>NW_026138053.1:13382500-18825000 GCF_025592945.1 Manacus candei
CAGATACAATATTCTCCTCTTCCACAAATACTCTGAACCCACAGCAGCCCAACCACCTGCCTCCAGGCACCCACAGGCTTTGCCGGCCCGGTGAAGAGCAGAGCTTCCCAAGAAGGTACCTCATCCTTCTCCTGTTGGGCACTGGCTTGGTTAGAAAGGGTGTTGGCCCATGATTTCACAGTAAGGCAGGACTCGGCCCTTTGAGCAGTGGTTTTCAATGGTATGTCCCATTGGCCTACCCAGCCTGAGGTGCTGGAACTCTTCCTTGCCACAGTCACCAGGCAGGCTGAACGCTACGGCAGTCTGGTGTTGGATAACTCCGGATTCCCCAGGCAGCCCGAGGTGGAGCCAGGCCCTCCTCTGTGCTAACACCAGGCATGACACCTGTGCGAAAGGAAGGGGAAAGCCAAGGTAGCCACAGTTGCAACAACGGTACTAGTAGGCTCCAAAATATAAGCCTGGCCTTGGGGAGTAATTTAAACAAGGTCAACGTGTCATGGAAATGAAGCTCATCCCTTAACCAAGGGTTGACTGTCACAACACACTCTCCAGAACAACAGCAAAATCTCCATTTCTTGAAATCCTCAGGATCATGAGACTTTCTAGAAGGCACATTTTATTCAAACGCAAATTATTTGGCTTAATGCCTTAGGACTGGATGGAATTATACAGCCTTGTAACACGAGAGGTCAGGTAGATGATTTAATGGTCTCTTCTGGCCTTAAGAAACGTTAATTTGGCCAATGCCCGCCCGCCGATACCGACTCATCCTCACTGCCGCGAGAGACCCGTGTGGGGCGGGCGAGTGTGGGTGGGAAGCCGCCCTTTTGGAAGCAGCCGCTGGCTGTACTCTCAGCTGGGAACCGCCCACTTAGCGCTGCCCCCGGCTCTCCGTGCCCACCGAGGGGCACTGGCCGAGAGGAAAGGGCAGCGAGGTTGTGGGGGAGCATTACACGGGACGGGGGAACCTGCCTCGGGCGCGGGGTCTCAAGGCGCGGAGGAGAGAGCACCCCGGGGCTGTTCCGAGGCCCTCGGAGCTTCCACCCTGAGTAACAGCCAGGCGGGATGTCCCTCCGGCACGGTCTATCCCCATTCCCGAAGGGCCAAGCCTCAGCGCACGAGACCCCGTTTAGCATCAACCTTCACTCCACGCGGGGGGCGGGCGGTGGGTCTGAGGGTGCTGTTGCTGCTGAATTTCCAGGGAGGGGGAGGACTGTAAGAGCCACCTGACCCGCCGCTGCGCTCTGGTGCCCGCGGGCGCGGACTGCCCGGCCCGCGGCGGTGGCGGGCGGAGAGCGCTGCCCCACCTAAACGCAAGTGGAGTGTCCCTTTCGGGGCACCGGGCAGTGAACCTCGCGGCTGAGGCGCTCTGCACGGAGAAATGGGTGCATGCAACCTGCCGGTTCCCCCGGGCGGAGAGGATGTACCTCTGGCAGGGAGAAACCCAGGCACCTCTGCCCCCCACCGCGAGGGTGCGCAGGCAGCCACGCCGCCGGGCAGCCCTGGCCATGGCACCTCTCATCGCCGTAGGACACCGCCAAAGCTGCTGGGCAGTGCCGTGGAGTCAGCAGTGGCTCCCCGAACCCGTCCTTACCCAGCTCTCCCGGGCAGCGCCAAGCGCTGACACGTCTGTAGAACGAGCGTTTACGTTTACAGTGCTGGGACTGGAGGGACATTTACAACAAAACAGTCCAGATTCCTGAGGACATTTTCTCTTCCAGCTGCTTTCTAAATATAGCACACGGCAATGCACTACCCAGCACCGCATCCTCGTTCTGGCACTTAAGGAAATTCAAAGTCAAGCTGGAGAAAAAAATATGGAGATAAAGACATATAAAGAAAAACAAAATTAAAATTAGCATCGAGTATTTAAAATCCACGTCTGCATTACGGTCACCCGAATAGCGAGAAGGACCGACTACTCGTATTTTAAACCAGCTGTCTTTTCCACGGAGACAGTTGCTTGCCTCATGACCCATCGATAGCTTGTTAATACAATTTAATTCTGCAGTTGTTTCTGTTTAAAGAGTGTTTGGAGCGAATTGTTTCTTTTGTTTATGATCAAACAAACGAGGTCTGGTAATCTTATGTTTTATCTTCCTAACATATGGAAAAGCTATTTATCCCAGCCAATCACAATAAAGTGAAGAAAACCCCATTTTATGGAAAGGTATATATCACAAGTTTGTTCATCATTAAAGATATGATTACCAGTGAAAACCCTCCGAAAGTGGCACATTTATGATTCCAGGAACAGATGGGGACATCCATTTTCCTTGCAAATACTTTTGAAATTGCTCTACTGGTAGCAGTATAAAAATGATATACAGATGCCAGTGCCAACGAAGCCGGGACAAGAGGTCCAGATTTACACAGTAAAAGCTTCACATGCGCTCTGTCAGCTTTGATTGATCTGCGCTATACCTCAGAAACTTGTTGACTGGGAAAGGAAACAGTGCAAATAATTCACTGCAACAAGGCAGATAATTCACCCGGCCAATCGCTCCGCTCCGCTCCTCCGGGCGGTGACATACGAGTCCTCCTGCCGCACAAAGAAGCATCATTCTCCAGCGTGAGCAGCGGTCGGTGTCACGGAGAGGGGGGAAGAGGGGGAGAGAGAGAGAAAGAAAGGTGGGAGCAGTGCACACAAAAGAAGAGGCGAGAAAGGAGAAGTTGCTTTTAGGCTATGGGCACAGCCATCTACCTTTTCCGTGCCGAGCCCAGGCCGCGCCATTCAGCCTCAATTGTCATTATCATATTGATTAAGTTCATCAGAGAGCAATTTTGGGTTTAACGCCAGCGGATTCGGAGAGGGAGCAAAGAATTATCTAAGAACAGCACAACATTCTTACCTCAGGGACGTTTCCCTGTTCCAGTTCATTGAGGGAGTTGATTAAGTTTAAATGAAGCAGACACTGGATAAAAGTAAGGGTATTGACCACTGGGCAGCACGGTCTGCGCTTGAAAAGGCCTGATACATGCAGAAAAGCAAGATTTGCTAAATGCTCTAATCTTCAATCAAATCTTACATCAATACAGACAAAGTTTGGTAATGAGAGATTCAATGAAGCATGCGGAAGAAAGAATTAATCCTCTTGGTCTAAACTGGGTTCAACTTTGAAGCCTGCTCCGAAGGAAAGACAGTTATCTAAATGCTAAATAAGAAACTTATTGTACTTTTCATGGCATGCTAATCTTTTGTCTATTTCATCTCTATTATTTGTATGCTTATAGGCGGCAGTTGTCATGGTGATTATATCAAACCACTTCTGTGTGGATGGCTGCGAAGAATCAGGGCCTCCCTCCAGCCCTCCGCCGGGGCCAGCCCGCCCGTCCGCTGCTCTGCGCGCCCGCGGCAGCGCCCCGCACCCGCGGCCGGCCCCGCACCAGCCCCGCCGCTCGGCCTGCGGGGACACGGGCGGGGCAGAAATCGCCTCCCTGGCACCGGAGGCGTTTTGTCAGTACCGGTCCCCTCCTCCTTCCCCCACATCACCCAACCCAAACCGCAGCGATCTCCCTCCATGAAGAGGTGCTTTTTTTTTTCCCTTTTTCTTTTTTTTTTTTTTTTTTTTTTTTTGGTGAGCTTGCCTTGATAAGCTTTTGATGTCACAAATCAAACACTCGCCAGGAGGTAGATAATGGGGAGTGTGATCTCCTTTATTTGTACATAGACGGCGCTTTTGCACCGGCGCTGCCGTGAACCAATGTCAAACTCCCCGGGCTTTGTTGGACTCTGCCCGCCACCCCCCGGCCCGGAGCCCGGCTCTGCGGGGGGGCCACCCTGCTCCCCGCCCGGTCTCACCGGGACCCGCGGCTCCCCCGGGCTCGGGCAGCCCCTGACAAGGGGAATTTAGATTCATGTTATGCAAATGCCGAGGTGAGCGCAGACACTCTAATCGCGCAAGGTTTGGAGAAAAAGAAGAGGGGTGGGAAGAGAAGAAGAGCGCAAGGATTTATATTTTCGGGGGGGTTGTTTTGTTTTTAACTCCACGTTGCTAACTCGAGGGCAGGCAACGGGCTCCGGCCCAAGGGCAACGGTGCCGGACGTGCTGGGAGGACCGGCCCGCTCCGGCAGCCCGCGCCCAGCGCAGCCAAGTAGAGCTATCGTGAGAGGGGGTAGAAATTCCCAGGATATCAATCAGACTTCCTTACTTCTCTTCTGATACCCGTGAGGGACTAACGGAGGCTTTTTGAACAGCTCCGGAAGGGAGGGAGCCAACTCAAATAGGTGGGTGCGGGATAGAGGGAGCCTTCCCCCGGCTTGTCCCCTGACATTATAATCTGAGCGCACAAGGGTGGCACCCGAGCTTTTATGTCTTTTACAAAAGTTGCCAAATTAAGGTCGGATTAGGGCTCCCTTCAGGATTTGTGGGCTCTTTAGAGGCTGGGAGCTGCCCGTATAGCTCGCTAGTGCTTATGAAAAGCTTAAAAAGTAATAAAAGGGGGAGTGATCCCGAGAGAAAGTAACATGTATAACTCTTATTAAAGGAGCAGCGAGTGGGGCTGTGAACTTGAATAACTGTTTGAACTTTAATTTGTTCATTAACAGGATTTGCCCCTGACTGTGAATGTTATTACTTCTCTTAAAAGCGAGGTGCAAATGCAAAGCCATAATGAAAGAGCCTGGCAAAAAGTTAAACGCCTCGTAATTACACTAGCCTCATTGAAAACTTAAAGTAACACAAAAGTGAAGAAAACGCTGGTATTCCCAGCGCCCCAGCCTCGCATAACGGTGGCGGCGAGCTCCGGGCCCCAGCTCCCGACCCCATCAACTCCCGATAGCTCCCTATATCCGTATGTGAAACGGTTGTGTTTAAACAAGTGTAAATTACCTTTAAATCATTAAAAGAAAATTCCATGTTTTCCTAGGTGGGTGAAGCCTGGTTTATTCCTCTAAATGTTCTAAGTCTTGAGTGAAACATGGTGTCTGAAGCCTGATCTAATCTGCATGTGTGTATCCTAAACAAGGCACATTAGCTCCTCTCTACCCCATCACACCGACAGTAGATAAAACTCTGGAGAACCGGAATAAAACAAACTACTACTCCTCTCAGAAGGTATCTGACTTTGTACCGATGCGTTTGCCAGTTAGCTCCGCGCTGACTGTCGTTTCATCTGTCAGTTATCCCTTTCCTTGGCTTGTCAACTGCGTTTTTATAGATTCGCTTGTGATCTGCATCCTTCCTCAACAGGAACATGCAGCCAGGTCGCAATTAAATATACAGATACGCGAGCTGTTAGCAAGATTCCACCCTCCCATCCGCAGCCAAGCCGGGGAGATGATTGCCCTGTCACTTCTCCTTTAGACTTGAAGCGCCTTAAAACTCGCCGGCAGAGCGCCGCATTCGGTAGCCCGGAGCTTGCTTTGTCCGCCTCTTCTCGCCACCGACGGCTCCTTTCAAGTTCTCACTTCAGCAGCTCCCGGTGGCGCTGAGCCCGGTGCCCCTCACCGCCCCTCACCGCCCCGCCGGCGCGGGGTGCGCTCCTCGCCCGCGGGAGGGTTTGGCCGGCTTTGGGGGTTCCCCACACCAGGAAGACACCCCGAAAGCGAGGGACAAGAAATACTGACGTGCCCTGGCAAGGCCTGGAGCTGCCGCACAAGCGGGGCTGTGCCATCACCGCCGGCAGCCGGCAACGCCTTCCAGCGTAGGTGGGCATGGAGACTCCCGATCGAGCCAGGTTTGCAGTCATGTGTCAGACCAGCGGAAAAGCAAGACGGCGCTTCATAAAGACAGCAGGTGTGAAAAATCTTCTACTAGTTTAAAGTACTTTCTTACTTCTACAGCTGCCTGTACAATAAGAAGATTATTCTTTAACACTAACAAGGGGAACACCTTCAATTAGACCACCATAAATAAATAAATGCCCTATTTTATAAGTCTAATTATTTAGTTTTTACATTTTCAGCACCATTATACTCATTAAAAAAAACCAAACCAAAACAAAACAAAAAAACCAAAACAGCCAAAACCCCAAACCAAACTATTTAATCGAACTGGTACTCAGAAAAAAAAAAATTATATTATTCACAAAGTAAATAACTTCAACTCTGTTTGTCCATATCTGCATGGACAATCAGCGCTGTCACCCCAGGGAAGATCTGTAAACCCAGCAAATCCAGCTACCATTTGAGAAGCAATAAACACAGACTGGACTTGACCAAGAAGACATCAGACAAGACAGGGATACCATTTTCTGTATGTCAGCTCATCAAAATCGTTGTACTAACCTGGAACTGGAAAGAAACTATATAAAATAACCAGGTCCCAAGACAGTAGCACCTTAGCCAAAAACTACCTCCTTCCTCTGCACCTGGAGATGAAGCAGCAGGCTGGTCAGGGCATGAAACATGGGTGGAGTGTGTTTTCTGCAAGAAACAGGGCCAAGTCACACAGTGCCATTCGGTGCCACATCTAAGTGGCCTTCAGCTCCCATCGCCCTGCCACCGTATCACAAAAACTCTGCGCACAAGCGACAGGACACTTATCTGATAGTGCCCCTGAAGGAAGAGTCCCAGCCTTCTCACCAGGCAGACGAAAAGCATTCCTGGCAAGGGTTGCTAAGTAATGCGTACCCAAGCCGTAATCTGGTTACTAAACAGCATGACAGCGTCCCGGGAATAGGAGACTTACCACGGCCTTGGCCGTGCAATGACCACACACAGAACAGGCTGCTGTGCTCACACTGCTGTACTGTGATGTGACTGCACAGGATCAGGGCAGGAACTACCACTATGTCGTTAGTTCCCCCCATCTAATCTCTGACGATTGCTTTAGATGTGAAGATAACGTGATACAGCTCAGATACATCCAAGGCTTCATCACGCACTGATTAAATTGTTCAACTTCACCGAGTAGACTTGATTAACTGCAAACTTGGAGCTGGATATCACCTTCATATGAGCACTACAGGCCTACCTACAGTAGGAAAGACTACCCACAGGCTGGCAGGAGGATGGCAAAATGGAACCTGCCGGAGTCCCCCAGAGTCCCCTTGGCTGCAGAGGCTACTGAGGCTTCTCAGAGAGCAACTGTTTATGGGAAAGCAACACCCTCAGCAACTCATAGGCCTGAGGATGTGTCATCTGCTGGTCAGGAGCCCATCAAAGTGAGAAAAGATTTTTAAAAATGAGTAGGGCATCTATTGGCTCACAGGAGATATTTTTCATCCTGGGCAGGGCAGGGTGCTCACTGCTCCCAGCAATGCTGGGGTGAGGGTTAGGCTACGGGGGTTTGTTATCAGGGTACAGGAGTGCTTTGCCACAGCTTCTCCAGGCTGGGGTGGGTTGAAAGATGCACCTTCTAGCTTCTGCCCCAGTACATCACTGGCACGCTCACCTTTGGAGACAGCATGAATTCTGCTTTAAAATAAGCACTGGCAGATCAATCCTCTGTGTATTTCTGATCATATAATGCATGCAATTCGACCTGCAAGATATATGGATTGTAACACTTTCATAAATCAGCATTTTACACAGTACATTCTGCTCCTGCGAGCTAACCTTGTCTTCAGAGCTGACAATTCCCAGCATCATCGCTTTGAAGCATTGAAATGGTGAGTTGGCAATCTACTGAGCCAGAATGTACATCTGAAAATAAGTATATAAATACTGTACAGTGCATCTGGAGTTGATTTATGAAATAGTTAGGAGTTAAATTCTTGATATATTAGCAAAAATAACTAGAGCTTTAAAGCCAAGAGGCCCTTAGGCTGTAGTGAAAAATCATTGATGTAGGAAAAGCATCTGTATTTTGATGACAGTGCTATCTCACAGGAAAAAAAAATCATAAAACTGTTTTTCCTTCCCGCAGATAAAAAATAAAAGTGATTTTGCACCAGCTGCGTGAAACGCTTCCTAGTGAAGCGTTTGCATTTTAACTTCCGGTTATTGGCGATCCAACTTTATATCGCCGCGTGAAACCGCCTGCTTCTTCGCAGAGAAAATAATGAGAATAATGACAAACAAAAGCAAGTCCCTGTCCGGCAGGAGCCTGCGTGGGGGATTCCCGCTCCCCGGGGGCGCGGCAGCCGGCGGGGCTCCCCGGCGCGGCGGGAGCGCTGCCCGCCGCAGGGAGGGAGGCCCGCGGTGCCCTCCAACCTGCGCGGCCGGGGCGGGACGGTGCGGGGCCTCGGCACCGCCACTCGGCACTTCGCTACGGAATTACCCCAGCGCCCTCTGCGCGTACAGCCTTTTTTTTTTTTAATATATATATATATAAAAATATATTAATGAGCTCTGTTGTATAATTAAAATTAAAATTAAAATCGTTTTTACGGGATTTTTTTATTTCCACGCGGGGACTGCAGTCCGCAGGTAACGGTACCAGCAGGGTGGCACCTGCGAGCATCGCCGGCGCTGCGTCACCGCTCCTCCAGCGCCGTGGCTGCCGGGGAGGTGTCCGCGGCCATCCGAGTCCCCGGTCTAGCTCAACAGAGACATATATTTATACAGATTTGATAGGTATAAGGAAACAATCTATCTATTTTTCTGGTTAGCAAGGTTCCCCAGCAGGCTGTGGGGCCATGGGGAGCCTGGCGGGGCGGTGATCCCCGCCTCGGCGCCGAGCGGCGGGGTCGGCGCTCCGCACCGGCTCAGCGGCAGCAGGGAAGGGCCCGGCCCGGGCGGGGCGGGCGGCGGCACGCGGTGCCGGCGGGGGGGCAGGGGGAGCGGTACTCACGGAGCCGCGGCCCTGCCGGGGCAGTGAGGCGGGGGGAGCGGTACTCACGGAGCCGCGGCCCTGCCGGGGCAGCGGGGCGGGGGGAGCGGTACTCACGGAGCCGCGGCCCTGCCGGGACGCGGAGCGGGCGCGGAGCCGTCGCCGCCGCGCGGGAGCGGCGCCCCCTGGCGGCCGCGGGCGGAGGCGCCGCAGCCCCGCCGTGCCGGTGCCGCCGCCGCCGAGGCGGGTCCGTCCCGCGGGCCCTGCTTGTCCTTCCCGTGGCCGCTCGTGCCGCGCCGTCCTCGGGCGGAGGCGATCAATTAGCGCCGCCGGGTCAATCGCTTCACGCCGCGTCACGGGGGACACGCGCATCAGGCGCCCGCCCGGGAGGTGCGCCTCCCGGCCCGCAGGCACCGCGGCTCCGCGCCGCGCCCGCGGGCCCGCTCCTGTCCCCGCTCACAGCTCCCCGCCGGGATCCCCGCCCAGGCACAGCCCAACTCACCTGGCCCGGTCGCCTCCCCTGGCTCGACTCGGCTCGGCTCTGCCCGAGCAGGGAGCCGCCCGCTTTTTCCCCCCCCCGCCCCCGCATCTGGAATGCTCAATCAAGAGCCCAATTTTGTCATTTGGAAACACTAATTATCTAATCACGCCACGCTGCAGAGCGTAGTTGTCTGCCCAATTAGCTAGGACAATTATTAAAATTCGGGGGCCTAATTATGTCTCAATTTAATGCTGGCAAACTCGCGCACAGCGCAGTAATTAAAATCCTCCCCTCGCCTCTGCCTTTAGGGCAGCGGCTGATGGGACCTGTCAGGGGCCGCGCCGCGTCGAACCAGCCGAGCGGATTGTGCTACATGACCCCGCATTGTTAAGTGTGTCAACATATTAACCTGAATTCCCTTCAGCCCCCGTAATCACATTTGGAAGGAGGAAGAAAAGGGCTAAAACATGAAGCATTTTATTAAAAAAACATAAATTCTTTTTAATTAATGCTGTAAGAGATCTGACGCGGCTTGAGCTACCAAATGCTGCAAGTCATATAAGACTGGTGCTTCTAATTACCAGTAAAGGAAGGTTTGCTCTTCTCTGTTAAAAAGACTTCCCTCTCCTCTCATTTAAAGAAAATGATCTTTCTTTTGGGTAGTGTATTTTTTAAAACCCAGCTAGTTGGCTTCCAGTGATAAAGTTGATTACCAGTTTTTTGTTTGATGATGGAGCACAAGTGAATATTGACTTCTGCAAGAATCAAACAGACGACCGGAGGCATAAATAAAACGGTCAGGATTTAACACTTGAAAGAAGTTAATAAAGTTGAAAATTAAAAATCATAATATTGGGATAATTTCTAAATATTTATTTTTTCTCTGCTCTCAAATTTGATAGGAAGTCAGTGCTAAAACACAGACAAGAATTGGAGTTAACCCTGTCATCTGCATTCCTGCCTAATCTAGCACAGGCACCTGCCACGGACAAGAAGTCCCTGAGCCCACATCCCTCAGTGATGGCCACTGCAGACACAAGACTGGTCCTCTGGCCTTGCCAGCAGAAGCCTTCCCTTTAGCACATTTTTTTTTGACTGCCAAAGAAGGTGGTTCCTTCATCTCCAGTTAGTGAGTTCTCTGGTGTTTGGGAATACAGAAACAAACCTTCATTCCCTGGACAGGGAAGGCCTATCTGATGTATGGGAGGGAGGGAGGGAGGGGGCTTCATCTCCCACAGTGCATGCCCTACATCTTGGAAAAGGCCTTGCTCCCAGTCTCCTCAGATGGTAAACTGAAGTGCAAATCTGTGTTCTGGCTTGTTCCAGTGGCTGTCAGCGTGTTTTCCTCTTGTCAGCAGCAATTGACTGGTCAGGTTCACCCTTGTACAGTGATTGTAACAGCTCATTGACAGACTAGTGACCCAGCCGGACCCGATAATGGAAAACTATTGATTTCTGTGGGCTCAGCAGTTCTAAAATGAATGCCCAATATAATGTCATCAGCTGTCTTGGACTCAGATATCCCTTGGACTTGGATAAAGAGACAATTGCCTATCCTGGCAATCTACTTGCAAAAAACATCCTGGATACAAACAATGAAGTGGCCTCTCTCAGTTTCTCTCCAATAAGCAACAAGCAATCAATGCCCAGGAAAATGTCAAGAAACTGCAGCCCAGATGTAGTGGTGACTCCACCACTGTCCCTTTAACCAAGGAGGCCCATGCCAGCCTCTCCAGGTTTTAAACGCTTGCCACTGAAGAATAAGCATGTAGGTGAGTGACACTCCACTCCACAGCCATCCACCAGCCCCCAGAGAGTGAGTAAGGCAACAGGCAGAAAGGCTGCCAGGAGATGTAACCCAATAGGGACCATAATTAACTCCCACCTGCAGGAAAGCAAAAATGTTTGAACAAGCCCATGATGCTTGAGTTAATCATACCTCCTCCTGTGTCACAACAAATGCTTGGGGCTGAGGAGGATGTCAGATAACACTGATAAATTCTGGTTAAGAAAAATTGAATAATGCAAGGTGAAATTTTAAATTTGTACAGCAGTCCTCATACAGTTGAGACGTTTTTGGATAAAAAAGTACTGCAAGTACAGTTGAAATTTTGGGAGGGGGGAGATCAATGTTTAAAGATTTGCAGAATTGTATGGACTGTTTGCCATAAGCAATACCATATATAAATTTAAATGGGAAGAGACATGAGTATGGCAGCCTTCTTGGAAAATGTTTAAATTTGGGGGAAAAAGCAAGAGTTCAAAGAGTCAAAACTCAAAGCACTTTTTGGTCTTAGGGAGCCAAAGTGTGGTCTGTCCTTCCTTAGTTGATCACTTCCACACAGATAAAGCTTCTGTCATTTCCACATCCCTGTGGCTGACTGACAGAGCTCAAACCTCACTGACACACAGGCACGTCAGGAAGTCAGGGGGTTGTTTACCAACACAAGGTCTGTGGAAATGGGGATCAGACAGATGCTGGCTTTCTGTGGGATACCAAGAGCTTGCAGGAGAAGTTTCACTGTGCCCCAAATCTCTTCTGTAGGGCTTGGATCCTTCCAGAACTTAACTCCTTCCAGATGAACCAAGTTTTATATAAGGCGTGGGAGGAGGAAACAAAGATACTTACTCTGGCAGATGCCAGCACACATTTAATTCAGGCTCTAACACCAGTGTTGATTAGAACAGCTTTGTGATCCTGGCAAAAAATTTCAAGTGACCTTGGGGAGACATATTTTTAATTATGAACAACTGGTAAGTTTTATTACAAAAATAACAGCCCTTCTTGAATGCATTTCCATCTTTTGTAGCCTTCTGCTCAGTGGCTTCTTCCCATAAGTGCCCCATACCCCTTGCATCACTGCTGTCCATGACACGCACACGTGTGCATTGCCTTAGCCTTCCCCTGACAACAGGCCCGGCTCTGTGATGTGCTACATACACTCGTCAAGAGGAAATGACTGCACGGATTACGATAACATGACTGCCGCTGAGTACCTTTCAGTTTCTACACACTTCCCACTGCATAGCCTTGGCTGCCTCTCCTGAAGACAGCTCCTGAACCCACCTATCTCCACTCAAGCTTTAACTTCGTGTTCAATTTCCATATGTTGCTTTCAAGCATTTCTCTTCTTGGCATCCCCTCAGGGCCTGATCCTGTGAGAGTAACTGTGCCGCACCTGAGAAGTGTTAAACAAGGCTGTGCGAATTGCCAAGTACGCTTTGGGTTTTGCTTTTTAAATTATCATTTTGAATGAAATCAAATGTAAATACTTTCAGATCTTTGTTTTGTTTACCCAAAACAATCCCTCGAACATTTTCCATTAGCCAGAATGAGGAGCTTAAATCCCTCCTATCCACCTTGCAGAAGGGTTTTTCAGAGCACCAGAATCTCATGGGTGATGCTCAGCCCTAGATGTCTTGTCCCTGGAGAGGCTCAGTTCTTTTCTCAGCTCCTTTCCCATTTGTAAGAACCCCAAATCTCACGTTAAGCCAAGCGCAGATAACATCTCCATACTACTCCCTCCCTAAGTACAATGAATATATTCAGGCCTTCGGACAGAACCTCCTGAGGCAAGGATTATGCTCTGTAGTATTACTTTTGTCATATTTTCCCTGTTGTAATGTTCCATGTACATTTATGTCATTTCTAAAATACAATTAACAGACACAGTGGAATCCTCAATGGCCCAAAGAAGGGAATAACAGAAGTAGAGTAACCCTGTACATTTTCTTCCTACAACTATGCTGGCTGTGGTGACCCATTCCCAACCAGCAAGTGAGTAGTAAAAATGAAACACAATTCTGAATATTTAAAAAGTATGGCAAAGCTGTCCATAGTTCTCTTTCACTTAGCAGAGACCTCATAACAATGTTCAGCTTCTCTCTGCCTGAAGACACTGACCCCTCTGTCCTCACAGCACACTTCACCTTCTTCCAGTGAGGTTAAGTCAGAACTGCTATGACTTGCTGGCTTGTCCAGCCACCAAGAAAGCATCCAAACATGATCCTCCAAAATGAACTATGGGAAGGCTTGTACCAGGTCATTAATCTTCCCCAGGAAACGCTGCTTCAACTTGGACCTAGCTGCACTTCCTTGTGAGTCCCTTCTAACTCAACATATTCTGTGATACTCACTATGGGACCAGCTGTCTCTTGTTTTCAATGAAAGGCATCAAAAGAATTTAGACTGCTACTTATTTACTAAGTTTCTAAATCAAAGTAAATATACATTTTACAGTATTCAGTATTTCAGTAGTGTGTACACATACCTGTCTACTTGCAGGTCCAAGCCTATCATACTACCTCAGTGAGCTCTGCCCTACTGGGAGTTATTGTCACTGGGAGGATTGCATTCTGCCAGTATAGGCTGAGATTTTGTAGGCAACTGTCCTTCAAAAAAGCCCAAATTGTGTTTTTTAACATTTACAAATTGGTTTGTGCAAATAATTGATTATGCTCTAAAGCAGCCGAATGAAACTAAAGTGACAAAAAAACCCCCAATCAGATCTATCTGAAGTATTGTTTTCCAGTTTTCTTTGCTGAAACAAAACAAATCCCATATATTTTGAAGTGAGGAAAGTGCTTTGTTTCATCCAAAATGTTTCATTTCGGTCACTTGCAACAGAAAGAAAAAAAAATTCTCAAAGGATATAAGAGGCTGGATTCACCACAGCTGCTGTCATTCCCTTTTTATCCACTAACCCAGTTATTAGGGCAGTGACCCAGGTTGTGGGAGATCCATGTTCAATCCCTTTTCTGCCTGAAGGGATTTGAACCTCCATCTCTGTATTTCCAAAGAGAGGGTTAGAGCCACGATGCTGGAGGGGTCTTCTCTGCTGTCTCCTTTCAGCTTAGTCCCTCCTGGACAGGTGTTTCGCGTCGGCTGGACACCGTGTGCAGCTTGGGTGCCCCATCTCACCTGGGTACAGCCAACTCTCAGAGTCCAGTGTTACTCCCCTACCTGTGTCCTGTGGCTCGGTGAGTGCAGAGATGCTGTGTGCCAGGTGGAAGAGATCAGTAGGTCAGACCACTTTCAGCTACACTACACCAAAATGTTTAAGGTGCATCCATAACCAGATCACTGAGGTGATCCCAGGTCTGGGCATCGATGCTATAAGGCAGAATGTGAGTCCTCCTCCCTAGTTCCATACCATAATGCCAGGGCCTTCCTCCAGTAAAAAAGAAATATGCCAGGATAAGATTTAAAAAAAAAAAAAAAGCAAGCCTAATTCACATAAATATCATATTTCTCTAAACCTAACTCTCTTCCCACTTTTCTAACCACATTTTGCTACTATTTTCAATTACTCTCCTAATCAAGTTTTTTCCGTTATTGTAAATTGCCTATGATGTTAGGAAGGATTGACTTAAGAGGAGTTAATAATATGAACTTATTACTTTTGTCTTTCTTTTTTTGCACCTTTTAACCATATATATCTCCATAAGCAGCTTGCACTTACCCAGGAATTAGTTGTACAGTACTGAATATAGAACTGAACATGTGAAACATTCAGCCTTGTGCATAACTTTGCAGGGAAGCTTTGGACATAGTAGTTCACATGCATCATTTTCATGTCACCAATGAGACCAGCTTAAGTTCTTTCTTAATTAGGAAAATTTGGTGCCTCAATGCTACATCTTTGCCAATTTTTAAATTAGAATAATTTTAATAATTCTATGTAAAATTATTTTCTACTACATTTTTCTATTGAAAATATTATCTTCCTTTATTTGTTTTTTTGTTCTAGTGTTTCCAGAAGGTAAATAAATTACCTGGTACTTCTTATGAGCAGACTTTGACTACTGAGAAGTCAATAATCTCTTGGTATTTGATAACCTTTTATTAGAGGCTGACCTCTTTGTGTGGTCAAGTGGCCTCATCAAGTCACAGTCAGAGAAGGGGATTCACCCATCCAAGTGTGAGAAGGACTCCTTTGTAATGAACATTAAAAAAACCCCTCTACTTTCATCTTGCTTAAAAAGCCTCCAGCACAGCATATTTACAGAATAATAAAGCAGGACTTCAGGCCTTTTCTTCTCATACATCAGTAACAGGACACTCATATCTCGCTTACATGCTCTGTACGCTCTATAGTTTACTGTATCTCACTTCTCATAGTGAATAGTCTCAAATAACTAAATTAAGTAAATCTTCTGCTACTGTTCTCATAAAGAAATTAAATCAGGGCATAAAACTAGCTGAGAATATCCCTGTGACAAGTTCTGCCCCCTCCTCCCCCTGTGACTTACCCAGTCCCGTCCTGGCATGCCCACTTGGCAAGGCTCATTTATTGTTGCCTAGAACAAACAATTGTAAGATTACTATTTATTCATACTCTGAAGAAGAAACTTCAAATGAAATCCCTAGTATCAAAAGCTATACAGATACAAAGCTAAGACGTTTCCCTTCTCAAAGAGCCAATGCTCTAAAGAGACAGGAGGTGGGAGGAAGGAGCAGGGTGTTTTCAAGTGCAGTCATCAGAGCTGGCTGTGTGCACAAATAAAGGGAAGCCACTGCTCCCAGAATTAATGTCTCTCCTTTGCACTGATTTTAGAAATTATAAAAAACTGTGGAGTTACTAGAGTTAGAAATGAAAACAGTGAATGAATGGCTTGTTCTGGGGAAAAACATGAATCACAATCTGTCAAGGTAAACTCAGACTTTCATCTCAAAAGCAAGAAACATCTGGGATTTTTATACCCACTCAAGGCAGTGGGAAAATGCTACTGCAAATTATCTGTATTTCATGTGCATGTGTGAATGTGTGTGTGTGTATATACACACACTCATTTATTTCATTTCAATTGTGTATCAATCAAAAAATACATTAAATGGTACAGAAAAAGTAACAGTCTTTCATGGTTATTTTAATCTGAACTTGTGCAAGAGAAGAAAACCCCAAAGTCCTGTGCTATTTTTAATCATTAGGAGGTGGGGTTTTTTTGTAATGAAGGTTCAGAGAGACTGTAAACACTAAAGGAAGTCATCGCAGGTTAGATGCCTTCAACCCAGAGATGCAGCCCCTGCCTGCAGACACCCAGCACAAGGAGGGTGCAGCACCCAACTGCTGGCACAGAGCCCCAGTGTGGCTCTGCAGCATTAAACACGCCACAAACCTGCATCTGTTTTTCATGAGTCCTATTCAGTAAGGAGACACACAGGCACTGAGGAGTCACGGTGCAGATTTACAGGCGTCCTGCTGCCTGTGTGGGCCTGTGCCCGCCCTTGGCCCAGGGAATGCCAGGCAGAGTTCCTGCCTCAGTGCTGGTGCTCCATTGCAAGCTTCCCTTGCAAACATACTGACAAAGGAAGGAAAGCCCCACTTGTTCCCTCTCTTGTGTCTCCATCCATTAGCCCAAATACAGTTTTGACATGATTCAGGATCATGGCCCAGGAGTCCATCCACAGAATAACGAGCAATGTGTTAGTGTGATCCTACTGGAATCCTGCTTTTGTAAAATGATAACACTTTCGTTGGCTACCAACAATCCCTGTTAGGAACTCCCTTATCCCTAACCTCATATGGGGCACTCTTAATTCAGTCTCACTTGGAGCACCAGATGCTCTAATTACATAGTCCTGGTCTTCTATAAGGAGTGTTAGATGAACAAATGCCACACCTGTAACAGTGACAAGTACTATTTTTAATCACATCCATGATGGTTTTGTTTCGAAACTCAAGAATCCTCTCCAGCGGGCCCATTTTATGTTTTTACACAGCCCAGGAGTCTCAGTGAGGAATTCCTGAGTTACATTCACTTGTATCTGTTTACGGAAACTTGAAGGCACATAAGGCCATAAACATTTCTTGCCCATCTGCTCCATAACTTTTTCTGTAAGGCTTACTGCAGAGCACAGGAAATGAGTTATAGGTGGTCAGCTTCAGCTGTTGCTTTCTGGTTTTGCCGCAGTTGTTGCTCAGTATGCTGCAGGCAGAGCCCATACCTGCATCAGCCTGCTTGAAACAATCTCTATCCCAATGAAACTGTTAGATCCAGCACCTGATGCACTGTACCTGCATCATCTCTTAATTAGTCATCTACCCCAGTTATATAGAGGTGCTGGAAATGACCTTGAGCTCTGTAAGTTATTTTATTAGAATATTATTGAAAACAGATGTTTTCCCCCTAATCCTGATGACATATTTAAACATAGCCTGGGACAATTAGAAATACAATGCCCTGGAGACTAATTATCCATCACTGACAGTTTTCCAGATTATTCTTTTTTGTTCTCATGGCTGATACTTGTATCATTGCCTGTCTCCATCCTCTTGGAGTGTAAAGAAAACTTCTGAAAAGCAGTTCTCTACCAAATTGCTTCAACAACAGCAGCAGTAACGTTCAGCGTGAGGAGTGACTGTCCAGAAATAACTGATCAACTTAATTTAAATATTTAAATTAAAAATATTTAACTTACAGAAACTATTCATGAAATTGTTTTGTCTATAAAGTATCCAGTTACTTGTTTACTTTACAGAATAATTTTGATTAACAAAACTGTGTGGTCCAAACAGAGCCTTAAAAATACAGGCAACATTATGCCTACATATTCATGGCATGCAAGGAAAAAACCCTAATTTTTTAAACCTGGGACTATTAGAAGGAGGGAGTTGTAATGGAATGATTCCCTTCAGAGCCAAGTCAAGGGTTGACAAGAAAAGCTGAGAGAGAAGTGACTGAAATCCATTATCAAAAAAGTTGTTTCCCAGGGGGAACACAGAGCAGCTTGGGCTGGGACTTCAAAAATGGGAGCTGCTCTGTCTGCTGTTAGCAACAGTGTCTGTTTGAGGACCAATGGAAGGTAAATTAATCCATGATGCTTTAAAGGACAGCAACATGAACCCACATCACGCTCAGGGAACGTGATGGCACAGAAGTTCAGAAGTGGAAGCAAATATATTATCCCCCGTTAGTCACACACTGATGAGAAGAAACCAGACAACTACCAAAAAGAAAAAAAAATTAAAGTATGGACAACAGGAAAACTGGTGCCTTTTTAGAGGACTTAAAAGCACAAGTACTCTGCCAGATGGAAGCTGTGGAGGAAGCAAGACCAGCTCCTGCATCCTTGCACAGCACACACTTCACCCACTGCACTCGTGAGTGATAAAAATATGTGGAGATGTATAATCATTTGTCCAAAATACCCTGTACCTTTTTCTTTAATCTCTTCTAAATTACATACTCCCACATGAGGTAAAATTTGGGCCATATTCAAGCTTTTGTTATGAGAAGATGCTGTGCCTATGTCAAAGCAAATTTGGTGTGTCCCAGCAGGTGACGTGTCCCCTGCCGTGCCACTGCAGCCCAGCCAGATGGCCGGTGCAGAGCCCCTTGCAGGAGCACAGCTCTGCAGAGGAAGATGTCACACTGCACTGGGTGACCAGGCTGTCACTGAATGCAACTCCGTCATGGTATTTAAATCACATTAAATCTTTCTTTTATTACATACTCCCTTGTGATTTTGCCTGGCTGTAGTCTAATTACCAGCCTTGCTGCAGCACACGCGGGTTCCACAGCTTGCTCCCCCTCCCGTTTTATGGGAAATGGCTTATCTTGCACAATCCTAATGAAAATACTGCAGTGAGATAACTCTCTCCTTTCATCTTGCATTTACCACTCTAGAGGGTAAGACATTTTTTGTGGGGGAGAGAGACCACAAAATATTCAGGTTTACATGCATTTTTAGAAACAGCAGATACATCTGTTAAGGCTCCCCAAAGTAGTTTAATTGCATCTGCTATTTTCTTACATAGTACCTGATCTTGAAGTATCAATATATTTTTCCATGTCAGATGTTAGCTGAACTCATGTTTCAGAGATTTTGTTTCTTTTTTTTTCTTTTTTTCATTTTTTTCAAATATTTTGCATTTCTTATGCTCCCCCATTAACTTCCAAAATAGAGTATTTTAAAGGAGATGCATCTCACTAACTTCTGATGACTTACAGTTTTTTTCAGAGCAATTTTTTTAGCAGTAGGCACAAATCCTCTCTCCTACCCAATTAGCTCCCAGCACTAATCAGGTCAGAGATCATGTGAACTTTAACAGAGAACTTAATAATGTTCAGGAAAGCTTAAGGACTAGGATGTGGTTTCATTACATGTGTCCATATCTCTACCCTTGGCCATGGCCTTGCCCTCCCCCATTTTCCAGTTACAGCAGTAACCATACCTAAACATCATGACGATTTTATACTGCCTTGCAATAGAGTAAGACCAAAATAATTTTGACTGTTAACCAAGGCAAAGTACTGACACAGTGAAAGGCTGCATTTATACTTGCTATTTCATTTGGTCTTACCATAGTTCCATTTGTATAGGTCCGGAGTTCCTAGGTACAGATCTGGAGATGGGCCTTATTAACCTGCATGCAGAGACCACCTTTGGGTAGGGAAGTAGTTCAGATCCGCAGTGTGAAGAGGGATAAGAATCTCACCTTTGTAAGTCTCCTAGAATTAAGATAGAATTTTAACAAAACCTTTTTAAGTTAAAAATAACACAACTAATGCTTTCCTGAAGGCAGAAGAAAGGAACTGAGAAAGAAAGTCCATGCAGGGAAAGTTAAAAAAAATATGGAAAGTGTTCAGATTTGCTTTCATGATAAATGAGCTCCCTGTGACAGCAGTGAACACCAGCTCTGGCTGTGGGCAGCACTTGCTGCTGTTTGCTGGCAGCAGGAGCATAAAGCAGTTGAAGCTCTGAATACATCTGGTTCAATTTTGTATAAGAGCTCAATTTTTATTGTGATCCCAAATCTTTCAGAGCTTTCTCTCTATGTAACAGTAATAACAGCAACAGCATAGCAGATTTGTCAGCTTCAGTCAAATTCTCAGAGATAGCTGAAATAAAGCACCTGTGGTGGGCTGACCATGACTTGACACCATGTGCCCACCAAAGCTGCTTTGTCACTTTTAAACTGGACATGGGAGAGAAACTATAACAAAAGGCTCATGGGTCAAAACAAGGAGAGAGGATTTTTGTTCTGTGTAATCCAAAGTCACTCTAAAATCTAAACATCTCCTCCTCCCTCCATCACTTAAGTAGAGACAGCTACTGCCTCTATATAAAATAAATCATAAATTAGGCCATTAGCTATGCTTTTAAGAATACTGAGAAGTACTCTATCTGTGTTCACAGTAATATAGCTTATAGGACTTTCCCAAAAAGCTTCATCACTGGTAGCCAGCAGAAAACTGAAGTCCCAAAGAACAAGAGAGACGAAAAATGAAGATGAAAAAGCAAATGTGGATATAAACAAAAACTGAGGAAAGGGAAAACAAACCAAGCTAGGAATGAAGGTAATGAAAACGGTCAGGTTAGCAGCCCAGTGAGATGCGGCTAAGTACCGTCCCCAGATGGGAACCTGGGCCTGAGGGCAAAGAAACGAGTTTGGGATCTTGGAAGAACACTCACATTCTGGGTCAGGGTCTTTTGTAATTTATTATCACTCAGAGTCAGCTGCAGTCAGAATACACTGGGATTAGTAGTGGAAGTTATTTCAGTGAGAAAAGAATGTTTTAAAATGATGGATGTAGTAAAGAAGGGAATTTCTGAAGTCAGTGAATGGCAACCCCTACATGAGCAGAACCTGGAAAATCAGATTTCGGTACCAAATTTGTGACTGAGTCCATACATGGGAAAAGCTGCTCATGTTACTCCATGACTGTACCAAGTGTCTATGGATTTATATGCAGCACTTAAAAAGCATCAGTAAATGTACTCCAGATGGCAAAGAGAATGAGTACAGTTGACTTTCAACACAAGAAATTGGATTTAAAGTCTCCTTTCCCTGTCACTGCCTATTTCTTTAACAGTTTGGGGTTACAACTTAATCCTTGGCTGTTCAGCTAAGGATATTATTTGCCCTAACCTCCTCTGTGCCAGGAACCCAAGCACACCCCTGAAGATTTGGAGGCACAGCAAATGAAGCCATCAGCTAGATTTCAGGGACTACAAAACAAGTGTCAACCTCAGGCTTATACTGTCTTCTCCTGTTTGCAGTTTCTCTTTTAACCTATGGGGTTTTTGTTTGTTTGTTTGTTTTTAAAAGATTTCCCCCCCCTGCTTCTTTATCTAAATAAGGCTGTTTTCTTTCTCCTACTTTCACAGGATTGTTTTTTTCAGGGAGGAGAAAGATAAAAGTATTATTTCTTGTCAGCAAGACTTGTACCTGGGTGACACAGAATTCCTTATTTGGTTAAAACACAGGTTAATGGCGTTAGCTTGCATTCTGCTCTATCAGTCTCTTCTCTTCTGAAGCCGTTTCAAAGAGCACAATGGGATTCAGAGCTTCAGAATTTGTTGCTACAGCAGTGAGGATGGATTTGGATGAGTTTCACAGAGAGCTACAAACATGATTCACAGCTGCTGCTGACTTAAAAGTACATAATCAAATGTTTACATGGGAAGTTTCCAGTTTCCAATAAACAGGTTTTTAAAAAATGGTTGTTTATGTTTAGGAACACTTACCAGGAATATCATGTAAGCATGTTTCATGTTGCAGGTCTCTAACACAAAAGCAGAAGGGTTACCATCATCACTTGTTACGTTAACCTCAGATCTTACAAGTTAAAAATACTTTTATTTAAAAGTATAGAATAGAAAGCCCAACAACGTTGCAATTTATACATGTGTAGTACAAGCACCTTGGAAGCTGTGAGAAGGCTCCAAGGCTCCCTTCCTTCCCTCACTGAACAGTAAGAGTTGTAATTTTGGGGTTTCTGGGCTTACAGTTACCAAGGATACTATTTGCTTGGGTTTTAACTGTAGTGAGAAGAGCTTGTGGAGCCTGCATAAGAAAGGTCTTTCAGAGCTTTTATAATAAACTTTGCCTCCACCTAAGGAAAAGCATCCCCACAGGAATACATTTACTCCAATTTTTATTTCCAGCCAAAATAACACCATGTCAGTCTTCAGGTGACCTGTGCAAACCACCATCACAGCCAGTGACACACCGCTCAAACCCCTCCACCTCCCATTCCAGCACACTGGGGCCACCTGCACACGAGCTCAGGCACCCGGGACCGTGTCCTTGAAGGGCAAGCGCTGCCACCAGGCACCAGCTACTTGGACCACCAGGTTTTTCTACTTAATGCACTTGAGTATTACTAAGCAGTTTTATAAAAAGGCTGTTAGCTGACTTATGTTCAAAGCTTAATAGGGGAACAGGGCTCTAAAATTAGAGAGCTTTCTTTTGTTTTGCTTTTCAAATACAAGTTTATCAGCCTGTAGTAGAACTAGAAATGAGAACGAGCAGTGCCAGAGTTCAAAACATGGAAGGGATCCCCACTCCAGCCCTTATTTAAAACAAACACACCCCAACAGTCCTTTATGCTATATTTGATCAACTATATTTTTTGCTTAGTGTGTGTGAATGGCTGTGGTATGGCTATGAATCCTTTCACACTGCAGGAGACCAGGAACTTGCAGAGTGCCAGGCAGATTGGTTTTTTCAGTGTACTCTGTGCCCAGGTACATGTGGAAGACACTGCACACCTAATGGTGCAGGGGAAAACTGCTTCTAACTGAGAAAGAAGGCACCAGTGAAACCAGACTGAAGAGAGAGAGAAGTGGGCAGATGTGCATGGATGAGAGCCACTGTTACTTGTGACTCACCTTCAGCTTTGGGCCCCTTTCTCTGGTGATGTTCCCTCAGCCACCAATTCTCATTCTTGGTCTCCAATACTGAAATGTAAATACCCCCATTTTACCTCACCTCCGAATTTTCAGAAGACTACAGCCAGCAAAACTGCCCTTCTTGCCTCGCCATGTAACTGTTCTGGTTGGGGCAGAATTCCCTGCAGAATGAAGTGACACATGCCATGCAGCTCACCTCCGAACACTGGGAAAAACACCAAGAAGCCTGCAGTGTTAAAAAGGAACATTTTATTGCAAGAGATTACAAATCTGGCACTATGGCCAAATGTTTCCATTACATCACAATTGCTACCCATGTATCAGGCAACAGCACCTACAAAGCATGGTGGATTGAAATATCTGAAATCATAATGCAGTCAGTTTTTTTAAATAAGTACCACCCTAAAAAGATTTTTTTAAAACAAAGTCAAAACTATATAAACCAATTTTTTAAATATGAAACTGGTGTTTAAGTATCCAGGCATTTAACTACTGTGATAAAAAGTGGAAAAGTCTGTTAACCATAGCATTCAACTAAACAGGCTTTGTTCACAGCCCTTAACCATTAAGTTAAAAGCCAGTACACGTTATTTGCTGTTAATGTTTCCTCATTTGTTCAGCCCAATTTATCTTCTGTAGGTTTTCAGAATCAGGTAGATTTAATGCATAACCCCTCTTTAAAGCACTGCAGGGAACCCAGAACCATAACCAGCTCAGAAAAAACACCACAGTCAAAAAAGCTTTGCAGGAACACATCTTCCCATCTCAGGCCTGTGACGCTGACCTTTGGAACTTTGGGTGCTCTTCTCTGAGCCCCAGTTCATAACTCGTGTTCCTCCTGTGATCTACTTACCTCAACGACCTTGCTGATTTCCCTGAGCATGGCTGAAAAGGCAGGACTTTGCGCAGGCACACAGCTCAAACACAAACCGTGTGGCCCAGGACCTGCACCCGACTGTTACAGTGCCCATCTCTGGCACGCCCGGCCCTCGCTCTCCCTCACCCACAGCTCCCGGCGCCTATCACTGCTCAGTGCTTCCTCTCCATCAAGGAGTCAGCAGCTCATTTCCTGACACTGCTGGCTGGGTAAGGCGTGCCCTCAGGAAGCAGAAGTTGGATCTGTGGGCAGAGCTGGAGCGCCTCAGCTCACGGGAACAGTGCACCTCACACAGGTCATCCAACCCACGTGCGGCAGGACACGGCAAACAGCAGTAAATGCCCAGGGGTCTCTGTAAGCCAACACGTGTTGTCTGCTTGCCTCCACTTTCCATGCACAGAGCCTGAACACACTACCACGGGCACTTTAAAATCATCTTTCCAACCTTCTGCAGAAACATCTTTTCAAGGAATGCAACAGAGTTTTAATTTTTGAATATAATTTGGAAATATCACTGCGATTAGGGAATATAGGCAATCATTTTACAAAAAGTGTATGGGGTGGTCTTCTGTAATTTCCAAGGCTTCTCTAACCATTCTGAAAATTCTTTTGTAATTTTCCTGAGGTTACTACTTAAGAGACCTTTACCAGAAACTAGGATAACTTCAGAAACAAGTAAGACTGTGATAAAGAACCAAAATCAACCAAACAAAAATCACTGCACCACTGCAGCCTCTACCCCAAAGCAATCTAAGTCAACCTGAACAGACTAACACTTGTGTTTCTATGTGCAACTCTGGAAGTCCAGCTCTTTAGCACAGACTGCCACAGAGACTCTCAAGCCACAGAACATGAGTTTGGTATCACAAAGCAACTGATTTAATTTACCCTCTTCCAACACATTATTTAGAATTTCTGTAAGTCCAGAAAGGGGCATTTATATTTCCTTGAAGGTAGTGACAGAAGATCTGTATTTCCAAACAACAGAAACCAAGAAAATTAATAGGCTCACTTGAGGACTAGAGGCTAAAGACAGCTAAAGGATACTCTGATTTTTTATTTTAAAAGTTAATTTAGTTTGTATCAACCATATATGCAATTAATTCAATAATCAGAAGAGTTCTAGAACTTCTGCATATATTTCAAACTATATTGCAAGGATCTGATTTAAGTCAGGCATACAGCTCCAGTGCACTCACTCAGCCTGTCAGTGAAAACTCTGCTCCTCATCAATATAATCTCATTTTGGAAACTTACCAGCCCTAGAGCTCCCTGCTCTTCACACAACCTTACATTTTAGCGTTACACAAAGCAGCTCACTATTGGGGTTTAATGAATTAAATAGAATGAACTAGGGTTTTATTATTATTATTAACCTAGTAAGAGTTTTTTGCTAACGCAAAATTCCACATGGTATGGCTTCACCTTACAAGCATTCTTAACAATACTAGATAAATATCATTTGCACTTCATTGATTTGCTCATTTGTTAAACAGCCACAAAATATGGTGCTCTCACAAGCACTTTTTTGGTGAGAAGGGTAAACAAGCACTCTATTAAAGCATTATAAACATTCAAGGTGATTTGATCACTTCCCTCTATTTGCTTCAACACATTGCTTTAAATCTTCCATTTTCACAGCGTATAAAAAAATCCCACAAGCATCCACAAATTTAGAAATTTGTTAGTCTGCATACACATAATTTGTCTGCAATATACTTCAACATCCCAGTTATCTTTTCTAAAATCTCTAAAGTATTTTTTCCTCCGGCCTTTAAATGTAACAATGTAGATTTTCCAGTTATAAGAGAATAAATTCTGACAAGAAAGCTAAACTTAGCTATAGCAATTTGTACAGTTAAACACCTGATAGCACTAATTTAATGACAGCCTTGAAGAGTTAGGATGGCCATATCTGAGGACTCCATCCTGTAGAGCTGTGCATTTGCAGCCCATCTATTTTATCAGAACATTAACAAGCCTCATGTGTTAACTCTAAACTCCGTGCACCCAGGAAGACAGACATTTATTCATATTTTCCACCAATCAAATGTAATGCGTCTGTGAACAATTCAGTTTATTGCAAGTAAATGTACTTTTACTTAAGATCATGTGAAGATTCTAATCTCAAGCAAGACAAATCAATTTCACAAACTTAATTCACACAATGCAAATAAATGCTTCACATTATAGACATTTAGATTTTCTTTAAACCTTTTTATTTAGAGATTTTTCTGGTAAGGAGATATACCATAGGAAAGCAATTTCACTGGCAGTGAGGTATGTATATACTCTACCAAAATACTCCTCTTGCTTTAACTGCTTTTAACTTTATTTACATATAAAGAAAATATCAATGCATATCCTTGGCTTAACTACAGTATGTTACCCTATATGAGTAAAATGAAATGTTACTTGCATACAAAATTGATTTGTAGAGGAATCTAATTTGATTTAAACAAAAATCATGTTTTGAAGACAGTTTAAATGAACAAACACAATTCATCATGACCAAGACACCTGCACCATATTTCCATCCTCACAGCACATTTATTTCAATAATTCTGTAAGTAGGTCCTTAGCATGAGCATAGTGTTACAGTTTTCATACATATAATCACATCCAAAACAAGCTCTAAAATTTAAGTTGTAAACATTCTCTTCATATGTAGAAACAATTCAATCTGTGTTCGAATTTTCTAAAATGATCAATCTTTTAAACAGAATTATAAATGAAAAGTCTACTCTAACTGTGTAGTGAGCAATGCTTATTAGTACATTTCTACAGTGTTAAATAAAATAGTAGAGGCAAACTTCTGTAAGCAAGTCAGACTTTAAGTAAATCATCATAAAAGTAACAAACTTGTTAACAAAAAGATGCTTTGTAATAAAGAAAGTTGGATTGAATCTACTATGATACAAAAACATAAGGGTAAATACCATCTTTGTTGACAAGTAGGAGGTAGCATGGATGCACCACTTTATTGTCAGTGAGAAATGCAACTGAAGTAAAGAATATTTCCTTACCACAAATTTCCAGTATTATGTACATATTTCTCTTAGAAATTTGTTTAAACAAGTTTCCCTCCACTTTTTAGTACAAAAAGCCTCATGTGATTTAAAAAAAACACTTACACACCTAGATAGAATAGTACTAATTGCCCTATTGGAACGAAACAGTCTCTTGAACTATGAAGTACATGGTATTTAATGCCCTAAGTTGAGTAAATTGTATTAGCAGTTCTTGGTATTATACAAAACACTACATACATACAAACAAAATATAATAGTATCTTATTTTACTATGTAATTCTTTTTGGAATAAACAGAGCCTTGATTTGGGTAACACTGAAGAGAACGTGGTTTCTTTGTTTTATTAAAATCTGTCTTTTAAGTACCCATGTGCAACAATTTAAAAATGGCTGCCATACATATAATGGTCTTGTATTGATAGTGAACACAGTAACTGACAAAAACATAATAAACCTTAAAAACACATCTTCCACCCTATATAAAATATAAAGACTACTTACTGTAACTGTTAAGTATTCAATTTATTTTGATGTTACTGTAATCCTCCTCTATTTTTCTGTCTTTAGCATTTATAAACATAATTTAGTGTAGTAATTTATTTTAAAAAATGATGAAGTATTTCAAATTTACACCCAATTAAAATTTAAAATGTTTCCTTGTTCTATGATGCTGCTTCTGCCATCAGTAAAGAAAATGAAGTTTCAGTAATTGAAGCAGGCTTTTTAAGTAGTGATGTGACTTCAACCATGCCAGCTCCAGTCCGTGGAAGATTTGCGTTGACAATGTGTCGCTGCAAGTGCTTTATCCAGTCTTCTTGAACAGACAGAGGTCCTCGAAAGACTAGACCACAAAACCTATGCAAATATTAAAATTAATCCATCAAGATATATCTAGCTGTACTGAAAAATTATAAAAGACAGACAATAAGTGAAATGTCTTAATTTTCTTGAAGTTTATTTCTATATATTTTAGCTGAAAAACTTAGTAATTGAGTTCATTAGTAGTAACTGTGAGCACAAACCCCTGCAGTTTATACAACTCACACTCTCACATTTTTAACACTAGCAATAACAATCTGTTCTTATGTAAGGTTTCTTTTGAAGGACAGAATATTACTTAGACATGACCAGTAAGATTTTAGCTAGAGAAGCAAGTGGCAATCACCCAAGTATGACAGAATCAAATCCTCTTGTCCAAATTAACAAAAATAGGCAATTGCTTACCCTCCATATTATTCAGTTTAATCACAAACATTTATGAGATACAATCCTATATCTTTTTATGACTAAAATTAGTAAGCTCTTAATAATGTGTTCTTTCAATGAAAATAACACTATATACCTGCATCTGAGTATGTAAACTTCATCAGCACTATGAGGTAACGGCAGCATTTTCTTCTTGCTTCCAGATCTTGACCTTGACTTCTTTTGCTTACAGTCTAAAGCTAAGAAGAGAAATTTCCATATGTGAAAGTAATACTTCAATAAGTGTTAACCAAACAGAGATATTCAGTAAGTATTCCCTATAGCAGTAGTGAAAAGACATCTACCTCCTTGTTATTCTACATTTAATTATAATATAAATCTAAAACAATTACAGTGTATGCTAAGAAACATACTGACAAAACACATGAAGCTATTTTTTTTAGTTTAGCATGGTGCTTGTTCTTTGAAAGACTAGATAACTGACATTCAGCATTAAACTGCTGTTTTAGTATCAGGAAGCACCTACAAACCTATTGCAGAATTATACAGAAGCAAAGCACCATTGGAAATTCCCTTTCATGAATAAAATGCTGTCAAAATCTCGAACTTGTTTTGTAGTTCAAGTACCATCATAAGACCACTCACGTTCAACCAAGTTACAACTTCATAAAGTTGTAGCTTTCAGCTACTACAATCACGAATTTCTAGTTTGAATAGAACACCTATTTCAACATAAAGCAAAAATCTGTCCTTTTGTTCTAAGAATTTCAAATGAAGCTTCCCCCTTGCTCCTGTCTGAATTCCAGTGCAGCTTACAAAAAGTATGTATTAGTCTGTGGCAGTGGGAGTTCTTATTAGGACAATCAACAGAGATGGCAAGGTCACTTTTTAAATTCAGTCTAAGCATTTGAAACTATGTATGAAAATAACGTGTGAGAACAGGAAATGCATAGCAAATGTGTTCAGTTAGCTTTGAGGTCTGTACCTCCTATAAACAGATGTAATGGGAATCTGTAACAAAATCTGGCCATTCTAAGAAGCAGCCGAAGTGGGGGATGAGTAGATTAAACTGAGTTAATATTGTTATGATGAAAACAGCTGATAAAGCTCAAGAAGTTTGTGACTGCTTGAACTGAGAAGTATATCTAGCTACACTCTTCCAAAACAAGACACCAACAATAAAACTATAACACAAATACCTTTTGTAAACAACCAGTTACACCACTTCATCAAAAACTCCACAAAAACTGGAAAGACAGCACCAGGTGGTATTCTTGATACCAAGAAGGTATAATGCTACACTACTGAAGCATCTTAACAGTAAAATTAAAAAAAAATTGTTACACTTGTCTAAAGTTTTAGCTCCTATAATATAAAATAGAAGAATTAACCTCTTAGTATTCTGAAGCATAAGGCGAGGCAAAACACAATTTAAAGAACACAGGTCTTGACTGCATCCTTCATTTTTCTCATTTCCTCCAAAGGAACACCTCTCAAGCTTTTACCCTGTAGCCCAAGCTTTTAACTTGGTATATACCAGACATTTCCCAGTTCCATCCCCAGATTTAAAGATTCCTACAGTATCTAAAATTTTAGAATGGATTTCTGAGATTTGAAGGTATCAGATAACCAATAAAATAAATTGAAAGCAGATACCAAACTAAAGAGACTTCCTTCAGACCAAAATCAGGAAAACGAGGCTTAACAGCATTTTTTTTCTGACAGCAACAATGAAAGCAGTCTGGATATAAAGGCAGTAACCCAAGGTGGCAGGGGGGAGAGAAAGAAATGGCCAAGATAACTTCTGGAAAATTGTTAAGGATTTTTTAATACTTTATTCTCTCACCAAAAGCATATTCTTCATTTAATTAGGAAGAAAAAAGATATCATTCAGGCTGTAGGAACTAGCAAATAGTATAAATATTTTACATACCGCAACTTCAGTAACAACATCATCAGAAATGTAAGCAGATAAAATACTGGAACCCAGACACCCATGCTCTGAAGAGAACTATTTGTGTGAGGGGCGACTTATCTGAAGCAGTTATTACAGCAAAAGCTTTGCCTTTGATGATTTTGCAGAACATCATGGGAAGAAGGGAAACAGAAATCAGTATTATCCAAATGCAAACACGCCCATGAGTTGTATCTGAGGACAGTTAGCTGATATAAGTTGATATCAGTAAAATAAAAGAAGTAGTAGATAACAGACTACTAGCGAGGCCAATTGCACTTTAAACAAGAACTGCTTGATTTCCTTCATGTTGGCAAAGACATTCATTCCCATAAAGAAATTTGATTCTACTCACACACATCCCAGAGCATTTCTCTTTCTTTTTAGACCTGGATTAGTCTTCTGCAACAGAGTTCCTGAAACCTAATGGTTTTGTGTGTGTGCATAATCTACTAAGAAAAAATCCCCTCTGAACTACTGTGCAACCAAACAACAGCAACAATGACAGAAACTGCCATAATGTACCAGAAGAGGTAGTTTCTGCTTCCTTGAAAGGTACCTTTTCCATGAACATTGAGAAAACAAGAAAAACAAAAGAATGGGCATCTTCTCTGAGTCATTTATGATGGAGGCTCTAGATAGAGAAATTACAGAAGAAAGGGCAGAAAATATCACAGTAAATGACATCAAGAAAAAGGATTCAGATTACTCAATGCATTCTCAGAGCAACTTAGCTACATTTGAAAGTAGATTTGCCCGGGCAATAAGCTGTTACAACAGACAGAAAACACTAAGAATACTGAACCGGTGTTCTGTAAAAAATTTTTTGTTCCTTTTGTCTTTTGAGCTAGTGAACATATTCTATCACAGTTTAGGGAGCTCAAAGCAGCACAAGTACATTCTGAAGTTACTCCAGTGAAGTTGGAACGTGAGCAGAGAAAGAGTAACATCTGTGTAAAGCCAAGCGAAAGCTGTAATTCCAACAGCAGTTATCAGGCACGTGGACCAGTAATTATCACATTAGTTTCATTTTGTCTATCCAGAAAGCAACAAGTTTAAATGAAGTCACATGCACACACTTGAGTAGTCTTGATACGATGCAAGTCTTGATAGTAGTTGCACGCATCAAGTAAGTCACACAATTGCCTCATCCATTGCCTACCCATAACATAGCCTTGTTCTGACCAAAACTCAGCTACTGTACTTCCTATGTCTTTACTGTAACAAAGCATGAACTCCTCAGAAAGTATGTTTTTATCGCTTCCACGAAGACACCAAGGATAATTTAGCTCCGGTAAGCTGCATGGAAACTGCAGCAAATTGCCAGAAAGGCAGGAACTACCTTCCACTACTACTTTGTAGTTACAACAGTTTCCAAACTATCATCTTTCGTTCTCCATAAAGGCCTACTTCTTTTTGGAAGAAGCCTCCTTCCTTCAAGTTTGGCTACCCGGTGTTTCCCAGTTGCTATTCAAAAAACTTGTAAACAATGAGTCGCATCACTTCATCAAACCACTGATACAACATTACGGAGAAGCAACAAAAGACAATCAAACTCCTGGAAATGCTCAAGTTCAATTTCAGAGCACACTATTTAGAAAAATATGTGCTAGGTAAAACAGCTGCATATAAAAACGTTCTTTACCTCTGTGGCCACTTATCAAGAAACACTACAAGTAGTGAGAGATAGGAGGTTTAAATGAGCATGCCTAAGAGAACATGAATTAGGTAGGTGACAGTTGGAGGTCCTTCATGCTAAGACATTTGGTCTGTAGTTCAAAATTAAAATGCTCTGCTTCCTGATGTCCATCAACATGGAAAGTTTCTTATTTCAGGAAGACTAGACCTGAGTCTTTTAATCAGACTTTATGAATTTTGTCATAAGCTAACACAAGCTGAATAAATGCACACATGAATGGAGCTAATTAACCGTTTGAAAACTGCCAATTAAAAAGTAAAAAATAATGAATTATCTTTCTTGTACATTTAGTCACTAATCTTTCAAATTCAATCACTTGCTATCTATCCTCATCATTATTGCACAGTAAAGTGCATTATAAAAACCCTCCAGTAATGTGCTCCCTGAAGGATTTTATAGGATGTTGAAAATTAGCTCATTGTGATGGCTGATTGCCTGTAACTGTAACTGCACAGAATAAAGATATGCAAAGCCAGTGGACCTCAGATTTCTGCTGCAGCTGGATACGCTTCCACCACAAACTTCCCAAAGCAATATTTGAAATTATTTGGATGTGTAGTGGTCTTGTGAACTGCTACCTCAGTCACACTGTTGGCTTGAAGGCCAGACTTGTTGCTCTGTACTTTATTGTTCCCTCCTGAGTTTCTGAAGAAGCAGTCTCCATCTACAGAAGCAATAACCAAAGAATAAAGTGGTGATTCCCAGAAGATGACAGCCGGTATGAAGAGACTGAGTGTGTGAAAAGAGTCAACAAAGAGAAGATGTAAAAAGCCAGAGTGTAAGAGACTTGGGGAGAGTGGGGCAGGGGGAGGAAGAGGGGCCTAGAGAGAAGAAAAGAAAGGAAGCTGAACATACAACTATAACCAAGAAGAGTGAGATGCATTTTGAAGATTTTGTGTAGGTCAGTCCAACACTCTCAAGATAATCAGAAAAAGAAGCAAGTCTGCCACATGCTCTGAGAAACACCAATGTGTTGCTGCTATTCATCAAAATGTGTATTAAAAGGAAATTGGCATCTACTCAAGATGAGCAATTAAATAATTATGTTGTTTGAAGTTGGACTGAATAACAAAAAAAAGTTCCAGCCAGTCATCTGAAGATGATTACGCAAGCAATAATACAAAAGCAACTATTAAGTGAACCTAGACAGGTATTTGCTATACATTGGATCTATAATGCATACCTACAGGCACAAGTAAGATATAATAAAGACTAACCTCAAACAGCCAACAGCTTAGTAACTTTCACTTCTAGGATGTTTTTCTTGAGTCCATTCTCCGAAGCTACCATTATGTGTAACTATGTCTACTATACTGCTAAAACTGTCAAGTTGCATTTGAAAAAAAAAGAGTAAGATTTAACTAAATATAATCAAATTACTGACTCTGAAGAAGTAGGGCATCTGCTAGAAAAGCAATATGATAACAGTCAATATCAAAACCACGTGCAAACAAATCAAAAAACTGAGAAGACTAATATGTAAGCTACTGTAGCACTAGGAGAGGTCTCATTGGTGGCATACAGAGATTACTGTATTTCTCTTACTAAACAGTAATGCCTTGATAATTCCCCTAATAATTGTCAAATAAAAGAATTACAGCATTCATGTTTACACACGATTATTTAATTACAGGAAGATATTGAGAAAAATAATCAACCGCTATGGTTTCTTTTTGGTAGTTACGTTTACTTTAGAAGATCTAAGAAAGGTTCCATGAAAACAGAGGAAAGAACCTGTATAAACATATCCTCATTGTCTCCATACAACGGCTGAAGGCCATTGAAAATTCAGCTGTGGCTGAGGCCAAACTGAAGACATCTTGAAATTGCTCTCAACTGCAACCATTTTTTAATAATAAAACCTGAGATCTCCCCAAGAACAACACTCATAGCAAAGTTTAAAACTAGTGCGTTAAAATAATTGTCTTGCGTTATAAAGTGGAATTGCATTAAAATAATTGCATTTAAATAATTGTCTTGCGTTATAAAGTGGAATATCAAATAAAACCACTGTTTACAAGTATGTTTTCTAGTCTACAAGCCTTGCGTTGAGCTTGCTTGAATGAAAAGTCAGGGCGCAAAGTTTACAAACTTCGCAGAGTTACAGCAGTATAATGACTAAGTTAATATAAATATACATTGGTTGCATGTTACAGCTAGAACTCAACATTGACTCTTTAAGTCAATGGTTTCAGCAAAAGGCCTTTATCCATGGTACAGGCCATTTATCTGGCTTAGCTCCAGCTTCTGAGATCAAAAGATTTTCTTTTCAAAGTTTTGTTTCTAACCTTTTATCGAAGCTTTGTTTCTAACCTCATTTTTTTTCTAAACTAATTTTAAACCAAATTCTAGGTCCAATGATAAAAGACTTGAATTTTCTTTCAGTTCTTTTAAAAAATGTGCCAACTGTTCTGATGAGAAGGTAAATACTTCACTAGCAAAATACACTTCTTAAAGAAAACAAACAAAAATCCCTGAAAGCACCTTAACAAGCTTGCTTCACTCTTCCCATTTAGCAGAAGGGAAGCTGGGCAGGATTCAAACAGCTAGTCCAGGATTCAATCTCTGTGTACTATCCTGTCTGCCACTGTGGCTCTTTCATTGAATTATTAAGTTGCCAATGTGCAATTTAAATAGTATAGCTATTGAAAAATACTTCACCAGTAGGCCTGTAAGAAACATAACTTACCACAGGGCTAGTATCAAATCAAAGCAGTGGTAAATGAAGTCCACTACCATCACCTTTCTACTGAATAAATATGAAAATTTTCAGAATCACTGACTAAAGACATATTCTCCTACGCATTAGACATTATTGCATCTGCTGACTCCTTCTAAATCTGCTTTGTTATAGCATTAATGTAGTGTAACATAAGACCTGGCAGCCACAGGCCCATTTTGTAAAAATATTTCTTTTAGCCTTCTGCAGAGAAAGCCTGCAAATCAGTTTGTCATTCTTAGCATAATGAATTACATTTGCAAATAAAAAAAGGATTATGCATTTTCTAAGTGCATTATGTAAAAGTCTGTGCTTGTTAACACAGAAAAGTGATGGCTGCCCTTCTTAATTACAGAATATTCCAGACTTCATATCTGCCAAATTTCCTCACTATATTGCATCTCTACTCCCCAGTTTGCTGTTGTGAAGTCCCACTAATCTCAGCAATAATCCAAGTAAACTCAGAAATTTCCTACAGCCAAGCAAGCTGCAGGCCTCTGGAAACAAATAAAAATATGGAATATTAGATGAATTTCAAAAGGAAGTGTGTTTTAATTAAAAACATTAATAGCAGTGCCAAATGCTGTACTAAACAAGAGCAGGTAGTTTTTGGGTTGTGAGCCCAACAAGAAATGAAACCAACTACATACGGTATGTTGTTAAAAATATACTAAGTGTAAAATTACTTGCTTTTCCTATTTTACTACAGTATTCTTCATAACTATATGTACTAGACTGTAAAAATTACTTGTTGTTTTGTTGTCTTTTTTTTCCCCGCTCTCATTTTTGAGATACTTTTAAACACTTCATTAGAAGGCCAATTATCTGGTTTGAAAGTTGTGATATTGTAGGAGAACGAATTTAAGCAACCATCTCTTAGTTTTGCTTACATACCTTAGATGTTGGATCCAAAATCAAAGAGTAAGAATGAAAATCAGACATGAGAGTGGACAACAGCAACATATCTTTTCTTACAAGTTGCTGAAGTTTTATGGCAAATAAATTGTTTACCAGCAGAAGCTTCAAAATTATTTTGAATTAACATATGCTTTTGTCCAGTCTGATGAAGAAAATGTATCATAGACAGACTTGCTTTTACATCTGTAACAAAACATACCTGTCCCAGTCAAAAGTCCAGCACTCTTCTTTCGTGCATAAGCGCGTAAGTGGTTGGACAGGCTAACAGCACTTGTAAACGTCGTATTGCAATGCACACACGTTCTAAGCTTCACAGGCATACCTATCATTCAAAAGAAAACTATAATCCAGTTCTCTCTTCAAAAAATGAAATTCTCAAAGCGTTGTAAAAAGTTTTCTGCAATAAAGATGGTTTAAAATATATTCACTGCATTGACGCAATTGTTTAGTATATTAGAAGGATCCATGTTAACCGTTATTAGTTTTCCACCTGGTGCTTTAAGCCAAACCACGTTATTTGAAAAATAACAGAAAGGAGGCAACTTGAGCCCATCACGCTACTCTGCATTTAATACCAACTACCAAGTTCCTATAGATCTCCACATTATGAAGCTCTAATCCAAAATACAATCCTGCAATTTGAGTAGCACAATTCTGTTGAAAAATTTCAGAGCTTTCAACATTTCCAATAAAGAGAATTTGGAAAGTCAAGTTGACAAAGTGGTAATTAAAAGTGTTTCACCCATAAGACTGAAGAGCTCCACACTAAAATTAGTCTGTTGTTGAAGGCTCGGAGAAAAAGGTGGTAAAACACACCACTGAACAGCTGTTAGACAAAACGTTTTGTTCAGTGCATTTCTGTTCTTACTTTAGATGTGCAATTGATAACGAAAGTAAATGAAGGTTTTTGCTAAAATCTTTGTGCTAAATAAACGATCAACAAAGCAATATGCTATTTATCACAGGAAAACAGTGAAACAGTACTGAAGTCCTCACTTACAGACAAAGAAACCATTGTAACTTATCCCCTGCTCACTTCACCATAATGTTTCTCCCTTCATTTTACCACAGATATATTGTTTTGGTCAACTAATATTTCAGGTTCTCTACTAATAAATTATTAGAAGAATAAATAAAAAAGCTAAAACTACTCAGCTGGAAAGCCTCTGTTTGCAGGAAAGAAAGAATGCTATTCTCCAGCAGCCACAGAAGACATGCTGTTTTTCAGGCAAGTTGCAGAAGAAGAATACCTGGTTGGTAAAAACCTTTTAAAAACTAAAACCAGAATTAGAAATATTTGCCTTTTTTAGGAAAAATGAAAGATTTTCAACTTCAGGTTAAATATTTTCTTATTCAACTGGCACAGTGCGTTAGTTGTCAAATTCTGTTACCTCAGCCGCAGAAAACTACAGGGCCCCATTCGTATCTGTTAGTACTATGCAAGCATATGTTTATTTTTATTTGGTTGTTCATCACACCAAACAGGTGCTACCTAGTATTGAGCAGCAAACATTAAACAGAAAGCAATACACAGTGTCAGGTTTGGCAAGCTATTCCTTGAGCATTTTCAAATCATTAAGCCTGTCAAAGATACACTTCCTTTATTAAGCAATCTCCTGTCTTAAGGGACAACCACAGACGTCCAGAAGACATAAAATGTAACTCTGTTCCACTTCTAATATGTCATTTTAGAAAGCCACCTTTGTTAAGAAATTGATTGCCACACTTTTGTAGTCCCCTAAAAGAACTTCCGAGCACATCAGATTGTTGTTTTTATTTGTTTATAGGAAGAAAAGAATATAGGTGAAAAAGTACTAGGCACTGCCAGTTTTACTAACCTGGGTAATAACAAGAAAAGCAACAGAACAAAAAAAAAGTCAGGGGTATAAAAATAAGATCCTGCTCCTCAATCTAAAGAATCCTGCACCATTATAAGGTGGTGTCCAAACAAGAAACAGGTAAATGCAAGGATGTTGTAAGAGTTCCCCAAGACTAGAAATAACTCTTATGTGACAAGTAGGTTAAAACATCACTCTAAAAGCCTGCTCTATTAGTATACAGAGTAGCTAGGAACTTGATTGTAGAATTGTTTCATTAGCACAATCCTCAGCAGAGGACAATCTAGGTCCTTATCAGTCAGAGGCCGTGCATTAGAAACCTGCTGGCTACAACTGTATTCCAACAAAGCTTGAACTAGCACAGGTCATCACTCAGGATAGACAGGTCCTAAGCAAGCATGAGTTTCTCAGAGCAGCCGCAATTTTGCAACAAACAAGAATTAATCTATGTTGTAAGAGTATGTTTGCCTAAAACCATCAAAATTAGTTGACAGTGCTTCACCAATTTGCAATATTATGCATTTATAATGGTATCAACAGTTCTGTTAGTTTGAGCAAATGCTGCCTTTCACATATCTCAAGGATTTAAATGCAGTAATTCCCAAACCAGCTGCTTTAATGCCTGAAAACAGGGTTACAAGCCCGAACATTTCAGAACTGTTAGTCCACCAAATATGCAGGGACACTTCAACTTGTTTACTGCAGGATGTGTCTTCTTCCTTACTGAGGCTCACTTTGTGTCCGCTTTGAATTTGTATGCCCAGTCATATGCAGAACAGGAACTATGTTCCATGCAAAAACCCCTCAGTGCTGCTGAGGGGTTTTTTCACTTTAGGAAAAACATGTCAGAAAAATTTGCTGTGCTACCTCTCGCAGTCAAGTGTCCTCTGGAAATGAAACAAGAATTAAATGAACAGAATTCCAAATAAAACACTTTGCACTTGTTATTTTCTCTGAATTAGAGGATTCTTTGGAAATGTTGTCAAGAAACACCTTCTTACCTGACTGCATAGTCAAGTCCATTTTTTGTGGCTGATACATCAATGGACTGTCTTCATTTAATGGAAGAACACATTTCTGAACAAACCTCTTTCTTGCAGTTTGATTATGAATCTTTTGAGGGGAAATATCAGGATTCCTTTCTTCTCCTAACCTCTTGTTTTTCAGGAGTTCTATCAGTGTAAGTGACTGATTTTTTTTGCCATCATGTAGTACTGCTTTTGTTTCATGACATTCGTTTAGGAAACTCAGCCCTTCTTCCTCCGATGCAGACACAGATATATCTTCAGTCTTTAGGCCATTATGGTATGCTTCAAGAGGTATAACATTCTGAGATAAAAAGTCATCATTTGATGCAAATTTCTGAGCAACAAACGGCCTGGGAATAATGCGGCGACTGTTCAAAGCCTTCAGGATTTTTTCATACTTCTCTTCATTTTGCATCATCTCGTTCAGAACACAGATCGGAGACTTGTGTGCATCCCACTTGGTTTTGCCAAGCCTCTTCAGGTGTCCTCGCACATGATTAGACAATCCAATTTTAGTATCGAACCAGCCTCCACAGAGCTGACATGTATGCTCAGAGGAAGTTTCAGATTTTTCAATTGCTACAAAGAAAATAATTATAATGTTTTTTGACAATTATATATAGTTAAACATGACAACAAATCATGAGAGGCTTTACAAGAAGATAAAGCAAGTCTTGTATAGTGCTCAATAAATCCCTTTGTCCCCTTTACTTTGTACCCAAATAATAAAAAAAATCTTACCTTTTCTAACACGTTTAACAGGAGTTCCCGTTCCAGCTCTTTTAAAATGCTGCATTTTGTCACTTGTTGCTATCTGTTCTGGTGAAACAACATGTCGGGCTTCATAGCTTAGTCCAGCTCTGTGAAGATGTCCTCTGACATGATTGGACAAGCCAACACCTGTTTCAAAGGTTGCTGGACAGTATGGGCAGGACTTCTTTTCAAGTGACAAATCAGTCCAGTGGAAAACTGAATTATGCTTTGGCAATGCTGATCCTACATTTTCTAAATTCTGAGGATCATGCAAATCATGCAAGAAGTTACTACCCTCAGCATCTTCATAATACTCAAAATAAAAGCCATCATTCTGCTCATAACCAAGTGAAGATTTATCACCAGCTTCATTATCTTCCATTTTACCTTTGAATATGGGGAATAGGTTTACATGCTCCTGATTAATATCACTGTAAGATTCATCCTCCACAGACTGTGTAGTGTAATCACATAGTTCAACATTATCCCATGAACTTTCATCCTCCGTTTCATAGCTGTCTTTTTTTTCAGCAGAGTTAAGTTTCTGTAAAACAACAACAGTCATTTTATGCAGAAAATCTGGATAGCAATCCAAATCATCTGTAACAGAGCCTTCCCTCTTGGATTCTTTAATCACTCTTTTTACACCTACATGCCTACGATCTTTACAGCCTTCTGCCCTTTTGCAATCAAGGCTATTTGAATCCATGACAAAACAATTATTACGGGGACTACTTGATGAAGAAAATAAATGTAAAGCACTGACAGATTTGGACTCTTCCTTTTTTAAATGCAAAGGATAAGAGTCATTAGATTTTTTAATCATCCTGTAGTTTTCATATCTGTGTCTATATAAATAATTACCACTTTTTTTGGCACTAGCTTTCTGCTTTGCTGCTTGATGAAAACATTTACGTTTTTGGTCAATGCTATTTCTAATCAAAAAGTTCTTGTTTGTAGAATTTAGATTGCACACACTTACAGATGACTGTGAAACGCTTTTCCGAGCCTTCTGTATCCTGTAGGGTCTCTTGTGAAGTTTTGTGAAGTTACTGGACTGTGAAGTAGAGCCAAATGATCTTTTTACATCCTGTTTTAAAGCTGAGTTCTTTGGAAAAGTAGAAGAATGTCTGATCAACTGTTTTGTCCTGCTACCAAAACCTAAAGACTCTTCTATTATGCTGCCTTTTCTCTTCTGTAGTCTAAGATGGCTACCAAAGGGATCAATGCATGATGCTGGATGCAAATATGCCATGTGTTTTTTCAAAATGCTTCTAGCTGAAGTAGCAAATGGACACATCTTACACATATATGTCGATGACTTTCTTGAGGATCCTAAATAGGGATCTTTCAAGGATGCCTTTTTCTGGGTTTTCCTCTGGGATATGTCGCTACCAATAATTGAACATTTGACTACTGCCCCATGAGCAATCCCTCGATGGCATTCCAGTTCATTTTCTGTCACAGCCATGAAATTGCATTCCTCACAGCAGTAATATCTTTTATCTTTTTCATGGGTCTTTGCATGCTGCACAAACGTTTTGGGACAATTGGTACCAAATACACACTGCGGGCATTGTAACCGTGCACTCCTACCCTCATCCTGAAGTTCTTTCAGCTCACGAATTTCTTCCATCAGTTTCTGCCTTCTTTCCTGGTGAATTATCATATGTTTAAGAAGTGAATTACGATCTCGAAATGTCCTTCCGCATTCCCTACATGCGTAAGGCCTGGGGACATTGAGATGTCGGAAATGACTGTTCCCATCTAAATGGTACATCATATGCCTATGCAGATGTTTCTTCTCTCTAAAATTCACATTGCACTTTGTACAGGGATAAAATGATGGTTCATCAGTACTGAAAGTAGATGGTGATTCAGAATCATTCTGTTCACATTTGTTTTTCAAAGTATTGGAAAGAAAAGTGCTAGTGTGAACAGGAGAAGTATCTTCTGCACAATTACTACTGGGACTATAAATGAGCTGCTGGATAGCATCAACAGTTTCCAGCTCTTCATCTGTGGATTCAGGCTTTACTTTACTCAATGAGTATTTCTGTGGTTCTACTATTTGTAGCTCCTCATTCTGCTCTAAGAATTCAACATTTAACAGTTTTGACTTACTAGGAATACAACTGGTATCATCAAAACAGTCTTCAGTATAGCGCGTTATTTTACTAACATCCATTTTCCTTTTTCGCTTTTTTTCTAGCCCTACCTTACAGTGAATGGGAGACTTCTCTATTGTTTCTTCATTTGTCATAAGAAACTGTATAAACTCTTTTTGTGGATCCCAGCTGGGATCACATCCCGATCCAAAACCACCTGTACCTGAGGAAATGCCTGTTAATGTATCAACACAATCATCTTTTAATAGTAAATTTTTATCATCCTCACAAACTTCTACTTGGCCTACTAAAGTGCTGTCTACACTATTTCCTACTGTTTTCTGTGAATCACAACCAATTGAAGCAGAGGTAGGTAGATTTTTAATGGAATGAGTCAGGTTCTTAGCATGTGCTACATCAGGTAACAAAAATAAAACTTGGTGCTGATTTGATTTCTGTGTTGTACTCTTTGCAGGCAGCTGAAGATCATGAACCACTGTCAAAGTTGAGCAGGAATCTGTGTGATGACCTCCAGGCTGTCCAGTGGTTAATGAAACACTGCCTTTATTCATAATGGAAGTCTTTGTTGAGGTGGAGTGTGAAACTGGTCCATTAACAGCAGTTCCTCTAGACAACATAAAGTTTTCACTAGAAACAGTAGGAGCACCAGTGTGTATAAATAGAGAAGCCTGGCCTCCACTTAAGGCTTTTTCAGATCTGTCCCTTGATAGCTCCTCAGGCAGAGTCAATGTGTTGTTCTTCTGAAATGACGTGTCGCTCTCTTGTGGTTTAGGAATGCCACCTTCTTCCTCAGATATGAAATTATCATCACATAGGATTTCTTCTTCTTTAGCACCAGAGACTTCAGTATTTATCTCTAAATCATCCATATTGCTGGTCTGTCCATTAAGTATATTTATACTAAAAAACAAACAAGAAAAGAATCAGGTAATCACAGAAATAAAAAATGGCAATTTTAATTTACAGTTCTTTTCAGGATCACTCTTCCTCACACTGTAATCTAAAAAGATGTTTTGAACTTCTTAAAAATGTATTTTTTATTTAGGATATTCATGACATTTAAAATTAATCAATGAAGCAGTTAAAATATACTATTTTTTCTATGCAATATTAATAACCATACAGCAAACTAGTCACTGCCGAGTATCCCAGTTCAAAGAAGCCTGAAGACCTACACGCAAACAAGATAGAGAAAATTAGATTGTCAAAACAGTTGTGAATACATTCTGCATGTACATAACCACAGAGTTTACCTTTAGTTGTTTTCTAGAAGTAAAGCATGTAAGGAGGAGAGGCTACACAGTCATCTACTAGTAATTTTAGTTTGTTTGTTTGTTTTGTTAAACATACTTCCTTTAGCAACTAGGAAACTAAAATTATGTTTCTCAAGGTAGCACTTTTTTCAAAGTACTTGCATACAACTGACCTGATGCTACATGGAAGTCTGCTGGGGTGTTTACTTTGGTATTACAGGATTTCAGAGCATGGCAATAACAGTATCTACTAGTACAGAGAACAACTGCACATAAATTCCCTATGGGAGGCTTTATTTTTCTACAAGTAACTTTTATTCTTACACCAAATTATCTACCTGACGCTTAGTGAGCACAAAGGAGTTGCCTACACATGAAAATCAGCGTGTGACCAATAAGAATGTAAACTTCAGTCTACCCTGCCATTCGCCTCTCATATGGGTCCTAAGAACACAGTGAGCATAAGGCATTAAAACATTCATCTAGGAGCAAGAAACGTCTATCTGCATTTTACGGAAATCACATATTTTATCCTTAAAGAGTACCACTTGCTTTGATGTTCTGGGGGATTTGACTCCTGCCATCACATAGTTCCTGTTACTAATTAACATTTTGAATAGAGCTCAGTTAAAAGGAGTCATTACTTAACTCTCTAAATTAAGATGTTATAACTCACAACTAATATCCATGGCTCCCTTCAATGGTCCTTTATCGAAATCAAGGAAGACCACTCTGGACATCCTTTTTTCCTAAGGAGAGAAAACAACCTGGTTAAACACAACCACTTTAATCTTTATATGTCACACTCCAAAGTAAGTCCAGCATTTCTTTTAGTTTTTCAATTCAACATTATGATAGCTATCCACACAATTCAAAGCTAGCTACGGCCTCATGGAAATTCTTTGTTATTGTACTTGTTTTGTTTCAAATCGACAAAAGGAAAAAACAAATACTTAACCCCCTTTAAGTTTGTAAAAAACAAACCCTAATGTAAGATGACTTACTTTTGCAGATGAAAGTCATTCTATTTGGAGTAGAAATACAACGAAAAAAATAAGTCATCGAAAAAATATTTCCTTTGCTACTCCATCACTTGGACTAGCCAATTTAGAAAAATAAAGCAATGCTCATGTCAGAGGCATAATAAATGCTTAAAGTGTGTGAAATATTTTGTTGTATTATTTATCTATAACACACCTTTATGCAAATGTTCTACTAGACACCCCAGTTTCTCATCTTCCCATTTCTTAGATTTTTGCATTTCTTTGCTGTTTTGATATGGGTCATTTTCCACTATAATAACGACTTCCAATAAGATCATATTCAAAGCTATCACCCTAAAATGGTGATAATGCACCACCCAGCAGGAGTCTTTACATCACGTACACAAGTTAGAAATGGGCACTGCAAACATGCATTAAGAATCGGTAATGCAAAAGTCAATTAAAAGAAGTGAAACCTCCAACACATGCACAACAGCTGATGCACAACAGCTCCAACAATTTGACAACTCAATATTGTAGGCTTCATATAGTATTAGGCAGAGTATAAAAACATTCACAAAAAGTTTGTAAGAAATTGAAAAGGACCATTTTCCCTCTAAGATGTGTGTTTTCCTTGTTTTATTATTGGAGAGGTAGACGAAAGTGTGCTCAGTCAATCTGAGAGCCTGTATTAGCTTTTCTCAACAGGAAGCAACGTTGCTAACGAAGTTGTAAATTCAGTGTTAATGAGTGGCTTCACTGTTACCACCTCTGAGGTAAAACCTTCGATGTTCCAAGTTCCACCCATCTGTTCTGGTGTGAGGGGCTCAGAGGAAGAACAGACGCTTCCCATTTAAAGCAACTTCACTGGTACCCCCTGAACAGCAGGGAGGCAAACTGAGAATATTGTGCTGGTTGGAGACCGCAATCCTCATTATCAGAATGGCTCCTGAAAACTTCTCACAGGTTTACATGATGAAGACAAAACCATACTGATGCTAAATGTTAGTGGTAAAGCTTAAGTTAAAAAGGTGGCTAGGACACCCTATGACCACCATTAAACAGAGATTCTCCTCAGAGTTATCATGAGCAGTATCTAAAACATTACCCCATGCAATCCTGTAAGAGACTCCTTTCCATACTGTGTATTTATGGAGATTGTGAACTACTCCATATGGATCTGACTAGAAGTCTTCTATGGCAATACAGCTGTCCCTACAGATTCAGTCTTTGAATCAAGCCTGAAACGCTTATCAATAATATCACTGCTACATTTTAATAATTTCCTGCTAATTATCATATTTTTTCCCAGCTATCAGGATGCTACAGTTCACTAATTTTTGTGCAGTACAACAAGAAGAAAGTTAACAGCTTTAACAGTGTGGCATTAGAGAAAACACAGAAGATAAATTTTTAAATTACAGTAATTTCGAGTCTTGTGATGACACTGAGCCAAGATGCAATACTTCAGTTACATTATCTACTCCATGTATCAAAATTTATGCAGTAACAATGATAGGTATAACTAATGCCATGTTTTTGGAGGAAATGTTATCATCTAACTCATCCCTAGGGAAAAAAAGAAAAATCAATCATTGTAACTAAGATGTAAGCAAGGTTATGCAATATTTTTTGTATGCTTCCATCACAGTTTTAAAATTATGGTCTCTTTATTGTATCCGGAATACAAAATTACTAATTCTGTCAAAATATACAACAATTAATACTTAGTGTATTTGAAAAAATAAAGATTGAGATAAAACTTTAAATTTGCTGAAAACAGTGCTTATCATATTCTCTACCAAGTACTACCTCAACTACAGAGCTGAGGAAATTTTTATGTAAGCACATAGTGCAACATACCTAGGAGATACATAAATGTAAAAACAGTGATTCTCAAAAAGCCTATACAAACAAGTGTACACAATCCCACGCTCATACCTTTGAAACACTCTATCTAAAAGGCTAGGCCAAATTCAATTATTTATGTTAAGCCCTGAATGACTGTAGTGCACTTAACAGTGTTGTTCCTGGTTTACATGATACGCTATTTATTACATAGAAATTATATTGTATTCAAAACAATTATTTAGCCAACTAAGCCACATTCCACCACTATTACTTAAGTAATTAAAATTTACATAACTTAAAATATTGTTTTTCTTCATAAAATATCAGTTTTAAAAACGATAATGTGTTCTGCAGATATGACTGCCTGTGGCCAGATAGCCTAAGCATTAAAAAAGTATTAGGTCATATCTATCTTCAAACTGACAGATCATAATTTAAATGCCTTAAGGTAATCTTATTGTCTTAAAAATCTTGAACATCAGTATTTTTGCAAACTATCAGCACTTGCTATAACACCCTTACTACACTACATCTTGAGGTTACTACAGAAGAAATGAGGTGATAATTGCATATTAACATAATTATTTGGTAATCCCTCTGAGCAAGCTTCCTAGGTCACTCAGTAATTCAGATTAGATGCAACCTTCCTGTCATCAGATCTATGTTGTCCACTTTCTGTTCATTAATAATTCTTTTTGATAGGAATGTACTTAATTCCATTGTTCTATGTACATTATTAATTGTATTTATTACCAGTAGGTTTATGACCTTTCCAAGTTCTTATTTCATAACGACAACCTTTACTACGCAAGAGGGTCACACACAAAATTAAGAGCATTGCTTTGGTCAATTCTACAATGCCAGTTCATTAAAGCTTATGCTCCAGTGCTACATATACTATGCTGCTGCCTACTAGCAGTTGTAGGCAAGAGATTTGTCAGTCTCTATTCCAAACCTTATGTTATTTTATAGGGGTTTATAACAGATTTGAAAGCACATTGGAGCTGAAATATTAAGATGGAAGAATTTGGCTGAGTTTCTGAAAAGCATGAAGTGCTTTTATGTGTTCTGATATCAAGTTTCTCACTAAATTCATAAATATGAGACAATGAGCTAAAAGCACAGAGCGACTATTAAGTAGCACAAAAACATAGAAGCCATCTCCTAAGTGGATTTAATTTAATCAGCCTAGTTAAAGAAACTGAAGGAATATAGTCTTTCAGCAGTGCTGTAATGAAGGCAAAAATATACTTGTCCTGTGCTAAGTAACTCCTCATAAGTCAAGTTCTTTAAGCAGATATGTGAATAGCCAGGACACTCAAGGGATTATTCAAATATTCAAGAGATAGGAAAGGTGCTTCAGGTTTGCACTGTTCCCATTTAGATTTTTCTTCAAGACTTCATTATGTAAATATGGAAAACTAACAAAACCTATCATTTTAGCCTATTATTTTATCAAATGTTCCTGTAATAAAGCTTATATTAAAGATGATAGAACCAAAGTCTCAGACTTTTAGGCAACAAGCAGCAGACCAAGAGAGAGGTTAAGTACATTATGGCACAGGACTAAAGAGGCATCTCCTTCCATTACGCAGTCTGTGGCCTTAGCAACTTAATCATGGCAAATATCAAGCACAGAACTTTTGCCAAAAGTGAAATGTTTAAGCACCATTGGGAGATGAAGATTTGTACAGAGCAATAGAGGAACTAGTAGTGTATCAGCACAAACCAACCACATCTGGAGAAAAAAAAAAAGTGCAAATTATTTAGAGGACAGCTGCATAATATTTTTGCCTCTTCCATAGAGTAATGCACACATTTTACACCTCTAGAGCTTTGGGTATTATCTAGCAATAAGAATACCCAAAATCAATAAAATTGCAAGACTTTGATCATTAGAACTATTACTCGTTTTTCAGTTTATTTCTTCTTAAAAAGCTATCCTGATCCATCCTTCAGAATCACAAAGCCTGACAACTGGAGGACGAGTCAGTGACTCACCTTGCTTTCCTCCTGCTTCTATCTGTGTTTGCAAATCAAGTTGTTGAAAATACACTCCCTTCTGCACAGCAGAAACAGTAACTGTAGACTGCCTCACTTAGCTTTGAAACCTACAAATTCACCTGAACACTTCTGTGTTTTTTTAAACTTCTGCAGTGAAGAGACAGCTTGTTTAATATGCACAACACTGTGAATGCTGCCCCTCAACATCTACTTTACATACAGTACATAGTTATTAATCTAACTACAACATGAGGAGTTCCACTGAAAACTAGCTCTCTTCAATACAATTCAGATCCACAGCAGTTCACATAAAAGCACACATACTGGAAAACTCTCACAGCTAACTAGACTGCCATATTAAAAATTTTTAAAGCAGTAAGAAATATTACTAATACAACACGTTTTACGCCTAATAAATAAATACAAAGAAATACAAAGTTACTGCCACCCACTGTTGTTATACTGTTGAAGAGTCACTGAGTTGTCATATCTGCAGAAAAAACTGACCAAAGAGAAACTCTGAATTATAGAGGAGCCATATTACAAAAGCAGCCCATCTTGGCTGGGAACATCAAACCTGAACGACATGTTTTTAGAAAGTTAATTTTCCTGAAACTTAGTTCCTAATAAAATAACATCTTCAAAAGCTGTCAGAATAGTAAGTAAAAAATTTCCCTAAAAATGTCAAAATTTCAGAAACTTGATTTCTAGCCTAAGATGTCTAAGAGTGATATGTTAACATGTGAAGAGGAACTGAACACAACTTCAGAACGACTACCTGACAATAAGAAATCACAGAAGAGAATACCATTACTGCCACCGACCATCTTACTCCTCTAATATTGATTTGCTTGGGAAAATAAACCAGTTTGTCACAATGGGGGGCATCATGCTAAAATTCAATACTGAAATCAATAAAAATAAATGACAATACAATTTAAGTGTCACAAGAATCAGACCTATCACTATAAAAATGTACTCTTCTAGTTTCAAGCACTCATGCAGGAGTTTAAGATGGTTTCAATGGTAGATGTTTTTCAAAATGAACTAGGTATTTCTAAAAGATGACTAGCCAGAACAAAAAAATCCAAGATGTTGAATCTGGTAACTTAAGAACAGTCACACATTGTGTGGCAACTCCACAGGCTTCCATAACTCCCCCCAGCACTCCCCAATCCTGTTCATGTTCCTGCAGCTCTCTAGTTTGGATTTTTAGTAGCGTGATCTAGTTTGACTTGTACTGCCATTAGTTTCTACTAAAGATGAGAACTACAATCAAATACTGAATTGTCCTAAATGCAGACACACATGGTAATAACTAGCAGCATTCCAGTAAGAGACACAGAAGTATGAAAAATACTCTGAAGAATGCTCTGTAAAATACATACTATTTCTCTCCAAAACCATTCCCTTACTTTTACATGCATAAATTCTCTTCCTTGATGTCATCTCACATGCTCACACATTTTTACTCTCTAAAGAAACTAAATGTTTAAGAAAACACTTTTCATCTCTTTCATCACCATTATCTGTGTTTTTCAGTGAAAAGTATTCTTAAGCTTCAAGTATGGTCCCAAAAATTGCTTTTATCTAGACATCATACAACAAATCCCAAATTATCGTGAAGCCTAGCCATGATGATACAACAAATAATTTTATTAACCACCAACATTAAAAAAACCCAGAAAGTTTTTTCTCATGACAGTCTATAAATAGAAGTCCTGCTCCTAATCCTTGTTGCTAGACATCTTTAACAAGCTGCCAAAAAATTAAGGGTTGCCATCAGTGGTACAAAGTGTAGTTGGCCAGGAACTAAAGCAGTACCCTGGGGTCAAGCACCGAGTCCCACACACTGTTCAGCATCTTCATTAATGAACTGGGTGATGGGGCAGAAGGTACCCTCAGCAAGGCTGCTGAGAACACAAGACAGATCCACGGCTGATACACCAGCAGGTTGTGCTGCCATTGAGATGCACCTCAATAGGCTGGACAACAGGGCTGGACAAGATTGCTGCAGGTCCCTTCCAAACTCAACTATTCTGTGATTCTATTTTAGTACACTCTGCCACACAGTATCCCAATTCTTGCTTACTTTAGTCTGCTTTAGAGTGCTCCGTGTGCTCACACTATCCACAATTTTCCGATTTCAAAATATCATCTATATAGGCATAAGAGTATTTTAATTTAAAAAAGTTTCCAACCACTAACTTTGAATTTATCATTCCGACAGTTTAAAAAAATTACACAAAAATTATTAGGTATACAGAAAAAGTGAATTCTCTCCATGTCAAGTTTTGTAGAATATATTGACAGCAAAACTATAATTTGATGTCCCTCTCCCTTCTAACTCTCTTCCAGTGATCATGTTTTATAGAGTTCTTTCAATAAATAAAATCATATTACCACTAAGGTATTATTGTCACCCTCAAATTTATCAACCCGGTATTTAAGTCCCACCACATTTTTTATTTGTATTTCTACAATTTTAGACTTTACAGGATGAATCCCTCTTCTACGTCTCCATATTCTCCCTGATGCCTCCCTGATGTGTCACATCTCAGAGGGGCCTAAGGACACCTGCCTTCTCAGTGTCAGCTCTTCGTACAGTAAAGTATTTCCTCCTCAGTAAAAACATTTCCTCCTCATAGAACCCACCGCCACTAGCAAAACTCTGTCACATCTCCAGTCCTAGTAAGTGAGACATTTCACAAGAGACCATATTTAGGAAAGTATCTGCACTCTTCCACACTTTAGTCTCACTACTACAGTCCTTACATGGGGCATAATACTAATATTAGAGACCTGTTGACCATTGCAGAAGATTTTGGCTTGCAAAGAAGAGAAAGAAGTTTCAACATCCAGTCATATACTGTCAAATTACAGTGCTATACATTGGAATTATGCTTTTCTTTGCAGCAAAGCCAGTTTAAATAACTGCTGCCTTCCTCCACTCCCCCCCAGGTTCCTTCCTCCACACTTTATCAACCATTTCATTATTCAGTTTAAAAGGCTGGGACCCAAACACTGCTGAATCGGCACAACTGAGAGACAGCAACTATGAGTAAGGGCACAGACTTTTACCAGCTTTGTTGACAGAAAAATCTACTGGGGAATATTTTCCTAAAATTTATATGAATAAATAAAAAAGTAAAAATGCAGAGAATATTTCAGAAGGCAAAAAAGCAGCTTTGGCAGTCCTCCATTTAACGTTGCAGAATGCAATATTATAAAGAATACTACCATAAAGCAAATTTTATGCTCTAAAATTACTTGAACTAAACTACTCAATCGAAGCAAAATGCTAGAAGTAAATGCTAAAATAATTCAACTGGGGAACATTAAATACATCTTCTGAGAATACTATTAACACAAGCAATACTTTTAAATTACATATTAGACACGATAGCTAGATTTTCCATAGAGACATACAAATGCAAATCCTTCCAGTAGGCTAAATAAAAAGTATTTTTTTTTCTAAAACACAGAACTAACTTCTAGAAATTTTAAAACTAATCTACTCCCCCTTAACCTATAGTTTTACAGAATCAGTCACCTTATCTGCTCAGAAACAAGTCCTTTTGAAGCCAGGTACTGCCACCAAGTGGCAGTGAAATTCTGTATGCAAATCTAATTATTCCCCACATATAGAACTGGTAGCTGTCAAATATGAGCAATGCTGTGCTAATATAAAGACATTTAAAATTAATCAAAGCAGAACCCACAGATTTTTCATATCCAAATCTAAAACTGATTTTCAATTTAAAACAAAGGTTTTTCCTACAATTCAGTCTTTCTGTTCAGACATCTTTTGTGAGCAGTTGGGTAAAGAACCCTTTCTTCCAATACAAATCAAATAGATATCAATAAACCAACTAATTATTAGTGTTTAGGTTTTTTTGCATAACTCTATGCAAATCCCCAGTGATTACAACTACATGGCCAAAGAGGTCTTACTTCCACCATAACTCCGAATTTCAGGAAAAAGTGAATTCAGAAACTGATGCAAAAGATACATATCTTAAGATATAAAGATGCAGCTTGTTATCTGGATAAGCTACTCAATCTGCTTTCGTTAGGAGGTAAAGATCTCAACCAGACTGGGAAGGATTTTTAGAACTTTTAGATTATTTGATTTTTAGAATATTTGACTATTTTTACAGGAATATTTCTCAAGTTAATTAAACTATATTGTTAGTTACCTGCATGAACTACTTGTGAAGTGTCAATCCAGCAGATCACAGATGAAAACTTGCATGACAAAAACATGATGCTATAAATGGATTTACAGTGCAACTTTCTTAAAGGCAACATTAAGAACAATTTTATTGGGACAGATCTTTGAACAAAACATGTCTTTCAACTTTGGAACAATTCTGACCTTATTTCCTGTTATATTAAAAAAAATTTGTCATTCTTTTTATCCAGCATGACTTGAAACATATATAGCAGTTTCTCATTTTTGCTTTTTTGGCTGATAACCACTTGCTGTACCAGTTTTAATGTTATCACAAATTTTAAGACTGTCTCCTGCTCATGAAGAAAGATTTTTTTTTTTTAATTCCTAAAGCATGCTGTTTTTCCCAATTATAAAAAGACCACCCGAGACACACACTCTGCTTTTACTAATTTAATTTAGAACCTTAGAGTAACGAATTACATTAGTGATACTCATTCATCCTTACCAGCAAACTGACTCTCATCATCCTCTATGTTCTTTCAGTGATCAAGGATTAAAAAGCTAGTAAGATTCTAAGCAGCAGTACCAGGTAAGGCAAAAAGAACCATCTTGTACCTCCACAGATTAAGAACAAAAATTCTGCTGACTTGGAGAAAGTTATAATGCTTGCTGATGAACATATGAAATCAGAGTTTTTAAAAGACCCAAACCTATATAACACACTGTACACGACCAGAAAAACACAGGTGAGAAGAAATGCTCGCATCACCTCACTAATAATTGAGGTTTGTTTCTTTAATTTTTTAATAAAAAAAATAAAACCACCACAAAACACCAGAAGTGATTTAATGGCAGAAAGCTCAACTTCATTTTACCCGGATAATATGAACAATATTAAAATTATATGAGATTACTGTCTGAACCAAAGAAACACAAATCCCACATACTAAAATCTATCCTGTGCAGAATGCTGTATATAACCTATAATTAAAATGCTTAAAATATGACTTCGCTTGACACACAGGGAAATTCAGCACAAGCATCTACCTTGTGCTACCTTTTCTGCTACACAGAAGTGTGGCCCATTGTACTGTTAACACACTGAGACCAAGCTTATTTTTTCCTCACTTCCCCCCTTATTTAACACAAACAGGTCCTCCTGTGGAGCTCAGAAGATGCAGTCTGGTAATCAGAAAATTTAAGAAAAAATACTACAGTTATCCCAATAAGGTACATTAACTGCTTGTAAAACCTATCTCATACCTGTGTGTTTTTATCTAGCAACAGACTTCTTTATTTCCAAAAGTCAGGACATGATACCTTTTATATTTGCCTTAGGAAAGTGTAATATTTTCATTGATTAACTGACTATTCAGTTGTCATTTTTACAGAACTGTCAGAACCTCAAGATCTCCTCTAAGCAATAACAATATTGATCTAACATCATTACACTGTTTCTATGTATTCTTTTACACATTTTTCTGTCCTCTTGTTACGTATGCAAGAGTACAGGCTTTCCCCTCAGAGATCAGCTTTCTTCTACTATACATAGCTAAACACCATTAAGTCAAAAGGTCTTTGGAGTTTCATTCAGAAGACCTCATGTTTCAAGAACACACTCATTTATATATTAGACTTTTCAACTAATTTTCTGTATTTAAACCAGTTATTAGACAACAAAATTAAGAAGAGACAGAACATAAACTTTAAGCTTCAAGTACTGAAAGCATGCACTAGAAGGCACAGGTAACAGTTTGAATCTTACTATCAATTCAAGTTCCCTTTGTAGCCACGACTCTTACTTTACACTCATCCTCAGACAAAGTATCTCCTTATGCAGTGTTATATTTATTCCTCTTCCCAAAGCAGCACATTCTAGAAACCAGCAAAGTCAGGCTAAGGCAGTAAGTTCTATGCATAAGTATATAGATAATACAGTAGGAGAGCTTATTTTTAATTGTTCATAGTTCAGAGGACAATTCATAATCCAAGTCTTGAATCAGTTATACATTATACAAAGGATCAATACTCAGAGTTATTTTAAATTCCCCACAAAGCATTCTTCTATAATCAGTAAAGTTAACAGCAATAGCTCTAAAGAAGTCTTAGCAGAACAGAAGATACAAACAAAGCAGTTCCTGTCTATTTCAAAATATACATACTACAATTTTAAAGTGATATCAAGTCTACATATTAATAGGAGATTAGAAATGAGGAACAAGTTCATTTAAGCAAACGGGATCTCCCTCTCACCTCTTCAAAATTTCAGATCACTGCAAGCATGTACATTCTGAGATGGCATATTAGTCAAACAGCAAGCAGAAAACTTGAGAAGCCAGCTTTTGTTTGTTATGGAAGCTTCTGTACCCGAGTCCATCATGCCCTGTCTCCCAAGCAGAATAATCTACTGAACAGTGGAACCTTACCTAAAGATACTCTTGAAAGACTCAAAACAGATTAAAGTAAATTGCTCTTTGTTAAATGTTTCACATAATCACATGGCAAAGATATTAATTTAAATAGACTAATACAGTTCAAATTATTCCTGAAGTAGAATATCAAGTAAATGGAAAAGAAAAAATTCTTTTTCTCAAAATAACAGAGGAGGGGGGTGGGGCAAAGGAGGACAAATGCCAAAGTTACAGAAAATTTCTCCTAGATGGACACTCTGCAACTGCAAATGGACACTTCAGTTCTACTCCCAAATGGGTTCCTTAAGACAGAAAGGGGGAAAAAAAAATTTCAACAGAATTTCATTATTAAAAATTTGAAACGCTATTCTGACAACTGGTCAAATTTCCCACAGAGTTATTTATTAATACAGTAAGTTCAAGTTTAACATGCTGCTTTGACAATGCAAAGTACACTTTCAATATTTTGCAACCAGGTGGATAATATGTAGAGAATGAAATTAATTTAAAGTACTCATAATTTTGGCTCTCAACAGCTAGCAGAACACCTTGATAGCTTTTTGACTATAATAACTTACCGAAGAAAAGCGTAATTATCATAATAATATTAAATAATAAGGGAGCATCTTTTGTTCCTATTTTAACCTCGTAGAAGTAACACTACATTCATAAATTACAGTAATCAAGATACAAATTTCAAGAGAATTTTCACTGACCACTTTTCTGCATGTTCAGCAGTATATGCTAATGGCATTTGGGGAGGGGAAAAAAAGGTCAACAAAAAACTTCTACTCACCTTTGCTTGTTTGATTTACATTATGCTGTAAGATCCACTTCCACAATAAAACAAACCTGCAAAATAAAAGAAGAACTTACTGTACAGCTGTCATTTTCTGCTTGTGTCCTAGATTATCAAACAAGACAGGCAAAGCAGAGAGATAAGAAATCCACGGCCACAAAAGTATTCGATCATTTTTGTCTCAGGGTAAAAATAACAAAATTCCAGTGGTCTTCTCTGAAATACACGTGTAATTTGCAAGTAAGATAGATACTCGCATTTTAATTAAAAAATCCACTAAGAAATCATGGGTCAAACAAGTGGAAAAAAGCTTCACGGCAAGAAAAACTTTGCTGCATTTTCTGCTACTGCCTTCAAAGTCAGCTATCTTAAGTTCTCTGAATGAGGAACAATGCACAGAAAGGAAATGGTTACAAATGGAAGCTTTTTAAAAAGTCTTTCTGCAAAAATGATCAACATATCTAAGATTAAGTGTTGAAGGGCTTTAAGCCTGGGCCTTGCTAATTCCTCACCTTTTCTAGGGCAGAGTTGTGTTATTATTCTAAGGCTAGCTTGCCCATCTTAAGATCATAACTTCTTTGCCTTCATGAATGTTGATTAATGTCAGATGAAATAAATACTCTATTTTATTCATGGATCTTTTGAACTATACAAGGAAGTTTTTCACTTCCTATTTGGAGATACCAGACCATATAACATTTAGAAGAGACTCTGAGAGTCACTGAAGCTGCACAAAAACAAGAATGGATTTGGCTACGGTATCTCTACAGAACTGGGTCTACTTCTAATGAAGAAACAACAACTAGCATACATCTTTACAGAAAGGGTTGGTATCTAGACCAAACTAATGTTTAGTCATCATCAAAATTAAATCTGAACTAGATACCTGTCCTCACATACTGGCTAGGATTCCTTCCCTCATTTTGCTCACACACAGTTTATTGATTCTGAGTTTCCCAGTCAGACTGCAATTGTCTCAAAGCCATTTTCCTAAATAACAAACACAGAGTAAGGGAGGACAGACCTTTCAAGTAAGTCTGGTTGGGCAATAAAAAGCAACAGAAGATAAGTATTTGAGCTCCTTTCCCTAGTCCCAGGATCATTTCCTTAGTATCACATTAAACTTCATGCAGCCTTAAGCAAGAATGTTATTCAATGTTTATGTGCTCATTTCTCAAATAAGATTTATTACAGAAAAAAAAATACAATTCTTTAGTTGGGTTTTAGAGTCGTATTCATTCATCTAGAGAAGCAGAAGTGTTATTTTCAAACAGCTGTGGAGCTCTTCTATTAGTTACAGAAGGCAAATGTAAAGCTACAGTTAAAAATGCCCACAAAAATAAAAGCCTATATGTACGAAGAGCCAAAACAACATTCAAAAAATAAGAAAGAAGGTCTCTGCAGGCTTTACATTATCAAACATTACGATCAGCACTAAACCAGACATCTCAGTAAACCAGTGCACTTTGGCTGGGCAGTGACAAATCCCAGCCTAACACTCCTCTCACTGAAGAACTGCACCAATGACTCTGCCCCTGTGCAAAATGCCTTCAACGAACACATCTTTTAAATACTGCAATTAACTAAACACTACCAACAACTCAGAAATAACTCCCCTTTTCAATCCCTCTGGTGTTCAAAGCTCCACCCAATGCATGATAGTACTTGCAGTACTACAGTCATGCAAACATCTTCGTGAAGGCAATACAATCCACGAGACACCAGATTTTAGGCCAAACTACTGATAGCATTGAGACTGGTTAAAGCTACCTGACCTATTGTGCTTAACCAGCACTCACCTCTCAAAGGTCTGTCTGCTGTCAAAGAAGATTCCTCTCACTCCGATACAAACAATCAAACTCTAACACCTACTATTCATTTCAAGGGTGATGACATTTGAAATAACTCAGTGCCTGACGTTCTTTACCAACAGATTCAAGACAGGTAGTTCTCCAAAAACTCCTTAGGGAAAGGCAAAGATTTCAACATCACAAATGCTTTGGCTCAAATCTTCCTGTCTTAATTCTCATTATCAGGAAAAGAAATGGAGAATGAAAGTCACTCTCCATCACCAGGTAATAGACAGCATCAAAAGGGATGCAGAATTGGGTAATGTATCTACAGAACATTCACCTCACTATTCAAAGAGTGAAAGGGCACAAGCATGGCTGTAAAATGGTCAGGCTTCTGATCAGCAATAAGCAGCTGCCTGTTCTGATAAGGGCAGAGAACAGGAAGTGGAAGAAAACTGCAATGGTGGCAACGGGCGCAACCTCAAGTGCCCCCCCCAACAATACTAAAAAAAAAAAAAGATGGACTGAAAGCTCTTTTTGCTTTAATGAAGTATCTCCTATTAACCTGCCCCCTCTCTGGGAAAAAACACTAGAGAAACACTAGAATGCAAAGGTGTACAATGACTAAATAAAATTTGCTGTAATCTTGACAAGAGTTTGGATCCCTTTATCTACTATCTAGCCCTTATTTCCTAACAGATCTGCAATAACTGACATTTCTACATCTATCTGGGAGAAGACACTTAACCATTTTTTTAGCACCTTCTCCTGGAACAATTGCAGGTAGGAACATAATTCATAGAGATGTTTTTCAGGTCGTTTACTTGAAGTTTTTGTTGCTGTTGTTGTGTATGTGTGTGGGGTTGTTGTTGTTTGTTGTTTCTTATTTTGTTGTGTTTGGGGTTTTTTTTAAGAGAGTCATAATGTAATATAAAACTAGCTTTTGCCCCCTATAGCTGATTACGCTTGTGTAGGAAGGTTAAAAGAGGAAGAGACAAAAGCTAGAATGACTATACTATATAAACTACTTTTGTTGGTATAAACTGTGGCTAAACAGTCCATTCCACTAGCTTGACACAAAAACACAGCAAAAGGCTTGCAACTGTAGTCTTGAATTAGAGACTTAGAAAATTTGATTAGCTAGTCGAGAGTGGCATGTACATTTATCAGGATATGGCCATCCCACCACTAAAATCTGCTAAATTCAAAAGAGGAGGGTGGGGTGCAGAAGAAATTTCATTCTAATACCTGATGCAGCTCTGGAAAACATCTAAAATATTACAGAAATCCAATAATCCTAAATATCAGTGTGGGAAAAATCAGTCAGCAGAAAGCAGAGATTACGCTAAGAAAGTCTATTACAAGAAACCCAGACAACGTTCCAGCCAAAACTGTACACACAAGTATCAGGGATAAAGTAATTTGAGAAGAGAACTGAAAAAACAAAACCTAAGCTGATAAGTCTCCTACATCAGTTAATACAGCCAAAAAGCTCTTTAAAGACAAGTGTATGCCATCGTCTTCCTAACAACTGGTCAGCAATGACCTTGTCTGTACAGAACGTAGTTTCCTGCTTTCTGTTTGCAGAAGGAGTTTTGATTGTCTTTGATTCCTATCTAAAAAGTATAAAAATAACTTACTCTACATTCAGTACCCACAAATACCTAGAACTAACATTCAGTGTAGATTAAATAATCACTTGAATTTAAACATGAGGTTTTCTAAAATCACAAAATTAATTCCCTTTGAGAATTTGTAAAACCTCTCAATCTATGCTATTCCAACTGTAGTTTAACCAACTGAATCATAAATGCCACTGTCAAATTTACTAAAATTAAATTTTTAAAGGAAAAATAATAATAATTACTCTTCTTACAATAGTTAATGAAAAGCAATATTTAAGAGCAGGTACTCTACTGAAGCCTGAATTATCCAGAAGTTAAATTAAGCAAAAGCTTAACACTTTACAACGTGAAGAGACAAAATTTAAGTCTTTTTACTGGAGATGCTTCTGACTTCAAAGAATCTGCAGTAACTGAACAAAAGCAAGCAAGGGACTGCAAGAGAGAAGACTGCCTCCTGCATTTTGAATCTCCTGCCAGATTTTGAGAATTATCTGAAAAACAGTTCAAAGAAGTTACAGTTCTTCTTTGTCTGTTCATCACAGTAAAAGCCACACGCACAGTTCCCAAAGCTGTGGTAGGGCTTTCACGTGCAAGTGCTGAAATCTCTCATTTTTCTACTCGTAGAAAGTTTTGCTTTTTGACAACAACCCGTATGGGATGGTGAAGCACTTCAAGGAAACGTGTGACAGCATAGGAAATGAACACAACTGATCACACCTCAGACTGGGAAGCTGTTTCAATCCAAACAAAATTACAAGTAGTTGAATGCAACATTAATAGGAGTATCACAGTAGGGAAAAAAGTAGTGAGAGTGAGTAGCCTGAATGGAAAAAAAGAACCTTTGTTTATAGCATCAATTAGGTCAAACAACAAGATTTAATAATTATTTCAAAAATCTGCATTATATATAAAAAAAAACCCCTGAAAATACATCAGAGGGAAGAGTGTTCCAGGTAGACAGGGGTTTGGACTAACAAAATATATTGGCTGAAAAGGTTACTTTTCCACTCTGTTACTGAACAGATCAGAAGCAAACATTTAAAGATGTACACAACAGGCACACAATAAAGATGCAAAGATGTCTACAGAGAAGCAAGGGGAAACGAACATAATTTAAGAGCTGCTTACTTTGAGTGTACATTGTACAGTAAGCAAATATGTAACCATCAACATACAAAAAAAAGTATAAGAGTACTAAACTGAAGCATCAGTTTAAAGATGGAAATTCTGAAAACATTTAGAATTTCAAGGCCTTAAGAGAAAATACTAACATGTTGTTTCTAAAGGTTACTTATCAGTGCAGTTTCTCCCCTCAGCTAAGATTAGGCGTAACATTCTAAGCATCAATGATATTTAATAAATAAGTTTACAGTCCATCAATATCCAACTAAATTGAACAGCATTCTTCAAAATGAGATTTGCCATAAGCAATAAGCTGTTAAAAAATAATTCACCTTCTTTGTTATTTCTCTACCTCTTTGAGCTACAGATCAACATACCATTCACATAATAACCACCTGTAATTTTCAGTCACCCTTCAGCCTATTTATTTTGACCACAAACTAGCTGTTTGCTGCACTTATATACCATAAATATAACAGCTTTTCTCAAATAGGGAAAGCCTAAAGCACGAAATGACATCATCTCTCCATTCCACTCCAAACTACTAATGGCACTGTACATATCCTTGGCATCATCCTTGACACTGAACACTTTCATTATGCTGTCAGCAAAATCTCATCAATACATTATCTGTGCAGGAACTGCCTCTACCCTTCAGTTACAGAATCACTCTCTTCTCCAGTCTGCATTTTTATACATACATATATACGTGTGTGTATATATATATATTCCTTCACCATATCATATAAGCTTTGCATAAAGCACCTCAAAATACAGTGACATACCCTCTAACTATAAGCACTGCACAAAAGCACTCCAGAAAACAGTCAGTTACATGTAATCTTGCCTACCTCGCAATAAAATTGATTATGGTTCCTCCAAGTTTGTACACCCTACTTCTCAGCTGAAAGTAATTAATTGGAAATCCAAAACAGGAAAGCTTCATCACTTTGCACATCACAACGTTTTTCTAAGGAATCAACAGCCTTATTTAAAAAACATGCATCTTGTGTCTTAAAAAAAAAGTAAGCTTTAAGAAACATCTGAGGCAGCTCATTTTTAGAAAACAGCCTCTTATATTTCAAGTTTTGTTTTTAAAATACCAAACTACACAGTAGTGAACATTTATAGTGTCGTCCTCTCCTTTCTCCAAAACTACAGAATTTTAACAAAAGCATGAAGCAGGCCAGCTAAGCATAAGAATAAGCGAAGTTTAAGCTAAGGTTGTGTACATCAAATTAGTGCATCCCCTTGTGTGCACCACCAAGCAGCAACATTCTACAGTTCAAACATGTCTTTACATACTATGCATTTTTCCACAACTTCAAAGTTTTATCTTATGTGTATTTATCAGCTCCACTTCTACTGAATGAATCCTGTGTCTTTTCAGTTGGAAAGTCCGACAGAGAACTTCACCAAAACCTCCCAAAAGCCAAAAAAAAGTACAGAAGAATAAGATCCTCTTTAGGTATGGGACATATTACACATGTGGGAATTTGATGAAAAGCAGACACACTTTACTGTCAGTCCATACCTGCCACCCATCTGCCACTTGTAGAATCCTAATAGAGACAGAATTGCATCAATTAATCTTAACACATTCACTGAACTTGACATACCCCTTTCCTGATGTACTGCATTACACAACTCTGAAATTCCTCAGTGTAACTGTACTATATTAACAGAAAACCTGCAAAAAGTTTACTACACAATGCATACACTTACACCCTTATGAAATAAAATATAGTTTCCAAGTAGATTCCACTCTATAGTCTGATCCTTACTTATAAACCTTCAAATAGGGGGTAGGTTGGGCATACTTATTTCACACTCAAAATATAAAAATAACTTAAAAAAAAAAAAAGCTTGGCTGCACGCAGAAAAACCATTAAGGGCCTAGTTTCAGAAAACCAGAATTATGTTACCATATTCCACCTATTTTGTGAAATAGTATCTCTAGATTGGTTTTTTCCCCTGCAAGTTGTTTTGTAAGGTCATTTATGTTTATTATTAAAATTCAAAACCATTAAGCAACTTTTTGGTGTAGAAAAAGCAGCAATGAGATTCTAAAATATATTTACTAGAAATTAGTTTCTCCAATAAAAAGACTGGCATTCTAGAACAAGAAGCCTGATGATATTCATTAATATATAAATGGATGAAAATATCTGTTTCCATTAAGGACACTTTAACTTAAAAGCAGTATCTCACATAACATTTCTAACAGTAGTTAAAGCAGCACATTAATAATCAAGCCATGTTGTTACTGTAGCAACAATGATTTCTGGTAGCCATTTTCTCTTCAGCTTTAACACTGTTCCAAAGCCAACAGCCCTTACTACAACCTGTGTATAAACCCAAAGGCAGCTAAGTGCTCAGCAGTTTCTCCAGCTGTGCGCTTCAGATACCTCCCTCCAGACCGTCTTCAGCCCAATGTACTCACCTAACAGTATTCCCTAACGCTGGACTTGACACAATTTCCGTTTGCACTAATGGAAATGTAGCAGTATGGCAGCTTGCTCTTCAGAAAAACCCAAACAACCCAACCCTACATTTAGGAGACTAGCCAGTCTGCGGGACACTTTCAGAGGAGAGCAGTGCTGCAGTTCATCGTTTTAACCTGCAGGCGCTAAGAACCCAGCCTGATACAAGATCACCTGGCCACAGGCTCACAGCCTCAGTCATCACTGATAGCAGCCACTGAGAAACCCTTCCCAGACCACACATCACAAAATCAAAGCAAATGCTGGAGCCAAAAGCAATTTCTTACTAGGCTGATGTATCTCTGAATTTTCTACATTTACAAAACTCTTTTAAGACCAACTAGCATACACATTCATTTTCAACTCCTCCTCTACATTTCTGCAGTCTTAAAAATGACAACACTTGAAACACTTCCTTGACTTAGAACTGCAATGTAGTTTTTAAAAAAGGTTGAGCCTAAAATTCTACAGTTCAAAATTAGTGATGACATTATTTTCTTCTTTCTTTAAAAAAAATAAAAATCTCTCTTTTGTTGTGTCAAGACAGTTTGAAAGAAAGCAGTGGTGAAAGAGCAGTAACAGAAAGTGAAATACATAAGTATTTGTAAGAGCAATGGGAGGAAATAGCGAACTGGTATTAGCACATAAGTACCCCCAACAAAATAGGATCCTAAGTCCAAATTCAGTTCCTCACAAGTTTGTTCCAGTTGAAAGCATAGCTATGCTGGGATCACGAGCTCTAATGCCTGCTGTTGTCGGTCTAGACAGCATTTCTGACATTTCCTGACCATGGCAGGAGAGGGAATCTCCTGTTCCTAGCCTCAGAGGAAGCGGATTTTCTGCATCTGTGAAAATGTAGAATCTAACAAAAATTTCCTACAGATTTCATGCACATTTAGATTTTCCTAAGTATTCATAAACCTTTGCTCATATATAAGGGCTTACATTTAAAATGAAGGTAGGTTTATGCTGAACTCTGAATTGGTGTAGCAGATTTTATTTTGATATTCCTATGACAGTGCCTTCCAGCAGAGGACAGAGTAGACACTCTAGAGTATTAGTCTCTGTAAACATCACTGCTAACTCCCAAACAGCCTGCTTCCTTATCAGAGTAAGCTGTGACTTCAGTGAATGTTCCAGTAGGAAGAAAATAACCAAACATAACAATCACTTAAAATATAAATTTCAGCACTGCCATTCTTCCAGCAATAGTTTTCCAAAACAAAATATATGTGTATTTTATACAACAGGATTTAGCTACTGCTTATCAAATTTGAAGTGAAGCTACAAAATACTTTACTTTCTAATTGGGTTGATATACAAGCTATAATCTTTATAATCTATGAAAGATCACTTTGGGGAGTCACATATACTTAACCACTAACATAAAGCTTTTCCTTCATTTTGCTGGAGCCTGCTTTTTGGTGACAGAGGATTGGTTTTGATGAAGAAGTTATAATATGCTGTCAATGCTATCACCTTAATAGTCATTGAAAATGTAAAAATCCATCTCTCACTTTGCTGCTCAGCGTTCATTTTTGGTTTGGTGACACTAAGTTTCTAACGTTGTCCATTGTCTACATAATAAGTAAAAACTATTTCCTACTTTAGATAAGCTGTAGTAATGCAACATAATTTAACCAATTGTGTTTTACTTTTACAGATAGCTGCATTAGGGTTTTTTTTTAATAGAAACAACACACATCTTACAACCCAGGTTATACAACCAGGCCTGGGAAGCAAACTGGGGCAAATGCCTCCACACACCTCTTTCAAATGTAGTTTTTGATCACCAGTTACTGTTGTGAACACTCAGCTGAACCAGTCACATATCACCAGCACCACAACCACAGAGCAGTTCTGATACAACATCCATTAGTAAGCTCCTATTCACGGTCCCTGTGTTCATATGGACAGGGTCCACAAGATTTATTACTAACAGCATCACCACACAGGATTGTTTTCTATAGTATAATTTCCAAGTGTTTTGTCAAGTTACTAAGCCTTTGCTCCAAAATTACTCTACAAAATTCTTCTATCTATTCTATTCTAGATATTTTCAAGATCTACCCCAAGGTCTCTACTCAAGTTATGCAGTACCTTGAGGTCTACTTTCTAAACTGTTTAATAAGCACCTATGGAGCTTCCATGCTAAACTGCAAGAAGGCATAGCAGTCCTACAAAGGCTTCACTTCAAAGTTAGGGCTCCATCAAACTTTCTCTTTTCAGCCTTGAACCCTTCAAATGCTTGTGGAGTTGGTTTCATTGTTCACTCCCTTTTGCTTAGCTTTTAGTCTTTGATTCTTTTGCTATTTGAATTAGTTCTCCCAAACACATAAAAACAAATGGAAAAACTCAGTATTTCCAGCATGCCACATCGGTTATCCTCACCTGTGTCTATCCAGCCCACTGGCTATCCTTAGACACCTCATTTGGTTGGGGCTAAAAAAACTACACATGCTTAGTTTGCCAGTTTTCCTGACCAAAACAGATTTCCTAACCAAACTTTCAGAAGTAGCTCAAGAAACAGAAGAGACAGTACACATACTCTAAGCCTCTTTCATACACTTTACACTGGATTACCAGGATAGCACAAAAGAACCGGATCTGCATGGACTAAGGTTACATAAAATCAAGAATTTTTGACATAAATCCTTGCTAGGCAAGTCATCATCATCATCTCTGCTCGCCTCACTGGGATAAAAAATGGAAGGCAAATTCCTAAGTTGTTTTTAGTGTCTAAAAGACATTTCTAAAAATGAATTACCACAATACCTGTATGGTATTTTTAGAAACAGCATGACGTTTCAGTTATATAGGAACTTGAAAGGTTTCTCCCAAGTATTATTTCTATTTTTTGCTCTCTCCCTTGTGCAGAAATACATTCTGCCTTTAGTGCTCACTATCGCTGATAAAACACTGAGAAGCAACAGCAGTCTTACAATAGTGGTAGAGAGAGATACCTGAAGAACCATTTTTTTCTAGACAAGCTGTTCCTCTTCAAGCCTCACATACGCCAGGAAAGAAACTGAACCTCTCTCATCCACCAGTACTTTCAGTCACATGTACAGCAGTGAGAAATCACGGTGAACTTCACCAGCGAGTCTCACCACCTAGGAAGTCTGGGAACAAGGGCTTGGCGTTAAGGGGAACATGGCACTGGATGCTAGTGATGTACTTACCTTACTTCAAAACATTAACAAAAGGAAAGGTCTGTGAGAATCCACGCTAAAGCAGCTCACCAGCAAATCTACTACTTCTCATCACTTGTGTCACTACAGTCCAACACATTCAAGGCTTTAAAAGGACACAGAAATAGACAATCACCATCCCAAAGCACTTCTATAAAAAAAACAAGTCAGACAAAACAAACCTTCAAAGGTTCCCCCAAAGCAAGGATGCAGAAAGAATATACAACAGACAGTACCTACTATCTTTGGTTTATGTACCACACATGCAACCTTTCCACCTCAGTTTCTTTAGCATTTCAGTTCAGTTTGCATTCCAGACATGTAAGCTCTACTCCCTCCCATCTGTAATTCCTCCAAATCCTCCCAATTTTTTCATTGCAGCTTATCTAGGTTAATTTAACATCATGTCCCCCCAACTTATTTTCCCCCTTTTGCCCCAGCAAAAAAACTGCCACAACATAAGATATTTTTTGTTAATAAGTACCTGATTAGGGAGTTCTGATATTTTATTCTCAACTTCCTACAAGATGAAAAACTGTTTTTAAAGTAACTTTCTAACATTTCTAATGTTCTAACATTCACTATAATTTGTACACAGTGCAGTTATTTTCGTTACCTTCCACAGATTCTCAATTTTTAAGTTTTGTTCAAGAATAGAAAAGATTAGGTGATTTCAACCGATACCAATATATATGTTAAAAAATAGGAAGTAGAGGAGGGCAGAGTACTCATTTCACTGTGGGAGAGAAGTGGGAGAAGCCAGCTGCCCAACTGTCACTTCCCACTCTCTGTGACAGGACACACAATCAAGACTTTCTCACAGAAAAGACACTCATAGCTACAGTATTAAAACAAAAACCCCCAGCACTTCTGTGTGAAGGAAAAAAGTTATTTATATTGGAACTTTGCAGGCAGAGCCCGTCCTCTCTTGAAAATATTGTTTCTAATACCAAGCCAACTTAATAGCAACAACAAAAATACAGCTGTCGGAAAAAAATACTCCCCTTCTCAGTCCTCCTCACCAATGATCACACAGAATCTAGTCTCTTTGGTGAAGGCTCCTAAGAACATTCACAAGAACACATGATTTCTCTGCAAATAAAATAAGCATAAATACAAGAACCTGCAGCCCTACAACCACTGTTTTGATTGTTGGGAGCCTAATTTTAGGATACAAATTCTCTAAACTTCCAAATTCTTCTGACTGAAAAACATAAATTTGGAAAATTAAGTTAATATCAGAGACAGTTTCTGAAACTCTACAGCCACAAAACTGTTGTATATGCATACATCTGAAGAAGAAGAAAAGTATCAGCAACAAACATTACAAACATTAAGGGCTTTCCAAAAGTAGTCATCAAAAATTGTATCACATAGTGCTCCTAGGAGAGCAAAGTGGAAGCAGAAGGAAAAAACAGAAACATTCAGAGAACAGCCACTCCAGGAAAAAAGCAAGCTATCAGCCAGAAGATTGGTTGAAAAGCAGCAAAACAAAAAAAACCCAAACCGAACCAACAAAAACCTTAAACCATAACCACCACCCATCATCACCCCACTGACTGCAGGCAGACAAGAAACACACACCTACCACTTCCTACCAGCAGCAACAAGGAGCAGCTTCAGAGCCGCCATGCCTTAGGAGCAGACGTACGTAACACTTTTCCAAAAGCAGTCCTCTGACCTCCTGTTGTACGCCTTTTCCCGAAAACCCATCCCTGTCCCTACCAAAGAGCCCCACTGGCAAAGGAGATGGGATAAGGCACAACTCAATGCTATTATTACTCTCTGAAAAGGCAGGCAGGACAGATTCATTACTACATTCCAGTGATATATTTGTTAAGGAATTCCTTATGTCTTCTCCTCAAACTATAAATGGATTCATCAGGTTGTAAATAAAGGTAATTTATGCAAGAGATATACTTTGTTGTGGAAAGTATTTTCACAGGCACGTGCTAACAGTTGGTCCAGAAACAGGGAAGGTACAACGATCTCAGTTCATGTCTTCAGCTACAGTTGGACCCATCACTAAGGCTCCTGTAATTCCTTCTATCCTGTTTCCCAAGATGCATCCTCTCCCCTGCTCCAGCTGCTTTGTGAAGAGTATAATATTATCAAGTAGTCACTTAAGGCAAGCAAAAAGTACAATCATTTAAATACTCACAGAACAATGTCCTTTTATAAAAAAAAGCAATCTGATTAAGTATGGTATTAACTTGCAGTGTTCAGCATACTGAAAAGTTACTAAACACTAGCAATAGGCCTGAAATATTCCTAAGCCCAGCAACCTTTATTCTGATTTGAGCGTGAACTTCACATAAACTGGAGTAAGTTTCAAGAAATACTGAATTACTAAATAGCCCATTATCCTTAAACTAGTTAATTATTTGTAAGACTAAGCACTCTGTATCAATCAATAAATGTCAACTAGAGAATTTCATTTCCAGAATCCAGATTTAGAATGAACCCTCAGTTCCCATACCAAGAATATTAAAATTACTTCTGTTGGAGAGTTCTCTGCATCACCAAGTTTGCTTGGAAGTATCAAGTCAGTTAATATTTAGTGTAAGCAAAACATCAATACCCACTGTTAAGCCACTGTCTTCCTCCCTTTAACCTCACTGGCAATATAAGGACATTGCTGCAACATTTATCAACAGCTGCTGTGTACAGTTGAAGTGTGACAGAAATGCAACACAATTGGATACTTCTTTTTTGTTATTTTATTTCCTGAAATTTAAAAAATCTTGCTCTCCTACAAAGAGGAAACACCACTTATGAGTAAATACTATGGATTTTGGGTAAACTTTGTACCAAGACAAAACACTCATTACATGACACTGTGTTGCACACAAAGTAAGCAACATGACTGATCACCTGACTACCATGCATTTAAAATTTTTTCAAAAAACCCACACATTAGAAGTTTATGCAAACTCATTACATGGTCTTTCATGATGGAGAACTGTGATTTGAACATCAAATTACATCTCCCAAGATTACTGCACTGGAGAGGTGCAGTGTATTTTTGTCTGTATTTACATAACAGGGGACGTCCAAGTGACCATTTCATGTCTTTTCTACAGTTCTGTGAACAACATGGGCATGACTTTCCTACCATCGCTGCTTGCGTGAAAGGTTCCTATTACCTGAGCTAAGGGACACAATGTATACAGGCATGGAAGTGTATGTGGGGTTTTTGTTTGGTCTTTGGGGTTTTTTTGTTAATTAAGCAGAAAAAGGGTATTTTTTTCACAATACTACAAACTACAGGAAATCTTTTAACTCAGACAGTCCAATAGTATCTGTATGTATATCAGCCAGAATGACCAACATTCACAATTTCCTCAGGTAACTTAACCTTTTTATGCAGTACCAATATGAAGGTTGCATCTACATTGAAGAAAAAAAAAAAAGTTAATTATCAAAAATCAGCTTATAGATTTAGTTTACAGGCAGAGTGATCAAGAAGATCAATTAACTTTTTTTTAAAGAAGACAGAGTTGTTTTGTTTTACCAGCGATTCCTTTACACTCTGAAGTTGGGTGGACGCTATTTTCATCTGAAGGAATCAGGTTTTGGAGGTTATGCCAAGTTAACCCGGTCTCAAAATCAATTTAAGTGAGTGCAATGTTGTTTAATTTTATTATTTTCTTCCAAATCTCTGGATACCTAATACAAAGTGCTCTGCAATCCAGAGCACAGAGGAAACTAATTCAATTTGGCTTAAAGTAACTAACATTAGAGAAATCCATAAAACAAGTATCTTAAGGTAGCTCTCTAACAGCCACACTTGAACTTTGCTGAAGACAAAAAGGTACTTGAAAATGTAAAAATATGAGAAAAGTGAGTTATTGACATAGTGAATCAGCGACTGTTCAAAGACATTTAATTCAAACCAACCTCAGGTGAAGTTGCAGAGAAGTGACACAACTATCCAGTATTTTTTCCAGTTTTAAGCTCTTAGATCTTTTGCAAGCTGTTTAAAAGTCTGAAAGTATTTGAAACTAATAACTGTGTGTGTGAGCATGTGTGTGTTTTATTACTATGGAGAATTTTATTCCTTTTTCAGTTCCATTTTCTCCACAAGCAACTTAAAAAGGTTCAAATAAAAAGTATATAAGTTGCGCTAATACTTGCAAGCATAAGCACAAACTATTGCTCAATAAATTCCACTGACAACCCTTGACTTCAGTATCCATATGACATTCAGTTATTTTCAAGTGGAAGGCATTGCCATTCTTGTTTAATATCCTGTTTATTCAGTTGCTGATTCTCCTACTTCAATCAATCATTTCTGTACTAAATAACCTCACATAGATGCTCTAAGTGGTCAGTGCCTTTACCTCCTACTAGCCAGGTCACCTGTTGAGATTTCAATTCTCTTAGCATTCACTTAATAACTTCCATATTTTCCTAGGTGTATTCCTCCTGGTGTTCCTCAGTATAAATCAGATGCTGGACACTGTGAAACTTTAAAAAAAAAAAAAAAGTCATCAGAGTAGTACACCTTTGCTTTTTTTTTTTAACAGTGATATTTCCCCAGGTCTTTTTTTAATTTAAAAAAATATCACAAAGACTAAAAAAAAAAAAAAAGAAAATAATATATGTATAAAAAGAAAAGTCAAGTCCCTTTGGTGACATTACAACTTTTTTTTCCCCTCTATAAAATTCCTGTGTCTTGGGTAGATTTTTATTAGAAAAATTCTCTTGGAATGAATACTCTAGTAGTAGAAAGAAACTATTTTAATACCATATTTTGAAGATAATGAATTTCAATTCTCACTGTTAATTCTTGTATAACTCTGCACCACATCCCTCTGCAGTTACAGTAGACAGGTTTGCAACATCAGCTCTGATTATAAGTCAGTTAATAGGATTGTCACACTGCATCGCTCTTTCATGCACTCTACTTAAAGTCCTCTCCAATAAGAAAATTGCTGCATTTTCTCTGCACCTAAGTGACCCACTAAAAGCTTCCCCAGATCTATTTTGCATTGTCTAGTCAGTCCATTTATTCTGCCCTCAAATCACCTGACTTGCACAAGTCAGGGAGTAAAGAATTTTACACAGAAGAATCACATTAAGTTACAAAGACTCTGGAGCACTTCACCGTCCACTGTGAAGAATCTACTCTTTAAAATTTGTTTTATAATTTGAATCAAAAATTTAGAAATTTATATTAAAAAGTAACATATTGCACAAACTTTTCAGTAAAATGTAGAACGTACAATTCCACAGAAGAATTCCAGAAATGCTTATCAGCCTCTTATTTGTCCCATGTGTTAATTCATTAATCTATACAACATGAAATGGCTTCTTACCCTAAAATCTGGTGCACATTCATTCCCCATATGCGTTTGAAAGCAAAGTTCCATGACACAATCTTCATAATTAAATTACATGCTAGAAAGGGGGAGCAGGAATCAGAGTATCACTGCAAAAGAGGTTTTGCTTAAAGGGCCAGTTGTAGGACACTGATGGAAACCTATTTGGATATACCATGCTTGCTTTTCATTACCACTGTAATGTGTCAGTTTACAGACCAAACTACCACAACAGAAGTATTTCCAACAGACTGAAGGTTACACACAACCTATAAGAAAAAAAACTTTCTGCATTTCATATAACTTATACTTGTCAAGTGTTCACCACTGAGACCTGATGGAACACAAACTTTGCTAGAGAAACCGCCAGATCCTGAAGCAGCTCGGAGCCCGAGGACACGACTTCGATACCTGATCTAGTAACTTTTCCTTTGCTGATGTAAACCACTTCTGCTCCGGGAGCCCCGCCACCGCTCCCGGTCGGAGGGCACACTGCCCAGCGCCCCTCGCCAGCCCTTTGTACCGACACCGTGCGGTTCGGAGCCGCTCCGCTTCACGGCAGGCAGGAAGGGACCACAGGGCAGGAGAGGAGCGCGCATTCCCGCTGTCCCAGAACGGGAGCACACGACCCTTCCCGGGCCGACCACCACGGGCGGGCAGCGCTGTGGGACCCGCACCCCGGGCCGAACGGCGGCGGGGCGGGAGAGGCGGAGCGCGGGTGGCCCGCGGGACCCGCCGGGCGGGCGGCCGGAGAGGACGGGCCCTGCGGGGTGACCTCGGACACCCCAGCCCGCGGGGCATTACCTGGCTGCCCCGGCCCCGGGCGGCGCTGCCCGGCCCCGGGCCCCGAGCGGCGGCCCCGGGCTGCCCGGCTCCTCCGCGCCCGGCAATGGCGGCGGCCCCGCTCCCCCTCCCCGCTCCGCGCTCACTGGCTGCGCCGCTTCATGTGACCGCACAGAACCCTCCTCGGCACAGCCCTTTGTGTCCCGCCCGGCCGGGGCACCGGGGACGCCGCTCGCCGGCCCAGGGAGGGGGCGAGAGGCGCTGCCGAGGCCGGAGGGAGGGACGCGGCGGGCAGGGAGGGGAGGGCCAGGCAGGGCAGCGCCTCCCGCACACGCCCGAGCTCCGCCGCGCCGCCGCCGCCGCCCCGGCCCGGCCACTTACCGCGACGGGCGGCTGCGGCCGAGCCGCGATGCCGCACCAGGTCGGAGGCGGCCGCCATGTTCCCGATGCGGCAGGATGGGGCAGAGCCGCCCGCTCCGCCGCCCGCCGCTAGGGCGGCCCGGCCTGCCCGGTCCGACGCGGCCCCGCTCGGCTCGGCCCGGCCCGGCCCGGCCCGCGCCCCCCGCCACGCCGCGCCCCCCCCACCCCCTCCCCAAGGCCCCCCCGCGGTCGGGCGGGGGCGGCGGGGCCGCGGCACAAGAAAATAAATCGTAACGGGAAACTCACGGGCTCGCCGGGCTGTGCGTCACGCCGAGGTTACGTCCTGCGCGCGCCGTCGTGACGTCATCGCGCAAGCCTCCCGACCGCCCCGCCACTCCACGCGCGCCTACGGACACACGCGCGCGCGTGCACGCGCCCCGAAGTGGGCGGAGGGCGCACGCGCACGGTCCCCTCCCTTCCCCCGCAGGGAGCGCGCGCCCCTTCCCACCCCCCTCCCCTCCCCTCAGACGGCGCGCGCTTCCCGCCGCGCGCGGTCCCACGGGGCGCGCGCCACTCCCGTCCCGGGCGCGCTCCGGTGTCGCGGAGGTGACGCCGCCCGCGAGGACGGGCCCGAACAGCCCCCGCGGCCTCCCCTCACCTCCGTGCCCGCAGACCTGGAAAACCAGGTCAGCGGCGGGATCCGCGTCGCGGTGTTCCCGTGCCGGCGGGAAGGCAGGCGGAGGCTGCTGAGGGCGGTGCCGGGTGTGCGGAGAGCCGAGCGCGGGGCACACGGCCCGGGCCCCGCCGGCCCATGCGGGGGGCGGGAGGCCACGAGGTGACACCGGGAAAGCGGAAACATCCGGTGCCATTCTCTCCTCAGATGAACGCTCTGAGGGAAACCCCGGTAAAGGGGGAGAATGGAAACTGCGCAGAGACGGCTTGGATGAATTAGCCTTTTTCCCTTCAGATTTGCCAGGCCCGGAGGATTTCACGTCGGAGAGATAAAGACAATGTCAGAGATGTGAGCAGTGGTCAGAGAGCTCGGGAGGACGCTAGATTTCAGGAGAAAGGAAGAGGGAGAACACGGCACATAAAATTCCAAAGGGGGGAATAGGTCAAGAACTGTCAATCATTCTAGCCTCCATTCCCAGAAAAGTACTGAAGCAGATGATCGCACATCTTTAAGTACATGGTAGCTAATGAAGTGATAAGCTACAGCCAAGATGGATTTGTCAAGAAAATCACATCAAGCCACGCTCATCCCATGCTGTGACAGTGTAACAGGCCCTGGATATGAGTAGCTCTCGATCTGTTATGGCTTGACTTGAGTAAGGTTTTTGACACTATCTCAGAGAACTCTTAACTGAGCAACCAAAAGACATAACATACTGAAATGACTGCAGTGGTACAAAATTACATCAGCAATGCTTCCCTCTGACAAATAGTGGGAACAGCAAATTCCCTGGAGGTGGGCATGTCCTGAGTTTGGTACCAAGTCTAATTATATGACTGGCAGAGTACAGTTTACATGGATTGGATTTGCCAGCAATGCCAAATGGCAGAGCTGGAAGTATGTTGCAGTGCAAGAAAAATTCAAAATACTCTTGAAAAAGTGGTTGTAGAAATAGGATGCAATTGAATAAATACAAGTGCAAACTTCAACATTTAAGCAGGAAAATAACAACTGCACAATTGCAAGACTGGGAACACATGAATAGACACTGGGTTTACAGAAAAGGGGTTGGGGATCAGAGTAAATCACAAACTGAACATGCATCAACAATGTCACACTGTTGTGAAAAAAGCTGCAGAACAGAGAGATGTGTAAACAGAACTGTCATATCTAGGACATATAAAGAATTTCTCATATTTAATACTGGTAAAGGCTCATCTCTATGTTCAGATTTGGTCTCTGCATTTCAAGAAAAATTTCTTTCAAAAAAGTCCAATAGAACATAGTACAAGGAAGGAGGGAAAAATCAACATTTTTAAAAGATGTGACCCTAACTGAAAATAGGGATGTGTCTAGTGAATAAAAGACTATGGGGAGAAGAATACATTTTCCACTGAGTCCACTGAAGACAGAGCAAAACTTAACAGTTTCAAACTGTACTGAAAGAAATTTTGGTTAAACAGTCATGGATAAATAAAACTGGCATATATTCTTTATAGGGTTCTGGAAATGTTATTAGCATCTTTTTTAAAAGATAAGAAAAATTTACATAAGAAAAATTTAGAAGCATTTGACTTTGCTGTGAAGTAATGGAGACAGACTAGGTAATAATTGTTTTCAGCATAATTTCCTATACCTGTAGTTACTATCCAGATATCTGTTCTGATCCTATTTTTTTTTCTGATAAAAGTGAATCCCAGAGACATTTCAACATCTAATGTGTTGTTGTGATCTTATGCACAGGTGTAGATATCCCCTTTGGGAGTCTTTGTCATGTTACATTGAGTATAGCTGTGTGCCAACATATGTCACATGCTCAGCTAATTTGCTAATTTATAAACTTTATATATCACAATAAATTCCACATTTAAAAATAATGTGTTTGTTAGTGCTCACATAACCAGTGTGTATTGAGACTTTTGCTTTTATTTGCTTTTTTTTCATGGTACCAGAGACTAATTTTCCCCAGAATCCATTAAATTTGGGGGGTTCTCTGGAGCTTGCCAGTTAGGAGAAAGCAGTGTGAATGGTTTATGTTGTGGGACTGAGACCTACCAAACTCAACTCATTAGAGATGACTAAAAGGCCATTAAATAGGCCAGTTTTTAATCTCCACTGAGTTAGACTGAATTCAAACTGATAGCCCACAGGCAAAAGGCTATGAATTTCATTAACAGTTCCCTAAAGCACTCAGTCCCCTAATGAGTGCTAATATTATTCTTCTGAGAGTTAAGCTTGTTTTCTGAAAATATACATATATAAAATCGAGTTCTGATATTTTGGAGCATGTATGGACAGTTTTTCCACTGCTTTTAAACACAAGAAACATGATCATCTTGTGCAATCCACAGACTTCTTGTAAGATTCTCAGTCATATGTGCTCCGTGCTAACTCAAGTACAAACAATAAAAACATGAAAAAGCAAATATTAATACTGCCCCAATGCTTCTTGCTAAATATCATATATTTTATTGTATGTGATCATTTGAAGGTCATCACACTTATTTAAGTATATTTTGTCCCCTAGCAGATAACTTTTAAGAAACAGCAATTCTCACTGCAATTCTGTAATTAATAGTTAAAGGAAAACACCAAATTCCATAAAAGCATTAACTTCTAGAAGATGGAGTGTTTTATTATACTTCACATCTATTTGTAAAGAGGTAAAATGCTTAGCATAAGGAAATCTGAACTTTAGTTCTAATGCTGCCAAATCCCACAATTTAAGAGTTTAAAGGTATCTAACAATCTTTTTAATCTCTCAACTTAGCACTTGAACTAGAAGGCCCAATTCCATTAGCAGTAGTGGACTCTAAAAAATACTTATAATTCACACAATCTGTGGATCAAAAGAAAAATCCACATTTGGCATGAATGGAGAACCTAACTGCAGTATTTCATCAAAATGGCACTGTGGGAAAAGATTATGTCCAGTGGTGTCAGAAGTCCTGTTTCAATTTCTAATTCTACTTCTATTGCCACTTATAATATATGAAAAGTAGTAGATGATCTTAAAGGTTGCATGTTGGATTAAGAAGACTTGAGAAATATACACAAAATGACAGAAAATTGGGATTGCATGTGTGCATGAAGTAGAAATTTTAGGACCAGCCTCCAGTGAGACACTATAAGATCAGTGAAAGAACGTGTGTGGCCAGTAAAGAACCACACAATAGGATTCTTGAAAATCAAGCCAGATACTGCACAGGTGGTTTTTTGCTTGCAGGAATTCTGGCTGTGTCCTGTATTATTTCTCCACCAATGCAGACAAGGCCTAATAATGGTTTTAAAACAGCATTTGAAAACCTCTTAAGATAAGGTTGCTACCTAGTTCCTTCTGGTCTTCAACAAGGCTAGAAAATGGTTAAACCAAGGCAGGATTTTTCAAGTTAGCAGCAAAATATGATTAACTGAAACCAATTTAGAAACTGTTTCTTCATATAAACATTTTTGTAGCTGGAGTTGCAGAGGGAGGGTTGGAGTAGGTCTAAGCTGAAGCACTTGGAATGAAAGAAGACTGCAAATGCAGCCTTGTAATACACAGGAAAATCCAGAATGCTCGGAGGCAAAAACTTTTTAGTGATAATTCCTTACATTTATATAGCACCTTTTATTCTCTAGAACCCCAAGCACTTCATTAACTCTATGTAAAAAGCTTCACAATGGAAATATAGCCACTATATGCATCATTCTTTGAAAATTTCATTTTCAGTTGACTCATTTCTTTCAATAATAACATATTCTGCTTATCCTGTCTACAGCAACCAAAACAACAACAGATAAAATACCAAACTACAGTTTTCACTTGTAGAACAATTTATGCCTGTATGGTTTACAAAATAGAAATGCACTCATGTAATGGATACATTGCATTTAGTCCATCCATTTTCATTCTCCATTTATTACTTTGATCTCATCTTTATGTCGTAGCACTTGGTAGACAATTTTGTCTTCCATAAGATTTTCAAAATTGCAATGATTCTTGATATCTGAATTTCAGACAAAAATGGGCTTTATAGGAAAAAGTAGCATCTTTTATTAAATTCGCTACTATAAATTGGAAAAGCAGAGAAGCTTTTGAGTACCTAAGATATAATGCTGGGGGGATTTTTAAGCTAAGATGGTCGTATAAATAAAAATAATCCCTTATCCTTACTTATAATCCCTTATCTTTACCTATAAAGTTTGTCTCGTCTTTGCCTTTAAAGTATCATAACTGCAATAACAAGCACCCAGGAACATAATGGGAAAGATATCTGTGTGTTCTTGCTCAACTTGCCACAGAGTTTTTCTTTTCACCCTACAGTGATGTTTCTGGTTTCTTGGCCTTTCTTACAATGACATAGTACTGATTTCACTAATATCAACAAATTTAGGAACTCAATGTACTGGTTGTTTCAACAAACAGTAATCAACATTATTTCCATTGAAATTTTAGAAGAATTAATAACAGAATTAATTGGACCAGTTTGATTTATTTCAACAGGGTAAAAACTGGAGAGGGAAAATAATTTTCCCAACTTTTTTTTTGCTGTTTGAGCTGTTGATTCATGTTTTGTTGACTTGCTTATTTCACAGGTTCTTTTGAAATACAGTTGTCAATGTTAATTAAAGAGGATTGTATAGTCTCGTCTATTTTTTAGACAGAACAAAAAATGTATTTTATTTATAAATTTAGCCTCTGCTATAAATCAAGATATTCTAGTCATCTTTGTCAACATGAATTAAACTTTTAGAATTGTCAGTAAAACAAAAAGAGGGCAGTAAGAGTATATAGGTAAAATTAAAACCAATAGCCATTAAATCTATGGCTCTCTTAACAGTGATCCCAAGATAAGGTTAGTCCTGAAATTAAATACTTTGCAACAGAAGGGTATTTAGAAAGGGTACCTAAGGAAATATTACTGCTTGCCACTGTGAACTGCCTTTAGAACTGTCATACCCTTACATGTGTTTGAATTCTCTCAGCTAGGAAAAGATTTCCCAATTAAATAATAAAGACAACTGCCACTGTTTCCCACTGCTCGGCTTCTGTCCATAGGCAGTGGTATGAAAATCCCGTGTCTGTTGCTCAGAGCTGCTCCCCTTGGCCAGGCCTGTGCTGGCGATTACAAACCAGCTTTTGTCAGAGGACAGCAGCTCCGGATCCAGCCTCCCACAGTTGTCTCCTATTCTCAGTCTCACCACTAAGGAGTGTTACCGTCATCTGCCACTGATCAGAGAGGGGCAGCTGCTGGGGCAGCACTGCCTGCCTGGCACACCAGGCTCCATTCTTAGCTGTTCCACAGGTACCACCATAGTAAACGTTATCAATTACAAATCATGGATTCATTATCAATAATAATTAAGTAACCTTGGTCTTTATGCTTATTTTATTTCATCTTGCTTTGTTCTAGTTCATCCCACATTAAAAAGACAATAGCCAAGCCTACATCTTTGTTCTCTTCAGGAGGATCTGACAGCTCTCTTCTCATGTCTGAGTTACTGAGCTCAAGCCTCACAGAATTCAGAGATCACAAGAAAGCAGATTACTGTAGGAAATACCACCATATATTATAGCACTGACCTTCTTAAAAACAATGTATTGCCTTGGAGGGTTGCCATTTGCATCACACACAGGAAGCATTAATATATGAAAATATGCAGTGAGCAACAAAACCATAACAAATTTCTTCCTGAGTCTGTTGATGAATTGTAATTTAGTGTGAGAGCAAGAAAGCAGTGGCAATAAGTTGGTCTTCAACAGATGATGAAAAAGGACCTAGATGTAATAGGTAGAAATTATCATAGCTCTGCTTAACCCAGTCTGATGATTCAGTTCACATTATAGTGCCAAGATGATACACAGGGAGAAGACAGAAATAGTAATTTCAAGATCCTTGTTTCAGGTGTCACACTGGTAGCCTTAACGTGTCCCTGTAGAGGACACAGCATAAATGACTCCAGCTCCCACCACTATCAGCCACATGCCTGACCTTCACCATGACTGTCCTGTGCTGGCAAAGTATTAGCCATGAGAAGGAAACTGCACTAGATCTGTAGAGTGCCATGTTCTGCTCTTCTTCAGGTTGTGTCATCCCCCTTCTTCCTACATCCACCTCTGTGACTAGCATCAAGGTCACACCCATGTCTACAGCACATATTAGAGACTGGAACAATGTTAATGTGAGGAATTAGTGACAATAATCCTTTCAGGCACACTACATCTCCAAAGTTGTGACTTCACATGTCCATTGAGGGACAGAGGTGGCACATTGGGAAAGTCACCTCCCTCAGACAAACATCATTTCAACACCCTTACAAAAAGGAAAAGACTTTGCTAGCCAACCCCCCCCACCTCTGTACTTCAAAGTCATCTGGGCAGATGGAAGTCAGGACAACGGTGTCCAGGTGAAGACAACTTTGACTTTAGAAGCAAGTTCCATATGTTTTAGCAGCTCTTGAAAAATGAACAGCACCTCTCAGTCGTCAAAATCATTGCCAGTGTACCAGTGTAACTACACACCAGGCAGGATTTCAAACCACCTTCTTTTCCCCCCAGTTTCCTACTGTTCTGCCTGGTAGGCAATTGCCATATCAGTGATTCTGATTTCTTTCATTGTCACATGGACATACAACCTCTTGTCCTTCTGCCTCTTCTTGACACAAACAATTACAAAAATCTTTACTATGGTTTGTTTATAAAGCACCAGAGGTTTGCGTATGGGAAGACATAATAATCATATTTAAAGAAGAAGTAGAAAAAGCAAAAAAGCCTTTTATTACTATTAATGTGGAAATACTGAGGAGCTTATTTTGTGTTTAGGTAAGATCACAGCAGCAGAAAGTCTGTTTGATATGCCATACCTTCTGTTTGTTTCTTAATTGTAAAGAGTTTGCTTTTGATCAGGACAATTAATTATGAATATACCTGAGTTTTCTAACATCAGAGATAAAGCCTAAAATAAAAAAAACTACAAAAGCTTTTTTAGACTATACTGTAGTGTATGGATAAGTATATATCTTCAGGGCATGAAAATAGACATCTTTGTAATTGAATCCTGAAAAGGAGGGGGGAAAACTATATAAAACTGTGATAGTTTTACACAGTCTTAGAGTTAATATGCAATTGTGAAAAATTATTTATCGAATTCTGTACAGAATCAGTGTATGGCATGGTATGTTAACAAAAACGAAAAGAGCAAGTTACAACCTGGGGTTATTAATGAGAGTTTTGTTAATCAGTAACTTTTTTTTCCCCAACCTCTCTGCCAATCTCTTTCTATGCCAAAAGAAGAGAAGCATCTCTTAGGTCCTCAGCTTGACCACATCCATCACCACTCATCTGCCAAAAAGTGTCTTCAGTGCAATGACCAAAGCTATATTAAAACTTTTGCTTCTCCAGTATTTCCAGATCACATCCCACCTAAACTCTCAGATGAATTATTTTGAATAGCAGTTCATTTGCCATTATATCACTCAGGAAATACTGTCTTAGGTTTGGGATTTGCAGGCAGATCTTGTCTCATACTACTACTGTTTTTAGTGTGAAGCTCATAGGAACATGAAGCGCCTCATTATAAGCTCAGTGAAATAACTGCAAAGACTTTAATGAGCTTTCAGCCAGGCTCAAAGAAAGAAAATTCTAGCACTTATTTTCCTACTAACAAAAATCTATGTATTTAAAATAACTGTAAAATAGTTATTTCAGTATCCTGAAATCCATGCTGAGTAGAGGTTTCTCAGACAAAAGAAATAGTGAAGAACCTTAGAAGAACAGTTATGTTCACTTTTAAAATCTGTCCCAGTTTCACAACCCTTGGCTCTGGATTCCAACAAAGGGTGTGAAAATAAACTTAGGATAAGGCTTTGGAAGTCTATTTTTAGTTAGACCATGCAGACAATTCATAGAGTAAAAATGGGGTATCTGTAAAGCAGAAACAGTCAGCAGAGTAGTTTAATTTTGGGAATTTCAGCAGAAGAAGCTATGTCTGAACACTCCCAGGAAGCACTCAAATCTATCAGTGTATCAAATGTGTCTCTCTAATTCCATCCCAAGCATATCAGAATTTCTTTTTAAGAAGTTATGTGTGAATTGTTATTCAAATATACCTCTGGCTTTTACTTACCACATTTATATTCTGCTTTAAAACAGCAGAATATAGTTTTTACTTACTCTGCACAAAAGAGAATCCTGATTTTGAATCTTAACAGGACCCAGATAATGGTGGTTTAATATTTCATGTAGATGTCTTAATCAGCAAGTCATTTAACCCAATCAGTGTGAGAGTACTTTTTAAAGTATCCTATTTACGAATAAGCAATAACCATGGTTTTGTCACATTTTATCAATTATGCTTTCCAAAAGAGGAGGGTGTCATCACATTTGTGATAGTACATTAGGAAGCACAGCTTTTCACAGTGACTGTTAAAATGGCACATGCTGGGGAAAACAGTGCTTATTAGGATTAATTTAAGACAATGGGTACTCACTAAGCCTGAATTGTGTATGATCTCTTCCATCATTAATGCGTTACAGTTTATCTCATCCTTTAAAAAGAAATAATTACATATTGAGAATTCCTTTTTTTCCCTGGCAGAGCTGACAGAATTTAAATCCCAGGCCCGAGGAAGGAGACCAGTGGCTTGAGGCATGCAGCCCTCCTGTGCTGCAGCAGGACAGTGCAGAGGGCAGTTCAGGCCAGCAAGGGCTACAAGGAACAGTGACAGCCCATCCTTTCAGGAGTTTCTAGTAGGTTGTGGAAAATTAATGATGCCTGACTGTCAAAGCTTGTGTTGATCAAACAGCTCTGCAGCCTGCTGAGAGCAGAAAGGCTGAAAATGTCATTTGAGACAACATACTGCTTTTGCTGCCTAGGACCCAGGAACAGGAGATCATAGTGCTTCATAGTAGTTCAGGAAGCTCATGATACCTGATGTTAACAAGAGGCCAGGGCTGGAAATTATGGTGAACATTCAGGACACGGAGCCACCATTTCTAACCCCAGGCATATGTTAACTTTGGCCCTTTTATACTCCTGCTGAAAAGGGTGACTGTAAAGTACAGCCTGGGGCAACAGCAAGTGGGGGAGCTCCTGAATGCAGAGATGTTGGGAATCAAGGTGGGAGCTGGGAATCACGGTAGGTGCACAGGGGCTGTTCCTACATGCTGTGTTAGATCTCCGGGTCTCTTAGGCACATCTATCCCACATCAGCATCAGAATACTATGTGAGCCTTTCTAGTACTCATGTGACATCAGTATACATGTACCACATACAACCCACAGCCTACACCCCCCCCACCACCTTTATGTAAAAAGCCTCATCAGTCACTACCTTTCTGATATTGCTGTAGCAGCCTGTTGATTCCTTCCCCAGGATAGCCAGCACCTCTGAGGTCTCTGTCCATTCTGAGATGACCCACTCAGGCCTTCACTTCAGAAACAGAATCTGTAGTTCTCTCCTTATGCTTTGCAAACAATATAGAGAGGGGTGTCACTCTTCCTCCTGGGAAGGAAGGTGGCTAATCCTCCTCTGGGTTAAGAGATGCAAGAAAGGCTTGGCTTGTATCTGTGGCCTCCCAAACATAAAGGAAGACTGTGAGAAAGCCAAACTGTTTGCAGATGGCAGCTCAGGGCCAGGTGGAAAGGGTTGGACTGGGGAGTTGATGAAGATAATGTCACTGTAAATCAGAGAGTCACATGGCCAGGTGGTGCTGAACAGGTGTGGGTGGGTGTGACACATACAGGTGCAGAGCTGTAGTGTAAAGGCCAAGCCATATGGCTCAGTAGGACAGGTACAGGGGTGCTCCAGGGAAAGGCACTGCGGAGTGGAGATGGTCCAGGTCATATGCGTGTGTGCGGGAAACTGAGAAGGCTTCTGAGCAATTTTCTTGTTGCATCCTAGCTGGAGCATTTCCAGGGAGCCCAGAGGGCACATGATGAATTGTAGCACAGGAGCACTTCTACTGGACAGAAGGGACAAAGCTAGTTGGCCTCCCCAGACTTGGCAGTTCTTTGTTCTGAGCAGGATGAGGATATTTTACTTGCAGAGAGGGGAGGCTGACTGAACAAATCCCATTTCCCAGTAGGAGCAGGAAAGTTAAATGGCTTGGGGAGTTCCCCACTGGAAATGCCATGTGAGTGATTACTTGTAACCTAAAAGGAAAATAATCTGATATAAAAGGTAGTATGTATCAATGTCAACTTGCAATGCCTCCTAACCAAGGAATCTCAAAAAACCCTCACAAACTCAAGTCTTGTGTTTGATTTAATTTAGAAATTACTTTTTTTTTTTTTTTTTACACTGGGCTGGGTTTGAAAAGAGACTATGGAAAAAGGAACTATCATGAAAAAGCATGTAGAAGAATCCAAATTTCTCCTTATTTTATATTTTACTTCAGCGGAACTGTAAGAAGACTGGCATGGTCCAGATTTCATCATTCTCTTCCAAAGCCTGGGAGACTTGCAGAATGAGACTCTGTGCTTTACATTCTGCTTCATGGAATATTGTTTTGATTTTTATTTTACTACTATTTAAAAGCGTGCAATAGAAGTTCCTGCAGCTGTTTGGTCACATAATAACAGACAGACTCTAATTGCTCATGCATGGCACTCAGCATGGTGTAATCAGAAAAAAGGCCCCAAACCTGCCTCCTGCATTCTAAATAAGTGTGTGTGTCACTTTGTAGGAGATCAGAATCCTGTCCAAATTCTGCAAAGTCAGATAGAACAACAGTTGCCAAATGACAAAATCTATCAGAAGAAACAGAGTAAAAAGGCACATCTTTGTTTCTGATCTTTACAGCTTCAGTATTGGCAGAAGAAATGTCAAGGTTTCCAAAATAAAGCCATTTAAGCACTCTAACAGCTATTAGATATAAACAAAGACATAAAAATAGAGTCGTTGGAAGCCAGGATATGAACATTTGAAACAATAGCTATGTATACAATGACCATTTTGTTAACATCATCTACTCCTGGAGCTGTGCAGCTCCACTGCCTGTGTCTGTGCTGGGAACACAGGCATAGACCTCTGGGGTCTCCTGCATGTAACTAGCAATGGGGAATCCCAAAAGCAAAATGTTTGTGCAGTCATGCTGCAGCCGTGGGAGGAGAAAGGGACTGCAGAGAGGTGCAGCTTGTTCCCCTTTACTGTCATGCAGGACACACATTGCACAAGGAAGCATCAAGAGTACCTTCACTGTCCTCCTCCCCAATAACCCTTCTCACCTTAGTAAAGGCAAGCAAGTTAAATTCCTGACAGCAGCTAGTTGTTTTAAAGGCTCTGCCACTGTGGCAATAAGACAACTTGCACTGGCAGCCTAAACCAGGTAACAGTTACTTGAAAGATAATATAGAAGTGAGAACCTAATGGGTATTACTGTGTTAAAAATATCACCATTTTTCTTGCATAAGACACAGCTGTTCAATAAATGCACTGCTCAGCATTGATCATCCACATGATACGGTATATGAAGATGGCATTTTCCTAAGTAAAAATTATGGTCTTGTCTGTACGCAAAACCTGTATCCCTTTAATTTAATCAGTAAAGAAATGGGTACAGTACAGTCAACATGAAGACAAAATTCAGGGGGTAAAATGACATTGTATGTGTCTATTCAAGACTTATAATTTCAGCAGCCTTGTTTTCTGCAGGTACACTGCCGGCAGTTTTTCTCTGAGCACAACATATAACGATCCAGACTATGGATGTGAGGAACAAGACTGTGATCCTCTATCCACTGGAGTCCAAGCTAGTCTTTTGGGGAACTGCCAAAAGAAGCCAAACAGGATTGTTTGTGCAGAATTGCAGTGAACTGCTATCTGAGACATGGCCATTATTGGACTATTCCTGGTGCTTCAGTATTACAAAAGAAATACATGAAAATAATTAATTGATGTCATTAAACTACTGTGGTGTTGAACACATATTGCACTCAAACATATTGAATGTTGACAATTTATTATTTCAGGTTTTATGACAATGCCTCTGTGATAATATTTCTGCAAATCCTGTAGGTCAGATATAGGAAGGAGAAGTCTGCACACTATAAACTGCCACAGAACTGAAGACTTGTCAAAATAAAATGAGCGATAAAAACAATAATACTCAGGCAACATCACTCTCATTAAACACCTAATGATGCCACAGGCATATTAGTGGGAAAATGCTCATGAGGCTCATGAGGAATTAGAAGGAAAAAAAAATAAAAACCCTGCTCCTAAAACCGCTTGCCAAGCTGTTTGTACATTCTGCCGCAGGCACTTTCTTGAAAAAGATGGAGACGTGAATGGAGACAGGCAGTGACTATTAGATGCTGATGATGGTGAGGGCAAGCAGAACTGATGCTAGAGATTAAGGGCTGCATTTTGCTTTCAGTTATGTCTCGCCTGTCTCAACATTTCATAGTATTTAAATGAATCTGTTACATAAGGCATTTCTCCTGTCTACGTGGCTCAGCAGCCATATTCTCCTTTCTGGTATGGATTGTCTTGGGAAACTTGCCAAGCTGTGACAGAGCAGTGCATAAAAGGAAATCATGCTCATAAGCTGGGGGTGGGGAGAGCTGCAGGTGAAGAGATTCAGTGCAGCAATATATATGCAGTCTCCTGCCTCACAAAATGAGGGCTAAATGAAATGCACCGTGCTTCTTTAAAAAAGTGCACGGGGCTGCTAACCACCCCAAACCATCCCATTCATTTGCTCCAGGGAGGGTGGGAGCACAGCACAACAGAATTGCTCAACACTGCACTGGCTGCTGCTTTGGCAAATTGGAAGAACAAACAAGTATCTTCTCTTAAGATGCTAGAAAAGCCCCATCCAGTTTTTGAGCCTGTTCCTGCCAGATACCGAACACCTCCTTTACACTAAGGACCTTTTAATTACAGACAGAGGGTGGACCCAGCCTCTTGTAGGAGGAAGTTACTACCTGCCTGCCAGGACCTGCCTGCAAGGTTTGCCATTTCCTACAGAATTCAGGGAATGCACTTGTTGTTAATTTTAATTATTTTATTTATTAATAGTCAAGCTCTCAGGTGGAAAGCTGTTGGCTTTTCATCTCTATACCTCAAAGGGCTTTACAAAGGAGATAATTATCAACAAAGGAACATACATTTGGGCTTTGGCATGTAAAGAGCATCTCAGCCCACCTGTAAAGTAGATTTGCCAGGTGAGCTTTACTCTGCCCTGGAAACCACATCCAAATCTTAAATGACTGGGGGCAGGTGGAGGGATTTTTACCTGAAGTTCAGGCACACAGAAATCTGTAGGGGATTAGGCAACCCTGCACAATGCTGTGCCCAGCTGGAAGATGTGGAGGTCAAGGAGACTCCAAGCTTGAAGACTACAACACTGGAGCAATCTCCAGGCATCTCCAGATCAGATGAGGATCCATTACTACAAGGTACTAGTGTGGATTACTGCACTGAGCACTTTTAACTGCTCCATCCCTGAAGAAGATTTAATGTCTTTTCACCATCTTCAGTTGTTATAGTAAAAGACAGGTAAAGAAATGTGTTTGGCCGTTTTGCACTGCACACAGACTAGGATTTTTCATCTTAATGACCTGCAGCTGAAACAGATGTTTTGGTTTAATGTTTTAAAGCACTTCACAAAACTTAACACTAATTTATTCTTTCACAGTGCAGGAAAAAAAAAGATGCTTGATATCGTTACTCACATAACAGAACAATGTGAAAAATGGAAACAGATGTTTCTCATTTAAGTATGAATAAGAAGGAAGTGAAAGAAACAAGATGATGTAGTAGTAGTAGTGATTAAGAGAAATACGATGGTTTGGTTAAGTCAAGACAATTTCTTATGGATCTCCAGTGAGTCCCAAAAGATCTTTCTAACAACTTGGTCCCCAATTCAGCAAGCACATGGAAGTGCTTAACTCCAGCTGTGGAGGTTGTCTCACATGCTTCATTTATAATGTTTTTAGAAGCTGTGTACCCAAAGGAAGGCTTTACAGTTAGGAGCTGAGGGATCAACAGCATTGTTCCTGTAGACAGTAAAGCACTGACTTTTCACAAACTACAGACATCAAAATTTGAATATCAGAATAGAAATAAAGTCAAACTGAAAATACATTGTTCCTGAAACATGGAGTGAGTGTTCTGATTTTCTGCAAGTGCAGACAGAGCATTGCAAGATCCAGAAAAAGCAACCAGGGACCCACTGAGAGCTCCAGCTTTCCCCAAGGCATGCAGCTCCTGGCAGCAGGGATCTGATCCTCTTTGGCAACTGCCTCTCACCAGAGACTGTCCCTGGAGAAGGAAAGGTCCAACTTCAGCTGCAGGGCCTTTCCTTGTAAAAATATTTTGGAAATCTCCAGTGACAAGAGTTTCTGAGGGAAACACAACCCTTTACAATCCACCACTGAGAATAAAATTACTTGCTAGGGGATGCACTGAACCTGGGCAAGGGCTGTATGTAACACGTCCTTCTATCTCTGTGTCTGGTGGGATTTGGGTGCAGACAAAGAACAAGTCCATCTACCGTTGTTGGTACTACTTTTTGTCTTAAGCCTGCCTTGGAAGGTGAAAGATCCAAGGCAGACCATCAGGCTTAGACAAGATTGTTCCCTCCCTCTGACCCTTCCTCTCTCCTTCCATAGTAAAGATGAGAGGTGAGAGATGTGTCCCTGCCCCAGAGCCACTCCCCAAAGCTTCCACAGGCCCCCAAGGTTCCCTAGGGCTCTCGCCTCTGTGGAAGGCAGGACAACCCTACCCTGTGCTTGCAGCCAGGAGTGAGGTAGAGAGATTTTCTCCACCACAGAAGATCCTCCTGGCATTTCTGTTTCATCAAGTGCCTGCTCAGACAGTTTTCACTCTTTGTTAGCCCAGAGAAAACGATCCTCTCTCCAGCCTAACTGAATTATTTTTGGTCCATCTGCAACAGCACATTCTGCCCCAACTGGCAGAAGTGTAGCTACTCCTGATGTTCCCAAGGAAGGAAGGCAAAAGAAATGTTCAGATTCCCTATGGATTACAGCGCTGTTAAAAAAATTAAATCCTTTTGTTTCTAGACTGTACTGATCTGTTAGAAACTACTGAGCAGAAACCCAGAGCAGTATAAAATTCCTTTTACAGAGGAATTCTTAGAAGAAAAAACTGAAAACTAAGCTTCAAATCCTCTTGTTTGATTTTAAAAACAACATTTCTGTTCTAAGAAACAGTCGCTTTCCACTCAGAATTTTTAATATAAAAACAATCTTTCTGAAATTGTCACTGATTTCAGCATAGTTGCCGAGGGAGATTTGGCCCTATGTGCAGTCCACAGACTGTGCATGCAGAATTAATACTCTCGTTAACATTGCTATATGCAAATGCTCCCAGGATGCAGAGAGAGATTTGTCTTTCAGATTAATATTTTATGAGAATTTTGTGTGTACATGATAAATGAATAAATGGAGGGACACAAGGGGACATGAAGAACACGTGCATCATGTGTGAGAATTGCATTAATTCTTAAATGTTTGCAATGGCTACAAGATGGTTAAGGAACAAAAAGATTTATTATTGTAATTACATAGGAGGACAGAATAAGGGAAGAAAAATGAGAGATCAAGGGAGTTGTCTCATGTTACAGTTTCTCCAGCTGCAGAGCTGGCTTGAGAGGTTCTCCAGACCCTCCTGCCCCCACTCTTCCCACCCTATGTGCCTTTCCATGGCTACAGACTACCATCCCTTTAATTCTGCCAACTCAATCATTTGCATGATCAAGCTTTAAACCAGCTCTTAATTACAACATGGAATCACACTCTTAGTCTACTTGGTCTTTTCTTCATTTCCATATTGAGGGCCAATACCATGAAATCTCAGCACTAAACAGTGCTGTGGATATGCAAAAATAGGCATGTCAGGGAGACTGAAAAGATGTCTCAGAATCTGGGCGTTAAAAAGGAGAGTTATGTGGAAAAACTGTCCTGATTTCCTGTTGTTTCATCTTCTGGGCCACCCCTTCCCTACCTCTCCAGTTGTCCTTATTCCACTGAAGTTTTATTGCTACTCTGGATGACATAAAGCTCTTTCACACATAAACTATAAGAAATGTAATACTGTATTTGTCCAAAAACCTACATGAGTAAAAGAAGATCCCTGAGGGGATATTATTAACTGCCTGCTACTTATCATTGATGGTTATTCTCTGAGACAACTCTCCTGTTTAATCTTTATGCTCTCGACAATAACCCGTCTCTCTTTTTGATCAAGTGTTTAATTTTCTTGAAAGATTTTCTCCGACTTTAGTTATTATTGAAGGGGATTTTAATTTTACCCCAACTCTTTAATGGCTAAATCTTGCATATCCAGTATTTCAAATAGGGGTATTTCAGTTACTCTAAGTAAATAGTTCAAGGATTTGGTCTTGATAGGTAGCTGGAAAATTTCAAATCAAAACAAAATTGAAATTGCAGTTTCTTTTCTGTGTCAGAATAGAGTTTTTAGTCTCCCTGAATGACCTGTCAGTGTATTGGAATAAGAAATGGATACTGCTAGACTGCTACAGAGCATACTCCCATGTCAGCAGAGTTTCATCAGCATGAGTGGCAGTCCTGTATGGGAAATCAGTTAGCTGGTTATTTCATCTGCAGTTGATCAAAGATAAACAAGATAAAAAAGACAAACAAAGGAAAGTGGTGATGTAGAATGTATTCTTACTTTCCTAGCCTCCACAGGCAGTATTATGGCTAAATTTCCTCTAATTGTTTATAGTAGAACTTTAAAGCATAAAAGGGGAGAAAAATAAAGACAAAAAAACACCCAGAAGAGGTTCAGCAGAAAGCAAAGCCCAGAAACCCTTGAAATCTGCTTGGTCTCCCTTCTCACAAGCATTCCCAATCCTTCCCCATTGTCACTGCATTCCACAGCACAGCAGAAGTCCAGCTTGTGGGTAAATATCTCATAATATAACAGTTACATTTAGAGCAGCACATAGAGCAGGGAAAGATTGCACTGTAGAACTGAGAAGTCTTTTTGGGAGGCTTGTTTTGTTTTATTATACGGGGCACTCCTGTTTCCAACAACCTTGTTGCCCATGATAATTACAATAGTTTACAACAGTCTTCTGTTTCTGGAGCCAATGAATTATTAGACTAGGCCCATGATTTTGTCTGTATTCCCAATATTGGCTTACTGTCTTCTCTTGTCTGATCTGAACATTTGTGAATGGAAGCACAGAGCCTCAGTCTGCTCCTTTCTGTGTAGCCACTCTTCTTTTCTGGTTCCCAGGGTCAAAATGGGAGCTTGGTACATCCTTCTTACAGTCTGAAGTAAGATGGTCATTCACTTATCTTCCTTGCCCCTTTTTCACAATAACCCACCCTCACTGCTACCCTTCCTCCCAGCATGGACTTGTTCACAGGATGCAATCAGAGAGGTACCAGGAGCTGCGTAGGACACAGCTGCTCCATAATCCAGAATTCAGGTGAGGAAAAGACTTGAGTGAAAGCAAGCAGGGCCAAATGCTAATTAGCAGGCACTGGAGTATGCAGATCTAAAGGTATACATCTGAGCCTTACATTTCTCGGTCTGTAAAAACAGCACTGAAATACTTCCCTATTTCTCAAGACAGTAACTAGGGTTAATAAATTAATGCTCACCTATCACCATACTGTCAGAAAAATACTCTTCCAAAATCAACATGTTTTCAAATATTTCAGTTGATGACAGTATTTTATAAACAGGTACAACAGACTCTAAATGGCGGCTAATAACCTCAAGATGATCACCGTAACATTAATCTAATATTGCAAAATCTTTCAGCCTAAGTATTCATTTCCCCTGTTGCATTTCTGTTGAGGCAGTTGGGCTCAGCAGCCACATTTGCTTTCTCAGCATTAGTTGCCAGAGTACACAACAGTACAGGTGGAAAGAACACAGCAAGAGTGAGATGTAATCACCAAAGAAATGGAGCAACAGACTTAAGAAGAGCATGGCTCTCACAGCAGGTCAGCTGAAGTGGCAGCTGTGCATTTCTGGGCTAGTACCAAGTGTCCACTACCACCTTAAAGAGCATTGTGGCTTTAGATTTTATCCCAATTGACTGAAATACACACAGATTTTCTAACAGTACCTTTGCTTTTCAGAGAGTACTGGTTCTGCTCCAGCACAGGACAAACTTTCTCCAATACTTAATTTTTCTACCCCCTAAGGCTCAAACAAGAGATTTATAGAGAATCTTTGTGTGCTGCCCTTCACACTTGTGTTCAAATCTTCCCTGCTTAATGAGCCATGGGCTGTTGCTCTGAAACAGAGGACATTAACAGTTCAGAAAAAATAAACCCCTGCAGATTAATCACCTGCCTTCTTCATGGGCCCAAATCCAATCAGCAGACAGTGTGAAAGCAGAGTATCTTCATGTACACTGCCTGGCTGATAAGCATATTAGCTGATCACTAGGCCTGGATTTGACAAGCATATAGCACATGAGTCTTATTTCATTGTTTATTTCAAATGAATACCAGAGGTCGCCAAATGTCATTATATTCACAGAGACTAACAATGTGCAGCCATTTCATGATTCTCCTAGTATTCCCTGCTTCCCATGCCAGTGAAATAGTATCTATTTCATGCTTCTTGATTTTTAAAGTGAATGTTATATTGCTTTCTGAACAGGACTTAACTGCTAGGCATCATTTCTGAGTCCACCATGCAGTAATCCCTGCAAACACAAGAACCTGAATCCATCTTGAGAACAACACTTTGCTAGAAACTGGCCACAGACTAAGGGTATTCCTGCTCCTTGGTAAATCACCAGCAGCTTTACTGTTACTTAGTCTGACCACTGCATTTGAGTACAGGAGGGATAGTACGAAATAGAAACGGGATTAAGTGTTGGCCAAAAGGATGGCAAACCCATCAAAACCCCTTTGCCAAACCTCAAACATAGCATAGGCAGGACACAGTGCCTAATTTTCTGGAAAGAAAAGAGAAAAGAAACAGCTAAACAATCAGTTGTGCTGTCAGCAAAATTTCCTCCATTCCACTGCAAAGTAATCTCAGAAAAGACAAATGGGATATGGCACTAAACAGTTAAACAGACTTGAACTCCTTCAATTTATGTAATGACAATACCCTTCCATCACCATAACCCACCTCTTCACCCCTGCCCGCCCCAGCTCTCCATGGTTCGAGAGACTTTTTGAACAGAGTGATTCTAGCATAACATGAAGGAAATACCAGCTTTATCTTTTGATCATTTCTTTTCTCATCTTTTACTCATCTCCTTTCTCTTGTTGGGTCAAATCTCAGTCTCACTAAACTCCTGATTTAGCCTATTAGCAGGTAACAGTGAACCCTCATCCTCATTTCACGTTTCCCATGTTTCCAATTTTATAGCCCTTAGAGGCTACAGGAGTGTGCTGCTTTGATTGCCTTTACCTTAACCTTCCTACAGGTCATGCAGGTCAGTGGCATACCTGGAATAAACTGGGACTGTTATTTCAACCATCAGTCACTCTTCAGCTGGAAGGCAGAGTCCCTTTAGCAGGGAGACTGAAGTGCTGCAGAGCAAAGCAGAGGACAGGAGTGTCTTTGATGGTAACTGTGTGCTTCAGCTCCCACCGGTTAACAGGTATCCATGGGCACCGCTGTTCCCCTGGCTCTGTTTCCATCTGAACATGTTTTGTTGCTATTGGAGCATTTCAGTAAACAGGACCCAGCGCAGTGTCCCTGCTCCGTGACCATTCACCACAGGCTAGATCCTCCGCAGATTAAAAGTCAAAAAAGCTGTGGTGTTTTCCTGAGCTGAGGATTTGGTGCTATATTATTAATGGTCCTCTGCCATCAAGCAGGACTCTTTTCAGGCAAGACATTGAACAGCATTTGATTAAGACCTCTGTGAATGGAGCATGCACAGCACCACAATTTCCCAGAAATGGTCCTGTACAAGGAACCACCTGGATGCTACAAAAAGAGCCATGTGCAGAGACCCTTTAAATACAATGGCACTCCAAACTGCACATCTTTGTAGCCCTTCAGTGTCTGTTGGGGTCACAAGCCCTGGAGCTGGGCACATTAATTCACCACGTCTTCAGAGCCAAAAACACTGCTGAGAGGGATGCAAACATGTTTGCTTTACGATGACTCATAAAGACTCTGCCTGGAGTCTCCCAAACAAGCCTTCCCTTTCCTTTAGTGGCACATGAACAGTGCACACTACATGCTTTAAATGGGATTCAAGTCACTTTTTCATTGCTACTAGAGCAGGTACTGCTGGAGATAAAAGCAACTGTCTCAGAAGAGCAGGTATGACATGTGGTACATAGCACCAAAAATAAATCTTTAACTTCCTCTCATACCTGCCAAACCCACTCCAAGGAAATAAGCTTGGGAAATATTACAAATACACACTTCTCTCTGATTTCAAAGGAAGAACTGACCTATTTTCTCTTTGCCCATTTTAAACATTTCCTATGAGAAGATCAGTTTGCTAAAACAATAGTCTATGTTTGGAATAACCACAATTATAAAGAAAACCGCATGCATCTGAAAAGGGCCAGTGGCCTGATGTTTGCATTGGAGGTAATTCACACTAATATCACTATTTATAGTGCAGCAGCACCTCAGAGACCCAGTCATGCTCAGCACACCTACTTGGTACGCACTATACAAACATGAAATCTGATAGTCTCTCCCCTGTAGTATACTCATCATACCTGTGATTTATGGAAACTGGTTGTGTAATGCCATATAATTTCAGTGGTCCTTTGTGAAATTATTTTCTCATGTCATATTTGTGTAGTAAATATTTTCCATATCCTTTCAATAGCTGACCTGGCTTACAAGAAACAAAAGATTTGTGTATTGGCAAAGATGACCTACTTAAATCAGGAACAATTAAAGACCCAGTTCCTATTTACAAGCTTGTGTAAGGAACCACACACACACACACACACACACATCAAACTGAAGATGCCAGGAAATGTTTCTCAGTGCTACAATTCTGGTCATACAGGAGGGTCTAAGGCAGGGGGGAACAAAAAAGGAAGTGCTTGTGATTCATTATTAGCAATGTAAATAGGACACATTTGGAAGCTGTCATCATCCTGATTGCTCATCTGCTTTTATTAGTCCTCATTCTTTATTCTCATTGTCTGGTTTTCTGCGCTTGTCATTAAAGTTAGTTATGTTATAGGCATCTGTTTAGCATATTCTATATGAAAATGCAAATGGAAATAAAAAACACCAGTAAAATAAATATATGCAGCTTCCCTGTCATGTATATATTTGACTGTCGCATGTCAAATACAAAATAATTATCACTTCATAAGTCTGTATGTTCATTATGTGCATTACTGTTTTACCAGCAGATGGCAGTTTACTATTACTTCAAAAAAGTTACTTTGTTCATGTCAGATATTTTAAAGTTCGAAGTGGTTGGTAAAAAGCTTTGAGCTCATTTCAAAGCTAATTTTTAATTCAATTTCCTTCTGCATCATCCCCTCTAGAAAATGTAATCAGGACAGAGCTATTTGCTTCAGTTTACAGTCATACTGTTGACCAAGGCTAAACACTATCTACACAGAGTTATTTGACAGTAAGTTCATGCAGCACCAGTGGGTATTATCCAGCCTCAAACACTCACTGCTGCTACCAGCCCCTTGAGGCACACTTTACACTCCCCAGTTCCCAGTCTATGCTTGGGAAATTGCACACAACATTATTAACACTAGTAGCAGGGGCAACACAAGGGACGTGACTGTAGAAAGAGGCCAGTGGTTTGTTTACTGCTGTGTTGCTTTGACACTGTCTGAATTTTAGGTAACAAAGAGTTAAAACTACCATCCGGGCAATGCTGGCTGCCTCCTGCACTGCAGCCGAGGAGGGCCAAGGGCGAAGGGATTCTGTGCCAGGAGATGCAGCCTGCAGGGGCTTTCAGAATTCCTGCTGCTGCCCAAGGCCATCCTTTAACCCAGTCAGAGCTGCAACTATGAGCCTATCTGCCCCTGTCTAACACAGGGCTGAGAATGAGAGCTTTCCTAGTGAAAACACTCCAGCAGGGAGCACAAGCAAAATGAAGGGATGGGTCTGTCAGTCCAATGCTGCTTTAACACATGGGCACAGATTTACCCTGGGCATCAACTGACACATACAGACCTCACAGGCACAGCAATGCCATCTACATCCTAAAACCAGGCACCATGAAGAGACTCATGCACCAAGAGCCTCACTCTTCACTGACCCTGTGGTGACATTGCTCAGTCTGTGTCAACCCATCTTCCCTTCCTGCCCCAGCAACTCCCTCCTTTGTGTCAATACTGGTATTCAGGTTGGCCTGATGAGGCAGTGTGGAGCTTGCAGTTGGATCTGTTCCCTCATCCAACTCGGCCACCCACCTCAGCACACAAATGCTCCTTTTGTCTGAACCAGCCACAGAGATCAGGGCTGGATTAAGGCAATCACATGACTCCTGGCTTCTCACAGAAGCAGAACTCCTCTCCCCTTACATCACAGGTGTGCCAGCTTGGCCTTTCACTCTTGGTGGTATTTCAGGCACACATCCATTTCTGCCAGCTCTACAGCCACTGAGCACAATGGTGAGTTGAAACAGATTGTAGAGAGGGTGGGAAGGAGGAAAGGACTTCCCCCAGCTGCCCACAGGCTGGGGACGGACTGGTTTTGTGGCTGGGCTCAGATTTTGTTAATTTGGTTTTTTGCTTTGCTTACATGGCAAACTGCCCTTTCCCTAGGGCTGCACAGGTCCTTTCTAGTCCTGCAACTTTTGAATTTGTGTTCCTTCTATTCTCACACTAAAGTAGCAAACAAGGGATCCAGAGATCACTCTGCATCTAAGTACTAAACAAAGCTAAAAGTTCCAAAACAAAGAGTATTGATACACACTAGTGTGTAACCTATCTTGGGAATGCAGTGTTTTCTTTTACAAGCAGTCCCACATAGCCTGTTTTTAATGATCTGCATAGAGAGACAAATTCACCAGTGGTATTAAATTAGAAGTGGAAAACAACAGAGACAGTAGATGCATTATACAAATGGGAAAGAGATGAAAAACACAAGAATGAGAACGGAAATGTAACAACATTTGGGAAAAACAGGAGAGCATTGCAGTGTAGGGAACAATAGGACATGTATACATGGTATCGGGCACAGATTGACCGGGGGACATCAAAATGTATCAAGAGGAACAGCTCAGCAGTAAGAGGGGGAAGACTTTTCTCTCCAATGCTGAAGATTCCTGACGATGTAGGAGGACACTGGATACCCATTGTGGTGATGTCCTCATGGGTAGAGCTATAAAATAACATTGATATAGTTCCAAAGCCTTTTGCTAGAACAAATAGCAAATGGAAGTATTTAAGAATCACATAATGACTTTTGACAATTCCTAAACGATCACATAACCAGAAAATACATGCTGATCAACCTTTGTTTCTCATGTGGACAACTGCATAAACAAAGCACATGTCCATGTGAACCTGACACCATCCTATCAACTTTTGTTTCCATTTGAGAAATACTTTAAATAACATTCAAAGCAGGTTTAACATCAGTTATTACTCTGTTTGATTACTGCATTCTTACGAAAATGGACTTCAAAATTGTATTTTCTAGTTGAAGATTAAAGAGCTACTTCTGGGATTCTTACCTTCTTTAATAAAGTAAGATTCCATCTAGTCTCAGAAGCTGAACATTAATATAGACGAGATTTGCTGTCATCTTAGTAAGTGTTAGCAGCAAACATTTAGCATTTCCATTACTTTCCTACCCAAACTTCACCTACTCACATTGAGAAGCAAACTGGATTTCTGATACCCACATGTCACCTTCATCTTGCACTCAGGGATACCTGCCACTGTTGGACCCCAGCTTTTCTGCTCTGCTTCACAAAGTAAAAGCAGGTTTGTGCCTCAGGGCAGAAAGAGGGCAGCTTTTCATGCCTGTGATGCACAGGTATCCTGCTGACCTTCTAAGCAGCCTGCTTCCCCTCCAGGGAGGCTGCTGTGAACAGCGGAAAAAGCTGCTGGCTCACTGCATGGCCAACATGCAAAGAGCAGCCACCACATTTGATGCTGTGGGATACACTTGGGATTGGAAAGCAACACACATTACTTCAGAGTGCAAGGAAAGAAGGGGATCTTTTAATTGCACCTCAGCAAGCAGTGAAGTCCATTCAGCTAGCCTTGCACTTCTTGTATCAGCTAGCCTTGCACATCACCTTCATACTGCAGGCAGGGTCACAGCACTTGCCTATGACTATAGCATACATCCTCAGAAACGGGTGGAAGGAAGAGGGAGAGACAAGACATCTCTCAGCAAGGGGCAGAGCTGGGCCCTCTTGTTCTCACCTTGCGAGCCATGAACAGGTTAGCTCCTGGCCCCACTGACAGAGAAAACAGAGGGAAAATCCCACATCCTGCTGAGAATCCAGAGCAAAACTATGCCCTGTGAATTTTGTGTGACTTACGGCATTTCCTAAATCAGGTTTGATTGCCAAACGATACAGAACAAAGAATCTCTTAATTCCCCAGAATCTGTCCCAAAGGCTGAGCACTCTTAGTGCTCCTAATCTTGTGCACCGACTCATATTAAATCAGTTGCAGGACTCAGCCTAGGTTTGCCACACTTCCTCCAGCACACTGCATTGTGAGAAAGGATGAGTTGCAGTCTGAGGTTAAAGCCAGGATATGCATTCCCTTCCTCCACTTTCCCCAGGCTTTATACCTAAAGCAGAGCAGCAACTAGGTGACTTATCTGCTTTCAGCACCTTCTATATTTTTCAGTTTCCTGTCAGGGCACAGAGAAGCCATAATGCTGAAGAACTACATTATCTTACTTTGCATTAGTTTTTCCACCTCCCTCTGTGAATTACCATGCCAAAATCTCTGCTATTTGAGTGATATGGAAAGCAGGAGATGAAGGCTCAAAACCTGCAATTTTGTCTACAATATGCAGCAAATAGAGACTAATCAGAAATTAATATTTATGAGCTATGTTCTTCTAATATGATTCCTTCTGCCCCCAAATGTCACTGTAGTGTCACTTAAAAGACAAGAAGGGGTGAGGTGAAGTCCCTTAATAGAGAAACACAGCAGAAACCCATGTGGGGAGCAGCACAGACTGGAGGCTGACAGGACTTGGCTCTACAGAGATGCCGGCCAGCAGGACAGGGACAGCGGAGCCCACGGACAGGAGAGCTTCAAGACATTAAATACCTGGTGGCTGAGAGCTGGTGCAGCTATGCAATAACCAAGAAGGGTTTGTCTTCATGTGCTGAGCAGGGCTGTGGGCTCCTTCCTGGCAGAGGCGGACGTGGGCTCGTCACGTGCGGCGGTGTCCCTGGAGCCCCGCTTCCTGCAGCGCGCTCTGCAGAGGGCAGCAGCTCAGAGCCGCAAAGCTGGAGCCAGCGGGAAAGAAAAGCCTGTCTTACAACATATCTCACTGTGAGGCTGGACCTGAGCAACATCCCTGCCTTTGTCCAGTGGTTTCTGGGTAGAACTAAGTCCTAGAAATGAGTGTCCCAAACCTGGCACCACAAAACGGAGCTTCCATGTAACTGGATGCAAAAAAAAAATTGCACCACAATGTTATAACAAAGTTGGGAATTAAACAGACAGCAGAAATTCAGGATTTGACTGTGTGTATATAGGAGGCCATGTCCCCTCAGAAGTCAAGGGATGACTAAAACCAGGAACAAAGTAAGGCCTGAGCACCCAGAGAATACCATCCAGCAAAGCAAACAGCTAAAAAAGCCCAATTAGAGTTAAACCCCTTTTCACCTCCTAACAGCATGTAAACACATTAACACCAAACTTAGATAGAACTATTGGTTTCTCTAAGAACCTGTGTTTTTAGTCCAGCATCTGAGGAGATCTTTGGACAAGCTCCGCACTGCTACATACCCTGCATTTCTACTTGGCTGGGGGGTGTGGGGCAAACACAAGACCAATTCTTCAGCCAAGACTCATCTACTGTGGTAAATACAATGAATTAAGAATACACTCACTGTGTCAGTGGGTCATATAAATTAGAAGTGTTGCAAGGCTTAATAATAAAAGAAATGGCAAGATATACTGAGTTTCATTTAGAGCTTGTATATTGAAAGTAAGGATCTTTACCCAGGAGTGAATTTTACTCAATGAAACTCAAATTTTAAGTAAATGCAAATAGCCTACACTGAAAATGTGAAAAATAAACACAGTATCATTTAATTTAATTTGAGCACCCAAGCAAGTCATTCGCAAGTCTGTTTAATGTTTAGGAAGAAAAAGCCTTAGTTCGGTCTTTACAAATGGTTTTAGTTACTTCTCTGACTTTCCATCTCTTGAGGATAATCTACTCCTAATAAGGACAATTGCTCAGATTTATTACCCCACTGAGGTCTTGTTAAAGATCTAACAAAAATCCTATTTAAATGAAAAGGACAATAGAATCTTTAAAGTCAGTGTAGAGTTTAATTAAAACCTGAAACAGAATCAATGTCTTTATGCATTAGAAAAGCAAAAACAGATTTTGAAGCTGTTAAACTACATGTAATTGGCATAAACTATCCATTGAGCCAAAGCAGAAAAAAAAAAAGGCACACTATCATATGGAAATTGGAGTCTATTAATAAATAACAAACCTGATACATGTGCATAAAACCATATTTTTGCATGCATTTTTTTATTTGCCTAATTTGCTAAGCATATCTTAGAGCAAACACGAGACACACTAGCTGTTAAGTTGAACAAATCCAAAAGGGACAAAAAGAGACTGATTGAAATCAATGCATTAACATGCACCAGCATTTAAAAACGTTTCATAATGTTCCCAAAGAGAGCATGTAAACTGCAGAAGTCTCAGTGCAAAACTGCTGTAATCTGTGTTCCCATGTAGTCATTATTCATACATGGGAGTATACAGTTCCTACAGTCATTTTTCATGCATGAATAGTTTAAAACCCAAAATCACTGACATAAACACACAAGGGAGACATCTCTTTTGAAAGTTAACATCTCGAGAACTCTGCAAAGGAATATGAAGCCAGATACCGGTCCATGTGCTGACACGTCTCTCCTGTAAGGAAGGGTCTGTGTGCAGAGCCCCCCTGTGACCGCAGGCACACCCAAACCTTCCCCAGCCCCAGAGTCAGCACCAGCCACTTGGTCGCCAGCTGCAGAGCCAAACCCAGCAAGGTCTGGACAGCATAGAGCAGAGCAAAGCCAAGACTTAACACTTCTCCCTTCCCCCCATCGGCATGCAACTAGGGACAGCATGTACGGAAGGGAGGTTGGCCCAAAGGCTTCTTTGGACACAGTTTCCTTTTCAGGAGAAAATAAATTCTGAGACAAAAACACCAAACCAAACCCATAACCTACTTCTGCATTAAGGAAAAAGGGTGAAGGGTGATGGGCTGGCTGGGAGTGGGCAGACACGCAGATGGGCTCGGTGCAGAGAAAAGCACACCAGGACACTCCATGCAGTGGCAGCTGGAACATGGTACTCCAGCCTGGCCTTCCCCTCTGGCTGGCCCAGTTTGCACCCGAGAGCTACAAAGCAAAGCAGTCATGACGGAACTGCAGTGCTGGGGTGGGTCACACGACTCTGGGAAATTCCAGAGAGGATGATATACCACCTTCCCTCTGCAGCAGGTCAGTCCCTTGTTAACGATTGAATCAGTTTTGTTAGAATACACTGGAAGGCCATAAAAGCGGTCACCTTACTTAGGCTTCTCTCCTTACTTAGGCTTCTCTCCATTTAAAATTACAGGTCTTACCAGTGCTATAGTATAGTCGGTGTCTTTGCTTTCAAACTGCATTTTTGCACGACCGTTCAGTATTTAGGGCTCCTTTTTTTAAGGCCAGAAACACGTGCCCGAGGCAAGGCCGGGTGGTCCCTTCGGGGCACGGGCAGGCGGTGGTGGCGGCCGGGTCCCTGCGCCGGGTCTGTGTCACCCGCCCAGCACTGCCGAGCCCCGAGAGCCCTTTGGACAAGCACCGTGCAGCACCACGCACGGGGCGGGTGCGGCACAAGCTGTGCGGTACCTCGGACTCACCTTGCACCCGGTGCCAGCACCGAGGGAGAGCGGGCGGTAACACGAGGTGTCACCGGCCAAGGCACCGAGCGCGGCACCCGCCCGCCCTCGGCCCTGCCACGGGACAGGGGGGCTGCGGGGACCGGGCGCGGCCGGGCCGCTGTAACGAGCCCCGGTAACGAGCCCCCCAGCACGGCCCCGCCGTGCCCCCCCGGCGCTGCGCTGGGGCCGCGGAGCAGCCGCGGGAGCGCAGGGAAGGAGGGCTCGCCCCGCGCGGCTCCTGCGCGGCCGGTGGGCCAGTCCCGAGTGCGCCTCAGGCCGGCGATTGTGAGCGCGGTAACGGAGAGGAAATGTCCGATGTGAGGCCTGTGTGAAAGACATATTAAAACACTTAGTGTGCGGTGCATCCTGGGGGTTGTATTCCTCAATGACCTTTTTAAAGAAATATATTCTGCAGTCTCTTGTCAGAGTATGTGGGAAGGCACAGCTGTTTACAGATGTCAGCCAGTGCTTGGGATTCTATTACCCATTCCACTTGGTGGCAAACAACTCCTCATTTCCCATTCCATCCACACAGGAACTGGAAATGTAAATTTCGTGCTGCTCTTTTTTTTAGCGCTTTCACTGGAGATAGAAACCCCAGTACAGTTTCAAGGCAATGAGGAAGGGTGTGAAGCTGGATGAAATCTTGGAGCATGCCAAGCACTTTCAACCACCTTTATAGCTAACAAGCAGATCTACATCTTGGCCAGTTATGACTAAGCTCCAAATAAAAAATACAATTGAAAAATACATTAATCACTGCCAATGGCAATTTCAAGCAGGATTTAGGATCTCTGCTTCATTAATGTTATGTAGTTCACTTGTCACATACATGAAACAAAGGCTATTTTCCAAATCAGGAATGAGTGAAATACAGCTGTGGAAGGTAACATTTTAGGCTGGTTTGCTCTTTGCACACATGCACTTTTTCATGCAATAACAGCACTGCCAAGAGATAAGAGACAGGCTTCTCAAAAGGAAGGGGGTGGCAGTGGTATGGAGATTACTCACACATTTCTTTTAGCTAATTTCACATAAACCATCCTACAAAGCAACTGGACTGGCACAGTAGCTGAGTGGCACAGGGCAGGAGTGGAGCTCAGCAGCATCAACGAACTTCTGCCAGAACATGCTTAACACAGAATTACACTCTGAGTATTTGCATTACTGATTAGGTTCCCACGTCTTCACAAGCACATTCCAGTCATACTAACTTCCAAAAATATCTGGCCAGTCAGCACAACCTTGTCTAGCAATAGAAAAGATGGCATCTGGATAAAGTTTGTCAGCAGGGGAGAAAGGGAAAAATACAGGCAGCGAAGGTGAGGAATGTCTGTAACTTAACATTGCTCCAGAAGCCTCAGTGCTTCATGTAAGCAAACAGGTGGTTCCTAAAACTGTGCCTCTGAAGGAGGCAATACTTTGTGCAGCGTTTTTTCTCCTGCGTTTCTTATTAGTTACAAGATCTCACAAATTAAAACTCTTAGAACAGATGCCCCACTCCCACATTAAAAGTTATGGGAGGGACTTCTTAATAAAAACACATCTATCACAGGCTTCATTAGTAAACTTATCTTGTTGGGGTAGTGGATTGTTGCCCTTGTCCTGGGGAGATTGCCCTGAGGAGCCTGATTCTGAACATGTGGCTCCTCTGTGATCCAGAGATCTTCTCCCTGATCCAGAGCCCTGGGACTCTCCTTGTTGTAGGCCTGTATCATAATGTTTCCATGTCTGACACCAGATCTACCTATGGGTGCAGTCATAGATTTTTCAGGGAATACTTACACAGCTACAGCACCTGACACAGTATCTTCCCAATATAAAGGGTATGGAGGAATACAGATAAAGTACTTCCTTCTGTGCATCATCAACTCCAGTAAAGGAAAGAATTTCTCACAGGGCTTAAGGAAGCAAAAGGTGTGGCCTACAACTAACTGGGGCCACAAAAATAAACATTTTGATAATTACCTCAATGGAGAGGTAAATGTTTCAGTGCTAACACCTGAAAGCTTGAAATTGTTTTTTTTTCCTTAAATCATTTTAAAATCATTTTAAAATCAGCCTCACAGTAGCAGAAAATATATTGCTACTTTGGAAAGTGTTAATGCAGACTAAATCCAGTCAATAGCGTAAGTCAAGAGTTACTCATAAATTCTTGTGCTCCTCAGATCTGCTCTTCCAGAAGAAAAGCACTTTAAGAATGCAACAGATGTTTTGCTTTTGAGCACATCTCAGTAGAGCTCATGTACACCTGAGCAAGCAGGAGTTCACTCGAGTGAACAGACCTGTCCCACATCTGTTACAACTTACCCATTTGCAGGACCAGCACTCAGTCACCTCTGTAAAGCTAAACCCAACCCAACAAAACTAGAAAGAAGCAACGTTTAGAGTAGTTAGCTCTTTTTCATCCTATCCACAAAGACCTTGAATTAGCAACTGTGTTTAGGTAAATGCTTTTGCTTTTGACAAGCAAACCCACAGAATCCAGATTTCTAAAGGCAGGTGTTATGAAAATGGCAGGATAGAATTGTTCTTTAAATAATGAGAATTCTGATCTGTTGGAGAGCTAGATTAAATAAAAAAGCTTGAAAATTAATCTTCCCATTGTGTCACTGCAGGGTAAATATTTCTTTCCAGTCTTACTTCCAATCTGAAAATTTCCAGAATGGTTCACAGAGCACCCCATCACCACTCAGCCTGCTCAAAGAAACTTTCCTTTCTCCTGTCACTTCTAAAGCTTGGCTCTGTCCCACAAGCAAAATCCCAGCTCTGTCCCACAAGCAAAATCCCAACTCCTCCATGACACTGCGTACAAGATCTTGGTCACTACATTTCTCTTCTCTACCCAACTTAGGAGCATCAGGTATCCCCATCCCTGAGCACTGCTCAGTTCCTCTCAGAGGAGGAGACATCTGCCCCTTCCCCCCAGTAATCCAGAATGCAGGAGGCAAACAGGTGCCCTCCTTGTAGCCTTCTTCGCACCTGCAAAAGCCACAGCAAGAGTATAAAAGGCAGTACACCCCTGCAGTGAGCTAAATGTTCACCACTCAAACAAGCAGGGAAAAGACAGGACATGGTTAACATGAGGAACAACTGAGGAGAGACGTGGATTTTTCTTTGAGACAATTCTTTTTGTTTACACACACTGTAGAAAAGTCAAGTTTTCTTGAGCATAGTTGTTTTTAAAAAACAGGAGGCATTTTCTTTGCTCGGAATTCAAAGAGGCACACAACTGCAATAAGCATGAACATGCTTTTTGTATTTTAAGAAAGTTGCTTCTACTGCCACTATGACTAGTCGTATCTTACTGTCACCTTTCCCCAATTACTCACTAGTTCTGCATCAACATGCAGATACACCCATCTACTAAAACAAAATGCAACAAAGCCTCTACCCAACTTTGGATCTGCTTAAACTGACAGTAAAGCCACATGTTACACTAGGAACAACATTTAAGTATTCTCAAGAAAATACAATTAAATAAAACAACAAAACTAGAAAAAAACCCCAGCAAGGTCTATAAGAATGTTCTGACAAGAACTTAATACATACTTTCTTTTCAGGTTACCTTTTGTTTTGCACTACATTTAAATACTGAAGAATGTTGGCAGGAAAAATACATGTTATTCTAGTGTTTCTTTAGGCACTGTAAGAGCCATTCTGCAGCAAAACTTCTGCTGAGGTAGGCTCTGGTGACAGAACGCATTTAGAAACAATGGCCAGATGGTGGCACAGTAAATGCCCTTGCTTTGACGGGCTGTACATGTCTGTTAGAAATATTCCTTGTTCCATATGCATGTGGAGTATTAGACACATACACTCCTCACACAGAACAACCACCTCCCAAAACACGTCAGCAGAGTATTTACTACCAAATCCAGAAGGAGTTTGTGATTCTAACGCTGTCCCCATTAATGAGAAAAATGTCACTATACAAAAGCTCTTCTTTTTTTTCCCCTTCTTATCAAATCATTCAAACAGCTGATAACTAGCTTTTATGGATTGGAGAGTCAGATAGAATTCTGAATCTATTATTTTACTAAAACCCCAGGGGTCAACTTATCACCTAAAAACCATTTTACATGGACAATTTGACTTTCATGTGGAGTGTCAGAACACACCCTAGATGGAAATCTAAAATAAATTATATGGAATACTGCCTTCTTTGTGCTGAAATTTATTGGTCCCATACTACAATAATTTTGAAAATTGTATTCCTTAAGCTACAGTGCTGAGATACTATTAACTGCTTGAACTGAAAGAGCGGGTCTGATAGGCTGCTATAAAGTCTATGAACAGAGACTAATTTCTATTGAACCACATGCTTATCTGAAGCTGTTTTCCACCATTCCAAGCTGCCAACTTTATTTTCTTTCAGAATACACTGCCCATTTTTTTACCATCATCCTCAGTATGCACTGTCACTTCAGTAAAACCATTCCAGAAGCCAAGAATGCATCTAAGCTTCTGCTAATATAGTTGCCTGAGACAATCACACCCGAGAGAGAGAGGGAGAGAGATCCACTTGTATCTCTTATCTTCCTCACTAAACAAGCCTCCAGGCTCCAAAATGCATCTCTGAGATATATCACAAGATAAGCAGATCTATTTCATGGCTGGCAATTTCTTAATCACTTCTACTGCCATACTTTTGAAATAAAATTATTTGATAATGTGCTGATGCTTTGGTCAATGCACCTTTTACATCTGTTAGTACAGTTTTTAGAAACCAAACTGACCTCAGAGCCTAAAATCTTCATAATTGAGGAGATACTGAAAATGTAATGATCCAGCTGCTGGGTGACTATTCTTTGAGAAAAAATTTCCAACTAGACAGAAAAATCTTCTCTAGGCATAACACTTAAGACACAAGAATGGAGCTCTGGGATAAAAAGAAGTTTAATTCCTGCACCCAGGAACTCCAATAGCTAAAATATTACACCACAACCAGAAAAAAAAAAATCAGGATCCTAGTAATAAACTGTACTGCCATACTTTCATTCAGATAAATTAACAGCCTTACAAACTGAAAGAAATTGCTAAAAAAGGAAGTTCTGATCTGCACATCCAAGTTTCTAGATAGCACTACTTTCACTTTTTCTTTACTAGACAGTGTCAAGCTCTTGAAGAGGCATTCAGACTAATGACAATTCACTGTGGCAAATCAATCTCTGTTGTGCAGTGAGCTGGAACAACTGGGGTAAAATAGATTATATAGATTATAGCATATATAGATTTAGCTTTGAAACACTTGCTTTTTGTTTTGGCCAAGCATCTCAGTTTGTCAATGGTGGCCTATGTCAAGGCAGAAATTTTAGAAGCATAAACTTAAGAAGATAACCTGAGGAAATTATTTGAGACAGTAAAAGTAACATCCATGTCTACTTTAGTTATATCCTACCATTTATTAAAGTGACTACAGCAAGTTAGCAGGACTTTTTCTGTCTCACCAAAACAATAGAATTCTCTCACATCACAAATTCACAGTACTGAAGATAAGGAAAAGTGCCAAGTTTGGAGTTTTCCACTGGTACTGATAAATATTCTGAGCACTTTTAAGTGCTTAAATTGTTGAGATAAATGTTTTAAAATCTATTTCTATAAATTATAGCTTAATTAACTCAAAAGAAGAAATTCATAATTTCATAGTGGGTACAATTGATAAAGCCTGAATCTAGCTGGAAGGGTGATCAGGTATCAACATGCAGCAGCCTAAAAAAAGTTATACAAGCTGACCTTAATATGTGTGAATATCAGGTTTCCACTGTAGAAATATATTTTTCAATATCCTTGTCTGAGCAGAAATCATGTCATTTATATGCAAATCAGACTATATTCTGCAGCTGATTCTTCTGTGCTGAAGCCATGGGAATTATTTGCACTTAATAAAGCCTCATAAATAGCTTTTGCCTCTAAATGGGTGAGGGAACAGCAAATATATCATAGCCATTTACAGTTACAAGCATCTTTTTATTTTGGAAGTTATATGCATCCTTTAATAGGAAGTTTCACAGTTACAAAAGAAACACTGTTTCATTTATATAAACAAAATACCCTTACAGCCTTCAAAACAGAATGTTTTGCCTTATTCCCTATGCTCAGTTATCTAAAACATAGAAATTGCCATCTAGCATCAATCAGAAAGACAGTCTGTTTCATCATTACAGGCTGGCTCCACACAGTATATGTTAAATACAGGAAGAAATTCCTAGTTATTCTATCTACTTTTATTATATTTAAAAGGGCATATACCTTCTTCATACAAAGTATGTCCACCCAGTATCATCTACTGCATTTCTGCCAAATGTTAACCCTTTTTTCACATGCCACCAATTAGATGTGCCCCTCAAGTCCTGGCACATGGAAACCATCTATTTAGAGAGCACAGGAGAACAGACTCAGGATTAGTCAAAGCACATCCCACAAGACAAGAATGCACATGTAATGTTTCACTGTGGTAGGTAACACAATAAAACTAACTGGGAAACAGCTCTAACTGGTATAAACTGCCTGAACAGGGTTAAGAGCAGGACATGCAGTGCAGACTGCAAAGTTAACAGTAGCACAGGTTTTCCTGTCACTTCACAACCAGAGGGAATCACAACAGTGATCAACACTGCCTAGAGAAAGGCAGTAAAAGGGCCCCAAGGGCCACTATTGCTTACCAAGATGCAGCCCTTACCTCAGCCCATGCCACCTGAAACACCTGTTGAGAGCACATGGAGACCAAGAGCTACAACAGTGGAAGAAAAGTGAAGGTTTAAACTGATACAATTTAATCTCACATGGGTTTCAAGAACAAATATAGAAGCATGGCTCAGCCAGGTTGACCCTTAGCTGAACAGTGGCAGCCAAAAAACCCCTTTTTCTATCTGATTGTTTTCAGTCAAGCTGAACTTCATCACTGAAAACATCATATGTGCCTCAGTTTATTCTCATGTAAGTCTTCCATAAATTCAATGTGTTGTTAGCCTTTTGCTGGAAGTGAATTTTACCTTGATTAGTACTTTCTTTTCTATTTCCTTGTTAAGCAAAGGAGCTAGAAAAAAACTAGGCATTCATGAATCTAATTTCAGGGATATAATTTAAAGATTCTGGCAGTAAAATGATTGACATGATACTGCTCTCTTGCTTCTACATAAAAAGCACAAGGGGTGACATAAAGAGCTAATTCAAGACATCCTCCCTTTTAGAAGAGGTACCACTGATACTGTCATAATGATGCCTTAGAGTGGTATCATTTGTGCTCTGCAGATTGACTGATTTTAACTATTTTGTGCATGTTGGTTTCATAAGGTGACTTCTGTTCATTCTTTATCATTATTCTGACTGCCTTTAAGAGGACCAACTTTTATACCTCACATAACTATTCCGTGAAGGTATATCTGAGTAAAAATACACCCAAATAACAAGAGCCTGACCTGTCACAACTGGTGTTATTTTAACAATTCCTGTAATGTTTAACTCATTAAAATCTTCAAATACATGAATAATAAGTCTACATAATTAAAATGTGTCCAAGACATGCTGCATACAATTAAAATTATGTCACAATACATTTACAGTGTTCTATATGCTATGAATGTACCTTAAACAGAAACATGTCTGGCAACATGTTTAAACACTATAGTTATTTTTCCACTAACAATTTTTGAAGATTGTGGGTTTTGAGTGAATATTGCATTTTCTTCAAGCACAGATATGGGTGACCTCAGTTTATATTTTGAAATCAGTATGTGTGATAGGATAAGAAAGCATATAAGGAAGTTGAAGTTAAATTAAAAGCAGGTATAAGCATGTATTTTTATTATGGAGAATAAGACAAGTAAGATAGTAAAATCTGACTTCTTGTCACATTGAATTTTCTTTCACTATTCTATTATAGGAAACAGTATTTTTATAATGTAAATTTTATAGAATCATCCCCAGACTAAAGTCTGTGGCAGCCTGCTGTATCCCCAAAGAATTACGTATACAATCCCACTGATTGAAACTCAAGCCACTCATTTAAAGTTCCAACTCTATGCAGAATTAAAAGTAAGGATCATTTTAGGCTCTAACCACAATTTTATGTATTTTAATCTGTATTTTATTTATTGGTAGTAGCTTAGTGAAATTGTCTGATGTCATCCTGTGGAATTTAATTAGTCTGTTTTATCATCTCGGCAGCACTTGAAAGGAAGCAGAGCCATCTTTTGCTGTTTTATTCACCTTAGGAAAGTTAGATCCTTATGTGGATAAAAGAACTCGTGTGTGTCATGTGCACAAGAAAGGCAATATTCAGTGAGCCCAGCTGTGAATTCGCAGCACACAAGGTTCTCCATGACAGCTGTGTGAGGCCACTGTCATCACAGGTAGTTTGGCCAGTCCCATCAGAGAGCAATTCAGCCCACTTATAATCTGAATTATCTTCTGACTACACAGGGAGTCCAGGTAAAGTGACTTAAGGTGATTTAGTTAAATGACTAAAATTACAGCTCTTCATAACTAAGTCTATCCTTACCTTCTGAGGCATGACCTGGGAGTTTGGTCCTCTGGTCATTTGTATAAAGCATCTGTGGAGAAACACCACTGTGACTGCCTGGGAGCCACCTGCTTTCCATGGAAATCAGAAGATGGTGATGGGCAGAAGGTAAACTCTGCATTCTTAAATCTTGCCATGAACTGGGAGGTGACTAGGATGGGCATGCCTAGGACTGCCGGGCTAAACATAGCAGTAGTACAGCAGTTCTGACTTACCTCAGTTTGGAAGATTGATTTTAAAAATTAATTCAGATTTGACTAGGTTTTTCTAATTCTGCAGTCAACTTGCTCTTCCTGCCTGTATTTGTTTTGAAGTATAGTCACTGTGTATCTACAGTTAATTGTTGCCATAGAGACCTGCTATGGGTATCACTTTTGATCTTTCAATTATTCTGATTTGAAAAATGAAACAATAACAAATACTACCATACAAAGTCATTCCTTTTCCTGAGATAGAGGGCACATCTTCATGCCACTTCTAAAAGTGATTTAGATTTTAAAGAGTCATTCAGCTAATATGAATAATGAAGCCAAAAAAAAAGTGCCAAATAAAGCACTTATCTCTAAAAAAATGTTGTTGCACCAGAGGTTTGATATCAATGTAAAGATATTGCAGTATTGAAGTGTTTACATTCCAAAATCTGTGAAATTTGTCAGCAGCAATAACACAATTTTGTAATTTTCCAAGGGTGATATAGGATGCTGATTTTTTGTGGAAAACAGACCAGAAATAATCTTTTAGAACATCTGCATGAATCACCTTGAAAGTACCGAAATGCATTTACTATAATGTGTTTTGAGTATAGGATATTAAAGCCTTTTAAAAATCAAAAGGAAAAAATTTGAATATAGCACCAGAAAATTAATCAGCCTAAATCTTGAAGAAACCCAATAATTACTGAACTCCTGCACTGGGGAAAACCAAGAGGAAAATAAAATACATGCCTGCAAGGATAATTTTCTTTGAAGTAACAGTCTAAATATAAACCTACTCCTATAAACTAAAAGCAAGTGATTATATTTAGACTATACAAAAAATTAAGCAAAAGCAGCAATAATGTCAATTACTTTGTAGACATTATATAAAATACTAAAATATTTCACAGAAAAATGGAAATTCACCTTCAGTGTAGATATGGGGCCAAAAAAACATCTTGAAAAGATACTTCCTTAGTACAGAAAAATAAATAGAAACTTATTCATTTTTATGAAGCCCTAAGCACAACCAGTTTCTGCTATTCACTGCCTCACAGTTAAGAACCTTTAGAGGGAATTTCATGCAGACTAGCAGGAAGAAATGCAGCACCTACCACCTGAAGCATTCCCAGTTTGCAGGTGAGGCCTGAGCAACCAGCAGATAAGTGAAATTTTGGAAAGCTGCAAGTAGTATAATCACAAAGTTAAATAAATGAAATAAATTATATAATCAAGATTATCTTGATTGTTTCCTTCCTCTCCTGTTTTCCAAATTTGAAGCTCAGCTTTATGTTGCTGAGTAAAAACTTGTGTCAGACTTGAAGAAACTGAGGAACTGCTGAATTAGCTGTTGCAGGCTAAAACCCCAGGGAAAGGCAGGATACAAAGGTGATTAAAGAATGCTATGTAAATATGAACTATAAATTGAAAAAAACTGTTGTGCATTTCAAGCAGCAGGTGCTTAAACATCAGCATCAAGTACCAGTTTAGATGCCTTAGAGGACCTGAAACATCTCCACATGGGAGACCTGTGCTCCTCTGGCATGGTAGATTGAGCCAAGAGAAGATTCTCTGGGGCATCTAAAATGACATTTGTCACCCTGCATTCTTAAATCTTACCCTGACACAGAACTGGAAAATGCACATGGCTAGGACTGCAATAGTATAGTAATTCTGAGTTACATCAGTTTGGAAGCTTAATTTAACAAAACCATCAGACAAAAAGAGATCTGACATACTAAAAACTTCCAGATGTAATAAAATACTTGAGTTGCAGGAAAGGGAGTAAGCTTGGGCCTGCTGGAATTTGCATAGTCAAAAACATATTGAGGGGTGAGCAGTGAGGCTGCTTATGCTGGGCCAGTCTTTCATGTGCAGAAAGAGTTATACCAGACAGTAAGTCAAAGTGTAAGGAAACACTGGAGTCAAGTAAAATGTTTATTGGCTGATGAAATTACAGCCTAGTAGTGCAGCAAAATATGGTTGCACTACAAACAATGTTGCAAGAACAGACAGCTAATATTCCATGTGTGATTTTAACCTTTTAATGCCACATATTTTGAATAATTAACAGTAAAAATTAACATTCTCTTGGATTTCAGGCAATATTATATATTCTGCTAACTACTGAACTTGCAGGACCTACTGTTCAAACACTAAAACTTCAAGAAGATATCCAAATCCAATGCTTGGTGCCTAAATCTGTATTAGGACAATAAATATCCTTTTATTATTTATTATTATAAAAATCATTTTATGACCTTAGGTGTGAAAGTGAACAGTCAAACAGAGCTTTAGAATATTGTACAGACATTTAACAACTGGTTTGCTGAGATTCTGGAAGCACATTTGCTTGAAGTTACACATTTTTATTAACAAGTTCATAGCACTGTCAAAAGGAACATCAAGTATCTAGAATAATTTACCATTCTATTACCTCTATTTGTAAATCTAATTATTTTACAGAATCAGAGCTATGAAAAATTCAGCATTAGAGAAACTGAAACAAAAACCCAAAAAGCACTGGATTTCCAAGGAAAGTGTCTTTCATTCACTTAAAGAGCACTTGTGAAGCAGGGCACGTTACTACAAACATATTACTACAAATCCCTTACTTTTCCTAATGAGATTTAATGTTATTAAATTAAACTGTTAATGTTATTAGCAGTTTATGAACTGTTCTTCTTTGACACATTCCAATATTTTTCTTTATAATCCTGAAAACAGCAAGGTCAACAAACAAATATTTAAGTACTTTTCAAACTAAGATATTATACTAGAATTCTATAAATTAGACACCAGTTTTGTTATTATCTACTCTATGCAGCAATCCAGCTATTGGTAAATAGGTATACAATAGAAATCAAATTCTCTTAACTGAAGGCTTCACTCTGTAAAACTGACTGTAACTTTTTTCCCCAGCACTTACAATGTAATTTGTTTATATGTTTTACAAAATGCCATCAAATATTCCAAGGAAGGGCTTGACATCACTGATTTCATCATCAAGAACATATCTAAAGAGTATTAAGGAAACAAACAAATTAGGTATAGCACATCAAGACCTATGAAAACAGGAACACTACATAAAGTATAGTCAAGAGATACCAAGACAAACAAAATAATTTTAAATAATTGCCTTTTCAAGAAAACATAGTTCTTACTATTACTATGAAAATTAAACTTTTTAAAAATTAATGTTATAAATTAACACAATGCTTAGAGGTCTATATTCCATGAAGAACTAAGCACTTGAATGCTGAGGCAACAGTAGAATCTGTTTATTACCTGGGATCCGCTTCTTTTTCCTGTTCTTTTGTGAAAATAAAAAAATCCTGTTTCCTAGTGAATTTAGAAGAGTCTGAGATTATTTTTGAGACAGGAGAACACTGTATGTTTTTCAGCTCTTGAGAAGCATTTGAATGATTTTTTTCTTGAACATTGAACTGCAACATGAAAGTTAAAGTGTATATGGTTAAAACAACTACCGGAAAGAGAAACTGCCAGACTCTTGTAGAATGCAGTGCAAGTATTTAATTGATATTATGGTATTTGACAAGGACCAAGCATGTGATAAATATAATTATATACTGCATAGAAAACCTATCAAATTGAGTTCAAACAGTTTGGAAATCATGCTATATAAAGTAAATGTGTGTCTTATTTCTTTGTACTAGGAATATCACACTGAACACAGGATGCATGAGGGTTTGGACAACACAGGTTCAGAAATTCAGGATGCCCAAACTGATTCATAAGTCAGATACGGCAAATACATTTACATATTAAATACTCTAACAATAGAAAATTCTGTTATCAGTATATTTTTACTCACCAAAGTTATATTTCTACTCTGTACAGATAAATTCCCTTTTGATGTGCTATTGACCACAGAAACATCCGAGTTCTGAATACTGGTCTCATCACGTACTGTGCATGAACTGAAAATACCAAGTTGAATAATTTCAGTATTTTTACAGAAGTGCAAAACTATTTGCTTTTCAGTTCAGGATTTTGTACTTGTTTCCCCACTCACTTAAATAAAAAACAAATAATGTAATTCAACAACTCATACCTTTTAAATGTTGAAATTTCCCTCACTTTTATGAGTGAACAACTTTCTATACATTTAATTATACAGATACATGTGAAATACAGACAATATTTTAAACTAGTAAAATTCTAAAATAGTAATAAATTATATGACTCTTACTCTTGTGAAATGGTATTTGTGGCTTTGCTTCTTGTATACTGGCAAAGGGGTTCACACTCATCTGCAATTTAAAGGCAGTTATTTCCATGTTCCATTTAAGAATGAAAGTTTAAAAAACAGAGTTAAAAATCAGCCAAAATGCCTTGTAAATATTTCACATTATATGATAAATAATAGTTTGAAAATTATTCAAATGTCTTAACACTTGAAATATTTCTTTTGCAGATTTTGGTCTAATGTAAAGATAAGCACAGATATGGAGTCAGATAAAATAACAATTATGTAGTTGCAGACAATCAAAAAAATTTTAATTGTGACTTTCTCAACTCTCCCTTCTGTATTAGATTTGTCACAATATATGACATTTAAGATAGAGTAATAAACCTGGCAGTGAAGTCAATAAATCAAATATTTCAGGTAGTTCTATTCATTGTATACTATAATAATTTACTCTCAAGTAATAGGCTGTAGAATAATTTGTATGTAGGAAACAAAGAAGTTTGTTGAAATAACCTTACCTAATTCTCTACTGACAAAGTTACTAGCAAATACTAATTTATCATCATCAATATCATCCCAAATATCATCTCTCATTTCAAAGTCCATGTCCAAAGCATCTGAAAAACAAGATCTGCTTTTATCTGCATCAGTAAACTTAAAATAACATTAAATATTTTTAACATTTTTGTATGCCATTGTCTCTTGGCTCTTCTCACTCACAAAACACTTGGTATCATTTTCAAGCTGGCTGAGGGTGCACTTGATCCCACTGTCCACCTTGCCGACAAAAATGTAAAAATTATGCAGTATAGCTGCCAACACTTAAGGCAGCAGGAACTAAAAAAGTGTCAATTCATTTCAGCACTGTGTTTCTTGTATGTCTGAGTATGATCTAAACACTGGAGCTGCAACTTATCAGCCAAATTAATCAAAGTCTGACTTACATCAATCTACTGTCACCAAATACAAAAAGGCATGCAGTGAGGAGAACATCATAGTAATATACTGATAATGAAGACTGATCATTTAATACCAAATGCAAAAACACCTGTGACCTTCTAGGGGGAAGAGAAACAGAAAGAGAAATTTTGCCAACTGCCAAAAAAAAGCTCATGTTTCATTAACTTCTTTCATCAAAAAGAAAAAAAAAAGTATAGATATAGGGGTAAAATGCATCTTGTATTACAACTGGCTTCAGAGGAAATATATACTTTCTGAAAGGTATTATTGTAATGTATAGGTTTGGACCTTTATATATTTAAGCATTTTCTTTTAAACATTTAAATGTTTAGATCTACATTAGAAATTCTTGTAGATACCAGAATGAAGGTCAATTAAGGCCAATATAATTCCCCATACAGTCAGTGTTCTACAATGCTATACTGGTTGCTGCAGTGATTTCAGCAAGTTTGAGTTCAGATAAAACAGTAAAAATTGTAATTTCAAACATTAGCAATAACTTACTACTCTTTCCATAATTCCAGGGTTGCATTTGTTTCTGAGATACTCCTAAGGTATTAACATTATCTGCCTGGTCCACTGAAGGTGATAAAGACAACTGTTTATTGCTAGACCTATTAAAAAAAAAGAAATAAAAAAATCAGTGACAAAACATTTGCAGAAAGGTGCAAAATAATTTTATTCACACAAAAAATTCTAATAGTTACAACTAAGTATACTGTCTAAAATAAGACAGATTTCCTTTTTATTACTTATATTAATCAGTACCTTGGCAGTGCTGGCAATGAAGATTTGGGTGTAAAACCAAATTGTTTGAGATCCACATTTTGAGCTTGAGTTAACATCTGCATCTAAAGAAAGCAGAATATTTTAACTTCTAAGATACAAACATATTGAGAACTGTTATTTTTTTTAACAAGTTTAATGACATCATTAATACTGTATCAAGTTAGCATAATATTTAAATATCCTATATAAAACCTTTCTGGCATCTGCTTATATAACATAATCAGTTAAAAAGGTTTGAATTATGTGCTTCTGGTGGAGCTATCCAAACACCCTGGCAAAGCCAAACTGGTTAACTCTCATCTGTATTAGCTATAGGCTAAATAATCCTGTATTGCAAACAAACAAGTAAATAAAACTCTGAGGAGGAAATAAAACCCTCCAATATCTCAAATGTCATTCTTGCTGCAGAAAGACCTAGTTTAACACTACATTCAAAGGGATGAAGTGCAAGCCATGAAATCTTCCACAGGTTAAAAACTAATATGGATGGGTTTCTTATGAAAATGGATTTACCTGCCAGTGAAAGATCTCTTAGTAGTATGACTCGAATAAGTACCACTATTTGTTTCATTCAGGTCATATTGTGCCAAAACCAAGTCACTGTACAGTACCTTTCAACAATGTCTTTGAACCTCACTCACCATAATCTATCAAACATCATAAGAGGAAAAACAGAGTACATGCACAAAAGTGGACCCTTGGAAGTATTCCAAACAGCAGCAGAACCTCTTAGAGATTCCTGAACCTCTGTTGTTATTTGCTTTTTGCACTCCATGCAGAAAAGACAAATTTGAATGTTCATACTTAGTTATAAAATTCTCTCTGCAAACAATACATACAAATACATAACATATTAAAATAAATATATTAAATAGCTGACTGTATTCAAATGAACCTTCAGCCGCTTTACTGGGGGTATAGATGAAATTGAGTTCCTGCTCCTTAAGTCAGCTAGGTACACAGAAAACTGTGTGTCACCATTCATCTGTGACTTTGGAGGTACTCCAGTTTTACCTGAGAAAATGAAATAAAATAATCTTCAGATTAGTTTATTACAGATAAATCCTAATTCTTTTCAAATCAATGGAAACTTCACCACTAAGCTTAGTATCTTCTCTTAGAAGATTCTAAAAGATATAACACGCTAATTAAATGATTTAACACACCAATATTCATATAAAAGTGTAACAAGCTTGACATTGTTCTTAAATCATATGCTAGATGGTCTGAAAAATATTCTTAATCACTGTAGTGCCTATAAAAGTGTTACTGACAAGGCTTTCTGTAACTGCTTTTGTGGCTGCATCATAGCAACAACTCTGGTCTGATTCTCTTGCTTGTGCTGCTTCTGCTGATGTAGCCATTGGTATGAAGGAAGATATTCTAAATCATATTTGTCCCAAAAGTATCAGAAATGGTAGATTTAATGACACTCACAGCAGTCATGCCCACACACATCTTTATTTTTACACCGATGGTTGCATTCTCTGTTTCCATATTTCTTGTAAGCAATCTCTTGTTTAGATCTGCCTCCTAGACAAATATAGAAATTCAAACAGTAATATTAGATATCAAATACCCATGATTTTTCTTACTTTCAAAATCATCAAAGAATTGCACTGTAGTAGTACATGACAAGCAGAAGCAGCAGCATTGTACTTTTATTACCTTTGAAAAAGAAACAGCATGGATAAATAAGGATCTTTATTTTGACAGCAAAATTCAATTTTCTGTTGACTTTGGAATTAGCCAGATATTGTGATCTGACCATTTACCTGTATCTACTTTTGCTGCTGGCAGACTTTGTGGTGAGCCACAACATACATCAAGTCTAGACTCAGCTTTCAGTTTTCGATTTGTAGCCACCTTACGTCCCTCTGTTTTCGGTGTTAAGTAAAAGGCTGTATATGTTTGCTGTATATCAAAGCCAACTTTGAACAAAAAAAGACAAAAATATTTAAAACTACACTAAACTGTTTCTAAACTACTGATTACCTTCAGTTTTCTAAAGTGTTTAAGCAAACATAAATGTTATTCAAAGGTCATGGAAATTTGTTAAGATAATGTCCCATTAAAAGTACACTTTTATATGAACAGATGCTTTATGATTGAGATTAAAAATGCTAAATATTTTCAGAATGTTATAGAAGAACAAAAAATTAGTCCCTTTTACTGAATGTTTTGTATTATTTTAAAACTACATTTATTTATGGCTTTGCAATGAGAATATAATTTTAATTTTTAAAATGTACTACAGTCTGTGCTCAGTAACAGCAGCAGCTCTGTATTGGCAAAGGCATAAAATGAGTATAGTTGACAGTACTTTTGAAATTGAATGCTAACAATGGTTCTGTTTCTAATTAAACCAGGATTCATATGAGACCGAGAGCCACCCTTTGTAAAGAGATTATTTTTGTCTTTTATTAGGGAAATAAAATTTCCTGGAAATATTGCTGGAAAACTGTATAGGCTTTTAAAAAAATGTGAGGTGTCCTTCAAGCCTGAAACAGAAGCAGACTTTAAAATAACTAGAGACTAGAAAGATCTGGTTTTAGTCTAATTTTACTGTCAGCAGTTTCAGAGAAATTAACTGTTGTGTTTAGTTTTACTGAACTCAGTACAATAGTAGCAATAAAAGGACAAATTTTAGCAAACGCTTTTTTTCCAGAGCCACAGGTTTAGCCACAGAAATATAGATTATTCCAGGCTTATTACTGTAATAATCTCAATATTCAATGTTTAACATGGAAGCATCAACTCCAGTTAATCTAGCACACAGCAATCTTCTTTACAGGTGGGGTATGATGACAGAATTTAATACAATTTTTAAACTGTATTTTAAAGTTCTGTGTTTCAAGGTCATAACAGTCTCTCCTCATCTGCTGCTATAATTCCAATTATATGAAAATTGACACTGAGGGAACACTGTTTAAATCTGCACATGTTAAGGCACAAGATTTTCAACTGCAGAAGTTTCTTGCTACTGAAGTGGAGATGAATCCATATCTAATACCTTTACCACTATGCAAAACGTAACCATTCACAAAGACATAAATAAACTTATCAGTTTGACAGGTTATCCAAAGTGAAAGTTAACTCACTTGAAGGCAAAGGACAAAAAAAATCCTAATCTCTACCAACGGAGCAAAATAATGTCTCCTAGTAACAATTTTGATGTTTCCCATTTCCTTAATATGGTAGTAAATGAAATAAACAGGTAAGTAATTAGGACTGGCAGTATGCAACCCAGTAAAACATGTGATAGAGTTTTGTTTCCAGACCAGCTCATTTTATGATATTTTTGGCTTGATATAAAGTGTTTTAATAATTTATTCAGAATTCTTATGCAGTTGTTTTTTTAATTCAAAGCATACCACAACCTACCATAATCAGAACTAATTAAATTTATACTAATGTCTTCTGATTTAAAAGCTCTTTTCACTTCAATTTTCTTTGTCCAATTTCCATTTTTCAGTAGCACAGAATCCCTGTAAGGCATCAGTAAAGTTTTGTTAGACACAGACAATGAAAGCAAGACTGTAAACTACAGTATCTGTAACAGGTGAAAGAGTCTGTATTTGGCCTTAGTTCTTTGGGTTTGCTTGATAAGTGGCCTAAGAATAACCTTCCAATAATATATGATTTATGGCAATAAGAGAGCTGGGATCCTGCAGATCAGCTTAAGTTGTGCCAAAAGTGCCAGACTATGGTCACAATTCTCATGAAGGTCAGGCAGTTGAAAAAGATTTTGTTTCTCTTTTCCCATTTGCTCCAAGCATCTCTTAGCCAACTGGAGAATTTAATTCCATCTTTGAGGGAAAAACAATTAAAAAATATAATTAAAGAAATACAGCTAACAGCAGTAAGTAAGAACTGATGAATATAGCTTTTTAATAGGTATTTTGCTTGTTTTATATTTATGGAAAAATTATTATGACTTCCATAACATGACATCAATGTTGTACAGATATTTACACATACTCTCTGCACTGACAAGCACACTGACATGTTTTTGGGGTCTCTGAATCTTGTGCAGCATTTTAAATGACAACAATGACTAGGAAATGCTGTAGAATAAACAGTAATTTTGCACTATTAGGCATCAGTAGGAAGTATTGCAAAAACTGCAAGTCACAGAACAGATCAAAAGCCAACACCCTAAAAAGATGTGAGGCAAAAACCCCTAATCATACATACATAATTTTCTGATTAAAAATGACTTGGTTGTCAGCATCTCCTATGACCAGTGTAACATAGTGAAAGTCTGTCGCTGTTCTCTTTGTCTGTAGCTGCTCATAGTTTGTTAATTTGACGGTTACCAAGATTTCAGCCAATGTATCGCTGTATTTTGGAAGCTAGGGAAAATGATATAGAAGACATAACTGCTACAATATGCAAAGTAAAATATATACCCTCTCATAAATTTCTAGCTGTTGACACAAGTACAAAAGCTCAATTCAAGCAATTTGAATTTGTGGTACAATTTTTTTTTGTTGTTCTGAGACACTATTATACAGTTCTAACTTGCCCATAGCTGAATATCCTAAATTTGATTAAGTATTGAGAATAAAAGACAAATGCAAAGAGAAATATGCAAGAAGAAAACTCGTTATATATAAGTTATATTTTGGCATCCCAACATTCCTCAATAAGATATTTATAATTGTTAAATCTTTGTTCTGAGAATCAAACTATTCATCTAGTATTATGGCAAATGAAAAACTTAACTAGAACTGATTGTTATAACACTAGTATTTCATATATCTATTGAGTTTTTAACTTCAAAGATGTCTTCATTTGTATCAACTTTAAGGTTGTTTTTCAAATGTTGCATTTCAGAAAGGCAGAGTGGCTATGTGACCCATTTAAAGATAAAATGCACATCAGAACCTCGAAGTTCCTGATTACATGTGGAATTGTATCCTTCCTTTGAAAGGGCACCAACTAGGTAAATGTAATAATTTACTGTTTCTCTATATTCCTAACTGTGATGTAGAAAATAAATACGAGTTAATGCCTCTTCGGTAAGTTTTATTTGGATGTTTTTCTGTCTCTAGGGTTTGTTTATATTCAAGATAGAAGAGACCTCTCAGGCTGACATATAAAGCTAAAATGTGGATATACTGGTTTGCATCTGTAACATAAAATTTTATTAATGAGAGAGAGAGGGGCCAATATATTACAGGGAATGTCTATTCCAAGGCTCTCATTCAACATTTAAGAGTTTCATTATACATACTAAGTTGGAAGGAGGTCACAATATTGTGTAATCTTCTATCAGTGAAGACTCAAAATTTCTTTAGGTCAGTATTTGCTCTTTCATTTAATAATACCAGCATAAAAAACATACAATAGATAGAAAAGCATTTACCTGTTCGATATCAAGTTCATATTTTGGAAGGTGCAAAACAGACTCTTTTATCTGGTTCCCAAAAGGAGGATGTCTGTTTAAAATCTGCAAAGATTGAATTTAATTTCTGATACATTCAGCTGATTAGAGATGCCAAGAGAAATGTAAATCCAAGGAATCCAAGTCACCTGAGTAATTATGCTAGCAACAAAAGCCCTTATCACTCCTGGTTCTCTACTGTCAGGGATGCACAGAATAGCAATATTACCAAAAGAAAATTCCAGTACTTTTTCATGTTGCTACTGCTTCTGTTCAGGTAACAGCCAATGAACTAGACAATGACCTCAAAACCCAACTACTCAAGTTTTATATGAGATGACTCTTCTATGTTGCCCTAGCTTCAACTAAAACAAAAAAAATGACAGGAAAAACCACAAAAGGGGCAGAAACAAGAAATCAAATTCCTCAAGTCAAAATAAAAAAAAACAAGTAAGATTGGTTTCCCTCAGAAATCTGTTATATCTTCCAAAACACTGGAATAAGTTTCCTCAGAAAAGAAGCCAAGAACCAAAGAACTTGCCCTGGGGTAAAATCTAACTTCCCTAAAATAGAAAGTGCTTTATAGATGATTCAGAAGAGTTTTACTCTATCACCATCTCAAACTAGCAATAATGGAAATTGGGGATTCTCATAACTAAGATACATTAAGAGAAACTGTATATATTTCCTTTTTTATTTTTTCTAACACTCCCCAAAGGGAAATGCATATTGTCCTTTCTTTCGAATTATGTTAATGATGAAATTCTACATATTTAAGCAACTGCTTTCCAAACTCAGCCAAATCAGTGATATCATTCACATTAAATTTACTACAACAAAACATCATACACATTTTCAAGGACAAACGGCAGTAGTTACAGACTTTTTAAAAATTCACTAGTAAAAACAAATAACCAACTAAACCCCTAAATTTTGCTATGATCATACAGCAGATATATATTAAGCATACTGTTTTTACTGGTAACAGTATTAATACTCGATCTTTTCCTTATCATATTTATCTGTGTACAAAATAATAAATTACCAATTCAAGTTCCCTTGCGTTTATGTCTTCAATTTTTTTAAATGACGTCAGCCCAGCATTTACCATAGCATTTGACAGTGACACACCTGTGAAAAATTTAAGTTTTATGCTGTTAAAGGACAATCAATAACCTCAAATTATTCTGAAAAACTGCACTATAGCAGGTATAATCAAAGCATAAATAATTTTATATTACATTTGACCCAGCTTTCTGCCCAGCAAATCACTACATTTTTTTGCAACTGATTAAATATTTTTGTATTATTTAATTTCTCCACTTGTAAAGAGAAAAAGAAATGCAATACAAATCAAACATGAAAATATTCAGTATTTCAATAGTGACAATTTTTAGTTACGTTTTCCTTGGTAAACCAAATTTTAGATCATTTTCTACAAGAATCAAGAAATGTGTTCTGCATATTATATGATGAAAAAAAGCACGTTACACCCTATTCTTTGTGTCAGAATTTTTTTCCCTATCCAAAGAATTATTTAACTATGTGAAAATCATAAGAATCAAAACATTTCTGAGCAAAATAATAACGAAAGTCACTGAAAAAATGCATTTATTAGAATCTTCTAGGAGTCTTTGCAGAATATGCTGCAAAAGATATGACAGCATAAGAAAAATGTACAAAAAAAAAGGAAAATTATTAAAAAACTAAACATGACTTTATTCTACTGAATATAGTGTACAGGAAGGATTTGTCTACACTGCAAGTGCCCTATTTACTCCACTTATCCTAACTCCCTAGAAAGGCTGAACACGAGGCAGATCCCTCAGATGACTGTGTTGCCATTGGCACGGGTGTGGAGTAGTGGAAATGTGTTCCCAGCACACCATACCGTGCAGTGCACAAGCTAACAAGCCTTGTCCCCTGCTTTGAATCCACGTGAATGAAGCACTACAGCTTCTGCACTTGAGCTGGCAAGGCTGTAACGTACTGGACCATATGGATTTTCTGGATTAGCCATTCTGAAATTTGCAGATCTCTGTACTGTGCTGTTCGGTACAGAGCGTGTGTGTCTTTAAAGAAGAAATACAGAGAAGGCTGCAGTGAATTCTGAAAGCATGAAGGTATGATAAGACCAGACTTCAAAGCAGGAAGCTATACGACTACCTCAAACAAGTATGACTACATTTTTGTAACGCAGAGGACTCAAAAATTTCTGAACTCCTTTTCAAATAATTATGACAAGCCGGTACTTCCAGCTGGAATTTCATCCAATAACAGGATACAGCGATAGGAAGCAGATCATTAGAAACTTTTGATCATCATGTGTGTAAGAACCTCATGCACAATAAATTTATTTCTATTTCAGGATTCCTATCCATGTCAATGCGAATTAAAGGGCTTTCATGCATGTAAGTAAGAGGAACTACAGTGACAGCTGTTTGGAAAGGAAGGCATAGCCTAGTCAGAGACATGCAATCACACGGATGTGGAATATGCCTAAGACACTGAGATGAACACTAAGAAATATGAACAATTCTGAAATACTTTGAAACCCTGAAGGAAATTACTAAACAGTTCATTTTTGTTATGACAGATTATTCTGACAACTGTGGTACTCAAGTGTGGCAAATGAGTAATTACGAGACTAATTTTATTATGTAAGCAGACACCACAGAAACCAGCAGGCTAATTAGGAGGTTTGATTCTCTATCAGATTACACTTTTATAATTTCTGTCTAGTACCTACCAATTTTTTCCAATTGTTTAGACACGTGAAGTGAATTTTCCCAAAGTCTGCACCTGAAACACTTTGCTAAAATCAAAGAGTTTAATAAAGCAGAAAAGTTGTTCTTAGATGATGCCAGAAAGTCAGATAACCCTGTAAAAATAAGATTGACTTATATTAATCAAATAAAATGTAGCTTATTTGTATTTGAACCAAAAAAAGGATTAAATTTTACCATACATCTAGTAACTCTTAAGCCATTTCTAAATATTCTGCCAGTATCTTGTGTCAAAGTAAAGTCTTGAACTGGAATACATCCCAGCTGAGCCTGAATGAGACTGGAAAAAGAATTTTTTTTACATATACTCCATACTGTAAACAAAGTACAATAACATTTAAAAAAAAAAAGGAAACACAAAATAGAAAAAATGAAATGGAAGATCTGGTCCTCTGTAAAATGACAGATTTTAGCAGGGACTTCAACAGCCATAAAATGACAGTTTTTCAATAAAAAATAACAGCACAGTATAATATTTACCAGTTTATTTTCATTTCTCTTGTTTTTATCTTCCCCTCCATTGGAAACCTATGCATGAAAACATACATATTTTCTATAATTCATTTGATTTATTGCTAAAAACGTACTTTCATTCTTCAATGAATTTTTTTTGTACCTGATAGTTATTTTGTCCTTGTCTTTATTCAAAGTGTTCAGTATTTTCTTTTCATTTGTTCTTAACTTGACATCCAGGAATTCTGTGCAGTTGGAGATCATTGTAATCTGTAGCAATTAGAGTTTTTTATTAATTGTTTTTATGTGCCATTTTTTCTATCACTTCTTCCAACTTCCGTTTTTTAAAAAAACACTTAAAAAATTTTATTGTCTCAACACTAGGAACATGAAAAGTTCTTTCTAATACTGACCAACTTTCATTCATTTCCCTATAAGGCTATTATATAACAAAAAGGGAAAATTTTCTTTCAGCTTTTAGATTACTATTTCACCTGAAGTTATCTAAAATTAACCACACTGCTAACACTTTATCACATACAAGGCAAAAACCCCCAGCTTTTCCCATCTGTTATGTATTTCATTTTACTTTCTTCATACTTTAAGAACAAAACATAGCCACAAGAAAAGAAGCATTCCATTTTTTCATGGCAAATCTGTTCTACAATAGTATTTGCTTGAAAACAAAATCTTTTGTGACTTAACAGTAGCAAAAACAACCTGTTATCCGACAGAGGAAAGCTGCTTAAAATAGAAAGCCAATTCCTTTAAAACTAAAATCTGCTCTTGATGCAGTTGGTTTTTGCAACAAAAATACTACTAAACCACAAAACAGTACAATGTTTAATACGTAAACAGAACAGCTTCAGCAGCTTTCTCTCTCATCTTCATAAGAAAGTTTAGCGAGGGGAGAAAGAGTTGGAAATCAAAAGATCTCAACGTACAAGGCCTCAAAAATACCCCATACAGAATTTAATTAGATGCATTCTCTAAAACTTTACATAAACAAAGACTGAGCTCTTTAAAATAAAACCTTCTGCTTCTTATCTTAGATTCTGTTTATAATCAATTGAACATATGTAAATTTTCTTTAAAAAGATAAATTACCAATTCATTTAAAGTCTCAGTTCCCTTAATTGTGAAAAATTGCTTCACTGTATCAAATGCAATATAATACCACGCCATTAATCTTCCAGTTTCTGTAAAAGAAGAATACACCTTAGAAAATAAATATGCCAAGTTTATTTTAGTGAGTTGGAGGTTTTTTAAGTCACAAAATTAAATTAATTTTCTTATTACAGGCCTCTGTGAGGTTCACCACCAACTCAGCATGTTATTGCCCCCAGTGTCTCAGGGGCATTACTGACCCGATCATGGAGTGGCAGAAAGAACCATGTGCCAGTTAGTTTTCTCCAGTGGAGATTAATTAACACTAACATGCCAGGCAGTGAACTGTGGTTGCTGAGAAGCCAACCACCTCTAGCAGAGGACTGCAGACACGAGAAGATATTGATAAAACCTGTCCTTCACTGCACTGTGACACATGCAATTATCCTGTCAAAATGTTCTGCAATTTTCTCCTAATCTGCAAAAAAATTTCAGCAACAACAAGAAAAAAATCGTTCTCTTAATATTGATCCATGGATAGAACTTCCATGACTTGTTAAAGAAACCTGTTCATACATTCTAGTCAAACAATCTCTCAGATTCTGCTCTCTACTACATTTGTGTACTCCAATTAATGGGTCACAAGAAATGTTGTGACCCTTTGTAGTTCACTACTACCTCAACATCACTTCTGAAAAGTAGTTATTTAAAAGAAGTGTTACCTGTTGGTTTGAAATTATTTGCTTCATCCATCCTGATCAAATCAAAAGATGATAAATCATTTAAGTTCTTCAGACACAGTTCTGTCAAAAATTTGAAAACATCTGTATTTTTAGTACATGCAGAAAACCTACGTACAAATCAGAAACATAATCAAATTGCTATGAATGTATACCCAAGTAATTCCACTGAACTCAAGAAAAGATTTTAGAATATGATTCTGCTTCTATTAAAGTTGGTGGTTAACTTCTGCCTGGGGAAACTCACGGGACAACCCGACTCTTTTTCAGCAAAGCAAAAGCAGTAAAGGAAAAGAAATGATGCTGGAATGTAGGTTGCCATATTCAATTCTGAATGACAGACTGGAGAGCCCACAGCATTTATACAAAAAAGATTTCTGCTGGAGAGTTAACACTTAAACAGTTCAAATTTCAAATATCCACAAGTATTTATTAATCTTTCATCAGATATTTTCATACTGTATCAGGTGCATTTGTATTTAGTTCACTGAACCTACTGTGTCAGGTATCTGCATAAGGATGACCAAAGTGGTTTAGTTTTCTCTTTTCAAGACCAAGGCAATGTTCAGAATTTAAAAGTCAGTTAGAAAAGCACTCAAAGTGATGGTTCCTATAGCAACCAGAAATCATTCACATTACACATGAAATGTATGAAAACAAGTAACTATATACATTACTACCAAATACTTCATGTGTGCAGGGAAGAGGAGCTAGTTTCTGTAAGAACTTTAAAAAGAGGTTGTTTTTAAGATCAAAACACACTTCAAGAAAATACAATCCACACTGAAAAAGCATTTTAAAGTGAATTTTTCTACGCTAGCACTAACTGTAGAGGTGGTTTCATACCATGCCTTCTCCCATGAAGGCTTATTTAGGTAGTAACATGCTTCATTACCTCTATTCCTTTCAACCTACATGCCAAAAATAGAAAAGTCCTGATCTAAAAGACAGGAAAAAAGATAGAAAACTACTGAACAAGCATATGAGCAAGGTAACTTTTTCTACTGATAAGTGCTTCTATTTTAGCTCTCTGCAAGTCACAGTCAATGTCTCTCCTATTTGGAGACTTCAAGCAGTAGCACTTACGCCGTGTTCCTGAGGATGGGCCTTTGGAATCCCTAAACAATAAAAAGCCTTGGCATCCTTCCACCAAGCCCAACATCAATCACAAATTTTTCCTACACAGTTGTGTAAAATGTAATAAATATGGAAGTGGAGTCCAAGTACAAGCTCTACAAATTTCTGGTTGTGTATCTGTCCATGTTTTCATGTACCAGACCCTCTTCCAGATGCTTAAGTTCCAAATGGTCCAGTATACAAATGTACAGAACTACGATGGACACAAGGACTTTCACCAATGATAGAAAACTGTACTTGTAGATTTGCAGAACTTGACAGCACGTAGTCTTTTATTAATATACTCATTTTTGATCTACCAGAAAACTTAATTAAATTAAAACCAAACCGAAACCAAACCACTCAAAGAGAGTTGTATGCTATTTCTATATTTAAGATGAGAGGCACTGATTTCCAAACTATTTAGTCAGCTGTATGTTTTCCAATGGAATTGTAAATAGCTGAAATGCAGTATTAAGAAAAAGGCAATAACTGGATTTTATTCAAGTCTTAGCAAAAAAAGCCTTTTAAAATCATGCAATTTTAAACTGTGTCTGAACAAGGTAAAGATGTTTATGTTTTATGTGCTTTGTTTTCAAAGCTAAATTTATGATGAAGGGAAGACAATTTCTAAAAAGGACTTTCTTGAAAGTATGGCAATAGAAATTAATGACAGTAAATGAGATCAATCAAAGGAAAATTAGGAAGAATGACAAGCAATCAAAATTAAAGCGCTCTGCTCCATATTTCTGAGCACGTATATGAAGACGAGATAGGTAAAAGTATTTAATTATTTTCCCATATACAAGAAAAACAAAATGCACTTATAGTCTTTCAAAAGTATTAATAATTTAATAAAATAAATAACAAAACATAGTAAATTACATTTGTTTTGCAAATGGATCTATTGAAATTAATGGAGATATATATATATAATGAGAGAATCTGCTCTAAACAATAACATTTTACTGAAAAAAAGCTGAAAATTTCACACTTACCTTGTAATTTTGCTTCAATTCCAATTTTATCCAATCCAGGTGAAAAACCTTCATGGAAAAGACAAAAGGTGTTTTAACCTGATGCAATTATACACTTCCTCCTCAATATCATCAGCCATCAAAACTGATTTGCTGAATTTTGGGAGCCAGATAAATACCCCAAAATAAAAAAGGTGTAGTTATTGCACTGCTAACAGGTCAGAAGCCTTAGAGAGTGGAACTATCTAAGTAGCCGTAAGTAGCTTTTGGAACAGATGTGCAAAGGTAAAAGCTGCAGATATTCCCTGATGTAAAATATCAGAGTCCTAGAAGTTGCAGAAGTGTCAGTAGCAACTTCCCAGGTACAGTTTTCCCCTTTAAGAACATAGAACGCCACCTAAACTGTAACATCCATTCAAGTAGTAGATGTACTATGTTCCAGCCCCAGCTATAAATCCTTATAAAAAATTGTCTCCAGCAAGTGCCCAATGACTTCAAAATCAGCTGTAAACCAAGTGGGCAGGAACAAAGATATGGTCAGGCATGGGGACCAAGATGATGTTCTGGACAAGACAAACTGAAGAAATTGGAATTAATACTACTGAAGTTTCATTCTAGAAAAACTATGAAATATTAGACTTTCTTTTTTTCTTAGCAGCAGATTACATATTCAGCACTGAAAAATACATTATGGCTTGATACAGCATAAATATATGGCCCAGTGTATTAGGAGCAAAAGAAATACACTATGAAGCTGTAAATGGCTCCTTCATGGTTTTTAAATGTTATACCATGATAAAACTCCCACTATTTATGTCAAAGCAACAAAATATTACAGGTCATATTGTACATCTTGTTTTCATCTTGTTATGAAATAACAATCAGAAAATGACAGAAACAAATAATATGGACCTAACACATCCTAGCATGATAATTTAGATAAATTTAAAAAAATAAAAACAAACCATAATGAGTTGGATTTTTTAAGGCTCTAATGTACAAGAAGGTTGATCGTATCCACTCCAAAGCTACAGTGACATCTGTGACAGTGTGTAGCACTATTTCTGCATTTAAGTGCTCAACAAGATGCCTGTGCAAGCTAATGCAAAAAAACAGGAGTTAAGTACCCATTAGCAATACAAAATTACCCATTAGCAATACAAAAAGTGCTAAAACTATTTTTTGGGAAGAAACAAAACCAAACAAACCCCTCCTCCAAAACTACATCAACTGATCACTGTAATCAGTAAAGGTAATGTAAATAATCAACAATGTAATTTGTTTATTATGGCATAATGTCCAGCAAGGAAAAATAAACTGTCAACTGTGAAGTTTCACATTTATTTAGAAAACAAAGCTACAAACATTTAAAAGTTACAGCATAATGGTGATATTCTGTATATATTTGAAAATTAAATGTTAACAAAATTACTCATAAAAAATTTCCTATTTTACTCTTTAATATCTTAACTTTCCTTTCTCTTGATAATGTGTTAAAATCAAGTGAATTCTTGTAGGTCGAGTACTTCCCAGACTCTATTATCTAAAAATTCAGAGACATGATCTGGGTTCAATTCTTGCTTTTTGTCTTTGCAATATGAACTATTTCAGTTTCTTCAGTTTTCCAGCAGGAATTTATACAACTATGTCTTTGTGGTTGAGTTTAAAACGTTCTAAAGATGGCTCTGGTTGATAAAGCAGAGGCTGTTAACTCCTGAATAGCTTAATTTGATTTTCCTTAAATTTGTCTTGATTTCTTCTAAATTGACCAAATAAACACCCTAAAACCCACCTGAAAAAACACATTCTGTGGAAACTATGAAACTTTGCTACCATCTATAAAGTCTTATAAAAATTACTTAGTTACCTGCTCTCTATTATATCAGCACCATTTAACATCTGAATATACCTCTGCCTTGTGCTCAAACGAGTCATAATAACTGCTGTAGCTGTAGTGTCAAACTGAAAAATAAAACTACAAGTAAAAGCTGCTCTATAGCTCTTAGAAAAAAAAATCCATTTGAATATGTATCACGTATCTGTTGAATCCATTAAAACTGTTTTCTTCAAATCCTGGTTGAAATAGCTATTGTTTGCCAGCTTCCCACTATTTCTCTAATCCCCACTGACCATGTAACTGAAATGTAATCTTTAGATCTTTTTCCACTTTTTGGTGGACCATACAAAAGCAAATAGATTTCTTTCTCAATTAAGAAGTTACCCAGGAGTAATTTAAGTATCAATAACAACTCTTTAAAACCCAAATGCTGCAGTAAAATTATTGGCATTGTTGTTTCTTTGTTGAGAATAGTTTCTACTAATCTATGGACAGCACCAATGCATAGAGCATTAACCTACCTGAGGCCTTCCAGCTCTCCCAATCATTTGCAGAATATCAGTTTCACTGTACTCTTGAAACACTCCTCCAACATAGTGCATTGTGGATTTTATAACCACCAGGTGTGCAGGTAGATTGACTCCCATAGCTAAGGTGCTGGTAGTAACTACATCAGAGCAAAGTATATGAACACCATTGAAATGTCCTGGCAGACACTCAACAAGCAGCAAATAAGTGACTTATTTGTGCTGTTAGTTTCTAGTGGAATCAGTGGGCATTCTGCACCACAAAGGATTTTATGTAGATTACAGACAAGTACTTGCATAACAATTTCTGGGTACCTGATCATCAGCATCATTTATTATCGAGTTCTTTACCAATTTACATCCCAGATACTTTTATTTAAACATTCCTTTGCATTTGGAGATAATCCATAATCCAATCCACCCTCAATATTACAGACACACAATGAAGAAACATTATTTCCTATTTCTTCATGTATAGATATTTGAATACAGCCATTACTTCATCTTGGTTAGTAGTGGTCAATATCTCTAAGATGTATTTTAAGTCATCAGTCATTAGCACTGTTTATCCATAGTACTGAACCAAAATCACCACCAACACTATCACAGCTCTTTACCAACACACGTTCTCACATGGAAAACACCAGTCAAGTGTGTGGCAAACTATCCCACACTCATGTTTGTGATTCACTTTCTCTAAAGAATATATGGGATGGTGAGAATTTAACATAGAAAGCCAACTGATATTACTAGTCTGCTAGGACAACAAAGTAATAATGAAATTTCCAATTCTTTTTGAAATGAAAATTAAAATTATTACTTACGAGTTTTCATATTTTGATAGTATGCAAAATGGGAAATCTGTCAAAACAAAAGAACTTAACCAATTTAAAAAGCCGCAAAGACAGATTACTTACCAGTGCAATCAGAGCTTCAGTCCACGTGTGTGTGTATATATAGATATACATGTATACACACATACACACTGTGAGTACAGGGATATTCTACTTCAAAACCAAAAAATTTCTTTCCCTTTGCAGTAGCTGTGAAAGGTGTGTTAAAACCCTACCTCCCATCATGCTCACAGAGCTATGAAGTGGAATATGCTCCATACTCCTTCAATTTCCCCTGTTATAGAAATGTAATTCTAGTATTTCAGATGATTCTGAAATATTCATACAAACTACAAATTTCAAAGGACTTAAGTACCAATGAGCAACTTTGTCACGTGATAGTCCACATGTATGTTCACATTGTGCTCAGCTGTGGCACAGGGTCTCAATGCCATTTTTGCAAAGAGCAATCATAGAATTAGTCTCCTGAGATTTCAGAAATGGCACCACAGCTGACAGTCACACACAGTGCACCAGGCAGCCAAAGCACAGTAGATTGCAGGGATGCAGGGGCCTTTTATTACCATGGACATTGCAACACTAGAAAGGTTTCCAGATCACAGTAAGGGTATCTACCTTACATTTTCATAGCAAGTCATGACCATTGTAACAGGAAAGAAAAAAATCCATGAATCTTTCAGTGTTGTACATGAACTACACAGACAATTCTCCATAGGCTCTGGATCTTTTGTTTACAGAAAAAGAAAGCCTGGATGAAATGCGACAATTATGTCTCGGATATCTTCTCATTTCATGTAACATAGTTCTTAAGAATCTCTGTATCAGTCACAACACCTTGCATGGGAGTTTGAAAATAGTATCCTGCCCATCTAAGAAGCATAAATATACAAGATTACCTTCTCGGAGGCCACTGCTTCAAAAGACCCAAAGAAAACATCATGTGAACTCAGAGGAAAGACATACAAGCACAGAGCTCCACCCCAACGGGATGACTTAATGGTAGGAAAAAGAAATGGGCATGGCCAGACCTATACGGACATATGAGGGAGGATAACCTCCATGCACAGTGAAAAGAAGTTCTATGGTCTTTAGTAACAGTGCATATATAATCTCAGAGGGTAAAGGTGCACATGAAACACAAAAACACCTTTATCTGGATTTCAAAAATTCCAGAAGTTTAACAAACTATAAAATCATAAAATATTACCACTTCAAAACTGCAGTCTTCTTAGGATATATAAACGACATTTTGACTTTCAAAGTTAAATTTACTTACAAAGTACTGGCAAGTCTCCCGCAGTAAAAGCCCCTTCAATTACTTTTCTGTCAGAGATCTCCATACCCGCATGATGATAAGCCACACCACACATTAAAAGATCTGACAATGAAATCATTACATGCATCATTTAACCAAGTTTACTCAAGCAAGTATTCATTCACAGAGCAGAGAAGTAGTAGGTTATATTTACCTCTCAGTTTGGAGTCTTTCAATGAATTTGCAAACCTCTGTAATCTATGCAACACAAATAAAAAATAATATTAAAAACTATATATTCTTTGGGTATTTTCAACCATCAACTTTCCCATCTTCACAGAGGGAACAGACTGACTCTCTGGGGCAGCTATTGTAGCCTTTCCAGCCTAGTCATCTTTCAAAGTCACAATCTACAATCCTTATGTGTTGTTCACATAAGGCAAATAAGATCATGTTTGAGGTCCAAAATCAGGAGGTAGCTTCTGCAGCTCCCATAATTAGGCAACCTCAAAGTAAATAATAATTAATACAGCTGTATGTATTATCAGATACCTTTAATAAAAAGACATTTTATGGCTTGACTTAAAACACTAGTAAGACCACATCCAGTTTAACTATTCATAAGCTTAATGCTCGCACCACAATGCCTTAGAGGTCTGTAAGAATTAATGTTTTTATGTTTATAAAGCAGTTTTGAGAAACAACTTAATGTTTGTGAAAAGTACCCTAAAAATCTGAGAAGCAAATAAAACTTCCCAAGAAGAGTGCCAATTTACCAAAAAGAATGTCAACTGTGAAGATTTTTTTGCACACTCCTCTGCTAGAAATGGTATTAACTCAACAGCTTTCCTCACAGAAGTCACAGGTTTACTAAAATATACAAACACTTATTAACAACCCAAATAGAAAAATACCTTTGTTTCTGTTCTATACTCAGTAGAAATTTAGCATCTTTTGCAAAAACAGAAGCAGCCTGCTGCACTCCTTTTCTTGTGGCACAAAACTATAAACAAGAAAGGGTTTTTTTTGAATCAACACTTTTAAGAAAGAAAGAATTTCAAATGCAATAAAAAAAGCTGCTCTACCACAAGTGCTGGTTTTTGCTCTGAGTATGTTTGTATAATACTAGCTATCTTGTAGTTAAGAGTTAAGTCAAATTTGAATTCTGTCTGATTGTCACTGCAAGGAAAACCAAGAACAATTTTGCGTAGCTTCACTGGTCGTTGATCCTCATCTATTTTCAGACATACAGCAGGCATCTTGCTGTCTGAAAGCCATTCTGCAATCTTTAAAAAAGAAGACACAGAACAGAAATTATAAATTTCTTTTTTTAATCATGCTCCTGCTCTAACAGCATCACAGAATAATTAACTTAGCTTTTTTGTCACATATAAACTATTAACATTTGACATTGCTTTTATCACTAAAATCAGGTGAGGTTCTGCTTTCTATGGAACCAATATAACTTGGACTGAGATCTCGAGTCTGTTGTGATTTGTACTTAAGAAGTAAAAATCACAAACAGAAATCTAAAACTGAAGCATGTCCATACTTGGCTGATAGTTCCATATGGTTGGAGGTAATTTGTTACATAGCATCAACCTCACAGCTGTCTTTGGCTGACAGCTTCAAAATTACAAATTTTGTTATCAATCTGAAATTGCAATTCCAGATAAATTTTATAAAATACAACTCCATTGATCAAAATACAAAGGTAACTCTTACATCTTCAGTGTTTGGTAATGTTGCAGAAACAGCTACAAATCTCAAGGGAGGAATAGTGTCATGCTTCTCTAACAGATGCCAAAGAGAAGACTGAATAGTCTTCATCCGACTGACCACAACTTCTAATGTTGCGCCGCGGCTTTCATCTTTTATAACGTGAACCTAGCAGGAATTTCAAAAGACTTGCTAAGTATTTCTCCAGTACCAATCTACACATGTGCTAATAAATCTAGCATTTTCTAAGTTTCCTTCTATCTTGACAAAAGATACAAAACCAGTGCATAAAACCCCATCCTCTTTCTTACCTCATCAATGAGAAACAGTCGTACAAGCTGGACTATAGAATTGTCTCTCCATCTTCTAGTCATGCTATCCCATTTTTCCTTGGAGAAAAAAAATCAACAAAACAAAACAACAACAGAAGGTGAAAGATGTTTTAAAGGCCAACATAGGCCACAGCAACAGTCCAGGCAGACATGTCTAAAGTTTAACAAATCTTTAAACAGAATCAGTTAAATTAAAGCTGATGCAATGTATGTTTCATCTGGCACATGACTGTATTACTACCTGTTGCTCATACGAACTAACAGTACACACAGCGGTGTGCAGGCAAGCATAAGGACTGCAAAATTACTACCTATACAAAAAAAGGAGCTGTCTGTCCTAGCACCATACAATTAGAAGGTTGCTAATGTCTGCTTTCTGTGAGTTCTTGTAAGAAGTGGGATTGAAACCTACCGGTGTAGTGATAATAATATCAGCATGATGTATTTCAAATAAATCATCCATCAGTGTATCTCCTGTCAGCTCCTTGCAGGTGAGTCCAATAGGTCCAAATTTTTCTTTCCAATCCTCAAAACGCTGACTGCATAAAGCTTTTATTGGAGCCACTAAAAATAACACAAAATGATGAAAATTACATCAGGAAAACCAAATCTTCAATTGTATTGCTAAAGAAGCCAAAAGCATACTTTTTTAGGATGCCTTCTTGAATTTATTTTCCCTAATTTTCAGCTTCACTTCCAGAACCATAAAATTTGTAACTGGTGTTATTGTCCTTATTATCCTACTCCATGTAGGCAAATCAATGTTGAGCTTTGGGCCCCAGTCCTTCTCATCAGCAAACAGAAACCTTTAATTAAGATTATTTATGCTGTCTCTTAATCCTTATTTTTTTTTTGCAGTAACACATGGAAACCATCATTCAGCTATCAAAGGTTTCCTCACAGACACAAGAAACCACAGGAGATACATCTTTTCTAATGGAAGATCATACAAATACCAACCTTTTCCGATCGTGAATTATTTGAGCACTCTATATCTGTATTCAGAAAGCAAAGGGGTCATAAATGAGAAACCATCCAAAAGTAGGAGATAGAATACCAGAAGAAATCAAAGTCTATTTAAATCAAATGTACAGTTAAGTGTAGTCAGGGTCATACCACGTAGCTAACACAGCAGATAGCAGCTAATGCAGCAGGCAGCAGTTCTCATGCTGGTCCTCATGAACAGACTCCTAAAACACTCTATTTCTTCATACTTTTTTTTTCTGAGGATACATACTGTACTTTCGCAGATTCTTTTTTTTTCTAGAAATCAGGTGTAATTGCCAACAAGGCCTGATATTAGCAACACATGTAAGTCTATACTGGATGAGTAATCTATATGGAAAATGCAGTGATTTAAGTTAAAGAAGTGATCTGTGCATGATCTGAAAACAGCCATAGTAAAAGAGATCTTGCAGTGATTACATTCTAGGGTAACTAGAGCCCCATGAATATGAATGACTTATCCATATTAGCTCACAAGTGATCCCTAAGATGAAGAGATTGAAAGAACCAGTTGCTGCTTCAGAAAGAGGTATAAAATCTCATAAGAGTATCAGTGGCTTATAAAGCAGGAGCAATAATTAGCTCCGGAAATCTGACTGAGCTACCAGCAAGTAACTCACAAAACTGCAAAGCTAATCATCTTTTGCAATGCAAGAATGTGAGAAGCTAGTGATTGCTTCTGGAACTTTGGTCACCAATCCTTCCCATGTTAAAGCTACTGTGAAACAACTCTAACTGACAGTACTACTGCAAGCCAATTCACATACATGGGGCCCCTGAGGAACCAGGCACCAGTGCTCACTCCAGTAGTACATAATCTCATTGCCACCTCCGTTCCAACAGTCAGAAAACGGACACATCTCCTTCTCCATCATCATCAAACCTGGAAAGGTCAGCAGGTCTAATTCCACTAGCAGGTAACTGCTTCCTTACCAAAAGTTCCAACCAGCCAACATCTATCAATTCTACCAAGGCAATTAGAACCTATCACCCTACACCGATAGGCTCAACCTCCACCTGCTGACAGAGAAGCTGGAACATGCCGGTTTATAAAGATCAGTTTACAATACACAGTAAACTCTAAAGCTAGTGTTGCTTTAATGTGAGAAGTTGAACACAATGCAGTTAGAGAAAAAAAGGATGAAACTTTTGTAAATAAAAAGATGAAACCTTTAATAGCAAGACTGACAAACATATCACTGTATGAATTAATTAAAACTGGGATAAACCCACCAATTAAAACCGATTTACATGATACAAACTCAGTTCTCCAGGAAGGAAAGAAAAAAGGTTTAATTGTTGCGCCTATCTCCCAGAATTTTCATCAGTTCGTATACAGATTAATTAAAGTCATGCAGACCACAGTTCTGTTGCCTCTGAGCTACTATACAAAAACTAGCAGTTAGCAGGAAACCTCATCTGGTAAGCAAATACTGGAAAATTTGATCCTCACTTCAGAGCAACAGACAGGCATACAAAAGATACTGGCAGAGCCAGAAACATGCACTAAGAATTTGGTTTAGTTTCCTTTACTTCCTTCTTCCCTTCTTGTGTATACCTTGCCCTCTTGGAGGACAAACTGCTTACAAGATTTTCTAATTTTTATTTGTATAGGTAATGCTGAACACTACAATTACACAATGCTGTTAAATACTAATAATAGTTTCAATAGTATCACAAATAAACACTAAAAGGAAACAACTTTTTAAAGAATCAGGTAGGTCACAAATTCTTAACATATTTAATTTCAATATTTTTAATGCATTCACTCCAGATTTCTACATTGACAGAATGACAGTTTCTACTGCTGTCACCAAAATGTTTAAAGCTGCATAAAACTTACTGTAAACAACTTTAATATTTAACCAAGGCAGTGGGGCTTCCATGAGTAATCTGGTAATAGCTAGCTCGAACATTACAGTTTTTCCAGAGCCAGTCGGAGCACAAATCACAAAGTTCTTATCTGTATATAAAAGCTGGGAAAGAATTGCAAAGTAGTAAATATAACACAGCTATCCACAGTATCTATTCATACATCCCAAAAGCATTGTCTAGGGGAAAATGACACAAGGAAATTATTATTATGTTGATATATGTAGCCTTCTAAAAATTTTTGTGTTCGATGAGAAGTTACAGCAAAAGAAACATCATTTGCTACACATCTGCCACAGAAATTTAAATGAGATACTGTTCACCTAAGCTTTTATGTAATAAAGTCTGCCACTGTGACAAACAAACCCCCCACTATGTAGCATTAGATGGCATTAATACAGAATCACTGCCAATGTCCACTTGCAGTCAAACGTGGGCTCATCAGAAAGAAGTATTTTGTGCTCAAATTCAAAATACAATTTGTTTGCCTTCTGTAATTTGATCTGCATTCAGAATTTCAACATTGGAATATATATAATTTAAACAGAATGTTTAGTTTTCAATAATCGCAAATCAAAATTCTGCATGACTGTGCTTCCTTCTCACACATTCTATCCTCTACCATCTTAGAAGTCAGGTATGTCCATGGCAGGTTCCTTCATTTTCCTCTGATAAGGTCGATTCTACCTTCCTTCCGTCTCCACAGTGTCACTCGCTCATTCAGCCACCCTTCCTCCCTGGAGCATTCTCTGTGCAGCCTTCCTGGCTTCCTTCCTTCCCTCCCAACTCATGCATTCTACTATTCTCACTCTTTTTTCCTTTCCTTCTAGCTGTTAATGCTCTAAAAGTATTCTATGATTGCTAGGAGCTCACATGGACAAACAGGAATCACCCAGCAATCAATTTATATATAACTGTAGCAATGACTGACACTGACAGTACTGCTGAACAGTTGCAGGAATTACCTGTGTTCTTCATTTACCATTGTCAGTTCTCCAATGCTCAAAAAAAAAAAAATCAATGAAGTATGAATGCTATATGAATACAAAATTTACCCTGATCACTTATATTTATCTACAAAGTACTACTTGCAGACACAGTTACCGTTCTATACTTACATCATCCAAAGCTTTAGACTGTGCATAGTTAAAATATGGGAACTCCTTAAAAATACTTCTAAATTGGGTTGCTTGACGGCATTAAGGAATTTAAAACATTTGAGTGAAAATTATAAAATTTATTTTAGAACTGTAAATACATCTCTTTCTTGTAATTTAAATGAAAACTTAAAACATATACAGCAATATTTCATAGGTTTGTAAAAAGTTATCTAAAAGTAACCTATTAAATGATTCAGTAGTCTTCTTTTAGATTCTTGGTGTGACATATATTCCACTTCAGTTTAAAAAACATGACCTATTTGAGAGGCCTCAGGATTATACCAATACTCAAGAACTTCCTCCCTGGCACAGGCTTCGTGGAACAGCATACTATTATGGAATGTGAAACTGCAAGGGACAAACCAGATACAAGAGCAAGCAGAACACTGCTCTTAGCCTATTTAAGGTGCCAATGGCCACATGATATTTATAATATAACACTAATTAGCATAATATTCTAGCATAATGTTCAGTCATAACAGTAGCAAAGAAATTCATGTATGATCACTTAGTACCTTGGTTTTAAAGATACTTTTCAGTCGCTAATAACGTTTGTTCTTCAGACAACAACATTCTTATCTAAAACATGCATAAGGTGAAAAGAGAGTATTGTTATGTTACAAATCCACATAAATGAGTTGATCCTTGTCTGGACTTGCACACCAACTGTGACCATCTCGTCAGGCTGAGGATGCACACACAGCCAGACATGACACCAACAGTAACAAGAACTGTGAAGTGCTGAGGCCTCAGGTTGATGTTACGTTAAATAACTAAAGAAAGAAGAAAAGCTAAAGCAGTAAAGCAAGAAATAAAAGCAGTTAAACATTAAAAGGAGTAAAGTTAAGCAAGTAACATCAGACTAGAGAAAATGGGGATTTTAAAAAAAATTATCTAAATTTTCTCTTTAAATAAGGGAACTATTTTCAAAATGTAGAGCACTAATGATCTGTGATTGGCCAATTCAGAACAACTGAGTCCTTACCCATTTTCAAAATTAGGACACTTTTTAAAGCTACTAACATGAATTTAAGATGTCTAAATTTAGACACTTCCTAATCCTGATATTTAACCTACCACTTCACAGGTTACTAGAAACAAAATATTGAAAAGAAAGCGTAAAAATACAGATGAATGGTCAATCATGTTATGTGTTCAAGACAGGGCCAAGAAGGAGGAAAATTATGGTAAAATCTGCATAAAGAACGGAAATATACCATAGGCACACTACAACATAAGTACAGACCAACAAAGAATACATGAAGTTAATTTTCTCCTGAGAAAACAGGATAGAAAGTAAGATTCAGTTTTCCTAATATTTATTTCCTAAATAATAATTCACTTTTCCTTTATTTAAAGTGTATGGGGATATCTGTGTATATGCATGTTTGCATATAAAATCTTGCGTGAAATATATATTATGCAAATTAAAATTTTACATTTTAAAAATAAAGTTTTGAGGATTAAATTTTAATAAGTTTTCTTACGAATGAATGATCTGTAAGTTGCCTTATTTTCATTGTATATTTTTAAGTCCAAAGGATAAGCACCTATTTACCATTTGATTCCCAGCATCATGTTACAAATCGAAACTATTACAATGTAATACACGAATACCCAATGGCTACAAATTAAACACTACAGTTTTGTAAATGTAAAGCATTGTAATAAAATCAGTAAATCAGAAGAGCAAATACAAGGATACGTATTTCTGTAACAGCCCTCAAAATTTCCAATTTTCTTTCTGTAGTTCCTAAAGAAATAGAAATAGTAAATTTATAAAATCAGATCTTTTTTCAACCAATAACCATGAAAAATATTTTCCTGACCTCAAGCTATGGGTTCTGCGAGGAGTTCCACGGTTACAACAAGGTCTAGGTGATATAGAAGGAGCTGACAGGATAGGACAGGGAGATCCTTTCAAACGAAAGGACCATCACACTGGAGTGTGCTGAACTCACTCCAGCTTAAGGATGTCTTGCATGTACCAGAGACCCAAGACTTCACGCAGCACATAGTGTAGCATGTAGAAAGGGAAAATTACTTCCCTTAACCTTCTGGCTTTGTTCCCACTAACAAAGCCCAGGATGCTGCTGGCCTTTGTTAGTGCTGGGGCACACCGATCGTTCATGTTCAGCAAGTTGTTCACCAGACCCCAGGCACTTTTCCACAGAGCTGCCTCCAGTCAAACCATCCCAGGGAACCTTAGGGGTTCTTCTCTTTCCCTGCAGCAGGACTGTGCATTTGTTCCTGCTGGTTTTCATGAGATCACTGGCAGCCCCCTCCTCCAGGAGAGACCCCTGCAGTACTGCACTGGTAGCAGGCACATGGGCAGTGTGACCCAGTAACCACCATCCTCTGAGCCTGGCCAAACATTTTCAGACCCATGCAGTGGTCAATTCACTGCTACTGCCCTAACTTGGACACAAGAAAGTTGTGGAAGATGGTGTTTCTCAAACACTCTATGATTCTGTGAACACCCCTGCTGAAGGCAAAGTAAATGACATCCACTGCTCTCCCGTCATCCACAAATTTAAGTACCATTGCTCAATAAGGCAATCAAACAGGAATCATACTTTCCATTCCTGGCCTGTCTCCAAATCCCATCCTAAGCCACAGCTCTGCCCTGCATTTTTCTGCTAGAAGTAATTTTCTATTCCATATTTCTGAAGCAGTTAGCCAGGTACACAAGGTACATTCCACAGACGCAGTGAGTCCCTGTCCCAAAAAGTTTAAAATCTAGAAATAAACCACACTTAGCTAAAAACTATTAAAAACCAAAAATTATTTCTAAAACAATAATTTATCATTTCATCAGAATTCTAAGCACTTCCCCTAATTTTCTGGATATCTCCTATTTAACATCTACTTCTACAAAGATACAAGTACGAGCTACATCACAAACAAACATTTCGTTTTCAATATCTGGTTTCAAATGAAGATGAGACTCTTTACCACATGAAAGGACGAGGCTGCTCTTTTCCAAATTGCTTAGAGGACTGATGTGAAGTGACATTTTCAAATACGTTTATATGACTTGGCACTTCTGAAACTGTGAATCTTCTTCATAAATTGTTGAGCCAGCTCACATTAACAATGCAATTAAGTTCCACAGAATTGCAATACGTTCTACCAATTTCAGCCAATTATCTCACCTTGAGCTGGTGAGAAAATGTTCTTCACTCTACCTCCGATCTTAGATATCCATTATTGTTATATACCAAAGACAGACTATGGACAATTTTTCTTAAAATAGAGTAAAAATAATTACCTGTCATATCCAGAATCTCTGAAGCATTAGAAAATGATTGAAATTTAATTCCATTTTCAGACACAGTGTCCTCATTATTTACCCTATGCAAAGTAAAATCTGAGTCTTTAGTTATTGGAGCATGATGATTATTTTTCCATAAACTTTCTTTTCTCACTTCTTTCACGTTTGCACTTGTATTTAAGCAAGCATCAATTTCTTTCACATCAACAGAACCAGCTTTAAATTCTGCATTTTTGTATGTATAACCAGACTTTTTAAATAAGCTGCAAAAGATCCAGAATTTTCATTAGTTTGTTGTAATGTTACACAGTTAGTCTAATACTTTGAAAATATGTATTTTTGTATTAGAAGCAGAACTAGTAAGATACACTAATAATAAAATTGTATCTAACTTTATTTGATCTGACATAAAAACCTCTTTCAAGGTATATTTTAACTTTATTTTCATTCCAGAAAGAAAGAATCAACTGCCTGTCCAGCTAGGCTCTGACTCCCAACAGCAGATTAACTTTGAACTTCTGCATATTAAAACCAATAGAGACATACAGGTTCTGAGGAAACCTCTCCTCCCAAGCAGCACTGAAATCACATTGAGAACTGCTCGAGGAATTTATTGCTGACTGGCTGACCACTGTTCTGAAAAACAAATGATTGTTGCCTTCTTGCTTGTTACCATGCAGATAAAGAACTCAGAGTAGTATTTTGCAAAATCTTTGTTATCTAACTATTTCTTTAAAACTTAAGCAACAAATCTCATGCTTACTTTTCTCATGAAAGAGGCTGAGCTCAGGTCACATTTAATTAAAGTACTAAAATATTGGCAAAAAGAAACATCTTTTTTCCTTATACTGAAGAAAATTAGTGCCTGGAGCCCTGGAAAAGAGTACCTTCAACTGAAGGATTCAAAACTTTGTGTTAAACAGATTAGTCTAAAATAATAATACCATTCTGACAGTGATAAGTTATCAGAGTTGACTAGACATGTACCTTTTTCTTAACACTGAATGGACACTCTCATCATCATCGTCACTGTTTTCCAGAAAATTACTTAACACTTTATTTTGTGAAAAATTTGCACCAGGTTGCTGAGAAAACTCTATTCCTCTTTTAGATTTATCTTCATCAGAAGAGAGAAATGATGAAACTATTTTCAGACTTTCATGCTGAAAACTAATTTTCTCTCTTTCTCCTAGACTTAATTGTAGCACTTCTTTTTCAGAGGCTATGCCAAAAGGAACAGGTGCTGATGATTTGTCTCCTACTTTTTCAGTGTTACTGTTACATTGTTGTATAAACATCTGGTGCTTTCTCCCTCCTACAAAAACAATAAATTCATATTTCTGTTAATACTCATATTCTTATTCATAATCATTTAATCAAATATTTTCCAAACAGCATCAGCCAAATTTACATATGTTATATGAACTGATATTTCTATCTTATTGCAAGAACTTTAGTGTATATTTTGACTTATGCTAATGAATGTAATGTATTTGTTGTCAATTAAAAAGTTATAAAAATAGGGTGACTTTCTTTGCTTCCTATACAAAGTAAAGGAGCAAAACTGTTCCTCAGAACTACAAAGAAGTTTGTAGGACAGAACTCTTCACCCTGTCCCAGAATAAAGATGGTCTTTAAAAATGACACAATGACCAAGTTTGAAGTTCCTGGTACAAACAGCTGTGAGATAAACGCTGCAGTCTCAACAGTCAGAACTGGTACCAGTGCTGGTGACAGGCTGCTCTCACAACCCTCTTGGTTAATTATCACATTTTGCAAGGTTAGTTCTCAGTAGGATCGGTGTCCTGATCTGGCAGACCAGATCAACAAGCATTGCTGTTCGCAAAAGGAAGGCAAAGGCAGGAGCAGAAATAAGCAACTAAACCTGACGAGATAACAAAACAGTTCTATTCTGCAGTCTATTAATTTCAATGTTATCCATCTGGAAATTTCAAATTATAATGTCCTGTTTGTGATAGAACCACAACAGTTCTAATTCTACAAACACCAGAAGGCTTATTTGAGTAAGTAGCTCTCGATGGAATTGCTTGTGTCGAAAGTAGAAAATAAAACAAACCACCTTCTGTTTTAAAATAATTCTTAAATAGAGAATATCATAATCAGCACAGCAGCTAAGAAATGCAGAAATCTGGTTGACAGAGAGAAAGCAACAAAATTCTTTAAAATAAATTTCCTTAAGGTGATTCCGAGTGTCTAGATGGGAGGAATATGCCACTTCACAGCAATTAACAACCAGATTCAAATTTCGCCTCCTGAACAGCAATTTGATAAAAGCCCCAAAAGGGAAGAAAAAAGTTAGTTTCATATAAACTCTGTACCTTGGGTGAGAGACAGGTCATCAGATCCATGTGTTAACATTGTGCCCTTCCCACTGTGTTACAATGTTTTGTGAAACAATGTGGAGTAACTGAAATTTTGATTATACTTCTGACCTTGCCCACTTCTGCACAGTAAACCTGTGGCCTGTACATGCCTAAAGAGGACCGTTAACGCTCCAAATACATCTAACACCATCATTCTCCACTAAAATACATTCTATGATGTCTATACTTGCATACCTAGAATAGTTCATATTTCACAGCAAAAGAGGAGGAAATATCTGTCACATATTATTTGTTAAGTAATTTCAAATGAATGTAAAATATTACAGTTTAGTCGGACTTTGCAGTGTTGTGTTTATGGGTGGACTTGATCACTTTAAACATATTTTCCAACCTTTCCAATGATTCCATGATTATGTTCTATGATATTTTACCCATATGAGTGTTGGCTGACTTTTCTTCCAGTTCCCTCTGTAACTCCTCTGCAGATGGAATTTCAGTAGTAGCTGGAGCAGGTGCAATAAACCAATTCTTAGGCTCTTCATTTTCTAGATACCTATTTTTAACACACAAATGTAAGGTAAAAGCATTCTGTAAGCACCCTCCACAACATCTAGCTCAAAATCACTAATTATAAATAACCTACTGTTTCTCTTGCTACAAAATATTCTTATTCTTCAATTCATTTGATTTTTAGTCACATAAAATTAAAGAGGCAAAACTTCTGCTAGCCTCTATTTGTTGTAGCCCTTAAGATATGCCTGCATCATACAATGTGCTTGGAGACATTTCAAAGTATGGGTCATGAATCTGGAAATTTCTAGTCCCATGTTTCTATCAGTAGACAAAAAAGTGAGTCACAAGAATACTACTGTAAAATGATTCAGAGTGTGGAAAATCTTGCAGAACAGTTATATATGTCTAACAATAAAGCTTTACCTTTGTCTCATATCTGGTCTTTCATAAAATAAATTTTCCAGTGGAAAGACCATGTCTGCAGAGTTGAACATTTTTAGATCAAATGTGAAGTCTCTTAATTTGCAAAGGGCAGCACAAGCAACTGTAAAACTGGAATTACAAGAATTGAACCTGTATAAAACAATAGGAAGTTTATTAGTTCTAAGTGCCAGTATTTTCTAAATTATTTTCTTTTAGAGCTTTTGCCTGCATCCTTAATTCTTCTTCAAACAGAGAATCTCTGTCCTGATAAAATATGGTTCCTATTACTTATGACTAAAAAATTCCATAGGGCAGCACTTTAAACAACCTTTACAATACTACGATGTGTCTATAGGAGAAAAGTGGGTAGGAGTGAAGATCAAGGTAAAGTTTATATTAAAGTATTTAATTTCTAGGCAAAATGCTAATATTCTTTTATACAACTGCAGACTATATACTTTTTTCTCAAATTGTTTCTGTTCTGAAGGAAAAATACATCTTATGATTACAGTCTGTCAACCTTTTGCAAAATAAAACTATACTGTTACCTAAAAAAGTCAACAATTATTTTAATTTACAAGAAAACAAGATTTTTTTAAACCTACATGCAAATTGCTTACCTGGATAACTGGAGTACAGACCCAACTCCTTAATGTTGTTAACAGGTTTGTTCTGAAACATCAGAAACAGAGATTATTTCTAAACTATTTATAATACACACCAGTCTTAAAAATACTCCACCTAATTTAAATGTTTTTCATTTAGCACCAACTGTAGACATTGGACATATTTTCTTCATGCATTCATGTTGAGAAGTTTCACGGCTCTTAATTCTGCTTGAGGACAAGTTTAAAAAGCAAAGATCTTACTAAAAGAATACTAGAGAGATGATTTTTTGACTCAAAAATCTTAGATTCACTAAAACAAATGGTAAAATACTAAATGAAGCTTATAAAGTCCAATAAAGGCCAACTCTGGAGATAAGGTAACAAAGCAAAGCTATCTACTTTACCTAGAGAGATATACAAAGGCAACACTTCTTTTACTCCAGCAACTCATCAGTAACACATGAAAAGAATCTTTAAGAGTGCTTTGCAATTAGGACTCAGGTTTACTTTATTACTGCGTACCGTCAGCTGTGAATCAAAAATTTAAAGTATATTTTTCTTTTACAGAATCTGTAAAACTTCAAGTATTCCAAAGAGATGCTTCAAACTTAAAACAGAAAACATTTCACAATACCAGGAGAATATAGAGCATGTAATCGAAACTGTCTGTGAACACAGTGAAGAACTTCAAACAAGAAATCTGTCAATGCCCCTTCTACACAGAGTGAGTTTGCAATACCACTTCTGCCAATTTCTGCAACTCCCACTCTGCCAGGTTTTGCCACTTTCCCCTTCACATTATTAAATCTAGAATTTAGAAATCACACTGATAAATCTAACAAAGGTGGTTAATTTTGCCACCATGCTTTTGCGTGCTTTTAATGCCAGTAATCTAAAGCAGGAGTTCTCAGGCTTGGTAGCAGTAGGGGCAGCAGAAAGCATCTATTAGGAACACTATCAAGGTGTTGTTATTGAAGTAGTAATAATCCATGCTGGTGCTTATCCAACTGAATAACCACTGCTCCATCAGCAGAGCTGCGAACACTGCATACCAGTATGAAATGGCTTTCCTATCTCAGGTGGGGAATCGCCAATCTATGATTATGCAACTTCCACTTAAGTAGTTCAGATTTATGATTCCCATCCTCGAACAGTCTTTGTTATATACAGTATTTGATCTCTCAGAGCTTTATGGCCCCTGCTCTCTATGTCATTTATTCTTTGATCAGCTCCATTTATTCCAATTGCTTGATAATATAAATAAAAATAAGATTCTATGAGAGTCATTCTATGAGACTATGGAAATCTGAAAGAGATGCACTCCTTTGTGCAGCTCTGCATTCATCCAGCTGCTGACAGGATGTAAGCTGGGACATCCCTCTCAAAATCTCCAGACAAGCAATAATGAAAAGTCTCTCGGACTTTTAAAAGAAGAAAGAACAAAACAAAAAAGGTCGGGGTGTGGTGGTGATGGTGGGGAGGAGCCCAAAATGTCCCCACAATGGACAGAAATAAAAGGATCTTTTCCATATGCTCAATACTGTTTGACTGCACAGGTAAAAAGCATATTCCAGGCGGCAGAATGAGGGAGTAGGTGTTTGCAGGAGCAGCACGGACCATTGATTCACATTTACAAAAAGGTGTTTGCCAAATCCTGTGAGCAAAGACCTCTCATGTATCTGCTTTAAGAAACACCTCACTACAAACACTACAGGCCACAAGGGGTTTTGCTCACTTTTGAAGCCCCTTTACTTTTCACCCTCCTCCTAAGCCAAGTCCTTTCCTCAGATCACCTCAGTGCTCTCTCCCGGGGCACAAGGTGAAGCTCGCAACCTTCCGGAGCGCTGGCCCTAACAACCCGCGACTGCGCACTCCCAGTCCTGGTTCCGGTGCCCCAAAGATTCAGAGGACATCCCCAGCTCACTCGCACTCCTTCCCGGGTTCTGCGAACCCCTCAGAGTCAGGCTTCCTCTCCCTTCACTGAGGAAGCAGAACCTGCGAGCGCCGCTCCCACCTCACCGACAGCGCCTCCCGCCGCCAACACCGTGTAAAATGGCGGCCGCGGTGGGGCCGCGTGGAGAAACCGCCTCAACGGGGCCGGCGGGAAGCGGCGATGGCCGCCCGGCCTCCCTCCGCAGTGTGCGGGGGCCGGCCGGCGTCCCCTCCAGCTCAGGGGCTGAGAGCTCCCGCCGGCGTTCCCTGTTCCCTCCCCGCTCAGGGGCCGAGGGCTCCCGCCGGCGCGAAATGGAGGGCGGCAGGCCCGCTCCCCGCCAGCTGCCTTCTCTCTGAGGGGCGGCCCGGCCGCGGCACTTGACAAACCCCGCTACTCGGAAATCCTGAAGCGATAGGAAGGGATGGGGCTAAATTCCCCATATAAATTGTCAAAGAGGAATGTGAAGAGACTCCACTGGTGCAAGATTTAGAGCTTGTCCAAACATGGGAATTACTCTCTCTTGGAAAGTCCTTACTCACTTTGACCCCGGTATAAACTAGAAAAGGCAGCTGGTTCCTGACCCATATGACTGTTAGCAAAATGATTCCTGCAAAAAGAAAAAAATATACGGAAAATATTGATCGTTAATATACTTTATAGTGGATTTTTGCGAATCTTTTTCCTTGATGATGAACTGGAGCAACAAAACGCCTCAAATTCTACAAATTGAAGCAATATCACATAAAGTGTTTGTAAAATGCTGCAGTAAGTTGCTTTTTATTTTCCCCCACAGAAATATTGCAATTTATCATCCTGGACTTGCCATTAGAGAATAGTTTTTGAACTAGTAAATTTTAAATAAATTGCAGAACTGTCTCAGTCTAAATTTAAAGCTGGTTCAAAGCTTCATGCCATTCAACAAATACTATAGAGGCAGCTACTGTAAATATGTATTTCCTCATACATAAATAGATGAAAAGAAGATTTTCTCAAATATTGATTGATTTTAACATAAATAATTTTTATTTAATCAACTTTTTTTCTTTCTTGAAAATATTGATTAATTTTTAAGTTTCCATTTCAAATTCTTAGACATTGTATGTTTACATAATGTGTGTTTGCTCAAGCCATACAAGCCCAGGTCAATTAAAAGCATGCAAGAAAGGTTATACTCATTTTTACAATTCAGTATATATGTGGTCTTTCCTTTATTAATTCTTACCTTAAAAATACTTGCATCAGAATTGTGTCATAATATCCCAAAATTTATACCACATGTTTAGATGCTTTAATCCACCTCCCCAACTAATTACTGGGCAGACAGCCAAAACTGAGAAGCACTTCATTTGTATTTCCAACATGACAGGATCTTGGCCAGCACAGAATAACAAAAGATTTTATGATAAAAAGGTTAGAGTACAATTAGGATTTCTGATAAACCCATTATCTGCAATTGAATTCTGAAGCCACCAACATTATTCAGTAATCTGAATAAAAACAGGGAAATATTTGTGTTTATAAGCATACAGTAAGCATTCATTTTTTGCTTGTAATAAATTCTGAAACCAGAAAGCATTTTTCCTTCTTACTATTAAAGAATGCCTTCTTCGATTCTGGCCTCAGGCAAGTTTCCATCTTAGTTCACAACATCTGCTTTTAGCTGACCAGACTTTAATGTTTAAAGCCATAATACAAACAGTTCATTTTTTAAAGCTATTTTTTCTTCGATTCCTTTCCCTAGGTGACATCTCCCTCAACACACACACAAATCACATAAAATATATAGCAAAGCAGTCTCTCAACTGCTCTGAGACAGTTTAATTTTTGATTTTCCCGAAGCCTAACATCTGATCTGCCATATGTTTTGAGTCTTTCCAGCTCATGGAGATCACATACTAAGTCATAAACTTGCATGTTCTGGAGCAATGCAACTAGAAAATCATGAACACCAGACATTGGTCAGTGATCCGTACGATAACAGAATAATACTCATACTTGCTAAATACAAAGCTGTTAGAAGATTCAGGTTTCCTCAGAACTTACAAATTGAACAAATCAGCTACAAACAAATTAAATGCATAAAAGGAGGAGGACATAAGTGATCTGACAATCAGTGGTGTCTTCTCTCAGCTTCGTTTGGCTTTATCCACAGTTTCAGAGGCATGACAAAACCATTGGTCTAAAAAGCATCCTACCTCATGGCAGAAATCACTCTGAAATGTTAAAAGGTCTAAAGTCACAGGCAACCCCTGAACTGGATGATTTTTACCGTTGCTTAAGGTGGTTTCAATTACTCATCTATTAGAGAAATTGTAAGATTTGAGAATTAAAAAAATATTTGCATCTGTAATCTTTTCCAGTCAAATAAAATACAAATAAAAATACAGCAAAATTTAAGTTGCCTGGATGAGGAAAAGGGAAGTTTCTTCCATTTTCATGTTGGCTAGTATTTACAAATGTGGGCCGGATGTTGCACCACCCTTGCAAAAACTTTAAACAGGTGAATAACTTAGTTTGTGGCAGCTGAAATTACTCACGTGCATAAGTGTTTGCAAGATTAGGTCTTAAGAGAGCTAAACGCGGCTCCCGCTGGGACCTGGCAATACTGCTCTGCATGTCCGCCGGAGGGGATCTCCCCGAGCTGATACAAGGCACTGCTCCCCAGGGCTGAGCCAGCAGCCTGCTCTTGCTGTGCCCTCAACAGATGCTTCTCCAGGAAGTTTAGCTCTTGAACTTTGAATTTTATGTGACTAAATTAAAATATTTTTATCACTATTGCTTTTTTCATGGTGAGGTGGCAAAAGCGGTCTTTTCTGTACTTTTTTTACATTTGTTTCCTTTTTAAATTTCTTACCCATACAGGTTTTTTTAAATTTTTTTTTACACTTTTAAGACATTAACTCCTCCCCCTGAACCCCTCAGGCAAAGACTAACCATCAACGACTATTTTCATTATGTATAGTATTAGTGTTGTGCTTCAGATTAACAAAACAAGCACATTCCACATTTACAACTCCACCCTGAACAAACATGTACATGTTATCATGTACAAACATTTATTTTGTCATATGCTATTTAGATACACTAGTAATTTTGCACATAGACAAAGGAGATAATGTAATATTGAATATAGATTTTACAGTTCAGATAGCTAATACTTTTCAGTTCCCATATCTAAATCATAGGCTCAGCTGATAAAATGAGACATACATGCAGAAGGAAAGTGAGATTAATGCTGTGGTGATATTTGCTCTTTTGGAGTGTATCTCCTAGGAGGCAAATCATTGCTGCTTCCCTTAAAAGTGAAACATAAAGAATGTTTCATTGATAGTATCTGTGGAGTCTGCTTTTGTAGAGATGACAAATAAGCCTGAAAGTTATATCTGCAACCACTGTTTTGGAAAATTCCTGGTTATTTTCGTCTTGTCTGTTCCAATGTTGTACTTTTTTAAAGGTAGGAAGGGAATGGATGCTTTTTAAGCTAGAGCTATTTTGTTGAAGTCAGATCTCAACAAAATGCTCTTATTTTATTAACTTTTTGCTCTAAATTATCATGACTCAACAGTATTTACTATTATACAATAGCTAACATCTGAATTCCAGATCCTCTGATGGTTTATACCCTTTGACAATGTTTCCTGCCAGCAAAATTTCTTTTTCTTTGGATTAGAAACTATAATTCCATAATTGAGAACACACTGTTTATGAACTTCATTTGGTGTACAGTTTTGGGAATTTTAAAAATATTTACTCATAGTAATCTTCATGTATCACTCTGAATCATTCAATAAGTGTACATCCAAAGAGCTCATCTTCCAAATAATCAGTTCTATACATATTCCTGAGTAATACTTGCAGACCAGTTGACTTTGAGTTAGGTTTGTAAGTGAAATCCTTCTAACTTGCTGCTGCTCAGTAAACTGAAAAGAAGATACACTTATTGGAAGACAAGGTCCATAGAATAAGCCACAAATTGTAATTCTAAGGAAAAAGGATGTTTCTCATCATGGAAAAGCTATTTATACAGAAACCTTAATATGACTGAGGTATTTGTCCATATTCAAGGGACAGAAGAAAATCTGTGAGTTTTGAAAATACAGATATGATAGAGAATGAATTTTTAGAATACATTTTGTTTTACACATAGCATTTTTATTCTCCAAGAAAGTTTATAGCTGTTCAAATGTGTTTTGTTATTTTGGCAAACAATGTTTTGAAGAGTAGGCAAGAGGTAAGAAAACAACTACACTATGAGCACTTACTATCTATATATCTGATTCCTTCCCAGAGAAATTTGTTTTCTTGGCTTTGTGTCCACTTCATTTTCTGTAGAAAAAAAAAAAAAAAGCAAATACTTTAGCTACTGTTCTCTTTGAAATGCTCATCAAAAGATTCCTAGAAAAAGTTCATCTTCCTCACTTGTTTTCTTCCTTCCCTGGTTGGTCCTAATTACTAAACTTATACTGATGAAGGTGGAATAAAGCAACTCAGCCACATAAACAGCATTTAAAGCAGCAGTGTGATACACATACAAAGTGCATGGGGTCCAGCCACTATGATTAATGGATTGATGTAGTGAGGATTAAGACACATATGTATTCTAGAGATAATTCTCTTAATTTAAAACAATCTTTTCTAGGATGACAGCCTACTTTTCAGTTATTTTTAATAATCTTCCATACTGTAGCTATGCTGTGCATTTTAAGTTAAACAGCAACAATATGCCAATTAAATTTCTGCAGACTATATGATCTGAACACCCTACAGATCCTTAGCTTTTTCAAAGTAGGTCCGTGTATACAGATTTTGTTTGATCTCTGGTTCATGTCAACCTGGTTTTGAAACATACCATGACTAGAAAATGTTTCTTTATGATATGTTAGTTATCAAGAATGTGATCTATACTGATAGAGAAGGAAACAAGTTCATGCACTGATCTTTCTTCAAAAATGAAGTTTATTCTCCTTGCAGTAAGGTAGAAAGCATACATTCCTCAAAGTTTGTTTTCTCCTGTACTTATTTATTTTAACTTTTTATGATCATAAAGAACATTTGCCTTGAGCCTTATGATTTTAAATTTAATAATTTGATGCTTGATAATATAACATATTTACTGATGCATCAGAAAAATGTTGAGTGCAAAGCTGTGTGTCTTGTAACAAAGTGTGGTCTAGTTCCGAGGACAGTGTTAGGATATTATTGCAGTGCAGGTAATACACAACAGTAAGTACAAGTGCAGAAGTATTACATGTCCTTGCAGATGATGGAAGGGACATAAGTCAACCCTCTTGTCTCCATATCAGATACCAGAAAGCTGTTTATGTTTTGCACCACTCAGACCATATCGTTTTAGTAACTTAACATGACTTGAAAGGTGGGGGGAAACCGTACTGTTGCAGATGCAACACACAAGAATGATACAAGTATCTAATATCAGGATGAGAAGAAATGGCCTCAAGTGTGCCAGAGGAGCTTTAGATTGGATATTCTTCACTGAAAGGGTTCCCAGGCATTGGAACAGGCTGCCCAGGGAAGGGGTGGAGTCACCATCCATGGGGGTATTTAAAAGACCTGTAAACATGGTTCTTAGGGACATAGTTCAGTGGTGGACTTGGCAGTGCTGGGTTAATGGTTGACTTGATAATATTAAAGGTCTTTTCCAACCTAAATGGTTCTATGATTAAGGTATCTGTTGAGTACTTCATCATAGTTCTTGGGTTCACTGACCTCCATTCTATTGCACAAGTCTCAAAGGCATTTGAATAGAATGTTTTTTCCAATTCAAGCTAATTTGTACCTCTGTAAATTCCAGTGCTATCATATTTTTTGACTGAAAATCCTTGTGAAACAAGTATAATTCAAAACTTGAAAGTAGCAAGTATCTTACATTCAGTCTTTCATGTAGTCACTTGTACAGATGCTTAGCTTCCAGTTGGGGCATTTGAAGCAATTGTACCGCTTCCTGACATGATGTCTTCTGAAAACAAACCCCAAAACATTACATGAGAAGCAGCAGAATAGAAACCCTGAGTACACTCACATTTAAGAAATTGTCCATCACCAGGTGGGTTTGTTCCAAGTCAACTGTGGACTCCAAACTGCAGAGCATGTCAGGAGTAGGCACTGTATTAGATTGAACACATTCAGAGAAACTTCCAAGCTAGGAAATAAAGGCGATGACTAAAGCTTGTGAACTTCCCACAATCACAAAAACATTTGAGTACAAAAATCCCACTGTACTTTGGCACAAAATGCTGAAGATGGTTTACATAGACTCAACTTATCCTCAAAGTAGCACAACTGCTTTGGTGACAGTGGAGAACCTGAGCTATCAACATGTTGCAAAGAAAGAGGAAAAACTTCTGTCACACTGGATTTTTGATAAAAATGGAAGAGGCAGCAAAGAACACAGTTGAAAAATGCAGTGTGTTGACATACTACCAAAAGAAACAGAGTTAGATATGAAACACTTTTATAACAAGCTGACTACTGACAACGATACAGAAAGTAGGTGACAGTATTTCAAAGTCAAGACATTCTACATACTTGTTGATGTGTTTACAACATAGATGAAAGAGCAGTTTCAAGATTTCACAGAGAAATGCAGGCTGACACGTTGACATTGATAAAGTTTTAAAAACATCTCCTCACATAAAGCCATGAAGAAAACTTTTTAATTTGCATATTTAGTCCAGCTATTCACTAACGAGCCCTTTCATGTATTAATTCAGACCATATAAACTTACTGGTAAATTTTGTGATAAGATATTCAGAAGAGGGCATATATATTTAAATAGATGAAGAAAAGATGAAATGATCAGTGGACTCTACCTACAGAAGAACTCAGGGTGTCATGATGGTCTGACAGTTTTCTGTGTCTTCTACTGTAAGGTGGTGTATGTGCTTTCTGTTAGAATGTTCTGTGGAAAATTGAAAGCCCTGGCTTTCTACGTAATTCTGAGGAAAACTTGGGAACTTAGAGTCTAGCACATCACTACAAAGTATGGTAGAGTTCTCCCTTCTCTTTTACCAAACAGCATTACAGTTACAGTATTCACTGAAGATCCCTTCCCTTTTAATGAAATGATTTCAATCCACATCTCCCACCTCGTGAGTGAAAGGTCCCATTACTCAATTATTCGTTTTTGTGAGCCAAGCCTGTCTCAGCATTTTCAGGGTAAAACCATTTAAAATGGTATGGTACAATTAAACCTTACATAAAAAGAACACATACGTGCTAACATGACTGTATGGCTCAGGAAAAACACCTGAGAATTGGGAGAAAACCCCCCCCCCCAACAAAATTACTGCATTCCCCTTGGCTACCAGAGAATACAGTCATGAGTGCTCTTGTCCAAATATTTAATTCATCCAAAGGAACCCAACTAAGTAAACCCAACCCACTATAAGGAAGCAAAGTATTTCTAGTGATAACAGTGATGTTTGTATCACATTTGCAAGAAAAGCCAAAGGGTCAAATCACTATTTAAAAATGGAAAATGTAACTTGTTAATTCTAATAATATTGAATTGAAGGAGTGGATTTTATATAGCTTTTAAAACTGTTTAATTTAATATGAAAGAAACTAAAGATTAAAAACTCATTCCTTAACAGAAGGTTTCTGCAAATCATACAAACTTACAAAAAAGTAGTAAGATCAGCCTAAGCTAAACTGTTTCTACTAGCATCACTAAATGTTACAAAGTGTGGGTTTCAAGTGCTTAGTGGGATTCATCACTTCTTTGTACTCATTTAAGCATCTTGTTTCCCTGTAAAACATGCTGGAATTGCAACATCTAGGCAAATAACTTTAACATTTGGTCTTCATAAGCTGACTACAAAATACTCTATGTGGAAAAAAATATATTTCTTTATGAAACGTGTTATTTTCTTTCTTGAGAAGCTGCTGATAAAATTCTCATGATATTCAGACAGTATTTTAATTAAACATATATACAAAAAGAAATCTACTTCCTGTCTCCTTGTTTTAGCTCTTGATTTTCTTTTGGCTTCACCTCTACAGAGTCAGAGTGGTATGACAAAGGAGGATGTAAGAATCCCTAACATGAGCTCATTCATGTAAAAAGCCATTAAATTTCACCAAGTCACCCCCTTTTTGAGAGCTGTAACTTTTCCTTTTCTCTCCACCCTTCTGTTTTCTCCAAAGTGTGACCTTTGGCCTATATTCACAGTCTGCACATAGACTGTGGATGCAGAGGGATTTGAGGCAGAAACATTTCCTTGGGCAATAGAAGTAGCAACAGCAGGAGTACCAGGAAAAACAAAGTGTTAGGATAAATCTCCCCTTAAAAAAAAAAAATAAATCACAGTGCCAAGCTATTCCTCACAGCTACTATAGACCTATGGGGAAGAATCTTAATCACCCATGCACAAGGTACAGAATATAGATCCACAGAACTTCAAAATTAACTTAGATAAACTTACAGTATTCATTAAAAATAATAGTAATTAAAGAAATCGAATGTGAGCAAGAGAAATGCACTGAAGTGTTAAGACATAAGCCCAACAACCATGCAGTTTTAGAGCATATATTTATAGAGCTCTGCAAGGCAGCTCCAAACACTGCTTTCCAGATGGCAGAGGAGAGCAGAGACACAAAGCAGTTCTAGCGATGGAGCTGAGATCTATCACCACAATAACAACCGTGCAATAAAATAGCAGACATCAGCAAAGTAGAGGAGGTTTACTCACAAAAAGCAAAGAAAGGGAAGCAGCAAAATAGGGAAGGGCTCCAAGAGTGGCTGAGGCTTCTGGGAGTGGCATCTAAATCGTGACTTCCCAACTTTGGCAGCACTTGCCTTGGTTAGCTCCCAAAGAAAAATCTGGTTACATTTACTTACAGGTATTTCATGTTTCAAAAGTAAATTCTTATTTCCCTAAATATATTCCAAGCTTTTAAATCAGGGTCTTTGCTACTGCTTCTTGTCATCTGTTTCCCAAAGACTAAAGGGAATTTGTCTGTCACAGTCTTTCTGCTCTGTCATTAGCTCATGGGTGTGCATTGTGTGTATTTCAGTAGTTGAAAATACAGCTTGGCTGTCACCTGGTCCTTCCTACCTGACACTGAGAGCATGAAGTATGCTTCCAGCCTAGAAATACGAGCACACACATGTACTAGTACCTATCACTCCAAGAGCAAAAAACTGATCTACAGGGATTATCTTAGGGAACAAGAGAGCAGCACAACTCCCCTTTTGACTACCACTGCTACATATTCAGCCTGAAATAAGCATTTTAACCATTATTCTTTTCCTGCCAATTAAATAATTGTACAATGTGTCACGGAAATACAAGGAATTACAAGGACTTAGACTGATTTCCTGGTAACTACCACCTCACTTCTCTGGTAGTAAAGCATAGCTTTATTTTTAATTGTTGTAACTAGTGATTCCTTTGTTGATTTATGGGAAGCCCACAGGCACTCTCATCACAGTAGAAGTATAAGATTTTACAATATAGGATACTAGTGTTGGGCAGTTTGGTTGGTTTTTTCTTTATCCTCAGGCAATTTAGTACCCATTCAAGGTGATGCTTGAGAAATTTACACAATAACACTGGGCTTTAATTGATTAAAACTGCCATTTTTCTGTTGAAGACCATTTCAGACAGTGTGGTAGAGTAGGATAAAGTCAGGTCTGTTCTCCAGACTAAGGGAACAGCTTTCATTGCTCACAGACGACAGCTAAGTAAAAGCTAGTGAAATACCATGACCACCATTAATGTGACACAGGAATTAAAACAGTGCATTTCCACTAGACCTGGTTGGGAAATAGAGTTTTTATCCTGGTAAAATTGTAATACCTCAGACTGCTTCCCTTTTAAAATATCCAATTGTTTTAAGACTTCCCATAAAATCTTTGGGCAAAGTTGGTATCCTCAAATGGCACATTCTGATTATGGTGAAATTCCAGCAGGACGTGGTTTTGCTTCAACAGTATTTCAGTAGTTTCTAATTCATTAAGAACAGCCTTGTAGAAAAAGGCATTAAAATGGTGGGGGTTTTTAAGTACAGATTTTTTTTTTTAATTTCAGTTATATTTTTGCATTATATTTCCCAGTTTTAGTAGTGAAAATCTCTGCAATGTTATTTGTTATTGTCATAAAAATGAGCCAACTATCCCCTGATGATTTATATAGCTAGACGTTATGTAGCATGCATCTTAAGCCCTTTATAATTGAAATTTGCACAAAATTGTATTTCTAGGTTATATTTTTATGTTATGCAAAGAACTGTTGACTGTATATTTGGAAAGGATTAAAAAAGCACTATTGTCATATTAAACTGGGGAGAGGGGATTACTACTTACCAAATTTCTATTTATATTCACAACACTTCAAGTAACTGCTATTTTAAACATCAAAACCCACAAGAAATATCTACAGGAATATTGGAAAAGAGAGGAAAAAACCCTGATACTAAACACAAATATTGCTGTGTTTCATTACTGTAATTGCTGCATTAAACCAAGCTTTTACGTTAGTAATCTACCAGTTCTCAGGAAAAAGAAACAAAATATTTCAATCATATACATCCAATTTCTCTGGTTTAAAATGAATTCCTTTCAAAGAAGGTATCAGTTAACACCAGAGAGATTTTTGCCCCTTTGCAATGCTCTATAGTTCTGAAACACTAGCTGGAAATAGGACTTCAAGGCAGTGGAGGAGAGCATAAGATGACTTCGGGAGCTTTCTGTGATTCTGTATCCATTGAATCATTAGTAGTTCTGAAACTCAAGAAAACTGGGTATTGTGTAAAATAGCTCGAGGGAACAGCTTCAGAACATTAAAATACAGTCCACAGGCAATTTTCTAAAAGAACACTCCTTACCATAGTTCTGTCTTCCTTTTAAATATTTTAAGCTAGATGCCTTAAGTGATATATGTCTTGCTTTCCTTTCAGTATAAAATTTCTCTTTGACAGACGGCTTTGGTGTGAGGGCCCCAGCACTGCTGCCTCCTGGGGGCTCCAAACCGCTTCCCTCAGCCCGCCAGGATCCCAGCACACCTCCACCAGGGATGCTGCCGTGCTGGCACAGTACAGCTTGCTATGTATGTATTGCTTTCTTCTTCTGCATGTGGGTATGGAACACTTTTCTTATGAACTGTGGTTCTTTGTTCCTGTGTTGGTGGCTCTTTGGACCAAAAGCATGGTAGGTGCAGGGAAACACCAGACAATACCTCTGCTGCTCTGCACTCAGTCAGTGAGCTGAGGGTTAATTAATGCTCTGTTATATAGATGTACACAAGCAGTAAATAGTCCTCTCTAATGGTAATCTAAGAAAAAGTATACACAAATAAGATTAGCTAGAACCTGGGATTTTAGGGTAGGAAGCTGGTGGCTTTTAGATATTTAAAATTTTTAAAATTTTTATTATAAACTGTAGAAGTAAGAGGCAAACTTGCCTGTGGGTCATGAGTGGGGACAAAGACTGGAACAACACTTTATTGTGGGAGAAGTGGGCTTAGAAAGCTTGCTGCTTTTGTTTGTTTGAAAAATCACCTATAGGGATTTTTTTCTAAACAAGACTGAAAGAGCTAGAGTTTAAAAAGCTAGTTCAAAACCATAAATACCTATGGTTTCTTCTGGGTTTAGAATAGAAAAGCCTTGTGTGCATGCATACATGCAGATAAGTGGGCACAGTTTTGCTTGTATCCAAAACCAGGTGTTAGATTAAAATAACTGTTCCCACATCAGCGACACCTTCACAAATAATATAAATGCTACAAGTGTAAAAGATATGACAAGAAAGGTGTTTCAAACAAAGTCAGTTTTTCTGCTTATTAATTCAGGAAGCTGATTCTCCTCTTCACCACTCCTTTTTACACCACTGATGCCAAAATAATGAAAACATGAATACCAACACTGTAAAAAAAAAAAATCCTCATTTAAAAAAATTTAGGTTCAATGGGTAGAATGCACACAGAATTCAGTTTTGAAATGTGAATAAATAGTATACTGTTCAAGCAATAGTGTACAATATCATGCTTTCCTAAAATGGTATTTTAATTTGAAGAATTTAATCTTGCTAAAACAGAAGACAGATATGAAACAGGTGAATGTTTACTCATGGAAAATACACAAAACAAGAAATTCAGCAGTATCTTAGACCATAATAGTAATAGCAGTGGAACAATGAAGTAACAATTGCCTGGAAACAGCATAAGAGAAAATATAGCCTTGTGCACTGATTTAAATAAAAGCCTGCATGTATGTTGTTAGATCATATTGGAAGTGACATTGTGTTAAGAGGATTCAGCCATTGAAGTTGTACTGATGTAAGCTCAGGCAGGATTTGGCCCTGCCTATCACATATATTATACATGTGCTGCTCACTCTCTTTTGCTTTTCTCTGTTCTGACCTGTTGGCTGTCCCTGTTGGCTGTGATGCTGACTTCATTCTTGACCCTGGCTTTCTTCCACACCCCACATCTCCTCTGGCTGCACATTACTGTTCTCATTGCTTTAGCCATCTATTTTTCTACCATAATTTCATCCTTACCGAAGTCTCCCTTTAAGAAATCTGATTATTTCAAGCTATCATTGAAGCTGTTTGCTTTCCTAGTTTAAAATGCTTTTATTTTGACCTTAATGCTTCTCAGTATAAGCACCCTATAAAAACATTAAAATTAATCCACTTGCAGCCAATTTTAATGTAAAAATATGACCATTTTAATCTTCAGCTATCCCTACCAGCTCTTCATTGATTTCAGGATCTGTTAAAAAATGTCTCTTCTTGTTTTCCTCCATGGATTTTCTCCAGAATACCTCTTCATCTACAGGCTTGACTTTTCATTCCACCTCTCCTTAGGAAGTAACTTTCACCAGAGCTGTGTGGATGCCAAATGCTATCAAATAAAACTGTTACACACAGTTTGCATTGTATATATGCAAATGCAGATAAAGTCAACAGAGGATAACGTTCCATTGGTCAGTGCTATGCAAGAGTGCTCTGGGATACAGACTATCTATGAGACGAAATACATCAAACTGTGTCCAAAGGGTGTATTTTGGACAAAAATTAGGAAATTGAGTTTTCAGAGTTGAGAGGCAATGGTTAGGACACAAAGCCTGTGGCTACAAGAATATTGAATATAATAGGGATCATGATGGCATCACCTCTCATCCTTTCTTCTGGTATGAAAGGCAGTGTTTGTAGCAGAGGGGGGCATTACAGTTGCCTCATTTCTTTTCCCTTACTCATAAATCTCTGAAGGAAGACCCCCTGCTAAGTTGTATGCTTCCACAACAGCTTCATGGTCCTTGTAATTAGAACAAATACGAAGACTTTTCAGCTTTCCCCCAAATGAGCACTGTAGTGTTCCTATGAGGTTTTCCCCCCCTTTAGCACTGCTGTCACCATTCAGTTCTGTCCTTTGTTACAGTTTTACCAACATTGTTTATAAAACTGCTCCTGAGCTGCTTCTGCTATCTGAAAAAAAACAGCTTTTCTCAATCCTTCCATCCTGCTGCTTTTCCATTTGTTTTCAAACTTCATATGATAATACCTCTTTCTGAGTGACTCCTTTTACTTTGCTACAAATTTCAGTTTGCAGAGGGACGAGAGAATACAAGAGAAATCTGTGACAGTGAGTAACACCTGAAGAATGCCATGGATTTGCACAAATGTCAGTTTACTTCCACATTTGTACCAAAACCAGGTACATTTCAACACCTCATGTTTGCTGAATACATGCACTAGTCACTAGAAAGCTGACAAATCCCACAGAAGAAGTATGAACAGCCACCATTGCATCCCTCATTCCCTTTTCAGGGATGCTAGTAGGAAATCCATTTTCAGTGAGGCAAAAGAACTGGAGTACCTCCCTGTGTTATTCGTGAATTAAATTAATTTTCAGTTGTCTTCTTTGCATTAGGTATTTTAGAAATACCTATTGGACAACAATATTTCTGGTTTTATGGGTAAGTGATTTGGGCTTGCTGCTTTCTTGAACTGTGACATTACTTTTGATCCATTTAATTCATCATTTCCATATTTGTAGCTATAATAGGAAGCAGTTCCCTACTAAGTTGGCATATTTCTGTAGCTGTACCATATGGTCCTATGGCTTGCATACCACAGAGTGAAGAACAAAAATAAAAATCAGAAGGTAGCCATCAGAAGTCTGCCTTGGAAAGCTCATGTGCCAAACCCTCTACTTGGAGTATGCTCACACCAAATTACAGCACTAAAATATTTCCTCACAGAGGATATGAAAGGATCCACAAACTCCAAAAGTGGTCTTGTGTAGGAGGACTTTTGGAAAAACTAATGTCCTACATGCCTCCCTGCAGAAAAAAACAAAACAAAAGAAAACAAACAAAAAACAGCAAAAAACCACTACAGCAGAAAGCAAGCAACCAGATAATAGGTGAGGTGGTGTGATATAATTTTCTAGATGAGTTTCTATGCTTAGAGGAACATTAGAAGATTATGACACTTCAGGCCTCAAAAAAGTTCATCTTTAAATGACTGTCCTGCCTATTCCAGATACAGCCGTACGTGTTACTTGATCCTGTTCCTCACCTGTCTGGAGAGGGCTTGTCTGATACACCCAAACATATAATTTGATAACAAGGAGAGCACAGCTCCCACTTATTTGCCAGAGGTCCCAGTAGACTAGAAACATGGCATGCCTTCCCGTGCAGGGAGGAGGAGAAACAACAGCCTTCCCACACCATCACACCCCTGCCCCTCCTTGTGCCCAAACCTGAGAAGGCTCTGCTGTATCCTGATGCAGAGCTGTGCCTGTGACATGGGGCTGAAGCCACAGTAAGCTTCAACATGTTCCTCTGTCAGCCCACAGCAGTTACCACCTTTTCCTGTCATTAGGAAAGTTTGCTCATTGTAGTTTTTCATATAATAACAATAAAGCTAGTTTTCATTTCATTACCAGTAGCTAAGAGTAATAAAAAAAGAAAAAAACCCAAACAAACAGAAGAGACGATTCTCTTTAAAAATAAGTGAATCAGTCAAGTCACAGCAAACTACTCACAAGAGAATTCATCCTCAGAACCTAATACAGAACAAGTTCTGCAGTGCACCAATACACAGTTTAAATAATGCCTTTCCAAAGCATGTTATCCTCTCTTCTTAGTGAAAGAAAAAAAATCCAAAGCAAAAAGCCAAAAAAGGTTCTATATTCAAGTTCAGTACTATTATCCCTACTGTAGCTGGTAGGTACTGCAATAGCATTGGAGGCAGCTCATTTGGAGGTATGACTACTTTCAGTATAAGAGATTGCAAGAAGTTAATTGTTTTACTCAGATTTTAATATTGTTATCCCAAGGAAAAACTGAAGTGGAAACAGGAGCAAGCTACAAGTACATCACAGTCCAGAATGAGAAATTCTTCTGATTTACTGTTGGGCTGGGAGAACCTAAAAATCAGGTTACTTGGTTGCCCAGACTAAGATACATGGTGCCTGATTTAAATTTCTATACTTGCTTCTTTTGGCCAAAGAACCTAAAAGTTTTAACCAGGGACATACAGTTACGTGCAAAGAGAGCTGCCAGGCTGGAAAGATGTGGATCAAAACATTACCTGTCAGGAAGGCTTTCACGGAGTCTCTGCTGTACATCTCTGCAATGGAGGAGAGAAGTAAAGGAAAACTGAGCTGACTGCTGCATTTCTTCCTCAGTAAAATCCAGGTGTAATAATGGTCTTGACAGGGCATATCAAGGGCTGGCAGCTCTTGCAGTGCTTGGAGGGACCACCTGGGCAGGCAGGATCTCACCAGCCAGGGCTCATCTCACCCCCCATCCAGGGAGGTGAGCAGGGCAGGGAGGGGACAGTCCCCACATCCATCTGCCACCTCCCTGGGCACAGGGACAGCCCAGGACATCAGCCCACAACCAGGCAGGTCTGTAGGGAGCAAGAGACCAGCACTCTTACAGCATCACTAAAGCCCAGGCTAATGATCCCAGGCTGGGCTGAAATAGGGTCCTGGGCAGGGTGGGGTGTGGCCTCAGGTGGGGCTGACCAGGCCCATCAGTACCCCCGGGGCTCTGGCAAGCCTGGATGTATGTAACCACTTCCAAAAAAAGGGGAGAAAACAATTATATTCTTATACTAGGTTTTCTTCCTTTTGCAGAGCTAGGAGTAAAATTCCTATTAATTTCACTACTGAAAATTAGTATCTGTCCTCCACCAGGAGTGGAGAGAAAGAAACTGCTTATGGATTTTTGGATCTTATCCTTTCCACTTGTGCCCACCATGTAATGTGCAGGAGACAACTCAAGCCTCCAGATTCAGCATTTACTGAATTCCATAGGTGAAACTATGTAATTGAAGAGTACTGTATGCACATTTTCTGAACTCATCCGTACTTTTAATTCTAGCCTTACTAGAATATTGCAGACAGCCTACAACTTTACTTCCTAGATGATATACAAGCTGGGGTTTTGGGGTTTTTTTTGGTTTTCATTCATGGGAGTTTAAACATACTGAAATCACTCTTCAAGATTTTTTTTCTGCTCCTTCTTAGACTATTTTTTGGTAAATAAAGCTTCATAAAATGTCCTAAGTGTTACAGTTTAAATCTATTTTCAAAGAGATTTTTTTTTTGCATATCAAATATCTGTAGGCTTAAAAATTTGTTATTCTTGGCTACAATGCTGTCACAGATATTTATACTTGTTTTACTTTCTACTTTGCTTATTGTGAATAATTTTGAATAATATTGTAATAGACAGCATATGTGTACTGTTAGAGGAATAACAGCATTCTGCTGTTGTCTGTAAGTTTTAGCTTGTATTCAACATGCAGAATATAAACGAGTCTCCAGAAAAGAAGTTTAATGTATCAACTTTTTTTTTCTAAATTAAACTCCAGAAAGGAAAGTTACAGTGCTACAGTATTGATTCATCTTCAGAAATTAATGCAATGAGTACTTTAGGCATAATGCTTTCAGGTCTTTCTCAATGTTATAAAAATTAATGAAAATAAAATGTGTGGTTATACAAACTAGCATGAAAAGTGGGTGTCTTTTGTAGGAATTTTGTAATTCAAAACACCCGATCATGTGTAACACGATTAAATTTTGCTCTGACCATCATTAGGTCCATAGTGACTAAGGCAATTTGAGAATTTTCAGAACATCCTTTGCCTCCCTGATTCTGTCATCCAAACCAGGATCCCTCAAGTAGTTGTAAGCCCATTCACACCCCCCCCCCCAGTCTATCTGGCACATGCTGCTAACAGCAGCACACAACCCAATTCAGTGCCTTCAAGAGGGTTATGCCCATGTTTAGAGTTATGTACATACTTTAGTGCTTAGTTGGATGAAGCCCAACATAGTGGCTTGCCGACCCTTATTTCACGTGAAAAAACTGGTTCAAGAACAGCCATCTTGATTGAGATGTTGAGAGATTTCCACAAGACACGCTCCACGATCTTCCTTCCAGAGAAACACTAAATTCAGTCCATGCCCAATCAGCAATGTCAAAGTACAAGTCAACAACTTTTCCCACAAAATATCTTCACCTCCCTGCACAAGCCCCCCAGCCTAAGATGTACTCCTCTACCTTTCATTTACAGTAGTTTTGCTGTGGTGATTTTCTGAGGTACTGTGTGTGAGATTAAAACTGTGATTGGATTACAGCATACAGTAATAAATCCCTGTGGGCTGCTATGAAATGTGCAGTATATATTTCATACCCAGACTTTTCCCCTTAAATTTTCATTGTTTTAAGTTACCTATAGGCACACAAGTGCTCTTGTGCAATAGCACTGGAAATATGACTTTCATATTTCAACTCCATGGGGAGAATTCAGTGCCAGTATTTAAAAAAGTGACTAATTTAACAAAAATACAGGGACCTAACTCAGATAAAGCAATTTATATTAACTTCTTTTAGCCACTTTGATCTCTGTGGCTTGCTCTGATTTTGCTGAAGAAAATACCTGGCTCTCTGAAGCCCACCTGCTGCAAACATGAAGAAGCTGATGCTTTGTCTAAGCAGATCATTGGGACATCCCTGTTCTGCCCAAATCCATCAAGAGGTTGCAGACCTGGCTGTCCCAAACCAGGGTTCAGCACTGGGGCTCAGCACCATAGGCAGCCTTCTTCACAGCACAGGTAGAACTGAGTTCACACAGAATTACTCTGACTATGATCTGTACCTGAAGGGAATATTAATTGTTGGTCACTTAAATGATGATTTAAAGGCCAGGTAGCTTCAGACTGTAGATTGTACTGTCACACATGCAGCTAACACTCAGTTCGCAGACTCTGCCCAGAGAAGGCACATCATTTTCCCTACCTGCTTCTCCCTGGCATTCCTTGTAGTCTCTCTTAGGCATCTTTTCTTTACTCAAAATTATTTCAGTGTGTATGATTAAAAAAAGGTATTAAATGGCTCTGTTCCTTTCATAGGCACTTCTTGGAACTTAGTAATGAGGATGGGTTTAGTCCATTTTCCAGCAATGCCTCTGCCAAGGAGAAATGCATAAAGACTATTTCATCTGGATAACCCAATGTTTCCATTACAATCACATAACATCTAATTATGTACTCCATAAATCTTCATATTTTGTTATGAAGCTCATAATAACAAAGTCTGATAAATAGATTCTCTCTCATGGCCACTACCAATTGAGTAGAAAAAAAACTTATTTATGAAGCTTTATTAATAAAATCTGAATAATTCAAACAGCTTCTTCAGTGAAGAAACAGCAGTAGAGTATATTCTTATTTGCATATAAATGAAATGATGCTTTAGTGTCAGAGTGAAGAATTAAATAATATGAATTTTTACAGTGCAGTCCTGACAGCCTCATAAATATTATGGTCATAAGTTGCAGTTTCCTAAAAATCTCATTTTATCTTTTATTACAAAAATATGACCAAAGGGCCAAGTCCTGCTCATTTTACATGTGTGAGTATTCCCAATGACAACACAATTTTTCAGTAAGTGAGGTTACCAGATTCAGCCTTATGTCAGCTAGTGGAGCAAAAGCACAGTGTTATCTACATATCTATTAGGAGACCAGAATCTCGTATTTGACCATGAGAAGAACCTTGTGTGTTGGTGAAATATAACAAATAACAAAGAAAACTGTAGGTCTACATTCAAAGAGGCAATATACAACAGCAGGAAAGGAAAAGCACACAGCTAATGCACATAAGATGCCAGTTTTGCCAGTTATGCAGGTACCAGTTTGGCCAAGCCCAATATTCCTGTTAGGCTGTAAATAATCACTAAAGCTGCAGCAAATATAAGAATACTTAAATTACTGTAAATGGATTTTTCTTCTGAGGAAAGCTCTGATTTTGTGTATTTTCTTCTAAAGGTTGAAAAAGAGCAGCTATAGGGAGAACTGAGCTGGATGAAATGCATTCTCCTAGAGGTCAAATAAAGGTGAAGGCCACGGGCACTACTTAAGAAACTTCTCTGAGAGATGTTGTGCAGTCTCAGGAGCTGGGACAAGAAGTGTGTGCCCATCTTCCCATAACCTGTCAGTGGTATTTTTCCAGCCACAGTGCTGTGCAAGTAGGACAGGATAGTCAAATACAGATGAGGCATACATTAAAAGGAAAGCTAAACTTGGGGTGATAAGAGGAAAAGAATTATTTATAGAGGTTTTGGAAAGTTTATAAATCATAGAAATTTATCTATAAAGTCTAAAGAAGAGAGACTATGGGAGTATATAGTCTTATCTCCTGTAAATTACAGGCAACTGTTATTTAACCATGAACTGAGCCTGCCGGACTTCAACACAACATAGCCTGTGTTTGGATAGCCTGCATTTTTCAGGGAGGCATTGAGTCTCAATTTGAAGACACTGAGAGCCAAGGAATCAACCACAGCCCTTGTTTATTCCAAGGATTATTTGTTATCAGTGGTACTGAACTAGGTACTGAACAGTACACTATTTTATTTTGCTTAATTCCAGCTGCTAGACATAACTCCTTCTTATTTAACTCTGGTAGGTTCAAGTGGTCCTTATATTCAATATTTTCCCTGTGCATATATGTATACACTGTTATCAACTTACCTTTCAATCTCTTTGGTTCAGTGAGTAGTTTAAGATTTTTAGTTCTTCAATTACATGGCATTTTCTCTGATTTTAGATCATTCCATAGCTCTTCTCTATACTCACTTCATTTTTTCCGGTATCCATCTTGCAATATGAGTATCAGAACTGGCTTGACCACCATCATAACTTTGCACATACAGGTAAAAATTGTCAGCATTAACAGCTGTGCTCTGTCTATAAGTCAAGGTTTGCACAAACCCTTTCTGCTACAGCAAACTCATCAGCTTACTCAGCTTGTCCTTTTTAAACTTCTCCATTGTGTAGGAGAGCCTACATTCCTTATTAGGTATACATTGATAGATTTTATTAAAACGTACATTGTTTGAATGAGATCCAGTTTATAAAAGGTCAAGAATTCCTCTGTATCTTTGCCTGAAGTAATTTTTATATCTATTTTTAACTGCCTTTAAATAGGCCGTAGAGACTGCTATATTGTGGTATGTTTTATGACACCACAATAATTCTTGATATTTCAGATATAACTGATCAGAAAATGCTGGCAGACACAGTCACTGCCACATCCAAGAGCATTATTCTAGGGCCGTGCTCATTTGCATGTGAGAGCAAAGCTGGCAATCTCAGCTTTCCTGGTTAAGGAATGGAAATGGAAAATGAAAAACAAAAAAAAGGATCTTAGTGCCATGGTTTTCAAATCAATCTCTTCATGTTAGTGCAAGACTCATGAGTCCTGAATGATTGAATTTGACAGTATTCCTAAAGGGCACAATAGCGTGAAGAGATTTGTCTCAACCTGGTGCCAAAGAGAGCAAAATTTTGCCATAGAATCATATTGCTAACAGAAAGAGTAATTAAAAGTTGGAAAGCATGTGTCATTCAGGCTAATGAAAACTGAATGGTACATTTAATAGTCTCTACTGTCATTGAAATTGAATTTTGTATATATGTATATTTGTATATATATTTTTAATACTGCCATTAAATATACTTTTATTTGCTCATTTCCAAGTAGTTTCTGGTTTCTAATTTATGAACAGATGTTCTTGGCATCAAGGGGATGTTAAGGATCTCCTACCTCTGTTTGTGCTGGATAAGTTCATCAGTTACCTTCCTGGACTTTGCTTATCAGTTTTTCAAGGCTGGAAGACAGTACAAACACACGGAGGCTTCTAGTTTAATTGACCTAGGAAGAGGTTAATAGATGTGCTCTAATGTCAGCATGGATTCTTTTAGGCCTGTCAGCAGATACAAAAAGTTTGATTCAGCTGCAGATTCTGGCAGCAGTGGATGCAATCCCACAGCAATGTTTGGATCCTTTCTGGGCAAGCTCCCAAAGGTGGGCTTTGGTGATGGCTTGTCAGCCATAAGGAATGTTCTGCATGGGCCTGTATTGTCATTTGGCTTCTCATCCTTCATATCCAACCTAGAGATAAAGCCACAAGACAATGCAGCAGTTAGGCTCACAGAGCATTAGATGTTCTGCTTTGTTTGTCATATTCTGTTGATGCAATTTCTTCTCTTTCCTTCTGAGAAGTTCCTACCGTGGTGCATTGTTAGAACTGGAGCTCAGTGTTGAATGATAAGGTAGAGCCTTCTTTGCCCCAAGAGTGAAGGAGTTTCTGCTAATCCAAGCCAACAGGAAAGGAGTGTCTCCTACTGTAGGAAAGGCACAGAAGTTGTACAGAAGCAAATCAGCTGTGTCTTTGCCTATTCTACATTAATTCAAAATAAAGCAAAAATAAGCTGGAGATATTTAAGCAAATACTGAGGAAATACAGTGGAAAAGGTACACCTAATCTGTCACTCTCCCATGAAGATGTACATGGAGATAGACATTGATGAAGAAGTGACTTTTGAGAAGACATTCATATGAGGAGAGTCATAGTCAATTTGACTGAACTTCCGCCTTAAACAGAGGAGAGGCAAGAAAGAACAGAATTTGACCTACGTTATTTTGTCATTATCCCTCATTTAATTCATGTTTAATATAATCTGCTTTTAAATACTGTCACCCTTAACTGAAATTATTGAGCTAGCATACTTAACTTTGCTTAATGTCAAACCGCTGCCCTGGCTTATTAGAGCCCTAAACAGGAAGTGTAAATTAGAACAACTGTTGGGAAAAACCCCGCACACATCAAACCTCACCGCTGAAAACCACCAAAGCAGCTCAGCAACTTGATTCTGCCCCCTCCTTTTAGACTGTATAATACGAAACGCAAATTAGCAAAAGTGGTGGAACCTGTTTCTGCTTTTAACAATTTGTTAGCCTAAGCACAGCTTGTTATAATGTAAAGTCACATTAGAATGTTGCCTTGGAAATTTTGTCAACCTCAGGTTTGGTTGTTATTTACTAAGGGCTGCAGTTACAGATCCCTACCTGAAGTATGCAATAAACAAGTGTTTTAGTTCATATTCTAATAAACAAGAGATCTATGCAACAGCGCGTGCAGGGGAGCTACTCTTTAACAAGAGCAATGTTATTTTACCTTAAAAATTGATCAAAGTGGATAAAAGACAAAAAGTGCTAATTCTTTTATTTGCAGACAGGCAACTGCATTGGTTTTGGTAAAATCCAACTACTTCAAATATCAGCAAAACATTATTCCACTAAATTTTCTACTCCTGCTCATTGCTAGTCAGTGGTTACAGCGGAGACCAGAGCCAAGATGCAAATTCAATTTATGTTCAGTGCGATCCTTCTTCTTGTGTAATCAGGTAATAAGGCAAAGCCGCAAGCCAAGCTGTTCCTCGTTATTACGGTGTGAGCGAGGCCGCTCCACGGCCTCTGGGCTATTTGACTGAACTCACAGCGGAGCTAATGAGATCTTATTGGGGACAGTAATTATTTCGCAATAACCACAAGCAAAAAAGAAAATCTAAGGGCCGAAGACTGTTGTAGGGGGCACGAACACCAGCAAAACACCCGCCCCGGCGGCGCCGGGCCTGGGGGGCGGCACCGCTGACCCGCGCCGGGCCCCGCCCCGCTTCGAACCCGCCGCGCCGCTGTGGGCGGGCCCTTCCCCGGCGCCCGGCCAATCGTAGCACGTCTTTCCCCGCGCGGCGCCGCCATTGGCCGGGGTCGCGGCTTCCGCCGAGGGCCGGGATTGGCGGCGGCGCGCGCGCGGCGAAAGGGCGGCAGCAGCAAAACGCCGGGGCGGCGCGCGCCAGTGTCCGCGTGAGTGTCCGCCACCGCGCGAGCCCCTCCCGCCCCGCGCGACCCCCGCCTGCCACCCCCCCGCTCCCCCCCCCCCCCGCGGCCCCGTCCATGGCGGCCCCGGGGCTGGCGCGGCCCCTCCGCGGGGACGGGGCCCGGCACGACCCGCCCTGACGCGGCCTCTGCCTGTGGGGGACCCGCTCCGCGCGTCCCCGCCCCTCCGCTGCCGGCCGGTCCCCGCGGAGGCCGTTCCCCTGCGGTGCTGAGCGGCGACCCCGCGGCCGCAGCTGAAGGGCCCGTCCCGTGTTCTCCCCGCTGCGCCCGCCCGTGAGTCCCGCGGCCGGTGGCGAACCCTGGGACGGGCGTTCGGGCCGCGGCCTCGCCGTCAGGGGCTGTCCCGCAGAGGCGGGGACGAGCCCCGGGTGCTCCCCTCGGTCTGGCAGCGGTGACAACACCGGTGCGAACTGAAGTGCTGGAGGCGGGACGGCTGTTGCCTGTCCGGGAACAGACCGATTTACTGTATCGGTATCCGTATTAGCTTGCACTCTTTGTGCTGCCGGTGAGGCCCTGCTGTTACAGGTTTGGAACAGGCTCATCTGCCTGCTCAACACTGGCAGAGGGAGTGTCTGTCTCTAAGAGACTAGAAACCTCTCTAATCTCATTCCAGTAGTTTCCAAGTCCCACTCTCCAGCAAAGCTCTGTCAAAAAAGGAGGCTGTTGCTTGTCCCTGTTCTGTTACACATGGATGACAGACTAAAGGTAGCTCGAATTCTTTGGGGACAAAATGTATTTCCAGCTCATAGCTGAAAGAGTTGAATCCTTTCATTGGAAGTTTTCCAGAATATGTTTCCCCTGTGTAGAAAAGTTCATCCAGAACTTTGAAGGTTTGACAAAGTAACAAGCAAGGAAGATTTTTGAATGGAACTAGTGTGGGGAACTGTCAGAGGTGATGCTTCCAGGCTCACTTATCACCCATTATTCTGCCCCAGGGCTTCCTGCCACTCTTTCACTCATGAAATAGAATTATTGGGGGTTTTTTGATTGTATGGTATTAACTGTAAATTTACTAATTTGCAATTTTATGTAGTATTCCCAATATTTGGGAAGAAGCACTTCAAAATAAATCTATATTATTTTTTCTTGTTATGGTGGGAGGACAACAAATAATTATGCCTTTTGTTGAGATTATCTAGGAGGGAGAGAAGTCTCTTGTATTGAGAAGATATTTTTTTCTCTTATAATTTCTTTCAGGTTTTCTGTCTTTCTACAGCTGTTGCAGTGTGCAATGCAACTATTTCTGTGTGCATCAGTTCCTTGCCTTTCAAAGCAAACTTCAGGGGAAAGACAATGCTTTAATATGAATGAGGAAATGTGAAAGATGAAAGAAAATCATTATCTAAGCTTATCTTGCAGTCTTTCTTCCCTTCACTCCTCTTCCCTTTTACTAGAGATAGAGTGCGTTTACTGGTTTGGTATTTCTCTGGGATAATGGATGACACTTTGTTGTTTTAGGTAACACAGAGGAACTCCTCAGACTCCCTAAATCTCATCTTAAGGACTGAGTACAGGGCCAGGAAGTGTCTTACCAGATATGCTTGCTCCCCCAGGTGTCCAGAAGTGGCCCTCGAAGTCTTGGATTTTTTACTTGAGATTTGTTTTGTGATGGAGACGATGTTGAAGTCTCACCGTGATGAACAGCACCCTCATCAGGCTGAAGACTTCCACAGGAAGCTTGAGCAGAACAGCAAGCTTTCAGGTATGCGCTGAAATAGGAATTGTTAACATTATGTTTTGTTGCTGGCATGCTGCTTCATCACTTCAGGAAGTTTCTATATAGATTATAAGCCTGTCTGTATATGGTCCTGGTGTATAAAGAATTAATGAAATGAAAACATTTGAGGTGGCTTTTGATTTTAAGTTTATTCCTGCTTTTTATGTGTTACAGTTTGTCACAATTTGCTAAACTTACTATTTATTTACTATAGAATATGTTATTATAAGAGGATACTAGAATTCAAAAAAGCTAGCCCTGGAGAATAAAACTCTGACCAAACAAGTGCACAAACCCAACTGGGTATTTGGGCCCTGAGAAGAGACTAGGTGATGTTTGTACTGCTGTCTATCAACAAGGACAGTCACTGACTTTTTCTAGCACTTCTCAGGATCTTTCACTCAGGCAGCTCTGTTGATTTCCTAAACGCTTCCAGTGCCTTGGGTAGGCACTGCAGCCTGTCACCTTGCTGGAAGTGCTCTGACAGCACTGAACTCTGTTCAGGGTGGAATCTGAATTCAGTGTCAGACAAAATGGAGTATTTGACAGATTCTACAGAAGCTGTTGAGGGAGCTTTCCATGATTCTTAGCATATACCTTAGGGCTGTTAGACTAGTGGCACAAAACAACCCAAAAACTGTCATTAATTCATTATTTATTTTTAGAATGAAAAATGTACACTTATTTTTCTATTTGATTGACTTTTCAAATGCCAGTTTGTGCTTAGTTCTATATAATAAAATATTCCTTACCCCTGCTTCAGAGAAATTAGTCACAGCCTCTACATACTTGATAACTTCAAAAGAAGTGAATTCTTATGCAGGGTATAGAAAATACTTAAAATACAAGAATTTGTAAACTGAATGGAAGACTATGTGATTTTTTTTAAATAATACAGTATAGCATCCTTGTCGTGCCATCTAGTGATTGCAGCACAAAGTGCAGCAACTTAAATGCAGACCAAACATGGGTTTTGATGTTTACTATTTTAAGAAAGTGTGAAAGATTGCATTATTGATCTTAAAAGTATATAAAAAATAATTCATCTTCTGCATTTTTGATATGCATCTGATGGATATGCACCTGTGCTTACAGAAACAACTATTACAGTTTTGTCCTGTGTGAAATTGATATTGCAAATCTCATGTAAACATTTGGCAATGAGCTGTAGATGTTGTACTAATCAGAAGGCTTTTGCCCTCTCAGGATCTCCTAGGTATCAGATGAGTAAAAAATAATTTTTTAAATGCTACAGCTTATAAGGGAGTGGGATGACTAACAATGTCAAGTATGCAGATGGTAATGTCAGCAGGGATAAGATACCTTTGTGCTGTGTTTTCCTGTGTATATGTGATTTCATAGTCCTGTGACCTGAAGTGTAATTTGTGATCTCAAATATACATCAGATATTGAATCAAGTAATAAAGTTCCTAACTTATTTTCCCTGTTCTTTCCACCACAGGAATAAAAAAAGATATTGAAAAACTTTATGAAGCGGTGCCACAGCTTGTAAATGTGTTCAAAATTAAGGAAAAAATTGGAGAAGGTAAATGTTTCATTTTAGCTTGCTTAGACTTAGATTTCTTTTGGCATTTCTAATTTAAAAAGTATTAATCTAAGATCCCAATATATGCAGTTTAATCCAAATTCCTTTTTGACTTACTACTTGGTCTCTGTAGGAATTCTGATAGCTGAGCACATAGGTGTGTTAATTAGGAACATTTTCAAGCTATTTTCTTGAAAATCTGATATATTAAAGCCTTTTAAAACAACACTGCAATTTTGACAATTAAAAATTTTTGAGGTAGATTCAAGTAAATAAGTCTTAACATTCTGTTCTTTTTCTCCTTTACGTGAGAAGTCTATTTATTTTACTCTTGGGAGCAAACAACGCTTTTCAAAAATACCACTTGCAGTTTGGCAGCATTATGAGAAAACAAGCTTCAACTTAGGATTCCACTCTGGAATCACTTTCATTTTAGCAGTTCTCACCACCAAAAATAATGTCTTAAGTCAGCTTGGTAACTCTTGTTGCTGAATCAATTATATTGAAGGCATGGGTCTCTAGGTTTTTATTTTTTTTAATGAGTGCAAAAAGTATTTCAGAGTTTTTGCTGGCCTTTTTGTGTATGTGTTTACTCAGTCTCTTGAACTAGCATGATGCAGACACAATACTTAAAATGTAATTAAAAGTAATTTGTATTCTTTATTTGTATGGAAGAACACTTCAACTTGTGTATTCAGATATCTCAGTTCTGAATTAACCTCCTAAGAGGTATATTAGGATATCCTTAAAATTAAATGGATGGGTAAGTTTATTGTGAAGCCTGAAAAATCCCTTTCTCAGATGAATCTGTCACATTCTTTGTGCTAATGCTCTGGGAAAACAAACAATAGGAGTCACACATCATGTGAGAAGCCTTACTGTATAGATAAGGTACAGAATTAAGAAAAAATGTAGCAATTTCAGAAGTGCTTTGAATAGCAAAGGCAGTGCCTTCCACATTAGCATTATATAGTCCTCTTACATTGTAGAGAGAGGAGTTGGATGTCAGATGAAAGTAAGCTACCTGAACAAGAAAGCAAATCAAAGATAGGAAATTTACATTCAAAGAGCTCTGTGTCCCAGGCAAGTTAGACAGTGTTATATTTGCATTTTTACTGACATAAAAAACTTGTATACAAGATCACGGAATTCAGTAGTAGAAAAAAGGAACTGGATTTTTCTCTTTTAGAATCTGCTTTTGATGTAGTATCAAGTACACTGCAGGATTGTGAACAGTTACATCACTTCTGTAAAAAGCTGCATTGACCTAATTAAAAATGTTAAAGACAGTGTTTTTCTTCCTTGTTTACAGGTACTTTTAGTTCTGTTTACTTGGCCACAGCACAACTACAAACTGGATTAGAGGAAAAAATGGCTCTGAAACACTTGATTCCAACCAGCCACCCTCTGCGAATTGCTGCTGAACTTCAGTGCCTCACAGTAGCAGGGTACATAAACAAAAAAATTATGATTGTCATGACTAAACTGCTGAACGCTATCTCACTGCTCTGTATTTATTTATTTTAAATTTTGGCACTTCTCTTGCTTTTTTTTTAACCACAGACATGAAAATTCTTTTTGTCGAGAGCAAATAACAAATGGAGTGTCCTACCTGTAACGGATGCCCTTTTCTGCTAATCTCAGTTTGCAGAGGGTGCTCTGTTTCCCATCTGAGAAATTCCATGATGTTTCTCTGTGATAACAAAAGTTCCAGTTCTGAAATGCTTTGAAAAAAATAATCTCTTCATTAGAAAATGTGGTTTTAGGAATGAATACTTGTTGCCAGAGTGCGCTGAATAACACCTTCTTAAAGTAGTTGGATCGTGAAGGTTAGGTCCTATACTTAATTACAGCAGTAACTACAAAACACGACCCCACAAATAATCTGTGGTGCCCTCATTGCAAATTGCAGAACTCAAATGGAACATAGCAATGAGCAGCAACAGCACAACTACTGATTGCTGATAAGACTGCTGTCAAGATATAAGTTAGGATTATAAAAGAAAGCCTGACTGAATTTTTTAAGAAATAAAGAAAAATAAACAGTCATCTTCTGGTCTTTATTCAGTAACATTACTTTTCTTCTAGGGGACAAGATAATGTTATGGGAGTTAAATATTGCTTTAGGAAAAACGATCATGTGGTTATTGTTATGCCATACCTGGAACATGAATCCTTCTTGGTGAGTCTATTTTAATGTGTAGTAAAACATTTAATTAAGAGCAGTTGCATAATTATTCTGTAATTATTCTATGATTCTATGAATTACAGTATCCAAATAATCTTTCAGGACATTCTGAATTCTCTTTCCTTCGAAGAAGTGAGGGAATACATGTTTAATCTGTTCAAAGCGTTGAGGCGCATTCATCACTTTGGTATTGTTCACCGTGACGTCAAGCCCAGTAACTTCCTCTACAACAGGCAGCTAAAAAAGTAAGTCTGACCATACTGTGATCTCATCTGGGGATGTGTGCCTTGGCAGAACAGAGCCTATTAGGCTTTTAGGCTTCTTTCCTTCCAGCTGCATAACACGTGCTTAAGTAATAAAGCTAAAAAAGGTGGGTTTTTTAATTTGTAATACTTTTCTTTCAGTGTTTAGGGATTTAAGGAGGGAAGGATTTTTTTTTTAACTTAAGATAATATCTGCTTCACAGAGTGACAAGTACCTGAAAAAATGAAGATTTTACTACTGAGTAAAAGTATTACATTTACAAATAAGAACAAGAAGAGTTATGTCAGTATTTTTTTTAAAGAGAAAGCTAACTGTAAGTTTGTGGTGCATAGAATGATACTTGTACATTTTTAACAGTGGATAGAGTAAAACTGATACAGGTAGGATAGCTGGATTTGGGCTGTTTTCACCTTGCATTGAATTAATGTTCATAACTAGTAGGGTTGGCTTTTTTGCCTGCAAGTTACAATATTCAAAGACTGTAAAAACTGAGGTACTGCCTTTTTTTGTGAAGAGCTGAAATGGACAGAATGCATCAGTGCCAGCAGTCCTAGAGCTGTATTTGTGAGTACCGTGCTTTGTACAGTTGGGACACTGATGTGCTGGAGCATCTCCAGAGCAAAGCTGGTGAAGGGTCTTGAGCACAAGTCTGATGAGGAGCAGCTGAGGGAGCTGGAGGTGTTTGGCCCTGGAGAAAATGAGGCTCAGGGGAGACCTTATCGCTCTCTACAGCTACCTGAAAGGAGGTTCTATCAGGGTGCATATCAGTCTCTTTTCCTAAGTAACAAGGGATAAGATAACAGGAAATGGCCTCAAGTTTCACCAGGGAAGGTTTACACTGGATGTTAGGAGAGATTTCTTCATCAAAAGGTTTTATCAACCTTTTGGTTGGAATGGGCTGCCCAGGGAAGTGGTTGAGTCACTATCCCTGGAGGGATTTAAAAGACCTGTAGATGTAGTGCTTAGGGACATGGCTTTGTGGGACTTGGCAGTTAGACTCAATTTTTAGAGGTCTTTTCCAGCCTAAATGTTTCTGTGATTCTGAGTAGTGACAGTTTGTAGGGAAGATTTGATTGCATTTTGCCAAACCTGAAGCTTAAAAGTTTGAGAAATACTATTTTCTTTTTTTCTTTTAAATCTGTCAAAATGAATTTGGTACTGTCACTTTGTGAAAGCGTTTGTCACATTCCAGCATTTGTTTGAGCCTTAATCTCTGCTTTGTGTGTGGAGGCCATGGAGTTGAGTTTGAGTCCCAGGGACTGGTGGATTGTGTCTGTGCTGGTTGAAGCAAAGAATAATTCTTTTAAAGACAGATCTGAAGTGTGAACTAATGTAGTCTTACCTGTTTGAAGACTCAAATTTCAGTAGTATTTGCCAGAAGTCTGTCAAAAATTTCGGCATTGTTAGTCTTGTCTGTCTTCACTTCTACGTTTGTCCTCTGCCCGTGGGAATCCTGCAAGAGTGAAGTTACTTGTACTTGACTGTTGGTTGAAGGTTTGTAGCTGTAGGATTAAAACCCCAGAAATCAGTTGCTGGGAATACTTTTTTAATACCATTGAAGATAGTATGCACTTGAGAATATTTTGGGACAAGAAACAATGAAGTAAGAGTGGTAGAGGGTAAAAAACATTGAGGGGACAGGTTAAGACGGAACATAGGAGGCAAAGGAAGAAAACAGGACTGTGATGCTGGCAGTAGTACAGATAAGCAACATATTGAACAAAATGTGAAAGAAAGATAAGTAAGCAAGTAATGAATAGTAAATTCAAATGATGGATAGATACTCCTGATTCTAAATTTGTGTCTTTCAGGTATGCCTTGGTAGATTTTGGCTTGGCACAAGGAACCCCTGATACGAAAATTGAACTTCTGAAAACTGCCCACTCTGAAGACCAGCAGGAAAGTTGCTCGCAAAATAATCCCATTGTAGCCTTGGGAAATGGGGTTTCTGTCAGTGACACAGCACCTAAACAGATAGCTCAACAGTCAGCCTCAAAAGCAGCTGACAGAAAGTCCAGCTCACTTTCAAAAGCACAGATTAAACAAGGAAGAGGAGGAAAGGTTCTCAGTCTCTTTCATTAATATTGTTGTATATGTTTAATGTGTTCCTTCATCCAACAGGGGGAGATGCAATACTTGCACAGAAGCCATGTGTGCACATCTTGCAGGGCCCCAGAGGGATGCACAGAGGCTACTCCTATGTAACTGTATTTGCTTCATCATTATCTGTTTAATATACAGTGCCAAAGGCTATATGAAACCCTAGCACGGGTTACTATTTGACAGCCTTAAATCCTTTTTTAAGAGACATGTACAGTGAAACTCCTCCCCAAGCCAATAATTATTCACCTGTATTTAGTTATTGCATAACAAATGCAGTACAGACCACACTCAGATTGTCTTGGGGCACTTCTGAGGTGTGATTCGTTTTGTAAGCGTGTTTGCTGTTCTGTCTAGACCATGTTTTCTTCATCCACAGTAAACTGGTGCCTGAAAATGACTTACATGCAGCTGTTCATGTTTTATGTCACTTCACACTTTTTTTTTTTTGAACTGTCAGTATCCAGCTGACTGTGTGTTAGATCGGATCCTTATTGTCCTTTTTGTTGGTATTGCAGGAGGACTCTGTGCACCATTCTGTCCAGCGCTCTGTCTTTGGAGAGAGGAATTTCAATGTCTACAGTTCCACATACCAGGAGAACTCAAGTACAAAAGTAAAAGTATGACTCATCAGTAGGATCAATCTGTTACATATTTGGAAAATTATAGAACTGGTGGTTCTTTAAGACTGGACACCTCTCCAGGATAATGCGGAACTAAAAGTTTTCGAGCAGATTATTAAGTGTGCCTTTGCTCAAAGGCTTAAGGATTTTTTCATTTCTGTTTCAGTCCCTTTTGAAACTCTTGAACAACTAGTTATGTAGCTGTCTCCCTAGCTGATCTTGTTTGGATGCTAAATTAATCTTATTTCCTGTACCTATATCTGTGTAACTGATCACAGAATCATAGAATATGCTGAGTTGGAAAGGACCTATCAGGATCATTGAGTCCAACTCCTTGTCCTGCACAGGACACCCTGAGAAACACACTACATGTCTTGAGAGCATTGTCCAAACACTTCTTGAACTCAGACAGGCTTGATGCCATGACCACTTCCCTGGGGAGCCTGTTCCAGTGCTCAACCTCCCTCTACTTATCTTGTGCCACTTTTTTTTCTTTTGCATATGAAGCTGAGGATAAAACTTGTAACTATTTTTTTGTCATTTGTCTAATATGACAAGGGGGAAACCCAACTAAATTAGAGGGTTTTGTCAACAGTGAGTATTTTATTGTAGAATTAGGGTTAGTGCCTGAGTGTTGCTGTGGCTTTTCATATTCTTTACTCCTTATTCTCTTATTGAGCCAAAAAAATTCTTGAAACATTATACTAACTTGAAAAATACTTGGCTTGCAGCTTCAGAATATCTAATATATATATTGGGTTTTAGTAAACACTGGAAAATGTCTTCTGAAGGGGAAGGGGAGGAAATCAGAATATTTAGAAAGTTCCAGTGTCTGTTTTATAGATGTTGTGATACTGTTAAAAAAGATTTGGTGTCTTCTGTCCTAAAATTGCAGCTTCTTGCTCACAAGCATTGGTTCAGTCTTAATATTTTAAATATGTCACTTTCTCTAAAATATCTACATTGCAGCTCATAAAACAAGCAAAGGTGATAGATGTTTCATCTAGGAAGTTAGTAACAAAGAAGAAGATTATTTTTACCAAAACTGTGAGCAATGGGGCAGCCAGGAAAGCTGCTGGTCCCTTAAACCTGCCCTGTGACTGTTACGCAACGGACAGAGTTTGCAGTGTTTGCCTTTCAAGGTAATTTGCTTTGATAATGTTGTAAAATTTGTAAAATTGTCCACTCTAATGTCAAACAAAGTCAGAAACTTAGATTTACTAGACAGTTCATTTAGTAGGTGAAAGATAGGATTTGATCTCTTAAACTCTTAAAACTGAGTACTCTTTTTAAACAAGAGTAGTTCATGGAATTTGTGGGATAATTGGTTCACTGCTATCTGCAGCAACTAAGATCCTCTGTTAATGATTTTTTGTTGTATTTAATTATTCACCTACATGTGTTGTAGAAAATCGCTTGAGTTAATTACAACACTTAGAAAAGACAATACATCAATCTGTCACTAGTAGTTATCTTATAGGCCTAAGTCATGCCAACAGTTGGGATTCTGGAAATGGTGAAATGTAGAATAAAAAGCAAACATGACTGTTCTATATTAATTTAAAAAACTAATAGAATCACAGAATGGTTTGAGTTGGAAGGGACTTTAAAGATCATCCAGTTCCAAGCCCTTGCCATGGGCAGGGACACTTTTCACTAGACCAGGCTGCTCAAAGCCCCGTCCAGTCTGGCCTTGAACACTTCTAGGCAGGGGCATCCACAGCTTTTCTGGGCAACCTGTGCCAGTGTCTCCTGTTAGAGAATCTTAGTAGCTCAGTTCAACTCCGTCCCTCTGCAGTTAGTTTTGATTATGATATACTATTGCCTTTTATCCCTGCATTATTTTTTAAATAATGATAATTTCACAGCTTTTAGTTAATGACAAGTAATATCTTGTCAACACTCAGAAAGAACTAATCTTAGTTTGCTCTGGACTAATACAAAGCCAGAGCATATAAATTCAAGAATCTCTTGCATTTTTTGCCTTTGGTGAATTAGTTTCAACTTCAAAGTGTCCTATGAAAACTAGACTTTAACGAACATTATGCTGCTCTTGGATGAAACTGGAAAAGGTCATTGTGAATTAAGTATGCAGTAAGTATTTCTCTGGTACTATCTTATGCTAGATAATACAATAAAAATATAATAGATAATATAATAAGGCTATGGCCTTATGCAACATAATGTCATGCTAGATAAGATGCTTCAAAGTTCTATAAAACTTGAATAAAGTAGGGTTAGGCTGTTTACACATCTTACATAAATATATTCTAAAAATAATATTAAGTGTTATTAGAACTTATTTATCAACATTTATATTCTGAATATGTTTACTTCTTATTACAAGGCCTCAGCAAGTTGCTCCCAGGGCAGGAACACCTGGATTCAGAGCACCAGAAGTGTTAACAAAGTGCCCCACTCAGACCACAGGTACTGCACAACGAACCAAAACAAATGCCTTTTCTCACCTTTTGATCCTTCTAATTTATGCATATTTTGTTGTCTTTTTTTTATTGGAGGATTTTTTAATGTGAAATTAATTTTTTCATCCCTTCTAACCCTTATCAAGCATTTCCTGATTTTAATTAAAAGTTTATTATTAGGAGGAAGGACAAGTCATGAATATTTTTCTTGTGTTTGAAACTCGAATATATCTTTATTCATTTGAGGGTTAGGGCCACACGCAGGAGTGGAATATAATATATTTTTTTAAAAAAGCCATAATTTTTATCAAGTTTTTTGGCTTATTTATTCAAGAAAGATCTTGAATAAATCTTGGGGAAAGGACATACTGTAGACTTTTCTAGACAGATTGTCACATACTTTACTGTCATAGCAGGCATAATTAATGGTAGAATTGCAAATGGGTTCTAGAAAGCATAATTTATTGATTTTTATCAGAATTTTTTCTTTTCACTAGTGCTTTAAATAGCTAGTCTGTAAAAATAGCATAATCTTACTAAAATTTTAATTTCTCAGTGTTTAAGTCTAGTTAATAAGATTCAGTAGTTTGGGTAAATATCAGGACACAGCAGAGGGATGGTTAATGCATTAGGTGTTGCAAGCAACATGGAAGAGGTTGTGCCTACCTAAGGGTGGAGAGGCAATACAAGCAAAGTTACCCATTACACATTTGGTGTATGACTAGGAGTTTTGACTCATGAAAAAATACAAATGTCCTCAAAAGCTGGATTTAAAATAACAGGTTTTAGCCACTTTTTTTCTGAATACTTTTTGAGAAAGTTGACAATTTTCAGTAGTTAAAGTGTGTATACACACTCAAAATAGACTTAACAATACATTTGATCAGTTTATGCCTAGGTAGTTTACTGTTATTCGAAACAATGTCTGTGCCGTGGGTATGACTGGGATTTCAGAGGTATGGCAGCTTGTTTGGAGTTCTTGTGCCTGTGCTGTAACAGCCAGCTTTATAGGCTACAAGCCATCCAGAAATCTAGGACAAGTTTAGACAATCCCTGAATCTGTCTAGACAGAATTTAGGCAGAAAGAAGACATACTTGGGAAATCTTGGACACATGCTGGTGTTAAACATGCTTTCAGACAGTTGTCTGTTCTCTAGGGTAATGGAGAGCAGGATTACAGAAAATAGGGGTAAATCTGGAAACTCTTGCGTGTGGCACTGACATCCCTGAAAGGTCTGAGTGGTGCTGAGCTCCTGTAGTATGTCAACAAAGGCCTTAATTAGAACTGGGTAGACCAATACTAATATTTATGATATTATGTTTTATTTGAACTAACAAATATTCTTGTCCGCTTCCATCTGGGACTGCTGGAGTCACCTCCTTGTATTCCTGCCAATCTTATGTCTAGTTTTGGTCTCTGTGCTGAGACCAGCTTACCAGGTGGATCCAGCTGACTCTATCCAGAGCTACCACCACGCATCGGACCCAGGTTCACAGTGCAGGGAATACAACCTAAACTCTCAAGCTGATGCTACACAGGTCCATTACCCTTTCACTTGGTTTGTCCTGCTCCCCTTTCCTCACTAGTTAGATAACACTAGACAAAAGCATAGGAAAGAACCATGATTTTGATGTCATTCTGCAGGATCTTGGGAGTCTGTCAATGATCACAGGTCTACCAGAATTGTAGGGCCAGGATTTACTAGCCATTCAGATGTATAATGCCTATTAATTTCAGCAAGAGTTACATAATTAAACCTTTTCAAAGGTCTTGACCTTGATTGCTCCAGCTTACTCACCTCAGGGTGATGCACAAACCCTCAAACAGATCATCTTTTCAGCAGTGACACAGTAATATTAAAACTTTTTTACAGGAACTATGCAGAAGGTAGAAAACTTTTCTGCTGTGAATTGTGCCAAATGATTAACTTGGATTTTTATTTTTTAATAAAAGACGTAAAATCTGGCTTTGCAACTAAGTCAACCTAACACTTTTTTAAAAAATCAAAGTCCTGTGCTGAGTATTTCTAATTAAAACATCCAAATTAATTACTACCTATTTTGTTACTTATTTTTTTGAAGAGGAGCAGGATGACTATGTCTTTATTTCCCAAATGTTAATTTTTCTCTTCAAAGTTTGAGAATCCTTCAAACTCTCTCCTTCACTAAACCTCACCATCTCTCAAAATGTGCACCTTAGTGAGCCAAAGAAATTATGACAGACAGGTATTCTTGTAACTAAAGTTTCCATCAGGCTTTGGCATCTATCCCCAGAGTACTCTCTGTACTCTTCATAACAGAGTGAAAGTGATGAATAAGTTCTACCTATTAGATTTAAACTGCCTATACTGTCAAATGATTTCATATTAGAGAGCAACAAAGCTCATAGTAAGATAAATTTCTTAGTGCTGCCTACAGCCTCATTCCCCAAAAACTTCAGATTCGCATTAATTTGTGAATTGTTTTTTATTTATGACCTTTATATATGATTTTCTTTGTATGAAGTAAAGTTCAAGAAGTATCAAAACTAGGCATTTCATTTGACCCATCTCATCTCCCTGGGTAAAACAACTTTATATATTTTTTTGGTACATTTTAAGTTTATCAAGAAAAACACACTCTCTGCATGAAAGTAGGAAATTATTCTTCATTCTAATTATAGTAATTTCCACTCTTTGCTAAAGTAATTATCTATGTGACTAAAGTCAGAACATAACTGTTGCTGATAGGAACTTCTCAGATCATAATTTCTTTTAAAAGAAGGTTGTGATTTTGTTTGTGATGAAATTGTGAGTTTAGTTATTACTAAATTTGCTTTCCTTTGCAGCAATTGACATGTGGTCTGCAGGAATAATATTCCTTTCTCTGCTCAGTGGACGGTATCCATTTTTTAAAGCAAGTGATGATTTAACTGCTTTGGCACAAATCATGACAGTCCGTGGATCCAGAGAAACCATTCAGGCTGCTAGAACTTTTGGTATGCAAACCTTAATTATGGGGAAAAGGGGAAAATGTTATTTAATGCTGTGACTTACAATCTGATTTTTTTTTGTTTGTGTTTATAAATATATTTTTAGGTTTTAGAGTCATTTTGGAAGTAAATGACACTTTTTACATGTAAAAACTAAAAGTACTAGTCTATATTTACAGACTTCTAAGATGTTTTTGTACTTTCTGCCTTTTACAATGTGTATATGGGGTGCTTCATGCCACAGTTTTTCCAACCTGTCTGCTGCCTTTCACTAAGTCAGGGCTACTTGAGGTGAAATATGCCAACTAAATGTTTTCTACTGGCATTTGGTTAGAATTCTTGAGACAGTATTTCTATTCCTGCAAAATTTGTCCTGGAGGCTTAAGTCAATATGACTTAATATTTAGATGATGTAAACCTTGCTTTCCCCCCACGCCCCAAGAAGAACTAGTAACAACAAAAAACCAAAACCCAAGAGCTAGCCTGTTTAAAAAACAGAAAATCACCTCCACAGAACACACAACAAACCAAAATAACCATTCCCCTAATTGCTTGCAGGCCAAATGCTGCAGCACTTGCTACCTGTATGTTTAACTAACAGCATCAGTGTTCATTCTCCAGACAAAGGTGTAAAAATCAGGTGTACGGGGTGGCTGACAACCTGGCACTATGTAACTTCATATGAGCCAAACTGCTTTGTTCTGAGCAGAACTGAGGCTGTGACCCTTCTGAGTTGCTGGGACTATTGCTGTAACAGCATGGCTGGTATGGAGACGGGGGGGGTGGCTTGGTTTTGGTTCTTTGATAGGTTTGAGGTGGTTTTTTTTCATTCTGGTTACACTTCGAGACATGAAATTTCTCTGAAACAAACTTGAAAGTTAAAGCTGCATAGAAAGTATAATAAAACGTGGCTTACCTGTACAATTTTTTCCTCCAGGTAAATCAGTTGTGTGTACCCAGGTTGTCCCAACTCAAAATCTGCGAACCCTCTGTGAAAAGCTGAGAGGAACAAACAGTGGCTGTAAGAGATCTCAGGGAGAAGTGCCCAATGGGCCTGAAAACGACTCAGCTTTGCCATTTGCAGTAGACAAACCGTGTGCTCCTGAGGCACTTGGGAAACAAATTCAACAACAAAAAAGCTTTCAGGAAGGTGATGGTGCTTTGGAAATTAAGGCAACTGACATGAAAGGATGGGATCAGGTTCCTGATGAAGCATATGACTTACTTGATAAGCTACTAGACTTAAACCCTGCAACAAGAGTAACTGCAAAGGAGGCTTTGTTGCATCCTTTTTTTAAAGACATAAGACTCTGAGAAGATCCCGTATTCTGTTATTCCTTTCATGTGTTTTATGTGGAAATGAGATACTGAGGCAGTTTTACCTTGTTGCCCTCAACATTTACACTCACTGAAATAACATCACACTGTGCTCTGAACTACTGAATACTGAAATTTTGTCTTGTACAGTTAGACTGCAAATGTCAGTTTAAGAAATATGTGCAGATGTAAAAGTTACATAAACATCACTAACATGGTCTTATCCTAAGACACTTATGAGGGGTTATTGCTGTGCATACCTGTTCTCTGAAAAAGTTACCTTTGATCAAAAACAACAAAGAAAAAGGGTTTCATAAGCTCTATGCTTAATTCTCGAGATATTCCCTTAAAATTTACAAATTTGCCTTAAGGTATGACTGAAATAAGAAAGTGCTTGAGAGACTTTTTTCCATACTTGCATATTTCTGCTTTGTTCCTGTTTAGTACATGGGGGACTGAAAATGGAACAAAGTGTGTTCATTTTATTCAGACTATTTTCAGAGAACAGTATTACTTTGGAAGTGTTGCTAGAGGAGAGGCCAGGTGCTGGAGGTTATATCATCAAAAGAAAAGCATAACTTTTAAAACTACATTTTTTTTTGTGTCTGGCCTTTCCTACTTAAGCAGTAATAATAAATGCATAGTACTCATTTTGCATAGCCCATATTCCTTAGTGCCACGGGTAACTGTCAGTATTCAATAGGTGCTGCCTTCCGAATGTCTCGTGTGACAGGCATAGGTTTGATTTCTGTTATGGAAACTGATTTTTAAAAAAATATCTGTTCAATAAATGATTTGGTTTTATAACTTCAGAAGCTTGTCTAGAGATGCTGTACAAAAATTAGCCAGGTAAGGTTTTCTGCTATGCTTCTGTTTGGGGAAGATCACACACACTGGTTTCCTGCATGAATTCCTCAGTCTAGAAGACACTTTTCAGATAGCTCTAGTGTGTATGACTGTTATAGTGGAAGTATCTTAATTATCAAGGAAGTCTTACCACAGACTTAGGAGCTACCTATTGTCTGGTCCTAAGTAGGAAAATCCACCATAATAACCCTGTACATTCAATGTGTGAAGTAAGCTACATTATGTTCAGCAGACGTTTTTCTAAACCCCTTGATAATTCTGGGGACTGAAATGTAATAGTGTTTTTCCATGTACATTTCTTGAAATGCTAATGGAGCTGTTGCTATAGGAGGTTACAAGCCATTCTGAGAAAAGATTGCTGCTTTGATACCTGTTGCATAACTGGTATGAACTGGTGGTTACAACAGTGCAAAGGTCCTGACCAGGGCTGGGGCTGAAGAGACACTATTTCAATATATTCAAAATCTTGAGCACATAGAAAGTGATGGTAATATTGCTCTGTTCCTGGCATCAGCTGTTAGGGAAAAATATTTGCAGATGTCAGAATATTGATTGCAGAAAATCTTGAAACCCATAAGACCCTGGGGCCCAGGTCTTAGTAATTTTTGCTGTTTATATAATTTCAACACAGCACGTCACTGAGAAATTATTTATCTAAAGGAACTGTGGCCAAATTTGGCAAGCAGTGCTGTCTGCCAGTGTCTGCAGATGTATTGTTTCCTCCTACGTTCGCTCGTGCTGTCTATGGTCTTATGAGAGCACTAGCTGACAGCAAGCGAAAATATGTCAACTATCTGTTGTGAACTTTCTAAGCAACTCCAGCTCTTTAGGCTTTCCTGCTAACAGCCTTAAGCAGCTCCTTGCAACAGGCACTACAACAATTAACCACTGCATAAATTTAATAGCCAAAAAGGCAAAAGCATTACTAATTATGTTTTTACCAAAACATTAAGGGTAAATAAAATTTGTAAGGAACAGTTCTAAGCTCAGTGTATTCCATAATGAGCTGGAAGAACACATTGGTATTACTTCTTCCAGATAGCTATTTAAAACATGGAGAATTTTTTTTCCAGGGGAGGGATAAAGGAAAAGTGTGTTTGAACAAGCATATGCTTATGAAGTACTTTTTCTAGCACTTTACAAAAGAAGAAAGCCAGAAGTAAAATGTTAAATACAATGAGCTCTCACCAGAGGAAAAAAGAAAAAGAGGAAAAAATGAAGGAAAACAGCAAGAAAACAGTAAAACACTGGAGGTGAGCAGTGGTTGCCACTGAGTTTTCTGCTTCTCTCACCTGTAGTTCTGAGAATCTCATAATCTTGTAGGTAAAAGCCAAGTACTTAAGATTCCTTTAAAGTTCAGTTGCATGATTTGAGATGTTTCTGAGCTGAATGTGAATCTCCTACCAGGAGAGCTACAATTAGAAAAAGATCTGCGCAGAAATTACGTTGCTACAGTAAATGTACAGGAGTTGTGAGGCCACAGCTGGGTTATTGTTGAGTTTTGGACACCATGCTATGACAAGGATATTAACAAATTGGACAGAAACCAAAAACGGCAGCAAAAATCAGCATGGACTTGGAAAGATGAGGAGAAACTGATACCTAGAATCCTGAGAACAGAGTGCTGGGAGCAAATATAAATACATCTGTGTATTTAGCATAGGGGAAGCTAGCTTATTCTCAACACTAAGCTAGATTCGGTGAGGAAATTGAGGCATTTGTGAGTTTGTTATTTTCATCCTAGTTGAAAAGGATAGTAAATACATATTTAGAACAAGAGCATAATAGAACAACAGCATTTTAAAGGAAATTAATACTTAATGGCTTAATGAATTCCTATTCTATAATGAAACAATGCAGCTCAAATGTACACTTACAGCAAGGACAGTTCTCTGAGACATTACTGAACAATGTTCTTACTGCACTATAGTTGTAAATGGCTTTTTGGTTGGGTTGGGGTTTTTTTATGTTTGTTTTTTTAGAGCACATAGTAAATTATTCTACTAAGGTAGCCACAGCATGTTCACTTCAAATTTCTCTTATATGTTTTCCAGAAAACAGAACATGTCCCAGGCCAGTGACAGTACATATATGGTTCATACCCCTCTCTGCTGCTGTGTTGCTTGCTGGCCAGTTCAAGGAGTAGTAAATATTTAAATTGGCAACCTGCACACAGTGGGTGGAAATTGGATAGTCCCTTTGATCATACTCTTACAAAGGCCAGCATATAGAGTTTTGTTACCCCAGTAACCAAAAATTTCTAGTATTGCTGAAGTGAGGGTCCAGTAAATCAGATATTTTGCATCAGGAAGGTACAGCCAAGGGTTTTTAAATTTGCCTCTTACGTGGTTAAATCTGCCTCTCCCTGACTCAACCCTTTTTACTTTCATGTCCATTGACTCTGCAAGAATATTATCCCTATACAATGCTTTATTGTATCATGTTAAAAACTAACCACTATAAGCATTCCTGAGTATCCCCAGAGTATTGTTTATTCCATTTATGGGAAGACTTACATCTTCCTGTGGGTATATGGCAGGGAAGAGAATGGTTTTGTTACATGTTATTTGTGCTCTTGCATAAAGTTCTTGCATAGTTTTCAGAGGAGTCAGATTTTAATCCAAACCCTAATTAAACCTTTGATTCAAAAATACTAGTGCTAAGAAATGTTTTGCCCAGGGTATTTATTCAATCCATGTCTTCTATATGGCATAAACAAACTACTTGTAACAAATAATGCATAATTAACTTTACTTCTTAAGGAAGAGATAGGGATGTAGCCTAACAATTGACATTTTAAAGGAAAATTAACATTTTACATGGTTGATTTAATGAATGCCATAGGTCATATGTAGAAGCAGGCAGGCCATTGATAAAACCTCTCTTGTACTTTCCATTCCTGTTTCCTCTCATCACCGCCCCCAAAAAATCCTACCGGAGGATTAGATGCCTGCACTCTCTCTTGCTGCTTTTGTCTTTAATGATTGTTTTGCTGCTTTGAATGTTACTGTGTGTTATGTGAAAAACACCAATTATTTCCAAGTGTCCTGGGGTTCCTCTCTCAAGTCCTGCTTCTGTTCTACTGTCTGTTTACTTGTTTCAAAGATTGCAATTTCCTTATCAAAAACCTCTCACTTGGACTTGGCAGGGTAGGTAAGAAATTCCAGAGTTTTCTGTAGCATTTCATTTTTTTTGTCCATAGTCTTGTCTTATCTGATCTGGGAATACCAATTTCAAATGAAAGAGAAAGCCTAACTTCTGCTGAAATTTCTACTCTGTGAGTACACACCTGTCTGGAGGAAAGTGCTGAAGTGAGACAGTAACATGGATCTCAGAGGACACAAAATGCTACTGCCAGCTTTTTTTCTTGCTTCTATAAACAAAGCCGCATCTTTTTCCTTCGCCAGATTTGTATTGAGCTATAAAATTTGTTTCAAAGTTGCTTTCAAAACTCCCCAGGAAATTATTCTGCCTTCTGTTTGCCAGCCCACTCTCATAGGCTGCCTTAGCTACTTGTAGGGCTCCTAACATATCCCAAAAGTGAGGGACTTACGATGGCTGACTTACTGCAGGGGAGTCCAGGACACATAGAATCATAGAATACGCTGAGCTGGAAGGCACCCATTACAATCATCAAGGCCAGCTCCTGGCCTTGCACAGGACACCCCAAGAATCACACCATGTACCTGAGAGTGTTGTGCAAATGTTTCTTGAGCTCAGACATATTGAGGGTCTTTTTGTTCTTTCAGTACTTTTAATGGATTGAACTATGGTAGTTTACCATGGACAATTCACCAGCACACACAGTTGTCCCCCATACAGCTTACAGCCGAGCAGTTACTGCCTGCTGGGATCCTTCACATGTGCAATCTGCCATATGTTTCCCATTGCAGGTCTGCTTGCAACTAACTCTGTAACTTGAGTCACATTCATTACAGTTCGTTCATGAAAAAATAGTGTTTAGTTTGAGTTTAGAGGTATTTACCCCAGTTGTCTTTGTATAAATCACAGTGTTCTGAAACAGTTTCTTACAGGCAGCCTATACTGAGAGGGGAGAAAGGTCTGAGTTACCTCTTGATTGCTATTCTTTTGGTTTGCTAAAAATCAATTATTTTATTAATTTGATGCATTATGACTTACATATGGTAAATCATCTAACAGCCAGCAAATCAAAGACTGCAAATTCCCTAGTAAATCACCTTGGACATGGATGCAAATATACTGGACCAACGGTGGTCCAGAACTGCATTCCCTGGCCTTTTTTCAGAGTTTGTAAATGGAGACTTAATCTAAGGCTTTTCCTTGAAACATTTCCATAGGGATTCATCACCTACAAATTTTATACAGCACATAAAACTGATTAATCAAAGCCTAATGTTTTCAGACCTTTTGGAACCTAATGAATATGGTAGGACATTACTGTGCCACTTCAGATAATTGCTGTTGGACCACCCAGCTCCTGCCCTCACACCACCTTTAGGACTACATACTGATCCTTGGAGATGAGACCATAATCTGGACATACTTCACTCTGCCTATGGCCTGCCAGTAAAATTTGAGGCAAAAATTTATAATTACCAAACCAATTGTTTTTCAAGTGCTGACGGACCATAATCACGGTTTGTGAGATGCTATTGTTTTGTTCTGTCATGTACTAATTATTCAGGAGAAGCCATACCATCATGCTTACAACTCATTGGTTTTAACCCTGTAATATTTGTATATCAGGGGCATGAAATGCTGAGACATACCACACATTTAAATTGTAACTACAACACCTATATGTCAGTTTTAAGTGCCTCAGTACATGCTAAACTTTGGCATGCAAACGTGAAAATTAGATCTACCACAGAATTTTCAAATATTAATGTCACTCATCCCCTATTGCTGGTATAAGTCGAAGTGAAATGCTAATTTGCAACATTCAAAGAAGACTCAGAATATCCAGGAGAGAAATTCAGTACTGTAATTCAGCCAAGTGCATGTTGCCTGGGTTAATCCCAGCAGGTCTATTTTGTATCTTCCAGTGCAACAAACTCCTTGTGAATTTAATGGAAATTATGAGAAAGGCTTAAATAGGAGGTCAAAAGAAAAATTCAGGTAGCACAAGAAATACACCTACCATCCTTACTGATGCTGGGAGAGGAGTGCTTACCCCTCAGAGCACAGGACAGCTCTTAGCAGCATTGTCTTGTGATGGCTTTGTGGCCTCAGTTGGGTGTGCACATGTGTTTCAAAAGTTGCTGTTTGGTGCCGAGGCTGGGGTGAGTCGGCTCTAGATGGCTGTTCTCATTCCCTTAGCTTTAGGCACCTGGATGACAGGCATCCCATGCCCATCACTTTGTGGAAATCTAAGGAAGGGATGAAGTAAAGTAGGGATATAGTGCTAAGCTACCTCTGCTAGTTTCAGTGTTTGGGGCAGGGGCAACTCAGTCCCAAAACCACTGCAGCTGGCACAGCTTAGAAAGCATCCCATATGACTGAGCAAAGGAGCTGTGGATGCAGGGGAGGAACTCTGCTGGTAGCAGGCTCTTGGTGGTGGTTATCAGCCCTTCCAGAGCACCCTTCAGCCCAGCAGAGGACCTCATTCTTCAGCAGCTAACACTGGGTAACAGTGAATAGGGGATCATCAGAGTGGTGACTTGTCACTGGTGGGATTCCACAGGGCTCTATCTTGGGCCCTGTGCTCTTCAGCACCTTCATAAATGACTTGGAGGCAGGACTGGGAGGAATACTAAGCATGATTGCGGGTAACACAAAACTCAGAGAAGCTGTTGACTCCCTCAAAGGAGTCAAAGGTCTCCCTGCAGAGAGACCTCAACAAATTAGAGGACTGGGCAATCATCAACTATATGAAGTTCAAGAAGGGAAAGTGCCAGATTCTGCACCTGGGATGGGGCAACCCTGGATGTTCAAATAGGCTGGGGAACAAGATGCTGGAAAGGAATCTGGGGATCCTGGTCTATGGCAAGATGAATATGAGTCAGCAGTGCCCTGGCAGCCAGGAGGGCCAACCATGTCCTGGGGGGCTTCAGGCAAAGCATCACCAGCTGAGCAAGGGAGGAGATTGTCCCACTCTGCTCTTCTCTGGGGCGGCCTCATCTTGAGTCCTGTGTGCAGTTTTGGTTATTAGAAAGAGATTCTTCACTCAGAGGCTGGTTGGGCACTGGTACAGGCTCTCCAGGGAAGTGGTCAGAGCAACAAGCCTGACAGAGTTCAAGAAGTGTTTGGACAATACTGATGGGTGTGTGGTGGGACTCTCAGGGGTGGTCCTGTGCAGAGTTAAGAGTTGGACTTGATGATCTGTGTGGATCCCTTCCAACTCAGCATATTCTGTGATCCAGTGAAACAATCAGCTCCCCAGACCCAGCGAACGTGGCAGCACCAGGCAGGGGTGTACCCTCACATCTGGGACCATGCAGGGTTTAGGGCAGGAGCTGCAGGTGAGAATGCAGCAGCAGGAGAGTGCCCTGGTGGGGTGTCCCCCTGTCCACCTTCCCTCCTGCAGGAGCAGCTGTCCACCTCCCTGACACCATCAGGACCTGCATACAAAACAAGCTGCAACCCTCCCTTTCTCTTCCCACTAATCTTCTCCAGTTTGTAAAACTGACAAACAGAGAGTAATTGATGGTTTATAAAGATATGCAGCTTATTTATCAGGAGGAATGGAGCTGGATACAGCAGCACAGGATTTTTGCCTTATCAAAACAGATGAAGAACTGAAAGATGGATGCTACCAGATACCACAATAAATTCCAATTCCCATCAAACAAACTGTAACAAATCATTAACATCCTCCTACTCAGATGGAGGGAGATCTTCCTGTTGGTCCGTTAACAGAAACATACCATTTGGTGTCAAGCCTTATTTACCTCAGTCCAGAATTAAGTCTTTCTAACAGCAAGAAGCAAAAGGTGTTTCCCCACCCACCCCCTTCTTTTGACTTCTTCATTCTTCTTAGCTGAAGTGGGTTTATCAAATTTATAACATGTAATTAAGTATACCAGACCTAAACACAGAAGAGATCTTTAAGAACTTTTCCAAGCTTGCTGGTGACCAAAGAGTCAGAAGAGGCCTCTGAGCTGAATTTATTTGGGTGGGTCAAAGCAACATTTTCCACTGTCTGGGGGATCTGAGCTCAACTGAAAGGCTTCATCAGACTAGAGCTGTTTTTCCAGTAGCTTTTCAGATACAACATGGGAAGAATGCCATGGCAAGAATGTAATTTCTTCCAAGCATTTTCAGCCACAATTGTTCTCAAAAGATCCTCTTTGACCCTGTTGTCATTAGAGCTAGGACAATTGAGATTTTAATTCAGAACTTTATAGTAAGTATATAGAATATATGCACACAGACCACTCCAGCTGATCATCAGTATGAATGCAGAAAAGGTCGGGACAGGCAAAAAGCAGAGGAAAATAGATGAGAGAGAAATATATAGGAGGAGCAGCAACAAAATGAAATGGGAATGGAATTCAATCCAAAAGGAAGAATATTTTGTTTTCAGAGCTTGGGATAGTAAAGGAACAAGCCCACTGTAAGTTTTCACAGCCAGAGTCCCTCAGATAGTTGCACTAATACTGGTCAGCCCACGCACTGAAGTATTACTGAACACACCACACCAGCCGAGAGGGAAATCCAAACTCTAAGCATTTGGTAGGCTGGTTGTACTCTCGGGCAGGTGTGCACCTGGCAGCTGTGCAGTCCCATCCCTTGATTCTCCAGACTGGATACGGCTCTATTTTAGGCTGGCGCACCCAAGGTCCCCCCCTCTGCAAAGCTAGAATATGGAGAGAAAGAAAAGGAAGGGAAAAACCTGGGGACTGCATGCCTATGTCTTGCCCCCACCATGCAAAGGCAGGCTGAATCTAGGGAACAAACTCCATCCTGCTTAAAAATTGCTTTCTAAGCATAACCTTGTGAAGAAAAGCTCTTGGAATAATGATTAAAAACAAACCCACTCGCCTTAGCAGCTCATGTCAAAGAAGCTTAAGCACACGCCTAAAGTTAACCAGATGTTTAGGTTTCTGCTCGTGGGGCCTGTGCTGACTCTGCAGGATTGCTGGTTTACAGAACTGACTCACAGCAACCCCAGGCCCTTAATTCTGCTGGTACCTCTGCTCTGCTGATATGTGCTCATTGGTATGCACAGGCTGCAAACACTGACTCAGATGCCAGATTTCTGTAACATACACAAAGCCATAAAAGTACTTCTCAAGCTCCGTCAATCTAATTGATTCAAATAAAGCACATAAATTTCTTGAAAATTAAATATAGATATATTTTTGTGATACGCAGGTACAAAGTGTTTTCATAACATTATTATTGACCCAAATATCCTAAAATGCCACATTAAAGCAATAGTGGCCAAGGACAAAAATGCAAGAGAAGGTGAAAAACATAGATATTATTACAAGACACTCTTTTCAACCAATGACATGTTAAAAAAGTGTCGTATCCACAATGTCTGTAAATGAATATGTGTGTTAAAAATACTTGAGGTTAATCTCTAAACTATTTTTCAAAACTCTTTGCCCTTTTCTAGCCTAAAATGTCAGGTTCTTCCAAATGGATGTTATCTGCTTTAGAGACACACTCTGCTCTGGGGGGAAGCTCTAGTTGCCAAGCATTTGGCAAGACGGATTTGCAATTAGGTACTTCCCTCTACCCTGGGGAACCTGGACTATAAAAAGAGAGCAGGAGACAGACCCAGATTTAACTAAAAGAACTGCACCCACTCCAAATGCTGCATGCCAAGTTTCAAAATACTCTGACTTGCAATAAAGCTTTAAAGATAAGTTTCCAGCAGCCATCTCAACAGCCTGCTGAATGCACACACACATGCTGGGATTTCATACAGAAATGTAGTTCATAGTGAGACCTGAGTAATTAAACTTTTGCCAGAATTAGGACATTTATAAAGAACATGCTCATGCATTGCTATAAAACTCAGTCCATTAACTACAGTTGGTAAACAATGCATATAGGAGACAAGGGTGGCTGTGAAACAGATTGCAAGATGTGCTGGTTAAAATTCCATGTGAGAGGTACAGTCGGTGAATATATGAGCGTATTCCTGCAAAAGATTATTGACTACAAATACAAACTGGCACACAGACACTTCTCTGGTGCTCCAGCAACTGACTTGCTAATCAAGCTACGCTGAAAATACCTCTTTCTTACAATTGTCTTTTTCAAAATGCTGCAGGTGTACAAGTCATTTGAGAGGAAGAGATAAGAGGGTCACAAGGTGTTCAAGTCTTGCCGCAATTAAAAAAAAAAGGTTTTTTTAGTCCTTTCTAGTTTCTGAAGCACACAATGAAGAAGTAAGTTAAATGATCCATTTAAAAGGAATCTATGAAAGGAGGCCTAAGCCTCTCTCAAATGTTAAATGAATATTCTCCCTTTGCATATGAGATTTGCAGTGATAATGTGGAGATTCTTCCTTTTCTACCTGGTTGCATTTGCTGAAACAGACTAGTTCCCCAAAAACTTCAGCTGCACAGATCATCCATCATGAGGATGAATGCACACGTGCAAGTGCAAGCAATCTGAACATAGGAATGTAACTAATGCAATACTTCAATATGGAGCATTTAAGTGTACTAGAAATAATTTTCATTTATAGTTTTTTAAAAATCTCAACCAAAAAAAGTATAAAAAATAAATTTTACATTACATTGTTTATAAAATTCCTTCTATTCAATACTCTACACATGATTTTAAAATCAGATATAAAAATGATCAACAGCCTATGTAAGTGTTGTCAGTACCTGCCTGGCCAGGCCAGCAAAAAGGACCAAAGCTCTGCTTGGATTTTCAAACAAATTCCATTGCCTCTGTACAAAGAAAGGACACAATGAAGCACAAGAAAAGGGACAGGAGATCTGGAGCAGAAAGAATTACAATTCTTTATACAATTGCTGGATTTCTAGTAGCACAGAATCTGAGTCTTTTCCAAATCTGCTTTTTCCATTAGCTTTCATAATAACAAACAATGCTAGAGGTAAGACAGTTCTTCTTTTCATCCCTAGAGAGCCACAGTTTTGAAGAGATTGCTCAGATGGGGCACTGCTCAAGGCACCAGAATACTCCAGTATCAGGTTAACAGTCCTTTCAGAGGAACCAGAGAATTTACCCCCAAAAGATACTGGCTGTACTTTATGACTTTCTAAATTTCATATATGTTATTTTAGTCTAGTTTAATCATTATAAAACTGTAATACAAAAAAAGTTTACAAAGTGTCTTGCTTAGGGTATTGTTGATGATAGAGGTACGTAATTTCAAAAAATAACAAGTTTAATTCATCTTTAAAGAATGTACTATCCTAACAACTATCATCTCCGAGTAAAACAAAGAACTACTGGGAACTACAGCAATGTGAAATTCATTCTTCTCTGAAATACACAGGAACTGTTTATTTCTTCATGTGCTCACACGTGATCTGGATTTTCATTTAGTTTTTACTGCAGTACAGTCAATGAGAGCTATAGCATCCTGGTAAGTAAATTATGGCCCAATTCCCCTCCATCTTCTTTGTATTTTGATTCTAATTCTAGAGGACGAGCAAACTCTTTTCCGTCCCCACTCCTAATTCTAGTTAATCTTTAGAAGGACCAAAAATCAAGTGAAAAGATTTGCTGATATTTAGCAATATTTTACTATATATTCCTTTGAAAAGAAAGGTTTGCTTTTACAGAGTATTTGACCATTTCCAGCCAGGTGAAGCTCAGTCACTGTTGTGCTGCAGGTCCTGGGTCAGGAAGGGGTGGCCTGTCTATGATCCACATGGACAACACTGGCAGGTAAACATGGAGTTACTAAGGTTCAAGTGGGCTCTGCCAGGGAAGGTCTTGCCTTCTGGGGCAGAGCCATTTTGGTCCAGCTAGGATGAGGGAAAGAAGGAAGGAAGGGAACATGCACACACCACCAGGTTTGAGTACCACCCTCCACTGCAGCAGGGGTGAAAGCAGGATTCTCCTCTGTTTCACTTGCTTGCTAGGCTTTTTTTTTCTTTACTTTTCCTTTTCTTTGTTTTTTTTTTTCCTAAGTTGTTAATGCCTTAAAATGTAGGCAGAAGCTCTTTTTGCATTCTAGAAGATTAGATCAAAATTTTCCCAGTCTTACCAGTCAGAGACCAAGCATCTTCCAAATTTGACCCCTGCTATGGAGCAAAACCAAAAGTTTCCTCCTTGTATTATCTCTCTTCTTTTCTTGGACAAACTGAGACAGGCATCTTGCTTAGAAGTTTTTTGGACTCAAGTCTAACATATCTGCACAATAACTGTTGAGCCCTGAAGGACTCCAAATATCACCACAGGCTACAAAATACTTCTCATCAAACATCAGCAAGGTTCAGACTTGCAGCAAGAACCCCGAAGCCTGGTAACATCATAGAAAGAACACCAAAGAAACTGTCACCCCTGCTCTGATCCCCACAACAACAGGAAATTTGTTAAACAAAAGCCTGAGCTCATCCCAAGAAGCAATCAATGCTCCCAGTACACAGGAAAAAGATATGACCTGGAAAAAGAGGTCAGGAAACATGCTGGCAACCAGCTTGGTTTGAGTACACACGCAGCCAGAGACCTTGAGAAGTTTTGTTACCCCTTGAGATGCATGAATGGCACAGGATGAAGCTGACTTCCATCAGCTTCTGTAGTTGCTGACGCACAGGAGAGTTCAGCAGCCACACTGCTGCAGAGTTGGTAGGTACTGCCCTGTGCCAGCTGTCCGGGACCTCCTGGCATGAGCATCAGCTGCGATTCTGCACCAAGGAAATGCCCACTGAAGGGCAGCGAAGAGCAGCACGAGCAGGGCTGCTCCATGAAGGAGCCAGAGGCTGAGGTGACAGTGGTGTACACAGCCCCCTCATCAATCAGAGCAATCTTGCCATGTGTGACCAGGACAGGGAGAGCCAGGTGCAGGCATATCAGCAGTCCCTGATAAAGCAGTAGAGATATAAACTAGGCCCAGGGTCTATGCAGAGGGTCCAGTCAGTAGCAAAAGGAGACAGAGTTGGAGACAAGGCCACAGCACAGACCCAAGATGCATCTAGGAGGCAGGGCCAGAGTTGGAGACAGAGACACTGACAAAACTTGGAGCTGAAGCACAGCCCCAGGGGAGGCCACTGTGTGCATTTGGGGTCCCAATTCAGTGGTTTCAACCTTAGCTGGTCATCTCCTTGCAGGAGGGGGTTACTATTGTAACTCTATTGCTTTTATGATCACATTTCCAAAAAGAAAAACAGCTGCCTCAATACTTCTGTCTCTCTCTTAAAAGAACAGTTTTTAAGCCAGCTGTTAGGGTAATTTAAGCTCATGCTGTCAAATAAATTGACCATGCAATTTTTGAGGTTTACTTCATTTATACCTTTTAAAACCAGCCTCAGGGACTTCAGAGTTGCTGCTCAAGCAAGTATTTCATTGCTTTAACTTAGTATTGAAAACATATTACTGTCATCTCTCGATCTCCATTTGTGCCTTTCATACAAGCTGCTTCCTGCCACATCACACTCATTCATTTCTGGTTTTCTGTATAAAAAAAGTCACAGCCCCGGCATGCGCCTGTTACGTAACCCCCCGCTAACGGGCTCGGGAATTCAGGATTCCGAACAGCCACAGATGAGTGAGCAGACTTGGCAAGCTCAGATTTTACTTCCTGTGAAACTGGAATGCAGAGCAGCTTGCTGGGCTTTGGAGTTTGTACAATAATTACTCCATTAAAGAGTTAGTCTGGAAAAGGAAAATAAGGGAGGTGTTGAAACAAGCCTCCTGCTGGGTCTGCAGAGGGGGACTCAGCTGAAATCACGTATTTTAAAGTAGGTCAGTGCACCATATTGCATCTATGAGGAAGTGGTCACTGTTGTCAAATCGCCTGCGCGTCACTGGGCTGCAGCAGAACGTACAAGATCAGGACTCCAAATGAATGTGACTCAGAAGAGTCAACTTCTTCTACCTCCTATCCCAGCTTCTCCACGCTCCAAATATTTCCAAGCTGCTAATTTCTAATCAGATGGCTGCTCTGAGCAATGAAAGGGGAATGGGTTTACTTTCGAGAGCGCTGGCTCTACAGAGAACTGCTTTGCTCTCAAGCTCTGGCACCAAGCACCCCAAGTGTTTCCAAACATCTGGAGGTGTTCCTGCAGGACAGGCTGCCAAGCCCTAGAGTCCTGTGTTAGGACAGGCCCACTGACCCTGGCAAGATACCTGCTCTCTCTGAACACTCAGGAGCATTGTGGAAATGGAGTGCATTAAGCAAAAAGAGACTCCATAGAGGATCCAATATGCTAAATTCAGAAATGTCAAATATTTGCAAATGTCCTGCCCCTGAAGGAATTGGGCTGAACTGCTGCACCAAACCATGAACAGCCACATTTCTCAGTGGAAATGCAGAAACACATGTCCACCCCTCCACTCCAAGACATATGGTTCACTTTTTGCGTGAAAGCTGGAGTATAACAGTGGTAATAAGTTTCACACTGGCTACTTATGGCACTGCTATCTCCACCTTTGGGAACTCTGGAAGGGATGGGTGGATAGTTAGACAGTTTTGAGCAAATTTTAAAAGCAAAGTTGCAAGTTCTTGTAAGTTTAGTTAGTACACGAGGTGGAACAGAAATGTTCCACCCATACAAACATTCCTGCAAAGGGGGTTCTTACAGTGTTCGTGGCAGAATCCACACACCTGCTGTTCCCAGGAGACCAGACCTTCCAATTCTCTTTGAATTTCATCCCACCTCATACCCAAGCAAGTACCCCAGTTACCACCAGTGTTGCCTGTCACAAACTGTTATGTAGTAAGCGTGCATTGGTGGCCCTCCTCATTTCTGCCTCTTCCAGCAGAGATAACTTTCCCTAAGAGCTACAACACAGAACAGCTCTTCCTAACTGAAGTGCTCGTAGCAGGATCAAAGCATGATCATTTCACAGTCTGAGGGTTTCACCACTCTGTGTCACCCAGCAGGTTACTGGTAAATGTGTCATCTCTGTTCAGAGCTGACGACGAGTCCATGATGAACAATTAACATCCTTAAATCCCCCTGTTTTTTCAAGGAGTTATCTGCTTGCTCTAAGCAAACTGCAACACACTGACCCTTGTGGCTTGCATCTGGCTTCTCTCCTGCTTCCCTAAAACTTGGCACAGGAGTCACTACCTTGCACTCTGAGCTCCTCCCCACTACTCCCCACATATTCTATTAATTTAAAAAACCCTAAAAAATAGCTAGATCTGTTGGGTGTGCAAAAGTCTGATAGATAAGTTTTTTCTCTGTATTTTAAAAAATGTTGCTTTTGTAAAGGACACTAGCGACTTCAACAATAATTGCTAGAATACAGGGGTTTATGAATTTTTTTCTTCCTGATTTAGGAATGTAAATACGTCACCAGTTAAGAACAAGATCTAACAACAGTTAAACAGTCCTTGTTCCCCTAAAGATAATGAGATTGCTCACATGAGACCATTTTGAAGCATAGCAGATTTTTAAAAACATTTCTTCTGGCCTGAAGTATTTAGAATAAGATCTCTACATTTTCCAACTACACAGCTGTTATATGTCTGGCTTTTAACCCAAATCTGTTTGTATCATACTAAGATTCCCAGTGAATAGCTGCAAAACCTCAAGGCTGATTTTCCTTAGCATTGACAGTTTATCCCTTAATCAAGGTATTTTTGTAATGGATTACTTCAGTTAAATTTCCTTAATTTCCTTTGAGGATGCATTCTATCAAATATATATTTGATACAACTAGGGATAGCTCAACTCCCTAGTCCAAAACCTGGAAGTGAGAAGTTCTGGCCAGTGTCTCAGCCAGAAGTTTTGGTTTCAGGAGAAAAAATCCTGATTTATCAAAAAGTCCTGATACGGAAGAGTTTCATTTGCATGAGTTTAATTGATTATTATAATCATCATCATTTAAAAAATTTAAATTCTAAATGAAAATATTTATATCTACTGTCTCACAGAGAAAAATCAAAGCGGGAGACTTTTAGTTCTCTAGACCTTTTCTTGCTCTTCTGAAGCTGGAATTAAATAGATTTTTTAAAAAGTCTATTTATTTCTTTGAGCTAGCAATGAATAGGAGAAAAAAAACCCAAATTCCCTCAGTACCCTGTTTCCATCTACACACAGGCTAAATCAAATTTATTCAACAACCTACGGACTGGGTGGAGGTAGCGGGAAATACTTGGCCTTACTGATTGTTCCTGACAACAGTTGCTCTGAAGTGATGTTATATTATGATGAGAATTGTGGGTGTTCTTGTATAGGAAAAACCCACAAAAATCTAATATTTGTTCAGTACTTTTAAAGGATAGTATATTTGACCATGCTTTCATAAAAACAAAAGAAAAACATCCAGGCTATAGAAAAAATGTGCTGATATACTCAGACCAGACCAGAAGCTCCACAGATTAGACATCTCCTTTCTTAGTGTAGTTAAAACTGTTTTGATCTACACTAAACAAGATACGAGCATATATCAGGGATCCCATTTTGCCCATTTCTACATGTCAGCAGTTACCATGGGAGGAATTGTGCCTATTTCCCCATTCCTCTCACGGTGACTCAGCTACTTGAACCCATCCATGGCATGTATGTAACGCAAGCACATTCGGCACGGAAACCTCATCTGTCCAAAGGTGTCACGTACAACCAGAAGACTTCAGAAATGCAAAAAGCCAGGACCATTGTCCAAAATCTGCAACACACTGTCTCATCACCAGGCTCAGGCCACTGAACCTGCAGTTCAGTCCATGTTTCCCGGGCTGGGTACAGCTTCCCATGTGCAAGCCACCTTCTCTTCGATAATAAAGATGAGTCATAAACACAGATTTTCTAAATATAAACCTTTCTTTGAACAAGACATTCAGGATTTGGACATGTCAGAGCATGTGGTGATCCAGCCATCACAGAACAGTATTGCCTGACAGTACATTTTCTATCAGAAGTACAAAGCAACAACAATCTTTCAGCTACAAGATCCTGGCTTTGTGGGGCAACACTGACTCCAACATTGACTCACTTGTGCCTTCTGCTGCTATTCATGTATTTCTGAATTATGAAACCATGCACAGTTATACAAGTTTCCTTTGCAATTTCTGTGTGACATATAAGGCAATAGCCTCCTGGCAAGTTGGCATGACTAATCTCCTAATTTCTTTACTCTGAGACTCTTCACAGAATAGACTTGACTGAGCTGTCTGTAGTCTCCAATAGCAGTTCAAGTAGTTTCAAGTTAAAGCTTAAATAAAGTAGGAATTGAAGGGTAATCTCTATGTCCTAGGGAGAAATGCCATAGATCCTTATGGTGAGAATACAGCACACAGCTCTTAGTGAGTTTCTTCAAATCACTTCTAGGATTACTTGAAAAAATGAAATACATGGTACATGCAATAGTTGGTCTCACTACTTTTACCTTCTACATTGTGACAGTAACCTACAGATTTCAAACTCTTGAGATACAATGCCTGAAGGATGCAGCAAAATTACCTTTCCTCCAGAAACATTCTTGGTTTAAGAGGATCCCTCCTGCAGAGGAACATCCTCCCTTTCTCTCACACTGGCACAGCTGCTTTTTTGACCTCGCTGCAAAGTGAACACCAAAACAATGCAGCACCCCACTGTTTTAGAAACTGGTGTGTCACTTCAGAGGGCAGATCAGCACACAGCTGCAAAGGGATAGTGAACTATAAGGAGAGCATGTGCAGATGAAGGGACTAGGGTGTGGGAGAGCCATGAGTTTTTTCTAATAGGCCTTACTAGAAGAGCAAGTGTATCAAGCTATATTTTCAAGTTAATTTAATTCAAATTCATGGATAACACACAGTCATTGAAAAGGACACATCAAAATCCCACCTGTGCACATATAGAGGACATATACTACCACAGTTCTACAGTCTCGTTTGTAATTTTTAAAAATAAAAATTATCTCTTCTGCTCTGCTTAATAATTTGGAAATCATATTTTGCTGGAAGTTTTTCTTTTGCTGGTACTATAACTGCAGCTGTGTTGGTGCTGAAGTATGAAGTTCAGATCATAAATAGCTGATTAACAGTTCAACTTTTGGATGAAATAACAACATTGCCAAGGTGATTTAAAAATAGCTCACTTTACCATCCATCCTCACCTTTGAAAGGATAGCAAAGCAGTTTTGCCTACATTATTAGGCAAGGAATTCCACGTAAAAGTAAACATGCAAGCAGTATTTCCTCCATTGTAGGGCACTAGTATGCCTAGAGTTGCTCAGCTTTTCCTGTTTGTTTCAGAATTCCCCATTTCTGTACTTCCCCAGTATCTATGATTTCTAGCAATTAAAAAAAAAAAAAAAAGAAAACGAGTGCTGTCTCAATTCCAAAGACAGAACATAGGTTTTAGCATGGTACTCTGGTGCGTTTCTGCAATTTTTTCTCAAAACATACTGTGTGCCCATAAAATCTTTGCACTTGTGTCAGAGGGACACTGGGTACAGAGCACCAACAGAAGACAGAAACTGATGCTGTCCAGGTAGTTTATTTATACCAAATATTCTAGAATTTACCCCATCAAATAGTATTCACTGTAACAAATCTAGATGAAAGTCATTTGGCTGATGCTATTCTTCCCACTATTCCATTCAAGTCAGCAGATGAGCATTGTCTCTTGAGAATTTCTTGGCTTTGCAAAAGTTCTGACATTATTGTCTGGTGCTTTGAGTGTTACAATCAAATGACTCCCAGCTGTTTATTCCCCCATCCAACATGTTCTTTCACTCAACACACCCTTCAGTTAAACAACTGATACACTTCTTGCATTACCTAGTAGGCCTTGCTTTTTCATTTGGTCTCCTGCAGTAAGGAAGTTTTAGCAGTTGTACTCTTTGTACATCTATCTCTTGCTTATCCCCACACAAAATCACTTTTGACTTTTTCTACCAAATCTGCTAAAGGGTTGAAGCCTCTAAGATTTGTTAATAGTTGGCCCATAGAGAGAAGGGACACCCAAATCTGTTGCCCACAAGAGGACCATCTGTAGTATGTATGTATACAAGTACAGCACAAACCAACAAGAAATCCACCCACAGGGACACTAGGAAAACTGTGGGCAGAAAGCCTGAAGCATGGCATTAGCACCCAGCTGGACTTCCACACACACAACCTCAACTCTTTGAGAGTAGTCACAGGTGCAAGGTACATTCATGCTTTAAAATCTCCTGAAATAGAGCCATACAGCACATTGCACTGGCAAACACCCAAACCCTTGAAATACATTAATAGAACTGCAAAATCTTGGTGTTCACTTTCTTTTCTGTTGTCTATTTTCAAGTTCGGAGGGTATTTTGCCCTAATTTTTCAAGTATTCCAACTTTGCTATTATAGCTTGTCTCTCCTTTCTCTTACTGAAAAAGACATCTCACTTTGCCATTATATTTCACAAGGCTTTAGCACTGGAATTGCCTTTCATGTAAACAGTGTCACCAGTTAAAGATTGCCATTTAATCATGATTGATTATTCTGCAGATGTTTGCACAGGAAAGATCCTGCACGATCTGCATGATCAGAGTATTTTCTGTGTTAACCAGTAAACTGCTAACGCTTTGAATTTTCTCTCATTGAATAGTTTAAAATGTAGAATGCATTTCATTCACAGAATCATCTATTCCCATCTTGTTACACTGTTTGTTTAAACTCTATTGCTTTCTGCTGTATTCCCCCATAAATGGCATGGTTTACAACAGAAAATACTCAAACTGCCTTTATCTTTTATTCTCCAATCCGTTGCATTGCTTAGTTCTATTTCCAGTTAACACAAGCCTGTTGTAGGCAGCAACACTGACTGTTGCTATGGTTTTGTACTTCTTATGCTTTGTTTCCATTTCTACTGGTCCTTTTTCAGTTCTTTGACATGTTTTTAGTTACTTCATCTAAGGTTAATCTCTTTATTGACTCACTTGCTTAGGTATCATTTGGACTCAAATCATCTGATCACATATCTGGAATACTTCCAGACTTTTGAAACAATATTACAGGATATTATGCTTAGAGTTAGATGGCAGTCTAGCACTTAGCTTCATTTTAGCTTTGTTTTCCTATTAAGTGACTGCAAGGAATGAAGAATACTCTGCATTTTTATGGCTGTATCAATGGTATTGGTCTTCAACTGAAATAAGGTTATATCCTACTGTTCCTTATGATGTGCAGACAGGCAGAAGCTCAGGATGAAGTCTTTGTAAAATAAAGTGAGCAGCCCCCATTTTATTTCATGGTTCTAGCTTCTGGTGTCTTGCAGCTGGGACTCCACTTGGTTTTCTTGCCTGGAGAACACCAGGCTCAATCCTTTTTTGGATTCAGTCATTTCCAGTAGTTTCAGCAATTACTATGGAATGCTGTGTCGAAATCACTTTAGAGTAGGCCATTTTCACACCAAGAGAGAAATGAATGTCTCTAGACTTGTGATCAGTGCCTCAGTATAATGTGCACCTACTTCCTGTAGAGGCTTTGAGCAAGGTTGGACAAAAAGAGGAAAATCAAAAGTAGGAGTTGATAGTGTTGATAAATCTTATTCCCACCAGAGCCAAAGAAATGATCCACATAAATGCTCACCATCACAACCACAGATTACGCAATCAGAGCACTAAAAATAGCATCAAAACTTACATGGACATAATATTTTCAAATCTACATCCAGACAGTTCAGCCTTCAAGATCTCAGGACAAATTGTTTTTCATATGCAGACTGGCTGAAAATATTGCTGAGCCTTTGTTTTAATCTCTCCCCAACACAGCCCCACCTTTTTCACATGATATTTGCTGTCCTAAGTGTCACCTCATTCTACTAAGATGGACTATGGCCTTACAGTTGCCAAGACTTGAAAAATACCAGACACAGGATAACCAAGAAGATGATTTGGTTAACCTGGTGAATAATCATTGCCTAATCTGTCCAACAGGGATACTTTCTGATCCATCCATTCATACTAGGTAGGTAATGTTTACTACTTTCCCACCCCATCCCATTTGTAATTGCACTGCATATGGGGCGTTAACATCTATGGCCCTGAAACTTAATCAAATAATCCTGCTCTTTCCCACATATTAAGAAGTGTCCAACCTGTATTTTCGCTTCATAAAGTGCTTAAATTTCCTCATACTGGACTTCTACACTATGAGAGAGCAATTTGTATTTTCTAACTCCTTGCTGGGTTTTTTTTTGAGGAGTGTTGTGAATCATACACAACAGGACTGAGCAAGACACAAATACAGGCATTCCCATCTCCACAAGATCAGGGAGACTGAAAATGTGCACATTTGCTTTCAATATTCACGTTACATTATCTAATGTATATTTTTTAATATTACATTTAGAAAAATTCTGTCTTATATGTTCTGAACATATCCTGTTCTGCAAAATACAAGCAAGCACAAAGAACATGTTTGGACAAAGGACTATGAACTTTCTCTTCCAGAACATTCTCCCTCCTCCCTGCATATCTAAGTACTTTCTTATCAGGGATTCAGAAGTTGCTGATTACAGAACAGCAACAAAATATCTAGTCAAATCTCAGAAATGGCAACAACTTTGTGGTAAAGTTCACCTATGGAGTCTTTAAAGCATATCTCCTAATTTACTAAGTAGTATGCTTTTTATCAGATTTTTATAGGGAAAATCTACTTTGCCAGGAAAAAAAAAGTTCCTTTTCACTAGTGAAAAATCACAATGGAAATCCTGCTATTAAAACCCCCCTCATAAACACTATCAAAGAATCATACCAAATAAGGTTTGTAAGGATCTTTTATTTAAATAACTAACAAACTATTTATACTTTTACAAGAGTCTGTCCTATTTTAGTAAATATTTGGCAAAGTTATTTGATTAAGAGAGCAACCTGACCCTCATTTAACGTGGTTATTTGCCATAACTTAATCTTCCATCATTTTGGTTTAACTAGACAAGTAATTTTTTGATATCTTTAGGTTAAATAATACTTTTCATAGCTTGGTTAAAACTAGATTTCACAAGATAACTGACCAGGCATCTTTGAAAAAACTTTTTTACAGACACCTTAAGGCTGAAATCACTCTTAGCAACTTGTCATCAAGTGTTATATGGAGAACTGCATGGTCATTTCTTGTTTGATCACTAGATGTATCTTTAATTCCCAAATCAAGCTTTGCTTTAGAGGCTGGTTTTTTGATCTCTGAAAGCTTTTTAGCAGCTGTGATTTCTGTTCTCTGCTCAGACATTGAAGAGCACCTAATGTCATGTCTCAAAGCAACTTGTACATCAAAATCAAAGGACAGCTTGGCACTAGTTTTGCAGAGTAACAAGGCAATGAGGCATCATCCTACATCCTACAATTGTCTGCATGCTATCTTCTGAGATTTACCAGTCAGGAGTACCTGTACTCCTCACACAGCAGCAGTGGTGTGCAGCATTTACAGACCAACTCCAGCTCCTACCACACAGCACCATTTTGCTCTCTGATATTAGGCATGGCCCCAGTGCACCACTCTAGCCACTAACATGTTTAGCTTGACTTTTCTGAAGGAATTTTAAATAGATTTCTGTAGAGTACTTCTCTTTGTAAAAATGGAAACTCAATTACTCTCAGTTACATATATTTGTGTTACACACAGCACACAAACATATTGGTTTCAGTGATAATACTGGATGCACAAGAAATGCAGGATTAGATTTATAATTGAATTTTGGATAGCTTATAACATCAGGTACCTTCAAATAAGTAAAGTTAGTAATAAACATAAAGCTCTCCACATAGAGCACATCTAGAAGAACTTGGTCAGAGACTATTGAACTCCAACAAGGGCCTAAAGTCCATCATTTCAGGCCATCAGCTGAAATGTATTTCACTGTACTTCATGTTCGCAAGGCTTCTATTTCAAGTGCATAATGGCAACTACACCACAAAATAATTCCATAAATCACGCTAGACTAATGATCAATTCACATTACAAATACAGTGCAGTCAAGAAACTCTACTACAACACGGTCCACATAGACAAGTTTTAGCTTTATCAAAATCCTGTTGTGATGGAATGGAGCTGTTCTGCAATAATTTATGAATACTCAATGTTAACACAGTTACTGGGATGATTATTTTACAACTAGATGAGGGAAGGGCAGGGTATGGTATTTGCAGAAAACACTTGATTGGCAGTAAGAGGCAATTACAGCTGCTGGTCCATGCATATTGGAGTTCAAAAGAATTAGATTAGCTTGAAATGGACTTTCTCAAAGGAAGAAACAAACTAAGGAGCATTTGGAAAGAAGTACAAGAAGCAGACTGACACTTGACCGTATCTGGATGTCTATAGAAGCTGGGACTGCCACGCTAGACGTAGACTTCAAATAACTAAAAATGTATGTAGACTTTAATAACCAGCCATCTCCATATTCCAAGCACTTCCCTCCTCCTGATGAACTGAACTACCTGGTTTTAGGAACCCATGTACAACTTTCAGAAAGAGATACTATATTTTCAGGTCTCATCCAGGTTGCAGCAATCAGGCTCTTGTTAGTATCTGCTCACCATTTCATCTCCAGGGAGGTAAAGGGACGAGGCCTTAGAAGCTGCACTCAGTAATTAAGTAGCATGTGTGGCATTTCATGGTTTTTGTGGACACATTCTAATCAGATCAGGATACAGCTACAGCCTCAGAGCATGTTAGGCCCTCAGGAGATCTAGGCTGCTTTGAACACCAATATTTTCTATGAATTCCGTTCCACACGCTCTTCATAGTCACAACCATCAACAGAACAACTTTTCATTCACTGTTTTCGACGAAGCCAGATTCTTAAAATGGCAAACCAAAACCTGTGGAGAACTGTGCTTCTGATTCTCCTGCCAAATGTGGGAGCTGCAGAGACTGAGGTTTGTGCAGTGGTTTTCTACTTTCCTCACACTGACCCAAGTGCAGGCTGCTGTCAGAAGAGCCAATTTGCATTCTCCTTTACCAACAACAGCAACCGTGCAAGCAAGTGCAACCACAAGATATATCAGGGAGATGATCTGGCTGAAAATTAACTCTTCCTCCCTTTCCTTCTGTCCCAAATGTTTAGTTTTCACTTGTGCACATGCCTCTGGTCTGGTTTGTCCAACAGTCATGTACATGAACACTAGTTCTGGTACAAAAGCAAGAAATATCACAAGGGAGGTTTTCCCCAGTTGCAGCAGCCAAATCTTTCATCTGATGAAAGCATCAGTGTTGCCATGACCCAAGCTCCATAGGAACTGATCCACAGACTGTGCTGTTGTCTGCAATCAGTGACTTACAAGATGTGAGGAAAGAGGATATTATTTAGACTAGGAAATCTTACCAATGCTACTGTTAGAAGAGGTAGTTTCTTTAGAGTTATCCTGTTTCTTCCTTATGGAGAAGACGCAGTGTGTAGAAGCACATAATTGTTTAGCTGTGGAGAGAAGCTGCCTCACCAGGTAGATTAAAATGCCCATTTTATCACACTGAAAGTTCCCAGAATAGGAGATAAGACATCAAATATGAAATTCTCCTCAAACCCTGGGCTAATCCAGAGGGTATAAGCTCTGTAAAAGTCTCTGTGAGAAGAAAATAAAGTTGGTTTTGATAACACTTCTCTCCAGTAATGTAGACTAATAAGATGGAGAAAGCAAATTCAAAACCATAATGGAGATTAGCCATCTCCACTGAGTAGGCTGTTTGTCTCTTGTTGCTTGTGTCTAACAAACCTATTTTGTAGTTTCAGTTCTTTCTGGATACCCTGATAACTACCCTCAAGAGGACTGTTTGGACATTACTCTAAAGTATTGTTGCCATCTGTAAATATTTGTACATATTAACAGAGCTCTGAAAGTGTAAATTTCTGACAACCAAAATAAATCAAGCCATTTAAGTAAAAAGACTTAAAAGTCAACTATAACAGCTGAAGAAAATATGAACTCTAACCCTCTCCCAGCAGTGGCTTGAAAGGAAAATATACCTGTTTCTGAAAATGAGCTTGTCATTAGTGTAATGAAGTTTTCCATTCCGGCACAGAAAAAGCATGCAAAGTGGTTTTAAAGAGACTAAATTGTCAGTGGGTATCTTCAGCACTCAGGAGAAAGGTCTTATAAAATCAGCAGCACGTGGGAGGAAAACAAGAGTCTGGAGCAAGGGGATATCACAGCTAACAAGCAAGAAAGGAGCTCACATCCTGCTAAAAAAATCAGGGCGGCTGCTGCTGCTTCTCTGCCCACTCAGCCAGAAATAAAGCACCAGGCCAGTTGCTTTACCTTTCTTGGCCGCAAAATAAAAAATATCACTCTACTTTGCACTACAGTAAAAGTGGTATTCATTTTAGAAAGTTTGTAATTCTTTAAATTATAAAAGAATTTAAACTACCTATAGACAATCAAGACAAGAATTTCCTGGTAATTGGACCAAATTTTAAAATTAATTATATTTTTGCACGCGCACACACACACACACACACACATATATATATCTACATACACACATGCAATCAAACCAACATGTGAAAGCACTGAAAGACTGCTACTGCATTTTGTGGTACTTTCCACCACTGCTGGTGAAGCACAAGTTTATTAAGAATTTGAAGTTTACTGACAAAATGCTCATACTTTAGAGCTAGTCAGGAATAGATAAACCCTATGCCATAAGTAGTAACATCTACTGTCTAACATTAAGAGGAGTTTCAAATCTTTATTGCCCAGAGAGGTGACTTCAGCTTCAGAACACTAAAGAGAGCAAGTTTATAAAGCACTTGTAATCCACTTGCTAATATACCTGTTCTCTCCAAATCCAGTGGTTCACAGATTCCTTGAACATGCAGTATTACAACTGAAAATTCTGTTTTCTTTTAATGTGCAGAACGTCCTCCACATGGACTTTTTGGCATTGGGGTTTTTGGTGGTTTATTTTCTTTTTTTTGTGTGTGTGTGCGTGTGTGGTTTTATTTTGTTTTTGCTTGGTTGGGTTGTGTGTTTGTTTGTTGGGCTTTTTTGTTTGGTTGTGGCTGGGTTTTTTGTTGTTGGGTTCTGGTGAGTTTTGGTTTTATTTTTATGTTTTTAAAAGGATTGCATTGTATTACTGCTCTTAAAAGGAAGGCATTATAGATTCTAAAAACTCATGAACTTTGCTTCACAGTTTTAGCACCTTCTACTGCATGTTATTTATGTCCATCCACAGGTGAATAGGACAGATGTCATGTATTACCCGATGCAGTGCTCACTAAAGTTAGCTGGAACATTTCCACTGACTTTAGAGAGCTTTGCACAAGACTACTAGAAGAGGCTCTCAATGAGAGAAATGCTGCATTCAGTTCTCATTAGCAATGTTAAACTATGAACCCGCTAACATTTTGGATATCTCGGTGCAGCCAAGGAGTGCAGAAAATACACAGTCCCATGGAGCATACCACTGCATTCAGAGCTTGAGTCTACTTTTGAAAATAAATTTACTTTCCCTTAAAACAAAGGCAAAATATGTCCCTTTTTTATTATTTTTCCTCAATGCAGTCTGATAGTGTCATACTGTCAAACACTCTCTTTCCCAAGAATCAAATTTTTTTCCACAAATTGATTTAAGCAAACATCAAATTCCCCAAGACAGTTGCCTTGCATGCACAACAGTCTCTCCCTACCCCACAGAGCTTTAGTCCAGAGTAGCAGTGCAACTCCTGACTGCTCTGTTTAAAACTCACTGTAGCCCTTCTGGGTATACAGCCTCCGTACTTAATATGCATGCATGTCTTGTTTATAAAAAAGTTTCAATTAGCAACCCAGACAAAAGCCATGCCTATAAATAAAGATACAATAAAACCACACAGAAGAATACTGAATAAAGAAGGGAACAGTAACAAGCAAAAGGAACCAGCTTTTCAACCTCCATAGGGAACGGAGAGCATTCAGCAACTATCAGATTTAAGCCATTGATAATTCTCTCTTTTCCTGTTCACTTCAAATTAAACTTCTAGCATGAATCACTATCCAGAACATATGCATCAGATCCACATGATTATTTACACAAAGCTCACGCTTTCCTGCAAGCTCCATATCTTTGCATCTATTGAACACAACTCCTCCTGTCAGCTGCACTCCTGAGATCAGGCAGCATCAAGCTGCCTCGTTAAGAGCCATTCCCAGTGCAACCAAGCTAATTGCAATGAAGTGCTGACAGAGTGCCTTCACATATGAGGGAAACGTGCTGTGGTAAGAGTGAAAGAGAAGGAATGTCGGGGTGGAAGGTGACTCAACAGCTTGTGCATTCCCAGGCCTCGCTTCAGTTAGAATGTTTTTTCTTAAACAGGCTCCTCTGAGATACCGTGGAGTTTATATTTTTCGTGGTTTTTTTATTTTCAAGCTTTTTCAAAATAATGGGATACAACTGGAGGCACCCGTGCAGTACTCTAGGCACAATCCACAGAACTAAGAATTACAGCATGAACATATCCACCTCAACACACATCCTCCAAGAGGTTTTGAAAAGAAGGGAGAAGATGGCCTTTGCAGGTCACTGAGGGAACTAACATGTCCAGCATCTGGCAGGCTCTTGGAGCAGCACATTCCCAAAGGCAGTATGAGAAGGTGCCCCCAGATACTCCCTCCTGCTTACCAAGGGGAACTCCAGCCCCAACACCTCTGCTGACCTCTAGGGAGGCAGCACTTTCTCTGCTGTGTTGTCCCAAGCCATTTAAATTTTTTTAACATAAAATTCAAGTTAACTATATAGAACAATCTGTAATCATGAGTTATTATAATTGCCTATTCAATCACAGTATAAATTGCGAAAAGTATTATTATAGAAATTCCACATAGAGATTCCCAAGACTGCAACAGCTGATCAAGCCATGGCTTAAGATGCACTTCGGGGAGCTCTGTCCTGGCAAGCAGGCTGCACCCTCCTGTGCTGGCCTGGTTTTCCAAATCACAGAACTGTTGCTTCCCTAGTTCCTTCTATCTTGAAAACCTGATGTATTGTATTCAGTAAAAAATTATTTTGCTCTTGAGACTTAAAAGAGCTCTGTGTTTTCTTTGGGAATAATATGTATCCCACAGAATTTTCTGTCTTGTCTTTCCTAATGTATCATCATCCTCATCTTTATTAATCTAATCCCACATTTCTGAAGGAAACCTGAAATGTGAAAGTTTGTACCTTCACTCCATTTGATCTGTTGTTTGTATGTTCTTCAGTTTTTCCATCTACAGCGCTTATTTTAGCACTCAGCATTTCAAGGAAGCCAGGACAGATTATAGTTCCTGGTATCTGGAAAAAATGTCTTCAGACAAACCCTGGTAGTCTGCTCAGTCTCAGCTTTCTCTCCATTGGCACCTGCAGCCAGGGGGGCACCCAGCTGGTGCATCACACATCAGGCCTAGGGATTTCAAAATTGTTTATTTCATTCCTCCCCAGGAATAACCCAGGTAGCTTCTTTCACAACCAAATGCTTATAAATGATGGGATCTTAATTCTAATAAGTTTTATCCAAGAGCAAAGAGACAGGTCTGTTGTCACACTGTCCCTACATGCGACACTGCTGCAGCACAGCTGGTCTGCGAGTTTTCTTGTGTGAAGTAATCATCTAATAAAGGTCAGAAATCTGGTAATGACTAAAATATGTACAATAAATATTACAATCTTTCCTAAGCACTTAAGAAGCCTTGCTGTCTGCTGATGTACTTGATAGGGTTTGGCTAATGGCAGCTTATATCAGCAGAAGGTGCCTACAGTGTTTTCCCCAACACTGAATAAGGCAAACTTCTGTGAACCATGCATGAGCTGAAAAACACACATTTAAAGATCGAGTACCTTTTAAGAAAAATATCACCTAAATAGGAATTGGTCCTCATAAGCACAGAGTCAATCATTGCCAACAAAAATCTTCCACAAAAGACTATGTGAGGAGATGACAGCAGCCTTCTCGTACCTACGAGACACCATAAAACTACATTTGAGCTAAATAAAGTGGCTAAATAGATTTAATAGTTCTGCATTTCAGAGAAACAGACACCAGAAGCCACAGACCAGGATACAGGCTGATAGATGGCAAGGCTTGGACTCTTTGAATCTGAACAATTTGGCTTCAGCAGTTCCCTTGGAGACGGAACATTATCGTGGGGCCGGAGCACTGGCGGGTTGCAGCTGTGGGAGCCCAGCCCCCAGCCTGGCCTGGGGTACACGGAGCTGGGGGCTGGGACCTGGGCACAGCACTCGCTGGAAGGCAGGCTTGGATGTCTGAGCAAGGAAACAGCATTATGCTCATTTCCAGTGCTTGAGGAAAGAGGACATTGTGTACTTTTTTGTGTGTGTGTGTGTATGTGAATAGAACAAGTTACATTTCTGCCAAGGAAACACACGCTCCTGCCAGCGTCTCCTAACAGAGCAAGCACTGACTGGTCTCCTGGGCAGAGACAAGAGTGAACAAGAGGAGTCTTGGCACTCCCTTCCTCCTCCCCAGTGAGCGACATTCATGAACGCGATTATCCTAATCAGTTCTTGTTTTTGCAGAAAGCAGGGAAAAACCCCTAGGTGCTCGAATCAACTGAGCACATCAAGTGTAGAGGCTAATAAAGCCTTTTATTGCAAACTGAAGTCAGATTTCAGTCTGAGTGGTTAATGTGCTTTGGTCAGCTATTTGTTTTTCTCTTAAATTTGCTCCTGACCGCTTCACTTGCAGTGAGGTATTTGTGTCTTTTTATTACTTCTATTATTTATACGAGACATAAACCAAACACACTTTCCATCCTAACTAGCAAAACAGTCCAGTGGTCTGTTTCTCTTACACAGAAACAGCCTGGAGGCATGACAGTTATCTTTCCTCTCCTCATATTAGCCCTTAAACAGGCAAGACTTTCTCTAAGGCCAACTGTCCCAATCCATCATCACAGACTATCAGCAAGCTCATACCACCATAGTGACATGATGAAATACCAGTTTCTGTCTAACTTGTGTTGCTTCCCAGCATCACTAATGGTTCAACATCCTCAGCAACACCAGAGGTTAAGGACAACCAACGGTCTGCCAATCAATTTTTGTACAAGGCTTTATTCACTTAATTAGGATATAAATCAGCAAAGACACAAAATAGTGACTGTCATAAACAGAGTTTATGTATTATTGTGTGCTATCCTGGAGCTTTTTGATGAACAGAAAACCCTCAGAGCAGAAATGTTGCCCAGCTTTACTTTCTGCTATATAGTGAGGCAGGGTTGCATGGAATGACAGACTGATTCAGAATGTGTTTAAAGTCCATGTTGGAAACTGTAATTTTATCACCACTTTTTGGTTTTGTGCTGGGGAGCTATTTAATAAAACCCTTAGATTTCATTAAAAAGAGTAACTTGTTTGTAGCTGTCCTTGCAGCTTTGGTTAATTCTGTAGTAACTGCTGTGCAGGTCAGAGACCAGAAATCCATGCCAAGTTTAAGCCAGCCAACATGGATAACAGTAACTTCTCTTTCCCAGCATACACTTAGACATGGGTTTCAGAACCCACTAGAGAAGCAGGGGAAGTACCCAGAGCAGCTCGTTCTCTCTGAGCTTCTGTTGTGAACCCTGTACCACAAAGCTTCAGCAACCCTGAGTACGTGATATCCAGCTTAATCACAAGATTTTTAACAGATGTGACTGGAAGGCTGAAATGTAGCATTAACTGCATGCCATACCCAACAGGGCATGGAAGTTGAAAGCAAAAGGGTGTTGTGGGAAGAAACTAAAATTTAAAAAAAAAGACAAAAAAATTCAGCAGGAAGATCAGAAGAAAAATGCAGGTGAACACATGGGGAAATAAGCCTGATTAAGAGTAGGAATACCTGAGAGAAGCAGCTAGGGACAAAGAAATGAGAGGCAATTGATGCTGTCTTATTGAGGACATGACAAATGCTCACTACACATTCAAACAAAAGAACCTGTTTTCCCCAGTTAGCTGGGTTAATTAGTTTCCAGTTCTTAGCGCTGGTTTTGGCTGGTTTTGGCTAATTTACCAAGAGAGAAAATTACAGTTCTTCCCTGGAGCTGCAGCAGACTGCATTTTGAATTTCCCCAAGCCACCAGTTTCCTTTTTTCTTAAAAGAAAATCCTTTCAGCCTTTCACCTAAACACAGGCAGAGGAGGAGATGGAGTCTGGAACATGAACAGACTATAGCAAGCCCTCATATGCACAAGTGCTCACACCAAAGGAGATGGGTAGAGTACTGTACAACATACTTAAGGATCCTCAGACCTCTGACCTCTTTATTTGTCAAGGTAATTTACATCACCAGTGGGGATGGTATTCAGGCAATGCTGCTTTAGACAATACCGTGCTGCAACACACCTGTGCTTACACCAAACACACCACCAGATGAAGGAGAAGATTCTTAAACTATCAGCTAATAATACTAATAGTATGACAAATCCAGTGCTGGGCACAGTTACTGAACAAAGTACATCTGTTTGTAACAGTTGCTGTCTCAGGGACACTACAAAGAGAAGTGGCTGTCAACGACCTTCTGTATCTTAATTGATCTTAGTTGGTTAGTCCAGGCCAGGTTAGTGTGGTCTGCTGCTCCTTGAGTTAGCAGTGGCTGGTCTGTTAAATACACCCTTCTCATATTTACGTTAGCACGGTAGAGGTCTAAAAATCTCAGTATGTAACCTTGATTTTTTAAATCAATGTGTATAAAAATCTTGCAAATTCCAAATAGATTATAAAATGCAAACCCTACAATATAAATTACAAAACAGACCCCTGAGAACAAATTCAACAGCTTCAGAATCAATATTCCTCAGTGTTAATTGTGGCAACAAACTGTGTTGAAATTCTTGTGTCCCTGATGGGTTTCCAGCTTTCATTTTCAGATGTAAACAGTCAAGGAAATCATGCTTGAGTTCCTTCTTTCCCTGGAGAAAGGGATATGTAAAGCTTTCCAAAGCTTTGTCAATTCCTTTGGCACCTCCTTGTTGAGATCTTCCCTTGCCAAAGAATGAGTATTTTACCTTGTGACACTTCTCAAAAATGTGACACAATGTACTAGACATTTGTTCAGCCTTACATTTGTTAGTGCATTTCCATGGTCTTGACAGCAATTCTGTCCCCAGCTGAGTGGATTGGGTTAGTAACCATTTATTCTAGGCTACATTTAAAATGGAGTTGTTGAACACAGAACCACAGTCCTGAAATATTACAGTTTTTCAACCTTGTGAAACTGTGACCTTGGAGAAAGGACATGGGTTCAGGCCATGACTAGGACTAAGGTTCCAGTTTGGGTTAGTGTTTATTTGGGCTTTATCTTTGTCTCCCTGTTAACCCAAAACCCAAGTATAATACTTAGGCATGAAGTGAACCTTTATCCACATTCAACAGTCATTTTCTAAACTAAGTCCTCATGCAACCCACCCCTTCGTTTGGTGACCACTTTTTGCCTCTATACCACCTGGACCCCTTGGCTTTCTCCCCTTTTTACCCTAACTGTAACTCTGAGATACATCCCCTAAGATCACTGGAGCTCTTTCAAGAACTGATTCTTACTGCTTTTTCACTTTGATAATTAGCCTTGTCAAACCCAAGCTAGTCCCGAGCTGTGAGTGTGTAGTCTTTGCTAATCTTAGTGCAGCTCCACCAACTTAGAGAGTTGATTATCCTGGCCCTGAATATAGGCTATATTTCCTGGAAAGGAGACGAGAAATTAGAATATCCATTTGCTTAGACCAGCTTGCAGCCTGCTAGCATTGCAAGCTGTAAGCACTGTGCTGTTGTAAAATATATTTGTGGCCATTGTCTTGTCTTAGCATTAGTATTTTATGAAGTTAAAGCACAAAAATTAACATTGTACTACTTGAATCCGTTGTCTCTCAGCCCTCATTTTGGACCTTCGGAGTATGGCTGCAGAGAATAAACAGACCAGGAATGCTACACTGCTTGCTGGAATCCTAAAATAGGAAAGTTGGTGAGATGGTGTTTCTGTATGACATCAGACTACTTGCAGAAGGAAAGGGAACAAACAAAACAGTTAATGCTGTCAACAACTGCAGACCTGTAAATTCTAAAATTACTAAGGCAGGTGGCAAAAACCTCTTGAAGAAAAACCACAGCAAACTTCTCACTCCGAAAGTAGCAATACAGATCAGTTGGCACAAATAGTATATTGTAAGTTGAGGAGTAGTCGTCAAGATTCCTTGGGGATTAGATGTATTTTGCAACAAATAACACCTGCAAGAGCACTACAGAGCCAAGGGATATAGTGGGTAGAACAGGAAAGGGATAATGATGGAAATGTTTCTAGCCAAGCTCACCCCTTTCAGGAAACATTACAATACCACATACCAAAGAGCCTGGGTTGTTTTTCTTGCTTTATCATTTGATTTTCCATATGGTTTAATAATTAGCCACCTTAGTTCATGGTACCATTTCACTTCTTTAGGAAACCTGTCTTATAAAATGTTTCCTCAAAGCAGTTTGTAAGCAGAGAACAGAAACTTCATAACACTGGTTTTGTGTACAGCAGCAACAGAATTAACCCGATTCCCAGAGTTCTGCCATAAAACAGTGTCGCTCAGGTCTGCTTAGCTGGCAAGATAGCATGGAAATAGTGGCCAAGATGGCATGGTTGTACTGATCTCTTGAAACTCCATCAGCATAAAAAGGTTAATTGGTACAAACAGAGCATAGAGTGCAAAAAACCTCCCAAACATCTATTGCCTCAACAAGCCAGTTGCCATTAAAGCAGATGCAGTACCTGGGTTACTTGCTACTGAACAACAGAAGTATTTAGTGAGCTCAGGCCATTGCACAACACTGTCTGAAAAGAAAGGGAGGAATTAGTTTTTCCAGACTTGGAGCTGTATCAGAGACAGCTCAGATGCATTCACAGCTGGTTCTTATTGGACCCAGCATTGACGTGAGTGAGCACCAAGCAGCAAGTGACCTGGTGTGTCTTTGTCAGTGGAACTTAGAGCAGACCAGGACACCACAGTCATATAAAAAGTACCTCAGACACAGTTACAGACTGGCCTTCAAAAAGGCCCCAAAACAAGCAAAACTGAAAAACCTCCAACATACAGATTTAGTCATCTTAAAAGGTTAAGCAGCAAAAAATAAACGTAGCAATGGCAAATATTGGCTGTGCTTCCTAATTGATATCCACAGTTAAATCTGATTTCACCCCAGACTTTCTGCCAGCACTGTGTACCAATTCCCCTGGCTTTTATTAAAACCAAGATCATGTTGTAAATTAACCAAGTTTACGCTGCACTTGAATCACTCTTTGCCACTGTCCTTCTTTTTCCAAACATGATGACATTACGCTGCCTTTGCAGGCCTGTGCCAAAACTAACAAACCTTAGGTACTTCCTAAGCATTTTCATATGCATGAGTATTTTCAATCCTGCTCTTTTTAGAAACATGAAAAAGTTTACTAAATCAATACATTCTAATACAGTTTCAGAGTTGCAAAATGAAAGAAATGTAGTTGTTATAGCAGAAGTTATCTGCATTTGCCTGCATTAATTTCTCTCCTCTATTTACCTTTTCTCTTGAAACCTCATTTTCAATGACCAGAGTTGCTTGGATAAACAACTAAGCATATCCAAAAGAAACAACAGCTAAAGTCAAAGAAAATTCTTAGGTCAGCAACATTTTAAAATGTCATTATTTCAAACCAGGATTTTGCACAAGCTAACATTTCTTAGATCTCAGCTTTAGTAACATATTTGTTCAGAGATGTATTTTTTCCTCACCACATTAGCAATGTACTGAATTTCCTATATATTGCCTTTGTTAGAAAACCAGCTATTGTTTATGCCTTAAAACTTAAAAAAAAGCACATCATCAGTCCAGCCTTTCACCACTTGAGGTGGATGAGAAACCATCTGCATAGGAACCCGCTCCATACTTAGGAATCTATAGCAAAACTCCGGTAACTCAAGCCTGCATTTATTGGAATTGCTCCGGCTGCTGGACGGCAGAGCAGAGTCAGCACCAGCTGCGCTGCATCCTGCCGGGGCTGTCCGCCTGCTCCTGCCTTTCTCCGCCTGAGCAACGACCCCGGGGAGCTCGGCCCCGGTCACTGCTCAGGCACTGGGGCACAGCACTGTTCCTCCGCGACACTCCCAGGGAATCCCTGGGAGCTTTGGGAGCAGGAACATACAGATTTATGCATTAATACAATTGGTATGAAACCACAGGAAAATGTAACCACGCCTAAGCCCAAGCAGCTGGGCTCAGCTCTGGGAAGGCAGAATATCCAAGTCTTGCCTTCAGGTCCCAGCTATGAGGGGCAAGAGCCGAGGCACTGCTCAGTGCTGCGTACCCCGGTCTGCTCCCTCGTCTGACCTGCTGCACGGCGAGCCCCTGCTGCTTTCGGTCTCCTAGACTTTTGCTTCTATGCAAAATCCTTTGGTACTACCTTGGTGCCCAAGGAAAGGAAGAGTAGCCTTAACTTGCCACAGGAACTGGCTTGCCCCCCTCCCCAGCCAGGAGAGACACCACCACCACCACGATCAACATCATTGTGAAGTTTTCAATTTTAATTGCAAGTTAAATCAAAGTGGACAGAAAATTGAGCCATTGCCTAAGCTCCTAATCCACAAAAATCAGCTTTTGCACATACTTCGGAGGACATATCCTAACATGTGAATTTATTAAGGATTTTAAAGCTGATAGTTCATTTTGCTTAACACACATTTTTCTCCAGATCAGTTTGCCCTCAATATGGAGCCATTCCTCTCTCCCTGCTAGCAAAGAGGCATATATTTTTTCTTGAGTCTTAAGTAAAAATAAAGGAATGCAGGGCTTATCTGACATTCTGTTTACTCTTATATATCACCATTGTGTAAGATCTGTAAATATTTTCCATGTGTTAGCTAAAGCAATCCTTCCATTTCAGCGTCTGCAAGATCTATCCACACAGCCTTTTGAATTAGCCTTAATAAATTATTTCTGACAAAAGTCAAATAAACACAGTTCAAGGACTCTTCCTACTCCCCACTATTTGCTGTAGCTTTACTCTCACATGCAAAATCACCACAGAGTTCATATTCACTGTAACTCAGCAATTTTAGGTTCAAAGGCCACATTTCAAAAGTAAAAATCAAGCATATTCACTTTTTTAGGCTGCCTTACCTTTGCTTGCCAGGCTCAAAGTGGGCTCCAACACCGAAGGTGGTTGATTCCTTCCCTCTGCATCCCGTACCAGGAAACAGTCCTCAGGCAACAGCCCCACCCCGGCCACACAACCCACACACCTGGAGCCTGGTGGCAGGTGTAGGCATTTGACCCATTGATGTTCATCTAACAAACCCTCCCACTGGGCTGGGGAAATGGTAACAGAAGGCACATAAGAGAAATCCCATTTAAATAATTTAAAACCAAAACACTACTTTTGGCACCGAAACCTCAAGTCAATCAACAAACTGATCAGATGAGGAAGGAGAAATATAAGAACAGTTTAATGCAATCCTATTGCTCCAAAGTCACCATTCAAATGAAGTGGTCTCCCTTGCTAGAGTCCTATTTCCATGGACAGGTTGCTGCACTCGGTGAATTTTTCTGGGCAAGAGGTTGATTACTGTCATGGTCAAAAGTTAAAGTAGATTTATGAACATAAAATTCTGTGTAAACAGATACTCGAGTAGAACCATAAATGTCAGTGCATACTTAATATGGGAGAGTTAACTTGAGCAAAAAAAACATGAACCATACTCTTGTGCCTGTTGATTTATCTAACTAAATGAATTTCTGTAAGGATAATATCTGGATAACTACACTGTAGGAAAGTATTTATACAACCACAAACAATCATAAATTGCAATATACTGGAAGTTTGGATTTTAATTAATGTTCCTTTTACCCTCCACCTCTCCTTCCTTTGTTATTTACTCATGTCCCTTGTAGTCCTTATTCCAAGCTGGCTGCTCAGATGGGAAAATGTCTTCCTCTGCGAAAAACATCATAATTAGACTGAGAAAAGGATGAGAGTTTTCTGTGAAAAGTTAAAACAAGAATCCCGCAGAGAGTTTACTAAAGAAAACTCAAAGCTTTCTACAAGGATACAGCCAACTTCTCCTGTTTCTCTTTCACCCTTCGGCACCCAAGCAATGAGTGAGTCACCTCCATAATGCACCCAGCATACAATAATCACATCACACAAAGTAGATGTCTCAAAATTTTTTTCCCAAGAAATCTCCAAAACCATTTGAGCTGCCCCTTACCATTTCTTCCAGTTTCTCATCCTATTTTCATAGCAGTCATCATGGATAAAACATACACCCCCAGTAAAAGCCCATGGCTTTTTCACTATTAAGTATGCTTGTTTATTTGACTGTGCTTGTCTCCAGTCTGAATGCAGTGCACGGTAGGAAAAACTAAAAATGGAGAAGATAGTCTACAGAAGGAACCCCTTTTGTAGGTTAGATATGTCAGGCTAGAGATGGAGGAAGATATCCCAGGGCAGCAATACAGTTGCTGCAGGATGCTCCAGCCTGTTAGGATAGCAGGAGATGGTGGGCAAGGATAGATTGCAAGGAGTCAGGATACCCCTCATTCCTAGCAAGACAAGAGCACTGCAGTGCAAAGGTCCACAAAAGGAAAGGCAGACTTTGCAGTCAAACTTCAGACTTCCTGCAAAGGCTGGGCAAAGAAAACAGTGGTACTAAAAAGGAAAACTCTTTTTATTCAAATTACAGAGTAAGCAGAGGTTAGATCAGACTGAGGTATCCCAGCTCCCAACCTGGTGGTCAGCCTCAGAATTGGAGCTGAGAAGAGCAGTACTGAGCCTCAGCCATACCAGAGATGCTGGCCATGGTCACACAGGTTTCTAAAGAGGAGAATACTTTTGTACTGAATGTCCCGCTGAACTGTGTGATTCACCCAGCTGTGGCACAACATTCATCTTTCCAGCACGAGGAACTTTAAAATAAACTGGCCACAGTTAAGTGGGAGATCCAGTGCATTTCAACATCTTTTAATCATCAATGATGATTATTAGACTAATTCTTTTGACCTACAAATCAACTTTATTAAGTCGGGATATCTTCTACCTCCATCATTCTGCAGAACATTCTTCTAAGTAAGAGCGAAAAGTTTATTAAAAAATACAGGGCATGGCATCATTGCTTAAAGCAAAAGTTTTCTCAGAACATGAAGTCAACAAAACATGGCTGTTTCAAGTTTACCCAGGAAAACAGTATTTCTTCACCATATGAAACCTTTCACGGTGCCTCCTGTTCCTGGGAGTGTTTAGTTTACAGCATGGCATTTAACACTTGTGCAGATTCACTCTCCCACAAAGTCTGTGTGCTGTGACAAAGACACTGTGCTGTAAACACAGTGGATGAGAACTGGAAGCAGAAAAAAGGAAGAACAGCCTCTTACATCCTACATACTATCCTTTAATGTAGCTTATGGATTTACAAATGAACAGTATTTTAAAAAAGTTGGCTTTGGCAACAGAGGTTGTGCCTATAAAATAACAGCTCTTGAATTCCACTTCTTCGTGGACATACCTGCTGTTTGGGATAAAATTGCTTTGTTTATTTCCAATTCATGGTGTTATTTGCAATAGGAAACAGTAATGAGTATTTCACTGTTTTGCCTTTGCAGATAGCACAGTGAAAAGAAATTACTGAGAGGAACAAGAAATATGTACTTCAAAATTTTAGGGAAATTTTCTTCATGTAATGCTTTAAAAATATAGTGAAGGACTACTTTTTTTCTTTTTTTGCACCTGGCAAAATGTGTCTTACAGCAAGAAAAGTTAGAAAACACTTAGAGCACAGTCTTTTAACCTTTCACGTTTTACTGCAGATTGCTGAAGTAGTTAAAGTAGAACAGAGACCTTCCCCTCAGATCATCAGCTCTCAGACATGCATCATCTTTAAAGTGCTAAAGTGAATAAGAAAGCCCCATATGAAAAAAAAGTGAGGCAGAGAAAAATTCAGTGCCTTGGCAGGGTTACTGGCAGAGCTGGGCTCTCCACTGTGTTGTGCCCCGCAGAGTGGTTTACATCGCTCCCTGGGAACCACAGGGTTACCTTTCTTGAATGGCATTTTGGCCAGGGAACGTCATTCTTCAGAACTGATGCCTAATTGAAACAGAGCAGATAAGAGGTGCCCCCAAATGACTTAAAGTAGATTGTATAAATCTCGAACAATATATTATTACATCCCAAATCCCCTGGATTTAGACCTATCAAGATCTGCTCTGAGTTTCCTCTGTCTGGGTACCAGAACCTGATTCACTCAGGTGATAATCAGGAGTTGTGTCACAGAAACCAGCACTAATTCTCTGCTATAAAATCTGCGTCAAACCTCCAGATGTCTCAGACAAGGTGACCTAAACAGATATTTTCTGTGTCTGATTTACAATGTGTGAACCTTTTATTATAAAGGTAATTCCACTGTATTGCAGCACCTGAAGTATGCAGAAATAACAAAAACTTACAAGAAATAGGTTGCTAAGACCTATTTGTCACTATCAGGATTTAAAAAGAAAGGAAATAATCACAAGCTGCTTTTATTGCAAAATGAACTCCAACTGTGAGAGGAGGAAGATACATAAACAGACACCAACAGTAAAGAGCCAGTTGTTCATCGGATCTGCAGGAGAGAGTTTTAGGTGGGAAATTCCCACTAAGGCTTCAATAATTTATACACAAAACTCCATGTGCCTTGATTGGAAAACAGACTTGCAGTATTAGATACCAGTGACATTCTAGCAGGCAATAAGGTTTCAGCTCTGTGGCATTTGCCTGTTTGCACTGGCCTGATAGGAACATCAAAAGAAAACCACTGCCATGGAGAACTGTTTTTCTTAAATAGCATCACCAGTGAATGGTTCTTATTACTGTGTTATGGAGAGTAAAACCTGATACTTCTGCAAGATTTATATGATAGCTTTGATCAACCAATCTTCCTCATGAAAAAAGAAATGGGCAACCCTTCCATGAGAGTGTTTTTACTATCCCAATGACATCCACATGAAGTTATCAAGTATTTTTGTAAGAATAAAACAAAGATTTGAAATTTCCTCAACAGGCTGCCAGTACATATTTGAATTCACAACCAGAGGCATAGAGTTGTGTGATATAATTCAGTATATCAGCTTAAAATAGGCTTAATTTTAGTACTAAAATCTTAGGGAAAATAAAGCAAAGTTTTAGGGACAATGCAAGCTTGGTCAAGTCTGAATCACACGTTAGAAGCCTTTAGTCAGGGGTCACATAGTGTGCACTTCAATGGCAGTCAGTCCTGGGGAAGGTGAGAAGTTCACAGAACATCCCTGAAATATCTTAGTCCTTGACAATGAATCACAGCTCATGACACATGATGAGCTGTTTCCTTAAATTTGATGACTGATAAAAGAACAACTCTACTTCCTTTAAAAAATATTTTAGCACTGTGCAACAGCTTCACGCGTCTGTATTTACAGGACTGAACAGTCATTTCTTCCCACAAACTTAAGATCTTTCCCAAAGGGTTTAACACAACAAACATATTTAGCTCACACAGTTATTTTTCCCCCCTACCTACTACTTGTCTAAGAGCAGTGTGTGATTTTACTATTTTGGTTGCTATTCCAAGGCATTTGATGAGCCCTGCATGCACGTTGCAGTCTGTGTGGGTTTTGCAGGCTGTTTTCTGGAAATATTTCTTTAATATTGAAGAACTCAAAGCCACATGCTAGTTCTTTGTCTCCAGTGAGGTGACCTAACTTACAAACTCACTTCCAAAAGACAAAGGCAAAAGTGTCAAGCTAGAGATGTGTTTGCTTTATCCAAGTGGAAGAGTGGAAATGTGAATGGATGGCAGTCAATGCAGGAATAGCAATGAGTTCAAGGGAAAAAGAGGAAGAAACCTTCCTGAAAACTTGGATCAATGAAACAGTTTTTAAGCCTCCCTGGTGAGTGGGCTTCATCACATGCAGTGCTAACTAGACCAGTCCTGGCCACAACATGGACACACTTTAAAGTAGCTGCCAGTTAAAAACATCTGGGAACAGGCAATGTGAATAGGGTGTATAAGGGGTGGGATAGTTACAGCTGATTCATGTATGACTAATGTTTTCCTTGGAGGCCTAACCAAGTGTTGCTGAGAAGAGGGACACGAGAGCAGCAGTGGCCCATTGCTGGCTGTCCTTGTCAGGAACGAGCCCATTGGCAGCCTGGAAGCCATTGAGCTTCACAAATCCCAAAGTGGCACTGGGAAACACAGTGCTCCACACTGGCAGCATTTCTCTCCATTTAGGAGAGTGACATTGCCCACAACCATACCGTGAGTGAGGAGATCTCAGGTACTGTCCTTTGTGTGCTGTGCCAGACAGAGCCTGTGGGCTTTGCTGTAGAGCATCTCTTACTAATTAACACAGTGTTTGTATGTTTGCACGTGTGCTGCACAGAACACTTGTTTCAACCTTCTCTGGGGTTTTTATAATGAAACCTACCCAAGTCATTGAAGCCAGAATGGCTCCAGTGCCTTGCTACCTTGCACACTCTGCTCAAAACACATGTATTTTTAAAAAATGAGCAGAGCATTTTGCACTGGCTGGTCTGAAAGGTGAGCCTTCTTGACTTAAATGCATAAAGCAGGACCAGCATCACAGTTGTTGGAATTTCAGCTGCAAATAAGAGCTTTTAATGCTGATTAGAGTCAAGGAAGAGGGTTTTACAGCTGCACAGCAAAATTCAGATGTTTGGAGAAAATGGGTAGTGTGCTGAACTAACATTGCAAGAAGAATGCATGACATGAGAGCCTAGGGAATAGGTCCTGTTTTCAATAAAAGTCTAAAGAAGGAGGGAAGAGCTGGGGTTCAAGGAATCATCTTTGGATCTGAAGCACACTGGCAGCTGTCAAAACTGTCTGTTTGCCAGATTGTATTTCTCTTATTTGGTGCTAAAAAACAGCTTACACACTTGAGAGATGCTTTGCTGGTGTAAACAGACAGAATTTGACTGAAGTTGAAGGAGCAGGTTTATATCAGCAAATGCCTCCAGTTTTACACACATTGGTTTCTTTAAGTGCTGTGAAAAATCTTTTTAAAGGTTTGTAAGCAGGAAGCAACATTTGAGTTCTCCCACCTAGAGACAGAAGCTGTATACTTGCATGGCAGTGACTCTGATCTCCTTTAGTCTCCTTCCATGTAACTGTTACCTTCACTGGTTGTGTCAAAATAAACTTATATCATTGTATTTCTACACTGGCATCACCAGCACATATAAGCTCTGAGAACTATGAGTTCATTCACATTCAAGAACTAGATTTTTGTAAGACCTGTTCCCCAGTGTGAGGAACGCTGTCTACAGAAGATTTACATATGGATTCATCCCGGCTCACTGCAGGTGCTCAGTCAGGAACAGAACAGAAGGTAAAATTAACCGTACCCAACACCTTGCCAGAGCTAGATTTCTGAAGTTCCCAGTGTAACTGTGGCCTCCTGGGTAGGTGATCCCATGATGCAGGTGATGGGCACAACCCACACGGGAGAAATTATTCTGTCCACAGAGCAGATCATCCTGTTCTTTCCATGGCCCACTGGGACGGCAGCTGGCCCAGGCAAGACCTCTTGGTTTATGACAGACCCTTGTTGTCTAGCATGTATGAAAATATGAGTCAGTTCAGGGACACACGTTTGAGGGAAGTCACAGAAAAATTAACTAAGCACTCCAGTAAAAACATGGGTGTACTTACTCCGGCTTTGTAATGGTACAAAGCGTGTCAGCTTGATACATGCTTTCCAGTGTAATCATCCCTCAACTCTCCCCGGATAAAGCCAGCACACTCATGCTACAACACTCATAATCACAGCACCGATCCAACTTTCTCTGTCAACCAACCTGACAATAACCTCATCACGGATTTCTTCCTTTTTCCATCTTTAATTATCAACATCATCTCCCCACATCATCAGACTCAGGGCACTGCCAGCTTAGTCTATGTAAATTAAAGTAACAGCCTCACCTTCCCTGTGTAGGTGTTTGTCATCCTGTACCTGCTCCTGCCTCTCTCTCTTGACCATCTTCCCCACCACCAGCAAGCACCTTTTGTCAGCTTGCATGTGATTCTTCTGCCCTGGGTATCGGAGCTGCCTGATGAGCTCTTTCTGGGGCTCTAAAAGAGGGTTTGAAACATTCTATCAGAAGACTGGGATCCAAAACCCCACCTTTGGGTCTCTTTCCTCTTAAAGCCAGGGCAGCTCTGTTTGTGACCAGAGTCCCAGACGGCACAGGTGCCTCCTGCAGCAGAGATGCTGTACAGAGCTATCTGGAGACCTGGAGGGTGCAGGGCCCCTCATCGCTCCCCACATGGCAGGTCAGTGAGACAGCAATTTAACTATTAAGTTAAAAACGTGAGCCACCTCCCTCCCCACCAAAACCCACATGCATCTTTCACCAGCAGTGATATTTAACTTTGTCCAAAAAGGGTCACAACAGCTCTGTCTTTCCCATCACACGCTCCCACTGGGCATACATGGTCTGTCATGTCTGCACTCCTTCAAATCTACACCTGAACACCCACCTCCCCCGAGGAGCCCTTGTGAAATGCTGCCATGCACCCCGCAGCTGCCCCCAGAGCTGACAGCTGCCTCCCCTCTCACTTTGAACTCCACTGCAAAACCCTCTTGGGACAGTCAAATTGCTATTTTGATCCAGTCTGAGGCCACAGATCTCCCAGCAGTAGGGCAACCGCTCTGCCTCGCTGCTCCTGTGTAAGCTGGACAGGGAAAGACAGGAGTTTGTTCTTTTCCATGATGAGTTTTCTTATTTTTAACTCCTGAGCCTGGTTTTTAGCAGTGGAGGGACTTCCCAGAGGCAGGACTGCCACTGTACCTGTTCTGCTTGCAAAACAAACACGCTCTGTCTGACCATCCCAGGTATCAGCACTGCAGTTTGTGACTTTCGGCCGGAGCCTTTTGTATTTCATGGCCCTTCTTCCCAACGCAAAAGCCAAAGAGAGTTGCTTAGCTTACACACACCCCCCTGATTTGTCTGAAACACTCTGTTAATAAAGGGCATATCACAGGGTTATATGCACAAGTCAGCAGCACAAGTCCTGTCTATAATAATCGTGCCCAGCTGGCTGATGCCCAGCACTGTATCCTGAGTTTCCAGTGACAGGCACTATCCCAGCCCAATGCCCTTGGCATGCTGGGGACAGGCTGTGGCCACAGCCAGTGCGTGGCAGCCCTGGAAGCCTGCCAGGTCCTGCTCCTTTCAGGCATGAGCCTTCAGTCTCCCATTTCCACACACTTCTTAACTGCTTCCTTCATGTTATTTTATTGGTGTGATTTAAATTTTCTGTGACATGTTTTGGCACTCAAAAATATTTCTGCTGCAAATGCCCTGTGTGTATGTTCCTCTGAAATCTTCCTGTTTATTTTATTTTTCATTCTTAACAGCCAATGTTACTAATCACTTTTAGAATCATGAACTAATAAAAATATTCATAGAGCAAAGAATTTCCCTACATCCCAAGCTCTTACGACCCCATGGGATATGCCTCCTTGTATGAAGGACAGACTTAGAATTTTTTAATCCTTTTGCCCTGTTTACAAAGCAAATCTGGAAGTTAAATACTTAGAGCACTGGGAAAACCACAGCCACCTGCACAAATTGCAGTGTGATTTTGCAGGTACACTGTAAAAGATCTACTGACAAAATAGAGTGGTGAGCCACTTAATGCATTGCTAAATACCATCAGCTTTCTCTGCCTAACACTCAGTATTTTGGTTTTTAGAATAAGATTTATTTTTTTGTCAGCACGGTATGTTTTTTACTAGAGCCAGCAGTTTACAAGCAGCAGTAACAGCAAAAAAGAGCCTCCACCCAAGTATTTTTTTAACCAATTCTTCAGACATACAGACATACATGCCAAAATAACTGGATGGAAAAAAAATCTGTCATTTAAACAAGAGTGCAGGAGTAACACTTTTGTGCTGCTCTTCGTCCTCAGCTATCCATAAACCAATTCCTTTTTAGATTTTTCCTAAACACAGTAAACCTGCAGCTCAGCAGTGCAGGCCAGACAGGCAAGACTGGCTGCACAGCCGGGAGACAGCTCAGTGTGCATCACCTTCTGGACAAGCTGCAGTGAGACCCTGAAGGCTTCCAGCAAATCAGGGACTATAGATGTGTAATTTGAGTCATAACCTTCTTCAAGCAGGTGAAGAGATGTAATTTGATCTTTCTTACGCAAAGTGTAAATGCACAGAGATTGGCAAGGCCACAACTAGAGCCTGAGATTTGGGAACACTGTAAAAAACATATGCTGCAAACAGAGTTCCAGCCTCATAAATATCTGCTTTACAATTACAAAGTGACAGCTGTGAAAATTTATCAAAATATTGTCTCCTTTTCCTTTTATAAGTCTTGGAAGGAACACTGCGATAAATTTAATTCTGTTTAAATTAGAAGAGCTCTGGACTGTGTTTTTTCTGAAACTGGCACTTGGTATTTTTTGACTTTCCAAAACGTTTGCTTCACTCATAGTGCTTGACAGAACAAACACTCACAACATTGACACTTATTCTGCAATATGGCAATAGTCTTACTTCTTAATGTCTAAAAATACTCATGCAAATGCATCACAATTTGTTGGCTAATAATTACATTTTAAAATTAATTCCTTATATGAGACATTGATCATGCTTACCCACCATGTTTCTGTCAAAATACAAATCTTACAGGCAAAAGTGAACAGCAGCTCCAGCATCTTTAGGCTGTGAGTCAGTTCTATGGAGCTCATTTCCACAGGAAAACAAAACTGCCTTAATGCAGAAACTGAAATATGGTTGTTATGAAGCAAAAAATCTACTGCAGCTCTGTGAATTGTAAATCATAGGCAACATGTAGTTTAGAACTGCTTCTAATTAATGGCCTTTTCTGTACTGAAGGAATCTTGATTTTTAAGAGTGATCATTAAACATTTTAGACTCCCTTCTTCAGGAACTCTCTTTTGTGAGTCAATAACCACAACCTTTGAATAACCCAGGGAAATACCACTGAGGCTGGTTCCCCTTGAGTGCCCATGAAGAACAGTTTGCACATGAAATACAGAAAGCAATGCAATAAGCAGGATAGTAAACACCTAAATCCTTGTCCTGCTGATATGCAGCCAACTATCTGCTCCAGCAGGGGAAGACCCTTAAGTAATGAAAACACAGACTTGCCCATGTGTCTCCAGTGTACCCGTGGTCACGGGTACAACCCAAGGGCACTTTGCTGCTGCAGACCCTTGGGCTTGACTGTGCTCAAGCCAGGCTTTGTGTAGGAGTGGACTGAGGTTGTGTCTTGACATGCAACAACTAAATGCCCACTGGATCAGAGCTCTGGACTTCAAATTAGAGTGAAGAACAGCAGCATTAACTAAATATAACTACTGGTTTCTGCAAGAAGCCGTGATATTGAGAAGTCAATCAAAGCCAATGGATAAAATAACACAGAAAGGCGAAAACAGAGGTGGACACACAGAATCAAATCCTACCTTTAGTGCACACAATTCCCACTGAAGTTTATCGGACATGAGAACAGGGCAGTGAGACAAAACTTGATCTACTGATGTTGGCTTCAAATAAATGAATCACAGCATCAATTATTAATAAATTGATATACTTTATTATGCACAAGAGACTAAGATGACATGACACTGTGGTTATCAAAACTGTACAACTATGCATTTCCACAAGTCTCTGAAATACTGAATGTAATATGAAATACAAATGGGGTGTTCAGACTGGCCACAGGTATTAGCAAGTAAATTTCTGCCATTCTTTGATTTAAAAAAGCATCTGGCATTTGCATCTTAAAGAAATACACTTATTTATTCAAAGGTGAGACTATTGTGTTTGGAACTGGTAGGAACATGGCAGCAAAGATCTGATAACACTGTGAACATCCCTATGACTGACAAACAACAGGGCAAACAGTCACCTCACACGAAGGGCTATCAGCACAACCAACAGTATAGTCTTCTTGTGAAGCATGAGGTAGATATACATAACAGAAAGAACAAACAGGAGAGGAAGGGTTAGAAAGGGGCAGGGGGAAGGTTACAATCATCAGCATTTACAGAATTTTGCAAAATCCATTTCCATGTGGAATACGCTACAGAAATAGCCTAACACAGAAAGATCTGACCTCTTGAGACATGAATATAGTAATGTCCAAAACAAAATGCTGTAAAAGGTTAGAGTTAGTGATTAGACAACACATGACAGAAGAAGCAGTCTATTGTGGAGTTTAAGTATGTCACTATTAGCTTTTACAGGCAGAAGGTGTCCCTTTTTAAGCCCAATCCTCCCATTCTTACACAAAAAGTTCCTTTGCACTTGATTCCACCACGCTGAAATTAACCCCCTGACTCCATCGCTCCGAAACTCTGCTGTACCACCTCTGCTGGGACAGCAGCGTCTCACTGGCCTTCCACACCCCACGGGGATCTGCCATGTGAGTCCAGCATGGTAAGACCACGTTGGACAGAGGGGGGAATCAGTGGTTGAGCAGTTACACATTTGGGACCTTGCCACACCACACACAGAGACTTGCAGCAGAGACAAATGGCTGCTATAAAAATAGAGCTTATAAGTGTATCAGTGATCTGAACTGAGGGCAGCTTACTAGCTGCTGGAAAGTACTATACATTTTTGTAATAAAGCTATTAACTGGGAATGCCCAGGTTTGGTTGCCTCTCTCTTTATTGAAGCAGAAATGGCTGTTCCATCTGCTAAGTAATCATTTTAGTAACCTCCAATAGACAATTAATTCAAGTGGATTAAAATTTCTGAATTAAATAGCTGAGTACACCAATTTCAGTTAATTTAAACTGTATTTCACACACGAGTCAACAAATCAAATCTTTGACCTTTATATATTTTTGGTTTATCCAATGGTAAATATAAATCTGTAAATTATTTTAAATTTACAGTTTTAAAGAGATTGATAATGCAGCATGTTTCTCTCAAAAATATATAATTATCTGTTTTACAGAGAAGTTTTCAAACTATCTGTCCCAACAACCAAATCTAATACTTCCTACCAGAAACTGCTTAATAAAATATCTGAGGAAGGAAAGGGTTAAAACAGGGGAAAAGAATTTACAAAATATGTAAATTTCACAGTAATTGAAATTAAACATTTCATATAGAGTAACTTACATTTATCTAAAACATTTAAATATATCTTTATACAGAAATTTAATGTAGTAAAATATAGCTATGATTGAACTTAAAGACTCTAGTCTTCTCTGAAGACATCTTTAAAGACTTTACACATAGAATATGCTTATACAATACATTCTGCTGAAGGTTAGGCAAAGCGCTTTCTTTTCAACCACACAGGCAGCACATTCATCCTCCGTAACAGAGCCAATCCTGCAAACCCTCACGCATGGGAGAACTACACCCACGTGACAATCTGTCCATGTGACCAGGACTACTCACTGGCCTGCTAACAGAATATTTTTGTATGTGTAACTGTGCACCAACTGCCTGCATGGACACTGAAACCAGCTGTGGTGTGTAGAGTCCAGCATGTGCTTCTAATAGCAAGGATGAGGCATGCAGTTACTCACATGTGTAAGTGTTTGCAGGATTAGTAACAGATTTGATTTAAAGTGAGCAACATTCTACCTTATCCTGGGCACTTAGGTCTATCACTTATCTTGCACTTCAACCATCCTGGCATCAGCAAGGCACAAGTGTAGAATCAGCAAGAGACTGGCAGCTCAAACTTCAGAGCAGACTATCGCTCGAGTGTAATGAACTCCCTTCCTCTCTTGCAGAACACAGGTAACTTTCACTAAAATTAATGAAAGTTATTCATCTCATTTTTAGAGGAAAACAATCTCTCTTTTCCTCAAAGGAGAAGAATCAGTAGAACACATTACAATTACAAAGTGGCAACCAACAGTCAAACAATTACACATTAAAAGTGTCTTTTTTTTTCATTTGGCATCAATTTGAAGCTCAAGATAAGGCAACAACACTGAAAAATACTGTGACAATTAGTACCTTTCTGCCATTTCCATACTCTGATACTACTTTGGGACTATCCAACTGCAATGTTCATACAACAGTTTGATACAAACAACTGCACAACTATCTTCAGAGAACAATTTCGATAGGCAGTATTCTGCACAAACAACACGTTCTACTGTATGTTCTTTGTGCTCTCAAACCCATCTCTTATTTCAAAGGGCTAGTTGAAGGATTAGAACCAAATCAACTTCTTATCTCCTCTATCTTCTATAAACCAGAGACAGTTTTTTATTCATATATATATATATATAAACATTATATATTTTATGTGTTGAAGGGACACTGAGCTAATTTCCAATTGTTAAAGTGGTAAGGTAGGCTCTGTATACCTAGGTATACATCTACTTGCATAAAGACATTGTCATTAAAGATACACACACATCTATGTTAGTGCACAAGACCATTCTTTGTCTTAATGTTTGTGTGTGCCTATATTTGGTATAGTAGATTAAAAAAAAATCTCTTATTAAAGAGCTTTGGCCCAAAAAACAAGAGAGGGAATGTTAGTGTGCTCTTTTCCAATTAGCAAATCAATACATATTACAACAAAAATACCTGGAACAAACTTGAACCTACAAACACAACAGGAAAGCAAATGAGATGCTGTAGCTGTAAGCTGAACAAAACAAAGATTACTCAAAAGTGGCTAAATGTAGCTGAAATAATAAAATGTTATTAACCAAAGAGATTTGACCTTGAAGCTTTCTTGCTTAGACAAACAGAAATCCTTTGACCTAAGGTCATCTTTGTTCTCCATATCTTGTGTAGTGACAGGAGAAGGGGTAATGGCTTTAAACTGAAAGAGGGCAGGTTTAGATTGGATATTAGAAAAAAAACTCTTTTCTGTGAGGGTGGTAAGGCACTGAACAGGCTGCCCAGAGAAGTTGTGGATGTCCCATCCCTGGAAGTGTTTTCAAAGCCACACTGGACACCACCTGAGCAACCTGGTCTAGTGGAAGGTATCCCTGCCTATGGCAGGGGGTTTGTAGCTAGATGATCTTTAAGGTCTCTTCCAACCCAAACCATTCTATGATTGAATTCCCTTAATGAATACTTTGTGTCAATGAGAAGGTTCAGGGAAAGAAAAAAATTGTATAGACAAAGCAGCATTTTTCCAAACTGGCATAGACTTCACATTGAGGGGCCCACAAACCCCCAGAACAGGTTGCAGTACTGTAAAATTAGTAGCTTTGTCACATGTAGCATAACATGTTAACAAGATCCAACAGGCTGTGTTCACTCATGCATTGTGTGCTCATATACACACTCACACACACAGTGGCTTCCCCAAATGAAAATCAGTCTTTTTTTTTTTCTCCTGTAGAAAAATTCCTTCTCGTTTTTTTCAGAAGCAACCAAAACAACCCTTTTAACTTTAAAAAGCTGATGTCCACACACAGTCCTTGGAACCTATGTGCTCCTATGTTGCTCCTCAGCTGTGTCCCCCCGGGTTAGGTGGCACTGCTGCTGGAGCAGGGGGTGCTCTGTGTGCTGCCGATGCTGTGAGCTGCACTGCTGTTCTCGGACGCTGGCGGGGATGTAGGGACCTGCTGTCTTCCTGTTGTTTCCCCTGAAGGAAAGGGAAGAGAAAAGGTGGGGTCAAGAAAAGGGAAATTGAAAATGTTAAATATCATAGAAAACAGCAATTCACTCCCTCCCAGTCTTCCTCTTTTGGCGGTCTGTATTTCCATGCAATAAATACATTGAGGGACAGACCTTAAACAGAGTATTGTTGAAAATGCTACTACACTTTGGCATCTTAACATTGCTATGCATGTGGGGAAAACAACAGTGGTGTTTTGCACTTTAAAAGCAGCTGATGGAAACTGCCAAGATAGACACTGTCTACCTTCTACTGTCAGCTGTCACTCAATGGGTCCTGTTACAGACCACTTTATAGTTTTGCTATCTGCAGGAAAAAGGCCTATGAAATGCAGGCTTTAGTTTTAATGCCAGTTTATAGAGTAGCATATTTACTAAAAGTGGAGCTGAAGACAGTGTCCTTCAATCAGCTGGATACCACATATTCTGAGACATGGCCAGTTTTCTTCATGCAGAAAAACAACAGGCTTAAAGCTTGACTTGATTTACTCCTAACACAAAATGCAGGAAGTTCCCCTATAGCTACCACAGTAAGTGAAGCACTTAAAATCTGTAGTGAGAACATGTATCACTATTTCTTGTCAGTTGTTTACTGACAATAAATTAAAAGCCCTTCGTTATTTAGATTGCCAAAACAAGCACTAGGATTTAAAGCCTGATTTATGGCTCCTGATAAAACCTAGGTTTCTGTCTGCTCTCCTCATACATCTTCTGCACCTGTGCCTGGGATTCCATGGGAAAAATTCAGCTCTCAACTAAGCATGAAAGTAAAAATTATGCCATTATGTCAATGCCCAAAAGATCATAATGAGACCACGTAGGAAACCATAACTGTGGCATTTTTTAAGCTACAGTGCTCAAATCTGTACAATATTACAAAATAGTCTCTTCAAAACAGATGGCAAGACTTAAGTTTATATAATGTGCACTGTAGCTGCCCCCTCCCTTGAGCTCATCTCTCAGGATGTGAACCTGTGATCTCAGCACAGTAACACAGTCAGACTGCTGCTGCTTGAGCTGCAGACCTCCTGTGGCAGTCAGAAACAGCACAGCTGCTTTCCCAGTAAAAAAGCAAGACAGAAATGTTTTGCTGGATCATGGGTAGGAGCAACTAGGAAAAATCAAAGGCCTCATCTCCTACTTCATGAGTTTGTAGTGACGCAACTCTCCTGCTTCACATTATCCTGCGTTATCCAAAACCTGAAGCCACGGGTCAGGTCTGCAGAGCCCAGTTTTTCTTCCATGTTCAGGATTTCTTAGAGATCTTGTTCCCCAGTGATTGCTTCAGCGACAGGTTGAAGGCTGGAGGCACAGCCTGCATCCAGAGGGTTACAGTGCAGGGACGAGACAGCTTCCTCCCACGGGAGCTGCTCTGGCACATCCCCCTGCCCTGTGTGCTGCTGCCCAGCTGCCAGAGCTCAAGCTCCTCGGAATGCGGCTGCAGAGGAAGTGTGCCTTTAACGCTTTGTGGCTCAGGCCACAAAATATCCTTCTGCAGGCTGCTCAGTATTCTGAGGTCTGCTACAAACAAGAGAGGTCTAAGGATTTCTCACAGCAGAGGTTGCAAGTGCTCTGTGTAATGGAAACCAGCAGGTTTGCTGCAAGCTGAAGCCACAGCCACAGTTGAAGTGCACATAAGGCCCCACAATGCACAGCTCTTGCCTTACACCCCACTGGTTTAGGAATGGGGAGGAAAGAAGGGATGGGATGGGATAGGACAGAAAAAACAACAAACTAAACTACTAAACCACATGGCCTAGGAGTCCAATAAAACTTTTAAAAAGAGGGTGAGGATCTTGCTTTTAAATTCAGCATTCAGTCTAACATTTACTCTTGTGAGCAGAGTTTGATTCTCTTTTTCCCAGTGTAACAAATAACTATGCAGCTCATCCACGAGCAGTGAATTTCTGCTCAAAGGCAGCAGGTCAGAATCTGCCCCCAGTCATCTGCAAATAAATCAAGTTTCAGCTCTAACTTGCTTTGGAAATGGCTTTACAACCAATCGGAATAAACTTTATAAAATCAAAGTCTGTGTCATTGTGCTGTAAAAGCTTTCATAAGCCTTGTTAGGATGTTTCTTCCCCTCCTGACTTGCTCCCTTCTTCAGTTGTTTGTGTACAAGCCTTCCTTCCTTTTGTACTACAGGATATATTTATAAAGGCAGTGACAAGCAAACTCCCTTTCATTAAAACAAAACAAGGGAACGCAAACATCAGAAAGCAGCGAGGGGAGGTGGCAAACCCCCATCCCCAGCCGCAGGAGAAGCCGCTCGGGCGGTGCAGAGGAAGGGCGGCCGCTGCGCTCCCCCGGCAGGGCCCCTGGCCCCCGCCTCTCTCCCCACAGCTCTGCTGCCACCCATTTTACAAACCACATGGTTACACACAGCGTTGGTCAGCCTCAGCACATCAACACGATCTGTACGCATTTAACCATAAATTCATTTATAAGCTAAACACATGTTTTCATTTTATGGCAAAGCAAAAGCACAATGCCAGAGTCCCTGTACAAGCCCAATGGCTCGCTCTCCCCTCCCGCCTCCTCTGGAAAGTGTCCTAGGAGGCACCTTCCCTTCTGTTTAGGTTGGAAGACTCCTTCCTTCCACTATAATTCTATGGCCTGCACAGGACCTCATTTCTAGAGCGCAATCAGCAGCTCTGATATACCACAATATATCACAATCACTTGTTGAACAATAACAAATTCTCAATGTCCTCAAGGAAAAGAAAAAATCCAAATCACAGTGGTGTTACGAACACAGCCTAGCAACTACATCTGGACTGGATGATTTTTCCTGTATTTTATTTCCTCAACACCTAGCTAACCGTAGAAAAGCTTTCTTTAAGGGAATATTCAAGAAAAGGATGTAAAGAAATGTAAACTATCACCACAGAGGCATTCTCCATCTGTCTTTTTCATGTAAACAGCTTCACGTATCTCATGTTACCGAACCAGAACTGCTCAGAATGGACATGTTTCATCTATTGACAGTAAACAAGCTTTTACCCATCTGAATGCAACAACATGCACTTTATTATTCACACTTAGGAAAGCTGCCAGTTGTACTCCCTGTCCAGGAAGTCTGAATGTTTGCTTTTCTATCTCCATTTGCCAAATATAATTGGTTGCTATGTCAGTTTACTTTAAATCAGATCCCATAAAAAAAGGGAGAAGTGGGGGAGGAGGGACGCTTTTAACTTCTCGGATTTTGGAACAGTTTATCCTCTCAACTTGCAACACTGTCTGAAGGAGGAAAGCGCGCTTCCTAAGAGAACATAGGGACAGATGTTCTCTAACATGGTTTACAAGGTTTAACGCTCTCATTAACTAATCAGACTTGTGCATGTCCCTTCCTAAAAATACTCAATTATCCCTATTAAGGCAGTTATTACATTGATACATATTTATATGGTTAAATTTCGAAGTGTTTCTGCATCCATGCACACCGCAACATTTTTGCTCCTACATAAGATCCTCAGACAAATGGGATTAATTGTGGCAAATCCTGCTACTTCCATTTGTCCTTGGGTCTTCTCCAGGCAGGGCCAACACCTTTCTTGTCCTTTAACTGACTGAAAGAAGGATCAAAAGTACAGAGTCCTTTTGCAGAAAAGTCAGCTAAAATTCCCCCTCTGCTGTTCTAATATTAGCTTTCTCTCTCTCTTTTCTTACTACCCATGTATCTTAGAACATTTGTACTCCACGCTGAATTGTTTCAGAAAATGTAGTGTATTCTGAAGCACAGTTTTGATGCTTTAGCAGAAATTTTTCATGACTGAACTCAGCAAAAGACCTACATGAAAAAACTCCACACAACAATCCTTGTTCAACATCTGGAGATTAACTTCTACCTGTTTTGGAGTTCCCTTCTGCTATCTCTTTGAGGTTTTAATGTTAATGGCCCACCAAGAGAACAAAAGAGCTCATTCATGTAACGCTCTGTTACCAGTAGAGACATACTGATAAAAGTGTATTGGTAAACCTCCTTACAGGCAAAAAGGTGGCCTTTTGCTGCATTGCATACAGCACTACAGCAATAAAAACACCTTACTTCACACATCCCAAGTTGCCATTCTCTACCAGCAGTAGCTTTTATCTGTGCTCTGAGTATCAGCAACATACAGTTTTAGAATGAACTCATATTTTCCAACCTTAGGTCTGAATCATGTGTTAGAAACCCCGTACTACTTGCAACAAAAGATATCAGAGAGATTCAGCAATGCCTAAATTCTCTAATGGCAAAAGACAGCCACTCTGTAGATGAAATTTAGATTATCTTTTTTCCTCCTCCTTGAGTTAATATAAATCTGCAGCCAGCTCTAAAATGTTTCCACTGCAGTTGGATTATCTTGTCTGTCACAGCAGTTGCCCTCTTAAGAGACTGTCCCTGCCAGAGCCTTGGCTGCACTGTGTTGCAAGTTGTGCTTTGCAGATACAAGATACTATGTGCACAAAAATTATGTGCACAGGAACATAGGTTCACTTTCACAATTCTTTGAAAATCTGAACCAGATAATTTCCTGGATAATTTTTATAATTTCTGTGATTCTCTAATCTGATGCGTTACAGTGTCCCTGTCCTTTCTTCTATTTTCATTTATTACTTTATTTCTGGCCTTTTTCTCCATTTTTTTCATCTCTCAAACACAAAGGCAGAGCAGCTGCCCTCTCTGTATGTGGTCACTATGACTGATACACTTTGCTAATATAACTCTTTTAATGGGATTGGTCCAAGTTCTACTGCTGCTGAAAGATTTCTCATGTTGGATTCCCAGTGTTCCTTGACTACAGACACACAACTTGTGTCTATAGATGGTTCTTTATATGAACAGAGATCGAACTTCCACAAACGCAGGACCAAATATATTAATTTAAGAGTTGTTTTAAATTTTTTTTGTTAATAAAGGTTACCTGTGGAAATTACCTTCTTAACTTATATATTTACTCACTGAAATTATGTTTACTTTTCTTCCACAATGTTTCAGTAGTATACGAGACAGGATTATACAATTTATACGTATTATCACAAACTTTAAATTTTCCACATTTGCCCCAATTCCAAACGAGTTTCATACACAGCTGATGCAATGAGAAGCATTAAACTGCTTATATAAAATCGTTGTACTGCCAACTGGAAAAAAGCCCACAGTTGTTTTTTTTTTTTCCAAATTAACATAAGCTCCTGGGTCATAATATTTACAGGAGCTCTGACCCAACAGGGCCTGACTCTCACTCCTAAATAGCTTCCATGAGGTTTTGGATGCCAGAAACCCAACACACTGTAGTGGGCTACAGGCAAATTCCACTGCTCTAGAGCTGCACAGTTTTGGAGTAATTGATTTCTCATTTTCCCCTCCTCCTAAAGGTCTTGGTAGGGTCTTATGAGGTTAAAAGTAGAAGTAGCTGGGAGTAGAGTATGCTCTAGGAATCCTGAGATACCCCATAATCCACAAGCAGCCAAGGCCATGTGCTGGGAATCATGCTGGCTCCATCAGTGTCCAGTCTTTGTACCACCTTGCAGATGACATGCAACAGAAAGCTCCCAAAACTCCCTCTTCTTCCAATAGAGTATTCTATTTCTGCAAACTTAGTTTAGTATGGGAAAAAATTCTGAGGAGATACTGGAAAATTATCTATGCATAAAGGCTGCATCAAATTCAGGCACATTCCTGATTATTTGTTTGGGCACAATTAAGGTTACATGTGACTTCTACCAATTGAATGTAATAGTTGAAGAATGGAGAAATAAATAATTGTGGCAAAAATTTCAGGTAATCAAGGCCCAAGAAAAATTTTCAAGTCTAGTTATATTCAGAGTATGTCTATGTAAATAAGGCATTCGCTTAACCATTTGGCCCACTCCTTATACGCATCGGTCTAATGAAGTAACTGCAAAAAAATTTTTAAAAAGCAGTACGGGAACCAAAAAGGATCCATTAACTGAAATGTTAAGTAAATTCCAAATACAGAGATGCTACTAATGATAATGCACAAACCATGAATACTCAGAGTTTTACTTGTGTCCCATGTGAGTTTTCAAGATTCACATTTAAAATTATTTTAGCAAATTTTAAATCATAATGTGTAACATTTCCCTGTAGGGAAGGGCGGGTATCAATTGGCTGATACACAATACAGGCTCACGGGAGGAGCTGCTGGAAAACTCCCTAGTTAAGAGAAGAGGGCAAAAAATAAAAAAGCCCAGGACAGCCATTGCTGGTTCCCCTCCCCTTCAGACCACAGCACGTTTCCTGCTGCATGACCTGCACTGAGCTCTGTGAGAGCCCCCTACTCACCTGTGCGAGAGTAGATGAACCAGAGCGCTCCCGTCAGCAGGGCCCCGATCACAAAGGCTGCAAAGGCAATGCCCACCACAGTCAGCGTGTCCAGCCCGTAGAACACAGCTAAAGGTAAACACACATAACACAAGGACTTCTCATTATCAGTGGCAGATGCCGTTTTACAAAAATACACCCTTACACTTTCATGGGAGAGTTTTTTAAAAATTCATAGTTAATTAAGCACCATTTTGGGGAACAGACTAGCAAATTTGCGTCAAGGAAATAAAAGGGAAGCTTTCAGAGAGTGGCTTCGGGTCAACTAACTGTTCCACATCACAAAGCAAAACCCCAGCTCAGCACACCCCAATCTGGAAAGCGTTGCAAAAATTAAGCATTTTCAGTTGGCTGTTAATAACTTGCTTTCAATTAAATATTCATTTATCTTAGAAGTGTTTTAAAAAGGCTGATATTTTTGGCAGAAGATGCTTTTCACTTAAATGGTCTAAGCAAGCTTTCCCCTACATCTCCTGCAAGTTCAGTCTGAAATCTAGGTGGAGAACGGAACTGCTGTTAAGAGGGAAGAGATGCCAGCAAAAAGTCAGCAAAAACATAAATAGAAGCAATTGTTTTTCACATTTGGCAATGCTTTCAATAACTAAAATTAATTCCAGAACACAAAAATAGAAACACACACACACACATGCAAATCACTTTCTAGGGGAGAGGCCCTTTTGTAGGACCATTTCAAGGGTAACAACATCTGGCCCCTGAATGTGTTGCTCCCTAATGCTGACCATCCAAATAGAAAAACTTTTGGCTTCTGTGTTTTTGTTTTTGGTAATTAGAAATACTTAAAAAAATAATAATCACTCTTTCAGCAATCATTTGGGAAAATTTCTTCTTACAAAACTGATTTTTAGTTTTAGTACTTTTAATGTCTCCCAGTGCACAAAATGGCTTAGGACAGTGAATTTTACTGACTACTCGGGCCAGGAAATGAGCTGACTGGATCTCAGTATCCTTTAGTGGAATTTTCAGTTCCCAGAACACAACCAACATCCTCACTTTACACAATCCTGCACCCAGCAGATGTCCCTAAGGACATCTCCCATCCTCTTCTGACAAATGTCTTCTCCAGCAGTTCCTGTTGGCAAGGGCCTTCAGGACCCATTTCTGGGTACCTGTGACCTAGTTTGCATATGCAACACCTGACATATAATGGCTTAGAAGTTTCTTCTCTCATTTCTTCCATGAGGCTATTTCTGGTTTCTCTGGATACTTTCAGTCATTTTAAATGCAAACAGAAAAAACTCTCCTAAACACAACTGTTTTTTCCACCAGGCACCAGCCAGTGTCCTCTCCTCTTAGGAGGAAACTTAGTGGAGAGAAGAAAGTCCCATAGAGAAGTGGCAGAAGCATAATTTCTCATTGCCCTTGTTATTTTGAGCAAATTTAGTCTTGAAGGCAGGAACAGAGGAAAAAACCTTCTTTGCACTTCCTCTTCTAAATTCCCTTTTCTCCATTCATTCTTGCTTTTGGCTGCAAATCATCTGTACCTTCCTGTTTATTATTGCCTTCTAGTGCTGCTCCTTTTCTGGGTCATTAATAGACCCTGATTAATTCACTACACCAAGACAACAGAAAAACCAAAGAAATTAATCCATATCAAGTCAGTGATCTCATCTACAGCACGTAAGTGCTGGTGCCAGAGTAACTGGGGATGTGGCCAGCTGCAGCACAGGATATGAGTGAGGCTTGGAATAGGACATATTTAGGACACAGAAGCTCTGTAGGATCTTTGCTGCTCAAACACGGGTATTGGGAAGCAGTGGCCTCATCAGAGAAGGGGGAAATAATGCACACATATCAGCAAATGAACTTGCTAAGGCTGAGACTCTCAACGGTGTTTTCCCAAATTTGATTATCACATACATCAAAAGTCACAGCCATTCTCTCTAAATGCTGATGGGAACCTCTCAGTCAGCAACTGAGTCAGAATTATGTTCTGTTTCAGAATTATACACATACACACTCACAAAACTTGAAGATAATTTTAATTTATCTAATGCTTTATAGACAAATATTTAAAACTTTAAAGGGATTGATTTAAGAGTTACTTACGTGGCTGTCTCACATTTGGCTTTGGAAGGGAAGGATCTAATTTAAAACAAAAAAACAAACAAAATCCACAAAACATTAATCAGATAGAGTTCCACATACAGCCTACAAACTATGCAGGTTCTGATCTGACAGGAAAACATTAATTGTAATTTTTACAAACCGGGAATTTCAGGAAAACCATCCCAAATTCAATAATCTCACTTATCTCAGAAAAATTCTATTCATATAACAATTATTCCTCAAGGGACCCTATCTACGGTATCATTCATACATCACATATTTTGCTGGCAAGTACAGCGCAACCTTTCCCAACTCAGATGTCACCAGGTCTGACCCACAGTAACTCTGGCTACTCCTATGTAGAAAGCTGTTTTAAAGGTGATTACATTCATCTGACTACTCACTAGTCCCAAACAGGAGTTACCAGCATGCTAAATCACAGGGACAAAAAAAGTCAAACACTGGCTATCACCTCTAAAGAATAGTGATTTTATGGCACAATACACACTACTTTGTCCAAATCACATGAATATGTATTGATTCATTCATTTTCCTGAGTCCTACTTGGTATTCTTGAAAGTTGTGTGGGTTTTTTGGTTTGGTTTTTTAATTATATATAAGAATTGAAAGATCATAGCTATTGTATCAAAGCTATTATTCTTGGCAAGAACATCAAATATCATCATCATTATCAGCATGTAACAGAAAGAGACAAGTAAACAACTGTTTAAAAAATGAAGAATTTTCCCTTCTTTTGCTGAACTGGCTTCTCTTATCTTTCTCCAAGAATGTCACCTCAAGCAGAAGACCTAGAGATTCTGGCTTCAGACCCAAGGACCTGTTTGGTTAGCTGCAGTTTGATACTGGATTGTCCAGTAACTCAGGGGTCTAATTTAAATTCCAGCCTATCTGACTATGTTCAGTGCAACAGATGTAAAAGGATTTGATTCAATACTTGTTTTTGTATCTTTAGTAACTGAAAAAAAAAAATAGTTTAACTGTTATGCAAACATAGCAGCGCAAAAAATAAATATATATTTATTTACTTTAAGTGTTCTTAAACCAAGACTATGCTTCTAACTTCTAAAAACCAGACAGCAGTGCTAAACTTCCAGCAATATTCTTTAGACCATTAGGCTCTGAGACATGTGAGATGCATGTGTACAAAATCCAAAAAAGCATTTTATTCTTAAACTGTGTTATTGACTCTTGTTCGAACACGAGTATCTCTTGGCAGATGATAGGAAACAGGTGAAACAGAAGTAAGAAACAGGTGAGAGCATAGAGGGGTGTGTGGGTGTCTGGGTGTGCATTCACAAATAAGCTGGAAAATCAAACAAACATAACACCAACAGTATAACTGCATGTAAGATTTGTGAGGAGGGCTGGACTGAAACCAAGGAGCAATGAAAAGTACAAACATGGGTAAGGGCACTATCAGATTGTCCAAACACTCCACTAGCATATCCCAAGTGCCAAAAAAATTCCTTTTAAGCTGAGAGGAAAATGAATTTTCCATGCTCTTTCTATCACTGGCTTCTCTACAGAGAATATGAAATCTGCTAATGATAAGCTGTGTAGCCCATTATCAATTCGCTTCAGTCATCCAGTTCTTACATGTACTTTATTGTGGTTTGCTCAGAGCAATTCAGAAGCAGTGAGAATCCTCGAGGTCCACAAAAAACATCTAATTTAAAAACAAGATCAACCAGCCTTTTGAATTATTGTAATTTTATATATCTTTGTAGGATAGAAGCACTTGTTAGTTGCCCACTTGACCTCCTTTCTATGACTTGTCTCCTTTTGCAGTAGAAATACTAATCTGAAGTTTCCACACTTTAGCAAAAGTCTGAACAATGACAGTGGTAGATTATTTCAACAGAAGAACATGTAATTCCTATCATTTAAATGGCCATCCATATGCCTTTCACTGAAGTGGGGGAGATCATGTGTGTGAAATGTAGGAATGCAAAGGGAAAGAACGTGGTAAGGAGTTAGGTTTTAGACACTTCCACTGAGATCTAGTGCAATAATATAACCAACAGTCTCGTAAATAACTAACAAAATTAGGAGAGAAGGAAGAGTTATTCTCATTTGGATATACCATTGTAATTTCTAGTACAGTCAATGACAGTTATAAACTTATGTCTGAAGAGAATAAAAGACACTTTTGCAACAACCAGTTTGTTCTGACTTTTGAAACATCAAGTGCTTAACTTTCACAAGTGGCTTGCTGAGCAGATCCAATGGCAGCACCTCACACAGTATGGTTTATAACAGTGAAAGCTGGTCTGTTCATATTAAAGAAAATGAAGAACACCACCTCTGAGAGGTAAATTCTACTGTTCAGTAATGTGATATAATTTCTTCAAATCTTAGGTTCACATATTGGCCAACACGGCATTTGGCTTTAAGAAAGGGGTTGCTTGATTCACTGCAGGACAACTGCACACCAACAAAGCTATGTTGTTAATGAGCCACTCTGTATTATGTCTGAAAGCTGGGATATGCTGGGGAGATTTCCACCAAACATCCCACAATTAAAGTAAATCATCCACAATGCAACGAAATACTCTATCACACTGTTGTCTTGTAACTAATCTTTATAAATTTAGCTTGTCTTTGCACACTAAGACCTTGTGCCTCTGACAAAGACAACATTCTGAGTGGAGCCCAAGATGGGAGCTGCGCACAATGCTCCACACATCACAAGGGCAAGAGAGCTGAGAGTACGACTCTGTTTATTGAAAGCTGAATTTCAGTTGCAGGATTTACTCATTCCCAATAGAAAGCCCACTGAAATAAAATGAGAGTTGAGCAAAAATAAAGCACAGAATCAGGCCCAAAGCACAGTTTTAAGTGACAGATCAAATATTCACCTTTAATTCATAGTGGATTTGATCTGTATTAAAAAATTCGTAGAAAACCCTCCAAAACTAAATATGAGCTGACTTGCAGAGTTAGACAGAAGCAGTTGTTGCTTATGTCCCCTAGCAATGCTGTATGGTACTTTAAATTGTTGGAAGACTAAAAAGTATGCACTGTACAATGGAGGTTAAAGGACTTCTGATCCCCATCTTTTTGATGCTTCCCAAAAAACATTCCAAAGGTCAAACAGTCCTTGGACACTATTGGAACATTTTGATTCAGCTTCTCCAAATCCTTCAATCAGTTACTAACCACACTCATTTTTTTGCAATACAGATTACATAATCAAACAAGTCCCGCCAAAGTGGAGCATCTTTGTGCATCTCATCTTTTGCTCTTAATAGTTTAACTGTCTAATGAGTCTCCAGTGGCCACCTTTCTGCTTTACAAACTTATCAGGCTTTAGGACCCTCAATACTTTGTAATTCCACTGTCATTATTCCTAAATTTATATTTACAAGCACAATAAATAAATTATAAAGTAGGGAGCAAAGCACTGCCTTTGATCTCTGGGCAACAAGGTTGCTGCAAATGCTACTGCTGCATTCATATTCCAAACCCCAGTACAGCATTCCTTTCTCTATGCCTGGCAAAACCACATGTCCAGAGATCAATACAATCAGAAAACAGCAACGAACTGCCATGGTGACTGCTGCCAGGGAAATGTCTAAATAAGTAACATCTTACAGAAACAGTATCAGCCACATACTTGGAGCACTCCCTCATTTCAAGCCCCTGTATGTTACACAATATAATATATATAGCTTTATTAAAGAGTTCAAGCTCATTTTCATACCTTCTTGTTTTCCTTCATGTGTTATTACAAGGGGCTTGGTGAAGGTTTTCTTGTTGTGCATCATGGCCAAGATCATATCCACATTGAGAGAGGTGCAAGCTTCATCAGGAGGAATGCACTGCAAGTGGAAAAACAGTGTGTGAGGTCAGAGAGTCACCTGTTTGCCAAGAACCTCCAAACAACCCCCATGTAATGTACTGGCAAAGGTAATGAGCTGTATTTCAGGATGCAACCTCTGCCTTCGTTAAAGATTCTCTAACCTTTATGAGACTGTTACTATTAAACTTAAATGGTAGTAATTATTTTATTTCAGGATAATTTTTTTTTCTAAAAATCTGGTAGTCAAAACTGTAGCCACCAACACATGTTAATGAACAATGACAAATCATTTTTAAAAAACACATTTTAAGTGAAATGTATATAAACCCCAAATTAAAAATAAATTCCGAACTCTTAGAATACATTCTTTAACAACTAATTTATATATAATTCCATTAGTTATAAAGTAAAATTTGGCAATTCTCTTTTGTAGCAATCAGATTACAATATTAACCTATATGATGCACGGCTTTGGAAATTGAAGCTAACATTGTTTGTGCTTTGGATATGGATGTGATATGGACAGCAAAGATCATCCTGAACCACTTGTGTAATAAAAAGCAATTTCTATTCGTAACCATCCAATGAAATTTAAACAGAAACTGTAAATCATGTAGTCAAAATGCATACTATAATAACTCTTCTCTATTAAAATCCTGAGCCTAGAGATACCATGTTTATTACATCAATTCCACAGAAAACCGTTTATTCACTTCAGAGGTCAGATGAGAAAAATACCTTATTTTCATCTAAATCATAAGATTTAACTTTATAAATTACTGACCTTTGGCAGTCCTTGAGTATCTTTGTCTTTATTTGTACACAAAGTCAACTCGCAGTGAAGAAAGAGCAGTGAGATGTTGAACATTGGTTTAAACACAAAGCTAAATCTTTTTTTGTCCCTCTGTGCATGTGGTATTGGAAAGTTCACCTTCTCAGTACTGTAGAATTTAACAGATTCATCTTTAGGACAAATGTTTTCTATAATGGTATAGTCAGACATTCTATCTGGATTTGAAAACGGGGAAACAAAGCATGTTTGAATGGCAAAGCCCAAGGATCTGTCAGCTTTAGTCAGAGACACCTGCATTAAAAAGAAAGAGATGGTAAGATCTCAGAAATGACATTTTTAGTTCACATTTCATTAATACTTTCAACAATTTTTAAAGCAGTTTTCCAGTGCCATTTCCAACCTGAACTATTTTGAAGGCTAAATGTTAAGAGTAGACTGTCAAACTGAGAGACAGAAAATCTGCGGTTTCAAAATCAGCAGCTGTTTAATAGCACAACCGTGCATAAATACAGTCATCTCTTATCTTCCTGAAAGCAGATGAAAAACCCAGCCCAGACGAGACACACAGTTAATGACTGTGACTGCCACCTGAAATGGCACTGCTTCCCTTGGACACACACGCTGTGACAGAGCTGGATCACTAATTCCATATCTTTGTATCTGTTTGAAACTATAGTGAAAAAGAAAAAATACAAAAGCAACAGACAGAGAACCCACCCCCAGCCATGACAGGAATGCAAAGGCAGAGAAGAGGTCATGGTCTGACGTGTGGGTGGCATTCCTGGACTGGGGGGTTGAGGGAGCCTCCTAAAAAGCCATAATTTCTTGTGAAAGGATCCTTTTAGTTTATTGTAAGTTTGAAATTCATATTCTTTTATGAAAAATAATTAAGACTGCAAACTTCCGAGGCCCTGATGTTGCTCAGCTGGACTGGAATGCAGATAACAAATGCTACAGAATAATTAGAAGAAAAAAAAATAAATGGAATTTGTAACGAATGAGCCATGTTGCTCTTAATAAACAACAGAAGCACTGTTTCTAACCATTAACACTGCCCAATGAAACAGTTCCACAAGAAATAATTTGCTTCTTAGAAGAAATGTGCCTTATCTGTGTACTTAATCCATATGTGCCTCATGTATCTTTAAGGAAGAGCCTGCCAAACTCTGTGGTTTGTGCAGTAATTTTTGAATGCTAGGAGTTTTGCTGTGAATAAAGGCATTTCTCATTTTTTCTCTCCCTTGTGTGAGCAGCAATCGAACTAGAGACGAAGGGATGTGCAAGGGATTTTCTAAGCAAGAAAGACCATCTTCCAAAAAGAACAGAAATAAAGATGGATAAATGAAAGTCAGCCATAAATACTGACAGGAAACAAGCTGCTGGTGTAAATTAGTTAAAAAAGAGATTATGGGAAGGGGGACAGGCATACTACAGTTCATTAAATAAAAGGATGAATGACATCTCAAGGAAAGAAAACAACTACAGGAGGAAGGTGAGAAAATGACAGCAGAGAAAAAAAAAACAACCCAAAATATTGAAACACAAAAAAAATCTTTAGCAGACAAGGAAAAGGGAGATATAGAGTTCTTACTGATTATGATCTATTTATCAACCCCTCCAAATATATTTGTTAATAAAAAATGCAAAATGCAAAACAAAGAAGCAAAAAAAATTATCTGAGTCCGTTAAAAAAAATGGAGTCACAGAAGTTCAAAACTCATACGTTTTTCAAGGCACAAGAAGGAAAAACAGAAAAAAAAGGCTTCTGCCAGGACAGGTGATGAAGAAATCAGAACATCTGTCTGAATAAACAGCTACAGAACCAGACAAATCCAGAGGGCTTGGAGCCAGGGGGATTCATCTCAGATCACTGAAGGAAGCAGACGGTTTTATCCAAATGAAAAAAAAAAGAAGTGTCTTTTATAAACATATTCTTAATAGAGTGTGACATACTTTGTTTTTGCTTCGACTATCTTAAACTCTTTTCACTGGGTAGAGAACAAGGAAGAGACACAGCACACTGCTATGAAGAAAACTGCACCAATGTCAGACAGGTCACTGTGCTTATCATGTGCAACATGGACTCACAAAGAGGAACTACCTTGGGCAAGAGAAATATGGCACAGAACTAATTCAGTAAATATACTCTTGGTCTTATAAGCCCATAGTTCACACCTGGTAATTTACTCATCTATGAACTAGTGATACTTCTTCACTGCCAAAGTTGTATTTATTAATGCCTACCATTTTTTGCAAAATCCAAAATTCTGTACACATGGTTATATTTAGAAATACTGACTGTATTAGTTTGAAATTCCCCAGATGAGGAACAACACATGGAAATATTATCATGTGCAAAACACACCTGAAGTCAAGGGTTGTTGATTTTGCTTTAGCCTTACTTATCTAAATCTGGGTGATCCTTGTGTGGCAGCATTCAAAAGGATTGTAACTGATGTTTTTAAGTGAAGTGAAGAGAGATCAGAATCTGTACTAATGGTGGAACCTGAGAACAACTAGCATATGAAAGACACACACTTGTAATAATTTTTTGCACGTCTACATCTTTCAGATGAGGTTCAGATCTACTATCAAATATAATGAACCCTGAAGTCTTCATCAGGACATGCCAGTTCAGAGTAAGAGCCCAGAGACACTTTTAAGTTCTGCACAGAAAAGCAAATTTGGCAAGAATCACCGATTTACCTTGTAAGAAAAATTCATCCATTTTGCAAGAATCCTTTGGTTTTTACCTAAAATATTGTCCTACTTCTTACCCCACAGTTTCTGTTCTCTGCAGCCACCACAGTAGCTACCTGCCTGCCTAAACCAACTGCCCCAAACCCTTCAACTGACAACAGATTTGGCTCAATTGCATGGCCTTGCAAAATGCTTCTGTTAGTTTGAAAGCCTTTTTCAACTTGTTACCTCTACATATATCGGCCCATTCTCAGCAACAGAGAAGAGTCCTTGGGAGGGAGCAAGGAACAAATCTGTTTTGTACAGCTCCATGTTGAAGGTAACATTGGTGATGTGTGGTTCAGGAGGCCAAAATATGCCTCTGTCATCCTCTGCCTGGTGCAGTGTGCAATTAAACTGAAATGAAAAAAAAAATAAATACAATAACATCCTGAGCCAGGAGTGGTAGCTGGATAAGGGCAAATTTGGTGTGTGCAATACAGGCCTCCCCCATGTTCCACCTACTTAGTGTAAATCTTCAACAGGGTCATAAGAAACAGTAGTGAGAAGAAATGTGTTAAAAGACAAATTAATTTCTATACAATTAATGTAATTTATGTGGAATGCCTATTACAATAGGTATTTCTTTATTGGCAGGTGCAAACTGAGAGTAACATACCGCTATTTCAGGCCAGCTTGAGAAAGAAACATCTCCCTCATCAGTATCCCCTGGAAATCCATTATCACCTGATTCCATGTCATCATCATCAAAGCCACTGCCTTCAGCTGGTGATGACAGCTGAATGACAATCTGCTCAAAAGATATTGCAAACAAATTAGATTAGATATAACTGAGCACTCTCATGGTTATTTTCTTCTCTCTTTAAAACAATGCAAAGGCCAAAAGAAGAGCACCAGCTAAGCAGATAGTAAAAGCATGTCTTAAACAGCATTGTGCTGAGCATGTAGGACATGTAGCTTGCATTTCAAGAATGTTCCTTAGTTTTTTTCCAGAATTCAGAGCCAGTGATGACACCAATCTGGGTGTTGGTGTCTGAATGAGCAGCCTAGCATTTCTGTTCTATTTCTGGTATTTCTATAACCAACACTGAAAAAGGAGACAGCTTTCTAAAGCAATTTTTTGCAACTTACAGTTTTCCTTAAGGTACTCAGGAAAAATCACTAGAAGTGTTAGGGTTATTACAGGATTTTCTCCTCTGTCACTTGCATTTTTTCTTTCCAGAGACATAAACCCAAAAACATTATGTCTCTTCTTCATTTTTCCCTTGTTTTTCACTGAATTTGTAGTGAATTCCAACCTTTTCTTTTAATCCTTTGTACACTTCTCCATTACTTCACCTGCAAATTCCTGGTTTTGTTTTCCAATGTTCTGCACTCTGCTTCAGTATGCCTTGTGGGTCCTCAGCTAGTTCCCTCCCTTCCAGGACTTCAACTTTGTTTTCTTGGACATAGAGCAACTGCTAAAAAGTGGCATATACATCCCTTTTGACACTCCACTGCTGGGTGTTTATTTTTCAGGAGAAATGCTACCAAATTCTGAAAAATACCATGTGGGTTTTGGAGTTCAAGTGTGTAGCCAAGACTTTTAAAAGACGTGATAGAGAAAAGAGAAGAGGTAAATGACTGTTTTAGTTTGGGCCACAATAGAATACAGGGACAATGACAGTATTTAGCTCCAGACACACACTGCTCTGTAGTCTGCTGATGATTCTATCCACGGTGCTGGTTTGGGACTGTTTCTAAAGTTAGGTGCTACCAACTCACCAGTATAGAACAGTTGTAACCAGGCAAAGTCAGATCAGATTGCCTTAGCTGTGTTTGGGTTGGACCACAGGCTTTCCATCATTTGCCAAGGTTATTCTATGTACTGGAAAGCTCAGTAAGAGAAATGTGTCACTACTTTCCAATCCAGATTAGCTGCACTGCACTCAGGTTCATAAGTTGAGCCAGTCTGGAAGCAGTCGCTTACAACCTAACTGTGCTCCTTTGCATCAACACTTATATGCAAGTACCCAACAGTCCCTTCATCACGTACATCAACAGACAGAAAATATAAACTCAAATTCTAAAGGAGAAGTGTGCATAATTAATGTATTTTCCTCATATTTTAAGAGCCTTTTTCACACACAATTTTAGAAGAAAAAATTTTCACTTAATTCAGCATACAAATTAATTGGTATTGCTTTGTACAATCACAAAATTCCCATTCCTCCTTACAGAATATAGTACTGCTTATGTATCAATGCATCAAAGTTGCACAGGGAAAGCTACTGCAAATTCTCTGAGATTGGTACAGATAGTCCCCAAAGGGTAGCCATGCAGTTTTGTAAAAAGTATTTAACTCCAACTCCTCCTTTTTCCTTCGGGATACTATCTGACCACAGGAGCACCCTGAATATGAAGCCTTCATGTCTCCATGAATACAGGGACTGTGGTTGCAACAAGGTTTGAGTTAGACAGGAAAAGATCAGGATGCCTCCTTTTTGCTAAGACTAAAGCTAACTGCAACAGTTTTCTTGTACTACTATGATGTGCAGTGCAGAAGGTGGATCCTCTTTGTAAAATACTCACAGAGTTAAAATAAACAATCTTGTTCAAGATATATGCTGTCCGAGTCCCACATTTGTTCAGTGCAGACTCCAAAATGAAATGGGTGCCATTCATCCTGGCTTTGCAAGAGTGATCCAGCAGCGAGAGCTCTGTCCGGGTGTAGCCACTGGCCTGAAACAAAGATGCTTTGTAAGTGACTGAAACACAATTGTGCTCAGCTCTTGCTTAAAGTGCAGTTCAGAATACTGTTCCTGATTGCTCATAGGAGGAAGTGAAGTTCATTGTACTGACATCCAGGGAAGGTCACTCTCAAAATGCTGTTACACATGACAGACAGGGAATAAATGTAGCATGGAACAAAGAAAACAACAGGTTCATTATTAATCTTCTGATTAATAATGCTGACTCTGGTCTGAAATAAGCTAAAAATGCTGTCTGTATCAGGCTCTTTTCCACAATGCAAATGGACACAAGCAACCTGTCAGCTGGTAGACGGTACAGACCTATTCAGGTTTCACATTGCTATCAAAAGCAGCTTCTTTGTACTTCAGAAATTAAAAACAGACTGATGGTTGAGCACACTAATTTTTTGACAGAGCCAACCCTGCAAAGCTTTAATAGGAAATCCCTCTAAAAACCATCAGATTGTTGTGAAGAGGAAACACAATTCTGAATTATGGCAAAGAATATCTACAGTATAGTTTCCTCACCAAACTATTTTTTGGAGGGTTGAGTGGTGATGGCTGTAGATCTTAGAATGTTTATTTTTTCAATCAAAATGCAAATAAAATGGTCTGTCCAAAAAAAGCCTACCCAATTTTGAGAATAAGATAGCACACCAACCTGCAGAGCATCTTTTTCTACGGCTACTGTCATGGCTTTGTCATCACACTTTATCGACAGGGCCACATCAGCACTGCCCTGAACCTCTTCCGGTTCTTTATGTTTTGAGAGGGAATGTCCAAAGTCATGATTTATTAATGTATCTACTGAATGCCTGGATGGGAAGATTTCTTCTCCCACTGTATCATGCCTTCCTCTGTTAATGTGAAATGGAAAAGTCAGGCCATCACTTAACGTGGGATTCTTTGGAGCAGGCAGTGGGTTAGCTCCCAGCAATTCTGTCAGCTCTGGAGGAAGGGAATGGTCTTCTTCATCATTCATCTCTTCTAAAAAAAAAAAAAAAGAACCAGACACCCCCCCATAAGTTCATTAGATATTTTTCCTAAAAAGTATCCAGCATTAATAATTTTCATACAAAAAAAAAATATCCAGAAAAGAAGCTCCTGAAGGACATCCAAAGTAGCATCTTTGTACTTTTCAGATAACAAGCTACAACTCCTCCAACTAAAGGTTTAATTGTTCCTGAGGCACCTAATCTTGGTATATTCGGTCCCTGTTAAAAACCTCCATCATTAAGAGCTGAAATTAAACTTTGAGGAGTAGACCTATTATATGCAAAAGAACCACAGAGGTAAAAGAAACATCACATTCATAAATATATTATTTTAGTGCTGCTGAAATAGTCTAAGTGCAAATCATTGGGTTAAATTCTTTTATTACTCAACTCATCACAAATTCATTCACTCTATTGTTGTGAAACTACTTACATAACCAGAGTGAAGCTAAATGAGAGTTAACTTTACAGTGAGTAAATGAGAAAACTATCTCCTGGCTTATATATGTGACTGCTCAGGACAGGAATCTCAACATCTGCCTCAGGCAGATAATTATCTGTAACCCATCAGAGTGCAACTGATAAAATTATGTGAACATAAGGTTTATCAAAATGGTTAAAGTGGTTGAAACTCAGAACTAGTGAGAAAAACAGATGCAACTCTGCTAGCTTCAATGGACCCAGATATCTTTACATCAGCAACAACTTTGGCCAAATAACTTTTTCTTTTTAGTGGTTGTATTTATTATCATGTCTGTCAACAATTTAAATGTTTATTTAATTGTCTCAAGAAAACACTATGCTCATACTTTTGGGGAAAAAAACAACACTAAAAAAAAAATCAAAGCTGGATTTATAAACTAACAAGATATCTGGTTGCTCAAGTTCATTTCAGTGAACACTGAGCATGGTCAGATATAAAGTCTTGTGTGTTGGATAAACTATAAACATCTAATTCCACCAACATTTCAGAAAATAACTTGCCTGGACTTTTCTAATCAAAAAGCCATCATTCACAGACATTACTGGCGTTCTTGATGATGAAAGTAAAAGCTGTGCAATGCCCAAAACCAAAGCTTCAAAACTGAGAAAACATCTTTTAAGTAATTGTATTCCTGGAAATACAAGATGTATTTTTTCTATATGCTAAAAATCCATTTTTAAGCTTACCTGTATCTTCAAGTTGCAGATGAAATCTGTTAGCAACAGGGGCTTTTGTGTAGGAAGTAACTGGACTATAGTTATGCTCATAAGCCCACTTGATCAAACTCTCATGCGATGAGGGAATATCAGGTATTACTGATTTACTCATAGTCATGGATCTCTCTGTTTCCTTTCCAAACCCAATACTATTTGATGTCTGCAAATAAAGACAAACTTAGTTGGTGATTTATGATTTATGGATACTTAAAATGGAGTAGTGATACTGATTGAACCTGTTTTTTTAATCTGTTTTACTCTATTATATAACAACAAACTGAGGGCACCTGGGAAATAAACCAAACCCTGCCACTGTAGGTACATAACTGTTGCATACATGGAAAAAAAGAATCCCCCTTCCTCCCAGCTTCTGGCTGGAGTACAGTAAATCAAGGTAGTTAAAAACTGTTAATCCCGAAATGAGACAAAGACATATTTACAGTAATGTGTATAATGCAATACTTTCTTCAAAACTCAGTTGAAATTACTTCCGAGGTGAGGTGAACTCAAGATGCCAACTGATTTTTTAAATGTCTCCTTCATTTCTTTGATGAGAGCATTACTTCAGCTGCATAAGGGAAAACCTTTGTTCAAATAAGCATTACCGAAAAAGGCAAAACAGCATGCTCATGAAGTAGAGCTGATACCAGCTCATGCTTTAAAGTCAGCTGGCACCAAGGACAGGCTGTGTCTGAATAAGCACCCTAGAAACGCTGCATGCCTCCTGTAAATTTTTGATTATGTTAAACAGGATTGAATTAAATGCTTAATAGAGCAGTAAGTGAGAGCATGCACATTTATGCATGCTCAGACTACTCAAATAACATATACTTTCTGCATACGAAAAATTTTAAGATTTAATTAACAATACAAGTTTTACACAAATAAATTGATACAGTAAACTCATAAATGCACTTGCATGTTTCATTTTTTTAAATTATTAATAATTACAAATAATGCCTCAAAAAAGTTGGCACTGGAATACAGATGAGTCACACTGTCAGCTAGTTTCCATTTTCCGGTAAATGTTTTGCTAACTTTCAAATTTTCTTGTCCAAATGGGTAAGTCAAAGGAATAGAACAAGTATCTCTCACTGTTAGAGGGGCAGTTAGAAAATATTAACTGGTATTACACTTAAACTTGCATTTAAGTACTTGGCATCTTTAACATGTATTCACACAAAGCTAAATACATATATATTTATTTTTACACTCACAACACTACTATTATCACTGTAACAATCACAAGTTGCACATAGATGCTGCAGGAAAGGCATTGATGACCCACTTTTCAATGATTTTTGCAATGTGATTGAATTGCACTTTCTAATGCAGCTGATACCACGGAATGTTCCATAAACACTTTAATTTCCATGCTCAATTATCTTCTCCATCATATAGGTTGCATTTTTTTTCATCCCCATTAGTTTTCCTCAAATCTTAAATCTTTTTCACTCTAGAACATCAAAAGACTGACTGTTGAGATCTCTTTTAGATAGTGGTTGTATGGACATGCTACACAGGTCACAGAGCTTGGCTGCACTTCACCTGACATCAGAAACAACTTTAGAACAAAGAAGTGAATAAAGCATGTAGAGAGTCCTCATGGTATGGCAGAGTATACTTTCAGCTCCCTCCCTCATTTCTTCCTAGAGACCCAGTTCTGCAGCTTTTAAACATTTGCAGCTCCACAATGAAAATAATTTTAGGTACAGTGTGTGGTCTGAGGATACTGTTATCAATGACCAACAAAGGCCACTGAAGGTAAGAAACAAAAATGGAGCAATAGGTATCCTAATTTTAGTGCCTTAATCAGTTTTGGATCAACTGATCTTTGATCTTCAATAGATGCAAATCTGGACACGACTGATCACACAATGTCATATTACCACAGCTTTGACTGGTTGGAATTATTATGCTACCCCAACTTTGCTGCATCTGCCTCTCAGCTTTCCTTTACTTTTTTGTCAGAAGGAGACAGCTGAAAAAATATTATCCCAGAAGTTTACTGTCCTAGCTGGCACCCAAGCACTTCCAGGGCTTGTTTATACCACTCCACTCCACACTGAGCCTGTAAATGTTCAATCCTGCATCACCTTAGTGAAACAAAACCTGAGAACAAGGGCTTGCAGGAATAGACCTTCACTTGCCTGCCCTGCCAACACCTTTACACACAGTGTTTGAAAGCAGGCAATCAGAGCCCCCACTAACCTACTCAGAAGAGAGACCATTTCTGAAAGTGGTGGGCAGTTGCTCTCACATAAAGAACAGTCCCTCCAAGCTTTTGAAACCCTCACAGGGTTCTGTGCATTTCACTTCTCTCACTCTTTGCCCCTCAACACACTTATATTCTTTCTGCAACTTCACTGTGCAATTCCCAGCTTTGCAAAAGGACACCAAAACCAAAGAAAGCAGTGTGAACAGCAGCCTACAGGCACATAACCAGACAAGCACTGCAGAGGGGCTGCTGTAAGGACAGACTGCACGCTGGAGTTAAACACAGCCTGGGAGGAAAGCACTGCACATACATGATGTGCAGTATCATTTACCTAAATGACTCCCATTTTACTGGTGTTTGTATACACCCTCTTCCAGAGTTTCAAGAAACACAGCAATCTGGGAGATGAGCTGTATGAGCTACAATGTCTTCTTCATTTTTTGTCTGTGAACTTAGACCTCAATAACTCACAGTCCTGGGTCTGAGGCAGCTTAGCACTAACCTTTCCCTCTCAGTCTGCCAATCCCCTCAAGACAATTCTGATTCGTACTGACGGCAAGAAGTTAGGAAAATTGAAGTGCGTGGAACTGCTTCAACTAATAAAAAGAACATTGTGAAACATTACCTAATTGCTTAGTAATGTTTTTATGCATTGTCTAAATTTGGGCTTGGAAAGGTCTTCAGCTTAATAGAGATATGAAGAGATCCTAAATGCTGGATATGCAGACTTTTTAATGTCATGGGGGAGTTTGGTCCCCTCCCACACCCTCTCTAAATAAAGGAGAACAAACACATATTCAGAAAATGAAACATCTATATACATAAAGCAGTAAAGTAAACAGTTACTCACAAATCCCAACATAAATAGTCTTTTATATACTGAATTTTCCATATATATTTTGTGTATTACTTTTTCTTTTTGTTAATCTAAATAAAGTGTTACCTTCTGCCACTCATTACAGAAGGAATTTATAATTATACTTTTATAATTATATTATTTATAATTTATATATATATTTACAATTAATAATTAATAAAGAAGAAATTTAAAAATAATACTTTTCTATATTCAAGTACAGCATTTTACACACAATAGAATTTTAAAATTCTGTAGAAATCCTCTCCATGAAAATTGATCATCCATAAAGTGATAGCCTCATGGAGGTGAAATATGGTACTTGAGCTATCTCCAAGCAGAGAGGGAACTAAAGCACAATTCTCTATCCTGTGAAAGTAGACTGATATGGGCCCAAATATACAGTGGTAAATTTTACGTAATAACTAGAATGAAACTTTAAAGTCAAGCATTGTTTTTTGCCCTTCTGCTTACAAGAGTGGTAATCCTCAGCACCTAACCTTGACCTTTCTCTTTAAAGACTGATTATTTAGGACCTACAGAATGACCAGAACACCCTTTCCTGTCTGTAAGACAAATACGTGTTAGGGATGAAGAGGGAATTTCATCATCCACCCTAGATCATTTTTCCATTCAATTTTCTGAGCAACACCAAAATTTGTTTTCTTTTATTTCCTTCACTCTCAAAACATAGCATGAAATCCTGTCTACCAATCTGTCCTCTTGGGAGATTTAGATCAATCAGCCTTTTTATCCTGTCAAAACAACCCTTACGCACATCAAAAGCAGAACGCTACCCAGCAAAGTAAAACTCCCATAAATAGAGAGCTGAAGTTTGAAAACGTAACTGAATTACTGCAAAACTGCTAATCAGGAGGCCACTAGGTGGTCCTGAGCAAACATTCAGCTCGACTGTACAATGTGCTCTTAACTGATCACTTAAGACAGAAATAGGCCACACATTTATTGGCTGCATGATCAGTCCAATTATGTTTATTTATTTCAGACCAAGGGAAAACACATTTTCTTAGTAGAAATGGTGCTGAGCTACAAAGCCCGTACCAAAAATCAATGTTAACCAGCATCCCCAGTAATTTTAGAAGTTTAGTTTTAGAGATCCTGGTTTTAACTTTTAAAAAACTTATTATTTGCAGTTTGAGGAGAGAAGAGGTCAATTTGACCAAACATTTACTGGGGCAGAAGTACTGGCAGGGAAGAGGGGTAGACACAACTACAACCACAAGCAGGAGAAGTAAAACTGTTTCCACTTCTAAGGGTTGTGGGTGTGTGCCACATATTCAGTATTATCCATTCTGCACTCAGAGGCATTGTTCCAACTTCTGAGATGAACCTGTAGATCCACTCACTAAAGTAACAGTAAAAAGGGAGATGAAGATCCAACTTTGTGTTTAGGGTACTTCAACAGAAGTTGAAAAGACACAGACGCTAAATCCTTGCACTAACCACCTGGCTTCTGCCATGTGTTGGTCTAATAGCCCATATATTAAAAACTAATGAGACAAAATAGTTTCTGCATTTACTCCCTGGCATGCATTAATAATTAAAAAAAAGCAATTATATATATCACATTTAAATGGATTCTATATTGTTGCAGTATTATATCTCTCAAAAAATAAAGGTGCCTTAACTTACAATCACTTCCAGCTTTCCCTGGACATCATGAGACTTGATAACCCAGTTGACAGACTTTCTACACTTGAGGATAAGTACGACATCTCTGACAAGTCTGGCGCCTGGTTGAGATGGTTTAATGTCAACGATTATATCCACCTGGAGAGCACTGGATGTGGAAAATAGAAAGTTAGAACAGAATGCCAGAAATTTTCAGCTATCAACCTTCTTCCAATCCATCATGCTTCCACTGTCTGGCCAGCTGATTAAAATGCTGGATATTATCCCAGGCAACACAACATGTGCAAAACAGATTGTTATTCCATATACGCTTAAGTGATTTTGCATAACAACAGAAACAAGTACTTTTTAGACAAATAATATTGTTGTCTCTTATTTACAAAGTGTGTGCTATTCATTTCAGCTATTATTTAGAGCAGGTAAGTTATATGACTAGTAGGTTGCTTTATAAAATAAACATTTTTTTCTTATTTTCCTCTGACAGCGTGTAAATATAGCTGTTTCAGTTTCCTCTGGCTACAACTGTATTAAAACTCAAAATAATACCTTAAAAAAGGCAAAAAGACAAATTAAGCAGCTTAACACAAACACACACACAAAAAATCCAAATCAAACCACAAATACTGTATTGAAGGATGTCTCTGCTTAGGCAGTTAAATTGTGGAAATTACTTTACTTAGGATCTTGTGTGTGTTGAGGAATTAAGCAGTGTATTCACTTTCCAATCCTTCTGGATATATACTTACTCGAAACAGAAAAAAACCCAGATGTCCAGCCCACTACTTGCTGGAAAATAGATGAACACTATACAGATTTTCAAGATCTCAGTAAAATAAGCAAATGGACAGAGCAAATGGGTTTGTACCCATCAATAACACCTTGTCATGCAAAATATCAATTCAACAGAAAAACGTAAACTTCTAGACCATCTTATGGGGCCACACATCACAAGAACATGCTCATCCCCAAGCAACAGGTTTCAACTAATATTCTGCACTGAGACTTAGTTGTATTTTGGGGCCTTTGTTTCACCTCCTGGAGTTTTACACACACTCAGATTGGCTTCCGTATGTTTCTTTGAGGATTTAAACTTTGTAAAGATAGCTATGGATAACACATAAAACTAAAAACAAAGTAACGTATAATTTCTTTTATTTTGAATAACAAAATACTTAAACATTTTCACTGTTATCTGAAAACCAAACTCCTATTGTACTATCAGCCAAAGCCAAAAGCCCAGTGGGCTTGGAATCCAGGCTGTCATTGCATAGCACTACATGGGATGTAGAATGATGGCTGATGCTAAAGATCAGTTCTGTTCAGGATGGGCCTGCAACTCACACCACACAGAAGCAAATCATTTGGGGTTACCTACTCTCCTTCCACTACATCTCAGCACTTTTTTATTCTCCCCAGGTTGCTAGCCAAGAATATTGTCAGGCTCTGGATTCAACATCTTGTAATGAGATAATTATCCTTTTTTACAAAGACCCCTCCTCCCATCCCATCTGTCTGTGTGATTTTCTCTGTGTGATTAGGGATAGGACATGCTCATGTGTAACTGCATGAGGAGCACAACTGGACAGTGCTGGATATCCAGTGTCAGCAGTAAGCAGACAGGATTTTAATGCTATCTTATCTCTGATGAAATTGTAACCATCTACGTTTCACAGCAGATTTCTGTTCTAGTAACCATACTCAGCACTTAGGACAAGCTTTTTCAAGTATGACTATCTGAAGCAAACCCCATTAATGTTCTCCCACTGAGATCTAGGAAAGACGAGCAAAAGATGAATGTTTTAAATGTCCTACCTCCCAAAGGTACCTTTGACAATTCAGATAATCCTCATAATGTGTACAGAGTTATTTTTCCTAACCACTAGTTATAAACTTTTTTGGTCAGTGGACCACTGTCAACTCTCAACATTTTTTGCAATTATCAAACTATCCCTTAAACTCAACTGGAAACTTGACAGAAAATACTGTCATGGATCTTCAGACCAACTGTGGAACAATTACCATAGGCCACAGGTCATTTGCAACCTCTGGACCACTGTTTGGAAGCCACCGTCCTAGGCTTTCTTGCTAGTCATTCCAACCAATGACAGGTCAAGATTACTTTCAACCTCTCTCTCACCTCCTCATACAGTAGTCTAACCTTAAACCCTATCTGTCAGATGATGCCCTTACTGATATTCCCTTATTCACCTTAGTCTTGGAAAAATTCAATTGATTGAGCAAGAAGGGGGGCGGGATATAGTCCATAGAAACTGTGCTTTGTAGTCTTGTCCAGAAAGATCCTGTGATTATGAAGCAGAATCCAAAATCTTTACATACTGAAGAACTAATTTCTATTTAAGGCGAAGTACTAAAGTCCGAGCTTTTCTTGTAAGTATAAAATGGCTACTTTCAGTTGATTTTTAAATAGACAGGTGAAACCTTTAGTTATGATTACAAACATTTTTAGTTTATTTAGATGATATTTTACCTGTTAGGATTGGAATTTGGAGTGCTTAGTTCAATGATATGAACTTCTCTTTCTTGGACTAAGTTAGACATAAGGCACCCCTCTGCTGGCTTTGGTTGTAGGTATCCCGCAAGGTAATTTAAAGAGAGAAAATTCTTTTTAATGTTGCACGAGGGAGGAAAAACTTGATCTGGAGAGGGAAGAAAAAAAAGGCATGTGTACCTTTAAACATAGCTATCAGCTTAGATATATATATATATATATACTGCGTCTACTTCAGTGTGGCACTATACTGCTGAAAGGTATATCTTTTATCTACTGTAAGCACAACAAATCAACATCATATTGAAAGGGAGATCACTGTTGCAGTAACATCACATTTCTGACATAAAATATATACTTCTAAACTGAACAGCTTCTATTCATGGATTCAAACATTTAATGAAAGAAAATTCCTACAAAGAGAAATTTGAAAACAATATTGAAGGAAAATATGTGAGCATTTTTCAAAATGAATAAAATACATTTAATTTGTTCCTTGTGTCTTTAAAAAATATTTCTTTCTTTTGCAATTTACTCAGAAACCTTTTGTGATCAATTCCTTCTTCCTCTGGAAAGTGTTTTATTCCTGCTATTATAAACTTACCATATTTAAAATACCACAGAAAGTACTTTCCATTTCCTTACTCAATCTATTTCCCTATACATTGTGTAGTCAGAGTCAGTGCTCTCTAGAAATACTGCAGTTCTCTTGTGTGTGGAAAACTGAATACAGCAAGAAAAGGATGAAACCAGTTGTTGATATTAAGGAGGTCTGATCATAATATCCGCAACTGAAATGATGAAATTCTAGCATAGATATTCACTCTCTTTCGGTTTTAACTGCCTAACTGATCATGAGCATTAACTAGTGCAAAATGCAAACTATAAAAAATAGTCACTTGGTATGAAGTTCTCATGCACAGCTTACGTTGCTATACCATAAGAAACGGTATTTCCACTGAAAATCAGGAATACTTTGCATTTCTGAGATAGCTTCACATATGAATTGTTATAATACACAGAAGGACTAAGTATCACGTTCAAAGGCACAAGGTTCTGTAAGAATATAATTCCAAATGGCTGGCTTTTGGACCATTGCTTTATAAGAAAGACTTTTCCTATTAAGGTCAGTAGCAAGATTAAAAAAAAGAAGTAAACCAAAAGCATGCACTGTGCACACAAAACTGTGGACAAACTCTTAACAACTTAGCTAAGACCAAGTGCTTCCTAACTGACCACTGAAATGTCACCTCTGAAGCGCATTTGTTTGTGCTGCACAACTTTGCAGAGAGACCAGAGACTCCTATGGCCCTGGCCTCTGCAGAAAAAATTAGAGGAGTTTCTTCTCCTGATCTTACATAAAGTAGCCTTTGAAATTAACTGTGCTGTCTTCCCTACAGAATCTAGGAAAGCTGTATAAGGCTGTAACTATTCATACTGCCCAAGCAAAGCACTCCTCTAACATCTGGTATGTGCCCTGCCAGATTAGCCTTGAACACAGTTGCAGTTCTGCCAGCTCCTCCCACAAAAGCACAGAATGGAAAATGATCCCAAACGGCTTATGCTGAGCTTGAATTTATATATATATATATATTCACATAAACACACAGACACAGAGATACTAGCTATTTCCTTCTTAGCTGCTGTGCAACACAATTCAGGCCATAAAATAACAGCCTCTGAGCATTTTGTGGATAGTTACCACACGTGCTATCATTTGCCATTGCAAAGAAATCAGTTCTTGCTCCTGGCACTTCCAGTAAGTGTCTCTGGAGCTCTCCAGAACTGCTACTCTTGCCGCCAGAAGTACAGAGGCTTCTCAGCCTGGGCCTCCACTCGATAGCACGCTTTTCCTCTGCAGCAAATTTTAACTCTATCAATGGCTACTTGACACACACACCAAAACGTATTTACTCTCATCCCTACCAGTTACCAAAATCTGGGCTGGAACCAAAGAGAAAAGGGGATCCATTTCATCTTTCTTTGCTCACTACCCTTCTTTTCTTTGTTAGTTTCAGGGCTGTCTACTCACTTTGGAAAGGCACTGCAGGTGTCTGCAATCAATTAAAAACATTACCAAACCAGTCAACAAACAGTCAATTTACGGACCCTGTGCCTCTCTAATCTCCACAGACTCCCAGTATGGAAAGAGACATGAGTTTTGGCAGCAACACCCTCAGCAGAGGGTCTTCAGCCAGCAGGTCCAGGTGCCGAGGGGCCCCTCTGTGCAGAAGGCACGTGGTGGAGCTGTGTGCACAAGTGTCCAGCAGCCACCTTCTCCTTTGGCGCGGGCCAGACTGCCTGGATGGAGACAGAGGACTGCACACTGAGATCTGTAGTTTCTGTGGGCAGCACCTCCATTTGACAGATGAGGACAGACATCGCCTGCTCTATTCTGCATGAATTAGGTGTCATCCACAGGTTCTCGGCTAAAAGTTTAATATCCAAGCTTAACATCATGAGGAGGTCTAGTGTCACTCTCCAAGACAGGCACCCTGGGCAGCAGCAGTTGTATTGAGCAATAAAAATCCCATCCAAGCAGAGCTTGCCTTTCAAAGTCTGAGCAGGGGATAAGCAAGGCATTTGCAATTTTCCTTGGGCACTCTGATGGCAGGGCTTATTCATGCGCATTTTGGAGTCTGCCAGCCCTTAGCACAGAGATCAAAACCTTGACGGACATTTAATGGCAGGGGAGACATAGGATCAGGGAAGGGACTACAGAGGTCTCTGTAGGGATTATGGAAACTCTCGTCAGTACTCATCCCACAGCAGGACATACAGCTAAAGCCAGGCACAATGTAATCACCTACAACCATTAAACCACACAAGCATGGCACGCAGGATATGTGCACTGGTATGTACTGGCTATAAATTCAGATTCATGACTGAAGCTTCATCTTCTGCCAGGACAGAAGCACAGTGTTACCATCTGTAAATGGACTGTACATTTTCTAGTTTAGTTATTCTTATGGTTGACTAACATTTTTTCTTATTAGCTAAGAAATGTGATGATATTAGCCTCCCTCCAGGCTAGCATTTGCCTTGGATTTACACTGGTAATACTGGGTGAGTTAGGTAACATTTAGCTAACTGATAAGCCTTCCTGACTTGTTCAATTGTATCTTACTGAGGCATGAGGATTTAAACTGCCTTCTGCTGAAAAACACGTACTAAGACCACTTTCATCATGAACAGTCCTCCTTTCTAGAATCTGACAGTGATTACCATGGTAGTCACTTTGTCATCTCCTTCACTACACAAATCAAGGCAACAACAAGAACCTCACTTCTTGTGCCCCCTTCCTCCACACCCCCATTCTGGCCCCTCAAAGTTCTTGCTGTGGTCACCATCCCTGCAGTATTTATCGACCACTCTTTAGAATCAACAGGATTCAGATGCATTTGGCCCTGACCCAGTTTGCTAGTGCTCTCAGCTGCCTTTCATTTGCAGCTTCAAAAGTGACTTCAGAGACCCATGGCATCAGAAGCAGCTTTATTCTATGAAAAAATCATCCTTCTTCAGATCTTTTAGTCCTCTGGTTTGCATTTTCTGTTCACTGTATTCAGCTACAGCCTCCACTTTTAAAATGTTACATCTTCCAGTTTCAGATTTGTCTACCTTGAGTGAATCTGAAATGTAGACAATTATATGGATACTGCAATTAAATTCTGTATCAGTCACATAGCAAGGAACTACTTCATATGACCACCTATATATTAGGAGTAATACTAGCAGTGATGCACAGACTGGCAGCTAAAGGTACCTAACTAAAATTGCTTGAGGAGTATAAATTTTACATGAAAAGCCCAAAATGTACATCACTGTATGTTGTGGTTTGTGAAATCCAGTAATTCTATTGTTCAGTCTGCAGAGAAGCAGAGCAGGACTATGTCCCACGTGGTTTCCTTAGAACTCCTTGCATGACTGCTGCAGTTCAAGAACTGACCCTCTCCCCACCCCTGAACACATGCATAACCCCACACACATACATGGCACTTTCATTCTTCTGCCAAGAATTTAAATCAAAAGCCAATACGGTTACAGCTGAGCTAGTTTGTAGGAGCCTTCACAGAAACTGTCTATTTTGGTTGCCTGCCAAGTTCCATTTTGTGTACTTACTCCTAATTAAATTGTGTTTTAACACATTCTAAAGATGATACAAAACTCTCCTCTTTAGCTGCCTGGTTTGACTGGATGCAAAAATCAACAAACAAAATTTTATCTGTTTTTTTTTTGACATATCTAATTCAATATTCATCTCTGCAACGCAGAGACCACCACTCCCATGTATATGTTCCAAGAGCACTTTAATAAGCTAATAAATATATTTCTGAATGATTTTCTGGCATTAAAATCCAAGACTGGTGCCAAGTAGAACAAAAAAAAAAAATCACACAGGGGAATCCTCTACAAATTTGGTAGGATTTGGAAAAAACCAACACAGGCATGTTCTGATTTGGGGGGCAAGCCTCATATGTCAGGAAATCAAATGATCAGATACAGGTGGTTAGGAAAGAATGTTTTCTCCACAGAGGGTTTTTGGTTGTTTTTTTTCTTAGCCAACTAGTTCAGCTACGCAGGACTTTCTATAGAAATATTGCTGCAGAGGCTCATATTGTTATATTTTCCAGTACTGCTCAGCTGCAGAGCTACAGCCTGAACCCTACCCTAATATGGGCCTGTAAAGACCCTGAGGAGCTGGAGTCCTCTCCCACCTGCATTAGGCCACCTGACGAATCTGGCATGTGGCTCACAGGGACAGGAAATCTTTCTCCTTGGGATGAAAACACACAAGGATAGACTGAGGCAACTTATTTTGGTGAGGAAAGCAGTAATTCTTTGCCCAAAGTAGCCTGGATCCTTATACAAGCAGATATTGAAAAAAACCATAACTCAGGTATTTTTGGAAATTACCCCCTACGTCAAGGTCTCCAGTTCTTCAGATGAATGCACCCAATCACCGTGAATAGCTGATTCCATTTAAAAGGCTAAGTTTTGACTCTTTTAAGATTATGAGCAATTGCATCCACAGTTACGAGCATAAAATTATGGCATCAGAATCCAGTAAAAGTTGCCTAAATCCAAGGTCTTGTCTTTAGACTTGCTCTTATCTCTCTGCCTTCCCCTTTCTTATCACATCTCTTGGAAAATGAGAGGTATGTTTAAAGATTAAAATACAAAAAACAGTTAAATAATACTATGGCAACACAATATCCATAAGTATCTATCAATTTTGTTGGTTTTGTTTTGGTTTACCTTCTCCTACTTTAATATAGATGTTTCTTGATATTTTAAGTTCAGTGAAAGATGTTACTGCTCCATATTCCTTCTGGGCCCACTGTAGCAGATGTTCATTCTTCTCAGGAAAAAACTTTTCTTCTGTTTCTGCTGACAAGGAGAAATTTCCCTTCTCAAACTGAACAACGGAACCTAAAGACACCTGATGGGAATAAAAACATATTTTTAATGGAGTACATTTAACCACCCAGACAAGTAGCAAGTTTAAGCAATGTAATCTGTCCCACTCAAACTGTAGGGTGATTATGGTTTATTGCCTAAATGTCAAACGTTTTAACATTTGCATAACGATTCCTTTTTCTGAGCTGTTCTTGCAAAATGAAGTGCCCATGACCCTGGGTAGGGTGCACATGGCAGACTAACAGAGGGCCCTGAGCCACTCTCCAAAATCATACTGTTGCAGAAGTGGAACCACAGTGTTGCAAGGGGAGATAAACTGTGGGGGCAAAGAGAGGGCTGGAAGACAATAGGAAAACTAAGCAGGAGAGAATAAGATGATGATCTGAGGAAATGAAGGCAGATAAGAATATGAAGCTCATTAAACTGGGAGCTACTAAAGTAACTCCCAAATCAGACAGAACATGAGTCCAAGATCAGTGACACATAAAGGCTAGCCCATAAACACAGGGTAAGGAAAGAGAAAGGCTAAAAAAAAGGGAAAATGTTTACTGTTGCTTTATTTACAGGAAGTAAGGAAATATTTTAGTCTAATACATAACACAGATGAGTTATACATCTTCAGAAAAATTCTTAAAAATAGGTTACATTAACTGAGATCTTGACTAAATGTCATTTAAAGCTAAAATGTCATTTAAAACAGTCAAAATGGAAAAACAGTAAGTAGAAGTGTAACAGGTTCTACAGGAAAGCCTAAGACTTTCAAACACAACTTCACTGAAGTGGTAATAGCATCATTCAAGAACAGAAGGCAGCAGAGGGTCAGACTCTCTTTCAGATTGGGACCTGCTTCAACTTGTGATGGTCTTGAGAGATAAACAAATCATTCCAGATTTACTACAATGCAACATCATCCCAACAGCAACCTTTTGACTCGCCTGTCCCAACACTTCCAAGACATTTGTCAGCTCTCAAGAGGTCCCTACAGCAAATGGTGAAACAGCAGCATTCCTTCATCTGCCCAACCTCAGGAGCCATCACCCATCCATATACTTTACTGTCTCTTCCTTCAAGGTGCTGACAGACTGGGGCCTACATGCTCTATCCAGACTGGTCCTTCAATGAACACTTTCACTAAGATCTAAAACCATCAAGTCAAGAATAATATGTACTTGAGCGAAAGCACAGCAAGATGAATAAGCTTTGAGGTGTGAAAGCATGACTGAAGATCGCTTTGGATGTATGCCCTGTAGCTTGTTCAGATATAACACACAGCCCCTACTTCCAGACCACTGCAGCAGACAAGGCTTCATGAAAGCAGTACCATTATATTTTCTTCTGTTGTCCTCAGAGCACCTCAGGAAGAAGTCAGAGTCACTCTGTTGTTCTCCTCCCCATTCACTTTTCCCATCTTTCTATTAACTCAGATTTCTTTGGTGGAACAAAAGTGTATTTTTTTTTATCCAAAACTACTGATGACTGGAAGAGGGAAAAATACATCATAACAATTTCTGACCAGAGTACTATTTACACATTACAACAGGTAAGGGTCATAAGTATCTCTTAAGTCTTTTATAAAACTAATTATTTTACAGAAATTATCTGAAGTCAGGTTCCAATTACAGAAATTACCCAACGGCAACCAACTATTACCTCCCCTGGAGCTATTGTTCCCAGCACTATTTCAGGGTGATACATACCAATTTGTTTAGCACCGACAAAAATATTTGTCAAAGTAGACACATAAATTACATCTTTTGGCATATGGAATGAATTTCTAAGTTCTTCCCTGTGCTTCCAGCTAGTATTTATTATGCACATATCACATATTCTCCTCTAAGAGAAAGCCCAGGTAATTCAGAGTTCAATTTGACCACACCTGTCACAAAAAACAACTTAGGAAACCTCTTGCCACAATAATTTTCAAAGTTTAAACTAAAATCTGTTTTGATTCTGAATAATCTTCCTTATTTGTTGTTTTTGATATGACTACCATAAAACACTTCCTTCAAATGAAAAAGAAGTCTTTACTCAGTGTAACACAGACTACACCACATTCTTTCAATACTCTCATACTTCTCAAATAAGACAGCAAATTCTACCATTAGAGTACATCCACTGCCCCCAAAACTACAATACTAGGGAAAGAGAGCAACACATTTATCTCTAAAATGTATTTAGTAAATAGCATTCACTGTACTTTCACCACTTAGAAGCTGCAAGATTGATTTTATGGGACATCTCTACAGTGCTCCTAACACATTGAATTCTGTGTAAATTAAAAGCATACAGTCTCAGAGGATGACACTGACACAGCATAAGCCAGGTCATGCCAAATCGCATACAGAGCACCTCTTAGCAACGCTGTCTTTTATATCAGAGACATGTGGGATATTTTTGTAGAGCTTTAGCCTAACTAGAAAAATCTCCCATGCATGAAAATTGCAGGATTTAAGGACTTAACTGGTGATTATTTGGAGGAATATTGAATAGATGTTGGCATTCCACCCACAGAAACAAGCCTCCTTAACTACCTCAAAAATACTACAGTTTATCCAATATAGTATAGTAGTTAGTTTTCAATTACACAATGTTTCTGGTATTTTTTATGGTCAGCATAAGGGTAAAGCAGCATTAGGGTATCTTTTAAGACATTTGAGGACAGCATAAGAGAAAATATTATTCCTTCTAAATAATGACCAAAGAAATGCATTACCTTGCAATAATGCATTTTCACTGTATTTTTCATTTGAGATAGTTAAATGTTTGCTAACAAAAAAGCTTTCCTCCTCAGAAAACACTTGGGTTTGCATTTATTACTAATTAAAACTTGAAAACCTTTTTCATCATCCTGCAGCATGACAAATGTCTTCCTGAGGGACAGATCCTACCAAAGTTACCAAGTCCTGTGAGGGAGGAACTGACAGACAGAAAGCAGAGCAACTAAGAAGTCTGGCATAAGCATCCTCACTAAGTGATCACATAGTAAACATCTTTAAATAAACATGAAGCTTATCATAATTTATTTTTTTAATCACATACTAAAGTCTGCTTGAAATGCTGGTTCCGCTAACCAGGTTTCAGAAAGGACTGCAGCGTTCTGCTGTGCCTGCCAATGTTGGGATTTTTACTACACAGACCTAAGGCAAGGTTAAGTGAGCCAAACACGTTATTTTTTTTGGAAAGAATTCAACAGACCCTTCCAAAAAAGGCAAGCATCACTGTTTCAACACCTGCCTTGAACATTAACTACTTACTCTTCAGAACAAATTAAAAGCAACTTGAACATGCTTAGCATAACCCAGAGCATTAAAACCAAATAATGTTTTAAATATTTGGGAATATATTAATTTTTATCGGAGTACTAATTATACAGCTTGACTTGGTGATTAAGAAACTGCTGCCACAGACACTTTTATCTCCTCCCTTTATCTCCTGTAGTGGTTACTTTCTGAGTTTGCTGAGTGGAAAAAGTGCCCCAGCTCTATTTCTTCCACTTGTGAGGACATGAAAAGTGACTGCACCAGAAACATCTTCTGCTGCTGAGTTCACCACACACCCTGTGACATTTCTGAGGCTAAATGAGGAAACTTCCAAACTGGACATGGAAAATCCGTTTGCAAGACCAAAAGATACTGGCCACAGCCACTAACCACAGCAAGGACCACGGTTCAAAGGGGTCTTCTGCAATCAGAGGGAATGAGGATCAAGCACAGTATTTTGAAAACTTGCTACCAAAACCTGAGTATTCCACCAAAGAACAAAATGTGTTCAGGAACACGTTTGGTTACATACACTACTGCCCTGCTGCGACTGGGGAAAATAGGAACTGAAATTTTCTTTGCACCGTACCAAGGCAAGGAAACACATACCCCTCATGCTGAAGGAGGTGGGGGGGAAATAAAGCCTTTATATGTCCCCTAAGAAAACTTTCCAATTACTATTCATCAGAGGGAACAACTCTTAGAACCAAACCTGAGCCATCTCAACTATGTACACTGGTGAGCGTGAATATTGCACTCACAAAAATAGCACATTCTGTTTCTTATTTTACCTATTTCCTTCTTTCCTTTTAAATGTTTATTGCCTTTTTTTATTTGAATCTGTTCCAGGCGGAATATTTACTTTGTTTGTTTTATGACATTTTAAGTATTTAACATAGTTATAATTCAGAACTCCCAAGTAGGAAGCAAGTCCATAATTTAAGCCTTGAGAGAGAGGTAGGCAGCTCTGGGAGAAGACCCAGAACACAAAGTTAAGTGTCCACAGCCACACAGCATGAACCAATCCCTCCCCTCACAGCAACAGCTACACCACTACTCACCAAGGGCCCCCCAGCACAACTAAGCAACTAATCCACCCCTAAAGCCAAGATATAGGCAAATATAGTGGCAGAAAAAAGTAGCATCCTTCATATTTTTATCTGAGCTATACAATATCAGACCTGTGGTGGAACACATAGGAGAGGAGTAAATCTGCTCAGAATAAAATTAAAAAACTTGAACCAACTTTCAGAGAAGCCCACATGGGGATCAGACTCAGCCGGTGGTTTTTGATACTGTACTTTGATGTGCTTTGCTCCCCTTACAGAGGAAAAGTAACGTCATGGATGAAATATCAGGTATTCCAAAAGGTAAAAATGTATCTTCTGTTGGTCATAAATCCACATACACATACTATAATCATCAAGAGAAAAATTCTCTCTGATAAGGGACTAAGAAACATGCTGCTTTTGAAATGCCATGTAACATTTGTGAATCCTCTATCAGCTTTGCATAGTCCTTACCAGCCACAGAGGTGTGATGCTTTCAGGCAGTAGTAAAATTTCTCATGTCCAGTTTAGTGTTCTCAAGACCACATACAGTAATTACAAAATTGCACTTCCAGATTTCATTTTTTTGAAAACAAACACATAAAAGAAGCATCATCTCAATTACATTTTAGATTTTAGTTCTACTTCCTAGGAGATGCTCAGTTTGCCAGGTACCTAAGATCCTTTTATAATTAAGGCTGCTCATCGTTTTCTCAGGATAAGAGCAGAACCATCTGAGATCAGGCTCTTGCACATCTTTATGGATCTAGAAATAAGATCCTGGGATTTTCTATCAAAGCTGAAATTGTGTCAACTCAAGTGTAACTTTCAAAACCCCCAAGGGACAGTTACTAGAATGATAAAGAAACATACAAACAAAAAAATCCATGTAAAGGGGAAATCTGTTCCCAAAGTTTAGGGGATTATTAATTGCACACAGGTAACTGTCCAGCCATCTTACATTAATCTAACAACATATTAATAGATTCAACATAACACTCATGTGACAGGAGCAAAATAAGGTAGCAGAAGGGATTCTGTTTCAAGTTAGAGCCCATGTAGTGGAAGGAGTGAAATGAGAATTAAAGCCTATCTATGCAACTGCAGCTACAGTTTCCACTGGAATCAATGAGTCAGTGACACAACCTGTTGTGATTTACTATCTCCATGTCACTAACACCAGTAGTCTGCCAAAATCCACTGCCTGCTTTTGTAAACTTCCACTGGTTAAACCTCCTGTTTACTGAAGCAAGCAAAGAAGGGAAGGAGCCATGACCATATAGAAGACTACCACAGATGCCTGTTCCAGGCCCTTCAGCCTGTTGCAAGATGGGTTTGGGATCTCAACCACTAAATTCCAGAATATTCTTTCTTCCCTTACTCTTGAAGCCTAGATTAACTTAAAGCCCAAGTCTTCCTGACTACCAGCCATCTTGGTTCTGAAAGTGATGGGCCTGGGCTCCTAGAAGGACCAGAAGGAGGAACACTCAGGATCAGTCAGAGGCAGCAATGAGAAAGACCAGCAGGAGATACAAGGTGCAGCATCATCCAGATCTGGCCTATCCACACTCCTAACACAAAGGTTTGTTGGCAGTGATGACCAATGAAGACAGCCCACTCTCAAAGCTGAAACACCAAGCAACAGAACCTGTCTTAGATTACATGGGATCAAGTAGGAACTTGGCAAACCAGGCTCTGAAAAAAGCGCAGGACTTTAAAGTCTCAAGAAAGGAGAAACTAAGACATCACATGAACCTGCCTTGTTTTCTCTGAAATTTACTGGCAAGTTGGTATTTTTGAAATATTTCTGCCCAAACCGAAGTGATTACAGTGAAAGCACAGGATACCTATACATTGTAAAATTTCACTATTTTGGGATATCACACATATAGAAATTTTTTACCATACACTGCATATTCATTTCACATACTGTATCTTGCTTCCTAAGCCAGAAATATCCCTTCTCTTCTGTAACAGCTGCCTGAAGCAAGCTTTAAATGAAAAAAAACCCCACCCCCCCAGATATTTAAAGATGCCTTACTGGGGTTATTGTATAATCTTAAACTCCTTTTACCGAATGCAGGCAATGCACTGCTTTCAAGCATGTATTTACCACTCTGTCATTTTTTGCCATCCCTACTGCTGACAGAATTCCTCCCCTCTTCTTCCAAGAATGTAAGAACCACTACTATACATAGCCTGAGGTCCCCTAATATTTCTGGGAGCAAACCCAGTTATACAGACTTTAGAAAAGTAGTATTTTGCAGTAGTTGAATCAGACCAGGAGACAGAGTCTACAGGGAAAATTACTATTGCAAAAAGCACAGTAAGAGCTACATTTACTAAACACTGCTTTTAATTAGACACATTGTGATAATTTTCACATTTTTTCAAAAGGCAGGGAAATGGTGTGAGGAGGGGAGAGGAGCATATGAACTTTTCCAAGTGGAAAAGGGCAACTACAGGATTATTTCCAGCTCCTGAGTAGAACGATGAAGATTTATAAAAAATAACCCCATGATTCTACAGAAACGTAAACGTCCTTTTAAATTCCTCTTCACACTTTACACAACGCTGAAAATCTACTGGGTTTACGTGGAATAGTGAAAGGTCACTATTTATACCAAATTTATCACTAGTCATGTATTTCCTATCCTTCCTCACTCTTCTCCTAGCAGAGCGTTCTGTTCACATCTGGGTCTGTTTAACCGGTGATTGGAAATTTAGCCTCCTGATTTCCCGTTAAATACTAGGCACAGGAAAACAAATAGCACTTGTTTTTCAGTGAGTTTTGTCAGTCATCCAAATCTAGTACAAACCATAGAACAGCCTGTGGTTTGGTGGCAGTGACCCAAAATATGTGAACCATATTTTCATGAAGTGAAAGGAATAAACCAGCTATTGGCTGAAGTAATAAGAACACGGCTTTTTAATTCTTAAAAATACAGAAATTACTAATAATTAAAATCTTCATTTTAACACTTAGTCTTCTATAAAGACTTTATCTTCAAATCTCATGCCAAGACCATGTGATCTGGTTTTCTATTTATCGTTACTGCTCTTGCTTTCTCCATTTTGCTAACTTAACACACACATTCAGTCCTATTAAAGAAGTTCTTGTGAGTAAGCTAATTTGCTTGCATAAGTGCTTTCTCATCCATAACTCTTACTCATTCAATTGCCTGAATAACTAACTCAGAGAAAAAGCTGAAGCATTACTTCTTAAATCATATATTATATAAAATCACATATGTAGACATTTAAGGGTTTTTTGGATCTATTCTAACAGTGATTTCTGCCAGGAAATCACAAAGGATTGGGTCCTTTCTTTCATTGATTTAATTCTCACTATTTTAGCTTGCTGAGTAAAGACATTCCTAGGCTATAAAAGCAATTGAGAAAGCTACCAAATCTAAAGAAAAAAAATTACTTGCTGAGTAGCACCTATAAAACCCTCTTTCTGTGAAGTTTCATAAAACTCCTGGTTTTCTGCCAAGACATGTTCGCAATAAACCGGCTTTAGGGAAGGAGAGAAATGATGACTTGATGGGAAGGAAGGAAATTATTTTGCTGTATGAAAACTTAAAAGTAGGGTGGTGGGAGAAGTCTGGTAATGTTTTCCTCCAAGACTGACCTGCAACAAGATCACAGGCAAAAGCATTTCTACAGGTGTTGCCTAATTTATGTAAAATTGTGATCTGTTGTAATCTAACCAGTCTAGTCACCAGTGAAGATGTCCTTCAACTTCCTCTCCCACTCCCCCTTTACAGTATAATTTTGGCATTTATTCCCTGCTGAGGCAAAAAAAATTTAGCACAGTAGCTAAGTATTCCCCCTTGCTGAACTGAATGGAGCTCACCACCCATGTGCTACTCTTTAGAGCAATGAGCCCAGGAAGACCTGAACAGAAAATGCCTGTTCCCAAACTGTTGTATTTTTGTGACAGGTAAAAATATACGATCAGATTAATATGACTAGATGTACTGGTAATTGAAGTGATGATTTTCAATTACTTAGGTCAGGCAGAGTTCATGCACTAACCCATTTCAGGTATTTTTGGACTGAAATGCCATGATACTAAGGTATGTTTATTTTTAACACTATGAGAATAAACTCAAGACTTACTTTACTAAAATTGCAATAATTTCCCAGCAACTTCTTCACCTGTCAATATAGAAACAACTCGTGCAGAGTCTGAAAATAAACCCGTCCATGCCAAATGTACTGCTAACGTCACACTAGATAGTCACCATACATTCTTTTATCTCTCTCTCTCTTAAACACACAGAGGAATTTTTGTCAGGTTTTTTCAAGACGTCCAAATTTTTATTTAAGACTCTTCACTAGTGTTCTTTCTGATTTATAGATGAGGAAAGTACCTCGAGAAGCAAAATGACAACACAGGCAACAGACTAGTAAAGAGTAAGTTCCTTTAGCACCCATGCCCTGTCATGATGGCTTCCTCCAAAGTACTGTCACTCTGTAAGCATCACTGTTCTTCCATTCAGCGCCATACTTCTGGAAATAACTCTTCAAAACATGACATTCAAAAAATCCAGATGGTAACCAAACACAAACTTTGGTTTGTTTGGGACATGCTACTTAATTTTAATGTTAATTTATTCCACTGTGAGGTTTAGCCACCAGTAGACATTTTGTAAAAATGAAACCATGAGCTGTCTCCAAGAAGATAAAGCATGTGACAAGTCACTGTGCTGAGAGAAACTATGTGCATTACATGATAAAAATAAGTGCAAAGCCACATGTACACACCAAATCTATATTTTTATACTGAAAAATGTTTATCAAGAAGGTATTTTGTGCTTCCCCCTATATTATAACCATACATACCCAAAGGCTGGATTTTCTCCCACATTCATTTTAAACTTCTTAACTTATGGAGAACTAGGCCCAAGGCAAAAAACGAAGCTTGAACTATGTGATAAGAAGTTAAACTCCAGCCTAACTCAGTAGTATTGTACTTTCCTAGTCTTTTGGATATGTGCTGACACAAGCTTTAAATCTTTTCATCCTTTCCTCTAAATAAAGCAATCTGGGACAGCTTAGCTTTAGTGGAAACTCAAACAATGAATTCACAGAGCAAAGGCAGCAGACCATCCTCCTTATGAGGACATGAAAACACAGCCCTAAGCTCCAATACAATCATCCTTTAAGCTCAATATGCCTTAGTTTCCCCTAATATGCTGTTAGTGGTACTAACAGCACTTCAGAGTGCTCCAGTTCATTATCTGCTCATACCCTGAAGTTATCTTCTTTGTTAGAAATAAACTTTGAATTTTTAGTACAATTAACTTGTAATATTTATTTAGTTATTTATTCAAAACACATCTTCCTAGAACACTTTAAGAACTTTATTAGGATGCTTTACAAGGAAAAAATAGCTAGTATTAAAAAGAAATAAAGAGCTACGACTTCACTGATAGTTACATGATCCTTTAACCACAAACTTTGACCTGGCTCTAGCAGTGTGGTCTTTATCAGCAGCAAGTCCCAGAAGTTGTCATTTAAAACAATACTTGCCTTTCTAACTAGGGCTCAATCAATGAAACAAATTTAATTCATATTTTACATACAGTACATTAATAAAATTGTGAATGAATGTATTGTTTGGAAAGTCTGAAGGAAAAGCTGGAAAGTCAAAGAATATCCTGCCTGAGGCTTCCATAGAGACAGACACAATAGTTATGACACTCCTATGGTATGCGTGCCACAGACTTCTGGTTTGAGCATAGAATTCACGGGCATTAGAAAAGGTTTTTCAAATTTGAAATCTTCTATGATTCACAATACTCCCGTTTTTTGGCTTGGCTATATATTTAAGGAGAATGAACAAGACAGAGCCAAGCAGTATTAAACAAGGGCCAAGGAAGCGTGATCTGCACTCTGCAGCCCTTGGACCTGCTCTTTACCCTCCAGGTTCAATTCTTTGGAACTTACTGAAGGCTCTGGCACAGAGGCAGGGAGCCTCTCTGCTACTAGAGCAGAAGCAGAATGTCCCTTTGTCCCACAATTCACGTGAAACAAGAACCCTTGAATCAGCAAAGGGAAAAGCTCTTCTAGGACAGAGGCAGTCCCACGGATTGGAAACAGGCATGGCACAACACAGGCAAACAGCTCTGTGGAAAACTGGAGCCCTTGATTTCTACTTGGCATACTGCACTCGTCTACAGGTGCAACTAGAGCTTCCTCAACATTTCCCATGTTTTCTGTGTGATTCTGTGCTCTTTTTTCAGAAAGCTTTTGGGAAATCAATGCATTTGTCCTTGTGAGCAGAGTGGAATTGTGGATTAGCAACAGATGATGACCACACAAAGTTGTTCAGCCGGTAACCCTCATGGTTTACCATCCCAAGCTGCCCTACTTACTCAAAAATTGGGTCATGAAAAGTGGGAAGGCTGATGAGTCCCTAATAAGAGACTGAAGTTAGCTTCTGTTTGCAGCAAAAATATTGCCTTAGAGAGAAAATACAGAGAATGCAGTTTTGGAGGGAGAGGGACCACAGGGACTAAACTGGGAGAGGTAATGGTGGATCAGTACCCTGGCATTCTGCAATCTGATTCTTTGACCTCTTTATAAAAAAGAAAAATAGAAACCTTAACATGGTGGAAGGAAAAATACATAAATCATATGGCACTTAAGGAGATCCAAAATGGTTATGGAGAGCTATTGAGATGTTTAAATGTGATTAGGGATGGGTCAATACTGAGAGCTGGTTAACTCCTTGCAACAAATAGGTGAGCTCCCACATCTGCTCAGCAGCATTATCCCAGCGCCACTGCTGCATGCTGGCAGGATGTCATGAGGCACCAAAACTTTCAGCCCTTACCATGACCAGCAGAGACTAAGATAGAGTATTGAGAGGAGGTATGTGAGTCCCACCAACACAGCAGCAAACCTGTGGCATCCACCTGAGAAACAGTCACTCCTTCCTGCACCATCAGCGGCTAAGTTTACTGTGGCAATTCTTGAGTTCAGGTAACTTCTTGTTTGGCATGAATTCTGAGGGTTGCTGCTCACAGTTTCAAGCCTGTTTTTGTAACCAGAAGAGCCTGAAATAGTTTTCTGAAGCAAACACTTATCTAAGGGTACAGTTTTGGCAGTCAAAGCCTTAGGGACACATTCCTATTGTTCCTATGCCTTAATGCAGGCAGCTGAAGCCCTGCTGAGCCAAACCAAGCAAGCTCAGCATGATCACAGTCTGAACACCTGCGCAGTGCACTGAGCAGAAACAGATGGCTCTCAGTGGAGCACCTTTCCACTCCCAGAGCAAGGTAAGGGGAGAGGGAAAATCCTGGGTGAGGAGGAAGAACACAAACTAGCTGAATGCAAGCTAGTTGATATGAAATGGGAGCGATGATGTAGTAATTGTAAGAGAAGATCAAAATTAAACTGAAAGTAGGTCCAAAATTTTATTAACTGATGGAAGATGCTGTTCTTTTGGCCCAGAGAGGAATGAGGACTCTTATCACACTGTTGTTCAGGACGTTGTTCCTCAGTTGTTTCCTGAGCAGACCTGAACTGTACTTGTTGCATTAAGGACATATGACAGGAATGGTCAACAAGAAGATAACAGTGAAGAGTCTCCAAAACAGTAATGAAAAACCTAAGACTGTGAATACTTTAGAGTACAAACAAGCCCATGTTCTTTGCACCAATCAGTAACAAACTGTACTGGAAATAGGACAGAGTCCTTCAAAGTTCAAAATATCAAGGGTACTCTTTCTCTTGTACCTTGACGACAGGAAAAAGAAAAACAATCTCAGACAGCTTATGGTATCCACCAAGTGATAGACCTCTTGGTGCACTTAACAGCGTCACCACCACATTAGGTCAACTGAGAGAGCAGTGCCCCTTCCCAATGCTGCAGCACTGCCCATCTTCCTGTCCTGGTGATGCACAGTGACACCATTACATTCCCACTGGGTACTGCAGAAACAGTCTTGCCTAACACTGTCAGCTGTGTTGGAGGAGAAAAATTAAGCCCTATAAGGATACAGCTAAATATAATCAAATTTAGTTCTGCAATTAGAGTTGAATATAGTAAAAGCTGCAACTTTCATAAAGATGACTCATGATTAGACATGATGTCACACATGAAAAATTTAATCCAAACAACTTGTCTGTTTCACTACAAACAGCAAACTCGAATGTCCTGGCAAACTGTAAGGACATGATTTACAAATACTAGGTAATATTTGGATCTTACATTATAAGCATTGCTCCAGTCTTTCTGAGAAATAAAAATGATTTCATTCTGGGCTTAGCTTGGTCATTTCAATAGACCAAGCTTCACCAGAGACATAAGCTGTAACTGTACATATTGAGCTCAATATATACAAAGTTTTGTTTTGGTCACAGACCACACAACAAGTGTCCACCCTTAATATTTCTTGTTGCTTTGAGGCTTTTTGCATTGCGATACTATTAGACTTCCAATCAGGACTGGCAATCTTGTAACCTCACAGCTTTTGAACTAAAATGGCTGTTAGTATTAACCACACAATGTGCAGATTCTGAAAGAGCAGTTTTGCTTTCTTTTCCTTGAATGCACATAACAAGTAATTGGCTACTTTTTCCAAACTGCTTTGCCCTACCACCTAACTGTTCCCCAGAGCCCTACAATGAAACTTGATCTACTGTTAACTTGGTTTTTTTTAATGTAAGCTTGAAAAACTTCCAAATGAATGCCATTAACTCCATGTCTTGTGCGACAAGTAGCTATGATAGAGAGCAGGCCAAAGGACTGTGTATACTTACGAAGAAAACTCTTCGGATTCCAGGTGCCAGTCTTTCTGTTTTTAGCTTCCAGACCAAAGGCAAAGGAGAGTTGAGAAGAAACACCAAAGGCTTCTGGTGAATATGCACTGATGAAATTGGATTCAAATGTAACGTGACCTACAGAGAAACACAGAAATATGTGAATACTTCCTGGAATTTGAAACAGCGAATCAAAAGTAATTTTTATATATATTATGACTTTTAGCATTCAGACCTCTTGACTCAAGACTGCAGACTAATCTACTTCCACAAAAATCAGTCAACAGAGCAGAGAGAATATAAAAGACGAAATAGTTAACATTTGTGCTCTATGCTTGCAAAGCACTGCTGAAGTGTTTAAGAAAACCTTGGCAAATGTTGATGAAAAATAGCTTATGCAAAAGGTCAAACCACTAAGCTGAGAGTTGGAGAACAAGGAGATAAAATGAATTGCAAAGCAAACTCCGATTTCTGGTTTCTAGATGGTAGCCTACAAAGCTGGCTTAGAGTACAAAATCTTATCTGCTGATTCTATTAGGGGCATAAATCTAGCCTGCAAAACAAATAAAACTAAACAAACAAAAAACAGGAGGAAAAAATCCAGAAACACAAGGAAGCACTACACTAGTTCATGGAAGAAATTCCAAAAGAAATTTTAACATACACTAGGGAAAGAAAATGCCTGTCTTCAGGGACTAGAAGGATATATAGGGTAAATGATCTCAAGAAAGTGGACATCACAAAAGTGAGGCAACCTATTACAAGTGGCTTTGAAGCTACCAGTCTGTGTTCTGGAAGCCCCTCCTGCTCAGCTCCTTGTATCCTGGTGCTGCCCCTCTAGAAAGGGTCCCATGTTGGACAAAACCCTCACCAAATGCATGATAGAACAGCCTGTCAGTTTTTAGCATACAACAACTTGCAACCGATATCACAGTGTTTTTACAGCATCTAATAAGCTGTTTAAGCAGTGATTATTTAGCTTGATAGCTCAACCCACATTATAGGAAGTAACATTTAGTGTGCAATGGAGAGATGATCTACCACAGACTGAGCAGAGAAGCTGATGTCCCACAATAATGGGTGATAGGCAGATTCCCTGATAGACAACCACAGCTCTTTCTCAAAAAGGTATAGAGGGAGCAAACATGAACACAACCACCAATCTGAGTGGTGGCAAATAGAAATGAGCATACAGGTAATTCAGAATTAATTCTGTATCCTGCTAAAGAACTTGAAAGGAGATCTGAGACCATGTATAGTCCATTGCATGATTCTTCTATAATGGCAAGCAGACATCAGTTTATCATTAAACGTAGATTCTTCTGGCAAAATAACTTCATGAAAGTTAGACACCAAATTGAAAATTAGGCACCCATTACTGTTGAAAATATTTCCAAAAGAACAAGTTAGGGTGTTTTTTTTATTTTTTAATTTTCTTCATTTCCCCTTGAAAAGTTCACCATCACTGTAAAGCGAACGCCAAGACCTGGTCTCAGATCTGACAGACACCTGGAGGTGTCCACTACTCAAGAACTTGCAAAAAAGCTGGCAAACAGCTGGCTGTGCTCTCATGCCAATGAGAAAGCAGTTGCTTACATGTGCAGAATGACTGACTGTGTTGCTCATCCCCATAGTGGCACAGATACCAAATCCCACAGGCACATCTCTGGGGGCACCAAGGGCATCTCTGTCCTCCTCCTCTTTGTTAAGCAGATTAAAACTTGTTGGAAAACTGAATAAATCCGTATTTGTACTAAACCCAAGCTGCTTTAAAGAACAAGCATCTCTCCCCATCAGCAGCTGGGCAGTGGCAGTGCTGCCTGCAGGACGGCCAGGCACTGCCATTTTCTGCCCACCGCTGCCATCTCTGTCACCACTTGGCCTCTCCAGCAGAAGACCCAGTGGTATTTATGCATTTCCGAAAGAAAACACTAAGTACCAAAGATTACCACAAACCACATTTCTCTCCATTTTCTGCCTCTAAAGAATACAATACCTCATTTTTGGAAACTGGAGGGTGTTAGTGCTCTCAATTCTAGTGGGAGGACAGAGACTTGAAATACCAAACAGGCATGTTTTTAGCTACAGAAACTGTTTTACGGTATCAGCTATAGAGCCAAAGTAATTCTGTTAGCTGAAAATAAGAGAGAAAGTGAAATTATTTGTTTTATAAGGCTCCTGCTTTGTTGTTCTGTCTAGAAATGGCAAGGTGAAAGTAGAAAGGAAAAGGTGTTTAGAACCACTATTAATTCACGACTATTAAAAAGCTTCTGTTAATTCTTGTGGGTTTTCAGCTGTAATCACTGCTAATTACTAATAAGCTGTTTAAACTATTAAATATAATTATCTTGTTCTGGGGCTACGTTTTCTTATAAAGCAATAAAAATACTGTAATCTCAGTTTACCAAAGTAGCCCAGTTAAACCTTTTGCAGTCCTTATCTTGCTAACGACAGTGCAAATTTTATTCTGATATTTTTTTCAGGTGCCAGTGGCATAAAGTGCATTCAACACACTTTTATATGCAATGATAATTGGTTGCTTTTGATCCTAAAGGAAGCAAAGACTAATGAAAATATTGATGAAATGAGTTACAGTATAGTTTATGAGCTTAAATAACCAAGAATAGAAATCCTTGTGCACTGGTCAACAGGAGCACTCACCCTGGGCTTGCACCCTGGTTGTGTTTCTGTTAGAATGCCAAGTCAGTGCAAAGAAAAGACTCCTATTAGAAACTCATTTGAAGGGCTCATTTGATCACTGAGCTGTTGCACAGCCAACATTTTCATTATGTAATCAATAGCTAGGTCAGACCTTCTGGACATGTGTGTCAGCAATGATCCTCTCAGCAAGGCTCAACTTCAGCAGCTGTTTGTCAGAGGAAGCTCCTCTTCCAGACTCACATCTGCCCTTTGTGTCCCCCTTTGGCACACACGCCTCCAAATAATACATGACCAACTTGTGAGGAATACAACAATTTAGACACAGATGAAATGTATAGATTAAAATTATTCTGAAAATCTTAAACCAAAACCTACCAATTCATTTTTAAAAAGCATATAAGTGTGACTGGGACATGAAGAAGTTATGCCATTTTTGCTAGAATGCATTTTTCCACATACATAAAAAAATGGAAAAAAAAAAAGTCTTTAAGTTACCACGTTTAGAGGTGCCCTGTCTATCAAATCTGTGCTGGAATTAGTCAGCTGTATCTGTACATACTCATGCTGGTCACTTCTGGCTGCACAGAGTTCCTTTAAGGTCTCCAGCAGCTGCAAGGTTAAGGAGGCTGCAGAGGTTTCTGTCCCCAGAGATCAGAGTTTCATGGAGGGCTGAGTATCACCACAGAAACCAACTACAAAAACAGTCTATGGGCTCCTGCCCCGTTACTCTGGTAAAGCAATTTGTACTACGTGAAAGGCAAGGACACAAATGCTGAAAACTGATCAAAGTAAATGCTGCTGTTAAAGTACCATTTTGTTTTGCTGACTTCAAGGCATCAAATCACAGGCTTTGTGTTTTGTTCTAAAAAGATAAAAGTTAAGTGCCAAGGATTTGTAAGGTTGAATTAACTATTCCATCATGAAGACCTTCAGATAAATTCATAGCACATTTTCCAAAACAGCCATTACAAATTTGTGCTAATAAGCCAGGACAAAATATGCTGTGATGTATTGAATTACACTGCCTAGGCTTGGACAGCTGTTCTCTAAAAAAGAAGAAAAAGAAAAGAATTTTAACTCTCAGATCACATAAGCACATTTTCTGAATTACAAATGATGTACTAAAGATAGATTTATGACATCTTAACTCATTACTCTGCTGCAAAGATTAAATTAACTCATTCAAAGCAGGCAAAATTTAAAGCAGAATTTTGAAAATTTATACCTATCCTTGCTCTAAGTGTTCTCACTCTTTTTGTTAATACAATATTTATAGGACATAATTTATTCTGGTATTGTAACAGTCAAAGAAATTAATATGAAGAAACATAGCTTCACAGTTCACTCATGTCTAATAATCAATGTAGGAGGTTTCGAATTTCCCCTGAAATTCACTTGAAAAAATATAATGTTGATACATTGGCCATAACAGAATTCAGTCGAGGATTAATCCATTAATCCACCACAAGTGGTGGGATCTAGTACTGCACCACTTTTCAGAAGTTTATCAATTACTCTGGGAAGGATCCTCTGGCCAATTTTTTTTATTTTTAAGATAAAAGTAAAGAAAAAATTTTTTTTTAGACAGACTGAATTCAAAATGGAACACTGTTTCTTCCTCACCCTCATATTTTTGCTATGCTCACTGAATATTGTGTTACAGATGTGATAGCAAGCCAGCTATAGTAGACTACACTGCCCAGCTTTCAGGAGCCAACAGTTTCCAAGAGAGAGTTGGTTGATTTTTCCAAGAAACATAAAATATGTTCAAGTGGTGTTACTGTTTGAAGGTAGTTTTGATCAAAGGGTTACATATTTGCACTCTTAAATCAAATGAGGGTATAAGCACTTTCCTATAAGCACAGGAGACTGCTCACTGCTTCCCTTCTGGGAAGATTCTCCAATGCACACTCTTTATTCATAAAGGCAAGCACCTATTTTTCTGAAAACTCATCCCAGTAATGAGAAGGAAGATCTTCAAAACAGTATCAGAGAAACAACCAACTCCAGGAAAACTGCAATGCCATTAAAAACAAGCCCTCATACCCACAGTTACTTTTTCTCCCACAGAACTCAACACTGTGCCCCCTTCACAGCCCTTGCCACAGACAAGCCATGCTTTCTTCTCTCTGCCAGGCGAGCACTAATGGACCTGCCCCTTTGGGAGAGAGCAGCAGGGCTGCAGTGCATAGGGCATGAGGGAAGAAAAGACCTTTTCTTTTTGCACTGCTGCCAGGATGAGGCATGACTCAGTCCCCAGGGAATGGGTCTGAGTCCCTGGTAGCGTTCACCAGGTACATGGGGGACTGAAGTTTATTCCCAAGGCTCATGTAACACTGTAATTCTAAAATCAACCCTTTGTTTATTTTATCCTAAATATATGATTGCAAATGAATTGGCATTGCCTGGACCTTCTCGCCCACACAATACTGAGAGAATCTGATTGACTAAACAGCAGTTATAGCTCAGTTGTAAAAATCATGGGAAAGATTCACCCCTGGCATAATTCCACTGAAGCTACTGGCATTAAACCAGAGACTGATGTGGTCCCATACATTACTTCTTTAAAAAAAAGAATACTATTGCACAATCTGTTGACTGTTATGATCTACCACCCAGACGGGAAACCTCCAGTCAAAAAGTGGTAGGATGACTCCATCAAAAAGAAGACAAGAGAACAGAAAGGTTGATAAGGACTACCCAACTATGATCTATGGCCCACTGCACTCTTTTCATTAAGAAGTACTGTCAAAAACCTTTGACTGAAAAATGTTTGATATTTCCTTTTTTTTTTTCTCCCTATTTGTCCTGCAACAGGGGCTAAAGGTCAGGATGTGCTGTGCCAGACACAAAGAGCTTAAAAATCAAGTCCTGCAGCATGTGCACATGCTATTAACAAACTATTCTGAATAATGCATGATGTTCCCAGAGGCCTCTTTAAAATGAAGACACATTATTAATGATTCAGAGGAGAAATGGCAGCCCCAAAGCACGCATTCAAAGGCAGAACTAAGCAAAGATCCCTTCACCTTCAGTGAGGATGAAGCATCGCTACTGAATTTGGTACCTGTTGTACTCAGAGCCATTTTTAATTAAGATCTGAAGTTTACCATCAGAACCAGCTTGAAAACTGACCTGCCCGTCCACTGACACAGTGGTTGTACACAACAGCCAGATGAGAAAGAGTCCATTATTAGAATAAAAGCCTAAGAGTTTGCAGCATATGGAAAAAGTACCTGTAGCGCCACAGTTCGGTCAATGGAAAGCCCATGCCTATCAGTGCAACACTGGGACTACTTGGCCCATTCTGCTCGTGACCTGAACTAAATGCTCAGGCTCCCAAAGATTAAGTGAAATCATTTGTGCCATCTGCCCTTCTACAAAGCAGCCAGGCTTCCCAGCACTTCAACCCTAAAAACATGATGTTTCTCTCAGCTTTGCATAAATCAGTAGATGTCAATACCATTCACATGGCATATAATGAATCCTGAGGGGACAGTCCTCCTTTTATACGGTTTGTGGGAAAATTTATTTTTGGCTTTAGATCTGTTTAAGGGCACATGATCCATTCCTGTGAGCCACAAGTACAGCATCTCCCTTACTGTTGTTAGTGGCCTGTTCAAAAACTGGTATCACATCAGACTAAGTTCTACTTTAACAATTAAGGTAAAAGACTCATGCAAAAATGAAACAACTTCCCTGATAATATTCTGTTCTGCACTTACATGTACATGCATTGCAGATCTAAGCTTTTCTTTGGTTCATTGCCTGGGCTGCAAAGTTTAATTTTATACTCCTCTTCCCTTCTCCCATCCCTAGACTACTACCAGATAGTTGTGTAACAGAGTGCCCAATGCCCTGAAAAGACAAGGCAGGTGGGGAGGGGGTTAACTACTGTGTTGGAGGATATACAAGTACATACTAGAAAGCAGCTCCTGTCCCAAAGGAAATGCTTCTTAAACTGACAGAAAAAAGGCAGATGACAAATTTCTGCCAGAACCATTTTCTTTAAACGCATTTGGGGCATTCTGAGCTAATCTACACATGCTTTTCCAGGTAAGCACAAGTTTCCACTGCCTGTATTTTCAGCAAGTTAGACAGGTGCTAGCCACCCAGCCAGAAATTAGCTGCACTAGTGTATCACTACAGTAGATACATCTTGCCTCTCAACAGGTCTTGCTAGTCATGACACAGTGTCCTAAGAACATCATGGCACAACTGGAATCTGAATACAGAATTTCCAAATCTCAAGGTAAATCCTACATAGCTTAACACCATACTTTCCACTGTTTCACAAGCTGCAGGTGAGGAAGGGAAAGAGGCTGAGACAACAGGGCTTCAGAAAGCAAGAAAATATTACAATCAATCATGAAGAAGATGACAGACTGCAGGACAAAGGACATTTGAAAGCCCCCACATACAAAACAATTTGGTCCTCCCAGGTTTTGCAGCTAGACAACATACAGAGCCAGATGACTGGGAAAAAGAAACATCATTCTAGGGTGTTTTTAAAGAAGCACTGTCACATAGGCAAGTGCAAAATGCAAAGTTCACATCTTCATTGGACATGCAAAACTAAATTCTTGCTTTCCAAGCCAGAGCAAAGAACAGCATGTGTGCATGAGTCATAAAAAACAGACAACCCAGCAACAGCACCAGATTTAGGAAACAGTTTTGTTTACTTTATTGTCAGTAATCCACCAGCCCAAGCAAGAGTCGGTGCAAATGCGTGTCTGTAACACATATGCTCACAAACAGTATTAGAAATTAAATACAAAGGAAATTGTTTTCAGAAGATTAAAAGTAACTGTAACCAATGTTGTCTCTCTACTCCCCTGGGGTAGGTCTTCTGTCTTCACAAATTTTTTCTTATTTTCAAACTTCAAAAAGTAATCATAACTTTTAGTCTCTGTACAAAACAAAACAATATTGGGGAAATATTTCAAATAATAAATTTTTGATACTGACTTCACAGAAAAAAATTACCCAAAACAACAAAAACCCTAAGGAACTAAATTTTCTATTTAATCAGGCCTAGTCATATAAGTAAGACTACTCATACCTCTATATAATTGCAGAATCAATACCATGAAATGTGACAAAATATACCAGAAGACACTCATGATGCTACCCAGTATTTTCTTGCACAATGACACCATTCTATGCGCTTCATATCTGCACTACCTTGCTGATTCTTGCTTGAAAGGAGGTTTACTGAAGAAAATACTGGCTTGCTTTCCAACTAAGTGAGAAAGAACCAACTGCATGTAGATTCAGGTGCATTTTCAGTGTTCAATTTGCTTCATTGCAAGTATTGCTTGAAACCCAACTAGTGGACGAAAGAATGCACGTTCCAGTGCTCTATTCTGAAGAGACACTTACAAAGCAAGAGCCACTGTGCAGAGTTATCTGCAAAACCAATGTCATACAGAGTCACCTTACCAAAGAAGGCTCAGACCCCCATTTAAACATTCATACGCACATCATGCCCATGCAGAAGAAACGAACACTGTGCTTCCTTGAGAGATGATGGAAGAGTGAGTCAGAACTTCAAACAGTCTCCAGTGTAAGACAATGTTGCTTATCTCCAGAAAGGTGACAACTTTTAATACTTTTCCCTCACTGATGACATTTGAGTCACTACCAAATATTACCTCTCATCTAGAAACACTACTGCCACCATTATGTCTATTACATACAGCATGAGCTACAATCATAATAAAAATATTTATTTTTAATTTCTATGGTAATTTTTAATGAGACTGTATCGGCTATGAACTACCAGTGATTCCTTCAAACTTTTTCAAGCAATTTAATTTTCAGATGCTTGTACCTCATGGTGGTGCTATTTTCGCATCTTCTCCTTTAAATAAAAAGTTATCCTACTGCAGAAGTACTCTGTTTTTCACAGGGAAAAGAAGAGACTCTTGTAGAGAAACACAAACTTAAGTGTTATCAAAAGCAAGATCTACATAAAAACACCCAACCAATTAAAACATTCGTTGTTCTTGTATCTTGCCACTGCATGGTTTGACTGTTTCAGCTGATACAGGAGCATGGTTGTCAGGCACGGCAACCTCCACACAACTTACATTGGAAATTTTCCCCTATGCTGGGAGGCTGAAGGAGAAGGACTTCATTAATTCCAGCTTTTAGTTCAAACAGATGCTCTAGAGAACAACATAAACATGACCACTCATGACAAGCATTGCTCCAACATCACACACACACACACACACACACACACACACACACACACACACACACACACACACACAAGCCCAAGCTAGACTGGAACCTGACCATGGGGTTTGTGATATAAACAGACTCCTAGAAATGTCATCACTTCCTTAATTATCTTTTCTTGGGGAAAGTAACTACAGACAAAGCAGTAATTTATAAATACTTTAAGGCATGTCAGATAGAAGCTTTGAAGAAACTGGAGACCACAAATGTGAATCACGGTTTATGATCAAAAAGCAACACACTTCCATCTTCCTGAAAGAACGTGAGAGCCCATGTGCAGTGTGCTTACACACACAAGCCAGAGAGAGAGAGAGAGAGAGAGAGAGAGAGAGAGAGAGAGAGAGAGAGAGGAAGAAGAACAGCAGCAGCTGCCCACTTGCTCTCTGCAGTCCTGCAACAGCACATCAGTACCTGTGGACACTTGCAGCAGAGGAAAACAAGAGTCCAATTTTCAGCTTCCAACAGGACATTTTAAGCAAAACCAAAACCCATCAGCAATCAGAAAACTCCTTTTGACATTTTTCCTTCCTTTCCATTTGCCTTCTGTGGTAGGCCTTGGCATGGCTTCAGACACCGCTCCACATAGCTCTCTGAACTGAGAACAGGGTTCACTTTCTGCACACAGCAAACAGTCCCATTTTTAAAAACAAAAAATACCAAGAGTTTGCACAGCACTTTCCAAGTCATGAGATGTCACTGCTGCCTCTTTAAGGGCAGACATGGATCAAGGCATGCTCCTGCAGGACACCCGGTTCTGTACAAACAGTCTCCTCTGGCCAACACAGCACTTCCTCTGGCAGTTCTGGTGGGCAGAATTTGAAATGATTGCCAAATCCAATGACCAACAAATCCTGAGCCGGCGAAAAACAACCCACAAGACTGCAGTCCAGACAAGCAAAATGAAAAAGCCACATTAAAAAAAACGGGATTTTATGAAAGCACAGATGCCTCAAAGTGCTAACGAAGAGAAGAGGGGGAAGCGTGTTGTGAAGGCTTTTAAAAGACAAGCAAACTCCACTTCTTAAAGACACAGGAATGTCATGTTCATCAATCAAGGCAATTAAGACATTTTAGTGTATCTGCAGCTTTCAGCAGACATGGTGTTATCTGAGACAGACATTGAACGACTACAATTTCTGTGGAGCATGCTGCCAGTATCTTTCAAGCTTTATAAGGTCTATCATGCTTAATTTCTGATTCAGTCCAGTACTCCAGCCCAGAAAAGGCTCTTGGGCAAGGCTGTGTGTAAAGGGAGTAACAGCAGCCTGCAAAACAACCGTGGTGAGCCAGTAGAGCTACCACAGGCTGTAAGGCAAGCTTTGGAAAATACCCAGGATCAGAGATGCATGTGATGAGGAACTACTGCTTTCCAAGCAACAAATACAGGGTGTTCCTGGAGTATGTCTGCCACAGTGTCACTCACAACTTGACTCTGAGACCTCCCTGGCACAGAGCACTGGTGGAAGCAGTAATTCATCTGGACTTTCTGTTCTCATCTGATGTGACACCGTTCCCTCACAAAGCACCATGCAAGAAGATTCCAATGAAAAGCAGTGGTCAACCTCAAATTTGACACAGAGGTTTGCAGGTGGTCAAACTAATTTTCTACTGTCACTCTGAAGATCCTGTTTGGACTGATAACATTGCCTCTGTACAACTTCATGAGCCACAGATCGTCAAGGAACAAGCAATAACAGGGTGAAGTGATCAAGTTGACCTCGATGGGCTCACATAAGAGGCGAGCTGGCCAAGTGAAGAGGCTGAAGGTTCAAAATTGCTCTACATACTGGCATTGAAACTTGTGAGTCTGCTGCCATAGCTAGAGATCCACTATTACTGCAAAGTTAAGGTAGTCAAAAAGTATAGAGGCAGGAACAGCAAAATACCCTTGCAATGTTCAGATCCAATCTGTACCTGGGCAGAGGCACAGTGCTTTGTTTTATTTCTCAAAGCTTCTTCTAAAGCAGCAACTATTTTTCTTCAAAGCAAAGGCCTCTTGACCTACCAGAAATACTACATATACCCACATGCAGCAGTGTATACCTATTCAAACAATGGGTAACAAAAACCTCACTAACTCCAGCTGTCAAATAACAAACCTTGAATTCCCTTCCTGCCTGCTGTCAGCACAAGACCTCCAGGCCCCCTCTGACCATGGCACTAGTGCCACAGGTCAGCATGTTTAAAATATGCCCAGAAAGTGGCCCCCTTATCCAAGTTGAATCTCAAGGCTGTTCCTGGATCTCTGGATGCCTGAGCATGAAACAAAACATTTTTCCCTGACATAGCCTTGGGTGAGGCTGTTGTGGTATTAAACTTCTGAAAACAGCTAAAACGAACACACTGAGAAACACAGTAAATACCTAGAATAATAGGCAAAATAATAGGTTTTCATCACCCTCATTGCCCAGATCTTCATAGTTCTAAAATACAAAAACATTGTGACATAGAAAAATTATCCCGAATTCAAGATACTTTGGAAGTCATAATGTAGAAATACATTATTAGGTGACTGTTTCAGAGTCCTTCCCTGTCCCATTTTTTCAACTTAGAGGATCTCTTCAGAAAGTACTTAAATAGTGGACCAAAATAATTTTGCCCCTCAGTTTACAACTTCTAAGTGGGTTGGCTCAGGTACCTGAGATACATCACTAGCAAGTATCAGGCTAATTATAATTAACTTGCTCCAGGAACTAACATCAGATTTACTCTCAAAGGAAATTTTTAAAAATTATTATCAAATTGTTGCAAAGCAACACTGATTAAATTGTGGGGAAAAAGGTCTGTCAAATTATTACAGTCTCAGTGGCATTACTCAAAATTATAAAAAATAAAGACAAGTCCTTGATTTTCCTGACTTTATTTCACATAACACATGTTCAACATCTGTATCAGGCATAACATCTTAAAGGTTTTGAGGATGAGGATGTCAACGAAAACAATAGTGAATCCAGTGCCAGGAACTCTGATTCCATGTATTCATATGTATTCAATCCTAAGTATTCACATGAGATTAATTTTATATGCCACTCCTTCCCCCCTTTAACTATTTCAATTGTGACTATGTGCCTGAAGCAGCTCAGGGAAATTCAACCGACAGGCATAATAAAAGAATCCTTCATTAACTTAGGACTTGATAATACACTTAAGGAGTCGCTTTCATCTTAAAACTTTTATGCCTTTCTATACACATTTTTCTGGTGCAAATCCCTAGAGTTTCCAAGTGCCTCTGCAAAAACTAATTCTTTCTCAGAACAAGCAGCTCCATGACAAAGCAACTATCTCCTTTCTAAAAACTGGGAAACTGAAGCAGTGAAGATACCCAAAGCCGAAAAGAAAGTTATTGTAAGAGTTCAGTAGTTCCTGGCATTCAGCTGAGACCCAGATCAGTACAGAAATGCACACACGCACTCACTTCCCCAGGAATATTTGATCAAATAAAACAAACAGAAAAGGCTTGCATTTTTCATGCCAAGTTCAATATAAACACTTGAGGCTATTACATGCACCCGTATTCTATTTCCTATGATAAAGCATGGCCAAATATGAATTGTGATAAAAGACATTTCTAAGAAATACTTGAAAGAGATTAGAACTTCAGGGGTTCTTACTTGAAGAAAGTGTCTTCCCAGTTTTAACATATGAGATGTCACCCCAACAGGGATTAATGAAGTAAAACACAAACAAATTCCTTGAAGATCATAGATATGATTACAGCATTTCATGATATGACCTTACATTTAACAGATTTCAACCTTAACATGAAAGTGCCAAATTACTGATTCAGTTTTGCAAGGACTGTTCAGAATACATAATCCTATACATTTCCAGTCTGTCTTTTTTTCTTCCCCCACCCCCTGCCCCAGTCTACAGGGAAGAAAAAGCACCCAAACCTTACTACCCTTTACTGAAAAGCCTGGGTGTGTTACAGGAGGAACACATGCCTCCCCTGCCTTGACCCCCCCTCACATCAGCCACCCCTCCTATGTTTAAATTTGCAAACCCTTATTGTCAGTATATTCTACACAAGTGTCAAAGTGAGTTAAATTAATGCATACGTGTATGTTGCATATTTATGAGAACCAAGATAACTGCACAAGTATGTTTAATGCATGAGCCCTCCAAGGAATTTGCTAGGGGAAGTTTACACTCCTCCCAGAAAGTAAGGAATGTGTAATTTAGCAGCATTCTAGCACAGGGCAGGTTAAAAACAAAATGAAACCCGACCTCCTCCCCCAAAGCAAGCCTTCGCTTAAAGATTTTCAGATCTTGCATTTCATATTATCAGAACTTCAGCCAACCTCTGAGCAAATACATGATTTATTTTAAACATGCTTTCGATGCTGCTAAATCTAACTAATGTACTGTCAAACAAAAGCACTGGTTTTATCCTGGAGTATACTGGAAATATTGTGTGACAAACGGATCTCTACCTTTGCTATCAGCATTTGCAGGCAACAGGAAATACCTCAGCTGGTAAATCAAGCTCATGTAACTTGAGGTGATGGATACATTCTACTTTTAGACAGAAGGCCACTTGGAGTTGGTTTTGCAATAATGGAAAAGATAACATTTGCTCTGCTTTGTTCTCAGAGTCTGATCCTATAAGTAAAATCCGATCTTTCCAAGTTGTTTACACTCTTCTGCTCGACACTGTTGCCAGCAAGCCTTGCTCCAGCTTCCTGTGCATTTTTAGAGCAGCCATCTCCAAGGGCTGAGACTGGGAACTGGTTGGGAAATGGGAGAAGGAGGCTAAGAACTACAAATCATGAAATATATTCTGTGCCCTAGACTTCGGTGTATCCCTGAAGTACAGAGACAAGACAGCTTCAGGCAAACTGCTTTCTTACCATAAGCACATTAGAGGAGGCACAAGCAGCCTCTTTCTACTTGACAGCAAGTATTTTTATTCAAAGCCAAATATTTAAATCTACCGTTCTGTCAAGCTGATTAGGCAGTAGGGGCACAGCCTGCACCCTCGTGTGTGCGTGACTCGCTCACGTTGCGTGCACACAGCTGCAGAAACTGCCCTTTGACGTAAGCAGAGCCAGCGGCACCACACCAGGGGGAAATTTGGGGTTATGCAAATGTGCACTTGGCAGTTGATTGGGAGGTACAAGCTCCATCTGCAGCCTGCTTCATCCCATCCCTGGGCACCCTTTAGTAACTAAGAAGTTACAAATTCCCCCGATACCATGTTCCCACAGCAAGGGCACTCTTCTGTCCATTTTCAATTATATCCCTGTTACATCAGCATCTTTGCTCTCTCGTTACAAATTCCCTAATTGTGTACACACATTGCTCTCACAGGACACAGTACTAAGGATTTGTGTGTGTAATACTGTAAGAATATGAACTAAGCAGCTCAGCTGTCATAGCCTGCAATGTTTTCTTTGTACTTTGGCATTCTGTTTTGATGTGTTTTTAGAGTAAACAACAGTATGGCATAACTTAAAACCAAAAATTTTCTTCTTGTTCTATTGCTTTCAGAACAGTTACAGTTCTGGCCAGTCCCTTTGAGTGCAACACACACACAAAAGTAATTGGACTACCATAGTCAGCAACACTTGCTTTCTGTAAGCAATGCCCCCTCAGTGAAGCATTAAGGCTGCACTACAGAGGTAAAAGAATCTGCGTTTCAGTATTTGTATATAGTGGTCATGGCAGGGATCCAAAGGTATTTATGTTAATTTACAACACATTTAGGTAAACGATCTGCTTTTGAAGACAGCCAATTCTGCAAAGGCCTGTTGGAGATCTAAATCTGTTTCTTATTTCCTTTGCCCACCCCACCACCTTTTTTAAGTATACTTCACGGTTGTGAAAGGTGATTGAGAGGCTGACTGGGTATGGAAGCAGCTTACTTGCACGACATGCAAAGCATAGGGACAATATCCATGCAAATTGCACATAGTTCTTCGCAGTATTTTGGTGACAATTCAGAAGTAACTTTATTCAGCAAATGAATGTATAACAATGCCATTTGCAGACACACTTGTCACCAAGGACAAAAAGTAATTTCCCCTTTACCTCTCTTTCATGATGGCCAAGACCCTCCTCAGGGTTTCTGAGATTGAGGATGTGCACTTCTTGTGGCAGGCTCGTCGTGCCTCGGCTTGCACAGCCAGATAAGACTGTAAAACTTTCCAATAAGGCATGGACTGGATGTGAATTGTTAACAGGCGATAAGACACATTCATTGAGAGGCACAGGACCTGCAGAGGAAGACATAGATAGACATTATTTGGAGAAAAAAAGCAGTACATCATTTACACTCAAATAATGATGATCCTTTTGTTCAGAAGACCCACAGGAACAGAAGCAGAAGCTTCGTGTTCGTTCTCCACAAAATGAAGACATTTATTCCTGTTGCCCTTTCAAGTTCTCCTGAATATGCTAACTCATTGGTTTATTTCTCTCTGAAAGTCTAAATTTCAAGTATGAATTCCAAAACTGAAGGTAGTCTTTTGGTTACCATGGAGGGATCCAAGGAGAAAACAAACTATCACCAGTGATAGAAGTCAGAGGAACTGGTTTGTCTTAGATGTGAATTATTTGTTTATGTCAGACATTGTTATCTCCAAACATTGAAAAATGCATTCATGTGTATATAACAATGAAAAGTTAATCTCTACTATAAAGGTAATTACATCAGGAAGGATTTGGGCGAGTTGGATTTGCTGCTTTTGAAGCAGTGCTGATTTATAGTGAACGTCGTTCAAATACATTGTACAAAACAGCAGGCATCTGTCACACGATAAAATGAAATGTTTGTTTACTGAGCCTATTTTGTGTCTGACAGCAATTATCTACACTGATAAGAGATATCTAGTCCAAAACAGAGTGTACACCGCCCTTTCAAATAATCACCACAGCATGATGTAGTGCCATACTCTTATATAGTACGTGAGACTGTGTGATGTGATATAGCAAGATAGCGCAAAAGCTGAAACATACAGAGCAGTTTACATTTAAACTATATCTCAGGAAACTAAATCAAGACAAATATTTATGAAATGCAGCCCTGCTTTTCCAAAACTGCTCAAACCCACCCCTGACAGTAACAGATACAGCATGTTTTTGATCCAGAAGGTCACAGGAGAACATAATTGACTTAACCCCTAATTTGCACTAAAGTCACTCTGATAAGAATTAGACTCACATGAACCAGTTAGTTTAGAGGCTGCCAGGCATAAAAAGGAAATATAAGCTCGAAGCATATTTTTTTTCCAGATAGCGTACATCTGCAATTGAAGTAAAATGCTTCTTTTGAAAAAAGTTCAAAATTAAAGAAAATCCTCAGCTGATCAAATGGCAGAGTTCTGGTTTTGTCAAGTCTAGAGCCAGATATTGTAGCACTAGAGATCATCTGACTTCGGTGTACACGTATGTTTAATTATATTAGCACTGACCTACACTTTATTGGTTAAAAACAGTTTTTTCAAGATAGAGTTTGCAGCTGGGCATTTATTTAGAAGTCAAAGAGACCATCTTAAACCAGACTATCTGGAAAAAGCAAAGCCCCTGAGCACAGGGAAATTTCTGCAGTGCCTCAGGCCATGTGTGCCTTGTCCTGCCAAACAGGCCGTTCCTGAAACCCACCAGTGCATAGTACATATCCTCCCAGCTCCCACAGAGCAGGAATATTTGTAAAGGCAATACTCAAGGCATAAATTACGCATGCCTGTGCTTGGGGTACAGAGCATAAACAAACTTTCTGCTCTCTAAATGAGGAGCTTGGCAGTAGCACTGACCACCAGCTTGGAGGACTTGAGGTTTTTTTGGTTTTTATTTAAATCCTTTTAAAGAATACGCATACAAAATGGGACCAGTCCAAGTAATGGTACTCAGTTTACCAAAAAAAAAAAAGAAATCCATTAAAAAGCTGCTCTTTGTAATGTTTGAAGAAATATTTAGAATTTGTAACAATAACACAACCAGTAGAGAGGCCACATTTTCCTGATGTACAGGACCAGATCAGAGACCCTGCTAACCAATTAGCCCAGCCACTAATGTGTAAGTCCTGCAGCAGACCATGTTATACAACCTGCACAAAAAGCTTTTCTAAACTGCACAAGGATTTCTTGAGCTAGGGAGCAAACAGAGTGCCAAGGAACACTTGTTCATTGAATTGTTTCTTGCAGACCAGAATGGAGTTCATGTTTAAGATGCTTCAATCATAACACATAACACACACAGATAACAAGGTGTAAGACTGAACAAAACCAGAAATGGAGTTGCTGACAAAAATGTGAGTTTTCCTTAGCAAAGGTTCAAGACAAAGAGCTAATACCTCCTTTCTGATTTCCCTGCGAACACCTATTTCAATGCAGTACATCTACAAATCCTCCTCTCCAGCCTTCATTTGGTATTTATTCTGAACAAATTTACCATATAAGTGGAGAAGACATCTGGATATTCCCTTCACTTCCTACAATGACTCATCTACATGAAGATGATGGTGACTGGTACATTCAGGCTCTGTCTCCCTTGCCTGCACTTCAAATGTGTGTTAAATCCCTCTTTCAAAGTCTTCTGTTCTGCTCAACATGCAAGATGGAAACACTCCCAGAGGGAGCAGAAGTTCACATCCCGGATAACCAAGCGCAGCCAGGCTTATGTGCACAGCGATGGGTGGACCAAGGCATGCCTCCTCTGCCTGCACTCCACCCTGGCAGGACGGGGCCAGATCTCCAGCAGAAACTCTGTCACTCTGCTGGCAGTGAGCCCATGTGCTGTCCCAGTCCTGAGCAGGGCTCACTGCTGTAGGCCTGCTCTCACACCAGTGCAGCTGCACAGTGTCTGGCCACATACCCTGCTGGCCTGGGCCACCCCACCTCCAGCAGCTCTGTTTTGAGGAAAGGGGTGCACAGAGCTGCTCTAAACTGCTCAGTGTAAGAAACCAATGTTTTCAGGGAGCTACTGCATTTGATAGAGCTGCTTTCAGACCAGCCTCCTAAGTGACTGAGATACAGCCCTTGAAATCTGAACTGAAGATCAGAGTATCTCCTGGAGGCTGCTCCACTGCAGTCAGACCACAGAGCTGTAATACTGCCCATGCACAAGGCATGTTGGTGGGGTAAATAACAGAGAGGTTTCTCCAGCTGTGACATTTTTGCCAAGTTTCACACAGCTGCCTGTGTAGCTTTGTTCTGGACCTATACTACTCTTTCTAGGAACTCAAGACTCTCGCGAACACTATTTCTCTTAAGCATGCTGGCAGTACCAATCCACAATCCTCACACGCTGATATTCGTGTATTTGCCCAATCACTAATCTGGGTGTAGTGCCATGCCCAGCATACACTGACATGCCTGGAGGTAGCGCCAAGTGAAAGGAAAAATTACTTCTAGATCATGAAGTCCACTGAATGCTCAGCCTGTACATAGCACAAGACAGCTCCTTCTGCCACCATCTCCCAGTTCATGCTGTATTTTAGTCTATTCTTACGCTGCCTGCACTCCAGCAATGCTGGAGCTTTTTGCTCAAAATTCACTAACCATATTTCTTTCCAGCCCTTCCTACCATACCTGCAGACCTGCCCCAGTCAAAGAAAGGTAGATGTTGCTACAAGGCACTGTCACTGCAGCGGGAGCAGCAAGAGCTCTCCTCTATCCAAATTAACAGCTCTTGGCTCCTTCACAGACCCCTCCTCCTTATCCTCCTTCCTTCCTGCCAGCTTCCTCTGACTAGAGAGCCAGTTACTTCTATGTAGTTTAAATCCTACAAAATGCATATTTACCACTCTGAAAAAAACAGAAAGCCCTCTATATGACACTACTAATCTGATTGTTTATCACCTCCACATCGCCTACTTATATTTGAAAGCCAGCATGAAACCACAACCTCATCTTGCCTAGGTTTTATTGTTCCACTGCTCTGCCCTGCACAAACCCCCCAGACTGGGCTTTGCCAGCTTCCTCCTACAGCCCCACACCTTGTTCCTGCCAACCTCATCTGGATCAGAGACACCAACATCCTGCCAAAATTCACTATCATCAACACCTTAGGGCCAGTTCATCCGATTAACACACCAAGATTGCCTCTTCAGCTCCAAACATGTACAGATATTCTCCTGCATCTCCATCCCCATCAAACTGGCACTTAAAGAGTCAAAGGTATCTCCCAGTTTATCCATTCTAGTGTGGTCATACGCCTTTAACGCCTTCTCTGCTGAGAATATAAGTGCACACACACAGCTATCCTTGGGCTTTTGTTTAACTTTGGAGCATGTAACCACTTAATCTTGTTAGCAAATCCTGGCTCCTACCACAATCAAATTTTAGTTGCTTAATGCCTTTAGAAGATGGAAAGCAGGTGAACCAATTATTAGGTATGTGTTTTACAATGGCAAATATTTTGTGAATTCAGATTTCTAGACAATCATTCAGTATTGAATTATTTTTCACTTCCAAATAATAAGAATATTTTAAAGGAAATCAATGCAGACCCAACCTTGTTTGATACTAACACCTGGAACGTATTCAATACAACTTCAACATTCTTGTTTCCCATATGATCTATGCTACTAATGAACAACATGTGTTCTGCTGTAAGAAGGTAGCAAAAATGGGAGTAAGACACTAAAGGGGATAATACAACAACCCAAGACCAACACATAACTGTGATGGATTTATTCAAATAGTAAAGGCTAATGTACTTTCTCTTGTATTTCCATGGTGGTTTCTACAGTGTTGTCAGTTGAAAATTGTGAGCAGCTCCTGCAAATTGAGTGAATCTGTGCTGGGGGCTCCACAGCACACTAGCATGGTTCCCCTATGCCATACCAGAGGGTACAAGCCACACCAATGGGATATAACACTCCTCAGAAAAAGGACAGATTTATTCTAATTAATTTTTGAATGAGGGAATGACACAAATCTAGTCATTATATATAAAGACAAAAAAGGCAAAATCCAGACTTGAGGAACACCAGGGATCTCTATGCTGTCAGGTACAAAGTAATATAAATTACTGTAGATCCTGCTAGAATTCATCAATTTATATGCTGAAAAGCACATTAAGATGTGGAAGAGGCTAACTAAAGCAGAGATTTCAGTATGCCCAAATGACAGACTTGCACGAAAGTTCTTTTGGAGAAGGTTAATTTAAGAGCATTCTCTTATATTAGCTAGTAACAATGATGACTGAAACAAGAAAAAAGAAAAAAAGACAGGATCCTCAAACCTCCTTTTGAATGACAAAGGGAAGGGGAAGCTAGTTTCCCTTGAACTCAAAAGCTCCATGGAACACTTGTGCAAGTCTCAGCAATAACTTCTTCCTATGACCTTCGCCACTCATTTCTATAGATGCAAGTGCATGGGCGAAGGGACACTGTTCCACACTGAATAATTGTTACCACCTACACAGTCTTCTTCTCATAAAAGGTTTCTCACTGAGGCAAGCATTTATACCAAAAAAATATACTCAAGGGTTGAGGCAAATAAGACTTTACAGAGAGAAGTGACGCCTATCATTCAAAGAGAAAATATAAGTCATTACTACTTATTTACCATGGGTGGTTTCTAACAGTAACTACCAAATTCCTTCCTGCATGCCCATTGACAAAAGACCACCTGGAAAGCCAAAGTCCTAGTAATTCAAATGGTATAGAGGATAATGGACAACCTCCATCATTAATATGAAGAGCAGCTTTCAGTATAGAGGACCATGAAAAAATAGCATCACACTCCCAAGCCAGCACTTGGGCAAGACATCTCTGCTCGTGATCAGTCAATTCTGGCAAGCAGCCTTGAGAGATGGAAAAGACAAGATCAGATGGTAGGAAATATTACACTGCATTGTGTTGAGAGGCAGCAGCATAGAGGAAACTGCAGTGTTTCTTCTCAAAAGAGAAGACCTCCACCATGATCTGCAACAAGAAGGATCTGGGTTGCCCAAGACTAATCCTGGATTACACAAGTTTCCTCTCTGAATAAGTGTGACCACCATAAAAAAGAAGCAGGTAGAGAACACTGAACCTTCATACAGGCCAAGGGGAAGACTAAAGTAAAGGATGACTGTCTAAAGTCATCTTTATATTTGTACAAATCTACTATTGATTTATTTATTTTTGTATCTTACACACTATTCGGCTGGGGAGGAGAGCATTACACTTTTCTTGTTCTATACAACTCATGGCAGCAGTTGCAACTCAGGCGAAACACAGCACAAGTGATGCAGAATAACACAGCTGCTAGTCTGCCATAGTTCTGGTAAGGAGGAGGAAGAAATTTACTGAAACAAAACTTCGTTGTGCTTCCATATCACTTTTCTGCCTTAGTACGTAGTCAGAAATGCATGGGAGTAATCAAGGTTTTAGACTTGTTCTGACAAAGAAAAAAAGCAATTCTGATATTTTATATTTAAGAAATAAATTTTAAAGAGTGGAGTTTTTTAGTTCTTTTTCTGTCACGTCTAGCATAGGTTTCTTGTCAGAAAAAAAGCACATATATTTCATGGTGAAACTACTTTTGACTGAATTACCATTGGGGCAAAGGGCAGAGGTTTAAAACTGCAGGGAAAAGATTCACGGACATGGACTGATTTTGGCTATTTTGGAAAAATAACCCAACCAACCAACACACCCAAGATACCAGACTCCACAGATATCTATTTGAAATGAGTGAGCTGTAAAACTTAAACTGAGAAGAGGAAAAATATATCCTCAAGAGATATTCAGTACAGATGGCAACACTTGGTTGTAGAAGGAGTTAATATACACAAGCTGTACTAACTAAAAACACGTGTTTGTGCAAAAACACAGCAAAGATTTCCCATTCCAGTGCTCTGAGCCCAGAAATCTCCAGCAACTTCATGGCACCATCCCTGCGTCTTTTCCCTTTCTCCAAGCGTGAAAAAACACAACTATTCCCTAAAAAGATGCATTACCCTACATACTTCACCTTTAGACTGACTTCCACTGCTAATGCTACGTTGCAATTAGACCCTCACTCCATGTTTTCTCTATCCACAACTACCATCCCCCAATTAACTGTCATTCCACTATCATGGACTCTGCCCAGACTTACTCCACGTATGGACCAAACTATTCAGATGTTTCAACACATTAGATTACACTTAATCTGAAATATACACAGTAAAGACTATCGAGCATCTTCTGCCTGCCCACTAGGAATTATTCACACCTGTAGATGACATGCTCCACACCTTTTTGGGTTGCTATTCTGCTTGGTACAAACTCATCCTGTTTTCTCCTTCTAAGCAAAATAATCTTTTTTGCCTCTCCGGTGCATCTGTTGCAAAATATCCACTCCCACTCCTAGACACTGGTAAAAGCACAAAATTTATCTCCTCTGTTTAGCAGAGATGATCTAACCTCAGGTGTTACCTGCACAAACCACACTTTTTTGTTTCCCATGCAGGAAAAAATTCAAATTACATTTTGAAAGCAGGAATGCTTTCTCCCACTTTTTAAAAAACAAGCTTCTATTATCTTTTGTCCTTACCAGGACATAAAATTGATGCAAGTTCAATTAGAAAGGTTAACTATCAAATAAAACTCAATTTGTGCAGCAATGTACTGCTACTTAAAAAATATGAATTGTACTTAAACTATCCATTTAATGAAAAATTGTAAAGGTCAAAGTCAAATTCATTTGTTATACAGAAAAATTCAGTTCAATACCTGAGCAAGCAAGGCAAAGTCAATCAGTCACTATCTTGTTTGACAAAAGAAACAGACACTATCGCTGTCTTATTTATACACATATTAAGCTAATTAAACAGAAGAGGCAATGAATGAAAAACCTGTTTGGTTTAACATCCGCTGAGCACAATCTCAAGACACTGCTACCCGTGAGGCACAATCTTAGAAAACAAACATCTGCACCTGGAAAACAAAGAAGTCTTTCAAAAGCAGATGTACTCTACCACAGAGCTACATTTTATGTAACCTCTGCTGTACTTTTTTCTGACCAGAAGTACTGTCAGAGCCCTACCTTCTCTTGAGGTTTGCAGCAAAACGCTGCTTACAGGAACTCTTCTCTACTATATTTCCATGCCTGAACGTGCAAATTCATCCACATATGCTTTCTCTCTCTTCCCATTCCTTCTCCCAGGCAAGTATTTGGAAAACACTTCACTAACATAAGAGTATCTTTTTAATCCCTATAAACAGAACAGCATGAATGCATTGACTCTCATTTAAATAAACCCAGAAAGCACAATTTCTGTTTTCCATGCCAAAGAACTGAACACAAAGTAGTCCACCAAAAAGGGTTGTTTAGTTTTTCCCTTTGTTATCCTCAAGTAGTAGAAAACAGACAAATTTCAATCACATCTTATGTCCCATGAAGGACCATCCCTTTTTAAACAGTGGTCAATGTTACTCAGAATAAGGGCTTCCCCACCCCTCAGACATGGCTCTATGCCAGAAACCCAACTTTCATCACAAATTTGTACCAAGATTGTAAAAGATATAGAATTATTTCAGATAACAAGCAGTACCTAAAATCCAAATAATCATTGTGCCTTAACAGCCTTAATGGAGAAACCAATTTGCATTCCATTTGCATCACTGTTAATGGATGAAGTTGTCTTCAGCCCAGTGATTGTACAAAGAGGAAGAAATGAACAAACAAACTATTTCTAACATTCCTTGTTCATTATTCCCAACAGCATTCAAATTTTAGGTTGTAAAAGTCTCTTTTCCCCAGAGATAGTCCATAAATTGTCTCAGATTTATCCCTCTTTACCGTAGAAAGGATAGGAAGTTGCATGGAAACAATGAATGGAAGTGCGCTTTTTATCAGAAAACGACAGGAAGCATTCTGCTTGGTTTACATGAGAGCCCTGTATTAGGGCCAAAAGGGAAAAAAACTCCAAACCTATAAAAACTAGACGCCTGCTCAGAGCAAAAATAACTAACACAGGTTTCAAAAACATTGTATTTTCAATAAACCAGTATTGAAACTCCTCAAACCATCCTAACCACACTACTGTTGTTACTGTATTCCTGAAAATGAGTAAATTTAAGATTACAGAGAAGGAAATTCCAGATTTCAGAAAATCAGTTTCAGAAGGTAAAAAGAGAGAACCATACTTACTTTCACAATCAGCCACACAGGAATTCAGCAAAGAGCATGCACAAAAACACACATGAAAACACAGATTAAAGCTGAGCATCCTGTGCTTATCTAAGAAAACAAGTCTTCCGAGTCACTCTCAGCAAAATATCGCCTATTTAAATTGCAAATGTATACTTCAATTCTTTGTATACTCATGGGTACTCTTAAAAGTGCTGATACAAGTTCTAATGATTTTTGAACCAACACAGGAAATGCTGGAATCCCATCTCAGGCAGCATTAATAGGTATAAATAAAGGCATCCAAACAGACAGTAATAGGTTACAGAATGTCTACACAAGACTGGGGGTAGGGGTAAGATTTTTGGCAGATTTAGGCAGATTTTGTTGTTCAGTTTGGGGTTTTTTCCTTTTCTTAATCAGAACAATTAAAAATATCCCATGGCAGTTTTTCAGAATGGCAAGAGGCTGTCACATGCTTGATCCCTACTGAATTCTATTTGGAACTACACGTGCAGCCATCTTTTGCCCGTATTGGTTGTCCAAGGGGCACTACCATGCAGTGAAGAGTTTATATCCAAAGTCTTATCTGATGACTAATGACAGCAACCTCAATGAGATCAGGAGAGACCAGAGGTGCCTTCTGTTAACTGGTTAGGGGGGAATACCCACCACAGAGTTGATAGCTACTCTTGTAATTTAGAAAATTTTCTAATTGCTTTTACTGAAACTATTAAGACACTAGACAAACATTCCTAAACAATTACAATATTACACAATTCTACAAACCATTAACAGATTTTCCTTTAATTCATAACATTAGCATTACTTTTGATAGGACATCCAAGCTCCAAAGTAAAAGCATAGTCAAAATTTTCCTTTTATTTATTTTCTTTTATCTGGGCCCAAACTGCTTCCTTTTCTTCACATACACAGACACACTGAACTTGCAGGGGCTCCGTTGGTGCCTTTTTTCCCCCTGTCTATGAGCTCCTTTCCACAACTCTGCTAAACTTATCTGTAATTTGTTTTCTTTTGTATGCAACTGCTATTATTTCATTAAACTGTTCCTCTGTAGTCCCCTCACCTTCATCATACTTGGCATTCACTACACCTACATACAAAGGGATCTTCTTTCAATAAGATTTCCTGCTTTTATCTGTCAATTGGATTATGTGCAGGTCATATTTTGGTCTTCAGAGAGGGAATACTGAATTCTGGATGCTGGTGCATATGGATGCATGCACATCTGGAGAGTGAGAGAGAGGTGATGTTCTTTCAAAGATATCTTTTTGACAGCCCCAGAGATGCAGAGGACCAGATGGTACAGCTTTCAGCTCAACAGCAACTTCCATGTAATCATCTTCTGCTTTAACTTCACCACTGGGCCCAGGGCTGCACAGGAGACTTGTCATTTGTGACTAGCACATTGGGAGAACAGGCTAGCAGTCACTGCTTCTAATCCTTGGCCAGTACTGAACTATGTGGACCCTGCTTGCAACACCGGGCACCCAGAGAAAAGCAGACAGAGAGGAGTTCTTGGTTTGGGGTTTAGTTCTTTCCCTCCCCTTGGTTTTGCCTGTCAGAAGCCCTTCTGTGCTAATATATTGGTGCGTTACTCAAGCACAAAACTTCATAAGCTTTGCCCTTCCTAATTTCAGCTAGCACGTCAGAAACATCACTTCATACTAAAAAAGGGAACATCTGCTCAGCACTGTATGTCAGGAAGATCTGATAAACACCGCTGCTGGACGCAGAGCCGGAATGAGAGCAGTCGCTTTGAAACTCGTGATTCGCGTGCTGCCAGCCAGACCGGGACATGCTGGGGTTGCCTTTCCCATCTCCTCAGCTGCACATGGATTGAAAATCCTCATCAGTGGACAGCCCTTTCATAAAATAAAGAAACATTTCTTTGTTACTCTGGCTTCCAGCTGCAGCAGTTGGCAACTGCTTGCCTTAGAGTCCCATCAAATGCAGTGGGGGTCTCAAAAGCAGCAAAAGCCAAAGGGAAGAAAAAAAGGTTTTGGGGAAGACAGTTCCATAAATGAAAGAGTACCAACCTTTTCCTAATTAAAAATAACAAGATTACAAGTTCAATTGAAGGCTGAATTCCTGTAACTGACCCTTTAAGGATGAGTTCACTATCACTAAACGTCTGCACAGAGCTTGAAAACTGATCCTTATCAAGTGCTTAAGCAAGAGAAAACTTCCCTCCACAAAACACATAAAAGTTGCAGTCTTGTCGCAAAAAATATAAAAAGAGATACACCAAAGAGAGAGAAAAGAAAAAAAAAAAAAAAAGGCAAAATCTACTGTACTGTTCCCCAGCCCCCACTGGGTTAACCAACTGTTCAGCCTCTATTGTAGGGTCAGCAAGGAAAACAATCCCGAAATATGCCCTGCTACAGGTTTTCTCTTTAGACTTATCAATTTTATTATCTAGTTTGGTTTTAACTGTGCTCCAAATTTTTCAAGGTTCTGTGCCTGAAGATGAGGAGAAAACACCAGGTTGGCCCCAGTGCTGAGGAATGCTTACAAAGACCTTGCTCTGTCCTGAACTCAAGGACAGCATCCCCTTGGACAGGGAAACAGTGTCCACACTCCCCTATTTGAAAGTCATGAAGATAAATGCTGTCAAATGTTTTTCTAAGTTCATCGAGGTGTTTCAGACAATTTGGCTGAAAGAGGCTGGTGCTGGAGACAGCTCGAGCCTCATCTGAATCTCCAGTGAGGGTTATAAACACAAGATAGCACTGGTCCACAGGTCACTGACAGCTCAGCTGCTTGTAAGTGGTCTGCATAACCACATTTTTCTTTATATCAAATTCAATAAAAAGTCTAATAGATAAGGTGCATGGTGGTCCTTGAAAAATTCTGAGGGCTGACTATGCACCTACATATCGCTACAGAAGACAAAGAAAGCCCACACTTCCAAGTTATTATGAACAGAAGTCAATCAGAGTAGCCTTCACTAAGCATCAGCAATAAAATAATTTTTTTTCATCAATTAAGCAAAGATAAAAGATAACAGGAGAGCTCTAGGCACATTTGGTGTTAAATGAAGGGACAGAAATTAGCACAATGCCGAGCAGGTCATGGACTATCCAAGTACAGAACATCCCACCAGCCATCAAGTTTTTCAAAAACGTGGCTTGAAAAATTTTTACTTGAGTACTTTTCCCCCTGTTTTTTATCTAAATATGAAATAATTACCCAAAGTCACTCTTTATTCTGGCTTAAAATTTCCCCTCAATTTAACTTAAAGTGATAGTACACCAAAAATCAAAAAATAAAGGAAAAACTTGGGAAGAAAAGAAAATATGTGCAGATGGATTCTAGAGTATTGTGAGCAGCTGACCTAATTTGGGCTTTTAGAAGCATTTATCTTCACTATTTCCATATATGCCAATTCTTCCCCAAAAATCTATCCCATGGTGACATTTTTGTTTAAAATAATAAAAAAATCCTGTATCATGTGAGTTTTCACGCTCCTTGGAAAATATATATATATTATACTGTAAATCCCATATAGACTTGATTATCTTAAGCTAAATAATAAGCTTATATAATATGTTAATACAGATCCACAGGCATCTGCCTAAGTTGTGTAAACAGTGTCAAATGACATCTTGCAGATCCAGACAAAAGAGTGTTTTCTAAAGTCCACATCTTTAAACCATTATTTAAAATACTTATTACCAAATATTCAATTCCCTGCCATGTAGCAAGGTCGGCTACAAAGTTATTTTAACCCCCAAGACAGGGAAGTAATTGCAAAAATAAAAAAAAAAAAAATCACTGCATTCTCTGTTTAAAATAGAAGTGTCATTACAGTAGAGATATAAACTGCCCCTTTAAAATATCATGGCAATAGGCCTTACCCATGTGAACTAATCCCCATAGTCACCATTTTAAAGCCCAGCTCCCAGGACAGGCCCCCAGGCACCAGGTGGGCCGGTTGGCAGGTGACAAGCACCGTGCCTGGCACCCAGGGCATGGCTCTTTGCTTCACTCACACAGTGTGCCACCCCCTCCACAAGGGGATGGACCCAAATGAACAAGTCTATCACGGGATGGTAGACCCATACATACACAGCTAATTCTACAGGTAATGACAAACCAATGAAACCTAACACTGTAGGTTTATGAGACAGGATGAATCATCCAATATCGAGACAGCCAAACCCAGCATGTCTCATTCTCTTCACCTCTCTTCTCCTTCCCACCAACACTTTCCAGCTACTTTATGCCTATTTTCATGATGATCAAATCTGCCTTCCCCAGGAGCTGATTCAACTCACTAACATGATAGGAATCTAGCCCAAGCTAAGCAGGCTCCTGTTGGCCTTTGGTGCATTTGATAGCAGGGAGGAAGGCTCGGGGAGCACCTAGGCTGGCTCCCATCGAGGGCAGTGGGTAACCTGCACCCCTGTCCCTACTGTGGGCAGTAGGGAGCCTCCAGATTTAACTGTGCTTATGAAACCACAGACTGAATGCAAAGACCTTCCTAGAAAGAGATACTGCTGATTTTAGAAAATGTGCTGATTGTGTAAATGCAGTTTCCTTCTAGTTCAAGATCAGCACAACAGTAACAAAAACTAATACTTTCAAAAGCCCCTCTGCATTTTCATTTTGAATAAATATTTCCACAGTGTAGAACAAAAAAAAAAAAAAAAATCACAGCTTAGCAACTGCTCTGATTACCAAGAAGGCATCATGCAATACCTCACTAAGTTCCATGCATATACATATATGTGCAAGCGTAAATGTACACACACACATTCTCCAAAGCTATTTGATCTGTACATTGACAAAAAATTCAGTGAAAGTGAGAACAACGAATCACACTTAGTCATATAAAGTCACATATATAGTCTTATAAAGGTATTTGTTCCACATTTGAAGAGCATGCAAGAGATGGTTGCTTTTGAACATAAAAGCTTTTTCTGAAGGAATTTCATTTACTTTCCTCAGCACTACTAAAATGACCATTTACAATGAAATGACATTGCAGTCATGACTCACGGTCTCTTAAAATTGCTTCCCTAACCAGTGTTCCTGTAAGCCCACACTTAACACCTCAGATAGAACGCAAGACTGGAGCTACCTCCTTTTTAAGTTGTAACCACACTGCACTGCAGCACTCCTCTCACCTTCTCATCTCCACTTCCTGTGTTAAACTCCTGGAAACTGCATTTACAGCTACACTGCAAAGAATCATCTTAGATGTAGCAGTATTAGACCTGATGTGGGAGAAGTCTTAAGTTTGAATGAGTTTAGTCATTTATTAAAAGCATACATTGTCACTTCATTTGTGTATTTAGGACCTCGTGGCACAGTCCCTTACATACCATAAAATTACTTACTCTTATTGAATTAACATAACGCTTTTTATCCAGATAGAATAATTTTTCAAGAAGACTGAAGGAGTCACCCAATGCTTTTTTTACCAGCTCAGCTCTCAGTCCAAGTTAGACTTAGCTCTAGTTTTCAGAGTGGGGGTGAGGGGTAGGAATGGAAATGCTATTTAAAAAAAAGTTGAAAATGAGGATCAGGAAGTTTTATTTACTGTTCTGACTAAAAAATCCCAAGTAAATCCTGTTTGGTTTACAGATTCTTATCATCCCAGGTTACTGTTACAGTATCTTTTTATGGGACAAGATGCATGCATACAAGATGCTACGGATTTGAAAACAATTGCAGACAGTTTCTCTGCAAATTCTATGTGTAAAGACCACCATCCTATCTGAATACCTAAAATAACTTATCACACCACATACAGCCTCACCTACATAGCTAATGCAACAGGGTGGTTTCCTAAAATATCACAGTATGTCCAGGGAGACACCTACAATATGTAGGAAGTATAAAGTCAAAGTCTTCTGGCCCCAGCCAGAAGAGGTTGCTTGTACATAAATACCTTGAAGTAGAAGAGCTTGGGATAAACTCTTCTTGGATCAGTGTGAAATGCTGTCCTGCTCTGCACTCACTGAATTTTTTGCAACATAAAGCAGAGAAACGACCATTTGTCAGCTAGTAAGGAAAAAAAACCAAACCCCAAACCATTAAAGACCTGAAATTTATGATCTGAAATGTCCAATCCTTCCCTTCAAAAGCAGCAGTATTTTCATTCTCATACAGCAATGCAGTAGTACCTGCATCCATGCAGTACATGGACATTTGTCCTGAACTTCCAATCAGCTGTAAGCAATTCAAGACCAGTCACAGCAGCTTTAACCAATCTCATAAATCCCAGGCTTAAATAATAAATAAAAATAAACATCTTCTCATCAGTAACATCCAGAGGTTTGTTTTCTGGGCACAATATCTGTCCACATCAAGTGTGTGGGTTTTTTCATGCTGCTGTTCCTATAAAACTGTTAATATTCAGACAACTAAATAAACAGATCTGCTCTTCACTCTTCAAGTCAACTGCTTTTGGATTATAATTATGAAAAGCAGAAACCATCTTTGTTTTTTCCTCCCTAAACTGGAAGAAATTGAACTTTGCCCTCTCAATAAGGCTGACTCAACAGGATGAGTAGAATACAAGCACAGAGGTCAAGTGGCCTAAGAAATCTGTTTTGAATATCCATACAAAAAGGCTGACCAGAAGCAACAGAAAAAATACCTGAATTTTAACAAGCTCAGTGCTTATACCACACTCTAAACAGAGCCCGTTTTCAAAGTGTGATGTTACATATTAAACTCAGCTGTTAAGCTAATACTGAAGTGTGAAAAACAACCAAGCCACCTTCCACTACTCCACAGGCCATTCCACCACAGCTCAGTGTGGCCATTATCACAGTGAAGTTATCTTGAAGCAAGATTACTTAAACCAGAGATTCCAGGTCCATAAGCCTAGACAAATATTTTTTGGAATACTTTCAAGAAGTTGAGGATCTGGGACTTTTGAAATGCTTGGCCTTGGTTTGCTAAGCATGTAACTATTAGTTAAAGTGCAGCTTAGAACTCAAGATAAATGGTTTGCACTAATGTGGGTCCACAGCTATATTCTCCCCTTTTACAACTTGTTAACATTATTACCACTAATTTATAGGGCAAGAGAAATTTACCAGTTGATAAAGTGAGCTTGTCCTTAGGCAAATAATTTGGTGGCTTTAAAGTGAGACTTCAAATTAACCCTGGTTACCTAATGCAGCATGTTCTCTTCAATGTTTTACATGAAAAACACCACAAAGTTTATTCACATCTTCCTTTAAAAAAAAAATAAAAAATAAAATAGGCCTATTTTTAAACACACTTAATGGAAGAGAAACTGATGGTGGGAATATGTAATCATACAACACCTGACCAGTGCCACAGTACAGCAGGTGCCCCATGCCCTGCCTGATCTTCCACTTCCCTGAACACAGTAATCCAGCCCTTAAACAATACTAGCCACACATGGCAAACAACAGACACTCACAGACTCTATTGGAATTAAAATCTCAGAATTATTTAAGGAAAATTGGGACTAGAAAGATTATTTTGTATCAGTTGCCAGCAAAATGGACAAATGCTCCCTCCCCTTAGAATCACAGAATCATAGAATGGTTTGGGTTAGATGGGACCTGCCTTGAGTAAAGACACCTCCCACTACTCCTTGTTGCTCAATTCCCCATCCAACCTAGCCTTGAACACTGCCAGGGATGGGGCATCCACAACTTCTCTGGGCAACCTGTTCCAGTGTCTCACCACCCTCATAGTAAAGCATTTCTTCCATATATCTAACCTAAACTGCCCCTCTTTCAGCTTGAACCTATTACTCCTTGTCCTGTCACTGCAGTTCCTGTAAAGAGCCCCTCTCCAGCTTTCTTGCAGGCCCCTTCAGATACTGGAAGGTTGCTATGAGGTCTCCTCACAACCTTCTCCAGGTTGAACAGCCCCAACTTTCTCAGCTTCTCTTCACAGGGGAGGTGTTCTTCCCCTTACCAACTTCATGGCCTCCTCTGGACTTGCTCCAACAGCTCCATATCCTTCCTATGTTGGGTGCACCAGGACTGTACACCGTATTCCAGGTGGGATCTCATGAGAGCAGAGCAGAGGGGAAGAATCGCCTCCATCAACCTGCTGGTCACAGTCCTTTTGATGAAGTCCAGGATAGGGTTGGCTTTCTGGCTGCAAGTGCATACTGCCAGCTCATATTGAGTTTTTCATCAACCATCACCCCCAAGTCCCTCTCCACAGGGCTGCTCTCAATCACTTCTCCACCAATTCTGCAGGTGTGCCTGGGATTGCCCCGATCCAGGTGTAGGACCTTGCACTTGGCCTTGTTGAACTTCATGAGGTTTTCATGGGCCCACCTCCAAAGGCTGTCAGTGTCCCTCCGGTGGCATGTTCAAGAACACCTTTGCCAGTCTTTGTTTCATACCTCTTTTTCATTATAACATCTTTGGGCTGCATCATTTGAGCCACAGAAATCCATTCTGCTTGATTTACAAGCGCCCAAGCTCAGCTATTCCTATCTGTACAAACACTGTGTGTCACTAGGTCATCACAACAGAAGTCTATGTTGCCAGAAGATAAAACACGTCATGCTTGTTAACACACAAGTGTTATCTTGTTCGACCAGAAACTACCAAGTGTGCAATCACAGTGACACCCAGCCCTGTGAACCTTGTGTGAAGCCAATTATAGGTGAGGAGAAAAAGTACATGCACCAAAAAATGTTTATAAACACAGAAGTGCCAGTCTCGAAAGACTGAAAGAGCTTTACCACAAAAATCTACCTAGTTTTTTTAGGTGACAAATATATTTGTTTTCAACAAATCTTGCTTTAATGAAATACTACCTATGTTTGTCATGTGCTTTTAAACAGAAATTTATTTTCTTGGGAGGCATCCCGTAGCTATGCTGTAGCCTTCAACTCATGAAACTTTTGTCTTTTAAAGGTTATGTTTTCAACCTAAAATTGAGTTTCAGAGCCCTTTTGTGCCTAAGTGCAATAGCATTCAGAGAGAAGCCTATAAGCAGTAATACAACACTAAAGAACAGTTTTTTCTTATGTCAGAAATTTGCAAGTGCATTATACACTCACCTGGTTTTAAATTAAAAGCTAATTTGGGGTTTGCATGAGAATTTCCATATTTCTTTCCCCTTCGAAACTGTGAGGTTCTGTGGGAATTCTGTTTTTCTTTTTAAACCAGATGCCTTGGTTTTAGGTAGTCTGCTCTGTTAAAATAAAAAATGTCTAAAGGGCATTATCCACACAAAGAGCTGAAGGTCATTACCCAACTGTGCTCATTATCTCATTATATGGTCTAATTCGGTAATGTGTTTTCTTCCGGGATGTGATAATTAGTGTTGTGTTTCTTTGTTTCTAACAAAACCTTGGAGATACTGAAATCTTTTAAGGAAACAGTGAAGCATTTTGGAAGGCTCTGTGCAGTAACAGTCAGTTACGACCCTTCCTAGTTCTTACAATTTCATGGCTGCCTCTTCCCAAAGCAATCTGCTCTTGGATCCCTGCTTTTAGGAAAGCAGCTCCTAAAAAATGAGTACCAATAAACTGAAATTTTCTGGTGAGGAACATCTCTATATACACATTCAGAAAATGAAAATTCATTCTAAATAAGCCACAAAATCCACAGAGAGACTATGTGTTTTCCTTTCCACAGAGGATTCAAATAATGGTAATAACTTACTTTAATCAAGTTAGGGCCAGCAAGTATGTGTACTGTAACACAGCCAAGTCCTGAAATCATTACCTTAGACCCAGCATACACGCTGAACACTTTAGCAGCACACACTGCCTTCAGCTCCCAGGGAAATGTGTAGATTCTTGTGGGGATGTTGGGGTTTTATTATCTCACAAGGTCAAGCTCTTAGTCCTTAATCAGGCAAGAATCCAGATGAGGTCCACGGGAGATTTGCCAGCGAAAGAACTAACTGGAGAGCGAGAAAGGATGACTCTAAACAACTTGGGAGCAGAACTTTATAGAGAACAGAGAGAGCTTGCATATTGTACGCCTGATTCATAGGGAGTAATTTAGCTCACGCAGATGGCAGCCACATGTAAGAAGATCTGGCCGTATATATCCTATACTTGCGCCTTGTCTTCATTGAAAAGAGAAAGGCATCAGTGGATAAGCATGATTTCAATTACTAAAAATGTAAATTTTGACAGAATAAGTCCACTAATGAGATTTTCAAAACTGTTAAAGTTAACATAAAGGAATATATATTGAATTATAAAATAAAATACTTACTAACTAATGCACCCTTGAGGTTCTTTTCTGCTCTCCAGAATCCCACTAGAAAGTAAACAAACCCCACATGGAAACAAAATCATTCTCAACAAATAAGTAGAATTCCTCACTTAGGAAATGTCTCTCAAAAGGCTATCTGCAATATCAGCCAGAGCTCTGAAATTAATCACTCACTAAGGTATCTCTTTCCACTCGCCTTGAGGTAAAGTTTTGTTTCAGGAGTTTTTTACTAAACGCTACCACTTGCTTTTCTTTTTATCTAGGCAACAACTTACCCCCCGCTCATTACTGCCCTTCTTCCTTTCCAAAATACCAAAGAAGTTTCTCCTCCTTGATTTCCTCCTGCTCACAGAGTACGTGCTTATTAAGTACATGCCCCTTTTGTTATCCTACTGGATTTCTCTCCTTATAATTCTATAAGGGCATTTGAAAAAATGTAGAGCTGTGGTTCTACAAGAGTTAACTGAGTCCAAACTTCCTTAATGTACTGACCAGCTGCTTGCTAGCTGTAACCAGAAGGAGCATGCACATTGGCAGTTAACTGTTAAATGCATTTTCAAAACTAATAGTAAGTTGAAAACAATTTGAGCTCTGGACATAAGTACAGTGTACACTCCCAGGTGAGCATCAGATATAAAAGGAGAACTGAGATGGCCTCCATATGAAATCACAATGGCTCTTCTCCTCAAATAATCTTTTATTAACTTTTGCTTTTTTTTTATGGGAAGTTTGGGAAAGGAGTTTTAACTCAGGAAATAAGTCATTTGTGCCCAATGCTAACACAGCATTTATAAGGCATGTATCTTGGTATCATCACTGCATGGAAAAAAAGTCTCAGGGAACCTCAAAGCCGACTCAGGTTTCACAAAAATACAAAATGTTCAAACACACATCTGAAGTACTTCCCTTTCAGAGACCCCACAGGTGTTGAAATCCACTTCCCTGTATGGCAAGGGTTCAACTGCCATTTAAGGGCTTACATGAAGAAGGCAAGAGCCCCCTTGACACTACAGATGGCAGGGAACACATGGGGGACCTGACTGCCGGTGATGGAGTACAATTTGTTGTCTTTTCCAATACACAAAAACTCCAGTTACTCCTCTTTGAACAATCAAACAAACAAGACTTTAGGAAAAAAAAAAAGGCAGGTAAATTCTGTAAAAACTACTCACAAAATGCTAACCAAAGAAGGCTTTTTGTCCCACGACTTAACTGGAAGCAGACAGCTCAGTGAGCAGGATGGCTTTTTCCCTTTCAACAAAGACGAACCCAGCCCTGTATACAGGGTAAGCAGTGAGAAATCTTACAGTGAGACTTTCAAAGTGACTTGGCAACACTTAGAACAGCACAATTTCTTTTCAAGTACAATCGGTAAAGGATAGCATTATTCAGAAAACAGTCACAATATCCTGGAACTTAACAGATGCAAAGTAACTTTGCAGTGGAGTCAGCAGTCTGAGGAGCCTCGCACATGCTCTGCAAGCTTTCAAACAGTCCTCCAGAAAACTGGGGGGGGAGGGGGGGAAAAGAAGCAGGGAGGGTTATGAGTAATACCTCTTCCTGCTAAACATTCAAGGTACACGTAAAAGCTATCATTGAGTCAGCACTTGGGGGTGGCAGTTCAGACAGTAAAATCTGGTTTGCTGGAATTTACAACAGCCTGAAGGTGGCCACTGCTATGCATCTCACATACCCATACATATATATTTTAATTATTACTATCATTTTTGTAGAAGAAAATAATATTCAAATGACACATTTCAACATATTCATAACTAGGAGGTGATATCAGGTTATGATTTGAGGAAAAGAACAAGAGCTAGGGACTGACAAAACTTAGATATTTAATAAATGGCATCTTAATACAAACAAAAAACAAGCAGACAAAGAACCTAATGCAGGGCCCAATTAAATTATGTGGTTTGGTGGGGTTTAGACAAGCTCATATTTCAAGCTTTCACTTGCTTACACCATGGCATGCAAGGTGTAGCACCAAGTGTGAAAGGTTCCAGCTCAGAGCCCAGACAAGGGCTGCTGACGACTCTCATTTATTCAACAGTTTTTATAGGAAAAGTATGAAAGTTTCAACATTGCATTGTACAGTGGTGCATTTCCTTTTCATAATGTATTGTATATCACTGTAGGAAACTCTGCTAAGCTGGGAAACCCTTCTTACGGATACAGTTTACATAAGTCACATGAACAAAAGAAGTGCTTCTGTCAGTTTTTCATGTACTTTTGAGTAAGGATGTATAGCTATGCCAGTAAATCAAATTGTTTTGTTGCCACATGTTCCAGTTCTGACAGGCTATGCTTTACTTTGTGGTTATGTCTAACTGTGCCACCAGGTGAACCACAGATCAAGTTACTCAAAATACCTGAACAATACTTCAATACTCTACTTGTGCAAGAGGAAATTTATTTTTGACCTAGTACAAACCTGAGCCGCTGCAAAAAAGGGAGGTTCCACTACCCCTGTCACCCACTTTCACGGGTCCCTGCGTTTGCTCTAGCAATCATGATGATTCAGGGAAAACCAGACCCTTCTAGGACTTCAAAAGCTGTCACATAAGCACACAGGAACCAGGTTGAAACTTGTTCTTCCTATCAGTGGTTTAACTTCATGGAAGGGAATGGAAGTTAACACCCACTATTTCACTAATATCTCATGAGATCTGTGACTGGTCGTACAATGCAGAAGCAGTCTCAACATGACACTGCAAGTGAAGTCACTTGGTTAAGCATAACCCTCACTGTGTCCTGCTTTAGAAAAGCCACCACCCCCAACTGATCAACTGAAGCATGATATGAACATTTTCTACTGGATACAAACAATTGAATAATAAACACCCCTATCCCCCACCCCCCGACGTCAACACAGACCTGACTCATAATCTGAGAGAATCCAGGCAGAGCAGTTCAACTGCCCCATTACTCTCAGCCCTACCACCAGAGCCACAGGCTTGGCTGGAAAAGGACTGAGTTCTTGTTGAGCACAAACACCCTTTTCTTTGGACAACAAGGCTACAGTAAAATAATAAAATACATTCATAAATAAAGGACAGGAGTATACTCTCATTTACCAATTCTTTATTGTGCTTACTATCAACTATTAATAGTATAGTAAATTCCCTTGGACCATTAACTGCAGTTTTCGTTCACCATAAATGCAAAGAAAGCCCCATGTATCACCCACTATACACTGCTCAGCCATTCTATGAAAAAAATGTTTATCTTTAAAGCTTCCAATGTAACTGCCCTGTTATATTTAAATGTTCTTTGAGATCATCCAGGAGATTACAAACATGGTTGTTTAAAAAGTCTGTGCCAGCTGTTCTATGTGTATATTAGGAGCATTACAAAGGCATCAAATACTCATTAGTGATGAGATCATCCCAACTAAAAAAACATACTAATACACATCTTGGATACAGACAATCAGAGTGAGGTACTGGACACAGGAGGAAGAACATACACCCAAAGAAAAAGGGGAGCAGAGAGCATGATATGCTCCCTGCTCTCATTGTCCCACTGAAGAGTGAGGAAAAGGATTACTTCCCTTCATTGTCACAACAACCCTTGCACATCAGGTTCGCAGTAAATGTCTCTCCAACCATACCAACCATGGCCTATTTAACAAAATAGCATCGAGGACCTAACAAGAAGCTGCTAGGAAGAAAAAGCAAAGAAACTCTTGTGTCACAAATGGAGAAGGAGCGCCAAAAGACTTCAAACGAGAACACCATTTCAGGACGTGGTGTGCTACATCACCTTCAAATCTCTGCCATTAAACTGTCCTAGAGACATAATGCTACACAACTGTGCCAGCATCAGACACCTACTGACTGGTTTAGGATGGAATTAAAAGGGTAGAAGATGTAGCAAATCTGCAGAAAGGTATGAACACGAACCCTTACTGGCTGTAGGGCTTGTAGCCCACCAAACAGCAAACTGAACCCCCAAGTGAGCATTCCAGCAAGAGATCCCACCAGGGAGCACAAGCATACAGGTTGGTTGCCTCCAAAAATGTAAGGAAAGCAACTGGAACAAGAAGACAACACAGGTATCAGAACTGAATCAATTAGTTCAGTCAACTAGTAGGAAAAATGTTGATTGCTCCAATTAAATTCCTTCAGTCCATTAGGTCAAAAAAGACTGATTCATTGCTCAGAAATCCTCCCTAATAAATCCTGATTTTCTTTGAGCAATCTTGTCAAATCATAGATACTTGATTGATACATGAACACTTGACCTTTAAAACCATCTCAAGTGCATTATTATTTCTTCAGAGAAAGAGGGAAGATACATTCTAGGACTCCTCAAGGCAGAACAAAATAAAGGAGTTCTTTGTTAGCAACTTTTACTTGAAATGTTTTAGACGGTTTCTTGGTTAATCCTTTGCGTAGTGCTTGTGTGATGTTGAAACAAACAGAAGGATGAGCTGGTTTGGTTTTCTCCACATACAAGAAGATTTTAACAACATCACTAAGCACTCAATATTCAGAACTGTGTCATTAGAATTCTTTTCTCCTGAATCACATCAATAAAGCTGAAGTTCAATCTAGCATTCATAAGAGATGACTTACAGGCTTCCTGCTGCAAATGTACTTTTGAGATCCAGTATATATAACAGAGACACAGAATTAAGTAACTTTAATTTTCCTTATTATTTTATAGAAAATGAACCATCACGCGGTCTTAGATATTATCTTAGGCAAGAAATAGCTCAAAAAACCCCTAGCTTTGCAAATTTCAAAAACAAAAAGGGAAAAAAGATTTCAAGAGAACACAAGCAAGAACCAGCTCTTTTTCAGGATTGCTTTTATTTTTCTGCTACTGGCATGAGGCATTCCTTATTCTGACATTTCGGGGGGGGGTTGTTCTCCTTTTTTACTATCATTCAAGTCAGGTAACAGGCCTTTTAACAGCAGACACTGGGGAAGCATTTGTCAAGTGTTACAGTTAAGACAATTTTAATCTTCTGAAAAACCTCAGAGTCCTTCCTATGATGCCTGCTTTAGTTCTCTTGCTTCCGTCTGTGATGATACATGTGATCACAGAGATCAAACATTAACACTGGGAGAATGAAAACGAATGCAGTGAACAATATGGCCATGAGCACTATTTCAGCAAGAAAAACAACTACTACTGGCCTAGTTCCAAAAAGCAACTGAGACAAGTAATATCCAAGGTAATCTCTGAACAGTTTTCTTGCCAATTTATGCAAATACCCATTACTTTTTCAGTTTGAAGGTGAAAATATCCCACAGAACAATTAATTACTGCTTTGAACTCATTAGTGCTATAAAAGGAAATTTTGCCAGACTGAACTAAGATTTCAAAGCAGAAAATGCAGAAAACTGGCAACTTTTACAAATTACATAGTTTAACAAATCCTCTCCAAAGACAAGGTCTGTCCCAATGCCAGAAACTGAACCCACATGTTAACTTCTACCACGTTGCTCAAGCTATGTATGGGATGTAATGGCGTCCTGCCTGCGAGTAAGTTTTCTTCTAATGATGCCAAAAAAGAATCACATTTCACCTGCAAATCCTCTTGCGTACAGTCTCAGATTTCTCACCCCCTTGCATTGAGTATGATGGATCCTACTTCTTTTAAAAACAGTGAATTTATTTTTTTAAGAAATAAGGTTGGCATAGTAGGAAGAGAAAAGAGAAGCAATGAGTTAAGACACTCCTCAGGACATCATAACTAATTTATGACTTGCCAAAACTTCAACCACCTTGTTCCTTATCATAGATCACAACAAACTTCTGCAGTTCAGCATCCATGAGGCTAAACATAAGCAAAACAGATGAGAAGTCTGACAGTCCCTGAAATAAAATTTTTGCCATTTTCATACCTCTAAAAAACAGCAGGGGGAGGTTCTGAAGAATTAACAAGATAATAGCAGTTATTCCAGTGTGATCCAAGAACTTTAAAGCGATTACATTAGCTCTTCAAACAGTCCTGCATGGAAGATGTCAGGGTAGAACATCTGTTTTACATATCAAGAGACCAAGACTGAGAGATGAAATGACTCATGGGGAGATCACAGAGAAAGTCACAAATCCAGATACAAGCCTTTCATCTTTCAGTCAAAAGCAGAGGCTCACAGGTTACACCTACAGCCATCAGGAAGGGGGACTCCAAGAGAAGAACAGATCCAGTTGGTGGCCCAGCGTCACTGTGCTCTTCTCCAGTAGTCCAGTTCAGGGCTGAGCAACAGCTGGAAAGAATTGATCTGACAGCCCATAACTCAGCCCACCCTCTCACAAAGGCCCTCCAGGCACAGGCATTTACATTGAGTCACCACAGAGGATGACCACATGCACGTCAGGGCACACAGGGTTGCTGTGCATTGACTTAACGAAAAGTGCACATCACTCCATGGGCCACTCCATCGTGGTCCCAGCAGAGCAGGCAGCACATCTGTCCAGCAGGACCACGAGCCACAGGCAGCTTCTATCCTGCAGAGCAGATGTTTCCCAAGAGTCACCAGGAATCACCCATTTGGACTAAAATATATAAATATATACAAATATATTAAATATATACAAATATATACAATGTGTGGTCATGGTTTTTAAAGTTCTTCTTCCACAGATTTCCTCCAAGCAACCCCAAATGTGCAAATTGAACAATGCTAAGCTACTTCAGCAACAGCTACATTTTCAAATAAGGTTTTCACCTTTACTCACTTTCATACCATATCTGCAGCCTAAAGAACTGCCAAGGCATTGTGACACAAAGTGGTCAGTTACCCCCCACTGATTTTTACACATAAAAGGAAAGCACACAATCTTGTGAAGGAAAAAAGTCATCTTGACTTAGTAGCTTGAATCAAAATAACTTGAGCATCTCTAGTAGGACATATGTGTTAGTGTTCCACTTAAATGGAAAGTAATAATACAAAGAAAAGTTTTATTTATTCCAAAATAGATTGCATCAACCATCCCTTCCAGATACGAAGCAAATTCAGTGATCTGGGAAGTGAGGAAAAAGAAAAGAGGAAAAGAAGTGAAGATAACCATAAAAATAAATTCTTGGCTCCAAGTTTTAAGTAAAGTACATTAATTTAAAATTTTAAAAGAAAACAAAAAAACACCACCAAAACACCAAACCTGCTCCAGATGAAAATAAACTTTTTGCTGAAGAGAAAAAACAGAAACATTTCCATCGCCTAACCCTGAATTCCTTTATTTGTTACTTCTTCTATGTGCTACCTTCCAATAATGAGAGTAATGACATTTTCAGTTTAGTTATTTCCACTCCTGACAGGTAAAATCCCTTTTTTATTAAATACCTATTAGGAAGTTTCACAGTGTAGAAGCTGCCAAAAAAAGGAAACAATAGCTCCATCTTTTATAAAGTACTCTTATGAAGAAAAGCACACTGTGCTTGAAGCAGCTGTACTTTATGGCATTACTAAAAACCTTTGCTTTTGTCACCTGTGGTCAAAATTTATCCTTGGCGAAATTCCATTGACTTAAAACAAGTTTACACCAAAGAGGAATCCAACTCAGTGCCTTCAGGTAATGAAACATGGCACAGAGTCTTTGTGCTAAATATATTTTTTTTCACTCTAAATTCATCTCTCCTATGACTTACAGCCTAAGGGACTTCAGCTCTTTTTGTCATTAGCTACAGAGGATGAAATTATTTCTCTTCTTTGAAAAGGAATACATCTGACCCCTATATTCTCTCTACAGTATATAACATAACCAGTAGTAAAGTAACAGCATTGATTCATGTAAATATATTTCAGTGGAAGAAGCTTATAAAAGAAAAACACTTGTGGAAACTCAATACAATTTTCATGTGAAAACAGCAACTGTTTTTCTAATAGCAGATGCTCTGTTTTTTCTTGAGACACCCCAGAATCACATTTGGGAATGCTGTGTTTGGGGTGCTACAGCCCTTAAAGTCCAATCTTTAGTTAACTAAATATGCCCTTTTCACTTTCTTATTAATTAAAGGGATCAAAAGTTCATGTTATTTTTAAGATAGATTACAGATGGAGAACCTAAGAAAGAGTTAATAAGGGCCTGCAATACAGAAAGGATATTAAAAGATCTACAAGCAAAATCCCAATTCCCAATTCCCTTCAGAAAACAAAAGAATTATTTTTAGCAAAGTATTTATAAAATAATTATGTGATGCTTAGAATTTGTTAAAGACAAGTTTCTCTTTTAAAAAAACTTCAATAAATTTCCTTAGAAAGACAAGGATTAATGCCATTCCCCATTCTGTGCCATAAAATTTTCCGCAAAATTACTTTTCATCAGTTGAGTACTTCCCCCCAGAGACCCTCAGCAATGCTGCCATTTGCCTGCATCTACGCAATTCCAGTACTGCATTGTGGGCCTCATATTCTTAGGATTCCTTTGGCATCACCCAGAGTCAGTTTTAATCAAAGAACCAGACATTCATGTTTAGTGATAAATGCTCTGGTTCAGCAAACACTTCAACATACATTCAGTTGTTTTGCTAAATCAGGACCCACAACCCCACATCCTACTGTTCCACATGGGCCACATGGGTACAGAATTGTGCAGAATTCTGCTGAAATTCAACTGTTTTTAGCTTGAGAGCCTTGCTGATACAGGAAAAACACAGTCTGCTCAGTTCAAGCCATTCCAAGTCTGTGACACAATTACCTCTTTGAAAATACATAACCTTTCTCTGTATCCTGACTCTAAATTCTTCAGAATTTTTGCGTGGGTTTGAAGAAAAAAAAATACTATTTATGCATAAACCACACAGAAATGGCACAGGATTTGATTCAACTGAGTTGGCTGGAAGACAGACGAAGGCCAGATTAAAAATGTAATTTACAGAGGAATAGATCACCAAACAGCAGTGCTGAAGAAACATTAAGTCAGGGGACCCACAGATTTAGTCTAGCTCTCCAGTTTTGATCAATCTTTGTATTTAAATTGCTCAATTAAAGACATTATTTGCTCTTCAAAACTTATTACTTCTTTCTGTGTGAAATGAAGATTAACTATCTTTTTTATGTATATTTTGACATCTCAAAGTTATCTCAGCAAGCTCACTGATATGAAGTTAGGAATTCATCATTTGGTTCCCTATCAAATGAACAATCTGATATTAAGATGCTTCAAATCACCATCAGGGTGCTGAAAGAATATTTAAAAAATAGAACAATTTCCACCTTAAAAGCTAGTCAGGGGTTCCTAAACAGTACTTCTCAGAACTGAGAGCACATTAGCCTCTCCTGAAAAGAGCATGACCATTCCCTTGCAGCCTCTGCAGGGGGGCTCCCAGCCTTTCCGACATGGAGCATGGCAGTGGCAGATGGCACAGCACGAACCAGCCCTCTGTTCCTCTAATTCTCCTCTGAGATTGCAAGTCTTCAAATGTTCCAAATCCCGGTTAATCTCATCCTCAAAAGTCTGGCTAAGCAGACCATAAAGGTATACCAGTGGGTGGTTTTACAAGGGAGGCAGAAACCAGCTGATTATGAGAAAGAGGTAAAAGGAAAGGGAGGTACAGAGTCAAATCTCTATCCATGCAGAAGCTGCAACCAGCCTGTGCTTTACTTCAGTCCTAAAAATTCAAGAGCCAACCTCTGTCCCTTGGTTCTCATCCTCTAAACAAAATTTAAACAAAAAAACTCCACACATCTGGCAACAAATACTTTGGAGAAAAAAATAAAAATTACAATTTAATTACATCTGGGAAATACCCAGCAAACACTGTTTAAAGTAGAAGGAAATTTGTGTGAGTGACTTAATTGGTATTAATTTCATTTTTTTAATATGAAATTTTTAAAATTTCTACTTCCAGTGGAAGGTTTTTCTGTTATGCTTTGAATGATTTTATATTGCTTTTTGAAACACAGTGTTCAAGGTCAGGGGAAGTTCGTCTTTAAAAAAAAAGATGTCATGACAAGGTCTGTTTCTTCCTGTTGTTATACTTATTAACATGGCACCCATCACCACCATATCTGGGGGGCACAGATCCAAAAGATACATCTTATAAGTGAACAGTCTTATTGAAAATGAAGCACACATGCTCTGACCAATGTGAGATTACTTATAAGAACAAGTACATAAAAAGAAAGGAAAAAAAAGCTAGGATAACAATACAATAGAGAACCAGGGACCAAAGAGCTGTTGAAAGAAAACCATAGAGACAGACCTAACACGAGCAGATAAACCAGTCAGTAAGCTCAGTATTACAGAAAATGGGTAAAATCTTCAATATATCCAATTCTTAAGACATCAGGCTCTTAAGACATCAGCCTGATCACAACCATGAAACTCTGTCACAAGGGGAGAGGCGTCTACAAGGCAAGCACAGGCAATACCCAATGTCAGGGGGGTTGAAGAAAAGTGAACATAACTACATGGGCAAATTCTGGTTGGTTTCAGATGCCATGGCTGCGCTGCTTTGTCAGCAGCGGGAATGAGTTGCACCACCAGAGGATCTAGCCCAGAAGGCTGGAATGAGACCTTCGGCCAGTGTAGATCCACAGGCTATATCACCCTTCTGTCCTCTTTCCAGTTGAATAGTAATGCAGGAAAGAAAAAAGAAAAATAGAAGTTCAAGTTAAAAACTGTTCCCATTCCTTCATGGAAGAACCTGTCCTGTTGAAGGTTTGGCCCTCAGGGTCTAGGGCAGATACGTGTTTCAGCTGTCCTCTAAGACATCAAGACATGCATCGTGCACCCAACTGCACAAATTTGCCAGCAAGTAAAATAAATATGTTTCAGCCTTTGATTTAAGCTACATTAGGACAGCATATTTTTGCTCCAAGATTAAAAAGCCAGACTTGCTTATGAGGTTATCCAAGGCTGTAGTGTGTACAGTTCTGAGTGTTTTTGTGTGGAGTTCCTACTGTAGGTTGCCAGACCTTAATTTAAGCCCACTTCAAAAACATAATTCCTTCACTGAGGCAGATAGTTTGCCAGCAGTTCTTCTCTCCATCCTGCCTTGGACTATTCATGAAGAAAAATCTCACAGTAATCAAGGTTTTCTTTGTAATCTTTTTCTGTTATATTGAAGCTGTATAAATACAAGCTTACAAGAAATCCGTATATAAGATAAAAGCTAATCAGATTCAGATTAGCATTTAGCTACATACATCCAGGCAGTATGAGGAGGTAGAAAAACAAACATTATTTGAATATTTATACAGACCACTTTCAATGCAGTTAGTGAGGTGTACTTTTCAAGTATTAGCACAAAAAACATGCAGATCTGTGGTTCAGCTTTGAATATCCATGTCTGTGTATCATGTCTTAAAACTCCAGGGTTTTGGGGGTTTTTTGATATATATTTAATAGATTAGTACCTTAAAAAGCAAGAATAGAAAGAAATAAACTAAATACAGATTCTGTCTAGAAGCTCACCTATACCTGAAAAGATAAGAATGCTGAAGATATTGTAAAGTCAGCAAAAAACCCCAAGACAATTGCAGCAGAGCCAGTGTAGGACTGGCAAACAAAAGAAAGGTGTGCTTTCCTGCAGCAGCCTCACTTCTTCAGAAACAAAGAGTAAGCTGGAAAAAGGCTTAATATACAAAAATCAATACCCTAGGGAGGTGGTATGCTGCCCCCTGCCTCCCCCAGGCTTCACCACAAGCACGCAGAGATTTTATTTATACTTCCTAGCTTTATTTAGACTTCTAGTTTTATTTATACTAGCACATTAATGGTTCAAGACTGAAAGAGCACGGGTTCTGTACACTGGTAATTAAGAGCCAAGCCTGATCATCACTCTGCCCACTGCTCATGGGCCTCTGCCACAGCTTTTTCCACACAACCCATTGCTTGCTCCCACCCGTGTTTCACCTATAGCCACAAACTTCCTGCATTTAAAGTATAACTGTTTGCGTTAATAGGACTCAAGAAAGTTCCAAAAGCTCTACCTAAATAACCTTCAGCTGTCCTTCCTCAGTTTTAATTACATCTGCCTGACATCTCTCTCTCTCTCTCCTCTTCATCGAAGTCCCTCAGTTCTTTATTGCTCTTATCTTACTGCACTCCTTATACACTGTAAAGGACACTAACTAGATGTTCTCATTAAGAACTTATTGAAAACATAAAAAGCATGGAGGAAAACCAAAACCCACAATGACAGAGCTTTCCCACCTTCCCCTAACCAACTGCGACCCTTTCTACTCCCTTCACCTATGTTCTTCCCATGCAGACAGCAGGAAGAATCAGTCTCCAAGAAAAAAATAATTTGAAACTAGCTCTGCTCCACACAGGGTGCTGGACTAGATTTCCAGAGGTCCCTTTCAGCCAAAATAATTCTGTAACTCTACTTATGAATAAGCATTTGATCAAATCCAAGGCTTTATAAGAGTTTGTTTCAAGAACAGTTGCCAGAGGAAAACACAGAATTGGGGAGTAAAAAAAAAACAAACCCACAATAAATTTCAAGACAGACACATTAAGGTTTCTGAACACTGAAAAACTTTCTAACAGTAGTACTGTGTTTGATAACACTTAAATTAATGTGTTTTAATTAAAGCATAAAGAGGTAAGCTGACTTGTTAGGCAAGCCATTTCCTCAGCAGCAAAACAGAATTGTGGTTGTAATAAATTAAAAAAGCTTTTATTTTTCTACACCGGCACTTCCTTTTAAAGGAGATTTTTACACATCTATAATGATTCAGATTTGCTCCAAGTAATGGCTCTTCTCAGCCAAGACCAGCATTCAAGTCCTTGGCTCCAGCCACAGACACACTCAGACACGCCCTGAGAGTTCATCTGTAACGAAGCTATTGCAAAACGTTACCATCACGTACTGTTAAACAATCGAAGTTACTAATGTTGGATGGATGCCCTCAGGAGGTCAAACCCAGAGAAAGTCCCACAAGGCTTGAGGGCTTGAAACAACAGTTTTCCACACTGATGATGAAAGGAAGCCAAATTGTAACACATTTAATTGCTCAGCCCTGTCTCTTCCAAGGCTGGTCATCTTTTCCACAGTGAGGACATCTCAGATTTAAGCAAGCCATCTGTCCACTGTGCACTTTTCCCACTATCTCATTTTGACTGACTGTGTATCCACTTGGCATCTTCTCCAATGACCCACACTGTATGCAAGCTGGAAACATAAGAGGCTTCCCCTTGCAACCACAGAAAGAACTCTGACAAACAAACATACTGAGAAGAATCACTTCAGCACTTGAAGAAACTACAGTATAAACTAGGTACTTGAACTCCACAGATCTTTCCTTTCTCCGTCACAAGTTATTGCAACATACTGTTTTAAAAAATCCATAGGCCAAAAACTGGGACAGAGAAATCCCCACAAACAGCAATGCATATTCCTAACTACAAGACCTCCAGCAACACTGACAACTCTTATTAAAAGGTTTTTGCCATCACCACTGATAGTTCACTATAAAACAGATTAGACAACTCTCAGGAATGACCAAGGTGAGGTTTATCCCAACAAGGCAGGAAGGATGGATGGACTGAGTGACCTATTATGAACTTTTCTGGGATTCTGTCAGATATTTCTTTTTATGAAGTCAAATAATCATGACTTAATTCCAGATTATAGGTCTTGAAGCTGGAATGGAGCTGGTAAACCCTTTCAGCTCAGCTCTGTAGAGAGACTCTAGCTCAACTTCACTAGCACAACCCTGCACCTGGGGTAATAAAATCTAGCCTCTTGATAGAGCTACCCTGGCTCTCATGCTGGCAGAGCTACCCTGCTTCCACTCCCAAAGGCTTCCATAGCAACCCTACCCTACATCCGTGCACCATGCAGTTCTCTTTCTTTAAATAAATAGGTAAATAACCTAAATGACTTACATTACTACTGCAGTTCTTAAATTATTTTAAGGGTGAACACAGGTGCAAAAAACCATTCTTATAGGAACAGCATTGTTTCTCACATCATATATGATGCAGTTATAATCACAATAGTTTTATGTAAAACCTAGATATAAACATAAACTTTAGCTGACCTACATTTTTCCAGCATGAAAAAGTATTTTTGATAAACAATTCTGAAGCTGTACAATAGGTTACATTGAATGCATAATTTACATAATACCACCTACCTGCAGCTGCAAAGCACAAAACCATCAAAGCAAACACTGAAGTCACACAACTTGAAGACATTTTTGCAAATGTTGTATCTTCTCAAATCAATTCCCTTTGTAGCTCTTCATGTAGATTTGCTTTCTTTGAAATTTGTGGTGTGCTTTGAAATCAAATCCTCCGGACTTTTGATTGCCTACAGAAAGATATAAAAATACATATTAATATAAATACAACTTACAGAAATGTTACTAGACATTTAAAATTGTCTCTCTTGTAAGAAGGAAACAGAATTCTTTCTTAAAGGGGAGTGCATTTTATATTGCCAGATACCCAGGTGCCTATAGCCTACTACTCTTCCTCCTGTATTTCAGCACTTCTTTGCAGCTGTTGCTCTCTCATTTTATACACTGTGCAAGTTATGATCTAATTGGAAGTGAAACCCCAGAGTCCCTTCTGTCAACTAATACTGAAGTCCTGTTGAAGCCTGCCAATGGTACTCACACCCTCAGACATATTTATTTTAAGTAATCAGACTTTCCCTGGGATGTATAAACATTTGTTTGGTTCTTTATCTGCTGGTACCTTTATTATAGCATGGAGAAATGTTTCACATATGCTCTAGCTGATTTATGAGTAACTCAATAAATTTAACTCATCATTTCTCAGTACGACAAATTCTGAAAACTCTTCAATGCCACTTGACACTAAATATAAATACAAAGCTGTTCAGAATCTTTATTTTAAGAGATTTCAGGACATGATATACCAGGTCAGTTAAACAACTTTATTGTGCTATACAAAAAAATGACAGTACAGCTGACGCCTGTAAGGCTTAAAAACACTGGAAATTCTGGACCTAGAATTTCACACTGTAGATTTTTGAGAGAAAACACCAGATCCACAGTATCTTCTTCCACTTTTTTTTTTTTAATGTATTCTCAGTCATCTAAATATCTAGAATAAGACTACATATCAAGAAGGTAAGGCACCAGAATGTTGGTATTGTGTTCAGTCAAATAAAAAAATCTTATCTACTTTATTTCACTACCAGCCTTCTGGAGCAGAAGATGACAGATGGTGCCTTGGCAACCACTAACACTCATCATAAAGCAACACAAGCAACTACAAACCACCATCACAGCTCTAGGTGATAGGAAAATGCTGAGTCAGGACTAAAAGCATCTAAACTGTGGCAACATGAATAGCATATAAACAATTCTAGCTGACATTAAAATGGAATGAAGTACAAAGACAAAAGGCTGGGCTCCATTATACAGCGTGTGCCACGTTGCGCACCATCGAAAGTCTGCACAACAAAAACCTGCACCTAGACCTGCACTCCCAGGGCTACGAGGAAAACACCAGGAACTCCTCTGCAGCATTTCTCCATGGGTTATTCAGCAGGGACATTGCTTAGATCATGCTCCCATCAGCAGAAACCTCTCATGTCTTCTTTAAGGCACAGAGTTGTGCAGAAATAGTGAACACAGGGAAAGAACGGGAGAGAAAGCAATGCCGCTCAGAATCCCATTCTGGCCTGACCACCTAAATGTGTTAAAATGTCAAGTTTCAATTCAACTTTGATTTGGGAACAGTAATTTAAAAGGGAAAGAGAATACATACACATTTCCATCAGTATGAGTGATTTGATTCCTACTGAATCCACTGACCAGTAACATTTACAAGGTATAACTCAGAGCAGGCAGTATATGAAAATTCAGAAGAACTTTCTGAAGACTGAGCTCACTTGCTTGAAGATGTGCACTCACAAACTTCAAAAGGAGGGCAGATATCAAGCCATGTGAAAAGGTGACAAACTGACAGTGAGTCTCATGACTTTAGGATGACTGATATCCAAGCAGTCAGCTACACAGTTGCAACCCAAGTCAAAAGATAGACAAAATTGATACCAATAACTCACTTAAGAATAAACCTATTAAGGAGGCAATTTGTCAGTATTTTGCAAAATCTGATCATCCTCACCTGTGACAGGAGTCAGCTACAAAGCTACTACTAACTGACCATCTGACTATACCAAAGAGAAACAAATTAAAAAAAAAAAAAAAAGGTGTGAAAAATTCAGTTGTGGTGCAAAATCTCCTGGATTTTGCTTCAATATGAAACCTGCTGTCACTAAAAGAATACGTGAAACCTGTGAAATAGGAAAAGCTGAGGCAGTCCACAAAATAGGGAAACATTTCCTTTGAAATAAGAGAAGAAAGCTGTGCAAAGGGATAAGGAACCTAAACTATTTATCCAAGAAGTAAACACAACTGCTAGTCAACTTGAGATTAAAAAGAAATTTCCGAGAGAATCATCTTTTCCTTTGGGGTATATCTGCATGGCTATTTTTGTAACGGAGATCACAAAAGGGCATATTAAAAGTATAACCAAAAAATCCCAATGAGGAAGAGGAAGAGAAGACAACATCAGAGCTTTGGGTTTACTAAACACTGGTTTCATGCTTTATACTACCAGCTACAAGGAAGGCTGGTAAAAGAAGACATCTGCAGCCAGAGCCATAGAAGACTAAGAGGTGCTGTTTGCTGGGGCCATTTTCACTGAAGTTTGCTGTTGTAAAGGCCACTGGTAAAAGCAATGGTCCAAAAAGCACAAAGAGCCTGTTTCGTTGAGAAATATCAGTTTGCAGATGCAATGGGGAAGGAGCACTGCTGGGGACATAGGAAGAATCTTACTACCACTAGATTTTATTAGGTTAAAAGGAAGACTGGGGGAATGGAAATGGGGAAAACACATTATGAAGTACATGAGGACAAGTAGAGAAGACAGCATGAGGTTTTAATTTGGTTTAAATGAGGAGCCTCTGATGTCCATGAGAATTTTGATGCATAAAGCTTAGCTAGAAAACAGTGAAAAGCATGATGCTTTGGGAGGACCAAAATGCGGCTGAACAGAAGAACAGATAACATTGTTATGCTAAGCTAGAGGACAAAAGATGCTCCTTAACTCAGTGGTATTTATAGGAATCTGCATTTGCTAGAGTCAGCAGCAGTAAGCACAAAACACAGATCACTTGAGTACACTACTGTATCTCTCTGCCTTTCACTAATCAAAATAATTTTTTTCATAAAAATCTGCTACTCATCATCCTCAGAATCCCAACCTTCTGTGGATTTTTTAAAGCTATTCTTTGAACTAAAACGTCACCTTCAGTACTACAAGACGACCAAAGAATTCACAGGTGAGTAGCATGCTGCTTACTCTTAAAAAAGCAGCTTTCCCTAGGCACATCCCAGCCCTCACTGACACGCACTCTCAGGCCATAAGGCTCTGAGGTCTACGGATGGCTTGTTACTAAGAAATCACATTCTGCACTGCTCTGACACCAGTAGAAATGTATCCACCCCCACACCTGCCTACTGCTCTCCAAAAAGGGGATTGGACTCTGCTCTAAAGTGCTTGAAGAACTACAAATGAAAATGACCCACTGTACACCTTAGGATTAAGCTCTGTCTTCAGGACATTTAAGCACTTTCTTACTCAGCCTATTTCTGTATTTCTGGCCAAGTACCTATTACACATTATTCTTCTTGAAATCAGTGCCACATTTATTGCTGAATTAGAATCTTTTTGTTTTATTTTCCCCTTTTATTTCTGTTCCTCTAACCCTCTTCCCCAATAGTCACCATCTGTTTCATTAATCAGCACCTACCTTTCCCATACAAATTCTTCCCTTGCCTTAACTCTATCTCCTCGTTGTCCAACCTTTTCCTTTACTGCCTGAAGAACAACTTCCACTTCCTCTCCTCCTTATCTACCTGGACTCTGGTAGTTCCCTCCTCCCATGTATGGTGCCAGAAGCAGCACAGCTCTCTACAACACTGCTAACAAACACTTCTCTGCCAAAGCCAGCCAAAAATCCTCCTCTAAGTCACATCACAAGTCCTAACAAAGTGAATGGGGATACTTGAGTGAAGCCAGTAGGATCTGTCCCTTTGTGTTGTTTTGCCATAGCAACATGAACCCAAGATTCTAGGCCATCCAAGGCCGCCTTCACAGCCAAAGCTTTTTCACTTTCTGTTTGCTTGTTTTATGCATGGCAACCATTTAACTTATTTAACCAGGTTTTTTTCCCATTTGTCCAAGTTGGTTCCCTATGTGAATGCAATGAATACATGCACTCCATGTGTAAGTAAAAAAGCCAATCATTTGTAATCAAGTACAGTCAAGCTCAAGAAAAAAAACAACACAAATGGTTAGCTATACAAGCAGTTCTATAAACTTACGAACAGAACAGTTCTTGAAAGAGTTTATTTAATAACCCTACTCCTATTAAATATGCATTTTTGCAGATTTCTTTTTTATTAGATGACATTTATCCTCTGTCAATTCTCTGTGATTTGCACGCATACAGGTCAGAAAGATGACTAACAGAATTAGCAAATATTCATGTGGAATTAAAAATATGTACTTTTTTAATGCCTATGTTCAAGGCGTATACATGAAGTTCCACATTCAGAACTCAAAACAGTAACTTATTCATAAACTATTAAGGGGACAGATTCTGGTTTAGAAACAACAAAGTGGTTTCGTTTTCAGGGAATATATGAATAGTAATAAAACTAAAAATCCTGACATATCAAAAGCCCAGGGAAAAAGTAACTGATGTCCTGCAGTTCACATGCTGCTGTGCTTGTAATGGGACATTTCAACAAGTCACAGTTAAAGGCTATGGGAACTGGAAAAGTGCCAAGGGAAGATGCTTTATGCCATTTAGCAATTGTGCCCCTCTACTCCATGTGACTTTTGTTTTAACATTTTGTTTATTTATTTTCTTATTAATGTATTACAAAGTAGCCTGTCAAATTACAGGAAGCCCCAAAATATGCACAAATGAGTCCATAAAAGATGTAAAACCATTCTACCTTTTTAGTAATGGTTTGCTGAGGTTGGTTTTGCTACCTGGTACATATTTTGCCCACAGCTGGCAAGAAGATCCAGTTTGGAAGAGGGTGTCTATTCTCAGTATCATTTCACAACCAACTTTCCCTTCAGCTTCACAATATTACTTTTTTTTATCACCTGACTTTATTACTGTGAGTTTAGATGACACCAGACACTGGAAGTTTCAGCTGAATAACAATTGCACAACACAGCACAAAAGTAAGAGACAGTTTACAGAAACAGGACAAAAATTACTCTGTTATATGTTCTCAGGACTCCCCTTCCCCCCAACACAGGGAGGTATGCAGCTGAATCTTCCTAGGTTGAGGGGCAAGGTTCTGCTTACCAAGTGTAAACAAGAGAATAGTCTCTTACAGGATCAGGATGCAGGAGGGTTCAATAGGTGGAAGGGAAGGAAGTGCCTTCAGGAGTCTTTTAGTGGAAGGAGTATCCAAGACTCTTCCACAAGGAGTAGACTGGAACAGATTGCTTTTTGACAGCAGCAGAAATTCCTAGAGGTTACTGAACCTCTACAGAAGGGAGCACAGACAGCACTTCAGACAGAGTTTAACAAGACCAACACCCTACATACAAATTCAGTACCAAATCAGAACTTTTCTACCTTAACGTAGAGCCCTCAGGCACATCCTACATAGAACATCACTAACAGGAGTGGAGAAAACAAGATGCTGGATGCTGTACAATTCTTGTACTATAATGGCTCAAGCCATTATACTGTAATGGCTCAAGCAATCTGCCATCTACTGCCAGCTTCTGCCATGTTATTTTCTGTGCAACTCACAAGTAGTCTATTCTTTCACAAGCTAAAAAGTCATGACAGTACCCCAATATAGCCACAGCAGTGACCCTGTAACACCCACCGAGAAAGACAACTACTTTAAGCATTCTGCTTCCATCTTCTAGTTAAAAGATTGATGAAAAATCTCACTGCTCCTACAGGGAATACCAGCAGCACAATTATATGCCATCCTCCTGATATACATTCAGATAGCAGAAGAAGAAAAAAGCAGAGATGCCTAGAAACATACATACATAAACAAATGGCAACCCAAGAAATGTCAGATGTACATTTAAATAAAACTCAAGTTCCCACCAAACCCAATTAACCAGTACTATCTCATCACAATTAACAGAGAAACCAGGCTCACATTTTTTAAATGGGACTTGCTGATTCTGAAAAGTTTACCCCAAAACAAAAGGGTGCACTAGAAACAGGAATCTTCAGGCTTAGCAAGATCATCATAAATTGCATGACAAAAAAAATCTCTACAACCTTTCCTTCTCACAGTTAAATTTCTCTGGACTAATTACTTACTTTTCTATGGTTTCTAATTGGAAACAGAATAGGTTTCCTGGCACTGGGCTATCTTACTCTTCACGAACACAGCAGCAGCCAACAACCTCACAGAAATTTCATTTATCTTAAGTTTTACTTGGCTCAGTTTCTAATTGCACACCTAAACTAAACAGATAACAGCTCTAATGCACCTATCAAGACAGATATAACCCTAGGGAAGGTACCTCTGTAGAACTGAAGCCACAGCAGTATGTAAAGTTACCAACAACTCAGCAAGGCTTCTTCCACTCCAAGTAAAAGGTTTCAGCATATTACTCTGTCAGTGAATGCTTCACACTGTTATTTTTTTCCAAGACTGAACTCCAAAACCTTAGAACTGCATCTAGAAATATTCTATATGGGACCTTCCTACCAGGAAAAAAACCCTAAATCAATCACTGGTGGTTTTAAAATCTTGAAATTATATCTACACATTTAGAAGAGTAGTTTTGAAACCATGACCTAATAAATACCAAAAATTGTCTAGGTTAATTGTGAGAAACCCACAGAGAGTAATAATGAAAAGCAAGACTACAGCACTAACCATAAATTTGCTATATAAGGATGCAACCCTCTTTGGGAAGGGAAAAACAAACAAAAAATAAGTGGTTAGCAAATAAGTGAACAGGATTGAAAATCAGTGCTTCCCACTATACAGGAATTGGATGAGGTGATACAAGCCAGCCCTCCCCACTGCCATGGGCCATAAGATACTACAGGATGTAAATTAACAAGTTAGAATATTAACTGCTAGGTATTTTAAAGTTAATTGCATGCATTATCAAAACCACATTTTGGAAAAAAAGCCAAATGAACAAAACAGAACAACAAAAGAAGAATTTTGGTCTCTAAGGTATACTCTAGTAGGCAGTTAGATCAATAGATTATTTCTTAAGGTTGTTAAACAAGAATGCAAGATAAACACATTTGTCAAAAGTTCACTGTTACTCACTAAACTTTCAGATGCTCATCTTACAGATAGGAAACTTCTCCCACACAAATAGGGAAGACCTTAAAATGCCACACGGTTAAAAGAATGAGTCAAAAGGAGTTTCCCTCTGTGTAGGGGTAATCTACCCTCTCCCTAACTGTCTGTTATATAACTGGTATAATTCAATTCGTTGGGCAGAAAAACATGTTCAGGTTGGGACAAAACCTTTTTTCATAAAAATTATTATTTACAAGCACTTCAATGAGTATTTGTTTCAGCCAAGATATGCATCAGTATCGCATTCCACTCAGAATGAAGATACACTCCCATAAAATTTTTACCATTCAGAATTTCCTTTAATCATTTTACATTAAATGTACAATCAAAGACTGCAAAAATCTTTGAGCACAAGTATAGGGAGAGGGAAAGCCGGAATAAATTCCTATATTCAGAAAAATAATCTGTGCATCTTGTATGCCACTACATCTCGTCACTGGAGTGAACCAAACCACCAGATCCCCAGGTATTCAGAAACACTGATCACTTGAAAGGAGGAATCCCTTGCTGGAGGGAGGAACTAATCCATCACAGAACAGGAGCTGTACATACTGGGGGAGTGACTTGGTCCATTAAATGCAAGAGCCTCAAAACAAGAAAAGGTGCATCTTTTCAAATTCTGCAACAGCTGTTTTGTAATTCAAATCATTGTCAAAACAATGTATTGCATTGGTGATAACACACTACTATAGTTCTTAGTCATGCTCTGGTCAAATGCAGCTACAGTCTAACAAATTACTTGTATAAATCTAAGACAAAAGAGGACATATTGGTCTTCAATTCACCTCCAGCTTCCTGGTAAAGAAATATACATGAATTCAGCAGATTTATACTATACAATAAACTCACGGGATACTTTGGGATTTTTTTTATTGTTCCTCACAAACACAATAAACCTCACTGATTTCCAACAGAAAATTACTGTGCTTACAAAGGAAATCAGAAAATAAGTGAATTGCCATTATTCTTCAGAATCATTAACAACACCTTATGTATCACAGACCCTACTGCCTTCTGTGCAGAAAAACAACCTACACACAGTAGCTCTATAATTAACCTGTTTCAGACCCGTGACCTCTAGATAAGCTATTCTCCTGCAACCTAAACAGGTCTCTTGCAAGGTCACAACTGAAATTATTGAAAAGAGGGATCCTTTCCAGCTGACTCCCAAAATATTACAATGTGTTGCAACAGGAAAGGAAAAAGAAAAAAATCTGAACTTGGTCAACTAGTGTACTGAAATCAGACAGACTATTAAAGAGAAGTGATAAACATAATGGAATTAAATTTGTTAATTATAAAGTATAGCCCATTTTAAAGTACTACTCACAGAATGAAGACAGAATAATTATTTTCATAATTTCCTCAAAAAACCCCATTTACTTCATTATAGATACGTCAGAAACTTATCTATCTTCCCAGACATAATCATTTTTAAGCAGTACAAGTCAACAATACTACACTTACAATGCAATATATAAAATGTTCTCTGCTGAACTGGACAAGTCTGACTAATCAAGGTCTCAAAGTAAGTTCTTTCGAAAAAAAATTATTTTGTGATACTGGAAATTAAAAAATATGGACTATAAACTGAAGTGGCAGCTTTAAAGTCCCTCCTTCATTGATTTTCAGAGATATGTAAATCTGTTTCATTTTGGCTACCACAGGGTTAATTGTTGCTGTAATAGCACAAGAAATGCTGCTCTGTTGGATGACTGCCAGCACATAAAAATGTGAATCCACAGTTATGGATAAAGCAATTCCAATTGCACTACTTCTTTGCTAGTACATTTTTATGGCAAAACATGCTTCTATTCATGAAGTGGCTAGAAACTAGCATACCGCTGTTAATCACCACAAATATTACTGCTATAGAAGTAATGCCTATTTATAATGCACAAATATTTTGTGGATCTAGATCAAAAGTAATGCGACTGCAAAGATATTTGCAATCTGTATCCCATAGAGTATTTTCTGAGATTCACATAAATTGCCCAAGACTTGGTAACTCATGTCTTAAATGTTAACAGAATATTATTGGAGGTATCAAACAAAAGAACTGTAAGATATATCAGGCAAAGCTTTACTGCTATTTTCAAATAACATGAAAACAGAAATCTCACTTTGAGATGCTGAAGTGTGTAATTTGTAAAGTCAGAGAACCACCTGGGGAGAAAGTTTTTTTACTCCATGAAAGCAACGGAGGAGGGAGATTATCAATGGAATTTAACATACACTGTTTTGTACCTTCAGCAGCTGGCAACAACCCATAATGCTCTTAGAGAAGAATGCATGGCCATTGGAATACACATATACCTGGTCACTGAAACAGTGGGAAGAAAACTCATATTCATTTCATACTTCAGTATGCAGTCAGTGCAATTCCAGAACCAGAGGAGCTTACATCTCTTCCTTTAAACCTGACCTGGGACTGTCAGCTCAGTTGAACTACATTTTGTCTCCACTTGCTCTAACACCTAATGCTGGGAGAATATAAAGCTGCTATCACTCACAAGCAGCAAATTGGCTACTCCGTGGCAAATGCTCCCGGGCATGTTTTTATCCCACCATCAATAAAAGATGGCTTAACACCAAGTATTAGCAGCAAGATATCTCACATTTACAGAAGGGTAAGAGTCCATTCCCCAGCTTTTACCGGGGAATAGCTGACATGATGCAAATTCCCATACTTCACTTAGCATTCAGCCATCTGTATGCATATCCATACCTTACGTTTGCCATTGGGCTGCATCCGACTTCACAGACCAGAAAGCAATATGGCTTGATGCAAGTCATCCACAAAACCTCCTCTGGCAACAGCCTTTACATCAGTATTCCTGGTACAAAATACTTAACCAATCATTTCACCAACACAAATCCAAAAGGAAAATCATTATTGATCTGTGCTGAGAGCGTCAGTTGACCTTTACAAAAATAAGCTATTAATGACTTCTTAAAACGTAAGAGAGTATCTAAAAATATTTTCTCTTATGGAAACTCTAAATACTAGAAATAGTTTCTTGTGAGAATACAACTTCTTTGCAACTCAACTTTAACTCTCAGGATGTCTATATACAATCATAAATGTGACATTGTAATAGTTTCACTGTGAAAATATTTTGTCTAGTTCGTTATCTAAAACTTACGGGATTACTCAAAATATCATTCCTTAGGTTTAATTACTTCACTTCAAACATCTTCAAAGAGAAATTTCTCTCAAACAAACCTCTAATGTTTTTGCAAGTCCAGTTATGGCTAATATGACAAAAAAAAAAATCCATTCAGAAGAGTGGGAGACAGGCCTGCTAGAGAAAATTATTAAACAAGACTTCAAAAATTATGTGTTTATTCCAATGCATGAGGGGAGTCTAAGTAAATTGACATTCATTTTCTAAAGAAATACTATCACAAGTAGAGGCCCAAAGTTTTAACAAATTGCAACTGTGGTAGGAAGAGAGACTTTATAGACAGAAAGTTTTGTGTTCCCCCTGCTGGTTTAGCAATTGACTCCAAACATGATTCCTGAGTTAGGCATCAAGATGCTGGGGTATGAAAAGATGTTTTGCAGGCCAGGAAAAAAAACCCTGAAGCTTACTTCTTAAAAGAATTCAGATCCATGGTGGATATCATTTACACACTGACCAGGTGAGGCTCTGGACACACAAAATGTGCATCAGTATCAACAACCAAACGAGACCTCCCCAGAGACAGAAAGCATGGCAGGAGAGAAAAATTTGAAGTGTCACTTTAAAGTTAACAAGGTTGGACTGCAGCAAACAATTGGGGGAAGCAAGTTTCAGAGTAAAGGACTCTTCACTGAAGGAAGCCAACGACCTGCCCCCCGTTCAACACTCGTCCCTCCCTTCCTCCCCCAGCTGAGCACCAGCTGCAGCAGTTGGTGTCGGCCCAGGTCTGAGTCGAGGAGCAGCTCCTCCTCAGCTGGAACTCGAGCCCTGTAAGCTTTCATGGGTTAAACTGGAGCTCTTCAAACAAATAAGCATCTTCCAATTAACATTTTACTAACACTCTTGCTGGGAACACTTTAACAGGACACCAGTACAGTGCTAATTAAAACCCAGCTACCAACTCATGTTGTGCCTGGCATTCATGGAGAAAAACATGGACTGTAAGAGAAATAAAGTAATCTTAGAAAGAAGTGATAAATAAATAGATTTTGTCTTAGGAAGATGTTTCATTTACATGTATAGGTTTAAAGTCTTCCACATACGAGACTACAATAGTATGAGTCCTCCAGGTCACTGTAAGACAAACCTAATTGGTCCTACAGTTAATGAGCAGGCAGCTCTGTCACTCTGGGTTTTCTCCCCAGTGGGGGTCTAATACCAGCCTGTTCAATCTCATCAAAAAGAAAAAAAAAAAAGTAAATAAAAACTGAGTTTGGTATAAATACAGATCCAACGAGAAAAACTTTTTCTTAGAACAAAATCATGGCACTTGTTCATCCAAGTGTCTAACAGGTTACAAACCCTATCAGGAGGTCTCTGTAAAAACTGAACTGTCCTGATGATACTACATTTGAGAAGAAAATAATAAACGATAGCAAGTAAATTTTAACAGCTACAGCTTAACAAAACTGAGATGAGTAGATTTATACCTGGTTACATCCACAGCAAGTGGAAAAGGTGTAACTACACATGCAGCTACACCTAAACTCCTTTCTTTTGAAAAGAAGTATCGCCTCCTGTGCTGTTTGATGCCAATAACAGTAATTTCAGAATTATAAGTGCACCTGAGTCTGAGTAAAGTTCATATTTTAAAACTCTCTTAATTTACATATAACTTTATTGGCACATTCTTATTATTACTAGGAGAGATGGACTGAGAAGGCTGCAGTGAATTGACTCCAGTACATTCCCTGCAAAACATGCAACAGAAAATCCCACAGGTCAACAGCTCCTCAGTGAAATGGCAATGACGGGACATGCATTATCCTCACACAAAACTCTCACTCTGCTCGTACACTGCGGAGTTCCCACCTGGCCTCCTGAATGACACGAGGACCCCGCACACACACCGGCGTGAGCATCCGCACAGGGCTTCGCTCGGTGCCCGCAACTCGCCCAGCACGTTCCAGCCAGCCAGGCACGGTGGCTGTCGCCGGGACACCTGTAGCTTTCCCCCACCAGCCGCTCACCTCCCGGCTCACTCCTCAGTTCCCACCCGGAGCCCGCGGTTCGCACGGTCCGGCCGGGAGCGCCGCTCCCAGCGCCGCTCCCCGCACCCGCGCGGGCTCCGACCGGCCCGGGCAGCTCCCGCACCCCGCGCCCGGCAGCTCCGCGGGGGCCCCCGGGACCGTCCCGCTCAGCCCTCCAGGCTGACACCCCGGGAGGCGCCCGCCCCAGCGGACAGGGTACCCCCGCGGGGCGCCCGGCCCGAGCCGCCGCACCCACCTGGCGGCAGGTCCGTCCACGCCGCGTCCCGCGGGGCAGGCGCGGGGCAGGCGCGCAGCAGCGCGGCTACGCCATGGGCAGCGCCGGCCGGGAAGGGAGCGGACGGGAACGCAGCCCTCTCGAGGCTGCCCAGCGCCGGCCACTGCTGCCCGGCCCGCGGTGCGCGGAGGGGGCGCGAGGAGGCGGGTGCGGGGGAGGCGCGTGCCCGCCCAGCCGGCCCCCGGCCCGGCCCCCAGCCCGGCAGTAACCCCGGCGGGGCGGGCGGGGCCGACATTGGGCGCGGGGCGGGGCCGGCGCCGTGACGGCCGCGCCCGCCTCCGCCGCCCTCGCGCAGCGAGCGCGCGCCCGGGTCCCCGCGCGGCCCGTCCCGCACCGTCCGTCCCCGAGGCCGTGAGGAAGGTCCCGGTGCCACACGCACGGCCCGGCCGAGCCGACAGCCGGCGCCCCGAGCAGCCGGAGCACAGCGGCGATAGACCTCGCTCACGCCGCCCCGGGCGGCGGCACCGCGCCCCCGGCCCCCGCCGGCAACGGCCTTAAGTTACCGGCCTGGAAGGCGCGTGAGGCCGCGGGCACCGCGTCCGTAACGGAGCCTGGGCTGCACTCGGCCCCCGGCGTGACCGGCGGTGTGACGGTGCCCTGCCCTGTGCTCCGAGGTACGTCCCCGCAGCCCCCGGCGGGCCCAGCTCCCACCGGCGGCGGGGGGCGCAGGGACTGAGCGGGGCCCCGCTGTCCCATCAGCGCGGCCGCCCCGACCAAGGGCAGCCAAAAACACGCATCAGAAGGGGTCTTGGGTGACACCACACAGCTGACATCGTATACAGCTAAGCAAATCAGTCCAGATCACTCGAGAGTTATTACTTTATGGTAGAAAATAACAAAGTGCTGTTCAGTGCAGAATGCACTTTTAAGTTGGTCAAAACACCCAGCTGTCAAGACTACTGAGTTGGGGAGCCATATGTCATTCAGGGAGCTACACCATGGGTGAGGCCTTTCCACCTGTAGCCCCGTTCTAATTTTCTCTTACAGCAAGGATGGGCAGAGAGTTACTTTATGACACAGTCCTGCAAGACCGGTGTGCTCTTGCTACCTACATATCCTTTAAAGGTCATGGTAACAAGAGCAATACTAGCACTTGGCAAACATTAATACGGCAAAACTCCTGTCACAAAATTGAGCCCTAATCCTATTATTATCCAAATAAGCAATTATTCGTGTATAGGTATGGAGACCATGTGGAGATAAAGAGTGGTACAGAGGAGTTTCAGAATGTTTCAACAAAATTTTACTAGTTTAATTGGCTTTCTTGCTAGGAGGGGAGTTGATTTTTTTCATAGTGCTGTTTGACTTCAGCCCCTTTGTCCCCAGATCATGAATGCTGAATTCTTACATCTACCCAGGAGGTTTGTTATGAGTGTTCAGACACATTTTAGCCAAATTTGCAACCTAGATTAATGCCCTGCCACTTAACTTTGATCTGTACTGTTTGGACGAACCTTACTCATAAAGTTCCACTGCACATACCACACATCAGTCAATGGCTGGGTCCCCCAGAGACTAGGCCTCAAAACTTCTACGTTATCTGTAAATGAGACCACTAGCAAGTAAATAACAAGCATTTAGTCTACATTAAATATTTCAGCAAACAGGCTTATAAAATCTGCAGAAACATGTAAAATACACGTTTGGACTGCTCGTTGGCAGCGTAAGCCAGCTTACAGAATTTTAAATTTATTTTTAGTGTTTGAAAAGTTGTGCATATTGGAACATGACATATCTCCTCTCTTATCACTCTCGTATGTAGGATGAAAAATCTTTGCAAGAGAGGCGTGGAGGTGGGGGAAGTCCCTTCAAGAATGAAGAAAATTAATATTCTTTAGCAACATATGCATTTCAAGGCATATGTTCTGGCTACTATATTTCCACTAGCTGAAATTCCGACCACTGATTAAAAATGAGATTGAAATTTAAGCAAACCAATTATTTTTATTTTAATTACTCATTTGGGTCCCAATCCTGCAAAGATTAAATCAAACAGATTAGGTTCACTCAAATAAGCAGCCATGAGAGCTGTTCAAGTGTGTGAAGTCAAATGTGTGCACACAAGTCCTGGCAAAATCAAATTCTTTGTACACAGGTCTGACTCCAAATTATTTTCACCATTTTCACTGATGTTGATAAGAACTGATTCTTGTTCAAGAGCCAATTCTGTTAGGTATTGACCATAGTTCAAGCTTTACACCACTTCTCCTGGTGTCTGAAAAAGTTCAAGACTTTCTAAGACACACTCAACAATGATTTTTAGTTATAAACTAATATGTAACTCAGTTGATGTATATAAAAATATATATTTGTATATGACAAATTGCCACATTAAAGTACAATTAGGAACATGGGTTGGCTCCCCCAGGAACATAATGATAGACAGTTGGCTTTGGCAATTTTTCTTTGTTTTTACATTTCATGGAAGAATAAACAGAAAACACCTAATTTCTATTAAAACCATGGAAAATTCTTGTAATCTTAACTATAGGGTTCATCTTTGCAGCTGAGGAACACAGTTATATATATAATTTGTATTTTTACTTACTTTTTAAGTATTTCCTGATCTAGTGATTAACTTCAATCCAGGGCAGGGTTATTTTACTTAGCAGGCATTGGCCCAATCCAGCAATGTAATGTATTATCCTCACTAAGATGTATGAAAGCTGTGACAATTCACTTTTGCAGGAGGTTTAAATGTTTTCATGGTGCTACATAATTAAGCCTAAGCAAATGTAAAAACTCAAAAAATAGGCACCAAGTAAAAACTATTACCATCACTTGGCAGTTTTAATTTCTTTTTTTTTCCTTTCTTTCCCACAAAATTCAATAGAGATACTTCTGTGGATAACAACTACCCGTTTACTATTCTCACAAAATTATAGACCAGCTTCAATTACTAACTTCACATTATAGTCATAGAGCTCTAACCTGCATCGAAGAGTCTGCTGAATTCAGGTCACCCAAGCCAAAAGCAGTATCAATCCTTTAAAATGGCATCCAATCTGAACTAACTAATCCTTCCCAGGGACAGAGGTTATTGATTTGGATACCATTCTATATTCACAGAATCACAGAATATCTGGGGTTGAAAAGGAGAATTAGAGATCACTTGTACTCAAAACCTTAGCATACTAAAACCATCATTGCCTGGGTAATTTCCACAGTTTTAAGAACACAGAACCGTCTCTGCCTCTGTAATGATGCAGGACCAGGGCCTTGGGATAACCATGGAGCTGGGGCCTGTGTGCTGTCCTTGGGACAGCACTGAATACACTTCCTGCTAATTAACATATTCTTCTGATGAACCCACTGCCACGAGTATAAGCATGCTTTAAAGAGTTGCTGCAGGATGTAGGCATCTGATGATCACTTACCTATTTATAGAACTATTTAAAAGTATTTTACCCACTAAAAGAAATGAAGAGTACAAAAGCTCTACAAAAAGTTTATTCCCAAATTGACTCGGAGATTCTAATCAAAAGCACAGACTTCTATAAAAGAGCAACTTTGTATGAAAATGTTTTCTTGTCACAAAGTATTTCAAGATCACAGAAATGATTTTCAGACATTAGTAAGGACTAATTCTCACAAAACTCTGTCTGACTTCAGTGTCTAGATTCTTGTCACGGCTAAAAGATAGTCCCAACCAATAAAGAACTAAAAATCCAAAATAATAATCAAAGAGAGGAAGGACCACACTGTCCTAAGAACTGTTCCTGTTTGCTTTTAAATTTATAGATCATGTTCTACATTAAGGCAATACAAGTTCTGTAATGCTGGATCCAGACAACAGGCCAGCAACTGTGTTCTTGAAATGCTAAAGAACCATTGATAGTTTTGAAAGTCTAGAAAAGAGTAAATATCCTAATTCACTAATTCCAAAAAGGAATGGATCCTGCAAGGATATTTTGTACATAAGACTGGTTTGGAACTGAGATTAAGCACAAGGAGTATGTTCAGATGAGTGCAGTCATTGCCCAGGACATCCACTTTGTCCCTCTCTGAGGTAAAATGCTATTATTTAAAATTAGCTTTCCGTTTTAAGCTGATTTATTTGTGATTTATTGTGCAGCTGAAAGCAGGGAATAGAAAGGTCTAAAAGGCTTCACCATAGGTTGCTAGATATAGGTTGTTATGATGTAGTAACTCTATTGTTATACTCATATGACTCTACCCACACAACCTTTAATATAAAGGTTCACTTAATAAAATTAAGCCATTAAAATCTTCTTAGGAAATAACTCATTAATACAAACTAATGAGGTAAAATTCTACATTCCTTACTGAATGATCCTGCATTCCTTGAACACCTAAAACTTTTGCCAAAGGTAAGTAAATGTTAGTGTTGAACTGTTAGGCTTGTCTACACTTGAATGTTACCTTGGATTAAGGCAGGGAGTGAATTTCAAGTGCACCAGCAAATCTGAGTAATTCCAAACACAGACAAGTCATGTATAGTGCAATCGTGGAAGATACCACGGGGTTTAAACTCAAACCTGATGCTACATATCCAATTCACATAACACATTCTTACTTTCAGATTTAAAAAAGGAAGAAAAAAGACAAAATCCTCCAGCATGACTAATCATATCATTTGTGCCTCTCATTCACCCCTGCTTGCCTTGTTTAGGCTCTTCTATACCCAGCACTCCTCTCCTATTGACTCTGATATGCCCCTTACCCTCCTTCCAACATTTTTCTGATAAGATGTTTATAGGCCCTCAACCTACCAAATGCAAACACAACAGACTAGAAGAGGGAGGAAAGAAAGAGAGATTATATGAGAGAAGGGAAAAATCAACAAAAGATCAAACAAGAAAAATGTGAAACTAGCATACCTTTACTGCTCAATCACTTCTTTCTGGCTGGATCCCATTCCTCATATTGCATGTTGTCTGTTTAAAGCCCAATCTGAAGTTTCATCGAATAGCCAGAAGTCAGTAGATTACTTTAAACTCTTCAGTTCCAGACAATTCTCTTTATGTTTGATCATTACACACCTAGAACCTTGTCACATAAAAATTATTTAATAACATACACATGTACTTTCAGATTCAAGCCCACATATTAAATAACTCCTATTCACCCCTGTAATACTTAAAATATGGAACTATATATATGACTAAAATTGCATATGTTGTTCGCAGGATTGAGTCCCAAACTGCTGTATTCTGTTCTGAACTGTTAGCCAAGATGTAAATATCACAGGCTGAAATCTTCTCATGTCTACAATGTCCTAATTGCTTTATTATTTTTTATTTCTATAATTTCCATAGGGTGCCAAAAGTTTTACTGAAAATCATCAAGACAAAGCTGCTGCATAGAGAGCTAACAACTTCAATTAGCAAAGGTAAGTGAAAGAAAGGGATGCAACACAAAGAAAGGGAGGCAAGACAAAGTAATTGAGCATTGAAGCTTGACACACTGTTTAAATTATGTGTCTTGGACATTTTCTTTCAGCCCTTTTAATCTTTAGTGGATTTGTTTTTCTCTTTTTCTTCCCTTCCCAATCTGATTTGATTGCAAGGACATGATCCACTGGGTCATGATAAAGAAATAGGAGATTGAAATACAGCCTGCCTCACAGATTAGGCAGAGCCAAAAATCAAACAGCTAGATAGATAGTCACTACCTTTCATAAAGTAAATTTCATCCAGCACAGTAAAAATGCCTGAAATGTGACTGCTTAAGCTACATTTCTGTCCCAAGATAAATAGGTTAGCTAGATGTTTAGAATCTAGCTATACATCCCAGCAAAATTTCATGTCAAGTAAACAAAAAAAATCAAACCTAAAAACCTCAGAAAAACCAACCAACCAAAAAACCAGAAGTTGCAAGACCTTATTTTATTAAATAGAGCTACTGTTTTGTTATCAGTCTGTTTGCAAAGAGGTTTGAGGATAAGGAGGTTATGAGATGTTTATAAGGTGATACAGTATGATATTTTTATAGCCCAATTTAGGTAATCACATTTTAAAGCAGAGCCATAAAATGAGTCTCTCTTCAGTATACAGTGTTTCCAAATTTCCTCCCCACAAGAAAAATCACCAAGTTAAACCTACTAGTTATATGAATTTAAATACCAATCTGTGGCAAAATTTTTGGATTTGGAAATTACCAAGTAATGTATTGCCCAGGGTCCAATTTATTTCTTGTTTGAACTCCAAAAGTTCAAGGAAGGAATTCTGCACTGCTGCTTTGTGCTCAGGTTTGGCACTGATCCTGGTGAACACAGCAGGAGAACACACCATTATTTTTCTTTTGCAAGAGAAATTACCAATACTACTGCAAAACAAATGTGTAAAAGTGCCTAATTTTATACTTTTCTATGTGATTTAAAGTTTACATCTAGCTGGAATTATGAATTAATGTAAAAGTTTTTCCTTCATGTATACAGTGCAGCATTTACTATTTCAGAGAACATATTATTTTGTCTTTGTGTATATAGGAATTAGAATCTTTTTGCAAGTGCTAGAGATCTCAATTTCATCCCTCCAAGTGATCTCTAATACATTACATTCCTTATTTTGCTTTAGACTGCTACTGATTAGTGCTTTATGTTGGATATTTGTTTGTTTTTCCCACGTGTTAGTTCATCGTCCCTGAAATTACAATAACACGTGCCAGGGAATGTGACCTATGAGTCTTAACTGTCCTTCATTGAGACTGAGTGGGGATGTAAGGCAAGTGCATACATATATGAAGGGTTTACACTCAAATTTGACACATAATTTGCTGCTGGAAGGCTTTCATATCATAAATCATAAATCATATCATGATTCATAAAGTATCAATTATTTAGTGTAGATGTGTGTGAATTGCTATCAAAATCCAGTCTTTGTTGCCATTTACACATTAAAAAAGCCAAATGCAAGTTTCTTTTTCCTTCAAATATACACAAAAGATAAGAGAGGTCTCAAGTAACGAAAGAGAGGAGGAAAACCAACCCAACCTCCCATCTGCTCCTTAACAAAACCTTGGGAGAAAAGTCTTTCCACTTCTTGGGTCTCCTGATTGAACTACTGAGCATCGGACTTGTGGAGAAAGGCAATCTTTCAACAGAGAAATCCACACAGATAAGTAGAAAGCAGCTGATCGACACCACCAATCATAGTACATATCTGAAGACAAAAAATGTGAAATACCAGTTCCCAAGCAGTCCAGAGAATATCCAGCTAGCTGTAGTTTCATTAATATTTCTCACTACAGGCCCAAACACAGCTGCTTCTTGTAACCCACCACCATTCCCTGTCTTGCACAATTTAACAAGAATTTTATGTATTTCTGAATTATTTGTTCCACAGAACTGGCAATGTCAAATATGAAGGCGATAATGAGCTGAAGGACATCAGCAAACTAAGTACGTCAGAGCCAGTGCCCCCAGTGTTATCACGTGGAAATTGTTTTAAAGCAGGGCCAGTCCAAGCCCCGCTATATCACAGGGCTGAGAACTTTCTGTACAAAACAGGTTGCTTACATTTGCCACATGTGACCTGTGCATCTGTTGAACCATCTGTATTTTAGCAGACAGGCAACAGAATTACACACTGTTGAAAACCACAGACAAAAAGAAACAATCAAAGGCAAGTTATGCCGCTAGCAGATATCATAAATATACATATCCAGTAAATTTGCTATTCAGGTCTTTCAAATTTTGTGCTGCCTGAAGGTTTAATTTTATCTCAAGGACTGGAAGTTTCATTTGCCCCAAAATCTTTTTTTTTTTTTTTGGAGGTCTTTATAGGCTGGCATGGTACGTGCCCACCACCAGCAATATAGATCTGCAGAAGGTCTCAAAGTTGAAGAATTCATACGTTTCTGAATCAGTCAAAATGTACCGAAAAAATTTCAACTTCTATAGGTTGTAAGAGACCAAAAGTACGAAGAAAGTAACATTATATACTTAAATCATCTTTTTGATACTTCATCTGTTTAATTCAATTGCTCTTGGGGGGGAAAAAGAAAAGAAAGAAACCCACAAATCATTTCTACATGACATGCTCTTTTTAAAACATGGAAGGAAAATATTTGCCTGCCCTAGAAAATATACTGATGCATACCAGTACACCAGAGAAATAGGAAAATCTATAAACCAGAGAGCTCTTTCTTACCTCCCAGATAAAGAAAACACATATTGCCTGGATATCTATATATTTAGATGTCAAGATATTTTGATATCAAGAGGCAATGGAAGCAGAATAGTTAACTACATTGAAAACTGCTCCTAATGTGTGAGCCACAAAACTATCACTATGAGGGTGAGAAAGGCCTCGTGCTAAAGAACATTGGCTGGCCTCCATCTGTCTCATCCTGTTTCTCCCATGAAACAGACCAACCACTTTGTTAATGAACAGTAATTAATTCCAGAAGGAATAGGGGATACAAGAACAGATTCCCATAATCATGCTTTTTAAAAAGCAAGACATATTAATTATCAGTATCTCTATTAACAACTACCCAGGTACAATAGGAAGGGGTACACAGAACGAAACTGTATTTGTTGAGGGTCTGATGTCTACACTAGACACACTTTATGGGGAGTTATTTCCAGCCAATTCCTGTGTGGACTGCACATCCACTAGTTTTTGGAGCATGTTAGGTCCTGCATCACAATTTAACTTCACTCAGGAGGAATCCCATTTGTGTACTCTGACACTGCAAACTTGAGAACCAAAAAATGTGGGAATGACCAGGAGGTTCATTTCCAAAGCCTGCTCCTGATCCAGCTGACATAGGCATATCCCAAATACCTCCCACAATACAATTTTGCTCTCACTGCTCTTCAGGGACACACGTGGCCAAGAGAAACTTACAGAGCAGATACTACAGGGCACTGGCAACACTGACATTTGCTGCCCGTCAATAGATGCATCTGATACCATACTAAGGATGTTCACACTCAAAGGGAATGCAAGTTCACAAAACATTTTTAGGTCTCTGCTTCTAAGTGTTGAAATCCATGCCAATGCAGAGAAACAACTTTCATGTACTGCTGTGCCCTTCTTCATTCCTATTTTGACTCCACGTTGTGTCCAGGATTTGCACTGGCCCTCTGCTAGGGAGAACTTCACTGACTGTCCATGAAGGGACTGTAGAATCCTTCTCCCCAGCCCTCTTTCTCCTCTCAAACTGAACACAGATCCCTCGTCCATTACACTTGGAACCTTGTCTAGCCATTCATGTATGTGTGAGGCTGATATACCAGAGGAGATACTGTCTTGTGTTGTCCTTTATTTCTTAAACATTTTTACTTCTTCAAGGTAAAAACATTCAACCACAGTTCTATTTCATTGTGTGGGATGGAGTTCAGATCCCTGAAGAGAAAACAGCTGAATTCCTTGGGTCCCAAGTTTCAGTGTTAGAAAGATGAAAGGTAACAAATTCTCTTTAGAGCAGAAGGGATTAAGAATGTAATTTCTTAATAGCTGCATAATATATCCCACATACATTCCTGATAAAACAGACATATTTAGCACAGGTTGAGAACACTTTTTTTTTAAACCAAAATCTGGAGTGATTTCTCAGATGCAAGGTACTTTCTTTTACCTTTTATCTAAAAAGTGTGATGGCAACAAATTAAACCATCCATCCAGCAGAAAGGTAAAGTTAGCCTTTGCACACCTGTTAGGCAAAGTTAGCAAAAGATAGATAAAGCCTATAACTGTGCTGCTGTCTTTTCTAATTTGAAGACATGCAGTTAGTGTTTGAGAGTAATTCCTAACCTAAACAGTATTTGTTGAATTTCTGTAGGTAAAAAAGAGGCCAAAGCAACATATTAAGCAATATAAGTTGAATTTTCTTGTTCTGCTTGTAATTTTTGAAATGCAGGCTTGTTGTACTACTCAAAACTTAGACCTTGGTAACCATTAACATTTTATTACAACGCCTATATGTACATTTTTTACTGTAACCATATACATCTCTCAGAGGGGCATAAGCTGGGGACCACTCTTAGCTCATACTTGTTTTCCCCATGCAGCCACACATGTGGTGAACAGCTGTAGAAGTTGTAAAATTGTCTTTGCACATGCTGTTGAATTTAATAAGCATAGACATTATGTACGAAGCAAGTCCTACAGCAAAATAATGTACTGAATATTTCTTTTTACTAATTTTTGTAAATATTTGGCTTTATTTAAATAAAGACAAATGTTTCCTTCTTAGATTCTTTCAATAAAATAATAGCACTTAATTATTCAGAATTGCAGGTTTACCAGTTCTTACCACAAGCAAGCCTTTTAACCACATCCGTTATGGCAAAGAATCAAATGCTGTCAAAAGTGAATCTGCAAAGCAACTGTTACTATGGTATTGTGACCAGCTCCACTGCAATAAAATACAGAAATGAAAATGTAAATTGTTACTTATATATACATTTTGCTCCAGGGTGCTATAAGCAAAAATGAAAACAGCTGACACTGAGTCACCCTTCTAGATAATAAATATTGCTAATATGAATCTGATGTGTTGAAGGGTGGGAGGAAGCTCCAGAGACTAACACTCCCCTCGTTAATATTCTACCACCAAATTGAGAGAAAGGTGGAGTGGTTTCCCCATCTCTGGTGAGAGCTTAGTTTTCTGAACACAGCTAAATCAATCCCCACGGAGATATCTTATCTGCAAGGCTCATGAAAAATATCTGACAAGTAAATGGTTAGCATTTGGAATGGACCACACCGTGTGAAGTAACAGTTATTTCATAAGAGATTTCCCATGGTATATATTCCCAAACCCAACTACGAGGCCTTCACTCCCACACCCACCACATGATATTATTTGAATGCTGTGCTCTACTATTAATATGCTCAGGGCAATTTTAAGCAGCAAAATACATATAGCCAAGCACACTAAAAGGATTGCTTATGTCTTGCTTATTATTAAAAAAAAGAAAACAGATCTATTTAAATGAGGAACACCTCCCTCTGCTCCCATCTTCCATCTGCCAACAAATACAGATATTGCACATGAGGTTTATCACATAATAGAAAGGAAAGCATTATACAAGCCCACTGTTAATTTAGCTATGTAAATAAGAGCAATCTTTTTTTAAATTTGCTCCTTTTTCTGTTTTCTTAGTCTTTGTAACATGTTCAAAAGAATAAGGATTATTTTGAAAACTTTCAAAACTATTTATAATTTTTATTATATTTTGATCAACTATATACTGTAGAAACACGCTCTCACCGATGTAAAAGTTAGCATGTATGAAAAGAGAAGCAATTGCCCATACAAACTGTCTGCAAGTCTTTCACGCTTATCTACTACACGTCTTCTGCATACACTAAAACTGATCAGATTAACCTTAAACATTTTTCTTGCCAATTTATTAAAAAAATAGCCAAAAATTGCTTGAATCTGATTTATGGATCTGACAAAAGAACTCACAAAACTTTACAGCTAATTTGAGAAATTTTACAAGCATTTTTTATTATAATATCTAATTACAGTGCACTCTGTCTCTTTTCCTTGTCAAAAAAAACAAAACAAAAACAAAAACAAAGAAACCCAACTTTTACAAAGTGGTTTTACTTTGCTACCTCTAGTATTAACTTATGTTTATTCTGTATGACAGAACAGTGCATAGATTACTGTAGTGCTCTGATTTAGGGTATCATCTTACCTACCTGTGCCAGTGAAGTTTTTAGGGAACTATATCCATAGTGCACATATTCATCAAACCCCAGTTCAACCTGATGCCAATCAATTAATGAGTTTTTCTCTTCAGAATAAATGAAATTGCTTGAGTGTCTAAGTTGTGCTGCCTAAAGCTGTAATGAGGCCATTTGCCTGGAGAAATGCAAGTTGGAACCCCTCACTGTTTCTGTTTGCACAAGTTCAGATCTCCTAGCGGTACTAGCAAACAAATACTAGCCAAAGGCCAAGACTCAAACAAAGATAAGACTCAAGCCAGAATAAGCAAAGCAAAAATGCATACTATATTGTAGGATGCTGCCTTTTCTTCCTTGTGGGATACTGCATTACTCAGCCAAGGCCTCAGTCCTGACAGCTCTGCTTATTGGGAAATTCACATTAAAGAGCCTGTGAATTTTAGCAGGCAGACATATGTTCACCAGACAATTTGCTCTACCAAAATTTAATTTTTTTTTCTGTTATCACAGTAATTGTCATGTAGTTAAGCCATTGCTGATACATAGGAGAAAGATCAGACTTCTACCATAAGGATTATCAATGAAGCTACTGTCAGAGATACCAGAACCAGTTTCTTCAAACATACAGGGAATGACATTTTTTCCAGCAGAGATCTGGGAGAAGGGGAGGAGGGAAGAGTTGGAGAGATCCTTCAAACAGGAATGTAACTTCCAATAATGACTTACAGATGTCCGAGTAATGTTCTAAGATCTTCTTATTAGTCCAAAGCTATTATTTGTAACATATGCAGAATGAAAGCCCCTTGCATAAGGCTGTAAAGAAACTTCTTGACTGAACTAGTTGTGGCTCAGCCAACTTCAGCCCTGGGGGCAGGGAGGTGCAAAGGGGGTAAAAGAGGCCTCATTTTGTACTATCACGCTCAAGTTTTCTTACAATTTTGCCAGTACTTTAGAGATGGGACATCTTTACTGTATAGGTTCCAAATCGCCACACAAAACTATCGGAAATGCCTGTGATAAAGCAAGTAAAACCACACCCAGCATTATAGGAGAGAGATTTGAAATCAGACATGCAAGAGTAATGAGAAAAGATGAGAGTTTTCACTTAGAATATATGAAATTCGCTGCCAAAAAGAGAAAGAAAAAGCATCCAAGTTGGGCATCTCATATATACTGAGGAGAATTTATGTTTAAGTGTATCCAGCTTTCACAGTAAATAGCAAAGCATATAATCAATCATATTCCAGCAGTAAATATTAATATCAAATGCTGAATACCTAATTTACTCCAAAGCACTTCCAAGGTTTCCATTTCAGATAGTATCATTCAAAGCAGCTGTTTAGTAAAAATTATTTGTATAAATTAAAATCAACATTTGATCTTCATGCTGGTTCTTAATTATCAGATAAAACTCTTAACAGTGTGTCTGATGTAAAGTAGGGGCACACTGGAGGTGATGTGTTTCCTTTACAGATGAAAAGAAATTGTTTACAGTGTCTGTCACCATATGTACTTCAGGATCAGAGACAATTTGGTTGCATCAGTTAGATTTTCATTAGAATGCCAATCAGCATTTTTTACCAGCAAAGACACTAGAGTGTGCGTGGAAGCATCAACTGTGTCTGGCACCAAGGTTTGCTGGAAGGGGAGCAAATCAGGAAAGAAGAGCACACGTGGAGTCTTACAGACCCTGTGGTGGAGGTTAGCAGAAGGTGCCTATTACTCACTCCCTTTCCCCTGTCCTAAGCAGTCAGAGGTGTACCTGGCAGTGCCCTGCCTCTGTGGAGGGACACAGGCTTCCTGGCAGGAGTGGGAGCTCCAGCTCCTTACCAGCTATGTGGGAGCCAGCAGAGCCCAGTACACCTGATGTACGAGCTACATGGATGTCCCTAACATTGAAGTAGCAGTTTTTAACCCTTAGTGCTTCTAAAAGCTAGTGCAACATAGGAAGTTGATCTGGACTTTTCTTACATCATACAACCTAGGAAACACATGCAGATTCCCCCTAAAACTGGTAGGTGTCAGGGCACCACGAGGACCTCATTCTACATCACGGGGGAATTACTGCCATCGGAGTGCAGGCGTACCATTGCTGTGCCAGATCAGCTGGGGCAGAGCTTTGTCCTTGGCCACAGCTGCTTCATAAAAATTCAGGGTGTTTTGCAAGAGGTAGTTGGGTCACACCTTTTTCATGTAGAGATAATTCTAGCCCCTGTGAGTCAGTAGCATAAGTATTTATCTCTAATATACTTAATTATTTACTTAACAGTATGTCAAACCTGAGTAAGCCTTGGTTTTAGCTTTGTTTTGTTGGCTTTTTTTCCATTGTCTGTTCTTTTTCTAGATCCCAGTAAACTCTAGATACCAAACAGTATCCTCAAATAATGATTTCCCCAAGGAGAATATGCATTGCATGAAAAAACTTCCTTTCAATTTTGCAGGCAAAACATTTCAGTTTCATGACTAACTTACTCACTATGGTTCATAAAATAAGGTGAATAGCCATTCCTGCTTTAACTTATCAACATTTGCTATTACTGTTTAAAACATTAGATGTGTCATGGCACAGCTTATTTATCTAAGTTATATAATTATCTTAATTGGAGTTTTTTGCCTCTGTCAATTCGAAAGCTTTTGTGTGTTTTTATCACTTCTTTTGACCAAACTAATCTTAGCCTGATGTAATTTGAGGAGAGAAAAACATTTCAGCAGCAGGAGTCTTATCAACATCTGTGACAGATACTCTTGTCTCTTATGCTCCTGTTACATTCCCAGCACACGATGATGAGATGCAGGGGAAGCCCCTTGCATGAGTGGACACGGAATTGAGGATGCCTTGCAAGCAGCAGCACTGGGCTTTCTGTACGCATAGATGTCAAACAGACAAATAACAATATATCTATAATTTTTGTTAGAGGCAAAACATTTTGCCCAACAATAACAGAAGACAGTTTCTCTCTGTATTAACAAGAAGTAGCAATGCAGAAAAGTGAAATGTTTCTAGCATTGAGGTTAATCATTTTAGGACATGTCCAATAGCCCTTGTTGGAAACCTTGCACAAATGTGGACTGGAATTTGCCAAAATTTTTCATCATGAGGGAACACTGAAAGAATTAAAAACTATTTCAAATTAATGGAAAAATATATGGCACATTAAAAGTTTTACAGAATATGTATTTAAAAGAATTTCAGCAACATAATTCAATTTAGGTTTCCCAAGAGCCTCAAAAAAAAGAAAGTATTGAATAGGCCTTTATTCATATTTCATGAACTATCAGAATTATTTATGTTCCTACATAATCCTGCAGAAAGCTCCAGCTAACTGAGCACCACCTGAGAAATTTACATGTTCTGGGCAAAGTCATACAGACAAGACAAGATTGCTTCAGGTGGTAAAACATGTTTTGGTCCTTAGATCCTCACTACAGGACAATAATACTTGAACAGAAGCAGATTTTGCACAGAAAAACCAGTCTGAAATTCCTCTCAGTGTTTCCTTTTTATTGGTAGCATGGCCGATGAGCAGGTGCTTATTCTGCGAGAACAAGCTGTCATACTGCTTGTATTTACAAACTGCTGCAGCTGTAATGAAGCTCATTCCCAGCTCTGTTCATCCCATCTATCAACACTTCACACTTCTCAAAATTTACCATTAATGCATGTACTACAAAGTGTTCATAGAATATCTTAAGTATCCTGTAAGACTCCGCTTCAGCTCCTCAATCTATCTATTCAACTGCCTATAAATATATTTGTTCAGAATTATTATTGTAGTTTACAATTATGCAGCTTTAAAATTAATGAGATGCAATATGAAACAGTAAATCAGATTTTTCAGTTGTTCATATTTTCCTAGATCATAACTTTAATAGAGAGAAAGAGGGAACAAGATAGAATCCTCAATTACAGTTAGCAATACAAATACTTCCATTAAAAATATCAGTAATCACATAAACATTATACATATGGATCTGTACACATGTATTTATTTTTCTTCGTTCTAAGCAGAGCAATATTTCAGTTATGTTAGGATTATGCAAACAGAAAGGAAGAGTACTTGCCATACTACTGAAGTAACTGCTGTCTCTGTTCTGTGGCAGCCACAGAAAAATCTCTGTGAAAATGCAAACAAACAAAAAATTCTATCTCCTTTCCAACAATTTGTAAATTATGTTACAACTGCAATTCAACAAAATATGTTTTAAAAGACCGGTAATTAATTTATCATTCTACTATAAACCTATCTGCATTGTCAGCCTGAGATTTTAGCTTGATAGAGACTGATACTTTCATTTCTGATTAACTTCTTTTCTTTTAACATGTAATTCTAAAATAAACAGTTCTATATTACTAAACTGACCTTTGTTTCCATTTCAGTAGTCCCCCCATAAGAAGAAACAGAACAGCAGGACCTGAAATAGTGTAAGGTATTTGGTTAATTAAAAAAGGTTTCATAAAGCAAGTTTTACCACATTAAATCTACTTGGAGGTTATTTCTTCTTTAGTGAAGAGAAAGATATAGTTCATAATTATTCATTTTTAATTTTTGATTAGTGAAGTCAAGAGCTGTAGTGCCTCATGAGAGCTGTAAGAAATCCTAGGTTTGATCCAGCTCTTATTAACTTTAACAAAAGCTCCAGGTTTCCCTTGATATCCATTGTTGTAGAGGAAAACAGTGCTTTTCATTTCTTTTCTTCTACCTTTTCAAAGATAATATATTTTTTGTAATGAAAGAAAAAAAAATGTTTTCTGCTTAATATAGGAATATATTCTCAGCCATTTTTTGAGATTATTGATTTTAATTATTAAGTTGATTAATTGAATAAATTAAGTACTTGAATAAATACAGAGCACTCATACCTTCCACTGAATTACAGGGGCTTAGATCTATTTTAGGACTAAACCCTCAATACAACATTATTTTACAATACAGCTGTAATTTTATCTGCAGCACAAGAACCTATAGAAATAACTGAAAACACACAAAGTACTTGGATGTATTTTTCCAATATAGACATACACATTGTATTCATAATATTATGTACACAAAGTACAGTGGGATTTCTCCCCTGCATGCAGCAATTCTTACAAGTAGAGAATGCTGGAAGGTCACACTGTTAATGAGTCAAGTAATTTCTCTGCATTTGGAACATTCCAGTGCTGGATGGATACCACAGTGGATTTATGTTTGTAGCAATCACCTGGAAAAGGTATAGGAAGAAATGAAAATAAGTTGCACAGTTTTTGTTACCCAAAGGCAGAAAAGCTGTCCAGAACAATTTGTTCTTAATGGCTGTTTTAGCTCAAAAGAGGCCCTGAAGTGAAGAATAAACAAACTGTCACAGGAACAGAGAGTAAGTCTCTTAAGATCAGAGTTAAGGTTCATTGGTACAACTGCTCTAAGGCAAAACATTACCGCATCTTGGATTAATCTTGGCATGTGGATAAATATAAAGGTACAGCACTAATGCACATATGCTTTTTTTGTAACCCTTGCACATGCAATACAGCCAAATGCAGAATGCAAAATATAGTGTCTTGTGAAAATGAAATGGGAATTCTAAACATGTTGAAACAGAGGTCTAGAAATTCAGAAACTAGATAATAATAAACAAAAGTTAGATAAACAGGCTCTGCTGTCAGTCTTGCACAAGTTGTATTACCCTTGTTTAAGCTAAAACAGACTCCAGCCAGCCATCTATCTCAAAAAAACAGTTTTCCCATCTACAACTTGCCTTCAGCTTTTTTCTCCCCCACAAAGCCTCAATATTTTATTTTTTTTAAAGATTATTTTAACATATTTTGACCCTCCCATGAAGAAAACCAGATATGCACAGTGCAATTCCATGCTGGAGGGATTAGTCCTCCACATTTATTTAAGTATTAATATATCACTGTAAAATCCTTCACTTTTACATTTGTTAAAAAAAGAGGTTGTGCCAAAATCCTTTTCTCTTCTCTTTCATCATTATTTGTTCTCCATGAGTACCAGAGTCCTGAACGTAGCCACTCCTCTCTCGCTCCCAGAAACCTGCCTCTCCACACCCTCCCCTGCCCATTCCAGCTAAAGGCATTTCAGCTCTTGGAGATGGGTCAGAAGTATCAGCACTCAGGCTGAAGCCTCAAGCCAAGCAGTCTGTTCTCCTTTGCCACCTTCAAAGCTTCCCTTTAGGGGAGTAGGAATTGCTCAGCTTCAGGCAGTGGCCAGGGACATGCAGGAATTCTGACAGTCTTCACTGCAAGAATGGGATGCAGCAAGGACTTCTCACCTCCTCCAGTGTGAGGTTCCCCATTCCCTTTGCTACAGAGTTATCACAAAACCTCAACTCCTGCAAAAGTCACATAACGCCACACTGATATAGTAATAAACATTTCCCATGAGCAAAGGACTGTTCCTATTGCAAGAACAGAGCTGCATGTCCACTGCTTATCCTTCCTCTGTTATTTGCAAAACATAGCTGAGATAAGAGGATGAAGGAGGAAAAGCCATTCTTCTGACAGCAAGCATCTGCATCCCATTGCAGCATTGCGTTACCCTTCCTCCTCCCTAGTAAATAATGCTGGCCAGCATTACCTATTAGAGCAAGTCTGTAGGATTTCTGGACTGGGCAAACTCCCGAGGACTGGGCTGGTCACTTACTAAGCCTCTCCATCTGCTGATACACTGCTCCCTTCACAGGCTCCTTGGCATAGAGAGGTGGAATATTCCCACTGGCCTCAAATATTAGTTCTTTTTTCCATTATGGTATTTTAGCAACTGTTGTACTCTCCAGGACTTCTCTGGCCTGAAACAAAGTTAGAATCAGCACTGGTAATAGAGGATCTCCCTGGCCAAGGTCTAAGAAGATTATTAAACTGTCCTTAACATGATGTGCTCGTAGACACTAATAGCAAAAGCTGCTGCTGACATGCACAGAGGGAGGAGTGTTTAGCAATGGAGGAAAGTCAAGCAGGCCTTAGATGAGTTTTCCACAGAAGTGGATGCAGAATGCATACGTAGAAACAGCAGGACAAGTTCCTTGCAGGATAGAGGCTTAGCAGAGGAGTCAGTCACCAGTCTTGGGCCAAGAGCTTGTGTACATAGTTTCATAGCAGCTTCTCTACCAGCTTCAGTACCAGTGGCACTGCTCTCAAGCACCAGCATCCACACTCTCAGCTTCAAGCCACCTCACACAAGCAGTTACAGGAACTGCTTATGTCTGGGAATGGCAAAGAAGTGGAAGAGTTCTTCAGAGAGCCACTATCAATGGGACTGACCTTCATTAATCTAATTATTAGTGGCTCATATAATTTCACTATAGCTATTTTAGATGTTTTGAGCACATATACATACAGATCTTTTTAACTGACATTGCATGTGAATTATTTTCTCTGTATATGAACAAGCAGTTAGGGTTAAAATGGTTTGGCTTTAATTGAATAGTTTATGACTTGGTTTGTGTTTAAAATACATTGCTGTATGGGTTCTGCACATGCAGAAGAGCCAAGGAACAGATTACTAATCTTTAAAAAACTTGCAAAATTTCACAATCGCCTAAAAGCTAAAGCCATATTAAGCCTGTAAAACATACGGTCACTTAACACTTAAAAATCTCACTAAAAAAAAATCTCACTAAACCTATAAACCCATAAAGCCTGTGACAAATTAACTGATGGTTGTATGTTAAAATATAACTTAAAATTTATTAAAATTGTTCAAACCATTATAGCTCCACTCAAAAACTCACTTCCTATTTCACTTCAATGTAGGTATGCAGGGTATATCCTAATTCCCACTTTTCTAGAGCCAGGCCCAGGAACAACGGGATTTTCTGGTTGCCCATATCAGCTCCCTAAACAAGCAGGCTCCTGAAAACACCCCATATGAAAATATCTCTGGGTTGACAGTGCAGAATTGGTTAGCTCAATCTAATTGGGGGCCCTGGATTTTTGTCACCAGTATCAACCTTCACCCAGTTCAACAGAATCACTCTCTTGCCATTGTCAAACATTTACAGCCAGTTCCACTGTGCCTGGCCCTCTGATGTTATAGTTCCATTTGTTGAAAAATGGCAAGAGTGAGGAATCTCCCTCCCAAAAAAAGTAATGACATGTAAGAAGCAAGGTCATTAGAAATGAGTTTTTTAAACAAACAGGCAGTTAATCTCCTAAAGACTCTGGAAGTGTGCAACTTGACTTTTCTGAATTTATTATATTGGCATCCACAACTGTTCACTGAGCTAGGCCGCAGACTGCAAAAATAAGGAATAACATTTTCTTGGAATTGATGTCTCCATTTTTTATTTTTAGATACCAAGTGGGAGCAGGTATGCCATCTACACAATACGTATCAGTTCAAAAAGCCCAATCTCTGAAAATAATTTAGAAACTTTTACCTTCATGAATTTTGAGGACACACATCATTAATCACTTAACAGACTCCATGGTCCTAGTACAAAGAACTGAACTGCCAAGACAAGTTTAATTTTAATTTATACTTGTATTTTTAAACTTAAATTTGTAATCTACAGAAGATAAATCAGCCTGTGATAGCCACCCACCAGCAGGTTAGTGTCAGGGAGCAGGAGCTGGCTGCTCCATTAGGCAGGGTAAACACAGAGCCGATGTAGCCTCACCTGCACAGTACCCACCCCAAAGCCCCCAGGCAAGGTGAGCAGAGCAGGTCTGACAGCAGCAGCCAAGGTCAGCTGATAGTCCAGTGATTGTCAGACAAGTCTGCGGTGATCAAGCAGGTCCTAGGTCAAGCCAGGAAGCCAGCTAGCAGGGGTATGGCCAGGCAAGGGCATAAGTACTACATAGCTCAGGGAAGGGCATGGACCTGAGACAAAAGAGGGGGATCCTAAGGATGGCCCTCACAGCCCCGTGTCACACTGCTCTTTCCCCAGCAGTCTCATCCAAGGCTACACAGCTGCCCTGTCAGGGCAGGACCCAAACCACTCCCAGGAGAGGAGAAAGGACTGCCCAGCCTGTTGGTGCACTCAGGGTCCTGACAGCTGGGGAAGGTCCTTATTCAGCCCCATGGTGTATTTCCTGGATTCCCCACTGTTGATTGTCCCAGATGTGTACAACAACATGGTTTCAGCCAATCCTAAATGTGATAGTTCCAGTGTGTAGGAACAGTGCCATGTTACCATAAAGACCAATGGTCAAAGTTTTGGCTCTCAAGATGCAGTTCCACCAACATATACAAACTAAAAATAGTCCTATAATTCTAAGAAAAAAAAAAAAAGAAAAAGTAAAAAAAATCCCAACAGCAAGCATATCCCTCCCTCACATTGTCTCACAGGGATAACCAGTTCACTGGGGCAGAGACTCCTCTGAATGCCCCAGTAGTTCTGTTTCTGGCAGCATAGAGGTTGCTGCAAATAACTACCACCCTCTGCAACACAGTGGTTCCTTTGCCCTGGCTTCTCAGTATGGCAACTTTGAATCAGAATCTGATCGTGAAAAATCTTTCCTTAAAGGTTAATAACTAACAGACCGTCTTTCCTTTTTCAATCACACTGTATTTAAGCTGAATTCTCTCTTTACAAATGTCACCAAGTGTGCAAATGTCACACTGGTCACACTGAATGTGTGAATACTGACATCATGCTTTCTGATGTTCTCAGCAAGCAATCTGATATTAAAAGTCAAGGCCAAAGTCACAGAACCACTAATTCTTATTACCAAAACGAGCAGAATAAACTTTCACTAGTTCTGAGCTGACATCTACTGGCAGAAAGTTGCAATAGAGTAGGACACTGGACACAATCAGGAAACACATAGGAAGGTATTTTTTTAAGGATCTCCAACTGGTACCTGGTGAATGATCTGAGATTGGAAAGCTCATAAAAGTACAAATTTATGCAATTCTGCTGTAAGGGTATAATCTCTCACAGAGAGATCAGGCACACATAGCTAGGGGATCTAACTCCTCAATCATCACCTCAAGTTTTGCATTTCAAGCATAACTTTGAGCCAATTTTATTCATGCAAGCAATTGTGCTGAAATTCATTTTAATCAGATCTGCTTTGGGTTAGCTTAAATCATGAAGGGTATGAATACATAACAGCTTGCAACTGTATTAGAGCAGTTCAAGAAGTTCTTAGGTTTCAGCTGAGGCACAGTAATTAATAACATGTACATACTCCTAGCCAGCTGTGATGTAGAGCCAACTCAGTTTGCACAAAGCCACCGCCGAAGATGGTTTAAAAATTCAAATTATGCTGAAATAAACCACTACTAAATCAGAAATACATTATTTTCTCAGGGACTCAAACAACTGTTAGAACCTTACTTCAACAAAACCAATTCAGTAAGCAGATAAGGCTGTGGATGCATCTTTTCCACCTTCAGTTTCTTCCACAGCACAAGGAAGAGATTAACAGCATGGGGAGCATCCAAACCTTTCAATACACATCCAAGTGCCACTCAGATTCTATGGATTCAATCATATGATGGCAGCACAGCCACACCATAACTGCAGTTGAAAATTACTGCCATAGATTCTGTTCCAACTACTATAAATCATGTGATTTAACACATTTTATATAACAGAAATTAGATCCCTAATTTATGGCTAAATATACATAGCATTTTATTATGTACTATTGCTTTAGGCAAACATTAGAGGACCTCCTAGAAGAGAACAGGTAATTTCCTGGCATATGCAAAGAGGGCATCTCATGAAGGAAAATAAAAAGGTGAAATTCAGACTTAATACACGTTTTGTTTCTATTCTTTTCATCCTAGTTGGTTCTAATAACCACAAATTTAGTGCTGATACTGAGTATCAACATCCTGGGGAGTACAAAAATATACTGAACAAGCCAGTCATTTTCCCTTGGCAAGCTATTTAAATCTTTGGTTGTGAAAAGCACATCGAGCATTTCATTCTGCTAATTTTACACATGATTAAAAGAGACTCCTTTTCCACATCATAGGAGTCCATAATTTTTTTGCTATTCTCTATATGGCCAAAGGTCATGGGATGGGACAAAGAACCGATGTACACTTGAACCCTTCAGAGTAATGCATTAAAGTTCTATGTAGAGAAGCCTAGTGACTGAGGCCTTCTTTTCCTGCTCAGAATGAGTCCTTCACAGGACACCTCCCCTTCAGCAGAGCAGCCCCCCATATCCAAATCCAGATGTGATCTCTGAAAGCACAGCAGCAAGCTGGCCATCAAAAATTAAGGCCTGACCAGACAGAAATTATTTTGAGGAGCTATTTAATAAGGGAATATGGCTAAAGAAAAACCTTAAAAGATCCGAGGAGAAAGCAGATGTGCCTGAGCAATCCAATGAACAGTAAGGCCAGGCAGGAGCAAAGCAGCTAGAGGGACGTGTTTGCTTCAGGTGAGAAGCTGAATTGCCAGAAGGGAGAGCAAGGCAGAGGAAGCTGCTTATCCACAGGCTGGCAGAGGCCAGGAGAGCCACAGCAGGGGTAGAGGGAGCATCGCACTGTCTGAATGTCAGAAATAATTGACTCAAATGTAATGGAAGAGTTTAGAAATTAATTTTCAGGGAGAGAAATAGGTAGTTGCCAGCTCCATCAGCTGATGATGTAGTATGTTCCCAGTCAGGGATCATTCTGCAATAGTCCCTCAGTTGGACACTAGCTGAAGGCTGAGTTAATGAGGTGTGAGATTTCTCTAGCAAGTGAAACCAATCTAGTGGGTGAGAAAGCAAGCTGGAATGGTGCAGCTTTCTGGGATGCATGAATTTTTTCAGTCATTTCCTGTATGTACCAAAGACCGGCCTTTACAACTTTTATGGGTACTCTGCCATAGAGTCTCAGATGAACCAAGTTATAAATACCTGGGTAAATGATACAATGAGTTAAACAAAGAGCTTAGGGAAATGACACTTTGAGGTCATTTACCTGGATGAAAACCTAAAGCAAATCTGTTGAAGTCAGTAGGGCTATTCCAAATTTACAGTGCTATCTGAGAGCCAAATCTGGCCTATTAAAGCAGTAGTCATCAGCTTCAGTTTTTGTGTCTTACTGTGATATAAAGCCAACTTCTGTAATCACGTTTTGAGCTTCAGTTCCCGTTACTTTGTTTCCAGTGGTTTTTGAAGTATTTGTTACCTGCATAGTTAAGGGTCCTGTCACACAGCATTCACTGGGCAAAGCAGTGCTTTAAATGCTCCCAGGGAGAAGAAAATTAACATGCTGGAAATACTTTTGGGAAATACCATTCAACTTCTATAAATTAAAATAAATTGTTTGTGTTTCATGTGTTGTGAGGCTGATGCAGCGGTGTCAAAGCAACAGCCAAACCCACAAAGTAAGCATATATCAATGTGAACTATTAACATATCACATCAAATTGCACTACTATCTAGGATAGTACACTCCATACATGATTAAACCTACAAAGTGCTAAAAGGCAAATGTAGAGCAAAGGAGAAGACAAAAAGTGTCAGGAATTTGATGATCTTGCTTCACTTATCCCCATTTCTCCCTAAGATCTGATTTGCAGAATACAGTCCATACAATTCTGCAAAGCATTTGCCTTTGTTCAGTGTTCTGTTCCAAACACAGAGAAGACAATATTGCTGAAATGCAGCACTACGTGCAACAGCACCTTGAGAGTTGTTTTTAAACTAATAAGAGAAAGTAAACACTGGTTAGCTCATGTCCCATGTCATGAAATCCTATTCAGAACAGATGCAGGTGACACAGTGCAGAGAACTGCTATGGGAATGACTGCAACAGCACTCTCACCAGTTCACTGTCTCCAGGGAATTATCCAAACATTTTTGAAAAAGTACAACAGGTATGAAAATCCAGCTATCCTTACGACACAGCTTAAACATGTAGGACATAGGAGATTAAAGTCAGTGAGGTCCTTCCAGTCAGTTTAAAAAAAACCAACAAATCCCTCCTTGTCAGCTCAAATTAGGTGCTTTTTTAGAATACTAGTTTTTAATTGCTGAACCTCAGCTGTCAATACTGACCCAGTCTGTAATTGGCAGTGTTTATCAGGGCTAGCCGATTTTTATACAGATGTTTATAATCAGGAAGAGTTCATCATGATTCAGGGATAAATGGCTATCTGTAAGTGAAATTTTCACCAGAAAGTATTAAACTTGCAAACCTCAGCTAACAAGATCCATGGCAAGGGATAAACATGCCCTGTAGGAAGATATAAATTTAAAGATGAAAAGAAATAGATACTTCATTATTTCACATCTTCTGAGCAAGCATTTAAAAATTTACCTTCTACCCACGGGACCTTCAAATGCCTTTGTTCAGTAGATCAAATCCCACTCAGATTTTCTGCCTTAGCAGACATTTAAGAATGATCAGTGATACTTGCTTTCACATTCCAAACAGATGAATCATTTCAAATATAATAATATAATCTATTTCCATGATATTCACCATGTTAATGAAGTCTCAGGCTACTACCTTGGACATTGTCTTACAGTCTCCCAGATAGAAGCAATTAAAACTCTTTACAGAATGAAGTGTCTTCAGAAAGATGCAGTCTAACCCACTGCAGGAAGAGAGAACTGTCAATAAGTCTGCACTGAAATACCACTCCATCTCAGCCATCCTATCAGACTTGTAAAAATTCATTTTCTGAAGCATGTCAGGAATGTCATTCTAATCTGTCATGTAAGTGGATGGCACTAGGACTGTCTTGGAAATAGCAGACACTGGATGAGGACAAAAGCATAAAGGTGACCACCTCTTTCCACTATTTTATTGTTTTCTTCTCCTCTCTACCCAATCGTCACCTTTGGGAGAATTGCCAAAAGTATTTTTGGGAGCTACCTGCCTACAGGCCACAGCCAGCCAGACTCAGACCACGTAGCAAGTGCTGCGACTGGGGAGCCAGCAATGAACACTGCAACATTTTTCAAAGTTGCCTTTTCCCACATCGTATTTAAATGAATCAAAAATTACTGTAGTACATTCTTTTTCAGCTTATTTTAATATCAGTTACACAAAGGTAGTGATTTCATTAAAACTTGGTTTTCTAAGTATTTACAAACCAAACCAGTATAGTTTTCAAACACAGTGTTTCCCCATTCACAGCACAGCCCACCAGATCCAACTGACTTAAATTTTTACAAGACGTGAGCAGATTCAGAGGAGGATTAAGCAGTTACAGTCTGGAAGCTAAGAGCAGAAAGCAAAATAAGAGAGCAAACAAGTCTGCTCAATAGACAACAGCTTCTGTTTTCTTTTGCCACTACTGGGATTTTTGCTAGTGTCCTTCCCATCTCACTGTCCAATCCCATCAATAGTAACACAACTTCATATTCCTCAGTAACAATCTTCTAGTAAGGAGATCACTCCGTTCAGCAAACCCTGAGACTTACCTACAGAGAATTCCACTCCCCTTCCTTGCTTTGCTTTATTGAATGAGGTTTCTAGTACTTGTTCTGCTTCAAATATAGGAATTCCTTACATCCCAGTAAAAACATCCTCTTCCTATCACCTATAAAGAATAAACTTTGTGTTACCTACTCACAGCTTAGTAGAGGTGCCAGAGGAAGCAGCAAACAAATGCTTCCCCCAACAACTTCATCCATATCCTAACAGATTGGGCTGCTTAAGTAATAATACATGCCGGATCTGCCTAGATATTTTAGATCCTATACAAGTACTTCATACCTTTGCCAGAAAAACAAAGTCGTCCAAGTACAGTTGGTCCATTCACTCAGACACCTTCCTAAAAAAAAAAAAAAGAGAAAATAAAAAAAGTATGCAGATAAATTACTTTCATGATAAGAATCCAAGCAGGTTCTGATCCTAAAGTGGGACATGAACCTGAATTAAATACAAATCTCGTTTTGCAGAGCTACCTTATTCTAAAGCATGCTGGGGATGAAGCTTTTAAGGTCTACTGAAATAAACAAAAGCTTAGTCAATAGCTAAAATTCAAAATAAGCTTGGTAAATTCCTTTGTAGTTTTACTGATAACAAATGAAATTTATTAGGAAACAACCTGGCCCTCATTTTTACACTACTATGCATTTGCTAAATATATTTGGGTTTAATTTAAGTAATGAATCTGTATATGAAGGAAGGTATGAATACTAGCCAGCTCTTAACCAGACATACTATTTATGTAGTGCTCTTACAACATAGCACAGTATGACCCTGCATAATCAATAAAACATAAGCATTCCATTATGTTAAATTTAAGACTTTAAAATTAAGATGGGAAATTCAAACCAAATTTGATCTAAGTATACCAATTCCTCTTTTTTAATCCCTCCACCTCGTGTTATTAACTAATGAGTGAGCAGGTCTGGCAAAATAACCATCTGGTGTGTTTTAGCCCTTAACAGCTGTTCCTTTTTTATGTTGATAACTTCTCAATGAGGACCATTGATAGGGCAGGTTTTAGTCAGGGTTGCAGGTGTGTGGCTGTTATTGCTAGAGAATAAAATGAAGGTGTGATTAGGTTATAAAGACTTCTGTGTCTGTCTTCTAAAGCTCTGTTCTTCCTTCATCTTTCAGGTAGGGAGGAAGTGAGTTGTGGCTTTCCCTAAAACTAAGGTAAAAAAGTTGACTGGTCTGCTCTGAGGGTGGAAGTTTAGTTTTGAATTGCTCAAGGGTGGCTGGTTATGGTAGTAGCTCGAAGTCAGTGATTTCTTAGCACCTAATATTTATACAGATTGTCTTTAAATATAAGGTTTGTTTGATGTACCCCAGGAGAGCTCATAAAAATAAGGAAATGCTTTTTTATGGATGTCTTTAAGGGGATAGCTGTCCTTCTGAGAGAAGAGATTGTGCTACTTGTAGTAAGAAGGCTGTACTCTGTCCTGGGTAGTTCTAATATATCAACATATGGGAGGTTCCAAGATTATTTATGAAACTTCAGTGTGATTATTGACTATTACCTAAAAAAAAAAACCTGTTAAAAAAGCCTTGAAGAATCAAATGTTCTTTGGGTGTAGAGTTTGGTAGACTGTCTGCCTTTGTTCTGTATGTGGTATGCTAATATTTTTCTGAGCTGCTGTTCTTGACTAGTACATGATATATGCAGGTTCTATGCTGGTAGCTATAATGCTCAGCTAAAACAAAAGGAAATAGCTGCCTTTTCAGGAGGCTTGCTAATGCATGCTTTTGGAGAGCTATCAGTGAGAGCAAATAACCTTTTCTTAAAAAAAAAAAAAGGAAAGAAGTGTGGTTCTCACAAGATATGATATCTTGCTAAAAGCCTTGACTTCTCTAGAAATGTAACTCATGTAAGCTATTTGCCTTTTATTCTTAAACTAAAAAGACACTTCTATCAGGTTAGCTAAAAACTTCAAACTAGGCCTTAAGGAAACACTCAACTTCTCTTTGAAGACTACTTGACCTTTGGGATCTGCTTCAGCAGCTCAAGGACACACAGAGCTAGGAAGGGGTGGTTTGAAAAAACATCAAACAACTTAGCTAGCTGGAATCTGATCACACTTTTGCTTTAGTGTGCAAACACAGGTTTTATTTTAAGATAGGAAGGAGTGTTATGTGACTAGGGAGAAAGGGAGATGGAGAGGGAGGTAGTAAAGGAGGGATTGACCAAAACACAAACTTTTGTCTATCCTTCAGATGATGCAGTCTTAGCTCTCCTATTGGCATGGAAGTTGATTTCCACAACATAAGTTAAGGTTTTAAAAGCCAAGCATCTAGGCCTAAGACTGTGTTATGTACAAAACTTCAGTCTCCTGGTTTCCTTGGTCACTCTTTGTGCTTTTTTTTCTAGACTCTACTGTACTAATTTACAAAATTTTCAAGAAATTAGATGTGTGTCTCCATCTGAATAACAGACACACAGAGCCTGAGGTGGTGTACTTAGTAATAGAAATTACATTTGCACTCATTCTTCATGTCAGGCAGGTGTTGCTATTTTCCAAGGTATGTGAACTCTAAATGTAAACAGAAGGATGTTGCTTGCACAGAGGGAGAGCAATATGAATGCTTAACTATGGTACTGCATCAACAGAAGGTGCCTGGTGAGTTTGTCACTGGCTTGTGCCAGGGGGCAAGCAGGGTTCTGCACTGACTGGAAGGACAAGGCCAATCAGGCTGTTCCCAGTATCCCATCTTGGCTGGGTTCCCTCTTATGGACATCTCCAGTGGAAAGTACAAATGAGCGGTCAAAGTATCAACTACCTTTGCAAAAGCAGTACTATGAAAAATAGCAATAGTTTTGATACCTGATTTATTGTGGACCTCAAAACAATCTGATCTTGTACTGCATTTATTACTGATGTAGTGTCCTATGTAAGTATGCTGGCTGGTAGTCCAGAACTGTTCCTGGTATTAACGACTCAGGTTTGATACAATTTCCTTATTTAAGAAGAAAAGGGAGCTTTTACCTTGATGGCAGTACTGTTCAAGGAAAGACATCTGCATTCTGTAAATGACTACAGTGAACTAAGACGTGTGGCCAGCAGGTCGGGGATGTGATTCTGCCCTTCTGTTCCACTGTCAGAAAATCCCACCTAGAGTATTGCTTCCATCTCTAGGGTCCTCAGTGCAGGAATGACATAAACCTGTTGGAGCAAGTTCAGAGAAGAGTCATGAGAAAATTAGAGAGAAGAAGGGCCTCTCCTATGAAGAAAGGCTGAGAAAATTCGTATTGTTCAGCCTGGAGAAGAGAAGGCTCTGAGGAGACATTAAAACCCCTTCCAGTACCTAAAGGGGCTACAGGAGAGCTGAGAGGGACTTTTACAAGGGCATGTAGTGATAGAACAGGGGGAATGGCTTTAAACTGAAAGGCAGTAGGTTTACATTGGGTATGACGAGGAAATGCTTCACTGCAAGGGTAATGAGGCACTGGAACAGGTTGCTCAGGGAAGCTGTGGATGTCCCATTCCTGAAAGTATTCAAGGCTAGGCTGGATGGGGCTTTGACCAACCTGGTCTATTGGAATGGGTCCCTGCCCATGGTAGAAGGGTTGGACTAGATGTTTAAAAGGTCTCTTCCAACCCAAACTGTTGTCCACACACATGGGGAGAAACTGGAATGTCTCTTTAGCTTCCGGAGCTGTTTGAAGTATGCTTTTGAATGCTGAAATAAAGAACAAATGAAAACATAAGATGTGTGATACGCAATATCTGATGAGATGTTACAGTTTGTGTAAGATTGGGCCATAGATACTATTCTAGCAGTATGTATAACAGTAGCTTTCTACTTTATAATGAACTTTTCTGAAACTCATTACATACTTCATAGCATGATGAAAAGCAGGCTATCAGTTTTTCTTAGCAGAAAGCTAGGATGTATTTCTAGATTCTAGGGGTGCAGTATATCCAAATATGTACTTTTGTAAAACACATGCTTTGCTTAGAACATGAAGGTATGCCTGTAGCTACAGTATTGACATTCTACAAACAGAAGGGAACATGTAAGCACCATTAAATCCAGATATTCTTCACTGAATACTTCTTTTTTTTTTCCCCTCAGGTGTGATGCATAATGATCTTTGAACAAGTGGATATACAAACTCACTAAAGATGTCTGTTCCAAGTCAACACCATTCCATTATAATTAACCCTCCTCCACCAGAATACCTAAATAACAAAAGTAGTGGTTGTCAGACAAACCAGCTCCAGTACTTACGGAGGGTGGTCATGAAAGCCATGTGGAGACACAACTATTCCTGGCCATTTCACCAGCCTGTGGATGCAGCAGCGCTGAATCTTCCTGTAAGAACCATTTTGGAATAAGAGTATTAATAAGTAAAATATTTAGAGGACTTTTGAATTAATGTTAGTTGAAAACAGTTTTTTTTCTGATGCAACAGGTTATGGAAGACTACTCTTGCATTTGAACTGCTGTCTACAAGAAAACTGTTTTCTTTCTAGAGAAATGCTGCATTTTTTCTAATTTGTACTCTGTATTGAGGCTAGAAAAATCTGTATTTTGAAGGGATAATAATAATGCTTAGATAAGCCTCTTAGAGTTTCTGGATATTGGCGTTTATTTGTCTTGTTGTCTTCTGGTTTAGACATTTATTAACACTGAATATGGTGAGTATTTTCTTTTGCCTTTGAGTTTTTTATTTTTAATATGAGGCAGCCTCAATGTCAAATACTTTATGATGGGAAAACAGATCTGACTGACCCTGAAGTAAATAGGCAAATCTGGATCCATTTTGATGCATAGGAGTCATTACACTTGCAGTATTTGTTAATTTCAAATCATCTTGCTCTGAAGTTTCTAGAAGAATTAAATGTCCCTGTAAAAATAGGGAAGAAAAGAAGAGATATGATTCTTATAATGCCACAGTGGTAGACCATCTTCTAGGAAATAGTTATGATGGTAAATTCTTGTTCCGTGTTGCTGCGTGGGTTTTATTTTTGTTAAAACTTAATTGTAATAAAGTGCATGTGTATAATGTCTTGTGAAAAATTGTTTTAATTCAGGTATCTTTAGACTCCAGTTCTGGATGTTTTTCAGTCAAATGAAAACACAGGTTATTAACACAATGGTATTTCAATGACCTGGAAGATACCACTCTTGGTAGATAAGTAGAAAGGTGTTAAATAAAACCACGATATGTTTCCTTTGATTGTTTTCTGTTTTCCTCTCCACTAGCTTAAGCATTCATATTTACTTCTCTTATATTTCCAAGACTAATTGTACAAAATCACTTGTTCTGTTCAGAGCAGACAAAAGCCTGTATCTATGGCTGTTTTCTTGTGACAAACTCATTTGGTCACTTTGTACAAAAGCACAGTCAAAGTGACTATCTTCTTGTGTCTTTTCTTACCCTTTTTCCTTCTTGGAAGGAGCTGTCAGTTAAGGTTAATATTAAGGGTCATTCCATCAGAGCTGTAGCAACATTTGCAGCTGGCTTCAGACCAGTTCTGCCTCTCTGGATTTCTAAGGCAGCCTCTTGACTTCTAGGAGTATGTGTTAGTTCAACCATTGCACAAAAGCAAGCAAATGTCTGGCTCCATGGCAAGGACAATAAAGGTATTTGCCCCATTTACCTCTCTCCTCCAGATACTAGAATCTTCTAATGGCAGAATGGACAATAATTATTAGCTGCATTATTTAAAAATGTTCTTGGTGGTGTTTTGGTAAATTCAATTGTCTACACTATAATGTATTTAGCTTTTTTATTTCACTAACACAGATTGTTAGGACAGCTTTAGAACACTCTTGGAATAGTAGTAACTTCACACAAAGTATATGTGAACTTAGTGGGGATATTTCTGTTCCAGTTTCTTAAATGCACCATTAGGGAATTAGCCTCATGTTCTTACCCACAAGCTTTTAGCCATGCTACTAAAATAATCACAATAGTTCACATTCCAGCTGCCTTTCAGTCATTGCCACATGTTCACTAGACTAACCCTGAGAGGAGAGCTAGTATAACCCAGGCAATAAAGTATTTGGACAGCAATTGTGAAAACTTGGCAGCTTTTTTGTTAGTGACTGAGACTTTGTCTCTGTCCAAGTTTGTCTTTGGCTTCTTTTTCCACTGTTCTGTAAACCAGAGTGCTACTTCAGGCAAATGGCTTTGAGATAACAAACGAGAAGTGTGTATACTTTTCATAACTATTAGTACCAGGAGAGCTCTGGATTCTATTGAAATAAATATTCTTCAGGGCTTTCAATAGTGTATGTTATATGAAAGAACAAGGAGGAAATATAAGATGAAGAGTTCCTGACCACTTTTTTGGTACCTATGGCTACAGGGGTAAGTTTTCTTTTACATAAAATATTGCTTCTAACATAATGTAGTTCTCCTCTCTTGCAACTCAACTTTCATAGCTAAATGTGTAAAAAATCTTAATGTCCTAATATTAAGGTACCTGTTTGGTGACTTATTCTTTCAATACCACAGGATTATTACAGTATTATAAAGAAACCTATGGACTTAGGCACCATAAAAAAGCGTCTGGAACACAATTACTACACAAAAGCTGCAGAATGCATTGAAGACTTTAAAACTATGTTCTTGAATTGCTACATGTATAACAAGGTATGTGAAACACAGCCTCTTACCAGTAACTGATTCTACTGAACAATCCAAACAAGTCTAAAACAAGCAAATGGTTATTAGAACTTGCACTAAGTCAATGTCTTCATGATTTTTTTTTTTAAACTATTTTCTCTGAAAGGAGAGGAGGCTTTTTTGCTAGGATTGACTGAAGGCATGTAAGTAAAGTCTCCCTTGCTGTTACAACAACTGAATGTTGTACAAGGATTACACCTCCAAAATCTCTGGGTAATAGCCATGCAGCTCACTCTGCAAGTGCTGTGTAACTCCTGTACAAGTTGAACACTAACAATCATGACCCATGCTGTTTTCCTCCCATAAGTTTAACCTAATGAATTGTGAGCATCTCCCTGTGCTTGGATGTTTGTTGGCTGTGTCTCAGTATCTTTCAGCTTCAACAGCTTTCTTCAGGACATAGTAGTAAATAAGGGAGTTGAAGATCTGCCCCCTTTTCCCTTTGCTGTAGATGTATGGGGATGGAAAAAAGGACTGTGCAATGGGATAGTGGGAGAAAAAGTATTTCAATAGTGAAGTCATTTGTTTTAAAGTGAATTGTGGGGGCAGGGATGGCAAGAACTTCTAGACCTCTCTGGTACTGGTGGCTTTCTTCAATCCTTGGAGCAGGATCCCGTAGTCTGGTTATTTTATGAGGTAGCCCCCACTACTGCAGTCTCTCCTTTCCTGAGTGTTACTGACTGTATTTTGCAGCCAGGTGATGACATTGTGTTTATGGCTGAAGAACTAGAAAAAGTCTTTATGCAGAAAATAGCCCAAATGCCACCAGAAGAAACACTAGTGAGTCTCAGTAAAGGAAAAAAAAAAGGAAAGAAGCCAGAAGGTAAGGCCTGTGTTTTATCCTGAATTGTTAAAATACCAAGCAAGCAAAAGCTGGAAACAGGGAATCCTCTTTGTCACAACTCAACCCTTGAGCAGCCGGGGTGTTTTCTACTCTTTCCAGAACAATCAGACAAGTAACAATACTGCTATAAGGCTTTAGAAGATTTATATTTTTTTAAAAAAGGTAACTGACTTCCATTTCAGAAAATGTCATAGGGCTGCTCAGTGTCGTGTTATATAAACTAATAGGTGTAAACATCTATGGGAACTAAATAGCATAACAGCTGGAAAACACATTAGTAATCTAACCAGCCAAAGCAAATACAGAAAAACATTAGTCTAAACTGTTCTCAGATCAGTGGTGGAGGGCTGTAATACTGCTTAGCCATATATGCAGGTATTAGCTATGCTTAGGAACCTTGAACCTTCGTGATGCAGCTTGCACCCTTTGCTGCCTGGTCTTTAACATGTTTGTAGAAAAGAACTTGATTCTCTTCTTGGCAAGAACGTTTTTACAACGTACAGCGTATAGTGTGATGCCTTTTTAATCTTTTGTCTGAGGTTAATCCACAGCTTTCTTGAAGCCAAATAATGTGGAGCTTGGTACAATATTCTAGCTGAGGCACTAATGGTGCTGATGAGGATATCAATGTTGCTATAAGTAACAACTGCTCTTGTTTGTATTTATTTGTACCACTTGTGTGTGGAAGAGTGGTTTCACTGACAACTGTTCAATTTGACCATGAAAGAAATTAACTGCAACATTTAAGACTTAACTTTTAAAATTTCCTATATTAAAATAACCAGAAATACAGCAGCCCATCCCTGGGACTTCAAATGAACAAAGCACAAATCAGACACAAGCTGAAAGTTGTGAGCAGCCTCCAGTGATGACTCAAGAGCGACAGCAGATTCCACCGGCTCCTTTGTCTGCAGCCCAGCCAACTGCTTTAATGCCAGCTGCAGTCCCTATAACAAAAGTAAGTTTCCTCAAATAACCTTCAGAAAGAAAGATATTGAAATGGCTCCTTCAGGCATTAACAGCAAAACCTAAGGAACTAGGCTTATTGCAATATCTTTTCAAAACTTCTATTGTGATAGAAGACAGTAAAAAATCTCTATTAAATCTTCTAGGTCTCTGCTAAATAACTGGGCCAGTACTAATTCTAGAAACTAAGTGGAAATTGGGATGACTGCTTTGTACATCTTTTCTTATAAATGTGGTTTTAAAATGTTGTTCTCAAAGAAACAAAATGAACTTGAAAATGGTCATTTTTAAAGAGTATTACTATACTTCTGCAGGCTTGATCTTGATGCAGGAAACTGTTCTTTCCTTGAGGAAATAATGAGGCTACTTTGAGGATAATGGTTTGAGTACTAAAATAAAGCTCTATTTAATAATTCTCATGTTTTCAATGTAAATCAAACGCTTGATTCTCCAAAAATAGCATGTTTGCTTGAACATTGGGTAACTAGTCTGGAAGATGTCTGTAGCTCACAAAAGCAAGTTCTTGTTAACTGCAATCTTAATGTGAACATCTGACACTTTCATCAGAAAAACTCTCTTGTATTGACTTGTTTTTGTTTTGCTGTTGCAAAGAGGAATAGGCACCTGTGGCAGCCTCTCCTACAGTGTATACACTTCACTCAAGAAGAGTCTGAACACCGATGACAAAGCACATATTGTATTGCTTCCAAAGCAAATACTACCCAGGTTAAAGAAAAATAAAGATAAACCTTGTACACAAAGCCCACAGCCAGGCCTAAAATAAATAGCAGTAGTTTTCCCCTTTGTGTTGCAGTCAGTTCGTGGGTAACTCCATAACCTACCAGCTTCCTGGAATCCTCTTGAATGGCTAAAAACTGACCACAACCTGACCTGCAGTACATCCCATTCTTTCCTTTAAATCTAAGGTTAAGCTTGGTGTGCTGATCTTGTAATAACTTGTAGGTTTTCAGTCTAAACTTGTAGAAGTGCCACATTCTGCTCTGACTTCAACAGCTGTCAAGGCTCTGACATTTTTTAGATTATTCTTTTTGTGTGTGTGTATAGTCTGAAACCTGACCATTCTATCACTGCTCTGGACAACTGTGTATTTTTTCTTTTCCTAGGCAAAAAAAGGTGTGAAAAGGAAGGCTGACACTACAACTCCTACTACTTCAATAGTCACAGCAAATGGTGAATTTTCTGCTATGTTTAATGAAAGAAAAGCTGTTAAAGCATGCAGAGGTGAAAATGAACATATGGTAACAAATAAGCTTCTGAAGAGATCCTTGCCACATTCTCAACAGTCACCTGGAATTATTAAAAAAATTCAGTTGTCAGAAAAATTAAAACATTGTAATGCAATACTTAAAGAAATGTTTTCAAAGAAACATGCAGCATACGCGTGGCCTTTCTTAAAACCTGTAGATGGGGCATCTTTCTCCATTGGTGAGAACCAAGGCATTGCCAAATGTCCTACAGACCTAAGAACCATTAAAGTAAGTGTGTTTCTGAGGAAATTAGACTGTTTGTGTGCTTGCTTGAATAACTTGTGCAATTACAAGATTTTAGATGTGTTAGCTGAAAAGGTGTCATGAAAGCTGCTTCTCTTTTGAAAGAAAAAATGGGCACAGAATCCAGATACTTACGTGTCTCAAACTTAGCCACAGGTCACTGAAGAAAGTTTAAGTCTCGTGACTATGCACATAGTGGCTAATTTACTTACCCAGTGAACAAGTTAATATAAGGAGTGAGGGAATTATGAAACCCTTCCAAGCAGGCTGCATGTTAAATATCTGTTTGTACATACAGTGCTGTTGTTAATGCCCTGTAAAACAAAATGCAATTCTATTATGTCAACTTCTGCTTCTCTCTGAATCTCAATATCCTTGGTGAAGTGCCATGAAACCTCAACACTGGATATTTATGTGACACTTTTCACCTTTTTTGTGAAAAGCGACCCTTCTAGATGGAGATATGTGGACAGTGTTCTGTGAACACTGGGCATATATCTATGGGGTTAAAGTATAGCCCAGTTAAGCTCCACTTTCTCTTTTTTTTTTTTGGGGGGGGGGGAGGGGAGGGGAGAAGGGGTTGAATTTAAATCGTTTACTGAATTACCTTGAAAACTGGCTTGCACAATATAAAGGTTATTTCCCAATATCTAGCCCCTTAGAACTCTAGCTGTTATGGAACGAGCTTTGTGTAAACATCATGCTTAGAATCAAAAACGGGTGCTGAGGACATAATCAAATAAAGTCACTCAAATATTGTTGTCTTAACCTAGTGCTGAAACTAGTACTACAAAGTCCTTCCAGCAATTACAATTAATAAATCTGTTTAAAAGAGGAAAAAAAGTCTTTATTAAAAGGACAATGTTAAAGTGAGAAGCAGGTCTTCGCATAATTTTTTTTTACAATATTTACTGTCTTGATACAAGCTGAACCTGAATCTGTGTGTCAAAATGCTTGTACCCTCCTCTTTTTGTGCCAGTTCATGGTAATGCTCTCTACTAAACATGCATTATTTTTCTTTTCCTCTAGAAGAAAATGGATAACTTTGAATATAGTGATATACAAGAATTTGCTACAGATGTTAGATTAATGTTCATGAGCTGCTACAAACATAATTCTCCAGATCATGAAATAGTTGCCATGGCAAGAAAACTTCAGGTGAGTTCTCTCTTAAGTCAGACTTGAAAAGGAGTAGGTTGTTTCATGCCCTGATGTAGAATCTACTAATGTTATTGAACGACTGTGTTGCTATGTACAAGTAGTACATATGTTGCTATGCACAAGTAGTAACTTCATAATGCTTTTAGAAATCTGAAAAGTACGCTGTTCCCAAACCTAACTCTTCAGGATGTTTTTGAAATGCACTTCGCCAAAATTCCTGATGAACCTGTTGCAAGTGCTCATCTGCCACAGCCTGTGAGAGAAATGAAAGAAGCTTATTCCAGTGAAAGTAGTAATGATGACTCTTCAGAAGAAAAATCATCTGAAGACTCTGAAGAGGAAAAAAGAGTGCACCTTGCAAAGCTTCAGGAGCAAGTGAGCATTAGTACTTCATGTGCACGACTTAAGATCTCTCTGACACTGCCACTTTGATTTGTCCATTCTGAGGCTTAGCACCAAAAATCAGTTTTAAGAGATTCTAGTAATTTATTTCCTCTTTGGAAGCACCATCAAAAGTTAAGAATAGTGCCTCAGCAAATACAAAGTGGGTTCTACTACTCTTGCCTACCACTTCTTCAGATGACTCTCAAACTTTTAAAAAAACGAAACTGTTCCTGTGGTATGATGAGAGCCTGCAGACACTCCACACGTAGCTTAGTGGCATATTCTTCCAATAGGGGCATTTCTTTCATATGGCTGAAGAGCTCTGTTCTTACCCTCTGTCTCTCTTGAGCCACACAAAAGCAAGCCATTTTTTTCTACTTCAGAAAGCTCAGTATGAGAGAACAGAAGGAATTTCATGCTAACCAGTGAAGCAAAGCCATGCTTCATATTAAGAGTGGGTTGGGTCTTGTTTCTGCTTGAACATAATCTTTTAACCTGTTGCTTCTGTATCTGAAAACTCTGGGGAAAATTAGCATTTGTTCTGCTTGTCAAATAAGGAACAGTTTTCAGTACTTGTCAAATGAGCAGATAAATCATCAATTTATGAGTGTAGGCAGGAGGATAAGCAAGTGTACAAGCCAGCCTTTGCTACAGTAGTTCAGTATGTCTGAATTCTAATTCTCATCACCTGACCATCTTCCAATTCCTGAGACTTAAACAAAGTTGTGTTAAGTTTTTCTCCGAAATTCCTAGTATGTCCTAACTAACCATCTTATATTGCAAACTAGGATGCATGAGCCCAGTCCCCCTAGCCTAATTTGTCAGTGCTGTAAGAAATAGAACCTAATAAGGCACTTATGTGCATCCCAAGTGCTTGAAATTAAAGAGAGGATGCTGGAAGCTCCTAGAGTGATTTTTTTTTTTTTCTTTTTCTCTTTTTTCACTCTTGACAGAATGTTAGAAAACACATACTGCTAGAAATGTCTGCATAAAATAAGTAGCCCTACATCTTCTAGGTGGATAGTCTGACTAAGCTACAATATAGTAAGATGTTTGGAAAATAAATCTCATTTGGAAAGCAGATATTCTATTAATATCACTCAGCTGCCACAAATATCTTGTGATATTTATGACCAGTTTATTGTTCCTTCTACGTTGCCCAAGATTATCAGCTTTTTTTTTTCTTTCTTCTCATAGCTTAAAGCTCTTCACCACCAGTTGTGGGTTTTGACCAAAGCATGTTTATCTAGACCAGAAAAGAAAAAAGGGAAGGCTAAAAGTGAGAAAAGAAAGAACAAGGAAAAAGCTAAAATAAAAAGCTTGATTCAAAAGAAGGAAAATCTGCAACACAAGAAGAAATCTAAGAAAAAACTCTCTTTAAACATGTAAGTGTGAGGGATTTGTGTGGGTGTCTAATTATTTCAAACTGTTGTTACTGCAGTATATTTTTTTCCTGCAGTCAATCAAAGAAAACCATGCAGCAGGTCTTGTTGGCACATAAATCAGAAGATGAAGATGCTGCCAAGCCTATGAATTATGATGAAAAACGACAGTTGAGTTTGGACATAAATAAACTCCCTGGAGATAAGCTTGGGAAAGTAGTCCATATAATACAGTCAAGAGAACCTGCACTGAGGAACTCCAACCCTGATGAGATAGAAATAGACTTTGAAACTTTAAATGCTTCAACACTCAGAGAACTAGAGAAATATGTGGCAACCTGCTTGAGGAAGAGACAAAGAAAGCAGCAGGGTATGTAGTAGAAATGATGCTTAAAAAAAAAACCCACTAGATTTGTTTTCTTGTTTGCTTCCATGTTAACTTCTGTTTCACATGCAGTTAAAAAACCAACGAAGTCAAAAGAACAACTTAATTCTGAGAGGAAACAAGAGTTAGAGAAGAGACTACTGGATGTCAATGGTCAACTAAACCCAAAGAAGAACATCAAGTGTAATGTGGCTCTTTTACTCATTTGGAATAGAAATAGCTTAAAATGGAATTCTTCCCTTGGGCTTAAGTGCTGTTTTGCAGCTGGGGACTTTCTCCTCAGAATAGCTGGGGTCTTAAACTTCCCATTGCTAGTCTTAAGATTCTTCCTATGTTGAGTGAGCTGGAGTCACAGCAGCAAATTTGGCCAGTTACTTGTCCTGTCTAAAGCATCTTCCTTATTATTGCACCTAATACTTCATTACAGGTAAAGGTGGGAATGGCTTCAGAACTTAAGCAACACTGAACAACTCCTTTATGCTGATGTATGAAAACATGGTGGGGAGTGGGGAGGGTCACAGCCTCTTTGTTCATAATTCACTTTCTATAGTTTAGAGACTCAAGAATAACCAACTCTAGTCATGCTTGTTAGGTGGCAGTCTCACTAGCTGTCACACTAGCAAAATTTCTGTGCCAGTGACAGGTGTCTGTGTTACCTTAGACTTAAGGAAGTATCCTAGGAGAATCAATTCAGTTTTTCAGGCACTAATGAGTTTCAAGATCAAAGCCAGAAATTTAGTACATACTTGAACTGTACACTTACTGGTGGTTCTCATCAGGGGCTGAGAATGGATCAATGCAGCTGATGCTACTATTATAGGTCAAGCTGTTCCTCATTAAACCACTGAGTGCTATTATTGCCCTCTATTGGATATCTATTTAGCTCCTGTGTAAAACCAGTTAGCTGAAATGATGGAAGCATCCTTGCAAGACACAGGCTTGCATCCAGCACGAGCATTAGCTCAGTCAGGTCTTCCTGTCTAGTATACATAATGGCTTGAAAACACTCTAAAAAGAAAAGCCTGAAGAAGCAGCTGAAAACAATTGGGAACTATATGTTGTGTGGAGAGGGAAGAGGCAGGCTAGGGAATCTTCACAACTGGCATCTAGCTTGTTTACGAGAGCTTAATCTGGCATTTAACAAAGACTCGTGTCCAGGGAAACAGGCATCCATGTAACTTCTCATTTGCAAAGCTTCCATCAGAGCAACAACTTGGAAAAAGCTTTGACTGCAAAGTCCCTATAAACTGAGTGAAATCAACCCTGCAGATGCTAAATAGTCAGATGGTGGGGAGGTGGCGAAAGATGGCAATTTTGGAGTACACATGGCTTGGGAAAGAAGAGTTGGCTGTAGATAAAGACCTCAGCATGCAAGTCTAGCAGCAGCAACAAGCACATAAACAGTCACTTAACAGCAGGAAATCTTATGGGGGAAAATTGCTTGAATTGTGTCATAAGACAGCATAGTTTTAATGTACTTGAGGATTGTAAATCATGTGACTACAGCTCCTCCCTGGATATTTCAGTCATTCAACTGGGAATGCTGCTGGGAAATCCCCCTCCTCTCCTCTATAGAGGGAGCCCTTTTTTTCTCAAGTCTACTGCTAAATGGACAGTGGACAAGGAAGTGGAATAAGATGAACTGTTACATGGGAGAACAGACCTAACAAGGTTGATCCTAGTCTTGTCTATGAAGAATGCTCCACTGCCGGTTGTTCTGAATTCTCTCTTTTTCTCCCGCAGTTGAAAACAACACTGAGTCCAGCACTGGACCAAGCAGACTGAGTGACAGCAGCAGCTCCTCGGATTCTGGCAGCAGCACTAGCAGTGGTTCTAGCTCCTCAGATAGCAGTGACTCTGAATCAGGTTAGAAAGCTTACTTTTGTGTTTGTAGGCAAAACATCTACCCTCTCGGTTAGCTTTTACTGTTCCACACGCTTACCAAGGATTTTAGTTATCCTTGTAGGTTTGCTCTATTTTGAAGGCTCAACTGCAGTGCTGTTAAATCAATGTCTTAATACTGAGTTTCTAGGTAAAAACAAAACAAAAACCAAGGACAAAACAAACAAACCCCACTACAACATCCATTCAACTTACCAGTTAAAATCTTCAGAGACCAAAATAAGCTAGCAAAAGGTCTGGGTATCCAGCCTGGACACTTGACCATTGGGCTATAGCTTACTCTTGTAGTTTTGATTTGGTTTTGAAAGTGTGATTCACTTTACTTTCATCTTCTGGTCTGCAGCATAAAGGATGCCTTACCCTAGGGTAAGACTTAGTCCCTAAGCTGAGAAACACAAATGCCTACAGCACTGACTGTAGAACCAAAGTCCACCTTGGTGCTTAAGCTGTCTCAAGTTTGTATACAAAACTCTCTTTAGTTTTCTAGGACAGAATAGATCTGCCAAACTGGAGGTCTACAGTGTAGATATCTGTGTGAGGTATAAGGTGAGATGAATGCTCAACCCTCTGTAGTGTGGGGAAGCAAATACAGTGAAGTCAATGGCAGCGAAGACCTTGATCCCACAGAAATCTTTGTGGTGTTTCTATATCTGGGAGAAGTTCTCTAAACGCATCAAGCTAAGTATTCAAGATGAGAATGTTCCTTTCACTGTGAGGTTTGGCTCTCTGGGTACAGCTGCAACTCACAGCTTGTATATGTGAATAATGTAACATATGTGAATGACTGATTTGGTTTTTTCCATCCTCCTCTTTCTGCCCACCTCACTGTATTTACAGCTACAGAAACCTGTTCAAAACAAACTGGAGCCAGGCAGAAATGTCCAGCTTCTATGGAAAAGTCTAAGGTAAACTGACTGGAATGGAGGTAATATTTTTGCCCTAAACAAATTTAACATACAATAGTATTGGAAATTACACAACTTTATGAGGAAATAATGAATATGGCTTGAATGTTATTTGTTCTGTAGGACTGAGTTATATGAAGATGTCAAATCTGCTGGTTTTTTAAAGTAGTTTATGCATCTGTATATAAACTGATGTCATGGGAGAACTCCTGAGGGTTTTACCTTTTATAATCCTTGTGGTCATTATGTGTAGGGTGAAGGAGAGGGGGAGAATGCTGCCCACACACCCCTAAAAAATTCAAATCCTCTCCAAATTGATCTTTGAGTATCCATGAGCCAATAAACAGTGCAAGCCTCACTTAAATGTTTTTTCTTTATGAACAACCTCACTTCTACATCTGAAAATAAATAAATTGACAATATATCACTTATTTTCAGGATACTTTAATATTGCTTATTACTATGGTATTATAGCCATCAGCAGTTTTATCCAGAAATAATTTTTAATGCCTCTTACATTGAATTGCTCTATTCCTGTATATACATTGGGTGTTATTTCTTGTCAGGGTTAACTGCCTTTTACAATTTGCCTTCAAGCTGCCAAAGCCAGACCTTGAATTTCAAAGCAAGATCACGGCAAAGCCTTCATTCTTTTTGCAATAGGTTTGCTTTCCCTTAAAGTACAGGAAAGTAGGCTGCAAATTTATTATTCAGCTGCTCCTTCTACATCTTCATAAGCAAAGACTGAAAAGAGGAATTATGCAACACACTTTTTTTGCTTAAGAAGAGCAGCTTCTGCAGTGACAGAATGACAGCAATAAACTTGAGAAAAAAGGATCCAAGAAATAAGCTTCAGCTTGGTCAGTTGTAACAGCCCCTAACTGACTTTCTGAGTAACAGCAAACATCACACTTCAAATCCTCACATTACATTTTGTTCTCAGGGGTTTTCTGTATCTGTCAACCAAGATAGTAAGTGCATTTTACCTCATGTCTCTGTCATCTAAATTCTTAAAAAAGTGCTGGATAAGTATCACAATACAAGGACTACTGAATCTGATAAACAGTGGAAATGGGAGCAGTGGTAGGGAAAGGGGATCAAAACACTATTAAGAAGATTTGGCTGTATTAACTACCATAACCTCTTTACAGAGAATACCACTTTGTTTACAGAGGACATCCTGCAATGCTGTTCTGCAAGCACAGCACTCATCTGTTACTAGTAGCTTGCAAAATCATGGATCATCTGATCTGCAGCAGCCACCTCCCAATGTACAACAGAGGCTCCAGCCTTTACAGAATAGATCACTTAAGCCACCAGAACAAAATGCCTTCTCTCCCTCAGGTAACACCTTTATGGCTATATTTGACTGCCAAGGGAAGAATGGGTGCCAGGATGCTTGTAATGCCCAATAAGTTTATCTTGGAATTTTGGAGGCTATCAAGTGGATATGAGAAAAAATTCTTGCAGGGTATGGATTGCAAAGAGCATGATGTAAATTAAAGCATGGCAGCACTGAGGATTGCCTAGAGTTTCAGATTGTGGTGGGACAGAGTAGTATTCAAACAGGAGGAGGTGTTCAGATGGAAAAGGATACCTTAATGAACCTAGAGTTACAGAAAGTGGTGAACACCTTAAGGCAGGAATTAGATGCTTAAACCCATCACCACTACTCAAGGTCAGGTCTGAAATGCCTATTAGCTGAATTTAAGACTTGGTGCCATAGGTCCTCTAAATTGATTGCTGTTGTCTAGACATATCAAATACATGAAGTTGCTTAGGAACTTGATCCAAGGAGCTTTGCTTTTCCCTCCCTCATTTCAAAAGGTCTAATAACATCAGACACTTCTGAGGTTTTGGTAAAAGACAGCTTGAGCTGGTAGCTGATTAACTGAGAAATCAATTAAAATCTGATTAAAAATAACTCTTAAATTGTGCAGCTAGCGTACATATCTTCATACCAAGTTAATCCACAGATCTAAACAGTGACCTAATTTTGAGATGTAGGACTGCACTTTGTATGATAGGGGAAAATCATACTCTACTTCTTTCTCAGGTGTAATCTCAGCTATTTGTGTTCCGTATGATGCTCCAGAACAGCAAACTCCTCAGAGTACTCCAAAGACAAATCAGTCTTTTGTCACTCAGTCCAGACATGCTCTTCCAGAGGTGAATATGTGCTTCTCTCCAATGAATTCATTTCAAATAATGTCTTTAAAGCATGCTTTTATTCCTTTAAATAAGATATAATATAGTACTTCAGGCTTGAATGTGATGTGAGGAAGGCCATTTCAGCTTTAGAACAAAAGTTTTCTAAAACTCTACTAACAAAGTGATTCTTATCCTTAAACAGGGTGTTTCTTCATTGCCTGTTGGCTGCAACATAAAAGGAAAGTTTGTCCAATCAAGTTTATGGTGTACTATAAAGCTTATTTTATTTCTTTTTAGGGCTATAGCTTGGACTTAAGTAACCCTTGCATGCTTACAGGCTAAAAGTCCACCCTGTAAACCTACAGCTTCACAAAACAGACAAGCAGCTTATAATAGATGTTTTTCTAGAAATATCAATTTCACAAACTCAGTAATACTATGAAGGCTCTAGAGGCTATACTGGAAAAGTGTGTTGCTTTTTATTCCTTTTCCTAAAGGTATGGAAACTGGGGCTTTCAGATGAGGTTGTGAAATATTTAGTCACTGTTAATTTCTATCTCAATATGTTCTTGGAGAGTATCCTGGTTAGAAGGGCCTCTGTGTAACAAAGGGAGTTATCGATGTTACTGCAGCATGATCTGTTCCATCTTAAGGTGTTTAATGGTCTTTCTCAACATGGTTGAAAATTTACCTGCTTTGGCGAGGCTGTACTAGCTTTTGTTTTCAGAAATTAATAGAAACCACCTCTTGAATTTAGGAGCACAAGAATGTATCCTGTAAATAAGGAAGAAAAGCAGCTCACCCTTTCTCATTGGCGTCCACTGTCCAAGATAGCAAGAAGTGTATATTATGACTCAGGTTTCTGCAACACCTTCCTCAGTTCAAGGGATTACTGCACAGAGGAAAAAATACCTTTAATCCTAATGCTGTATAATAAGAATCCCCATATGCTAAAGACACATTTTGAAGAACGTATTTTGAAGTCTAGCTTCTCTTCTAGGTATCCAACACAATCTCCCAGGTTGACAGCGCTGACTGGAGTAAACAAGCTGAGCAAACAAGACATCTAGACAAATCAAATAAACTTCAAAACAAGGCCAATGTGAGAACTGCTGATTCAATATCCTTAAGTCAAAACCAAAGTATGTAGTGTCATAATAAAAACAGTAATTGATATGAAGAGTGCAAAGTTACAAATGTATATGAACCTAGTTTAAAGAAATAAAATGCTGAGAACTTGTACATTAATCAGTTTGTACAATCTGTACAAACAAAGTACAACCTGTAATTATCCAGAATAATGGAGGGAGTGATGTTTTCCCTTGCTCTTTCTTTTTGATTTGCTGCTTTAAAAAAAAAAAAGTTAAATGGATGTTTGGTTCTTGTTCTCTGTTAAAATGTATAAAGCAAATTACTTTTTGATGTAGGAATTTAGTAGTACAGATAGTACTAAAAGAAGGAAGTCTGAGAACTGATGCTTCAGTCTGTTGAACTTCACTGGACTTTAAAATATCTTCTGCTGGAGCTTCATGGAGTATTTTGAATTATCTCAAGCTTTTGGTGACAAGGGTCTGACAGTAAATTAATGTCAAACAGACTTCCACCATGAAACAAACTTGCAATTATTACAAGAACATAGGCCCTCTGAAAGCTGCATTCTATACTTCATACATCTTTCAAACTAAAGAATTGAACTGAATATCCCTGCTAAGAGTCCAGTGTTAGCAGACATGATTGTTTTGGTTCCTCCTTTACCCCTTGTCCCTCCAACCTACTTCTACAGGTTTAGACAGGGGACAGAACAAGCTCCTGAAAATGATGAATTAAAAGGCACAGTCTGCTCACTGGTTAACTAGCATTATTCTTTGGCAAAAATTAAAGAGTTATTTCAATTGTATTAAAGCAGTTCTAAAACTGGAAATTTAATTTTCCGTGGTGCTCTCTTCAGCATTTTCATGGCCTTAACACACCAATGCATGCATGTACTGCCCCTCACTTTGTTCGAACTTGCAGCAGCTCTACTTGCTCTGTGGCTTTAGTTAATGATTTTCAATTAAAAAGTTTTGAGGCTGTGACAAACTGAGTGAGGGTTTGATACTTTGCCTTTAGAATTCTGGATCCAGCAGCCAGAGACTTCTCCTTTGCATAATAAAAATATGCCAACATGTTACCTTAAGTTTCTTATTAAGCATTTACGTAATTACTGAAACATCTCAAACTGCAGTAGAGGGTCACTGCTGAATGACATAAAATATCTGTGGTGTTTATATCTGGTTTGAAAAAGTGTTTAGGTTTTTTTCCCCTCAAATAATAAAGAGGTAACAGCATGGAGCCTTTGTGCATCCTCTAGGCTACTAGAAATGTGATGACTAGCTTTTGCCGGCTGACCTATTTGCTTTGTTTAAAAAAACCAAAAAAGTAAATAGGGTTGAGAGCTTTAGGCAAAATGAGTTTACATAATGAATGAGGTACCCTTAAATAATACTGGAATCAAAGGGAAAGAGGGTTGGGAGGAAAAGGGGAGGAGGTAAGTGGCAAAGTGCTGCGTTGAGACTTTCTGATCAAACTTATTGGGTGTTCCACTGGGACCTTTCCTAGAATCAACCAGGAGTTAATTTCTCATCTATAGCTGAGCTAACTATCCCTTTCCCTGCCCAAAAGTGGAGAGAAGTGATCCAGTTCAACTTAATCTTAGGAAATGTTTGGGAGAATTTCTGTCATTCTGAACCAAATAATAGTAAACTGCAGTGTAAGTTTATAAGTCATTCCTGGAATGACTGAAGTTTTATCATTTAATTTTGAGGGAAATATATCCATAAAATCAACATGAGTGAAAATCCTTTTTTTATTCTTCCATCAGGTCATTATACACCTGACAATAAACCTAATGATAAAAACATACTAGAGCCAAAATCTGAACTTCTTCCAAAAAAGGTAAGTGTTGATCAAGTTCTATTTGAGAGGAGGGTGAGTTTACTTACTAGGTTGAGTAACTTCCTGACTTAGGATCTTCTCTAAAAATCTGTTCTTTTACAATTAGAATATTTAGTGTATGATATGTCTCAGGCACCGTTATAATCTGTACAGATTTATCTGATTTTTAGTGCTAAAACCAAACAAACCTATAGACTCTGGGCATTTCAGAAGGTACATGAGGCATATATAAAATAACATATCCATGTTGTCATATAAAAATATGGCTTGTTTCATTTAGTTTTAATATTATCTAGTTCTTATATCCAAGTTATTAGTGTGCTTTCCCTTGCTGATCTGGTAACAAAAATAAGAGTAGCATGGAATATAGTCTTGGGTACTATTGAAAAACATGTTCTGAAATAAGATAAAGCACTTTTAATGACTAAATGTATTTATAAAAGTTAACTTAAACTGTATGCTAAGAAATATTTGTTTATTTTAAGTGGAAGAACAGAGAAATTTTCTTATCTGTTAAATTCTTCTCTGGTAATTAGCTATTTGAAAACATTAAATCAAAATTACTAATAATAGATCATTTTAGCTAATGGACCTAAGAAGTTTTCTCTATAATCTATTGAGCTAAAATGTTTCTAGAATTTTTCTTTAGGCACTTAGCTTTCAGGGAGCTATTAACTAACATATTGAATTCAATTCCAAAAATATGTATTTCCTTCATAAACACATGACCTTCTGCTAGAAGCAGGATTTCTTAATAATACTGCTTTTATGCTGTTTTCTGCTGTGAAGAAAATGCCACAGGGGAAATGGGGTAACATGGGTATTTAAAACAAACAAAACCCACAAGCCTAATGCCAAACTATTGCTATGTAAGGATTACATATAGAGAGTAGGTGGATGTTTTCTGTATTAAAACATTGTCAACGGACCTTGTGTAAACTCAACCTTGTGAATTCCTGTTTTCTGAAATGAAAAAAGAGAGGCAGACTTGAAGTGTAAGAGTAGATATAAATACTAACAATTTTTAGCATATTGCTAAAGAATCTCAGAGTGGATGAGAAAATATATCTAAGCCTGTTCAGACTGTTATATTAGCACTAACGTCCTACCAAAGGAAGGCTATTTTGTTGTAGATATTTCCAAATAGAGCTAGTAAAAAAATTTTTTGCTAATGTAAGAACTGAGCAGGTAATGGATGTTAGTAGTTGTACCATATTTTTGCTTCTGCTGTGTTTTCCTTTTTCTAATAACTTCAGGATACAGGATTTAAGAATATAGATTCCTGGATAAGCCTGTGTAAAACAATGAAGCTTCCAGCTCCAATAAAAGCATCTGCTGAGAGCTTCAAACAGTTCAGAGAAGCAGTGTTAAAGAAGAGTGGGCAAGTGCCAGAGGTAAAAAGGCCTCTGGTGCAATCTGAGATGGAACTGCAAAACATTCCACAGGGGGAAAAAAGGTTTGTAACACATTTAAATATTATTCTGTTTTGTGCTTGTATGGTACTGGGTGGGTTAGTTATTAAAACGAGTGTTTTGGGTTAGGTAATGGCCACATATCAGACGAAGTCATGGAGCTGTACCACTCCAAGCACAACAGCACATCCAAAATGCAAAAAGCAGCTTTTTCCCATCAAATTAGTATTATTTCAGCAGTTAAATAAACTTCTTGGCAATTTCTTTTTTCATTGTTGTTAGTTTGATTTCTGTTTTCGATTTCGGGGGGGGGGGGAAGAAATTGTTTGGATGTTAGAATGTGAGTTTTTTTGTCCCCTAGAACACTCAATTCCTCTGGTCATGACCAGAATTCATATTTGTCCTCAATATATTATTTCTCCTATACCTGTAGCCAGGAATATCCTCATCTTACTGCTGTCCTAATGGGATATAGGATAATCTAGTCTTCAAGAACATGGTGTTAACATGGCTAAAGGGGTTCCAGTGCACACCACTTTTGTCAGCAGAGTTCTTTGCATTGCTGTAGAGAAGCATATTACATAAGCCCCTGCTGTAGTATTCTTCCCTAGCTGTTTGCAGTCCCTCTTTTAGGGAGTGCTCATTTGTGTATCCCAGTCTGAGGTATATGGTTATGCTGAGTGGGATAAGCGACAGCCTACTAATTACTGCTTTGAAATAATATCCTGGATTTTGTTTGCCACCTTTTGGAAGCTCTGTAATAGTTCCCTCTTCAGTAGTATTGATTTTTTTTCTTGTCTATTTGACCCTGTGAAACATAAGTCTGAACTGGTTCCTAAATTCTCCTGCTCCTGCCCATTGCTGGCTGTATTAGAACAGGTTAATTTTTTGGAGTGTATTATTTTAATATTTAATATCTTATTATCTCAAGTCAGAGCATTTGAGAGACTTAAGAGTACGCTCCTGCTTTACAACATATAGTGCAGTCCAGGCACCTTCAGCTGGTGTCTCTGAAGAGAAAACCAGGCATGTAGCTCTATGGAACAAGACATTACAGGTGTTTGCATGAAGTTAGTGAAATATACCTCAAATAACTACTTGAGGAGGAAGAAGGTAGAAGAAAAACATTACGGGCCAAGAAAGTAACAGAGAACTAAGAATTTCAAAGACAGTGTATGTAGGTTTTGTGTAGCGTGTCTATAAACCCCACATGCATAGAGATTGGAAATGGGACACAGGAAACCTGAACCTACTACAGCCCAACAACTGCAGGCACATACATCTTATGAAGGGAAATTACCATGAAACAACATGTGGAACAGAATCACGGCTTGAGTGCTATGCACTGATTTAAATTATTTGCAGAATTCTATCAGGTGCAAAATGTTCTTATGAAGAAAAAGGACAATTTTTATCCTCCACTGATTTCTTTTCATGTCTTTAAAGGGGCCATGAAAGCCCAGGATTGGATGCCATGGCTGCAACAGACTGTGAGCTTGAAAAAGAAATACATAAGAACAAACAACTGCCCGAAGCTGAACAACATACTCTTGATCAAGACCGTAACTTGGCTAGAAAAATGGAACAAGAACGCAGGAGGAAAGAAGCAGTAAGTTGCTGACTCTTGCTACTTGATTTTTTTTCAACTCGAGAATAAATAAATATTAAGTCAGGTCCTAACTTCAAAGGATCTGAATAATTGAAAACAACAGAACTACACTACCTGAAGAATTAGTCCAGAAAATGAAATAGGAAACTCAAAGTATGTTTTCAAGTGATGTACTATGAAAAGCTATCTTCTTGGTCCTGTTACTCCTATAAGCTTAGAAAAATTGTGTAGTAAACTAAAATTGTAAATAATAAAATATTATTTATACCTTCTAGATAGACATATTTTATATTAAAATATATATTTATAATATTTATATATTTATAATATATATATAAAATATTATACAGGCCTTCTAAATAGTTTCAAACCTTGAGTCTTGCAAGCTGTCTATCCTCTTTAACATGTTCCATGTCAACAAAAGTGCTAGTCATACTGTTCTGATCTGAAATATCAACCCTGAACCTTTTTAAAACTAACTCTATTTATTGGTGTAGGTAATGACTGCTTTTTAATTGCTACCTTTTTCAGAATAAACATTTCTTAATTCATGAGAGGACTTCAACAGCAGGCACACTCAAACTTGTAATAACAGAGAAGGCATACATTTTTTTAGAAGATGCCTTATAGTTTTTTCTTAAATCCTTATTAAATATTTTACCTCCATAGTATTCATTAATGTCTGATTGCTATGAAAAGACACTAACTTGCTTTCTTGCAGATGGCTTGGCTAATTGATGTGAATCTGCAGAGAGATATTATGGCATCTTTCGAAGAATATCTTCAGTGAAAGCTGTAGTTAATATAGAACTTAACTTCAAAACTGCTGCAAGCAGCATAGTTTTGTACTAGTTAGGATCCTATAAGACTTACAGTTTAAAGGGTATGTAAGCTTCTCTAAAATACTTTGTATTAAAAGCTTGTTCATTAACACCTGAAGTGCCAAAAGACTTTTTTTTTCCATGGCTCGTTTATACCATGGAATGCAGTCTGATACACACTGGAATGCAGCTGTTCTTTTGTTTACAGTTTTGTATGTTGTGTATGTATGCTATTAATACAATCACTTTACTTTGACACACTTGCACAGAATCTGGGCTGTGATAAAAAGACCTGTACAATAGTGATACTCTCTAAAGGGTTAATAACAGTATTTGTAATCATAAATAAAGTTTCCATTAATGCTGTAATTTGAGCAGTAAATCCTGTGTAATTGCATTTCTTTTAAGGCCCAGATGTGTTTAATGTATTTTATCTTAACATAACATTCGGCTAAGGGTGCAAACATGTCTACCACATAGTTCTGGTTCTTCACAGGAAGAAGTTATCTAAAACAACTGGCTCCAGTTTTGAAAGATTTTCTGATTAATGCAAGATTTTATTAATGTTGGACTACTTGTCTCAAGCAGAAACCAGAATGTAAAAACTCTACATTCTTGTTGATTATATATAGCTGTGTCAAATTAAGGATGGGAGTAATAAAACATTGGTTTATAGACTTAATACCAAAACACAGTGCGTAATACAGAAATGTTGGGTGGAAGGGGCCCCCTTGAGATAATCCCGTTCAGCAAACTCCAAACCTTTTTCATCACATACCCCATCATTTAAAAATTTTAAGCATGGACCCCAATTTATTAATTTATAAATTATATACTTGTTCTACTGTACTAGTATATTTTTACATTATAATTTTTTAATTTCCCTTTTTGTCATATTTTTTATTTACTTTTGTTTAGTTTTCATTTTATTTTATTATTTTAAAAAATTGTATTACATATTTTCTTCCTACACTCCATTTCGGAGACTACTGATCTCAATGAACCTCCCACTCAAAACTCTCTATCACTACGGAGAACTCTGATCTGTCAAGTTCCTGGATGAAAGTGAAGGTAACAATACCAGTTGTCGTGGGGTTCTGCCACAGACAACCCAACTCAGTAAAGTAAGTGGAAAAAACTTTCTACAAATAACTGAATTTTCAGAGAAAGACAATAAGTTGCTTCTAAATTCATAGATGCCAGCTAAAGCATGCCTAAAAATAGCAGCCTGGTCTTTCAGGTAGCAGGCTGATGAGATAGTGCTGGCTTCAATATATCTATCCTACAATAACTATTGTTCTGGATCTTCAACTTCTGCCACAGCTGGAATGGTATTATTTCATTCAACAGCACAAAGAGTGTATATGACTATATATATGTGTATTGGGGCATCACCCCCTGAAATGTCTAGGGCTGTCCTCTCACATGAGCCTGGCCTGGAGGCACTCTCAAATATATGCTGTTTGAGAGATTTGAGGACTTGGCTAGGACAAGGATTTCTGATGGAAGATGTCTTGTAATGTAAACTAGTGCTGTTAGGATGTCTTGTTTCATATCTACATCAAAAGTGATCTGCCTGTCAAAAGATCTGCCTTCATTTGTATTTTATATGTTATTAGTAGCTATTTGTCCTGCAATAAAATACTGCAGTTCACATTCAGGACACTCTACCTTGCTGTCACCTGGATATACTTTCTGACTGGGTTAATGCAAACTCAAGATCTCTTGCTTTCGAAATAGGAGGTGACAGAGGCAAGGGCAAGAACTCCTTCTGCATTTCATCTATTCTATATAACTATATGGGCTTTGCTAACAGTATTGAACTGGTACTTTTTCCCCTTCAAAAACTAATTCCAGCTTCCATGACTCTATATTGTTGTGATGGCTTGAAGTCACAATGTCAGTGCTGCTAATGCTAATCTGATAAACCCTTTATTTGCAACCTACAAGTTACTCGGAGAGGATAAGCAGTTCCTATCTTCAGACAGAAAGCTGACTTTAGAGGAAAGGGAGATGGCCTCCAAATGTGAGTACCAAGCCTATAATGATTGTTTGCCCAAAGCCATGACCACACTCAAGGAAGCAGGACTACCACTTCTGTAGACACCCTCTGCAAACAAGCTGCTTAAATGAACTGTTAGTTACCTAACAGTTAAAATGTGTATTAAGTTCTGTTACACTGTTCATTTACCTTGACCATTTGTAAAAAACAGCTCCATTAATGTGTCACTTGTATACTTGTGTCTACGCTAGTAGATTGTATCTACGTGTAAATGAAAGGGAAGATAGTCATTAGCTTTAAGAAGTTCCTCTGTCACTAACAAATGGAATATGTTAAATTTCTTAGTATCAACTATGAGTTGGTCAGGCTGGAGGCAGAACCAGTGATGTGCAAACTTGTCCTCTTTTGTCTCTCAGAGAAACAGTATTAGTTGAGCTGACAAAAGATAAGCAGGCAGATGGCACTTTATGGAGGGCAAAGCACACTGTCAAAGCACGTAAGACCATCTGCCTTGGGGTTGATTTGGCTTGGCACCCATTAGAACAATAATTTAGGGCAGAAGATGAGAAAATCGAAATATAAGGAAGACAGAAAAATAATTGTTTGGGTTCTTAATTTTTCTTATTCATATGAGATATATAGAAAATTCCAGGCTTTTTTCTGCAAAATGCTGGAAAATGTGTGGAAGGTATTCGCCTTGTACAAACAGGTTTGCCACACGTATGCAGACAGTATGGTCCTAGAGTACAAAGGAAGTATTCCTCAATAAAAGAGGAATTCTAGGGCTTCCTTGGAAAACAGGACAGCTAAGGAAGCAGAGGTGGAGGTGCCCAGAAGTGCTGAGCTAGGATGTGCAGATATTTCATTGTGCAAAGACCACTCAGAACTGCAAGGTCCCCAGCACTACCTTCTTCCTAGCCCTGATAGTGGATCCATATCCAATACCTGAAGATGACATAGCAAAACTCCATGGGAAAAAGGTTTGTGTAATTTAGAAGTTTGACATGAAACTACCTAGGTAGTTAGTGATGTATAAAATAAAAACAGACTTAGTTCTAGTCCTGTGAAAAAATTGGCTTTGCTTCTTTCTTTGTACAAGGAATACTGCATAGCTTGGCCAAATACCTGCATACAATAATAAGGCACATCATGGTTCCAAAGTTTCACTCTTCTCATATTGTAGATGACTACTATCATTTTGTGATTGCTGTGCCCAGCCTATCACTGGACTTTCATCAACCTTTCTTTAGAGGCAAGTGGAACATTGTGGTCAACTCCAGGATTTCCAATCTCAGTTTTCCAATTTTTCTTAAGAGATGTTTTCTAGTAATTCATTCTGATTACTGGCTTATTAAGAAATGAGATGGCTTCTGTGATATAAACAACATTGGTTGTTTTGCTCCTGCCAAACTTCCTAATTTATCTAACTGGGTCACTGGTTTACTGAGGTGCACTTCAGGGAAATTCTGCTGCAGCTTAGTCTGATATTGAGAAGTTGCGAAGGCTTCTTCCCTACAAGAAAGGTCATTAGCACAAAGTCTGATGCATGAAGAATTACCCCTATGCTAATCCTGGGGTTGGCGGTGTGAGTAATCCGAGTTTGAACGGAAAGCTCAGGCTCGGTAGGCATGATTCACGTAATCCTACTGCAGTCTGCAGAGCTCGGTGACTTAACTGAATCATCTGCTTCTGATGTTCCTTCTCTTCTTGCCCAAGAGAATGAAGGAGCCTTAAACAGCCCTGCACCTTTTTCCCCATTAGCCTGATAAAGCTCCTGCCCTTAAGTTTGTAAGGGCTTGTATTTAGACAATGAGTAGGGATCGTGAACAGTGCTATTCAACATTGGCAGCTGATGTGAGTTGCTGGTATTTAATCTGTGTTATTGATAAGATAAAACTTGGCAGATTTTTACAGTTACTTGAAAATGTTACATTTAGTAGCAGAAAATAAATTCAGATAATGATTTTGTATCTTGCTTAAACTTTTAAATGCATGAAAATGCACTAATGGGCCATTCTTTATAACATTCTCTTCTGCTGCTTTATTTCATTTTTTTAAAAAAAGAAAAATCTTGAACTTGTTGAAACCAGAATTAATTCTGTCACTGCCTTCAGCGGGACTGGGATTCAACATCAGTGCCTATATTTGTAAGTCTGAATTTAGAACAAGTAGGAGAAAGCATTTGGTATGTTACAGACAAAAGTCGTCTACAAGCTGTGTTCCATGCATAGCGAAAAACTATATATATTCTGCCTGCATACATGCTTATCTAATTTTTTAAAAAATAGCCCACTGAATTACATATCTTAGAGTTAACAGATGGATGATGTCTTTGTACCAGCTTCTACTTGCACTGCTGGACAGAGCAAAAACATTTCTTGGAAGTTAGATTCTAATCCTACAGATTCACCTGGATCAAGAACAAATTTTGGTTTTCATCAAACTCAAGTAACATTTAGCAACCCCACCCCTCAAAAGGGAAGCAGCTGCACATAAGCCTACATATTACCCATGACCCTCATGTGGCCTCCCCAAACCTTGTCCATATCCTCTAGAAGCAAGGGGTTGAGATCCAGGAGTAAAGATGAGCAGGCTGTGCAGTGAGTTGGATCAGGACTTGACGGGATTTGACATGCAAGCTCAATTCTTGACTACAATTTTCTTGTAGTTAGCAAATACCTTGTCCACATTTTGTTATTTCCCAGAACTAATAAACTGTAATTTTTCATAACCTGAACTCTTATGACCTGCAAAATCAATTGTTCAGCATAGTTATACTTCTTCTTACAATTTTGGATTACATGAACTATTCTGGTTCTAAATTACCCTTTATCCTGCATATCAGTAGGTTAATACCAGATAGACTGGAGCCTTTCTTCTTACCCTGGCATCTGTGGCCTCGTATGTGACTGTGACTACTTTGCTTGCACTTGTAGTGATTTACAACTAATGGACAGGCATAGGATTGTTCAGTTTCTAAAATCAGCCTTGAGGGGTTGAGATCTCAGTACAGAATGTCACATTTAAAAAATTATATAAATTTTGGTGCTGGAACCCAAAATTCATATATTTTTAAGAAATATTCATTAGTAATAGCATATAATAACTAAAATTGTAATACATTTACAAAATCACCTTTAAATGGGTATAGTAGTGAGGCAGAAGTGAAAGAATGTAGTCTTGAAACACACTACAGTGGAAGGGCACAGCCCCACACTTACACCTGTCCACCTCTGGCACGTAAATAAGGTACGGACAGTCAAGGACGTGTTCGGAGCGTGCAGCGCGATCGCCGCCGGGCCCGGGGCAGGCCGGGTGGCGGGGCTGGCCCGCCGGTCCCGGCCGCGCTGCTCCCAGTGACATTCCGAGCGCGTCCCGGTGTCTGGCGGCTCTGGCGGAGCGCGCAGGTGACACAGCCGCGCCCCGCCGCCCCAGAGACGGCTTCTCCCCGTTTCACCGAGAAATACTCGGGGAGCAGAGCCCCCCGTGGCCGAGCCCTCCGCAGTCGGGCGCGCCCTCGGCCGCAGCGCCGCCGCTCCCGAGACGCCGCCCGGGGTCCGGCGAGCCAGGGCCGTGCAGCCGGGCGGGGCGGGCGGCCGGCGCTGTGTCCGTGCCGTGTCCGTGCCGTGTCCGTGCCGTGCCCGCCGGCGGCGCGGGGCGAGGGCCGCGGGGCGGGCGCGCCTCCGCCGCCGCTCCCGGTGCCTCCGCTCGGGCGGCTCCTGGCGGCGGCGGCGGCGGCGCTCGAGCCCCTCCCGGCCGGCGGGTTCGGCGGCGGCGGGGCCCGATGGCGAGACCCGGCGCTGCGTGCCCGCTGCCCGCCCGCCGGGTGATGGTGGCCGCCCGGGCACTGCTCTTCTGGGCGCTGGTGTACAGCTACTGCGGGGTGTGCGCCTGCATCGCCGGGCTGCGGCTGCTCTGGAGCATCGGCCGGCGGCCGGGTGAGACCTTCCGCTGGGTGGTGCGGGAGAACCCCCCTGCCTGCCTCAACGACCCCTCCCTGGGCACACACTGCTACGTCCGCATCAAGGTGAGGGCGCGGGCGGGGGGCGCGGGGCGCGGGCCCCGCTGTGCGCGCTGCACCCCCGCGTTGTGCATGGCACCCCCTGGGCATGGCACCCCCTGGGCATGGCACCACTGCCGCCCTGCTGTGCGTGGAGTGTGCTGTGCATGACACCCCCGCCCTCCCTGCTGTGTGTGGGGTGCGCTGTGCATGGTACCTCTGCCTGCCCTGCCGTTCGCGGGGTGCTCTGTGCATGGCAGCCCCTGTGCGTGGCACCCCTGCCCGCCCTGCCGTGCCTGCTCGCCCACCTGCGCTCACACCGCGCCTTCCCGCGCTGCCCCCGGAGCGGTGCCGTGCCCGCCGCGCTCGATGAGGGGCTTCAGGCCGGGCCCGGTCCGTCCGCCCCGGGGGGAAGCGATGCCCGTCCGGGGTGCGGAGCCCCCTGGGTGGGCGGGTGAGGGGCTCGCCCGCCCTGGGTCTCCCGCACCCCGCCGCTCCCCGCGCCGCCTCTGCGCTCGCTGGGATTTGCTGTTTGGCCAGCCGCGCAGCAGAGTCGCAGGGAAAAACACAGAGTAAGAAACTAAGCGCTGTCCCTCAGGTTGTACAGTTAAAGCCACCACAGTTAATTTGGGTGCTTGTCTCAGGTCTCTACCTGCGATTTGCTCCTTTAAGAAATGTTCTAAATGAAGTTGTATTATCTAGATTTCTTTTGCAGCTATAGGTGAGCAAAGAATGCACAGCAAATTTTGTCAAGTGCTATTTTTAATACCCTGTTCTCAGGGTTCTGTGCAGATGGTTTCATGCCAGGCAGTACTAATATAAATCATTGAGCCTCATTTTCTTATGATTTGCTTGTCATTTTTTGCTAGCAGTGTGGACTTTTTTACTTGTATGACATTCTTTTTTTCTTGTAGCACAGAGCAGTAAATTAATGGGCTGCTGGGGAAGTGAGAGGGGTGTGACAGTAGTAGAAGAGCATTTGGGGGTAAATCAAATTGCTGTCAATATGACAGTCGATCACTCATTTCAGGAAATAAGAAACTCTTGCTCTTGGATAACAGTCTTGGATAACAGCAGGCTAATGGGTTTTTTTTCCAAACACACATATCCTACAGATCTGATCAGATTTCAACAAAACAAAGAAAACAGTCCATTTCAGAAAAGATGGCAACATCCTATGTCTGTTTTGGGGGTGGAAAAATGGGGACAGAAAGCAGCAACTGAAAAGGTTAGATGGTTAGAGTTCGGGGGATGTAACATTTAAACTGCTGCTGTGTGAGTGGTGATTGAATTTGTATGAGTAAAGGGGATGTCCTTAAAAGCAACAAATAGATTAAAATAACAGCATTGAGGGTAAATCCCTAGAGGACACTAACTGAAAGAAGCAGCATGGAGGAGCGATTGCCCACTACTCATTAAACTGAGAAGAGAAACTGTGGAAGGAAATTGAGAAACTTCTACTTTTTTAAATGTAAAAGGATCAAAGGCAGAGTGATCTGGAGAACTGTACAGATGATGTAATGGTCCTAAAATTTGCTAGGAATTTATTTTACCTCTAAGGACTTCAAGTTCATTGGCATCCCAGAGGTGAAATATCAGTGTCATTTGGGGCAAAACTGAGCAAAAGTCCCTGTTATATACATAGCAAGTATAAAAAATCCAAATAGTTCTCTCTTTGGAGCCCTTTTGAGAATCAGGATGTAAGTTAATTGTTTTGTAGCTGGTTAGTAACTTATCAGTGCTAAGATATCTCAGAACATTTGAAGCATCTTTGGCAATAAAACCTTTTTGTATGCATTTGTGATCCTTGCCCTGATATTAGCTCTTGATGTGCTGCAAAAGGCATGGGATTTTTCTTTCCTTTTTGAAATAGCAGAAACAGTGCAGGCACTGACATTCATTCAGGAGCTGTACAACCTTTCTTCCTGCCATTTCCTTCATGTGACTTCTAACAGTATTTTGTAAGCTAACTCCCAATTTCTGTATCTACTTCTGTGTCAGAATTCAGTAAAAACTCTGGGTCATAATCTCAGTTTGTTTAAATTCTACTGGATTTGACCTTGAGTCAGTGTAAGCTTGTGTACATCTATTCACTTCAATAGCATTCCAGTGTTCAGCCTCTGCAATAAGTAACTTGTCTGCTTGTAATTCTCATAAGACCCATTTTCTTAAAAGGTGCATCAAAACCAGTGACTACAGACAGTGCAGAAAGAACATCATAACATTAAGGCTTAATTTTCTGGAGTGAGTCTGAAACCTTGAATAGTAAAAACTAGCAAAAACTACTTGCTTTCTAGTTACTTAATTTTGATTGCTTTTTGTTCTGAAGAATCCATGCAGTCCTTTATCATGCCAGAATGCAATGTGATGGTTTTAAATAGTTGCATAACCTTACAAGCTAACTGAAAGATCGAAAGTGCATTTAAAGTATACTGAGTCTTGAAGTCTTTCTGTAAAGCACATGACTGGTGTCCACGTGAAAGCAAGGAGTTTGCTTCGACAGTAACCTGCATTTCCCAGTCAGGAAATTTCCCAGTCAGGAAATTTCCCAGTCAGGGCTGTGTCAGGAGCATTGTTGTGCTCATTGCTGGACCAGCTCACACTCACACAGCCTGGCAGGTACCACAGATAGTTCTCCCTGGGGAAAGCTGTGGTGGCGAGGGTGTGGGATACTCAGCATTGCCTGGGTGTAGCACATACTGGCTCTGAGAAGCACAGAAGGCTTCAGCATCAAAACTAATAATTTGATTTTTTTCAGCTGCAATATATTGTTTCTTAGAATATTGTCTGAAACCATCATCATTCTCAAATCCCAGAATAGCAGTTTTATGCAGCAATAAAAGCACACTTCTTTTTCTCTCATTTTAGGATTCAGGGTTACGATTCCACTATGTGGCTGCTGGAGAAAGGGGTAAACCACTGATGCTGCTACTTCATGGCTTTCCAGAATTCTGGTAAAACTCCCTACATGCTTTTCTTATATAAAAGAGGCTGCATAAGATACCCAAGAGCGAATATCTCAACCTAAATATCCCCAGTGTGATCCATTATATATGTTTATGAGTACTAACTAATGGCATGAAGTTTTAGTAGGCAATAAACCGCGGAAACATTTTTTTAACTACAGCATCCACAAAAAATTCCTGCAGACTAACACAAACCAACCATCTTTTTTGCATTTTCAATTCACTTTTCCCCAGGTATGTACCCTTTTCTTCAAACTTTGGGGAGGAACTGCTCATTTTTAACAAATTTCCTCTTTGGATAGCACTTGTACTATATGGATAAACTTATGAATTATTGCAGAGGGTATTAAAATAAGGATAAGCAATATGGATTGCTCCATTTATTAAAAATACTATACCTTAATTTTTAACTGAGGAAGGTGAAGAATAACTATGAGTTCTATAGGCTATTGTGCAGCCTAATTTCAGAATGCTACTCAGGGAAAAAGATTCTATTATTAGTTCATCACAAGATGAATGATGAATCAAACACAATCCTAAATGTTTGTTTATAACAGTGAAAAGCAGTCATGTGTCTAATGATTTAACCAAAGGCTATCATTGTCAGGTTTAACTAGTGAAGCACAGAACTTGCTACCAAAAAACCAAGAAGGGAATAAAGGAAGTGCTAATGCCAGTAGTTCAGCAAGTTAAACGATCCTTTTTCCTTCCTAAACTCAGGTATGGAGCTAGGGTCCACTGTTGCAACTGTCATCTTTCAATTTGGACTAAGGTCATACCATGACAAACTGACCCAGGTGAAACAAAAGTCAGTTCTCTTCCCTTAGCAGCAATTTCCCATAGATACTAATAGCCTTGAGGATGATGGTAAAGAGTCATGTTTATGTTAAGGTAAATTTTTAAAGAAGTAGATTGTTCTAATAGTAAATTGCTATCTAAAATTATTAAAACTGCAAACTTTGATTGAAAGGACTGTTAGATGGAGCAGTGCATATTCTATGCAAACATTATGCATACCTTGCATAAAGCATATTCTAACACAGGCAATGAGAGTGCAGTTGATTTCCCCTACAGGGGGAATGGAAAAATTAGCAGTTTACATACATATTCTACTGAGATCAAGTATATTACTTTTAAAAAGCAGATAGCCATTCTTACAGTTTAGAATGGTGAGTCATGCTATAAGTGATGGCTAATATATTATATTATCTGACCATTCAAAAATTATGAATAAAAAACCTGTTATACAGGTCACTGGGACCATCAGTAGCATAGTTCATATCACTGTTTTTAAAAAGAAGACTACATGCTATGCTAATAGTCTGTAAAACAGTTATGCTACAAATACTCAGGTTGGGTTGTTCATTCAATCAGCAAAGATTTTTTTATGCAGGAATAGTGACTGTTCTGAGAGTACAAGATAAAATAACCACAGTTTAAGAGAGATTTAAAGCAGCATCAAATTTGTACTGTTTGTCTAGGAAAATAAAAAGGATATGATCCACAGTCAGAGTTCTTAATTGTAACAAATCCTCTGCCTTCAAATGTCTCAAGGTTATAAATAGGACAAATATAACCAAACAATACTGACCTTAGTGAGTGATAGAGAATGTCTGAACATGAAAGATCACTTAAGAATATAATGTACCAGAACCACTAAGTGCTTTAGATGCATAAGAACTTGAAAATCAATACCAATGTTGTGGAAAGACAATAATAAAATATTTGAAATTGGGCATAATGTGTTGAGACAGCTGGGTACCTATAAGATTTGTGTGTGAGCTGCTAAATTTTGTACAACTCGCCTTTCAGAGAGAAAGGGATCAAAAAGTCTCAAAATAGTTTCTATGATTGAACCTTATGAACATAGAAGCATTCGCAACATTTCCAAATTCTCTTTACAAAGCAGTTGTCCAATAGTTACATATCATATGTGGTAAAAGGATTTCTTCAAATATAAAACCTACCCATTTGGTAGGTCAGACATTTGGTGACTGATGGACTGTTGTGAAAACAGAAGATGAGGACAGCTCATAGACATCTTCTGAAAACAAAAATAGTTAATTTATTTATTTATGGGACTGGTTCTTTCTTCTTACTGAAGTACATAGAAAAGCTGCAACAGTTACCATGGCAAATTCGGCTTCCAAGTCGTTATATAATGCCTTTAAAAGATTCATTCCTGGAGATCTCAGCTAAACCTTATCTTTGCATTATATGGCACTGAAATGAAAATGTTTGACTGTTTTGATTATATGAATACAGATTTATTACTTAATATTACTAATAGGCTGAAGGTAAAGATCAAGTAGGAGAGCCAATGGTCTGATATAAACACTATTTGGATTAAGGTAGAATTCTGTGCATCACTGCTACAACCACTGATGATCCAAATATTATATATCCTTTATCTGAGACTGTTGAAACAAGCAGAAATAAAAGCTACCACAGCGGGATACAGCCACTATTAAATATGCTGAGAAGGATTCATGTATCTCTCTATTATAGTGTAATATAAGGCCATGTGTGTCTTGGTACTAGCTATTCTGAAATTTATCTGGTTTCAGTAACAGCTGAAGGGCAAATAGTTCTTGCAGGATGAGACCCACCATTTTCTTGTTATTTTTGCTTCATAACACACATATAATCACTACATACTTTTACAGAATGAGGAATAGCCCAGGCCTTTGCCCAAGTTCTTAATTTTGTATGTCTTTTGATGTGTGTAATGTTATCACTCTTTTCCATAGAAGCACAAGGAATGAAATATTTTGTATACCACCAACACATTGAGACAGCTTGTTCTGGAACAGTTCTGGTAGTAAAGACACACAGATGAAATATAAATCCCACAAACTTTACCAAATTCATTTGTTATTAATTTCTTTCTTTCTTTGGGTTATTTAGTGTATGAATTATCCGGCATTGTTTTTCTGAATAAAAAAAAAATCAACCATGCCTTGAGGCATGTTTCCCTGCTCCATCAAAATGTGTGTGTCAGTAAGTCAGGGAGAAGAGACAGCTTTTCAGACCTTACGTTTTGTTGATACTGTGGCTCCAAGGATAACACAGAATAGCCCTCTCTGTGCTCTGGTTTATGCCTCCTTCCTTTGCTGCAAAGGGACTGTACCAGACTCCAGGAATTGTAAAACACCCCAGCTCTGGCCAGGCCCCCTTTCTGGCAGCTGCACTTCCTTACTGGCAAATTCAAGAAGGGAACAGAAAACTACTGCAGCCACAAAGGACCATCAGCGTAGCACAGAAAGGAAAGGGAATCTCATTGCAAAGAAAGCCATGCTAATTTACCCTCAGTTATTTGGGTGCAAAAGCATTGAGTGCATTTTGATATCATACTGCTTGACCTTATAACTCCAACTTTTTTTCCTCTTTGTTAGGTATTCCTGGCGCCATCAATTGCGGGAATTTAAAAGTGAATATCGAGTGGTGGCCCTGGATTTGAGAGGTTATGGAGAAACAGATGCTCCTTCTCACAAAGAAAGTTACAAGTTAGATTGCCTGATAGCAGATATAAAGGACATTTTGGAATCTCTAGGTGCGTTACTAGAAGACAACCTACTTGACTCATAGATGACTTGATTTTCTAGCAAGAAAAACCCATAAAGATCCAGAACTGTTTTTTCTTAAACGGCAGTCTTTTTAATATATACACATCACAGATACATATAGGTATAAATCTAAGGATACTCATATTTTATGGATTATTATAAATGAAAAAGGGTTGTTTTCTAATTATGATCTGTATCTCAGTATAAACAACAGGTAAAGATGATTTTTCCATCATGAGTTTAAAAAAAAAATCTTTCCTATGTGCTATGAAATTCAGCAGTACAAACCTCTGGTCTTTATCCCTAAGAAAGTCTTTGCTCCTGGCATTTAGAGGATAATGTTTTGAATTAGCACTTCCAGAAAAAGAATTTAAATCAGGTGACATTTTTCTTGCACAAACAAGACAGAGTAAATATTGTGGGCTTTATAGAAATGATGAGAGTACATCTGCTGTATTAAAAAAAAACCAAAAAACTCTCCCAAAATACTACTCCTGCACAGTAGTCAGTTCTCCAGAGCTGAATCGCTCTGTCTTACACAACAGAGAGAAGAGAAGAACAGAAGGGAGAACAAGGGACATGCAAATACCCAGTGTAATGGTCTAGAGCCAAAGTGAGCCTGCAAAATTTGCCCCTCCAGTTCAGTTTGAAGTGTCGCTGTTTGGGCGATAAATTGTAACACCTGGTGAAGGGTATTTCCTACCAATAGCAACACAAGGGGTTAGATTGTCATTCTCTGAGTCATTTTAATTCCCTGGATACCCCAGTGATGGTGAAATCACTTACTTCATTTCATATGAAGAAATAGTAAAGCAGTGATTCCAGTTCTGAGGTTTGAATTTAGAATTTGCTTTGCTTGTGATGTTTGAGCATTATCAAAAGATTGGGCAGGCAGTCCCCACACTGTGTTTACATTTTCCAGCCTTTGCTGGTTTTGTTAATCTCCACAGTAATGCCGTAGTTATGCTTGAGAAGTGCTCTCAGCATAATTCAATTTCATAGGGATTTTAAATTTTTTTGATAAAGTATTTCAGAGGCTTGTTATCTTTGTTCTAACCCTAAGTTAAATTCTTTTGGAGAACTTGATTATATCAAAAGTGCTCAAAAAAGGTTTATATTCAAGAGGGTTTATAAGGTGCTTTGACAACTCTGTCCAAATTTTATGTCAGAATTCTAGAAATCTTGGCTTTTATATGTTTCATTTGCAGTGTATGTGCTCAGTGTTCCAATCCTCAGTGAGGAGGGTGGTGGTATCTGACACTACAGTGTGTGTTCCAGCAGTGCTTAAAGAAGGAATAGTTAGACTTTCAAAAATTCGGTCGTTATCCCACATGACCCTTTTATTGCTGTTAAATACCATTTTTGTTGATGGAAGAATAAGTATGTGAATGTCAACAACTTTAAAAATTGCCAACACAACAGCTTATGGAGAAAAGCTGTGGGCCTACTAAGTACATATATAGGTGTGCATATATATGCTGTGTATATGGCTATGAAGAATAATGCCCACTTTTTGCATAATGGTGGTGTTGAGTGCTTAGATAACCACCCATATTCAGAGAAATTCATGAGGATTAGTTTTGTTCAGGAGGGGCTTAGCAGATCGCTCCATCTTTTTGTCTGCAGTTTCAAACTCCAAACTCTCTAAACATGACAAATGTACATGCATTATAATGACTGCAATTGAACTGTCTGTCTGACCCTGTACTGGCCAAGATGTAAACTGGCTGGCAGTCTGGATACTGAGTGACTTTAGGTTGACATGGAGGTAGTACAGTTAAAGTTTAATGAAATCCAATTAAACAATTTTAAATATTTGTACATTTTTAAAGTATACCAGTGGACTATTTTTTCTGACCAGTAGTAATGGAAGCAGGGCAGTACTGAAGTTACATTAATAAATGTGCTGAACCACCTATTTTGTGCAATAATGAAATCATTATTGTATGTGATAATTTCTATGGATACTAATTCCATTGAAATAAAAGCATGTATCTGTGTTTATGTGGTAGGATACAACAAGTGTGTGTTGATTGGCCATGACTGGGGAGGAATGATCGCTTGGTTAGTGGCTATTTGTTACCCTGAAATGGTGACTAAGCTCATTGTGGTAAATTTCCCTCATCCTTCTGTATTTACAGGTGAGTTTTACAGTAGTCTTTGTTAATTCAAAGTATCTGCACTTCCACTACGATTATGTTTGCTTTGAGAACCAACTACCTGCCCTGTTAGATGTTCAGTAGATAAGCTGCCAGTACTCCATGCTTCTCACAATCTGGGCTGTATTTTATGAAGTATCATTTTATAATGTATTTTATCGAGTATCTGACTTTTGGAAATAAATTTATTGTAGGAAGTTGGGAGTGCTTGCAACAAAATTTACTGACTGTTTTAGTAAACCTTGAAGGTCCACAAACATAATTTTCGAACACATGAATCTGTTTTGTTCCGCTTTGGCAGGATAAAATTCCCTGAAGAGAGGGGTGTGTATTGTATTACACTTTGGTTAAGGCCTCACTGCACTATTAAATCTGCATAAACCAGCCTTTGTATAAATGTGACTCAGACATTAGCATTAAATCCCAATTTAGATGACAAGCAATAATTTATGATCTGGTACAATATTCATCAAAAGACAACAGCCTTCCAGGCTACTTACTAGATGCTACTATACTAGTACTAGTACTAGTACTCTTACTAGATGTACTAGTACTGAGCTGAAACAAGGACTGAGGTGCACTAGCAGAATTTGTTGTGTGATAGACTTTGTCTACTACCCAGAATTACAAAACATTTCATAGGGATTATAACAACATTCCATAATGAAAATGAAAGTAGTATCTCCCTAATTTCAATTTTTTCAATTGCTGGCCTTACCCATTTCCATTTAACAAATCACCTCATTTCCCTAGAAATAGCTAAGAATATTCAGCGCAGCTTTAATTTTCATTTCAGTTGAATATAAATAAACCTTACACCACTGTAGAATCAGAACCATCCACATATGTTGTTCTCACAGTGTTTTTGGGCACCTTTCTAAGATACTAAAGAACATTTTGTCAGGTAGTAAAGCCACACTTACCCCAGGAGAGGTCTGTTCATCACATGAGGAAGTAGGAGCTTTTTGCAGTATTTTCTCTGACAGCAGGAGCCAGGCTGTGGAGACAATTACATTTTATTACAGTATTTGTTTGCATATTTGTTGAAGTACAAAATCTGCTCTGTAGCTTGATAAATTCTCCCTAGATCAAATTTGTTCTACTGTGGGTTAAATGAAAATATACAGTTTATAAATAGTGGAGAAAAGTAAAGTTAGCAGTGATGGTCTAGCAAGGAAAAATATAATGGGTAAGGCAATTTAAGAACATGTAAGATATGAACATTTAGAAGATAGCTGACACTTCAATTTACATTGGTTTAAACCCCATTTTTATTCATTGTCAGAATTAATATTTCAGAGATACCTCCTGTGTTGGGAATGCAGTTTTACCTTCCTGAATTTGCACCTGTAAAGAATAAGTTCTAGAATTCCTAGTACCCATACACATTGGGTGCTTGCTTTGAGGAAGTTAGATATTTGAATGTCAGTGTTGGCTCTTGCAACTCACTGAAGATATAAATTTACAATTTTTAAAAAAGAGTTAATGCATGCCTGTATCATTTTCTTTTGTTATATATGCTCCAGTATCTTTTTAAATTACTTTAAAAAATCTTTAAAAAGTGACTCTATATAACCTTGATTACGGTCCTTGAAATTGCCAAGTAGACAACTGCTAGAAAAAATCTGTACTTCTGTGAACAAGAGTGATGCAGTCTTTAGAATGTCAGTGGATCACCATCTACAGATTTCTGTGCATCACATCATTGACGAGAGAAATACCGAAATATTTTTATTTATGCCCTTTATTCCACATCTGTGAAAAAAATGCTTTGGACTAGCTACACACATAGATCTCTAAGTGAAAACCTATAATTCGATTAAACTCCCCAATGCTGCTGTCCTCACTTAATCTTTGGCAAACTTTTGTTTTGCTGGCTGTTTATATTAACATTTACAAAAGAACTATGTTTTAATGGCCACACCATATATTTACTCCTGAAACAATAATCATCTTTTGTCACATAGCATGCTTTAATGTAATATTTTTAAAACATTCCTTTAAGTTTAAAAAATAGTAATATTAACAGTAATTTTGTTTGAGTCATCAGTTTTCATTTTTAATTCATGGGCATTTTTGTTTCAGAATACATTCTACGACATCCATCACAATTGATTAAATCTGGTTACTACTTCTTTTTCCAAATGCCATGGTTTCCTGAATTCATGTTTACTCTAAATGATTTCAAGGTGAGCAAAATGAATGCTCTTGTTTATATATTTAACAGTGAGTAATAGAATTGCCACCTACATTGATCCCTTCTGATGTAGTTCTAATTACAGGAAAAAATATGGAGCTTTCTGATTTTTCTTCTTAAGCTTTACATAAAGTAGGGTATAAGTACATAGAGTTACTGAGATTAACTCTTGCACTTCTGGGAGGTGTTCAGGCACATAGTTTTAACCTCCAGCACTGCAGTGCATTACTCCACCTAGAGAGTCAGCTGGTTTTACTTGTGCCCATAACACTGGGACATAGTTGGTGCCTGTGGAACTCCTGCTGACTTATCTGAAGCTCCCATGGGCAGTGGGACATTCTCTTACCTCTTAGAGCCTGCTGCAGGGCAGGTAGACTGGGAGTCTGGCCATCACATTCAGCCAGGTGATTAATTCTGCCTGAGGAACCAAGGCCAGCACTTTGTGTAACCTTAAAAACCAAGTGCAAGCACATAGAAAGGGACAAAGTAGCTGCAGACATATGCCTCCTACATGCAAACAGCCCAGTGCAGAGCTCCCAGTGCTGCATGCACACAGGGCACAGCCAGCTGGGGAGGTCATGAATCATCCTCCCTCCAGCCCTGTCACCTACTGGGGTCCATCCCAAAAAAAAAAGTATGTGCCTGCGCTTGCCTTTGCCTTTCATAGGTGGCAGGTCAGGATGCAGAATTCAGTAACTGGGTAGGGTAATATTGGCATTTGTCTGTACTTGATTATTCTGAAGTAAGTTACACTAGAAATAAGTTAACCATGTGCTTTACACATAGCTCTCTAAAAAAACATTTGAACCCTTTGTTGTATGTTCTCTCCCCCTGTTCAGTCACAGAAGGGAGTGATAGAGTGGCTTTGGTGGGTACCTGGCATCCAGCCGGGGTCAACCCACTACAACTCTGAACATAAACAAATTTATAAATATGTATAAGTAGATTTTAGAAAGATATGTCCTGTTGAAGGAGAGAAAACACATTTTCTAGCTATCTTAGGTAATAGCTTTTTATTCTTCCTTTTGTAGGTTCTGAAAAGTTTATTTACCAGCCAGGCCACTGGAATTGGAAGGAAAGGCTGCAGATTAACAGCAGAAGATATCGAAGCTTATCTGTATGTCTTTTCACAACCTGGAGCACTAACAGGACCCATTAACCATTACAGGACTATTTTCAGGTCAGTATAGCGTTCTCAAACAGAGGAAAATATTTCTGAGAGTCCCCTGGAGCCCAAAACTGTTACTGCGGCTCCTGCCGCGGAGGCAGAGGGGGAGAACGGCAGCTTTGTTTCCGAAGCCTCCCCAGGTGCCGGGTGCAGGCACGGTAAGGCAGGTGAGGCCTCATGTGTTCTGTGTGGTGTCCATACAAAACAGCAAAACAACCAGAGTGCAGATAAGGAAAATTTTTGTTTCAAAATCTAATAAAGCGAAGGCCCTCCCTCATACACAGCACCCATGGTAATTCCATAAATCTATCTCTAAATAACACTTAAAAATTACCATCAATTAATTGTTTGCATTACAATTCATATTAAGTAATCATAATATCTATCAAGAGCTTACTATTAGATAATACTACTAGATAATACGGCATCCAAGTACGTGACCCTCACTTGTAACTTTACAAAACTATGTCTGACACCCCCTTTTTACCTACCAAAAACATGGCCAGAAGGGCTTTAACTCTGTATACTCTACTTATAGAGCTAACTTGAAGGACTGTATCAAGAAGAGTGGCATTGAACTTGTTTTTCCTTTACTGTCCAGTCTTCAGCAGTGATAAACGTCCTGCATGCTTCTCTAGCACAAGACCAACTTCCCAATATTCTTTAAAATGACCATTCCCTTCTTTCCCTAAACTCAGGTAGTAGATGTTTGAGGTAGATTAACTTTTCATTTCCCCTGATGCAAATTTAGTACCACCTTTATTGCTTTCTGTGCCATCCATGCTGTCACACTGTCAGGAGAGCAATCAGCAGGGAAATACTGCGAGGAAAACAAGGATCCGAGCTAGTTGCTGTCTTGTACAGGCTAAGAGACAAAACTGGAAGGAGAAAGTGGAAAGACAACACCAAGCATGGATGACAGTGGGCAATAAATGAGATGGCCCTGCTGGAAACAGCACACTTAGTTAAAGCTACGCAGAGAGCAGTCGATGACATCAGCTGGGCTGTCCAAGGGCGCTGGAGCTGTGTGGCTGCACAGCCGCTCCCGGCCCGGCAGCTGCTCTGCAGGAGCCCCGGGGAAGGGCTAACGAGGAGCTGGAGAGGCGAGAGCGCCCGGAGCCCTGTTGGTTACGTTGGGCACAGCACCTCGCATCACTGAGCGTGCACATTAACCAGATGCTCCTCTGACAGCAACAGTGACATGCCTGTGATAGCTGAATGGCTGTGGGACTCAGATGAAACAAATCTTTGATATGTTTAAACTATTTCAGGCCTTTTCAGGCTCAAAAAAAGTCTAGTATCAGTTATTAATCAGAAAGTATCTTCAGAGCTGTTAATTCCTCTGTGTTTTGTGTGTATGTTTGTGCAGTGTTCGCTTTATTTTTCTAATGAAAGTATACCTGTAAGGAATTCAGAGAATTTTATTTTAGCTGCTGTCAGCCACGACGCAGAAGGCTTTGGACTGGAAAGAAAAGATTAGTCTTCAGCTCATTCAGTTCTTGCCACCAATTCTGATGGTCACACTTTGTCACACCTTACAGGATGTGAATTCTTAAATACTAAAATTGTATTGAAATTTTCCCTTTCTCTCATATGAGTTGTTAAGCAGCACTTGGATGCTAATGACTTGTATTCACCACAACTCCCAGTGGGCTGGTACTGGTGACCTACATGTTAAAGGTTACCAACTCATTACTATCCATTTAGAGTTTCATTCTTCAGAGCTTGATTTTTCTGGAAAATTATTTCCAAATAGATGATTGAAATAACCTACTTTCATCCTTCACCAACACATCCTTTTATAAATAGCACAGCAGCCATTCCCTTCACTATACTTTAGATTCAAACACTTTGAGAATAAAAATCATAAAGCTTTTCTGTCATGCTTGGTTAAGAGAGACAGGTACAGAGCTTGAGCTTGAATTTCTTCTGATATGCTATATTTTTAGAAAATGGCATTAGTTCTCTTATAGCAGTTAAGAAGTACTTCACTATTTGTTTACAGAAAAGCTGTATAACAATGCTGTATGAAGGTTTGAGTCTGTTTTTCAAAGACTTTAACACTTAAGGAGTGGAACTTCTTTCTAAATGTGATATCCGTGTGTTAATTGTTATTAAAGGCAATTTCTAGAAATTTCAGGCATAATACAATTTCCCATATTCCAGACTGAAAAGACATACAGTGTAGCTCATAGGCAGTGAAAAATGACAGGTTGTTTATCTATGCAGCATGTGTAAAAAAGCCTGGTAGATTTTTTATCTAAGTAAGTCAGACTACAAGTCTTGCAAGGCACAAAATAGGAAACCCTACAGTAGTGAAAACACCACACTTAAATAGTGAAAAGATCCAGGATACTGGATTTTAAAGGTAAAAAGGTTAGTCTAAATGCACTGAATGAGATCATCAGATTATCAGTTTTTAAAACTGGTACTATGAATAAGCTATGGTTCAGTGGCTGAGGTCAGGGTGTTTGCAAAATGAGATTTAAATTTACTGGTAAAAAAGGAATTTTAAGAGTTTTCCTAATTCATCAATCAAAATGAAATTAAATTATCACTGAAAGTGATCTTTTATTAACATTTTTTGACATAATGTGTAAGTAGAAGAAGAACGTCTTCAAAGCCTCCACTTCTTTGTCTTATTTTAAACTAATGCAAGTCATCTTCTTTGTCTTTTCCTCTTTACAGAGCATAATCTCTTAACTAACTCCTAAGGTTAAAACTAGTACTTAAGTATGTCATAAAAGTTTGTACAGAAAATCTTTTTTATACATTACTGGTTTAAAATATTCCTATTTGTGCATTAATATAACGAAGATTTGTATCTGATCAGATGGAGTCTGTTTTGAATTGTCACAGTCTGTTACTATATGTGACTAAAATTAAGCAATTCAATCTTAGATAAATTTTTCAGCATCTCTGAAACAGATGTGCTGGAATAAATTTGGGTGGGTTAATGATGAAATAGCCTTTACTTTCTAGTTACTTGCATCTTTCTTAATACGTGTAATATGAGGTAATATTTATTAAATATTCAATTCTAAAAAATTGTATTTAAAAAATAATCTTTTTACTGAAAGTTTAAGTAGGTCATTGTGATAGTATCATGTTTATTATAATTTTACTTTCTAAGGGCTTTTCTTCAAAGTGTTCTTCAAATGTCTTATAATGTATTTATCCTTAAACACTTTCTAGTCGACAAAACTCTGGGTTGTGATGTTGCAGTTTTAGAGAGATTATGACTTCATGAAAAGTAAATCTTTAAGAAACAGTTTTCCTTCACTGCATGTAAAAGATGTAGGTATGTAAGTCCTAGGCCTTCAAAAAACACTGTGGTGCTTTATAAAGGGAACTCTGAAGTATTTTGAATGTTGCATGAATTTCATAAAGTGAATGTAACCGAATGCAGTTCAGCATTTCAGACATCAATGTTCTATAGAACATCTTATTTTACAAATATTTTTATTTTCAGCTGTACTCTATGATATTTAATTTTTAATAGGTCTGAAACACTCTAGCTGGTATCTTCCATAATATCCAGCAATGGCAGCCTGCCATTTGCTGGGCACATATTTTTCAGTAAGGTACTTTGGCTGGTGTGCAGTAAATAATGCAGGTTCGGAAACTTGCCATTTATCAACCAAGAGAAAGCAAGTGACCTACAAAATTCTGGCCATGTTGTTCCACATTCCCTTTTACAGAGGTCATGGGGCTCCTGACTTGTGCTGAAGCATCTTTCATGTTCCAAAAATGAGACCTCTGTTGCAATCAACTGCTGATTAGAGACCTGTTACAGTAAAAGTACCTTCTAACAATTTCACCATCCTTAAAACAATTAAAGAATTTTAAGTCACAGTGTTTTCTTGGTATTGTAGGCGATATCTTGAAACTTAGAAAGTCTGCAATGAGATTCACTGCATTGATTTCAAAAGCTATGTTGACTAAAACGTGTCATAATGATTTTTTGTTAAAATAAGACCTAACTAGGTGTGTTTTATTTTTAAAGCTGCCTACCTCTGCAGCACCACGAAGTCATCATGCCAACCCTGCTGTTATGGGGAGAAAGAGATGCATTTATGGAAGTTGAGATGGCAGAAATTACAAGGATTTATGTTAAAAATCATTTCAGATTAACTATTTTGTCTGAAGCCAGTCATTGGCTCCAGCAGGATCAACCTGACATAGTGAACAAGTTGATATGGACCTTTCTTAAGGAAGAGACAAAAAGAAAAAGAGAATGACTGTACATGTTTTAAGAGGTCTACGTAAAAGCTCTTCAGATTTAAAACCTAATTGTTATCAGGGCCATATTTCCAGCCTGCCTTCTATTTTGAGCTCTGTTAGAGAAAAGTGTTTTCATTGTACTGTATATTTGGACACTAATGTTACAGCTAAAAGAAGTGAATTTGAGAATATATGATACCAACATTGGTTTTACCTGTACACTTGTATTTTGCACATAAAAACACCTGCCTTAAGATACATATGTATTTGTACAGAAAGAAAATCATGGAAAGTTGCTTGGTTTTGTTTTTTCTCTTGCTTTACGGTTTTAATGTGTGGTGCCTTTTACAAATTTATAATGAAACAATGGAGTGGTGCCATACTGAAGAAAGTCACGAGTTTTCATTCTAGATTTGCCTGAATTTTTTTAATGTATTTTACCATTAAACAGTAACTAACTCTTTTTATCTATATTTTAGCATACTGAACGATTGAAAATTTTCTGGGGTACGTTTCTAGTCTTTAAGTGAATAATGATACGTATCTTGTTGTATTGTTGAATGCAGCTGCTTTGTGCAATGTGTTTTTCTTTCTTGACTAAAAAATGGGAAATCTGTACACTCAACATGTCTGAACAAGAAAAATGGAAAATTAAGATATAACATGTATCAAATCCACCTCTGTCTAATAAAATGCAACATACACAACTCTCTTTATCTGACTTCCTGTGGAGAGATTTCTTGCTGAAGCTTAGAACTGGGTTTGAATAGCTGAAGTGTCTGCCCAGTGTGCAGCCCGGACACCCATGCTATGATTGTTGTAGTTTCTTGAAAATAATGCCTCATTGTTGGCATTATCCTTCCTGTGTGAGGAACTACTGTTCTTGTCTCCAAGAACTGCTGCCCAGCCCATGTGTTTATAAGGACGAAGAGACACAGTCATTACGGAAACAGGGGGTAGAATTAACTTGCGTGTGATGGCAGGAGGGAAGAAAACTGGATGCTAACTAAAAAGGAAAAAGAAGCACAAAATATGAGTCTGCAGAATCGGTGAGTCACCTGCCTGTTGGGTTTCCAAAGCCTCTTCCCAGCTCGATGTGACCCTGCAAGGAAGGACCAAGCTGTGCTGTCTGCCCAGTGTCAGTTCGTGGCTGGCAACCTGCTCCCTCTCGGCCACTTCACCAAATCCCAGAGGAGTCTCCTCAGGATCACGACAGTGGTATCCATCTTGCCTCTTCCATCCTCGGTTGGTACTTGCCTTCAAGCCTTTTTCCCTGAGTATTTTCAGCACTTATCAACTTAAGATGGTTTCGTGCTTCTTCCACTCCCACTCTGAAGTTGGAAAGGTTCTCCCTTGCCTCAGGAGGGCGGCATAGAGAGACTTCTACCACCTGAGCAGCAGTTTATCTCTTTGGCAAGGCAGCCGCAGATGGGGAGTATGGATTTTCCTGCAGAGCACCAGCTGGCTGAGGGCGGCGGCCCGCGGGCTGCTGCCCCTTCCCCGCGGGCGGTGCAGGGGGACGGGGCGGGGGCGGCCCTCGAACCCCCGCTCCGTCAGGGCCGCTCCGCGCGCGGGAGGGGCGCGGCGGGGCCGGGCCGGCGGGGCGGGGCAGCGGCCGCCAGGGGGCGCTCTCCCGGCGGCAGCCGCGATCGGCCGGGCCGAAAGGCCCCGCCCCCGGGATGGAGGTCCCGCCCCCCGGCACGGACCCCCCGGCGGGGGCGGGGCCGGGCGCAGCGCCGCCGGCTCTGATTGGCGGGGGGCAGCGCTGGCCACGCCCCGCGCGCGGAGCGGGGAAGGCGCCGCGTCCCGCCCCGCGCGGCTCCCGCGGCTCCCGGCGCTGCTCCCGCTGCCCCGGCGGGAAGGCGGGCACGGCCCGCGGCCGCGAGCGCTGTCCCGGCTGTTTCCGTGAGTACGGCGGGCCGCCGCCAAGGGACCGGCTGGTCCCCGCCCCGCGCCTCTGTCGCCGCGCGGGGCGCGGAGCGGAGCGGCGGCCGGCACATGGCGCGGTGCGGCGGCGGCGGCGGCACAGCGCCGAAGGGCCCCAGCCCGGCGGCGGCGGCGGAGCGGCAGCGGCTGAAGGAGGCGCTGGCCGAGCAGCTCCGGCAGGACCTCGGCAGGTGGGCGCGGGGCGGTGGCCGAGGCGGGGGCGGCCCCGAGCGGGGCGGGGACACGCGGTAACGGTGCCGTCCCGCAGGCTGCTGGCGGAGGGGACCCGCTCCGACGTGACCATCCGGGTGGGCGACGCGGCGCTCCGGGCGCACCGGGCGGTGCTGCTGGCGCGGGCGCCACGGCTCTTCGCCGCCCTGGGAGGGGGGCGGCCGCCCCCCGAGGTGCTGCGGCTGGACGGCGTGGGGACCGCGGAGATCCGGCGCTTCCTGCGGTGAGTGCGCGGCCGCGGCGGGACTGATGAGCTGGCCTTGGCACCGCTTCTCTTGTGTCCTGTCTTCTTGCTTCCCAGCACTAGCACCTGTTGTAAAGCTTTTCCTATTCAAGGCAGTATTCTCACAGCTTTCCAACAGCATTGGCAGCGGACTTTTCTGTAACTTCCTTATTTTCCTCTGCCTTTGTCCCTTTGGTGACAGCGCATGGCTGTGCTCTCCACCACAGCATGCTTTTTATGGTATGTAAAGGCTTTGTAGTAGATAAAGAGAAAAAGCAGCCAAAATCCTGAATATACCCTCTAAGGTTATCTGTGCCTACTAAAACTCTTCTTAGCAAGACTCCCTAATGGAAAGAGAAAAGAAAAACCGCTGTCAGGTCACGTGTAAAATAAAAAAGTTATGGATACAGAAACCTAGGAGAGCTCCATCAAGTTGGATGAAAATGCATCAAAGCTAGAAACTCATCACTCAAGTCCTAATGAGCCATGGGCTAGGCCAGGGACGGCACAGCTTTGATCCGAGCTGGGATCCCAGAGGGAGGCGTGTGGGCTGGCTGCTCCCCAGGGACTGGTGCAAGGGCCAGCGCGTTTTTGCACTGCCAGCTGTTTTCCCATTGCCACACATGCAACATCTCTCATGTCTTGCTCCAAACTTTAGGTGAGTTACGTGAGGAGTGTTGCCACCAGACCTTGCAATCCTCCTTGCTATAAATGCCTCTCACCTTCTTTCAAAGACCTGCTTTTCTCTAACAAAGCTGCAGCAGTGCCAACTACTTTCCCTAACACAGCGTTGCTGTGAAGTGGTAGGCACTCTGGGATTTCACATGAATTCAGGATGTGCCTAGAAAATCTAGGTACCTGCAGGCTCTTGAGATTGTTGGCAAGAGGAAGGGGGGGAGGGTGTTGCAGTTTTAAAGTTTAGTGCCTGAAATAGTCTGACCTTTCCCTATTGGTTTTGTTCATTCTCTCCTTAAATTTGTAAATAAGGCAGCAGATAGCTAAAAATATGTATTCGGAGTACTAAAGTTATGATAATTATGAAAGAAAACTTTTTGAACCCAGAGTAATATCTGAAACACAGAATCATTGTAGTGGAACAGGTCGATAAACAGGCATTGTTACTGTCGCAGCCTGGCAGGAGCATTAGCAAAACAAGTGGTAAGAAACAAAACAGCATGGGTTTTGTCTCGTATTTTTCCTGACTCCATTATTACTTTGCTATAACTAATTTCTTTCACTTCATATAAGAATTTCATGGAGAAGTATGATATTGCAAATTTTAAAAAATCAAATTCATTTGGACATAATTATTTGGAATAATTATTTTAATTATCTATATACTGTTATAGCATTTTTTTTGTTTTCCTGATGGTAAGCACTTAATATGCCTACAGTCCACTGATACTTGCTTTCAATTTTGTCTGTGTTTGCTAGAAGGCAAGTAATGATGTCTAGAGTCCTGCATGTTCTCCAAAAAGGATGGTATTGAAAAGCACCTTTAAACTCAACTCATCTCATTATAAACCTTTTATCTTTTCACAGTGAGTTTAGATTCTTCAAATGAACCTCCCTATATGTTCTAAGATATGTATGAAATGTGTTTTGCAAGCTGATTGCTTTTTCTTAACTTAGTCTTCAATGCTGTTTGATACTTCACCTTTTGAGTCCTCTAACCTAGCACATGCTGTGAAAATTTGTGCCACAGAGTGCACTGAAGTTTGACAACAGTGAACTCCTTTAGACCAAATAAAGGAAGCAGCCTTAGTTGAAGAGAGCCTAATTCATTGTTGAAATGACTTCTGCTAGTATCAGTGGTTGTGGAATCTCAGTGGCTTCTTGTTTGGATGCTAATTAATTAATCTTCACAAATGCAAAACAGTGCCTTTAAATTACAGCTTCAGGTTTACCAGAAGCCAGCCTAGTTCTTGGAGCACGTGAACCACCATGATGAGTTGTAACAAAGACCTGTAGCTGCAGCTGAGCTCCTGGGAGAAAGATGTTGTGTTCTACAAAAGTTCTGGTTTTGTATGGAGAAGTGAAATACTAATATAGTATTGAAGAGTTCATCAAAGATATAAAAAAATCTCGTTTCCTTTCCTGTTTGTATTCAGCTTTTCCTTTATCTTGCCAAGTAAATATTATCTTTCCTTGGGGATTTGGGGATTTTCTTTTCTCACGGGCTATATCTGGCCTGCATCTCAGTGAGGCAGCACTTCCTTTGGGCCTCTGTCCCTCTTCATCAGGAGAGATGTGGGCTGTGTGTCACTTGTGTGCTGAAGGCTGTGCAGCTCCTATTGCCAAACTTCTGAGCGTTTTTGAGCAGGAGGGAGGACATGGTGAGCTTCATGCAGATCTTTCTGCATAGCCCCAGCATGAAATAGAAGAGCAACTAAGCAGTGTTTTGTTTCCCCCCATACACTTGGATATCTGAGGACACCAGGAAGTGCAGCATCCATGTTGTAGACACTGTGCGCCCTATGTTTTTGCCCGATTAATGTAATATTGACTCTGCCCTCCAATAGCCTCCTGTCACTCTTCAGGATGCCACTAGAAAAATGCCATCAATTCCAAGTACATGGATGGCAGGAGATGACTGCCTAAGCAGGGTTCTGCAGTGTGCCTCAGGAAGAAAAACTTAGCATCCCTGAAGGACAACAGTCAGTCACAGATCATTAGATCGTTACTATCTTGTGAGCTGGGAGGCAAACCGCTTTTTATTTTCCCTTGCAGTTGGAAAAAATACAGCTTTAGCAATAAAAAATCTAGTTATTATTGTCTCTTGATATTTGTGTTGAAGGCAGCTGAGTCAGGGAAGGACAGAGAGGGGCCTAATGACAGATCCAGTTAAAAAGCAATAAATACAATCAAATACAAAGAAATACAATTGTCATTGTGACATTTACTGCCACAGGGGTTAATTTGCTATACCAGCAGTTGATTCAATGTAGACCAGCCAAGGCTTCGACCTTGTTATGCTTGTAGAGTTCTGTATCAGGCAGTACAAGGATGCCACATCTCTCTTAAGTGCAGGCAGAAACATTCTGGAAGGTAAACTCCTAGACAGCATGATGGCAGTAACTTCTTTCTGTAGAGTCTCTGCAAACCTTTCCTTTGTATAAAAAAATCTTAGGCTGTAGTAACTGCTATGAATACAACAGATACCCTATAGCATGTTCCTGTTTCATCTGTCACCTGGCCACACCTCTTGCAATCTCGTTGCTCATGTCTATCAGAATCTTTTCTGTGTGCAGGGGGGGAAAAATCCCCAAGCCATAAGGTGAGGTATCTGTTAAAATTACACAACATCATACTGATGTTACAGAAGGTGATGGCTTAGCTCTGTTTTCAGCTTGACATTCTCTTGCACGTGAGGTTTTCATAAAACAGTTGCACCAAATACAGCACCTTTGTTAGTATTTGTTCTTTAAATACAATTTCCGGTTACAGTTCCATACCACTGGATTACAAAGTAGTGAAAAAGGGAAATATTTCTTTAAATAACTTGTGCATGAATTTATTCTTACTGATTCCTAGATTGTCATAGTCCGCATTGGATAATGGCTGCTTTGGAGGAAACAAACCTGACTTATGCACATGTACACTGAATTCCTTTATGTTTATGCCTCAGCAATCTTACCCTTAATATCTAGGCTTATGCTTTCCCCTCTAGTGGGTTGTGATTGCAGACCACTCTTTCAGAAGAATAGCATGCCTCCCATGTTCTTGAAATTTTATGGTTTATACAAACTATTCTGATATGGTCTTTCCCTTTTATCCTGTTACCAGTCATGCCTATTGATGTGGTGCAGCATACCGTGCAAGGAGTATCTTCTCTGAGTGACTGATTCGTGGAACTTGTAAACAAGCTAACTGCATAGGGCTTTCTGTGGCACTTACAGGTGCATTTTTTGGCCCAACAACTATTCTTTTCATATTCTTTCATAAAGGAATCAGTGATACAGCTGAAAAAAAAAATCATCCCTCCTAAAAAAAATAGAGTTAGCAAACCTTGCCCTACTAATGTGGCAACATGGGAACTATCTTAAACTTTGTGAAACAATAAGTCCTGAATTGTGGAAATTAAAATGCTCTGTTAAGACTTATCTCTCAGTCTGAAAACTGAGAAAGTTGAGAACAATATTGTGAATCAAAGTCTTTATTTTCCAAGTTAAGGGATTTGGGAATCTGCTTCTCTTGAACACCCAAGCTGTTCTAACTTAATGGCTTTTGTTCGTAGAACCACATTGTCTGGTCTCAGTTTGTCACTACAGCACCAGGTTAGTTTTGTGGTTATAAATATGAGCTAAGTTAGTCACTGAGAAGAATAAGACTTTGCTGAGGGAGGGAAGGAGGGTAATAAGTAATGTACAACATGAAGCTGGTAGCTCAGATTTTATGATGTATCCTGTTGGGGGAAGAAAGCGTTCACTAAGATGACTTGTTTACTTTGATGAAAATGAGCTTTAAACACATGACAAACAATGGCAACCTTATCTCCTTTCCACATACATAGAAACAATGAGTTTGTCTTTTTTCTTACTGGATTTTTTTTTGTTCCATGTTTATATTTAATCTCAATCTTTCGGAGGCAGTTGAGAAGCTAAACTGTCGAGTCCCAATATATTCGATGTGTGTGTGATATTAAGATCTTGCTTTGGAAAGCATAGAATCTTAATGCAATGGATTTATGCCCCAAGGGGAAAAAAAATCAATCTATGAGAAATGGGTAGAAACCTTTCACTGGGACCACGAGTGCTTAAGGATCAGATTCTTCTGAAATGCTGAGCTTTCACAAGAAATTAGAGAATTTAATCAGCACCTGTGTGAGGCAGCGAAGCAGTTGACATTGCATCCCATGAGAAGTTTACTGAAATACTTCTATCAGTAAATCAGCTAAGTTAAAACAACCATATTGGCTGCAAAAATCAAGCAGATGGTTCTTTTAGCAAACCTAAAGGGAAATGGAAGAATCTTAAGTGATTACGGTATGTTGAAGTTGTGCATATGACAGGCCTGACTGGCACTAATGCAGATTTGCTGCTATAGGTGTATTGTTGAAATATTTTTGCAAGCCCACCAAGATTAAATGCAGTACATGAGAGTATTTGGTGTAGTTGGGTTTGCTAGACATTAAGGCATTAAAACTGTGGGCAGGGAGATTTCTTACATTTTCAATGTTATTTTTATTAACAAAACTAAACATACTTTGGGTTCATTTTGGCACTTAGTTGTAGTAACTGATAGCTTTGTTAAACTGTATAATATGATATTTTACACATGTAGGGAAGATATTTCAGTGCTAATCTAGTTACTGTGACATTCTTCTCTCTAAATTGGAGAGGAATGGGTGTGATGGGTGGACCATTCAGTGGATAAGGAATTGGCTGGATGAGCACATCAAAGAGTTGTAGTTGCTTGAGGAAAAGCTCAATGTGAGTGGGCAGTGCGTGCTCACAGCCCAGAAAGCCAATCAAAAGTGCATCAAAAGGCTGCATCAAAAGTGATGTGACCCACGAGTCGAGGAAGGTGACTCTCCTCCTCTACTCTGCTCTCTTGAGACTCCACATGGAGTTATGTGTCCAAGACTGGGGTCCCTAACATAAGAAACACATGGACCTGTTGGAATGAGTCCAAAGGAGGGCAACAAAGCTGATGAGAGGGCTGGGGCACCTTATGCAGACAGGCTGAGAGAGTTGGGGTTGTTTAGCCTGGAGAAGAGAAGGCTCTGAGGAGACCTTAGAGCACCTTCCAGTACCTAAAGGGTGCTTATACAAGAGAGCTGGAGAGGGACTTCTGACAAGGGCATGTGGTGAAAGGACAAGAGGGAATGGCTTTAAACTGAGAGTAGGTTTAGATTGGATATTAGGAAGAAATTCTTTATTGTGAGGGTGGTAAGGCCTTCTTAGATTGTTCAGAAGACTATGAAAACTGCTGACTTGTAACTACTCAGTTCAAAACTGACCAAGATATAAGACCTTCTGATGATACCTCTATCTGATTTAAAGAAGAGATTCATAACTTTACAGAATTGTTATCTTCTGCACTTTAGCTTATGAAGCTAGGATGTCACATTGAATGAAGCTTACTCATGAGGTTTGGAACAGTTTTTAAAAACTATTCCTATCATAATTCTGCAGTAAGGGTTCTGGTTTCTTACAGCAACTCTGTTTTAAAGAGATGGTTTTACATTATCACTAAATCATCTGAGCTCCAAGGTCCAAGCTATGCATTTTGCTGTGGATGACAGATTTCCCTAGCTTTTATTTATGCAGAAATGCACCATTTGATACTCTCTAGAAGACATCTAGAAAGCTTCACTCTGCTTTAGAAATGAGTCTATAAAATAGAGAGTACTGCCAAGGAAAGTTTTCTGTAACAGGTTTAGAAAACTGCTGAATATTGCAATCTGGAAATATCTGATGGGGTTTTAACTAAGATAAAAGGAAATTTCTAAAAGATGTGCTAAAATCATTATTGCTGTCTGTGAAGTAAAATAAAGGATGCCTCCATGAGTCTTTCAAAATAGTAAATTTACAGTCTGTATTAAGCAGGACTCTAATATGAAGATAACCTGCTGAATTTCTATGAATACACATACAGATACAACATCCTTAAAATCCCATGTAAAAAGGGTCCACCAATTTTTCAGTGTGAAATTCTGTCACACCTTTTCCTGGCCCTTGCTTTCAAAATCTAATAAAATATTAAAATTCTTATTCCCTGCATTCTCATTTCTCCTCATTTTCACTTGGTGAGGACCTGTATCACATACACAAAAAAAAATTCTACCTATCTCAATCCTTCAAATACTTAAGAAGGACTTAAGAAGGAAGATGATTTCTTTGTATGTTTTCTCAGCCCCTTTAGAGGACAGTGTCCAAATGGCATACTCAGATTACTGTGTTCCCAGTATTAACAAAAAAGCCTCTTTGCCATGGAACCAGTGACTGGATGTAGATCTCTAAGCACATCTGCTACATCCAAAGTAACTGTAGCTCTTCTGTTAAACTTTGTTAACTTCATCCCTATGGTATGAAACCACGGATGAAGCATGTTATCTGTTCACATTGGCTTTGTAAGGCTCCATTAAGTTGTTGGAGTGCAGTATCTTTCTATAAATACAAAATCTTTGCAGTCACAGACTGCAGGCTTTGTTAGCCTTCCAGATCTTGAGCCAAAAATAAGCTGGTGAAACAGATGGGAAAGTAGGAAACTGGAATATGGGCAAAATGAAAGTTCTTGGGTGATCTTAACTGCAGATTTTTGTGCTTTCAAGTACTTCCTTTGAAATTAAAATTTATTTCCCCAATTCATTTATATCTCTATAAAATTATTATGATTTTGTACTTGTAACCTTGATGTTAGAAGGTTTTTATATTTTTGGGTGTGTAAAATTGATTATATTAAAGGATAATCAAATGCCTTCTTTTGCTCATACTAAGATTTATACATCAGTTCCTTTTAACCTTATATTACATTTTACTGGTAGTGCTTGTTTATGCTTTTCAAGCATTGCAGAAATAAGTTTTCCAGAGATACAATTTTTAAAAGGTGAGGTTTTTCTAAGCACTGTAGAGTCCAGCTTTTGTTTTCTGGTCATGTACTTTCTTACATAAAAAAATGTCATTTTTTATTTGTTTGGTTTGATCAATTAAGAAATTACAGGAGTAAAAGTTAGTGTCATCTTCTAGGCTTGTATATTCATCTGATAAAAATCTTAAAGAAGCTGAGGAGCTGGCTATGATGAAAAAAGTATTGGAACCCAAATTAATACATGAAAACAACATTGCTACTCTTCAGAACACTCAAACAAATGTAAATTATCTCAGAGAAAGCAAAAAACCACCTGTTGAACAGAATAGTCCAAGTGGAGCTGTACCCGTGCAGAATGAAGTTGCTTGTTCGTCTTGTGTTGAGGAAATTCCAGAAGCAGTCGTGGATGCAGAAAGCAACAAAGACACTGCAGGTAGGTTTGGAATTATACTTTTCTTTCTTTTTATCTTTTAAATAATTATTCAGTTGTAAAAATGCAGGCAAAAATTAAAATTACTTTTATAGCATGGTTTACATGGATATTCTTTCCTATGGTCTACCTCATTCCCTCACACTTTGAAAAAATGAATTGCTGCAGAAGTTTGGCAGGAACTGTTCCTAGCCAATGTGCAGCATAATAAATCTGACAGGACTTGTCAGGCATCAGGAAACTCGAGCCCTCACCATGTGGAACTTCCCCACAGCAGAGTATCTCCATCCCTTTCCTTTTCTCGCAAATTGCACTAGTTCCAGTGTTGTTTTATGAGGGTTTTGGAACTTTTAAGAGTCTTCCATACTACAGTTGTGAATGAAACAATATGAGGAAATGCATCTTCACCAGAGGTGTTGGCTGCTACAGCTGTGTCAGTAACAGAGGATCATGCAGCAAATTTGTAGCACTGCATGACCCTTCTACTTTAATGCAGAGGTTCGAGATCTGTGCAGAAAAAATGATCTGACTGCATAATCTTATGAAAGAGTAACTGTAGCACTTCTTCTGTAGGTACCAAATATGGAGCATTGGTCAAATTTCTGATATCTCAAGTCAAAACGAGAAGTAAAATGCAAGGTCTGGAAAACCCTTCAAGGAAAATCCTAGCTTTCGTGTCAGATTCTTCTTTTCAAAATTTTAAGTTTTCTGTGTACTGTCAATAGTCAGCTCTACACTAGACAGAGTGAAAATAGCTATTTCTCTCCATCTGCAGGTAATTCCAGACTAGAAACTGCATCTGTATTAGGAGAAGACTTAATGATGCTCTACAAGAAGTGCTGTTGTCCAGATATTAATATTTGCATAGAAGGCAAAGATTTTCAAGCTCACAGGTATATAAGTATTTACAGTAAAAAATTTTTCAACCAAAAACCTTCTAACACTGTTGTTACTGTATATCTGTTGGAGGTTACTGCTGGTGCTGTTCCCTAGCTGTGAACTGTTGTAGTTTCTAGGTCTTATGTCTGAAGTGGCCATACTTTGATACTAATTAGTATTATTTATCTCATCGACAGTAATTGTTGTGAAAACAACTGCACTTTTAGCACTTCTAAGATTGCCACTGCAAACTCATATGATGAGTACATACTCATGTATCAATACTGTGTAGTTTATTTTGCTAACTTTTTATATATAAATAAATATAAGATAATAAAAGATAATCTATGGTCTGTAAAGAAAATGAAAAATCTATTCATAAACTATTCAGCTATTAGTGCTGAATAAAATTTTCATATAGGTAGAAAAATTCTGGAATAGTAATTTTTTTTCCTGCTTTTCAGAATCTGTGCATACAGAATCTGATTTTACTTTAATTGCTTCAGTGATATAGGTGTAAAGATTGTCAGCAGACTTTATTAGATCTAAAGTCCACGGCCGTTTCAGGACTTTGGCTTATTGTACTCCTGTAGCTTGGGAAAGCAAATTAAAGTGTCAGTACCATTCCTTGTACCTTTGATATAAGTCTGCATTTGAGATAGCAAACTAGAGAGCCTGTATTTTGTTCCCTTTGAGTATAAAAATCACTGAGAGAGACTAGAAAAACCCTCCACTGTTTATAGTATTTTCTCAACACAAAGCTGGAGGGGTTGTTACTGACGTTACAAGTATTACAAAAGACATGTCATAATAGTGTGTAGGGCTATTTTATTTTTTTAAATAATAGAGCTAGGATGTATACTAAATTTCCAGAATGTAGTATAGTTAAGCATGTTTGTTTCTTCTGTTCTACACTATAAGACATGTTCTCAGATCCATAACTTTGAGGAAAAAATACTTAATGAGAAAAAAAATGAAAAGAGAGATTCTATCAGCTCTAAAGAGCTTCTTTAATTTAGGCCACTTCCTGCCTGGAGCAATGTATCTAGTTTAACTAGCATCAAAAAATATGGCAGTGAATCATAGAAAAAACAAGGATGTTCTGAAACAGACACAAGACTTGCTTGTTTTAGTGCTGTGTCATGTGAACAGTAGGAGCTAATAAGGGAAATCTAACTTTGGGTATCGTTGTGGTGAAAGCACCAGAATTATTTACTTACTTTAAGGGCTTTTTTAAAAAGTTTTCAAACAGGAAGCAGTTTAAGCCCCCACACTCTCCCACCCACTTGTCTCAGTATTCCTTACTTTCTCATGAAGTCCTATGAACTTCCAACAGACTTTCCAGTGTGAGTAGCAGTGCTCTGAGAGAGTTGCCAAGTTATGTTTTCCTAGTGTTGTGTTGTGTTCTTACAGAGCTCTGCATGGAGCAAGTCAAATTTGTTCGGTGATAAAATTGGCACAAACCATCATGGTAGGAAAGCACAGATAAATTTACTTCAAATTAATTTGGTATCTCCATGTGTTTTGTAACTATACACTGATAAAATTTAGGTAATACACACTTCTCTGTATTCTACCGAGTGCCTGTCTTATTTAAAATAACAACTTCCAACTGTGCCCTTGAAGTTGATTGATCATTGCTCATTACTAAAATTTATTTGGAAGGAGATGAAAAATTGGAGATGAGTGTATTCCATCTCTCCGTGATACTGTGTTATTGTATCTTACAAAAACTAGATTGCATGTGTATCCAGAATTTCACATATTCAAACTGATAATGTAGTACCCATTTACATGTGGACATATTTCACTAAGATATGAAACATTCTGTAAAAGCTTTGTTATAATTGCTGGATGAATCACAGGAGGAATGTGCAAGAAGTTTCTAATTTAAAGTATTGAGACTTCTGAAGCAGGAGGAGGGAAGAGAGATGAGAGATTACAGAATATATAACGACTAGAAAAGAGACCATAAATAGCATTCTTCATGCTTCTTCCTACTCAAAATGAGAGTGCTCTGAAACATTTTAAGAGACAGCAAGTACATGTAACAGAAAGGATTCTCATGCCTAATATAACACTTCGCTTTTTCTGCCACAGGAAATACGTGACATAAAATAATTTTATAAATAATAGGAAGCTTAGTAAGCATCAGGAAAAAATAGTATATGTGACAATGCTATCTGTGGCTGCAATAGCCCAGATAAGATATATGAAGGCTAACACTATAACTGGTGTGGGTCTGGAAGACTGAAATCATAAAGCGGTTTTCATCCACTACCTTCTCTTCCTTTCTGCTCTTGCACTTCCACCTTAAGAGGCTCCTGTTGCAAAGGTGTTCTTACATGATATTTTGAAGACTCTGATAGTGGCAGAGATACTGAGCTACACAGGCTGCTGGTCTGGGGTTTCTTTTTTCTATTTGATGGAAGTAGTAGTAAATTGAATTAGCCCCATTGTGGCCAGTTATGCCTTTTAAATATACAAGGGTAGTGAGTGTAAATACAAGTAACTGATAACTCTTCTTAAACAGCATTGTAAACACATATCATATTGTTCTAGCATATGTTTGTATCAAGTTGTGTTTGACTTTTAGGATGTGGTGGTCGGTGGCCAGCCGGTTTTGAATACAAGAAGTTACATACTTCTCTTTTCATTTTGATAAATACACATTTTGTAGTATAAAAAAAATTTTAAGACACAAGGTTATTTACTGTAATTTGTTAAATAAAACAGAAGAAATAAATGTGAAATTTTATATGAAAGGAAAATGCTTGTGAGAATAGATTTCCTCTGTGTGAATCTCAAAGTCATACTAAAAACAAGCTTTAACTGAAGAATTTATAGAGTACTGTTTGGGTTTGTTTCTAGCATATTTTGAAATTCCAAACACACTGGAAGAAAAGGTATGCAGTATACAGCCAACACCTTAATGCATAAAGGGCAAAGATTTAAGTCAATGTTATCAAAGAGTCTCATAATAAATATTTGTATCTAGTGGAATAATGTTTACTTTTTGTCTCTCAGGGCCATTTTATGTGCCAGATCTAGTTACTTTGCTGCTATGCTGAGTGGAAGTTGGGCTGAGAGCTCCCAAGAGCACATCACTCTTCAAGGGTAAGTGTTGTCTCTGCAAGTCGTGTGGGAGCAAAGGTAGGCAATTTCCAATCACTGCAAATATGTAACAACTGTGCTGTGTACAGAGCACTGAAGATTAATCTGCCTTGACACTTTTCTCCAGCCCGATGAGTTTACCGAGTGCTGTTTTGACTTCAGGATGACTGTGCGTGTAGTGTATTTGTTAATATTGTCAGATGATTCAGAGAAGTATTTTTCATCAGCAGAAGGGCACTAATCCTTTTTTGTAGAGTATGTTTTAGTATTCACAGTGTATTTGAGAATTCTTTTCTTTCACTTCACGTTGTACATGTTGTGAAAAGTATTATGAGTGTCTGAACAACATAATTTTCATACTTATTTGTACAATAAGTGTATATTTACAGTGTAAAGACAAATAACAGTTACATCTCCTACATAGTGTTTAATTATGATATTCCAGCAGCATTTACTAAAGCAACTTTATCTAGTGTGCTTGCTCACAATGACTTTCAGTGTGAGAGCTGAAAACAATGGAGCTGTCACTGTAAGATGAATACTTAAGACTTCATAAATAAGCTGGGGACTGCCAGGTTAGTTCTTTTCAGTATCAGAAAAATCAATTGAAATACATTAGGTTTCCTTTAAGAGCAAAGGAATACTGATCTGTGTACATGTTAGCTTTTTTGTTCAGGCATGATGTAGGCCGACTCGGTTTTCTTCAGGAGGAACTGTGTACCTTACAGTGCTGCAAAATGTAACTGCTTTGTGTTAATAGAAAATTGCTTGGCCAAGTGATACCTTCTCAAATGATCATAATTTTAACTTGCTGTCAGTGTAATAATACTGCTGCAAAATCAGGAAGGTTGTCTGTTGATTTGGTTATAAATTCCTAATCCTTATAAAACATTATACTTGTAATTTAATTGATTCCTTAGCTTTTATGGTGTGTTTTAGGGGCTGATAGTCCCCAATTACTCTGGTATTTACACTTCTCTCTCTATAATTGATTTCTATGTGGTTAAGAAAATTTCATCCTAATTTTTCACTAGAGGTTTTCTCCTGAGAAGTAGTTAATCTTTATATGAGCATATTCCCATGCCAGTGTCTCATAACTTCTGTTATAATGAATCATATCCATAATTTTACCTTTCCCAGTTCACTTTTCTGCTTAGTGCTGATTTCTGTGCTCTTTTGTAGCACTTATAAAGTACGTATGGCTTAATCTGAAATAATGAAAACTCTGCATAAGGTAACAACTGCCAAGACTGGGGAGACTCCTTGGTGACTTCATGGCTATCGTGTGTACTGATACACAGAGACAACTGTGCTGATTTTGCTTTTCTGCATGTTGCAACATTGGGCTTTTTTCCTTTTGTTTTTGGTCATCAATGTCAGTTGCTTAAACACGTCTAATGTTTTAAAGGGTCTTAGCTCCATCTGCATGACTATATTCCATTTACACTAATGTACAAAGCACTTGTGGGCTCTGAAGATTGCTCACAAAACCGTATGTACACAAGTACAATGAGGTGTTGTTCAGGAGATCGTGTCCATCATTTAAAATAGGCATTCTGTGCCTTTCTGCATTGTGGTACTGGAACTATGAAAGGATGCAAATGCTACCGTGTAGGAATTCCAGCTTCCTTAATCTGAGTAAAGACTTTCTAAATTTTGAGATGTAACAGTCCTACTTAGCATTCTAATAAATCTACAAAATGTGTTTTTATTGTCGGAAAAGATAAATATATCATAAAATAAAGAATAAAAAAATAATTATTATAAAACAATTTTAAAATATGCAGCTAATTAATAATTGATTTATTACTAGTAAAGTGCTTGGCTCTGATGAAAAAATCCTTTCTGAATATTATCAGTGTAAATAATATAGTTATTAGTATTAGTCTACTTATGACTTATTTTCAAAAATTTAAAGTATTAGAAAGTTTTAGCAAGACTATTCAGTAGCTAAATTCACCCGAAAGTAGTCCATTTAGATACTTTTGCATTGCAGTAATCTTGAAAATAGCTTTAATTTTATGAGATCGTTTACCTTCCATTCACAGAACAGCTGGATGATGTATCAGCTTTTTGACCAACTTCCTTTGGCTAAGAAGTGTAGTGCATTTTATTCAGGACATGTCTTTATTTGTATTTTCTTTCTTTTTTTGCAGCATAAGCCATACAGAAATGAGCGTCATCTTGCATTTTATATATGGAGCTATTCTGGACTTCCCAGACAAAGTTGACGTTGGGTATATGTCAACTTTTATTTAGTTGTAGTTTTGTTCATTTGATTGTTCTGTATTTTCTCAGTTACAAGTCAGAAGGAAAATTCCAAAAATAAAGCTGTTGAAGGAATCTTGTTTATTTGACAGCTACTAGAAAAGGTGTGCCAGCTGTTTTGGGAATACTGTGTGAGGAGTGTGAAAAACAGGAGGATGTTTTATTCCAAAGTAATTCCTAATTTGCCTGTGCCTTCCTTTTAGTTTTCAGAATAATATATACAATGTGTGATAGCATATAACAGTTAATATTTTTAATTTATTTTAAAATAATTATTCAAGTGATGAGAAGGCTAAGTAGTGAGTCTTAGATCCATAAAAGGTGATATATAGGAACCAATGTAGATGTTGGCATTTTCTTCTGGGATAGTTCTTAATCACTTTTTTATGCATAATCCTGTATTAGCAAAGTAAATTCTGAAATCTGTGAATTATTCCCTGAAACCATTTCTATATGAGATGTTGAACTCTGCCACTAAACAGTAAAGAGCTACAATTTCTTAAAAATATGGAATTGTTCATAATGTGCCCCACTGTTAATGTTTAGGTAATGAATTGATATAGAAAATAAAATTATTGTATTGATTATTATATAAAATAATTAATAATTTGCTTACTGTGCTTTTTAATATTTGAAAGGGACATAACGATGTCATAACGTTTTATGTAATCCTTGCAAAAAGCCCTACAAAATGCCAAAACTCCACTGGCACAAATATCTTTTTCACTTGCTATCCTTAAAATAGAGAAACTGAGAGACTTCTAAACAGTTTCTCAGCTAGTAGTTGAGGCTTACTGTTATATAGACTGAACTCAGTGGCTGGGAGTTTATTATTAGGTGAATATATGTTTCTGTTTGAAGACTATTCTTTGGCAAGTTGCACACTTGGTTATCAGTATTTCTGCAGTAAGTTCTGACTGAACAAAGAGGTGAGAAATTAGCACGTCAGTTGTCTTGTAAGCAAAATGCATTTATCAAAATGACTTGTTGATTTCTGTTGCTTTCTCTTCAGTCGCATGTTGGGCATTGCAGATATGTATGGGCTGGATGGGCTAAAAGAAGTAGCTATCTACATTTTGAAAAGAGATTACTGCAATTTTTTCCAAAAGGTACGTCAGTTCTCATGCTACTTTGTCAGCTATAAAGCCCAAGAATTTTGATTCTCTTACTTAACACATACTACTGAAAACATATTTAATAACTGTGTGGTCAAGGTGTTAGCTTGAGTCAACAGACCCTGTTCTTATGAGTCTGCTAATTTCACTGAGATTGATGATGGGAGTAAGGCCTGTGGTATCATCTACCTGTTTACAGAAACTTGTAAACCCCAGCTGATGAGAAGCAGTATTTCACACGATTAATTCAATATATTAAATTACGCTGAGTATAATTTAACATGTCCCACTGTAAATGTAGTTGTTCTCGGTGGAGATAAGGAAATGCTGTATATCTGCATATCATATTTCATGGGCATATATTTAGAAAATATTTCTGTTCAATTAAAATTAGAGTTGAGCATTTTCATGCATTAGGCTCATGAGGCTGAATCCAGCTTTATTGACACGTGGAAGCAGATGACTTCCATATTCTGCATAAAGGCAAACAAACCTAAATACCATGGTAGCTAACAGTGCTTCTGTTTGAACTGAAGATTTTGTACTTCTGTATGGTTTCTGTAAATCAGAATGTACAATAATTGTGGTAATTTTCTAACAATTCTAGCCTGTTCCTGGAAAACAGCAACCTGTACTAGAATGCATGGCTATTGCTCATTCATTGGGAGTGGAAAACCTGTATGCTGCTTGCATGAAGTAAGTAAAATAAAATAAAATAAAATATTGTTTGTTTTTGATTTTCTGCTTTCTGTTTAAATTATCTTATTTTGGGAGATAGGACTTATTTTGGCATATAAGATGTTCACATTTGAAATATTTTTTTTCTTCATAATACTTAAGAGGTATCACTTATGCTAACAAGTGAAGATAAAACATTTTTCATCTTCCTTACCTAAGAGTGGCTCTCTTTTCAACAGATGGGTAGGAAAACATTTTGCAAAATGTTTGTCAGAGAGAAGCTTTGCCAATTTACCTACTGAACTTCAGAACAACTGTCTTGTTATGTTGATTAACTCTTTGGTAAGTAGTGTGCTTTGTATAAAAATAGAGCTATGTAAATTTTTTCCTTATTTAGCTGTACAATGTAATTTAAGAGATAACAAATGTAGTATTTTAAATCTGTAGTACATTTATACTATGTAAAAGTTTCCATTAAAATAACAATTTGAAACCCGATTTTGATGTGAAATGTCCTTGTTATGCTTCATGGCACACAGCCCAGTGATCGTCATATCCACGTCCAGCGTAATAACAGAAAATAAGTTTTTGAACCACAGCTGTGACATCCTAATGCAACATTTATGGAAGTGTTCAAGGCCAGGCTGGGTGGGGCTCTGAGAAACTTGGTCACTGCCCTTGGCAGGGTGATTGGGACTAGATGATCTTTAAGGTCCCTAGTGGCTGCTACTGCATATTCAGGTGAAAGCCTGAAAACCGAAGAGACCTCAGAGCTATGTGGCTGTGCCAAGAGAAGCTTAAGAGTATCCACAGCTATAAAGCCTGAACAGTCCTGCCAGAATGCATAGTTCTGACAATAAAGATAGTAGCTAGAATATCCCAGCAGTACACCTAGCATCTCTTAAGACACTAGGTGTTCTGCCATTATATCAGATCAGTATACTGATTTGTTCATAGAATATACACATAGCTTTGTGTGTCATACGTTGCATAAATATTTGAGAAGTTTTAACTAATGTTTTCAGGTATAGATCTACAGGTGTTCATAGTTACACCACTGCCCATCTCTAAACTACCTCGGGTGTGTCCTGTAGCCAAGAGTGAATGTAGACACAGCTCCAGGCTCTTCTCCTGGCCCTTGTGCAACATTATCACAACAGTTTAAAGATAAATGTTCGGCCTTCCTTCCCCTCTGTGCCTATTCCAGTATATAAAGATGCAGTGGTTCCAATTTGGGTTGAAATACATGTGCTACCTTTAAGCTGCCAGCACTTGCAGAACATTCATAGCACTGTGGTACTTGGTAGTGCTCCAGGTGTATGCCCAGCTTCTCTGGAAGGTTTTTCCAGTCTGGACTAGTGTGATTTGGATCCCGTATGATTGGTTTAAAAGTTGTGTTGCAAGATTCACTGGTGTTTTATGGACTGAGGTTTTGAAAGCTTTTAAAATTGCAAAATTATACAATAAAGCATAAGCCTCTTCTGCCCAGAGACCAGTTCTGCTGAGTGTTCATTCAACTCCGAGAGCTTAAGACACACATTCCAAAAACCTGTGGAATTCCCAGGGGAGTTTTTCACAATCTGCAAAAATACTTAAGGCTGCTTGAGGGAGGAAGAAGAAAAGGTCTGACATTAATTTTGCAGGGGCTACTGTTACAATCCTCTTTTTCTCTGCTGCTGGAATTCTCTGCTGTAAAACTTTTTAACAGTTACACCCAGTTAATGAGTATAACTCTGCTGATCCTTCCATTTACCAATATTGGAACTGTAAAGCCTAGTTAATGAGGGGCAGCCCTTTAGAGAAGAAAAGGTACAAAGAAAAGGAGATTGCTGATCAGAAAATCCCTGGGAAGCCACAATGGATAAGCACAGAAACATTAAAATGGGGGTGCAGTTTAAAGCACTCTTCAGGTACCTAACCCTGATTTCTCAACTCCATGCAAGAAAATTACTGGTTTTTTAGATAAGTAAAGTGGACTCCACTTTAGAATGGTTAGGAAAAAAATATAACAAGAGAAGTAAAATTCAGTTAGAGCCACTCCTACAAAGTACTGATTTAATTAGCAGTCAATGAAGGCATTTTATGTTTCACTGGAAGTGTCTAATGGGCGCAAATGCTTATTGCCTTGTGAGCAGGGGTTGAATTCTAGACAATTCAAAAAGCTTGTAATTGAGTCCAGTGGGAGCAAAATCAAACCATAAGCATGTATATAATCTTTAATTTACCTGAGATGCATAGAAGCAACTTGGTTTTGCCCAGAGATGAGTAAAACAAAAATTATTAATTGAACAATGGATGGTCAGATTTTTTATTTTAACTATAATCTGCACAGAGAAGGTCCTCCCTGCTTTTGAAGTTGCATGGGACAAACATGATTGTGATCCAAACTTACAGTAGGGGATTTTGTGTCAAATATTTATCTGAATTGCTGTTTTTTTCTAGTGTTACTGATCTTACTGCATAATTTATCAGTGTCCTGCTAGGTCATGTTGAATAGAGCTTTCAGTCCATTCTAATGTGGATAACCATAAATTGCAAGTTTTTTTCAAGTGACATGTTAGGCAGTAGAAGTTGCCCTCAGGTACTGTGCTGATGCAATGCATGAAAGAACCAAAAGCACACAGTAATAAATATTAGCAAAACTCTTTACTTCTTTTAAATGTACTTAGAAACATAACATTTACTTTTCTTAGAGAAACTATAGACAACAAAGAGGGTAAGTTCAGTTAAAACTCCATCTGGAAATCAAAAGGATTCATAACTGTGAAAATGTTTTTTGCATATCCCGAAAGCTGGACCATCCACGCTTACCTAAAACACTGACTTAGCTATTTTATTTCAAAATGTATTACATCTCTCAGCGACCTAAAATGTTTTTCTCTGTTCAGAATAGTTTCTCCACTTAATCTTTGCCTTATTTTCTTCAGGACTGCAGTATGTTATGATACAGTTGAAAAAATACAATAAAGCCTACTGAAAACTTTACTACCTAACTTCAGGCAAAACAGAACCAGTGCATTTTTCTTTTTCTGCTTTAGTTTCAAAGGCAGGTATACTAAAAATATATGTAATAAAATTTCTTTAAAGAAGAGAAATTACTGCATGATTGGATCCTCGCGTAAAAGTTCAGTGACTGAGCAGAAGCTGTTTTACGATCAGCAATTCTTTAAGCAATTACTTGGCAACAGGTTAATTTCTGTTTTTATTTGAAGAACCACAAGAATGCTGCTTTCCTTTTGATGGAGAGTGACCGGCTGATCAACAGCCTCCCCCAAGTGAAGTGGACAGAGGCAGCTGTGGCCTTGGCATCCAGGCTACATGAAGAATGCGTGACATTTATTGTCGCAAACTTCCTACACGTAGTACAAAGCGAAGGCTTCTCTGTTTTGTTGCAGGTAAAAGTGCCCTCAAGTTATTGTATGCTTCCAAATAAATTAATTGTATTACATTTTGGGAAGTTCAGACTGCTAATTATCAAAATGGCTTCAACTTTTACTTCGCAGTATAATTCTGTGGAAAATTTAAAAAAAAACCTTAGGCACTGCTAAGTTTTTTGGGGGGGCAGGAGGTAGGTTTTTTCAGTGTTGTTTTAAAGCACATAAATATTTTGATATGCAGGACTGACACTGCGTTCAGGTTATGCACCTCAGTTAAGCAAATGTTACAGTTGATTTAGTGGGACGGTTTCTGTGTTGGAAAGAAGTAAGTATAAATACCAGCTTTGAAAAAGCTTTCAGGCCCCTAGAAAAACAGCATGTGCTTATAAGAGAGAGTATGAGCTTGACCAGTATATTCAAACTTCAACTGATTTGTGTTGTTAGTTGCAGGAATGTGGCAATACTGCAGGTTCTGGTGAGAGCATAGCTAGTCATCTAGCCAGTTCAATTCTCCTGTGAAAGATGTTTTTTAATGTGTATAGAGGAATAAAAAAATAAATAGGGAGATGTTAAAACATTTTGTCTTTGAATCCAGAGTTGCATGGGGCTGTAAATTCATCACCGTGTGCTTGTTCCTGAAATTTCTGTTAGCAATAGGCCTCAGGATGATTTGTAGAGGCCTGGAGAGGAGGCGGGTTATGGAATAGATACAAAGGAAGATGCTCAGCTTTGGAATACCTCCTGCACAGCTTGAGAGCAGATCTTCTCTGCTCAGTAATGCTCTTGCATACAAAGTACACTCTTTTGTTTTAAACGGCTGCCTTTTGTTGTTTCCTCAGGCACAGGCAATGAGCAGCAAACCTGACCTTCTAGAACTAATTTTTAATGCAATTGAAAAAAGCATTAATAATGAAAACAGCTGCTTTCTTCTGGTAGCTGTGGATACATTGTTGGACTCTGCAAATGTGAAGGAGATGGTAGGTTTTTCAATGTGCAGTTTGTAGAAAAACTGTTCTGATATTTTTTCATATAATGGTTCAAATCAGATGATGTGGTGTGAGCTCAGGTGGCTCAGTCCTGCAACTGGGGTCACCCAGAAAAGCATCTGCATAAATCCAAGGTCCTGTTGGAAGTACAGAAAATGTTGTCATATTTTTACTTTCAAGAGAAACCCCATCCATGGCAATAAAAAAGTTCCTGTGTATTACTGAAAATATAAGTCCTATGGGCGACACTGCCCTATTGATCTTTACTATCACTTTAAATTTGTGATGAGAAAAAGCCGATCAAAATGTTGCATTATCTAAAACTTATGGGGGGGGAGAGCTTATTCTTTTTCTCCCTGTGTGTTTCCCCTCCTTTTTGTGAAAGTCACAGCTACATTTGCTTTTGTTCAAGACTGTCCTCTAAAGCAAGGACTGCCTCTTAATCCAGTGTGTGTTTTTTGGATTGGGTGGGATCAGTCTCCATGTGTGTAACATACCATATATATCCACACAATCTAAATAATGATATGTAAGCTGTGGATAACTAATTCTGGGAATAATTCATAAATAGTATGACAAAGAATGAAAAATAAATGAAAAATTAATTAATGCAGTCTGGTGCTATTGTAGATCTCATTGGTCAAAGCAATGAAAATTTAATCAAATACATTCTTTTTCCCTAGAGTATTTGACCTTGTTGTGACACAACTGACAGTGAAGAGCTATTATGGTGCTCATTTAAAAAAAAAAAAAAGAAAAACAAAAAGAAAAAAAAGAGCAATGTAGTGTTTACTAGTGCTGTAGTTTGTAGGTTTTAAAGTACTGAAAAAATTACTGTGGTGGGCAATAATCCTTCAAAAACAGCATCTCCATCTACCAGACCATTATAAAATATATGTGATGACATCATTGATCTAGCTTAGAGAGTAAGTAGATTCTGAAAGGAATAATGACTGGTTGCTATGACAATATGCCCCTCGCCAGCTGCTGATTTGTTACTTGAACACAGGGTTTTACGTGCAAGATCCAGGCGCTGCGTGATAAGCTCTGGGTCTTCCTGGTTCAGTCTTTTTATGCTGTTCGTCACACAGAAGGCTGGAAGCTGATGAGGCCAGACCATCAACAGAAAATACAAGCAGGTATGTTTGGCATCAAACGGCATTAGAATTTTTTAGCAATCTGTTTAGTAGATAAAATGCAGATGGAATTGTGGAGCCCGATACAAACTAAAGCAAAATCTGTGCTGCTCTGTGTTTTGAAGTGGTGTTTTAGAATAGAAGCATGATGGCATGCTTAGTTAGTTTCAAATATGGGAATCAGTCATTTTCTGTGAAAAGTCTTCCCTCCTTTTCATTTTAGGAGGATATATGATAGAAACCAAACCCATGTAGATGGATTCTATTCTTATTTACAGCTACTCTGAATTACTGAAAACACTGCAGTAGGATTAAAAACCTTATCTGCCTCATTTTTAAGGAGATAAGCTCTGTGGATGAATTAAATTTGCACAAAGCAGATTATGTGTTCTGTGAATTCAGTTTGTGTCCTTTATCGTTTTCCCCATGATGTATAAATATTGCTTGTCTCTTGCATAATGCTTATCTCGTGCTCTGAGCAAATGCAGATAGCTGGACTTCTCGGTTGGTTGGCATTGTGATCCTGTGTGTGCTGCTGCAGAGAGCCCCTAAGGAGCTGCATGGCGTGCTCTCAACATTTTAACAGACAGCACTTCCAACAAAAAGGAGTTTTTGTTCTTTGTTTTGAAGTACACGGGTATTTCTGAGGGTGCAGAACTGATGATGGAGTTCAGGTTATGGTTGAATATTAGCTTTGATAGTACAGTGTTATAAAAGAAATGTGTTGAATACTTCTCTGAAATCAAATCCCTTTTGATTCAAAGGTGAAATAAACATTTTGATGCCCTTTTTGTTAAAGACATTAGTAGCTAGGATATGATAGTTATAAAATTGTTTATGCCGAAAAGTAGATTAAAATTTTATTGTACAGTTACATGCTGAGAGAAAGATGCAGTAACAGTCTTTCTAAGCATGATTTAGGGATGTAGTCAAATAATATCTCACTGCTACTGTGTAAAACAGGTTTATGATTTCTTTCTGGATTATGAAATCCTTCAGAAGCTGAGGAGCTGGCTTTAGAAACAAGGGTGGGTTGTTTATGATTTGGGGTGTTTTACTTTTAAGATGAGCGTGTCCCTATTGTGAATAATGTCTAGGCTGCTTTGCACTAGTATTTTCAATACAATAAAAATGTTGAAAATCAAGGTGTGTCTTAGTTGTTCAAACTCCATCTTGCCAGAAATTGTTTGTTTTCTTTTAGATTAAATTATAACTCAGAGGTAGCATACATTCTATATGTGAACAGGCTGAAATGTTTGCATAAATTATCTGGTTTTAATTACAGACAAAATGATCACACAATACTGGTAGAGAAATACTAATCTTTAGGTCAAATATGTCTAGGATAACTTAAATCAACTTTCATTTTAAAGATTTCTGGTGGTGGTTTATCTTCTAGAAATTTAGCCTATATAGAATTAGAAGGCTATAACAGAGGAGAAAAAATGCCAAAAGAAGGCAGATGATAATGTGGTTTTTTTCATTTACAATATGTCTTGTGTTTTCTCAGGCACAAGTTTATATGGATTTTGTCTTAATATATTGGTATGTATTAATGTGCAGAGTCATTGCTAGAAAAAGGATTAGATCCCTGGGGTGCCATTTTCAGCATACCTTTTGTGTGTTTTTACAGACCTATATAAAAATTATTTTTAGTATCTTCAGTAAGAATTCAGTAGAATTTTTACTTGTGTAATACATACAAAAAATGTATCCATGTAGGATGTCAGAACATAATGAATGCTTAAATTTTTATATCCATTTTTTGCAAAACCTTTTTTTCAGCTGAAATATGAATACAAGCATAAATGAAACCTATCGATTCTCTGGCTCTGTACAGGGTCTATAAATATCCTTTTTGTATTCTACAAGTGCAATTGATTCAAAGGCTTTATTGAAAACTGCTTTTCTCCCAGAGTACATCAGATAAAAAAAAAGGCATTTAATGCCTGAAAATTCCACATGACAATCACAGGGATAACTCTCATGCCATTATGCTGCATGCTGTCTAAAGAGGCACTATGATCTTACTGTGCACATTTAGGTATTTTGGCTTTACCACTTTTCAAAACTAATATAATTTACTTTAATGTAATTAATCTCTTCTTAACGTAGTATAAATAAATATTCTATAAATAACAACACATCACTGAAAAGTCATTACTACTCTAAATTTTAAGCATCTTTTTTGTAAATTCTGTACACTTTCAAAGGTCTCAGTGCACTGCCAGCTTTAAATGAATTAGGCTTGGATAAACAAAAGTCCTACTATGGACATGGGGAAACAGAAGAGTTAAACAACTTGCTTATGACCATGTGACCTCATTACAGATCTCACATTTTTGTTCCTAACATAAAACCATGTATTTCCACTTAACATTTGCCATGTCACCAAAATTAGCCTTCCTAGAATAATTACAGGACCCAAAGAACTCATTTCAGATGAAGTTGACTGAGTAGGCTGGATTGTTTTCTGTCTGCCTTCTTTCCTGCTAAATAGTAAAGAAAACGCTTCTTCCTTTTACAGCTGCATTTGACAAGGGTGATGACCGAAGACTTGCCAAAAAACCTGTATTCACTAGTTCTCAGGTAAACATTTATATCCAAACATTAAAAACACTTGGATAATTGCAAACAAAACTATTTTCATTATTTGTTTTAAATGAATACTAATTTTCCATATTGCTTAATGGAACTTGTTTTTGAAAAATCTGTATTTTCTTGTGAACTGTTATTTCTGCAGAATCAGTAATGTTCATTGCTGCAAACATCTTAGGATTCAGACTGTGCTCTGCTACATTTTCAAACAGATAAGCTCAAATAAAAGAGAGGAATTTGTGTTCAGAATCTCATATTCCTCTCTTGCTACATAATGAAACTCATCTGCTTCCCAGAGCAAATGGTTTGCTACTGAGCTAATGAATCTCTGCTATTTTTACTAGAAGCCACCACAACACCAAGTCTCTTACACTCCCTGCCCGGAAAAATATTTTTTAGTGCCCTTAACAACTCTTCTGTTGAGACTCACAATCAAAACTACATTATCATTTGGTAGAAAAACAGTATGGGTTTCACATGATTTGGCAGTCTTGGATACATTGCAATAGCACTGGTGTTACAAAGATTCCGTTTCCTACACTTAATTCTCCATATTTCAGTGCATCTCTTTACCTGAGAGAATAAACATTGTCCCTTCTCTGTGGATACACTCTAGGTAATGGTTAAAAACATCACTTGTATTATACAATAATTTTGGGGTTTATGTTTGTAGTAATGCATAGCTTTGTTCCTCTTTGGAAAGTATGCACATATAACTCAAAAAAATGTTCTTACTTCAGCAGCCTCTAATAATATATCCATTACAGAATAATTTGTCCAAAGTAAAAGCAAAACTCTACTTAGATCTTTCTCTCCTCTTTATATAGAGCAGTACTTCCCATGAGTGATTTGTGCTACTTTTATATTCTTGAAAGCCAGCAAACTAAGCTAAAATATATTTATATTTTTTTAAATTTATTTCTATGTTGAATGTTGTTGCTTTAGATTTATGTACTAATTTAAAAGTAGATGTGTTTCAGAAGTGTAAGAGTATGGACAGTTTGGTTTTACCCATGTTGTCTGTTTTGGTTGGGTTTTTTTTCTGATGCCTTTTTTTTTTTTAATCCTAGCTAAATAAAACTACTACTCAATCTGTTGGTATAAGGAATAGTTCCTGGACAGAACACGGCAAGAAAGATTGCTGGGGAGATTCTTCCACCAATCAGGATAAAATGAAATCTGATGGATTAGGAGCATCTGGACATACATCCAGCACCAATAGAAACACTGTTAATAAGGCTTCAAAGCATGAGGATGTAAAGGGAAAAGATGGCAAAAAATTAGTTTCCAAGATTACTAAGGATTCAAAACCTGGGGAAAAAGCTGCCTCACCAAAGGCTAGAGCTGTTATAAAGACAAAAATAGAAAACAATGGAAATGTGAAGGCTGAAAGCATGCTTAGCAAGCAAGATGGAGAAAAGACATCACCTGCAACTGGACAAAAAAATTCTGGAAGTGGCAAAGGACTAAAGAATCATGAAGGAAAAATTGCAGGTGCCAGACCTAAAGTGCTGACAGTAACCTCAAGTGTGCAGATCAAAACAAAACCATTGAAAAAAACCCCAGGGAAGGAATCTCCCTCCTTAGTGACTGTAGCAGCAACTTCCAGCAAGTCAGCAAACTCAAATGCGGATAGCAAGACTGTCAATGAACAGACAGAGGAACCCAAAGAGGATAAATTGGTAGAGGAAGGGAAAAAACAGACTGGTAATTTTTTATGATTTTTTTTTAAAAGTCTTGTTCTAATTTGCCTCAGGCTGGTCATATGCTGAAAACCAGTCTGGGAAGCTTTAAGAAAATCTACTATAGATTGATGGGAGTTACTTTCTTTCGCTGTAAATTAATATTAACTGACTTTATGGTCAATTGATAGCCATATAAAATGGTAAACATTTTACAAGTTTAGCATCTATGCTATTTTCAATAACTGACCATCATGTATTAGATTTTTTCGGTACGTACATCCAGTGCATTTCCCCCTGTAATTAACTTTGAATTTACTTTACAATAGTGAAAACAAAGGCATCTGTGAAGATATCAAATGGAGTCACCACCAAAAAAAAAAAGACTGAGCTTGAGGCTAATGTCACAACAAGCAGGTATGTTACAGATCAGTATGCTGCTTTATATATGAGTGTATGAGCTTGGGGAGAAACGTTTCAGGTGAACTATTAAACTTGCTTTTAGATCAATCAACATGTTCTTTTTAAGCTGAGAATGGTTGTCTGTAGGATGTTATTTGCAAAACAATTTGAATTAGCTATTGGAAAAATTCTGTAAAGATAAAATTGGTTTGGCTTTTGTGTTGGGCTGTTTCATGCTAATAATTTTAAAATTGTTATAGGTCATTCAGAATTCTGCATACTGGAACAGTTAATGACTACACAAGGTGTTGTAAACTTATTGTTTTTGGAATAGGTTAAACTGGACAGGGAGACAGCTGAAACACCATGAAATTGTGAAATGGGTCATTTTATATATGTTTGTATATACATTAAAAATATAGATGCACAAATAAGTTTTATTCTCAAAAAGTTTACTTTTTAGGTCGCATTTTCGATGTTTATATGTGTGTGCATATTAAAACACATATATTGCTTGTTTAAATATAATTAAACATTACTAGATCTAAGCTTGGAAATAATGGATATAATAATTTCCTTGCAGTCTGACAAAAAAATCAACGGGAAAAGGATGCAATGAGCAAAATGTACAAACAGTTCTAAAGAAAAAAGGGAATGTCAGTACCAGTTCTGCAGCGCAACAAAAGGCTCAAAACACACCTACCAATTCTCCCAAGAGCCAAGGTAAAGTTTCATACAGCAATTAAATGATCTGGCACTGTTAAGTAAAGCTTTGGGTTTTGTCTGTTTGTTTTTTAGCACAAGTATTTGGAAAAATCTTCTGAAGAATTCTGGGATTTTTCCATATTTCAATTTTGGTGACAATCCTAAACTGTAGAATGCAAATTAATGTGTCAACTTCAAAATGTTTAGAAGACAGTTTTCACTGCCAATTGGTGTTTTCTCTTGCTTGTTTAATCTGCATTGCAGAGTCTTCTATCTGCTGATCCCCTGCACTTCTGCATTTGGAACCATGACTGAGTCCAACAGAAATGCTGTAGGTTGAGCGTTTATAATAAGCATCAGAGATACAGATTGCAGACTCCTTCCTGGCTCCCTATTTTGGTGTTCCCCCACAGCAGTAGCACTACTGACACTGACCCACAAGCTGCTGATAGCAAGAGTAGGAAATGACATCATAGACCACAGAGAGGGAACACTGCTTTATAAAGAAACAAAGTGTTAAGGATGGAGCTCCAGTATTCAAGTTATATTATCTTTAATGCATTATGATATAGAAAACACAGGTTCTGTCAATTTGTGGTCATTAAAGATCTTTCAGTGTTTTCTGACTGAGCAGGGACATTAATTCTGGTATTCTAATCACATTATGACTAATGTAATTATTTTCTGCCTCCTTTCATTTCCTTTACAATATAAATTGAATACAGTGCTCATCACTTCCTGTGCTAAACTGCTGTGTAGTGTTTCTATGCATTATTAGAGAGCTGCTGCTTTCTACTCCAGTGATGACTACCTCAGTTACAGACTGAAGTAATTCCTGTATGTATATTCTATGAATTGCTTTAAAGACAGCATGTAAATGCAAGATGGTATTTTTGTCTACTGTTTGTTTAAGATCTCAATTCTTCATTCTTTATTAAGCCCTAAATCCCTTAGTTACATGAAAAGCCGAGTAACTTGTTTCTCAACATAAACACTAACATAAAATTGGTCAGTGTACTGTGCCTGGCATATACAATCTTTATAGTCTTTTTTACTGTTTGTTAGGACCTCAGGGGGAATCACCAAATTCACTGAAATCAGGAATGTCTCCAAAACATAATGAAGAAAAAAATGTGTTACAACATCTGGTTCAGACAACACTACCAGAAAAACATCCTTCAGCCAAGAAGAAGAGTGTTAAGCAGTCACAAACACCTGTAACAAAAGCCACTGCGAAAATAACACCTAAACCCCTGGCTCCATCAAAGCATGCTGAGATTACAAATAGTAAAGACCCGAAACAGAAATCAGCTGTATTAAAATCTCAGTCCTCTGCCCAAAAACATTCAAGGAATGAGTCTCCTGTTGTCCAGAAGAATGTGCACACCTCTGAGCACAGAGATTCAGGACAGAAACTGGAGAAAAACACACCTGATGCTGTGGCAGGTCAGCTGCATGACAATAATGAATCTTTTAAACCTACGGTGCAAAGCAGCAGTGATGATAAACTGCTGGAGTCCTGTCAACCCAATAAACAAAAATTATCAGATTCTACTGAAAATGTGCAATACAAAATACAGTCTAAGTCTTCTTCTCCTCTAAATACAGAAGAAACTATTTCTAAACTTCATGTTTCAGTGCAAAATGACAGAGAAACAAGACAAATCTGTAAAGATCAGTCTGGAATTAAAAAGACTGAAGATACAAAGATTGATAATACAGCTGAATTTCACTGTCATGCACAATCTGCCAGTGATGGATATTCAGACTTTTCCAAGGAAACCAATCAAAAGGCTAGTGTTCCAGGAGAACTGGTGAAAGATTCAAAACCAACAAAAGTCTGTAGTGAGCAAAGTGATAAATTAAACTCTGAAACAGGTCTTAACTATGATGAAAATGCTTTGTCAAGCTTTTCCAGAATAACCAATAAAGAAGATGAGACATCATCTCCTCAGATCCATATGGAGGGATTTCTTACAGCTGATGAACTGTGTGATACATCAGCCTTGACTGAATATAAATCAGTTACAGCAGATTTAGATGATGTTTCAGAATGTTCCACAGAACAAATAACAGAAAAATATTCACCTAGTTACACAGAGCTTATAGACCCTACAGAAATGCCAGAAAACCAGGAAAATGCAGAAACTCCCTTCGTTGACCACTGGAATACTGGTGCCATAGATCCAAAAGAGAGCCCGGAATCAGATACTGGCAGTGCAACCACATCCTCTGATGATATAAAACCAAGATCAGAAGATTATGATGCTGGAGGCTCTCAGGATGATGAGGGATCCAATGAAAGAGGGATTTCTAAATGTAGCACTATGTTATGTCATGATTTTCTTGGAAGAAGCAGCAGCGACACAAGTACACCTGAGGAATTAAAAATTTATGATAGCAGCCTAAGAATAGAAGTGAAAATGAAAAAAGAGGGTTCTGATCTCTTCCGTGTTAATTCAACGAGTGATGATGAAATACCAAGAAAAAGACCTGAAATTTGGTCCCATCGGGAGAGTTCACGGACCAATACTAGAGAAAGCAAAAGTTCTACTTTTGGAAATGCACAGTTTACTCAGGAAGCAGACCAAGTTTCTTCTTCTGCCGATGAAACAGAAGATGACAGATCTGAAGCAGAGAATGTTGCACAAAACTTCCCTCCATCAAATGTGCCCACTCAACAGTTCCAAGGAATTGATAATTTAGCTTTTGAAGATGCAACAGAAAATGATACTGTAAGTCAGGAGTTTTCTAAAACTAAAAATTTCAAACGATCTGTTTTACTTTCAGTAGATGAATGTGAAGAATTGGGATCTGATGATAAAGTGGAAACTCATACTTCACGTCAGCACTCAATAGATTCTCTTACTCCAGAAGTGTTTGACAGTGTTTCTCAAGAGCAGCATGGAAAGACCTTTTATTCAAGACACTCAGTGGAAACTGAAGAAGGATTCCTGGATGGCAAACAGCGTAAGGATAGAGACAGTAAGTCAGATAAAAGTGGAAGTTCTCTCCTACATCTTCACGGTACTGAAATCCCAGGGAAGGAGGACGAGGGTGCTTCAATGACTGAACAAAATTGCCCAGAAAAAATCTATTCAGCAGCTAGTCCATGTCCAGGAGAAAAACAGGAAGTAAATATGAAGAATGAGGTTGCTATTGAATTTCAGCAGTGCAATAAGTACTTAGACAATGATGCAAAATCTCAAGAAAGACCATGTCATCTGGATCTTCAGCAGAGAGAAACTAATTCTGATGCGCAAAAGAACAGCTCTGCAAAACCTGTAGAAGCCAGTAAGAATCAGATACTGACTCAGGAAGGTCAAGTGAGAGACAGTCAACCACCAACTACTGAATGCGCTAATACTGATTTACTTCCAGGTAATGTACAGAAATAGAAACATTCAGTCATTCAAAAACAAATTAATAGGCAAAGCTTTGGCAATTTGTCTGGGATTGAATCCTGAACTGAAGTAATTTTGGCTGAAACTATATTAAATTTAAATATTTTTAAGTATTTCACTTGGGTTAGAGAATGCTTGTCTGTTTGAAATATCCGTCAATACCCTGCTGTTCAATGAGAAACTTGACTACAAGAAAAGAGATTTTATGTAATGCTAAAAGAAAGATTGGATACAGTTGTCTGTACTTCAGTTATTTTTGATCCAATCTAACATTGACAGCATCAGCTTTTGATGGAATTTTAGTATTTGTTTTGTCTGCTTGACAACATATAGTATGTCTGAATGGGATGTGCAATAACTAAAGTAATAACCTTAACTAAAGCGCACTGAACTGTTTACCTGAACAGCTATATGCATTATTGTTGTAATTTATTTATTTATATATTATATACCAATTTGGATCCTTCTCCCACTGAATATAACTGAATATTTGCCATATACACCAGTGGGAGCAGGTTTGAACGCTGCTTTAGAGCTTGTGAGATGTCTAAAATTCTAAATTTTACCAATAAAAACTTATTTCCTAAGAGAGATTATACTTAGAACTGATGCTTATATACAGAAAAGTTCTAACTTGTTTCATGTAGCTAGATGAATACTTGTCTAGTTTTGTGTTTTGTCTTCTTTATATCAATAATTCAGTCTGTTTATCCCATCAAAAATATACAATAGTGTTGATTACAACTATTGTATATTCAAGAGCAATGAAACACTGATGATGATCTGTGTTCAGCCAGACCACAGAACAAGAAGACATTACAAGTTGTACTATTTTTTTTTAAGTTTGCTTGCCCTTGCCTGCAGCTGCCCTTGCATGTGCAGTGTAGAAATAAGCCTGTGGATAAACAATTTTGGTTTTAATTCTCTCCTAAGCTGACATAGCTTAAGTCACCATTCAGTAATCATTCTCTATTAATTCCCTCTATGCACCTCCTGGTCTAAATTTAATTTATGTAGTAAATGAGAAATTTCATGTGCATTAAGTGTATATTTACATTGTCATTTTCTGTATCAGAAACTTAATTATGGAGGTTATTGTTAATTACCAGTGGTGATTGCTACTTTAACTTAATTTATAAATCATACTTTGTTTTTTATATAGGAAATAAATGCCTCAAATTTTGTCAATTTTGTATAACCCTCCATCCCCCCCTTTTTTTAACCTGATTGGATTGTCCTTCCTGAATGAATTAAATTTTGCTCTACACAGCCCTGAGGGGAGGATCATCTACAATTTTTACATTGTACAGTATTGTGAATTATTTCAGGAGACATAGATGATTATGACACAATGGCACAAACCTGCATGTATGAACATCGGCCTCCAAAAACCCTTTCTCCAATATATGAGATGGATGTTGGAGAAGCAATTGAGCAGAGGATGGATTCAGAAACAGCAGTTCTAGATGTGGATTTTGAAGATCAGCAGTTTGCAGAACAGGACTGGACTCTTCTCAGGCAATTGTTATCTGAGCAGGACTCAAATATAGATTTCAAAAACTCTGTTCCTGAAGACCTTAACTTAGCACAATGTCTTATCAATCAGACACTGTTTCTGGCACGAGATGGTTCAAATCCTCAGGGTACATCACAAGTTGACACATTCAGTAGGTGGACTGAGCTCATGTCTCCACTGGACGATTCTTCAGCAAGCATTACAGTGGCAAGCTTTTCATCTGAAGACTGTTCATCCCCTCAAGGGGAATGGACAATTCTTGAACTGGAAACCCATCATTAAGGTGACCAACTGTTTGCAACTGAACTCCAACCCATTCCCCAAATCTATTTTTGATGCGTTGTTTCCATACAATAATGATACTGCATCAGTCAAGAACGAGCAATTCTTGATACTGAGGCAATCTTTCTTATATAATGAGGTAAATATGTTAATTTATAATCTAGATTTAATCACAGGTACGGTAATTTTTCAAGACTTAAATGTATGTCTTTTCTAAAAATGAACTTTGAGCATGTATTTTCTAGAATTGTTAGAAAAATTAGATGACATGAAAGAAAAATCTTGGTTTCCACCTTCCCTTTTATCTTCTTTTTTTGACATTTAATGTTCTCATTCAGCAAAAATTTAAAGATGAATGCACAATTAGTAGAGCTATTCCCCTCCTTTTTTTCCCCCCCTCTCTCTATGGTCACTTCATTTTACAACAATAAAGATTCAGAATGGTTGTGTCAAAAGGTGATGTGTGCCAACACTACTTTAAATGATGGAAACACAGTCTTATGTTCAAAGAAAATGTTTCGATCTGAATCTGCCTTGGGCCTTATTAATATGAGCAGCTTGTTTCATCTATTCTTCCATATTAAATTTTTGTATTTTGGTTTGTTTTGTTTAGAAGTTTGCAATAAATTTTTTAAATTGTGTTTCCTTTAAATATAAGACTTCAGAGGGTCTGTGCTATAGGAAGAGCACTGTTCCTTTCTTGAAAATGCATGTTTAAGTAAATATTTAAAATGGCATAGTGCATGAATTTAAAGGAGTTGGTAGAATGCTGCTCCTGTTCTAAGAAACAGCATGTCTGATGTTTCCACGAATATATCTGATGCTGAAGTCGTGGTCAATGTTACATCAGAAGTCTGACTGACTAGAATTACCTTCTGGCTACAATTCATAACACTTGCACCCTCCTGATGCTGGGGCATAGCAAGATTCTCAGGAATTCGGTTTTGTTTGTTTTTACAGATGCTACATTTTTGGAGCAGTGATAGGATTCTTGCATCTTCATTAATATCTCTAGTGTAGCTTTTATATATTGAGACTAAATGTCAACCTTTCTTCTGACTCAGAGTGCAATAGGATACAAAGCTCATTCTGCTGCTTTTGGCTATTTGAGTGTGGATAGGACTAATTATTGTCTTTTGTGATTTGACAAGGAGGAAGGAGTGAGAAACTCTTTGTAATTGTTACCAAGTCAGAACTTCTGAAACATACAAGTTTTTCCCCCTGCAAAGGCTGGGCTCTCTAAAATACCTGCATTATGGAAACAGTAGGGCTTGTCTTTCACACAGCCTGAAGTCCAAACAGGAAGTATTCTACCTCCTCTCAGTCATTAACAGAAGTGCCTTCTGAAACAGGTGCCATATGGCAGTAAATGGCTACTAACATCCTTCTTTTGTGGAAACTATTTAAGATAAGTACACAACTTAAGCTGGTTGTAACCACCGGTAACATGGTCAGTTTTGCAAGCTTTTGCACAATTCCAACAGTGCACCTTAATTTTTTTGACAAACTTCATTTCTTACTATTCATAGTCAAACTCTCAGTTCTGTGGAAATATGAAGTTGCCCTAGCGTATGAATGAAGTTATGACCTGTCTAACCTTTGGATTTGACATAATAAAGAGCTTTGGGGCAAAATAGTTTATCTAGAAAGCCACTTTGTTGAACTTCTGGTACAGAAGTAAAAGTAATGTTTTATTCTCAGAACAAACAGAGGAAGAATTTTATATCTCATTCCTTAATGTCAAGGTAGGGGGGAAAAAAAGGAAAGCCTTCCTTTCTCTATGTCAATGGAGGACTCTAACTCAGGGAAGGAAGATGTTCAGTCTCATAATAAAAATCTTTCTAACCAACTCTTTTAGCAGCAGTATCAGTAGTTTGAAATATTTTAATTCAAAATATTATAAATGTAATACACTGTATTTAACCCAGTTTTCATATTGAGGAATTTAGGAGAACCTTTAGAAGTGCAAATCATCAATAAAACCTGTTTTTCACCTTCAAAGTTTACAAGGTTTATCAATAGGGGATAGTCTTTTGAATAAAAGAAAGAACTACAGTATTAGCCAAAGTAAAAGATGAAACTTGAGAGAAGCTCTTACAGAAGGCTGAAAAATAATGTTTGCAATTTCTCTGTAAAACACTAAAGTAAGACTTGTTTACCAAAAAGCTTGATCAACTTTCAGATCCTGATGATATTCTGATAGTGGGCATTCACATGTTAAACAAGATGAAGTGATGGAAAGGAGAAGTGACAGAAAGTGAAAGAAGGGCTCCTTTGGTCTATTTTTTGCTTTGCCCATATTTTTAACTCTTACTGAATTGATAGAGCAGCACTGAAGCGACACACAAAGTTTCATGTTTGTTTTATGAATTACAACACATACAGAGGTTTATTTTTTCTTTGCATTTACTTTTCTGATTGTATCAAAATGAAATTAGCTTCTGTCTTCAAGTCCACAATGATGTTGCTGCAATTCCTTTAATAGTTTTGCAGCAGAGCGCTGATTAGGATGTGGTATTGTTCAGTTGTTACATATGCAGCCATAGAATTCAGCTTCCCACAGCCAAAGAGTGTCTGTAGAAGTAGCAGGAATAGAAAGTGGTATTGTTTTTAATTTGCGTTACCAGAGTGCCTGTGAAGCTTAATCAGACCAACGTCCCACTGGCTAGACATTGTACAAACCCAGAACGGAAACAAAGACTTCCCACAGAGTGCTTATAATCCAAGTTAAGACAAAAGACCAAAAAAAATGCACATGGATGGAAAAGTAAAATGAGCATGTCAATATTTATCTAGCTGATTAGCAATGCTCTCAGCACATCATCAGTTTAAACAGTCGGTTTTTTTCTCCCGTATGCATTATGAGAAGGGGAAGTTGGAGGGTGAGATTTGGAGGCTGGATAATAAGGGAGCTGGAAGAACTATATTCCTGACCAGCCTTGGTGCTAGCTAAACTCTCTTCCTGCTTGACCCTGACCTCATTCAGGGTCAAGCTTTAGGCCAGGTGTAGGTGGCTATGTATTAATAGTATCAGTCACCTGAGTTCTTCAGAGTCCTGCTCGTGCCTCCTGTCAGTGATTTTGTCACTGTATTGGCCTCCTTTCCAAAGCATGAGAGGATGGATAAAGCTTTGTTTGAAAACTTCATAGAGAAACAACCAATGCTAGTGTCACAGGCTTCAAATAAATAGTGATTAAGAGGTCCTGGAGGACCTCTAAAGTAGAGACAAGGTAGGTACATCTGATGAAACAGTGAAAGGGTGTCAGTGAAGAAACTAAAGAGATGGCATAGTGAAAATATTGTTTAAGGGTTTACCTTTGCAGTAGTATTTTGGATAAGAGCAATAAAATTGCTTCATCAAAGCCTGAGCAGAGTGTTGCAGTTAACAGGTGATACTGACAGCTTACCTGAGATCCTTATGTGAATGGGAAGAGTGTCTGTATCCTGCAGGTAGTAACACCTAATTTAGTAAACTCAGTGAAATTTAGAGGAGAGAACTCAGAAATCAGAGTGACTAATGACCCTGATTTTGCTTATCTTGAATTATGTTGTGAAAGTGAAAAACAAGGAAGGATGTTTTACATATGTGAAAGTATTAAGTTTAAAAAAGACTGTACCTCCAAAAAGTGGTCCTGTAGTCATAATAACTTTTTTTTTTTACTTGAAAAATTAGAGTCTAGTCTGGACTGGAGAAGCAGCTCTGCAGGGTTTTTACATACAGATGCTAGCTCAAATTGTATTTGTGGAATAAATCACCAAAAGAAGTATTGCAGAGGGAAAATGGAAGCAACAAACAGTTGGAAACCTACAAGAAACTAAGGAAAGTGGCGGTTCTTCCAAATAATCTGCTGAAAAAAAAGAACCATTAAGTAAGCGAAGGAAATAAAAATGAAAACAGGAGTCAAATGAGGATGACAGGATTTAAGGAAAACTGCACCACTGGCTTCACTGGACAAAGCCCACAAGGCAGATGTATAAAATACCAGTTTTGAGGTTGGTTAAGAAAGTGTTCTTAAGGACTGTGGTCAAAATGAGATATTGGCTCGCAGAGTAAAAGGCAAGCAGATGCCAGTTTGGTAGAGCATGACAGAATTGCAGGAAGGAAACTGAGCCTAACTATTAAGAGAGAGACAACAGTTAGAAAAGCAGATCAGTTAATAATATATTCTAGGTTGCTTTTTCAGTGCATGAGATTATGCCATGTTTATGTAGCGCAGCAAAAGAAATGTGGAGACAGACATACAGGGAAGATCAGGAGAGATAAGTAAGCATGAAATGAGATCAGCAGGCAGTCTGGGCTGCTACAAGTGATCAGATCAGTGCATAAAACCCAGACAGTGGCTTTTGTGGTGTACGGGTAGTGGAAAGGACACTCCATATATTCATCATTTTTTCCCTTAGAAAAACTTCTAGAATCATAGAATTACAGAAAAGTATAGAACTATGGGAAAATGCAGGCTTGAACAGACCTCCAAAGGTCTCTAGAAGCAGGGGTAACTTCAAAGTTAGATCAGGTTGCCATGGCCTCATCAAGGTTCATAGCATATAAAACCATAATAAAGTCAGCAGGGACAAACACAATGCTCATGTGAAGCAGTTATTTGAGATTAAAATATTCCAATAATATTGAAACTACTTCAACTATTGTTGAAAAATATTAGTAATTAAGTACAAGAAATATGGCTTGCTTGCAATATTTTTAAATTCTGGATGATATGTGACTGAACTGTACATGTTTAATAATCTTACCTCACACTTTTTAAGGTTTTAAATTATTTCAAAATTATACTGAATTTTTGACTTTGCAAATTTTATTATTATTTTGGAAGAATTAGGGCAAGAGAACTTCGCATGTTTCTCTCAAAAACTGTCCATAGGATGTGTTCCCTAGCATTGTCTTATCAGTTTCTTTCAGGGAATATGTAAAAACAAACAAAAAAACCCACATAGCTGTTCTAAGTACAGATTATAGGAGACTGTTTTAAAACTTTCAGTATATATTATTGCCATCTGGAAAATAATTAGTAGCATGTTCATTCTAGTTTGCTCCAGAAAATCTAAACCTTTGCATGAAGGAATTAAGAACTGCTCTTATGTTGTACATCAGTTGCTCAGAACGAAGACATTTAAGAATTCATTATTTTGCTTTCACTAATGTCAAAGAAAAGACTGTTGACCTCAGCTGAAGCAGGTTCAAGCCTTGCTTATATTAATGCATGTACTAGAAATGCTATTTTTCCAGTATATCTATTTCATAGTTTTCTAATTTTACTCTACTAATAACATTGTACAATTGTAGGTGTGACAAATTACAGCTAGAAAGACTTCAATTTATTAGTCATAACTGTATGCATTCTGTTAATATTTCATGACTGAAGTGATTTAACATTTTTACATTGATGGATGACTTTCATGCCAGGACTACACAGGAACTGAGGACAAAAGACAGGAAGAGAATTATTGCAGCTTTGTTACAACAGATGATTCCCTGGAAATGAGCTTTTAGATATGAAATCCAGTATAATTAGAAGCTTTCATCTCTTGCAGAAAATCCATACTGATTTTCATATCTCTCTCTTGAACACAAGCTATATATGATATTTTTTGAAAAATAACCTTTAATGTGTTCCATTTTGGAAAAATTACAGCTCAGATCTCTTCTTTAGCTAATTTAAAACCAAGCTTCTTCCTATTGACAACTACTATCTGTGTTTAAGGAAACTAAACTTGTAACAGGATATCAGTTGGGGAAAAATACTGAGTTTGATAATTTCTTTGATTTTTTTTACATTTGGTAACTAATATAATAACTGAAAAAGCTATACAATGCATGCATGCACACCTGTTTATTTATTGCATTTGATCTTCCTTTTATACTTTGCAGTCTGTTCTGTACAGTCCATTAGGCCACAGTTCTGCAAACACAGGAGCAAATCCACATGCACATATGCAGATTGGCTTTCCATTTAACATTGGCTTTTCAGAAAGGGTAATGGAGCTGGCACTGGGGGCAGGCACTGGGCATGCTTGGGCTTTTATACAGTACTCAGCTTAATGAGCTTCTAATCCTGATGAGCCATCTGGATGCAGTTAAAGTATGAAATAATTAATAATGGAATTCCATTAAGTTGCTTCCCTGTTCTCCTTGATTTATTGCTGAAGTTGCCAGTTCAGAAGACTATTCAATTAGAGAAATCAAAGTCCTAAGAAATCATAACTTTCCACATTACATACAGCAAAATTTCTTTTGCTATTGCACAGTAAAATATGAATACTGATCATGTCTTCAATAACTCAAACCTCAGTATTTGGAGGGACTGCCTAAAACTCAATAAATAGATGTATTTAACAAGGACATTGGTGGTCAGATTAGGATGGTGACTGTTAACTGCATTAGAGTGCATATTCTGGTGAACTTGAACAGAGGCTCACATGCACAAATTTGGGACTCAGCCCAGTGGCCAGGTAGTCCATCAGATTTTATACTTTTGCACACCAGTGAAAGTGGCTACTTGTTCTAAGCTCCCACTGCAGTTAGTGTGAGAGATCCACATCTCTAAAAATCAGTGTATTTAAGTGTCTGAACAGAAAGACTACTTACCTGAGTAAAAACTTTGGCTCATGTAACTTAGCTCTATAGCCCACTTTTGAGATTGATCTCACCAACTTAAACCTACAGCATCCTCATTTATGCAGTCCTTATTTAGGAATGTTTGTGGTTTTCTTACACTTGTTTTTAATGAAATTATTTTAGTTCTTCACTTTTTTTTTAAATAACACTCTTCTGAGTGTGGAATGGCATCCTGCCTCTCAGTAGAGTTACATCAGTGTGCTTAAGATCAGTATAAATAGGACAAACCATAGGTACATGCCAGATCTAGTGTAAGTAGTATAAAAACTTTTTGTGACCTTCATAGACTGAGGTAATTTTAATGTCCACAAACATGAGACCCACCTTTAAATCAAACTTCCTACTTGTAACAAAATGTCCTCCTGTATCTGTAGAGAAGAAAACTTCAATCTCTATTTTCTGGATTATCATGTTTTAGTAATCAAGATTAATCCAATATATGCATAACGGGATGCATCTGGAGGAAAGTCTGAGTCACTAGCTATAGTCCATGACTTTATGGTCCAAGAATATTTTGACCACTCAGTCTTGTGGAAGGAGGGGGAGGGTTTTAAGCTCTCAAACTGAATGCTTGCATGTTTTCCAACTGCTTGCTTTTCAGATTTAGATAATTAGCTGGGGCCTAAGTAATCGTATTTCCAAATGACTCCTTGTCGACACCGTCTTCTGTTTCCAGAATATCTGTATGGTTGCATAGTCCCAAAACCTTTCTTCCCCATGCTACATACTGAAGGTTCTTAGTTGGTTTCTGTATGACAGAAAATAATAAACCTATGTGTAAGTTAAATGCTGAGTCATTGTACTTCATTCAACTTGTGGACTGCTGACATCAATTTTTATTTGTGCTCTGTCAATTGCAAAAAAAAAAGCGTTACTTTTCTGTGTGTTTAGTGAAACTTCACTCTTCCTTTTTCTCCTCAAAAAGAAAAAAATTAATTTTTCTTCAATTGTGTAATCAGAGAACAAGATGGGTGATGTGTGTGAAGAACAATCAATTCTCATATAAAATGCATAGAGAGGAAGAGACCTGTGTATCTGCCCTACAAAATCAAAAAGTGGTGCTGATATAGAGCACACAGGATATGGCTCTGGACAGTGCAGAGGAACACTAATTAGATGATAGATTTTACCTTGTCATAAATTAGTTATTCATCCAAATGCTTACACCATTATCTTCATCATAGGGGAGTTGTAATCCCAAGATCTTTCTATTCCTGCCTAAATGGGGTTCTCTGCTCTGCTTCCAGGAATTATTTGATGTGCTGCCAGACTCAGCCCTATTCTTTCTCTCTCCTGCACCATCACCCGTATGTGAAATGCACCATGTAGGTATGTGGGAAAGGAATGGTTCTGAGGTTTAAAGCTAAGACTACCAAAATGTCAGAAACTGTCACAGCAGAGATAACCATAAGTATTAAAATAAATTTAGCTCATCAGATAGCACAGGATCCCTCAAAAGTCACTTTTAGGAAGGAAAACTTCTGTGGAGAATGCTCTGAAGAATACACAATCCAGAAAAAATTATTTTCTTTGAGTCCAAACTCTCTTTTTTTTTAGCCTTCTGACATTAGGCTCAAAAAAAGAGAAAGGCAATTCATGTAGTGAGATTCAGACTTGAATGGTATTGCAGAACAAACCTCTACCAGAATTGTCCCTTGAGTAGTTCCTAGTCCAGGGGTTCAGCATGCCCCACTGCATAAGACTTAAACCAGACAAGCCTTATGCCAGGGTGGCTCTTACACAGGACACCATGGGGTTCATTGCGCTCAGAATTTTCTGTCTCAGAGTCTCATTTTTATTTCAAATGTGAACTATTGTCAAATGTGACAAGGAGAAAGATAAGTTTCTGGTATAAATTTTTGCCAACTGTAATTAAGATACACAATTTACACAAGTAGATATGTAACAACTGGAGTCAAAATATTGACGGGAAGCATTTTGTGTTAAGGTTGGGGTTTTCCTTATTGTCCCACGCTTATCCATCATTGTACTTTGATGCCTCTCAAGTGGAATTTTGAGGTTGAGAGCATCTAACTCCATGCACAATAAGTGGCTGTAGGGGAAAAAGGCATTCGCAGGTATCCCGGGAGCCTAAATCCAGTGTTTATATTTCTTTGTATTTACAGTTTTTTTAATGTAATAATGTACCCTTGTATGTACTGTACATTTCTAACAGCATTACACTGAAGAAACAGAAATCTACTCACCCGTTAAAGATATTTACACTGGAAATAATTTTTCATTCCATTCTATTCCCTACTATTTTTTTCTCCATTTGAATTGTTGTAATTCAATTAATGCATGTACATATTAGACATAATCTAAAACATGAATTCAAATATACTATAGTGTCATAAATCAAGTATAACCACTACAACAAAAGTTACTACTCTTTACCCATGGGATTTTTGTAGTACTGAAACACAAGTTCGTTCATAGTATGCATGAATTCAAAATTCACGTTGACAGATGTCAGCAGGATCATCAACCCTCATCATAAAACTGCCTTATAATTGTACTTTAAAATAATTCCTGATGTTCTTAACTCTGATTTTGGTGCAGTCAGAGCACATGGTTCCACTGTGTTACAGGACACAGTTTCACAGCTGGTTGGTCCTGTCACAGCTCTCCAGAACACAGCAGTCGGGATACCAAATACATCTGTTGTTTTCCTTTAATTTGCTGACTGTCACATTTATGCTCCACAGAAATTTTAAAATTCAGTATTAGGAATATTTGACTTACTAGGAAAAGTAGCGTGACATCCCCATATCCTTCCAGAGCAGGGTAACCATAACTTCGATGCATTGCACCAACAGGAGAGGGAAGTCAGATGTGAATCCACTTCTTGTCTAGAACAAAAAGGAGAAGAGTGATTTTTAAATCACTAAGATGTCTAATTATTTTTATACAAGGCAGACAATTTGCTATTTATATGTATAATTTGTAATATATGAGGTCACTTCTATTTTAAAACACTCTAAAGTGGTTTAAAAGGAAAAGCTTTTACTAAAATCTCAGATTTTCAGTAAAATGCCAGTTTCAGTATAGTATTTGAAGCTAAACTCATGCCTGGGTGAAGAGCAGAGCTGGAAATCAATGCTTTTTCAGTGCTTTTTATGGCTGCACTCCGGCTCTTCTTTACTGCGTGAAGTATTGTTTTCTCTCACATGATGAAAAAAGAAGCTCCAACACCCTCGGTATTTCTTTTTTCACTGGAAGTGGTGCTGAAAATGTCACACAACCTATCCTTGTACGGCAGCAGGCGCTCAGGCCAACACCAAGTTTCTGGACGTTCTTTATGGGGGCACTTCCAGGATGGTCATTAGGAGCCAGTCCCGGTGCACGCCATGGAGCAGCGGCGGAGGAAAGGCAGCTGCGGCGCCTCCTCACCTCACCCCGGCGCTGTTCCGTGCCTGTGTGTAAGTTACGGTGGCCGGAGCCGTGCCCGCCATGCCGGGCGCGGGAGGCAGCGCTGGCTCCGGGACCGCGCGGGCCCCCGGGGAGCGGCCGCGGCTCCTCCTGAGGGCTGAGGCGGGAGCGCGGGACACCGTCCCATTCCCGCCACCGGGCTCTCGCTGTCCCGCCCTCCCGGCCGCGCCACCGCCGGCTCCGGTTTAGCGCCGAAATAGGGTTTTAGATCGGGGAGAGGCCCGGTTGAAGCTTACATTGGGAACCAGCTGGCACAAAGGTACCCAGGCCCAGCGCCCGGGCTGCTTCCCGCTCCTGCCGGGAGCTCCCGTGCCCACGACTGCTCCACATGAGCCTTGCGGAGACAGAAACGCCTGCCAAGCTGCACAGACAGGAATATTTTCAGAACAGTGTTATGCCTTATAGAGGAAGCCTGCTCATATGCAGATTCTTTAAAGCCATTTAGGTATTTAATTACCATCTTAAATTAGTTCACTGGCAGTAGGCACCTGTTACGTTCTGGGGAATTGAGCAGTGCCCTGGTTTTTAATCAGCTCTTTAATGTGTACTTGTGCTTTAAACATCTCGTTAATTGGCAGGAAATAGTTGTCGTCTCTCTTTTCCCAAGCTTTTCAGACGGTGTCACCTGGGATCTCACTGCAGAGCCAGTGAAGAAAATGACAGAAAGTTGTGGGCAGGAGCAGACGAGATGGATAACAACAGTCATTATGAGCACAGCTCTGCAGGTACGGTACCACTTGTCAAGACCAGCATCTGACTCACTACGAAATGATGAAAAAATCATGTCCTATACGTGGAAATATTTTATTCAATGTCAACAAACACAGTTTTTTTGAGGATAACACAGGGATATTATTAGTCTGAAGCTGCTTCTACTAGAGTTCTGGTTCTTTTTCCGTGTGTCTGTATTTTCTCCTAGCTACTTCCGTATCTATTTAGTATTCTTGCTACCTGCTATTCTGAGTGACACTGCTTTAGGATTGTTCTCCTGGCTCATCATTTTTGCACTGCCCTGATGCCGCTTTCAGTTAGCACTGTAAATAATTTCATCAGAAATGTTTCTCAATTTTCTGAATTTCTCCCTAAACACTTTATTTTCTACTACACAGTATCAACATTGGGGCAGAGGATCGCTCAGTAAGCGCGTAATTCAGTTTAAAACAGTGAGTCCTACAGATATTGATATATATTTATATCCGTTAACATCAGAAGCCTTGGCTGTGTTCCCAAGTAAAGTGAAAGGGTATGTCAATGAGCTGGTAATTAGTTTCTGCAGCTGAGGCCAATTTCATGCCAGCTGACGAGAATTTAGAGGCAAGAGGGCTTTGATTCACAGGCAAGAATATCTCATGCTAGCTTGGCTGACAAGGTTATCACCCCATCTCTGCTGGGTAAATGGGTGAACCATGTTGAAATAGTTCCTGAATCACCTCAGTTTAAAGCCTATTCTTATTTGCCTGTGTGTCTTGGAATTTACAGCCTGTAAACTGTGACTGTTTTGGAACTGCTTCAAGAGCAACTTAATCCATAATATGGTAAGAGGTATTGGGTGGCAGTGATTTCATCAGCTATACCAGCATAACGCATTGCTATTAATAAAACCTTCAGCTCTATTCAAAACTACTGCTGTTTCCTACACAAGGCTGAACACAAATCTAAGATGGCTTTTCTGTATCAGTTTTGGTTATAAGCTTTTTCTTTTCCCAGGACAGCTACCATTTTCTTAAAGCTGTTATTTACATTTGTGCATTTTTTCCAAAATTGTAGTTATAAGCAGTTGCCACTGAGTGTTCCCTTTCCAGACCAGTTGAAAGCATGACATTTCTGGTTACTGTCTCCTTCAGGGTTCACTTGCTATACAGATTTTATTTTGTACTCTTCCACTAAATCATGACACTTTCCTATATAGGCAGGTTGGCTATATTTTAAATGGGCAGGTTAAAGAACATGTTATTAGCTAAAAAGGATTCAGTGATTTAACCTTTAAAATATGTGTGTTCGAGCAGCTTTCGTAGAACATGTTGCAGAATTGCTTTTTGCAAGCTGAAAAATACATCCAAACCCTTTCCATTCTGTAGATTATTATGATTATTAGTTTTCCTGAGTGGATTGCATTCTGTCAAAAAGCTTTAAAGAAAATCATGTCCCATACAGAATTTCTGAACTATTTTCCAACTGAGATGGTGACATCTGTGAAAACAATGCAGTCTAATAAACTGGAGTCATAGAAACACACTACTGTATGTTCCTCATTTCTGCAAATCCTCCTTTAGCATTTCTTACAAAAATAGACTGTAAAATGTTTGAATTTCTTTATGCATTATGCAGGAGTTTTCCTGTGACAAACAATGTGAGCATACAGAGGTGTCACTTCTAATCAAATACTTCAAAGATTCATTAATTGAAAATGTTCAACATTTTAGTACTTAGTTTTTATTCCATTCACCATAAAATTCATTTTTAAACAACAATGCTAAAGGTTTATCTATAATGGTTCAGACAATGCTTTAAGGATATTTTTAACTTGTGGGCTGAAAACATATTTTTAAAATAAGCTTTTAAAATTTATTTAGGATCATGAAATTTCTACAATTCTACAGAGGCAACACCACCGAGTTCGATATTCAGAATCAGTGGAAACTGGATCTGTGATTTTTCCTCTTTCTGGTACAGTGCTTTAAAGTTTATGCTTTTAAATCATAAACTCCAATGAGGTACAAGATGAGGTGCTGTTGTGGGCTCTGCTAAACTGAATAAAATCTGCCTTGTTGGAATGTTGTGCAGTAGTGAAAGGAGCTGTGCTATGACTGAATGTAAATCAGATGAAACAGAGAACTTCGGGAACAAAACATTTTCAGTTTCTTACTTTTTTTGGATGTCTTGTAGAACAGCTACGTGAGATGGTGAACTGAACTGTTCAGTAAATTCTTGTTATAACTGAGCAAACATGCTGAATGCCACTAACGTGTAAGCTGCCATCGAGATCTTGAGTATGCACAGCTATAAACGTAAGAGTGAACCAAGGCCTTCGGCTCTCAACTTCCAAGTTGAATTTGCAGACCTGGTGGTAGCAGAGGAGGTGGGGAAAGGCTTGTTTGAGTGGCTTTGATTAGGAAATCACTGAAAATATAAACATGAAATATCTATTTTCCTTTTTAGAGCAGAAGATGGTTTAGACACGTAGATGAGATCCTTTATCTGAAGTTTTTCTGAACTATAAGGACTAGCATGCATTGGCCTAGTCTTTTATATGCTCAGTTGTTAAGCCTACTAGACTTCAGTATTCTTAACTTTCCCTTTCAGAATAACTTAGTTGAAAGGGCTATAGTTTCATTTTTCATGGTAGACAGTTTAGCTAACTTTTAAGATTTTAAAACTGTTTCTTTAATTTAAAAACAGGACTTGCTGAGCTCTTCAGTCAGCCTTTGCATTTGCCCTAAATTAATTCCTTTATAGCAGTTGCTTGTTCCTGAAGCATGTGCTTTCAAAGGCATTCAGATGTGTCTACTTTGAGTGGATTGAATAATTGGGGGTTTTTTTTAATGTTATGGTAGAAAACTAACCTCTGAGTTATTTTTAGTTTTATCTTAAAATTACTAGTCATCAGTGGCCAAATCTCATGACTGCATTTCACTGTCAAAGATGTGTAAATTCATTCATGTGTTTTGTTCCATTGCCTTTTAAACTAACGGTTAAATTAAGAATTCTACTTCCTGGTTTGTGGTAAGAACTTAATCCCATTATTGCCATGACAGGTACATTTACATGATTTTCCTCAATAGGTGTTGCATTTATACTGTCAGACACTCAAGATTTGCTTAGGACAGGGGAAGAACAGTTTTCTGAAAGAATTCAGAAGTTCATAGGCATTCATCGGAACAGTTTTCTGGTTTTGTCAGCTGCTCTTCATGGATCAGAAGAATGGAATGTCATGTTCAGGATTCAGAAAAGGTAAGATTTCACCATCAAACCGGACTTTTTATTGCTAGGAAGAAATGAAGCAGCACTCTTAGATTTGGGAATATTATTTTAGGAATTAGTAGGACAAGAGGCAATTGGCAAAATTAGAAAGCATCCAAAGGAGGGCAACAAAAGTGGTGAAGGGCTTGAGGGGAAGCTGTATGAGGAGCAGCTGAGGGCACTTGGTGTGTTCAGCGTGGAGGAGACTAAGGGTAGACCTTATCACAGTCTACAACTTCCTCGTGAGGGGAAGAGGAGGGACAGGCACTGATCTCTTCTCTGTTGTGATCAGTGACAGGACTTGAGGGAATGGCTTGAAGTTGTGCAAGGGGAGGTTTAGGTTGGAAATTAGAAAAAGGTTCTTCACCCAGAGGGTGGTTGGGCACTGGAACAGGCTCCCCAGGGAAGTGGTCACAGCACCAAGCCTGACAGTTCAAGAAGCTCTCAGGCACATGGTGTGACTCTTGGGGATGGTCCTGTGAGGGTTTAAGAGTTGGACTCAATGATCCCTGTGGGTCCCTTCCAAGTCAGCATATCCTGTGATTCTTTACTGCACAAGTGACCATGCACTGGACCAGGTTGCCCAGAGAGGTGGTGGAGTTTCTCTCACTGGAGATATTCCAGAACCATCTGGACGAAATCCTGTGCAATGTGTTCTACGACGACCCTGCTTGAGCAGGAAGGATGGACCAGATGAACCATTGTGATCTCTTTCAACCTTACCTATTCTGTGAATTATTTCCAGGAATATGTATTTTATTTTGCTAATATACTGGAAAATTATTTGAGGCATTAATAAAGAGAATATAAAGTGAGACAATCTGACATATTATAGGTAACAAAAGAGGATGTACCTCAAAACATAACAAGTAATATTCCCTTCAATCACTTTAGGACTATGTAATATAATAAAAGTTTTCTCTTGAACTGAAAAATGAAGTAATTTTCTTAGCTCTGTCACCATCTTTACATGGTCATTTTCAAAACAGAACAGGCAAGTTTACTTAATTAGAAGAGGCTTTATTGGCAAGTGCAGATTATTTACCAGCTTTTAAAATCTCTTTACTTGGAACAGTGTCTATTATACAGAGCTAGAACAATTGAAATAGTGTTATTTTATACCAAAAGTATAAAACTGGACATTAAAACTGGTTTGTTTAAAACTTTTGTCTGTGATTTCTAATGAAGCCTGAAAACTTGCATATTTCTGTACATACCTGCTGACAACAGTGATCGGACTGCTTGTAGTCAGGACTATTTTCTGGTAGGTACAGTAGCCCTAACTGCAGCTGACTGTCACTCTTGGCCTCAAGAAGTGACTATTGTAATGAAGTCTTTGATCTTTACCTCCTTGAAACAAACACCAGTTTCATTAAATCCCGGGCATACTGCCAAATGTTGATGAATAGCAGAGTGTATGGGATGAAATGTAAGAAATCTATTACCCGTTTGTGAAAATGCCATACATTTTCATGAGAGGTCTTAAAAGTTCTGCTACCATTCAGCAAGAACCTGTTATTCAGCTGATGGCAAGGCTAATTTCTCAGTCTAGATTTTGGTTACATACAACAGAATTTGTGCATCTGTTGATCACTAAAACGCAATGTTTTGGAACTGTATTCCATTTGGCAAGTCAGTAATCTTATTAAAATAAAAATAGTTTTATCATTGCAAGCAATATCAAATTAATGTTGACAAGGCACAATTATATTTTAAATGCTTTTGCTTTTTTACTACCTGGTATCTTGGAATTCTTCTGTTCTATGTAAAGCACTGACTGAGCTTCTGCATCGGTGGGGTTGCAACTTGTGCCACGTTCTTTCAAACTACAAGTCACCTGTTGGATTTGTTAAAAAACAGAACACCTTAGTACTCAGGTTGTCTTCTATTACTGTTTCTTTCTGCTTATCTATGGTTTTGCTGCAACTGGGGAAGGATTGGTTTTTATTATTAACAAGAAAATTATAGGATTCTTCATCAACAACATGAACACCTTCTGTAAGGTTGTGTATAGCGTGGGGGAAGCAGGAGAAAAGCAGTAGCTTAAATGAGCATTCCACTAGTAACCCCAGTAGGTGTGTATGTTAGGTTTTTAACACCCTGGAGGAAAGACCAGATGTGTTCAAATGGCCAGTATTCTGTCTGTTAAACAAATTAATAAAACTAAATTTAGACCTGCTGTAATTGGAAGCAGAACTGTTTATAAAAACAGATTTTCATGGATCTAGGTAAATACATGTAGCTGTTTCTTTGTTGCACTTTGTTCACTCGTGCTTTGTTTAGCCCATTCTAGTATTAATAAAATTGCATCAATTTATTTCTCTAATCCCTGAATGTAAATCAAATCACAGTTCCTGCATCAGATTTTAGCAAAACTCAACCAAGACCTGGGTGCCTATGCTTAGGGGACAGTGTCTGTAACAGTTTTGCTAATTAGAAGGGCAGACAAGTTCAGATGAGATACCTAACCAGCATGAGGTCTTATCGTGACTGAGTCCAAGTCATCAGACAGATTGCAGGGAAGAGCAGGTGGTAGGCACAAGGGGAGGTCACAGGGGAGTGTGCAACTGAGCAGCTGGGCACTTCATTTGGATTCCATTTTTGCTTATTTAAAATTCCTCATTCTTTGTTGTTAAGTCCCTCTCCTGTTTTAGCTCTACAACAGAAAACAGCAGCAACGCTGACGTTTTGTCAGTGTTACAATACACTTCAGGTACCAGTCTGAAGGAGAGGCTCTGTGCTTGCCTAAGCTTTGATCTCTCCATGGCTGCACTGAATGACAACTGATGCTACTATTTAAAATCTTCAGATTCCATTCTCAAGAACGAATGCATATGAATAACACTATTTATAGAAAGAGAATGAATTTTAGGTCAAAGTATTTGAGTGAAAAAGCCCTTGCGTGAAAGTGAATTATCCCATTATCTTAACCTCATCTGGAATACAGGTTGTTTTATTTATAGTAAACTACAAAGATTTAGCTCAAATCCTGAAGTATTTTTAGCACAGTGTTTTAGATACTTTCCTGTGTTTTTCCAAAGCCATAAAAATAACCCACATATTTTTTACTGCCACTGAGAATAGTCTTCAGCAATATCACAGAGGAGGGTTTAGTTCTCTCTGAGTGTAAACACGCTTAAGAAGTGCTGACTGATTGTCCAAGAGCCCTAGATAAAGAAATGAGCCTTTCCAAATCCCACCTAAATAAGTGGTACAGAAATGGGACAGATGGCTATACAAACAGCATGAATTCTCCACTTGCTTTTAAGAATAAAAACAGTCTCTATGTAAGTAAAATTGCACAGTAAAAAGTTGTTTACAACATGTGGGAATGCACTTTGAGTTTTATAGCATAATTAATTAAATACACATTCTAAAAGTAACCTTAACTTTAATTTATTTTGATGTGCAGATTCCTGGGCAGTAATTTACGTGTAATACCAGTTCATAATCCTGCTGAAACTGTTAAATTAATGCTAACTATGGCTAAGGTAAGTCCCATTGCATATACTTAAAAATATTAGTATAATAATCAGGAAAAGCCAAGAACTATAAAACATTTGGTTTTCCTTAATGGAACTTTGGGTTATACTGACCACAATCCATTAATACACTGAGGTAGAACTGAACGTTTAGGATCTTATATTTTAGCTGAGTCTTTAAACTATTGTTAAAGGAAACTTAAAAGCTCTTAATAGCATCTGCAAAGACACATATTTAAGACCTCATTTGGCTCTTACCACTGTTAAGTTAGAATGTCTTCATTTACTAGTGCACAACCAGCATAAGATTTAAATATGTAATGACTTCAACTTAAAGTAAAAATGCTACCTTAAAAATTAGTTACAAGTAGTTACTTGTGAATTTTTAGTGATGCACACACTAGTATATTACTGCTACAGCTTACTGTCATGTGTCTCTGGATCTGCAACATATCCAGTATCAGCAACATATTATTAATTAAATCTATTTACTGAAACTCTTTAAAGACCATTTTTCCATGAAATCTCTAACTTTAGATATGAACTGTATCAGTACTAGCAGTATCCCATGTACCAAAACTAGAAAGAGCAGGTTGAATGACTTGTTAGGAAGGAATCAAAAACTAATTTACCTTCTATGCTTTCCTGAAATGGGCATCTCAAAATAATAAGCATTAACCTATTCAGAGTATGCATCATTTTAAAAGTGGGTAAGCTTCATCTCACTTAATGTATGGCAAAAGTTAAATACATATTACAATGCTGAATATTGTACTTTTTATGGAATGCAGTGATGCCCAGTCTCTTAATACAGCATTTACCTAAAAGCTTTTAAGATTACTGCTGAACCTATAAACTTGAATTTGCTTTTCTGCTTCTTTGGAACATTTGCACCAAACTGCAACAGGAGAGCTCTGTAAGAAGCAGTGACAGCACCTATCACCAGTCTGCTGGTTGCCATTACATTCTTTCTTACTGATGCAAAGCCAGTTTAATGAGCTCATCATTTGCCAGAGAATCCCTAACTGCTACAGGACCTAAAAATCAACTTCTTTTTGCCCCACATGAACAGACATGGCCAAGGGAGCAATACCATCCAACTAATCCCAAGCCATTCCCACCTCCTGTTGAAATACTGTCACCTCTGTGTACATCACTCCTGAATACCTACTTCAGAACGTGATTCAAATTTCACTGCTGAATAACTTTGCATTTGCACTGTTGGAAATATAAGATGTTGAATATTCTATTACCTAGGAGTTACTGTGTCCTACTCATAATACTTTTCTTTTCTCTAAGATGACTTCCAAGCCACAAGCAGATGATACTCGTTACAAACTGGAAATGACAAAAGCCCAAATAATAGAAAAAAGTCCAGTTTGGAAGATGCTCCAGGAATACCAATTGCACTGTAATTAATTTAGTGTTTGGGGTTTTTATTCATAAATAGAGTGGCTACATTTTAAACAAAATATAGAATGTTCTTAAAAATATAGTAAGATTTCAAAAGACTATATACAATATATGCATTTGGAATGAAAATTCATATTAAATAACTATACAGTGAAAAATAGCATACTTGATACCAAATGTGCATTCCAAGCATGGGGAAAACTGATTTAGATGCACTATAGAAAAGTCATCTTTATTTAACTTGATTCTGAACTTACAGACTCATCTGTTTATAAATAATTTCCCAAAATATTTACTATGTCTTAAGGAAAACTTTATCATTAAAGATAAGTGTGATCAGAACAATTCCAAAATACAGGTTTTCCCAGCATACACAGGTATCTGTATGAAATCTTACACTGTTTTTTAAACACAAGCATTATCTGTTATGTTACAGATCTTGGCTCAAGATCTTTCTTGGCTCAAAGTTGATGTGTTTTCCTTTAAACCTGGCTTCCTTTGCCAGAGTATTTTACTATCTATAGATTGTATATTCTATACTGTTACTTAGCAATACCTTACAGTCTGCTTGCAAATATACAAGCTAGTTTGTCAACATAAAAACATGCTAATAAAAATACCTTATGCTTTAACAGTGCTTTTTAATTAATGGTTCTTCGGTCACTTTATAAAAATGTTTGTAATTCACAATACCAGTCAGTAACTCTAGCTAACAAATTCTGAAAATGTAAAGAAAAATAAATGCCCAACCATACCTCCTCGCCCCAACAGAAGAGCATACCCCCACCTTGTTTAGTTTCTAAACTTAAGAGAAAGCAGCAAATTCTGAAGAGGAGTAAACAGACCATATTTGTGAATCACATGCAACAAGACTTATGAAGAGCAGCATTTGCAATTCTTCTGGAGGCCACTCTAAATTGCTCCTCTTTAAAGGCTGGTAGCCTCCTTTGCAACTAAAGTCTCCCAGTCTAAATGAACTTGTATGGAGTATGTTCATTCATATACTTCAGCTGACCTAACTATTTTCATCCATTACAGCTTTTATTTTCACTTCAATGAGTTCTTCTACTCGAGCTAGAACACTTTCTATTAAATCAAATGTGAAGAGCGCCGAGTGTAAAACCTGAAATGACAAAAAAGATCAGTGTTACTTTTATTAGATTTTTTTTAACTCGCCGTACATCTACTTTTGTCTTCACATTGGAAAGAAGATGGCAATACTTCTGAATAGCTCTGAAGGAAACACAAACTAACCTGAAGCTGCATTCCAGTAGTCATGGCAGGCATCTTTTCCCCACTAACAGTTACAGAACAAACTGTGTTAGAACTGTGGGACTCTGTAGAAGAAAATAACCAACATGACTCTTAGAATGAAAAGAATATTCAATATATTAGAATTTTGAGACAGTAATAGTTAAGAACACAAACCTAGGGACTGACCAAACAGAATGGAAGGTGCTGAACCTTCAGAGGAAGGCAGTTTGAGCTGGATGCTCTCTCTACACTTTCTATAACATGAACACCTACATAACTAGACAGGCAAGATCTGCAACTCAAAACAATTTATACAGCTCAAATTCTCTTGGAAAGGAAAAATAAATTTTATATGGTCAGGTTTTGACATATTTTTAAAATTTCCACATCCAGGGAGGCAGTAGGAGGTTCTTAAGTTTGATTTAATGAATCCAGACATGAAATACTTATTTTATTAAGAAAAGGCTGCAGGCTTCTCTGTTTCAGAGAGATTACTTGCAGCAGGCTAAACTATAAGGACAGGTCTGAAAACTAAGGGGAAAACCTCTTACATTCAGACCATATATTCAAAATAAAATATAATTCTTACAAAGATTATACACTGGGGAAGAAAGGTAAACCATTTAAGGTCACAAGTTAGATGTCCTCTCCTGAACTCAAATCTCTTTATACTTTGTCAAAGGCTAGAGAAATGTAAGAGGGACTTAAAGAAAAAACTTCCTGATTAATTTGGAAGGACTCCCTTTAGAAAGATATACATAGGTTGCCTTCAGACAAAAAAACCCTTCTTTGCCTCATACTTATATGGTTTACTACAGAATAGGGTAAGACTAGGGGCAAAAAGCTGTACTGACATTTTTAGTAGCAGATGCAAATTCCTTAGGCTGTCTTTATACTGGAGACCACAAGGAACAGAGGATCTGACATACAGAGAGATTGCCTAAAGCAGCTTCAGCTCTTGTGCCCCATGCAACGTGTCTGCTTAACCCACAGCAGAACCTGATTCTGTGTGTCAGATTTAAAAAAAAAATTAAAAAAAAATCCAGATTGTAATGCCTCAGGCTTTAGAGAGCACTGTGTCACTTATTTCTTCTCTTGTTAACCTCCCCACACCTGGTATGAAACCTAAGGGCCATGTATTCAGAGAGACTTAGTTGCTCCTGTGGAACATTAAAATCAAAACTATAAATGCAGAACAAGCTCTGAAGGTCTTCATGTGACAGTTCTGTTAGGTTTCCATAAGATTTACAAATGTGATGACAGATAAACAAGTTCGGATTTTCTGACCAATTATGAAAAATTTTAATATCAAATATAGCAACTGCTGAATTATTATCTGAGGTTTGGAACAGCATCAACAGTTAAATAAAACATGATCTATACAGCACTCACCAATTCTTTGTTTCCAAAGGATTATCAAAGTCTCTAGATATGAACAAAACTAAGGAAAAAAAACCAACAACTAACCTTTTCTGTTTTCTTTCTTATTTTTTATTTCTGCTTCATAATGTGCTTTTGACATATTGAGTCCTACACGCAGTGGTTTTAAAAAATTCTGCTCGATCTTGGTGAGTGTGGTCCATACACCAGTCTATTCAAACAGAACAGAGGAGGTTACAAATCAGTTTTAATGAAGCATTGCAATACTAAGTTTTCGAGCACAAGTTTTTCAGCTAGTCTTTATAACAATGAATAGCATTGTGATAGATATTTAAGCTCTCCCTCTCTGTTATTTATTTGTTGATTGGAGGATGAAGCAGTTAAAAGAAAAGGGGGAGGAGGGGGAACTTGGTATGTAGGCTGATAACTACAGCAATGGAAAGGCACATTTAAAGCTTGATTTTGTAAGCAAAGCTGAAGGGATCTTGATATGCTGGAGGGGATACTTAGCCACTTTCTCGGGCTGGAATCTCTACAGCAAGTAAACAGCCGTTGTAGGTTCCTCTCAGATAATGAGGCAGCAAAATGGAACAAATATTTAATGTTCCACTGTATTGCAATGCCATATGAAAGTTCTGATGAATATGCTCCCCAAATGCCTATATTGCATTTAAAAAGCTTTGTAGGAATGTTACTAGATATGCTACTACCACATCCTTAGGCACAGTAGCCAAAGTGACTATGAACTTCTTCCCAGTTTGGCATGGGTGGAAAGAACAGTTCACAATAATGGCCTTCATGAAGCAAGAGATACAAGGAAAAGGTGCTCAAAAACAAGGTTGTTCAGGGTTACACAGCACAAGAGGAAAACTCCTCTGCCTGGGCACCTTACAAGCCTGTAGTTACAAAACTGCTGTAGAAGGAAACAAACACACAGCAGCCTTTGTGTCCTTAGATATAGAGCCACTTATACAACTCCTTTCTTCAGGCAGTATCCACAAAGGGCAGAGTAAGGACGATAAAAATAAGAATTCTCAGTGTTAAACACAGTGAGTCCACTGATGGCAGTGGAAAATTCATCAAATTTTAATACCAAATGACAGAAAGTCAACTGGTCAAGTAAGAAAAACAGTAATTACTTCCACCAGAATGTGGCTATAAAAAGGAAATAGCTTTCTGGAAAAAATTTTTGAACTTGATTAATGAAATACTTGTTACACAGCAATAAAAAAATCTGAACTGACATGAAAAGGAGGCGTTTTCTTTCTACCCCACTTGCACTATGTGAAGAGAGACAGGGAGGAAGTCAAGAAGAACTGACAGGGCTTTTTTGCCAGTAAACCCTCAGATGTGATGCTATTTTCTCCTCAAACTGTAGGGACATTCCTTTTGCCAGGTACTAGACAGCACTGCTAGAGCAGTTCAGTGCTACTATCTGTAAGTTTTTATTAAGAATAAGAGAAGAATTCTCACCTTTCTCACAAAGCTATGTATTTACATGAAACCGAGTGGACCATAATAATTACTTAAATAGTAATCACTCCTTAAATATGAGAAATAGATATAATCTATCAAGATTAACTAATAATATAAATAGTAAATTAGAAATGCACCATTTTCATTACTGTTCTGGCAATCAGTGCAAGTTACATTGTTATTATTCAATTTAGACCAATAACATTATTAGGCACTTATAAAACTTGTATACCCAGATCTCGAAGTAGTCTAAAAGTAGATCAGAAGTTTTTTTCTGTATGTTAGAAAACAGAACATGACATGCTTAAATCCATTAGTCCAAACATAAAGAACATCAAGGAACTGAGAGAGAGAGCAACAAAACATCTTAGGATACTTATCTGCTGGTTAAAATAATCATATGACCATGATATTGCACTTATGAACCATCTGCTATCAACCCACTTGTGAAATCCCAACAAGTTCTCCCTCAAGCATCCAGGAACACATTTGCATCAACTGCAGGTGGACAGGACTGACTGTACACAAAGCCACAGATCCATCCTGAAATGCTGCACTGATCAGCTACACAGCAGCTGAGGAACAAATACTGGTAGAGGAGTGCAAAGTGTAAAACATGTCCCTAACTGTTTCAGACAGAAAACACAAACACAGTGGAGAAGAAAGAGGCAGGGATTACAGCTAAAGCTGCTGCTTTAAATTGAGGTTGCACAATATTACATGGGTAAAATACGTAAGGACGGTTTCAATTTTTTAAATATATTGCAGAGTATTTCTGAAATACCTACATTCAAACATTCACACACAGGAAATGAAGGTAAAGAGGCAGAGCTATAATAAAAACATGGCTAAACTGCAGTGGTGGGCAGTTTAGGCTGGCAGGTTACCTTTGTGCATAAAATGTTCTAGGCTGTTTCCAGTAAAGCAATGTAGCAGAAAATTGGATGGGTCTGGCCATTCCTTTTGTAACTTCAGCAGATGTATCTTACAGACAAGAACTTTTTGATGCTAATACCTCGAGAAACTTTTAATATGTACCTATCACGCACCTGCACAATTGCTGTAAATACAGAATATTGTTTTGCACAGCTAAAAACTAGTTAAATATGATTTTTTAATATTTTCTCAGAAATCCTAACAACTTTTAGCATATTGCACAAGAAGTATTTTTCCTAAAATGAATTAAATGGATTTCTTGAACTGCCAGGGTTTGTATTATTATTATTATCATCATCATCGTTATTATTATTTTTATTATTCAGAAATCCACTTGGAGCTTTTGGGGGATACCAGCAATAAGCAAGAGTAACAAATTTTTTCTCATGGGAATGCTTGATGGGTATGTGATTTTGTGGTGACATACTCTAATGGACACAGACCACAGTTTATGAGGCAGAGTAAAAGGATTAGCTTGTTTACAGTCAGAATATGAATGCAAACAAATTTCATCAGAATAAAATAACACATCACATATTTTCTAATTCTTTTAATTAAAAGCATCACTTTTGGCCAACTAACCATTGCAAAGAAAAATGCAAAGACCATGTTTTCTGAATCAAGGATGACAGTGTTCACGTGAATCCAGCTCTCACATCTCAGCTAATCAATCATTTTCAAATCACTTAGTACTTACTTGATTATCACTTTCACAATCCTTAATGACTAAGTATCTCAGCAGATTTAGCGATGCCATAATCCTGTGAATTAAAAACATACTGTTTATAATCTAGACATAGATTTATATTACAGGGACAATAACTTAAATTGTTCATTAGCCAGATATCCTGAAAGTATCCATTTGTACAAAACACTCGTCTGTTGAGCAATACAGCTTAGTCTAGAGCACCAGTGCACAGTGATGTCCATACAACAGTTCACACTTTGCAAGTAAAAACTGTCATCAGATTGGAGAAAGCTGCTGATTGTGAGGGAAAGAGTCCCCTGAAGAGACAGAATCTTATCACAGAACTTGTAATATGCATCACTAGTGATCCAAAGTTGATTTGAAACTAGTGTGGCAGTTTTCTTTACTACCATACTGAATTTTTACCTTTGAGTGCTTTCTCAAATATGCTTTTTGCTTTTGTTTTTCCATACTTTTTAGCAGAAATTATTTATTGCCTTTTCCAGAAAAGCAGTACAATTGCAGATAATACTTCTGCATTTTTTAATCAGTTATATGTCCATCTGGACTCCATCACCTTACTGATTTACAAGCCCAACCATTGCTCATCATATAAGATTTGTCCTATCAGGAGATTTTCAGAGATATTTCCGTTATTTTTTTATTTCTTAATTCCAATTATTTACTGTTCAGGTGGACCTGTATTCCTACTCATGAGATACTGGATTCCCAGCAGCAATCTCTGAAATAGCCTATAAGTTGCATCTGATAATTGTTCTGGCCTTGTATAAGACAACATACCACGTTGCTTTTATTCCTCCAACTGCTTCTGCAGAAAGCTGACAAATCATGCTTTGCTAATTAGTGTAATTTCACATTTGAAGTCTTATATCCTCAAGGAATGGAGGAAGAAATCCTTTTTTATTGTTAGAAATCAATGTAATAGCACTGTGACATTCTTCTATGCAGAGTTCATGGAAATAAATGATCATTTCCGTTTCTAGTTCTAAAAATTTAAAATACATTAATGTTGTCAGCTCATTAGTTACATGACAGCATATGCCATTGTAGTAAGGCAGTTTAAAGTCTTTTTAAATGATGAAAAAAGGAGAAAAGCCTCTGTCATTACAACTCACCTGTCTGAGTTTTGCAGAAGATCTGTCTCAGCACCTTCTGGAAGTGAAAGTACTAAATCTAGAAGGGAGATCAGGTGATGTCCTGTAAACCACACATTATCATATTCCTTCTGAAAAAACAATATAAAAAGTTTAGCTGAGTGCAAAATTTAAATCTTACATAATTTAACAATAATTTAACTAAAAAAAGAAAAGGAGTAGAATAATCAAACACTGGAAGCAGTATTTTCTAGTTACTACCTTGTGACTGAAGTATGCAAAGTAGCCTTCCATAATCCTCCCCAATTTGTCTCTGCATGCCAAGCTGTTCTTTCTTATTTTCTCAGAAAAAATTCTCTACCACTTTAGTGTTCCATCATCAATACAGTTAATATTTGTTTACATAAACATAGCAAATTTTAGAAGGCACCCTTTTTTTTTATATTGAGGAATGCAACAATTAATTATCTTTATCAGAGACTCTTCTTCATAACAGCAGTGTCACTGGGGTTTTTTAAATGTGAAATTTCAGAATACACTTTTACATATTCAATTTTAGTGCAAGCCCCTTTTGGAACAGTTTTCATCAAGTTCACCCCTGCTGATTCAATATACAGGACAGAGTATCATCTAATAAATAGTAATTCACTGTCATCTGACAACATAAAAGATGCATAAATTTACTAAATTGTCCTATTTGACAAAAGGCAGTATACTAGAGAATCAAATTTAGTTTGGAGAAGGCTCTAAGCAGTAAAAAAAAAAGAGTTAATAATTTAGTTTTAATTAATTTTCCCAACTTCCCAATATAAATGATTATAAAATGAGATATTTAAAAGGCTTTGATCTAGCTCCATCCCTTCTGATGAGTTTATCGCTTGCAAAGTACTTATAATAAAATGCTGACTGTCATCAGAAAAACCAAGAAAAAATTAATAATTCTCCCTGGACTGTAGGACTTCAACTATATTCAAAAAATTAGGAACTATGGGGATAAAACAAAATACTGAGTAGTTCCACTTTAAGAAAAAAACATACTTCCAAGCACAGAAAAGGTAATAATAACTTCTTAGAAAAATACAATAAGATTATGCAATTAAAAATATAACTATAAAATTAGAATGGAAATACATATATAAAAAGCCAAGGCGAAATTTTTAATATAATTTCCCAATCTTATGTTTCTTTTCAAAGTGAATTTTTTTAACACATCACTCAAAGTTTTCTGTGACTGTAGACGTTTTCTCAACAAAATACTGATAGAATTTTGAGATGGCAACTTGTTTTTTCGTGGTTACAGCCTCACCGTTAACGATAAGTGAATCTGATCTTTTATATTTTTAATAATGTATCCTTCCACACCAGCATGGTTGCTTGTCTTCAGTAAACACCTTCAAACAAACAAAACAAAGATATTATCTCTTCAAAGCTTCCTATGTAGTTAGCTCAACACTTAGATGACATTATGGGCTTATTCACTAAGTGGGAGTTTTACCACAGAAAAACTGGATGACTGTGTAACCTTTAAACACTGGCTTACATAAGACAGGTGATTTTATGCAAGGCAATTGAAATTTATTATTTATCAAAAAATTAACAAGTAAAATTAATGTGACTTCTAGATGGAAACTGTCAGAAAACACTGTATCTATGTAATTAAACTGCACTAAGGCTGATATTACACAATCTACAGTAACTTGGATGCATACCTGAATAATGTATATTTTCCCTCAGTGTCAAACTTGTCTATGAACAACTGCAAAATACTTAAACTCTTCTTTCTCTAAAGAAAACAGAGATGTTATCAGATGGATTCTCATTACATAAATTCAGCACTTAACCCATTCTGTAGGTAACTTTACATACCAGATGCTCCATGGGACAAAGGGTCATAATTTTCACCAAATCCTGCAATGGGACAAAGAAAACATAATTTCTACTTACATACAGATCATTATATTAACACTAACTAAAATCTACTCAAGATAATAAAAAGTCCAAAAAAAAACCCAACAAAAACTCACAAAAATCAATCAAACAAACAAAAAAACAACCACAAACGACTGCACACTTGATTATGGCAAGATTCTCATCAGAGACATTCACATGAGATTCAGTAGTCGAAACCCCAGGGCTGATATGCAAGAATACAATCCTTGTACTGTTGGGTCCAAATCAGAACGTAGTCAAGCAGCAGATGGGCAAGGAAGAGACAAAAACGAGCAAGTACCATCTTTCAACTGAGATCTGTGCCCACCTGCTTCAGTGACCTGTACATAACATACACTAAGTATATTTTAATTGTCACTGAAGCTTCATGTTGCAGCAGGTAGAAAAGACAATCAATTCTATGTAGCAAGACACTGAAGGTTTCCATTTAACAACACAGGTGTACAAAGGTTCAGTAGCATGTGCTCTCTCCAACACCTAGAGGACAGCTAGGTATTATTTGTAACCAAACTCTGAGGACTTCTGTACATTGCTTCTTATTACCTGAGGTACATTAATAAAATCTCTGAATTCTAAATAGTCATGCAGAAGGCTGTTATCTTCCATTCTCAATAAACTGCTCTCAAACAGATCCTGCAGGTGGAAAAAAAATATGGCAATTGTATGCACATATAGAAGACATTAATCTATATGCTTAACATTTCAAGGCTAAAACAGCTGTAAGTACTCATTCTGATACTGAAACTTTCCAGGAGCTGCAGTTATAATAGTGATAATTTAAACATTTATGCAGGAGTGTAAAGTTCAAAAAATATAAGTATTTGTAACACTGGAGAATACCTAATTAAGCCTCAAAATATTTCTGGAACTATTATCTGAACTATCATTTGTATGTCTCTTAGAAGGGGAAAAAAGAGTTTTGCCATTCCTTAAACTGAAAAAAATAAACATTCTAACATTGAAAATTGAATTTAAAAAAACAACTTACAAGTCCTTTAGATAACATAGATTCTTCTGTTCTAGAAAAAAAAGTCAAATTTAAGTTTTTAATTAAAAAGACACTGTTGATATTTCAGAAGAAATATTAGAATAGAGGTCAACAAAAACCTATCTCTCAACAATTTTTATTCTATTTTCTAAATATAGTATCTTCATTACTCCTCTCAAAGATTTTTAGAATAAACTTGCTTATGTTAAAGTTGAACATTAGACTCTGCTCTTCAGGTCAAAATGATTTCTTTCCCCTCAATATTTATAAATGCTCAATACAGGTATTGACATGCTGATTAACAAAGAAAATGAAATGGTGAGTATTCCTAAGGGGAAACTTGCCTTCTATAGCACTGCTAGAAGCTATCTGGTAACCCCGCTGCTTATAGAAGGCGAAATAATCACAATATATAGAAAAGTTCAGTTTCCTTTAGAAAGCCTGACCTTTAATCAGATTGTGTATCATGTCAGAATGCATTCAAATAAATAATATCACAATAGTCACCTTTAGTATTACAATAATTGTTACAGAAGTGCAAGTAAATATACACTAATTATTCTGCATGTGTTTAAACTACCTTAATTTTGCATTTTCCAAATAAAGTTTCTAAAAATGCTATCACAACACATGATAAAAACAACATGTAAATATTTTAGGAAACTTCTACTTCTTAGTAGAAGAAGCCATCTTGTAGTGGAACTTGCCATTTTAATGCTCAGGTTTAAAAACCTCTACTGAGCTTACATGGCATATCTGAAATTTGGTTCTATGAATTACTATAAAAGACCACACCCATTACCTAGACCTGCAAATCCCACAAACTCTACCTTTTCAGTAGCACTTCAATATGTGTCATATTGCATAGCAGAAGGTATGATGGGCTAAAAGAGAAAAATTAGGTTACATTAAACTGCATAAGCCATATATGTTTGCACATAATTAATATATTTGACAGGATTAGTATTTTTTTAAAAATAAAATATCTTTCTAAAATTTTGAAATAGACAAAAAATTGTAAGTCAAATCACTGGTAGTAACTCTTACATGAAAACCGTCTATAAATATGTAATTGAACATTTAATATGAATTAATTTTCACCACATGACTAATCTCTGACAGTTTCTTTAAAAGGACAGCTCATCTAAAATTAAACTGTAATAGAGTAATCTGCAGGACTATGTTCTTTATATAAATAATATAAGCTCCATAAAACATAAATGCATAAAGGTTGACATAAAACTAATACCAGTGAAATACAGTTTTCATTCATAACTATTCACAAATAAAGTTCTCTTCTGCTCAGAAAGAATCTTCAAAGTACAGACTTACAATAAATGAGAAAGAATAGTTCTTACCTAAAAACCACCGGAAAGCATTCGATACCAAAATGCTGAACAAACATCAGATATGACAGACATGCCAAAGAATCTGCAGAATTCTTTCGCTCTATGTCTGCAAACTCCTGATTCTCCCAGGGTGGACTTTTGCCTTTATGATGTAAAAACACTAATGGTATCAATTCTCTTATATTCCACAAAATGTTCTGAAAAAGAATGATAGATTGCCTACAGTTGCCTTTAAAATGCCTGCATACCAAGTAAGTTTCAAAGCTTTAACTGTATTTACAGTACATTCTCTTGTACAGTATAAATTAAAATAAATGTGATATTTACGATATATACACATATGCACACAAAAAGAACCCTGCAGGAAAAATAACCCCCATTAGAAGACTGTTACTAACATAGCAAAGTGCTATTGTACGTATTACAAAGAAATAGCAAGATAAAGGTCAGCTCGCTATTGCGGGGTTGCCAAAACAGAAGATTCAGGATCTCACGTTTTGGAAAACTAGGATTACACAAGAGGCCAAAGTATGACTTACTGACCTTAGTTTCAAATCCCACTACCCAATCCCATAAACACCAGAAGTAAATTTCTTAAGAAAACAAAGAAAATGTTAATTCATAATTAGTATTAAACACATGGTTTCAGACTGTGCCCAAGAGAAAAGGCAAGATTAAAAGTCAGTTTTTCAGAGCACCCTTCAACTATCTTAACTATGAGATCACCTTCTGGTAATCCCTGCCTCCTTCCTGCACATCCTGAAAGTCCTGCAATAAATGAAGTACAGGTTTCAGAAACAAGATTCTCTCTCATTGCACAACCTGACTGATCCACACAGCAGTTTCCATTCCCATGCTGAGGCATGCTGGGGGAAAAAAGTGGATGTGATCATGAGGGAAAACCCAATTTTTGTTGAAAAACAACCAAAAGTTTTGTCAACTACTTTGTGTGCTTCACTTCACAATCTTAACATCTAAATATAGAATTCTGTGAAAAAAATGCTTAGATTTTTAAATACAATTGGAGAAAAAACACAGTTGCATCACAAGGCAACTCCAGACCTCCTCTGTGTGCATGCACATTTGCATACATATTTATGTGTGCTTTCCTCATCCCAGCTAGCTCTAGGCCTTCCTTTTGAAGCTCATCAAGTTTTAGTGTGCCATTCCCTACCCAAGTAACACCATGACCCAGCCTCATTAAGCTGTCTTTTTCTCAATCCATGAGTTTTTCTTCAGATTCTCTTCCCCATTCTGCCTGGTGGCCATAAGTGAGTGACTGGATGGGGGCTTACCTGCCAGCTGGGGTGAAGCCACTAATTTGGATATGTGCAAGAAAGGAAATATTCTTTACCATATTCAAAACGTGAACAAAGTGCAGCTCTATGTGCAGTAACTTTATTAATCACATCTAGTCCTACTTCTGAAAACATACACATAATCTGTGTTCCAACATATGCATGGACTGTACCTGACTATCTCCTTATAAAGCTTGGGTTTGCTACAAATTGGAATAAACTTACCTTTACCCACATTAATCTTACTCTAATAAAATAGAGCTGCTATGTATAACATTCAAAACCAAAGTAACTGCATTGATAGCATGGAAGGGACACATGCTCACTGAATTTCCAGCTCTAGTCAAGCAATTTAGATTCTTTGATAGTCAGCTGGCACTACACCAGGCACATCAGAGATTTCACTCTGTGCAACACTTGGATTAAAGGTAACGTAGATTTTACCTCGTTGCAATACTGCAGCAAAGATGATCCTTTAGATATACTAATAAATTCATACATCAGCAAGAAAAAGAAGCAGTTAGAGCAAGGTTGCAGCTGCTGATTCAGAGAGCAGTGCAAACTTGTTCATCAAGGAGCAAAACTGTATATGAAAATCTGCAATTTCCACAGATGGTACCTGGAACAGTTCTAGAACTTTATCTACCTGCATTATCTTAAAGGAACAGTAAGTCACCCCACTAACCAATAAAGGAAGCAAAATGAGATCTAGAACAAACTACAGGTAATTCTGAACTAGACCGCTGGTTTTGCAAACACTGTAATCAATTTTGACTGCACTTACTATAATTTCAGTTGCAAAATGCCGAAAAGGATGTTCTTCAATGCCTTCAAGTTGTTCAAGCTGAGCTGTCAATAATGGGTATTTCAGGCTTTTCATACAGCTGAAATAAAAAGGGGTGAAACTAAATCAGCAATATGGTCAAAAATACAGAGTATTGTAGTGTCATTAATGACCAAGAATAAAGTCTATACTCATAAGATGCTCTATTCCTGGTATTCCAAGGAGAATTAAAAAACCCCAACATCTCCTGTAGAAGCATTCCTTAGACTTCACCTCCAGACTATGATTATCCTCACTGCTGAAAATCTGAGAAGCAGAGGAATACCAAATCAGCTTCACAGCACAGCAACTAATAGTTCTTTACTATTTCCCTGTACTAAAAAAGAATTGTTTTTACCTTTCTTCTCTCACTTCATAAATATATAAGGCCTATTTAGAGCTTCTTTTTCAAAATACCATGTTAGTGTAAGTTGACAGCATTATAAAAGGTGATTTATTTACTGCCTATGTAATAAATGCCTACTGATGATTTTGTAAAGTAATAGGAATATATTACACTGACATAAAATGCTCACAATTTTAATAATTCTTCTTTCAGCTCCATGTCATCGTATTCTGATGACTTTTCCATATTTTTAACAACTTCATTCACAAAGGGTTTAGCAAAGTCCACCACTGCATTACAACATTGACAAAGACCAAGTTTATCTTCTTGTATTTGTTGTTTTGTGTAAGGTACAGGTAAGGGAGTAAGCTGATTCATGACCATGGCCAACGACAAACCCACTGAGTAGGCCTTCTTGTTCTGAAGTTTCAAAAGCACTGGGGGACAGAAAAAAAAAAAAGGGGAAAAAGAACATTTTGAGACAGAAAGTTATTACTTAGTAGAGGAAAACATGAAGAAAAACAGTGTGACTACATAAGAAAGCACTTAGTTTCAAGGAAGGAGCTCACGTGAGCAAATCCAGCAAGACAAAATATCATCAGCAAGTTTAATGTGCTGTAGTTAACATGACCATGTATTTGCAAATAACAAATATTAAAGCCATCACACATTTCAATGTTCTTCCTTTCTGCATAGCACCCTGATGAGGACTGAAAAAAATCTGCCTTTCTAGAACTGGGCTAAGTAAAATAATACTCCATTTATCTGACCTGGAAAACGCGTTTATTACTTGACTGCTTTTGTGCTTGGCAAAACCAGAGACACAGAAAAACAAAGCTCTCAGCTTTTCTGCTTAGAACTAGTCTTCACCCCATGGCAGAACCAACAGAGGCACTCCCAGCCTGAGGAAGCAGCACCTGAGGCTCTCCATTTTAACCGGACTCAGTGCATGCTAACTGCAGATTTGCTATCCAAAAAATCACATATGCCTCTTGTTAAATTCTCAGAGATTGCTACAGTCAGAATTCAGCTTTATACACAACACTTGGTTTCATCTCACATATCGAACCAGAAACTACCACTTGCTACCTACTTAGAGGGTGTCCAAACCCAATCTTTTTAATTTTCATATGTAAGCCAGAATAATGCTTCCCCCTCACCAATAACGTATTTCAGCATACTTCAGCTGAAAGGTTTGTACTATAAAAATATGAAACTGTATAAAAGTTAAATAATGAAGAATTTCACAAATCCATTTAATTCTCTACTTCTGTAACAATAGTATGAGTGCTTTACACCACATTCTTGTAACTGATAAGAAATAGTTGAATATTGCTTTTTCAACTGATGGTATTAATACCATCTAAAATCTTTTTCTAGCAGGCCAATATAAGCATGAAAGTTACACCTTGTGTTATTTTATAGAACATAAGATCGTAAAGCTTGTCAGCACAGGCATATTCTGAAACCATTCCAGCAAAAGCTAAACTAAGTTGATAAATAAATGAGAAAATAATCTAATTCAGAAATTGTACGATAAGCTGAGTCTTACCTGTCTGCAAAGGCTGAAGCAATAACATGACAGTTTGACACACTTGATCTCCAGAGGTCTGCTCAATTTGCTCAAGTAATCCCAAAAACAGTTCCTTTGGATTGCACAGCTGCAAGAGAGGAACTCAAGTTAGCTAACTCAGCTAAAATCGTGTCCTTTAGGTGAGTTTAACTCATTATGATGTGAGAACCACACCTCCGAAGCTGAGGCTGCCCATCTCCAAACGGAGAGCCCTACCCACTGAACATGCACCACGAACTCTGAATACACTGTACCTTTAAATCAAGGCGAGAGAATAAGCTGCCAAGAGCAGCTTATCTGAGTACAGATGTAGATCCATTATGCAAATATTGCTTGAACAGAATTGTATAAATACGTTTGTATATTTGGCCTTTGGTGTGCTAGCTTTGTGGATTAATGATCCAGCCTTCTTTCTGTGCAGAACTGTAACTAAATCAAATTCCTCCATCCTGTGTGTCTTTTGGCTTTGTGTACTGGGTGAAATATCTCACTTTTCAGGGACAACAATACTGTATCTGAAGTAAGTGGCAGTTTTGCTGTGGCTGCTCTGACTGCAGCAGTTGGCTATCAAAAATTTCGAGTGCAATCTGCTGCCTTCTTCTGGGTAATGCTTTGTCACTGTTTTACCCAGTTACTAATCTCAGATGTGTAAGACGTTAATTATCTCTGAGAACACTAAGCCTGTGTCTGCTTCAGATGAAACTGGCCCATAAGTTTAATAGTTACAGGAAATAAGAAGAACCCAGAAATATTCATGCCCTGTTTCCTTTGGAAACTGGGGGGGAAATTACGACCTCTCTCCTTCCTACTATTATTGTATTATATTTCAAAACCATACCTGTGCCAACTGATCTAGTATCCTCAGGCAGTGTTCTCGCTTATCATCTTCTTCTTTATACATGAAAATACATCTAACAAGAGGAGAGATGAGATTCCAACCCATATTCTTGATGATAACCTAAAGACCAGATTTTCAGAAAATAAACCAAAACTGTATGTCTTCTAAACCCATAAAGATTGCATATATAAAGAACAAGAGAGACAACAGATCAATCTCCTGGTTGTCACCAACACCACAGCTGTCACCGTCAGTGAAAATTTAACAACTATTACCATAAAGTTCTGTATTTGAAATATACTCTATTCTCTCCCCATACCTATAAATACAGCTGCATAATTTGTATAAGTTTTCTTCAATTTATTAACATTAACACGTCAATATATACTTCTAAATGTCTATCACAATACATTTAAAACAGGACTGAGTACAGGAATTTTTCTGAAAGACTGCTTGGACAAATTATGCTTAACCTGAAGGGATTGAGATATTCAGTGGTTACTCCAAACTCACGAAATTCAAAACCAGACTGCAAACCTGCTGTAACACTGCTACAATATTCCATCCCTCATATCTCTGTACAATTTGGTATATTCTCCCAGCTCCTCCAGTGCCCACAGACACCAATATCTCTTCAAGTACCATCAGCTTAGTTGGCTCTTACAATTTTGGCCAGTATTATTATATCCATCTGTGGTGGGCTGGTCCCAGAGAGCAACTAAGCACCCACCAGCTGCTGGCTCACTCTCACCCCTCAGTGGGATGGAGGCAAGAATCGTATTGCTGAGCATGAGGTTATATGGTATGAAATACATCATCAGTTTGGCTAAGCTCTCCCAGCTGTGTCCCCTCCCAACTCCCCTGTTTACTGACGGGGCAGAGTCAGAAACAGAGAAGGCCGTGATGCTGTACATGCACTGGTCAGCAACAGCTGAAACACTGGTGTGTTATCAACACTGTTTTGGTCACAAATCTAAAACACAGCCCTATACAGGCTGCCATGAAGAAAGTCAACTCCATGGCAGCCAGATCCAGTACACTATCTGAAATCCCTGTCCTGCAAAAGAGGGACACTGCCAGCTTCTCCTATTTATGCTTTTGCCCTTCCTTTTCTCTTTGCGTCACTTACTGAAAAATGGTTTTGTTAAGATTACCATGATTTGGGTTCTCTACCTAAATTACAGAATTTAACACAGAGCAACTTATTAGCTATTCGTAAGTACAGCCTTGCTTCACAGTGAAAGTAGCTTTCCCTTCTTAATAAGCAGTTTTATGCATTTAATTGTGTTAATGCACAACTAATAGACTGTAAACTTAAACTCACCTTATTTTTCTCATTTTGAATTACTTCTAATAGCTGAGCTGCATAGCCATCTTCTAAACATTTCTGACCTGCCACCAGGAACAGATTAAAATCTTCTCCTTTGAAATCAGCTTCTTCCAGAATTTGCTAGAAAGAAAATATTGACATTTAACTCCATGCTTATAAAAGTCAAATAAGAAAATACATGCATTCATTTCAAAATTAAATATTGTAACTTACATAGATTTTTCACATGTTAAAAAAGCTACCAAGAGTTACTACAGAAGACAAAGCAGTATTTCAACAGCACTTTTTAAGTGTAGACTACAGCATACTGTTTGGAAGATATATTTTCTACAATAACCTCCTTTTGTTCCTGGGTGCAAGAACACTTCTTTCTCCAAGAAGCAGACATTATCAAGCATCTTAGGATAAGCACCACAGAGAAGTCAATGAAATATGGAGGCTGAACTTAGCTGCCCAATGAGGGTAGCTCTGCTAACAACTGTCTTTGCTTTGAGGTCATTTTGGTCTTACTTATAATATATGAAGAGAAATGCACACTGCTTACATTTGTTACTTTTAAGGAAAGAAAACTACTTACGCATCTTTGTATTATGGCTTGAAGTTCATCAACTGCCATTGTAGTTTGACTGTGTCCTTCTGGCATCAAAAACTATTATAAATTAAAGAGTGCAGTATTATATCACATGAATTTTAAACAGATGCTGAAAAATAATTACATTATAAAAAAAAAGTCAAGAGAGGAACAAGAACAACCTAGACAGATATTAAGAAGACTACACGATTAAAAAGCATGGAAAAATGCATTTTTAGGAAGTGTACGCTATATTATTCTACTGCCCATATTTGCAGGAGATAGTATTACAGTCAGGAAACAACCTGCATTCTGTGTACAGGGAAGTAATTTTTCAAGTATTATCTAGGTAATTTAAGAAGTTTGGAGGCTTTAGCTACTACTTTAGGCACACACATTGAAAACCACAGCTAATACAGAGAGAGTCTGCACGCCAAGTGTGGATGCTCATGACACACTACACTTCCTGTGACCAAGTTCTGAGCAGAGAAGCTCCTGCTCAGCCCTGACTGGAACACTTTAACCCGGCGTCTGGGATGTGCACAGCTGATGCAACCACCGTGCCAGTTTATACCAACAGTCCAATCACAATTACAAATGCAGTATCATTTATTTCTTTCTAGTGTTTACGGGGGGGTAGTTCAGTGGCCTTTTACCTCTAGGTACTATAATTCAAAACTACAAGCAATTAAGTCAAACATTTGAGTAATATTAAGTACATATAAAGTTTTACATAGCTAGGACCACAAATTACAAATAAAATCAAGCTTGGTTTTATTTATCCCATGTGAATATCATAGCAGCAGTCACAATCTTTATAGCTTCAAGTAATGCCATGGTCCTAAACCTGGTTATATGATGACTATGAGTGTCAATTAGCCATACACATGGTTAATTAGCTATCTATTCATCAAAACACAGACATCTCCATATAAAGTCCTCAACTTTTCCTCTTATGTTTGACCTAAGGTACATACATCAGACACCACCTGGATAATAATCTAGCTGGGTGATTACACGAAGGGGGCAATTCATGAAAGCGCAAAAAGCATTAATTATCTTAATAATTTCTTAATTATCCCAAGAATAAACAACTCCCCTTCTATTCTCGACGGCCTGATTTAACATTCTATGTCGTTGAAACCTATCCATTGTATCTAGCCTGTCATATTAACTTGGTCATTACCACATACTTTACTACTACATGCTGTACTATTCGAGCTCTTAATTTCACAGAATGGTACTGATCCTTCCAGAACAATTTAAATGTTCTTTCTAACGCGAATAGTGTTGCATTTTCACCCCTGCGTAACTTCACAAGGTACTTACAGCCTTGGAACGTGCTCCGAGCACCCACCGTGCCGCTGCAGGGATTTACCGGCCCAGCTCGCAGATGGTCTCCGGCCTTAATACTTAATCCGGTTCCTAACTAAATCTTTTCGGAGGTTTCAGCGGCAAGTGGGCAGAATCTGGATCATGTGAAACGTTCTATTAATACCCACCAAAGTGCCTCCTGATAAACATACACCGCAGCCCCTTCCCTCGGCGGTACAACACAGGGGCTGCCGGCGTCAGCTCGTAACACGCGGCTGAACTAAAAACCACGGAACAGCCCTCACCTCAGCCCGAACCGGCCGGACCCCCGAGCTCCGCGCCGCCGCCTCTCCCAGCGCGGCTCCGCCCCGGGTGAGAGGTCGGCGGGCGGGGCGGCGGCGATGGCGGCGATGGCGACGATGGCGGCCGGGACGGGCAGGCCCCGCCGGCGGCGCGCAGGTGGGCTCCGCGCGCCCGCCCCCCCGCCTGGCGCCTTGGGCTCTCCCCGTGCCCTCAGGCGGGCACAGCGGCGGGCTCGCCCAACTCGCTGTGCCGAGGGGAGCGGCAGGACGGCTCGGCGGGCCTCGGCCGGGCCGGGCCGGGCCGGGTGCGTGGCGCGATGGGCGGCAGGACGGGCGAGGCGGGTCTGGGACCCGCCGTCCCCTTGGGCTGTGCGGGGACAGCCCGGCCCGGCCCTCGACAGCGGTCGTGCAGCGGGTTGGAGCGCTGCGTCCTCGTGTTCAAAGCATAACACGCCGGTATCTCCCCTCCCTGCTGCCCTCGTCCCAGGGGAGCGGCTGCCGAAGGCCCCGTGTCACCGCCCGGTCAGGGGCAGGCCGGGGGTCAGCGAGGGCGGCGGTGGCAGCAGTGGCTCTGTGTGAGCTCGGAGCAAATGCCAGCGGTGGGACAGCCGAGAGGACAGCGGGGTGCGGGGGTAACGCTGGGCCGGGGAGCCGGGGTGCGATTTGCACAACATAACTGTCAGAATTATTCTCCCCTTTTTGAGTATGCAGAACATGGTGTATGAATAGGGAGTATGGGAAGAGCTGGGTCTGTCTGTCCTCGCACTTGTGTCTAACTAGTTGCTGAATGCTTACTAGCTTACTGAAGTCACGACCATCAAAAGCAAGTTTCTAAGCAATTGTCTTGATCATGCTTACAGTTTAGAGGTTTTAATTTTTTTTCAGATTCCTGTATTTTCCAGTGTTAAAGGAAGAAAGTACACTAATTTCTATATTTCTACATTTTTATATTTGATTTCTAGGAAATAAGCATTCAACTGCTCCAAAGAATGAAGATGCTGCTCAGAGGTATAGTTTCTGACTAACAAAAAGCGACATTTGTGTCATTTTACCTCACTTTGAAATGGCATTCTCTGCCTTGCATGTCTTTTGTCTTTCTCAGAGTACCATGACTACCTGCAGGAGATCAGCAGCGTCATCATGCAGGCTTGTTTGGAGTGATGCTGTGTAACTTCTAACAGCATGCACATATGTGCATTGTATAATATGCTAAAAGTCTATGAATCCAACCTGCACAATTGTATTTCCTTAGTAATACTTGCTTTTTGCCATCTTAACTTCATACCTGCCATTTATACTTATTCACATTAAAAAGCATTCAGGAAATCTACTGTAGTAGCATTTGTTTGATTTATTCCTTCTTTTACTTTGTAACCTCATGTACAATCATGTTCCAGTCCTTTTTTCTTCCCACTCTTCTTGTCTTATCCAGCTCCTATTCTCTTGACAACACTCTATAAATTGTGTGTCCTAGGCTCTTTCTCCAGCCAGTTCTTGGTTTCCCTCTTGCAAGAAGAGTTGGGTCACCTTGAGGGGGGTGTATTGCAATGCAATTAGAGTCAATACTTTTCCTGACCAGAGTGGAAATAAAACAAACCAAGGTTGGAAACTCCTTTGTGGTTATAACAGAATTACTAGTCCAATTACTCGTTGCTTTGTTTGGCCCACATAGTGTGATGCAGAAAAGTATAAGCTACTGTATTTCAGAAAAAAGATAAAGATATGACTGGAAATTTGTTTATGAAAATCTGCCCTCTGTGTCATTCAGTGTCTGTTCTGTTATAGGAAAGCAGCTCTGGAAGCTGCTATGAGAAAGAAGATTGAATTTGAGAAAAAAGCCTTGTCTATTGTTGAACAGCTCCTGGAGGAGAACATTACTGAGGAGTTCCTTCTAAATTCTGTAGGTGTTGCAAGTTTTTGTACTGTTTTGTATCTTAGTGTGCTGCTTTTTTTTCCAAAGTTCTTGGAACAATTTACTGCATTTTAAAATAGACAAACCATTGATTGCCTGTCTCAGGAGCTCTGATGATGATTGCCTTGTTTTCAAGGGTTCCGCAGTGAAAACATGCCCTAGTTTTGCAGGACTGTATACATTTATGAATCCTCACCCTATTATCACAGCCTTTTTATATACCTCTGTGGTTCTGGACTGGTGGGTGAAGTATAAATATTTAGGTCTACATCACATCATCTGTGAATTTAGGCAAAGTTTCTATAAATACATCATGGTTTATCTGGCAGCACAGTTTTGCTGGAATAGTATGATGATTATTCCTGTTAAGGTTATAAATAAACTGGTAAATATAAATAGAGGAAAATTATGGAAATGGGTGCTACACTAGAGACAAAATTATGAAGCTCTTGTATTTGTAAAAAGAAGTGCCCATGTCTGTCTTCTTTCTGTTTACCCTTTTAGCATTTTTACTGTGTAGGTTTTAAATGTTGTTTATTAAACTTACCAGGTAACTTATAAAATTTAAAATACTTACTTGCTTATGAGATGTTTTGAGTACAAAAAATGACATATTTTCCAGTATCTGTTGTTGAACTATTTTCTTGTCATTTTAGGGAAAGTGTATTACTCCATCTCACTATAAAGATATTGTTGATGAACGATCTATCATCAAACTATGTGGTTATCCTCTGTGTCAAAATAAACTGGAAAATGTAAGTTGCTTTTCATTAATGTTGTTATCACAATTTTGAGTCTCTTGCATTTTCTTTTTAAACGATTAAACAAAGATTAAAATACTGCCAAGTAATGGGCCAGGCATCATATCACTCCGTTTCAGTATAATCCTTCTGAAGTGAGAGGTAAAGTTTGATTAGAAGACAACAGTTACTATATGGTAAATCAGTTAGCATCTACTTTGACAGTGATAAAGATCAATGAGTTATGGCTTCATGGCCTTCCTTTGTGCATGAGAAAATTTTCTAATCTTGTTCTTTTGTCAGTATAGCCACAAGTGTCTGTGAGAAGGATTGAAGTGAAAAAATAATACAATGCAGGGATATTATTATGTGAATACATATACATCTGCTGTAAAAATGTATGTCAACTGTGTCAAAATCATAGTCAGACTTCTTTTAGCAGAACTCAGTTCAGTTAGATACCTGTGATGTAATACCAGTGGTACACTTGATTATCTGGAAAAAAAACCTACTTGAGTACAAAAAAATTTGCTGTTTTGGACTTCATATATTCACATAGAAGTTCACTTTGAAATTGTATTACATTTTACAGAAGTTCCTCTCTGGGTTTGTCTGGGTAGTGGTGGGGGACTCTGACAGTACAGTCTCAGGTGCATATAAATAGATAGGAATTAAGGAAGGACCTGTCTGTCATTGCTCAGCACTTACACGTGAGAAAAGTGTCTGCCATGGCAGCTCCCTTGTTTTATGTTCAGCACTGACTTTCTTGTAGATCTGAAGTTGTCTTCTACTGATGATGAGACATATGATTAAAGATAAATTACTGTTCTTACAGGTGAGAAGGTACAACATCAGAATTGAGAGAAAAGGTGGTTGTAGTATGCAATTCAGTTAGAACATATTGCACTTAAGAATGAAGCTTTCTGTATAGTCACCATGGAAGTAACAGTCTTGCTGGTGAAAACATTCTGTTTTAGGTGCCAAAGCAGAAGTACAAGATTTCAACAAAAACTAACAGAGTTTATGATATCACTGAAAGAAAGGTATGATAACAAGTTTGTTTCTAGAATGTATTTAGTAGTTGCAATGTCAGAACTGCATTTTGTAACAGCATTAATATAATGACTTGGATTTAGAGCCAGTATTTTTGGTTCTTACAAAAATAATTTTCACAAACAGGAGGTTTTGTGTGTTTCAGTTTCTAGATGCTGTCTTTGGTAAAACAAACCCACATATTTTCTATATTTAAACATAACATGGAAAATTTTACCTGGATAGCAGTTTGAATGTGGTACAGCTGATCTGTGAAAGACATTTGTGACACATGTGGTTGTATAAAAATCATCTTTGCCCGTTCGCAGGATATGCAGTCACCTACAGATGCTTAGACATTAAATTGTAAGATAAATATTTCCAGTTACAGAACAAATTTCTTCAGTGTCACTAGTATTCATTCCTTTCCTCTGTTTACAACTTCAGGATACATGAAATTCTAGGAATTGCTTTTTTAGGCAACCAGGCAAGACTCCAAGAAGATGCTGTGTCTTCTTCCCTTGTGACGCAAGTGTGCAAGTCAATTTTTCAAAGATGCTGCAAAATTTTAGGTGCTGTTCCAAGTATTGCAAAAAACCAAGTTCTGTTGCTGACCAAAATTTTAATTATTAAACATCTGAATTTTATTGCATGTGTTTTAAACTGTATGACCGTCTTGGGTTATGGCTTGTTCTTTGAACAGTTTGTTGGGGGTTTTTTAATTATTTTTATGTAGGAGTCAACACTGATTTGCTTATCAGTATGTAATGAAAGTACAAAAAGCAGAAAAATGGGAAAAAAGAAGCTAAAAGTGGCTTTTGGGGAATGGGATAGACCTATTTGATATGTTTGATTTTTCAGGTGAATTAAAAACCTGCTCATAGTCTTGAAAAGAAACATGAATTGGTACTTAATACAGGCATAAAAAACAATTACTTTTGTACCTTTCTATGAGTATTGAAGTTGGCTTTAGTCATATCTTTTTGCTTTCTTTCATTTCCAGTGCTTTTGCAGCAACTTTTGCTATAGAGCATCTAAATATTTTGAAGCTCAAATTTCTAAAAGTCCAGTATGGATGAGAGAAGAAGAAAAGTAAGTATAATCTTATACATTCATTGCTCTTTTTGAGAATATCACTTCTCTTTGCAAGCTGCAATGCTAATTAATTAGCTGAAGTGTATCAATATTATTTGACTGAAGCAGAGGTAACTGATGTTAAGGTGTAAGCTTAGCACAGTGTTCCTTTTAAGTGTTGTTGCCATATGGATTACAACAATTGACAAGGCTCAGTACTGCTCACACCTGCTTAGTAGACATGACCATGTTTTGATCACCCTTAGCACAGCACTTGGCATTGATCTTCAGCTTAGACTGTGAATGCTTGCATCTGAGAGCAGACTACACCATGAAGAATTGCTTTGTCCTATCTAAATTTCAGATTGCCCATTTCACGTTGTTCCTGCAATACCCATTTTGGAACAGTGTAATGCAGTCTGTTCCTAGCTTAGGAAACACAGGCTTGCAGTAATGAGTGGAGCCAATGGGTGTCACTGTTGAACAGTAAGGACTTGCATAGAGAATGTTCTGCTGAATTCATTCAACTTTCGTTCTCCAAGACAGTACTTTTCATAGTCTCCTGGTTTTCAGCAGAGGGAACTAGCTGAATTTATAGGTGTGAGCTCATTTTCACAGTCATAGGAAATAGGATACTCAGCAGTGTTTTAAAATCTCTGTCATTGGAGGTTTTCAAGATTTAAACTTCATGAATTTGTGGCTGATCAAACCTGCTGCTGGTGACAGTTGCATTACAAGCAGGAGGTCAGACTGGAGCCTTACAGAGGTCCTTTCTGACTAACACTGATGTGACTTGCTGATTGTGTTAAACGTTGTTCACTGTAACAGCCTGGTGCTGCAGGCACACGAGTCCCTGTCTGTGAACACGTGTGCAGAAACCTGCTCTCATAACCTTGCTTTGAACAGTGGGTGTTGGACCACAGGATCCTCAGGCATCCCTTCCAAGCTCAACTATTTTTGTATTGATGTGTATTTCGAGAGAATTGATTTAGCAGGAAAGTCTTCATTCTGTGTCTTCTTTTTGCAGACCACCAGACATAGAGCTGCTGAAGGAGGGACAGAGGTACACTGATCAATTTTATTTTTTTTTATATGCACCTATACTTAGAAATTTTAGTATCGTATCAGGTGAAACGGGAATCTTTGATTTCCTGTATTATAGAAAAGACCTTATTAGAACCTACACAATGTTTTTTTTCCTTTGTGATTCTAACCCAGCATATTTGATCTGTATGATTTAGTGTACAGCTGCTCTTAGATTGTGTCTCAATTGAGCCCGTTGAAATGTGAAACAAAGACACTGTTTGTATTTTGCATATTTTATGCCATCTATTCTTTATAAAGAAAATTGTGCCAATTACATGTGATGAAAGCTTCTGTACTTCCTGATCTAAAATGTCTGTATCAGCCAAAATGAAATCACACCACTCTGTCATCTCTTTGTACCTCTGTGTATTGTGACTTTTTGTTTGTTTTCTTTTGCAACCCGTGGCCATTAGGTGGCAAACTTGCATATGGTCAAACAGCTCTGCTGTCCCTCTGATTTTAGGGTACTATATTCCTATTTATTTTAACATGCCTGTCTTTGTTTTAAAATTGCAGTATTCATCATGCTAAGTCTGATCTTATTTTACTGTCCTTAATAATATTTTATTTACTTTTCTAACTGACAATAATCAGCTGAGAACTCCTGTCTTTAAATAGTCTTAATACTTGTCATCTTGATTGCAGAACAGTACAAATCTAAGTTCAAGAAGACTTTTAGAAGAGCAGCTATGATTCTTAAAGCAAAAATCATTCTTCTTCTCTAAGGGGAAAAATGCTTTGTTTATCATTCTTACATGAGAATGAAAAGCTACTGCAGGTAGCACCCATTTCTTATTTTGTTGATGGCTTGTGTTGTCTGTTACAGTGGACGGTCTGGAGAAGAGGTGAAACTACGTGATGAAGTAATTAAAGCATCTGACATTGAAAATCCTAGGATACCTTCAGAGCCATGTGAAGCTGGTTCTCATGACACAGCCAGTGAGAGCAGCAGTGATAATGAGCAAGAATTTATTTCGTCTGTCCTACCAGGAAGTCAGTCAAGTTCAGCCAATTTTACACAGCAATTGCCCAGAAAAAGCATCCTCAAAAAAAAGCATGCTCAGAAAGTCTATCCCAACCCTAAAACTGAAGATTCAAATGTGATAGAAGCCACTGAACAACTCTCTCATTGTAAATTAGATGCTCAGGAAGAAGTGCATGCTTGCTCTGTTCATAATGAAATAACTGCACCACCTTCAAAAAATACTACTCTAGGGAAATCGAGTGCTTCACAAATCTGTGAAAATACCTGTGGATCACAAATAGTTTTTCTAGGTGTGAGCAAAAGAGGGGCAGAACATCTTAGAAGAACACTAGCTAACTCAACAGAATATAGAAAACATGAACTGAGGAATCCAGTTAATTCCAAAGGCAGTTTACTGGAAGTGCTTAGGCACACACTTACAGAGTGGAGAACTGAGGAAACTTTAAAATTTCTCTATGGCCCAAACTATACTTCTTTGTGCTCCTCAGAGTGCATAGCACCTGCCAACCAAGAGACTGAAGAACTCGATGAGGATGACTTAGATACAGCCGATGATCTTAACGCTGTTGCTGTAAGAGAGTCTGAAAACAGCTTGAATTATTCTTTACCTTTCACAGGCCCAGGTGGAATAGTTAAGCCTGTGCCTAGTTACGAAAAGTTAAAAAAAGAAACGGAGTTCCTAGAACTCCGAGTGAAAGAGTTCTATAAAGGGAGGTGCATCTTGGCTGAAGAGGCAGCGACACATGCACAGAAAGAGGAACATCCAAGCACAGACAAAGTAAGTGTCCAGTGGAATAGTTTGGAGGCTGTGTAAAGCCTGAATAGGCCTTCAAAGAATTATTACTTTGTTTCTGCCATCCTAAGTGGGTGTCTCACACAGGGAAGAAGAAAAGTATGCTGGCTGCACACTGTATGTTGGATCAGATTATGCATGTTTCTGTCCATTAAAAAATTACAGTTTGGGGTTTTTTTCTATTCAGAGATAAGAGTAATCTTATGTTTAAACATTTATTGATAATCTGTGGCTGCTTTGATGCATTGACTTTAATTAAATACTAAATTATAGCTGCTAAGGTATTTTGTCTAACACAGGATGATCAACATGAAGATCTCACCTTCCCACTTGTTGATTCCAATGCACAAATGCAGATTAGAAAGCGAATCGTCCTTGAAAAACTGAGAAAAGTGTAAGTATCCTTTACTTTGTTAAATGTCAGTCTGAAGTTGGTGCTCCTTCATCATCGTTTTAAGTAACAAACACGCTGTCCAAGGATGGGCCTGGCTTTCTCTAGGTGGCCTTAGTCATAACTTAAAACCAGTATTGTCCAAAAGCACTTATTTATTTCTGTGACAGTCACCTGTGGTACAGTTGCAGATGTCAGTTTGCATGGTCTGCATGTACCAACTGCTCAATTTTAAACTGAAAAACCTGAAGTTGATTGGGAGGAGTGCAAATATTTGTCTTGTACATTAAGCATACTGTTACTGGTAAAAAAAATCTACAGAGAAGGAAGCAATGTTTTCAAACTTCATAATCCTTTAAGCAAAGGTGTTACTAAAAGAGTTTCTAGTCCATGTTTGGATGGCTGATATCAGTATGCCACTAGCTACAAGCATTAAAGGCCCTCAGAGTTGAATCTTAAAACTTCCCAAACATCAGACCTTCTTCATATACATAAAAGGGCTTTGGAGTCCCAGAAAATAAATTAAGGCATTTCTGTTGTAGCTGTTAGAATTACTAAATTGTCAAAGTTGAGAGCACCTTGAAAATATTCTCATTGTCAAGGCAATGAAGATAAATGAGTCTTTGAAGCTCATGATTCTGGTATTTTTGTTAGGGGTATTTACTTTTCCTGTAGTTTGTGTTAGCCAGCCAAACTACATTTTGCCAAAGGTTTGGTTTTTTTTAAACTAAAAACCCCCACAACCAAAACTTTCCCCCCCCAAAATAAAAGAAAAAAATCCTTTCTGTTTTTCTCTACCTGCAACATGTGTGGATAGGCAACAATCATGAAATCAAACCGTCCTGCAAGTGTCTGGCCTGTGTTGATTGTTCTACGTTTTCTGAGTGATGCAGTGATCCTGTCACAGTTTTCATTGTGATAAAGCAGGGAATATCCCCAGCATCATGAGAGTCCTGTGCTCAGTTTTTGTAAAACATGCAGTGATGTACAGAACAGAAATTGTGATTCTTCCAGTGATATTGATGCACTGTGTGCATGTGAATGGAAATTCAAATGCAAGAGGATATTAACTATTAAACGAGTGAACTGAGGCAAAAGTTTAATCCTAAATGTGAAAAACAATGCACATTATTTCCATCATTTGGGAATACTGACAACTAGTTAAACATTATGTGCGGTGTGTGTGCTCTATCAGTTTTTATGTACAGTCAGGTAAGGAGAAAACCTGTATTTTTCTGTCTTTTGAAATTTTCTGATTACTATCATCTTGGTTTCAACTATCAAGCTCACAGTGGAGTGATATTTCTCTTGCATCTGTGCAAGTCTGAGGTGAGCAGGTATATTCTGTGTGCAAGTCTCAGACATGTAGTTTCCTTCTGTATTGTTATTTTTGAACCAAGTAAATATAAACCTTTGAAAAATTTATAAGGCCTGTAGTTCCAATCCTCATAATTTTAAGAATATCTTGTCAGAACTGAAATGTGAAATGAGTAAGAAAATGTAGGTAGAACTGTATTTAATTTCTTCTTCATGTTCACTCTGAACTAGAGCTTATTTTTTAAAACAAGCTGTTGTGAAGTGAAGGTGGTGGCCCAAACACCGCTCAGAAGCTGCAATGAAAACTACAGGCCTGATCTATTGCACAAAAGTCACTCCTTTTCTTTTTACTAACTTTGATAAACTTTGGCAGGAGTCCTACTTGAGAAGAAATAAGAAAGAGAAGAAAATGCATATTGACTGGTGTCTTTTGCCCCCTAGATTACCTGCAGTTTTGGGCCCTCTTCAGGTCGCTCCAGGTGACATTTATGCAGAGCTGAAAAATCTTGTCAAAACTTTCCAGTGAGTATTGATCCTTATTTAGAGATTTTTCTTAATTGATTAATTAAACATGCCGATGAACGATTTGCAGATTTGCTCTTTTCTAGCTGTGTGTTCATGTAGGTAATGTCCCATTCCCTGTGGACTAACAAGTCAACCCTTTCCCTGCTCCTGACAGTGACTAGGTCACCAGGAGTATTTGTAGATTTTTAAAAACTAGGCCAGTGGTCTCTGGAGGATGATGGTGAGTCTTTTAAAGGTTCTGCTACCTTGTCACCTCCTATTAAGCATGAGTTTCTGAGATCTGTCGCTTTCTTTTGCTCTGGCTCCCTGCAGCTGGGCTAAATGGTTTTAATGTGATTAATAATTGTTACCAGTAACTTCTAGAGTCAGGAAGAAGGTCCAGTTTGACCTGTCTTGTTCCTGATTTTAAAGGGAAGTAGATTTAGTGGGCACTTTTACCATCACAGAGGAAGCTTCTGCTTCAGTCAGTAGGACTAAAGACAGTATTTGGAAACAGTGAGATAAAGGAGGGAAAACAGAATGGTGGTAGGTTCTCTGAAGGTTTTTAGGTTTCCTTTGGAACACGACTCTCATAACTTGGACCTAGATCATGTTCTGCATCCTCAAGTGTTGTCAGGAAAAGAACAACAGCAATTGCTAACTGTGTGTACATTGTCACTCTTGAAACATCGTTCCCACATCCTCAACCTGCATGAGGTTTACATGTGAATTTTCCAGAACTCATTCATGCAGCATTTGCCACAAGGAATCTGGGCTGGAAGGATGCCACTAAAACCCAGATGTCTATATGCAGGATTTCTTACTGTGGAAAATTCTGTCTTCCCTTCCGATGACTCTGATCATGATCTCTTTTATTTAAAAGAATTATTAGTGTTTGAACTTGATTCTATGATTGCAGTCTTTTAAGTCCTGATTAACCTTTTGTTTTAACAGCAACATTGAAACCAGGGGAGGTATTTTTGGTTATATCAAAGCAACATATACATACTGTATAGATACCTGTTATTTGAATAAGATCTTCTGTCTTAAAACAGTTTCATTGCTCTGCAGTTTTAATTCTTAATAGTTGCTTTAGCTTATGGATTGATAAAACTGGAAAAACTACGTTTGGTCTCTTTCAGTCTACTTTTGTATGATTGATTATGTAAGAAGGCCTGGAGGTTCTCAAAAGCAGAACTTCTATTTTAAATAATTTTTGCTATTCAAAGACAATGTGGCCTGAATATAAAGTTTTAGAAGTGGTTTATAAAAATAAGACTTGTAGCCAAAATAGACTTCTAAAATGTATATATATAAAACATATATATATATGTATATATATATATTTAAAGAGTGGAACTAAATTAATTTATTTGGGCTTTGATCCCAATACTTAGCTCATGTAGCAATAATTTATCATATTTTAAAAGTCTCCCCTGATCTATTTCTGATCCCTTAGATAATGCTTTGTGAGTTTATTTTTATCTCTTTTTTTTGTTAGGAAGTAAATCGAAGGTAATAGAAGCAAGGTCTTGGGGCTCTCTTCCTGTGAAGACTCCATATCAGTTGCTTAGAATTTCAGAATTTGAGATGAGGGGTGGTTGAAGGCAAGTTATATAATATATATATATATATCTCAAAAAAATGGAGTTTTGTCACTAATAGTGAAATAATAAAAACAGGAAATAGGGAAGCAATAAAAACCTTTGGGCCCTTTCTCCTTCTTACATTACTGATATGGAAAGGTCTGTTGATACACAAGAGCTCGCTAAGATGAAGGCATAGATTTGAATCTCCAGTTCTGTACGTAGGTTTAAATTTATTTGAGTGCTCTCTCAAGCTTTGGATTTAATGCTTTGGCAGGGAGAAATTTTAAATGGCATTTGTATTTACAGGGTTTAGAAATTTCTTTGTTAATGATGTTCACATACTTAGTGACTACAGAGGAGCACTGATAAATGCTCGTGCTTTTTCCTGCTTTTTGTACTGGAAATATTTCATGCTGAAGAACTTGCCAAAGAGGGTAGTAGATAAAACACATGGCTGTAGTAGAGCTTAGCTGAAGAAGGGTAAAAGAGCATGTGGTGAACTAAGCAACAACAATTTTCAGCTCCATTGGTTTTTAAAGGAACGCTTGCAGTTCAACCTCCTTTGGGCAGCATTTTATTCAATCACCACTGCTAAGAAACACACTAGAGAGATCTCAAGAGACATTTTAGAATGGTTAGAGCTCTTCCCAAACAGAGTCCCTCAGTGCCTGTAAGCTTTTGTTACGAAAACTGAGATGTCAAATAAGTCTCCAGAGTGTGTAAGGGCACTTTGTTAAAAGATTAAGAGAAAATTAGCTACTTATATATTAACTGAGGAGAAATGATTGTGTTTGTGTATGTGTGGTTGTTTTTTTAAGGCATAATATTTCATATTGAAAATAGATTTTCATCTGTATTTTATGGTTTTTAGGGGAGTAAATATTTTGCATAATAATGTTGGTGTCCATTTTCTAATCCCCATTGCACAGTGTTCCTTTAGTCAAATTGTTCCCTTGAAATTCCAGGAAATGTAATCCAGCTGAGGAAAAGGTGTCAGCTCCAGCATTGCTGAGTTTCTTTCCTATAACTTCAAGTTTGTTGTGGTCCCTTTCCAAGTTCTTGCACAGGGCACTTAGACAGTGCTTAAATCTGCTGCCACAGCAGGCACTGTTTACAAATCAGGCTATCATTTGCAGTTGATGGTAATTAAATGGGAAGACAACTAAAGGAAAAGAAGTAAAACCAACTGTGTATGCTTTTTTTTTGTCATTTTTGGGTTTACTGTTTTTATTTACTGATAACTTTCACCTTGGACTCCTCTGTATTACTACAACTTCCCTATTAGAATCCCCTTCCTTTGCAGGCTGGGTGCTAGTCAGTTATTGGGAGGACATTTGGGATGGAATTTTTATGCATCTTACTCTTGAGTCCTTTATCCTGTAGCTTCTGCTACTTGGATCCATCTGCTCAGTCTGAGCTCCTTCATAGAGTGTGAAAACTGCTGCGTGGGTCCTGCTGGGGGGTGGGAGCACTCAAGTCTGGCTGCAGTGTGTCTTGCTGGAGTGAACCACAAGACCCACAAACTAACAACTAAGCGACCCACACAGCTATTTGGGATATCAGACTTTCCTGGCTTACGTCTGCTGCTCTGCAGAGGCCCAGAAATTAGAGACATTCCATTTTGGAAAGTTGCGTATTGTTTTCTTTCTTTAGGTAAGCAAGGGAGAATTTAGCCAAACTCTTTAACAGAAAATACTCCACTGCAAAACTCAAATCACACACAAAAAGTTTCGTACAGTTTTAAGATTTCCACATTTTATGCTTATGACAGAAATCTAGAGACCTCTCTTTCATGGCTTGTTCTGAAGTAACAGTTTTGGCTAGAGGCAAGGCAAAGATTTAATGAACCATTCTTACAGAGGCCCTGCAGTTCCCTGTTTTCTGAAAGCTTTGCTCTTCAGAGGCCTTGGTGTTGACACACAGCTTGTTTTTGAAAGTGACTGCCCTTCCACTGCTCCTTGTTATTTAAGGCTTCACACCTGTAGGTTGCTAGCTTTACTCTGATCTGCTTGAAATGTGGCTTTTTTTTCCAGCTGCACAAGTGTTTTAGGACAGGTGTTGTACTGAAAGGTTACTCATTGTGGAAGCCTGACTGTTCATCCAGTCTGGTGACAGTAGGACAGCAGCAGATCCATATTGCTGTATCCTGCTGGTTGTCTGTGTCTTTTGACTACCTCCGTCATAAATAGCATATTGATGGCAATGACTAGTGTTCAGACCTTGCCAATCAATACTAACATTGAATAAGAGTTAATTGACACAAATAACTGCATCTCTCAGTTTGTGGACAAGAATGACACCTTCCTGTGCTCTAATCAATAATAACTCCTTGTAGAGCATTGAAATAAAGCTGCTTTCTCTATTTGACAGAGTTTTCCCAAGTGGCCTGGAGCTGTCTCTTTCATTGTGTCTCATCATAGCAGATTAACTGGAATGTTACATATGAATTGCCTGTCAGGATGATTCCATCAGACATTTCTTGGTACTGTTTATCACTGTCATGAGTGTTGAGTCAAGATGTTCAGCCTTTGTTTTGGCCCTTGCTCTATAGCCAGAAAAATGTAACACTTAACACTTTACCAGGTACAAGCTTTGTTGCCAGATCAATTAGCTATTTCCAATAGTAATTGCTAAACATTAATCTTTTAATAGCAAATATAATCTGTATTTGCCAGAACTGTTGGTTCAAGTTAGATATGACAATTCCTGCTTATGTAGGGCAAAACATTGTTTTGCCTTTCATAATTTAATAAAACTCAGGCTGTTGAGACACTACTTGAGGAATCATTGCTTCAAAATCTTAGTTTGGTTTGAAGATTTGGAGATTTGAGGAGAAAAATAGGATAATATAATTTTGATCATTACAAATTTATTTTATCAATTTTTAATAGGTTTCTGAAATAGATAAATGCAAACATAAAAGGTCTTATTCATAACTGCATTTTTAATGACCACTTTGAACATAATTTTGGGGAATGAGTTAACAGAATTTGAATCTCAACAATTACAAGTACAAATACTTCTATTTTCTCAATTTGTAAATTTTTTTTCTTTTTTTTTTTTTGGTAACTATATACTTGCCCAAAGTAGTTAAAAGTTTTTTTTAAAAGTAGTCTCACTGGGGAAGAAAACCCTGGATTTGTATTTGTTGCCAAACAGTTAATTTTAAACAAGCTCTTACCTTCACCAATGCCTGTAGGAGTGAGTATGAATAACAGGGTATCTTCATTCTGGATCTGAATTTGTGCAAGGCTTCACAGAAGGGAAACTGAGAGCAAGAAGGAAGCAAACACTGGGAGGCACTTGCCCCTCATTATTTCTGTTGGATGGTGCCATCTGTCTGAATAAAATTAAATCTGCTGGCTCTTTTGGGTGCCTGCCCAGCCACTGCTGCGTTTTTAACTGTGACTTTTCCATGAAATTGCATGTCTTGGGTCATGCCTAAATTCAGCCATAGCAATTCACACATGAATTGTTGTAGGACAGGTTAGCACTTAACTTAGAGCAGGTCTGTTTTATTAGGCCATTCAGCCAAGGGGGTCAGCTGGTTTCAGTGCAGCAGCACTTTGGTTGCACACCCATGAGGTTCTTGATTCACACCTCATTTATATTTATATGGCTCTTATATTTCCTCTGGCTCCCATTGCATAAACTAGAATTCTGGGTTTCCATTTTAAAAACAAGAATCATCAGAGGATTGGTGCTGGTATCTTATAAAATTCAGTCTGTTTCCACATTAGTTCTCACTGCAAATCTGGATCCGAAGCCAACAAGAGGGAAACTAAGTGTAAGAAGGTCTGTCTTTTCAGAAACACACGTGCAGTTTTGGAGAATTTCCCAGTGGGACTCACAGCAGCCGGGACTATTTGTGAGCATATTCAAAGAATTAGCTTCTTTTCAGTCTTTCCCATCCCACTTTCATATAGAAAAAAGAGACATATCGGGAATTTTGCAATTCCTCCATTACAGGATGAAAGAAGCCTGAAAGTTGGTGCATTGCTCAGATACAGCTGTAATTGCCTCATTATAACTCAGTGTATTAATGGTAGACTTAAAATTCAGCTGTTAAAATCTGTTTACTTTTACTCTGAAATGTAATGATTTTTTTTTAATTACTTTTCAGGTTAACAAACAGAAATATTATTCACAAAATGCCTGAATGGACTCTAATCGCTATTGTTTTGTTGTCTGTGTAAGTACCTTTCAATGTCAAATATTCTTATATGCAACTGTTTAACTAGCCTATTGAAACAAGATTTAATCTTCAGATAAAAGAAGCTAAGATTTATTGAAATTACTGTGGAATCAGGAGAAACATTTTTCTCGTGAAAATGAACTAAATTCTCTTGACAAAACAGTATTGTCCGACTTGCAACAAATGTTAAGAATGGGCAATAACTTTTTAACAATAACTGAATGTTATGTTAAAGAAAAGAAAAGTTAAGCCTTAGGGAGTTTTAGGGAGGGCTGATGGGATGGAGTGTAATTCACCCTCTTCCATTTGCTGCTGAGAGACATTCTTCCCTTCTCTGAGGGTAGGACAAAATGACGTGTATTGTATTATTTGGATTTGGCATAACTGTCAAGCTTTTCGTTTTTCATTTTACTTCTAATTTCTTAGAAGGTTTTACTTCTATGATTAAAGTCAAATTGTTTCCATAAGGATATGGTGTGCTTCTAAATTCGTTTGTTTGAATATTTTAGCAAACTTCTTTTAGAGGGGAAAGCCTTTTTAGCAACTCCCGAGGAATACTGGGAGCCAGTATTTTATTTTTGTGAAGATTAGCTTTATTGCTCAAGATTATGATATTACAAGGCCACAGTTCCTTGTTGACTTTGTTTTCCTTGCACTATAGAATTAAATCCCTTACAAGGATTTTCCTAATGGGAAGCCTGATTTTATTATAGTGTCTTTGAGTAAACTTCTGTACAAATGCATGATCTGTAAAAGCAGTATTCATATGCATCGAGTTCCTTAATTTGTATTTTGCAAATTCAGGTACATTTCTGAGGTTAAAGACACAAACTTTGCAGTGTGTTAAACAAACACAAATGTGTATTAAATATTTACATTAGTTCACCTTTTAAGAAATCACTGGTGGTTTCACACCACCGGTGTCAGACACTGCCTTTCAGTAGGGTTAAATCATCAAGCAATCTTTGTACGTCTTGAGCTTAAATTACAAGATTGCAAAACTCTTTATTCCAGAGCCTGTTTATTACTGCACTGCTGCTGCTTCTTTTGGGCTTCCTGGGTCACTGGAGCCTGTAGGACAGAGAAGTGCTTACAGACATTCACAGGTCAAGAAGTATTGTGGGCCAGCCTCAGAGCATCCCCAGCACTGCACTTACTTTCCTTGATATTACTTCAGTCTGACACATTGTTCTGGCTTTACTGTCCCAAGGAAGACTGTACCAGCAGGCATTAGAGCAGGCTTCAGCGAGCCTTACATCTGTGTCACCCAGCCAGATACCGCTCAAATGATTCATTAAATCAGAACACAGAAAGTAACTTTACTTGAATGCCTTGGCATAAATTTTTTATCAACTATAAGAACAAATCTTTTGTCATTTTTACTATATATTCTTATGGTTGAATTGTTAATTTGTGAAACAGATCTTATGAATTTTTCAAGTAGTTTCTGTATAGTTAAGGAAATGGTGACTTTTTGATCAGAATTTAAAGTATGTTGCTGGTCTCTGCATATGATGAGCTCTAAATGTTTACATAACTAATGATTGTTTTACAGATGCTTTAAAATGTTATACAAGTAGTAGGCAATCTTGGTAACAATCAGTGTAAGCAGAGAACCAAGTCTCTTTTTACTTTTGCTTTCTAAGGGTCTACCCCTAAACAAATGAATTATATTTCATGATAAAGTACAGTAGACTTTATTTCTAATATTATTTTAGTGAAATAATTAATAGAACCTCTGTTGACTTCCCCTTATTGTAAGGTTCTTGCAAGCTCATAATCTTGAGATTTTAAACAACTTCTCTCAGGTGCCTCTTAGGAGAGGATGTAGAAGAATGTAGGTGGGTTAGAACGAGTGGTAAGATTCCTCTAACAAGATGACACATGTTGCATCATTCCCAGAAAGATTAAAGCAGAACACTTAATTATTTGGGAATTCTAATCAAACTTCAATATTTAGTGGAAGCCAAGAGTGTGCAGGGAAAAGCTACTGAGGACATGGGCAACCCCTCACATACAGATCCTCGTGTTGTGGCCTTTTCTCTCCTCCTGCAGTCTGCCAGGAACCTGTCATATATTACTAATATTTCTCATAAAAAGAAGTATGCCCTGTTAAGTCTTCTCCTTGAGCTGTACTGAGAGATTACACACATCGTAGCACATGTAATGTCATTTATATCATGGAGTTGTTTGGGGCCTGAGACAGTGGGTCTTCATAAGCTCCAGTCCTGTTTGGACAGTATTTATTCACAGGTCTTTTCCTGGTTTCAGACGTGGGATGACCATTTTACTCCCAATACTAAACAGCATAAACTACACCCTGGAAGAGGATAATACTTCCTCTTTCCAGGTGGGTGGCAGACCATATCACAAGTGCCCCAGGGTGCAGGGAACAGAGATTACAGAAGGTAGAGTGAACATGGCTTTCCAGGTATACCTCAAAAAAAACTTACGAAGACTTCAAGTATTTTTTGTTTTGTATGGAAGGGGGCAGGGTTGTTTTGTTTCAAGTAGCAACTGTTGGACTTTGCTTGCACCCCATTTTGTGCATCAGTGTTGTGGCTCACCACTTCCTTCTCGTGTATGGCTAGAGCGTGCTGGGGACTTGGTGTACTTAACTCCACAGTGCAGTCTCAGAGTGCCCTGACCCTTTTTATGATAAGCTGCTGGACAGAATAACTGTTGTCATTGCTGCTGTATTGAATTCAAGCGTCATCAGTGCTTCATACTTGTATTATGGTATGACAGTGCTGTCCTCTCTTCACACGAGTGTGCATATTAACTCTTTGTGGGATACAGCAAGATGTCATAACGCCAAATTTTGGTGCTTAAATTAGAACTTGGGCTCACTATAGTCTGCTGGTCCTTGACAAGCTGTTAAAAGTACTCATGTGCCCTTGAGTCTACTGACTGTTAAGGAAAGCTGGGCTTCTCATTCATTGCTCTGAAATGAAGTGCCTGAAATGGGACAGTGTGACTCTTGTGACTGTATGTCTCAAAGTATAAAATGTTGGAGGACGCAGCAGTGGAGTATTTAGTGTTCCTAGTGAGCAGTTGGATTTATTCAATCAAATTATTGTATAAAATATGAACAGCCAGTCTCAGCCTTTATTGAAAATCTAGCCTGAGGCACTCCTATGACCAGCACATTCAGCAATGCTGAATTGACCTTCTTAGAGTACACTTTGACAGCCAGAGAATTATGTTCAAACAATTGCATTCATGCCTGTCATGGAGTGGGTGACTCTTAAACATTATTTGTAGATCAAATTTCTTATTTATTGTAATTTGTAGTAATTTTGGCATTGGTAGATTCCTATTTCTTCCTGTAGCAATTTTTAATATGTTAAACAGAATTTTCTGTTCTAGTAATAGCTGCTTTATAATGTACTGTAAACCAGAATGCAGAAGTTGCATCTTTTTCCCCCAAAGAACGTTGCAAGAAAGCAAATGAAGCAGATAAATAGATACAAATACAGTAGTTCAAGAAAGAATGGAGAAGGCAATGTGAAGATTGGTTGCTGTACAAGCATGGGCACTTTCTGTTTTTAGTGTATACCCCTGGCACAGACTAATGGAAAGCTTTCAAGATATTTTCAGGAAATGTCTGCTTTCATCTTACTTATCTGAGCTGTCTGGTTCCAGTGAACTGTGGTCAGCTTCATCTACAAAAGCCCATGCAAGAGGTTCCCCCGCTAAAAGCTTTGAAGCATTTCAAAATGTTCTGGGATTAGTTTATAAGCATTCGGCTGCAGTATTTAAACAAACTCAAAATGACCATGATCACTAAACAAAAGCCATCATTATATGAGTGCAGCCACTTTAGATAAATGTGTCATGTGGAGATGTACTCTAGAGGTTTACTCTCTTGGAGATAACAGTTCAGGAACTGGAGAATCTTGGGTTCAAGTATATGTTTTTACTTCTTTGCACACGAGAGCACATCTATTGCTCAAGGCTAACATTTCTAAATTATTTTAAGAGGAATTCAGATTTTTGTGATATCACTACTGTGTTCTTATCTGAAAGTGTCTGAATGTTTGAAATGTACAAATCTAATGTACAAATACATATAGGATGTGAATCAGACTTGTATGTGGTTTCTGGAGGAAAAAGAGTCACACTGCAAGTCAGCTGGATGATCTTTTATTTAGCACATTTGATGATGGAAGTTTGGTTCCAGGTTTCAGCTGAGAAAAATCATTTATTATTATTAAGCTAGAAATCGAATTATTTACCATTTCGAAACAGAGCTTGCAGGACCAAGAATCCAAAAAGTCTTTTTATAAAAACATTTGAATGCAGTTATAGTGTTGTCTCTATCTGCAGAGTTATATTATTGTGTAAAATAAAGGCAAGTTTGTCTTAACATGTTAAAAAATTTAAAAAATACCTTCTTCCCTTTTTCTCTCTTAATTTTAGGATGTCATTTGGTAAGTGTGAGCTCAAATAGGTTTTCTGTTAAACAATTCTTAATTCTGCTAAGCAGTTCTATTAAGCTTACTTACTCATCAGCACTTTCTAAGCAAACTCAAAGCTGCTCATTTGGCAGATTGTGGACATGATCAGTATTATCTTAGTTCTTCCTAGCATGTTCCAGTAATATTTAGGAAACATACATGGAACAGTACTGTAAGGGATTTCAGGGTTGTTAATTGGATATTAATCAGTGCCAACTTTAAAATAATTTAATATCTTCATCATTCATAAGGGAGAAAACAGATGGAGAAATCTTAGCAGTTTCCAAGGAGATGTTTCTCCTGACACAAAAGAGCCCCACTGTTGTGTAGTGCTGTTGTGCAGAAGTGACCCTGGATTTCATTGCAGCCCATACAGCTGCAGTTGTTTTTCTGTTCTGGTAGCCTTCTGCATGGGAGATTTGGATGTGCTGTGTGACTTTGGTGTTTGCCCAGCACAAACTCTCTGAGGTGAGTCCAGGATAATTAGTTCCTCTTAACAGTGCTGGTCCTTGGCTTCATCAGCAGGAGGGGAGCTGTAGCACACACTGTCTCCTGGACTTCTGCTACATAGAGTTAGGAGGGTTGGCTCAGAAACCTGCTGTCTCTGCACCTGCCAGTTTTGTTGCCCAGTGCAAGGGAAGAGCAAGGCCATGGCTTTCTGCCAAGTGTCTTGGAAATCCCTCCAAGAGATAGAAATCTCCCTGTTCCCAGCAGCTGTATGTGTGGGCATTCAGACTGACATCTGCAACCGTGCAGAGCTGGTGTGCAAAGTGCATCACCACCTATAAATTGTCCTTCGTGGTGGTGTTCTAACAGTGTTCATCTCTACATTGTTAGAATGTAGAGATGTGGAACATCATTTTGGATCTTCTGTTTTAGTCACCGTTGGCAAGATTATATTCCAAATATACTTGTGAATTAAGAATATGATAGTAGGGAAAGTACTTTGCCACTTCGTTTTTGCCTTTCATGTGCATAAGTGAGATTTTTGTTGCCACTTGTGTTCCAAGCCTCTGAAAGGTAGCATGCTAGATTTGGATGTCTGCTTCATCATCTTGACTCATTGGGGAGCTGACTTGGTCAGTGGGAGTTCATGTCCTATTGAACTTTATGCTACAACTGTGATAAAGCAGATGGGAAAAAAGCCCAGAGAGAGTACTGTTTTAAAGTGATATTTCTTTAAAAGGTTTATGTTTGGAAGAATTCTGTTGTGTCATATTTTTCCTCCTTCTGTAATGGGTGCATACAGCTTAGTCCATTGAAAGTCATGTCATTGTGCAGAATAAGTAGTACAGTAATAGTAATATAGACAGCTGTGAACTAATGCTGCCAGTGAGCCATCAGTAACTCAGACTGTTAACAGCTTCCCTAAATTTAGCTTTAAACTGAATGTATTTTAACTTCATCCACTGAGCAAACTGAACTGTTCATTTTGCAACTGAATCCTGAAGCTGTAGCCCTATGAAAATATACGTACTTATTAATAATTAATCTTAATACATTCAAGGTAAACATTTTTTTTAATCATGAAACATTACCCATCTGTTAAAAGAAAAACATGACTTTGACACATGTTTGCATCTTTTATATTCAGAGTTTTAATTTTATCTTAGTTAACTTTGTAAAGAACAGCCTGCATTAGTGGGGATATGACATATAAGCAGTGGTTTTGGCGTACAGGAAACTTCATCGTAAGACACAAATCAGTGTTAATTTGGCTTGTTTCTGAACCAAAAAAAAAGTAGAGGTGGACATCACTGGAAAGGCTACTACAGCTTCCTGGCATGTGATCCTCAGGTATTTTGTACCAGCAGAATTTTTAGCATGGATTCTGGATTCATTTGTTTGGTTCCATGCAGATAGTCATAGTGGTACCTCTCATAGGCTGAAAGGTGTGTCCTCTTCTTCTTTAGCACTGAAATAAATTGTCCCTGAGGTAGAAGTATTGTATTCCTTAACTCTATAAGAGAAAAACCACTATAAGAGAAAAACTTTGATTGTAAAAAATCCCTGTGAAAGAGCAGTATTATTTGAAGAGATAATGATTTCTCTCTTATGCTGCTTGATGTAGATTATGGAATGTAAAACCTTGTAACACTAAACAGTAAGACAGGCTGTCTAGAAAGGCATTATTTCATTCCAGAGATTCTAGTTTCCTTTGTTATATTGCTGTTGAACATAGCAGACAATATTTTTGCCTGACTTACATTAAGTGTGTAATGGTTTTTAAGGAGGAAGAATCCTAAAAGTGATTAAAAACCAAGAAGACCTTAAAAACCTTTATGAATTAATTATGTCTTAGGAAACAGAAATAGTTGAATAATTGAGCTTTTGTAATTTGCTTGGATCAACAGTGGTCCACAACCTACCCGAAGACCCACATATTGAAGGTCTGTGTCAGTTGGGGGAAATAGAGACGTGCATTTTATTTACTTTCATATCAAGAATGTTATATTGGAGAACACTGCTGGTCCTATAATATTCTACAGTGACCAGAAATAAACTAAAAATTACTCAGAGGCATGAAAATTTGAAGGGGAGAGGAGATTAACTCAGAGAGGAGGCAAATTATTTTTATATGATAATTGATAGTGGGCAGTACACTGATGAACTGGAGACCTGGTTTTGTGTCCTAATATTGTAAGAATCAAATGCAAAGGCAGTTCATACTACTTCTCATATTTCTCACGTTTAACTGGCTGGTAGCAAACACAGCTAACCAGTATGTGGGAGTTTAGTCCAGAAACTGCAAAGTGTATATGGATAATTACAGACTGTTAAGTGCAAAACCAGCATCAGTGCAAAAGCTGTACAGATGCTTGGTTGTTTAGAGGCTTGAGATCTCAGCATGTTTCATTCCATTTTGTGTACCACACTTACAGCCTACATTCCACAGAAGTGCATATATCACTCTCTGTCTTCCACCTTCTGTCCATCTGAACATCTTAACACACTGAATAGATTTCATTCATCATAAAACTCAGTATTTCTGAGATGAGGTATTTGGGTTTTTAAAAAGTTAACGGATAGTTGAGGTTCCTCTGGCTCTTCATATTTGTTCCCAACCTCATCACATATTCTGCTGCTCTTAGGCGTATGTTTAGGTCAGTGTTACTAGTACTCGTCTGCTGTAGATATGGGAAGATTGAGATTAAGCGTAGAAAAGTGATTTAATAGGAATCATCAAGTCAGGAATAGATTTGGAAATAAAACAATTAAACAGGAAAAGACTTTGGGGTTTTCTGGTTTTGGTTTGTTTGGTTTTTTTAAACCTACTGTGTGCTGACGTGTCTGGGAAAAGATGCTTAAGAATCTGTAACTTCTGGGGATTTCTAAGAATCTCATGTTGAGAGGTCCAAAACCACGCTGGCATTTGTTTTCAAAACTGGGAAAGGCAAGTAGAGAAGTATTGAGGTCATTATGTTTAACTTGTGAATAAAAAATAATTTGGACACAGTGGAAGCAAGTCTATTCCTAGCATGTCTCTTTACTCAGCTGCATTGTTCCAGGTGTTTGATCTGTATCCTGGACTGTAATCAAGTTACAATGTTAGAAACTTGTGAAACCAAACTATGATCAATTTTACGATCATTGTTTCCCTAGTAACTGAGAACAGGTGAGTACATTGTATAAAGTCAAGTACTGACATTGTTTATCTAAGCATATTGCATTGTAGCTGCTTTAACTGTAGGTCACTATATTTTATTTTGTCTTTTTTGAATTTATTTTTTTTACATATCACTGAGATAATGAATTGATAGGAATAGAATACCCATATGTGGAAGCAAAAAAGTTGAGCAGTTGCAAAAGTGAAAGTATATTAAACAATGTTTAATTCATACAGTGTACCATGTTTGAATATAAAAGCATCTTTTAGATATTAAATTGTCCCTCTTTATGTGCACAATAATTTATAAAACCGTGTGTGTTTTACAAAGTACTTAAAAGGTTCAGGTTCTGAGAAGCTTGCATTTTAGCATTCTTTAATCGGAGACTTATACCTGTCCTTAATTTCATGTAACTAAATACTTCAGTGGAATATATTCCAGTATTTGAGAAGTGTCACAGGAAAACTTTGTGGAACATAAAAAAAGGAAAAGAAGACTGAGAAGGCTGAAAGGATCAATTTTAAAATTAATTTTAAAGATACTAAATTTAAAATTTTGTCTAAGTTAAAGAAGAGGGGGAAATGGGAACAAATGATAGGACTGAGAAGTACCTTTGATCTGTCAGCTGGTTAGCAGGAAACAGACTTCAAATAAATGGAGCTCTTTAAACAAAGCCTGTCCTTGAAATGTGTACCTAAGAAACTTAGATTTGTTAGAGAGAAACAGCTGATAGTGATTTCTTCTGGGTTGAAATTCTGAACTCTTTTTTGCCTTGGCATTATGATGACAAGTAAGCTAAACTGAAACTTCTTGGAACGAATCTCTTTATGAATGCAAGTGCTTTAAATCAGATGCAGTATTATAAATGTTCTAATCCTTTGTGTCTGTGAAATAATGTTGTAGTCATAATTTGGAATATGGTAATATAGATGTGGGTACCTACTCTGTTTTTTAGAAAATTATCCTGCAGTCATATCTGTTAATACAAAATGGTGGAACAGAGTCTGATCCAGCTAAACTTTGTAGAAGAGAATTCTGGATAAGAAACCATAGATGTCTTGGAGCTGATTTTGGTGCTTCCTTAGTCCTCTCAAGGTCTTTCTAATCCGCTGTTAAAGAAACCTGAAAATGCTATTTGGCATATAATTACCCAAGTAATTGTTTTTTGCTCGACCTATATGATATTTCCGTTGATGGCAGTCCTGGTAGTCATTTAAAAATAAGTAAGTCTTTGAAAATAGAGTTCTTAAATATCACTCCATCAGGAGGCAAATAGAGGCATTACATATTATTACTAGGACTTTAAAGGAGTCATAGGTTGTGGAATTTTTGTCACTGGCATGACAGCAAAATATTTCCAGAGTGTTAGCTGTCATCTTTCTCATTAGACAGACTAAGCCTGGGTTAAAAACAGTGATCCCTGACTAATTAAGCCAACTGTTTAGTGTTACAGGTTCAGCATAATTCTGGCAAATGCTTGTAGGGAACGTGACGTCATTTTCCACCTGCTGAATGTTCTGAAATGTGTAGTTCCTTTCCTGGACAAGTGCCAAGGGAACTGACTTTGTTCTGTGTGTGCATATATAAGGTCACGACACTTGCTTGGAAAGAACATTATAGGAGTGATACTGTGTGGGGAAAAAAAAACAGTTGATGCTTGCAATTGCAGAGACTAAAACAGTGTACAAAGCAATTGAGTTCTAAATTTTCTCTCAGCTGAATAGAAATTGTTGCTATTGTTTGTGCTACTGGTTACGCACAGGGAGCTGAAATATGGGAGTAGTGAGAAATGCCATTTGCTAGTTAATTTCTGAGAAGAATTGTATTATATAATTAATTATGTTGTGCTAAAATAGTATGAGTTACATTAACTGAAAGTTTCAGGTGTTTATCTAATTTTTGAGACATTTTAAATTTTTTTTGTCGTTATTTATATATAGAGTGTACATTTGAAGGCATGTTGCCTTCAAGTATACAATGTACAGATCTGACACAAATAGCACTACATGGCTGTACTGAATGTCACACCATGTATGTGTCACTGTGGTTTCCTTAAACACGTTACTGATTTTAAGACTTGAGTGTTCATTTGCATCAGACTTTTACTTTGCCTGTAAAATTAATTACTGTCCTAATGATGAAAATAGAAATTTCTTTTATATATGGGAAAGTTTTTAATTAGTCCTGCATTGAAAGTCAAGGGTCATTTATCTTACGGAAGTTAATGTTTTGAGGACAAGTTAATTGATTTTTTTTTTCCTTTTCTGTATCTTGTTGTATCGATGCAACATTATTATAAATTTTTTTCATTGCAGGAGCTTTGTAGTTACACAGCTGGCTATTACAAATAACAGCTGGCAGCTGATGGAGTAATCCGTAACTTTCAAGGGAGAGGAAGAAAGTGGCATAAACAATATATCCTACTACTCATGCAAATAGCTTGTTTGTTAGGTTAAAAAATTGCAAAGATCCAGAACATTTGCATTTTATTAAATCCATTTTAAAGGAACAGTTTCTGTACCTGATAAGGCAGCCATAAGCCTGTTGCCTCAACTCTTCTCTCCTGCACAGTACAGTTAAAACATTGAAGTGCCTTCAAAAAACGTCCTTATGCAGTTTAATGGAAAAACAATAACTGGACTCTCCTATGAAGGGAAAGACATAAAACAAGCTCTCATGTGGTATGTTAGGGTAGAACTTGCACACTATTTTGCAAATGTTCACTCAGCCTCCAAAGCCCCCGTGAACATGATGTGACTGGAGGGAACTGCTGCACAGCCTGGCCCCAAGGGCCGGGCCCCGAGCCCCGTCCCAGAGAGCTGTGGGGTGTAGGCTGGTGCGGCTTCACCTTCAGTCTCAGACTGTTCTCTGAACTGCGAGCTGCCTGTTTGGATACACGGAACTCACTGGGGCAGGGGGGAAGGGAAAGAAAGAAAAGCAAGTTATTGTCTCTTTTTTAGTTGTTAGCAAGCACTCCTATCAAGTAGTTAGATAAACCCTTGTTACTGCAGGAATGCTTTCCTTTTATTGTTAGTTGTATCCATCTGGCTACACCACAAGTAGAGTTTTGGCCACATTTGGCCCCCACAAGTTGACTTGTGTCTGGACACCAACTATATGAAAAATGTGTGTGGAAAGTGAAATTTAAATGAAGAAAATATATATTTTGTGTAAGTATATGCATAAACATGTATGAAAGATCATTTTTATTGAGCGGACTTGTAGAAGCTGCATAGGAAAAAAATGAAGATGGTGGAAACAATTAACAAAGTTAACTTTTGAATGAATCTTAATTTTTGCCATATACTTGGGTTATGTAGGAATTCCAGTCGTTGATTTTGAATCAATGTTTTTAGCATTGATTTGAGTGTAGTGGACAAAAATTTTGAACTATGAATAATTTAGTTTCTGTTGCCATCGGAGAATTAAAGTGCCTGTGCTGGATTCTGTGGACAAGTCAGTACACAATAATGAAAGGAAGTTAAATAATAAATAAAACATAAGTTGTACTTCAGTTACAAAATTCTTGTCTTTATGATGAGAATAGGATCTTCAGGCTATATTTAAAACTAGACCAGAATAGGCTTTTTTATCTCAGTAGAAAATTTGGTTTTTTCTGCCAGTTGTTACCATTCAACACCATGGACTTCAGAGTGTTTTATCTTTTATTAAGAGAATATAATACAGGAATAAATTGGGGGAGATTAAAGAAAATTGCCCCTGAATACTCATGATTTCCTCTTTGACCCATTGGATATGGTAACAAAAGGCCCCAGATTAGAAGGTGCTTAAATTTCAGAGTTGCAAATGACACTGATCATAATTACTTTTTTTCAGTCCTAGTATAGTTTAATTTAAAAAGCTTAATTCCTAAGATATATTTAAATACTTTTGCATCTTGTTTGTAAGTTAGATGCTTCCAGTTCAAGCTTGTCTGTCAAATATTAATGTGTTCTAATGGAAAATGTTCACTCTAGAGACAGTCTTTTGCTTTTAACGGTTTGGGGTTTTTTAATGTTGAGATTTTTCAATGATGCTCAAACTAAAGTTATTAGAAACAAGTGGGGTTTTTTTCACTGAAACTGGGAACATAACTGCTGAGTTGAGGCTGTCATATTTTCTAATTTCTGAGCATGTGTTAAAACAGTGTCAATTGTAACCACTTAATTATAACAAAGTTTATAATTTTTTTAAGCTCCCTGGTGTTGCATCTTTAACTTACAGCTACACTCACATGCTTCAGATCAGCCTTCTGTCTGAGAGTAACTCTGGCCTTAGGGATGCATCATGCTTTAAGGTCTGTGGAAATCCTGCTGTGATTTAAGATACGTTACTAACAAAATTGCTGTCTCTAGACAAACATACTGTATCCAGTGAGATACTGGAAGTGAGAGACTCTACCTCTAAGCAGGCAGTCAATGTATTGTGAAGAACATTCAAAATTACAGTGATGCTTTGACTTACTCTGTCAAAATGTCTGAGTGCCTTTGGGCAGGGATTCATGAGATGGATAAACACAGCAAGTGGTTGGTACATGGCAACACTACAGTTGTATGTACAGGCAGATGGTCTACGAGCCACAGTGCACATCTCTTTCAATGAGTTTTATTGCTGATGTGTAACATGTGTTGTATTGACTCTGTCTGGCCATTTGTCTTAAACAAAACAATTGCTTTATACCTTGTAGAAGCAATTGGAGACAATTTCCTTAGTGATTTCAACTCAAAATACAGAGCTGGGAAGAAGAGTATGTTAATGGTAAATATGAAAAGCAGTTGATTATAAAAAAATATGTAGAGGGAGAAAGCTGGAAGTCTTGTGGGTTGATGGCCTTTTAACTTAGTCCTTCTAAGTATCAATTAATTATTCACAAAGATGGGCTGTCCTACATTCATGACTTTGTTTTTTCAAATCTGGAATTGACTCATAATAGCCAAGCAAGTGTGAGTTTTGAATAGAAATTTGACAGATTTCCAAATTAATTTCCATTATCTGTGACCCACATGATGGTGCTATTCCCTGCTTTTGAATTACAGACTTAGACTTCAATAAGCTGCTCTTCTTTCAGAGCCATTTGATCACACACACACAAAAAGCATGGTATTGATATCAGTCCTTACCAGATCCCAGAAACACACTTTGATGTAGAGTTTCCATTAAAATGTTTTTCATTTGTGTCTGAGTATTGGCAGACTTGTAGTATAACAAGTTTTTCTATTCAGACAGGGTTCTGTTTAATGCTTTATTGTAGTAGCTGTCAGGTAATGATCTCTAGTACTTCACAGAGTGTCTCCTGCACAGTTGGGTTTTGTCGTGTGTTTCTCCTGGCTCAGTCCTTGTCAGCAATGTGACATGACTTTGTCATAGCCATGAAGCAAAAGTGCTTTAGAGTCGTGCTAATGGCACATTGCTGGAATGGCTGATTGATCTCCCAGAATCTTCAATAGCTGTGGTGAATGACCTGAAATGATGGTGGAGGCTTGTAAGTACTTTTTGTTAAGTGTACATCGTACATGTTACCAGATCTTCAGCTGAAATGCTTGCACAGAGTGAGAGGAATAGATTGCTCATAGCCATAGTCCGATTTGTAACTGTCAAAACAGAGCAAAAATGCATTGGTCTTCCTTTCAGGTGGGGACCTGTTGCAAGAATCTATTGATTGCACCTCGATCAGAGGCTTGTTGGCACCCTTGTAGCACATATGAAGTAATCTGTGCCTCTGTGTGTGTTTTTGTTGGAGAAGGGGAAAAAATTGCTGCCTGTATTTGCTGCCATATCCTCCTTCATTTCCATGTTCTGAAACAAGTGTTCAGGAGACTTTGTGATCCTTCATTAGTTCAACTCCATCATTCTAATAGAAGAGTAGTTACCAGTCATCCTGGTTATGATGATCTTAAAAATATACTTGTCAAATGTTTTTGTAAGGCAAGTAATTCACAGAAAGCTTGGGTCTTGAGTTGAAGCACTGAAACTATGTAAACATTTTGTGGTAGCCAGATGTCATTTAATAGCTTGATGATAATTGCTTGGTCTTCACATGAATTTCGCTTTTGTGGTTTTTTTCTTGAACATATAACATATGTGGAATAGCCAGCAAATACAAATTTTATCAATCAGATATAGTTTGACATTTTTAACACTTTTTAATCTTTACAAATACCTGTTTACCATATGGTGTAAGTGGGTGTGCAGGAAACGACACTTTCATCAACTCTGATATACTACTTTTCCATGAGCTGAGCATGAACATTTCCTTTTAACGGGTGTGCTGAAGGCGAGCCTTTGAAGAATGGGTGTATGATTTTGGACTGTAACATTTATATTTGTGTAATTCTGTAGGTGGTTATTTTAAAATCACTTCATCTTTTAGCTTTTCTTATTTTTATTTTACTTTATTCACAAAAGTCTGTTCCAGATGAATGTTGCAATATGTGAAAGAAGTAACAGAAAAGCAAAATTCATATTTTTCTTTTCATTGTTGCAGAAGCCAGTTGTTGTTTTTATTGTGGTCCAGAGTATCCCGTTTCCTGTTTATATTCTATGTCTTTTGAAGATGCTGCAGTGTTTCAAGGGAATTCTATGATCTTTGAACTGAAATCCTGTGTATCATTAAATTGAATTAGTCATGATAGTTTCTTCAGACATAGGGTCATAGTAGCTTTCAGTGACTTGAAGATACTGATCCCAAATGCTGTTCTGGCTTGTTTGCATACAATTAAGGTTTAATTCAGTTAAACAGCCCCTCAATGCTCTGTTGTGCAGTATCTCAAATATACATTGGACCAGTGTTACTTAGAACATGTGACTTACCTCTTGATGCAAATAAGCAACTTGTGCTTGCTCCTCTTGCAGACAAAAGCTTCTGCTCCAACATCCACTTAAAAGTAGAAAAGTACTCAACAATAACTGCTTTTCAAATTACAAGTTAGACCAAAAGGACACAGTTTTCCAAGAGTGAAGTGTTTGCACATATATTCATAAATGTTTAACACATTGTCCCATCAAGACGCAACTTTTAACTAATTGCTAGAAACTTGTACGTGCCTCTCTGAAGTTACTTGTTGATTTAGTCTCTTGCTTATCAGATAATTAGTGACTTAATTAGTTTTTAAACAAAGCTCAGGTAAGGAAAAAAATTGATCCACAGCTAAAATGTCTTTTCTTTTTTTAACTTCCCTTTCTCAATATTTAATGCCTGGTAATTTCCCTAACAATATTAATACCTTTTTCTTTCTTTCTTGGTGTGAGCTATAGTAGCTATTCCTTAAACAGAGTGTCTTAAACAGAGTTTAACATTTAGGATATGTTTGTAATTCATGAAACTATGTAATACTACAAACTACAGTACAAAAAAAATTGTGTGAGCTTCATTGTATAAAGATTTTAGTTTTAGAGTATTACTTAAAGCTGCACAAGTTTTCTCCTCTTTTTGAAAAATAATGTCCTTGTTAACATCCTCTTAAACCCATGGCAGGAGTAAGAAAATTCAGATAAAAATGCATGTAAATCTACATCATTGCCAAGAGAGTGGTTGACAATGCTGCAACTGCCTGGCACCAGCACTCAGGAAGTCATGACTGTTTCTGCCACCAGTCTTTTTTCATATACAGTCTACTTAATTCTAAGAAGGATGAATTGAAGACTAGCAATAATGCATCTCTGGGTGTTTCTCTCACTATCCTTGTCTCCAAACACTCTGAAATGGTTACTCTGATCCTCTATCAGCACTTCCTCTGCTCCCCCGCTGACAAAGCGTCATAATGCAAAAACCAACCTCCAGCCTGTGAGGAGGGGCTCTGTTCTGCCAGCTCTGTTCTAACTGCCCAACCTCTTAATTAAACTGCTTTAAGGTACAGAGTGTCAAAACTAAGAAATCAGGTTGCTCTGATTACTCACTCAAATTGTTCCTTGGTCTGAGAATTTAATTGATGTCTCGTGCCTGTGTGCATCAAGTAAAATAAGTAATAATCCAAAATGCCTCTACGGGAGGCTTCTCTGTGTTTGGAGAAATCTTGGCACAAAGCAAAATGGGTTTGCTACTCTTTAAGTTGTGGTTTATGGCACACAGAGCAGGGGAAAATTGGCTGAGGAAGTCACCTTCTTGAAAGTCTTTATGAACTTTGACAGTGTGTGACTATAAATATTATTCTTGGTTCTTTTAAACAGAATTTTATGGTTCTTTTATATTTTAGTCATGCAAAGAAGTATACAGCTTTTACTGTATGATTGTTTAGGAGATTTTTGGTAACGAAGAAAATAATGACCGAGATCTTTCCTTTTTTATGTATAATTGTATCATGTTTTGCACTTTGTTCATTCTGAATTTTGTTTATCTACATTAAATAACAGCAGTATACACCAGTTAGAGACATACAAACTACTCACTCATTTTTTTCCAATTAGGGTTTTTTTTTCACTACATCTTAATTAAAAATCATATTTTGGTGTGGATCACATTTTATATAACACATACAGTCCATTATATTTTGTAATGAATCAAGTGTGACAGTATGCACTGCCTTTCTTCAATACCGTTGTTTGAACACACAAGCTTTGCTTGTTTTTTTACGTCAGACACTGAAAAATTGCTTTTCTGTATGAAATATGTTTGGTTTTTTTCCAGATTGTCACAAACTACTCCACTTTTCAAGAATACTCAGACAAGCCCAATGTACACACAGTTCCTGACCACGTTGCTGGAAGAACTGCATTTCAAAAATGAAGATTTGGAAAGTTTAACAAGAATATTTAGAATGGACTGACGACTTGAATGGTCAGTCAATTTTAAGCTACTTTGTGTGTCATAAAACCAAGGCAGTTAACACTGGTTTTTATTTTCAGCATTTTGTAAGTATGCACAGTAACTACAGATTGTATCAGCCAGAGTAGAAAATGTGTGAAGCACATTTTAAAGTAAAGAAATATATATAGTATGGAAATGAGTGTCATCATTTTGTCACTTACAGTAAATGCCAGCTGCTTACTTATCACATTAATCTTTTGATAATATGTAGTGGTTTACTGCAATTTTGAGAGGAATTTTTACTACCCCAATTTTTAAAAAAAAAATAAATTCTGTGTGGCTACAACAGCCAAGGCTCAGCAGGGTTTTTTTAATTATTACAATTAAATTGTTTTGTTCAGTCTTTGTGATATAAAATGGAGTCGAGAGATATGTATTTTTTCCTTAACGTTGAGACCACATTGCATTCTGGGAAGGCCAAAAAATTTAGAGCAAATACCTTATTTATTTTGATCATATTAAATTGATTCAATGAAAACAGAGTTATAATATTAATTAGTGTATTAACATTACTGATCTCAATCCTTTGTTCCCCACAGAATAACATGATCATCTTAACATCTCCTACCACCTGAAATAGTTGCACAGAGAATAAAAGAATACCTTCAATTGTTGGAACTTTTTTAAAATGAAAAATATAGTTTAGTATGAATTGTACTATCTGCACTTCTGCTTTTTCATTTCCTTGCTATGGGTAAGAATTTTGAAGTCTTGTGGGAAAGCTGCCTATAACAGCAGTTGTTCAAGGTATGCACGAAGACAAGTTACCATGTGGATCATCTGCAAACTGTGTGTTTAAAAGCAGTAGAAAGGAATTTGTTTTTTTCTTAGTTTGGAAACTTTCAGTTTGTCTACAGGAATTAGGGAAAGAGGGGGAGGGGAAGAATATTAGCCTGGAGTGTTAAGAACAGTGCTGCTGACATTTTTCCGGTTGCCCCAATGCATGGAGCAGTAACTGTAAGAATGACTGTGACAGTACACAAAGATGTCTGAGTTATAGCCTGTTTCTCTTGCTGCTTCTGACAAAAGGAGTGGTCTTTGAACTTATGTAAAAGTTATTTTTAAACAGACTCTGTTAATAATTTGGACTTTAACATATATTTTAATAACTAAAATTTTTGGCTTTCAGTAGTCATTTAATTTCAAAGAGACATGTTGTTTAGACTGAGTGTCTTTGGGCTTGCTTCTGGCACTAACTGATTATAAATTGCAATTTAAAACTAATCCACTAGTGATTCTTAACGATTCCATAATATGGTTTACTGCATCGTTCTCAGTTCATAGGACACTGTCCTCTGAGAGCCTTGAAGGTTGTAAGTGACAGTGCTTAGTCTGCAGCAAATGCCAGCACTAGGTAAGGCTGAAGCAAGACTTACCAGGGCTGCTGCGCAGCGACTCCATTTGAAAAAACAAAGTTTATTCCTTTGTTTTGTTTCTGTAATTGGACATCATAAGGGAACTCTCCACTTAATTAGTTTATTGATGTGTTGTTCCTTCATACGTTCAGAATAAACGCAAAGAAGGCCATGCAGCTTTTCCCTGGAAGCTTCATTGTGCAGTACACTTTATTTCGGAGATGCTTGACTTTTCCTAACTTACCTTGTAATGGGAAGTTATGTTCAGTATACATTGTAAAAGCAACAATTTAGAATGTGCATAACCTTTAATGCAGAGTTACAGCTACACATTTTTCTAAGTATGCAACAGGAAAAAATTGCCCATTGCAATCAGAGCATGTCTGATATAAAATTCGTAAGAGTTACTGGATAGAAGGTACATCAGCTTTGGGCCGTGATGGAAAAAGTTTACTTGATACATATGGAAAGAAGGGTCAAAACCTCACCAAAAGATAAACTTCTGTAGAAGACTGAGTAATAGGTATGATACTCTTAGCAGAACTTAAACCTTGATTTTTACATCTATTTGCTTCTGATTTTAGAAGTTAAATATATTTCTATTTTTAGCTAGAACTTCACTGTGGATGAGCAAGCCATTGTCCTGTTCCATGCACATTTACCTTGGGGCACAAAGATTACCTCACAACAGTTTTGTTATACTGACTGTACCTAGAAGGCATTACAAATATATCAGGAATATGACTGTGTTTTATTACGTTCGATGGCTCACACTTGGAAAGTTTTTACACTTCCTGTCAGTTTAGTGGTGTGATTTTTTTTATTTTTTTTTTTAGTTATTTTTAGGCTTGGTCTTCAGCACCTACTGTGTAGGAAATGTACGATCTTGTAATAAGAATGAATAGGTTGCAGGCTCAAAGACCTCTTTATCAGGGTTCAGTGTAGCTGCTTTTACTGTCTTTCTCAGCAGCTCAAAAAAGTAAGCTTTCAGAATTTTTGTCTCTCTCCTTCAGCTCCTGTGTGGTAAGCTCCCCCATTCTTTTCCTTGCCCTAAGAGAACAGAATAACCTTTATCCTTCCATGAGGCCAGAAAAAAGACTTCTGTAGAATGCTGGAAATGCCCTGAAGAAATATTCCTCACTTACCTTTAATGATTTTATCTCCCTTAGACGTGAGTAACACACATATAAATAAATGGAGACAGTATGCATATATACACCCATTACGAGGGAGAAAGGCTGTAGACTCATCTGAAAAGGATCTTTCATACTGTCAGCCTTAACGGTATGTAAAGATGACAACTGAAGTACCAAAAATTAAGTTAATTTATGTAATTTTCTTATTAGCATGTTTTGTAACAGCTTAACTGCATAGAAATGTTCAAATCCAGAAATCATTTTTGGCTTAAAGCTAATTTCTGTCACAACTATCTGTCCTTTAAGAGATGTCACTCTTTCTTAACTCGGTTTTGGTGTCGCTCCCCCACTTCTCATTCTGCTTCTGTTTGCAGGCAGATTGTTGCCTTGTGGCCTTGTTGCTGTGCTTACTGTCTTTCCTTCTCTGTGAGCTGAGCGGATGAGGGCAGATGACACTCAGGTCAGTGGTGGTTTCAGCCTTATCTCATACACACTAAATTTTTGTGACTGACTTGTGAGCTGCTGAGACCGACTTGTGTAGGGACATTATGGATCTGGGCCTTAGGGTAGATGGGGCATAAGTAGGGCAAATAAAGTGTGATATTTCTTTAATAGGGGAAAACCAGACTTCTACAGTGATTTTTTTTTTCTGATGTATATAATGGATTAAGTAAAGAACAGAAGAACAGTTTAGTTTAAAGCTTGAAGCAGAGCCTGCTTCATGCTGTTGCAGCTTCTCTACATCAAAGGAGGAATGTGTGACACAAACCCTGCCCAGCACAGGTATGGATTTCTTACCAAGTTTTCTGTAGTAATGAAGTAATCTCAGAAAGAGAACAACCATGTATACTGAGAAAGTCACATTTTTTCAGTGTTATTCAAAGCAGTCTTTATGCTGGCCAAAGAGGCTGGCAAAAAGGCATGTGTCTATTTTCACACCAAAGTTCAGTTCACAGTCCTGTAAATACTCTCAGTATAAGCACTGCCCTCTGTAATACTAAACTTCCTAGTGCAGAACCCTTCACTACTGCTGTTTTGGTTCTTTGTGCCCATTGACCACGCTTGCTGATTTTTATTGGAGAGCAGAGGATTCAAAGTGGTCCATTTGATAGTCACCATTTCGGGAAAGTAGGAAAGTCGTAAGGTAACCTGTAAATTATCAGAGATTATGCTGCATCTGTCTAAAGTTGGCAAATGTTATGCTTATATATGGTAATACAAAATTCTACATTAAAACCAGAAGAGAGCTTGATTTATTTCATTGAAGACTATCAAAACAAAAATGTGCCTTAGTAAATCTAGAGCAGCATAACTGACAGGGCTGTGCTGCTGTCTAAACCCGGGACTGGAAAGTTAGATCTACCCTGTCTTTTAAAGAGTGATGCAGGGAGCGACAAGGAGCATGGTACATGTATGAGATACATCTGGGGCCTCAAAGGCTTTGTCCACACTACACATAGAAGAGTCACCTGTATTTTCACTCTTAAGTCTCAGTGAGTAGCTTAAAAGTGAGACATCTGTTGTGGTTTTAGGGAGAAATAACGGTTCTGTGAACCTTGATGTTCCATGTAATACCCTTCTTCCCCTAATTTGAGAGAACCTGGACTCTACAAAATGCAAGAGGGAATGAACAGCTCAGCTGGACATGAAGTCTGAACTGACCTTTTAACTGCTGGAGAAAAAAAAGGACTAACACATCAGAGAGAAGAAAAAGGAAGAGAGAAGGGGAAAGCAGTATTCACACCTTCTAAATTTAGGCATCCAACCTTAGGTACCTGCCTGTCTTAATTTACTTCAGAGAGAACCAATGCTCTTAAATTTAGGGTCTACAAGTCTTACCTTAGTGCAGGGTATGAAGTGGGTGGTGGTAATACCTCTGTCCCTTAGTCCCTAGTGAGGGAAAGAAAGCAGAAAAGTCAACTCAGAGTGTCGACCATAGTAGACTGGTTCTCCTTGGAATAATTTGTAATAGTTTATGAAACTTAGACCCTAAGTTTCTAAGCAATCTGATCCTATTGTTCACTTTGATGGCTACTATTTCTACTAGAATTTTTCTTAACCAGTAAGAGTTAAAACCAAAAGAATTAAATTGAGTGGCACTGTTTAGGGGAAAAAATAATGCCCATATGTTGAAATTACATCCAGGAGGTTACATTCAAGTTCTACAATTTGCCTCTAAGCTTTCCATACTTACTGTTTATTTTTGCAATTGCGTACGAACACACAGTGCTGTGGGTGGGGTTTAGATTGATCTGACTGGGGCAGCAGGTAATGCTGAACTGTCATTTCCAGTGAGCATTAAATATTGAAAACACAGAATCAGCTTCTCTTTTTGGCAAGTCCTAAGTTTCCATTAGCAGCAGATGGTATACAAGGCAGGGTTAGGCATCTACCTATAAAGACCTCTTGTTTCTCAACTGCACATCTCTACCACCTGACAGCCAGTCGTGCTGTGATTAGAGTCAGAGGAAGTGGGTGTGCCTTCCATTAGCAAAGGCAGAAAGTAATATTGCTGAACACTTTTCCTCTTGAGAGCTTTCTTTTTGTGACTATTCATCTTAGAAGCACTTCTCTGCACAGAGCGTGGAATGCTTTGGGAGATGCTTGAAAGATGCTGTGGAACATGAACTGTGGCATTTGTGGTGCTAAACAGGATTTGGTGAGGTGGGGGCAGGGAGGAGCTGGAAACCCATATCTTCAGGCAGCACTCATTTGAACACTGGTTTAAAAAAGCAAGTGAAAGCAGATCAGCCACTGAGGCAATGTAAGGACATGTGTGATTAAATGTTAGTCATTCCCCCTTAGTTGCTTGCAGCTGTAGACTAGAGCAAGGTGCAAGCTGGAGTTCTAAAAAAAATATACTGACTTTGCTACCAGAACTGAATGTGTAAAGTCCTAGACTTAGGAAGGCTAATCAATCAGAACAGTGCAGTGGCCCCTGTACACTGCAGATGTCCTCCTGTTTGTTGACTTTACTGTGCTATCCTGCAGTTACCCCAAGACAAGAGCTCTAAGGAGGCCCTCTCCAAGAACAGGCTAGAGCTGACACAGAGGTGATCCCAAGGCAGTCTCCTCTTGCCACTCTGCAGAATCCCACCTTGGAAGGCCCCAGGATGATTTGGTAGCCTGTACTTTAAAGCAAAGTCTTCAGTACGTTTTTGCACGCTGTGATTACCTGTGGGAGCTGCTTGCAAAGATCAGAGCGCAGAGCCAGCGGGGCTACTGACTGCTACATCCTGCACCACTGCCAGCCAGATCAATGCCATCTCTGGCAATTTTGAGCCTCTTAAATTTCATGGTGTATGTAACTGCACTGAACACTTAGTGGGACAGCAGCAGCTTCCTGGGAGTCCTACAATTTGGTTAGAATTAGTCATCACTACAGAGAGTTTGAAGGACTTTGGATTCTGCTTTAATAAGCAGCAAACATTTAGATCAGGATTTACATCATAAATCTTGCTTTTTTGTTCTACTCAAACAGGAGTGTCTACAAATCAGGTTAATATAATTTAACAGTACAGTAGTTAAGTAACAAAAAGGATCATAATTGGTAGTATTATCTAAGAAGCCAGAACAACCCTGCTTACAGCTGTCAGCTAAGATCTGACTCATCTAAGGTATTTTATAGCAACCATATGTTAGGCACGTCTATCTCACCTATTATGCAAAAAAATGATAACGTTTCCTAATCAGGATTTGCCACTGAGCAGGATTTTCCATAAACATCTCAGTATTGCAAGCGCTATCCACAGTCAGGGGAAAACCTTTTGCAGACACTTCTGATTTGTTAATTTAATAAATAGAATAAATGCTTACAAATCTGTGGCTAGTACTGATTCAGCAAGGCTGGCTGTAGTTCGAGTTACAGGTGCGTTACTTTGGCAGTTGAAATGTTAAAATGTCACTTTAGCACAGAATTCCTGAAGGTGACTACTAGCTTTTTTGCACTTCTTATGCAAGAAGTGCAAACTCCTGGGTGTTTCAAATTGAAGACATGGTCTCAAAGCATGTGATACATGAGAAATACTTCACTGAGACCAATATTAAATTGGTATAGTATCTTTACCTGCATAGACAGAAGAGGGAGGGTGATTTCATATCAGTATACGAGAGCAAGATTAAAAAATGTTTGAAAATATTACAGTCTTTTGATAACAATGCAGGTGGTTAAACTAGAATAGTAATTGCACTTTAACAAAGGCATACACTGTTGCAAACCCCACTGGCTGTTGATTTTTGGGCAAGTTTTAGATCCAGTTCACTTTTACACAGAAACCTGCCTAAGCCTACACCCCTCTGCAGTCTGACTACTTCTTGCACAAAGATTGGTTATATGTCCATCAGCCTTAACTATTCCCAAGTGATCTTAAGGAATAATATGGGGGATGAAGCTGCTGTCCCAACACTTCCCTCTGTTCTCAAAAGGGCAGTAGTTTTACTGCTTAGAAACTCTGATTGACTTAAAAGCTTTTTTGAATACATTCTTCTTTTTCTGAACTGTGGGCTGTCACTAAATTAAAAAAAAAAAGCAAAGTAGGTATTTTTGCTGCTTAAGATCTTTGGCTTGTTATAAAATTTCACAACTAGAAATGTAGTTAAAGTGTTTCCTTATTAAGATAATTTTTCCAGAGAGTTTTCGAAAATAAGTAATTTTACATTAGCCCTCTACAGCTCTAGGTCAAAAACATGTCATCTCTGCTAACTAGTCATTTCTAAGATCCTCCCAAGCTCTGCTCTTTTGTTCACTGAACATCTGATGCTTCTTGTTATTCTTCTATAACCACAGATGTGCCCTCTTCAAAAAACTCACAATCTCACAACGCTAAACTGACAAGTTGAGTGTCAAACCACACACCCCAAGCAGCAGAAGAAAAACAGAATCCCGCTTGAAGGAAAACAAATCACACAAATTGTTTCCAAAGAATGAATCTGAAACATTTCAAACTGTGCCCAGGCATTGTTTCCTAAGAATGCAAATGCCATTTTTATGCTCACTTACTGTATAATCAGAGGCTGCTCTCAGAAGGAAGAGATAATTTTGAACAACTTTTTATTTCCTTGTTAGGGTGAGTTTTATCTCTTTGAGCTGAACTGGAGCCTTGCTATGGGACCAGGATGGGTCTCCTTTTTGCCGAAAAGCAGCAGGGCCGTTGCTGTGCTGGCTGAGTTACACAGCAGGGTAGGTGAGGCCGCTTCCCCGGGAACGTGCAGTTTGTGTGCCACGGAGCCGCTGTGCACCGGAGCCCCGGGTGGTGCTGGCTGAGAGCAGCCGAGAGCTGGACAGGACTGAGCAGAGCTCCCTCTGCCTGAGCAGCCACCTCTCTGCTCTAGCGGGTCCCTGGTGACAGAAGGTTCTTTGGGCAGAGTGAAGAGATTTGTCGGGTCTCTGCAGCCAGGCTATAGCAGGACCCACAGCCCTTTCAGCTGTAGTGCCTCTCTGCAAGCCATCCCTCCTCCCACTGCAAGGGCTGATGTGGGAAAAGATTGCAATGCTGTAGTGCTAAGGTGCCAAATATGTATGATTTGGCTTGGCAATAATTCTATAACTTACCTGAAAGGCCTTATGATACTATCCTGCAAAGAATGACATGTAAAGGCAGTAGGAGGGGTCATTACCATGCTGAAAAAATACTCAAGACCAGCTAGCTGGTTTCCTAATTAAACTATCAAGCACAGTTCACACTTTATGCTGTCTCCTTCTCTCTATGGTTCAAAATTTGTCACAGCATTAAAAAACCCCAGTTAAAATATAAAAAGCATGGCTACAAATGTGTATCTAGCTGCCTTGAAGGCTCTCTGTCAATATGTAACTGTAAGATAGTGCTGTTGTTTAGGCTTCACTGAAAAACTTTTTTAATCTGATGATTCAAAGGTGAAACATTGACCTTCAGTTTTGGTACTTGACTGATGATCTTCTGTAAAGATCTGTGTAGGAGTAATGCTGAATTCTGGGTTACATCATTTATATATCAAGAGTTTGAGTCAAAAGTTGGATTTCTCTTTTTCCTAGTTCATTTCTATCTGATGGCCTTGAATATAAGAGATGATGCCTGAAGCAAAGCTGATAAAGTCACCAGTGCAAAGAAGCAGGGGGTGGGAGGGACACAACAGCATAGATACATATCTTCACATCCTTATTTCCTTTACAAAGGGAGGAAGGAAGTTCCCTGCAGGTTAGCCAGAGAGTATCCGCTCTTACAGTCTAAGAGGTAGCAAAGTACAATTTCCAGGAGCTGCAGGCTTTCAAAAATATTGAATTCAGTATTTCACAGATAATACTCCATAAAGTGCTTTCTATACCTAGGGCTCCTGAAAAACTTCTACTAAAAATTCACAACTGAGTGTACAGCCAGAGTTACAGACACTCACCCCACCATTTCATATCTCTACTCCGTTTCTGTCCCATCTTCCAAATCCTTGTTCTTCCCATCCCTGTGCCCTTTCCACTCTACCCCTTCCCTAACTCCAACAGCTAGCACTCATCTTCCTACCTGCTCCCTGTGTGCCCTTATAAAGATCCCACCCAACAGTCAGCTTCCACAGCAGCAGAGACCCCTGGGCTTCCCACCCCTCCCGCTGGCTCCCTGAACCACAGGAAGGGTCAGCACTGCCCAGTGAGGGCCTTGAGTCTCCTATCCTCCTGTCCACATAGGGAGCTGCTGCAGGGAACCTGCTGCAGGGTTCATTTTTTCAGCACAGGATGGCAAACGGGCCATCTCTGCCCTTGCTCCTCAAAAGTGGCTCACACGTGTCCTTGGTTTGGTGCCCGTGAACACAGGTGACCTCTCTACAGCTGGGATGGCACTGCCCCGGGGCCAAGTGGATTGTGCAGGCAAAAGTACTCATATAAGGATTCTTAAAACAGCATCTTTAGGTTATTATGAAGGTTGTCTCTAAAACAGATATGACTCACCCAACAGCTACAGCAGTGCTCCTGCGCAGAGATGAATAAGAATTTTTATGCAACTTCTTTAATCAGAAGAGGCCTGCTTGGTTGAAAATGAAACCTTTGCAGGAAAATGTTGGTTTTGATTAATTTCTCAACTTGAAAAAGTGTCCAAATTGTCAGTGTGTATCACTTCAGCATTTCTAAACACACAGAAAGGGGGAAAAAGAAAAAATTAAGAAAATTAAGTTTCAAGTCACTTTTCATTTTAAGATGGGTTAAATTTCATTATATGATCAACTGGAGTCCAGCCATTTTAACACACTTTACACCATGAGTTTTTTATTTGCAAAAATTTACATTTTCACTTGTCTTCCCAAATTGTTTGCTGTAGATTACACTAATACATAGTAGTAAATACTAGTAAATACTCAAATGTATTTTTCCTTAGTAGAAGTACAGTATTTATTTTTAAAACTAATTTGAGGAGGAGCCATAACAGCTTTGTTTGGAATTTCCTGCTATGTAATATTAGCCCTTGTATCTCTATAGACTGTTACCTATCAAAGCCATTACCTTTCATAATGCAACCTCAGGGAAGATTTTATTGCTGAAAAAAAAATATCCATTCCTACTTTTAACTAACTGTTGTAAGAAATTGTTTAGTTTCAGAACTTTGACCAGGATTACAAATTCACCACTGAAAATGGATCAAACTAATCAGTGGTTTCAGAGGATCATGCTTATTTTTATTTGCTGACTTTTTGACTGAGCTAATAGTCTTCTTATGGCATATTTACATTTATTGAGGTGAGCTCTTTACCTGTTGAGGACACCTTTAAGATGATTATCAATTAGCCATTTGATCATCAATTTCAAAGCATTTTCCAAAGATACTAAAGCCCTTCTCACAGAAAAAGAAAGTGAAAGGGGAGTGGCGTGACTCCTCTGGGCACATGGACTATATCAGATGCAGAGCCAGAAATAAACTGAGCTTCTGGTACCCACACTCGTGGCCAGGGCACTAACATGGCTTTTACCAAAACTGATAGCAGGCATCCCACCATTTTGCAAAGGAACATCCCTTTCTGGTGGAACATGCATTTGCAATTCAAAATATATTTGCTTGGGTTTTGGCAATACATGCTGTAATGCCTCCCTTACTCTTTTGCCTAACCCTACCCAGAGCAGGAAGAAAAATAAAAATGCATTGAGCATATTTTTCTGTATCAGTTGCTTTGGCTTGATGTTGCTGATACTGTAAACTTGGCTCCACTACAAGCAGAAATGTTACAGTTGAACTCAGTGAGATTTTCATAAGTAATCACAACCAGATTTGGGTCATATCTGTAGATGTACTCACTGCAACCTTTAGGCTCAGTTTTGAATGTGGTTAAGTGTGTTGAGGCCAAGCACTGTAAAATAAAGAGACTAAAAGCAGACCGTTTGCTCTGGCCTCAAGTGTGAATGCTGAGCTCTTTGAGGAATCTGAGCCACTTCATCTATCTTCTTGTCCCTTTATAACCGGCCTGCCTGTTGAAGAAGACAAGATGAGGCTACAGATGTAAGGGCAGCTGATGGTTGGGACAGAGCTACATGGGAGATGTTTGGAGAGCACAAGACAGGAGCACTGTGGGGATGGAGGTTTTGATATCCTCTAGCTCAGTGCTGCTCATTAAGGCCACCAACAGTAAACTCATGGGGTTAGGCCATGGGCTTTAAACTGCCCTCAGGGAGAAGATAACGTAGCCAGTCTGGTAAAATGGCTATATCAGAAAGAAAGCAGGATGGACTAGAGCAATTGATAATACTTTATAAGAGTCTGGCAAAACCAGAGTATGTTTCAAAGCAGCAATGAACTTCAGGTAAAAGATGAAAGAGGGTATGAGAGACAGTCCAAGGAAGCCTAAGCCAAGTGGTTAACTACTACTACTACAACAACCCAATAGTTCTGGGTTAATTTGGGATGATTAAGGAAGAAAAAAGTGCTTGGGGGTTGGGCATGGGTGGGAGCTGTTGTTACAAACTAGTAAGATTGCAAATCTTGGCTGACTCTGAGCAAAGATTGTAAGTATTAGTTCATAGTTCTAGATGGCTTGGTTTGGGGTGGTTGTTGGAGGTATTTTTTTTTTTTTAAATCCAGGCCATCCATGTAGAGGCACTTTTTATTCAGTGAATTGCATCAGCACAACAGTCAAGGTACATACAGTATGTGGCAGCTTTTGCTGACCTTGCCAGTTTAGAGCCCATGACTAGCACTTGTTCAGAGAGGGAGGTAAGAAAGTGCCAGCACCAGGTGCCATGTGGAAACTTAAGCAGCACCAGCTTAGGAGGAGAGAAAACACAGAGGTTTAGGGAAGAGAAGAAGAATGAGAACAAAGGTTTGACACAGAAGGGAGCAGCAGATGAGCTCACAGGAGGAGAAAGGGGTGCAGGGAAGAAGCTGTGATGCTAAAAATCTGTGACAGTAGAATGGGCAGAGAACATTAGAGGATGTGGAGCCATAGGGTAATAAGGAGAGTGGGTCAGTGTTACAGGGTGATCTGAATCGCATAGTCACAAAATGCGTTTTAATACAACCAGATGCAATAGAACCACCTGGGAGAAAAGAAAGCAAGCTCCTGGGATGAGAATCTGCCTCTGAAAGCAATGATGGATATAGGGTGTGAAGTCAGCCTAGACAGCTAAATGCTCAGCACAAAAGTGTAATTATCTTTTTAGCATCTGCATTTGTGTATCAGTGTTTTGTTGCATGTATTCCTGTACAGATGTTTCTTTAAGTACAGTACTAATTATAAACAGAAGAACCACCACAAAATCTGCACAGGCGTCACAGACTTGTGAAACCATTGCAGACCCAAACCATGGTGCAGATGGTGAAATGGTCTTGTGTGGGAGTTAACTATTTCCACATTAACGTTATTCAATCACAGTGGCCCATTTTCACATAGCTTGCTGAACTTCAGAAGGTTTGCACAAAGGTTAAGGTTTGACATTTTGAGACGGAGTATCTTAGTCCTCTATCCTCTAGTGAGAACTACAATAAATAATCAATAATAGAAGAGAAACACACACTCTTACTGCATCCCTTTCCAGGGTGGAAGCACTGAAAACATGCTTTTTTGACACAAATGCCTATTCTGAGGTTTTCATTACCAGGATTTCCAGTAAAATAGCCATAGGCAAGAAAGCACTTAATCTGACTGTTACATTAGGCTTCCTGAAACCACATGTAAGTGGAATTGTGAGTGCAGGCGTAAGAAAATGTCCTTAAACTTCTGATGGACAAACAGAATTACATTTCTATCAATATGTAAGGTTGCGATGAGGTTCTACATAAAGGGTAGCATTTAGTGTTTTAGGGGTTTTTTTTGTAACCAGTGTGATTTCTGTTAGTTTATGCAAAGCACGGCTCTAAGAATGAAACAGATTGAGACAGGGCATAACGTCTTGTCACAGCAGCATAATTCATGACTGCATTCAGAAATCACTTCTCTCTTTAGATTTAGGTATTAGTTCAGAGATTACTTCTAGAAAGCAGTATTATCTCTTAATCACTCTGTTCTACAGATCTCTAATTATATGTTTAGCTAATTTATTACTGCTGCACATCTGTTATTTCTGCAGTACTGGATAGATACAGCACAACATTTTCAGTGTTACTGCCATCACAGAGCACTGTATCTGTAGGGGTTTGCCCTTCTTGATCGGAACCCACCCCTCTCACCCTGGTACTTGCTGTTTTGAGGCTGTGAGAGGAGGAGGAGAACCCTGGAAGCAGCCTGCCTGCTCTCACTTTTGTCTCCTGGATGCAATGACCAACTTAAGGGAATTTAGCTGCAGAGTCCTTGAAAGTCTCCAACAAACATGTATGAATTGTGGGTTCACAGCTTGCAGTAGGAGTTGCAGGTTGGACAGAGGTAAAACTCCAATACTAAAACAAAGATCTTTGCTACAGGCTTGATCTCAATGTCCTGGAGCAATTAAAAGAGCAGCAGAGGTACCAAACTGTTACCCACCACCAACATGGCAGGATTCAAAAGTTCTCTGGTCTGTGTGCCAGTCTCAAGTCAGAAGCTGAAGCCACCTGCACACTGATTCCCTGGTCACTGAGAGTCACTGCTTTGCTCTACAAACCCAGCAATGTCATCCAGACAGCACTCACAGGCATGCAGGTACAAACATGATGTAGAGGGAATTGGCAGGGTCATTAAGGAAAGTCCCTACGCCCTTGTGTCCCCAGGTATAGGTCCCATTTCCCTGTCACACACCTTCAGGTAAAGAAACAAAGTGCCCATTTCAGAACAGCAGCTTGAGAGGGATGAACTCTTTCAGGTGCTTTTCCCCCCTTGGGACAAAGCAGTTCTGCAGGTACCCTGCAAATAGGAGTGTGGAGAGAGGGGAAGACTTCCCACCCACGAGAGGGAACTGCAGCTTCATAAAGAGGAGGGCACAGAGCCAGAGAGACATTTTCCCATTTTCAAAGATTGCTGAAACACAGTGGCTGCCTGTAAACCCAAGCAAACAGCAACATAACGGGTCAAGCACTGACATAAGAGAGTTCAACTTACTTTGGTAATCTGACAGTTACAGGCAAATGAGAACGGGGACCATAACAGCCACTCTTAAGCAACTTTTAAACACACAGTGTTTCCTATGGTCACAACACAGAGCAATCCCAGGAACAAGTCCTCTTAGCACATAATGACTGATAAGTCACCCAAAAGACAAAAACCCCAGCACTCTTTTTAAATGCAAAAAAAGATTAAAAAAAAAGGTAATTTGAAATAAATACCTTCTACGAAAGAGGAGAAGACTTGTCAAACTCTCCTGTGTGCATTCTGCTAATTGGACCAACCCACAACCCAAACCACAGAGCATTCAGGCAGGGTCTAATCCCACTGCAAGGAGGCCCCTGTCACACAGTAACCTCCCCCTCTCCATTAAGGTTGGGTTCTGACCAGGAATGGTTGCATCCTTCACTCTGGTTTCTGGGGATTTACTGTTTTGTTACAGCATTGGATGTGCCACTTCCAGTTTAATGCACTGAATTTCAGGCTGCCCCCAATCATGTGCGCAGCTACTGAGCACAAGTTCTTTCCCCAGGAAGGTTTAAGAGTAGCCCTTAGTGTCATGTTAGTCCCCTGCCTTGAGGAAGAGCAGAGTGAAAAACAAATGCTGCCATAAGCACAAACCCAAAATGTGCTGAGCCACGCAGAACTGCAGTGGAAGTACTGGAGATAAGAGTAACACCCACTGACCTGGTATTTCCAATAGTCAGCAGTGACCAGGAAACAATTGTTTTCCCCCAGTAGATGGACTGTTGCTGAGTTTAGCCTGCAGAGACACCCTGGCAGCACCAGTGAGACTCTTGCTATATAGGTTAGATGCAGTCCACACAATATTGGTTGAGTTACAGAGCTACAAACAGGTTCAGTTCAGTTTAGAGCACAGACCACTCAGATTTACCCTAAATACAGCAGATTAGATATAAGTCATCCTACAGTCAGGTTCCTGCTCTTTGACTTCAGTTAGAATAAGACAAATCTGTCACATGTGAGTCAGCTTCTAAATGCTCTTGGCATGATGGGAGTTTGCATTTATACAGAACTATGTAAATACCAAAAAAGAAACCAAAGATTTGACCTTTGTTTACCCAAGTGAGTCTCAATTGAAAAGGCATGTCAGATTTTAATAGCATTTCTAGGATTGATTCAGCTCTGACAGACCAATTTCCACAAATTGACTGCAAGTACAACACATCTGTACTCAGCAGGAAGCCTATGCAGAGACTGCAGTGGCATCAGGAACCCACAAGTTACACAAAATAAACACTTTGGTGCAAAAGTCTGAACCAGGAGCAAAGCCAACATGACAGAATGCACTGATTTTTTCACCACCTTCTCTCCAGCAAGGAGCCCTCTCCTGCAAACATCTCTACCACGTCTGGCTGTCCCAGGGGAATGCCCAGCCGGTTGGAGAAGGTGCACGAGCAGTGCCAGTCCTCTGACAGCACCATCGATGGGTGCACCCTGCGTGCACAAGCTCATGGGAACCAGTCATCAAGGGGGCCACTGAAACTAGCACTAGCACCGTCAGCACGGGACCAGCACTGGCAGAGATGCCCTATCGCAAAGCTCTGTGTCCCTTTGCTCACATGTAAGCCCAAGACAAATCCTCAACAAGGGCACTTTTACCTTTAGTCACAACTTCACGACCATCTTTTTAATACCTTGGGCAAATATTGACTCGGATCCAACAGACTGAAAATATTTGTTTTGCACCAGATGCAGTGCGTGTGTATCTTTGAAACATTAGCTAAAGGAGTGATTTGGGAAAATAAAAATTCTAGGTGGATGTGTTTACTTTGCAAGGTTGTTGGTGTTGAGCTCAGATCCCAGAAGTGTGTGTGAAGGTTTCCACCACAGGCAGAGAGCCAGCTGTGAGCACTAAGATGCAGAGGCAGCAAAGCTGTGTGCACACACGTGCGTTCTGCCTCTGCACTCACCACATGACAGAGGGAGGGCTGGGGATCACTGGTGAGGACGTTAACGGGTCCATACACTCCCGCTCTGAAGAGACCTGAAAAGGTCTGTGAGGTATAGAAGAAATTACTGAACTTATCACTTCAAGACACATCCTCCAAAGTTCTTGGCATCTAATGTCGGGGCTGCTTTTTGCAAGAACTTGAGCATCGTTTCCCTGGCTCCCAGCTGACATCAGCTTTTGGAAATGATGACACTGTTTCAGGGGAAGGGAAGGTAAATGCCTACTCCTCTCCCTTTTCTCTTGCCCCATCTAACCAGAAAGAGTTCCAGTAAAAAGCACATATCTAAAGCACATATCTATGCAGGGAAACAGCCTTTGTTAGGAGGCTGAAAGCAACAGAGAGGTAGTTTGAGTGGTTTAAGTTGCTTCAGTTTTCAATTCTTGGGACCCTCCCTGCCCCAAGTGCCAATTCCCCATATGGAGGCATCTCCATATCCCCAGTTCCCCAATATCCCACTCTCTCCTACTAAAAATTATCAGTCAGGTGTGGCTTTGGCAGTTGCAGAGCTTGCTTATGGAAACTGGAAAAGAGAGGGAAAACAATACAGGAACTGAAGGAATAGCACTTCAGCACCATTCAGTAATCTATGGATATTCCTTCTGTCCAATATTTTCATTTTGGGAGTTAATTAATTTGGGGGGCCTTTCAGAAGGAACAGGATTGTGAAAAGAGGTTCTTTTCTGCATTTACCAAATAAGCATAGAAGAAAAAAACTACAGAATTTTGTTCAGTATATTTGCAGGAAGAGTCCTAGTGAAATATTTGTTTGCTGGGCAACTCAGTGCCAAACTCAATAGTTAGAAGTTTGTATAGAACAGAATTATTCCTTGGAAACAATGGACTGGAAATTCATAGCAATGCTTTTTGATGTCTCTTAAAATAATCATCTTTGAGTCTGCAGCACATCCCAGGCAGCATTTGAGAAGTACAAGAGTAACATTTTGCTGAGTCGTTTTTCACAAGTGAATCTTTTCATCAGATAGACAACAACACCTGACACCTGGGGCTCTCATGCCCTCTGAACAGTCAACAGATTTTGCCCAGAGCAACAAAAATGAGCAAGCCACACACTGATCCACACATACACCTACCTCTAATGCACTGCCTCCTGCCCCACTGGAAATTCAGGGGTATTGGAGTTTTCCTGGTCATGAAGGACCCCTACAGCAGCCAAGACATCCTTTCTTACCTGCAGGGTCTCTGTGAATCTCTGCAGGAAACTAGCCCTGAAAGCTTTACTCAGACACTAAGCTTGCATTAAAATCAATCTAATAACATTTGGGAGCTGTGGGAACATTGCACCCCTCTGAAGCGGAGTTATAGGTTGGTTTCAACGTGATGATCAGTTAAACCAGCAGTAGAAAAGAGATCGAATTTCTGGCCATATGTTTCCTTGAAATATTCCCTTCTGCCATAAGTTCATTACCAGAGGCCAAGACACTTCACAGTAACATACCACAGGTTCAAGGACTAAGGTTATTTTACAGGAACCCTAGAAAGACGCTCTTCTGTACTCATGTTAATGTAGTTAAGCTCAAGCCTCAGTGTCACAGCAGCCAGCATGCAGAACCTCCTAATGCAGTTGTAAATCTAGAAAGGCATTTCTGAGGTTTCACCCTGCCAAGGAAACTCTGTAGATACGTTACAGTCAACATGTCTCATACCTGGAGGTTTCTGAGCCATCATCCCCACCATCAATGCTATGCACACTCCCTCCCCAGCTAATTCTTGACCGTCCAGCACACTCTTAGCTGTGTGTCCAAGTGAGTTCAGCCTAGGTTTCCTTCCTCAGGATCGCAGCATGTAGTTAAGTACTCCATCTCCCAAGTCATATTCAGGTTATATTCCCCCTTCAAGGTGTTTGAGGCATTCCTGTGGAGGAATCAAATCACTCCAGCACCACCTCATGAATCCTTAGCCTGACCTTTCTGCCTACAGTTGCCCAGTGCCTGGACATGCCAGAGGCATTTGCTGCACAGGTTTTCTCTCAAGTATTGTGGTGGAGTTTCCTCCACGTCTTTGTCAACAACTGTTACAACATACAACCAAGCACCACCGTTAGCAAGATGTGCAATTACCCTATTTGAAATTTCTCTTTCAAGTTTATAGGACTGCAAACACACAATGAGTCCCTAGTAGGTCTCTGTATGCTGTTAAACAGAATCTCCCCTGGCCCATGACTTCCTCATACTGATGGCATCTTCCCTGTTCCCCGTACTCCTCTGCCCTGACCAGCCTTTACACAAAGGGGCATTTTAGTTTGGTTTTGTCCTACAGAAGTGAATTTCAGTTCTCAGGGCATCATAAAAAGTTGTTAAGTCAATCTCAGTCACATGAACATGGCTTTGTACAGAGCTAACAATAAAAAGGATCTGTGCAAAGCCCGTTTACTGACAGATGAGGAATTAGGGCCATTTCACACTTTTTAAGTTGACAAAATATTTTGTTATGCTATGAAGAACATGAAGCCTTCTGGAAGCATGGTTGGGTAGCTGCAGTGTCAGTGTGATCAGAAGTTATGGTATATCCCCTGGCTACTATGGGCTGTGCTAAAGGGGCACTTTAGCTTCCTTAGCCCCTAAACCTGATTTCAGTCACCACCCTTTATTGTCAATAAACATAAGAGCACCCCTTTGGAGTAAAGAGATTGAAGTAACAGGAAACATAGGCACAGGCCACATGTGTGTCAGGCTAGGAGTAGGGCTGCATGGTCACAGGCCTGTTCTTGCCATGCACTGGCCTGTCTGGTAGCCCACATATAGGAGCCAGCTCTTAGCAAGGTTGTCTGCTACCAACTCTCACATAGATGTGACAACCCTCTGTCACAGCGTGGGGGGACAGGGAAAACACAAGTCACTGAATCATCCCATAGCAGCAGCAGAGAACAGGCACAGCAATCCCTGCAGCCCAGCTGGAGAAAGATGAGAAGCAGCTTTTTGGGTAGAAAGTGAGGCCTGGTATTTGTTGGCTTCTGTGCCATTCAGGAAAACAAAGTGCAAGGAAACAATTTTTTGGTGGTGGATTTTTTACCTTTTTCCCCCCCTGCTTCAGCACTGCCAGGCCACTCTTGTCAAGAGGCAGTGGTACCACTGTAGAAGATTGATTCACCCACCAGTACTTGTGCTCTCAGGGACCTTCACTGATTGTCAGCTGAATTCCCACCATATAGCTAACCAGGAGCAGGACTGGAAAGAGGGCAATAACATTTACCTAGGAGACTCTCACTACCAGCACCAACAGGCACCCTCGCTGTAACACATGCTGCACATCTAGTTGTGCTGCTTAACTGTAGCATTTCCCCTGATTAGGCTGAACAGCGGCAGAACCCAACCCAGCTGGTGCAGTTGTCCTTTTGTGTTACTCTTGACTATGTGGGACCCTCAGGATCCAACACCCTTCCTGGGTGAGAACCATGTCTCCTTATGTTTGTGTTTTACATAGAGCATTTTGGCTCTCCACGCACTACTGAAGTCTAAAACACCAGGGTCCTTAACCTTGCCAGAGTATCAGTACAAAGGCAGCAGTAGCCTTCTCCAACATGCAAAGGTTCACAGAAAAAATTACTCAAACAAGATTTAAGCAACCGAACATGCAGAGGAACAAAACAGACATCCAAATGGCAAGTGGAAAGAGCTACAGTTAAAAAACAAACCACAGCAGTCTCAAAAGAGAGAAGTAACAGTCAAATATCTCCCCTTCTGAAATTATCTGGTGCCCAGCAGTTTGAGGCACTTCACACTTAAGCAGGCACGTGCTCTTCCATGGCCCCATGTCTGGCTGGAGTCCTGCTGTGAGCGGTGTGAAAGGTTTCAGACAAAGGAATTCAGAATTTAGGGAAGAGTAAGATAGGACACAGCTTACCCCACTTGCATAAAACCCCTTCCTTCCAGAAGTGCAACCGTTCTTTTCCATCCTGCAAGGGTCTGTGATGCAACTTGGGCTGGGGAAACTGGGACGGAAGCACCCACTGGAACATCGCCCCCCTTGCCTGGAATGAAGGGAGAGGTGGCAAACAGCCTCACCACCTCAAGTGGCCACAGAAATCAATCTGAAGATTGCCAAACCCCCATAGGAAACAGCAGCAGTGAGCCCTGCCAGAGCCAGGCCTGGCTGACAAATGGGCAGGGGGAGAGCGAGGCTGCCCAGCTCAGTGGAGGAGCTCACAAGCAAAACGCCTCAGCCATGGGGGAAACGTCACACAGGAGGGAGAGGGACACTCTTCTCAATTGCCATTAATGTTAATTTAGGCTACTGAAAACACAAATAATTCCAAAACCAACTGACAGCAGATATATAGAGTACACACTAAAGCTCAGCAAAGGTCAGGCCCCTGCAGCACAAAGCCCAGCACAAGCACACAGGAAGACCCAGCTCTCAGAGCTCAAGGCGACAGCACCCTGACTCACACTCACTATTACTCAGTGCAAGCAAGAGCATCCTGGTCCAGCGGGTCTGAACTCGCCGGCTGCAGGTTTGCAATAAAAGATGTCTTCACCCACAACCATTATTTCTGCAGCGGCTCAGACAGTTGAACAGCTACATAATGACCATCAAGACCATTTTTCACCCCTTCCCTTTTTGGGAGCTGGTCTCACCCTCCTGCCTGCCTATCCATACTGCTGTGTTTCAGAGAGGCAAAAGGCAACAGGAGAAGCAGACCTGACCATTTGTGAAATTGGGAATTTAGAGTGTAAGTTAATTGCTAGAAGCAGCCCCTGGAAGCAATTTAGACCACGTAAATGTCTATTCTCTTCTGGCTTACCACATAATGAAATACAATTAATTTGTTGTGGCTCTTAACTGCAATACACAGCTTTCCTATATGAAACACTGAAAACATATTTTTGCCTCTTTTCTTTTCAGATAAGTGTATTCTTTTGAACTCTGGGACTTAGTTTCCTGTCTCTTGCTTGCATTGATTTTCCCCTTTGAACTCATCCGTTGAGCCTATCAGTGAGTTTTGGGAATGTATTATTCATAGGGGGGAAAAAAAAAGAAAGTGTAAAACATAAGTTTTGTGTCATACTGGCCTGTCTGTCACCTCAGAGGATTACAGTTTCCCTTTAATGCCAGCTGCTCTATTACAGTAACTAAATAAATGGAATATCTTGGCCATTTTAAACATCTCCTGTGCTGCACTCCTGCCCAGCCACCTCTGACATGCACGCCAAGGAGGGAGCTGGCAGCACAAGCCAACAGCTGAGGTGCTTTTTGGGCTGCTTGAGCAGAGGACTCCAGCATTGCAGCATGAAATGCTGCCAGTGCTTTGGCAAGCTAGGCCTGGGCAAGCTGGGGTGGATGTACCCCATGCATGGTAGTATCCAGCTGGCTGGCAGATCCCACGTGTGTCAGAAAGTTGGCTGGATGGTTTTAAAGAAGAAAATCTTTTCAATAGCTGTTATATTATTTTCTTTCTAGGTTAGTCTTATTCAGTATTCTTTTATGACATCTCTACTAAAAAAACCCCAAAAACATGCAGATGAGAAGCAGCAAATAAAAGTGGTTTGCTTTCATCTGATTTAAAAGATTTATCACATGCTCCAGGTTAATCCGTTAGGCAACATTATTCCAACAAGGTGTGGCCAGCACTTTTATAATGTATGAAATACTACTTTCAGATTTATGTGCTCTCTCTCTTTATAGTCCATATGTTGTGGATATCACAAACTGGTGTGACACAGACTCTGGAAATTTTCTGAGACTCCTGTATTGGTTTTTTGTTTTGTTTTCTTTCCCCAGTAGGGAAGTCAAAGACACAACTAGATACCCATATCCAATGTGCATTCAGATCTGTCTGCAGCTTCAGATGCACAAATATCTTTTCAAATCTGATTCCATCATTTTACACACCTTATAATGCATTACAGATGTTTTCATGCCTTAAATCTATTTAGAGTGCTTTATTACTCGGAGGAAAAAATACTGGAAACTTCCACTATCCTACTGACAATTTAAAAAAAAATTACCCGTGGCATTCTCAGCAGCCACTTCACTGCAGGTGAAAACAGACATACAGGATGTGGCTTGGCAATGGAGTGAGGTCGAGGATTCAGCAGGGAAAATCTCTGGAATTTTGACTCTGAGCAAGCATCTAATAAGGTCTCTGCTAGAGAAGCACTCCATTGACTTACATGCATATTTCAGTGCTTTTCTAAATCACAATTCACCCAAAGGACAGTATGCTGACCTATGTTTCACTATTAAGTTTAGAGTAGGACCCAAATCTTATATAGTAAAGGCAAAATCCATTCCTGATGTGAACTGGGGTAATGCTGGAGATGAATTTGACACAACTGACCTGTTTGGTTTTTCTCTCTTAAGGATGGAAAATGCAGAGACTTGAGGAGCACACCTTTGTCAACATGCAAGAGCAGCACAGCTTGCAAATAGAGTTGCATGAGTCTTGCAATCTTTCACCCAGGGCTTATTCTAAAAAACCTCTTCCTCCCCCCCATCAACTGTAACAAAAGTTTTGCTTGAGGAAGGAGCAAGACCCAGAAGAGCTGCTCTCTCACTTGTGTTGCAATATCCAATCTGAGTGTTACTATCAGCTTTTGAAAACTGACTATATAGAAAACACAGATGATGTTTGCATATTTTAATTTTAAACATCTCTGCTTGGCATAAGGATGGAACCTAATAAGTTGCTTTGTTTCTGCCTCATGAATTAATTCACCTTGCTAACTGATTTGGATAAAGCATTTTGATTCCAACTACTAAATTTGTTTTCCGGGCAGGCAAAACAACTTTTGGAAGCAAAGTAACAAGTTCATTAGCTTGCCAGGAGAAGTACTTTTATAATATCTTTAAGGAATAGATCTTTTCTTTTTATAACCCACTTGTTCCACCCATGTCTTCTACATCAATCAGATAAATTCACCTTGTTTTTCAATGCCCTGAATTCTGATAGCTCTGCACACTTGATAGGTAATTTAATCATTGTTGGCGTGGATGAACACAAGCTCAAATTAGCTTCTGAAAGGCTTAGTTGCCCTGTAGATAGCTCTGCCTTTCCACTTTTATGCAGGAACTGAGCTTCGCCAACTGGTTAGCTAGAGGTGTCATTAAAAATTTACAGAAAGAAACAAAGGTGTGCTCCAGCGTCTCTCCTTACCCTTTCTACTGTTACTCTGGCAAACAAAAGGTATGGAACCTGCTTCATGAATGTAATGTAATATGCATAATGCATTTTTAATGGCACGCAGTAATAACATTGAGAGAGATATTTCCAATCTTCAGACTTGCACTGCAGCCTCTCAGTAGCCTGTTCTGATTCTCCCCAGATAAATCTTCTTTTCTTCATTTCAATTCCCCACCTTAAAGCTATGTCTTTTCTCCACAGGTAGCTGCATTTTACCTAAGCCAGCAGCTGGCACTCCTGCAAGAGGGGCTGGGGAGGTGGGAACACCTTCCCATGCAGCCACACATGGACATTTGGGGGCAGCTTGGGCCTGAGCAGCAGCCCAGCACTGGTCCCCTGAGACACACCAGTGAACTGCAACACACTCTGGCAGGAGACACACTTGAACCAATAAAAACACCTGAGTTTCTTCCCATAAAAAACATTCTCACCACCTGGGCTGTGTCCACACTGCCTCCCCGGCTGCCCACCCCAGACAGCAGGGCAGCACTAGGCTCAAACCACACTAGTAGCTCTGTTGGAAATGGGACACTCCAGGGGAACAGGCACACGTTGCTACTATCATCATAAAGGCAAATGCCAGCAACTGAGCCTGCTCAGGGTCTGCTGGAGTGAGAGCTGCTCAGAGGGAGGGAGGGAGGAAGGCTGTGCCCAGCAGGAAAGGCCCTCCTGAGGGCAGAGAGGCTGGCACCCAGGCCACCCCATGCCCAGAACCCCCGGCCAGCACTCAACTCCATCCACACCACCCCTTTCCCTGTAAAATAAATACTGAGCATAACTCTGGGACACCCCAAGCCTACCTGTGCCACCTGATGAGCTGCTCCTTGGAGTCTCCCCTGGCCCGGGCAGGGCCCAGGACATCACAGGTCCTCCCCATCAACACTTAGTGTCCTACACTGACCTTCTGCATTAATTAATCCAGCATAATGGGCCTCATGTGTGGTCATCAGAGCACCTGGCACCTTCTGTGGTGCCTGTGCCACAGCCTCTCTCACTCACTGCTGGGCTGTTCAGTAAGAGCTCGGTGTGTGGGCAGCCCTGCCTGGCAGCGAAGCCCTGCCCAAGGGGGTTCGCCCTGTGGGGATTCGCTTCAGCCATAGCCTGCGATGGCGACCTGTGGGGAAGCAGCTGAGGTTCTCAGGGGTGGCAGAAAGCAGAAACACAGAGGGACCTGGGTGCCACCATGGCAGGCAGAGCGCCACGGCCCTCGGGTGGGAAGGGTGCTGCAGGGCTGGGCCAGCAGGGCACAGGGGCCTCTGCTCACTGGGTTTATCCAGAGTAAAAGTACAAAGCTGAAAACAAGAGTATATATCCATGTGGGCACAAGATTACATGTACATATAAAAGCCTAGGCTGCCATGTTGCGCTCTGCTGGGAAAAGGACAAGGGAGCCCTCCATCCTCCTCCTGCTTCCCTTTTGTATGGGCTGCAACTGCCAGATGGAGCCTGCCCTGCTGACAAGGCAGGCAGGCAAAAGGCAATGCTCTGAGTCCCAACAGGCTTAAGTATAAATGATGCACCTGCTGCTCAGGTGTCCCTGCAAACTCCCAGGCACAGACATTTAATCTTGTGGGGGGACATTCAAGTTTCTCCTGGGCTAAGCAGGGACTTCTGGCAGTCTACACTTCCAAAGGAGACACTTAAAACCACTGTTTCTCCTCTAAACCCTTTCATGCTGATAGCACTAGGCCCAGTATACCCCAGTCTTCAAAAGTGTAAATGTTTAACTGAAATCAGTGGGAGATGGACAAATATATATGGCAGTGGTGTTCTCCAATCACTACAGACCTTGTGCAAATTCTGCCGTGCCTACATTCTGTCCTCAGATTCTGCATTACTAACAATCTCTGTATTGTTGTAATGGCTGACATTCACAAATGTGCTTAAGTTAGATATTAAATAAAAATCACTCTGGACCATCCTCAATACTTTATTAACTTAAAACATTGTTCCAATAAATATGTGCCAAGAAACATAAGACACTCTGTAAAATCTAAATAAGAACATTTACAAACCTGTCAACAAAGTAAAAACAGCTTTTTTTTTAACTGAGGTACATGCAGGGTTGTTTAAGGCAAATTAAGTCAATTATACTTTTATAATAATTCCTGCCCACCTCAGAAAGTTTCCCTCTAAAAATTAAAAAAACAAAACCAAATATACAAATGACGCTATTGAGTAGCTATTTTCCAGTTATTAGAACAAGCCCAGAGTGCAGAAGCCTGTAATGGTTCTGGACAGAAAGTCTGTGCCTTCCTTGTGCTCCTGTCTTTCTCAGGCAGGATCACTTGTTGGATTGGTTTCTAGTTCTAAGGCATAATTCTGTGCTTTGGCTTTTCCAGTGGTCTTTTCACAAACTTCCTTCTCCCCACAGGATGTAGGAAGAGGTAACCCCCCCCATACCTCAAACACTCAGGCAGTCAGGCCTTGCACGGACAGAGAGACAGTTCTGGGAGGATAAAAAGGGCCTCTCTATAACTGATAATGCAGCTCCTGATTTGCACCAGAACAAGTGAGAGCAGACTCAGACCCAAACTGGTACCTTTGCTTAAAAACCAGCAAGATGTCAAACTGCACAGTCCTGAAAGGAAACCATCCAAGAGTGAACCCATTCAGCACTGGACTTAACCAAGGCAAGTGCTGATGGCTCTCTGTCATTGCACCATGTAAACACTGTTATACCCATGTTTTCCTGCAAGGTGATTCAAGCTACTGAAAACTTGAAGGGGTTCATCATGGCCATGGGAGAAGTATTTTCCACCTTACAGACATTTGGTAGCTTATCCATCTTTGGAATATCAAGGCTTCATATCTAAAAGACTTATTTTCCAGTGTTATTTCAGAGACAAAGAGGAGAAAAGAAAGAGAAAAATGCCAGCCTTTAATTTCTACTTTCAGTCATTCAGGTTGAGCTGTCAATGCATGGCTCTGTCCTCTTCTTTCCTCTTCAAGCTCTGTTCAGAAAGATAATGCCAGGGTCTGTGTTCAGGAAATGGCTTGGGTCCAGCAAGGAAGCCAAGGGAGTCTGTTCTCATAGTGTTGTAGGCTTTCCGTATTGCAGATGAGGCTCATTTCAGGCCATGCTGTGTCTCCCGGTGTCTCCGTAAATCCACCTTTCGTTGGAAGCCTTTGCCACACAGATCACAGCCAAAGGGCTTGAAGCCTGTGTGCTTCCGACTGTGGGTGATGAGGTTGGAGCTCTGACTAAAGGCTTTTCCACACACCTGGCACTTGTGAGGCTTCTCACCTGCAAGTAGAAGGTGGGAAAATGAAAGAGGGTGTGAAAGAGGCATCATGCTGCTTACATGGGACCACAGCGAACAGCAAATGCACACTGAGCCTTACAGCTTATTAAACAGATTCCTGTGTGATTACCTAAGAAGTCATTCTTACAAAAAACATGCAGTTGGGAGCCTCAAAGCATTAGTTGAGCCTGCACTACAGCTGAGCAGGTCTGGACTTGAATGCACGTCCATCCTGGGAGCAGTCTGAAGCACAGAGTGCTCTCAGGATACCACACTTTGTGAACATATTTGGCTGCATGGGCTCTGTCCAATTTAAACTGGCTTTGTGCCCTAGAAACGTGAGGAACTCCTTGAAAAGTGATGAATGCATGACATGGATTACTGTACCATCAGCATAGGGGCAGGGGGAATAGGTAGGTGGAGGTTGTTAAGATCAACCCAGTGAGCTGGGATCTGTCCCCAAGGGAGGTATTAGGACCATTCAGTTGAGCCCTGAAGGGCAGGGTTTATCCAAACATCTGTTCTTCTCTCTGTTCTCCACACTGAAATGCTATCATTCACAGCCTTGAAGTTCTCCTGAAGGCAAATAATGTAAATGAGAATAAATGCAGCCTCTGAAACTTCTACAGAGCACTCAGTGGCAAAACTCCACTGGTCTCCATGGGAGCAGGATCTCAGTGTGTTTTCATAGTGTTTATTATCAAATAACGAATAAAAGGGAACCCAACCACAATACCAAGTCAGATTTTCAGAGTGGCTTTGCACCTGCAGAGCTCACTGACTTCAGCTGGAGCAACAAACTCTCTGGATGTTTGAAGATCAGATTCTTAGAATTGTAAAATAATACAAAATTTGCTGAAGTCTCAGTTCATAAGTATATGCTGCATATGAACGGAATCCCTGATTCAGTTAAGGACCTGGTTTTATAGCAGTTTAAAAGCCCAGGCACAGTTTCTGATCTCACAACAAAATACTGGGTTTGACTGATTCAGAATTTGGCTGAAATTCTACTTAATCAAGCCTCATTTGAAAAAGTTATTATGGAAATACTTGTGTTACTTCTAAATAGTTCATTTTCATCCAGCAACCATCTAGTGGAAAATCTTTATAAGTAACATTTATTGTTCACTGCTTATCACGTAGAAAAGTCACAGTCAAGCAGCACCATATATAGTGCCATCTTTCTACATATTTGCCATTTTTAGGCTTTCACTCTTGATATCTGCTAGTGGACACATCAGGAAAAAGGATTTTTGTTATCTGAACCTTGGGTTTGGCCAGTAAAGCTATTATTTCATGTCTACAAATTCTTCCATATCTCACACATCATTCATTTCCCTCTACTTTAAGTGAACGGTGCAGGTCTGAAAGGCAAGATTTTCTTTTAATGATTTCTGATAAACCTGCCTTCTCACTGAATGACATTTTTAAAACAATTTCCTTTGGTGATTCACCTGCACTTTATTAGTTTCCATGTTTATTACTAACAGTGAAACTTGAGAACTCTGCACCTCTCCTTCCATTTTGTATCAAACTGCAGCCATTTCTCAGAAAGTCCGGGTGGAAGTGCAATCTCTGAACAAATATTTAGACTAAGAGCTGGATCCTCAGCCCTCCAGTTTAGTGTTTGATCTAGAGGAGGAGACTCCTGTTGCTCCTATTGTAAATTGGTAGATCCTGCAAAAAGCAATGCTGCAATCAAATTCATCTGTCATTTTCCAGGGACCTCAGCTGTAAATCAAGGCTACACGAATATAATACTCTACAAATCATCTTACACAAAAGCCCTTTGAATAAACATTGGTGGATCCTATTAAGAGAACACCGATTGGATTGCTAGGATTTGGGTTGTTTTGCAGCTGCTGTTCAGTAAACCACATTCAAATCACCCTCCTTTGCCCAAGTACAGCTCAGATAGCATGAACAGCAGCGGGGCAGTGAGAAGCACCGGGAGATGTGTGTGTACTGTCCCAGCTGAGTAGGAATGGATTGCTGCAGAGAAACCTCTGCCTTCGTGTTGGGGCTGAATACCAGCAGCTGCAGGGCTGACCTGTGTGAATGAAGGTGTGTTTCTTCATATCAGATTTCTGGTGGAATCGCTTCCCACAGTACTGGCACGGATAGGGTCGGGTGTCCGAGTGGATGAGCAGGTGGGTCGACAGAGTAGAAGATCTCTTAAAACTCTTGCCACAGATCTTACAATCAAAGCTGCGTTCCTGCAGAGAGATGAGCACAAACACACACATTACACCACAACGATGATCCCATCAGCAACAAACTACCCAGCAGCACATCAGTGTTGTCCCTTCTGCCTTAGCAAGCACTTACACTTCTCTAGAGAGCTAAACTGGCCTTCAGAGACACTAACACTGGCCTGATAGCACCACATGATAAAAAAGATAATGAATCCTCTCCCAGTGCTGTGCACTGCTTCTCAAAAAATTTAATTGAACAGCTCTTCCTGCTGGCAGGAATAGCCAGGTGGGGGCAGCCCTGATGGACCAGGCAGTCTGCCTGCACATTTTAACAGGGGCCCGAGACGCAATCACTCTACTGGGAAGCCAAACAGCTGCAGCACTGTTCAGAGGCCACCTCTTCACTGTACACAGGAAAGTGGGTGCTAAGGTCTGCCTGGCTCTCCTGGGAAATCCCTGTGGCAGACTGAGTTCTGCTGGCAGGGTAACAGCTAACTGCTTATCTGTAGTTCCATTAAAATTCAAGTGAAAGGTATGTAGAGCACCTGGGAAAAACAGCTTTTCAGGTTACTACTTTAACATATAAAAACAAATGCTTTAAGATCTTATGTCTCTCACCTCTCCCTCACACACTCCTTCCTCTCCACCACAAATCATCTCTTCTTTTCATCCCTTAACCTCCACTGCACCTTCCTCTTCCTTCTATGCTTTCACACAATCACCTTTATTTGGCTTTTAGTGCACTCTCCCTGAAATGCTGTCCTCTCCATAGACACAGTATGCAGTGTGCTCTTTTCACCATTGTTTAATGGATGATGAGATATCTCCCCTCATTGTGTGCTCTGCTGGTGGCACACTCATGAAATTATAAATAAAACAGTTTGCAAAAAAACATTGCTGTAACTCTATCCACTAAAAGCCAGTCTGAAGAAGGAAGATTTGCCAAGTCAAGTGGGTGGGGAAGGGGAAATATGGCACAGTATCAGCAGGTGGAAAATGTTACAAGTCCTCCTACCAAAATTAACTACCATATTCTTCTGGGGTGTGACTCAGAGTGTGTTGAGACGGGTAAAGTCTGTGCTCTATACCTGACTGGTCATTCAGATGTTCCCTTCACAGACACACAGACTACAAACAAGGAAAGACTCACTGCTCTGGGGGAAGGAGGAGAAAGAATGAGGAGAATTGCATCCAAAGAAATCACAGTGAGTTGCTTTAGCTGTTAAAGAGAAGTCTACATCTGCATTACAATTTCCAGCTCTGAGAGTGAAAATCTGTTACCTCTGGAGTGCCAAGAGTGCCCATTGCTTAACAGGGATGCATGCAAGGTCTGAGGAATGGAAACAAAGCCTGTGTTCTTTAATTTGTTGATTAGCTCCTTTGCTCACTAGCTGCCCACCCTTTCCTCTGCTTGTCACATATTCTTCACCTACAACTGCCCAACTGCAGCCCTACCATGTTCTCTTCCCCTCCTCAGTTTAGATTCCCAACTCTTGCCCTGCAATTGCCTTCCTGCCCTCCCCAGCCAGCTGAATAAGGCAGCTGGCCCTGGCTCCCAGACCTTCATCCTGGCAGCCTGCCCTGCTCTCACCTGCGAGTGCACGGCCTTGTGCTGCTCCAGGCTGACTGCATGGCCGAAGGTCTTGCCACACATGTCACAGGCAAAGGGCCTCGTGCCACTGTGTGAGCGGCGCACATGCACCTCAAGGCCGTGCGGTGTGGAGAAAACCTGAGGGAGGAGAGTACACGGGGTCAGGTTCACCAGGGAGAAGGGTCTGGGGAAGAGTCATAACCAGTGTGGGAGAAAGGGACCCCTACCTTGCTGCACTTAACACACTTGTAAGAGCCAGTGCTGATGAGCAATGGGCGGCACAAGAGGTCTGACTCCACTTTGATGCCACCTGGCCCCTTCTCCTGCTGCAGCCCAGGCTGTGTTTCGGCATAGAGTCCAGGAGCTGCTGCCGGCGAGCGCTCAAACAGCCCCGTGCCTGGGGAGCTGAAGTCACCATACAGTCCAAGGGAAGAGCCACACTCAGCGCCATACAGGGCAGGCTCAGAGCCTCGGTCGCAGAAGAGCCCCAGCGTTGAGGTTCGCTCCAGCGTTGGGCAGGGCCTGTAGCTTTGCACAAGGTGCCTCAGCTCAGAGCCACCCAGGCTGTTCCACATGTACGGTTTGAAGGGCACCGAGAAAGGGGGCGCTTCATCTAGGGATGGACACACAGATCTCTCCGAGGCTGTGGAAACACAAGGGCATGGGAATTAGCGTGCTTCACAATCCAGACACTATCACGGGGCAGAACAGTCTCAGCACTCAGACTTATGCCCAGAGGCAGACCCCTGTACTGCACACTGAAGCTGCCCTTTCATCTCTCATGGGAGGACATTTTACATTGCACATTAGGGGCTGAGCATCCAGTACTACCTACTTACTGGATGTCCCAGCCAAATTACTTAAAGCAGACATCAATTTTTTCTGTCTCAATCTCTGGGTGTCCAGGTGTATACACACTGATCTGACTGTGAAAACAGTCTAAACAACTCAGTCTGCAACTTCCTACAGTTTTATCTGCAACTTCTCAGAAACATGTATCTACTATGTCCCAAGATGGACATCAAAGCTCGCAGTCCATGTTTAAGCTCTGACAGAGATTCTACACATCCATATAGCAAATATGGCATTACAGAGGTGCCAGACACAGCAAATACGTACCAAGATTTACCTGTTCAACAAAAGTAGCTTGTTGCACAATTTAATGTCCCAATCTAGTCTCTCAACTTCATGCCACAACTGACCATAACTATACTACAACATAACTGAAATAAATAACAGCTTCTGAGGTGCCTGCATAATATGCCACACTTTTTCAGAAAAAAAAATCCTGAACAACTAAAATCAATCCTCATCTGAAAAACAATCATGATTGTTTCAGATTGCTCTGAGGTTCTCCATGTGAAGAAATTGAGTCCACCCACAACACAGAGCTTTGTAAAGTCATCAGTATAAGCCACATTAAAAACTGAAGACACAATTAACATTTTCCTACCAGTGATAATCAAAGCAAACTTCCACCAGGACAAGCTTAGATGGCTTTAGTTGACTCTAACAGGCTCACCTTGGGCAATGGCATCTGATCAAGAAACTGGGCACTACAATATCAATCATACTTGGGGGCCAATAGCAGAGTCTGACATAATGGCAGGAGCACAGCCTTTCAGATGAGGCACAAATGCTCAGGAAGCCTTGCATGGATGAAAGCACAGTTGGGCACGGAGCATGATGTACCAGACCCCAACCATGTCTGCCAGAGATGCCGATTAATGGCTGAGGTGCACTGCTTTCACTTCTCATCACAACACACAGCAGCATTGGGAGAGTCAAATCTCTCCACTGGACAAATGTTTTAGTGAACCAAGGAAAAGATGAATCAGTTAACTGCTGAAACACCAATGCCTTCATAGAGATATTGGCACTGCTTACAACTTGGGCTTCCAGATTAACGCCTCTTAACGAAAATCTTGTCCACCCACAATTGCTCTCCTACTTTTTCTCCCTCCTGTCAGCTTCACAGCTCCCATGGCCTTCTCAGCCTTCGGTAAAACAAGATAAGCAGGGGTGGACTAGGGAAGGAAGGGATGATGTGTTAGGCTATCCATCTGAATAGGCAAATGGTCACTGAGAGGTTACAGAAGGGAGTGAGAAATCAGGTGAAAACTGAGCTTTGAATGACATGATTGTTTCCTATCTTTTACGTAATTTCAGACGTTAACAGTCTCAAATTCTTCCATTGAAATTAGCAGTCTTTTGGTTGGATATATATGCACACATACCAACTGGGACATTTGAACAGAGCAATGAAATCAAATTAGCTGACATGGTGCTGAGCATGATTTTTCCTGTTCTGCGCTGACTGCAAAGTTGCGGTCAGTGTCACATCATCTATCTTGTGTCTTTGCAACCAGTTTCAGTGTTGCCATCTCTTACAATTTTACCACAAAATTAAAAACTATTTTAAAGTCCCAGCTCTTAAAACTGCATGATTTCATCAGGCCTTCAGCTTTTTTGTTTGTTTGTTCTTGTTTTAACCTTCCCCCCCCCTTAAAGCCAACTTCTAGTCCAAACATTAAAGAAAAGTATGAAAACATAAACCCTCAATTTTTCAACACTAGAACCAAATATCCATAAGGTATTACTTACAATCTTGATTTCTAAGCCAGCTCATCGAGTGAGAGGAGAGGGAAGGTTGACCTGATTTTTGAGCCCTTGGAATTGGCAATACAGTACACGGTGAACACTGCACCACAGATCAGTTTGCGTGCAATGTTCCTTCCATCACCTCGCATGCTTTGGAGCCCTCTCAAGCACAAGTACAGGGGAGTCACTCATGTTATACTCAAGCCATCCAAGCCCTGTACCCAGTGTAAAAGCAACCTCCAAACCCTGCTCTGCCACACTGCAAAGTACTTCTGTGTCTGCCTCTCTTCCACTCCACAGCATCTAGGTGGGAGCAGGGAGGGAGACAAAGATTCTCCCTCATTTTCCTAGAAATTCTGTGCAGCCTTTATATAGACTACTTCTGGGAGAAAAAAAAAAATCAATATTCTTTTTTGAAGGCAAGATAAACTCAACCTTAAATGGCTGATATGCATAGCAAAGAAAGATTCAAGTGTCCTCTTAAACAGAGCACAAAACACCACTTTCTGCCCATTATACCCAGTACAAGTCTCCTTTCAAGACTGGAACATCAAGAGACTCATCAGGACTTACTAATACACTGCTGCAGGAGCTCCCATGCACCTTCTGTATATGCAAACTCGTGTGATTAGAGATACACACAGAAAGTGAGGTTAAATAGCAAAGTGATTTGCACTAATGGAGTCAACAGTGTATTAGAGAGTTAAAAGGTAGTGTGTCTATATGCTGTATGCCCACCTAGATCAGCAGCACAGCACTCAAAACCAAAAGTGAAATAAGGATTTCACTGCACACTGAAGTGCAACCTGCACCTATATTCAGAGATAAGGGGGTCATCGTACTGCTCACCATGCCTGCTCTGAGCATGACTTAGAATCATCATTTCTCATCTGCTCTACCTGGCAAAACACAAAAACTGTGCCTCATCCAAACACAATCACAGGAATACAGTCTCTCACCAGGGCATCTTAGAGAAGTGACCTAGACACAAATTCCAGCTTTGCACTGAATTTGACAAAGCAGCTGGAAGGCAAAGGGCTTTGGGGGGCTGAGGGAGGAAGCCTAACTATCTAATCCTGCTGCCACTGTCTTCATCATTAACATAACAGCACCTGTCTCAATGCACTGAGATTCATTTAATAAAGTTCTTACACTTCCTGGGACTTCCTTACCTCCTATGAATGGGATCAGACAATCCCTGAACCGCACCCCCCTACAATTCAAAAAATCTTGATCTGGGGATGTCACCTGCATTTTGCAAAGCTATTTTCCCGGGATAGCTGGATGATTGGCTGGGAGCTAGTGAATCCCACTGTCAGGGAAGAAATGAGTGGAGAAGAAGAAAAGGCAGAGTAGACCTGGTAAATACCTGCTCCATTTTACATCTGCCTTTATACAACACGTGAAAACGGTCTGTTTCCTGTGCAGAAATTGTAATTATTTGGGAAAGGAGAAGCAGGACAAATTCATTAGAAAAAAAATTACCCACGTGGCTACACTTTGTGCAGAAATATTATCAGAAGAGAGACTGTTGCATTGTTGTATTTGGTCTGGTCTGTCATTTGCACAGACTGAAACTGTCCTGTGACTGGCTGTGATGATGCTGGGCAGCATTTTGAATGTTCCTTCAAAGGGGCTTAGGACTCTTAAAAGAAGATGAGGCTTTAAAAATGCAAACCCACATGATTACAATCAGGCACTGATATGTGAGGACACTATAAAGACAAAGTAGGAAAACCCGGTGGCAAACCAGGACTAAGAATTCGTTTGCTGGTGTCTGCTGTCACTTGATAAACCTAACACAATCTCTCCTTCATCGAGACAGAAATTGTTCTTTTTTCCAGCTGTCACTTTTTAATCGAAGCAATAAAAAATAGTTTTATATATGCACGTATTTTTGTTATAAAATGACACCACTGTATTTTTAAACGAGATAAGTATTTGCGCCAGGCTGGGGACAGAATTTCCCACTGCTTCAACCACATCAAAGGCAGGACGAGGGAGCCAGAGACAGGCACTACAGCCATAAGTGTGAGTTTCCTGGATTTGGGGTGTTTAAATCTGACCATCATTATTTTCCTCTGGTTTTTACAAATGCGTTTATGGAAAAGAAAAATAAACAAACAAAAAACCCCAATCCAAAAAAAACCACCAAAAGAGAGGGGGGCGGGAAGAGAGAGAGAGACAGATCCTTTTTATAGGCAAGAGTCAAGAAATAACGTGAAAGGGTATTGGGGAAGATGTCTACCAGGCAGTAAAAAACACAAAATCAACGTTGTTTGCTACAGGTATGTAGACTGCCTAGCAGAAATTTGTACTGTCTTAAAAAACTTAAAAGGTCCGTATAGGCAGGACCCTGTAGGAAAATGCCGGGACCCTTAAAAACATAACCGACCTGCTTTTAACAATTAATCACGAACAAAAAAATCAACACCCGATGTCATGACAACTTTTCTACAGCCTGCTGAAGGAGCAGCGGGACACGGGCTGGGAAAGCAAGCCGAAAGATGTAACCCGAAAACGAGTGGAAGGAACAGATTCTGGCAAATCTGTGGGGGGAAGAAAATAATAATAAAAAAGAGACAGGCAAATATGTCCCTTGTACTCGTTTTCGGCGGCGGCCACCAACCACGAAATACATGCTGCACTGCCCCACGGCACGGACGCTGACATGCAGCCGGACGCCCGCTGGGCGATGCTCGCCCCGGTCCTACCTGGAGAGACGGAGGGCGAGGGAGGTCTCCAGAAATCCTCGAACTCAGACACCCTGTCACAGACGCTGCCCTCGCAGCTGGGCACTGACTCGGAGGTGCCATCGGCAGCCTCGGTAAGGTGGGATTCCGGGGAGAAGCGCCCTTGGGAAGTCTCCGGATCGGGCGGGGCAGTGCGGCATAGCTCCGTGTCCTCGGGGATCTTGCTGTCTGCAGGGCAAAGGGGGCGAGGGGGCTCATCAGTGCGGGTCCATGGTGGGAGCCAGCCACCTCCCGCGGCGGTCTCGCTCCCACCAAGGTTTCATGTCGGACGCTCTAAAACCCCGCATCGGCCCCTCCGGCGTCCCGCGGGGGCTGCACAGGACCGGCCGGTGCCGTGAGCAGCGGGGTGATGCGGGGCAGGCGGGCAGACTCCTACCTGCACAGATCTGGGCTAGCACCGTCTCCAGCCGCACGCTGTAGTCCTCGTCGGCGGAGCGGGGCTGGTGGTAGCTGTGCGCTTTCTTGCTCTTCACTAGGAAGGACCTCGGCATGGTGGGGTGCTGCCACGGCCGGCACGGCCGCACTCCCTCTCCAGGCGCCGGGCGCGGCGGCGAGTGTCACCCCCGAGTCTCCTGCGGGGCGGCGGCGAGGAGGCGACCTGCGGGGAGGCGGCGATCCCGCCGGTGAGGGCCGGGGGCGCCGGCCGGGAGGGGCCGCTCGTCGGGGGCGGTGCGCCAGGTGGCGGCGCGCAGGTGGCGGCGCGCAGGTGGCTCCGGCCGCCGCCCCCGGCCCCGCTCGACTCGCCCCCCCTTCCCTGAGCGCAACTAACTCAGCCTCCCCCTGCCCCCGGCCAACGCCTTTCCACCCTCCACACGAGGGCCTTGGGGCCGCCTCGGCCACGCTCCGGCAGCCAGATCGCGGGGAACAGGCAACAGCAGTAGCCGGGCACCGTTCGTTGGACGAGGGGGGCTGAGGGAGCTGGGGGTCGCGGTCGGGTGCAGCCCCGTCCCTCCGCGGGAGCGCGTCCGCAGTCGGCCCACCGGGCGCACCGCGCCTCCGTGCTGGTCCCCAAGCCGGCGCCGCAACACAAGCTGCGCCAACAAATCTCTCTTCCCCAGAAACTGCTTATCAGTCCCCGCCACCCTGAACGGGCTGGTCAGCGCGCGGTTGCTATCGGGGCGGGCGGCAGAGTCGTTACAAACTCGGCAGCGTAAACCTGGCGCTTGAGGGGCTGTTCCTGTCGGAGGGACTGATTCACTCATCCCGCGCGAACCACGACAACGCGAAAACGAACAAAACGGAATCTTTCCTGAAGCCCGCAGCTGTCGGCGTCGCGACACCTTGCAGTTGCGGGCACTGAAAGCCGGGGCGGGGAGAGGAGACGAGGTGGGAAACCTCCTGGGGGACCCTGTGGGGAGTCGTGGAGTCGAGGGGGGCCAGGGACCAGGTTAACGAGAGCTGCCCTGAGCCGGCTCCTCGGAGTAAGACAGGAGAGGTTCACTGGAACTCGTCCAGTAGCGGGCCGCCTCTGCCATTACACCTGACACTTTGCAAATTTAATCCAAGTTCGTTGGGATCTTTAAGGGGGTCGCTTCACTTTTTTCCCCCCTCTCCCGTTAGCGGCCTCAGGTTTGCGAACGGGGAAAAGAGGGAAGGGGCCCAACCCGTTGGCGGGGCGCAGGAGCTGCCCCGCAGGTGCCCTCCCCGGCTGTGCCGCGAAGCACCGGCCCGTCCGCGCCCGGAGGGGGCCGGGTCGCTCCGCGCCGCCGGGGAGGCGCCGCCCACGGGCACGGGGCCGGGTGGCCGGGTGGGAGCGTTGCTGCCCAGACCCACCTGCGCCTGGGTTCATCCTTGAGCGGGGTCTGGCAGCGAGGGGGCCCGCGCGGAGCAGGGCGAGAAATCAAAGCGCTCTCGATAACGGGTCGCTCCCCCGACAGCAGCGCCCGCCGCAGCCGTTGGGGGCTCCGGGCGCCGGCGCCGCTTCTGCCGCGTGTTTTCGTCCCCGGCGCGGCGCTTTTCCCTCCAAAAGCCACGCCGCGGAGGCGCCGCCGGCCTCCCAAGGCCGGAGCCGGCCAGGCAAGGACCGGGCCCGTGGGAAGGCGAGTTCCGCAGCCCACCTGTCCGCCGCGGGCACCCGCCCCCGCTTTCCCCGCTCCCGCTGGCCCGACGGCCGTGCCCATTCGGTGGCCGCCACTCCGGGGACGAGAGGAGAGGGGCCTCTGCTGCCCCGGCTCGCCCGCCGGCGGCTGCCCATGCGAGGGGAGAGAAGCGAGAGCGCTTACCCATTAGGAGGGGCGAAGGAACCTGGGCTGTCAACGGGGTACGCACGGCAGCCTAATAGTTTGCGTGACTTTAAACTTAGCCTCCCTTCAAAGAGCAATGGTGCTTGAGTTGGCTTTTTTTTTCTCTTCTCTCTCTCTCTCTCCTCCTTCAGAGCTCGGCCCCCTAAACCACAAATTCCACTTCCTGAGCGTTAGTTAGGAGCTTCTGCAAAAAAAAAAAAAAAGTTTTTTTAAAAAGCCAGAACTTCACAAATCAGTACTGTTCCCGTCCTCTCTTTCTCTCTCAGTTTTCCTTAAATGAAAATGTCTTACCGTATTCCACCTCACACAGGGCTCGCTAAAGTGACATCGAAGTGTCATTCTGGAATCGGGCCTTTCATTTCTCTCGGGGTTCTGCTCCAGAAATTACACAAATCTATCTGAACTATTCTTGGATCCCCCTTCGACTTCCGCAACGAGAACAAGTCACAGATTCAAAACACAGATTGACTCTGGCGGGCAGAGGCAGAGGGCAGGAGACGGGGCAGCCGGTGCCCGCCCTGCCGAGCCCGCTCCGCGCCACATCCCTGCCCCCGGCCCGGCAGCGGGGGCCGCACCTCCCGCCGCCATCGGGACGTGCGTGGCGCTGTAATCGGGGCTAAGGCCAGGCCTTGGGCGACAGAGACCTCTCCTACACTAGAAATAACTTGTTGTGGAAAACTCTTTTGGGATAAATACGCCCAACGGCGCTGAAAATACCTTAAGACCCAAGCCTAGAGGTTTGCTCATTTCCCTTCGGATTTAGGTAATGGTTAAATATGGAAGGGGTAGGCGAGATCCCCACACCCCACTCCCCCCCCCCCCCCCGCTACTGTTTGCTTGACAGCGATTCAAACACGCAGGAGGGAAGCGATTGCCGTCCTCCCCTGCGTGCCCGTGCTTAGGTGCACTGACTCGGGGAGGATCCGTGGGGCAGGCACCGGCGGCAAAGAGAAAAAGGCTTGCCTTGCTTTACACACTCACACACGACCTCAAAACATAGTTTTCCAGGTCTAGCCTCGGATTCCTAACGCAGCCAGGAAATCCAGCTCGGGTCTCCGGTATCTTTCTGAGGTGGTTCTGGGCTTCGCTATTTGACATCTCGGGTCACCAGCGTCGTTTCGATGGCTGTAGGGCCCCTCAAAATGCGGCTCTGCAGTGAGCCAGTCGAGGTTTAACACCATTTTCCGTTCAGAAACGACTGAGACTGAAGTCGGACATGACAGAAGCTTCAGCCTCCCTCACGCCCTGGAGCATGCTGGCTTTGCGAGCAGATGTTTTTTTCGCCACCACCCCCGAAGCATTCACAGAAACATTAGTCATTTGATGTCAGTGAGCCCCTGTGGAACATAGGATTAACCTGACTTCCCAAGTCTTACTAAGCAAGCAAACACCACCACGGGAAAGACTGTCCAACCTTTTGCTGGTGGTTTAGTGTGACACAAAAGGAAGCTGAAGAACACGACTGACACATCGCCCTTAACACCTTCATTATTGCCGGAAAGTTCCTGGTGCTGGGCACAGCAGTTTTACTTACGGCAGCTGTGTACCGCGGTCTCCTTGCTGCGCCTTCGGTTGATTACTCTGAAAATCATTCACGCCTTCGGCTTCAAAAATCAATGCTCGAATCAGTAGAAATAACCAGATTAGAACAACTCGGTCTAATTTCGTGTATGCGTCTTCGTTGACTCACTGTGACTTTTCGAGAAACAGTCTTTCTCGTTTGCCTCTGAAATGGGATGATAAACTCATACCCTTTTGAGTACCTAGCTACAGGGCGCTTTGATTGGATGTAATGAAGGCAAGAGAAAAAATTAGTATTAGCGCTCATAAATAATTGTGACCTGGTTACAAGAAAATACATATTCGTCTTTATATATGTAAATTCAAAATTTATACAGGTGGTGCAGCACGCTGTAAGGCGCGGTGATCTCCGTGCGTAGGGCGCTCGCAGCCATCCGAGATGCGGGGTGCGGGATGCGCTGCCGGGCGCCGAGCGGCTCCGCCCGGGGCTGTCCTGCGGGAGGCACTGCGCCCAGCCCCTTCTGCTCGGCCCACCTGCGGACGGCCCTTCCGCACCTTCTGCTCCCTAATCGGGTTAAACCCTTCAGCAGAAATAAAGAAATCAACGAGTGAACCAAGCGAATGCTTCATATACAGCCATATAATCTCTCGTGTGAGGGTGGGCGCTTCATGGGCACCGGGAACAGACATCTGGCTCTGGGGGGTCAGTTTTCTCAAACGATTAGAGGGGAAATGGTACGAAACCGGCTGTGTTTCGTGATTTGCAAACCCAGTTCGTGCCTGGAATGGACTCTGCCTTCCCGGAATCCCGGCTGGACGGGCCATTTGTTTCACGCCGCCGGTGGGGAGGGGGAAGCGGAACGCGGGCTCTGCGCACCGAGTGCTGCCGGGGATGACCCGGGGCTGCCAGCGGGGCCTCAGGCAGGTTCAGCTCTGTCGCGGGAAGGTGTGCGGACACACCCCCGCACACCCCGCACACCCCGCAGGTACCGGGGTTACCGGGCGCGGGGCCACCTCGTGCGCGTGAGCCTCTGTGCCACGTGCCCGCGGGCGGCCCCGCGAGGCGGCCCCGCGAGGCGGCCCCGCGAGGCGGCCCCGCGAGGCGGCCCCGCGCGCTCAGCCCTGAGGGGAGCCCTCAGCGGAGCCCTGAGCGGAGCCCTCAGCGCTGCCTCCGCCGCGCGGGGAGCCGCCCACAGCCATCGCCCCAGGGTCCTCCCCACGCCGAGAGGAGCTGCTATCTGCAGTAACAGCACGGTGAACAGAGGTGAAGGGGCTCGGCTCTTATTCTTGGTTTACTCTGTGACGTGTGTGCCGCAGCTCAGTAACCTTTGAGGTGGTCTTGCCTGTGCAGTGGCCATCGTGTGACATGCAAGAGCTCTGTGACAATGCCAAGTGTTCTGTGTCCCAGGGTGGAAAAAGCCAAAACCCAGGCCCTGAGTTGGCGGAGGGCTGTAATTCGTGGGCAGTGTAGGGCTGGGTTTTAACGGAGCTGCTCCAATGCTTCCCCCCAAAGGGAGTGTGGTATTCCAAGTTAAACGTAAAAATTTGGTAAGATACAGTTGAATGCAATGATAAGTGTACGATTGCTACCCCTTGGTGTCAAAAGAGGGGAAGAAATAAGAGAAGGGATTTAAAGTAGAGTGCGATTTTATTATAGTCGTGCTTAAAACTGAAGAGCTATTAAGTGTAATTCCCTGCACTGTTCACAGCAGCTGCCTGGTGTCACTCTTAGAGCTAAAGATAACATCAAATAAGGCGCCAAACGCGACGGGCTGCAGGTGAGATCTTCGATCAGAAGTGATGAGAGACTTTGCAACAGGAATCTGAAGACCAGGATTTGACAGGTTAGGTGCTTGGTACATAGGAGAGGAGAAGTAGTTTGTTGTGTGTGGAAGTCAGGATTGGGAGAAGGCAGCAAAGAGGGTGATACTGGGGGGAATTCGTGCATACTTTAAAGTGATAAAATTTGGGAGCACAGTTATGCAGAACAGTTTCACTATGAGAAGCTGCTAGAACTTGTAGTAGTGTGCATTCTGTTGGAAAGTATGTCTTTTTTTAATAACTTTTTTTAAAAACCTGTTTTTAACATGATGCTTATTGTTTATTTTTTCTTCCACCATCTTGTTCACTGCTGCCTTTATGGTTTTCCTTGTGACATAAACACGTGACGTAAACATGTGAGAAATTAATCAGTGATTTTGATTGGTTTTTCCAGCAATCAAAAAAAGTGCAAAATAACTTCTGCTGGTCTCAGAGCAGATTAGAAAAGTAATGATCCCTGTAAGCACAAACTGGGGAGGGAAAGTGACACTATGCTGTGGTGTTGAAAGCTGGCATGAACATAGACTATGTGAAATGGTCTCATAGGAATTTTAGTTCTCGTAGTGGGACAGTAGAAGTTTCAGTCACTTGGGTAGTAGTCTACAATTCTAAGAGTATGTTACACTGCTTTTGTTTTTCCTAATTGTGAAATAAGGTATTAGTTCCTGGAAAGGGAGAGTGTTAAGCTGTTGTATCTACGATCTAGCGGTTGTATCTTAGTAGTCAGTCAGTGCCCGGGCATGCGTAGGTATGCATATGTAACGCTTTCTCCACTGAAGCTGAAACTCCATGCTATACAGAGCTTATGTTGAAAGTCAATTTACTGTGTACTTCCTATTATTCAGAATTTCGGGTTCTAAAGCCTAACTGCGGAAATGTATTTCACCGATTTTTCTTATGTTAAAAACAAAACAAAACAACAAAAAAACCCCAACCCCAAAACAAAGAACTCCATCACCAGCTAAAATCATCAGAGAATTACAGAAAATATGCTGATGTAATTACAATGATAGAAGTATTTCACAGAACAAAAATGTACTTAATTGAATCTAGAAATCTGTTAGTTATACATAGCTTTTCTCTTCTCTCAATACACAGAATTAGTAGCTGGTGCACGATTGAACATAACACCGTAGTTTCCACATAGATTGTACAAACCTCTATCTTACAGGTTGATTTTTTTTTTAGTCTCCAGGATTAGCCTAGTGGCTCTCCTAGGGGATTTGCATCATCCTCTATCTTCTCCCGAAATGAGTTACATTATTTGGAGCCTCGACAGGTAAGAGAATTAGCAGTACATCCCATATAAAATGTGGGAATTTTTATGCTAACATATCTCTAGGTTATTCTAGCTTAAAATAGAAATGTGTGAGCATCAAGTTTCACTAAATCACTAACACAGTCTCTGATACACAACAGTGATTATATTAAATACTTCAGAAAAACATGCAATACCTTCTGTGTTGCAGTTCTAAAAAAGGGTTGAGTACTGATCAAAATCAATAGTACAGAATTTACAAAGTGGTTTTGTTAAATTTATGCAAACTCCTACGTGAATGCTTCTTTTAATCACTTTCATAGCAGTTTATTTAATACAGGAAATTGCAGATACAGTTGAAAATTGAATTTAGTGGACAATAGTACTTTGTGGATGTGTATGTAGATGAGGTCTGCTTTTTGTTTAAAAAAAAAAGTGACCAATGAGAATAAAGAGTTGTTGAGCTGTGAATGTAATACATGCTTCTTATCTTCACTGATGTACTTTCTCCCACACAGTCATGGTCCAAATTTTTCACAAATGTTACAAAGCTTCTGACATATGAAATGACTTCAGTAGGAAGAGGTCTAACCATAAATGCTATTAGTACTTAAAATACTCATAAGAAAATGCAAATTAATTAGTGAAGGCATTTGATTATCAGACTGGGGAAATCACAACCATTTTCACTACATAAAATTGTAATTTACAATTACATAAAATGTAATTTACATATAAACCCCATATATAGCAGGGCATCCCCCTTCCCTATTTCACCTCTCTTCTCAGCTGCAGCACTTACATATTCAAGAATCTTGAGTTTTCATGTTTACGTGCTTTTTTTTAACCTTATGATTTTAGCGTTAGCATTGAGCTTTTCCAGCCTGCATTTTAAAGCAAATCTAAGCAATTAGCAATGTTTGTTAGAAGGTCATGGTATGTAGCATAATTAATGTTTTATTTATTGACAAATATATTGTTATGCTGTTAATAACTTGACAATATTCTCATGCACAGTCAAATTATAATACATACAGCAAAGAGATTAGTATCTTTTTTTTGCCAGAAGAGTTGCAGAAAAAGCAGGATGATGCTGAGCAGCTTGTCTTGCGCTGTCTTCCTAGGATAGTCTGTGTATAGCCAAGTCTTCTGAAACTGCAGCATGTCCAGTGACTCATTTTTATCACTAGATGTAGCTGGTTGACTTCTGTATTTCCCTTAATATTTTTATTTATGCTGTTATTCAGTATCAGTATTTATTCTGTACTTTAAGACCACAAAAGTTCAGGAAATAACTCTTGGTAGCTAATCTCATTTGCTATCACTTGAATATTAAGGCAGTTATTGCAAAATCATAACACTTCACTGTTCAAACAGAGAGGATTTTTATGGCTCTTCAACTGAATTTTGTGCCTGCCACTTATTACAGAAGATTACCTTTAAGAGAGGCTTGCAGCTGGTATTGATGACAGGCAACAAGACATTTGTCACCTATCCTCTTGGGCAACAATGATCCAGGTGCAAACTTAAGTTAGCAGATGCTCGTTGGAAGCAAAAAGACAATTGTTACTCATTTGTGAACAAAAGTGCTCCTAATTTGGTTTTGCATACATAAAATTTTTATCAGGGATAAGAATCAGTGAGCTAATCCACCTGAGAGCTGGCAATTCCCACAGGCTATACTGGGAACAACATATAATCAGTGGTAGGATGTGGGGAAATTTTGCAGAAATACTGAAGCAAGTTAGGAGCTGCAGACATCAGTAATTTGGAATCTGTCACCTACGTGCTTTAAGATGTAAATTAGATGCACCTGGGCAGATACTACAGTTGAGAGGCCCAGAATGTGCTACTTCCATGCAGCCTTCTCTATCATTCTTTGAAAGTTTGTTAATCTCCTCACTCGCGCTGTTTCTTTCTGAAAATACATTCCAAATAAAGGGAAAGGAAATGCCTCATGGGCCTGGCAGATGCATTCAGCAGTATGCTTCCACACTTCTGCAGTTTTAAACAACTACACTGCTGCTTGTGAGTAGCAAGACAGTTAACATACATGCTGCCTATCAGAACCAACTTGTGCGTGGCTTTTTTTTTAATAGAACAGTTGCAAATATTGCTAAAAGAAGTCTTAAGGATTGCTTAATTACATAACATGGCAATAATGGAATATTAAGAATATTCTTGACTAGAATGTGTCTGAGAGGGCAAGTAAGTGTTCATATGACAACAGGAGAATATGTTGTTCTGTTCAGGTAGGTGAAGCCATTTTACTGGATCTCAGTTTTCAGGAGACTGAAAGCAGAATGCTCAGCTCAGCTCTCACTGCTTTGCTCAATCACAGCTATTTGGTGACAGCACCAATAGCTCACTTCCTACATAGGTCTGCAGTATAAACTGTAAGAAGACTGAACTTACATATTTTACACTGCATTGACCATGTGTTCAGTAGAACTGTGAGAAAATTCTCTTCTATCAATTTATAGAAACGGCAAAAAAACTTTCGCAGGACAAGGAAACTTACAGAAAAGGATCCTTTATTTGCAGCGCTGGGTGCAGTCCCAAGCCGCCCGCCTGGAAAAGCACACCCCTCCCCGAGCCCGTGTCTTTCTTATACTCTTCAGTTACCCAATATCTTGAATATTCAGCAGGTAACAAGTATTTTACCTTAAAAGGGTACTTTTCAAACTGGCGGGTGGGTGTCACCCTCCCACCTGATTGGCTCCTCACTTGATTGGTCCCACCTGATTGGATCAGGGCATACCCCCTGTACAGTTTGATTGATTGGTGACGTACCCCTCTGTACATGTACAGGGGGACCCCCTTGTACAAAAAGACACGTGGCTGATATTGTATCCTACCTCGGCCGCAATATTCCCTTGGTGTACAGCCCTGACGGGGCCTTTCACCTTACAATCTTCGCGAGACGCCTGAAATAAAATTAAATGGGAGGTAAGAAGGAAGTCCCAACACCCCGTTTCCTACTTACATAACTTTACTTATAATAAAACCAGATTATTTTATTTCTCATAAGAACTGAATAATTTTTCACCTTATTTGAACCCATCTAGAGGCCACAAGTGACTATGTGATAACCAAGGACTGTAGCTTGGAAGTGACTAAACAGTAAATGCTGCAACCTTGTTAAATCATGAAAAATTTATTTTCATTACATATACATGAAGGTAAAAGATTTCAGTCAATAGTGTTTTGAACAAGCATTTCTGACACGAGCTTGTTAGTGTAGCTAGGCTGAAACTGAATGTAAAGTTAGTGTTTTGCCTTTATTTAGTAATTCACTTCTAGTGTGTATATACAGAATTCATTTTCCTGTTAGAATACCAGAGACAGTAATATTGCAACATTTACATTCCTCATATAAAATGGTGTAATGTACATTTTCAGCTTGGTGTAGATATATAAATATGTACAAAATAAACATTATTGTAATTAATATATTTCAGACCAGTTATTATTTAGCAACATCAAAAGCAGATGCACGTAGATTTAAGTGAAAATGGTGAAAACACCTTTATGACATTAGTGACCATTATTGGCATACATGAAGTACTACAGATAAAGGCTTCTCTTTCAAGCCTTCTGTGGGCATCCAATAACTTTAGTAAAAAACCAAAAGTAATTGAGAAGTATAAGGTAATTTTATATATATGTGTCATGATCAGATGGTTTACTAGGGTCCATCTTGATCACAGAAGGATAACAATGTAAAACATACACTTTTGTTCAGAGCATAAAATATTGCACAAAAGCAATTTCTTTTGAGGAAAATAATTCCCGTGTTTGTGAACAGCAAAAATGGTTCTTATGCACTAAAGAAATAATATATTTGCAGTTTCTAAACCAAAGAACATTCAGTAATACTGTCAGAACTGTCATCCATCAGCTTCTTCCCAGCCTGTTTTATGGCAATGGTATGTCATTAGCAAGATTTGGCAAAGAGAGAAGGCAGACAAACAGTACATCTATATTCTTATCACAGGCCAGACCAGATCCAATAGTTGCCTAAGCTAACTGCTGGATGGTTTCAATTTCAGCCTTAAAGAACTAGGAAAGTCTTCAGTGCTTGTCACAGTGATAATCACACAGTAGTAGAGTAAGATTCCATTCTTCTCTGCTTAGAAACCATCTTGTCTGAATTCCCAGTCTGAAGGGCACTTTCCTCAGTATCACTGTCACTGCTGTCTACAAGCGTGTGATCCAAAGCCATCTGACCAGTCCTTCTGGGTAGATGAAAGTTCACCCCACTCTCCTGTATGGAGTTAGTTATAAAATCTTCATCAGAAGAATGAAATGATTCATCGTCTCCTGTGAAATGGTTGACAATGTGAATCCCATCAAAAGTGGGTTGGTCTGAGAAGTCTCTCTGGCCTTTTAGACATTTGATCTGTTCAAAAAAGTGGAAATTAACAGTTAATCAGAGCTCAAGAGTCCAGTAGTAAAAAAACCCCAAACAACCAAAACCAAACGAAATCAAAAAACCAAACACATTTTCAAGAAATGTATCACTGAACTCTTAGTGGATAAAATTAAATGTTAGATCTGGAAGTAGCATGTTTGATGATCACTTCAAGTACTACAGTTTTAAGGCTTAATAATGAAGGTACCTAGAATCGGTAATGACAGATCCCTCTATTTACTGCATCTTTAATATCCCCACAAGGATGGTTTCTATTTTCTAGAGTGGCCTATTTGTTTTGACAGGACTTTTGGCCTTAACATCTGCTTTTACAGGTCCATTCTCTCCTGTATCACCTGACTTCTCACTTGAGAACTCCCTTCCCCTATTCCAAAGAGCGGGGTCCCAAGTGAATATTGCCAGTTTCACACAGCCACAGAAGAAAATCCCAGAGAATATGTTTAGTTCTGTCTCCACTGCAAGATTGTCTTAACTATCTAGTTCAGATCCAATGAGATTTCAGATCAAGCAGTATGAGAGAAACATTTCTTCGTACAGCATGAATAGATTGTAGTTGCAATTTTAAGAGAACATCAAACAAGACAAAAATGACTGTCAGACCATAGACAGATAACATTTTAATTCAATGCACTATGGAGTAATACACTATTACAACCACGCATGCAAGCTATTCAAAACTAAACCCTAAAGTGCTGAAGTCTCCTGTTAATTTAATGAAAAATAACTCACGGATGACATTCCAGAGGTGGGTTGGTTTTGTGGTGTTTGTTTGTTTGTTTGTTTTATAATTTCACTTTTATTAGCTTTTAGTAGCAACTGTCCCTCAGGGTCAGTTTAACAGTATAAGAGTATTAAGATAAAAAATCCTGAGGATGGAAAAAAACATTAAAAATGAATTACAGAACCCTCCTAATGTTACTCCGAAAGCTTAAAACAGAAGGTGCACCAAGTGCTACTTTGTAAGCAAGTTTTCATAGTAAGAGAGTTGGAGAATAGAAAGAATAAAATGCCTGAAGAGTTTCTTTACAGAAATCTATTTGATGATTCAGAAATCTGAAGCAATATTCACTTTAATAATTAACGAGTGCATGTATGTCCTCAGTATTGAACACCAGTGGGAGATTTTTATCTGTCCATTTGGGGAAGAAGGAATCTCTGTACTTACCGTGGGCTTGTGTAGAAGAGAAAAAGGAGTTGGAAAAAAATCACATGAGTCACAATCACACTAGCTGCCATTAAATCACATGTTAACAGCATGTAAAAGCTTCACCTTTTAATATCAGAACATCCCTGTTAGGAATATGGATACATGCTGCAGATCTAAACCTTGTTTACTATGTGCACTAACATTAGTTTTTTGCATTGTCTTCACATACACATAGGCTGCAGTTGTTTCATGAGGTCTTTGCTTATATAAAGGCAAGCAGAACAGAGTTCCACATTTGCACAGCGTAACTCATGATGCAAGCAAATTAAGCTTATGCCAGATATTAGATACTGGACAGTAACATATATCTGGAATAGATAATTTTTACTAGCTTATATACCTAGATACAGACAGCCTGATACAGACATTCTTGTGTTATTTAGAAATATTATCTCTGAAAATATCCTGCAATATGATCAGATTAGCTACCACATGAATTTTCCAAAACAGCTATCAATTTTAGTCACTAAGAAAATAAAACAGAGAAACCCAACAATTTCTCTCCGCCCTCACCACAGGAAAAAAAAAAGATCCACTGTACCAGTGACTACAAACTTCATATTAGAGTAGGAAATTATATGGTTTTAGGTCTGCAGAGCTGAGCCATTGGTTCACCTGCAATTATAAAGCTGATACTCAGTGTTAGTTGTTTTGAACACTCAGAAAGCCAAGCCAGTGACCTCAGATGTTTTCCTGAAGCCTTAAAACACAATACCTTTAGATGAATATATTTCGGTAATATGACAAAATCATGGTTTTACGGTTTTAGGTAGTAACCTTTCCAAATGGAGAGTCTGTGGAAAATGCTGTTGGTGAAAAAATCATGAATAGACACAACCTTTGCCAGTTCCTAAAGGAAGCTCAGGAAAACACTGTGGTGTTATCTTTGTGCATCCTTTCATTAAAATAACAAATCTGTGACCTTCCAGAAACACTTCTGATCTGCAGCTTCACACTTGCCTGCCTTTTTTCTCAAGTACTCCTCGCATCCAAGGGGAAACAGGTTGTTATGAAGAAACATAAATGTACTGCAGAGAATATACATGACAATCAATGGTAATATCAATGGTCACAGAGTTCTGTAACTTCTGTCTGCTTGAGACATGGCCACCTCAGCCAGAAGCACAGACCACAGCATAGAATTTGTATTATGGGGATCAACAAGCTGGAGGGCAACACTGCTGAAGAGGACATGGGGGGCCTGACACACAGGAGGCTAAACGTGAATGCACAGTGTCCCCGGGCAGGGGTAAAGGCTAACAACACACTAGGCTGAGGTGACAAGGGCACAACCAGTACGGCATGGGAATGGATTCTTATCTGGCACTTGTTAGACTGCATCTCTCCTATTCCACACTGGCTACCTCGTTCCTTCCTCAGTACAAAAGATTAATGAGAGGCACCAAGACTTAAGGGTTAAGGGGCAGGAGCTTATACTTTAAGCTAGCAGAGAGCTGGATCTTCACTGAAATGCATGGTGGAAGAAGAGACATTGATCATAACACAAACCATAAAGTTGTGTTTGAATGTGAAGGGAGAATATTTGCTATAAGGCTAGCTAAGAATTAGAATAGGTTGTTCAGAGGGTGTGGACTCTTCATGTCATTAAGTTTGAACACCCAACTGACAGAGCCCTAAGCAACCTGCTTTGAATTCAGTGTTGGTCCTGTTTTGAGCAGGCAGTTGGACTAGAGGCCTCCCAGGGTCTCTTCCAACCTGCTTCAGTGAGATGCATGAAAAGCACAGGCAGTAGGACACATATTACTGCTCTTTATGGGAGCCATTTTGAGTTTGAGAAGTTGAGATACTTTGTACCTGCCCAAGTTGTTGCATTTCTCAAAGATGTAAATGCTGTCATTTGAATACAAATGCTTTTACATTAAATATCAGTACTAAATGTCTGTATTTATTGCAAAATCTAGACTTCAACAGAATGTTACTTTTATTTTACAATTAGAAATGCATCACTGGAATCTTGAAAATACTTAAGTTGTTTTTTCAATTGAAGGTAGAATCTGTTTTGCACTGACTTTTAAACTTCAGTGTTGATGAAAGCAAGTAATCTTCAAGAAATTAAAATTATTTAACAGAATAGGTGGGAACAGCTGTGCACTATTTCCAGTTTTGTGTACTTTCAGAGTTGAAGATAGTTCAGGGGCACTTCAATCGAATATTTGTTCAGGAGCATTTCTGAAGGAGCCTAATTATTGGTAATTTCTGTTGCAACAGAAAGGCTTTATAAGGCTTCTCAAAGCATTTGAAACAACTTGCAGACAGCCTGTGCTCCAGTGCAATTAGATAGCAGTGGCTAATATCAGCATAAGGCTCTAAAATAGATGTTCCTTAAAATGAAGTTTTGCATTCTCACATAACTTTACAGTCAAGCAAGTGAGGCTCTGCACTTTAACAGAAAAAGGAGTATCTTTTTTCAAGGCAGGAACATTACTGTCCTGTTGGTCCACCAGCCCAACATCATGTCTCCAGCAGTGACAACAGAACTTTCATATTACCAAGCCCCCATCCACTTGTCTAGAAGTAGTTGTAGCAAATATAAGTGCAATCTCTTACTAGCTGCTTCAGCATACATTTATAGACCAGCTGTCCATGACTGATGATTTTCTTTTTATTTGCTGTGTACCTCCACAGCTTCCTGTGGCAGTAAGTTCCAGAAATTCCTTTATTTGTTTCAAACTAATCTCCTACTCTTTTTAAGTAACTGCCCCCGAATTCGAATAATGCAGGAACAAGTGGTGAAGAGCAGTTCTGCGGTCATGATTCTGAACCTTATGTCACAATGCCTCCCTCAGCCCTCTCTCTAAAACAGATGAGTTCCACTCCTTTTTAGCCTTATGAACAGGCAGCGATCAAGACAGCTGCGATCATTTCAGTTGCCTTTTAACTTCCCTACAGGCCTTCTTTAAACTCTCTACATCTATCTAGATACCAAGTGGCAATACAAACTCCTTAATTTGTTTTTTAATATACTTCCTATTGATGCCCAACATTGCCTTGTCCAATTTGGCTGCTACTGGGTGCTAAGCCAGTGATGTCACAGGACTCTAAAAACCAACTTGAAAATATCTTTCCTGATTTGTAACTAACAATTCTATGTTTGCCATCATGTAGGTAAGGCCTTAGATTTTGCAACTGATGAATCACCTTACATCAAAGCTCATCTGTCACTTTTTAAGACAGACTTGAGATTCTTGCTGTCAGTGTTTCATTTGAACATGGAAGAAGAGTTTAAAGTAGGAACTAAAGCATTATGCCAAGATTTGCTATTCGTGTAGCCAGCATATCAAGACAATGGGAAATCCGGTTAAGGACTCAGAATGCAGGATGTGTGGACCTAACCCAAACATACACCTCCACACCCTAGTTCCACTCTATCCTTTTCCCTGAAGGAAAAACAACCCTCTTCTTGCAGTCATGTTGAACAGAGAATAGACTTCTGTTCTCTTTTGTACAAAGAGTCAGTATTGATTAAAGGCTTTCACTTTTGGGTCTGCTCCTCCAAGTGAAGGGAACTAGATCTCTGTCACTCCAACAAGTGACATTTAAATGAACTTGTTTCTTACTCTTTCAGTTTTGCAAGAATCTCAAATCTGATCACATCTGTGAAAAAAAACCAACTGATAAAAATCCAGGTCTGGTAAACCCATGTGTTTTGCTTTGAGTTCTCAAATCCAGGTCATATTGTCTAGATGACTGCAGCTTCAACCTAGTTTTCACTACAGCACATTCACATGGTCTTTAGGACATTTCAAAGGGTTAATAACTTTATATGACCAAAATCTATGTCATCATTATCCCTCGAAAAGCCAGCTGAATCAAGAGCAGAATCTTAGTAAGGTGTGCATTTATATACATACTCTTGCCTAAAGAATTCAGCATTTTAAAGACAAACTGTATGTCTGCTGGTCAACATATGAAAATACTTTAGTTGTACATACTCTTAACAAGTAACACTGTATTTTCACAAATTCAAAAGAGCTGAAAAAAGGCTAACAATCAGATCCTTGAATCTCAGAATAAACTTTCTTACCTGATGCTGACTGCCTCATCGAGCCAGGCATGAAGGAGAAACAGTAAAGAGAAATTTAGAAGTTTTAAAACAATTCATAAGGTCTTCTATATTAAATCATAGGTTTCATAGTTTGAAGGGTGCTATTCAGTTGCAAGACCCTTTGTTTTTTTTTAACTAGAGAACATATGTCATATTTTCAAGTGGCACTTTGTGAAAGAGTTCTGCTTAAACTCTTGGAGACATTTTTATGTTGCAACCTGTAGGACTTTTTAAAGCTAGGAGTTCAGTGGTGAAAACTCAAACTAAAATGCTACTGTCTGCTCTCTTTAAAAGGCTTCAGTTACTAATTCTTGAAATTTACTCAATTCTGAAATAGTAAAGACAAGTTTTAACAAAACTTGCCAATAAATATTTAATATACAATACACAGGTGAGATCAAAATATGATAAAAATATGACCACTGCCTCAGGTGAATAAAATTGGTTTTGGCAGAAGGCAAGATGTTACATTTTTATTTAAAGAATAAAGATACTGAATTCTTAGTGCTTTTACATAACAAGAGGAATCTAAAAATCAGAGTTCCCTCATTATTTTTCTCTACCTTAGTAACAGGAACTCTTCATAAGATTTCATACTTAAAAAACAAACCTGTGTCAAAATTAGAATGTTGCTGAAAGTATGTTCTAGCTGAAGAAACAAGTCATAAGCATTTTCAAATACCTGTCCTATAATGCATAAAAAGCATTGTCAATTTGGCAAGATGAAAGTAGAGATTTAGAAGTCAAAACCTAATTAGAAGCCAAAAAAAAAATCAGTTATGATCTATTAAATTATAATTACATTTAACATGAATAAAAGCAATTTAATTGGAGTTCTTAAAATGTCCTGAGACTGTCCACAGCATCTAATGGGATCCCTTATCATATATAACAGTTGACTGCTACTTAGTGCTGACTATCCCACTTGTAATGACATTACTTCACTTTAAGGCATACAGTAGTACACTATCACTACTTTAAAATCACTCCCAGTAACTTCTTTTGGAAAAATGCTTATCTCAGGAAATTAAGTACTTGGAGCACCTTCAACTGAATTAATGGAAAATATGTTGTCATTTGGGAGATAAATATCAGTCCAGACAACTGTTACATCCAGCAGGTACAATGCAGAAGCATTTCTGCACATGCACACAAAGGAAATGAACAATGTCAAGGTTGCAGGCCTTTGCATGCTACTTTTTCACTTCCATGAACACAAGCAGCTCCTTAGATATCTTAAACTCTCTGAAGCCCATTTTTAAATACAAGGTTGAGTCACATTCATACTGAAACCATCACAACACGAACACTGCACAAACGGAGACAAGGTGAGCTAAACGAATGGTTGCAGAAACTAATAATAGCAATCCATCATCTAAAGCAATTCTTAACAAGTTTAATGGCTGTACAGCTACAATGCAAATAGGATTTCTAAACTTTCCCAACAGAATCAGCTTCCTTATGTGAAAAGGACTGCTAGACATGCATTGTGACAGAATTGTATCAGAGCATTTTAATGAAAGCCATTTTTTGACAGTCTGAGATTTAAAAAAAATTAGGTATGGTTCAATTAATCCTGCAAGAAAGAAAAAGTTTAAAGCAAAACCAAACCAGCTTTAGAAGACATTCTTCATTTTCCTCAAGCATGAGGCAGTTTTTACCCAAACATATGGATCATATGCAAAAGACTATCCTATGTCTTTTCCTGACAACTCATATACCTTCAGATTACATGTAAAATAAGATTATTTGTAAAAATCAACAACACATATTGTATATAGTACGATATTCTTTGCTTAGAAATAGTGACACATTCTCTAACAAATTTTAAAAATATATGTTAAATTGGCAGTGTGTTATCTTTGTAACTGTATTAGGACAAAGCTCGAAGTTGTGGCTTTTATTTCAGCGTCAGTGAATTTCCTGTTTCACTTCAGTTAGCATTAAGGGCTTTTTTCTAAAACCATAGCTATAAATGCAGCCATAATTAGGATTAACAGTTTCTAAGTAACAGCCATGATCAGTGCCAGACAAGGGTCATTCTTGGAAATTACTGATGATTCAAGAAGCCCAAACAAACCTGACCAAACAGATGCTGAATCCAGGAACTCCCATTTACTCGATTTGCTCCCACTACCCAATCGCTGTTGTCCCTCCTGAGGAAGAGACTCTAACAACCCTGGACTCACTGAAAGGTGACAGCTGGGAGGGGCTTCTCCTCTTTGAAATCCTGGAAAAGCTACAGAGATGGGACCTCCCCCCAGTCTCTCAGCAAAGCCATTCTGGATTCTCCAATGCTATATCTACCCCTACCGATTTAAAAGATGAAATGGAGACCTCAAAATACATTTTTTAGACCTCAAAATATATCCAGACAATATGTTAAAAAAGGGGGGGCAAAGGAAAGAGAAATCACAATGAATCGTGTCTTCGTTTTGCTGTGAGGCAGACATGCAAGATCTGCAATAGTTGGATATTCTTAGTAGAGAAATTCAGGAAATAGGTCACATCTTCATTTATTGCTTTCACACATCTTTTTGTTTTCTTTTCAATTTAAAATATCTAAACTCTTCAGAACAACTTTGAGTCTTCTCAGATTCCCTAAAGACATTCTGCTTCATCGTAAAACCTAACTAATTTTGAAATTGATACAATAGACAATGACATTCTCAAATAGGAAGTGTTAGTATGCAGCTCTCTTTACTGCTCCGTTCCCTAAGATTTAATTTTGTGCCAAAAGCAAAAAAATCCCAGCAAATTAGCTAAATTTTTCTGAAATCAAGCTGTTCAGTACACTCTAATGGGTGTTGAAGAACCATGGACATCAGGAGGGAAGTGAATACATTTAAAAAGGCATTTAAAAACTCTGGAAGACTATTTCAGGGAAGTTTTATAACGCCACTAACAAAAATACTTTTCCCTCTGGAGTTCACCTAAACTAAAAATATTAAAGTTAGCCTGAAGTGTTTAGGGTGATGGTTTGACATAAATTTCGGGTCTAGCAGACTAGAGCCACCACTACATAGCTCTATAGTTTGCCTTTGCTTCTGCCTTTCCCCCACCCCCAAAGGTGATATTTGTAAGGCAGTACTCAAGTTTCTCATCAGGGACTAAATAAAGAAATTAAACTAGTTAAGGAAAATAAAGCAAACTGAAATTGCTTAAAAAAAAAATCCAGTGCATTAGGTGCTGTGACTTAAGAAAGCAGGAAATGTCTTGATCATGCTTACAAAGAACATGCAGTGAGAGTATTTCAAAAATTTGTTTGCAAAACTGCTTCCTTTTCTTAGCGTTAATGAATCACCATTAAACATTTCATTTCTCATAAAAGCTTTTTTTTAAAGACACTTTTAAAGTCTTTGATATATACATTAATTCATTTCTTTGTCTAAAAATTTTCACCCAGCTTTCAGTGAGATGAACAAAATGTTGATTATTAGGGAGTCCAGCAATGACCTTTGAAATCAGGTTATTAGGCAGTCCCTGTAAGATCCCTACAGGAAGAGCCAAGCTGCATTCTAACATACTCAAGACTGTCTGGGACCATCTTAGCACATTTGGCCATTTATTTGGGACTGAGTGTAGCATGACAAAACCAGGAAACCTGCACAATCAACAAACAAGTGATATGAGTTAGTGATTCTAGAATAGTGCAAGTTTAGTGGTTTCTATAAAGTATTATTTATAAAGAATATAAAATAGTGTCCTAAAGAAAATTAAGTCTGCTTTGTAGAGATGTGTTCAGAGCTGTATTTGTTTCCTTCCAGCATTATCTCATCTGGCCCCCCAAAAATTTTATAATGGTCATACCAAGATAAAAATCTGTTGACAAAAAGTTTTAGAGGACTTGGTGGAATATTTGGCTTCTTATCTTGAGGTGTAATAAAATGAATCTTGGAGAAGAGTTAATTTTGATTTGCTAGAGTTTTTAGGACAAGCAGAAAGAAGCAGATTGGGAAAGTTAGTTTTTGATTACTTTCAGTATAGCAGAAGTGTTCAAAGGTGCTGATTTTCAGCATATTTCATGGTAGGAAGACTGCAAGTGTCCATATCCAGTTGTCTGCAGGTTCTCTTTGAACTTCTTGATCTGCACTATCTCAAAATAGTACAACTGGTCTTGGAGTTTGTAAATTAAATCCAATCTAATATTGTTGCAGTATTATCTATCCACTTCTTAGAGCAATTGCAGCAAAACACCTTGAAACTGGTAACAAAAGCTAATCAGAAATCAGAGCAAGTAGTAAACTCCAGGCTGGATAATCCTACTGTGGGTCTGAGCCAGAACACCAGTGAATGACAACGATAAATACCTGAACAGGCCTAGGCCGCTTATTCTGGCTGTGCAAATATGGCTGCTATTGCTAAAAGTTAACAACGCCAGTTAAAAACTGCCCTGACTTTTTTCCTCCATCTATAGTAGGCTTAAAAGCAGCAGTCATGAGGTACTACAACATTAGATGAATCTGCCCAACTAATCTTTAACTCTCTGGAATCCAAGATTAAGTATGTGATTAATTACTAGTCTCCTGTTTAATGAAAGTATTACCTTAGTTTTTGAAACTCGTACTTTTAAAAGGATGACCAAGAGTAACACACTAGTATATAACACACTGGTATACAACCTGAAATATTTATCTCAAATATCTGAAATATTTATCTCAGCTCCAGCTGTCCAGCTATTTATTTCCTATTGCTCTGAATGTACTCCTATATTTCCTGACTTAAGTTTTTATAAAAAGTGTTTTTTCAACATTATTATTTGGAGAGCACTTAAGCCAAAAGGAAATATGATGTTAAATGTATGTTGTGTATCAGTCTTACCATAGTCTGCTGTATTGTAAACGTGACAAAGATTAAAACCACCACCAAGTGTTCAGATCAGAAGGTTTTCAGTGAATCAGAACAGGAAACCAATAAAGCGATCAATGGGAGGTCATGATGTTTTGATCACTGCACTATATGGTTAAAGAATCTGGTTTTGATCTAGTGCTGTGTAATCAAGTTAAACTTTGAAGTTAGGTATCAAATATGCAATTGAAATAGCAACAATGCTAAGGAATACCCAACTCTTACACTATTTTCAAAAAAAGTTAGTATTTGGCAATTATAAGTCAGGTTTTATTTCTTGACGGAATTTTTGTAAGATTGGCAGGTTTGTTGTAGTGAGATTGTATGCAATTCCAAAGAAAGTTCCAAGCTACAGGCCTAGGAATTTTCCTTCCACCTACCTACTAGTTATTTATGGAAAGTTCCTAGAAACTCTACAAGAAGCTCTGATGGAAGTGTGTATTTGCAGTGAGGACACAACAACAAAAATAATTTAAAACAGCAGTATAATCATACTGAATGTACTGCAATTATTATATCCAAGGAAATACCTAAGTCTCAGTGCGCCTCTCTACAGTATGCATCTGTAAATACAAATGTTACTGAAACCTCCAGCATTAACTAGAATGTACTGCTGATAGAGAGACTGAAAATATACCCATTCCGGGCAACAGTTACAGGAAATGATCATTTCACACTTTTACTCTGTCCTTTTAAAGCACAAGTTAAACTCAGCAGTTTTAAATGGACTAAGTAAGTAACATTTTTGCCTCTGACTGCAGAAACTACTTTCGTTTGTGCTGGCTGCCACTCAAAGTGATAAAAGAATTTTAGGAGGGGTTTCTACCACATTTCCACTGTTTGCCTCACTTATATTCAGATAAGTTTACAGAGACCTATTACAAGCTAACACATAGCAGTCCTCTCTTCAGCTTGCTTCTCACCTAGGCAGCACCTAATTTTTGCAAGGAACAACCACTCAGATAAACCAGTAGAACCTCAATTCCTCGATTCCTCCACTTTTCAATCCCCAAAAACTTAATTTACAGAAACACACAACAGACCCTGACATAGCTCTAATCAGTACAGCAGACAGGTCACACAGTTTCAACAGTCAAGAACATTATTGCCAAGATAGTGAAATAACTTTATCTATTATCAGTTTACTTGCTTTAGCAATCCAGGCAAACTCTAAAGAAGGACACAATATAGCTATGTTCATCTTTAATGGTGCAATCAAGAAATACTATACTGCTCAGCAAGACAGATCTGGAACTTCGATGCAGTAGGACACAGTCAGAAAAAAAAAGGGGACAATGTGAAAACCATCAGCCATCTTCATTTATTTTATCTAATCTGTCACTAGTGGTGGTGAAACAGTTAAGAATCATGTGTCCCTCATCCAAGGAAACAAAGACAAGTTCCATTTGAGGACAGACTACATCAGTGTCCTGGTTACACTCTTCACATTTAGAGGTTTCCTTCACCCTCACAAGGGATGGAAAATATTTTGTTGATGGTGTTGTTACTGGGGGGAAGGGAGAGGAATCAACCTTACCTCATGCAAAGATGAAGATGGAGTTTGTGTCCAAAGATTCATGGAATGAAGTACCATCACTAAGGAATCAATTGTATCATTTTGGGCAAGTGTAACATGACTGTGTTAATTACACTATGACCACCCAAAGTTAATTGAATTAAACAAACGAGTTCATAAAATACAGAGATTCCATTGTGCCTTCCTTCTGACTGTTGATTGCTTAGTTTAACCAGACAGTTTCTAAAGCTAGTTGCTTTATTAAAGTCAGGACTAAATTGGAGAAAGTTACTGGATAATAAGACTCTCAATCTGATCAGTCCTCCACTTCTGTAACAATCTGGGTATTATCAAGCCAGTTTAACATCTGACTCTCAAGGACAAGTTGAGCCTAAGGAGTACAGCAATTCCCTTTTCTAAAGCATAGAGTGTATATTTAACTATCCTGTGTAGACAAAGCTGCTATGTTAGATTGGGTGTTTGCAAACCACATGACCTCACAAACGCTATCTTATCACATCACAGGTTCCTCAGACTGACCACAACCACTTAAATCAGACTCTGCCAGCACGGAGGCTCTGTAACTTTGACACATAACTAGTAAAGCAACTACATTTTTAGCTGTCCAGCAGCCTTGCAAGAATTTTACTTGTGGAGAGGGAAAAATCTGATCATCTCTTGTCCAACTGTGCTTGCAAGATATGGTAAAAGAAAAGCGCATGATTTATTGTGCTATAAACTTCCACCACAAGTTGAAATGCTTACTCTCTAAATCTGAGGGCTAACATATTTCCTTTCAGGGACAGCACTTCTTATCAAGTACGAAAACATTTATAGAGAGCCATATATTTTGAAAGCATTTGTCTAGTAAAACATACTATTAGAAGATGTTAATGTGATTCTCTTCTGTATTGAGAAACAAGTGCTTTGCAAGAGTTAATACGGGAGTTTTAACCAACATTATAGTTCTACTGAGAACTGTGGAGGGAAAACAATGTAAAAATTGACTGAAATAAATCCCATGCAGCTTAGTTGGTTTTATGAAAGCAAGCAAAATGACAACTTCGAAGAGACAAATACACATGTGCTTGTACTACATGAAAAAGAAATAGTACGCTCCTTCGAGAAGAAAGAGGGGGAAATAAGTTGTTGAGAGACTGAGTGAAAGAGCATTATATCTAATAACAAATATTACAGGAAGATTACTAGGCCTTTTTGGACTTGCTATTCTTGCCTTAGTTCTGAGGAAAGAAGTGTTACCTATTTCTGTTTCTGAGGTACCTAAACTGTGATAAATCCGATCTCCCATTCTCATTTGCCCATATGATCTGACCACCACTGTCCATCACCCTCTGTCTCCAGAGAATTTGAAAAAAATTCTAGTAGGCTGAACTGCAACTAGAATTCACTTTCCCCAGTTAATCCTCATATCTCCATTATTCTAAGGTATGTTATTTACTCCAAGTTATTTACTCTGCTTCTGAATGCAGTCTAGTGGTGCATCAGATAAGAGAACATTTGATTTGGGAAGCACTGAATTTGACTGAAAGGAATCCAAATAATAAAATTAATAGAGGAAAGAAATAATGCTTCCCGCTGGTATCCCATCTTCAAGCTCAGATGCTGTGATTGTGAGAGAAATAGGAGCTAGGAATGCTGCTGGAAGTGGACAACCCATCTGGTGCTATTCCAGTGGGTCACAAGAGCATCACAATTTTGTGCTCATCTATGACTGATGTGGAGTCATCATTTAGCTGCTTGTAAAGATGTTCCCTCAGCTCCTAATGGACAGCTTGGACCGAGGGTTCCCTGTGCCAGGGACCAGAACCACTCGCTGTCCCACAGTGATATAAGGTTATTAGCTAATAATAAAAAGAGGACATAATACGACAGCTTTTAAACACAGCTTACCTACCATATATATTTATGATATTTAAGATTAAAGGAACTGTTAATGTGGTTTATTCTTTCATCCTGGTACTGTAGTGCATTGAATTTTATTTAGGTATTTTATTGCGTGGCCCATATAGGTGTTTTTTTTAATCCTTCACACTGATGGGCTACAGTTTACTTTCCCTTCTCCATTTTAGTTTCAGCAGTGAAAAAGCCTAGAAAGCTAATGCAGGTTGCAAGATGTATCCTTAATTCAGCCATATTACCAGTTACTCCTTTGGTCACAACTTATGCATTATTTATCCTCAAAGTCATTACTTAAAGTGTTTTGAATTTTATTTACACAAGCAAAATCTTTTAAAAGCACAGTATTTAATCTCCAACTTTTATATCTTTTTTCATTAAGCCAATCTTAAAATGTTAGCTCACCAGGAGCATGATCAGACCATGAGATAACACCTATATCAGAATCTTGCTGACTGCATTAGGTTCTTAAAACATACTGTATCATCCATTCCTAGATAAACTCTATGTATGTGGGAATGGAAGAGTAGTAAGCTAATGGTCATTACTTCTTTGAATAGCCATCAACTTTTCAGATACTGAAATGGGAAATACCTTTAAAAAAATCCCCCTTTCTGCATTGTCAATATGCAAGAATTTAATCACTAGAATTTCACTTAAAGGTACTATTATAAAGCCTTTTAAATGCCTCAGAAATTATTTTGGCAGAATAATAATGCCCCAAGTAATTTGCCATGTTATTCTTTTCCATCAGCCAAGCTGAAATATTGTTAACTGGACTAGTTTGTAGACAGTTTTCTAACTGTTGGAACAACGTGCCACACTAACATCAGGATTTTGGTTTTCATTCAAGTACCAAACACATGCATAAGATTTGCACATTAGAAAATCTCATCCTTGCTTCCTCTCAAAATATTACAATTAGTTGTCGAGAGCATATCTCAATACAGAGAAACGGCTAGGAGAAAACTAGCTCTGAATTCTGTCTCTGACAGTGGTCAATAGCAGATGCCTGCAGAAAAAAGGCAAAATATGAAGTTTCCCAGAATGTTCTTCCCAAACTCCAGCAATTAGCTCTCTAAATTCATGGGGAGGGGTGGGAGGTGGAATCAGTCCCTGCAGATGCACAGATGCCATAGTATAATTGAAAAACAGGCTGTTTTGAACATCCATATTTCTGCTTCCTAAGGAAAAATGTGCTAAGTGAAGGAAGTGTTGTTTCTCTTCATAAAGCTGTCCTCTAACACAGATACCCAATACACAGACGAATCATAGCTTCATGGAAAAATGCACTGAAAGGCTTTTGTGGATCTCACTGTTAGGCAGAATTTAGCCTTTAATATGAAAACCGTCATAAGCTTAAAACAAATCCCCATTTGAAATACTGTAGTAGTATAAATAAGAAAATGCAATTTAGGAGCAAAACAAACTCATTAAAAGATTCTGAGAGACACAAAAATCAGCTAACAATATGACAAACTTTGTAAAGTTTCATGTGAAACAACTTAAGCACTTCAGTCCGAAATCACAAAGTCTGAAAGACTGGAAACCACTTGCTTTTGTCTCCAAAGGTGTCTTGTGGTCTGCCAGTGTAGTTTGTGGGTAAGCACGTCAATTCTAATCTTTTGTACCACTCCTGTAATCTAGGTAACACATGCAAGCCTTGCAACATCCAACAGGAAGCAGAGGCAGCTGCTGGGTAATATGTATAAAGTGATTGCACGTACAGAGGGGTAGTGCATGAAATGCAGAACTTCAGCAGTTTATAAATCATTTAATTCCATTCGGTTTGAATTAAAAGGAAAAAGTGGAAAACTACAAACACCCTCTCCTTGTTTCCTCAGTATGTGATTTGTGTTGAAAAGAGAAACAACTTGTTCGAGATTCATCTTACTTTTAAATTTACTTAGTGGAAACTCGTAACAGTCCAAAACTTCCAGTGTATTCATTTCCACATAGGATAACAGCTTTACTTCAGTACTGCCTACTGAGTGGGATATGTTCTTGAACAGTAAAAATGTACCACAAAAGTTGCTTTCACTTATCATTTTGGTGTCTAATCAAAGGCAACTTCTGTGAAGTATTACCACTCCTTGTGCAGTCTGAGAATATATAACTGTAGTATGAATCGTGCAGTATCTGTATACTCATGTCATTTATGTCACATTGATCAAAACACATGAGCTGGAAAGTCAAGTGACAGAATATAGTGCTCACTAGACCTTGTTTCTCCTGTGCCAAAGACAGGGCAACCAAGCTTCCGTACTTACTGGCAAGAGTAACAAAAGTTGCTCCACAAAAGCTGTAGCCTGTTGGGACTGCACAATGAGAAAGCATTTTAGGCTAAAATCCCACTAAGCTGGAAGATAATACTGTAGAGATAGCTTTAAGAATGGAAGGGAATTGGAGGAAGAAAGAAAACGCTAGGTGAAAAGATTTCAATTCATGAAAAGAACAAATGGCAATTGGACACAAATTTCTGGAAAGGCAGACAGAGTATCCAAGTCCAGTGCATATTAAAAAGAAGTTTACATCATGACTTCCTGTTTGTGATGATCCTCAACATTTCAAGTTCTCACACTAGTTTCAACCTTCAACAATAAAGTCATAACTCACAACTATCTAACAACTTTGTGCCCAGCAAAGCAGAAAAGGTAGTACAGCACTAAATATACAAAACTTATCAATGGATTAGCTACTGGCTAACTAGAAATACTGCAGTCTGAGTATCCTTTCTTTATGCATCAGCTGTTCTTCAAATGTTGAAAGGTTGTGTAAAAGATTAAAGGATAGCTGTCAGTAACTTTCTAGGGAATGAACATAAAACCTGACATATATTTACTAAAGTTAAAAGTGCAAGTTAATAATAATTGATCTATATGTATTTGATCTCTGAGTGAAATTATGGTTGCACTGAGGAATTTAAGAATTAATTCACTATTTTACATAACATTGTATGTTACACTCAGTATTAAGATTCTAACCCATATTTGGTTGTTCAGGTTAGTGCAAAGAAAGAGGTGCATGTAAGTAGATCGAAGATAATGTCCATGGAATCAGAATTGTTAAGGCTGGAAAAGACCTCTAAGATCAGAGTCCAGCCATTAACACTGATGTGTTCACCACTAAACCAGAAGCTTACAGAAGTCTAGAGAATCTAGTAGAGCAGAAGCCTGCAACTTCTTGTTACAGTGTTCTCAAAGCTCAAAATATTGTCTGTTTGCTTTCCTGAAGTGTTCATAAAATACAAGTTTAAGACCTACTGTGAAGTAGCCAATATACAGTTTAGCTTACTGTCCCACAGAAATCCTCTGGTTAGGTGTAAAAGGAATCAGGTAGGCAGCTTGTTAGAACAGGTCAAAAATCCAATATAGTAATTCCATTTATAGTTATTTTACTTTATTTGAAATGGAAGAAAAAAGGCATTGTCTTTTTCTATTTAATTTACATTGTACATTTCATAACTTTGTACCTCATTGGTTCAGTTTTGGGTGCCATACCACCAATTTCCAGTATGTGCAGTTTTATTCAGTAACAGGAACACAACTTGAATTTACTTCAAGTAAGTCTTGTTATAATATTAATTGAAGACTGACTGTAGCATTACTATTCCTGGATGAGTAATAAAAGCAGCTGAAATTTATCCTTTAGGCTGCAAGCTGCACTATATTTAAGACACATGCAAAATTTTGAGCTCTGAAAAAGATGACCAAAATTAAAAATTTATTTTTAAAAAATTTTGTTCATACTTTTAAAAACTTCCAACCAATTGCCCTTTGTAATTTGAGTCCATTGATCTGAAATGATATGCAGAGTTCCAATACGTGGCTGATTTAGGTCACCACAGTAGAACGGCTGAGAGAAATATCTGAACTTTGAGGGTCTAACTCTTCTCCACTTAAAAAGTCAAGAGAAGTTACAGCAGCAGCCTTTGGCACCTGTGCCATAGTCAACTCCCACCCCCACACCACCTTCTAGTGGAGAGAATTCAGTTTTAGTCGCTGGGCAGTACTAACAACTCTCTCTTTGCTGTTCCTTTTGGTGTTCCTCACTGATATTCTAGGTTTGCCCTGTCCCTGGCTTGCAAATGCTGATGAAACAGTTTAAAGTTACAGCATTACAATATATTAGAAGGTAATCATACAGTCAGCAAGAGCTCTGTTCCATTTCCAGTGCCTTTTACATGCTAACCAGTTGGGAGGTTGTGGTCAGCATGTCACATACACCATCACCCTATCTTCAGGAAGATGAATTTGCAAACGTGCAACGTTTCTTTTAACTTTTGCAGAAGTAGAATCAAAAAGCAGCTAGCCAAAAAGCAAAGCACACAGTCATTAATGGATGTATATATGAAGGTGCCTCAGTGCAGATTTAAAGTTGTTGTTGAACTGACAGTGACTAAATTATTCTAATCTTTACATTTACCAGTTGAGGGCAAACATTTTTGCCTCTTCCTGTTGCCATTTTGCTCAGATTTTGCTTTTGAGGAAACACTGCAGGAAACACTACTTTCCCTCTTAATTTTTTATTTAAAATCTAGACAAATAGATACATAACTGTAAGAGAGGAAGGAAAAAAAAAGTCATTAGTAAACAAAGACTTTCAGGCTTTAAGAAAGGAAACATTCAGAATGCTGCCAGGGTAGAACATGTCTACTACATACAGAGTTTCATAAAATCATGGAACCACGAAGGTCAGAAAAGACCTGTAGGATTATCAAGTCAGACCATTTCTTCTTACTGTTTCTATGTGTCCTAGAATGACTTTGTTTCTGTAGTGTTTACCTAGTTTGGAAATTAAAAATTAAGCCACAACAAAAAGAAATCTAGATGAGGAGTGGTCTTCTACATGGAATTACTCAAACTCTGCTGTTGTTAAAATTCATTATTCTTCATAGCTGGTATTTTCTTCAGTCAAATTGAAATGCTAATAAAGATTTGTCTAGGCTGAACTGTTTAAGAATCACTGGTATTACTAAGAATTGTCATTGTTCTGTGAGCTAATGGACCTTATCTTCATTCCAACCTGTTCACACTAACTTACACACAGTAAACATGTACAATATTATCTGCCTTCATGACAACTGAGTTACTCACCAGGCACGTAACAAATGATTGTACTGAGAAAATTATGCAACAGCTTTACAACAGTAATTCCACTTTCCCCCACAGCAGTGTTTCTTACCTTTTAAACATACACCAAGCAGAAGAAAAAGCCAGTACAGTGCCTTATTTATTCATAATGCAAAAATACACTACATATCTGGCTTTCTGAGAATTCAGCAGGTGACTTTCTTATAAGAAACAAAGCAAGTTAGTTAGAGTGCTTTAATGGAAGAAGAGAGGTTATTTATTTTTAAATCTGTTTTTTTAAGTGAGCTTAATGATTGGTAAAGGTGCTGGACTGACGGCCCTAGAGACTATCCTCAATCTACAGCATAGCAATCTATAGCATAGACAGCATTCCGAGATCCTCAACTGTATTACAGCTCTCAGGGGATTGATCCTAAAAGGTTGAATCTACTAAGATTGTTATGAAAACACTATCTACATTTAAAGAAAGTGTGTGTTTATTTAACAAAAGCAAAAAGGCACCAAACAAACAATTAGCAGAATTGCTCTATGATACTATGGTTTGAAGCAACACTATCAGAGCTGTGTATTAGAAGGCTATTGAAACAGAAGCAGACTATAATGCAAAGATGACTGGGCATTTTGCACACAGTGTAGTGTTAGGTAAAGACATTTCTTCACAATGCAGGATGAAGCGAAATGAGCCAGTGAGGATGGTAGTTACATAAGCTATCTCTGTTTCAAGACCTTCTGATCTTTTTAGCTAACAGAAAGTTACTACAACTATTAGAGTAAGGAAGTTTGAAGGCAGAAATTTCATAGGTTGAAGGTTTTGGCAGTTTAAAACTTACAAATCTGTTAACTGATATTAAGCAAGCATCCTTTTCTTTTTTTAAGCAATCTCAGTATAGTACCACATAAAATTCATCCTTGCAAGAGCAAGAACCAGAAAATCTACACATGGACTCTTCTACTTGAACAAATGCAGTTTAGTTTCTAACTGTAATAGCCTTAATAGTTGTAGCAAATAAAGGCATAAAGGGGCTTATTTTCATATACACAGCTCCAAATGCAGTAAATGCAACACGAACATCATCAACTCATGAAATTAAGGAGAAAAACCAAGGTGGAACATAAATGCTGATCTCCTTTAATATCAAATCATGTAACTAAGCAGTTTTTTGTTACTTTACATCCCAGGGTAAAGGAAAGATTCATGTATAAGAGTTTTATTGCATTCATTTAAAATAATGTACTTGGGTAAAATCAGGTACTGAAAATGTAATAACTGTTAAATAACCAAAACCTGCTGCAAGTGAAAGGACAAAAGGTACATGTGATCAGAGACTGTAGTATTTTATCACTTACCTCATGATGCAGCTCAGCTATCTGATCTTTCAGTTCTCTGATGTACTGGTTAGAATCAGATTTATTAAGCTGCCCTTGAATTTTTCCTTCTTCTTTCTGTTTTGGTTAAAAAAAGGAATCATATTCAAATTATTCAAAGATCTACTATATTAAAAATCTTAGTTTAACTGTCTGCATATTTTTGTCACAAACAGAAGCTAGTCCCAGACATCATTCAGCACTTTCATTTGGTTGAAGTTACAGCAGGTATCTAAGGGTGACAGTGGTTCAGACCAAGCTGACTCTCTCAGTACTAACAGGCAGGATTCTATGGAGGAGCATGAAGAATTACCAGCTTCACAGGTGGAATTCATGTCCTATGTACATGAGGTTGTATATTTGCTTTAGTAAATCCAATTCACACACACACACACACACGTAATATTATCAATATTACTAATAGTTCCTGTCCTAAATAGTTAAAATTACTTTATATTACTCTGAATGACTATGTCACTATACACTATAGTATCAAAAAGCATCAGTAAAGCAAAGTGTTAGCACAAATAGAACATAGGTGTCATAGCCCTTTTAAAACAGAAGTGTAATAAGCAGCTGAGCTTACACTGAAACTGGGTGCACAAGAGGACATGAAAAAGGTGTTCCCAAGTTAAGTCAGTATAAACTAACAGCAGAAGCAGTAACATTTAGCAGGTTGGTTTTGGCACTGCACAAAGAGCTGAAAGCTGTTTGTGTATACCATATGGGAATCACACACTTTCATTATATTTAAGTGATTTTATTGTTATTTTTTATTCCAGAAATTACACTGTAAAGTTAATGCAGATATTACAAAATAATCTGACATGTATATTTGCTCATGGAAGAACTGACTCTAACTACAGTCAGCTGGAGCTGAATATTGTGCACAAACCTGGCTTGCAAGATCCCCATTTTTAGTGAAAGGCAAGTAAGTTTCAGTTTTCCTTTCAGAACTACAGATTTTGTAGAGCTGGCAATTCACAAAAATGCATTTAGCACAAAAAAAAAAACGGAACCCTGCAATATCATTTTCTACAAACATGCTTTAAAAAAGGTCATGCTGTAACTTCCTCTTGAAACATTCAAAACACTAGAGATCAGAAGCTGAGCCTTTTAACTGGCTGCAACAGAAATTACATATTTCAAATTAAATAAGCTCATGTTCTAAAAGCTACCAAGTCTGTCTACAGTGGATAAATTGGAAGGATGACATAGAAAAAATTAAGAGCAAGGTATCAGTCTTCTTCACAGCTGCTGTTCATCTCTGAGCAATAGAAAAGATAGAGTTTATTTTAAAAAAGAAAATTAGACTAAGTTGATCCTGCCATTGCCTTTTAGAGGCACTCATGCAGGTGCAGTAGCAAACCACTGAAAAAACATGTAGGGGCCAGACACTATAGCATTAAAATATATTTTAATGTTTACCACATTCATCTAATTTAGAGAATAAATAATAAATAGATAGCTGAAAACTTAAATATTTTAGATGAACAAAAAAATTCAAAGTTTTATCTGTCAGATTATGATTAAGTTACCCAACATTCTTTAAAACTGTGAGAAAAGATTAATATTTCTCATCAATACATACATTTCCATAGAAGTACAAAGTATTACCATGATCTGACAAATTGTTTCACTTTCTAGTGACATTTCATGTTAGAAAGTAACCTGAACTTAATGCAAATAATTCCCACCTTCTGATGAGCATTTGTTAATCAAAGGCAAATTTTAATGTGAGGAACTTAAATTTAGTAGTAATATTCTTTAACAGTATTTTTTCATTAAGGTGGCTTGACAGAATTCGAAAAGAAAAATTGTTGTCAGGAAAAACTTCAACATGGCAGTTCTTTTTAATGTGACCAAACCCAATGTTAACAGCTTTCCCTACTATCTGTTAGTATCTCTCACTCAGACAGAAACCTTCCTCTGAAAAATTCTATAGTTCTAGGTTTGCTTCTCAAGATTACCCTAGATTGTATGACATTTTCTATTACTTCCTGATTATCATAAAAACTTATTTCTTACTGTTTTTATCAAGTGATCTTAATATCATCCTAGAATCTCTTTTAAGGAGAGTATGGTATCTTTTAAGGTCAGTATATGTGCATTTTGAGATCGTGAAAACCTCCACAACTGCAAAACAAACCCTATATTCTGCCCCCATGCAGGTTAGATTCCAACTTGTACATCTTAATTCTAGATGACAATAGAACAGCGCCAAAACACAGCTAGTATGTCACTGTGAATGGTGAAAGCCCCAGAGACCACAAGGACACTCATGCTCCAAACAACACATGGAAACTGCACAAATAATTTAATGTTCATGTTTCATGAGTAGCTTAATCAAAGCTTGAGCAGCTTCAGCTTGGATAACACCATATTACATAATTCTTAACTCTTAACATAATTCTTAACAATGACCATCTAATCTAACTGCCCAACCAATTCAGGGCTGAATTGGTTAAAGCCTGTTAAGGGCATTGTCCAAATGCCTCAAACACTGACAGGCTTGGGGCATCGACCACCTCTAGGAAGCGTGTTCCAGCGTTTGACCACTCTCTGGTAAAGAAATGCTTCCTAATGTCCAGTCTGAACTCTCCTAGTGCAACTTTGAACCATTCCCACGTGTCCTATCACTGGATACCAGGGATAAGAGTGCCTCAGGAAGCTATATAGGGCAATGAGGCCACCCATGGCCATCCTTTTCTCCAAACTAAACAAGGCCAACATCCTTAGCCACTCCTCACAGGGCTTTATTTACAACCCTTTCATCAGCTTTATTGCCCTTGTCTGGACACTTTCAAGGACCGTCACATCCTTCTGAAATAGTGGGGCCCAGAACTGCACACAGTACTCCAGGTGAGGTGATACCATTAGTTACTAGACAGTCCCACTGACAGAAGAAAAATTAAATTGCTTTAATGCAACTTAATTTCATTTAATGCTTCCTATTGTAGCGTTTACTTTAGTAGGAACTGGACATTTCACTCTCCATTGTTTGTATACTGTGCCTGAATAGTTTTGTACTACTGTGCTTGAGCAGCTTTGTACTTTTGAGGACAGCACTCAAATCAACTGTATGGGTTCCAAACAACTCCACTGAAAATTTAGAAGTCTTTAAGGTATGAACATCGCACCTTTTAAAAGGAAATAGCATAAGCAATTAGTAATATTTCTTCATGCTTTATTTTTTAAAATCTAGAATTATAGACATAGGATGTGGGTTGCTGGGTTGTTGGTTTTTTGGGTTTTTTTTTGGAGGGGGAGCACTACTGTAGAAAATCTGTTGTATTTGGAGAGGTCATGACACTAAGAATAGCTGATCTCTAGGCAAACAATAGCCATTTTAAATTTAAAACTAAAATACAGAGAAAAAGTCAGATAACATGTCATAAGCAAAGTGTGTGTATTAACAGAATTGCAAGATAATGAAAGAGAGTCAATTCTAGAATCTAGGAATTTGTTTAAAACACCCTGCAGTTATATGTGAACGAATCTCTCTACATGCACAACCCACTGGGGTGCTGCTTCTGCATATTGGCACCACTGCAGTGCCCATCTGCTCTTCCCAGAAAGGTTTTTAGAAAAGTAATGCCAGTTGGTGTTATGTTGTAATAAAGATGCTTCATCTCAATTTCACTGCTTTGGAGGATTAATAACTCCTCCCAGTCTTACAGTCTCTTCCAACAGACCAGCTCCACCATGAGAAACCCCCGTATCATGAAAACAAACACGCTGTCAGCCAGGTATCACCTCTGCTCAGGTGATAGGTGCCTCTAACAGTGTACACAGCAGAACACAATCCAATCCCCTGCCCCAGAGGTTGTGTATATAGTGGGAGCAGCACGGGCAGCGAAGCAGGAAATGAGCTCTGTAGATTGTAAAACCCCATTGCTAAAACAGAACTCACTTAGGCCCTTCACAGTTTTGGAAGCTCTCACCTCTCTCATCCTGCTGTGAAATACTAGTGACTGTACTTCTGTACATACAAGAGTTACACTGAGAGTTCCTGAGAAGAAAAATCTGTACTCCAAAAATTTCCTTCTTAGAATGAGGAAAAATTCTAAAAGTATCAGCTGAGAATCATGGTTTTCATCTCATACTTGAATCCTCCTTTGTCTGGCTTTCCAGGAGAAAAATATCTTCCAAAGAAGCAGCAGTTAGTCTCAAACACCTGATACCTACTGAGAACTACCAAGCATGTGGAGACCTTTCAGACTCAGTCAGCAGACCAGCATGTATAGCTGGCAACACAAGAGTGCAGGGACAGAGTGCTTCAAAGAATGCCATTTTAAAATACCCAAAACTATTATTGTATAATCCCTCCCAAAATCAAGTTTAGTACTCATGATAAAAAAAGTGTTTAGACAACAAATAAATAAATCACTGGAAGTCACCCAAAAAACACTGGAGGACTTAAGCCTGCTTTTGCTGCTCAACGAAAGACACAGAAGATCAATGTAATCAAATTTCAGTTGCAGGTGTCTTATCCCAAGAGGAGCAAAAGGACAAAGTTTTATAAAACACTCAATTATCACATCAGAGTCGGAAAACACATCAGTGAGAAAATATGCCATTTTAAATCATAAGAAAACATCTAGGATTGTTTTCACTTTAATAACTGTAAATTTAAAAACACAGAAAAACAAAAAAATGGTTTTATAGGCAGTTGAACTCCAGGCACACTGGAAAGTTGCTGTTCCTAAGATAACAGTGTACCATCTTTACTAAAAATGGCTGGAAGATAGGATGTTTCCCTAACATCCTTGATTTTTTCTGACTTAGACATATTAACTTGTTAACGCCTTGTCTCAGCCTCTTTTCAGGGGAGACTTTAAAATTCTTACTCTTCGGCAAAAGATACTGCATTAAAAATGTAAATGAAGTATATTCAGAAGGGTAAATGTGGTAACTAGTGTCCTTTCAGTGACTTTACAGTGACTCATTCTATACTTTCAAAAACACATCACTAACATCACACACCACTATTGATAAGAGCAAAAAAAGGGTTTCCTGTAATTTGAAAAGATGGAAACAATTTCTTTACTCAACAGTCAGTACTTGGAAAAGTTATTAAACAGAGGTCATAGAAAGGCTTCAGTCTAACGAAATAGTGCTAAAAGTTTAAACTGTGGGGGAGATTACTAGCACAATCATGGATTTCCTTTACAGTTGCTCTCAAAGCAGCTTTGACATGGTTAGAGATAGGGTAAATGTGACAAAATTCTCTGAATCTGCCAGGAAACACAGCAGGAGGAAGTGATGTTACCGCCTGTCCAGACCAACCTAACAAAAAAAAGAATGAGTTCTTATGGATATTTTTTGCTTTAAGATTACTCAGATGTAACACCAGTTTTTTATATTACAAGTATGCTCTATACCTGCCATGGATAATTTTAAGAGGCTAGTACAAGTTACCAGCCTGAACAGAAATGGAGGGAGAGGGATTAAGCTGCCCCACTCTGCTTCCTTGGCCCGCCTACACTTCCACTGGCCTAATGCTCCGTACCCTAAACCAGCTGAGTGACACTAGCTTGCAACTGATTTAACCATGCCTGAATTTTTCTATTCTTCTTTCAACTACTGCAGGGAAAGCCTTTAAAAAACCAACCAACCAAACCCAAAATACCACTGATGGACCAACAGGACTGCCCATAAGTGATCAGAAGGATCACTTGCTAATTAATAGGCCAGAAATATTTGCTTGCTGCAGTTTGAAGCTATCAGACCAGTTCAGCTGAAAACTAGACTAGCTTCCTGAGGAAGCAAACCTGAATCTTTGCTAATTGACAATAGACAGAGAGGGAGACAATGTCCATTCCTTAGCCCTGGGTCTTTACACCTTACAAAAGGGTGGGACAACCACAATCAGAGTGCATGCAACCTGACCAGTTACAAGGTGTGAACAGGTATGTGCAATACAAGTTAAACTTCAGTTATACTTCAATTCTGTGTTATTTTTGCTAAGGAATGACTAAGGATATCTGTCATGTATTGGACAACTCATTGCACGTCAGTATACTTATACAGAAATTTAAAAGCTCCTTAACTGAATGCTCAGCCAAGATAAGATGGCATCTAGAATATATTAAAAAATAACTTCCTAGTATCATAATAAACTGACAACTTGCTGCAGAATTACATCTACTGTTGAATGATAAGAGTTCTCTCTCCTTCTCCTTCTCTGCTGTTATTACTAACCAAAACTAAGAGTGACCCATAAACTGTGATTTAAATCTAGCATTTGTGTGTGTGTAACGTCAGATCAGTTCTTATGTGGGAGTAGTGATACTCTGTTACAAATTTAACACCAGTGTCTTGCACCTACACCTACATGAACATTTAAAAGAAAACCACACAATTCAGGTTAAGCATTGCTATGGACCATGTGGACCTGGCAATGAATCCCTAGAGCTTCTTAGAAAAGCTCCACCCTGCTCAAAAAAAGGGAAGGTTATGAGGTAGGTTAACTTCCTCCCTTCATTTTTATCAGCTTTGAAATAACACAGCAAGCAGATCTATTTGTGGTGCTCTGTGCATCTCTACTTTAAGACAGACACCTACACTCCAAGACTGGCTACGTGTATTTATGGTATTAAATATTGCATTTCAAGTCATTAAGGCAAGTCCTGATTAAAAGGCTCTCTGCTCCTCACATCAGGTCACAGCAAGTGCAGCCACAAGCTGAGCAGAAGATAATGAGAGGCAGCTTTTTCTCCAATGAGGAAGAAGTTATTTAGATTTTCAATTTCCTTAAAAAGTGGCATTTGTTTAAGCTCTATTATCAATTGATAGTTTACAGTTTACAAGCTTTGAGAGTTCAGGCTTTCCAACTCCATTACTATTTTTTTGGTGCAGGTGTTTCAAAGGCTTTTGAGCATGAGTACCCAAAAAGGAAGTTTTGGTCATAAGTTTCATATTTGCTGGCAAAACACACTGGTCAAAAGTATCTGCTTAGACTCCTAAAAAAAAAAAACCACCTATCACAGTCCAATAAAAGGCTTTCAGGTCATGTCTACAGTGTCAGAAATAAATACATTAACATTAGAGGAACTTAATTCTACTAAATCTCTTTTGTTTTAAATATGATAAGGTTCACACTCAAAATCTGTGTTTGACAACTGAAGTTTTCTTCCATGTTTAAGTTTGAGATCAGTAGTTCACCAAAAACCTAACAGGGCAAAGTCATCAAATGAGAAACATGAACTCCAGCCACAGAATGATTTCATACTCCACACTGTGTACAAAGAAAGCACAGCCACTGTTATTTGTGAAGAAAATCCAGAATTTTACTAAGATTGAGACTTGAAATGCACTTTAGTAGGAAACATAAAACCTAGAATAATAAAACCATAACTAAAAGTTGCATCCTACAAAGTAGTTATTGTGAAGAGGAAGGAGAGGTGATGTGGACAACCAACTGAACATGAGACAGCGCAATATCACAACAAAAGAGGGGCAGTGTAATCTTTGAACGTATTAGCCAGAGTCATGAAACAGGTATTATAAAAATCTGCATGCAATTCTTATATCTATAACTTAAGCAAAATACGGAAAGGGAATAGGAGAGAGCTGTAAAATGATGGAGCATGGATGGTTTGATCAGTCAAACAACAGAAAACCCAGTTAGATGTATTGACATTACAAAATGAATACAATTCTAATTGTGTGACAGCTACCAGGAAAAAACCCTGATCATTAGGGGATTCACCATTTGATAAGATTTCGACTACTTTTGGGGAGACCTGTATCAGTCAAATAAGGGAAGCAGGATGCCATTTGAAGTCTGTGCTAAAGTAAAAATAATGCAAAATGAGTACTGACTTCTTACCTACAAAATCACATTGTTTGAAGTAACCTCTAAACTTCGTCCCCCCTTTTTTTTAATAAAATGTTAACATGAGTAGAAGATTGACCTAAATTCAGCTACTCTTTTGTTATCTTAAAAAATGATAAATGATTCATATGCAATGCTTATTGTATTTCTAGTGCATTGATCACAGCATTATCTAAGCATTATATGATTAAAAGAAATGATTGCTTTTTCTTTTAATAAATTTTGTGCCTGCTGCGCTAAAGGAAATACGATGAAAATTCTTTATGCAAGCTCAATGAAATTTTTTTGTACATTCCAAATACAAAGAGATGAAAAAGCTACAACTAGCTGAGAAATCATCACCTCAAAGGAAAGATTTCAGAGGAAGAAAAGACAATAGCAATACCAATTTTTTAAAAAAATAAACTAGAGAGTAACTAGCTAGTAACCTGGGAATGATAATCAAGAAAACCTTTGCAGCAGAATTCAGAAAAGACAAAAGTATATGAGTATAGAAAGGCCAGACTACAGTAAGACATCATGATTTCTCCAAGTCAAGAAAATACAAGGAACAGTAATTTCTGTTCAAGTTCATGAGACAAGTAAAGCTCCAAAAGGAACTGAAAGTGTGAGGAACAACAGAGAGGCCAAAGGATGCATCTTCAGATCCTACAGTGATGTGGTAGCAGTAAACATTTCTGGTTTCAAAATTTACATAAAGGGAGTAAGAGTTTTACAATAAATCCTCCCATACTGGTCATAGCAGAAGAGTAAGCATAGGAAAAAAATGTTTGCTGAAATCAAAATGTTAGCATCTTTTTTTGGACAGAGGATGTTTTCAGCCTCATCTGTTCATTGGTAAAAAGTACCAATTACAAGAATAAAAACCAAAACAGAAGTCAGAGTTAAAAAGAGTGTTGCCATTAGCACGGTACTAGTACAGAAGCAATTATTAACAGCTCACAAGTATGCACATAAGGTAGATTTAAGGCTTTGCTTGCACAGGAATTCAACAATATAGCATTATCCTACTTGGCAAAGCAGTGCCTTGTGTTCTCAGTAGGTTAATGAGGAAAGAAAGTGGAGGCAGAAAAAACGCATGAAGTACAAAAACTAATCAGTATCAAGTTCCACATTTAATGCCATCACTTGTTACCTGGATTTCTAATTCAGCAATATGCTGCTGGAGTTCTGCCACAGCTGCAATGCGGTCTGCCTCACGGAGCCGAACTGCCATCACTTCTTCTTTGCTCTGAAAGAAGGCAGAGATGCAAGCAAACAAATATCAGTTTCAGCTATTAACAACTGTGCACTGCTTTTACCCAAAATTATAAGAGAAAACTGCTCTGCACTACTGTGTAAACTACTACTATTCCAAAGAACTCAAATTTAATTTTAACCCCTAGAATTGTGTAATCATCTAATATAAATTCTAAACTATAATAATCTAAAAAAAAAAATCTGTGCAGTTTTGAAAACTTGCTGTTATCAGTTTTCAGGTCCAGAAAACAGCTGTCTTGTTTTCCAGAAATGTTATATTGTAAATTCAGAAAAATCATCAACATAATAAAAAAACAGCTTCAACCTTTGACCTTATATATAAAGAAACAGCAAAGCCACAAAAGAGTTACTTATCATTTCCTTTGTCTAAAAAAATAAATTAAAAAAACCCCCACAAACGTAAATATATTCTAAACCTCATTTAGTCCAGCTATCTTAAATCACAGTATACAACAAAGCTTGGAATAAAATACCAATGCACATAACCTAAAATCAGCCTCCCACTGTAAGTTTAACCTGTAAGTCTGTCTATAAATGATAGGCAGTTTGGACAAGAGAGAAGGAAACATGAAACACCCTTATTCCTGTTTTATGAGGCAAGTCCTCAAGACTTCAGAGCACAAAACAACTAATATTATATTTTCAGCAGTCTAGTACAGCCACAGAGAGAAAGCAGTGCTAGATAGTGAGTGAGCAGTACTGTCAGCTGGAGAGCAAATAACTGGGGAAGAGACAGACTAGGCTCAGGTACACCTGCTTTTATGGTAGACTGGTGTAACTAAACTGTAGTTACTGTAAATCAGTTCCAGTATTTCAGTTATTTTAATGTATGCTTCAAACTAACAGTACTCAAGCCTCCTTTGTTAGACAGTATAGTTGAGACCAAATTGAACATATCAAAGCTTATTTCAGTAGCCACTTGAAAACAAGCTATTTGTTTGGGTTTTTTTTAAAGATTACTGTAACAGAGGTATATCATCTATAGGATCCAATTAACAGTATTTGTAATCAGTGGAGTCCATTTCAGAGAAATCCATCATGTGCTAGCCAAAGTTCAGCCATTCTTGCTAAATTCTGTTGCATGATTACTCAAATGAAGCCAAACCGACAAGTCCACAGGATTGCATGTATTTAACTGAAAGCTGAAGGACAGACTCTGGTATCTGAGATGAGTCAATAGTGTTACTCTAGATGGCACTTATGCTTTATCTCTGAAACAGAGCATGTTCTCAATTACCACAGAACTTGATATGGTGGTAGGAAGGACAAGACTGGGGTGGGGGCACAAATCTTATGTTGTAAATTCTTTAGCAAAACTGATTAGAAAGATCAGTGATGAGTTTCAAGAAACAATCTGAAATTGAGTCCTTGCTGTAGAAGCAGTACTCAGATCAAAAGGGAAAAATGTAACAGTACACACCAGTGACAGAAAAGAGTTGTCCTACAGGTGGTATGAGATGCAACTTGCTACAAAAATTTTAACTTCTGCTTATGCATTTCAAGTTATTTTTTAAAATAAAAATACAAGCTACTGAAATAACCAATCCTTTACGCATAGAACAAGGGGGGCGGAGTTGAAAATCCAAATATATATTTTTCTGAGACACCTCTTGAAGTAGAAATATTGTTACCTAGCCAAGATGTACTGACAAAAATAGAACTAGAGTGTGATTTCAGATGACTTGAAACAACAGGAAGAAAAAAAAATAATCGAACATCAGTTACTAATGGAATCGAGAATAACAAACTTGCTAGATTTAAAGAGATGGGAGGTGGAACTTTTAAATATATTTAGTGCTACAAAAACTTAATATTTGTCTGTATTGCTCCATGACATTATCTGAAAAACACTTAGCAAAAACACTTGTGCATTTAAGCAGTACAGGAGTCTACATGGTATTCTACTAAGTCTCTTCCCAAGAAGTCACTGTCTAGCTCACAGTTAAACAGTAGAAATCCAGGTAATGGATATGCATCAAATTGGCAATATTTCATTTTATATCAGAAACATCATCTCATAAAACATCTTACAGTGTAAATTGTAATCTTTTTTCTATCAACTACAAACGAAGTTTCAGGATCTAATGTCAGTGTATGTCAGTACTACTGCTTCACTGGGTATTGACCACTGCTATTTTCAGAGAATCTCTAAAGAATATGACTGGTGCTCTGTCTATTACTGTCACACTTTTCTCTAGCCCATGTTAGAACAGAGCTTTACAAGCAAATTATCCTAGTGAGAATAGTTATCTATACAAACACATTAGTCAGGTTAAAAACATATTATTCTCTTATAGTCAACATAAAACCAGAATATTGACTACACACTCTAATCCTCAATCTCTTAATGTTTAATGAGCACCTTCAGTATCAAACAAAAAAGTTACAGGTTATATGAAAAAGACATATCACCAAGATTGAGAATATTAAAAAAAAATAATAAATCAGTAAGAATAATCTCAGCATTAAAAAACCAGCACTTAGGAACCCAATGATTATGGCAAACAAGACAGTCAGTAGAAGCAATTTCTTCTAATTAAGATTCAGTGGTTTTTTTACCCAAAAGTTTGTGATGGAGTTTGAGTAGTCAGTAGAAGTTACCTCTTCATTGCACTTTTGATTCAGGTTCAACTAGAAACCAATGGAATTGGCAAGACAGCAAGAAAATGAAAACCTAAAAGTGTCTGTTGTCTCAGAGTGTCTTTTTATATTACACACAGACACTTTTCTGAGTAGAACCACACTTTAAAGTTTATCTTTGTGGGACCACAAAGAAGCAGCTCTGTCAAAACCTCAAGTGATTTTTGTGAGATGGTAAATTCAAGATGATGTTGCCAAAATCAGTAAAAAGAATTTTGGTTTTATGATTTATGCTTCTCAGTTAAGACACAATTCTGTCCAACAACAGCAGACAAGACTAAAATGCACATGTATATTAGCACCCAAGTAGTCTATTCAGGATGTTGTTTACCTTGCATTCAATCTCTGCTTGTCTACGTTTTGCTTCATTCAACTGAGCCAGAAGTCCTTTGTTCTGTGCAGAAAGATACTGCACCTTCTCCTGTAGGTTGGTAACCTCTTGCTCTGCCCTTCGTAAATGATTACTATTGATCTGATTCTGAAATTTATGACAAAAAAAGGGAATGAAAATGCACGTTAAGGAAAGATTTTTGATATTAATTTAATTCTCTGAAGTCTGACAAAACAGACTTAAAGATTATTTACCATAAAAAACTTTTGATGAAAAAGCATTCAGAGTTTTCTAAGTGCAATCGGAAGAGTTTGAATGACGTTTTGTTTATGATCAAGATATTCAAATTGTTCCTTAATAACAGATGACTCATTACAAGAATGCTATCGCAAAGCTCCTGTACATCTGTTTTTCCCAATTTCTTGCTTAGGTAAGGCAAAGATTTTGTGAACTTGTATCCCAACTGCAGCATGCATCCAAGAAACATCAGGTATGTCAGAAATATTACGTGTACATTTCTCTGTTCAGAGAATTCCTAAAAGCAACGTGGCACCTTAATTGAGATAAGTGCAGTATTACCAGTCACACTATTTGTACGTGAAGCTGTGCAGGCCAGTACATAACACGAGAACCAGTGCATTTCTCTCAGCTGAGAGTTAATCAGCATAAACACATACAGACTCAATGCATAACACTGAAGTGAGAAGTACCTAAAAGGTCTTGTGACATATTAGCCAGACAGCAGGATCCCTATGCCCCCTACTGACCAAAATACACACATGAGGCAAAGGCAACAAAATAAAAGCACTTTAACTGTAGTGCAACAGTATTGACACCTCAATGAAAATTTTAAAAGTTACTGCAAAAGGAAACCTTTATTCAGTTGGTATAGAAAAAGCAGTACCTCTGTCAGAAATAAAGCACCATGTGCCTTGCAGTTAGCTAATCTCTCTTCAATAGCACACCCTTACATGCTCTCATTATTTCTGGAATTGTTGAACCTTGTCAAGTAAAGTTACTGTTTGTTTAGCCTTTTGGATGCACAAGTCTTTCAAAAAACAGTTACATTTAGCAGATATTCCATGGGAGGATTTCTCAAAAGTCTCTTACAAATCCTTCTCATCAACTGCATGTTGTGCCTACTGACTTGAGAGAAAGTTCACTAATATAATATGAACTCACCACTTTAATGCACTTTTATTTCAGATTTCTTTGCTTAACAACTTATTCCCTAGTTATACGAAAAGAATTTTGGCAGTCAAGCTATGATTGTCTTTTCTGAACAAACCTCAGCAAGGGTCATCCATGCATTTCTATTCTGGCACACAAAAGGCAAAGCTTCTGCTAAAAACACCTGACCAACACACAAACTGCTCTGCCGAGTCCACAGCTTAGTAACCAGATTCATGACCTCAGCAGAAAATCCAGTATCACCAGTTTCACCAGAAGAAAGCAAAACACTGCCATTTAAACAATTAGAATTACTATTTGTGATTTGTGAAATTTAAAACACCTTAAGCATTCTTTTGTTGTTAAATCAGATATAATTTAATAAATTTACATTCACACACAGTTTACCAACTAATCCAAATGAGAAATTTGGAAAGCATAGTCGTAGAAGACTAAAGAAGAGACATTAAAGTAAGCTGGATTGTATGCACTAGATTCTTCCATCCTAGTCCAACAGCAGCATCCAGCTCAATTCACACGTACTAGCGTTCAAAACATACCTGTGTTTCCATCTCCATCATTCTTTGTTTAGTCTCTTTCAGTTCAGCTTGAGTTTCTGCTTCTCTCAAGCGGACTGTCATCAGCTCATCCTGTAGCTCATTCACTGCATTTTTTTTGGGAGGATCTTTCCATCTTCCAGTGGTACGAGCTAGATGACGCTAGAAAAACAGCATGTTTTTGGTGATAATGCCAGATCTTTCCTGGTGTTCCCTTATTTCATTTAAGGTCTCAGAGTTATACGAGGACAAATAGCTATAGTTCTCCTGTAGGTCCTAAAAGCTAGAAACCCACGGAAACTTACTGTTTTTAAGAACAGTTAAAAAGCTGAAGACAGTCATTCCCAGCTATGGTAAGTCAGTGAATTGCAAGTATATCCTGAGACTTTTGCCTATTTCTAGACCTTACCACTTAGCAAAGTCAGAGTACTGCTCAGGTACTTCCCTCCTACCAGAATGGTTAGCTGGAAGCACAGGACCTCTGCCTTCTAGGGACCAAATTCTAACATACTTTCTAAGTTAAGTTTCTTGTGGTAGCTGCATTTAAAGATTTTCTCATCTCAGCAGTTTGGTCCACAATCATTAGTTTCTACTTGATCTATAATTCAAAATGTCATAGTCTTGGTTTATCACCATTCATTGAAAATAAAAATTAATAAAAGTGTATTGCTACCCATACCTGCCAGTGTTCCTCCAAATCTTTGACTTGCTGCCTTAGTTCTTTGAGACCCATCGAAGCTTCTGCTTCTCTTAATTTTACTGCAATTAATTCTTCTTGTAGTCTGGCAACATTTTCCTCATCAGGGAGGGAGCTGTTCCTCTGCAACAAGGACCATCCTCTTAAATATGTATTTGAATAAAATTGTGCTTAGTGAAACCCACTCCAAATATAACTCTTATTACTAATCAAGCTTTAAGTACACATCCTTTGCAAAATAAAATTCCTTTAAAAAATCTAAGTTTCTGGATATAGTATGTATAAATAACTTCTAACTGCCAACTACAGAAAAAAATGAAAAGGTACTAGTATAAGGTATTCTGACTTTGTGATTTCCCTAGATGGTATCTCCCTAACGAAACATTATATTTAAAATATTTGAACCCATCAAAAATATGGAGAGAAATCTGAAAGATTTTGAGCTAGTCGATAAAAAGTAAAGCAAACAAGGAACTAAAACTACACTTTAAAGCTATAACTTTTACTTGGGTTTACAGAGAAAATAATAAATGGAAATTTATTTTTTAGGAAGTAGGTCACCAGCCTTTGTCAACATATCTGTTCTCCTTTTCAAAGGAAGCATGCATTAATATATATATATAAACAAGTCAAGAACAGGTCTTAGAAATGAAAGACACATGAGGAAAAAAGGATAGAGAAAGCCAAACAGAACACAGGAAAACACTGGGGAAAGCAACACAGAGATGAAATCCTAATAATGGAAATATGGGAAAAAAACAGAGAGGAAGAAAAAGGACAGTCTGTCCAATTACAATATCCTTGACTGTGCTTCATCACTTTCTACTGTATTTCTCATCAGCAAAATCCAGTGTTTTTGAAGACATGTAATACTGTGACAGTTTCCAGGTTTTCTTGAGAGTTGAGAGTAAAGCACATGATTAACATTAACAGAACACAGCACAACAGCCATTTATTAGCATTCCATGTTTCAAAATCATGGGATCTGAGTACTGGCAAATATAGGAAATGAGAGGGTGTGTTTCTGAATGTTCACATCACTGTCAGTATAGCCATGCAAGTCTTGGTTTATTCAGCAGAAGTTCCCCAGATTACATGATACATCAATAGCAGCAATAAAGAGCTGTACTGCAGGAATTTGAGGGAATTAGCTTCAGCCACTTTCTCATGTGCCTAAGTTCATTATAAGAGACTGAAGTACTACTGTACATCTGAGTTTGTCTGGTACACTGGAATTGACCCTATTACTCCAGGGTTTTTTTCACAGGTAAGTTTTCAGTGCATGCTGTCTCTGAGTTAAGTAGTTTCATTTTGAAAAATACCTTATATCCTGAATTCTTACCAATGGTCAGGACAGTAAAAACTACAATACTAACCTGCTAGGCTCTCATCAAGCCCCTCAGATAATTTAAAAAGTAAATCTTGACTCCAGTGGGTTAATTTTATCAGTAACTAAGTTCTGGCCAAAACCTGGGTATACAGCTCTTTAAAATTTCCTAAGGAAACTATTTCCAAGGCCAATACAATAAGATCTGAAAATCATGCTTTATATCAGGTCAATTTATTGTGGGGTTTTTTTCCCTTTTTTCATTTTGCTATTTTATCTTGCAGTTAAGTTTTACTTCAAAGAAAGGTAAATGTTTGACAGTTGGTTTGAGTACAGCTTGAGCTCTGGCATCAGGAAGTTACAAGCTACCACAGCACCCAAAAAGCAGCAGAGATTTTGATAATCAGTGGTGGAGAGATTCTTTCCCTGCCCATAATGGGACAAAGTAGAAGATGCTGAAGACCTGGGAATGGTTGTATTGTACCTTTTCCTCCTCCTTTCCCAAACTTTTTAGTTTCACATCACCTCAGTGCTCACTCTAAGCCCCCTGCTCTTGTTGCAGGATATCATTTTGAAACAATTGATGTTTCCTGTAAAGACTTCATCAGAATCCAAGTTTTCCACTACAGTAGGCTTCAGGAACAAGAGAAAAGGGGTTTGTTCTTCACGAACCTTTGCCAGTGCAAACATATCTTAGTTTTATTGCTGTTGTTCTTACAGGTTTGAAAAGCATCTTGTAATCATGAAAGCATAGAAGAGAAAGTTCTAGAGCACAGTTATGCAAAGAATTACAGGGACCTGTATTCTGTTCATAGTGCTGTTCTGTACAGAGGGTCCTGGTTTAATTTACCTTTTCCATCTCTAGAACTTTATCTTGCATCTCCTTCAGGGCACATTGCGATTCTGCTTCACTCAGCCTGGCTTGGACCAGCTCTTTTTCCAGCTGTAGCACAAAGTCTTCACTGTATCGTGAACTGCATTTATGCTACAAAGTTTGCAGAAATATGTTTAGTATGAAGCACAGATGGTTTGAAAGGGGTTTTATATACCAGACCTGGTGTGAAAAGTACATTCAGCTGTGTAAGATCAGGAAGACTACCTTAAGTGCTTACCTTATGCAAGTCTATTAATATGTCTATCCAGACTGCCACCAAAAATATCCCTAATGCTCTGCCTCAAACAACTGCACCCCCACCCAGCCTGTTAATACTGACGAGCAACAACTCACACTTTTGTCTCATTGGTAACCAAACTGAAAGATTCTCAAAGGATCTGTGATATGCAGAAAAAGATGTTACAGGAACACTAGCTAATTACAAGGTTAATACAAGTATCTCTCAGTTTCTACTCAAACTGTGATTCGACAGAATCCTTCTGTAATTCTGGATTTAAAATGAAGTCATGTATGGCTTCAATGTACAATGACTTTGGTTTGCCCATTTCTTCACTCCAACCCTTGGCTATCATTTGCTCACCATATACATATTCCTTCTGAGATTCAGACACATCCAAACGAAGCATTTATATTCAAAAGCCTCACTTAACTTTTTTCCCCCTAGTCAATAGTTTAAAAAACATATTTTATTTCTTCTTGGGTCACTTTAACATGACTTAGCAGTTTGACAGATTGTCAGACTTGCCTGATAGGCATTCTGTATTTGAAAACTGAAATCAGTATTTTAATTTCTGATTTAGGAAAAAAGGGGGTGTTGACATCCTCAAAGCATAGTTGTCTAGTTACTGTGCTTACATTGTTACCCTGAAAATTAAGTTTAGAGGAAAATAATTCAATACATTTTTGGTGTCATTAACTACACTGTGAAATATAAATACTATACTTGGATTAATAGATTAAGTTTTAGTTAATTAAAAATTCAACAGTAAAATCCACAGATTATTCATTATACTGAAGATACAACTGTTTTCTTTATGTTTGCATCAAAAAATTTAGTTTTCTACATCTAAAAACAGAGACAAAATGAAGAGCCTTCAGTTCCACATGCTTCTGTTATGGTGTGGCATTCCCTGACCTTCAATACACAAACCAAAGGCGAACAGGACAAACCAAGGATTTACATGTAACTACATGGTCAGGGAAATTATTTTTTCATTTATTTTTATACTTCTGCATGCCAAGGAAGCCTTTTGTCATGACTTACAGTACAATCCAAATTCAGAATCTACGCTAACCTTAGTGTTACAATGTATTATATTTCTTGTATAAATGTGCCTTCAGGAAGCTGTGATGGAGGGATGTATACAAAGCACTGAAAAGCAAGCAGAGCTCAGGCAGTTTTTAGTGTCATCAAGACCATCCACTTAAGTGCTCTGCCTGCTTAACTGTGCAGCTGAACACACAGGGAACACATATATATTATGATCCTTGTACATTAGTATTAATTTGCCCTTACACATTACTAATTTAATTCGTATTATTTTCAACCCACACAGTGTCTTTGCCTCAGCAAGCAGTGGAGGCAGACCTGATTTGAGTGCAAGAAAAGGATGGGTGGGCAATGTTGATTCATTTCTACGATTGCTTCACATGATGTAGGAACACAAGTACCATAGGTAACAACATGCAGACACAGAAAAGAGGCAACAGCTCTTTCATATTCCCTGGTTGCTTGTACAAGTTCATCACATGATACACACGACAACTTAGATGGACTCTACCTTTTTTGTTCCAGATTCTGCCAAACATTTTAATCACAGTAGCACTTTGCTGACTATGTTGAAAAGACAAATGTAACATAAAGCACTAAAATTGCAGCTCTAAGCCATTTAATTCTGAAAGAAACAAGTCCTTGCCTAATTTCACACAACTGGATTTATTTTCCCCCAATTTTTCTTAAACACAACCATTCCTAATATTATTTTGGCTGATGATAGATGTAATTACAGAATGTTTCTCCAGCACATTATACTGAAGAGCAATTAACAGATTGTTCAGCAGTTAACTTTGCTCAGCTAACTTTGCTTATACATTTAAGCACTAACACTGAATACAGTATTTTTATTTTCTGCATTTTGGTCGCAAATCAGAACACAGTATTAAAAGAGTATACTGCAAAGTATAGTGAAGCCTTCCATAAGGTTGCAACACTCATTTACAAGCATATATTCCCTAAATCAACTACTATGTTTTAATAATTATCAGCCATTGTAGCTTGAGTTCCTGAAAAACAACTATGAAGTTGCTGTAACAATAACCAAATACATGGCTATAAATTACCTTACAAAGTGCATATGCTTTCATCTGAATGCTTAGTCAATTAAAATTCTATCTTCACATAATACAGTTGAAGAGACTAAAAATAAGATGTGAACCAATTTCAGCTTGTTCTGCCTCTCATTTCTCAGATTCAGTTTTAAAGCATTCAGACTGATGAACTGGGTAATCATTGACAATTAAGGTATCACTGGGAAAGACAAGATTTGCATTCTGGAGGTGTTTACATCCAGCAGAAGCTACCTTTTTCATTTAGAAACAAAAAGGGGAAAAGAACAGAGAATAAAACCTTCAGCACATAATTATCAGGACTAAGTTACAACAGGCTGATTACCCCTGCCCCTAACTCCTCAAATACCATTATATATACTTAGCATGCCTCAAAAGAAAACTGTATTCTGTTAAAGTCAGGCACAACTTCCTCTATGCAGTTCTTGATTTACCACCAGTATGAGGAAGAAGCCACCTTCCTCTTAACTGTTTGGTTATCCACCACAACTTGCCTTTGGCAAGTTTCTGTATTTAAAGGTTAGACAAGCCAAAGACAGATTAGTACCATCCAATAGTACAATGATAACCTCTGAGTAGACTTCACACTTCATTATGAAGTCATTCTGGTTCATCTAAAAACTCCCTATAAATACTTCAGCACAGGAAGAAATAAACTTGTGTGTAATTTGGGCTTCTGGTGATGGACATCAGTCAAAATACTCCTCTTCTACCCATCTCTGTATTCAGAAGTGCTGCAGTGGAGAATTTCTTCATAGACACAAACATCCAGTAAGCACCTTCAATACTTACCCTTGAATGATCCAACCTGTGCTATCGAATCTCCTTGAGCAGATTGCATAAACCTCAATAATATATAAATACAAACACATAACCTTTTTACAAAGGACATGTTAACCTTCTTAGAAATACTACAGTTAGGTGATATTTCTGCTACCAACAAAAACGCGTTTTGTTGAGTTTTTTTAATCCCACGATGTTAGTTGAAAGTATCCTTAGGCAGTTCTTTTCATACATTCCTATTCAGAAATTCATACCCAAACATTACAATTTCTGTCATGTTGAAACAGAATATTCAAGACTGGAAAATAAGTAGATTATAAAATCCATAGGATAGATGCTGTATCTTTAAATAAGCACAGATAAACTATCCAGCCACTTACAAGTTTACAGTGCTATCATTTTTGCTAATAATAAAGAAAGCTGAAATAATTGGGGAGAAAAACATTAAAGCAGATATTCGCAAGACAATACTGAAAAGGATATTGCCAAGAACAAAGCTACTGGCACTAGCACGTGGTAAAAAATTTACCAGTGTAAAGTAAAATGCCAAAATTCCAAATAAACCCATGCGTTCCCACCAGGTGGAGCCCTAAACAAACGCAACTGCTTACATTTGTGTCGTTCCCATTTCCACGCTTGGAAACACAGTTAAAAGCCTGTTCAAGTACTAATGTTACCGATGCAGTAGCCCATAGCGATCTCCTAACTGAAGCCATTTTTGCACTTTCCCCACATTGTCTAATTCCGATGGTTCTCAAAACCACAGCACTACTCCTTACACTTCAGAATTAGCCAGCTACCAGGCACAAATCTGTCCATAACCACATGTATTTACAGTCTCAGTTCCACATACATAGTCAGACTATTTCCTATAGTCATGTTCACGTTTAAGTGGAGGAAAACAACGCTGCAAGAATGCAAAGTAGGAAGCGTGGCTCTTAATTTAACTGCTCATTCTTGTATTTTACTTACTCTCCATTCTCTCAGTACCTGTCCAGTCTTCTGCCCTTACAGCTCCAATCCAGCCAATTTTGCAATCCACAGCTGTTTACAGTTCTGCTCAGGATCAGTTCCCATGCCCAGCCAACCTCTCAGGCCTCCCCATCATTGTTCTTCAGTAAGTTCCCAGCATAATTAAAGGCATTAGCTTTTAAAGACTTACTACCTGTCAATTAACTAATAAATAAATAGAGTACCTTAGTCTCTTCTAATAAGTTTTAACTACATACAGATCATTAATGTGGTTGCCTGCAAAAAACACATTCTAAGGGCATGTGTACTATTGTAATCAGACAATAACTAGCTGGATAACTAGAAGTCTATCATTCCCACTGCATTTCACTTGAAAGATTACAATATATCTAAAATGTTGGAAAGCACCACAAGACCATCTCCATCTTCCTAACTGATATTTCTTCATGGTGCTGTTTTCCTCCTAAAGAAATTGCTCATGTTATATAAACAGCAGCATTTCATATGACAGCTCATCAGTAGTAGCTCATCAGTCACTCCTTGCAATTATTCTAGCATACCTTTTTTACGCTGAAACGCATTAAACAGACATAATAAACACAACATTCTAGAACTAGTCTAAGTTATGATTTCCTTTCAGTCTAACAGTAAATCTCATCTTTACCTTCCAAGATGAGATACAAGTATTTCTAGAGCTTTGGTGGAAGATGTATAAAACCAACTGCCCTACTGACTTAACGGGGCCTGGTAAGCAGCTGCAGTATGTTGTAGTTTTAAAAAGTGGTATTTCATACACCTGAAATGCCCAAGACTCCAGACAAGTACTTAGATACCACTTAAAACAGTATGAGGATATTCACATCAGCACTAGTAGTGCAGAGTTTATTCAGCAAGTGAAGATGCTGAAATGGCTTCCCCCCACACCCCAGGAGAAGACACTGGGCACTTTAAGTGGCTTAGAGGAAGTAACTTCAGTCTCACAGCAATAGTCTGAAGTTGTGCACATTTTACTACCTAAAACACAGAGTAACACAAACACAGTAGTATACTATATATAAATTATTTTCCTGCTTCACATCCACATAAACCCACATTTTTTAATCAAGTCCTGTAGTTCCAAACTCAGGGACAACATCCTTCCACTTCAGTAAGCAGTAAATTTTAGCATACTAGGAAAACCCCAAATATAGATACACAGAAGAAACGCTAACATTAAATAAACTGACTCAGAAGATACACTATGTAAAGGCATTGTAAACCAACTCCCAGATTTGAGTATTCAGAGTGACACAACTTGCAATGGGTAGATTCTTAGCATGAAGAGCTACCAAAGGTTGTATGTGTGTGGTTTTGTTAGTATTTCTTTGGTGGTATGTGGGGGGGTTGGGTTGGGTGGTTTTTGTTGTTGAGTTTTTTGATTGGTGTGTTTCACTGTGGGTATGTTGGGGTTTTTTTATAAACTGATAAACTTACATCTATCCAGGGTTATGGATCTCACCTATCAGTAAGAACAGACCAAAATTTCGTTTAGTCTAATTTGTATAATTTTAAGAATGCAAATCACAATGAACAAGGATTTACAAGGACAGCACAGAGACCATGTCATGATGAGGAAAAATAAACACAAGTGAGTGAAAAAGATGAGATGATGTGCTGCCAGGCTCCTTACCCATTGCTGCTGTTGTTGGAGCTCCCTGATGGTATTCTCAGCTTGCTCCAGTTTAGTAATGGCCTCATCACTCTGCTGTTTGATGGTGGCCAGCTCCCGTTTTATGAGGTAGTTTTCCTCAGCCTCCTGGGCCCTTGTCACTTGTCCCTTAGGACATAATTTATTTTTTTAAGCACTTAATGACAAATCCAAGAAAGACTGCCTTTGTGATGTTTAGCTGCTTATTTCATCAGATTGGTTTTGCGAACAGCACAGATACAATTGGTAGAAATTTTAGGATAAGGTAGTACTGAACAGCTGCTTTAGTACTTTAGTACAAAGTTCAGCATCCGTTTAGCAAGCACGGTTTGGTACTTGCATTCAATAAAATTCCTTTCATGCATTATTACTCAGTAGTACATGCACAGATTGAAGTTCACAATATTCAATTTCAGTGTTAATACAGTGCCATAGAATCCATTTGTCATAGGAATTTGTACCAGAAAAATCACATTAGGTTAGGAAAATTACTATAACGTGCAGGTATTGGGTTTATATATTTTTAGTAAACAAAATTAAACAAGTTTCTAGCAAGATGTTAGCTCTGTATTTATTCCAAATCAGCAAAGCAGGGATAGGATATAGCATGCAAAAATGCATGCATTAAAACAGTTGGAGTTTAAGAGTAGGAAGAGAGTCATACAGTAAAAGACTAAAAGACTATACCTGTATCAATCTATCTGCCAAGGAAGCACTTTCCTACAAAGGAAAAATTCAGATAGGAATAAGGAAAAGGAAAATCAAAAAACGAGGGGCTGATAATAGTGACAAAAAAGACCAAGAGCTAATAGAAAGAAAATGCCCAAATTCTACCCATTTTCTGTGCAAACCTTTTAGCAAAATTAACAACTCTTCATATAAATTAAGGCAACTCAGCCTGAAAGTCCCAGGAAGCAGCCTTTTCTGCAACAGATTTAACGCAATCCATCTTTGGTACAGAAGGTTTCAAAGCCAAATTTCTGTAACACTTAAAATTCACCTACAGGAGAGTAGGTATTTTTCTCTGAACGGCTTGCTTCCCTAATTAACAAGAGTTACGGATGTGATCTGATATGATCTAGTAGATAGATGCAAGACTACAGTCCACCCACAACATGAAACAAAGGCATAATTTGAGCACAAAGGAAACTCCACTAAGCACCAAGGTGCTCATGCAGAGCTACAGCTTCCAGTAAGATGAAGCAGGAACGTTAAATGGTGCAAACTGACAGACAAGTAGGAAATGTCAACTATGACAGCTCATATTTTGTTTTACTGAACTCTTCCAGTAACTCATCGAGTTGTTTATAGATTCTCTTTCCTTGACAAACTTTTGCAAGAAAGAAAATTTCATTTTTTGCACACTGAAAAGCACTACCCCCCTCCAGTTGCATTTAATTAACTCCTACTTTATCACTCCTGAAAGCACTAAATGTTTTGCACATTCTACAAACACATCTATCCACAGACTTTCTTTGTCCTTGGAACTGTTATTAAAACTGAAGTTCGAACTAGTTGATAAGAGCTAATACTGAGAAGTTAAGGTACACTAAGAAAATCACAACTAAATCATATGAGTTTGGATGAGGGAAAAAGTATTTTTAAAATAAATTTCCAACAGTAGAACTGAATGTGTTTGTTCATACTTCATGATCTGTTTCTCAAATGCTGTGATGATAATGATCATCAGAAATTCTTACTAATAGATAATATTTTCCCATTTTGCAATGTTTTAATTCCAGTCAGACTGGGATACTCTGAAAGTGAACTCTGAAATTCTAAATACAGAATGTGCAAAAGCACTAGCATCTGGGAGTTCATCACGGACTTCATAATAAAAAAAAAAAAATTCCAACCCCTACAAGTTAAGTATAAAACAGAGATACTTACTATTATATATTTGCCAAGGAAATTGAAATTATTCACTACAGTTTCAAGCTTCTTAAAGACAGCTTGCTCTTTTCCATTCATTTTATCAATGCTTCAATATTAGAAACAAAAATATTCATGAAATTGTATTTTTGTTCACAACTTTTACGTGTCCTTATGCATATTTTCCAAACTAAATTCAGAAACCAATTAATTAGAATGTGACATAGATGGACTGTTCTTCAAGAAATCATAACAGATTTAACATCTGAAGTGTGACATCTTCCAACTATGCCACTCTAAACTGAAACTTTACCATTTTCTTCCCTGTGAAACACAATTGTTTGCAACTCACAGGAGCGCTCAATTCCACTATTTGTGGTGAAGATGGACAAGAACGTTCTCATTCTAGAGCAGAGCAGCTCAGATGCAATCTGCCACGGGAAGCATGATACCAGGACATAGGAGAGGCCACTGGAGAACAATGCCTGCATGTTGGCAGTGTATCCACAGCAGTTAACATGCTTACTTCTGAAGTTTTACCCAGTTACAAAGAAGCGTAACAAAACTCTACTCCAGACTAAACCCATGAGAAATAAGTCTTTAGATATTCTCTCCACCATGTATCCAGAATTGCCACAGAAGTTCAAAATTACACAGAGCAGATTAATGGCAGTGTTCCTGTGAATGCTGCAACAACACCCTCTACTGCTGTATTCACTAGTGATGAAGTGATCTGCCTTCATCTCATCTCTCCAGTCATTGGTAGGTCTGTCATTTTGCTCCTACATAAAAACACCCAACAGCTTCAGATTTTCAGAACTGAGGATTCTCTCACAAAAACCTCTTTTCCACCCAAGCACTCCACTATATGCAGTCTTCTCCACTTTGAACAGATGCTTCTAATTCAGAAAGAAAACAGTACAGTCGAAGGTGGGTATGTGAAAACGTTTGATTTTTTAATCACTATGAGTCAGACATAACAACCTTACACATTTACTGACCCTAATTGCCTGATTATTGCCATGCTATTTGGCTAAGCACTGTTAGTAAACACCATAGATTAGAAGGAAAACAATAAACTATAATTCTGAGATTCTTATTTCATATAATAAAATTTCCATAAATTTAAGCATAAATTAACACAGATTAAATCTAATCCCCAACATACTCACTTTTTCTAGTGTTTCAATGCGCTGCTTTAGGAGTCTATTTTCAGTTCGTAACCTCTGGAAGGGAAACAGTTCAAAAATGCATTTCTCAAGTTATGAACTGAAAGTCTGATAAAAGCCAAGCAAGCTAACAACATTTTTACTTCATCACATCTATGAAAATCAATATAAGTATGAAAATAATTAGTGACCTTCTTAATTCCTTTTATATGATGAACTAGCTCTAAAGATGAGAACTGATGCCTTAAGAACTGACACTGAAAAGCAAAATGACTAGCAGTGGACAGGAAGGAAGGCTGTACCTCACTCCCTCTATAAGCTTTATTTAATGCACTTGCCCATCGTTTCTCCCACTGCCTTTTCTCACAGAATTGTCTAAAAACACAAGAAAGAAAATCCAGATCAAACAACATGCTGTGAAAAAAAAATGAGAAAAAGGAAAAAAAGGCATCAAAAGCCTATTTATGACTCAAAAGGAAAAAGATGCATTGATTAAGTAGATACAGGAAGTAGGTCAGTTAGTAAAAGGGAAAAATAAACTGCACTGGCAGGTTGGCTTTTCCCCCCACAGTCTTAGTATTAACTGCAAAAGCTCCAAAAGAAAAGGTGACTCCAGACAGAAGCGTCTCCATTTTGGGTCCAATGCACAGGAAAAATCAAGATCTCAAAATCAATGACAAACCACTCAAATGCATTCTGACAAACTCTGTCTTAACATGTGTCATACAAAGCTCCTGTGTGGGACACCTACAACTAAACCAGCATATTTAGAACCCCTGATAAGTGAGGCCATCTGTAAGCAAGCTTTAGTCAGCAGGAAATAATAAAAAATAAGTACAGCGGGTCTCTAAAGATTTTTTTTTTTAATGTCCACCAGAAATCTCAATAATTTCACTGTAGGTATCCTTTATGAATAGATATCCCAAATACAAATGCTGAAAGAAAAGAATTTGGGGACTTTAATTACATGTCCTGCTACATGTACAGATCAAACATGTAACCCTCCCCCCTAGGAATTAAACTGATTCATAAATAAATTTGTTGAGGCTTTCTTACTTTAATTTCAACTTGTTCCTCCATTTCTTTTGTCTTTATTGTAGTGTATTCCTTTTCTAACCTAAAAATTAGAAATAGTAAATTAGGATTAGAAAACTTGTGGATAATTTACTTGTTGGTGCACTAACTAACAAATATTAGTAGAACAGAGATACGGATTATTGATATTTCCTCTGAAATGCACTCCTGTAAATGCTTAGACTAGCCATTAAATTTAAACACAGATTTGGGTAGGTATGAACAGACTCTGAACCAGCACTCCTTTCCCTGCCTCACCCTGAAAAAAACCAAACAATCTCCCCTCCCCTCCAAAAGCACCCCCCACCCAGCTTTCCTATTCAGCTCCTCTTTACAGAAGTGTTGTAATTCCCCATTCTTTCTTCGAAAGCTTTTTTGGTTATTTTTACAAAGAAAAATAGCAAATACTGCTTTAAAATAATTTTCTTACAGGCAGAACTCAGCTTTAATTGTTTATATAGCATAAAAACAAAAAAAAATTAAAGATGGAAAATTAAAAAATAAACACTGAATAACTAGTTTTAAAGATAAACAAACAGTAGCTCTTAGCAACAGTATAATCTATTTTCTCAAAATGCTATACCTACTTTTTCATCTTTTTTGCATTGTATTTGACTTGGTAAGATGCTTGGATTAATTTGTCTGGACCACTGTCAAACTGATGTGGAATGACCTTTTGAAAGTGCTAAAAGCAATCAGAGCACAAGATTACACATAATTAATAGCTGTGAGGAAATACACACACACACACTACACATATCAGACATCTCTCAAAATTATTATAATCATAACTTACCTGTAACATTCCTTCCATGTCAAGTTGCAGTAACTCTGCCTGGTTCATCTGAAGTAGTGCTAAACCTACTCGAAATACTATTTCTAAACCCTGAAAACAGAAGGTAAAAAATATCCAACAATTATTCATGCCATCATCAATAGTGCGATGCCTCTTTATTAACGATGGAAATCTCACCCAGTTTCTCAGACAAGCAAAAGGGCTACAAAAAAAGTCTCTCAGCAATGGGTTCTGGGTTTCTTAGTTTGTTCTAGGGACAAGCAGTCTGGCTGTTTGTCCTGATGTCAGACACCTCCCTCAGAGAGGCTACTGCTGAAGTAAAAACTCAAGTGACAAGAGTTCTCTAGGTCAGCTCCATCAAACATTTTAAATATACCTAGTAGGAAAACACTTCTGGAGTACTTCTCCAAGAAGCCATTTTAATTTCAGATATGGTACAATAGTTAACCTACTGAAACATATAAGGGAGTGTCTCCATATATACCCTATCTCAGACATTCTTGCGGGTAAGCTAAAAGGATCCACCTTTGACTTACTATTTTCTAAAAGATCACTGCAGAGCATAAATGGACCACAAGCTATGATTTGTTACTAGTTACAATGATGCAAAGCTCTAATCCTAAACACAAGACAATGTGTCTTTGTGATAGTGACACTGAAAAATTCCATAAATTTCTTTGGTTACTATTCAGACAATAAAAGTTACTAACACTCCCTCTTCATGGCTTGCACATGCCCATGGAACTTGACTTAGGCCTGAAAGCAGTAATAGTTTCCCCTGCAAACTTACTGTACTACTGAGAAACTGATGTCCGTGCTGCATGCAATGCTACTGCACTGCATCCAGAAAGAACAGATTTGGTAACCCCTCAGTAGGTTAGAGCACAAAGTTACACACAGATCCACATTCAGAGACTTAGTTCCTCTTCCTTGACAAACTACTTGACACATAGACACCTTCCCCTTAAAATAATCTGATCGGTGTAAGAACTAAAAAGCAAATGACTGCTTTTAACACCTACTCTTAAAATATAACTTATGAGCATTTAGTAGTTACCTCAGACATAAAGATATCAAATATTCTCGTTGCAATTGGTAGTGGAAAAGTTGTAAGGAATATAGTTAGAAACCACGATGATGCATACATAGAAGTGTGAAAACTCTGAGACTGAAAGTGCACGTAAAGCTCTGGAAGATGCTCCTGGAAAAGAAGAGGAATAAAAAAACCAAGTATGTTAAGCTTCTGCTTGCAGTCTTAGTGCAGACATGGTTTTGACAAATTTTGAATAAAAGAAGAAAATAACTGATATTTAATACAGACAACAGCTTAGCAACACAGGACTAGGAATGCTATGAGTCATCATTATCAAGAACCATGCAACAGAAGTCCCAATATAGAATGTTCTACAGCACTTCCACCCTGCAAAGCACAGACTACAAAAACACTTCCTGATCCTAATAGGAAGTCACAAACTTATAAATCCCTAAGTAACATCTAAAATGGAACAAAAAGAGCTGGAAATATCTAAGGATATCCCCCCCCGATCATCATGTTATAAACTGGATCACAAAACACAAACCTATTTTTCTCCATCAACCTGACCAGGAAGACAGTGTTATAATCTGAAAACAATTTCAATTCCACATGAGGATATCTTCCAGTTTCCATCTTGTAAAATAGCTAAAAATTGACTATGAAGACTTTGACTTCCAGAGTCTTCAATTCAAACAAAATTAGACTTTCATATGCCTAAACCTGCAGTGATACAAATCCTCATGCTTCAGTGTTTAAAGCCAGTCAGTCTGCCAAAGGTTAAAAAAAAGTATCCCACAGAGCCACATGCATTTCCTTCTGAAGTTCTGAAACCAGCTACTGTCAAGAGTGCAGCCCATTAGCCAACAGATATGCCTGCTCTTGAACTGTAATTCCCAAGTTCCTTATTAATAGTTACTGAAGAGAAAGTTTGATAGATTTTGTATGTACCTGTATCATGCATTCAAACTGGTACATACAAAGGCCCAGTTCAGCCATGCTTGGTTTAAAGAGTTCTCGTAGTCTGTAATCTTGCATTAATTTAACAAACACACAGAACGCCTCTTCTTCTGGCATCTATATTAAAAATAAAAAAGCACAGTAAAAACTCTGGACAAATGGAATGATATATCAAAGTAAGTGCCTGGGAGGGCACTGGGGGTTGGGGTTGGGTGTGTGTACACAATGAAGGTTTTTTTGTTGTTGGTTTGTTAGTTTGTTTCAAGGTTTTTGTTTTGTGAACTTCTGCATATACTAAATTCTATCAAATTATTTCTAAACTGAAATGGAGGTCTACAAGTAGTTTTTTATTGTATATTCTACTTTGTCATAAAACAAAAACTGATAATACAAACACAGCTTTAAAACAATCAAATCAAGTGTGAAGTTTCATTTCAACTCTGAGGAGATTCAATGTAATAGAACTGAAATGAGAAGTTCATTAATAGTTGAAACAACACTCATCAAAATAACTTGCAAGCCTGCAGTCCTACCTTAGCTCTGAGAAATAAATGTATTCTCTCACTCCAATATAGTATCTTGGCAAATAGAGCAACAGAAAGTAAATCTCATTTCATTTGCAGAGTAAACAGCTGCCCTTGACAACTCCATTTTATCAAAATGATGAAGAACACTACTGTAAAAATTCCCAACAAGTCACCACAATATATTATGCATTCCAGTAGGGATTTTGAAGGTTCACATATTTAATATTATGCTTACCTGCATAAGCAGTAATCCAACTATAAAAGCGCTTCCTTGACAGTATCCAACCTCACGATCCACCAAAGAATAAGCCTGGGAAATAAAGTTAAGACTCTCAACAATTAAAACCTCATCACGAATAAAAAGTAATCATAGTTCATCCTGCTATCTTGCTAATAACTCACTCTTCCATTCCAAAATCCAGCAAGGGCAGACATTCTATTTAGAAGTTTTAGTCAGATGTTCTAGTTGCTGCTACAAAGGGTATGAAGTCTGCTCTCTGATCACCTACAAAGCTGAGAGTAAGGCAAACCTACCAAAAATACAAGCAGTTTTCAACTACAGGAATTTGCCAAGATATCAGAGCCAGCTGGCATACAAACCACACAAGGTTACTACTTCTATAAGAGACAGACCAGACAAAGAAACAAGTTGGATTTTTTTCAGAAAAAAATATGTGCTGCAGTTTTATCTATGGGAGGATGAAATGTGTTGATTTTCATGCATGTAGCATTTTCATTTTAGAGTTATGGAAGTTACTAAGACCTGGAAACCTGCTAACTTTTCTGTTGAAACTATGGTGTACGGAAAGGTCTGTCTTTCAAAATTTAAGCTCTAGTACAGTGAAGACAAAATAATGCAAACAATTTTATGTTGGCATTTCTTATTTTGGTTTTGGGCACTGGAACAACTGACCATTAGCTTGTACCTGCCATTTGCTGCTACCACTTGCAGGTTCAGAAATACTTGAAAACTGAATACTAGTTCTGATTGTCAATATTCTTGTCTTGGTGAATGTTGTTTACTTTATTTCATGGCACACTTCATTCCACTATACTATCAGCAGTTCGCATGTGACTTTGTTTTAATGCCTACTTAATGGTTTTACTTTGTAAGAGATTTAAAAAGCTTATAGGAATACCATTGGAAGCTCTCTTTGAAACTGGAATGTGATTTGTTAAACCATTCCAATGTCAATGGTTTAAAAAAGAGTAAGTTGAAAAAAACCAAACCCATGAAACCGGTGCAAGTTCACTCTACACAAGGCAATCCAAACATTTGTGCATCTTGTTGCTAATATATTTTCAAGGGCTGAAATACTGACTCACCTTCATTACATTGAACAAGACCTCCTGCCCAAGGCTATCTTTTTCTTTGAAAAAATCATGTTCAGGGTATGTCCTAGCAATGTCCCTTCTTATTAATTTTTCACAAGGAGACGTCATTTTCAAAAGCTCTGAATACTGATCCTTAATTGGCATGCTTTGAGCACTGCATAAAAGTTGCCAAACAATTGCTCTGAAGTGATGAGGTATCCCTTTTCGAACCAGCTCCTAAAGCACAAAAAGACAAATTAATTTATATCTCCTAAAAATGTAAACTTAAGCCTAAAGAACAAAACACTTCAAATTAACTTCTTCGTAACTTCAGAAAAAATTTACATCATAGCAAAAACTAATCATACAGTTTATAACATGTAAACTTTAATTTTAGTGTGATAGATTATTAAGTTAACAAAAGTAAGCAGCCTCTGAATGATTTTCAGTGGCTAAATTAGCTAATGAAAGTAGTACCCTATCCATGGTAAGCTACTTGAAAAACTGAATATTCAAATAATTTTATACAAGAACTTTCATTAACCAGAATTTAATACAATTATTTCTAAATTTCACAAAAGATGACTAAACATAACACCCTTTGATAAAATTTGTACTAAGTGAGATTTAAGAAATCACCAACTAAAAATTATTTCCAAGATAGGTAAATGACAAAAACTGAAACTAACTGTAGCACAGCCAACTGCAACAAAAAAATATGTACAATAAAAATATCAGAGGTCATTTAACAAACTTGACAAGTTGTGTCTAATTTCTCTGGTGTGCCAGTATTTCCAAGTTGCCTCCTAAGAAAGTATCTAAATGCAGTTTCAGAAACCGGACCAAGAAAACATTAAGTTTACATCTATTAAATTAATTAATTTACTTTATCTTCAAAAAAAAATAAATCAGCTAGATATTATATGATTTAAACATGCCCAGATCAGTAGAACTGAAAACCTGATACTTGTGTTTTAAGAAATCACAAGGACAAGTAGTCTTGCTGCTTAATCTGAAAACTGAGAAAGAAGTATTATTCAGGAATTTTACAGACTGTCTTAGTGGTCCTTCCTGCAACTAGAATCAGTCTGACCCAGAAGACTGTCTCTTCAAGATGTTTCCTTTAATCATTTTTTGTACCTTAAGAACTGTTATCAAACATTTTGTCTCCTAAAGGATAATTCCTTCCACTATTATTTATTCTGAAGTCAGAGTAATCAATTTTCTAATATCCCTAAGCTCTCCATCCCTCCTTCCTCAGAACCATCATAGTAACACCACTAAGACATGCTGTGTTATTCCCTTAAAGATTCCCAGCTCCAAGCGAAGAATCCTAACAAATCAGTTTTGCACACCTGTCTCTAGCTATCCTTTGTCAACAACACACTGTCAGACCGTACATCAGTCATCTAAAGCCTCAAAGGCTACTAATAAAGCAAGAAACTAATTGCTAGTGCTTTGAGTTGCCATGTACCTGCTTGACAGAATAATAGGGTTAACCCCTCCAGCTTTCCTAAAAGGAGCAGCAGAAAACACCCCTACTAGGCAGCACTAAAATGATGCTACTCTACACAGTATTATGTGAATCGAATAGCAGGACTTAAGTGATCCTTCAGAATCCCTCATAAATGGGAACTGAGTTCTGAAGTGGATTGAGAGACATAAGGGTGGAACACATCACCTATGGAAGAAGGTATAGATGCCTGTGCTTAAAACTGAAAAAACTTACCAGATTCTTAATAACCTAAGAGCATCTTTTACAGCCAGGACAAAAAGACACCCATGTTGCTACCTATGTACCTACCGGCACAATCAGGAAATAGGAATGGATGTTCTGATATTCCATCGTAAATGCAGACTGACAGAGTTTAGGCTGACTTTGGACAAAAAAATACTGAGAATTATTTAACCAGCAAAGGAAAACTTGGCTAGTTTTCAATATAATACTAGTTAGCAATATAATTAAATATTCCCTGAAAGTTAGTCAAATGCTCCCCAAATTGTACTTGGCCAGCTGTAAAAACAAGTGATACTTGTGACAGTTGATAGGGTTCAAACAAATTCTAACTAACTAGATCTACTTATTACCATCTCACTTCTCCTTTCTCTTGCCAGGTTCATGTGGCCTTCTTTTCATGGCCTTTTGGAACACCTTTCCAGAAACTGCTTTCCCTATGCAAGCAGGAAGTCTTGAGTTCATTTTCTTCCCTTGTTTCCTCTCAAGTCATGTTCTCTCTTCACAACTGCTTCACATAAAAGACACTTTACTTTAGCCCACTGTTCTGCCTTCCCACAACCTATTCATAGACACACATTTCAAACTGTTCAAAAGACCCCGACATTTGTATTCTGCACATAAAACTACAGACTACAGCCCAATAAAGAACCAAAGCAGAACAGACTTCCCTACAAACAAAGAAATCCCACACTGCTGTACTTGCTGCCACTGAAACATGGATACATTCAAGTGCACTAGATGCTTTTTAGCTTGATTTAAAATGTAATTGAACTCTACTTCTGTGCATGCCCACAACTAACCCAGATTGGACACACTGCTCAAAGTTTGCCCTGGGGTCAACATACTTGGCATGCAAAGAACCCAAACTCATGGGAGCCTCATGCAGTAGAATTATCAGCTCTTCTGTTAAGAATGCTTTAAAAAGAGAGCTGCTCAGTGGGGAAAATAATCACAGCATCCAGCTATCAGATGCCCTTAAGTTGATTTTCAGTAATTCCATTTTTGGAAACATGAAGCTAATTATCCCTGTACTCATGGAAATCTCTCATTAGAGGTAGACTGAAAGCTTTAGTATTCAAAATACGGTAAATGGATCTAGTTTTCAGCAGGAGACATTTGCTGGGCAACACTTACATAGGAAGGACTAAGGCCTAGGGATGGAACAGATTCAACTGTAAGCTTCTATTACATATTTATTTTAAAAAAGTAAGCCCAACAGGAAGAACACAGTCTCACTTATATCACAATACAAATATATCCAAAAAACCCAGTGTCCAGCTACTACCTTAACTTGCTTTTCTTTCTTTTTCCGTACATCTTCCCATTCATTCACAATCCTCCCCCACAGGATCCATGAGTCTTCTTCAAGGTGGCTGAGATTGCTGGAAGCTGATGAACTAGATACAAGAGACGATCCGCTGTTTCTTCTTGACCCATTTACTGATCGTAAGGATTTGCTATCGGTTTCCAAGAGTCTGCAAAGAAAGCACACAAACCCCAAATTCAAGTTCTTCTAATCAAAGGATCACACTATTGTTTGTTTGTAAGTCAGTTCTTCCAATCTCTTGACAAAGAATTCACCCAGAGGTTCAATGGAACATCAATTTGTACTACATTTGAAAAGAATTGTTCAATGTTAGTGTTTTCTCTTGAGATCTCAAGTAATGCTGCAGACAGAACAGTTCACACTGCAGCATTTTAAGAAATTGAGAAAGATGTCACCCACAGCTGTCATGTATCAGACTGACAAAGAGAACCTAAGGAAGTTAAATATCCCCAATGATAGTCTCAAATGTCTGAGTACTTAAAAAAATACAGTAATTAAAAAGACAAATAATTAGCCTCCTAAAATTCTACCTGATTACACTTTTTTAAAATTGACAGTGTAAATACAGACAAAATAATTAAAACCTGATGGAATTTTAAACCACCTGGCATTTGCTGACAACTGTTCACAAATCAACATGCTGTTTTATAAATGCAAGGGAGAAATCCCTGACCTAAAGACTGGGGACCAGGTGACAGGAGTGATTAGTACAGCTAATGAATGTTTAATTAATGCGCAGAGTTCAAACGTGAGAACTTCTGGGGTTATCAGGCAGCAGAGTACACATAAAGATGTGCCAAAGGCCAGACAAGTTCCTGAAGAGGCTCCCCTGTTAGCTGGTTGCTATGGCCCTCAGTTTGGCAAAGAGCTGGGATTCTGGGCAAAAAGGCATGCTTTGTTTATCCTCAACTCACACTGAGCCCCATAAACAGGGGGAAATTTTTTAGACCATGTGTTAGGTAAGGGCAAGAATTCAGACTAACTTGAAAGTGTTTTGCTATACCAAGAGTTTCATTTGGGCTTTAACTTCCAAGAATTCCAACATGAGTATATGAGAGCCACGTGGTTGAATAATTTCTTAATGCACCTGCACAAAAGCTGTCCCTGCCCAGCATTTCAGCAAGGTTATGGTCTAGATATTTAATAAATTATAAGTTGAATTATATTGTACCTGAGATGGTACACAAACCTCAGCATACCTACAATTTTTAAGCTCTCTGCTACAACAGAGATATTTATACTAGCTTTCCCAGCTTTCACCTACTGGTGTTTATGAAAGGCTTGGGAAAAGTAATGTAATTCACAACGACAAGTACAGTCTACAGCAGTATTTTGTTTGGAAAAGGGTTAAATGGTAATGCCTCCGGAAAAAAAAAAAAAAAACAACAACAAAGCCTTTTTAAGACAAATTTTCATTTAGTCCATATTAATGGAATGCAAAAAATCTAGTTTTAAAGAAAATATTTAAAAATCCATTTTAAATGTTTAGAAGCATGGCTTATATTGACCCATAGTGAAAATGTAGTCTGGAACTCCTCTCAATCCAAGATAATGCCTAAACATCAAATTCAAAGTAATCACAGAGCAAAAACAAGCACAGAATAAACATTAAGATGACAAAAACAAGGTTCTAACTAGTCACTTCCAGTTTTCACAGCTTTCTATAGAAGTTATGCTAAGTTTCTGCAATTTTACCTTACCTGGATAAACTCATTGTTCTTAGATTTGAAAATGAGAAGTTCTTTTTACAGTAAGTAGCAAGTTCTGTGATGTTTAGTCACTGCTTTCTTTCATTTAAAACTTTATAAATGATTTACTAATGCCAAACAGTTGCACCAGGACTCTGGACTGAGCTACCTCATTATTCTGAGGGGACTTTCTGTATAATTAGATTACAGAATGCTACAAGACATAGCTTGATACAATTTGAGTTCTTCCCTTTTCTAGCTGTTTAACTAATTCGCATTCTCCTTACTGACATAAAAGCCAACAATGAAAAGGAAATCTTTAAAAACATGCATCATCAGCAGTTCTTCCAGCAAGCAGAAACAAGAATGGTTCCCTCTGAACAGAGTACAATTTCTTGTCAACAAAGTGCCACTGTGCAAAACTGCAGATGCAAACTGTTCTGAAACTACAGTGAACCCAGCATGAGAGCATCAAATTTCAGTATTAAAGGGCAGTATCTCACGAGGAAAGGTACACCTGATAGGGTAGCTTCTCATCACAATTCCTACACAAGACTAGTGTGGGACTGAACAACAGGTCTGGCTAAAATTAAATAAAACCTGACAAGATTTGCTAATTTATTTACTAAATGAAGAAAGTTGAGTTGAAAAAGAAAGCCCAAGCTCATATTCTTCTTTCAACAAGCCAGCTAGTCTAACTGCAGGGCTTAATGAGATGACTCTACATGTAAAGACATTATGCTCCAACATAGATAAGCAGTCCAAAGAACAGTTTGCTTTACAAATAAAAGTCACTTTGCCATGAACAGAGTAGAAAGCCTCAGATTAAATGCAAATTAGCTTTCTTAAAAGCACTATTTAACTATTTTTTTGCTTCTCTTGATAATTTTTCATTTGCACAGCAAAAATTACATATAGTTCATCTTCAAAGAGAGACAATCTCATAAACCACAAGGAAGAGAGGATGATGTGCTTCTAGAAGCTTCCTTCTATTCTCAGTCAAGAACTAGACAGATATATCAAATTCCCTGTAAACTGTACTGCTATTAGGCTGCAGAATATAAACATGAGAGAAGACTTGCCAGGTGACACAAAGGCATTAGCCCCTTCTCCCTCAGTTACTCTTTTCCTCCACTGGAAGTTACTACCCTCATAAGTGAATCAGCAGAGCAAACAACACACACCAACAAACAAAACCCACCCAACCAAAAATAGAGCACCTCAACTGCCTCAGTGCAAAGTCCAGTCACACTCACAGAAGCTGGAACTAGTTTGAGTTAAATTAGCAATCCCTGCACTGCACTACAGCACAGGGATAGCCATCTCCAGCAGGTATGAAAGCCCTGCAGATACCTGCCAAGTCTAAAAATCTATTTGGAGCTCAAGTTCTTTGCAGTCAACCTCTCAAAGACTACTGAAACATATTTATGAAACACAACCAAATTTTGCAAAAGGACAGATGACTTAGAAGCCCTGCCTCGAAAGTGCAAGTGCGTACTGGTTCTGGAAATTCAGCATTAAGAAATTATACAGTCCAGTTCCATTTTTTAGTGACACTGCAAACTTGCAATCACTGTGCACATCAAAAGCAACTGATACACCTAAAAGTTGCACCTTGAATTGCACACAGTGCAAAAAAACATGCACTCATGGAAAGGCTGCCAAGGAAACAGTTACCTACTATACAAAAAAAAAGGCAAGAAGAAAGGACTAATTAGGAATTACTACCAGTAGTGTTAACAGCAGAAACGTGGCTGAACACTGTTCTATCTCTATACAGAGAAAGTTATGTAGTTAAAAGCAAGAAGTGGGTATAAATTGAAAAAAATAGAGAAAATGGAATTTAGAAATACTAAAGATTTCAAGAAGCTAATAGGAAGTATAGTTTTGACTTTAGAAGGTAAGGTTATACACAAGTTTCATCCCTGAGATACTCTATTTAAATTGGATAGCGAAAATCACAGACTCAGCATAATTTCTTACTATTAGAAGCAGCTACAAATGCTCCTGTAAAATCAGGAGAGAAAAACACCTTTTAGAGTTCCACAAAAACAGAAGTTGTAAAAACATAGCACAAGAATATAAGTTCTTAAACCTTAGGGCCTTGGAATTGAAGTGTTGTGCCATAACGTTTTACCTACCCCCCTTTAACAGCCTCTATGCTGCAATTGCAATAAAACAATTTCAGTCTCACTGCTGTATTTCGAAGAGCAAAAAGTTTTCCGTTCACCTGTTCTGTTCCTCAAGTTTTGCGAGTAGTTCTAAGTCGTCTGGGCTCAGCTGTGTTGGTGAGGATGGCGACAGGGCGGGTGTGGACAGAGTGGTGGAGGGGGATGTTGTGTGTAAGGAGGCAGATGGACTTGCCACCTGACTGGCCATTTGACTGACGGTGTGTGACACAGTGTTCTTCACCCATGAGAGAGTAGAGCTCAGCTTTCCTGCAACCTTGTCTGTCGCCACCTGTTAGGACAAAAAGAAGAGGATGCAAAAGTTGTCCTTTTTTAATTCCTTTTTTCCACTAAACCTGCTGCACCAAACAAAGGAAAAATATACAATATGCACAAAGGGACACTGAGATTATTTATCTCTCCAGAACCCCCAAGGTTGTCAGAAGTTACACAAGCATCAACAGCAATACAACATTATAGAAGTAACATGCAAGTATGCTGCTCATCCACAAAGACAGACTCAGAGAAATTCCTGATGTATACTCACAGAGCTCATCTCTGCAGTACAGAAATACCACAGGATCCAGGATCAGCTCCGACTTCCCATTACAAAAATAAATAGAAATAAAAGCTTATTTTAAAACATCTTGATAAACTAATAATGGCACAGAAACTGTAGAAAAATAGATATAGAAACAATCAACTACTTTAGTGATAGGCACTGAAGCAGTACAAGTAACAAGTATCAGTGTAAACCCTCCAGGCCACCCACTGCTCACCTTCACTAATCTCTACAGTGGCAGGACAGAGGAGCAGGGACACCACATTTCTAATCTACACCAAAGCAAAAGATCCTCTAGCATCTGCCAGCGTGCAGAAAACAGTCTCAAAGAATTTATGCCCAGGAATCTACAACAGCTCCCAAATGTCTCACACTAAGGCATCACACTGCTGGCTCTGCTCTTTCCTCACTTTCTCTTCAGGTCACTCCCTACACCAAGTGTCCTTAATCCCCAGTCTCACTGCCAGTGCCTGGACAGGCCTGGGGTTTTGGAGGAAGAGCAAGAGGTGCTACTTGAGCAGTCAGGGAAACAGTGGGTTTGGGAAAGTGAAGGTTACCTGCCACTTCATTAATTCTGCCAATTCATTAATCATTAATTGCTCCTCTTTCTTGACCAGAGTTGTGGGGTCAGAGCAGTCAGAACAGAACCGCTGCTCACTCAGGAAATGAAAACAGCAGCCCTTTGGGGCATTTTCTAGCAAACCCCTCACTAGAGCTTCCTTCAGCATCTGAAAATGCAGGGCTTTGACCTACAGTGACTCAGAGTTTAATTCTTCCCCAGCCCAACTCAGAGAAAATCCAGATGCACCTCAGAGGAAGGGCTAGCTGCAGAGCAAAGGGTAAAACTTGGCAAAACAAAGGCTGAAGAGGAACTTTTGAAGTGGTGTTGCTGGTAACTATTTATTTTGACCTTTGCTGATTTCCTCAAAACACTGAATTACTAAATTGTTGCCACAAACAATTCTGCAGCTACAGGGGAAAAAAGTCACTTCTGAAGACCCTCCAATAGTATCTAATTAAAGTAAAATTACTGGAATAAGTAAATCCATCTCATAACACTGTGCATTTATCTGAAGCACAATATATAAACTGAGTGATTGGTTGCTAAAGCAGAAGCTTTTATTTGGATGCAATGCTACAAAGAACTTTTTTGTCAATCAAATACAGCATTGTTTTATTGTCACTTCATATCAAAAGGAAGACACACTGAATGCCTTCAGATAACAAGAGGAACACCACAGGTCAAACCCAAACTAGTAGTACTCAACTTCCCCACTTTCTCTCCACCACCAACATGACACTGAAGAGCTCCCCTAGAAAACTGCAAAGGGGTTTCCAATTTCCATATGTTCCACATTCACTCTGAAAACGGCATCAGATTTTGCCAGAAGCCTTCAGATGCAGGGTGGGAATAGTAAGGTCCCAATCCAAACATCAGAAAGATTCCAGTTGGTTCTTATGTCACTGTGGGACAGAAAGACTCAGGTACATCAATTACAAAAAAAAACCCAAAACCCAAAAAGCCAACCAAACAAAAAAACCAAAACACAGAAATCCCAACATATATCTTTTAAATATAATCTTGGAAAAAATTACTTTCAACACTAGTATTTAACACCATCTTTTATACAAGAAAGGAATAAAAATTACTAGGTGTTTCAAAATCCTAATTTTAGTACATTAATATTTCACTCTCAGTCTATATCCTTTATTCACTGTCACTATGAAAGGATAAATTACTGCTGTTTCACTTTGAATGAAATTGCATTATAATGAAGGTAACTCATACATCTTACTTAAGACTGATTATTTTCTCAAAGGCTTTAAACTGCTTAAAATATCACAAGTAATGCAACTACTCCAAAAATAAGTGCCAGCAGAAACAGGGCCAATCTTAACAACACGGTAAAAATGACTGCCATACACAGCAGGCTTTACGAGTCACCCGTACTAAGAATCTTAGGTATAAAGATTAGGAAAGCAGTGATTTTGAGTAATACCCTGTGGTGCAAATAGGAAGAGAAAATACATTCAATTTTTTATCTCTTCACAAAGTAACTGGGAAGATTTAAGGCAAAAAAGTAAATTCAAGGTCAATCTGGCTTATAAATGTGAGGCTCACACTGCGTGGTAAGAGAGCTGAGGTGGTGGGTGGTGTAGAGGACAGAAATCAAGAATCTTGCTAACATTCATTCACCAAGATTTCATCAGGCATTAAACAAATTAACTCAAAGGTTTGGAGAAGCCAATTATGTGAGGAATATCAAGAAAAAGTATGGTCAAGAAAACCACGCAAACCATCATTTTAAATCAGTCAGAACAATGTATCTAACAATGCTACTGTTTCTAAGAGCAGCTCAGAGTTTCATTAGAATGTATCAGAATACAAAACTATTCCTAGCCATCTCTCTGAAAGCATTGACACATAGAGCAAGCAAAGTGCACAGCTGCCAAAAGCAAATGTTTGAAAATCAAAAGGCTCACAGTGCAGTTTGCACCAAAAACACATGAAGAATTTGTCTGGGGAAAAACAGTTACGGCAGTCACCTAAGGCCAAGCTAAATTAAGAAAAATACAATTCTGATATAACAGCTAACTAGTCACGCCTACATCGTTTCTGTCAGGGTTTTCCAGGTTTTCCTAAAACTTTAAAACCAGCTCTCTTAAACTGTCAGCATCAGTGAAGACTCTTGGACCTAGACATGAAGGCATTTAGCTATCAGTTCATTATCCATTTCCCTAAATAGGATGGAATAACAGGAGTTTTCATATTTCATCATTTCACCTATGTTAATTTCAAAATTTATAACAGTGGCAGAAGATTTCAAAGAATTATTCTCTGGTAAGTGACTTAAGACCTTCCAGAAAACAGGTCACTGAAATTTGAAAGTGAGAAAACCTTGGGCTGTGTCCCAAGAAACCTGATCTGAACAAATGCATACCTCATACCTATGACTCTAGTAAATAAACATCTAGTCAATAAACGTAGGAACATTAATTGTAAAATAAGTCACATGCACAGTTTTAAACCTTTCTTTCTGCTGTGTGGTTTTACTCTAATCTGAAAACAAATCAGTATTTTTATGAGAAGTGGAAATAAAATACTCTGGTTTAGAATTACAATGTTCAGGAAGTCAGTTTTAAAATACTAGGATTTCTGAAAGTGAGTATACATTGTCAGTAGTAATTTTAAGGGTTTGGTTTTGCTTATTTCTTTTTAGTATGTCTTTTGATTCCCTTTAAATACTAACATGCAAATAGAACTTAGTCTAAATTGTAATAGAAAATCACCAGCAATAAAGCAAATTATTTTGATATTAGTTTATTTGTAATGATTCTCTTCAGAAAAGTATGGAAATAGCAGTTACATTTATTGAGCTGATTTTAGTGATGTGGAGAACACAGAATAGCAATGTTAACATGTAAAGATCCAGTTACTTGAGTTATTTTACCAAATTTAAGCTGCAAATTTATATAGTTTAATTATTTTTTCCTCCTGCAAGGAGCAACATATCAGCATTCCTATGGACACACACTGAGTGCTCCTATAGTTGCCTTTCCAACTCTTTACCCTCCTCTTAATAAAGACTGAAAATCCCTTCTACATGTCATGAGCTTTTCAACTCCATGTACACCATTCCATCCAACAGGGGAGTTTACTTGGCCATCACTAAACCACAGACCACTGCTCTCTCCCACCGTTCTGCTGACAACCCCTGCAGCAAGAAATCTGTGTCACTCCACTAAGACAATACGTACCCACAGTACACAAGTGAATCCTGCTGACTCCCAAGAGATATGTCCCTCTTTCCTCTGACAGCACAAAGGAAAGAGGTAAAAGTTTCTCTCTAGCCCTGTTAGAGAAACTGAGGCTTCTCCAATTAAAACTCACAGTGACAGCAACAAGAATACATTCGCTATGAATGATGGCTGATAGTTTCACTGGATATCACCAACTCCAGGAAAGTCTGTATAAGCACTTGTTTTAACCTCCCTGCTTTAGAGATGTGATTTTGCTTAACACAGCATTCTGGAAACACTCAAGAAAGCAAATCTCATTAAACCTTTAATCTTTGTATTTTTGGACAGTCTTCTCAAGGCTTTTCTAAACAAATGTTTCTTTAAAAACCTGGTTATTATTTAAACAGTGACAGATCTGCAGGCCTTTTGCTGACAAAAACGATGCTCTGCACTTCAGTTACAAAGTGTCCTTCCCTTTGCTACTCTTAATTGCAGTGGAAGAGATTGTAGTCATGTGCTCAGCTGTTTGTAGCAGTAACAAGGACAGCCAGATACACCACAGTGCCCCTCCTAAGATCTTAGCTAGGCCCCAGTGATAAATCTAACTGCACGAGTCAGGACTTCTGCCTTTGCCGTCACCCTCCCACCTCTGCTGGTCCCCCTGTGCCCCGCCGGACCTCCCCGCGGGAGCTCTCATCTTGTAAAGCTGCTCCACCTGGTGCCCTCCTATACCACAGGGCCAGCAGCTACAGAGAGCTCAAGCCCAGGCTCTGCTCCCCAAGCCCCAACACTTCCCAGATCTGGGCAAGCTCTCTCCAGCTGACCAGCCCAGGCTGGAAGCCCCCAGTTAACAGTATTCTTTGCTCAACTCACCTCAGCCAGTTTTTCAGCTCTGCAAAGAGAATTGGTTTCCTTGTTTTTCCCAGCATTTTTCAGATGCTGAAATTCAAGTTATATTTGAAGAGTACAAAAGGTAACCTACATTGGCTGGGAAGCATGCCAAATCATTCAGAGCACCATCAGGATGCTCAAGCCATTATTAACTATTATTAATATGTGATCAAAACTAGAATCAACCCATTCTAAAAATGTGCTTTTTCCCCAGAGAGGGCTCACTCTAGAACCTGCCAATTTATCAGAGATTTTGAACACAAATCCCACTTCCAGTCTGCTCCTGAGGACACCAACACTTTCCACTGAAGATGGCTGGGTCTGGAGACAAGCAGGCAGGGGTACACCTTCCTCACCCTGTGCAGGAGCACATGTGGAACTAAGCAGCATCACCCAGCTCCAAAGCAGGCTCATTCAGGCTCCAAGCCATATTAGCTACACTGCTCCCAGTTTGCCAACAAACCCAGGAGGACCCCATTTGCATCCCCCTGCCCAAAGTCATGCAGATACCTCCTAAAGAAATGTATGGATTTTGAGTTTGAACATACTGAAAGATAGGAGGACATAAGACTTAATTAGTAAAGACTTTGTACTCTGATGCAGTTTCCAGTGGGCAAAACAGAACCACCAGCAACTCTCAGCCACCTGATCAGTCAGTCAGGCAAGGCACAGACCTGTCTGCTACATCCTCAAAGTTACTGCAAACATAAATGTTTATATTTATATTATCCACAGATGCATAAGATATGCAGCATATATATGCCTATTATATATAAAATTCAGTATCTCAATTTTATGTTTAGTATCTTTAATTAGGTGATGATTACAGGGCTTTATTACCTAGAGGAACTACAATACTGTGTTTAGATTTCTGAGTTACTCAAAGGAACACTGCAGTGGATCAGCACACACGATATTTTAAGTAAGGTTAGCTGAAGGCAGACTGCAACACCCCACATTACATACAACTGTATAAACCTCTTTCCCTGAGAATCCTAAGGTAAAGTGCAGGACCTTACAGTAAGCCCAAATATGTTAGCACCTACATGTATCTGCAATGCCAGGCATTTGTTTTTTTTTCTAAAAAAGTCTATTTAGATTTGTTTTTAAAAACAGTTTCTTCACTGTACACATCAAATTAGCTTACTACGTATATCCTACATTTCCCTGAAGAAAATTGGTATTAAAGAGTTACAGGTATCTTGATTACCCAAAATACTGTCTCAACTATTCTTATCATATGACAAAGTAAAAATAACTGCACACCTTACACAAACACTACTGTATATATGATATGCTTTAAACTATTCCTTCTCTTCCTGAAAAGAGAAAGAAATGGGAACTTCCAGAATACAGGAAGTAATCTTCATACTAGTCTACATATAAAAAGAAGTCTGACATAATTGGGGCTGAAATTGTATATGTGGTTTTCAAGCCAGTTATATAGCATTCCACAGACCCAGTCTCCTTCTTGCTTCAAAGTTAATGGCATTCTAATATCTGAGGAATAAATTAAACTGACTCAGTCAATGACACATGCAGGAGAGGGAGCTGGTGAATTAGCCTGCTATAATGCTCCCTGACAAGCTAAAATCCCAATTTAGGGCTCAAACACAGCTTCACTGTAAGCTTCATTTGTGTCTTTTACACTACAAATTCATATAACTGATTTCTGCTGACACGTTCCTGATTTTACTTGGAATATTGCCTAACAATAGTCAGGAATATCATGGCTAGAATTCCCCAGATTCCATTTCACTTGATACTCACTAGCTCTCCAAGTCTTTCTGATATAAAAAAATAAAGCAGTCTAACATTTTAGATGGCATAAAACTTATCCTATCAGAAAGCTTTGTGTAGCATCATTCTTTAAAAGTCATCATCAGACTAATGAGTCATGGGGTTTTCATGGTCCCAAAGAAAACTGAAGTGGAAGTTCACAAATACAACTAGTATGTGAGGTGTTTTAAGAAGGAACTTAATTAGAAATGTTGTAGCAATCTACTAAAAGTTGAAATCATTGCTCAAAGTCCTGTGACTAACATTTCCATCACTGACCACGTTAAACTAAATTCCCTTTACTTCCAAGAACAATTTCAGGTTTTTAATTACCTCTGAAGTCCAGTGTGATTTACAGTCTGTCGAGCATTGTCCCCGTGTGCTGAGAAGAAAAACCACACTGTTTTTGCAGACACTATCTCCTGTCCATCTGAAGATGGCCCTTTAGCAAAAAAGTTTCAAATCTGACACAGGGATGTGTCCTTCAGGAAACCAGAGAAGCCTTCTTTGAAGGGGAAAAGAATTAAATACAGTGTATTTGTACATAAGATGGCTGAGAGCTCCCCGGGCTGCAAGAGAAAATACTGATGGACTACAGTAAAAACTTTTAACAGGGAACTTCCTTTGTTCTCTTAGACCTCAGGCTGGAAAATTTCTTTGTTTTTGAGGCTCAGCATGCCAAACGAAACATACATATATTTGAAGGTCCATCCCCTTGGCTAACAAAACAGGGAAGAATCAGATTAATCAGCTAAGAACTGACTGCAAAGTCAGTTTGTTTATGCACTAGATCAGAAGATTTAGGGTTTTTTCTTTTCAATAAAATGCAACTCAATCGTTTCACTGGAGTTCAAGTATCATCATGCATTTACAAAAGAGTAACACACTTTGAAGGTCACGTGCTTATAATTAAAGCTCCTTTCTACATACTTTACTTTCCTACTCATTCCCCCAAAGGCTAGCTTCCTTAATGTTGCTTTTAGCCAACTTTCTCCTGGAAAGGAGCCAGAACTAGCATCTACTCTACATCAGAACCAAAATAAACAAAAGAATACAAATGGAGTTAAATTTACCATAAGGCTTGGGTTCATATGCCAGAAGTGAGAAACAACCGAGTCATATTTTTAAATGTTCATTGAGCCTTAATTAAAATCAATGTTTTTAGCATAACTCTTTATTTTAAAGATATACAAAATTTACAAGGAGTTAAATTGGTAAGTTTAAAAGGATCCAGCATCTGACACATGAAAACACACCCATTCTATGCAACTTTGGGTTTTATGTACCAGAAGCTCAAGTATTTTCTAGGTCTAATTCTCCTTGGTTATAGAGATAATATGAACTTATGCCACAATCTGCAGGCTAGAACCAAAATGCTCATCTCTCATTTACCAGGTTGTGCACAGTTCCCTTTCCAAAGGGATGTATGAAATGAGACTCGATGGAGAAACCAAAGAACATAAGCATGGTCCTTATGCAGTATGGTAACACGTAACCCTTTATTAATCACTTACTACAATTTTAAACAAACCACATGACTGGTGAGAACCCACTTCAGGATATTACTCTCCTTTAAATGATCAGTTAAAAGGCCAACTTTCTATCAGTTACACTCAAGAGTAAAACAGTTTCTAAACTAGCTTTTCTTGTGAACTACAACTCATTGCAACCTGCAGCTGTTGACAGCCAACAAGAAATGAAAGTAAAGATTTTAGCAGCGAGAAGCATAACCAGTTTAGTAATTTCCACACAGGAAAGCTGTCCAAGCTACCCAGTAAACAGAGAAGGTATAAACACAGCTGCATACATCAATAGTCAATTCTTCTAACACAATCCATCCAACATCCATGGTCTTGCAGTAGTATTTCATTTTGCTCACTAATTTTCTTAGCATAGCCATGACTTGCCTTCACAAGCACTTACAGCATAACTTGAAACCAAGGTATTCTTGTGGCTATGGAAGTCTTCCTCCATGCTATTTAAGCAACAGTGCTCCTGCAGCCTGCTCTGAGCACGTCTTAGAAATCTAATTTTCCTTAGATATTAAATAAAGAAAAGAGAAGTGGTTCTTCACAGAAATATGTATCTGCTCATCCTCAAAGGAAGTCAGTTATTTTCTGATTAGCTGGCCACTGACTGTTGCACTTCCATTTGGAAGTAAGGGCCTGTTTACTTCTTTCAAAATGGCCTACTACAGGAAAAATGCAAGGAAGATCATTGAAACAGATGATTTTTAAGTATCAATCTGACACCAGAAAATTTATATAAAAAATCCCAAGTCCATTTTAACATAACGTGTCTTACCATGGAATTCTAACTTGCTTTTGTAGCTTTGTCTTTAGAAAGACCAATCACAATTCTTTTTCCAAAGGGCTGAGAAATACTTCCTAAGGCCTCAGCCAAATCTATGAAGTTTCACCAGTAATGCATTCCAATGGAGAAAAAAAATGACTTTGCTTAATGAATAGTGGGTTTTAGCTCTGCTGTTTCAGACAGCATGGAAGCTGGAATTTCTTCTTACAATGCCTGAAAGTAGTTCATTGTTTGAACTACATATAATCAAGAAGACTACATGAAAAATGAGAGATGTAAAACTAACTTCTACACGATGTCACTCTATAGTTATGTGGACTGGACATGTTCCCAATGTCAGGTTTTGGCTAGCTACTACTTTTTTCACACCCATTTTAAGTGATATTTGATTGTTTTTTGTAAGAAAAGTAACAGTGAGCTCTTCTAACATCCTCTTAGCTACAAGGGCGTGGTTAACTTATGATAAAAACAATGCATTACTGAAAGACTGGTCCCATCTGCCAGCTTGATGAAACCAAAGAAAAAATGCATAATTAATACATTATCATCACAATATAATTATATTCTTTAAATTAAAGCATCAAGAACATGTTATGATGTACCAAACAGGTATTTAGTGCTATGCTAAGAAGCACTAAGATTTAGTCATGACAATAGGGCATAAGCAAACTCAGGAGTTGGGAAGTTCAATAGCTTACCATGTAGCAGAACACATTATAACAACCTATTACCAAAACAATAAGTTAGGGTTTGTTTTTCTTTTTTTTAACTGTGGAAGTAAAGGCAATACAGGTCAGGTAAGATAACAGACTTCAGTAACATAGCCCAGGTAAAGTTTGTTCAGAGCAAAGAACATGAAGACATTTAGTGATGGCTTTTAGCTGCTTTCCAAGTTGAAAATTAATACAAAAAGGTTAAGTGTCCACAGTCATTCTGTCCAACCACCTTACTTCTTGTCCAGAATAAAGACCAACCCCAGTACTGTACTTACCCCAAATATGCAACTGTCTGGCTGAGACTGGGAAGGATTGCTTTTGCAATTAGCAAACAAAGTTGACAGTCACACAGCCTGAAACAAGACCAAGCCCACAGCATCATCCCTGTCATCATGACTGAAAGATCCTTCCTTGCCTGACCCCTATACAGGCTCAACGCTTCCCAGGCTCTCCCCAAAACACCACTTCACAGCTAAACTGAATAGTTTCCAGAGTTCACAAGAAGTTAGACAACATTAAGAGTAATTACAGAAAAGCTACAATTCAGTAAATGACTTCTGCTGCTACCTTTGATAATACAGTTTCTGTGTACACACATACAACAAAACCACATCACGACTGCGTATGAAATGAGCACAGCAAGAGCAGAGGCCCTGCACTGTCACTACCCATGTGTTGCAATCCCCACTTGCTGGAGAAGAAAAGGATGCACTTAAGCAGAGACAACTGCCATGAAAGACAGTATTCCCAAGTTAAAGGGATCAAAAACTGGCCTACAGAAGACATGAGGCTTTAATTCAGCATGCTATCTACAACCTTCAGTGACAGTCAAGAACTTCAGAGAATACATCTAACAACTCAAAGTTACATACCTCTATAATATTTACTTTCTTTTTTTAAATTATAACTATTTTAATTGGGTCTGGAAAAAAACGAAGAGACTGTAATCAAGGCAAGTATAGGTTAGTTTAGAAAACAACATTCATAAACTCAGGGTTTCTTTTCATTATTATTTCTCTTCTTAGACCATCAGAGAAAGATTTTTCTTTTAAACTATGCATCTGACACTTAAAATTATATCCAAAATATTAAATTCTACTATGTCTCTTCCTTAAGCATCAGAATTTCTTTTTTCTACAAGTTAAGAAAACAACCCAGGAAGACTAAGAAAATATAAGCATAATCTGAAGTATGCATACCCCCAACTCAGCTGTTTTCCCCCTTCTAAATTATGGTATTAAAAGCTTGAATTAGCAAGGTAAACACTTTTGTTTTCCAAAATTCACTGACAAAGGATTTGTCTTCCCATTTTGATTACTTCTTTGTTTACTATCAATCCTACCTAGAGAACAAACTGATAGTAATTATTTAGGCATGTCACTTTCTCCATCCCTTCTTCTCCCATAAATTTGGAAAAGCTTTTCTCCCATCTCTTCCTTTCCATTAACACCATTTCAACCACTCCACTCTCCAACCACCTCCTGTTTTCTTGTTTAACAGCAACTAAACAAGTCTACAGAAGGCAAACATAGGGAGTGCAATGGGGACAAAAAAAACCAAAACACCAACAAAAAACCCCAACCAACATTACCAAAACAAAAAATCCAAGCCAGCAGCTGTAGCTCAGGAAGTCTTTAAGCCTCAACCCGTGTGAGTCTAGGAAGAGATATAGGGAGGAAATAGGGCTGTTCTGTTAAAGGTTTTTTTTCTCCAAACGTCTGTTCCTCTTCAAGGTACTGTTGGGCTGGATGGACATTCAGTGACAATCCCTACAGCTGCTCTCATCCCACTTTATCAGATTCAGGGAATGCTGATTCATAATACGAGTGCTTTCCTCCTGATCATGCTCCTCTTTCCTTGGCTGTGTCTATTTCCTCTCCTAATCCTCACTTGAAAAAGAACTCATAGCTATGTATTTCAAAATAAGCCTTAAATCTTTATAAGCATAAATAGAGAGCTGTATAATCATCAAAGCTGACACCGCACACTGGAGAAAGGGAAGAGAAATAAACAGTCACATTTATACAAAACACTTTAATGCTATCTACCAGTGAACCAAACAAGATCCAGCTACCATCTTCTTTAGACATGTGAAGTAAAGCAAATTTAAAAAAAAAAAAAAAAGAAAAAAAGAAAAAAAACCCTGAATTTTTCAACAAATACTTTTGGAGACAAGTAAAACATATTGAACATTATCTGCTCTTCTCCGTATGAATTTGTCTTCTTTCTACATCTTTTGCATGCGATCTTTGGAAAAGATGAAGTTATTTAAGACTGATGTGGAATGCCATGTTTTGATACAGGCAGTGTTAATGGCAGCTCACGCTGGAAATTGAAAATGGTATAAACCCATTTTCTCGTTTACTATGGAATTGCTCTGATTATCAATGCTAACAAATAGCAGGCTTTACGTGGAACCACAGCAAAATGGCACTAGTAAATACAGCTATAAGTAGCCAGAACATTAATATCGACTTTTTACTCTCATTATATAACCACGTTCATGCAGATGCAGCAGAAGGTGAGATCTCCGAAGCACTATTTGAAAATTCTCTCTCTCAAGAATGACAGACCGGCGGGTACTCCCACCAGCCAAGGCAGAACTCGCCCTCTGCAGACGGACCCTCTGGAGTCTCCCCGGACCACGGCCCCTCCCTCCGGGCACTTTTCCCGCGGAGCTCCCGCTGCCCACCCGCGTCCCGCCGCGGGCCCGAGACCCGCCGGCCCCGCAGCTCCCGAGCCGGGCAGGGCCGCGCAGCGCGGCCTCCCCTCACCCTCCCGGCGGAGCGCGGGGGGTCCCTGCCCAGCAGCGGCGCCGCACCGCCCAACCCGCCAGGAGGGCCCGGGCGGGGGCAGCCGGTGGCGCCCCGACACCGCCCGGCCCGGCCCGGCCCTGCCGCGACAAGACAGCGGGGCCGGGGTCGCCGCGCCCCGCCCGGGCCCGGCCGCTCCCGCCCTCCGCGGCCCCGCCGCGGGCCCGGCGCGCCTCACCTTGAGAGCGCTGCCCGCGGCGGGAGGAGCGGGCGCGCGCGGACATCGGCGTCCGGCCCGCCGAGCCCCCACCGCCGCCCGCCGGCCCCGCGCCCCGGACACGGCCCGACCCGCGCCGCGCGCAGGCGCACTGGGCGCGCAGCCGCTGCGAGGGGCCGCCGCGGCCCCCGCACCCTCCGGGCCGGGAACGGGAAGGGAAGGGGCGGCGGCGGCGGCTCTGCCCCACCGGGCTCCCCGCGGAACGCACCGGCGCTGCTCTCGGGGGCTGCCACGGGGCCCCGGTGCTGGAAGGCCGGGCGGCGAGCTGTCTCCGCAGCGTGCAGGTGTCACCGCTGCCGCACCGGCACAGCCCCCGGCCGTCAGCCGAGCCCCCGCCCGGCCCCGGGTCGCGGCATCCGAACCCCCGCCCCGAGCTCGCCCCTCACGGCAGCGGCGGGGACACGGAGCTGCCGCCACACGAGGCGAGGACGCGAAGCCCCTGCTCCGCGAAGAGTTGGCTTTTTTGGTGTAATTAGAGCGTCTGCCCATGGATTTTCATAACGCGTTCTCCGCGTTGGAAGCTGCCCACAGTAACGCGTTCTCCGGGAGCACCACGCAGCCTCGGGCTACATGGGCCCTTCCACACGCACATTTGTCAGACACGTTTCAGCCAGATGCCGATTAGGTTACACAAACAGTTGAGACACTGTCTGCCCGGCGCAGCTTCCCGTCTAATAATGAGCCCATTTGCCATTGTCCTTCTACAATGAGTAGAGGCTCCTAGACAAAACCATACAGAAATTTTCATTTGGAAGAATTCTAATAAAATCTTGAATATAATTTTCATTTTAAAAAATATAAAAGTAATTCCAGGACACATACAGCACTCCATACTACTGCTTTATAACACAAATATGCAAAGAATACACTCTTAAAAAAACAGTAAGCAGCGGTAGCAGGAATAGGCTATAGGTAGGCCTTCAGCATAACTCTTTTGTGCAGAAATAAGGCTGTCACTGCTGCGAGTACAGGGGGGAAAAAAGTAAAATTCCTACAAGTGATCACAGGTCAGTCCAGTCACAGACAACAGCGTTTCTGCCTTAAGTCCTCTGCAGACAAACAGGGACAGGGGCCCTGGTTCCAGGAGGTGCTGATAAAGTACCAGTTTCATCAGACAAAGAGACTTACAAGTGTAAGAGACTGCTCTAAAGGACCTGCCTGATACCCTGCTCTCCAGAACTCAGGTAAGTAAAAATAACACATAAAATATGACAGAAATTGAGAAATAACATTGGGAGTGCAGGGAAAAGAGTGTATACCTTTTTCTTATCAATGTGTTATCAGTTTAAAGTACTTCATTAAAGCACTGAAAATACTGGCTTTTACTTCAACACGTTCAGAGCCTCTATGAACAGCAGCCACCCTTTCAACAAACATTGTCACTAAAGGCCAGAGGAGCAATTCACCCTGAATTTGTAAGAGATTCTGGGGTGGGGCTAATAAGCTCAGCTGGAGCCTCCGTTTTGCAGGGTGACAATGAGCAAGAAAGTGTGTGGGTGTGATGGGTTAACAGGCTGATTTTTGTCATGGTGAGCTATTTTAGGAGTAAAAGGTCTTCTTACAGAGAAGAAGAAATTGATTTTTTTTTTACTTGTTTAACAACAAGATTAATGGAGTCTTGCTTATGATACCATTGACTGTGAGACATTGGTCACCGAAGTAATTGCCTAGCAGTGGCCAGCAGACCCTTATTGGAGAGCACGAATTTATATGCCAGAGAGTAGGTAAGACAATGTGCTCCCCTAGAGATACTTCATGTACAAATTGAAAAGCATGCAGAATTCTGAGCTTTCTAAAATTCATTCTTAGATCACAGAATTATTTTTCATAAATGACCTCCAAGATCATCAAGCCCAATCTTTGACTGATGAACACCTTGTCAACTAAACCATGTCTAGTCATCCAGTCATTTCTTGAACACCTCAAGGGATGGTGACTCCATTCGTGGTAGGAACCATGCTGGTACTTGCCTGATGTAGGAAACATTTATTATTTCTTTAATTCTCTTGGTTATTTATATCATATTAAAAACTTTTTAAAATATTGGTCTATGTATAACTAGTGAGATGGGTTCTTGGGTTTTTTTAAGTAAAATGAATGAGGATAACCAGATAAATACATCAGGAAAAAAGATGCATTATTGTCTGACAATGTCAAGAAATCTGATGCCACTTGACCTGTTTGGTCCAGTGTATATATATATACATATATCTGTATATAAGCAGATGTTCAATTCTTGCTTTAATTCATCAAATATCAGTAATCCCAAGCATCTATAATTTATTGTAAGAACAGCATTCAACTGGGTGTCTGGTTTGTTTAATTACTTACTGTTTTAACAGTTGTGAGAATTTTCCCTAGAAAATGAAGGGAATTAATATCCTATCATATTTCCACAATTGGTGATTTTTTTCAGATCAAATTTATGTATTTTTTTCCATTTACGAACCCCTTTGCTGGGATATATCCCTGGCTAATAACTGCTTAGGTAGTTAACAAAAGGAGACTTGCAAGTGACCATGCATTACATGTAGGCGTTAGATGACAGCAATATTATTTTTTTCCTTAGAATTGTATTTCTCTGATATCACAGAATCATAGAATCAATTAGGTTGAAAAAGACTTCTGAGACCATCGAGTCCAACCTTTGACTGAACAGCACCATATTAACTAGACCATGGCACCGAGTGCTACATCCAGTCTTTCCTTGAACACCTCCAGGGACAGTGACTCCACCACCTCCCTGGGAAGCCCATTCCAATATCTAATCACCCCTTCTGTGAAGAAATTTCTCCTGATGTCCAACCCTCGCTCAGCTTAAGACTGTGATCTCTCGTCGTGTCGCTGGTTGCCTGGGAGAAGAGGCCGACCCCCGCCTCACTACAAGCTCTTTTCAGGTACTTCTAGAGAGGGATAAGGTCAACCCTGAGCCTCCTCCAGCCTAAAAATCCCCAGCTCCCTCAGCCGCTCCTTGTAGGACTTACCCTCCAGACCCTTCACCACCTTCGGTGCCCATCTCTAGACCCGCTCAGCACCTCGATGTCTTTCTGGAAGAGGGGGAAGCAGCAGTGGCGGCAGTACTCGGGGTGTGGCCGCAGCAGTGCGGAGCGCAGGGGGATGCGCCCCAAGGAATGCCGCGGTGCCGCGGGAGCGCCGCCGCCGTGCCAGGCCCGATCCCGGGCTGCCCGCGGGCGCTGCCCGGACCGCGCGCGGCGGCTCCTCCGGGCCGGCAGGGGGCAGCAGGGCGCGCGCGGCGCCCCGCCCCGGCGGGCAGGGAGGAGCTGCGGCTGCGCGGGACGTGCGGCCTTTCCCCCGGTGCTGCGGAGCGCAGTTGTCGTGCGGAGCGGGCCCCGGCCTGGTGGGACCGGACAGTGCCTGGCACGATGGTCAGTACCGGCCCCGCAGGGCTTAGGGGAGTCCGGGAGGGCTGCGTCCGCCGCCCGGCACCCGCCGCGCCGTCCCGCCCGGCCGGATGGAGCCCGATTGCGCCGGGCCCGGGGCGGCTGCCGGCGTGGCAGTGGCTGCCATTGCTGGGGCTGCGCCGCGGGCGGCTACGAGCGGCTCTAGCGGGGCCCGGCCCGGCTCCGGCACCAGCGGCGCTGTCGCCCTGGGCCGCGTTCGGCCGGGTTCCGCCGGCCCGGGGCGGCGGCGCTGGGTCGGGTGCGGGCCGAGGGCGCGGGGCAGCGGTGCCGGGTCTGACAGAGCGGCCGCTGCCCGTCGGACCGACCGGGGCAGGGGGCTGCAGGAGGAGGGGCTCCGGGGCAGAACGCGGCCGAGAAATTACTGGCTGTGCGCGAGTGACAGGAAATGACCACGGTCACTGCTCCGGTCCGTGCAGACAGGCCTCCAGTTGACAAATACACTGTTTGGTTTTCTCCTTCTGTACGAAGTAATGGGGATAAGTATGCATTAGTTCCTGTGGGAGGGGCAGAATTTATGGGATTTGATCTGTTGTGGTTTTTTTCCCCCCATTTAATTTTTATGATGCTTTTTATCTAAATGTATAAGAATACCTGTTTTATTCCTGATTGCACCACGGTTTTATTCATAGCACGTTTAATTGGATGGTCTTGGCTTATGTGGTTATATGTTAATAACATCTAGTTATATTTCTTATCCAAGGGGTTTGTGAAAGTTGTCAAGAATAAGGCGTACTTCAAGAGATACCAAGTGAAATTCAGGAGAAGGAGAGGTATTAAATTTCCTGTAACTTATAATTAATGATTAGTCTTACTTTGTTCACACGTTTTTCCACACTGCAACTCTTGCTTTTTCAGAGGGAAAAACTGACTACTATGCCCGCAAACGTTTGGTAATTCAGGATAAAAACAAGTACAACACTCCTAAGTACAGGATGATTGTGCGTGTTACCAACAGAGACATCATTTGCCAGGTAAGGCCTCTGGTGCTTCCTGCCTGCTCACTGGCCTTCCCAGGGAGAACAGGAGGGGGGGTGGTTAGAGCAGCTGGGATTTTTAGGCTGGATCTGAGAAGTTTTTGTATTGTAAAATAGCTCCTTAGAGGAGAACAATCTTTAATATCTTTAATGTTGTCACAACTTCAGTAATAAATTACGTTCATCATAGAAATGAAGTTTTATTAGTGTTAACGTTCTTCTGTGAGGTTATTTGTAATATAAGATTGTACTGCTTTAATGATGCTATAGTAAGTAGCAAATTTTAGGGAGAGGGAAGATTTCTCTGGGGGTTTTTTCTGCTATGTAAAGGGCTTCAAAAAGAGGCCTTTTTGCTTGGCTGAAGGCAACCAAGTTGACAGGGTGACTTGTCAACCTTCATGGGCTATTGTGTTGTATCTGAAGGTGCCTTCTCTTTTGATAGTTTTATTTCCATGATGTTATGTGGGTCATATGAAGCAGCAAGGCCTTATGATGGCTTTCCTGTGAGATTAAAGAATACTGGTAAATAAGAACAGTAAGCATTTTTTCGTGTTTATGAAGTATGCCGTTATGTCTTGCATCATATGCTGTTTCTCACTGGGCTCACTTTCTTGTTTCATTTTCAGAATGTTTTGACTAATTTTGAAGTTAAAAACTTAGGCATGTTTGTTGTGTCATGAATATATGTTGTTAAGCTCAAAAAAGAGGCAGCTGGGAAAATATGTGTTGGTCCTTCATAGAAAGATTAGCTGTTGAGAATAGTCAGTTCAGTCATCGACAAGGTTATTTAATCTTTGAAACTCAGAACAAAAATCAGTGGCAGGTGCTTGCATCTGACTGATAGTGCCTTTCCAGTATGTAGGAATCCTGCAAAAAGGGGACAACTTTTGGATGTAGAAAGGAGGTGTGGGAGTCATCAAAAACATACCTGATAGTACTGCTGTCTCACGGGAGACCCCTGAGATGATGATAGTCTCAGACCCATTAATAAAATCATTCCATAAGGTTAGTAACAGTGTTGTCACACACTCTGTCACATGCTTTTTGCATTTTTCTGAGGTGTACCAGAAAGTGGGAGAGAATTCACCCACATCTGTAATGATTCTTTGAAAAGTTGATTTTGTAGGCAGTTTCCTGGCCTCTTGACCTATGTGGAGAGGTAATTACAAATACGTTTTCACTGTCCTAATACAGATTTGAATACTTATACTTACTCGAGGAGTTTAACAAAAAAACCAACCAACCAAAAATCACAAGGAAAAAAACCCCAAACAAACCCTCAGCAAACCAAAACACCACACTCCCTTGAGCTTGCACGCAGAGGTTGGCGGTGAGCTGCACACCTCCATACAGTATTCCTGTTGGCTTAAGTAGATGCCAAAGGAACAATAAACGGAGCCTGGAATTGTGAGAACACTAACGTTTGTTTTGTTTTTGTCAGATTGCCTATGCCAGGATTGAAGGCGACATGATTGTCTGTGCTGCTTATGCCCACGAGCTGCCAAAGTACGGCGTGAAGGTTGGCCTGACCAACTATGCAGCCGCCTACTGCACAGGCCTGCTCCTGGCACGCAGGGTACGTATTGTCATGGCGCCTGCAGGGCTGCTCTTGTTTTTCTGGCTCTCTTATGAAAGGGAAAGCCCACTTCGTTGAATGGTGGGTCAGCCCACCTCATCTGTGGGTTTCTCAAAATAATAACTTTTGCTCTTTACCATATAGATTTGATGGCCTCTTGTGACTGTCAAATCACAGAAGTATGACAGCACACAGTTTCAGCTCCAGCAGCCCACTTTTAAGTCTCAGCCCCTAAGTTTGGCAGAGGGAGGGAGTCTAGATGAAAATGTAAGAAATGTTCCTTAAAGAGTTTGAAAACATGTAAACTGCATCCATCCATTTCCTACGTGAGCTCTTGAATAAGTCTTAAGTTCACTGGTGTGCCTGTTGGAACCGTAGGTTGAAGCATAACAGACATTCTTACAGTGGTGATAGTTAAAAAGCTTTCTGTAAAGAAATTTGTTAAAAACATGATTCTACTGCAAATTCACATTTTAAGGTGGTGTTGACTCTACCTTCTGTCAGCTAATGGGAAGAATTTCAGAAGTGCCTTTCCTTTCCCCACAGCTTCTGAATAAATTTGGCCTCGATAAGATCTACGAAGGCCAAGTTGAAGTCACTGGTGATGAATACAACGTGGAAAGTGTGGATGGCAAGCCTGGTGCTTTTACATGTTACCTGGATGCAGGTCTTGCCAGAACTACCACTGGAAACAAAGTCTTTGGTGCTCTGAAGGGTGCAGTGGATGGTGGTCTGTCCATCCCTCATAGGTAATCTATGTTTGGAAGAATTTCTTTAGGGTTAACCTGAGATGCTTCTTATATGACAGTCTGCTTATACTAAAGTGCTATTAACACTTTATGTTAATAATTTTGTTCTGACCTGGTAATGATTATGTAGCCTAGGTACTGAGTTGGTGGGGTTTTGTTGGTTGTTTTTTAATCCACAAGTGCAATTCTGATATTGCTGCTGGGAATATCAAAACTGTTGAGATGCTGAGAAACTTTCAGACACTGTTGATTCTACTAAAAGTCAAGTGACTGAATGCATTTACGTAAATATCCGTTAGAGTTCTGTTAAGTCTTTACCAAAATGTGTGTAGGTATTCATTTCACCATGAAAACTTGTGCATTCCAGGTATGTTGCTCCAGTTGTCAGTACAATAGTAAACCTGAGCAGTCCACCTGCATTTAAAATTATCACATATTACAGCTGACTGCTGCTTTCTGCTGGCAGCAGTGGAGGAAAGAAAATCCTGAGATCTCTTACGTATTTTCCTCCCCTCTCCCATGCTGTCCTATTTTTGACTAACTGTCCAGTTTTTCTGACTTGGCTGCTACATGATGATACTCGCAATGACTGAACACTCTGTAGTTGGTCCATGGTGTGTGTATGATGTACTGCAGTGTTTCAAGACGGGACTGATGGCAGCTAAGATGAACTTAAAACTTTTGCTTCTTATTTTTAATTAGAGGGTCCTATCCCTCAGTTATCTGTAGGAGAATCTGATGTACCAATAATTTGTGTGGATCTTAGCCTCTGAATTAGAGCATTTGGCAGTGTCTTAATTTGACTGTAACTGCTGTTCCACAGTACCAAACGTTTCCCTGGCTATGACTCGGAAAGCAAGGAATTCAATGCGGAGGTTCACCGCAAGCACATCATGGGCCAGAATGTTGCAGATTATATGCGTTACCTGATGGAGGAGGACGAAGACGCTTACAAGAAACAGTTCTCCCAGTACATAAAGAACAATGTAACACCTGACGGGGTAAGATTTACCTAGCTGATCTTGTGCATTAATAGACATGCTGGTAAGTCTTGTGTAGGGCCTTCTGTAGTAATGCAAGTAAGTTTGGTATGTAAAATTATGTGATTCATGCTGTATGTTATCTGTGGAAAGAAAATATTTTTTTCCTTCATTAAGGGCTCTGTAGTATATCATAGAACTTTCAAAAGTGGGACCATTTTTCCTGCTGTGAAGCTTAATGTTCTGCCTTTAAATCCAAGCTTACAGGATTGCATTCTGTGCTGGACCACTTCCCCTCATCCCCAATACAGAAATTAACTTGGAAGTTTCTGTACATGCTATCCACTCAATCCTTATCTTGCACCACAGCCTGTCATTTCTGCAGCTGTAGCAATTGCACCTGTGAGCACGTGGATCCGTGTCAAATCTGTGTTAGGATTTGTGTGACCCTATAAGGAGTTCTGTGTTCCAGGTGAACACAGAATAGCCCAAGCTAGCTGTATTGTAGGAGCTAGCATTTCATGAATCTACAGAGTCTAATACATTTTATTTTAGTACTGCTTTAAATTTTAGTGTTTTGTGCAAAACACTGGACGATATGTAAGAATACAGAGGTGCTTCCACTTGTTCCAAGTATTAAGCTCCTTTCAGATGCTTGTCCTGCTGCCTGTAATATTCTTGCTTGGTTTTCCTAGGAAGTGGTCCTGGAGCTTTAAAACATATGTTCTTAGAAAGTTTTTCACAGTTGAGATCTAGTGGTCTTAATTAACCACCAGCAAAGGTATTCTTAAAATTTGTGCCCTTATGGAGCCAGAGTTGTCTTTGGGACAGAGCAGCATTACTGCATCCCTGGGGACAATGCAGGCACTACCATGGTTCTTGCAAGACTTGTAAAAGCAGCTACAGCTTCACAACTTCTGCCTTTTATTAAGCAGCTTTGTAGTGGGTACTGCAGTAGGGTCTGAAAAGTGATAAGATTACATGTCTGGTGCCAGAGTTTGTGTGAAGTATTTTTTTATAAAGTAAACACGAAGCATTTTATTCTAGGTAGAATAACTTTCTGGCTTGCCTTTTAATTGAAACCTGGGGAAGCTGCAGCACTGAAAGTAAGCTTCAGCAACTGCAGGATGCCAGCCTGTAGTTATGAGACTTCTTAGTTCTGTAGGGAACTAAGGCCCTAGAGTAACTAACTGTAAAATAAGGGTAAAATTACTCTCTGTTAAATGCCCTGAGTTTGGGGTTAGAGATTTAAATTTAACATAGTGACAGCAGGAATTTCTTAATGCTGTGGCAGTTCTTTTCTGTATGAAGGAAGCGTTTTAAAGGTAACCATGCCAAATTACAAGCTGTATTGTGATGAAACTGGTTTCTAGTGCATGCTCAGCTAGAGATATCTTGGATTTTTGATATCCAACAGCTGGACCATTTTGGTGACTTTAAATTTTAATTTATTTTTTTTTTCTTTTTAAGATGGAAGAAATGTATAAAAAAGCCCATGCTGCTATACGGGATAATCCAGTCCATGAAAAGAAACCCAAGAGAGAAGTCAAGAAAAAGAGGTAAAACTCATTCTCTTTAACATCCATGTGACTTCTCAGTTGAGGATATTTTAGTTACAGTAAAACAAGTAATGCAATTCACATAGCAGTTGTGTCAAAATTCACATTGTAGATCAGATTAAGATAAAAGCAGTTCTGTATAACTTAGGAGTTAACTTTAGCAGTAGGAATCTGAAATTCAAGAGCAAAAAAATTCCAAGTGAAGCATGCATGTGGCCTGAATAGCTGGAACTCTGAGGTGTGTATCTTCAGGTCTTAGTGTTTTCAGTGGGAAAGCTGCTTCTCTTCAGCTGAGAGCACTACTTTGTCAGTACTAAACTATTTTCATTGTTCAGGGGTGTGGGAGAAAAGAAATCAAGGCACACCTATTGCATTGGGCTGATAATGTCTATACAAAAGAGTACAGGGTTTACCTCTTGAGAAATCAAACTGTCCAACTTTTCGTGGTGCCCCAACTACAGCCTTAAGTCATTGCAAGAAAATAAAACATGTTACAGAAGTGGGCATACATACATTTTTCCGTCACACTCTTAATCACATTTGTGGTGCACTACAGGCTTCTTGGCCACCTTTTTGCTTATTTCTGCCTTGACTGTATCGTACCCTGTGCTTACACTGCAGATGGAACTGTCCCAAGATGTCCCTCGCCCAGAAGAAAGACCGTGTTGCTCAGAAGAAGGCCAGCTTCCTCCGGGCCCAGGAGCGCAGAACTGATAGTTAAGACAACTTCCACAGTTTTCTGCGAAGCTTTGGAAAAAGCGGGAATAAATTTATCAAAGAAGCAACAGTGTAAGACTGGCTTATTTATATAGTTTATAAAAAGAGACAATATTTTTTATTATCTAGATATTTTTACCTGAAAGGGTTTTTTTCCCCTCTCAAAGTACTGTGTGAATTGAATTTTCACTGCGAAGAGAGGTGATAAGACTTCAAAGACCAAGGTTGCTGCATTAGAATTACTCCTATAAGAAGGGGAAATCAATTTTTTTAATCTTTGGCATGGTGAGTATCAAAGACTAGGTATAAGAGTTTGCTGCTTCTAACTAGAAAAAGATTTTAACATTTTAAAAAGGGCTTTACATGTCCTTCACAATTTTTCTTTCAGCATAACGTTAGGTGGCAGTCTGGATGTAGCTTAGGAAAAGAACAAGAGTAGTCGAAATAGGCTCTAAAACCTCTGCCCACAGGTAACCTTAGGCTTTCAGGCACTTCACACACTCACCTCCCCGTTCTGGCTGCTACTGAAACAGGTACTGTCTTAAGCTGAATACTTAACATTATTAAGTGATTGATAAGAGATTTCACTTCTGAGTTGCACGTATGTGCTTTGTTACAAGGCCTTGATAAGGAAACTCCCCAGACTCCCTTGCAGCCACGACACCAGAGACTGTCACTGCTGGGACCAAAGACCCTCCTTCCCTGGGGGCAGCTCCACTGAGCCCATGGGTGCTCCACTTGCCTCCCCACACCCCCCCTCCCCACCCCCCCCCCACAAGACACAGCCACACTAGGTTTCCCTGAGCAGAGTCCAAGACATCACATTCCACAAGGCAATTTATCCTGGCACAGTAACACAACTCGAGACAGCCCCTCCAAGGAGCACTCCCAACCCAAGAACCCCCAGGTCCTACTATCTCAGTTTTATAAGTGCTTTGTTTCCCATTAGACTTACTGAAGTTGTTTGCACAGTTAAAACATGGGTCGAGTAGGCTACGTGAGGAATGTTTTGCTTTAAGATACTGATTGTTGGTGTAAATACTGCTCTTGAAAGAGAAAAGGAGGCCTGTGATTTATTGTAAACAAGTGTTTTGTTCCAACCAAAGCTTCAACTTGATGCAACAGCAATAAATATGAAGGTTCTGTACAACAAATCACATTAAACATGTTTTCCAGTTGTTAACAGCAGGAATCTTCTCTGCCCAAAACCTCTTAGCCATCACTCAGTTTTTTTCACCAAGAACATGACCACTTTACACTTGAGTGCATTGCTGGTTACAAATACTTATTAGTTTGTGGTTGGAGCACAGTAGCAAGTTTGAGACAAGAATTAGCATGAGCACAGTATTTCTTAAATTAAAAAGCTGCTGTTCACAAAACAGTACTCTCTTAACCCAAGCTGCATATTATCACATAGGGTATGAAGACGTGACTTTATTGTGGCCCAGTACTTCAGTTTAATCATTCAAAGATTGCATTTAAGACAGGATACCTAAAGCAGTTAACCTTTCAGATATTTAAATAAAGCTGAGAATGAATTAAGGGGCCAGGATTCAGAAGTAATATAGATGACTGGCTTTAAAATCATAAGGATTGAACAACTTTATACCTAAAGCATCTATAAATTAAACATTAACAGATAAGAACTGAGCACAGTATCAAGGTGTTTTATGGATGTCCAATTCTGCAAGATTATGAACATAGATGTAAATCTGAAGAGCAACAAGAGGATAATAAAGGTGGTAGAGTGGTCATGCCATGTGGAGTGCCAGGATCAGATGATGTTTATTTACTCGAGACTTAACAATGACTCATAGATGCTACCAGAAAAAGAAGGATAACAGTAACACACTGCAGCTCACTTACTTTCCAGCTCTTTCCTACCTCTTACTATCTCATAGGCTCCAATTTAAGCAATATTCCATGGGCCTGAACAATCCAGCTTCTGTCCTGCAGTTCAGGTCTAGCTCTCACATAAATCTTCTTAATCTATTGCAAGAAGTAAGTAAAAGTCTAGCTAAATTTGGAGGGACAGTAAAGAGTCAAGACTATGCACAACTATTAACTTGTTTCTCATATTACACGGCAGATTCCCACCCTGTGCAAGCTTCCTTTTTTTAATTGGCAGCACACTTCTGCTATCAGTATTTTTGAAAATTAATTAACTTCAGTTTTCATACAATAGCTTAGTCCAGAAACTCCTTACTTTTCAAAATTTGCTACACCTTAATTTGGGTTAAAGATTTCAACTGAAATACAATTTACAGGTTTTGAAATGGATGCTGGTATTGCTGCTAGACCACATAGATGATTTTAAGAAATAACATTCTAAAATTCTTGGCCCTCACCCTGGTTCACCATACAATGACTTAATTAAGAAGTGTTGAACTACTTAAACATTCAGGATGTAAACATGAGGTAACAAATGTGTAAACAATCTGATTTAAGTCTTATATTACAACCTGTCCATTCTAGAATAAAATTCTAATTTTCCACAGTTAAAAAATTATTAATGTGCAAATTCTGCCATGCCAAGATATTAGTAAACTTCAATCTCACGATTCAGTTTATTCATAACAGCAGCTTGGACTTGAACACATTATTTGCAGTAGTGGTGATTCTTCAGAAACCTACTCGGGATAAAAATCCTTCACAGGTATTTCACAAGTGAGCAGTGATTTTCACAGAATTGTAAGATGTTCCATCTCTTGATGTGGTGGCACACTGAGTACTTTCATCCTGTTCAAGATCTGACAAAGTGCACAGAACGGTCAAGCATGCAGAGTTTTTGTTTCCATAACACAGCACTGAACACCAGAAGTACTTCTGGCCTCTGCCCGATCATTCAGTGGCATGTTCATTCTTTGAGAAGCCCTGTCATAAGGTACTTACTGAAGGGCAAGAGTGAAAGAACCATTAATAAAATCTGAGTAAAGAAATATCTTTTAAAAAAAGGTGCAGATTGTTTTTATCAAATGTGGCAGACCATCTCTAATGGCAGGCATCAATACTCCCTTTGCTGGTGAAGAAGCTAAGAATCATTTGTGTGAGAAATTTTCTTCCACAGTAAAGTTTTTAAGTTATTGAGTATTAAAGAATGCTCCATTTCCATCTGATTTGCTGTGACTTTAAGGGCAATACATAAGTACAGTTGTTTTTCTAATTCTTCATGGATATCAGAAGGAGCACCACGAAGCAGATAGTCTTTAAGTAGCTGACAGGCTTTTGCCAAGTTTGGCTGAATCACTTCTGTGGTACATCTCATTTTGCTTTGGTCACATAGTGTTCTACAGTCTGTGCCATAAATGCAGTCCAAATCTGAGTCACACTGACGGTCTTTAATTATTTCCTTCAAATTCATTTCTGGCACAATTTTTCTCATGTCCATCATTTTCAAATCATATTTATCGTTATATCCCAAGTTTTTGGCACTTGTATCACACATAAGAAAGTTTCCATAAGGTCCGTGAAAAATATCTTCCACAAATTCTAAAAGCCCTATAGCTATTTTTGCCTTTCTTGGCCATGATGGAGTGAACCACTGGTCCATGCTTCTTCTGAAGCCAGAGGGAATGAAAAGTTCTATAATCCATGGAAGGCTGATTCCATAGAGAGAGGTATATTCAACTCTTTCCGTCACATAGAGATCCCCACAAAAACCCATCAACTTGGGAGTATGTTCTTTATCCTGGAGGATCACCATTAACAGAAACTCCTCTAGCTGCAGAAGTGCCCATGCAGATTTCGCCTCTGGCAAAGAGACTCTGCCATCTTTGTTTCCATCAGCAAAAGACAGGATGAGATTAACCAGTTCTGAAAGATTTCCTTGTTCACCCAATTTTGCCTAAAAGCAACAAGCAAAAAGGATTAAGTATGATTTCATTAACTACCACCAATCCATCTGTCATTCTACCTCCTGTTATCTCGTATGAATAGCATGGTAGTGTATGTTCCAGTTTCCATTGAGTATGGATGTTACAGGACCTGGTATCAGATGCCTGAAGAGCTTCCTTTTTGCTCTGTTTTAATAGGCACTAAGCATATGATCTTGTGAAAGTACGAGTGTTCTCTGCATTTCAAAACGCAAACATTAAAATTCAAACATTATTCTTGGTCAGATCAGTCTTTAGAAAAATTGTATCAACTAGCTTATTCGATATTCTCTTAGAAAGAGTATGCAGAATGCAAATGTTTAGATCAGGTTTAGTTTTCAGCTGGTTAAACCTTACAGGTATAGAGAAATTACATTATAAACTACATTTTGGCCAACTATAAAAAGTACCAAGACACACTGGGTACAAATCCCATAACCTAAGTGTACTGAAATGCTTAATGTTATTTGATATAACCACCTCGATTGTGTCAATACACAGAAGCCACTGCTGGAATCAGAACTGTTCCGTTTTCAGCTACCATGAATGCACATGTAAGGGCAAATAGGAGATAAGCTATGACAATAGCAAGATAATTTTAAGAAAGAAAACCCCAAATCAGAATTAACAAAGCATCAAGGTGATTATATTACGAAAATTCTGGGGTAGCATTAAGGTAATAGAAATAAGCATCACGTGAATGTAACACAGAAAGGACAAGTATGACTGGTCACTCTGGATAGAGAGATTGCTGCTGCTCAGTTAACACAGGAACTCTTCCCAAGAATGAACAATAATCTCAAAAGCACCAAAAAATAAATGTTTTTACCATATTTTCTATACAAATACAAGTCAAGGCTGTAAACACGCAAGATGAATGCCAACTTCCATAATTTAAAAAGTAAGGAAAAAACCTAATAATTAGTTACTTCAAACTTCAAGGTAAGCACCTCTGGGAAAAACTAGTTTTGTGCTGATTATTTTTATATTATGCACTTGAACAAGGCTCATACAATAGGGTATTCTCTCCAGCTTCAAGAAAATGAGCCTTTCAGTCAAAATAGAATAAATAAGCATATACTTACTTTAAAAAGACCATATACCATTTCTTTGAATTTCTCAACAGTGGTTCCTCTTGTTGGTTTATCAAATAGGACTACTTCCTTCCTTGGTTCTGGGTCAGTACCAAAATCAAGTTGAGCTGCTTCCTCCATCTGGCATTTTATAACACTTTGCAGATTTCCCCAGATTCCTAAGTACATCTGTGCAGAAGAAGAGGGAAAAATGTAAAAAACACTGTACAAGTCCATCTGAAGACTACCTGTCTTCCAGCCACTGCTTCAGGAGTCAAATGGCAACACAGCTCAGCAAACGGAGTCCTGTGCACACACAATGCATAAAGCAATTTGAACAATGGCAACCTCAAATACAACACATTGCTGCAGGTACTTAGGAGACACTACACTGGCAAAACACAGCTTCACAGTGTATTGGCATTACTGCCACTGTGCACAGGCTGTTATGAGGCTGCTGCTTCTAATTGTGAAGCAGGATAGCAGAGCAGCAGTATGCTGTACAAAAGTATGCTTATTCTGTCAAACTGTGGAAGGATCCAGTATATATGTTTCCAAAACACATCTATTATAAAATAATGATATATGCCTCTACATACAGGAATAATCTATACTATTGTATATAGGTGCATATTGTATAAATTAATAGTATGTATTATATCTTCCATGTATAGATATTTTTATGTACATACACACACACACACACTCTGCATGTCACAGCAAATGAAGTTTGAAATAATCTGTATTAAACAGATACAACTTGCTGACACTAAGGTCTTCTTGATGTTCCAGACAATGACATTTCAGTGGGAAATAATAGAACTAGGTTGGATGAGTAAAGCCTTACCTGATTGTTGGGCTTTGTTGACAAACATTTTCCAAAATACAATGTTTCTTTAGCACAAAGACTACTACATGCTGACCCATCAATAACTCCAGTCTTGTATTTATCACACTGAAACAAATATAGAGAAATATATTTAATAAATTGCCTGAGAAAGGAGACAACAACTGCATCTCTTCCAACTCTTGAAAGAAAAATCTAAGAAAACAATTTTAATAACTCTGCACCAAAATAACATTGACACAAGTGGTTTTATCTGTAACTGAAGTTGTAATCTTACAATTCAATATGAGAACTTGATTAAATTACACAGGGCACTGACTGAATTGGCAGTGGAATTAGTCAAACACTTTAGAAAGCTATGCTAAATATACTTACTATTATTTTCCTACAGTCATGTCCTCTGCATAGCTCTGTGTAGGTGGAGTACTGAACATACATAACCCAGCTGCCAATAAACACTACCAACCAAGAGATGAAGAGATACTTCACGCGCACGTACGACAAACGTACCTAGAGGACACAAAGAGAAAATATGATTTGCAATTCACTGAGCAGCAGTAAACATGACTTACTATTTCACCTTTAAGGAATTTGACTTCCACAGTGATAAAATAAGCAGCCTACATTACATGGAACATTCGCTTCCTTCAGGGAGCAAAACTGACAGGGGAGGTCAGTTTGACTTATGTAAATGGAAGGAAAATTGAGATATAAATAAATAGAAGAAAAGGTGTCAGACCCTTATAGGGCAAGCCAGACTGCAGGAACCAATTTGATCAAAATCATAAACTGCCAGAGCTCAATTACATGCATTTTTCTCTAAGACCAGTTACTTTTGTTCCACTCATGGTAAATCAAATCCAACAGATCAGGACTTTTTTCAAAAAATATTCTGTGTTCATGTGTGAATATGCAAGGCAGATATACAAAGAGCACGGTGGATGTCAGGGTCAGGTTCCATGTGCTGAACTCTCCCTCTCCTTCCTTGAAATTGCACCATTTAATTATGCAAATAAAATTCCTCTGTACTAGCCTCACCTTAAAAAGAAGACAAAATACCACACCTACATGCTTACAACACGAAGCTTCACAATCTTCCTTGTAGACCACACTACTTGAACAGACGAACGAAAAGCAGTAGAAGTCATCCTACATGTGAACCAACAGTAGGTGAAAACTTATGGGTTCAGAAATACTGCTCTCCCCCCCTAAAGCATAAAACCAGATCTTTCTCAGTCCATCTACAGAACACAATTCGCTTTTTCTTTGCTCCCTTCATACTTTCTGCTGGTCGAATTACAAATGAATAATTTTAGCACTTACAAACAAGAACTGCTTCAGCACAGTCATGCAGGTCCAATGTCTTCTGTAATAATTTCTCATTTTTTGTTCTTATATCACCAAAAAATTCATGGTTCCATAAACATTTTTTGAATCACTAGGTTTCAACCTAGTAATAATACCACTAAGTGCTCTGTAGTGAGTGCCTGAAATTATCTAACTAGGTGAGTCACTCATCTATTTTTACTTTGGCCTAATGTTTCTGTAACTAGATACAACATGAAAAAGAAAGAATTACTTTGCAAAAAGCACCATGAGATACAGAAACATCTAAAGAAAAGTACAAATGGTATTTGTCATTAAAGCACGGTATTTTGATAAAATCAGATCATATTCAATTATTGATAGCTATGCAAAGAAGGCATGTTTAATCATGAGATTTTTCGTGCCCATCTTTTTATCAGGATTGACATCTAGTTGACTAGGCAAGCAACTACCTATTATTTCCACTTCCATTCCCTTGCCCAAATCCTCTGTCAAAGGTTACCACCACATGGCAGACTCTGTAGAAGCACACACAGTTAGGTGTCATACTCTGCATCACTATTTGCAGGAAAAAAAAATGTTTTCACTGGAAATTTCCAGTAGTCAAACAAATAACAAGCTGGAGCAGCTAAGGTATGGGCACATGCTCACTCTGCCTCTTTAGCTGTAGATACAGTAAACTAAGAGGGGCATCTTGGACTACCCAGCCAACTCCACAGCACTGAGCAACTACAATTAAGATGTGCCAGGCTGAAATGAGAATGGCCTCACTCAAACCATCCTTAATTTCTTGCCTTTAAATTGTCACAGAGCTAACCTAAAACATTCTATTTTCCATCTAAATATATGCCACCAGTGCATTGTTGTGAACCTAATCTCAGACAAAGGTTCATCCTGTATTTCGTAAAATAAACCCCAAACACAACCATCACACACACAGAACTCCAGCAACAAAACTCTTGAGCATCTAACCTGAAAAGGAGGTATGTTTTTTAACAGCTTATGGTATTAGATCTAAATTTCAGGCAGGGGGTTGGGGAGGGGGGCAGGGGAGAGAAAAAGAAACCATAATCTAACAAAAAATGCCACACGAACAACACCCCCTCTCTCCCCACCCAAGGAAAAAAACCACCAAAAAACCACAAATCAAACACCAACAAAACTCACACAACAGGGATGGTGTTTACAGTTTCAGGTAAGTCCTCTTCCTTCCCACCCAACCTCTCATGGTCTTTCCTCAGCCTAGAGCTGCTGAGATCAAGAAAGAATGGTCTTCCTGAAGCTTCTCACAAAATTTTTCTCTACAAAAGTCTTCTCTTAATAGGATTACTGAAAATCCTAATAAGTTAACTTTCTTCAGTATTTCCCCTACACATAAATAAGGGGAATTCCTGATTCATAGAATCAGGAATTATAGAAAATAAGTGCTAATGATTATCTTTGATTATTTGAAAGATAAGATACAGCGATTTCCTTTAGAGACGGGATTTTGTTATTTTGCATTTTTTAAGACTATTTCTAATAACCCCATTATATCGTAGAACATAAAGCACAGAAAACTACTGATAAAATCCAGGGAAGATAAAAAGAAATACATCTGATAATTTTAGGCAAAGCTGTTTCACATATAAAAACTGCTTGGGAACCCAAGCTTCAGGGACAACAAACCCTCTACGTTTCTCAGCGTTTCTTGCTGAAACTTTCCATGAACCTTTATAACACTAAACTTTAAACCAATGTGCTATTTAATGCAAATCTGTATTAACTGCATACCATTTAGTACAACCTCAGAGACCAGCAGTGGCCTGCAGGCTTCAGGACCACTGCAGAATATCGACCATATTTATGTACAGAATAATGTATATATGGGTTTATCCAAATTTGTCCTCCTTCTCAGGCAGAAATCAAATGCGTTTGAGACAGAAAATCCTTCCCAAATGCCATCTGACTACATCACATATTTGGCAAGAAGTTCCAGAGAAGCGAGGTTTATTTTGAGCTCAGCACTGTGCCAATGCAGTCGTGTAGCTTTTGACTCGCAAAAGCCATCCTGCCAGTTCAGAGCATGGACAACAGCATCCATCTGCTTACAGACAACCACAAGCTTTCACTCTCTGATTCAAGGGGAATTACTTTTCTAAGGACTTCCTTATCACATTCAGCAAAAGGACTGTTCATTATTTGATTTCTTCCCATACATTCCTCCTATCCAATTTCTATTTCCTCCCCACAATCAGCCTGTGAGTGTAGACACACTTAGTCCACTTCATCCAGCATGTGCACGTGCTGCATGTGCAGCAGGGACAGGATTTACCGAGCCTGGTTTGGTCACATGTGCACTAATGCACCCACAGCGCAGAGGACTCACTGCACATATGCCATGCACGTCATTGGAACACATTTCTGAGCAAGGAGTCCCAGTGTTGCATTTAGGGAGTAACACATACAGACAGACTCCATTTGAAATTGTGACAAACTGCTAGGAAACTTGTAATAAGAACATATTCAGGGCAACGGGAGGACAGACTTCCAAAAGTATCAAAAAGGAAGAAAGTGTTCAAACTCAGGAAACAATTTCTCTTTTCAACTTCGCTCTTCCACCAAGACACTTAAATATGAGCCAGGGAACACAAGAATGAGGGAAAGCACTTGTAATGCTTGATGTTTCAGAGTCAACTTCTTCCATCACTTGTATATTCTGCTAAGTCATGTGCATTGAATAATAATTAGACATTCATCCCCTGAAATAGAACTGGAAAACCACTTCTGGCAAAACTCAAGCCTGGATGAACTCCAAAGCATATGGAGAGTAGTGAATCAACATGCAACATAACTTGACAGTTTTTTGTTAAGTGTACTTTTTATTTAAAACACTTCTATGGTTAAAGAGTATGAAAGCATTTCTTTGTTTAGTAGTACAGAGAGCTTAATTCTGCAAAGTATTCCAGATAACCATAGTGCACTTATCTCCTCCAAATCAGAGCTGTTTACTCCATTTGTTTTACACACTAGCAACAGGAAAGGACGGATAAAAAAAATTGAGGCCAATCATGTTAGAAATCCTCTTTTGTTCTCTGTTCAGGTTGGTTTGTGGATCACGGGATGCACTTCAGGTAGGCTGACATGAGGTCTGAGAGCATTAGCCCACACTGTCTTGGATGCCATGTAATGGACATGTTCACATCTTTAGGAGTACAAGTGAATTCTTAAGATTATGCCAGTGTCTTGAATTATTTTGTATCCTGAGTAACTAAACTGAGTAAACAGAGCTGATGTATCTTTTGAAATAAAATAGTGACCAAGATGGAAAATGGGATCTCTCTCCTTAAAAGGTTAAACAAAACAAAAGGGATTAAAATCTTAAAGCAAAGAAATGATACAGGAAATTTCTGTTATGTGTGGCTTTAAACTTGCTTATTCTTTGGCCCTTCAAAGACAGTCTCTTGTACATTACTTAAGTCCATGGGGCACTTCTAAAGAGTCTGAAAACTTGAACCTCTAGAGGCCAGAAAGTTTCCAAGCATGCAAGTGCTCTTTACATGATTATTGTCGTGAGCAACCCTGCTGGCTTGTCCTCTGCCTCACGATACAATTGGTAACTACAGTTATCAGAAGGAACTTCAGGTCAATGTCTCCTAAATTTGGGACACTAACCTCTCTTTATAAAACACAAAATCCCAGTGTTAATCACCCAACTGAAAAATCCTATAAATATAATTAGATTACTTTTTTGTGATCTTTAGTAGCATTCAAAAGTTTGTCAGGTTTTACAGTATTTTTGGGTATTTTTTGCTATTATTACATTACCTACGGATCTAGCATTCTGCATAAAAGCTGAAGAGCAAGTAAATTTGCCACAGACTATCTGTTGCAAACCAATTCATAGCATCCTGCTCCTAGTACAACAGGAAAACCAGAACAGGTATTAAATTTTGTCTCGCAGAACCTGATGTTCTGTCAAGACATTTCACAACACAGTTTTCTACGAGTCTGGAACACCAGCCATCAAAAGTTGGAATTCACTCAGTGATAACCTTCCACTGTACAAACACCTTCCCCACTGTGCTACTTGAAATGCTGCATAGAAATACTACACAAATCTTTTATCTTGCTCAGAGGCCTCACTGAGTTAAGTCTAACATTTACTTAGAGAGCACTGGCTTCTTTAGAGACAAATCCCCATAAAGCACTCAGCAATTAGTGCAGTTAAACCATGACTACATTTGTCAAGCACCAACAGTAATGTGCAGTGACAAGAGAAGCCAATATATTGATAGCTTGCTGCCATTCCACAGATGCATCAAACATCAACATAGCAGCTAACACTAACACAGAAAAATGTTTATGTTCACAAAACCACTATTTTAGATCTCTTAAAACGAATCTGTAGAATATTCAAAAACAGCTTCCAGTATAAAAAAGCACAGTCAGAAATATTTTTTTAATCTGCAATAGAAACAGAAATTTAGCTTCTTTGGCTTTTCTAATAAATAATTTTGCTGTCTTCCTGTTTTTCAGTGGACTTCAAAATAACATATTTTGCTTGGAAGGCCTTAAATTAAATTTTGAGAAGAAAAGAGAACAATGTAATCAGACATCCTCATATGATGGGGATGATCAGAGAGAGGTTATCAAGCCAAAGGAGGCAAACAATTTGGAAAACCCTAATTCGAATGGTAGTGTATAGATCACAAATTCATTTTTACTTGTATTGAAGGCTTTCTCCTATAGGAATCCAAATGCTTTACAAATGTAAATTCAGTAAATAGATCTACAGTAATCTTTTCCGGTCTAAAGCCCAAGCGGTACTGACCCAGATTTGCAGATACGTACCATAAAACAAATACTGAAGAGGGTAAGATTATACTATATCTGCATGCTTTTCCTTAAACATTATACCCTCTTCTGGGCACTTCCAAAACCAGAGTAAGACTGGAAAAGTTCCAGATAAGAAGAAACTAAAACATTCAAGATTTTAAAACGCATCAAAACAAAGTATAAATTTTTTTAATACAATGGTCACAAAGCATATCAACAGATGATGAACACGTAAGTAGCATATATAAGTAAATATTTCTCTGCTCCAACTTAACAAATACTCATTTTAGTTGCAATTTATTTAAAATACAATCCAATCGATAAAAAGGAAACCCAGAGGACACCTATCAAGAAACCACAGGGTCATATCTGACTGACATTTCACAGCAGAACTTTCCACTGCACGACAGATACAGCACTTCCAACCAATACGTCACTACTCAGGTAACTTAATGCAAACGTGTACTTGTATACGTAAATACAGAAGTCTGTCTACGAACACATACACAAATGCATGGAGCAATTACCTACTGGGCAGCAAAAGAAAAGTGCCCGACACTAATGTTTTTAGAACACGTGAAAAAATGAGTCTGCTCATGCAAGCTCTATTCCCCCCGCTGACAGGACGGGTGCCCGCGGCAGCGGCGGTAGGTGTAAAGGCGGGACGTGGAGAGAGCTCCGCGGGCCCGGCGGTGCCGCAGGTGTGGCTGCCCCGCTGACAATCCCCCGAGAGCGCGGGGCCATCGCGGACCGGCCGCGGCGTAACAGGTCCCGCGGCGCTCGGGGAGGGCGCTCCGCGCACCGCCAAGGCCCGACCCGCCCGGCGGGGGCGGCGAGAGGCACCGCGGCCCCGGGGCCGCCGCCACCTGCTCTGGTGCCCCAACACCCGCCCCAGCCCCGGAGCCGCCACCGCCCGCGGGCCGAGCCCCGGCCGCCGCCAGGCGCCGGCGGGAGGGAGCGGCGGCCGCGCCGGGCCGGGGGGAGCGGCGAGAGCCCTGCGGGGGGCGCCCGCTCCGGAGGGAACTTGGCGGGGAGAGACGGGCGCCGGCACCGGCCCCTCGCCGGCCTACCTGCGCGGAGTGGGGCTTTCTCAGCCAGGGCCCCGGGAAGAGCCGCCTCGCCATGGCAATCACACATCCCCGCAGCGGGCGGCGGTCGGAGGCGGAGCGGCGAGGAGCGCTCCCCCGCCTGCCGCTGCAGCCGCGCCGCCGGCTCCCCGGGGCTCGGCACGGCGAGGGAAGCGCTGCCTCGGGCACCGGCGGCCGCCGAGAGACGACGGCTGTCAGCGGGCAGGGCGGCCGGGCAGGCAGCTGCCGCCGCACAAGCCGCTCACGCCGCTGCTCGAAGGAGTCGAACGCAGCAGCTGTGAGGGGGCGAGGCGGGGCGGAGGGGGCGAAGGGAGCCCCCGCCCCGCCGGTCGGCGCTCAGCGCGTTGGCCGTGCCCGCCCCGAGCCTCCGGGGCTGTCCCGGCCCGTCTTCCCGCTCCAGGGCCGTGCGGGGCTCAGGGAGCTGACAGCCACCCCCGGGTTCCGCTCCTGTCTGCCAGAAGGCGCTTGGGCGCTGTCTGGGGACAATTATGGAGAAGTCAGTTAATAAAAAACGTGTGTCGTTGATTGCGAACAGGCTCCTATCATTCACTGGGCAGGGTATTAAAAACAGCTGTAGGCTTGTTGCAGTCTTACAAAAAAAAAAAAAAAAAAAAAAAAAAAGAGGAGTCTTTCCTTCGAAATAAGGAAGGGGCGTTTGCCTGGGCCCATGTTAACACACAGGAGGGAATTCTTTACTGTGAGGGTGGTGAGGCAGAGAATAAGTTGCTCAGGGAAGCTGTGGTTGCCTCGTGCCTGGAAGTGTCCAAGGCCAGGTTGGATGGGGCTCTGAGCAACCTGCCATGGCAAGAGGGTTGGAACTGGATTATCTTTAATTATCTGGGTCCCTTCCAACCCAAGCCACTCTATGATTCTACGCTAGTGCCATAAAGTGGGGGAAAAGTTATGAATTTCTTCTTCGCCAGAGGATTTCTCAACCCTTCGTGCACTGTGGGAAGTCTCAGTCCAATTGAAATTTGTGGGAACACTGTTAACTTCAAATAAAATAGCCCTTTCTTATGCGAAGTTTGATTTTTGTCCAGCCTTCTTGTTTTTGTGACTTGATTGTGACTCCTTTTAGTGCGGGGGCTATGTGGCCTATTGGGCCTATGGAGTCCCTGAGGCCTATGAGACCCAGAAGGCCTATGGGGAGTCAAAGTCAGAAGCTGGGAGTTTCCAGTTCTGATGCTTTTTGTCTGTGAGACTTTGGGCACAAATATTATGCCATGGTGTGGACATAAAATGAGATGAATGTAGCACATTATGTCTTTGGGTGTTCAGTGCAGAAGGCAGCTTTGATGAAAAGATAGGTCACAAAAATACTACTGTAAGGATAAGCTGCCATTTTTGGCAGGGCTTACTTTTAAAGAAAGATGTGTCTGTGGCTGATTTTTGAATAATATAATCACTGCCAGAGTGACCCTGAAGTATAAATCTGAAAATTAATTAGTAAGATTTGGCACTCCTGTAAAAGCAATCCTGGTTTTAATAACAGCCAGTGACTCTCATGGTATGGAGGTTTTCTTCTCTTCCTCTTCAGGAGACCCAGATGGCTGCACTTTCTGCATCACCTCCCACTACAGTTCAGTGATTTGCATGAGTTTAGCTTGATTACGGACATGAAATGGAACAGCTACACAAGAGGATGCCACAGAACAAGCGGTTTAACATTTTGCTGAATAATTGCAAGCCCTTACTTCATCCAGTGCTCTATGCCAACCCTTGGAATGACAGGCTGGGAGTAATTGTGAAATGTGGGTCTCCCATATGGCTGGTAAGGATCTAAATGTCTTGTTCCTGTTACATCTAGATCCAAACAGTTCCTGGCATATGTTCATTAGGGGATATATTTTTCACTTAGTACATGAGATCTTCATCATTTGTGAGATGCATTATTCCAGCACTGAAGTACTCTTTGTGCCCAGGCTTTGCCAAATGCTAAAAAATGAGGCTATATCAGCCTTTTTGAGTTACCTGTTAAATTCCTAGTTAAGCCTCAGTAGAGGCAACTCCCATAAAAAGCTAAGGCCACGTAAGGCAGAACAGTAACAGAAAAGGTCTGTTATGCACTGACTTGGCATTCTCTGGTTGTGCAAAACCAAATAAATATTCTAAAACTGGGGAGCAGATGCAGAAAACCCAAGCAGGTAGAATATAAATCATATTGATGTATTATTTACTGTACAGCCTTTCAGTTCTGCAGTTCACGCATTACCCATTTTTGTATGCCAATGCCAAAACTTTGGTATATCTTAATGTCCAATCAGTGGACATTATGCTGATTTATTGCTACCTGTTAATATTTAAGTTTCCTATCCAGCTATAACAACACTGAATGTTGTTATTGTAGTGATGTAGGGTTTGTGTATAAGGTAGAAATCAACTGCTAATTATACAAGTGCAACATTTGTCACTCACAGTGTCAAAAGGTAAATGTGGTTTCTTAATACCTTCTTACCTTCATCTGCAGTTCTATGAGAACTTGGAGGCTATTACACATTAAGAATAACTCAGAAAAATCAAAGAATGGTTGCAGATGCTGAAGTCTCCAGGAATTCTGAACATATAAGAAATGAAAATGTGAGACAAATGAAAATATTGAAAAACTACAGAGAAGAATCTGATTTCTTCAAGATAGTATAACATGCACCTTTAAAAATATAATAAAGAATTTTATCCAAATTCAAGGAAAGTTTCTTTTACTTGAGCAAGAAATACAGGTTTTAACATTAAATGAAATTAATATTAAATGAATTAACGTTAACTTATTGCAATGGTGCTGGACTTGCTCTTTCAGTTATTTGAAGAAGGTGCCCCCACATACCGATTTAACTGCAGTGCTATCATAAGAGACTCCACGGGGAATCCTCAGGGTTCACACATTCTCCCCACCATCATATTATATGCAGGGAGCCTCTGACTAATGTTAATAATCAGAAGATATCTAATGTTAATAATCACAAGACTTCTGATGTTGATAATCACAAAATTTCTCTGTCTCACAGCAGCTTTGCCAACTTCCAGTCTGCCTAGCACGGCATCCTAGATCAGTGCTCTTTTTCTTTGGATAGGCCTAAGAAATATTCTATGATCCTGAGCAGTTGCCACAGTTTTAAAATATTACAGCACTAGTAGGAATGAAATTCCTTAACATTTGCCATTTAATTAACCTTTAATAAGTGTATTTACACAATATATAACATTACAATGAGTTAAAATTACCTGCATTTTCTACATGAAGTCTAGAAAAATTTAGAGATTTCTCTCTTTTTCTATTATTCAGCTATCTATTTGCTAAGAGATCTATCTAGGAGTGTGGTTTTTATACACACCATACTTCCTTAGGCCTATCTTTGTGGATGAGAATGAAGATCTGGGGACCCATCCAACCTTAAGACCTAAAACTTTCCCTCATGCTCCCTTTGTAGTGAGATTCTGTTTCCTTCCCCTCTACAAATTTCTGTGAATTCTGACTTAATCAGTGTGTTAACTTTAATTTTGTCCTAATAGATTGTTTCCTATCACATTCAGATTTTTATAAATACTAATGCTTCTATTACATGGATAGGTGGAGCCATCTTTTACCCAGAAAGCAGACACAGCCTGTTAAGGATTCCCTTGTGGCTTAACTTGGTATAAACAAATCATTAATCTATTTGAGGAAACAGACTCTTCCAGCCAGCAAGTTTCATTTCTAAGGCTGTATTTACATGGTCAGTTAAATCTCACATAAATCCACCCTGCTACAGAAGCAGATGCTGTCACCTTCTCTTGCTGTTGGTACCTACCTTCTCCCTTGGGTTGGCACAACCATTTCTGTTGTATAAAGAACTAGATCAAAGATCTGAACTAAAAATTAATCTTGATTCTTTTTTCCTCTGAGTTAGGTTAGAGGCAGTCCAATTCCTTTCATCAGTGGCTTGGACTTAATGCTGGAGTAAACTGGCTGTTTGTAACCACTGAAACCTTTATCTTATTTAAACACATATCTGTATAAAAAAATAGTGTTTTAATACAGTCCGATAAATTATATAAATGTGTGTGACTCATTTGTAGCTCTTGACTGAGATTAGATACAACCACTGTTATTAAACATTCAGAGAGACTGATTAATTTGAGATACAAGGATTTACTTTAAGAGACACAATGTCTGTTTTATTTTGTTATACTTTTTAAAATGCAAAATGTACTAAAAAACATTACAGTAAATAGGTCTTAATAACATAACATGTTTAGAGTAAATAGTTCTTTATAAATCCAGAATAGAAAGCTTTATATGTTACAGTCCCGTATATATTAGAGGACTGAAAAAACTCCAGAAATACTGTGCTCAGAAGAAAAGATTTGAAGGTGGTCATTATTTCAGTAATAGTCAATTGTAAGCAAAGGCTAAACAACAGTTCACATTTGTGTTTGTATTGTTTCAAAGTCTACAAAGACAACACAGTTCAGATTCAATCAACCAATAAAATTAAGGTTCATTTGTACATATTTGTCTTTCAAGGCTATTTCCTCTATAATTGTAAGAGTTATGAGGTTCAAGAATTTTTCTCCAGATTAATTGAAGTTATATGTTAAAATGCATGGTGAGTACACTTGCTAAGATTAATCTATTTCTGGTTTGGAAAGTCTTTTATCATTTTCAGAGAACTTATTTTTGTTAATGATTTTAAAATGTATCCAGCTTTCAACACGGTTATTTAATTATCCAGGCTGTTTTCTTCTTTGAATTAGTGGCAAAATAAAGTTATAATCCACTATGAACTTCTATTCACACTATTTGAAGTAAAATACTTCTTTGTTCTGTTTATTTTATGCTCATGGTAGTCATCTGTTAAAAAACGCAAACATTTTTATAATAGAAATGTTAGTGTCTTATTCCTATTTATGGACTTTCCCGTAAAGATAAACAGTCTAGTTGGCATTTTCTTAATGCCCTACTCCCATTTCCTAAAAATTCTTCCCCTGAATTAGCACTTCCATCTTCCTGCTTACTTTATAAGGTAGCTCAGAGAGCTGGGAAACATCCAAGTTCTAGCCCACACTCCTTGAAAAATCCTCTAGGCCCTAAATACTGGATTCCAGTACTGAAGCCAGTACATGCTGATATAAGAAGGTCAATGATGAGAAGGATATGTTGGCAGAATTCTATTCAGAAAGAAGACTTTAATTTTTAACTCCTAAGGAAGTTTAGCATTGGAACAAACTACCTGGCAAGGTAGTACCTTTTTCAGCAAGTGGTGCACTTAATTAAGAGCTCTGACTGAGATGCAAAGAGGAAAAGAGCTGCAATGGTTTAATGCATTGCAACTCCCAGCTGTCCTGCCATCCCCCCTGCCGGAGGACATTCCCTCAACAGAACTGTTTCAGTTCACAGTTGAGCACATTTGCTTTAATTGCCTGAGAAGACAGTTCACACTAAAATGCTAGACTATGAACCTCAGCTAGTGAGGTACAGCTCTGCCCTGCCTTCTGCCAGCTATGATATGGAGGAGAAAAATGGGAATAAGAGCAACTACAGACAACAGAGCTGCTGTGTGAAGCCCTTTCCTCGCTCGTCCTCTACTACTTAGACCTACTCCTGTGCTGTTCTCTCACTTCTGCCATGCAACTCTGTGTAGCTGAATGGTGAGCTGTTAAAGTAACATCAAAAAAGAAAAAAGCCACATCAGTTCTCTGTTTTGATTCTGCATGCCACTTCAGTCTGTCATATTTAGAAATGCAGGAATAGCTTGACATTTGGAAGAAGTGGCAGAGACAGGAAATGCTTAAAATGGGATAAGAAGAAAAGCACTTCAAGTCTGCCCTAAAATCAATGTTTCCTTAAAATATATACTCCATCCTGGTGATTTGTTGGGCAGAGTGAATGAATCATTGTGTTAGGTAGGAATTTGAACTGAACTAATCATTGTGTCAGGCCTTAAATCTTACATAAGTAAATCTGCTTCAGTTCACAGGCTTTAATGAAGCTGAAAATCTGGCCCCATATGCAAGAATTAGTACAATGTAGTGGCATGCCTTATCAGTCTTCATGATATTGGCAAAAATTACTAAAAACATAACACTTTGTCTCACTTGTTTTGCTACATTCAAAACCTCTATAAGTGAAATGCAGAAATTTTGTACTGAATTGTTAAAGGATTCCGACAGCACCCTGAAAAGCAGTAATGATTAACAGAAATCTTTAGAAAAAAAATGTTTCCTTTTGGGAAACCTCTAATTGTAAGGATTATCAAGTTGTTAGGTCCACGTCCTTTTTTTTTTTTAAATGTATTTTTGGTATAATCTTATTGAAGTTGATAATTTTGAGGTAATTTGTAATACATTAACTTTTTTATGAAGGAAGTAGCTATCTTACAGAAATTCCAAGCTGTTAATTAACTATATGTACAGCTGATCTACTTAAATATTTATCACTGGGGTTTTTCTACATAAAATAGTTTTCACTTCCCTTTAAATAAACAAAACAACATAGAGTCAAGCGCATTCCTGGCAGAGAGCACATGCCTTTTTTGATCCCTAGAGTAGGTGTCGGGGTTGACAGAGAACCTGTCAGCAGCCTGGCAATTAGTGACGAGGAATTTAAACAACTTTTAGGAAATATTTACTGTAATGCCGGACGGACCAAACGTAATGCAGCCCAGACCAGAGGTCACCAATCAAATGTCACCAATAGCATGTCACAGCATGCACAGTGTCTTCAGTGTCACCAATAAGAGTGTGTGCAGTGTCTACAGTTTTTTATGCTTGAGACTTTTGACCAATTGTGTTGTGGCACGATAGTGTACAAAGAGTATAAAAGAAACACTTGAGAGCAATAAACAGCTTCCTGTTCACCTTACACCTGGACTACGTGTATATCTGTGTCGCTTTGGCTGTTCTGACATTATCAGCAACAAGTAGGCAGTGTATTGATTGTATATTAAATAATTCCTGTAGCCTACTTTATAGAAAGTGCTGTGGGATTGTTGATTGAGGTATTAATTGAATTATTTTAAATTTGTCAACATCTATATTTCTACAGTACTTAGCAGGAATTCCCATTGTAAATATAATTACTAGAATAAAGTAAAACTATTTTATACTTAGATTGATATTTTTTGAAGAAAAAATGCTGTTTAAAGAAAAATAGGGAACTGCATTCACACACAAATTTTCTTACATCATTAAAAATACCTAGGCAGAATAAATTCAGCAATCTAAAATATATTATTTATTTTCTGTTTAATAGAACACAATTCTGAACACCAGATATTTTTGAACCATCTATACAAAATAGTAAAAGTGACAACACAATAGCTACCAGGTTACAGCATTCCTAAAGGTGGTTTTTTCCACCCAATTGAACAACAAAAGGCAATTTGGAGCAGTAACAGTTAAAAACTCTATAAGTAAATAATCAAGCTTATGCTAATAGAATACGCACTATTATTTTTATCTATATGCTTCATTTAATTTTGGCGAGGCAAGTATCACTACAGTCATAGATTGACTACACCATACCAATATGATGTTAAAGTATCTTGTCAAATTAGGCTTATGCCCAGTTCCTACAAGGCTCTGCAAGCCTGGTGCTGCAGCTCTCACTGACCAGTTCTGCCACATGCTTTTTCAGGAATTCACACCAGAAGTTATTTTTCCCCTGCCCTCTCTCAGATCATTTTATTTCTGCATCACGGACATCACATTCCCCTCCCTCCTTCCTCACGCCCCCTGCCTATCAATATTGTTCAATTATTTTTAACTAGATGTTATTTTTAATCCAGATTATTTCTTTTATGAAATTTGAAGCACAGCTGAACAATGGTTTTGCCTGCACTAGGGGCGTGTGGAGAGCACCCAAAAAGCAGGTTGTGGTCAGAACTTCTTAAGCCAACCCAACTGCTAAAGAAAATGCATAATGGAACTGCAACTACAGTAATTTTGTTATTTGATGATATGGTATCTGTAAGAACACAGGCCTCGAAGGTGTATTTTAAGATTGCTCTGTATGAATCTACATCAGCAATCATGCTATTTGATTATCTGTCTTTCGTTTAAAAGAAACCAAGGTTGCCTTTTACATACAATTAAATCTATTAAAATTTCTATAATTTTTCTACATATATAAATAATAAACTATTGCAGTTAATTAAATCTTTTATTATCTCAGAGGAAACGCACAGAACATAAATCTTTTGCGAGAAACTGAATATATTCTGTGTCATTATGGTGAACAGTGCAAGTGTTGTGCATGCCCTGAGTTCTCTTTGTATGTAGGTTCAGAGCCCTCTTTCCAAACACAGCATTCAAATGACACCACCGTTGCTCTCGGACAGAAGCTTTAAGAGAGAAAGCATTTTCTTTTGATTGAGCAGGCAAAATGACCCTTTCTACATCTTTTATATTGCAATGTAGCTGCACAAAAGGACACTTAATTCACAAATGCACATCTCCAACCCACAACACCAATTTTGGTTTGGGATTTGGGAGTATACCTGCAAAAAAAAAAAAAAGTAGTAGTGAGATAAACTGAACAGTTCTCTGAAGACACAGAGAGTCTTTGTTAGACTTTTGCACCTCTAATATGGGTTAACTGGTAGCTGGTCAATGCAGTCATTGTACTTGACACAGATAGTGTGATTTCTTTGAAAATACTTCAAATTACTACAGATATTTATTTTCTGTTTTGTCTAGATATGTACTAAATAACTTGTTATAGTTTAGGTCTAGTTTGATGTGAGATTTGCAGAGTTTTCAATCAGCTTATTTTGCGACTGCCTCTTTATACACAAACAAAGGCTTCCTGTGTGTTTACATCCCAGCTGACCAACTCTTACCTATGTTTTATCCTAGGTTCTTTTTCACATCCTGCAACTGTCCAGAGAAAAAACCCTTCTACATAGTACTGTTTGAACCTGGACTCATTTACACAACTGTGGATATAGATTTATGTCCAGTTTTACTCCAAGTCAAACTCAAATCACAATTACTGTTCCCCATCAGATGGGTTACAATTTGTTTTAATTTAAAACCAGAACAGAGCGGAAACTACATAACTTTTCCATCTTTTTTTTCCCATCCCTCTTCCCAGCCATCACACATGATTCAAAGTGCCTTCTAAACAAAAGAAAATTACATATTCAATAAATTTGCTGTTTCTGATAAAAAATGTTTTTAAATAAGACCTGGATTACAGGTCTAGGAAGTAAAGATGCCCTTTTCACCACAGGCTATGCGTTGGTAATTAAATCACACCAGTAATCTGATACAGCATTATATCTCTACTAGTATGATAGCACTGTCACAGGCGTTTTACATCCTAGAACCTGCAGTAAATTAAAAAGTCCTTAGAGGCCATCACTACTTGACCTCTTTGTCTGCTGAATTCCAGGCAGGGTAAAAGAAAATCAGTTCTACTTTTAGCACTCCTGCATGTTAGTGCAGTGTCTTGTCAATGCTTGCCTGCATTTCCTCCTATCCTTGGCAAGTATAGCTCTAGAATGGATCCTACCTGAGAAATTTGAGACAGCTGGTAAAGTTCCTGGAAGAGGCAAGCTGACAACAGTCTGTCATAATTTGAATGAGAATGGAACTATAGCAAACTGACTTCTGAATTACATAATCCTCGCACATGCTTATTAGGCTTTCTCTTTTGTGCACTGTCTTCTTTAATTTGTCGCAGCTTTTTAGTGTGTTTTCGTATCGACAAGCCCTTTGAATGTGGTCTTTCACATCCTGAAGTTGTTGTCCCATCTGCTTGGCAGGTCTGGGTATTCCCCTTTGTGTTCCTCATGGGCATGTGCATGGACTTTGATTTGCTGTAATGGAGCACAGCAGAGCAGAGCTGTCAGGACCCCTGTATGGCCGTCAGAGCTGCCCAGGTGAGGAAGCAAGATTTGATTCCAGTCAGGCTGAGGCTATCATGATGCCTTTCAGTAGAAGCAAATTCACAGGGCCAGGGTGTTTACTTGGAAGTCCTACTTGGCAAACTTCTGCTTTCCTGACTCAAGAAGCAGCTCATTTGTCCCATAGTCAGAAATATTTCAATTGTTCACTTCGCAAGCTGCCCACAACCATGGAACATGCATTTGGCCATCTGAAAGAGATGGCAGCCCATGGGATCAAACTAAAGGTCAGCTTCCCTTCTGGTTTGTTGTAGATGTTCTATTCTATAACAGGAACAGAGGAAGAAATAAGCCTTTTGTCTCTGCATTTCCATTTTTATATGAATATTTTTATCACCACTTCTGCTACCTCAGTTCTGTACTTCCTCTTCAATGTATATGTACTCTCAGCTCCTACACCCATCAAGTTACTAAAAGCTGACCTGTCTGCAAACAAACCCATTTTTACATGTACATATATGTGCTATATATACATATACATGTCAGTGTTTTTCAGCTAGAGCAGCTCACTGACCTGCCACATCTGCATGGCTCCTGGCATAGGGACCAACCAACACGTCAGATGAGACCAGCAGCCCCCTGAGCAGAAGTGAGTGCAACATTAGATGGCAGCAGCTGTCGGACAGGTGTGCCTGAGTCAGGTAACTGTACCCTCAGCTACAACTGCAGAGAAGAGACAGACTCACAGCCCCTTGCTGGGGCTCTCCTCCCAACCCCCTTCAGCCCAGGCCTCCCCTGCCTCTGTGAGGAGTAGACTCAGGGGACTGAAGCAGCAGAAAACATTTTACCACTCATGTGGGCTTAATTTATACTACTGAAACTATGGAGAAGGTCAGAGGAGCACCCAAGTGGGCTTAATGGCAGCCATGGCAGCATACCAGGAGGGAGGCAGTGGGACTTCCAGCTCTTAGCTCACATCAGCTACTTCGCAAAATTCGCACTTCCACGTGGCTGCAAAAGCCGGGGCAGGGGACAACTCGTCTGGTTGTGTGCATGTGCCACGTTCCCCCAGTTCTCCCAAACCCGTCTGTAATTTTAGCTGTTTGGTAGCTACATCCATGCTATGACAACTCCAGATTGTACTGTTTTAACTACTTAATTTAATAGAAATATAGCTCTTCTGTGTTCGTAAGACCATGTTTTCCTACTATTTTAATGACACATTAGAAGAATTTCACTGGTTTACTGAGGCACAGTCTGGCTAATGGTACATTTCTGCAGCGTGATGATGTTGCAAGTGAAAGTACTGTTACTTTGGCTCTATGTTGATATTTAACTAATGTTTATAGACTCATCACAAAAACACATAGCAGGAGGAAAAACAAAATAGAGAAAAATTGTCTGTGCCAGCATCCCCAAATTTTAGGGATAGAGTCATGACTGTAGAGAGGGGGATGTCAGTGCTGGTGTGAAACATGGCAAGATGGAAAACAAACAACTGATGTAATAAGAACTGATTTTGATCCTGTATCTGTATACTGGTTTTTTAGCTGAATGCAGATGAGCAATGCTGTGTTAGAACAGACTCTCAGCTTTCAGGCTGAGATAACAGAACATCAAAATGCGTGTCTGACAATAGCTATTACATTTGCATTAGCTAAAACAATGATACTTAGATTGCACCTTTTAAGTAAGCATATCAAAGTTAACAAATGTGCCAGTATCATTTTTTCATTAGCAGTGAAAGAATTAAGTAAGGAATTGATGAGTTGGCTGGTGTGCTGGCCTGGGACCAGTTATGGTTATTTCTGCACAGCCCCCTTGGACTGGCAGCAGCTACAGAAAGGGCTACTGCCTTATCTTCAGCCCCTGCAGCTGAATTTCCAGGCTGCAAACAGCTCTTCAGTGTAAGTGAAACAGCTCTAAGTGTTAGCAGGGTCCTGTCATGCTGCACTGTTCAAAAGTATTTTGTCTCCATCTTCACAGATAAAGAGATGTTATCAGGAAGATGAAAAAAAAAAAGAAGAAAATAATAAGAGAAGTGAGGAATTTTCCATCTGAGTGGGACTTGGCAGACCTGCTGAAAGCTTGTGAGAAGGCCCATACTGCATTCCAGGTGGTGGGAGAGCAGAAGGAATGCTGTACTAATTCTCCCTCCAGCCAGACTGATGTCCAGAACAGATTTTTCACTGCAGATGAAATGGCAATATTCTGCCATGTAACTGTGTCCTGGGGGGCTGTTAAACATATTTTAACTTCAGTTTCGAGTTAAGAGGTAAGTTTTGTCTGTACTGCTACAAAATTTAACCACAAAAGAGCTGAAAATTCTGCTCTAGCAGACATTTTTACAGTCCACAAAGGAGCATAGATGCTGACAGACAAAACCTTACCATAAAACTGTATAATGCCACAGTCTTCAAGAAGTTACGATACAACCAACCACAATGTAAAATATTTGAGATTGCAATTACTTCTGCAAATCAGCAGAGCAGAGCTAAAGTGAATGAATAAAATGCTTGCTTAGGCTTTAACTCTTAAATGCTGACTCTGCATTTTAACTTTAGTCACTAACTAGAGCTTCAGTAACTGCTTTCGGACTTGTGCTTAGAGAGTAGGGGAAGGAATGCATTGCATTGGTGCATGACTGAATTCCCAGAGAGTTTGAGAGCTGGAATCTCTTTCCGATCCAAGCAATTAACCAAATTTCAAGTCTTGGCAGCTGTTTGTTTTCTGAAAGGAGGCAATTATATGACCACAGCAGCAGAATGACAGTACAGAGGGAGAAGTAAACCTCTCTTAAATTCCATCTCTGAGTAATGAGCTCACATTTTTATGAACTGATTTCATAAGAAAAAGGAAGAAGATTACTCAGGACTATGCTTGCATACCTTCGCAAAATTCCCACTAGCTGGAATAGTAGTAAGTTGCAGTTCTCTCACAGCTATTTTCTGGAGCTGAAGTACTGCTATATATGCTCCTAAGTCTTCAAAACAGAAAAGACAGTATTAGCAATAAGAACATAGGAACTCATACATAAGCACTGTCAGCAAACCTAGTCAAGCACTTATTTTTTCTCCTTCAGACCCACTCACTGTCTTTAGGTACAAAAGAAGTGTTAGTAGAACTAAGATAGATGGGAGACATAATCTCGTACAATAAAAGCCTTTCCTGCCCATTCCAGGATGAGGATGGTCAACTCTCAAACAGGGACAGAGACAAGGCAGGGGTGTTTAATGCTTTCTTTGCCTCTGTCTTCAGCACAGATGACGGACCAAGGGGGTCTCAGTACCCTGAGCTGGAGGACCATGACTGTGGGAATGATCAAGTCCCAGTTGACCCTGAAACTGTGCGGGATCGGCTGCTGCAGCTGGATCCCTGCAAATCTATGGGGCCTGATGGGATTCATCCCAGAATCCTCAAAGAGCTGCTGATGTCATCACACAACCTGTCTTGAAGCGCAGCTGGAAATGGCAAAGTGCTTGTACTAGAAAAAAATGTGGTTTTATGTGAAGACCAGTATCAGGGTACCTTACCACCAGTAATATTAATGTAGTTTCCTCTGTATTGTTGTTATGTGAGGATGAAAAAATTAATATTAAAAATATTTAAAAATGCCTATTTTTAAATATTTTCAGTGCTATTTTTATATCTTTAGTATAAAGAGAGAATACTGCAATTTTATGAGAACAATTGTTAGCTAGTGGTAAGACAATTAATACAAAATTCTTTCTATCTTATAATATCACTTGCTTATTTTTTAAATTTTGAAATTGAAGATTCTTTTCTGAGTGGAGCCCTAATAAATATAGCATATGTGCATTGTCTCACTAATTATTATGTTTATGTAAAAATGGATGTACCATATTTGTCTTGATTTAAGATAGAAAGATCCCAGGCGAGCTTCCTCGCTGTTCCCATGCTTAAACAATGCAGATAAAATGTCCTGGGATCTAATTTTCCCTCCTTGCTGAATTGTGGTCATGACAACCATCTGTACAAGGATAAGCTTTACAGTATTGTCTTGTTCAAGGGTATCATTTTGACTTTATGTTGTGTGATACAATAAGGTAATGGAAAATAATACTGTGCAGCAGTTGGTGCTCTCATCTACATACACTGCTGACATACTTTTGGGTTTTGTGTGTTTTGGTTTGCTTGTTTAATATTTATGTGGACATTGTGGCAATGAAAGTATAAAAAACATAACAACATATTTTTAAAAACACATTAGCATTTGAGAGAAGGGTCATGGGCCAAGAGAAATGCCACTGTTCTGACTCTTCAAATTTATCCATTTCTGCTGGGTACCAGGGAATTTATATGTTGAATATGAAATTTAATTTTTCTCTGCTACGTCAGCAAGGCAAGATACAATTTTAAAAATCCAAGACTTTGCTTTGGCAAAAGAGATTGCCTAATAGTATGTGGACAAGCACAAAGAGAGGTAAAGACAGTGCCAGGTTGTTATTATTTAGCTCCTTTTTGAAATACAGCTATTTATAAAATGATGTGGAATGAAGCTGAACATATCTATTATTAAGCACAATCTGATAGATAAACAAAGACTATTTCTTTCCCCAAAACTTCTACAAAAGAAAGCCTTTACTGACATTAGTGGTAAAGTAATTTAATTTGACTTTGGTCACTCTGTGCCTCAAAGCACACATAATATGTCTGGAATTGAAAATACAGGAGAGATTGCTTGAACTGCATTTTCAAATTGAGATATTAGCAGAAGACATAAAAGCAAGTAAGTCAAGAAAGTTCCTTCTAAAGCCATGACATACAGTCTTGCCAAATATTAACAGAAGAAATAACTGGTTGTTTTACTACTAGCACTGAATAGAAAAGACAAAGATTTTAGCTTGCTCCAAATCAGATTAATCCTACATGTCTCACAGTATAGTAATGGGAATGATGGAGTGATTTAAACACTTTAAATTGCTAAAAATAGCAATTTTTACTATTGCTTTTGATTTCTTTGCCCCACATATGCCAGTGATTAACAAAGGTCCTCCTTCTGGCAATATAGGTTTGTCAGTTTGAGCATTTTAACTTGAAAACCATTTGTAGAGGATCATTTGCACATTTCCAGTAAGATCCCCAACCCTGTAATAATCTGGTAAGGCTGGGCAGAGGAATAACGAATGTTACTCTTTCATTGCAAATTTCTTGTCCTTGAGTACAAGTTATTGACTTTAAGTCACCCTCCAGTCCACTGAGTTCAGCCCTTCCTGAGTGTGTGTTACACCAGTTGGTGAGTGCTGATCCAGGGAGCACTTGCAGCGTTAGGACAAGCTTTATAGGGTTTGGTACCACTGTATTGGGCAACTGCTGTGCTAACCATGGGGACCCTGGAGACTGGCCCAGTACCGATGCCCGAACAACTGCAGAACTCAAATGATGGAAAACAAGAAGTCTATGTCATGGAATCACGGAATTGCTGGGGTTGGAAGGGGCCTCTGGCAATCATCTGGTCCAACCCCCTGCCAACGCAGGGTGACCTGCGGCAGGTGACACAGGAATGTGCCAAGGTGGGTTTTGAATGTCTCCAGAGAGGGAGATTCCACGACTTTGCTGAGCACCTTGTTCCATCAGCTTGGCTAGTACAGCTGCAGCTAACAACTCAAGCTGAGGTTCAGCTCATCTGAAATGGCTGCAGCCCGCTGTCACTGCAGAGGAGCACACTGTCCAGCCCGCAGCCCCACAGGCCGGCCAGAGCTGCCTCTGCTACTTGTGCCGGGCCTCGCCGGCACCCTGGGCAGGAAGGCGGGCCCTGAGTCACTGCAGACGGCAGGGCCGACCGCACCAAGGCGGGGAGCTGCCCCGGGGCCGGGCAGGGGTCCCGCAGGGCAGTCAGTGCAGCGAGGCCCGGACGCTACCGCGTCTCCGCAGACGCGGCGGGAACAATGACCGGCCCCGCCGCAGCGAGCGCCGGCGGCGCGCATGGATCCGCGGGGACCGCACGGCTAAAGTAGTCCCTCTTTGTTCGGCAGCGGATCAAGCCCATCCGCGGTAGTGTCCCTCCGCCGCGCCGGCCCCGCGCCCGCGCCCGCTCCCGCCCCCGGCGCTGGCGGCGCAGGCGGGGCCGCCGGGGCGGGGCCGCGGCCCTTTGTGCTCCCAGAATGCACCAGCACCTCCTCCGCGGGAAACAAAAATGGCGAGGGGCTGCGCCGGGGCCGGGCTGCCCGTGAGCCGGCTCTGACCCTCCCTCGCCGCCCGCCGCCGCGGGGCCGCGCCCGGGGGCCCGCTGTGCACCGAGCACCCGGCCGCACCGCACCGCGCCGCCGGGGGAGGCTCCCGAGCTCGCCCATTTCCCTGTATGAGGCGGTTGGCACCACTGGAGAGACCGAATGAGGTGAGGGGTGGGGGGGAGGGAGGGGCGGCCGGGCCCGCGCGGGTCGGGGGGGGGCGATCCCGCAGTCCGGGCCGGCGGTGCCGCGTCCCGCATCCCTCTCGCGGGGCGGGGAGCGGGGAGAGGGGCCCCGCTCCGGGGCGGGGGGCCCCGAGGCCTTGGGGGAAGGGGGAGGGAGCTCCCTGCGAGCGGCCGCGGGCAGCGAGCGAGGGGTCAGCGGTGCTCTCGGTGACCAAAACAAAGGCGGGGAGGCAGGGCCGGCCGGGGGGGCCGCGGCGCTGAGGTGCCATCAGCCCCCGCCAGCTGTATTTTCGCCTTCACCTTTGAGGATATTGTCGAGGCAGGCTGCGTTTTCTCGAGTGCGGAGAGAGCAGCACAAAGGGCTGCTGATGCCCGCTGGTAACTTTGGTTTTGGTTTCTTTTTGTTGTTTTTTTTGTTTGTTTGTTTGTTTGCAACGCCTCACCTCTCCGTATCTGTCAGGCTTGACGATTTGAACGTGCACCGTAGGTTTTTAGTCCACCAAAATGCGGTAACTGTTGCTGGCTGAAAGGATGTGCAGTAACGCGTTTTCTTTTCTTTGGTATTGAATTCTCTAGGAAGAAAGGGCTGATACTTGCGTTTGTCAGAGAGAACAATATGGTTCTGTGCTGGATGCTCTAGACACTGCTATTAGTGTTGAAATACGAGGGGTTGTCGTTCATCCATGGAGTATCAGGGTGCTATTAAAAGAAGAGGGCCTGCATGCTTAAATGAAAGGGTCTGCGAGGAAAGCAGTGTGGCATTATGGCTGTTTCTGGATTTTGTGATGGGTAGGCCCAGCTCATAACTTTGAAAGGTAAAACGTAGTAATGGATAATGGCATGATTTTCTCCTGACTTAGTGTAAGGGAACATGATCAATGATATACAATTAACCTGGCAAAAACGTGGGATAATAACCAAACAGTTTTCTTGCTCTTTTTTCTTTTGATCTGTAATCAGGTTGGTAAAAGTTAACACGTTAATATTTGTCCCTTTTTTGAGATCTCAAATTACATTTGCTTTGAAAACATTTGAGGTTGAAAGAGGAAAAACAGTTTAGTTTCTGTATTATTAGAGTACAGGTTAATGAGTTCATAGCTTTTCAGTGAAAGGGGAATAAGGGAACACAGATTGAAAAGATGAAAAAGGTGCATAATATAGTGAAAATGAGAAGGATCTTTGCAAGGAGCTACAAGCTGTGAAATGTGAATCTGTAGTGAGAGTATAATGTTTTTCACAGTTAACCCTTATTTCATCAAATATAGATGTGTGGCTTCTCAACAACTTGCTTTTTCTGTTCTGGGAAGAATTTTAAATCAGATGTAGATGCTTCTCAAAAGTTGACTTAATATGGCTAGTCAGCAGTTATTGAGGTGTGTATATTTTTTAATAGATGAACGACACATGTATTGGTAGTATCAAGTTATGTTTTCCTTCCCTGCTTTAGGAGATCAGGTAAAATTTATGAGGAGAGCAGCTGTAACAAATATGCTATGGTTCATTTCCTGGTAAGGAGTGGACTTCTGTATTCCCTGGAGATAGATGTGAATTAATATAGTACTAGAGGCAGTAAAGCATATTTTGTGCTCCTCATGTGACTTATGGAGGAGAAAGCCTGGAGAGAAGAAGCACATGTGATGAGAAGCCAACACGAATCTTCGTAGTTTGTGAATGAACAGCACTTTTTGTGTGACTGGCCTCTGAGCTTGCTGCAGAGTTGGTTTCACCTTCTTTACAGGCCTTCCTTGCAGGAAATGGAGGGGAAGTGTGTCTTTGAACAAAACGCAACAGGAGAAGAATTATAAAACCACAGATATTGCTGGAGGTATAATCTCCATGGAGGAGTGAAATCAAGCAGCTTAACTTTCTTTGAGGAGAGTTAATGATAAGAGCATTCCTGATGAGTCTGGACATACTTCATTCACTGAATATCTTAGACGATAATATTACTTTATTTATGTTTTAGATCTATTTATTTTTTTAATTCTGTGGAGTGCTTATGAAGGTTGCTGCTCTTGTAGATGAACCTTAAAGAAGGAGACTTGTCTTTATGGGGGTTTGGTCACCTCTGAAATACTCTTTATTCCCCACCTCCCCTCAGTGCAAGTCAACATGTTGTCATTTCTTTTCTGCTTGGGTGCGTGCTCCTACCTCCCTTAGGTATGTTCCTGCATGTACTGGAGAAACCCAAAAGGCAGTTTCTGTACTCAAGGAGGTGCTGAGTGTACAATTAAGGGAAATTCTGGTCTGAAAAGGTGTATTGTGACCTGATAGCATTGTTTTCTCGTACTGTGTTCTGTTTCTTCTCTTTGTGTGCAAACACATGATTGATCCCAAACAAATGGCTTTTGCAGTACAGGGCTGCCCTATCCAGTTTCCCTACATACTAAATATGTAAGGAAAAATGTTATTCTGTAGTGATCTTTTAAAGTGTAATACTCTCACTGTGCATATCAAACAGAATTAGAACACTTCTAGTTAGTTAAGGTTTCTTGAGGGAGAACATGAGAAAGTAAAAACAAAATCACAAATGATTGTGTAGTATTATGGACACGAGAGTCACTTATTCCAGTGACTACCTCTTTTTAATAGTATGAATCAATCTTATTAAGGGCAGTCATACTTCACAGGCTCAAAATCTGACTCGGGTTAGAAGGGGTCTTGGGAGTTTTGTAGTCCTGCTCAGCTTAGCATCAGCCATGAGGTCAAACCAGGTAGCTTTATCCAGTCAGCCCTTGAAAGCCTCCAGTGACAGAGGCCACACAACCACCCTGTGCCCCTGTTCTGCTGCTGAACTGCCCCCATGGGGAGGGGGATGTTCCCTCCCTGTCAGAATCTCTCGAACTTATATGTTACCTCTTGTCCTCCTGCTATGCAGTACTGTGAGGAGAGTAATTGCATCTCACCGATCTTCTCCTAGGAGCTGGAAGGCTGCTGTTAGGTCTCCCTGAAGCCTTTTATTCTCCAGGCTGAATGAACTTGGTTCCCTCAGCCCCCTATCATAGGGCAAGTGCTCCGGTCCCTGACTGTCTCTGTGACCCTCCACCAAACTCATCTACTTCGATGTCTCTCTTGCACTGGGAGAACAAAAACACAGTATTCCATCTAGATGCTGTCTAACAAGTTTTAAAGAGACTGTGATTAATCAGCAGTAATGTCATGCTTCCAGAATTTGAACTGGTTATCTCTGGTTATCATAAGTTCTTTCACTAGGTCTTCCTCTCCTCTGCGATACCGCATTTTCCAGTTTTGAGATAGATCTTAAACCTGCATGAGTTCTCTTAGTAGGATGGTCTGTGTGTGATTTCTAATCTGAATTCCCTTCTGATAAATCTTTAAACTCATCTTCCCTTCCGTGTGATTTGTATTTAGTAGGAATAAATGAGTTATCTGTCCCATTTTAATGAGTTTCCTCAGTGGATTAAAATTTTCTCTTAATGTTCTTTGGGCATTTTGTTGTTTTAACTATGTTGTTAAAACATAGTATTTTTAATTAACTTCCAAGAACTAGCTGTACTCATAGGGTAGCTATTACCTGTTACTGTTGCAGCATTTGTGAATCAGGAGCCCTTCTGGAAGAAGTTTGCTGAACTTGCATGGATTGTCAGTGAACCCGTGACTATAGTTCAGTCATGCAGTCTGGCAGTGACAGCTGAAGGAGTTTGTGTCCCAAGTTGCTTGTTTGAGTTTATTCAGTTGTGCTTTCAAACCATTCTATGAAACAAACTGGTGAACTGAGATGGCCGGGGGAAAAAAAAAAACCTGTCAAGGGAGTTTTTTTAACAGAAGTTGTTTCACAGCAGTTGTTCCAACTGAAGGAGTGCAGGAGTATGAATATCTTAAGGAACAAACACTTGGAAGCAAGAGTGCTCAGTCTTTTTAATCTTCCAATCTCTTCACATCTTTTTCCCTAGCTTTTCAAACATATTTTAGCATGCAGACACATTTTACTGACTTCCAGCACTAACTTATGAAATATTGTATGGGTGTGTAAGTACTTTTTGTTTGCATTCTAAGTGCTTGAATAAGAATACAGCACAACATACTTAGTATTGAGTAATGGGTGTAAAGCCACAGGTGCTGTATGATGTGCTGTGTAGCTTGGTGGTGCGAGTTAAATTAGATAAAGCAGATTTTCATAGCAGGTAAGTTTTTCTGAAAAACAAGGCATCGGTTGGATATTATGTGATTGTAAGGTCTTGGAGAAAAGTTTTTTTTTAAGATGAGGAAGTTGTTACTTAAAGGTTGCTAGTTTAGTTGGTAACTATGAATAGCGTGGTAGGAAGGTGCCAGGAAGCTAACTTTAGGGAAAACTTGAAAGCAAGTTTCTGGAAAATGTGGAACCTTTCAATTAATTTCAAAATCAGCGAGCGAGAATTTAATTTCAGTTTGCATTTTAAAATAAAAGTTTTATTTTAATGGTAGGTGTAACTTCTTGGTATTCCATTACAGCTGAGAGAGCTGTGATGAGACAGATGAGTACACTAGTAACATTTTATACATGTAGCTTTTACATTGGTCTGCACTACATTTCTTGTGCAATGGTTCCAGAAGATACTTCAGAGACACCTACTTTAAGTAACTTATGTCCTGTTCATTAAAGTCAGCTTGTTAAAAACGGTGGCTCTTCCTACTTCATCTCCATCAAAAACACTGGGGGAGTGTTTCCCTGAAGAGAAACTTCCTATCCATGTGGAAAGCAACTGTTAAGCTACTGTCAGCCTATTGTGATAACTAACCCTATTTTCAGTCTCTGTGAGATAAACCATAAACTGCCACAGCAGGAGCTGCTTCATGAGCTGTTTAGCCGTCACTTCAGCACTGCTATCACTCACAAAAAGAGCAGTGTGGACAAAGGAGAAGTGTCTGGTTTATTGGCTCACATCTTTACTATGTATCAAGATTCTTCAGTGTCTGAAGCTGCTATTGTGAATTTATGCTGTTGTATAAGTCAGCGTATAGATTCATTAAAGTGTGTTATGCCAGAAAATGATGCACACTTTTTTGTTATCATTTCAATGGGGATGTGGGATAAACTTCAGTACTTAAAAGAATGCTTTTGAAGAATTTTTTTAATATAGAGCTCAGTTGTTTTTTAAATGGAATTTGTGTCTTTTTGCATACTCTGTATGAGATCTTTCACACCTTTTTTCAGGTACTGGAAAAGAAGAGCAAACATTCCTGCCTTGTAGCTGCTTTCTCTGGGCTCTTAAACCAGATAAAAATCTGGAAAAAAAAAATCTTTGAACCTTTTTAAGAGAGTAGTTCTGTCAAAACACTTGTAAACCAGATGTTACTGCTGAGAAGGCAGCACAAAATAAGTGTCCTGGGCTGCCATGCTTTTACTCTGTTATTGTAAACTTATTTTGAATGCTGCATGTTCCCTGTCCCATCTATCAGAGGTTAGAGTTGAACTGGGGAAAAGCAGCAGTAACTTGAAACAGCTTTTGCATAAGAAGCAGCGGAATTGATAGGATTCTAACATTGCTATAGCAATGCTCAAACTATATGGGACACCGATTAATTTAGTGCTTTTGTTGGTGCTTTGAGATTAATTTAAATGTTTCTGGTGCTGATGATGTACCTAAGCTATCTTGAGTGAGGTGAAACTGCTCTTTCAGTTGACTGTATCCTATTTAATTCCCTAATCTGTCCTTATGTTTGCATCCTAGTAATATATATTTTAGTTTCTATAGAAAATACATTTAGATATACAAGTGGTAAGTTTATTACATAGTCTCAGATTCTGCCTATTACTTATGAAGATTCTTCCTTGTGCACTATTTGATCCTGTTTTATAATTTTCTATATTTTATTCCTTTACTTGGAATATGATGTTTGATAGCTAGTTTGACATAAGAGCATATTCACACATGTAAATAGGCTACATTTTGTGGAATTGTATGAGGAAAAATGATTGATTCAAGTAACTTACAATTTTGGGTTTCATGTATGAAGAAAAGTTGCAAGATCTTTTGTTTTTTCTTCCTTATTATTTTCCACTCTTATTCTAACAGAGAGGAAAATTTATTTTACATGAATTTAACATGTAGAAGTTCTTTCTGTGCTGGAAACCTCTACAACTCTACCTATGGGTCAAGTATTTACCTTGGGTGGTTTCTCCACACCTCAACCTCTCCTTTTTGTTTTGTTTTGATTCTGAGGAAGTGCTGAACACCCTGTTAGTTGTCAACTACTACTCTCCCTACCAAGATAATGCAGTTAGAATTAGTTTAGGACCTTTTTAGCTTCCCTGGAATTTTAGAAAACTGTCGACTGAAGTTTTGCATAAGTAATCCTGTATTGAATGTTTTTTATATGTTCTTTGATGCTTCTGGTGACTTTATGAAGAGTCTCTGAGCTGGAAAGTTTGTGTCTCCCCATCCCCATTTACATCAGCTGATTTCATAGAACACTTTTTTTTTAATAAACTTGTCTTTTTCAAGTTTTGTAGACTTGTGTCATAGCAGAGGCACCACAACTGAAGATGTCTAAAGTCTGAAGACATGAGCAGGTCTTTAGTTACCTAAAGTTCTAAGAGTTAGTCATATTAATATTTAAAATACATGGTTTCTTTACCCTAATTGTGATTACCTTTTTTCTTGCTTCTCTGTCTTTAGAGACTCTACAGCGGTGGGTAATTCACTGGTCCATAAGCGCTCTCCTTTACGTCGCAGCCATAAGAGCTCAGCATCTCTGACCAAGCTGTCCTTACGTGATGGACAGAAAGCCAAAAAGCCACTTTGTAAATTTGAGGAAGGTCAGGATGTCCTAGCTAGATGGTCAGATGGCTTGTTTTATCTTGGAACTATCAAAAAGGTAAACAAATTTTTAACTTCACTGGAGTCTTAAAGTATCATATGTAGTTGAAAATTGCAGTATTATTGTGCCTCTTTTGTAGTATTAAGTATGTTCTTCTGTTTAGTCCTTTTACTCATGGCTTCCACTGTATTTTTGTTTTTCAGATAAACAAACTGAAACAGAACTGCTTCATTATATTTGAAGACAGTTCCAAATCCTGGGTTCTCTGGAAGGACATACAAACAGGCAAGAACTTCAATGAAGTAGTCCTTGTTTAGTATCTTATTTGTTTAGATTACTATATCTGTTAAAATAAATGGTTACATTATATTCTCGTATCCTAAAGAGTGATATGATTTAATGTGATCCAGGATCACAAATTAGGCAAATGGGGAAAAAAAATCTTTTCAAACAACTGTCTATCACTGAAGTTACTTTTTTTTGGGTCTGGTTTTGTTTTTGTCATTTTGTTTTTGTGAGTTGTTTGTTTTTGTCTGTTTGTTTTGTTTTCACATAACTATATACAAGGGAGCGGAGAAGACTTCTAAAAATAATCACATTTGATTTTGTTTGGATGGGGATAGAGTCTATCCTCTGTCTTAACAGAATATTCTGAGCCCTAATTCACACCAAGTTTATGTCCTCCTACTGTTTTCAGTTGAAACAACATGTTGTAAAAATAAACTAAAACCTGAAAAATCTTTAATGGAGTTTTGACATTTAAAAGTAACACCATAACTGTTGCACATAAGAAACCATTACAGTTTTTTGAGTATTCATGTAATATAAGAAATGTGCAATTATCAAGTGAGACACCTATTGTACAGTACCTTTTTGGTTTTCAGATATTTGGAGAGTAGTAGAAGCATGGATGACAATTTCCTCATCATATAAAAGCAATGGAAACCTGAACTGGCTGTCATTGATTCTTGATGTTTAAACTAAATACTGTCTGCTAAAAGGAGAAGCTTTTTATTTATAATAGCAAAAAATCAACTGTTTTATTTCTTAGAAGCTTGTAAAAAAAAAAAATTCTGTTCTGCTTCTGTATAGTACAAGTTCATGATCTTTGATTTGTTTATGGTAACTATCAAAATTTAATGAATGTGTAGAGGGACATTTCAACTCAGAATATTCTGTGATTAAGAAGCTTGTATTTTAATCCAGGTTTTTACATTGATACATGGTATAAATGGAGTAAGATGTAGTTTTGTTTCCAGGTTGCAAGCTTACTTTTTTCCCTTACCTCTGCTGTAACTGTGTGCTTTTGTATGCTTGCAAATATGTATAAGTGGTAATAACATCTTTCCTAAGAATGTTGGAGTTCAATATTAAAGCATCTTGAACAGATCTGTCAAAAAGATGTACACCAAATTGTGTATGTATTTACATGAAAAGAAACACAAAGTAATATAAACATAAAAGATATTTATTAGTTGTTCAGATAGGATTTATTTATACGTATTTTTAGCCAGAATTTACATTCTTTATTCAGTTGTTGAATCTTTATTGTTTATGTTAAGGAACTGTGGACTGCATATTAAGTAGGCAATATAAAGCCTATAAATATCTTATAACTTATGATAAGTAATATAAATATTTGTAGCACAGTCTGTACAAAATGTCTGAATGTATTCTTGGTAACAAGTTTTTCTCTGTAACAATGTGTTTCTACAATGCATGCATCTGTAACTGAAATAAAAAAAAAGCTATACGTGTGGTAACTGTTCCAACTGCAGATATAATCTGAAAAAATCACACTCTCATCTTTGTCTAGGAGCCACTGAAAGTGGGGAAATGGTCTGTACAATATGTCAGGAAGAGTATTCAGAAGCACCGAATGAAATGGTTATATGTGATAAATGTGGGCAAGGTAACTAGATTTTTTTTTTCCTATTTACTGCATTTTAAAAGATGTTTTGATTTGTTTCACAAAGGAGGATATTTGCCTGGCAATGACTGACTGCTCAACTGATCTTAAATTTTGTAGCCCTTTGTGGCTATTAACAGCTCAGTGAATGATGAGAATCCATGTTAAAGGGACTAACACCTGTTCTGTAAGTCAAGATTATTATTTTTCTACTAAGAAAATTTAAAATACCATTTTGAATTTGTTACCAATTTTTTTTTTTTTTTTGATCAGGTTTTCGGCACTTAATGATGGATAGTGCCTTATAGTTGCATTAAAGTTATATGTAGTTAGTTCTGTGTAAGCTTCTTTTGCCATTTTAATAACAGTTTGGCTGATCATTTTTTATACAGGTTATCATCAACTGTGTCACACACCAAATATTGATTCCAGCGTGATTGATTCAGATGATAAATGGCTCTGTCGACAGTGTGTTTTTGCAACAACAACAAAGGTGTGTTTCATATTGCATGCATCTTTGGTTTTGAAATTGAAATAATAAGATAAAGCATTTTTTTTCAGTGATTTCTTTTTTGTTATCTTTGATCTGAATGCAAGTTTTGTATGTTGAGAAGTAATACTTATTTTAGAAATAGGTGATATTTTGCTTTGAAACAAACATGCTAGTATTAAAACATAAATGCAGGTGAAAGTATTTGGCTTGATTATAGACAACTTTTCATAACTTTCAAATTAAAAGCTTTGAAAGTTTCAGAAAGGTATTATTGTTTTTTATAAACTAATGTGTTTGTTTTGGCCCAGAGGGGTGGTGCGCTTAAGAAAGGACCAAATGCCAAAGCACTGCAAGTCATGAAACAAACGTTACCATATAATGCAACAGACCTTGAGTGGGATGCAGGTCATAAAACCAATGTGCAGCAGTGTTACTGCTATTGTGGAGGACCTGGAGAGTAAGTAAATGGATAATATATAAGAGTTTTTCTCTATAATGCAGCTGCAAACTTTGACTCTTTTCTTGTAGACTTTCTTGTGAACTTGTTAGTTTCTGTCCTATTGTGTGTAGGTATTAAAAACTGGATGCAAAGTGGACTTTTGAATTCTTTATGCATTTTTAAGTGTCTCATGGAAAATACATTATTTCTTCTCCCATAAAATATTTAGTTTTGTTTTGATTTTGTTATGTGGCCATCATATAAAATCACAGTACATTGTACAATCAGCAAGAGGCAGTATTTTTCTGATGTTAACTTGGTCATAAGTCACAAAAATAAATGTACCTAGAGATTAGTTTATTAAGTTTTGTTGGAATATGCAGCTGTCTGATTCTACCATAACATCATACCCTGGTTTTCAATCACTGGCAGGGGAAAGATTCTTTTTCCTCTTATGGCATTACAGAGTCCTCTGCTGGTTCTTTTTTACAAGGAAGGCAAGAAGAGGACTTCTAAAGCAGGTAGAGATAGGTACTCTGGTGTCTGCATGAATGAGTGAATGAATAAGATAGCACTGAAGATTTGAGATCAAGGCAAGTAAAGAGTCAAAAAGTCAAAGAAGCAATGTTTTTGAATTTACATTCACAGGACAGAGCTCTGATTTGAGAATTTTGGAGACTTGGACAAACATCACCCTCAGTTTTGCATGGTTCCTTTTCTCAAGGGAAAAGCTGAAAAAGGAAAAGAAAACCCCTGTAAACTATGAGGTTTCTTTTGAGGATTCAAGTAGTTGAATCCCCAGAACAAATGTTTGTGACTTAATGCAGCTGTGTTTTGCTTTGAAAAATAATAAGGGAGCTAATCTGGTATGTCAGAAGGAGTTTTTATGGGGTTACTAAATTCTTATTATTGTGAATTAGAAGCTAGTTGACAGAGTAAATGAAATGTTTATTTTCTTCATTTAATAACTTACTTCAGTCTTCTACTGGACTGCCTTTTATTATTCCTAGTCTCTCTTTTCTAGTAGTGATTCATTAAGGCACTAAATGTTACTGAAATATTCCTAGAGATGGCTGTTTTATAAGCTGTGAAAATCAGTTTGGATCAAAAGATCTCTTGATATTTAATTTAAATGTAACAAAGAACAATTTTCAGTAACTTTTTTAACACATCTTGTTTTTCTTTCTGTTGGTGAAGCTGGTATCTAAAGATGTTGCAGTGCTGCAAATGTAAGCAGTGGTTTCATGAGGCCTGTGTGCAGTGCCTCCAAAAGCCAATGCTTTTTGGTGACAGGTAAGAAAATTAATCTGTACTTTATGGTTGTCTCTATTTAAAATGTGAAGGAAATCTCTCATATGAGCTTTTATTAGAGCAGCCATAATACAACAGTATTTTTCAAAAATGGGTCGTGTTTTGAGTAGATTATACAAAATAAACATGTGTTCAGGTGCCAGGAAAGTGCAATTCTTCATCTCAGTTGAATGAAGGAGGGTGTGGTGGTGGGTGATGGAGATGTAACCAAGGGTTAGTTGAATTCCAACTGTTGCTGACTTCATTTTGTGCATAAGTCCATTATACTGTAGGAGCTGGCAACTGGGAGATGGAAAGCTTTTAAAGCAGACCCCTTTAGTGGGCCTAAGTTAGGATAAGGGCTTTGGAGGTCACGTTTTGTAGGTGACTGATGTCTTACAAACGATGGACACCATGCTTGGAGATGGGCTGTCAGTGAGCATGTGCAGTACCAGTTCCCTGTACTGACTGGGGGGGATTGGAGAGAGCTGGAAGGATATTTAGACTGAGGGGAGCTCTACATCCTCTGTCCATGTGTGATGAGTCAGAACACAAGAAAAAGGGTGCTGGTCTGTGCTTTCATTTTAAGAGGAACTTGGAGCATTTGCAGCAGATGAGAGAAAACTGGAGAAAGGAATCAAGGAGTATCTCACTTGTTATCTATTAGACTTTCTTTTAGCTGTTGGTTGTGCTGGAATATTTGTATGAAAGAGCGGAGTTAGGACCCAGGAAGGCATGGGTCCTTAAAGTACATGCTTACACTGGTGCACAGGGTTTTGCATTTGAGAGAATGGGGTGGGGGCATTACAGAGCATCTTAGCTGACACAGTCACAGGTTGAGGGAGTTTCTCAGGGAGTATGAAACAGTGGGTACCAGGATGGAATTCAAGTACCTTGTATCTGGCCTAGTAAGTATCAGTGCAGATTGTGGAAGTTGCTAAAGTGAGGTGCAGAATAAAGAGACTCACAAATATCATATGGCTGGGTTTCTAGCTTGCTTAACTCTCATTTTTTCGTAACTAGGATGTTAAAACATTGAGAGCATGTGTGTGTAGGGACACCCACCACCCAGACACATGTACATAATACATATGTGTATATTTTTAGGTTTTATACGTTCATTTGCTCAGTTTGCAGTTCTGGACCAGAATACCTCAAACGTTTACCCTTGAGATGGTAAGTATAAATTTTTTTTAAAAAAGGGGTGAGTTAAATACATGCTCTGCTTTTCTTTTTGGTGTTTTGGTTCTCCTTGCTAAAAAGGAAATCCACTTGGTAGCTTGAGCTGTTCCCTGAGTCGTTCTTGCTGTTTATCAGGGCTAAGTTTCATTCAAAGTTTGTCCTTAAATGCAGAGATATATTGTGATTGCATGCTCTTGAGATTTATTTCTGGGATTGTTCAGTGAAGTAGTAAGCAACTACTCGCTTGTTGTATATGTGAAGATTAAGATATCTGAGTTAAATATTTTTTGCAGGCTTAGGATCCTGCCATTAGGTAAACCAGATGTAGCGAGTACTGGAGTACACGTCTTGATACATTTTATAATAGTGTCCTTGATGAGTCTTAGTAGTTGTAGTTTGGAATCTTTGAACTAACCCGTATTAGAAATTATATCCAATTTAGTGTAAATGCGCCTAATGCTAAATATATGGAGGAAATTATGTTGTTAAATGTTAGTTCACCAAAATACTTGCATGAATTCAGAGTTGATACATTCAAATGTGAATTCAGACTTGCTTAAATATCCCATGGTTCAGACCAGTTTTGGAGTTTAAAAGAAGATCACGACAGTGCAATGAAAATGCAGAAATGAGAGTAAAATGCAAAACAGAAGGAATCACTTGAAAAGAAATTACAGAAGCCTTCGTGATGTCTGGATTGAGTGTTTTAAGTTGTACTTTGTGTTTCTCCAACTGTACTGTGATAATATCTTTTCTACTAAATTATTTCAAAGGAAAGTAATTGGAAATAAAATGTGTTTTCTGTTTTTTTTTTTTTAATTCAAATATTCTAGGGTAGATATAGCACATCTATGCCTTTACAACCTAAGTGTTATTCATAAGAAGAAATATTTTGATTCAGAGCTTGAACTTATGGCCTACATTAATGAAAACTGGGATAGATTGCATCCTGGTGAGGTAAGTAGTTGCAATACCCTTTCTTGTTTTCTCTCACAGTGCATGCATATGTCCTGAGAGTTGGCAACCTATGAACTGTCTTAGTCTGCATGTTAAGTCCTTTAGTACCTTAAAATCTGGTAATCCTAAATAATGAGATAAAAAGCATTCTATTTCTGCAAGGAAATTAAGAGGTGTATGTTTTTCTGAGCTGTAAAATTTCTTCAGATTATCCACGTAACTCATTATTTTCATGATGACTCTTAATTATTTATACTCAACTGTGTATACTATTGCATATCTCTATTTGTCTTTCATGTTGTAGTTCTCTTACTACTTTGATATTTTCATGTGCTCCAACCAGAAAATCTAAATGTAGAACTGAATGCAGAGTATGTTGCACACAAAGATATATCCAAGTCTGTAAGATATAACAAAATATTGTACACAAACATTTCTTCTTCCCTTCCCCTTTCAAACAATGGGGATGGTCAGTTTGTGTCCCGGTCTAAAAATTGTTTTGATCCTTTTCCAGTCTGATTCAGCTACTTGTCAAGGCATCTTGTTTTTAGCTCATTTCTAGACTAGTTATTTTTTCAGCTATTTGATAACTGGGCATTTATCTTAGCATTAAAAGAAATCCATTTACTCAAGTAGATTGACTTTATATTTAACCAAGAGGGTCAGTGTAGGTCTTTGTTTCTGCATGTAATGTTAGATGCAAACAACTTATGTCTGAGTTCAAATTGGCACACTGCCAGTAGAGTATGTAGAATATGTAGAGTATGCACTTTTTGTGCGTGAAAATTGTTTAGGGCTTTAAAGTTTTTTTTAATACGGGTGGCATATAAATGGTTTGAAATTTTCTTATCATGAGTACATCCTACTTTTATACTCTTCAGTAAGTTCATACATCTGTAATCCATTTTTACTAGCAGACACAATTTGAGAATCAAATATGTGTTCTTGGTTTAAATGAGTAACTATTTTTAATAAATAATGGAAAATAGTCTGAACATATGTATTTTAAACTATCAGTGTAAATAGTTTGTTAGACAGGCAAACACTAAAGGATTACTAAAAAATTAGTGTCATTATGAATAGATATCTGGTTTACTTTGATATGTATGGCATCTCTTACCTAAGTTATATCAAATCAATAATTCTGTCCTGTCAAGTCTCAAGCTTTAATTAAAAAAAAAAGGCTGCACAAAATGTAATTCTCACACCATCTTTTCAATAGAATATATTACTGTATAGTTTAACAAATATGTAAGCTTTGTTTAATTTTGATTTTTGTTTCTCTTAGTATTGAGGGAAATGTAGAAGGAATTTGTTTGTTCATTTAGCACTTGTCTACTTCTTTCTTTGTGTCCAGCATACTTGCTCTGCTTGTCTCTATAATTCTTAATTTTTCACAGAGAAGATTCCATGTTTTAAAAGCTTGATAGAGACTAGCTCCTTCAGGATTCAGTGAAAGGAGGGAGGTTAGACTGGGTCTTAGCAAAAGGGGCATGAAAATGGATTTACTGTTCTTTTTTTTTTTTTTAGATTCTAATAGCTATTCTGGGTGTTTTCCATATTTTTTTTTTTTTGTATCATTTTGAGTAATGTTGGAAAATTCAAATCTGTAGTTACAATGACTCAAAGTAACTGGAATCTTTCTACTACTGAAGAATTCAGATAGGCTAAATGATTTCTTACTACTTTACAGCTGGCAGATACACCAAAATCTGAAAGATATGAGCATGTCCTGGAGGCATTAAATGATTACAAGACCATGTAAGTTATTGATACTTTTGCTTTAAATGTTCACCTATTTAATCTGACCTAGATTAGTCTTCAGTCTAGGTGATAATCGCTTTGGCCACAGAAAACATTTAAATTTTAATTCTGTGTCTATTTCAAACTATAACATTATGTAACTATTTGAGTGGAACCCAGAGCATGAGAAAAATTGTTGTAACTTCCATCCTCTTTCCACTTCACATTCTGTACTTGAGAGTGAGGATTGTGTAAAGTAGCATTTGAATGAATATTCTATTTGCATAGTTTTGTTTGCACGTACACTGTTATTTTGAAAGTTGCTTTCCCTGTGATCAGAATTATAACAATTCGTTTAAAATTGTCAAGGTTTATGTCTGGAAAAGAAATAAAGAAAAAGAAGCATTTGTTTGGTTTGAGAATTCGCGTTCCTCCTGTGCCACCGAATGCTGCTTTCAGGGCTGAGAAAGAACCAGAAGGAACTTCTCATGAGTTCAAAATAAAAGGCAGAAAGTCATCTAAACCCATTCCAGATGTGAGGTAAAATAACCCAGTCATTCTGGCAATGGGGCTACTTTGGGCATTTTTTTGGTACCTACAAAAAAGACCTTTTCATTGGAGAAGAAATTTTTTAAAAAAAACTGTAAAGGTGGATTATTTGTGAGAACAAGGTTTTAGAACAAATGTAGTTAACTTTCTGTTAGGATTCTTCTAAAAAACCAACATGAAATTTAGCAATAGAAAATATGTCGACTTTACTACCATTTGGGAAACATGATCTCTTGCCTTTCTGGGTCTCTTAGGCAATAATCTAACTAGAATTCTGAATAGGAATTATGTTGTGAAATTGTAACTTGTATTAGTAAGTGTGCCATCCTTTTGACCAAGTGTGTTCATATGAATAAACAACATTTAACACTTGTTTGTTCTTCTCAACATGTGGGAATCAGTAACGTCCCTAGAAATATCTTGTATCTGTTAATGTTATTATGCAGACAAAAACATGTAGCTTTGTAGCTGACAATTTTAATTTGTCAGAATAACCTCATTTAGTACAATGTTTCAGTAACAGACATCTGTGTGTTCATTGCCAAAGGAAATATTAAATGAAAATTACCATCAGTAATACAGAACAAAATACAAATTTTCTTCTAGGGAACTAAGTAACGGTATAGAGAAAAAGGGGAAAAAAAAATCAGTAGGTCGTCCACCTGGTCCCTATACAAGGAAAATGATTCACAAAACTCCAGAGTCGTCTCCTCTGGTAAGAATATTTCTTCCCCCTTCCCCTCTTCCTTCTAACTGCATCGTAATTGTTGAAGAAAAACATAATAAGTTAATATGAATTGTGATATTCCCCCACTAATTCTCAAACAAAATTGGTACAACAATCAAAACCTAAGCTTAGGTATCTTTTTTTTCCCTTAGGATAATGAACCAGTTCCGATGATAGAGAACCCAGCCTTGGAATTACCCTGCACTGTTGGGTAAATTTAAAAAAAAAATCCTGTGAAACATTATAATACCATGTAATTTATCTCTTTGCTTCTGAAGTGTCAGCTCAGTTTTTAATATAAGATTATTTTCATTGCATGGCAATCCTGTTATCTTGCAAAACAGGAAATCTGATGGAACTGCACATTCATCCAATACCTCAGATGTGGAATCCACAGGTGCTGCCAGTATGAAAGAAACTACCTCATCTAGCATTTCCAGACATTATAGGTAACTATTCAGTTACTCTATCTGCTATAAAGATTAAGATTTGCAGTATATGAATTTTAATATGATTTTCTCAGAGTAGAGCTATAAATTGCATGGGGAAATCTAAAGAAATAGGACAAAAGAAAACCAGTCTTGATTAGTTCTGCGTACAACTCACAGGGTGAGGAGTTTTTGGTGCTTGCCAACTGTTGTTCTTTGATGTAAAATGTGTAGCTAAGTTATGTTTGCTTAAAAGAGTTAAACTCCATAAACACTTGTTGAGCTTAGCTTTCTAATAAAGGCCACAAAAGAACTGATGTGTACCCTGAATTAATTTTAGCAGCTTTTGTTTTTGTAGGTTTGTGTATTCATGTTAAAGAATACTAAGTATGCTGTGATTTTCTATAGTCAGTAGAGCATGAAAAAATTCTGGCACGGTTTTCATAAATAAATTATTAACTACAGTTGACTTTCCTGCAAATAAATTACTACTTGAACTTTTCTCTCTCTTGAGTTAAGCAAACATAAATTTCTTTTTTATTGAGGTACATGCATTCTACTACTTTGTCTCCTCTTTCTGGTGCATGCTATCAAGTGCTTTCATGAGTCAGTTTTGTGTGCATTACTGCTCTAAATAGTCTGCTTTCAAAAAACTCATGTTTAGTGTTCTGAAATTTTTACCTAAGTGCCATACTTACAGTTACCTATTTATAGGCAATAAGTATTTTTATCAGTGAAAAATAGAACAAAAGTTATTTCATGAGTGGCGTGGAAATAGCTGATGGTAAGGCATACATTTTGAATATATTCCTTGGAGTTAATGCTGTGGGGTTTTATTTTCAATAGTTTATCTGACTCGAGAAAAAGGACTCGTACAGGAAGAACTTGGCCTGCTGCAATACCGCATTTGAGAAGGAGAGGTCGCTTTCCACGAAAAGCACTCCAGACTCAAAATTCAGAAATTGTTAAAGATGATGAGAGCAAGGAAGATTACCAGTATGATGAACTCAATACAGAGATACTTAACAATTTAGCAGATCAGGAGTTGCAGCTCAATCATCTAAAGAACTCCATTACTAGTTATTTTGGTGCAGCAGGTAGAATAGCTTGTGGGGAAAAATACCGTGTCTTGGCTCGTCGGGTGACACTTGATGGAAAGGTGCAGTATCTTGTGGAGTGGGAAGGAGCAACTGCATCCTGACTGTAGGACTGAACATTATGTTCACTGCACTGTCATCTGTAAGTACAGTTCATAATGCAGAGCCACGAGAGAAATGGTCTTTAAATGTGTTTCTAAAAAAAAAAAACAAACAAAAAACCACAAAACCTTTTTAGCCTTAACATGTAATTGTTATCATTACAGCTCTTGTGATAAAGACTTATCTTTTTAAAATCTGATCTGAGACTTAAATTTTTTAATCTGAACATTGTTAGATTGTTTTAGGTTGGGATATTTTGGGTTACAATTGCTTAAAAATGTGCATGGTGTTTAAAAAAAGATGACATTTTCTAGAGAACATTCCATGGATACAGTTATTGTGATTTAGAGAAAATATTATGTAGATAGCACAAATATTTGAAAAATCTTGGTTTGTTTTCTTACCCAAATGTTTGCAGAAATGTATTTCTATTTCAATACTTTCTAGATTTCATAAGTGCAGTGTATATAATGCCTACTGAAGACTGTAAAATACTGAAGTTTTCTTTCAAACAAAGTGTAAAAAAAAAAAAAAAAAGAAAAATATATTGAGCCTGTAAATTGCTCTGTGACCAGACTTCATTGTCTTCTTAATATATTCTGTGTGTGTGTGCGTGTGTACGTGTGTGTGTATATACATATGTGTATATGCACACACCTCCCTGTGCGTGTATATATATGTGTGACTGTGACTATGCAATACAAATTATGGGATTGGGCAGCTTCTGAGAATTCATCCCATAATTCTTTTTTCAGGAATAGTTGCCAGTATTTACACAGCAGCATTTCTTCTCAGGCTTATTGGGTGCTGTTGCTTTTTATGTACTAAGGAAGAGTGTCCAACCAGTGCAGTGTGTTCTGGCAATGGGTGCAGTCATTGACATTCATGTGCTCTATACTCCATTATTTTCCATTTGTCAAAAAGTAAGGCAGGATCTGAACATTTTGAAATGAACTCTACTGGAAATAACAATGTGCAAGTTCTTGTAGCACTCTGATTGTAAATTTTGTGTCCCCATTATAAAGTAAGTTGACAGCAGTCACATGCAGGATTTCTGCATACCTGTAGAAACAGTCATATTTTGATAAATGTAGAATGAACTAAGTGTATTATTGCACAGGGTCAACAAATGTTGCCATTTGAAGTAACATTACTGATTTATTACAACATTACCTCTTTTGTGTTTATAAAATGTACCAAGTTTTAAATCGAGGAGTTTATTTTACTTGTTTAAAAAAAAGTCAAAAAAGTCTCTTGCCAGTATTAGGTGTTTTTTCTTTGTCTGCTACTTTTGAGGGGGTTTTAGCCAAAAAGTAAACAGAAGAATATTTTTACTTTGGTGGTTATTCACTGTACTGTATAAGGTTAGATTTCTTACATGCTTACAGTTTACCACCAAAATAAAATTATGTAACATTAACAAATGACAGAGTGGTTTAAAGTGTACTACCTGGGTTAGTACCTATTTATTCCATTACTTGGTTATTTGACTTTTTCTGCTCATCTTGAACATCTTAAAAAGGTGATTATTTTTCTGGATTTTTTTTTCTGTCACCTTATAGCCAAAGGAAGCAGAGAAAGCTTTTTTCCTGTGCTTGGATTAAGGCTGGCTGGGTTATATTAGCTTTATAAAAATGCTAATTAAAAACTGCCACTTCTGTTTACCTTCACTAAAATGTGTGGGGGTTTTTTCTCACACCCTCAGCTATTAATTTAATGTTGCCTTGCCTATAGCTGCAATATTTTGATAACACAGCAACTTCATGTTAATTTTTGAATGTTTATATCTTGAGATAATGCAAAATGTTAAGCCTTTGTAACCTTACTCACACCATCTGTATTTGTCTTTATTGTTTCACTTTATCCAAGTCCTTTAATTCTAACTGAACACCAGCAGTATTTTTCATAAAGCTTCGTTTAAAGATAAATATTGGAATGTACTTGGGGATTTCAGTGGGGATGGGGGGGGGGAGAGAAAATATTTGTCAAACTTAAGCTGTCCATAGACGTAACTATTGTGAATGTCATTTCATTTTATTATGGTGGTTGATTTAACTCTGATGTTCAGTTTGTATTTTTGGAATTGATTTTTTTTCTTAGAATTAAAAGACCAACATTAAATGTGTGTATTTTTTGAGAGAGAAGAGAGTTTTGATTCTGTATTCTTGTGAAGCACATACTTGGTGGCATCCTCCCATCCATTATATCCCTATCTCTAGCTTTCCTGTTCCTGTCCTGGAGACACTTGCCCTGCACATAGACACTAACTTGTGTTCCAGCTCTGTTTGAGGGTTGCTTTATTACCTACAAGGTGTCATGTACTGGAAAATGCTGCAATAGTGCTGCTGAAGATAGGGTTAGAGGAGTAGTTAAAGCACACCTACAAATGCCTTTTTCATTTTATGTGAATTTCATTGTATGTGGTAGTGATGTGTCTAAAGGAAAAGACAAATGTTGCTGTATGTAATGATTTCATTTTGATATAACTCGCTCACTGTATGTATGCATGTGTGTAAATATATGTAATTCAGCTTTGTTGTGGTCACTGATTTAGAATCATTTCTATGTGTATGAGATCTAATATTTTTCCATTATATATTATTTGTATTACAGTAGTATTTAGGTAGAAGAAGTCTCTTGTGACTGTTCTAAAAATATAGGTATTGCATGAACAAGACAGCAAGGAAATAATGGCCCAATACTGGCCAGAATTGTAAAATAAGCGTCGTAGCAAACTATTTGTCAAATCATTGTTCTCACAAAACTTCAACAGAAAATTTAAATAAAACTGTGCTTTTTTATGCATAACAGGCAGTTTGAGTGAGATTACGAAGGAATTTGAAAAACCTCTCAGAGTGGTATGTGAAATGAAGGTCAATGTTTTAATTTAACATGAAGTCAAAAAAAGGCATTGAAGGTGACAACGAGCACTTTATTGTCTAGGGAGGGGGGAAAGATAATTTAATAAAAAGAAAAATGGTTTTGTCTGTGGAACATCCTATTAAAGTGATCTTTAGTGTTATATTTTAAAAGGAAATTGGTGAATTGAGATGGAACTTGCCAAGGCTGAGGAAGGAGGAATAGTCAGAACACAGTGATAAGGATGAACTGGACAGGAACATCAGCTCTGTGCACAGAGGGAAGAGGATGAATCTTGCAAATGCTATGCAGGTAAAATTTTCAGGCACATCTCTAGTTCCCTCACATCTGTCTGAATGAAAAGTAAAATTGCAGTTAAGGGTATCAAGTCAAGGCAGGAAATTATATTCTGTAGAAATGGAAAAAAGGATGCTGAATTTGTTTGGTCAATGCTGAACTTACCTGATGGCTAAACACCCATATGGATGTGTCAGATCTACTGATATCCTAGTTTGGTCAGAAAAACATAGTGATGCACATGGAAAAAATCAGAATTGTCAACATTTGTAGAAAAGTTAGTTTATTTTTTTGTGTAAATTGGGTCATATGTAGGTGATGGGTAATATGTAGGTGAGGTGTAAAGAAGAGAAAGACATGGGAAAGAGTCTTGTTTTGGAGTTGCTGAAGAAAGTTGAAGGTGAAATGGCTGTCTTCTAGAAAAGAGTGCAGGACAATAGCAAGGAAAAGCAAAAGACAAGTACCAGTACAAGCTGTGCACAGCCCAAGAATTAGCTTGGAATTTGATGCTTTTGCTGTCTTTCATCATTCAGCAACAATGAAACAAGATTTTTGTATTGTCTTGATGTTTTAATATTTTCCATTTTTGTAGCCCTTAATGTTTCTCTCAGCTAGCTCATCTCTTGCTGTCTTTTAAATGAGATTTGTACATATTCCAGCATTGAGATCCATGTACCATAACATCAAGAGTTGTTCTGGTTTTCAGGGGTACCAATATAATGTTTTGCCTGCAGATATTAGTTTTTCAAATACAGCTGTAGGTCAGACAGTTCTTTTCTTAGAATCTTTCTTCTGATCTATTCACTGTTATTTCATCAGCGTGTTTGTCTCTTCCGCTTTTTCTAGTTTGCTTCCAGCTTTGAATTTGACAATATTCTGTTTGTTTCCCATTGTTAACTATTTTGTGTTTGGCAGTGATTGACTTCCATGTGGTTTTGGTTTCCTAGTCTTCTGTTTACTTAATGTTGAGTGTAGTAGCATTAACTTCCAATCTCGACATCTGCATTTTTACTGTAACAAACTCATTTGCTTCAAAGCCTGCTTTAAAGTAGGAAGCTAATTAATGATTCTATATTACTCTAAATAAAGTTTGTTTTTCTGTAAGCAGCATTTCCAAGTCCTTCATTTGTGCTTTGCCATTCCCTAATGAACGCTCGCGAAACTTGCTATCATTACATCCCCTTGTGTCACTCTCTGATGGGATAGTTACTGCTTTGCTATGTGTGTTTCATTCTTGTACTAAGGTTGCGTACTTTGTGTTTTCTGGTTGCTCTAATTTGGTATTCATAACTTCACAAATTGTTTGCATGATAGCAGAGATCAGAAAGCACTAAGATAATAAAATTGTAGAGATCATTAACAACAGTTGGAAATTCTGGGAAAGGGAATTAATGAAAAATTGGAATGGTTTTCAGGCTGTAGGATGCTGAAATGTATTTGTAGTCATAGCAGGAGGAAAAGGGAGCCTAAGAAGGGGAAGAATAGAAGGTATAGCAAAGAATTGAGATAACAGTGCAGAGCTCCTTGATTAGGGAAAGTAGGGATGCTTTTCATACAAAATCTACATTCAGAATTGTCCTGAGAAACTGAGCAGGGAGACTGCCTTCTTGCAGCAAAGTGTGTCTGTATATGTATGTAATATGTACATTTATGTTTAGAAATACACAAGTCTGAGAAATACAATGAGAAACAACTTGAATGTATTCAATTACAATGACAACTTATTATTTTTAAAGAAGTCTTTAAGTGGGCTACAAAATACTTCGATGGACTGTAAAAAAACTAAACCAAAATCAACCCACAATAAAAATTGTTGATTTAGTCCTTGCCTTTTTCACTCCTATGGCTTTTCTTCTCTGCTTGTGGTAATGAGCCCCTGGTATTGTAGGTGCTCACCTGCTCCACAGTCACTGAGAGGTAAGTGCTGAAGCTTTAGGAGGGGAACTCCTGTTGGCCATCTGGCACCTGAGCCTGCTTCCTTCTGCTCCAGGAGAGGCAGCAGAAGGGAGTAATGGCTGAAGCATGCTCAGGGCTTTGGAGAGGGAGTGGTGGGGTCTGGTTCTGCCTTTTTCTGTCTCTCCAGAGAATGGAATTATGCATCTTCTCACTGTTTGGAACTGGGATTGAGTGAACTGTCAGTGGCTTTTGGTAGGGACAGTCACAGGTATCTCTGACTTTGGTTTTTACTGCTCCATGAAATCCTTCAGCATAATAGAAAAATGACTTTAATTAGACAGTTAATGTCAGGTCCCTCAACATAAGGTTGAAGTCTATGGATATATGCTTTTAGAACTTTCCTTTTGGCCACTCTATGCCTTTCTTATGCACCTGTATTCCAATTTGGCAGGTAGTAGCAGATGGAGAGTGAAGAAGGATGTCTTGTTTCCAGAAACTTGGTATGCACCAAGGAAAGAAAGGGATTTGTGAGTTGTATGGGTTCTAAGTCTCATTAACTGTCATAACTATACCACTAGATAGCGTGAGAGAAGATATAATTCAGATACTTTTGGTGAAATTTCAGCATCGTAGGTATGTTTACTAATATTTTTAATTTTTTCATCATTATTTTATTACCATTTTATTATCTTTTACCTTTGATAAAAATCAAGTTATATGAGTTTTGTTTTGAAAACCAAATCATACAATAAGGCATATATAGCTTTTGATCTGCTCTGTAGTAATTTGTGAAAATTGTGCTTGCTCATCTCTGTGCCTCACTGTTCATAGAGCATTCCTCCTGCATGACTAGTGAATTTCTGTGCCAGGATACTGCTGGAGCAGGAGGAAAGCATGGAAAAGGAAGGGCTTAACATAAGCCATTTCTCAGCAATAACTAAGAGTTATTAGCAACACCACAAGTTGCTAAGTTTTAAAATGAAAGCATCTCAAAAAGACTTGTTTTTTGAAGCACTGCTGAACATGAGAAGCAATGGACTTGTGCCAGTCTGAGGTCGAAGGCTGTTGTGTTGTACATGCAAAGTGAAGGGAGAAGGTGTCATTTCTTGTGATGCACACTACCAGAGAGCAGGAAAGGAAACTTCTACGTGCATTTCTGATGTCCGTGTCCAAAAATGGCTCTTGATAGTTTTTACTGTGCATGTACCTTCTCAAGTCAAACCACTGTTCCTTCTACCATTAATTGCCCAATCTGACAACATAATGTTGTCCTTGACTATTTTATGATATCTACTGCATTGATCCAAAACACAGCCCATGAAGGAAGTTCCTGTTTCATTATGTGAACAATGTGGTCAGCAGGCTTCCGGACAGGCCCAGGTTTCTCAAGAGTCTTATGAAATGGTAAACAAGCATGGATTTGTCATGTGTATTACTTAATTAACCTGAAAAAAAATGCTCCAAAATTTTGAGTTTTATTCTCAGGATCTTGTGTGTCACCTTATGAATAATGTAAAAATACTACATATTAATAACTAGTAGTAATTTATTTTATGGGATTCTTAATTGTGAGTTTGATATCCTGATACTACTTTGCTGTTTTCCCTCTATTTTTCCCCAGGTGTTTATTTTTAATATGTTGACTGTACCTAAGTGTGAAAACACTTATATTGTGAAATAAAATACTTATTAGAGGAGGGAAATACAGGAATTAATGGAAGCATTCAACAGATGATGTCCTGAAAAAGGACATCAAAAGTTGCTGCTGAGAAAGACACTTATAAAATTCTTAGCTTTATGTGACTGACATACTGCTGTTAACTGGAAGTTTGAAAATGTATCGAGACAAAGTACCTTCTGTAAAATCCTTTCTAAAAAGGGCTTATGAGGTCAGATGGCAGTTGGGTTAGAGCAGTAAAGTGGTTTTTGAGCTAAAGTGTCAATTTGCTGCTTTCTGTGGTATCACAAGCTCACAAATTCCCATAATCTGTTCCTTAGGGTGTATTTCCTCTCCCTTTTCAAGAAACTTTGGACTTGGTTTAGTTACTAAGAAAGAAACACTCAACTAGACAGTTTCCAAAAGTCACAGGTCCTTATTTAATATCAAGCTGTCTAGACTTAGACTGGCATGTGGGTCTTACTGTCTCTGTCTTTGAACACAGAACTTTACTAGTCTCAGTAGTATAACGGACCTCTGCTATAATTTTGCACAAGACAGCACTAACTATCCTTCCTGCAATTGCTCCTAAACTTATTGGCCACATGAGTGGAAGGTAGTCTGTTCTCTGTGTGTGTAATAAACTGCTGGTGCAATAAGGAATACAAGCATTAGGGTGCAACTATTGAAAAAAAAATGAAGGCTCATATCTGATATGCATCTGGTAACTTGAAATATTTTCTGTTACAAAGACCAGACATTGGTGTCATTCTGATCTGTCACCTCTGTAAACCTTAAGTTATTTGCACTGATAAAGTTGATTTTGGATACAGTGAATAAGAACAGAATTTGAACACTGCAAGAGGAAGAAATGAAAAAGCTGCATTACTAAAAACAAAGTTCTTGTTAGCTTAGCATTCCCAATCTTTTGCAGCATTCATAGGTAAAGCATTCTTCCTTCATGATAAAACAAAACCCACAAAACCAGGTTTACACTTGATTTATTGAAAATCTCAGTTTTGCATAATTATTCAACATCTGCAATTCTTAAAACATTAAATTTTGAACAAAAAGTCCATTAAGAAAAAAATGTAGACTTATATTCTCCTTTGTAGATTTTATACAATCAAAAGCAATGTACTCTTCAGAATCCACATGAAATGTTTCTTAACTGCAAGTTTACATGCCAAATCCTTCACCTATGATAAACCTATTCCAGCTGCCAAAGTCAATGCACAGTTACCTTTCTAATTATTCCCTCTTTCACTTTCTATAGTTGAATTTGAATGAGGAGAAAATACAGTCAGAGCTCTCAGCTGCAAAACAATAATTTCTTCCAGATGAACTCTGCTGACAACTGTTGCGTTATTTTCCTTCTACCAGAGATTGTTATTTGTAATGGGAGAAACTGAACTGCAGCAGTCCTGTGTCTTTGATCAGAGCAGTCTGCATTCATTAGCAGGTTAAACTAACACACCAAACTGTTTCACCACTGTCAGAGAGGCAGAGCAGCTGGGGGACCTAATCTCTTAAGGTGTGCTTGGAAAACTTGGCAGAGCTTATCTGTTGGAGTTTTGAGCTGAAATCTATATCTAGTAGCTTTGATAGTAGAGGTAGATGTCTCATTTGCAGCTTCCCAGAGCTGGTTCAGCATTTTGCAGATGGTTTGTAGCATCACAGTCATGGTGATGCAAGCAAAGATAACTCTGTGGTATAACTGGTACTGAGAGAGGGACAGGGAAATGGCAGGAAAACATTACTTGCTACTCTAGCTGAAAGAATTATTTTTTTCCTAGCCTTTGTCCTGATCACAGAAGTAAGCTTTCTAATTCCAGTTTAGAATACAAAGCATCATATGGAAATGAGATATGCAATACCCTAAAGGCGTACAGTCTTATTTTGGACAGAGCTTTGCAGAAAGATGAAGTAGCCTTTGGAGCCCTCTGTAAGTTCTGTAATAATACTTTTGCTTATAAAAACTATTTAGAAATATTATTGCTAGGTCCTGTTGTCTGCAGTTGAAACTGAAGTGCTGTTTCTATGTTCTATAGCCCTTGCTAGCATCTGCTTCATTTGAACAAAATGTTTCTTCATGCACCTGTTGACCCTGTTTTATATCCGTAAAATAATTCTTAATCACAGAAAGACCCAAAGTTACAATTCTGCCATTCATACCTAGATGGCCCCACAACAGGCACAACACTACTACATACACTTTTTTTAAAACACCTTTTAAAAGAGTGTTTTTAAGAAAGTTTTTAAAAAACCTGTGATGAAACGTAGTTAACACATTTATACAAGAAATTTCAATGACTTGGCACATTGTAAAAATTACTAAGTTGGATATATTAAAAAAAGTTAATTCTCATGCACCAGAGGTTTTGGCAGAAACTCTGTACCTCACTACAGTGTTAAAAGTCTCTTCATCCAAAAACTACAAATTTCTGATTTGATATTAGCTTTGCCTTAGTCAAGTGATACCTGACTAAGTATCAGTTGATCATACAGCTTGAAGCCTATACTTGCTGCTCCTTGTAATTCATGCTTTATTCATATGAACAGCTAAATATAGAAACAGAGTGTACTTACACAGCTAAAAGACTTGTGAGGGTGAGCAAGAAGGGAAAGTTTTGGTGAATAGCTTTGGTTTTATATGCCTATGTAAGTCACCCTATTAATCGTTACATTAGTCACAGCTGTAATAGACAAGAACAAACAAAAATATATTGGCAAATAAGAGGGATTTTGAGACTATAAAAATCAATGTTTATGTAATGTTTTGGCATACTGTGACCTCTGCCTTTATTAAAAGGAAAAACATGAGAAATTACTTTTTTTAAAGTTATCTATTACACAAGTTTACAGTAAGGAAGAATTCGCAAACCATACTTCAAAGTGTATGTGTATTTGTTTGTATAGCATGTAGTCACTTGTGTCACATAACAGCCAAAGAGGAAAAAAAAGGTTGTGCAACTACAGGACAGAATGATTTATGAACAGGAATTGTACCTATTTTCTCCAATTCTTTTCAACACTGACTCAATTTCACATTGATGGTGCTTTTTTAAAGTGCTGATATTTGTAATTTTTATATAATAAGAGTTCTCATGTCCTTACAATGTTAGCCCACTGTTTCTCCATGATGCCATAGAACAAAAGATGAGGATTTTTAAAAAACGTAATTTTGAAGATAAATGACAGTAATTACAAACTATGCCTGTGGGCCCCAATCCTGTAAACACTTAGGCACATAGGTAAATTCACTCAGTATTTAACAGCAAATAAACCAATGTCTAAGTTACTACTTAAAGTTTTATGTGAAAATGAAAAAAATGTCAGTATTAACATTACTTTGCAAATGCACCAGGTGTGCTATGCATAAGGTAGTCATTAACAGTCATTGACAAATCATACAAGTACAAAAAATACTGTTAGTAGCATTTGGAAAATGGGAGAGCATGGGGTGAGGCATTGTGTTCATGTTTAAAAAACCAAACTAACAAACACCACAAAAACCTACAGAAAACCCCCAAACACAAACAAGACCACCACCATCACAACCAAAAAGCCCAAGATGAATTGAAAACCTGATTTTTACTGTTTGTTCAAAAGAATCTGAAAGGGGTCTTTCTTTTTTTTGTAGTTTATTGCTCCCCCTCTCCTCTATACCTGTTACTATTGGTATGATCAATAGTGAATATTAAGTTCTACTTTTCCTCTTATCTTCAAAAAGACTTTTCAACATGTAAACCTGAACGGCCGACACCACCACCATGACTCCCAGGTTGACCATGGACCAGAAGTTCACTCTGTCAAAGTTGCTCTCTTGTATATTGCGGTCACGGGCCTCAAATGCTCTGAGCAGGGTCTGAATCTGGACACTTTTGCTTAATCTGGCTTTGACGCTGTTGATGGATTCCTGGTAAGTAATAAAAGAGTATTTTTAGAATCAAAACCAACACCTGAATTAAATGTATACCTTGCAGCACATACAAATATATTAATACTATATTACCACACGTAATTTCATTTCTTGGCCAGTATATCACCTAAAAAGCCTTAATTAACAAAGCATTAAGCTTTTGTAGTAATCTGTTTTTTCCCTTTTATAGGCTAGGGAGGTGAGAGAGAAATCAAACCTATTTGGACAAATAAAAAGCAGTGAATTCTTCAGAACTAGTCTCAAAACAAGTAATATAGTGGCAGACAAACGTAGTTTTTTTTTCTGCTGAATAATACAATTACAGTGATTTTTAATGCAAACTGCCTTCAGGGCTATAGATGTTGCTAAAGGAAAGTACCATAATGTTATATTCCCATCTGCTTCTGGTGCTTCCACTGTAGTGGCTATAAACTGCTGCTTCAGCTTTGATAGAATTTTGACAATAAATTGTGAATAGGACAACTGGAGGTCCTGCAAAGGACATACGGTGTGTCCCTGGGAACTAGAGGAAGCGCAGGAACCTTCGGGCTATGAGGACAGCAGCAAGAGGTGCACCTTATTCTCAAGTTACAAAGTAAACACCGGGGCCTAAGGTCTGTTGAAGTTTCATCCACCACGTAATAGATAATAACAACATAAAAGCTCATCTCATGAAGTGCTGATTTGTGTTCTTATAATTTTGGGACCCTGAAGTAACTTCTAGCGAGAAGAGTAATGCGTGCAGTAACAGGAAGCTATAAATTAAGAAAACCCCACAAGGTTAAACCCAACAGTAACATTTTCTCCATGGACATTTTCTATGTTGCATGGTTAATAAAAATATTTCAAAGTAGCTAATTTGGGGAGCCAAATAGTTTTATGATGATAAAGTTTACTGTTACACAATAAAGAATATCAACACCATAAAAAAGCTTTAAAAATAAGACACAATTCACCGTTTTCCCCAGAAAACATGTGATTATTAAAAAGTTAAACTACTAAATGTTTTTTGTAAATCCTCAGAGACCTTGCAAGAAAAGTAATATCTTGACTAAGTAAACAATGGCATTAAATACTAATGTTAGCTTTACAAAAATTACCTGCTTTTATAAGATTTTCAAGGCTCTCAAAGACAAGTTCTGTATTTATTTTTCTTTTGGAAGAGATACCAGTATGTAAACAAGTATCTGTCAAATACATTTACATATTGTGATCAGTGTGAGAGAGATTTTCTTTACAACTTCGCCTATTAACTTTGTTTTTTTCTAATTGTCTTGACTGCCAATTTTAATGATCTAGCCAACTCTTCAGATTCTGTATTTAGTTTTATTACTATTTAAAAGTGTATCATAACCTATAAAAGACTTTAAACATTGTCTTTTATTTAAAAATCTGCATTTTGTCTATGGCAATAAATAATACAAACAATGTAATTTTCTACCTAGTGTACTCAGTAAGTATATGTGGATGTTGGTTTGGTTTTTTGGATTTTTTTTTTTTTAAGATACCAATTGTAGCTACGATCAAACAAACAACAGATCACTGCATCCTACCAAGCACTAAGAACAGTGGAACACTGAACAATCCTTTGCTTCTAGAGTAATCTCAACATTTAATGATCTTAGAGGGAATAAAAACTTTGACTCAGCAGTACTCTGAATCTTACATCAAATAGGGTCAGCATCCAGTTTAAGGAAACATAATCATTCAAAGAATGTCTGCAAAGCTGAACCCGTGGTGTGATGCAAATTAACTCCTGTTTATTAGTTTGAAAAGATGTAATAAAATTTGGGGGCAAAAGAACTAATAGAGTAATATCTAAGTTATTGAAGATAGAAATATTAATCCGTACTACTTTATTTTCAAACACTGATAAAAATCTATGCAGTGGTTCCAACTACATCATTGAGATGAAGTAATACTTTAATGCTATAGATATTCATTGCTGCTAGGGAAAAATGTCCCATTTTAGCAGTAGGAAGAAAGGAAGCTGAATTGGAAATAGAGTGACTTTGAGACCTAGGCAGTTTCTTCTTGCTGATGAAGGGCCTATTCTGAAAATATTTTCAAATTTCTGTTTGTAGGCAAGAGACCCATGGTGCTGAGCTTCTTGTATTAGTTACTGGAATAGTTTCCAGGATGACACACCAGACCAAGGCAGAATGGCTACATGACACTTGAGTTTTTTTCCAAATGTTCTTACATGGAAAAGAATTAAAGATCAATACTAACCAGAATATCTTCCAATTTCATATCTAGGAGATCTGTTCCTGTAACATATTTCTTCCAGTCTTCCTGATCTTGTCCATCTTCTCCCATATTGTCCAGGATCAGTTCAAAGAAAATTACCTTTTCAGAAATGGTACTGAATGTGTTGTCAAAGCAGAACATGTAATCCCCATCTTCTGTTTCCACCCTGTGTATATAAGCAAAATGTGATTAAATTAACTATTCTGGTTCTCAAAAAGCGAGTTTTTGTAAGCAAAGTTTCCCCTTTAAGACTGACAACTGTGCATTCAAAATAACCAAATATGCTTTTTGTATACAAATAAGAACTCTGGGGACATTTTACAGATTGTACAGTCACAGCAAAACAATCCCACTGGCTCTAAAGGCTCAAAATGATGAAGACAGCATTTTTCTTTTGGGGGATTTTGAATTACTGTTAATCACTACAAAAAACCTATAATGAGTGGAATTCTTATACTCTATAGTAAAATTGCAACAACTATTACACATTTTGATAAAAGGATTGGAAAAAGATGGGACATTAGCTTCTTATTTATATGACTGACAAGATCTTTTGATATTAGATGTGGAGACCTTTTTCAACTCCACAATAATTATTTTTGTTCACCGACCCTTAACATCATTCAAACAAAAATATCCTTTGCTTCACGGTACGTTCCATGTAAAAAGCATTCAGTGTTTATAAAAGGAAAGTTGGTATTCTCAAACTGTCCTATTAGAAAGTCTTTTCTAATACTAAGGAATAAAAAGTACTCAACCTTTACTTTAGTTATATTTGTTAAAGAAACCAGAAAAGTACTTCATGTAACACTTCTGAGTTTGAGTATTTTAAACTTACGTATGAACTCCATCTGATTTTCTTTCATCAAAAACTAGAGTTTCACCTTTTGGAGACAGCAGATGAAAATCAACATCTAATCCTGCTCCATCTAGAACCTGTGAAACAAACAAAAAATGAAGCTCCAACCAGTGGAATTCCTGTTTGCACTGCTGATGGCAACATTTTTAGGTAAGGGAACAGACACATAAAGAACCTGAAAGACTAATCTGTCTGTACAAGTTCATGCCAAGTTAACTGGAAACAGATTAAAAACTGGTTGAACCCAAAAGCATTTTAGCAGTTTCAAAATCTTAAACTAAATGTGATCTAATTTTGCTAGGCTAGGCTTATATTGAACCTTTCCCTAAATACTTTTAAGAATGCATACAGTTTTATCAATGGGCAACCTGTAAAAATACCAACAACAGATGCCTAAATTTGGCCTTTCTATAGCAGACATATTTGATTGGTAAGTACTAGAACTAGTTCAGTGGCAGAAATTTGATAACAAAAGTCACTCCTATGCATATAGACATATATACTTGTACAAGAACACTATGCACTGTCATCCCCAAGATCTCTTTGTTGGGTGAATTAACAGTGTAGAAGACAGGACCAGACTTCTTACGCCAATCAAAGGTGTACCACAGACGTTCTCACCTTCTGATGCAGATTTAAGGTCTGAACTCTGCCAGGGTATTCTTTTTTTTCCCCAAGATAGGAGGAATTGAAGGCATTTAGCTTCCTAAGCTCATAAGAAGTATATACAGTATCACAAAGCTGTGCTGCTTTAACTGTATAACATGGCTACAGTTTTATCACCACATCTGTTGTGTTGTGGAAATTCTCTTAACTGCATAAGGGGGCAGACAGGGATCATTTTTATGACATTACTTAGGTCCACGCTAGGGGATTTTTTGTTTGCTTGTTTTCCAGAGAGCTTTTTGAGTACAGCAGTCTGCTCCTGCTGAAATGGAGGGTGAAGTTTACACTGACTCAAAGGGCCACTGGAGACTTACAAAAAAAAGTCAAAGGACAAGGGAAATTAGTAGCTAACAGCTGAAAAACCACACATAGGGACATACCTTTAGGGCTTTGATCCACTCCAAACACCCAGAAAAACAACTTTGTATCAGCATAGTGTTTATTGCGTTATGTCTTAGAAGAATTACCTGCATGCTATGTTAAATATTCCTATGCTTTAGCCACTAACATAATAAGGTACAAAATCAATTTTCAACATGGAGAACATACGGAGCTCCTTTTCTAACATTCAAATAGAAAGATGAATCATTACCATTAGCAGTAGTGCTAAGACATTTATGCCTGAGTAGAAAGAAATTCACTGTTATACTCATTTGTTCTCTCTAAAATAATGTCTTTACTTAGTTTATGATGAAAATAAAATCCAACTCAGTGCAAAATAAACTTCTGTTATGCTTAGACAGGGCTCTGAACAAAGCTTGAAAACATGTGTCTTTCATTCTTTCTCAGTTCTGTGTGTAACAATATTAGAAATTAGAAAATAATCAGGATTTTCAGCTTTGTACTTTCAGTTGGGAAGCAGAGGGGGGGAAAAAAGGGAGGGGGGGGAAAGAGAGACAGATCCGGGCACAGTAGCAGGGTGGGAAAATATTCACTGCAGCTTTCCGCACTGTATCTATTCTACTGCAAAAAAGTCTTCGTTTTATGGACAGGAAAAAAGGCCTGAGACAGAAATCTTTCCCAGACATATTTAGGAGACTCAACTCTTCCCAAGAAGACATCAAGACCTTAATTTCAGTCTAGTTAAACAGGGCTGTTTTTGTAAAACTTTCATCACTGTAATGAACGGTGTTTTAATATCAACACAAAGATAGACAAGTAGGGGCTCTGTGCATCAGTTCCTTATGCTTTAAAGGTCACATCCGTGAACTTCCTACGTTCTGCCGTTTTAAAGGATGGCGACTTGAGACATTGGAAAGTGTTAAAAAAAAATCTGCCAGCATAACTACAAAAGGCCGTTCAGGTAATTTTCTCCTCCCGAGGCACAGCTTTTAACAGAGTACGATTCCAGCGTGGCTCTGCGGCAGCTGGCGGGGCTCCCCCGCCCAGGTCTGGCCGCTGCTCGAGGCAGGGCACGGCCCCCCCCGGCTCCCGCAGCAGCGCCGCGGCCCCGGAAGGCATGACGGAGCGCCCGGAGCGGGGCCGCACCGAGCCGCTGCACAGGGGCACCGGCGCGGGCACGGCGGGATGCGAGACCCCCGCTCCCCTCGGGACACTCCCGCCCTCCCTGGGCGGCCCCCGCAGCGCGTCCCGTCCCGTCCCGTCCTCCACCCCCCGACCTGGTACTCGAGCTCCAGCGAGGCGTCCCTGCGCATGGGCTGGTAGAAGCACTCCTTGCGGCCGGCGGGCAGCGTGAAGGTGAAGTCGCTGTCGAGGGAGGGGCTGAACTCGGCGGCGCGGGGCGGCGGCAGCAGCAGCGCGAGACACCCGAGCGGCACCAGCAGCAGCCGCGGCGCCATCGCGGCCCCGACCCCGCGCGCTCCGCCGGGGGCGGGACCGCCCCGCCCCCGCCCCTCTGCACCAATCGCAGCCGCGGCGCCGCCGCGCCCCGCCCGCCCACAGTGCACCGCGGCCGCCCGCGCTGGCCCCGCCCACAGCGCGCCTAGGGCGGCGGGGCCGCGCGTGCGCCGTGTGGGACCCGCGCGGTTCGAGCGCGGGCGGAGGGGCTCCGGCGCGGCTGTGCCGGGAGAGGGGCGGGGCCGCACCGGCACCGGGGCTGGGCCCGGGCCCGACACCGACACCGACACCGACCTGTTCGGGGCCGCGGGACGGTCCCTCCCTGCCGCCCCCATCCTAGCGCCCCGTGCCTCAGCCCTCCGCCAGCCCGGGCCCCTGGCGGGGTTCCCGCGGCGCTCTCCGCCCGGCGCTGCCCCCCCCGCGCCGCTCGGCGCTGCCCGTCCGCCCGAGGATATTTTGCTTTCGTTTGTCGTTTCGCTGGTCACTGGCAGCGAGGCAAGTTTTGCTCATTGGCGTGTGCGCCGTTCCCGTGTCGGACTCCCCGGGAGCTCCGAGGTCACCGCGCTGCTCTGTGTGAGGGACTTTTGGCAACTAATGTATAGCGGGCTTTTCCAGTTTTCCTATATGACAGGTCGCGAAGCTTTTTGTGCTTCATGAACGCATACAGAACTCCTTTTCTCAAAAGAGGCAATTTGCACAGTTATTTTTATCCAGTGAACATGGGAAGAGGTAGTGTGTGAAATGTACCTTTACATTTGAAAATTTGTGTTTTCTCTTTTCTTAGAAAGAAAGACAAAAATATTTGCTTTTTTTTTGTATTTTTGTCTCCTCTCCACCTTCTTTTGGTATCTTTAAAAATATCTTTGAAAATAATTTTCACGTATGTTTAACAGTGTTTTAATATTAAATATGATTTTAGCTATATGTGTGGTACCAATGGAATGTACTAGGTGGACTTGCTCTAAAAGTGGTACTGATGAAGATCTGCTTGCAAACGTTCAGTTATTACAGAATCAGCTGAGGAGAACTGAAAAAAACCTTCAAACAGTAGAGAAAGAGCTTTCCAGGTATGTGTGTGTTTGGGAATGAGAACTGTCTGTCTCTCATAGTGTGAATCTTGTCTTGTTCAGTGCAATGGATTACTGCAATTAGCTCCTTTTGTGCTTTCCGTTTGAGGTCTTGAATAAACAACCCTAATAAGCAACTTAATAAAGAAAAACTGGAGCAGTAACTTTTCACTCTCCCTCCTAACACTAGTACAAATGAACATTACGGCCACTGCTTTGCTGAGGCGACAGACTTCTCTCTGGAGGATTTTGTACAGCCTAATTATAACAGTCAAGGCTTTTCCAACCCCAAGAAGAATTGTGGTAAAACATCTGACCAAGATTTTCAAAGAAAACCCAAAGTAAATATTGCTCTTTATTACTTATTATTATTACTTTGGTTTTCTGATCTTTGCTATGTTTTTGGATGTTTTTTGGCTGGTAGGGCTTGGAGCAGATACACTGTAGCACTGGACAATGATACCAATTGAGCACTCTTAAACATAATATCATTTCAATATGGTTTTTCTGCAAAGTTTCCATTAGGGCCTTTCAGTGCTTGAAGGAGGTTTATAAGAAAGATGGGGACAAAGTTTTTAGCGGGGCCTGTTCCAATAGGACAAGGGGTAATGGTTTTAAACTGAAAGGGGATCAGTTTAGATTAGGTGTAACGAGTAAATTTTTTACTATGAGAGTAGTAAAACATTGGCACCAGTTTTCCAGAGCGGTGTTAGATCCCCCATCCCTGGAAACATTCAGGGTCAGGTTGGACAGGGCTCTAAGCAAGTTGATGTGGTTGAAGTTGTCCCTGGTCATTGCAAGGTGGTTGGACTAGATGTCCTTTAAAGGTCTCTTTCAACCCAAACTATTTATGATTTTATGATGTATATATTGCTTATGTATTCATATATAAGTGTGTGTGTATATATAAAAATATATTTTTGTGTCTAGTCTTACTCAGTATCCAGAACTTCGGATAAAACTGTGGAAGAAAATGAACGTCTTCAAGAGCAAAATGCATCTTTGACTTCTCAGAACCACTACCTAAAGAACAGAGTGGAAACAATGAACTTTGAATTGATGCAGTCAAAAACAAAAGTATGTATCTTTAGCATATTCATCAAAAAGAAAAACAAACCCCAACCCCCCCAAACATCCCAATGACCATGATTTTTGAGTTTACAATTCCAAGCAGAATATGCTATTTTTTTGTTTTATCTTAATCTAAGTTTAATATTTAATATGTATTTAATATTCAGTATTAATCTTGAACATAATATTTTGGAATCTATTTCTCCATGGGCAAAACAACGATATTAATTATGAATTCTAGCTATTCATGTTCCAAAGTTTAGTGTAAAGCCAGTAAGCCATAGAATGAAAAACACATTATGAAAGAAAATAGTTCAGTATATGTATTTAGTACTGTACATTCACATGTCTAAGCTACATTGAGATTAATGTGAATAATAATGGCACAGTAGTCATTTGCAGAGGAAATGAAGAGTTAACCTCATTAATCCAAATTAATAAATTAATAAGTGAAGATGGATTAGAAAGAAATATTATATCTAATAAATCATTACTGATTTAGTATATACTTGTCTGTACAGGTTTGTTTCATGACAGTTGTATTCTTGTATTTGGTTTGTATATAATGTTAAGAAAACAGAAGTATGCTTAGTGCTTTTCGTTTGAGAAATGTTATCTCCAAGACAGAACAAATAAATAGATAAACAAAACATTTGACTGCCTGACACTGAAAGAAGAAATAGTTGAATATAAACTTTTTGGGAAAAGCAAGAGACTGGACATATAAAGAAATTCCTCTGCTAGACAGCATATCACATTGGAACTGGAAGGGATGTTAAATGAGCAGAAAATTGGAGGTCAGTTGGTGTAGATGAGCAAAGGTAATTTACAGTAGGGTTAAGAGCACTGTCATTCAGAAAGCAGATTGTTCTTAAGTGTATCACCTGAAGATATATATGCAAGTGTTAATGCAACCCCAATTATGTTTGTATTTCAGATTTCGTATCTTGAATCCACTTTAGGTACACATTTATTCAGCGTTCCGAAGTTGAAAGAACAGATTTTAAACTTGGAAGCAGAAGTTTCAGCTCAAGATAAAATTCTGAAGTAATAAGTGTACTTTTGAATCAATGTTTTATTGTTGTCTGCTTGCTAGTCCAATCTCTTTTTTGGGATGACATAATTACTGGTACTGTGTGAGTCATGTAATCTGGGGTCTGAAACTTTCATTTCAGAGCCAAATATAGGAAGAGGGAGGTGATCTATTTTGTGCTGAATGTACTTCAAGAAATTCAGAAAAAATTATAAAGGCTGGTGGAAGAAACTAGGTTATAATGTGTGCTAAACACAAATATGCCCTGATAATTGAATAGAGGGATTGTGTGCTGCACGACTGCATATATTCTGTTGTAGCAAGCATACATATTTTCAAACATGATGGTGCACTTTGTGATATAAAGGGTCAGCCACCTAGTTCCTTGGCAGTTGTGACACCTGATGCCTATTGATGAGGTTTGGACACCAGACTGCAGACATACTGCTGGGGAGTCTGGAGACTGGGGGTATTCCAAGCCTAGTCTAGAGAGATGCAGCGTGTTTGACTAGTGCTTCTCAAACATCATGTGCAGAAAAGAACAACAGAAATCTATTTTCTTTACAAAAAAGTTCCTAATTTTTTAATTATGCTTTATTTATTTGCTAGAGATGCAGAAGATAGACTAGATCAAAACCGGAAAACAGCACTGGAAAGAGAAAACATGTTGCAAAGATATCAAAAGGGCTATAAAAATCTGAAAATGGAGTTAATTGAACGGAGCAAGCAAGGAAAGAGGTACTAAGTCATTTTAATAAATGGAATACAGAATAATAAGTGTGTGCTTATTTCCATTGATAGTTATTTATTTTGTGGAATCAAGTTACTTTTCTGCTTTAAGGATGTTATTTTTTAAAAAAGGGGAATTTCTTTGTGAAGGTAGTGATTATTTAAACAGGCACATTTAAAATCTTGAAATTAGCTGGTAATTGCAGACTGATACTAGTAACCAGTTTATCAGCTGCTTTTTTCCCTTCAGGACAGATGTACTGCAGTGGAGAGCTGAAAAGTGTCCAGAATATATTTTTCCTGAATTATTTTTGTCTTTGTCTTGCAAGAACCTACAATCCATGCTCAATATTCAGCAGTACTGAGTGCTGTGTTTTTGGGGTCAGTGCAAGGAAAATGATAAAGGCACAACATAATCGAGAGAACACTTTTGTTATCCTTAATCTTACCTGTCTATATGGTACTGTTGAAAAGGGTTCTGTAATTCTGTCTCCATCACTGTTTTCCTTTCCTATTGCCTCCTTCAGCCTAACAGCTCTGTGGCTACTGGGAGGGTTAGCTAATTTCTTATGACTGTTAGAAGTTACCATGTACAGTCCTATCACTTCCAAAATGTCATTTTAAAAAAGTGAGAGATTAAATAAAAAGATTCCTATCTACCCTATTCATTTAACTCCATTACCTGGGGCAAAAATTAACTGATTACTTGGGAAAGCATTTCTTGAACCTTTTGAATGCAAACTCTTTGTTTGGTTTGTGTATCTACCCATAAAATTACCTCTAACCTTCTTATAGCAAGACAAATGGAAATACTGTGGGGCTTGCACAGCTGGTTGAAGAAATGTGTTGCTTTATGATCACCATTCAGAGCATGTGGGGCTGTAACTACCTGTACTTAGTTACTAGTTGCAAATGTAAATATTTGGGTGCTTAAGAAAAGTTGAGCCTCTGCCAGGTGTTAAAGGCAAGTGTTATGGCTAGTGTTATTATTACAGTTTTCTTTTAATCATTAATTGCCACAACTTACTATTCTTTGGCCAGGGAAACTGAAGTGCTTTAGACTAACACTGTTTTGTTATTCTGAAATCCTTTTATCCCCTTCTCTGAATACTTTTGCCATCTCCAGATGGATGGTGGTCCTCAGACTGAGAAACACTGCTCTGAGGGTTGGCCATACTTAGGGGAGGCACTGCCCCATGTCCACATCTCCCTTAGTGGAAGAGAGAAATGTTATTGAGCAGCAGTAATTCTTTGTGTGCCTGTGTTGGGTGTCCTGAACAGACTGCATACCTGAGGTTACTGCTCCAACTTCTTCCCTAGTGAGTAACAATAGGGGAAGGGGCAGGAGCGTGGTGATAGAGGGAAATACTAGGGATTGTTCCTTTGAGCAGTTTCTCGCATGATATCTATGCCTTGGAAAATTAGATGAGGAAAGAAAGTACCTGGAGCAATTACTTTAATAATTGTTTTTAGTAACTGGAGGAGATAGTTACATAATGGCTGGAATTTGTGGTTTTTGAAATTGGTTTGCTTCTTTGGCTTTGCAGAGCAGAACAGCAAAGAAATGAAGCTTTGTTGAATGTGAAGGAGCTGACAAGAGCTTTCAAAAAGTATAAAGCAGAAATAACTGAAAAATTAGAAAAGGTGAGAGTTTTTTCTTCACTAGTTTTTGCCATGTTTTTAAGATTTTTCATCTTCCAATAAGCAAGGCAGCTAACAGCAACAGGTTCACCAGTGAGTCAGTCATTTCTGATTGTGAGTGGCAAAGTTCTAAGAGAGATGGGATAGGGTAAGCAACTATTTGTGGTGATAAATTCAGTTATACAGTTTTACACTGTCTTTGCAGAGTCTGGACAGTCTGCATCTTTAGAGTATCCTAATAGTGCTGTTGTTTCTTCTGTCCCCTACTTGCCAGCTGGGAGTTTTACATTTTAAACATATAAGATCCTTTCAAAAGAACTCTTTTACTCTGTATGTTTAACCTGTTCAATGAAACATGAGCTAGAGGAGAGCTAAGATGAAGTCATCTCCCAAAGTTCCAGTGATCAAATTGGTAATACTTCCTGCCTTGTGGGAGGAGAAAATACAGGTCTGAGACAGTTAACTCTGACTGAGATTTTTTTTTTAATTGGACTTCTTTCCACATGGAAGGAGATTGCCCACCATAAATATGCCCTAAAATATTAAATTAATTTTTTCCCAGATGACACAAGAAGAAAACTTCTTTGCCCCTTTTCTTCACAACAGTGAGCAATAGAATAATTTACAGACTTCCCAGAAAGGAAAAATAGAGCATAGTGTTTATAGTATTCTTTTAAAAATAGCCAGTTGGTCATAGAAGCTTAGTTTATTGTTGTACAGTAATGAAAAAAATTGCTTTTTAAGGTTAAAGCTGAAGAATTAGTCTTGGGAAAACGTTTAATTAATTGTGAAAAAGAAAAAGAGAAGTTGAATGAAAAATGTATCAGCTACAGAAAGGATCTAAACATCCTAGAAGAGCAACTAAGGTAACGCAAGGGCTTTTAAAAATCTCTGTACGGTTTTTTGAGAAGGAATTGCGTGCTACAGTTGTCACTGTGAATGTGGTGCTCCATTCATGTAGTTCAAACCAATAATTTTTGCTACATTATTTTCTACAACTAATCTTTAAATGTTTTAATCCCACATGCTGCCACATATTCCCAGTAAGATGCCACCCCCCAAGCCTTCTGGGGACATTGGTTCCCTTGGCCACTCACTGCTGCCTGTGCTCTGTGGGTACTCTGGTTTCATGTGTGCCTGTGCTGCTGCCTGTGCCCTGCTAATGCTCCTACCCTGTGAGTTCCCTGGCTGGAGTGAAGGATACCCTTGGCATCCAATGGGGAGGCTGCACTCAGGCTGCAGTGGAGGTTTTGGTGTTGACTGCAGCTTCTGGAATGATCAGACCTGGCTTTGATGCTTTCTGTCACAACTCAAAAGTCCTTTTCCACTTACAATTTTTTATACTCCTTGTATGTTTTGTTTCAAGCTGAATGCCCCTTTTTTCAGCGGTCCTTTGTAATTCCCTCATGACTTTAATGAGGGAAGACAACCATGAGCTGGTTGTCTTTAGAGTTGTTAAGTTTGGACAAACACCTGCACAGACATTTTGTGGTATTCTATTTACATGCATTGTCCACACTCACATTCCTGTCTAAACCGTTGTTCTTTAGGCCATTTTGGCAAGACTGGGCAGTGTGTGAACACCCTTCCGTGAGTTTGAGCCTACTTGATAGGTCTCTGCTGATGATGTGTTGTTTTTTTTTTTCTTGACTGTTCTCTTTTTTTTCTGCTCAGTTACACCAGGTTTGGAACTCACCAGGGCCTTTGCTGAGCTAATTCAGTTTGGTAAACCAACAAGTACCTAAAAAAGTAAATAATTTGAGATGAACTAAAAATACATTTGTCTCAGTGTACAAGCAGATATGAAGGGAGAAATGGGCCCCCTCCCTCTCTTGTTAGTAATAGAATGATAGAGTAACTCAGTATTTTCATCCATTTTGATTTTACATATTGTTATACAGTTATTTTATCCTGTTCTTAAATTGCCCTGGCTTCTGCACAGTTAAAGCTGTTTGGTTTGTTTCCTACCAGTGCCTCTCCTGGCAGTGCTCAAAACTTCATGAAGTTGCTTAAGAAAGAGAAGTTGTTGACTCTCTCCTTTTGTTTGGTGATAACACTTTACATCTTGGTTCTTAGGAACAGTGAAAGCTTAGTAAAGCAGCGAGAACTTTTCTGTCCTTTGTATGGAGCTAAGCCTAGATTTTGAGAGGGAGGAAACTAGTAAAACTGCAGCTATGGTGTGTTCTGGTACTTCTAATAATGAAAATCCTCTATGTTGAGCTATACCTTTTAAATGCCTTTTTAGGCAATTAAAGGAAGAGAATAGTAGCACAAAAGAAGAAATTAAGACTCTAGAGGCAAAGAACGCTGAAATTACATCAATGCTGAGTCGGTCTGATCAGAAGATCATCAAGCTTGAGAGTGAACTTTCTGAAAAAGAAAATGTGCTTAAAGAGCAAAATGCTCTAATAAGTGAAAATGCAGAGCTGAGAGCACTTACTGCACAGCAACATAACCACTTGAAATTATGTCATCAAGAAATTGAGAATTCAAGGGAAGAGCTCAACATACTAGAAACCATTATTTCTCAGTTGTCTTCAAGTACATCTGAAGAGGTACAGTAACAAATACAGACTTAGAAGTGTATTATGTGTTGAATAATTTTAAGAATCAAGTTATCCAAACTTTTAACATTCTGGTATATGTGTCTTAAAATTTATATGCTGGTATAATACCTTAATTAATCATGCTGTGAAGCAATATAAAATTGATTTTTCATTGATCTTTGTTTTCCCTTAACTTTTAGTTTGAATGGCACCATTTCAAACACCAGCTTTTGAGTTCCTCAACAAAAGAAGTTATTTCAGAGTCTTGTGGTGAATCAAGTAAACCTTTGATTGCAGACCTAAGGTATAACTTTCTGGTTACTGAATTATGTCAAGAATAGGCAGATAATAAGGTGGTATTAGAATTAGGATATAGAAAGAATGTTGAAGTTGTCTTCTCCTTTATAATAGCATTAAACTGTCAATGAAAGAAGCTGAAATGCAAAAGCCTCGTGCAAACTTAACTATCTGTACTGGAGCTGAGCATCTGTCTAATGATAATGAAGGACAAGAAAACAGCAGGTCATGTGGCCTGGAAACAGAGCCTGTCAAATTGATCAGAAGTCAAGGAGGTAAGCTTTCTGAAATAGCTGTGCAGTTCTGTCTGATTAATCCACAGAACAGAAATATTCTGGTGGGGTTTAAATTGTTTTTATAGTTTTATTTTTTAAATGTACCTCTGTGAGCTATGAGGCATGGTTTGGTTGAACAGTGAGCATTTTGCCACTTTGGAAACTGTCATGTTCTCCAGGCACAATATTCTTTCTTTTGCTAGTTAAGTTACTTGTTCAGCAATAGCTAAGCTAGGAGTTGTACTGAAATGGAACTATGTATTTCTCTCTTTATGCAGGTTATGCTAAGGTCTTCATATTTTTGTTGATGCTTTTCTCTGTAACCTGCTGTTGCAGTATTTCTGCCATTGCTTCTGTGATTATTATCAGGACTGCTCCAAGAAATTCCTTCAGGGCACCTAATGATGTTGTCTTGGTTTCTTCTTGTTTGTGTGTTGGGTTTTTGTTGGGGGCTTTTTCATTTGTTTTCATGAGTCATAGTTTTCAGTTACATTACAGGTTTGTATGTACTTGTATAAATTAATCTTAGATTTATTTTTTTCTACATTGAGAGAGGAGAAAATGCCAACAGTTGGAACTTATAAGCAAGCAGTTTGAAAAGATGAGGCGAAGATTCCAGAAAGAGATAGAAGAGTTACGCACTAAACTGACAAAAGCAGATGATGAAAATTCTTCTTTGAAGAGCAGCATGGCTCAAAGGACCAGCCAGTTTCAAATCATACAGGAAGACCTACTGAAGAAGGCTTCAAAAACTAGTAGCTTAGAGAAAGAAGTAAGTTTTTAGCAGCACTGAAAAAATGCCACTACTTCTTCATTTCAGTAAGCAAAGATAGTGAAGACAATAGTTATTGTCTTCAATAACTGTTAACTGTAATTGCTGTATTAATTTTAAAATCTGATTTATTTGAGAAAAATCTGAATTAAGTTTTCAGCAAGCAGAAAAATTTAAAGATAGAAGCCTCAGTTTATTAACTGTTGGAAATATGGTTTTAAAGCTGATGTAGTGGTGGGCTTCTCTACTACTACTTTGATTTGTTATGTGGAAACTATGCTCAGTCTCGTTTCTTTGGTATGGTTTAATTAATGTGTAATCTTAGGAAATAGATGTTGAAATACACTTGTATTTTTCCTTATTTAATGTTAGTACAGTTGCCAGAGATAAACATCATTACCAGAGAGTCACAAATGAAAGAAATTAGGCTTCAGCTCATCTCAGGTTGAATAAGTTAAAATACTAATGTTTACATTCTGATGCTAATGTGTTTATAGAGTTTGGCATAATGGCATTTGAAGTATTTCCTAATAATGGACATAAGTATTATAAATCTGTAGTAGCTATTTTGCTCACAGTTATCATTAATTGGATAAATTTTAGGTAAATTGTCCTGAATCTTTCTCTTTAAATAATAAAATTTAATAGATCGACAAAACAAACGATTAATTAAAAATGCTATAGTAGTACCTAAAATGGAACCGGTGATAAGAAAGTATACACAAATACTTGAATAAACCCCTAACAGTTGTTTACATGCTGTTTAGTGCCATGTTTAATTTCAGATGAGAAAGAAATCTTCTCAACTTTCTGAACTTGAAGAACAGTTGGAAGAAAAGACTATTGCTTATTCCACTGCTGCAGCAAGAAATGCTGAGTTGGAACAGGAACTCATGGTAAAATGTTCTCACCGAGAAACTATATGTAAAAAGACAAGTGGAGATTAAAGTTTAACTTAACAGTAGTATTCAAAATGGATAGACTTTCAGATCTGCTAAATAATCTGTGCAGTTTTTAGGGTATGCAGTCTTTAAAAACTGAATCTTGTTTCAAATAAAACATTCCTTTTTCCCTGCCTTTGAATGTGGTAAGCTATTAACGGACATGTTACTTTTTCCTTATGATATGTGCAATGAAGATCTGGTCCTATTGAAGTCAGTTGTAGCATTGCCATTTGTTTCAGTGAAATACATGTAGATCTGTGACTAAAATAGTCTTCAAAATGCTGTTTTAAATGTGCCATCTCTCCATGGGAGGGTAGAATTTCTTTTTATCTTTGTCAGAAGTTATCTATGCCATAGTCCACCTTGGCAGACACCTTGTCTCTGTAGCTGCTGCTTCTACTGATCTTCTCTACCTGTGTTACAGGTGTGACATCCTTTGAGATGACACATGCAGTGTGTAACTTCAGTATTTTCTGTGTTGTTCTTTTACAAAATCTAGAAACTAGATGATCAAATAAACTGCTAATATCACAAAATATTTTTATTAAGTCTTTCTATTGTTGCCGTTTCCCAGGAAAAAAGCAGACGCATTCATGAGTTGGAAGCAACTATCAGTGAAGAACATAAGAAAATAAATTCTGCTTTTGAAAATGCAAAGTTGGTACACCTTGAGCAGCACAAAGAGTTGAAGAAACAGATAGAACTCGTAAGACCTTGTGTGTTAGTATGTATGAGTGTTATACTTGGTAACTTTTTCCTATGTTAATTTCTTTGTCTTTCTTGTAATTGTGAGACACATCCATTTAAAAAGTTATATTAAGAAGTTCATTCTTCTCCGTAGGTTTCCTGATTTTACTACATTTTCCATCTAACTCTACACAACTGTCCTTCTGAAATATTCATATCCTCTTTTCTGCTCAACTAAAGAGAAGTAAGGACTTAGGAAGAGTGCTGTTGTTCTTTGCTCCAAACAAAGCAAAAAAAAAAGTAAAGCTTTATTGCCTACTGGATTTAAACCATGACAGCTTCTAACAATGTTTTCTTGTTGGCTGAACCTCTGCCAGCCTGAGCCTTATGAGCCTCTGTGTTCAGGGAGAATACTTGGTAGGTTTTTAATTCTTTGAAGAAGAATTCTGTTGCTTCATGTGATTAGAAATATAACTGAGGCTATTTCTAGCTGTTGAAGAAGCTTGTCATCCTTTACTAAAGAATGTATGCATGTCTGGGCTGATGACAGATTATTGCACTCTGCTCTCATTCTCTTGATTCTCCTCTTGATTTAAGACATTAAGAGTTTGGGATTTCTTGATAATTTTAAGACTGTGCACTACTGCTGATGGCAAGACTGTATTTACTTTTCATTAGGAAAGTGATGGGTGAATAGAACTGAATGACATTTAGATGCAAAAATTCTTATCTAAGTAATAAATTGTGATTTACTTATGGACAGCTTCAGACACAGCTGGAGCAGAAACATCAACAATTCATTGAACAAGAGAAAATAATATCTGTTTTACAACAAGAGGTTATACATAAACAGCTTCATTACATTGAATCATTGGATGGGCTGCTGATAGGAAGCAGAGAGGTAAGGTTGGCTCTTGACTTTCTTTAAATGCAAATTGAACAAGTGACTAATAATAATGAAAAGCACATCCATAAATACATGGGAAAATTGGAGAAAATTAAAGATGCTTATGTTTTTGCTTTTTAATTCTTGTTTGACTAATTGACTGAATCTAGTGTAGTCACCAGTTACTGCTGCTACTACTATATATTGTACAAACTTCAGTGGCCTTTCATTTTTTTCTATCTCAGCATTCTCTTTATGTCTGTGGTTTGCCCCTTGGGCTTCTTGCTCTGATCAAAGGAAACAGATCTGGATAAAGAAAAGTTGCATCTATTCTGCACTAGGTGGAAAATCAAGAATGTTCTAGTCTGATAATGCCTGCTCTGCAGAATATGAAGGGACATCTGTCAGGAACCAAATTTACTTCAGAGTGTCATGTACACAAATACATTATAGAAGCAATTGTGTTTTAAATACACTGATCTGGGTTTTTTCCCTTGATTCTTAATATGAGTTTTTATTAAATTACTTTTACTATATTTACATTTTGTTCTCTTGAATAAAAATATGTGTACAAACAGGAAATGGAAAAATCAAAATGCCAAGAAAGATCAAGGATTGAAGATGCTGGGAAGTCACTTAACAGAAGAAACAATCAAAGTTAATAAGTTCTTTGTTATTTTCAATTAATAGTTTTGAAGTTTGCAGTAATGGTGTATTTCCTTTTATCCTCTATAGAAAAAAATTTTTATAGAAATTTGTCTTAGGTAAATATTTCAGAAGTCATTGACCTGAAGTTTTTCCATTTTTTTTCTGTTGTTTCTTTTTGGTTTAGTTTCATTTTTTTTGATTAAAGCAAGTATGGTGAAACCTACAGTAAGGGATCATGCAATGCATAATTGCTTTTTAAAATTATTGTAGTTACAAATAGGACAGACTTGTGCTTATTGTACTCTCAAAGTACAACTTTGTCCAACAGAACTAATGTTATGTATCTTTTTTGTCTAGATATGGCATATATTTTAGATATATATGATGCTATAATATTGGTCACGTTTTTAGCCATCTATGCCTCTTCCTAGTGTTTGCCTGATAAATATTTTCCATGCAGCACTTTCAACAGTATCTTAATGAACCAGTGCCATGTGGTGATTTACCCCAGTGAGGTTTCAAACAGTATTAAACCTCCAGGATATCGGCAGGAGAAGATACTGGGGTCTCAGCTGTTAGCATGCTCTTTCTGAGCTTGTGTTGGACCTGTTTACTATCCAAGTGGCTTTGTAGTATTTGGGACGTTTTACAGAGATTTAAAATTAAGACCCATTGTAATTTCTCTTCAACAAACTCTCAAATGGAGTGGGGAGAGAGAGATATACAGTCCAGTGTGATTTAGAAAACTGGTAGTCTGATTGCAAAATGGAAAGCGTCAGCCAGTCTGCAGCTAAATTCAGCACAGTTCTCATTGATGAGAAGTCTTAGTATCACAACCAAATGGTTAAGAAAAGCTTAATTGCTATGGCTCAAGACCTTTGGGGGTTTGTTAATTGTAATTTTTATCTGTTTGAGGTTATAAGGTATTTTTTAGAGACTCAAATTCAAATTAATATTAAAAGGGTAAAGCAGATTAACAGCTCTGAGACATTGCTCAGAGCTCTTCCTTTCCCTTTTGGTGAAACTCTGGCACTGTCTCCCAGTGCAGAAAGGGAAAACATGCTGTTAATAACTATCTCAAAAGAAGTGTATCAAGAATGTTATTTTTGCATCTGAGCGTTATTTTTGGAAAACATGTGTCAGCTCACATATGATAATTCCAAATTTATTTATATAGTTCTATATATAACAACCTATGATGGATTAATGATTTGGTATTGGGCATATGTCTGCTTTTAAATTCTAGCTACTGACAAATATTGGAATATCTTCTCGTAACTGATAGTCTCATCTTGTTTAAACACAGTCTAAAGTACTGTAATTGAATTTCACAAATAATTTTAATTTCTGAATACTATTTCAGTTTTAAAGTTTATCATAATCTTCCATGACTGTTTCAATACTCTTTCGATAAAAATGTAGCTTTTTGGACATTTTATACGAAGATGACTTTTAACACAATTTTTAGACTAGCTGATACAGACCATGCCATGCAATTTTAAGTGATCTATTGCATCCAACTAGGAACAACAACTCGAGTCAGCATTAAAGGTATGTGAGGAAGAAGTTGTAATGTATTTGAGTCAGTCACAAGAAAATAAGGAGGTGTTTGAAAATCATCTCAAAGACAGGTCTGAAGAGGTAACAGCTTGTTTTACAACTCTTCTGTATTGCAGAGAACACTTGTTATGATTGATTTAATCTGAAAGTTTGTAAAATAACAGCGAAAACATTTGCAACAGGAGCTGTGAATAGGAAGTAAGCTGGGAAAAGACGATGCATTTTGTGAGGGTAAAGGGGAAAAATCATACTTAAGAAACACTGGATAAGCTTAGGGAAAAGAAGCACCCAGATAAATGAATTGTTGAAAGAAGTAAAAAAACAGAATTATGTGAAACAAAGCATTCTCTTGGGGAAAAAAATGGAGGGAGCAGTATTGCAATATAAATTTAGGTGCATATAATTGATTTGTTCTTCAACTATCTTAATGGGGAAGAAGTCCTGGGCATAAGAAAATGTTTACTTCAAGCCCCAGAGTTTTATCATACTTTCCACTACTACATGAAAGCAAGAAGGAATTGAGTTTAAATATTAGGATGAATTTTTCTTTGTGAGTATGCCCAACCACATTAACTAATTATATAGTAGGCTCTTCATGTCAGTGCTGACCTGCTGAGAGAGAGGCTTCGTCAAACAGAGATTGCCAGACCCTAAAATTAAAAATCTCTTATGTATGTTCTTAAAACATTGACAAGCTATATTTAGAAAATAAGAATCAAAAACTGGGACCGCTAAGTTACCACTATCCTAACCTACTTTATAAAGCACAACTCAGGGATGAATTATGAGGTCTGTTATGTACTGTTGCAACTGTAATGCAACTAAATTCAGAGCCAGAAGTTCTATTGAATCATAGATGTGATTCTGTGCTCATTAAGAGAGAATAGCTATGCAAGTGAAAATAAAAATGTTTTATTTTAATGGAAAATAAATGTCTTTTCAGCTTCATTATTTGCAGAAAGAAATAAAAATAAAAGATCAGAATATTCAGGACACGAGTGAACAAACTGTTCTCCTACAAACTTTGCTTCATCATCAGCAAATGTTACAGCAAGAAACTATTAGAAATGGGGAGCTGGAAGATAATCAGATTAAACTCGAACAACAGGTACAGTATGGTGAGAAGTGTCTACGTAAAGAGAGAAAATTAAATGCCTTTAGATATGTTTTTGTAATACCTTTAAAATCTGAATGTTTCTTTGATAACTGAGTTGATAATTATGATTTTAGATATATCTAAAATAAAGAGTTTAGTGATCTGTTTTATCTTAAACCAGGTTCTGTGCTATCAGAAATGCTAGCTCGCATTAGAGTGGCTAGGTACTTTGAAAATCAAACCCTAGACTGCAATTAAGGAGAGGTGCATTTAAATTCAGAAAGTTGTCTCTTGTTATATTTACTAGAAACTATTTGTCTTTCAAATGTGCAAAGTTCTAGTCTTAAATTATATATAGACTATAAAGACATCTGCTGCGTTAAACCCCTCATTATGTTATGTGAGTTGCAAGACAAGGCAGTATGTTTCTTTGGAATGCAATTTAAAAGTACTCTGAATACTGTTTGCCAGGTATCCACTTTGGAAAAGGAGCTTCAGAATCAGAAAGCATGTGCAGCAGATGAGTTGAGAAAGGTGGAGGAGAAACTTCGCTTTGCTGCTCAGGAAGCAGATTTAAAGAGACAGAAGGTGGATGAACTGAATTGTACAATCAGGTAGGTTCAGTGTAACAGAGGGATGTTCTGCACAGAGACATGGATCAGAAAGATTGCTGTCTGAAATGGTATTCAGCTCTGTAGTTACACACTTCAGCCTCTGTATGAGCATAGACTCGAATTCAGAAGGGAAGCTTCTAAATAGCAGAGGCATGAGTTTCTGGAACAGTTTTCCAGTCAAATTAATGCATATCCTGGCAACTTATTTAGCCTTAAGATGGCACTTCATGATGCAGTTCAATTCATAAATGTATCAACTTGCTTGTAATTGTAGATAGTATATTCTAGGGGAGCTTGCTAGTCTTAAAGAATATTGTTTTGATTGCAAGAAAAGCCTACTTAACATGACTTTTTATTTCTGTTTTATTCACAAACCCTTGTCTTAGAGCATGTAAGGGTATACACATGTTGCTTTTATTACATGGTTCATTTTTTTCTGGTTGCTTCTATTAGGCAGATTAAATTGGAGATGGATCAGTGCAAGAATGAACTTATTGATATGGAAAAAGAAGTAGTGCAATTACAACAAGATGGTGAAAACAAAACAGTGCAGATAAATCAGTTGGATATCACTTTGGAAGAAGCAAGATCAGAGCTCAATAAAAAGGCAAATGAGGGTAATTGGGCTATTTTGTTTCTCAGGCTTCCTTTCATTATGCTATTTCTGTTTATGTATTAGACATTTTTCCATTTCCCCCTGTTTTATAATCAAGTACATGAGAGTCAAAAAATGATAATTTTTTTTAATGTATTAGTAATTCCATAGTTAAAAAAACCTGAACAAACAAAGCCAAACCCAACCAAACAACACCCCCACAATGCAAAAAAATCACAAGCTTTTTTTTAACATACCTTTGCAAATTCTCACTTCTGTGGTATATACCTTTACCCCAGGTGAAATGAATAAGTAGTTTCCCTGTAAATTAGCAATGCAGATTCTTACTGTGATAATCAAATGAGGCACATACATTTCATAAAGGCGTATGCTATTCACAAAAATTCAGCTCTTTAAAAGAAACAGAAAATCTCACAAGGGAGTCTGTGGAAATAAACTTTCCAATCTATTCTCTTCCATTTAATTTAATTGTACCATTGTTTTAAACCAGAGGAATACCAGCAATTCTGCTTGCATTTTTCATAGCACTGCATATTCAATTACTATATTGTCCCTGCACTTTCTCCTTGGCCAGATGTTTTTAGATATATCCTCATATTTCAAGTCATTAATTGAATGAAAACATAGCAAAGACTTACATGCCATAGGAAGGCTTTTGAATAAGAAGTCACTGTTTTTCTAGATTGTCCTAAAAAATACTGATACTGAAAATTTATTATGACCACAAATGCTACTAGGTAGTGGTGTTGCATAAAGACCCTGGCGTGCTGATGATTAAGCATTTTGTCTTTTGTGGTGTGTGTGTGTAAAATAGTGAATGATTTAGAAGATAAGCTGCTTCAAAGTGAGACTTGCCACAGGGAAGCCTTACAGAAAATAGCAGAACTAGAATCTGCATTACACAATGCCCGTGGAGAATTAAAAATCACTTTAACACAGCTTCAGGAATTGCAAGATGCATTACAGAATGCACAGTCCTCTCTGGAGGAGAAGCACATTGCTATCATGGAGCTAACAACTGAGCTCAGGTAAGCTGGTATCTTTTCCATCATGAAAACTTACTTGTGTTAATTTTTCCTTAGGAATAGCAAGTAGCTTGGATGGCTTTTTTCTAATGTTCTTAACAGCTCTCTATAATTTTTAGGTGCTTTTCAGCTGTAAGATAAGTTGATACTTGAGCTCCTCAGCTCACTTTTAATTTCTAAAAGTGGTGCTGAATTCTTTTTTAGGAATTCTATTTTAAAAACTGCTAAAATTATTTTCTGAATCCCAAAGCTGTGAAGTAATTGTACAAAGAATAATGAAATTTTCTAGTTTCCTTTCTGACCACAAATTAATGGTGCTTTCTTCTGTACTATTCTTTTTTAAGAACATGTTTTCCTCATATAGCCAATTAAATAACTTGAATAATGAAGTTGTTGGGCAATCTCCACCTGGAATATAGTAAACAGAATTATTCCATTTGGGTTTGTTTCTTTGCAATCAATTAGTTGATTCATGTTTAGGGTAATATGGCTGTAAGTAACAGAGCTAATGATTTCCAAGCTGGATACATGAAGCTAAGCAACTGAATGTGCATTAAGCAATTAAACATATGAGAATTTCAGGTATTGCAAGGGTGAAGTTGAAGACAAAAAACAAGAACTCCTTGAAATGGACCAAGCACTGAAAGAAAGGAATTGGGAACTGAAACAAAGAGCAGCTCAGGTCAGATTATTTTAAGTATGTTACTGACAATTGGTACTGTTATGTAGTAGATAACTTACGAAAAGCCTGCTAGGTTTGGTTGCTTTGAAGTATTGTCTCAAACTGTACTGTTACTGTAGCCACGGAGTCAAGCTCAAAACCAGCTCGGTTTACTGAAGCCTTATGGTACCAGGAAAATCAGGCTGTGCTCCCCTAAGGGACACAGAGTTCTGGTTTAAAGAAACAGAAGCCTCATGCAAACCCTTCATTAGTTCTTCATTAGTGATAAAGTTATAAGACAACTGTTCTCATCTTGATGTTTGGTAAGAGGAAGAAAGAGCTGTGCTGAAGTGTGCTTGGAGATGATAGACTCCTTTCCTTGTTTGCACTGGAGCATGTTTGATTAGCTCTAAAGCAGCCTCTAAATATGAAATGGTGTCTTGGTTGAGAATACATTTCTGTAGCTCACTTGAAATATTTTCAGTCTTTTGGTCTGGCTTCTTTGATGCCCATCATGGGAAAATTCTTTTTCTGCCACTTATAATTAGCCTCTTCCTGCAGGAGTTACTAGCCTTTGTATTCAAGAATATTTGAGGTTCAGAGAGGAGGAGTGGAGATTTGAATAAATCTGTTTAAGCAACTGACACTGTAAGGAGGCCAGATCTTGCAATATATTTTTGCCACAGTATCCTGTGAGCTGCTCCAGGAATTCATCAAAGCTTTTGATGAATTGATGTTTTTTTTTGGTTTGGCAAAATCTGTCACTTTCTAACAAGAGGGATTTGTATAATTACTCATAATATTTATTTTAAAATGAGATATAGGCTTGTATTCTGTGTATATGAGGACCTAACATATTCAGTTATGGATTTTTTTCCTGATTTTCCCCTTTTCTTTTTATGTTTGGCCACTATTTTTTTAAACAACATAGCTAGGGTGCAGTTTTATATTGACTACTCCAGAGGATACTCTTGAGGCTACAAAGGATTAATTTCATTCATTTTGCTGTCATAGTTTGTAATATTGCTTCTTAAAATCTATATACTAATTCAAAATAAAATATTTCCTTTTCTTCCTTTCTTACCTGTAGATTACACAGCTGGATATGACAGTTCGTGCATATAGAGAAGAAATGGAACAACAAATAATTCAATTACAGTGCAATTTAGAAAAGTCAGAGTTGGAAATCAAGGAATGCAATAAAAAGGTAATTCTCACTTAATTAAAAACAGTCTCCCTAACAAAGGGCAGATAATTTTATGAGAAAGTCTGGTCCTGGGACACAATAGCTGGACAGGTTTAATCTAGAAGATGAAAACTGGTTTCTTATTATAGAGAGAGGGAAGGCAGTACCTTAATAATGTACCAGCAAAAACACTTCATTTGTCAGTTGAAACAATAAATTTTGCAGGGATATAACAGTGCAAAAACGAAAACTTATTTTTTCACTTGATATGATATAGCTCCCAAACTGCTCTTTTGGTAAAGGAACATGTTGACAAAATAAAAAATCGACAAGGGAATCCAAAGTCAGTGGTAAAACTGATGGTTATTTGTGAGTTTTCTTTGTTTTGTGGTTTGGGTTTTTTTTTAAATCATTCTGACTTTGGTAAAATATCAGTTCTGATTTAATTGCATTTTCTGTTCAGATTGAGAGCTTAGAGAAGAAACTTCAGCATTCTAAAGATCAGCTTCGTGAAAAAGAGTTTGAATTGCTCCAGAGAGACCAAGAAATAAATCAGCTGAAGAAAAAAAAAATCAAAGAAAACAACATAGCCTAGAAGCTCTTGAAAAGGTAAAATGTACATAACAAATTATCAATTTTTAATGCCATTACTGTACCTGCCTAGAACGAACTATACAGTGTCTCTTTAGCATAAGTGTCATTAATTCTCCCAGAATCATTGTATTTTATATCCTGGTGTTTGCTGAATCTTAATCCCCTGAAGTTAAACCAGTTTAGTTATTTAAAAGATACAAATTTAATGGCACACTCTTAATTGTCTGCTTTCTGTGGAGAAATTTGAATACTGATTATCTTTAGTAACCCTGTTTTCTGACTGTGGACAACATGGTCTTCCTTGAAATGAAACAAAATGCTGTATAATGAGGGCTTCTCATGATTTAGGTACTATCTTGCAAAAATTATTGCATCCAAAGAGCCCTGATATGTGGCACGTTTATAGGAACAAGAAGTGAGAGTTTTTTGGCATAGTGAATGGGAGCATATGGATAGAATAAACTTTATAGATGACTTTATGCATTACATAAATCTTTGGTTTGGTGCATGAATCAGTCCCTACAAATATAACTGTGACCTGAGATAAGTAGGCTTTGTGCAGATGATTGCCAGCTAGAGGTAAACTGCAAAGCCCCAACGGCTCCTGCTACTTTGGTTGTGCTGCATTTGTGTGTTTCTTTTCCCTAGGGTGAGATATCAGAGAAGGCTTATTTCTGTGTGGTCACCAAAAGCATTTGGTCTGCATTCTACATCATGGAGGCTTGGCAGTGTAACAGCTGAATCTGAAGGTTGTTTCACTGCCAATTAAAGCAGTGTCAGCTCTCCTGTCTTGTTTTCTGTTAGGTTGTTTATGACACTCGAGAACAGGACAGTGACTGCTACTACCATTCACACATATCATTAACATATTTCCAACTTTTCCTAAGGGATGATTCTGAAGGAAAGAATTTCCTAGCTAGCCCCTGTACAACTGCTGACTAGACCCTTTCTTTCCAGACAAATTGCCTTGTTATTGTTTTTCCTAAGGAATAGCAGGTAGGGAGAGGCCTTAGAATGATATAAGAAAGGCTTTGAAAATAGACCTACTCCAGTCATGTTCCTTTAGAGACTTGGGATGAAGGAAAAGAAATTTTAAGTTTATTTTCATTGTAATGAGGTGGATAAAACACTAGATTTTGGAAGCATTCTGCATAAAATACAAAATACAATGCAGAGGGCTTCTGGCTCCACTTAGAATATGATGTGGTTCCTTCTTTGTTTAAAAATTGTGTATATTAACATGATATAAGAAAACACTTTCCCCATTAGTAACACATTGCAGACTGACTGACCAGTCTTCCACAGAAACTTTCTGTCCTAGTTCTAAAAACTCAATTGCCTAATTTATCTAGGGAAAAGGGGTAGGGGCTGTGTGTGTGTGGCCCAGGGGAGTAGTCTGCCTCATTCTTTTTCCTCTTAATACACTACTTTGTCTGCTTATTACAGAAAATATATTAGTTCAGGGAAGGAATTGCTAGAGAGGGTTGATTTCTATCCTAGTCCACTCTACCCCTTTGGGACTCATGAAATAACCAGGTCACAGATTTTTCGGTTGAATCGTTCTTTGTTCTTACTCTGCTTCAATTTGCAGTGAGGATCTTGTAACAATTCAGCACTCTGCTACCCTTCGAAGTTGTAAGTATTCCAAATAAAGGAACTGAAAATACCGTAATGAACATTAAGAATGGGTTTTTCATTTTTCTGGGAAATTGAAGTAATTTCCTTTATTAAAAAAAAAAAAAAAGGCAGATTGGACTTATAGCAAACTAATTTTTTGTGACCTCAGTTTCTTCTGATATGAGAAATGAAATTGTTTAAAAACCTAATGTTAATGTAAACATGGCTGCTGTGTATCATATACTAAAGAGACTGAATGCTCTTTCTATAAATGAACTGTTGAATAATTAGATCCACCATGTAAACTTGTTTTTTGAAGCAGGGGTGGGAAGAAGCTAAAGCTCTAGAAACAAAAAAACCCCACCCAACCTCAAACACACTGTGTTTGGCTGCATTTATTTCTATGTACTCTAGAAAATCCAGTTTACATTCACGTTGCTATTTTTCTTGCTTTGTGCTGGTAAACATCATAAGCTTTCTTCCTTTTGATACCTTGATAATGTTGATGGGGTTTTTACAAACACTTCCTGAATTATTAGAATTTCTGGTTGCTAGGAACTTAAACACAAATGAAATCCAACATGAAACCTTAAGCCTTACACAGAGGAGCAATTTCAAAATACAGTGCTCCTTTAAACTGTACAAAATTTTTACAGGGATTTGCATATGAAGATTTCTTAAAATATTCCACATAACATTTTCCTACTTATCTGCTAGAACTTAGTATGTGTTGGAAAATTTGTAAATTGTGCTCATTTGGAAAGCAAATGTACTTCACTTACAAGAACAGTGGACAAAAATGCATCAATAATGTCAGTCTAGGGGTCAAAATTTGAGAAAGCAGCCATGGACTTGAGACCTGCTGTTAGTTTTCTTGAATTTGTAAAATAAATCTTAATAATGAAAAGTAATATCTTGTTACAAATTGATTTAGATATAATAATTTGAATGCAGAAGTTTAAAGGAAGGTTCTGATCACAGATACTTTGTTTCAGGGGCAAGAACTGTGAAGAAATGAATGTTGCCCATTGGACAAGCAGCAACCCAGGAATGCTACTGCTGGCATCATTATTGTGCATTCCAAGAGGAAATGTTAATGTTGTATTTCTAAAAAAGGAATGCAGTTATTTGTACTGAAGCAGATGATACCCTTTTTATTTTTCCAGCTGTTTTTAAGATTATTGCCTTGATTTAATAACATATTAATTTATTTTTTCATACTTAAAAAAAAATTATTTCTCTTAAGTTGTAGGAATTAATTTCAGCTCTTGTCTTTTTTCAAGGATTTTGTATGGTGTACTTGTTTCGTATCTCACTTCTAATTAAAAACACAATGGTATTATTAAGAATTTTTGTTTGGGAATATTTTATCTTCTTTTTTTGTACATATGCAGTGTTGCAGACACAACATCTTATTAAAATTGACCTGTTTGCAAGATGTTTTAGGACACTGATTTGATCACAGACACTGGGAAAACCTGCTTGCTTTATTCCAAGCAGTATCTTTAAAATGCAAAGGCCATAAAGCTTTCTGAGCTTTGAGCTTTTTTTATTTCTAACAAAAATCTCTACAAAAATTATCATAGATTAAAATGGCATCATAATTATGCATTCTAAAACATATTTATTTCCATTTTTCCAAAAGTACTACACAATTTAGCTGTACGAATGCCTGGTGGCTCCACTTTTATATTTATATGAGCATCAGAAACTGCAAATGTGGTTATGAGGCCTCAATCTGCGTCTGAATAATGCATACGTGATTTATGTGCATTAAGACATGTGATTCATACTTCAGAAAATCAAGTTAATAAAGTTACTTGACTTGAGGAACAGAATTGAATGTGTTGCAATTTAAATCCTAGGCCTCAGTTAAGTGTTTTGTACATTAAAAGTGAATCTTGGCCAACAAATATATCTATTGTGTTTCTGCAACTCTGCAAGTGGTCCTGTGCCAAAGTCCTTGGGCAGTCATAGGCCTTTCATTGTTTATGTAAACACGTTCCACAAATGCCACACTCTAAGTGGTTCTACAAAACCAGCCACACATTCTGCTACCATTGACAAGGTCAAGATACACTTATCTAAAATATTTCTGCAGTTTCAGATTATTTAATCTGCTATTATGAAAATTATGATGTAGCGAAAAATACTGTTCCTTACAGAAATATATTGCGTGTTTTACATCAAGCTATACGTTTCTCTACATAATAGTAAAGGAAAAACATTAGAATTAGGTTGACTGGTGTAATAATTGCAAATTAAACTATTATTTTTTTCCTCTTTAGGCACATCACTTTGCCTTCAGGCTAGAATTCTATGCATCAAATTTCAGACAGATTTTTTTTAAAGCAGTGGAACATATAAGCCCTTCAAACCAGGATTTCAAGTGGAAAATACAACCAATCTGTAATTACAGCTGCATCACAACACTAGTGGAATTCCACTAACTAGCATTGCATAAAGCCTCGCTTGCTCCTCCTACATGCACTAAATATAAATGTGCATGAGCAGCAAAAGCAATTTGCCTAATCTCTGAATCAGCTAAATAGCATTTGCACTAAAATTTTGTCTGTATACTAACTTATGTGGTTAAACTGTGGGTCAAACCTGATAAATAAGCAGAATCATAGTTACGTTTTCTCTGTTTAGATGTTGTGCTATTTTATTGCTTGCCTGAGAAGTTAATGATTCCACTTATACTGTTCAAGTCAATTTATTTCTTTTGGAAAGGATGGAGTTGGGGTTTTTTTAACATAATTTCAGTTAAATGTTTCTGTAGGGTCCTACTTTTCTTGAATTACTAATGAATTTACTTCTCTGCAAATCCTGGAACACTAAGTTCATTTTTCTGAAGTGCATTGCATCACATGGGATTGCTGAGTCTTGGAAAACATTTTACTGGGGATAATGGCATTGCAATTAGCTGAATGCTGCTCATAAGGCTAATTGCTTATTAAGGTCTTTCTTTTTTCTGTCACTGAGGGCAGAAACAACAGACTGAGTTTCTTTCTGCAATGTACCTGCAGTTACTGCATGTTAAGTTCGCGTTGCACCCAAGTGCCAGTCCAAATGCCCCTCTGTTTAATCCACAGTATATATGCAAAATTGGTGGAATATTTTCTCCAAAACTAGAATGGTCCAAAACTCAGACATCATGCTAGTTCTGATTTTTTAAAATTTCCATGTTGTCATTTGCAGAATCGAAAGTGTTGAAAGAGATTCCAGTCTTAGCAAGCACGTAGTGAAGCTGGTCTGTTCAACATCTTCCTGTCAGTTCTCCACTGCCAGTATACTTGCTTGCTTTCTCTATTCTTGGTTGGGGACACTGCCAAAAGGAAATGTGAGGAATCTGTCCAACAACTTGTCTCTTTCAAAATCCACATCCCATTTTTCAATTTTTTTTTTTTCTGTAATGGCTACTAGGACTCATAATAGTAAGGGATTGGGAAGAAATCCATTCCTCATTCTGTTGCAAAAGAACAAGGAGGGTGCAGTAGGTGTAGAAAGTCTGACCAGCTTTAGCAGAGGGATCCCACTTTGGGTGCAGTTTACTTTCCATAAATATGAGTGGAAGACTTGACACTACAGACTGATTGTAACTGTGGCAAGGCTTTTCCTGCCAGTATTGTGCAAGCTGGTTATTCTATTAAAAAAAAATCCATGTAGTTTACAAATGTCTTATTTTTAAGTTTAATCAAATTTTGTATTAAATATAATCCGTGTTGATAATGCAGTTTATAAGCACATGCAGGAGCATCTGCTTCTGTTTTTGTCTAGTTGGAGATTATCCCTTAATCATGCAAGGCCCAGGTGTGCACTTTCAGATTTGTTGACTCAGGGAAGCTGGAGATAACATTAAAGACCAGTCACATTATACTGTAGTCACATTTAGGTTGTTGCTCCTCTGAAGAAGACTCTTGCTTGAACCACTCAGTGAAAAGAATGGCAAGAAGAAATGTCCTCATTACAGGTTGCTCCTCAGGAATTGGATTGGCATTAGCTGTAAAAATGGCAAAAGATGAACAGAAAAGATTTAAAGGTAACCATGTATCTGTTATTTATCTTTATAAAAAGATTCTGTTCAAGACAGTGCTGTTTTTTCTTCTGTGATTTTACAGGCAGTTGTATTCAGCTTGGTGACTCGTTTCTTGTTAGTTTTCCTCTTTTACTCTCAAGAAAATACAATACAGTGAAAAATATACTGTTTTCTGTAAGCAGTTTATATTTCTGTAGCTGTACTGAAACTGAACAACTACTGGAAGTGAATAAGTTTACACACACACTGGGAAATGATGGGAACATAAAGCTGAATAGCTGCAGATCTCTGTAGTGTGCTACCTCAGATACACATTCACAGCTTTGCTTGGGGCTCCTAAAATCTGTTGAATGAAACGTATGTGCCCATGTCCACTTGAGGACCAAAGGAGGGAATTTAGATAAACAGTTCCTAAATTTGCAGTTTTTTCTTTAAAGCACATCATTATTCCAACTCTGTGCAGGCATAACTGGGTGAACAAAGGGACTGGGATTTGTCTTACTGCTGCAAAACAGGATATTTGCTATGATTGAAAATGGATGGCAAGGTGAACACAGCAATCTGTGCTAATTCAGTTTCTCGTACTTACTTTCACACTTTTTTACTGCTAACTGACTGGATGCAGATTCAGAGCTTTCCAAGTAATTAGGCCACAATAATGTTAAAACTAATTTCTATTTTGAGAAGTAGTTGGCAAAAAGTAGACATTTTTTCAACCTAAGGAAGTATTTGTCTTCCACTTTTTTAATAAAATTATTGTTGGTCTACTAAACAGGTTGATGGTGATTTGAAACAAAAAAAGAAAGAGATAGGTTTTGGGTACCTAAAAACAATTTAACCGTATAACTTGATATCTGTTACTTAAATTTTGGTGATAATATTATCTTTATACACTGCATTCTTCATTGTGTGTAGTGGTTTAATTCTTCTTTTGAATTTCTTGAAGATTTCAGAAACAGTTTCTGGGAAATCAGTGACAATATATGTTGAAAATAGTCTTTTTACTTCTAGTTTTTATCTGGTTTCTATCACTGATATTTAAGATCTGGATGTAAAAGCAAAATTCTTTAATACTTCTCAGTAAGACTGACAGAGTAAAGATTTTATTTCTGCTAACTGTTGCTTCTGGTGTTTTGCAGTTTATGCCACAATGCGGAATCTGTCCAAGAAAGAGCCACTGGAGGAAGCTGCGGGTCACAGGCTGGGCAAAACCCTCGAAATTAAACAACTTGACGTCTGTGATGAACAGTCTATTAAAGCTTGTGTGAACAGTATCCCTGACAGAAGGATTGATGTCTTAGGCAAGTACAGGATGTGTGTGCTATGAACAGATACCAGATTTCTGTATATCATCATCTCAAATAACCTGCAGAAGTTTCATCAGTGTAGTTTTTAAATTATCAAAGTAATAATAATTGCGTAGTATATTCTGTTCAAGATTTTAAGACTTCGTGCAGACATGAGTAGATTAAATCTAACCCTGCTTTCATGAAGTAGGGAAGCTTATTTTCCTTGTTTATAAAGGAGAAACTTGATCACAGGGAAGTCTTGGATAAGATGATACAGTTTTTAGTAAATGTGAGAACTTTTGCCTAAACCAGCACCTTCATGAGCAAGACTTTCTACTCTATTGATGAAGCAACAACTCTTTGTACTAAGAAAGCAACAGCATTTGGGAATTAGCAAGTAAAAGAACAAATACAAAGAAAGTAAGGATATTTTCACTTTGTATGGAGAATTTAAATTGTACTTTACAAATAATTCAACAAGAAGTGTTTTCATACTGTTTTGCTAAAAATAAATATTAATATCTTAGTAAGATGGAAATTGCTTACACCATCAGCTATTAAATCTTCTCTAATAGAAAATTATGGATCTACATTTATTTTGATTAATTATTAAAGCAGTGCTTAACAAGCTGTTTCTGCAAAATGTATTATACTCTAATTTGACATACTACTTGTAATGCAGAATGCCAGTCCTATCATCATTCTCCACTTACAAATATCCAGGAGACAAATAAAAATCAATAGAAGTGTGTGTTTTGTTCAGTTGGTTTGTTTTGTTGGGGATTTATTTCCTCTTGAAGATATGAATGTTAAGAAAACAAAAAGCAGACCACAATATGGCCCAGTCTATCATGTTTTGAAGACTTCTGTTCATTCTTATGAGTATTGACTGTAACTTTTAATTCTTAATACTGAATTATAAACAAATACAGGTAATTCTTGTCTCATTTTCCTATAATACTTTAGTAATTTTTTTAAAAAAGGACTAATCAGAAATAAATTAGTTAAAATGCAAAGTATCTCATAATTTAAATTGGATTAAAAGCATAGTTAAAAATAGAGAAATCCGGAAATGTCAAGTGTACTTGCAAAGCTTTAGTGACAATAACATCTTTTAATCCTTTCTAAAAGGATTATTTAAGGATCATTTAACCCTTAATCCTCATTTTACTTTCAAATGTTTTCCAGTAATGATTACAAGTTTATGTTTATGGAGGTTGTTGCTCACTGTTGTCTCCCATTTTGCCCAGTGAGCAATGCTGGAATGGGGCTCATTGGACCTATTGAATGTCAGACCATAGATGAAATGAAAACTGTGATGGATACCAACTTCTTTGGACTGGTTCGACTCCTGAAGGAGATTTTGCCTGACATGAAGAGGAGAAAGAGTGGGCATATAGTTATAATAAGCAGTGTTATGGGAATACAAGGTAAAGTTTGTTTGTTTGTTTGTTTGACCTAAGAGTTCCATACTCAAAATTTAAAGCTTTCCTCTTTTTATCTAAAAGCAAAAAAAAAGTAGGAGCTGACATATCTTAACTGTTGCGTTTCTTAATGCTGAAGTTCCAACCATAAAAAGTACCTGATGGGTTTTATGCATCTAAGGGGGATGTTACTACACAGCTACTCTCAAGACATTTTAGCAACAAAACCTGCAGAGTGAATCTTTTTTTAGGGTTTTAACTTAAACTCCAATTTTTTTTAAATGTTATTGTTTTATTTTTATTATCTGGAGAATAGGGCTTGGCATCACTTTTATCTTTCTTACTGGAAGAAATTATGGGAACAGACAAACATGCTTATTACAGTCTGCAAAATAATCATAATAGAATAAAATCCAATCCTGAACAACTGTACCACCTTTTTGTAAAGTTTCTCATCTCATAAAACTCGGAGAGTAAAATTTCACTGACAGATAATGGTGCTCCCACTCTCGTGTCCCATCCTGTCTAACTGTATTTGTTTCAATTATTACAACTTACCTGGATTATTCTGGTGAGCAAGGGCCCTACAGCAATCTGCACAAGTTGTAATATTTACCCTCCACCTAAATGGATTGATGTAGTGCTTTTTCTAGCTCACTCAGATGTAAGTTGGGTCTCTTGCACAATTGGATCTCCTGCATTACACTCAGCTCCTGTGTTCGTCTATTTAAGTCTTGCTGATAAATAATGCAGATGGTATTATGTGTACAGACACTTCCACATCTTAGACTACAAAATAATATCATCCAAAGAGATCACAGCATTGCCTAGGAGGAGGAAAGGTATTAGTCAAACATCCTTTCCTAGACTAAGCAGTTTCGAGAACTTAGGCAAAAACCAGTGTTTAAATTCAGCATGCATGAGGATTTTTCTAATGTTTTCTCAGCAAGACTGTAGAAATGAGGTTTTAAAATTATTAGTATGTTGAACACGATCACATTCTAAGAGATGTTTTGTTTGTACTTCAGGTATTTTATTTAATGATGTTTATGCTGCATCTAAGTTTGCTGTGGAAGGATTCTGTGAAAGTTTAGCTATTCAAGCACTCAAGTTCAAACTGCAGTAAGTATTGATCCACTGGTGTAAATTGTATTTTAGATAGTTTTAAATATTTCAGACCTAGTAAACAGATTTTTAAAGCTTGCTGCTAAAGAGATTGAGAACCCCTTGAAAACCATATGTCACAAAAGGCATAGAAATGTTCACACTCTTCATGCTACATAAGCAAATAAAAATATCTAGATGTTAAAATAAACATGTTCTCTTGAATAGTTAAAGACTGTTTAGCTGTGGATAAAATACAGCCTTCTTAGGCAATTCACAGATGAAAAACTTCTAGGGTTCACCACAGAGAGTGAGCAAGTGCAAATCCATCAGAATGGAACACAGGGAGAGATACCTGTAATGACAGGAGGTGGGAGCAAAGTGAGAACAGTGTGCTGTACTATTTCTAATGTTATACACAGTATTTAAGAGACTGGTCCTGTGCACCATCTGTGGATTTTGGGGTTTGATTTGTCGCATGTATATTCACACTCATGTAATTGTGCTACTGTTCTTCACGTGAAGTCCAAAAACTGGTAAATATCCACTGCATCTGTGTGTGCCCAAGCATTTAGCCCCTGTGCTGTGGGAGACACCAGCTGTTGTGGGATTTCAGAGACAAAACTCTGATTCTACATACTGCTCTGCAAAGTTTGGAGAAATTTAAAATAAGTGTATTGTGATGATACACAGGATATACCAGAATTCATAATTAGATTTCAAGAGTATAAGACACAGCAAAAAGGAGGTTAAAAAAGGAAGTATAAAAGGAAAAGTTAAAGGTCCGATGGGAAGAGTGATGCAAGAGAAAAAGCTTTAGTTCCAGCAGTAGCTGGAATTCTGCTGTGAAGGTCAATAGCTTGATTTAGTTCTAAAGAAGGACCTTTAGAACATCCCCAAAAAACTCAAGTCTAGAAAGCGGTCCTATTCCAAAGAGTGTTTTTACAAACACAGTGGCTGAGAGTTATTACTGCCTGAGAAAAGAACTGGGAAAAAAACCCAACCAGTATCTGTATTTCAGTGATTTGCTCTATGCTATTGAACAAAAAACCACAGCAAAAGTCTCTATATTGTAGTTTATTATTATACTGTGGAAGAATCTTGAATTATCTAACTCTGACAGCTTGACAAAGAAAATCCATGTTTGGACAATTCCCCCATCTCTTTCAGCTACTTCTAGTTTTATCAAGGGAAACAAAGAAATTGAGGCAGAATTTTGTCCAGAAAGCAATGAATTGTTATAATCCATTAATTATTTTTCTTAATATCTGCTAAGTTCTTGTGGATAAATCATCCACAGCTGCGAAACAGCAGGTAACAACTGCACTCAGTTATGCCATGAATTAAGTTACAGCACTTCTCTGAAATTTAAACTATGCAGATTTCTACTACTACATGGGGATAGAGAGGAGGAGCATGAGAACAGTAATGCAGCATGGGTTGCCTTTACAGAATGTACTGTTTAATATTGTTGGCTAAGAGTGCAACTCTTCAATATTTCTTTTTTGGGAAGGATTGAGGGGTGTATTTTCCATGGGGGATAGTCAAAACACAGTATATCTTTGCTTTTTTTGAACAGGTTAAGTTTGATTGAACCAGGCCCAGTGGTTACAGAGTTTGAAAGAAAAGTGTTTGAAGATGGAAAGAAAATGGATCTTTCAGCTGCAGATGCAGAAACAGCTGAGATGTTTACTAATATTTACCTTAAAAATTACAAGCAGATTTTCCAGAGTCTGGGACAAAGTGCTGAAGATGTTGCAGAGGTAACTCATAAACAACTCTCCATCTTCTTTTTCTTGATTTTTTTTTTTCCTTTGTAATTTACAAATGCGGTGGTTTGTTGGTGGGTTTTTCTGGTAGAAGCATTAGATTTAATTAAATGTAATACACATGATTAAAAAGGGTTTTTAAAAACTCCAGAGAATATTAAGAGTTCTAAATAAAACCCTTTAGAATATTAAGAGAATGTTCTTTTTGAAGTATTGAAGACGAGTTGTAATTTAAATACCACTGAGGTATTAGATGCCCTGTATGTCATCTGTTGAAGGCTGAACACTCTGCAGTGTTACCATAGGCATGCCCAGGGCTCCCACCATTGGCAAAGCTGCTGCCCTGTCCATCTCCCTGGTGATCCCTCCACTGTGGGGAAGTTCACTCAGCCACCCCAGACTGCCAAGGCACAATAGAAGAAACATGGACATAGTTTCTGGTGCTTGAGGCTTCCTGCAGAAAGACAAGTTTAGGCAAGCAGGGGAAGGGGACAATCATTTCAGGTGTTTGCTGGTAAGGAATAGCTTTGGTGTCAACTGAAGGTTCCCAGATCTTGCTGCAAAATGCACTGTCCCGATCCTTTCCCAGTGAACTGTAAAAGAAAGGATCTACTATTGTGGGCATATTTTGGAAGACTATTCAGAATACTTAGGTATAAGGTGCTATTCACCATGGTACAGAGAAACAGAAATAGGACTAGGAATAAATAAGAAGTACTTCTTATGGCCATAAAATATTTTAAGAAAATTTTCTAATGAAATTCTAATAAAACTATATAAAGGGTTTTACATAATTCTAGGACTTTATTCTTTCACTTTTCCACTGCTAACTGAAAACTGGGGTTTTACTTTATTGTTTTGATAAAGGTCCTTTGAAAATTCTATTTCTCCTTCTCTACAGCATACAGTAAAGATAATTCTTTCAGAAAATCCACCTTTTCGCCATCAGACCAACACCTTGTATACTCCAATGACAACTCTGAAGTATGCAGATCCAAATGGAGATCTACCCATTGATATATTCTACAAAATGGTTTTTCAGCATGACAAAATCTTCAGTGCAAGTCTTAACTTCATCAAATTGCTACGGTGGAGAAGTAGAAAGAGCTTTGACCTGGGGAAACCCTCACAATAAATATGAGATTATATAGTGCAAATTGGGATTACTTGTAGCTACCGATGACTCAGTATGTTGTTATTCAAATGGCTTTGCTCTGTAATTGTGAAAAGGCATTCGAGATGTTTATTTGAGCTTAGTCAACATATTCAGCTGAATGTGTATATCTTCAACATTAGTTTGCAGAACCTTGCAACTAAAATCCTCTAACTACAGTTTTATTCTGTTTAGTGTTTGCTTTTCACACCGATATGTTTTTGTGGGAATGTGGACACTGACTGACACTTGTGTATTCAATATTAGCCCGATCCCTTCACTTAGTAGAGTATAATACATAGTGAGATGTGTACCGTAGGTAAACTATTTAGATTCTTAATCTAATAAAAATATTATATCTTTTTACTTATTAGAATAGGATAGAATCAGTAATCCTTCAATCACAGCTGCATTATTGTTTTCAGAAGTCGAATCTATTCATCAGCAACAGAAGAGAAAGTCTCATCAATCTTAAAGTGTCACAAGTGGAATATTTATTATTCATATCTATTTATTATAATATTCTGAATGCTTCCTTTATGTGCAATGGTTACTATCGTATTACACTTAGTGAACAATAAAATGTTTTTAAAAGCAACTTAAAATATCTTCTTACTGTCTTGGTACTATTATTTTGAAAACCAAAGTATTGTCAGTAATAAGTGATTCCAATTCATTAAATGCCTTCAGTGTCTGAAGGAGAGCCACTGGCTCTCCTGTTCTAAGCTATCCTAATAAGCAGGTGTTAAACCAAAATTCTATCATGAAAAGGAGGTCTTTTCCTTGTCTTTCTCTCACCGTAGTCTGACAAGTCATCTGAGGCCAAGCTGGGGGCCTGGGTTTAAGTGCTGTTCTTGCATGGCATTCCTGTTCCCTGACCTCCAGCCTTGCCCCTCGGGCCTCCAGGCTGGTGTTTCTCAGCACATTCCAGCAGCTGTCCTTGTTTCACCCAGAGAGCCCAGCTGGAGCTCACTGGGGATACAGGAACTGTCTTTCCTTCAATACTTTCTCACTAAGCCAAAATCTAACTCCGTGCTGGGACTTGCCCAGCCCTGCCCTGCCCCTCCCCAAAGGAGCTCCAAGAAGCCAAGCAGCAGCCCAGGCGTGGGCAGCTCCTGTGGATGCCAAGCACTGCAGGGAACACGACTTGCTCTGCAGTCATGACCCTCCTGGTGGGGCCCGAGGTTTGGGGGCGTGCAGGGCCCTCCTCAGGACAGCAGGCAGGGGAGTGAGGGGAGAGCAGCACCCGCGGCAGCCCCTGTGCACAGCTGGAGGCCTCAACCACGTCCCACTGCTAAAACAAACCTCCTGGAAAACACGGGGCTGGTGCCTACAGCCCAGCATCACCGTGTGCATGGCACAGAGGTGGGAACAGCAGCCAGGCTGAAAAGGAGCAGGCAAGAACCAAAGGACAGCAGTGGTGCTGGCGCTGAAGGGAGCACGGCCACTCGCCCTCTGCAGCCCTTCGCCATCAGTGAGGGGCCAGCGCTGGGCCCAGCTGGGCACAGGCAGCCAGGGAAGGGCAGGGCGTGCCACGAGCAGCTCAGTGTCGCTCAGCTGTGGCTGTCGCTGGCCCGCAGGTTGGGCTGGGCTGCATTCCCGGGCAGTTTTCCTGTGCAGCACAGAGCAGCACGGTGTGACCAAGGCCATGGGTTGTAAAGGCCCTTCCACGAGCCGCTAACGGCTCGGTCCGGTTAACTCACACAACCCTCACACTAATGGTTATGGGGTGGCTGAAAGCACAAAACGCAGCTTCACAGAGGGATGCCGAGCAAACCCCTTCGTGGCTGCGAGTCGTGGATAAACGACGGATGAAGAGCCGAGCGCCAACCGCGCGCCCTGCTGTGCGAACGCGCCTGCCTGGGGTGTCAAACCCCCCGCTACGACCGGAACCGAGGGAAGAGCAGCCCGAAGCAGCTCCCGGCGGCAGCAGCCGGGCCGAAGGGCGGGCGGTGCCCAGGTGGGGCAGCCCCCGGGCTGACGGACCGACGGACGGACCCAGGGCCCCTCGCCGGCCCCGCCGCCCGCACGTGGCCTCGCGCCGCTTCCGGCTCCCGCGGCGCGCGGCGGAAGCTGTTCCGGCTTCCGGCGGAAGCGCCGTCCCCACAGGTTGAGCCGGAGCCGGAGCGTTTCCGCCTCGCGGCCGCCGCTCCACCGGGCCGGGTGAGCCCAGCTTGGTCCAGCCCAGCTTAGCTCAGCCCAGCCCAGCCGAGCACCCTGCGGGCCATTCGGCCGCTCGCCTCCCCTCACCCCGGTCATAAGGCGGCGGCGCCGGCGCGCGAAGGATGTGTCGGAGGCGGCAGTGGCAGGCGCCGCGGCCGAGGGAGCCCTGAGCCCGAGCAGCGCTTCCCGGTCCCGCCACCCCCGGCCCTGCAGCGACCCCCAGCCCGGCCCCCGCCGCCCCCCGCCCCTCCCCGGCGTCACCCCCGCCGGGTCCCCGCGCCCTGGAGCCTCGCTGAGCGCAGCCCGGAGCCCCCGCAGCCAGGATGGCCTCGTCGTCCGGCAACGACGACGACCTCACCATCCCCAGGGCTGCCATCAACAAGATGATCAAAGAGACGCTGCCCAACGTCCGCGTGGCGAACGACGCCCGGGAGCTGGTGGTCAACTGCTGCACTGAATTCATCCACCTCATCTCCTCCGAGGCCAACGAGATCTGCAACAAATCGGAGAAGAAAACCATCTCCCCGGAGCATGTCATACAAGGTGAGCTCCCGCAAGCACTGTGCTGCCGCCGGCTTGAGCACCCGTGAGCCACTCCTGCCCCGTGCTGCTTTTCCCTCTCCGGTTGCTCATAGCTGTGTAGGAGACAAAAGGCAGGATCTCGTAAGGGTCTGGAGGAAACGCGTGTGTTACCCAGCTTGCCAGTCGCACTGCTCGAGAGGCTGTCTTTGTGCGGTCAGAGCAGCTGCTGCCTGTGCTCAGCACCAGCTCTGGTTTTCTGGTTCAGAGAAGCCTGTGATGCTCTGAGTGAAGTCACCAAATTTCTTGCTCTTTTTCGTACCTGTGAAACGAGGGCTGCTTTTTCTAGTGGATATGCAGCATGTTTTAAGATCCTGAACGTATTCAATGTCTTTCTAATTGGAGATTGATTGAGTATGAGGGCCCAGGCTTTAATCTGTGGTAGTCCTGTCTGGAAGCTCTAAAGAGCTGTCCTTACAGTCTGGTTGTTTAATACTGAAACTTTGTATCTGTTGCAGAAAGCATTTAAACTGACCTGTGCCCTTTTAGCTGTTTCTGCTGTTGACTTTCACTTCCCCTTGCTTGAATAAAAGACAAGTTCTCTCTATGTCTCATTTGCTTGTCTTTAAATTCTGCCGCAAATAGGGAGTTTTCTTGCCTCATCCTGAAGTCTGCGTCGGGCATGTTTTGTCAGGACTTACTCACTTTGCCTTAAGACTAGGTTGATACCACTGTCTGTTGCAAACTAATTTATAGCAGCAACAGTGGAGTACTTTGCTGCCTAGTAGAGATGTTAGCAGTAGCATTTGTAGTAGCGTTATTTTCAGGACTGTGATGGTATCAAGTTAAATTTAAAAAAGGTTGTTAATTTGGTGGGTTTTTTTGGTAATGATTTGCTGTTTGAAACAAACAAAAAAAGTCTATCAGCTTGCTCACCAGAAGAGGCTCAAGTACTTGACTGGATTATGAACAGTAAAAGAAAATATGTAGCATGTATGAGCTTTAATATTAAATAAAATACATGTAAACTTGAAAGCTTAGCAAAGTAGCTCCATCACAGAGCTTAGGATGTAAAGAGTAAAACCTGTGCTTGCACACTGAAGCACACTTTGGGTGTAATGCTCTTTAATACATGAATAGTTTCTTCAAGTCACCATGAAAACATTTGAGCTTAGTTCTTAACACAGGAATAGACATGATCTTTAATGCTGAGGACAATAAAGAATTCACGTATGAAAGTATTTTGTGCCCAGTAGTGGTTGATGGTCCTTAGAAAAGATTTCACCTGTTGTTGGCCTAGGGTTAGTCTGGGTTTTTTGGAACACAAATTGAAACTGTGTGTGCATATCATCAGCAGGTGGTCCTATACCAAGTATTTCACTGGGTTCTATGTCTTTGTGTTGGGAAAAAATATCTTTGTTTTAGAGTTGGGAAAAATTATTTTAAAATTAAATCTATACTTTTTAGTCAAATATTGCAAAGGAAAACTTTGGAGATGTATCCATTTTTGCAATGCTCTAGAGATGGAAGGAGTTGTTCTTGGATTTTCTGCTGTTGCTGTCTTTAGGGAAGTGTATGTGCTCTTAGCTCCTTTCAGGTGCTAGTCGGTTGGCAGGTGATCCTTCTGTGAAGTATGAGGGTTTAGATTGCCATTTTTGGAAACAGTGATTATGTGTATATAGGTTGAGTATTTCATCCATCTTCCTACATTCTAAATACTTGCTCTTTTGACTGCTTCTCGATGTAGCTCCATGACAATGATGTTAACGAATTAGGGAATTGAAATGTGTTTGTTGTGGCTATTCACGTATCTTATTCCTTTTGAATGCTTAAAATAAAATGAGGCTAATGGCCATTGTTTCACACCTGGTCCAGTCTAAGCACTAGGAGCTGCCCAGAGGAATCTTTTTGTACCCTCCCTAGAGCTGGACCTGGCAATTCCAGACTGACCCTGTGGCTTTTGAGAATTTAGGGAGGAGCATCGTTTCCTTTCAGGTGAGTTTGCTGGTCTGACTGAGCCTGTAAACAAAAGGATACTAGATTGAAAACAAGAAGTGGGAAGGTTATTTCATTGGGAAGGAGGAAAGGGAAACAGGCACTCTGCAGTTGGTGACACTCTGCCTTTGGACTGTGTGAGAGGCAATGTGAAACTGTTTGAATGTGTACTAGTGTGTACTAACTGTACTCATGTGTTTGCAGCCGTGCTGCTTAGGACATCCTTTCCTTTGCTGCACTGTTAAAATGATTGTATGGCCATGTGCTGAGCAAGAAATCTTTCCCCCTACCCTTGGGCTGTGTTTCAGATAGATGGAGTCCCTGCTGTGTTTTATTGTGTGGTAGCACAAACACTTGACTGGCACAGTGCTGTCAACGGCACAGGGAAAGGAAAGCAGAGGCTTCTTGCATCCCATGAGAGATCTGATTTGATAGATGTACTCAGACCATGCCAAGCACTCACTACTAGGAATGAAACACAAAACAGTTTCCTTGGAGAGTATCCAAAGGCTATGTCATAGTTGTAAGTGGAAATAGTCTCCATGTTTATTGTTGAATCCCACCATCAGGAACCCAGCTGTGAGTCTGCAACTTTAGTAAGCAAATGAATGTTCATCCATCCTGGAACAGAAGAAGACTAATTTAACAGTTACAGAAGTTGTGACAAAACAACCTTTTTATGAAAAATTAAACTTCCATTGAATTCTGAAAATGGTGACTTGTTAAATGACTGTTTTTATGAAGTTGGTTAATTTGATTACTTGATCTGCACAGAACTGTTGTGCAGTAAGGTAGGTTGTGGATTGATGGCAAATCCTGCAGCTTCTTTTCATAGGCTTTTAGGGTACTGACAGTGTTAATGCTAGCATTTAATTTTAAAGAAATTCCACAGACCTGTTCACGTTTTGGATTTTAATTTGGAAGTTATTTTTTCTTTGAAAGGAGCAGATCAGTTAAATCTCAGATATGAATGACCTGAGTGTATTAAAAAAAGTAGTACTAGCTGGGCAGCGCTGAATAATCAGATCTGCACCTTCATACAGTCTTTAAGAGTGAGAGGAAACTGGGGAAAGGACAGTTGTGATTTGGTGTTTGTAAACATGACTTGTTTGCTGTGTTTTGGGATTCTGCTGTTTACATTTAGTGTGATCATCCTGACCTCAGTAAGATACTGAATTTTTAGCAGTCTGGGCAGACTGGTAGGTTTCAGACTCAGAAGATGGAAAGACACTGAGTTTGGATGGAACAGCAGCTCTGGTAAGGTAGTATTCACTTGTCCCACATTCTAGCACCATGCTGATATAAAGGGATCCATATCCTTCTGTGCATGTGTTCCGTAAAGCCTTGATGTGCTTCAAGAAGACAGTAAATTTGGTAAGTCCTTTCACAGCCAGCAGAATTTTGGTGCAGTAGACCTGTAATGTGTGTATGGTTCTTCATAGCTTTGTTGTACTGAGCAGTTGTACAAATTTGTCCTGGTTATATCACATGGGGGGGTTATTTGCTTTTGTATGTGTGTGTGTGCTAATTAAATACACAACTGTAAGTTCTTTCCATTAATATTTTCTTTTAAGGGCCATTTAAATTTTTTGTAAAAACACATCTTGCCGTTAACTTCAGACTGGGCAGTTGTTCATGTTCTGATGCAGCAGATTGCCAGCCCTGATCCCTGTGAATGTTCTTTCAACAGGCACCTCTGGTTTTGCTGTGATGGTTTGTCTTAGTGATGTTAGATTTGTAGATTTCTTAAAATTTTATATTTTGATTATAAAAAAGATATGACTTTAGATTCCTGTATGTACTGTTTACATTTTAAAATTCAATGAGTTCCTAAATATTTGTAGTTTGTTTAGATAACCAGTTCTGGACCATGGATTTGCCTCCTATATGCTCAGGCTGGATTGAACAAGTTCTCCTAGAAACTGTGGGTTAATTGGAAAAAGTGTTTCCAGTGTCTGTGTGTGGGCTGAGGCTGAACTGGCATAATGTCTCTGAAGCAATCTGACAATCTCTAAATCAGTTTGTCTTTTAACTTTTTTTTTTGAAGAAATAAGTATTATGTAAATTCATTTGCCAAATGTTATCTGTTGAAGGGATGGTAGGGTTGCATGACTAGACAGCTGCACAGACAACCCTGTTGAAGACAGTGTGGGAATTCTCTCCTTGAGTTCAGGTTGGAAGTTGAAAACTTAGAGAACATCTTTGGGTTATTGTTTAGATTATGATACAATGACATTCTGACATAATTATGGTAGGAAAATGTTGCTTACAAAATTAGTGTTAGAATATAGTCTGAGTTGGTGTAACTAAGAGCTTGTTTATAACAATCTCTGTTGATTGCTGTTGTGCAGTCTACTTTAGTGCTGTTTCTTGGATAGGTTGTCACATAAGGTCAAAACAACTATTGTACTGTAAACTCTGAATTGTGTAAATAGTGGAAATGAACTACTTTTTTTATTCAACTGATACTTGTTTCTAGTGTAATTGGTGTTTTTGTAATGTCTCTAGGATATTCTGTAACAGTTTCACTTTGGGTGTGTGTGGAGGCATGTCGTAGTAAATGGTGCATCAGGAAACTGCCTTTTGTCATGTATTCTACCTGGGTTTTTATAATCCTTCCTATTACCTTTGCATTCTTTAAAGAAAATGTTGTTGCAGAATATAGTTGCATTCCAGATTTCTTTGGGCAGACAAAAGTACAAGATTTCAGTTTCTGAATACATTTTAATGTGAAGATAAAAGGGTTTCTGCTGAGAAATAAAACAATAAAGAGCTTACATATAATTTTATATAACTTTATATATGTGTACTATGCACTTTATATATAGGAATTTAGATACTAAAAGACAAAAGCTAAATTCAGCAATCTATGATAATATGAATTATTTCTGCTTTAATAAAGGATCTGTGATCATTTTACATGCATCACTTTTGCTCTGTTATAGGTTACTAATTTACCTTCTACTAAAGGTTTGCAATGAAACTGGAAAGATACAATCCCTGAGACATTAAAGGTTAACAATTCAGACAGAAAGGACTTCTTAGCTGTATAAATTCTGTTGATTCTGATATATAGAAGATGGGAAAAAGATGTCTTGAAGAATAATACCTGTCTCTGGGAAAGTGTATCCAAAAGCCCTGAATCCTCTGCAAGTGCAGACTTCTTTGGTTGTACTTTTTAGCCTGAAAACCTGTACTCTTTAATGGCAGAGGAGAAGAGACAAGGAAAATAGCTGTCAGATCTTTTTTATGAACATATTTTTGTCACCAGGTGATAGAAAAGTAATTTTCTTTTAAATTAACAAGTGGATATGTATTATCGAAAGCTTTGTAAAAAATAAACAGTGTGTTTTCTATCTTTCTTTCCAGCACTAGAAAGTTTGGGATTTGGCTCCTATATCAGTGAAGTAAAAGAAGTCTTACAAGAATGCAAAACAGTAGCACTAAAGAGAAGAAAGGCCAGTTCACGCTTGGAGAACCTCGGCATTCCGGAAGAAGAGCTACTAAGGCAGCAACAGGAATTATTTGCACAAGTAAGTAAAGCAATACTTGGACTGATGTGGTTGGAATAATTAATGCTACAGGTCTAGGGCCGCAAAAGCACGTGCACACCTCAACAAGTGTCCCCTTGTGAATTGCTGTGGCATCCAAGATGCTATTGGCCTTGACCTGTTGGATTTGGGGAATGTGAAGTCAAAAAATAAGATGCTACTACTTGTTACTTCTATGATTTGACATATAGGACTTTGTATAAGAACAGATTTTATACTCTAGATTTAAAAAGCATAGGGTTTTGCTGCTACTTAGGTATTTCCATTCTACTGTAGAGAATACATTAAGAATTACTTGCCTGAGGAAATAAAAGAATGACAGCTGGTGTTCTAGGAAATTACCAGTTTTGAAGCATTAAAAAGTGAAAATAGCTTTTCTGTTTCTGACCATCAGTGCACAAATGTTACTTCTTATCCTTTGAAAGAAACTTTACTCTTGGCAAGACTCTAATTGGGTGAATTCATGCATAAATTTTTAAAGAGGCAATTGAGGCATGGAAAAAGCATTTGCTTAGAAATAGTACACACACACATTCTCCTTCATCCCAGCATTATTCCCTTCCAGCTTTCCCAGATAGTTTGTGAACATCTCTTATTTTAAATGACTAAACACCAATTTCATTTAGGTATCTTCCTACACCATCTTTCTCTCTACTATTCCATTAGTTTGACAGGACCATTCTCTAAACTAAGAGATGGTAAAGTTATGTGGGATTTCTCTTTCCTCTTAACCAAGGCATGAGTTTAATTTTCTCAGTTTTCTTACTTTAATTTTCTCTGATGAAAATGCTTATTCAGTTAATGTCTGATTACTGTGACCTCTCCCCTTTGCTGTACTTGTATCTTGCTGAAACTGTTGTTTTTCCTATTGCAACATGCCAGCTACTTTAATCTTAATTACATGATGAATTTTAAGACATTTAAAGTTACAGCATACCACGTAGCTATTGCCAGCATGCAGTGAACTAGTTATGGTCAAGTCACGTGTGCTTAACTCTTTTTTGACTGTACTAACATTGGAAAGACCAATATGGCTGCTTCTGAATTTTGGGTAAGATTTACAAATAATAGTCAGTTTGAAACCTTTTTTTTACTTACTATTTTGTTCAAATAATTCAGCATGGTGTACAAAATTAAAAAAGCAGCAAACCCAAGGTGTGTTAAGGGAGTACTAGCTCCTGAGTATCATTAAAAAAATAATAAATTAAAAACACTGGAATCGTGGCCACCTTATGCAAGCCCCACTTGGTCTAAGGAATGACAACTTGAAGTGTATTCTTTTAAAATTCTGTGTTACTGTGCCTTAACATCTAAATTAAGACAATGCATGCCAGTTTGACAGGATTGTATGAATGATTTTTAAAAATAGTCTTTGGTAATATGGAAAATGTTTGCTTAGATTCAAAGATGGGAGTCTTATTTTTCAAAAATAGATATGCTGTGATATGCTGTTGGAGGTACTGTAATTGTTTTTAAAAATAGTTACATGAGTGCATGTTTGTTTATTTGTGTTAATCTTGTTAATATTCTAGAGCATGACACTAATGCTGAACTTATTGCTCTAGTTTTAAAATACCTGCCTGTTAATGTTTGGAATGTTTGACACCTGTGTCTTGCCTGGTTGTAAATATTTGAAGTCAGGGGAATGGCTTATCCTGATATTCATGCATGTCTATAAGTTTTCGTGCAAGACAAAGCTCTTAATGGATTTGGGTTTTTTTTGAGGCTTCCTCACTGAGGTTGTGTGGTAAATGACTTAAGTTTACCAGATGCTTATAAAGCTTCTTGGTCAATACAACTCAAGGGAATTTTTGTTGTTGTTGTTTGGGCTTTTTTTTGTTCCATTTTTTAAATGGCCAAGTGTTACCATTATAAATCCGAAGTGAGGGTGGGCACTGACAGCAGGATCCAGCTGGTGTGAGGTGCTGAGCCCCTGTTTCCTGGTGCATTGCTGTGTGTCACCTCGTGGAGTGTGCAGTTAACTTCATTGTAGCAGGGTCAGTAGGGAGCCCTGTTATCTCATGTGTGATAAATGTTTATGCCTCTCCCGTATGCACAGATGTTGCTGTCTTCCTTTAAAACTCTATGATGTCTTAAATTGTTTTCCAGCCCTTTCAATTGTGCAACCACTTGAAGTTTGAAATACTAAAAAGTCTTAATTGAGAAAAAGTTTCTACTTCTACAGAAGTATTTTCTTTTACTGCTAGAACAGACTGAGGAACTGTGACAATTATAACAAGGGAAGACCCCTTTTCTTAAAATTGCTAAGTAGATAAACTGGGTTTAGTTGTTTTCCAAAGCAGCATCTTTTTGGCATCCTATAGTTTGCAAAACTGTAAAAAATGTTGATGCTTTGGAAAATAATAGAATTTTTCAATGAGTGCAATAGGATTAGAAAGGAATTTTTTACAGTCTTAGTGATGACTTGTAAAAGTAGAAACGTAAAGAAGACTGAGAATTTTTAATTTTAAGAACTTTTTCATAATGTTCACTCAAAACAGAAATTAAAGTTTTAACATGAACACAATTGATAAATATACTGTTGAAATCAACAGAAGTTGCTGAAAAACAAGTGAAAAACCTGGATTGAAAAACAAGGGTTTATCAGTTGAACTATTTGAAATGTTTTGTTAGAATGTCTTGTATTTTACTTTACTGAAAAGGACTATACATTTCTGTAGCACAACTGTCCTCAGTGTGCATACCTGAATTTGAGAAGAGCTTACCTAGCTCTGTTTTCCAAAGATTGCTTAGCAAAGCAAGATAATGGCTTTCTTTATGTAATAATGGCTTTCTTTTTGTAATAATGTGTGCCTCTGTGGTACAATTGGGTGATTTTATAATTGGAAGCTTCAGTGTTTGTAATCAACAAAGTAAGGCTGTTCTCATCTCTGAACTGTGATTAAATGTTAAGTTCCCTTGAAATTGAAGTCTAAAGTTTCCATTGCTTTGACTCACTTAAATTTTCATTAGGAAGTGGTTCAGCAGAATTCCTACAGTTGAACTTAAGTACACTATCTTCTGTCTGGTTTTTTTGTAACTGTTAGGCCTCCAAACAGTGGTGTCTTCAGAGGAAGACAGAATATAGCCAAGCATCTTGGTACAAATAATTAGGGTACTTCTAGGTTTTGCATGTACAATTAATAAAAAGCTATACAAAAGGAATCTGCAGGTACAGATAAAAATACTTTTGAAGCTAATGTGTTCTGAAGGTTCTTCACAAGCTCTGTATGGCCTTAACTATTAAATTCCTGTCTCTAGGCTAGACAACAGCAAGCAGAACTGGCGCAGCAGGAATGGCTACAGATGCAGCAAGCAGCTCAACAGGCACAGCTCGCTGCTGCCTCAGCCAGTGCATCCAATCAGGCAGGATCCTCTCAGGATGAAGATGATGAAGATGATATCTGAAAATCACCAGCTGAGTTGTCTTACTAAGAAATACTTTTCCTGCACAACGAAAACAGTGAAATGAATGCTTACCTGTAAGTTTGTATGCATCGTGGACTGGCAGTTGGTATTCTAGGGGTGTCTGCTGTTGTGTGCTGTACATGTATAAACTGTCTTTTTTTCGAACTCTTGAAGAATTAAGGTTCAGTATCATATCAACTTTGGATTTTTAATGGTGTATATGGAAATTTTAGATAGCGGTGCGTCATTTATTTGATCAATAAACAGTGTTACAATAAACAACAAGTTTATAAAATATAGTGAGATTTATACAAAAAGCTCTAAATCCACATTTGCATTTCTTCCCTTTTAACTAAACTATAAAATCTTACTTAGAATTTTTAATTGTTTTTGGGGGAGTGGTACAGTAGACATAATCTGTTAATGGGAAAAAGCGGAGTTCAGCATAGAAGAGCCTGAATTCTTAGTTCTTTTTAAAATGGCAATAAACATTATATATGCTCGAATACCACACTGGTTAAAATTTGAAAATGATACATTTTCACCAAGCTAGGAAAAGGTATGTTTAATAGGAGTTGTACAAATTCAATCATTTTTTTGTATAGGGGTGAAAAAAATAAACCCGTGGTTTTATCATGACATCCTTTGACAGTCCTAACTGATTATTTCTCTTCAAAGAGACTGCCTGGTTTGAAGAACTAACGTTTCTATTATTTCACTCCAGTTTAATGTTAACTGTTGCTGATGGTATTTCATAGTCCAGATTTATTCATATTGTTGAAATATGAAGCTGGAACTTAATGAAACAAAACTGTTTGTTCCGCTGATGTGACTGGGAGTGATTAAGTATTCAAGCCTAAGAAGGCAAAAGCTGACCTTAAGAGCATGCTTATCATAAAAGAGGGAATTTATTTAACTTTGATTAGTCCTTGTTGTCAGCATAATGCTAACATTCTCCAGACTAGGTTGCCACTGGATTACTAAAATACCTTGTTGAAAGACAGCAATTTATTCAGACTGGTTTGTAGGTAAATCTAGGTTTTTGATAAACTATTCCCCAAGAGTGATCAGCAATACATGAAACAGAAATTATGTACTTGTCCTTTCGATAGTTCTGTTGATTTAATGGATGAGCAGCTGTCCTTTGTGTTGAAATAAAGCACAGTAGTGTCCATTGCTGAGTTTTAATGTGTTACTTGAAGTAATACTGGCATATCTTCTGGTACACTAATCTGAGCAGACTAGAAAAGCCACTTGCATGCTGCTGTAGATGATCTCTATCTAATAATGTGGATTGTTCTATTAACTTATGTCCTCAGCAAGCTGGTCCAGTTAGAGTTCTTGAGGAGGGCTGCAGCAGTCTGTTTACATAAGGATGCAAACAGAAAATGGTGAGCCCGTTTTTACATGAAGATCTGGACAGGATATAATTGGCATATATTCAGATCTCAGTCACATAGTGACTTTTGATTTAAATTTGGGATGTCTTAAGTTGCATATTGGATAAATGCATTAGTGCAGTGAAAACTCAGAAAAGTATTTGTTTGAATGTTTAAGTTTAAAAAAGAAAAACAAAACAAAAAACTTTTGTGGATACTATATGACAGATGTTAGGCAAGGTTTGACCGAGGAAGTGGTTTTCTGTAAAGGTTTAAGTACCAAAGGTAGAAAATCTAGTCTAGTGATACAATGTTAATGTGCAGTGTTGGCTTTTCTAATTTGTACTGTAACACCTTCACACTTTCTATTTTAAATGAGTCTTTTCCTTCTAAATAATACTAGGTATATTTTCACACCTTTCTTTTCTGATGCAGAAATCAGGTTAACATTTTACTGCATCTGGTATGTATGGTGTAATATGTTTGGATTCTTGTGACCTTTCTTTTTGGACATTCTTGTGCTTTTTCATATGCTGTATTCTTCAAGCAATAAAATTCTGATGTGTTTTTATAAAATTGCTTTTATATTTAATGAATAGTCTGTCTTCTTCATTGCATTTAAAAACAAAAAAGTTAAGACGACTTAAACCCTGTTGTTATTTTGGCCCACTGAACACTCTTTGTGAACTTAAGTCTTTACAACCTGAGTGCTGTTGGATAGCATTCCTGTTCACTGGGGTTGTTAATGCTTGCAAACAATATTTCCGGGCTTGACCTGCTCTCTTTCCTTTTGGGAATTGCATTTTGTATATATGCATTTTTATAATCTGACATTCTTCACCTGAGAAGTTGAACAAAAACCCTGTAGATTGTGTATCAGCTGCTGAAATACTTTCACAAAGTGAAAGGCCACAGGCAGAGGCTGAGGAAATAAGAATTTAATTTAATATAGATAGTCATGTTTAGAGATTACTTATTCAGCCATTCTGCATTAAGTATGAAAAATAAACTCTGGCACTTACAGGGGAAGAATCTTCACTGATCTTTCAACAAATGAAGAATTTTGTATTGCTTTGTTATTGTGCTTCTATGCACTACATGTTCAGTGAGGACAGATTTCTGAATTTGTGGTACCCCTGATGTTTTTGGTACACCAGGTACATGGAACGTAAAGTTTGATTAGTGAACTGTATTGTTACTTTGTCTCAGAAGAAACATGGATAAGGATGTGTCTGTTTCTTAAATATTGAGTTGATGAGATTATCTGTGGGTTTTCCATAATTATTCTGACAGTCTGTTTCAGAGTGCTTTCACTAAGTGACTTTCTTACGTATTCTTTCTTTTCTGTTACTTTAATAAAGTGTATGTCTGTATGACATTGTGGATAACGAATATAGTTGTATTTACTACACTGAGGTGCTTTCAAAGGAGTGTCTTAAGGATTCTAAACGTCAAATGCTTAAGATGGTATTTGAATTTCAGTATTTACATGTGGCTAGTTGAGGTCAGTTTTGAAACACTGGCATTTCTGCAAGAATGGAAATAGTCCCAGAAAGCCACAAATATAAAAGATGCTCTTCAGATTTTGTAAAAGTACCTCCATTAAGGAGGACTTGTGTAATAATGTCTGGCTGATCTTTTTGTATGGAAAGATTGTTTTCATTTGAAACAATGCCAAATCACGTTACTTAATGATTGTTGTGGAACAGCAAAACCCTTACTCTGAAATGTGTACCTCATTTTAGTCTCCTCGTGTTGGATTGTGATTTTGTATAAACCATGCACAAAACAATGTGGAAGGAGGAGGAGAAGTGTAATATGAAAGGTAAAATATGCTGTGGCTAGATTTACTTTGAGTGTTATGCTGTTAACCTGTCTAAGATGGAAAAGGTTTACTTCACAGCTTACGCAGCAAGAGCACATCAGTGGGATGCAGGCCAGTGTTAAGCTGGATTGTGCTTACAGTCAGTACTAGACAATCTGGCTCTTTGAGCCCTTGGACCTGGTAAAAGTTCAGTCAATGCATGTGCCAGCTGTGACTAAAGTATGCTGTGTGGGTGTGACTTGGTGATGAAAGGAGTGTAGGCCAGTTAAGGTTTACTGGCAATCAGGAGCGATAGGTTCCTTTGCAAAATATGTTTGTGCTTAGTTCAAATGTTTTTTTTTTTCCCTGATGGAAATGAGTGCTTTTCTTTTTGATACCATGCAAACATAGCTACAGAAATGGGTAACTGAGAATTTAATAATGTCATTGGAAGTACTTATCCCAGTTCTTGGGCATGTGGGGCAACAAGTATGCTAGAGCTGTGCATTCCTGGAAAGAAACAGATTGACTGAATGCTGTTCTGTGGCACTGTGCTATAATGTAACTGAAGCCACTACTTGAGGAGCGATTGCGGCAAAATGATTAGACAGTGAATCAAATTGGATGCACCAAATTCCACACATCAGTTGTTGATAGATCGAATAAGCATGGGTTTTGCTGTGTGGATGAGCCTAGCATAAACTTCAGTAATCTAGGGTAGAAATCTGTAGCAGGTGATGCTCCTGCATATGTTAGAAAAAGGGACATTTGATTTTAACTCATCGTGGCCGTGATTTATTGCTACATCAACTACTGGAATAGATGAAGACTTCTATCCCCCAGTTTGAACCAATGTTTCAGGTAAGGATGGACAATAGTCTACTTTACATATCTGGGATGAAGATTTATAAGAGGCATATTAAATGATGTAAAGATTACACTTCAGGCTGAATGTTCATGTGGTTAATTTTTGTAGTACTTCAGAGATTTCTTTTTTTCCTGTTTCAAAGGAAGTAATTGATTTTTTTCCCTCAGCCCCCACCCAGGGTAACTAATGTTGAAGTTGTATTGCATGGTGTAACTTTGAACGATTTCCACACTGATTTCAGTAGTTATTAGTCCAATTTTGGTATTAGTTCAAAACTTACTAGTCAGTAATCATAGACTTTTACATCTTCAAAGCATTGTACAAGTATTAGTTAGGTGTGGGCAATGTTACACTGTGCTTTGAAGTTAACACTCATGCTACAGAACAAAAACGTGGTGCACTGTGTAGAGGAAAAGATGTTATCTTCATAGTACGGTGACTCATCTAGAGAGCAAGTAATTGAGAAAACAAACAGGCTTATTGTAAAAGTCATTGTCAGAGATGAAAGCATTTATTTGTAATAGTACAGTGCTTGGGATGGCTGGTTATGGGCTAGGACTTGGTTTCAGTAATGTGTTCAAGTTTCGTTCTCTCACCTCAGAGTGAAAAACCACAGCTGAATTAGAAATCAATTTCAATGTTGTTTTTGTTGCAGGTAGAGTTTGTATTCTCAGTTAGACAGCAGTGTAACCCATGGAAGAGAACTAAATTTATCAGAGCAGTGTCAGTGTTAGTAATGCAAAATTGGAATGTCTTCCCCATCCCAGCCTGCAGTAAAGGAGACTTCACTCTCTGAAAACATTAGAAAATATGTATGAAGGAGTAAGGTGAGCAGCAAAGATTTATTTTTTTCATACTGTTATGCAAACACCTAACTGGTATAATTTTCACATGCAGATAATTAATACTCAAACAGGTAAAATTCAAACTTAAATACAGTTTCTTCTTCAATGTGTATTTACATACATCTTCCATATTATCTGGTGGTCTTAGGTGTTCTATACTTGTGGTAATTTAGTTGTCTGGGTTTGCTGGGCAAGTTGTATGCAACTAAACTCATTACCCTTAAATTATGAATAACTTGTTCTCTTGTTTTCAATATGGTCTGTTGTTGGAAACAATCATGTTTTCATTTCTACAAAAATTATACAGGTTTTGAGATGCTTAAAAAATTGTTTTTAAAAATATAGTTCTAAATAAAGTTTAAACGAAACTAAAGCTTTACAAACAAAAGAAATTAGATTAGCTGAATATATTATATAATTAAAATGAAATGGACAGTTTTTGACTGAATATGAGATAGGTATTTATCCTGTCTGCAGGATGTGAAAACACGGGTCTAAACTGTCTGTCACTGTTGGTGAGTTATCTTTTTATCTTTTCCAAAATGTGTAAAAAAAAAAAAAAGTTCTTTTACCGTTTTAGTAGTGCTAGTTGATGTTCTGAGACAAAAATCACCCCTCAGACCTTCCTCTCAGGAAGATAATCAACTGGCATGATGCATCCCTTCCTAGATGCAAAGGATCTAGGGCGTGAATCACACAGTCCTGCAGGAAGAACTATAGTAGCAGACAAGCCTGGAGGGAGGACATTTTGTTGATTGCTTTTACTGTGCCTTTGCTTTAATCATGTGAAAAGGGGATTGAGAATTGGACGTTTCCCTAAAATGAAATCTCTGGTATTGACTGTGTTACAATAGCATATTTTAAGTTTCTCCTTTATGAATATAGAATAAAGGTTCTGAATGTTTAAATAGAATTTCATATATATGTCTGGTTTGGGATATATTTTTGTAATCTGCCTCAGTGGTCTATATATTCCAACTTAGAGGAGCAATTTGTTCCTCAAATTCAGTCAAGTTTTTTATTTGGTGCTGAAAATTATGCATTTTTTAGTGTGAAAAATGGTCATAGGAAATAGTAACGTGGTACCTTCTTTTTGTGGATTAGCTTTTAAGGATACAAATGTAGTAGCAACACAACTCAAGCCCTCATGTTCTGTGTATTTAATTTTCAAAAGTTCATCAGCTGGTGAGATCTGAACATAAGGAGAGTACCCAAGGTAGTGATAAATCCAAAAGGAAAAAACCTTGTCTACTAGAGGATAAGTGTATATACATAAATATGTATTCTTCCTGTGCACAGGATGCTCTGTTCTCATTCTCTTTGTTGATTTACTGATTTTTGTTCTTTTAAAGTGATTGATAGTGGGAGGGAGTTTTCTTGGATATGCAAATTACTTTTGAATTTCTCTCCAGGCTGTAATCCTTAGAAAGTTTTTCTTCATCAGTTAAAGTGGTCTTATGCATTGTGGACATCGGCTTTCTCATGAGAAAAGGAGGAACCACGACAGATGTGAAATCAGGGAAGGACACCTGAAATTAAACCACTGGCAACTGAAAAGAAATCCTTTGAAGGAGAACAGTCAAGACCTGCAGTTGTACGGAAGGTAGGACAATGAAGGGACCGTTGGCCTTCTCAGTTTCCCGTTACCGTACCTGACCCCTCATTCCCTGCGGTGGGATGCGGCTGATGCGGCAGCAGCCGGGTGGGGTCTGTCCCGCTGCGGGGCTGTCCCTGACCGGCAGGCGGCTGTCGAGCTCAGGGAATGGGTTTCAGCTGGATGAGGCGAAACTACTAGAAGTGTGAACTGAGCCGGGCCGTCTGTGGTGCTAATGCATGAACCAGTTCTAAATTAAAACTCCTTCAGTGAGATTAAACAGTAGTGTAGGATACTGATTACGTTCAGTGTTAAGGCATATTTTGTACAACTGCATATACGTTTCTGTTTCTGATCATAACTCAAAGTCAGATGACAGTAAAATATTTTAGCAAGTCTGAAAATGGGTAGTGCTGATCCTTTGCTGTATGTTCATCCATTCGTTTTTCTGCACCTTGAATTAGTACCATGACAGACTCTCCATCTTTCACTATTGCTACGGCATGTCAATCCATACACTACACCAGAAAGCTGCTACTGATACCAATAGCACTGACTATTCAAGTCTTTGGTTATTATATCAAAATTAATAATCTTTATGCCTGTAAATAATATGGTAATGACAAAAATCGACTATCAGAATTATTCATAGCCATACCCACCTCTGCACATTGGATACAGATCGATGTTCTTTTAAATTAAGGAAATGTGCATGGGAGGGGTTGATGGGAGAATGGAGAAGGCATGGGTTAGGTGAACTGGAGGTAACAGAAATTAAGGTAGCAAAGCCCTGGCATTTTTGGTTGTATTTTGATATAATTCCGAAGGTATGTATAATGGAAACAAATGGATTTATAATATTCAAGCAGGTAATGCAAGCATTAGAAAGTTGAAAATAGTACTTTAAAATCATGATTTATGGGTATTACCTGATGTTTTGTAACTGTCCAGCCTCTGGGTTGGGATACAGATTATTTTATGAGAAGGAAATGCTGAATTATCATGTGATAGTCTTGTTTCACTGGTAAAAACGTGAAATACCTGGGAAATAAGAGGCTGTTTGTAGTTATAATATTGCTAGTTGATGCTGATAGACAACATGTTTTTCTGCTACATATAGTGTAGAAAGATGTGCTCTTGGCTATAGTGCAGGCAAAAAAAAGCAAACACAGGATATTTCATAAAAACAGATGGAAGTTCTCATTTTCCTCCTATTTATAGCTGGTGGACGTAGTGTCCTTTCAGTTCTGTTATCCAGTCACTGGTGATGTCTTTCTGTTTGCTGAGATGAGAGGAAAAAGAAAGAAACAGGCCTTTCTTTTGCTGTGGAAAATGCATTTCAGTACAGGAACTGGACTGGAAAAGATGGAGGGGTACAGTTCTTCCCACAAAAATTCAGAGATAGGAGAAAAATTAGAATTTTAAGTAGTGGCTTAGGTTGCACTAATAAGTGCAGTTTTCCTTCTGCCTTGAAGCAGGAGTGGTGTGGTCTAACTAATATAGTTTCCTGATAATTTTCTGCTTAAAAGAAAAATAAATCAGTACTCAGAGTAACACTGAAAGTTTATTTTGCCTAACAGCTGAAATAGGAACCCAGTGGGCATAAAGCCTCTAGGCAGAGGCACAGCTACCAACTCTTTGCATACTGCTGGTTATGGTTAACCAGCCTCTGGGAGACACAGGAAGTCTGTGGGGAACTCAGCACAAGCTGAAGTGTTAAGACACCTATTCTTTTGTCTCAAAGTATTTCCTGAGCTGTGAAGTAATGATTACCCACTCACCACATGGAAGTGTTATGAACATCAATATTTTTTAAAATTAGAGCACTTAAAGAGTGCTGGTAATAGGGGAAGTACATGTGTAAAGCAAGGAGGGAGCTAAATTCTTTTGGTTTTGAAGCAAAAAGAAATAATATGGTTTTTGTAACACTTATTGTCTTTGTGGAGTAAAAATCCAATTTTAATATGACAAAGAGACTACTGGCTAGCAGAGAAAAGGATTAATGGCACCTCACACTGAGACAGAGATATTTGGAAGTAATTTGTTTGGTCCTGCTGATTTTTGTGGCAGTGGAAAGCTAAGCTGCTTCTCTCATTAGAAAGCGTGCCCACAGGGAGTGCCAGACAGCTTTTCTGCCACTCCAAATTAATCATGCAGATTGTTCTTCTGCCAAGATAATATCCTTAGGTACACTTGTAAACTGAAGTAGGTTCTGTTGAGAAGTGAACAGAATTAACAAAATCCATAACTATTGTAATAACTGGAATTATGTGGATTCAGTCTAAAAATAGAATTGGGCTTTTTTTTTTTTTTTTAAAGCCTGCATTAATTAGTCAATGATGGGAAAATCAACTAAATATAATGGTAAATTTTCTACGCTAAAAATAAGTTGTCATCAGCTTCCAAAAAAGGCTAATGATTTACAAGGATACTGGAACAATGCAATTTATCATGATCCCTTTGCTGCATGTAAAAATTACTTGAATATGTCTTTAATGTATTTTTGAATCTTTTCAGTAGCATCCTCTCCCCCAACTGATGATTTTAAGGATGTGACTAGAAGAATAAAAATCTGGAGGGTAATATTTGTTTAATTACTTCTAGGCCTAGGGCCAGTTGCAATCCCTGATAATGGAAACAATGTCAAAATTCTAAATGATTAATTACAACATTTCCGGCAATATCCTGCAGAGATGTAGTAGACTCTTCCCCTTGTCTTGCAGCTCGGTCATTTCACATCCTGAACGGCTAAAGCGGAGGACAGCATAGCTCAGTATTTATGTGGGAATCTCCCAAAGCAAGAGTGTACTTAAGCAGGAAAAGGGCCTAATGATGACTGATGTCAGGCTTCTCACTAAGCTGAAGTGGTAAGAATTATGCTGCTAAGACTTCGGTTTTATTTTAATTCAGCTAAAGTTTGTTTTGGTCACATGGTCTTAATTAATATACTGTTTGTTTATGAATTTCAAATTTATCTAAGTGCTTTTTGTCTTTTAACTAACTTCATATCAATTGCCTTTGTCATTTATTGTGATGAACTATGATCTTCTCTTTATTGATTAAGTGACTCCTAGTTTAAGTAAAGGTGAAATACCTCCATATATATACCTGATACGTATATGTACTTCTGGTTTTGGAAGAAGTATGGGTTGAAAGCAAACTAAAAGTCAGAAAACAGTCTGTAAAACAGTTGTTCCCATGTTTAAGTTAAAACACTAATAAAGCCTCTGCAGGGAAGAAATAGGCTTTGCACTTGACTTTTTAGAATCCTGTAAAATGAAAACTGTATAAAATGTATTATGAAGATTTTTATCCTAAACCACACAGACTTTAGGCTTACGTTGTTGTTGTTAAATTATTTTAAAAAATAATAATATGTCCAGAATAGATTTAGAAATACTTGCTGGCTTCCCAGGAATATCAGAAGCAATCGTTCCTCCATTTCCCTCTAGTGCATATAAATTGTACAACTGTTCCCCAGCCTGTTTTGTTTACTTCACCTGAAGAAGCAACATCTATGGGCAGTATCTCAGATAGTTGTGAACAGCATCCTTTGAGGCAGATTTTGTGTTAATTCTCTAGGGATCTTTCTACATTGCACAACGAACCTCCAAGACCTGAGCTAGTTGTGAGTGAACTGATGCAGCTAAAAGGTCCATTGTGCTTCCATGCACGAACACTAGGCTGGGTCCCAGGAACAGTGTCACTGTGTCTAACCAGCCTTGCTTCTCCAAGTCTACTTGTTAACTTTTGGAGATGAATAATTAGCCAGACTGCAGTGGTGCTGTGGTGCAGTGATAGTGTCCTATCCCAGTGCTAGCTTGTTCAAAGCCTGCTCAGTAATACCTTTTGATTGCTCCTCTTTATAGTGTACATGTGCTCTTAAAAGGCAGGTATAGCCCAGAGACTGCTGTGATAACACCTGTCCTATTTTACACAGTATTTCAGAACAGCCTCTCAACCTGTTCTGGAGGTTGTGAAGTTGCTCAGAATCTCTGTAACATCCCCCAGCTCCTGACACTTGCTCTACCTGAGGGCTCATAAAGGTGTTTTTTGAAGACAGCTGCATGGAAATAAGGAATCCTGTTTGTCCTGGGAAAACCTCTAATTGCTAGAATTAGGCTTTTTAAGCATTACTGAGAAGCTAAGTATTGTATACCTATGATACAGGCTGCAGTCTCCTTTTCCTAAAATGTCTACAAATCACCATAAAATATTCAATTTTCATACATTGCTCTGAATTGAAAACAAATCCAGACATGTTGCGAATGTTGTTCTTGCACAATTTGCAGAAATAGGAATAATTAGTTAATTCTTAAATTAGAGTTAAGTAAAGGAACCTGAGGGTTTATGTATCAATCAACAAACCACAAATATATATATTACACATTGAAACTCTTGATGTATGTTTCATGCAATGAAAGGCCAGTATTTCAAATCTAAGTGCCAAGTAAGTGCCTGACTTTCAAAACTTCTGGATCTATAGACTTAGAATTTAGGGTCAATTTTCCAGTAGATTAATTTTCAATACTGTATTGGGGCTTCTAAAGTTGAAAATTTCAACTCTGAAGTTGTTGTTCAGAGTTAATTTTTAGATAACTAAACTGAAACAGTTGGAAATATGAGTTTTTCTGAAATGATCAGGAAGTAAAAAATCCTGTCTCTCCAAAAGCTGGCAACAAATTTCAAATTCACTAAAATGATCATGACTCTCACCCCTGGTGTTTAAAGGTTCAGTGTACATTCTCAAAACGATGCTTTTAAAAAAAAATAACGTGCCAAATCAGGCATCTGAAGCCAAAGGTGCCAAGATCATTGTGTGGTTTTATAAACCTTGGACATGGTACAATATGGATTAATGTGTGATTAAAAACTGTTGAAATGCCTCTTTCTGAAATTATTACATGTGCAGCAAGTTATAGGTATTAATTTAAAAGAGATGTATTGGAAAACATAAAAAATGAAAATTTTTTAAAAATTCTTACTTAATTGTGTTTTAAACCTGTTATTATATCATGTGATTAAATTTTTAAGAGAATTTTATAAAGATATGTGACAAGCTTGTAGCCAAGCAAAAGGCTGTTTGATCTTTACAGCATTTAATGGAAACTGTTTTTTCCTAATCCTGAAAGCCATGTAAGTTGAGTGAATTCAAATATATACTTATTAATAATTTTGATAATTTACTTATTTCTACTTCATTACCCGAATCCTCAAAATGTGTTCTGCTTGCTGAATATTTTCAGTAATGTATGCAGTCTGCCCAGTGACTTAATGTGCCAGGCTTCAACTGAACTGTGCTCACATGTGGAATTTCATCATCAGAGTCTAAAATCTGTGGGGTTTATGACCACCAACTTCCTAAAACACACAGCATGTGGTACATTTACTCATTTCGTGGATCCTCACGGACTCAAATGCTTATCTTGTATGAATACCTCTAACATTTCCCTCTGGAAGTTACACTGATCTGTGAGCTCATCTGCTTATTTTGATGTTCTGATGTTAATATTATTCTAATACAATAATTTCATATCCATTTGAAAAAACTTGTGTTTTCCTTTCATATGGAAAATAGAACTAAACCTAAATTAAGTGTGATGCCAAGGAACATTACTTGACAGGTGTCTTAGAAATGAAAAAATAATTGGATTTCTGTAATTTTTTGTTTCATGATATAAGGACTTGGCAGTATTTATTGTTATGACATTGAGGTTTTATTGCAGCTTATAAAAATGACTTCTACGCAAAAATGAGAGGAAAATCAAGAAATGCCTGGAGAAGGCTTTCAAAACGTTTCCTTTCTATTAGTAGCTTCATAACACTTTGGTGGAAAAATAACCTTTGATAAGGATTTAACCCCCGTCCTTTCCTAGCTGCTGAGGAAACTCCCTGTTACAGTCAACAATATGATTCATCCGACTACTCCATCAAAAATGGGCGCTTTTCTTTTCTCCTGAGTTGCCAGCCTCGCATCTCAATTTCTGATTTACCTATAGACCTGTGGTGTACAAAACAGGGCGGTCGCTGTGTATTTCTCGCTGCCGGCGCGGTGCCGGCCCGGAGGGTGGGAGGCCGGGCCCCGCCGTGACTCAGCGTTTCGGGGGGCACGGTGGCCCCGCGGCCAGGCGGGACACAAAGGCCCGGGGCCGCCGCCTCGTTAATCAGTAGCTCGCTCGGCGCGGCACCTTCGCCCCGCGGCCGCTCCCGTCCCGGCCCCGCCGCTCCAGCCGGACCCGCCCCTCTCCCAGTCTCCTCCGCGGCTCCCTCTCCCGAGCCAGGCGGAGCTGGAGCTTGGAGCGACGTCGTTCTTCGCCGCTGCTGCCTCTCCGCACTGACCGAGGGCACCGGCGCTGCCCGGGGGGGACTCTTTCTCCGGCCGCCGCCCGACGCCTCATCCCTGCCTGTGCCGAATCCGGCACTGCCCGCGGAGCAGCCATGAGCTGGGGCACGGAGCTGTGGGTGAGTCCCAGCTCGCCTCTCATTGTGTCTGAGATTCGCCGCCTTCCCTTGTCTGCTCGGGCGGCCGCGCCGGGGAGGCGTGGAGCGGCCGGAGCGCAGGCGGCGGCCGAGGCGCGTTGCTTTGTTCGGCGCGGGGGCCGGGCGGGGTTCGGCGCGGGGGCGGCGGTGCGGGCGGCGGGAGCGCCGGGCCGAGGGGGCCGCGGCGGGGCGGGGGCGCCGCCTGAGCGGCCATGGCGCTCCCGGGGCGGCCCCTCCGCCCGCCCGGGGCGGGACCGGCGGGATCGGCGCTTTGTGCGCCCCCCGCCCGTAGAGCGGAGCGCTCGGGGCTCGGCCGGCGCCGTGCTCCGGGACGGCCTGGGGCGGGGTCCCGGCGCCGCTCGGGCAGCGGCCGCAGTCCGCACCGGGCACCCTCGGGGCGGCGGGGCCGGGCGGCCGCGGAGCTGCTGCTCCTCCGAAAACCAGCGGGCTGCTCGGGCGAGCAAAGCGTTTTGAGTGGTCGGCCCTAATTAGAAGCAGCTATTCTATAGCTTTGTCTCTAAAAGTGCCCTCGAACATTGGCTTACACTGCACTGTATTTGTTTTAAATAGGAAGAATTGGCAGTAAGGAGATGGGCAGTGTGTGCGCGCTAATGTCTGCCTTGCGTTAGGTCTTTCCTTAAGCCTCCCCTCTCCCTCCACAGAGTTTTTGGCTGTGCCGAGGGCGGCAGAGCAGGGGCTTCTCCCCGGGGAGTGCCGGAGCGAGGCACAGCGATGTCTGCTCGCAGTGGTGGGATGTTGTATCTCCTCGGCCGGGTTTCCTGCTGCTGCCGCTCTGCCTGGAGCTGACACTGATCGTGGGAAAGCGTGGGCACAAAAAACAATACTACCAAGGGAGGGTTTAACGTCCCCGTTTTAAATGCCGCCTGCCCTTCATTTTATTTGCTTTCAAAGACTGTGAAGCACAGACACTTGTGCTAAGGAAAAAGTAATTACACAAAGCTGAACATTGCAGCTTGAAGTCTGTTCAGGAACTCTTAAACTGGACCAAGCATTATAGGGTTTTTGGGGGGTTTTTTGTGTGTTTTTTTTTTTTTTAAGTTGAATTAAAAACCTTTATCAGCATTTTGTAGTACAGGGCTATTAGTCTCTAGAGGAGCAAAGATTGCTCCACGCCGAGACAAGTGGTTGCCCGAGGAGCCGGGGCAGCCGTGGCGCTGCAGGCAGGGGCTGGGTGGGGCGTAGGGAGCTCCTCAAGCCACCTGAGGAAGTCATGTCTGACTATACAAAATGAAGATGTAATAGTATTGCATCAAGTGTACTGCGTGGAGAAGCCTGATTTAAAGGTATTTAGGGGTTATTTTAGTGTTTTGCATAGTACGTTGTACTCAACTAGGATTTATAGGCACGATGAGCTTTCAGATAAAATACACTTGGGAAGTACTGATAGCAGTGCTGTAAGAAGCCTGAAATATAAATCAGTTGTAACACTGATGGTAAGGAGTAAGTAAAAGCTGTGGTTTATATTGGCTGCACAAGCTCATACTTGTCTGTTCTTCAGGTGAGAGGTGTAGGTCAGTGTCACTTCAGAAGAGTAGGGTTTGTCATTTGAGGTGAGCACTGAATTTTCTTCTGTAAGCACTCATGTATGTATTGCTTTAGAAAACAGTTTTAGCTTACTCTTATCTGCTCATTTTTGTAGCCTCTTAAATGTTTTTTTCTTTGTTTAGCTTGTGAGTGACCAGTTGAAGGTTTTGTAGTCTGTCTGGTGTTCAGTTTTGTACAAACGTGCATTGCTTCAGAAATATATACATAAAGATGGATTTTGAACTCAGACTTCCTTTTAATGACAGGCATTTGTTTCATAGTTTCATGAAATTAGCTAAAATTTATCTTGACCTATTAGATTTTTTTTTCTAAACCACTAATTCCTATGTGCTACTTTGAAGAAATAATGGCAAAATTTTAAGCTAAAAGTTTTACTGCAATACTTTTATTTCAGCAAAATTTAGTATATTTTTTTCCTTGGTATCAGGAGCTGACCTGCAACTCTACACTAATGAGGTAACTTCGCAGTTTGTAACTGTACAACTAGACTCTGACAGTGCAAGTTTTTACATTACAGTGTACCTTTTAAATGGGTTATTTTTTTTCTTTTTGAATCTAATCTGAATACTTTAATCTATTAGGGTTATGAAGTAAACTGATTTCTTGTTTGGAAAAATATTAAGTGCTTCTCTTACTGACTGTAAAGAGTACGAAACATTAATTGTTTTAACAACTTATGCTGGGCACCTAAGGATTACTTTTTCAAGATCTGGCACAATATTAAATTTATTAAAAATTAGCTTAAAACTAGGTTAACACAAAGAAAAACAGTATTTGTGGATCTTCAAAGACAGGGCTCTGAACAAGGAATAAATAAACTATTAGACATGTTTGTGTTCTACTCTAACTGTTCCTTCATCGTCTCCTGTTGCTGCATCAGCAGAGCTTCAGGAGGAGCCCGAGCTGCTCTGGGTTTGCTCATGGCAGCAGGGCATGAGCAGCTTGCTGTGTTCAGAGTCTCCAGGTGCAGAGAGCTGTTCTGCACAGGTTTTCTGGAGACCTCATTGGGTCTAAGGCTTTCCTTCATTAGTGCTTTCACTTGTCATCATAGAGTGGAATGTTTTAAGGATTAAGACTGGTATCTAGATGATAGTTTTTCAGAACATTTGCAGATACGTATGTATGCATTGCTGATTCACTGAAGCAAATTTGATGATTGTGTATCAGGTGTTTTAGTATCTTAAATCTGCCTTCTTAAATTGTATCTCTTCATGCTGTTGTTTGGTATTTTATGCTTATTCACAGTTCTGATGTTTTTTTTTATTGTTCTAGAATCTTTATACTGTATGGTATTTCTGATAAAGTAAAAAGTGGGCATGAGTGAATATGGAGACAAATAAGAAACCAGAAGAAAATTCAGGCGATTAGGAAAGCAACTCATGTCTGGTATTTATAGGTTACTTGTTTAATATGGCTATTCTGGTATTGAAATGATACATATGCTAATTAAATAGTTGCATCAGGGACAGGACAAGGGAAAGATATTCTTCAATTGTCCAGTATTTTTTAATTACTTAAATTTGGTAGCTACTCTTTCTGTTTGTGGATTTTGGTTTTTTACTTTTTGTTTTTCAAGCAACTTTTTTTAAGTACACCACCATTCTCTAAAGTGGGTGTGCATTGTACAAAACATATATGTCTTGAGTAGGCTAAAGTGCTTAGAGACACTTGGCACTTTTCAGTGTGTCTTGGCTGAACAGCATGCTCCCTGTTTTGTTCCTTTTGATAGCATTTTATAAAATAATGTAAATGAATAGTAGTAAAATAAATGTTGAATCCTCTAAGCAATTCTGTCATTAGAACTGTTTCATTCCACAACATTTTCTGTGCAGTGGGAAATATGCTCCCCTTTCTGCTTTCTTATTACAACAGAAAATTCTGATTTGAAAGTAATATTCCTCAAATAGTTTTATTCTCATCAGTGTATGATGAGAATGTATTGTGGTCGCTCTGCAGCATATTCCTTATGGTATGACCACACAAAACCCAAGATACTTCAGTGAACTGCTTTGCATAATATTCGCTTAATGGTTAGAACAGAGTAGTGAGAACTGGGAAGTCTTGTATTCTATAATCCAGTTGAAATTATATTTTCTGAGAATTCGACTGTTGTGTGCCAGATTTTTCTATCTATAATATTTAACTTTTTCCTAGTTAGCATTTGTGAAGCAGTAATCATCTGATGAAAGGGAGCACACAATCACAAGTTAGCATTGCTATACTTCATTAGTGATAGAAAATTGTCGTTATTTACATACGCTTTTCAGAATTAACACTTTGGGTTTTTTCATGCTTTTTTCAAATGCAGCACACTTATGTTCACCTCATGAGCACTAAGAAGTTTTACACATTGAAGTTCTGGTCAGACTTGCATATTTACTTTATAAGGTGCCCCTGTCTGACTTCTATCAAACTGTGCTGCAATATCCAAGTCAAGATTAGATGAATGGAACTAAAATTGTGGTTTTTTTTTTTTTAGTAACTTTAAATATTTGGAAATAAAAATGATGGATTACGATATGTTTTAGAATCTGCTCAGCATGAGCATCTGTTCAGTGTGTATGTTTCTGTGCATCTGGAGTTCTTTTTGTGATGGGCGTGAAGTGTACAAATAGCATTAACATAGAATATTTAACAAAATGTGTCTGGTTATTGTCATCTTGAGTTATTGTGCTGTTGAATTGAATATGTAGTGCATTTGCTTTGATGCTAAAGGCTCACTGAGCTTTGGAGGCTGGAGCATAGTTGATAATGAAGTTCTTGGCTTAATGAATGGAGACACTGTGTGATTGGCACTCTGAAGTGGCTTCTTTAATTAAAGAGTTTGTGCTGTCTCTTTAAAAAAAAACCAACAGGAAGGATGTTTTTTGACTTTGGATGCACGTTCTGTCTTTCAAACCTCTGTGAACCCCTTAACAGCAGTTGGCAGAAAAAGGGTTTGAATACTATGTCAGAACATTTTCAGTCTGTAGAACCAGTCTAGCCATCTGTTTCTCACCTCTTGATAAATATTTAAAGCAGAAATTTTGCTGAGGGCTTTTGCGCTAAGATTTCATGATTAAAAAAAAAGGCTATAGAAGATTTAATGATACTATTGTTGTGAGCTCCTTGGGGCCAGAAGCACACCATCTTTTATAATTAAGAAACCACTGGCACCGGAGAATAGTATTTTAGAAATTAGTTATGTTGGACCAAAGAAAGATCAAAGTATATTTGGTGAGGTGCTCTTTTTAATCTTTTTTTAAACAAAATTTATTCTGTGCTTAAACCCTAGTTCTATTTATAAAAATATTAAATAACTCTCAGTTGCATGAGTAATTTTTCAGAAGCTGTTAAAAATTTTCTTGTGCTTTCAATGCCTGCTTCAGATATTGTTTCCTTCTTCTTTTAAAATCATAGTCTCTTTTTCTAGAAGAAGATAAATTGTGTGATGTTGTCTAATCAAAAAAGTTGTCAAGTGTGATTATATATGGAAAACATCCACACAATGTAAATATGTAAAAGTTAGCTTCAAAAAGTAACTAAGTATTACATAGCATATTTCTGTTGTAATTATTTATTGTATTTTTGTTCACTAGGTTAGAAAATTTGATAATTTTTTAGCTAAATAAAAGGTTTTTCCCAAGTGGTTTGAAACTGAGAAACCTTTCTATACAGTTAATATGTCCGTGGTTATGTAGTCACTAGCGTTGTTATAGCAGTTGTAAAAACATAGTAAATGATTCTAAACATCAAACCATATCCCATGTGGAAATTCTTCTGTACTTTCGAATCTTAATATTTTGTAAACTTCCTTTCCAGTGTGCCAACATATACTTTGTTAAAGGCAATATTCTATTTAATGTGTAGATGTTTGAGAGATGGAATATGGATCATCCTCCCACCCTGGATTTCTTCCTCAGCCCACGGTTTGCAAGCACTACTCTGTATGGATTCTCTTTTCATTCAGTGCTCTTGCTGTCGTGTCTGCAAATGTGTGCGAGGAATGTGTCTTGTGGCTGAAGTATAAAATTACAGAGTTTTCCAGATGCATGGGATGGCTATACATTTCCTCTGTCTTGGGTAACATGCTGGATAAAATGCCTCTGTGAGGTTCCAGTCCTTCTCAAGGAGTGTTGTGCAGCTTATCTCATCCTTGTGAAAAGCTCCGAGATTTCCAAATAGAAAGTTATGTAAAGATCAAATGCTTGATTATTGGAAGAGTAGTTACTTTAGGCTTTGGAGTGAAAACAATTGTATCAAGCTTTAGTTGGAAATAATGTTTGTCCACATTTTTCCAGCAATTGTCTGGTTTGTAAACATTTGACCTTTTTACTGATTTTTTCCGGGAAGGGTTGTGTCATTGTCATGAGACTTTATCAGTTTGGGTTTGATGTTAAGCATAATTCAATTTAAGAATGCATACACGTGTCCTTGACTATCTGTTTAGAAGGTATTTTTTTTCAGTTTTGAAAATTTTATCACCTGATATCTATTAAAAAGGCATCTGTTTTTATTTATGGCCCCACTTGTTTATGTACTTGGAAATGCATATGCTTTTCAATGAAGTTTGTGCAAACATACATGGGACTTCACTAATCTGGAAATTCTGAACACTGGAAAAAATATTGCTGCCTTTTAAAAAATGTGTGTAGTATTCTTAATTGTAATACAAAATCTGAGAGTTGCCTATATCAAGATTCTAAATGCTCCAGCTGTCATTTGATTTCCCGAGTGAGAATAGCAGGAGGTTGTTGGAGATTGCAAGATCTTTTATCCCAACCAAGCAGAGTATTTCATTTAAGAGTGAATCTGTCAAAATGATGATCCTTTGGAATGGCAAATCCATCAGAATTCAGGATGGAGAAAAGCATGAGTAGAGAAAAGTCTGTTGTCAATGTGTTCATGTGGTGAGGGGTGCCCAAATAGGTATGATTTGTGCTTTCAACTGTTGGCAAGTAAATACTGGAAGACAGAAGATTTGTGTTAATGCTTGTATAGAGTTGTCACTGCTGCAGACCTATTGAAATAAGTCTAAAATGTCTAAAACTTAATTAGTGTTGTATTTCAATTAGTTCTTATGCTGAGTCGATCTGGGTGAGACCCTCTATTATTAATACAGTAGTTAAATACTTCAGTGCTTACATTTGCAGAGCACTTTTTAGTGTGCTTGGTAAAGCCAGTAATTGAGTAACACAGGGTGTTTTATTTTTTTTCATGGAGGGGAAGTTATTTAACACATTTCAGATTAAGTTTTCATTCTTCATAGCACACATGTGCATACTTTTTAAGCGGCTTGAATTCTTTCTGGTACAAAAACAATTCCCCAAAGTCCAGATATGTTCAGCTTTTTCCTTGTAATGGTGAACAAACTGTTCAGTGAAAGCTGAAATTCCAATCAGCTTGTTTCATTTTGCCCCTAGTGAGTTTACGTACCCCAGCCCCAGTGCTCTCTTGGCAGAAAGTCTTCAGTTGTATGTCAGTGCTTCAGCTGGATGGGAAAAGAAGGAAAAAACATATTATACTAATAAAAACCTTCTGGTTTTCGTTAAAATGCAGACCCTCTACACTGTCTTTGTTTACAGGATTATCTGCAATAATTTTCTGAGTTGCTGTTTTTTTCTCAGCTACAAGTTCTAGTCTAAGAGGAGAGTGGTGGGAGTATTGCATTTCCTGCTGGGTGACAAGACCAAGAAAGGGTTTAATTTTAGGTGTACTAAATTTTCTAATAATTTCTACTGTATGGAAATTTGATATAGTTACATGTGAGATTCACAAATACATTTTCTTTGATTTTTTTTCTCCAGTCAGAACTCTGCTTCTGCATTGTCATTTACAACAGAAAGGGCATTAGGCTGCTAAAACTGCTTTTTGACATCATGGTTTGTACATATGTCCATAGTTTTGTTACTTTTTACATCTTCCAAAGGAGAAGTGCAGTCCTACTATGAGATAAAATGCTAATGTTGCAGTACCTGAATTTTTCTTGGGCTTTACTGTGGAACTCTTGTGTTGTCTTAGGCAAGTAAACTTACTTTTTGTCTCTGTTACTTGGGTTGTATAATTAGAATTGTTTGTTTGTTTGTTTTAAACAAATAAATATTGTAATTTGCCACTGGCTGCCTCAAGAGAGGAGCCCTGAAGAGAAGATACAAGGACTCCCTGAAACAACATCTCAACCTTGGCCATATTGATCTTCATCACTGGTCTACTCTGGCCTCCAGTCGGGAGCTCTGGAGACACACAATCCATAACGCTGCTGATGCCTTTGAGAAAGCACTCAGGATCACTCTAGAGGAGAAAAGACAACGCAGAAAGCATCACGTCTTGCTGATACCATCCAAGGAGTTTTGCTGCTGTGCCTTTTGAAACTGGAGTTGTCTATCTCGCATTGGCCTCTTTAGCCACCAGCGTGCTTGTAGCAAACGTGGGTAGAGCCCTTCCCAAATCTTCGTTCTCGAAGCCTGGCCATGATGAGTGAATATTTTAACAACACCTTCATTTGTAGAATACTTCTACATTCCTTAATGTGCAGGGGCAAAACGAGATAGTGTTTTAAAATGTTAAAAGCAAAACTATGAAAAAAACACAAAAAGCAACAAATTATAATGACTTGACCTGATAGCCTTTGGTCAGAATGTCTACTTGGAGTAACCATTTAAAACTTCTCACTTCAGTGGGTGAAATGTACTAATGAGGGAGTTCACCGTGTCTTTCATAGTCTCCATGTAACCCTTAGGCTTATCCTGGTTTTGGCTGGGATAGAGTTATTTGCTACTTAGCAGCTGGTGGAGTTGCTGGTTTTGGGTTGTTGAGGAGGCAGGTACCATGCAAATCACTTCTCCCTGGCTAGTACACAAGAAATAGTACAACCTGCTGTTTTGTACTTCCATGTTAAGTTCGTTGCAGCATTGTGCAATGAAATGACATCCACTAGATTTGCATTTGGAGTTATTTAAATACTAAAGAACTTCTGAAATAAGGCAGGAGTCACAATAGAGAGTTGAGAGGCAGCCCTAACTTTTGGCATACTTGAGGGAACCAGATGTAAGTGAAGGTGGTGGAGATGGGTGTGCCTTTTGGATGTTTGTCTGCTTTGCAAATCATTTGGAAAGAGAGCATTTGATTGCTGGATTCCTTCTGGTGATGGACGCCCAATTCAAGTGGATACGAAAACCTCACTTTGTAAATTCTGGTTGACAGAGTAATTGAGGGGGTTTTCTTTGAATGTGTCTTGTACACTTTGTTTTTACCCCAGATGCTTCATTTCTTTCAGAGAAGGTGAATAATATTTTGCTCTTCTAATGATATCATCAAATAAGCATTTGGTCTAGGTGGCATAGAGTTTTATTGTACCTGTTAGTGGGAAAAAATTGATATGTGTGAATCCAAGACAACACCTGTGCTGCAATGCAGTTGGATGTCTGCAGCAGAGGAATATTCTGGAAGAGAAAACTGTAATGTTTATAATGCCCAGCACTTTTTTTATCCGTATAATTAGTGGATAAATTGTTCCTGTTTCAGCTATCTGTTATGGCATCTAATGGTCCTGCAATTTTTCCCCCTATCCAGATGAAGTTAGTCACAATTAGAGGAGTATTTAGGGTTTTTGTCATCTGTAATCAAGAGTTGGAGTGTATTTTATGTTTGTATTTATGTAGTACCTAGTACTGTTTGTCACTTGGTGGCCTTGTGTTGTGCTGCATTCTGCACAAACTCAGGGTATAAAGAGCATCCCCAATCCAATTAACTTTGAATTTCAGCAGGGGCTGGGTCATTTAGTGATCATGCCAAATGAGAGTTATGCAAAACCTAATATTGTTTAGCATGATGGTCAGTGATCTCAACTGCAGCATCTTAACTTTCTTTTGGTAACCCTTGCAAGCAAAGGGTAGCAATGGGGTGGACCTTTGTCATGTTTGCAGGGCAGGAACACACAAGCACCCTAAGAGAATGAGGAAATATCTGTTGAAATGTACAAGGGAGTGTTGGAATCTCAAGAAAAGCAAACAGTAATCCTTGGGTATAATGAGGTAATAAGCTGGAATCAACCTGCGGTGCCCTGGAAGAAGGTGAGGTTAAGAAGCTCATGTTTGATGCGATAGAGAAGGACGCAAAGAGACAGGAAGAGATAATGCTTTAGAAACATGCGGGTGAAACGATAATCTCTCAATCCCACAGAAAAGGATGTGCTGTAACTGAGAAATGAGCTGGCTGGAGAATGGGTAAAGATTGCAGGTACTGGAATGGTTGGAAAGAGACTGATTTTCGGAAAAGGAAAAAAGGAAGAAGTATTTAGGATAGGATGTAAATTTCAGATTTGGGAAAGAAATGCTTAGGAAAGAAAGGTTAAGATCCTAGTTTATAGAAGGAACAAAAATATAAAGTGCAGTAGTTGCAAAGATATGATGCACATTATATGCATTTTAATGAAACATGTTTTATCTTAGTTTTTCTCTGAAAACAAATTCGAATTTTTGATTAGCAAATGGAAACCTATTTGAAGATCTGTTAATGAGGACTGATAAAACAGTTTTGTTCTGAAGTCAAATACGGGTTCCTTCATCCCCCTAAGATGAGGGGGCATCTTTTATTTAGATCCTAATAGTGCAGATACTCATCTACATATTTAATTTTACTGGTATTTGTTCATTTTATGAACAAAGATCTTACAGGATCAGTGAAACTCATTAATGTTCTTGAGAATAAGTATTGCACACCAGGAAATTTTCAGAGCAGAATTTTTTTTTTTTTGAGAGGGAGTATTTGCAAACTAGCTCTGCGGATTTCTTTTCAGACTTATGAGCTTGGACTGCTTTGAACTGTGATTTAGGAGAAAAAGGATATGTACATGCATTTATGAATGGAGAAAATTTTATTTTCAAAGGATTTATAGATTATCTAGTTAATTAAATATTTTATCTTAATAACTGTGGTTTTTATTATCTGGGAAATTTGCTAAACAGTAGATGATGACATTTGAGATCTGTGCAGTATGGTCAAGAAGATGTTATATATTTGTTTGGAGGAGGGGAAGAAAAGGATGAACTTGTCCTGAAAGGTTCTTCAGCATGTTGTGATAAGATGGTAAAAAACAGACTGGAATATCTGGATAAGTCTCATGTCTGAGAAGATGACGTGTTTAAAAGAGGAAAAATTAATTTATTGAAAATAAATGGTAACTTATCAGGAAACTCCAAATGCTTGGGATTTTTCTACATCATAAGTAATATGAGGGGAATGTAGACTGTACAGTTCTATGAAACTTAAATAGAAATGTCACCATGGGAGGCAAGCTGAGCAGTTCTGTGAAGTATCCTGACTCTGCATGATACTCAAATATTTACTCCTGTAGCAAGAGGTGTAGTGGTCTGATTAAGTCTGAGGAGATAAGGATTGTGGGTTATTTGTTTTGGTTTATCTTAATTGCTTCTTTGTTTAGGAAAAGACATGAGACCTTTTGTGTTATTTCTGCTGAAGTTTTGCATTTCTTAACCCAGATCTTTTGACCTATCTCCCCAGGTTTGAGGCCCTGTAAATATTAATATCACTCTCTAATAACAAGGGCAACTTCTTTCTAAATTGGCTTTTTAAAAAACATTTTCATGTTGGTATTGGTGCTAGAGAGTGTAATTATTGTCTTTCCAGGAACGGTGCTTCAGTTCCTCCTGCGCTAGCCTAGCACTTGAGAGACACAGGTGTGGTTCCCTGAGTTTCAGCTTTATGTTCTGCGTTCCTGAGAGGGAAATAGCAAGATAGGAGTAGTTAGTTGTGTGCAGCAAGAAGTTTTTACTGAAAGAAACATCCAGTTAGTGGATTGGAATTGGGGTTTTGTAAAACCAGGAATTGGCTCAGCATATTAGGTGCTCACCTTAATAGGTGCAAATAAAATTAATGTGAGGCTGTGTGCTAGCTGTTCTTCATGCTTGGATATCTTAGCACCCAGTGACTTCCAATTATTTTGGTTCTGAAGGGTTGTCATTGAGTTTCACTGAAATTTCAATAGTTGAACTGAAGTAATCTATTTTGAGGTTTCAAATAAATTCTTAAAGATGAGATGCCAGTGGTATTTATGCTTAGTGATTCTTAGATAAAATGTTTTTCCATGTTCTCTCTGGTTTATACTTCAAGGCTGTAATTGTGGGCTGTGTAATGAATACATTTTGACATCATTTGTATAAAATGCCTTGCAATTTTTAAGAAAATATGTCATCGTCTGTAGGTAAGAGTGCTGAATGGCCAGGATTCATGCTTTTTTCAGTGGTACAGTGGAATATCAGGGCTTCGAACACAAGTTTCTACCTTAAGTTTTAATTCTGAAAGGAGGGAGAGTTGTTTCATCTTTTACAGACCTTAGGTGGGAGTACTGCTGTTAGTTTATGTGTACTGGATGCTGGAAAACTGAGAACGTTGAATTTCTAAGACCTTATATGTAAATGTTTCTTATGATACAAGATAGACTATTTGTAGTACTTTGTACTTAGCATTTCAAATTTTTATCACACAGGCATAATCAGACTATAAATCAGACCTGAAACTTATGGTTTTCCTGACTGTTTTTCTTTATGATGTCACTGGAAAAGAGGTTTGATTTTTTGCTGACTTCTGTTCCTTTGTGGGAAGAGGATCATGCTCCCATATCTCCCAAGTTAATCTAACTGTTGTTTGGATGTTGTCTGTGATACTTTTAGGACTGTTACAGTTATTCTGTTAGAAAGACACCATAACTTTTCTTAATGTTGGTTCTTCCTATCCTTTATCAGTCAATGTAAAAAAATTTTTCATGTGCTGTAAAGAGGTTCTTGTTCTTTAAGGAAGATGGTAAGTCTTAAAGCATTTCTTCAAGAGCACTTTGCAAATGTATTTCTGGTTGATTTTAATTATCTCAAAGTAACGCAGTATGCAGTTTAACCTCATTGTAAGAAAAATTTTTTTAAGGTGTTACTATATTTTGTAAAGAGCCGATGAGGGTACTTGAAAAATGTAAGTAAAAAATCTGTATATTCCTGTCATAAGTAAAGGGGTTTGAGGCTTTGCTTGTAGTTGGATCCTTTGTCTTTCAATAGTCTCTGGCACTACAGCTAATCCAATAGTAAGTTTATAGCAGGAAATGGCACCCTAACATTGTAAGCAATTTTTTTTGCCATCAGAATCTGCATGTCTTTTTCCTGAAAACAGTTGCGTTTAATCTTCATTTGCTAAAAGTTCCTAATGATTTACTTGCTCAATTTTTAGTTTGTTTAGACTATCTTCTTACGTTATTTTTATTCATGATGTTTTATTTCTTTGGCATTACAATTCAGTGGCTTCAGCTTGGTATTCTGCTTAGTATTAACTTCTGTTTTATGAGGAAAAGAGAAGAACAAAGAGCATGGCAAGTTGACAGTGAAGAAGTACAAGTTACATTTAGTTTTTTGTAAGGTTGTCTTTTGGGGTACAGTGTACTTTCTGATGTATGTATTTTCCTTCTGATCTTTGTATGATCTGTGCTTATCATCTCTATAATATAGTATAACAGAGCTGCAACACCTATAGAGGTGTTGCTGAAGACTTTCATGTTAATATTTCAGAAGGCTTTCATAATCAGTATTTCCATATGAAGAGCACTTTTCAGCAGCTGTTGTTGCTTTTATGAGTGGAAACAATAGTAGATATGTTTCAGATAGTGCTTAAATGTGCTTATGTGTTTAACTTTTGGCTTTAAGGACACTATGTGAAGAGGCATTTCCACTGAAGCCGTGTTTAATACCATCTGGCACAGAAGGTAGTATTTCTCATCCAATTACATTAATCTGGCTGGAAACCGTTTACCATTTCAGCTGCAAGTAGTTTATTTGAATTACATTTGGTGTGCTGTTACCCTACATTAATGTTGGGAAACCCAAGTTACGTCTTGGAAAAGCACCTTTATTCAGTATTTTGTCCATGATTTTACATACCTGATTTCACCTGAGTATTCATCTACTAATTGTGCACGTATTGATGTTGTGGCCCACTTTTATTGCTATTCAATTTTCTGCTGTAGTTACTGGGAATCTACTTATTTCCATTTAAGTTCTTTACCTGTTACATCTGTTTTATTACAAAAAAACTGTTACTAGTTTATGCATTAACAGTTGTAAAAATTAATAGAATTGTTTCCAAGGTACACAGATTCAGAAATCAGAGATGACTATGCTGATGTGGTGATAAGTGTATTGTGTAATCTCTCCAGATGTTTGTTGAAATGGGGAAAATTATTTTGCAGCATAGGTGAAAATTTTAATTAGCTTTTTAGTTTATTGTTGTTTGGAATCCTTGATGTGAAATCTTGCAATTATCTTTAGCAACAAAGTTCTATATCAATCAAAACACTTCATATAGGCTTAGTTAAAAGTATTATTAAGATATTAGTACGTTGTATCTCAGCATGATTTTAACATGCAAGTAGAACAAATGACACTCATGTTGGTGACAACCATTAAGATGAATGCTGGGAACCACAACAGAGAGCATTAAATTATTTTTGAAATGCTCTCTCGTTACTGTCGATTGTCGCTATGAAGTAACTAGATGATACATTTGTTTTTATGAATGAACTGGTTTGTGGAGTGCTAGCAATTCAAGCATTTATTTTGTGCTACTATGTATTCTTGAGCAGCACAAAAATTTTTGATTGTTTGTATGTAACCAAAAAAAGAAACTTTAATTTTACTATTAGTGTAGTAAAATCGTAGCAGGTTGATTCAAATGAGTATTTCCAGCCTAGTGGACTAATGCAAAATGTGTGTTAGTGCTGGTCATATCAGAGTTGGTTCCTGCTTATATATATAAAATCTAATTTAAAAAAATGAATTTTTAACAATTGCAATAAAACCAAGTCCAGTGTAACTTTGGGAACTGAAAAGAAATGTATAAATGTATTACAGTATAGGCTTTCTTTTTGTAATTTAAGAAATACCAAGAATTAACCTATGCTTCATGCCATTAACATCAGGGTCACATTAATTTAAATGATTTGGGCTAAAATCTAATTCTCTGAATGACTCTTTCATGTGGTAAGGTCAAATTGTAAGCAGTAATCTTTCTCGTCTGTATTTCTCTTCCTATATAAGTCTTTCTAGATTGTACAAGGTTATTTTCAATTCACCTTTGTTTCAGTTTATTAATTTGCTTTGAAGCTGGATAGTGGATATACTTAATCTTGGTGCAAAATATTATTTAATGTCCTTCAGTTTATCAGTTAAATATTTTGTTAATGCTTCTTTACGATATGAAAGCAAATATTGCTTTTGCAATTAATCTTGTGATTTTTTTAATGCAAATTGTGCATTTTGCTTTCATACAATATAAAAATTTTGCTGATTCTTATGGGGCATTTTAAAGCATCTGGGAAGTTAATCCTTCATGTGGCTGTTTTGTGATGCTGCATGTGATACAGAAGAATGCTAAAAATTTAGTCAAATATATTTTGATAAATGGTCTTTTGAATGTTTTAAATATTTAGTATTTCTCTGAGAATCATGGGGACAATAGTTACAAATACTTTCATTCCCGAATCATTCTCTTCAGAAAAAAAATAAGTGACTGATGAGTGTCTAATTTTGTATTACATGCTAAAGATGCATTTAATTCGGATACTGACACATATTAATTAAGTTAATAACATTTCATTTATTTATTTATCTTCTTTCGAAAAGATATGCAAGGTTTTACATATTGATGTGTCATGACTTACAAAACTAAAAAAAGAGATACTTGGGGAAAAGTCACTTGATTTTTTTCTACCACAAAATCCTGCTGTGGTTTTGACTACAAATTGCCATGCTTTAATCACTGATTTGAAAGTGTTTTTGCTAGGATATAAAGTGTTAAGGTTCCCCAGATATGAAATGTCAGTTTTCAGTGTTTTTTTTAATCAAGCTCATAATGTTAAAAACAAAATTGGAACTACCGTGTGCAATTAGATGATTTTAGTTTTATAGTCAACGTAATAAAAGACATGTTTTATTCAGTATGAAAGAAATGGTTTTATGGTTTTGTCATTATCATGTCCTATTCAACATTTGAGGCTGATAATTTCTTTAGTATTTTTTGACAATTCCTAGAGCATAGGTTATTTACAGAGATTTATCACTCATTGTTTAATATTTTGCTGTTTTAATTCCATGAAGACTTAGTGAAATGAGAACTTAGTAAAGACATGAGTAGCATTTCATGTTGAAGAGCAAAATTGCAAATAATTAGGTTTTGCATATAGGACATAACAAATGTGGTGTGACAATGACATAAAATACAGGAAAGGTTATGTCTTAAGGTGTGAGAAAGACTGTGATGCTTTCTTCTACTTACAGATCAACGTGTAATAAGGATTATTAGTTTTTTAGGGTTCTGTGGTTAGAACTGGATTCTGAAAGGAAAGTACAAGTACAAAGCCTTTGTTGAATTTCAGGCAGTTCTTTGCCCGTCTGTGCAGCCTGGTCCCTCTGAAGGGCTGCACAGCCCTCTGGGATATTGGCCACTCCTCCAGCTTTGTGTCCTCAGTGAACCTGCTAAGGAGGCTCCTGCCCCTTCATCCAATCCTTGATGAATACGTTAAACTATGCTGGGCCCAGTTTTGAACCTTGAAGTTCAGTCACAGATAAAGTACATGATGCTTGTTCATCTATACCTTTCTGATCTCCATTGGATTTTGGTGTGAATACCCTTGTATTTTATTAGTTTAGTCAGGAAGGAAATAACTGGAGAAGGTAGGCTTCTGCTGAAGTACCTTTTCATTTCTGCACTGGCTGTTCGTTTGACTCTCACAGAGAAATTAGCTCTCCAAAAAGAAATTTAGGTAGTCTGGTGTCACTATTGCAGATGTGACCCTCTCATTCGTGTTGACTTCTGTCCTGAATTGTGAGTACTATTTGTCTTGTTTCAGGTATTTGCACTGATTATGCTATAAATTTGCTTGCTTTCACTATTGAAATCCCAGAGTGGTGTGGAATATATTTATGGAGCCCATTGTCTTTTTAATACGCTGGATTACAGAAACAGTATGAAATTGAGCTGGTTTGAGTTTGGGCTTTGTATATGTTTTGGAAAGAATGAGGAACCCAGCTATGACAGTTTAAAAATATGGGGTTTTCTTTCAGTGCACTGAAGTTCGTTCTCTGCTTTTGTGCATACAGCTTCTATGTCCAAATATGCTGTAGTGGGGTTGTTTTACCTTTTTAAAAATGTAATTGTTGTAATGGAAGTGCATATGCTTATGCTTAAATTATATTGCTCTTTTTATTTCCTTTGTAATTTAAGGTTTTTGGCAAGGAAAAATACATTTCTAACCTGGAAGAGAACCAATATTTGTTTATATTATTTGATTTACCAAAAAAGCACATTTCTACTTGCAAAAAAGATTTTTAAAATAATTTTAATGTTATTCTTACAAAACAGGTTATGATTCTAAAGCCTGTGGTAAAATATAGGAAGACTTTACTGTATATTTCTATGTTCATCTGTCAAAAACTCTGAGATAAACTGATACACAGCAGAGTTGTGTTACATTTCAATGAATCAGAAAACGTTGAAAAATTCCATTGTTTTGAAGGTGCCGGTAGTAACATCTGGTTTTAGTTTAAATTCTTTATTCAGTTATGTTAATGTTACTATGAATTTTGCTTTAAAAACAATGAATACAGTAGATTCCATTGCAAATAGAGGATGTTTTTTGTGGGGGTGTTGTGTTTTTTGGGGGGTTAGGTGTTTGTTGTCATTGGGGTTTGTGTGTTTGTTTTTTCCAGGGTGTTATCTGTATCTGAAATAATGTTCCAAAGAAGATAGGAAGGCTCTAATTTACTGCCGTATTGATTTCCTGTTAAGTATATGGATCTGGTTTTGTAATCAAGTTTGAAAAGTATTTAGTGTTGCAAGATATTTGTGAAGGGAAAAAGATGTGGCTGCTATAGTCTTTCTCTTGAATGCTAAAATATTCACAGGTGATACTGAAAAGGGAAGTTCACCTTACAGTAGGACTTTTTACAGAAAAATCCCTGTGTCTGCTGAGTTGACAAAACTGAACAGCATATGGCTAATCAGTTCATAGCCTTCCAGCTCCCTAAGTATTTACTTAACTGGTCCACCATGATCTCTAATCTTCTGAAGTACTGAACAGTGTCTGCTCCCATTTAATGGGGAGTGTGCCCAGAACAGTCTGTGGTGATTGACTCTGTTAGTGTTTGCAGCCCTTCCTACACCATAAAAGGCTAATGATATAGTTCAGTAAGATTGAAGGGCTGATCAAAATACCTGTGTATAGGTATCTTACTCTGAATGATTTAGAAGAGCAAATACTTGTTGTCAAGCTATATAGTAAGTTGTATCTGTTAAATACCAGTAGCAACAAATGTAAGGTATATGCCTTTGTCTTAAATCTGTCTGGTGGGAGCTGATAATAACACTAGGAAATACCTTCTCATATTCCAGTTGCATTCACTGGAGGTTCCTACATACAGGAATAGAGAGAGTAGTTGAAACAGTTTATCAGATCTATGCTAAATAAGGAGATTTTGTCCATGTGTGCTTAAAGCTAAAAGATTCATGTTAACAGGAGATCCACTATATAGTATTTTAGTGCCAAGTTCTTGTAGATTTACTGGATGTTGTAATTACACCTACTGTGAGAAATTAACTAAAAGTTAAGACAAGGATATGTTTGTTTTATTCTTGTGCTGTAAGTTTTGCTTCATGAGTTCATTGTTTACTCCAGTCTCTGTTTAGAAATGAAATAGTTTAGTGCCATGAAATACATTTTTTTTTAAGGAATTGTTGTCGTGAGTTTAAGATTCTGAACAATGTGTGCCGTTATTAAATACATATGAAAAAAGTTGTAAGGGATATATCACGGATATACCTTTTTCTCTGTGTGTTGAAATGGTGAAGTTCAACTTCTGATACTCAGTGCCTGGATTCTGTATAGATATTTTATACTATATTTGCCCTAAGTGTCAGTATGATAAACAATATGATTCAACCCATACCAAATAGATTCTTTTGTTTCTAATTATTCTATTGAGACAAGGCCTAAATATATATCTTTTAATTGTGAAACACACTAAATTCACTTGTCTGCATGGGATTCGTGCATCATAATTGTTAAACAGTTTATAGTTTTTAGATCAGTTTAAAAGGGTTTAAATGGTTTACTTAATAGTTGAACAGATAAATACAAGGAAGTGATATTTGGATGTGAGGGAAGTTGATACTCTCCCTTCTTTTTTGCTTCCCTCAGCTGGCAGAAAGTACTTCCTTGTTTTAAATTTGAATCACTTGCTATGACAGGCATCTTGACTTTTTGATGAGTTCAGAGCTTTGACTGTTATGGTTCTGAACTCTAGTGTAGTCTATAGTATAGCCTTGAAGTTGTGTGCCAACTAACACTTATTTTAAATGTCATGTTTCAGTTCAGCAAATCTCGCTAAATAGAGCAGGTTGAGCTGGGTTTCGTGGTAATGTCCATTGTATTACCATGTGCATGTACATGTTGTAATACAGCTTTTACAGAGTTGTACCTGTACACTTAAAGGGATGGAGCAATGACTGTGTCCTGCAAAGCAGAGGATGCAGGCTCATTGCAACAGAAAGAGCAGCAAAGCCAGTGCATCTTGTTTACTGAATTTGTGATGTAGGGCATTTAGGTATTCAGCTAAACCTTTGTCTTTCCCCTATTGTCTTGCTTTGTAACATCAATACCACTCCTTTCTTATCTTCAGTTCGCTGTTCACTTTCTTAGTATATGGAGAGGAGAAAAACAGTGCATACTCTGCTTGTTAGGTGCTTGCCAGACTGGCCACAGCAAGAGCTTAACCGTTTGCTGAAGAAGTTGGAAGTAAGAAAGATCTCCTTCCCGTTTCTACAAGTTTTTAAAAAAACATCCTTCAGAATGCAAAAAGAGATTAAGTCACATGTGCAGGATCTGGAGAGTGTCAGGGCTGCTTGCTGAGTCATTGTCCTGTGAATGCATTTTTAATAATATTGTGGAAGTATCTGTAATTGGTAGAGAGGCATTTAAAAGTTTTTAAAGTTTTCAGTAGTTCCACCAATGGGTTGTTTAGTCACGCACTAAAACATTCACCTTGTCCATATCAGTGTCAAGCCATGTAATAATATTTTCTAACTGAAGAACTTTACACAGTTTCTCAAAAAGAGAAGTCTTGCAGCATTGTTTCCAAGGCTAGATGCTTTGTTCTTGCAGATTTTCTGTAGGCTACAATTAATCATGCAGTAAATGTGCTGGTTTTGTACAGAACTTCTGCTTCACGTGAGGCCTCCCATGGCTATTGGTCATGCAGCAAATTAGGTATTGTGCTGCTTCACTGACATGTAGCCCCACTGCTCGATACTTTGTTATTCCAGTGTTGCTGTGAAGATGGGATTTTCTCCATATATTTCTTATAATGAGCAACAGCATCCCTAAGCATTGTACAACCAGTAGTAGCATTTTGTCCTGTGATGCATCATATCACAGTTACTTCATTTAGGGTTAAACTTAGTCTTCCTGTCTCCTTTTCCAAGTGACATAACTAGGACTAAAATGTACTTTTGCTTCAGTCTGTTTATTAACAGCATTCAGCCATTCCCAGGAGACTCAGGAAGAGCCTATTTTCTGCTGTGGCTGTGGTGAAAATAAGATTTCTTCGTGTTTACTGGAATGGACATAATTTTGTCCTTTTTATATACAAGTGTAATGCTGTTCCTGTTTTAAGGTGCCAACTATTTTAATCAAGTAATGCTTGAAAATATATGATTTGTGATCTGCTGTTGTCTTGGATAGAGAGGTTTGGAAATGGTCTGTTATGTGTTACAGTGGGAATTAAGCTTAAAGTAGAACTGGGTGGATAATTATGTGTTTCAGGATTAAGCTTTGTTTCAAATGCAAATAAGACCTAAGTATTCTAAAAATCTCTATAAAGAGCATATGTGAAAAAATCTGGTTAAGTTTGTTTAAAAAAATTTCCTCCCAATTAAAAGTTTAATAAGATTAAGGGACTGTTTGAAAGCTAAGTGAGCGGATTCTAATCTGGTTTTCAGAGTAGGAATTCCTGGTCTATGTTTTGTGTATGCTTGTATTCCAGTGATTGCTTCATATGAGCGTGTGTGTGGTTTCTATTTTTCTGAAGTGGTGGTGGCAAGGAAGTCCATTCTGTTTGCTTGGGACACAGTGTCTTACCTCCTTAGTGACTTGTATGTAAAGATGTAAAAGCTGACACATACCCACAATGAACAAGTTCCTTGACAAGCACAACGTGAACAGTCTGTGATTGGTAGCAGAGAGAAAGGATACCTGTAACCATGTTCTGGCTACTACACACTGTGTTGGTAGAAATTCCTGAGGAGGAAGAGATGGTGCATTTAGGGAAGTGCCCTCCCTGCAGTCTGTGGCAGGCAGCGAGCCTGCCAGGAGACACAGCAGGGGTCCCTTGAGAGAAACAGAAGCAGACCCATAGGTGCACCTGCGAAGAATTGAAGTTTTCTTTACTTAAATTTACATCGTGATTCAGTGAGGCAAATGCACCATTTTAGTTCTTATGAACGTGCCCATACATTAAGGGAAGAATTCTGGAGGTGACTCATTAGCAGGACAAATAGGAGTGGTTGTTGAGATGCTGTCTATGGCAGTGTGTTCCTTTCCTCTCTTCTCTTAGTGTGGGTGTTCAGTGTCCCAGCTGTGAACTCTTTCAATCAGTTTGCTCTGCTGTTAATATCTAATGATTAGTCCAACTGATCCATTCAGTGGTGTGGGTGAACTGGAGTGCACAGCTGTAATCTCTAATGTCTTTCAGCTGATCTGCTAATCTCCAGAGGCAGAACTTGATTCTGTTGTAATTCTAGCTGCTAATTCCAAAAACAGTCACAAATGTTTCCACTCATATTCTGTCTGTGGTAGATTCTTGCCCTTTCCTGGAAAATAAATGTGTCTGTCACACCTGTGAAGTTGTTAACTGTCAAACAAGACATTCCCTCCTGCCAGACCTGACTTTCATCTAAAGTTGCCAGAACAGTTCCTTTGCTGCTGCTCTGAGGACATCTTTAAAAAGAAAAACAGACTTTGTATTTCTCTTCCTCAATTGCAGCTCTCCATTTTTAGCTTTATTTTAGAAACTTGACTTGCTGTGTAGTTCATCTTACAGCATGGCTAGAGCTCCAGTGGTTCAGTCCTACTTTTGAGGTTTTTGCTCATTTTATCATGCAGACGTTTTTTCTAATCATAGAAATGGACTTTTTAAAATCAAAGTTGACAGTGGTATTGCTTTTTAAGATTATATGCAAAAGCCAAAGGGGCAAATGGATTTTTCATACTGTGTTCATGCTATGAATTTACTAATTCTTTATTCCTTAGAACAAAGTAGTTTTTTGTCCAGCTAAAAGTGATTTTTTAATTCCTGTTGTTTTCCTTTTGCGTATCAAGCACTGTGCATTTCTAGCAGTTTCTCGCTTAAATATTTTCAAGTTGCAACACAGTTTGCTGTTAACACCAGCATCTTAACTTTTGCAAGCAAAATAGCTCTGTGTCCTGAAGGTCAACCTACAAGCTGTTTTCAGAAGTTCTTTTTAGGAATTATTTTTCATGTCTCCAAAAGACTAGTAGAATTGCTTCATAGTATCCTGTACATATGCCTGTACAGTCTATAGTAAGTTTTTGTTTTAATATGAAATTAAAATGTGAAGTACTGTTTAATTTATGTATATGGACCTACAACTTTTTTCTCATCTTAATCTGGGCGCCTCTGCTTTATTTCCAGCGTAACTATGGCTTTTGATGTTGATGCTCTGAACCTTCTCATTGATATTAATCTTTGAGTGTCTAAAATGCTTAGCCTTTAAGTTTGGTCACAGCCACATTTTTTCCACTCTCTTAACTGTAATACCTAGACTGTTTTCAGAGAGGAATGAGGTATAATTTGCAGATTAGTCTGGAAGCTACAATCCAGAACTTGTAGAAAACAGAATAGGAAAACACTTTCTTTTTTGTTCTTGATATAGAAACAGCTCTTTGTTAGTTTTTAGACATAAAACTAACAGGGTGTTTTGAAAAAATAAACTAGTGTTTAGCTGGAAGCAGCTTTTGTCTGCCTGTTAGAAAGAAGCACATTGCAGTTGCAGGGAAAAAAGAAAGACCAGAAGACCAAATTGATAATTATAAAAACAAGCAAGCAGGAATACAGAGAAGTGATAATCAGTTCAGACAGTAAAATAGAAGAGCTATTATCCTAGGATAGAAAAGGAAGCAGGAATGCATAAAGATAGAGACAAAAGTAGAAACCAAAAAGAAACAGTGAAGAGGTATCCACGATCAGAAAAACTGAAGTGTATTGTCAAAAGTAGATTATAAAACTGTATTATAATTAGAGCATTTTACACTAATTAATTTGTCCTGAAGACAAATAAGGAAGGGTACACTACAGTACTGGGAACTTCTCATTAATACATTTATGTCTGATTATGGTTCCCATAATTTTTAATGTAGCACATCAGGTAGTTCTTTGTACAAACACTGGAAAGGTGTGGGGGGTTATAATTGCTTTTGTTTGTTTGTTTTAAATAAATTAATTTACCTGGAGATACGTCATTCGTGTAAAATGTTGGATCATGTGAACTTAATTCAAGGCCTTGATCTTTATTTAAAAGAAATTTAAAAAAAAACTGCATAATGTTTCATAGAAACAATTCACATATTTCATAAGAGTTTTATAAAATCTTAATTTGTGAAGTGGTCACTTTATAATGTTTTGTAACTTAAAATATTTAACTTCTTGAGTAGAGTTGGGTTCTTTTTTCTTCTGCAGTATTGCTCATGCAGGAAAGAAGGACATTATGCAGAATTTAACCTGTCATTTAAGTTTATCCATAATTCAGATTCATTTGATAAACCCTCGTGGGCTTTAATGGAGTAAAGAAGAACTGCTGTGATCAGTGTTAAGTTATATAATCACCCACATTTTCTCACTTGGATTACTGTGGACTTGAAAGTAATTAATTGCTTTCCATAATAGAATACAACATTTCTATCCATAAATGCGGTGGGGCTTTTTTGATGCCAAGGGTTTCATTTTTTTTTCCCCCTGAACAAGACCTGATTCCTGCTTTTCCATACTCTGAATGCTGTCATGGTATATATTTCCTTATACCAGATTGCAGAAGTGTTAAGAATTCAGAGAGCAGAATACGAGATTGAGTTTTTCATCTCCCACTTACTGACTTGAAAGTTTAGACTGGCTGGGCAACCTGGAGAATTGGGAAAATAGTCTTGAGCCAGTGCTCAAAAATGCAAATAAGATCACTTAGGTAACTGCTGACTAAAATTGTGGTCAGATAAAAGTGTGGAAATAATGATGTACAGTTGAGTCAAAAAAGAATAAAATGATCATAGAGTAATTAATGCAAAGTATCATGATTTGAAATAAAATGTTTTATTAAGTAGATTTTCAAGATATTGCATATGTAATTAATTGAGATAGGTTTCTTAAACTTGTAAGTCAATGTACTTCTGTGTTTAATGTGATTCTTAAAACTTTCAACTGTGTTACCTGGAGGTCAGTGAAATGGGAGACTAATCAACAGTTTGATGTTGATGCAATAAACTAGTTTACTTAATGTAAAGGATTAATATAGTAAAACAGAAGGATTTTTTACAGAATGTGATACCACAATCCTAGCTTTAAATGCAAGTAGAATTGCTTTCCAAAGTTATGAAAACTGAGTACATTAACCCTTTAAAAATCTCTGTCTGGTTTAATGCCTTTTGTTTGAACCTCCCACACTAGTCCAGTGTCTGGACTAGTTACTGGTAGCTTTAGGAAGACTAAAGGTTTGGTATTTATGCTTAGCATTCCGTCCATGCCTACCCCTTTGAAGAGATCTCAGTGTTTTTCTTTTTGTTGGTTCTTGAGACTTGTTTGGGGAAAACACAAGTATCTGTAAGAGGGGGAGAGTAAATCTTGAGTTTAACCTGGGAGAGTCTGTTTTGTCTTTGTTGCAGATTTGGTTCAGCTTGGCTCCTTGCTTTGATGCTTCAGCTGCTATTATTGTAAAGCTTCCTGGTATCTGCAAATGACTTTAGAACTGTGAACCTGAAGTATTTGTAACATTGATCTGTGGTTCCAGTAAATAACCTGGAAGTAAAATTCAGGGAAGCGACATTTGTTTTGGAATAGTCTGTATCGACCTGCCACAAACTCCTTGTCAAGTGTCAGATTTGTTTCTTTTTAATGCAGGGAGTTTGGACTACATTCCATCTTTTGAGTGGGCAGTTTCTACTTTGGGCCACCATCCGTTAGCTGACCTTAATCAGTTTAATAATAGTCAGCTGCAGTTTTAATAAACTTTTTTACAAAAATTGTCTGCTCAGCTGCTAAGAGGTGTGGGGAGTTACTGGACAAACAGCAATATATATTTGCCTGGAAATATTGTAGAGAACATACTTCATTATCAAGGTGTAGATCACCAGATATGGTAGGATGTGCTCCTTTTTTTTTTAATTGCCTTTTGTTCATCTCTAGTTAATGCAGTTTTCACATTTCTTGTAATGGAGCTAGCCACATTAATACACTGATATATTTATTTTGAAATTACAGACTTAAATTTTATTGCAACTATTTGGGCTATTTTCTCATCTGTACAGTATTGCCTGATTTTTGCTCTTTTTTTTTCCCCATTGAAGACATCACTTGTCTTATATCTCAGTGCATTAATTTGATTTTCCTTTGTAGCAGTCTGTATGAAAAGAAAGCTTTTTGCTTAATTGAGGCCCAGAGCTCAAACATGTATGCTTCTGGAGAGAAGTTGAGGGGACCATGAGTAAATTTGTGACTCACCTCTAGAAGCCTTTAGAAAAGGCCATTCCCTTCTGCTTATTCATTGATGTTACCTTTATCTTCTGGTCATTAGTCTCAGTGGCTTTACAGAGCAGTATAAGGTGATTTTTGTGACTGTGGACTTTCATTCACTGGTTTATTGTTTATAGATAATTTGACAAATTGTGAAGCTATGGGATAATTCTACAAAGCTGTCTTTGCACAGAGCATACTGTTTCTAGAATCAGATGAAGATGAATTGAGGGGGAAAAAAAGAGGTTTTGTCTCTTGATCAGTGGTGAAATACTTCTAGTAAAGCATGATAGCATGTCAAATGTTACTTTTTTCCACTCCAGTTTCATAGTAGTAGCAGAGGATGAACTTTCACCAGTAGACTTCTTTTTTGTTTGAACAAAATATTTGGAAAGCCACCCTCTCTGGTTGCATGTTTGGAAACATAAGTAATGTGGTGTTCACTAATGCTAATGAAACCTTAGCAGCAAATGAGAGCTTTGTGGACTAAAGAGCCTAAGTAGGACAGCAAAGGCTTTGTTCTGCTGTGTGCTGAAGGAAGTCAGTTCTTCTTAATGGTATTAAATGTTGACTTCATGCCAGAAGCACCTTTTAGAAACTTCTTTTGGATGCTAGGTTAATTTTGTAGGAGTAATTACAAAAATGAGTGGAATATAAAAAAGAAATTCTTCTTGAGATTGATGATATATTTTTATGCATATTTGCAACTGTGTTTTGACACTGCAGCATGGTAACTGTCTCCTTCTTCACACACTCAAACAAACCATGTACAACTTTTCTAAAAACAGTAGCAGGAATGTCACTTTATTTGACAAAAGATTATAGTGGAAGTGTCCAGTTGGCGTAAAGTAAGACATAAGAACAATACATTAAAATCTTGTCTTTAGTCCCTTTCCTGTCTCTTGGCTGTTTATGTGGTTCTCTGGTCAAACAGATTAGGGAAGGTGTTTGTGATTTTGGTGGAGAGTGTGATACAGAGGCTGGAGCAGAGGCTGGTGGTGGAACAAGATGGATATTTTTGGTTGGCAGTACTTGCATTACCATGGGACTGAAGTGTTCAAGGCACTAATGGCAGTGGTTGTTAGTCTGTGGTGTAGGATACAAAGACCTGCAAGGCAAGATTTGAGAGCAACCTTAATCCTGTTCTTTTCATTTGTGTTCTTGTTGGTTTTATGTAGTTGTGTTGATGTGGTATCTCTTTAAGTGAATGTCTGTTTCTTGAGTCTTAAGCCCTTCAGCATTTTATGGCATTTTTTGATTTAACTTTAGATCATCCTACTGCATGTTGAAATTGACCTTTAATTGCTAATGCTAAAGGTTGACATCATTCATTAGGTTCAGGCAAATTACTGAATCTGCAAAATATAGCCTCTGATAAACACCCCTTGCAGTTTTTTGTGTAAGTTAAATAAACTTTGAGCCTTATTGCTTTTCTTTTTCTACTTTTTATTTTTTAAATTTACTGTGAAGTGTATTTGGATTCAGCATATATAGGATACAAACTTTGATGTTACAGTTACTTGTCTTTTTTGATTACTAAATAACTATTAAAAGAATTCATTATAAATGCTGTTGTAAGCTGAAAGTCCTTGATTTTTGCACTGTGTTAGATTTTTTTAGTATAAAATGTGAATATTCATTAGACTAAAATGTCTGCTGGGCTGTATTTTGTACCTTTATTCACTCCTGCCTAATTCTTAATCCCTATATTTCCACTTTTTTTTTTAATTTCAATTTGTCCTAATTTGTGTATCCTCCACCTGTTGATCAGTACAGAATACAGTGAAGGATTGGTTTCCAAGATGTTTAATGTATTAAAAATACCCCAACTTTTTTTTTTGGAAGTGTTAATTTATTTTTTAAACTCTTTTTCTCTGTGTTTTGTGCCCTTGCTTTACTATAACTTTCTTAATGGCTAAGGACAGGTTCACTTTCTTTGGAATCTCCTTCTGGAGCTGATCATGAACTGTGTATATAGTTTTGATTTAATAAATGTTTTTGATGTGCAGGTTACGCCTAATTTAGTCATGCAGCTATAATTTCTATTATATTTCTTTCAGTGGGTAATCATGAAAATAGTTTTTAGTATCCAATGAAATTATAACTTCCTGCATTTTAAAACTGCCAAATCTCTGTTTACCTAATACTGGTCTATGGTTATGTGTGTTGTCTTGGTGGAAAAGATCTACTTTTGAAATAAAGGATTTTGAGAGGGAAAAAAAAAGACATTTGCATTGTGAAAGTGATCAAAGACTGCTTACAGCTTAAAATGCAAGTATTTAGAGCTGTTTTTACAAAAAGAGGTAGATCTGTACTTGCGTGTACAACCTGGTATATGTATGGAGACACATGACTGATTTATAACTTGGATAACATCTGTCCAAGTAGCAAGCATTCCCTCACAGCACAGCTCATAAGTAAATTATGTGTAATTTTTGGTGCTGCTGTGATTCTTAACTAATTCTGGGTATTTTTGTTTCCTTTTGTTTTTAAAGGATCAGTTCGATAACTTGGACAAGCATACGCAGTGGGGCATTGACTTCTTGGAGAAATATGCAAAATTTGTGAAAGAAAGGATAGAAATTGAGCAAAACTATGCAAAACAACTGAGGTAAGGTTTTTTCTTTTCAAAAGGATCTTAACAATTACTTAAAATCATGGTATCAGATGATGGGCAAGGATGTAATGTCGTGCTTAATGACTGTTTTTCATTTACAGAGTGAATTAGATCACTAGTTGTTTTCATGACAGACCAGTCCAACACAGAAAATTATTTTTGGGTGTGCACTTGCTTGCTTGTTTTTGCCTTCTCTCCCACTCTTTCCTCCTACCCTTCAGATCTTTGAACTAAAAGGGTATAAGACTTAAAATTAAAGATTCAGAACAAGGAAAACCATGGTAATATTTTTTTCACTGACTCTCAGTGTGTTTGTTGTAAAGTGCATTATCCTTATCTGCATTTGTGTGTGTGTGATATCACTCAACAATATTCAAGTCTCTGCTGCTAATTAATTTCTCATGTTGAATTGGCAAGAGGTACGCTACATTGTGTTAAGAAATCTGATTGAAATGATTGAGTAGTACTTGAGAAAGCAGCAGATCTTCCTGTCCTTAATGTGTGCTGTGCCCTTTCCATAGCTTTTCCCTTTGGGTGAGACTGTAACCCAGCCACCCTTTGTCTTACCTCTGCAGTTAACTTTGTATTGCTGCCAAGTGAAACATCTTTTAGGTCCAGTAGGAATTTCCCTTCAGGGATCATACAAGGAGAGTAGCAGCAGTGAAATGGCAGAGAAGCACATTCTTCAGAATAAAGTAGGATTGATTTTTACCGTAAGGTGCACTCAGTGCTTGAAGAACAAAATTTAAGCTTAAGGTGCTCCTGTGAACTTGGTCTTCACCATAATCTTTGCTTTCACTGTAAGCTTTGCTGTCTTGAATTCCTGTGGGGATTCAGCTGAAGCTGCTGCCTAGCCCTTGTCAGACTGAAACTGATAGCAGCTTCTCTCCTGTGGTTTCTTCCATCATCTCATCATTGGCAAACTAGATTGTCACCAGATAGAGAGTTGAGAAATCCTTCCTCATAAATACAGTAATGAGGTTCACAGCTGAGGGTATGGATGTTCATGAGGCTGGTTGTAATCTTTTTGATTTCTTTATCAGTTTCTTTTGATCCAGTTGTGTATAGTCACTTAACATAATAATCCATTACCTTACTGAAGGAATATTTTTCTTAAGAGGAAGGAAATAAATACCACATTTCCAAAGTTGGTGTAGAAGAAGTTCAGGAGGTAAAGAAAATTTGGAAGCGTACACAGCACAGTTAACAACCCAGTTTTGATTTGTTTTCAGTTGTCTGTTTAAAAATAGAAACATTTTATTTGCACAGATCTATTGACATCTTGTAATTAAATAGTATGAGCAAATGCCTTTTGCTTAATTGTATTTAAAGGTTTCTTCCACAGCTAGCAAGATGAAATACCTCATTATTACTTCAGGATTTGACTAAAAATGGGAAATTTTCTCTGTTCAGCATTTTACTCGGGGTAAAATTTTTGATTTTTCTTGAAGTGTCTTTCAAAAATGAAAGAGCTTTGTCGAGTACCCCTTCTGGCAGATGGCTGGACTGACTGTCTATGTGCAGTAAGTATGACAGTTTTGGGAAGCACAGGTCTTGCTGCACACACGTTGTACAGTGCATGCATGCACTTCCTGCCTGCTGCCAACGAGGGTCTGGACAGCACACAGGGTGACTGATTTTCTGCCAGTAGACCAGTTCATGAAGCTGCTCTTCCCTATATATTCTTTGGGGGAGACTTGATTGTTTCATAGTGAACGTCTTGTGATAGCAAGTTGATTTCAGCCATTGTTGCTCTTGAGGGTGTTCACCATTTTTGACCATGTAAAACAGTCGTGAGGCCCAGGGTAGGTTGAGATCAAGCAACATTTTTACCAGAAGGATTAGCCATTCTGCAGCTAGCTCCTGGGAAGTTCTGATGTGGGATGGACTGTGGTTCTGGTGAACTTTAATGCTGGCAGCAGATGGCCTGTGAGATAGATATTAATATCTCAGATGGAAATTTCTAGTAGATCACTGTTTTTTCCTTTTGTAATGAAATATAATCTGAAAAACTAAGTGTTGAGAATTCTTTTCATAGTGAACTTTATAACTGAATTTAATTATGCCCTTGTTTAGTAGATGTATAAACAGTATGGTGAGTGATCACCTCTTGGTAGTTCTATGGCTCTCTTAGTACTTGGGTGGGAGACCAAGAAAAAACAAGTTTAATCAGGAAGATAGTGCTAGTGATGTATGCTGGTGTTGTTTTCTGTCTCTTGGGTTCAGTGTGGACCGTGAACATTCTGTTGAGGTCATTGATGGAGCTTATTCTTATAGATTTAAATCCAATGATGAAAGCTTGAGTGAATTTTTCATAACAGTTTTCAGTCTGTGTCCTGGCAGAAATTCATATTCACTTTGCTTATACCCTTGCGTTTTGATAACTTTTTTTTTCTTTATACTGTCACAACTTAGTGATGAGGCTTTCCCAGGTGCAACAGCTGTTCCAAGTCTTCTAGGAGATGACAAGTGATGCATGTACAGCATAGGAGAAACTGTTTGAGTGAACTCACTATATTCTTACTGTATGCAGTTATTGCAGTTTATAATTGCTGAGTAATTCCAGAAGTGATAGCTGGTGAGAATCATGTCCAAATGCTGTTTTTAGTTTACAAGTAATTCCTTGCTATTCTTCTTTGATACTGAAAAGAGAAAAATTGAAATCTTCTGTCTAGAGGGCTTATCTTGTCTTTGCAATATACTTCGTTCTGCAAAAAGGCAACTTATTTAATTTTCTTTGAATTCTCCTTTAAGTTAGATCAAAGTTTTTTGTAGCATAGGTCTCAACTAATGTATTATATTACCCCAAGGATTGCAAAGGTTATTATAGGCTGTTATTGAGTTACAGGGATGTGAATCAGGACAAACATATTGCAGTGTACACTGTAGATTAACACATTTCATTTTAATGATATGATTGTTTACTTTGTTTATATTTTCTGATTGGAAAAATTTAGATTTAGTATGTACCAAATTACTGGGCTCTTGGCTGAAGTTTTAAATTAAATTCTCAGATGCTGTTTTTGATCAGCATTGTTTCTTAAAATGGGCGAGGCGAAGGTCTGCTTTGTTTACTTCCACATCATCACACACAAAACAGTTCTGAAGGTTCACTCCCTTTTTGTCCTGTCTGAAGCATTAAGACACTCGAGCAGACAGAGGAGCTCTTTCTGTGATGTTAGGCAGTAATACAAGTTATACCTGCACTTGTAGATGAAACTACCATGCAGAATAAAATTTCTGACTGTGGTCAACTTCTCCACTGTCAGTTTAAAGCAAATAGTGATGATTGTTCTTGAGCTGTTTGTTGTCCATTGAAATTGTACATTATGATCTCTGGAGGTGTCTACTTACTCTGAGAAAATTGTTTTTCATGTTCCTCCTGCATACTATTGTGTATAAGTGGTGTTTTTCAAAATATGGTATTAATATATGCATATGTCTAGTCAAATTGAGACATAGTTTCCACATTTTTGTATGCATGATCTTGGAAACATTATTTAAAATGGGTGTAAGCTGAAATGTAAAGCTGGGGATACAGATTATCATTGTGATAATTTCTCAAATCTCTCTTCCTTCGATTGGAGCTGAGAGTTTACACTGTTGCTTATCTAAATATGGTTGTGCCAGGTTTTTTTATAGTGATGTTTCTGCAAGCCTACACGTAGGAGTTCTCAATGGTTCCAAGAATATTCAGTTTTGTAAACTCGAATTCCAGGTTACAATTTTTTCAGATTCATTGCTTCAGTTAAAACTGCTTCTGATGCCATGTTACTAAATACAGTTGTCATTGTTTTCACTCAGTTCATGATACTGATACTTAACACCAAAGTCATCAGAACCATATTTAAACTTTTACTTTACATATAAATATGAAATGCCTTTAAGTACTCAGTGCAATTTTAGTAACTTGTGAAAGCAAAAAAAGTTTGTTCCCAAGCTCATTTGTTGTATAATATAGAAACTGTAGAGGTTTAGTGTAAGCAGATACCACAGCACCTGAACTGCTGCCTTAATAGAAATTGTATTGTTCCGATGATGCTGCTCCTGTTCTTTACATTCTCTATTAATTGATGGAAGAAAACAAAGTTTTGAGTTGATAAACACAATTTTTGCACACATCTGTTAAATTTTGTGTAGACATTTTATGTGCATGACTATAAGTAATTTTAAGTTAATAACTGGAGTGCTTTTTGAAACTTCTGCCTATGTGACTGAGATGGTACTTCTCTTAAAAATCAGGTTCCTGTCTCACTGGTGTTGACCTGAGACCAAGAAGAAGTGTTGATAAAACTACAGGGGCAACACAATTGCATGGGGTTAGTCTTGTATGAAATCTGCCTTCAGATGACTGTAAGAGACAGTGTGGTAGAACTTGTCTACATTGTACTTCCAAAGAGGATTAAAGTGTCATCAACTACACTTTTCTAAGGAAACATAGAGCAATTAATCTTGTAGATTTGATTCCGTTCTGATGGTACCCAATTACTTGTGCAGTTTTCTTATAAACTAGTTCAGATCCATATTTGGATTCTGAGGATTAGGCACGGATTTAGATAAAAATGTTAGAGAATGTTACGTTCCCTTAAAAGTGTCAATTGGCTCCTCTTTGAAATAGTGCTTCACTCTTCAGATCCACACTCACACTGGCTGCTTGTCAACCTATGCTCCTGCAAAGATTTAAATTGAATTTCTCTGTTTTTATTAAGTGTTGGTATTCACTTCCTGGAAAAGCCATTTATGCTTAATTGTTCAGATGAACACTGGCTTTTTCTTTGATCTTTAAATTCTGCATTTGCTTGTCTTTTCATATTTACTGCCTTTGATTATTGTATCTTGTGCTGTTATTGAACTTCAAATCCTGATCACACAGTGTCTCAAAACTGCATGTTCCTTTGATCCCAAGGTAGACAGAATTCACTATTGAAACTGTAGGAGAAAGGATTATATAATATTTTTCTCTCTAGGAATAGTAAACAATTGCATTAAAGAATGAAAGCAGAACAGAAATCATCATGCCAGTAAATAATCTATATTTGTGACCCTTCCCTCCTTTATTTGTGACCTTTCTCTCTCTTTAAACTATATGGATTTAGTAAGTCATTACTTTTCTCATTTTTACAACTCTGAAAACCTTCCTGTGAAAAGGCTCATGTGTGGTTGCTTAGCTACAGCACTGTATGTGTGTTATGCATTTCACTGTCTGAATAATAATAAGGTGAATTTTAGGAGTTTCCTATTCGTTAATAAGCACTGAGAAGCAAAGCAGAAATGTAAGGGAAAATGGAACACAGAAAAGTTACTTAGTGAATATTATTGGGGTTTTTTTCTATTACTCAGGTTTATGCATTTTCCTATCAAAATGTCTGCCTTCAATCACTACCAAGTAGAATGTTACAACAGGCAGTGGATTCTGGTGATAGCGAGAAGAGATTCTTGCTTGAACATCAGTAAGAAAGTTACTATAAAATGTGTAGACAATTTTTAAAAATTCAGTGTTTATTCTGTTTCTTAGTATATTTTGATATGAAGAGGATTTGTCTTATCGTAGGTGCTTTTTTGGTTGTAGTCTCAGAGGGTATGGAAGCAGACAGAGGGTCTGAGCTTGCTATTTCCACACCAACTCCCTGCTCGGATTTTGGTATATACTTCATGGCTGGACATAATCTCACTGTGTACTCTTGTATTGTAGAGATGACTTCCAGATACATGGATTTGAGAAACTGCACAAGGTTATTTTAGATGAAAGCAAAATTAGCACCCATGTTTTAATGGTAAGGTAGTTCATAGTTTGTAACAACTAAAGTTACACAGAGACAGTGGGATGAGGTACACAACATTACATGAAAGATTTTTTTCTCCTAGAATCTTCTCTTACTCCTCCTTTCCTCTTTTTTTCTGCATTTTATGATAAGCAGATTATTTCATATCAATGTTATCAGAAATTGGACTGTGATACTGTGTTAAGTGCTGGTCCTATGGATTGTCTTTTAGAGATTTGCTTGGTCTCTAAAAACATGATATTTGCAACACTGGTGGTAGGGCAAACTGTAAAATCTTTTTTTCTGAAGAGAGATGTTGCCTCTTCTGTTCTGGAAATGTCCTTTATTGAAGATTTGGAGATTCTGTGGTTAAAACTATCGACCTGAATCTGCATTTAAAGTTGAATTCCGACATGGAGTTTTGGGCTCATGGGTACAGCATACAGTGTGCACTGTCTGTATGTTACACAGTGATCATACATTTGCTTTGTTCTTGTCTGCAAGCTGCTTCTGCATGTGTGCAAATGATGTTAAATAAAGAACTCGTTATTTTATGTCTAATCACTGTGCAATAGAGATTTTAAAATATTTTCATATTGTTCTAGGTTGAAGTGACTTAGAACTTTGAAAATGCCATAGATTTCTGTCTTGTGTTATCTAAAGGACGCTTGTAAGATGACAGAGGGAATAGATTTGTTCCTAGAAGTCATTAAAAAGAAATAATTTATTCATGTAGTTTTCTATGTGCATGTCTTCTCAAAAGACACTCTAAAATAGTGTCTTGTTTTCGTTCTTCCTTAATAGGAATCTCGTTAAGAAGTACTGTCCTAAACGTTCACCAAAGGATGAGGAACCCAGGTAAAAATGTGCATTTCAAGTTCTATGTATAAACAAACAAGGACTGACAGTATGTGCTGTCCTTTTATGGATTTTTCTTTTTAAGATAAAGTATTGAATTGACTAAGACAACAAAAGAATTCTGCTTGGCTTCTTGTAGTTCTGCTGTGATTCTTAAGCATGAAACTTTTGTTTACACCTATTAGTATTTTAATGTAGTAAACATGGCAGGTTGTACTTGCTCCCTTCCAAATTGATCTTTAGGTAACTGAAATTTTGAAAGGAGAAGTTTAGCATGCTGTGTACAGTCTAGTATTTGGGGTTTTTTTTAAAGAAAAGCAATTATGTGTCCTTAGGCTTTGTTTTTTTCTTGGTTTAATAGTGTTTTCCAGTGCATTTTTATGGCAATACAAATGTAACTGTGCATCTATATTCTGAGACTCGAATGCACACAAAATGATCATGTTTCAGGCAAGAAGAGCTTTTAAAATGCTGACTTGCTTTGACTCTGGAGGCCAAATAAGTGAATGTCTAAGGGTGGAGGAACAATTCGTGCTAAGCAACTTTCTTTATCAGAGATGTGCTTGTTTTGTTGTCCATGGCCATAGCCATTTTTAAAATTTATTTAGAAAAGGACAATACTTTTTTTTCTTTAGTGATAAGTCTTAGGAAATAAAAAAAGTGGGCAAGTTTCAGGTTGCAGCCAGAACACGTGCTGTGCAGAGTGCCTGACAATTCATGGTAGGATTTCTTCTATCTCTTTTAACTATGTAAAGATCCTGGACCACAGGCTATAGGATTTCCAGTGCAAGGGTGGCATTTGAAATTTCCAAGAGCCAAGCCTATGGGGATAGCAGTGTTCCACAGTTATAAGAGAGAAAGATGTATATTTTAATGTGGTGCCTGTTTTGTTTTTCCTTTCTTCCCTTCCACACACACTTTCTACCCTTTGCCCCTCCTCTTCCCCCCTTTTTAGTGCCAGCCATAGTGGCACCTTACTTCCAGCCAAGAGGTGGGCAGGCAAACAGGCAGCTGTCTCCAGAGCTGATAGCAAACTTGTTCCTTAGAACATCCATCGGGATGCATATGAGTGGTATGATTGGCATGTTCCACCCTCAAGACTACCAAGCACTTCATCTCTGCAGCAAGTTCAGCCTCCGAGCCTAGGGACGTATGTATCCATTCCCAAGCTCAGGCCTCTCAGTTGGCAGCTTAGGAGATACCACTATACTACAGGGCTTTCCAGGTAGTATTCTTCTTCTTTCTTTTCCATCCACAAACCCCCATGTTCTTATAAAATGTGTTTGAAGAGACATTGCAACATATACAGTGCGTACTAGGCTTAACGTAGGCTTTCCCAGCTTGTATTTCTGCTATAACTCAATTAGCATTAAGATAAGGTTTGTTGTAAAATGTGTATGTTTTTTTTTTTAAAATTTAATCAGGAGTACAGACTATGCAAAAAGAAGTCCATGTAAAAAAAACTTTCTGACCTTTTGTGTGTGTATGTTTGTGTGTGTGTGCTTTCTGTCAGGTTTACTTCGTGTATTGCCTTTTTTAACATCCTGAATGAGTTGAATGACTACGCAGGACAACGAGAAGTAGTTGCAGAAGAAATGGGACACAGAGTGTATGGAGAATTGATGAGATATTCTCATGATCTAAAAACTGAGAGAAAAATGGTAATTTTTACATTTCTTATTTATCAATAGGATGTCAGAATGTATGTTTTTCAATGAATTGATGTATTAGTTTACCCAGTTTAATGAACATGGCAGTAAGTTTTGTAATACATTGTAATACATTTATAAAACACATTTAAAGTTATTCTATATGTTTATACACTGGTTTACTACAGTTATTAAACCTAAAAATTAATATATTGGGAGACAGTGCTTACTAGTAAGCTTCTTTTCGCCAGTGTAATTTTCGTCTGTGGTACTGTTTTTATGTGATTAGCAATGTCTTCCAAAGAGTACCAGTAACTTGTGGGAGATACTGCACATCATCAGCTATCAACTAGAGCAGGGACTAACTAATGGTAATAATGCTAAAAGATAGGCAAGTTAAACTTATGTGTGGTTTTTTTAGCATCTTCAGGAAGGGCGAAAGGCTCAGCAGTATCTGGACATGTGCTGGAAACAGATGGATAATGTGAGTTGGTGTTTGGGGTTTTATTACTGTTGAACTTAAATAATGTATAGTGTGTAAATGGAGGTGTTGTCAACTGTCTTGCTTAGATTTTAATGTTTAGCTGTAGTACTGAATGTCCAAGTAACTTAGTAACATCCAAAATACAGTTCAATGTAGTTATAGTTCCCTGGTTAGAACAATCTCCTGTAAACAGCTTCTGTGTGCATGTTTGAGGAAAGCCGTGGCTTTTATCCAGCATAATGAGCATAAAGGAATCTATTTTTAACATGGGTACAGACTTTGGTTGCTTCTCCTTGGGCTGCTAATAATGACAATGTATTTATATGAAGATGAAATCTTAAGTCAATATATTTGACTTGAGTTTGAGGCCTTGTTACATGAGGTTTATTCAAGCATACCACAGACAACTGTACTTCCAGGAAGTAGAATTTTAACAGAGAAATGCAGAAAGTGAATGTCTCTAGAACAGATGATAAGCCTCTTTTTCTTCAAAGAAATGCTTTTAAAGATAAGAAAATATAGAAATTCAGTCAAGTCTATTCAAGATGCATTCTGATATTCTGCTGGGTTTGTGTCTTAGAAATTTATTATACCTTTGATCCAGATTATTGTGAAGCAAGACTGGAGAGATGAATTTCTTATTTTGTTGTTGTGGTCCCAGATGAGCAGAGTCTTGCTTCATGTTCATGTCAGAGTTTAATTCATTGTCAGAGGATCAGAATAGAGGCAGATGTGAAAGTTATAGATGCTGTCACCCTTCAGCAAGAAATTCCCAGAGTTCAACTCAAACAATCAGTCGTATTTCCTTGAGTGCAAAGTCAATCTTTTACATGCACACAGCCCTGAAGGGACACACTAAGCTCTTTTGCCTGACTTTGCACTGAAGCAGGAGAGCAGTGCTCTCACAATCTCTGTTGCAGTTTGTCTCTAGAGATGCTGAATTCTCGAGCTGCAACCATTTTTCCTACAGCAGTTGTCTTGACAACAGCCAGATATATTGAACATCATGTACATTGAATACTGTTGTCTGTGCTACCTACAGCTGTGCCAGTTGATGTGAATGTTGATGATGATTGTAATGTATATACATCCTTCAGACTACCTTCAAAATAATTTAGTTGAATTTACTGCAGTAAAATTGATCACTGAAGAAGGAACTTGAAAATTTTGCTCATACAGGTTCAGGTTTAAGTTTCCTGTGCCATAACTTTTATTTAGGTTATTGAAGTCAGGCTAGAAAGTGGACTTATGTGATTATTATAAACTATGGCTCTTTGTAATGGATTATTGTGTATTTTGTACTTTGTAGCATAACTGCATTTTCCTTGCTGATACTTCAAGGAAATAAGTTTTAAATAGAAAAGTTGAAAATTTTTTAGATCTAGTTGTTGTGATAACAATGTGTTTATTTAAATATACTTAGTGAATTTAAGATACTTAGATGGAAGCTTTGATGTTTAGAATTCAGAATTAATATATGAAACTGAATGGGAAAAATGGCTGTTGAAGCAGTAGATTTGTGCCTTTTGTAGAGCAAAAAGAAATTTGAGAGAGAATGCAGAGAGGCAGAGAAGGCACAGCAAAGCTATGAACGACTGGACAATGATACTAATGCGACAAAGGCTGATGTTGAAAAGGTAAGGGCAGTGGCCTTTATTAAAAATAATATATTATTTGCATGTTTGTCATCACTACTGGAACAACATTAAAGGAGTGTATAAAATCGTGTATAAAATATGCCTGCTTATTATGTGCAAAATCAAAGTTATAGTGAAATGTAAGGCAGCATGGGAAGGGAGGATGCTTCATTAGTCTCGAGACGATGCTGCTTAGATAGAATCAGAATAGTTTGGCTTAGAAGGGATCTTGAAGACCCCCATCCAACCTGGCCTCGAACACTGCCAGGGATGGGGCATCCACAGCTTCTCTGGGCAACCTGTTCCAGTGCCTCACCACCCTCATAGTAAAGAATTTTTTCCTAATGTCTTATTTAAATGTGCCCTCTAGGAGTTTGAAGCCATCCCCCCATGTCTTATCACTAGGACCCTTGTAAAAAGTCCCTCTCCAGCTCTCTCATAGCCCCTTTAGGTACTGGAGGGGGCTCTAAGGTGTCCCCAGAGCCTTCTCCAGGCTGAACAATCCCAACTCTCTCAGCCTATCTTCATAGGAGGGATGCTCCAACCCTCTGTTCTTTTTTATGACCCTCTCTGGACCCTCCTCAGCAGGTCCCTGTCCTTCCTGTGCTGGGAGCTCTCCAGGTGGGGTCTCACCAGAGTAGAGGGGTAGAGTCACCTCCCTTGACCTGCTGGTCACGCTGCTTTTGATGCAGCCCAGAACACAGTTGGTTTTCTGGGCTGTGAGTGCTCATTGCAAGGATCCCCAGGTCCTTCTCCTCAGTGCTGCTCTCAATCCATTCTCTGCCCTGACCCAGGTGCAGGACCTTGTACTTGGCCTTGTTGAACTTTGTGACGGTCCCTCTGGATGGTTGTGATGACTGTCTTCCTTAAACAAGAACTCTTTCTGATGTTTGGTATCTTGCAGTATATATGTTCAGTCACTTCTGTGTTTTTTAGAATATGCATTTAAGCAGGGTGGCTAAGGGAGCTAAAATGATCATTGCTTTCTCTGTATGCAACAAGTGGGTTTGTAGTGTGTCAGTAGATGTGAAGTCTCACATTCTTTTTACTCCAGTTATAAGGATCTCGGGTTTGACGACTTGTGACTAATGTTTTTGCATAGTTGGTAAAATAAAATAATGCTGTGTGTCATTGAAAAGCACAAGACATGTTTAACCTGGTAACACTTTCCTGTTTAGGCCAAGCAACAATTAAACCTGCGCACACATATGGCTGATGAAAACAAAAATGAATATGCTGCACAACTACAGAACTTTAATGGGGAACAACACAAACACTACTACATTGTCATTCCTCAGATTTATAAGGTAAAATAATTAACAGATAAAGTATGTCTGATCTTCTAAATAAGAAGTAAATTTTAAGATTTTAAACTTTAGTTTTAGGATTTTAGTGGATAACTTTATCAAGAAATTAGCATGATCTTGATATAACCTGGTGTTTTATCATGAGACTTATTGCTTACCAAATTTATGCTTAGATTTGTAACAAAAACGCTCAGTTGCATTTTCTGTAAGATTTTATATTTTACAGATTCTTTATTTAAATATTGCTGAAGAGGTCTGACAAAATAAACATTTGAGACATGTAGGTGACAGCAAGCATGTGAAACAGTAATTCTAATGAGTTTTGGTCAGTAGTTGTCATGGTATTTGGGGGTGTGTGCAAATGCTTTGCCTCTGGCAGAGATGAAGGAAAGCACGTGGCGACTGTGGTTTAATGTATCTCATGCACAGATGTAAAGTGGGTGGATTGGAAGCAGAAGTGCCAGCCCTGGCCCTGGCCCCCAGCTGGTCATTGCTTCATCAATTACCAGCAATCCACAGACCTCTCTAAAACATAAAAAAAGTTAAAGATCAATAATTTGATTCTGAAATGGGGATTTCCTGTGATGCTTTATGTAATTATTAAGATATTTTTTAACAGTCTTTCAAAAACAGAGAGACTGCAAAACTAAAGTACTTTGGGGGGCATCAGGTGAGGAGAGTTTAAAAGTGTGTTGGCACGTACCTCTAGCCATGTGGGAGAATAGATGTGGGAAGTGATTCTGAGACAGGGAGTCAGGAAATGGCAAGTGAAGTACTGGCTTTATTTGAAGGTGTATTGACTTAAGTATGCTTGATGTTTTCCAGAAGCACAAGTCCGTTCATATTTTTTAAAAAAAAATTCTTAATAGAAGGTCTGGGATTCACAGGGGAAATTGCCTTGGCTTATTAAAGAATTTTCTAATATTTTAACTGTTAAGCAACACTGCAGTAGATCTGACATTAACACAGTGATGGAAGAATTGCAGTCAGCTCCCAGGAGAATCAGTTTGATCGTCTTTGTAGCTTGGACAAGAGTTTTTCTTTACTGCCTTTATTTCTCTAGGGTTAAAATCCATTATCCTTGTAAGACATTTCTTAGGTTTTTTGAACACTGCAGTAAGAGCAAAAAGGCCTAGTCCTACTTTCTCTTGGGACTACACTTTTATTATTTCCTTGCAAGTATTTGGTAACAGTCTGTGGGAAAACCTTGGGAAAGGGGTTTAGCATGACGAGGTCGTTGTTTTGGTTTTGAGAGATGAAATTGAATACTGGTAGAGACATTTGCCTTAGTGTAGTTGCAGGAAAGATCCAACTTCTTCCCCAGTTTTTGACAACCTATTGGTGTATGTGCTGTTGGTCTTTGTTTTCTTTCCACCTTCAATTAGGTGAAAGGTCCGGGACTATGACCTTAATAGTATTTCTCTTGAATTTGTTCTTTTTTGTTCTGTTCCAGTAAACTTTTATTGCAAATCTTATGTAATGGTATTCTTTTCTTTATTTTCTTGCACACTTCTAAAGGAAATGGTTTGTATTTCAAATCAGAGATCATGTCTAAACTGCAGATAATTTAAATTTTCCCTATTTTTTAAATAATTAGTATTTATTGGAAAGTATAAAAATAAAAGCAAGATGGAGATATTTATCACCAGAGAAATTACTTGGAACTAGAAGGAGAGAGTGAGGAGATGTGGAAATCAGTAAAATTTCTTCATAGTGGTTTTCATTTGGGCATGAAACAAATACTTTAAACTTTGTCGCCCATAGACACTGTACATGGACTTTATTCAAGAAGGAGGAAAAGGAAGTCCAGTCCTTTATATAATTTTTAGAAATCAAAGTGTATTAACTCTTCATAACTACTGTTCTGGGCATCGTAAATCTATGCCTGAAAGAACTTTCAAGTTCTGTTTTGTTAAGCAAATAAAAATACTAGGAAAGCACGGAAATTCTGTACTACACTGTGGTGACCACAATTAACTGCATATATCAAGATCAAGGGGAAAAAATCTGCAAATGAAAGCTTTATTTTATCTTTCTTTGCACTTGCAGCAACTTCAAGAAATGGATGAAAGAAGGACTATCAAGCTTAGTGAATGTTACAAAGGCTTTGCTGACTCTGAGCGCAAAGTTATTCCAATAATCTCTAAGTGTTTAGAAGGGATGATCCTTGCAGCAAAGTCAGTCGATGAACACAGAGTAAGTAGAACTGAGTAACTTTTTGAAAGTGCGTGAGCAATTGAACTGATAGGGAAGCTGTGGAGAGGGGAAAGGCTGACTTAACCTGTGCATTTTTCTTCCTGTTGTCAAATACATTTGCCTGCTTGAGAAGTGTGGTGACTTCAAACCTTAAGTGATCACTTCCACTTTTGGTGTCTGCTCTCTCCCTGTTTTATTGATTTCGTGTCATCTGAAGATCTTTGTTGCTTTCTTATTGTGTTTGGTTTTGGACACGTTTTGGTTATCCTGAAATGCCTTAGAATACCAGTGTGGTTGGTATTTTCTCCTTTATGTGGCATTGAATCATGTAAAGAGTGTTCACTTAACAAAGTATCATTCCATGTCCTGTTTGATTGCAGCTGTTGGCACTTCTTTCTTATTCCTTATAATAAGGGTTCTTCCCGATTATACCTTACTACATCTAGTTTCTTAGTGTTATCTTCATTTCTGTGCCAATGTTGAAAGATCAAAAAGTGGAGTAGTAGTTTGTCCCTAAAGCATGTCCTGTTTTAAATCTGTGATAACCCTTGGGAAGTATTTGGGAAGTATGGATTCTGAATAGCAGAGTGTGCTTTGAACACTGCTGAGATAAAAAAACATATGTTATCTTAACTCACTCTATCCAAAAGCATGTGTTTGGAGCTTGCTCTTACTTTCCCATCTCTGCATCTCTACAATTAAAAGAAAAATTTGTCTCCCCGTTTTTTCTCTCTCTGGTTCTTGATGGGTTTGCTTTTTAAACTCCTTATGTCCTATGTTTAGGACTCTCAACTAGTGATAGACTGCTTCAAATCTGGTTTTGAACCTCCTGGAGATTTTCCATTTGAAGACTACAGTCAGAATATTTACAGAACTATCTCTGATGGAACCATCAGTACACCAAAGCAGGAAGGAATGAGAATTGATTCAAAAACTACAGTCGGCAAGGCTAAAGGAAAGCTGTGGCTGTTTGGAAAGAAACCAAAGGTAACAATTAAGAAATTATTATTTGGAAAATTAAAATGTGAACATCTAGAGTGCATGGAAGCAGAAATTTATTTATTTTAAAATAACCTTCCCCTTGCCTGCCACTGTCTTTTAAAATATGTGTAAGGAGATCTGAAGCCTGGAGTAGGGTTGGATACTTATCATGTTCCTTCTATTGATTTGTGTCTGGGAATGTTTAATTTCATTTGATAAAAGTAGCTTCCCATTACTGTAATGGAAAATCTTTCTAAGATTCTGTAAAGACTTTCTGCAATTGCATAGAAAAGGTGTTAATTGTGAATGTAAAAATAAGGGGGAGTGTGCTTTGGAATCGGCCAGACTTCAGATCTCTCTTTTATAATATAAAAAGCAAACCCCTTCTAAATGTCACATTTATATGTAGAAGTGCTATATAGATTTTTATTATACCTGCTGCTTTTGAAAACTTCTGAGATTTGTCTGAAAACATTAAAGTTTATGATACCTCATTGATAAAACTTAGTGTTGAAGCTCCATACTGGTAAATGTCCTAGAAAATATTACTATGAAATAGGTAAAAATATTTCTATGCTCAAGAAAAAATTAAGAGCATAGAAATGACTCCTTTGTTGTCTTATGATATGAATTACAATTAACACTTTCTGTGCAAGATGCCTTCATGCATCAACAAAAAAGATTGTCAATACATGCATTAGTTATATAAAAATGAATAATGGAGCATATACATATTTAAATTTTATGCTGTGTCTTTATTTAGTATTGGAACATATCAGTGAGCCATTTTAATGATTCTCACAAATTTCTATGAGATTATTTTAATGGTCTAAGCCAATTTCTGTCATTTATTACAGGAAACTATTCTTAGAGCCTGTTACTGGTAGGAATTATTTTCCTCCTTGATAGTATTCCAAGAAAGCATATCCTTATAGAAAGGAAGGATACAGCTGATTTTTTTATTCCATGCTCAGTATATTATGTAACTGCAGCTGTGTATTAAAGTGAAAACTGATTGTTTGCTTTTCATGCAATATAATTTAATGATTGATAATAGTTTAAATGCAGTAATATATGAGCATATTTATTGCATTTGTCTGCAGAGGTGGGTGAGATTCAACCTAGTCTAAAATCAGATCATAATTGCCAGTTTGGCCACAAGACATCTTTCTGAGAGTCTGTAAATCTACCCTGGTTTTCAATCTGGACCTTGGCATTTACTGTAGTTATAAGAAGTCCCTTAGTATGAAGACAGCTGAAGAAAGCTGTCAAGACTTGCCCTACTCTTTCTTCTCCCCAGTTTGTTCACTTTGTATGTAGCCTTCAGAGTCAGCCTTACTGTTTTCTGTATGGAATCACAGGTGTACATATGTGTATACAGACTACATATCCCTTCATAAGGACCTGGACAAAATGAAAGATTTTGTTCCTTTTCTTTCTCCTGTTTTTGGGGAGGGTGGAGGAGTGCTCTACAAAACAGCAACTGGGAGCAAAATACTTACCAGAAGATATATACATTTAATTCCAAACACTATTCACAGGTTTTAAAATATATTCTTAAATTAGCTAATACAAAACTAGCTGATTTATTACAGCTAGAGTATTCATGATAGCCCTTGGACCTTCATTAGCTGAAACTATGGCTGGTCTTGACTTCCAGATATGCATTTACCTATTTTTTGATGTTGTCAAAGACTTAAACGTCTTTTTGAAAGGGAATGACTTGTACAGCAGTGGAAATAGTACAGAAAAATTAAACTGGGAAAGAGCAGCAGAGGTTTGAGACACAAAAAACGAGAGAAGCAATTTGAAGAAAAAGGAGGAAGTTCTCATGATGATATTAAGAATGACACACAGCAATTGTGTCAGTCCAGCCTGACTACAGAGATTGAGAATACTTCTTGTTTTAGTCATTCTCCATAGACATACCTAATATTTCTGTCTTGGCTAACCTGGTAGGGTACCTCAATATGTAGGAGGAAGCATGGAGCAGGAATGCATGAGCTTCCAGAATGTCTGTAACTAAATTGGCAATAGGAGAACTTTAAGAGAAGGGACAGGGAACTTCGGGATCTTGCTAGGATCTTGTGGCAGTGTTGAGTCTAAAGCTTTTTTGAATGTTCCTTCATTCTCTGCAGCAACCTGTAACTCTGAAGACTAACTCATGACAGAAACTCTGTTAAACCCAATACAGTTATAGTATTAATATGTCTGGAACGTTACAAGCTGTTTCTGTGTTGGATGGAAATTTTAGTTTTGTAAGACAGAATTTTCATTTTAAAATCACTTTGAACATTTGGCTTATTTATTGCTTTCTTTATTTCCACATTAGCCACAATCCCCACCCCTAACCCCTACTAGTTTATACACATCCAGTACTCCTAATGGGTCCCAGTATCCCATATTCTCCATTGAACCAGTGCATTATTGCATGAGTGACATAAAAACAGGGAAGCCCAGAATTCCTTCTTTCAGAAGCCTCAAAAGAGGGGTAAGTTCAATAACAAGTTGAAATGCATGATGGGCTATGAACAGTGTGTTTGTGATGTGGCTTTTCTAATGCTCTTCACCCTCGTTATAAGGCTTACTTGGTTAAAAGTAACACTTCAGCTATAAGGTCACTTCTAGAATACTTTTTATCATACTATACAGAAGTTACCAACAGATTAAAAATAAAATAGAAATACTCTTTATCACAATTGAAATACTTGTGCCTAAATGAAAGGTGTTATAAAGAGGGTGCTCAGCATGTGTTTGGTACCTTTCTTCATTGTTGTTCACATTCACAAATGTTTTCCTACCATCATGTAACATTTTTGCAGTAAATTATCATTGGCTATATAGTCACCACAAAAATCATCTGATAGATCAGGTGTCTTTGCTGAATTTGAATTGAAATTGTAGTAGTTGATTATGAGATAGTGAACCAAGAAGGGAGAACTTGAATTTCATCTGTACATCAATTGCTATAGCACATGGGGCTAGCACATTTTGGAATACTGATTTTTAAAGCATTATAGTTTTAATGCATTTTCTGATTAATTAGTTGTTCTTGTTTGTCCTAGGTTCTTTTGGGTAAAAATATTGAAAAAATTACTACCAAATGCCTCCTACTGAGACTTACCAATTAATTTACTAATTTATAGTGGCATATTCTGCAAATAGAATTTATTTGGAAGTCAGTAGATGGGAAATACTACATGGTTTCCTAGCAACGTTTATAGTACTAGTGATAAATGTACTGGCACTTCCCTGCTATGTCAGAAAAGCATAGGCTGCTCAGTTTATGTATGTTTGATGATATTTATTGATCCAAATAATGAGATAATTAGATGCATTTGATGATATAATTAATAATATTTTGATGTTTCAAAACAATATTGACTTGCTGCCTCATTTGCATCAAGAATGGTTGACTACTCTTGACGTAATGTGGAGGTCAAGGTACAACCTTGATATATTGCAGCAAGGGTATAATTTAGAGGCTCCCTTGTTGTCATTCTGAAATAGAATGAGTTTCAGTTAAAACTTATTTTCTTTAAGTCATGTTGTGGCATCTAATTTCAGGCCCCCAGATATCTTGGAAATACCCTTTCTACCACAACCATTATTTAGAAAATTCTTGTGGTCCTCTAAGTATATATGGAGGACAGTTTTTCTGCTTTCCCCTTCTGAATCACTTATAATTTGGTCTGGTCATGAAGGTAATGTTTCTTCTTTAGTACTTAGTGAGGAACTAACTGGATTAGATAGCACAGGTCTTGATTACACCTCAGTTTTGTTGATCACTAAATGTATTGACTCCTGGCTTACAAATCATTACCTTTGCAGTACTAGTAGTTCTAGAACCTCTTACTGAAGCAAAAGATCATCTGCTAACAACTACAGAATGCTAATGGAAAATGAAACTCTGTCTTTGATTTTTTTAAATACATTGTTCATGTTGTAAAATTGAATTAATATAGGATAGTATTATTTAAAATTAGGGAGGATCACTAGTATAGTACAGATCTCAATTAACTCAAACATGCCAAAAGATTAAATAATCTCTGTAAAATCTTCAAGATAAACATTTAATTTTTATATATTTTGAACTTCCTTGCAAGCATTTTAACAGACATCACATTATCACATATTTTTTAAGTCTTTTCAGCATAAATGTATACTGGAATACTAACAGATTTTTTTTTCTCATTGATCAATCTGATCTTTATATTATATCTTGATTAAATGCTTAATAGTTGCTCATACATGATGCTGTTTTCTAGATTTTTGTCCCTGAAAAACGATGTCCCAGTGGTACTGACACACAGAACTACCAAACCATAAAATCATAAAAAGGTTTGGAAGGGACCTCAAATATCATCTGGTTCCAGCCCCCCTGCTGTGAGCAGGGACACCTTCCCCTAGACCAGGTTGCTCAGAGCCCCATCCAACCTGGCCTTGAACACTTCTAGGGATGGGGCATCCACAGCTTCCTTGGGCAGCCTGCTCCAGTGCCTCATCATCTTCTGAATAAAGAATTTCTTCCTAACATTTAATCTAAATCTATCTTTAGTTTAAAACCATTCCCCTTTGTCCTGTCACTATCTGCCTGTGTAAAATGTATTTAATTTGCTTCAGCTTCTACCGAACTCTGTCCATGAGTTGGCATATATCAGACAGTAAGAATACTGGTTATTGTGTTTAATATGCCCTGTACAAGATTTCTCTCAAGGCCCTGGAGATCACAAAACCAGTCTTTCTTCGTTCTGTGCTTCATGCAGTAGATTCTTCTATTGTGATGTAGAGCAAAAGCATCAAACAGTAGCAGAAGAGTAGGTTACTGAATAAAGGTGTAAGCAACTGTAACTTGCTTTATTAGTACTGCTGCTACCTGCTGCTGCTTCTCCTTTGAAATCTCAGCAGTTCCAGGTGTCAGTGCTTATGGCAGTCTGTGCTCAGTGCCATTTGGTACATAAACAGATGCATCAGCAGCAGCAATATGTAAACCTTAATAGTGTTTGCTCGGAAGACTCTTTAAAGGGAACAGGAAGTTTATTTATGCCATTTTGCATCCTTGAACCGTATTCAGTTTTCTACCAAAGTATCATTTGTGAAGGTGCTTTACTTCCCTCATTGCTAGAAATTCTAATTTTGTGTGTGTGCCCCAATCAACAGCCTTAACAAGTGCTGAGGGAGTCATAAGTGAGGTTGAGATATTAATCTCGAAAGTTGCTTGGTGTTTCTCTGGAAAGGGTTATCCAAAGTCATTGAAAGCACGGGAGATCTTCAAAATGCTGTGAATGTTAAACCCACGATTAACTCCTGGCCCCCATGTTTTACTTGCTTCTTTGAAGGATAAAATCTTAAATGTCTTTATTTTTATCTGGACTAAAACATCTTTAGATCACAACAACCCAAATGCTGTTTTCAGAAAGTAAAATTAATTACTTCTAAACTTAAAAAATATCTTTGTTTATTCTAGATCTACTGTGATAATAAAGTAAATGCATTGTAAAAATTACATTTGTAAAAGTCATGGTAGTGGATTTTGAGCTATGATTAACAAATTATTTGCATATGAGTGATCAGTCCATCATCATCAAATTCTGCTATTTTGTGCAATGTTGGCTCTGTGTGTGTTTCTTTTCCTACAATAGAAGGTCTTTAGCCTATTATTCAAAACACTAAAATTCAAAAGTAGTTTAATGAAATTTCTATTAAAATTTCATAAGTTAAAGTACCCATTATCACTAGTAATTTTCTTCAGTAATTCTTAAAGCAATTCTTGTGCTTATAGTAAACTGTGTTTTTATAAATGAAAATGTCAATCCTTAAGTAATATTTTAAAGATAGATTTTTAGGCATTAATCATTTTCGTAACTGGTCATTGCATGTAAATAATTTCCCGTTTCTTTCTGTTTTCAAATGAACTGTGCAGTGGTCGGTGAAGATGGTAAGCCCGTGTGCTGATCTGTCTGCTGTACTTCTCCTAAGATAGCATGAAAGTAATCTTTGAAAGTGTTTCCATATCATAACTGCTTTAAGTCAGGTGCTGAAATACATCTTCAGATTTTCCACTCATATGCACAGTCTTCTTAATCATCCATGCTTAATGTAAGGCAATTAGACTTGTGATCTGGCTGCAACTAAATCTGCGACTTGGGACTTTTAGAGTTGACCAGTATTCACGAGTTGGTCATGATGGAAATACTTGGTGATTTTTCTTTGTCAGGAAAATTGTTGAAGCAGCATAAAATACTATATGAAAAGATTACAAAATTTGTGTAAAGAACAAATATTGAATACTACACTCCTTTGAATTTGGGAAAAAAACTGCAGGGGAGATGATCCTTTATGGTTAGAAATATAGAAAGCTGTTACATTAAATGAAAACCACACCTTAATCAGTACTGTTGTTTTGCAGAGTAAATCAGTAAAATTCACAAAACGACCTCTGTTCTTCTGATTCTTCTTTTAGGATACTCTGATTTTAACTGACCTGCAGGGAAGAATGATACAGAGGATGTGATTGTCTTTTTGTTTCTTTGTAGTGTGTAAAAACACCTGAAAGGATTTCAAGGTTTTTTTGTCCTTCAGAAAGGAACACTTCTGTTTTATTTTGGAAACATTATATCTTGATTTTCCTACTTTCATGGTGTCTTGTATTGCGTTCTTAAAAAGCAGTGAGATTGATTTTTACAAGTGCAAAAGATCTAAGAAGTTGAGTGGGGCAAGATCTTAAGGGGGGGTATTGGAAACTTGGCACCCAAGCCTGAGGCTGTTGATGTAAAAATCTCAACAGTCAAGTTTTTGTAAAATTTCTTCTTGACAAAAGAAATGCTGTCCAGTTTGGTTTGCCTCCATGGAGGGTTAACTGTAATGGCAAGTAGGTTTCTTGTGCTAAAACCAACTTCCTTAGGCAACTGGGAACACAAAAGATGGAATTTAACCTTCTGTTATTATGACGTGTACCATATTTCCTTCTTAACACTGTCGCTGTCTGTCACCCTGAGGGGAAGAGTTTTCACAACAAACTCACAAGACAACGTAAAAATCTTCCCATGCATTTCATATCCAGGCCCTTCCATTCTGCTTATAATCTTGGCACAAGTTTGCAATCAAGTTTGCAGGGTTAGGTTCATAACAATAGGTGGTCTTTAAGTTGCTTGGTTTGGGGCTTTTTTTAAGGTTTGGGAAGTAAGAGGTTTTTTTCCCTCCCTAAGTTTTTTGGACTTTTTTAATAGTAAAAAGGTTAGTTGGAATATTTGAGCAATATTTGGATTCAGATTAACAAACTTAGGTCAAAGTTTTGATATTTTAAAGGCTTTTTCTGTGTTCCATGAACTGGTTTTACTCAAGGTAAAATCCATCAGAACTTTTAAAGTTTTAATATGTTTTCTAGGATTGCTGAACTTCTGGAAGAGAACTGTAATAGTACTTTGGAATGAAGATCCAAAATATAGTATTTTCCTTTTGGTAGCATCCAAATCACCATAGAACACGCTCCAGAGAAAGAAATAATTATATCTACATAGTATTATTATACACACAGATTATTGTTCTGAAGTAATTCTGTAGTAATTAATTCTGTCCTTTCTAAATCTGCTTTGAGTGCAGTGGATGTAACAGGAGGTACATGACTCAGCCTTTCAGAAAAAAAATTAAGTGTACAAATTTTGAATTACCTCTGTGAGCCAACTGTTACAGAAGGCAGAAAGAACCTTGAATGAATGACTACACTGGCAGTGAGAACATGCATTTATTCTGTTGCGGTCTTTTTGTAGAACTGTTTGTCGAGTAGAGTTTTTAAGAAGGTCCATCCTGCTTCCAGTGAACACTGTCCATGTGTGGATATGTCACTTCAGCTGCCTGGGTATGTGCATGTAACTTGTTCCATGGCATTTCTGCTTGCAGGGCCCTGCACTAGAAGACTTCAGCCATCTCCCTCCAGAACAAAGACGCAAGAAACTGCAACAGAGGATTGATGAACTGAACAGAGAGCTACAGAAGGAAACAGACCAAAAGTGAGTGCATTTTTTTGGAGCTCTGTCATGGTTCTCTCACTGTTTCTTTTGGAGTCCTCTACCTAATCCAACAGTGCTCAAAAACTAGGAGACAGTCTACTAGGCCAGGCTATTAACAAGCATTTTTAAGTTCATAGTTTGTTGTATGTAGGTTCTTATTAGCATTGCTTCCTTCTGCTTTATTATATTACTCATTTTGATCCTAATACTGCATAGGAAACATTGGCTCCAAAATCATGCATTAAAAAAAATGCTTAGGTCTGTTCAGCAAGAGAGCTGTCACTTGGTGCCTTAAGAATGTTACTAATGTTTAGGAAATTATCTATAACAAACAATATGGGAAACAGTACTGAGACTGGATAGAGAAGAGTCTGTTGGAGTCCTTGTGTGCCTATGCCCAACACAAGAAAGGAAGGCAAAGTGCTAAGAGGACAGAATGGGAGAAGGATTTAGGCAAGGTGTAGGGGATCAGTAGTTCCTCATCTCTGTGCTTAGTATCTAATCATGGGTCTGGATCTCACACACATTATTTTAGCTTTAATGAATCAGTACTGATGTATGTAATTTTCATAACTGTTGTTGTGTTTTGTATGTTTTTAGAGATGCCCTCATCAAAATGAAGGATGTTTATGAGAAAAATCCCCAAATGGGTGATCCAAGCAGTTTGCAACCAAAATTAACTGAGACCATGAGCAACATGGACCGTCTTCGGATGGAAATACATAAAAATGAGGTTAGACTCTAAAATAGAGTTTCTTGGAAAATGTAGATGATTGGTACAACTGTACTTTGCCTTACAGCTTTTAAATATAGCACCCAGAAAAACTACTTGTTTTAAGAAAGTACTCCTGATAGCATTTTTTGTGGGGTGCCATATTTTCAAGTGTGCTCAGCTACCTAGAATAAGGATGTGTTATTAAAGATGTAAACTGTTCAGAAGAATGTATTATTATTCAGTTATTCTGTGATTCACACGGGATTAAAGATTTTTCTTTTCCTTAAGACTAGTATGGAGTATAGGCTAAGTATAAGTTCATGCTTCACATGAAGTAATTATGAGGCTTGACATTTGCATGCAGTCTCTCTGTGGCTGTGAACTGTATGCACTTAAGTGCATTTGTTAAATCTGCTGGTTTAGAATCGAGTTTTCTTTGACACTAGTATTTATCTTTTTTTCCCCAAGGCCTGGCTTTCTGAAGTTGAAGGTAAAGTGGCAGCCAGAAGCGACAGGCGGCACAGCAGCGATATCAACCACCTTGTAACACAGGGCCGAGAGAGGTCACTATTCTGTCTCTACTGCTTTTGTCTTAGCTAGAATCAGTACATCTCTCTGGTAGTTAAGGGGAGGTGATGCTTGTTACTTATCCTCTGAAAGTCTGTGTCGTTCTAAAGGAAAATCTTACTGGCTCTGACTTCTAGAGGTCACTTCATGCCATTATGGTAACATATAAAATAGTCTAATTGAAACACCTGCTCAGTAAATAGCAGTGCCTTTTAATGCTATCTTATTCTATTGCTTGAGGCTCAGACTAGTTTTCCATGTTCTGTGGAGACAAGTATGTCAAATTTGTTTTTGTAGCAGAATTCAGTCTAAGCTTTTGCTAGGTCAGTTTTTTCAGAAAATCACCTCTAGCAGTAATATAAAACCTGCTAACAGGAATTCCCAGGTCTGCCCTTTCTGTGATGCATGTATGTTCTGAGTTGTAGAGCTATGAACTCCTGAGTCCTCATGCTCCAATCATTGCATTATAGCCCTGAAGGGAGCTACACGGATGATGCAAATCAGGAAGTTCGCAGTCCACCACAGCAACACACTCATCCAAATGAGTTTGATGATGAGTTTGAAGATGATGATCCATTACCAGCTATAGGACATTGCAAGGCTATATATCCATTTGATGGTAAGGTTAACAACATGCACTATGATTCCTTGGCTTATTATAAGGCATGGATTAGTTTTTATAGAGAAGACAGGTAAAATGATTTAAAGTAAATTAACTGTATGAGCAACCAGTTGCTTATAAGATCAGTGAAAATACTTTATGAATTTAACTCATGAGCAGTACATTTGTGCTGTTTTAAGATAAATATTAGCACAGCTATTGGCAAATGGTCAGCTTTACAAATTGGACTAGGTTCTTTTCTGTACGTCTGTTTGGCCATATGTTCTCTTGAACAGATTTTTTATTCTTCCTGTTTATATATAATTTGGAAACTGTGCCCTGGGAAAAAAAATGACTTGAAATTCTGTCTGAACACTGAGACTTCTTTGCCTCTTGTTTCTCCCAGGTCATAATGAAGGCACTCTAGCAATGAAAGAAGGGGAAATCTTGTACATTATTGAGGAGGACAAAGGAGATGGGTGGACAAGAGCTCGAAGACATAATGGAGAGGAAGGCTATGTGCCAACATCATATATAGATGTAACGCTAGAGAAAAACAGCAAAGGTGCAGTAACCTATATCTAACAGTAAACTGGCAGCTTTCAGTTGTACATTCTCCAGGGAAAATAGTGGAAAAATAAGAAGTTATGCAGGTTCATGGAAAGAATTACAGAAGTCAGCAATGATCTGTTGTTTGCATTGGAAGTTTGCTATAGTTCTTTTCAGAGATAACCACAGTAAATTATGCATCTTACACTGGTCTGTAATTTTGACCAATGTCTTCTGCTTTGTTTAACTGATCTAGAGTTCTTGCTTTACAAAGCACTAAATCCAGTTCAGCTATGGATTGGACCAGGATTCCTGCTTGTTCTGTAGAATACTTTGTTTTTATAGAGAACTGAAAAAATACTTAAGTTTTAAAGATTTCTAAGATTTACTGTTCCCACTTTTATAACTTAAATTATATGATTAAAACAGAGGGCTTTTTCCTCTAATAACTAACTGAACTCAGTTACTGAAAGTTATTAATTTCCTTCCTTAGCAAATACTTGGCAGCTTTCACTTCTTAAACAGGAAAATGTTTTCTGATTCTGAAAGTTCAAAAAAATACTCAGGAAAAAACATTACGATTAAGAAGGACAGAAAGTTCGCTGACCTGCCTGTCTCCTTCCTTTTCAGTACTTGTAATGTAGAATGTTCTGTATTGGACACAACTTCATTGTTTTAACTCTAGATACCTTGAACAAACAAAAAGAGACCACATGTAATGCTTGATGTCTTACTGAAACCTCTCTCTGCTCCTGATAAGGGAATGATTTTATATTCTTAATCTGTGCCTGTAAACTAACTCTCTGAATTGTATTGTGTTTAGTTTGAAATCAAGGTCTTAAATGTACAGTAATTCTCCTCATTGTTAAATCACTGAGGATTGGAAAATGCATTGCACTACTTGATTACTATGAAAAAAAAAAACTTATCTAAAAACTGTAACTCGTATTTCTACTGAGAGTTTGTGGAATTAAGTACAAGGCTGATGTGTAGCCACTGAGAATGGCCTGTTAGAACTGAGCACGCTTCTCTTATCTTCTAAAGGCCTTCAGTAACTTTGTTCTTTTCTTTTTCCTCTTGGACTGCAGGTTCCTGAAGCGGGTTTCTGAGAAAATGGGCGAGATCTTGAAGGAGGTTACATGCAGCTGCTGGGGGGGAGGGGGTGGGGAGGGGAGGGGTACTAGACTGGGAGGCCCAAGGGTAAAAGCTAGTTGCATGAATGCATGCAGACATACATTTAGTCACTAACATCTTAGCATCTCCATATATAGGTAAGGATGTATTACACAATCTTGAATTTGTGCAGGAAAATAGAGTTCCATTACCAGAGTAAAAAGGCTACTGCTCCTAAAATTGCTTTATTTTCATTGTTCTAGGTTGTTCCAGGTGCACAAACTATATTTTAGCTTGTGCAATGTTTTGATTTCTCAATTATGCTCTTTTCCAACTCATTTTAATTGGCAGTCACTTAGAACCATGTCAGTTATCAGTCTGCCTGTGCCACCTCCATGCTCGCTGTTAACCTCCTCCTGCATGCCTAGGACAGGCATGTTCTGTGTAACACTTTGCCATCAGTGCTTGTCTTATTTTGTAACAAATCATTTTCTTTAAATATCTTCGGCACTAGAGTTTCATCCCAGTATCCATGTATGCTGCTATAACAATACCACTGCAACCATCATTACATTCCAGATTTTTGGCATAACTGACAAGAGACCGTAATGTGTTTTCTTAATTTGGGGAACTAATACATCTCAGCTCTAGCCTACAATGCAATCAAGAGAAACTCCTAGACCTGTGGTCCCTCTTCAGCCCTTCAGTAACCTGTTGTGAGCACTGAAAACCTGGAACACAACCAGAGGATTCACCACTGCGAGCTAATGACTGTTTTCAGAAGTCAACCACTTGCCATTCAAAAGCTGCCTTAAACTAGAGTGCCTAAAATCTGCTGTTTGCCAACACTACCACTTACAGTATCCCACAAGGGCTTTGTGTCTCAGCTCTTTCCACAGTGCTGCAGCTGCTGAGGTAGCCACGGTAGGTGTTTTCTAGAGCTCTACTTTACTGGATACATGGTGCATCGTGAATTTTATACATTGAAATGTGTATCTCATTACTTTTATACATTGAAATGTGTATCTCTTCATTTGACTTTTAATATTTTTTTAAAAGATTTTTATGGAAACTGTCTCTTAGTTTTTCAATATGAAGTTCCAAGTTTAATTACTGCAGTGCTAGTCCATTTCCAGGTGATGCTTCATTGTATGGACCAGTTGAAATTTGAGTGATACTTTGTTAATGATCTATGTGCACTTTTACTTGTAAACAATTGAAATTTGGATATGTTTATACGTGTAAATATAGTTGTCTGCAGTGCCCCTATTGCTTATGTTGTCTTGCCTCCCATTTGTGGTTCTATTAATACATACGTCATATCTGATTGATTAAGGTGATAAGAATTAGACTAGAGATGTTGGGGGGAGGGATACTTGTATCAAAGAAAGCTTGTCAACCCAGCCACCTGCTGTTCAGCAGCATATTATAAAATAATAATTAAAACATCCTCTTTTTCTGGCGTCTGAAGCAATATTTGGATGCAGCAGTGCTGGATTCTGTTTCATTTCAGTGTTATTAGAAACTGTACTACCAGTAAAACTGAATTTGAGTGACTTGTGTAGAGGTTTATTCCTTTTGTTACGTATACCACTATTACACAGCTTGACCTAGTGTACTATGGGGCCTATTAAACTCTAAAGTTTAGATTTTTGGAGCTTGTATACAGGGTTATTTATATAATAATGTGACATTACTCAATACTGACAAAACTACTTAGGTAGTTTTTTGGCTTTGGGGTTTTTGGGGGGTTTGTTGGGCTTGGGGTTGGGTTTTTTGTTTGTTTTTCTTTTTTTTTTTAAATCTAGTGCTTTTTTTATTTTAAAGTTAGAGAAAAATGGGATGATCCTTGTGGGTCCCTTCCAACTCAGAATATTCTGTGATTCTGTAATTCTGTGAAAAGGAAGAAATGTGATCTGTGTATTTTCTGCTAAAGGGCCTGTGGTCTGCCTGGCTAACAGCCTTGCAGGTCAGTAGTAACGCTGCCTGGTAAAGGACTAAATGCTCTCTTCACGCTACTGTTTGTTTTTCTAAAACCAGGATTTGCTTCCTTTGGAGGCAGGTTGCTTTCAAGATGGATAGTGCAACTTGTATGGGGGTTATTAAACATAGGAAAAAACATTTGTACTTGCACAGCTAGTTATAAATCACTTATTCTAAAATTCTGAATGTGAGTTGTCTTAAAGCATCTGACATTTTCCAGTAATTTTTTAATCCTTTTTTGTGCACATGTTGATTTCCTAAATGTTAAATGCTTTGTTTAAAAATAGTGTTCTCTGTTGAGAATATTTTCATGGAATAAAAAAATCTTTTCATGGTCTAAGTAATTAGCTTCCCCATTTGTCTTTTGTTAAGATCAGCAGGGAGACTTTCAGTGTAAGGTCTGTAAACTCTTGATGTGGTGGTAGAAACCTCTGTGGGGAGTGTGGATAGGAGGAACAGATTTTTGGTGTTGGTTCTGTTGTTAGCATACTCAAATACTTTCAGTGCTCTAAGTAACATCTCACTCCAGAAACAGGCTTACTGGCAACAAGCACATCCAGCTCTAACAGTAGTTCTTACTTAAATAGTTGTACAACTTCTGAGGATAATGCTTATACCAATTCTGTATGTGACAAAGTGGAATTTGTTCCTAAAACACTTTATATAATAAACACTGTCTATGCTGATTTCCTGTAAAAAGTGCTACCACCACCTTATACTTTGCCTTCATCCAAGGAAAAAGAAAAAATACTTACCAAAGTCATTCACCTCAGTAAATGAAGCAATTTTAATACATACATACACCCACATTTACTCATGTCTGAAAGCATTTTAATTATCTGGATTGTTTGTTCTTGTCATTTCATCATTCATTCCTGGCAGCATAGCTGTTGTGCAGGCTTCAGCAAAAGCCAAAGCACTACAGGTGCTGTCTTAAAAAAAACGTAAGTTGTCCCAACACATAGACAAACTCATTTTCTACTTTCACAGGCACAGTGACATTTGAGCCTTGTGTTGTGGTCACAGATAAAGGATCATTTCTGCAACCTGCAGTATTTCTGTGATCTGTAAATATGCAAATTATTTTGCATAAAGATACACTTCAAATCACAATTCTATTTACAGTGTTTTATAGTCATTAAAGGAATATTATACAACAATTTTTCTGCCACATCAGATACTTAATCTATCATTTTATTTACACTGTTTGCTTCATCTTAATACTAAGATGCCAATGCCCTTACTCATTGGCATCATTAAAACATTGCAACTCTGGAGAAATAAAGGGATAACCAACTGTTTAAAGGGATCATTAAATGACTTGGTGTCACAGTAAATAAATAATTTGTTTAGAAATCAGTAGTTTTAAAACAAGTGTGCATTGTGCATTTAAAGTTCTAAACATCTTGTGAAATGCAAGAGGTCTGTGCAGTATCAAATTGCCAGAAGAATTCTAAGGTTATTTCAAGTATATAATTTTAAATAGTGTTTACAGAGTCTTATATACTTAATTGTTCCACCAGCTTCACTAGAGGAGGTTCCAGTTTTCGGGAAAGTGCAGTTAAAATCTGGTTGAATTTCTCATATCTTTCACTTTGATTAACTTGTGCTCCTTTGCTGCCCCAGAGCAATCTCATTTGAAATTCTGTCTTGAAGATTTCACTCAGCTCTTCATCTGGCTGGAAACCTAGTAAGTAAAAAGAATCCCACAATACCACCATCAGGCAAATGCTTTTTATTCTGTAAAAATGGCTTTTAAACTGTATTCTCCCCAAATAAGCTTTAGTGTGCTGCATTTCTTTTGCACAGTGATTTTCACAAGCTAGTAAAACAGTGAAAATCCTTTCCATCTTTGACATTCTAGTAGCACACAGATGGCTCTAGGGACACTGGGACAGGCTATCCTTTGTTCAGTTCTAATGTTCTAGAATTGTCATTATAGCCTGACCTTAAATATCATTACTGATGTGTACATGCTGCCTGCAGAAATGGTTATATTTCACTCCCTTAACTTTTCCACTGCAAGTTTAAAAAAAAAAATCACATAACTAATTTGTAGCTGTTTTCTGGCTGTAAGCAGTCAAGATCTGAGTGTTGCATCTTGCACTGCTGTAAAGAATCTTGTTATCACGGGTGGTGTTTTATTTGCAATAATGAGTAGGAATTCTAAATTGTACAGAAGACAGGAAGTTATCCTCAGTCCTTACTGTACCTCTATTCAATTGCTAGAAGGGTCAGCATATTAACTTTGAGAACTCTGAGTATGTTTAGCAAAAATGCTTGTTGGAGAACTATAGTGATGAATAATTTACTGGCCGCTTTTAAACAATACTGATGTTGTCCTCAGGCTGAGTTTCCTGCAGGACATTTGCTGCTATCTCAGCTCCTGTCAGAGAGGAGAGGAATTTCTCACACAGACTTGTGGTGGCCCTTATGCAGAGACAGAACCCCCCGTGCTGTTGCTGAGCAGCAGGTTCTCGTACCTTGCAGCGCCTGCTCCGCAGCGCGGTGGAACCTCTGCGCGTGCTGCGCTATCGCACGGGCCGCGGCCAAGTGCCGCAGCATTATCTCACCACTCTGGTCAGTGCTCTCCCACAGCTCCGTGCCTTCAAAAACAACAGCTTGACGCTCCATCAAGGTAAGAAGAGGCATCAGCAGTGGCACTGTTATGTTGTTCTGCGGAGCACTGATGGTCTCTGGGATAGAGGGTAACAAACACAGCATCAGACATTAAAACCTGCTAGTTGAAGAAGGTATTGTAACTGCCAGTATTCTTCTTTTAAGGTGGAAAGTACTGTTTGTCTTCCATCTTTCAAATTATCACCTTACCTCACATATACCTGTCCTACCAGTTTCCAGCGAACTGGTTGGGGGAGAAGACCAAGACAAATTAGTGATGGAAAGCTCTATTTGCTATAGGAGAAGGCTCTGCTGAATTACTACAGAGCAGCACAGAGATTTTAAACACATTTTTTTTAAAATAGATTTTTTAAAAACATTTTCAAAATCTGGGTCATTCCAATAAATTCCATGAGGCTAAAAAGTTTTCACTGTCTACCCATTCTCTTGTAGAAATGTTCTGAGAAATGTTTTTCTCTGCCTTGCACCCCTTTAAAAACTAGAGCTCCAAAGAATTGGGTGCTGGAGCACTTGAAGTAATCAGAGTAATTGCCTAGCTGATTCTTTCTATTTGAGGATTCATCTTCTGATCCAACAGGCAAACAACTAAAAAGCAAAATCTGCCACAATTAACTCTCCTGTGAGGAAGGAGATCTTTTCTTGTCTTGAGGGAAGATGATGCAGTGTTTCAGTTTCTGTCCACAAAGAGGAAGTATGGGTGTGGAAAGAATGTTGTATTCTGCAGGGATACAGGCACACAAACACACACTGATGTTTGGTTGGCAGACTGTTAGCTTCTGTTTCCTTGTCATGTTGCATTATACAAGTTTACACAGTCATTTTAACATACAGTGCACAGCTGTGGAAAGAGCAGCTGCCTCATCTCCCTACACAGAAAATCAGTAGTAGGAGAGGTAAAAGGCTAAAGAGAAACCAGTGTCACTCATACTCACTATTCCACTCATCCTGTCCTTCATGCAAAGCTTTGCAAGATGGTTTCAGCTGTTTTTCATACATAATGGCAGTCTGGGTATAACGATGTCTTAGAGCAGTCCAGGTTTGTTCTAATCTACTGACCTGTTCAAACAAAATAGGGAATACCCATTAGTGACTCCACAGCACTCCACAGGAAATGTACACTGTTAGTCACAGAATCATGGAATAGTCATGAAGACTCTGTTCTGATGATCTCTCTAGTCTTGAAGAAGTTGCTTAAATTAAATAAACCCATCAAACAATTCCACATTTTGGAACATAAAGAGAAACAGATTTTTACCTGTGGCATTTCTAGTGCTTTCATAATGGCAGAAAACGCATATAAATCCCCCAGTGAATCCTTCAGCTCCACAGCAACTTGGATGATTCTGTTTAATGTTGCTGCTCTATCTTCTACATTTCCTGTACAACCCAAGATATCCACAGCTATTCCTATTGCCATGGTATTGTGCCTGTAAGTGGATCAATTTATAGGACTGGTTACAAATTATTAAATTTACATGCATTCAGAGATCAGTTCAAAAGTATATTTCTACCCGGTGTGCCCAGCAAACTTAAGTCTTTACCAACATCTTTGCATCAAAAGCAATAGTGACATCATATGGAATATATACACACAAGCTTTAAATTAATATTTTAACTTCTAAAATACTAGGAACTACACAAAATTCTGCTCAAGCAATGAATGAATGAACACTTTTGGGAAAACTGCCCCACTTGTTTTTGTCCTCCATGCTCAAATCCTGTGACATTCCCTCCTAGATTTCAGCAATCAAAATACCAAAATATGAAGCAGAAATTGTACATCAGGGTTAGAACACCCCAAGTGGTCCCCCTTAACTTGTGCAGAGGTTTTACAGAAAGCTTTGCTGATCATTTTTACTTTATTAGATCCTCTGGTCTCTACCCAGTTGCAGAAGGCTACTACCTTTCAATCTCCTCCATGCACACTTACATGCTCAGATGGATTCCTGAATTTTAGTTAATACTTGAGCTTGTAAAGGGGAGCTGATGGCATTCAGCTGTTCCAAGGACCCTGCTTTCAATGCCATTCCCCTTTCTTTCCTTGTACTACATGCGTAGAGTTGCCTTAAAACCTTCGAGAATTTCTTATGCAAAAAGAAGTTATGTGCCATCTCACTAAATAATCTGTACATGTGAATTCAGGAAACTTGCAGGAGAGCATTCTTTGAGGAAATGAGGAGTACAGTGTAGCCACGCTCTGAGCTTCTGGCCATCTGCCCTGGAAATGAGTAACAGCAACCTTTACCTTTCAATGAGATCAAGGCGCAGCTGATGTCCGTAAGGCAAGGTAATCAGTTCAAGACCAGAGCTCCCTCCCATATTCCTCCTCATCTCTTCAGAAACTTCTACTATTCTTGCCACCTGTCAAGGGCAAAAAACTGTGCATTAATTTTGAAACTAACTTTCTTCAAAAAACCCCCCAGCCACAGAGAACTCCAGGTTAGCTCAGGGCTTACATAGCTAAGTGCACAAAATGCAACATTAGAATACAGGCATCAAAGGAAAAATCAACTTGGGCACATTCATTCTTACACAAAAAGGTCAGTAAAATACTTTTTTTACATTATTCAGCCATCAGAAAACAAAAGGTGAAACCAAAATGCTTTATCAGGAAGCAGAGGATGAAGTTCCAGGAAATACAGTGCTCTCAGCCTGGTCCTTGTCAGAGGTAGTGCTCTTTGGCCTTAAAGATGTACACACTTGCTTTGCCTTTTTCCTTTCTAAAAAGATGACTGCTCAGAATGTTCTTGGTTACACCACAGGGTCCTCATAAAGGTGAAGTAGAAAAAGGACTTAAGGAGGATGCTGAATGTTGAGTGCCTAACGAAGTCAGTATGTGAAAGCTGACACCCCATCAATTTGTCTTTGCATTTTAAACACATTGCATTAGCTACTGGTTCTCTCAATGACAATTATATATGCTAATAATAATAAAAAACACATTCATACGATAATGTAAGATTATCTGCTGGTTTAAAGCCTGTATGTTGACACATTTACAATCAATCTGCCTGCAATTTTCTGATACACCCATCAGCAGGCTTTCATGCTTATGAAAGATGAAAGCAATCTGGGCTGTACAACAAGCCTCACTGGTACAAAATGTAGCACTGTAGAGAAACCTGTTTCACTTCTAGAGACATAGGAGTAATATGAAGCCCCAGAGACAGTGGTTGCTCCTCCATCACTGACATACATGTGGCAAATATTCACCTCATCACATCAATATGGGTGATTCCTGATTAGAAATGTCATTATTTAAAAGGCAAATGTCACATAGAAGACCTAAGAACTTCAGCCTTATCAGGGATCTCAGTACAAAGCATTCATTCTGGCTGAATCCACATGCCAATCTCATTGTATCATGCAGTTCTTATCAGTGCATTCTAGCAACAAATTGCCAATGAATGACAAGCATTGGTTCAGCACTGAGAGATGAAGATTAAGTAGGCATGTCTACATGTCCCAGCTAGTTACTGTTCCTGCTCCAAAATCCAAAAATCTGTTTCTGTAAAACCCCCCAGTGACTCTTAATTAATTGTACAGGCTTTCAGACTTCCATCAGGCTAGTTGACTCCTTGGCGCCATTGCAAAGTTTATAGTATTTAAAATAAGGAGTCTAGTAATGAGCTAATTGATTATAATATATATATACACACACATATAAATGCTTACTACTTCTCTAAGGCATGCATATCCTATGCCTTCAAGCAATACTCTTTAACAATATATTAAAGATATTCTAGTTGTTGTTATTAGGTTGAAGGAAGAAAAAAGTGAATTTGGGAACTAAACATTAGAGAACGTAGTTACTACTTTGGAACCATAGTAAAGAAGCCTCAATCTACCATTTCTGAAAAGAGCAAGCAGTTGTGGAGCTGAGTTTTTCTGTCTGCCATGGAGCCTTAGTTAGCAGCAGGTACTGAGGAGAGGAGCTGTGTTTGCTGTCAGCAGCACCCCAGCAGCTGGCAGGCACTCACACCCCCTCAGCCCACTGCTGCTCCAGGGAACTGCCCCCTCCTCAGAGCCACGGTGTCCATCAGCGCAGCAGGGCACTACAGACATGTTTTGTCTGGAGCATCACCATTTCCACTTCCTTTCTTGTCTGCAATGGAGTTGCCCAGTAAGTAGCCACATTTTGTTTCTCAAACTCCTCTTAAAAAAACCCAAACAACTAAAACCCAACAAAGCCTGGGGGTTAGATACCTATACCACTTGGTTCCTCTAGCTGCTCTGCAGGTACAGCACTCGGTCATCCAAGCAAAATGGTGCAGATTCAACTGCAATTACATTCCTTTCATTACACAAAGTCATCACCTCATTAGGAGATGATTCTCCTGTCTTTCTGATTCAACAGCTGAGCTCCAAGTCCTGTCAGCTGACCAAAGTCTACATTGTCAAAAATAGTTTGTGTTTTTACGTCTTTCTAAGCAATTCCACTAACAATACAGTTCTCTCATTGGACAGAAATGCATTAGTCCCGATAGCTATTTTCCTACACCACCTATCCAGCTGTAAGACAGGAACTCAGACAAAGATTAGAAGAGCAGCTGGTTTTAGAAGTTTAAATATATTTAGTTCCATTGAACATGCTATCTTACAACCAGCCATATGGCAACCAGGTAACGTCTGTCTGCTCTTTGCCCATGCAAGCTAACTAGCATTTCCTGTCATGAGCAGTTCTTTCCAATGTTTACAGCACAGATAGCTCTTCCTGCACTACAGGAAAAAGGCTGATTCATAGAGATGCAGCAACTGATAAGAGATTTAAAAGATGTATGGAACACTGAGAATTTGAGTAAAGTCAAAGATGATGAGAGACCTTTGGTCCAAAGAGTTTGTAAACATTCTTGTTCTCCAAATGGAAAAAAAACCACCAAAAAATTCCTGCAAGCAATACGAACATTACATTAGCTGCGAATCTACCCATTAATCTTTTCAAATCAGTTCTTTGGAAAGTCTAAACTTGCACAATATAAAATAAAATGCATGAACTTGTTTTTTTTTTTTACCTTGCAGTCCATTCGAAGAATATGCTGTGCAATAATCTTTGGGTTATTGTTGGTGAAAAGCTCCTTAACTCTTCTTAACATTGACATTTCCAATGGCTTGTTTTCAGGAGGAAGTAGTATGGATTCAAAATCATTTGGTTTAAAACTAGACACTGTCTCAAAAACAGGTGCAGAAAAGATGATGTCCTCTTCAGTCATCTGAGTTGAAGCTTCTAAAGGATCTGCAGGGTTCACTGTAGGATGATCATCATCAAGGATCAGATAGCTCGTTTCAGAGTTCCTGAATGAGTGTGTTCCCCTCTCCTTTCGTGTCAGATATTCCACGTAGCTGTTTTTCTGACATAAGTGTTGTTTTGTTGCTGCAGGATGTCTGGTAGGGTTTAGTTCACAGTAGTGTCCTTCTGAACTGTGGGAAGCCAAAGGAGAACCTGGGGGCTTCATCAGGGGTTTGCTGGGTTTAGGTGGAGGCTTTGGACAGAGCTGACTGTCTGATCCTCTTAGAGCTTCCCCTGCTTGTGACTCCAAGGTGAGTTTCTGAACAACTGTGGGGCTTAGAGATGGTTCACTGCCTGTTCTAAATGCAGGTGAACTTGGACAGGAGTTTGTCTCTGCTTCAGGTAATCGAGATGGATGTCTTGAACCTGCAGGGGAAAATGGCATTTTAGAAGGCCAAAATATATACAACTCCTGAACCCTGTCCCAGAGTTCATCTCTTAATGCTATTTCCTAAGGAAAATATTGTTAGATCATGTAAATTATTCGCTGGCAAAAATGTATATGTAATTATATTTTGAGGAATAAGCTAGCCAGCAAGTTCCATATACTTGCTGATCCTCCCAAAATCCCAAATACATGGAACAGCTGCACCGTAGTATTATTCTGTGGTAATGCTGACAAGAATTCCAGTCCCTGCTGCATACATAGGCTATACTGTCAGAGCTGGATGGCCTCCATGGCTTGGAATAGGAGGTTTCTTTGTAACCTGATCTAGGCTATAAAAACAGCAACTTCCAGCCACACCACATAAAAGATGAGTCATTTCTGAGAATGACAAGTTTGAGATGAAAGCAAAACTTTCCAAAGTCAAGCCTGAACCTGCAATAAGGTATGGAAGGAATGAATTTCAGGGATGCTAATCTTTTTGTGGAACAGTAGGTAATTTGAAGAGCTGGAGAAACACATCCACATACTTCTGTGTATCTATGCCTCATCCTGTACCCGCTGCACATACAAACCTCTGCATGCAATACAGGACTGATCCCTGTATCAGACATTCCCAGTCTGCAATTCTCAGTGCACTTGGTGATATCTACAGCAAAGTGGCTATTGCATCATGTGGGTTTTACTACTTGATTCCAGACAGAAAACAAAAACTGCAAATCATAGCCTGTCCCCACTCATAAAACAGTGTGATACCACAACCTGGTCGAAGAATCCCACAACAAAATGCACGGCAGGACTCTTGAGGCTGTTATAGTACCAAAAGAAAAGTTTTTGCAGCCATGGATTGTAATAATCAATTCAGCTACAGATGGACAGAAACTTGCTTCATAAAAGTCTGTCCATCCCACTGTTAAATACAGGAGCACATCTTTTCTATCAGAATACAGCCTCACTATACAAATACTTAACATTCTCCTTGCCATGAGAAGTCTTTCCACAATAAGCACTATGAATTTTAACAGTATTGTATTCAAAATGACTAGCAGCCCTGAAAGTCAAACACTACAATTTGTCCAGATGGGAAGAGATGCATTATTGCAAGCTTCCATATACAGTGTGTTAATATGGAAACAATTGTTTAAACCTCTGAAGAATATGAGAAAGAAAGGGCCACAATCAACAACTAGTCAAGTGTTGGCACACTGTGTAGCCCCGGAGTAAGATTACAGTGGCTGTACAACCAGACAGAGCAAAAGTAATAAAAAGCAAAAGGGATGGGGGTAGAGAGAATGAGGGAGAGAGAAGGACAGAACTGAGTACGAAAGCCATCGCAGTTCTTTTCTCCCCGTGAGGAACATTTACCACATCCGCATACTTTACCCTGAGAAAAAGAGGTTACCAGAATTTCCATGAAACACCACTTCTACTTAATAGACTTCTGTCAGAAAGACATGACTGAAACAAGTCAGTTCTTGTAAAGCACAAGTGAAGAAAGGTAATACCATCAAAAAAGATATTAATGCCAACTGTAGCTGTCATTTTTTGGCATGAAAGCCTGCTGAGTTGTGTGCTAAGGTACTCAACTAGCTGGTGCATTGTAAATAAAAATCCTGCTTCAGTGACCTAAAAAGCAAGCAGGGTGACAACACAGCTTACTGTGGTCATTAAATATAACTGTATTTACAGTGCTCAGAACACTCAGCACTCTCACTTTGGTCTGAAGAGTACCAGACCACCTGAACACACAGATTCTACATGTGAAACATTTAATTACAAAACATACCTATTAGCAGATAACTCTCTGACTGGTGAGCCTTCAAAGGGAATCTTTTCTCCAGAACATGGTCCAAACTAGCTGGCTGGCTACCACTTTTGTCTTTGTTTCTAGGGTAAACAAAAATGCAAACAAAACCACATCAGTATATGTAACACTCTTAACATACATATCTAACTGCCAGAATTTATCATAAACAGTGCAAGGATCATTAGCTTTCCACTTGGGCAGCTTATAATAATAAAAAGTACTTCATGCTGTTGCAGTGGCAGTGAAATGGGCTATACCATGTGTCACCTTGCAGCACTTATGAGGGTATTTCTTTGAACACTAAGAACTTCTAACGGAACATTTGATTTGGACACTGAAATTGGGATCTATTATCCCACACTTGGCTTTTTTATTTCAGGAGTCAAATATGGAAAACCAGACTTCTCTGGAGCAGCAACAACATTTTATTTTAATCCTTTGTCTTAAGCAGTCAGGACTTGCCAAGTCACTGAAGAACAAGCTGCAGTGCTGTTGTGCTTCCAGAATCTACATTTGCTCTCACTTTGTGGATTTGCTGATCTTTTGCTAAAAATCAGCAAACCCTCATGCCTAGCCTTCCATCTCAAATCAGAGTGAAAATGCACATCACCTACATCAGAATCTGATACAGTTACCTCATTTCCTTCCATAAGTACAGCAAAATTAAGTACCTCAAAAGATTTCCTCTGGGTATGCTCTGCTCCGGGGATTGCATGCTGGATATACCAAGACTCAGCCTTTTTGCAGTTTCTGTTTTTCCTTCAGGGGTACTTGGTTCTTTTTGTTGGACTGGAGTTACACCATACTTTTCTTCTAGACACCTGAGAGGCACAGTCCTGTTGATAGGCTGAAAAATAATTGCTCCACTCTGCTTTGATATTGGTGCACGATTCCCAACATAGTATCTAACTAAGCCAGGGATACTGTCAAAACTTTCCAGTTCAAACTGATACTGAACACGGCAGTAGGCTTCATTGAGTCTTAGAACTGTTTTGTTGATTTTAAAATGCTGAGAAGTATTTTTCCACTGACAAGTAAGAACAAAGTTCCCAGGACTGGAGAGAGAATCCCTAATCAGAAAATCTCCATCCCTCTGAACTAGGTCTTCTGCCACCTTGGAGGAAAAAGAGAGTTATACAAAAAATACTTTCAGAATCAGAAAACAAGTAGTCAAATAACACATTGCAACAAAATATTCTTAAACATAATAATTAATTTGGCTACTCTGGAAGGCCATACAAAGCCATGAATATAAAGCAAAGCATGAAGTGTGGCAATAAGAATAATGCCTCCAAATCTAAAATTAAAAGCTCATCCCACAGCAGAGATGCGGAAGGGTTTCTTGGAAGGAGCCAGCAGAATGATCCACTTTTGCATGTACATTTCTTCTAGTTTACTAAGAAAATAAGGCATGAAGGGAAAGCAATGATCCAGGATTTTAGAGTTTAAAGCATCTGAATAGACAGTCACACTGAAGTTGAGAAGCCATTACTACGAGATCCCTGAGTTTGCCCATTCCTTATTACCTTAAATGACAGAAGCTTTCATTTTTTATTCTCTGTGAATACTGCACGTGAATACTACTGACTAGGAGGAGTCAGAGAAATCCTGTTTTTCTGTTTTGAGTTACTCCTTTCATGTGCTTTTAAAACTGACGCAAGTCAGAGCCGAGTGTCGTGAGTGGGTGCTGAGCCTGCTCTCCCTACCGGGGTGGGGCGGGGAGGGAAGCCCGCAGGGGGAGCTCCAGGTGCTCGGGAACCGAAGCTCTGATCCAACCACAGCCTTAATATGTTTTTAACTGCGTTTGTAAGGATCAAAATTAAGTTATTGCATAGATTTTGTTGCGGTTTTTTTCTCTCTCCCAAATTCCAAGTGCAAGAAAGAAAGTTAACAAGAACATTTTAACTTTGGTTAAGAACACTGAACCAAATTCACGTCAGTATGCCTGAACAATACGTGGGCATGGTATTCTCATATAAAGCTTAAATTCCATTTCCACCTTTATTCAGTGCACAACAATCCTGAAATATCTTTATTTTCCACCAGGGTCTCCCCTAAGTCCTTCCTCAGTCTCATTTTATGCCAAGCTGTGATAAATACCATAGCTTTCATACAAATAGGCATTATGTTTCTACTAAGTCAATGCAGATATCAGAGATGTGTATAGTACTTCAGTGAAACTGTGCTTGTCTAGAGAAGCTCAAAGCACATTTGGCAAAGCAAAGACCACGTACCTGCCGAGGAATACGTCCGTGGTACCAGGCATAGCTGCGCAAGTCCTCACTACTCAGCTGCAGTTCTTCCTCTAACTCCTTCTTCAGTTTTTCCGGGCTGTTGTCCATAACCTGCCTCTCCCTAGAAAACTGCAATAAAAGATTAAAAGCTTCAACTGTGCCAAGTTTAGTGATTAACATTTTACCTGGGTTATAACTTCCATCACATGACTTGCACTGGAATGCAGGTGCTGCTTTCAGCAGGCTGGCTTGGCTTTGCTCTCTAGATTGTATTTGCAAAACTCAGCACTCAGTGAGATAACATGTGATTGTTCTACACCACACGGAACGGAGCAAAGTGTTCTGCCTGTAAACCAAACTAGTAACAACACACCTACAAAGTCACTTCTCTTACTTCCTCTTTCCAATCTGATTTCCAACTATATCCAAAAAAATGGAGCTGGACACAAATGCCCTGCTTCAATATTCTTCCTCCTCTTTAAGTTTCCATTTCAAATTCAGATTCTTTCCTCCTAACCCCTTTTGAACTCTTCCAATTAAGAACATTCCAAATGCATCAAGATGGGCAAACTTGGACATACACAGTTGTTCAGTATTTCTGTTGCACTAAAAAACAATTTGCCAAAGTAAAATTTCAGCCTTAAAGGACTTACTTCTGATGGTCCTTATCTGTCTAAATCTGCATGCCCAAGATGTTCCCTTCCTAAGGGAAAAAAGCTCTTGTTGCCCCTTAGCACAAAAAGCAAGAGATCTGCTTGAAGATATCTCCATCACCACTAGATAACCACTGTAAGATTTTCCAGAAAAATTCTATCTTCTAGAGTACAAGTTTCATACTGGACCACTCTGGCTCACTAGTCCTTATGGATGCAGTGTTGGTAACAAAGTAAGGTGCGGTATCTTCTCTGGGTAGAGGCCACAAACTCTTTCATAAGCAGTCAGTGAAGGGAAGTACTTTGGACTTCCTTTCATTCTCCGAGGGTTGGGACTTCAGCCCTTCTTTGTTGTGCTGGAGAGTTTCAAAAGCCTGGGAACAGGTTCTATACTGATCAAAGCATCAGAGTATACACTCTCTTAAGAGAAAGATCACTTTTAAAAAAAGGGAAGGGGAGAGAGAAGGCCTCCAGTTGCAGCACAGAATAAAATGCAACATTTTGCTCCAGTGCATTATGGATTTCTTTTCTTAGCTGTGGATATGAGCCAAAGCTCACAGGTTCCTTTCACTGACACACCGAGGTGAATATGGAACACATGCATTATTTAAAAGTGAACTGGGAATGCTTGCCCACCAATCCTGTTCTTTCCATGAACACTTGCTCTCTATAGCATTTTCTTCTTCACACTGAATACTCACAGCACCTAACCGTGGGAGCAGGTGGCACACATTTAACACTTCTTTCAACAATCCTCCCTGCAATTTCAAGCAGACTGAATTACAACAGATTACCAGACAGCAGATTTTTGGTGGAATAATGCCAGAAGAGGCATCCTGCTGCCAAGACTATTTAAGCATGCTGGGAGCCCAGAGAAATTCTGAGACAAATTCTCCTCTTCTCTCTGGTTTCCTCGGAGAGAACTAAGGCTTCTCTTAGACAAACACAAATGAATGTAGTAGCTTACACAGAAGGGCAAAAGATAAAAACAACCTAGTAAAGAATAACTTTTCACCCCAGTTTCCCTTCTGTGAACCATAATAGGGTGTTATTTTTCCATACAAATGTGGTTCACAATGGACAAGCATTTTCAACAAGGAGTATATCTTTCAGGAAGAAACCATGCCACAAAAAAAGAAGACCTTCACTGCAAGGGCTCGTTCATAAAGCCATGTACAACGTGAAGAGGTGAAGTTACTGGATGTAGGAAGAGTCATAGAAGGGGACTGGTGAGGACCAAAGTCCAAAAGCATATTGAAGTGTCAAAACACAGTCAAGTAAAGCCAAAAATCTGCCCTCCACTCCAGATCCCTGTGCTCTATTAGACTAGCATAGCTGAATTTCCCAACTCAAATGGCTGGGTATCCATTTAAAATTGATTCCAAAACTGACAGCCATTTCACTGACACATCTTACAGAATGATAGCAGGGATTATAGTATCTATATAACCTGAAGGTAGAGTGAAGAGCACATAAATTGAGCTGAGACTTTTCAAGAGCCCCTTTTCCCCTGACTGCACAAGGAAGTGGCTGGAGAACTTTTAAAGCCTCCCCTCCAAGTGTAAACAACAGCATCCATCTGTAATGGAATACCAAGCTCTTACATTCACAGCTGTGTGTTTTGTCAATCATCTGAAAGGAACTACTACTTTAACATGAATTGTATTTAATGTTTTGAAAGATGCTTTTGACTGAAGAGAGATCTTAAAGAACCCAAAGCTACCATACGAATTGTTACCATCATGCCAAAAGCATCTTGCTGTATCTCAGTGGTAGGCAAAACTACTGGAAATGGACCAAAATATAGCATACAAAGGCAATAACTGAATTTGCTTAGGAAAGTTAGATTCTTAGCCAACAAGAACTATAGGTCTTTGCGTATGGACTAATTTTATCCACGGTACTGACACAACTTATCTTAAAAAACCCAGGATGATCAAGTTAGAGATACACATCAATTACAAATACAGCACAAAACCCTAGAACTTCGTCTGGTGGTTAAATGGATTTTTTACTACTCAAATAAATGTAATGAGACACATGTTGCACTTGAATTACATCTAACAACACAACAAGAAAAACATTTAAGGAATCCAAACCAAGTGAATTGTTAACATTCATGATTATTGGTTTGTTAAAAATCTCCACCATGGTCTACCACACAGAGTATACTCTGATTGCCAGAGGTCAGACATCTCCTGAGGTGAAGCAAACATGCTTAAATAACCCTTATGCAACTCTGAACTTAGTGAAACAACTCCTGTGGCTAGCACAAATCCCAAAATATACAAGGGGAAAACTGCCTAGGTAAGCAAGTTCAGTAATAGCACGTCTTCCTGGACAGTTTTTTCTTAGCGGAGACTGATTTCTTATACAACTCATGTCCTTTACAGGAAAACTGGGACTGATGAACTGTCTGTAATCATACCAGCCTATACCTTTCTATGCTAAACACTGTATCCAAGGCCTCTGGCCCTGCAAGAAACTCTGCACAGGCTCTAAACTTCACCTCATGCAAGGGCTCAAAAATCACTCCAGGCACAGCCTGCTGCAAACACGTTAGTCTGTAAATAAAGAAGAGTGTAAGCTTAGGACAGTGTAATTAGCTATGTCAGTGGGCTTTCCTTTAAAAGAAAAGGTGACCTGTTCCACACAATGGGATGCAGATACTTCAGCCTCATTTCCCAATAGCATCCAAAAGTTAATGGGCAGCGATGGTATGCTGTAAAGTTGCACTAACTTCACAGTGACAAACCTTCCTTCAGTAGTATGCCCTCACTTTATTTCTTTGTCTAAGGCACTTTATTGGCTCCTATTCAACGACAGAAAGTAAGCTGAATATACGTTTACAGCTAGATAGGGAACTGGATAGTAAAAAGAAATTTTAAAATAATTTAGGGGAAAAATTAAAGACTTCCATGTATTCTGCAATAAAACACAGTTGAAGAAACACAGGAAGCTCTTGTGCCAACCATCCTAACTGAATTAATCACATTAGACTGTGCTGAATAATCTACTGTATGAGTTTGGTAGTAAACAAAATAGAAGTCCCACAGTCACTTCTGTTGCCTATTGGCAGTGAATTCTTTCTCCAGTTCACATCTGCAACAACTCCAGTGAAGTACTTATACCAGTGAAATATGACAATACCTGAGAGGAGAATCACACATGATATATCCCACATTGCATCTTACGTGTTCTAGCCTTCATGTCTTATCTCAATTGTTATTAATTAATTCCTCCCTACAGTGATCAAGAGTTTGGTTTATTGGTTTGGGGGTTTTGTTTGGATGATTGGGGGGGGGGTTCATTTTTTTTTATTTCTTCTTAAACAGCTTGAATTATAAGGGAAAGGTTTTTACTTTCAGATACTGTTTGGAAGTGGTCCAAAATCTGTCATGCTAGATCACCTCACTCAGCTCTGATAAAGCCAAAATTCATATAATCTCTCTTTGTATCCTTCTGGCAAAGTATTATTTAGGCAAAGCACAGCCAAGGACTGTTACAGGTACAAGACTAAAGGTGGCCACATTTCCATCCAATCTCAATTACTTCCTGGTGCTTTGCACAACTCTGCCAGCTGATATTTAAACGAGCCCAACAGGCAGCCTTGGAACCACCTGATTTCCTGTTGCCTTGAAGGTTTCAAGAAAAAAATAAAAAGAAAGGAGATGATTATTAGGGATAAATGAGAAGCTTTGTGAAAACTGAAGTGTGATCCAACTAAGGAAAAAAAAGTCCAGCCAGTACCTTTCCTAAACTTTTAGTACTTTTCCTAAACTTTTAATAAATGTACTGAACAGGAAAATTGGTCAACAGAAAACATGAAGGAGATGCTGGGGCAGGGACAGGAAATAGCAAGAGGGAAGACAAAGATGTGAAATAAGAAAGAAGGGAGAGGACACGCAGACGCAGGACACTAAAAACATCTGGAAAAGTGAAAAATTAATGAAATTCCTCTACTGCCAAGCCACTAGAGAGCAATCAACTTGTTCATACTGAAAATGAACATTTTATTGTCAAAGTTCCAATACTGGATCAAGATATACTTCACTGGCTGCAGAGATCCCTTCAGTCTTTAATCCAGTGCTCTTGTGATCCTAATCAGACTGCCTATCTGGCACTGTTGAATATAAGCATTTTAAAATATACATTTACATCAATTTAGAATATGTTTTAGTTTTATTTTAATGAGTACAAGGTATTTCATTTCACTTATAAAACTCTCCTAATTGGTCACCAAACCAAACAGACTGGCACTAAGCATGGAACCAAACTGTCCATCATTGCTGGAAAACATTCTTGTCTTTCTCCTTACAAAATGACAAAAACACATGGACAGAGTAATTTCTGAATAATTTTTTTGAGAAAGAACTAATTGGAAAAAGGGAGTTTCTAAACACACAAATCCATTTTCTGATTAACTTGGACATTTTGAACTACAACTGGTGCAATGCTCTTTCCAGGGGCAGTTTAACCTTCTAGAGTGTACGAAGTTCACACAGGACTATAGCAAGTGCTATATTAAGTAATAGGAAGTACAAAATGGGTGATAAAAGTCTCATTGCATAGATGAATGTCAACTTGTGCAGGATTTTATTTTTGTGTGGCTTAACTGGTTGGTTGAGACAGATCAAATACAAAATTTCACCATGCCCAGAATACAGAGGAGAAATCTGAAACCACTCAGACAGATGAATAAATGCAGGACAATGGCAATTTTAAAGCCACAAAATTTCCACAACCTTGTTTAGGTAACAGGTGACTGTTACCTAAGGTTACCGAAGAAAAGATAATAAATTACTATGAAAATTTTCATCATGACTGTGACAGCTCTTTAAAATCAAATAAACTTCATCATGTGCATGCTCTCAGTCTGCCACTACAAACAACATAACCTGCCTGACATCCACTGAAAAGTGGCCAATTTTTATTAACTAATGTCCTGGTTTCGGCTGGGATAGAGTTAATTTCTTCTCAGTAGTTGGTATGGTGCTGGGTTTTGGATTCGGTATGAGAACAATGTGATAACACACTGATGTTCTGATTGCTGCTATGTCATCTTTATCCTAAGTTAAGGACTTTTTTGTGTCTCATGTTCTGCCAGTCAGGAAGTACACAAAAAGCTGGGAGAGAGCACAGTCAGGACAGGTGACCTGAACTGGCCAAAGGGATATTCCACAGCATAGAACATCATGCCCAGGATAAAAACTGGGGAGTTACCTGGCAGTGGGGCACATCAGGGTTCAGGGATGAGGTCTGGCATCAGTCAGTGGGTGGCGAGTAACTGTATTTTGCATGACTTGGCATTTTTTATTTCTATTATCATTATTATTATTTAATATTATTATTATGTTTTACTTCATTTCAATTGCTAAACTGTTCTTACCTCAACCTAGAAGTTTACTTTTCATTCTCCTCCCCGTTCCAATGGGGGGTTGAGGGGGTGGGTGAACAAGTGGCTGTGTGGTGCTTAGTTGCCAGTTGGGCTTAAAACATGACAACTAATAAATAAGATATTTGTTAGGATAAGGAAAATAAAAAAGTCTTTTAGTACAAAGTTCAGTCCAAAGTTAAGTGAAGGTAATGGGAAAACTTAATTCTAGTGGATTCAACATCCACTTTCCACTACAACTCTAGGTAACCACATTCAGAGCTAGGAGGACAGCCTCATTCCTAAAATATGGATCCTGACAAATCCTGAGCTGAGAGTTAGTCAACTCGTAATCTACTCACTCATTGACCCTAAGGATTTTGACTACCAAATCAAAAGGATTTTAGCAGTTGTGTAGGGTTTTTCTTTTTTTTTTGTTTTAATTTGAGACATATCCATATAAAAGTTACTACCAAGAAGTTAAATGCATAAATACCTACTGCAGAATGTTCCCATTCCCATCAAACAGAAATTGCTTACAGAGCACCAATGGTCCCTGTGCTATCCACCTATTTATGATAGAGGGCACACAGTTTGATAAACTATAAAATTACCATGGGAAATTGAAAAAAAAACAAACTATAGTACAAGATTCATCAAAACTCAACAGAGTTCAGGGAGCTATACAAAATTCCACATAATTCTGATAAGTCAGTCTTTTCAGATCTGCACCTCTCCAAAAATAACAAATCTAACATCAAAAGAGCAGACCCATAATGCTGGGTGGTGATGACTTGTAACTTACGTGTTATCAAATCCAACTGCTTCCACATACATGCTGAAACTGGATATATGAAGCTTGAGGATGCCAGTAAAACAGATTTAGATCATCACACACTGAAGAAATATTAATTAAGATCTACTATCTATAAAAACTGTTTGCAATTCATCCAAGATAAGAGATGGCACTTGCAGTAAGTAGCTTCTTATAAAAAGCTGCTTACTCACGTCACATTCATAGCATTAGTACATCACCCAGTAATGAGCTACATCAACGTGCTGGAAGTTTTAAAACTTGGCAGTCCCGATAACTGGAGTGGTTTTCCCCTCTTGCACAGCTTCAGCTGAGGGTGAATCATAGCAGAGAATTAAGACTGAAAATACTTGAACTTCAAGGTCTTTCCCCCTCTGATCAAGACAACCATACTGACTAGTACTAAAAAAACCTCGTCTTGTGGCAAAGCTGACTTTATTAATAAATTCAGATCTCTACATTTTTTAAGTCAACATATATCACTGATTTAGTCTTAGCTTAATTCTCTTCCAAAAAATGAAAATTTAAAGAACAGTATTTTGACTTGGAAGTGGTGTAAGTCACAATTTAGTATTTTCACTTTTTTTTTCAGCACAAACAGGAGCTCCTTACCTTGAAGTTTCTCTTTATTTTCCTCAAATGTAAAAGCTGTCCTTGACAGCAAACAGCTATAAAAACCAAATGGGACCATAAAAGGTACTGACACATCACAATTGAAGAATGAGTCAATGAGTTGAGATGTTCTAGATTGATCATTATATTTTCTATTAATGCATGGGAAAATAAATCAAACATCTGCTGTTGAGATCCTAATTTCACATGCTACAATTAAGTGCAGCAAAATGTGACTGCTCAAGTGCTGTACTGTTTCCTGTGTTTTGATGGGACACAACAAGACATCTCTGAGCTTGGCCACATACTGTTTTCAATTCAGCTGGGCAACATAATGAATTTATCTCAATGCAGCAAAAAATCTGAATTTTTCAGAGGTAGCCGTGGACTTCAGCATATTTATTTGTGGAACAATCTGGTATTTCATTAGAATTGTAATTCCTACCTAAACCAGGAATTAACCTCATCTAATTACGCAAACTGATTTTGCTTAAAATGCTATGTTTTAAAAAATTAAAAAATATGACAGCTTCACTTCATACCATCCTATTGTTCATATCATCCCAGGCCCTCTGGCATTTCACAGAAGTCACACCATTTGGCCCCAAGGTTCACACCTTACTTCATTTGACCACCAGGTATTTCTATACCTACAGCCACTTTCTCTTCAGCAAATGCACCCCAGTTCCCTACTATCCAAACTTCTTAATATAGCAGTTCATCAGATTCAACTAATGCTAAATCTGCATACTGGAACACATGCATTCAAGTCTATTTTAAATGCTGCAAATCTCTTTAAATAGAACCTTATTTTTAAAGATCCCAACTGTAATTTGTTTCTACGTAAGAGGTTTTATTTTTTACCCTCCATACAGCAAACACTATTAATGTTTCTGTTTCTCTAGAGACTATATGGATTAGACTAAATGGAAAGTTGCCATGACAACATCACTGTTATTTTAGGTATCAGAAATTCATGCCAAGTTAAACAAAGGGCATGCATGGTCAATAATAAGTTTTCTAACTGTCCTGAGAGCAAATGATAAAACCCAATGTAATTTAAAAGGTTTTAGAAGAATTAAGCCTTATGCTTAAAACAGGAATGAAAATTAGTTACAGCACAATAGAGCATCTTTAGCACTCTACTGTGATGATAACTTCTGAGAAGTCAATCTGATCAGAGTCACTTTTTCAGTGTGCCCAGAAGACTGAGCCCCACACCTCATGTTCAGAAATGGACAGTCAAAAGGCTAAATCACTGAAGGAGAGAGAAGGGGGCATCTGTTCCCAGCTTTTAAGTGCCTCCATTGAAGTTGGAAAGCTAACAGGCCAGAAGATCCTTCACATCCTTCCTCATTGCAAGTGCTCCAGAAAACCTATACACAAATACACAGTGACTTACAGAGCTGACACAGTAGTAGTCAAAGAACAATTCACATATAAATCTTAATAAAAAGATTTAAATGCTTAAGTGTAGTTCACAGATCCTCAGGTAGTCAGATATCTCACATGACTACAATTCCCAAGTCACTTAGAGACTTCTGTAAGTGGAGCTGAAAATGTTTATGAAGGCTTTTCCTGTGCATATAGTGCATATAAATTTTTGCATACAGTCAAAGATATCCCTGCCCATGGCAGGAGGATTGGACTAGATGACATTTGAAGATTCCTTCCAACCCAAACCATCCTATGTGTACATGATTTTGTGTATCTTGCAATTAAAAAAATGCTAAAATACAATGAAAAATCCAAATTTTTCTGAAGTGCTTAAAAAGACTGGGCTCCTGAGCACAACTGCCTATGTTTTTACTAAGTCCATGGAAAAAGTTAGGTCTGATCAGTTAAATTCTGAAAACTTGAAAGTTTGCTAAAATTCTCCTCAGCAAGTCCAAAACCAGGGCATTTTTAACTTAGTGCCTAAACATAAAGACAGTCAGCTTCAGGCTCATAAAACAGCAAGTTGTTTAAGATTCTCCCTGAGACAATGGTAAATTCTAAAGGTGTTCGTTAGAAGTTCAGAAACACACTGTACCCAACCATGATATAAAACCAAACACTTCTAAACAAAAACCAAAAGCATTACTGACTAGCACACTGTTACTGAAAAAGAGCACCTACCTTGACTCTGATAACAGACTTACGATGATAAAAGCAGCAAAGTGCTGCAATCAGCATTTGAAAAACATTATAGTCCTTCGGCATTTTTGGTTCTGCTGCTTGTGGTTCCTCAAGACTGAAGATAAACAGTCACTACTAGCAGTTTCCTGAGGTTTAAGCAAGCTCTTTAGTATCACCACTGCCTACCAGAGCCGCTACACCCCCCTACTCACATATCATGCAGGACACTTTCCACAGCTGAAGCTGATACTATCAATTCAGTGACCGCTGGCACACTTGCTTCCAGCATGCCATAGAGAGAGTGCCAGAATCCTCATGTGATCTGCTTCACTCACCAGTGAAATCCTAGCTCCTCTATCTTGGTATCCTCTGGCTCAGAGATGCATTTAAGCCAACAGCACAAGGCAAACTTCTGGATGAGTTACAATACCTGGCTGTCTCCCTGTGCTGGTAAAGGCTTAATCAGTTGCTCCAGCTCAATCATGCAACATCTCTGCCTGCACCATCAATAATATACACATAAAAGAAAAAAAAGAAGAGGAAAAGCAGATGATTACTGTTTGATGACTGTAAGAATTATATCCTCTGAGCTTCGGTAACCAAGTAAAATGATAAATCTGTTTATTTTTAATTAGGAAGCTTCTGGCAAACAGTCCTTGGAAAAAATAGCAAGAAAACCAACCCTGTCAGCATAGTCAGTATTAGTGGTGCAGCCAAGGTACCTTTAGCATTGAAAGCTATCAGTGGACAGCTTTAGCTTGGTGATAGTCCCCTGGGACTGTGCAAAGTGTTCGAGAAAGAATTGAATTCATGAATAGGTCTGATTTGGCAAAGTAAAAGTAAGCACTGTAACAAAATAAAAAGCAGCAGTTTTATTTATGCCTTTGATTCTATTTCCTTGTACAGCATAGTCCATAGCTTGACTGGTCAGCAAACTGCTCATCAGCAAAGACTGTCCTACAAACCTCAAGGCCCTCTCAAGAACCAAGGCAAAAAGCTTGGGTAACTATAATAGCTGTAAGAGACAAGACATCTCCTTGATAGCAGCCCAGTTAATAGACTTGGTGAAAGGAAACAAGATGGACTGGACTGAGGGGTACAAGAAAACCTGTAGCACTTAGGAAGGAGAAACTGAAGAGATCAATCACTTATTACCTGGGTGGTATGAAAAAAATCCAGAAGTCACAGATATTTCAGATTTTAGACTGGGAATAAATTAATCCCAAAACACGGGTAAATTAATAGTCACTTGTCTTTTTCATCAGCAACAAATATATTAGATAATTAGGAGGGTATATACATTAAATGCTTATTGATGTCCTCAGGTATTACTTGCAAGGCAATACTTCTCACCTAATTATACTTCCTTCCTACACTGCCTGAACAATGTGAAGTGCCCTCAGTGCCTGGACCCAGAAATGGAACTTGGCACATAAACCAAGCAGCAGCACTGAGCAGAAAAAGGACATAAAATGTGCACTGTCTTTCAAGGGAAATGGGATATAGAGTGCTTATCCAAAAAGAAAAGGAAACCACAGGGTTAATAACAAGGAAAAGGAAGCGTGATGTATAAAGTTCTCTTTCCTGTCTGACTACCTAAGGTTTGCAGGTACCTAGCACCAAATTACTAAAACCAGAATGCTCACAAAGCTGGTCAGACTACTTGGGATGTGTAGGAGATGCTATGCCTGTGTTCTTTTGAGAAAAGGAAATAAAAGAACAGAATATTAAATGGTCTGTAAAATGATAAACCTGTCAAGAAAAAGGATAAAAGACTGGCCAGAAAAGGAGCTGAAAATACTGACTTTGTAGATGAAGTCCTGGTGTAGAGCTGGGGAGAGGAAATGCCTATCCAGTAGTTTATGACAAACTCAAACAACGAATGAGTAGATAATATGACTGTGAAACTACCCTCCTCTTCTCTTTGCTCTGTGCTGCAGCATATTTTAATTTACTTTGAGTTCTTTTTCCACTTTGAGGAAATCCACAGGACTGCTTTAGTAGGTAGTCAGAGAAGAGAAGATTAAAAGATACCCTATAGAACTCCAAACACAAAAGCCTCAACTGTGATTCTTGTTTCTGGTCTGAAGCTTTTTGATACTGTGGCAGGACATCTCATCAAGGACTGTATTTTTGAAGAATTCATCAAAAGTTCTCATAATAACACCCTAATCCAATTTTAAAAAGGGAGGGGAGAGAAGAGGGGGAATGATAAAAAGGGAAAGGAAACTGAAGACTGCATCAGTCAAGGCATTTTTTCTTTATAATGGTGACAAGACAGCATTAGTATCACTGCACAACACACTAAGGTTTCACTTGGAATATCACGAACAAAAACTATCAAAACAAGCAACTCAAACTACAGCAGGGGACAAGAAGGGCTATTAGGATGACTGATCTATTTTTGGCAGCAGAAACAACTTGATTTAGCAATGCAAAATAAGGTGGGACACTTCTGTTCTGAAAAGAATTAAAAGTTTCAAAAAGTAGTTCTTTATGGGGTTAAAAAAAAAAGGCAAAATCTCCCTCCTTCAATGGGAATAGCACAGCTCAATATGGAAAGCAAATTTGGCCTAATAGGTATTCAGTGTGGATGTGCCTATTTTTCATTTGAAAGGTTTGCTACTAAACAGTTTTGAAAAAAGTTTAGGTGTTACACTCCCAGCTCAACATGAACAGCAGAGTATAAATTACAAATGGTAATTGCCAGCTCCTTATTTCCTGTCTGTAATGAAGTAAAGAATCAAAAATTACGTATGTTGTGAGAATGCCAGAAATAATGAACCTTAAAAAATAATACTGTACAATTTCATATAACAGCTGTAGCTTTTTATCAACACTATAACTTATAGGAAAGAGGACACTTTAGATAGAGAATTTAATTTTTTAAAAACTAAACTAATGGGATTTTTCTTTTTATTAAAGGTTAACGTGACTTCTGCCCACATAGTTCAATGGATGGCAACCTTTACGTGACACTGGGATGCAGCAGTATGAAAATTAAGATTAGTGGAAGGAATCTCAAAGAGTATGTGAGAAAGCTCTGGGAAATAGTATGGTATTTCCTGCACTGATGGCTATCATGGAGCTGTTTTCAGCCAGCATGACTGAGGACAGCCTTCAGGCTGCTCCAAATTATGCTTCATACATAGGTAAGATTTACATTTTTAATTACTGACTCAGAGAAACAGAGGATGGTTTGGCCACATTTTCACTCTCCTGTCCTTCAATTTTTTGCTGGTACTTCAGGTTCTTAGACTCTGCACACGAGAAATAAACCAGCTGTTTCTTGTAGCTTAAAAACATCAAACACAATCCTTTTGCTAAGTCATCTATTATGATGTATTTCTAATGCTCTCCAGCACCAAAAGATCAACCATCAGCTTTGTTTCTTTGTTTTCAAAGATTCTTACCTAGAATCTTAACATGTCTGATAATCCCTTCATCTGTTTCTAAGAATGGTTGGCGAAAGTATTTTTGATAATTTTGATAACTAAGCTTATTAAGAAAAGGTTTCTAAGTTCATAGAATTCAAGGCCACATGAGTTCAAGGACACTTGAACATATATTCTGTGCCGAGTTCCTAATGGTCTATCAGGAAGAAAAATAAGTAGTCTCTGCTAACCCCATCTGTTATTACAAGGTCTCTAGAGTTATTTAGGGTGTTTTCATGGTCTGGTTTTAATTACAGTTACTCAGTGTTCCCTTGACAGACCTAAACTCTGTCCAGCTCCACTCACAGCACAGGAGTTCAAGGTCCTTACATGGGATGGTGTGAACCTGTTCAAGGGGAATCCTCTTGGGCTGCTTTAGTTGTACAGGTTAAACAAGATAAAATGTAGGAATAATTGCTTTTGCAGGTGTTGGTTTCTTTTTATCTCATCACCAAAAAAACCCCCAAAAACCCCTTATTTGGCTTTAAAGTTTTATGTGGCTAAAGTAAAACAACCAAACTCCGTATAAATATAAATGCTTGAAAATTCACAAGTAGTCTGAAGTTATCAAAACGGTCTGCAGAGCTACAAGAAGTTATTTTGAACCAAACACTAGTCATGCTCAGGGAAGTGCTTATAATTCATATACAGAATTATTTCATTTGTGATTTCATATTAGAGAAAGAAAAATAATTTCAGGCTAAATTGGATGAAGGAATTGGTGGCTTGCCACTTTGTACTACATCAACAAATCATTTAAGCATTCAAATCAGCCTAGCAGTATTCAGTGAAATACATGTAATGCTTTAGATTTCACTCCACTAAATGAAAGTAAACAGTCCAGGCAGGAAGCCAGCTGTAAATGAAAGAAGGCACGGTGTACTGTACAAGGGTCAACAACATCCATCTGATTTGATGCAGCACGCAGCCAATCCAGGGCACTCGGCTCACTGTTGCTGATCGAATGACGTCAGATGGAACACAGACGTGTCCCGTGGTCACACAGTGAACATGCACAGCCTAACTATGGGTTTGAGTCTCCATGCCTACAAAATGGCACCTGTAAGGTTGTAATAAAGTCCAATATGAATAAAATTTGAAAGAAAAAAAAAAAAAACAAAAGAAAATCAAAGCACTTAAATCTTCAGTTGAAACTTTCTTCGTTTAATACATGTTTTCTCTATAACTAGTTATTTTTAATTGAAGGAAAAGTCAGGAAACAGGGGACAACTGTTAAATAATTTGTCCACACAAACATCCTCACAATGCCCACTACCATTTAGTTTTTGTACTAAGTCCTTCAGATAAGGCCCATGACCTCTAAAAATACTCCATGGGGGATGCCTCCAAATACAGGTAGTGCCCAACTGTTTACAGCTGAACAGCTTTTAAAGTGTAGAATAAGTGGAAGAAAGGGGATGACAACACTGTCAGAGAGTGTAGCTTATTTCTATCTGTTCCTAACTCAAACATCTACAGGTTCACGAAGTCCCACCACCCAGCTCATGTCGAACCATTCCTGTGTCAATTCTTAACAGAACTGACTCTTTCATGTTCTCTTGTATAACCTCACTTCCTGCAAGCTGTTGTTGGTGCAGCTTCTAAACATAAATCAACAGACAGATCTGCAGTTGTAATTCCACTTGTTTGCATTGCACAGGTGTGGTATGGGAGAGGTCAGAGTAATTTCTTCCTCCTCTCTATCGTGGTTCCGTGAGGCAGGCTCAGAAATACACTGCAGTTGTACAGGAATAGTGAGAAAACAGAATTTGCATCTATTTAGTTTACACTGTTGCTTGAATAAATCTCTTTGAAAATCTGCCTCATATAAAAACCCAGATTGGCAGCTACAAGAAATAAACACCCAATCTGCTTATGAGCTTCCTATTAGGTTCTAATTTGCACTTTAAGACATCCAAATACTTTTGAGATTTGTATGCTCTAGTTATAAAAGATCAGATCTTTTCAAAGTCAACTGGCAGTATGTCTGGCTTTCCTACTAGCCAACTTACTATTATGAATCCACCAGCAGGTTTTACTGATCCTACCAAAAACTAGCATACATATTCTTGAGCTCCATCTACTGTTTGCCAACCCACGTACAAACAGGAAACAATTTTGTTATGTCCCACCTGTATTTAATTCAATTTATTCCTTAGATTGGGAAAATAAAAAGTTTTTGAAAAGGCATGAATTTCCTATTTTGTTCAGAATTAGTTCACAGTTTATGGTTAATACTTTCTTTCCTGCTGACTTAGCTGTCATTAGTCAAACTAGCTTTGGTGGTCAGCGTACAAGTGCTCTCTCTCACACAGAAAGTAAGCCATTAACACAAATGCTAACTTCAGACTTCTGTTTTTGAAAGCCTCTCCAGCCCTATCAAAGTAAAGTGCTTTTTGTGTGAGATTTACACCAACTTCAAATAGAATTCAAAGATGAAAAAATTCTGCTACTTTGCCAGGGTAAATGGTCAATTTTAAAATATCAGTTTATTTATCTAAAACTCTTGAATGCCCTAAAATACTTTCCTTCTATCCCAAGAATGTATATTTCAGATGTGTAGCACTCAAAAATAAAGCTTACAAGTCACTTAGGCTCTGTCTGAGCTCAGCTTTTCAAAAGTCCCTTTCTATGTTTTATTAACACAAGGATTTGAGGACATGGAGGCAAATTATCTCTGGGTATTCTAGACAGCCATCATAATATTATACTCCATTATTTGTGGAGATGTTCTTATTTTCTAGAAGTATCTGACATACAAAAACATCAGACCAACCTGTTCCTTTGACAGCACATATCAACAGATGTTATCACAGCTGAAATGTCCCAATGCTCCTTCTGCTGCACCCTCCATAGGCTAAAGTCTATCTAAACAGTGTGTCTCCAAAAAGAGGCAAGATGTACCGATCACACACAGTGTTCCAGTCTTACTCTAATTATTATCTATTAACACAGCTCTGAGGGATTAGGAGCTTTACGTCCCTAGGTTTTATCAGTAAGAGGACCCAAAATGCTTAATAATAATAATAATCATCATCATCATCTGCTTTCCACACACTATATACTCACTCCCCCTTGCGGTTCATATGCTTTAGACACTGAAAGATCAACTTTAGTACGGTGTTGCATGAACGAGTTAAATATAAATATATTAATTATATGGCCCAGTCCATCTTCTAGACTATGAAAGAATCCAACATCATCAGTAACATAGTTCCTGTGGAACAATCCTGAAAGCCCAAAATTAATAGAAAAATAAGTATTCCAAGAGACACAGCTCAGCAACAGTTACAAAAAGATGAACAGAAAAGATGGCAAACTGTAGCCAGATCTTTGATGTTATTAACTGTTAAATACCTCATGAAAACAAATAAAATTATGTGTGGCACTCACACATTTTCTATATATACAGACCAACTCACACATGTATATAGAAGAAAACTGAAAGGTGTAAGAATTCCAGCTTATGCCATCTTACAAACAAGACTTGATAGTAGTTACTGATCATCTAACAAAGGGACTGAAAAAGTCAACTAAGTAGCTACTGCCACTGGTATTACTACTGGTGCCAAGGAAATAAGTACAAATTATATAATTTTATAGTTTTCAACTCAAAACGTGGTGCAATCTCAGTGCATGCAGTGGCTTTTGATGACTCCAGATCATTTAAGAGTTAATGAGTGATAATAGAAGAAGCAGAATACAGACATTAACAGGGTCAAATCCACAACAGGACACGATGTAAGATTAACCATTAAACAGAGAGAATGCTTGCTGCTCTATGAATTATCTGCATTCTATATTTCCCAAAGCATACTCAGCACTACAGAAGATGTTCTATAAGATAAATATCCTAAACTCCATTTCAGCATCAGGAGAAGGGAATGCAAGAGCCACAGTTAAAAGACTTTACAATAAAGGTCAGAATAATTAGAAAGCCACTCTCCACTGGACTCAATTCATATAAGGATTATCATTCACAAAGAAAAAAAAAATCCCTCCTCCCAATATGTTAAAAAAACCCCAACAAACCCACAAACAAAAACCCAAACGAAGGAAAAAGAAAAAAAAAAATCCATCAAAAACCCCACTACAGATCTTAAAGCTAATAAGGTCATTCAGGAATTGGGGGCTGGGAAACAGCAAAAAGCTCCAAACAGTAATAAGCTAACTTGGATTCTCTCTACTAGGGAAACATGAACTAGGACAGTACACTGAGGGTACATTGTCTTGCAGAGCTGTAGAATCCCACTTCCTGCACAGTTCACTGCAAACATCAGCTTAGATTTTATCATCACTTTGCACCCAATAGATTACAGAACTGCTGACTCAACCATATTTTCAGAGATGAGCCTGTTGGTCAAACAAAATTCAACATTAGAAAATACTCAAACTTGAGCGTAAGATTTCATCACTAATTATGGATAACTGCATTATATCAAATAAAACAAGTTTTCCTTAACTCCAAATAAACAGGGCAAGATTCTCACCCTGATTTTAGGGGAATTAACTGCTTGAGAGCTTCTAAATTTTAATTACACATGTATCCCCTTAAGTCTTTTTGCATTTTATAATTGGTTGATGAATAAGGATATTTTAGGAATAATTATCATACATACTTAAAGATATCATTGCCCTTTCTAGGTAGAGAAAGGGCACAAGTTGTAAGAAACAAGCCCAGTATAACGCTGAAGAAAAAATTCTACTACCTGAAATTTTACTGTTACCAGAATAGGATTAAAAGTAAACGACAAGATGCTTTGTCCAACTTCTTGCAACAGCCAAAACTTATCCCACTAGAAAATTAAATAAAGGTAACCAAGAGAAGACAGATGGACAAAAAAAAAAAAGGCAACAAACCCCAACCCAAACAAAACCCAACCAACCAAAAAAGCCCACCTCTATGTGCAAAATATCACATTTTAGGAAAAACTTTTCCTCAGTAACAATGAAAAGACCATTAGACTACTTTGGTTTGGAAGGCAGAATAGATTATCTTGGGAGGCTATGGAATCTCTTTTGCTGGAGGTTTTGGACTAATCAGAACACCTGTTCTAACAATCTCAGTGACACACAACAAAAAAATTCTCAAGTTCCCTCAAGACCTACTTCTGTAACTTAATGACAGAGAGGAGAGGAAAAATTCCCCCCCATTACGGGCCCCTTGAGAAAAAAAGCAACAAACTTCCAAAAGTGTTTTAACTACGAAAGTTACAATGAAATTATTATGAGAAATGTGATTGTAACAGCCATTACTTGATTAAAAAAATATCGAGTTACAGTGTTTCATTTCCAGCAGAGGGCAGTGTATAACCAGCAACCACTCATCAAGAATCAAAGCGGAAGTTTTTGTCAGACAGAAAATGACACGTATTTAACATCAGATCGGCTCTAACAGAATCTTATATTTCTGAATTACACAGCTTGTATACAAGAAGCAACTGCTGTGGAATGATGTTGTGATATTTTAGCTTCAGTTCCTGCTAAGCTAGAAACATGAAATAAAAGTAAGTATCTCTGACTGAAACATTACTGACAGCGTTGATGATCTTTGAGTTGGACGACAAATCTGTAATGACAAAGAGATGTGTAAAGTCCAAGTCAGTCACATGGGCATACTCTTTCTCCTCACCAAAATACATTCCATCTGATAATTCCACCTTCTGTGACACTGTTGCTCTTGCCGCAGTTGCAAAAAGTGGGGGAAAAAAATCCCCGAACTACCATAAGGATTCAAAAAGAACCTCCTGATGGCGTGGTGCCTCAGCGTCAGGCATTCCTCCCAGCTCAGGTACTTTATGCAGGACACTGTCAGACAACACAGAAACCCCACAGACTTTCTGCTCACAAGTCACAACTCGCATCTCAACAGGCAAGACTCTGCAGGAGAGCGATATGAGGCATGAACAGGAATATACTGCAGTTGGCAACTTTTCCAGCGAGGCGGGGATTTCGCTAATATATTTCCACATCTAAAAAAGGCTGCTTGCAATGTAATTTCATTGTCATCAGGAAGAATTGTTTCCCAAACTGTGGCTACTTGTCATGCTGACACAGATTTTTTCCCAACCTTTCCCAAATACACATACACACATAAAAACTTTACTTTTGGTAATCCTCTTCCCATGGTATCCTCTTGGCATAGCCAAAAGAACAACGAGAGTCAAACACCCACACATATTGGCATCGACAATATTATGAATTTGTGCAATTAACTACACAAACTGTGCATCAATAAACCTCATCAACTGATCCAAGTTCCCTAAAGTTGAATTAAACCCACAAAACATTGTCCTATCTTGCAAAGCTACAGATAATGATCAACAACCTGGAATGTCATTAAAATTTTATTTTCACTTGCATTAACCAAAGCCATGATAAATGACGGTAACTTTTATGACAGTTTGCTTTCTAACAAAATCAAGGAGTTGTAAAAATAGGGAAAAAATGAACACCATGGGGCTGAGACAAACAACAATCTTTCAGCAGAACTTCACAAGAGAATGTTTTTCTGCAGCTGTAACTTCCTTAGGGCAGCAACGGTTTTTCCAAGTCCAAATCTAAATATAAACTTCCCTCATGACCATGCTGAGCAGACAATCAGTCATAAATTTTGTAATTTTCCACTAATGGATTAAAATACAACTCTAAAACCTCAGGTCATAGAAATACTCATCAACTCATCACTGATATGTATTTCTGTAATTATTAAGCACTATTTCCACGGGAAATGCTTGAAAGGTTTCCATGAAAGGAAGAGAGAAATCTAGTTGTTTTTTTTTTCTTTTTGCCCTGATATAGCTTCAATGATTACAGCACAGACTTCTATAAAAAGAACCTAAAGTATTTATAGTGAATAGGAATGGGACAGAAAGCTATCTTTAGTTCATATGAATTTGATCAAAATGACTCACAAAAAGTTCTCTGACACACTCAAATCTGCAAGCACTTGATTCTTTCTCCCCTGCTGCAGGAGTCTGTTCTGTGGATGTGCAGACTCAGGGTGTGGGAAGAACCTGCAGAGACTACCAATGGATCTATTATTTGGCTCATAAAACTTGTAAAAATCTCACAGAATGTACAACGTGCTATTGTGTCCCTAAATCTCTTTCATGACATGGGTAGCAGCCTGACTCAAAGCAGTCTGGCCTGTTTTCACTTCTACCATAAAAGGTTTTTTTGAAAGAGCCATTTAACTGTGACCATGGTTTCAGCAGCACTGTAAAGACAAAGGAAGGGTTGAAGCCATATGGACACTTCAGTACTCCGACTCCAGCAAATCAGTACTTTTTTCCTCCCGCTTAGAACTTGCTTTTGCATGATTAGCTCTCTTTATGTATCGAATGAACCAATACATCAATATTCAAGGTGTAGTAAACTACACTGTCATTTGTGACTGTAATTTAGATTACAGAATTAGAAACCATAGTGCATCTATAGAGAATTCTCAAAAAAAAAAAAAAGTGCAGTATAACTAGTGCTTTTCTGTCTTGTATCTTGAACAGAACAAGACAGCAGAAAAAACAGGGTTTTTTGCCTTTCCTCTGTTCAGAGTATTTCTGAATACAAGGATTTATTTGTATTACTTTGAGTCACCAGATTCCAGCAAGGAAAGGTTTGTTAAAAAGCAAATTGATACACTCAGCTTCAAAGTTTACCATGAGTTTCTCTGTTTGTAGTCATTACTGCCACAACAAACATGATGATATACTTTTCACTGTGAACCAGCACACTGAATCAAAACCAGAACCATGTTAACTCTTCCTCAAGCCTGAATGAATTCTCCACATTCTATTTACAGCAGAGTCCAGTTTTGAAGAGATTCTGATCACTCCCCAGCAGGAGCACATTCTAAACAAGTATTATCTTTTTTATGGGACTCCAGAAACTCCAGTAGCATGTTTGCATCACTGCAGAAACAGTGCTAATTTGCAACTATGAAGCTTCAGGGCCTGCTCTGTGCCCAGCTTTGTTTTGTAAAATTACTTTTTAAATCTAGCTAGTTTAAAACTAGCTGCTTGCCTTGAAGGAGAATAGGTATGACTGCGCAGCCTGATAAAGTGGATCAGTTATGAGAATGGCGTCTATTTGATCACATTTGATCTTTCAAAACAGTCACCTACAATTAGTGTGTCAGGGAGCAACAGCAGTGGGGCTGCTCCCTAAGGAATGGTGATCTGGGGGCACAGGGTGGCCAAAGTGCTCACCAAGAAGGTGCAGTCCCACAGCACAAGATGCAAGCAAGGTGAGCAGAGTGATGACAACAGGTCCTATCACATTCCAGTGAGCCTCAGGCAAGACAGGTAACAGGCCAGGTCTAAGGTCCGTCCAGGGCTTCCCACACAGCACTTGAGAAACAGGACTAGGGGTAGGCACACCTCCTAAACAACTCGGGCAGGGTTTGAAGGCTCCAGCCTGGTGGAGCCTTTGCTGGGTGGGTGTGGGTGGAGGTCCTAAGTGAGGTTGTCCAGGACACTTAGAAACGAGTGCCCTCAAGGCCTGACAGTACAGTTTGTTTGTCAGGATTGTAACTCCTGGGTAGACTCACCAGCAGCCAAATGTAATTTTGTACTGCACCAGCAGTACAACTTAAATTTGTGCCATGTATTACTTTCAGGATAATGCAATTTTTAACAAGGCAAATTAATCCAAAGTCTCTCTTCTCTTTACAGTTTGAATAGAATCAGTATCATGACTGTGTACAATTAGTTTCAGCATTAGTTCTTACGTATGACTGGTACATCATATGTGCTTCACACTCAAGTTTATGTTTCCAGTCAGTAAATTGACAGTTTTCTGTTCAGAGACAATCCTAACTATATTTTCCTGTGCATCAGAAATATAAATCTGTTGCTCAGAACTTCAGTATCCTAAATCAGCAAAATATGGTTCCCAAAAGTGCTCTTGTTTCTCCCTCTTCTCTTACTATCTCTTCTTCACTTAAAGGCATTTTTTTCACCACTTAAACAACATCTGTCAAAGCCTACCTGCTTGTTCAAACTACATATGCACAGACTATATATCAAAGAGACTTGTGCAAATGGCAACGGTGGTATAAACATTATGAGATGCTACAGAAATCTATTTTTTCAGCATGAGCAGGTTAGTGTTCTGCAGTTTATACCTGACTTAACACTGCCATTATAATTTATTCAAGGATCTGGAAAATTTATAAACATTAATATAATAGTTAACATAAGGTAAGTTACAGAAGACAATGAACACATACTTGCTGAAACTTGAGCCAACAAAGGGAGTCCAAGATCCTGTTAGTATGAATTCAGGCACATCTTTTACAGTTAGAGTTAACTGATAACAAATTATTGATGAGAGTCCTCCTTTAATTATGATCATTTTCTGTGTAAGAACACATTTCTGGAATCAGTTTTGTTAGTAACCCAGACTTTGAAAGACAAAAAAGTGTTTGGGGGAGTTATATTTATTAGAAAACAATTTCTGCATATTTTTCCAAGTTGTAGTTTGAGATTTCTTGTCTAGAATTCCTGTTATAATATCACTGAACTAGGGTCCAAACTCACAGTTCACTGAAGATACAGATATAGACAAGAAAAACTGAAAAAGGAAGAAGAGAAGAGGATAGCAACCCTTATGTTCTCCCTCATATGTCTCTTTTCCTCCGGCTTTCTTCCTCAACATCAAAGTTTTAATAACTAAGCTTAACACCACTGCTATTGACAAGAGTCCAAGACAAGCTTCTGCTAGAAAAGTTGAAAAGATCAGAAACCACATTTATAATATAGAACTTGCTGCAACAAGACAAGACACACATATTGATGAATTGGCACATGATACCTCTGCCTTCTACTTGGTCATATTATTAAAACCGTAACAACATACTCTGTACAGCATAGTGCAAGATACATAGTAAATTAAATAGAGCAATTAACATGTCCACCACATTGTTGCCTCTGGCATCCCCTCTTCTACAGCACTCTTGAGAAGGCTTTTGGCCTTCTCTGTCTCTGCTACTTTCCCATATCCCAACTTTAGGCTGGGATTGAGGCCAGGGACCTCACAACAGTGAGCTAACTGTTTAGAGCAGAAATCCAGCAGCTGTTCTGAGAGTCCTCCAGCAGTCACTTTTCCACGGACCTTTGTGTTCTGCTCTTCCCCTCCTCTTCTTTGAAACCCTACTTCCCACATCCATCCCAACCCTAAGCAGAAAGTACAGCAGATGACCCTGACACACTTTCAGATGAATTAATTCTCAGCACTTTCCTGTGACAAGCCCCTATCAACACATTCTCCTAGCTTTCTTCTTCAATCAATCTGAACCCTAAGATTGATTTCCCTCAACTCCATTTCCCTCAACTGTGAACATCCACAGAGGGAATTCCAGCTGCAAAACCCAGATTGGCTCTCCTCAGTCTCTTCCTCTCCTGAACTCTAACCTGTAGCAGAAATTCAGGTGTCTGAGAAATCTAGACTTGCATGAATAGCTACAGAAATATCCTATGTTAAGGATAACCTGTGTTTATCTGACACTTCTCAGAAAACTTCTAAAAGACAGGGAACAAAGCTCAACAATTAGAGAAGCTCATTGTTGAGAGACATGATGTATAAGCCAGATTCTTGCAAGGTTCTGAGAAACAATATTCACTTAAACATGTTGAAAGGTGCTAATTCAGCAGAAATTACAGCATTACAAGAGATTGCCAGTACAGAATCACAACCCTAAGGCTTCTTCCAAAGTTTCTATATTGCAAATCCAGGGTTGATTTTTGAACAAAATTTATGAATGCTCCAGAGTATTTTTTATTTACTCTAACAAAGTACACACTCTGATCTTGTACAAAAGGAAAACAGAACTCACAATTTTTCCAGGATTCCAGTTACTTTTTGAACCGGAAGTGAATTTTTAACCATAATGTTAGTAATTGTATTGCTAAAACCATAAACCTGAACCTGACATTTTTATGCTACTTTCAGATATGTTCCTTTACTTCCCCAGAAATCCATAAGCAACACATGCAGATTCTTTTAATCTGTTAACAAAAGCAAAAATTTAGGTAGTCACCACATAACTGTAAAGAAGACCCAATATAAAAATACAACCTACCCCCAAAGCACAATTCCCACAAGTATTTCATTGAAGCACTAAGGAAACAGTGTGACATGTATAATCAGTATCTCTGTAGTAAAAGACAGACAGCTGCACTAGTTAACTACAAACGACTGGAAATGCTCTGGCAGTGATGAGTATATACACCAATAAAATATTTTGAGAGTAAGAAACTGTACCTTACCTTAACATATTCCAAAGTAGGATCCAGAATATTCTGATCTCTGTAAGAAAATGGGGCAAGGAGAGAGGAAGACAGGACAGAAAAACAAACAAAAAAAAATAGTGAGTCCAAATATAACTTCATACTGGAGATGCATTCATATGAGCTACAGACCTACTAGGTCACATTAAAATCTTCATTAAAAGATGTGTGTTAGAGCTACATGGCTTATGCTATCTATCTTTTAACAAATATATAAATCATCCATTTCTTCTAGAAGAACAGGTAGTAGAGCTAATAGTAATTAATTTGGGGAATAAAGTTAATTATACCATTTTAAGCAAATAAAAAACAATCTTGCAATTTCAACAGATGGCTGAAACACATGCCACCTAAATTATCTGAAATAAATTTAAGAGAGCTTCCTCAATGAATTCTGAATGTATTTCTTTGCTTGTTTGTTTTCCCATTTAAGCTACTGCTGCTGATAGCAGTGAGAGGGCACTGCTAACAGAAAATAGAAAGTAACACATTCACTTTTTATATATACAAAGTTCTCAAAGTTATCACCAATTCAGCATTACAATCATTTGAAAGCCACTGCCCTAATTTAAAAAGAAAAGCTCTCATCACAGGTTTTCTATACAGGCAGATTGTAAAGGGCACAGAAGCCTAAATGAAGAGCTTTGTGATCAATTACAACTATTTACACAAAATATATGTTTATTTCTATTTCAAAGCACTTTGTATATTTGTTTGAGAACTAGCAGGTCAGAGTTTGCAGTACATGACTGGATGTTTGCTACAAAACCTGGGATGACATATTTGATGTTGGCCTTAAATACAAATATACAACAGGCACAAAGAAAAACACGCAAACTTACAGAGGGATCAGGCACTTGTTAAAGCAACCAAGTTTGCCACATGGACAACACATACCCTATACATTTAGAACTAGAACCCTGCTTGGTGCAAGTTGTTGCAATGATGTAACACTGGAAACCTAATAAGCAGCTTCAGAAATGTAGAAATTGGGTTACACTGGAATGAATTAATCCAGAGAACAGTCTCTAAATTCCCTGTGTTGTTTTGAATGTAATTGCACATGATCTGAAACTATGTTATTATTTTATACTCAGTTTTTAGCCTGGTTCCCTAACAGTTGTTAATCCAGAACACCTATACAGAGGCAAAACTGAGCCTTCCCACCTCTTAGCCCTGGCCATAAAATGATGGTACTCGGCTGTTCAGGCTGTCTCATATGTTACTGTTTCACATTATCCCAATATTTATCAAGGATCAAGTTTCATTCTCAGCTTAGTTAAAAAAAAAGTTGGAAAATGCAATGGAAATAGAAGTTGGACCATTTTAAACTTTTTCCTATGCAATATACAAAGAAGGGGCAATTTGGTAACTGTATGAACGTAAAATATGTACAAGTATACCACAGAAAACAGGGGTGAAGCACAGAGGAAAAACAAAAGGAAGTTCCTAAACAGAAGAGACATTTTCATTCTCAACACTTTGCAATTTGACTGGAAAAAAAAATCCCATTCTTAATCAGTTCGACAAAGTCATTAAGCACGGCTGAATTCTTCTCACATTCAAATGATCCGTGGGAAGTTGTGCCAGTACCAAGTGCTTTTGAAAAACTTTGCAGTTTAGTTCTTCACTTGCCTGTGGAATCTTTCAGGACAAAGGGTCTACCAGCACTGCATGTACAACACACTCTAAAAGAACAAACCTGCTCACTTTGTCAGCGAGCACATTTTGTTATGGGCTGCATTTACAACCTCCACTGCTGCAGACTAGCCTTGCTAGAGACCCCACTGTTCCCTGGTACACGGCAAATGATCCTCAGGACAGATCAAGCCAAAGCAAAATGAAAGAGGTAGAAAAGCTTTAAGACCAAACAGTTTATTACTGCTATATAAAGCAGGAAATCCAGAAGAGAGTGGGGAAAGAAGTGACCTCCATTTCCTTCAGTATCCACACAACAGAAGTGCTTTGAAAATTTTTGGCTTTAGGAAATGATGGTGTAACGAGTATTTTCACAAGTACTATAATATTTTATCTGGTAAGCTGGCCAACAACAAAATGTATGAAACCCTGCAATTCATCACAAGTACAGGCCATATAGAAAGATGTTCACCTCAGATACCTGTCTCCAAGCAGATCTATCCCTCTCTCTCCTCATCTGCCTTTGCTGTCTAAGCCTTCATTTTGTGCTAATTTTTTAAAGTTACTTTCGAGGGATGGTAACTTTAACTGATGTGCAGCAACTAAGGGTAAAAATTAACTACTGCATTTTCCTTTCATTAGATGCCACCACAGTACCATCATACATTATATGCAAAAAACCAGGTTAAGCAGTTAGCTCGAATAACTAGAATCCAACAAAATAAAACTAACTCCTGAATCTCAGCTCTCTGTTAGCAGCGACGATGTGCTTCTTTATGCCATATGCTCCCCACGAAGGAACGTCATGAACTTTAAAAAAAATATAAAGCACCTCTTTTCCATTTTCTCTCTCAAGGAATCTTAATAAAAAATGGCGAACCCACATTCTCCCTTCTTGTATTAAATTATCTGCAGAAAAAAAAATATTTTCAGATAACTAGCAGATCTGACGACAGATACTGTTTCTACCATCTCTCAAAATCAATTCAACCGAAGGTTTGATTCAATAATAATATGTTCTCTATCTTTCATCAGATTTTATTACCTTTCAAGTAATGCTAATGTTTATCTTCATAGTATGCTTGACTTTACAGCTGTATTCATTTGCACCTGTTTACCCACAACACTCATGTATTAGAATCTGCACAGAAGTCAACCAGTACTGTGTAAACTCTGGGTTCATGGATTGGATTTTATTTCACATTTTGGATGCATAATAATCAGATAAGACCTACTTCCATTCAGAAAAAAAAGCATATTTAATACAGAAAGATGTCTGTCACCTGGAATAGAGAAGTTTTCAGAACACCTCAAGCCAAGGTGTTGGGTAAGTATGCAGTAGGACACACAGTATTGGCTTCATGCTCTTTTCATACTCATTATGTCACAGAAAGAAATTTAAGGGATGCAAACACACTACCACATCTATTTTGGGTATTCATATTGCTGCCAGACTATAACCTCATTTCATGACAAAACAAAATCCCTTTCCAGCACTTTACTGCTCATAGTAATAAAAAAGAAGAAAAAAAGCACCTGACTTGATACATGTAATTAAGTCATTCTCCTGAGTAGTGTAAATCCTCTCTTCACTCTCTTTCACATGTTCAAGTCTGTGTGGAAACTCTAGCAGTATAAATACTCCTCCAGTAGTAACTGATCACTAAAAGAAAGCAGTCATCACAATCTGAACTTTCATGATTCTGAGCTTTTCCTAGCCAGAAACAGTCTCTCTAGAGACTGACATCTGACATCACCTTTTTCTCTGCTGGCTCATCTTGCAGTCACACAACCCTTTAATCTCTCTCTAGTAATCCTTGAAAATCATCTCAATTTCTTCTCCGTCCAGCGTCAAGACTCTTATTAGAATTATGCACTTTTTTTTTTCACATATGGGTTTCTTGTTTACACTGCCAAAAAAATATACAGAGCTTGCAAGTCAAGAGTGGAGCTTCAGCAACCTCAAAAAAAGATGAAGACAAGACAACAGAAAATGTGGAGTTGTGCTTTTGCTTCCCTCTTCTCCTCCTTCTTCCCATAGCAACATTTTTTTTGCAACAATGAAGAGCTTGGTGTCATACTGGTTGGAATTGACTGCCTATGAGCAAGTACTGATACCTTTGATCACTGTGAGAACCAATGTAACTTCTCAGAAAACAGGGATTATCGCTGTATGTAAACTCCTTCAAGATACAGCTAAAGCTGACTGAGATGAGAAAAGGGAATGGAATTTGCATGTATTGGATGTTATTCTTCCATTTCCCAACACTTCTAAATGACAGTCAAATGTGTAGGAAGAACTAAAAGATTAAAAAAAAGGCCTTTTGAAGTTGTCAGCATCAACAGCCACTGGCTAAAAGGAAAAAAAAAAAATCACTGTAAGCAACTGGAATCATATTTCCAGTATGATAAAGTAAATACCGCCATACTGCCAACTTCAAATCTTGCATGGATTTTGAATGAGCAACAAATCATGAAATTTGGTAGAGAAAAATTTAACATCCAGGTAACTAGTTACTATTCTAAAATATTTTATAAAATTCTCATGTACTGATAACCAGTGCTGTAACTGAAGAGCCAAATCCTGGAGTTCAACCCCAAAATAAATTATTCAGTTCAGTGGGTGCAGGAGAATATCCAGAACCTCAGCAACTGAGACACAGTCTATTTTTCAGACTTTCACGTTTGGCCAATAGTTCTCTACAGCATTGCTTCAAAAAAGAACAGTTAAGCAGATATCTGTAATCTTTAGCTGTTGATTTTACAAAAACCTCCACCTTTCTACTAACACTGGATATTACCTCCTCACATAATTGTTGCTGTAAAGAATCCTGCAAAACGCAGACCTTCACAGACTAAGCCATATTAAGCACCAGCTTCTTCCAGGCCTGTGGCATCTTCATAGACATGTCAGCTACAATTATAAATTAGCTAAAGTTATTAGGTGATAACTTTAATGAAGTTTAAGCACAGACACAACAGTATCATCAGAGATGCCCAAATCCTCACTATCACTCAACTCCCCGCACAGATATTCTTACAGCGGTGAAAACTGCTGAATGGCCCTGAAGCAGCTTTGTGCTACTTCACACTTTTATAAATGTACTTGTGGGAAAACCATCAGGACACACTGCCAGTACCTGATGTATGAAAATATGTTCGCTTGTTTAAAGTGACCTTTGCTGGAGACATTTTCAAAAGCATCTCCTTTCTACCACATGGAAGGAGTGATCACGAGAACTACTCAGTAGTTCCAATGCCAATGGTGCCAATGCCAAATATGAGTAAAGACAACAGAGGTTCAAGGGGAGCCTGAGAAACCGAAAACATACCAAGCTGTTGCATGGCTGCTAACATAGACACAACTGACCAGATGGGATCAAATGCCTTCTTCGATTTGTGTCTTTGAAATCTCTCCATCTATGTAGATTTTTGAAATACACTGCTACTTAAGTATGAAGGTGCAAGTTTGAGCATGCTGGACATGGTGTGTTTAAGTATATGCAGTGCAGACTGATGTTATTTGTACTGTAAACTAGAGTAAAAGACCCAGTGATTTTATCCCCCAGCAGCTTCTGCTCCACACACACACTCCTACTACATTCCTAAGGGCATTCCACCCTTCCATCTACAGCTGCACAGCACCATGGACATGACTCATTCAAACACCAGTGGAAACAAGTGCAAACTGCTATGACTAACTGTGTAATGACCTGCAGTTCACACAAGAACAGCAGGGACTCTTCAGTAATTAAACCTCAAGAAAAGATACAACGTATTTTTCCTTGAATTAAATGAAATCTCAATTTACTCCTATCTGTTTACAATGCCCCGGTCATTTACTCTAACCACTTCAGTCTGCATCCCTCCAACCTGCTCCATTTTACCTAATGAAGCTGAAAAATGTACACCATTTCTTCTACCTTCTTCTGAAAGAATTTCTGTTTCTGCGCCACATACAATACTGGTCTCTACAATTTGTTCAAAAGCTCAGACTAGGCACCTGCATTCTTTTCCCTCCATTTTCCTTAACATTTAGGATTACTCTGTCCTTCAAAGCCCTTCTTAAATCTTCTATCCCAAGACCCATGCTGTGAAAGTCGTGGTTGGGCAGCAAGACTATTGCTTATCCAAAACAGTCACTGTTTCTACAAACTTGTTTATATTTGTGCTGTTGCCTGTTGACTATACCTTCAGCTGGCAACTCTTTTATAGACAGTGCTTTACTTGCTGTGCAGTTATTCAAAATCCAGTTCCACAAAATTTTAAGTGTTCAAAATTAATGTAACCTTGTGAAATAATACACTGACAAACGTTCTGTAGAATCACAGTCTCCATCAATTCATCTGAAATTCATCTAAGTGTAGGTACAGTTTATTCACAAAGTATGGTTTTTTTCACCTGGCTGACATGTCTTTCAGGAATGTGTATTTGGACCGAAGCACAGGAATGTTAATCCTTTGCTTTAGTACTGAAGAAGATGATGGAGGGAGGAAGAATTGCCCTCACTGTCTATTCCCTTACCTCAGTTTAAAAAGCTTGTTCCATCAGATGTCTCCCTGCATTAGATATTGCAAGTAAGCATTAGGAATATATTCCCCTATGTAACATTTAACTACTATTTAAAGGATAAAAGGAGCAAAACCAAAAATAAATGGTCACATGTGGAAAAGAGGCAAGCTGAGGAAGCAATATAGCACCTGGTACAAGTGAATAGGGTGCTCCATAATCTTTACAAAAGAGACCAGGAAACAGCAGAGCTAGGAGAGGAACTCTGGATATGATGGAAGTAGTAATTCAAGAAAATTTCCACTACATAGAGTGTCCTCTGCTCAAAGAGGAAATAGCCTGAAAAGACAGAAGTTTTTAGGAAGTTTTTGAAAAATAACATCAACTAGTTTTGACTGGGGCTTTTGAGGAATTTGGACTCAAGTTTCCCTGGTAAGTCATTCATTAACAGAAAGGTCCTGATCCCACAATTAATTTCAAACAATGATACAGTCCCATACAGTGCTTCAGTTCCTCTGCTGAGCAGCTGAAGGACTGTGGTTTAATTCATCTTCAAAACTGGAGAGATGGTCTCTCTTTTTGAGACATTTTGTCCTGTTTCTCTCATTTCCCTCTCCCAAAATCCCGCATAGGCAGGTTTCCAATATTGTCACCTGTAGCCAGTTTTCAAAAATCCCCATAAAAATCAAGAAGTGCAGCTTCTGTTCTGCAGGTCTATGTCCACTAAGCAAAGACAGAGGATGTCAGCATCAAATGGGAACAAAAGGGTGAAGTAGAACTTCACAACAGAAGAATCTGAACCCAACAATGGACAGAAGGGCTAAAAAGAAAAGGCAGACAAGTCAAAACAGAAATAAACCCCAGAGTTAAAGGATAAGAGAACTGGTACTGAATGTAAGCAGATGTCAGCTATTCTCTACTTATACAACACAGTTTACCTTCTACCCCAAACATCTACCGCTTCAGTAGATGTCCTCTGCTCCACCTCTAGGACAGCAGAGGTCAGATCTGCAGGTGCACCTGTGACAAAAAGCATGAAGTACTGGCAACAGCTAAGGAACTCTTCCTTTTAAAAATCCACTTAGCTGTGCACGGAAGAAGTCAACAAGATATTCAGTAGCCCCAAATTCAACACACTTGTCTTACTCCTGTTAAAGAAACACAACCACAAACTCACAGTTTGGTTCAGGATTTTCTGAAATCAACACACACTAAGAGGTAGATTCAGACATTAGAGCAAAACCATAACTACTTTTACTTAAAAATTCTGTGGTTTTCTAAAAATTTCCTCCCCACCTTACCCTGAAATTTAGAGGGAGCCAAAGGTATTCATCTTCTTCCTGTTAATCTTGCAAATATTTTCATACCTGAAAGACCACCTTGCATTCTATAAACCAAACAGTATTGTTTACTTTTCTCCACACAGGAAACATATAAAACGCTTATTTTACTTGATATATTAAAATCTTGATAAAAAAATATTTTTAATTTGATTTTCAAAGTGCACCTAACCATTTGCTATAAGTGTACACAAAGAATTAATATAAGAAAGTAACACATTCAAATTAAAATTATCCAACAAATAACATCTTTGAAATCACTAGTTAGAACAAAATAAATGCTGTCTAAATACCTGATCCACCCCATTCTCAAAACCCAAAGAAAACCAGAATTTGCAGCATCTGGAGATAAAACAGGCTGTAAATTCTGACAAGGAAAAAGCAAATCCCTGAACAGTGTGCTCCTCACCAAGTACTGCCTTGCCAACTCTTCTCCCTTATAAATCAACTCTCAATTCAAGGACTTCAGAAGGCCTCATCTATTGTGGTAATATCACTAAGAGAAAAGGAAAAGTTTCAAGAACCCAGAATTCAGTCCTTAATAGCTTTATACTTCAATAATAGATTCCAAATTTATTCCAAACCTTGCTAAATTCCAAATGTACTGCCCTCCAAGGACAAGGTCCTGCAGAGGACAGTGAGCCTGCTTAGCTTTATGCTGATGAAGTTACCCTATTAATGTCAGTGCTACCACTCAAGGTTAAAATTGAACGTATTTGTATTTTTTCCTGGACAGTTATATCAGACAAGTACACAAGTATCACCCAGCCAAACATGTAGAGCCTTGAAGATTAGAAATTTTGAAGAGTACAGAACATCCTAAATGACTAAACAAACTAATCTACTCTACATACAGAATAACTCTCTGCTACAGCAATACAAAATCCAATGCCAGATGATAGCACTTTATCTGAAAGAATGGGGGAAAAAACTGACATAGGAAAACAAGAGGAAAAAAGTCTGTTGACCAGTACTCAAAGTAAGAGTCTGAAGTCTAGTTAAATATGCAGTTGGACATTCCTTCAGAACAGACAGAATTTGTGTTCTTTGCATCTGTATGTAGATACTTAGGGTCAGTCTATAAAATACACTTCAGTTTATAGGTGATATGTCACATTTTGATCTTTTGCAACAGGGTTCAACAAGCATTTGAAGATGTCAGAGCTACTGGTCTGCCCCTTTCCTCAATGAAAGAATCAAGCTAACCAAAACCTTTTCCTCCACCCCTCCCCATATCCACCAGATTGATTTTTTCTTTTTTAACATGCTTGAACCATGTCAAAAAAAAAAAGCTGAATATGAACAGTTCATGCTTGAGACCTTGGTAGAGTAAAAAAAAGCTGTTATGCCTCATTTACCTACAAAAACGGGTAGTTTGTGGCCACATCAATACAAACAGAAGTAGTGTTGTAACTACAATCACAATCAGGACTTACAGCATAGCCAGGAATTTTCTGGGCTTGAAAAGAGAAAATCAAGACAGAAGAAAAGATTAAAATTATAGCTCTGTAGCTAGAACTCCACACTTCAAATTCATACACAGTTAAAAGTAAAGCTCTAAAAACAGGGGGAAAAAAATCTAATTCTGACCAGCTGCTAGGTCAGAACCTCTCATAAACAGCGATAAAACAAAGCACTCAGGGAATTATACATTATTTAAAGAAATGCACAAAGTTTGATTCCAAGCCAGTTTGAACAATACAACCCTACTGCTTATCAGTGACTCCATTTTTCAAATGTCTGTACAGACAAAGAATGGAATTTGAATAAAAAATCTGTCTTTGCAAGTACAAGCAGATGAAATGGCTATGGGAAAGACAGTTAGTAAACAGGAATTAAATGAGGAATATTCACAAACCTCCTGTATAACATGAAACAGCCAGTGTAAATTAATGTCAACTTCGTTTTAAGGCTTTAACTAGCATGAAAACTTGAAGTGATCATTTCTGGCAGATGGTGTGCTTCAACACTTCCTAGGGGAAGGCTCAGCAGAGGGAAGATAGTGATTTAATGCAAATGTGTAACCACATAGTTTCTCCCAAAATATCCAAAGCTCCATTCTACAGGGCAAGGACCAAATTAACTAATCTTTCTTTCCTTCAAATGCTAAATTTCTCATAAACATACTTTTAGCAGTCAAGCATCCCTGAAAGTGTTCAAAAAACCTTTGAATATGGCACCCGAGGACATGGTTTAATGCTGAACATGGTGGTGGTGCTGAGTTGACAGTTGGACTTGATGATCTTAAAGGTCTTTTCCAACCTTAACGATTCTATGATTCTATAATGGATAGTATATGTGCAGCCCTATTGAATTCAAACAAAACATAAGCCTTGCATGTCTTTTGGAACCAGACTTAGTTTTTATGAAATTGTTCTTTAGATTGTTTTATTAGGAAGTTTAGGAACAGAGAATACCATAGCTGTCAGATCATCCAAGAAGCATTTACTTGTTCTGCTAGCTCTTGCAATCACACTGCCTCATGAAACAGAGAGCACAGAATCTAGTTTGCTTTGGGATATTTGCAAAAGTCTTTGCTTTATTCCATTTTCTTAACAACCCCTCAGAAATTCCTCGCATCTCTACAATGAGGTAACATTTAAGTATGTTCATATCAGACCAGTACCAGATCAAGTGAGAGAACTTCTACGTTAACCAAGACTACAGGGATAATGTTGACATCCAACTGAAATGGTTCAGAATGTCAAACTGGCCTTTGACAGCTGCCTTCATCAGTACACTCAAACTTCCTGTGATAGTGATAGTTCTGCATTGCTTTTATGTCTTATTTATTTGAGGGATATTTGGTTGCACTAATGAAAAAGCATGAAAATGCCACAAGTCAGTTAAACTGCACTGTCAGTCATGAAGAACTATAGTCATCCAAGTGCAGTGGAAATTCTGGGTTTCCTAATGGCAGTCATAAGACACGGGGGAAAAAAAGCCCTACAGGTTCTAGTGACAGATGTAAATTTGAACAATTTTCTTTTGAATAAAGGTATCACAATATAAGGCAAAGCTAAATAAATAAAGATAACCCATGGACCACGTGTCAAAGGGAAATTACAATTATGCTTTATTTCGGTTTAATTATCAACATCAGATAATAAAGAACATTACACTGAAGTAGCTTTAGTTTTACAAGTTAAAATGAAAATTCTCTTTTGTAAATGAAGAACTTCTTGAAAGTTTTTATTTTAATTCTTATTTTAGTTCATAAAACTAACTCAAGAGCTCAGCTGCTTCTGATTTTGGCCATTTAATTATTTCTAAGAGACTCTAAAACTCAGAGTTCAGCCAGTCTTTCTTTCTCAAGAAAGAAAACTTTTTTCCCCTTGAACTAACTATCTAGCAGAGGTGTACATTCCCAAACCAAGAAGAGAACACAACCTTACTGCATTGAAAATTGGCAATAGAATTTCTCCAAGTTTTTGGAAGAATTTCAAAATCAGAAGAATTCCATTAGGGAATGGCACAGTTCATTATTGTTTTCCTATTCTTACTTGGGCTTATTTTTTGCTTCACAAAATTATGTTTAATGTATTTATATATTAAAGAGAGTATTACTCATTTTGAATTATTGAAAATGTTATCACAGTTATGTTTTTTAAAACAAATTTAATCAACCAATGTCATGCCTGAGCCACAGTTCAAAATAATCAGATCCATGTGGACATGAACACTGTAATCCTAATGACTATTAGTTCTGGCCCACTGGCATCAAACACAGCACTTGGGTTGAACAATGCATCATGAAAAGGTTTCATGAAAATGTGCATTCACAGTTTTAATTTTTGTAAACAGCATTATAGCAATGAAAGACTGATACAATCCTGAACGAGAATACCCATGTAATATTACAGTATTTCACTAGTTCCTACACTGAAATAAAAATATTACAGGGCTTTTTTTAAAAAACTCTGATAAGGTAACACAGACTCCCCCATACTATGAGGCCCAGATAATGTCCATGTGAGTGTAAGCATTAGAATATATACCTTAGCACATACAACCAAATGTGTACCACAGGAAAACAGAGTTTCTCTCTCAGTTTTCTTTTAAAGTACACTAACAAAAAGTGCAGTGTCATTGCAAGAAGACTCAAGAAGTGATATATTTGCTGATGGTCAAGCTGGAAGTGTCTTCTGCTCTAATACAGCTGGGCAGTCAGGTCATGGAGCAGAATGTATAAAGATCCATTGTAAAAATTAAAGCAAGCAATTGTTAAAAGTTTTTACCACAGCATTTGATATGTGCTTTAGCAAAGTCACTGAAAGACCAAACGTGAACAGCACTCGCTGCTATGACTCAATAGACACAAATTCTATTCCCAGGTTGTACTAACAACATCCTTGGAATCTCTTCTTACTTCAAAAGCATTATGTTTTAATTCTGATCAGGCAGACCTTCCCAACATTTTCCTCTCAAGCATTCTGTTCTTACTTTACTGGTTGTGCCAAAGTGTTCTTCATAAGACAAGGTTACCATATTCATAAGACAAGTTACCAGTTGGCTTTGGTCTCTCAATAAAAGAAAACATCTTGCAAATCATCTTTAGTGATCACTCTTGAGAAGGAAGACATAAGATAAAAATTCATTGTATTTCACCACATTCTTTTCATGGCAGCACCCCAGGTTACTTGCATACTCTAAAATTATGTAAATCAAAGAAGCAAATGATGTTAAAAAGCCAGTTCATGTACGCAGGTACATCTCAGAGACCAGTGACAGAGGAATACTAAACATAGTTGGGTCCTTTCTTCTCTTAAAATGAATGGGGTATAGAGAACAGACTTATTTTCAAGTGAGAAGAAAGCTTGATCCCATATACCACAAGCAAAAAATGAAAACAAATCTACACACACAACTTTATCTAATTAGAATTGTCCTTCCCTCACAAGACTTGAAAACAAAAAAATTGTATAGTGATGGACACAGCGAGACTATAAATCCTAATTCAGAACTTGTAATTTGGATACCTTTTCTCAGGCTTTAACACCATCAGCCAAACAACCAAACATTCTCTCTTTGTGCCTTTAACTGATTCACTGCATTACAATGAATTTTTCTTGTGTTAGCTGGAAATTTTTTCCCATTTTATAGACCTCAATATCAAACAAAAAAAATGACATTTACAAAATTAATTACTTTTTGTGAGCAATGAAATATCAGTGATGATGACAGATTCCCAAAAGAAATGGCAGCTATAAGATTACAGGTCTTTCTCGAGAGTCATGGATATGATAACCATGAAGTCAGGCAGGAATAATAAGCAGGGATAATTTGCCATTAGCTCAGTGTACACTGGGTTCCACTGAGTCTTCATGCAAAACAGTTCACACGTAGCTCTAGGACGGAGGCAGCTGGAACACCGCTCTTTATGTGCCCTCCAGCCACATAAGCATTGAATACAAACCAAACCCAAGTTTGAACAGTTATGACTTCTTGCTTAAAACTGCTCAGTTAGAACAATGCAAAGCGTCATATCAAAGCAATTCAATGACTTCTAGATTGTAAAAATTTCCTGTATGGGAACAGCACACACAATATTATACCTTTTAAACATTCAGAGGCAAGACCTAGTACTTAAAAATTATTTAGGTCTTCCATCAAGACCTACATTGAGTACTAGCTCAACTTAGAACACAAGAATAAACAGTTGTACCCATAACTGGACATTTAGAGGTGTAGAAGAATACGTAAGAATTCCTATGCAACTAACATATGTAAATTAAGGTTTTACAACATACCTGCCATTGAGTTTGCTGCTCTTCTCATTTTCTGGAGGGTACTCTTCTATAACATCCTGTACAAAAGGTGGTGGCTGCCGGTGTGTTCTGGTGTAAGGCAATGTTCCCATGTGGCTAAACATATCACAAGACCTAGTGGGAATTGTCCCCTTCTTCTTCCTGGGGAGAGTGCCATGGATAGAGATGCCTTGAAAGGAGTTTGAGCGATGCTCAGTTGGTGAAGGTTTAGTGGTCAAAAGGTCCATGGAAGAAGCTAATGAGAACTGGCGGTTCATTGGGCCATTTCTGGGAAGACTTGAAAATTTTCCTGCAGCTATCATTTTTGGTTCTGGAAAAACAAAACCAAGATTTCTTCTAATGTATCAATCATCAAAACCCTCCCTTTAACAAAGTTAAATAGCACGACTAGCAAAGAAACTGAACTTCTGCTTGGCTTTGAGGGAGTCAGATACCTCAAGATGTAGCCTGTATTCAGTCACATCGCTCCCAACCGCACACCAAGCACACCCATATATAACTTTCACACACGTGAAAAGTCACAACAAAACCCCACCAGTCTGGACACCCACACAAGAGCAGGCCACGAACAATTCTCCATTTTTATTCACAGAGTTCCTCTTTTTTGCTCCTTCACATCCTCTGAAGAGGCAGACATCAACTTTGAATCACTGACAAAAATCGAAGTTTTAAGAAGGTTTTGTTAAAAATAAAGGACACTACAGCTTGGTTTGGAAGAATATGTTTCTAACCCCAGCAGCTGGCACACTGTGAGGAAAAACTGTTGCTGAGGAGTCTTGCTCAAGTAATAAATCTAGCAGATAACTGGTCACACATTTCTAACAGGCTGTAAACTAAACGGCTCTGCTCAAGAGATAAGGGCAGGAGCAGATTACTGGAATTCTCTTCTTCAGTATGCCCAGCCTGCTGGCTCAAATCGTTGTTGACATTACAGATTCACAGAGCTGTCAGTCTCTTGTACAATCAATTACAGTCTGCCCTACAGTACAGGTTTTTCTGTTATCGTGAGCAAAAAGCTTTGTGAAACAAACACTTCAGGCACATTAACAGATTGCTGTTCTGTTCCTCAAAAAATGCTGCCTTGTGCTCAGCTTATAGTGTTGTATTACAGAAGACAGGCTGCCTTATCCTATCCAGTTATATTAGCCTGCACAAGCCACTCTATCGAACATGCCACCAGATCCAAAGGGCAACCAGTCCTACATTATTTAATCTAGGTGCTAGTCAACCAGGTGCTTCCCACAAAAACTGGAAATGCCACAGGAGCAGCAGAGATTGATATGAAATCAGAAACCTGAAGTACTTTTGGAAATAACAGTTATGGACAGGGGGAATCTGTTCTGGCCTTGGTCAAGTTTCATGAGGAAAAATAAGACTAGCACCCTGAAGGCCCAGCAGCCTGGAAGTCAGCTGCTTACAGCTGCACCAGAATTCCTCCTGTTTTGGGGAATGCACAGGGGTTGCAAGGAAAACAGAGGTGCCTCTATAGTCCTGCTCCCTTCTCCAGCCTCAATATCACAGCTACTATCAAAGTGTTTCTGCTCTGAAGCTACTGTTACTTCTACTCAGAGGTTATCATAACTGGCTTAGTTTTACAGTAACACTAAAGTTGATCTCAAATTATGAAAAAATTCTGCTTTTTCCTGTCAGCTGCACTGCAAAGATTCACAGGCTGGGTAAGGTTTTCAGACTTCAACCACAAATCCCTTCCTACTTCTCCATTATTGAAGATCCTACAATAAATACTCAGTAATTATAGATGATAAATAACATCTTGATTTCTTTTTTTTTTTTTTTTTACTCTTCAATTTGCCAAGCCTCTGTCAAAGCACAGGTACTATGTACTATAGTAGAAAAGTCTCTGGAAATAGCACTTCTGCCTAGGGAGAATCTCTTTGACTTGGGTCAGGTTTCTTGTTGAAAAGAATAGAAAAGAGTTGAGGCATTAGTAAGAACTGACATTTTTAGTTATGTGGATCCAAACAGAATTCAAAATCCTAAGGAAAACAAAACACACTGACAAAAATTCTGCCATAAGTTAGCACACTGCCCTTAATATGAAATATTAATCATCTCTCCATTTATCATGCGGTTGAAAGACACAGTTTCTGCTGGTTAGTATTAAAAACATCACATAGTTATTGTCACAATATTTGCTATAAAGTCAGTTTTGCATTACAATTGTTATAAACAAAACAACTGGTCCACAGATAGGAAGATCTAAAGTGCAAATGCTTACCACAAAGCTACAACCTCCTATAGCTAAAGCAAACTGACAGAGCTTGTTTCTTGTAAATTCAGCTTTGTTATTAGAACAGAATGATAAAAATTACCTCCAACGGGGGGGAAGAAAGGCTTCTTAGAATTCACACAATCTTTTGAAAACTCAGCTTTTTGTCAAACACCGTTTAGGGAGTCTGAAAAACTGAAAGCTAGCTTGCTTATACTGCACAAACATGCTGTTGCTCACCTTTCAGGGGCCGCTGAGATTCTGTACTTACTTATTGTATTTTCTTATTGGTTTATAAAAAAACAACCTCCAAACCTCTGAATTCCAACTATTTCAGCGCAGGTTATCCAGTGAGATTTTCCTTAGCCTGTCCTGCAAGGTTCCCACTGCTATGCTGAAATGGAACATGTGACATTACAAGCACGTGGGTATCAAATCTAAACAGTTATAAATAATAACCAACCAAAGCTTTGGTTTAATAGCTGATACCAGATGAGTCCAGATTATGCTTACTATGACATTAAATTGTTGACTACTTCATGTTTGAGGATCCACAAAGAAAGCTGAGAATTCACTCTACTAACCAAATCACAAGGTAATTGTTATGGCAAACCAGTAAGTTTCCAATCCAATGGTCTGAGAGTTTTCAAAAAATAAACAATGACCTCTGCTGTACTGTATTTTCCATTTAACCTCCATTCCTAAGAAGCCCTTAAGAATGAAAACCAAACTCCCAGAGTTGTCCTAATCATTGTTTCTTTTAAGAAGTACTCTCAGTACCATCACTTGACTTACAAATTCAGTACCCAATCCTCAAAGGCACATCAGAGTTTTGTTTTAAGGAATCAAGGTAGAATTCCAAAGTTAGTACAAAAATACCTACATTCAAGAACTTGCAAGACACTTAGCCACAATTATGTGTGCAGAAACTTTGATAATATTTCTAATTATCCTCCCTGCAAAACCTCTCCAAAAACCAAAAAAACCCCAATCAAACAAAAACCTCCACAAAACCAAGAAAGCCCAGAACCTGCGAACAACGGTCTGCTAACTTCTACCCATAAATTTATCTGATTGCCTATCTGCTGCTGCACTATATATTCTTCATAAATGTAAACAAAGAACTACAACAATCAGGTCAGTAACAGAAGTCCTGCCAAACTATCCATATGTTTTTCTTGTATTGAACATAAACACTGCAAAGAAGGAGCCTCTTCAGCTGAAGACTCTGGAATGTCTCAAATACTTCAGTATATGATTCAAAGAATGTTTGACTTTTCTAGATATAGAAACCCTGAAAATGTTACTCCCTTAGAAACAGTGTGCTTTGAACATCAACAATGGAAATGGTAGAAATTGTAACAGAATGATAGGTCAAAAGGAACTGAAATTTAATTGTACACATTCCTATTTGTCAAAACAGCACCTAACAAAACAGAGCACTTTGGAAAACATACAAATAGGTGCAAACAAGATGGACTCATGTCAATATAATGTTAAAAACGTGAAGTGAATTTGTATTTATATACTGAATGGTATTTTTCTTTCTTCAGTCTGTAACTTGGAAAAAATATATGGGAACAGAATTGTCAGGAATCCGATTGTGAATTTAGAGAAGTGGAGGGCATGAAAGGTTTCCAGGTAACTTCTGACATGTTCTAATTTTTTGCTACAAATGAGAGCGAGCAAATACAAACAAACAGGTCTCTAAAATCAACATGGCATTTAGGATAACAGTAGGAGACTGGACATAGAATAATATATGTATCTGGTGGGCAAGACCAAACATGCATGAAATTCTAATCTGATGGGTTGTGCATCTCTTCACATCACTGCTTAAAACAAAAATGAGCCATATGAACAATGAAACAAATAACTTTCACCTCCCTAAAACAACATACTAAATATATACTTCTGCTCACGGCCCCTTGGCTTTGGGACGCAAATCCAAACTTTCTGGCTCAGCTCATCTTCATGAAAACTTTCTGATGTTCACACAGTCTGAAGAAGTGTTCTGATGGTTCATTCAAACAGACACAGGTACAGGAGTAAGTGCCCCTTCCATATCACAATGTAACGCAACTAGTGGCAATGGTTTCTACTTTATTGTTTCAATATTTTGGAGGAAGGGAAGTGAGGGAAAGGGAAATCTCCAGTTTGGCCTCAGAGATGCATGAATGGCATAACAAACAGCCCAAAGCTCATGCTGATGGACACCTGGATCAAAGGAAAGAGAAAAGCAATTTCAGAGTTCCAAACCAGACTCTAGACACTCTGAGTTGTATCTAAACCAGTTTTGGACATGAAAGGACCCATGTTTCTCTCAGTCTTATTGATCTGCAATCTGGGTGACTCTCCCTGTTAGATCAAATGCCCTGCAGTCTATACCTGGTGTTACGGCAGCGCTTCCCTCAAAGTATTACCATGCCTTTACCATGACATATGCCATGAAACTAAGAGGGCTCGAACATGGTTTAATACATTCAGCTGAAGAACAACTGCTTTATGTTCTCACATCTTTAAAAGATGTGGTCAACTTCTGTGAAAACTGTACTTACTTTCACCATATCAAATCTCCTCACAAATTCCTCCCACCCACCCTCTCTCAAAATCAGCAACAATAAATTATGAGTGGGAGATACATAACTCCCTTTTCCCTGCTAAGTTACTTGGCACATTTGCATGCACTTTGCAGATGCAACAGAAAATAATGAAAGTGATCAACCTGAATGGTGAAGAAAGTCCAGTTCAGGACAAAAAGACAGATCAATTTCTCAGATTTATCTTTTTTTTTTGTGTGTGTGTGTGTGTAGTAAGAGAATAAGTTAGAGAAACAGAAAAAGCATGTCTGAAAAGCACTAAAGTTAACATATCATAGGAAGAAATACAGTTAAAACCACAGCCATTATAAATTCAAGGTGGATTTCATGTTTACTATCTCCCTAGAAGCAATGTAGTCTTCTTCATTAGGGTAACCAGAAAGAGAGGATTCTTGCTCCCCAAAATGGCTTAGAAGCAGCCTTCTACAACCTCTGTTTTCTACTTTTGTTTTTAAAAAAATAAGTTGATGCAGTGGCTGCTTTAGCAAACAGGTCACAGGACTTTGAGAAGAATAGTAAGGTTCAAGAACCTACAGCTTGTTATGATACAGAAACACAGACTGAGAAAGCATATGCAGTAGTTCAAAGGCTTTAAGCTACTATCAGAAAAAAACATGAGTCTGTCAAACATCAAAAACTCCCCACAAGATTAGTCAGGTCAGTGATTCCAAAGGGTCTTGAAGTGCTATCACAATGCTCATGCTTTCCTTCTCTCTCCTTATATATGTCATGCAATTTCCACCCCCCTCCCCAAACATCCTTACACTGTAATCTGACAACCTATATGAAATGTTATTTTTAACTACTGTTCTCACACAATAGAAAACACACAGTCCAGGATAAGTTATCTTTGAAATGTCTTTTTTTTTTTTTCCAAGATGAGAGAAGCAGATAAACCCCACACTTCTCTTTGTGAGTTTTCACATGTAGAATGCCTTGATACCTACAAAAGATGCCATGAAAAAGTAATCATTGAAGAGGATTCAATAATAAGCGGAGATCTTCTCATTTTGCCTAATTTCTGAAATTTAAGTGCCCAATCAGTTATCTTAGTAATCTGAACAGTATGAAGCCTTGACTTGAAATAAACATTCCCTCCCCGTTTTGCTGGCAGAAACAGAGAACTTTACCAAGGTTACAGTCAAATCTAAGCATTTTTTAGCTAATGCTTCAACATACAAGCTTTTGTTCCTTCTCTGGCATAGGAAGTCATTTACTATTTTGCCTGCTGCCCTGTTCCCACAATGTTACTGAAAAAAAACCAAAACCAACAACCCACTCTAACTCAAAATGAAGCATTTAAAAGACCTTTTCAGCATTATTTCGAACTAACAACCAACTTACGGAAATTACAAACTCAGACAGAAATAAGTGCTTTTATATATGCTCCTCTTTAACTAACAAAAAAAAGGACACAGCGTTTCTTATTTCTTTTCTTTCTACTCTGTGAAGTATCTCGAGTACACACCAGTGTTCTATACTTAAAAGAGTGCTTAATAGATTTCCATGGAATCCATTCCCACTGAACCTAAGCAGTGAATCAAACGTCTCAGTAGTCACTGTCCCAGCTCCGGCATTTCCAGAGCCCGCGGGCAGAGTCAGGGCTCGCCCTGTTGCCCGTCCCTGCCCCGACAGCGCTGTGGGGACAGAGGGACGCTCGCACACATTCACATACAAAACCAACTCCTCATTCTCAGCCCGAGAGAATAACGCTTCCCCGCAGTTACCGGGTCTGATCACTGCTGCTTCTTTCCAGGCTTTCTGTGGATCAGTTGGAGGTTTTGTCCCGGCGAAGCGATCTCCCGGGCAGCGAATCCCGCCCGGGTCCCTCGGGGGAGCGGCAGCCGGGCAGCAGGAATGGGTGGCCGGAGGCCGGACCCGCAACACCAGCGGTCCTGAGCGCTTCCAGTAAATGAACCGGGACGTCCTCGGGAGAGCCCAAGGTCTGGCCGTGCCGCGGTAGAGCCGGCACGTACACCAGCTCCAGCCTGCCCTAAAGAAGCGCAGTTCGCGATAACTTAAGTAAGGATGACTCAACCGGAGCCTTCTGAGAGCGCCTTATCGCTCGCTCGCCCGGGCCGGGTCAGTCCGGAGCTGGTTCGGCGCCTCTCCCGTGTGCAGCCTCCCGGGCGCCGCTCACCTGGAGCGGGGAGGCGGCGCCGGCGGCCGCGGGCGCTGCGCAGCCACCCGGGCCCGCAGTCACGGCCGCGGCCCCACCCTCCGCCAGCTCACGCTGGGTCTCGCCGAGCCCCCGGCACACCAGCGGCTGGCGGGCCGTGACCTCTCGCTGCCCTTTTCCATGGATTTAAGAACTTGACTTCCACAATTTCGCCTCTCAAATTAGCACTACAGCAAAATTTAACAGTTTTCTAGATCCGCCCTGTTCACGAACAACTCGGAGACTATTACTGTGTACTTTACACACACTATTTACTTACATTAGCAGATTTCCCCCTCGTCCCACCAGGTCCCGTGGAGTTATCTGTGCAACAGGTTGGTGAGATAAAATGCATTTTCTGTACCAAAGGGTCAAACAGCTGTACAGGATTGAGAGCTACTGACAGAACAGATGGCCAGTTACGCTCCTTTGATAAAGCAGACCTTCAAAACAATCAGGTAGTTACAGATAGAACCTTCATTTTCAATTAGTTACCTCCACACCTTCAGCTGTACCACTGACCCAGCCAAAAAGCTTTCGCTTAAATACAAATTAAGGCACACTCAGTTGACTTTTAAAGTAGTGTCTAGATCAGTTTTTTCTATAACACCATATTTGTCTCTCTCCCATTGGCTCAGTCTTTCAGGCTGCCTGGCCAACATTTCTCTGGTTTTGCCATAGTTATTGCAGTTGTTCAAACCAATTTCAATAACACTGTTCTTTCCATCTTATCAGAATTCATAAGCCAACACACTGCAAACCTTTTCATGGCTATCCTATTGGCATTAGCTTTCCAGAGGCAAATATTTCTCTCCCTAACCAAACATCTAATTGATTTTGACATGAAATATTTGATGCCTACTAGTTGTGTCGTGGTTCTGTTTTGGGAGATGCTCTTCATGCACTATTTTCATTTCACTCTAATGTCCAATCCCTTTGTTCTCTTTCCCCATTTTTATCAGGACTAGCTTTAATAAACTACTTCTGATGTATCTACTTCAGAGTCTGACTACAATGCTGTTGCTGAAATTGGGGTACTAAGCTATCTAAATGAAAAATGCAATTAAGGATCCAATTATTTATCTTCCAGGACCTCTGTGTATTATCAAACCAATCATCAAAAATAAATGAAACTATGGTGGTGTCACTCTAACCAAGTTAAACTACATCCAATAGTGACAGTGGCAGGATTAAAATTCCACACACTGACTTACCGCAGCGACATCTCTGGGTACTGGGTAGAATTAGGACATCTACCTCTTTATAGTTTGGGGGTTTATGCATTGTCCAGAACACTGAATTTTGCAATCTGAGCTATCTAAAATATCTCACAGCAATTATTATTATTTTTTTAATTAAGCAATTAAACCCAGAAAAAACACTGGACCTTCTTTTGAAGTGTAGCTAGAGCTTAAGAAACATTTAGCTCATCAAGATGAGATTCTTTAGCCACCATGGATGATGCAGAAGTAGGTAGGAAGGAAGATGAAAATTCTTGGGAAAGTCTCTGAATTTTTATAGATATGAGTAGAATCTTTGCATAAGAAAGATCAAGTAAGATGGAGTTTAGTATAAAATAAGAGAGAAAAAAATAAAAGCAGTGAGTACTCAAATATGTAGAAGAAGAGACAAAAGATTAGAAAATTAAATTTATCTAATACACCACAGTAGAGGAAGCTCACAGTGGCATTTCTGACTGGTGCTCCCCTTCCCACAGCAACATCACTTTGGTTCCTGAGGGCAGGCATGAGCAATAGGGAAGCATTATCAGTGTTGGTATTGCCACACACCTTTTACAACAACTTCCAAACCAGAAAAATTGACGTAATTGTGAAAGACAACAGTTTTCGGAAAGATCCATTCACTGGTGCTGGGACATAAGTCACCCCTTGTGGACGACAAATAGACTTCTATAATTAGATATTTTTCTCCCCAAAAATTACAGAAAATTATAGCATCCTGTTGACATTGAACAGAGCCTTGAAGTAAAGATCTAAATTCAAACTAATTTTACATAAAACAAGGCCTAAAAGCACAACAAAACCTCACTCAATTTTTTTTGTCAATTGTATTTCCCCAAATGCGTTGTTATTTGAGCTACTGATGAACCAGGAAAGCTAGCAAATCTTGAATAGTTGATGGCACTGTGCTTTTGTCATTGCCACTTGTGAAAAAAACAGGTAAGTATTGAGAATGGAGAGGTACCAGCAATGTTTCAGGCACAGTGACAGATTCCAGAACTTCGCTGCCACATGTAACAATCTGTGGAGATTTCCCATAGGATATTTCACACAGAATCTTTCTTCAAAATATACGTGGGGAAAGCAGAAGAAGGGAGAGGGGAAAGGAAGCAAAGAACAGACTGTGATCTCATTTAGGACACCAAAATGCCTCACTAATATGTCCAGTGCAAGAAAAATGGCATGAGGGTGAGCACAGAGAAAGAGGAGTTACCTAGATTCCACATTCAGTTCTAGTATTCTGACCCACTTACTTCCTGCATGACATATACTTACATTTTTGTAACATCCGTCAGAGTGGAAGATATTTTTCACAAAGAAGACTGTATAGTACTTTATCAGCTTATCAAGTGGAACGTGCTACAGAAGTGCAAACTATTATTTTCCTAATTGCATACAGGAAAATGTCTCGCTTCTCTATCTAAACCACACATTCCACAGTTCAGGTAAAAGACATCTAAAACCATACCCAAAACTCTGATCCCTTAGCACATAAGATGATTGGCTGATTCTAATAATTCAGGAAATTTTCAGGCTCTGTAATTACATAGGAAGTAGTGTCATGCTTGTAATTTTTTATGAATAAGAACCAGAAAAGGAGCAGTAATTTCCTTAGTAACATGATCGTGTGCTAAGTAGTGGGACTGGTAGCTGGGCAGCCCTGCCTAAACTGTGATTAGTCTCGCATGAGTCATTACATTCTTTTCCTAAAGTTTTATTCTGTCTTCCGGTGAAATTGAAAACTGGGCTTTGTCTTCATAGATGACAATTTGCACAACCCATCCTTGCACATACTTGATGCAAAGCTGTTAAAGAGACTTTTCCTACAAGCTACAAGAAGGAAGAATTCACAGGACTGCCTGTAGTAGCTCCATTAGTTGTGAGTTACTTTGAATTAAGCTAGATTAGATTCCTCATTGCAAAACTTTTCTTGTTTTCATACTTTATATCCACTTTGGAAATGGGTTTACTGAGATGTGGGATGAAATCTGGAAGCACTAATGTCTTGAAAGAAGCACAGCACCTCTGTCAAGCCCTCGCCATCAGTATTCCCTGTCAACCTGCCATCCCCCTTACCTGTCTATCTGCATGGCATGGTGCTGTCTGTGTATCCCCTTGCCACCGACACAGTGGCAGTGAAGTGCTGTCCTTGGTGACATCAATCTGGAGGAGGCTGAGCAACCAGCAGTGGGCTGGCCATCGCTGGCCACATATCACACACTGCTGTGCCCTTCTGTGGTCACCCCTGACTTCTGCTTTCTGAAGGGAGGGACTGTGTACAGGTGCATCTTTCCACCTAGTACAAAGACATCTATACAAGCAGCTATCTGAACAGATAAATTAGGAGGAACACAACTGGGACTGATGCTGTAGCTTGCATGCCTTAATTATGCCAAGTTGTGTACTTGCCAGTTCTTGAGACCATTTTCAAATGTGTCTGATTACAGAAACAACAAAAAAAAGATAGAACAAAACAAGAAGGGAACTTTTCAGTTTGACCTTAAGCATCAGAATTCCAGTCTTCCTAAAATAACCAGGAGAAAATACATTTACTCCAAAAGCACTATTCTGCAGCTGCAGTGATAAAATGCAGAAGTAACTACACACTATGAGGACATGGTATGCACAGATTGCTCACACAGCAGTTCTTCTTATTCCCTGATAAACAAAAGTCAAAGCAAGTTTCTACTGTAGACTTGTCTTAGAAGATAAAGGACTCAAACAAACAAAATGCTACACTCAAGCCTCAACTCCCACAGACGCCACATGGAAAAGGAATGATCAGCATAATTATTGGCTAGGGAATCAAGTTTATTTACTGGTAATTTTCAAATTAATTGAAGACATTAGAGCAATAAGAATGACAATATGAAATGCCAAATGCTCCAGCACTTGAAATCTGACAATACTTAGTTAGCAAACTATGAGCTATGGCAACTGTGCTTTCTAACATCCTCCCTGGCTGCCAACTGAAACAGCCATGTTTAGTCAGCAGTTATCCAGATCTCCATAATAAAACTACCAATGTCAACTCTTGCTATTTGATCTGCCTTAGGTCTAGAGACACAAAGTTTTTCAGAAACTCCCAAAGCATTATCTGTTATGAGTTGGTGTTAAGAAACCTCATGATCAACAGCCTCAGAAAAGTTTGCAAGCAGAAATGTCCTATAGCTGATGATCCTGTAAACAATGCTGAAGTATGGCAAGAAAGTTTCAGGAGTTACATAAACCTTAGCTCATTCAGTGACAAACTAGCACCAATAGGCAAATTTGGAACTTTCAACAGCTGAAATGGCACTGTCAGAGGTGTATGTTAACAACTGCGTAACAACATTTACATTTATGACCTTCTCAAATAGAAATGGCAAAAACCTTCAAATCCTTGTGTCTCTCAGTGAGAGCAAAATAGACCACACAGGTAGCAATGCCATCTCTAACTATTATGCAGATCAAAGTGTTCAAAGCAGCTTCCTCTCCATATATTGGCAAAGCTACCAACATTCTTTAGCATGAGTCTGGAATCTGACAGGTTGACACTACATACCATTGCTCCAAAGCACTCTGGTTGCATTCATAATGTTTCAAAGAGAAGCAAAAGAACCAGAATGAGTAAAAGGACTTTACCTGAGCGTGACAAAGACAAGATATTTGGGGTTGACAAGGCAAAACTAGTCATGGATTTATGCTAATTATAATGGTCATCTAAAAAAACTACGTAAGAGTCCCTCAGTTATTTTACACCTTCTTTGAAGATGTACTTGTCTCTATTTATATTGTCCCAAGCATAAGCCAGGCTCTGTACTGCTTGCTTAGCTTCCTTTTTAATACAACACATCTTAGGTCTTCTATATAATGATAAGGAAAAGACCCACATGGCAAGAAGGCACTTCATATTTAACTTCACACTACTGCAGCACAGCAAGAAATACAGCATAGGCAGAAACAGTTATCTAAGAATTGAAATGCAATTCTATTTTCCCCATCAAAAGCAGGAAGCCACGGAACACTAATTGCATTTAATCTAATACAGATCTTGCACATTATTTTCTATTTACCCACAACAAGTTATGTCAATGCATATATTTTACTTAAATCCATTAAGGCAGGCCTTCTTTGTATGATAAATGAAATCATAATAGATCTAAATATATATATTATTAAAACTCTGTATAAGCAAACCTGTACAAGACAAAAGGGAAATATTCTTTATACCTTTTTTCTCTCAAAGAAAAACACTCTAAGATGTTAATGAAATCACATTAAGCCATAAAATGCTATTATTCAAAATTCATCTTACTAAAAGAAGCTACTGGAAAAACAAAGTTCCAGCTCTTAGAACATCTCCTTAAAAAAAACTTCTTGCCACTTAGCTTTCTATATATATTTCCACTCAAAACTCAACCAATGATGCAAAGGAAGGTACATCACAAATACATACAAATGCACACAAATATTTTAATAGTCTAATGATACAAAGCTTTTAAATATAATTCTATATTTAAATTCACGTTCATAAAGGAATCAAGAAATGTCTTCCATGTCTGGAAATACCCAAGGTATTTTTTTTATTGCATTAAAATAGACATTTTCATTTATACATTTACATTACTCTCTCTATAGGTAATATTTCTACTGCACTGAAGGAGCCAGGCACCCCATGGTAGAATTCCTCAATACACCTGAAGCATGATTTATTCTTTTACTATAGGTCATAGGAAATCATAATAAAATTATACTCCTAAGGAGTGTAGTACATGGTAACGATTAAATAGTGGTCTGTTCCAATCCTACATAGCATCAAACCCTGCTTTAGTTGTATTAGAGGATACTGAGAAAACCACAGTTCCTTCCTAGAGCACTACTCTATAAGTACTGGGCTACAGCTGTCAGGATGTTTGTCTTGAACAAACAATCTTTGCTGGTTGTTACAGGACAGAGTGCTATGCCTCTTGCTCAGGCAAGGAAGACCTTTTTGAGTAATACAGGAGTCAGATTACACCTAATTTGTCATCAGTTTCTCTCATACCAGAAGAAAGTACTTCTAGAAGAGGATATGCCATTTCCTGACTTTCATAAGATGACAAACAAATATTTCAAAAAGGTGCTAGATAGCCACTGAGAACATTCCTATAAGCATAGCCCATGTTTTCCTTGTCTTATAAAAAAAAAAATTTTGATGCCTCTTGATCCCATACTGCGACAAGCCCAGGCAAGCTGCAGGCCTCACCCCCTGACTCTACAATTTCCCTGGAACAGAAAACAAAAGGTACCTCTCAAAGGAGGCACAACATGCTATGAATACATGAAAGGCTACAAGCGTAGATGGCAGGACATCAAGATCCAGAATGTGCTGCAGTGCACATCAAAAGGTAAGTCAAGATACAGGCAAAAGGACTGTGGAAAGAGTATTTATATCTCTTCACATTCATACCTTTTTGAAATTTCCTTTTTGTTAGATTAAATGCTTAGAGGCTGAGAAAGTATTCTGGGAAAGCATCACTATGGATTGGTGGGCTCTTTCATGTTGTCACTTGACATCTACTTTGCCACTACCTGATACAAGATCCTAGACTTCAGCAACTATCAGTTTGATATCTCTACACAGCCATCTGGTCTTCTGTTCCTGAAACAGTGGTAGGAAGCATGTTTAGAACTGGTAACAATTTTGCACTTAGGAAGGAAGTCTTCAGAAATTGGAAACATTTTTCCACTTGTATACTTTGATTTGCAAGGAAATCAAATATAGTGATAAACACTAACAAATATCGGAGATCATTCAATATTTAGAGAAAAACAAACAAATGCTTGCTTGAAATTTGTAAGGCTGCACTCAAAAGAAGAGATGAAATGTTACAAGGCAACCACAGTTGTAGCTTTTAGGCCTAAATTAATTCCACCGGCAGTCAGCATTTGCTAATTGAAAGTCATCCATCCTGGGATATCTGTACAATCAACAAAAAAATATAGACACCTACAAAAGGTAGTGAACTGAATTATCTGCTGAATTCATCTGTCTCTTTTTGGTAGTGGAGGGAGCAGAGTGACTTGCCTCCCACGAACACCTGCAGCTGTGGTTTCAGTTCAGGCAGCAGGGCTGTTTCAGCCACGAGGGCTCAGCTCTGCTGTGTCTTCCATGGCCATTCATATTTGTAGGAGTGTTTGAGCAGCTGAACAGTGAACCGGCACGGGGACTCGATGGGGATGAACATGAGGGGAAACAAAAGGTTGTTTTTCAGTTAGACATATTCCCCAATGGGTTCATGATGCAGCTGCAGGATAGTTTTAATGACAACAAAAGGAATTACACAGAGATGGGGAAAAGCAGCTAAAGGAAAGCTGAAGAAGGCACAGACTGCTTAGGTTGGCATTGTGGAACCCCAGCTTCAAATAAGGTCAAGAATCAACAGCACAGCAGCCTTTACGTTTTCTGATACTGATCAAAAGTATCAGAGCCTCCTTATTCTATGCACTGAGCCACTATAACATTTATTCTACTTGACTGAAGTGGTTTAACAGTTTCGAATGGCTTTTTACCTATTGATTAGCTAATGCTACTCACACCACACCAGTTATCACAGTCACTTCCCTATCACTGGCTGGCATAAAGGTAGCATAAAAGCATCAAGCTAGCCAACTTCATATTGTGTGCTCTGCCTAATTCAACAGATATGTGACCACATGCACATATTTCATCCAAGTCAAATTATGTCAATGCACAGATCTTGGTATTAATTACTGTGGAAACACAGCCCAAGTAACTTGAGTTAGACAGGATGAATCCAAATCTTAGTGTAGTGAGACAGTGAGACTACTCAAAGTAGCTTCAGAACCAAGGTAACATTTTAGAAAACAGAAGTTGTTTTCTCAAAATTTTCCAAAATTTAACTTCACTGGACAAAGAAATGTCCGATAAAATTAACCTTATGAAAATTGTTACATATTAAAGTGACTTATCACATCAAGCCCCGTCTGGAAACTGTTGAACCAGCAACAAATACAATGCTGTTGTTTAAAGCTCATAATAAAAGCAAACAGAATAAGACAGACTTTGTTCTGTTCTGGTAAGTACATTAGTAGGACATTAGTATTTATTTAATAGAATAAATTTTTTTTAAAGTTTTTTTCTAATGTCTGACTACAGTACAGTTCAGTTCTGGAAAACCAGCATTTCAGTCTAACTGATTAGGCACTTTGCTCCTAGACACAGCATTGTGTCAAAGACAGACACAAAACACAGCCATGTCATAATAGGCTGCAGACCAGATAACAACCATTAATCCCTACTGTGAAAACAAAACAGTCTGCACCAGTGTATGACTGACTGAACCAATCTGCTTTGCGATCTTCCCAGAATTCTTTAATACAATAGGCAAAGCTATCTAGTATGGAAATAACCTGGTGTAAACAGAACTCAGAGATCAATTTGTCTCTGTTTTCAAGCACATAATTCAATTATACACTTAATTGTTTGCATTAGCCAAAACCACACCGTGAATGGAAACATTGCTCAAGATAAATGCCCATAAAAATATGAACCAGCACTACTTTTACTGAACTGAGTTCTAGCACTTAACTGCCAAAGAAACCCCAAAACCCAAAAACTGTCACTTGGCAATACCTACATCTAAAGGACAACCTCCCCCCACCATAGATACACATCGGTTTAGAAAGAAAATGTTTGACTCAAATTCAAATTCACTGAAATCATCAGCAATATTACAAGATTAGATGTAGCTTAACATATCTGAAGCTGAACATTCCATGAGTTAGAACATTCCAATGAGGTGATTGAAATGTTAAGTATATATAAATCAATTTACCACATGAATGACAAGTTTGAACAGTTCTTTTTTTCTGAAAAAAAGTGGTACATTGGCAACTGTAATATATTTCTCCCTCCAGTACCTGAAAAGACTACAAAATGCAGTCTCAATGTCACATGAAAACAAATATCAAGTGAAACACATCTAGTTTCACTGCAGTCAACTTAAACAGTTTCCTAATCTGTTCACAGTAGCAGTTAAAAAAATGTCATATTTATATTCAAATTTTAAGACTTTCAAACCAAAGAACTGTAGAAGTTATGCATTTGTTAAACCCATTCTGAACTCCTCAGAAAGCACTGATCTACTTGTACACAACCAGTTCTAGTTTCTTCTGAAAACTTAAGTAGCTAAAGACATTTTATGAATACTTGATTTCTACACATGCTCCAAAAGTCTTATCTTGACTAAGAGAAGGTAGAAGTTATTTACTTGTTAGCCAAATAAATAACTGCTTCACATTAAATTTGTAAAAGCCTTAGGCAGTGATCTTTAGACTTATGGGCCAGATTGCATAATACTCGTACCTTATCATCTTGTGAACAATTTTCAAAATATCCTGTACAACAAGTCATAGCTGCATAACTTCTCACTATATCCTTCCCCTCAAAATAGAATGGCTTACAAAGCTTGTTACAACTCTCATGAACTTGACTGAATTTTGATACTGAACTGATAAAAGCATCATAAAAGCAGCAAATGATGCAGTGATTAAGTCTTAATTTATAGCAAAGTCCCTAATGGAAAAGAAGGGTCAGAACTGCCTGTGTAAGCTCTCCTCCTCTCTCCTCAGCAGGGATGAGATGGGACATACACAAATTAGCTGGGTTTAGACCTTTTGATACCATCTTTCCAAATGAGGAAAGCATTTGTGACACAATCTTCCACCAATTATGGGATGTTAACATTACTGTGTCTTATTAAGGTGAAGACTGAAAGGGTAAGAAAAATCAGAAGTAGAACCTTTTCTAAATGACTTTTTTTTTTTTTTGAAAGTATAGGTTATATTATTTTGTAAAACCCTGGCAAAATATTAACATTTAACTTTTGTTAAACTAATATTTAACTATTTTTCTTATTTTTTGTGTAAAGTACCCCTGTGATCTGCATTCAGGGGTATTCTAGGCTGAATCAGTTTATCATCCTTTGTGACAGGAAAGCTCCGGTTGCCTTAACTCATTCTCTTAGACTTTAGGAAATCTTACCTCTCTTTTTTTTTACCTCCTGAAGCAGCAGGATACTGGAAATGAGGTGTGTTCGGTGGCCTTGGTTTTCAATTCCCAGCTTTTTAAGATCAACTTCTGTAAGATGGAGTAAGTCCTGTAGCAAAGGCCAGAGTAAGGAATATACTATACATAATTCAAATTATGTATAATTTGATAATTCAAATTTCTTTCAGATGAGTTTGCTGTTTCTGATAACATATAAATATACTTACATTTGCTGCTATGTAGCTCATGTTATCTGAAGCCCCTTTATCATGGTAAGCTCTGTCATTGAAGGGATGAGGATTTTTTCTTTTAAAACATTAATTCATTGTCTCTCAATTTTTTCTCAAAACAAAACTGGTCAAATTAGCTGGAGAGTTTCTAAAAATAATGATTTCTTTGAGTAAAAAAACCCCTAAAAGCTACCCAAGAGTGCTAGTATGCTAATTGCACTTAAGCTAATGAAGGAAGATAAATCTCAGGGTGAACCGATGGGAATAATAATATTGGAAGGGAAGGTTTTGTATAACGAAGAGGATATTCATTGTAATTAGTAGATAATATGGGTTGTGACACTGTTTTGAAGAATATAAATTTCCATATAATGCATTTGGGTAATCAAGCCTGAACTGTTCTCTTTTATTCCCCTTTCTCTCCACAAAATCATCACTATTTGACCTTCAAAATAACTCAAGACATTATTTACAAATCAGTACAGAATTTCAATTTGATGCTGATTTATAAGTATGTACAAAGCTTCATTTGAAGACAAAACTTTCAGAAAAAAATAGAAAATATAGCAAAATATATTTCTTTATATTTTCAACTGTTCTGTATTTTCACTATAAATTAGATAAAGAGAAGCACATAGAATGTACTCCATATTGTTACTGGCAAGTCGCATTAACTCTGAGTAGCCTTTTCTAATGGAGATTTGACAGTTCAGGCTATGGAACCTAAAATACAAAATCTGATTGAGTCACTGTGTAAATAATAAGACAGTTGACATAGAATTTCTACTCTGAGCCATTGTTTTTGAAATTGTAATTTAAAAACCTTACTTTCATACTAAAACCACTGCAAAGGCATTCTTTGCTTTAGACTGAGTAGTGCTCTAATTGCCAAAAGCCTCAATTTCTTATGTCACTAGCTAACACTGTTTTAAAAGCTGTTAGAGAACTTTATCATGCCTGAAAATGTCATATTAAATGTTTCTCAAATGATAACTTATATGTAACTAATGACATCAAAGTAGGGAGTTGAATAATTATTACTTTCATTTTATCTCTTTCTAGTTTTTCCCAAATGCAAAAACTGGTACTAATGTTGAATTCACATTTCAGTAGAAAGGATTTTTCAGCTTTGGCAACAGTGACAGAGGATCCCAGTGCTTCTCTCAAAAAAACCCCAACATCCTTCTGCCAAATGCCAAAATCAGCCTCCAAGAAAATCCACAAACAAAGGAGTACAAATGCAATATGCTCTTCAAATTTGAGCAAAAACTTGTAAGGAGTAACACAAATGGGTTCTTGTTAACTCCAGTACTGAACAGCAAATGCTCAGGATAACACAGTGGGAGCTTTTATAGACACATTTTGGTGGGGTTCTTTTAGTAACTTTAAAGAGCTTGCTGCATTTTGCAGTTGACAACATTCTTAATGTGGAAATTTTATTTCTCAGGTGGAATTGTGTCCCGCCTTGAAGTATTCTTTCTTCATTCAAGATCATAAGCACGTTCTTGTCTGGCTTCAGAATTGGCTAGAGCAGTTGACTGAAACCCAAGAACTCTGTCTACTACTGTCCTGAATTTACTACTTAGAAAAAATAATTTAAGTCAAGAAAGTGTGTATCACTGTCCTCCTCAGCAAAATGGATATAATCATACCTTCTACTGCAGAGATAAAAACCCAGTGTAAATAGTTATTAGTAATTATTTTTAAAAGTAGAAGACATCAAAGGCAATTATTTAGACTTTCAAGAACTTAGAAGCTTGGTTCAACATGGTTCTTAAGCACATGTCTAGTGTTAAGCAGGTTGGTATGTGAAGTCAAGCTAGTCAGGCATTTTCTCAAAGTTTTGTTTCAGAAAAATATGAAGTTTGGCTGAGGAACTAAGAGATCATAGAATGCTTGTAATCTACAGATATTGCAGAACTGAAATTCTGACTCATGATCCTGAAATTGAAAAAAGTCCATTGTATCCAGAATGATGCACTAAGTCTATTTTTAAGTTTTGCACTTCAGCAAAAACTTCTTACAGGCAGCTTTCAGGCTCTGTAAGCTGTAAACTGTCTGTGTTGCAGCATTTTTGTTTGTTAGTTGTTGTAACAGCTGTCTTCTGTGTTACAACAGTAGTGTGAATCACACGAACATTTTCCAATGACTTGCTGATTGAATCAATTTGGAAAAGTAAAAAATGCTTTTTCTACTCTTTTTAGAACAGAAAAAAGTTCTTTTTCTATTTGGGACATATTCTACTTACATTTAAAATACTTTTCTTTTTATTTTGCATGGATTATGACATTACCATGACACTCACTAAGAACTCTGGCATACAAGCAGCACAGATATAAGGCAGAAGAAAATTTTAAGTAAATTTTAGTGCCACTTCATGAAACATTGATTATTTCATTTGTTTAAAAGTGAATCCAAGGACATTTTGAGTTGATGATAGTATTCAGTTGTACTTTTCACATTTACTGTCTGAATGAGGAACCCAGAGAGGAAGAAATAAAACATGTCAAAGCAGCATTTAATTGATGTTATTGTATGTAAATGTCAATAAATTTTTACGTGGATGATGGAAAGTGAAAACATAAAATGGACAATAAAGAGGAGATTTTGATCAAGTAAGAACTATGGGAAAAGGGCTTCCTAAGAATTTCTAAATAATTTTCTAGGGATCTTCAAGATTACAAATGTAAGGTCCTTCTGTAATGTCGTATTTGCTCAGTAGAGAAGATTATTTTTAAGTCACATAGAATCCCTTTACCTGTAAACAACTTTATATAAAAACTGGCACATAAGTTTATATTTTATCTACTTCTGAATTTTAAGACATTTATTTGTTAGTTTTTGCAGAACAAAGGTTATCTACATGTTCTTGCTCTGGTGAGCATGTCCATTGCAACAATCTGAGACAACCAAGACTAAATAGAACAAGCAGCATTATAAACACGACAGCAGCATTATATGTATATCTACATATATATAAAAGTAAAATGTTCCTTTTATCTAGCCCACCAGTCACTCTACTTCTCTGTGACTTTTAGCACACAGTTGCAAGAGACATTGCTTTTATTTTCTTCCTTTCTCAAGACAAAACCAAACTATCTGTCTTTAGGGTTTTTTTGCTCCAACATCATATCACAGAACATTAACCATTTGTACTACATCACCTTCCTTAACAGTTTCTCAAGAGTTTTATTGAAAGAGGAAATTCTTACCTCTATGCCATCATATCGTTCAAAGAGCGTGCAATATTCTGCAAGACCAAGCTGGCTTAGCCAGTTAGAAATGGGTAGATACTTCATTATCTATTCCCTCGCAATGGCTATAACTCTGAAAAACAAAAATTACAAATAACATTGCTTAGGAGTGAACCCAGAAAGCACTTCATAACATGCAAGTTTCACTGTTGTGGCCAAAGAGATTACCTCTTACCACGCGGCCAAGAAAGTGTTAGTTATCTATGCGTTAAGACTTTTACATTTAGTTCATTGTCATCCTCATACCAGCAGGGAATGTTGAAGACTATATTTTGTTTAGCTCTCATAGCTGAATTAATCTTTTAGAAGATGAATCAACAGAGTCACTCAATACTGTCGTATCAATTAAAATATACTCAGCCTTTGTATTCAACGAGAATACAAAGTACCTCAACCCACTCATTCAGTGATAATGCCACTCTTCTTACATGTATGACACATATGACAATATGCATTAAATGAAGAGGAATAGCAAATGCAGTAGTGTTTTCTGTAGGAATATGACGAATGTGAACAAAACTGCATTCTCTGTAAGACAGTCAAAATGACTAAGATTCTGTGGTGGGTGTTTGTCCAAGATGGGACAAACAAAATAGCTAAAGTCAACCTATTATGGAGTATTTCTAAGAAGAAAAGGAATGGAGAGTTTTTTACAGTTTGCTCTCCATCATGTCATCTGAATTTGAGTTATCTGTAAATAAAAATACTTTCTTGTTACTTTTTCCCAGTTGCTAAAATGAAATAAAAGACAGACATTAAGATGGACACATGACAGACATCAGAAGATAAATGACAGACACAAAATATTCTCCCCGTATCTCTGCTTTATGTAAGTGGTTATGCAAGATCTACATAGACAAATACTTAAGCTTCCAAGAATTGCTGAGTTTTTGAAGAGATTTCCATGTGCAAGTTTGAACATATCCTAAATCAATTCAAGGATGCCCAATTCTTAATCTGTAACTTGCGATCTGAACATTTCCTATCAGAACACTGATGCCAGAGGCAGGAAATGCTCATGTTCAGACACCTAGTGACTTTAATTGTACATTTTTTGTATTTTATTTGTAGTTGAAGATTTTCCTCTCATCTATACTGCAGGAAAAGTACTTGCTCATTAGCTCTGTATAAACCAACGGAAACTATGACTTTTCAGTTACAGACCACTTGTTCCAAGACATCTACCTACTCTGAATGCACAAGAAGCTGCCCAAAGGCTGACATGTAATGGTCAGAAAAGAGTCAGAGTTGCTTTCTGTCAGATAGGGAAAGCCATCTAGCATTTTCATTATTCTTGGAACACTGGAAAAGCGTTGAGGTTTTGTTTTTTTTTTTTAAACACAAATTGCAAACCTAAAACTAATGTTCTGCAGAAAGGTAGGCCACAGTAGCAGTATTACCTGTATTAAAGTACAACACATTCCTAGAAATATTTTGAAAGCATTTCAGTTAAAACAACTACTGTTAGTAATATACACAATGTTTTGGACCAGACATTGTTTTGGAAGCCTCTATGAATTTTGCCTTGTTGCTCAACTTTGGAAACAAGTCAAAATGGTTACACTTCAGAGAGACATACACCATTACACTGGGAAAGCTGGAATTCTGGAATTCATCACTTCATGATCTATTAAAGAACAAACCTGCTAATTTGCAAATTACATTGTGAAATCCTTCTATTGTCCACTGGAAGACTCTGATCTATTATTTGCTTTATTGCAGGTTTTTTATTATTGTGAAAATATTGCAGGCTATGGATGACGAGTAAACATCTAAAGAATGGTGGTATTACAATAACTAAGAGCATCTTGTGGAGTAACATTGACCAGAAAATCTCAACATTTAATTGACACACCACAAAAGAATTTCCTTGAGGAATGTGAAAGCCACAGAGAACATTCTTATGTGAGGCGAGGACAAGCTCAGCCACTGACGTCTTTCATTTATTGGCTTGCTTTAAACAGGTACTTTCAGATTGCAAGATGGTCAGCATGAAAGGCATATGATGCTCAGAGAGATAAAAGGAGAAACACAGCTACTTGGTTAGAACGTAAGTAAAGCCGTGGACAAATAAGTCTTTGTTGGTTCATACATTTTAAAGTAAAAGACTTGAAATTTGTTGTGTAAAGGAACTTGTTTTCAAAACTGACAAGTTCACTAAGAATATATTTTTTAAGACTAGAAATTTTGTATTTCGTTGTGAATACTGAAATTCCATGTTAGTATAAGACAATTAAAAAAAAATATCTACAGGAATTGGTGGAGAGTCATCACATTTATCATTCCAGAACAAAGAGAAATTCTGCACTAAGCATGAAAGGAATCCCAGAATTTCCACAGAGCAACATTCTCTTTAACAATACAGTGATAAACAGTGGCTGTCTAATCTTACTTGGCCAGCTGCATTTGCTCTGTTATTAATTTATACCAAATGAAAAAAAAAACAACAAAGAAAACCATATTAAAATAAAAATACCCCCCCTCCTCTAAATCCCCATACAAAGCAAAATTCAACTGCAAGCAGAAAATGATACCCTGATATGACAGGATACTAAGAGGTACAAGATGCATTGGTTTCAAATGGACCGCAATTACACCCTAGAGTGGGATTATTTTATGGCATACTTTTATGAGCTATTAAGTCTTTATTAACACCTGTGTAGATTTATTCCTTTTGTTTTAATGAAAAATCTGTTCCTTCAGCTGAAGGTAAAAAAAAAAAAATCTCCTTTCTCTCACAAGTTAACTAATTGCATTTCTGATCTTTCTGCTAATGGTAGTTTTGGTGAAGAAAGGTAACAGAAACATTAACTCAAACAACTCTTATTTAATCAATATTACACTGTTAATTGGATGCAGGGTACAGCCTAGTGGTCAGGACTCAAGATATAGCCTGATCAAGGTTAAGAGTAAAATGGAGTTACAAAATACTTTGTAAAAAACCACTGAATATAACATTATAAGAACTGGTTGTAGGCAGAAGGAGTTTCCTATTATTCTTCTTCTACTTTTATGCCACTTATTTTTATCTCTGAAAATAAGATTAACTTTTGCTTAAGGTAGGTAATGCCAACATTTTTTAAGATCCAAAATATGGTTATAAACACACTGGCAAGGCGTGTGGCAAATGTTGGGCACATATTTTTTTCCCATATCCTTCCTTTCCAGAGGAAGGAAGGAAACAAAAACATAAATAACAGCATATATTGGAGGGCAATACAAGACCTCTGTTCTATTTGTCCATTCTCAACACTGTCAATTCCTGTACATCTCAGGAGCTGCAAAAAGACATCATCATAGGTTTAGTCAGGTCACCAGATTTTTATGGGATACAACCACTATTGCACCATGACTTGCTTCTATTTATTCAGTTAGACTTCTTTTGTTATTACTTAATTAAGCTCAAGAGTGAAGTTATTCTGCAATCCTTATGTGGAAGGTCTTACAGTACTACCCCCATAATTTATACAATTTCAGGGGTTTTTACATAAAAATAAGCAATCTGAATCCAACCTAGGTTTGTATCATTCTGATTCTGACCACCAGCTGTTCAGAGGCTTTTATGAAGCTAAGTTGCTGCTAAAAAGTTATCAAATGAGTAATAATGGGAAGTTCCTAACATGGCTCTCTGATCTACTGAACTTTGCTTTTCCTTTCGGAGTGCTTTTCAGCATTATCTTAAACATGCTCAGCTGCAGTCATACATATAGGGGCATATCTGATGCAAAGGCACAGAGGAAGGTGTTTTATATGTGATACCCAAGAGGTTTAACATCTTTTTTCTTTTGCTTTAGAAAGCAGCATATAAAATATATGTAGCTTTAGGCCAGTTTTGGGAAGAGGTACAATAAGTAGTCTGGGCACAGAGATAGAGTTAGGGAATGGCCCATATGCTGGAAGTCCTTTAAGCATACCAAGTTGATATATTTTTAAACAGTCCCCTTCTCTTAATGAAAGGATAGGCTTGATTAAGGTCTCTCTCTCTTTATGCCATGGGAGTCTATGCAAAAGCTACATTGCTGAAAAGCAACCAAAACATACATTTTACTAGAATCATATTTCATGATTTGATGAAAAGAGATGAATACTGGAAAACAGTAGGAGAAACAAAGCAAAACTGTAGCTCCAAGCATACCTTTATCTTGCAACACTAGAGTGGCAAACAGATCAAAGGAAGCACTTAAATCCAAGCAGTAACATTATTACATTGAATTTAAAATACAAATAAAAGAATGTCCCACTGGAACTTCTAAAGCATCATATTTAAAAATCATAATCACTATTTGTAACAGAAGTGTTAAACAAAAAAGAACTAAAAAAAATCCTAAGAGTGTATATATATGAGATTTAACTTTTACACTTCTTGCCTCTTTCTTGGACTTTCTAGACATTTCATTTCAAGGTTTTCCCTTAACGGTATTAAAACATGGTTTAAAACTCTGAAATTCTCAAGTTATCATAACATTTTATGGAAAACATGACATTGAGAATAAATTGTAATCTCTAGGAAATGCACTGAATTTTTGCCCTAAATGCAAATAACAAACATAAATTTGCTTGTAGGATATGACAAGCTGCAACCATCCTTTCATATTTATATTGATACCAATTAGCAGTTTCTGTACTACAAGTTAGGTAGATGTAGATGAACTTTACAGATATTTCACAATGTCACTACAGGTAATCGCATTTTCATCAAATGACCTAAAGTACGAGTGTGATAATCTTACAGGGTAAGGATATGATGATAACTCCTCCTAGTGGAAACACATCTGACACAACAAAAGTCATAAAAATACAGATTTCCTAGGTATCACACTAGGTTTTTGCTGGTACTAGTTAGCTTCGCATTTTTTCTACCCTTTACTGATTTAAACTAGTCTCATCCAACTTTTCAGTACTATAGAAAAACATCTATGGGCTTTTAAGGAAGATGAAAATCATTTCACTTAAAAGCTTGCTGTTACACTGGCATAACATGGTTTATTTAGACACATAGATGAGAACCAGGTTTCAAATTAATCTAAAGCAAACTTTTACTGCAGGATTACATGTCACCACCGCCTCTTAAAACTTTGTGTGAGACTGCTGTGATGTAAAGTAACTTACATTTATCATGAACAATGAAGTTCTGCTGATTTACTGGTGCAGCTCTCTGTGGCTCCTTTTTGTTTCCACTTTCACTCATACTTCGTTTCTACTGTGCCAGGAATGATTTCCATGTGAATGAATCCCCTACATTTATCTGAATAGACTACTCTGTTCAATCAATTCCATCTCCAAGGCTCAAACTGTCACAGACATTACACATGCTGTTCAGCCTGAACCCAGAGGAGTGGATTTTACAAGAATAGCTCAGAGCAGACAGAGTTAGTAGGGATATGCAGAATCATGTAATATGCTGAACAGACTATCAATACTTTCATTCATTTATTTTAGTCCCTGATTTGTTTCACATTTCCTTGTTCAACTTGTTTTAAGCTATTATACTCAAAATATTTTTGGTAAAATTTTGACAAATTGCTGTGAAGGACGTAAGGATACCAAATTCTTTGAAAAGAAACCCTTAGCATAAATTTTGTTGGCAATCTAGTTACTGAAGTGATACTTCTGACATGGATTTTTACGTCAATCCAACATTTAGCAAATCTGTTGCAGACTACAGAGAAACAAATACACAACATTACTCAACTAGTATATGCTGTTCTGGCCAATGTTTATGTAAAGATAAATAGTCTACAAAGTACTGATCAGGACTTAAATACGTACTAACTCAGCAACCACACAGCAGATTTTCATTCCAGACATTTCACAAATAATACCACAAACACTGAGCTCCTTTATCCTTATGTCAGACTTCAAATCAGGTATTTTCAGTTGGTGGGTAGTCAATAATTATCACCAGTAGCTTACTAGAAACAATTAAGACAGTGGTTCATCATTCTTTATGTGCTGCTTATGAAAGGCATAGACTAACCACCCTTTATTTACTTTCCTTACGTACAGGAGCGCAACTTTCTCCATTTCATAACATCAATATGTTTTTAATTATTAAGCCAAAACTCAAAACCAGGATGAACTACCAGCAGCTGTGGTGACATGCTGAGGTAATAAATATCCCTGTATACTTCTATAAGCATAAGCTTGTCCTAGGAAGGGACTAATACACTGTTGGTCCGATTAAAGCAAACGTTCTTGCATTTCACTTGCAGTGGGGATGTGGCACAAAGCTGCTCCACCAGTACAAATTAGTTCAAAGAATTCTGAAAGTGTCACTTTGCTCTTGCAGATTTCAACAATACCTGACCCAGCATATTCCCTAACTCCATCACTATACCCAGACTACTTTGTTCATTCTCCCACAACTGGTCTAGAGTTAAAATGAAGTGTACTGTGCATGTTTTTTTGATTCACAGAAATGGTTAATGTTTGTGCTTAATGCAGGTGATGTGACAGCAATCAGGTGATCAAATACTAACAAACCTAGCATGTCCCCAAAAAAGACGAATCCAAATCTCCAAATACATTCAGTACATGCAACTTAGCAGATATTTTGAAGGCTAGGGCTCATTGTAACAGTATTTATGGGATCAGACTCTAGTTAAATAAATAAATAGAACTAAGATAATAAAACACTTCAACAGAAAGTGTTGATCACTACAGTCTAGTAAGTTTTTCCTTTTTCTGTATGTCTGTGTGATCTTTTGTAGCTAGATGGGAGTTCATCCTACCTGCACATGAAGCCAATCACAAGCAGCATGTTAGTTCAGTGCTGAACTTGAGCCAGAATACACTGTTGAAAAGACACCACAGCTGCTTCTCAGCTTGAACAGCCAGATAGTAACAGATTGTAAATACATATGCCATATAACCAGAAATCTGGTTAAAACTAGCATGATAAGCTCTCCATGGGGAGAGGAGATCAAGAGAAAATGAAGTATCAGCTGTGATTCCATGCTAAAATTTTACTGTGGACTGATCCAACTTAAAACATACTAGTCCTGCTCCTTTTAAGTCCTCAGCCATAGCAACCCAGAAGTTCCTCACCTCCATTGCAACAAGTCTACCGTTTGTGTGGTAAAATGCTAAACTGGATATATGGAATGGTGCTAATTTTACTCAACAAACAAAACTGAACCATGCCCCTGCAGAGTGTGCATTTTTGAAAAATGTGCAGATCCAGGACCACTCAGAGAACCTGTCTCAAGTTCTTTAACTATTAGTTACTACTGCGATAGGTTTCTGAAATGTTTTATCATTTAGTATATTCCTCTTCATCTCTTCTGCCCTTCAGAATGGGAAGCAAATGGTAGGACTGCCACATGTTTTTTTTTAATAAGGCTGCTCATAGACACAGAACTCCTGAATCAGGCTCCACAATTACTTCCCACTCTTTGCCTCTCACTCCTCCCCATTAGTCGGGTAGTTCAAACCACAGTCATGCCTGGTACATTTTTCTATCCATTTTTGTTGATGTTTATTTTACAAAGAAGTGATAAGAACTGTTTAGAGGTTTAGAGCAGAACACAACATGCTAGTTGCTACCTCCAGATATACTTCAAAAAGCTGCATAATAAGCAATAAGAATAAATTAACTTTGAAATAAAAATAATTTAGTTGGAAATTCAACACCCTCAGAAAGTAAAATCCCTCACTGATTTGTTTCTTTTTAATCAACTGATAATTACAAAGGAAAAGAAAAAAGTGCATTTCCTGAAGATGATCAATAATCATAGAATCATTTGGTTGGAAAAGACCTTTAAGATCGTCAAGACCAAATAAGCAGGTTAACTAAAATAAACTATTATATTCAGTGAGAATAATTCTGTAAGGCACTGGCACAAAGTTGGGAGAAATGAAGTTTTGATATAAATTCTGTTTTAATTTTAGATTGATGTTCTCACTGTTTTCTAAACTGAATGTCCTTGCATACATGACAGTTAGGGCTAGAACTCGGAATGCTACAGAACTTGCACCGAGACAACTAGCGATAAAAAAAAAAGTCTGAGTATCATTATAACTTGGGCTAAAAATTGCAACATTTAAGAAGCTGCTTTATGTGGGGCTCAGCCATAAAGGGCAAGATGGGTCATAATCTCATCAACCTTCTTAGTAAGTCAGTCTGCCTGTAGGAGTCAGACAGATCCTTTACTTACATCTGATCATATGTGCAAAAAAGCAATAGCTTGTTTCTGTGCTACACTGTTGGACCCAAACTGCTAGTGAGCTGAAATGTTAAAATACTTGGGTTCTAGCTGGAGAAAACACTAGTAGCAAGTCAGGAATTTCTTTGAATCAACTGAGTTTACATACAAAAATGCTACCAGTCATACTTTTGTGAATGCAGGGCAAGTCTCATAAAAAACAAAGAACTATTTCCTTTCCCTTTGAAGATATGGTACAAGCAGTGCCAGGAATCCTAGAGCCAGATAAAAAACACCACGGGTAGATAACAGCCAGTCTAAACTTGCAATGCCAATTCAAATTTGTTCAGAGTATTTTTGATTAATTTTGTGGTAGCAAACTTAATTCTTTAACAAGTCTTTCTACACACCAGTTTTATTGGTATTTCTGCAGATAGCCCAAAGGATTTCTTTAAAGTCCCTTCCTGTTTCCCTCCTACTCTGGGATGCAGTGTTACTGCATTCAAGCCACGAACCACCCTTAAATGAAGGCGGCATTCTATTGATTTCTCAGTCATCACCACTGAACTTTTCTTACCTGCTGACTTCTGTACTACAGCATTCCTCATAACAAGCTTCTATCCACACTGTGCTGTGCACTGACCCCCTCCAACAGAAGGCTTTCCAGCTTTGCCTCACATATTCTGTAGCAATCTGCTCCAAAAACAGCACGAATGCAGAGACAGGATGATCCATACTACTGCAGTAAAGGACACCTTCAAGTAGAGCTTTGGTTCTCAAGTGCAACTTAGAGGAACTCAGCTGAGATTCAGAGCCAAGCAGATTGCTTCAGCCAAGCCCTTAATTTGCAGCAATATCTGAACACCTGTCCAGTGACACAGGTGTATCTTAGATTGGGTTAAAATCCTAACGCATTTCAGCTGAAGCACTGGGCTTCTATCTGTAGTATCACTTTGCCTTTGATTGTGCTGTCTGTAATCTTGCACTTACCAGATAAACTCATCTCAAATTTTATACTGTATCAAGTACAACCTGAAAGGAAAGCTTCAGTTCTTTTAAGCACTGGAGTTTAACTCCTTAAACTTTTCCTCTGACATTTGTCTGAAGCTTTATGTATTCTCATTAGAAGAGCAAAGGAAGGCAGAGGCAGCTCATTTACAACACTCTGCAGTAGTAACGAGAGTTCTGCTTTGATATATCTTCCTTCATTTAATACCCTACCTATTTCAAAGACATTCTAAGTGTTTACAACACAAAAAATAAATCTGCATGCAAAAGTTACACAGACTTGTACATCAGCAGCAGTATTCCAGAGCACAAAACTAAACCAGAACCTAGTTCATCTCCTGTCCTGCAGGGCTCGTTCAATACACAGGCTTTCAAAGTGAGCCTACATTAGGCTTGCTGCTGGAACAAGAGGGCAAGCAAGTTTCAAGACTGACAGCACTGCATTGTAAAACCTGCAGTTTATTAGCACAAGTATCCATGATAATTTTAAAAGTCACATTAACATTAACTGATAAATCTGGAAATTTGATGAAAGAAGTGCACTGCTCTGTAACACAGGAGTTATTGTACTAAAGTATGTTGTCGAGAGGACTATATTAAAGACTCTCAAGTACTGTGAGCTACAATATAAAGGGATATTTCCACAAGATATTTAACATTGTAAGGGAATTTTCAGCTCTCAGTTCTAATGACATGGCTGAGCATGGGTGTACAGAACTTGTACACAGAAAGACAGTGGAACACCTGTCAAGAACACTGCAATTATTGATGGTTCCCAAACTTCATGGGCAGAGTATATGGTTAGTTTCCTAAAGAGTTTTTGCTAATTATAATATTTTAAAATTTTATTGCAATTTTTCTGAAGTCTTTCTCTCTCAGTATAACTAAACATCTCTTTTATCTTCCTCCTCAGAAGGACTTCTCTAGAAGTGGAGTCTATGAAACTGTAAGAGGGAAAGTGAGAAGTTAATGGACAAGATGGCATGAGGAGGAAGATAAACAAATAGCTGAAAACCTGCAGTAAAGCATCATTAGAGAAAAAGCTGTCACACAAAAATTACTAGAATTTTCCTTGTTTGTTTTTTTTTACCCACCCTTACATGAGCAATAGTGCAGTTTCACTAGTGGAAGAGTCTGTAAACATGGTAATAACTCTAGAAGTAAATCAGCACTTGCCTAGATAATAGGTTTCCATTTCTTAAATTTAACAGGAGGTTAATAAATACAAATACTGTTACATAAACCAGTTCTTTACTACAAAAAATGTCTCACGTATTCCCACTTAAAACGTTTGAAATGGAATTTGTTCCTTACTCTGTTAACAAAATGTGCATCAGATTAGATGTCTACATGTATTTCTGAATCTGCTAAATGAACTTCACACACAAATCAATGTACTTACACTGTAAATACACAATGTAAAACAGAATCTATGTGCCATTTCAATGGTCACACTAAAATTCCCCCCACTTGGGTCTAATTAGTATTTTTAAAGGGAAACCTTTTATTAACTATGTATAAACTCTTGTGTCTTACATGTAGTGAACAAAAAAGCCATGATCTATTCCAAGGAAATTCCTATTTCCTTGACTTGGAAATCAAGACAGTTATACTTAATAACAGTATTTTTCTTCTTAAATGGTATCTGCCTGCATACAAAATGAGTACTTTATTTTTCTTTTGTTAAAACAAAATCAACCAACAAACACCCCACGTCCCCCAAAAAACCCAACCAAAACAATCCACAGTCCTTTTCAGTCTACTATATGTGCTTTTATGTCACTGTTATGACAACATATCAGCTAACCCCAATTTCAACTGTTTGAGGCAAGGACAATACAAAAAAAACCCCAGCTAAACTGAAAAAAGAAAGTGTATGGAGGAAGCAAAATAAAGTTATTAAAAATAGAGGTATTTTTTCCCATTCCAAGATACAAAATGTTTATGACTGAGAGCTCTGAAAGCACAACCATACAATATCCAGTAAATATCAGCTATTCTTCAGAACCACTCAGCCTCTATGGACTCTCCAAAACTACCACTAGCTTCTATAGCTGAAAAAATAGTCATGCAATGGGGAACTGCTACAGCTTAATGATGGGGGGATTAGAATTGAAAGTGAGAGCACTAGACATTCTTTTCTAGCAACATAGTTCAAATCCCAAGCGAGACAGTAGGATAAATGAGCCAGAGGGCCTTCATTCATTCTCCAGCAAACAACACACCACAAAAGATCCATACATTATGCCAGGAAAATACTCAGCAATAATGAGAAGCCTTGGAAACAGAAATTCTTGACACAGAGTCTGGTTGAAGGTCACTGCTCTAACACTGCACAGTTCACTTAATTTGCATTTCATGTATTGATATGTAAAGGAATTTCTGATCTTTTAGTTCCTGCAAATGATGGAGACAAATACTAATCTTTTTAATTTCATAGCTTGGTGGAAGGGTAAAAAAATAAATATTATTGAAGGAGCTACTAAAACTATATAGACAAACTATTTCCTAATTTCTGTATAAAGGAAAACAGTTAGATTTAAAGTTTTCAGTTTTCACACCAGAACTTCCCCATAAATTATTAATACTACATCCAATTTGCTTGTTAAGATCCTGGTTAATAGCTTCAGAAAATTCCTGGTAGCTAATTAAACATGGTGAACCGATATTTACTGATTTTCTAACCCCCTCCTTGACTTCAAAACAAACCTACGCTACATTGATTTTTTTTATTTCATCATGCTTGAATCAAATGAGATTAGACACAGTTAAGAAAGCAGCACTAATCTGAAGACACTACTCCATCAAATAAAGTGTCAGGCCTTTCATTAAAAATATAGAGAAAAGACTCCAACAGTGACTAGACTATTTTCCTTTTTTTCAGAAACCCTTTTATATGACAAAAAGAATTCTTAGCCTGGCATCTAATTATAATTCAAATCATATAATCCACTGGAAAGGGTTACGCAATCCTTGCACAATTTGGAAGTGTACTTTACTGCAGGAACCAATAATGCACTTAGATATGTGTCTTCAATCCAACAAATCAGATATGTAAGAGTCCAAACACTGGCACTGGTGATTGCAATCAGCTGCTGGGACAGAAAGAAAACGTTATGGGCATGAAATGAATGGTTGCTTCCAAGAATTTTAGACTTAGCAGTTTATTATTTGAACACAGTCTATTACTGAGTGTGACCAAAGAAGAAGACACCAGGAAGGAAGCATTTACTCTTTTTCGAGCACTTGAGGGAATGCACAAGCAGGCGGCAGATACTGATCTGTCCACCAGTATAATGATTGTAAACTGCTGCATGATTTTCTTGGTCTCAGTTCTGACAAATACTGTCTGACAGTATTCTTTAGCCAGATACATAACCAACTTCAGAAATACACTGTGGTGGTTCAGCAGTAGGGACTATAAGGTACGGTATGCTTTATCTTTTGAAAGCAAAAACCACCTAAATATGTAATTCAGTCAGAGTATCTTATAATTTTGCCATCCAAGCAACAAATGCACATCATCTTATTTCTTGAAGTCAAATTTCTAAGCTCATAAAATGCAACTGCCAAGTACATGCACTTGGTTCCCCTTGTGTTGTACCGTGAGGAAATGAGCTTGAAGAGAGGGACACACATAGACCCTAAAAGCTTCAGCCTAGACAAAAACATCACATAAATAAGGGAATTATAAAATTAATTGCACCATGAGGTCTTGCCCAAGAGTGATTAATGCATTTCAAAGTTCTTACTAACTTCTTCCTTTGCTGCCAGCATGGCATATATAAATAGAAACCAATCTCTGACCCCTGCACGGAGAACTAAGGCCAGGACAAGCAAGACAAGAACATGACACAAATTACATGAATTGCTGTTGTAGCTAAGTAAAGTTTATCTGCATACTTAAAAATCTTTCTTTGACACTGCTAGCTGCTGGTGAGAGGAATGTGCTGCTGCCATTGTAAGGAAACCTAGAACCAGGGGTATGCTGGTGTTACAGTATCACAGTGGTGAATATGCAAACAAGAAAAGGCTGGGAAAGATCCAAACATCAATGTTTAGAAAAGGTATATTATGTATATATCACTATTTTACCAGGAAATTGAGAATACTGTATTGCATTTTGGCACCCTCTGGTGTTGAGTTAAAATTTTGAGCAAAAATCCACTCTAACATTACTAACTGTGAAGACACTCCGGATGTCCATAAAGAACAGGATCCTATTATTCTAAACCACAAAATTTGTGCTATAAAACCAAGAAAGAAGCACCAGAACCCAATCCATGTTACTCAATAGCAAGAAACATTTGCATGAATATCTAAGAAAATCCTTGTATTTTTGATACAGTTTGGTAAAAAAGTTACTTCTTAAATATCTCTTAAAAGGTTCATTGTTTTCAGTTATATATTACGCTAAAGTTAAGATCTTTACTACTGCAATATTAAAACAAAACCCTCTTTAGTATGGCTCACCGCATCATCCCTCACAAAGAAGTTGGTGCTTTTGCCATGACTGCAACATTTTTCCAAGAGCAGAAACAAGTACAGTCATGTGAAATGAGCTCTAAGCACTACTGCTGTAAAAGTAGGAAAGCAGACATTACACTGACTGGGTATTACAGCTGCTGTTTTCCTAAGCCTTTTCTACCACACTCCAGCAGCAGCAGATCACAGACATTTACATGCACACTTGTCTACGTAGCATGTTTCAAATCTTTTCAATCCCTGTGTTTCTCTCCCAAAGCCATGATGGCATCTTTTCATTTGATAATAAAGTTGACATAAAACTATCAATTACAAAACAAAAATGTATCCAATATATTCCTCCAGTATTTTTCCCCTCAAGATTCTCCCTTGTTTTTTCAAAGGTAACGGAAAAGATACGTTAAAATAACATTAATTTTCTTTCCCAAATAATTTAGACTGATAAATTGACAAAAAACTTATAAAGCAAATTCATATCTCTGAAAAAAATAAAATTGCCCTGAACATAATACAACATGAGAAGAAAGTTTCCTTGTATTACTAAACCTGCGAATAGCTAACAGATATTATTTTTAGGAAAAATAAAGACCATGTCAAATCTTAAAAATATTTCTTTCTCAAAATTTGACAATATTACAAAAAATATTTTAATCTAATTCTCTGTGGATTTGAGAATACCCCTCACTATTATATAATCACATTTATTTTAATTCAGAATTTTAAAAAGTATTACTAGCATATTGAGCAACAGCTGCCACAATTAAGATCCACGATTAGGATCTTTCCAGATTTTAAACCCACAAAAAGTTGGTTTGGAAACATCTGTTAGCACACCTAATTATTTGTTCCTAACCACCAAGCACTGTTCATAACAATAAGAACAGACATACAACAGTTCTTACCATAGAAGGAGGCTACCATGGTCTACTGTGTGCTCTTAGAATGCAAAAGCTTCCTGGCAAAAGACACACCTTGAGAAGCCCTGGGCCCAATCAGCAGTCAGACCTGCCCAGGAGGCTGCAGCTGATGAATCACAGTGACGAGAACCGAGCAGTGAGGTTGGGTTTTTTCCCCCCTAAATCAAGGAAAATCTGTATACTGTATTCAGTAACTTTTTTCACACCTTATTTTTAATTATTATTATTACTTTTCTACTAAGTGAAAAACGTGCCGCCTATTTGCCAATGAGCCATTAGGAAATAAGAAGTTCCTACTTTCAGCTGAGAGCTTTGCAGGCTACTTCTTAAAAAATATTTCCTATAAAAAAAAATTAAAAAATTTTACTTATAGCAGAGAGCTATCATGTCAGGAGTGTTAAAATCATGAGTTGAAAACTAATGATTTTGTCATTTATGTAAGTATGTTAAAGTTAAGCTATATATGGCTTGCAGGTGTAAATTTCCATACTGTATGTCACACAAGCTCTGCCAGCACAGAGACTGAAAAATAATCTGAATTTCTGATTTTACAAAGAAGCAAACTAGTACAGGCTGTTTGGGACTGATTTCATCATGTTCTACCATGGATTAGCTGCACGCTCATCCCAAACCCATTCTGCACTGCAAGAGTGAAGACTGAAAAAACAATCTCAAACCAAAGCCAAGCCCCCCCCCCAAAGTCTTATTAGCACTATCAACATTACTCTCATTTTCCATAGCCCAGGTCTTCATGTTTCTCCTTTACCCCTTCTTTTTTTCACCTGTACTCTCATTTTTCCAAGGATTGCAAAGTAACTCCTGTGCCAGATTTCCCTGTTCCGTTTCAACTCTGTGAAATTTTCTTGTCCAGCCTGCTTAGATACCATTTCTCACACTTTCACCAAATGCTGTTTCACTTTTCCCATTCTAATTAGTAACATAAAACATACGACTATCTCTAGCAGATAACTTCATTGCTGACAAACCCTCAGTCAAAAAACATAAGGCCTCTGTGTAATTAAGACCAACTACATAGCAATTAACACCAAATCCAAAGGCCTTTTGCCCCTCTGAACTACCTGTGAGCAGGACTAGCACTTGAAGGTAAATTAAGAAGCCACATTCCCACCTTTGGACATACAAAAGAATATCCTGTAATCACAACACTAACAAAAGCAAGTGATAATTTTGTAGCAATCCTATGGAATAAAGACCATTTGTATCAAAACCGATTGAAACCTCCCTGACATACTATCTGGGTGTAAATGTCTACCCTAATCTCTGTAATTTTGAATGGGAGCTGTGATGGCATTTCTTTTGGTTTTTTTTCAGACTGTTTTTCTGAATCTTAGTGGTTGCAAATTCAGATATTTACAAAATTAACTAGTCATATATTGCAATAATAACAACAAGAACATTATTTCTACAGTGGGTGCAGCAAAAAATAAGGGGTCTTGTTCTCAGGGATTCCTATGATTTACAGATAGCACTGACTCTGGAAGCTGCTTGTTTCACTTTGTTGCAGAAATGACTGGTACCTATTACTACATTGAATAAACCAAGATAAACTTCTATAAAAGTATATCCCAATTCTGAACACAGGAAATTAATTTTTTAGGTTGTTAACTCAATGCTTACTGCCTGCCAGCATTTTGGAAATAAAACTAAACCCCCCTACAAGAACAAAGGGCATTCTTTTACTTCAATGCTAGAATTGAAGAAAATTCACTACTGATTTAGAGTGGCAGAGCTAACTCTGCACATTCATCACAAAGAAGCCTTTGTGTCTGCTCTGTCTGCACAGAAGACCCTTTGATGTGCAGCTTTTTGTTTCTTCATACTGTAACTTCTGCTGGGTGATAAGTTGCATTAATTCAATGACTGGGTATATGAGACAAAAATTGGAAGGAAGAATATAGAATATAGAATCCAGACTGTGCAAGGATTAGCTATAAAAATCACTTGCTAGTTCAATGTTCTTCCAATATGGCTGCTAAAAGAGAGAAAAAAGTTGTACTGATAGATTACAGAAGCATAAAATCTGAGAAAAGATGCTAGAAGCTAATTCTGTGTTAAGCTATAAAACATGAACAGAAGATTTCAAAGCAGAAAAGGCCCACTAAGGAAGCAAGAAATAGGTCTGCTAAGCAAAGTCCCAGTGTACACAAGCATAAAATTATGAAAATACTAATAAAATGTGATTTTTAATAAAAACAAAAAAGGGAGCTTTTAAGAATAGAATTTTAAAATATATTTAAAGGCATCATTTTGGATATTTTTGAAGGGTGTTCGACACAAATCTTACTCATTTCTAAAAAAAAAAATTGATGAAATTCATTCTCTGATAAAAAAACAGATCCAGTTAGCAACAGAAAACATTGAAATTGTCTTGAAACAGATTCTCATCTCTCTGGAAGTCCGACATACTCCACTTTTGGCAAGAGGCACTAGCTAGGACTTATCCAAATGTCCTGTTGCAGTGCTCTGAGAGATTCCATGTGACTGAATAGGTTTGGCACTATTAGGGAGCAGTCTTGAAATAAATGTTTGTCAAGTGTTTGCCACTTCAAACCAACCCACCAGCCAACCCATCTGTATGTGTGATTACTGACACTGATTTCTCTAAGTGTTGAGGATTTCCTGCCAGCTGTTAATTCTCCAATTATTTTTAATGAAAACAGTCAGCAGTAATATCACAAAGGACATAAATGTGAATTAAGGATGAAAAGCACCTTGTAGCCATGACTTTCATTCTTCTGCAATATGAAGAAAGCACTGCTGACCATGACTGCAATAACCTGCATTTATTCAAAATGTTCCTTTGACCATCTGTCTGTACCATTGCAGTGAATGGCCTTCAAATGTATATATTCAAGAAGCAGGAAAAACAGGGGGGAAAAATCCCTCACAAAAACGGAATCACTGTAGACACCTGGCTTTATGTACTTTGCTTTCCAAAAGAAGATATTGGAAGGAATCTGAGTGATACCATTCTAACAAGTTCCTTCACCAATTGTATCACCACAGAGAACAATCACTAAGACCCATGGACTGTATACCAGATATATAAAAATTACTATGAAAAAAAATTACTTATGGAACATGAGGAAAGGACTTCAAACTTTTCCACCAAAAGACTGTATTCATCTCAGAGCTGGCTTTGCAGCAGCTGCTCTGTTAATAGAGCTACACGGAATTAACATTATAATCCCTTGTAGAAGTGATTTGGCATGACTGCTCATGTCTCCCCAAGTCAGCAAGGCACTGCCCTGGGGAATGACTCCTATCTACTCAAATATACTCAATAGGACAGAACATGCATTAGTCCAACAACAGCCACAAATAAGATAATTGGAAGAGGTTCTCAACAGCAGTCTGCCTGCTGGCAGCCTGGCAAACAAGGACAGGTAATTTTCCAGTCCCCTGATAGTCACATGGCAATTACAGCCCCCACTGAGGAAAAGGCAGAGATGCAGAAGCATCTACAATGCGAAGCATTTATCTTCATGTTAAGGAAATAAATTTTAAAAAAATCAAATTGTAAATTACCAAAAGAAACTCTCCCTGAGAGTGTTATTTTCAGTATCCTCAGACCTTGTGCATCCAAGCATTTTCCTACCAGTTTGAAGAGTGCTTTCTCTTGCTGCACTACACCAGTGAATTGTTACAGCAGTAGGGTTGGACTAATCCCACTTCAGGAGAGAGAGAAGGAAAAGAACCTGAAATACACAGACTATGTAACGCGTGTATGTAAGACTGTTCAGGTGATATAAATAGTCTTAGACAGCCTCTTTGCCTGCAGCATTCTTTGACCTCTTGCTTTCAACGAATGTATTAATTAAAATTCTTAGAGGAAGATGATGGTACTCCCAAAAACATTTGTGGAAGCTCTGCAAATTTGAAAATTTCCTTTTAATAAATTTTTAAGCTCAAATCTTACCAAAAGTAATTGGATATACAGTACATAGCACTATAGTACATTAACAGAAGTTAATGTTGAAACCCAAGTTGTAAAAAGTCTCTCGAAGAACACTTCAATTTCATCAATAATTTCTAGATTTTTTTCAATAGAAGAGTGTTATATGACAGTGCTGGTTTTGGCCTGCCATTGATGCACTTGCTGTCCTGTGTCAAGGTATTCCTATCTCAATTTCTCCTCCTATTTAAAAAGTAGCAAAATGGCACCTGGTTGAGCTCAGTAAAATTTCTCTAAGTGCCAATAACTAAAACCAGCATAACTGTATTCCAAGAAACTTCTGCTCCCTGAAACAGACCATAAAATTGAAAAGCCAGTTTGCAACAGAAGTGGACTTCAGACATCCCCAGAAGAGGGAAAGTCCAAAGGACGGATCCAGATCCAGGCACCAGCAAAGGTTAATCAGATCCATCGGTGTTGCCTAACACATCACATTTTGTGGGTTCATGATCCAAGAGCCGTCCTGTTTCTCATGCAGCAGCTCCATCTGCTGTCCAAACGCAAAGGTGGACTTTGCATTGGGACTACATTTACAGACTAAAAAAGCAAAATGACTTGAATAATTTGAAATATTTCTGAAAAATTTCCAAACACTGCCCCAGTCAGTCCTCCTGCATGAATGGAAACAACAGCCTTTACCTAACGTTATAAACCAACTAACCAAAACGAAAACATGAGAGGAAGTAAGAATCACGTGTCACCATTCTTCACTCTTACAGCTTCAGAACCAGTCTTCTGACAGCAAACTCTGATTCTTCACCAGCTGCTATCCAAAGGTACCACGTTACCAGATCACACTGGTGAGGTACCGACCTTCGCCCCACAATACACATACCCAGGTATTCACAAACTACAAGATGTTTACGGTGATTCTAGTTACTTACAAGTGGTTTATTTGTGTTGCACAAACATTAATTTAAGCTTATTACTCTGAAGATCAGCCCAGTTCTTAAAAATGAGATTTCTGGGTTTTATGCAGTATGGGGGTCTGAGGACTCAAAATTTCCACACCTTACATTCTTTTACCAGGAGCGCCTATGAAGAGTTCCATCCATAACAAAACAGTTGTGACAAGACCATACAGACCCAGAGATTGTAAATTCGACCAGCCCTGTAAATTATACAAGTGAATCTTGTATAATTTTTGTGATTCTTCTGTGTTTACAACTGCTCTGGTTCAATAACAGCTTGGGGGGTGTACCTGTAATCTGGTACTTGCTGTAACTACTGAAGCCTTCCAGCAACCCCCTTTTCTCGGCAGCATTGTAGGGGTTATTCAGTCATCAGCCAGCCCATGAGCTTTGCCTTACTGCTGGCCACCGGCACTCCAGATTACTTCATGGGAATCACGGGACACACTGTCGGTGTGCCTGAGTCACCCCGGTTACTCATTACCCTCGGTATCTCAGCCCTGGAGGCAATGGCTAGTGGATCGTGTATCCAAGTCACGTCATTTTACATCGATTTGATTAGCTTCCTGCTTCCTCGGATTTCAGGGTGCGCTTATTTTCATGTTTTTCTCCACTCTTATGGATACCAGTACTTTTAAATTACGATAAAGTGCGGCACGAGATTCTCACACAGCCGTTCTACTGCATAACCCAGGCCACGGCACCACAGCGCGGATCTCACTGCCCAGGAGAGCCGGGCCAGGGAGACCCCCAGGAGCAGAAAGGCACAGGCTCCGCTTGGAATATACTGCTGCGGAGAGCTAAAGAAAGAATAAACCTGATACTCTTGTCTTCTGGCGTTTCTCATATGCCTACTCATGATTTAAAAAAATAGTATGATAGATTTGTTTCAGACTATAATTACAGTTTTTAAGCGAATATCTTGTTTTACTGAATCCACGGGGGGAGCAGGGTAAGGAGGGGTGTTACTGGGAATTTATGGCCGATTGGAGGAAGAGCTCATCAACACAAGGCAATTGTGGAATACACTTAATTCCTCCAAACACAAGGATTAATACTGAAAACGCTGGAGTGGGATGTCAACAAATATTTTATACTGATCACTGAAGAACTTAAAAAAAGTCAGTCTTCGTAAGAAATGAGGACGCAGCGGCACGGCGAGTGCTGCACAGGAAGCCGTGGGCCCCACCCGGGCCGTGGGCAGCGCTCGGGCGGCACATATGGGCTGCCGCGAGACTCGTCTGTGCAGTAGCGTATAAGACGAAGCCTGTTCATACTGGTTAAACAAAAATAAAATGAAAAAAAGGGGAAGAAAAAAGCCGGAGCGTTCGCAGCTAACGCGTGACGGCGCGCGCAGGCTCTTTGGGCGGTGCGCGAAGATTCCAACAGGTGGCTCCGTGGCGCAATGGATAGCGCATTGGACTTCTAGAGGGTTGAAGGGATTCAAAGGTTCCGGGTTCGAGTCCCGGCGGAGTCGGGTCTTCTCTTTTTAAATTTTTTTTTTTCCTCCCCCGCCCCTTTCAGCGGAAATCTCTCCGCCCCGCTCTCCCGTCCCTTACCTCACCGCCGCAGTTCTCCCGTCCCCCGGCCTGGCGCTTCCCGTCAGCGAAGCTCGCTGGGCCCGCCTCCCGCCGTGCCTGGCGGACTGGGAAAGGCTGGAAGCGGGCGGAGGCAGCAACACCAGCCGCCACCGAGCGAATGTGCCGTCTCAGCCCAGCCCAGCGACATGAACCTTCTTCTCCAGCAGCGAGAAGGCGGGCTGGCCGAGGGCGGAGCGGCAGAAGGTCTCCCTTCCTTCTCCTCCCGGTCCCGCCGCCCTGAGGCAGCGGGAGAAGGGCTGCGCTCCTTCTCCTCGCGGTGCCGTGGCTGCCCTCAGGCAGCGCTCGCGCTCCCCCAGAGCGGCCAGGACCGACACACCAGCCCAGAGGGGCCGCTACGCCTCCAGGACAGCCTGCGGAAAGGAATTTTACTGGAAAAACCAAGACTGCGTCTTTCCTGGAGGCACTTCAGTTAGAATGGGCCCCCGTGATAAATTCCTGGTTACCTTCAAGCAACAAAACAAGCCTACTAAATGCAGCAGATAAAACTGAAGGACTGAATACCTGAACTAACACCATCTTTTCTGACTTACACATACCTAAAAAGATAGAAGATGAAGAGCCATTTTAATAATAGCAATCAAATTAGATGGTAAATCAAGACAATATCAGAACTAAACAAACCTCCCTGATTTTGTGCAGAGTGGAATAAATTATAAATTATCTGTTTTATTAAATTGGGGGGGTGGGGGTTTGATAAATTGCTTTTAATCCTGCACATGTAATTTTCAAATTGTAATAATGCTTATTTAAAAACAATAAAGGAAAAATGGAAAATGAAACACACCATCTGACACATTAACCATCACTGTTATGCAGCACAATAACCCACTCAAAAATGCCATCTACCTATAAAATGCAGTCCTTCACAGAAACAAATTTCCTCAGAATTTGCAAACAGCAAAACCAAAACCTCTCTGCAGTAAACTTGTAAAAAGCAACTAAATCAGATGACAGAAGACAAAATGTTTCTCCTTGTCACTTGCAATGTATTTCAGTCCAAATACTGCTTCCCTTCCTACTTTTTGTATATAAGCTTCATAAAATTTTCCTTAGTTCCTACTGAAAAAAACTGAAGGCAGAGGCTTTTACATATACATGTTTTCATGTTGCAAGTAATATTTACATAATCAATAGTCTACAAGTGCAAAAGTTAATTAAGGACTACAGTCCGAAAGAAAAAATATAAAAGTGGTGGTTCAAGGAGCTGGGCATTTTCTAGAGGTAAGAACAGGGACAGCTCTCCTGAGATACTGGCTGTGTAACAGATTCTAATGTGAATTCTAGTGGAAAAGTACAGGAACACAATTCCACAATATATTTGTATAAAAAGGGTTTTGAGGAAAATATTACACAGACAACACGGTAGTTCAGAATGCTTTAAGAGAATTGTGAGGAAAAACAGTCAAGGATTATAGCAAGCACTATAAATTGGATCAATGCTGCTTACTACAAATTTATCGAGTCATTTTAAAAAAAGAAAGTGAATGTGAGGCCCATGAGGCAGTACAACAATCATTAATAATCTTTCTATCTGACTGGATATGAAGCATTTTTTTTTCCCATGAGGAAAGTCCATGGAGCTCTGGAAGCTGGGAAGTCTACATCCCTGTAGGTTTTCAAGACCTGACTGTAGAAAGCCCTGAACAACCTGGTCTAACTCTGCTTTGAGCAGGAGGCTGGGCAGGACAAGCTCTCATGGTCCCTTCCGAATTCGGCTATGGCAGGATTCCAAGTTTCAATACGACTTACCTTGGCAGGCCCCTGTGATGAAGAAAGGACTTCTTAAAAGTGAAGAGATAAGAACAGTTTTACCACATGGAAAACAGCAATGATAAAAAGATACCTTCAGTTTTAATGAGACTAAATTGACTGCAGAGAGGTTAAAGACCCCAAAGAAGGAAAAAGGAGGAAGTGTGAACGAGAGCATGACAGGAAAAAAACCCCTGTTTTACTTCTATTCACAAACCACGCCTACTAGTGGCACCACACCAGCAACATCTCAGCCACCATCAGCCCGATCCCTACCACAGTCTTTTGGTCCATCTCTAAGGATGGACTGTGAACTCCCTGGGCTCAGGGAAATTTCTTGTTAGTAATGGTTTAAGTCAATAAAGGCAGAATTACAGATTAACACAAATATGTCTGACAGCCATTAAAATATTACTTGCAATTGATATGCAAAGCTTCATAAATGTTTTCTGTGTTTTCAGAGAAACCTGATAAGCCTAAGCAATCACATGGTGCATCTTGTTTTTACTCTCTCTCCAGCACCTTAAACCTTATATCAATTTCAAATACTACCTGTCTGTGCTTTTATGAAAGTTGGTGCTTAAGAAAAGATGCTGTATCTAGTGCCTGAACTAACAGAGGCTGAACACGAGATGAGGCTATAGGTGACAGGCAAGCCAGCCAACACAACCTGCAAGTACTACCCTGCAGCCCTGGAAATGCGCCAGCACATCTCACCTCATTGGCACAGAACATGGGCACTTGCTGGGCACATAGTAACAAAACTGAAGATATTAGAAGGATCAAAGGAAGGGAAAGGATACAGAACATAAAACAAATCCCTCACTAGCTATGCTGCACATGAAGTAACTTCTGTAACTACCTACTGAGCACCTTGAGCAACAGACCGCAAGTTGTTGCTTGCTGTTTTAACGCCACAGCTTGTATTTCTCTTTTAAGGTCTTTCAGTCATACACTGCTTTTCCAAAGTTGCACTTGAACACCCCAGGATGCAACAGAATGACAGCTACTGTGGTGCCTTGTTTTCTTCTCAGTGTTCAGCAATAATTTTTTGCGCTTCAATGTCAGCCAGAGAACAAGACACTAATAGTTGTTTTTACTGGCTTTTTATCATTTACAGGGAATCAAGATACTAGCATACATACAGCTGCATTAGAATAGCATCTGTATGTTAACTAAGACCTGGGGACAAGTGGTTTTACTTGTACATGTTTGATACTTCCCAATGAATTCACTTTACTTTGACGCTGTTCATCTCCAGCCAGTGAAGACTTTTTAAGGACTCTTGATTCTTGTCTGTTTCTGGTAGTAAAACATTACGTTCAACTTTGGAATGATATAAAACACACCAAAGGATCAGGGGAAAATTTCTTTCAAGCTTCACTTGGTGGTCAATATATATCACGATGCTCATTTCAGCACAAATAACTAATCCTTAAAAAAACAACTCTCTCGTTCTCAGTAGAAAACTTGATGGTTAAACATTGGTCAAAAGCATAATTAAGCACTTCTTGCTTAAGATCTGCAACCTTTAAAATTCAGTGTTCATGTGATAAGAAGACAATCAACACCACTGGTCCTCTGATGATCACTTCTAAATCCTTGTCACCCAATCCACCTAAGACAATGTAGTGCCAGTTTTATTTCTTCTATTATCCATCCTTTTTGCTAACTTAGGGGAGTAACTGAGTTACACTAAATGTAACAGCAATAAAATAACCAGGTAATTAAAACTCGACTGAATGCCACAACAGTTCTGACAATCACAAAAGGCTATGACTTGGCACTAAAGGGGAACTGAGCCCATGACATCTCTGGCTCCATAATGGTAGCAGAGGCCTTGCAGACTCACTCTATTCCTTTACCTGCAGAACTATGCCAGGGCAGCTACCAGCCACAACCTGCACACCACACCCTACATAAGGGATGCCAATGTCAACTTATTTTCAAAAAGATTAGACAAGTATCAAATGGTAAAAAGTAATAAACCAACATATGACTGTTAAAATTTTATATATAAATATTACTTATTTATATTATTTCTTAAACAATAGGTAATTTGCATCTTATTTAAATTTATTTATAAATTATATATATAATCTATATTATAACACACACTTAAATATAAAAGTATATGTGTAGGCACTGAATTCTGGGTCATTCTCAATCCTGTTATGGTCAGTATTGAAATAAACCATTCACAACCAAACTATTTTTCAGTACCTTCTATTACAATGTTGGCCAGCAGTGCCTTTGACGAGACATGGAAAAATTTGTTCTGGCACACAGCATGTGCCAAGGTGAATTACACATATAACTTTAAACTGAATTTACTAATTAATTATATAAAGACTGAAGCCTGAGAAGACCACAATCTGCGAAGCTGGATTTTTTACTCAGATATAACAATATGCTTTCATATAAATATCGTTTTACATAAACATTAATTTAAATAGAATTAATTTTAAAACCTAAATTAATTTATATTTAGATATCTGATAATTTGATAAACCTCCCTACCAAATTCTCACTGCAAGAATTTCCCTAAACCTCAACTTGCACATGACCTGCAATCTTAAGAAAGGAAAAAAACACCACAACCAAAGCATTCTGTAAAAAGTTTTATAAGTTGTTCCAGCTTGGTATTTTTCTTCAATTCTTAATTGTGAAATTTCTTCTTCTTCCGATTCCTCTTCCCTGCTGCAAAAGCTGCTTTTTCACTCATGATCTCCTGATACTTCTTTTTATTATATCTGAACAAAATAGATAATTTTTAAGCATAGTAAACCAAAGTTCAGGAAAAGATAACATGGAAAGTACTCTATCTACATAATTTGCCAAACTGAGTTCTCTCTGTTTTCTGAATCAAATGTCTTTGATTTTATACACTTATGCATAGGTAAAGGGAAATCAACACTGGATTAAATGCAGGTAAATTTGTTTTGGAAGTAAATTGGATTGAAGAATCATTAGTTTTGGTAGGGGGTTCTTCATTGCACAAGCAATTCCATTTTGGACAGTTTGCTGAAACACTGTTAATGCTCATAAGGGGAAGACCCATCAATTTTGACAACACTGTGAGCAAATTATACTCACTTTTATACTGCCTTCTCACCAAACTCAAGATAATAAACCTCACTCTACTCAAGACTGAAAACTGACATAAGATGAACACGAAACAATTAACAGGATATACTTACTGAGTATGAGTTGCTACCCCCTCTAATACAGATTCTTATGTAGCTGCACTGATTGCTACGACACACACTGTGCACTGAGCAGTACAGAGGCTTCTAAGTGCGACACTGAAATCTGACAAATGTCTGCACTAATCCTGAAGTGTCTGGTTAAAGTCCTTAATTAACCACAACATAAATTAACTGATCAAATTTCAAATATAATAATTTTTAAAAACGCCTTCTACTAAATATCTTACAAATCAGAAAACTAGTTAAGAAACAGCTATACTAACTTGCCTTCCCAATGTTATATAGTTAATTTACAAGTCACGCAAAATTAACATTATAATCCCAAATCATGCACTACTTCAAAGAAAACGTCATTATCTGAAAAGAGAAGTGCAGATTAACATTATGTAATAACCAATATCAAAATGGATCAACTCCAAAAACTGCAGGTTATGCAGACATTACTTAATCCAATCATAAGTAAGTCTTCTATCACAATTTTGATTCCCATGACAGGTGGCAGACTGATATATTTATAAAATGAAATAATATCAACATTCATAGAATTACAGTCTGCTCTTTTCTGTCAATTATGCCAAGAAAAAAAAAAATCGGTCTTTAAGAGTGGCTGCCAACAGTGATAACCCAAGTTGGATAAAACCCTTTTATGAAGATAACATGTATTTTATCTCAGTCTAATTATCCCATCCCTTAGGCCTTCTAAGTGGCAGTGTTATTGAAATGCTAAAAGATTAAAATTTTTCTTTGAAGTATAAGAAAACCACCATACAAGCTGAATAAAACAAACGAAAAAAAGTTATATGGTTAAAAATACTCCTCCCTTGAATGGGATATTAAAATGACAAAACTCTTTTTAAATACCTTCTGAACTCAGAATCCGCAAGCAGCTCTTCAACAATTGTTCTCTTCCTTTGTTTCTTAGGGATTCGACTATGGTAAAAGTCTATGGGAGAATCAACTACAGTTCCAACCTAAAAACAAAAATGAAAACATTCTTACTGTACAGCAAGATGTTGATTATTTTGCTTTTTTTTGTTTGTTTTTTTAAATCCTCAGCACCAAGTGTAAAGACACAGAGCAGATCAGAATCACAGCAGCTTAAGAAAAGTGCAAAGTACCAAAATAATTGTCATGTTTTGTATGCAGTCACTTTTGGTCTCATTGCATTGTGCAGAGAGGAGAGCCTGAGCTTTAAGACTGTACAGTTTTCAACGCTGGACTGCTGTATCATATTCATTAATAAAATCCAGTTTTTAATTTTTAAACATTTTAAATACAAGGGAAAGGAAACCCTTATGACCACCTCAACTCTTTCCTGTCTCTGTCATTGTGGTGTTTTTGCTGGATGACTACAGAACAGTTAATTTAATACAAGGGCTTCATCCTGAAATGCATCACATTGTTCCAAGCAGTTCATGTTAGGAGTAGAGATACATGGAGTACATGTTTCATGCAGTGAAAACAAACCTGCACAGACCTAATTATGTGGAAAACTTCTGTCTAAGTTTTCTAATTTCAAAACATGAAACACTCTCCCATGCTTTAGAGTGAAGTGGTAATATTTTGAGAAATGAAAACATTTCCTCATGCACATGAACTGTTCAAAGTTGCTGCAAGCCTATTTCTGTAGCTTCTGCTCAATTTCTTTATGTAAACCACTTGACAAGTACAGCAGCAGAAATTTCAGCTGATCACAAAGGTAGGTGTCTCCATTCAAACTGTATAAGCTAGTAAGAAAATAAATGCCAATTACTTTCTACATGCTTGTTTAAAAAGGCTAATACTTTAAAAAAAGTGAAAATCTAGTCCTCTGATGGTTCAGAATACGGATTCAGTCAGATATTTGTTCTCTACTATGAGATCAGCCAAAACTAAAAAAAACCCCAGCATATACACATATGTAATACAGAGATTAACAGTGGCAAACTGCAGCAACGTAACCAAAATGGTTTAATAATTAAGATACGAAATTAAACCAACATAGAGGATACCCACAAAGTAGGCATTCTTAAAGAGCTGTTCAAAACTTCAGCAGTACAATGCCACCTTCTGCTGCTTCCTTACCTGGAAGTACTTGGGCAGACCATCTCTATCATTCTTCTTATAAAAATGCTTGGGGTCCAGTGAAGCTCTCATCTTCAAAACTTTAAGATCATTTTTCAGTTCACTTGTGATTTCTGGGGCTTTCATACCAAACCAGCCATCACCTGTTGTTTTCTCTCGCTCTGCCTAGGATGCAATACCAAGAAAAATGAATTTGCATTCAGGAACTAGGATGGGGCAGAAGAGGGAACTCTTTCCTACAAAAGATGGATAAAGCATTTAGAATATAAATACGTACATTTAAAATGTGTACGTTATGGCCCTTACAAAGAAGGTCATCAGCACTGTCCCAATGACAGATTTGTACCATCTGAGCATATCATCTATCACTTCACTGTCCTGGTGACTTTTCACAGGACGGCTTTTCACAGGACAGCTCGAAGACACTAAACTGAAGTTCATCCCTTCACTTCCAGTGCAGCCTGTATATGCACACAGTCCCAGCACAAGGTTTTCTACCACAGCTTATTTTGTTATTTCAGGCATTATCAGCTCTTCACTTACCCTGCGTTGTTTCTTTAGCTGGTGAAGTGATTCCCTGAAGGGTGGGACACATTCCTTTTTTTCAAAGTCTGGAGTTATCACACTCTTCTGCAAGAGCTGTAAGGATTTTTTTCAACATTAGAACAGTTACTTCATGGATACAAATTTTACTACTTAACTATATTTACAGAACTTGCTAAAGGAATCATATGGAATCTAAACAAGCATTTTAATGCAATACTGATCCACAAAAAATGCAGTACAGATCTTCAGAACAGAATCCTGGCCAACAACAGAAAGCACTTGGCTTGCTCTCAAAGTAGTGAGACAGCGAAAGCTCTGGAATAAAGAGGGCTATCATGGATGAGCCAAAGAAAACAGTCTCAACAGAAATAACATATTCCCTTTATCTCAAAGGGTGCTTTTGAAATAAAATGGCTAATTCCGTACTAGGGAGAGTACAGACTTTTATCTACTGGAATTCCTTGTGGCTATGGACTAAATATCTTGTCACAAGACCTTCAGCTCATGTACCATTAGGCAAAACTGCAGGTATAATCAACTTTGGTTTATTATATAACTCTGGAATTTGCACTGCTTTTCAGTTTCTGAAGTGTCATGTATGTTTAAATTTTTATCATTAAAATGTAAATCCACACTTTGGTCAAAAAGAATGGACATTCTCAGCAAACCACAAAAATGATACTTCTTTAAAAGCAAACAAACCAACATTATTAACATTGTTGTGTTACTGTAGTCTCAGGTAACTGAATAATTGTAAACACATTACCTGATCTTTCTTCTTCTCCTTCAGATGTTCAATTACACTCGATCTAGGCTTCTGCTTTTTTGCATCAAAACTAATATATAAACCTCCAAGCTTCTTGATATTCAAACCAGGGTCTATGCTGCTGGAAAGATGTAAACTAAAAGAGAAATAGTTAATTATTAGAATATTGTAACATGCATGCAGCTAAACTTTCTATTGCCCTCTGAGAAAGATGAACAAAACCCATATTTTTCTTATTCTTCCAATTTAGGTTCAGTTCTGCAATGATTTTTGATATCTGGAATATTTAATTTAGAAGTGACAGAAGATGAGGGGGATTCATGCCATTATATGAAGTGAGATTTTATTCTTGAAAAATACCTGTGAAATCACTTCCATAAATCTTTCATATTAACTGCAATGCTGCATTCTTATATATTAATATACTCTGTAAAACTGAATTCTTAAATTTGCTTAGCCTTGCCAAAAGAACTCATGACCAGCATTCTTCTTAACAATGAGAAGTGTGCTAGCTGAAGAAAAAAAACAAAACCACAAACATATGGGTGGTAAAAATAGTGTCAACTCTTAGTGAGAAGAATGAAAAAACTAGAATTCACTGTAGGAATGTTCTAATCCTTGTCTGTATAACCATACTAGAAACAAAATTATTAAACTTGGATAAGTAAGTGGTTAGATGGTTGCATCCAGAGGGTAGTGGTCAATGGCTCATAGTCCCAATGGACATCAGTGACAAGTGGTGTCCCTCAGGGGTCCATATTGGGACCAGCATGATTTAATACCTTCATTAATGACACAGACAAAGGGATCAAGTGCACCCTCAGCAAATTGCAGATGACACCGAGCTGAGTGGTGTGGTTTACACACTTGAAGGATGGGATGCAATCCAGAGGGACTTAGACAAGCCCAGGAGGGTGGCCCCAGGAATCTCATGAGGTTTAACAAGACCAAGTGCGAGGTGCTGCACCTGGGTCGGGCCAACCCCTGGTGTCAGTACAGGCTGGGGGATGCAGAGAGAGAGCAGCCCTGCCGAGGAGGACTCCAGGGTGCTGGTGGATGAGAGGCTGGACATGAGCTGGCAATGTGCACTCACAGCCCAGAAAGCCAACCCTGTCCTTCTAATCAAAAGAAGATTAAGACTTACTTATCCAACCGAAACAAGAGTATTATGCTTTAAACATACGAAGTACACAAAGGGATTTTAGCAGCAGTTGGACTACAAGAGTCAGGAAGTACCACCCCACCCAAATTATACTGATTCTATGCTAGGCTGGTTTCCCTTGAAGTGTGACCATCCACAGCACAGCAAGAACTGACACACAAAATTATATGCAACTGTTTACGATTAAAAAGCATGATCTAATTAGGCAATGTGTAAGGAATTTACTGGATTTTTTGTTACTTATGTTCCAACTAAAAAAAAAACAAACATCAAAACCCAAACCCCACAATTAGGAAAACTGTGACCTGAATACACAATTGAGTCAGTCTGACCAGTTTAACCCAGTTTCACATTTTGCTTTTTAAGCTGAACACATACAAGGCCTCCAGATGTGAAAAAATTTCAGAATTCTGTTCCTGCTACATACAAAACTGAGAAAAACCTTGAAACCCTCAATTTGTGGACCATATTTGTATTTTATAATACATGCAAGCCTATTTTCCACACCAAAATGACTTATGTGATGAGAATACTCCTTCATTTATTCTGCATCATTTAGCATTTAAGTACATATCCTATCCATATTTTTGAACAAAATGCAGATTCTTTACTATTCCCAGAAAGATACTTACACATCAGTCTTATTTTTCAATAAATCATCCTCTTCATCTTTTTCATCTTCATCTATCAATTCTTCTTCAGCCTCTTCCAAATCTGATTCTTCACCTTTTTCATTTCCTTCATGTTTACTTTCAGCATCACTGTCTTGGTCTACCTCATCTAGATAATACTTTTGGTTGGAACTCATGCCAGGCTCAGTATCAATTACAAAAAGACCTTCAACATGCAGTGAACTCTTTTTTAAAGATTTGTTGAGGGAAGGAGTCCTCTCATCTGACTTTTTATAACACAGATTCTCATCAATTGTATCTGTGTTTGCCACATCACTCTTTTCAGATTCATCACTTTCACTGTTGCTCAGAAACAATGCAACAGAATCATTACCACTGCTTGATCCTTCAGTGCTGTGGAACCCCTCATATTCTTTTCTCTGGTCTTCACCACTGTCAAGCACCCTGCTTTTATCGATGCTATCAGTTCTCTGAGCAACAGCTATGTCCTTTGGCAGACTGCTCGCTGCACTAGTTCGCTTACTCCCTGACTTATCAGAATGTGTGAAAGACTGCTGTGCATCTGCCTCAGCATCTGCTCTGTTGCATTCTGAAATTTTTTTACTTTCATTTGGTGTTATTTGCTCTTGGGATTCTAGAAATTGCTTGACACTCGTGCACTCAGTCAAAGAAATATCCATTTGCTCTAGATTCCCTTCCCTCTCAAGTATTTTACTCTGATCTTCCTGTATTTGGCCACATGCTGCTTCTGAATGCTCTATGTCAACAGACTGTGAGTTTTTTACTGCTTTTTTCACAGGTGATTTAATGTCAATTTGTTTCATTTTTGTAAGACTGCTGGGTGTCACATCATTTAAAACATCTTCTTTTGCATCTGAACTCTGGGTTGTATTAGCAGATTTGGAAGAATGCGTGCTTTTAGGTGACGTGGGTTCTTTATTACCCTTAATGACAGTGGAAGCATCTTCTGTGTCAGAGATAAGTTCTGCAGGTCTAGAATCAGAAATTATTATGGGCTCAGATTTAACAGTGTCCTCAATTAAATTCTCATCTTCTGAAGCAAATCCATCTTCTTCCCCACTCTGCTTAGTAATTTTTGCTTGTGATTTCATTTGCATGCTCCTAGTAACTCGTTTGCTAGTGATGAATGGTTCCGTATGAGAACTTAGGCAACATGATTCTGTATCAGAAGTATCTTCACTCTCTGGCTGTAATTTCTTTTTGCTTTGCCTGCTTCTTGTACTTCTGGTAACATTAGGCATCTGGACACCAGAAACAGCAGAGGAACAAGACTCAGCTTCAGAGATATTATCTTCGTCCAGAATCCTGCTTAACTTATTTACAAAAGCTGTACTGTCATGTCTTCTTTTGTCAGCAGAATCTGGTTGATAAGGAATTACAATTTGTCGTCTTCGTGTTACTCTTACAAACAAAGGTGTCTGGAAACCAGACACAGAAGAGCAGTTTGATTCTGTTTCTGACACATCCCCATCAACTTGGGGCTCCATAACTGATTGTCCTGAATGAACAATTGTGTTCTCATTCCTAGTAACCTGCATCTCAGAGCTATCACTGACATCTGACTTTGTTTCTGCATGTTCCAACTCTTCAAACTGAGATTCCTGAATCACCCCTGGCTTATGAACTGATTTAGTTCTTCTTTTAGTCATCCTCCTAGTAACAGGAGTACTAATTTCAGCAGATCCCACCTAGAAAAGGAGTAAAAAAGGTATGCTATTGATATGTAAAATAACCCTATAAAAAGGATGCTATAAAAATCACTAAGAATTCTTTTAAACAAATCTGCTCATACTGACAACATATTACATGTCTCTGTGTAGTCTTATCTGTGTGTAAGAAGTGTGAACAAACCATCCCTTGTTTATCTGTCTGCTGTCTTTTGGTCAAGGCAGGAGAAGAAACATACAAATATCTTCTGATTCTAAAAACTCCTGGCAAGTTGCCATGGGAAGCAAATGCAGAAGCAATGTTCAGAAATATTCAATTATTTGCTCCTCTATAAAACACTGAAGACTAGTGACTGTCAGACTGTGCCCCAAAATGCTTTCCAACACCAATTTTAGCAGCTTTAGGAACAAGCTGGCCTCACAGCAACCGCAACACTAAATACAATCTGCCAAAAGTTATTGTAAGTAACACAGAGATGCAAACAGAGAGAAGTATACCTTTAACTCGCAACGCTAAGTGGCCTCAGGCCCTACGGCGGCAGGGATGCGGCACGGGCAGTGCGGGCGCACCGACACTGTCGCCGTCACTGCCGCCGCTGCAGCTGCCGCCGCCCCGGCCCGCGGTACCGGCGGGGCTCCCCCGCCCGGCCCGGCCGCGTGGCGATGGCGGCCCCGCGCCCGCCCGCCCCCGGCTGCGCTCACCTCCGCCGCACCGGGGGGATCGGGCCAGGGCTCCGAGGGGCTGCCGCCCGCCCGGGCCCGCGCCCCCTGCTCCCGGCGCCGCGCCGCCGCCGCCCGCCTGGTGTTCACCATGTCGCCGCCACGCCGCGCCCGCCCCTTCCCTCCTTCCTCCCCTCCTTCCTTCCTTCCTGCCGCCCGCCCTTCCGGGCCCCGCCGGCCCGCCCCGCCGGGGGAACACCGGGCTGCGGGGAGCGCGGCCGCGGCCGGGAGGGGAGGTGGGTTCCGCTAAGGGGGAATCGCGGGGTGTAGGGCACTTGAAGAAGTGCAAAAGACTTTGTGACAGTGTAAAATGCTCTTACTGAGATAAGAATGTATTGAGATAAGAAGCACTAGCTAAAAGCCTACAAGAATTTAAAATTTAATCAAGCTTTCAAAGGGTTTCTCATGGAAGGAAATCCCATTTCTCCGACCGATGCAAAACAAACCAATGAGATAATGTGAAACCAATAGCGTAACACTTTATCAGGTTGAATCTAGAAATACCATGTCTTAGAAGGTACTTTTCTACAGCAAGCAAATTGTTAACAGTTTACAGAAAGGAAATAAATCATGATCCCAGTAGAACAGCCTTTCCATTGTTTTTGAATAATTCTTGTTTTGTTTCAATTTATAAAACTGAGCACACACACAAGTTAATATGATACAGAATGTATAAGCCAAATAAAGACAGAACTTACAGATAGTGGTTAATCATCAGCAGCACACAACTCATAGCTGGTAGGGAAGTTTAAAATTAAACTCATGTAATTTTGAACTCTGACACACACTTGCCCAATGTTAAAAAAAACCCACTACATTTTGATTAGGAGAAAAAAATTCAAACTTTTATTGATGCATTACTAGTTCCAGTTCCCCATCTCTCTCATTTATCAAAAGAACTGAAGAGCAAAGAAAATTTCCCACTATTTGCCACCTACAAATAAGATATTTGAGGACTCAAAAGGTATCTTGAAAAACCTTCATCTTTTAACTTCGTGGAATGGACTATATGAAGCTGACACTCTACCTACAGGCATTCAAATTCCACTAGCTGCCTATATGACAGAATTTAAAAGATGTTGATGAAAATTGATTCCCTTACAGTCCAAATCTCAAAATATGTACAACTAAGTTAATGAGTACTACCAGTATGAGGTCAATGCCCCTGCCTGAAATCAAAATGAAATTTATTGTCTTAGACACTGTGTCAAAGTTCCTGCTGAACTACAAGTTGAGCTTTTGCTATCTATTGTGATTTAATGGCCAAGGGGAGGAAAAGGCCTTTTTGATAGAAAGACTAAGTTAAACCAGAAGCCTTGCCTTAGCTGCAGCAATCTCTCTTGGATTCGAAAGCCAGTGCGCTAAGCTCCTGCCAGTCAGAAAGATACCTAACCTCAAGCTAACCCTTGTTTTGTCATTTCTGAATGGCACTCAAGCATCAAAGTTTCCTAGGCAACTGCAAAAGAAGTAATTAATTTTACACAATGCTATAATGAACAGCACCAGCATTTACTGTCTATTCTACTTGGCCAATTGATTGTGTAGGTCACAAGTATCAAAAAAACAAGCCACAGTTGAGAAGGAGACAGGCACAATTCAGTTTTTGATTAACGGATTTCTTCATCACTTGTTTTCAAATCTTATTTTAAACATTCACAAATAATACATTTTCTATTTCAAACAGCAAAAATGCCATCACACTTGTGCGAACGTCAAACAAAGCGTATTGAGGCACAAAGAAGCCAGAAGGAATTCAAGTAACAGTCAGAAAGTAATTTGGAAGATGCAATTTTTTTCTAAATCACAGAGATCTTTTACACTCTATTAAAAATAAACCAATTTTCCCATCCCCATAAATTAAACAGCTGACTTGCATATATATACATACCAAGCAATGAAATACCAGCTTAATTTTTTTGGGTAGTTTTTCATAAAAGATGACAATTTTCTATAAAAACTAGTCCTTGAATGCTTGAAATCTATGCACCTACCAGATAAGTATTATTTAAGAGAAATTTGTTTTTTAAAAAACCAAAAATATATGTTTCTCTATACTACCTAATGGCAGCTAAAATATAATGATAATTTTTACAGTGAACTGGTCATAAAAAGAAAAATATTTTAAACTGTTACTCTATAGATAGCTTCAAATAAAAATAAATTTCATAATTTAAATGAACTGGTCAATAGGTTAAGAAAGAAAAATAGTGTTAGAACACTACAGACACTCTTGCTGACATCACACAGAATAATTACAACTTTTGGTATTTTGTTATAAATGCTGTAAAAGTGTTTCTATGAAAAATGCAATGTTCCCCCATCCCAAAGAAATTTAAACAGCCATTAAAAAAAAAAAAGGTTTTAAGATGCATTTCTTTTAGCTTGCATGATATAGCCTTTGGACTTGATAATTCCTCTGCTTTTTACAATGACTGAATACCGCAGAAGCCATAAAGGAATCCACTCGCTTGCTTTCACGTTCTGGATGCTGTCCTGAAGAACTTCTTGGAAACTTGCTTCACAAAGTAATTCTGAAGTTAAAAAGGGACATTTGTGCTTAAAATAATGTCATGTAAACAGCTGCAAAAAGCAACACTTACTAAGAGAAGCCTTTTCCTACAGTCAAAGATCCTAAGTAGTGCCACTAACTCTACAGATCCACTCTTCCAGAATGCATGTAGGGTAAAAGCAGCTAAATATTACAGAGTAAATCTTCAGGACACTTTTTTTGCAACTTTGAGTGTTTCCTACAAAACCAATTAACTGAAATTTTAACCATACCAAATGGAGTTGATGAGTAGAGCCATTAGCAGGAGAAAATGAAAATTAAATTTGAGAAGCGAGCTAGACAAACTAGAGGTGAATTAAGCATAAGGCTGAAATCAGCGAAGTACTGAGCATTCAGAGTTACCTCTGCAGTCACTGGAAGCTCAGCATTTATAGCATCTCCCATAACTGGGCTCATAATAACCACAAGCCCAGAAAGCATTAAAAGGAATGGGTTTAAATGCCGGAAAGCAGGAAAGGAAGGCAAGTACAAATCCTCCTTGTTTCCTCTGAAAAATTAGTCAAGAGAACAATCTCACTGATGAGGGGTGCTCCCAAAAGACAGAATCAATACTCTCAGCTGGTCATTACAGAAAAGCTAAGCTTAGCAAACAATGCATAAAGGAATCATTACTTGTGCTGTTTTCTATCAAATCCTCTTCTCCTTCATTTCATGACTTACGATAGAGAGTACTTATTAAATTGCAAGTTGCATTTTGAACTTCACGGGACATGGAAATTGTCAGATTGAATGGAAATTCATCCTGCACACTGCCAGAGCAGTGATAAATCATGCTCAGGCACTGATGAAGTTCATTAGTTGTAACAGTGGTACTATGAAGCCTATACTTCATAAGTAGCGCTTCATATAGTCTTTGGGGCCAAATGGAAAGGAAGGAGAAGGAAGGAAAAGTATCATCATGAACAGTTGGTCAGAACGAAGAATGTAGGGAAGGAATTAACTAAATATTGTTTAAGACTTCTCATTACTCCAGCAAGATATTTAAGGTGTCCTTATAGTGAAGAAGATTAGATGATGTTTGAAAGAAACTAATATAATAACCCAGAATATTCTAGAGAGCTGGCAACCCAGTTCTACAGCCCAAAGGAAAGCCTCCAATTTCTTCAATCATTAAGCAAATGAATCACTACATAAAACAAGTGAAGAATTTACAGCAACATTTTTTGTAATAATGTTAAGAAGTCAAGACTTTGAAAGAATCCTACTTAAAGCATAGTAATTTTACAGACCTAGTATTACCAAACTACTCAGAAATCAACTGACCATTAACATTTCTATGTAATCTATTTCACAGACAAATCCTGGGCAAGTAGACTTTCATTTGTCATTTACTGCCTTCAGCAACAGAGCTGTCCTTTCATTCTATGTTTTGTGGAAATACGCAATTCCATTAACATACGTATTACAAACATCTCGTAGGTTGTTCCTCTATTTACTCTATTTTCTCTGATTAAAACTATTTCAAGAAACTATCTGAAGCCGAAAGATTGCTTTCTCCCCCCTCTTCCTTGAAGCAACAGCAAGAACTTAATAGAAATATTTTATAAAGGAGAAAATTTTAGAATGTTTGGCTCAGGATTCAAATGTAACAAACTTTGAAAAGATTATTCCCAATTTTGTATTGAATAAATGCACTTCGAAGGCTTCTATTAACTTAGCTGGCAAAGTCTTACCTTTTGGGTCATTGTGAGTTAATAGCTGTATGTCACGTTGTTTTGCAAATGCTGTGAGATCAGGTGGCATCACACAGCAGGAAGCTAGGTTCACCTGATTGCTACTTGGTTTCACCTGAAAGTAACAAAACACTTTTATAAGAAAAAAATACTAATGGACTTACTTTAGTTGTTTCCCCAATACCCTCTATTACAACAGAAATTTTGCTTTCAACAATTTGCCTTTGACCATTGTTTTGAAGGCTGAGCAAAGCTAATTAATTCTACACGACTAATTAATGTAGGCAGCTCTGCAATTCCCTGCAGCACAGAGCCCAGAACAAGAGTAGGATCTAACTTCAGGTGCTGCCTTAGCAAGAGGAGTGCTAAGTCACTCCACTCTGACTTCCTATCTGCTTTTTTTTCCCCTCTCATGTAAAGCTTACATGAGCATGGGCACACACTAGTACCGTCCTCCATCACTCAGCTGTTAAGAGGCAATTTGAGTGCTGCCCTCAGCTCTGAGGGCCCCGACACAAGAAGGACGTGGACCTGGTGTAGCGAGTCTACAAAAGGGTCACAAAGATGATCAGAGAGCTGGAGCACCTCTCCTATGCAGACAGGCTGAGAGTTGGGGTTGTTCAGCCTGGAGAAGAGAAGAACCCCTTCCAGTACCTAAAGGGGCTACAAGAGCTGGAGAGGGACTTTTTACAAGAGCATGTGGTGATAGGGCAAGGGGAAATGGCTTTTAACTGTCAAGGCAGGTTTAGATTAGATATTAGGAAGAAATTCTTTACTGTGAGGGTGGTGAGGCACTGGAACAAGTTACCCAGAAAAGTCGTGGCTGCCCCATCCCTGGAAGTGTTCAAGGCCATGTTGATTTGGGCTTTGAGCAACCTGCTCCAGTAGAATGTGTCCCTGACCATGACAGGGGGGTTGGAACTAGATGATCTTTCAGCCCATTCTATGAATTAGTCTCATTGGACAACAGAATATTGTGCTACTTCCCTCAGTCTGTCTTCCTCTTTACATTTAAGCTTTCCATTCAAAAAGCATTTTTCCTAGGGGAAATCCCTCTATTCATAATACAGCTTTAAGTGAAAACAGCTATGTTTTCAGAGTCACTGGAATAAATCTGAAGGTGTAGGTGTACTGTTTATACTTTCTAAATATAAAAGCATTCAAAACTCAAACCTTCAGTACCTCAAAGAACCTGCTACTGAACAGACTTGTGGTTTCCAGCTCTTGGTGGTCAGTACATAAGAACACTGAACAAGCAACAGTCACACTTTGAGCCTCCCCCACCTTGAATAACATTGTGACCATCCATAAAATGCTGACAATAACAGAGCTAATTAATAATTTGTATATAAACCCATTTATAACAAATGTTTCTAAGTGTGTCAGCCACAAGCAGTTATTCTGTCCTAAGAAATGCTGTGAGTTGGAAGTTTGTTCTCACCTGTGCCCACAGATACAGCTGCTCTAACAGTGTTTTATCCAGGTCGGAGGTACCTATGGCAACAATCTTTTTGTTTTGAACTAGATTTTCAAGTTCTTGCCAATAAGGTTGCAAATATGCCAAGGAGAGGTTAGTTCCATCTTCAATGGGAGGTGGGGCAATAATGACAGAGTCTAACTGAGCAACTCCGAGGGCAGAACACGCTGCAGAAAAAGAACAAAGACACCGAAAAATCTTTTGTGAGACACAAACATAAACACCATGACTTCTAATTCAGCAAAAACCACACCTCCTGCTTCACTCCACTAGCCTCTCATTCACCATTTGAAACTGCAAGTGTATCAGCAGTCAAGAGAAGTAAACAATCTTTAGCAAACAATCAAACAATCAAACATGCCACTTTAAAAGACCAAGTTTCAACTGTAAGTCTTGGGAAAGAAAGAAAAAAAGCAAAAACCAAAACCAACAGAAAATGAACAAAAGCATGAAGCTTTTTCTCCTTTTCAACATTAAAACTGTATTTTCCTCTAAAGACAGTGGTGACATACAATTCTTTATTCTTTCACTCTCAATTTCTTCTAAAATTTGTAACTTTCACTCTGAACTATAACTCAAGGACAGGGCATGGGCTAGCAAAACTACTTAATACACGTGAGGAGTTAGACTAAAAGCACACCAAATATGGAGATTTAATGTAGGAGAGAAGTGGAAGTATTGGAGTATCACTGAGCTGGAGCAAAAATGCACATCATGAGGCCTCTTCAGCACAGCAAAAGGAACAGAACCAAGTAGCTAAATAAATTATTTTTTCTTAGAGAAGGATTCTATTAATGTATGTTTAACAAATGGTACTGCAACTTGCAATAAAGAGGCTATTAACTGGGGCATCAATAGAAAAGAATTATATCCGACCCTTCCTTTTTTGGTCACCCCTTATGCCCAACAATCTTATGAAGTGGTGAAGTTCTGTGCTGCTCACAATTACTGCTACGTTAGGCCAACAAACTTTATGTATCAGTACAGATATGGTATTTTCAATAAAACTTAACTATTTCATCAGCTACTTACAGCATTGATTTCCTAAATAATCTCTGAAATACCACACAGTCAGTAGCAAAGTTTATCATGTTAAAAATAACTGGCAACTAACAAGAACTACTGTATCACTGTTATTAAAACATCACATGCTATTCACTTTTTAACAAGTTTTGTGGGATAGAATAAAAACTTGCTCCTGCTTGAAGGAAGGAATCACATTTGAGTTTGTGGACCCAAGGTCACAGTGATCCACATTTAGTAAGTTTACTGACTGAACTAATGTGCAAAAAGATTTGATTACCTAAGTGTCAATTAATAGGAAAACAGGATATATTTGTGACAGTGACTAAATACACCTCTTAGAAATAAAATTGGAACCTATCCCATCGAAGTTCTTGAGTAAAAAAGAAATTGTACCATAATTATGAGTTTCACACTTACCCAGGTCAACTGCATCTCTGATCGATGGAGAATTTGATCCAACGATGAAAAGCTTTGCTATTTTCAAAGAAACTAGAATCAATAACTAAACAAGCCAAGTATTATTAATATATAGCCATTTACTTTTGCTATATACACTATTAATGAGTTCTTGGGTAAAAGGTTTTTAGAATATACACCAATTACTTAAAAAATTGGAAAAAAACCAACTTTCTGAAAGGTGACTGCCCAATAAAGACATTGTTCTCTTAACTTTCCACATTGCTGTGCAGTCTCAGAACAAGAAATCATCCAGTTAGGTGATCTAATGAGCTGTAAAGCATCAAGACACTAAGCAATAACCGTAACAACCTGTATAAAAACCCCAAATGTAATAGTACGAACAGACTTCTTCACAACTTACTGAGACTCAAAATGTACTAGTGTTAGTTTGGACTGCCTCCTTCAAGTTCATCATATTCAACCTGGAAAAATTATGCAAATAAATGTGCTTCCAATGCTATTTCTTAATTCCAGTATTAGCTGTAATATTTTGCTTCAAAAAAGTCAAAGACTCACAAAATACATTTAAAATATCTTGAGGTGATGTAAGTTAAAATAGAAAAATGTCGAGGTGCTTTAAAACCTGCAATATTAATTCAAGTCTTTCTTAGACAACGTTTAGATTACCCAAAGTATCTCGGTGTGCACTGGTGTCATCTGACTTTGCAATTACAAAACACAGCAAAAAAATATACATATATGAATATCCTATTAATGACTGCATATGAAACCTTTTTATGCCACTGGATTTTTTACTGTATTCTTACCTGATACTTTCAACTCATCCCTTTCTTCAGGATTTATTTTTTCTATAGCTTGAGCTACAGTACATTCCAGAACCTCCAGTGTTTCCTGTAGTAAGTACATGAGACTTAGGAGCAACTCATCAAGAGAAGACAGTAAGCCCCTGAAGAATGTATTTAAAATTATAAAAAAAAAAAAAAGGCACCTTACAGCAGTTAGACAGAAAAATAGTAGAAAAATGCAATGACAAAAAGTAACCCAAGGTTTCTTGATTTTTGAGGGGAAGTCAGAAAAATGAAGATATATAAAAGGCCCTATATGCCTCTAATATAAAAAAGTATAAATTACTGGTAAGAATTATTGGAACAAGATTTAGTAGTTCTAGGTCTGATTTTATGATGCAAAAAGACTGCTGTGCTAATTCAAACTACACTTTTTTTAAAAAAAGCCTCATGATCAGCTGAAAAAAACCCATGAGAATTAGGAGATTTGAGTGTTGGATGGGAACATCTTTGCATAAAAGTATTTTGTAATTTCACTGAAGCCTGTGAAAATGATGTAAAATACAGATTTAAAATAGTAATTTTGAAACTAAAAACTAGGAAAGTTTCAGACTTTTCACCGTCTGACCTCATTTAAGACTAGGCTGACACTTCATGTCAGCTGGCACAAGGTGACTTTTTAAAGTCTTTATCTACATGAGACTTTGTATTATATGCATGCACATACAACCAAAAAACTTTTGCCCCAATCAAAAACTCTTTGGTAATTTTTGCTGCCCTACCAAAAGATTCTCAAGTGAGCCTTTGAGTTATTCAATAACTCAAAGCATTTTAAACAGCATTTTAAACAAAAGTTAGCTTTTTTTTTTAAATTATTGGATATCAGTATAATTCAAGACAGAATTTGGAATTATGCAGTTAACATATTTTGATAGTAAAACCTAGCTTACACTAAATAATTTACTTTGATGGATCACTACATCTTACAGAGACAAGTGTTTATGTTCTTTTCTTGAACAATCATTAGTTCCTCCACATATCATTCAGCAATAACTGCCTCATACTCTCCAGTCTGGAATGCAGCAATGTGCAGCTGATGCCATCATTACACAAGAACTGGTAACAAAACCCAAAGAAACTATCAAGAAAGTTTTTTTAGGTTTGTTTTTGTTGTTGTTTTTGGGTGCCTTTTCTTTTCCTGAAACATGCTAATATTTCACAGAGCAAATAATGTATTTAGCGGGAACCTAATATTGTTTTGCTGAATTTCAGAAACAAAAGTGAAAGAGAAGCAGGCAAATACACCCAGATCTTAATGTCAGATGTCCATGTCTGTGGCTTTAAGACTTATGCAGAAGTCTTTAGCTCTCAAGGGAAAATTGCCACTTCTGCATCTTCAGAAGTATTTCCGAAACAACAGATGCTACACTTCAGAGATCCCCTCCAAATGGGATGGTTCTCAGCTGTCTATGAACTCCATAGTTTAGAGAATTCTCCACTGAGTTTCAATAAGCATGCTAGCAAACTTCCATGGTACACAGATTTGTTTTTTCTAATTGTCCCAACAATTAATTTAAAATCTTACAGACCAGGACTTTTGTTTCGTAAGAATTGTCTTATCTGCCACCAACAGGATTCTTTCTTTACTTTGATATTTCTTAACCTCTCCAAATTTACTAAAGATGAAGAAAAAAAAAAAGGAGTTAAGATATATTCCTTTAAGGTATCTGGAGCTGCATATACTTTTACAGAAATTTAATAGATTGATTTATATTTCAGAAGTGTAACCACGTACCCATTTCTCTGATTTCACATGTAACGTGGATAACATGCATAACATCTCTCCTACCTGATTTATGTCTTGTCCAATCTTTGAGCTCCATTCAGTCAGTGTTTTCTGGATGCAGTCCCGCACCTGCAAAACATGTTTTCATATTGAAGTGTGAGTATGGTTAGAGCTGCACAGAAATACAAGGGTTCATGGACGGAAATACAAGGGTAGGACAGACTGAGGAGGTGAACTAATAACACCACTCCACAGAAGATTCTTCCTTCATATCTTCTGAAATTTGTCCAAACTAGCTTACTTACATATTTTCCTCTTCTCTTTCAGAGTTTTAGCAGTCATACAAGTACTTTATTTCTCAGACCAATGCCATCCTAAAGGAAAGAATAATGCTAAGCCAGCAACAACTAGGGTGTTGGGTGGTTTGGGTTTTTTTTAATGCAGAGATTCTTAAGTTACAAAGTAGTCAGATAAGAGCATATGTGCTGTAATTGTAGAAATGAGGCTTTACAATCAATCAGTAAATACTCATTATATTAATTACCTCTCTTTTCAAGATGCATACAACCCTTCTCATTTACTGCCTACCTACTCCAAACCACTAGTGCTTTTAAGTCCTTCATTACTGTAGGGGGAACCTTCAGATCCTACCCCACATTTGCATTTTTCCTGTGACAACAGATGCAAAATAAACTCGACTAAGATTCTGATCGTGGATTTTGTTGAACACAGCAAGATATAACTATTGAGTCTAAATCAGCTGATAAAGTGCATTCTGTACCAGCGTGATAGCTGTACCAATGATGCAACTTCCCTCTGATCCGTCCTGGGAGTTAAGTACAGGTACTGCCCGACTGCCCTCTGCCACAGGTAGGAGCACTTCCACGAGCTGCTGCTTTACTTCACTTTCAACGGTATATTTTATAACTGTGTGCAAACCTACTCTTTGTACCATTAAATAGCAATTTCCTATGACACCTACATTAATTCAGAGAGCTCATAACACCATGTGCAAACTAGCAGTCAACACCTCCCTGATATCACAAAGACACAATAGAGCAATAATACTTTGTGAGCACATTCTACACATTCTTTCCCAGTCATTTATAATAGCATTTAAAAAAAACCCTGAGTCAAAAGGCCAGAACTGACCCAGTAAATAGTTAAGCATAATAACTCTTTAATAAAATAATTCTTCATCCTATTTTGATGCAATTTATAATGCTATCTTTTCCTTTCTGAGGGCGAGACAGTGCTAAACATATATACTCTATATGTTGCTGCTTTGCAACTACCACAGTTCATATTTCTACTGCAGTTATGCACAAGCCTCTGACTCCAAAACACACCACTCCCCTGCCCTCGGGCCATGTGGAAACCGAAGTGTATTTGACTGTTTTGACCAGCTTTTCCAAACACAGCTGCATTCCTAAACTCCTAACACTGTGTTCATAGTTTGCAAAATTTTAGCTTACATTCTGCCCCTGAGTACTATACATATACTAACTACACCAAATAGAAGAGTTAAAAGCTAATTTATTTTCGATGATTAACACCAATATTTGCTTTTGGAAATCCAGCAACTCTGGAAAGCAGACAGATTTCTCTGTAAATAAACGAATTTAAATACTTTAACTGATGAGTTATGCATGCTGGCCACTCTTTATTTAAGAGCCCTCCAGAAACTACTCGTACAAAGGTGCCCATAAGGATACAGCTATGTCTTTGCTACAGAAACTAGCCCTATTTCACACAGGTCACAGATTCTTTAATAAGTAACCAGGCCAAATAAAAAAGTTATTATCACATGACAACTAACAAGAGCATGATGAATTCTTCCTTCTTGTTACATCATCCTCCCAGACACCTTTCTTACCATTTGTGAATAATTAATGTGCACTCATCCAGCTTCCAGGTGATCAACAGCGTCACTACATGGCAATAACCAGCCAAACCCATAGTTTTTCTAATTATTAAGTGACTATTCTGAGATTACTGTGTCATGATGAGACAGCAAATACAGTGGTTCTGAAGTTCATGGCCGTAGGCTCTCCAGGTATTTTATGAGAACTGTTCTAAGTGTTGATACATACTGCTAAAGGTAATAGTTTTAAAGTGGTGATTAAAAAGTTCTTTTCAACTTTTTAACAAAGAATGACAGGTATACTCTTTAAAGAGGACAGCGATGACTACTTTTCCCAAGACCTGTCACTACCAAGAAATTAAATTAACTTCAGGTTAGAAAAGAGAATTTTCATCACCTGTAATGCAAGCTCATAGCTATTCATATTTTTACGTTGCTGAAGAAGTATCAGGGATCTCCTTTGCCATTACAGGCAGCACTTAAACTCGCAGGGGCTTTAACTCTTCCTTCCCGAGACCCGAGGCCCGGGCCGGCTCCTTCCCCGGGCAAAGTGCTTCCGGGGGCACGGGGGGCCGACTTCCCCACAGGGCAGAAGGCACCAAGCACACAAAAACGAACAAACCCCAGCTTTGCCTTTCCCATCTCCCGCCGGCGGCGGGCGCGGACCGAGGGAGGCCAAAGCCTTTCCCCGCGGTGACGGGCACCGGGCCAGCCCGTGCCCTGCCAGGACAACAATCCCGCTCGGACAGCGCGGGGAGCGGCACCCGGCGCTCCCTCAGCCGCCGCCGGCCCAGCCCCCCGGCCCCAGGGCGAGCCCCCGCTGCGGCGTCCCGGGGGAAGCCTCGCCCCGGCGCTCACCTCCTCGCCGGGGGTGGCGGGGCACTTCTTGCGCAGGCAGCCCCAGTTGAGTAGGTTGCCGGTCTGCAGGGTGAGCCTGCCGGCGCGCTCCAGCAGCGCGCGGGCGCCCTCCGTACCCATGGGGTCCTGGCGCTGAGGCGGCGGCGGCCGCCGGGCTCTCCGTGACACCTGCGGCCCCGGGCAGCGCCGGCCGTGACTCAGCGCCGGTACCGGGGCGGGGGCGGCGCGGGGACGATGGGCGGCGGGGCGGGCCCGGAGCGGGAGCGGCACCGGCACCGCCTCGCGCTCCCTCACGGCGCGGGGGCCGCACCGCGCAGCGCCCCCTGCGGGCGGACGGGGCGCAGCGCGCGGGGCGGGGCGGGGCGGGGCCGCCCGGGGGCGGGGCCGGGCCGGGCCGGTGGGGCGGAGCCGCTGTCCCGGTTTCGCCGCGCTCCGGGCGGTCCCGGGGGTTGCCGGGACCGCAACCGGGTCGAGCCTGTGTGTCCGTCCCGGCTCGGTGGTTTGGTCCTGGTCCGTGGTTCGGTCCGGGGTCCGGCCCCGGCGGGGCAGTGGCCGCGACACCCCGACCGGCGTCGCGCCCAGAGGAGTACCCGGGACACACGTGGCCCGGCGGTAGCTGCCAAGGGTTCGGTAACACCCCCCGGGCCGTGGGCTGCTGGGCAGGCTCAGTAAATTAATGAAACCATCTGAACTATGGTCTTGGCGCGTTCAAGTAACAGATAGTCGTTGATAGACACCAAGCTAAAAGGCCCAGACAAGGCACCCAAGCGCTTATCCCGTCTGGCTGTGTTTGCATTTGGGGGAAACAATGTCAGAGCAGGACTCCAGTTTTACACCAGTTGGTTCTGGAAGGATTGTGGTTTGGGGATTTTGTACTTTTCTTTAAGAGCAGGGATCTTCTCGAATGCCACATGCTGACTATTAAAGTCCTTCTGTACTGGAGAACCGGGGGGGTGGTTGGCTTTTTTTTTCCCCCATAACTCAAGTTAAAGGGAACAGTGAGCTACATATTGTAATCTTCTTGTCAGCTTGGGAATTTGAATTGTGTTTCTAACAGATTTTCCTTCCTCAGGCTGCATGTTCTGCTAATAAAGAGAACCAATTTGCATAACTTCTGTCTGTCTGAAGCACTGCTTGATCACTCTGGTACAGAATGTTAGTTTAAATGTTCCTTATATTTATGTTCTGATTAATTTTTTCATGTTGGGAAACGTTTTCCTCATTGTATATGATTACAGAGCATATGGAAACGAAATATACTGAAAGAAATGCCAGCTTATTTGGAAAAGCAGTATTTTTTTTCTTTTTCTGTAACATAAAAATCCAGAAGGTCTAACCAGGCCCAAAGGTTAATCCCTCAGACTCAGGGTTGGCTTGGGAAGGAGTGTACATCTCCATATTTGCTCATATTTACACTAGTAATGAATGATGTTCTGTTAGATCTTTCTGATCAGCCTTCTGGCTTTCCCATAGAGGCCTTTTCTTTTGGTGAAATTTATAATTTGATATTTCATTTAAGTAGCTTTGATGGTTATAATTCCATGCAAACAAGTTAAACTTGGAGATAGCAGAAGGTTTTCAAACATTGCGTAGCATAAATCTTTCCGTTTAATGGAAATTTATGGCAGTGAAAAAGCAATGTTCCTTTGTAACCTTGTAGATTTTGCTGATATTTAATTACCTTAGCTCTAGAAAAGAGGATATCACATAATGAAGAACAGGTGGAGGAAAACAGCATCAGCATCTGCACTGCTTTATGCCATGCATTTCATTGTCAGTGACGGCAGGAATATATCACAGAAGAAGGGATCCCAGCAGAGTTCTGTTGTCAGTCCAATCACCCCTGAAACATCAGGTAAATAATCAAAGAAAGAAAGGAGGACGTTTTCTAGCTCATGATTAGTTGTATTTTTGCAGGTTATCTCATTAAGCTACTTCAGATCTTAAAAAAAAAAAAAAAGAAAGGAAAAAAAAATGCGATTGATTTCCTGCAGTAATTCTGCAACGCTGGAAGAAAAATAAATCACCCTTTTTGAATGAAATGCCACTGGCTCGTCACTCCCGGCGGCCGGTGAATATCGCTCTTCTCTCCGTTTTCGAACAGCGGGAGCTGCAGAACTTGGCGTGTGCGAGGTGCGGGCGGTCCCGCACTGCTGCGGCTGCCCGGGCAGCGCCGCTGCCTCGCCGGGAGCGCTCCCGGCCCCGCTCCCGCCGCCGCCCCCCGCGCTCGGCCGGGCAGCGGCCCCGGCCCGGGCGGGGCGGGGGGTCCGCGCTCCGCCTGATTGGCCGCGGCGCGGGGCCCGCGGACGGTGCCGCGGGAGGAGCGGCGGTGGCCGCAGGATGGGCGGCAGGGCCGGCTTCTTCGAGGTGGGTGCGGGCGACGCCGGGCGCGGGGGGCGGACAGGGCGAGGCGAGCCCGGGCCAGGCCCCACAGCATCTCTGCCGCCGGCGGACGGTGCTGCCCGGGATCCCGGCGGGCTCCTCTCTCTTCCCGCTCCATCTGCATTGAAGCACCGGGAAGCCGGAGCCATCCGCTCCCGGGTCTGCCAAGGGAAGTGACCGCCGTTGGAGCCGGGGGGAGAACGCTGCTCGCTGGGGGTTTCCTTGGGGCGAGGGGACAAAAGAGGCTGCCGCCCGCCCCGTCTTTTCCTACCGCGAGCACATTCCCCTCTCCGTTTCTCGTCCCCGCGTCCCCGGTGTCCGTCGGACGCGGTCCCGGCGAGCGAGGCGGGGGGAATCCCCAGGCTCCCGGCGGTCCGCGGAGGTGCTGGATCAGTGGCTCTGGGCTTCCCGCGAATCCCGGTGCTGCCTCGGGCAGCACCGCGGGCAGACTGCGGGGTGGGTCTGGCAGCGCGTCCCGGCCGTGCGGAGAGAGCGAGAGCGAGGAATGTTCTCGGCACCTTCCGTCTCCAACTTCTCGGAAGACCCCGTGGGCAGCCGCTGTGCACCCAGAGCCGTCCCGCACAGCCTTCGGCCCGGTGCAGGCGTGGCCCCGGGGGCAGCGCCCCTGGCTCGGCCCGGCTCAGGACGGCTCCCGGCGCGGCGCCCACCGTCCGACGGGAGAAGCGAGGGGGGCTCTGCTGGTACGGGGTGTTCGAACTTGCGTGGGGAACGAGAAGTAGCCGGGCAAAGTTCAGTACAGTCAGCTCCTTGTGCTTACAGAAAGCGCAGAGTAACGCGCACCTGGGGGGCGTCAAGGTAACATCTCATCGACTTATATAAACAGCCACACAGACTCTTTGCTAGAATTAGTTAGGCTGGCTAATACGAAAAATCTTGAGTGGCTGAAGGTCTGTACAAGCTAAATGACATCAATCCTGAATGTGTTTCAGCAGACTTATACTTCAGTTTCTCCACCACGACTTGCCTAAAAACAATGCACAGGGGGAGGAACACAATTCCTTCTCCCTGTGCAAATTACAAACTAGTTGTTATAACATAAACAGAATGAGAAACTATCTGAAAAGTGTCTGCTCCTTTAGTAACTTACCATGACCTGAAAGTTTAGATTTTGCTTTTCAAAGCTATAAAAATGTTCTGGACATCACAATTCAGCAAAATAAGCTGCCTACAGCTCTTATGTAGCACCTGCACCGTGCCGTTTCCTCAGCAGTGCTGGCTTCCCTGGTGTTTTATTTTTTAGGAAAAACAGTCAAGCTTTTCACTGCCTCTTGCATTTCTACCAGTGTCCCAAACTGTTGTGTGATCCAAATGCTGAAGCAGGCACTTGTGTGTCTCCTGAATGCCTTCAGTCATGTCTTCAGGTTTGCTCTTCTGCCTCAGCCTTACTTGAACTCCTGAATAGCACTAGTTCCTAGAAGACCTCAAAAGCACGGACATCATTATTGTTACCTGATTTTGCAGATGGGGAAATACATAAGAGTTGAATGTCCTGTTCTGTCTTGCTAGGCAGTACAATAGCAGCAGATTCAGGTTCTTTTGAGCCCTAAATCAAGAACCTGTGCCTAAGCAGCACTAATCTGAATTCAGTATGGTTTATGGATCACACATCAGCCTTGTATGTCTTAGTCCTTTTCTCTTTACAGCAGATAATGGGTGGAAACAGATTTGTCAAGCTCCTCCAATGCGTGTCTGAGCTGGCTCAGGGGGAAGGATGTGGACAAAGACTGCCTGGGTAACACTGGGCAGTGCTGTTACATAGTGCTTTCTGCACTGTTCTCTCTGCTGATTTGCTTTCTGTTATAAAGTCATCGGCTTTGAATTCTGAATTGCGTTTCCCCACCATGCATTCAAAACTGAGCTACCAAAAGAGAGAAAGTGAGTGTTCCACTTCTCTATTGGTGTTCCAAACTTTAGCGTTCTGTGTTAGAGGAACCGTATAGATCTGTACTTTCCTCTGTACATTTCTAGCCATTTAACCTTTATTGCTGTTTCGGGGTGCATCCTGATAAGAATCACAGAGCACTTTACAATCACCAAACCATCTTGTTTACTTTAGGTATTGGTGTGTTTCTAATTTCAACTCAGGTTTTTTTTTATCAGTAATAGCTCAGAAGAAGCTTGGCAAGGACAACTAAAAAGAACTATGTACCTGAAAATACTGCACCTGATAATTTCAGGGGATTCAGCTCCAAAGATTGAAAGATGTATGACAGAGACTTGTGTCTAGATTAATGTTCTCTAGGAGTGCTCATTTCTCCAAACTGATTGGAGAACAACTCTTATGACCTATTTGAGATATATTTCAGAGCTTATGGTACAATTTATCCTAAAAGTGTCTGATTTCCTCCTTTCCATGCAAGGGATGTCTAAGTGACATGCTCAGATGTAAATATCTGTAGTAGATCTCTGAAGTTTGGCTAATGAATTCTATCTTTTTTTTTCTACTTCTCAGGTTTAGGTCCTCAAAAGCATTTCATATAAAGAAAATAGTATGGCATTCTAACTTTCTAGAGGAAAGATCCTGAACAAATACACTCACATCAAAGAAAATTAGTGTAATAGTTGTGCTTTTGCTTCCTTAACTGGTTTGGATGGGAAGTGCTTTTTGTGAGCAGTGATAACCAAAAAGGTTTTGGAGTCTTCACACCCTGAGGATAGATTGAACTGACATATGCAGTACAGTCTAAAAGCAATAATGTACTGGCCCCCCTTGCTGGCATTTAAAGTTCTCCCCCCTCTTCTGTCTGAGATGAAAACACTCTGAATGTAAGAGGGGTGGTGGTTGCTGCCTAGCTAGCATGGCTGAGATGTCACAGCTCCTGTTACAAAGCCTTCTCCCACTCAGAGCTATGCTGTCTAAAGCCTTGTCAAGTAAGAGCACTGGGAGCAAGTGCCAAAAGCAGGACTGCAGAGCAATTTAAGATTCTGCATCCTCGAAGAATTACCTGAAAAGACAAGGCCACATATGAGTTATTTTAACAGACATTTAAAGGGACACTGCTGAAAATTGCCCTGCTGTTTGAAGACATCTGCTCTGTTTTCAAAAGTAACGCTTAAGATTATAATCACAGAAAGAGATGAGATGATAGGCAAAAACATTATTCGTTTCTCTTCTCTTATCACTTCTTCACACACTTACCAAGACTTCCAACAGTAGTTGTGCTGCTTCAGTTGAAAACCAGCAATTTGGCTTTTTTCTCTATGAAGCTTTAAAGAGAAACTTAATTTTGTATAGAAGATGGTAGTAAAACATTACTTGGCAGGAAGTACCTGAAGCTATTCAGAATTTGAATGCTACATTTGAAATTAAAAGTCTTATTTTAGAAAAAAAAAAAGCTTCTTTGAAGTATATTTAAAAAAATTGAATACAAATTTTGTGAGTTCACCTGTCTGTGTAAGGTCTCTAAACTTCCCAGGGCTTCCAGTCTTCCTGCCCTATCGAAAGACAGCAGAACCATCCTTGATGCCGCTGTATAAAAAACAATGAAAAAAATCTCTCTCTCTTCAGTTTCTTCAATTCCATGTCAAAAGCATACACTGGATATACATTTTGACATCCATACACCAAATGATGCATGAAGACTAGTAATGAAACTAGAGATGCTGAAGTTCAACATTCCAAATACCAGTGATGATGCAAAGATATAATTGTGATTTCACAAAAAATTTGTAAATGTCTTCTACCTCAGTATTGTCATTGTAGAAAATAATCTCCATATACTAAAGCCCCAAGGCAATGAATATTCTCTTCCATGTGGAAAAGGCTATGCAGTGGTGTTGGAAAACCTGGATGTCTACTTCGTGTTGAGTCAAAGCTGGCTCAGGTTCTCAGATGGAGGCGCTCCAATGAGCTTCACAGTGACAGTGATACTCAGTGAATGATGTGACTTTTTAGTGTGCCTGGGATATTGGCAACATGGAGCTCTGCGTTAGCCAGTGTAAGTAAATACCCACTGAGTCAGTATTAACTGCTGCAGGTTCTTTTTTCATCTTGTGTACCCTCATGAAAGATGCTGTACTAGTAAAAGCTGGAAAGCTTTCACAGACTTTCAAGAGCCAGAATTCACTACGAAACATCCAACGGTTCTTCCTTTCCTGAAAAATAAACTGCCTCCCCCCCAGATGATTAGACCTTCCTTTTACTTCCTGACCATTCTTATGCTGGCTCATTTTATCCCTGTCAATTATACAAATGGATTTGTCTTTTTGAAGGATGACCATTCTGAAGGATACTTGTTATCATCCTTAGGTCCAGGCACACAAAGTGAGTTGGGTTTTGCCATGACTTTGTGTTAGGCACCCAGTTCCATGATGAGATATGACAATTTGATTAAGGTATCCAAGTTTACTTCAACTCTATCCCTTTACTGTACGGTATCCCAAAAGGCATCCACTGTAAAGAAATACTGAACAGAATTACAATGGAAGTGAGCAGTGCTTGAAGGAGCACACAGAGGAAGAAATTCAGGATTTCTCTTTGGTAGTAGACTGCCCTTTTCACTGGAATACACTCCTGTCCCCTCCTGCCTGTGCTTTTTAGTCTCCCTCTGTGGGAGGAGTGGGGAATGGCAAAAGACATTCTAAAGCAATTTTCTCACTTCCTGGCAGTGTGTCTAACTATTACATATAAAACATGAAGAACTAGATCAACTCCTTTGCTGACAGTTTAGTTTCATCCAGAAATAATTTAAATGCTGTGCATTGTGCTGACCTTGGGATAAAGATGCTTACCGGATCAAGGTCTTCGGGGATTTAGATGAGAGCATGTCTAACTAACAAATCTGAAACAGGTGGAAGAAATAAAAATGCACAGTGAATTTCAGCACAGGTCAGACACTGGTGCCCATTGGCTTGCACAGGAGCAGAACTTAGAAGCTGAGTACGTACCTAGTGTATACCTTGTGAACCTGTAAATGTTAGACATCTAAATTCTACAAAAGTGAAAATTAATTTTATGAGACATTTTGAGTATGGGTGTCACTGTATCTCTTCTCTTTATACACAGTGAAATAATATAATAAGATTCTAGTCTCATGGAACATGAGCCAATTTCTTCAAAGAGGTAAGGCTTTACTTAGTTGGACTACTTACAGAATAAGGTACAGCACTTCACAGGTAAGATGATGAAATACTGCTTTGTGGTTGAACATATGTCTTGGTTCTGCTTTGGGAATTCCTCACACAGCATGTGGCTAAGCTACGGGACTCCCCGCCTCTGGACTCTGTGCATGCAAAAAGTTTAAGGAGGTTTAAAAGGCAAGTGGATAAACTAATTGAGGAAAAAAAAATCCATGAAAAGTTATTAAATACACAGGCAGCACTTCTAATGCAGGAGAATCACAATCACTGTGTCTGTCTCTTCCCTTCCCCGGGTCACTACATTCTTGCCCTGTTTTATTACTTTTTCTGAGTCACCTGCTGCTGGCTGTTACAGAAAGATGAAATTCTAGATGGATCCTTAGACTTATCATCTGCAACAGTACATTCCTGTGCAAGGGAAGTTTCAGACTGATGAAAGTCAATTGTAACAGCAGCAGCAGCAGCACAAACATAATTTTCAGAGTATGTACACTTACAGCAATTTCCCTTTGGCTTAACTTTATTGACTTCAAGAAGGCTATTTTTGATATGCCCTAATGTGAGATCATACTAAGGCATGCTTACTTCCTTCAGGAACAACACAGTCTACCAGAAAAGTCAAAGGAGATAGAGCAAATGGCTAATTCCACAGGAAAAATGTTTAGAAAGATTTAATTAGGACTGCAGCAACCACTGGATTGCTTTTTAAAGTTAAATTCTGTAAGCATTCTAACAGTTCAGGGAGAATTCATTCTGCATTACTCTTTCTCACACTGGTGATTGGTTCCTATACTGTGAAGTAAGCTTTTTTTTTATAACTGAGTAATTTCAAAAGAAATCAATACAATGTATGCTTATGTCAGTGCATACAAAGTCTCACTCAGCTACAGTTTACTTAATCTGCTGATTACAAATGGCTTAAAATAAAACTTCTAAGATGAACGGACATGATAAACGTGTCAGTATTTCCATAATAGTTATTACATAATTTTGAAGATCTATTGATCCTTCAGCACTTGACATGGCTTTAAACTGCAGGAATTTGATTGACTATATTTTTGTAATCCTATTGCAGAGACACTGCATCTTAAAAACTCTTTTTAAACACTTTTCTCTTTCTGTTTTTCTCTTATGAATAAACTTTTCGTCCTTTTATTTTACCTTTCTATTTTCTGAATAAAAATTTAACAGCTGCTTATATCGTATAATGATTATTCTTTGCCCTCAGCCTGTTCTAAATAGTAATAGTCAAGATTTTTGCTTTTATTAATGACACTATCAATCTTTAATCCTTATGCAAGAGAACAAATTTGTCTTCTAAGCATCAAAGATATATATTTGTAGTCACTTATACAAGTTTTTAACATCTTGCACAGATCTGCCTATTTATTAAGTTCTGCTCAAAGTAGTTTTAGAGAAGCTGTAGTTGAAAATGCCTTTAAAAATTCACCAAATAAGTGGACCATAAGTCATGGAACACTAGTGCAGACCAACCGCTGGCGTCCTATTGTGCTAAATGCTTTGAAAACACAAAGAAATTAAAGTTCTCTGAGGCAAACAATTTATGTTTGAAAGAGATGATTCCCATCAGTAAGTGTTCCAAGAACAGACTGCTGGGTATCTAAAAACTGTTGCCAACCAATACATTAATTGGCTTGGTGCTGTGCCTGAAGACTGGAAACACCGTGTTCAGTGCCATGTCAGTTCATGGGATTGGCCGTTATGTTTGGAAAAGACACCATTTCTTGCTTTGGATCAGGCTTTTGTGTCCCTTTTGTAGGGAACATCTACACACTGGGGGATGTTATGATACAGCCAAGAGATGTGATAATTAGAGGAAACAGTCACCTTGCTTTCACTCTGTTGTTGCACAACTTTCTATGGACTGGAGTGGAATCTAAAGCTGTGTTCCTGCATCCATCTTTCTGAAAAGGGAAAGAATGTTTGATATTTCTTAGATTTTGAAAGTAATGCAAAGTAAATGAAATGTCTGAAGTAAAAAAAAAAAAAAAAAAAAAGGAGAAAAAGAAACATTGAGCAATTTAGGCTGCAAGGGCCTTCTGGAAGTCTTTTAGTCCAACTCTTGCTCAAAGCAGATACAGCTTTGTATGGCAATGGGTCTTGTCCAGTCCAGTCTTAAATATCTCCAAGGACAGAGATTTCACATCCTCTCTAAGCAACTACTTCCAATATCTGACTGAAATCATGGTGAAAAAATTCCTTGTATCTGGATTTTTCCATATTCCAACTGGACACATTGCCTCTCACCATTCCCTGCCCTGCACTTGTTCTGTGGGCTGCAAGAGTCAGAATGATGTACTTCAAGAATAGACCTCTGGAAAAGGAATCCACTTCATTTGCTTTCCCATGGAGATTTCACACAAAAAGACACTGAAACTTGAAATTCGTGTTATTTCAAATATAAAAAATTAAGGGAAAACATATCCCAGTCACATATTTATTCCATATCACAAAGGAGGAACAGTGCTTGCCTCCCCTGATGTCCCAGCTGGACTTACAATGCACAGGTAGAAAATATCATGGCATTAGTATCTCTTGTGGAGATAGTTCTGGCTGGAGCTGAAGTGTTCCATTGCTGCACCAATAGAGAAAGAACCATTTGGGACAAGTAAAACAAGGAAATAAGATACTCTAAACAAGCCATCTCTTCAAAGCAGCCCTATTAGAAAGATACTGGACAGTGACTCCTATTTTTAGTGAGGAATCATATTTAAAGTCTAATGTTAATCTATCCTCTTGGCCAGTTAATACCAAACATAATTAATGCTAGATGTGTATATAAAAAAAACCCAACAACTGCAACAAACTCTTTGGTACTAAGATAAGCTTTGAACTTTCACTCGTAGCTATACCACAAAGTTCCATTACAGCATTTGATGAGAACAAATTAAACTAACACACTATCACTGTATTTTAGGTTTTGGTGGCCTGCTGCAACTGGGCTTTGAAATGTTTGGGGACTTTTCTGCTTGACTATTGATTAAAATAATAACTTTTTGCCAAAGTGCATTTGATCACAAAAATAAACTTTCCTTTTCAGAGCTGAGGATTAATGACTACTTTGAATTTAAAATGCTACTATGTAGTTACTGAAAAGGTGGTCTGAGAGGCAAGAGTAACACTGAGTATTCCTATAACAACAGCTTAAGGGTTTCTGAAGTCCAGATATTTAGCTGCATTTGTTCATTATGTCCACCAATATTTTCCACTCTCTTCACAATTAAAATATTCTGGGAAAAATACACATTGATCTTTAAGCTGTATGTACTCAGAATATTTGCTTACATGCATATATATACATATTTAAATTTTTTTCTCAAACTGTTTAATTTTATGCATAATAAAAATACTGTTCCCTACTGATTCCTGTGAAGTTTCTCTATCCCTTATTTGTTCCTCTTGCTCTAGTATAAGAAAACACCCTAGATCGATGTGTTTTGATCAATAAGCGAGCTACTTCTGCTTCTGAATATATCCAGGAAGACAATTCATTTGGCAATAATATTTTTTTTTCTTGCAAGTCAAGTGCTTTCAGAACCTGGCTATGATTAAGGCTGTCTCTTGAGAACATCGGGAGAGTTTTTAACACAATTCGCAGACCAGAGTAAAATGGTGTCTCACTCTGAACAATGATTGTGAATTTGAGAATCAACTAAGAGTTTAGGCATTATTTAGCCAATAATTATTAATTATCATTTTGTGTCCTATCAGGTGGAAATCCTTGATTGGGAGACAAAGAAACAGCTATGCTTCCTAGATAAGGTAAAACAAAAATCTGTTTAAAAGGGTAGGTGACTTTTTAGAAATTAATAACTTTTCTTAAGTAAACATAATGTTTATGAAGGGTATTTCATCTCCTGCTAGTCTTTCTTTGGCCACTTTTAGCAATTATGCAAACTTCATACTAACTGCAGGGTACTTTGACCCTTTTCCAGAAGGAGCTTTCAATGCTGTTGTAGTAATTCTTGATGGCTGCTAGAGAAGCTGCCTCTGAAACACATGTCAAAAATTGTCCTTCCTTTTTCCTGTCATACTTTGAATCCTTCATACCAAGGCTAGACATCTGTAAGAAAGTTACACTGTTACATTTTCTAAGTCACATTTCTATTTGACTTAATAGTTTTAAACCTAGTACTTGTATTTCAAAATATGCATCTTACATATGCAATATTTTTGTTGCCTAGGTGGAACCAAATGCCACAATTAGAGAGATCAGATTGATGTTCCATAAATTATGTGAGTATAACTTCTACAGCAGCTCACATCACATCAGAATATCCACTATATAAATAGGAAAAAATTACATAATATGAAACATGTGATATACACACACATAGTGCTGATAATCTGCACATGAATGTGATCACAGTGAGATTTCAGTATAATTATTTTATACTCTCCTAATACACCTTTGTAATTTTTCTGCTGCATAAATCATCACTGATATTAATGTTGAATAAATATTCATAAAAATCTTTAGCTAAATCTTATCTTGTTGTGTTGCATTCATTATAATAGTGGATGACCTAAACCAAACATTGTATGTCACACTATTCTGTATGGTCTTACAGATCCTCGGTGGTATCCAGCAAGGCAGTCAATAAAACTTGATCCAAGTAAGTACTTGTGAGGACTAGAGTATCTAATCTCTGAGCAGGGCCCTGGCACAAAAGGTGTACTTTTAATGGCTATTAGCTCTTAAGAATGAGTTTCCAGCTATGTTAATTAGCACTATGAAGGCTGAAGAGAATCCATAACAAATACAATTCTTTGGAAGTACTGAACAAAGTTCCACCATTGCACCTGGTGCCTGGTGCTTGGTAATTAACTGAGGAGTCTGCACATTGTTCCAGTGCACTTTCTAACTACTGAGCTCTCTGACTTCTGCTTTCAAGACAGGCAGCACAGAACCTAGATATCAATTTTCCCTTAGCTGCAGTGAGATGATCTCCACAGTGAGGCTCAGCTGGGAGTACTAAAAAGGGCTCTGAGTCTGAGCGATCAATTCACATAATCCTCTGCTCTCAGGCAGGAATTACAGTTCTTTTGAGGTGAGCTAATGCAAAACACATTGCCATGGATGTAGCAATTGCTGACAAAGCTGATGCCAGCCGGCTGACTTCATTCAGTTGTAGGTGTTGCTACTAGAAGCCTCTTAGTACGTGGCCTCAGTGCACAAAAGATAGTCTAATGGCCAAACTGTGTAAATTCATCTTAGTATTCAGTATAAAACATAAAACATTTTTTCTTTTGCTTTCATTAAGCATTATTTTATTTAAACAGTCCCTTAGAAGTATGCTGGAGAAGATTAGTCCATTTTGTAAAATCTATCCATGGAAAAGAAATGTATGAGTACCTTATTTCCTTCTTCGAAGGTCTACCTTGTCAGATTCCTTCATGAATGTTGTGAGACTTGCCATGAGAAAATGCTGGCCTTCTGGAGATTTCCCCAACCTAGGCATTAAAAGCTTGAATACTAGCTCATGTGGAATCACCCCCTAGCTAGTTGTTTGGGAAAACAAAGGCAATGAAAATTTCTGTAGGAGAGATTTCCAATCACAGCTTATCCTATGTTTGTTTGATGATGAGCAAGGAGAAGAGTGGAAGAGAGAGGAGAGAGAGAGAGGTGCAGGTGACTAGGAGGTCAGTGAATTATGCTAAAGGGTAGTGACCTATCAGCAAATTCTGCTGTTAACAGTGATGAAGCAAGTCTACTAGAATAGGCAGGCAATATATAGGATTGAGAATTCTTTTAACTGTTTTGGTGTGAATAGAGGATCCAGGCTTATATATGATTACAGGGATAAATAAAAATAAAGTATAAATATTCTTAGTCTTTTTATTGAGATTCCAATAAACCCACGTCGCATCAAAGAATCTCACAGATTGGTTAAAGCACAATATAAAGCTAATATGCTACCAAAGTTGACTTGAATTTCACTGAGACTTAATTACTTCTTTCCTTCTCAGAAGGAAAGTCCCTGAGGGATGAAGAAATCCTGCAGCACCTCCCTGTTGGCACAACTGCTACCTTATACTTTAAAGATTTAGGGCCACAGATAGGATGGACTACGGTGAGCTATGCTTCAAGTCTGAGCCATTTTAATGGCTAACATTCCATAATTAATCCTTACACCACTTTTTGTCTCTCTCCAATACTTCTGCATGATGTCTGCTCTGATAGTGGATGCAGGCAATGATTCCTCATTGCTTCAGTTCATTAATCAGGGAAAGCAGTAACAGTTACTGTGAATGCCTGGTTCACTGGGAGAAACATGCTGCAGGGTACGTCGACTCTACAGAATTAAGGTCCAGGTTCTCAAATGGATTTAGATGTCTACTGCAAAATCACTAGGAACTCAGGGTCTAAATGCCTTTGGGGACTGCTTCACAGGACCTGTGCAACTCCTGACAAAGATTAGGATTATACTGCTCTAAATTTCTCCTGCAAAGAGGCATGTGAGCAACTTCACATGCCAGTACTTGAAGTCACTTCAGCAAGGAAATTCAGACAGTAAGATCAGTTAGCTGCCTGCATGTGACTGTGTCCCAGGGCGCTTGTGTCAAGCTAACAACAGCTGATAATTTCTGCAATATTAGTAGCCATCCACAAGGACCTTGCATATTTACTGTCTTAGCTCAAATGCAAATTCTATCACAACTCCCTTGGCAGGCAATGCAGCACTGCTGTTTATTATGCAGTGAGGTGACCAGTGACCCTTCCAACTCTTTAGAAGGTCCTTGCTGCACATATTACAGTAGTTCCAATAAAACAGCACAATATCAAAGGAAAAGTACCCCATAATTTAAAGGCATATTTACCCTTTCTTAGCTATGAGACACCAATAAAATCTTGTGTTGACTACAAATAGCAAAGACAACATTAATAGGAGGTAAAATAAAGAAAGTCAAATGTTCTGCAAGACTGAATCTTCACATTATTTCCTTGGATGCAATGCTGATAAATCAGGCAGCTATTATACAATCAAAAAAAACCAGGAAGACAGGCAAAAACTTCTAATGGCAGTGTAGACTCCCAAGACACACATACATTAATATGTACCAAAATATCACAGTGCAGAGTAACACCAGGCTTCTGCCATTCCATAATCTTTCTTTTATGTTCTGCTCTCCCTGCCCTTCAAGCTGCTTCATTCAAACATAAGCAAAGAAATACTTCATTATTATCAAATAAAAAAGACAAACTTTTCATCTACAACCAAATCTGATCTGCCCCAGAGAAAATGCTGATTGTAACAGAAGTCAATGACACAGCTTTCTATCAAAATAATTCTAAACACATTAGAAAACAGTGATTTTGGTGGTTTTTTTGTTTGCTTTGTTGTTGAGTTTCTGTTTGTTTGTGTTTGTTGTTTTTTTTTTTGTTTGGGGGTTTTCTGAAAGAAATACAATCAACTTCCCTTCTTTCTCCATAAATGAGGTATGGGCCTACTTTCCTCACTTACAGAAGTGTGGAAAATTCAACTGTTAATGTTTGGTCCAAAGTTAACTTCAGTTTAGAGTGATGTTCCTAAGAAATGCACACCTATCTGAAATGAAATCAAGTTAAGGAACAGCTTCTTTGGTTTCCTCTCTTTTTTTTTTCTTTCTTTTTATTTTTCTCTTTGTGTTCAAATTAAAGATTGTTTGAACATAGAATGAAATTATTGTTTCCCAGGACAACTGCTGTGCTAACTGTTCACACAGATGGGGTCACTGTGAACACTTACAAGCTGTTCCCAGTTTAAACAAAATTCATTTAGTAGAAGCAGAACTCTTCTTTTTCAAGACAAATTCTTCACCAAATTTCATTTTAACTCAAAAAAACCAGTTCTTGAGTGCAAGAGAGGGGTGAGAGCTGCATAAATGTAACGTGCATGCATATTTGTTACGATCTTTGGGCTGACATTGTTATCTTTTCATACCCATACTGTGTCTGCTGCACTGGCAATGGCTGTTTGACTGAAACTGAGGCAAATCATTGCAAAATATTTACGTGCATGTCTACCAGTTTCATAGCCCAATCCCAAAACTGCTTTTTCCTCCCTGCCTCTCTTAGTGCCATCCTGGGTCAGTGGACGTGTTTATCCCACTGCAATAGTTATCACAAAGAAACCAAAGCAAAACCATCATCTAATTCAGCTGTCTAATTATTTTCTCTCTTTTTGCAGGTATTTTTGATAGAATATACAGGTCCATTGTTCATCTATTTTCTGTTTTATTTCCGCATGACTTTTGTCTATGGACTGGATGAGAGGTTTACATCAAGTCCGCACCCAGTAGTTAAGTAAGTCCGTTTGCAGGCATGAGCAGTATTTCTCGTAGCCTTATTCCAAATGTCTTGCCACTCTTGGTTTTTTAAGCACTCTTAAATGCTTTTGTCTTGCTGTTTCTAGCTTGGCATGTATCTGCCATTCTTTCCACTACATCAAAAGGTTGATTGAAACAGTATTTGTTCATCGATTCTCCCGTGGGACTATGCCACTGAGGAAAATTGTGAAGGTAAATTGTGTCAGAATCTATCCATAGCCCCCTTACAAATCCAACCTACCCAACCTATGCTCTGCCTCTGCAGTATGGACTTTTTGGTGTGGCTTTTGTAACAATGTACAACAAATCTCACCCATAAAGCTGTAGTTCTTTTAGAAGATTTCCTAATGTCACTATTGTATAACATACATGCTGCCATACTATTACTAATATTATAGTAGTCTCATTACTTTTTAGAACTTTAAACCTTCAGCATACTCTTCCTTTTCACTCAGCCAGCTCCTTGGGTGTGAAGGTTTTAGTAACAATGTTAACTTTAAAGGTGGTACAGGCAGGCACAATGTTGGAAGAGTTGCTTTTTTAAAGATAACAACTATTTTTTGTAACAACCATTTTATATCTTCTTTGCTCCATACACTCTCTTTGCTGTTAAGCAACTGTTAATTTACCTTTGATCCAGCACAAGGCATCTTGGTTGTTCTGCATTTTCTTCTCCACAGGAGCATTCCTTAATGTTACCAGCCTGCTGTGGCACAGGGAAACTGCTAGGATTCAGACTCCCTGTTTCCTACATGTCTGCAAAGTAGTACAACGACTGCATGGTTATGCATGGGCTGTAGTTGTTTTACAAATGTTTGCAACAAAGCACATACTAGTTGTCAAAAATACGCCTTATACTAAGGAAGACAAGAGATTATCATCTCAACTGGAAAAGCCTGTGGTATCAGCACTTGGGTATTTAACATTTGAGATTTAGACAGTCCCTTGTAATTTGCATTACGGCAGGGATACTTCCAGCAGTGGAAGCTCTACCTTGTGGCTACCTCCTTACTGTCCAGCGGCCCTGGTCGTTCTGGTGGGAGCTTTTGAAATGAAAGAAGGGCCTGTAGTGGAGCAGTGGCCCTCCAAAAGAATCTTCCCTAGCAACTTGTTGTGCTTCCTGCAGCAAGAGTGCAGGCATTGTTAGAAGGTTCACAGATCTTGACACAACAGTAGCTAAGGTATGTTAAACAGCAGATAAATGAGCAACTTTACCTTGAAAAAAATTCATTCAGTGTGATAAATCTTTTTCTCAGTGCTCTGACAACTACTTGTTCCTTTCAGACCATACAAACTGTTGATGCTAAAACTGATATTTGTACCAGTCATTCTGATCACTTCCTCTTTTCCATCTTCTCAGGCTGGTGGCACTTGCTTTCATCTGTACAGTTGCTGACAGTTCTTATTTTACATGCTTAGCGATGCTTGGGTTTGATTTGCTTTTATAATTTCATTGACCTTGGTGGTGTTACTCCAAAATTGTGACAGTGAGAAAAATATCACATCATCTTTACTTTTTTCCATCACATCCAAATGGTAGACAAAACTTTCCTACTTTCAGTGTTTGATCACATACACAGCAGATATAGGTAGCTTATTTCCTGAGAACAATGGAATGCTACCTTTACAGGAGACACTTCAGTCTCAATAAGCAGAAATCTGAGACAGGACACAAATCATGAGATTTGTGATTTTCATCCTTTGTTTACCAAATGAAAATGGGAATAAATTATGTCCTACAATATAGCAGCTTCACCAAAAGCTTTTCATGCTACATATTAAGATAGTGTAATTCTTTCTATGATTTTTCTAGGCATTGCAAAGGTAGAATAACTGGTTTATCTGGATTTAGTAAACAACTGGCTCAAGGTGAATAAGATGGGGATTAATATACAGAAACTATGTGGTAATAAAGGAACTAATTGAAGGAAAGTGCCAGAAAAGGATCTGTCAGACCTTTAATAATAGGAAAGTACCAGTGGAATTCCTCAAAAATTAGTATAATGATTAGTCTTACATGGTCTTTCTTTACCCTTTACTTTACCCTTTCTTTACCCTTTACTCATGAACATTTTCATGAGTAAAAAGAAGGGATATCATCACTTTCTAGAAAAACATCTGGAGGAAAGGAAACACTAGACCTCATAAATACCATTAAACCAGAAGACAATATAATAAGACAAACAGAAGGGTACATGCTGATCATGAATAAACATAGGCAGGACATCAAGAAATAGGGATCATCAATTGCAGTAGAGAAGACAAAAATTTAAGAATAATTTATTTATGGGATCCCTGCAATATCTCAACTTGACCTATAAGAGGTTGTTGTAAAGCTTTATTATTTACCTAGAATATGAAAGATTTGCTTTCTTTCAAAAGAAACACTTTCTTTCAAGTGAGTTTGTGAAGTCTGCATTTACTCTGCTGTTCCTAGCTGAACCTCACTAGAGGCCTTTGTATGAGCAATAAGGCTTCTAGTGGGATCTGGGCATTTATAGTATTACTGCTAAGGTTCTTAACAGTGGTAGACTCCTTTTCTTATAACTGAGGAATACTCTTGCAGTAAATCATGTTCTTTGGCTGAACAGTACTTGTTCAGTTTAATTACAACATGTATTTTTGGGGGCTGAGCCACGATAATCAATTTATTTAATTTTACTGTACTGAAATCCATTGCCATATGTTCCATTCTGTGCCAAGCTGTGAAGCTAAGGAAAGGTTTTTCTGAGGGTGCCATTCTAAGATTACAAGCAACTGTTTTTACCTCAGTTTGTACAGCAATTAATGAATTGTAAGAGCTGGCTGAAGAAGCTAGTGTTAGGGAGGAAGTAGCAGTTTATGGACAGGACACTAAATAGATTGTCCCTAACTGAAGTCACTCTTCTGATTCTGCTGCATTTCCTGGGGAAAAATGAACTCATCACAGGGAAGTTATTTAATTTCTCTGCTCATTTGTCCCACCTAACCTGTAATTACTGGTTAATAATTTGCTCTTTCTCATCAGTTATCTCAATATATAATCTCAGAGCAAGGATATACTATGTGCTTGTATTACAGCATACCCAAAAGGTCTCTGGGCACTTCAGTGGTTCAATTAACTCTGAAAAGAAGGTGGAAATGCAACTGAATGTTTGACCCTACTGTTTGCAGCAGATGAGGGGGCACCAGCATTTTCAGAAAAATGCACCATCAGACACTGCAGTCAGCTAGTGCGGGTTCCAGACGCTGAGGTAATCACTTTTTCAGGGTATTATTGCTAGAAATGCAGTTCTGGTATATACAGGGGGAAAAGACTGCAAAATCCAAAGCAAAAAAATAAAGTTAAATCAGTCAGACAGAAAAGAATGCAGCCTTGGATAAGAATTTTGCCTGCATGAGCAGGAAAGCAAAGCTGTGAAGGAGAAAGCAGAAACACCTAGAAATGTCTATGGTATAGGAACCTATTTGGAAGGCCAAGAAAAAAATGTCACCAGAAAGAGTAAGACAATCAGTGTTTTACTTAAGATTGAAAATAGGATGCAAGAAAAGATAAGGTGAAGGAAAAGAACAGGGGGAGTGATGAAAGGACAATAGCTCAGTTTTGGTCTTGCTGAAGTCCAGGTGATGAACAAACACGCCGAGGTACTAGGTTTGGTAAAAGAAAAAGACTCCAGTGACGAGAAGCAAGTTTATGAGTTGCTGATGAGGGTTAAAGTCTGCCTGCAAGAAAATAGCTCCTAGAGGTTACAGCATGGAGGAAAAGAGGAAGGGGCCAGGAAAGGGCCTCCCTCCTACCAACATATATATAAGGAGGGAGAAAATAAACCTGTCACCAAGTTATGGAAGCAGCAATGAGCATCAGAAAAAACCCCACAGGAGGCAGGGCCAAGGAAACCAAACAAGAGGTAAAGATTGTCATTGTAAGGAGTTTTTTTCAGGGATGAAGCCTGTGAACAAGCTCTGGGATTGGTCAGGAGTGAGTCAGTACAGCCATTAACGACACCTATGTTGTCAGAGTTTAGAGAATGGAAGCTGGATCACAGAAGGAGAAGGACAGCAGCAAAAGGGACAAAGTAAAGATATTGCAGTGCAAGTGCAGAGGCATGGTGATTTTAGGTAGGAAAAGTTAAAGCATGGGAAAGAAAGCAAACTGATGAGGTGAAGAAGAAGAGGACAGGTAAGAGAATGGGCAGTGAAAAGTAATAAATAGGGAAGAGAGGGCAGTGCTTAAATCTAGTTTTACAAAGACATGTTTTTGTCAGCAAAACAAATCTCTCTTTAACATACAGTGTGTATGTACTTCAACTTTGCCCAATAGTTTTCCAGACAAGATATTTTCAATAGTGTGATCATACTTTCTAAAACTGTTTATAAACTTAGCAGCTCGAAGATACTTGAGACAAAATCTTAACTCTGTGAGCACTACATCCTTTCTATTATTTCCTGTTATCTGCTCCCACCTTACCACACTTAGTATTGCCATCTTTTGTCGTATTATCAGTAAGTTGAAGGATTAGCCCATTGTTATCAACAGTCCTTGCAGTGAATACTGGCCCAGAGGATTGTACTAAAACAAAGAAAAATTGCCTGTTTTTCAGAACTGCTTTTATTATTGGGGATTTGCAGCTTGGCTTGCATATTACATCAATCATCCTCTTTACACTCCTCCCTGTAAGTAGCAAAACAACCCACAATGATTTAAGTACTGTTGTGTTTGCATACTAGTACTAATCATATGTAAACTTTTTTTTTTTTAATAGCTTATGGGAAAAAACAGATAAATTTTGCTGTGATCATGTTTCTGGTAGGTTTGTTGCTCTTTCTATAAAATGCTAAAATATCTTGCTTTATTTCTTCTGTTGTATAGGTGGAGGAGTGAGTAGGATAAGCAGATACTTAGAACTTGAACATTTGGAACATAGCACTAAAGCTGACCACTTACATGCAGAACAGTAAATCTGTCAGGTTTTAATGTGATTTTGTACAGAAGGGAATATTTTCATTCAACATCCATTCCAAGACTAGGATATTTAACTGCTGGGATGATCTCTCATAATCTTTAAAGAAGCTGGAACTACCAGTTTGTGACACTATGTTTAAAAGCCAGTGAGTTTGTTTTGTGAACTGTTTCTTGAGTGTTAAGAATCACAACAGATCATAAAACTCAGAGAGTTTTAGACCAACTAAGAAAGTATGTTACTGATAATGTCCAGGGATAGAATTTCATTTTGCTGAGCTTCAGAAAATTTTACAGCTTTCCTTATGAATCAAAATTTTTCATCACTGTTCATTCTCACAGTTCCCAGGAACATTTCATACGTGCACAAGCAATGTTACTGTAGCCAACAAAGGTGACCTATATACAAAGATTTTTCCTATGTATGAGCAACTTGCTTAGCACATCAGCTGTTCACTTGGACAAATTAATTGTCAGTGACTGCAGAATCTCAAAGCAGCTTCCTAGTATGAAAATTCTATGAGTTCATAACCTATTCGCATTTTATAGAGAGACTCCATAACAGAGAGTACAGAGCTGGGAATAAAACTCAGGAGCTCTGACCACTAGTCATTTGCTCTGATGGTTATGGAGGCTGTCCATAATCATATAAATGGGTCATTTCAATGCACTTTCTTTATAATTGATTGGGGAAACATCCTTTAAAACCAGTGAAGGAAGCTGGGTCAATTTTACTTCATGATTCATAGCAATTATACTCTAGGGAAGAAAATTTACTTAGAGTCCAACCTGTATTTTCCTTGAGATTTTAATAACTTCTGAGAAACCAAAACTATGCAAATCCATTTTTGGGTGTTTTTAAAGACATAAGAATGACCAAAAGATAAAGCAAGTATCTCCTGGGTTTACTTTTATCCCCTTTGTATTATTTAGATCTCATGGGGATTATCTAAGTAGTAAATTTGATCTTTTGACACAGAGTCCACATTTTCTGGAAAATATCATAAATATATAACTGAGTATGACATGGACTCATGTTTGAATGAAGATATCCTCCTGTCGGACAGCACTCTCAGTTAAGGATATTTATTACGTTTACAACAAATTACTTTCCTTTTCCTAAATTTTTAAAGGACCCCAGGAAATAACAAAAGGAAGAAAAACAAATAGAAGGGAAGCACATTTTTAACTCTGTCATACTTTTTCTTGCAGCTGTGTGAAGCTGGAAATTTTTCCATTCATGTTGCACTCAGTGACCTCCGGAGAAATGGTAAAAACTGAATAATCATTTTTCACTTTGGCACAGCCATTCACTACTTAATTTACTCTGCCTTGTGAAAGACCTGATCCTGGGGGGTGTTGATACCTGTCAGCTGACTGCTATGGGAGCACAGGTTGCTCAGCACTGTAAAGACTGGATTCTAAGGGAGATCAAAGAATTCAACATCAGACTGTTGAACTGCACTTCCTATCTTACTGTAATTTTTATTGCTAAGGCCCAGGTTGTGTTGGGGGGAGCAGTTATACTGGTTACACTGGCAGTGCAAAAGGAAACAGTGCTAGTAAAAGCTATGATTTGGTGAGCAAGGAAAAGTAATTTCACTGGTTTCTATAGGGGGCACAAGATCCCTGTGCAGATCAGGGTTCCTTGGGCATGAGCCAAACATCTTACAGTGATCAGCTATGACTGCTAAAATCCCATTCTGTGACAATTTGAGAAAACCTTTAACTTCTAAATTTAAAATTTGAGATACCTCTTCTTACAGGAGTGACTGTGATCAAAGGCATAAATAGATGACATCCTAATGCCCAGAACATTTCCTCACAGTTATTCTATTCCTTCTTGTGTGTCCAGAGGACATCCTGTCTCCCCATATCCTGCTTGTCCCTCTCACAGTCATGAGACACAGGAGTAGGCAGAGTTGGGTTGTCTTTATAGGAAACTATGTATTTAGGAGTGTGAATATTTTGTGATTTGTTTTCTAATCTATAGGATCCAAAACCCGTAAGATCCCATATCCAACAAAGAATCCTTTCACATGGCTGTTTTTCTTTGTATCTTGCCCTAACTATACATATGAGGTATGTATTTTCAAACAAGATGTTCAGATTTTAGCTTTGCTGAATATATTTTCATTTCTTTTGGAATGTTAAACATGGGAGAAACCTCTGAAACAGTTGAGCTCTATACATTTCCCCTCCTCCCCTACACTCCATTAAATCAGACTGTGGATGGGAACTTGTCTGTTCTTCCTCCCCTCTCCTGAGGCAGTACTGATGGGGCTAAACTTGAACAGACAGCCCTGAGCCTGTGCTTCAGTGTGGCTGCTAGACAAGACACATACACTGTAAAGCAGTGCAAATTCTGCAGCCAGGGACAGGGAGATTGCCACTGAATGTTGTAATGAGGGGATGGGGGTGTCTGGTGGATTTATAACATAAGATCCTAGGAATATCACAGCAGGCAAGAAGATATGGTCAGACAAATAGATGATATTGTGCTAGAGAAAACAAGCCAAAGTCTTCTTACACAGTCACTTGTGTTGGTGGTGACTGCTTTAGAAGCTTGAATCAGTTTATAATTTAATATTCCTTAATCAGGAGCCAAACTCTTGACTGAGTTCAAAAGCAGATAAAATCAGTGCAACTCAGTGTAACGTTGACTCGTGCACAGAAGGACAGCACCAGGTTTTAAATTCAGTGGAGATTAACAGATATTAAAGAGAGGAGCATTTGGTCTCAGACTATAGAAAGTTACCAATCCAGCACTGATGGAGGTCTGACAAATACAAATTAGGCAGAGAAACAGAAAGGACATTGTTGTAAATGCTTAAAATTTTGTCATTGTAATAGCTATGGAAGCAAACATGAAGGTTTTGTTTGTGATAATAAGGCACTGTTCACCATCTTAGCTAAAGGTTATTAACACTAAAAATTGATCTGGCTGACCTTGGCTTTTTTATTTACCTGTACTAGGACAAGGTTATTTTGATCAATAGAGACATAAATGCAAATGCTGTCACCAGAAATATTTTAAATTTCCTTGGCCAAAACAGGTGGGGACCTGGATCAGTTTCACAATCATGACTCAGTGTGTTCCAGGTGAGTAATGTTTTGGTACTTTAACCTGAAGTGATGTCAGCAGCAAGAACATGTTTTTAATCGGATAATGAAATGTATCTTTTTTTCCTTTCCTTCCAGTGGGGCTGTTTACCTTGCTTTGCTTCATTCAGATGACAATCTGGGCAAAGGATAAACACTGCACCTACTTACGAGAATTCAAGGATTATCCAAGTCATAGAACGCCAATTATTCCCTTTTTGTTGTAAGAAAAGAAGGTTTAATTTGAATATTGCACAGAACTTCAAGAAGAAAAACCTCATAAACCTCCTGCCAAATAAATTAATTAATTTAAAGGAATTTGGTGCATGTTTAATCACCACTGCTAAGGGAAATTGTATGCACTTGAAAGCTACACTTCCTTACATTCAAGAATTCTCAACTCACAAGCACCTTAAAAAATAAAGCTTCGTTGCACAGCTGGTAGTTGAAAGACCCCGCAGTTCACTGTAACCTGATTGACTTAGATTTTTCTGTACTAGCCTATTTAGATTGATGGATCAGAAATACTGAGAAGTCTGTGCTGAAAAGCAGCTCCAAATTTAGCAGCGGCATTCTGCAAGACAGAAGTACATTGGAAGGAGGACATACCAGCTAACTACTAGAGCTCAGTTCAGCCAGCACGGCCAGCTGGCCTGGAGACAGTTGCATGATCTGCCTTCCTTGACTTGAAGAAGAGTGTGTGCTGCCTGGAGGCAGGTGCTTTGTAACAAATAACATTACCAAAGATTATGAATGGTTCTTGGAATAAAGAAATAGGCAATATCTCAAAAACCTGATTTGGGTCTAACCCCTAATTTGCCAAAAGAGTCTGAAGTAAGAAGTATTTGTCGTATTTGTGAATGTAACATCCTCTGTTGGGGGTTTTTTGTTTCTTTTTGGTCTTCTTCATTAGTAAATTGCATATTAGTAAGTAAGGTTCAGAAACAATCTGATCTATATCTTTGATACTTGGCCTGTTTTCATGCAACAAGTCCTTACAATACTAAAGGACCTTTTACCCAAGCATTTTACATCAGGCTTCTTGGAATAGTTTTTAATATACTTTGTAAATACATGAAGTGACTGCTAGTCCTCAGAATGCTCTTCCTATTTTCAGAGCCAGGGAGAAAAATTAGCTACATTTTGGACTTCCTGTGTTTTCTTTTTCACAAGATGTTCAGTGTGACTTAGTTGGGTTTTGTGTAAATCTCATAAAAAAGGCTATTGAAATCTATCTGAAGGATATTTTAAAGAAGCTATTTTAGAATATGAAGAGAATGCATAGATAATGTTTTGTTTCACAATTACTTTATTTATCTATAATGGATGTATAGAAAGATTTTTGCAACTTTTTGTAAGGATGAAATATGCAATAAATTCTAGACTATGTTTTGAAATCAGTTGAAATAATTATGGCAAAAAGAGAAGGCTACAGCTGGTTGCTGAAGTTTTGTAATATTTTGTACAGTACAGAGCAAGAATGTCCTTATTAAAAAAAAAAAACCTACATCAATTGAAGAACAAAAACTTTCAAAGCAGAAATACATGACCCAGATTTTATTTCCGTAAAACATATCTTAGAGAAGATTTCTTAGAAATGGTTAGATCTGGTAGATAACTGAAGCAATATGTCATGATGAATTTGTTTTCAGTATTGTTTTTTTCACTAGTTTGTGAACTAGTGAACCAGAGAAAAGAACTAAATGCCAAATGATTTCCCACTGAGTGCAATGTGGAGTACAAGCAGGTCGAAATTTTCCTTCTAAGGAGAGAGAAAGCACATACCCTATTCACACTTTACACCCACTTAATGTCCAGTCACAGGACAGAAGAAAAATTTGTTTAGTAACAAAGATATCTTTCCAGGTCTCCACGAGAAAACAAAACTTTTGGCAGATTTGGACATACTCTCTTTTTAATCTCCATTTTGACATTTGGCCTCTATTTGAGGCAACTTGAAGAGGAGTATGAGATCATTTTAATTAATTTTTTTAAAGCATGTTTCTTGTCTGGGTCTGAGATCTGAATTAATTCTTTTCATTCTTGCTGAGACAACCATCTGTTTTCACTGGCAGCCTGGTGAGACAGTGAAGCAATCTCCCAGCACTAGACCCATCAGCCAGCACTGATGTTCTGACCTTGGTAGTCCCGTGCAGGAATCAGCATGGCAGGAATCCACTTCTAAGCTGGGCAATGCTCTCTGCCTTGGGACCTGTCTGCTGGCTGGTAGCAGCTGACATAAGGGTTAAACAAGAAGAACCTACCAGCCTGAAAGCACCAGACAGAGAAACTGTCTTTGATGCTATTTATATGTCAACAAGGAGGAATGAGACTTCTCTTCTTGTATCTTATAATCAACTTTATGTTAGAGGAAGATTTTATTCTATTGCCTTTCCTTTGACGCTGTCATGTCATGTGTTCTTGGTAGAGCAGTAGAAGTTGGCTGTTGCTTAGGGTTGTTGTTGAGAGCACAGTGCTCAGAAAGGTGCAAAAAATCAGTGTAATACTGAGTGTGGGAACCTTTGTTATAGCCTTGTGCTGCTCTGGTATGACACATCTTTGCCCTGTGCACACTAAGCACTGGTGACTGTAAGAATAGTCTATGCAACTGCCTGCTGACGCAAAGCAGGCGACACCTTTGCTTCGCGGCTGGCTCCAGCTGCACGGGGATGCAAAGGAATTTCCTCATCCTCCATCTGCTGTTTAGCAAAGTTCACAAAAACCTGCATGAGGAAAGCAGAAAAGGTCTCAATTTTCTTGACTGAGATGAGTTATTGGAATGACCACTCTTCAGGAAGGAGACACAAAGGGGAATCCATAGACATTAACTGAACCAAGGCACTGTGTTATCAGCCAGGATCATGATTTCCTCATTTATTTTGATAAACTTCCCTGTAAATTCTTTTCTGGTAACTTCCTTCCTTGGGATGTACTTGCTGGCAAATAAAATTCTATTTTTTCTTAAGGAGGAGATGGGTTCAGCAAGGTTTGCACAGCTTGCACAGCGTGAGTTTGGTTGTGATAGGAAAGAGGAGACAGAATATTTTAGTAGGAAGCTGAAAGACAGCTAGGAGTGTCTCTCTAGCAATCTCATGGAAGACAGCTTTGCAAATGTGGACCCTCAGTTACTTAGGAAAGAAGACAGATGGGGCTAATACCCTCTAGGAAGTGGGTGTTGCCAAAAGTCCCAGTGGACTTTCCAGGTTTTGTGTGTCTAATTGCTTCTCACAGTATCTCTGAATCAACACCTTCCAAACCTCTTATTTAAAATAAAATGTTATTCTCAGCTCAGCCTCATTCCAAACTGCTGACCTTGCTCAGATGCTGCTCCTGAAGGAATGCGTTGTATGAATTCTGTCATCTGGGAAATGCTGTCTTACCAGCTTTCAAATGGCACCTATTTATACAGGGAACAAGTTACAGATTCATACTCATCCACCCTCCCTGATGAGAGGCCTGGGAACTTTGCCTGAGAAAGAGGTGAACTTCTCTACTCTGAACATTTTGGTCTTTCAGTTGTTTGGATACATCTCCATTGTGTTGCCTGATTCTTACAAGACAGGCTTTCTCGTGGATGTTTTACTTTTTACTCACCTGATCTAAAGTTGTTTGAGACACAGAATATTCTTCAATATGCAAGTTTTCCTTATTGGAGACTATTAACCGAAAAATCTTAGCCAGAGAGGAGGAGCAAATCTGATACTGCAGCATGTTGTAGTGTTTCTCTCTCTGTAAACTCCCAGGGAAGTTCATGCGTATGAATTGCTCAGCAGGAGTAGGATCTGGAGGCAACCCAGACTTTGGAGCTTTGATTTTCAGAGTGACAATGTAGCCATCTCCAAACCTGGAAAGCACATGTGGATTTGGGAATTGGATGAAGAGATGGTTTCATCGTTCAGGAAGGAAATTAATTTTCTGCAGCAGTGAAAACATTAACAGTATTTGAAAGCTATTGCATAAGATGTAGCTTTGTAGGAAGCCCTGTATTTGCCCTGCAGAAGTGGTGTATAGCATAACAGTTGACATGAGATCTGCTCAAATTATCTGGATTACCACAGAGTTGCACCCAGAAATGAGTCTAGTTAAACACTGAAGAATGGTACACGTGACAGACACTAAGTTTTCCCATTAAAAAACACCATAAAAATATTCTACTTACTTGTATTTTAGCTCCTGAATTGTGCCTAGGCATTTGAAGGTACCTTTCACCATGATGGCTAAACGAGTACAGAGGGCTTCACATTCTTCCATACTTTCAAAACAGAGAAGAGATGTTTGAGATAAAATTCAACAGATGAACTTCATTTACTCTTGGATTCTGAATTCTAACTGTGTTTACCTGTGTGAGGTTAGAACCACTGCTCGCCCATCTCTGAGCACACCAGCAATAGAGTCCCACAGGAGGCGCCGGGACTGAGGGTCCATTCCAGTAGTTGGTTCATCCTGTAAGGGAAATGTTAGGGCAGTTAGATTCAGAGAATTAGATAAAAAAAGAGAAACTCTATTTAGAAACAAGTCACTGTTTGGACTGTAGCATATAATTGCTTCTCCACTGTAATCTGTGCCTTGAGAAAGCACATACACCTTGAGAAGTGCATGAGTGAATGGGTACCAATGCACTTCTTGGCACAAAGCAGTAAGGAAAGAAGTAATAAGAACAATGCTGTCTGTGTAGGGCACAGCTACAGGGAAGCGAATGCTTTTTCTAGGCAGCCATGTTTGTAAGAGGAGAATGAGTTCTCACCAAGTAATCTTCTTACTTACATAAACATACAGGACACTGCTCAACCCAAGAAACTAATGTAGTTACACCTGCTAAGGATCTGGTCCTGCATAAATCAGTTAACTCAGTTAGTGCCAAAAAATGTAAAGAAAATCTTGGATAGAAAAATTTTCTTTCAACATTTTGTCTTAAGAAATTATGAGAAAACATTTTATCTGACTGTTTCCTATGCAGTCAGAATACACGTAAAGGCGTATTAAATCGCACTGAGAACCACGCTATTAAAATGTTATTAAAGTATGTCTTTTTAGCCTACAGATTAAGTTGGTACAGTATAATCTAAAGCATTTTTGTAGTAATTGCATATAGAATTTCTCTTTAGATATGCAATTATCTGATAACTTATTTTGGTAAGAACTACATTTCAGCATTTGTATAGTTTCATATAAATCTGTATAATTTATTACAAAGATATTAAAGGCTGCAAAAGGGTAGCTATCTTCCTCTGTTCTGCTAGAGATGGCAGCAAGGTATTTGCCAGAAGATCATCTTTTACATGAGTAGCTACACTCTGACAACAAGTGGTCGACTGAAACCAAACAAGGATTTAAATTTGGATTTATCTGGATTATAGATTTCATCTCAAAACGTTCTTTGTTGAAGATCTTTCTTTCATAATCACTTGGGATCCATTGGAAACATAGTTATGCATCCCAGTCTATGTCTGAAATTAAAGAACTCAAAATTAAAATAGATGTAAGTTGAGGGCAGAAACGAGCTTGCCAGGACTGTCATAAACCTCTTTGTACCTCTTTAGCAGGCAGTGTCACGCGGTGTTCCACTGCACTGTCACAGAGCTGTGACATGACTCTTACCAGCAAGACGAGTGGTGGGCAGCCGATCAGCGCAATGGCAGTGGAGAGCTTGCGCTTGTTGCCCCCGCTGTAGGTGCCAGCCAGGTGGTCTGCGTACAGAGGAAGGCCCAGCTTCTGGATGCCCCACTCAGTGACCTGTGAGAAAGACCATGTTTTTCAAACAGCAGCTAATGCATAACAGACAGGATTGCTGATACATCGCTCTTCTGGCAGAAACATGACAGTCCCCTGGGTTTTAGCACATTCATTCTGGAACTGGACCAGGGAAGTACAAAAAATTTATGATGATGATGAGGGGAGTTCCAACTACTTGAGAGAAAGCCATAAAGCAACCTCAGCTGTAGACTTCCTATCTGCAAGAATTTAAATTATTTTCTTCTGGAATCTTCATGTTTTCTTTCTTATACAAAAACAACTTTAAAGACAAGAACAAAACAGCAACCAGTGCAGTTCTGAGTCATAGCAATTGCATCTTTAGCCTTCCACTTTTGCTGCCACAGTTTTGCAAGTACCACTAATGCCTGAGAACCTGCATTTGTTAGTGCAGTCTTGTACTTAACTGTCCAAATGACAGGAACCACTTCCAAGACTTCAACACACAGGATGGCAAGTCCACTTCGGAAATTCTGGCCTGTTATGAACGCAGTTAATCATCACAAATAATCCCTATAACTATCAAAAGCAAGATCACTTTACCCTCTTGATTTCCTCTGCTGGAACCCCCCGCAGGCGTGCATATAAGTAGAGATGTTCTCGTCCCGTGAGCAGGTCATCAATGGCATCAAACTGAGGGCAGTATCCCATGTTTTGATGGACATTAGAAATTTGGGTCAAAATACTGGAGAAACAAAGGAAAGAATCTTAGTTCTGTAATACTAGCTTTAAGATAAAGAAGAACAGTTTGAATTAAATCTTTATTTTCTGGGGCAACAACTCTCTTAAGAGGAGAATGAATTCTTCCAGATAAAATGTTCTACTAAAATATTTGTCTGTATATTAGAGCAAGGAGTATATTCTTAAGTCATCTCTGTCCTGGCTAAGTGTAAGCCCATTTCTCCTCACCCATTTTCCTGTGTAAGTATAAAATAACAAGAAGTTCTTTAAACAGCCACTCAGACCTTATTTTTTGAGAATGGTGTTTAATTCTAGAACAAAAAAAGTAGTTGATTTTAACTCAGAGTGGTCACTAGGAACAGACAGGCAGGACACAAAGGCTAACACTTTGTTGGTAGTAGAAGTACAAAATCACAGAGGGGTTGTGGTTGGAAGGGGGCTCTGGAGGTCACCTTGTCCACCAACCCTGCTCAGGCTCACCTAGAGCAGGGTGCCCAGGGCCATGTCTTGGCAACAAAATAGTTATTGTTCAAATCACATTGATGGACAAAGAATCAAATCCCAATTACATCTAAGAAACCAAGGCAGTTACCTGGAAGTAAACTAACATAAGCACATACCAGATCACACTGTACTAACTTATGCCATTATGCCAGCTCTGTGTAAACAAAGATGCTAGAAACAGCCAGAGGAAAATCCCAAAGCTCAGATCAAAGTACCCTGCTGGACTGGTTATTTTATGTTTGTGAACTCTTTTCACTAGATCTGATTGCCTTGTCCCACTGTTGGCACTACTACAACTTAGCCACAGATCTTAAACAGTGTTAAAGGTATAAAATACTTTATGTGTGTTAGCTGTGGTCTCAGTGCCATAGAGCTGCTGGATCACAGAGTATGATCTGGACATTTCTACTCCACTAAATGGATTATCATAGGGGTTTTTTTAAGGTACTTACCTATTGCCAGCCACTATAGCATCTCCAGATGTCACATCAGTATCTCCAGTCAGCATTTTGAATGTTGTTGTTTTGCCAGCCCCATTCACTCCCAAAAGGCCAAAGCACTAAATTGAAAAATTTATAATATTCTTTAGTATTTCCAACTTGCAAATCAGTAGTGTCACAAAATCTGAACTGATCCATGGAATGTAATCTAGTGTTATTGAATAACCTACCTCTCCAGGACGGATGCCAACACAGAGTCTGTCCACTGCAGGCTTGCGCTGACCTGCATAAATCTATATTGATGGGGGAAAAAAAGAGAAAATTCCTATTTCAAGACATCTACAGTAAAGAAAATCTTCTAAATTTTTTTAGTTTAATGCTATTGGGATGAGGCAACTTTAGAACTAAGGAGTAAATAAAAAAAATAGTAAGCGTAAGCATTCCACAAGGTCAGAATTTATTTACATTAAATAAACCTATGATCATCCCTAAAAATACCAGTTTTTCTACTTTTCTACAACCATTTATTTCATATATTTAGCACTAGGAGACAGACTGAATGCTTTGCTGGGACAAAGTATCACAGAATATTCTGAGCTGGAAGGGACCCACAAGGATCATTGAGTCCAGCTCTTAAGTGAATGACCCATACAGGGATTGAACCCACAATGCTGGCATCGTCAGCACCAAGGCTCTAACCAGTCTGAGCCAGTCTCAGGGGATCTCTGACGAGCAAACCAAAGTGGAACAATACAGCAAGATAGGCTGAAGAATGACACCCCAGTTATCTATTCATGAGATCCCAGCAATGTGTGTAATCTTTACATTTGTGTAGCTCAAGCTTGCATGCATTCTTATAGCATAACTCAGACGCCTTCAATGTCTGGAAAGAAGATAGATTAGAAATAACTGTAGTTCTCAATGTGAAAACAACCAAATAGTTTACTTGAGATTGAAACTCACCTATGGAAAAAAAAAGCAATGTTGAAAAAAAGACTGGCAGTAGAAATGGACACTCAATAGATAAGTCATGTCAGACGATTACAGGTAAAAACCCCAACTTAAGCAGGGAGAGTTGCATTATCCTTGCAGGACTTCCCTACTTATTTCTAGTCAAAGGAAATAACCTTGACTTCTAAAATGTTTATTGTTTTCTAAGGCACGAGGTTGATTTTGAAAACAATACAACCTGAATCCACAGCTGAAGTACATTCTGAAAGAATGAATTTACATTAGACTTATTTGTTTCATTCTTCTCAAAATATTACCTTGGTCAATTCTTGTAATTCTAAGATATCTCTTCTGTTTTCTCCATTCATAATTCTTTTTCTTTCTTCTGCAACATCCTCATCTTCACAAATAATAGGTGACATGGCAGTCTCAGCAAACCTGGAAAAAACCAAGATACTGAGTTGCTCTGGGTGCAGAATAACAGAATAACAGTGTGAAACTCTGGCTAATCAATTGCCAAAAATGTGACTAGTGAGATTGAAACTTCACAACATGACACTGGCTGGAATATTCCCACTGTTGGGAGAATCCTTGACCTCTGAAAGTTAATCCCTAAATACTAAAAAGGGAGGAAATTACTCTCTCAAAAGAACATGCTTTGTCAGTCACTGATATGACAAAAACAGCCCCTAAGCCACAGCTTTCACTATTTGGCTGCTCTTAGTAGCTAGTGATAGTTCCATGGAAGTTTTGAGTAGCTCTGTCTGTAAGATGGTATTTTTATAACTGTACCAATTAGTACTCTCGTTGGCAATCTTGAGCAGGACTTAATGACCCACTCACACCTGTTTTCATCAAGGAAGAGGCACACTGGTAAAGCAGAGAGGGGAAGTTTGCATAGTGTCCAGGCTACAACTGTCCTGTGCCATAGACTGGAATTGCTGTCTTGGGATGTCAGGCTAGTACCTCATGACAGTACTTAGGACACTAAAAACTTTCCAAGTAATTTTAAAATCTCACTATTACAGTGTCTTAAATGAAAAAAATATTACATTACAGTCTTACTTCAAAAAACCCCAACTTTTAAAATAAAATATTCTTAAATCCTGTCAAGATAATGAACATTTTTAAAAGCTTTCTTGACTCAGGGTATCAATAAATTAAGGTGAGATCAGTTAAGTAAATAGAAAAGTAAAAAGCTGACAAATTCAGAGAAAAATTTTAAAAAAAAAGAAATAGAGGGACATAGAGACATAAAAAAGACACTCATTCTGTTAACAAAGGAACATTAATAGAAGCTCTTAGACAAACCATCTTGTGGAGAACAAACGGCGCTGCATAAGGAGATTCAGAATGAAGTACACAACCCCTTGAACAGCCATGGCAACCAGGTTCTTTCCAACAAAGTCCCACTGAAAGGGATTGGAAACATGCTCCTCGCCTTTGGAGAAAGAGCACCAGAAAGAAAGGTGAAATACTGCTGGAAAAAACACTGCTCTTCAGAACAACGGGTCTAATCCTAACAGTTTACTGCACTTTATTTCCTCATGATCAGTTAACAGTTTTCGTTTTTCAGTGTCTTATAAAGATTCTTAACAAAATGCACTCCAAGCTCAGCTGCTGCATAAGAGTAAAAATAAATATAAGTTCTCTGAATATACACTAATTTAGGTATCATAACATGAAACTTCCATAGATTATGTGAAGACACCTATTTCTGAATAAAAATATGAGTTCTGCTCAATAAAAATATGAGATGAGTTCTGCTGTATGACTATTCTTTTAATAAGTTGTCTGCTATTCTTTTAATAAGTTGTCTGATACCAAAGGCAACCACATCCTAAGAGGATGTATTTGAAAAACAACAGTCACTTTAAACATTAACCAAAGAATTCAAATGAAATGACATAATATATCCTCCTGTAACAATCTAAGGAATTCTGAACAAAGGATAAAAAGACACCAGAGTCTGGCACTGCACAAATGGGTTCATTTCCAATGCAGACTACTGGTTGGGCCATAGAGTTCTGGCAGCGATATCAGAAGTTGTCTTCCTTCAGAGAGGGTGAACTTTCATAGTCCTCATCCATCTGATGACGTGAGAGGTGAGAATTTCAGAAACGTTACTACTTTTCCAAGATAGCACTTCCAAACATCTCATCCAAGGTCCGGACACATGACACGGATATAACTTGTTGCTTACTGGCTTTACTTACCAAACCTTGCATATACTTCAGTCACAGCTTGGTTCATGGCCAAGTCGATGAGCCCACGGCCCAGGCAAAAATGTGGGAAGACAAGCAGTACATTTTTCAATGTTTTGTTAAACTTCAGCAAAGACTATAAGAAACAGAAACAACATAATAAGCTGTTGAAACCAGATCTGCTTAAGAAAACATAGTAACGTAAGTAAAAAGTTTTTTGCCATGTCAGAGAAACTGGATGTTCTGTGCTCTTATAACAGAGAAAACAGAGTATTTATCAAGTTACATGCAAAGCAACATAAAATGCAGCACAGCAGAATGCTGGCATACATTGCACCAGAGAAAGTGCTTTTCAAAAACTGTCAATGAGGAGAAAAAATAGTCTTTGTAATGAAGTATTACTCTATGTAGCAGAGATAATGTAATTCTGGTGGTAACATGTAAAGCTGCTGTGGGGCTGTGTTTTGGATTTGCGCTGAAAACAGTGTTGATAACACAAGGATGTTTTAGCTGTTGCTGAGCTGCGCTTGCACAGAGTCAAGGCCCTTTCTATTCCTCACCCCATCTCACCAGCAAGGAGGTTGGGGGTGCACAAAGAGCTGGGAGGGGCCACAACCAGGACAGCTGACCCAAAGGACATCCCAGACCATATGGTGCCATGCTCAGCACATAAAGCTCAGGGCAAAAGAAGCAAGAGGGGGACATTCAGAGTTACAGCATCTGTCTTTCCAAGTAACCTTTATGTGTGATGAAGCCCTGCCTTCCTGGAGATGGTTGAACATCTGCCTGCCAATGGGACATGGTAAATGAATTCCTTGTTTTGATTTGCTTGTGCATGCAGCTTCTGCTTTACCTATTAATCTGTCTTTAAATCCGTGAGTTTTCTCACTTTTAGTCTTCTGATTCTTTACCCCATTCCATGGGGGGTGTGTGTGTGGTGTGCAGTGAGTGAGTAAGTGACTGTGTGGTGCTTGGTTGATGACTAGGATGAAACCATGACAATAGTCAGAGCTGCCACAATACTGAAAAGTACTAGTGTCTGGGAATAAATACACAGTAGACTTCAGTGCAAACAGTGTAAGTGCCAGCAGCAGTCTAGCTGCATGAGCACTGAATCCAGTGCTCTTCTCTTATAAATATGTCTATAACAGAGACATGTTTTCAAAGGTAACAATGCTGCCATGATGTCCCACAGATCGAATGGCACTAGACTGAACCCTGTGCTATGAAGAAGCATGTCTGTGAATGCAGGAACAGCAGGGACAGTATTGTCAAGTCAGCCCTTGAAACCATGAATTTAACCAAGATCTGTTTCTCCTTTATAGCAAAGAACAGTGCTGCACAAAGTGTTTGAAAATGCACTATCAGTAATGATAGCTAATTGGACTGCTGTCAGATGTAGAAGGGGTGTCAAACGTAATGGCCAGAGCTTGAGCAACTGTAGAGGTGATAGCAGTAGTGCATACAAGACAACAGCACTTCATAAACTGATCTCTTAGCCTCCCTAAGAACTATCTTGGCACTCGCTCTATTCTGTTACGTTCCTGGTGGTGTTAAATTCATTTTTTTGACAGTTCTCAAAATGCTACTATAAGTAGAACATCTCCTCTAACACAATAAAACCAGCAGGAGTAAGTGCCTACCATCTACATCTTCCCACACAACACACACTGCAGAAGCAAGCATGAAGTGCTGTGCTGCCACCTCCCCAAATGGGAAAGTGTACAGAAGTTTGCTCTTAGGTATGAAAAACACTCAATGTCATTCCTTGCGTGCGCAGTCCTACATACCAATTGCTCTGAGTCACTTCTCTGGGTTATCTGCTCACCTGTACTGCAGTTACTCAGCAAGTTTCTCAGTCTATTTATTGCCAGAAAAAAATGGTAATGTAGAGAAAGACAGTTACTGTTAGGGATGGTTATGCTTGGATGCCCTTTGCACAGCTCTCTAAAGCCAGGGGTCAATAAAAACATTACTTACCGGGTTATTTTCAAATAACTCCAGGATGAAGGTAATGGCACTGCTGTTGATCCCCACAAAGAGATTAATGCACGACAATGCAACATAAGCAGTGCTAGGGACACTGAAGAAAGAAGAAGTAGGGTACATCATGGGAATTACTGCCCACCTGCATGCAAAAGATAGAAAAACTATGATAACTTCTCAGTATTCTTATGTCACTCGGCCTAAACAAAACACAGACTTGAGCTTTCCTCTCATTCTAAGTGTATGTAATGGTGTAACTGACAGAGATCCACTACAGTATTCTCTCCCTGGTTACTACATAAGAATTTTTTCTGCTCAGTTTTTTTTGCTAAAATTGAGAAAACTTAATGCTAGCAAGGTTGTTATCACCCCATCTCACTGGACTGTACACCATGAGGGAGAAATGAAGAAACATTACACACTGTTCTGCTTAGCTAGATATTCCTCACCCCTTGGAACTGTCCAAAGAAATTACAAACTGTAAATTTTTATATTATTTTCTAAGCCCTCTACCAATGGCTTGTTTTATTCCTGATTTGGAGCTTCATGTGCCATGATTTCTGGGAAATGGCAAATGCACATGCAGCAGCCTGAGAGGGGTATTCCTCTGGAATAAACTTCAAATGCTTAGCAACAACCAATCTGATCAGGGAAAACTCAGTAACATCAACCCGAACTGTTTAACAGGACAAGACACATGCAGTCAGAAAGAATCATTCTAAGTTTCCTATTGTGACTGCAGCTGGACACAAGGGCTAATATACAATTTTACAATTTGACTTTTCTTTCCATTTTTTGAGTAGCAAATTATGAAATTATTGAAGTGACTGCCAAAAGCGATTATACTTTTTCTGAAAATTTCATCTTGGCTGATGCTTTAAAATATGCAAAGACATTTAAGATGTCCATCCATACAGCCATGAATTACCATATTTAAAAAAAATATTCAATGCCACAGACAACTTATTAAAGGTACAACTACTGTACTTTAAAAAGATATAATGAAAAATTAAAACTAATTAACATTCTGATAGCAGTTTTACAGAGATTAAATGCTGATAATGCTTTGAATTTTCTGAGGATTTTCATTCAAAGAACACAATAACTTCTGAAAATTAAAGCTGGTTTGCACAGAAAAAGAACTGTTCCCTCTTAGGCTCCATTTGTGATATTCATAGGAGGATATGAAAAGATTAATTTCTCTCTTTAAGTCTACAAATAGATCTTATCTTATCAGCAAACTACATCTGCTGAAGTGCTACCAGGAGTACGATTTTATAGATAAAAATATATGATCACCAATTAAATGAGAGAAATTAAATGAGACTGAACTTCAGTCGGCCTTATAAAATGCTATTTTGTCAACGAAAACGTCCATTTCAATTTAAAAAAGTGTTGAAGACTTAGTACTCTTTGCCCTTGGGTTAAATCCTGAAAGATATTTTAGTAGTGGCTGTGAATGTGGCAAATGAACAACTACTAAATTCCTACACAATGTACAAGGAAGAAAGCAGCAAACTGAACAAATATATTTTCCTGTAAGGATCACAGTTAATGTTTAAGAATGTAAGGCAGTGACAAAAGAATCTCCTTTGCAGCATGTGTCCAGGCAGAGCGTGCAAATATCCTGCAGCAGAGACAGAATCCAGTTTTAACCTGTATTGTATCCACTCAGCTCTATTCTTTAAAGCTGGATTTCACTAAGTACCGAGCTCAGTAACATGAAATCATTTCCATGTGAAATACAGGGCCGAACTGCAGGAATAACCTTGACCACTCACCCATACAGAAGCAGCAAGGCAACAAACACAGGCAGATTAGTCGGAGAAGTGTATGCTTTCTTGTCGAATCCAGTGAATATGGCCAGAACCATTCCAGCACTCAGTGAGTAATTCACCTGCCACAGCACAGGGTGAAGATCAGTGTGTAAGACCCGAGAAGGTCTGCAAACATATCCAGATCCTACACATCATTCCAGTAAGATTTTATATTGAGGAGCACCAGAATTTGAGTTAGACTAATCACACTGAAGTTTTTGGATCAAAGTCCCTGGCAACACTCAACATTTTTCTGAGATGTCTTTTATCAGACTGTTCATTAAAAATACAACATACATTATTGTTTCTTAGATTATGGTTTGTGAGTCAATTATTTTATGGTCCTGCTGCCAGCTACCCACAAAAAGGGGCCATGGGTATGCAAGGGAAGTGGTGTTTCTGGTGATGCAAAGGAAAAAGCTAGTTACTTGAGCCACATTGCTGGAGGAGGCTAAATGCTTGGCTACTGCTCAATCTCTCTGTTCAGTATTAGTAGCACTACTGTACTGAAATGCACAGAACTCCCCATGCAGAATGGAAGATGGCGTTTCACAGAACTGCTAACACCACTTAATACCTTGGCATCATGCTGTCAAGGGCAACAGCCAAGCAGAATTCCTGTCAAGGAAGCTGCTGGGAGGCTGCTGTGAACAGCAGGGAACAAGAACTCAGAGACCTGCTTTTTTCCCCCCTCATTTACTAAAATGATGCTTTGATTTATCTTCTCCTGAGAGAGCACTTTTCAAAGCCTGAAGAGTTTTGGGCTTTTCAAGTATTTCAAGTTTTTTTTCTTTTTATTTCTTTTTCAATTCTACGTTCATGGTTTTCTTATTGCATAAGCCCTTGGCTGTTTTCTTTGTTGAGATGGTATGGCTGGAAAACTTGCCCTGGTACCTCAGCCAGGCGAAGAATTGTCTCCTTTGTGACAAAGTGGCCAGAGGAGTGACAGGAGGGAAGCTGAGTCCTGTCTAAACAAGCCTGGACCTGTGGTATAAATCTTTTCAGAACAACACAGTGACCATAATACAGAGACCTAAACAAAGATATCTATGTCATTTTAGATATCCTAGAGTATTTTGTCAGGCCTACAGCTACTGTTCCAGCAGCCAGTGAATCTTCCACACTTAGATTTCTTGGACATCTTGAAACATGTTTTGGGTCTTCTAGAGGACAGGAGTGACTAGCACCAAACAATGAGGCTTTTCCCTGCTATGGTAAATTGTACTTTATTATATAGTCAGTTCTAAGGACTGGAAATCCTAAGATGACAAAAATTTCAGCTTTGTTAGTTGAATAATGAGTTGTGCACCTTAATTATTTTCTGCATCTCTAATTAGTTCAGAGGTCAGATCCTTACCGTGCTCGCCGAGAAACACTTAAAGAAATTTATACTTTGCAATGCTTAGAATCACCTTGACTTAATTCACCAATTAGTTCCCAGTTCATGCACATCCAGGATAATCACAAGCTGTGAAATCAGACCAGCAGTTACTTACTATGTCCCACGTGAAGTTAGTTAGCCAGTAGATAACAGGGCTCACACCACTGACAAACTGGAGATGCTTGGCTTTTGTTACACGTTCTTGAATCAGGTATAAAACAAAACTGGCTGGTATAAAGGACATGGCAAAAATCACACAGATGGCAACAACAGCATCCACTGAAGTGGTCAGTCTAAAACAGAGCACAAGAAGGAACTGTGAGCAAGGGAATGGATGCAACACAACACTATATGAGCATTTGGGGAATCTGGAGGGTGTTTTAAGATCTAGAAGTAGCAAGGCTACTTTTAAGTAGAAGACTTCTCCAACTTCAAAGTGTGCTAGTGTATTTTCCCAAGCTGTTTTGGAGACTGTAGCTAACAAATATGGCACCGTTCTCTGATTTTTCACTTGCCTTCATTCTGTGTAACTCTCTCTATATATATCTCAGTTTGACAGCCTTTCCCATATGAGACATCTCAAACTAGACATAAAGGCACAATAGCCAAAGTGCTCTGGTAGCTGGGAAAAGAGGAAGTTAAGTTGAAGACAGTGAGATGAAGCACAGATTTTGTCTCTGTGCTATAATGCACAGTTTTCAGTTTTACTGAATTTTGAACTTAATAGGAGATGTGAGTGGAAAGTCTTGTCTTTTTAGGGATGTATTTCTCAAGAAACAATGACTTTTAGATTATGGAATACACCAACCCTACAACATGCCATTGAAAATCTACCTGTGTGATGTCCTTGGTACCAAAACAGAGGTTGTTGACTTCTGCCTTCCTGAAGTCAGTTAAGAACAATTTCTCATTCCATTTTTCATTACACATTTTATTTCGCAAGCACACGTATAGGATTTGGAGCATGAACAAAGACTTCAGAATCTTCATGCTTGGGAATCAACAGAAACATGCAATAGTATAACCACTGGTCATAGTTCCTGTGTGCGATGAGAATGAACTCTTACAGGAATATAATGAGACAGGAATACATTCTTGTTTAGAATAAAACTTCAGGGAAAGGCCTCCACAATCTGTCCCTGGACTATTTTTCCTCAGAGTGTGAGTATCCTGGAAGTCGCAAGCTGCCAGGAGATGGAGGGGTAAAAGCCAGAAGCAGAGCACAGACAAACTTACACAGTGACTTCAGAGAGTTGCTCCTTGGTGAGGTTCAGAGGATGGTTTATAGCAGTGATCCCATGTTCCTCAGGGGCTTGGCCAGTCCGCAGGTTAGCTCTGAGGATTGCATTATTGGCTACATTGAGGAAACTAACCATAGCATGCCAGCCTTTATTGTTAAACCACACCTGAAAGAATCAGAAAGCACAGATTCATTTAAGAAGCCTTCACTAATAACCCTGAGCTGCAGGAGAAAACTTGGCTGCCTTTTATCTGCTTTGGTGGGCATTGTCAGCAGGGGCGAATCCAGCACCAGGAATTCATAGTTTCTAGGCACAGTCCTGCAGGAGGAGCTCACATACTATGCTTTTAAAAGCATTGGACAACTGCTGTTGAGGGATTTTATAGAAACACATTTTAAAATATAGTGTACTACTTGGAGTATTTAGGACAGCAAGAAGCACTGAGAACATAGTTAAAAAAATCTCACATTTGAAATACTATAAATAAGAATTACTTATAATATAGGATACAGTGTTAATGCCAAGTTATTTCTGAAGTATAGCATTTCAGCTCTTCTTGCATCTGGGAATGCCACCAGCAATATTCTCACAATTTTAAATCTATGTCAAGAAAGATTGTGAGTTAGCAGACTACTTCCAGAAAATACCTTAATATTATCTTCAGTTTCCATATATTTAAGGAAATTAGGGAATTCTTTAGCAGCAGCCAGTGAAGTTTGTCCCTAAAATAAAAAAGGCTAAAGATCAGCATTCTGGGTGAAATCTGATGCTTCAGGTTTTCAGCTTTGTAACAATGCTTTAGTAAGGGGACAAAAAACAACCAACCAACCAAGCAAATAAACAAAAAATCTTGCTTACTCCTGTAACATTCATCATTTGGCCAAGATCACTTAAAAAATTGACAACTTGATCTCCAGAGACATGAAGGACTGGAAGTCTTCCTCCTATAGAAATTCCTCCATATCTAGCAAAGAGAAAATTATCGTCAATAACTTGTACCATAGACCCAGAACTGTACATTGATGGAAACACTAAAAATCCACTTAATACAAGTTTAATTTCTATAAATCATGTGTTTCATGCATAGTGATTTCTACTCTTTTACTAACAAGCTCTATTAGGTCTTTACAAGGTTTACAAATAATAGAAGTTCTATCAGTTTCTGAGAGGTTCATGCCAGCATCCAAAGAAAATTATTTAGATAAAAGATTTGTAGGAAAGTGATTTCTACAGTGCAAAAATCAAGATAATTGACATATAATGGTTTAGACAGCATGGAGGACTGAGGGCAGCGCAGTCCTCAGTTAAAATTTCAGATGCCGTGAGAGGAACAGGTATTCACCAATGCTGGTACCAGCCAGTACTCCATAATGATAAATACTATTGCACAAGATGAACTGAAGTCTAATCCCATATAAAGCAATGTTTGCACATGAATAAGCAGATATTCTGTGAAGGAAGCCAGTTATCCAGCTGCTGTCTTTGAAGTGAACTCCTACTGCTGATGAAAAAGGAAATAAGTATATGCTTCAGTCTAACCAGTCATCTTTCTAAGCTTAGTATCTGCAGTGCAGACATCACACTGGGGTTAGCTGATGCCTCTCCCTAAGTGTGCAGCACTAGCTGAATCTGGTTTACAACTACAGCACGTGTACAGAGCAGGGATGAGGAATTGTGGTTGTTACTTCTGTATTTAATAGGCTGGTGTCTAGGTTTCATCTTTTCAGGTCCTTTTTTTGAAAGGTTTATATTTCTTCTGCAGCACTTTGAAAGAGCTGTGTCAGAGTACCAGTACAACATTCTGCACTACTGTACTGTAACTTTCCACCACTCAGTTCCAATTAGCTTGACTCCTTTAGATACTAGAACTGTGATAGTTCCATTGTGCCCCTCTGGCCTTCATCCTAGTTGGGGGAGTTCAAACAAATATAATCCCTTGTCTTTATAAGACCTTTCCTGATCCCCAACCTATTTCCCACTGAAGCCATCTCTTTGTTCTACACTATCTGCCACAATTCCCCTCGGCCATTTCCAGAAACATTGTGAGGCTCCCTGGTTAAACATTGTTCCTTTATTTACCACCTTAATCTGTGAATTGGTTTCTTACCTTTGCTCATTGACCCAGTATTTACTCTTCAAGCTGAAACAGACAAAGAGAATCCTGTCTCTCAATGCACAAAACCAAAGTCAATGATATTGTCATACTTAAACGAAAACTGAATATCTATACTTTGTAGATCTTCAGTGTGTTTCTTATTAATTTGAGTCATCAGGTTGTCAAGACTTTTGGCATCCCCTGCAGTGTGTTTTTGGGTTTTTGTTTTGTTTTCTGACATGATCATCTCCAATCATACACAGACAAGAAAGATTCCTAAAGCAACATATACTGGGCCACCCTAATCCATAATTAATTGATTTTAAAAGATGTACCTAAAGCAATTATGACACATGCTAAGAGGAATCAGTCAAAGGCAGTAGCACACAGCTAATATAATGGGAATTTCAAGAACTCTGCCAGGAATTGAAAAAGTAGCAAGTCTGAATCAGAAATAATAGGCCATGGACCCCACACAGCTAATCACCATGAACAACAGTCAGGAAGCGGAGGAGCTATCAGTAGGATAGATGTATCTATGTAACATTGTTCTTGGCTGCTCTAGTGCTTCTGGGAAACAAGTGATAATTAACTTGGGCAGATGGTCATGTTGGTGTGCCTATAGTTCTTCAGGGAGACAAACTAGTATTTCTGCAAGGCAGTTCACCATGCTGTGCAAAGGTACCGTTTTTCTCACCATTAACACAGTCACCATCAACATGGCTTTCCATCAACATTGAAACAAGTCTGCCTATAAAGGAGCACCCGATTACACAAATGGGTATAACTGAAAATATTTAACTCGCCTAAAATCAGCCTCTCTTAGTCTTACATTAGAAATATGGACATGGTGCTCAAGTCTACAGAACACTGTGGCAAATCAGCTGCTATGTTTATCATTAAATACGAGTTTCATGGCCAGGTACAAAATACTGCATATGAAAAATAAAGAGAAATTCATCCCTACCTTCCTTTTATCAAAGTGGGATATGTTTTCACCAGAAAATCTGAAATATTTCTATGGGTCAGATCTTGAAGAATTTCTGTGCTGCGTTGCACTCTCTGGTAAAAAATGAAAACCTAATCAATCACAGTAAACTTTACAGTCTCTAAAGCTGTTAACTAAGAGTTTGACAGAAAAACAGCAAAAGTAGCTTTGATTCAGATAAAATGCTCAGGTTTGTAGTATCACTGAAAGAGAGTAGGTCATTCACTTTCTAGCCCAAACATACTTTACTAAGACTTCAGAAGAAATCAAGTTTGTGATGCATGACACAAAACAGTTGCACTTCACTCTGAAACTGTTATTTGCAACACAGGTCAGGGTTGCTCAAGACATTTTCTTCAGTGTGAAAAAAGGAAGTTTTTCAAACAAACTGAGGTCCCAATAAAAAAAAATAAAAGGTAGTTTTCTACACTTTAGCAGCTTTAGGTAAAAATTAATATGAAAACTTCACCCTCACTAGCACATGAGATACTTTGAATGAAAATTACTCTCTTTTTTTCATTTTTTAAAATGAAAATCATGCCACATGACAAATTTGTTGAGTCTTTTGTAAATACAGGATCACTGTGAAATGCAAGATCTCACACTTGCTCAGTTTATCCCAAGGTAGAATATACTTTGAAAGGTTCCTGGGCAGTTTCAGAGGGCAAAACTCGCAGCCTGAAATTATCTGATAATGTCCTAGAAAGAAGTCTAATGAACTTCCCTTCTTTAAAGAAAGGTAATCTTCTAAATAGAATTTGCATTGAGGAAAAAGAAAGTAAGATTTTTTAAAGATTATGCAACAAATCGTTAAAATTTTTGTGATTTTCTTCTACATGAAAAGTTTGCGATTTGGACAAGAAGATTAATCAAATTTCATTTCAATGGGTAAGCTTTTCCAATACCTCTGAAACTGAATTCCAAATCCCAGCAATTCTTGTTCCCTTAAAAAAATGTACTCAATTCCTTCCATGTATATTTAGCATGGCAAGGTACTTACACAATAATCCCTCTTCCAGCACTTGTCATGAAACTTTTCTACAAAGATCTATAGCATGAGGACTCAACCTGTGGTGGTGGGAGGCCTCCTGCCCCTGCAGGACATTCTGGTAGCATGGTGAGTTTCTTGTGAGTGCTGCACTTGCAGGAAGGTGATGGATTCTCGGGGCTCCACTCTTGGCTCAGCAGCAGGCCGCTTAGGTTAGGATGAACAGCAGGTGTGTTCCAGGCAGTTGGCATATTATTGCATGGGTAGTTCCTGTGTAGAGGAACAGAGCTTTAAGCTGTGCAGAAATAACAGTTCATGAGAACTCACATATCCACAAAATCACAATGCTCTCAGAAGCCATTCCCCTCTCAGCCCTTATCCTGTGAGTTACAAATAAGAGCATTTTAGAGTACTTGGTAAACATGAAAAAATATAATCTCCTCCCACATCTCTGCCAAGTTTATTGTCTTTAGATTGCAGATGGGACACTGAAGGAACAAGGGGATTATGTTTGACCCATTAATACACATGAAATCTGCACTGGACACATATCTTTGTGAAGAAACTATCCTTTTCCTTGCTCATGTAGCATCTTTTCTCTTTTTAAAGTTTCCTCTTTGTTCCTGCTGTACCAAGTAGAGGAGAGGAAAGGGAAAAGAGAGGACAGCCAGAAAAATCAAGTTGCTGCATATAATGACTAGGAAAGAGGCAGGAGAAATGGAACAAATGTCAAAGCATAGCAAGCCAGTGACAAATGGCTCCAAAGCAGGACTCACAGGCAGGTACAACAACAAAAGCTGAAGTCAGAGCTCTACTAATGCTGCCCTCACTTCAGAGTGAGAATAGTTTCAAACCATCCTATTGGTTCTTCCCAATCTGAGCGATTGTTGAAGTTACTGCTTCCATACACGCCAGTGGGAACAGGAGGAACCTGAAGGGACTCGCACATGGAAAGTGCCAGGGAAGCTGTGAAGATTTGCGCCCACTGACAAATTTCAAGGTTGCTTAACTCAATACAAGCCTACATGAGCTGGTTTCCAGTTAGTCACACTGAGCACTGCAAATCATTCGTAATCTAGTGGCCGTATTGTCTTGCTGTTTGTTTGTTACTTTTGACCTGATACTAGATATTATTGCCAACAATGTATCTGAAGTGTTGGCTCAGTGAAAAGTCAAGCCAATTCATTCTTGTTTCACTACTCAAATTCTACTAGTAATACTCTGCTAGGCTCTTGTTCAAGAGAAATTAGCTAGCAACTTACGGAAGAGGCTGATTCTTCATGCAGCGATTTCCAAACCCTGGTTTATTCAAGAAAGCATGAGTAAGGGAGACCATCTGCTCATTGCCAGGACGTTCATTGCTAAGGGGATAAAATAGGACTTCATAAAATATTTTTCAAACTGTCATAGTGGAATACGCATAGGAACTAGAGAAGAACAGTCATATGGCAGAACCAACTGCCCCTCTCCAAATGCTGATAATTCAATTGTTTTATTTTTTTAATGTAAAATCCCAGAAGCTTCCAAAATGGTTAACAGGATAAACAATGGTCCTTTTCTCCTAATAGTAAGGCATAACTTCTGACATAGTCCAATAGTAATATTCTCCAAAAAAGCTTGAATCCTCATTTCTGTCCTCTCAGCACTGTACTGTCAGTAATCAGAAGATGAAAAACATATTCTGCATTTTCATTTGCTGAGATCTGGATCTCCTGTTAGGCAGGATATGTAATTTTATAAGTGTAGAGACCACAAATTCAGGTAGGAAGAAGAGACTACCAAAGACAGCAAGGTATTTGAAGGCCTATTTGTTAGATGCATTAACAGCTGTTTTCTCTACTTGCATCAATTTTGTGCTATTTTAAATCTGCTGATTCCAGTGGAGTTAATCTTTTTTTTATATCATACAGAGTGAGAAAAGCCCAATGGGACACGGCCCCATGATCCTAAATGATCTTAAATCTCCCATGATCCTAAATGGTTCCCCATGATCCTAGGGAGGAAAAGGTGTATATATGACAGATGTACTTTAAGTGATTCCTCTTACCTGAAGAAAGTAAACTGTTGTCCGTAGATCCAAGGGTGTAATGTTAAGGCAGGATATTCTCCAAATGGAGGAATAATGACTGTAAGTATTAGAGACAGCAACACAAAACTAGAAGGGAGAACAACCTGCAGGGAACATGAAAATTTCACATTAGGTTATTATATATACATTGTAGATTGATTCTGTACATATCTCATAATATACGTAAACAAAGGAGGGACAGCAGGAACACACAGATCTAATCTAGTTTAGCTCCTGAACATCAACAATCACTTAAGATTCTGGATGTCATAGAACTGTATTATGTTAAAAATAAAATGTTGGGTTACTAGTGATTGAATCATGAACTTGGTGCAGGTGATAGTCTCCAGGCAGAAAAAAAATAGAAGAGGCAGAAGAGCTGGAATTATAATTACACAGTTAGGAACACTGTTACCCATTTGCAGTACCTCTATTGCTTTCCACTGGTGGAAAGGCAGTGTTGAGAATGTTGTGGGAAAGAATCAAGAACAGCAAAAGTCAGTCAATACCTGGGCTAGGAAGTCCTTGTGGCTGCGGGAGGCACGGTGGAACCGTTTGATGAGCAGTGCTTTGATCTGCTGATGTACAAGCTGAAAACCTTTATATTGTCGCGACCCTTTGCCTTCATTTTGCTCTCCTGCTTTGCCTACTGGCATTCGAGAAGTGTCATTAGTTTTCAGTGTGATTTGTTCAGCTGGTTTGTTCTCAGTAGGTGTTTTGCCAAGAGTAGAACCATTTTCTTGAGTGTCTCCTAGGTTAAGATGAGGAGCAGCAGATAAGACACTTTATCCTCCATACATGAAGTACCACAAATATTTTAATGATCTCCAGATTTTACCAACTGTATATATCACATCACAAGATTGTTTTATTACAACTGTTTTCACTGTGGATGTATTTAGTGACACCAGGAGGTTAACACTTCTCTTACTCAGCAGGATCAACAAGTTAATCATGTCTGTAGTTTATGGACTAATGGACAGGAAAGAAGGACAGGAAAGTACTTTTTATAAAACTACTAAAATCATTGACATCTGAGTGCTTGACACTACACTCTTATTTACATAGTTAAGAACCTCATCTAATCTAAATCCAAGTCTTTCTGCTGACTTAATGTTGTTTCTCTGATATCATGTCAGGCCCTAAAAACAGATACTTGCTGACTAAATTTATTTTGTCAAAAAACGCTATACAAAGGCTGAAAGTTCTGATGCTCCTCTTTACAGGGTGTTCAGAATAAAGAACAGTCCCAAGAAAAGTCTATCAAATACAGATTCATGGATCTATACCTGTTTTTTGCATTCCAGGGTCAGCTTCTGTTGTGACTTTTAGGAAAACCTGTCATAGACAAATATATCTCTTAGTAAAGAAAAGAACAGTTGCAATAATCTGACCTTTAAAACATCATACATCATCCTTCAGTGTAACATAAAAAAAATTTGGATACCTTTTCAGTACTTCAACTTATTATACAACCGGAGGTCTCTTATGAAATACCTCAGAAAATAAATGAATGAACAAAGACACAAAAAAAAGGACATATTTCAGGCTAATGAGTCATGTTCCACAGGGCTACAATGACATAAGGCTTGGATCTTTTCTCTATGCCCTTCTCAAAGATTCTCTGAGTGTGCCACAGTATATGTGAATAGGTTTTGAAGGGTATATTAGGAATCATGACTTATGTGTTTAAGATTAGGAATTGTCTCAGTAAACATTTTGGTGGTTTATGGTTAAGATCAGCGAGTATTTTCATCTGCCTGTTACCTCTTCAAGTGGTGTGTCTGAAACTCCAAAACTGCTGAGTCCCAGGTCATCCAGTGTTTCCTCCAGTTCTCTGAAGAGACTGGCATAAGATCGCTGTTTAAAGTTTTTATTCGGCAAAAGGTAAATGAGTTCCTGACCAATGCTTTCAATTAATTTTGCTTCTGGAATATGATGGTGAATTACTTCTGCTAGCTCATTTAGATCTCCTGTGAAAAGTCAAAACAGTGTTCATAGAATGAATATTTAACCCTACTAAGCATGATTTAACAAGCTGTTGTTTGCACAATGTAAAAGGGGACTGCTTTATTACGTAACTCACAGATATCTCAGTTAATTCTGTACTAGACTGGGCTATGTTGCTATTAATGCTTTGGAACTATATAGCAGGAAACTATTTCATCTGTTAATAAAGCATAATGAAACTTTCAGGAATATGTACTTAAGTTTTTCTCCTTGGCAGAAAAGTAATTTTTTTTTCTGGGAAAATCAGTTTCCTTTGCTCTAGACATGCTTCAGTTTTCATTACCATATTACACATTTTGGTGCAGAGTAGTTCAAAACTTTGTACTTTGCTTCTAAGCACACAAAATTCTATTTCATCATCTGTGCCTGAGAACACATATATACCAAAAAGGGGCAAAATCACAGAGTAGCCTCATCAAATTCATGTTACAATACAATACAAATGTTAGACACAAGGACCAAAGAAGAGGGCTGAGAAGCAGACAAGATTGCAGCATAACAGAAGACATAGCTATGTGCAGGAATGATGAACCATCCCACTTCTTACCATCCAGTTCCAGCTCTGGAGCTCCTTCTTCATCCCTCTGCACGCAGCTGGAGCAGGAACAGGAGCACCCAGATCCACAGCTACAAAGTGACTTGCATGGACAAGGAAAAAAGATGAAAGTGTTTCAGATACACACAAAACAGGATGTAAGGGTTGTCAGTATTTGAACAGCTTGAGTCAGTGAAAAATATATCCAGAACATCTTGAACATACTAGTCTGAAAGTCATCTGAAGACCGGATTAAGCAACGCAGAAAACATAATTCCACCTGCACAAATCATACCCGTCCATTCTAAATTGCATACAAAATGCCTGGGGAAATGCAATTAGCAGGGGCCATGAGTATACAGACTGTGTTGCTACTAAGAGTGGAAGCACTACTAGCAGCAGAAAGAACCCAGAACCCCACTTGTCAAACTGTGTGAGGCTGGTTTAGCTGTGGATAAATGCAGACTCTTCCGGTGTCTGAGCTACTTACTTAAACTATATAATGTTTAAAATCAGTGTATTGCAAAAGCAAGCATCAGAAAGACCTGTATATGAACAAAGGCAACTTCAGAGTTAGAATTGTTCAGCCTGGAGAAGAGAGGGCTCCAGGGAGACCTTCCAGCACTTAAAAGGGGCTACAAAAGAGATGGAGAAGGACTTTTTTACAAGCATGTAGCGATAGAACAAGGGGGAATGGCTTTAAACTGAAAAGGGATAGGGCTAGAATAGATATTAGGAGGAAATTCTTCATTGTGAGAATGGGGAGGCACTGGAACAGATTGCCTAGAAAAGCTGTGGATGCCCCATCCCTGGAAGTGTTCAAGGCCAGACTGGATGTGGCTTCAAGCAACCTGGTTTAGTGGAAGGTGACTCTGCCCACGGCAGGAGGGTTGGAACTGGATGATTTTTAAGGTTTCTTCCAACCCAAATCATTCTGTGATTCTGTGCTTTCTGTTTTGTACACTGTCTCAAGCAGCACCTAATTGCTTTTTACCTTGGTGCAGTGCAAGTATTTTTGAGATTACATGTGCAGGGAAGGAGATACATACTTACTGTAGCCCTTCCAATTCTTGTGTTTCTCATCTTGCGAACAAGAGTGAGATAGAAGCCAGAGCCAAAGTAGTTCTTCAGGAATACAGGAGAGCCTGAGCAGAAGAGTTTCCCTTGGGATATGATGGCTACTCTATCTCCAAGGATGTCTGCCTCATCCATATGATGGGTTGATAGGATGATGGTTCTGCCTAGAAGAAATGAATGTTCAAGGCATGGACTTTCTCTGGAACTCAAAGTTGTGCTTAGTTTTTTTGTCAATTAATGCAGGGTTTTCTTTGCACCAAAATCAGGTCCCAGGTTTGCCACAACCATAGGTATCTGCCCAAAGAATCTTGTTTGCTTGCTTTCGTATCCCACTACTCCTGACAGTTTACACAGCAGGCACATGCTGCGTCTATGACAAGTTTAAAAAAAAACCCAACAGAATTAAACAATTTCTACTCTCAAACTTACCTGAGCGATACTTCAGCAGAAGATCCCAGATGGATCGCCTGGAATATGGATCAACTCCAGAAGTGGGCTCATCCAAGACTACCACTTTTGCTTCACCCACAAAAGCAATGGCAACAGATAGTTTTCTTTGCATTCCACCTACCAGAGGACAGACACATCCAGGAGTCTAAGATGAGTTACATATGTGGTAGGTATGTATTTACATTGCTTTTTGGTGTGGGGACAAACTGCTACAAATAAAACAAAACCCATCCTCAGACAAATATTTCTGCAAAGTTAAATCAATAGTAATTTTTCTTCCAAAGTTCATAACAGCTTGGTCCATTTCTATATATACATTTATATATCTATCTTTTTCATCTATACCTTGCATTTTCTGCTTCTTGCCAGAAGCAAAAGCAGGAAGATATGAGGTTTTCAGGTTCTTTTGTAAAACTAGCCCACTTTTATAGTTGCAATCAGGACAAAGTAGTATAAGAACACCTGCCTATTTATTCAAATCAGCTTTTGAATCTGAAAGTGAGAGTTGTTCAAATATGCTATGTGCATTTGGACCTTTAGAATGAAAAAAATTACTCCTAGCAAATAATACGGTATTTCAGAGCACTGATCCAAACAGTGGGGCAGCATGATAGTATAATATTTCATTTGCCTTGAAGTAATAGAATTTTGTTTTTTCCCTATATTAATCAATTTTTAATATATATTTATTTAAAAGTAATAGCTTTAAGTATATTCAAATTTGTTGTATATTTGAAAGAAATGGAAGCTTCAGGGACAGGTTGTGCCAGCTTTACTACTTGTACAGTTCCATTTACTCTTTGAGAATAAAGACCTTCCCAGCGTACATTGATGTGTCAGAATATGGCCTCAAACATGTAACTCAAATAATAATTGCCCCAAGGCCAGGTTGGATGGGACTGTGAGCAACTTGGTCTAGACCAAGTGGAAAGTGTCCCTGGCCATGACAGGGAGATTGGAACTAGATGATCTTTAAAGTCCCTTCCAACTTAAACCATTCTGTGATTCTGTGAAAGACAAAGAAAAGGCAGCAGGAAAAACCATCTTAGAACATTCATGTGGGCACCTGACAAATTCTGAGCCTCTTCATTCCTTTTATGGGTGAGGCCTGTATCTTCTAGCATTGTTTCCAGCTCTTGCTCAGCTTCATCCCTGGATCTTCCTTTCAATTGAGAATAAAACAAGATGTGCTCTGCTACAGTAAGGCTGTGAAATCAGACAGAAAGGCACCAAGACAATTTAAATGAATAAGCTGGGTTCTTTTCCCAAGCAGCAATAAATTCACTCTAGCTTTATCTTGCTAAAGAAGAGAGGTTGCATTACCCTAGAAGATCTTCTTCAGGATCTTGGATGTCATAGGCTCTTTCTCTGCCTTTTCAAAGTAGAACCTGCTACTAAAGGAACAAGTATAGCAGGCATCAAACCATCCATTTATGGGAATAAAATGGGAGCTAACATGAGGAGCTGCATTAAGGAAGAGAGCCTGTTGTTGAGATGAACACAAACTAATGGTAGCGAAGCTGGAAATCACCTGAGAAGGCAGTAAGTGGTTATGTGGTAGTGCAAAATGGACATAAAAGTTTCCTGCTACTGCACTGTCAACTTGGATTTTTTCTTTAGGAGTCCTAAATTATAGTGTATGAAGCCTCAGAATAGACTCCTGCTAACTCACACTGCAAGAGAAAACACCAAGACCACTCTCATTTTCCTAAGAAAATACTGTGCTTCCAGCAAAATGATGCAGGAGGTTTCTACTGCAGGACAACACTTACCCCATGTGAGTGTTAAGAGATGAAGAAGTGCTCCTGAAACACATCTACTGCCAGCACAGTAAGAGAAACAACACAGGCTTTGGGCATTTTCACACATGCAGACCAGGACGCTTCTTCTTAAAGCTGGTATGGAATGATACTTACTGATTGAACAAGATGTTGTGCTGTGGGCACATGCCTATTCGGTGCCGAACGGAGTCCATGTGAGTCTGGATATCCAGGCCGCCAATCAGCACAGTTCCAGACGTTGGTGGGAAGAGGCCTGTCAGTATTGACCTGGGAAAATAGAATGAGGAAATTCCCTGTCTCCTATCTTTCTGTGCTAGATTAGGAAGCTACATCGCATGATTCCACTAGATGGAGCATGCTTACGTCTCTTACTACAGGCCTTGATGAAACAAATCCGGTGAAAAGCATGCATGAAAGTACTCTTGCCCTGCTACAGAGAGAATCTGCTAACATAATTTTTGATACACCTGTCTGTATGATTCTGGTTTCCATTAAAAAACTGTTTTAGATAGCTCCTCTGTTTCAGGTAGCTTTTTCAGCTACCTCACCCCTACGTATAAAGGGGTCTAAAACAAAGCTCACTAGGATGAACATAGAGAATAATGGCTTGAGGTCTCTGACCATACAGACTCATGCCCTACACCTTTATTTTCTATAAAACAGAAGGGCACCAAACGTTATGTTGCAAATGGGTGGCATCTGTTACTACATTTCGGTGAATATTGGGTTTTTCAGTTCTAAAAAGTTCAAAGCTATACAAATTTTTGGTTTTATCAGGAGAACAAAAAAAGTCAAGTTTACAAAACATTTCAGTAGATTAGAATGCTTTTACTTTGGGTTGAACATATTTCTTGAGGAACAATTAAAAAAATTAAAAAGCAACTTAAAGTGCATTTGAAATAAGAGTATTTTTAATTAAAAAATCCTAAAGTATTCTGTTGGAAAAAGTCATAATGAAACACATTCAGTTCTTTCAACATTTGATGACCTTGTCACAGATTCATGAAATGTTTTTTTCAATAATTAATCCTATTTTGCCAAATAAAGTTCCATATAAAGAAAATTAAACATTCCTAGAGTCTGGCTTCCGGGGATGCTAGAGTTCTAGGACAAGAGTAACATTTTAATCTGGACATGGATCTCACATGCATGTAACCATTTTATTTAAAGAGGGTCTATGTCTTATACTCCTTTGCACACAGACCAAAAAATGTAACTGACTTCAAGTCAGTTAGAGAAACCAAGAACACATGGAATGTGGTGCTTTGCAAATCTTCAGCCCTTTCAGCCAGAAAATTCTTCTCCTTCTTCACCTAAGGGTAGTTTGGCCATGGGAAATGAATTCTGGGAGAGAGTATTGCTTCCTTCTCTTTAGACTTTCACTTGTTTGTGTCATGTATTGCCTCCCTCCCAGGGCTTTAGCTAATCCAGGATATGTTCTCTGTGCCTAGGGGCAGCATTTCCCTGTCTGGAAAAAGCCTGATGCTGTGTCTCAAGCCAGCTGCAGGGGTGGAGAGACACAAGGAAAGAGTGAAAAGAGAAGACTGCTCCTTGGGATACAGCAATAGAGCACAGCCCTGGATTTGCTTCTTTTAAAATAAGAGACTTACATGGTTGTTGTCTTTCCTGCTCCATTGTGACCAAGGAAGGCTGTGATCTGACCCTCATAAAATGTAATATTCATCCCATCTACTGCTGGTTTGGACCTGTTTGCAAAAATCTTCACCAGGTTCTGAATGCATACTCCTGGAATCAGTCCTGTTGGCTCAGGCTCAAAGAAGGTATTTACTTGAAAGGCAAAAAATTAAGAATGAAAAGAGAATAAAAACACCTGTTTTAACCCTAGTTTGACGATGACACATTAACAAGTGCAGAAGCAATAGCATATACCCAGTAAAACACAGCATCATGTTCCAGGGCCAGATTCTCCAAGTCACACCAGTACCAAACTGATGCCAGATTTCTAACTGCAGCGCAATTTATTTAGATTTACCCTCACATCAATGACAGGAAAAGTGGAGCCCAGAATTGTGGTGCTCTGTGGAGAGGTAACTCATTGGATCAGGTGAAGCTGAACTTGATTTCTGTTCTAATTGTGTACCAGGAAGATTATTTGGGATTGTTTTCTGAAGATACTTAGATAGGCTGAGAGATTACATTAAACAAACAGCAGGTTGCCTTTCTAGCCAGGTTGAAATCTGCCATTCAAATAATCTGTCCAGCTGTGCATTCTTTGACCATGATGCTTAGAAAATCTCCCCAGAACACAAACAAAACACAACAAAAACAAATTTACCTTCAATCTTGGTAGTGAAATTTACCCCACTGCTGAGGCCAGCTCAGGATTTAGACAGTACCTAACAGGAACACTACATGAGATGGCTTTCTCTCAGGATTAAAAACGCATTATTGTAAATAGCACCATCAGGATGTTTTATTGCATCAGCTTCTAGACAAAACAAACTTCCTTTGAAGTAAATTAAGCCCTTGGGCAATATGAATTATGGGAGTTGAGAAACTGAAACTAAAGACCCTGTCCGCTTTTGTTTACACAGAATGCTTCAGGCTTTGTAGGGAGGCTTGTTTTGCAATTCCAGTTTACTTAAATTGTTCAGTACCCAGTAGGCCTGTGTGGAGAACAGCCAATGCCACCTGGGCAAAAACAGCCCCACCTCCTTCAATAGCTTGTGTGACTGTCACTATAGACAACACTCAGGAAAAAGTCCCAAATATGTTGGATATGAGAGAGCTGTGTATATTACAAATCAGATGAAATAATCAATCTAGAATGGGTAGTCTTATTTTAAATAAAATTATGTTTATAGATAACTTTTCTTTTGCTTTGTGAATCTGGCTTTCCATTTACCTTACTGGGACAAATACAAACATCTCTCTATTGACAGAAGTTCACATCGAGCCTGGTTAAATAGTTATGCATATACTGGCAATTGAGGCACCTTCCTTGGTTTTATATGTATCATGAGCTCAATTAATATTTGTCTGCAAGACTCACTGACAAGTTCTGTGGCAAATTCTCTGATGATCTCCCACAGTATCTGCTTTGCATCACCTGAAGGACACTCAGTGGAGGGTTAAGCTCCCTTTTTTTTGTGATTCATATTTCTCCATTCTGATCCTATATCCTCTGTGCAATTTTGGGCCATTTAGGTCTTTCTTCAGAGATGCCATCACTGGGGGGATGTGGATAGGGTGTTGGTGAAAGTTCTGCTTAAAATGTATCAAGCAATTAGGACATATTTACAGCATCTGCCCTGCTCTGCCAACTTGTGCTAGTTTTGTAGTTAAGCTGTTAGAACTACTATTTCCAATCCCATTACTCTTACGTGAAGCACTAGTTCTTACATGAAACCATTCTGGAAACTGTGCCATTGAACCATACTAGGTCTGGTTTTGGCTTCTTCACAAGCCTCCTAGTTCCTGTGTGGGTGGCTGAAAGGGAAGACGGGCTTTTTTTTGTGCAGTGACAGGCAAAAAGTCATTCCTCTGTGGCCATGGAGCAGCTGGAACACGGGAACTGATGAATACAGCACCACAAAGATAAGGCAGTATTAGGAGAAGATTGGCTGAAATAACCTTTGACCTCTGCCTGTCTTTTTTCTTTTGAAGTCCTGTCCTGTTTCCATTCACCCTGAATGCATGTTTTCAGTGCCTACGTGAGGAGCTCTGATGGCCCCACTTTTATCTCTAGCTTTTCAAGAGAGTCAAAATGGGCTCAAAGCTGCCAGTAGCAGTCACTTGTGCTACAGAATCCACACACATTCCTCTGAGCATCACATACAAAAAACTCCTCTGGCTCCCCACAAAAAACGACATTGGGACTTGAAAACAAGGCAGGTCATTCAGGAATTCTTAGGTGGTGGCTAATGTCAGCATCAGAAAAGGGTGCAGACAGACACACAGAGCACTTCAGATAAATCCCTTTGAAACCAGCCTTTCCCTACAGATGCAAGACACACTAAAGATAGACAAAAAAAAAGAGGAGGGGTAGGGCTAGGTGGGAAGAACATTCCTCTCAACATAAGTATTTTTATTGAAGTCATGGCTCTAATTCTAAGGAGTCAATGTATCTGTCTTTGAAGCTTCCCTCAGCCTGAATGCTAACTTGCCAAAGAAACAGCCTGCATTTGCACAATAAAAAACAAGTTATGGAGCTCTTCAGGAGGGCAGCTGTCTTATGTGTAGTGGCTAACATATTCTAAGGGATTATGAATGTAGATGAATCAGTGAGAGCCAGTCTCTGGCAGTTGCATGCTATCATCTGCAGCCAACTGGGCTCTTGTAGGTTGGCTCTAATCATTCCTATGTGTAGTTTGTTATGAAGTATAATGAGTATGGTATCTCAAAAGTACTCAGGTTGCTCTCTCTCCTTACTATTAATTTCATCTTTGTCCTGGACATCTGTCTTAGGCTTCCCCTGCTCGCCGGGTTCTTTTTCTCGTTTGTGTTTACATTGTTTGTTTTTACCGTCCTTCTTCCCCTGGTTGTCATTCTTTTCTTCTGTTTTTTCAGGTTCTTCAGATTTATTTGTTCTGCTTTCATTTTTTCCCACTTCCATGGTCTTCTGATCCACACAGCCTTCTGACTCTGGAATTTTTTCTATATAAACCAAAAGTAACCAAGATGTAAGGAACCAAAATTAAATATCCTCTTATGTCTAGAGATATTTTGAGGAAAAGGAGGTAGTCCTAAGCTTTGAGCTTTCCAGGAGCATTAACCATCAGTAACTCATTAGGTTAGGAACACAGCATCTAGCTTAAAATCTGCTTCAGAGGGTCAAGATCATATATTTAAGGAAGACGACTGACAATTTTGCAATTACAGACTCGGAGTAAGATCCTGACTGATATTAGGTACATGTTTTACATTTTGTCTATGCAGCTCTAGACCAAATTCTTCACCACATGAAGAATCACAGATTATTCTGAGTTGGAAGGCATCCACAAGGATCATCGAGTCCAACTCTTAAGTGAACAAGAAAGGCCATAAAAACATTTCCCACACTTACAGGGAGTGAGAGGAAGGAAAACAAAATTAAAAGGTTAAATGAAAAGCAAAATGCTAAACTGCTACTTAAATTAAGAGCAGCAGGCTGGAATGAATGAGTTGATGTTAACTTCTATACAAGAATTTCTGGCTTTCCAATTTGGCCTTAGCCCTTGCTGCCACGAAAGAAAACAGTCACATAAAATCACTGATTGGGTCAGGCTTGAAGCAGGAAGAACAGCGATATTCAAAGCAGGAGCCCCTGAACGAACTGTTTACATAAAACAAATTCAAGCTGGCAGTCTAGAGTGAAACTAGAACAATTGTAATGTATCAGATGGTCTGGGACTTATTTTTGTTGTGCAATTTCACCCTAACTTTCTGCTATAAGAAATTTTAGCCCACAAAACTGTATAAAATTACCTAGTGCACAAATAGCCACATAAACAAGTTCACGCCATCACCTAAAATGGCAAAGTAGGGGATACAAAAGTACTCCAGCAGAAGTAAATTTTAAAAGTACCAAGATAATTTACCAGTTTATCTTAATTTTCAACTGTGAATTTACATTATCTGACATTTCCCTATCCAGTTTTCCTCCCAATACATTAACCAGTTACAATAAATTAAGAAAATGCTCCTGAAGGAAAGATAGAAGTTGAGAAAAGTTCTACAGTTGTTCAAGTAAGCCTAGACACTGAAGAGTCTTGGTTCTTCAAATAGATAAGAATCACAGTCTCCTACAAAGGAATTAATCAAAGATGACCTTTCCAATTGTCCCTGCTTGAGAAAACCCAAGGCAATGTTTTGTAGAAGAGGATGAAATAACTACCAGCACAATCAAGCTAGCTGAGATAATAATAGAATAATTTAGATCAGAAGTGACTTCCAAAGGTTTCCAGTTCCATCGTCAAAAAATAGGGTCAATTCAGATCATGGTAACTATCTCAAAAAATGCAGATTTTACAAACTTCCTGAGCAGTCTGTTCCAGTGTTCTAACTACCTTCATAACAAATATTTATTTTCTTATATTGAATCAGAATTCCTGTTTTCCAGTTTATATCCATTGCCTCTCATGCTTCCTCCAGACACATCTGAGCAGTCTAGATCTATCTTAGCTTTCTCAAGGCTGAGTAGACCCAGCTCTCTCATCATGTTATGTGCTGCAGCTCCTAATCAATTTGGTGGCTCTTTACTGAGTTATTCAAGATGGTACAAGTGTGGCATAAATCATGATCTTGCTCAGAAACTGAAAGTAAAAAGACTAAATTAGTGTCAAATTAGATAGAAAAGAATCAGGTTTAAAAAGATGAGGAAACTCAGTGTAAATAAGATCAACATTTCACAAAGGCTGTGTTGAGCAATACCTTGAATGTCTCAAAAAGTGTTGGGTAGAGAGATTGGGGGTCTGATGCTGCTTGTTAACCCACACTTCAAAGGCTCTCAAATGGAACAGGGACTCACCTCTACTAATTCGAATAATAGCAGGCCACTCCAAGTTCAAAGGCACCTGCTGAGATTCCTAGTGTATGGCTGTCTCTCACCTTTGCAGCAGCTCAGGTAATGTCACCTTTAAGCAGATCAATGAAGTTATTTCTAAACACCCAAGTTTTAAAAGAACTCACCATCTGCAGTTGCTGTTTTCTCATCTTGTGGGTTTCTAGAGCCAAGCCAGTAAGATTTCTGCACAGGGAAATACCAAGGCTGTGGTAGCCCATAGTCCCCTAAAACAAAAGTAAGTAGGTAAAGTGCACTTCATAATCCCATTTCTCAGTAGGCATGAATACAATTAAACTAAATCTGAGTATAATTATATACACCTGCAGTCCTACTGTGCATATCAGAAGGTCAAACCATCCACCAAGTACCTGACAGAACAGATTTTGTTTATAGATATTTTTTTAATTTTGGGTAGCAGTAAAATATTAAGAAAATATGTGATGTGATTTGCCTTACCTTGCTTAAGTACAATATAGTTGAATTACAGAATGAAGCTACTCCCTGAATCCTTACCAACCAGGAGGCAGCTGACTGCTTAAGTGGGATCCCAGCCTCACTTAGTGATTTTCTTTTAAAGCCACTTAGCGCTTGAGGGTTGACATGAGTGAAAAGCGTTTTGTATTTACACTTATTATCCTGGGGCTAGATTCACAAGTCACAATGGGAAAAGACACTCTGACTGTTATTTCAGCACACAGCCTTTTAGGAAAAGTGACAACACAGTAATCGTCTTCTTAAGTAAAAATGGGCTTTTTTTGTCACAGGTTAATTCAGTTTGGATAAGAGAAAGTACAATAACATTACCAGTTCTTGTCAGGCCAGATCAGAGTTACAGCGAGTCAACACTGCTTTCCTGGATCATACTGATTTATAGAATGCAAGAATTTGAGCTGCTATGTTTAAAACTGGCATCCCTGAGAACCCAGATGTTATTATCCTTGTGCTATTTATTCAAAATAAGCAAATGGAGTTTGTAATACTCACTGAAAGATGGTCAGTTTTTCTTAATTGAAAACCACTTTTTATGAAAGTGTCTGCCTATTTCTGAATTAACAAACATTATCTGTATTTCAGGCAACCACTTATACCCCTATTAATGCACACAAATGCTCTGTCTTCATCTACAAACAGTTTGCCTTGCACTTGCTATGGACTGGATTATATCCCTCTGAAACTGGTGGCTAAAACGACAGATTCTTATTCAGGATGAATGCAAAACCCAAGTGATATTTGTTATGGAGCAGAATACTCAAATAGCCAAAGCACCATTGTGCCAATGGGTGGTTAGCTGCAGAACACACTTGAACAGGAACAGAACCATATGGCTCAAAGGATTATCCAGGGAACTGGATATGACACAAAGGATTATCCATAGTAACCTCAAAGACTACAGCATTGATTTGGTAGGTCTGCACGTGTGTGACAGAGAAACACCATGAGAAATTCTACAGAAACAGAGGAGCAGAAAGCCAATCAGATACTCAGAGCAAATATTGGGAGGATGGGAAGTTACTAACTAGAAGCCCTGAAAGGTGTTACTTTCGTGTAAAGTGCTGACAGAAAAAAAACCAATTTGTATCTATGAACAAAGAAACTGCTGTTGTTTAATTTCTGCTGTGTTCATGGAAATAGTACATTGTCTACTCTTTAAATAAACAGAGTTGCAGAAAAGGAAAAGGAAAAAAACATCCATCTGCCAAGAACACATTTTGGAACTGCAGTTTGCATGCAGGAGTAATTAATGAAAAGAAACCTCACTTGCTGGGTACAGCATAAGAGTTTACATTTATTACACTGTAACAATATTCAATATGAAGTAAGATAACCATTTAAGCTAGAAGGACAAATCATTTTGTCACAAAGAAAGTTCCAGAATTTTGTAACTGATAACAAAAAAAATCCTCTTGTGAACTCACACCAGAACCATGATTCCCCTTTAGAAATAAAATAAATCTGCACATGAACTTTCATAACTGCTTGGGACAAAGTATGTGTCTTAGGAAATAGTACCATCCTTTAAGAAACATTTTGCCTAAGGTGGTCATAATATATATGTGAACGAGAACTGTTACTTCTATATTTTTAAAAATTTAAAGAAATCTCATTAGAAATGGTTGAAATTTCTCAAAAGAAAACATATACACAGTTTGGATTTTACAGATGATATTTTTCTAGATTTATTTTCTATTTAAATTATAAAATGTGACCAGAAATTGCATCCTCCTTTTTACTCTTTCTTCCTTTTTCATTCTTTTCAGGAATAAAATAGGAGAAAGAAAAAAGAAAGAGAGAAAAGTGGAAGACTTAATAAACCAGTGGTGCTAAAGTGGATAAGATTCATGGTCTACAACACCCTGTTTTTACAGTGAATTACGCAGACACTGATTAGATTAACAGTTTACAACAACTACCGCCACTTCATATGGATAAGAAATGGACATACCTGGAAAAACGTTATCAAGATACCAAGAAAGTATTCCATAGAAAAAAGCATCAAAAAGCATCATGTTAATGGAAAAAAGAAAACTATAATCATCTCCTTCCAAGGGACTGGTTCTGATGTTACCCCACTGTAGGCCAAGACCTTGTTCTTCATAGCGTGACAAGTATTCTGTACCGAAACCAAAAGCTACTTGAGAAAGCAAACTCTGGAATAAAGGAAAAATTACATTCAACTCAGACAGGGGGACATCTTGTAATAAAAAAAAAAAAAAGACAACCTTTAGGGACTGGACTTCAAAACTTAATAATGCCTAACAAATGACATGGGAAAAGTTGTTTCACTTTTATATTGGCCTGTAATGTTTAATTCTCTGAATGGAAGCAATTCTAAGTAGTTTTTAGCCACAATAGACTGAATTCAACCTTGGCTGTGCTTTCTTTAACTACTAGTCAACCTTCACAGATTGGGGTTTTTTTTCATTAATGTCTCTGTTCAGAAAATACTACAGATGCATCTAGAAGTTTGCAGCGTACAACTTTGCCTATTTTGGAGGAAAAAAATATTTCCTGAGTGTACGGGGAAGGGCCACTATGAGTAACAAGTCAGAAAGTACACCAGATGCTCAGGATAAGGAAAACCACAACCATTCCTTCCCCTGTCATGTCTGTTAGCTGGTTCTCACACAACAAACTAATAAACCAGTAGAGTATCTACATATTATCTTCAATGTTGCATTGCAAAAATAGAGGAAGAAGAGATATAGTGCTGTTTCACAGGACTTGTAGTTCAGCCAGGAATGCCAGACCTCAGGAAAACGAGGGATCCCAATAGCAACTCTCAGTGAGGCATTATCATAGTGTGCTACATAAAGAATATTTGGTTTTTAGCAATATATTTGCTGTCCTTAAAATTTTAACATTTTACTTCAGGCCCCCTAAACATGCACACCCTGCCTTTATCATCCCTGGTAAGAAAGTTGATTAATAGCCATATTTACACTTAGGTAGAGCTTTCAAAGTGTTCTGTTTTCTTTCTTCCTTTTTCTATAGATTTCCTAGTGCAAGGGGAGAAGACAGTTCTTTTATCTGTGTTGTTAGAACGCTCAGTAAAGATGGGGAGACTGGCCTCAAACACCCTTCCCATTTCATTGAGCAACAAAAAATTAGTCTGAATAATTTTGTAAGATCACAGTTCCATTTCAAAAAACAACAAGAAGTTTCCAGCTCCTCTGACTTGTTATGTATCTTAGCTAAAATGGAAGAGAATCAACAAGGAAGCACTGTGTGGAGAACGTCTACAACTACTTAGATGAAAAGTATTTCTCAGAGCTTTGGCACTCGAGTTCAAATCCTAACTCTACGGTCAGGTAAAGAAAGAACGTGTACCTGAGGTCTTCTCATCCTTAGATATTTTGGTGTTAACTAGGTTATAGCACATGAGAAAGATAACTGTCCCCATTTTGTGAATTGCCTTCATATTTACTAAGCATATCAGAAGTTAAATTTGCTTTGACTTCTAAGGGGTGTTCAAAACAATTTAAACAGTATGTTAATTTCCTAGCATTCAAAAAGCAAAATAAAATTTTATTGGATTTTCTGAAAACCATGAAGATATCTCTTACACTAGGCCTGCTAAAGGCTTATGCACTTACAATCCTTAATTATTTTAGAGAGATTTAGAGGTCTCCCTCTCCAAGTCACAAAAGCAGAGAGGAAGAGGTGTGCAATATTTTGTAATTCACATATGCACCATGAGAAGGGGAGCAAAGACAACACAGAACCAGTGAAAGGCTTACTGCTAGGATCTTCAGATTGACGGTCACGCGGTCTTGCCAGACAAAGCAGATGATGTGGGGCAGGTACAAGGTGAAGTAGATGACTCCACTGCAGGCAGCTGCCAGATTTGCTTTGGAGAAGAAGGTGCTGAACAAGAAACACTGCATTATGGTGGCTGTGGTGAATGTCAGTAGGAATAGAAAGAAGAGAAGTGGATTGCTATAATGCAGTACTTTTCCACGCTGTAAGCAAAAGGAAAACAAAAATTTAGAAGTATTGCTGCTTCCTGAACTGGCAGAAAAGGTCAGAATTGTCATTGACATATAACATGTAATGAGTAATAAACCAGTCCTTCTTACCTAATATGACTTCTAACTCTCCCAGGTAGTATTTTCAACCATGGAGGTCATTACAATCACAAATCCTTCATCTAACTTTATCCCTGTTCCTGAATTGTGACTTCAGGTTAGTACAATAGGTTGTGGAGTTTATATTCCTATTCAATGACTGAATTAAAATCATAACTGATTGAAAATAGACATTGTGTCCCTGTCTTAATAAGTAAACGATTCCAAGCAAGATGTGCCTGCCTGGAAACTCATACATTTTAAATAAAAGTATTAAAGTTAATAATAAAGTTTCATTGATCTCTTCTCATCCTCTCCTCAATCCACTTGCTCTACATGCAGAAAAGACAATGTAAGGAAGTGTGACAAAACATCTTTAAAAAGCCAACAACAAAACCACAGGAAATTATAAAGCTTCTGCACCTAAATGATATTCAAACTCCAGAAGGGTATCACAGCTGAGGAAGCCAAGTGAAGTTTCTCAGAGATCCTTGTGTGCTAACTGACCCACTGGGTGAACTTTTATCAGTCTTTCTTCATTAGAGCTTTTGTAGATGCTTGCTCTCAAGAAGAGCATGAACTGCTGCCAATTATCTATTTACTCCTAAAAAAACAATGTTGAGATCTATTTATTAGGTCAACTTACATAAGGCTAAAATAGGTCTTTAAGGCTATAAATAGGCCTCAACGTTGTTGCAACATCCCACGGAGCCTCACAGACTGACTTCTCTATCAATAGTGATGCAATGTCTCATAAGGATGTATTTACAGAGGTCCCTTACATGGGCATAGTGAAATCTCGGAAAGGAAGTGAATTACAGGTAAAGCACATTCCTCTCTGATATTAATTCCCTCCTGATTTTTAATTAAACCAGTGTAGCAAATAAATTAATCTCTCTATACACCCAAGCTGTAATGGAACCACCAGGAACTAGAACAACACACCAGGGAATAAGACAAAGTAGAGTGAACCCTAATTGTGCATTTATACCAATATCAGTTCCCCACATCAGAAAAGATGCAAGGGCATTCTTCCTTATCAAAATGTTACAGATTTATATAATCAAATATAGCAGCAAGCTCTAAATATAGAGCTTGATTCTCAGGTAAATGAGATAAGAGATAGTCCTCAGAGACAACATCCAAACTATCCTGAAAATTTACAAAATTACGGTAATCCTGAGCCACCAAAACAAAAGGCAGGTTGATTTTTTTTATGTTTTCCTGAAAGTTGTGTTCTTGCAGTCTCTTTTTCCACTGAAATAGTGGCACAATTTCTAAGCAGGCAAGGATTGGATATTATACATAAATCACATATAGTGAGTTACAAGATTAAAATTCTTCAAATTACTATCTCTCTGATTTAAAGCAATGATTACTATTTATTGGGAGATGTGCATCTGCCTATAGAAAATACAATATACAGAGAAATCAGCCTGATGGATTGTTCTATGAGGAATCTCACAATTAATCTTTACTAGTGAACTTATCGTTCTGTCTCTGTCAAGTGCTGATGCCATTATGAGGTCTGCTTAGAAGAATGTGGCGGTTACGTGCCCTGATCTGAACAGGCCATCACTACTCCCATCTCCCTGTCAATGGCTACTCTTCTTTCTCAACAGCAAACTGATATCAGCAGTGCAAACACAACAGTGAGTTTGAGAGAAGCAATCCTTACCATAATCAGTACTGTGAGGAGGAATGTGCTCCCAGTCATCATGAGAAAGCTGTCTAGGAACCAAGTGCACCAAATCACCCCATTAGTTATACCCCTGTTCTTCATAGCCTCTTTCAGACGCATCTCCTTCTCCAGCACTATACTCTTTACAATCATGGACACTGAATATATCCAAGCTAGCACCATGAAGATGGGGAAGGTGCGGTTCAGGGTGATCATGAAGCTACCAAAGCAAGAAGGAAGAAATAAATTAAATTTTGGTAAAACAGAGAAATATTGAGATGAAAAGCAAAAGGAGTGGGGAAGAATGCATTCACTAAATATGGAACCGAAAATTCTCAGTCTAAACATCAGTAACATGTCACTAGTGAACTTCTCCAGCATCCTAAATATTAATGAACTAATGGTTGCTGCATTCCCATGAGACAGATAAATGTTATTTCTATTTTACAAAGAAGTTCTGAGGGTTATTGATGGCTACAAAATATGTGGTTGTTCATGAAAATACAGCTCTCTTCACAGTGAATTCCCATAATGCTTTTACTATTATCTACAAAGAATATTTTAAGACATATGCTAATGTTAACAATTTAGGAGTATCACTGTCTTTTTATGCTCCTAAAATTCACTGGCAAAAGAATTAAACAAATTAACCACTAACAGCACCTGAGGTTGCCAGCAAGGCTGCTGAAATTCATACAAACTGTGACTCAGGGTATTGGATCTAGCTGAGATGGAGTTAATTTTCCCCATAGCAGCCCTCACAGTGCTGGGCTTTGCATTGGTAGCTAGAAAGGTGTTGATAACACATCAGCATTTTGGCTACTGCTGAACAGTACTGGCACAGCATCAACACCAAGAACACCAAGGCTCTTTACTAATAAGCCTTATCTTGACCCACAAGTTGTTTTCCATCTTCATTTCTTCCCTTGCTTAAGGAAGGGAGTGATAGAGCAGCTTGGTGGGCACCTGGCATCCAGTCAAGGTCAATTCACCACAGTCCTTCTTGGCACCCAGCACGGGGTGAGACAGCAGCAGTTTTACATAAGCATGCTACAGTTATAGTAGTTATTAAGTAGCAAGGTCCTGTGCAGGACACAGAGTTTGTCAGCTGCACTGCTTATCTCTTTATTTTGCTGAGTCTGGGAACATGTTAACACAACAAATGTCTCTGTTGCTTCGCCCTGGCATTGATGGCCTTTTGCTGTGCTGGAGGAGTTATCTTGTGAAGAAGATGAGAGAATACATCTCCCTCTCCCTAGCTGTGACTGATGTGGATGGTTTTATTATTCAGGCTTCCAGGGTCCTTTTCCATCCTTATGTGAGGTGTTTAATTACTATTACTAATTAACACTGCCAGTATATTATGGGGTTTGTGGAATCCTGTGTTGTCTTGGTGTATGAGAAGCAAATTCTGTGTGAGGGGATAATGAAATGTGCCCTGGCAGGGCAGGGCAGTGAGCAGCGGGTCCCTGGGTGGCAGAGCATATGGAAGGATTTGGGTGGTTCCTAGTGTGGTTATCACTTCCATACCTTGGGACTTCACACCTGAACAGGCAACCAAACCTAGCAAAGTGACACATCACCTGATGGAAGGGTGCCTGCCCACCCCACTGAAAACCAGCAGCTTCTTGCCCAGTACCGGAGCCTGGCCTGTGCCCACAGAGCCAGAGTTCAGTACTCTCAGACTCACAGTTGAGGCAGGGACCCAAACTGCATCTGAGGACACAATGGCTGAGACAGGGACCCAAACAGCAACTACAGGAATTGCCCCAGTAGCGAAAAAGAAAAGGTGGATAAGGAGAACAACAGGTCCATATCATTGACTAGACAAGGGGAAAGAAGAAGAGGGAGAAGAGGGAGAGGGAGAAGGAGAAGGAAAGGGAGAGTCTGATCAAGAAGACAGCCCTTAACAAAGAAATTGAAGAAAGGAGTGAGAGAATTTAAACAGGAAAAAGAAATTACCCAGTGAGATTTTGGGGTGAAAAAGCTGAAAACATTTTCTGTGAATTCAGCATCGCAATTTTTCAATGAATTTGCCCTAAAACAAAATGGAGTTGATTCTTTAAAGGCCAAGAGCTCAGAGTTGCTAAAAATTGGATGTTGTCTGGATGCAACAAAGGCCAAGATTGGGATTAGGGGTAGAATCTTGGCAAAGGTGGCTTCTGGAGTTTGGGTTATGACAGGATAAGGAAAAAAATCAAATTTATAAAGTTACGTCTCAGTTATTGCTCTTGTATATACACTTTAGGACTAGGATTAATTCTGGTGCTTGAGAGTCTTAAAGCATCCAGCAATCCAAGCATTCAACAGAATTAAGACAAACTACTTTTACTCACACATCATCCACAAAACACGGATATGGCATTTGCTGCAGATAAATTCCCAATGGCACTTCAGTAGTGGTCTGGGTCTTTATAATCCCATGCTCAATCATGTCTTGGAGATACGCAAAACCTCCCCATATATAACGTAAATCATCCACAGGATCAGCTCTTGGACCAGGATCCCAGTACCTCAAAAGAAATTTCACATGGAAATCATTCTGCACTGCATTACATAGTAACTATTAACAAAAACAGTTGGATTTCACTTATGTATCTAATGCAGGTTCTAATATCCTTATGTCTCATATTCATGTTATGGCAAGTAAGAACTGAGAAGCAACCATCACTCACCTGTCTTTGATTTTGTTTGTTTTCTCCACTGCATCTATGTCCATCCGGATCTTGTATGTCACATGTGGTGGGAGATTGCTGGTTGTAGGTTCTAGGTCTGGAAAAACCACACCAGCCCAGAATTTGTTTTCCTCCAGTAGATAAAGGGCTTGATGAGTCAGTTGAGTTTCATCAAGATAACCTTCAAATTTATCCAAGGTCAAGCACTACAAATAATTACAGAGAGAATAGATTAGTAAGAGGTATACATTAAAGCAAACATGAGTGCTTGAAAATAGAAAAGGGAGGTAGGTTCATCTGAAGTAGTTGCCATTTTCAGCTTTAAAAGTTTATGGTGAAACTATTAAAAGTTGACTTTCCCTCCCCATCCTTAGTCTAAATCTTATAACAAATCCAAAACACCCAGCATTATCAAGATAAGCTCAGAAACATAATTCTTCCTAAAAGGAAAATAAACCAAAAACCTGTACTTTTCAGGTTTAGCATTGTTGTGGTCACTGTGAGCGGATGGAATAATTTTGAAAGTAGCTTATTTCTGATATTTAAGGATTGCTTCCTCCAAGCTCAAGATATTTCCATCCTGATAAGAAATGAAGTAATGGTGGCCACAAAAGCAGGAGCTGCTGTTGCAATTTAAGCATGACAGGGCAAATTTAGACATACCTGTACAAAATGTATAGCTAGCATTATGTTCCACATTAATTAGATAGATTGAAATAATTTTAAAAAATATATTTAAGCCACTGTAATCATCCAGACATGGACACATGAACTCTGCCACTTGGACTGTGCTTGGAAGATTCCCTCAAAAAGGCAAATATCTGAATTGGAAAGGCTAAGAGGTCCTGGTATCAGGAACCGTTTCCACAGTCCTCATCCAGGAGATAAAATTAACTCAGCTATAAAATAAATCTGGCCACGAGAACTCTTTAGCAGTCCATTTGAAACAAAACATTAACCTTTTTCAAGTTTTTGCTGTAGTCTTTGAGGTTACTATAACAGTATTCTCAGCTGCACCACAGCTTGCAGCAGAAATTTGGAGTCTCCAAAGATAATTGCTGGCAGCACACCTCTCCTCATTGCATACTATAGTAAGGAGTAGGCTGTCCCTGAAAGGGAGCTATTTGTTCCCATTGTGTTTGGCATGGTGGGAAAACATTCTCAAATGCTAACAACTCAGTGTAAACAGCAGACTTAAAGAATAAGCTCATTACAAAGAATGCTAGGACACAAAGATCTATTACCAGGTACAGTAACTGCCCTGATATTGTGGATGTTCCAGCACTGACCTGCTGGGAGCGATATATTTCACTCAGTTTGAGTAAGAAATAATTCTGCTAACATGATGCAAAAAGATCACTAAAAAAAAAAACAACCAGCAGAGCTTTGTGCAAAACCTTTATTGTTCCCTCTTGCAATAGCTGTAGGAAGGCAGATACACTCTCAGTTCCTGTCTTATCACAAGGGATGAATGGTCTTTTAGCCCGAACCAGATTGAAGTTAGGTTTAGTCCTGTTGGCTATAACTAGTACCAATCTTCACTGTGAGCTTGAGCTCAGCTTATTTATTCATTAAATAATAACTAAATATTTACTTTTCTTTCAGAGATGCTTGTAAGATGTAACTGATCTCTATAAAGACCCTGACTCTCATATGGTAAGTGCTGAGTTCCCAAGTATTAAGCCCTCTAAAAAAATATAACCTTTTTCACATTGGACATAGCTTGATGAATTTATCAGTAAGCTGGATTACTCTGGTTACTATACCAGAGTAACCTCTCATTCAAAGTATCTTCACAATGCCTTGATATTTTAATCTACATCTTTAGCATTTTTTATTTACGTAATTAAACTTCACTCACTTTCTGCACTGTGGCTCTCAAAAATCCTCAGAGGGCATCACTGAAAACAACATATTAGAGTAGAGGGGTACAGATTCCAGGAAAGAGAGACAGACATCTTGTCAGAAGTGGCTACAGAAGAAGCGGAAACTCCCTCATTAACTTCAATGGAATTTTGGTCTGGTGCTTAAAAACCTGAAGGGTGACTTACCAAAGAACTATTCCTTTCTCTGGTCCTGATCTTGCTGAAATTAGTGGCCTGTTGATTATTAGTACTTACAAAACAATACTTCCTTGAGGTTTTACATTCATCTTCTGCCTCTCAGCATTGAAGTGCGTTCAGACATTCAAGCAACATTTTGAATATAGCATTAAAGATCATCAAATTGAACTTCTTTTCATAATGATAAGTATTGATGTTCTTGTACCACTGTATTATTTAAAACATACATTTTAATAATGAGATTAAATTTGAAACAAATGAAGATGTCTTATGATTTCAACATTCCTGTCTGTTACCACAGACCCCAGTACTGCCTAACCAGGTTTAAGATATCCTCTACAAGTATTCCCAGTGGGGGTGGGGCTGATCTTACCTCCAAATACTGACTGAGCAAACGCAGAACTTGGTCTGCAGCACTGAAGATGTTCCGCCAGTCAAAGTCTGCCATTCCCTTCTCGCGGCTCCTTGGAGAACCATTGTGGAGAAAGTTGATTATGTGTTCAGCGGTTAAGCCTTCAGCACCCAGCTGGCTGTTCAAGAAGTCCCTCACTGTAGGGTGCTTCAGAGAGTCCTGAAGAAACACACCAGGGCAGTTTCACTACAGTGATTGCCTTTCTAGCCCCGTTTAGTTAGAAAGGTTTCCATTTCCATAGCTCTTTTGAGACAGAAACAAGTGTGAAAGGGTATGCTAAGGACTTCATTTTACAAATGGGTAATTGCATAACTGGATGTGAGATTTGAAGAATGCATGAAAAGAAATTTACCCTTGACTATTGCATTGCTTCCTTCTAAGCAAGAGGATATGTTACAAATGTCTAATTCAATATAGAAAAATGAGGGAAAACAGATGTTTTTTCTAGTATGAACTGCTTTATAAACTTTAACTACAGATAGTAATTGCAGTTGACCAAAGTCAAATCTAAGAGATAAGGAAATAAGCAATTTCCCAAAGTAGTAAACTGTTGGCCCAGCAAAAGCATGGTCCTACTGCCCTCTTTGCCTGTACTGAATCCAAGAAAATCAAGTTGTTTGTTCTTGAAGAACATTTTGGAGAGGTGAGGAAGAAGCGGTTGCTGCCTTTATTAAGAAGTCATTAGCCAGACTCTTGACTGCTCAGATCTGAGGTTCAGTCACAGAGATGGTCTAATGCATCTATGACTTGCCTTCAAACCAAGCTCAGTAACCAAGCCTACAGCTTTGAAGGCCACAAATTCCTTGCTGCAAAGGCTGTGCTTCCAGCCAAACCTTTCTAACTAATTGTCTTTTCCACCAGTAAAAATAAAGGATGGTGAAAGGCTGCTCTTACTGAGGATCCCTGCTAAGTTATAACATACACGAATCATGTTCATTTGCAGGCTGTTTTGAAAGAAGTACCACAGCTGAGGTCCTATTTCTTCCCAAGCTTTGGTCAACAGTCTGATGCGTTCCAGTTCCTCAAAAGTGGTGTTTGCCTGATGAAAAAAACAGCAGAAAAGAGTGTTAGAAGTCTAAGGAGATAAACAAACAGAATTTATGATCCATCCAGGATTCAGTGACAGTAAATTACGGGAAACCCATAATTTACAAATGCTGTAGTTTTTACCTTCAAAACTAAATAAAAATGTTAAAATAGCAGAAATGTTAATAATCCTCAGAAAAACAACCTGTAAAATCCAACCAGAATCAAAGTCACTTAGGATAAAATTATGTTGTATATGTAATGGAAAAAACAAGTGCACATTAATCCTAGTTAACTTTAATTCCTTTAAATACTCAGATTTTAGGTAGAATTATTTATTCCTTTCTTTTTCCCCTGGATTATTTCTCTCCATGAAGAACTAAAAAGAAAGGTGATGTGGGTAGATGAATGAATGGGAGGCAATTGCAGAAGACAGGTACTCCCGTAGTTAAGATACTAGTTAAGAGCTGAAATGCTGGGCTGCTGTAAATCTGATGTTCTCCTGTGTGAATTATAAGCAGCAGTTCGGTGCCTTGTATAGATGAGAGTAAGTGAATTGCTGGTTATGAGGTGGCCAAAATCTAGGTCACATGTGACCTTGATTTAACTGCTCAGATTCATTTCACCCAACTGCAAGCATTTCACTGAAGAGTCCAGGCTCCATCCTATTTTCATTAAGTGAATATTATTTATCATTTCAACAAATATAATACTAAACTATAATGTTGTTACTGGTTTGCAGTCTCTCAGTGTTAGGTCTCAATGAGTCTGTCCAAGCCTCACAGCTGCCCCATTTAAATATTTACTGGCACAGAGCTGTTCATTTTCCTACCTCAGTAAAATAAATATAAATATTACTATTTTTACTACTGTAAATATGGAATCATGCCAACAAAAGGCTGTTTGAGTGAGCTGGAAAAACCATGTAGCATGGACCAAGATGGGATGAGTCAGTGAACTGTCCTTCCTCTGACTGCCATCAGAAAAAAAGGATTTCTGAGAAGAAAATCTGATTAGACTGAGGTAGCTGGGTCACTGTTTTTCAAAAGGTGTTTTAGGATGCAATTTTTTAGAAATACACACTTTCACATTTCAAAACTTCTTACATTTTTTAGGATTTGCCGTACAGAAGGTGAATCAGGAGCAAAGAGAATTTTTCCCATCAGCAGGGGCTTCACAGCACTCCAGGCTATTTTGGTTAAAGGGTTTGATTCCAAGTTCTGGATCAATGCATTACAAAAGGGTGCTAAAGACAGAAAGAAACACAGTCTTTATGTAACCTTACTCAAATCCTACTATATATAACATCCTGCCGGGCTTTTTATTGGCAATACAGACAGTTTAAAGCATTTTGAATCTGAATGGGTTAAAGCACATTCTGCAATGTAGAAGTACAACATCTGAATAGATAGAAAAGACTATTAAGTAGCTGTTGGAGTTGTAAAGTACACACAATGGAAATTGGAAGGCAAACATAAATAACCATTTGAAAGTTGCTGTCATTTATATGGTATTTCAAATGGAAGGAAACCAGACAGTTCAAAACTCAATGAGCAATTTGGATCTTTAATTGTTTGACTTCTAATGACTTAGCTCCTTTGTATTGTAGTTGATACTGATACAAAGTGGATCCAGCAGGCTTGGATGTTGAACTCTGGAACAGTTCGGATTTGGATCCTACAATAATTTAGAATTAAACATTTTAGTGTAAATATTTTTATCTTACTCCTGCACTATGAAGTAATTAGTTTACTTGGATAACATGCAATTATTTTGTTCTTCAGTGAAGAAATGAAGTACCCGGTCTTTACAGGTCTTTTGAAGGTTCAGACAAAAGTAGAGCCAAGTATCAACACAAACAGGGAAAGGCAGGAGTCTCTCTATAAGCAAAGTGCTCATCTGTACTTCATGACTGTGCAACATATGTATCACAGCAGAAGGGACACAGAAATATACTGCCAGTTGTAACATGGATGGTAGTACAGAAAAAATTGCTGGTGAGCTCAGTGTAGAGAAAAACTAAATGGCAAATGGAAAAGGACATAGTAAAAAGATAAAATAACAAAAGGTAAAAAAACTGGTTCATCTTTGCATTCTCTCTTATCACTGTAGCAAGAAGTGAGGAAATCAAAGCTGAAATATTTTCTATGTAAAATGTAATCATGCTGTAGAATATTTTTGCTACAAAATATATGTACTTCTATGCAGGAAGAAACAGCCACCCTGCATCAAATGGAGTATTATTTAAAAAGAGAGATTTTTAAATTCCTGTGCTCCAGGCCATCAAACAAGTTAAAAGATAAAAATTGAATTTAGAAAAAATATTTTGGAGAAAAGTAGTTCCAGAATGCAGCATTGTCTTTTCCTAAATCTTCTTCAGAGGTATCTTTTTCTTAGTTGTATCAGTAGCATAAACTAGAAGATAAAGTAGAGGGACTGTCTTTAATTACGATGATGACTATATTTATGCCTCCATATTAAAAGCAAATGCATATTTCTGGGCTTCTCTCCTTCCAGCTATGAAGTAAGTATGAAGTAAAATCATTTCATCTCTCTCTAATTTCCTGAATCAACTGCTTAAAAATGTTATTTTATAAAAGGAACAGTGGTACTCTAACGAAAGTTGCACCTGTCTACAGTCTCTTAATGGTATGGTGGAAAAACTTACTGGTTGTATTATCATAAAGATAACTGGATTTCTTCCTTGATGAGTCAATCCCCAGGAAAGCTTTGTAGTTGTTATCTTCATACCAGTTGAAGGAAAGCACTCTGGATCCACCTCCTTCTGGGTAGCCACAGAAAAGATCCGACAGGGAACTCAACAACTGGCCTAAGGATTCTGGCCTTCCGGCTTGTAGCAATGGTTGCAGGACCATCAAAAGGTCCTGAACACTTGGCTTCCTGGCCAGCTGCAGTAAGACAAGACTTTGTTAATTGCAACCCTCAAAGGAGGTTAATTATCTGCTGAGGTCCCAGTTGTGCCCAGACAGTGAAGCACAGATGCAGTCAGAACCACATCCTTTTATCTCCTCTGTCCTGGTCACTGGCATCATATTCAGTTTTTGTTCTTTCATATCTTTTCTGAAGAAAAGAGTATACTTCATAATTGCCAATGCTTATGTCTACATTTATTCTGTAATAAGAGAATGATTTTTTAAGGAATCAGCTCTTCCAAACAAATCTCTTTTCCTTCTGGTAAAGCAGGTAACTGGAACATAAAAAGAACAAAGGAAAACAAGGACTATGTGCTATGCAGAAAAGTCATCTATTATTAGACCGCTTACCTTTTGCACCGCGTGGGAGACATTAGACAGCACCCTCCCCCAGGCCCTCAGGTCAGCACCTGGTGAGTTTCTGTCCAACACAGTGGGAAGCTGTGAATACATAAGAAATACAGATGAGTTTTGTTTAGTTTCTACATGACAACAGCCATTACAGTAAGAAGAAGATCCAGATGGCATCTCTTTAGCTCAAATACTTTGAGTTATTTGGAACAGTATCTTGTGGGGCCACAAATCCAGTACCCATGTGCAGACTCACACAGTAGCCTGTGTGTTTTTTCTGATACAAGGCTGAAAAAATCATAGTCCACTAAAAATATAGCTTGGGATTTGTTTTGCTCATTTAAGCCCAATATACCAAAAGGTGAAAAAACAGAGGAGGAACGCAGGAACTGGGATTTCTGAGAATTTGCTTCTCACAGAGGCTACTCTTCCAGTGAGATCTACAGACTCTCAGTAACTTCCAAATTTAGCAAAGGTTGTGATACAGAAGTCCCCATTTGCCATGGAGGTAAATAACTTGGAGTACTTTATACTTCAGATATTTGCTGATTTTGGAGACAGTCTAGTCCTCACTGTCAGACCTGACAGAAACCATTGCTTTCCCAGCTCCTGCAGACTGACCAAATTGCCTTTCCAGCAGAAGTTAACACTTTAGGTATTAATGGTTTAAAAGAAACAGGTGACAACATGGTGTGCTTGTCATATACCACTTTGTTTGCATCACTGCATCCTTCTTTATCGGCTGTCTAAAGAATCACATATGCATTTGGAGATAGCACTTTTGAGGCTTTCTCAGGCATATATATTTCTTCTGCTATTACAAAAAAAAATATAAGGCTGGACTTGCAGACAGCTAGACTGTAATGTTTATGAGACAAGCCCCTAAAAAGCCTTCCCCAAAACTGCCCAGCTATATACCCTACTGATTGCCTGCCATTCCCTTCAGTCAGTAGGTGGTTAAGAAAGCAGAGGACAGCTGCACTGTGTAGGGACCTGGCAGGGAGTCACAGAGGCAAGAAAGAGTTTTTATGGAAAGCTTATGTTAGCATGTTCTGATCTGTCACTTGCACTTCTGGCAGGAACTATACACATACAGTGCTTAAAAATATACTTTTCTTGTCCCCTAAGGGGAAACAGTCTCTGCAATACAGGGTTCTTGAAGCACTTGCCATAACCTGGCCTTTTTGAAACTGTGAGGAACAGGTATTGTAAAAACCTGTAAAATAGCTGGATAGCATAGTGTGCATACTCACATAAAGCTATCTTAGAAGTACTGTAGCATTAATTCTCTGCTACTTCTGCAAGAATCAAATTTATGAAAATATAAGAGTATATTTTTAGAAATGGAAAACAGTAGCTTTAAGAAGCTCACCACAGATTCTTATCAGGATTGGTAAAATTACATGGGCACAATGACTGACCTTCAGTGCTACAATAATCAGTGACTTGCTGGTGTGTCAATTAAAGCTTCTGGCATATTCTGTTCTCAGTTCTGAGCAACTCAGAGCTGAATAAAATCCATGTTAAATTAATGATGATGCTACACTGCTGTGGTAGAAAAGTCCAATCAATACTTCCTATGTAACTTTAGCAGTTGTTTATATATCCTGCCTGGTTCTATACGGCAAACTGACAATATATTGGTTTCATGACCCTAAATTACAAGCTGAAAAACAGCAAATTAAATTCAGTGTTGAAAAAGGAAAAGCATGATCATAGAGAAAACAGACATGAAAGATGTATACACAGTGATGGACTCTAAGTTCACTATCATAAGGCAAGAGACCCTGGAGTCTTTATGAATAGTGGCCTGAAGGCACCACATCAGTGTGCAGAATATAAATGAAATATCAGAAAAATATCAGGAAAAGAATACAGAAGTAAAGGAAGAAAAAAACCCCACACCAATATCCCATTATATATATATATATACATATATACAATTTATATGTTATTATATATTTAAAGTAAATATATCAATATTTATTTATATATATAAAATGGCATAATATCTCCATAGTAAACCAAGTTTGCAGATGTGGTTATAACACAAAGAAGGGCAATGAAAATGAACAGAGGTGAGGAAAAGCTTCAGTAGAGCGATGAAAGCCAGTACAACTTCCCAGTTTGTTTCACCTCTTTTTACTGAAAAAGCTCACATGGCTATGTCAACTCAAGCTGCATCACGGCTTTGACTGCAGCATAAAATTCTGTCACGCTGGATGGAACAAAGATAGAATGGGTTGTACGGGGTATTTTCAGAACCCTCAGCAATGTCCCTTGGTCTTGCTATACACTGTTTTGCTACACAGATGGAAAGACCAGATAAGTTCCACACAAACTTTGATTTTAAGATTGCATTTCAGTCTCTTAGTTCTGCTCTACTGTGAATTTCATCTGTTTCATCCCAAAGCATACTCAGAACTGCCTAGTGTCCTGCTGATGGTAGGTTAATTATCCCACATCCATATCCTTACATTTGCAGGGGTAAATAAACAAAGACCACTTGGAAAATCGGTGACATATTACCAAAAGTTCTTGAAGGGCAGCGAAATATCAACCAAAATAAATTACAACATAAGGCAGGATGATTATGTTAATACTTACCAGTTGAAATAACTTAAAGAAATCAACATTTGCATACAAGGCATCTTCCACTCTCTGTAGACTTTCCTGGGACAAAGCACACATGGCCTTGTGTACAGAAGGGAGACCTCTTCGGCTGCTGAAGATAATAAAGCGGTCCAGGAGCACCTCACTGCAAGCAATGTCCTTCAGAGTCAAGTTAGGGACACCATAGGCAAACTGCAACCAAAACCAATGTTTCATTTACTGTTGTGAAACCTTCATGCTCCTCAGAAACAATTATAACTTATCACAAGCGGGCACCTTGATACCAGTCCCTGCTAATATTTTAATGAACGGTAGAAAGATGTGGTCAGCTGGAGCATCAACTCTTGAATCACTTCCACTTGATATTATGCTAGATCACCTCGCCTTCAGTCACATTTTTCCTTCTCTCATTAGTGATTCTTCCTTCCATTACAAAAGTTCTTGTGAGTTGTCTTCCCTTCCTCTGTCATCTAAGCACACATGAAGTCATGCCACCCATTCTTGTGGCTAAGGAGGGAGAGCTACAGCTTGCTTGAAATTATTTTCCCAGTACTAACCAATGGTGCTACCTCACTACCGTTTGTGTTTAGGTTGGTTATGTCTTTGCTGTCAATTGTGTAAAAAAAAAAAAAGGGCCAATTCCACTGAATCTCAAGCTTGATTTCCCTCAGCATTTTATTTCATAGAGATGACTATTCCACCGCAATGCTTCCTCACAGCCATTATTCATTGTCACTGTGCACAGCATACAGCCAGGATTTACAAAGCCATTTTACATTAAATCACACACATCTACTGATTACCACTTCTAATATAAACATGGAACAGAAAAAGCTCCAATTTTTATCTTTAGTGTTCAACCACTGGCAACAGATTAGTTTATAGTTAAACGAATGTAAATGCAGAATAACTCCACAGAAATCAGATATACTTGGGATTTACACTGTTGTTATGGAATGCTCTTGGTAGTCTACTAAAATAAGTTCCACTTATTTTATAATGGACAGAATATATGGCAATATAATAAAAGTAGCACTGGAAATTACTCCTGAGCTAATGTTCCCATCCTGTCTCCATCTCCTTTCACAGCACAAATTTTAAGGAAAAAAGCTCAGAACACTTTGATGGTTTTAAATGCCTACTGTGTTTGAGACAAACACAGACCTTCAGACAAATGAGAACTATGCACTGACACAATATCATTAGGCTAAATGAATTTAATAAGCTGCATGGAAAGAGATATTGTCAAAATCTACCCAGAATATAATTTTCTTTAGAAAAACAATCTGCTGAGCATTCCAATCTCTAAGACATATGGATCAAAACAAACATACCACACCCATACCAGGTCAGACATAAGCACATATTTGTTTCTTATTTAAGCAAATTAGAAAGTTCATCTAAGAGATTCTGAACATTATCAAAATTTTCTATCTGCAAATGTCCTATAGTTAGCAGCTGAGACTTGTTTGGTGGTGCCTGTAAAGAGAATATTTAAACACACAAAGGAATGGGAAAAAAATTCAGTTGCTTTGGAGAGTAGGTTCAAGCTTGAGGAGTTATTCATTAAGTGCTTTATCTGTCAGAAGCTATCACAAAAGTGCAAGTGTGGCTGTGGAAAGTCAGCATCCAGAATAGAAAAGGCGGAGAGGTCTAGTACAACATTATATTTTGTCTGCCATGACTGCCCTGAGTTCCAGCTTATGGAGCTGCAGTTGGGGAAAAAAAAAAAAAAAGAAAACAAGAAAGACATCTGAGTTACACACAGATTATGTATTGGAATTATGATGCAAAAAAGGGATGTGGATTTCTAGCAAAAGTGTCTGAGAGGCACTATCATCACTGCAGCTATACTCACATAAAGGCATTGTTAACATGAGAGAGAGCCTGGAGAGAGACAGAATGCAAAAGAGGGAATGCAGCTGACAGATACAGTTTGTCTTGCTAAAAACCTTCAAAACCAAACACTCCTGCCCTCCCTCAAACTGGAACATTTGAATTTGAATTAACTGAATTTATGCCAGTGAAAGAATTTGCTTATTTGTTCAGTCTCTTATGTCCTGGGGCCGTGTGTGATAAGAAGGGCATTTTTCAGCCATATATGCCTCATCATGCAGGGTGAATTGCAATGAAACGGGGCTGCACATGGAGGCAGCCCGGGAGCCTTGCTTTGACTTGTGAAATGAGGAAACAGTGACATCAACATCATTGAGAAGGATAAACATATTAAAAAAAAAAGGTTATTTACAAACTGTAACTGCATTTCAAGAATGTTCACGAACAGATGGGATTAGAAAAACATCAAACCTCCGCCCTTCCAATTTTTCCGGTAGGGTGGGCTGCTGCCAATCTTTCCTGAACTTATTGTGTTTTAACATCAGTCTCTTATCCTTATCTTAGAATGACTCAAAAAAGCAGGCCCTCAGAGGGAAACTTCAATACTTTTTTTTTTAATCAATGTGTCACTGTTTGGCCAAAGCTGGCAAGATGAAGTCCAAATTATTTTTTCAGCTAGTTGGCTGTTTGATCAGGTTTAGCTTTCAGCTCTGTGTGTCATTTCCTGACTCCCAGGCGGCTCAGACCTAGATCTGCAGCCAGCTGTTGGCAACAGTCAGGCTTTTGTAAACAAGTTGCTTTCAGTTTGATCAGCTCTGTGCCATCAGAGCAAGGGGGAAAGCGTGTACAGCAATATGCAAGCAAACAGAGGGCAGAGCAGCACAAAGAACTAGAGATGAACCATCATGGTTGAGGATTAAGACAACCATAGATCTAGAGTGTAGTTACAGCTCTGCAACTTCTACCTCAACCATACATAAGTCCAGCCCAAGAAACTTGCCTATCAAGGTCCCTACAGGTACTAAGCAATATGTCTCCCACAAGAAACAAAGCGTTCAATTCCCATTGAAAATAATTCCCTTGTCATCTCTTGAAAATTATGAGATTAGTTTTTCTGTATCAGTTTCCCCTGGAGGAATTATTCACAGCACTTTCTTCCCTCAGCTGTAAATCAGCTCTGGTGAGATGATGTTGTATCCCTGAGATTACTGCTATCAAGAAAACTGTATGGAGGACAGCAAAAGTGGTATTTAACTCGAGATCTCCTCCAGCTTCCTCTCTAACCAATGTTCAGATTTCTTTAATTTCCAGCATAAAGAGAACTACATCTCTTTCTGCATCAGCATAGAAAATACAGCAGAAGGACATCAGCAGGTTTCAATCATACTTTCAGTCCTGCATACACTTGCAAGCAGAGGTTTTAACAGTAGATGAATGAATGCCACTGGGGAGCTAATAGAAACTAATACAGCAGCACTCAGTTCTCCTGACACAGCAGATCTCTGGTGAAGAAAAGGTTAGGGACAAAAAGGGAAAGAGAAGCCCAGCAGGATATCTGTATATATTCTTCTTGTCACAAGCAGCAAGGAAGCAAATTTTCACCATCTCAGCTGATATGGAGGTGTGAAAATAAGTAGGATGTATCAATTGACACTGGCTTTGGTATGATCTTGTGGTATTGCTTCATGATAAAGTGAGGAGAGGGGCAGGCTTCCCCGGTATTCATCAAGAATACAGCAGATAAGTAATCTGACTACTGGTCACACCAGCTGGAATTTGTGATGCAAAAAAGGAAGTGCATGCAAGTGCATGAATGCCCTCCCTCTTTCTGGCCACACACAGTTCCAGCATTTGTGTTTTATGTGGCAGTGAAAAAGACAAATTGTTATTTGTCTCAGCCTCAGTTATTCACTTGCTTCCACCCACACACTACGGCACTGTAGAAATTGTTTCAGAACTCCGATTCAGCAACATTCATTCATTAATACAGCATTCCTCACAGAGCTCCCAGCCACCAGTACATGCAGAGGCAGAAACAGCCTGGACTTGGTCAAACGGTCCTCTGCTTTGCTGCTTCAGGAGGGATTTGACTTGCAGTTTTCACTCTGAATTTTCTGAGCAGATCTATTATTCAATCAGAACCTATGAAAGTGGATCTGTTTCTCCACTGGCACCTATTCATGATGTGAGACAATGCCAAAAAGCCACCATATTAAGCTGTTGACATTTGGGCAGAGAATTTAAATAATAAATTAAAAACCTCCAAAAATTCTCTCTGGCTATTCATCAGGACTACTGTCTCAAAAGGATTCCTCATGCTTTTGAGTCAAGTCTTCAGTCATGGGAATGGATGCATTGCATGGCAGTATCGTTTCTTGATGCTCATTATTTGGAAGGAACAATAGCACTGAACAAATATGTACATTTAATGCATATTCAAAATGCTTTTAAAAAGCTAAAACAAACATCTCTTCTTCTAGATTCACAAAAAACAGAGGGAGAAGTTGTACAAACAACCCATAAGACATTAGGTGCTCTGAGCCCAAGGCTCTCACTGAGGCTACTTCGCACATCCAACTCATAAGATTCTTTCCTCACAGATAACAACTTGGTAACTGTTAAACTCTACCCACCTGTTCAGGGCGTACTTGAGCATTAATAAGCTGGAAAACAACAAAATCGGAGAGGCCAACATTTTCCAGCAAGAAGGAGGTGAGGGTCTCCCCATCTTTCAAAATGTCTAGAATTCGTATTCCTCTTCCTGGATGAAGAAAGAAATCCACAGATTAGTGAGACACCAAACAAAGGAAGTTAAAGAAAACTCATACTCAAACCTGCAAAAAGAATGTACTTTGGTTCTTATACTTAGTAGTGACTAACAGGGTCTAAAATTATTCTTGCAATTCAAAATCAGTTTAATCCTTTGTTGAGGAATGATAATCAGAAAATGCTGAGTGTTCTGACTTGGCATATCTGATCTCTCAAAGGTATTTCAGACTAGAGCCACAGCAATGGGTGCACTGAAAGTAGCCTTGACTGCATTTGAAAGTGTCTGCCTTTTTTCGATGCAATGTTTTATTTTAAATGTTCAGATTCAAGTATGCTGTTGCTGTTAGTGTCCTTCCTTCTAGGCCTTGTGTAAATACACTGTCAACTAATTTTAGCTAGTTAACCTTATTCTCTAGCATTGCAGAAGTGACCACTGAGAATCTTCCACAAGAAAAAACTCAGTTTCCTTGGAAAAGCATAAATTGTAGTTTCTGCTTCATATTAAACTAGATGAGCAACTACTAAACTAAAAGCTGGCAAATCTTCAGGCAAACCAATGAGACTATCCACTGTTAAATTAGACACATATAAGAGGCCACCAAATTTCCCTAATCCTGCCTATAACAATATTCAAAATACTGCTGCTCATAAAGTTAAACAGTGCCAATCTTTTTTAACTTTTCTATGTTACAAATCATACCAATGGGAATTCTTCCTCAGTATGCTCCAAGAGAAAGCTTGGGAAGTTAATGCTGCTCGTGTCCATTGACTACTACAGCCTTTTTAAAAGGTAGTTCACACAGCATCAAGAAACTCTGGTAAAGAAAGCTTGAAAAGCACTAGTTCTAGCCTTCAGGCAATTGAAACTGCCAGGAACAGCACATATCCTACAGACATGGGGAATGTAGCTTTAGACATCTCCACATAAACATGCACAAATGTGCTGCTGGGGGCCTCCATTCTGTGAGTTAAGCAGAGTCTTATCAGAGTTTGCCAACTAACTTCCACAATTCCATCTGCAATAAGCATATTCTGGCCTAGGGCTGTAGGGGTTGAGCAGGACTTCTTCAATTGTTCCTCTATGCACTTATTCAAGCAGTAAACACTGAAAACAATAGTAGGCGTCTGTCCCTCATATTCTCACTGATGCCTTTCCTGGCACCCAGGCATCACAGAGGAAAAAACACACTACAAGAACACATCAAATGTGTCAGTGCAAGGGGAGAATGGGACAAGGAAGGAGGACTCAAGAGTTAGGTCTGGTTTAAGGAATCAGCAAAAGGAGCAATCTCAACTCTGACATTTGCTAAATGGCAAAGGATTTGAGAATGGGACATATCAATTCTCAAAGCCAGTCCAGTTTTATGCCTTTAGTTTTAGGGGTATCTTTTCAAATTCTGTACTTTAAGTCCAAATATTATTTTAAAAAAATTATTATTATACCATTTCCTATTTTCCCCCAAGACTGTGTTTTGAGTTTGGAAGGTTGTTTTAAATAAAAATTAATGCAGTCAACTTGCTTTTTCAGTTTTATGTTTTTAATGCCTTCTCTTTCAAAACACATCATCAAAACAAGGGGAAAGTGTTTCTTTCTTCACTGTTCCAAACCTGTTTTAGGTAACACTTCTAACAATGTACCTCTAAGCACTTCTCCGGGTTATGCTTCTAGTATATGTTCAGGCATGTTCCCAGCTTTCCATTCCCCTGCATCTTCCATGACGCTTTCTTACTGCTTCTACCTCTACTGTAATAATTAATAATGAAATCTCTTCAGCCACATGTTTTACTTGGGGTGGTGAGAAATCCAAACTTTTGGTTTTCGAGTTTTGTCTACTGTTACTTAAGGACAATTGTAGAATGGAGTTGACTGCCTCTCTCCTTTCTCTTAAATGACAGGTGTTACAACAGCTACATGTCAAATATATTATAATGTTGCCACTCTGCAGCTTAACTACTATCCAGTTCTCAGAGAGAAAAATTAAGTAATCTAAAGGATATAGACAAAACAATTACCTGCAATTCTTTCAGGATTAGTTCTCATTGTTTCCATAAACTGAGTCATAATGATCAGTTCTTCCCAGATTCTGCCAAGGTCATGGATTTCAGGGCCTTCCAGTAAAAGCTCCTGAGCATCTTTATATACCCTTGCAAGGCTGAAAGGAGAAATAGTGTACAAACAGTAATTTAAGACTGATGACTCTTGAGAATCTTTTATATTTAAAAAAAAAAAAAGGCAGTGTTGACTTTCTCTGTGTTAGGGATGAGAAAAAAATAAATTATTTTGTTCTCAGTCTCAGGTACTGTGAGATTCAGTTAGATTTGAAGTCCATAGAAGGTTTAAGAGGGCTACTGGTGTTGCAGGAGGTTGGCCTCTCCCACATTAGCCATGCTGATCTTGCTGGGGAGACAGGACCTTCCTCAGACTGCATGCATCTCGCAGTTACAGTGCAAATCTGCTTTGGCTCTAGCCCAGGCTCAGCTCCAGCAGCTGAGTGGGGCACTCCAGGCACATGCAGCCCTGCTCAGCCAGGTAAGTGACATGGAATCATTCAGACACAGAATCCTCCTCCCCCTCTAACATCAGTCCCCTCCAATGTAATCGTGGTGTTTAGGTCTCTTCAGAATATTTCTTCTAGGAGTGGCAGGAAAACACAAGTGACAAATGGTCACAGACAGCTGTTCACCTACTGGGTCTGGGTTAGAACATGCAGATCATGCAAGGATGCCATCAGGTCCTGTGTTCATGAACAAGTATAGAAAATTCTTACTATCAGGGCAGACCATTACATTTCTTTAATAGTATTATGTTTTTCCATACATGGAATGGTATATATCAGTCTTTATGACTTATTTTAGCTTGAGGAAACAGCAAACAGGAAGGACCGAATTCTTTCAGAAAACACAATGTATTTACTTCCGCTGTAATGCACTGAATTTACTCTGACTGACAAAGTGACAGTTTGCTCTGTAACAAGTAACCTAAAAAAGTCAGAATATATAAGAAACAAACCCCTTTAGCTTCACTGCGTGATTGAGTGTACCCCACAAAAAATGTTCAGCTGATCATTTTAAACCCTGTTCACTAGGAAACAAGGTCAGCTAGTAAGTTAACCCCAAGCCACAGATTTTCACATGACTGGAGCTTCAATGGCCTTGAGATTGTTAGCTCATGAATTTTAATGATTGGATGCTCCAAAGTGGACTTCGCAAAGGGAGATTTGGAGCATTTTTTTATATTTATTCTAACAGGTTTTTACTCTAAGGGTCCTTGTCTGCTGTGTTGTCTTTCATGACTCAGCTATAACAACACAATAAAACACTTCCACAGCTCTTTTTCAATAACAGTTAGGAAATCTCCCATCCTTCTGCTTTGCTAACAAGCTGAGTACTGAAGGTTACTGTGCTGATTAGTCTCACAAGTATAAAGCCAAAACAAGTGCTACATAAGAACTGGCACTGCAGGTTTTTCTTTGCTGCTACTTCATTAGAGCTCTCATTCAGAAGAAATGACTCAAGTAATGAGAAAAGAAGGCTTAGGGGTTTCATGCTTTTATATCAAAAAGATCTGTCCCAAGACATTCAGTAAGCAGTCAACAACAGGAAGGATGGATTTTATTAAATGGACGTGTGTTCCCTAGAGACTAATACAACTGAAGTCTTTCTCCAAAAGGCCCAAACCCATCCTCATGAGTTCTGTTTCAACTTTGCTGGCCATTGTTAGCACGAAACCGACGTGTTAGAACTGAACATTTTTGTCTTCCACTGTTTGCACACTGGTGTTTTACTAAATGCTCACCCTTCCCTTTTCATTCACACCATAGAGTTATTCTTTAAAATATTCCTGGGTGCACTAAGGGTACCCTTCTAAGCAGGTTGAGGATACTCCGTCCTTTCTTCTTGCATCATTCATGCCCATGAACACTCAACAGTTGCCAAGAGCAGGCTACCAGCAGCTGTCTAGCAGGCTTGTATTGCTGCAACCCAGTCTCACACATACAACTCTGCTTACATGGAATTTTTGTAGTTGGACACCACACCTGGACCCTCTCCAGGGGTTGGGCTGCGGAAACAGGGATTGTTCATGTTACAGAAGATGCCATGTAACCATGGCAACGTTCCTGCTGATGGCATTGCCTTGTTTGGGAAGTGACCTAGAGTAGGGAAACACAAAATATAAATTGTTAGGTGTCTTTTCTAATGGAGTCTGTGGGAATCTAAATAGCATGATGAGTTGGCTCACTACAGAATCCTATAGGTTTATTTTTTACCAAAAAAAAAGAAGTCACCAATATAAGCAATAAGGTTATTTTCAACAGAAACGAGTTCTGAACTAATGGGGGGGGGGTTTCAATAGGTAGTGAGTTAGTACTTTCTCAGTAACAGAATTACAGAAATCCAAAACTTGATAGAATCTTGAAACTTCATGTGTGTCTGACCAGAAAGCATCTCACTGGAAAATTAGAGCTTTTTAGTTCCTCCTCACTGGTAATTCTTACAATATATGGCTATAAATAACTAAGCTACTCGAACTAAAGTTTGTTCCTTTGCCAGAACAATACTCCACAAGTAGGTCCCAGTATCTCTGTCTGAGAACTCTAGCCATTACCTAAAACAAGTCCGATCATTGTAACATCTTAAACGCTCTTACATTCATGCTGGCGATACAGTGGATTAGCTTTCCTCAGCCAGACAAGGGCAAAAAATAACGACAGAGGCCAGACAAGCTCCACTAGAAAACGAAGCTGGGAAAAAAAAAAAAAAAGAAAAAAATATTTTACAAATAGACCACCATAGAGTCACTAAGTGACTAACAGGATGAGGCTGTTCTCAGAGCAGCAATGCCCAGCGCAGCATGTGTCCGTGGTTATTCTTTGCCTCTTTCACCATTTGAAAAGGACACCCAGAAAGAGTGAGGATTCATCAGTGCCATGAAGCATTACCATTAACTCAGTGGCTTCTCTGCCTCCTCTAAAGAAATATCTATGCATCCTGTCTGAGGTAAGAAGAGGCAGCAGGTAGTAGATGACTCTACAAGAAGGATTACATGCAAGAGAGAAAGTGTGGGGTTTTTTTATCCACACTTTAACACTGCTGGGCTCATTAGTAGGCTGTCTGTGCACTGTGCTTACCCAAAGGTAAAAGACTTCAGCATAAGCTTAACATTCTTTGACCTTTACTTTTAGTTCTTTTTGTCAGCATTCATTTTAACACTATTAATTTCCTAATACAGGTAGAAATGTATACATTAAGATCAAACACCTTATTCAATAATATAGAAGATCCCATCAAAGGCCGGTTTATTGCCCAGATCTTTCAATAGACTTACAACAGTCACTACCTCCCTGACAGAAAATCAAGGGCACTGCTTTACCACAGAGCAATGTACTGCCTGGTTTTCAGTCTGCTTCCTCCACTCCTGTGTTTCAGTTTGTTTTACTGCCTCTGTGTGTTCTGGTAGAGGCTTGAAACTACAATCCTTTGATCCTGTAATACAGGCTTTGGGCTCTGAGGAACAGCAATGGGATTTTTGTGTCCAGACACATGGCACTTTTTTTCCCCCCTCCCTACAAGAGTGAGGACGAAGTATCTTCAGAACCAGGGTTGTAGCACATGCACAGGAAAGCACTCCTTGCTTCTTTACCTTTGCTCTCTCCTTCCCAGTCAGGTACCAAAAATATAACAATAATGCATATAGCAGCAGAGTCAAAGACAAGGTGGGTCACATACAATTGTTTTGAGCAAAAGAGCATACTTAAGAACAGGTTTTTTTGAGCAGTCCTGTTTTTATCACTGTAACTTTGTCTAATAGCTTTAGTTAAGCACAACATATCCTTACAGCAAAAGGGTAGAAAGCTTTACACCAGGCAACAATTCCCTATTTTTTCTGGTAAGACTCTCTTTTTTAAAACAGAACAATAACAAAAAACCCCACCCACCACCACCTAGGAAGTTATGCATGCCTGATATTTTTAAAGCCAGACAGAATCTTACCAGCAGCAAAGGGCAGATGACACAATTATTAGAGAAGAAAACCTGACAGCTGTTGTGCACAGCTCAGAACATAGTGTTACAGATCCTTCCCAGCAGGTCCACAAGGTATGATTAACATCCATTGCCACCCATTTGGTAAGAGGTTTGGGACAAGCACTACACATCCATAAACTCAGATGGGTAAGGACTGGGGAGACTGGTCATCACCTTTGCTGCAGAGTTGATCTCTGTTAATGCTCAGATGTAGATTCTTTCTTCATCCCCAGGAAATACAAAATCCTCGGACTTGAATTTGGTAATTCCTTTCTGTCTGAGCTAACTAGTTTGGAAAGGATTAAAGTCTAAAGCACAAGGGAAGCTTTCTTTCAAGCTAGTACACAGTGTGTCATGCAATAAGGACAGACCAAGTGCTGTTAGACCTCTGATTCTTTCCTGTGAACCTTTTCCTGAGGACACACAGGTGTCTCAGAATTCACTAGAAGTATCAGAAAGTAGCCCAGAAGCCTTCAGAACCACAAGAGAAACAGCCAGAAATCCTAGCAGCATGCACAGAGAAATGTGGCCCATATAAAGATCACATTTGATTCTTTGAGGGATTTGTGATTTTTATATGCTGATAAATGTACCAGCCACTTAATCCAGCGAAGCGCATAGTCCAAAGCTGAAACCCAAAGCCTAACACTTTACCTTTTGTCTTTTCCGGAGGATCCAGTTCTTCCAAAGCAGAAGTCTGACTTGTCTAAAGAAGTTCATTCTTCTGCATCAACACTTCTTGCTAACCTGTGGCAAAGGATGCATTGCCATTTCTCAGCTAACAGCTGAAACAGACCTTAGAGCAAAATAACAGCTTTCTGTTCTTATTTTAAGATTATGTTATCATAGAGATCAGTTCCTTTCATTGTCTGCATCATTTAATTTTGCACTTGATACACTATCATACATGAAAAGTCGTGGCTTTCCTTTGTTTGGAGGCTGTTTCCTGTGACACATTTATCAGCACCAAAAAGCAGTGGAGAGGAAAAGCATCTCTTTCGAATAAAAAAAGTCATTAACATTGAATCTGGCTGTTAACTTGGACTTGCATGTAATGAAGGTAGTTAACTGTTGTATCATTTATTAGAATAAATCTGTGTTTTCAAACTATATTTCCAAGAAAAGATAGATTTACTACTAGACATTAGTTTATATAAAACTGTTTAGTTATTATGACACAATTAGCTTTAATCATTCAGACACTATAAATATATATTGATTAACAGAGTCTTGAAAGGATTTTGTAAAAGTAAATCCATTTTGTTGCCCCTTTAATAAAAAACACAGGATCTCATATTTTTATGCTTTTAAATTCAGCAATTCCTATGACTTTTTAGTAGGGATATAACAGAATTTAAACTGTTGCATGCTCTGTTTTTTACATCTATGACTCATTATAATGATCATGAATTTTTACCTTCAAAAGGAAAAAGAGAATTTGACATATAAATTCAAATATGAGATACATGGACTGTTAAAAATTAAACAAATCATTTAAATTTGCTACTAACTCGAGTAAAACACTATAGTAAAATCATGGAGTAGAACCATGATAAAAAACAGTACCTAGCAACAATGTGTAGAGAACTCCACGTGGGTTGAGGAGGTACACGAACTTCTGGAGTGATTAGTCATGGTGGACATTTATCTTCACTCTTTAAAGGCAGCACTCTGCTCATAAAATTAGTGATGGCTTGAGACTGCTGCAATTAGAAAGAGCACAGGTACTAAAAGAAATTCAATTTCTAAAAAAGAAGTTTATTTACATAGATATTAACATTCTCCTAAAGTCAGAAACTTTATGAACTGTTCATTCAGTTTTCTGCGAAGATGCCAACACAAATTATGACTGTTCCTATTTAGAATGGCACACACTTTCTGCCTGATGACAACATGCTTAAGGGATGCAACTCATACCCATGGCACAAGAAAATATGTTATTTTGTTCATTTTCCTTTTGCAGGAACTGATTTCTTTTCTGGGGGCTGATTGTAAGAGCCAACAAAATAACCTTGTTCTATCATCAGAATACTATTGAAACATTGGAAGACTCTTACAAAGCCCCAACTCAAGAAAATAAAAAAAAATAGCACTTCTTTTTAACTTTGTTATCTTCTTTTTTTCCCTAGTAGTTCATACTATAACATAGAAGAATGATTTACTGAATACATTCAGAAAGAAAACTCATATATATTGTTGACAGAATACAAGAAACTGAAATAAGAAATTGGTTACATCAGTCATTAGAGTTAGCCTGAGCTCCAGAAGTACTGACATTGTCACAGCCTTCCTTATTCCCATCAGGTTAAGAACAGTGCAGTGTCTTCATAACTTCTCAAATTCCTTAATATTATCATCATAAACAAGCATCACCCTTGGGTAACTTTTTTAGCAAATTCCTTCAATTGTATATCTGCTGCCATGGCCCTGGAGAAGACAGAAGTCTTTTCCACTACTTCGAAACCTAGTTCATGGGATTTGCAATACTTTCTTTAAGCTTCACTTGTTTTATGAAGGTGGCACAAGTGCTTTTTTCTGCTGAAGACAATGTTTTAAATGCCAGGAATTTCTTCTAGGATTTCTAGATAAATCAGAATTTCAGTAACCAAAGAAAATGATTTTTTTTCACCCCATCAATTTTCACAAAATTTTCTGAAAAAATTAATGTCCTCACTGTTGGTATACTTCCCTTGTGAAAGGCCTCGGGAGTCTGTTCTTACAACATCTATGTGTGCAGATATACAGGTGGTTCACCACATTTTTTCATGGACCATCACTCTCAAAGAACAGAGACAGTGAAACACAAAATTAACTGATTCACAACACCAGGAGAGGAGGGAAAAAATATTTCATTCTTATAATCTGATTTTCAATTTTATATTTTCTAGAACTTCTAAAATGCCAGCAAATTGCTTGTTCACACTGAAAAATATTAAACTAAATGACTTTATGTATTCAGACTCAGAGCTCCAGAGATGCATTCAGAGAGTTTTTCAGCAAGTTCTGTCCTACTTCAACTACTATTTACTAAATCAAGTTACATATCAGCATTAAATGGATCATTTCACATCTCCAACATAAATTTCCCCCAAGGAGTATGGTCAAATCCAGAAGCAAAAGAGCATAGAGTCAACACTGAATTCTTTATAAATTTTCATCTGTAAGGGCTGGGACAGCAATGCAGTAAAACCTCTCACTGGTTCTCATGCTGGGCGATGGTTCTGTATAAGCACTATTGCAGCTTCCCTCACTGCCACACCGTCATTGTTCTTCAAAGTAGAGGTTGAGCAACAATCCAGAGTTCTTTATTTAAAAAAATTTTAAAAAGGATGTGGCAGCTTGCCTATTTCTTTCTTCTTCACAGGACTTTGGGGAGACTTCTGAGAATCCTGTTTCACTGAATTTACCAACTGCTAGATTTACCCCAGAGCACACTGCAGCTCTGACAGCAGAGCACTGCACTCAGCACTGTTTCCTTCCCAGCTCCATTGCAGGATATTCCAGCCTCTGCACAAATGTGCCATCTAAACCCACAGAATTTAACCCAATTTAACCCATGCTTCCTTCACAAAGCATGACAAGGCCCAGGATCAGGCCACCCCTATGTGTTGAAAGATGAGCAAGTGGGGAAGAAGACTGGCTTTGGCTGAATAAGGCGCTTTCACTGGAACTCAGGGAAAAATAGAGAGTTTATGACCTTTGGAAGAAGGGACGGACAACTCAGGAAGAGTACAAGGATGTTGTTAGGTCACGTAGAGAGAAAATTAGAAAGGCGAAAGCTCAGCTAGAACTGAATCTGGCCACTGCTGTGAAAGATAACAAAAAGTGTTTTTATAAATGCATTAACAGCAAAAAGAGGGCCAAGGAAAATCTCCATCCTTTATTGCATGCAGAGAGGAACATTGCAACCAAGGATGAGGAAAAGGCTGACGTACTCAATGCCTTCCTTGCCTTAGTCTTCAACATAAAGACCAGTTATCCCTCTGAAATGGCAGACAGGGATGCAGAGCAGAAAAGATCCCCTTCAATCCAGTAGGAAGTAGGTAGTGACCTGCTGAGCCACTTAGACACTCACGAGTCTATGGGGCAGGATGGGATCCACCCAAGGCTACTGTGGGAGCTGGCAGAAGAGCTCACTAAGCCACTCTCCACCATTTACCATCTGTCCTGGTTAACTGGGGAGGCTCCGGATGAACAGAGGGAGGCCAGAGTAACAACCATCTGCAAAATGGTCATTACAACCACAGTGCTACAGGTTTGGCGAAGAGTGGCTTGAAAGCAGCCCAGCAGAAAAGGACCTGGGGATACTGGTTGACAGCGGCTGAGCATGAGCCAGTGTGTGCTCAGGTGGCCAAGAAGGCCCCTGGTAGGACCAGGGCAGTGACCATCCCTCTGTGTTTGGCACTGGTGCAGCCGCACCTTGAGCACTATGGCCAGTTCTGGGCCCCTCACTGCAAGAAAGACACTGAGCTGCTGGAGCAAGTCCAGAGAAGGGCAACAGAGCTGGGGAGGGGTCTGGAGAGTGAGTCATATGAGGAGCCACTGAGGGAGCTGGGGGTGTTTAGCCTGGAGGTTCAAGGGAGAACTTACTGCTCTCTACCTGAAAGGAGCTTGTAGCCAGGTGGGGGGTCTCTTTTCCCAGGCAACCAGAGACAGGACAAGAGGACATAGCCTCAAGCTGTGCCAGGTGAGGTTCAGGAAGAATTTTTTCACTGAAAGGGTTGTCAAGCATTGGAATGGGCTGGTCAGGGAGGTGGTGGAGTCACCATCCCAGGAAGTGTTCAAGAAATGACTGGACACGGCACTTAGTCAAACACAGTTTAGTTGACAAGGTGGTGTTTGGTCAAAGGCTGGACTCAATCTTGGAGGTCTTTCCAGCCTTAATGATTCTATGATTCTATTCTATCATCCTATGGCAACCTCCTCTTTCACAAGTAGCTTTGCTCTAATTTCTGTCAGACACATGTTCATATCACAGCTGAGCCCCAGCCTGCTTCAATCCAGACAGAAAAAAAAAGCTGTATAAAGCCACAGATAGAAGCTCACTCTGATTAACAGCAATGCAAAGCAGAGAAACTAGTACTGCTGTTGCTGCTCAGCTGTAGACCGTATTTAAGTAGTGCTGCTATGTCTGAGGCAAACAGATACTTTAATAGTTTTATCCAGCAAACAAGCATTTTAACCCTAAAATCCTAAGTCCTGTTATTTTAAGAAAATGAATCTCTTTTTGTTGTCCACATGTTCACAGAGACAGCTCTAACAGATTAAACTAATCTCTCCTAATTAGATTTTTTACATCATTATTGGATGATGGTAGGGTAGATTTTGCTTTCTATGATCAGCTGCTCCTGTGACACATTTTTGCTCTGCAGCTTTACAAAGAGATCTTTGGAAGTAAACAGAGAAGCTTATGTGGGGCCTATCATTTTACATGAGAGGGGAAAATACAGTTCAGCTTATGGAGCACACTGCACAATGTCTCTGGTAGCTCTACCCACAGTTGTCACTATCACTGTTTCCTAATGATTTGTAGTTTGTTGCCAGTAGCAACAAAAAATGAGACATTCCGTTTATGTATCAGAACATAAAGAAAGCAAGAAGTGGAAATAGATATTTGGTGATGACAGTTCTCACATTATGCCCACAGTAGATATCTGATAACATAAAAGTTCCCTGTGATATGCTTCATGAGTATACATGCCATACTAAAAAACTGGGGTCACATGGCACGTGTGTTGTATTATCCCTCACCTCACATGCCATGGTTTTAACAGCTGTTTTAAGTACCAGCATTTTATTTGTTTTCTTATTTCCAGGTTTATTCCTGACTTTTGACTACAAAATCAAATCTGGTTAAAATTCTGTTTGTCCAGCAAATTATAAAAACATCCCTAGTAATCTCTCTAGCACCACAAGAATATATTTCTCTAAAATTAACAGAATTTAAAAATTACCTGAAAAGATAACTTTGAAAATACACACACTCATGTGTATTGGGTGTGCTCATGGGCCAACACTTCTAATTTTCAAGAGTAATGCTTTCCAGCACCCAAACCATTTCTTAACCAGATATTCTGACACATGTAGAAGAGCATGTCCCTAGACACAGCCTCACTAGGAAGCGAACACAATTAGTGCTAACACAATTTTGCCTAGGCTAACTGTAGGAGTGGTGTGTATAAATGCATCTTCTATAGATAAACAGATATATCTATGTGTGTGTAGAGAAAACTACACATACACAGGTTAGGGCTTTCTCAGTTAAGGTAAGTTTTGCACCCAGCAATCTAAACTGCTAGGGAAAACATAAGCTGAAGGTTTTTAGGTGTTTCCTATGTATTTCAGAGGCCTCCCCCCATGAAATAGGTAAGGAGTGAGTTGAGGGACAAGAAGGGCAAGTTCTGTCAAGCTGGAATCAAATGATAAAAAGAATCAGAGAGATTAAGAAAAGGCTCCATGAAACCTCTGCTTGAAAAGTATATTTTTACAAATCAAAGACAATCAGAATCACTCTTCCACATGTCAAACACAGGGAAATGTAGAATCTTAAGCAGATCCCATGCATGTGCAATAACAGTGGTTGGCTAATCACCCCAATCTGTGGAAAAACATACACAAAAGCACAGCAAGTAGAAACTCAAAAGGCATGTTTTCTACTTCTGGTGTAATTCAGTTTACTTCCTATAGACACCATTCTGTCATGCAGCTGCATAAGGGCTGAGGAGTGAGGATTTTCCTAGAATTTACCTTACTCAAACATTTTACATTTCAGAAGATTTAGGATACCTTTTCCTTCTACCTGTGAGTAAAAACACTTTCCATGGATCCCTTGGATCTCTAAATTAGAAAAAGAATTCCCCAGTCTCTGAATAAAAATGGGCATGGAAATAGAACATTTTATTCAGAATGGTTTTTCTGAAGAATCCTCCTGTGAAACTTACTTGCAAGAATATTCAAAATAACATAGTTTGCAAATATCAGATGTTCCCTGCCCCTCTCTCCTCCAACTCTGCTAATGAAAGTTGAAACATCTGGTTTGTTTCATTTTCCCAAAATATTAAGTTTATGTGTGCATTGACAGGTGGGATGGCCCAGTAAGAGTAGCTTTATAGTGAAACACTGAGTGCTGAGGACCCAGGACACACACACTACTTGCCTAAGGGTTACTTTAGAGGAACTCCATAGACTGAATGTGCATTAGCAGCTGCAGCACGTCAGGTATGCTGTTGAAGCATATGTCCCAGTTAAGTCTCACCCAAACAGAATCGAGTTTGTGTGCTCTGAGATCACACTGTACCGTGAGCCACAGTGGCATGTAGAGAAGTCACTTGAAAAGTACAAACATGCTCTGAGCTAAGTTACCAACATTAGCATACGTGCACTAAGGGCCTTCACAGAGCGTTTCGTGACTGCTTTCAGATTAATTCCATTAGGGCTCTGCTTTGCTATAGAAGCTAAAGAATTCACGGATTTTAAAGCAAAACACAGACTTCTTAAACAGAAGCAATAAAAAGCTTGAAAACTTACCCCAGAAGCTTACCTCATGTGCGAGCACTGCTGGAAGAGGAAGGTTTCTGAAGGAATGTTCAGCTTGGTGGCAGAGAAACACATATCTTAGATGCAGTTAGTGCTGGCAAAATAACACTGCTCAGTTGTAAGGAGATTGTTTTAATCCCCTACTCGATACAGAACAGCTCAATCGGTGAGTTTAAGGACTCCTGAATAAAAATACCCCCAAATATCCAATATGACCAGCACAAGCAGTCAAGTCTGTACCAGGAAGTTGATATTTCTGAGTGTACTTCTTCAGATCTGAACAAACTCTGTATTTGAAAAGATGGTAGTTCTGGTAGCATCAGGGGCCCTACTAAACCAAACACCTGTCATAACTAATTAGGTCAGAGACTTACAAAAGTCGGTATGCTGCCAAAGCTTTAAGAGGGATGAGGCAGTGCATTACGACTTCAGAAAATGCAATTACCAAGCAAATCTGACAGAGAAAGGTTTCCTCCCCAGAGGACAAGCCGCAGGGTTCTGGCACTTTGCATGACCCACAGCCTGTCACCTGGGGCAGGTGGGTGGGATTGCTGCAGTTCAGTCGGAGTGAAGCCATTTCAAAGCAAGACCTAGGGAAACCTGCATCAGAACCGAAAGAAACAACAAGGGCCATTAGTAACATTTCCAGTCCAAAAGGAAGCCAAAGTCTTTTCCACCAGGTTTAAGGCTCCGCTGCCGGCTCCTCACACCCCTTCCTGTGCCGGCTGAGGCGCCCGCCGTCCCCCCCGCTCCCTCACAGGGCGGAGCGGAGCTCGGTCTACGAGCCCGACCAAAACACGGCCGTGACTCCAACGTGCAAACATTGACGAAAATTTACAAATTAAGAAGTCACACACTGGCCGTTCAGCCGCCGCCTCCCAGCCTCCCCCGCTGGCTGCTCTATCCCAGGCCTGGCTGGAAGGCTCCGGAAGCAGGACCCCCCTTCCGTGGTGCCACCAGGCTGGGCAGCAGGGTCACAACTCTTACATAGGCTTCAAAGGTTTAATTTCCAAAGAAGTACCCTTGGCTCCTTCGCTTGTATTGCATAAAAACAGTCGAAGGCATTATAAAGCTGGGTCGTGCGTAATTCATCTATTGAAATTGATGATATTTTTCATGAAATCCGGTGGGTTTATGAGACCCTCATCCCCGCGCGCAGGCACACAGTGGCGCTGCGCTCCCCGCGCCCGGCCCGCTGGCACCGGCCTGGCTGTGGGAAACACCAACAGAGACCCAAAGTGCACTTCAAAGAGCAGAAACTCTCACACCAGCCAGCAAAACATGGAAGGACATGATACATAAAAAGCAGTATGGCAACAACCAGTAGTAACTAGTATTATGACTTGATTAAGAAACATTTGTCTGTTTCTCACAGATTAGTATTTGATGTTGTAATTCTCCATCCCAGCAGCCTTCTCGGGCCCTAATCAATACTGACCAGCACCATCCTTTCACAGCTGTGCTATTAAGTTCTGCTCCAACATCTGTAATGACTCATTAACCAGTTGTGTGCATTATATTCCACTCCTCCATTGTCAAAGTAGAACAAACTCTCATCTATATCAAGAAGCCTTTACCTGTCCACTTATTTTGTTATGCAACTCACAACACCAGTATGGGCAGACAGCAGCATCTGGGATCTTCAGCTTTTCTGTAGTATGAGGCAGTTCCCCAAAGAAACAGCCTCTAGCATGGCCAGAGCAATCCAGTAATAGCATGGCTTTTTCCAAGAATGCAAGTCATGCTTCCCTGGAAATGTGATACGGAAGCAAAAGTTCAGCTTTGTGAGCTTAGTAGCTTTTGTTCTGGAAATTAAAATCAGATTATGTCCACTGAATGGAGTGTGGGATTTTATTTCGGATATTTTGGGAAGATGGGCAAAGGTAACGGAGTAGGAAAGTCCAGTGAAGTTCACACTGTAAGAACAGAAAAGTGATTCTTTGCTTTTCCTGTCCTTTTCATTCTTACATAGAAAGTACCATGCCAAAGTAACTCTATAGTATGTGAGAAAGGGTCATGCTAATTGTAATCCCATTAAAAAAAGTGTGCCACTCCCCATCCCCAGAAGACAGAGGCAGCAGAGTACTGTACTATTGCAAAGGCAAAATGTCTGTATTTTAATAAGTTAGAAGAAATCCAGATATAGAAGCCATAGAGTCACTGAAATGTTAACACGTTAATATATTTTAAAGCAAATATAACACAGTGTACACATAAGAACCATTTAATACAAAGTGAAAACCATTAGATGCACCTACTAATGCAGATTTTTGGTTATTTTCAGCTCTTTCACTGAAACTTGGAAACAATGCTCTTCATTTCAGTTACACCATGTTAGGTGGTAAAACTGATCCATAGCAAGCAAATCACTGCCTTTTCACTCACCTGGGAAAGACAGCACCACTGCAATGATAGTCTCTCCAGAAGGGCATCCAAACAAAACAGGTTCTGCATATTTGCCCCACTTGCTAAGCTATACAAGAAACCAGATGTGAATTGATTGCTGCTTCTGAATAGTAAAACTCAGTAAGTGCATCCTTGCTGTACAAAAAAGAAATATTAAAGTGACAACATAGAAAACTGGCAACAGATAACCATGTCTGCCTAACATATACACATATGATACATAATTGTGGCCATACTGGCCAGTATGTAAGCCTGTTCATGAGCAAAGCTTTAATTGCACATATTAGAAAAATGAACAAATGCTTTTACAGAGCAAAGCACAAGCTTTGGTTTTTGCTTAGACAGTGAACATTAAATCTTCCATTTTTATTATAACATCTATTAAGAAAAATAGCTGTTTCTCTATGAATAAGCACTCCATTCCACACAATGAAATGAAGCTCAATGTCTTATTCAATGAAACCTTTAACTGTATCTAGACTGGGAATGTAATACATCTTTATTGAAAGCTACTGAACTACAAAAAGTTTGACTCATTTCATTCACAGTTCCCCAGCCCTCCCCCCAATTTTAAAATGCTGCATATATAAAAATAACTCCAGTATGGCACAAAAGTGGGATTCTCAAGGGAAGGCGAAGGATAAAGGGGCAAAGGGAAGCCTCCACTGGCAACATCAACAAATTGCATACAGTCCAAGAGGAATTTGCACCCTATACAAAATGAGCTTCCCTGTGTTCCAGTTCTTGGATCCTTTTTGGTCTCAGTCTCTGGTAAGCAGGTTTCAGATCTGTGGGGTGAATATCCTCTGAGCTAGGTTTCTGTTCATTTGTGTTCTGTTCAGGATCACCTGATGGAAGTGCAGAGCTCCTAGCCAGTTTCACGGTATTGTCCTGGTGAAGCACAGAGCTAGCACTGGTTGGTGCACAAGCTTTAGCAGAAGAACCATCTCCATTTTCTTTTGATTTGTTAGAGGGTGGTTTATAAAATGTCCCGGGGGGGGGCTGTAATGTTCGTGGTGCCCTAAAGGCAGCAAGAGGATTAACACCAGGACCGTTCTCTTCTGTTGCTGTCATTCCTGACCCAACAGCAGAATATGGCTTACTAGGAAGAATGGCATTAGCTGAATTGTTACCAACGCTGCATGATGAAGATAAAGCACCTGCAGTTCCACTCTCAAGTGCTCGGTTCTCCTGGGGCACATTAGTCATAATCATTGCTGTCCTTGCTGTGATATCGTACTGTTTATATTGCTTGTCCCAATTTTTTCGCAGCATCTGGGTGTCATAACAAGGAAACCTACAGCAGGTATTATCAGCAGGGAGTGCCTTCACCTCTGAAACCTCTTCAATAGTAGGGCTCCGGCCCAGCTTCTCTGAACTTACTGCTCCTTTATTTCGTGAATTTCTTTCATTCAAAACACATGGAGGAAGTAGTCGGTCCACAGGCAGGCTCACAGGGCGAGAAGTTGCTTTTGTCCTTGGAACCCGCAATGGAACTTTGGTAATCTGACGGTTAGGTTTTGCAGGAAGTAAGTTAATTTTACAGCTGTCTTCACCTAGGGAATTTAATGGATCATTGTCTTTCTCTGAAGTTGGACTCACAGCATCACCTAGAAACACACAAATAGATGTGACTGGATCTTTGCACCAAATATAAAGAGAAGTCAGCAAGACTTTATTAATGATCCCTTCGCAGTTAGTATTTTAATGGGATAATAATTTTTAGGGATAGCCTATATACATACTAGGAGCATCCTACTCTAACCAAATGTTAACTTTTCAATAGCAGTAAAACACATACTGTACAGCTGTAACCAAGGAAGACACCAAGAAGAAACAGCCAAAGAGACACTATATTTTTTTGGCTGGTGCTCTCCCATCCCTGAATATTTTCAGCTTTAGTATGTTTCAGGATGTTGCACTGTAAATGTACAGGACATGACTGAACTTGTAGCATCAGCTGAAAATCAGTATAATTAAAAGGGATTAGGGACAGCTACTCCTAAATAAAATAGATGAAATCATACCTACATTAAAAAAAACCACTGTAGTAGCACAGGCAGATAAATAGAAAAAATGTAGAGTTAGTTAGGTTAGCAAACCTGGCTTTTTTTGAGCAGAAATATTGATATCCAAAACGCTCTTAGCTGATGATTCTGTCAGAGAATTATTCTTCCCAAAGCCTTCTGGTTTAGTTCCTGTGAGTGGCAATGATACACATTCGGGGGGGGGGGGGGGGGGAATGGTCAAAACACATTAATTGCTGGGTATTAGTTTGCAGCATCATAGTGGATTTCAAAAATCTACAGTCACAGTGGAACTATGGCTTTGTTTTGTTTGATTTTTTAAAAAAAGCAGAAACCAACACACTGTTGTATTCTCTAACCAAATACTTTAAGCTCCAATTCCATAAACACAGGTTTCTTGAAAGCCTTGGGAAAGATTTAATTCTCTCTTCTTCTTACAAAAGGAAACAGCATATCAAGCAGTGATAAGCAGGTTTTATCACTTGCTTCTGTCTAAATTGAAGAGCTGCATGCACTGTAACCTAAAGCATCGAGGACTCCTTATTCACTCACTCCCCAGAGTCAATAGCATACTAACCAGTTACACATGGATCTGTGTGTTCTTTTGTATTCTTGCTGTTGTTCGATTCCAAAAACAGTGCAGCTGTTTCTGAACCTCTGCTTTCACTTGGAGCTATCAGAATACCCTGCTAACAAAAGTCAGAGCAAAAGTAAATGAAAACTTGAGAGAAAAGGCACTCCTTAACAAAAAAACCCATAAAGATTTATTAGAAATGTGCCTTGGAATGCTGCAGCATTTAACACAGAAGTTAAGATGGCACAGGTAGCATTGTGGCAGCACAAGAATAGTCACTCACTTCCTTTACAGCAACAAATGATTTCCTCTGCTGCTGTGGCTCCTTCTCATCTGCTGATAAAGCAACTCTGACTGTAACAGCTGTTTCTTCAGACTGAGATGTGCTCAGAAGTGGCTTCAATGAAACATCAAATATCTTTTCATAGTATGTTATGAGCAGCTCCACTACTCGGGCCTGATAAGGGTAGTCCACAAGTGATGACAGCGAAGCTGTAGCATCAGTTTGACGTGGTCTGATCAGAGTTGGGCCAAATATTATGCCAAGGTTGCTGGCTGACATTTTATTTTCATCAGCCTGTTCTGTAACTCTGCATAAGAAGGGGGAAAAGAAAAAACAAAACAAACCTCCAGGAGTTAGAGGGTTTTATTACTTTAGAAATATTTTAGATATTAAAATATTATGTCTAAAGAAGATAAAATGCAATGGGAAACTGGAAGTGGGTTTGGTAGGCAGGTTGAATCTTCAGTGCAGATTGCATTTAAGAGCAGCTTGGACTTTCCACACGGGGTCATTTTATGTCCTATTTGTTAATATTATATGTGGCTATTTGGCATTTTTGTTGTTGGGAAAAAGAGCATCTCTCACTCTCAGTAATAATATAGCTGTGGCCCACTTCTATTGGTAGTCATCAGCTTGGTACACCATCATACAAAACAGCATTTGGAGGACAAGGAAGTGAAATGTAACTGGAGAATAGTCATGTAAGAGACATGATACAAGTTCAGTTTTCTGTAACAGCCACCAAATTGCTGCCCCGCCTGGGTCACATCACAGTTTAAATCACACCTAGGTCCCTGCATGTGACACTGGTTACTACTGACTGATGACAACGCTAGCAGTGAATCAAGAATAATGGAGCTCAGCGCTTTCCCTGCTTTATTTCCTTTTCATATTCTTCTCTCACTTGAGAATTCATGACATGGAAAAAAGAAACAGCAAGGGAACAATGCCTCCTAAGATATACATGACTTCCTCTAAGTCATTAAAAAGGTACAAGAGATTCCTAGTATGCAGCATGTAGCAGTTCATTTTTCACAATCAGTTTGCATTTAAAGTCTTTTCTCACCTGTGAAGGTGTCCAATAAGGTACTGAAGAGTGTTATAGTTTGGTACAGGCAGTTGTTTCAGAAGATCTTTAATTTTAATGATGATCCTATTCAGTTCAATACAGATTGACTGCCTTTTCTTTGATTTGGGACTACCTTTAGCATCGAACTCCTCATTAATGCGCTGGCTTTCTTTTCCAAGTCCAATGAACTCATTATAAAGCCGAAACAAAATCAAGGGCTCAGGAAGCTGAAGAAATAAGAACATTTCAGAAACACACTCAAAACTGAATTTTAACTTAGTTTCCTTCCTGATTTTCTTCAGCTTTGTCTCATCTAGCTTCTTTTCTTTGACGATGACTTGGTTTAATATCCTTGTTCATTAGCTCAAAGGCCAACTTTTTCAAACCCAATCCCAGGTAACAAAAACACTCCTTCCTACACTGTTCTCCATAAATCTCTTGCTAGCCCTTTCCCACAATAACTTCAGGACTGAGCACTTATCAGTACTTTATTGAAATAAGATTTAAAGAAAAAAATAAGATTTCAAGAAACTGATTACTATGAGGGAGGAGGTTACACTGCATATGCTCAAATAGCATGGTAATAGAGCAATTATTTATTCTTCCAGTCTTTGACAGTATATCAATAGTATATGATTGGTTTTAATAATCAAACAGGGTTTAACTCAGTATTCTGAAACCGCATGTTTCTAGCACTGCTCCTGTATTTAAAACAAGCAGGTTTACCTAAAAGCCACACCAACAGAACAGCTACAAAGGAAGTAATAAGACCAGAAGAAAACATTTTATTTGATATTTTTCTTTTTAATTGTAAGCCCTATTCAAAATACAGCACAGTACCCTAGTGTGCTACCTTCTTACTTGAATATGTAGGCAGGGTACATCTTAGTAATTTTTCAAAATCACTTAATGGCAATGATCATAGGATTGGAATGCTCATCGCTGACAGCCAGTGTAAGGAAGAGGACAGGATTACGCAGCTAAGGATTATTTCTTTCAGGGCTAACAAGTTTTCAGTGACACAGTAATTTCACTTGGCAACATTCCAGCCTAATTTTTTCAGATAAATATTGAAACTGGCTTGGAAAATTCAATCATGAAGCTTTAAAGCTCCATTTTGAAAGACAGACCCTCCATAATGAACACATCATAACCATTATGAGTGTTTCATGACATTTTCAATAGTGGATATTAACAGCAATATATCAGCATCTGTCTGCATGAGAACACAAGAACGTGGGAATCTTTTAAGTTTCACCTAAGACAAGCAAATTCACTAATCAGAAAGGATTTAGAAATTAAAGCTTCACTATGAGTAGACAAACAAAAGGTTATTCTGTGTATGGTACTAATATTTAAGGAGCCATAACACCCACGTGGAATACATATTGTAATACCAGCAGTTTTCCCTGCCCTTGTCACAGGCTCCATGTGCAAATAAAGAAGCCTTCTGCAAATATACAAGGCACTCATTTAATCTTCTGCTGTGGGACTACTGAAAAGGATTTTTTTTCCCTATTGTACTGAAGAAATATACTACAGCACTTTAGTTTTCCATCTGACCTCACAATTCCATACCTGGCGGAGATACAGCTTGAGAACATTGCTGATATCATGTGCATAGAGTTCAGAGAGCTCGACCAAATCCTTTCCATTTTCAAAAGCTTGACAAAGCTTTTCAACTCTTAATTTGGCTCCATTCACACGATAGATGCCCTGAAATTAAAAGACCAGCACAACTCTATTTCATTTTGAAAAGACAGTGTTGAACAGAGATATTGACAGTACAGCATTAACACCCTAAGAGAATTGGTTTTTTTAAAGATTGTCTATAAAACTTAAGCATGAACAAACTTGAGTATACCTTGACATTCAGCGCTCTGCTTTCAATTTCTGACGTACACTTTTTGATGATGAAAGGAACGCCATCGGGAACATTTTTAGCAGCTTGGGCAAATTCCACTCCAAACAAGTGAAGCCTTCCATGAAGTTTTTTGTGCCCACATTGAATAGCTAAAGTCTCTAAACATTTTTTATGGCATGCAAGTGAACACTACAGGGGAAATAAAAAAAAGCACATCGTTTGATATAAATTGACACCATAAGAAACATCTCTGATGTTTGTCACCCCATATGTGAGCAAAAGGCAAGATTTATTAGTATGTTGTGCCTCTGCTTTGAGTTCACAGTGATTATATGAGCCACAAACTCGACAGTGTTTATACAGGAACATAATTCAAGTTTCCACAACTCTCAACTTTACGTAAATCCCAAGCAGAAATGTAAACTAATTTTTAACTTACCTCCTCACATTCAGCTCCATGAAATACCACTAAGCTGTCACACTCTCTGCATTTAGATGGAGCTCTCAGCTTCCGTAGTTTGTGTGTTTGTGCTGCTTTTGACATATTAGCATTTCTAAAAGGTCCTGGAGAATTTGCAGTTTCAGATGTCAGATCATTTAAACCTGGAGAGAATTTCTCTGTTATAGTCTTTCTAATATCTACTATTGGGACAGTATTTATTCTGATTTTTTAGAACTGTGGTGCAGAACACAGAATTCTGTAAGTAATAGCAACTATCAAAGTAATTAAAAACATTTCAACCACAAGAAAGCAAAACTACGTTACAGTTTACATAATAGACTTATTAACTATCAAAGAATCTTACATAAAAGTGTAATTAAATGATAATTTTTGCATTTTTAAGTATTCCAGTTTTCTCCGGTATCAATGACATGTGAAAATATTAGGACACTTAATTCCAGCTGCCCTGCAGTTCAGGTAACGATTCATAAAAGTTTCATTTTATGTATTTCAAAGTCCTGTATGAGAGGATGAAAGATGACAATATGCTTTGGCCTGCAGTGTTTCTGAAATACTTATAAAAATAATACTTTGCAGCAGGGAAGAATTAACATACACTCATGGCAGAATGCATATGAAATTAAAAAAATTAAATGAAAAAAATACTGATTCTCAGTTTCCTATAACAACATCAAACTATTTTCTAGAGGATTCTACAGCTAAAAAGAATAGCAACTGGCCCTTTTTATGTCCAGTTCTTTTCAAGTAGTTTACTTAAAATGCTACCAACAACTCTGGGAACCAAAATACTTTGTTTTGCAGATAACTTAAAATTAGCACATACAGTTAATTGTCCAAAAAGCTTCTTAAAAGCTCAAACATTGATTAAACAATACCACTCCAAGTGAAAGTTTGCATCCATTAACATATTGCCATGCTTTGAATCTTGATCTAAACTAATATTGTTAACCACAGATTCATTCCTAGAAGGCAAAGTATACATTTAAGAAATAAGGACTAACTGAGTAATTTCTTAGGGGCTTTACTCAGCAAGTGCCACAAATATTTCAAAATTAGTTTGTGACTACTGTAGAACTATTCCCATAGAACTATTTCTGATAATCTAGTTATTCAGGTTTCAATGCCTGTGGCAACATTGTCTTTATACAGTCAAAATTAATTTGAAAATTAGAAATGGCCTGATCAAATCTGGGACAGACATTACTGAACTTGCTTATCTTAGTTGAAAAGGGTAGGATCTCAGCTATTACCCTAAACACTTGGAACTATGTTTTTCCAATTTTCCAATTACCAACTCTATGTATCTGTGCATTTTATTTCAAAGTTTAGAAGTTACCTTACATAAATCAGTGCTATGCAGCTAAATTTACATGCAAAAGTCTTGAGGGAATGGTTAGCAGATAATTTGTTTCACCTCAAAAGGGTGAAGACACTAGAAATGTTAAGCAGCTGCCCATATAGTTAATCTAAATGTATAAAGACAATTCTGCACCACTTCATTAAAATGACCTGAACATTATTCCTCAGCTCTCAACCTCAAGTGGATGCAAACTGTATTGAAAAACAATGCTGCTGGTAATCACAGCCTTGTTACAGTACTTTTCTTAAGCACATTAAAAAGAAAAGCCACATTCTGCAACAAAAAGCATCATCTGGGGTCTTCAGGTATGGAAACAACATTACCACAGTCTGAAGGAGATGGTGGCTCTCTTTCATCGAGATCATCTGCAGATGACATAGTACCAGTGGAAGGTGTTCGGGGAAGTCGTCTTTTAAAATCCCCTGGCAGATAAGAAAAATTTTCAGGAAGTTGTAATTACGACTTTGACCTGACTGTTCATTTTCACCATATGCTCTGTTCAATACTTGCTTATCTAACAACAGTATCTTTGTTAATGTAAAGCAGAGCAAAGAAAAGACTTCTGATTAGTACAGCAGTGAATGGAGTTGTACCTGGGCTGGCAGATGGAGAATCCATGGATCGTGACTCACTGCTTCCCCCTGCACTTTCAGAATCACTGCACATTCCTCCACTCTGGTTGCCAACTGACCATGATCTGAACGGTGGTGGCCCTCGCACTGCTTTTGAAAAGAAAATCCGCTAATTCCAAATGTCAAGGACAAAAATTACTTTTTTTTATTTAAAGACTATTGATTATATTCAAAACAGGAAGATATTGCAAAAGTTACATGAGCATGCAATGTAGTGAAAAAACGCCCACAGCATATATTCCTTTAAAAGCTTCAGGATGTAAGAAAACTAATTTCAGAAACTCGATATTTGTGCTTTTACAGAAGACCTGAAATCAACACAGCATTTAGAAAACCAATGGATTTTCAATTGTTAAAGCTAATTGAAATAGTTTAGTCCACTGAGTTTGACAGTACTTGCTGTTTGAATTGCACCTCACCTTTCTTGTCAAAGAATCTAGGTATGCATACAGAGTTTTCCATTTGTCCTTCTTATGCTCGAGTACATACCATTTTATAGGCTTCAAACTCTATAATACATTTTTAACCCTTCAGTCCTACATTTCTGACTGACATATCAAGCATACTTTTTAAAAAAAATTTATTTTTATTTATTTAGAGACCGATGAAATACAGAAGAACTACCTTGAATATCTGTGTTGCTGGAAGATCTCTTCTCTCTAACCTTTTGTGAACGATGATAAATTGGGCTTCCCACATCATCTAATGTCTGCACAGGAAAGTCTCCTGAACACTGAGATAAGTTACCATGTGATGTATGGACGCTGTTTGTTGATTGCTTATTAAAAACCCTTCAGGAAGAAGAAAGTAATTTGAAGAATGAGTCAGACAGAAATTAGAGAAAATCAATGTATTTTTTAAATCCCTGAGCATTAAAAATGCTTCATTTAGTTACTACTCATGAACATATGTATTTGACATGTAATTTTTTAAGTCCAAATTAAAAAAACTAAAAAAATTAAGGTGGCCATTTTTTTTTTAATTAAATATGTGCATTTTCTCCCCACACCATAAATCAGCTTTCCCACCTCTCTGTATGGTATTATAAACATTATCTTGCAGACTTCGAAAAAACAGCCTATCTGTTCATCTGAAGATCAGAATAATTCAGAAGCCATTGCATTCCATGCTTATGGTTTCCCCTCCAAAAGATTCTCTGCCCAGCCATCAAGACCATTCACCTATAAACATACAGGTGCTAATATACCATGCTTTTTAAAAAGCACAGAAAATATGTTGAAGCTGTCAGAGAGTCAATCTGTTGTGAAAATCTACTCTCACAATAAGACAGAATACTGTTAACAGTAATTAATGTAAAATGCTGAAGCACCCTGTGGACAAAATGGCCTGCTGGCCAAGCTTAGCAGTCAGGAAGCTGTTGTTCCTTAATCAGTTCTACCCTATCAAGCGTAAGGAAATAGAGACTGAAAAACATTAAAATTCGCATTTGTTCAAGCTACTGTCCCTTAAATTAATGCAGACCTAAACAATAAAAATGATCACTTCAAGTACATGCAGAATCACAAGGCCATGACAAAGATAACAAAAGGTGGGGAGAGAGAAGGAGAAGAAACACACTCCTATAAATCTTAAGCAGTAAACAGCTGGGAGAGCACACAAAGAGTTGGAAATTTCATGCTCATCAGTTTCTCAGGGAGCTACACAGTTAAATCCCCTTAAGTCAAAGTTTATGAGTACAGCCTAAATCAGTCTTAAAAGGCAGGAAATTTATAGACAAGAACTAAGAATCTCAGCTTTAACTTTGAATTTCCTGGCTTTTGTTGGTAGAAGTCTGACTCAAGCATTCATTTTTTTGTATTTAGTTTCCTTTTGAAAAACGATGACGACACTTTCCTGTAGAACTGTGAAACACACAGATTGGAATGGATATTCTGGTGCTTTAGTGCCAAGATGACTATTAATTTTACAAATTAAAGGTGGAAAAGCATTTGGCATGCTGACACAAGGAGCTGTCTTTTTGTCTTGAAGTCTTTACTTCCACATTACCTGGATGTTTCACAGATTAACGATAAAAAACTTCCATTTCAGACAGATTGGAAAAAAAATATTTACGTTATAACATGTCCCTACAAATGGACTCTGAGCTTTTTTTAGTCACATTGCATGAGACAGAAATCAAGCAACACTTCCTGCCAAAAAGTTGTCCAGTGTAAACAATATGAAAGAAGCTACTGTAGCAGCAAAGCTTGTAGAAGAAGAAAACTACCTCTTCAGACTTTCTAAGTCTTTCTAATTATCAAATACTACTTCCACACTACACTACCAAGTCCAAAATTTACATTTTTCATATTAACCAGTGTCTACATTAAAATAGTAACAAGTCTTGCGCAACAACTGTCAATGTTTTTAGCAGGTCTTATTGCAATGAAATGACAATCTGCTTTGGAATGTACAGACAGGTTTTAATGTCAACATTATATATAATCTACCAAAAGATGGGAAAAAGAACGGTAAAGCAGGGTAAAATACTAGGATTCCTTTAATTCCTCCAAAAATGATATTTTATAGTTAAACACTTTTGCCTTATGTTCCATTCTAAAGCAAGTAAATGCCACCTGCTCTTTGGGACTTACCCATCAACCTGGGAGCTCTGGGTTTCCAAAGAGCGTGATTCCATAGGAACACCATCCTTTGGCAAACTTTTCACAAACTCTGAATACTGCTGACCAGGGTCATAGAGTTTAGCACTCTCACAGAGGGACTGGCAGTTAACTGGAAGAGATACAACCTGAGCATGCTGCAGCTGGAACAGGTTAACTGTTGCCTGTTGGGGGAAAAAGACTTTCATTATCTGTAGATCATTTACTAGATATTTCCCTTGCACATTGCTCAACAGAAATTATTATCCCAACAGAAGATTTTTTAAACAATAAGACTAGAAAAATTCCAGAAAATAGTAACATGTTTGTGCAAGATTCCTGAAAGTCACTTGTAAAAACTTGATCTGTAATACAGATACTAGTATTTCTCCTCTCTCTGGGTTATTGAATCCTTTTGGTAGCAAAGGCAATTCCAATGGCTTCCCACTTTGGGTTAATCCAGATCAACAGCAAGTTTTTTTTGCTACCAAAAAGGTATTTTTCACGCTCTGGGGGGGAATCTGAGTCAGCATTACAATGATGAAGCAGCTGGAATTCCAAACCCAAGTGAACTCCATATTGCCTTATGAAAAGGACAAAATTCTATCCTGATAGACAGATTAATTGCACATTTTCTTCATTAAATTACATAACACTTCTAAATGATTTTATCACAAGCCAGAGACCAGAAAAGGGGACTCTGTGTGGCTGCTTCTTCAGCTTTGGGGCTGCAAAGGAGTTTGGAATTTATACTTGAACTGACAAGTCTGTCTAAGCTTTCCATTGGTCTTACAGGTTGGTTTTGAGGTTGCTTGGGGACAGGGGGGGTGTGTTTGTTGTTTTATTTTCCATCTCTGCCCTGGCATTAAATTGTCTTTGCCTTATCTTAAAAAAAACAAAACAAAACAAAAGAATCATCTCTTGACATAATGTGTTCTTAAAGCTTTTTTAGAAATTGTGCATAAACTATATAGTAATATATCAGAAAGAGAACACCACAAATAAAAAGTTTTCCTCTGTCCTTTGAAAACTTTTTATTTTAAGCAGTAACATTATAGATAGGGCTTTCTGTTAGTTTTAACAATATTTATATATCTGTGTGAAATATATTTTAAAAACCATGCTTACAGCTTTAAGAGTAAGATCACACTGGTAAATAATCTCCCGAAGCTGTGTTAAGGCATCACTTTTAAAGCTTTCCAAATCATTTCGTTTTTCTTCAATCTCTGCCATGCTTGCTTTATAGTGCTCATTGGCCTCTTCAGCCTGGAGAAAACACAAGTATAAAGGGTTGATGGACTGCAGGCCTTGATACTAGAAGCAAGAATAAAAAAAACCCACACCACATGCTTGTAATTGGAGATTCCCATTTAGGGTAAGAACATGATTAAAATTAAAATTATGAACTGAACTCTTTCCACTTAGGAAAGAGTTACTTACTCTTTCCACTAGGAAAGCATGAATAGAATGAGCATAGGCTTAACTTTAAAAGCAAGGAACAAAAACTCTTTACCTTTTGAAGAGCTTCCTCTTCTAGCCTTCTTTTTTTTTCCAGTTGCTTGCTGACATCTTTCACAAAGCTTCCACTTGAGCTGAGATGTTCCTCCTCAGCACGAGCAGTGCAGGATTTTGCCTTTTCATACTCATCCTGACGCTGTGTATATAGCAACTTTGCTTTTCGCAGAGCAGCTTCCAGCTCTTGCTGCAGAATGCAATGAAAGACAAAGCAGAAGAATAACTGATACTAATTTTTCAGTTATTTAATGTGATGTTTAAAGAGGTTGTTATGCACAGGGCTGTATGCTGCAGTTCAAAGTACACAGTCATTGAAAGACAACTGCTTAAAAATACCAGATTGTCATCAAATTGGCAGTTATGTGCTACTTACAATAAGCCCTATAGATGATACTTGTGAATGTAAGTTCATAACAGCCTAGTTTGAAAGTTTCTTCCTTTTGAAGAATTTTAGACTGAACCGTTAGATATGAAAGAATTACCAACCATTTTTTTCTGTTCTCGCTGCCAAAGCTCCTTGATATCTTTCCTTTGTCTATCCAACTCATTTTTCCTTCCAAGAAGAGGCTAGATAGGAAATATTAATAGAGTACGTTAAAGGCTTATAGGCTGCAAGTGCATTCTTTTAAACATTCTGTGGTGTCACAAAACTTTAAAAACCCTAAAGAATATTTTGGTCTTTTTTCTTTAAGCTTACCTGCACAAATTTGTTAGACTGAAGAGCAGCAGCTGTTTGTTGCCAAAGTTGATTGTTCTCAATATCATTTTGAAAAGCATTAACGAATATTGATTGGAATGGCATATAATCCTAAAATTACACAAAACACATTAATGTTCTAGGTAAGACAGAGATATGCTGACATTCTAAAAGTCAGCTGAACTAGATTTTCAATTAAATTTAGTAAGTATTTCTATGTGTGTGGAAGTCAGGTATGAATGTAGAAAATTACTGATTTCTCATCTGCATTTCACTTTACTAGGAAAAAAGTCTACAAGTCCAAATCACAAAGCATACAAGATATCAGACAGAAAAAAAGCACATTGTGAAAACTATTCTGGGTATTCAACAAAAATAATTTTATATATCCAAATTTCCATAGGAAATGGAAGACAAAATACAGCAGATCTTTTAACCAGTACTTTAAGGTATAAATCAATTCTGTATCAACTTAAAAATCTACTCCTTCATATCCCTGAATTTTACTTTTGGGCAAGGCATTCAATACTTTGGTTCAATACTAAGATTTAAGACTAAAATAAAGCCCCTAAGATGTACTCACCTGGTGTCCAACAATAGCTTTAGCAGTTTCAGCCATTTTTGCTAAGTTTCTAGAACACTCCAGTTCTGTTAAAAAAATTTCACAGTTATTGTTTACACTAACAGTTGTAACACATGCTAAATGTTTTTTACAGTCTTCCTTTAACAAATAGGCTACAGAGGGGACCACCTTCACTTTGTTACAGGCCTTTAATTATAGGAAATGTGCGATAGTTCTGTCCACTTCAGCAGAACAGCTACTAATTTAGAAATCACATTACTGACAGTCTGCAGCACAGAGGCCTGACAACAGATTTAATTTCATCATGACAAAGCTGATTAAATGCCAGAAAGAGCCACTCACCCACGCTAAGCTTTTTTTCTACCCATGCGACTACATCCTTGATATATTTTGACAATGCTTTAGCATAGGACAGAGCTGATTCGATCCCACTGTCATTTCTTAGGAGCATGCTATCAACCTCCTCTGCTCGAAGATGTCCTGCAAATAAAGCATCGAACACAAACAAGTGATTTTTAGACATGACCACACACTGAGAGCAAAGCCAGTATTAGCCAACTGTGAATGCTTAAGCAGCTCTGATCTTGAGTTGGTCTTTAATGCTAGTTGATTCTAAACAGGACTGACAGAGGTTTTAGAACAAATTAAAGGGTCATAGTATTTTATCTGGGGTAGTCATATGGTCAGCATAACTTTCTTCAAGAAAGTGACCCAACAAAACACCAATCATATGATGAGATACAGAAGAGCTTCAGGACTTGGTTCATTTCCCCCCCCAAAAGGCAACCAGGTTAATTATTTACAAAAGAATAAAACCTTTGCAATAGCATCTTTTTTTTTTTTTACAGTGAAGTTTTAATGGCAGCACGAGTGTAAAAAAGTGACCAAGTAACTGACTTAAAACATTTTTAGAAGAAATAAACCCCACAGATTCAAAGTTATCAATGGTAAGTGAATTACCTACCTTGAATATCATCTCTTTCATGCAGTGAACCCCCAGACTCCACGGAAAGATTTTCAAAAGACTGGTGTACAAGAAAGAAAACATTAAGTTAGCAATGAAAAGCTCTCACTGGAACTGACAGGCTAACCAAATAAATGGCATTATCTGCCCCTTTCCTTTTTTGCAGATAAGGCAAACTGCACTGTAACTCCCTCTCAACTAAGGCACAACACCCTCTAACCTCCCACAGCTGTCGAATGAGACATAATAAATAGCAAGGAATCATTATATACCTTTAAATCAACAATCTTGAAAGGCTGTGATGAAAGAGTTAAATATCAACCAGATCTGTTGAAGAATTGAGTTCCAGCTTTTCTTAGATCCCTACCTATCTTTTAAAAACCTTTTCATACGGACCTAATGTCATATATATGTAACAGCTGTTATTCTACAAGCCATTAGAATTCTGTATTTCTTCCTCAAAGGAATAAAGTTATTTCTCCTAAATTACTTGCAGGTGTGCACTGTAGGCACAACAGCTGACTGTAGCACTTGCTAATGAAGCCCTGACAATCAATACAACCTGACAGAATGTAATCCAATAATAAAAGGAATGTAGCACATCATGTCATCCCTACCTTTGTCCTCATGCTGCATTTTGCTACCCCTTTATTTGTGAAAGTTGAACTATTTGTAGGACTGTGCTGTAGACCCGACTGCTCGACACATTTAAATGAATAAAAATTTTACCTAGTAACCACTTATCCCCTTAAAAAACAAAACAAAGAAAAACAACAAACCCTACATAATTTTAAATGGAGAAACTACTCTTCACAACTTTGAAGCACAGAGCAGACAGAAAATAAAGCTTAAGAAATAGCTGCAGAGTGCTCTTAAGCTTTACAAGAACAGCTTGTTTCCATTTAGACTTTGGAGCTGGTTTATTTTCAGACATTTGCTAAAATGGAGCACAGTATCAATGATGCAAGTAGTTTTGGTTTGTTGGGGTTTTTAAATGTAACTGAAAATGGATCATAAATCACATAAAAATCCCGAGAGAATAATTCTTTACTTCACAGCAAAAGCAGCTTTTCCATAGATCAAAACATGAAAGGTATTAATCATCAGTTGAACACTGAACAGAATTAAACTATAGTCTACAGAGCTGCTCCATTCCTAAAAGTGGAATACTAGTATAATTGCTGTCTACTATAAGAGAGTTTTAACAAAATGGAAGGGCTCTTCCAGAACAAATGGAAAACCTGTCCAAAGCTGTCCATCAACCAAACTGTTAAAAAACCCAAAATCTTAATTTAACAATGGATCAATATTCAGTTGTGGAGGCAGTTTGAACATTCCTAGACTTAGTTCAGATTTTGTAAAACCCTGTATTCTATAATAGCTTGAAGTGCTTATTAGTTATGGTCCTAAAAGTTACTTCTCATTCTGTAAGACCTAAATCACTGCACTCCTGAAAACTGTTCAGTCCTTTCCAGTCCCTCAGGCACACAGACTAGTTAGGGCAGCTAATCAAAGATTACTCATCCTTTCACATTCACCCCATTGCAAATACGTAATACCACGTTTTGAAAGCAAACATGAACAAATGCTTTCACATATGTCCTACAACTTATTATCAGAACTTGATCCATATAGCTTGCCCCCTCAAGCAACCAGTGACTCATCCTGGCAGTCCTAGCAAAAATGGAAAGCCCGACTTCTAGATAAGATTTCACTTCAAAATTCAGTGAGGCTCTTTCTTTTTTTCCCCTCCCATTACCCAAGACACTCACCCTCACAGCGGCAAATCTCCTCACACATTTTGAAAATTTTATCCTACTCCTTTATTATGCTCTTAGATCTGCATAGCATCAAATAGCATTCAAACAGCTTGCTGAGTAATGAAAGGTCAGACATGTCTGTCTCGTCTCTTTCAGTATGTTCTGAAGCACTTCTGTTTTTAATTAAAAAATATCTTTGCTTCCACCTTGTATGTCTGGTTGCACTATGAGGGCTAAAATGAGAACAATTACATTTGCTAAGAGGGGGTATACATATTATTTAACTTAAACTTCCAAGTGGAATGCCTGAAGTAAAGAATGTAGACTCCCCTGCAGTCAAGAGAAGCAAGATCAGCGCTGCCCATCCCCTTCCTCCTTGGAGCAATCCTCAACAGCTTAATTAGGGTAGTCCCTAACTAAACAAGCAATTAAAATCTTTCTCCTTAATCAATCCTCAAAAAATTTACATGTTAAATTCTACCAAAATGTTACACTCTATCTGTTTAAGATACAGCTAGCTGCTATGATCAACCACTGAACATAAACATCTACAGGAAAAGTTAATACACCTCTTCAACATTTTGCATTTAACTCCTTCTAACACTCAGCTCCTAGCTAGCCTCCAAATTACTGTCTGAATTGCAGATCCAAGTGAAATGATTAATCTGTTAAGTGTATTTATTTGCCTAAATGAAAAGACACTTAAGACAGATTTCTAAGAAATTGAACTATGTTATCCTACTTCAAAATTTATAATTGTTTACCTCCACGTTAGGAAAAGCAAGAGACACAACAAAGAAGGGCTTTTAAATACAAGCTGGTAACTTCTGAAGCACCTAGAATAGAATTCCTTCTTCATTTCACTGTATTCTAATTTCCCCTTGGCCTTCCCCCACCCTCGTGTTCAGAAGAGTGATCTTTTAGGCAATCATTCACTTCACAGTACAATATATAGGACCATCTCATTCCACAGGCATATACTTTAGAAATGCAAAACCATTTCAAGATTAAAATGTTGGCAAACTTATCACCTTCCTTCTCCTGGTGAATCAATTAGATGAATTAGTAGTTGTTCCAATAACCTCATTTAACTTATATGAGATGCTGGCTTTTATGCTATTTTATTTCATACTTTGTATCAGCAACCTGATTCTAAGTTTGCTGGAACCAGTTTTCTGCATAGCCTACTTTTCTTCCATATTGTTTATGAAGATGAGTTTTGTAGCAACTACAGAAGTAGAACTTCTATCATAACCCATATTTCTCCCATGTGTGTTATCAAACATAGTGAAAATTTAAAAAGACTACTTCTCAGCTGCAGCTGCACAGCATTACTGTGATCAAGTCTGTGTGAAGGAATGCTAAGCCTTAAGTATGTTTCAACAAAGCCTTTAAAAAAACCCACAATCTAAAATTTTTAACCTTGCTGCAACTTGGCTTGTCATATGCACTACTTACCAACTGCATTTACCTTGCATGTAACTTCTAATTTTATTTGATTTACTTGAAAGTCTGCTTCTAGATACACAAAAATTAAGAACAGAATTTGGAACTGACCATTTTTCAATCACACCTTCAAAGTGTTTAAAGGGGAGATTAAAATGCTAAGGTTTTTCTTTGACTACCTATAAGTTGACAGGTATCTTAGTGAATTGTTGCTGAAAGAGTTACAGCACAAGCTGGGCTCTGGAAGAAGAAAAGGTTATTTTGTAATGAATATTAGTCTTTGAAAGCCAAAAAGAGGTCATTAAACCTTTAGCTTCTAGGTTTGACAGGTACATTCTAACTACTCCAGCATGTAAATCATTCAAGTATCTTACTTTTCAGTATTTATTTTCAGTTCACCACTTCAAAAATCTCAGAAAAAACTGCAGCAGGTTATCATTTACATATTTGAGCACCAGCTCTATTGAGTCATCATTGTCCTTTAGAACTGAGAATACATTCAGGTATCTGAAACCTTGAATACATATTTTTCATGGGCTTAATCTAGTTTTAACGCTCAGATGACTCCAAGTGTCCCATCCCCATGATGCACAGAGTTTCAGTAGAAATGGAAGTCTCCTTTAAAAGATATCATTCCACACTCCAAGAGAACGTGTTTAGCCTACCCGACTTCTCCGAGATACAGGAAGTCCCAATGACGAGCCATTGTCTACATCTCCCATAAGGAAGTCTGAAACTCTGCCAGAAAAACAAAGAATTGAATTGTGTTACTTCATTACTTTACCTCACCAAGCAATTTTGTATCACTGAAAACAAAAATTCAGATAGTGTTTCTAACATCCTTTAAAAGTTCTGCAAACCATTTTTAGAAGTAGTCTTATATTCCCTGTCATTTCTATACCATCATAGATTTCCTTGTTAAGGAAAAAACCAAACAAACACTCAAAGCAGTAAAATTGTTCTAGATGTGATTAACTTAGTTTGTCAGCTAACATTTGACCAAAACAAAACTACAGTTTTTGTTGTTACTTGGTCTTAATTTGATTCAGCTCCGTTGATCTCTTTAAAAACTCCTTCTGCATTCCAACTTACACGTTTCCAAAGGTGAATGCCAATGTTTCAATGGAAGAAAATATTTCACTGAAGAGTTCTCTCTTGTTTTCTTCGTTAACTTCTTTGAAGTTCACCGCTTAGGGAAAAGAAAGTAAACCAAAGGGTGAGAGGTGAGGTCAAGCAAGCAGGTTTACCAGGCCTAAAGACTAATTTTATATGCAGTCTCCTACAGAACATGCAACATTATACTTTTCTGAATAATTGAAAAAACACGGTTTTAAAGAAGATTAATAAGAAAGTAAACACTAAAGGAAAGAAATTAACACAATCCAGATGCTTCCCACAATGAAATCAGATTACTGTTTCACTTCCTGTATCTTCCCACTTAAGAAGCAGTTTTGTGTGGGAACATGTTGGTAATGTGATGGGAAGAGAAAAACAGTCATTTACCAGAGTCAAATCACACAGCAGCAGCAGCACCACCACCAAGCAGCTCACAAATGCAGTCAGGTATTTGAAAAACTGTTTCTTTTCTGAGTAGAAATTTTAGAACTCAGGAGCACTCATTTATGGGGGTGCTCCCCCAAATGTATGCAATGCAGAACACAGCATTTCTGGCTTGAGTACAAGCAAACAGAAAGGTATCAAAAGGCAGTGCCCATTGCAAACCCCTTTAATTATTTGCTCCATAGTCTGGCAAAAACTCCTCAGTTTTTCCTGCTAAAAGTGGGAAAGAAACTCAGCATAACAATTGGTGATGCAGAATAGGAAGAGGAGCAATGCTGAACAAACTAGATGGTTAGACACTCAACACTGAATCTTTAGCAGACTTCCATGACAAACTGGAATGAGACAAAAAGAATGATTCATCCAGAGTTTCTATTAACAACTACTAAACAAGGAGGAGGAGGGAGAAAGGAGAAGAAAAAAAGCACAACCATTTTTGTCTGTTTTCAGTTTCACTCCTTAATCACTGGTGACTGGGAGATTTTTTGTACAGAAATCACATACACTCCTTTAAGCCAAAGTTGTGCCCTCTGGATGGAAGTTTTCCCCGATGTTACATTGTGAGAAGCAACAATTTCACATTAGCATTTATTTTGTAGAACCTTTTTTTTTTTAAGCAATGCATTGTTCTCAATTCTCTAAATGCTTAAGTCACACATGCTTACATCTGTTTCAGAGAACTGCAGTGACACACATACAGGTAGTTCACCCCATTCATCAGTTTTTGCAAAACCTGCAACAAGGTTCATTTACGTATCTTCCTTACACTTTGAGTATAAATATGGAAATAATGGGCTACAATGACTTCTAGAAGTAGCAAAAATTAAAATCATGTTAAATTGTTGCCCATTCTATACACATTTTCTTAGCAAATTAAAATTACCAGGCTTTAATCTTAAAAAGTATTCAAACTTCCTGCCAGGTGCCTAAACACTAATGGGTAACAAACAAAGAAAGTACAGTAATCTACTCCCCCATTAGACTTCCTCTGTGAAAGGAAAAGTTTTTAACCAGTAAAGTTATACAGTTAAATCCATTCTTTTTTACACAGCATGTCAACAGACCTGATCAACATTCTTATAACTATTTCTATACAAAACTATTACAGAAAATACATATTCCTCTCATGGGCCATTTTTACCATTACTTGCAGATATGGAATAATGTGTTTTAAGAAGCCTACAGCAAAAAACAATCACCACATATTACAAAAACATTACCAGTCTCTCTTGCCCCAGTTAACTGCTAAACTACAGCTTCTCCTTCCTCTTCACTTGCTACACTTTGTAATTACATTAAAAAATGCCTTCGGCACCTTTGTTTGAAATGAGACTTAATAAAAGTCCACAGATGAAATTTTTTTAACAAATTTGTAAATAGCAGTGACTTTATTTATTTTTTTTAATATTCAGGTTAGTTGAAAACCTCAACTTTCCAGAAATAATGCTACCTATAAATCCAAATAAATTCCAAATCATTAAGCAACAACAGTTACTATGAGACCTATTGATTACCAGCCACTAATGACTGGAAAAATCATTTGAGCGCCGGCATGAAAAGCAAACTGTTTCAACATTAAAAGGAACTAACAAAAACTGTCTATACATTCAAAGCACTTACCACTGAAATATTTGTATATCCATTAGCCACAGTGCCTTCAGAGAAAGAGCACTTCTTTCACTTAGTTAACAAGACATTAACAGAGAGAGCCTTTCCCTAAAGAAATGCCGTCTGTTTCACTCTGCCTTCCTGTTCCAGGAAGAGTTTTGTTAAGCTTTACAGTTTATATGCCAAGCAAATCCTTTCCTTTCAGGATCCATCACAAAAGGAATAACCAATCTCAAATTTTTCAGAATTACCACTTCTCCCAAAACAGGTTAGTCCAATTTCTTAATAATTCAGTAGGATACAAACAACTTTCTTCTAGCTTACCACCAATGGAATGCTGATGTACTTAACATCAACTTTAAACCACGCACTCTCTTTCCCCAGGACATCCTGACTGCACACAATAGCTCCTGACAACAATGAACTATAGTAATCTTGCCATGTCTGGAAATGACAACTATCTATCTATAGTTCTACAGATTTAAAAGCACGTTTACAGTTTGACAACCCTTTTAAGTAAGATTTCAGATGACACATACTGAACTTCAAAAAAAAATAATCATATGATAGCGGTACATTAAAATCCAGTACCTGAAATACACACCTATCTTATAGTGGATCTTTATTGCCAAAGCTGTCTTCAAACTGAGGTGGGTTTGTCAATCTCATCAAAATGCTGTGAGATGCTGCAGTTTCAGTTCTCCAGTCACACCATCAAAACCTTTCTGAATCAAGCACAGACCAGGCTGGGGAAGCCAAAACAGCCATGGAAGCTTTGGAAGTGAGAATCCCAGGAGCTGAAGCACTGACTGAGGACATTTGAGCAATGCTTCTGAAACTACCAAGAAGAGGCTGACAACTGTCAAGACCAAAGTGCAACCAGGGCCCTTTAAAAGGTGATGGACAGTTCACTGTGATCACAGCACAACTCACAGGCACACAAGGCATGGGACACAGCCATGCTAGAGTGCAGAAGTTCACTTGTTTCCTCAACCCCCCTCCCCATGGACATGTGCAGGACTGGCAGCAGCAACATTATCCTGCCAGCTTCTGCAGAACCTGGACAAGGCAAAACCAAGCTTACAGAATTTGCACTTTTTGGGCCAATTTTTTTGTACCTAATAGACTTACATGGTAACATCATCATTTATTTTTTTAGACAGGAATACACCTTCTATCCATACTTTACTAGCTGACTTTTAAGCAACTGGATGACTTCTTGGAACTGAATACCTTTGCAACAAATTTTATTTTTAAACTCCCAACAATGCCTTCAAGAACCTTTCAGAACTACTTCAAAAACAAAACTGTCACTCTAGCAAACAAAAAAAACCCAACCAAGAACAAAAAAACCACTCCCTCTCCCAAAACAAAGACTTGTAACACTTCTTGTTATTGCCCCTCTTCTTTAAAAACGTGTAAAATAAATGGGGGAGAAGCCTGAGTAAAGAGCAGTACTACAGAGACCAGAAAGAGGAAGAAGAGTATTCTTGGAACGTCACAGCTACAGAGGATCAGCAGGCTGTCCAGGCCCCACTGTTCTACTTTTAGTTATTAGTGCCATATAATTTCACCAGCCTGTACTTCCTACCAGGTTTGGCAGCCTTCTCAACTTGAACTGGATGCCAACAAGACAAGTTTGAGGAACTGTTTCCTTCTTTCTCCATAATAAATTTTGCTCTGAATTTACATCACAGATACACCAACAAAACTGAAATTACTTGATCTTCCTTGAGGTATTTCATTTTGATGCAAAACTTCTATAAAAAACCTTCATGCCTAAATAGGAAATTTCTATAAGACAAGTGCAATTTCAGCTTCACCAGGAATCTGTGTCCATTCTAACGATTCAGTTAAGTCAAAAGGTGTAATTTAGAACAAAAGAACAGTACAAACTTGAATTTGGGATCAGGAGAATCATGTTCTCTGGGGCCATCAACTATTCAAAGGCACTGAGTGGGAAACTAACAACCACAAATATGACGGGGTGCCAGACTGGGAAGTGACTTCCAGAAATAGGAGTCTAAACAGGTTCCAAGCAAGATGCTTCATTAAGTTGCAATCCTTACAGGTCAAGTGAGGTGTCATTTAAAAGACACTCTTCATGAAGCACTCAAGTAGGCAAGTACAGAGTCCAAAGAGGTCCAGTGAACCACATCGTGTCCGAGATTTAACCAGAGAAATCACATATGTCACATCCCATCCCGCCCCCCTCCACACCATTTTCCTTCAACCTCAGTCCAAAATGGTACAGGTTTAACATTATCTATTCTGTCAAGTATCATTAAGAAAATTCAGATAACATAGCTAGTTTTTCCCTCGATCTATCTAAAAGGAAAGCATTAGGCATACAAAGCAGAACTACAAGTACATTTACATCATTTCCATTCTAAGATCCTGAGAAATGGCTCAGAGGCTTGAAAGAGGGACACAAGCACTCTAATTTTTGCTAGCAGTAATTTAAAGGCAGTAGCCTACCTGCACTGGACATTATGTTTAAAGCACAGTACAACTTGTCAGTTATGAGAATACTTCAGAAGACAGAGTCACTGAGGTTGCACAGTTATTGTAACTGACTTAATGAAGAGCAAAAGGCATTCATTTGTTAAAACAGCAGTTTGTCCCTATATGAAGTTCCAAAGACAAACTAGATTTGAAACCATGGCATTATACAAAGACTCAAAAAATGAGGGTGGAATCACACATAAATCCTGGCTTGTGTTTATTTCATCCTCTCCTAAATAAACATCAGAAGTTTTCCATGCCAGGTTAATTCTCTTCCTAGTCATAAATCTGACTACAAATACACAGTACTTCCATATCTTTTTATAGTTCTGTCTTCCAATGACAAGAAACAGATGAGTCACATGAACTTCTTTCATAATGTCACATTAACACAGACGGGGAAGACAGAGGAAAAAGGATACTGGTTCTGTTCTACCAGCTCCTCACATTCTTGTAGCTTCCTGTTTATTCAAAAACTACATTACCTCTAGAGAAATAACCACCGCTGAAAACCTGTGAATGCATGTGTTACAGATAGGCCACTGTAAGCAAATTTGAAGTTTAATATGCTTACAATTCACCACAAAATGCTGTATTTTTACTTCTGCTTCCTTGGTACCAGCAGTCATACATTTCAGCTTGAATACAAACCTGGAGCAGTATGACCTCTACACAAAAAACAGCCGCAAAAAACCAAATGGGTGCTGAAGACAAGCCACCTTCACATTTACCACAGGTTATGGTTTTTTCATACAGCAAAGGTTTAGCTGTTGTCAGAGAAGCAGCACTTAAGTACCAGTCAGAAAAAGCTGATGTCTTGTAACTCCCCAATTTTGGTGCATGTGTGCACTTAAGTCTCCCCAAGATCAGCAAGCAAACAGCAATCTCTCAGGGATACTCTCTGCATTTCAACTGTTATGTACAAACCTCTAAGGCAAGTTCAGAAGTTATAGAGTTATAGTCCAAAGATCATTTCAAATACCAGGTACAGATCTATAAGAAACTCTACATGTAGCAGGAAGAAAACGCAAAGTAGGCTGCTAGTACCTGCCAAGATCAAACAAATTGGCAAAACTATCCTTAAGAGACTTGGAAGAATCCAAGCCATAGGAATCAGGAAGCTAAACACCGTGGCATTTTAACTCGTATTCCCACTTTACTGAATAAGCAGCGTATATTTCAACATACTAGGATAATTAGGAAACAAGAGGGAAAACCCTAGAACAAGGAGAAAGACTCAACTATGTGTCTCTGGAAGAAGGTATTCTGTATTATTTAAGACAGGTAAGAAGTGGAGATTTAACCCTACACTAAGCTGGTTCCATAGTAATATACCAGACAGAGTAGGGAGAGCTGCAGTCAAAGGTTCCACAGGGAAGAAACAGCTACAGTTTACAGGGCTGGAGCAATTGAGTGCTTCACTATTTACATTTTTGAAAGCATAGGTCAGCAATAAAAAGTATTAACACATGTTATGTCTGCAAGGCTTTTTTTTTTATTCCTGTTGACACCTTTACCATAGATATGATCCATCTGTTTAATTAATAACTGTTAGGCCATTCAGATATTTCTTCAGTTGATATAAATACAATACCATCCCTACAGATTCAGAGAATTAGGCAAAGATTCTTGGCAAATCTCAAAGTGGATGAATGCCAGGTTTATTACTCTGATATTATTCTGCGATACACAGGTAAAGAAAAGCTCGAGTTCAAAGGCTTGTGCTTTTTGAATTCAATGTGGGTTTGCAGCTAGCTTCCTATAAACAGAATGTTATCACATCAATGAGAGAACAAGCTTTTTAATACTACTCTTCACTTCGAAAAGGCATTTTTAAACAAATATTTAAGTATTACTCGTTAAAAAAATAGTTTTTTCTGTATACATAGAATTCTGTCTGTAACTCCAAGCCAGAATCAATCAAGTCGGTAATTACAAGAACTTTCCAAGAATATGAAAGGTAGTAATTCCTTACCTTTTACTTTTGCAATAACTGTTCCTGCAGCACTAAGAATATCAACTGAATTTAGAGTCTGATGTTTATTTATCACTGCTTTTAAAACGCGTAGCAACTCCCCCAGGCGTTCGTGCACTACCTGATGCAGGCCATCTTGATTTTCTGAAAAAAAGTAAAGGAGAAACTACATTAAAACAGTGAATTAACACCCAATTACATTACAAACCACTTTGATGGTATTCAGCTGCATGGAATTCTAGGCCATATTGAAGCTGCACCTACTCAGAACAAAGAAATTGTTAAAAAATAGTTATACTAGCAGTTGCCAACAGTTTACTTGCAATGTTGCATATCATTTACATATAAACTCATTTCTCACAAAAAGTCAAGCAAGTATATTAAAAAAAAAAAGTGCTGGGGGAATTCTACACAAATACCCTAAGGTTTCTGAATTAAACCATCTTTTTCTCATGTCATTTCATCAATCACCATTTGATAATTACACATATGCAAAAAAGGTATCAACAAAAACAGATTTGGATTGTTCACTAAATATTTCTTCACCTGATACAAATTCTACACCATTTCTGTATATTCATAGAATTAAACAAAAATTTCTGGCAAATGTTGGCTAGTTTTTAACTCAAGAGTCGATGATATCTTAAGCATCATTAGTATATAAGCCTAGATCTACAAAGGTCTGTCTTTAAGCATGTCAGTTCTGACAAATCAGTTGAACACCTAAATTATTTTGTAAATTAGGCCTCATCAGAAAAATTTTCAAACACACATTTCAAGATGGTGATGCTCTGCAGCATATACCTCTTGCTATGTGCCCCTAAATCCCACTCTGGCTTAGCTTTTTTAAAAAATAGTTCTTATTCCATACATGGCACAGGTTCAACCACAAGCTTTTCCATTCTGTTACAGAAGAGGCGCTGGTGCATGGAATTAAAGTTTCACATGCACTAGAGTGCTGCGTTGCAAATTGTGGTAAAAAGCTTTCAAATTCAGGAAAGTCTAGCTTATGAAAAAGAAAAAGAGGATCTAATACAAGCTGACTCACTTCCTCACTGAGCAAAAAGGAATGGCAACTCTGTGTTGTCTGTGGTCATGATAACAAACAGGTCAATACAGACAATTACTGTACAGTGCAAATTGACCCAGTGCTACTCAGAGAACAGTTTCAAATCAGAGCCAGTTTGTTCTGGTTACAAGACATTGTAATTAGGCTAGAGGCACCTACATTCTTCTGAGGAATCAACAATGTACAACAGGACATGTCAGTACAGTGTATCACTGCTGTCAGGTGGGCAGGTGGGGGGACTACATACAGATTGCATATCATTGTATCAGGTGCAATAGCAAGTCTTATGGACTGCTGTGCTTCAGGTTTTACCTCTCTAGATGTCAAATATCAGGAAATTTTTTTCCCCCCAACTCAGACTGGTTTATACATGGTCAAAGGAAAAACCTTGACTCAGGAAGTGGACTAAGGCAAAAACTTTATCTACCATTCACTGGCACTTTGTATGTTTTTTCCTGCTGGAAGGCAGTAGGAAGCTCTGTCCATAACATGACACACAAAAGTCTAGGAAAACCCATCTTACACAGCAGTAAATTAAGAAAGTTCTACACAATTTGTTAAAGAAACACAGCTGTGGCTTTATCTTCATTTACACGTACATTGTAATTAACAGTGTAGACTCAAACACAGCAAAGGAAAAAAAAAGTCAAAAGCCTGGTACTAAACGTGGCCATGATTCAGTGCTTCCACATTAGCAACAGAGGTTGTTCATGACAAACACACATCAATCTAAAAGGCATATTATAGCTCAGAGTTTTGAACTTATTGGGGAAAGCAATTCAGGCTTGAAGCAGTTTCCATGTAAGCAACAACAGCAGAAGCTGTGACCTTGGATAAGAAATGATTTATAGGGGATATGAAAGATCAGAAAATTATAAACCCCATGAAAATAGTGGGTAGAATCAATTGCTTATCCATGTCTTTCAGTTATATGTAAACACATCAGATGATTAAACTGAGCAAGGAGAAGCCAGATGCAAAGCAGAAAGGGGTGATTCTTCATGTAAGAGACCTGTGGAATTTCTTGCCAAAACACAGCATTGACACAAGAAGTTTACATGGAGACAAGGAGAGACTAGACAAGTTCTTTTAAGTTTCCCTGTGTGTTACTAATGAGTCAATAAATGCCACAGCAGGTCCGGCTGTGGGTTCTGCAAGCTTGTGCCTTTCACAGCAGTGGTGATGCTGCTTAGGACACTACACCAGACCGACTGCTTTCAGCAGTCCAGTCACCCAGCATCCACAACTGCTGCACAGTTGTGCACTTCAGTAATACAGCCTTGTTGTCTTTGAATTAATTCCTTCTGAACTTGCCTCCATAACTTCTTTTCACTCAACTACTCCACTCTTTACTCTACTGAACTATTAAGTATTGTACTAAAACAATGTAACTTGTAACAGCTTGAGAATTCTCCTAAGCAAAAACAGTTCAAAGGATACGTCCAACTTATCATTTTTACTCTTCTCTAGCTATTCACTTTCAGCAATCATCGGAACTCAGACACTGAGTTAGACACAGCTTTAGCCTAAGCTGGTATGACCATTCCCACCTTCTAACATTCAGAAATTTTATAGCTGTAAAAATGAAACCAAATAATTTTAACGGTCCCTTCAGGCTTTAATCCATCAAAGCCTCAATTGTACTCCATCAATGCAGGAATAAATTGTTGGGAGTAGCAGGCAGCTCCAGGCAAAGGCAATGAGGAAAATGAAAGACAGCAGAGCTGTACTGATGCCTACAAACCCAAAGTGGATCAGTCAACATAGAAAATGTATCTTAAAATCACAGCAACGTGTTATCTTTAGGAATTAGGATATTTAAAGATAGTTCAAACTGGTTTATTAAGAAATACATATATCAAACTGCACAAATTATTCTTGTGAGTTCAGTGTGACCCAGACTTCTCATTATGCGATTAAAAAAGTCTGTTAAGGTTCCTTACGGGTTAGATGAAGGCAGAAAAAAATATACAGAAGATTTATTAACGCATATCTGATCCCAAAATGTAGTTTCTTAGTATTAAAATTTGACAGGACCTTACTATAACAATAGAGTTGGGGAAAAAAGCAAAATAAGTGGGAGGGGAAGAAAGAAAAAAAAACTTGAAGAGGACACAAGCCTCTTCAAGTCTGAAACAGAAGCAGCAAGCTTCAAAGGGAAATGCAAGTTGAAAATAACTTCTGAGTTGAATTAGATGTTTATCATACCATCCAGGAGAACACTATCACTAAAATAATGCACTCAAGCATGAGATTAGTTATTTGTACTCTCAAAAGCAAAGGTCTGGCTACACCCAACTGAGATTTCTTTGTATTCCATCACTGTATCATTTGTTTACAAAATATCTGAAACATTGTTTCTGTGCCTCCAGAAGACAAAAGGCCTGTGACACAAGTGGTGCTTGGGGAGAGGTGGGGGCAGAAGTCATCAGGAACCACAACTACGCTGCATTCAGTGACTGATATCAAACAGACACTAAACCAGATATTTCCTGTTCACGACGGATTTAGAAACTTCAGGTAGCAAAACAATCTAAATATGCCAAATCAACAGAAACGCAGTCTTAACGCTAAGAAGTCTGAAAATGGCTGAGACAAAAACAAAAGCAGAGCAAATACAGCTTACAGTGAAAGGAATGCATGAGGGAAGCGTGTCCAAAAAGTTCCCACAGCAGTTCAATCTGACTTCAGTAGTCATAAAAAAATACTTACTTTCAGTTTTTCTTTTGTCCCTTGTATCACTGTACACATTTATTTATCTACATGAAGTCAAGCGGAAATTCTCCACCAGTGGATGCTATATTGTTTTCAAATCTCTCTCAAGCTCAATAACATGAATGGCAATACCACAGAAGGCTAAGATTGTGACTGCCGATGCTCCTGCAACACAGAGGACCTCTCTGGGCACTCGAGTTCAGCTGTTCGCTCAGGTGACTACAGTTTCCTGGAATCTCCTGGAGGAACAAGTCAGCCCCCTACATCTCAAAAGGAAAAAAACTGAAGGGGGACAAAAAGGGCTTGGAGAGAGCTCAGTAGCCTATCTGCAAATCTTTCATTAGGATTTAAACAAGCTCTTCCAAAATGAAAGCATCCTCTGAAGGAGAAGTGAAGAGAGAACAGGGTGAAAAAGGCATGCATTCAAAGCTGACAAACCTAATGCACAAGAATGACAGTACAAAGCAGCTGAGAAGTCCATCAGTGTTTGCCAAGCCATCTCAGTAGCCTGCTGTTGTCATTAGCATCCCACTCCTCAATGGTTTTGGTCACCACATTTTATAACCATTCAACCATCTTTAATATAAAACCACCGTAACCTATGTATTTTCTAATTTTAGATGTTTCTCAAATTGAAGCCTTTGTTTAGAAGTTACTGAGCAATAATGGCCTTACAGCTATGGATTCTATTCACGCAAAACAAAATCAAATTTGCTCATCAAGCTTGTCAGTGCCAGTCAACCTCCCTGCCAAGTCAGGGCTGGTCACAATACACACAGTCAGGAAAGGCACTGCTGTGTCAGTTGACTGGTATTCTTTTGTCTGACCTGATTTATTGTTGGCCCAAACATTTCTGAAGCTGTTTATGTCAACAAATGTTTGCCAGGACAAGTTTAAATACAGACTAACATTTTTTTCCTTCCGTGGCCACTGCACATCCTACATTTCTGCTCAGACCCATACAGAAGATGCGTGTGCAATTACACTTACTGCTTCTCTACCTAGATCATTAATGCTTTTTAACAGCAGATTCTCCCCCTACTACCCAATTTCCACCAGTCACAAGAGAAAGGAAACCACTAATACAACTATTGTTATACTGCAGCTAAAAGTTTGTTTTTAACATAAGTTGATCACACTGATGAAAGACGGTAATGATCTAGATAAAACAACCGAAAAGTAACACATCTATGAAAAATTCTTCAAGTCAGAATACATACAAGACTTTCAAAGCAGGTATTCTAATTCACACCATCTAATAAGGTCTTACTTTCCATAAGAAGCTTTTTACAAGTAGAAGAGTGTGATTAGTTATGTCATGCATTCAATGGCTTTCAAAAATGTTACACGGTGTGGAACAACCTGCCATGCATAATCTCTACAGTCATAGGTTTACATACATAGACCAGTCTCTTTTGACTGGGGGAGAGAATATACATAACTCATCTCACTTGTTGTGAAAATCTTACTATAAACAAGGTAACTTGTATTTTTGCACAAATATTTTCTTCATCTACCTTCATGAACACAGTTAAATGCCTTGACTATGATAAGTGTCTACTGTAAACTCACTCTATGGACATTACCACTAGAATAAATGCAACTGGATGAGAATACTCAAATGCTGGTTGTAACCACCACCCTCACTTGGCCTAGTCCTCATTTGAGTTGTAAATCTGTTCTCCTGGGATCAGATGAAGAGCATGTACTTCAGGTCCCTTTTTACTTCCACTGAAATATAGGAGTCTCAATTCTGGTTTTAGGTACCACTTTGCATCTGCATAACTGCAAACTCTTTCAGGACAAAGGGAGAAGCCAGACAAAATAGTGTTGCAGGATGGTGGTGAGAACAAGCACCAAACTGCAAAAATTTTTCTCGATATCTGAATATTTGGATCCAGAACTTTTTACTAAAGTTTCACCTTATGGAATGCAAACAATTAGCTCCTCATCACTTTCAATCTTGAAAGGATTCAGAAGAAAGAGGTTTGAGTAACCAACATTTCAGTCTGCAAGACCAACATCTTGGCTAAAAGACTGTCCACTCTTATTTACTAAAAAAACTCATTTTTGACCTTAAGGTAAATTACATTGTGTTTCTATTATGTTATACAGAAGGATTACATGATATCACTAGTTATAACATCTAGGGCAGGGGGAAAAGTCAGAATTGGAATGAAGCTAATCCAAAGTAAAACAGATATCAACTAAAATCACATCACTAGCCTCTTTATCAATGTCCATATTGTGTATTAGGAAACTGTCAGCACTCAGGTCTGAATCTGATCCAGATTATGAGACTTCCCAGTGAGCATCACAGCAAAACAATCATACAACAATGAACTGTGTGGAAATCACCTAATTCCTATATCTGCAGTTTGGGAAACGGTCCCAGATTAAACCATCCTTTTATTTTTGCCCTCCTCTCCCTGTCAGCCCCGTTCTAACGCGATTAACAGCCTGGCACATTTGTCTGATTTAACAGAGGTCACAACCACACTCAAAAGACCACAAGAATTAATCAAACATACAGTGAAAACACATTTTACATTTTGGTTTGACCATAGCAAAGTTGATCTATGTCACTGCTGTCCAGCCTAGCATCAAGAAAGCTTTTTTTAAGACAAAAAACGTATGAGCTAAGTGTGATTTTCATCGATTGTATGTACACAAAATAAATACAACTTTTTCCTTTAATGGTGGTGTAGATATTTTGTTTGTTGATGGTCATAGTTTAGGACTGATAGCTAAGCATCCTTAGCTATCATATTTCTTCCTATATTTGACTGCATGCTGCAGATACAAGGAATGAAACATTTTAATTCACTGAAAACTAAAAACTCAGAGAATTTCTGCAAGAATTTATGCTTGTAAACTCTCTAGCAAGGTTGGAAGCTGTCAAAGGCATGAGTAAAGTCGTCACCTTTCAACCCTGTTTTATGATGAAAAATTAGAAGCTACCTACTAATCCTTCTGTCAAGAAACATCACACTTGAAGCTTCCAAAATATCCAATCCTAGCTTTTTGGTTAATCAGTACCATGGCAACCCTCGTTGTCATGGCATCACTTAAAGACACTACACCAAATTCAGTCTTTGGCAACATGTGCTCCAGAATCCACTGCAATCACATCATATTACAGCAAAAATTACAATTTATGAAAAATAATCAGTTAAGCAGTTGTTTCAATGAAGAAAATCTACGGACATATGAAGTTTGATTAGGAATGAGGAAAAGAAAGTAATGAAAACAGTAACTCAAACCTCTACATTTGATATGAAAGCAATAAAGTTTGGTAAGGTTGTTTGGGTATTTTTTTTTGAGAAGAGAAATATACTGACCTGATTCAGTGAGAATGCATTGAAATTTCCTGCAAACAGCTCATTGAATACAGTATATTGAAAGTAGCAATGTTTGATGTCAGTTTTTATATGCAAATAATGTTTTTATATGCAAATAATGTTTTTATAATACAGGAAAGCATTTAATATTTGGCAAGTCAGTTGCCTATTTCCTGTTAAACTACTAAATTTGATCTTAAAATTAGGTTTTACAAATTTAGTTTAAGATGAAAAGCACCTGGAACATCCTTTTTTTTGGTATTTTAAGGGTGGAAATTCTCTCTTTACTTTTTGAAATAAACAGGGTGAATACGCAGCCTTGCAATTGTTCTTGGATAAAACACAAAACTATCCCCCATTAGTTCAACCTAAAACAGGTTAAGATTTCGAGCATGATGACCTTCTGTTGTGTGCCACAAATACCCAAACAGATTTGTCATTTGCTATGAGGGATTGGCCAAAATACCTCAATCTATCCATTTAGATTCAACCATTAACCATGCTGCCTGGCCTCTGATGTGACCTTGAGCTGTGGTGGTTATTGTTTTTTTTATTAAACTGGGCTAACATTCCTACCCCATTTCAGTTATGGACCAATTCTGTACTTGTGAAGTCAAAACTTACATAAGAAGTCTACTACAAATATAGAGCAAACCAAGACTAAATTCCTTTTCAGAAATTAAAGTTACAAAAACAAAGATGTCTTAAAATAATCTTTTCAAAAAGTCAATAAAATACATGTACATGCAAAATACATCAGAATAATCAAATCTTGTAATTCTGCCTACACTGAAAGCAGCTACTTATTTTCCTTTTGTTGGTTTGCCAACTGACATCAGCAGAATAGTTGTTACTTCACATTCATTTCACATTTAAATTCATAGATGAACTCCCCATTTGTGCATGTGGGGAAGCCTTTCAGAAAAAAACCTACCACAATACAGCTTTTCATTAATCTATTTCAATATGCTGTACACTACATTCCTTCAACTTTTTTATTCTATTAGCCCTGAGATTCCAGTCAACTAACCTAGATGTGTTCAGCCATGCAGTTTAATCTTTAGAATACATTAATCTTTTATTAACCCAAAATTTAAAGAGCACAAACTAGTCATGAGAATTGCTGATGTTTGCTTATTTACCTGTTTCTGATAAATGAAAATATTACATGGTCACTTTAGCCACTGTTCATATAACTTCCCTGAATCATCTAGGAGATTAAGAATAAAGCTAGGTGAGGATAATGCTTCACAAGTTTCAGAACACATTTTACATTAGAACTGTAAATTGTCAAGTGGATGTTATCCTACATTCTTTATGATGAACACATTTGCAATAAGTCTGATCAGTCACAGTTCACCAGAAAGTCATATCCATCAGGACAGGTGACTATACCACCAGTAGTAGTGACTTGCTACTTATTTAAAGGCATTTCACTAAAACTTCATCAGTCACTGGACTGAACAGCTGCCAGTGGAAGACACTTAAAGTATCTTATGCTTTAAGCAACTAGGTTCCTTGCATATTGGTTCAAGTTCTGAAAGCATATGAAGTAATACTGAACATTCACAGCACACGTTTCTGAAAAAAGAGCAAGTCAGAAAATGAAAGACAATCCCCAGCAATTTGTTCACACCATATCAAACTGGCACACAAAAAGGGTAGTATGAAAGTCATGGTTTGTGCATTTTAAATAAAATAAATTTAACCTCTGCTAACCAACACCAAGAGATTATGAAACAATACTTAACCTTTAGCTTATTTTTAGTCTGAAATACTGTTTATTCTACATGGCTGCTCCTTCCACTTTTAGCCCAAGTCACTGATTGAATGAAGAAGCTATTTTACTGCTGCCTGCCCACCTAGTTTTCAAAAGACCACACAAAGCCAGGATTATGAGATTATATGATGTTAAACAAGAGGTGCACTACTTTGTGCATTTATTTTAAAGTATCCTTTGAACACAATTATAGACTGTTTTAGGATGTGATAGTTGTCCATTTCTGTTTTATTGATGAAAAGAAAAAAGTTACACAAAATCAATTTAGATATTAAGTGGTATTCAAATCACTAAAGCAGCAGCCAGTAACATTAATTGTCTAGAAAACTGGTGAACATAAAGGATTAAGGATTATTTGAAGTTTCTGCACCGAAGTCCTACTGAAACAACCACCCAAGAGAGTAAAGCCTGACTGTGTAATTCACACAGGTGACACAGAGCCATTTGAATGCTCCAAAGGAAATTATTTAAAAGTCTTCCCATTTCCTAAACTCAGGAACAGTAGACCCCCTTTACAGTATAATGTTTTGTTATCAGTCATTTCACACCAAAACGTCTTTGATTTTGTACGAAGAGAAAACACAACAATGATGTCACATTGTCACTTGCATGTTCTAAAAGACAACAGTAACCTACTGCACATCTCATTATTAGTTTTTAATTGAGTAGTATTTCTTTACAAATACCTTGCAATAAAAAGCTGAAAAAGACAAACCACAGACTTTGTTTGCTTTGTGGTTTTCAATTTACATAGCTGTTTCTCCCTAGTACCACTGAAGTTGTCATTCCAGCTAATCAATGCTACATTAAAAAAAACAAACCCAATAAAATACACAAATGATGTGCAGTCCAGCAAAAGCTACAGAATGTGAGAATTATAATAGAAATAGAAAGAACATAGTTAACTATATATTTCAATAGTAGCCCCATGCATTTAATTCTTCATACAATGGCATGCAGCATTTGATCCAATTTATTTATATGCTCCAGACTTATTGCTTTCTTTCCAAATTAAGTTCTCAGTCACCGCTTTCTTTCCAAATTAAGTTCTCAGCCACCTTCTCATATCTAGTCGACATCTGAAGCCAACCACAGCTAGAAAGAGCTCCCCATACCTTGCTGAATTTGTTTGTTTGTCCTTAACACAAAGGTTTGCACACGAATACCAGAAAGCATTTAAATTGGACCACTCTGCAGTCTTAATCCTACTTCTTCACCACTGGCATAAGCTATTTATCATGGTCAATTTGTCAAGACCCTTCACAAACTGTCTTCACTCAACTTTCACAATTCACATATGCTACTAAGCTTTCAGATAAACAATTTGCACCTTACTCAAGGAAGCACAAAGCAGATATGACTATTCCTCCAAAAAGCTGCCTCCTTCAACTGCTCTTTTGTTGGGAGTCATTAACCTACTTGCGAGCTGAGACCACAGCCCATTTTGTTGGCCAGTTCAGGTTCTCTGCACCTCCACTTCAGTTATTCCAGTAAACATTTTTTTTTCCACTTGTCATTATCGGAGAACTTCTGGACAGACCTTCCAGTTTCACAGTTGTGGTAGCACAAAGTACTTTATATACCCTCTATACAATCAATGAATGAAAGAAGTCCACAGGAGAAACAAACAAAAAAATTAGATTAAAAAACCCCACAAAAAACTTAAGCATTTTACTGAAGAATCTGTTCATACCACTATCAAGACTAAAACATCAAGACGAATTTGTGAACATTGAGCAGTCTTTAAGCTAATGCTTCAGGAATACCTTGTCCATAACTATTTCAGCAATATCTGGTCTTGCAAATTGAGCTAAGAATGTGCTCTAGTCCCAAAGTAGAACATTAACTGAAATGTTACATTTCTCACAAGACAGAGTTCTAAAACAATCACACCTGCGTAACTGGAAAAATTTTAATACAATACTCAGAGAGAGAGAAGAGTACCCTTTGGAAATGCTGGCCTACAAAATTGAAATTTGTCCCCAAGACCTAAAGATGTCAAAGCCTCTTGTTGAAAAGGCATGAGGTGAGAAACAGAACACACTTGTGCTTTAACTCCACCATACAAATACACTTCCTGCAACTTATTGATCTACAACCATGCAATTCATTTTTTCAATTGTTTTTAATGCATCTACGCTGAGACCTCCTCACCAGGCCTTCCACTTGAAGATTTCTAAAACTAGAAAAGGATTAAGACATTACAAGAGTTAGAAGAAACACTTGATTCTTTCCAAAGTAAGAACCTCCCTTTCCCTTTTATGTGTGTGTGTAGCAACATACATAATCCCACAGTCATTCTATGTCTCATAGATAAGTAGTACTAACAAAACTTTCAGAAATGTAATGAACTGCTGCAACATCCAGCTGTTGGCCCTGAACACAAATTATAAACATCACAGAGAATGAACACATTTGAAAAAGGGAATATGTTATTACTAAAACAGCTTAACTATCTGAAGTAGTTCAGATACGACAAAGAACACAACACTGAAGAGATAAATTTGGTCAACCTAAGATTAAAACAGATTTATCAACTAAAGATAACCAGAATTGGCAAATAAAAATTCCATCATACTTTTAAAAATTAGTCCAAGAAAGTATGCAAGCAGTAAAGAAGGAAAAAAGGATAAAATGGAAAAATACTTTGTTCAGCTAAATCACAGCCTCTACAAAAAAAGGTCAAGTCCTAGGATTTGCAGTTACACTGTTCTGCAGTGAATGTCATTAAGATGAAAGTTTAACTCACACATAACTATTTTCTACAGCCTTACCTGAGTCACCTCAGTCTTCTATAAAAAGGGGCATTTTAAGCAGATAAAGGAATGAGTCCCCATAAAATCCCTACTTTCCTTAAAAAGGGAAACAGCTGCCTATGAAGATCAAGGTCCAGGCTCTGTATCAAACCTCCTATCCTACCATGCAGTTCTAACTCTAATCCATTACCAAGACATTAGATCTAACATAATCAAATCACTGCAACTGCCAGACTGCTCAGAATTAAGAAACAAGTCAGCTTCAGTTCTGTGACTGAGCTACATAAATAAGAACAAACACTTCCAATGAAACTGGTGGAAAAGGAATGTTTTAGTCCATGAAATCTCCATGAAGTCACGATCATCAAGATGATCAATCACAACTCTCAACTCCAGGCTGTCAGGCATACCAAAATTATTCTTATTGATATTTTAAGTTGCAATTTTGATAAACTGATGCATCAGAGAAATGAAAAAATGGAATATTTTAGTGGATACACTATAATAGATTTTGCCAAGAGCAGAAAACTATTTTAGGGCGAGGGATTTTTTGTTTTGTTTTTAAACACAAGAGCTCCTACATCTACATGGGAATTGCTGTTTAGAACACAAGACTTCACACTGGATCAAATCTTATCTTTCAGGTGTTAAGGCAGAGTTCTTTGAGAGATACAAGTTGTTCTTTTGTTCAAATGTTCCTATTTCTTAAGCTTCAAACTATATTAGAAGAATTTTTGCTTGAAAGGTCTAGCTTTACTTTCAAAACAGAAAACTTGACTATTCATCCTCTTCCTCACTAGTTACTGTGCGTCTTGCTAATCTTGTAATTTCAGTTTCATTACTCTAGTTGCTGTGATGGAAAGGGAAGGTAATTCTAATTAACAAACTAGCTAAGGCTCTTTAAGTGTTTTGAGATCCTTTTGTACATCAGAAATGCAAAAAGGAGAGGAATAGAGTTTTCCCTGGTATTACAATTTTTGCACTTCAAAAGCAACATAGAAATGGAAAATGCTCAAGCTTTCTTATAAATAGTTCAGAGTTTTCCTAAATAGAGATATGCTAATTATTTAAGTCAACAAAAATATCCGGACTGTACGTAAGGGTTGATTTTACATTTTAAACACTCACAGGCCTTCAAGACGCACCCCCCCTCCTGACTGCTGATCTTAGACACTATAGCAACAAGTGAACATTTGTTCTGAAGGAATGTGGAGTATGCAACTGGGGGAGGGGTAGTACTATCAGCCACAAACTTATCTCCTGGTCCACTAAGTTATTATTTAACTTCAGTCTTCCCCGAAACTGAAGAAACAGCATTTCCTATCCAACATTAGCAACGTGCATTTAACAGGCAGCTTACACTTTGACTATGAAGAACACAGATTTGCTTGAACTCAACTTCCAGAGGAGGTTGGTTTTTTTCCTCTTGTTCAGATTAGTGGAAACAGCAGAAGTGTTCCATGACTGCGGATGAATTAAGCAGTGCTCTATCACTGCAAACATGCAAAGCAAAACAAAATGCCCAGCTCCTCTGGCTCTGGTCACAGCATCTGAAAGTCCAAGACTTCCTAACAAAAGCCTGCAAGATAGACTCTGAGAAAACAGAAGGCTTGGCCAAAATAGTTTGTGGAATCATCTGGAGTGAAATGGAAAGAAAGGTGGAAAGTTCTCCCAGCTTAAGCGAAACATTCCTGGAGAAAAGCATGCTTGCAGCTATACAGTCAAAGTTTATGGGAGACAAGCAAACTACTTTTTGTTGGATTGTTATGAGTTTGTCTTCATTCACACTGCACAAACTTCTGTTTTCTTTGCAGAACCTCTCAAGTTCGAGGAATCTGGCACTGGACAGGAACAGGATTCACAGGCAGGGATCTCAGTGCTTTCTGTTCATGTGAAGGACCAGGAAAGTAAGGGAAGCATGGGTGTGAAAGTAAGGGAAGCATGGGAAAATGACCAGGACGTCTCTGGCTTGCTAGAACTCCACTAAGAGAAGCAGTTCATATGCCCAAATAATTTCTTCCTTTGAGTTTTGCCATTAAAAAAACACCAGAAGTTGTTAAAAAAAAAAACCAAAAACCCAACAAAGCAAACCCACTACTATTAGCTTTAGGTTCGTAATTTTACTTGTTAAAAAAATTTAAGGAAGTATTTACTTTGTTCTTATCCTTGTTTACATACTTTACATCTTTTAGCTTGAAAGACTATTTCAGATTTGTGAAAGAACAATTTCAAATTGACAGAACTAATATTTAGCAGTGACTACTACTTGGAGGTATGTGAAAGGGTGTACTAATGAACTTCCAGGTCAGAAAGATCGGAAGCGCATATGACTTTGCACATAAGAAATGGTTTTTAGGAAGGTGAGTTTAAAAGAGACTGTCAAATTAAAATATGCCAAAAGCTCAGAGCCAAAGTGATCAATTAATTTGCCATCTACAAAGGGCGTTTTCTGCTTGCTGTTCTCTCCACCACCACCCCACCTTTCTATACCCCCATCAAACTTCACATTCAGTAAGGGACACAAAAGAATTGGTACAGGGCTTAGCAGTGTATGCTGGGATGCCAGGGTGGAATGCCACACCAATTCTGTCTAGAGCTCACAGTCTTGTTCCATTTTAACCTCTGGCCCCTTGTTCCTTGGCCAGCCACCTTCTCCCTCTTGGTTGGTACTCAGTACAACCTTACAGTCAGCACATGGAACTGATCTTGCTAAAACCTAGTTCTTTTTCTTTCTGGGACTAGTTTCCAGGCAGATATGCCCCCAAAGCTGACTTGCTATGCAATCACCAGAGAACTACTGCTAGTGCCAGGAAGATGCAGCAGCGAGCTCACAGCAGCTCACACCTAAGTTTCTTCCATAAGTTGCTGTGGAAATAGACAATTAACGTGTTTTAAACAGAGTCCTAAACAGAAGAAAACAGCAGTTTTAGATGCATCTTGTAGATTTTAAGTTACAGAACCAGTTACCAACCAATTCAGCTGTTGGTGGGGAGGGAAAAAAAGGAATTTTGGCAGGAGCACCTTCAGAAGTCACTCCTTCCAGCTGCCTTATACCTGTCTCAGCCTGGTTTAGTCCTGGCCCCCCTGGTACAGTAGCTCACAAGGACACTTCTGCTAACTCTGCCATGGGAACAGTAACACCCAAAGCAGCAAATTCAAATAGTCAGAATTCACCTTTTAACACCTAATTTGGTTCAGCAAGATGATGAATAATCTTATTACAGGCTGATACATTAAAAACCATGCAGTTAGTTCCTTGTGGACCAAGTTTTATTAGAGTTTGAATAGTAATATATCACAGAATTATTCTTCAGATATTGCAAGTAAATTACACTTTGGTAGATTTCGGAAGTGAAAAACATTAAAATTCCACTTCAGACTAATTTTCAACATCTTCAAATACTTTTAATCCTAGTTAGTTTATTTCCTAGTTTATTAGCTCCTAGCTAGTTTGTTTCCCTCTTTTTTTTGTGCTACATGGAATAAGAGGACCAATGTGCTACACTGCCACATGGATTCCTCTGCCTTTTTCTAAGAGTCTCAAAGGTCATTTAATAATTCACAAGCAGATTGTTTACACATCTGATAATCACTGTGTTCTCAGAATCCCCAAAAGTTAGCTACCCTGGTAGCATTTTACTTATCCTTCTCTCAATAAAGGTTTTTTATTTATCACACAAAATACTACTGAGCAGAAAACCAGAACGTCTTCCACAAAAAGTTTAAAGAAATCAGTCCAGCTTCCCTGGAAACAAAATAAATATAACCCCCCAAAACATTCCTTCCAGAAACTGTTGCAAAGAAAGGTAAACACTTTATGAGATCCTTGTTTAGAGCAGTTTGCCCACCTACCAAGATTCATAGTATCAGGTGTCATTAGACAGGTAAATACATCTAGTTTAAGGGTGTATCAAAGACAGCACCTTTCACTGAGAAACATCAAAATTGAAATAAAGAACAAACAGCAAAATTACACCCAGTATTATAAATTATCATAAATTCAATCTGTAATCTTCACTGCAGTAGGTAATGAACTTCAGATTTCCCTAACAAAACAGAGCAAACTGACTTTCACAAACGCCACCTCAGAAAAAGGACATTAATATTTTAGACTATATGAAAATATAGAAATAAAAATCAAATGCTAAAAATACTACAGTGCCTTAATTATACTAAAAATACAGACAGTATACATTATCAAGCCAGGAAAGGCTGAAGAGAAATCATTCATCTTCGAGCCTCAGGCACTATATTCAGTAAATGGCTTCTGGCTTTTAGTGTAGCATGCGATTAACACCAATCTCCACGGTGCTAAAAGAAGGTTTTGAAGTCACTAGAGATTACAAGTTCCTTATTTTCAGGAAACTATTTAACTTGACACACCTCTAAAATTGTCCCACTGGGTTGAATATCTTATCCTTCAAAAATAAGGACCTGATAGGTTTCAAGTTAGGCAGCATTCCTGATTCTTTTGAAAGTATTGGTGCTACCATACAGAGGATGCAGACATCCCTGACCAGGCCATCCAGCTTCACCAGTATTGTTACTCTGCTTCAGTTTTAAAAAAGACTTATAATTTTATAAAAACACTTATAAACTCTAAGAAACCATAGGTAAAATCTGATCCTCATAGAGAAATTCGTGAGGAAAGGTAAGAGGTTTTATCTTACTACTCTGGTTTCTAAAATACCTGCAAAAACAGCATACTAGCATTTTAGAAAGAACTACAATTTACATTAGTTGAAGACGGGATGAACTTGAGGAAAAAAGCTTTTGCTCATGAAAAGGATGCAGAATTACCCACATGAAGCACACGATATCACACTTTGAAGATTACTTCAAAGTTCGTGATAAAGTAAGCAATAATTCCAAAATATATTCTAAAGTACAGTCAAGAAGACTATATATTAAAGTGTAATTACTCCTGCACTTTTAAACCACATGCAAATTTTAGCCTGAGAGCTATTCGTAATGAAACACAGTATTTCCCACAGTCCCAAGGGCAGACCTTACAGTATACATTACATTCTTTAAAAAAAAAAAAATAAAAAAAAAGCAGATGTCACAAAACTAGTAGCTAACTATCTTCAGAGTAAGGAAACAGGAATGCTTCCCTCCTCTCTAATGCAATACAAGTAAAAGTTACTATGTACTGTTTAAAGGTGAAATACTAAGTCTGAGTTCCTAGTTAGAAGATATTTTACTGTCCTAAATATTGTTTTGTGTGGTCCTTTTACACCGGAGTAAATTAATTTCATTTAAGCAAAGACCATACAGCGGCATTATTTGCCAACAGTAAAATTTATTCTATAAAGTAAAAGCACAGATTGTAGTCATCAATCTGATACATAAATACCTATTAAATAGATTTTCAACTTTGCATATCAATGCAATAAGCAATACTATTTTTGCACTGATAGATTCTCTAATACAAGTTTGTAAGAGGTAGGTCCTGCATATTTTTTCCCAAAAAGTGGCTTATGTGCTTCCTATACAACTTCTATGAGGTACAGGCATCTTTATCTTTGGGAAAGATTGGACAGTATATAGTAATTACCCCACATCTCCTATTCTTCAAAAGAACGTACTACACATGTAGAAGCCACCCAGCCTCAAAATTCAACATAGTTTACTTGCAGATGCATTAACCTCTTGCTTTAGGACAAGAACTAACCTCTTCAAGTTATAGGATTTACCTTAAATATACCTCACACACTTCAAATTCTTAAGTATTTTCAATACTGTGGTCAAGTGGTTAAGCCCTCAGCAGGTCTCCACGGGAGACAAATAATTTCTCAGTTCCTAAAACATTCTTTACCATGGGAAGTTCTTATCTTGAGTGCCACTACCTCTGAAGAACACAGATGGCTCCAGACTTTAGACTGTACTTCACTGTATGTCCTACCTTTCCAAAGAGGGGTACAAGTTGAAGGCATCAATTAGATTCTCACTCTAAGTGTAGCACAAATTACAGGTAATGATCTGAGTCCTCTAAGTTAATTCAACATATACTCTCAAGCCTGGCCTTCCAGGCAGAGATTTTGTTTTCATTTTCTTCTTATCAGAAAAGAAAGAAGATTAACTTATTTTTAGTCTCCTTAATATATTTCAATTATCTCTGACTTCATAAAATAAGAATGCCACAAACGAAGACAACCTTTCAGTTCAAACACAAAACCACGATGACAACAAAACTATCCTTACTAATATCAGCCAGGAGATAATCTTGCTCATCTGGAAATTCACCTGAAGACTGGACCAAGAGATGGATGCACTGACTGCATCAGTTGCACTAACAACAGCTACAGTTTCAGCCTGTCATCAAGTAGAATTAAATACAAAATTTCTCGTGAAACAGCACATTGACCTAGGTTCAAAAATGGCCCAGAGCTCTTCTTAATGAAGACAATGGTAAAGTATCTTGATCCTATACCTCAGATTGCATGACTAATAACAGAATGTTATATTCGATGAATACAAGGCTGAGATTCAAAACAGAATTTAAAAGAAGACAGCAAGAACTGAAGTGTATGGAACACAAGGTATTTCACTCAACACAAGAGGCAACTGCAGCTCCCTCATGTCCAAACAGATGACAAACTTTTAAACTCTGTAGTTACATTCAGAAGGTGTTTTGTTTGTAGGTTTAGTGTGTTTTGTTTGGTTGGTTGTGGGTTTGGGCTTTTTTGAGGTGGGGGCTGGGGTTTATGTGAAGTATCATTAAGAAACACATTTCCTAATTGGTACCAGCAAGGAGGTTCCAAGTTTCTTAGATTTCGGTTTATACTGAAAACTTTGTTGGGCAAGAGTCTGAAAAATAATCAAACTAAGTTACAATGCTGAGTTTACCTTTGTTGAAAGGTATCCAAAATTTATTCAGCATTACGACAATTAGACTACTGTAAGAAACTAAATCATATTAGCATAAGAAATGCAAAGAGAAATAGCCTTGACATCTACCAAACATTTCATTTATGTAACACTCCCCTTAAAAGAGATCTCAGCTTACTTTTCACTTTACATATCAACTTGCATTAACACTGTAACAAAACAGTTCATGTCTGTAAGCCCAAGGCACTTATGATCTAATTTAGACACGGATGTATGTTATCATCCAAAATATCTTAGATTTTTCATCCAAGATTGCATCACTACATCAGATGAACGTTAAATGAACCATGGGCAAATAACTGCTGGGCTCTTCCACGGCAGCTCAGGTAACAGAAGCAGGTAACACAAGGCACAGACCCGCCTGCCAACACAGACCCCACAGTGGAACGGCCAGTCCTGGACAACGGGGAGTCACATGGTCAAAAGTGAAGCCACTGTGCATCAGAAGAGTTTAGACAAATCAGCCAGAGAGGCAATAATACAATTAATAGTTGACGTAGAAGCTGAGGGAATAGTGGTTAGAGGCTGAAAGACTCTAGGAACACTTGCAAGGCAAATACAAACACTGATGCAACCCTGTTACACCACTTACATTTGCCACTTCTGAACTGCCTGCAGATGCATGCAGCGTATGCACACCAAAATACTTTTTTTTCCCCCATAGATAGCAGCAAAAGTTAATTTTGGTTCATATTTAATAAATTTTAGAGCAAAGTTTTACTATCCAATAAAGTCTACATCCAGTTGATAGATTAATGCTGTATAAAAAGTAAGAAATAAATTTCCCATCCCTGCAATTGATTCCACCTTGGATTAATTAATGCAACCAATTTCAGGATGGTGGTAAGCTGCAAGCACTAAAAACCAGAATTTCATGTGTAAGAACAACCTTCATAAGTTTTTGTTAATTTTTGGACAATTGTAAACATTTCTAAAGATTAATAAGACAAAGAAATGCAAACCAGAGTATGCAGTTTCCAGCATGTTGTCTCCAGCCCACAATAAGCAAGCCCAATATTACAGAACTCACTGTATTATAGGGACAGAGGTCAAAAGAACACTTCCAACTGTGGACAAGAAATACCTCTCCTTTATATGGACATCTTTCCTTTAAATGGACAACACTGTTTCACAAATGAATTCTATAATATAGTACAAAACAAGACAACAACTCCTGTCTTCCATGTTAGTTTTTTGGATCTTCTGAGTTCAAAATTTTAAACTGAACATTAATTAACTGCTGCTGCATGGCAACTGGAACACTAATATTTTGGCAGTCCTTTTCTACAGGATGCCCATTTCAGCATCAGTAGGCACCAGACACCGAACCTCACAAATAACTGCTCATCATCCTGTGTGCTCAGCAAAAACTTTGTGGACACAAAGTGATCACTAGTGTCAAATTATTGCTTCGTTAATTGTTTACACCTTTTGGCAGTGGTATTTCAGCTGTGTGCACGCTCACTTGAACACAGAGGTGACTGCAAATGCTCAGCACTCGGGACATCTTACACAAAACTGCTCTGGATGTCATGTCAGCTATTAACCTAATAATATTTCTGTAGGAATTAGATAAAAGCTTTCCTCCTGATGACCAAAACCACGCTAATGCCATTTCCCTAATGGAACAGAAACACACAATAACACACACCTCTCATAAGCAAGAAAATTTGCAGTTTCCACCTGCTGGCAGAAGACGGTAAATACTTCTCTTGCAAAGGAAGAAAGTGCAGTTACATTCTACCTTAAAACTCAAATTACTAGCATTTAAGACTTTGAAAAACCAAACAAAACCAGCCTAGAAAAGTGAAACATCACCAAAATAGTAAGAATTGTTTGGAATTGGAAAAAAACATTCAAGCAGTTAAAGACTAGTCAGTTGATGGTCTCACTAACTTTTAGCATCAGCCTAGGCAGCCTGCTAAGAGCCTGTTTTCCCTTGTTATGATTATGAAAGAGATTGCACTGTTGTGATGAGGAAATACAGAACCCAAACTAAAAACCACGATTTCCCGTAATCATCATGCTGGGGGTGGGGAGGGGAGAGGAAGGGAGGATAAATGGTAAAGGGCAGGGGGGAACAACCACAGTAAACACTAATTAAAACATATGAATTGTAAGAGTTTCATAAAATCTAAGAATTAAGAACAACTGACACACCTTCTGATAGAATGGCTTCCTTCAAGTAGAGTAGCACATCTGCAAATTTTCTGACATCATTCACCAGTTGCATGATATACTCTGGATCCACAACAGGATTATCATAGCAGTCAGAGTTGGAGCTAATGCTGCTCAGAGAGCTGCTCTTGGTGCTGCGCCCCATTCCCCAATTTCCTGAATTAGAGACGGTGAAGAAGTTGGAGGTAGACAGTCGGGCTAATCCCAAACCACGCTTGTTACCTCCGCCGTTCTGTCGCAACATCCCAGCAGCCGCCGTGCCTATGGAGCTCTCGCAGGTAACACTCACTGTCACTTAATGCCCATTTGATGAGCCAAAGGTGAAACCCCTGAAAATTGGGGAGGGGGAAGGAGGTGGAGGAGAAGGAAAAATGCTGATTAGTACAGAAATATATACGAAGCAATACTTTGTACTGACAAGATCCAAAACTTCTTTCAAGATGACACTGCTTTGCATTACAATGCTGAACTCAGTATTATAAAGGTTTTCGACTGTTTGAAGTTATTTAAATTCGTACAGCAGGTAGATTGTTGCATAAAAGAAATCAATGGTATGCAGAAATTATTTCAAAAGCTATTTATGATGCATGCTTATTTCATAAGAAAAGTTTCTGCCATGAATACTTATTCTGCAAACCTTAAAAATCACATTCTTTATATTTACTAAGACCTATTCTTTACCATAAAATGTTATTACAACTGAATATCATTGCAAAAACACCTGATGTGATACAGACCATGAGCAACATCCCCTCTTGCACGAACCACCAAGCTGTATTCAGCATCCTGTCTCTTAAAATAATAGCTTTAATCTGATAGGATGAGTTTTCTTTGTGTAGATTGTGCCAAGCAAGTCATCATGACCTATCACAGTTTGTCTCATGAAGGAAAACATCCTGAAAGAAGTTATGTGGGCTTTTCAGGCTGCTATCTTTTATTAAGAAAAGCAATCAAAGGAAAAACATAGGAAAGCGGAGAGATTGAAAAATATTCTAGTATCAAAGTTTATCTGCAAATCTCAGTGCAGTTATCTTGAAGGATGTTGCTCTGCTTTGGTCCACCTTAAAAGTTCTCCCATAAAAATGCACAAATTTGGGGGAGTATAAGTAAGCAACCACCTGCATTCCTTTCATTTAGAAAAAAAAGAGAAAGCTACTGCTAATTTCGCCATGTTGGGTTAAGCGATTCATTTCAAAGCACCAAACTGCAGGTGGCAGAGTCAGGTGAGCTTCCAGCAGCTCCCACAACGCCTGCTGTTGTTCTCTCAACACCAGGAGAAATATTCAGTGTTTACATTCAAGTGTAAACACCACAGGGAAAAAACCCCAAAACCAAACTGGAACATGACAGCTAGAAAGTTAACGTAGGTCGCAGATACATCTGCAGTAATTTCTCAAAATAAATTATTTTACCTAAAAATAGAAGTTATTAAGAACTAAAACATGCAGGCTGAAACGGGTTCTCCTGCATATGTTTGTGTTTGGTTAGACCAACTGAAACAGTAGCACCTTTAACACTTTGAACACTCCCACTATGAATTTCTATAGGCATTACTCTAATGCACTTCAATTATTTTTCCATTATTTCTGCTTTATTTCTCTTTGCAATTTAAAAATATCAGAGGAAATGTGGTCAAAGCAGTTGTTTTTGTAATTAATCTGGCAGGCCTTCCAGGGAGCATGTGCTGGGGGGAGGGGGAAGAAAACTTCAGAATTTAACACAAATTAACTGCTCTAATTTCTGTTTACTGTTTTAAGTCTGTACCTATAAGAGTACACATGACATTATACAAATAATGCAGATAATTAAACAATTCCAAACACCTCAAGTAGACTGAAGTGAGGTTTACATTAAACACAGTGTTTAAGCAAGTTTCTTCTGTTCCCACATATAATTCTCATGGCTATAAAGCTAATTTGCAATTCCACCTTGCAATTAAGGCAAAACAAGCCACATAACCTTCCCTCCTTTTAACAAGTGTGATATCTATTTATATCGAGACAGATATTTTCATATTATTTAAAAGACAAGCCTCTTTTAAGTCTGCCAGCTTCAAAGTCAACTTTAAGCAGCAAGATGTGTTAGACCTGTTCCAGTGGCAAGTCCACGCTTTTAAAGATGTGTTATTTTAGAGATGTTGCCTTTTTTTTTGTACAAGCAGTACAATAATGCCACCACTGTAAAAATTATAAAAGTGATGACAAAGCGTTTCTGAATTAGAAAAACTTGAGAGAAACTTCTGCTGTAAAGCAGCAGCGTAACAAAAACTGAGCAGCTTAGTACAACAGGCACCTTTTCCTCGTAAATATCAGCCCTTACGTCTGTTCCTCCTGTGTTACAAGGCAGATGGTGAAAAGTTTCTCTCCCAGAACACATGCCTTTCATTACTGAGAAGTGTTAAATATTTCTTCAGGAGACTCTGGTTTTGAAAATGAAAAGCGTCCACCAGCTTTGCTATAAACGCCTCCAGACTCCTTCGGCTCAGAGCGAGCCATTGCCAGTCCCGATGGAAAAAAAAAAAAGGAAAAAAACTAAAGCGCCAGATATTTCAGAAATTTGCTCAACCAGCACAATTTCTCCGGTAGGGAGGGGAAGAAAGGAAAAAGAGGGGGGGGGGGGGGGGGGAAAGAAGGTAAAAAGGATAAGGGGCCACGTCGCTGGCGGGCCGAGGGCAGGGCCGCCCCCAGTGCCCCGGGCGGGGGTCGGCGCTCGGCCCTGCCCCGCCGCAGTGCCCGCCAGCCCGCACAGCCCCGCCGCAGGTAGCGGGGCAGGGCGGAGGTGGGCGCTCGGGGAACCGTCCGGCACCGCGCCGGGCAGCGCCGGGCAGGGCGGTGGGGCTCGGAGGGGTCAGACCCGCACCGGCAGAGGAAGCGGAGCGCCGGGCCCCTCCAGCCCCCCCGCTGCCCCGGCCATTCACCGCCGCCCTGCCCCACACGCTCGCCCGCAACTCCTCCCGGCGGCGCTAGGCGACACCCCGTCCCCGTCCCGTCCCGGCGCGTCCCCGCTCCCTCCGCCGGCCCTTACCGGAGAGCGGCGGCCGAGCGCAGGCAGCAGCCGGGCCGGGCCCCGCGGGCCCGTGGCGCGGCCGCCCCGCTGCCCATGAATCGCTCCCCTCCCCGCCGCGCGCCCCGCGCGACGCCCCCGGCACCGCCCCCGCCCCGCCATTGGCCGGCACCGCCCCGGGGGCGGGGCCGCGCGCGGGACACGCGCCCTCCGCGCGCGCGGAGCCGGGGGCGCGAGGGGCCGGCGAGGGAACAATGGCGGGGCGGGAGCGGGAGCGGGAGCGGAGCGGAGCGGAGCGGGCGCCCTCCGGATCCCGTCCCGGCGACCTCTCCGTGCGCCGGCTGCGGCCCCGCCAGCAGCGCCCGCCCGGCCCGCGCCTCCTGCGAGGAGCGGAGACCGACCGCGCCTGTGGCGTGTGGGCAAAGCTCGGGGAAAGGAGCTGCGCAGGAGCGACTGGTGTACACAAAACAAGCTTCAGAAGCGAGGAAAAGTCCAAATTCAGGCTACGTGGTGTTTGGCAAAACAGGATTTACTTTCAAGTGATTTGCCCAACGAGAAACAAAAACACCGTGGCAAAGAGAATGTATTTCTCTTGCTCAACCTCCCACGCTGTCTACTCCTGAATCCAGTTTATCATTCATTGTACAGCTTCCAGTATTGTTACGAGTGAGAAATGTGTGCGTGCACAGACACACACTTTGCTTTCTACTATACTCAGCCTGCTTTTATTCCTGGACAAACTCTGTTGGCTACTTAAGAAAATATAACCAGTAAGAAAAACAAAATACAACATCAGTCTGTGCCTGCATGATGGGAGTGGATTCAGCTATCCAGGCAGCCCATATTTTGGCATAATTTTGCTTCTGAATTTATTTGCATGTGCAGATAACATCCACATTTTTGAGCTTAAGGAGAATTTGGAAAAGCAGATGTTTGCATCTGTGTCATGCAGAAATTCAAATACTTCCCAGTGACACAAGGACCTTTATACCTCAGTGCAGACTTCTCTTACATCATTTCACAGTGACTGATGGCAACAGTAGTTTTTCCATCTTCTGGAGGCAGGGACTACAGACCCACAATTTCTTCCTCAATATTAAAAGGCCATTTAAATTCAGCAACCTTAGATCCAATGCCCAAGCTCTGGAATGGGACATACTTTCAATAAAGTATCAAAGCCCTCAGTATCTAGTTCTTAGCCCAGTTCCTCTACTCTACCAGTTTTGAGCTTTACATCTGGAATTTACCCATCCTTGCATCCTTTCCCTAGCCATGCCAGCACAGTACCCATGCAAGATTTTGTGTTAGAGTACCAATGTTCTCATTGCTTCATCCTTCCTCTCCGTATTTGCCATAATTTATTCTTTTGGAAGAATTTTATTCAATTTCTTTTGGAATTTATAAACCCTTAAACTAAGCAACCAAACTAAAACAAGTTGTGACATTTCTTATCTCTAGTGTCAATGCTAAGCACTGTTCAATACCTTTTCTTCACCTTGAAAGAATCCTAAATAAAGTGTGATGTAAATTCAGACATTTACAGTGTTATAAATTCTTTAAGTTTCTTAAAAAAGTAAACAAAGAAAACAATACCCTGAGCTTCAGAAAGATTTTGATCATTCAGTTAATTGATCCTGCAGATGTCAAAATCAGGCCAGAGTAAACAATTGTAAACTAATTTAATGTGAAAGCAAGGAACTATGGCAGGGAATGCGAGTTAAATAGTACAACCAGCAATCACATCATCAGAAAAAGCATTAAAAGTTTATTGTGGGAAAAGTCATTGAAACCATTAGATAAGCGTTCAATAGCAACAAAAAAGATAAACAAGAAATTCCACCTATACTTATCAATAGATAGAATACAAAGCAGTGGATACCATTTGGTCTGCCAAATCTTTGTTCAAAAGAAAATCATGTAGCTACAGCAGACTGTCTTGTCCTTACAGACACGCTTCTTGAAAATAGAAGGGACTTCATCTTGCCCTAACTATATCATTCCCAGGTGCATTTTAGAAAAAGCTAGGAAGAATAAACTGAGCTCTTCCAAGTACATACCCAGCTCTAGTCCTTTCACTGTTTCTGAAGTAGATATACACTTCATTATGCCTCATCCCCCCCATGTGTTAGTCTTGTCTCTCTCATCTCAGCTCCCACATAAGCTAACCTGTGTCCATATAAGAATTCAGCAAATTTATTGGTGAATTGTTTGTTTGAAAAAAAAACCCAAACAAACCAGTCCCAGATGTCAAACTGAAAGTGACAAAGACATGGAAATTACATGTTTTTATACTTTTGAAATATTTTTTAGTTACTTTTGATTTGAAACATAAAAGTGTTCTTCATTGTGGGAGGCCTAGCTTCAAACATCTTTTGAAAAAAGGATTTGAGCCCACATCTACCACATTATGGGAATGTTAAATGAAGTTTTGGGTTTTCCTCAAAGTAAAACAACAAACAATTGTCCTTTTGCATTTTCATTGTTCAGAGCTTTTTTCCTCCCCATTTTCAGTTTGGCTGCCAAATTGAATACAGAGTCCTCCACATTCCCCCTGAATCAAATCTAGCACAAAACAGCTGCAACCATGTCCCAGACTGTCTAGTGTTGATTACCTCCTAAACTGCCTTGGAAAATATTACATGAAAGAGAAATGGAACTTACAGATCTACCTTCAAGAAAATATGGCTTGCATAAAAGGCCCAGTGTACATCACAGGTCACAACTTTTGCTGCAGCAGATAAACTGGAAGGAGGATTAAGGGTCTGACAGCTGCTGTATGTTGGTCATCCTTTACCAGTTTACAGGGCTAACGCCCCTTTTTTAGCCAAGTATAATCTACAGCATCACTAATGCAGGCTTCAGGGCATAAACAGAAGCTGAGCAGGTGAAAGGTTGCTTAAAGTCACCTTTTTCTGCACTTTATCCACTATCATAGTTTGCTTGGAACAAATAATCAGTTCTTTCACTAAACAATCAGTTATTAGGCAACTAGGGAAGACTGGGGCAATAAAAATAGTACAATCTCAACAATATAGTCTCTAAGAAAAGACATCAAAATTGAATTTGTTTTCATTAAAAATGCTGATTTTTCCTGAGAGCAGCCACTGCAATCTCTAACTCATTAATAGCCACTTGTATGATTCTTTTAACAGTTTTTTTTCCTGATAGAGCATGTGAACACAGTTAAATAAAAGCAATAGCACATCTCTGTTACAATATAAAAGACAAACCAAAACTCCCAGTACGTTTCTTTCTTCTTAGTGCTAAACAGTATTTTACTCACATAAAAAGTCCCTTTGAAATCTAAAGAAGTACCTGCATGATGAAAGCTGTTCTACATCGCAGCTTCCAATCACTGTTAAGAAAAGAAACATTTCTAGGTTGCACCATTAATGTAACTAGAACTGGGAAGGTGACTTTAGTTGAGGAATCAGTTTCAAAATACTGTCTGTATTCTATGTATTTGCAGAAGTGCCAGATATTCTAGACTAGTTGGAAGACATAAATTATGAGTATATCACTTGCTGTGAGCAATAAACATTCGATACAGAGCTAGATATTTGTTACTATTGTTAATAGTCAAGTCTGCAAGGGAAGTAACTGCAAGGACCCCGAGCCTGGCCACACACTGAGCATGACTTTAAATAATTTTAACTAACTACTCTCAGAGGTACCTTGGTAGAAGTTTCCACCCTCTGCTTACATTCCAGTGAGCAGAATTCTGCTCTCGAGAAGTATTTCCATAAACCATTTCTTTTTAAGAATTTATATACAGGCTCCTGCAAAAGGCTAACATAATTGGTATATCAGAAAACCATTCAAGACTCAGCTTCTGTTAAAGGAAATAATGTGACATTTTTGCTAAAACACAACTTTGCCCACTGCTATATTTTAAGTTTTAATGAACAGTCTGAAAATTATTTGTATAAAGTCTGAGGAAACTCAGAAAATTAATCCCCCAGCCCCCCTGCATCTACTGATGATTTATAGAAGATTTATTTTTTTCTCTCACAAGATCTTCTTTCTGATTGTAGTAAATGCCACCCACATACCTGAGAAACCATCAAGATATAAGATTCATGTACTCTTCCTAGAACATCCTACATTTCAGTCAGTGCACCAAATGCCCTTAGGGGAGCTACGTGGGTGAAACTGCAGCAGCCACTATGCACTGGAATGAACCTGCAGAGGCAACTGATAGAAAACAGGAGCACCCCATGTTCTGCAGACGTGCTTCTCACACCATCTCCCTTCTCACAGCCATCTCTCTCTTCTCAGTCCTAATCTTCAAGGCAGACCACAAAACACTTCGAAAAATGAGCAAAGAAAATTAAATTCATAGCTTTAGCAGGTATTTAAAAATGTATTTTTTGTTTAATGGCTCGATGCAATTCACCCTCAAGATAAATCCCTTCATGCTTTTTAGCATGATGAACTAGGCCTCTTTTCTAAGGGAGATATCACTCAATCACCTCTCCCCTTGTTAATAGCCCTCTTATCCACTAATCTCTCCTCTATTTCACAATTATTGCCTGGTTTTTGTCTCAGATGATCTAGCTGTTTTTTAGCTTAATGCAGAGCCGTTATTCTCAAACCCGATGCCCCCAAATTATTGACTTTTTCTTTTCAGTTAGTTCAACTGATCTAATTTAAAGCTCATTCTTTGGTCTTCCCTATTTTTATATGGCATCCTGCATTGCTCAGGATGAGCTACATAACATCCTAAATTATTCCTCAAAAATTATGCAAGGCTGGAAGCATGATGTGAGAAATGCAGCTGGACACAGAACAACTCCATTTGCTAATCCTCCAGGGAAAAGGATTGCCAATGGCATGGGCAGCACCCCATTTCCTAACTTTTAACAAGCAGTTTCTTAAAAAACTTCCACCTTAACTAGCAATTGCCAAGGAGAACAGTGGGTGGTGAGGAATGAGAGGAAAGACTGCATGAAGGAAACAACTTCCAGAACGTTCGCAGCTTGCCAAACACACTATTAACCAACAGTAATTACGGCACAGCGACCTGCTGCTCTGGGAGCCAGGAGGCCTGAAGCTAACCACCCTGGCTCGGTTAGCCCCACCTGCCCTACCGGTACCAGCAAGATTTAAGGGAGAGAAAGCCCAACAATTAAGGGTTAGCAGAGAAACAGCCTGTTTCTACAGGGAACAGGAGGTTTGGCTGGGAACTCCTTGTCGGTGGTATCTTGCCAAAGGCTGTCAGCCGGGCGGCTGTTGGTCTGATGTGCTCTGGGCAGCAGGGCTGCTGCCTGCCAGCTGAGAGAGGTGGTAAGGAAAACTGTCCTGCTGGATTTGCCTTGCAGGAGAAGGGGGTTGTGATGCAGCTTCTGCTGGCTTTGTGATTTGAATTAAGGGTTGGAAGTAGATTATACGATACAGAGACAGTGTCACCCAGTTTCTGAAAGCCCTTGTGGTGCCAGGCCTGCAGGGTGCTGAGGAAGGTTCTTGCTGTTGGCGGGGTTTCTGTCTCACTGCTCTGAAGCATATAAAGTCCTTCTGAAAGCACTGACTGTCGCTGCTCTCAGCCTTAAAGCAAAATTTCATTTGTATGTTCTTGACAGGTTTTAGTAGTTACAGTGTTTGATAAATAAGGTTAAAAAAGTAGCATGGCTAGAAACTTTTCCTTCCCTCAAATTTGACTAATTATTAACACAACGGTTAAGTAAATCCAAATGTAGCAAATAAACCCCGTAATCCTCCATAGTTTCAGAACTATTTAACATACACTGTTCTTTCTGGCAAAGAACAATTGTTAGAGGAAAAATGGAGTACTTCAGGTTGGGAGAGCAGGTAAGGTCTTTAAGTAGGAATCAAATGCACTACATGTGATTAAGTGGTTTCTATTTCCAGATCTATGCTTTGCCTCTTCCTTCCTTCTCCTGCCACTGATGTTGTGTCATGATTGTTCAAATCCAGACCTGAAAAAATGATCTGGGTTAAAAGAACCCTTATGGTTAAAGGTCTTGCATTTCACTGGGATCGTTTTGCCAACACAGCAAGCACGGCTTGCCTTGATGCTGGCAAACCCGAGTGTACTAGTTTGTGATGGGGTAGGGAGCTGTAACCTCACAACCTGCTTTAGGGGAAGCTGGAATAGTTTTTTTTATTGTGGCTTAGGATTTTCTGTGCTAGTCTCAGGGACTCTACTTGGCTTCCATATGCAGTTTTGTTGCCAGAGTTCATATTTTTACGTTGGAGCCTAGACAAAAAAAGCAAGATTCAGCTAAAGATCAGCACTGTTGATATCTCAGCAGTTTGTGCAGGAAGAAACTGTTTCATATTCAGTTTTTATGTCAATTTAACTGTTTCAGATATAATTCTGTATCTTTTCTGGGCATTTTTTCCCAGAAAGAAAGGAGGGGGAAAGAAAACATACACAAGAAGAGTTAAACCAAAGCTATTTCTAGCTGCTTGCAATTATATGAGAAAAACACTGTCTTTTACTGCAATTGGACCAAGATAAGATATTCTCAGTATATGTATCCTCATAATAAAGTAAGTGAACCTTATTTAATGAGTGTAATTAAAGCACAAAGCTGGCCGATTTTGGCTGGTAGGGACAATTGAGCTAATCACAGTGAAATCGAAGCGTCCTCGCTCTGTGCATTGTTACAACAGATATATCCGAACTGCGCTAGGGGAGTGCTCAGATACTGCGAGGGAAAGGTGATGAACTGCATTCTCCTGTGTGTAATTAATGGCCACTATTTGGTACTTCAGGACCAGAAAGGACTGGAAAATAAAGGTTATTCTCATCAGTACAGAGCAAGGTATACTTTACCCTTGCTACAGCTCAGAGATAATTAAGCTCTGTGCCCAAGTAGAGCTGTGTGATTACTCTTCTTTCTAACTATAGAGGCAGCATCTAACCATAATATTAGCAAGGCTAGGAAAACATAATCCAGCTATAAGGTACAGCTGATCTAAAGCTTTACTGAATTTCATATGCTGGTCACATTACCTGAGGAAGTATTTTTTGTACGAGGAGCTCATTCTGTAGTTTTCATCCTGGACTTTATAACCTGAATATCTCAGTCAAGTTCTTTCTAACATCTTCTCAACAAATTAAGTATTACAATCTACTTTGTGATACAGTAGTTTTAATCATCTGTATTAACTGAGGTCTTTAAAATGACATCACATTTTATTGAGCACTAGTGTGCATATATATGCTAGAGGGTATAATATTGTTCAATGAAATTGCTGAAGTGATTATGATGTGTTCATAGGTTTTGAAAGTACAGTGCTGTTGCCTGTGTCTTTTGTGTCAGTGAATGCAGATCAGTTTCCTGAGGCAGTATTGTCATGAGAATTTTGTAGCATGTCTCTAGACTAGCATCAGGAGAGGGCTCTGCTCCTAGTCCTACATAACAGTTTACATAACTCATTGGTGGTATTTCTCATCTAAAAAAATCTGGTCACTGTCACTGACAATCATGAATGCTTCTTGATCATGAATATGAGTTTCAGACAAAGCTTCTGGGAGAAGACTTACTACTCTAACTGGGCTTATGTATCCAGTATTTAGTTTCTTTCAAAATATTGGATCTTCACTCAGGTGATATAATTACAAACAGAGGAAAGAAACATCTGCCACGCAGTTGTGAGACTTGACCATGTGAACAGATCTCATACAAATAAATGCGAATAGAAAACATACAGGTATGGGCCCCTTAAAGGTGAGCAAGTTACTAAATGCCTCTGGCATATCTTTGAGTATGCTAATCCCTGAACTACTCTACAGAAGCTTCAGTAGTGTACTCTGTACAGTTTCTGATAGAACAGTTGTAGATGCTTGGTCCCAAGAACGATTCCTGAGTGGCTCTCAGCCTTGGTGCAGCACCTGAATTCCTGACGGGGATTTCCTACTGACCTTAACTGCTCTTTGCTCAGGGCACAGGTTGTTCAGCTGTCCTATAATGAAGCTCTTAAATCTTCTCATTGACAATACAGGGAGTGTAGGTGCCTAATGCAGAATTCCCTGGAGGCCATGGGCTGGGACACCGAGTGTTATAGCCCATCAGTTTCTCACTGGATTTGGCCCAAAAATTCTTAATCCAACACCAACAGTGGTTTGTCTGTTTTGTTTCCTGTTTTTGTTTTAAATAATAATGATGAATCTGATTAGCTGCAAGACAGCAGATGCTATGGCAATATAATATTTGAATAACAGATGTGAGAACAGACTCCAGCCTTGTTTTAAATGCCATGATATTTTATATTATTTAACATTTTCTTGTGTAATGGAAGCCAGGTTTTCTGCTTTTCCAGAAACTCTTTACTGAATAATATGTACAAAATCAGGACCATTATTATTTTATGCGTGTATAACAAGAAAATATAATTGTTGTATCTGAAGGAACAGTATGTATTTTGAAATATGATACTAATCACAGAAGGATTAAAGTAATAGAACTGATCTATTTCTGTGATCTTGGCCAGGTAAAATAATCGAATATGATGCTTACAGTTATAGGTCAACGACAAGTAAAAAACCTCAAAAACTGAGTCTTAGAGGTTTCATTTAAGAGCCAATTTTAGGCAACAGGCACACATGGGGATTCCCTGAGAGTACCCCAGCTTGCCCCATGATTCACAAAGATGGGATGCCTCTGTGAGAAGGCTTAGGCCTCATGTCATGTCAAGGTGACTGCAGATAGTCCTTTTGCTTTGGTAGACACTGCTGGTAGCTGCTTGGGGAAGAGCAGTCCAAGTAGGTACAAGTCTACAGAAATGAAAATTCCATTCTTCTAGAACCAGAGGTCTTTACCAAAGGCAGGCCACAAACCTGGGGTGGTTCCCTCCTTGTCACCCTGCTGCTGTTGTGTGGAACAGCTTTGGAGACCATCCTCTTCAGACAGATAGCCTCCAGTTCAAGATGCAGCCACGAAGCAGCATATAATCAAGAAAGCCACACTGGCAATCTTCTTTAGCGTAGGAATGTGACTCCAGTGTTGCTGGAGCATTTGCCATCTAATTTCAGTAACTTCTTCCAACCAATAGAAAAATCTGAGACAGGCTTGGCTGCCAAGCATTACAGGCTTTGAAGTCCTCTGGCAGGTAAATCTGTATGTCAGTGACCTACAAAAACATCAAAAGGTATGTCAGAGAATGCTCTTGTAAAGGCTGGAAGCTGAAAATCTAAAAGAAAATCCTCAGAGATAACACTAAAAGACTTCAAAGGTAGGAGATATGCAGAAAATCAACAACACTGGTCAAAATCAGACAGAGAAACAAAAATTTTCTCTGACAAGTAGAAATTGGAAAGGAAATAAAAAGGAGAAATATGTACTGCTTTTTATGGTCACATGTGTACATGTACTTTATAAGCAACAGCTATCTTTTCTCCAAAGTATATTTATTGCTATGCTCAGAATATAGACATAGACAGTTAATGCTTCAAAAGGAAACTAATAATTGACATCCATATTTATCTTTTTACTCACATATCTAAAGGTACTATAGAATGATTTCTTTTTTATAACATAGTTTATCACAGTGTAGCGAGTATGTAATAGTGAAAGACACCACCATTAAAGATCATGTCCTTCACATAACCTGCCGGAATCCACGTGTGACTGAAAATACTCAAAAGTGAAGGCATTAGTGTAGGAAATTTATTCAGCTATGCATTCATCTCAGTAGTATAAGGTGGTTTTTTTTTTAATAATCTCTGGTACTTTATCTCTTAAGCAAGGATTTTTCATCAATAAAAACCCAAGAACACAGAATTTACACAGAAGGAACTCTGGGACTGGAAACAGGTAAGGCTTCAAAATAAGAATGACCAGGCTGGGTAAGACCAAGAGTCCAGTAGAACCAGTATCCTGCTTCTCATAATAGCCATGAATGGATACTTAAGAGAGATATGAAACATTGGACAGGAATATATTCCTGAGCTTGCAGCCATTTGCAGCTGAGAAACTTCCTGAGCCAAGCATGACTTCTGTATATCTAGTAATTCTCAGTGAATTCCTCTCCTATGTACTTGTGTCTTCCTCTCCTGACACTAAAGTTTTAGCAAACACAAGATCCTGTAGCAGGGAGAGTTCCCAGCTTGACAAACAGACACTGCGAAGAATTACTCCTTTTTTTTCTTTTTTTTTACCTCTCTCATTACTTTTGATATCTGAGAGTCACATCTACTGTAATGAGATTAATTCTTGGTTTCTGAATCTGGCTCCTGCCACAAAACCTGTTCTGTGAAGACAAGCTCTATTGGAACAAGCTGCAGGAATGGGTCTTCCATCAATGCCACTGTGTAACAAGTGAAATGAATTGGAAAAGAGAAGGAAATAGCAGCAGCATATGGTTTTGAACATCAAAATGACCACAGGAAGACGTGTTCAAAATGCATTATAGCATACTTGCTTGTGCTCTGTGTGGTTTACCATGGTGCCAGAGTGCACAGGGCTGTAGTTAAAATTCCATTGATTTTTTTCCCCCTTTTTGTGAAGTTCTGTTTTCAATTTTCAGAGTGCAGTAGCAGTGTTACCAAATATGGGAGAATCTGCAACTACTCTGGACCTGTATCTCTGCACTGGGAATGCATAACATAAATGGATTTCTTTTTAATTTACTATTTTTTTTGTTATTCCAATGGTAAGACACCGATTTCCTGTAGCCCCCAATATGGACAGAGAAGCTTACAGGCAAATGATAAGGTAGATAGGATTTTTCCTGCTTTGCATCCATGCAATTTAAAGAGAGAAAAAAAGCTGTGAAAAGGAATGCTGTTGAATATATAAGATACAGTAAGAAGGGTTAAAAGGGTTAAGCTGTTCAGATCACCTGTTTCACATCCAACATAAAACCTTTTTTTTTTTTTTTTCCCTCCAGGAGGAAAATAAACAGTTCCCTTATCCCTAGGGTGGTAGCAAGCCCTAACAAGGAAAAGCAGGACACATTCCTTCCTTCCTTCCTTTATAACCAGTCACTGAATTGCTCCCAACACATTCCAGATCTGGCAGAATAGCTTAATTGTCTTCACCTGGAGGCCACTGCCTGAATTCCTGTCAGTTAATATAGCACCTCTGGAGTGAGACACTACAATTTCTTTCTGATGAAAGTGGGTTAAGCACCCAGCCCCATGGTCATGAGCAGTTTCATAGGCTCATTTGCATATGAAGATTTATGAGTTTCTTGGGTGTAACTGTGCCTATAAAAGTTCGAGTCTATAAGTGTCATCAAATGTAATTACTCCCTAAAGACTTAGAACAGATATGAGAAAGATGAAGAACTGTTTATTGTAATAAGTTGTGGTTATGAGTGAAATCTTTAATTGCTTCCTTACAATGAAAGGTCTGCATGGAGAAGGGAGTGTTGCTGGTTTGCTTTCACTAGTGGTGAAAAAGGTAAATTTCTGTAACAATTCATGATCAGATGTGCAGTTTTATTCCACAAGGCAGCTGAAATTTTGCAAAGCTATTCAGACAATAAAAAATTCTTGTCACAAAACATTGTCAACCAGTACTCTGGGTCAAAATTTCTCATTTCTGTAGTTACCATTCACACAGAATGTCAAGAGGAGTCTCAAGATTCAAATCCTAAATTAGTAGTAAACCAAAAAAAATATACCTTTTCCAATTAGACAGTTAGACTAGAAACATTAAAATATGTAAGTGTAGGAACTCCAAAACAAGTAGTTTTTCCTTCTTATGCACTTGCTCTATTCCTACCATATTTTATGAAGTATTTTGTAATACAATTTAAAAGCTTGCTTGTGTTGCCTGATTCTGTTCTAAGTGAAGTGAAACATTCATGTTGTTATAGATAAAAACTCTGGAATAGAATTGAAAACAGTTGTTTCACTGAAAATATTTTTTCTTTGTGTAAAGAACCTTATTATACCACAGGAAAGGAATGGAATACCTGTTTCTCAGGTGTCATGTACCAATATGCTTCTTCATTACTCCCAAAACTACTGAAACATTACCCAAAGTAGACCAACATTAGACTGGTTTGCTATTATAATAGCAGAAGAAATATGCTAATTTAATTAATCTTTGGAAAATTAAACTAAAAGAGATCTGTAGATCATTAGCTCCATAGTTGGACTACTAAAATTATTTCTGCACAATGTGTTTTACAGGTATTCCAGAAAATCAAAGTTATGAAGGGCAAAGAGGGCCATGCTGTTTCTTCAGCAATAAGCCCCTACTGTACAGATGTTCACTTTAGCTGTAATTAGTCCACAGTCACCCCTATACACATATGAGATCTGGGAATGAAGATCAGATGAGTAAAGAAAATAGCAAACTCACGTGTAAAATTTAAATTATCTGTCAAACGCAGATATTGCCGGCCATGAAGTGTACATCAGAATTCCCTTTAGCATTTGGTTTTTTTAACTTAACTCAAGCAGCCGCTGAGTCATGTACAAATCTAACCCTGTGGCACCATCCTGTGGCACACCTGGCACTTGCACGGCTCTTCACTGCTCTTCCAGCTGCTGTTACCTGCCTGCATTTTGCATTCAAAAGAAAGATGATGAATTCAGAGTTTTCGGAGAAGAACCTTAAGGTTAGTTTGGATCGTTATGTGAAAGTTTGGAAGATGAATTAAAGTTTATTGAACCAGTGAGGTACTGCTTATGTGACCAAAACTGAATCAAATAAACTTGGATTCTAAGACTTGCTACTGCAAATGAGAGGTTCCATTATCCACCTCTAGAAATTTTCAGGACCAACCCTTATGACTTTAAATTACATTTGTAAAAACCTCTCCTTTTTCTCCATCCTCCTTCTCTAGACTTTTGTTGCTCATTTCAACCTTCTTTTCTGAGATTTCAATTACTACTTTGCTTTCCTCCTTCATCCAATGTAGAAGTCAGTGCTCTGCTTTCCCTAAGGTTGTACGTTATTCAGACATGTAATCTTTTCCTCACAGATATTCCCTTCTCAGCAGCAGAGGCTGTGGTTGTGCTACATCGCTACACAGGTCTTATTTTCTGTTATGAACAAAAGCTTCAGTTTTTCCTTACTGAAACGATCTTGAAAGAAGTAGAGACTTACGTTTCTTAACATGTGATGGTCCTCCTGTAATTGGAAAAATTGCTTTAAGCTGTGAGATGGCGCAGAAGAGGAGCCTGTTGAGCACTCACTCGAAAAATAGCAATTTCAACGGTGCCTGAATTAAACTTGCAAAATGCACCTGCAAGAATTACTCAGTACTTGCATATATTGATCTCTTGCCTACTTTTAGAAATTCACCCTCCTCTTCTGCCAGACTGCAGATCTTCTTGGGCAGAAAGGTATTTCAAAAACACAATCCAGACAACACAACTGCTCTGCTTCTCATTTACCCCGATAGTTATGTGAGTCAAGCCCTATGATTTACAATTTCAGATTACAAAAAGAAATACATAATAAGATTAAAAATTACAGCACAGGTGTTTCTGGAGGTAAAATATCTGGCACAACTAAGTTTAAGAAATAATTAGGAATATTAAGTTTATATTTCTTTTTGCTTAGTTATACACAACTATTAGAGTTTTGGTCCCTAGTTAGTATTTGGTTGCTTCTGCTGCCTGTTTATGCTATTCCCACCAAGTTAGTGTGAAATAAATTAGCATGTGAACATTCAGTGCATTAACTAAGATGTGACAATAACATGGAAACATGTCTTTACTTGTGGTAAAAACTCACTCTCATTTCAGATAACAGGGCAATTGGCAGCTGAGTTTTGACTTGGAATGATGTAATTTGGATGATTATTTACTTAATAGTTAAACTGTGTATCTTCTATTTATGTGTTCTGCATTAAGATGGACTGTGTGGGTTCAGCCTTGATGAGCTGAAGCAAAGAATGCTGCTCTACCTTATAAACTGTGCCTTAGCTGGCAGGCAGAGAGGATGAGCTTTCAGCTGTGGCTTCGGGTGTAGCTCTATGTAGGAAGGAACAGAGAATTTTCTCACGTTGGTTAGAGACATGCAATTTTACCCCTGAAGGCTGAAGAGTAATATTTTTCTTCCTTCTGCTAGAACATGATAAAACTTCACTATTTATTTTTTTCCTTTGAAATTAACATTAATTTATTTTTTGTATCAAAAAAGGATATATAACTACAGAAACTTGCACCATTTTTTTCTAAAACATGTAAAACACTGGTCTGTATAGCACGAAGGCAACTATCCTAATGGGTATCACACTATACAGCTATGTCCATTAGATCTCCTGATAAATTCAGTTTAAAATTTTAATTTCCAGTTGACATGAGCTACACTAAAAAGCCCTGTAAGCAGCAAGATGTATTATTAATAAATTAGTAGCAAAAATTATTAACATATATTAATAGCAATACATAATATTAGTAAGTAGTAGTAATAGTAATAACATGTAGTAGTAACATCCTTTCTTTAAAAATAAAAAAAAAAGTAGAACACCAGCAGCTTCTTTCTTTGTATATTCAGGGAGAGGAGCTTCATATTTCTTTAAAACTTTACTATTTTCTTAACATTCTTCAGGAATCCATTTTTTTGCCTTCTCCTCTACTGTTATTGATTCTATGCTTATTTAACAAAAGCCCATTTTTTCACATTTCTGAATTTTACTCCTTCAATGACACATTTTGTTACCTATTCTACAATACACTAGGATTGTATCTCTTCTTGCTTGTTACGTGCAACTAAAAGGTTCACTATGTTTCCCTGGCTGCCTTCATTCCTCTCATTCCATACCATCTTTGCTAAAGACCATCTGGATGATCCTGAAGGTATCCTCCAGCCCTGTTTTTTACAATTCTATGATCTTTAATCAACAGAAAGATCTAAAGTCTCTCTTCATTTTCTCAACGAAATTTAAAGATCCACCACTACTGTACCTTCTATACAGTTCCACTGCATTCTCTATTTTCTTATCACTAGACAAGTATCATCCCTTCACAGCTCACACCTTTCCTTGTTGATTCCCACTCTGTTACCAGTGCATTTTCTTTCAAAACTGTGAGTAAACTCCAGTGCTTTGAGAGAGGCAGAAAGCAACCAGATCCAATCTCTTGGAAGATTTTAGGATCCAAATATTATAGTTCTAAACCAACACTCAATTATGAAAACTACTGGAAGGCAGTAGCAAAACACCCTTTTGCAGAAAATGTTGCTAAGTAAAGCAGATGAATTCTGCATGTGTGTCTTCTGGAATAGTCCAAAATAAGTCTGCCCCAAAAGTGGTCTAAAACTGCCCAAGAAACTTTAATTAAGGCTATATCAGGATGCAACCTTTAGTTATATGGCTTCATATGGTTTTTCCCACAGTATTGGTGCTTCATTCAGTGAGTAGACAGCTATTTAATATTCATTTGTAATACCGAATTAATTCGTAACCAGTATCTAAGCACTGGACTTTAATGGACACCATCAAAATATCATGCAAAATCTAAAAACATATTACTAAATGCTAAGTATTTTTAAAAATACTGTGTTTAAAGAAAGATCCAGCAAACTGCAACCACCTGGTAGCACAGAACACTTCTGCAAATACCTCTCTGGTATACCCCATGATGAGTATTCTGAAAATGGGGAAAAATACTAGGCCAACTTTTAATGTGTTAGATAATTTAGGGGCAGTATCCTACAGTGATTCTGTGACAGAGTTAAAGTGGTAGTTCAGATCATCTTATCAGCATTTATCTGCCTTAGCCATAGAACTGTCATTCTTTTTTTTACCTGCCTCATATGCTGTGTTTCAAAATTGTTGTAATATATGACAGAGCAGGCCTGTAGGCCTACTTACCTGTACAATCAGAATTCAGTACAGGTTCATGCAAGAAGGGAACTGGGGGTGTTTAGTCTGGAGAACAGAAGGCTGAGAAGAGACCTTATCATTCTCTACAGTGACCTGAAAGGAGGTTGTAGCCAGGTGTGCGTTGGTCTCTTCTCCCAAGTAACAAGTGCTAGGACAAGAGGAAATGGCCTCAAGATCCACCAGGGGAGGTTTAGATGGGATATTAGGAAAAATTTCTTCACCAAAATAGCTGTCAAGCATTGGAACAGGTCGCCCAGAGAAGTAGTTGAGTCACCATCCCTGGATGTATGTAAAAGACATGTAGATGTGGCACTTAGGGACATGGTTTAGCAGTGGACTTGGCAGTGCTGGGTTAAGATCATTGGACTCAATGATCTTAAAAGTGTTTTCCAACCTAAATGATTCTGTGATTCTAAGAACTGAACTTGTACTCCTATCATGATTCCCCCATCATGTCTTCTCTCAGTCCTTTTTTTCTCCAGCTAGTTAGCTTGAAATCCCTCCTTTCTGTTTTGCTCATAGCTCTAAGAGTCACCCTCTTATTTTGCAACACATATCCACTCTGCTTTTCTTGTCTAATGATTTAATTCCCTCCTAATACCAGATCATTGTTCAGCCTATGTAATCTCCTTGTTCAACTGGTCTCTAGGTCCTCCTTCCACTGCCTTCCTGACCCAAGGTGGCTCAGACTCCTTTTCTAAATACCGTCTTGCTAAGCCACTCCAGTTTCTGTAGACCTTCTTCACTGATTTCTTGTCAAGCCATTTATTTATCTTTCAGTCTCAGTCTTGCCTCATCCTAATGCATTCCTTTCACCCCTCATCTGGTTTATCTGCTTGCATTCAAATCAGTGGAATAATTCTTAAAGTCAAAAACTGTTACTTATGTTCAGTCCCCATTTTGAACTGCATTTTGGTATAAAACACCCATTGCAGGAAAAGCCTTTGAGCCTGCATAGTATTTGATCAACAGCTGACTGCTCAGTCTGTATGGAGGAAGGTTGCAGAGACTTGGATAACATGATCTGCAAGGCTGGATAACAGGATCTGTAAGGAAATGGATGCCGCATGGTTGCTCTACAGTGATGCAGTTTGCTTAGCAGCAGGAGCTGTGAGGGACGTGAACACACTGAAGGATGGAATCTCCAGCTCTGTTGGTAGCCTAAAGTTAAGAGTTGTTACAGAAGGCACACGAATCTATGTTTGAAAAGTCAGTAATTTGGCAGTGTGAAGGAGTAAGTGAATATCATACGTGACTTCTTATTAGTGTATAAGAGCAGACCATTAGGCTCCTGGAATGTTCAGTGTCTCTGACATGGTTAATCAGAAGGGCTCCTATAATAATCACCAACTTGTGAAACAATGGGTGGAGACAGGACTTTGATTTTAGAAATCCACTTCAAGTTACGACATTGCTCCTCCATCTTCTATCTTTCTTCAGCTGGTGAGTGTGTAGCAAAATGGTAATCAAATCTGTGTGTTAATAAATGCAAAGTATTGCATACAGAGGAGAAATTCTAATTCTGCCTTAATTCTCAAAAAAGATCTGAACTATATTCACTCAAAACAATGATTATCACTTGCCAAGGAGAGAAGTTTAGTGTATAACATGCACTTTAGACTAAATAGTTTGAAAGTCTCTGTAGTGAGAGGAAGTAGGAGATATCAGTTTCCAGGAATATGCCAACAGGGAGAAGAGTTTTGAGCAGTTCGGACCCTCACTACTGATCTTGACAGTGACTAACTAAGCAAATAGATCTGCACATAGAATGTATTAAGAGCCTTGTTCTGTTACATTAGCATCCTTTCTACATTACCAATGTTAAAACCAAATTATATTTGTTTAAAGAACACATCACCATGATGGTAATAGCTCCTGGAAAACAGAAAGATGGGTCTGATTAAGTTATTATGGCTTCAACCTAATGTCTGTTATCTCTTGACCAAATATGAGCAATATGATTCCTTTTTTGAACAGTTTTAACAATTCAAGCTGCATCACCTGAAATAAGAAGGAACCATAGCATTAACAGTGATGATGACATAGCTTTTCAAAAGTTATATCTTTCATATAAGCTAGTGTCTGCCAAATTCAACTCTGTATTGCAAAGCATGGTGATAAAATACAAGTGCCTAAAAGCTTTTTACATTTTGTTAATGTGTTTAAAGTAATTCATTTTTCTGTTGCTTGATTCTGAGAAATAATCAGACCATACTGGCATGGCATCTTTCATGAAATAAATGAATATCTAAGCAGAGACAGAAAATTTATGCCAACTTTCACTTTGCATCATTATAAATGAGCAAACATATTAATCAACAAAGATATAAGCAGCTGAAAAACTCTACTTATAAGGGAATTAAGAGGTAATCTCAATAAAAGAATTAGAGCTCTTCCTAGGAAATAGAAGTTAGTTGTAAATCTATTTTAAATGCCTTTGTTTAAATTACTGAATTCAGCACATTCAGATATCAAACTTGACAACTTGACTTTGCAAAGATCCATGGTACTGTTCATGAATTCCTTTTCTGTAAAATGTTCCTTAAAAATTTCTTTCAGTTTTCTCACTCTTTGATGGAAAACTGAACATTTCTTAAACCATAAATTATTCTATGTACAATAAGGCTTCTGGTCTCCAATTCATTATGTATCTAATAAAACAATATTTGAGATAAGCTAGAAATAAATGTTGAGCAGTGAAATACTTTGGCTTTCAGATCACCAAAAGCTATCAAGATCAAACTGAGCTCTAATCCACTTCAGGAAAAAAACTGAACAAGCTAAACAGGAACATCTAGTTTCAGTTACCATTTTTCTACCCACTCACTTAGTCCAAACAAGGTAGGCAAGAGAAGCTCAAAATGCCAACTGACACTGACTGTTCAGAAATGCAGAGAACTGCATTTTGGAGGAAGATCTAATTCTGTTTTTTACACAGGTTGTCCAACAAAATTGACTCACAAAAGGAGTATCAGCATTCTAAGCATCAATGTGAACAGCTCAGTTGAGACATCTTTCAGAAAGAAAAGTCAGAACCAGATGCCAACTAACAAGGAAAGCAAATGAAAACTGAATTCTTAGTACAAATCAGTTGTTTTCTCTCATCTGAAATACCAGTGTGTTTTCTGAACCATCAGAGTATGAGTAATTATAATACTTAATGACAACAAAAACTAGAATGGGTGTCAAACAACATACTTTAGAACTAAATCAGTGTGTAAATGTTTGAAATTAGAGTAAAATCCACTAGGAAAGCAGATATGTGGAGTCTATACCATCTCTCAGAGTATCTGATACTATCCATGCACAGAGAGAAGACCACATAATTTCTGAGTCTGATCTAATAAGTCCTATGTACTTTTGCATTTTCACCTGGACTTCTAAATTTATGAGCTGTGATTATAAAAAATGATCTGTCATCTTTATTTTGAAAAGGCATGAGGTATTAAGTAGAGGTAAGAGTTGTTTTTATAGAGGATAGATCACAGTCATGTCAGAAAACCCAGGTTATAAAGCAAAAAAATAATCAGAAATCAAGGAATTGCACGAAGGAGACTTGTGTGCAGCAATTAAACTCTTGTGGGATATGGTGTCAGTTAATAAAGATTAGGAAAAGTACCCCTATCCCCATAGACTGGGAAAGTGAAGCAGTAATGGCACTGAAAGTCTGCAAGCACCAATATATTTATAAGCCAATGCTCTGTACATCCTAAAATCTCTAAGTATTTTTTTTTCTATACACCACTAATCCTCTTTTGCCTACACTACCCCCTATTTTACTTACTGCTCAGAAAGACTAGTTTCTCACATCTTAAGTTCCTGTTACACCTCAATCATCTGAGGGCAAGCAGGAGGTAAGAAAGGGTCAAGAAAAAGAAGAGAAAACAGGAGATACAAAGAAATGGAAGCATGTCTTCTCTCTGTGTTCTGTAGATCAAAGAAAGTTTATATCCATTTCAATTTCACCCCGTAGGCCCCACTCTGAAGATCAAACCTGTGTTATAATCAGCATATGTTTCATGGAGGTGTAGGCTTATGGGTTTTGAGTGGCTGATACCATATCCACACTACTTCACCCGCACTGGAGTTTGAAGTTCTACAAAGTGACTATACACATAATGATACCATTCCGCAGATGTAAGTTGTATTAATGAGGTTGTCATTGGGAATAATCTGTATCATTATTCATATACCCACATTTACACATATATGAACTGATACATGATAAAATGTAGCTCAACTTCAGATGTGTAACTTCCTTCTGTTAAAAATCAACCAACAAACTTAATACACTGATACAGCACTTCAGTAGAATGACAAAACCTTATCACTTAATGCTGATCGCAGCATTAATAGAGAAGTTCATTAATTTCCCTGCAAACCATGCCAGATTCTACAACTAAGAGATATAACTAGGAGATAACACAGATTTCACAAAAGAGATCACATCAATTCCTGGAACTTTCCTTCTTACTCCACTAGTTATTAAGTTATCAATATCACAGTACTTTACTTAACATTAAACAAGTGAACAATCCTACCAAATTGATACAGACTTAAAAATTAAGCAAATCTAAGTCTACAGAATGGAGTCCAGCACTACACAAATCACCTTCAAACTTAACTAACATACATGATACACAGTTTGCATCTTACAGTTTACCTCAACTAACATAAATTAATCTCATTCTTCTGTCACCTTTCACAACATTTGTAAATTGCTCTCTGTGATATTAATATATGTTACATTGGACCTACAATAAACAACAAGATTTTTCATTTAGTTATTAGATGACATGTTGTTCTCAGAATATAGTTGGGTGTTGCATGCCAAGTGCCAAAAGCAACTAATACTGGTTCTTCCCGTTCTGGGAGAAACCAAATCAGATCATCTTCTTATCTGATAACCTAGACTCCATTAAAAAAATGTATTCACATAACTATTAGTAGGACAAAATATTCACTCCATAACAATTTCTTATATTTCTGACTTTGACTCAAGGGTCTAAACCAAGATTGGGTGAGGACATGAATTGAGAATCTGAACTGTTTAGGAATTTTATTACTGCTTTTTATTAATCAGACTTTGTTTTTTAAATTGGGATATGGAAGAACTGCTTACAAAGATAACACTGTTTAACAATTCAGACACAGGACCACAGCCTATCCCTTGATGTTGAGGCCTCATGATGTCCATTAGGGGATTTAAGGCTTTAATAGTAAATATGCATCTTCCTACAGGCTTCAGTCTTCCAGAGTGCACTTTCTCATTTAAATAGCTTGCTTTCTATGGATGTCCCTACATAGTTAGTAAGAAGTTTGAACCATACCATGGACCATATTAAAAGGACAGTTGTCAATTTGACCTTGCTTTTTCAGAGAAACTACACACAGTAGTACTAATACAGGTGACAGAGATGCTACTCTTTGTTTCTTCCAAGCTACCATTCCACCTCTAGCTTTTACAGTGGAGATACATTTGAATTAATATTGCTCTTATCTGCTACCTTGGAAAAGCCTCACAGTTGACTGGTACCAAGAATACCAAGAAAGCAAGATGGCTGCAAAGTATAAAGTACAGAAATGCAGCAGATCTCAAATTCAAGACAAAAAAAAAGGAGCTTGTATCACAAAAGCGTTTGATCAGCGTGTGTCATTTTATCAAGGATATACTTAGCCATGAGTGCTGTTGGAAACTGATGAAACAATGGATCAATAAAAACCTCATGTTTTAAACTAAGTGCCCATTTATCAATCATGCTAACAAAGTTATTCTGAAAAAAAAAAGCAACTTTCAAGAGCGGAGGTAGTAGAAGACACAGTGGAAGGCTGGATGCATGAGTCAAGTTTCCCAGAAGATAATACGTGAAACTATTTACGGACAAGTTAGAAGAGAAATAAAATATGTAGTAGGACATGGTATTGGCTAGTGTCAAAAAGTGGGATAAGGACAGTGAAGCAGACAAACAGCAGAACGCGAGTCATGCAGACATGCAAACAACAAAGGTCAGCATGGCCCAAACTGATGGACATTTCATGTAAACAAGTTAGACTGTTAGATAGCAAGTTCTGTGGAAGGGTACAATCAACCTAAGCTTAAAGAGGGAAGAGAACTTGTAAAGAAAAGCATAGCTATATCATAATGCTCTTATCTCTGCGCTGAAATTGAGATTAAAATAGAAGTAAAACTGTATTACAAAGATTCATAAACCTGAAAACTTCTGGAAATTTTAATTTTTGTAATGATTTTAGTATAAGAAGTTTCTTTTGATAAAGAAACTAGCTCTTGCTTAAGTTCTCCCATTTACCTACTGCCAAAGTATCTAAGATTTTAAAAATCAAGATATTTTCACAAATTCATGTTATAAAATGAAATTAATTTATTAATGCTGTGTGATTCTGCTGTATATTTTCCTGAGGATCTGAAACACTTCAAATAGTTTAGCATCCCCTCTCCCCACCAATGTACAGCAATATTATAAAGCAGAGAGATTACTGATTTGTCAAAGATCACAGAAAAAGTGCCAGAGAACTAGATGCAGCAGTCCTGACTCTATTGCTCTAGAAAATGCTAACAATTAGGGCTGAGACTAAGCTGGTTGAGAAAAGCTGGTTTGAGACTCCAGCTTTTATATCAAAACATAAACTTGCCCCAAAGTGTCTGATGATACCAAGGATAGGGAGAGGGAGCAAGTAAGAAAAGTATATTTGGTGATTCAGAATGAAGATCCAGGGATTACTTCTTAAACTGCAGCTTCAGCCCTGCTACTCCAGGCAGACATACTTGGAAGAAATAAGAATATTCGATAAATGGACTGATGCACACTCTTATACTACAGTAACAAAACCACAGTATTCAAAGGTATTCAAATGTTTTTAAAAGCCTGTATGAAAACATTTTTTTTGAAACTAAAACCAGATACTATTGATTCTAACTGCATTTTGATTTGCATTTAAGTTTGATCAAGAAATTGTTTTGTCATTTCAGTGTTAACCATTACATCAACACAGGTTTTCAATATATGAGTGACCAGTTCCTATGGAAAGTACACCCACTTCATATACATTATCAGGTGTTTGAGGGATATGATCACAAGGGAAGATCCAGTGTAAATACAGTTATGCTGGCATGGGTGTTTTTATTGGTACAGCTTAACTTGGCAACCTGTTATTAATTCTGCTGGAAAAAGCACCCATTCGAGTATAACTGGTTTTGTGGGAGAAGGCTGGTTGGTATCTCCCGCTGTGCCTGGCGTGGCTTTGCCTCTTATAGGGATTGTTTTCCTGAACTTTGATGGGTGACAACTCATTCCACGCTCTGACAGCCAGTCTTAGCAGCTCCTCTCATGGTACTAAACAAAAAACCCCAACCAAACAAGAAAACAAAGCAGTGTGGCAAAACTTGCATCGGAGTTTCTCTGAATTTAAAAAAAATAAATTTAGTATTGTCACCACATTTACAAGTCATTTCTAATATACTTTTGTGAAACACCCTCTACCCCTGTACAAAGACTCCCATGGCAGTGAATTACCGGACCCCAGGCGGCCGGAGGTGCCGAGCCGAGGGTGCCTGGGAAGGTGAACCCGCGGGATGCGGGGGGAGGCCCGGCCTCCGGCTCCTCAACCCGACCTCGGGCCAGGGCAGCCGGCGGCAGGCCCGACCCCTTCCTTGCGGCCGGCGGGGGCGCGCCCTGTGCCCGGGAACGGCGAGGGAGCGGTAATTACCGCGGGCCCGTTGCACAACCCGCACCCGGCGCGGCGCGGCCTGTCCCGCCGGCGGAGCGGGGCCGGGCGGCACCGCCCCCTCCCGGCATCCCCCGCTCGACTGCTGGGCTCGGCTGCGCTGCTCGGCTCGGCGGCTCCGCGGTGCGCTCGCCATGGCCGCCTACAGCAAGTTCCTGACCGCGCGGCACTCCGCCATCGCCGGGGCCGCCGCCGCCTGCGCGCTGCTCTGCCTGCTCGGCAAGCGGCGGGCGGCGGCGCAGCACGGGTGAGCGGGGGCTGCGGGAGCGGGGCGGGCCGGGCCGCGCGAGCCGCGGGGCCGGCGCCGGGAGGCCGGAGCGGGCAGAGCTGTGCTCGCCCTCCCGGCCCTGGGCCCGGCGGAGGGGCGGCCGCGTCCCTGTGCCGCGCATGGGGCGCTGCCGCCGCCGCCCTCTGCCCGGGGAGGCTCCCGAGTACAGGGCTCAGGCTGCTCCCCCACCGCTTTCCCCGGGGTGAGGTCGGTGCCCCTCTTGTGAGTGTCCAGCCATCGCCACCTTGTTACCCAAATTATGCTCGCTTTTTCTGTTTTCCTGGCTGTGAACATTAACAGGTGACTTATAGGGATGTCCGTGTCTGCATAGGCAGCTCGTGGACCTCAGGTGTTGTTTGAATGCAGCCGTGTGACAATAAGGAACACGGACAACAGTTTCAAAGAGGCCGAATCTGGTGATGTTCCCTGTGTGGTTGCTTTACAGGTGTCCACTGCTCGGGTGTGTATTCGTTAATATTCTGCAAAGCACTGGTGCCATGTAGTGTGGTGGATGAAGAACGTATCTCAGACTCAATGCTTTCACAATTCCACTCTATTTTTGGCTGTAGGATTATGACCATATGCTAAAGACCTGGCATGTTACAATATTACAGTTAGGTATCTTGTAGTGATACTCGTGAAAGGGACTTACTCAACAGACTTTTGTAATAACATACCTATGATGAAGCAACAATCCAGTTTTATTTTACCTAAATCGCTTCATACACGATATCTGTAAGAGTTTCATGGAGTTGGGTAATGTCATACAACATGTCAGACGTTGATGCACTGCTGACAATTCGTGCATTTGCTTGAGGTCCCAAACTGTGGCTGAGAGTTACTCTTCTGTGAAACTCACAGGGAGGGATGATTCTTTTCAGATCTCTCTGCCCAATTTAGTGAAATACTGTTGTAAAAAAGGAGAAAAGCTGAGTGGAAGAGCACAAAAAATAATGGGCTGGGACAGTTATGCTGTAGTGTGAGATTTTCCCACCTGATATATCATAGTGGTATTTGTAAGAAAGACTAGGCCATGCAGATGTTCCGGGAGCATCTGTGTGTTGTCAGATCAAGAATATTCTTTTAAAGTGAATCTTAATTGTCCACACTTACCTTGCTCTGCCTTTATAGAGGGGTGATCTTGGAGCACACAAACCAGATTACATTCAGATTGAAGCACATCTTCAAACATAGATGCAAGTCCAGTGTAGTTTTGAAGTTCATTTAATATATTCCTGCCACTAGTAGCATTCATTTCATAGAAGAAGGCTAGAATTTGTCTAGAGTAATCTTCCTATCCCTGAAATAAATGTTATGTGGATCCTGGGTTGTCCCCACTAAACTATTTTGCTTGTATGTGTTCTGACGTTGATCTGCAGGATTTGACAATGGCAATGCATGTATTGGCTTGAGAGTCAATGTTCTGAAAATAAGCATTAGACTTAATGCTGTATTTGGAATGTGTCCTTCCTTTATGAATCTTGAATTTTGCTACGTACAGTGTTAAAAATCTGAGGCATTCATATGTATTTGGTGGACCAAACACTATTACAAGATTAGTGAGAATTGGAAAGCAGAGAGAACTTATGAATTACATTCGAGCTAATTCAGCAATTGACTGGACTTGTGAGAGCCTGACCTCATCTGTCCCTTTTCCTCTCTCTGAACTGCATTCTTTCTGATCCTTTGTCCCTTACTTCTATAATCTTCTCTTTATAGTCATTTTGCATTCTCAAATCTGTTAGAAATGCAGTTGCTGAAGTAAGTACCAGGCTTGCAAACTTGATTGTTTCACTTGTGTTTATGTGTTGTTTTATGCTTTTGAGTCCCTCCACTGCTTAGGTCTTATTTACTAGTGGTACTGTATTGTGGCTGTGGATTCCAAACTCTAACGTCCAACATTCGGTTGTTTCAATAATAGCTGTGCTGCTGCTTGAATGATATTTTGAGGATGGTTTTTGCCCACTGGTCTTCATTCTTTTCTCCATGTTTCCCTGTGAGGCAAACCTTGCCAGGAGCCTTACAGAATGCTACCTATCAAGACTAGGCAGTAGGTAAGCTACTTTGCCTATATCACCAGCCTAGACAAAACCATCTGGTTATTACCATTGCCTCATCCTCCTTTAGTCTCATTATTTCATGTATCATTCATTTCTTCATGCTTTGTTGCTAATGTAAATTAGAGCATACTTTTGCAAAGGATTGTCATCATGCCAAATCTTTACATATTTCAGCATTCTTATGCTGGTATATGATGCTGACATATAATAACAAGCGCACAACCTTTATGCAGTGATGATAAAAATCTCCAGGGCCTAGTGTACCCTTTAATTTTTGTGTTGTATTTCCCTGTCTCTTTGGGAAGAGCAAGAAGTTGGGAGGGTATGGCTGTCCTCAATTTTTGTACTTATTCCTATGGAGAAGAATTTCATGTGGCAATCCAGATAGTCTGGAAAAGGACTGGTAGTCTGCTTGAGGTTAACTGACTAAAAGATGTGAGGAATAGTGGTGATTTAGTTTTATATGTGTGAATTCCTTTGTTAACCTTGGTATATAATGCCTGAAAATGTTGCGTCATGTTAGTGTGAGCTGAATTTCAGCTTCTTGAATTCTGGAAGGTGAAAGTCTAGTTTTGAGCTTCCTAAGGGCAAAGGTGAATGATACAGACTTGAATATAAACAGCCAAACACTGACCTTAACGTTCAAGTGAATCATGGAAATGTTCATGTGCAACTGTCAACTTTACCTGCAAAACTTCTTCCTTCCTCATGTAGTTTCAGAATACACATTTCAGTGTTTATACTTATACCTTATTTTGAACATCAAGTATGTATGCTATTATATCATGTTTTCCTGGAGCAGCTGTCTGTTTTCTGTTTTATTTTGAGTGCTTTTTTTAAGTTTTGCTGGAATGTTAGCAGTAGGTCTGCTGCTGGTCAAAGTTGGAAAGTAAAATAATGTACAAATTGAAAAAAAAGAAGGAAAGTCTTCTTTTAGCAAATCAAATGTGTTTGAATGTGTAACAAGAAAGTTATCTGACAGGCTCTTCATGGTATATGTGTTAATTTTAATATAGAATTACCAGTTATAGAAATGATACCAGGAAGGAGAGGTAGCAACTTTTACCTACTTTTCTGCTGTCAAACAGTAGGGGCAAGGTCCATTGCAACTCGTATCAAGTAGTAATGTATGAATAATTAAGCTGTATATGTTATGCCAACGTGCCTTAGTAGGTCAAAGATCACTTAATTAGTAGTAGTTGGATTAGTCACAGATGTTCTTCTATAAGAGCTATTACATTGCTCGTTAGTTTTGCAGAACTGAGAGGTGGTGTCACAGTCTACAATACATTTTAATCACAACTTCCTGAAATCTTCCAAAATGGAATGATATAGAACGGATTACTTATAGTAACTTGTTAGTTTTCCACGTTACTACTTTGGAGTAAAGCATGCAGAAAAATGCATTGTGTCTTTATTCAGGTTGCTGTCCTCAAAAAATCTGTTTCCTTAGAAAAGCTGCATGTCTTCTTGGGAGGGTGGAAGTTGTTATAGCTAAATGGAAGGATGACTTCGGTTGTAGTATTTGGGTTTTTAAGTCATAAGAAGTTCTTTGAGAAACTAATTATCCTGGGTATATGATGCAGAAAAAACCAGTTACTCCATTCTGTTTATTCCATTTCCCTAATCCTGCCTCAAACAAGAAGCAACAGAATATTTTCTTAAGATTTGATTGCTTCAGAATTAAAACCTTGAGGGGTGTTACATAAAAGAGCTGGATATTTTTCATTATCCCTCTAACGAGAATTTTTCCCAAATATCCATGTACTTTAAAATAAAGTACTTACACAAGCAGAGAATGAACTTGGATTACTTTCCAGAAGAAGGTATTTAATTCATATAGCTTTCTGGGGGAAGGAGGGACTGAAAGAAGTAGAAGGTAATTAGGGTAAAGAGTTTGGAATTGCAAGATTAGGGAAAGGCAATAAATAGAATGGAATTAATAGGAAGGAATTTATAATGCATGGAAAGATGACAAAATAAAATATTTTACAGTCTGTTCCTATACACACTGGCCTTCCCTATCACCTATCTGTGTCCATTAGAATCCGAGAGGATGCTAGGACATGGACTCAGTTTTGTAAAAATTGAACTTCTGAAACCCAAGTGTTTGGCATCCCTCCTGTAAGGGGAAAACCTGCATAAAGCAAGCGTAGTGCATGCTTGGGGTCTTAGAGGTTAGACATGGCTAAAGCAAGGGGAAAAGCTCACTTGAGTGGAGAGAGGTTAACAGAGCTGTAGACAGTGTATATCAAATAGGTTTTACACATTTCATCTTGCCTGTCACCAAGGCTCCTCAGCTGCTCTCATCTGACAGTGGCAGCAGATGTCACACAGTGGATGTCACGCTGCTTGTGTCATCGGCTGCACAGCCTGTGAACCTGCAGTTTGGCAGTGATTGATCCAAGTGTACTGGAGGAGCTTTCAAATATAACACAGGAGTTTGAGCATAGCAAGTGGTAGTTGTAACTTGAAACAAATAGTGCGGGTTTTTTTCATTTTTGTATATTTAGGATGTTATTCTCACTTCTTAGTTTGCATAATTTCCTTAGGTTCTGAAGATGCTTGTGTGAGCCTTGCTAGTGTACTTCACATGAAGGGACCTGTTCTAGTTGAGTCATGACTGTTTGACAGAAAGGGTGAAATTATATTGCTGTGGATTAATAGACTTATTTCATGTATGTAAATCATTAAAGGGAACCTGTGTTACTTGGGTAAAAGGTGACAGGTGTCAAAACCAAAAACAACTCTATGCTAACTACATTTAAGTAAGTTTACCCAGGATGTGAATTTGACTGTTCGATCTACTGCTAGTATTAAAGAAAAAAAAAAGGCAAAACATACAGATATGATTACTAGAAAATGCATCTAAAATCCAGTCTTGTAGAAAAACCTGCCTGGGGTTCAGAAAACTTGTCTTCAGCTGGAGGGTATGGAGACAGGAGAAAACAGATGACTCAGCCCTGCTCCTAGCATTTAGACTGCCTTTGTTTTGGGCCTGGGTAGCTAATTAGTGGTTTCTCTCTTATTAAGGTGCATAAAATGCTTGCTATCTAAGGCAAGATCTAGTGTAAGTGTGTAACAGCGTGAAATTTTTTTTTTTCAGGAAGCTGGCTAGAAGTTTTTTTCCGCTGTTATCCATGAAGGAGAGCTACAGCCACAGCTTAGGCCAGAGCACAGCTTATGGCAAAATTATTAGTGCTAAGGTTTTTCTTACATGTAAACTTTGTTACTGAGATGCATTCTTCTACTGAAACTTAGAATGTCCTCCACAACAGTTCTACTTTTCAGAGGAAACCTTTGAGCTTTAGCAATGCAGAGCAACTCAGAGTTCCTGCTTGCATTGAGGTAAATGTCTGTGACCTTCTCAGAGTCCACTTCTTGGTTGCCTGAATCCATTCCCCTCACATTATTTTTGGTTATGCTGCAACTAGGCACTGACCTAGAGCCAAGAAAATTGTGCTCTTGGTTCTGTGTGTGCTCAGGGTGTACTGTGCAAACGGGCATGCTTTTGGACAGCCCAGGCTTCTGAGTAAGGTTGCTGCCCTTGACCTGAAATAACTGTGCTGTTGCTCTGCACTCTCCTGTGCAGGGTGTGCAGTGTGAGGCTGTGCCTGCCAGGGAGTGTGGTGTGAGTGATAACCCACTTTTCTCATTATAGCTGTTATTTCTTCACGTGGCTGCATTCCATCTTTGGTCATTTGAGTTTTATTCTGTCTTTGCAATGTCTCAGGAGTTATCTTCTTTGCAAAACTAACCTGAAACTGCACAAATAATCATGAACTATTACAAACTGTTACCTTGTGTGTTTTTTTTAAAGCTGTGGAAAATGCCCAGTGCCATTTCAGAATGTAAGGTCTGAAGAATACAAAAGTATAGGTAACAAGTCTTTGAAATGCTACACTTAATCCTAACACAGATATTCTTTCTTTGCACTGTGTTGAGCAGAAGCTAGTCATCCTACTCTACAGAAAGAAGGTAGCATGACCTGAAATTTGTAGTGTTTTTTCAGTTAAGGACAACACAACGTTTTCAAATCCCTATTTCCTCTTGACATGTCATTAAACTGGAAGTCTTGCTTATCACTCTCATCTCAATTCCCTGTTACGCTTAGCTCAGTGTAGATTGCTTCCTCTGAACTTTGTTCTGGATGGAGACAGGTATTTCTAAAGACAGTAATCCTTTAACTTTTTCCTGTTTGCTAATAAATACCACAGAACTAGCATGCCTGAGGCCTTTCAGTAAGTATACTCAGTGGCCTCTTCAAGACTTTTTGCAGTTTCTTCTTCAGTGGTGTTGAGAATGATCCTTTTTGAGTAACCAGTATTGTTGCACGTTTCTTTGGAGAGAATAGCCTTGCTGGTATGTAAATAGAGTCAAAAGATAGTGAGTGCTGTGCCCAATACTTATTTGGAGACTGAAATTTCATGGTATTATCAAGTCTTCTGCCTTCCCCCTGTGCTACACTGCTGTCCTTAAAGTTGGATCAGCTGTCAAATGCTAGTACAGAGTCCTAAAATTCTTTATTAGTTTCTTTGAAACATCTTGCTGGTTTGGGCTGATCGTGTTTCTCAATCTTGGGGAAAGGTGTTTTGTTGTGTTGTCTACTGTCTATTGGGTAATTACTTGTCTATTTACTTATCTTTAGTGAGTTGCTATTCAGTTACCATGCATGTATGAACGACAAGTTTGGTCTAGTTGTGTCATCTCAGTACTGCTGATACCTTTCTCTGCTTTTACACTGTTTTCTCTAAAAGCTGTGTGCAGTTAAATAATGGATAGCAGGCTACATCCAAGATGCTGCTTTTCCTGAAACTTCTTCAAGTGATACATGTCCCATTATATCTCTAGCCTCTTCATGTTCTTAAAAAAATTTTACTTTTTTATTCTTTTTAAAAATCACTTAGGATAGAAGGTGCCTCAAGAAGTCACTTAATCTAAGTGCTCAAAGCACGATCCACATCGAATTCAGATTGGTTTTTTGAGGGCTTTATACAGTCGTATCTTGAAAATATGATAAATTCTACAGTTCTTAACTCAGTGTTAGAAATGTTATGATACCGTGCTTTTTCTTCTTTTTTCTATGTACTGTCTGGGTGACTCCTTTTAAGAACCTCTTCATCACCACCCTTTCTTCTCTGTGAGGGCATAAAGGAACAATGGCCCTTATACCAGAGGAGTTATTTGCAGCAGAGAATTTGGCCAGCAAGTAGCACTTGCCTTCCTCCACCAATAAGACTTGTGATGCTCCAGCATTAAGTAAATGAGAATAATAGAGAGCTTGAATCTATTCCAAATGTTAGAGCTCTCTGCTGTAACCAGATAGTCTTGCTGTATTCTTGCTGAGTAATTGAGGGTGTTATTTAGTCTTTAAATTCAATGAGAATGCAACCACAATTCTCACAAAAAAGTTCTACAGTAGTGTAATGGAGTCTGGAGTAGTGCCAGTAGGTATCAGACTGAAAAAATGAGACTCTGGAGAAGGAAGAGTTCTGTACTAATCAGCTGGTGGAAGTTTTTTCCAGACGGAACTATAGCACAGTCTTTTGTTTCAAGTAAAATGTTTTTACCTATTAAAATAACAACGGATTATTATTTTTTTTAATATCAGGAGCCACATTAGAGCTATTTAGCTATTTAGGCACTTTTTTTTTTATTCTAGACTTCATAAATAAGATTGTTTCCTTTGCTTTTGAAGTATCAGTCTCATTTTGAGCTTGCACAAATTTTTTGTAGAAAAAGAGAACAAAACTCTGTTAAAGCTCTTTTTTCATTAGGTTTTAAATTTACAAACACTTAATTTTTATCTTAAACTTTATAAATATAAATTCTAATTAAATGTGAGTTCACAATGAAATGTGAGATTATGATTTCTGAACAATCCTTCTTTCTCTTTAGTGGATAATCAGTTCCAGCTCAGTAGTTTCAGCTGCTCAATTTCTCTCAAGAGCTACTGTAGGAAAAATATATCAATAAATAGATCAAAGATATTCAACTAACTGCCAGAATAATTCTGGGCCTTATCTTCTTAATAGACTAATATATTAATATATTCCCTTCTGATCCCTTTTAAGATGAAATAGTTGTGTATTACGAGTGTTGTGACTTCAAACACTGGCAAGGCTTGAAGCAACAAAGCTTATAGGAGTTGTAGCATATCTGGAAGAGAATCATGCTTTCATTTTACATTATGGCAAGTCATGAATTGTCTAGTGAAATGACCACTTAATTTGATAACTACTTATTCATGCTTAAGAATACTGCTTTTCTCCTAGTGCCAAATCACTTATGATTGGAATGATCCATATTCAAGGACACTTTTAAAAATACAGGTCAACCTTTTCTGCTTTGAAAAATTACAAGATCTGTTGAGAAGTTTCTTGTTACAGCAGTACATTGCTCTTCTGTCACCGGGATTCAGTCTTTTACTGGATTGTTCCTTAAACTTTGCACAGTTACCATTTCCACAGACGTACTTCCGTCACAGACTGATTAAATATTATATCTCTTCTGAACTTTTATTAAGTTATTTCTCCCCCAAACTGCCCTCTGCTGCCCTTCATGTTCTTTATTTTGTCTTTTGCACAAGTAGTCTTACAGGATTTTTATCTTCTCTCAGGCTTCTGTCTCTGTTACCTTTAATTAAGTTCTGGCTAAACTAGCATCTCTCCCTACTTGCTTTCGTGGTCTTCCTCCTTCCTTTTTTTTCTGGTTACATGACAGTCTGCAGTTGTTTTGATGTTGTAGGCAGGTAGGACCAGTGCCTTTCATAGTTTCTGCTTCCTTGTGGTTTGAGGTGCTGCCTGAAAGTGTATGAATATTGTAGTTTTCAGGCAGCCTGCTCTCAGTGTTTTAGTATCATGGCTGAGAAATGGTAAGTTACAATTTGTATGGTTAGCTGTCACTTTTAAACTACATAAACACATACTCTCCCAACAGCTTCATGTGCTTGAGTGTTCCGAAAGGGAGAAGGACCAACTATAATTGTCTTATATGTCAGCTTGTCTTTCTTAAAAGTAGGGGAAAAAGAATAATATTGTGCTTTTGAATGTTTGTTTAGCACTAGTTGAAAAGTATTTTTCTTCTAACTCTTCTGTAAAATGCAGGGGAGGGAAAATGGACAGAATAAAAACTAGCTTCCCTTCCAATGCACACCTTTGCAGGAACTTGGTTTCACAGCTCTGACTTTTTTCCCCTGCAGCATATGTTTACGAACAAATAATCTCAATATATAGTAAAATGCATTATTTGAAAGTCAAGTACAATGCAAACAAATCTGTTTGGCTTACATAGATGATGTGGAAACATCAAAGTTGAGTTGCTTGGATTGCTGAATCTGCATTCCTGTAGTTTTCATTTGTGGTCAGTGGAATCATGTAGCCATGCTTGTAAAGTATATGTGAGAAACATAAAAACACTTGGAGTTCATGATACAGAGCCAAGGTAAAGCAGAACTCTGAGATGAAAGATTGAGGCTTAGTTTCCCTATATAAGACTGGTTTCTGAAAGGGGTAAGGTTTCATTGAAATTGTAAAGAAACAGCACATAGGTTTGACATAAAAGGTAGCCCTGCTGCAGACACTGTATTGCTTTGAAAGAAATAGGGATATAATCCCGAGCTTTCTTTTCTGTGTAAAGATGAAGACAAAGAAGAGTGTGTTAGTAACAAGTAAAATACTCTTTTTCTTCCCTTTACAGTAAAAGAAGTGGAAAACAAGCACTGCAGAACAATGAGGTAATTCTTTTTTCATGTCATATATTCTTTATTCATTTTAAATATATCTGATTTTTAAAAACTTTTAAGTCCTATCCTTGTAGTTTAATTTTGGACTGAATAATGGCTATGGTGCAAATACTGCTTGAATGATACTTTCAGACTTGCATTGGTGGAACAAATGGAAGAATCAGGTTAATCACAAGAGGCTGAAGTTTGGCTCCATAATGACATGCACTTGATGTGTACCATGTGCTTTTTTATCTCATAGTGCCTTATGAATGTAAGGACTAGTGCTTAAGTTTATCTGTATGTATAGCAACAAACAACTATGTGTACATTTGGTATAACTTGTATTTATATTTTATTTAAAAGAAAAAGCATGGAACAAGATGTAGAGTCTGACAATTTCTAAAAACTACTTCAAACTTCTGGTAGGAGGTTTGGCATATCCCCGATCTTTTGTATGTTTGTTAATTTATTTATCATATATCCCTTTAAGCCAAGTTTACTGTTTTATATTCAAGTGAAATATGACAGACCAAAAGGCAAAGTCCATGATTAGAAGTATTGGGTCTTATGATGGTATGAATAGCTTTCAGATACTTTAATCTTTTGCTGAAAACTTAAGAAAAGGCTTGCACTGGATAAATCTGAAGGTGTATACAAGCATCATGTTAGCTTCTAGCCACACCTTGACTGTGTTATCTGCCATAAACTTGTCTTTTGCGTAGCTGTACCTATTTGTAAAAATCTTAACTAGCTTTCTCTTATTCCTACCCATCTTGGATACAATTATTCTGAATGAGGAATTAACAGTCCAAGGGAAAAAAACAAACTTCTGGGAAAGGAGATACTGGAACGAATATAAGTGCAACACAGAAATAGAAATGAAGAAGAGCTGAGTACAGAGGAAGAATAGGTTCAAGTTATGCATCAAATATGTTTAGTCAGGTACTCTCTTGAAATGTAGCACATCAGATATTGTGTTTGTCGTTTCAATTACAGAAAAGCAATAACATATGTAGGATCATCCTTCATTAGGCCCAGACAGTAGTCTTTAGTTGTTTGGATTGCTTGGATTTTCATGTAAATAACTTTTAACTAAAATGTTTTAATCATCTACCACATAGCATCCTATCTGACTACAATTTTTATTTGTAGTTGGTGTTCACATACTTTTTTGATAAGGGTGGGACTATAGTTGACTTCATCCTGTGAAAAACAGGTGTAGGCTTATTTACACAGCATTCAGAGTGAGGTTTTTTCTTTCAGGTTTCCTGTCTATCTTGTAGTATTGATATAGGCATTGATAGCATGCTTCACATGAGCCTTGGGTAGCAGAGATATCAGGATTAGGTTGATTAGACAGGACTTTTTTGAAAGTGTGCCCTTTCGATCAGTTTTTCAGGACCAAATTCTTCTGTCACATCCTTGTGTGAAGGAAAAGAAAGAAAACAAATGAAAAAAAGAAAAAATACTTGCACCATTAGCTTTTAAAAAGAATGCAGAACAGGAGATAGGGTTATATGGAGTGAACAAGTGCAACTGACCCAAATAAAAGGTGCTTGAGTACAGGAGGGTTTTTAAGTCTGGTAGATTTAGCTGTTTGGATGTTGGAAGACATCTTTAAAAATACTGGCTGATGGTGTCTTTTAGAGACAAGCAATGTTAAGAGATGGTAGATTGCATTAAACTTGTAGTTGGATGTTTTAGTGCTGTGGTCTGCATTGTTTGTGTGTCACCTTTAACATAGATTTGAAATAAAAAGTATTTTGTATCATGGCAGCTACTTCCTTTTGCAATTTGTTTTGATAGCTCCCAGTTCTTACACTATATTTAATTTGTCGGAGCAAGTTGGAAGGAAATGTTGCAAATGCTCCAGAAGGAAGGTAGCAGTAAATAACTTGGATAGGGAAAATAATCACATCAACAGTTAAATAATACTTATTACCAAAAAAATCTTACTTTTCTTACTTTCCTTGTTCTACATGCAGCAGAAAGAGGGAAAGAAGGAGCGAGCAATGGTGGACAGAGTGTTTATTGCAAGAATATGTCGAATCCTGAAAATAATGGTCCCTAGAACACTTTGCAAAGAGGTAAGCATTGCCTGCATGAATAGGGACCCTCAACAGCTCATTTACAAAAAGAAAGTACATGGAAGGCAGAAGCATGGATGGGAATGCCTGTGAGTGTGCTCACAGAGCTGACCTTAGTCAACTCCAGAAGCTCATGGCCTTCAGAAGAGGTTACTGATAATCCCCCCTGAAAAAACAAATATGGCTCTCATATTGGAAAACAAGTATACTGGAAGCTACAGGCTGGTGAGCCTTGCTGTATTCCTGGTAAGGCTGTGAGCAAATTCTCCTGGAAGCTAACTCTGGCCACACAAAGGACAAAAAAGTGGTTGCAAACAGCGAGCCTGGATTTACCAATGGCAGATCATGCCTTACTCACCTGACTGCTCTCAGTCATAAGACAAATAGCTGTGTGGATAAGGGAAGAACAGAAAATGTTGAGTATTTACTTTGATTTTGGTGAGACCTTGACTCTAAGGTCTCCCTTAGTACCCTGATAGCCAAACTGAATTGACTGGATGAGTGGACAATGAAGTGGATGGAAAACTGGCTGGACTGTTGGGCTGAAAGGTTTTCTGATCAATGGTATAAGGTCTGACTGGTGACTGGTTACTAGTGACCCTGTTTTGAGTAGGGAGTTGAAGTAGGTAACATTCAGAGGTCTTTTGCAACCTTATGGCAGAAAGGTGTCAGAATAGCAGTAACTTCATGTTAATGAATTTAATCCTTCATCTTAAAGGGTGTGTCCAGTACAGGTATCAACCAAATACAACTTTTTAAAAGGCAAAATTTCTCCATAAAAATGAATTCAGTACTTTATTAAAAACATTGTATGCTACTATGTTTCCTGCAAAGTAAGCAAATGTTACATTAGGTGGGGGCAGCAGGGTGATATGTTTCTGCTAGGTATTGTAGGATTACTTACTGGAAAAAATGGTGACTTTTATCCATTGTTTAACTGTTACACTTCTGTGGTTGTACTAGACAGGTTATTTGCTGCTTATTGCTGTGATGCTGGTAGTCCGCACTTATTGTGATATTTGGATGATTCAGAATGGAACAGTCATTGAAAGGTACCAATATGCTTGTTAATTTTAAACGTTCTTTCTTGTGTTTAACAGGGAAGGTGGTCTGTCAGAATATGTATTGAGACATTTTACAAATTGCTTGTTTAAAACAGAAAATTATACAGTTAAAAAAATAAAATTATTATATTGTTCTTTTTAAATGGTTTATTAAATATTCTTTTGGTCACATTTTGTACACTGAAGACTCTACATTTTGTTGATATGAACGTCTAAGAAAGCACTTCAGAATGGTGGCATAGTGGTTTTATGTCGTAGACTTAGACATGTGTGGATATTAGGACTGTTATTGCTTCCTACTGAGCTGTTTGCTCTTTAGGTTGGTAAAAACAATGCTTTCAGTCTTTCTGTGTTAGAAAGTGTTTTTTAGACCTCTGATTATTCTTGTTGGTCTTGTTACTAATTGAAGCAAGTCAGAATGTGTCTTGAAGTGTGAATTCAAAATGATACTGTGTTTCAGGAGAGACATTTAGTGCTTTGTAGACTGGAAGGACTGCTTTGTTTCTTGTGTGAGAATCTATGAAAGCAGAGAAGGGAAAGAACTGGTATTCTCTGACCATGAATTTCTGAGCCCTTATTGTGGGCAGTTACAGCAGGAGCAGAAGGGAGGGAACTGCTGAGTCTGTCACTTGCCATGTAACTTACACAAGTGTGTCAGACTGCATCCTACAGCTGATACTACAGTTTTCCACGATTATTTTCTTTCTCTGTGTAGTCCTCTGAGAATTTATCCACTTAAGACTGTTGTTTCTCTTGTAACTAACTCTTAACTGGTGGTCATTTACAGTGCTATCATTGGCCGCAGCAGGAAAGATTTCAAGAAATACTTGTTCAACTTCATTGCCGCAATGCCCGCTGTAAGTGCTCTACTTCTTCTGACCTTTTAGCAGAACACATTTTATATGTAAATTAAGAGTTTGAGGAAGAGATCTCACAGGAATGTCTTAAAACTCATGGAAATGAGTTGTTTTACATACATGTCTGTATTAAGACACATTTAATTTTCTGGCTCCAGTGGGAGGCTTTATCAGCATATTTTCTTATTGGTCACAACCATTTTTCTAACAGATACGTTTAGGTTTTCAGGTTGGTTTTATTGATGGCAATTTTGACTGTAGCTTAATGTGCCATGCATAACATCTTATGGATTGGATTATGTTTCAGTATTGTAGATTTGGGATTCTTTAGGCATGATTGAAGATGAAGGTTTCTTTTTAGACCTTAAGTTTTTGTAATCCTTACATTTTTCACAGATTTGTTATGTTTTTTCCCCACCCTTTAACTTTACTTCAGCTTGTTGACATCTCTGACCTGCACCAGACAGAAATAATTGTTACTGTCTAATAGATAATGTACCTGGTTTGCAATAGATTTTAAAAGGAATTGATGAATTTAAGAGAATGGTTTTCAAATGTTGGCTCTTTTCTATATCTTATCAGAAGAGCTGAAAATAAGCTATATGAACATAATTTTATGTTTTTAAATAGTGAGAGCCACTGGAAACTGGAGACAGAAACCTAAGCAGTAGCATCCTGCAGATGCTATATGTTTAGTCTTTGGTGTATTAATGGTATTACTGACTTTAAGAGAAGAATTCACCTGTTCTGAAGTGTTTACACAGCTTATGCTGCAAACTGATATAAGTATATTGAATTGTGTTAGCTAAATATTGAAATAGTGTCTCTTATTTTAGATTTCTTTAGTGAATAACTTCCTGAAGTATGGTCTAAATGAATTGAAACTTTGTTTCCGAGTAAGACTTACCAGATACCTCTATGAGGAATATCTCAAGTAAGTAACACCTTGTTAACCTATAGTATAAAGTTTTTAAAAATGGATTAAAATAATTCTAATTATATTGTAAAAAGGTTGCAAGGTGCCTAATAGGTAAGGTACATTGCTCAGAAAAGGCTTTTGGTTTCAGTTAACTTGCAGTTGAGGATAATTAGCCTGTCTGGGTTGTATATGGCACAGATATAAAGAGAGCAAATTTGACTCGGTTGGGGGGGGAAAAAAGCACTGTACTGCTTCTAGGATTGATTGGGTCAGCTTCCAAAGTACTTCAGTTCCTTTCATTTAGTGCAGACTGAATTGGTTGCAGGAGCTGGAGTAGCTCCTTCTGTGCTTCTGTGCTGAATTTTGGTTGTCAGATGTGCTGAAGCAGAATTTCTGAGCGTTTTCTAGCTAAGTTCAATAGCAATGTGGGCCTGAGCTTTTACTAAGACATTCTGGAGCCTAAACAACCCTGCAGCATCTAATGTGGATTTGATTAATGTTTGGCCTTCTTTCCATCTAAGTTGTATGAAGCAAGGGGGTTCCAATTATTTCAGATCCCAGGTAATGATTTCTTTTCTGCTGCTTAGCTATTGTTTTGTTTCAGAGCTTATACATACTACAAAATGGGAAATCTGGACAACAGAATAGCTAATCCAGATCAACTCCTTACACAGGATGTGGAAAAATTCTGTAACAGTGTAGTGGATCTGTACTCAAACCTTAGCAAGGTAAGTCTTCCAAGAGAAAACTTTGAGTAATAGCTGTAGTCGTTTAGGATGTGGTGTCAGCTCAAAACAATTGTGTGTGTTTTTATGTGGGTTGCTTGGAATATGGTATGAAAAAATATTGTTTATGATATTATATTATTTCACACTCTGTGGTTTTCATGACCAAAGCACTGTTTATGAGTTGTTATAATTTGTATTAAATTTTCTTTTAAAGAATTTGTTGTATTCTTTTGCAGTTGAAGAATGATGAGTTTACTTTCTCAACTTTTGGAAGAAAACCAATGGCTACCTTTTAGTTGCTTACGAATATTACTTTTGGTAGGGAGGTGTGGTTAAATAAGCTCCTCCCTCTTTCTCCTGTAAATTTTGGGGGGTTTAGGTAATGAAGGAGAATACTTGTGGATGTTTTTAGACTATTTCTCTGGTTTTTTTAATGCTGTTTTTCATACAAGCTAAAGTATAAGCGAAGTACAAGTTACTTTGTTCAAAGCCTTCTGACTACAAAACCTGTAGTTCAGCTGTTTTAGCTTTGAGAAAGAGGTTATGGAACAGGATGCTTGCAATTTGGATTGTTCCTTCTATCAAGTACATAGCCAAATATATGGGATTATCCTTTCTTTCAGTATTTCTCATAATTACTTCAGTTGAGTAATCACGGGGTCTAGTCCACTTTGATTAGTGAGCAGGGTGTTATTACAGACCTAAAATAGTGAAGTATTTTTTTTATATGGTGTGTATTTGACGATCATAATGCTTCTGTGTTCAATTCTTGAGTGAATGTTTTCAGGAAAAGTCATGTGACTGAGATTGCTCTTGTTTTAGGTTTTAGTTTGTGTAATAGGTTAACCAGTATTGTGCTTTTAATGCAGAGCTCTAACTGTTCTTGGAGTGGTGTGTGGTTTCTGTACCATTTTGTATTAATTTTGTGTTCTAAGGCTTTTTTAACTCTGCTCTCTTACAGCCCTTCTTGGATATAGTTTTGTATATCTTCAAGCTAACAAGTGCAATAGGAGCACAGGTAAATTGAGTGGGTTTTTTAGAATTACAAGTACATTTCCCCTTCTTTGCTTATAGCCTTGTATAGACCTGTATAGACGTGTTTGGAATCTGAGGAAAACTCTAGGTGGTAATTATAGATTCATCCATTATTTGAAGGGATATGCTGAAAATATGCATTTACACTTAATATTTTGTATGCTTTAGTGTGCTCTATTTTGAGGCAAGGAAAATAAAACCCAGAATTTGTAGGCATTTGATCAACAATTTGAAGAAACAAGAAAATTCTTTATTTTCTTCTAGCAGTTATTTGAGAATCTCGTTTAGTACAGTACTTTTCTGACTGCATATGTCTTGCATGAATTCCATTTACAGGCAAAAATAAGTTTTCTCTTCCTGTGTGACCTCTATGAAGGGGAACCATTTCTTGCATTGAGCTGTATAACCATTATATTCTCACCCCCCTCCCACCAATAAGCTGAATCATTTCAGAAATAATTCTTCAGCTTAGTGTAATGATATATTATCAAAAATGTTCAGGAGCTGAGAAGTAGAAGCTCTGGGACACATCATGCAGATTTTGTTGAGACAGTCTTGCAGTAAGGCTTAACTGAACCTATGTAACTTTTCCAGTCTCAGATGTCTTTGCATCGCTGTCTGTAGTAGTTATTACAGGCAGTTTATGCCGTGCCACACTACAGTGGTACTTAAGCATGCTGTTTGGGAGCCCTGGTCTGTGGAAGTTAAGGATCCAGAAGATCCTGCCAGGACTGCTGGAGAGAACCAGGAAATGTATTGGAGATATACAGATCAAAGAAGAGAATGGGATTGAAATATTGGCTGCTATGACAGTGCAGTAAACGTAGAGACAAAGGAGTAGGCAGAAAGGAGACGAAATGAGAGAGGACCGGGAAATTATTAATGAAAAAAACTAGGACAGTAGAACACAGAGGTCACACTGGATGATAACAGAAACTTGAGTAGAAGGCTGGGATAAGAAGGAATTCTAGGGACAGAGAATTAGTAAAATTTGTTAAGCAATATCACAACACGAAAGATGGAAATATGATGGGAATTGCAAATGTAGTTGAATTGGTAACATAGGTACGTAGGAGGTAAGAAGGCATTCGTGCTTTCTGGGTATATATGTTGCCATTTGAGACCATCTAGATGGTAAACTTTTATTCTCTTTTGATGTTCACAGGGTCCAGCTAGCATGATGGCCTACTTGATTATTTCAGGGTTTTTCCTTACGCGTTTAAGGAGACCAATTGGCAAGATGACTATTATAGAGCAAAAATATGAAGGGGAGTACAGATATGTCAACTCACGTCTCATTACAAACAGGTATAGGTTTACTTGCATGGCAAGATATAAGTGACAATATTGTGGGGTAAATGGAAGCTGTGCATTAAAATATGTTTGGGGAAGCCTGATGCTATCAGTTCTGAGCCAACTGTTTGCATCTTTATACAGATTATTATAAAGTAATTTGTATGTGCATTATACTAACTGTAGCTGGGGTGTAATAAGCTTATGTTCTACTGTTATGAAAAAGTACAAACCCTTATTTCTTAAGGTAACTGAAAGTGCTCTATTCCTGTGTTTTATGCCTTTTTTCAAAGACTGTCTTTGACAAAAGGAAGTAACATTCCTTTCATTTGTTTCTTTTTAGTGAAGAAATTGCCTTTTATAATGGAAACTTGAGAGAAAAACAGACTATTCACAGAACCTTCCGTAAACTGGTAAATCTTCTTTTATCTCCTAGTTGAAGTTTTGCTTAAAATGCTTTAATTCTGTTGTGGTGATTCTTGACATGTATTCATAGAAATGGAATTATAGTGGCTTGGTGTTTTTGCTACTGCAGTCATTAGATTAAAAAATAAACTAGAAGGCTATAAGGAGAACACAAGATCTTGGTAGAGTGGTTTTTCTCTTGCCACTTACCTCCTTTTCACCCACCACAATTACTGTTCTCGCTATTGTGTGTAGGTTGTTTTGATGTCAAGTGCAAGTCTTTACCAGCAGGGACTCTTGTGCAGTGCTTGTCACAGTTAAAGGTGTGTTGAGGTATCTGATGTACTGAAAAATAACTGTTTGAAATCAAATGTCTGTAAAATAATAGACAATAGTAAAACAAGTACTGATGTAGTTTGAACTTCTTCTTCTGTACCTTACTAGGTGGAGCACTTGCATAATTTTATCCTGTTCCGGTTCTCTATGGGTTTCATTGATACAATCATTGCCAAATGTAAGTGTTTGTCCAGTGCTAATGGATTTCTGTAAATAACAAAACAAACTTTTTAAATGAGAATTGCCTTTTTTCTTATTGTGTAGCTTAGTATTTATTCTTAAACTGCAGACCTTGCCACTGTGGTTGGTTACCTGGTTGTTAGTCGTCCATTTTTGAACCTGTCTGATCCTCGTCATCAGAATAGTACTCATGCAGAACTTCTGGAGGTAAATAGACTAGAATTAAAACAATCTCCTGATTTTAAGTTTTGTTAGTCCACATAAAAAAACTTTCTTCTATTCTAGGATTACTACCAAAGCGGAAGAATGTTACTGAGAATGTCTCAAGCTTTGGGCAGAATAGTCCTAGCAGGCCGTGAAATGACAAGATTGGCTGGGTAAGCTTAATAGTAGTTCTGTAAAAGAATCTTTCTTAAGCTTTTGTTGCTGTTTGTCATCTCATTTTGAGAAAGTGCCCGTAGAATTAAAATAAATTTATGTGCTTTGTTCCTTGCAGCACCCTAAAAATATAGAAATTAAAAACATTTTATACTGAAAACATATCTGAAGATGTGCTAATTTTATCCACTATTTCACACCTGAATAGTAGCAGCATACAGTTTGAATGTTTAATTAAAAAGGCGTTGTCAGATGCTCCTAAATCAATTATGTATTGATTATTTACCAAACTTTTTAAAAAATACCTTAAGAAGAAAAATTTGGCTGTTACACTGAAAGGATCTTGTAAATATTGTGAATATTGGACAACGTGGTGCAACTCTAAAATGTAAACATTCTGTTTCTATGCTGGGATGAATAACTTCGTCATTTGACAGTTTAACAGTGCTCCAGTGCTCATTAGAGCTTTTTTGGATTTCTTTTTTTTTATATAGATTTACAGCTCGAATTACAGAATTAATGCAGGTTCTGAAGGACTTGAATAGTGGCAAATATCAGCGTACTATGATATCACAAGAAAAAGGTAGATGTGACATAATATGCAATATGTGCATGTCTGTGTAGTGTTCCAATCTCTAATACTTTTTTCTTAATTTAAGATGCAGATAAAAAGCAAGCTTTGTCCTTGATACCGGGATCTGGAGAAATTATCAACACTGATAACCTTATCAAGTATGTTTACAAAGTTTTCACGAGTTCAGTGTTTTTCATGTAGACTGGCTTTTATGTCTTCCCCTCTGTGACTCTTAATAGAGATTTTAATTACAATTCGCAATTCCTGTTGTGCTTGTGTATTTACAAGTAATTCCACCTCATGCCCACTCAGCATTTCTATTCTCTAAGTCAATCCTTATCCACTCATGTTAGCAGAAGACATAAACTGCTCTCTGGACTTAGGCTTTTTGGTAACATTTCCTGCTGTCCTTTGGAGTGTGACTTCCCAGACCATTTTGTTTACTCTTAGAAATATGTTAGTTACGGATTTTATTCCATTATGTAGTTTAGCTGTAAAAATCAAGGGCAAATCTGTATTCATTTCTGAAATATTTGCTTGTAATTCTGCATGCTCAGAGACCTCATTGATGTACTTGTGTAGGGATCAGTTCCTTCATTCTTTGTAGTCTGAGGAACATGGCATTGACATAGTATTACTACTTAAAGGCATAAAATACAGCCAGTTAAGAGATTAAGTAACCTCAATCTGGGCAGTGTGGAAAGCGGATAGGGAAATAGGAGGGAAGGAATGGGGGAAGGGGGAAAAAAGAAAGGAGATGATACAGCTATTTTTATTATTTTCATTTAAAAAATAAGGCAGGGGGAGGTGAGTAGAAAAGTCATTCATTGTGTATCCTAGAAGTAATGAAATACACTTCACTAGTAGGTTTAAAATGATGTGCATCCTTACATGTACGTTTATATCCACAAGATGTTTTGGAGACCGAAGGCTTAGAAAATTTGGAAAACAAATACATGAAGGGGATAAAAACAAACCTGTAGATGTTTAAATGCTAAGGTACCATTTTGGTTCAAGAACTTCCTCAGCTGTTAATAGCTGGGAAGTGGGAGAGTGAATGAAGTACTGATGAAATCTTGCCCTGTTCCATAAATCTCTGAAGTAAGCATGCAGTGTTAACTTCTTTGAGGCAACTGTTCTGTTTTTTTTTTTCCCCCCAATGTTGCGATACATACAGGTTTGATCATGTTCCATTGGTGACACCTAATGGAGATGTTTTGATTGAAGACCTTAACTTTGAGGTAATGTTTTTAATATCATAGCAAATGATATTAATATAAAATTTTCAAGTGAAGGTGACAGCTTCAAAGGTCATCTGATTTATAAAAAAAATGCAAACATCATGTTCGTTTTTAACAAAAAGACAATGAGCTATTTTCGCAGAAGAAGTTTTTATTATTACAAGTACGTTATCTTCCAGCAGTTGATGCTAAACTGGTTGGGGGAAAAATTAATTTATTGCTGAAAATGCCTCATTGTAATGTCAGAAAGTACATGTGTACAAGCCTATGATGATACCAGATTGTCTTACTGCTTATAGAAGCTTTCAACAGTACATCCTCACTGTGTTTTTAATGTGTTGGATTTGCATTTTTAGGTTCGATCTGGTGCAAATGTTCTGATTTGTGGGCCAAATGGGTGTGGGAAGAGCTCACTGTTTCGTGTTCTTGGTGAGGTAAGGGAACTTTTTAAAACAAGTGGCGGAGAATGCAAAGCACTGTTGTAATTGGACTTTCTTTGTCACATTTTAACCTTTTGCCTTTTGCAGTTGTGGCCTTTGTTTGGTGGGCGTTTAACAAAACCTGTAAGAGGAAAGTTGTTCTATGTTCCCCAGGTGAGGCCAAGTACTTTATTTGACAATAGTGTTCTCTTTCTACTTTCACTATGTTTAGAAATATTTGACATATCTCTTTGGTTCTAACTGTATCTCAGAGACCATATATGACTCTTGGAACCCTCAGAGATCAAGTTATATATCCAGATACTTTGGAAGATCAGAGAAGGAAAGGGATTTCTGACCAGGTAATGATAATTAGTTCATTAACCCTTTGTCTTGCTTAGGATGAGTAATGCTTCCGATTTAGAAATACTGAAACTGCTATTAAAAACACTGCATTTAATTGGATTTCAATATTTACCAGGGTTGATAACATGGTGGTGTAATCCTTTATAACCTTTTTCAACCATTTCTTTGTTAAGTTCATGTAAGCTTTATTTGTGATTCCTGTTTCCATAAAAGGTGCTGAAGGAGTACTTGGATAATGTCCAGCTGGGTCAAATCTTGGAACGTGAAGGAGGCTGGGATAGTGTTCAGGATTGGATGGATGTACTCAGCGGGGGAGAAAAACAGAGAATGGCAGTATGTCTCAGAAGCATAAATGTTTAACAAATGCAGAACATAAGTAAAAAATATGATCTGAATTGTAAGCTAGTTTTGTTCACTAAATTTTAAGATTTTACTTAGAAGAAACCACCAAAATGTGAAATACCTGAATACTGAGAAAACAACTGAAAATAGTGTTTATTGCACTCAAAATTTAAAAGGAAATGTTGATCTATGCCACCCTTTTACCATACCTTATGCTTTCATTGTATAAACAGAAGTTCTAAAACAATTATCTTCAATAAAAATGTAAAGGTAATATACAACTCTTGGATTTTCAGCTTTCAGTGGGTAGCAACTTAATTCCCTTGCCATAGTACACTTTTAGACACTAATTTTTAGTATAACTTCCAACACTGCACTATTGGTTGTTGTTCTGTATCCACAGTAGCTTTTTTTGGTTTGCATTCCAGATGGCAAGATTATTCTATCATAAGCCCCAGTTTGCAATTCTGGATGAATGCACCAGTGCTGTTAGTGTTGATGTAGAAGGCTACATATACAGCCACTGCCGAAAGGTAAGCTCTTTGTTCCTAGAATTACATCTCTTTGTGTTAAGAGGAGACTTAAAATGATACAAGGTTCACTCTTCCTTATGCCTAGTGCAGACTAAAAATTAAAAAAAAAACAAAAACCTAAAAAAAAAAGCTGAGTCCTGTGAACTTTATGCACACTAGAATTCAGTAATCTTAGGATAATTTACATGTACGTGTAGCCTCTGTGATATACAGAGAACTCTTACTAACGGCTAAGTAACCTTACTTTTCTAGATAGTCTTAGAATGTCAAGTTAAGATCAAATAATCTAAGATTTTAGACCTTTTTGTTGTTCATAAGCTTTCTGTTGGCCAGGGCAAGAAGTGAAAGGCTGGAAATTAACATTTCCATCTATTTTGAGATATGAAAAGCCAAGCACTCTAGGAAAACATGATGTTATTAAATACAGTTTTGTTTTTCCTCTTCCTCCTTAACTCACCATTTCAGATTCTATGCAATACCATGTGAAATATCAGCACGATTCAACTTCACACCCCTACTCTGGGAAAGAATAGGCTTGAAATAACATTAGTTATTGAAATAACATTAGTTATTGAGTAGCAGTATTCTCAGGATAGTAATGGAGCAAAGCTGTGCCTCCACTAAAATACATTCTTGAAACCATAAGTGGAAACTTAAGGAGCCTTCTGCAGTAGTGAATGGAGAGTAGGTGAGGACTCTGCAGAAGGGACAGTATTTCATGAACTAATTTTACCACATTGATATCAATACCCTGATGCTTTCTAAGTCTATTTTCCATACACTTATTATTCTGTTAACTTGAATATTCCTTTGTACTTGCCAAGTGGCTAATGCATGTTACTGAAAAATAGAATTCTTTGTTAAACTGTCCTTGCAGAAAGCAAAAATGTTACCTTGTTTTATCATCAGAGCCATTTTGTCCTTGCTGCTACTGTTAGGGATGAATAGTTAACTGAGTTGCAAGGAAACAAAGGAAGATTATTCACCTCTAAATTGTCACTCTAAGTTAATTCATTATAGCTTTTGTGGGTTTGGGGTTTTTTTTATTGTTAGGCTTTCTTTATTCACAGGTTTATTGTTTTACCTGTCTCATACCCTACCTTCTTTGCCCAGTTGATTCTGTTTGACGAATCATTAGGAGCAAAAGAATGATGAAATCAATTAAAAAAGATAAATCCCTCGTTTCCTTTTTTCCCCCTGCAAAATATTGTATTAGGCTATATATGTCTAATGTTAATAATAGTCTGGAAGTTAGTGGTTATGAATTTAAGATCTTCATCTGATATCATGCTGAAAAATAAATAACACCTTACCCATGAGAAAAAAAATAACTGTTTTGTGGGTATTTTCATCATATAGGTTGGCATCACTCTCTTCACTGTTTCCCACAGGAAGTCACTCTGGAAACATCATGATGTATGTAGTCTGCTTTACTCAGAATATGTGTAGGTGGTCGGGGCTGGTGTTGACTGACTTTATTAAATTGACTTTGCAATTCGAGGTGTTGTCATTTTACATCCTGATAGGTCATGTTCTGGTTTTGGGGGTTTTTTTGTTTGGTTTTTTCAAGACTTTACTTTCATATTCCAGTTTCACTATTTGAAATAATCTTATACTTCTAATTATGAAGAACACTATCCAAAAATCCTTCTATGTATCTGTAAAAGTAGCCACAAAAATATGAAAGGCTCACTAGATGCTTAAGTCTTCTTTCTTAGACTCAAAAAACCCCTTGAACTAGAATCCAATAAACAGCATGGAGTATTTTTGCTTTCACTATACCTAATATATCTATGCTTTAAAAAAAAAGTTAATCTGTAATATATGGACTTCTTTTTTGCAAACTTAAGATTTTACTACTCTTTTTATGCAGACGGAATGTATGCGTGGGTAAAAATACTGAGTGAATACACCAGGATTAATGTGTAACTCAAAGTATATTGTCACAAAAGCCAAGAGAGCAGTGTTAAGTCTGGGTGTGGCTGTTAGCAGACTGATGTATGATATGCAAAAAACCCAGTTTAATGTTTTTATAGAGGCAGTTGAATTTAATGAAATGTGAAGTAGAAACAGCTTACCCTCTGTTTAGCTGAGTTTAAGATTTTGCTAAAACTTTTTAAAGTTTTTTTATTTTTAAAACTACTTCAAAATACAATTTATATAGGACTTTATAAACCTAGTAATTTTTTGGAGGTTAATAACATACGTTCTTTGTTTTTCAGTTCTACTTGCACATGGATGGCAGAGGAAACTACGAGTTCAAGAAAATAACTGAAGACACAGTTGAATTTGGATCTTAAAGTCATAAACTGAACTGCTGCAGAGACTGATGATTACAGGAAGTGTGTAGAATGTCAGAAAATGTACCATAAAATTACTCAGCTTGTTAAGCATTTACTATTATGTAGGATATTGCTAATTGTGTATATGTTGGTTTAATTATTGATATGTACTAAGAATGTCCTTATTCTTGTGGTTTAAAAACCTGCCTAAATTAAATTGGGCTTAAATTGGTGTAACCTGATTCATCCTGGGATGCAAACCATTTGAAATCGGCTGATTTGACTTTTGTAGACCTTCTTTCCCTTCACTGAAAAGCCCTGTTAAAATTAGGGTTGCTACCTCTCTTGTTCCTGCAAAGCAGTCTTGGATTTTTGCTCTGTTCTATGCATATGATAAGAGTGATCTTATGCAGTGCAGGACATTGTCCCATCTTCAGATCTGTGCCCTGTTAAATGAAAGAGCCTTTTCCTTGTCCAAGCCTTGTGATGTAGCCAATGTGCCCTTGCTGAAAAAGGATGAACTGAAACTAAAAGACAAAACTAATTCCTTCTGGTGGTAAAAAAAAGAATTAAGCTTGTTCTTTGCTGGGTTTTGGATTCTCTTTAGCATCTGTCTGTCTGTGCAGTTCTCCCTGCTGCTCAGCAATCCCATTGTCTCCCAGTTTAGCAAGAGCTTCATCCATCCCCTACGCCAAATGCCCTTTTTCTCTTAGAAATACTATGGTAATGAATAGCTGAGAGGAGGCTAAGGGAGGAAAAGACAGACGCACAAAAGAAAGGGGGGAAAGAAAAGAGATGAGATTTTTATCAAACAATCTTGTGAATGTTTTTAGCTCTGAAAAAATGAATGACTCCCACAAGAAGCAACAGAGAAAAGAGTGTGGGTCCAGTCATTCCTCTCCTTAAATCAGTGGAGATTAGAATGAGCTCAGACATGTTCATCTGTGAAATAGCAGACTGTTGTGTGTCTTGGGTTCAGTCCTGTAATACAGCAGTTACTTTTTCCAAGTTACTCCTTTTCTCCCTCTTCAAAAAACCAGGTCTACTTATGATCTGAATTTGCAAGTGAGGATAATGGTACTTCCTGTTTGGTCTTCTAGGCTGTGAAGCCTAAAGCAATGCTTTAATTTCTATGTTTATTCTCTTATTTGTTATGATGTTTCTTATTTCTGATACAAATTATTTACGAATTATTCTTGCTGTTGTCTAAGGATATCTATTCCTTACTGGTTTTCTTGTTCCAGCTGCCAAATCCCTGTGAAGAAACCAAACTTTTAAGATAGTTTACTGTGACAGTTTCTTCCTTACAAATGATTACTGTGGTTGTCATTTGACTTTGACAAACATAAATGCAGCAAGGTTTTTTTTGTGATCAGGGAATAAGAAGGTATAATTCAAACTGAATTGCTGTTTAGGCTTTAAAACAAAAATTTACAATACTTGTTGTACAGTGAAGGTCTAGTAGTTTTTTAGTAGTTCCATGTAAGATACAATATAGGAATGCACTACATGAAGGCATGCATAAAATATGCAATACATCAGTTCTCTGTGCATCTTTTATCAAGGGTTTAGGTTAAAAAAACCACCCCAAGTTTTTATAAAATGGATACGTACTTGGATGCACTGCTGATTGTTAATTTTTACCCAGTTTGATTAGTCATTATCTTTCATGCTGAAATTGCTATCTGTTAATGTTTTTCCTTTTATCAGGTTTCTTGCCCCTACCTGCCACTATTCTTTCAAAGTACTCAAATGCTGGTATAAGAATCTAGTGACCACAGTAGATTCAGAGTATAACGCATCAGTGAAAATCAAAAAAGCTTCTCTCTGAAGTATAGCATATTCAAGAGAATAAGGTACCAGAATAATTTTTTGTGCTTGTTTAACAAGAAGGCAAATAGATACCTGATTTAACTAATCTCTTTTTCCTCTTCATTCGGATTCTCACATCAGCCATAACGTAGCAGGTAGCAGCATGCTGTATGTGAGGTCGTAGTCTTTTTTCAATTGTAATCATGAGAATAGGGATGCCAGATAGGTGGTTGTGTCAGGAGGTTTTTTTGGTTTGGGTTTTATTTTGTGAAAGTTCTCAGCACAGATGCAACTTCTTCTCTTGGAAGGGCTGTTTTAGTAGCCTTTTGGAGAGACAAAGGAAAAATTAATGTCTAAAATGAGGAAGTTGCTATGATCTTTGTGATTAGGGCAGTCTTTTGCAGTGGAGTAGTAAACTTGGGATACTTTAATGTATTTTTTAGTGCTGACAAGCAAAACCACACACAGCACACTTACATAGCCCCCCAGCAGCCAATCCCAATTGTACTTTACAATTTAACTGGTTATAACAGAATTTTGTGTAATCTCTTATTTATTTTTAAAACTAACAACAAACAAACAAACTAAAATCCATCTCCAAAACCAAGGAGGAATAGGTTTGCCTTTAGATGCCATGAAGTTCATTGAAACTGAGGATGCTACTATCTCCTTAGGGCCAGAACTTAGTGTTTCTAAATATACTGGAAGGAAAGAAAAATACTCTTCTGTGCTTGATTGTAAGAAAGACTTATAAAGAAAGTATAAAAAAGAATGATGTTTTAGAATTATATTCTTAAAAGGCCTTACACTAAAGTGTTTGAGATAGACTTGATCTAATGGAAGATTGTAAAAACTCTAATGAAGATGATCCAAGTCTCAGTTCTGTTGCAGAATTGCACTGTGATACTGTATTTTAGTTGTTATGTTTCTTTAATAGCACAAGCTGGAAGTTCGTAAATGGGAATTCTGAACTATCTTAGTAAGACGAAGTACTGATGAATATTTTCAGTCTCAAACTGTTGGTGCTTTGAAGACGGTACTGGTAGTAGTCAGATGGCTGCATTTCAACAGTGGTGGGAAACATTCCTGTGTGTAAATACTGTAAAGTGTTTTGGAGGGGGAAATGGCGCTATATAAATGTAAGACATTAAGTGCCTCTGAAATAATAAATCTAAAGATAAAATTTATCTAGGCTTTTTATGTTTCTTAATGATGTGATTAGGAATTTTGTAATAGTTCAGTGAATGCATATTGAACAAATGTTGAGTTACTCAATGAGCCAATTGACTTGTATTCTGCTTATAAAACATCTGAAATCTGACCTGGAATCAGCCAGGTGATGCCATCCAGTTGTAGGCTTAACCAAGTACATGAGCTCAGTACTTGAAGGTATGTACTTAGAGCAAGTGGATTATAGGTTCATTAATCTGTTTTAAATCTGCACTGAGATTAACTCAGTTGGTTACAGCCTGGTGCTTGTAATGCCGAGGTCATGGATTCAGTCCCCATATGGGCCATTCATTTAAGAGCTGGACTTGAAGATCCTTGTGAGTCCCTTCCAACTCAGAATATTCTGTGATTCTGACTTCTCTGTCCTTTGTCTACTGGCCACTTCTTTTCCCTTTATTGATTTTAGAAGAGTATGGGCCTGAACAAGATTAAATTAATATCAGTTCATACTGTGGTAATTCTTTTGAGTGCTCCTTAATCTTTGTACTTTGAGGAAAAGAAGATAATCACTTTCCACTTTTATTTTATTTGCGAATTTCAGTTGTTTTCCTTTGTTGTGGTAAACATACCAGCTATCAGGATACTTGAAACACAATAGTATAAAAGTGCATCCAAGATATGTTTGAATTAACTGATTCTAAAGCAATCAGTGTTTTCTAATACTAATTAGTACTGATTTTTCTTAACTCAGATTAGTTGTGCAAGGTGAACAGAACATCACAGTGCACCTCATCTTCCATGTCAAGTGCAAAGCATGTTTTACTGCATCATGGATTTATTTTTCTTACAAAAACAAACAAACAAAAAAAACCCCCCAGCAGGAAATGTGTGCAAAAATCCAACCTACCTCTGACCCTTGTCATTTTTCTTGGAAATGTTGTCAATGTAAGCTATGTCCTAAACAGTATGCATGTTGCAGGGGTGTTTCTTGCCCAAATGTGCCACAGATAGAGCAGGTTAGACACACCTGACTGGACAGCCTAAATTCAAGATGGCTTTAGCACCATTTGCAAGTGACTTGTACTATAAAAAAATTCTGGATGAATTGCCAATGCATTAGCGCTGAACTGTATGATTAGTGAGAAGCAACATCATGGAATGCTTCCATGACACTTGACACACTTTTTAATTAAATCTCATCCAGCACTGAAAACTTAAACAACTTAAGCTCTGCAGAATAGGGAATTCAATCTTCATATCTGTTAGCTCTATAAAGACACAATATCCTATGACTTAGGACAGGAGAGAAAGAACTAATTTGGTGGTTTTTCTATAGAATTAATCTCTGCATACTCAACAATCTGTCACCTAATCCTTGGTGTTCTGAAATGATCCAGAAATGTGAAAAAATAATAAGTTGGCCTATTATCGAGGTAGGAGTTAAAAATCCATTATTAAAATTTAAACGTAACTGTCATAGGTGCTAAGAGATGTCTATAGAAATGTCCAGGATAATGATCATCTGAAATCCCCTGTGAGAAATAGTAGGGGAAAAAAGGTTGTTTTGATTTTAAAGAGAGAATAAATCACAACTTTAATCTGTCAAGAACATCAACAGTATGCAAATTCAAATTTCTGCTTATAAAGCTGCTGTTCAAACCAGGTATTTCTATATCTAACGTATTTGCTTCTATATTAGGTGTAGATAACCAGATGGTTTATGCCAGACCCTTTCATGAGCATGGAAAGAGGTTTCTTGGTTTTACTAACCAGTGATATACAGCTCATCAGGAGGAGGTTTGTTGGGTTTTTTTCTCTTCACATATTGTGGTTACAGGCTCTTGCTAATGCTCTGGATGCAGTCAGGTTTTTATTATGATGCCTTAAACTTCACCTGGAAGTTTAGAGTGGCTGTGCACATTACAGATTCCTTTAATATGTTTATATCTTATGATGAAACCCATCCTGTCATGTGCATTCAAATCTAAGATGAAACTGGTTTCATCAACTCAAACCATTCTATGATTCATCTTGAAACAGAAATATAGCCAAGTTAGGTTATTATGACAGCAACTTGTCTTTTGTATTAAAACCTTACAAAAATTTAAAGCAGTCTTTGAATTGCTGCATCATTTTCTTTCCTTGTATTCAAAAGCATCATTTTCTTTCCTTGTATTCAAAAGCAGAGCCAGATGAGAAGCATCTTGGAACTTCACAGACAGAAACTGTTTCAAGGGAGTAATTTGAAAAATATGATAAATTCGGGGATTAAATAGGAATAATACTCCTAAGCATCTGGTGACATTCCACGGGGATTGACTTGGGAAACTGAAGACATTTTGCCAGTAATCCTGAAATGAAAGCAACAGTGCAAGAATAATCATCCAACTGGCATTTTAAAAAGGGAGAGAAGGGAAACTTGGACACTCCACTTATATGAAATGTATCTTTCACAAACCAGGCTTAATAATCACAAACTCTCTTACACTGGTTAGAAACCTCCCTCTTAGTGATGTTTGACAAATCTGAACCACAAAGATTGAACACATTTACTGGTGAAAGGAGAGCTTTTACTGAAGCACCCAGCCCCATTCTGTGCTGTGTCCACAAACCAGCATCCTTGTTCCCCACCCATCCCTTGTCTCGGGAGACAAGTGGCATCTACACATGATGCTGCACCAAAATAGAACAGAACTGGAAAAATGAGGTCAATTCTGTCTAGACAAAACTAAAACTGCTGGGATTGATTTACTCGGTTAGAAATAGGGAACTCCACCTACATGACTGAGCAAGTTTTCTGTATTAAAATAACTTCAAAGTATGGCACAAATTGAGACTAACTTTTTAAGCTTGATTATAGAAGTTTTGGGGAATGATGCTCCAAAAAATACACTCCATGTGTGCAATTGAAGAGACATCTTCTATGTAACCAAATATTCCTTTAATTTTCTTAGACTGAGTGGTTTAGTGCAAGCAGGTACTAAAAAACATTTGATTAATTTTAATTGTTGTGAATGACAAGGTAGCTAGTGTGTAGGTGCTCCCCAAAACAACCTACCCTTTATTTCTTTACTTTATTGTAGCACTCTACTGCAGGAACTTGTTGGCACAAAAGCAGCAGAGCTAAACAACTGTGTCAGAAGCTTCTAATGTGACAGACTTGGTAACACACTAAAAGGTGAAGTACCTATAGAGGAGCTGGTAAGCTGATGTGTTCGGGAAATTAATAGTTAAAAAGCAAGGCTTGTGTACTGGAGGCTTCTTAAAATTTGGATCCAATCATATATTGCAACAGAACTCTGAAAAGCCGGGAACCCTTTGCAAAATTTTTTTGGAGCTTAGTAGGGAATTAAGGGCCAAGGTCAAGTCTATGCATTGATATACTTTTCTTTTTTAACCCACAAATGCTAACTAGATTTGAAAAAAACACTTTTTTAATTATTAGAAAACTTTTATTTATAATAGTCTTAAGAAGAGAGTTTTGGAAAGGCTACTTGAGGTTAGTTCACAAAATTCTCTTCATGCTTAGGTTGTTGGTGTTACCTCTGTAAACTTGCTCAAAAGGCCCTGAGGTGCATCATGCTGGGGGGATAGAAGATGTGTCTGAGGGACAGTGGTAGTTCCTATGCACACCACGTATTTTATTGTTTGCCCTATAGTGTAGTGACCTGCTTGAGAGACTGGGTACAGCAGAGCAGCCCCTCAGCACGGACCTGTTTTGACTTCTTGTGCCTGTCAGTGCTTTTAGAGTGGAAGGTCATTTCCCTCAAAAGATGTTTTTGGGGTTGCTTCTTCAAGACAAGCTCAGCAGAACTCAAAGCACGTACAGCCCAAAATAGCCCTGGTTACAAACACAGCTGCCTTCCAGCTATTCCTACCCGTGCCTCTCTTTTCCTTGCTGCCAGACAGATAGCATGTTATCACAGTTCCAAACATAGCTTGTACTTCAATGTAACTTACAGGGCTTCTGAATTTATGACGTGCAACATTTTCCAGTGCTTCTAGAAGACTTCAGTCCCTTCTCTGAGGTTCTCAGTCCATTCCTCTAAGAGTGAAAAGGGCAGCAAGAGGAATCTGTTTTCTGTTTGAAGCATATTGAGGAAAAAAAGTCTGGTAAGAAGCTTAACAGTCAGCATGAAAATCTCCTAATTCTGAGCTACTCCCAAGTTTTCTGAGACTAAAGGAGAAGTCTGTCAGGAGAAAGGAGTATGGTTTTTGTGTGGGCTTTAACACCAAAGTGCAAACAATGGTAAATAAGTACTGATGGATTGTTAACTGGGGCCTGGTTTCCAGCAGTGCTTGAAAACTGGACAACACAGGTTATGTTACAACCCAAGATTCCTGAAGAACCTGTCATAGGGAAGCATTGAATGGAAGATGAGGGGTGTTTGGGAGGAGAGAGCTACTCCAGCCCTTAATATATTCGAACAACACAATGATGTCTTATCTGTTGCTCTTCATTACTAAAAAGAGAAGATCTAAAAAATTTCATGTGCCCTTTTCCTTCAAATTTTGGTGGAATCTGGATTCAAAGTGGGTCTCAGTGTGGTAGCCATTTAGGGATATTTAGATTGTTAATGTGCTGATTATGCCTTTTTTTGCCACTTGGGGTCAGCTTTTCTAGGCATATGAAGCATAATAACCTGACAAATTGCAGAATTAATGCAGAGATTGCTCACAGAGTACAAGTCGTGTTTGCAGGGCCACTGTTCCAATGTAAGGAACCTGCAGTGTGAAGGGCAGAGGAGGAACAGTCCCACTACTGTAGTGACTGTGGCAGTGGTGACATACAATCGTGTGGTTGCACCCTTGGTGCTTTATGGAAGCAAGTGATCATGTTAAGAGTAAAGTGGAAAGATGAGAAATCAGACTGAGCATCATGTCTGTGGAGATCGGCATATTTGGTGTGAGTGGATGGTAAAGTATGAAGGCAGCAGAGGGAAAAATTTTTATGCTAATCAAGGATGCACTCCTTAAAAAAAAACAACAACAAACCAACTACAACAAAAAAAACCCAAATACCCACAAACAAACAAAAAAACCACCACAAAAATCCATGAACTCCAAGAAAAAAACAAACATTTCTACCTGGAATAATGAGTCCTTCTTATTAGAGTAGGTTTTAAAATCTCACTTGTCACTCTAGCTCTTTTATTACACTAGCTTTTTAATTGAGTTATGTGACTGTTGAGTAACTAATTAAAAAGTACCATGTGATCTCATTGGGAAAATATTTCTCTGTTCAGAGGAAGGCGGGTTTTAATTAAACCTCTTTTGATGAAATAGTTTTGTGAATGTAACAGTGACAGTACTTTGCTACTTTAATATTTCTTGAAGTAATAACGTGGAAAATTTGAAAATAAAAATAGAAGAAAATCCATCAGGGGGAGTAAATGAGATCTGAAACTTTGAATATTCTTTGAGTTCAGATTAATAAGTTCATTGCTATTTTAAACAAGCCGCTAAAAAAAGTAGGTGCAATAAGAAGGTACTCAAAGCAGTGCTAGCGAATGTTCCGGAAGTTATTGGCTTTATGACAGAGACCAAATGAAGCTGTAGAGTGTAAAACAAAAAAATGCTTCAATGATATTAGTATATTCTTGATTGTGATTAAGGGATATAGATTTATTCAGGTGGTATATTTTGATTTAAATGAGATCCTGCCCAGTTGTTTGCAGAAATGAGTCAATGGGTTTGTCTCTGGGGAAGAACAGGTAATGGAAGTGAGTAGGGAGATGGGGAAGAGGAATGGAAACATCACCAAAGGAGCCAGGGGAAGTCAGGAGCAGAAACACCACGAGCTTCTTACAGAAACCAGTCACTAAAGTGTGTCACTAACAGGGCTCAATTTTTGACAAAATGTGAAATGGGCACAATCTCTGCAGTTGGACATATGAGACAGGATGTGGCTGTGAAACCCTGGAGGAAGTCCACGTGGCTGTATGTTTATAACTGGGTTTTATTGGAAGAAATCATCCTGAGGGAAATCTTCCTATGAACTTGACTAATTCAGCTACAGTTAAAGGCTGAGGAATTACAGGAAAAGATGTTCATTCTCGTCTTTTGGGGGGATGCTGAAAGAGGCTCTGTGGGCTGAATGAGAACCTGTGCCAGAAGAAGCAGAAGGATCTCACTGGTGGGAAGATTTCTCATCATATGGTGTAAGGAAGAGATTTGCAGCACATGTCATGGTCTTTACACCTTGAGATTTTTTAATACTCCTGCTGTAGAGCACTGGAGGGCACACACCACCAAATAAGGGAAGAGCAGCCTTCTGTGGCAGTTTCTTTTTAAGGGAATGGGCGTACTGTGTCGGGGAGTGTATGCTGTGGTGAGTAACACCACACCTAAGAGTTGGGAAAGGATTTTCAGCTGGCCAGTTCCTGCTTCTGTCCTCTCTAGCAGGTTGTTCTTTTCATGTCATTCTCAAACATGAATGCAGGACAAACATAGACTATGGAAAGCATGGTTAGTTGTATGTGGATAAATTCTGTGTAATTAGAAGATTATTCAATTGACTCTTCGATCTGGTACTGTGTATTACAAGGTTCTGAAACTGCGAACTGCGTGGCAGTCACTACTTTACAAAACTGAACCGAGAGGGTAATCTATCACAGCTGTTTGTTCTCACAGTGCAAAAACTCTTTGTCCTGAGTTGTCACATAACTAGTGATACGAGTTGAGCTTATAATCACGTTCCTCTCTCACATGCCTCTCAGCAGGAGCCTTCTCACAGTGGAAAGCTGAGTCTGGCAGAAATAGATTAGCTAACCTGTTTACTGCCATATCTATCATACATACATCTGTGAAGTCCTGTACCATTATTCATTTTAAGTAATGACTGTAATTTTATTGTCTGTAATGCTGTTAGGGCTGACAGAAAAGTAGCAGAACAGTATCAGCCTTTATTCACTTATGTGAAGAAGAATGCAATTTTAAAGCAGTACTATAAAACCAGAGTGGCTTATTATAGTATGCAATGTTACACATTCACTTGTACAAGGAGAGGACACAAATACTGTGTCATGGAACTATGAAAATGTATTTATCCACTTGAAATAGCTGGATAACTTTTCTGGTTGACAAGGAGCAAAGCAGAACAGGGGCATTGGGACCCTTAGTAGGAACATGCTTGCTTACAGAACCCTGCTTAGAAGATGAGCCAGAAAGTTTAGTTGCATAGGAAAAGTCTTCCCTATATCCTATCATTTCCCTGGATGTCTGGCTCCATCTTAAATCCACACAGAGCTGAAGTGGCCACATGTGTGTTGTAGATAGGACCTAGTCCTTCTCCCTGCTGACAATACCTTTACTGGTACAGTAACAACTTCTGCCCACTCTGATACTCTGAGAAAAATCTCTGCATAAAACATTTGGTGTGGGCTTACGGAAGTTTGCAACTAAAAAACCCATTTCTTAACTGTCTCCACAAAAAGCAAAAAACCTCATTGAAATAGGATCTGTGAACCCTGTGACTCTGGTTACTCAGCATTGTTGGATGATAACATACTGCAGCTAGGAAACAGAAGTGCTTCAGATTTCCAGGACTTGTGCAGTCATGGGGCACTCTTTTGCCACTTAAGGCACTTGTTTGCAAATGGGTATTCTCTTCCCGCCTCCCTCCCCAGCTTCTTCCCCCTTCCTTACCCCCTCCTTCTCCCCTCCTTCCCCCCCTTTATATTCAGAACAAACCAAAAATCTCTTTAAGTAATGAAGGATGATTTATAGCATCATTCTATGTAGTTTATAACAAGCAGCTCATGGTCTAGTTTAATAAATGTTACGCTGTAATCTACAAGCTTTCTTTTTCCTATTAGCTCTTCCCTTTTCTGAGCTGGGTAGTGAATGAAGCTGAGGAAGCAGAACATCACAGGAAGGGAAGTAATGATGACATCTTTGGAATGTTTTTAAATTTACTCCCACAGGCTCTCGTGTTTTTGATTGCTGTTGTAAGATTCTTTTTCCATACAAGGCTTATGCATCAGCAGAAAATGCATTAAGCATTTATTGCACAATATTAAGTATTAAGTAAATGGGGTTTTTTGGGGATAATGGTGATATTTGTTTTCTTCCCTCTGTAAAAAGAGGAATTCAAGAACGAAGAAAACTCCCATAAAATACACTCATACATTCACCGGAGTCTTAATCCATACATAGATGGTATCTGTAACACAGGGATAAAAAATATAAAATACAATTCTGTACGAACTGTTAGATTGGGCTATAAATTTTGTAAGGTATTCCTTGTCATGAATATAGGGGAATACACACCACTGTCAGAATCCCTATGTGATACATCCAGAGATGTCTGGTATGCTTTCCATTAGAATAAGAAGCTCTGAATGCAAACTCTGACTAATTGCTGACATAAGTGGACAGCCAAGACGTGACTCAGGACTTTTCAAAACCTTTCATCCGCTTGTGAACTGTGGCTTCTCATAGTTTTATTCTTACAGGCAGTAGGTGCCCTGGTAGTCTGTTTTGCAGAGTCCTGATTAGACTTCTGGCAGGTTGCCTACACTGCTGTCACAAAATAAGTTTCCTAAACATATTTTTAATTTAGTTCTAGAATAAAAACTGTACATTGTTTTGAAAATGAAAAGAAAGTCTTATTTTTCCAGTCACCTTTATTTCACTAGAAAAGTATAAATTATCACCATAAATACAGATATCACCAGTATAAAAGTTAGATTCTCGTTTATAAAATAAATATTAAAAGACAAAGCAACATCTACCTTCAAATCCCAATACCAAGATTATTTGAATCTATGCCACAGAAACTGTTCATTCATCAGCTCTTTAGTTAAAAATTACGTTCAAAATGTAGTAAATACTACCTATTCAGTGCTTGCATTAAGTGAGTTATTACTGACTCAAACCCTGCAAAGTATTTGTTCTAACACTTACTTGGAACTATCAGACTACCCTGTCAGTACAACTCTCAATGTAGTGTAATCTGGATATGCTTTCCAAAGGGATAGCGGGTACCTGCTCCAAGAGAGTTCCTTACAAGTCACTAGTAGAGTAGTTTCAGTTTGTTTACCTTCAGTTGTCTATATTCAAATATAAATAGACCAAGTTAATTTTATCCAAGAAGTGCAGAAATAATAGTAGCAATTTTGTCACATCTGAACTAACAGATCATTTCACCAGTTAATAATATTAAAAGGCAGATAAATACAGGTTTTGTTTCACAGAAACAGAATGATGTTCCTTTAGTTAGGTAAAGGACATGTATTTTTCAGAAGTAGTGTTCTTTCCCCTCACAAGTACCGTAAAGCTGTACCATCTTCCGGCTCAATAAGGCCATACTGATCAAGCCAAAAGTACCTTTAGTTCACAATCCTGTTTCAGACAGGACAATAGAAGTGGCTTGGGAACAGTCTATGACAAGGGTTGAGCTCTCTGCAGAGAGACCATAACAAATTAGAGAGATGAGCAATCACCAACCATATGAAGTATAACAAGGGCAAGTGCTGGATTCTGCACCTGGGACTGGGCAACCCTGGCTTTGTTTATAGACTGGGGAATGAAAGGTTGGAGAGCAGCACTGTGGAAAGGGACCTGAGGGTCCTGATTCATGGCAAGTTGAATATGAGTCAGCGGTGCCCTGGCAGCCAGGAGGGCCAACCCTGTCCTGGGGGGCATCAGGCAAAGCATGGCCAGCTGGTCGAGGGAGGGGATTGTCCTGCTCTGCTCTGCACTGGGGTGGCCTCACCTTGAATATTGTGTGCAGTTTGGGGCACTGCAATATAAGAAAGTCACTAAGGTGTTAGAGAGCATCCAAAGGAGGGTGATGGTGAAGGGTCTTGAGGGGAAGCCATATGAGGAGCAGCTGAGGTCTGCTCAGCCTGGATAAGAAGAAACAGAGGGGAGGCCTCTTTGCCGTCTTCAGCATCCTCATGAGGGGAAGCAGAGGGCAGACATTGACTCTTCACTCTCGTTTCCAGTGGCAGAACTCAAGAAAATGGCATGAAGCCAAGTCAGGGAAGGTTTAGGTTGGATATTAGGAGGTGGTTTTTCACACAGAAGGTGGTTGGTCACTGGAACAGGCTCCCAAAGGAAGTGGTCACAGCACTAAGCCTGTCTGAGTTGAAGAAGTGTTTGGACAACGTTCTCAGGCACACTGTGTGTGCCTTGGGGTATCCTACACAAGGCCAGGAGTTGAACTTGATGATCCTTGTGGGTCACTTCCAACTCAGCATATTCTACAATTCTATGATTGTATCAGATCACCAGAATGCTCCTCCAGCCTCCAGCCACTAAAATTTGGGCTTCAAAATTCCTGTTTCAGAGAGCCTAAAAAGCTCCACCCAATTATCCAATTTATGGCTTTTTGTTGTGGTGGTTTTTTTGCCTTGGTGCTGCCATTAGTGTCCACGATACTTTTTCCTTAGACACCATTAAGTGGTTGCTTTTCTCTCGCAGCTCTTACTTTCTTGCGTTTACACAGAATCACTGGTAGGACAATGGCAAGAGTGATGACTGCAATTGCAATCACTGCTATGATGATAAAGACTTCTGCTCCATATTCTGTAGGGGAGGAAAAAAGTGCAAGATTCAGTTATCAGAATCCATAATGACACAGTGCTACAAACTCTTAGCACTCATTCCACTGAATGAAAAAAAGGCTTTCTATATTTTACAGTACCACAGAATTCAGTGTGAACTAAACACTTTTTAACATGAATTTGCTGAACTGAGGTGAAGCTTTATTTCACCTGGTTCACACTAGGTTTTAATCTAGTTTAGTTAGTGCACTAAAATACCGTGCTAACACCACAAGAATAAATCAAACTGTTCCCCCTGTCCCTACATCATTTCCATCCAAGTAGGAATTTATTCTAGGTTATAAGCTAGAAAACACCAAGAGAAGAGTTTTCTATTTAAGTTGTAATTAAATTGTAATTTATCACTATTGTGATAAACAAAAATACATATTTAGATAGGGAAGTTAATCTGAGTTCATCTGCCAATTTTAGAAGAGATTTTCTTATCTGGGGGAGAAGAAAGATACAGTACAGCAATGTGATATTATTTAAATAATATTGATGACTTTATATTGAAGAAAGTTTTATCCAGATTGTTTGTCTAAAATTTGACTGGCTGATTCACTGACCACTCCTTAACTTATCTACTAGTAAAGAAGTCAATCTGCCAACCTCTGACCTTGTAATAGTAAAGAAAGTCTTAGTCTCACCATCTGCTTTAGGGGTAACTAAAGGTCAGTTCAAACTAAAGTCAGTGGATAGGTTTCCAGCACTCGTATGTTTTAGAGCTAATCCTTCAAGCACTTACTATGGAACCTCCTATTGGAAGAATCTGAGGGAAACAATAGTGAAAAAAAACAAAGCTGAAGGCTAGTGATGAGATCTGAAGCCTCAGTGACCAGTTATCAATTCAGACAATTTAATCAACACAGTTGAGCAAAACCCTAAAACAAACTCTAACTAGCTGAAGATGGTGGACTCTGACTTGAAGTGAGTTCTTCGAATGAGTTTCCATGTTCTGACTGTGTCTTCTAACTTACACAGTAAATGGTTTATAACAGGCATCCCAATTTAAAGACATGTCTTTTTGTTAGAATGATAAAGACTGTGGTGTGACAAACGTCACCGGGTACCCACCGTCGAAGATGCCCCTTTCTGCAGTGGTGCAGTGCATCACGCTGGTTTGACCGTTACGGTCTTCTCTGCGGGACGGAACGAATCCCTGGACATAGAAGCAATAGTTCTTTGTGCTCTCAACGCTTACTTCAAATGTATGGCTTTTTGTTGTTGCATCTTTCTAAAAGGAAAAAAAAAATATTTCAAGTGTCAGCTCTTAAGGTAGTACAGAAATTGTGTAACTATAATACAGCTACAGAATATTAAAATTATTACAGAATGAAAACTAGAGTTAGACCTTACCTTTCCAGAACTTTGATCTTTCCAGTAGTAGAGTTTGTATTCCAGGTCATGCTGGAAAATATCTCGAATACTTTGAAAGCTTCCATTAGGAAACGTATATGGTGTAAGTGGATCTTTGATCACAACATTCAGTTCCGAACCTTTTTGTGTATAATTCTTTATCTCTGGTTTTCCGATAACAGCTAAACAAAGATTTTTAGAATTAAAAAACTGATATCATCTTTTCTATGCAACATGCTCTTCTTTCTTCCACTCTTTATTAACTTCCCGTCTCAAATCTATTCTGACTTTAAGAAGCCAAAGTAATAGGGTGAAGTCCTGGGTTGTAAACAAGTATCTTCATCTAGTACACAATGTTAACAAAAGCTTTATGCCTGAATGTCTTCTGCAGTATCAGCATGGCTATTGTAAGAATCTATAGAAAAAAACCTTTAAGCTCAATCTAAATCTTCTTTAGGTCAATGGAACTAGTCTTGAAAGGAAGTTTATAATAAGATTTAATTGGCAATCCTACTTACTCTGACTATAAGGAGTAAATTTTTCAGAAAGTGCATAAGGTGGTTCTTCAAAGTTATCCATCCCCGCGGGCATTACAGACAGTATGTGGGCTACGTAGGTCTCTTTTACATCCTTGAGCGCATCAGTAACATCACACTCTGTTTCTGTTGTCCGTATGCATTTTTTTTTAATGTCAGATGTCTGTCTGAAAAGAGCGAGAAAGAAGTGTCAACAGCTTCCAACCAGACACTTACATATTTAGATACACTGAAAAACATTTTCCCCTTAAGCTGTATAGATCTCCCTCATCCGGTAGAACAGTCTTGCAGGGGTATTAGGCTGAAAAGAAGAGAACACTTGAAGAAAACCTATTGTGTACAGCTGTATTTCACAATTCAAAGTAGAATCAAGTGAAGTAAGTATGATCCATATGACAGAAATATGTTATTGGACCCATATATGAATTAAACATTAAATTTTTTATATTAATGGATAGAAACCATAAGTAGTTCTGATTTTGCATTTTTCTGCAGTTGCATAATTTATTTTAAAAAATATAAGATGCATAAATTACTTTGAATGTGTTATCCTTGATGCATGTGAAAACTCTTGCCTTAAGAAACATCAGTTGCTATAGGAAGCTCTGTTGACACAGTTTAATGTGACAACAACGTCTCCGCATATATGTCACTTGGTTTTGCAACTATGCAGTGGCAAATGTTACTAAGAACCAAACAGTAGCAGCAAATTTCGTTGCAGAATTATGATTTTAAAAACATTGACAAAAAACGCTTATCTTGATTTTTAAAGAATAGAAAACATGTCCATTTACCTGAGAACTAGTAATGAGATCAGGAAAAAAGTGTTAATTCCCCATTTTACTTCCTAACAAGAAGGATTGAAAAAAAACGTTATTACTCCATTTTTTTCCTTTTTTTTTTTTTTTTGCTGGTGAATTAAGGAAAAGCAAAATTGTGTGATCTCAGCTGGAAGAGCAAGAGTGGTGACTTTTGAAATTAACAAATGAGTTTTCCTCAAAATAGATCACGTTTTATTTTCAAGAGTCACCTGAACTCCCTTCTTACTTCACCAGATTTCTTATGTCACAGATCAGTTATTGATAGTGTCACATGAGATGCTTTGAAAAGGGACAGAGATTTGATCTTTGGGATGAAACAAATGTATTCTGTAAATGTACAGACATGAGAAAGCAAACATTTAAGCACACTTTGGAACAGCAACTTGTTTAAAGAGGTGCCTGTGTTGCAGAACTACACCTGATTCTACACTGAATCTTGGGCAAACAGATTTCAATTTTTTGCAAGCAAAACCACTGGAAAGAAACTCCAGATTCACGAATTTAATAAAATTTGTTCTGCTAAGTGTGTGCTTTTAAGTCTACTAATCTAATCACTCCCTTAATGAAAGAGCACATTAGGCCATTGCACTGGTGTTTCATCCATTAGTCATGAGAGAGAGCTCTCATGCCACTTTTAGTTAGAGACAGAAGAGACTACAGTACCACTTTTTCATTAATATGTAGGAGGTTTGATGATGCATTTTCCCTTTGGGACAAATTTAATAATATTCTATGTATTAAAATGAGAGCTAAGAACAACACAGATTTATTACTGAACTTCATGGAAGTTTTTGTGCAGTTCTGAAAGGTGTGTTAGACACTTTACATTAGCTGGCTACCTTTTATGTCCACAATATTTTATAGTTTACATAAAACATGATGACAGAGGACGTGTCGACAGAGGTAGAGGAACAAAGGTGATTTTTAGTGTTATCCAGCAAAACAAATTATTCATTTATTGTGATTCACCAATTAGAATAAAATGCAGACTCATTTATTAGACACCTCCCAAGACTGAAGACAAAAGACTCAGATCAGACACCTTGAAAAACATAAAAAAGGTGAAATTCTATCTAATACATGGTGTGTCAGACTGAGCATCAACTTCTTCGAAGTATCCTGGCCTAGATCTCTCATGCAGCTGGCCTGCACCAAACCCCAGAACTGAAATACTGATCTCTAGCTCAACTCTCCATTTTTTAGAGTGGGCAAAACCAGAATCCTGAACCACATATTCTTATAGTTGGATACAAAAAACTATTAACAGCTGGGTAGGGAATTCTCTTAAGTCCTAATGTTTGGGCTCTTTTCCTGTTACATTTACTCTCGAACATATTCAAACATGCTCTATTAGCTTCTTCTTCAATCGCCATTAATGGATATACCCTGGTGTTATCTACTTACCCGTGTATTTCTACAGTGTAGAAGTAACCTGCTGGTTTTGGCTGCCACTGTAGTATAGTTTTAAAATTGATTGAAGACCAAGTTATATTGACTGCTGTCGGTAGCGCTGCATAGCCTTTAAATACAGAAGAGAAAAATATCAGTCATATGATATGTAATTCCTGTTTCCCTGCAGTTGCTGTTTAGTTAAATGAAGCAGTTGCTGATAATTGCTACTCCGAAAAATTGTTTTTGGGAAAAAAGCTCAGTCCTACCATCTGGGCTCATGCTCATCTTTATTAAAGGAATGTGTCCAGGCAGAAGTGAGAAATATGAGAAGAATATTGTTTTCTGTTTTACAACTCTCAAATCGATGAATTAACTTATTTGGAATTCTAACTAGCCCTTTTTGATTCAAGACCTCTGAAGACGATACAAAAGCCTGAACATGCAGAATGTTCAAGCAGCAAATAAATGTGGTGCAGTTCACCAGGACTCTTGGCCCCCACAAGCGGATGGGTGTCCGCCGCGATGATCCACGACAGCCACAGCTGCTTCGGGGAACTGTCTGGGAGGAAGCTGGATGGGAAAACCCCTCGCGCCTCTGTAACCTCTGGAAATCCAGGGTTTAACTGAGCGATATCCTACTCGTTTTCAAATTACCACCTTCTCTACCTCTTCGGCAAGCTCGGAGCTGGGGCAAGGGAAGGAAATCTTGCAACCTTACCGCAACTGCCGACCCCCGAGCCTGTCCCCGCTCCCCGGCAGCGCCCCGGCCGCGGACAGTGAGGAACTCCACAGAAGCCAGTCCTTGGTGGCCCGAGCAGCGGCCGCCGCGGGCCCAGGGCGAGTGCCCGGGTGAGCGCCGCTGTCCCGCGGCCACAGGGCGAGTGCCGAGAGCCGCTGTCCCGGGGCCAGTGCCGCTGCCCCCCTTCCCGCGGCTCTTCTCGGGCTCCCTCGGGGACACCCCGTCCAAGGGGTCCGAGGGGTCCGAGGGACCGAGTCCCGGCGCCGATCCCCCCGTCCCCTCCCCGTCCCTCTGCCCCGCCGTCCGTCACGCACCGGCGGCGGCCAGGCGGCACAGCAGGGCGCTCAGCAGCAGGGCCTGTCCCGGGGTGGCGGAGCGCAGCATCCTCGGGGAGCGGATCTGACGGGTCCCGACGGGTCTGAGGGCGATGAGTGCGGCGGGGCGGGAAGCGCTGGCTTATATCGGCAGGGAGAGGCGGGGACCGCGGCGCCTCCCGCGGGGCAGCCGGCGCGGCCGGCGGTGGGAGCGGCGGTGGGAGCGGCGGGGGCCGGCGGGACACGAAGGGGCAGGGAGTGTGGGCGGCGGAAGCGCCCGGGTTGAGCAAGCAGAGCCGGGGATCTTCGAGGAAAGCCGTGAGGAGAGGGGCCCTGAACCGCGACCCCGGACACTCCTGGACGTGCCTGCAATCCGTGTCCACCTGCCTGTTTGGTGTCCCCATACATTCGTACCGCCCCTCGCTTCCCCTCTTGGAATAGTGGTGAAACTGGACACCACTGGATAACCAGTTTCATCCACTGCCAACCTTTGGCTTGGCTGTCAAGGGGCAAACAGCACCCCAGCTCGGAAATGGCTGCTCTGTGAGGCAGCTGGTCATGCAGAAGTGATGTTGGGTTAATTAGCTTTGATCCTGTACATTCTGAAGGTCTAAATATGTCAGTCCTTGCCTCTCCATGCAGAACGTCGGACACGGGTGCTCAGCTAGATGACATGCTCTATTCCCTAAGGCCTGAGAACGCGCACCCTGTCAAGGCTCACCTGTCACACCAGACACCAAGTTTTAAGTGTTCAGGGCTTAGTACCTCACCTCTCCCACAAACCAGGGGCCTGTTAACCCTTTTCCTACAAGCTCACATTGGAAAGGTATGCAATTTTAACTGGTAACAGGGAATCTGCCTCTGAAGAGGGTTGTCTGAATCTCAGCCTTTGTGCCAGGCTCCCTGGCCCCTCTGGGATGTGTGTGGCTCTCACGGTGCTCCCTTTCTAAGCAGTTAAACCGAGATTCGGAGCCGGAGGGGTGCGCGCTGTAGTTCTGTCTAATACTCAAGCTCTAGAGGGAGCTGTATTCGTACTGAGCTCAGGGGTCTGCCTCAGGAAGGTGGGAAACAGACTATGCGGTAGAACCTGTGTCATAGTTCAGGTAGATATATAAATTTACAGTCTTAAGCTGACTCTTCTTTTTATTTTGATGCTGCTTTGTACGATGTATTTGGAATATATAGGTAAGAGACTAATTGGGAAGTTTCATATTTAATTGCCTTTAATTTTCATGATTAACACATACTTAGATGCAAGGAAGCAGTTCCATCTCATAACGCAGAATAAATGCATATGGACCAAACTACAATATCTATTTCAACCACAGCCTGCAATTCATATAATGTGTTTCAAGGCACACCTAAGCCCTGGATTTCTAAATTACCGAATCCAGCCATACACCTTCTCATTTTTCCTGCCCTGCTTTTGATCAAATTTCAGCCATGTCTCTATGTAGTTGAATGCCAGCATTACATCAGCCAAAAATATTGCATGCTTTTAACCTGGTGTAGAATACAGATCCTGTGTGTCTAGCTTTTCAAGATTGTGACCTTATAAGATCACAGTTGATTTTCAGAGGACTTTACAAGGAGAAATAGTAGTCGTTTAAAGAAAAGAGATGCTTATATGAAACTTTAAGATCACCTTTAGGCTTTAATTTCACCTAATTTCCTTGTAGTTTGGCCACAAAAGATAGAAAATGGGTCAGCAGGGGTTTCCAGTTTTTATGTAGGTAATCTCAGGATCCCCTTCTCTTTCTCACCCTTCTCATTACCACCTCTTCTGCCATGAACTCCCATACTTGAAATAGGTGAGGAACCATCCAGATGCTGTCCAGACTAACCGGTGTGACCACTGTTACCTTATTCCTGTTGCCAGCAAGATATTTCAGTGTTCGTTAGCACTAAGCTTTTAGATGTCCTTCTCCATGCTGCAGAATGAGAGGCCAAAAGTTTGCCAAAGTAAACAGTTTAAACCAGCTTACCTACCAGCTGAAGGGGGTTGTGTGTGGTTAGAGGAAACTGGATAACTTTACCGAGGTAACCATTCTGAGGGAATGAAGTTGAAGGGGAAATTTGAAAGATGGGGAAAGACAGCATGCCAGTGCTGCTAGATCAGGCTGGCAAGGGAAGGGTGTGACAAAAAAGGGAGAAGTACTGAGGTGAGGAGCTGCTGCAGCCTCTGCTCTTCTTGCTCCTCTTGGCCCAACTGCTTGGCACTGCCTGGCTCCAGTGAGAGGAACCTCACAGTACCTGACATGGGCTGATGCCCCTACATGGAAGTCTGCTCAGCAACTAGTGACTTAACTGTGACATTCTGGTCGCATTTCTTACCCACTTCATGGTATTTTAGCAGCTCATTTAACACAAAAAAATTGCACCTTATTTCAAACATATGTTGCTACATGCAAGCAAGCATTCTGCTGATATAGAGTTTCGGCAATTTGTTGAGAAACTTAGTATTTGGCTCCCACAGTGTAACGTCAAAATGTAAGCATCATCTCTGTACATGTCTCTAACCATTTTAGTCATCCTCTGCTCATTTTACAATCTGCAGAGAAAAAAATTACTCCTACGATGAAATCCACATTTTCCTGATACAATCATCTAAATGAAAGTCAAATTAATTTATTTAAATGTTGAAATAAGTGGAACATTTCTATTGGTGGAGGATCTTCCTGTGATTTTTTAGAATATGTGGGAAACATGCAATAGCACAAGCCTGGCTGCATGTTTTGGGTTAGATGACCTCTTCCACTCTGTGACATCTTCACCCTGGTGAAATAAATGGAGTCAAGGTTGTTCACCATTGGGAAGGTTTGCCAGATTACAAGCAGATTCTACAGATTTTCTTCCCTTGATATGTATGTTACAGAACCAATTCACATATTGATTATGGTAAAAGTGAGGAGAAAACCAAAACTAAACCTGTACAACTCCTTTTTCTTTTAAAGAAATACATGTATTTATTTTTACTGTATGACCCACCAGGTCTCTAAACTGGTTCACTTAGAGAGAGCTACAAAATAATTCCTTGCTTAGCAAAGCAATTGCAACACTGTGTTTTCTGTACTGTCATATATAATTGTTGAAGTGTAATGCCTCAGGTGACATCAGTGACAAATTGGTTTCTTTACGCTGATAGTTTTGCAAGATTGTAAGTAAAATGTAAGTAAAATTTTGTAATACTTATTAGTGTTTTGAAATTTTGTTGTGTCACAAGACATTCATCGCTCCCTGCTAATATAAAAGTCAGCAATATTGTCATGCTCAATAGTGTAAAATTTACTCGTAAGATCTGAAATCCCTGGGAGCTTTTTCCAAAATGAAATTGCTCCTGATATTTCTCTGGAATTTTAGATCTTTGTTTAATTTGTCTTAGTGACCCATATGATAGGGTAATTAATGTAATTATACAGTGAATTGTATTTAATTACAAAGTTTAGATAGACAATCTCTGAGTTGGTACCTGTTTCTTTAAATATCTCAACATTTCTCTTGCAGAGCTGCTGTCTCAAATGCCATGTTATAAATGCACCCACAGACTCACAAATACCACAGTGTAACAGTATTTTTAATTAAGAGGCTTTGTATAATGATGTAAAATTGGCTACCAAGTTCCCTTTTTGATGCTTACTCTGTGGTAAGCAATGTCACTTAACTAGTGTAATGGAGTGAAGAATCAACATTTATACCTAAAAGTAGCTGTGTTTATTCCTGAAGTCTCCACACCAGTGAAAGCCCCAGTACGGTGAATCACTTGTGCATCCCTGATTTTCTTTTTATCTAAATTATTGTAAATGTTTCTATGATTCTAAAATTACCTTGTGATTTTACAAGATCATATGTAGCTTAACTACATGTTAAGATAACAGAGTACCACTGGGATAGAACTAGTTTAAAATTTAAATCCAGTTCTGACATTAATGGATCTTCATTTCACTTTTAGAAAAAAAGTAATGAATACGCAAAGTTGATATAAAAATTGAAATCTGCAAAAGGTGTTTCTTACAGGGGAATCACATGGACAATATGAATTTCTTGTTGACAGTAGAAATCATGAAGCAAATATTTGTATGTTTTTTTCTGATATTCTGCTTTCAATATTTGTGTTGTTACCACATTAGTCATACACATATCTCTTCGTTTGTCATATAGATACTTTAAAAAGAGACACTAGCAAAAGAACAAATCTGATGTGAGTTTTTGGGTCTGGAGAGGCTTTGGGATCCTGTGTGGAAATGATGCCTGCTTGGGGGAGAGGCATCCCAGGGAGGGAGGCTTTGAGCCTTTCCCACACTTGTCATCATTGCTTTGGTGTTAACTCCAAGTTTCTATTTCTTACTCACAGAACGATGTGTGATGCATTTATTATCCTTTTTGGAATTTTGTTTTGCAGCATTATTTCCTAAAAGGGAATTTGACCAGCAGATTTGTGTGCATTTAATTTCTGTGATCTTCAGGAACACCTTGGGGTAAATACTATTGTGTAAATGAAAATTTAAACTATGCTTTGGTTAGTATGATGCATAGAAGACTTCAGAAAGCGGATGTCGACAGCAATACCACAGCTGCGTTGAGAGGAGTGGTGGGGCACCGCTGCAGTGCTGTGTACAGCTGTGTTTGTTTACTACTTGCTAGAGGGCAAGCAATTACAGAAGGAATAATAAATGTCACTGAAGCACAACAGAAACTATGGAGATAGAGACACTAAACTGTATCGATTCCCTCTGTGCCAAGGTGCTTTTGGCTGGCCAAATCAAGCTGTTGCTTGTGATTCTGTCTGTATTCCAGGTGTTGTACCACGATTGTGAAGTAGGTTCTTGGGGTATTTAGTTTACCCCATAATATCTTAATGACATCGATTGATCTTGCAGTTCTCATGCATCTCTCTTGTAGGATTTATCTTTCCCGAATGACGCTAGACACAACTGCAACTACCAGACCTTATTTACTTAGTTTTTTTTCTCGAGCCTTGGGTTTGTGAGGAAGAGACTAAATTGAAGAAAAGGCAATATAAATGTTAAGTGACAATAAAACCTGTTTAAAAGGAGGCAAGTACATTAACAGTAGCATCTTTTTTTCATATTGAATCCAGTCTCAGCTCATGACTCTTTACATTTGAGGACTGAAATAAATGTGTTTTGCTAGGCCAGTTATTTGTAACTGTTAGAAAAACTTATTTCCCATTCTCACCGTTAAAAACCAGTGATTTTTAAATATTAGATGTGGCATATATAACTTCTCAGTGAAAGTAGAGCTAGTCAAATTCAGTGTTCTTTAAAAATATTCGCTGTAAGCATGTCTTGAAGGTTAGGCAATTACATGGGTAAAATAAAGAAAGCTTAAATTTGAACAAATGTGATCTCTACGCTGTCATTAAACTTAGGAACTGTGAGAGAGGAAAATGTAAACAGCACTCTGACTTTGCTATTATAATGTTTAATCCTCTTGTAAAATAGCTTTCTCTTTTGGAGTAATTTGATACAACAAAAAACATTCTGCACTAACCAGCAAAATTAAATTGAGAATTTCTTTAATATCCTGCATCTCCTTGTTTATGCTGCCTTTATCACTAACTTGGGGGTGAGTAGATTAAAGATAACTGGAAAGTGGATCAGCTTAACTGTAGGAGAATAATTCTGGATTATATTATATATTATATATATAAGCCTGCTATACCAGTGCAGTTCATCTGTTGAACAGCCCAGGAGACTTAATTCTGAAATTATATTTCCAAAATCTGCTTATGTGTGTCAAACCCAAGGAGAGTCAATGAGCTTATCAAAAATAGATTTGACTTTTAAAAAAATATCAGAAGTTCCCAGTTAGGACTGGTGTATATGGGGAACTTTTTTACTATCATGCATTTTGAATTACAGTCTGTGCACCAGTAAGGACATCAGGTAGATATGGCTTTGATTCTCCAGCTTCAGGTAGTAGATTGCTGTGTCCTTTCTGTCATCTTTCTATTCCATCAGAGTACCCCATTTTTCTCCTTCCTGGGGAACACTAGCTGAGTAGTGTTGCACACTGCATACTGTATGTTGCTATACCTCACCACAAGAGTCAGGATTGATTCCCTCCTTGATTGGAGGCAGCCTTTAAAATTCTGAAAGTTTTCTGTACAATGGGAAATGGCTGATTTCTAATAATTGTCATGTATGAGCCACAGTACAGTCTTTATTTTGAGCTTTCTAAGTTTCTATTGCAATTAATTAAGTGAAAAAAAATATGATCATAATCACTGGAATTTAATATACTTGTGTTTCTATTTTCCTCGGAAAATGAAGCATGTCAATGATAGCTGGAATATAATATTGAATATGAATTCATAATATATTAGTTACTGTATGTGATTAAAGAAAGGCTTTTGGTCAGAGATTTTGAAAATAAATAATGGTATGTTGTTCAGAAAAATGTATCTAAAGTTGTATCTTATTCTTTAGTAAAATCATAATGGAAAGAACACTATCCAAACACTACGTGTATTATCTATTTAACTTGACATAATTGCTCACAGCTTACTGAATAATTAAATATCACTGTAAAGTGACATTATTAAAAAAAAATGAAACAGTGTAAATAAGACATAAAATTTATTAAAATTAGTATACTTGTACCCCCAGTGTCAGAGTCAAAATTTTGTTTTCAAGGAACAAAGAAAATAATAAAGTGCATAAAAGGCTAATGCAGCGCCACTGATTTGAGCATTACATTCCTGTGTGCAGAGCAATCCTCCTGCAGCAGCCAGCACACAAATGCATTCTTTCACCATATCAGGGGGCTGACAAAGTGCACATCTAGTGACTGTGTGAATTGTTTTAGGAGTTAGTAAAGAAGGGAAGAGAGGAAACATCCAGTAACCAGTATTTAGCTAGAAAAGCTGTGTGGTTTGTAGCAAAGAGCTGAATGTTAAACCCTGCAAGTCTCAAGGATTTTAAAACAACTATGTCATTATATTTTATATTTTAATGTCTTAGGAGTCAAGTTAGGGTCTCTTGTAAAGCCTAAATGCTGGCATTCCAAACTGTTAACTTTGAACATGTAGCTGTTTGATTAGCTCAGTTTAGAGTTTTATGAGTGTATTTGAAAGGAATGCAAAGTACATAGAGGAAATATGTTCTTATGTTGAGTGTTTTCCTTAGAACAAAAACTAAAAATGAATAACATTGATCGATCTGAATTTCCAGTTCTTTTGCCCATAAAGAATAGGTACTTCCAGATTATTCTATTAACAGCGAGATAGGCTAGGATTTTAAGTTTGAAAAACTGATTTTATTTTAGTCCAGATATCTTGTTTTTTCCCCATGACATTTAACTTCAAAATCACATCAGACTAGTTTTTGTTTCCTGGAATCAGTCTCCATCATCTAAACCACACTGACTCCTGCTGAGACCCACAGGAACATGTTGGACTATATATCTCTTCTTTTAATAAACTCAAAACTAACTTGCATTTAGACAAACATCAGAACTATTCACTTTTTAAATACAATAATGTAGTATAAGACAGAAGAGAAATGTAAGTTCTTATTAAATGAAAGTTTTCTACTCATTCTTTCCTACAAAACATAGTCCTGCCCTCCGTGTTTGCTCTTTTCTCCACAGTCTTTCATGGGTTGCAGTAAACTTGGCAAGTCCCTTTAGATCCTTAGAAAAAACTTTTTAAACTCAGTTAGGAGAGTTGGCTTTATATTTGTTCCCTGATCTTCTCGGTAATCTCCCATTCTCTGCTTTTACTGCAGGCTTCTTCTTCTCATTCATTCTTTTTCTCCTTTTCTTTTTAGCAGAACATAACACACAAGACAAAATAAACTGCAAACATCTAATGAGATAGCATCTGTTGCACCATTAAGGCAGATTGTAATTCTGCAATAAAAATTCCTTTGTAAGAAGGATTTTCCAGGTCCTCCTTATGAATAAACAGTCCCTAAACATCTTCGACATCTGGGATGATGACCTAAAAGAATTAGAGTTTGAGAATTGCCTCAAACTGTTCATTGAGAACCAGATTCTCTTGAACAGGATGCAGAGAAGACATCCCTTCAAAAGAGAGGCCTAACCATCACCAAAACCTAGAAGTTATAGTGAATAGGACAAACTGTAATTATTCTCCTCGGGCCTCTAAGTTACAATTGATTTTATTACACAGTACTTACATCTTCATTTGCAAAAATAGTTTCTAAATCACTATATGGCAAGCTATTTACTAGATCTGGTTGAAAAAAAACTAAACCCAGCATTTTCCATCACCACATTTAAGTGGCATTTCATATTATTTTCGTGTAACAGAAGTGCAATTAAATTCAAAATGCACGACAGAGACATACAAATTTCAGAAACATGATGCTTATCAACTTGAGAAATGACCAATTCATATGTCCTTGAGTTGCGCTCATGAAAATAAAATTCGTACTTATGTAATGAAGTTCAGTTTAATAGAGTAATAGCAGCACTTCAGCATATACAGGGTGCACTGTTTGAGAAGAGGGTTCCAAACAGGATGGCTAGATTTGTGTGTCTCCTAACTCCTCAGAAAACCAATAAGCCTAATGTTTAAACAGTATGCAAAGCAAGTATAATCTTCCCCTGTTAATCAAAGCAATTGCTACTTCTTTTTCACTTTGTCTTTTGGTAAGAGGATGCAAGAAGGGAGAAGTAAATAGAATAAGGTTGGGTCTGATAAGAATGCAGAAGCATATTCACGTTCATATGGGTACAGAGATACACACAGATACAGCCCAGTGTAGCTCACGCTGAATCACATACAGGTACGTCCAACAGTTAATCTTGCTGGAGGTGGTTCCCATTTTCTAGTGCAGGTCCTATATGTAGGGGAAAAAAATGACTGTACAACTTGCATAGTTTCTGCATAGGTGCCTTTGTGCCAATAAAGGTCATTGAGTACCAACTTAATAACAACTCTCTGAGCTAGCAGCATATTAGTCTTTGAAAGATATAGAAAGATTGGGAAAGATTTAGCTAGATAAACATAGCTTTGCCCTTCCCTGTGAATAATCTGTAGCATCAATGCTAATCTTTTTCTTTATCAAATATAATGCTGTGTGATATTGCAAGACACTAAAGGCAGGTAACAGTGGGCTGATCAATTAGCAGTCCCAAGAAGGGTAAAATAGACTGTGGACCTGCTGTTGCAGTCCTTGATAGTGTTTCCACTTTCCTGCTTTTTTTTTTCACGATCAGCCCTGATAAATTTTCCCAAAATGCTTTAGAAAAAAGAAGATTATATCATTATCTAGATTACCCAGTTCCAATTTTAAATATTACTCTATTTTGTTAATAACTTTGTTAGAGTTTTAAGATCTTCAAAGTATTTCAATTAAACATAAAATCTGGCTAGGCAAACTTGAACTGCATTTTTCAAATGTTTCACAGGATCCTTTTCTCCCTCTCTCCTCTTATTCTGAGAAGCATGATTGACATAGGCACTTCTTGACAAATAGCAGAAGCAAATTGCATCACCTTGGCATTTTAAAATCTCAGGAGGAATTTGAACCCTAGGTGCTGCCTTTTCAAACACTTAGTACTGCCAGGCAGAGACAGACATTCAATGGGGGAGGTGAAATTCCATTAACAGAGGCTAGAATTGGTTGGATTTCAGCTTCCAAACTCATTTGATATAGTATTTAAGCTCTTATGGTATAATTCTGCTTATATCCAGACTTGCTATCTTGTGTTGAGTCCAAAGCTATGACCTCAGAATCTGAAAGATTGCATCCAGTCCTTCTGTTTGTGAATATTTTACAGATTCTCAAACTCATTCAAATTCAGTAAGTGTTTATTCTTTTTTAGTTGTTTGAAAAGACTGACTGAATTAATTGGGAATTCATGTAGTGGTGTGTAAAATACACAACTAAAAGTTTGGATTCTTAACAAGGTTTTTGAATTAAGCATGCACTAAGAATTTTCTCTTTCACTGGTTGTGCTAGTTCCTAAACCTTCCTGTAATAAAGATTATGATACTTCCATTTTTAGGAAAGAAAGGATGTAGCACTAGGAACTGGAACTCAGACATTTTCTGAATCTTAATATGGCCTGTTTTGCCCATGAATTGACTAATGCAATGCTCAGTGTTTCATCTGAAACAGGAATCTGAGAAACAAAAAATACTAGACTCACAAAAGCTTTTATGGGGTACTTGAAAGAAAGGATGGAGTCGGACATTTTCTTGGACTTAGATTCGATGGCACAGAAGAAATTTGAAGTCAAAAGAAACTAAGAGTGCACAGGGAGGCACATTTTCTTGCTGCCAGAAAAGAAACAGGCAAGTTTTGTTCTGCTTCTTTGGATAATTTGCCAGTGATCAGCAGTGTAGACTCCCATTTGATAAAGGCAGGCAGAGAACCAGCTTTTATTAGTCTCTTTTCCCATCTCCTCTTTCTCTGTCTTCTGTAACGTACATCTAATTTAATTCTGAAAGAAAACTGTTCTTAAAAACGAATATTGCAGTTAAAAATGCTGTTAAGTTAAACTGGCACTCAGGTTAGTGTCTATAATAGCTCTACATTTTGCCTTGATCACTTGGCAAATACAGCTTGTATTCCATATGTTTCCATAATTGTTGCTCAGCAACTAATTCCCCTATTAGTTGTGAGGTTTAATTGCCTTTACCCGGCTGAGTTCTCCATCTCCTTTCAGGTCTGTTCCACCAACTCTTCTAGTTCTCTCTGTCAGTAGAGAAGTTGCAAATAACAGAGACTGTTAAGTGCAATGGAGATATAATTAACATTAGATATTTTTGTATCCTTAACTTTATTTATTCCTCAGAACAGTAGTTCTGGTAAAATGTTTTACAATAATTTGCTTTCAGAGACGGGGTAATTAATATAAGGAAAAATACATATTCATTACATCTGTTCTTAACTTGCTTTTTTCCTGTATAGCTTAGTCTTTCCAGATAAGTGAACTCTAAGAGCAAGGCTGGAATATGCAAATAACTATACAGAAATCCTTTGACCAAGAAAGTTACACAGGTTTAACTTTATTAGCAAACATTTTCAGTGTAAATCCAGCTTCACTGTCAAAATATTTCTTTGTCCAGAGACTTCATTTTCTATTAATGACATTTTTTAATTGCAAAAAATAACTTTGAGCTGGATATACCCAGAAACCCAACTCCAGCTTTATAAATATTTTTGTTGTTAGTCTTGGAATTATTCCCCAATGTATAATGATATTTTGGTTTTGTCTTCTTTCAAGTGTCTTTGATTTGAAGATGAGTGACTCAACCTTTTACTAATTTTGCTTCAACAGTGCTTTCAGAAGAAAGACAGCAAATAAAAGTCAATTGCTTGTGTCCTACTTTAGGTTCAGAGATTTTCCTTCTACACTGCTAGTTGAATGCTGAAGTGTGTACTACTGAGGAAGATCAAAAACTATCTTCCATTACTAAACAGACATAAATTCTCTCTAGATCTGAGAGAAGTTGTCAGAAGATTTTTCAATTACAACCTAGATTTATAATTTGAAGGTATGTAGTTCATAACAAGTTTGAGCCTGTCAAACCTGGAACTGAGTTTTAGATCACATAGTTCTAATTTATTTGCAATCTTTGTATAGTTGTGCAACTCTGTTAAAAGAACACATATTCTAATCTTATTTACACATAGCACTGAGGTATTGCTAAGTGCCATTCTCAGCTTGACAGATGAGCTTAGTGCAAAACATCTATTTCAAATGTTTTGATTTGATGCTCTGAAATTCTACAGCGCATAATGTATTTGAAGAACCAAATTATTCTGCCTTATTGTTCTCAAACTCTAGCCAACACCAGAACAGCAGTGTGAAGTGAAATGTTTTACAATAATTTGCTTTCAGAGCCAGGAATAATTAATACAAGAAAAAATAAATATTCATTACATCTTTTCTTAACTTGTTTATTTCCTGTATAGTTTACTTGCTCCAGACAAGTTAACTGTAACAGCAAGACTGGAATATGCAAACAAATATAGAGAAATCCTGTGACGAAGAAAGTTGCACGGGTTTAACTATATTAGCAAATATTTTCAGCATAAATCCAACTTCACCAGTAATCAGCACCAGAACTGTGTGCTAGATTTTTGTTTCAAAACTCTGATATTTTTTGCTTTTCATTTGGTCTCTTTATAAGAGGCCAAGTGAACTTTTCTTTTTTTCTCCTTTTTTTTTTGGAGCAGAAATGTTGCTTGATGTATTTCCTCACATGCAGCAGCAGGTAAAAAGTGTATGAAAGACAGACACAGGATTTCTGAAGAAGAGGATGTGACATCAGAAATAGGGAAGTTTGGAGATTGTGGCTTTTCAGCACATTAGGACACTTTGTCATGCACTAATGCAATGCTGGATCCTACTTTAACTTGATCTGTGTTAAATGCCTCTTACCATTCCCTCTTCTAATCAACGTGCTCTCAGAAACTCTAGTGTCTGTGTAAACTACCTAATACAAAGTTTTGAATACGAGATTGACAATTCTGAAGTGTTATCCCACACTTTTTAATGTGTAAATGGCTATAGAACTGCGAGGCATAGAAGAAATGGGCCTGGGTTAATTAATGCCTGTGACATTTAGGAAAAAGTGTATCTAGCTAATTCAGTTTGGACTATTTGGAATAGAAGTAGGCCACGAGGTCATATGAATGCTATTATATTTATTGTATTGGTGACAGTTGCTTATTTGCTGCATGATTTTATTGCTTCCTTATTTTTACTTCTGTTTACAACTATTAGTCCCCGTTCTCTTTTCTTGAAAGGTAGTTTTTAGAAGACAAAAAAGGACAACTCCCCATGAATAACATCTTGATTTATCTGGGTACTTCCAGACAGAAAAATAAACAGATATGATTCTATGATTCTAAGTGAAACTACTTTCTGTAAGAGATCAGATATCTGAAATTTTCAGAATGGAGAAGGTACAGTGAAAAGGGAGAGTACAGAAAAAGTGCAAAAAGGGAAGATATTTAAATCAGTGGGATGTTACTCCATTATAAAGAAAGACGTTTTTTGAAATACTTTTTTATCTAGTATAATGCTAGAATTCCATGTGTCTTTGCATCAGTATAGTTCCCTGTGACTGAAGCTTCTTAGTATCATCTAAAAAGAGGTTTAGTATCATCTAAAAAGTGGTTTAGTCTGAAGTCTGTGAAAGTTGATAAAGCTTACAGAAAATCTTTGTGATCTTGCAAGCATTTTCCACCTCTTTATGAGGCAGAGAGGTGATAATGCAGCCTTTTAGACTGTCCCCTAGGAAAATGAAGTTCTTCCAAAAAATAAATATGTAGTTTGAAATAACCAGTCACAGTCATATGGAGATCTGTAAAACAAAAGGAGTGTTGTTGGCTTTCCCCCCACAATGGTCAGGAGAGAACTTACACTGTGGACAAGAGGGTGAATGAGCTACACATCAGTACTTTAGTAAGTGCTTTTAAGGTTCACCTTCAATCCTAATTGTCAGCCAAGATTTCTAATTCTTCCATCTTTGCAGATAGGTAATACAGTGGTGAGATGGGCCTTATGATTCTTCATACATCATTAGGATTCCTAAGAGGTACCACGAGCAGCAAATAAGATACTAAAAGCAGTACACTAAGTTAATAAAAGGAAACGGTAACTTAATCTGCTAATGGTCAATAACTATTCCAATGACTGAAGATTTTAACAGAGCAGCCAATATAAATGGTACACTATGGCTATTACTAGATCAAGATCAAGTCCACCACTAAGCCATGCCCCTAAGCGTGACATCTGCATCTATTTTGGTGAACCATGAGGGGAAAAAAAGCCTGTAAAAAGGTGCTCAGACACTTGATTTGAATGTTTTCTCCTTCTTAGCAAATAATCTTTAAAATGGTACTTGTATCAACAATTCTTTTTCTTTGAAATGAGTTAATTTAGGTGTTATAATTTAGGTCTTATCTGCTCTACCAAAAGGAAAGTATTATTGCATCTATAAACCAGTCCTCTTTCTCCCTCTCTTTTTTTTTTCATCCAGTGTAAATGACAACTAAAATTCTGTTTTGTGTCTTTTGATGCATATATTTCTGCTATTTCTTTATTGTTTGTCGTAGCCAGAGGATGAAACTTATTTTTTTGGTCCTTTATCTTTGCTCCATGCTAACATTTTATAAAACACTTTCTCTGATTCCTTACAGAATAACAAATGGTATCTTTAATTTAAAGATATTTAATAATGCAAATGTCTTTCTACAAAAAGAACGTAGTGAAGATTATTCCAGTATATGTATGAGAGCCACAGAATTGTGTTGAAGCCTTTAGAGGTATGGTTTTGTTTGCAGCAGGGGTGGGGCTTTGTGGTGGCAAACAAGAAACTAGTGAAATAAGTGGAGTTTACACTGCAGCTACCTTACATTTGTAAGTGGTTTTATCTAATCTATACATAACTTAAAAATTTTCAGTTCTATCAACAATTATATTTTTAATGGTCCACTGTAAGGACAGAGAAATAGAGCAATGAGCATGCAAAATACAAAAATATAGAAAAATCCAAACCATTTAGGATTTTATGTCTCTAAGATTTCTACTGACAGTGTAAAGAAGACAGAGTAAAGGTACTGATTAAAATGTAAATAACTTTTTAATCAGATGAATTTTACTTACCACTGTCATCCATCAAGTAATTTTTAGTGCAATCAAAGCTTGAGATTTGTTTCCTCTACAAAAACATTATAATTGCATTTTCAATGCTCTTCAGACTTTGTTTATCTCTACGACAACAAAAAAATCTGTATTGCCATGACTTGAAATATGAGAATAAAGGCATAGCCTATAGCTCCCATTTAATTTTCTGTCACTGCAAGATGTGCACAATGATTGTACAACATTCTTGGCTGTATCCTAAATAATCCTAGGACATCAGGCCAAAACCTCACCATACTGTAAATATGCTCAGATCAGCAGAATGTAATCAAAAGAGGATGAGCTGATCTTCTGCCAAGACAGCTAGCCAAGTAGGTAAGGATTTTAAGAAGTATTAATTAATCTTTTTCTAGGAACATTAAAGATCTGCTAATTGTTCAGGGAACTGGAACAAGGGATAGTTATAGCCAGCCAAAGGTTGTTCTTCTCAACAAAACGTTTCCCTCCATACCAGCTTTTACACCAAGGCTCCCTGTTGTTGTTTTAAAGGATCAAATTTTAAAGAAGTTTGTTATTTAGGAACCTGTCAGCCAGTAGAAGATACATAGTACATTTCAATTCTAGATTGCAGGTTTATATTATAGAATTAGCACACTTATTTCAGTTTTCTGTTGTACTCTACTATGACCACTGTTGTAGAATTATTTTACTTACCTAAAGCAGGAATTCTTGACAGATGTGCAATGGGAATTTCAGAGTGTTGTGATTTTATTTTTTTTTAATAGCTTAAGTTATGCAACAACGTGTACTGGGTAACAGCCAGCCCCAGTATTTCTTATGGTGAATAATGAATTATTTGTTATATAATAGATATATTAATAAAATATTTGTCAAAACCAGTTTACTTCTTTAAGAAGTATTATTTTTAGCAGAGACTGCAATGTCACCAGACGGACAAGATTCTGAAGCAATGTTGTAAGTCTTTAATACACAAAGGATTTTACTAGTATGAGTTGAGCCTCTGTAAGGCCATGGAGAGCAGGTTAGATATAAATCTGAGCAGCAAAATTTTACAAGGTTTTGAGCTTTGAGGTTGGGGAAAAGATAACAGCATTGTAGGAAAAGAACCGTCCACATCATCAGTTTTGGTCAGCTGCTGCCCCAAGAGCTCTGCCCCTCCAATTTACAGCTGAAAGGTTAGGGCTCAGTCATGGCAGTTTTCTTGCTTCAGAGAGCAAACTGTCACAAATTTAAATTCAGTGATAACTTCAAGCATTTCACCATATTAGGAAACAGCTTCAACCAATACTGCAGTTATAGGGCTTTTGATGACTTCTGATAAATCTAAATGTTAACCTAGATAACTTGCATCATGATTGACACTTGAAGTTCTAATCTTAGCACGTTGATAAAATTAAAAACAAAATTTTTCATCACTATAACAGAAATTATATATTTGTAGTCAGTAAATTGTAGTCATTTGATCTGTGTGATCAAAGTGGGCTGAAGCCCAAGGAATTACTCATCACCTGAAATAAAATACTAAAGTAGTATGACAAAAGAATGAGCTTGTGTCTCATTGCTCCCATGAGTCAAATAGACCAATATGAAATGTTTCACCTTAGTAAGATAAGAGAAATTTTACTTATTGTAATGCTGATTGGGATTCATAACCTCAGTGAGACGCTTCTGGGTGTGTACTGTTATAATAAATACACACAGGTTTCACTGAAGAGATTAAAAGCTCTTGGCACTAATAAGGGAAATGATCAAGGTAGCATTTATTGCTTAATGACACTTGTGTGCTGCGTCTGCTCATAAAGTACCACCTTGCCCTTCAGTAAAAATTGCAACAGACTATTTTAGAGATAAGTATGGGTGGGTACAGAGAGCGAGTTTCTTGCACAAGGACATGTCGTGAAGTGTAGTGTGGGGACTCAACATATTTTTTTTCCCCAGTGAGCTAATAATAATGTACTCCAGACAGACTAGGGCTTGTCAACTCCATGTACCCCAGCTTTCCTCATCTTGGGGGACAGGATGAGAAATAGGGATAGTTTCAGAGCTGCAAAAAGACTATGTAACTATAATAGACAGTGTGGTGGCAATTGCTTGATAAAATGTGGCTGAGTCACACCTTCAACCCAGACCTCTATGTAAATTGTGCAGTCTAGCCCAAAACACCTGGCTGGAGTTTGCTGACTTGAGTTCATTCCTTGGTTTATTCCTTGGTGGTTTGTTTGTCGCCTATCTTCTGTTTGGTTTTTTTATAGATTAACAACAGTAGATACGTCTAGCTAGCTTCATAGTGGTATGGAAACATAAGCAGCCATACCTGCTTATATATCAAATAATCACAGAGATTTTTTTGGTCCTCAGCCTTTTATAGTCATAGCAGAATGAAGATGATTTTGTTTTTAATATAGCTTTCAGATTAGTCAAGCAGAAAGTAAAAAATGGAGTATCTAAGTATCTCATCTCTCCTTGGAGTACTTGAGACAGCCTGGTAGATAAAGAGAAAACAAATTAATCAGATGACTGGAATGATTCATTGGAAGGTCAACAAAGGCTGGTCAAAAGGAGTTAATCGGAACTTGTCCTGAAATACACTTCCGTGCAGCAATCCCCAACTTAACCAGACTAATTGTCACTAAAAAGGACTTAATGTAATCATATTGTTGATTTAATTCCTAACGTACACTGTTGCCTTTGTCTGCAGTATCTAGGGAATTACCTTTTGTCTTCAAGTATCTTCCTTTCAAAGGATTCTTCAGCATAGCCTAACTATGACCACAGCACCGAACTTTATTAATGGTAATACTTTAAAGGCATATGTTGGAAGAAGTCTAACAAGACTTTGTTATAATACCACTTTTCCCTTGATTTGTAGTTTCATTTTACTCCTAAGTATACTTTCCCTAAAAGCTTTGACAAAAAGGCAACAGTAAGTATACTTGCTGTGACTATAAGCTAGTGATGAATATACTGTTATACAATGTTAATAGCTGGGATGTATATAAAAAAAATTCGGAACATAGAGCTGTGGGAATTTGAGACTATTGCAGATGCCAAATCATGTAATCTTTCATAAAATGCTCAATTTCATGAGGAACATTTGGTTTGGGTTTTGATTTTTTTTTCCTTATTATAGGACTGTTCTAACGTATTACTACTATAATAGTTACCTCATTCCTTTGAGAATCAATCTGAAAGTACTAATAGTCACTTTGCACTCATTTGTTCTTATGCATAAATTTGGTTTTACTCTGAATAGGTTTTTTACCTCGTCTCTTAATTTTAATGGTTCTACAGGAAGAGATTAACCTCACAATTTAGGCTAAAGTTGAATGCTAATTAATCTAAATACACACATCTGTGTGTTCAATCCACTTGTTTGCAGTATTGACTTTGTAATGTAAGGCAGGGCAGACCAGGGAGTGAGGTATGATTTCTATTCATGTGCAGTTCCACAAACACTGATAGACCTTGGAGGCATGTAAAAAAGACTGCGATAAGAATTTGGTCTGAACTTTCAATGTCAAAATTCAAATACATGTGTCCTTTATAAAACAGCTGAATTGTATCTACAACCAAGAAAGAACTTATTTAGGTAAAAGATAAAAAGATGTTATGACTACCTTTCTAATCTTCATAAATTCCTGAAACTTTCTCAGAGTTACAGGTGTCTTAGAGAAGTTCTTATCCTTACCTTCTTAGGTATTCTAGGGAACATCCATAGGAATTACCTGGAGAGCAGTAACATGAGAGATCATAACATGAAAGCATTTGAAACCAAAATGTATTGGTTCTTCAGTCCTAACTTTTGCAGTTGGCTATCTGCCATCACTATGAAAATTACATCATTTCTGAAATGAGGCTAAAGAACAACTGCAAGAAGTTTCAGGAAGTTTGCAGGCTGCATGAGAAACAGCTCTTTCATTGCTTGTGATGATGTGACACTGTGAGCAGGGTCCTTTTTCAGGGGAAATTTGTTTAACTCCGAAGTTTTTTTTATTTCAAGCAGTGAGGAATCCATGCTAGAGGGCCATTTGTTTACTAGTGCTGTCAACTGACACTAGTTACTACTATGAGAAGCACTGTGGAAACTATTTTGCAAGCGGTGTAGGTAGACTATTGCTGCAAGATGCAGTCTGCTTTAAGGGCACTTGTTCTACACAGAATACTCTACTGTAACCAGTGTGCTTAATTTCCTAATGATGAGAAGAGAAGACGCAGAGGTCATAAAGTTTCACTGACTCCTCAGTCTTGGAATATAGTAAGAAAAGGGGTGTGGCACTAAAAAGTGAAGTGAAATAGAAATGTGGCTGTGGATACCACTACATGTGTTAAGTGGAGTTTCTAACACTGGCTGGGGTTGAATGTGGCAGGTCACACGCATCTACTGTCTAATGAGAACAATGTGCTCAAAACCAAAGGACTTAGCAACTCCACAAAACACAACTTGGCTACCAAACCTGTGACCCTGCAGCTCACATTGGACAATGTTATTTTAATGACTAAATATGGCAAAAAGTGAAAGCTGTTCAAATACTTAAATTAAAAATGTCAAGATATCTTTTTTTAAACTCTCTAGTGATATTGAGAGGATGAAGGCTCACTCAGAGAGGTGAGTATGCCTGTAATGCTCATCAAATTTTCCTCTATTTAAAAATCTGAAGCCTAGAAGTTCTTTTCTAAACTGTTTTTCAGAATGCCCGAGCAAATAAATATAGCAACTTCATGGTTTTTCCAGATGAAAATATAGTAATATTGTGGAAGTGATGTGCTGATCCTCAGATTCCTTTGTTTAGAATTAGAAAATAAAGTCTTACGCGAAATGTTAATAGTGCGACTGTATACATAAACACAAAGGCAATAATGATATTGCATGTGAGCACTGAGAATGCTTTCCAAGACCAAACTGAAGAGAATCATTTTCTCTTCTGGACTGGCCACTCCTGAGAATGGTGTCACTGGGAAGGCCAGGTCAGTGGAGTCACATCTCTGAACAGCAGAACTGTCTGACACATGGCTTTCTAAATGGGGAAATTTGCACAGTTTCTTCAGAAATGTGCAAATGTTTTCATTTAAATATTGTTCTTCTGCTTTCAGTATTCTGTCACAGAAGATCAATGCATACAAAAATATTTTGAGATTGGGGAAAGTTTCACAATTTCAAAATATGACCAGATTAAAAAACCAACAAAATCTAAAGTCACAGGTGGCTATTTGCCCGTATCATTATCATCTTGATCCTCAGATTAACTAAATTCATGTTAGTTCCATTGTCTTCAGCAGTTATACAACTTCTTATGAATTGAAAATTTAACTCAATACTTTAAAATAGCTCTAGAATTTTAAAATTGCTCTGTAGTTGTGTAGTCTTTTGAAGTTCTTGTTACTGAAACAGTCACTTTTTGGCCATTCTTTATCCCTTTCAACTGTCTCAAACACTTGTAATAAGTGCTGCTAATACATAAGGTATTATGTATTAACATGATACATAATATAAGCATATAAGGAAAAATACTAAAAAATGTTTAAATTCAAAAGCACTGAGAATTTTGGTAAAAGGAATAGGTTAACTTACCTGTGAGTGAACAGGTGGTATTAAATGGAGCAGCTGAAAACTAATTGTGTCAAGAACTTGTAGCCTTCCACTGCATAGATCTGTTCTATAAATATTTTGGAGCAAGGGATGTATGATGTACAAACACCATGCAGCAAGTGTTTTGTTTAGTTGATAGGCTGGGTTGAAGCCCAGTCTGACACAATGCACAAATTCTATGCAGAAACATTTTATGATATTTTCTTTAGTGGATAGTTTGGGCAGAAACCAAAACTGGGTCAGTAAAAAGCCAATGCCAGCCAAGCCTGGCTTTATTTTTTCCCCTGTTTTTCTATAATTTGTGTTGATCCTATCATCTCTGTGTAAAGCTTGGAAAGGTTCTTTTTGGCTACAAGAATTCCCCTGGCTCAGGCATCCACAGCTTTTAGAAAGCAGAACAGAATGCTGTAAACATAACAGCACTAAACCCAGTTGTCACTGCTGTGTTTTCTGTTTCCAGGTCTTTCACAGGGCTAAGCAGCTGCTGATGTGTGGCACGTGAGGCCTCTGAAAGGGTGCAGGAGAGGGTGCTGAGGGGTTTTGGGGAGGCAACGCTCAAGTGGGGCTCCAATGCCTGTGCATTCCTCCTGTTCTGCTGATGGTGTGTGACACCTCTCTGAGCTGTTTGCACTGTTCTGGTTGTACTAGTTGCATAAAGAGCCACCTCAAATATAATCACAAGCTTTAGCACTGTTGAAAGAGATCCTTGCTTCCCATGGTGTCTCACATGCTGCCAGTGGTGGAAGGAGCCAGCGGAGGAAACGCAGCAGAGCTGAGCAGGGCCTGGGGCACCAGTGGGTGATGTGCTACAGCAGGGAGACAAGGTGGGTGATAAAATAGTAGGCTGGGCTGGGGAGAAGTCCTGCACTGTGGTCTGGAGAGGAGGAAGATGTTGGGAGGCAGTAAGGTAGAGGTGGGAACCCTAGAGCCCCTGTTCAGTCACAGAGCCACAGCCATGTCCACAGTTATGCTGTTCATTGTGAGTCTAGAACAATACCTCGACCTCCAGCCTGGTGGAGCTCTCTTAGCTTGTGTCACTCCCCTGACAGCTCCTAGCATGCTCCAAAGACCCCATGTACTGCACCAAGACTGTTCAAACTTGACTAGTCCCTCACCGATTCATTCTTGGAATCTTCTTTGCTGCCGCTGCAAAGTTGAATGTTGCCTTCATCCCTGAAGCCATTAAAAATAATTTTGACATAGCTTTTTTTCTTAAGTTTGGAACTCCTAATATGCTATGTTTCTTTAGTTCTATAACATCATTGCTACATATACACTGAGAAGCAAGCTTAGCGTTAACTCGCACATCTCTAGCTGTTTGCTGGCTGTGTCTTGCTGAAAATAACCTATAAGTCTGGGCATAAATTATTGTCATCTGCTGCAAGGGCATTCTTGTTGCACAAAGTAAATAGATTCATAAGAGATGCTTTCATTTGCAGATGTTAGAATCAGATCAATCCTACAGTGAAAGTGCAGCCAAGGTAATTTAGTTTTGCTACAGCCCTATTTCCTTATATGTTTTGGCATAAGCATTTTGCATAACAGTTTGACAGCAAAACTGCCAGAAAACTGATAATATAAAATAATATAAGTTTTCTACTAGCTTAGCTCCCAGAGTTGACTCACCATAGATCAGATCATGGTAGCACCAACTCACATTTAAAATGTTTTGGTACTGCATTAGAGACACAATTAATGCTAGTGATTACAAGAGAAATAATTGTAGTCCTTCCTTCCAGCTGAAGAGTAAAAGGAAAAATAACATAGCATTGTGTTTTATAATACCCTCAGTCTCTTTCCTGGCTAGACACATGAACTGATTTGACTCACAGAATCAGAAAAATTATGATCTCTTCCAATTGTTCTACTTTCTTTAATTACTCAACTATTCCATTTGGTTTTCGTCACTATCCAGTGTCACTTTTAGAAACAATAAGCAATAAATGGAGAGTTTACTGTTTCTTTTTAATGTAGTAACAGAAATACTTAGTAGAATAACAGAATAATTTCAGAATAGAAAAACATGCCCTCCTTGGTTCAATAATAAATTAATTCTCCCTGTTTTCTTGTTGATGTGGAGACCAAGAAACAACTCCTGCTATCCTAAAAGAAACTGCCTGCAGAAGAGGTGACTCTCTTAAGCCTACGTATGATGCCAGATAGTGCTTGGTAATTGAAACTAGACAATCTAGAGATCAGTAATAAGATGCAAATTTTTAACAGTCACTGCAAAGCAGAACATTAGATGTAAATATTATTATAGGTTTTATAATGCTTGAGATTATTCACAATGGCAAAATGTCTTTATGAGGCAGATGCTATTACTCAGACACTTCTTTAAGCTGGAAGTTTAAAACCTCTAGGACTGGTCTGGGCTGTTTCCTTTGCAGAAACAGCTTTAGTGGCACCTCTCATGTAACTTAATCTCAGATGAAAGAAAAAAAATTCTAATCATGCATCTTTGCATTCTGTCTACGCATCTAATGAAACCTGTGTCATTTGGACAAAGGTACTATATACAAATAAAAAAGTTTCACAATTTATGGGCAAATTAGTCAGAATGTTGTAGAAAGGCAGATTGTAAAAACAACTTGTGTTGATGAAAGCTTCATAATAAATACTGAAATCTCGGAAATGTAATTTAGTAATAGTTTATTTTAGTCAGGAAGACATGGCACTTAGTGCCATGGTCTAGTAACCACAGTGGTAGTGGATCGAGGGTTGGACTTGATGATCTTAGAGGTCCCTTCCAACCTGGCTGATTCTATGATTATATGATTCTAAGTATGAAAGGCTTAGTCCTGAGGTAATAAGGTTCAAAAAGTTAGTGAATTAGAATTGTAATGCCCTATGGCATCCCAGTTCTCTGTTGAAAATATAGTATTGGTTTAGGCTTTATTCATACCCCTTTTTCCTCATAGCTTACTGGCACTCTTCTCTAAATGGCAGTAACTTGTTCAGTCTTGGGCAGCCTGAATCCCATCAAGCAAAGAGGAAGGACAAATCATTAGAAATCTTTTCTTTGTACCATCCTGGAGAGGTTAAGGCCTGATTATACTTTGCTATCTTTCCTCTGCTCAGTTTTCCCCTACACTTTGGGAAATGTTCCAGTCTGTCTTTCTGTGCCTGCTCATAGGTGGGTCCAATTTGTTCCTTTTGCATAACTGATTCTGTGGAATGCTCCTTGACCTCTGATGGTTTGCTTTACCCATAAAGATGAGCTCATATCAGTTTATTTTTCAAGGGATTATGAAGTCCAGCTGCATTTGAAGTTGTTTGCTGTTCCTATACTGATGACTGATGTATGTATTGACATAGTAAATGCCAGTCCTCTTGGCATGGTCAAGTTTCTTGTTCTTGGTCAAATTAATTCTTTGTCTAACTCTGCTTTTGAAAAATCTCTAGAGTGAATATATCATAACATGCCCTGTTCACAAGGAACTCTTTTAATAGCTTAATTTCTGCCAAAATTACTTATTCTGGCTTTAATTGTTATTTGTGCTAGTATATCTCTGCTAAGACCAAGTGTGCTTCATTAGAGTAAGCAGAAATAGATCTAAGTAATTTCTTCTTCCTGTAGCCAAAGTGCAATGACAAAGTAGAAAAAAGAGAAAAGAATCAATCATAACTAAACCCCCAAACTATCAATATATTATCAGCAAGATTTTCCCATGTGTTGAGATTATTAAATAGCAGCACAAAGTCAGAATTAACTGCAGGACTCTGAAAGGTCACAAAGTGACCCATCTGCAGCACAATATTATGCCAGAAGGGTGAACTGCTCAGAAAAATAAAATGGACGTTCTTTAAATTTTCAGAAAATTAATTTTTCTAGACAACTCATTATTCATTTTTCAGGACTGTGTTACAAGGTTTCATGGAAGAAAATTTAACTGCTAAAGGAGAGCAGTATGAAGAATATTTAATTCTTTTTATGAAATAGAAACTTGGTGCATGTCCTGATTTTTTTTTTTGTTTTTAATAAGCGCAGATTTTTAAAATTTTTGCTCTGTCAGAAGTATATCTCACTGGGCTTTTTGGTGTGTTTTTTTTTTCCTGTTTGTTTTCTTGATTTGGGTTTTTTCCTTTTTCTTTTTTTCCCCATGAACATCTAAAAGTAGAAGCTCAGTATTACTATCTTGTGCATAACCAGAAACTTTTATTCTCTTTACTTACATCTGTGACAGTATAACCCCAAAAATAGCCTTAGCAGAAGTAGCTCATGTCTGTAGCATTCTCAATTATTGACTCTTTGCTCAAGAACAAGTAAATTAAAAAATGTATTGCGGAAACCACTGAGCAGGGGATCTCACAAGCCATTCCTATAGGGACTCTAAAAACATATTTACAGGGCAAAGCTATATGTGGGATATGGAAAATCCATACTTGTTAATTTAATGGGAAATAGGCATTTGTATCCTTTGGGAAAATTGCAGAATTCTAGCTTATGGGTTTGTTTAGGTATCCTCTCAATCTTTTTGTGTTGTTTTGCTGAATATTGTATGGCATGCCATACAATTGCTGAGAGAGCATTCTATTTCTGTACTTGTTAAATTCATGCCAAAATATACAGCCTACTGTGCAGTCAAACCAAAAGGGATTTGATAATTTGAAATTCCTTTTGCTGATATGCTATCCCATCAGTACAGTCTTTGCCAAAAGGAAATCCCAAAAAAGTCAAAAATATCTGACAGTTGTATTACCTAAAATATTTGCCATCCTGAGAAATCTAATTTTACCTGACATGCCTTGCCATGGGTGAGTGTATTTGCATTCTTAAGGAATGGCAGGTGACATGTGGTAGTGTACAGGTACCAGAGAGAAGAATGTTTTCGCAAAGTTTAGAAGAATACTTAGCTTCAAATTCTCCTCCCACTTCTCAGTACACTCCCATGTTGCTTTGTCCACCTTAATGACAAGCTGCTGTTCATTATCAGAGACCCTGTGATAGAGGTTATGAGTTCTGCTTTGAATAGACCTCAGAAAGATACAGTTTGTCATGATTGTGTATCTAGAAACAAGCACGTGAACAGCAGCATTGCTTGGAAAAACTGTAGAGTTCAGAATTTGGGTCAGTCATAAAATCTGGCAGGGCAGGAGGAGGGAGCTGCAACCTAGATGGGATATCTTAAGACCAGTCTATGCAAATACAAGGTGATTAGGAACCTTATCTTCTCGGATCCCACCTTTTGTATTCGTGTGATCAAATTGGCTGTGCAAGGGCAACAAGGCTCAAGTACTGATGCAGTGTTAACAGGAGACCAAATTTGGGAGTTAATACTCCAGTTGCTGGAGTCTTCTATTACTGACAACAAAAGCTTTTAAACTGCAATACAGCTTGTTCTCTTTCCTTCATAAGTGACTGAGATCAAAAAGAAAGTCATAATAAAGGAATCAAAGTTGTTTCACTGTAAAAACGGAATCAGATAAACACATGTTGATTTCAAAATTTTTATAAAATGCATTTGCATTCTTTTAATTAAATAAGTTAGTTCACATCTTGTACTGTTAAAAAGAACATACGCTGAAAACTCTCTTATCCTCAGATATGAATTCATGGAGAAGATTTTTGACACTGCTTTCCTATAATACACACCTTCAATAGTCAGGATGTAGAGATAGTTCCCTCTCAGTCTGCTCTGAGCTTGCCTTTCAGTGCCGGAATTTCCATTTCTCATTTCCTTCTTTTCTCATCACATCCCAGAATGAATGGTGAGAAGTTAATTACACAAAAAAGGTCAGGAATTTATTATTAATACTAAAAACACTTTCTTTATGTTTGCAAGTTTAGTAATGCAGAGGAATAGATCTTGAATATTGTTACATATGTAGCAGTTCAGAATTCCTGGGGTACTGGTTCATTAAGGAAAGGACAACATGGCTATTCTTCAGGTGATAGACAAATCCACTTACTTTGTTACAGTCTGTAATCTTATCTTTTCAGTAAACTACAGCACATGGTTATAGAAATAGCAAGACACAATATCCAGTTGTGTCAGAGATGTGAGGAGGAACTGAGGCCCTACCATTCCATATATGCCTTTTCCTTTAAGATGGGTTGTAGATCGTTAGAATTGTATATAATAATAATGAACCATACAAGTGTGAATCTGTAATAATAGAAAACACTGCTTTGCTGGGCATAAGAGTCTAAAAAGATGACTTGTAAACAAATATATCGCTAACTCAGAGCACACAAACTGGACTCCTTTCAGATAGAACTGAAGTGCAAGATTTGCTCCACGACACTCCATGTCTTCCAACTACAGTTGGGCTTTTTGGTCTCAGGACTAGTCTAGAATGTGTCTGTAGTAAAACCACTGTAGATATCTGGTCTACAGGACCATTTGAACAGATCCACTCCTACCTCACATGTTATTGCAGTCAAAGCTGCCTCCTATTCACACTGGCACTAGAGCTGCTCCTGCAGCAGGTGAATCCCCTTCTCACTCCCAGTCTATACAGTTTCTCACTTACTGTCTCCCTCTGGTTGCCTCAGGCTGTACCCTAGGAGTTTTTCCACTCTGATCATGTCCAGTTACTCTCAGGATGAAGTGCTCCCCTTTCCCAGGCAAACAGGCAGCTGTTCTTCATCCAGTCACAGGACTATTCAATATGCCTCTCCTAGAGACTGCATAGAAACTTATAATGTACACTGGTGTTCTTCAGAGACACTGGGCATTGCACCTGAGAATGAGATAACTGAAACAATTTGGTGTCTGTACACCTTGTGGTTTCTGAGAAACCTAAAAACTTAAAGAAAGAAAATAGTTCGACTGCTGGTTAGACATGTGGTTTCCTGTCAGGTGAAAGGTGAACTCACAGACTTCAGGGTTTACTGCCCTGGAAGCACTGGTAGTGGATGAAGTTTATAAGCATGGTTAGCAGATATTGCAGTGTTGAGAGGGGAAGTCTGATTTTGCATGCACCTGTTTCCAGGCATGGTGAGAATGGGAATAATGAAGCACTCTTGGCAAAAACATTATGGGATGAAGAGGCTGTTGGGATCTGTACAGCTGTCTTCCAAAATATGGCATTACTACAAACTAGCTTGGCAATACCCTGGAGCAGAGCAGTGGGAAGCAATGAGTAACACCTCTGCCAATAAAGAAAGGAACTGGAAAATAATCAGCCTGAAAGGTTGACTACAAGCTTCCATAAAATAACATTATATCAGAGGAACTTATTGGGCAACCTGGGTATTTCACTATATCTGAGGAAATGAGTGAGCAGCTGAGAACAGCACATCTGAAGAAACAGAGGAGCGCATAGTTGGCCTCTAACACAAGGGATCAAACTGTAGTGCTTAAGTCATTGAGGGTAACTGAAAAATAGGCACAACTGGTATAGAATACATTAGCAGGTACAGGTTTGTGAAAGTAGTTATTTTCACCTTCTGCCTTGTATCCATAATCACTAATGCATACACCTGAAGTCTGTAAGCTATGTATCTGTGCTTCTTCAAATAGAGGTTGTTTCCCCAGTTTAAAGGGTATTTTTACTTGTATCATGTAGACTCTGACTAGAATATGAAGTGGAACTTCATAACATTTCCTTGAGTCCTGTCACTCATTACAAGAGTGAAGAGATCAGTATCTGCCCCTCTGCTTCCCCTCATAAAGGTGTTAAAGACTGCAATGAGATCCCCTGTCAGTCTCCTCTTCTCTAGGCTGAACCTGTGACTCTGTTTATTCTCTGAAATCTTTATTATTTTCATTAAGTGAAATAATGAAGACTCAAGAATCTCTCATAAGGAAGCATATTAAGGCATGTCACTGGAGACTATTGATGGCTATTTTTGTAGTATATCTGTTTAAATCCCCACATCACTTAATCCCTGCAAGTCTTTTCCTCATTGTTGATCTGCAGGTTTTGGATTACTTAACACTTATTTCATATAAATCATGCAAAAACATCTCAGAGTAATATGCTCAAGGCCAAGCCACAGCAACACCTTATAAGGCATTTCATACCAGTTTCAACATGTGTCTCAGAAAACATCTGTGAGCACACGGAGTGCTTTCCGCTGATCATCATAGTACGTGAGTCAAGCCTGCAATGCCTAGGGAGAGGAGTTACTTCTTAAAATGTGTGTGAAACTTAAGTGGATTTGAGAGAAACTGTTCTCTAAAAATGGAATTATTTCTCTGTCACTGTGAAGATCATTTAACTACTATCTCTTAGCAAAAAAAAAAAAAAAAAAAAAACCACAGAAAATTCAAACTGATGTTTAAACATTAACAAAATGTCTTCAGATATTTTATTATGTTACCTGCCTAGGAAAATATTTCTTCTTATTTAAAAAGGAAGGAATGAAGAGATGCCTGAATTTGCCTAAAACTGAGGGTTTCATTTAAACAAACTGAAACCAAATAATGTTTAGTTCTGTAATAAAAACTTTAGGTTTAGGTAACCAAAACTGGAATGTTACTGACTTGAATTTTCTGCTTTTAATTGCAGGCAAACCATTGGTTAAACTTTTTCATTTACAAGTGGCTTTCCCGCTCCCCCACCCTGGTGCATTATATGTATGGCACTCAAATAGGTTAATTTTTTAAAAAGGCACAAATAACCTATGCCCTTAAGGTGCCTGCAAATTAGATGCTTGATTCAGTCATTAGTGTGGGGTCAGCTGCACAATTCAGACCTCAGTGAGTACATCCTCAAAATATGTGAAGAATTTGGAACTGGAATTTAGGTTTGGGTCCCTTTCAAATTCACCATTTTTCAGAAAAGAGAGGAAGGACTCATGCACTTCAGGCTGAAAAGAATCCTTCAGAAGTTAACATTAGTCTTTTTCCAAATATTTCCTCAATTAGTTTTAGACCAGACTGTTTCATAGTCTTTTGAGTTTCTTTACGGTTTCTGGTAAAAGCACAATGTATCCGTAGTGTGATATCATCGGTGACATGCTGAGAATAATGCAGTGAGCACAGGGTTAAGAGAGGCTCCTTTCTGCTGTGTTAAGAACTGTTCCCAGCAGAAACCATGGGAATCTGATATGATTACCAGGGTGATTTCTGCAGAACTGTGTCATTATTGTTAACAGATTTTGCAGTGAAGAATACATGTGGCAAGTCCCAGAAGAAGACAGACTAGGCAAAGGGCTGAAACTTTGACTAGTAATTGTTACCAGCTCCTTCCTACCATTGCCTCCCACACCAACCACTAAAAGCTAAACTTCTTTGTGGGAGCTCAGGGCAGCAATTCCAAGAAATATTTTTTTTTTTTTTTTTCAGAAACTACCTGATATATTTTTGTAAATTTTAACAGCTACTATTTCAACCAGCCATGTGTTCAAGCTGTTGTTAATTCTTTCAGAACGATCTTCCTGTGAAAGTGGCTCATGAATGTTGCTGGTTAAAAAAATAGTAAGAATTAGACTATTTATAGCTCTAGTGACTAAGCATATAGACTGCAATAGTCATACAGGAGAGGAATCTCATGATGTGAGACCATCTGGTAGTCTGTGAAGGAGGCCAAAGGCAGTTTTCAGTGCACATCTGTAGGCCATCAGGTCATGCATATTCCTTCCAGAAAGAAGAGCTGCTTTTACAATAAAGCATGCAGCTTCTTTTCAGAAATGAACATTTTGTTATTAGACTGCTATCCACATAGGATGTTTTGTCTATCTGACAGCCTGGGGTTTAAGGATGGGACTTCTTTGAAAAAAGGTTTAGAACTGAGTGAATTTGCATATGCTCTTAAAATAGAACACAAAGCAATGTTAGAGGTTTATTCCTTGCAAAATGTCTTTAAAGTCAATAGATGTTGCAGGTCTTGAATTGTGTCTGTTACAGATAACCTATAAGAGATTAATAGAGTCTAAAAAATTGATGATTTTGGTTTTATAACACCAAAGGAGGACATGGAATGTGAGTTTTTCATTCCTTTCCCTTTATCTGACTAGATTTTTATTGCTTTAGCCTTTTTGTTTTAGCTGGATCTGCTATATCTTATTTTGAAAGACCAAGTGGAACAAATTAAGTAAGAAATAGTGTTTCTTCCAATTGTGAATGAAAACCTTTAAAAAAATTACAGTAGGAATGGTCATCAATTTTCTATCAAATAAATTTTCACTAGTAAACTGTGATTTGTTTGAATGAGTTATATTTCATTAATTTATTTTTTTAAAGGGCTTCTGTTATCACGCAGTACCTTGTTAGAGTGGCTTGGCTGCTTCCGTTCTAACTCATTCAGCCTGCTTCTATGGAGTCCTGGCTTTCAGGACTTCTCATCTGGGGAATATCTGCAACATAATCCATTTCAGGGTTGAAGATTGCTAAACTGCAAAGAATGGTCTTAATGGTTTTAGTTCCCAAGCATGAACTTCCTCCTCAGGTGTGCTTCTAAGGATGTCCTGGTCCCTGGGACTCAACTTCTCAGTTGGTCATGTCTTTCATAGGGGTGAAAGACCACAGGTAACCCTGCACTCTAGTTTGCTCTGTTGTAATAGCAGCATGCACTTCCCAGTATTTCTTCTGGGTATTTGGTTTTTCTTTGGTTCTTTTAGTTGTGCAATAGAAATGGCAGAAACATCCATCAAGTGGCAGTGCTTAGCCCTCTCAAAATTAGGAGGAGGAGAAGTTTTTTCCCACTTAATTTCTTTTTTCTTATTTTTGAATTCTAGGTAGCAAAATTCCTGCATTTTTGTATTGTGAAACAGATTAGAACAACAAGCTGAAATTTGTATTTTAGCATGGGCATAATTCTGTGTCTTGAAGGGAGAGTTTGCTTTGAACTTCTTCCTTTGATAGGTTGAAAAGGGCCTTCACTTTATGTAATAGGTTTTGCATTGAAAAGGCTACAATCTTTTGCCCTAAGCCCTCTGGAAAATTTAGGCAGCTCTATTAGATAGACAGTGATCTTAGATGAAGTTAAAATCACCTGTATGTGTATTTCTGTAACACAGATCTTTTATACAAACCTGCATTTCTTTCCTTATCACATGAAATGGTGGAGAAGAGTTTCTGACCAGCAGTCATCATCTAGCAGTTTGCAAGCAGTATGCTGAACAAAAGTACACAACCCTTAGCAAAACTATGCCAAGGTTTCATACCAATGCTGTTTCTGGCTTGTGAGCACTATTCCAAGCAAAACACTGTCAAAGAACCCAGTTCTATTATGTATTCATTGGAACAAGGAATAAGTTCTCATTGTAGCACTGAACTCCGCAGCCTATTCAAAACCTTTTACTAATAAATTAAAAGGCAATAGAATACTAAGAAATACCAGAAATTAACTTTTACCTGTAGCAAAGCAATTATATGTCTCTCTTGAAAGAGTTATGTACAAGTTTTTTCAGAGAGTTTATACTGACCACATTACACACACATGCTAAAGTAGTAATTAATTGTGTCAGCCACTGAGTAGTAACCAAAATCCCCCAGGTGTAATAACACCATTCAGAAGCACTCATCTACAGAGTAAAATCTAGAATACTATACATTTGGCTTTGTATCTTGCCAAATGAATCTATACAGATATTCCCTATACTGTAGTGGACTTTCTGTTTCCTGTTCCAAGTAAATCAGCTAATGGTTTCATGTTCATTGAAACTATCTCAAAAGTTTCCTTTGTTGCTAGATGGAACAGGAGATTCCAGCGAAAATCTTACCTAACCTAAAAATGGCTTATCTTAATTCTTGATGAAAGGCAGTTTAATTCTTCAGGATTTTCCTCATACCTCGTGTTTTGTCTATTCATGCCTGACTCAACGTCTAGGTGAACTGACATGGAGACTCCCGGGCAGTTTGCACATTCTGCAAGAGCTCTGCTTTGCCCACAAAGTGGTTGTTAGAGACATCAAGGTGTATCACCTACCTGCAAATCAATTTCTCTAAACAGGAGGCTCTGAACCTCTCAGGGCCCAGAACGTGCAGCGAGGTGCTCTGAATTCTGGGCCCCGTGCTGTTTGCCTGTGTTATATCAGGTGTGGCTATATAAATATCGTCCCTTCCTGGACTCCTCTCATGTTTCATTAGTCCAAGACGTTGAGTAAACATTAGATTTGGATGCTTCACTTACTACCAAAGAACAAACTTCGATCATATTCCCGGAAGAACTCCAGTGTTTTGTTGGGCTGCCTTCCACATAGTCATTCAAATGGTGAAAAGCCCAAAGAACATATTGTTTCTTTTTGGGTGCTTTCTATTCCCTGTCCTGCCACTATATTGGGGATTATCATCCCCAGGAAAGCTTAGAATAAAGGAAGCTGATCAACCATCTGCTGAACAGTGTGTACAAAACACAAGGTTCTCTGACCCTGGACAAAATCTGTCTTGATTGGAGAATTTTGGACAGTCACAGAGGGTTTGCGGGAGCGGTCTGCTTCCCAAATATTTCCCCAGAGCTCTGATACTACACGGCACTCCAAGGCGCTTTCTTTCCTCCCTCAGGTTCCTTTGGGCTACAGACATCTCCCTGCTGTCTCAGCTCTGTTTTCGGCAGGATATTGGCTGATGATCAACAAGTGAGTGTCAGAAGGACAGTATTTTTCCATTAAATGTTCCAAGACTCTTTCAGGAGCCAGGCCCATGCAGCCCAAACTTAGGCCTATATTACTAGGTACCACAGTTGCTTAGTAACAGTTAACATCTTACTTGTCTTCCTGTGCATAGGCTAGAAATGTATATCATCACAGAGGCAGCCCAACTATGTACATGGACATGACAAACAGCATTATCTGGTGGATCTTCCCTAGGTTCTGAATACAGACTGAGGTGCCACACAAATGGGCAGCCTCTGTTCTTGTTACCTCCTGAACACAAGGCAAAATAAGAAAAGACCTCTCTGTTCATCCATGTGCCTCTTGAAACTAAGTCTTCATGTTATCTGACAACATGTAGAATAATGTAAGCCAAACTATGCCAAAAAGGGTTCAACATTTGGGTTTAACCCTTACAAGATGCATTACTCTCACCACTCTCAGTTCATAGCCCAGTACCATTTTCAAGTAATTTTTCATCAGAGAGTTTGCCTCTTGTAGCTGAAATACAAACCACTAGTGGGACCAAATTCTATCTCAAAGATACATCAAGGTTGTTTCAGTTTGCTTTGCTCCGTGTCACCTTTGCCCAAGTTTTCAGTCTCCATGTACATACAGAACTGTGAACTATTAAGCTACTGCTCAAGGCTGGTTTTCCGGGTTGTTTTCTGCCTGATTCACCAACACTAAGTTTTCTTACTTGGATCAGTGTTATCTGGATAGGCTGCATAGACATCTATCTATGGTGGCTTTACCACCCTGCACCTCATACTCACTGTGTAGCATTTCCCAGTGAGACAATAATCCATCTGGGTGGCTCTTGCCTCCCTTTGCAAGTTATTGAATCTCAAAAGTTTTTGCAGTGACTTCTGAGGTGACTTTACTCCATTTTAAGAGGACTTCCATATTTCCTGTAGCATCTCCCAGTGCCACAGTAGGGACTTCAGCCCTCATGGGTTCACATGCAGAAATTGCTTTAAGTTCTCCCTTAAATTGCTGCTTTTCTAACTGCAATGTTAGGCAAGGCATTGCTATAATTGCTAAAAGCACTGCTTTTTGTGTATTTTCTGTTGGATTTGCTGCTTGTTATTAGTGGAGTTTAATAATTATTCATAGGATTTGTTATTAATTGTTGCAGTTGTTGCTCCAGCAGCATATACTATAGAGTTGGTTTTGCTGCTCCTTCTCCTTTTACTGCATCTTCTGGATCCACGTTTTCCCACAGTTGTCTGTGTTGTTCATGTTTTCCATCACATACAGGTAACCCAGCCCAAGCAATGTTTGTCACAGCTCCAACAGAAAACTTTTCTGCCCCTATTACTAATCAAATTGGAAAGAATGAAATGTTTTAGTCCACTGCATGAAAAAAGGAATAATCTTAAGCACCTATGCCCTCTAGCCAATCTGGGGTCTAATATGGAGGGAACAAGCCTCAGTGTCTGTCCCCGTATCCACCATCCCTCGCACTGCTCCTGCTACAGGTGACGGTGACTGTCCCTGAGGGCTGGGACCTTAGCCAGCACTTGTCATTGTCTGTGCTGCTCCTGTCTCCATCAGGCCTCTCCACCTTATTGCATTTGGAGACATCCCCTATGCCCTGCTGAATTCTCACAGTAATGACACCCTGGTTACTTAAATTCTCATGTGCAAAGGAAATATTTTGAAATCTCAGCTGTCGATCCATTTAATAAAGAACATCACTGTATAAACTTCTGCTCATTAAAAACAGACCTCCCATGTATACAATAGAGGCAAATAAGCAATAAAAGGTATCTAGTAATAAAAAAAAAGATGATACCTTGCTTAAGTCACATGGCTAACTTCAGTCTACTATAACAGATCAAAAAATCAAAAAGGAGTTTTTTCTTTTCTAAAACAGAGTTGTCTTTGAGCACAGACTTTTAATTAAACAACTTTTGAGGATAAAAATGGATTTTCAGTCAGAACAAAACTTGTTTTACTTATGTAATTATCAATCTTATTAATATTTACAGAAATACACACAATTTAATATATAAATATCCAAACTATTCTTTCAAATACAGAGAGGCCCTAGTAAGTTTGCATTTAGTTTAATTGGTTTCATTAATTCAGTCATTACTTGTGTCAGTGTGTCTCACATTAATTTTAAATGAGTGTAGGTAAGTACATGTTTAGAGCAGTACACCAAATACACAGATTCACACAGACCTATTGAACGCAGTTGGCGTTTCTTGTTTCCAACAGCTAGTTTTCATTTTTCCCAGGACATTGTACCTCCTCCTTGCAGAGTGGTTTGGCCATGGTTTCTAATTGTGTGAGTCAGATGTTCTTCCTTTTCCACAGCCTCCCACTTTTGTATCAATCTTTTCCAGATTCATGGAGCAGAGAAATGTAAAGCATTTGAGAATCAAGCAATGCGATGAAAGATTCTAAATTTAAAAAATAATAGTCTTTTAATCTCTGCAAACAAACTGGCTGGTCTGTGAACTGAAAATGTATAACTACCAAAAAACAAAAACCAGATATTTTTTGATAGAAAGGGATTTTCTTTCTGTAGAATATGAATTTTAATTTAAGAACTTCCCAGTCATCTTCTTGGCATAGATTTTAAGCCACGGATGAGATGATTAATAATTTTTTTCTATTCCCTAGCACACAAAATTCCAGTTAAAAAAAGAAAAAGTAAATCTAATTACTTCCCTGTATCAAATAGTCAGACTCATGAATAGTCAGACTTGGACACCAGTGAGGCCACCTGAACATGTTTCTTTTCCCACACTGGAGAAAGGAAAATCTTAATTACGAACAAATTATTACGGCAGAATGTGTTTCCCCTAATATGTGCAGTAAGTGTCTGGTTAAAAGAAAGCTGAACAAAGCAATTTGATCCCTTCTTTTGCCAGCTCTTTAGGGCCAGCACTTCAGCCTGTTAGTTTCTTAGAAATCAGCTTCACTGAGTTTTCCTAACTACTGTTGGTCTGACCATAATTGTGAGTAGGTACCAGGAATACCAGTCAATACCAGGAATGTGCTGATTTATTGCAGCTTTATTGCAAACAGAAAGCAGATAAGTAATGAGGAGACAGTGCACTAGTAGAAACTATTTTGAAAAATGAGGGGTTTGGCATCCAGTGATTTTTTTTTCAATTTCTTAAAATATGCTATCCGAATACAGACTTGGAAATATGTAGGTGAACTGATAAACTCTACTGCTGAAAAAAATGGTCTGGCTTCTGACCTATTATACTTGTGTCTGTTCTAATGAGGAAGTCATAAAGCTCTTCATTCAGAAACTGAAAAAGCAACAGCCAGCAGTGGAGAGCCCAACACTGCCTCAGGGGACCAAGCCCCACCAACAGGCTAATGAGAGTCATCTGTCTCAAATTAAATAAATATGCTGGAAATGGATGAAGACAGATGTTTTTTAAAGTCAAAGATACGGATGAAATCTTTTCAAACTCGAAGGAACTTTGCTCTCAATGTGTGATTCCTGTGTACCCAGAACTCTGCCAGAGGCCTCCCACTCCAGCAGTCTGTTCCAAGACCCTACAGGAAGACAGAATTTCTGGTTCTTCCAGAGTATTTGGAAATAACAAATTTCAAAACAAAATCTATTGGAAATATTGCAATTTATACAGAAAGATCTCTTCTTTATTTATTTGCAAACAGGTATGAAACAACCTCTAACCCTCTTTTCTTATGCAGCCTACCTTTATTCTGCCAACGGAAATACGAGTCTCAAGGCCAGGTGAGCTGTGAGCCTGATGTGCTCTAGATACCTGCTCTAGATGTGCTCTAGATAGGCTTGGTAACATCCATTTCTGGTAAGGCACTTCTGTTGAACCGTTAAGTCATGGGACAGAATAGCAACCTGGCTAGCATCTGATATTGCTGCAAAGTGTGACGGGCTGTGCAGTGGCAGACCTGGGCTGAGCAGGCACAGCTATGTCTGTGTCTCTTACCCACACTACCAGTAGTCCTGCATGGCAGGGTAGAAGGCACACGAGTAGTCCCTTTCCAGTGCTAGCATGCTCACCCCGAGCCCATGTGTGAGCACAGACTCATGTTCAGAGAGTCTGGATACACAGTTTAATTATACACACATTTAAACCACTACATAAGCAGAGCTGTCAAAGTGTAGTCTGAACATGTGGATAAATATTTATACTTAAAAGATGCCACTTCAGGAGAAGTCAACATAATTCCCACCAACAAACACTATGCAAAAAGCCCATGAAAACAGATTCATGACTTCAAAGTCAACAAGACTAAGTTTTCTCAGAGCAAATCTCTGAGCTGAGAGTTCTCTAAATCTATGACATCTTCATTGGCAAAAACGTACTGGATGATTCTGAATGTCACGATACTGCAGAAAGACAGACATCCTGTAAGCAGTCAGGCTCCAAAATGTCTAGCACGTAGATAGCCTGAAACACCACCTGAAAGAATGCTCAAAAATTAACAAAGAGAATGAACCCCATGCATTCCTTATGGTTTGCATCACCAGGCAAACAGGCACACATCTTACACTATCATTACTAAATCACATAGCTTAAAAATTATTTAGTAGCTTAGAAAACGAGTCCATGAAAAATTACAATCTTAATTATAAGAGGCCATGACTGTGCAAAATATGTGTCCATATTTGTAGTGTTGTTGGCCAAACTGAGTGCGTGGTAGCTGCATTTAGTATTCTCTATCTTATTGCTTGCATGTTCTGGGCACAATATTATTTGCTAAACACAAATATTCTTCCTGTGTTAAATTTAAAACTGCTTGTGTATGCAATCCAAGCAGGATTTTAATCAAGTTCTCAAAGCTGAAAATCTTGATCACAATATTATTGAAGTTGTACTATCTCATACCATATTTACATATGCTACAAAAAGGATCAAACAGCCTCCTAATCCAGAAACTTAAGACTTCTGTCCAGCATCAAAACCAAAGGCACTGAAATTCCTTGAGAAATACTGTGTTATGTTATTTCTATCAAAAGTACAAGCAAATAGTCAGAAATGCTTTGGGGAGTATAATCACTTTTCACAAAGTAACCATCATGATTTTGAAACCTTGGTAGGTTCATAGAGTTTAAAGACACAGTTAAATACATACTCTTCATTTAAAACCAACCCCAAGTTTTAACTTTTTGGCTGTCTCTGCCTCTGAACCCAAACTAATTACTTTCAAGTAGCTCAGCACTGTAGTGGTTACTGATCATATTCCATAAAGTGTTTCTTTGCTGTGGTAATGTATAATAGGAAACAATGAGATGTAAGGGTATTTAGTATTCTTTCCCTACTACTAAACCACTATAAAGGAGAATGTGTTTATATTTGTTCTTATATTTCAAGGTATGTTGGAGAAAGCAAACCAAAGTACTGATACTAACAACAATATCTTTTTTTCATCTGAAAAACATCACAAAAGGAAAGTAGAGGTCTAGGTGGTACTGTCTTTCATTCTCAGAAAAGGGAATTGGGCCATGGGGAATTAAGTGCCTTGGTCAAAGCCACCTGGAAACTTTATCTGTCAGTTCTGCTGAACTGAGCTATGGTGCATCTATTTATATTTATAAACACATATATATTTATATTTGCTGTAAGGATAGGGCATATCTTTTCAATGTTAGCTCTGCTCAAATGTAGTTGTGAGAACCATGATTTTTTCTGAAAGTTTTGTAAAACAAACGTTCCATGAAGTGATAATAATATTTAATTGACTGTAGTGACACATCAAAGCAAGTGATGCAAAGTAATGTGCATAATAAGCAAAACTCCTGGGTCAGTGGAGAAAGGCCTTTGGCAAAGGGATTGAAATCAACAAATATATGTTGATGTAGAGATTAGACAAAGTTTCTCTCATGTAAGAGACAAGGCCTAAAGGTTATATGACTTCAAAAGGTACTTTATTAAAATAGAAAAGTGTGTTCTCTTATTGTCACAGCTTTAGTTGCTGTTTTATATTTTAATACTGTATATTTCACTGCATTTTCTGATAAATGATAGAAAATTAAGTTCATATTTTTATAAACTCACCTCCAGTGTATTTAGATGTTATATACTAGATAGTATACTATCATAGTTTCCACATCTCAGTGTGTTTCTGGATACCTTTAGTCATGGATCTGTTTAACCAGTAAAAGAAACAAGACATGGGGGATCACCTGATTGTACAAATTCTTATTGTTACACTAAGATCTGTTTCTGAGGTAAACAAACTTTCATTTCTCCATTCTAGTGTCCTAAAATAACTGCTGTACTTGTGTCAATGTTTGTTCACAAACCTGTGTGAACAGATTTTTAAAACCAGCAACTTTCACTTTATTTTTCTTTATCAACTTTTATAGGAATTTAGGGTTCACAATGAATGCAGAATTAAGATATGGTAAGCTTTTACTGAAGTAGATAGAGAGCAGCTCCTCCCTTTTGATTTCATAGTTTTTTTCTCTATTAAATTTTCTATGACACAAAATTAACTATTTTGGTATTTATTTCTATCTTGTTACCAGTGGGCATTAAACCCTAAAATGTGTCTCTAATGCAGCTTGGTTGTATCATTTTTATACATAATATATTCTATTTATATTGCAGGACATGTGAGCTGTAACATTCAGAACTGCTGTATTTTGTCTCACAGTATGTATATGTATTAGCAGTATGTATATGTATACGCATGCTTGTCAAATACATACACATATGCGTAAATATATATGCACCACACAGGGGGAAAAAAGCTCATTTTCAAATTATACCTCTTCTTTCTAAAGGCAGCTTACTGCTCATTGCTAAGGAATGTAACAGTCCTATTCATAGCAATTTCTGACACAGCATTTAGTGTAACCATACAGAGACATAACAAGCAAAAGAACTGGAAAATATTTGTATAGTTATTAAGTGCTAATAACGCTGATAAAGAGCATGACTGCCACAGACATTATGCAACATGGAGTAGTAAGTTCTGTTTCTAAAGGATGTGGTTTGAAAGAATAGCAAATAGTTTGCAAGAGTTAGAGTAGAATTTTTTTTAAGGGGTAGCATTACTCAGCAAGTTTTACATGTAAGAGTCAATTTGCTTCATTTCTTTGGGGTTTTCAGATGCCCAATTTTAGCTGGCCACAGGGAGTATATCGTTCATGTTTTTTAAATGGGAAAACGACACATTTAGGAGAAAGAAAAGCATAATAAAAATAACAACAATGACAACGCCACGAACTATTTAACTTCTGAAGTTTAAAACAATTTAGAAATGTGATTCATCCCATGTCAGAGGAGATACTAAAGGTAACTCTTCAGCTAAGTAGATGGAGGGAGGGGGGGAAGAAAAGGATGACAAACTGTTCAATCAACTTTGCCACAAAGAAAAATATATCATCAGGCTGCAGTCTCCTGCCTTGCACAGCAGTGCTCTGCAGAGAGTTTTTGGCCTCTCAGGCATGTTGCTGCCACTTGACGCAAATCACTCTAGACAGCAACCCATTTTTTGCCAAGTGTTTCCAGGGCGGATCATGGGACAGAGCATGTTGCCACTTGCTCTATGTGATTTCTTTCTTTCTCCTTCCTCATTATGGTTGTCTGGGCACAGAACCAAGGTCTGGGCATTTCAACACTCCATAGCTCCTGTGCTGTTCCCTGTTCTCACAGCACCCTGGTCACCACACCTGCGCCTGCCCTGTCCCAGGTCGGCAGCATCTGCGGGGCCTCGCAGCCGTCCCCTGGGACCCGGGGGCTCAGCAGGCACCCATGCTACAGAAGCTCTGCTGGAGACTGTTTTCTCTGTAGCCATGCAAGGGACTCACTGTATTTCTGGCCCATCCTTAACCTGATAGAATTGGTGGCCCGCTTCAGCCCCAAGCCCCACACCTCTGTGCCTGCCCTACATCTTAAGTGGTGCCATGAGCTGCACCTCCTCATTATGCTGAAGGTTCATTCTCATGTTCCTCCCTTGCCCCAGGTCTCGCTCCTTTGTGCCTGCCTCGCCAGTTGTCTTCTCACCACACCTGGTTCCAATCATCCTTCCAGCCTCTAAGCTTTACTCCACCATGTTTACTCTGCTTCCAAAAGAGCAGGAGGGCACAGCTCCTCAATGCTGCCCTGCCTGTCCTACCACCTCTCAGCCCAGGTCCCTGAAGCTCTGTGCTGCCCCCCTGGTACCACACCTCCTCCCAGTACTCCAGATTCTGTGCCTCCTGTCTCCCTTTCCACTTTAAGCTCAGTCCCACTGTCCTGTGTCATGACTGCTAGGTGGCACATATAAAATTGAACACAGACACTGCCCAAACCTCACTAATTTGTGATTTATGCTCTTTGGATGAACATTGGGTTTCTGCTTTACTAGGTGTAGTAATCTATGTGTTCTGCCTTGTAGGCATGAAATGAAATATAGGACAAGACTTCAGGTATCAGATGGTTGCTGGGATGACAGGTCTCTGCACTGACCTGTTGTCCTCACTCTCTACCTTCTCTAGCTGACTTGACATGATTCAGTGCTTTCTATATTATCCTTTTTATGGCCTGACCTTCTTAGCCTTAAACTGAGTCCACTGAGTACTGTGGTTATAATTATTCCTAAACTACAAAGAAATGCCTCTCTCTGAATTTCTTCTTGTCATTATGGCATTAAGTAAATTTTACATATTTATACCTGATTTTCTTTCCTTTTTTTTTTTCTGTTTGATTATTAAGTCAAAGTGTGAAACGTGAACTCCTTTCTAGTTTCAGATCTGACATCATATTGAGAGAGTTCTCATATACTGTCTAAGCATTATTTTTTATCATCAGAAGAAAACAAACCACATTTTATTTCTGGAGATAGGGTCTCTGACATATACTAGAAAAACAAACACCTTCTCATCTTGCTTTGACATGTCCTTATGTTACTTTAAATTACTACTGAGGATTGTCAAATCAACTACTAGGGTTTGCAAGGCAGTTCCAGTGGAGTCTGGATACTTCTTAATAAATACCTACAGTTAGAATCTTAAAACTCAAATGCAAATCCAAATTTCCTTCAAACTCTGAGACTCATTTGGTAGAGGGGAATTTCAGTTAAGTTTCAGACTACACAGAGAGAGAGTATAGTCTGAATAATATAGTTTTATTTTACAGAAATATAGATGGGCCAAAAATCTCAATTTTTCTTATTTCATTAGTGCATTGAGAACATTTTTGTATTAACAGAAGCATTTAATGAATGTTTAACTCCTAAAATACTTTGACCGCAGACTTATTAAAACAATGTAGATCCATGTCAACTCACCTAGTAATGCAAAAATCAAGACACCATCATTAAAATGTATATTTTTATCACAAGTGAAATACTGACATCTTCATAGAGTTCTGAAAAAAAATAAGAACCAGAATGCCAAAATGCTGCACTTCATCATCATCAGAAAAAAACCCCTCACATTGAAATATTAATGATTCTAAAACATTTAATATCCATTTGCTTACATTTCAAATTGGTTCAGAATGAAACAGTATTCCCTTCAGTGTCTTCAGGGAGATGGAGTTTGAGGAATTTCATGTCCCTGTTCTTTGCATAGTCTAGTAAAACATTTCTAGTAAAAAAGTTATTAAAATGTATCACACAAGAATGTCAAAGGGGCTCATCATTTACAAGTTTCACCAGTTGCATCCTGCAGAAAACAGCACTGGCTCAGGTGCCAGAGCTCAATTTGGCATTGCATATTCCACAGCATCTACAGTGAACTGAGCGCCAGCAGGACTGACTTATAAACATGTCTTGTTACTTTGGAAAGACATTTTTGTCTTTACAGGATAAATACAATTTCTCAGAAGGCAGCATTACTTACATATGGTTCCTCAAGCCTCGCTTCCCACAGTGTGTTCAGATAGCAATGTCCTGCAAATGGAAAAGCAGATCATGGTTATGATCACCCTTAGTGTATGGCTGCATCTTAAGTTCATTATTTCATCTTCTCCACAGCACCACCTCCTCCATCTGAGACATTTGTGTCTGTTTAAGCTAGTCAAGTCAACAACTCAGTATTGTCATGACTTCTTCAGGGCTCCACACATAACATGAGATAAACATTTTGTATTTACTGCTAATCATCATTCATCAAGTTGTTATTCTTGGCAATTATGCCAAGTCCATCCTTCCAGAGGAATAAACACTTGCATTAAATTGAACAAGGTTGGCCCCTGTATAATATAAATGAAGGAGAGTTAATGGCATGGCTTGTTTCCACTTTTATGGTTTTCCTTTGTTTTGTTTTAATTTTAAGCCATGACCAGGGAAGGCTGTTTGGAGTAGCTGTTTCCTAAAGAATACACTTTCAAGATGGTTGTTAAGTAAATATTTTGTAATGTGAAGATACTGCATAGCTCCTTCCTACATTATTTGCAGATTTTCAGCCCCATTCACTTCAGGCATTTTTACACTGTTTCCTAAATCAGTCAGCAACTAATTGACAGACGGATTAAGATGTTAACTGCCAATTCTGGAAATGTCAATTTCAATGTTACAATACTGTAACAGTAAATAGTAGAATGGGAAAGAAAAAGATTACTAGGCTAATTCTACGGACAATGAATAATCCACAGGATAATGACAGATCAACATTTTGACTATCAAACACATATCCTGCAAAAGTGCCGAAACCTTGATCAGAACACCTCAGTCAAAATTGGTCCAGACTCAACTGTTCATGTTTGGCATTCCCTTAAAGCCTTAGAGCAGAACACTTAGCACAGCAGATTCATTTTATACAGTTTATTAAATGTATGTTCAGTTAGAATATCCAAGTTTACTAGATTTTGGACCAGATGCTATATTTTCAAAGCACTATGGCTTGGAGGAGCTGGAGCATGAGGAATCTTTCTCTTCTGTTCCAGAGAGGCAAAGTCAGGTCCTGGAATATATTCTGGGGCCCCTTCTCTGCCTCATAAGGACCTTTGCAGCAGGGAAAACATTTGTCTTAATGCATGGATGAACATACTATTTAGTCTAGATTGGTGTTTGCTGCCTTTTCTGGTAAGGTGGCTGCTTGACCGCGTTGAGGAAAAGCCATTATGTAAACCACCACTATTTGGTATTTTGAGGGAAGATAAGTAAGTGTTAATTGTTTGGGTAAGCACAGTGTTATTACTTTACAGCACTACAGCTTAGCTGTTCTACACATACTAATGAAAAGTACAGAGGATATAGATATAATGTGACTTTGAGCCTGTAGGAGCCTGTAGGCAGTCTGTGTTTGCCAGGAAGCACTGACAGCTCTGCTGACTGCATGCACTGCTGTGCCTATGTGCAGTGGACAGAGGAATAGTCTTCTATGTAGCCATTTTGCTTATTGCCTTCTGATGTCCTGCTGTCCTGCAGCGGTGCCTCTCAGTAACAGGCTGATTCCTGCCAGCCTAGAGTTCAACTGGAAGTATAGGCATACGGACACAAGGTTTATTTTTAATAGACTTTACTGAGTATATTTGTCCACTTCATCTCTTATTACAACAACAATTTTAATTCTTGTAAAAAATCCAGTCTGGCAGTTCCAGAGACATTTTCTGTCTGTCCAATAGGTTGCAATTACAGAGCTATCCCAATTTAGACCACCTGAACTGTGCGAGCCCCCTTTGATGGGGCTGTGAATCCGAGTAAGGCAGTTTCTATCATTCATTACTCCTTTATCTGCTTTTCCTTTGTTTTCTCTTTTCCAACTTTGGTGCAACAGGCTAAAAAAAACCATGAAGTAAACCACAGGAGGACATTAGAGACAAAAAAAGAATGCGTTGCATATTCTATTTTCTGTCCTCATTATATTGCGTCCTTTCAGAAGAATGAAATGAAGTAATGAGTCTGCCCATCTCTCATTGCGCCTGGCGCACTCATTTCTATGAATCAAAGCATAGACAAATAGTTTTGCATTGTCTGCTCATCTGTCCATTGTCTGCTCATAAATCCACCCCTCCTTACTGCCCTTGGGGCTGTTCACATTCATACTGAAAGTTCACAATTTCCTTGTCAGTTTAGAGAATTATACATGGTGAACGTGGCCATGTAGCCAAGTGATTACCAGCTGGTTCGTTATGTTTGCTTTCAGGAATGCCCTGAAACTAAAAATATCTGGTCACCTGTATCCTCACAGTACTATTACTTTCAGGTTAAATATGTGGTCCCAGTATACCGGTAAACAGGCCTATATATCCCTGGAAAAGATGCTGGCAAGTTGGTAGCCCGAGTCCAAATAGATCAGACATCAATGGTTAGGTTTAATATAGTTTTAACTGTCAGTTATTCAACTATAATTTTAAACTATTAATATAGTTGTATTTAACAGGCTCTGATATAATTTTGTCATCACTGTTTAAACACGGACAATTCAGGCAATTATATCCTCAGTGTTACTAACTGTATGCAGTAGATTGACAATTACATGCTAATTTGTGCTGCTACCAATATACCGGTTACATTTAAAAAAGCACGGGACAAGTAATGCATATGCTTTTATATTTCCAGCAAGATGAGATTATAAATTAATCAATTTTTTGCATCCATTTTGCATGCAAGAACACTTGAGCATTTCAGTTTACCAGTATGGAATGTCTATTATGAAACTGTCCATCTAGTATTTGTTTCATAAAAGTTTTCAGACTCTTATCATCAGTAAATAACAGCCACAGCTGAACAGACAAGTTGGGTTTAGACCTGGTGATCAACAAACAGGAAAAAAAAAGGTTAAAAAATATGTATTGATTGAAAAATAGTACATTAAAAAAATCAGTTGCTATCATTTCATGAAGAGAATACAAGGCTGAATCAGTCACAAAAATCATAATCAGTTTTGTTATAGGAGGAAAATGTATACACAGTAACTACTGTAACAGAGGGTATCTCAGCAGCTGTTATTATGTGGTCTGTACCCTGAGAACATCAAGGGTTGGATGGCACTGGTAATGAACAGTATGGTCAACTCAAAGTCCCTCAGTTAATATGCACAAACCACAGAAAATGGGGGCAGTCTGACAAAGGTGTTTCCATCCCTGGAGAGGTTCAGGCATGAGGTGTGACAGCTAGAGAATTAATTCGTTAAGCCATTGGGAAGACAGCAAATATCAGCAAACAGTGCGTGTTCTTCCCCACGTTTCCTTCCGCTTACCATGATGAGCAATGACAGATGAGAATTATATTGAATACCTGCTTTCAGTTTTGTCCCCAAAACTTACTGTTCTATTGTTTAATATTTTATAATCTTTCTGAATTGTCTTAATAGCCAATTTCGTCCTTTCTTAATGGACAGACAGGATTTAATCCATTTCTATATTTTGCCATTGAAATAATGACAGGGAGTGAGACTCATGAAATTTCTGAATTCGTTGTCTATAATATTCATTCTTACTTATAAGTAAGAACAAAGAAAAAAACTCAAGAGATTGTGTGAGAAACTTTGCTGTCCACACTCCTAATGTCTTTTTTCTCCCTGACGACCCAATCACTTAATATCACTATTCTAAGGCACATCTCTCCCCTCTCTCTTTCTCCTTAGTTTTCCTGTTGCAGAAACTTTTGCTTGTGACCTCTGAACTTTTGAGACATCAGTGTTTTTGTTTTCTCTGTCCCACCAAATTTTCTGTTTATACCTAGCACTAATTGCCTCAAAATATATATGGATGGAAACTAAAGAAGAATGGACAACTGAGACTGGACACAGAGAAAATCAAGGAGATTGCAAAGGTAAATAGGATATTCAGAAGTGACTTAGAAGAAAAGCAAGTGGAAAGGAGATGCCATTTTCAATGTTTTTGGGAAAGATAATCTATCATGACTCCCTAGTCATGGAATGCCAAATACTGTGATAAATAAGTTGCTAGTATGCTAAAGCCCCAATTAAATAGTTTATCTCATCACACCAATGTCTAGTCAAGTGTCATACCCTGCAGTAAAACATTTTGAAAGAACAACATTTGTGGCTCTTCGTAGAGAGGGGATAGATATAAATGTTTTTAATTGCTTTACTGTGTTATGCATTAATGCTGGTTATCAGTTGTTACCAGAGCAATTGAGCAATTTGTGGATATGTTAAGTTACCACTGCTGCAGCACGTAGATGCCTTGAGTTTTGCCTGTATTTATGCAATTAAGTGGCATTTAAGTTTCCACTGCCAGAGGTGATTTCTGTGGTAATGTGTTGTGAGCTTCTCTCCAGAAAAGGTTTTCAACAGTACAGATCTTGATAAAGCTTTAGTGTAAACTCACAAGATCGGAGCACTGCAAATAAAGGCAGGCTGAATATCTGCCCCTTCCTTTTTTTTTCCCTCTGGCTGGCTGAGCAAGCTTCCTGAACAGAAAGCAATCTAGTTATGATTGTAATCAGAACTGCGTTTAGTGGGCTATACCTTTCACGTGTCTCTATGAATTTTCGCTTGCTATAACTTTTTTATTGTTTTCCAACAGCAGTTAATGAAAACTGGAAGAAACAACTATATTCTGGCAGTCTCATTCATATCTATAGCTATAGCTATAGCTATAGCAACAGCTATCTATATCTATACCTATATCTATATCTACCTATATATAGCTATATTTATCGATACCTAAATGTAGATAGATACATTAGATATTTGGATAGATAGATAGACAGATAGATATATAGATACATAGACACATAACCTTTTCTTGTGCTTTACACAGAACGACGCAGCTCGGACTCAGAAGGAAAGCAGGACCCAGAGGCAGCTGCCCCGGCCACCACCCACCCGCCCACTCGCAGGACCCCCACACCTCCACGCCACCCCCCAACTTCAGCTGCGTCTTCCCGCGTCGGCGCTGCCGTCCCTCCCTCGCGACGCCTCTTCCGCTCTCTTCTCCGACGGCTTCTGCCAGGGCGGGAGGAGGCGGGTGGGCCCGAGAAACACCAGCTCCTCCGTACCAAGGCAACCCGCACCCCCCGCCCCCGGAGGCACATCTCCAAGCCCCTCCCCGCCCCCCCACAGGCCCCCCCACTTCCACCAAACTCTCCAAGCTTCACTTGGACTCACCACGGCGACGCACGCCGCAGTCCCAGCCGCTGCGGGGAGCCGGGCCCTCTGGGCAAAGGCAGCTGGGCATGCGAAGCAGCGGCCAAAGAGGCTGCCGCCCTGCTTACAGGGGGCTCCGGCTGCTGCCTGGACCACAAAGCGCCTGGGACACCAGGGCACTGGCCCCGACTTACAGGGGGGCCCTGGGCCCAAAGGCCTGCGGAGGCTCCTTCTCTCCGCTTCGGGGGGCACCTGACCCGCTCCCCGCTAACGGGGCGGTCGCCCCGCACAGGCTGCCAGCTGAGGGAGCGCAAAGGCTCCCAGACCCGGACCCTGCTTACAGGCGGGTCCACACCCAGGGAGCCACGGAGCTCGGCCTTCCCCCGCAGCATCAAGTACCTGGCTCAAGGGCCAGGCACTGGGGCTCGTGGCCTGGGGCTCGTGGCCTAAGGCCCTGAGCTGGGCCCCGAGGGCAGGGAGGGCACACACCCAGCCCCACGCCTGTGAGAGGCCGGGGGACCCCGCGGGACACCCGCCTGATTACAGGGGGTCCCTCCAACCGCCCGCCGAGCAGGGGGGACGCACAAAGCCCCACTTAGGGGGCCGCCCCCCCCGAGGCCCGGCACTCCCAACAACGGCCTCGCGGCCTAAGGCCGCCGGGGACAGGGCCCCCAGCCCCGAGGACGGGGGGAGGCCCACGCTGGCACGTCGCCAGCAGGACGGGCAGCCCCGCGGCGCGGGTGGCGGTGCCCGCGCCGCCACTAACGGGCTTGGCTCCGTCCTCGGGAACAAGGGGCAAGCCCCTCAGCACGCTGAGGCCCTTCTGGCCCGTGCGCAGCCCGGGGGCGAGCCTGAGGCTCTCCTCTCCTGCTCGGCGGCGGGGCTGGCTCCCCACGGGTTGGCGCACAGAGCCCCTCTTTCCCTCCTGGGAAGTCTAAGCTACGCTGCCTACATCTCTACGGGGGCTACAGGAGGGACCAGCTCGCTCGCTCACTCACACCCACAAGACAAGCACACAAAGGGGGAACGTCCCAGAAGAGGGAGCAAGCTCTGTGCGCCGAGCCGTGGGGAGCCGGCCCTGCCGCCGAGCAGGACGGGAGAGCCTCGGGCTTGCCCCCGGGCTGCGCGCGGGCCAGAAGGGCCTCAGCGCGCCGAGGGGCAAGGGACACGGGCTGTGACGCACCCCGACTACGGGGGGTCACTCGGGCCAGGGGCCGCCAGCAGGCACCAAAGGTGCCAAGGGAAAAAGCCCTGCCCTGCTTACAGGGCGGGCGGGCTGGGGGTCCGGGAGAGCTCCGTTTCCCCCCTCGGGCGCGGAGGCGGGCACTCTCGCCCTCCTTACAGGGCGGTTGCCCCTCTCTCCGGGCAGCCACAGGAGCGCGATGGCAAAAGGCCAACGCCAAGCAAAGCAAAGGACCTGGCCCTGCTTACAGGGAGGTCGCCCAGCGCCAAGCCAGCCGGCGCAGCCGGAAGCTGCCCGCCGGACTCTTAGGGATCCCTGCCCCGGGGATGCCAGGGAGGGGCCTTTGCCCAGAGGGCCTTTCTCCCTGCCCCCTCTAGAGTTCGACGCTGTTGCTCTGCTTCTTGGCTCTTGCCTCGCCGGTCCACTCTTGAGCTCGACGCTGCCGCTGTTCTTCTTTGCTCTTGCCTCCAAGTTCCACTACAGTAACTTCTTTCTTCTTCCTCGCTTCTGCCAATGCAGGAGGACACAGTTTATCCTCAGAAATACGAGCTCCTCCCCAAGAAGGAAAACATCCCTACACCCCCAGAGGGAGATCTCCAAGCCACTACCCACCCACCCACCCACCCACAGGCCCCCCCACCTGCACAAATCCGTCCAAACTTCACTTGGGTTAGGGCACCAGCAGCAGCCTCAGCTGCAGGGGTTGCGACGAGCGGGCAACGCATGGACTGCTGTTGTGGGGTCAGTGGGGTCCAGTAACTCTCTTTGGCTGCACAGTGGCCCTGAGACTCCTGCAGAACAATGTACACAGCAAGCTTTCTCTTGTAATGAGGTGCAAGTTAAAGTGTCTCTTCCGTCACCACCAGTTCAACCAACAGACAACAAATGCACAACAGTTAAAACACCACCGTGGCACTCCTACCAAGAAACCAACCCACAGCCCTCACCAGCCTCAGAACAGCTTTTATACCTAAGACGGCCTGATGGGGGAGGAGGATTAGAAATTGACACCCTAGAAATCTTAGCCGGGCTGTGGCAAACCAAACTCAGCGAGACGAGAGAACCAGAAAGAAGACAAGCAGTTTTGGATCCTTCAGAAGAGGAAGAACAGCAAACATGGCTACAGCTACTACTTCAGCTCGAAGAAGAGAATACAGACTGGGAAAGCACACAAAACATATTCCTGCCCAAGCCGAGACCATCAGTGAAGTCAAAGCTACCACTGTTAAAATGGACAATATATATATTGGTTGCGTTGCTAACAATAGCAGCTGTTGGTTTTATGCTGCGAGAATTTCAGCTGGAACAACACAATCCACCTACTGACACAACCAACAATCTAAAGGTAACACTGCAAAATACAGCAGACATACAACTGTCAGCTACCATATTTAACTTACTAAGTCACAAAAGGACAACTTTACTAATTGACAAATTATCTACTATTATAAAAGGTTCTTTTGTGTTACAGGGGGGAAGAACAGAAATACTAGGAGGGACCCTAAATCAAGTATTTACTTCTCACTATTTTAAAATGCTGTTAGACAGTATGCCATACACAACATGGAAAGCCAAACTTAAACAAGTAGCAAAGAAACAACCAATTACAATTTCAACTGCAGAAACACATAAACCTTTACACACAGTCACTGCAAAAGCCTTGATAAAGCAAAACAAACAAATCCCTCGTACAACACAAGCCCAAAGATGCCTCACAAGGCTGCAACATACAGCAATACACACCTCCAAATCCATTCAAAACACAAACATGCATAAATTGGCCTATACTCAAATTAAACAATTAGAATGGCAGGCAAAGACAGCAGTATCAAACATTTTTAACAAGAGAACAGATGTAACCTCACAATGGCTCTTAAAAAACGTCCAAACCTGTTTAACAAGTTTTCTTAAACTAGCACCCCCAAAACAAAACAGAGACATCACAACCAGCAATAGCCCAGACATTAACCCTGTTTCCATTGGACCCACTGAAATCACTCATTCTGTAGAACAGAGGCTGCCTCAGTCAAAGAGGCAGGCAATTAACAGCGGATTTTTCCCAAAGGCAGTTTCATTGCAGCTAAACCCACAGGTGGCCCAAGAAACAAACAGCCCTAAATCCATGATACAGTGGCCTTTCCTTAAAACAGAGGTGATGCATTTACACACAACACTAGAAAACCATATAAACACAGCCTTGCTACGTACAAAAACCCCTTCACTAATCTATCAATCTCTCAAAGTAGAGAAAAATGGATTTTCATACTTTTTACCCCTGTCTCAGAGTGCAAAAAGATTAGAATTTTTGAAAACCAAGATTTTGCAAATGACTTTTTAGTTAAAGAAAAGGATAAAAAACACTTCTTGCATAATTGCCTTTGCAAAACAAGAAATAATGTGTTGCCCCTCAAACATAACAATGGTTTACTGCTTAACAACTGGGTGGAATTAGATTTTGTCATCTTCTACCACTATTCCTGTTCCTATAAAAACTTTCCTACTAACTCTTTGGCTAAACAAACAAGTGACTTGCCTTTTGGTGAGGAAAACGACAAGTAAACCCCTCTCATCTCTCACTCAAAATCTCCTTTCTTACATAATATGGGAAAAAGAAAGCAAAACATAGCAAACTAAAACTTTATTAACTATTCACTCATAGCACCGCATTTTACATTTTCAAGAAAATATAAATTTTACTTCTAACATTTGTGGTTTTTTCTTTTTTGTTTTCAAATCAGTTTTCTTAAAAGTACTGTAAATTGTTTTCTTAACAATAGAAATAAAGGGTAGAAAATAGTTTAAAAACATTTACACATGGAATAAAATTTAGCATCTCACCATTTTAAAGCCCAATATACTCATTAATTCATATTTTTTAAATATAAAACTGGCTGATACAAAACTTTCATTAGGTTTAGCAGTTTCATATTCTTCTAGTTATGCTAAAGAATGCAAGATAAACCTTTTATCAATTAGCAAACAAAACTGCTACACATATTATAAAAACTGGAGCAACATAAGCAATTTACTAGGGAGATAAATGTGAATTAAATAAATTTACCCACAGATTGTTTCAGCATAGATTGCATGCTGATTACCAATCAATTGCTGGACTCAAGATGAAAAAGAAGATTTGAAACCTTCTTAGTGTAAAGAGAGAGAAAAATTCTCTTTGTTGCCTAAAAGCTCTTGCTATTGCCTTTCACTATGTAAATTGGTGTCATTTTAACCAAAAACATTTAAGTTTATTTCAACAAAACCAAAACACTACAGCTTTAAAATTTTTTTCCCTATTTTTTCATTAATTTCCCAGTAGCTTTATTTGAATTATTAAAAATAAAAGTTATTAGAAGTTATTAAATTCTCAAATACATCCACATACATGCAATTATCATAACAATGTTATTCAAATAGTAAGGATAGAATCTTAAACATCCCCAATATTTGTTACATTCAAACATTCTCAAAACATTTTGCAACATACATAATGTCAACAAGAGTGCAAAACAGCTGCTTGTAAATTGCAACTACCCGAGAGACTGAATTAAACCTGGTTACAGTTGCTCCAACTGATATTATTAAGAAATGGGGACTGTAAAACATTCAAAAAAAAGATTTAACAGGACCAACAATGGAATCTCCAATACAAAGAAAACTACACAACGAAAGATGTAGTAAGTAAATGGGACACTGAGACCATCTACCTCTGGACAAACTAAAGAAGACAACGGAACAATAAGGTACAAACTGTGGACCGGGACTCTATATAAGTTTTACAACTTACTCATACATGCAAGACATTTAAATTGTTTTGTAATTAACCTATGAATGTTATAATTGATTCATGCTATGCTACTTTCACATCTCAAAGCCTCCTTCCTTCGAGATTTCACTAACCCTCATTTACCTAGAAAAATACACACCACAGAATTCCTTGTTAATCACACAAAATCTAACTCTTACATAAGACACATCCATTCACACACATTCCAGATAGAATAATACAATACACACTAGAAAAAGGCAAAAGATACTACCAAATACTAATTTGTTTTGCAATTTCAAACATTCCAAAAACCATAAACACAATGATCCTGTATGTTATTCAGCAAAAGCTAAAACACATCTCACAAATCAGGAGATATTCCATGCCACAAACATGCCGCACTCACCCACAGAACAATTGTAAAAAGAGCACACTGCACACTAAAAGAAATGCTTCGAAGGCAAAAAAGAGGGGAGTTGGTATATAGCCCCCAGGAACGCTTATGGAAAGCATCATATGTTCTAAATTTCTTAAACTGTGATGATACAAACCATAGCAGGTATGAATACCAACATAAAACTCAAATACTTTCATCTTCCAAAGTACCAGTTATGATTAAAAACCTAATATCTAGGCAATGGTCAGGACCAGTAGATCTCAGAACTTGAGGGAGGATATATGCCTGTGTATCCAAGGGTACCAAATTACAAAGGATCTCTTCTAAATGTGTCAGACCTTATATTAGCCCTCCCTCACAACAGAAACAATCACCAGAAAAAATGAGTGAAGAAATTGGATTTGAAGAAACATAACCAACAATAGTAAAAGGAACACACCACACATTGAGAAACATGCTATAAAAACACAAAAAAGGGAGGGAAAGAGATATGGGTCTGGTCCCTATATGTGTAAATCTACATTAACACTTTTTCAAAACAGGAACAATCACAAAGAAGCAATAAACAAACAGAACCAAAAGAAACACCCAAACAGTAACCAATACAAACCCAAAACTCCATGATTCAAACACAATAAAGGGTTTAAGAATGCATCTGTTAGGAGAGAATGAAACAGTGGCCATCGGAATGTGAATGAGAAAGTTGAGTGGAGATATGTATGTGTGTGTGAATGCAAATACACTTTACAGGAAGAGATCTTAAACACTCATTCAACAACACTACCTCAAACAACACTACTTCAAACACAACATCTACAACCCAACACATTTCCCTTTCAAATAAAGATGATGCCTTTACCCAATCACACAAAATTACCCTCAGATAAAAGATTCTACACATCTACAAACCCTGGCTAATTCAAGGTTGCTTGAATATTGCACAAACCAATAAAGTTGTAAACAGCTCAATAAAGGCCTTATGATGATAGGCCCTGGTTTTTATAAACACTTAAGATAAGATTGGTTACATTAAGGATGTTTAAAAAATGTATTGTTTTACAACGTGTTAATTATTTAGAGAAGGGGAGCTGTGGCAAGGAATTATGGGAGTTGTAGTTTTCCACCTTCTCACGCATGCTCAATCAATACTTGATTGTCATTGTTTGGAAGATCATGTGACATGTTTAAGTGCTGTATTTAAACCAAATTGTTTTGTAATAAACCTCAATTCTGCCCTGGCACTTGATTGTGTCACCGGCGGCGTTTGTGCCTTATTCACCACCTTACTCACACTTCACCTCACTCACACTTTACCTGACATCTTCCCTCAAGACATCCCCTGCATGTGCTTTCCAAGTTCCCTCAGCTTTACCTCTGTGAAACTCTCAGTCCCCTCTGTGTTACCTCACCAAGGGTGACGGACTTCAAGAAGCTTTTTCCTCAGTAACTCCACTGAAACACCCTGCTGCCCCTGCTGCTCAACAATCCCTACCTCTGTAACAGCCCAAAATCTGCTCTAGGGCGACTCCACAACCTTTCATCGGGCTTCTCTAAAGCGCCTTTCAACTGCTCCCGTCCCACAGACCGGGGGAGGAGCGGGACACCGAGGCTGAGGAGAGGCCGGGAAAAGCAGCGCAGCAGCAGCGACCAACCCGCCTTTGCTCTGCCCCACCCCGTCTAGTCTCCCTCAAGGCCCCTCGGTGACCCTCCGGAGCACCCTTTTCGCCGTGTCCCTCACAGCCCCTAAAGGGACACAGGAGACACTCACCCCTCAGGGCACCCTCTTCACCCTCAGAGATCCTCAGGGACACACCGGGCACCTGCCTCCCCCCTCAGCAACGTGCAGGAAACCTGCCTTCCCCTCAGGGACACAGAGAACACACACCTCTCCCTCAGTGACTCTCAAAGTTCCTCACCGGTACTCAAGGCACCCAGTTGCCTCTCGGTGATCCTCAGCAACAAACGAGGCATCTGCTTTCCCCTCAGCGACCTTCACAGCCCCTCAGGGAACCCTCTTCACCCACAGGACCCTCCCAGAACCCTCAGCAACACACGAGGCACCCACTTTCCCCTCAGTGATGTACCAGACACCCACCTCCTCCTCACTGACCCTCAAAGCCCCTCAGTGACATTGGGGCACCCAGTTCCTCCCCTGTGACCCTCATGGACCCTCAGCAATACACAGGGCACCTGCCTGCCCCTCAGTGACACACAGGACCTCCTCCTTTCCCTCAGTGAAAAGGGGGCACCAGCCTCCTTCTCTTGTGACCCTCAAAACCCCTCAGTGACACTCAGGACACCACATATTTCAACCCCCAAAATGTCCCCTACTCAGCTTTTCCCTCCAAGATTTTCAGTCTGTCCCTCACACTTTACTTGACATCTTCCCTAAAAACATCCCCTGCATGTGCTTTCCAAGTTCCCTCAGCTTTACCTCTCTGAAACTCTTAGTCCCATTTGTGTTACCTCACCAAGGGTGACGGAGTTCAAGAAGCTTTTCCCTCAATAACTCTACTGAAACACCCTGCTGCCCAACACTCTGTATTACCTCTGTAACAACTCAAAATCTGCTTTAGTACGACTCCACAACCTTTTATCGAGCTTCGCTAAAGCGCCTTTCACCTGCGCCCGCCTCACGGACCGCGGAGTGGCGGGACACTGCGGCTGAGGGGGCTGAGGGGGCTGAGGGCGCTGAGGGGAGGGCGGGAAAAGCAGCGCAGCCTCGGGGACCGACCCGACCCGCTCCGTCTCGTCTGGTCTCCCTCAGGGCACCCTGAGGGATCCTCAGTGACCCTTCAGAGCACCCTTTTTGCCCTGTGTCCCTCACAGCCCCTAAAGGGACACAGAAGACACCAGCGTAGCCCTCGGGGCACCCTCTTCTCCCTCAGAGATCCTCAGGGACGCATGGGGCACCTCCCTCCCCCCTCAGCAACATGCGGGAAACCTGCCTTCAAAACATCCTAAAAACATGCCTAAAAACATCCCCTGCATGTGCTTTCCAAGTTCCTTCAGCTTTACCTCCCTGAAACTCTTAGTCCCCTTTGTCTTACCTCACCAAGGGTGACGGAGTTCAAGAAGCTTTTCCCTCAATAACTCCACTGAAAGACCGTGCTGCCCTTCTGACGCTGCTGCTCAACACTGTATTACGTCTTTAACAGCCCAAAATCTTCTCTAGGGCGACTCCACAACCTTTTATCCAGCTTCTCCAAAGCGCCTTTTACCTGCGCCCGCCTCACGGACCGCGGAGTGGCGGGACACTGCGGCTGAGGGGGCTGAGGGCGCTGAGGGGGCTGAGGGCGCTGAGGGGAGGGCGGGAAACGCAGCGCAGCCTCGGCGACCGACCCGCCCTGCCCCGTCTGGTCTCCCTCAGGGCACCCTTAGGGCCCCTCAGTGACCCTTCAGAGCACCCTTTTCGCCCTGTGTCCCTCACAGCCCCTAAAGGGACACAGGAGACACTCACATAGCCCCCCGGGCACCCTCTTCCCCCTCAGAGACAAACAGAACACCCACCTCTCCCTCAGTGATACAGGGCATACTCAGGTCCCTCTCAGTGAGTCCCACAGCCCCTCAGGGACACAGGTGGCACCCACTTTCCTGGAATATTTTTTTTTTCAAATGATCAAGTTGGGATCATTCACACCTGAAAGTCCTTAAAAAAACCCACATTTGGCTGAGGCACTTCACACACACTAACCAGCTTTTGACATGAATTTTGGAATGCTCAGGAAATTACAGAAGCATGAAACCTGTGAACAATTTAGGAGTATTTTTGAAGGACTTGTAGTTAAAGGGCCTGTTAACTTGATATGATCCAGGTGAAATAGAGGAAAAAGGCAAACGATTTCAGTGATAAAGAATTAAATTAATACAATTAATTTATAGAAAATAGGCCTAATTTAACTCTCTGAGAGATTACAGATGTAATTCTACTGTGGAGATATCATATGCTTTAACTGCTAGCTTGTTAATCCAGTGAGCTCAATATGCTACTGCTCATTTATAATAGCTGGCACTGTAGCACATACAGTCTGGAACTGATGGGTTAGAAAAATAATGCCAGTGAGAAATAATCATCCAGCGAGGCTGTTTAAAATTGTGTCTTCCAGAGGAAAGCACTCAAAGAAAACTGATGCCAGTTTTATGCATCCCCTGTATTTAAATATAAAATCACCATGGACAAAATATGCAGATGACACAGAAATTTGACAGCAGGACAGATAATGATGCCGAAGTCACACAGAGTAACATGGATAGTTTGGTAAAGAGAATAAAGCAGTTAGCTTCTGTTTTAATATATTCACATGAAGAGCTGTATGTCTAAAAAATAAAATTTTTAAGTATGGAGGGGAGGACAGTATCCTTGAAAACAGCAACTTTGAAAAGTGCTTATAAATCATGTTGAACAACTGAGTCAACACACTGTTGTGTGTGTTGTGTCTGTGAGGTAAACAGGATTAAGAAGACTTTTAAAATCTATTCAGGAAGGCAGTGTGTAGGAATAGAAAGGCAATTTTTTAATGAAGCCAGTACTAGAATATTGCTTACAAGTCGGGTGTCAAGTGTTTCTTACAGTGGAAGAAATGAAGGCAGTGTAAGAAGAAAGCCACAAAGATTATCTGAGTGCTTGAAAAAAAGCCCTACTGTGAAGGACAGAATGAATGCAATTCGCTAAGCTTATCAAAAAAGAGTTTGAAAGGTACCTTGATTGTAGCAGAGAAGTACTAACACACAGAGAACATACCATGTATTAAAAGGCTTTTTAACCTCAGGGAAGAGATTCCTGCATCCTAAACCATTCAACAGCCAAACAGGCTGCCACCCTGCTTACAGCGGGCTCCAGCACGGGCACACACCCAGACCCTGGCTATAGATGGGTCGCGGTGCCTGTTATTTACATTGAGTAAATAGTGATGTCTTTTCTGTTGTGTGTCCTGGAACCAGAAAATGCTTAAATTGTCTTTTTTTGTTGTTGGTTTTTTTTTTTTTTTCAAGTGAATTTTAATACCTGTGGTTTGGATTTGAACACATGTCAAGGGACACTTCTAACAGTCATTTTAGCTGTGTCTAAATATAGACACAATATAGACACACACACAATATAGAGATTGGAAAAGGGGGTGATAGGTATAGGGAAGGAACGAGCAAGATTACGGTGTCACTATTCCAGTCTGTAAGAATCTCCAGTTGCTGACTATTTCTTGTGTCTCTCTCCTGATAAATGTCACTATGCAGACACTGATCAGACAGTACAATACTTAGGAGTTTATTTTGAGTTAATGGGTTGGTGAAGTCCAACTCTGCAACATGATAAAGAAAATATTTTTCTACGCAGAAGCATCAATTATTCACAACATAGCCACACCTTAGGAAAAGAGGGGGAGAAATGGACTCTGGAAATAAATGAGAGGGCTCCATAGTGTAAAAGTAAAATAGATCATTTTGAAGGAAAGGGACCACTGCAGAATCTAATTCATTTGCAAAATCCTCTCCTCTATTTAGGCTCCATAGTAATTGTTAAGTCTTCCCTTTTGATGAGTTTTATCAAGGTTTTTTTGTGTCTTTTGCCACTTGTTTGGGATGAAATCTAAGAATACATAACCAGTCCATAACCCAGGGAGGTGGTGGATTCACCATCCTTGGAGGTTTTTAAGATGAGACTGGATGTGGCATCAGTGCCATGGCCTGGGAACCACGGTGGGGTTGGATCAAGGGTTGGACTTGATGATCTCAGAGGTCTTTTCCAACCCGGTTGATTCTGTGATTCTTTCAGGCACTTTTGGAACATACTAGATCTCTTACCCATCCCAAAGGCCCATATACATATTGAATCTGCAAATATGCTTGGGAACTACTCTAAATCAGCACGCTACTTGGAGTTGTCACCACTTGGTACAGTGATGAATACTGTGTTCATTGAGGCCTCCTGCTGCAGGAGAAAAACCTGCAGAGTGCAGTCTTGTGCTTGAGGTTCCCTCTAGCCCTAGTTTCTGTTGACAGTAAAACTCCTCTTCACTGATGGCCAGAAATAGTTTGGGGTTTTTTTGGTTAGGCTTTTTTTGTTGATTTTGGGGGGGGGGGGGGTTTGCACCCTTTTTTTAAAAGAAAATCTCCTGAAACCTGTAGCAAAGGTTGTTAAGAGGCTGATACTTATTTCTCAGATACTCCTGAAACTCATCACTGTGAGATGATCTATACCTTACAGAATTATTGAATGAGAGTTATGCTTATGGCTTTTTGCCTGATGTTTCTGAGGTGTTATATGTTATGGAGACTTTGACACTTTCAGGACAAGTGTCAAAGTCTGATTATAATTCCTTTGGACAATATTTCTATTAAAATATATAGGTCATCACAAACAATGTTTTTGACCTTGTAGTTTTTTTGACATCTGAGAATGCACAAGACTACACAGCAGTCTGTCAAAAGTAGCATTGTATCTCTAACATGAACTTAAAGGATAAAAATTACTCTGCACGAACAACTTTATTTTCAAAACAATAGGAAAACATACAGTATTTGTCCAAAAGTTTAACTGAAAGCCATAATTATGGCTAATAAAGACAAAGAGACAGCATTTTATGAAAGTTTGTCATTTTGACCCTATTGAATCATCAGCTATGTTCCATTTTCAGTGGGGATTTTTATGTTAAAATAGCCAGAGCTTTCTACTGTCACAAGTAAAATGGTTAAAATTAGTGCAAGGTCTCTTTCATGTGGAGAAAAAGTATGTAAAACCCAAACAATTCCAAAACTTCCTTCTTTATTATTAAATTAGTTCTGGTAACATCCCTCTGCCTAATGCATTATGCTTTGAAATACTGGCAACTAAATACCAGCTTATTGCCCAGGCTTCAAGATATCTTTTTAAAATTTACTTTGTATTGCAAAGTGTCAGTTGAAAGTACCTGGTGTTATTATGGTCAAATATTTTATTACAAGGAGTCCCACTAATCCAATAAAAACAAGAAGATACCTTACCAGGAATGTTTTTACAGAACAACTTAAAACCAGGCTGATCATATGTACAACTTCCAAGATGAATGACAAACTTTAAAAATCGTTTTTTAATCCAAGTTATTCTCACTAATCCACATAAATATTTTTGACATTTATTACGTTTAATAAGTCTGTCCAGCCTTCACCTGGAAATACTAAAAGATATGTGTTGCCTCACTTTTGTGAATTATGAGCTACTGGAATAACATAAGAAGTTTTAGTAATATTTTTACTGTCTAGCGCTGTCTTCAAAATACATTATACCCTCTCTAAGCTGATATTTGATGATAGGGAATCACAGATCTTTCAATAAACAAAACAAGATCCAGAATCTTTAAAGAGCTGGACCAGCTCCTAACCTCCAACAAAGTCTGGGCAAATCTCCCTGTAATTCTCAAGGTGTTAATAATTGAAAAAAAAAATTATGTACCCCCACAGAAAACTGATATAGCCCAGTGGCTTGAGAAGAGTAGATGAAAAGCGTGGTTTGTGTACATATTCCCCTATTTGGTGACAAAAAACATACATTTTGAGAAATAAGAGAAAAAAACCTAAAATGCCAAACTCCATGTGATAAAAGAAATAATTATAATTAAAAATCTTAGCCAAATTTCTCAGAGGCATCTTTATCATAGCTCTACCTTCTTGCAAAGAGATTGTAATAAACAATTTAGTAAAAATGTGTTACATTTAGAACATTGCAGGCTTAATCTGGTTGCCCACACATGGGCACATGGTTCCAGTTAGGATGCTGCTGGTACCTACCCAGCTGCCATCCCAAAAGGGCTCTCATAGGTTCTCTGTTACATCTGACAGCCCTCTGCATCAACACCATACCAAATTGAAAAAAAAAAAATTAAAAATTCAGCTAGTGCACTATTCAATAATTATAAGTGAAAAACTTTTAGATTTTTTTATCAACTTATTTTGCTTTTACAACCAGATTTCATACATTATATCCTAGTCAGTAGTTTAGCTAAAAAATTCCATCCAACATTCTTATAATCTGTAATAGAAACAAGCATAAAATAATTATACAGGAAGTAGCGAAATGGAGATTTTACACATCTAAATGCAATCTCTAGCAATTCAGGTCTTTTCTCAGGCTAATAATAGAGCTGCTTAGATTTAACAGCAGAAGACAATTGCATGTCACAGAGTGGCATAATACAAAATGGGAAACTTTTAATATCTGTGAGAAAAATTACATTATTAGCATTCATAACATAACCTATAATGTACTGTATTTCCATCACTTAAGAGTAGTATTTGTTTCATCTATTCAGAGCAACTCTGGATATGAAGATCTAATTCCTGGACACAATCTTATTACAGCATCTGAGATCAACAGGACTGTTGCTGCCTTTCCTGCACTCACAGGACTTGTGGGTACAGACTCTGAGGACACATTCATGTTTAATTATTGTGAAAATGTCACATAAAGAAATGAGAAGGGCGTTAAATCACTGTACAAAGATTTAAACTGGAAGCTGGTAAGGTTTTAATAACACTCTGCTTGTGAATTATGCTTCCAATAACACATAAATGTATTATGAAGCTTTAGTGGGTATAAAGCAGTTTCTTATGGTTTAATGTATTTGAAAAGAGAATGGCTGTACTTTGTGGTAACAGAAATACCAATTATGTATCTAACTCTTAGTTTAATTCACTTAATGATAGCTGCACTTAAGGCAAACACCAAGCTTAAATTCTTGCTCTTCAGTTTGTGAAAGCAGAGGACAATATTAATTCCCCACGTTTATGAGAGTGCAGTAATGGAAGCCTCCTTTTCCACAGAGCTGGGACCCAGCCTGCTGCTGCACAGCCATGTGCCCTCACAGAGTGCCTCTCCCACGAGCTGGGCTCCAGCTGCACCCCGGGCCAGCTCCTACCCGGTGCCCCATGGCCATGGCAGCTCCTCCATCACCAGCCATTCCCCCTCACCTACCACAGCACCTTCAGCCTTTCCTCTGTAGCCCAGGATATCCAACCACCCAACTGCTGCAGGCAAGGGTGGTGGGGCAGTTTGAAGGATGCTCACACACTTGGTTCTTGGTGTATGAGGTGCCCGTGCACACATATTGGGAATCTCTGTGAGGACAGGTCAGGGCTGCCCCATGCCCGACATAGTGAATTCCAACCAGTTCCAGGACAGCCCCACCACGGGGCACAGCTGAGCCCCTCACTGACACTGGTGGTAACAACAGACAGGGGTGGAAAAACTGCAGAGTGTGGGGAATAAGGTGTGAGAAACGATCACCCAGGTCAGAGGTGGAAGAGGAGCTCCAGGTGCCCCTGCAGCCCCCAGCGAGGCCATGGTGGAGCAGACTTCTTCCTGAAGGGCCACAGCCTGTGGAGAAGATCCATGGAGGGGCAGGGGAGAAGCACGAACTCTAGGTTGTGTCAGTGGAGAATGGCACAGGTGCTTGCTCTGTCATGAGCCATGTGAATTGTCCTCACAAGAATCCAGCCTGCTAAGCCCACCTTGCCTCAGCAGGTGAAAGCAACAGCAGCACCAGACATTTTGAGGATGGCTTTGTGGCAGCCTTGTGTAAAAAGCTGCTCAGCCTTCAGATTCTTCATTTTACTGACTAACGAAGAGAAGAGGAGCTCTGTTCTTGCAGTACAACTACCACAATAAAGAGTTCTTTAAAAAAAAATCCCATGTTGTCATACTGGGTTCTAGCGACAGACTGTCCCTCTGAAAGAAAAATCAACACATTATGGAAAACTTGGAAGAAGGGATATTTATTGTATTACAAGATTTTTACCTCATGTATATATGGAAGTATTATTCTGTTAAAAAAGGCCTCATCACAACCCTGACTGAAGGGGAGCCATGACAGAGCCTGACAGCTCAGATTTGTCCTGGCTGCTTCTTTTCTGATTTAAATAGCAGCCTCCAGACCCAGCCCCCATCCCTACATCTGCTTTAGCTGGAAGTAAGAACATCCAAAATTTACACAGACTGACCCCTTTTGGCCTCAGAACAGCTGCCAGCCCTTCAAAAGCCACCACTATTCTGTTCCCACAGTTCCATCATTGAGAAGGTAGCCACAATATTTCATGTATATTTAATACTAACATGAAATATTGATTAGCCTTTCCAGCTTTAAGTTCTGTTTAGCATTTTATCTCAAACCTCAGCTTGGCACCAAAAAAAACCCCATACAACTGGAAAGATTTCAGTCCCTAAATTCAGGAAAACTACAGTCAAGTGAGTTGCTTCTTAAAACCATGCCAATTTTAAAGGCAGCTGTTGACGACTCAGGTGAACTCCTGATGGTCCTTTGAAGACCCATTTCTCCATTCTTCTGACCTGTGTGACCCCACAGAGAAACCTCACCTTAGGCAGCCCTGTAGGAATGGGAGCAGGAGAGAAACAGGGATGTATTCCTGATACTCAAAAGCCAGGAAGTCAGCAGCCTAAGAACACTTTTTTCCCCCCCTCCTAAACCAAACCTAAACCCACAAAGAGTAAATAGCATGTACTGAAATGATGTTTGGCACCTACTTAAGGCAGAAGAATTAAAGTCAGGTATTTTATCAGCTGAGATGCAGAGAAAAATACACATTGCAGGTAGCAGAACATTTTTCTTTGAGAAAAAACAAACAAAAACATGCTTGAACAAAACAAAACAGGAAATGCAAATGAGCAGCCACATCTAGACAACACAGAAAAGCAAACACAAGAGGCCCATAGATAGCTACAGCTGATACAGTGCATGACATCACAGCTGGTGAGAGCCCCAAGCCTGCAGAGATCTCCTCCCTGCTTTCCCTCAAATTATTTTTACCAGGCAGTAAACAAAGCTGAGAAGTCATCAGCCATCAAAGAAAAATTGTTTTGTTATTTTTCCCCTCTTCCTTCAACAAGAGATCAAGCTTACTTACCCTTCTGTTCACTTTCAAATCCTACAACAACGCCTCATGCCCCATTCACCAGCCTTTGAGACACATCCAGATTCTTTGCTAGCATCACCTACAGAGAAAAAAAAAATCCTTCAGTGCACTGGGTTTACAGTCTGTTCAGCCACCTGCAGCTAAACTTCTTTCCAGGAAGCATAAGCACATCAGGCTGATATGGCCGCAATCTCCTATCCTGCCTATTGCAGGACAGAGCACCATCTCCAACCGAAATTATTTCACAGCCTTTCCTTCCTAGGATTCCTGTAGGGTACGCAAATGTCCTTATATAATAAGGGAAAACACCTCCTCGTGAGATGGTGATCAAAGAGAATTTATTTTAAAATCGGCGCTGTTTTATCCTTTAACACCATGTGACTTCTTTGACCAATAAGGTTACCTATGTCGGTGCATGCTCCCCTGGGCTCCTCCGCCCCGGCGCGTACCCTGTGCCCTGGACACGCCTCCCACAACTCAACTATTCATGTTTGGCATTCCCTTAAAGCCTTAGAGCAGAACAATTAGCACAGCAGATTCATTTTATACAGTTTATTAAATGTATGTTCAGTTAGAATATCCAAGTTTACTAGATTTTGGACCAGATGCTATATTTTCAAAGCATTATGGCTTGGAGGAGCTGGAGCATGAGGAATCTTTCTCTTCTGTTCCAGAGAGGCAAAGTCAGGTCCTGGAATATATTCTGGGGCCCCTTCTCTGCCTCATAAGCACCTTTGCAGCAGGGAAAACATTTGTCTTAATGCCGTGCCCCGTCATTGCATGGATGAACATACTATTTAGTCTAGATTGGTGTTTGCTGCCTTTTCTGGTAAGGTGGCTGCTTGACCGCGTTGAGGAAAAGCCATTCTGTAAACCACCACTATTTGGTATTTCAAGGGAAGATAAGTAAGTGTTAATTGTTTGGGTAAGCACAGTGTTATTACTTTACAGCACTACAGCTTAGCTGTTCTACACATACTAATGAAAAGTACAGAGGATATAGATATAATGTGACTTTGAGCCTGTAGGAGCCTGTAGGCAGTCTGTGTTTGCCAGGAAGCACTGACAGCTCTGCTGACTGCATGCACTGCTGTGCCTATGTGCAGTGGACAGAGGAATAGTCTTCTATGTAGCCATTTTGCTTATTGCCTTCTGATGTCCTGCTGTCCTGCAGCGGTGCCTCTCAGTAACAGGCTGATTCCTGCCAGCCTAGAGTTCAACTGGAAGTATAGGCATACGGACACAAGGTTTATTTTTAATAGACTTTACTGAGTATATTTGTCCACTTCATCTCTTATTACAACAACAATTTTAATTCTTGTAAAAAATCCAGTCTGGCAGTTCCAGAGACATTTTCTGTCTGCCCAATAGGCTGTAATTACAGAGCTATCCCAATTTAGACCACCTGAACTGTGCGAGCCCCCTTTGATGGGGCTGTGAATCCGAGTAAGGCAGTTTCTATCATTCATTACTCCTTTATCTGCTTTTCCTTTGTTTTCTCTTTTCCAACTTTGGTGCAACAGGCTAAAAAAAACCATGAAGTAAACCACAGGAGGACATTAGAGACAAAAAAAGAATGCGTTGCATATTCTATTTTCTGTCCTCATTATATTGCGTCCTTTCAGAAGAATGAAATGAAGTAATGAGTCTGCCCATCTCTCATTGCGCCTGGCGCACTCATTTCTATGAATCAAAGCATAGACAAATAGTTTTGCATTGTCTGCTCATCTGTCCATTGTCTGCTCATAAATCCACCCCTCCTTACTGCCCTTGGGGCTGTTCACATTCATACTGAAAGTTCACAATTTCCTTGTCAGTTTAGAGAATTATACATGGTGAACGTGGCCATGTAGCCAAGTGATTACCAGCTGGTTCGTTATGTTTGCTTTCAGGAATGCCCTGAAACTAAAAATATCTGGTCACCTGTATCCTCACAGTACTATTACTTTCAGGTTAAATGTGTGGTCCCAGCATACCGGTAAACAGGCCTATATATCCCTGGAAAAGATGCTGGCAAGTTGGTAGCCCGAGTCCAAATAGATCAGACATCAATGGTTAGGTTTAATATAGTTTTAACTGTCAGTTATTCAACTATAATTTTAAACTATTAATATAGTTGTATTTAACAGGCTCTGATATAATTTTGTCATCACTGTTTAAACACGGACAATTCAGGCAATTATATCCTCAGTGTTACTAACTGTATGCAGTAGATTGACAATTACATGCTAATTTGTGCTGCTACCAATATACCGGTTACATTTAAAAAAGCACGGGACAAGTAATGCATATGCTTTTATATTTCCAGCAAGATGAGATTATAAATTAATCAATTTTTTGCATCCATTTTGCATGCAAGAACACTTGAGCATTTCAGTTTACCAGTATGGAATGTCTATTATGAAACTGTCCATCTAGTATTTGTTTCATAAAAGTTTTCAGACTCTTATCATCAGTAAATAACAGCCACAGCTGAACAGACAAGTTGGGTTTAGACCTGGTGATCAACAAACAGGAAAAAAAAAGGTTAAAAAATATGTATTGATTGAAAAATAGTACATTAAAAAAATCAGTTGCTATCATTTCATGAAGAGAATACAAGGCTGAATCAGTCACAAAAATCATAATCAGTTTTGTTATAGGAGGAAAATGTATACACAGTAACTACTGTAACAGAGGGTATCTCAGCAGCTGTTATTATGTGGTCTGTACCCTGAGAACATCAAGGGTTGGATGGCACTGGTAATGAACAGTATGGTCAACTCAAAGTCCCTCAGTTAATATGCACAAACCACAGAAAATGGGGGCAGTCTGACAAAGGTGTTTCCATCCCTGGAGAGGTTCAGGCATGAGGTGTGACAGCTAGAGAATTAATTCGTTAAGCCATTGGGAAGACAGCAAATATCAGCAAACAGTGCGTGTTCTTCCCCACGTTTCCTTCCCCTTACCATGACAAGCAATGACAGATGAGAATTATATTGAATACCTGCTTTCAGTTTTGTCCCCAAAACTTACTGTTCTATTGTTTAATATTTTATAATCTTTCTGAATTGTCTTAATAGCCAATTTCGTCCTTTCTTAATGGACAGACAGGATTTAATCCATTTCTATATTTTGCCATTGAAATAATGACAGGGAGTGAGACTCATGAAATTTCTGAATTCGTTGTCTATAATATTCATTCTTACTTATAAGTAAGAACAAAGAAAAAAACTCAAGAGATTGTGTGAGAAACTTTGCTGTCCACACTCCTAATGTCTTTTTTCTCCCTGACGACCCAATCACTTAATATCACTATTCTAAGGCACATCTCTCCCCTCTCTCTTTCTCCTTAGTTTTCCTGTTGCAGAAACTTTTGCTTGTGACCTCTGAACTTTTGAGACATCAGTGTTTTTGTTTTCTCTGTCCCACCAAATTTTCTGTTTATACCTAGCACTAATTGCCTCAAAATATATATGGATGGAAACTAAAGAAGAATGGACAACTGAGACTGGACACAGAGAAAATCAAGGAGATTGCAAAAGGTAAATAGGATATTCAGAAGTGACTTAGAAGAAAAGCAAGTGGAAAGGAGATGCCATTTTCAATGTTTTTGGGAAAGATAATCTATCATGACTCCCTAGTCATGGAATGCCAAATACTGTGATAAATAAGTTGCTAGTATGCTAAAGCCCCAATTAAATAGTTTATCTCATCACACCAATGTCTAGTCAAGTGTCATACCCTGCAGTAAAACATTTTGAAAGAACAACATTTGTGGCTCTTCGTAGAGAGGGGATAGATATAAATGTTTTTAATTGCTTTACTGTGTTATGCATTAATGCTGGTTATCAGTTGTTACCAGAGCAATTGAGCAATTTGTGGATATGTTAAGTTACCACTGCTGCAGCACGTAGATGCCTTGAGTTTTGCCTGTATTTATGCAATTAAGTGGCATTTAAGTTTCCACTGCCAGAGGTGATTTCTGTGGTAATGTGTTGTGAGCTTCTCTCCAGAAAAGGTTTTCAACAGTACAGATCTTGATAAAGCTTTAGTGTAAACTCACAAGATCGGAGCACTGCAAATAAAGGCAGGCTGAATATCTGCCCCTTCCTTTTTTTTTCCCTCTGGCTGGCTGAGCAAGCTTCCTGAACAGAAAGCAATCTAGTTATGATTGTAATCAGAACTGCGTTTAGTGGGCTATACCTTTCACGTGTCTCTATGAATTTTCGCTTGCTATAACTTTTTTATTGTTTTCCAACAGCAGCTAATGAAAACTAGAAGAAACAACTATATTCTGGCAGTCTCATTCATATCTATATCTATATCTATAGCTATAGCTATAGCTATAGCAACAGCTATCTATATCTATACCTATATCTATATCTACCTATATATAGCTATATTTATCGATACCTAAATGTAGATAGATACATTAGATATTTGGATAGATAGATAGACAGATAGATATATAGATACATAGACACATAACCTTTTCTTGTGCTTTACACAGAACGACGCAGCTCGAACTCAGAAGGAAAGCAGGACCCAGAGGCAGCTGCCCCGGCCACCACCCAGGACCCACCTGCCCACTCGCAGGACCCCCACACCTCCACGCCACCCCCCAACTTCAGCTGCGTCTTCCCGCGTCGGCGCTGCCGTCCCTCCCTCGCGACGCCTCTTCCGCTCTCTTCTCCGACGGCTTCTGCCAGGGCGGGAGGAGGCGGGTGGGCCCGAGAAACACCAGCTCCTCCGTACCAAGGCAACCCGCACCCCCCGCCCCCGGAGGCACATCTCCAAGCCCCTCCCCGCCCCCCCACAGGCCCCCCCACTTCCACCAAACTCTCCAAGCTTCACTTGGACTCACCACGGCGACGCACGCCGCAGTCCCAGCCGCTGCGGGGAGCCGGGCCCTCTGGGCAAAGGCAGCTGGGCATGCGAAGCAGCGGCCAAAGAGGCTGCCGCCCTGCTTACAGGGGGCTCCGGCTGCTGCCTGGACCACAAAGCGCCTGGGACACCAGGGCACTGGCCCCGACTTACAGGGGGGCCCTGGGCCCAAAGGCCTGCGGAGGCTCCTTCTCTCCGCTTCGGGGGGCACCTGACCCGCTCCCCGCTAACGGGGCGGTCGCCCCGCACAGGCTGCCAGCTGAGGGAGCGCAAAGGCTCCCAGACCCGGACCCTGCTTACAGGCGGGTCCACACCCAGGGAGCCACGGAGCTCGGCCTTCCCCCGCAGCATCAAGTACCTGGCTCAAGGGCCAGGCACTGGGGCTCGTGGCCTGGGGCTCGTGGCCTAAGGCCCTGAGCTGGGCCCCGAGGGCAGGGAGGGCACACGCCCAGCCCCACGCCTGTGAGAGGCCGGGGGACCCCGCGGGACACCCGCCTGATTACAGGGGGTCCCTCCAACCGCCCGCCGAGCAGGGGGGACGCACAAAGCCCCACTTAGGGGGCCGCCCCCCCCGAGGCCCGGCACTCCCAACAACGGCCTCGCGGCCTAAGGCCGCCGGGGACAGGGCCCCCAGCCCCGAGGACGGGGGGAGGCCCACGCTGGCACGTCGCCAGCAGGACGGGCAGCCCCGCGGCGCGGGTGGCGGTGCCCGCGCCGCCACTAACGGGCTTGGCTCCGTCCTCGGGAACAAGGGGCAAGCCCCTCAGCACGCTGAGGCCCTTCTGGCCCGTGCGCAGCCCGGGGGCGAGCCTGAGGCTCTCCTCTCCTGCTCGGCGGCGGGGCTGGCTCCCCACGGGTTGGCGCACAGAGCCCCTCTTTCCCTCCTGGGAAGTCTAAGCTACGCTGCCTACATCTCTACGGGGGCTACAGGAGGGACCAGCTCGCTCGCTCACTCACACCCACAAGACAAGCACACAAAGGGGGAACGTCCCAGAAGAGGGAGCAAGCTCTGTGCGCCGAGCCGTGGGGAGCCGGCCCTGCCGCCGAGCAGGACGGGAGAGCCTCGGGCTTGCCCCCGGGCTGCGCGCGGGCCAGAAGGGCCTCAGCGCGCTGAGGGGCAAGGGACACGGGCTGTGACGCACCCCGACTACGGGGGGGTCACTCGGGCCAGGGGCCGCCAGCAGGCACCAAAGGTGCCAAGGGAAAAAGCCCTGCCCTGCTTACAGGGCGGGCGGGCTGGGGGTCCGGGAGAGCTCCGTTTCCCCCCTCGGGCGCGGAGGCGGGCACTCTCGCCCTCCTTACAGGGCGGTTGCCCCTCTCTCCGGGCAGCCACAGGAGCGCGATGGCAAAAGGCCAACGCCAAGCAAAGCAAAGGACCTGGCCCTGCTTACAGGGAGGTCGCCCAGCGCCAAGCCGGCCGGCGCAGCCGGAAGCTGCCCGCCGGACTCTTAGGGATCCCTGCCCCGGGGATGCCAGGGAGGGGCCTTTGCCCAGAGGGCCTTTCTCCCGCCCCCTCTGGAGTTCGACGCTGTTGCTCTGCTTCTTGGCTCTTGCCTCGCCGGTCCACTCTTGAGCTCGACGCTGCCGCTGTTCTTCTTTGCTCTTGCCTCCAAGTTCCACTACAGTAACTTCTTTCTTCTTCCTCGCTTCTGCCAATGCAGGAGGACACAGTTTATCCTCAGAAATACGAGCTCCTCCCCAAGAAGGAAAACATCCCTACACCCCCAGAGGGAGATCTCCAAGCCACTACCCACCCACCCACCCACCCACAGGCCCCCCCACCTGCACAAATCCGTCCAAACTTCACTTGGGTTAGGGCACCAGCAGCAGCCTCAGCTGCAGGGGTTGCGACGAGCGGGCAACGCATGGACTGCTGTTGTGGGGTCATGGGGGTCCAGTAACTCTCTTTGGCTGCACAGTGGCCCTGAGACTCCTGCAGAACAATGTACACAGCAAGCTTTGTCTTGTAATGAGGTGCAAGTTCAAGTGTCTCTTCCGTCACCACCAGTTCAACCAACAGACAACAAATGCACAACAGTTAAAACACCACCGTGGTACTCCTACCAAGAAACCAACCCACAGCCCTCACCAGCCTCAGAACAGCTTTTATACCTAAGGCGGCCTGATGGGGGAGGAGGATTAGAAATTGACACCCTAGAAATCTTAGCCGAGCTGTGGCAAACCAAACTCAGCGAGACGAGAGAACCAGAAAGAAGACAAGCAGTTTTGGATCCTTCAGAAGAGGAAGAACAGCAAACATGGCTACAGCTACTACTTCAGCTCGAAGAAGAGAATACAGACTGGGAAAGCACACAAAACATATTCCTGCCCAAGCCGAGACCATCAGTGAAGTCAAAGCTACCACTGTTAAAATGGACAATATATATATTGGCTACGTTGCTAACAATAGCAGCTGTTGGTTTTATGCTGCAAAAATTTCAGCTGGAACAACACAATCCACCTACTGACACAACCAACAATCTAAAGGTAACACTGCAAAATACAGCAGACATACAACTGTCAGCTACCATATTTAACTTACTAAGTCACAAAAGGACAACTTTACTAATTGACAAATTATCTACTATTATAAAAGGTTCTTTTGTGTTACAGGGGGGAAGAACAGAAATACTAGGAGGGACCCTAAATCGAGTATTTACTTCTCACTATTTTAAAATGCTGTTAGACAGTATGCCATACACAACATGGAAAGCCAAACTTAAACAAGTAGCAAAGAAACAACCAATTACAATTTCAACTGCAGAAACACATAAACCTTTACACACAGTCACTGCAAAAGCCTTGATAAAGCAAAACAAACAAATCCCTCATACAACACAAGCCCAAAGATGCCTCACAAGGCTGCAACATACAGCAATACACACCTCCAAATCCATTCAAAACACAAACATGCATAAATTGGCCTATACTCAAATTAAACAATTAGAATGGCAGGTAAAGACAGCAGTATCAAACATTTTTAACAAGAGAACAGATGGAACCTCACAATGGCTCTTAAAAAACATCCAAACCTGTTTAACAAGTTTTCTTAAACTAGCACCCCCAAAACAAAACAGATACATCACAACCAGCAATAGCCCAGACATTAACCCTGTTTCCATTGGACCCACTGAAATCACTCATTCTGTAGAACAGAGGCTGCCTCAGTCAAAGAGGCAGGCAATTAACAGCTGATTTGTCCCAAAGGCAGTTTCATTGCAGCTAAACTCACAAGTGGCCCAAGAAACAAACAGCCCTAAATCCATGATACAGTGGCCTTTCCTTAAAACAGAGGTGATGCATTTACACACAACACTAGAAAACCATATAAACACAGCCTTGCTACGTACAAAAACCCCTTCACTAATCTATCAATCTCTCAAAGTAGAGAAAAATGGATTTTCATACTTTTTACCCCTGTCTCAGAGTGCAAAAAGATTAGAATTTTTGAAAACCAAGATTTTGCAAATGACTTTTTAGTTAAAGAAAAGGATAAAAAACACTTCTTGCATAATTGCCTTTGCAAAACAAGAAATAATGTGTTGCCCCTCAAACATAGCAATGGTTTACTGCTTAACAACTGGGTGGAATTAGATTTTGTCATCTTCTACCACTATTCCTGTTCCTATAAAAACTTTCCTACTAACTCTTTGGCTAAACAAACAAGTGACTTGCCTTTTGGTGAGGAAAACGACAAGTAAACCCCTCTCATCTCTCACTCAAAATCTCCTTTCTTACATAATATGGGAAAAAGAAAGCAAAACATAGCAAACTAAAACTTTATTAACTATTCACTCATAGCACCGCATTTTACATTTTCAAGAAAATATAAATTTTACTTCTAACATTTGTGGTTTTTTCTTTTTTGTTTTCAAATCAGTTTTCTTAAAAGTACTGTAAATTGTTTTCTTAACAATAGAAATAAAGGGTAGAAAATAGTTTAAAAACATTTACACATGGAATAAAATTTAGCATCTCACCATTTTAAAGCCCAATATACTCATTAATTCATATTTTTTAAATATAAAACTGGCTGATACAAAACTTTCATTAGGTTTAGCAGTTTCATATTCTTCTAGTTATGCTAAAGAATGCAAGATAAACCTTTTATCAATTAGCAAACAAAACTGCTACACATATTATAAAAACTGGAGCAACATAAGCAATTTACTAGGGAGATAAATTTGAATTAAATAAATTTACCCACAGATTGTTTCAGCATAGATTGCATGCTGATTACCAATCAATTGCTGGACTCAAGATGAAAAAGAAGATTTGAAACCTTCTTAGTGTAAAGAGAGAGAAAAATTCTCTTTGTTGCCTAAAAGCTCTTGCTATTGCCTTTCACTATGTAAATTGGTGTCATTTTAACCAAAAACATTTAAGTTTATTTCCACAAAACCAAAACACTACAGCTTTAAAATTTTTTTCCCTATTTTTTCATTAATTTCCCAGTAGCTTTATTTGAATTATTAAAAATAAAAGTTATTAGAAGTTATTAAATTCTCAAATACATCCACATACATGCAATTATCATAACAATGTTATTCAAATAATAAGGATAGAATCTTAAACATCCCCAATATTTGTTACATTCAAACATTCTCAAAACATTTTGCAACATACATAATGTCAACAAGAGTGCAAAACAGCTGCTTGTAAATTGCAACTACCCGAGAGACTGAATTAAACCTGGTTACAGTTGCTCCAACTGATATTATTAAGAAATGGGGACTGTAAAACATTCAAAAAAAAGATTTAACAGGACCAACAATGGAATCTCCAATACAAAGAAAACTACACAACGTAAGATGTAGTAAGTAAATGGGACACTGAGACCATCTACCTCTGGACAAACTAAAGAAGACAACGGAACAATAAGGTACAAACTGTGGACCGGGACTCTATATAAGTTTTACAACTTACTCATACATGCAAGACATTTAAATTGTTTTGTAATTAACCTATGAATGTTATAATTGATTCATGCTATGCTACTTTCACATCTCAAAGCCTCCTTCCTTCGAGATTTCACTAACCCTCATTTACCTAGAAAAATACACACCACAGAATTCCTTGTTAATCACACAAAATCTAACTCTTACATAAGACACATCCATTCACACACATTCCAGATAGAATAATACAATACACACTAGAAAAAGGCAAAAGATACTACCAAATACTAATTTGTTTTACAATTTTAAACATTCCAAAAACCATAAACACAAACAATGATCCTGTATGTTATTCAGCAAAAGCTAAAACACATCTCACAAATCAGGAGATATTCCATGCCACAAACATGCCGCACTCACCCACAGAACAATTGTAAAAAGAGCACACTGCACACTAAAAGAAATGCTTCGAAGGCAAAAAAGAGGGGAGTTGGTATATAGCCCCCAGGAACGCTTATGGAAAGCATCATATGTTCTAAATTTCTTAAACTGTGATGATACAAACCATAGCAGGTATGAATACCAACATAAAACTCAAATACTTTCATCTTCCAAAGTACCAGTTATGATTAAAAACCTAATATCTAGGCAATGGTCAGGACCAGTAGATCTCAGAACTTGAGGGAGGATATATGCCTGTGTATCCAAGGGTACCAAATTACAAAGGATCTCTTCTAAATGTGTCAGACCTTATATTAGCCCTCCCTCACAACAGAAACAATCACCAGAAAAAATGAGTGAAGAAATTAGATTTGAAGAAACATAACCAACAATAGTAAAAGGAACACACCACACATTGAGAAACATGCTATAAAAACACAAAAAAGGGAGGGAAAGAGATATGGGTCTGGTCCCTATATGTGTAAATCTACATTAACACTTTTTCAAAACAGGAACAATCACAAAGAAGCAATAAACAAACAGAACCAAAAGAAACACCCAAACAGTAACCAATACAAACCCAAAACTCCATGATTCAAACACAATAAAGGGTTTAAGAATGCATCTGTTAGGAGAGAATGAAACAGTGGCCATCGGAATGTGAATGAGAAAGTTGAGTGGAGATATGTATGTGTGTGTGAATGCAAATACACTTTACAGGAAGAGATCTTAAACACTCATTCAACAACACTACCTCAAACAACACTACTTCAAACACAACATCTACAACCCAACACATTTCCCTTTCAAATAAAGATGATGCCTTTACCCAATCACACAAAATTACCCTCAGATAAAAGATTCTACACATCTACAAACCCTGGCTAATTCAAGGTTGCTTGAATATTGCACAAACCAATAAAGTTGTAAACAGCTCAATAAAGGCCTTATGATGATAGGCCCTGGTTTTTATAAACACTTAAGATAAGATTGGTTACATTAAGGATGTTTAAAAAACGTATTGTTTTACAACGTGTTAATTATTTAGAGAAGGGGAGCTGTGGCAAGGAATTATGGGAGTTGTAGTTTTCCACCTTCTCACGCATGCTCAATCAATACTTGATTGTCATTGTTTGGAAGATCATGTGACATGTTTAAGTGCTGTATTTAAACCAAATTGTTTTGTAATAAACCTCAATTCTGCCCTGGCACTTGATTGTGTCACCGGCGGCGTTTGTGCCTTATTCACCACCTTACTCACACTTCACCTCACTCACACTTTACCCGAGATCTTCCCTCAAGACATCCCCTGCATGTGCTTTCCAAGTTCCCTCAGCTTTACCTCCGTGAAACTCTCAGTTCCCTCTGTGTTACCTCACCAAGGGTGACGGACTTCAAGAAGCTTTTTCCTCAGTAACTCCACTGAAACACCCTGCTGCCCCTGCTGCTTAACAATCCCTACCTCTGTAACAGCCCAAAATCTGCTCTAGGGCGACTCCACAACCTTTCATCGGGCTTCTCTAAAGCGCCTTTCAACTGCTCCCGTCCCACAGACCGGGGGAGGAGCGGGACACCGAGGCTGAGGAGAGGCCGGGAAAAGCAGCGCAGCAGCAGCGACCAACCCACCCTTGCTCTGCCCCACCCCGTCTGGTCTCCCTCAGGGCACCCTCAGGGCCCCTCGGTGACCCTCCGGAGCACCCTTTTCGCCGTGTCCCTCACAGCCCCTAAAGGGACACAGGAGACACTCACCCCTCAGGGCACCCTCTTCACCCTCAGAGATCCTCAGGGACACACCGGGCACCTGCCTCCCCCCTCAGCAACGTGCAGGAAACCTGCCTTCCCCTCAGGGACACAGAGAACACACACCTCTCCCTCAGTGACTCTCAAAGTTCCTCACCGGTACTCAAGGCACCCAGTTGCCTCTCGGTGATCCTCAGCAACAAACGAGGCACCTGCTTTCCCCTCAGCGACTTTCACAGCCCCTCAGGGAACCCTCTTCACCCACAGTGACCCTCCCAGAACCGTCAGCAACACACGAGGCACCCACTTTCCCCTCAGTGATGTACCAGACACCCACCTCTTCCTCACTGACCCTCAAAGCCCCTCAGTGACACTTGGGGCACCCAGTTCCTCCCCTGTGACCCTCATGGACCCTCAGCAACACACAGGGCACCTGCCTGCCCCTCAGTGACACACAGGACCTCCTCCTTTCCCTCAGTGAAAAGGGGGCACCAGCCTCCTTCTCTTGTGACCCTCAAAACCCCTCAGTGACACTCAGGACACCACATATTTCAACCCCCAAAATGCCCCCTACTCAGCTTTTCCCTCCAAGATTTTCAGTCTGTCCCTCACACTTTACTTGACATCTTCCCTAAAAACATCCCCTGCATGTGCTTTCCAAGTTCCCTCAGCTTTACCTCCCTGAAACTCTTAGTCCCATTTGTGTTACCTCACCAAGGGTGACGGAGTTCAAGAAGCTTTTCCCTCAGTAACTCTACTGAAACACCCTGCTGCCCAACACTCTGTATTACCTCTGTAACAACTCAAAATCTGCTTTAGTGCGACTCCACAACCTTTTATCGAGCTTCGCTAAAGCGCCTTTCACCTGCGCCCGCCTCACGGACCGCGGAGTGGCGGGACACTGCGGCTGAGGGGGCTGAGGGCGCTGAGGGGAGGGCGGGAAAAGCAGCGCAGCCTCGGGGACCGACCCGACCCGCTCCGTCTCGTCTGGTCTCCCTCAGGGCACCCTCAAGGATCCTCAGTGACCCTTCAGAGCACCCTTTTTGCCCTGTGTCCCTCACAGCCCCTAAAGGGACACAGAAGACACCAGCGTAGCCCTCGGGGCACCCTCTTCTCCCTCAGAGATCCTCAGGGACGCATGGGGCACCTCCCTCCCCCCTCAGCAACATGCGGGAAACCTGCCTTCAAAACATCCTAAAAACATGCCTAAAAACATCCCCTGAATGTGCTTTCCAAGTTCCCTCAGCTTTACCTCCCTGAAACTCTTAGTCCCCTTTGTCTTACCTCACCAAGGGTGACGGAGTTCAAGAAGCTTTTCCCTCAATAACTCCACTGAAAGACCGTGCTGCCCTTCTGACGCTGCTGCTCAACACTGTATTACGTCTTTAACAGCCCAAAATCTTCTCTAGGGCGACTCCACAACCTTTTATCCAGCTTCTCCAAAGCGCCTTTTACCTGCGCCCGCCTCACGGACCGCGGAGTGGCGGGACACTGCGGCTGAGGGGGCTGAGGGCGCTGAGGGGGCTGAGGGCGCTGAGGGGAGGGCGGGAAACGCAGCGCAGCCTCGGCGACCGACCCGCCCTGCCCCGTCTGGTCTCCCTCAGGGCACCCTTAGGGCCCCTCAGTGACCCTTCAGAGCACCCTTTTCGCCCTGTGTCCCTCACAGCCCCTAAAGGGACACAGGAGACACTCACATAGCCCCCCGGGCACCCTCTTCCCCCTCAGAGACAAACAGAACACCCACCTCTCCCTCAGTGATACAGGGCATACTCAGGTCCCTCTCAGTGAGTCCCACAGCCCCTCAGGGACACAGGTGGCACCCACTTTCCTGGAATATTTTTTTTTTCAAATGATCAAGTTGGGATCATTCACACCTGAAAGTCCTTAAAAAAACCCACATTTGGCTGAGGCACTTCACACACACTAACCAGCTTTTGACATGAATTTTGGAATGCTCAGGAAATTACAGAAGCATGAAACCTGTGAACAATTTAGGAGTATTTTTGAAGGACTTGTAGTTAAAGGGCCTGTTAACTTGATATGATCCAGGTGAAATAGAGGAAAAAGGCAAACGATTTCAGTGATAAAGAATTAAATTAATACAATTAATTTATAGAAAATAGGCCTAATTTAACTCTCTGAGAGATTACAGATGTAATTCTACTGTGGAGATATCATATGCTTTAACTGCTAGCTTGTTAATCCAGTGAGCTCAATATGCTACTGCTCATTTATAATAGCTGGCACTGTAGCACATACAGTCTGGAACTGATGGGTTAGAAAAATAATGCCAGTGAGAAATAATCATCCAGCGAGGCTGTTTAAAATTGTGTCTTCCAAAGGAAAGCACTCAAAGAAAACTGATGCCAGTTTTATGCATCCCCTGTATTTAAATATAAAATCACCATGGACAAAATATGCAGATGACACAGAAATTTGACAGCAGGACAGATAATGATGCCGAAGTCACACAGAGTAACATGGATAGTTTGGTAAAGAGAATAAACCTGTGCAGTTAGCTTCTGTTTTAATATATTCACATGAAGAGCTGTATGTCTAAAAAATAAAATTTTTAAGTATGGAGGGGAGGACAGTATCCTTGAAAACAGCAACTTTGAAAAGTGCTTATAAATCATGTTGAACAACTGAGTCAACACACTGTTGTGTGTGTTGTGTCTGTGAGGTAAACAGGATTAAGAAGACTTTTAAAATCTATTCAGGAAGGCAGTGTGTAGGAATAGAAAGGCAATTTTTTAATGAAGCCAGTACTAGAATATTGCTTACAAGTCGGGTGTCAAGTGTTTCTTACAGTGGAAGAAATGAAGGCAGTGTAAGAAGAAAGCCACAAAGATTATCTGAGTGCTTGAAAAAAAGCCCTACTGTGAAGGACAGAATGAATGCAATTCGCTAAGCTTATCAAAAAAGAGTTTGAAAGGTACCTTGATTGTAGCAGAGAAGTACTAACACACAGAGAACATACCATGTATTAAAAGGCTTTTTAACCTCAGGGAAGAGATTCCTGCATCCTAAACCATTCAACAGCCAAACAGGCTGCCACCCTGCTTACAGCGGGCTCCAGCACGGGCACACACCCAGACCCTGGCTACAGACGGGTCGCGGTGCCTGTTATTTACATTGAGTAAATAGTGATGTCTTTTCTGTTGTGTGTCCTGGAACCAGAAAATGCTTAAATTGTCTTTTTTTGTTGTTGTTGTTTTTTTTTTTTCAAGCGAATTTTAATACCTGTGGTTTGGATTTGAACACATGTCAAGGGACACTTCTAACAGTCATTTTAGCTGTGTCTAAATATAGACACAATATAGACACATACACAATATAGAGATTGGAAAAGGGGGTGATAGGTATAGGGAAGGAACGAGCAAGATTACGGTGTCACTATTCCAGTCTGTAAGAATCTCCAGTTGCTGACTATTTCTTGTGTCTCTCTCCTGATAAATGTCACTATGCAGACACTGATCAGACAGTACAATACTTAGGAGTTTATTTTGAGTTAATGGGTTGGTGAAGTCCAACTCTGCAACATGATAAAGAAAATATTTTTCTACGCAGAAGCATCAATTATTCACAACATAGCCACACCTTAGGAAAAGAGGGGGAGAAATGGACTCTGGAAATAAATGAGAGGGCTCCATAGTGTAAAAGTAAAATAGATCATTTTGAAGGAAAGGGACCACTGCAGAATCTAATTCATTTGCAAAATCCTCTCCTCTATTTAGGCTCCACAGTAATTGTTAAGTCTTCCCTTTTGATGAGTTTTATCAAGGTTTTTTTGTGTCTTTTGCCACTTGTTTGGGATGAAATCTAAGAATACATAACCAGTCCATAACCCAGGGAGGTGGTGGATTCACCATCCCTGGAGGTTTTTAAGATGAGACTGGATGTGGCATCAGTGCCATGGCCTGGGAACCACGGTGGGGTTGGATCAAGGGTTGGACTTGATGATCTCAGAGGTCTTTTCCAACCCGGTTGATTCTGTGATTCTTTCAGGCACTTTTGGAACATACTAGATCTCTTACCCATCCCAAAGGCCCATATACATATTGAATCTGCAAATATGCTTGGGAACTACTCTAAATCAGCACGCTACTTGGAGTTGTCACCACTTGGTACAGTGATGAATACTGTGTTCATTGAGGCCTCCTGCTGCAGGAAAAAAACCTGCAGAGTGCAGTCTTGTGCTTGAGGTTCCCTCTAGCCCTAGTTTCTGTTGACAGTAAAACTCCTCTTCACTGATGGCCAGAAATAGTTTGGGGTTTTTTTGGTTAGGCTTTTTTTGTTGATTTTGGGGGGGGGGGGGGGTGCACCCTTTTTTTAAAAGAAAATCTCCTGAAACCTGTAGCAAAGGTTGTTAAGAGGCTGATACTTATTTCTCAGATACTCCTGAAACTCATCACTGTGAGATGATCTATACCTTACAGAATTATTGAATGAGAGTTATGCTTATGGCTTTTTGCCTGATGTTTCTGAGGTGTTATATGTTATGGAGACTTTGACACTTTCAGGACAAGTGTCAAAGTCTGATTATAATTCCTTTGGACAATATTTCTATTAAAATATATAGGTCATCACAAACAATATTTTTGACCTTGTAGTTTTTTTGACATCTGAGAATGCACAAGACTACACAGCAGTCTGTCAAAAGTAGCATTGTATCTCTAACATGAACTTAAAGGATAAAAATTACTCTGCACGAACAACTTTATTTTCAAAACAATAGGAAAACATACAGTATTTGTCCAAAAGTTTAACTGAAAGCCATAATTATGGCTAATAAAGACAAAGAGACAGCATTTTATGAAAGTTTGTCATTTTGACCCTATTGAATCATCAGCTATGTTCCATTTTCAGTGGGGATTTTTATGTTAAAATAGCCAGAGCTTTCTACTGTCACAAGTAAAATGGTTAAAATTAGTGCAAGGTCTCTTTCATGTGGAGAAAAAGCATGTAAAACCCAAACAATTCCAAAACTTCCTTCTTTATTATTAAATTAGTTCTGGTAACATCCCTCTGCCTAATGCATTATGCTTTGAAATACTGACAACTAAATACCAGCTTATTGCCCAGGCTTCAAGATATCTTTTTAAAATTTACTTTGTATTGCAAAGTGTCAGTTGAAAGTACCTGGTGTTATTATGGTCAAATATTTTATTACAAGGAGTCCCACTAATCCAATAAAAACAAGAAGATACCTTACCAGGAATGTTTTTACAGAACAACTTAAAACCAGGCTGATCATATGTACAACTTCCAAGATGAATGACAAACTTTAAAAATCGTTTTTTAATCCAAGTTATTCTCACTAATCCACATAAATATTTTTGACATTTATTACGTTTAATAAGTCTGTCCAGCCTTCACCTGGAAATACTAAAAGATATGTGTTGCCTCACTTTTGTGAATTATGAGCTACTGGAATAACATAAGAAGTTTTAGTAATATTTTTACTGTCTAGCGCTGTCTTCAAAATACATTATACCCTCTCTAAGCTGATATTTGATGATAGGGAATCACAGATCTTTCAATAAACAAAACAAGATCCAGAATCTTTAAAGAGCTGGACCAGCTCCTAACCTCCAACAAAGTCTGGGCAAATCTCCCTGTAATTCTCAAGGTGTTAATAATTGAAAAAAAAAATTATGTACCCCCACAGAAAACTGATATAGCCCAGTGGCTTGAGAAGAGTAGATGAAAAGCGTGGTTTGTGTACATATTCCCCTATTTGGTGACAAAAAACATACATTTTGAGAAATAAGAGAAAAAAACCTAAAATGCCAAACTCCATGTGATAAAAGAAATAATTATAATTAAAAATCTTAGCCAAATTTCTCAGAGGCATCTTTATCATAGCTCTACCTTCTTGCAAAGAGATTGTAATAAACAATTTAGTAAAAATGTGTTACATTTAGAACATTGCAGGCTTAATCTGGTTGCCCACACATGGGCACATGGTTCCAGTTAGGATGCTGCTGGTACCTACCCAGCTGCCATCCCAAAAGGGCTCTCATAGGTTCTCTGTTACATCTGACAGCCCTCTGCATCAACACCATACCAAATTGAAAAAAAAAAAATTAAAAATTCAGCTAGTGCACTATTCAATAATTATAAGTGAAAAACTTTTAGATTTTTTTATCAACTTATTTTGCTTTTACAACCAGATTTCATACATTATATCCTAGTCAGTAGTTTAGCTAAAAAATTCCATCCAACATTCTTATAATCTGTAATAGAAACAAGCATAAAATAATTATACAGGAAGTAGCGAAATGGAGATTTTACACATCTAAATGCAATCTCTAGCAATTCAGGTCTTTTCTCAGGCTAATAATAGAGCTGCTTAGATTTAACAGCAGAAGACAATTGCATGTCACAGAGTGGCATAATACAAAATGGGAAACTTTTAATATCTGTGAGAAAAATTACATTATTAGCATTCATAACATAACCTATAATGTACTGTATTTCCATCACTTAAGAGTAGTATTTGTTTCATCTATTCAGAGCAACTCTGGATATGAAGATCTAATTCCTGGACACAATCTTATTACAGCATCTGAGATCAACAGGACTGTTGCTGCCTTTCCTGCACTCACAGGACTTGTGGGTACAGACTCTGAGGACACATTCATGTTTAATTATTGTGAAAATGTCACATAAAGAAATGAGAAGGGCGTTAAATCACTGTACAAAGATTTAAACTGGAAGCTGGTAAGGTTTTAATAACACTCTGCTTGTGAATTATGCTTCCAATAACACATAAATGTATTATGAAGCTTTAGTGGGTATAAAGCAGTTTCTTATGGTTTAATGTATTTGAAAAGAGAATGGCTGTACTTTGTGGTAACAGAAATACCAATTATGTATCTAACTCTTAGTTTAATTCACTTAATGATAGCTGCACTTAAGGCAAACACCAAGCTTAAATTCTTGCTCTTCAGTTTGTGAAAGCAGAGGACAATATTAATTCCCCACGTTTATGAGAGTGCAGTAATGGAAGCCTCCTTTTCCACAGAGCTGGGACCCAGCCTGCTGCTGCACAGCCATGTGCCCTCACAGAGTGCCTCTCCCACGAGCTGGGCTCCAGCTGCACCCCGGGCCAGCTCCTACCCGGTGCCCCATGGCCATGGCAGCTCCTCCATCACCAGCCATTCCCCCTCACCTACCACAGCACCTTCAGCCTTTCCTCTGTAGCCCAGGATATCCAACCACCCAACTGCTGCAGGCAAGGGTGGTGGGGCAGTTTGAAGGATGCTCACACACTTGGTTCTTGGTGTATGAGGTGCCCGTGCACACATATTGGGAATCTCTGTGAGGACAGGTCAGGGCTGCCCCATGCCCGACATAGTGAATTCCAACCAGTTCCAGGACAGCCCCACCATGGGGCACAGCTGAGCCCCTCACTGACACTGGTGGTAACAACAGACAGGGGTGGAAAAACTGCAGAGTGTGGGGAATAAGGTGTGAGAAACGATCACCCAGGTCAGAGGTGGAAGAGGAGCTCCAGGTGCCCCTGCAGCCCCCAGCGAGGCCATGGTGGAGCAGACTTCTTCCTGAAGGGCCACAGCCTGTGGAGAAGATCCATGGAGGGGCAGGGGAGAAGCACGAACTCTAGGTTGTGTCAGTGGAGAATGGCACAGGTGCTTGCTCTGTCATGAGCCATGTGAATTGTCCTCACAAGAATCCAGCCTGCTAAGCCCACCTTGCCTCAGCAGGTGAAAGCAACAGCAGCACCAGACATTTTGAGGATGGCTTTGTGGCAGCCTTGTGTAAAAAGCTGCTCAGCCTTCAGATTCTTCATTTTACTGACTAACGAAGAGAAGAGGAGCTCTGTTCTTGCAGTACAACTACCACAATAAAGAGTTCTTTAAAAAAAAAATCCCATGTTGTCATACTGGGTTCTAGCGACAGACTGTCCCTCTGAAAGAAAAATCAACACATTATGGAAAACTTGGAAGAAGGGATATTTATTGTATTACAAGATTTTTACCTCATGTATATATGGAAGTATTATTCTGTTAAAAAAGGCCTCATCACAACCCTGACTGAAGGGGAGCCATGACAGAGCCTGACAGCTCAGATTTGTCCTGGCTGCTTCTTTTCTGATTTAAATAGCAGCCTCCAGACCCAGCCCCCATCCCTACATCTGCTTTAGCTGGAAGTAAGAACATCCAAAATTTACACAGACTGACCCCTTTTGGCCTCAGAACAGCTGCCAGCCCTTCAAAAGCCACCACTATTCTGTTCCCACAGTTCCATCATTGAGAAGGTAGCCACAATATTTCATGTATATTTAATACTAACATGAAATATTGATTAGCCTTTCCAGCTTTAAGTTCTGTTTAGCATTTTATCTCAAACCTCAGCTTGGCACCAAAAAAAACCCCATACAACTGGAAAGATTTCAGTCCCTAAATTCAGGAAAACTACAGTCAAGTGAGTTGCTTCTTAAAACCATGCCAATTTTAAAGGCAGCTGTTGACGACTCAGGTGAACTCCTGATGGTCCTTTGAAGACCCATTTCTCCATTCTTCTGACCTGTGTGACCCCACAGAGAAACCTCACCTTAGGCAGCCCTGTAGGAATGGGAGCAGGAGAGAAACAGGGATGTATTCCTGATACTCAAAAGCCAGGAAGTCAGCAGCCTAAGAACACTTTTTTCCCCCCCTCCTAAACCAAACCTAAACCCACAAAGAGTAAATAGCATGTACTGAAATGATGTTTGGCACCTACTTAAGGCAGAAGAATTAAAGTCAGGTATTTTATCAGCTGAGATGCAGAGAAAAATACACATTGCAGGTAGCAGAACATTTTTCTTTGAGAAAAAACAAACAAAAACATGCTTGAACAAAACAAAACAGGAAATGCAAATGAGCAGCCACATCTAGACAACACAGAAAAGCAAACACAAGAGGCCCATAGATAGCTACAGCTGATACAGTGCATGACATCACAGCTGGTGAGAGCCCCAAGCCTGCAGAGATCTCCTCCCTGCTTTCCCTCAAATTATTTTTACCAGGCAGTAAACAAAGCTGAGAAGTCATCAGCCATCAAAGAAAAATTGTTTTGTTATTTTTCCCCTCTTCCTTCAACAAGAGATCAAGCTTACTTACCCTTCTGTTCACTTTCAAATCCTACAACAACGCCTCATGCCCCATTCACCAGCCCTTGAGACACATCCAGATTCTTTGCTAGCATCACCTACAGAGAAAAAAAAAATCCTTCAGTGCACTGGGTTTACAGTCTGTTCAGCCACCTGCAGCTAAACTTCTTTCCAGGAAGCATAAGCACATCAGGCTGATATGGCCGCAATCTCCTATCCTGCCTATTGCAGGACAGAGCACCATCTCCAACCGAAATTATTTCACAGCCTTTCCTTCCTAGGATTCCTGTAGGGTACGCAAATGTCCTTATATAATAAGGGAAAACACCTCCTCGTGAGATGGTGATCAAAGAGAATTTATTTTAAAATCGGCGCTGTTTTATCCTTTAACACCATGTGACTTCTTTGACCAATAAGGTTACCTATGTCGGTGCATGCTCCCCTGGGCTCCTCCGCCCCGGCGCGTACCCTGTGCCCTGGACACGCCTCCCACAACTCAACTATTCATGTTTGGCATTCCCTTAAAGCCTTAGAGCAGAACAATTAGCACAGCAGATTCATTTTATACAGTTTATTAAATGTATGTTCAGTTAGAATATCCAAGTTTACTAGATTTTGGACCAGATGCTATATTTTCAAAGCACTATGGCTTGGAGGAGCTGGAGCATGAGGAATCTTTCTCTTCTGTTCCAGAGAGGCAAAGTCAGGTCCTGGAATATATTCTGGGGCCCCTTCTCTGCCTCATAAGCACCTTTGCAGCAGGGAAAACATTTGTCTTAATGCCGTGCCCCGTCATTGCATGGATGAACATACTATTTAGTCTAGATTGGTGTTTGCTGCCTTTTCTGGTGAGGTGGCTGCTTGACCGCGTTGAGGAAAAGCCATTCTGTAAACCACCACTATTTGGTATTTCAAGGGAAGATAAGTAAGTGTTAATTGTTTGGGTAAGCACAGTGTTATTACTTTACAGCACTACAGCTTAGCTGTTCTACACATACTAATGAAAAGTACAGAGGATATAGATATAATGTGACTTTGAGCCTGTAGGAGCCTGTAGGCAGTCTGTGTTTGCCAGGAAGCACTGACAGCTCTGCTGACTGCATGCACTGCTGTGCCTATGTGCAGTGGACAGAGGAATAGTCTTCTATGTAGCCATTTTGCTTATTGCCTTCTGATGTCCTGCTGTCCTGCAGCGGTGCCTCTCAGTAACAGGCTGATTCCTGCCAGCCTAGAGTTCAACTGGAAGTATAGGCATACACACACAAGGTTTATTTTTAATAGACTTTACTGAGTATATTTGTCCACTTCATCTCTTATTACAACAACAATTTTAATTCTTGTAAAAAATCCAGTCTGGCAGTTCCAGAGACATTTTCTGTCTGCCCAATAGGCTGTAATTACAGAGCTATCCCAATTTAGACCACCTGAACTGTGCGAGCCCCCTTTGATGGGGCTGTGAATCCGAGTAAGGCAGTTTCTATCATTCATTACTCCTTTATCTGCTTTTCCTTTGTTTTCTCTTTTCCAACTTTGGTGCAACAGGCTAAAAAAAACCATGAAGTAAACCACAGGAGGACATTAGAGACAAAAAAAGAATGCGTTGCATATTCTATTTTCTGTCCTCATTATATTGCGTCCTTTCAGAAGAATGAAATGAAGTAATGAGTCTGCCCATCTCTCATTGGGCCTGGCGCACTCATTTCTATGAATCAAAGCATAGACAAATAGTTTTGCATTGTCTGCTCATCTGTCCATTGTCTGCTCATAAATCCACCCCTCCTTACTGCCCTTGGGGCTGTTCACATTCATACTGAAAGTTCACAATTTCCTTGTCAGTTTAGAGAATTATACATGGTGAACGTGGCCATGTAGCCAAGTGATTACCAGCTGGTTCGTTATGTTTGCTTTCAGGAATGCCCTGAAACTAAAAATATCTGGTCACCTGTATCCTCACAGTACTATTACTTTCAGGTTAAATATGTGGTCCCAGTATACCGGTAAACAGGCCTATATATCCCTGGAAAAGATGCTGGCAAGTTGGTAGCCCGAGTCCAAATAGATCAGACATCAATGGTTAGGTTTAATATAGTTTTAACTGTCAGTTATTCAACTATAATTTTAAACTATTAATATAGTTGTATTTAACAGGCTCTGATATAATTTTGTCATCACTGTTTAAACACGGACAATTCAGGCAATTATATCCTCAGTGTTACTAACTGTATGCAGTAGATTGACAATTACATGCTAATTTGTGCTGCTACCAATATACCGGTTACATTTAAAAAAGCACGGGACAAGTAATGCATATGCTTTTTTATTTCCAGCAAGATGAGATTATAAATTAATCAATTTTTTGCATCCATTTTGCATGCAAGAACACTTGAGCATTTCAGTTTACCAGTATGGAATGTCTATTATGAAACTGTCCATCTAGTATTTGTTTCATAAAAGTTTTCAGACTCTTATCATCAGTAAATAACAGCCACAGCTGAACAGACAAGTTGGGTTTAGACCTGGTGATCAACAAACAGGAAAAAAAAAGGTTAAAAAATATGTATTGATTGAAAAATAGTACGTTAAAAAAAATCAGTTGCTATCATTTCATGAAGAGAATACAAGGCTGAATCAGTCACAAAAATCATAATCAGTTTTGTTATAGGAGGAAAATGTATACACAGTAACTACTGTAACAGAGGGTATCTCAGCAGCTGTTATTATGTGGTCTGTACCCTGAGAACATCAAGGATTGGATGGCACTGGTAATGAACAGTATGGCCAACTCAAAGTCCCTCAGTTAATATGCACAAACCACAGAAAATGGGGGCAGTCTGACAAAGGTGTTTCCATCCCTGGAGAGGTTCAGGCATGAGGTGTGACAGCTAGAGAATTAATTCGTTAAGCCATTGGGAAGGACAGCAAATATCAGCAAACAGTGCGTGTTCTTCCCCACGTTTCCTTCCCCTTACCATGATGAGCAATGACAGATGAGAATTATATTGAATACCTGCTTTCAGTTTTGTCCCCAAAACTTACTGTTCTATTGTTTAATATTTTATAATCTTTCTGAATTGTCTTAATAGCCAATTTCGTCCTTTCTTAATGGACAGACAGGATTTAATCCATTTCTATATTTTGCCATTGAAATAATGACTGGGAGTGAGACTCATGAGATTTCTGAATTCATTGTCTATAATATTCATTCTTACTTATAAGTAAGAACAAAGAAAAAAACCCAAGAGATTGTGTGAGAAACTTTGCTGTCCACACTCCTAATGTCTGTTTTCTCCCTGATGACCCAATCACTTAATATCACTATCCTGAGGCAGTGATACCCTGAGGCACTATCCTCTCTTTCTCCTTAGTTTTTCTGTTGCAGAAGCTTTTGCTTGTGACCTTTGAACTTTTGAGACATCAGTGTTTTTGTTTTCTCTGTCCCACCAAATTTTCTGTTTATACCTAGCACTAATTGCCTCATAATATATATGGATGGAATCTAAAGAAGAATGGACAATGGCCTGAAAAATAAAACTCTTCAGCCACTGTTAAAAACCTTCACAGATCTCTAGAGGGAAGGAAGTGAGATTTGCACATGAGGATTTCTAAATTATAAAAACTTCCATCAAACATGAGTTTGAGCAATAAGGAAGTTCCTTCCAGTTACCAAAATTACAGATACTTCCGGAAATCTGAAGTGTTGTAGAATACTAAAGTACCAGCATTGAGTTCTCATGGAAAAGCCTGAAAAGCAAGCTGCAGCATGAAAGACTAGTAGCTTGATTTACAAACATATAAACAGAGGAGTTTTTGAAATAAGGTATAAAAAACCACAATGCCTTGTCCACACTGGCAGCATACCATGTTTGGAAATTAAGTATCTTTACACTTTTAGTTTTAAACAAAGGCTTTAATGTTTGTTTCATAACTGTTTGATAAGAGTGATAAGTACTGTAGACCACACATGTTCAAATTCCGTAGGTTGTGCCTATTGCTCTTTTTAAAGTATCAGATACACACTGAGTATATACTTCTCTGGAACTGTGTCTTAGTGAGAATGGAAATTGCATTGTTCTGTGAAGAGATACAAAAATACTGGGTTTGTTAATGATTTTCAAAATAATTCAAGGAAATCTGGCTCCAGCTGTGACTCCTGGTGATGTGGATGTTGAAAGTTCTTTGCAAATAGCTGGTTCCTGGGGAAACATATCACAGTTCAGTGTTTTTATTCAGATTATATTATCTACAATAAAAACATTTTGGGTTTAGTGACTATTATCCTAGGACAAAATTGAATGTTTGGAATTTTTTAAATAAATTAGCTGGAAATAGGGAAAACTGACATACTATGGCCATAGTTTTAAAATTTCAACAGTCTTGTTACATGAGTACTATCAAAGTTATAACATATATGCAGTTTACATTTTTTCTCCTTACACTCAGTATGGTGCATAGCAGACTATAATCAGATTAATGCAATAAACAAAGCCATTTGTGGCAGAGATAGCATGCTTTTTATACATAGAAGAGAGAGGGCTTTAGGACAGTAGATGAACACAGCTGCTTCCAGTTTAGCAAGCAAGAGGCAGGACCGTAGCATGGAGGGTTGAAGATACGTGCTTGACAGCAGAAAGTGAGGCACAGAAGGAGGATACACCCCTACATGTAAGCCAAATCTTATGCAAATTTTTCCCACAAGAATGAGCAAACAAATGAGTAATATATGGGGGCACACTGTGAGTGCAAGTTGCTGGTAAATCCTGTTGTGTTTCCAAATACTTCATTTTCAGCCATAGCAGCTAGACCACTACCATGGGTTTCTAAGGATTCAAAGAGAAGTCAGGAACAGAGCATAATCACCTTTTGCCTCTAGCTGTCCTAGAACAGTTACATACACAAACAAATCAATTTCTAAATAGGTTTTTTTAAGGGCATGTTATGTATTTTCTGAGCCAAGTGTTGACAGAAAGCTGGATTACTACTAGCTACATAATTGACTTTAAATATGGAAACTTGAAGTGTAAAGTTCACAGGTCAGCAAGGTGAAGAGTAGTAAATTCTGTGAATAAGACTTTGCATCATTAGCCCATAGCTGTTTGTTTTGTTTTATTCCTACAAGTACCCTTTACTGGTAGACAGGAAGGACCATGGGAATTCCCAGACACATGCACATCCTTTGGGTTGTACACTTGACTACTTATCGTTATCAGCAACATTATGTTGTGTAAATATGTTATGTGAACAGGAAATTATTATACTGTCATTGCTCAGACAACTTCAAATTTTAGTCACTAGAAAGAGAGTCAACATCCTTTTTTCAAAATATCTTTCCAGTATTAAACACGCAATGATTGCTGCAAAATGTGGTTTCCTCAAATAGCTGCTCAAAGGAGATATTTTTACCTTCCATCAAATGCTTTTGTATCATACATTGCCTAATAGTTTTCTCCACTGCAATGATACACAGTTACTAAGACAAATGTAGCTCTTGTTGGGAACAGCTAGTAGAATGATAACTCTTTTTTATTGTGTTAATGTTATCAAAGTACAGTAGCGATTCCATAACTTTACCCATAATGTGACAGGCTAGGAATACTGCTGTTCTATTATTTAATCCCAACAGCTGAGCAACAGTCCTTGGTTTATGTGCAAAGATTAAAATAAATCAAAACTGCAAAAACATCTAGACATTCAAATACATTTTCTTTATATAGGTCTCAATGTAATACTGTATCTCATTTTACCTAACACCACAAAACATTTTGCACAAAGAGATTGCTTATAACAAGCATTATGAACAGAGAGATGAGTTATTATTACAGAAGCAGCATTGTTACTTGACAAGAAGTCTCAGAAGAATGCAGTTCTTTAATCTTAGTAATGGAAGAAAATTAACTTTAGTGACAATACCACAAAATCAGTTAATATTGATCTTACTGCTATTATAGGAAAACCGTTTTGTCTTTCACTTTAAATGATCAATAGAAATATTGACACAAAGTGATTAAACATTATATGAAAGTATATATTGATACTGGAAGTACTGGCAGGCAAATGGATGGAGCCCTGAAGCAGAGTAGGGCTGGCCAATGACATGGAGCTCTGTTTTTAGAATCCAGCTGCTCTGTCTAGCTGAACTTCATGCATATGTGCAGGATAAAACCTTATGAGAAAGTTTGATACATAACATGCAACAATATAATGGGATAATAGGAAAAATTTAAGTATCATGGAAAATACTTTAGACTTCATGATTTCTCTCTCTGAAACAGTAGCTCATAATGTTCAATCCCAGGAAATTTTAATAGAGCATGAATTATTTATCTAGCTATTCCACCTTTAATTACTTTTGCAGAACTGGACCACTGTTCTTAGCAAATATTTCAGCCATTGGACTCTTACCCTGTAAATGGCTGTGCCTATAAGGAAGACTACAGAAGTCCTATGAGTTAGAGCTACTTCTCTGAGAGAGTGGCCTTGATGCTGATTCAGTATAACTTCAATGAAGATGAATAAACTGTTTATGTAAGTCATGCCATCACATATTCTGTAACATCACCACTGGCTGCCGGTTCCATGACTGCATTCCACTCACTGTTGATTTTCTACTCATGACTAATAAGGTGAAACATAAATTGAGCAGATAATTTATGATAAGTCTCTGTAAAAACATGAAGGTAAACCGAAGGTAGTATAAAGAATAGGTCAGATAAAAAATATACATCTGGGGGCCATTATCTGACTCAGCGTGACTAACCACATACAGATTTTTTAAACTTGCTGTTCAAACGTCAGTGTTTAGAGAGCAGATTGATGATTCTTTGACCAGGGAGCCTATTGGCACAAAGCAAATAAATAGTTATTCATCCTACTCTTAACAGGCTGAGCAAAGGAGTATGTTCAGTATTCCCTTTTCAAGCAATGAAGATGCCATGTTTTCAAGTCCTTTTGATGTGCATTGCAGTAAAATTTTGCATTCTGTCCAGTTTTATAAAAATGTGCAGAAATACATTATTACCATGAAGACCCTTATCCTGGAACTCCTGATTAAAATAATGATTATTCTTATGTATAGTAATTGCAGTAATAGTTCTTGCTGAAGTCTACAAATGGACTGCTGCTACTCTGCTGGCTGCCTGTGCTGCTGTTGGGAGCGTTAGGTTTGAATAAACTAGATGGCCTAATGCCTTGTGTATATAAAAACTGTTATTTTTAAGAAGAAAATGCAGAATAATATATGCTGCTGTTCAAGCCTCACTAGAATTAACAGGCTTTGTTTTAAAAAGACAGCTAATTAATACAGAGAGAATTGTACATGCTTTTAAACCTCCATACAATAAACATCTAGACACAACAAAATGAAATTAGGCTGATGTTTTCACTAGAGGAACCAGTGAAAAGCGGTGCTGGTAAAGTCCAAAACCAAAAGCAACAACAAAATTGCACATAAGGCACTCAGAAGATACTGTATCAAAGCCATGCTCTTTATTTTGCCATTTGGAGCTGCTGTGGACAGACTGACAGAACTGCCCGAGAGTGACATCAAGTGGGAAATGTGTGGGGCAGCCGCTCCTTCTGCAGTCACAGCACTTTGAAAGGGCCTAACACTGAGCCTACAGTCCCAGCTGTCTCTCTGGATTCAACATGATTATTTCCTCATTGGCACTCAGTTGCTGATTCTATTAATGTAAATATCAATGAATCATCTCGTGGTGGCAGAAAAGACTTCCCTCTAGTCCTTGTAATCATTCTGCTGCTTATCTTAGTGTTGATAAAAAACACTGCCCCAGTCTCCACCAACTAGTGAAAACCTCTCATCCTTTTCATTCAGAACTAGACCTGGCTGTTTAGGTTACAGGTAGTTCTACAGACTTTGTGTGGTTCAACTCGGTGCCTTTTGCAACCTTGTTTGATTTGGGTTTATCCTAGGTTATTCAATTTTCTTTGCTGCTCTCAAGAATGTCTTCCACCCATTTTTTTATTTACATAGTTCAGAGAACAAGCCACCCTTCTCCAATCTTGCAAATCCACATAAATTACTTTTCAATTTCTCTGCAACTCAAGCAATTCCCTTCCCTGTTTTTGGGGGGAGTGTTGTGTAGAGCAATATTATTTCTCTGTTCTCTATATTGAGGCACTCAGATATACTGGCATGTCTACTCTTTGGACCAGAGAGAGACATAAAAGTCCTAAACCACAGATATAGTTCCAATTCAAGCTCTTTTATCTTGTGCTGCCCATGCCATTTACCAGCCAGAACCCTAAGTACACTGTAATCCTGACATCCCACAAAGGTACAGCTCTAGTGTTGTTTCTTGTCTGGCTTAGTATGTAAAGTAACATGTGATCCTGAAACATTGATCCTTTTGCTCTATTCTAAAAGCTTCAAATGAGTCACCTCCAAAGTTTATTATCAGGTTCAACTTGGCAAACACTTTCCTAGGGTCAGGCTGTGCTCTTGCTTGTGTATTGACAGGGATGAAAGGGCTCTTTGTGCAAATCTCTGCTTGCTTGTGCGGAAAGTGGAACGAATTAACTTTGTGGTATTATGCTCCTTCCTTGAATGATTCATATGTTTGGTAAATCACAGGAGGGGTGGTCATTAGCAGTAGTAACCTAAAACTATAGAGGTTTTAGGATTACTTTGAGATGTGCACACTCTGTCCTTCTAGACCCCTGGATAATCTACTCAATAATCATTATCCTGAAATAAAAATGCACAGGAGAGACATCCAGAAGAACGTGGGATTATTGTTAATTAGAAGCTGGAAATAACTAGCTTATTAATTGGTTATTAATTTTTTTAATTCAAATTACTTTTAAGGCTGAGAAGTGGAGCATCTCAAAAATCTTCAAATTACTAGGGGAAAAAATTGTTTGCTTTATCTTTCATGCAATTTCATCATTATATGTATAACAGAGTATTTAAACATTCCAGCCGTAAATATATTATCAGGTAGGATTTTCTAGATAACCAAACAGAAAAGCTAACATGGAACATCATTAACATTACAGAAATTAACTCAAGTCATCAGAAGGATTAGATTCCCTGGATACATAGGACAGATGTCTGCCAGTGGATCCAGTGGAGTAACTGACAGCTAGCAGGCTGATCAGAAATCTGGCTGGGTGATTTAAGTTGTTAGTCAGGCCTGACAGGGCACTTTCAGGTCAACATTGCAGATATTTGCTAACAGAGGAAAGGTGATACTCTGCTTGTGAAAGGGAGTGGTAGCAGGCCCAGATTCTTTTGATTGTTCCCCACAGTCTTATGTACCATCAGGACTTGTATTATTGCTTGTTTAATCTCCACACAGCTTTCACGCTTTTCTGATCTACCCTCTTCTTCCCATGCCAGTTGTATGCCTCCCTATATCAATTTTAACTGCCCTTAGTTCTCAGATTCCTTCTTTGTTCAATCTTCACCCATTTCCTACTGGCTCTCAGTCTCATTCACATCCAGTCCCACCCTTCCCTTGAATCCTGCATGCTGTCCCTCACCAGCCAGTCCTCTCTCCATCTCCCTCTCTTTGGCTGCCATTCCCCTATTGACCCATTTTACTTTAAGACTTCTGTTTCTAGGGTCTTTGCTGAGCCAGTCCTGGCTTCCAGTCTGTTACCGTGGCTCAACAGAGGCCTAATGGCCCACTGTCTACAGCATTAGGGTAAATGCTTTCATGATGCTGACCTTTATGAATCCCCTAATCCCTCTCAGAGCTGCTAGGCACTGCTTTCCTTATCAACCAAGGTATTCTTTATTAACTCCAGTAATCTGTTTAATGGCAATAGCTTTTTCTCCTTTTTCTTTACATTCATCTCAGGATCCTTCTTTGTCCATTGTGCCTGCTTACCATCAGAACACCCACTGAAGTGAAAGTATGTGGCAGGTGAGAGGCACATTTCAGGGTTGTCCCAACTGTCTCAGTCAGGCCTGGGAGTACACCATGCAGACACCATCTTCAGAGTCTTTAGCTATGAAGCTCAGCAAGTTATCTGACCATACACTGTGATTTATCACAGTGATTTGGGTAAACGAGGACAAAGTTTCTCAGACATGAGGAAAAGCAGAAAGTATTTCTTTTTCTCTGTCCATTAAAAACCTCTGATCCAAGTAATGTGTAAGAATTTCTTTACTATTACCCAAGAAGGGGTACCGTAATGTCTGCTTCTCTAATTTCATTCTTAAAAATGACTGAATAATTTGTGCTGATGTTTTCAAAAAATCTTCAGCACCTGCCATGAGAAATTTCAGACTGAATTGTTCAAGTGAGATGAGGTCATAAATACCAGGTCTCAGAATGCGAACCTGACTAACAGCTTGAACATAATAGGTGGCATCATGTTCAGTTTCTGGGTGTTTCGGTTCAGGATGTTCCAAGAGCGTAGCTACATATGGATAACAGTGCCTGCCTGCTAAGTTATTGTACATAAGCAAGATCGTTTGAGTGTGATGGAAATTATGCTCAGCTGCAGCTTCTCTAATTAGGCAGAAAATGTTTTCTTTTGAGTTTCTCAGTTGCTGCGTCCTGCTATTAAAGTAATTGGTCTCTGTTCCTTGTCTGACCCACAAGGGGATACAGATAGGGGCAGTCATCTCACTTAACCAGTCTAGCAAGGAACTGTCATGCTTTCATTTAATACCTTCCTCTCCCAATCCACATTCCTGCCCCAGTTTTAGCCAGGTAAGTTTCTTGGTAAGAAAGTTGAGCCCTAAGTGCAGACAGCATCAGGATTCATTCTCGGTGAGCAAACACCACACTCATAAGAAATAATAAGAACTTTGTGATTAAAGTAGAGGCTTGGAGTCAGGAAGCTTGAGTTCATGTTTGATCTTCTTCTGTATGTTCTGTGTGACTTCATGAAAAACAAAGAATAAAAACCAGAGAAAAATGCCCATGACGTTTCACTGCTGCAGTATTTCTGTTGCTGATGCTGATAGACGTCTGAAGATGGTTAACACGTAAAAAAACTATAACACTTCTAAAAACTATAACTAGTGTTGAATGTGTAAATGTTAATCTCCCTTGTTGTGGTTGCCCCATCACAACACACTAAGCAGGTTGAATGGTTAATGTCTTAAAACACAATTAAATCGCTATGAGTTCCTGGGTACTCCAGGATTGTAAATAATTTTTTTTCCTTTACAAGAAAATACTTGAAAGGTCAGTGAAGACTTATGAGTGAACGTGGACCCTCATCAGTGGCTGTAGTTGGATACAAGAATGAACCATATTAGAAAGTTGGCATCTTGTGCATGTAGACCAGGAGACTGAGACCAAAGGCACCAGCCTGGGCTTCTCACCATAGAGAGAGAGCACAAGCCAGTATACAACTTTATGGCTAAGTAATTAATTTTGTAATCCAGCATTCTTTTTTTTCAGAACTCATTTTTACCTCATTTCTATTTCAGATTAAACTGAATCAACTCTACAAAATGTCAGTTATAAAACTCCCTGCTCCTCACCAATTGCTTGAGTGACTCAGCTGCAGAACCGGGCTCTATCCTGTGAAAGTGGTAAGACAGAAAGTTTAAAATTGATCTTGGCAATGTGGGCAAAACTTCGCAGAATTGGAAAAAAAAAAACCAACAAGCAAGAGTTTTTGGTATTACATTTTTGGATGTGGACGTTTGGATCCGTTATCCGATCAGAGCCTTGCTTCCTGGTACTTTCTTCAACTGGAGCATGTCCTCATTTGTGACTACTGGCTAACAAAAGCGGCAGCCTCTGCGCACCCACCCCGAGTGCTGCGCGTGCTGTGGCTCGAAACAGGGAGCGGAGCCCCACCTAGCGACACACGAGAAAAGTACTCATTTGCTGCTGAGTGGAATAAATGTTTTATTTGATCATGTTTGAAATTCAGGGAAAAAAACCAACAACTTACAACAATTAAAATATTTAACTTAAAATCAAAAAAAAATCCTATTGTAATCGTGAGCTATTCTCTGTCATTTATTAGATAACTTTTCCTAGACTAGTTGAAGAAATACAAGAATTATGATTGATATTGCTTGGTAAAATCAGGCCTTACTGCTGATTCTGGTGTATTTACATGAACTTAATTTGTTTGGAATCCGGATTTTATTAAAAAACATTTGTTCCACTTGCTCCTTTCCTTTATTCACAGTAGGAATGTAATGCAAAGCTTAAGGAGGATCATTCAAAAAGTGCCAGATCAACAACAAATGCTAATATTAGCATGTGATGACAGCAAGTCATCAGATTCTAATATCTGACTTCATCATTGACATTGTTCTTTTTAAATGATTTTCTTAATCAGCTAATGATTCTCTCTCAGAATACTCCTTGTGTCTAGGTTAAAGGTTATTAATAATTTTGGTTATTTTTCTTGATATAAGCAAAATATTGAACTTCTCCTGTTAAAAAAAAAGGTTAAATTTCACGTGAAACTTCACATGTGTATTTCAAGGGAAAATGTCTTTTACCACGTATTTTTAAAGGGCAATAGCACAATTTGAAAGAAGAGTTATTCTCTCTATTTAGGCTCTAAAAGCACAGAACTACCTCTTCAGTTTTAGAATTTTATTCTAATTGTCACACAAATTATGAAAACTCTCAACAAATTGATGAATAATGAGCATTAGAAGACAGAATGCTGATAAAGACAAGAACCACGAGCTGGCTGGAAACTAAATGATTTAATAAACCCTTTTTAAGACATAGAGTTTTTAGAAATCTTTCCTGCCATTTTGTCAGAACCACTTCTTGTGAAGGGAGCATGTGTAAATTTAAATCAGAATTGTACTGAGTTCTGTTAAGTCAGTTAAAATGTCAATTTCAAAAACATTGCATTGCAGGAAAATGTAGTTATTTGCAGTCAGACTAGAAGGATTCTGGGGCAAAGATTCGTTCTTCTTTTAAATCCAGCTTGTGATATTACCAATTTACTTCCATCTATGCTAGTTTGTCATCAAGGTTTCACTCTGCATTTTCTCTGAAGAATTGGAATGTGTTCTTTTTTTTCCCCCCTAAGCAAAACCAGCCTAGTGCCCTGTCTCCTATACAAGATGGACCAATTCTTAAATAGTTTTGCAAAATATATTCAATTTAATTCAATTTTACTGCAGTTGCAGATGTTGCATTACTTCGTAAGGAGGACTTTCTTGCTGACCGACTGTCAGCAAGAAAATAAAACCGTGCTTTTAATATCCTTTCAATTAGTAATTTTTTCTAGGTTATTGAGCTGAATTTAGCAAACATGTAAATAAAAATGCACAGCACTGAGAAAACATATTAAAAGTGGCTAATAATTTCTGCATTCCTTGGCCATTAAAGTTACAAGCATTGACCTAAGTCAGTGTTATTGCTGTTATTACAGGTTATTCCTGTGCATGCAAAATTCACATGGACATCGATGAGAGGTAATTATAGACTAACATAGTCTGTCAGTGTAATGTAACTGTACAAACAACAGAGAGAGGCTGAAAAGGATCTCTGACTGACTGTATATCGATAATGCAGCCAGAATAGCCAAGTGGGTACCAATATCAGCGGGCTTTACACCACGAACAGGCCCCATTTTGTGCTGGCAATAACAAATCTTCAGTTATTCCCAGAAAGAAGCTAATTCACTGTGAAACATAAACTTCCCACCCCGGCCGGGGGCCATGTGTAAACCTGCGGCTGTAGAGCAGCTGCAGGCGGCCCCGTCCTTCTGGCCGGGACCCCGGGGGTGACGGTGCCCCCGAGCGCCGTTCCGGGAGCTCGGCTGAGGGAGCGCCCGAGCCGCGGGGCGCCAATGCCGCTCCCTCCCGCCGGCGCAGCGGCCCCGCCGCGGGCCCGCCCGGGAGGAGCGGCCGGGCCGGGGCTGGCGGTGCCCGGCCACAGCGGCGGGTGGGGCCGCCGGAGGTGCCGCCGCCCGGCCCGGCCCGGCCCCGCGGCGCTGGTGCCCAGCCCTGGGCAGCGCCTCCCTGCCGAGCCGGCTGCGCGCCGGGCCCGCCCGGCCAGCGGGGCCATGGAGCGGCGCGGGGGCCGAGGGCAGGTGGGCGCTGGACCGGAGCGAGGCCGGGGCAGCGGCGGGGGCGGAGAGAAAGAGCGGGGCCCGCGGCGGAGCCCGCCCTGCCCCGGGCGGTGCGGGGCTGGGTACGGGCCGGGGGCGGCGCACCGCGCTATGGGTGAGCTGCACAGCAGCTGCGGGAGGAGAGCTGCCAGGTGTTCGGCGTTTAAAGTGCGAGGTTATGCTTCTTCTGAAATCTCCGCCCTTTGGAACTTGGTTTAATTTCGCAGGAAGTTTGTTTTGTACTTTTTTTTGGCTTTTCTTTCAATTTAGGACTCTGGGGATAACGCTTCTGAACTACAGGAATGGAGACCAGTCATTTACAGAAAGTGCACAGACACTCTTTGGCTGCTCCTCTTCTGTCTCTTCTGGGCTGGTTTGGTAAGCATGCTTTTTTCTGAAAGAAAAAAATCAGATCTAAAGTTCATGGAGTTCAGCATAGTGTTATACTAAATCTAAACTGAAATTGTGATGCGCACAGGTCGCAGGATTGCACTGGCACAGATCTGACCTTTGCAGTGGTGCAGTGCTTTATTGTCATGTCTTTCATACAGACAGTTTTAAGTACTGTCCATATGCTTTTGATACTATGTATACATGGGGCTGGATTATTTAGAATTCTCTTTTTGTAAATCAATCTGGGCTCTGACTGGGTTCTTATGTCTACTTATTTCATACATTGTAGTCTTGTTATCTTGCAACGTGTCCATCTGATACTACATTAAGTCAGTCTGACCTGTGCTTAGAACAGCATACAAGCTTTTGGGAACAGGCTTTGTCTTTCTCAAGTGTGCAATTTTGTGGGTTTTTTTGTGATATGTCCGAGTCTACTGAGGATTTTCGTAAACACACTGTTTAATTCCATTCCTAGTAACTCTGTTAATGGAAGCTAATGCAGAATTATACCTACACATTTTGAAGGCTGCATAAATGGAGGCTGAACTTTGTGAGCAGGATAGGGTTTTTTAATACTTGGTGCTTTGATCAGTGGAGGAAATGCCAAAAATGAAACCTGGCAGATGGTAAATATTTCCAATCTTTGTTTTCTCTCACTGTTTTTATTGCTCAGTTTCTGTGAAATAGCTTATTGCATACATGTATTTGTTTTCTTGTGTTTGATCTTCTTTTTAAAATATTTTAAAAGATTTAATGATGCTAATTTGTTCACACAATGAAAAAAAAATGAAACTACAGTAATAGCTCTGTGGAAGTGCTTATCACTGCCATGTAGACACACGCCTCCAGCAGTCATACAGATATCTATTACTTACTAGTATTTATGGCTTGTATCCAGCATTCTGCACTTTAAAAAAAATTCACCTGTACCCACTGGATCTGTAATGTCCATCTTTAGAAGGTATACCAGAATTTTTCTGAAAGCATATTTCAGTTGAGTTACAGTGGCAGCTCATTTCTCCTTTTCCTGCTGAGAACAATTTAATTATTAACAAATCCTTGCTATGTAAACAAAGTGGATCTGGAAATATTTTGTTATTGTAAAAAATCACATCCAGAAGTAGTATGTCATCTACAAAGATGTCCATATTGAGACATTAATATGCAGTCATAATTTAAAAAAATTACTGAACTAGTCAGACTGTAAAATAAGAGTCTACTATAAGCAAAAATGAGACTACCCTGGGGAGTAAGGAAGTACATACTGACATCTTTGTGTATGAGACTCAGTTTTTGCCCAGATCCCATCTTTAGTCACGAGTGTTAAAATTAGAAAAACAAATAAAGCTCTAAACCTTAAGGAAGAAAGTAGTTGTGCTGGATCTGATATGTGCAATCTGTCTCCAGCACAGCCAATATTCATGGAATCATAGAATCAGCCGGGTTGGAAAGGACCTCTGAGATCATCAAGTCCAACCCTTGATCCACTGTCGCTGTGGTTACTAGACCATGGCACAAAGTGCCACATCTAGTCTCATCTTAAAAACCTCCAGGGATGGTGAATCCACCACTTCCCTGGGCAGCCCATTCCAATGCCTGATTACCCTCTCTGTAAAGAATTTCTTCCATATCCATGCAAACTAGTAGTAGTTAATGTAGGACTGAGAAGTTTTGCTGCTGCCAGCAGCTGGCACGTAGCCCCAGAGGTCAGTGTATTGTCCTTGGTGCGTATGAAATGTGGTTTGCACCTCATGGGACAGAGGAGAACATTGAATCACCGAGTCCTTCAATAGCTAGAGTGCTGTTAGTAAGCCTTTGGGTAAAGTAGTGCTCAGGACTTCATCAGCTTCACAGAAGAATTGCTGATTTTTGGCACTTGGAAAGGTTCCTTCCCAGGAATGTTTTGGCCCTCATGGGGTATAGGAAGGTTTACGCTGCATTCCTAGACAAGGTGTTTCATATTGACTAAGGACTGCTGCTACATGGCCAACAGAAGTGCTTAGTTGCCCCTGGGGTTTACATGGAGCTGATCTACTAGAACTTTGATCTGACAGCAAAACAACTAAAACATCACGGCAGTGTCACCCAAGTGCACAGTATGTCTCTCTCCAAGTTTTTCATGTGTTAAAGATTGTCTCTTCCTGAAATTTCAGGTAACCTGCATTTTGATTATACTTTGTTTTTAAAAACACCTGTGATTAAATTCACTAGCAGCTTCAAGGGCTCAACATTTCTGCAGATATACTGACCAGGTGTGTCCCGAAGGTCACCCTGTAAAATAAGATGCAGTGAGCACATGAAAAATCACCATTTGAGGAATCTTGCCTAGTGACATACATGAACTTCAGTAGAGACCATGTCTAGCACCTTACTAATGCTTTCCTCTTATTTTAATCAGGACTCCTATCTTTCTTCTCCTGTGTTACTCTGCTTAATTTATATACTTTCAACAATAGATGAAGAACAGCTCTAAGGAAAGCAATAGGGCTAAACCTGTCCATCTGACTTGGTCTGGCCTTGTGCAGAGGGTGAATTTTAAGTTGAACTGTTTTCATCCACAAGACAAAAATGTATGGCTTAAAAGGGGTATTTATTGAATGGAAAGGAAAAGCTATCATAGCATGATTTCATGTTAAAAAATATTTTAACAGATGTTTATAACTGGCTATGCTGTGATGGCTGGTGCTGCAGAAAGACTTGTGCTTGGATATGACAGCTTTGGGAACATATGTGGTAGGAAGAATGCTCCTGTAAAAGGGGCACCGCTTTCTGGACAGGACATGACTAATAAAAAGTAAGTACATCAGGTAATGTCTAAATAAATCAAACATTTGAGAACTTAATAAGTTACATATTTTCTACTTGTCAAGCGTATGCGTGTATCTGTACATCGTTATGTTGAAAGACAAGAAAAAAGTGGGAATGGTGCAAAATGGTGAGTGAAATTAAAAAGTTTAGATAGAATATGAAGATGTGCTACATAGTTATACTTTATGCTGTCGCCTTCTTAAAGAGGATCTTAAATGGGACTTCAGCCAAAGAGGCAGTCGTTCTATACAGCAAATCTTTGTACTTAAGAAAGTTGCATGTTGAAGTTCCCAGTCATTCCACTAACTCCTTTGAGTCCTTGTAGAATGGCACCCACCTTGTCAGCTTCTGATCCCATATAAGAACATAATATGAAGTACAAAAATGTAGCATATTCTCACATTGCTTCCTAATTTGTGACTTCGAGCTCCATTTTTTTGATTGGATGTGGAAAAAGTTTCATTTGCTTTGTAGCAGTTTAAAAAGATGGAAAGAAGGCTCAGAATTTAAACCTATAAACCTCAGAAAGCTTGTTTTTTGAAAAGAGGATCTTTTTTTCTTTCTAGGTATGTGTTCTTTCTGAATTCATGCAACCTGGAAATGCAAAGCCACAAAATCAGTTCACTTTGCTTGTGCGTGTCTAGTTGTCCACGAGAGCAACTCAACTCTTTGGAAGATCTTCAGAGTTTTGCAAGGAATAATGGTGTGCTACAGGGAATATGAATACCTTAGTGTATCTGTAGAACAGCTGAACAGCTTTCACTTTGTTGTTCTTATGTTTCCTACGCTAGGGAGTCATATCTTACCATTAATTTCCTGAAAAGTTCATGACCACAGAAAATAAAATGTCTTGTTTCTGCTTTATTTCAAAGCCATAGTTTCTAGAAATGTTACAGCTCTCTTATGCAAATTCGAAAGCTGTTGATTAATTCCTGCAAATTGCTGGGATTACACAGCAGGAAACTGGCTGCTGAGAATGAACTAGTGAAGTTTGGTGGGGGTGCCAGTAGAAGAACAGAGTTCATTTGCTATTTCAGAAACTTGTCCAATCAGTTCTTTTAAACAGAATTAAAATTATGGTGGAATTATTAATTTCCAGGGGTTTAAACAAGTGGTTTCATCCACTTTAGATCCCAAGGTTTGCTATTTCACCTTGTTGTGGTTCAACCCCAGACGGCAACTAAGTACCATGCAGCCACTCACTTCCCAGCGAAAACCAAGACATGCCTAGGAATTGTATTTGATTCTGCTGTTCAAGATGAGTATGATGTCAGAAGTAGCTGTTGTGCAAGAGAGGCATGTCCAGCATGTAAATAAAATAATCTGTAGCCTAACCTTTATTTTGTGGAGTATGTGTAAACTGCAGACCATATGAGTATGAGTGACTATTTTTACTGGAAGTCAGTATTCTATTCTTTGTTGTTTTGTTTGGCAGGGATTACTATTTAAATAGACAACATTTGTTTTAATTTAATTTTGGGGTAGTTTGACATCATTTAGTGTGTCCAGAAAGCTATAAACACCTGTGATATTAGATAAGTATTTTCAGTGTAACTAAATATAATTACTGTTTGCATGTTTACTGCAAGGGAGAGGGAAGTCGTGTATTTTGAATGGCTTGGATGTATCCAGCCTTTCTTACCCAGAAGTGTTTTATAATGGAGCAGAGTATTACTAGCAGAGTACCTGGTAATATTTTGATTGGAGCCCAGAACATGTTTCTGGATATATATAGATTCTATTCTAATTTATGAGAGGCCTAGTTCTACTGTAGCTTCTGTCATTTTAGATTTTTCTGTTATCCTAATGAGCAAGAATTAATAGCCAAGTATGGCATTGTGGAATAAACAGTGTGCCTGCTCTCCAGGAAGATAAGTGGCAACTATAGTTAAGTCTAGAAGGCAAAAGAATCTGCAGAGGTTGCTTTAGATTCACCCAACTAATTTGTTACTTACATTCCCTCTGGAATATCAGGAATGATTATGGCCTGCTAAGGGATCAAACCAGAAGTATAAAGAAAACTTCATTGATAATGTGTTTTTCTCTAAAACTTTTACTAATAATAAATTATCCTTTTTGTTTTTCTTCTCCTTCCCTCCCCCTCCTTTTTTTAGGTTCTTTTCTTTGCATTTACAACCTGAATGTTTCCAGTTACACGCAGAATTCAAAGGCAGCTCAGCTGTGTCCCACACTGCCAGTTCCACCAAGGTAAGAATTACAGGGTGCTTTACAACATCCTTGAGTTTGAACAGCTTCTTAGAGATTATTTCCTGACATTTGGTATTTGACTTGATGCTTTATAGTCAGGATGGTTTTGCTTTGTTTATTTATTTTTGTACATGTTTCATATGTGCCTGTGAACATGCCAGTGTCCTGTCCCACGGAATAAACAAGGACTGCATTCCCTCCATTCCTCTACCCTTTAGTGTGTTTTCCTTTCCAAATCAGGAGAAAAGCACTCCATATGAGGAACAACTTACCTCCTGCACAGACTTTCACTCTCTTCTTCAATGCCAAGGAAGAGGGACTGTGATCTTGGGCCTTGCTGCTTATCCTGAACACAGAAATTTCCATCAGAATAATTTCATAGCCAGCTAGCTTGAAGCACAGGTCTATGGATGGTTCTGTCTTTATAATTTGGCATTTGTGAGGCAAAATTCTTAAACCCATGATTTTAATTTCCACTGTGCTGTGAAAATACAGCAAAGAATTGGAATCTCCATGTTTGCAGAGCTAAGTCATCTGTCATCTGCTCTGAAAAAGAGAAAATTGAAGAACAAAGAGAACAGAAGAGAGCAGGAGACACATAAAAACATTACATACTGTGGATCAAAGGAGAGCGTGTAAATTGAGGAAAAAATATGGCATGTTTTACTTATTTCTTCAACTTTGTAGGCTATTTTTTGATTGTCAGGAAACTCAGCAAAGTTATTAATCTTGCACAGTAATATTTCATTGCAGAAGCAAAGCTAGTCAGAGTAGTTTTTAATTGCTGATGACTTGACCTCTCCTTTTTAGGTATTAATTTGTCTTTGACCGTTGTAGTGCAGCATTGCCAAAGTGGGACAATAAATATGTACAAGAAGCTTGTCTGGGAGTGCCAAATAATTTTATACATAAATATTTGGGGTGTTAGTTGTATCTTACAAACATTGTTTTGATGTGGCTTTTAGAATGCTTATATATCATAAAAACAATACAAAGTGTTTGTGATCTAGAACTATCTATAACAACATAGGTTATGGCTATATGAGCATAAATTAGCATAAATTAGCATTTTTATATAAACACATGGGAGCAAAGGAAGTGAAGCCAGACTAGAATGGGGATAGGAGCTATTGCTGATGGTGATTGAGATAGTCAATCTTTTTTTCCCCAGACTGATCTCGAGTGGATCTGTTCTGATCAGTGAAGCAGGCATGATGTTATTAGGAGTTTATTTTGCAGATGAAACATAAAACTACCATTTCTAACAGCACTCTCTGTGGAGCATGATGGAATGGATCTCTGTGGATTTGAAACTGTCCAGTAATTAATTTTTTTGCCATTTTTGTTTTTAACCTTCCAGTAAATCCTTTCCATTATTTAATCGATGTGTTCCACAAAATCCTGAATGCTATTCCAAATATGCATCTGTCTTAATAAGTATGGTTAATGAAATGGATGTTTTTCACCGAATTCTGAGTGGAATATTGGCAGGAAGAGATACTGTGATAGGACTGAGTGTCCTCGCACTAGGTAAGGTTATAAACAGTGAATAATAATATTCAGTTAAAAGGTGGGATTTCAAATGTTCCTATTAACTTTATATGTTTAACTTAAAAGTGTTTTTTTTCACGTTTTCTGGGCAGAGTTGTTTTTAAGAAAGAGTGTTTGTGTTTTATCAGGAGGCATTTAATAGACTGGTGAAATTCAGCTTGATGAAATATCAGATTCTGTGTTCCGTGATATGCCCATATACCTCATTTCAGGGTACTGTAAGAAATTGTTGGTGGAAAAAATTATGTCAGCATGAACATTTGAACTTAAATCTTATACAAAATACAATTGAAAATCTATTTCCCATTGTTAAATATATCAGCTATAAGTTCCTTATTAGTTAAGTTACAGGTAACTGTGTGTTTTAAATGTTAAAAAGGTTGCCAGCTTTAGTAAATGCTGTTGCTTTCGAGACCACTGTTTAAAAATAAAAGCCCAAGTTCTGCAAGAACCTGGAATTTATATTTAAAGTAAAAAAGGGTTAAGTTAAATGGGTTGTAACACTCATATTAAACTTCCTTTGTATATTTTTCAGCCTTCTCTTTTATACTGGTTTTAGCCTTCAGATTCATTCGGACGCTTCTGGTCCATACTTTGATTGCACTGGTTGTATTTGGGTTGCTGTGTAAGTATATCTACTGTTTAGCATATGCTTAGTTAAATGGATCACCTCACTGAACTGAAGGAGAGGCAGCTGAACAAACAGCTATGCTTTTTCTCCATGGCCATCCTCAGTAACCTTCAGCTCACCGTAGCCATTTCCAAGCTGAGGCCTGGCTGCTTTTTGGTGCCAAGATCTGGCTGTGCTGTTCCAGCTGCTGAGTGTTGGGATGATGGTGATGTTTATTGTTTTTATAGATGTCTGGAAACACCATTTCTTTTGCAGATGAATGCAGTTATGAAAATGCTACTGTTTCTAAGAATGTTTAGTGAGGCTTTATGCTGCCTGCTTTAGAAAGGGAGAAGTATAGGAATGCAGCCAGCTAAAGCTTGTTATTCCATGAAAGTTAGCTTTGTATCTCCATGATGAAATTACATGCCTGAACTGCAGGATAACTGCAAAAACCCCAATGTTCTGCTGCGGTTTTACCTCAGACTGACAGACCATCATGTGAATTTTCTCTGTGATCACGGATGCTGTGCCTCTCTTTGCTGAGTGACAGCATTTCAGAGCTGAGCCGGGGTAGGCAGAAGGGCTGAGGAGGGAGGCCAGGCAGGCACCATCAGCAAAGTGCTGCAGCCTGGGGAGCACTGCCCACCTTCATGCTGCTCTTGTCTGCTCAGTTGTCTCAGGTGTTCTCTGGTGGCTCTATTATGACTACAGGAACGATCCCAGCACTGAATTGGAAACAGAAAAAGAAAATGTAAAGTTTCTACTTGGATATGCTATCTTCTCAACAATAGTTACCGTAAGTAGCATTTTATCCTAAGCAATGGCAGTCTCTAACTTGAAAACTTGAACTACAGCAGTTCTGCAGCAGTAAAAATAATTCCTTGTTCCTTTCAGATTTGCAAATGAGAATAAATTCTAAGATCTACTTACATGCATTTAAATATAATCATGAAATTGTAGAATGGTTTGGGTTAGGAGGGACCTTAAAGATTGTCTAGTTCCAACACCCCTGCCAAAACCATAAAAAAATCTTTGTTGTGAAACTTGTTTGTCAGCACACTTCAAACCTATATAACAGTGTTAGCATTGGTGGTGTAAAAATGCAAGAATTGTGTTTCATCCCTATTTTTCTCTGCATCAGCTCACTGGAGAATCATGTTGAGTGAACAGAAAAGCACTGGCTCAGTATGAACGTGAGATCTGTGGATTCAGCCTACCCTGTCAGTAGGAGAAAGGGCTGGCAGCTCTTTTAGACAATGAAAGGGGCAGTGAAACACAGGCAGCAGTGTCTAGACCTCAAATTGTGGGGTTAAATTCTGTTTTTCTCTCACTGACCTTGTTTTACAACAGAAAATTTAAGTGTGGCTTGCAGCTTTTAAAGTGATTTTTTTAACTCTGGTGTTGCAATATTAAAGGAGACATTGCTCAGTGTGAGGATACAGTCAATTTGCAATTCATGAGACATTTGTCAAAATGATTGTTCTGTTTCCTTGAAGAAGAGTAGGATCCATAGACTGGAATTCACCAGGTATGAATAGTCTGACAATTTACAGTGACAAATATAAATGTGTCACAGATCAGATTATTTTTTTTACATATCCTCTGTAAGTTATGAGCTTTCCATGAGATTAATCAAAGTTTTGAATATTATTTTGTTTTAAAAAAACCAGTAGCAATTATTTCAGAAAAACAGATTTTAATCTTTGAGAATATAGGCAGTGTCTCAGGAGGATTTTCCAATGTGCAGTAAGATTGTGTAAAATGCCTTGCTGTTGTGTCTTTGTGAAATCTGTATCCCCCGATCCCACATTTGGCCACTCCGATTCCACTCGGATAATTTTCTTAAGATAAAACTCCCAACAATTTGTCTTTTTATTTCTTCTAACAGGTTGTTCTGCTTTCCCTTATATTTGTACTAAGAAAGAGGCTTCGGTTCACTGTGCAGCTCTTTCGAATTGTTGGTAAAATCATTGGCAGAATTCCTTTCCTCCTGTTCCAACCACTCTGGACCTTTCTGATTCTTGTTGTGTTCTGGGTATTTTGGGTTGCTGTACTACTTAGCTTAGGAACTGCAGGTAAGTATATGCTTTCCATGTTTTTTGACTGAGTGCTGTACATTTCCTAAGTTCAGTTCTGAAATGTGGGACCTCTTGGTGTTAGTGTACAAAATGTGGGCTAGCATTTACACAACTGAGTTACTTGTTAATTTTATTTTATTTCCGACTTTTTGGAGTCTTCTACATTGCCATTTTGCTTCTGTATGTAGACCTTAGTTTTGTTCTTTCTCAGTTAATTTATGAATAGATTGTTGTAGATACAGTATATATTTGGTGTATTTAAATGGAGAAAGTAGCTGGAGGAAGGAGACAGATTTTAGTGCAGTTGTTATGAAATGCGAATGTTTATAGTCAGAGGAGGTGAACAGTGTTGAATTGTCAGAGGTAGAATGTTGCTTCTGAGCAGTAACAACTGCTGTTGTTATTTAGAGCAGCGCAACAGAATTTGGATTAATCCAGAGGTTCTTGCAGTTCTAAGGGAGGTGGAAAGAATCATCCACTATGAAAGATCCACAAGAACAGATTTTTAGTATGGAAATTGTATTACTGAGGCATATACCACTGTAAGATCTGACACTGATTGAACCAGGGTAATTTGGATGCTGCCTTGGCCCAGCATCATGCCACCCAAGTGAAGGAGAGGTTGTCCTTCTGTGCAACATCACCCAAAGTAGTGAAGCTAAACTCTGCGTAGCTCTGGGGATAACTCCACATGTAGGCATCAGCCTTTGTACATGGAAAGCATTATGATTTGGGGGTTGGTATTTTTTCATTTTAAATTTCTAGGGCCACTGTTAGGAGCCAATTGTTGTACTTTGGGCTGGAGCTGATTGAAGAATTGTGTGGATAGACACTATTGTTCATGGATTTTCTCTTTTCTGAAAGTTGGCAGTGATTTCTGTGTGGAAAACCAAATGCAGCCTAACTGTTCAAATGCTTCTGTGTCTTTGTTTTGTTTCCACCACCCCTTGATATAGGGGCTGCAGTAACTTCTCTGTACAGGCTTACAGATTCCTGTTGGGCCAGAAAAGCCTCCAGCCTTTCTATAGCTGAGCCCATTTGACAAAGCTGGCTGTGCTCACTCCTATCACAACAGCTTCCATCTCATCTCACCCTGTTAATTCTGGCTCTATAGAAGAGCCAATTGACTTGTAACATGAGAATCTGTCTGAGTCCCTGCTGACATTGCAAATCACTCAACCATTGGGCTGGACTGGGATCTGTTTCTCTCCATCTTTCATTGGAGACTCATGCAGGTTTGCAAGTCTCTGTTTCTGCTGCCTTTTCCTGAGTAGCTCTTGTCTGTCAGAAATGGCTGCTTGAAGCAGTTGGCTGGCTGATAATCTGTTTATCCTGCGAAAGGGTCAGACCTAGCACAGCCAGAAGTCCAACCTGCAGTCTCTTTGTGAGTTGTTCCTCCTGACTAAATAGTCAAGCTGATGCACTTTGATTTAGGTGTCATGGATACTCTTTTGAGATGGATCTTCCCGTTACAGAAGCAGCATTGTGTGCTGGACATAGCTCTGTGTGGTTGTTAGCTTTTCTGCAAAATCCTCATACCATTTATGCACAGATCAGCCAGGCAGCAGTAATTTTGAAACTGGCCTTGTGTGATACCTTATCACTGCTTCTGACTAGTCCTTTGTAGAAAGGAGCATCTCCTGAGGTATCAACCGACTGTTCATTCATGCACCTGCTTGGATCAGGTACAATTTAAGAAAGCCATTAACTATAGTAAATTTAGCAACAGGTAAATAAAATTAATTATAACACACAGATTTTCTAAATATATCATTAACAAGAACCATTAGAGGAAATATTACATCCTTGATGCTAAGTCAACCTGGCTTACTCTTAATATGCACACACAAGGATGTAAAGCTTGCCCTTATTATATCTAAATTTAGAAAATAACAGCTGAGTCTGTTGTCTTCAAAAGCTTTTGGAAATATAGAAATCATTAGAAGAGTAGAAATATTTTAGCTCACGTGACAGAAATAGATTGATGATAAGAGCAGGATGGGGAACCAGTTGGGTATTTCCTAGATGCTTTTACAGACTTTTCAGGAAAATAGCGACTTGCACATTATATCCAAAAGCAAATTCTGCATGTATTCACAGGGAAATAAAACCCAATGAAAATTGCCTTTGAGAGGCTTTTTATGCTTTTTCCATGTTGTGCCATTTTCCTTCATTGGTTATATTCTCTGTTTCCTACTAGTCATTTTCATTCAATTTTTTATTTTTTTTCCCCTCTGCCTGCTTGGAGAGTAGGATTCAAACAGTTTATGACCTACATAACTGTAGGTCATTCAACTGTTACATTCATAGTGCAGCACACAACTCTTGACTCAAAGGTATTTTTTTGACTTCTCCCTAGCTTAATAGGAATGCTGATGTTTCTAGTGAAAACAAAAAACTGTACAAACAGTATAATAGAGAAGGCAGATTAAGCTTGCTGCACAGTAGAGTGATAGTAAAGTTTCAGTTTTTAAAGAATTGACTTCTTGCAGATTTAGAATAAGAAGGGAAGGTCATTTTCAGGCACTTAATTGTCAACATATTGCTTTTATTATCAATCTAATAAAACATGTTTTGACTGAGATATTTTGGCAGGATATTTCTAGTATAAGATTTTTCTGTTAACAGCATGTTAATAGCTAGAAAAGAATGTGCATTTGATAAATAATCCAAATCAATTCTAAGTTACAACCTAAGTGTTGAATGCAGATAGAAAAATGCCACTCCGTGTGTTCGATTATTTTTCTGGTTAAAACTCGATTTTATTTATTCCACTTTTTCTACTGATAGTTATTCCTTTTGTTAAGCTGTCTATGCCGAGTGGTGGCTGTTGTTACCCAAGTGCACTCTGAGCCCTTGGCCAGGTCCGGGGGCGGAGGTGTTCCCGTGCCATGGAATGACCTGCAGGAGCGCCCGTGCCCGCCGGGTGCCGCTCGAGCAGTGCGGGAAGGGTGTTCCTCCCCCTGCGCGGCTGTTCACAGCGGCTCTGGTCACAGGGGTGAGAAACTCCTCCCGGCAAACAAAGGCCATTTGAGCGTTTCAGTAACTCGGCAGGGAGTGATGGAGTGTTTGATCCAACCCTCAGATTGAGAAGATTTATACAGGTGACAGAAGGTCGATGTCAGCAAGATAGCTGTTTGGATTTCCAGTCCCTTACTCTTACCTCAGATTTGTATTGTAATTCAAAACTTGGACAAATGCAAAGTAAATTAGATTTGATATTAAGAATATTCCTTTAGATTGTATTTCAAGTTTTCAAACCAAATATGAGTCCTCTGAAATGCTGGCTGTTATAGCTGCTCACTGTAAAATAGCTTGTTGGGGATTGTTCTGCTGTTCTAGGATGACTAGTACTTACATATCCCGTAACAATAAATACATACAGTACTGTATGCTTAATGCATTGGCAGAACAGCTCTGCATTATTTTTTTTCCACAATTGTCCTGTAAATAAGAGACATTTCTTTTTCTTTTGAGTTTTGGGGACTTTTTGCACCAGTTGAGAGTACTTCTCTGAAGGTCTTCAAAGATATGCTTTCTCTTATAGAGCAATTTGTTTTTTTCATTGACAAATAGTTGCCTATCCGGGATTCAGTTTGTAAAATACAGGTGGTGATTTTCTTGGTTTTGACACTTTGAGTTTTTCTTCTGACCTACATATTTTCTGGGGCTATCTAGACTGTAGTTTAAATGCAAATATACAAAGAAAGCTGAAAAAATGAAATGTTTACAAAAACACTAGTCTTCTGTGTAATACAGAGTGATGGGTAAATGAAATTGGCTTGCTGCTGTGCTGCACCTGTTCTTATTATTTTCCTTGAATCTTCACTAGCTATATTATATTTATAGTGCCTCTGCATCTTAACCATTCTGGAGCACTTGATGCTTGTTTCAGCTGTGGTGCACCTGATCATTATGGGACCACACAGCTACCTTATTTACACCCCCTCCAAAAGTTAGTGTTACTGTGAGAAAAAAACTAACTTCTTGGGAGACATAGAAAACTACAGCCTGCAATTGGAAGGTACTTATGCACATGACTCATTTGAAACACATGGATAATCCTATTAAAATCAGCGGGACTACTTATGTGTTTTAAGATAGGCACCTGCTTAAGTACCGTGGTAATTCAGAATCTGTAAGAGCAGCAGAGACTGAGTGGATTCCAGGCCTAGAAAACTAGGAGAAATGCCAAGACTTCATGAGACCACAAACAGTGGCACCAGTTAGAACCATTAGCTGGCTAGGAATGGAATTCAGCTGTGCTTTGGAAAAGCTCATATGTCTTAGGGTTATTGAGTTTTATTGTTTGTTAATTTGTGGGTATTTCACTGCAGAACTTGAAGTGGCCATGTGGCACAGGAGAGCACATCTTTTGATTTTGCAGTATGCAGGAGCTGTGAGGTCCACATGGCATAGTGTGTGTGTAATATCGGATGAGAAAGTGGTGTGAGATTTTTGTGTAATGAGGGTGCATTCTACAGGCAAGTGAGCAGTAAAACTGCCACATAAAGCTGTGCAGTAGCAAAACCAACAATAAAAATGTATTTCCTGCAGGAGCCTTGACATTGCAATTACAGCCAGCTAGCTTAGCTGTAAATACCTCTACATGGAAAAGCGCTAAACAAAATAATACAACAAATTGTGTTGCAGGAAGCATGAAGATTCAGTGTGTGATGCCAGAACCTTTCCTCACTTAGCAGTGGGAGAGGCGCATCATATTTTCATGTTAACAGGAACTGATAAACAGGCTCTCACTACTTTTTTGTCAGTGGCTCTTTGTTTCTGATAAGGAAATCGCTAGACTAGACTTCCCAGGAATTTTTGCCTCTTACAACAGCCTGCTGCTACAGGCATCAGCAAAACCTTGCAGCAGCAGCAGCAGTTGCTGAGTAACAACATCTGTAAAAAGTCTGGAGGTATCAAAATGTAGCTGATGGAACTGCATGTGCCCACTGTTGTATCCTGACGTTGCTCTGCTGGCTGCCATAGCAGCACAGCACCGGCCTGTGGAGTCAGAGGAGAAACTCTCCTGAGTTCTGCTGCAAACACTTGTGCCTGTTTGCTTTGTTAACATCATTTCTTTTGAAGTATTTGCAGCAGACCAACACTTGTACTGATCAGAGGTTTCCAGATTTAGTGATTCAGCTGTAGGGACTTCAGTTATTTACTGACTTGTTAGTGTTATCACTAAGAGTGTATAGCACACCAGAAAGATTTGTGATTATGTAGCTGGAGAAAAATATTCTATTGACAGATTAAACCATACTTCAAGGCTTTGTTGAAAAAGTTTAGTTTGTGTGAACAGATAGATCACAGTGCAGTACTGAGGAAAATGGCATATCATTTTCTCGACAGGGTATCTAGGATAGCTTTAAAGTTTATCTGAGCTACTGACATACAAAAATAGCATTGCATATAGTTTTGTTGACAAAATTATGTATGTCTGGTAGGCCCAGAAGACAGGGAATCCATCAGTTTACATTGATAAGCAGATTTCTGTGAAGTAACAAAACCAGTTTACTATACGTAGACAGCAAAGTGATCAAACGTGAACTCACAGGTGGCTGTGCCTGATTTCTGTGGAGTGGAGCACAGCACTGTGCACATACACATGTATAAGGTTGGCCAGAAGAGACAAAGCTATTTCTGTTGTTATTGCAGGTGGTTATTTCAATAGGCTGGTAAAAAGCAAACAGAACTAGTTTACCATATGAACATTTGTCAATCTTCATGACAAAACCACTGAAATGAAGACTGAAAAGGCCTGGTTTGGAAAAGAAAGGTTCAGGTGGATTGTGTGGTGGAAAAATGTGCTTAATTCTGCTACCAAATGGCATAGTGTCTTTGCATTAAAATGGAGTGATAGGACACTTAGTATCTCACTGACCTATGATTTGCTTAAGTTCCTCAGTAAGGGCTAGAGGCTGTGGGTAGTGAACGTGTTTGGCTACTTGTGTGTGCTGCTGGAAAAGGCAGTCTAGAGCCTCTGGAAGAAGTAAGGGAAATTAAAAATCCCTCGAATTCAGAATTATATAGCGCCTAACTTATTTTAATTACTTCAGTAAATAATTGTATCCTCAAAAATTCTCCTTAAAAAAAAAAAAAAAAAGATTTTACAAGCTTAAAACCAGGGAGGCACAGGATGGGGAGGAATGGTGAAGAGTTTGTGAGAAGAGATCCGAGTAGTAGCTTTTTCAAACCATCAAGTATCTTGCACTTCACAGGCTTAAAATACATTTGAATATAATGGAAGCAACACTATTTCTGCGAATGACCAACCATACAGCACTGTAAAGAGCTTACCTGTTCAGCTAAAATTGTTAACCTCTTGAAAAGAAAATATCTAGAACATATGTCTGTATTTATGCACCCATGTAACTTTTTTTTTGATCCTTTCAAAGCACTTTAAAGTAATGTTGCAGTGTTACTATGGAGTAGATTAATATTTTTCATTATTTACAGACAAATAGACTTTGGTTCTGAAAACTTACAAAGCTCATCTATACCTGATAGTGTTGCTGAAACAAGTCTTTATTGTTTCTACTTTTAGTAATTCCCAAGTAAGTAGTCTGTGGCTATAGAAAAATAGGCCAGAAGTGAACTATTTCATGGATAGCTTTGTACGTGTAGTTTTGAACTTGAAGGTGGTGTGTTGTCCTGTGAGAGAACAGAGAATCATGGAATCATTTATGTTGGAAAAGACCTTATAAGATCATTGAGTCCAGCTGTAAACATAACACTGCCAAGTCTACCAAATGAATACACGAAGTATTAAAGCTTAAGTTATATTGTTGATCTAGCAGTAATAGCCAATTCTATGTCTCACTTTGTTATTTCTTTCGTGGAGTTTGAATAAGAAACTATTCACCTCCAGAGATTGTTTTATTTGGCGAACATGTTTCTCTTTCAGGTTAATAAACTTAAGGCTTGCTAAATAAATTTTAAAAAATCATGTTATAGGTATAGAGAACTTTCACAAGAACCAAATGTCCTAATGCCATTATCCCCTGACTAGCCTACAGAGTCAAATGCCATAAATAGGATTGCACAGAGAAAGGTCTGATTGCTGAGTAATCTGAGTTGGCCCCTCCTTTCATGAAAAGCCATCTACTGAATATGGAATAAATTCTTAGTTAGTAACAGAAGTGGAAGCTTGAATAAGTGAATTTGTCAATGTTCCTGGATACAGGAGCATATACTACCATTTTTTCCCCCCTCTCAGAGCAGCCATCTCTATGTGCCTGTATTTTGCACAAAGATTTCAAAGCATAGAGAAGAGAAAACTAGTGGCCATGGTTCTAACTAGTAATAGCAATTAAAATATTTGTTTTATTTTGTTGCAACAGTACGTCATGCATTGTTAACACTTTTCTGCAGTCTATCTCTTTTGCTTCTTACAGAAGAAAACCTAAAGCATTTCATAAACATGAATTTATTTCAAATTTAAATGAAGAAAATTAAGATTTCATTTACTTCCGAACTATTTGATTCCTCAAATCTTGAGGAATCTCTTCTCAAAAATCTTCACTAATTTGTAGCTGTCCTCTTGACTTTAATGGCAGCTGTCTTAATCCCAATTTAAATGCAATCTTTTGCTTTTTGTAAGAGTTTTTACAAAATTCAATTTGAATTAAAAAACGTTATCTCTCTAACTCTGTAATATCATCTGATTTTTTTTTTTTTTTTTTTACTTTTATTGAAGGGAAGTTAAGAGAAAGGATACAGAAGCACTTACATGTACTTCCCTCCCCTTGTCTGGTATGTTATAATAATACAATGGTATGATCCCAACTTCAGGTACTGCACAATCTACTTCAGGAGGACAAGTAGAATACAGAGCTCTGTCTGGAATTTGCTACATGGCATGGTATCATTTCGTTGGCCTTATCTGGACTAGTGAATTCATTCTTGCCTGTCAGCAAATGGTGATTGCTGGGGCCGTGGTTACTTGTTATTTCAACAGGTGAGTACAGAATTACCCCTGGATAGTTTTGGGGATTTTCCAGCATTTACTTTCAATCTTTTTCAAGGAAAAACAGTCTCAAATAGATCACAATTTATGTCAATATCTGAAATCCAATTTACCATAAAATAATGTTGCTTGTTGCAAGATCTTGAGTTAGATTTTACAATATGCATGATAATAATGTGACTCACCCCTACCTCTGGAGATATTGGGCCAAACTGAGCCTTCCTATAAGCCATTAGAGCCGAGTTGACTCCAGTAGAATTACCATTCGGAAGGCATAGGCTGCATTTGACCCTCTTCCAGGAGACTGCATTAGCTCCAAATGAGAAGCCATGGTAATTGGTAATTTCATGTATTCATAGGCATTGACCTTTTTGTAAGTGTTCATCCCTGCTCTGGGTTTTCCTTTATTCTTACTGCATAACTGCCTGGTCTATTACTCTTTTTTTCATTCTGTGCAGTTATTTTCAGTTAACTGTAAATGCTTTAACACCACTGTTAAGTATTCAAAGATGTGTAAACTAGCTTCCTTTAATTTTATACTGCCCTGGAATGTAAATGTGGAGGAAATGAGTAAAAGTAAAACGAAATTGAGTTGGTTTCATGCACTCGTTGCAGGGGAAGATTTAAATCTCACAATACGTGGTTGAATTGTTTGACAATGAAGAGAGCAATAGCCTGATAACATTTTCCCTCATAAGTATTTTATGAGCTCTCACATCCTCATTGCTCTGTACTTCTGTGCCCAGTGATGAGATTTTCTGATTGTGAAAAACTCTGGCATTTAAGGCATTTTTATTTTGTATTAGAGGAATATGTCAATAACCTCAATTTGTTAAAAAATTAATGTTGGAGGAAGGTAATGTGAGAGTGAGATGGGGAGCCTGGCGGGAGAGGACTTGGGGACCCTGGAGCACTGGCGGCAGCTGCCCAGGACCATCTGGCTGGGCAGTTGGGAAGGGAGGCTTTAGGCTTCTCCAAAACTTAGGAAGCAGCTTTCTGCTGATGGTCAGGATGTATCCCTGGATGTTTCAGTGCCTGATCAAGAGGCCTGCTGCCTCCAAATGGTGTGTTCCTCTCAGCACAGCAGAGACACCAGTGCAGGCTCTGTCTGCAGGAGTGGCTCCATAAAGTTTTCCTGCAGCAGCCAACAGCCATGCTGTTCCAGCCAAAGTAACAGGGCTGGAAGACTGGTAAAAGCCAGTGTCCAGCACTGTTTTAAGCAATGTTTTACCATCCCATCCAAAAAGCCAAGGCAGGACAATGTCTAACACCATTTTGGGAGCCTGTCCCTGACTGGATTCTCTACACAGCCAACAGCTGTGCCACTGAACTGGTGCTTAGGTAAAAGAGCAAAACCTACAGTGTTGCTTTTTAAAAAGTTGAGATTCGTAGAGTGACATGGTCTCATTCTACTGTTTTACATGGCATGATAGCACCTGAAAAGGGAGGGACTTGCATTTCTGATGTCATCTCCTTTTTTCCTATTGGAGCTCTAAATGCAAGGAACTTGCATGGCTGAGCTGCTGTGGATAGTGGGCTGCTCTTTTCTTGTAAGCACGTGGAGGAACCTCAGCTTTAGCAGCTGAATGCTGGGGCACTAAAGATTCATTTAAACTGGCTTGAGAAAGGACAGGAAAGTCAAGTAGTTCTGCTGAGTTCCTGGGCTACAGTGCATTTTGGTACATAAATCCCCATATAAATCCCATATAAATCCCCAAGGCAAAGGCACTGTCCATATCTTGTTCACACAGAGCAGGGAAGCACCTGTAGAAACTGCTGTGATGACATTTACTGCTCTGTCAGGGACTTCCGCTTTCCAGCTATTTTTTACTGCTGCAGGAACTGGCTGTCGAGTACAGAAGGTTCCTGCTCCAATTGTATTGAAATCATTTTGTACCTCTACCACTGAGCTCTCCTCTTGCTTGCCAGGTGACATGTACTGTGTTGATAGAGTTGTGTTTGGAAGAAAATGCAATTTTTCTGTGGTGGTAATCCCTTTTCCTGGCCTTCAGGCTGCCAGTATGGATCTGCAGAGACGCAGAGCAGCACAGGAATGGGGAGGGGATGGTTAGCTGCAGGAGCACTCACACCATCAAGGGCAAGGGTTATCTCGAGCTGTTCCAGCAATTCTGAGCTTGTCTGCTGTGTGTTTTTAATGTATTCCCTGGGGCAGCATCATAAAGGCATGTCATAAGAGTTTGTTTATGGTATCTTACAGAGAGGCTTTCTTCTTTGCTTGTAAGTGCTCTGAGGAAATGGCGTGGCCTTTCCCTGCGGAAATCTCCTTCCAGAGCACACACAGCAATGTGCTGCATGGCCAACAGCCACAGTGCCACTGCAAATGGGAAGGGCTGAGGGTTGCTCTAGTTGGGATTACCTTTGCAGGTTACATGCGTTTGACCTGTACTACCATGAATGAAAATATATTTTGCCTTCTTTTATGTTAGATGAAACATGAATACATGAAAGATTTTATTAATCTATTAAAATGAATAGAATTCTTTTCTTAATGATTACTTCTTACAGCTTGTGGAAAGGGCTCAGTATTTTAAAAAACCTTCTTTGTTACTACTGGTGTTTTACATGAAGGTTTATTTTCATCTTGGTGTGCTTAGGTGTTTTGTGTGTAATTACCTTTCAAGGAGAAGGTTTTTTCCCTTTTCTGGTATTAAAGGAAGGCGATATGGTAACTTGATCCATGTCACAGGCATCACTGTCCTGTCCATGTTTGAGCTTATTTAGTAACTCCAGTATGTCAGTGCACAGGTTTGAAATTAAGGAAGTCTATAAGCAAATGTAATCTTGACACATTTTTTCTTCTCACAAAACCAATGTTTTTAAAATGAAAGCCAAGATGCATGTGTGATCATCTGATTCAAGGAACTTAGCATTAAAAAAAAATTGAGTGCCACAGAGCTCACAAGAAAATAAGAGAATTGGCAGTACTGAAGAAAGAAAATTATTAAAAGATGACCTGGTACTGAATACAGGTCCAGAGGATACTGGAATAGTAGTGTTCCATGTAAATCAAACAATCTCTTGGTAATATAAAATAGAAATACCAAAGAGGAAAAGAAAGCTGTGGCCCTACTCAGTCTTATAATAGTTTTCCCTGATAACTTGTGTGCATGCAGTGGATTTCATGTGCACAGAATTCACTGTATAATATGAACTGCCTACAAAATTCATGCATATGGCTGACTATGCTTGTGCCAAAGTCACTTCAGGATTGCAGACATGTACAAAGGTGGGTGAAACTTCAGCCTTAGGGGTAACAGGAGTAGGTGGATGATTGAACTAATATTGAGCTTGTTTAGAGTCAGAAGCATCACCAGTTGTATTTAGCCAGTTTCCTGTGTTTCCTACTCTGAGCCAGAATTATAAGGAAAATCTGTTCCTTTTTAATCTGTTTGGAAGTAAAGCAAGAAATCTTAACAGATCCTATTCTTGTGATAATTCCTTTGCTAGGAAAAGAAGGTGTGGAAAAGCTTGGGTGAGAAAATGTGTAAAAATTTATCAAAATTAAGTTTCACATTTTGACATTGCTGCTCATTATTCAGTCCTGCTAAAAATAACAAAACCCTTCTTCATTTTTCTCTTAAGTAGCAAGTACAGTATTAAAATGAGTAAACTTTCTCCTTTCTGTGTTTCTTATCAGTTGTTAAGCTTTAACTTGCAGAAACTTAATAATTTGTATTCCAAGATCAAACTGAGTATCATATGTAAAGTGGTGTATGGGGGAGAAAGAAACAGTGGTTCAATATGAATAGAATAACTCATCCATATTGCAATATATGTGTTCCTAACAGAGAAACCTGATGACTTAAAAAAAACCCAACCAAACTGCCTTATTCAGTATAAAATTCCACTATCCCCTAAGCTGTTCCCCTAGTTGTAAGATCAAAAATAATAAATACAGCAACTGCTTTTCTGGAATTTCCTATTTAAAATAATGTGGTATATTCACATATTTAAATACAGCTTCTCAGCTGCAAAGTATTTGAAGTTTTGAATGAACTGCAGTGATACCTTCAGGATTCTTGCAGAACTATAATACCTATCTTGATATAGTGTGTATAATATAAATCCTTACTGAAGTGAGGATTTAATAAAAGTATAATTTTAGAGCTTTTTAGCATTTTATTAGTGTCTTTTAATTTGTTAGTTTCCTGTGAAAACCATTTATTTTTTCAAGAAAACAAAGATTTTGAAGGAATCACTTCTGAACACAGGGCTTCTTATTTGTGATATGAGGTCTGATCTTTAGCCAAACTGCTGCTGGTTCTGTTGCCTAAGTAAATTTTTCAGTGTTGGGCCAATTGCTTGAGTTGCTTTATAGATGAATATTGATCAGATGAATATTGAATATTTTTAATCCTATGAAACAGTTTTTAAAGGAGTAAGGGAGTGTCTTTAAGTTGATTTCCTAGGTTTTATGTAAATTCTTGAGAGCTGTGTTATACTACTGTCTGTAAATGACTGACATTAAAGTCATTAAAGTCAGAGCTTTATAAAGGAACCAAGAAAATAAAACTTGTATTCAGGCCATTTTTTTTGTCTTTGCTTTTTGATTTTGGCAGAGACATTATTTCTCCAAAATAATGCAGGTTATTTTGCACTAATAGTACAAATTTTTAGTCTAAATTATAATTCTAACCACATAGTAGAATATTCCTTTGTGTGTTTGTGTATTCCCTTTTAAAAGAAATCCTGTTGAGTGAGAACAAACAAAAAAAAAATCATCATTTGGACAAAATGTAAAACAAAATTTGACCAACTTGCAACTATAAAAGTAGATAGCAGCTCTCAATTTTATATTTGAGAATTTGTAATTTTTTTCTAGTTTTAATTTTACCTCTAAGCAAGAAATGGTGGATTCATTCCCTCAGACAAAAATCTTACAGAAACAACAGTCAAATGAAAGATTGCAGCAAATAAGAGAAGTGACAGAAACTGGAGAGAGGTGTTCAAGGAGTGCTCTCAGATATTATTCACTTCTGTATTTTCCGTTGTAGTTTTTTTTTCTAGATATTTTTCTATTACAGGAAACAGTCATTGCTTAAGAACTAAACTAATCCAATGGAACTTTTAAACTTTGGTTTTTTGTTTTTTTTTTACTAAGTTGAACACTGAGATGAAGTCAATAGAAAAACTGGAGTAGCTCAAGTAGGAAAGGAGATAACAGCTTAATCCTTAAAATTTTGACATACTGAAAAGACACAATGCTTATCTTCTTAAATAAGTTTCTAAACCATTTCTAAATTGTTTGCTTTTCTTTCTAGAAATAAAAATAGCCCACCACCTCACCCAGTCCTGTCTTCCATATCAGTTCTCTTTTGCTACCATCTAGGAACTGCTGTCAAGGGCTCATTTCTAATCACAGTACTGAGAATACCAAGGATTGTTCTTTTGTTCCTTTATAATGTCCTAAAACAAAAGGTAGGTATATACTTCTGAAACACTATTAAAATAGTAATTAACAGGTGAGATCACGGGGGAGAAAAAGTGAAGAATATATTTCTTGCTTAAAACTGGATGATATTACATGGATTTTATATTTTATCCTGTTTTCTTCATTAAGAAAGCTTTTTTTCCTCTCATCTCAGATATCAGTGCTTCCTTTTTTCTCTCAACTCAGATATTTTTAAAAGCATAAAATACCAACATTTAAACCACCCTTTACTTAGTCTTTACATGTACGGTTTTTATGAAGAATAAAGGAAAAAATTGGCAGAATGCTCTATTAAAAATATTTTGCATCATAAATTTTTAAAAAGCAAATGTAAGAATATTGTTGGATATAAGATCTGTTATAGAAAATATTTCATCTACTTTGTAATATGAGTTTATAATATATGAAATAAGAACTATTCCTGAGATTTGTGTAGTATCCAAAACACATCTTTTAAGATATATAAAACATATAGCTGGGCCGTTTTGAATGTGTTTTTCCTTCTTTTTACCTTTCATGCATTGTCACATCTGTTATCTTCTGCTGGAAACATATCACTGTACTTCATTCTGGCACTTTGGCAAGGATGAGAGGTCTCTCATGCTCCTTTTAATAAGATAGAAAGATGTGGATGTGCAAGTGTCTGGGTTTATGTCTTATGAAAATTTTGGTTCTAAAACTTGGTGAGTTGTGTAAACTAAGAACTTTGTATAAAGATGATAGGTGGGATGACTTAGAATTCTGCTCTTAGAGAAAGCAGAATAAGTGGACTTATTGGGTGCGTGGTTTTGTAATCTGAATAACTGTAGATTTAATTAGCAAAGAAGGATGATTTGTGTCTGCAGCAATGTGCTACAGGCTCCTTTTGGTCCAGTTCCCAAGCATTCAGCTGAGGATGTTACATGACCCATAGCTGTAACTGCTGCTGAAGAGGCTAGAAAGTGCTGTGGCCAGCTCTTGTCCTCAGTCCACAGAAGGATTCCCCCCAAGAGTAACCTTATCCCTTCTCATGGGGGAAAGGACAGACTGTGGTCCCTTTCATTGAGGCCCTTTCCATAGAGGGCCAGAGCAGTGGAACTGAAGGCTGGAGAAGTGATGCTACATTCTTGTAGAACTCACCCAGGCTTCACCACCCTTGCAAAAAATGCTGCTGTTCTCTGTGAACAGAGGAAAAGTCAGGGGTCTGCAGGTAAATTTACAGATAGTTTCTCCACAGTAGTCTTGAAGCAGTCAGAGAGGAGATTGTAGTTGGAGTCCCTTGCTCTAGGCTTTTAACAAACTGTACTTACTGAGATAATACAGTTTTAGTACAACCATTTGTCCAGCAATACATGGCAAGAGTAAAGTCTGTCAGGAGTTTTCATGTACAGTCACCATTTTAAAGGATTTATTCCTGGAATATTTTCATGAACCTTTTTGGGAAAAGTTGGGAGGTTCGTGGTTTCTGCACAAACAACGGGAGTTGTTGGGATCTGAGTTTTCCCGTAGTGACTGGAAGATCTCTGCTTTCCAAATTAAGACAAAAACATTCTGATCCCTTGAAAAAGAAAGTTAAAAAGACTCAAATATCCCTGAACTGAATTTCCTTTTGTTAAGAAAAACAGCCAGTTAAATTTGTAAGGCTACCATGGCTACCAAGATGTCTTTTTCGTGTCTTGCAGCATTGTGATGAACAGTTCTGAGCTCATGATGTGATGGGGGTACAGGAACGTGAAAAAAACAGTGAGCTTTATTGCTCTGTTTCTAGTATGAAATTAATATAGATCAATGGTTTAAGAATAGTCTGTTCTACAAGCTTTTTCTTCCTGTCCTGAAAAATGTATGTATGCTCTGAGTCAAAACACATATATGTGCATATAAGGCCTTCTACCCATGCTTTTTTTTTGTTCATTAGGGTACCAGTCATTTCAGAACTGCGAGGGTTTTTTGATAAACAAAAAAGTTCAAAATATGTCAGTGAACTCCCTGATCTCTGCAAAGTACTGTAAGGGTTACTGACTTGCCTGCCTGTTTTGTTCTCCAAGCAGCTGTTAGCTCACAAAGCTGCTTGCAGCACTTATTTTCTTTTCCCAGAGAAGAATCTTCCATCCACAGGAAGAAAAAAATGCGTACAGCTCATCAGTCATTAATACCGAAGGGTCTGAATTAAAAACAATTCTTATAATCCTAATGGAAATATCTGCTGCCTAAGTGAACACTTTATTAGAAGGGTCAGACACCTGTAAAGCAAGTTTTTTCTAAAATGGCGGTTTTGTTTGAGCCTAATTATGTGTCCAGTAACCAATCATTTCATTTTATTGCAGAAGAACACAAAGTGCCTGTTCAAGTGCTGTTTCTGCTGGTTTTGCTGCCATGAAAGTTGCTTAAGACCCTTTAACCAGGTATGATCTGTCATCTCTGTCACTCAGCCTAGTCTGGATGCTGTGTGTGGGTGCCAGCCCCGTGACACGGCTAAAAGGCTACAGCCAGTGCATGCAGGCCAAAGTTTCAAGCTAGGCACCTAAACTAAAGAAACAAAAAAGCCTTCAAGTGCAGATGGAACTTGTTGCAAAGAAATGGGGAATTGACAAACATGCAAGGTGCAAGATTTTAGAGAACTTTTTAATACAGCTTGAGACAGCCCTTTCAGAGGGCCACTTGCTATTTCTGTAGGTAAGAAGACAACATTTTGTTGAGATGTACCAGACAGACCACTGAAACACAGAGGGTCCAGGTGGAAAGAAGCAACAAAGAATTAAGAAAAACACCTGGAGATGTGTCTTTGAAATAGATACAGTGTTTTCCACCTCTAAGTCTTTAATAAACTTGAACTCCTGACTGATTGCCATTATCAGTATATCTGGGAATATGATCCATGACCTTAGAAGTCTTGTCTAAAAAGTGTTTTTATTGGAAAAGGATGATTTCTGACATACAGCAATTTTTCTGATACTAGACACATATTTTTTCCTTTTCTCCAAATGTGTTCCAGCTTTATATACATAACTATAAATAATAGGTTTTTCTCTTTGTCATTCCCCTTTTTTATCTCTGGTGACTGTGATATTCTTAATGTGAAAGGGAGTCAGATGTTCATGCCCATTCCTAAATCTCTGACTGCTGAGTTCTTTGTTCTCATTGCTGAAGGCCGTAGTGAAGTAAACAAGACAATTCTCATAAAGGGTCTGACTTCTCCTCTTAAGTACGTGCATAAGTTTGATCTTGGACAGCTATGAAGAGAAAGTTTTTAATTTAGTTCAGCCTAGATTAAATACTTGTGCAGTGAAATCTTTGATGAATTTTCCAGACTTACGTTTTCTAGGTAGGTCTTATGGTCACTGACTTGGTGAGGAATATCAGAGTTCATTTTGATTCCAGGCTTTCCATTTGTAGTTACCCTTTCCCCTTGACCTGGCTCCCTGCCTTTCAAAGAGATATCCAGCATCTTGTATTTACTTTCTCCAGCTGTTGTATGCTATGTGTTTGTTAAAACAATTAATTACTGTAATGTTCTTCCTTTTGTTTCAGAAGGCTGTATTGTAGCTCTTGTTCCCTTAAAAGATTTCCTGTTTCCTAATCTATTGTAGGCAAATTTCTATTTTCATGTGAGTTGTGGTTTTTAACCTAATGATCAAAATACAATGTTTGCTGTTAGATAATTGTTTGAATACCTTTTTGGCAATGGTTGGAGAAGAAGAATAGGTTTTAATAGAAATCTTATCTGTATGAAGGGCTAACATTGGTCTTAAATTATTTCATAGAGTAATTCATGTATCTAATTAGTTTTTTCAGCCCCCTTAATGAATATGTCCAAGCCTATTTATTAAAAAATATATTTTTACTAAGATTGAAAATATTAATCTTTAGGTTTGTAAAATCTGTGGCCAAATGTAAAAGAGGAAAAAAAAAGGAAAAAAAATCTCCAGTTTTAAGCAGCTTTGACATATTGCTTGATTAACAGAAGTAGTAAACTCTTAAAAGCTCTTACTGAGATTGGTGAAAGCTTCTGGAAATAACCTTTAATTTTCCCATAGATGTTGAACATGGACTTGAGAGTAAGACTTGGAGGAGTTAAGAAATTGCTTGTACCTACATTTCTAAGTTCAAATTTTGATTTTTGTATGAGCTGAAATCACTGAAATGTGGAACAGCTGTTATAAAAGTTGGTCCAAAGATCATTGTGTACATTAACATTCCTTACTATATTTTTGCCTTTTATTCTAGTATTACTTTCACTATAGTAATAAGCATATAATTAACTGAAACTCTAAAAAAAAAAAAAAAATCCCACTACTTCTGCACTACTTTCTTTTCAACCTGTTGCTACACTGCTTAGGTGATTTAAATTTTTTCTGCTCCTTCATTCACAAGTTTCATCAGGATTAAACAGAGTCCCTTGTTTTCCCTCTGAGAAACTTGCAGATGAGAAACAGGTGCTGGAGGAGGTAACTCTGGTGATAGAGTGCAAGCTTCTTTCTTCCCATGCAGAATGAACCAAGTGCTCTGTTAGATTATCAGAGAGTACTTCTCAGGCTGCAATGCCATCTTGCAGGTGGGATTTAACACTGACTTTGATAGTCGCATACGTCCCTGAAGTGACTCATTCTGCGCAGGCTCAGCTAAGTTTCTGTTCAGCTCTCTTGGCAGTTAACTGAAACAGGCCAAAAAGTTACCCTGTCATCTTCCCATTATGACAGTGCTGAACTGGATGCTGACAATTGCCGTATTTCCAGTGGTGGTTGTTGGAGGAGGGGTAATGTAAGCCCAGTGTCCTGTGCAGATTGCAATATGGATAATTACATTCTGCCTTCCTAAATTTCTCTTGAATTTGCAACTGGATCCTGTGCTAAACTGTGGTGTAGTGTTGCTATGTGCTGTTAAACAGTTCACTCCTTAAGCTGTTCCATTTCAGTCATGGGCAAAGTGATTCATGTGTGTGTATAATCCATTAGTAACAATTGTAAAGCACTCTGGGTTCTGTGGCTGAAAAGTGCTTTCTGAATATAAAGTCATTATCCTTACTTGACAGTTCTGTTTGCCAACCCTTGTCAGAATTACCATAGATTTTTCATCTTCTGGCTCTGATGGCTTCAGTATGTTCCAGATAAACATATCCAGTCATCTCAAGTAAAATCTAGGCTATTGAAATTTCTCTGCTGTAAAAAGAATATACCATTTTTTAAATGTGGTTTCGGAACTACAAGGTCTGTGTCTCTCCTGCTTTCTGAAGTTGTAGTGGCAGTCTTAACTTTTGATACATCAAAGCACTCACACACTTTCCCTTTACAGCCCTGTTGCAGGGATTTTTATTTTTTTAAGCAGTGCAACTATTTCAGGATAGTTTTGCATTTCTGTGTCTGCTTTGTGTTCATCTGCAGCCAGTTGGCAAAGGGGCCGCTCCAAAGTGCAGTGCCTGGGTTTCTGAAGGAGCTGCTGAGCAGTGTGTGGTTTCTCTGTTTCCATCAGTGCAGTTACTTGCAGTGTAGCCTTCCTGCCCCTGTGGCAGCCGTGTCTGAATTCGGCAGTGTGTAGCCTGCATTTGCTACTCCTGAGACCCTTCCCTCAGACTGAGAGCTAGCAACTGTCTAGTGTAATAAACCAGGAGCAAGTCTGTCTAATGGTTGTATATCCATGGCAGTTGGTTTTCTCTTAAACTTTGGATGGCAGCCTATCAGGAGGTTGCAGTTAAATGTCTTGTGGAGAATTCACCTAGATAAGACCAAAACTCATGCATGCTAATGTAAGCACAGTTCTCCTCTGCATGCCAAACACATTGTGCCTCACCCCATCAAGTACTTCTTTTTCCTCCCAAAAACAATACTGCATTTTAATGTTACTGGCAAAATTGCTTCTAGATATTGAGCTGAATTTTCAATCCTCTTGAAAATACAGTTGAATAACTTGTTAATCTTTAGTGGAATTGTATTTTAAATATGTTTATTTTCCTTGTAGAGGCTTTATGCATGTGATAACAGGAAATAAAATTCTTTAGGTCTTTACTTGCTCTGTAGGATGAACCATGTAGGGGATAGAGTTGAACAACGCTGACTAATTCTTATTTTGATACCTCTCTCTTCTGCAAATATAATGTGGAATGGAAATAAATGAGAGCTGTGCTTTTTGGACTGCTTGAAAAAATTGAGGAGGTTATTGAAGGGTTTCTTACAGATGAAAATTAGCTGAAGAATCAAATATAACCATTTCTGTATTAGTTGTGTGCTTATTGGTTGGAAATGGAGGAGGAGAATATTCTCCCTGTATTTGTCAGCCACAGGGCAATAGCCTTTAGTTAATAAGGCTGCAGAAAGCACAGTCAGTCCTGGAAAGTGTGAGATGAAATACTTGCACTGGAAAGAGAGGGATAAATGCTGTTGTACAAGTTGCTGGTTAGGAGATCAGGCTTATTTCACAGGAGGGACTGGAATATCCTGCGACAAATGAAGGGTAAGAGCAAGCCCATTGGCATCTATGGGAAAGTAGGGAGGGATAAGAGCCAGGCAATATCAGCAGAAAAATGACTAGATGTAAATTGTTCATGAGTGAATGTTGTCTGGAATTTGGAAGAAGGTTGCTAAGGACAGAGGGACAACTGTCTGGGATAGCTCCAAATGTAAGGGCTGGGAGAGGGAGAAGTCCTAAGTGGTTTAAAGAGGGAGCTTTCCACTTAAGAGAAGATTTGTATAATGTGCTAATCTGAAATAGCCAGGGACTGGAGTGGCTGGAAGTCTCTTCCAGTCTTATGTCCTCATCTCTTCGGTGGGGCCACACAGGCCTGCGTTGCTCTCTTTCCAACCCCTATCATTTCCAACTCATGATCCATCTTTCTCACTGGGTCATTAACTGTTGCACAGCAGCCAGCCACAGAAATGTCATTGCCTCTTGCTACCATTGGATTTTGTTTTCTGAGGGGCCTCCACTGGCAGCGATGACACTTGGAAGCTAAGACACTTAAAAAGGTCCAGCCTGAGCTGCACTGTGCTGCAGTGGGTGTAGCTAACCAGGGTAGCCCCCAGGAGAGATGGCAGCAACAAGATAAGATCAGGCTGAAAATACCAGCAGAGCAGAAAAAGCTGAACTGGGATGTGAGACCAGCATGTCTCCTGCTTCTTTTTTAAGAAGGTTCTGTTGCTATGGCAATTCTCTCTTCCCCAAGCTCATTTTATGAAAGCAAGCCCTAGAATGGAGGACTGAATTCAGCTGTTACACAAAGTAGCAATTATTCTCAACAATTGGGGAACTTACGACCTGGATCTGAGCCACAGTGCCTTTCTCATGAAACTAGCCGGTCAGTTTTTCCAAGACCTTTGACATTCTGTGTTATGAGGCACAGAAGGATATAATCTTTAAATAGGGTTTTTTTGCATACTGTGGTATTTGGAAATATATAAACATTCACATTCCTTATTTATTAATCCTGACACTGAGAAATCAGTATCTAGTTCCCAGGCCCCAGAAGAGCCAGAAGAAGCTTGTTTTCTTCAGGGAGGTGGTGGTACAGGACCAACTTGCTGGTGCAAGGATAAAGACTGCTCCTGACCCACAATCTCCCATGCCTTCTGATCAATCATATGATATTGATGCTCTTATTGCTTGCTTGTCACCGTATCAGAGACTACAATTGTAAAATATCAATTCATAAAGGAAAGATAAAAACATAATAACTATAATATGTATATAAGGATCAGACTTAGTCTCCTTCTAGCTCAGTATCCCATCTCCAACAGTGGCTGTGAGTGAATGCTAAGATAGAACAAGAGGACATTGCCCTGCCCCTGTGCTCTTTCTGAATCTGTTTTCAGCCTAGGGACTTCTTGAGCTGAGTGTTTTCTGTGTGTTTAATATCTCTCAGCTGATTCCTTTTCCCTGAACTTCCCAGTCTCCCTTGAGCTCATGCGAACTTTTAGCAGCTAAAGCATCCTTTGTCCAGCAGTTCACAGTTTACAGATTTATAGTGAGAAAAAATACCATCTGTTTTCAAATTTGGCTTCTACTACTTCATATGGTTCTCCCCCTGCCTGGGTTTTGTCTGGAAGCAGCAGTGATCCATCTAACCCTACCTACCCTGTCTGCATTTCTCATGAGTTTGTAGCCCTCTTACTGCATCCTCCTTCAGTTATCTCTTTTCCAGACAGGGGAGCCTGGTGTTCCCCAGACAGAAGACATTCCATAACTTTTGGATCATTCCTGCTGATCTTCGCTCAAACATTTTCAAGTCCACTAAAGCTTTGGTGCATGGAAAAAGAATGCATTCTGTAGAAAAACACAAATAACATGTTTCTAAATTTTAGCAGGTTCTTAACTGACCATGGTCTACCATCTTAGCCTTCTCAACTATCTTTAATTTGAAAGGCATTAGATTGTTGTCCATGCCCTGCAATTGCAAAATTAATGGGATATCTAAGCTTTTTATTCCAAAGTCCAAAATTATTTGCTAATATTGATAATAGTTCGTATGTATTAGGTGTTCTCTGGTGAGTAAGGATGAGAAATTGTTTGAGCTCCTTTCTGTGCCACACTGAATTTCATGGAAACATACATTTGCTGAAGTGTTAGTCATGTTTTGTTAGAACGTGTAGATTTCTGTGTGGCTGGATGGGACCAGAGTATGGGGTCTGTATGACAAACTTGGGAATTGTGAGGAAAGTGTATGGAAAAGGATTCTAGGCTGAACAAGAAACCTTCCAAATATTTTTTTTTCTCAGAAATGTTTTTGGGGTTTTCTTTGCAAAAAGGTGGAGATGACTTGGCTAAATCTTCAACTTGTACTAGTAATATTCTTGCTTTGCCTATGTCTGACTAGTTTTGTAGCCTTCAGCAGTTCATTAAGTTTTGTCTCTCTCTTATAATGTTGGATTATTACCTGGCTGCCTTTGTGTCTTGAATATTATGATTTGTTAATGCTTACATGATTTGTTTAAGTTGTAACTGTTGTAAATGCCAGTTTTTATCAACTGGTTTGTAACACGACAAATCCCTGTGCAGGTAGTATACAGTCTCCAGCATTATTTTCAGTCTTTCCAAGATAACTGTTCTAGTTAATAAATATCAGAAATTCTTTTCATTACACATTCTTTGAATACCAAAGTGCCTACTTCAAGAGTGCAAACAAACGGGTATTTATTTTAAGTTTAGAAACAATGTTTGCACAAGAGCATGTGCACTTTCAACTTTTTGATTTTTAAAACACATTTTTAATAATTCATAAATGAATACAAAATCTCTGTTTAATTTATTGGCAAAATTTATACTGACCTCACCAAATGAGGACCTGCTCTGTGAATTTAGCTCTTAAGGGACAGAAACAAACTTAGAAAACACTTTTCAACTTCATGTCTCAGTTCCCTGTCTGTTTAATGGGAATGATGAAACAGACTTAACTCACAGGATGTTATAAAGATAAGTGTACCCGTGTCTGAAATATTCAGTGACAGTCACAGATGGAAGACAGAGGGAACCTGAGGTGAGGCCACCTCCCCTTTGCCCATGTCCTGGGCCAGCGAGGCTGGCACTGGCTGGTCTCTTCCTGCTGCCACATCCTGGGATGTTATGGTGTGACAGCACTCTGCTGGGAAAGGAATAGCATCAGGATGAATGAAACTTAGCACAGAAAGCATTTAATTCCTACTTAGGAATTAAGCAAACTTGCTTGTTTAAACAGATTTTTATGCAGATATTCTATGTGTTTCTATAGAGTTCATTGGAGTCTCTGATTTTGCTTAGAGCAGACAATAAATCCATGGCCTTTATTTATATTTTTCCATCTATTGATGTATTTGCTACCATGTAAGTACAATATTTTCAGAATGTCACTGCTTTTTTGCTTACTATTAGAGAAAAATTGTCTTTTTCATATAAAATAAATAATATCCACAGTAAAGAGACAAAGAATCTTTGCATTTAGTATCTTCCTTTCTCTGTAATAGTTTAAGATAATGTCAATATAGCTTTGCTACACTACAGTATGTTACAGAAATTGCGCTGGGATAAAACTGGACTCTACAGAAATAAATTTTTGCCTTCAGATATCTGAAGTTATTTTATATTTTGAATTTTAAGTAAGAAAAAACAGGTTTTGAACAGGAAGTGTTTTCAGTAGGCCAGTATAATTCACTTTCAGCAAACGAGTTATGGGCTGGTTTTTTTTCACTTCCAGGTGAAGCAGAAAGTAATGTAAGCACCAAGCACATGTTGAGGTGTATCAATTGCTTCAGAACAGTAATCCCCTGCATGCTGTGGTTCTTACAGACCATACCAGATGTGACTAAAGGTTTTGTGGCATAATTTGCCTTCTAATATTTTGAGTAAAGGGAAACTACTCATAAGAATTACTGGTAAAACCCAGCATATGTTTCAAGTATTGTTAGTTCTGCTTTTCTTAGCTGATACTTTGGACATAGTTTAATTTTTCAAACCTCGTTGAGGAGTTCCATAAATGGGACATATATGTCAATTTATGCACAAATGTGAAAATAATCAAGTCCATGAAGGTAAATATTCTATCCTCCCCACCTGTCCAGGCAAGTTTCCACAAAGGGAAATGTAAAATTTTCCATACATTGAAAAACTGGGAGTGCCCCTGCTGTCTGTTGCAGTTCAGAGTGGGGTGGGGCTTGTGACCTAACAGGCGCTGGTCTAGTCCAGGGTCCTTCAGCTGTTCTTTTCCAGTAATTTCCACAGTTGGTTTCATCTTTCATTAAAAGGTTTATTTTATGGCTATAACCATAAGCTTGAATTTCACTAGCATATAAATAGTTTGAAAGCACTATGTATAAAAGCTTTTTAATCATCAGCTTTTAATGACTTGATAAATACATAACTTCATTATTTCACTTACATAGTTTGCCAGCAGTCTTGAAGATAGATAGCAAGTAAGTTCGGGTAGTGTGACTCCCGGTGTTTTGTGGTAGTTGTTTCATATTCATTCAGAAAATTAGGGTAGAGAACTTCAGCATTTTAAAATAAAATTGATAAAGGTGGGTTCAGAAATTTATTTAGTCACTATTGTAGCATTTGCTAATAGTGGAAATTATGTAGAAAAACTCTTGGAAGTTAGAAGCATAATTGTTATAGTAAATTTAAATAAAATTGATGTATTATGCAACATAACTCTTTATATTCATAAAGTCACTATTTCCAAATAGACTTTAAGGCTTTTGCTGAAGTAAAATCTAGATTACAAGTCTTTCCTCTCTCACTGCATTATTATCTTATCTCATTTCAGCATGCATACACAACTACGGCCATAAATGGGACTAATTTTTGTACATCAGCAAAGGATGCTGACTGTATTTTGGCAAGGAATTCTGCTAAACTTGCATCCATTAGCTGTTTTGGAGATTTTCTCCTATTTCTAGGAAAGGTAAGAGTAAGAAAAGTACTGTTTGGTAAGAACAAAGTGAAAAATCAGTTTTGATTATCTTTTCATATACCTAAAGTAAATAAGGTTTATCTTTGTTAAAGTAAACAAAGTTCAGGAGAGAAGAATGTTTGAGGAATTTAAACCTTTTCATAGTCCTTGCAGAGTTATTTAGTCATATTACAGTAGTGTCCTTGGAACCACTCTTGCAGTTTTCGTTGCAACAAGTCTTTGGTAGATACATAGCAAAAGATTGACTCTGCCCTATGGAATTTACACATGGAATTGAAAAGTGTGACAACTATGTGATGCTGGAAACTGCTTAGCTATCTCCCAGCTGAGAAGTGCTGCTAAAATATTGGCTGTAATCTATTTGCCTCAGGGGGTTTGGGGGGTATTTGGCTTTTTTTAAGGAAGATTTCTACATGATTAATGAGGCTGCCCTTCTCTCTCACTACCCTTTACAGGTGTTTGTTGTATGCTTTACTGTTTTTGGAGGATTGATGGCATTTAACTACCACCGGGAGTTGCAAGCTTGGGTAGTTCCTCTGTTGCTGGTTGGATTTTTTGCCTATCTGATGTCCCACAGCTTTCTGTCTGTGTTTGAAGTGACAGCAAATGCCATGTTTCTTTGCTTTGCCATTGATATGGAAACAAATGATGGAACTGCCGAGAAGCCATACTTCGTGGATCAGGAGCTGCTGGTAAACCTCACTGATAACAGCAAAAGATATTTGAGCCATTCTAAGCTTTTAAATACTTCTTCATTCCCCAAGACCTAGTGATTTGAACCCACAGTCTATACTATTTCCTTTCCAACACCTTGGAACAGGATGGATTCAGGGTTACAAGTCGTACGTTAATTTATAAACTGAAGTAAATGGGTTCCTTGACTCCTTTGTGCTTAGCTATGATCTGCTGCCTTTTTTTAGATCACACTCTGTAAGTAGTGAGTGAGTATTTGGGCCTTATTAGATATATCTTCAATACATTGTCGGTAATTAAAAAATATAAAGAAATAGATGCACTAGCTGCAGAAACTGATCCATGGGGTGGCCTAAGTTTAATGTTTATATTTATTGTGACTCACTGTATGATGAAAAAAGTAAACAACAAGGTGCTTCTTGTTGTGAGCAGCAGGTCGGGGATCCATTTCACATCCTATGGATGCTGTAATTCTGAAGAAACTTCATGCAAACCTGAGTTGCTCTGCTTCATACCTTTACAGATTCTTTTGCCAAAACACTGTCTTCTGTCTCTTGATTAAATTCTGCTATCTCTGGACTGATTGTTCTGTGTCTTTACCCTTGTAATTACCATGTTGTATTACCATCACTGTGTTGTATTACCATCAGTATGTAGCTAATAGCAATGGAGAGCTGTATCTGAAGCATTTGAATGTATATGTGCCATCCCTTTCTTATTAAGAGAATATCTGAAGATGCAGATTTTTTTTTCCTTTCATGCTATTTTTGCCAGTTCTGTCTTTTCTTCCATAAACCATGCAACAAAGAAAACCTTAGTGATTCATGAAAAACAAACTCAGCAGCCAAAGTAGCTCACATGACATGAATGTTCTGGATGGATTTCTTCAGGACAGTATCTGAATAACTGGTTTGGTTTTTTTTAATTTTACTTTTTTAATGCTGCTGTTAGAGTCTCTGTAATGTTCATAGAATTTTGTTGAGAACAAAAAAATCCCAAACCCAAAACCAACAAAAAGGCACCTAAAGATAGGCTTAACCCTTTGTACAGAAGAAAGCAGATATATATTCTTTGGCTTTGGTTCAGAACAGTACTTACGCACATGTCCTGGATAGGAATATAACTGAATGGAAAACTCTGAAGCCTTGACCTCTGTTCTTCCCTCTCTGTTTTGCCAAATGCTAAAATACTTCTTAAGCCAATTCTCCTTCATGAAAAAAACAGAGGCTTTCCTTTCTCCACTTCCACACTTTGTGGTAGTTTTTCTTTAACTCTGATCTTAATTCCTTGTAATGAGCCATGCCCTAGGGCCGTGGGTGAAGAGAGGATTTCCCACAGGGCTAAGGAGTCTTCCAAAGAGGACAGACTGTGTACCCTCTTATGGAAAAACTGGGGGCAGCACATCCAAACTCCTCCTCATTATATGATCAAGAGTAAGTCTGCTCACATAGCCAAGAATTTGGAGTTTCCCAACACATTTGTCTGTGTTACAGTCGGATTACAAACATGCTGGGGGTGGAAGGGAGGCTCTGTGGCTCTCAGGACAATATGCAGCAGTGGGCGGAGAGCCAGGCGAGGGATTTCATACAGCCAGAGTCCTCATTCCTGCAGTAGGAGATGTAACAGAGATTTTTGGTTCATTCTTCTCAGTTGCATTCATCACTTTTGCTGCATCTGCAGAGTCCCTCCTGGTATCACTCAGCGCCATCCAGCCAGGAACCAGCTACAGTTTCTTAGCCCCAGGCTAATTATCTTCCTTTACCAGGTATTTTTATTTACCTAATGGTTTGCTTTCCCAAATGATCTCACCCTGGTTTTTGCTCGTAGACCTTTGTGAGTCAGAGTAACAAGTTAACAGAAAGGCAAAACCACAGAAGCACAAGACCTTTCCACGATAATGAAGATGGAACAGAACTCCAACCTATGGTGAGAGAGGAGCGTGGGATATGTGTTTATCTGCCAGCTAGTGTGCTTGTCTTTATGTCTCAAGAAGAATGGATGTAGGTTGTCATGTATCTCCTGATGTCTCACAGCAACCAACTTGCTGTACCCAGTATCCTGTTTTTTCTTGTATTTCTTTCCCTCCTCAGGAAACCTGCTGCTGGTGCAAAATGGATGGATCAAATATTTCTTCTCATCTTTCTTCCCATTCCCCATTGTGCCCAGCAGAGGAAGAGAAAGTCTGGACAGTGGCAAGGGGGTGGGAGATGAATGCTATTCAGATAGCCTTTCAGGCCTGCTGTAGCAAAGTCGGAAGAGTGGTAGGCTGCTTAATGTCATGCCAGAACTGCTGAAGTTCCAGAGCTGTAATATCAAGCCTAGAGGACTTCGCTCTCCATCCCCACCCTTTTTCTTTCTTTCTTTCTTTCTTTATCAGTATATATATTTATTTATTATTACTCTGTTTTATGCTGGGGTAACAAAGCTGAGGTGCCAGAAGGGAGTGTTTCCCCACACCCAGGCTTGGGAAAGCCGTGAGAGTAAACACTCACTGACATCTGAAAAAATATTGCAGATTGCCCAACCTGAGAGGCTGTCCCAGCAAGTTCAGAATCAGGACTAATTTTCCCCAGGCATCAAGGGGGCCAAGCTAGGGCTGCCAGAGAAAGATTCTGCAGCAGCAGCTCCTCTGACACCTACACATGCTGGGCACTACTATGAGTGTTCTCTGCTGTCACAGCTACTTACATGAGTGTAACAGATGTCAGTGATTTTTCTTGATCTGCTGTCCAGAGGTGCCAGGCTCAAGCCAACTCTCACAAAATTCTGTGGGCATTCTGCTATAGGCAGAGTCCTGCTCCTGTTTATTGCTACAGTGGGGGATAGTTGTGCTTAATGTGGGTCTGTTATTGCATTCTTCAGTAATTTTTGCCAAGCACAGAAAACAGAGAGTGAGTGGGTGTTATTCCCTGCAAGAAGATTGTGGATTTGAGACACAAAAGAACCTTAATTGTTTTCCCAGTTTACTCTTATGACATTTAAATGCAGAAACAGAACTAGTGCTACACATTATTTACTCCTTTTTTCTCTCTTTGTAGACTTGAATGTGAAGCACATCAGAATTATGAAAGCAGAGCAGCAATAGCAGAAACAGTCATAGAAGAAAAGTTAAGGTTACCAATACCCCAGGACAAAGTATTAGTTCTCTAAATCTCTGTTGTACTTTCTGCACTGGTAAAATGACACAGTTTGTTTGTACAAATAAAGTATTTTGTGTGTCATCACATCTGATTTTTATTACTACACTTGCTATGATGGTCTGAAAGTTGTTAATAAACAAACTCCTTGTAAATTTCTGTGTTGTCTGACTAAAGTTACTAAGTCAGCAAGATCGTGGAGCTGTTCTTTTCAGCTTTTTGGTATGTCCACTAACGGGATTTTCTTCATGCTTTTCTGGAATACTGCACCAGTCATCCCTGGATCAGTAAACGTAGAAACATTTGTAGAGGAGGCACTCTGAGATAACTGTTTCCTGATTTATTCTGCATATCTGAACAGCCAATGAAGGAACAAACTGAGCTCATTGATGGAAATTACCCTTGATAGAAATTCTCTGTAGTCAAGATAATTAGCAGTTATGAGGTAGGTGTTTCTTTTAATTATACTCTTTTGGGAATGGTTTTTACAAGTTAGTATCATAAACTACCCACCAGCTTCTCTCCAAAGGGCAGCTGAGGAATAGTCCTTGGCTTTTTTTGTAAGTAAAAATAAACAACTACCTTCCTTCTGCAATTGAAAACATGAAGCAGAAAAATTTGTATCTGGATTTAGAGCTTGACAAAATAGCAGATGACAGAGATAAAACAAGAGGACAGACATGAGATAAAAGGATGTTATAAATAATACTTTATAGAAATGTTAGCTGTAACATGGGTGTGAAATATGTCATGGAGGAGTGTAGTGACTGTCAGGACTCTAGTCAGAACAGAAACATGATAAGTGTAGACACTTTTAGAAAAACTAACTTGGTAACAGTCTGCCAGCATTTTCTTGTGAGCAATTTTGAGGTTTGTTTAAACTTTGTACCTGGATCCTAATTATAGTACACGTCATGGGCTCCACCTCATTCTGAACATGGGGTAGTTTTAGATTTTACTCAGTGGCACATTCTCTTTGTACAAAAACTCTTTTGTTTGAGGTGGGAAGATGACTCCAGGGATTTCAGTAAAGTACTCATCAGTATAGGAAGTGAGACATCACTGCAGGTGACTCAGAAGCTGCCTTAATGAATAGATTGATAAACCCTTGATTAGTCAGAGCTTGGAAATGACACACAGAAAAGCTCATTGATGGCCCGAATGAGAAATCTCTTTCAGCTAAATACTGGTCTCCTGCTGTTGAAAGGAGACGAGTTAGCTGTTAGGGAATGCTAAGAAATACTTTTTATTCGTTAGTTAATTAACTGTAGCCTAATTTAATATGAGCCACTTCAAGAAGTTGTGGAATATGGGATAGATGATGAAAAGGGGAAAGAAATAGATTAATTACTTTCTGCCTGGCAGGTGAAGCTGATAATCTACTGTCTGTGACTCGCCACCTTTGGGTATTTCTGGTGTTTGGCTTGTGGATGCTGTGGGAACTGAAAATCCTGATGAATAAAGAATAGCTCTCAAACCCTGAGAAAATGTGCAGATATGGTACTTCCAAAGGGGCAAAACATTTCCTCTGCCATGGGTCCCAGTAAGATTGCTTCCAAATAGTCAGGTCTTTGCAATGTAAACATGTTGTTTACCAATTTACAAACCATAAGAGGTTTGCTTGGAAGTCAAAAAAAAAAAAATCAGTTTTTATTACACATTGGGGATTTCTTCCTGTTTGTATTTGATACTCACACTGCATGTTTTGGCCTTTGACTCAGGAACTCTCTGGTGGAAAAAAAGGAGGGAAATTTTTATCTAAGTATGTCCTTTTCAGACAATGCCTCCTTCAGAGGTTCCTTCCTAAGCTCAAAGACTCTGTGATTCTGCTCATTGCAATTATGATGCAGTGGCATTGCCTTCACTGCAGCTCTGGAGTGGAGAAAGGACACAAATTTTGGGTTGACTTTTAAAGAAGGAAGGTAGTAAAAAATGCCAATTAAGCTGTTTTTGAATGTGTTCCATTATAGCAATGCTGTACTGCCATTAGTCCAGAAATTACAACTGTAACAGTATGTTTTTGAGAGCCATGTATATTATTACAGAAGACTTCCAAATAGACAGCTTTTAATTAAATTTGTATACAAGGATAGCTTTATAGCTCTCAGGTAGAACACAAGACCTCCCAGTCTTACATACACTATGCTAACAATTGTGTCAACAACCTCCAGCTGTAGCATTCCTGTATGGCAGGAGTCCTCACCTGAGTTAGAGGGATAAGGCACTGCTACAGAAGCTGATGCTAGTGCTTGTTTCTGACTGCTGTCTTCCTCTTCCCCTGCAGGATATTGTAGTCAGGCAACTATAAAGTAAGCTGTCTGTAGGCACAGCTCCTGGGAATACAGTTAGTGCTAGTTCTGATGGTGGTCTAAGCCACTTTCAGTAATTTGATGCCTGCCCTGCAAAGCAGCCCAATACTGTGTGGACTCTTCTTTCCTGCAGCTATGGAAGATTCAGTGGAATGAAAGGTACTTTTATAACTATATTCTTTAAAAATAGGAGATAGGGACTATTGGTGTCTGTTTACCAGGAAATGGCTAAATATTGCAGCTTACTGTTTTAAGCAAGGCAGCTTGATTTTGCTCTTGCTTGGTGTCTTCTTCAACCTCTCAATTCAATTATGATTCCACTGGATACCTCTGTGGGTGGAAGAAAACAGGCATACTGAGAAGAGTTTGTGTGTTCTTCTGTTTCTTCTTTTCAAATACATGATAAAGGTGTGTAAGCAGTTTAAAGCCTAGGTTTTGGACTCAGAGCAGGAAGCAGGGCATGGTCAGGCTCTTAAAAAAAGACACTGCTTTCACCTAAACTATAAAAACTACAAAGCTTTTGCTATTGGTCATAGAACTGCTTTTCAGCATTCAATACAAGAGTTCTACATTGTTAGATGCTATTATTTTGAAGGGGGAGAAATAGTATCATTCAAGGAGAGCAGGTCTTAACAGATGACTTATTAATAATTCTCTTGCCTCAGATGAAGGGCTTGGACCAGTGACCTCTAGAGATCCTTTCTAATTTAAATTCTGTGAAATAAATAAGCTTAAGACTTACACAACAAACAGGTCAGTTGAAAGTCAGATCCCCATATCACACTCAATGATAAAAGAAACTAATAGAACAAGCACAAACAATTTCTAGTCTTGAGGGAAGAATCCTTCAGAATCCAGAACTTGCAAGTATAAAACATTTCATATGTGAATGCAGTAAGTTTAAACTGCAGTAAACACTTTTTAGATACCTTTAATAATTTGGCAGAAGTTAGAATCTGCAACATTGGCCCCCATTGATACATACTCTTTTTTCCTTCTTTTATGAACAGTGCAGATAAATTAGTACAGCCTGTCTGCGCTCCATGGTGAGGAAGAAAGCATCTTCCATTTAGGAATAAAGCTCTGCTATCAGTAACCAAATAACTCAAATTGCAGGCCAGCAGGAACAAAGAGCCGTTATCTCTTTATGTAATCTAAAGCAAGGGTGTTTTGAGTTCTCCAAGTGATGGCACAAAGGCTGTAGGCTGAAGCAGAGGCACCGATAAGTATGTGCAGATCCTCACTGGCCTTGAGAAAACGGCAGGGATTTAGTGAACAGCTAAGGATCTCTGGTCATAACCTCACAGTCATGAAGAGGGGAAGTGAACTCGGCTGTGAAGGAGCTACATTCCTTTCCTATTAAGTCAGTGTCACTCATTCCTGTGAGATTTTTACAAGGTTGTTGGATTAAATTCCATGGAAAAGAAAAACCTGAACTGCTCCAGACAGGAGCTCTACATTACCCTTAACACAGGCAAAGGTGATGCTGATTTGGGAATAATTCTTCTGACATCTAATCTTTAAGAATGGTAGCATAACAAATGAGACAAGATCTTCTACGTACCTTTAAGAAAAAAATATTTATTTATAAAAATACACTGGGATCAGTTTGAGAAGTGTGGCAATAAATACAGTTCAAGGAAGAAAAAAAGCATTTCTACATGGATATATTATGGCACAATAAAAGGTAAATGCACCATCAATCATGAGACTTTTGTTGGCTCAAGACTTTGTACAAGCTCCCTTTTTAGTAAGACAACTATTTCTAAGTTTGGTCAGTGTTGATAATGGAATGAATACACAATCACAAATGTACGCTTATGTCTAATGCAGGACTTACCATTAGCAAACAATACCTTAGAAACATAGCAATGATATTTAAATCACTAATGGGATATCTTAAACTTAATTGGCAAAGACCACATGTAACTTTAAGCATGAAATTCTTTTATCTCCTCTGGAAAACAGAAAAGCTGTAAATATGTAAAATGAAGGCTTAACATGGTATGTAAATACCTGCTTATGTAGAGACTGTGAGAATGCATAGCTCCTTATTGAACAACCTGGCTGTACGAGAGCACTCCCCCTTTCACAGTATTCCTTTTACTTCATATGCAGTTATTGTTTATGCTGTAGACTACAACTGTTACAGCACTAAAGGCAACTAGACAGGGAAAGGGCAGAGAAAGGAAAAAGGAATGTATGTAAGGCAGTATTTCTTTAGGTACATTAAGCGTAGTGTGTAGGAAAGTCAAGTAACAATTCCACAAGGCTAGTTTCGTTCTTACTGAATAAAATAATGCACTAATACTGAACTTCTGATGCAAAGCTAATAATCAATGCCCTGGTCACTGTACTGGCCATGGTAATCTCTTTGATAGTCATCTTGGTACTCTCCGTGATAGTCATCTGGGTATTCTGCCTGATAATCGCTATCGCTGATTTCTGACCCATTAGTTCCTGTTCCTTGGCTGCCGTTGTGAATGACGGGTTCTGTTGGTGCAGCACAGTACTTGGGGTCATACACTTGCCGTCCAAGCCCATACACACTCATTCCCTTCTGTGAAGCTACTTTGTTGGTACCCATTTGTAATGAAATAGTTGAGTTATCCACAGGTTGCAATATGTGCTTCTGATCGTAGATGTCTCTCCTGGTACCTGGTGCCAGCATACCAGCCTAATAAAACAGGATTGCAGAGGTTCAGTAAGAAGGTCAAGAGCTGTGATTACTAGATTTACGATTTTAACTAGTACACCTTACTGTAAGTGCTAGAAAGTAGAAAGTGAAGTATAACAAAACAGCACAGCAGCATGCGCTCACTAGTAGCTAACTCACAGAAAAAAGTCCTTGCAGAAAGCTTCAACTTATGTTCCTCTTTGGAAAGAATATACTAAGTACTGTGACTAAGGTAGTGCCTGGAAGCAGTTTCTTCTTTGCCTCTCTCTAGTTAGTAACTTGAAGTTACTGTATAACACTGCCAGCCAGAAATTCTAGAAACACCAAGTCATTTTTATGCCTGAAGACATTCAGTACAGAACACACTGGTTAATGATAAGAAATTCAAGTTCTTCAATTACTGCATAAAAGCACAGCTGAACTGTACCCACTTGCTGCTGCCCGTTAGACTTTGGTGCTGTGTGCCACTCGCAGATTGTCCTGTGCCACCGGCTCTCCCTGGCTGAGAGCTGTGTCCCTCTGCAAGGGCCGCACCGTCCTGCTTACCTGACTGGCTCCTTTGTTAGTGCCCATCTGTAGGCTAATCGTCGTCTGGTCAAATGGCTTATCAGTTTGCATTTTTGGGTCATAGAGATGTCTTCTAGTTCCATAAGCAGTCATGCCTGCCTGACTGGCACACTTGTTGGTGCCCATCTTTATTGGGGGAAGGAAGAGGTGGACAGAAAAAATGATTTTTATTTGTACATTAAGCATAGTCTAAGGAAACAAATATGGCTGGTAACTGTAAAGTAATTTCAGTGCATGCTTTCCTCATGTAGCTTGACCACTACCTTAACAAATTACCCTTTCTCCTTACTGAGTTTCAAAAGGAAATATAAAGGCAGCTGTCATCCTAAGGCATTTCAATGACTGGCATGTGCCCAACTGCATTGCAATTGGAATGGATGTATGCCTCAAAATGTAATAAGTAACTTTTACCCTGGATGGTAATGACTCCTTTATGCTGCCACAACTTCTCTACCACAGGAATTTTAAGATTTTATTTTGGTTTTTACGACTACTAAGGAAAGTGGAGAGAAAAAAAGTTTCTACCATACAAGGAGCTTTAGCTATCCAAAAACTCCTGCTTTAAAACCACTTTAAAAGACAGAGATGACGCTGCTAATATTAGCTGTTCATTTCCTCCTTATCACTCTTATAGCAGATTTAAAACAAACAAATTAATCTTCCAGGGAGTCACTTGAACTTATAAAGCCAATCAACTGCTTACAAGATTTAAAACCTCATTCCTCCTTCCATGACAAGAATATATTGTAATTCTGCAGCTGGTTTTGCACAAACAATGTATTGGTTAATCAAAACAAGAAAGTTGTTCTCAAATGTAACAAATTAACTGCAAATCTGAAATTTCCTACTTACCTGCAGGCCAATTACACTTTGACCAGCTTTTAGTTTTCCTGCATCAAATCTTCGTGCTTGTTTCTCTGCATATTTGACACCGATATCAATTGTAGTATGAAAACCTTTAGTTTTTGCCTATTTAGGGAGATGGAAAATAGAGTATTCAGTGTTTGAAGTATGTTTTCTATTAGTGGAACACTGGCTTTATGGCCCTCACCCTGGGCTCTCAAATGATGCTATAAGCAGGTCTGTCTCTACAACAGACTGTGTTTGGGCTGAGAGAAAGTAATATTTCCCCATGCCATTTGAAGATGGCAATCCACCTGGAGTCAGAAGGCTATTCTGCAGGGATTAGTGTTCTCCTGTGAGCCTCCCCTGTTTTGTGTATGCACATCACCTCCAGAGCAAGGCCACCTGCAATCAGGAACACTCAGTCTGAACTCCAAGCCTTCCCTGGGGCTGTGGTAGCTCACAGCCCACTGAAGTGCAACCTCTGTGCACCATCTCAGACTCTCAGTACTGTCTGTTCTCTCCTGACAGGCTGTATGCTGTTTTCTGTATTTACATTGGTTGTAAGGGTGCACCTGGACTGGCATGTGGATTTGTGCCAACTCCAGGGGTACAAATACTTACCAGACCTGCTAATGCCACTAGAGTGGTCTGTACTTGAGTCATATTTCCATTTTCAAAAAGATCATTTGCTTCAAAAATATCATGTGGCTTCATGCCGTAGACTTGGATAGCTTTGATAAAATTCCCAATGTTCTCCAGCTAAACAGAAACAAAAAAAGCCAGTTTTCTACTCAGTGTTTCAAATCAGAAACTAAGTAATTTTAAAGCTTTCTGGTGTTGGTTTGTTTGCTTGTTTTACACAAGTTCTTTGCCTTGTGCAAACTCAGCAAAATAGCTGGCATGGTTAAGTGACTGGTGGGAAGTCTGGGATTGGTTTTTTGTTAGTTTTAATACTGATTTCAGAAATCAGACTACGGGGTTATCCAGCCTAGCATCTCTCCATCAGTGAGTATTATATACTTTGTTAGAGTGGGCTTTGATAAGAAAACTTGTCTCTCAACTGTGTGTCCCTTCCAAGAGAAATTCTAATCTAAAATCTGCTCCAAATTGGAAAATTTGACATAGCGGCCATGCTATTTGACTTCAGCAACTGATAATTTTGAATAAAATAAAACCAGAACTATGTGGATAGTAAGAAGATTTAACTTGGACTGAAGGCATTATCTTGCTCACCTCCTGGGACAAATAAGCTTTGGGGTTTATTAGCACTATGCACTGTAGAAATTGGAAAGCAATATGGAATACAAGGAGTAAGGACTGAATCTCATCTTTCCTTCTGAAGTCTTCAGAGGTATTAAATTTTTTTTTTAAAAAAAAGATCCTCCACCAGATTTAGAAGTGTTCAATGCCAAGGAAACAAGGAGGCTGACATAGAAGTATTAAGCAACACTCAGCAACAGCAAAGGCAGTCAACTCTAGGCAGCAACCCTTCCAAGGCTGTTCTAAATGCATGTTGCATCCTCTCCAGATGCTTTCTCAGGAGGACACTTCATACAGCGATGTCTAGGTACAAGCAAGCTGTTGACCTAACACCTTGCAGCACTGCCTGGATAAAAAACTCATTTGCGATTTAATAAAAAGTAAACAGCTTTTTTTTAACTTGGAAAAGGCCTTGCTATAGGACTCAAAGTTCTTCCATCTGACACCTCACCAAACAGCTAAAGCACTGCTGTTAAATACTCAGCTGCCACTGATGAGCCACCTCAGCCATAGCTGCTTTCTGTTAAACACTTCATGAGTGCAGAATCCTCAACTGTTGGATATGTATCATATGCAAACCTGGTGCTACTAAGATGTACCATATTCACAGCAAATTTGTTAATACAGAACAAAAGAATTGTTTGGGGGTTGAAGGGGTTAGAGGTGTAGTTCTGGGTTTGTTTTTTTTTGTTTTACCTGGTGCCAATTTAGTTTTGATTGATTAATTTTCTTCACTGATCCTGGCTGCAGCTTATTTATAAGCCTGGGGAGGTGAAAAAGAGGGAAATGCTTAAACAGTAAATCTCATCCTTATACCATCTGTGCAGGCATTATATAATACTTTCACTCATGCTTTATTAGTTGCATTAGTTTCATCAAAATGGTTAATTTTTTGGTTTATACAGAGAGCCTAGCTCATATCTCAGGTCTAACAAGTCTAATATACCATAAGAATTTTTGTGTGCCATTTGATTATGATAGAAATGAGCTTCACCATTAAATTTAGAAACACTTAGAAATCTTTTGCTGAAATATAAAGGAGTTTTAAGTTTTCATTTTTACCACAGTTTTAAAGAAGTGTCCCACCGTACAGTCAGCTATCTTTGACTGTTATTGTTGATGTGTTTTGAAGGGGAACCTTCAGAAAGTCCCTTCTTATTTCCTCAAAAGTAGAAAACTCCTAAAAATAAGGTTACTTAATAAATGCTTACTCGCATAAGATTATGCCATCTTTTAATCCCAGTTGAAAATTTGCACCAATACTCAGCCCTGTAACCTCTTCTATCCAGTTACGCAGATCTTCTTCTATCTGGGGGTCATATTTCAGGGCAATCTGTAACACAAGCAATTATAAAGTTACTTCAGGAGAGAAATCTCCAACTCTTTCCCCCCTCCCCCCCAAATCCATTTCAGTGTGCTATAGCAGTTATCCAGTAACTTTACTGCTGGATTTTTAAATTGTATTTTATGCATCACAGTACAGATGAAAGTACTTCAACTTTAATGTCCATGGCTTTACTAAAAGTCTATTTGCAAAAAGAACTTTGAAGCATGTAGCACTCCTTCTAGGGTAAGAACTGCTGGTGCTCGTGAACAGTCTTTTGACAGCTGCAGAAGAATGACTTTTTTTGAAAAAATATTCAAGTTGAACTTTGGCAGGAAGTAAAAAGGGGAAATAGTGTGTTATGAACACAAGAATTGTGAATTGCCATACCATCAGTACTACTGCTCACATGTAGATTTCTACAGGGGAAATTTTATATAATAGATTTGAAGCTGAAGATTACGGTGGCTTTGGTTTTACAGCTAGTTTATGATTAATGGAGATGACCTATTAAGTTTTCCTGTGTTGCTATGCCATTAAGAGTCATCTTGCTAGGGATTCTGGGGATTCTGTCTATCTTTGTTTAACCTTTATTATGCCTGCTATTTCTCTTTTCTTTGACCTTGCTGGAAGACTGATGGAATAAACTGTGATCTCATATTTTAATTGCAAAGAAAGAAAACTTGCCATAGTCTTTGAAGTAAAAGGCATGAAGCACAGGCCCAGAGTCGTTAGCAAGGTGATTTAAAAACGCCTTTTCCAGATGTTTAGACTTCACTACTCTGTGTGTCCGTTTCTGCTTCAGTCACTAGAAATCAATTCATGTGAAATGAATGCTTAAAACCAGTGAACTTCGACAACGCTGGCTGCCAACAGCGTCCGTGTTCCTCCACTCTGCCCTTTGTTCCCTTCTCCTGAACAAAGCAAAAAGCAGCTCAAACTTCCTTCAGCCTAAACCTGTCACCTTTGCAATACTTTTCAATGTTGGTGAGTTGGACAAAAGGGATTCTATCACTGGAAGCAACGCAACTTGTTTTGTTTGCAGAAAAAGTAATCTGAGCACAGGATTGTGTGGGATAAATAACCTCCACTACTGCAGAGGTTGGCAACACTTTCCCACCTTCATTAGTTGTCCCGCGCGGGTCAGTGAGCAAGGTGGGCGCGAGGGAGCTACCGTGAGAAACCTGACAGGCAAGCACAGAATGTACTTGCAGCATTTCTAACTCATGGAAAATCAGCTCAGCTACACCAGTTGCTTACAAATTGCTAACAAGAAACTCATGTAAAGCCATTCACATTCACATCAAAATGTAAATTTTTACATATAGTCTTAAGACTTCAGCCTAGGAAGGACAGCCATTAGCAGCTATATTTATACTGCAGGAGATGATAATTCCAACCTATCTGAATTACTTGGAGAGAAGCAATTGCTACATTTTGGCTAGCATTTGTAATCCCTGACTCCAAACGGACCAAGCTAAAAATTACAGTACTCTGTTCTCTATTTTTCTTCTAAGGGGAATGGAAAATTCCTGTATCTCTGGCTTTACTTCAAAAACTTGCCTGAGTAATACTTATTTTCCTTAGATTATTTGTAATAGTAGTGCTATGGTGCCTTAGTTACAGATCAGCATAGTGGACTAACTCATCCCTACATTCAGATCATAATTAAGATGTAAAATTTTGTGCAGTATTCTGCACAAGATGACAAGGAAAATTACTTTTTTTTTTTAATCACACCTTTTGGATATTAGATAGCTAAGATGAGAAGCAGACTAGAAAAGCCAACTGAAGTTCACAGCTTCATAGAGGACATCGCTGTTGTTTTTTCTCTTTTCAGTCAGTAAATATGGAAGGCAATAAGAGTAAGAACCCTAAAGACTTCTGCAAGTGTGGCTATTTTAATCTTTCTTGGCAAGCATATAAAAGAAAAGGAAAAATTTTCCTCATTTAATACTAAGTGCATTCCACATGTGAGATAACAACTGAACTGAATATTAAATTGCTGCCTCCATTGCTTGGGGAACTTAGAAGTAATCAGATGGAATTTTATCACTTCTGAAAAGTATTTACTTTATGTTGGAGTACTTTACCATGTGTTCAAATCTTGAGTTTTCCAAGAGGCTTTAAATTGTTTTGGGGTATCACTACAGTGGTTATCTAGAGATAGGAAGTAAAAAATGCTTATACATGGGAGGAGACTTGTCTTATTGCCACTAAAAGCATTACTATTAAATCTGCTAGTTTTTGGAATTGTCTTCACCTACGGTGTAGTTTGACTTAAACATGGTAACATTTTTGTTCTATGTTTTGAGCTGGTGGGAAACTAGGTTACAAAAAGTAAAAATGGGTACTAGTTTCTTTGCAAATTATACTCAATCTACCTGAAAAGCTAGGGATGTGAAAATTTTAGAATTAGGTTTCAAACGTATGAGAAGAAGGGGTTAAAAACAGGAAGAGTGACAGGTCAGGTACTACCAGAAGCAAGGCATTATGCTTGCTCTGAATTCTTAGCTCTTCTACTCCCAATGGCACAACTAGAAGTTATGTAACACTAAGTTAGTGAATATTTCATATTTTCCACATGTGTATATCAGAGTTGTTCCAGTTTTCCTTTGATTGCTATCTACGGGGTGGAGCTGGAAGCTTCAATATAAATGTAAAAAAATTACGTCTTTTTCCACTACTACTTATCAACGTGCCAACATTTGATCCTTTATAAATACTGAACTTTACAAATACTGGAAGAGACTTAAGTCTTAGAAGTCTACAGAAAAAGAAAACATTGTCTACTGAAGATGAAAGCAGTAGCTAAGCAGCTTCATTTAAAGTACCATCAGTGCCATGAAAAAAAGCTACAGTTTCAGAATAGTGTAGAAATTATTCAATTGTAGCAACGGATATAAAGATTTTATAGAAGTTTAAAATAAGATAGCAGGAAGCCAACTACTAATTTCTTTACTTTCTTCTGACAAATGCTGAAAGATATATGAAGTTGTAAATGCTACTCTTTTTGTTGACGTTTCAGAGATATACATTAAATAGTTAGAAATATCTTTGAAAGGAAACTAATGTTGATATGAGTGGTTAAAATTATAGGTGATTCAAGGTTGTGGAAGGAAAATCCTAGGTGTTACTTACCTATTACAAACCGATATACATGCATTTATGCCAATGTATGCCTCAGGCTAGAATCCTTGGGTTAAATTTGATTCCTCTGGCAAATTCACATCTGATCCTCACACCTAGTTCTGTTCAGGTAGGACTTTCCTGTTTAGGACCTCTTACAGTGTAAAAACCCTCCCTCCCTCTGTAGTACAAGAACAGCAATCATCACTGTTTTTATCAAGCATAAGAATTCCTGGAAACAAGTAAAGTTATGTTGGCCAATTTTAATGATCTGTCTGTATCCCTTGAAGTTACTCAGTGTGCCTGTAGCATGTTAAGTTTGAGTGATGATGTTAAACAGTATTTCACACCATAACTGATAGCATATGGACTTTCAGTTGTCCTTTTATACTAATCTTTTCCAAATTACACAGTACACACTGTACACTAAGGGCTACATGTATGCCAAATCTCCAGTTTAAGAGTTCAGCTGTTCATATTGCTGCTACTCTGGAAAAACAGTGTAACAGTATCTCAAGAAAGAGTTTAAGCACACTGCACTGTTTGTTACTCCCAGTGTAAAAAGCAGAAAACTTAAAAAGTTAAAAAGCAGGTAAAAAAGATAAAATTTTCAAGGTTACACTTCGTGTCATATCAGCTTGCACTTAGTTCTGATGAAATTTTTGACTAAAGCTTTAGGCTTTCTCCTCCCAGCAGGGGTCAAAAGTTTAAAGTGCAGCATGCTAAATTTAAAGTACTAGTAGGCATTTGAATAAAACTGCTCTCTAGTCATGAGTTTTAACAATAAAAGCACGTGCTTGTCAAAGTGCATCAACAACTCTATCATGGGAACTGTATTTGTCAACAAAACCTAAGATTTATATACATATAAAAGTGTAGCAAAGTAGGTTGTATACTGTGGTTTTCCAAGGTAAATAAAGTACAAGGCCATGTACAGTAAGAGAAATAACCAGGACTCTACTCCAAGATAGCATAGGAAGAGGTTACATATATACTTTTTCACCAAAGTGAACAGAAAAATAGATAAAGCTCTAAGTTTTGGATGTTAACATTCTTCACTGGGAGAAATTTGGTATGGCCCATATTTTTGTTTAAAGTGACACAAAATTACTAGCTTTTAAATTAAAAAAAAAAGTGGAGAAAGGTTACTGAATTTCTAATAATTAGAGGAGCATATTCATCTTGTACTGAATTTAATCCATGTTTAGCCAGGGGTTTTAATATTATGCATTTAGATCATAAACTACTGAAAGCAAATAAAGATAACAAATGGAAAACTCCAGGTTTTAAGACCTAAGGTTGTACAGTTTTAAATTTAAACAGCAATTTGGTCCCATATCAGCTTTTCAATGTTTATTAATTTGGAACTATCTGAGTGAAACTGAATTGCTGTGGGTTTAGTGCTGAGTACAAACATCCTTTGCACTGAAATAAGTACTACCCTGAGCAGCGATTTGTCCTGCTGAGGCCAAAGATACCAATGCTGAAACTTCTTTATTGTTTGCCTAGTTCTAGTTTGTGAAGAGATCTTTTTGCTCCCCCTTTTAAGGCTTTATGATAGTATGGGGAAAGATGAAAGCATAATTCTCTCCTGGTGTCAAGGCATTAACTCGTGGAAGCCCTTACTGCTTAGAAGTGGGAGTTAGGCAGACCACAGCTAGTCCCAAATTATTCTCCAAAATTCCTGTTCCTCACCTGCTGTTCCAGAACACAGTTCTGAATCTCATATCTAAATTTTACATGGCAAAACACCTGGGACAAGAAAAGTGTTAAGAAATTACTAGCTATGAGAATGACCAAGAAAGAGTCGCAGAACAGTATGTTCTTCTCATAAGCAGGGAGAAGGATTTTCTAATTTTTTTAATTATACAACCAAGTTAAAACTTTCTGGTTAAAATTCTAGGGTGTAATTAGGTTACTGTACACATCTAATCTTCAGCTGCAGAGGTGACAGAGAGTGGCAATGACACAATCACTGGGTATTTAATCATAGAGTAAATAATTAGCATACCCCCTCAGTTGAGACAGAAAACCTAAGACAGTGGGAAAATACAAGGGTTTGATATTTACTGAAAGCGGGTAAGAAGAGGGAGTGACAGGGTACCAAGATGATTGTCAAGTGAAGCTTCTTGCCATGTGAGCCATCAACCCAATGACTTTTCACCTAAGGACAAATTAAAATCCCCTGTTAATTTCAGGTATGTTGACCTGGATTGCATGCAAAACAAATGTCAGAGGAGGTATATTTGTCCACAGATAAAGGGAATGCAAAAATCCAGATGAAAACTGAAAGCCACCATTCAGTATTTGAACATGCATTTTTTTTTGGTCATTATGGACTGTTGTACAAAAAGGCAGAGAACACTGTGTTAACATTAATATTGAAAGATATCACTATATCTCACTGTGCTACTTAGCCCAAAAATTTTACAGCTGTATCCATTTTGCTTAATATTCAACAGTATTTTTTTGTTATGTGTAGCATAACTGATACCTTGCCAACAGCTCACTGTTTTCTCTGTAAATCAAAATTTAGGCTACAATCCTTAAAGAAGGGATGGATGAGTATCCATCCAAAATTCCTGGCATTCTTCCCATAGGCACCAGTTTAAACTCTGTGAAGTAAGAACAAGCCATGCCTCAAAGTTTCCAAGTCATCTCACAAGTACAGATACCTGTAGCCGTGCAAGGCTTTTGTTGCCAGATCGGCCGTCTGGAAGAACTCAGTGTTCTACTTCCTGGCTGTCCAGTAAGACTTTGTGACAGCCTGCAAACTATTCAAGAAGCAAATGCTATCATCTCTTCTCCCAGAGTGCACTAACAACTCGGACATACATCTGCCTTTGGGACTGAATGCCAGTTCCCTCTCGTTCTTGGCAGCTGCGCTACTGCAACGCCTTCACCCATTCAAGTCTGTTCCCCATTTTCCATGCACTTCTTTTCTTATCATGTCTTGTCATAGCCACAGTTTTCTGGCTTGTAAGTCAAATTCTCCTTAGTTATCAGCTTCCACTGTCAACTGTAGCATTTTCCGGTTATGCCACCATACATTATACTTCTTGGTATCGAGTTCTTTTGCACTATTTATTTAGTCTGTATATTGCTGAACTACTTAAATTTCTTCACAGAACACAGTTGCAGTAGTAGTCACTACCTACTATTTTAAATCATTGTTGTTTTCATTCAAAAAACCACTGAGATACAAAATTTCTTCTCAGCTAAAATCTAACCTGATGCACAAAAGCCTGTTATTCCCTGATGGGAACTGAATTCTCCTTGCTTTGAAACATGCCCCTAGTATGACTGATATGACACAGCAAATCTGGGCAGGCTCTGACATCACTCGCAGTGATGTCTTCTGAAACAACATGCTGAGGGCTGCATGGAAAATACTGGTAGTCTGCCATACTGACAGACAACAGTGATGCCTAGTTAATCTTGTTCTGAGGGGAAAAGAAAAAAAATTCTTACAGAACAATCTGGTGCATAAACAGAAAAAAAATTCCAAAGCATCTGAAAACAATTTAGTTTTTCTAGTAGTAACCTAGGAAGCATCTCCTGAGACAACTGCTGTAAGTCTGGTGGAACAGTAGTTCTCAAAGCCTAGGCAGAGCCTGCAAACAGAACAGTACCATCAATGATCACTTGATCTTTCTCAGAATACTTTTCTAATCTATTGCTACTGCAGAAATTCAGGAAATTATATATTCTTTCAAGTTTACTTATTTTTCTCCCCAATAGAATGGCTTTTAAAATATGTAATTTCACAAGCACACTGTATGGTGATTCTCTAGCCCTTCCCCAAGGCCCAACTGTGTTGCCAAGTCTTCCAAATTCACCTTCCAAATAGGACCACAAAATCTGATTATTTCAGTCTGAGTCTCTCCATACCTTTTTTCTTCTCTTCTAACCATCTTCACTTACCAAAACCAGAGGAATTAAGTTTTACTGCAGCAAGCAGCTAATTGGTAACTCAAACGCACCTCTCAAAACAGCTGGCTAAAGAAAGCTGATGTCTGTCACTGCATGTGTTGCTAAAAAAGTTCCTCAAAATGCACGTTCTTTCTTCCTCTCCAGCAAAGACAGAGTCCATGCTGCATTTTCTTAGCACTTTTTCCAAAGGTAAACCTCAAGACTCTGCTCTTGTTGCTCCTCTTTTACCCCCACACAGTAAGCTCAGACACTTGACTGCTCGCTGCCAGGTGTGATCCCAGGCACAGGCTCGACTGGAAAATGAACCAGATGACATGGCAGGTCCTGAGGTAACAGGCATTTCCCAGTTAATAATGCTCAATGTTTCCCACTGACTGCACTGATACTACTTGGTTGACTGTCAGCCAGTGCCAGTTTAATTCTGTGAACTCACATTAGCTGAACAGGCTGAGAGGTGCCTGGGATAAGTATTCATAAAGAAAACATAGGTTTCTCTCATTCTTACCACCACTTCATCCTTGCACATAATGATTCAGTCTGGTTTTTGGGTTTTTTTTGTAATTTAGGTGAAAGATGTGATTTCTTGAGAATTTCCTTAGCTGCTTCTAGATAGCAAGGTCTGCCTAAATTTATATTTCATAAAGGTAGTAGATAAAAATCTTTCAATTCACAAATAGCACATTTTTCTGGTTAAGGTAATCTTCCCCATAGCCAGTTTTCTTAGCAGAAGCACAAGAAATAGAGATTTTATAACCTAAGCTTTAGAAGACCTTGTCTACCAGCTGCTTCAGCTATTGTTTTGCTTTACTGCTAGCAAAAATATTGGAAGAATGAACTTGGCACAAAAAATAATAACCTGCTGCTCCTGGCCTTCCACCTCACCCTCTCCCTTCCCATGTATATCTCTGACCAGTTAAAGTTCAGTAAGTGATGCACAAGGTTCATTATAAACCAGAAAACATCCAAAAATATTTTGGTATGGCCACCCAGACAAGCTGTGCTTTAACCACATAGCAAGTGTTATAATGATATTTGAAAAAATAGGTGATGACCATAAACACGTTAGAAAATGTTTACTTAATTTTCTAGTAATATTCATCTTTAAAGACCTACCATGGAAATGTAGAAGATTACTGAAGAAAGTCTAAGAAAAGTAAGACAGAGTGACAAAATTTATGATTAGACGAACTTGTAGCTCAACTTTTTATTTAACAAAAATGTAGTTCTAGTAATGTACAAATCAAGCCATAAGCCTGCTACGCTGAAATTTATGAGTACAGAAGAAAGTACTACTGTGAAAGAAGGAAAGACAGTCAAACTCCTACGCAAGGGGTTCTGATTCAACACCGTGTAGGAACTTCCAAATCAACATTTTTCAGCAATTAAGCATGAGCAGAAAGAACAGCTGGCATTGCTGGGGGTGGGTAGGGCATCCAAAACTCAGGCAAGTTGTGGTCTTGTTATGCTGCACACCTGAATTGACAGTAGGTTTGAAATACCCAAGCAGCAGAAGGTGTGGGCAATGCTGTGCTGCAAATGACTGCCAGAGATCTCAAGCCCCAATTATTAAGGTTCCATTATTCTTCGGTACAACAAAATGCTCAGTACCAGTACTTTACCTCTGATATTTAATCTCACAGTGTTGCTTTTTTTTTTATTAAAACCTGCTAGACTCTTTCAAGTAGAAGTAGCTTTCCATACCACAAACATTTTCATACCATCATTTATTAATGATAAAGGTTGCTGTTAAGATAGATCAGAATAAAAAGGCATTAGTCTTTATTTTCTTAATAAGTTACTTGTAGTTTTTACTTGTATGAGGCATGATTAATACAGCGAAGTTAGCAAGGTAAGGGAACAGCTTCTTGCAAAATTAAGCAAAGAACATTTAGTCTTAGAACACTAGATAAGTGCCTGAACTACATATGCCTCGTTGACTTAACACTGTATTGACTTTCAGATATGATATACAGCAGAACTTCAAATTGATCCCCCACAGGGTTATGAAGTTAACCAAAGCAGTGGCAGCTCAGGCTGGTCAGGCAGTGGGAATCTCAACAGGAGCTACAGTGCAGGTCCTGCTCCAACACATCTTTCTGCTTGGCGTGTACAGGCCTGAGCTCAGACTCATGTTAAGCATAGGCAGAACACAGAAGGAAAATGTTCTGGGTCTGTATTAGCAGAGAGGTAGGAGTTGCCTTTCACCATCAACATTTAAATATAACCAAATCCCTTCCCAAATGCATGCGTATATTATGTCTTACCTTTTTATGTGAAGGCTTCTAGTATTTAGTCAACTGATTAGGGACAACAGAAAAATACTTTTCAATTAAGTTAGTGTTCCTGATTTTGCTTGAATAAGATAATGCTCTCTGTCTATAAATAAGAGGCTGTAGCAGTGGAAATATCAACAGGAAAGCACTATAACAGGAGAACTTTCTTAGGAGAAAAGCAAAGTAAGGTTTTTCAGTAGTAATATCCAGTTTTATCATGGCACAAGCCATGGCATGAATATGCAAAGCAGGGCAGCAAGATTTCTTTAGAATTAATCTATAATTCAGCCAGCTAGGATTTGCAATAGAAAAGATTCCACCTTCATGCAAGCATTTCAGAACAGCAAGGAAGTGCAGAAATATTTGGTTTTTGCCCAAATCTAGGAAAATACTCGTTGTTCAGGTTCTGCAGGGTGTACGCACAAGCCACGTACAGTTTCACTTCATTATACCTCTTAAGGATTACTCTGTAATCAAAAGGTTGTCTGCCTAAATAAAATCCTCAAGAAAAATCGTGTGTTGACCCCAGAAGATGGGGTCAAGTCTTGGAAGGGAAGCAGCAAAGGTACTGAATGGTCAAAGTCTTGTTTCCAGGAGCAAGAGAGTATCAGTGACCGGAGCCAGTTCAGCCTCCCAAGGCTTAAAGCATGCTTGGCCCTGCTGCTGGGACCAGGCACGGCATTTGGTGAGAGTCCAAACAGGGCACTAGACCGTGGCTGTGACAGCAGCACTTCATGCCTCACTTCATGCCTCACTGTTATGGCCTTCTCTCACTGCCAGCTCCTCCAGTGTGACCAACGCCTTTGAGCCTTTGTAATTTATACATCCATAATAGCATCCGCTTTGGGTAAGAGCTGGTTTTATATAAGCAACAAGAGTTTAATTATGTCTCCCCTCCAGATATCTACTAAACTCTGCACTGGCTTAAGGAGGAGGAGAAAGAAAAAAAAAAAAGAAAAAAGAGAGAAAAAAAATAGTTATTGCGGCTTTTTTTGTTTTGTTAGGTTTTTTAACAGAAAAAATGCCCCAAACATAGAACCACCCACCTGAAGAAAGTCAAAACTGTTTTTGAGAAAAACACTGTAATTCCACTCCACTAAATAGAAACACCAACATAAGTTACTACGAGGCATTACTGCAAAACCAAAAGTATTTACTCAAAAGAGAGCGTTTGCTGAATATCGCTACACAAGTTAACAGTTGTTTAGAATCAGATACTTACAAAAAGCATTTTTAAGCAAAAGAGTCCCTCTTAAAGAAAAGAAAAAGGATTTTCACATGATCTCACTTAGAAAAAATCTGTTTCAAATTGCCCTACGTGTCCTGGCCTCAAGCCCGTTTTTACTGAAGGCCTTTCCTGTACAGTTCCATAGGGGATGGGAATCTCTACAAAGTTTGCCTTAAAAGGATGTGTCAGATGCCCAGTCTATACGGTGTTATGCAGCTACAGAAGCTAATAATTCTGAGTACAAAGAAGTTTCTATCTTTCATTTTCCAAGGCAGAATATAAATTATTTGGAGACAAGAAAAATCCTCCAAATTAATGTTCTGTCAAAAAAAGACAAGGTGAGACAAAAATCAATGATGTGCTGTTGTCCCAAAAAAATACATCCATTCAATTATCCTTTAAGGGTATTGACTCAGCAACAGGACTATAATAGTATTTTTCTCTAAATTTTAAACTAAATCAAACTCTAAAACCACACAAAGAGTACATTCATTTGTAAATTTTAAACAAGTAAGCACTACTGTAATGCAAATCACTTTTTATTTTCTGAGACTGCTAATCCTATTTAATTGTCATGACTGTCAAACTCTATTTGCTCTCTTCAGAAGTGTTCTAATGTAGGAGGTACCAGCTTGCAAGAAAAGGATGCAAGACTTGATACTTATATCCTTAAAAATTAACCTTAGCAAGTTTTATGATTTTGTGTCACCAGTATAAACTTTATTAATCCACCACAAAAAAGGTCACTATAATACATTAATACACTAGAACACATTTAAAGCACTTTCTGTGCATGTATTATATTTGAAAGTGCAGAACTAAGGCTAAACATAACCAAAGTTTTTGGCAAACATTCTTACTCTTCATTTACTTAGGCCTCATGCTTTCCTGGTGGCAGCACTAGCACTTTCTATCTGTGCTGTCCTCACACATCCACAAGAGCAGACTGGTTTAGTGCTCCACCTCTGCTCTGATGTTCATGAGGCAGCAGTTGCTAATCCCAGCTAGCTCATACCATTCATCCCTTCCTTCTAGAAAAAACGGTGTAAACTGAGAGAGACCTGGCAATTACATCCCTCACTCAGGGCTTTTCACAGGGCAGCAACACATGCACAGGTCAAGCATGGTTGTGCACTGCTCCAAGTGACAGTTCTGAGACATATGAGGCCTCCAAAAGACAACTGCCAGCTTTGTGATGATGTGTCAAAATCTACTGGGGATTTAAACCATTGGGCAAAAGAAACTAACTCCCGTGTCAGTGGTTTACAGCAACAACTGCCGGATGTCACTGGGACAGCCACTTTCACAGGTCTGTTTGATCTCACCTACTCAGGGGCTACTGACCAGTGACACTGAGTACAGGATATGTCTGCCTTGTGGGGTTGTGCAAGGGCTCCCCAAGGCGAGTCTCCATGTTTGTGACTTGGGCAAGTGCACAGAACAGGCAATGTTTGGCTACAAACATGAGGCTTTAAACAAGTGGCATGAGTGCCAATATCTAAGCTGCTGGCAAGAGAAGTGTTTCCATGAAAAATTACTTGCTTCTGCTTCTTGTCAAAAGAGATGTATCATTGCTATGAACTGGCAACCCAATGCTCTATCACATCAGTCTGTAACTGTTTGTGGGGCTACTTACTACTGCTGTAGTATTAATACTTCTACTGAAGTAGCCACAGAACTTGAAACCTGCTCCTGATCATGCCAAAGAGAGCAGACCTGTCCTGAGATGCTAACAGTGAAAGAGGAAAATTGATTAGACACATCAAGATAGAGCAGACACACTGAGATAGACAGTAAAGGATGAAGGTAAGTGGAAATACTGCAGTTAAGATTCTCCACTGCTGGAATACCTTCCTCCTTTAACAACAACAACAAAAAAATCTAACCAAAACATACAGCTATTGATTAGCTATATGTTAATTTGCATTAATACTACTGCATTAATACCACTTCTGAGTCAACATGAGAACTCTTTACACGTGGGATCTTACAATAGGTTACTACTGCTCTATAAACCCAGTGATTGATTGGGTTTCTTTAAAAAAAAAAATTTCCTCTGCAAAATTTCCAGCAAGAGGTTCAACTCATGTTTCAGCAATTTCAGAAGTGCAAGAGGCTTCTGCCCAGAAAAGGAACACTCCATGGTCTGGAAGTGGAGGGCAGCATGCAGCAGGACCGTTTTCTAGTACTTGTTGTTAAACCCAAGTTACTGAAATTTAATACTGTCAGCCAGGGTAAAACTAAGTATCAGAAAGAAGTAACCAGCAGGGATATTTTAAATAAGTTGAAGAATTCTCACAAATTGGTTACTGATACATTAAAAAAATGCATCTTAAGACTAACTGACAAAATACAAGTTGTCATTGTTCATATCCCTAATGTGTTGTTAAGTGATACATGTAGTTATTGTGCCAAACATTGACTGACTGTAAGTTCAGCTATGGAATTATTCCACTGTCATATTTATGTTTTGTGCACAGTTTTGCTGTTGACTTAATTATCAAAACTGTACCATTAAGTACTTTTCTCTTGTGTCAAATGCATTCTATGCATCTAGTTGAGTTTCTTGACTAAAACTACAGCAGAAGTTTTCACTCAGCAACTCATTTATCTCTGTGTATCACAATTATAAAGGAGGAGTGGGAACAGCCATTAAAAAACAGGATGCTTGAAGATTAACACATTCAGATTTCTGGAAGTTGACAAATATAAAAGATAAAGTTATGAACTGCAAAACTGTTACCAAAGCCTGCATCCAACTAGAAAAAAAAAATCACAGTTCTTTGGAAAAAATACAGGAATTGCACACAAAGAGAAAAGTTTTAATGCTTTCCACAGTGAAACTGATGCTTACCTAGGAAGTGTTAACTTCAAGAGCTATGATCAACTATCAGAAACCACAAATTAATTGGAGCAAGCTGGTAGTTTAATGTTTTCTCTTACAAATCCTTCTGCCATTTCCTCTGGAATTCCCTCCTCAGTATGAATTTCTATTATATTTCTGACAGTACCAAAATATTAACTTTTTAATTTATTCCCTATACAACAAAATGAAGATTTGTATAATGCAAATGGTCATGCAGGCTGATTGTATTTTAAATTAAACACCTGAATTTAATTCAAAACTTGTAAATAAAAGATATTACTTATTTAAAAGTTACAAAGATACCTTTGCATAAGAGAATGGGAGTGCAGAGATCTTATGCTGTCAGCTATGATGACAGAGGATCTCCTCCTCTGCTCTCAAAGTCTATGTTTTCATTGCTTTTATCAAATACAGTCTCAATTTTTATTATATAATTTCAGAAAACATTAATTGAAATGCACTTTATCAGCAGCAAACATTCTTACCTAAGAGTAATAAAATTCAGTAAGCAAATCTAAAGGTTTGTGAATAACCTGGAAGAAATATGGAAGGGTAAAACAAGGTACGAACAATTGCATTTTGAGATGGAAAAGGATATTATTTTGAAAGGAGGGGTAAGAAAGAGGAAGGAGAGGGCCTAATAGTTCAACTACAGGCAGCCAAAACTTACCTCACTATTAAATCACTAATTAAAAAATCTGAAAGTTAATGATTCAAATCTGGTTCCCAGATAAAAACATTTATAAAGGAAAGTAATTTCTGGACAAAGCAATTAAATCTGTTTATTTAGTCTGTAGTAAGTAAAATCCTGGAGAAGAATTTTCTCCTCAGCAGTTTCAAGAGGAACACAATATTCATAAGTAGGACTGGTTAGCATTATTCACCACAGACACTTCAATTCTTTTTCATTAATCTGTATTTGCCCTCAAGAAGGAAAGCAGGAAGTACTACTGCCCTCCTGCACACTTGCAAAATAGGGAGATATTTTGTTTACAGGCTTCATTTGTCTAAGAGCCTTCTGTTTAAAAAGTTTGTTTCCCTTCCTCTTCCATCTTGCTTGTGCTTGACCTTTCAGGGTGGCAGCTGCAGGGACAGGATAACTCACCTCAGTTACTCTGCTGTCTTTAAAAAATTTGGAAAATGGTACTGACCAGTGACAGCTTCCTGACACAGGGGTGGCTTGGAAGGAAGGTCAGGGACATGGAATAATCAAATGCTATGCAAAATTTAACTCTCCATACAAACCATATTTCTGCCCATCCTTACTTTCTTATGAAGATGAAACTGGCACTGTATCAAACATAAGCGGAAGGAGAAGATAAATGCCTGCCCAATACAAATAACATTTCCATGGGAAAGGTGGAGTCACTAGGAAGCAACTGAATGAACTGGAACCTCTCCTTCTCCTGCCCAATGTTCCTGTTTGCTCCACACCTTATGCAGCAAGACAATGGAGCACAAATCAGACACAAATATAAAAACTAGTTTGTAGCTTTACCTAATTGCATCCTCATCTCATGCCATGCTAAACTCATGTACTGCAGAAACTCTCCCATTGCTCAAGAAGAAAATTATTTCTTGCCTGCAGAAGAAACCATCCATTTCAATCAGCTTGCAGGGCTCCTCACTGAATATTTGTTTTGGATCAAATATCTTCTGTGATCTCAAGTAAACAGGGAATTAGCTTCAAAGGGATTACACTAGTTTGACTACCTACACATTTCTCATGCAGACAAGTTTCCTTACAGCTGGGAACCAGTACACAAATTCCATGCTTTCTTTGTAGGAATGAGGAAAACAGATCCATAACAGAGACCAGACACCACATTGGTGTGAACTAAGGTAAGGAGCAAAACAAGAGAAGGGTAGAGCCTCAAAAGGACAAAAAAAAAAAAGGAAAAAAAAGCCCTAAACACCAAACTAAAAAAAAAAAAATATTTTAAGCTTAGAGATGGAATCTTGAATTTATCAATTAAATAAAATTCTTAAAAAGCATTTTGATATGTTGTATTCATCTATTCAAATACCATAGTAAACAAAAGGTCTCTCTGAACACTAATATAATGTCAAATGAGAAAATAAAGAATAAAACCCAAAACTGAGTGATTTTTTTTATCTAGTACAGCTGGACCCTCAGGCAGCATAGCTGTGAACATGCCTGTTTTCTGCAGAAAAACACTATTTGAGGATTAGCAATGAAAATTTCAAACAAGGGTATCTAACATTAACTGTTATTCAAGAAGGGAGGTACTACGGCTACTTACAAACACTACGCTAATACCACAATGAAAAGCCCATAACACAGTATCTTGCACAAAGGCCAGTGTTTTAGAAAGCATGATCACGATCAGTAGCAAAGACTGATGCCCCAAAAGTGGGAAACTAGATGTTGCTCTTCAAATCTTCATGAGACAAAAGGATCTTCTGATCTTTAGAGAGATATTATTTGCTGATACTCTAGATTTATACAGAGAAACAGACACATGTATAATCACAGACACGTGAAAGACACTAAATTGAAAGTACCCGATATACCTGTATATAACAGAATTGCTTTGAAATTCAATCTCTTACAATAAGAACAACATTCTAAAAGTTCAAACCCACACCTTTTCTGGAGTTTTTGTTGTTCATTGCAGTTTTTTTGTTTGCTTGTTATTTTGAAAGGAGACGAGTTCATTCATCTTTGGCACACTTGAATTACCTTCTATGGCACTGCTGCACTGACATTTCCAAGGACTGCAGCAGAAGTCTATAAACAAGTAAACTGAAGCTGCCCTAGAACATCCATCCTTAATACTGGCATTGAAGAAAGCAGAGAAGGCGAATGAAACAACACTCAGAAGGATGAAGCAGAAGGCCCTTTGCATAAAGCCATGAAATACATCAGTTTCCAACCCTCTGTTAATGCACCGGCTTGGAACAGTTCCTCTCAGGAGGCCCTAAGGAAGCTGATGACAATAAGAAACTGAAAGAAAGAACAAAGACCTTCTTCCCATCTTGTCCCCATTAAGGGATCACCATTAAGGCTACATGAGTCTGTCAATATTTTTTAAAGTAGAAGAGCATCTACTTTCTTCCTAATTCACATGCAGTAATACACAACATATGTTTCAGTCTTTTTTTTTTAGGTGTTTTTTTTAGTGTAATGGTGTAGACAAATCACTAAGTTACATGCTGGAAGCAACTGCTCTGGAAGACATTTGGTTACATGATGTCATCAAACTTTGCAAGCAGAACCCACAACCATCCTGAGAAAGCCAGTAGAGAAAAAAAAAAGACAAAACTTTATTTTGTAAAGCATAAATTATAATGTTTAAAGTTAACTACTTTTCTTTCTCCTCCCCTTTCTACTCAGCTACAAGTAAAACAGGATTTGGGAATTTGCTGAAGCCTGAAACCAGCCGTGTGTGAAACAACTGGTTATTAAATACCACGTTTAGAATTTAAGCCTGTGAATAAAGACACTGAGCACCAACTTATCCCCGCTTGTTTAGCGGTGTCATTTTTATTGCAAAAGTTTTTCCTCTTATCAGGTAATCGTTCGCTGCAAGGTAACAGTCAATGTAACAGGACAACATCAGGCACCTTTTGTTCCACAATGAGAAAAACCTCGGCAAAGCCGTGCGCAACCCCGGGGCCCGGTTGCTGTCAGCGCTGGCTTTTCTGCCCGTTCTAAACCACAGCGCCCGTCGCCGCGGCGGCCCCCGGGGCTCTCGGTGCCTTCGGGGCTCCCAGCGGGGCGCAGGGCTGCGGGACGCCGGGAGCCGGTCCCGCTCCGCGCTCCTTTGTGCGCCCCCGCGGGGCGGGGCGGGCGGGCGGACAATGCGCGTCTGTGCGGGGCCCGCGCCGATTGGCCGCGCCCGCCCGTGCCCGTGATGTCCCATGATGTCATGCGGGAGGAATGCGGGGGGCGGGAGGGCCGTGCATCGCCCCGCTCGGGGCACCAACTGCACCCCGCCCAGCCCGGCCCAGCCGCGCCGGGCACCGCTGCCCCCCGCTCCGCTCCGCCGGCCCCCGCACGGCCCCGGAACGGCTGCGCGCCCCAGCGCCGCGCCCCGCGCGGTCCCGGCGGGAGGACAAGGGACGAGCGGGATGCCCCGTTCCGGGGCTGCCGGCACGGGCAGGTGCAGCCCCGGCGGCGGCGCGAAACGCGGGTCCACACGCGGGTCCGCCCGGCGCTGACAGCTCTGCAGCCTCCGCCGCGGCGGCGAGTTTCGGAGCGGGGCCGCGGAGGGCAGCGCTGTCCCGGGCCGGCGGCGGGAGCATCCCTGCGCGGGAGCCGCCACCGGCCGGGCGGGACCCCCGCCAGCAGCCGGAGGTGGCGAAGCCCCGCATCGCATCGCATCGCGCCTCGTCCTGTCCCGTCCCGTCCCGTCCCGTCCTGCCCCACCGTCCCGGCGCAGACAAAGCCCGGCGAGCCCCGCACTGCCGCCCCCCGTACCTTGTTCTTGACCTCGGCGGAGAGCCCGTAGGAGGGCCCCTTGTTGAAGTGGGTCATGTCGGCGGTCTGCCGCGGTCTGGGGGCGCTGGTCGCGGGCACTGGCGGCTCGGGGCTGATGCGAGAGTCCGCCCGCGGCCGCGGAAAGTTCTAGTCCCTCCCCCCCGGCCCGGCCCCGCGGCCGCCGGAGCCGCCGCGCGCCAATCGCGGCCCTGGGCCGGGGCAGCCCCCCCGGGCCGCCGGGGAGGGGGCGCGGGCCGCGGGGAGGGGACCCCGCCCCGCCTGGGCCCGCCCTGCCCGCCGCCGCTGCCGCCGCCGGGCGCCGCCCGGGGGTCCGGCCGGGGCGGGGAGCGGAGCGGAGTGGGGGGACGTCAGCGGGAAGGAATCCTTGGCCAGCGGGGGCCGCCGCCGCGGAATGCGCCGCCGCCGCGGATTTCTGCGGCACGCGGCGCCCCCGGGGGATGAAGGGGGGATCTGGGCGAGGGAACGGCGGCCGCGGTCCGGCGCTGCCCGGCCGCTCGCAAGGCCTCCCCGCCCCGGTCAGCGAGCGGGCCGGTACCCGGTGGGAAGCTCCTGCCGGACCGGGATGACGGCACTGAGGCGCAGGGAAGCCGGGGAGGACGGCGGTGGCGCTCCGTTCCTGGCGATGCCCGCCCTCGGGCCCTTCCCGGACATGCGGGACCGGGGGCTCCCCCCGCCCCCGCCACAGAGCCCGCTCGGGAGCCCTGGCGGAGAGGTACCGGCCGCGGCCAGGGCTGGCCGAGAGCCCTCGGCCGCTCCTGCGCACCGCTCCCATGCTCAGCCCCGGGGCCCGAGCAACTTGTGAGATTCCTTTAAAAGGCTACAGAATCTCAGGAAACTTGGATAAACGCTGGGAGATAGCGAAAAGGGGGAGGGAAAAAGTGCACAACTCGTCGAAGTGAGATTAAGGTGTCGCAGGACGACGGGCTCGTGCTCTTTTCGAGCTCGTGGTTCCTCTGCTACACATTGTGGTCATGGATCCCGTGGGAGCCAGCAACTCCGGATTTTGGTGCGGGTCACCCCCTTACCTACGGCGTTAAGGCACTAATGGACAGTGCAGGGCTGTGTTGGTGGCCTCTGTGGAGGGCGACCAGACTGCTCGGCCGTGGGAGTCCCAAACCTCTGTGGAAGGCACAGGGCACACACAAGGTTTGCGTGCTGGGCATACCAGTGGGATTACACGGGATCCAGCCCAGGGAGCGTTCGTTCCAGGCAGCCAGCGGTGGACCGCGACTGGCTTCGGCACTGAAGTCGCTCTGGAAAGCGAGTACACAGTGAACACTTGGTCCATTGAATGAAGTACTGACCCGAAAATACAGCACTGTGCTTCCTTCAGTGTTAGTGTAACTGTAGGCATACAAAGTAACCTTTCAAATACAGTTAAATTTTAACAAATTTGAAAACAATAATCGTAAAATGATCTGCTGGTAGGACTAGTTGGATAAGGCATAGCAGGCTGTTGGAGCCTGACTGCTGGAGCTGAGGCCCACTTAGCCACCTACTTGGTATCCTGCAGAAAGAACAATTCTGTGCTTCCATTTCATAGCAAAAAGTCAGGACTAAGCATTCTAACTCCAGTTGAAACCAACGGGGCTCTTTCAAAAGACTTGCGGTGGAAGCCCTGTGGGGCTGTAACAGTCCTGAGGAACTCGCAGGGCAGCCAGGAGGTTGTTTTATGCTGTGGTGCTGTGGATCAGCTCAGCTCAAACCGCTTCTCCTCTGCATAGCCTCTAAGGAAAACAGCCAGGGCTGTTCCTAATTAAAGGAAACAGAACTGCCTAAACTACCCATTGGGAAAAGGAAACTGTGCAAGAGAAGCAGGAAACTGAAGAATGGGGTGAGGGAAATGGCGGTTCACGTAAACATAATGAAAGTTCATTAGTTTTCAGACATTCATGTAGGGATAAACTCATCCCTCATGACCTCAGAGAACATGTGATTTAGGACTAGATTCAATATCGTCCAAAGTACTTGGAAATGTTTCCATTGACTTAAGTAAAGTTGGATTGGAACGTTATTTGTTAATGCTCTCAATCATTTTTGCTACAGTACACAGTGGCTTGAGACATTTGAGACATTTACAATTGGTATGCTTTTCTCAGCTCCATAAATTGTATGTTTCATCAATTTTGAAATAAAATGGTCCTGATTAGTAGCAGACAAAAATATGGCCTACTATTTAAATTATCCTCAAATAAATCCTGTAGTTTGTGGGTTTTTTTACATCATCTGAGCAGGGCACAAATACCGTTTGTTGTTTTTGTGCTGATACTGAATATCTGATAAGAAAACTACCAATTTTTGGGGGTGATTGCTGCCTTTTATTTTGTGATCAGTAACATACTTACACCCTGCAGAAAAGGTGGTAAAAGAAATATTTGAGTGTAGTTAAAAACACATTCTGTTTTGCATCACTGATAACACAAAGCAAATTTAAGCCCATCAGTGCAGTACAAAGCAGCTGGAGCATACTGGGCAATCTGGCTAATTATGGGTAAATCTCTTATCTTTGCCCTATTTTTCTACATTTCTTATTACTAAGGCTGTGTATGGAAAGAGGATTTGCACAAGAATTATTCCCCACCTGAAATCATAATCGTCTTTGTGACATTGTAATAACTTCTTCAGCCACCACATGTAATATCATAAACACACGCTGATGACTTCAGTTGGAAACTAGAGAAAATGCTCTGAAGAGACTAAATCTGGTTTCTTGGAAACATGGACCGTAATCTTACAAATATTCTCGCACATGGAATTATTATAAGCATATGTGTGGTGCTATTAATCTCCCTGAATTTAAATTATCCCGTGTGTAATTCCACCATAATCTGTAGAATTAATGTGGCTCAATCTAACTATCAAATACACGTTGTGATTTCTGTGCTCTGCTCAATGACTGAAGATGTGCAAGAGGGTGACTGGTGAGTCCTACACAGGGAGTCGAGTGTAGCCACGTCTGAGGTGGAGCATTGTCTCATTCCTACCCATCTGATCCTGATAAAGGGCCTTGGTTTAATCAACTGGCTCAGCTGACGAGGAGTGGGATGATTTCCCTGAAGGATAGAGGCAGTTTGGAAGAGCTAAACTGTAGAGGAAGAGAATTTGCCAGGACTAGCTCCAAAGGGTGATATATATGGGAAGGAGGAAGGCTTTGGTGAGTGGTGTGGGATTTGAGGGAAGGGAGTAGGGTTCTGAACTGGGGAGGATGATAGTACCAGCCATGGTGCTGGGTAGAAGCAGATGAAGAAACAGACCACTGGGTGTGTGCTTGTGGTCATGGGTGTGATTTTGCCTGGAGCGGAGGAGTAGGTTCCTGGGTGGGAGGTGGGAGCTACAGTGCTTGAAAGTACTGGAGCACAGGAAGAAGTCAAAGTAGGGTGTTGTGCTAGCTTGGTGTGGACAGGCGGGGGACTGGTGAGGAGGGGGTCCTGCACTGCACTGCCATCAATGGAGTTCACTGGCCTGCAGGTAACTGATGGGGGAGTTACAACTATGTTATTTCCTAAGGATTAAGGAGAAAAACTACTGGTGAGTGAGTATACTGATCTGGTGAGGCAAAAAGAAGGCTGTACTGCTCACTTTCCCTTTGATATGTGTCATGGTTTGAGATAGCCCCAAAATCTAATTCCCTAGCTCCATTCCCCCTTCAGCTAAGAAGCAAGGAGCTAAGCCCTTTTGCAATTCTCTTGAACTTGGGGGTGTCTTTCCCAGGCTGCCCTGTCCAACGTCAGTGTGTTAACTACTCCCGGTGTTGTGAAATGGCCTGTCCCAGGGTGTTAGTGACACTAACACTCAATAATTTAGCCTAATTAACTTCTGTGACTAAAGTTATTAAACTGCTGTAGGATAAATACAACTTGTGACTCTAGTAAGACTTGCATCTTCCTGACGGTTGGTGCCTGTTAAGACCAAACATTAGTACAATATTCAGTAGCATTGAAACTGCAAAACAAGAACTCCACAGAAGAGCCTTAGTACTATGCAAAACTGTCCTTAATTTTTCCTTTTGAAAATAATGCATGTCTTAGGTAAGCGCATATAATGTTTGTTCATATGTTTCCTCAAATACCTACTTAAAATACTGCTGTGCTGATACTGCTAATTACTTTGGAAGATTTTGGAGGTATGCAGCATTGCCTTTGGTACTTTAATTAAATTAAACATACTATTCTGTATGTGTGCTGTATTGCTTCTCAACTACTTTAACAGATTATTCTCATCCCGTGGGAGATCCTCTTGCCTTGTAGAACAATTTCAGGCACTATGAGGTGTTCGTAGCCCACTCCTCTTTCCTTTGTACCAAACTACAGAAGATAACATTTTCTTGACAGTCATTAATTCTACCTAAAAGGCCAGCTTGCAAGTGTCTTAAAATCAACATCTGGAAAAACTAAGTACACAGACTTCTTTCAAATACCACAAACTGAATCATGGGGCCAAATTCAGCCTTGATGGAATTATTATCTGATATCTGTGTTCTGTGTTTTCCCTATGTTGCTTGAGTAAATTCCCTTATATGGAGATGTCTTCAGAGATTCACATGATGCCAAAATGCTCAGAGAATTGCATAGAACCAAACCTAAAATACTGCAGTAAAAAAAAAAAATATAAACCCAGACTTCTCTTGAAAGGGTGTTGTGGTGCAAATCTCTCATTTGAGAAGGGATTTTAAGCTTCAGTTCTTACAGTTGTAATACTGGGAGACAAGTCTTAATTTTGGGAAATGTTCCTCTTTGTGTCAAATTTTTAAGGACATAAATGTTAATCATGTTTATGATAAAATAATTTGGTGAAGGGAAAGACTTATCTACATGTCTGTATTTTTAGAGATTAAGCTTTATTTAAAATGAACCAATATATTCAGTTTGTTAAAATATCTAAATGTTTTCTTTTTAATCCATCACTTTTTCATTAATTCTAACACTGATATCATCTTCTGTCCCCCATGCTTTTATGAAAATAGTGAGGGTTTTGTTATCTAGTTATATTAGCTGTTGATAAATAAGCTTAAGGCAGACTGTTCTCCTTTTTTCATTTTTATTTGAGATTCATGACCTTCTCTTAAAATGTGATGGCTGCATTCTTATCAGTGGGACTATAGCTAGAAGAATAGTGGAATGCAGAAGTATATTCCTTGATAATATAGAAAAAAAAAAGACTAAAAATATAACTTACCTGTGACCTGATTAGTGTTGATTAGCATTGGGGGTCCTGTGTTGTCAGGTGCCCCTCCCTGCCTTCTGCCTGACTGGGTGATAGGCTTGCTGCTGGTGACGGTTTTCAACTTGCCAAAACCACAAGCAGAAGGTAACAAAGGCCTTCAGATTGCTTGCTGTGCAATCAAAATGCCTGACATATTTTACAGTTATGTTCCTCAAGCACTGGAACAGCAGTCTGTTGGCTTGCAGCAGGTAGGTCAGAGTGCCATTTCTCCCTCTTATTTGATGGCTTCACTTCTCCATGTAGGACCTAAAACACTTGCAGACAGTCTGTGCTGCCAGCATACAGGTACTGAAGTGTTTGATTCCGTTTGTCAGCAAGCTAAATAACAACAGCCATCAGTTTTATTTCACAACGATGTTTACCTATGAGAACAATATAGCAAAACATGCAAAGGAAATGCCTTCAGGGATAGTGTGTGTTACCAGAACTGCTCCTTTGTGATATTTTGTGCTTCCAGAATTCTTGGCTTTTAGCTACCACTTCACTTTATAGATATACATACAAAATATAAATCTTCCCATATATTTTTTGAAAAATCAATTTCTGTCTCTGCAGGATGCAGAAGAAGCTATTATATTTACCATTTGGCTGATACCTCCTCAGCATGATCTGAGGTTGATTTCAACACTTTATCTCCCTTCCCAAATCCCCAAACTTGATTTTTATGCTGCTTGAGCGTGTTCTCCTTGCTTCTGTTTGAGTTCAAGTCTTAACAGGGTCTGGACAAATTCATGTCTTTCAAGGACTGGTGTGTTACACTGATTTCTTTCTTCATCCTCCCTTGTGTTCTCCAATACTAACCTCGGCAGAGAATTGATTTAAAATTGTATGTGGTAATTTTATGCAACTTCATGTTGCATTGTTCAAATATATTTATTAATTTATTAAGATAATTAAAACATACTGACCTATGAAAAGATCAGGTTTTTTGATAGTTCAAATCTTCACGCTGACTTATTGAAACAAGACTATGCTTGAGCAGTGGTGATATTGTAAAAGGTTGGTTAATTACCTAATAATACTCATGTCTTAATAATCAAAATCTGAATATAGAAAAAAATATAAATTTTAATTATCTATGCAGTATTTTCTAAATGAGACTAATTCCTCATCAGAAATATTTTCCATCTCTGACATGGTATTCTTACAAGCTAAAGAAAATGTGGTGGGTTTTGCCTTTTTGTTAACTTTAGTTTATTATCCTTCTATGAAATTTCAGAGCACAGCTTTACTTAGAAGTTAATGTAATTTCAAGAGCAAAACAATACATAGCAAGTGACACTCAGAGTGCTGTATAGGGTTATTTGGGACTGAAATGGTGCGAAGAAGCAAAGACTGCTGAGTGTTGCACATGAGTGACTAGCTGAGATACAGTGGCATTAAGCCAGAGGCTGGCTACCATGGCAGAGACTCAGTTATTACAATAGTTCATATCCCAAATCTGTTTGAATAAGAGAGGTTTCAAATAATCCGTGTCACTGTTAATGTACTTCAGTACATGTCAGAGGATGTGATTCAGACTTGGGGGGAGAGAAGGGAATTAGGAATAGCTGATGCTCAGATAAATGAGACTATACCAGAATACAGAATGCTGAGGTTTTTAGCCACTTTATCCTAGATCATTAATCTTGTCTGTTTTATGCTTGCATTGCATCCCACAGAACTTCAGAATTTCCAGAAGATGTTGAGTGTGGGTTCTGGTTTTTTAAGGCGCTTTTTTTTTGTTTGTTTTGGTTTGGGAATTTTTTTTCTTGTTTGTTTTGATTTGGGATTTTTTTGGTGCTATGGAGAAGTATTTTTCCCCCCTCCTTTTTTTTTTTTTTTTTCTCCCAAACAGGAACAAAGATTTAATACTTAAAGTACTTAAGTGTTAGGGCAAGTAATACCTATTGTTTTAAACTCTAGTGATATTAGTATGATGACTTTGTATATGCCAGGTTTGCCTGCCCAGTAGTAAATGCAGTTGGGGATGGTTCAGATCTGTACCTGCAGTTCCCATGTGTATTGACCTGTCTCCAAAAGGGGGGTGTGGGGTGGAACAAGAGCTGCATGCATGGTAATGTTTACTTGTAAACACAAAGAAAAATTCTTGTCATGGAGGTTAAAACTGTAAGTAAACAGACACAACTTGATTTTGTATCTGCATTCCATAATAAATTTTCTTTGGAGGGAAAGCTCGTCAAATGAGCATATTGTAGAAATACTGACTACATCACAGCTAGCACAGTTCAACACCAGTTGCAAATTCAGTCTACACAGTATAAAACCTTAATTGCTTTGTGTTATATATTCTGAATCCTCAATAAACCTGAAAGAACTTGGTGGGCTTGGGAGGTGTATTAGGGGAACAAGGCAACAGTAATGATTTCTTTCCTCTCAGAATTACCTGTCCAGTCTTTCCAAGGTAGTATTTTACATGAAAGCAGCTCTCTCTATATTTCCTCAGCCTTCTTATTCTACTCCCATTCTTGCTTTCAAGGAAAAGTTAGATTAAGATTTTCATTAATTATATCTAGTCTGGAATTAAATGAAAAATATGCTTAGAATTGTGATTGTGCTCTGACATAATTATCTTTACTTGTCAGTGGTTATCTGCTGTCTCTAAGTAACAGAAGAGTGCAGATCCTTCCACCAACAATTTTTGAAGGTATCTATTTTGTATCTAACTACACTGCAAAATCTGACTTAATGTACCCTACTGCAAGGTTACTGTTTTTAAGGAATTATTACAAATATTAATGCAGAGCTGCTAAGATGTCACATATGTGCTTCTTTGCAAATACAGCAGCATTACAGTTAATATTCTGCTGTTCAGTGTGGATATAAAAAAACATTTAACTATAATTCCCAGCTGTCATACTTATGTTTTTACAAATGGTTGCCTGCAAAAACAGGCCTTGTTTACTGCTGCTGAATAATAATTTCTGGATTTCATCTTGGCAGTGTTTGTTGGGGAGATATCCTTTAAGCCACTGAATTGGAGGTTAGGACATTCATTTTAGTGTCATCTGACATCCCAAGCTGGATCATAAATGAAAAGCAGCAGAGTTCAATTGCAGTGTTTAACAATAAAGCAGGAAACTCTAATTGCCAAACTACTGGCAGCTGAGAGTAGAATTTACAGTAATGCTAACTGAGCAGATCTGACTGTTGATATAACATTACAAATATCCACTAGTTCTTAAACCAAATAGAGGCTTGGTTTGGTTTTTTGGTGTTGTTTTTTTGTTTCTTTTTTTTGTGTGTGTGTGTGTTGTTTTTTGGGGGTTTTTTGGGGTTTTTTGTTTGTTGTTGTTTGTTTTGTTTTTAAGAACCTACTGTGCACCAATGCATAGAAGGGGCAGGATTATGCACAGCAACTTCACTATGGAGTCTAAAATACTTCTTAAACCTCAACATTACAAAGCCATACTGTAACTTTCTGTTATGGACTCCTTTAAAAGTTATCTGCTGCATAGTGCAAGGACAATTTAATCCATCTAAGAATATTCTCTTTCTCTTGAAATTTATATAAAATATCTTTGAGCACATGTACAGTCCGGAAGGTCAGCTCATTTCATAGTCATGAATACCTGATTTTTGTATTAAGCCCCCCATGTTGTGTCTGTGCTACCATTAATTAATTCAAAAGTTTATGATAGACTTGTTTAATATGCATAATGTCTTAATTGATAAAGTCTTGTAAGTTGTTTGAAACATGCAACATTCCTAGAAGAGACCCCTCACTTCCCCCATTTTGTCTGTCAAGTTTTATTATTGCCCCTAGTCTCTAACTAGAGAAAAACAAACATGTCAAACATCTCGTTTAGCTTTGTTCCTCAGGTATGAGCAAAGGTAACACGAGGTATGTGTAAAACTGATGTTATCAGTCAACAGATACATCTTTTTATAGGTGCATGGTTAAAGCATGTCGCTGTCATGACTAAATGTGAGATTTCTTATTTCTAGTGCATGCATATTTCTGTCCATTCTGTCCATTACCTGGATTATAAAACATGCTAAAATTTTAGGGTGAGGAAGTAAGATAGAGCTAAGAAACTCTAACTGTTAAATTTTACACTGTGCAGAAGTCACCTGAGTTTGAATAAGCATGTCAACAAAGGCTGATCTTCCTGTATCGCATGCCACTTTCATTTCTTTCTCCATTGCCATTGCCGCATGAAACAGCAATGTAGAGGAAAAATGCTATCCAAAGCTATTACAGTGAAAGCTACTGGTTTTCTTAAGTTCTTCTGCAAAATTCTGTCCCTTACAAAGTGGTTTCTGCAAGATGACCTCTGCCTCTGGTACTTCCTATTGATTTCAACAATACTGGTCATGGGACTACCATTATGCTATCAGGAAGTACGGGTGATTGGAAAAAGTCAAATCCAAGTTTCAGGAAGGTCTTGGTTCAATTTGTCCTGCAAACAACCTGAGGGCTCAATGCTTACTTTCCTAGGCCTTCACCCACCTCCTAGAACAACCAGGAGTTTACAGGCACAGCATGTGATCCCAGCATGGGCCAGCAAAAGGAGAGGCATATCAAAGCACTGACTGAGGGCCAGGGAGCTTCTTCAAACCCCTGACACAGTGCTTGCTTGTGCTCTGCCGAGCAGTAACCACTACTAGCAGTTTTCCAACTTCTGTACTGTCAGATCTAGTACAAAAATACAACTCGATTTTCTTCAAATGTACATTTTTTTTGAAAGCTCTCATTTTCTGTTGTTAAATTTCTGAACTGTCTCTTTCTGTACCATAATATAGACACCGTCATCCCAATACATTAATCTATGACCAATTGCATAAGCTTCAGTTAAATGATTCTTGTGTGTTCATCACAGTCCTTCATGTAAGCAGTCCTTCATTCACATAGCATTATTAATGAATGGAAGACTATTTTTGGTGAAATGAAAATTAAAAACTAATGTCCTAGGGACTGGTTTTCTTAAACATGGAAGTCAGCAACCAGCTCGTAATTACTTACACAAATTAGTTTCCTGAAGTCAGTCTGAAAATGTAGATTAAGTGTTGTATGATCTATTCCTAATGCTGGTAAGTCTCTGATACATACCCCAGTGATCAAAGCTCTTATGTACCATGGTTTTGATGTCCCTTGCTTGACTGGAAGGGAAGACTCTACCTGTGTCCAAGTTAACATGTAAAATGCATTGCAGGGACAGTGTGAATCCAGTTTGCTCTGATCTATGCGAGGTTGAAAGGGGTATTGCAATCTGTTGTAGAAAATATTTATTAAGAGAATTTTAGTGCTTGTCCCTGCTATACTTCTTAAAACAGCCAGTGGCAGACAAAAATGTGTTTCTGATTTGCACAGTAAGTTCTAAATCAAGTTTTAAAAAGTGACCTTTTAAACATTTATGACATGCATGACCTAGCAGTAGTCTGTGTCAGGCTTTTACTAAACCAACTACCGGAAGCAAAGTGGGATTGCTACAGCTACAGTCCTTGTACACTTGCATTCATTTCCAGTGCCTCCAGCTGGGAGAGAAGTTTCTTTAGAGAACTAAGAGCATTGTCAGATCAGCAGCTTCTATTTGTTGCAGTAACTCCACAGCCCACCACCCTGACTTGGTTTCAGGTGTGATCAGGAGGGGGAAAGGCAACACAAACGTGATTTGAAGAGAAACACAAGTACCGTGTATGCAATGTGTTTGAGCAAATGTGAAGACAGCTAGCAAGGGTCTGTTAAAACCCTTATTTCCATTAAGAAGATGTAAGAGAACAGTTGTTAGAAATGGTGACAGTGAGTCTTTTGTGCTATTTGCTGAGGACTGAATTGTGGGGTAAAAATGAGTTCAATTGGATTGTGCCACTTGGTACTAAACAAAGTAAAGGTTTTTGTGCAAGTGCCACTCCCTAACTCTGAGATACTCTTCCATGTTTCTCTCCTTTCTCAGGGAAACTGGCTGCTGCTTGGATGCAATTTCAGATTTCACAGAATATTCTGAGTTGTAAGGGACCCAGAGGATCACTGAGTCACTCTTCAGTGAATGGCCCATACCAGGATCAAACCCACAACCTTGGTGTTATTAGCACCAGGCTTTAACCAGTTGAGCTAATCTTGGGGTTATTGGCTAAGGCACAATGATAAGCTTATTTGGGAGGGAGAAAAGGATGGAAAAATTGGTCACACCAGATCTGTGTATACTCTGTGGCCCCTTGCGCAGATACAAGAGGATCTTTTTGCTTTACGAGCGTGGTTTGTATGCCTAAAATGCTCTATGTACTGTTTGTATACAGCAATCTTTTGTTTCAAGGCATTAACTGTCCTGTGTTATGACAGGGTGTTTTTACATGGAAAACAGGTGTCTGAAGAATTGTTTGAGTACAACTCTGGAAGTTGTTTTTAGGACTTTGACTACTGTCTCCAGAAATCCTTAATGTCTTGCAAAATGTTACAGAACAGCATAACTTTATTGGAATGGTCACTGCTGAGTTGTAAGAAATTTGAATCATTGGCTAAAAGTAGATCAGTCTGTTTAGCTTTCAGATCGTCTGTTTAGCTTTCTTTTGGTATAATGTGGAAGTAATCTCTTAAGTTGTTTTTATCAGGAGTTAACATTTTTCTTACATAGTTATTTTATTACAGTCTAACTGATGCTCCTCATTTACCTTCCCTTCCTTCTTTTCTAAAATAAAATAACTGTTTTTTAATGTATACTAATATACGTTATATACTCTCCATTAGAAGACAACCAGGTCAAAAGAGAAACAACTGAATATTTAATATTTGTCGATTAATGCGTATCTAGATAAAACAATTTGATAACTAAAACTCATTTAGAATTTGGCTTCCAGGCTAGGACTTGGGGAAAGAATTTCTGGATGCCTTCTGTTCTCTTTTGAATCTTTGCCAATATTCACAATGGTATTTCCATAAAGTCATATTTGTTTTCTTTAAGAATATATTTCTTCTCTGTTTTGTTTTAAATCTGTAAGATGTTATGGTTTCCTTTTTTGGAAATGTAGAAAAAAAAAAAGTAATGTATTTCACTCCAAATGTCCCTCATGTACATTGTGCAAATGTGTTTGCCACAATGTTAATATTTAAGGGAAAAAATGAGACACATCACAACCCAAGAATCTAAACTTCAGGAATCCAGTCAGCAACCTTCAAGTCTTTGGACAGACCCTGGAAGGGCCGGCTTCTGTTCCATGCTGGGAGCAGGAAGAATACAGTTTTCCCCTAGAACAATTGACTGTTTGGTTGTACCCACCTACTAAAAACAAAAGATAAGAAAGAGCTACTCAATAACAAAATGCTAGTTTACTTCGGCTCCACTGTGCTTTTGGAGAGAACTAGCAGTTATTTGAGATAATCCTTTCAAGGAGAAGTCAATGGAGTTGATAAGAAGACTTCCTTTAAGAGAATTCAAGCTGAGAACTCTTTCTCTCTGTACTGTCCCCTATGGCTGAGATGTGGTGGTGTGTTGAAGGCTTTGGTCAGAGTTAGGCTGTGATCTTCCTGTTTCTGAGCTCTCCAGAGCTCTCTCAAGTAGGCACTTGAGCCAATAAGGAAAATAGCAATACAAGGGAATGGGTACCATCCCACCCTCTCATAGCCAACTATCTGGATTAAAAACCACTTCATTATGTGCTACTTAAACATGTGTCTCCCAGGCTGACCAATCAGAGTAAAAAACATGCTGTTTGGGGAACGTGGGCAGAGATTCTCTTGACTTTGCCCCCCCAAAAGGCTGTCAGTGAAGTAAAGGGGGAAAAGTCCTTGAAAATGAGACTCCTCCACATCAGATAGCCTGGAGCAATTCAGTTTTTCAGAACAGCCTCTTGTGAAGAAATCCATGTTACCTTCAGAATGTTTACATGGGAGGTTACAAGTCTGAACAGGCTTTCTTTTGGCAGTTATCATTGCCATGCAGGTGACAGGTGGAAGAAAATTCCTGGAACTCCCCAGTGTTCAAAGGCAGACTTATAAAGTTTATGAACCCACAGTTTGAGAGCACACCAAATCCCAAAATCCTGCCCTGGGCAGGGCACTAAGGGAGTAACTGAGCAGTTGGAGATGTTTTCACTGAGGTATAAATCCAGAGCAGGATGAGGATGTGTTACCTTCTGCTTTGCTCTAAGCAGAAGCAGCATGTGAACTCTGCTATCTGAGCCTCGGCTGCCTCACTGTTAGGCCAGTGGGCTATTCAGGCACGGGATGTGGTGCATGAATGGAAGCATTCATTGCCATTCTCTTCTCATGCTTCTCTAAGCCTCGGGGCATTGATCCTGTGCTGCTGCCCCTTATCCAGAGCAGAGGAAGAGGCTGTCTCTGTCCTCTTCCCCTCTACTCTAGTTCCCTTGCAAAACAGAAAGCAAGATTCAAAGCAAGATTCAGCACAGAAAGCACTAATCTAAAATAAACTACCATTAGACATAATAAGGTCCAGCATATCTCCGATTTATTAAACTATCTGCAACTGTGCAGAAAGTCACGATAAGATAGTCCTCTCTCCAGTTCAGGGAAAAAAAGCCCTTGCACACATTAGATTTACTTCAGCCAAGTCATTTTCAAGGACCTCAGTATGTGCTGCACAAAGTCCTTCTCACATAGCCTTAACCTATTAACTGCTCTTTAATTTCAGACATAATCTCAGTTAAAACCCACAAAAACTCCCTGTTCTGAACTCACATGTGACCACATCAAGGGACTCTACTTATGATGGGGATTATTAAGCCTGTTGGACAGGTTATAATGATTGCCTTCCCCACAGGGCCTCGCAATATCCAGGCAGTAGTTTTCTGCATGATGTTTTCTGATGATTTCTAATGATTTTCTGCATAAAGCAGACTATTCCTCTGGACCCTTGTTTCCTGACAGCAGAAACCACTGTTTCTGTTCAGCTGAATTCCACCACCCCCCCATTCCCTACCAGAACAGCTGCTGCAATGTTTTGTATCAGACACTGACGAAAAGGTTTCTGAGGCTGAGCCTCCTCCTGCGGCAGCGCGAGGAGCTGCTGTTGGCTTCACCAGAGCCAGGCTGTGCACTCTGTTGGGCGTTTCTACTTTTCTTTGAGCTTTTTTCTTTGTATGTGTTTCTGTAGCCAGCCACATAGCTCTGTGTGTGTGCAGAAGACAGATGTGTTTATATCGCTTTATAGGTGGGATAGTGTGTAGAATTACATTTCACCAGATGAATGTGAAGTGCTAGAGTATGCTTTCATATACTTAGCTCCAGCAAAATACCTATTAAAAGTTGTTCCAATGTACAGAATACCATTTTCCATGGCAAAGTCTTAAGAGCATGTTGTACTGCTGAAAGTAAGGTGCTTAAATTAAGAAAACAGGATATACTGAAAGCCAGATTCACTGTATCAGGAAAAGAGAGGGAAACTCTGTTCCTTCCCTTGTTACTGATAGTAACATTTTTTTCTATGTTTTAGAGCTTGAACCTGTTGTTTTCCCAATTGACAGTTTGCTCTGTTTGATATAGACTTGGTAAGGCTTTTTACACGTGAGCTTTGAAGAAAGTACTTCTTAAATTGGTAAGTATTGTGCCTATAGCATGACACTTGTCACCTTTTTATTTATCTTAACTACAGAGCAACAATTTTCAAAAGGTGCACAACAGATTATAAGGGCAGCTTTGACAAGACCAGAGGAAAAATGATAGTGGTTTAATGCTTTGGGGGGTTTGGAAGACTGTAGAGTACAAACTGTCATGAAGCCAACTTAATATAACTGTTTCCTTTATACTCTAAGGATTCACAAGGGACTTCACTGCTAGCATACAGGAAATAAAGTCTGTTGTGCTAGAAAAAGACTTTGTTGCTTACAATTTAGAAAACACAAAGTTTCCTTAAAGGAAATGTTACATTCATACAAATTCCCATATTTATTTGTAGACAAAAATTACCATTCACATAGCAGGAAAACTAGATGAAAACAGAGACAGCATTGACTTAAAAGCCATTAAGGAGTATTGGTAAACAGACCTAAATGACAGCAATAAACTCAAGTACACAAAAATTTTACCTAAATGTAGATATATCTTTATTATTGCCTCATTTTCCAGTACCAGCCTCATTTCTTAATAGGAATTCTTGAAAATAAATTGCTACATGAATGCAATTCTTCAGTGAGGAGCTTGCAGAGTTTATTTTAGGTATAGCTTGTCTTCTGTTGTTACACGATCCGACCAAGATATACTGACTTGGGATATTTTTCCTTTAGATGAGGCCACTGAACGATGAAATAATCTGAAAAGTAGTAAAGAATCTTTCCAGACAGGGATAAAGTCTCCACACGGCAGATGCTCTCTACATATACAATGATTGATCTCTTTATTCCTAGAAGGCCAAGAAGAAGAGCAGATATACAGACAGGAACACATGTTCCTGGTCCATTGCACAATATCTAAAAGAGATGAAACATATTATAAAAGTAAACCATGAGTTTTTCCATACAGTAAAGAATTAAAAATGTGCATATTTATTCAATGTTACATTTACACAAAAAATATATTTCCAAATATATTGGAAAAAAACAGAACAAGCAAGTGAATATGAAAAAATGGGGGGGGTAAAGAAAAGACATTATTTCAAAGTAGCTGCCAAAAAATATTTATTTACATGTCATGGAGCTTCGATATGGCACAGTTAATTTCTATGAAGGAAAAGTTTAGAATTCCTTGGGTATATAATTTAAACAGTTTCCAGTCTCAGTCACAGCTTTGTGTTGTATCAGTCATGAAATCTATGCACCTAATAAGTTGAAAGAAGTTTAATTAGGATTATTAAACCTGAGATCCAGTTATAAATCTCTTGAACTTTGGCTTAAGTCAGCAGAACATTTAAGAGTTCATGAAAAATGTGCTGATGAATTAGGACCTTCATGAGACTCTATTAGCTGATAAGCATGATTGGGTTTTATTTTTTATTTTTAATAAACATTAGTAGATAGTTACAAGCATACAGAAGGAAGGTGTTTTGGTAAAAACATGTCACATCCTTGTAGCAGAGGATCTCAAATTCACTTATAAATGTTAACAGTAAAAGGAAGTACTCTTTTAATTTTAGACATTATTCAACTGAAAACCAGATTGCTTAAAAGTAAAAGGTTTAAACCAGGGTACATTAGGCACTCTACTTGGTATCAAAATGGATTTCAGGCGAGGAATTTCTTACTAAACTTAAATACTACCATGTAATCAGCACTTTTCTGCACAGCTGGGGTTATATGGAAATAAAGAGTTCTTTTATAAAATCATGGCTCTATATCCTATAAACTCACTTTTTTTTTTTTGTTCCAAGTTCACCAGCCTGTGAAAAATATTATACTGGTGGGGAAAAAAAAAATCTGAGTTTCTCTTTCAGGACTGTAGCAATCATCTCAGAATGTTTCCTTCCCAGCTTCAGGGCAAGATCCCACTGACAAACTGGCTGGCAACATCTTGCCTCAGTTAAAAGGGGTAACAGTTTTGGTGCTTCTGAGTTCTAAACTCTCTCACCTATACTGTGTCTCTATCATAGCCCCAGAAATCTAGCTTGGGGATGTGATGGCCATACTGCTGATTTCTTATCAGAATCAACAGAATGTAATACTATTTGCAAAATTTTATTGTTGACCTTAATTGAACTATTTATTCATGCAAGACTTGCTGATGTTTTCTCAAAGTCCCTTACAAGCAACATGCTGCACACGTTTCTAATCTTGGAATTTTAGGGTATCAATGTCCACACATTCTTGTATTTGGAACGTGAAGTGGTGCACTGATTTTATAATAACAATTATATAGCTAAGAAGCAAAGCAGCTGAACACATCAACTTTGCATACTATTTTGAAACCAGAGGTTTCAAACTGTGGTTTCAAACCTCCTGCTGAGCCTGACTTCAAGTAAATCCATGGGACTTTAAACTCCACAATCTGCTGAGAATGAAGAAGCTGTATTTTATACATCTGTCTTGGTGAGGAAGGGCATAAACCAACCACACACGCTGCCTTTTAGCATTCCATAGTAACTTTTCCATACCTGTGAACTAAACCATGTGTCTAAATGCACACACAAAGGTAAATGCCACAATGAATTCCAAACTAAGTGTACTCACAAAAGATCATGTAATGACATAATGGTAAACAGGTCTATTTGCAAACCTCTATGTAGCTCTAAAGGCCACACTGAGCTGCTGTTATTTTGCTGAGGCGCAAAACAGAAAAGCAATAATCAAAATTAAAATCATAATAAAATACCTCTCCTATATCCAGGTTTTGATATAATGCACTCAATTTATACTTTCTACTGACTAACTTGTAGGGTGCTTCTCAAATGCCCTTTGATTCATGGAAAAGCACTTGCATGCAGGGAAAAGGATCAGGAAAATTATGGACTTGGCATCTCTAAAAAACCATGATATGATCATAACTCATGTCCTCTGCTCTTTCCCCTTCCACACATACCAGTTCAAACAAAACAAAGCAGACGTGGCTTTATAGGATTTATGTATGCCAAATGCTCATAAAATACTCTGATTATAGATGTTGCTATTCCAAAATGCTTGGATTTAGGAATTGGCCCCTGAAAGAGACTGGTGTAAACCTGCTGAAGCCCACAGACAGATAGGTCCCTATCTGAATTCGGGGTCATGATCTGTAAATCAAAACTAGTAATCAATCTCTCTGAACACTAAAAATTAACCTTCAGTTAACCTTCAGTGCGTGTCTAGAGACATGTCCTACCTAGAACTGGTGCAGTTGCAATTGCAGTGGCAATTCCCCTCCAAAAATCTGGTCTGACCAGTCCTACTTACTCCCTCTCACACTGTCAGCAGGAAGGGAGGCCAGTGTTCCTTCTGCCTGGAATCCAACATCACACACTCTTCAATGGATACAGGGGAAACTTCTGAGAAAATAAATATGTACATCATAAAGAAGAGGAACCATTGCAGAACTTTAAGCTAGAAATGCTACTGTTCAGCTCCTGCCAGTATACAAACTTGCTGACTGTGGAAAGGAACTGAATCATGTACAGCCTTCCTTAAATATGTAAGAGAAGATGAGCCGCCCTACTAGTGAATTTTAAAACACTATTCAAAACTGACTTTTGGAGAATGATTGATGTCTTACATCTTGAAAAGACCAACTTTTGTTTTTCCTCTCCAGCAGAATACAAGTATCTCTCAGTGAATCCAATGGCCATCATTAGTATGTAGGGAAGAGACAGGCACCTATTGGGCAAGAAGGGACCAGGGTCTCTACAAGGTCAATCAGCTTTTCAGGGTGTTTCCCAATATCTATTTACTTTAGCTACAAGGCTGCCTGCAGAATATTTGTGTTGCATGAGATATGTCTCAAAAATCTGTGGTTTATTTGGTTCAGCCTCCCTTAAGGAGGCAGCAGAAAGGGGGAAAGAAGGGCCAAAGATAATTTTTGTGTCACCTTTGAACTGCAACTGCCCAAAGACGTTCTTGGTCACTGGGCTATCTGATTTTGTTGCCAACAAGTGGTAAGGGATTGTTTCAGAAGCCAATGCTACAGGTCTCTCTACACCACTTACATGCACCTCTAATGCGAAGAAATGCCCAGCTCACTGCTGAATTGGCTCACTGGCTGCCTGGGGTCATAGCTAGGTCTGTAAACTAAGTTGTACATACTAAAAACCTCTACCAATTCCATCTAACCAGAGTTTAAACGGTACAATAAACTAACCAAGCTGTATATTAATGGAGGTTTAAAAGTAAAGGATCAGAATACAAAATTTATCTTTTGCTACTCTATAAATCTAATTTCATTTTAATCACTTTCATATAAAAATCAAATAGTTCTTGCTTTTATGTTTCAGATATTTTCCACAGCTGTTGAAAGAAAATAAGCTAAGCCAGCAGTCTGGCACACTGAGAACACTAGCACATGGCACCACTGCTGATAAAAGCTACTTCAGAGTTGGTGAATGCAGCACTGTGGCAGAGTGACATTTACCAGTGAAAACACTGAAAGCAGAGCTCACAGCTTCACTGGGATTAAATGTCAGGCCACTGATTAAAGCAAAAATGAGTAAAGCAGAAAACTTGCAGTTTTTCTCATAAATACGTAAACATACATTTGCTGTATATCTTCAAGGAGCAAGTGTTTAAGTACTACTGATGTTCCCAAATTACACCAATCAAAGGGAGGACAACATAAGTCCCCCCAAACCTAGTAGAAAGTGGAAAACATGTGTGATTTGTTTTGCATAAGAAATTGTCAACACCTGCTGTTCTCCTTAATGACTTCTGCAGAGATTGGCCTTTGTTACCTGGGCAAGAGCAGAAAAACTGCCCAGCTTCCTGGGGCTGGAGAGGCTTGTGGTGGGATGTGCACATGTGAACTGAAGACTGCTTTACCAGACATGGAGCTACCTCCTGGAGCATATTCAGGACATTGCTTAGGCCTCCTTAGTTCTGGTAATGCTCCCTACTCTACAGTGCAAAACAACTGGAGATATGACTAAGGGAATAGGAGTTGGTGGTGACAGAGAACTACTAAAAAAAGCAAAGGTAAGTTGAGTGACACAAAGTGTACCCAAACTGGGTTAACCGCATGATGTCTGTATATCTGTGTAAGTCCTACTTTTTAACTGCTATACAATACTTATTTTTTAACAATGTAGGGAAAAAAACCATTAGATATTCCTATGTTATAGGAACAATGAATGTTTTTGTTTGTGTGTTTCTTGTTTTGATGGGGAGAGGTGGCCATTTCTGTGGCATGAGAAGAACACAATGAGTTAATTTGTATTCTGCTATGTAAATTACAGATTCTCATGAGCTCATCAGCCCTTGCTTCTTTTTAGTACTATATTACTATTTTAAAAACTTCACACTAATGCCCTGTAAGGTGACGTATCCGGCTGAACAATTTTTCCTTCGCTACAGAAGCTGCTGTAATCTGGCTTCTTGGTTTCAGCTGTGCCCATTTCTTGTCCCATAATTCGCAAAGTTTCCCTTGACTTCTCAGTGTATCCTTAACAATCCTCAAATCTGTGGGAAACACCAGGGCAAGCATTATACCCCTGCAGTTCTGGGGCATGCTTTTTCAATGTTGGAGATTCTCTAATGGTAAAATTAAGCTTACAAAAGCATCAGTAAACAAATCTCAAATTTTAATTATAACTATATTTCCCTTATGAGCTCACGAACAAGATGCAAGCCTGGAGAGTCAAGAAGCATGGGTTGTACCCACAGCTCTGCTATGGACTCACCATGGGATTTAGGGCACAGCACTTGCTTTCTCTCACATCGACATTTTCTGTTTTAACACCTGAAAAACAATAACTTATTCCTCAGATCAAAATTCCTGTAAATCCTTCTCAATAAAGATCTCCAGGGATGGAGAGTATTGCTTTTATTAGTATGTGTTTTGATTCAGTAGCATACATTGAGAATAAGATAAAATGTACATGCTATTTTGTCTTGAATAGATTTTTTTATAGTATGTTAAAATATAGCAGACCCTATCTATTAAGAATCAATTTCTGGTAGTTACTTTGGTGGCAACAAAAGCCTGGATGGCAGAGAAAAATTGTTACTTTTTTCGTAAATTAGTAACCCTAAAAGGTTTCAAGAGACACATTGCTCATCCACACAGAGATACTGCAGTTATAGAAATAACTCTTTCAGGGTAGATAAATTTAGTAATCAGAAAAACAAGAGAAACATGAGAATTTGAGAGAAAGGGATTTCTCCTTACCCAAATACTGAGTGAGAGTGTTCTTGTTAAAGCTTTTGCTAGTCTTGCTATTTAGCATATCTGAAAATTCAAGTTTTGAACCTTGAGAGAAACTAGCTTAGAATTGTTATTTTTTTAGGGTTTAAAAAAAAAGCAGGAACCTTTTTCAACAATTCCTTATTATTGCTATTGATGGGGGAAAAGAAGAATTTCAGGTTCTGTTTGAACAATAAAACTAAACTACCTACTGGTTTATTACTTTTTGAAGAGTGAAGATCTTATCCAGTTCCCTCCACAACCTGTACATAAAACCAGGTAAAACTTCACACCCTATTTTCTGTTTGAACTTAGCTGCAGAATGCAAGATAGGACAAACCCCCCCCCCCAAACTAGCTGTGTAGTCTGATTAAATCAGGTAATTAAGGTAGAACTGAATTATACCTAGGTACACTTTTATCTTCTACTGTCTGAATCGCTTGAATCATCGGGGGTGCAAAAAGATAGTTATAACGTTCTACATCAACAGCTTGTGTTCGGGCTGGTCAGCAGCTTGCAGCATTTACACGAAGGCCTTCCTTGTCCACCTCTGTATTTGTTGGTACAGTTGCTGTTGTTATTATCATACATTTACACAGTAAGTGAGGTGCTCTTCAAAACAAGCAGAGACATGTGTGGTCCTACAGGCAGATTACCTAAGCAGGATAAATAAGATCGGTGAATGCCAGAGTGGGGAAGAGAGAAGTGGAAGAGCAAGGACTTAAATTAGCACACTATGCAGCTGGGTTTCTAATGTGGACTTTTTTTTAAGGAGTATTACTTGCATCATGGAATGAAATACATTGGGAAGCATCACTAACTCCTTCTCTTTTGCAGCTCTTACTTTATAAAGGTTTGGGGAGAGGGAGACAAAAATCCTACCTAGTGGATTTTTCTATGGGAGAAAAGGAGAGCTTTCACAAAACCACTAGGAACTAGATGTAGCATCAGAATTTAATTGTAACAGCACTAGGCATTGTCACTTCTGCCTTTTAGGCACTTAGTGGCCTGACCTAGAGTTACCAGCCCATTGTTCTCAGGGGCAAGAGACAAGGGAACAGGCCCAGCTTACTGTGATTTGCATCAGCATCCACATACAAAGTAGTGAGGGAAGCTCCTTGTTTCTGGATTTTGGCAGAGCACAGGAGCTCAGCTATGTATGTGGCTATATGACACTGTAAAGACAAACCAGCTCAGGTCTGTTTCTGGGTATGCCCAAGGGCTTTACTGATGAAGAGGAAAGATAACTGGGGTCATTAAGAGCCTCAGAAGTTAGGCAATAGCTTAGTGAGCAAAGGTTGAGAAGCTAGATTTGCATGCATAAAGAAACATGCAGGCTTTAATTTATTAATTTTTTTAAATTAATCTAACCTTAGGCACCCTGCTTAACTGCCCCTGTATGACAGGTGGCAGGTCTGTAATTTGACTTAAAAGGATTTTGGAGTGGTAGTTTCCATTAGCATACTTCCTAGTCTAGTTGCCAAGTGTAAAATGAGAAACATAAAACGAATCAATTAAAAGAAATAATAAATGACAGGTGTTTGAAAATGGTAGTAATGTTCAAGTCTATGGGAATGTTAGTGTTGGCTATTAAAACATCATATTAAGACCCAGACTGTCAGTAGGACCAACAAAACAACCAGTGAGTCTTTTGAGAAACTGTGGGAGATCGATAGAAGGTTGGTTAAAAAGCAGATACAGGGTGGAGAATAAACTAACTCCCTACCTACATTACTATGGAGTGGGTCTGGTTTATTGCTGCTCAAAAATTGTACAAAGTAAAGGAAATTTGACTTTGTGTAGATGAAAAAGTTGGTCATAAAACAATTCGGTAAAAGGCCTTTGCCAAGTAAATGAAATGGTAGTCACTGAACTACGTCTGTAGCTACAAATACTAGGTACTACCTGTCTTTCAGCAATGTCACCTTGGCTGAATCTGAACCTGACTACAGTCTCTTGGTCACCATGAGAAATACTATCCAACCTTTCAGAGTTTATTTACAAATAATTTTTATATTTCCTGGTATAAAAAGTACTACTTATTCTAGTAGCCTGCTTCTACTCAAAAGGAGAAATTAAATCCAAGGACTGTTAAATATACTCATATATATTAGTAATAGTGGCCTAAAATGAGCCTTTAATTGCAAATCTCAATGTGTCTTACGTTAGTCAAGCATTCATTTAACTAGAACTTGAAAGCAGTATTTTAGGTTAGCTAAACACGACATTTTATATGTACATAAAACATATCTCAGGCTACTGCCTAAACACTGAAGTTGGCATAGCAAGAATGCACATCAAATTCCTGCCTGAAATACCTTCGCAATGCAAACCCTGGAGGTGTTGGCAATCTGTATCTCATACCAGTGGTTAGACTGAGCAAGACTGTTATGCTTCATAACATACATCGAAGTGTGACCAGGATGTTCATTAGGTTCATGATGAACCTGATAGCTGATGAGTTAAGACTTTTTTACGTCTAAAGTCTGCTTAAATCTAAGCTAAGAACTCAGTTCATCTTTACTAACACTTCTGTCCTTCCTCTGAAATGAAGTGTCTACAGCCATGTCTAATCAGCAGTCACAGAAAGACCAGAGCCACAGCTTTAAACCAGCCAACTGGAATAGCTTTAGATGTTTATCTGTGCTCAGCAGGGTGATTCTACATTGTGAGTGCAGTGTAGCAGTACACAGCACATATGGCAGAGGACCGGTGAATAAAACTAATTTTCATCAACACTAAGAAGTTAAACACAAATTTTAATAGCTTAACTTTGGGGTTTTTTGACTAAACAATTTGTGCCACTGAAGGTCTTAATCCAATATTCTTACTCTTGCTTATTTTGACTATTTTGATCCTAGAACAACAACAGTAGGTCAAACACACTGTCAGTCTGGTCCAAAAGAATTATAAATTAGTGGTGAAAGATTCAGTGTGTAAAAGAATGCAGCAGATAGTCTTAACATGGCATTATACAAAGTTCACTTGTTATGAAGTGAATAGAGAAAAAAATGCTACCACCCAGATTTTGTAGCTTTCCACAAAGTTCCAATAAGAACCGTGATAAGGACAATAACTTGCTATTTGTCACAGTAATTTCTTAGAGTGAGCTTTTGGGCAGGGCACAAAGGATGGAAAATCTTAGCTAAATGAAATAATGGTCTCTTTTCATTTAGCTTACTGGGTGAACATTTCTGTAATAAGAGGCTGCCTGTAGTCAGTTTAAGCCGTCAGGGGACCAGGCATGTGTGATGGGATGTGCAGTCATAAAAGAATAGGTAGATGGCTACATGCATGATGAGCTGTGCAGGTTTCAGGCTTCTAGAAAGAAGTTTTAACAAGGAGAGACTCATTCAATTGACAGCTGGTGGGGAGGGAGACAGCAGAGCTTGTTCTTGTTGTGCAAATGCAAACTTCTTACTACAGACTTCCCACAGGAAGGAGGCCCTAATGTGGGAGGACCGCCTTCTTTGCCTGATTTAACCCAGGTTTTTCCAAATAGCAGTGATCTGAAAATATCTGCTTATTTCAGGCTCTGTAGGGCCCTTAGGCAGTAGGAACTGCTGAGAAGTGTCCCCAGAAAAGGAATAAAGTCTGGTCCTAAGGGTCCAGGATATGCAATCTACTAATGAATAAGGCTTTATGCAGCATTTCCGCACAGTTCTAGGTGAAATTTAATTATATTAAAGGACAACAAATCACTAGTCCAATGACATAACCCCTCTATGGCTGAAAACAAGGCCTGGATATAGTATTTTGTAGTTTTCTGCTGTGTGGCGGGTGCACATCCTTTGTTTCTGGTTCGAATTTCAGGTATGCCAGAATGACCAGGATAATCATGACCCAGACAAAGGGCTAGATCACCTGAAAACCTGGTTGCAGGGCTGGCAAACCAGCCCAAGAACAATGGTTCTGTAAGCAGCAAGAGAACTGAAGATCAGTTTCCTTTGAATTTGTATCTACTGACTGACTTAAAGCATATTATATAACTTAAGTTTATTCCTTCTTGTACATCAACTAATCCAGCAATTTTCTCTATCTTCGGGAAAAATCTTTGTGCAGCTTTTCTAATTTCTATAACTAAGAAGGATTTGCATCTTCTCCTAGAAAATAGATCTTATAACATCTTGTTCTGGTTTTATGCATCTTCTTAGCCTTTCTCTCAATGAAGACAATAAATCTCTCTTCTCTGACCAGCTGCCTGTTTTCATGGTAGGAATTTGCAGTCTTTGAGCAACAACTGCATGCTAAATCTGGCTGCAACTGATGAATGGTTTTAAAAGCTTTTCTGGGCGAAGGTAGGTGTAGGCAGAGTGTGCTGGCACAAGCCTTGCTTCCCTGGAATTTTAGGCCACTGTATAGAAAGCCTACCTAAGGCAGATCAATGTTGTAAAAACTGCCCACTATACATTTGCTTGCAAAACACCCTGACACTTATATTTCTATAATTCTTGGCTATAGAAACACAAGCTGATCATCACTTCTGACATCTTAATTGTTACTTGGTTTAATATCTCTAAAGGGACTTGACTTTGCAGAGTGCAGATGTTCGTAACTCAGAAATGGGCCTCCTGAAGATGATCTCAAACTGAACAACTAAGCTAACTTCTACATTTCTTAAACTCTCTGGGGGCCCATTTCAAGTGTGGGTCAAGTCCTGCAAGACAGCAAAGGTCTCCTGGAAGTTGTTCAGTTCTTTCTGAACTCACTATCTTGAAGAAGGGTTGGATGGAACTCCTTTCTCATGCAAAGTAAACCAAGAAGCTTTGCCAGAAGATCAGTGTGAGATACAAAAAGGGACACAGTGCTCATGTAAATAAGCACATAGCAAGTAACTCCTGTGCAGCTTGGTTTGCTGTTTTCCAGCTATTTTCATTCTGCAGATATGCAAGTTATGCCAAACTAAGCTTATCTGTTCCAAACCTTGCCTTTGTGCACCTAATGGTTTCAGGTTCCCTTCACAGTACTTCTCTTGTCCTACATTTCTTGAAAACTGCAACATTTCTGCATTTCTCTAGCTTTTGGGTGCCTGGAGAAGACTTTAGTCATTCCTTCATACATACACGTATTTCTGACAAGCCTAAAAGCAAATGTAAGGATTTGGGGATCATTCATACATACAAATGATTTAGAAGCAATTCAAAGTTGTCTTTCCCTCCTGCAGTTAAACAGAACCAGTGTCTAGACTGAAAATGTACAGTACCCATAAGCTCTGGTGTTTAAAAATATGAAGCTCTCAGCATGATGTAATACTGTCCTTGTTTCTAAACTCAGGTCTTGATTTCCATGCCAAAAGTTACAGATGAGTATTGTGAACTTAAGCATTTGTCCCAGGCTTTCTAGTTCTTTAAACTACTAAGCATTGCATTTTGCCAAGGGTAGGGTGAGTTGCAATTCCCTGCAAACCTTTTTGTCTAAAGGCAATTAAACATTACCAGTTGCTTCACATACCACACAGTCTTTTCACTGGACATGCGAGGCATTCTAATCCCTGAATCACTCTCCTTGGATAAGTGTTTTAAAATCTTTGGAGCTCTCTGAGTTTCTGTATTTTACAGAATTCTGAAACTAAGATATCCATACAAGTAGTAGTATGTAAGCAGCTTTCAAGTGCTGTAAGATGTGGCATAATGCCAGAGATGCTTCTGCCAGCTACTATTGTGGTTGATAATTGTACCTGAGAAAAAGTAACTGGGGACAACCTCCCCTCCAGCCCTTCTCTAATCATGGATAAAGACTCTTTGGATATCATTTTGAGTCAGTGGTTCCCTTGAACACTACAAAGAGCTTAAAGGCCTTGCTAAAATGTATCCTCAATTTTACAAGGTTAAGTGGTTTTTGAAAATGCTAGTCTTTTGATAGCTTATCATAGTTTATTAACTCCAAAACTATTTCTAATAATTTTATGTGTAAATCTCACTGTCACCTTAAATTCCTTTTGTAAACAGAGAGCACATGGAATTACATTAGTAACTTCCTGCTTCCTACAAGCTACACAGTGAGATTTTTTCAGTCAATTTCTTTTGCAAGAAGGAAAAAGGTACATATACATTAACCTAACACAGTGGTATAGCAAAGTGATTATTAAATATTACTCACATTTGCTCTGTCTGCTTCATGTAAACAAACTTGACTATTTCCCCTGCCCCAACTAAAACCTCCGTAAAAAGAATAATATGGCATCTTCTCCTCTCTCCCTACTTTATCTTTTCAGAATAGGTTTGAAAAACAATAAATGCAAAAAAGCTACTTCTGTTGTTCTGCACAGTAAATTGCTTGGAAAATTTCAGCAAGCAAGTAGCTTTTGATCTGAGAGGAACTGACCAGTACTATTGAAGTCAATAAGATCAAATTATTCACAGCAGCCTCTCTAAACATTCAGAATACCACAAATATACAAAAGCCTCTTTAGAATTAGCCATACAGTTCACAGTGGGAGTTAAAAAAAGTCTCCTTACAAATGATCTCTGTGGGTGTCAGATGCTGCTATGAAATTATGAAAAATACCTTGTAACTGCATTAGTCTTTACACATTTCATAAAATATTTAAAACCTCATAAAATATTAATTTGAAATTTTGCTAAAATAATGCTTTTTTAAAAAATTCAAGTTTACATTACTGATTCCTTCAGAGTCTTTCAGGTCTAGCAAAAAAGAAAAATACCAGCTGTAACCAAATTTTCTCTTACAGAATTGTAAGACTTAAAACTAGGAGTCCAGTGCGTACCTTTTGCACTAACACAAAATTTTATTGATTGGGTATCTCCATTTTAGTTCTACAGTTTGACAGCCCTCAATGCTTCTGACTTGTTTAACTCTGTGGAATATTTTTAAATGAATGCTGTAATTAGCATGAGAGTGCAGTTTTGTGAACAGCTTGAAAAGTTACCAAAGTGCTGAGGAGTTGCTATTCAGCAGTGATGTTTTTTGCCATTAGATGAGATAATTAATGTCAGTCAGCCAAAAACTAAATAAATATGCATTGTAGCTCAAAAGTCCATGTAAGCACAAGAACTGAATCTGTATATATTTGTGCTGGTCTGAACCTGTCTGTGCCAGACTGGTCATACAATTTTAGAAGCAAGTCCAGCCAACAGGATAACCGGGCTTTCAGGCATAGTTTGTGCTGTTGCAATCCTAAAGAGATATTATCAAGAATAGCAACTTTGTTTTTGCTAGTTCTACCAGCATTAACAAGGAAATGACACACTCTGATGTTACTTGCAAACTTTGAGAGGGAAAACTGGTATTTGTTGCTCTAATTCACCAGCAGTGCAACCTGTTCTCTCTTGATGTATTGCTGCTACATTTAATTTAATATTACAAAATACTTTTCCTGCGAATTGTAAATCTAGAGCATATGAGACAGAGTCTGCAATGTGTTGATATTCCAAATGCTTTTATGATGCTGATTCTCAACGAGTTAAAATTTACCTACCAAATCTGGTTTCAGTTTGTTGGTCAAAGGAAGAGAGTAGAGTATGGAGTATAGGGTTGTTACCACAGAGGAGATCCAAGACTGTCTAACCTCACGGCTTCTGGGAATGCGGTGAAGGGTGAACTGGAAGAGAGCACGATAATTGGAGCTGTTACTTTTCTAAGAATGTTTTTGTTCCTTCTATAGCGTTACTACTTCTGTCTGTGCCAACCTTTTTTATTTTTTTATTTTTTTTTTAAATCTACTTTGGAAATGTTTGAGTATAAGAGCTTTGCATAGATGCCTGTGGTGTGATGCTTAGCACTCCTGGCAATAAAGTAAACACAAATACTAGAACTATATACCTGTTGTTTAATCCCTTCTCAGGTTACTTTAAAACATTCCCAGCGTCACAGCCAGCCGGGCGGAGGAGCTGCCCCGCGGTGTGTGAGCCGAGTGCGGCACCTCGTGGGCACCGCGCCGCCAGCCCGTCCGATCGCACAACCCGCGCACGGGGACTCTGCTGCCTCTCGCCTGCTTAAACCCTCTGTGCATTTACAGTGCAGAAAATGCAGCTGCTTTTCTCAGTTAATGCCCGGCGAATGCTATTAAAAAATGTAAAAGCAAATATCGCTATCCTTTAAATGAGTACCCAGTGAGTATTCAACAGATATGCAAGATGCATATTCAAAATGTAAAACATTTGCATAAAGAGGAAAGAACCTCTTATTATTGAATTAAAAATAAAGATATAATTTTCTTTTTGTTTTCCCTAGGAAAAAGATTATTTACTGCGTAAAAGATATCAAATTAATAAAACAAGGACGTTTTCTTCTTGTCTCAAAACACTGTGAGCAGGTAACAGCAGTTAGGCTAGCTGCACTCTTCATGGGTGGCTTTTACTATGATGCAGAGGAGCTACACATAAAAACTACACATAAGAACTAGTGCTATGTCAGAAGGCAGTCCTTATCCTAATGAAATTTTTGACTGTTTAAACGAAAAGACAAATAAAGAGGCTGCAGTGCACTGCTCAGTGACACTGACACACTGCTCATGTGGACAGCGGTCCTTAACTCACTTCATCGGGGACAGCAGATCACTACCACTCCAGAACTTCTATTGGGAGTGAGAAACACTAAATATAAATACTAAAAGTTGCCCAGTTGGTTCAAATACACACTGCTAATTATTATAGCTTAGTCCTGATGATTTGTGCCCAGGAAAGATCATGTTAACAGTGGCTGTACAGTAAACACAAACTACAAATCAGTCTTTAATAGCACTAACTGGGACTTTTCTAATATATAAGGTGGAAAGAATAAAAAAACCCCAACATTTATAAATACAGACTGTTAATTTTCTTAGCCAAAATTAACTTGTTTTGTTGTGATATGTTTCTTTAATAGCTGTGATACCAAGAGGCTTAAACAGATGTTATAAACTGTTTTTCTTATGTTTTATTTGCAGGTGTTGAAACTCTGATTGCATTAGTCTGACAACAGAATACAGAAAAATAAACATGCCCCCTGCTCCCTATTCAACACTTTCTGGTTATCACTGCCTCTCTGTTTCTTAAAGCTTTGGAAGAGTTCAGGAGATAAAAAGAAATGCTGTAAAGGGAGTTTAGACCCTTGCGTAGTACTCAGTCCTGGAAGAAATATGGGTATGATAAGACAGTTTTAGGCAGATTAGGTTTCAGTGGAACTATTCAGACGAACCTTCACTGTAAGAATGGTTTTAAAGAGTATTTGACAAAAAAAAAAATGCATGTGATTTTCTTCATCATTAAAAAACCCTAAGTAATTACAGTAAAACTTGGCAGGGACCCCAAACAGTATCAAAGAAGAAATTTACTTGTAGAATTCAAGTAAGAATCATGCTGATTTTATCTATTCTTTTTAAAAAGCATGCTGGAAACTTTAATCCTTTACCTAGTTAATATTGGTGTATGCAAGCATGCAAGGAAAAGCTGGTGGAAAACTGCAACTGCTGTGAATTATTATAATATGGCCAACTGAACACACTACAATGCTTTCACAGAAACTGGGTTTATACAGCTCTTTTTCATGCTGAGAAACAAGATTTCTTAGCATAGTCTCTCTCATGAAACAAAAAATGGAAACATATGGTCAGAAGTTGTTTATGCAAAGGTTAGTTAATCTGGTTGCTCAACTCAGACATGACAAAGGGGAATATAAGATCCAGGGAAGAATTCATGTTCATCAGCCAACAAATCTAAGTTGTCCTTCTGCTGCTAGAGTAGGCTGACAGCAACTGCAGCAGGTTCTCTATGCTGAGCATAGAAGGTTCCCTGAGTAACAGCTCTGGGGGCATCCACATGGAACAGTTGTGGTTACAGGCTGGGGGCAACACAGTGATAGCAGGACCAGAGACTTTTCATAGGAGGCATTTTGGATTTCTTTTTTTCAAGTGACTTAGTAGGTTGAGGTACAGCATTTTCCTTCTTGTAAGCAAGATGCTTATTCTGGATTCTTTTCCTTCTCCCTGAATACTGCAGCTGTTAGAACTGGGCTAGACCACAGATTAAAAAGAAAAGTATTTGTGGGGTTTTTTTTTACATTATAATTTTCTCTTACATCACTGATTTTCTGTTAGGTTATTTCTCTAATTTGTCTTCCATCTGGTCCTTATATCTGGAAAAATTTACTTCCTTGACAAGATGAGGAAGGGAATAACCATGTGTAGAAGCATTCAGACTTTTCTCTTTCTATTCAAGGCTCTCAGAAGCTACAAGCACATTATTTTTAAATGCTCGATGATCTCCTGCATCCCCAGTAACAAAACACATAGTATGTGCCAGTAGCTGAAAGCATACTCTGAAAGTTAGCAAATACATGTTATAGGCATGTGATCTTTACTTTCCAAAATTTATCTTCCATTTTCTCTCTAAATACTTTTGGTCAGTGGAAAAAGAATGGTCAAAGGAAAATGAGCATCCAGACATCAAACTCATATGCAGCCAAAAATATTCCTCTGGCTTTCAATGTTAAAGGAAAATATAACTATATGATCTGTTAGCAGTTGGAGGGGGTATAAAAGGGAAGTTGCTTAGCAAAAACAAGTGAACTAATGGAAAATTATCTTTTAATACTCAAAGTATGTATTTTTAAGAAATTTAATAATTTAGGGTTGGACATTTTTCAGGTAAGTGAATATGACTGTGTGAATAGCTATTTAGCAAACAAGATTTCTCAGAACAGGAAGAACCTCTGGTTACTTTACTAAACTTTCATCCTCAGTGCACAACGAGAGAAGAGACTGCCATGCTCAATTCGAACTAAATCGTCCCCACTTGATCTGGCAGCTTGTGGGCTTCAACTTCCAAGGTGGAAGTGGGGTAAGCAAACTTAAAAATGTCATTGCCAAGTGAGCCTGTTGCTCACCTTAGCAGCAGTTGCTTTACAGTAAAAGGATTTATTCTAAAAATCATTGGTACCAAGTTCTACATCCTTTTGTCCCAATAGCACTGCTGAAGACAATGCAAGTGCACCATATGAAATCGACACCATGTAAATAATTATTTTATTGTGTGTTGTACTGTTTGCTCAAAAGGACTTAAGATTTTATAGTTAGAACACTCACTTCCATTGTACTTATTCTAATTTCTAAATAAAAAAATACCATCTTTCTACTAATTTCACTGGATGTCAGATCACACTTTAAGTCAGCAGTCATGCTGCTGTCTGTTAATCATACAGCAAACTAGCTCAAAGCAAGCAAATTTTTGATAAAAAGATAAACAAGATATTTTAATGATTTTTTTCATTATTTTTAGGAGTTCAGGATTTGCTCAGATCATCAGCCACAAAACTCTGACATTCAGAGGCCTTACATGTCTTTTAAACACGTTTAATATTTTATTTTAAAATACAACCAAAACACAGTCTAGAAAGACGCAAAACCAATACAATTTCAATTAAGGTTTACTTACATAAAACATTTTTATATATAATTTATTTTAAAAAAATACATTGTGTCATCGAGGGAAATGCCAAATTAAAAAAGAATCTGCCCCACCATATTTCTGACCCAGTATATTTATAGCTACAAATAACATTTCAATGGCTGGCTGATTTACAAAATTAAGAGAGATTTATTTTCAACATGTTTTTCTTGAGCAAGAGACAGCCTTCTTTGTACAGTCACTTTCACTACAATTATGTTTCCTCATTAGTTTAAATGGATTAACATATAAACAGGAGGTAAAGACTGTTTTAAGAGAAAGTAAGAAAGGTGGTTGTGAAAACTGGTAGCAAGAACAGCATTTGCTATTTTTAAGTAGATTTACTTTGCATTTTCAGTACACCAATAATCAATGGTGGTTATTTAGCTCACTTTTAGAAACATAAAACCCAGTATCTATAGAATAGCACTCTAAGCTGAACTTTAGTGTAAGTGATCATCAATACCTAGAAAATCAAAAGCACTTGCTGTCTGTATAAATATCCTTTTAAAGAATCACTTCCAAATTGCCTTGAATTAGAATGTCATGTTAAGATCATTTTACCTTACACGAATATATTTAACAAGTTACCTGTGATTTGGGGAATGTTTCAGCCCTTTTTTGTTCAAAAGAACGTATTTTAGCTTCACTCATCTTATCTGAGTCTGCAAAAACATAATGTCTAGGAGAGTAGGACTCTGACAAACAGCTAAGTAACCTCAGGATTTCTGTTGTGTGCCCACCTGCAAAACCAAAACAAACTGCAATTAGTATATGGGAAATTTTGTAACTTTCCATTTTTTCAGCTGAATCGGTCACTTTTCCTTTTAAAATGTGTTAGTACTACTGCTTTCAGTGATGCTCTCCTGAGAGGATTCAATCAGAGGATGATTAAGACTAAATGTTTAAATAATGTGGAGATAATGCACTGAAGCTGTATTGATGGATGTTTTTCAGCAGGGACTGTACTATCCCAGCTCATAATACCGAAATGAACTGGGCAGCAGTTTCACTCGCAGCCGCTCCAGTGTAACAGCCTGGTGCCGACAAAACAAACAGTCCTGCTCCCGCGGGGCGCTCTGACCACTGCCCTTGAGCAGGTGTTCACAACCTTCCAACTGCAAGGTCACTTGATTCAGGGAGCTAAACTGGCACCAAACTGGGGAGGAAGTACTAATTCTGCTTTTTACGGGGCAGGGTTAATTTTTTTTTGTCATTTGAGCTTCCTGAACTGCAGCTACAGCGATGCTGCAACAGGGAAAGGGAGAGAAAGAAGACTGTGTGCACAGTGGAACGGGCTCACCTTTTATCTGTTGGACTGGATCAGCTTAACATCAAACTGCACTTATGCTATGTGCATAAGTATTTACTGGACACGTTACTTTGCTGGCATTTACAGACCAAAACAGCAAACTAAATGTGTTCCTACTACCTCCTGCTAACCAGGGTCACCAGGCTCCTAAGAGACCTGTTACACAGGTGAAGCACTCGTGACTGCTGAATGATTGACAAGCAAGGCAGGTGTGCCCTTTTACAAATGAGAGTTTGCCACCTTTCCACACAATTTCATGCTGTATTTTTCAAATATGTTTGGAGGTATTTTCTTGTGAGTACGTTTGTTGAAGGTTTCACAAATTTTAATGCAATCATCTGAGCATTCACATAAGAGTAGGAGACTCCTACTTAAAGTCTCAAATAGTCTTGAACATTACATGAATCTTAACTGCCATGAATTATTTCACCTGGTAAGCTTATATATAGGGAAAGTACTCTTTTGATACAGACAAACTAGATTCCAAAGGACTGAAGGAAAACAAGCACATTTCCAGCCCTAGTGGAAGTAAAGATGACTTGAAGAATTATAAAACTGCCAGTGAAACTCAGATTGCAGGAAGATCCTGAGACCATTACTCAATTAGTTGGTGCACAGAAACCAAAGGGATACTGATGTGATGAAATCCAAGCTGGCCTGGATTTGTCAATTGCAACTTTTCGAATTAGTTTTTCAGGGCAAATTGATTGCCCTGCAACTTTGGGGAGGAGGTAACAAGGAGTAGTAGATGTGTGTGCCCCCCTTAGCATGGGGTGACACACTTGCACAGCTGTACTGCCTCTGACGGACCCATGCGAGGCTCTTGTGAGTAAATCACAGGAACGTGGTTTGGGTGAATTACAAAACGCCACGTATGTCAGGGGTGCGCCGATCGTTGGAAAGCCATGCCCTGCACCACCATCAATAATTTTTCGTCAGCAGACTAAGCAGCTGCACAGGTCAGTCCTGCACCAGTTTATCGATACACTCGGGAGTGACTGGAGAAATGCACGTGCTGCCGGAGGGAAAGGTTCTGAAACACGGACGAAAACGCCCCACATGAAGACGTAGCCTAACAGTTTCTCAAATCGAGCACTAAAAAACCCAAAGACAGGCGGCAGCGCGGAGGGGGCCCGGCCCGGGCGGGCTGCGAGAGCTGCCGTGGAGGGACCACGGCACCGCGACTATAGCTCCCGGCATGCACCGGGGCCTACCGGCGGGCGCCGCACCGCGCTGCATGCCGGGACTCGCAGTTCCAGGAGCACTGCGTGGCCGCTCTACGGCGCCATCCACTCCCGCTGGCAGCAACCCCTACTCACCGGAGCCAGCCACCACCAGGAGACTGAGCGGAGGTGTCCGCCGGCCGCTGCGCCTCCTGGCCACGAGCGCCAGCGGGACGAGCAGTAAGGGGAGGAGGAGGAGGGCAGCCGGCTGCAGGAGCTCCATGGCGCGGCCGGGGCCGCTCCGCGCGGAAGCGGCGGTGGCACCTCCCCCGTACGGCGGCCGGCGCGGTTCAAACCTCCTCGCGCCGTGAACGCGGTGGGGGTGCCGGGAGCGGTGCGGGGCTGTGGGCGGCAATAAAGTATGAGGGACTCCCTTGTGCGGGGTCTGTGCTCCCCGAGTGTGCGGAGTCTGTGTCCCCCGCGTGCCTGAAAAATACAACATGAACCTGTGTGCCGGTCTGTGCTCCCGCCGTGTGCCGGGTGTGCTCCGCGCTCCTGCGAGCGCGGTCCCGGAGCTCCGAACTCCTCCGTGCGGGAGCGCGACCGCGAGTGTGGGCAAGAGCTGGCGCTCCCAGGGCCCTGCAGGGGCTGCGGTCTGCTAGACGAGGTCGAACTGCCCTAATTCACCTGTAAACCGAGACATGCGTGCCGCAGCATGTGTCTGTCATGTGGCTCCTCTGGCACGTACAGATTCCTGCATCAATTTGCCAGCGTGCGCAGGCATAACACCGACCCAGGTACGTATGCTTGCATGCAGTTGTAATTTTCTATAATGCATAAAATGAAGGATATTAACACTTCAGTGCCTGTCGTGACTCCTGTTTTCATTCATTCCAATACTTTAGCTTTTTATTTCAGTAAGAAGCGTGGAGCAACAGATCAGCACTCTTTGTGTCCCTGTCAGCATCCGCTCTTTGTTGAGAGATAGCGATGATTCAGCCACCGGACTAATCTCAGATGAGATATCTGTTTGCTAGAAAGAGTAAGATATTGCATTTTATGATTAGGAAAGAGTTTGTTCATCACTGTTCTTAAATTATTGCCAGGGAGCAAGGCCATCCTTTTGGCTGATGAATCAGGAGTAATGAACTCTGGAACTTTATGGAGCGGTTTGACACCAGTGCTTTATAGGCTGAGTTGTCACACATATGAAGCATGACAGCTGAGCACTTGTACCTCAAGTGCACAAACAGAATAGATCAAACACATTGCAATTCTGCATCTGCCTGCCATGGTTTTGAGGGCTGTTTTTTCCCTTCTTATTCGTTCTAAGCAAATTGGACTTTTTGTATCCCTACTGGCCTTGGAAGCTGAATGTTTCTCATTTTTAACAAAAATGTGCCAGTTGTGGGTTCCAGTGGTTATTGTGTAACATGCAATTAAATGATCCGTGTTCTAGCTATCCTTTGTCATCTTAGGATCTGAAGTGAATCTTTCTGATTCACGCCTTGTAGTTCTACAGATTATGGTTTTTTTCTTTACATCAGTGTAACATATAATTTTGCAGTTGTTTTAAGCAGAGACTATTAAAAACAATATTACCATGGTAAGCTTGTCTTCCACCCAAATGAGTAACCTCACAAACAATATTTCACTACCTAATCGTTGTTGACATTTTGGAGCAACAAGGTTTTAGTTAATAGTTCTGTTGATGATGCATGAATTTTAAAAATTCATTTTGATTTCCACTTAATTAGCTACATAAAACTAATAAGTAGGGACAATAGAGATGGATGTCTCTCAATGACAGAAGAGGAAGAAAGTACCACAGTCCCTTTCAGGACATAAACTACTATGTTAAAATAAGCCAGTAAGTTCCATAGACAATTTAAGTATTAATTTTGACTGTGGTGATCTTTTCCCCACTTGTACTTTCTTCAGTGAAAATAATGTCATTGATGTAGAATTTAGCCCACGTTGCCACATTGGCTGTAGCTAGCAAATGTTTTATTTAAGTTGGTTTTTCAAGATTTTTCAAGATCTTTCCTTTGCTCTTATATTTTCCCTACCATAAATGTTAAAGAACTGCTTTTTATTAGGCATTTTATTCCAAGAAACAATCCTGAAAACAGTGGCAAGGAGTGACATAAAAACCTTCAACTTCTTATCTCCTTTTCATGTTATTTCTTCTGTATGTACATACTTCTCCTTCCAATGCAAAATTCTTCTGTAAAGCTATTTGGTGAAATTAAAGAGAAACTGACCTAAAACCAGTGAAGTTGGAAGTTTCTGTTTGGTTGTTTTTGTTTTTGGGGGTTTTCTTTTGCTATGTAAGTTATTTAAAAACAAGAGGAAAAAATAAGAATGATACATGCAGGGAAATACCTCTTCCTTGGAGTAGAAAATTGAGGATCTGAGAAATCCTTGGATGTAAAGCAAAGTTGCTGACATTCAAGGAGTCTAAAAAGCTGATCAGTGAGTTTGCCTCATAAATTCCTACAACAAGTGCTTGAAGTCATCTAACTCATTGTTAATGCTGCTAGAGTAAGGGATTTAGCTTTCAAGTGGTAAACACAGAAGATTGCAAGGCTTGAGGGGAGAGTCAGTTTGGTAAGACAGGTTAAAATAACTAAAGACTGAAGCAACAATCTGCAACCTAGTTGGAATAAGGGTTTGTGGATTTTTTTTTTCCTTGGTGAAAATTGAGCAGAGCTCATGAAGATCCCACTTGCAGCATAACACTGCTAATTATGCCTTTTCTCAGTAGGACATAAGTGTATTTGTGTTTTTTCATCGTGGCAACTCCCTGCTCGCTTGATATGATGTTCTTGGACATGGTAGACTTGAGTCTGAAGCTGTAACAGTCATGAATCAAGCAGTTGCTCCTACTCCTTCAGCTGTGCCGTGTGCTCCGCGATTGATCTTGATCCATGAAGTGCCTTGAGAATTCTTCATCTCAGCATCAGACATCCATGTGAAAGTTAATGTGAAAAGCAGTGACTCTCCCCAAGTTTAGCACAACATGGTCATGTTAGCTAAGTAACATGAAGCAGGTGAAGTACAGGACTACTGTGAGGACTAGTGCTGGATCCTGCTCTCCAGTCTGCAAATCAACAATAGTACAAGTGAGTGTGTGACCTGCACGTTTGGGAGGAAGCAGTGCACTTGGTCTGAAAAGTCATTTGTCAGAAGGTGATGCAAGTGCAGTAATTACAGAGGCTGCCTCTGGTACCTCTGCTACTGTTGCATGAAGTTAGCTTTGAACTTCTTTACTGAAGGAGAAATAAACTACACTTACTCTAAATACTTGATCACTGTTGTTCAACTCTGAAGCTCTTAAATAGGAAAAAATAGGTGTAGTATTTTTTCCATGTACTGCTTGTGAGACAATGTTCCAAAGAAAAACCTGCTGCTACCCTTTTAATGTTAGAAATGCAAGCTGCATCTGGAAGACTCTAAGAGTAACATTATCATGAGTGTTGTAAAAACTTTTGTGTTTGGGAAGGAAAGGAATTTTTAATTAAATCAGTGGACTAGACCATTTGGAATCAGCTGAGTGACACGATGAAGCAGGCAGCTGATAAATATATAAGCTACTGGCTGATCTCACTTGAAGGCAGAATTAGGATGTTATCAGAGCCAATCTGGCAAAATTTGTCCCTTTTAGCAGCAGGTACTTTCAATTACTTTGGGCCCAATGCAGTTTCACTTTCGTATGAGTCATCAGAATTATACGAATGTAATCTTAGAAGTCCTGATTTGTATTTGTAATCAATAACAGCTGTAATATTTGTGTTGGAGTTAGTGCTGTGCTTCTTGGTATAATGGCGCTTGTATATAAATTGTAAATTATGTCTCATTTAGACACAAAGATACAGCACTTGCAAACACTTAAACCAATGCTTTTGCTAAATAGTCAAAAAAGTGGAACCAAATTCTCCAAATCATGAGACTTATTCCATACTAAAAATCCTAAAAAAATTTATTTTTTTTTTCCACATTCACATTCACTTTAATTTTCAGTGACAGACAGCAAAGTGGTTGTGAGTTTACAATAACTCAATACATAAGGTATCCTTCCCTCCTACTATTTAAACATTTCCCTCTTGTTGGCAATGTTGTTTTCTGCATATAGTCTTTGGAAGTGGGGGAAGAGGTTGTTTTTAAAAATTTGTTTGGGTCTAAATACCATGTATGAATATAGAATCAAAGTACCAATTTTTAGGGAAAATGTTTTCTCTAATAGGCATGAGCCATGATGCTAGCAGATGTTTCTTTAACCTGCTACATCTGAGAGCATATATGGAGGGCTGGTGAGCGTGGCTTTGATGACACAAGGTTTGGTAACAGTTTGGGTGCATTCTGAGTGTGCTTTTATGAAGCAAGAATTTTAGCAGCAGACAGAACCAAAATTACATAATGCCACTTGTAATTACTGGGTAGCATGTTCAGGGAGCAGTTCCTGTAACATAATATAAAATAATGCTCTTCTGTCTATTCAAAAGACCAGGAGAAAGAGACTGCTGTTTTACTCAAAACTACTGAGTGTTGTAGAGGTCCTTTGGGTGCCTCAGGCCACTCAGCCTGTAAAAATAAGGCCTTTTTAAAAAGCATTCCTAAAAATAGACTTGAAGTCTGATATTAATCTCCTGGAAATATATCTTCAGATCTGTAGTGTTAAATGAAATTTGCAGGGTACTCAGAGGTTAGAATGTAGAAGTCATCTACATATTCACTGATGCTTTTTGACTGGGGTTTTCCTGAGCTTTCCACATAAGCATCTGTAAGGAGGATGAGGAGAAATGGACATTCGTTTAGCCTTTCCTGGATTCCTGCTGTCAGAAAACTGGCCATTGCTTTTGCAGGGAGGTAGCCTGGTCTCATCTATCAGCTTGTTTCTGTGCACAGCTCTTCCTCTCAGATTGAAAACCAGGTAGTTGTGAGGCTGGTGTTGCTGTCACAGGTCATGTTCTGGATTTCAGTGCTCAGCCCTCAGGATTCTTAGGTTTGAGAAAAGGGTGTCTTGCCCTTCTGTGTTCTCTGCATCCTCTCTTTCTGAGCATACAAAATGCAGCAGAACTGACACCCTCCAACGTAAGGACAGGTTCTTGAGTTAAAAGTGAGGACAGTTCTCTGAGCTGTTTAGGTTTCTAAAGGTCTAGCATTGAATTAATGACATGCTGGAGCCAGAAGGGGCTGGTCATATTAAAAGAGAAGATGAGATGTGTTCTGTTTTTGTTCCTCACTGTCTTTCATTTTCTTTTCCTCCCATTTTTCTTCTGTCTTCTCTGTATGCAGTTGTGTTTAAAAATGTGTCTTTTATTGACCATTGTTTTGCGAATGCTGCCAGATATGGCTGTAGGTTTGGGGATTTAACCAAGTTCTATAAAAGTCAATTGAATGTAATGACTCCACTAGCTCTCAATGAAGATAAATTGAATTCTTTGTAGAGTTTGCAAGTGCTGCCAAAGGTTTCTCATTTATTTATTTTAATTTCTGTATGTTTGTGTATAATTCTTGCAACACAAAATATTAAAATTTTGAAATGTGAAGGTCCTTCTATTGCTTCCATCTCTTAGTTAAAAATATGTAAGGTGTCAAGCACGGCAAACCCTGTTAAGAAAAAGCTGACACAGTTAAAAGTCCAGCTATGGCAAATATAACTTGCCTTCTGCACTGTACTTTAACAGTCTTTAATTATGTGATAACATAAAATTTAAAACAAGATACCCCTCACTTACATTTTTTTCATCAACCACAGGTGATGTGTAACACTGTTCTCTCTATGTTTGACAGTACAAGAAAAGAATGTCCCTGCCTATATTACAGTTTTAATGAATGTCAGGAAATTATAAATCCTTTGCATTAGTTACTGTGAATTTAATGCATTGTTAAGGTATCAAGAGAGTTAGCTGGTCGATTCCCGTGGCTGTGAATTAAACAGTGATAATGAGACAATTAGTTATGATATTAATTATTTTGCTGAGTTGTGATTAATATATTACTGAAAAGAAAAAAAATATTACATATGTGGAAACACGAGTTTTTATGACAGCTTCCAATTTACTACCACTGACCAAAGTCAAATAAATAATAGAAATGATTTCCAAAGAGGGATCTTAAAAGTGATTTTATACTCTTTTTAGAACACTTTGAAGAAAAAATATGTTGTTTTCTTGATTGTACCTTTTTATTTGAGGACTGGTACAATTGTAAACACAAGCAATTCTTAAGTAGCTAATAGTCAAGCCAAGAGCTTTCATAAGTCTTGATTTTTTATATTTTTTTTTTATTCACTTGGTGAACTGTTTGTAAGGTATACTGCGATCACCTTTAAAGAGTACTGTACATGCAAAGAGAAAAAAAGTTTGTTCAAAGTGAAGCTGAAGAGTTACTGCCTTGTGTTCGTTACCTTCTCCTTTTGTGATATATTTTTGTAATTAGGAATCAGATAATGAGAAGTCTTGATTCCTCTAACTTCCACAGTGGTGATGGGGGGAAGAAGTACAGTGTTCTCATCCAGATTATTTATTTCTTGTTACAACATAAAGGAGTTTTTTAGGACAGATGCTATGCAAAAATCAGATGAAATGACTGTCCCTGTTTTAAGATCTATTGGAATATGCATTTTTTTAAAAGAAAGAATAATTACACAAGGTTTAGAGCATTACCTGCTCCAGCACCTGGCTTCCAGTATTTTTCCCTAGGATAACCTGAGATAGAAGAGTTTGTTTGGTGCCCATTTGGCCTATATACATGAGCATCAAATTTGTTGAATTCTGAACACCATGGACTTGCTGCATGATGTGTCTGGCATACCCAGTGAGTCAGAGAAGTCCAGTCCAACACTTAGTGCATGTGTGGGGTACAGTGTGTCCAGAAAACACCTGACTTGTGCACTGCAGAACATGGCATTAGACTAGAACATCTTGTCTGCATATGTGCAGGTACTGCTGCTCAAGATACCTTGAATCATAAACTTTCCACTTCCAGCAGTGAGATTCCTGTTTCCACTGGGGCGTAATTTCCACATAGAAAAAGAGGACATTGCCAGAGGCACTCCAGATGTGTAATGTCCCTTATTCAGCAAATCAAATGAACAGGTGCTGAAATGTTGGCTCTTCAAGCAGTCCCAGTAGAGTTATCACAGAAAAATGTCTATGTTTACAACAAAATAAAAGTAAGTGGGAAACACTGAAAAAAAACCCCCAAACACAACCAAGATATTCTAATTCATGTATATCACAAAGCAATTTTTCTGCAATTTGTTTAGTTAGACAGTATGTTTGATGCAATTTACAAGGTGACTTTTCAAACCCACTTAAAACATTTGCATTTTTATGGTGGAATTCTTTCACCTTAGCATTTTTTTTCATATATATACAATTAGCATATCATATATATCACAAATACAAGTAGGATTATTTTTGTATTTTCCTTATTTTTAGTTATTCTTGGTTTTATATTCAGTATTTTTCTAGTATTTGTAGATAGCTGAGTAAGTCAATCAGAGTGAGTGTTACTCATCAGCAAAAATGTATGGTGTTGAATAGTGTAATTGGAAGTAGAAACCTAAACAAAATTCCCCACTTGATTTGAAAGGCAAGCTTTATTTCTGCATTTTAGCACCGATGTATTTAATGTAGTTTCTTCTCTTTTTGTATGTTTCTTACCAGGATTGTTGTCTTAAATCTTAAGTTTGAAAGTTGACTCTATTGAGCATGATCTTCCTATTATTGAGTACTATATTTGAGAACTATATGGAAGACGATTTCTTGTTTCCTTAGTCAGGTTTTTTTTGATGGATTTCAACATCACTTAGACATATATAAAGTGAGTGTGCACCAGGTTTTATTGTTTCCTTGTGCTGCCAAGTAATTTTCCTTCCTTTTTTCCTCAAGGCTTTCATGGATCAACAGAAGAATCAAAAATCACTAAAAATGATAGAAATTTTTTTGCCAAAATCTTAAAAATTGACAAAACACTCAGAGGAAATTATGTTGTCTGAAGAAGGTACTTTACCTTTTCAGGCTAGTATATCTGCCATTAAAATACCCTTATAAACCATTCTTTCCACGCTGTGGTGTGTGCTGAAAGAGGCACAGTTAAATGGTGTGCAGCTGCTATGGCATGTGCCAAAGTTTAGACTGAGCTAAGTGAGGCTTAGAAGCTTCTTTGGCATACAGATGAGTGATACTATCCCAACCATGCACTCTGTCTTTTTACCTGAAAATCTGATGCTATCACAAAAAATAACAAGTATCAACAAGCACTGTTTTGTTCTCTACTGGAATTGTGCTGATTTTAATTATCAGTCAGAACATTAAAAAACAGATTGCTTTTTGACCCTTTGCATGTTGAATTGTTGGGAAATAATTTGTTTGGTTTTTGCACTGCTTGGCACCAATTTCATGCCTTTCAATTGTATGCCATTACAAAGTACATTTTCTTCCATTTTCTGCTGTTCTGACATCATCAAGTCACTACCCAGTTCTACAGTGCTCTTGTTGCTAAGAGCCTCAGCTCACAAGGCAAAAGGAAATATGTGCATGTGAAGAAAAGAATCTGGTATTATTTCAAGCTTCTTCCTGCTGTTCCTGGTGTGCTCCATGTTAGAGGTTAGGGAACCAAGAAGTTGCTCTCTGGTTTAAGCTTTTGGGAATGAAATGCTTTCTAGACCCGCAGTTTGTAGATCCCAAAGATGCAGCCAGATGCAACTTTGTTTACTAAAGAGCCAAGGACACATTTAACAAAGCTGCAGTACTGCCTCCTTTATACTCCTGTGTGCAGGAACATCAGAGGAAAGAAAATTTGTGGAGGAATGTGAGGTGGACAGTAAAGGAAGCTAGGGAAGGAAGAAAATAAAGTGACAGAAAAGGAAAAGGTGATAAGAAAGAAGAAAGAAGCTATAAAGTGGAAGACAAGAAAAAGAGGAGACAGAATGACCTGGAAAAGAAAAAAAGAGATGGTGTTCTGTGAGTTCTGTGGATCATACTCGGCACATCTGTGTTAATGTGGTTTGATGTTTTGTCATAATGCTGACATGGTGCATCAGTGTAGTGGTTTGTAATGCAGCAGATTAAACTCACAATGTGCTGTTTTACAGGTCCTCAATAGCTTCTGGAGGGTTATAATCAGGATAATAATACCAATAGAGAGAGTAATGCTGCAGGTGAGGTGTAAATAGATGAAAGAGACAGCATGTGATGAGAGAGATAAATGGAGAAGACAAAAACTGAAAGAAAACTGAAGAAGGGACAGGAAGAGGTTCGTGAACAGACAGCTTTCCAGAAACAAGCCTTTGTTCTATTACGGACAGTAAGTACTACTGGCAGAAATGCTGTCTCCAGTGGGGAGGTGACAGGAGCTAGGAAAGCTAAACTCACTGACCTCAGATGAAAAACTGAGGGTGGAAGTATAAATCATACTTAGAGGAAGTATACTAAAGCAGGGAAAAGTGAAGGTACATTACTACCTAGAAATGTGATAGCATGTGTTACAGTGACCTGTGCTGGAAAGGTAAGACACACATTCTGTAGCACTCGATCTGAGTAGGTGTAACACGCAAAACTCACAAAACGTGTCTGCTGTTTGGAAAATGAAGATAACGTTTTTCCTCCGAGGAAGCATACAGCTCAGCAACTGTTAACTGGGTACCTGCAGGGTGTTTAAAAAAAAAAGGAAAAGGCACACAGATTTGTTTTTTTTTTTCTATGCAAATTTTTTTTTTTGAGATTTTTTTTGTTTTAGAAATGGAGTAATTTTTTTCCTTTCAATTCACCATTTTTCTTCTATTTTTCAGCTTTTTTTGATTAAAACCAAATTCAGATCCTTTCTTTTCAGTCTCCTCTTTTCAGTCTTGGGCTTTCTGAATTAAATGCTGCAATATTAGCTGCCTGCAGTTCCTGTGATTGGACTCCATGGGTGGCCTGAGTAATTTTCAGACAATGGAGCTGGTTCTTTTCTCACTCACATCAGTGTAACTCATTGGCTTCAGTGAAGTTACTTTTGATTCACAATGTTGTGAAAGAAGAATTGTGCTTGCTCTTTCATGTGTTCTTTAATCTCCACAATATTTTTGCTTACATGTATAATTGATTTTCTGGGAATATCTCCTGCTGCTGACAGGTAGACCTAGGAACTTCCTAAGACAGAAATAAATGAAAGCATTTCTTAATCCACTGCTTGTACAACACTGTGTTATATAATTTCTCTCATAAACTGCTCAGGTTTTAAACATTCATTAAGACTCTGTTCTTCCTACAATGGGTAAGTTCAGACAGAAGGGTTAGTTATGTCCTGTGTAAGTTTAAAACCACAACTGAAATAATTTTCAAAAGCTCTAAAAGTATATTCCTTTCTCACATATATCTCACTTTTCAGTACAGCAACCACGATAAAGGCTTCCTTCTTGGCAAAAGGAGGCTCAGCTCTGGGAAAGCACAGCTCTGAAATTGCAGGCATGCTTTGGAAAGGTTACTGTGTATTTTTCTATTCATGGTCACATCTCCCTTGCAGACTTCAGTGGGAGCAGTCATCTGACAATAAGTTTTTACCATATCTGAAGTGCCACTCTGGAAGTAATTCCAGAAGGAGAAGGGTATGGAACAGGTGTGTACGGATTACCGCAGACTTTGACTTACTTATGTTGGGCTGCCTTCCCTTTACCACCCTGTGATAGCAAACCCCATCCATTTTATCCAAATTTGTTCCTTGTTTATGGATTTACTGGGTCTAATTGACATGAAGCTGAAAATCATCCATCTAACCAAGATGTTTAATTGTAATAAAAGCATAGATGAAAAGCAGAGCCCAATTTTTCTCTTACATAGTGTAAATAAGATGATTCAGCTGATGCCAATAGAATTATGCTGCTACCCACAAGTGCTACTGTGATGCCTCCCTGTCCTTCTTACTTTTTCTATGGTCTTTCGGCATATATGCCCCCTGTTGTCATGGAATATAATGTTATTTTTTGCCCTATGTTGCTAAATCTCTGTTCTGCAATTCACCTTAGCAAGCCCATTGCTCATACTTTTCTTTCATGCTGAGGCTGAAGCTTGTCTTCAGCAGTTGCAGTTGTTACTGGGGAAGTTCTTGGCAGTTGTCATTTGGCAGAGGTGACTTTGGTTTGCAGCAGCTGGAAAGTGGTGGCTGCACATCACAAGGGAGGGAGGAAGACGGGTATTAGTTGTGAAAGCCAAACTGTGGTCACTGTATAGCAGCCACGTGGCTGTGGTACTGCTCTGGTGACTTTTTGTCCCACCCTTTGGCTACTCTCTTTCTGATGCAGAAAAAGGTGCACCAGTTGCATCATGCAAGTACAGTAAGCCTGATACTTTTAGAACTTGCTGGAAATGCTCAAAGTAATTGTGTGGTGTGTTCATGCAACACTTTGTAGGAGTGGTAGAGTACTCTGTTGATTTTGCTGGAATTACATTGCATATGCAATATGGGCCTAGTGTGTTTGCTCTGAGATTGCTGGACATGGGACCTCCAAGGTGAGGCTGCTGCATGTATGCAATAACATGATATGAGATTAGTAGATACCAAGAATCCCAGATATACAGACAGCTCTCAAAATCTTCCTGAAAAACACTTCTCATTGGAAAAGAGGGCAGACAACCAATCTAAGGCAACCTGGATTTATGGTAGCTGTATCTAACCATGTCTACAGGCCTTCCTGCTACTACAATGCCTTCATGCCCCCCTAGCTAGTTCTCTTTGATCTGCAAATTTTGTTTATCAAAAGTCTGAGAGATACTCTGCTGTACGCTTATGTGGAAGAGCAGTAAGCTCTGGAATCCTCAGTGCACCACCATTCTCAGCTTTACAGTTGGCAGCTTTCAACCCAGCACGTGTTGTTGGGCTGTTGAAAGAGGGCATTGCCTCTGGTCATGATCTGCTACATGCTCAACAACGTGCTGATGGCAGGCCAAGGAGAGAGCAGTGAGGCAGGTCAAACTTGTTTCTTTCACCCACGCAGCACTGGGCCGAAGGAATTGTTTGCTAGGCTGTGAGCTACACAGGCCTGATTACGGAGGTTTGGGGAGAGTCTGGTTTGTCTTCTCCCAGATGCTTCCTAACCTGTTAAGTGCGGGTAGTTTTGAGGCTTAGAGCTCTGATAGGTGGTCTCTGGCAGAGTTATCTGTTCAGTTCAAGACGTTACCATTCTCAACTGTCTGTTTTAGCCAACTGCTAGCTAGGTATTACCACACTCTTATGATGGGAGATTCCAGGTTATAGGCTGGCATGTTAAAATCTACCCACTTTCATTGCTCTCCTAGAATGGTCATGACCTCAGGCAGTTGAGAGAAATAATATTTTAAAACATAGGAGCTAAATCTGCCAGAACTTGTTGTTCAGAGTCTTTGGTTCTAAACCATAAGTGGAAGGAGTCCTTGCTAGTGCCTGCAGGCCTAAGGACAACCATTCTTGCTTTTACTGCCACTGAGATCCTCTGTCACCCAGAGGTCCACTGCTTGGTTGTATGGAGTACTGGTATCATTACAACTTAAAAGGGCAAGGAGTATGTATAAAGGCACTTCAAAGTCAATGATATCATATTAAGAAAAAGTGAGGGTTGTTCTTTGGAAGGTGAATTATTGAAGAAAAAATTCTCTTGGAATTTTTGTAGTTTATGTCATCTTGAAAGTGGTTGATGATCCCACCATGGAGTTCTTAGGTTTTAGTGGCTGTTCTGATTCACTAAAAACTGCAGACATAGTAGAAAAATAGGTGGAAATCTTCATTTATATGAGGAATAAAATTATATCACATCAGAGTAAAAGATGAGGTTTTGATCTTAATTTCACTAAGAAATGGTGTTGATATGATATTGCTGTCTTTATTTATCCATTTGTTTCTGGAATGGAAGAAGACTGGAAGCAGGACCGTGGTCTCCTCCTGCACTCGTCTGAGGACGTCTTGTGGAATTTTGTTAACAAAAATAATTTTAAAAGCTGGTCAATCATAAGACTCAAGTCCACAGGAAATCAAACTTCAGTAGTTCTGATGTTTACACATACACTTACCTGGCGGATTAAGCCAAACTGGCTGGAAACAGTTACGGATACTGGCAGTGTGCCCTGCCCACCTCCTACAGGTTACCACTTCTGTAGTAAGAATGGCTCAATGCCTTGTTAATCAGCACCTGGGTTTCTGCATTTCCCAGATCAGCCTATTAAGGCAAGCCAACATCAGTTTCTGTTCAGGCTTAAGCCATAGCATTCCTGCTGTGGGAGATGTCTTGCAAGAGCGATCACTACAGAGAGGGGTAGATGATTTCTTTCTCAGCTGAAGCTTAATCTATAGGGTGAGACATATATGAATGCCTTTAACATTATTTTGTCTGAGAGAAGAGAATTTTTAAATTATTGATCTGAAAGATCAGCAACGCTTAACGGAAATGTAAAATTAAGGTGGTTTAGGATGTGGATTATAGCAGAAGGATGCCAAGAGGAAGAGAGTCATGGCCATTAGTTGGTAAGACTAAGTCTATCCATCATATTTGTCAACGTAATTTTGCTTCTGTTTGATTTTTCAATACAACAGCTAAAAATGTAAAATAAAAAAATAATTTGCCATAAATCACATTTAATTTAGAAAATAGCAAATATTGGCAATACCTGTTCTCTGTATGATGGATGTGTTCCCTATGACCCTGTGCACAAATAGATTCCTAGCGCACGAACGGTCACATCAGCATTTTCCCGTGATATATTTCAGACAACGGGGCCATATAGACGTAAAAGGCATAGTGACTAAAATGTTGTTGGAAGGTGAGACGCTATGCTTTACTGGGGTTTTTGCCCTCCCAACGCATACGCCGTTCTCAGCCATGTCCATTTAGCTCCGCCGGGCGCTGTTACCGCGGCTGCGGCCGGGCCGCGCTGAGGAGCGGCAGGACGGTCCCGGGCTGTAAAACATCCTGGGTTGTGGAGCCCCGCTCCGCACGGCTGCAGCGCAGAGGGGCGGGCGGGAGGCGCCGGGGAAGCCGCGTCCCCCCGGAGGCGGCGAGCGGACCCGGCGGCAGGTGGCGGCGACGGCTCGGCCCCTTTAAGGCTCCGGCTGCCGTAACTCGATCCCAGCCGGAGCATCCTGTACCCGGGAAGGGCTGTCCCGACCCCGATGGAGGAAGCGCCGCAGCCCCCGTAGCCCCGCTACCAGGTGCGACGGGCGGGGAAGGGCGGGCGGGGGGCGCTGAGCGGCCGGGGCCGGCCGGGCGGCGCGGGGGCGGTGCGGCCCTTTCCCCCGCCCCGCGGGGCCGCGCGGAGCGGCTTCTTCCCTCCCTCCGTCCGCGTCGGTCCGCCCCCGGGGGCCGAGGGCCGCAAGCCGCAGCCGGCGGCGCTGGGCACGCTGACAGCGCTCGGCACCGCGGCTGTCGCTCTCCTCCCGCCGCCCGGCAGCGGCAGCGGGTGGCGCGGGCGGAGCGAGCGCGGCGGGTGAGTGCTGCCCGCCCGAGCCGTGTGGGGCTGCGGGGCGAACGGCGCTCGGGGAAGGCGAGGTAACGCCCGGTACGGGGGCAGCGCCCCGACCCCGCGGGGTCGGCCTGGAGCGGGGGGGGGGGGTGTCCCCTCGCTGTGGGGGTTTTCCCTCGCTGTGGCTTCGCGGCTCCCGGTTCCTTGGAGGGTTTGAGGAAATTCGGTAAATGGTATCGCAGTGGACACCTCACCCTTTATAAAAAGTGAGCCTATTCTGCCGGTGGCTGTGGTGTTCTAAGAGCGGAAAGCAGAGTAGAGTTTGGGGGGTGAATAGCCTTAAATAGAAAAGGGGATGGCTTAAGCTGTGAGTAGCTTGAATTTTGTCATGTTTCTCCTTAATGCTGCTTACTGAGCTAAGTAAAATATCAAACGCAGTACATCTAATCTAGCTGGAGCAATAGAAACTACCCTTCAGAGCCAACAGCACAGCAGAGCTCCAGCACTGCAGATGTTTTATTACTGGGCTTATTAGAAAATGTGCAAACAGTCCAAAGTTGCTCACTGCAGATTGGTGCGACAAGTTTTACACCTATGGGATTTGGCTTTCAGTTTCAAGCGGATCAGGAGAGCATAGGACTGAATGGGATGTCCTGGTATCACTAGCAGCTTTAGATTGTAATCTTGTTTGGAAATTGATCTAATTCATCTTGAAATCCAGTCTTGAAGAAAGTAAGGGCTGTGGGCCTTAAACCTTCATCTGCATCTTCTTACCATGTCTTGTGGCTATACTATTGCATTTCTTATTTTTATGATGTGAAGAATTGATGTGGAAACAGTAAGATGAGGGGAACATAAATGTTTAAAGCCTTTGATGGTACAATGCCTGGTAACTCTTCTGCTCCTTTATCTTCTTCCAGTGAGTGCAGACTTGTTTCTATCAGAAGTTCCTAATGTTTTCATATTTGCGGTGAATGAATGTGGAGTCTTAATGTTGTGCTTTTTCTTCTAAATTTCAAGTAGAAACAGAATTGCAGGAAAACCACTGCATGTTAATAGCAGATGAAAAAAACCATATTTTTAGCTCTTACTGAGTATGATGGAAAAGCTGTGTTATTAAGTTTTTCGAAGTTACTGGTTCAGTAGAGTAATTTGAAATCACACTAGACGTATGTAAGCAGTATCTTGCTGAAAATTGTTACTTTCAAGTGTTTGGTAGTGTTTATTTACCTGAAGACTTCATTGAAAAGCTGAAAGAGTGAAGTTCTAACCATGTGTAATTATTGTCTAACTGAATGGTTAAGACAGTAATTTTGGCTAACCCAGGAAAATACTACTGCTTAAAAATTAGTGGTGAAGAACCAACCTGGATATAGTACTTTTTTCTCCTGAATTACAAAGTAGTTACACTAAACCTCCCTCCCCACCCAGCCTTCCACTAGCTCAAAACCCGCATCAGCTGATTGAGTGGTAATCAATGACTATGCAGTTTGAGTGATAAAGTGTCTGCTCATGTGTAGTCCACTAAATTCTGTAACTTGATCAGACTTTGCTGGACAGCTATAAGAAGATACTTGGGGGGAAAAAAAGCATAGTGTAGTTGAAGCTGCCTTTGACCTACTAATTTTGGTCACTGTCCTCAGGGCAAAGAAATTGTATGTAATCAGAAACTTGTTATGTTTCTTTTAAGTCATAAGCTTTTGTTTGACAACATGAATGTTTTTCTTGTAAATTAAAAGGGAGTCTGCTAAACAACAGTTAATTTTCATGTTAAACAAGATATAGTTGAAAATGACTAAGAGATATGAAAAAATGTTTGTGGCTGAACGGTTTTTTTCGATCTCACATGAAACACTGTGTTTACACCTGGTCCTTGAATTGAATTAAAATACAACACTATTAATTTGCTGAATTAAAACATGAAATTATTGGTAGTTCATTTACTTAAACAGCGTCTATCGTGATAAGATTGTATGAAATCAGGCTTGCAAAACTTGGGTATCTATGAGACCAACCACAGAGGCTGACTGACTATAGTGTCTTCTCTGCCTCTCTTTTTTTCTCTAAACCATCATACCTTTCTCCTTTGTGGGCATCATTGTTTAGTATTTGCTGCTAAAACTCCTGAAAGTCAGATCAGATGCTTGCAGTGAAAGTTGCTTTTCTTAAGGGCCCTGTACAAGTTTCTTAGGAGAAAGATTAGTCTTCTAATGCATTTCTTGCAAGGGTTGGTTGGAAGGTTTTTTTGTTTAATTCCATAATTTGTACTAAAATGAATACCTGTCAAACACTGAAACATTATGTAATAAAATCTTCTAGTACTAAGGAAGCAAAACAAAACATGACTTTCTCTTGTCCAAGAGATTATGTCAGTGTCTTTGAAACTCAGAGGTACTAGTGTAGTCATTGCAGGTGAATAAAATCTGTAGCATCACGAGAATTGCTATATTTTAGTCAAAAGGATGAGATAGGTGTGATTGATATTCAGTGATTTTGCCGTTTTTCTGAAGAGAATTGTCCTTCACCTGGATTTTGGCTTCCTTCACTTTAGGAATTAAATCAACTGATTTTTTTTTTTTCCTTACATTGTCCAAGAGGAGATTTGGTTACTACAAATGAGGTGATGTAATAACAAAGTTTTTGACCCTGGGAGTAGAATCTGTAACATACAGCCCTTCTCAATGGGTTTAAAATGGAAGATACTAAATTCATTGTTTCCTCAAATGGTAAAGTTTTAGAAAATCAAGTTTAACACCCATTGGCTCAGGTACTTTAAACTGTGTAAAAACTGTGTAAAGTTTGATTTGTGTTTTATATCTTCTTGGTCAGTAGAGGCAGATGGAGAAGTATGTGGAGAATTGAGGATACTGAATATTCAGGATAGTAATTGAAATTGGAAGTTTTAATAGAGTAACATTAAAAACTATGCAGGATTAGTATGCTACTGAACTAGAACAGGTAACCAGAAAACAATTGGAATCAACTAGTTTGATGCAATGCACTGCAGCATGTGTACATTAAAATTATAGTTTGGATTAAAAATGTGTTTAGGAACTAAATCTTCTGATTACTCCCACTTGCTGCCCTTTGATTTGTGTTGCGTAGCTATCCCAGAGCATGCAAGCCCTAGATAGGCCCTAGGAGCACATCAAATATGTTCTAAGAACCGTGGAGTCCCTAGGACAGGATTAAAGGTGGTCTGAAGTAAACACATGAAATCCATATGATATAGGTGCAGGTTTAACTCAGCAAATCTACTCTTATTTGTCCTGCATTCTGTTTATATAGCTGTAGCTCTGTGGGTACCAGTCAGAGGATGTTTATTGCTCTTCAGTTCTGGGGAGAATAAATAGAAAAGGAGATGGAGGGGAAAAAATTTGAGGTCATCGAACTTTCTGCTACTACATCTTTGAAGACAAAAGTATTTTTTTCCTGATCTACCTGTTTCAATATACTCACCATTTACCCTGCAAAGTAAGAATATTGTACTTAATTTTAAAAAAGTTATTATTTTCATTGGTGGACTTCTCTATTTCTTTTTCCTGCTGAAATTCAAGTTTCTTACCACCTGCAATGCAGATACAGTTTCAAAACTCTAAACCATGTTCACTCATTCTGTAATGCATGTGAAATAAAGTGGACATAAGTGTATTATATAATTGTATCAGTTTTTGCTGACCATTCGGTTGCTTTAGTAACATTAAGTTATGCTATAGTATAAGTCTTAATTTTATTTTTATATATTTTCATAAGTAAAACCAAAGTGACAGCAGTTTTTGAATAGATACTAAAATCATTATTTAAATATTTTAAAGGAAGCCTTTTGCCTTTCTTTTCCCCTTTTCTGTTTGACTTAATGTAACTTGATGTTTTATGAGTTTGTAACCTCTGCCAGTCTTGGAGTATGAAACACATCACCATCAAAGTGGAGATGTATGTCAGAAGTTTGTGGCTTCTGGAAAAATATCATTCTGTCTTGCAAATACTGGCGACTTGGGCAAAATGACTGAAGCATTGAGAGACTGACACTTATGTTTAGAATTGTTGAACTATTTATTTAGACCTCATGAAACAGCTAAACATGCAGCAACTGAAAAGTCCACTAGCTCTGATGATAGGAAGCTTTTCAGTATGCTGTGAAATTGTGCAAAGTTTAGACTTCAGTGATGAAGAAAAGACCTAAAATACAGATGAGCCCTCAAGTGTGAACACAGTGCAAATTGAGAACTATTATCTCTGTAAATACACAACCAGAAAGCTGCAGTGAGGCTATTGCTCCCCGAGGCTGACCCAAAAACCTCTCTACTATGCTTATCTGATTTCATTGTTGTGTTTTAGAATCCCATTGGCAGCAGTCAATCTGGTAAGAATGAGATGAGTTTTAACTCTGGAGCTTCTTGGGACAGGAGTGGAGACTTTAGAGCTGGCAGTTGCACTAGTCATTGGTCCTCCCTGACCTTTCTGTAAAGATAAAATACATGCAACTTTGGGTCACAAAAATGTATATAGTGTGCAAATGTTAAAAACAAAACCAAATGCAACTTCTAGATATAAAACTCTGGGCATAATTTTATACTATTAAGGCTTAAGTGGAAACATTGAACAGGTTGAAACTTTTAGTGAATAATATTTGTACTGATTAGTTACCTGTCACAAACACTTTTTGTGTCTGCTTAAAATAGTTAAATGGAGAATGGACTGAAATTACCTTCTGCTTCTCTTCACAGGCTAAAGAACAATGGCTTCCTTCAGCAACCTGACTATCGGCATTGCTGTTGCCAGTTTTACTGTATTTCAGCTCCTGTTCCATGTTTTAAGTTCCTGGGTGTCAACACGAATAACACCAGGTTTTAAAAATCTCAGCCAAAAAAGGAAGATTGAATGGAATTCAAGGTAGAGTGTTCAAAACAACTACAGCTAGTGACCTACCTGAAATCATCAACACCTGAACCACCCGTGTGTGTGTATATATAAGACTGCAGAAAACCTTAGTAGTTAATTATTAGTTAAACATATGTAAAGATCTGAGGGCTGGCTTCAAGCACTCAACAAATTATGCATATGAAACGTTGAGACCGCTTCATGAACACACAGCATTACAAACACTTGTACATTAAACACTTTGTTAAACCGTGATGCTGACATGAAAGTCAGTAAAAAAAGAAAACAGTGCCTGGTGAGAGGTAATAGGCTGAAGTGACGCTCTGTGACACTTCTAGTAAAGAGAAGAGATACAAAATTCCATTTCAAACTGATATGAAAATCAAAGCTATTGCAATTTATTGCATGATCTAAATGCTAGTGTATCTCTGGGCACGCTTTTGGGTGCGGAGCAGTTTGCTCTCTGTTTTCTGGTGCTACTACGCTACAAACTGTTTTATGTAAGTTATGGTTTTCCAAGAAATTTAATATTTGGTATAGTATTTAAGAGAGTCAGGTTTGACAGGTACATCTATGTGTTGACTGGGAAGGAGACTGCAATAAGAAGAAGCTATGGCAGACACAGGGTATACATTCAGGAAAGAGTTGTGGAAACTCAATCTAAAAACCTTCCTCACTCCTTTTGTGTTTCTGCATTCCATCACTGAGATGGACCCACCTGCATTACACTTGTTTCCTCAGATAGAACACTGTTAGAAACTTGTTCAACCCTGTAATTCTTTTCTGGGCACTTCCCTCTCTCTTAAGCCATAAAAGAAGTACAGGGTGCTAATTGCAAATGGGATGATCAGTGAGGTTTTATTTGCAATATACTGCTCTGAGAGGGTATTTGTAGTACACAGGGTTCTCCAGTTGGTACAGTACAGCTTTGTTGGAGTAGCCTATTACAACTTCAAAATATTTTTTCAGACCTTTATCAAATTTGAAGTTTAAAAATATGTACTGTATGGCTGTCACTGCACTCAAAATGCATTAGTTGCATCACTGTTCCTCCTCAGTCATGTTTAGAGGTAGTATCAGGTGGATACTTTTAAAGTTGTTTCCATTGTTCTAGGCAGCATTAGCAATTCAAATAGTCTTGCCCTTCCATTTGGCAAATGTCCGCTTGCATTGTTCTTAAAGGCATCATCTTAATTTCAGTTCCATCTTTGAATAATTACCTATTGCCAGAACAACGTTGTAGGATGGCAGTTCATAATATCAGTGCAGCTTAGGTTTATCTCTCTGTTACAACTGATAATAGAGGCAGACAGGGAAACTAAACTGTTAGCATTTGGAGCTGAACTTCTGTCTCTAAGCCATATCAAGTGGCCCTTGAATTGCATAATAAGCTTTGTGAGAACTTTCCCCATGTGCTGGTGTAGTGCTTTGCATAATAACATATGAATTGTTTCGAACATAACAAGTGTGCTGGAAATAAGCTGCTCCATAATCTCTGGGCTACTTTGTAGTAAGATGTTTAACTGCTCAAGTTGATACAGCATCCCAGGCTATGTCCTTTTTTACCTCTTTCTGCGTTTTTTCTTGGGCTTGATAGCAGGATGTAGATGTTGGCACAGAGATGAGCTGTGATCCAGGACTTCATCCGTTTCTGAAGTTAGAAGGCATGAAACACAAACCATGATTCATCAACAGTTTATTGATGTTATACCTGAGGAGGGCATGAAGTGAAAGAAAGGCTAACTGTGCTTGTGCTACTTCAGCTCTGCTAACCAAACACAGTATTTGGTCAAACTGCCTTATCACTCCAGTATTTCACCAAAATTAAGAGACACCTCAATCTTCTAAGTTCAGAGAGGGTAGATGGATATATATTTATTCTGCAGACAGCTCTGCAGATAAAGTTACTGTTTCCCAATGAAATGAGTTGGGTTAACTTAAATGATTTAAAAGTAGATGGTTGTTATTTTGTCCTGTATTGAACTGGTGTAGGGAGTGCACACACAAATGATTCTGTTGGCAGTCCTGAAGGAAACTGGCACAGAGGATGGTTATGCATTTTTATCAGCTTAACTGGGTCTGGAAGAGTGCATCTGCCTGAAATGGGCTGTAGCATTGAAAATATATTGTTACAGTTTGGAGGGCTTTGTAATTAAGAATTTGAGCTGCAGCTCTTTCCATACTGTCAATCTGTTCATTCTGACCTTCCAAGAATTAAGACCCAATAAAGTAAGTGGTTCTGGCATCTTAAGTATGCAGATGCTCAAAATGAGTTAAAAACTATATTTTGACACATGTAGTATAACTCCTCAAGTTGTTGTGCATAAATTCCTGTCACCTCTCCTATAATACGTTTGTACTGCTATTAAGTAGTTGTGAAAAAAAAATATATTAATGAAGGAACAAGTATGCACTGCTGAATTGCAACATTTTTGTTTGCAGTTTAACGAGGAGTTAAAGGATGCAAGCTTTGACAGGAATTTCAAGGAAATGTACGGAGCTTGATAACTTGACCTAGATTCCATATTAAAATGCAGTGTTGTACTATTTCCCTTCTTCTGTCCCGTCTTCTATGGAGAAACTTCAGAGTTAAGGAGGAAATCTGCTTCTACTGCCTTTTTTTTTTTCTTTTATTTCTCCCCCTTCAAGTGCTATGCTTGTGTCTAGCTTGTGTTCTAAACACTTAGGTTCAAATAAACAGCCACTCCAGAGACAAATACAACTGTAAACTCATGAGTATATTCTAGGACAAATTTTCCTTCTTGCAGCTTTATCCTCTCCTCAAGTTCAAAAATTCCAGGTTATTTCTCAAACACTAATAGTGCGTGCCTTACTTTGTTTTAAAAAAGGAAGCAAAGTTCCTGTCTTTGTTAATTCTGTGTTGTAAGAGTAGACCTTTTAATTAAACAATTGTCATTACAATTCCAATAATTAAATTTTCTTTCTTTGTTAAAAAAAACGGGGTGGGGGGAAATGTAACCTGTGCTATAATGGCTATTAATTGTTCTCATCTAGCTTCTCTTACATTTGGATTATTAATCTCCTTTAATTTGCTGGAACACTATTGAAAAGGTGCTGAAAATAGCACGATGACACTCTTTAAACAAATTGTAAATAGAGTCTTCTTTTATGAAAAGTTACAGAATTTTCTATTGCCAATAGATAATAATATAACTTCTGGAAACAGAATAGGGATTATAAGATGCTCTTTCTTTGCAAAGTCTTCCACAGGAAGGAAGATGTTTTCTTCAGATCTTGAATGGTAAGAGTTTGGACTCCTGAGAGTACCTTAAGGACATTTAAAATATTACTGACCTCCAAATACATGTATTCAATGTGTACAAAGACTAGTCTAGTAACTAACAGCATTTGTACATTTGTGTGCATATTGTTAATGCTGTGAATATGGTGTGAAGATGTTTCCAATCACACAGCATTGAACCTAGTTCTCATCTTTCAAACAGTATCCATGATTCAGTACAGCTGTTTTGTCACATAATTTTTCTGTATTCCTAGTCACACTTGAAAAGTGGGAAAGTGGACAGTAGCTACACAATATTAGATGCAGTTTATAGTAGTGTTAAACCCATGGCTAGAGAAAGAAGGTTACACAGTTTGGACCCATGCCCATTGCATTGTTCTACCTTCCAAGAATACATGTGGACTCAAAAGGGCAGGAGTGGTGCTGGCCTGTGTGCTGGCAGAAACCCTGCTGGGGCCTCTGTAAATAGGTATTTCTCTTTAAGTGCTTGTTAACATGCAGAGTTTATCTGCAGTGTGCATGCAGCCTGTATATTGGAGACTATTGTCTTTGGAAAAAAAAGTGTTGAGTACTTGAAGCAGAGACAAAGCAACTGATTACTGTGGCATATTGGAGGAGAGAAATATAAAATAAAGCTGCAAGCTGCTAGTTCATATGAACTTGTAGCTATTATACCTCGGGTACTCAGCTACAACATTTTGTTATAAAAGTTTTATCTTTGAAAACCTGACTACTTCAAATGCACTAGAAGTTCTGTCTGAAACTTAAGATTTTTCATTTAATGCCACTTTCCAAACCTGAACTTGGCAGAGTTGTTATGGGTCATCTATTAATTTGGTGCCTGAAAAGAGAAACCTGCTGCTGCCGGACTCACGAGCCAATCCAAATATGAAATGCACACAAATTTTCCAGCAAATGGGAGAATCCAGAAAGCATTTGCTAGAGAACTAAATATCATATTGTCTTTAAGGATTCATTAATATATGGAATAATTGGAGGAAAATTTAGATCTGTGTTACTTTTGAGGCTCTACTTTCTATCTAGTATCGCCAATCCTGCTCCAGTCTAATGGATTCTTTCTTTTTGACTGTTTTTTCCTGCCTGTCATTGGGTAAGTGGCTGGATATAGCGTAAAGAGCAGATGACTGTCTTCCACAGAATTATCTGGATGGAGTTGAGAATGTCTTTGGAAACATCCTACCTTAAGCACAGTAATAAGAAGTTGTGAATGGCAGTATGCCATTGTGACTGTGATCTCTTTTTCAGGACAGTGTCCACATTCCACGCCTTGGTGGTTGGAGGGTTTTGCCTATATATTTTGTTGTACGATGATGCTGTTAATGCTGACCATCTCTGGTAAGGCACGTTACATATATATTGTGTTTACACAATAAAATAACATAATTGAGGAGAAAAAAAATCCTGCAGTGTATTAATTACTGAAATAATTATTTCATTTCCCTTTAAAATATGCAGTTGTGATGTGTCCATTTTTATGTCTGTACTATTTGAAAATCTGATAATAATTTTGTCAGTATTAATGTCTTAGTTCAGTGTCTATCTGTTCAGAATAGGTAAAATACAAGCAATTGATTTGCAATAGCGTATTAAATTACTAAAGAGTAAACTGTGACTAAGTCAGCATGACTGAAACTATGCTCTTTACTCTAATAATTTTAAAGTGAAATTGAAAAGCTGTTACAGATCTGGAGAGTGTATGTCTGTGAAAGTTGGAGTGACCTATTATATGTCTAAATTGATAAATGAAGATGTTTATATTTCTACCTCCCATAAAGCTCCTTCAATCTTCATTTTAACAAAAGTATGAAAGTTTCAAGAGCTAAACACTTCACAAGCAATAGGAATATTTAATAAATGGGCTTCTAATATTTTATCTAGTTAACAAAATATTCTATAGTAAGCTTATATTTTCTTGATTTTTTTTAATGATATTGTTTTGTTTCACACATTTTTGAGGGAGGAGGAACAATATGGCTTGATTTTGTTTGAGTTAATTATAGATTGGTACCAGTGTTTTGATACTTCACTCATTACCCTCTGGAACTGTTTCCCTATAGAAGGAGGAGACCATATTTTTCCTGAGGAATAGCTAATTATTTTAAGTTTCATTTCATTTATCTGTCATAGACTGTTGCATTTCACCTTGTCAAAGGACCACACTGGGAGACAGTTTAAACTCACATAAATACAGTATCTGATGCTTGTTCTGCTCTTACATTATTGTAAGTTAATGACAATGTAGCATGGACTAGACGGGATTGGGTTCTTGAAGCATTCTGCCATGGACCTGTTATGTGACTTTAATAAATGTAACACTAATGCATAACACATATTTAGGCAACATTGGCCTCTTCTGTATGTAGTGATATATGATTAAGTTGGCTGTTTTTTTTTTTATTGCATCCTGATATCTTTAGAGAGATCAAATACAGTCTGAATATCTTATGAGATCTGTTAACCCTGTTGAAAAGCAGCATGTTATTGTGGCTCTCTTGTTGAGTGTTGTAGGCTTTATCAGATAGAAGCTTTTATCCTAGTTTGTCTGAGGAGATGTCGTTCTAAACAGTACAAAAGAAGTCATGAATGGAAGAAATAAAAGCCTCTTGGTGATGACAAATAAATTGGATCTTTACATTTCCTAAATTTTCAGAAGCAATTCCAAGAAAAATTCAAATTAAATAGGAATCAAACTATTTTTGTTCTTAGTATGTTTGAGAAATTTTTTGTTGCATTATACATAAATAGATATTTTTGTATAATATATTGAAAACTTAATCTTGCTTATGAAGCCTTAGTAAGACTGAAGAGGAAAAAACCAAATTATATGGGAAACACCAGATGGACTGTTACAAGGCTACTCAGTCTGGGAATGTAATGCCCTTATAAGATGTGGGACTTGGTCATTTACAGACATGAAGGATGCATAAGCCTTTCTGTAGGAATCTCTTATTAATAATACAAGAAATATTTGTGAATCTAGTTTCAGTAGTTTGTGAGTAAATGTCTAGGAATCCTTCATGCAGGTTGGTTGCACAGCTCTAGCCCAGGTAGTCTGAAAATGATCAGATTTTTGACTACTGGGAAGGTTTTGGTACAGACAATCTTTTCCTTTAGTTATTTTCACCATCTTTGTGTAGTCATTGACTGTATGACAGTATCCAATCATTTTTTCTGTATAATTTAAAGATATCTATAATGAAAAATCTATTATCTATAATGAAAAATCACCAGTTCTGAGCCTCTACATATGCCAGCATAACTTCTGGGTTCATGCAAAGCTTAAATACATGGTGATAGTGATACCCCAATATCTTGGAAGGGATCAGAACTTCTGCTAAGGGTTTGGGTTCAATGGAGAGAGAATTATGGTATTACTGAAAATAGATAGGATGACTCATAACAAAGACTGGAGCATTGGTAAGTTACAGGGAAGCATCAGTGTTGTGTATATATACATTTTTTTTATGGTCTGGAACTTCTCCTCACGCTTTTCCTTTTTTTCTATATGTACTACAGACTAGCTAACATAAACTATGTAGAAATTGTTTTTGAGGTGGTGAGAATCACACAGTAGGAAATGTGGAGGTGGTAGAGATCAGATAAGGAGAGGGAGAAGATGTAAATAAGTGAAATAAATGAATTAAGTTGTAGACTCTTTCCTATGACTGTTCACTCTAAAGTCATTACAGTTTTCAAAGTCTGATGTTTGATTAGCCTTTTATATGACTGTATCTGCAAAGAACTTTGAAGAAAGTCAGTTGTGTACTTTTGTTTGTTCTGTCTGCCTGTGCATGTTCACGTGTAATTCATTTGCCACACATTCCTCCGTAGCAATCACCAAAGAGATAGCTCTTCCCATTTGCTTATTCAAGTCACTCCCTGTTTGTCATTCCTGGCTCTTGCTTGCATCAAAACTAGGCTGCAGACATCAGGGCTCATTAACTCCATTGCACTTTCCATTCAAGGAGGTAGATGAGGAAATCTAGAATATCTTAGACTAAACTCTAAGTTTTTCGTTAATTGAGATTAATTTGGGATTCTGACATGGACTTTACTTGAAGGGAAGAGACAGATGGACAGTGCAGCCATATATGTTGAAATGTTGGTTTAGAAAGTCTAGAGAAGGTTTGTTGCAAAGTGACCGTTCTCTGGGGAAAAAAGAAGGGAGGTGAACCATTCCCTGTCTTATCCAGTTAATTCATGTTTACCAATATCAAGGAACAAATTTCATATACTCAGTCTTCTCTGGAAAAAAATATGAAGGCTCAGTCTTTGTGCTGATGTGTTGAAGTGTGTTGGGACCACGCAGAAGTTGGGTTGTGAAGCTGCTGCTGCATCTAGGAGCTCTAACAGGAGGGCTGTAACTAAAGAGTTTCTGCTAAAGTTGTGAGAACACATCTGTCTATGCTCTATGTCTAAACCTAAAGATGTACTCAACCCACAACCTATGTAGCTCATGAAAGCAGGTTTTGAAGCCATGGAAAAATGTTCCTATCTCAAATTGTTTTCAAGAGCGCCTCTGTGGCCAACCTTAAGAGATGGAGTGAGCTTCAGACTCTCCTGATAGTGTTTTTTCTTTGCCTAGCAGCACAATTCTGATTTTGGGAGTCCTATTTTCCTGTTAGCTACCCTCTCAACGAGGGAAGCAGTTAGTTTCAGACACTAAGAAAGCCTTAAAATTTAGTGAACAGATTTTAATAATACAGGAAATCTCTTTCACTGCTCGCTCCATTTTAATAGGATTAGGAAATTAAAGCTAAGCAATAGCATTTTACTGTGTTCTGGCTGAGGTAGACTTTGTACTGGAGGTGGCTGTAAGCACAGTTAGGTTCCTTTTTTTCTTGGAAAGTTTACAACAAAGGTTGCTTTCACAGCTTGTCTTGGGCAGTTCACACTTTATGAATGGGTTGATCTGTCACTTGAAACTTGATTCATACTTACACAAAATGTAGCTAGATTAGTTGCACAACTTACTTAAAAAAAAATAAGTTATGATCTTTATGTCAAGGGAAAAGAGATTTGCTTACCAAACTCCTCAAAGTAGGAATGCACAGAGGACAGTAGAGGAAAGTACAAATGTTGCTTGCTGTAATGTGTATACTTCCATTTTTTATCTGTAATCACAAGTCTGGGTTTGTTGAACACTGTAGAGGAACTGAAGTTGTGTGTGTGCTACGAAGAGATTTGCCTGCTGCATGTTTGGCACCAAAAAAGTGTGAAACTTCTCTGAAAAGCATTTCTCCTCGAAGGTTCCTTGGCTTCAAAGAACTGGCAAATAATTCCTTTCATGTCTGCTTCTATTCTGTTTATCCCTATAAGCATCCATCTGATTATGAATATGAAAAGCACCAGCTGAGCAAGACATTGTTGTCATCCTTAGGAAGGTTTTGACACAGGCAGAAAACAAAAATGGAGACACAGAGTGTCAGTTAAAGCTAAAAGACACTGACTGGGCTGTTCTCTTTGATCCTTAGTTTCCAGAGAGGCCAGCTCAGAGTACTTGCTGTGTTTGAGTTCTAACCTCTAGCAAGGCAGGACTTGATCCTCATTAGGTTAGTTAGTGGATGTCTTTTATCTGGGTAGAAAAGGAATCAATTTTCATGACTAGAACCTTGCTTAACCAGATTGTGTAATATCTTACTGATGAGCCAACAATAAGGTGACCTGATGGACACTGTGTTTGATATGTGTATGTCCTTTGCAAATTACCTTGTTATAAGGGCTGTAACTATGTATTTTTGATATGTTTACAGGGGTGACCCTTCAATTGTGAAGCTGAATATTGCTATTACCACAGGCTACCTCATTTCTGGTAATTATGCAATGTGTATATAACACATACAACCTGTATATTTATATTGAGTGACTACACCTATCTATTCATACTAAGCCGCTATGCTGAAGATGTGATATGTGCATACAATACAATTTCTACTGTGACTTTATAATTGCTAATGGAGTTGTGGGTTGTGGTGAAATCACAGGATCTTGCTAGCAGATGTGAAAGATGGAATATCTCCCCAAGCACTGAGGAAATGCCACAGTGTGGCTTTGTGATGGTTTGATATGCAACCACCAACTCCAGCTCAGTTTTGTCCTTTGGCCAATCGAGGAGGTGTTAGAGCAATGCCCTTCACTCCCTTCACAGTGTCTACAACTTGTAGCTTTTTTATCATATGTTTCTTCCTGTGACCTCAGAATGCTGGCAGAAGAATTTTAGTAGCCCTCCATACAAACCGAGGCAAATGATGCCATTGGATCTTGCCTGTCTGTCTTTTAGTCTCACTTTAAGCCAAAAGTTAGTCGTGTATAAAACAGGGAAGTTTTAAATTATTTTCTTGGTATGGTCTTTACTCCTACATATGTTTTATGTTCTTAATTTTGCTGTCTACTAAAATTGTCATGGAAATTTTGCTACGAAATGCTTTGGAGCTTTCTTTTATGTTATGTGGGGAAAATAGCGACTTATCTAAATAAAAACTTGTGACTTGAACTACTTTCAGGGAAAACTTCTTGCGTTAGGATGAAGTCTCTGACCAGAGACTGGGCCATGGACTTGTTTATCTCTCAGATTAGATTACTTACCCTAGTGGAATTGATAATCTAGTGATTGGCACATTCAGTTAAACTGTGGGTTAGTTTAAGTCTGTTTTTTCCATAACTACTTCTCCCATGTTTAAATTAATCAGTATCTATTTTTGAATAATTATGCATTAGATTTTAATTATGAATTAATGAATGCCTTTGAACAGGGATCTCAACCTGGCCACTCATTCTCTCTCACTTCCTTATATAGTTAATGTTTAATTATTAATAGGAAGTGGAATGGCTATGTCAGATGATATAGAGCCCTGCCTGAGGATAGCTAATATAAAAGAGATCAAGGCAGACACTTGACATAAAAAAGACACAGAGGTAAAGTCTTTGATTTGGAACCTTGGTCACTAATATTCCAGTCCAAAGTACTCACTTGGAGAAAGCAGGGTCAGAAATTGCTTGTTCCAGTACAGAAGAGAAAATCTGAAATCTCAGACCATCATGAGAGAAGAAAGAACTTCTCTGTTAAAGCTTTCCCTATAACATTAACTCAGATCCACTATGTCATTTTTGCAGTAATTGGAAAATTTGGATTAAATAAATATGCTTCTCATTCCAAGTGTCTTTTGCAAAATATTTTGGTAAATGCTTCCCTGTTTTTGATTCAGAAGTTCCCCATAATAGATCCCTGCATTTATTGCATGTATTTGTGTATTTACTATGCCCCCTGTAGACCCCTCACCTTTTTTTTTTTTTTTGTCACTTGTTCCAGATTTTTGGGGTCAGAAGTGTGAAGTCACTATGAGATTCAGGATCCACTTTTTCTTCCAAAATATTTCAGATAAAGTTACTGCTTTTGTCCTTCCATTGATGGGGAAAGTAATAATTTATTGCAATTGTTGGGAGAATACTGTTGCTTAATGTTTTGACTGAAGTGAAGTCTTGTCATGGTTTGAGATAGCCCCAAAATCCAATTCCCTAGCTCCATTCCCCCCTCCCACATCTCAACCTAATGTGAGATGGGTTTTTTCAGACAAAACACACCAGACTCAAAGTGGGGGAAAGGGAATATATTACAATGACTGTACAAATAAATACCACATCACATTATACACATGATCACAACTATCTCTACCATAACATATGTATTTACAGTGGATCAGATCTCTTCTCCCCTCCAAATAAAAGTCCAGGAGGGAAAGAAGGACAGATCCCTTCCAGTCCTTAAGCAGCAGTATCTTCTGAGGCAGCAGTCTGTCTGTCTTCTCCACATGCAGCAGCTGATAGCTGGCTTTCTGCCAGCACTCACGAGGGAGGTATTCAAGCCTCTCTCGGCCCCATCGCCTCCAACCGAGGGGTCTTCCGTGGGCTTCGTAACCCCAGACAAGGTCGTATCACCACGTCATATCACGAAGACACAGGGGGGTCTTCGTGACGGTCTGGTATCTCCAGGAGACTCAGCTCCTTGCAGGACCTCTGTGCCCTGTCTCTCAGGCTGCCACCGTGGCAGCAGTGCAAGGGGGGGGAGCCAAGGTCAACTCCCCCCGCATTCCTCTGGCCGTCCCGGTCCAGCTACGGGACACTCTGAGCTTCTCAGCTCCTCTCTCTCTCCGGTGCTGCATGCTCCAAGGCTCCTCTAAAATAGGAGTCCATGTCCCTCTTCTCCAAGAGGGGTCTCAAGGGAGTTTTAGGGGATCTGGTACAGTCTTACCCCCAGAACTCTGTCTGCAAAAGATACTCTCTTCAGAGATAATTAATTCAGAAAGTTTCTACTGATGCCCTATCTTGGCATATCTCTAAAACTTAGAGAAACTATTCTGAGGTCAATGGTTGTATAATAAAATGTTCTTTATAGTTATTTCTGTTCTTTTGTAGATCTGTTGCTTATTATTTACTACTGGAAGGCAATTGGTGACAAATTTTTTGTAATACATCACTTGGCAGCTCTGTATGCTTACTATTTTGTACTGGTAAGTGCTGTATTTTCTAGTAACATAACAAGCAGATGAGATTGAAGACAATGCTTTTATATATCTCATTTGCTTAATGTTGAAAAAATTTTTCACTTGCTAATGAAAAGCATATTTATACTTTCAATGATCATTCTTTCTAAATGTTTTTATCTGTTATTTGTGGTAAGCACATGCCTTTTCAGCGTTACACTCCTTCAACAAAAATGTGTAATGGCTGAAGTTAAAACTCTTCTCAGTTTTTGCTGTAAAGAGGCATTGACAGAGGGGCTTTTCATATGGTTATAGAAAAGGGTTTCAAATAAAAGCACAAGCTTGAATATTTAGTCGGAAAATTAGAAGGAAATGGTTTCAAGTCGTTATGTTCTGTTTCTGTCTCCCAGGTAACAAGTGACAGGATGAGAGGAAATAGCCTTGAGTTGTGCCAGGGGAGGTTTAGACTGGGTATTAGGAAGACTTTTTACACTGAAAGGGTGGTCAGGCATCAGAGTAGGCTGCCCAGGGAAGTGATGAAATTGCCGTCTGTGGAAGTGTTCAGAAGGTGTGTGGATGTGGCAGTTGGGGATATGGTTTAGTGGTGAACACGGCAGTGCAGGGTTAACAATTGGACTTGATCTTAAAGGTCTTTTACTACCTTAATGTTTCTGTGATTGTATTTGCAAGGCCATAGGTCAGTGATCCCTAACTGTGGTGAATGTACTATAGTCAGGTGGATGTGTATCTTCTGGGGTAGGTTTTTTTCTCTTCTGTTTCATGACTTTTTTTTTTAATCAGTTATGACAAAGTGATCCTCTGAGACTTCTTGTTTAAGGTTGCTTTGGTGGGGAAACAATAGACTGTTAACTGTTTTATATCTATAAAGATCTGTGGTGCACATACAATGAGGGGAAAAGGGGAAGGATTGTATTATAGGATAAAGACTAAGATACTCATTGCTGCTGCTGGAATTTCTCAAAGATGTCCAGGTAACTTGGTAGAAATCCCTTTGGTGTCCAGAATAGAATAATGCTCTTGAATTTCTTCTGAAAAACTCATTCTGTAAAGCAGTCTTACAAAATACAATTTACTTCATTTACCCTATTTCTTTCCCTACCCACTATGTGAATCCCAGGCTTAAAATATTAAAAGTGTCCAGATGTCAGATTAGTGTCAGATTTCCCATGTAACAGTTTAAAGGGGCTGAAGTATGCCGACAAGTAAGTACTCTGTTTCAGGTTGAAGATAATTACATCTACTGATATTATCATGGCTGAAAGTGAATTAGAGCTGAATATTAGATAAATGAAAATACCACTACCAAAGCTAATCCCTGATGCAGAAAATTCATTAGTTGTTGCTAGAGTAAACAGAAAATGTAGTGTTAGCGTAAACTTTTAAAGCAGTTGTTATTATTATGTGGATATAGCTCTACCCTTGGATGAAAGGGCTTTACATGCTCTTTCTGCTGTCAAATTAGAGCTGAGAATTCATCTTTGCTTTGGCAAATTATGTTCCTAAAGCAATGCAGGGAGATTTTTCTTTAGTATACAGTGTTCCTGTTTGGGCTTGTTTAAACATTGGGAAATCAAAAATATTTATAATTCTTTTAGACAACAATAGTATCATGATAATTATAACCTATGACTACTTGTACAAGTCTTCTCTAGGTATCTTTCCATGGCCACTTAACTGTAAGTCTTTTAAAGATTTATTTGAAGTAAGAAGCTACTGATAGGAGATTCCTGAAGGGAAATTGCAGCTTTAATGGTAAAACTAATTTTGAAATTGCAAGGAAGGTGACCACAGCTGGCAAACTCACTATCAGTCTGAATTTCTCGAGGAAATTGAGATGTTGTGTAGTTCCGTGTATACTTGAAGACTTTAATGACAATTTCACATCTACATTGTTGATTTTTGTATGTCTGTTTTGTTTTACTAACCAGAGCAAAGGTCTGCTGGCTTATTTTGGAAACTTCCGTCTACTTGCAGAGTTCTCCACTCCTTTTGTCAATCAACGGTAAGTGGTTAGGGAATGTTTCCACAGTTCTTTTAAAATCTAATCTGCATTTATATTTCTGTCAGGAAGTTTTTTTGTAGTTTTTGAATGTCTACTGAAAGGGAATTTATATGTATTGAACTAAGGATTACTATATGGAAGTCTTTTTTGCTCTGAAGATGTTTTGCTGCTATAGCTGCAACACTATAACTGATGTATTCAAGCCATAGTTCCTTTTTAGATTAGACCAGACTTCATATGAAATGCCAAAATTTATGAAAATACCAAACAGAAAAGTTCACAAATGGGTGGGATAATGGAGCTCTCCAGAGGGTGCTTTCATTTACACCAGTGCAGTTGAGTAGGAGATTATAGTTTAATGTAGCCTGTGCTATGTGTGTGCAGAGAAACTAAAGAGTAAATAAACACTTCTTAAAACTTAAAAGGGTGATACTATATTCTAGGTTTTACATTGATATTCATGTTCTAGGGAATGGCTGTTCTCTCAGCTGACTTCTACCAGGACAGAAATTCATCCTGGGTTTCAGTGGGTACCTGTACTGATGCTTACCTTTCAGACTGTGGCATTAGGAAGCATCATGATACATCTGGCTATTAAAAGTAATTTATGTTACACTTTAAAAATGCCTGTGGTGAGATCATGAGTCTTTGAATACTGACATTCAGGCCTTTCTCAGAATAGCAGAAATCACTGCAGGAGATAAAGTCCCTTGCACTAAGGGCTGTCATCTCATTAGTGCATGATTTTTTTCCCCCATTAAATTTGAAGAGAATCAGACCCTTAAGACAGTAAGTAGCAGATAATGATAATGACTTACATTATGTTTCTTGTTTGCATTCTTAGTATTACCAAAAGAGCTATTATTAAAATATAAAAAGATATTCTAATCTCAGAACTGTCTGTGTATTTCCTGTCTGTGTTGTTAGGGATCTGTAATTTCAGATCTTGTCTCTCTGCCAAACATTTAGATATTTTAGTGTTAGTATCAGTATTTATATAATTAATTCTGAACTGTGATGGGTAAAATTGTAATGGTAACTGTGATTTACAGACTTCTATTTTTTTTTTAAATTTACTGGGAGAGGGAAGTTGCTAAGCCAATGTCCAGTTACCTATTGGCACATTGCAGTATATTTGAAACCCACTTCTATATTACTTTTTGATTCTGCATTGTACGTACCATTGAAAGTACAGGCTTTGATTGTTAGTCTGACCAAACATATTAGGTCTTTCTCTTCATCATCCCAGTAGGTGTTCTGTGGTGAAGCATCCTGCTTCCAGGCTAGACTGGCACCTCGAGTGCCTGGATTTTAATTGTCCTAGTTGCATGCTTAATGAATTTCTGGAGTATTTCTATTAGAGCTGGATGTCTGGCAAATCTTTTTAGTATATCTATAATTACTTAGGTTGCAATCTGTAGGTAATTAAATTAAAAATTACTTTTAAAATCAGTTTTAGAACTGTGGGGGTTTTTTTTGTTAAATACTTTTAGCCTTGTATTTTATTGGAAATTAGTTAATTAATTAATTAATTGGAAATTAAATAAACTGATTATTTCATTCCTTTCCCCATCATGAATACAGTGATTTAAATTATTTTCCTCTGGTCCTGTCTGCCATTGCTGCACGAATTTTACATATGTTTATTCTGGTTTAAGTATGAGTGGCAAAGAATTAGGAGTTTATTATTCCTTTTTCTAGGCATTCAGTCTTCAGGCTCTGTATGCCAGGCAATAGATAAGTTATGCCTGTCTACTGAGGAATTAATATGCAAGAATTCTTGTTTAAAGACCACTTGTGACCCAGTGGTAGATGGAGAGGCAGTTTATTTAGAGTTATCTTGTTCATTGCATCACATTCCAAGCTGAGACTTGGTTGAGAGCCATTTACAATGTCTGTTTTTGAAGTTCCAGTTTTGGTCTGAAGAGCAGCAGTCAGAAAATACAATTATGATAAATTAGAGCTCTATCTAGATTACCATACCCAAAGACAATTCTAGAATTGCTTTCAGAGAAGCAAAGAGGATTTTAGTTGCCCATTGGTACAAATTGTAATAGTAAGTAATAAATTTATCTTCATCATTTTAAAAGATAATTTTATTATTGTTTATTACACAATAGTCACTGAAATGCACACTGGTTGTCAACTGGTTTACAATTCACATTAGGATTTTCTATGTGTTATTCTGCAATGTACAGGCTATGACACACTGCTTAAGTGGCAGAGAGAAAGTGCAGCCAAGCAGAAGAATTTGCAGCTGAGCCAAGACACAGTGCAATAATTTTGAAATTAGAAGGGGTAGAAGCAATTAATAAATTATTAATTAAAAATAACCATGAAGTTAAATAATTTTTAAATGAGATGGCTTCAAGTCTGCCTGATATCTGTGAACACTTCTTTTGCAGGTGGTTTTTTGAAGTACTGGGATATCCCAAATCTTCAAAGGCCAACATCATGAATGGTGTGCTGATGACAGTTGTGTTCTTCGTGGTGAGGATTGCCGTCATGCCTATATATTACAGCCACGTAATTGCTTCGTTTGGAACAGAAGCTTTCCACAGATTAGGATTTGCAGCCCAGAGCGCCTGGATTATCTCAAGTGTTGTCTTGGATATTATGAACGTGATGTGGATGGTCAAAATTGCGAAAGGATGCTACAAAGTCATTTGTCTTATTGGACGGGAGGAAGCCAAAACTCACAGAAATGGAAAATCTGCCTAGAAATCATACATAAAATGAAATTTCTGCTATGAAAATAATTTGGGTTCACTGAAACAGTGCACATTTCTGCCATGGAATGCTCCTATTGAGGAAACAAGGTATTACCTCTGTACTGACCTTACTCCTTCCCTAGCCACACTGCCTGCACACCCAGGGCCACGCTTTTTGGATCCCGTCCCGTGAGGAATAAAAGCAAAAGCTCACACAGATGAGTTCCACGTGTCTGTTCTAAGCAGTTACAAGCTACAGAAATTAGAAAGGAGTAGACTGGTTACTTGCTTGTCGTCCACCAGTGTGTTCGAAATGTTTCACTCAGGTTTCTCAGATTAATGTGTTTTATAAATCCAGTGAATACTGACATATCTCTTTTTTTAGAAAATGAAAAATCCCCCAAGCTCCTGATATGGTGCAATTTTCCAGTCACGTTTCTATGTTTTCTTCTAGGAATAACAATCAAGATTCTTGACAACTTTTTAATTTTTGCAAGAAAAGCTAAAAGTTTGGCTTTGATTCTGTGAAGTCTTTTACTGCTTTTTGTTCTGCCTTATACGAATGCAAACCATTTTGGGAAATTTATGAAATAATTTTATCTAAAATGCTGTATTATAAGACTACATAATATCTTAAAAATTGTTAAAATTCACATTTTGATGGGAAGGATTCACACTTGCTGTGCTAGATTAGATGCAATAGTACATCTTCTAGGTTGCCCATGGAATTTTTTTTGTCAATTAATATGGTAAGGGATGTGTGGAAACAACGTAATTTTTACTGGAGTGCTTTTTCCTTTGCTGCTACTACCTTTGAGAAGTGCTGCAACTCTCCTTGGAGTATTTTTAACCATTGGCTATTTGGATTCAAAGTTTAATTGCAAAGGGATAGAATTCTTCTGTATACATGATGTATAACTTCCGGTAATGGTTTTTTTTCTTTTCTCACAGAAATGGCATATTTGATATGAAGTCTTGAGGTTTTTTGTCACATTTTCCATGTAAATCCAGTCAGAAGTCCAAAGTGTTGACTAAAAACATTATTGAATTAACTGTGCCAAACTTCTGTAAAGCTGTACAGTAATTCTGTAGAAGGAACAGTTCACCTCCGTAGACACAAAATTTTATTTTTTTTTTAACCACGCATTTGTCAATAGGTACTCAGTTCCTCCTTCTCTGAACTTGAAGGTTTGGAGGTCACCAGAGAGGAACCTTATCATCTAGAAATAGTCTTAAATCCAACTTACAATACAATTTGAGAAAATTCTGAGTTTTGTTTTATTTTAAAATGATTTTGAGAGCTATATTTGTCTGTAAATTGGTTTTGTTTTGCTTACTTTTAACCATATTGGAATTGGGACTGATTAACTTCTAATTTTTTTCCTTGGTGTAGTTTTGCTTTGTTTTGTGTTTTTGTTTGTTTGGTTGGTTTTTTTCACATTACTTGTTATTTCTTGTAACTTCTGGTAAGGTCTAAAAGTATCCATTTTCCCAGAGACTTTAGTGTACATCCCAATTATTGTGGCAGTCTGTTTATTTCTAAAGAAAAAGATAAAGCATTTACCCTGTGTAGGATGATAAGTCCTGTTCCCTCTGACAAAGCTGGATGATGTGAGCTCTCCCCTCTGCCGTCAGAGGTGTGAGTGCCCTGTGCTGTGCGCTCTGCTGAGGGACTCGGCATTCCTGTCTTCCAGGAGTCAGATGTCTGTAAGACCCCAGGAGGACTGCGCAGGCTGAAATGCCTTATAGTCAAAGCAGCTGCAGTGACTTTAGTACCCTAGTTAAAATGCTGTCAGGGAGTATTGTTTGGACAAGTGTAACACACGCTTTTAAAAGCCTAATTTCACTGTTTAGCTGGGCAGGTTTTTTTCTAAAATCGTTTCCCAATCCTGCCTTGTTAGCAGAGAAAGCAAGGATTGTTAGTACTTCTGGTTTTTGGATTCTATGGTTATTAATACTTCACAAGCCTACAGACAAAAGATCTGTTTATGCCTTGGGAGAGTTGGCAATTAATCTGCTGAGCTGTATGATTTGTGTGAGCGCAGTACCTCATTTGGGCACCGCTAAATCCATAGTCTTTGAGAGTTGATCCTTTGCAGAAAGAAACCGACTCCCTTTTATGCTGATTTGCAGAACCTGGTATCTTTTAAAATGTGATTTCAGTCAATCTAATGCAAAATCTAGGCTTCGTAAAAAGGCTCTGTGTTTCTATCACCTTTATGATTTAAAGGTGTATATGAAGTACTTTTTTCTTGTGCTTTTAACATCCTTAGATCAGGGAATCGTTTTGTAGTAGCTTGTTCCTTTCTAAAATAAGTTGAGTAAATTGAAACATTTTGGAGAATATGTTTGAAAGCAGAAGTCTGCTTTTGTTATTTTGTTATTTGGGAAGTAGGATGAAAAAAATCGATAAGATGATTTGGAGCAACTTTTAAGGTGATAACGCATGAAAACATTCTGAAATTCATAATTTAGCATTAATCTTTAATATTTCAGTATTTTAAATATTTTGTTCTTTGTAGAGACCATTCATTAAAATGGTCTATTTCTTCCATTTATAGATAGACTTGTGTCTGATGGGGGGGCGGGGGGGGGGGCAAAGTAAGTCAAGCTAAAATAAAATTAATGTTAAAACTTGATTTAAAAGAAAAAAAAAATCCCAAAATTGGCATAATACACTTTGGGCAACAATCTGGAATTGAAGGGCAGTGGAATAATTCTTTTTAAAAACAGCTAGTACTTTGCATTGCTGTACAAATTTAGTGTAATTAAAACTCTATTTTACAATACATTAGGTTTAAATTTTCTAGTTTTTTTAAACAATATTACAGTTATGTCCTGATGTGTCCACTGTGCATCAGAAGACAATTTTCTTTGAAAAAAACTATTAAGACCTGTGATTTTGGCAAGGACTTTAGTAAACAGGCTGCAAAGTTGTGATGTACTGAATACAGTAGTACCGGGCACTTTTTGCCTACTATTAAAAGCTCATAATACAGCAAATTAGATAGCTGTGGCACCCATTATTTTAATTGCACTTTATTAATTTGAAAAATGTGGTGAAATATTGATGAAATTCAATGTTGCAAGCTTGTGTCTTCCTTATGCAAGAGAAGTAAATGCATGATAAGTAGCATTGTAACAATTGCTTTTGAATGTAATATCTTATTAGTGGCTTAAAACTTATATTTTTAACAGATGCATTATAAAAGCAGACTCTTGGCATGTCACCAGGTGTCTTTGCTGTGGACATATCAAATGGAAGGACTTAATCTTGTAAAAATGTTTACCTCTCTTAATTTTTTTTTCCTTTTCCGTTCTTCAGTACGAGGTGACATAAAATCAGCTTGATGATCATGGGAGAGACTATTTCTAGTGGTAAGGCTGTATGTGGGAATGCAAGTTTCCCTTTTTTATGACATTACATTTTCATCAAATGGTTAGTAAATACCACTTTCAGAAATGCTACGGGGAATGGTAGGTCAAGTTTCTGTTTTTGTAGTTGATTTGTGGAATCAGTACTTGCAGAAAGGAAATACACTTCAAATACTCATTTTCTCAATGAGTGTTTCAGTGGATTTCAGTGAAGTCGAGAGCCTCACACTACAGAGATGCTTTATGGTTATCTGAGCGAATTCTTCAGTGGTAAGAATTACATCCCTGAAGCCTACTCTACCTCTATACATACATACTATCTTGAGTGAGCTCAATAACTTAATTGCTTACAAAATAGAATCTGTTGAGTAATGAAATATATCCTATGCACAGGAAAATGAGGGTAGCTGACTTCATATACTAATTCTTAAGAATTCCAAATTTTATACTAAAGTTTATTAAAAATTAGTTACGGTATCTGGAAGAGAATTACTTCCATCTTTACTTAAAATATTGTGGGAGAAAATTACTTGTACTGCAGAACAAACATTAGCCTAAAAGTAAAAGCTTACACAAGCGAGCAAATGCATTTAGGCAGGTTTAAAGAGGAGAGCTGGAGGAGACTGAGAACACACATAGAGATCCAGATGTCTTCCTACTGCTGTGGTTGGGTCAACAGCAGACTGATACGTAGCAGGAAGGTTTAGGTGTTTCTGTATCTCTGTTCGCAGAGGAAAATGAAACTTTATTCTTTAAAATTTTCAGGCTGTATAAAATGGGGTATCTGTTGTTGATTACTGTATAGAGAGGACTTTTCTCATGGCTTTGTGTGTGTTTAAGCATATGTATATACAAGTTTTCTGTAAAAGGCCACTTAATAGAGAAGTTTGTAAAATTGTTTTGTGATGCTTCTGCTGAGCCATTCAAAGAAAAATAAAGGGCTGCTTGACAATTTCTCCAGTTTAGGGTCTGGTGCAGTGTTGGCTGCTGGGGAAAGCCATCGATAAAGCAAATAGAAAGGGACTAGAATTTTCAGATTACAAAGTGCAAGTGTAGAAGACTTTGAAAAGTATCACAGCCCCCTTTCATATTTTTAATAACCTACTGTACAACGTTATCTGGCTACAAGGAACTTCACGAGGGAAGGTTTGTTCCTGGTTGAATTTCTCTATCTAGGGAATACAGCTGGAAAAAGAACAGTACTTAATTGCTGGGATTCTGACAGCAGTCAAATGGAAATAATAATAATATTTATGAACTTTTAACATTCATCTAAACCTGGATAAAATTTCTGTTGGACAGGTGAAGGTCTTAGGATTTTCTGAGCAATTTGAAAGTTCTTTTTATGGCAGAGAAGATGAAAGTGGTGCTGCTTGGGTTGTTTAGAGATCTGGGATTATGCATCAAATCATACTTTTAGGTAAAAACACTTGGTAAGGGTTCTTACCCATTAAAAATTTCTACTAGCTACCTCCTTTGACATTCTTGCTCTATTTATAATAACCAAGCACTTTATAGCTCAGTAAAGAATGAATGGAAGGTAGCTAGGAGAAATAAATTGTATCATTTGGTATAAGAAATATTTTGGCAAAGTTTCTTCTGAGAACAGTTTCATTGTCTGATGTCCTGCACTGAGGCCATCCGTTTATAACAAAGTACGTACATTTTTAACCTAGTTGTAATATAAAAGAAATGTCTCTAAAAGAGTGAATTATGAAGAGTTCAGCATGGCTTGTTATCAACCATAATGATTCAGTGTGCTATTTATAACTTCCTACTTACTGAAGTTGAAAATATAAAAGCAAATAAAATATTCTGTATTGTATCTTTATTTTTAATCTATGTGTGGGATGTCAAACGTCGTACTTGTCTTGTGGACAGGACATGCTTTTATGAGCCTATAAATATTTAAGTATATGAGAATCTGCACCCAAGTGGAATATGTTGCATGTAAATTGTCTTCTAAGTTTTTAAATTTTGGTATTTTTAAAAATTTGCTAAGTTTGAAAGCAACACTTAAATATTAATACTAAGCTGTAATACAGAACACAACATTTTGAATGCAATGTGGCATATATTGGTTTTGTTTATTGTAATCCTATTCCAGTTTCACAAGAGAAATCCATCAAATAGTGGGGGAAGGGAGGAAAAGGGCTAATCATGAGCTTGGCTATATAATTTGCACATTTAATATGCACACATCAAAATATCCTGGATTTGTTTCTAGCATGCATATGTCAAATGGTGTTTTCTTTAATATTGACAGATACCTGTACATGTAGAATAATTTAACCTGTAAGCACAGCTAACCTGTTATAAAATCAAATTACAAAACCTGTTGGGAACAAATGAGTTACAAGTTAAGCATAAGTAACGGAGCCTATAATTCAAAAATATTTATACCTTCTATCTAAGAAGAAACTTGATAAATATATCTAACTTATGTGCAGAGCAAGGATGAAAACTGTAGATTCTGCTAGACTGATTTCTGGTAAATCCTGACAATCTGATTTGCAGTAAATACTAATACTATCACAAAATATCAGGACCACATTATTGAATTCAACTAGTAATGTGACCTGATTGTACTAGCAATCCTTATCATGGCACAAGAACTTGAAAATGCAATATAACAATTCTGCAGATTGGTGATAAATGTAATCAGTCATAGTAAGGCAAATGATTAAGTATTGTGGGTTTAAATTTACTTTTTATTACAAGAAAGAATCTGAATTATTTGTTTGCATTTCAGTGATACTGTAAGGCATTTCTATATTTGTTTGAACAGTTTAGGAGCTTGCATAAAATGATATTGGCTGATTTTTTTTCCCTTTGATATATGCAATAATGTCAATAAGCAATAAATTGCATGTTGTATGCAAGGTATTGGTACTTCATAATAAAGGAAAGGAACACAGTTTCTTATTTTGTGAATTTTTCTTTCTTATATGGCAATAGCTTATGTACCTACAATGAATGCATCATGAAAGAACAATTTTCTTTGGGTTCAGTTCCATAACAACTGGCTTATATGGTATCTTGAGATTTCATACTGTATCTTCTTTATTTAAAAAAGGTGGAGATGGGAGTTGCTCAGGTGGCTGGACTTTTCAAGGCCGAAATTCTATGTAGAACATCACTGGGGCCAGGAATTTATACTATAAATTCTCTTGTGTATTGGGGAATAACTTCTATGTTGGATAGTATAATTATATTGCACTGTCTTATAATACTGCATGTTTCAGGACATAAGCTGTGCAGCTGTCTGAAGGTTCCAGGGAAAAAGAGCTGCTGTTTGCAGTGTATTATAAATACGATGTGCTACACAGTCCCTTACTGAATACTAAGATGGGCAACTAAGTTCCTAAATATGGCAATTCCTAGATTCTGTATGTGCAGTGAATGTATGCCTAGGAAGCATGTGTGGTAAAACTCAGAGGTTTCTCTGAGCATCCTCACAGAAAGTTGCTGCTGTTTTATGTCTTAACCGCTGGCTTCCAAGCACAAGAATTACTCATGTTACTGTGGGTTTTCTTTTGTGTTATGCAATGGTTAAATTACTAAAAGAAATCACAAAGCAGTGAGGTGTTTTTTCCTTTTTTTTCCCCCTCTCATCTTTTGAGAGGTATTTAGTTGCATATGTAGATTATTCTTAGGGTACTAATTTTACACTGTTAGCATAGAAAATTACTCATTAACTAGTTGGTCTGTTTGGAAGTGAGTGTTAATGCCTGGGAACAGATATTCTTTGGGGTCAGATGCTATATAGGTCAGATTTCCAACTGCTTGAGGAAAGACAATGGGGGCTTGGTAGGAGGCTTTTGTATTGGCACTGGGCAGCTTTTAACACTGAATGGTGGAGAGGAAGGACTGAGCGGTGGCTGGGAACCGGGGATGCCTTTCAGTGAGCCCTTCTTAACCTGATACATTCAACAAGTCTTGTTTAAAGTGTGAGAAACATTATACCACCTTAAGATGTAGGATATAGAAAGTATTTTGTATATCACTTCTTTGTCATACTCCGATGCAAAGTTGCTCTTTATTTCCTCCCAAATTTTTTTTATTACTCTCTGTGTTCTTGCTAAAAACTTTATTTTCTCTCCTCATATTGGTGTGATAACTCTGCACTAAGATTTTTAAAATTTTTTATTTAATTTTCACAATGGACATCTCATTTTTTGGAGATGGACTACTGTTTTATCTTTTGCTCTGCTTTTGTGGAGTTCACAGTGCAGTATACCTAAGGGTAGATTGTGTGCTTTGTTGATATTGTGACCTTGGTGTTCTTTGTAATGCTTTACATAGAGTAAAAAGTATTTGCTACTTGGCTTATCTTACAGAGGGGGAAAACTATTATCTATACAATGACTAATAATGCAGTTGTTGCTTCTGGTGGAGTGTGATGGTGAAAAGCAGGGAGACGGCACATCGACATCAACAGCATTATGTACTTTGAGAAGAGAGAGTAGAACCAATTCCCTGTTTGAGAACATCAGAGAGAGAAAATCTGGTTTACCTTAGAGTCCTTCTGCCACTGACTTGAAATATTTAGAAGCAGAGATGTTAGTTGGTCTATGGGAGGATCTTATTAAACTGTATTGTTAAGTGAAGACAGGCTAAGAGACTTGCGGTTGTTCAGCCTGGAGAAGAGAAGGCTCTCTTAGACACCTTAGAGCCCCTTCCAGCACCTAAGGGGGCTACAAGAGAGCTGGAGAGGGACTTTTTACAAGGAGATGTAGTGATAGGACAAGGGGGAATGGCTTGAAAGTGAATGAGGGCAGGTTTAGATTGGATACTAGGAAGAAATTCTTCACTATGAGGGTGGTGAGGCCCTGGAACAGGTTGCCCAGAGAAGCTGTGGATGGCCCTGTCGAAGGCCAGGTTGGAGAGTGGTTTGAGCAGCCTGGTGTAGGGGAAGGTGTCTCTGCCCCTAGCAGGGGACGTAAGCTTCAAGGTTTCTTCCAACCCAAACTGTTCTGTGATTCTGTAAGTGCAGCCAGTGAAGATTTAAAATTATTCTACAGCTTATCCAGCTGTTACTGTGAATGTGGTCTTAGAGACTGCAGCGAAGCCTAAATTGGGAAATGATGGAGGCAATCAGAATGTTTTCTAAGGCATATAATACTCAATTACTGCCATGATGCCTCTTTTTTCTATCTTGAGGTTCTCCATATGCTGTGCTAATAATTCCTGCATGCAGAAAGGGTAGAAAGCAATTTCCTCCTAAGTAATCGAGACTATAAAAGGGCAAAAAATGACTAAAAGGATGAATATTTGATATTGCTTTATCCTTGTATTTTTATTTCATGTTCACACTGAATGGCAATGTCCTTGTTAATAAGAAAGATCCTATTTTGAAAGACAGTATGTGAACATGATCTTAACAGCACTCTTGAGAAGAATGTATAAAAGAAGTTTTTTAATTCAGGTAGTAAAATGGTTTGAAATAGTGCTGCTTAGAACTGCTTCAGTGTGGTTTAGAATTTGTCTATCAATCCTTCTGATCTTTTTCAAAAGAAATGGCAGAGAACCACTCATTTCTGTCTCTACATGCAGAGTGTGTAAGTGACCTCTCTTCCAGATTTGAATTTGGATTTTTTTCATTCTAAGTTACTGTAATAACTGTGCCACTTGAAGATTAAATTCCTTTCTACTTTAATTGTTAAAATGAAATAGAATATTTGGGGAAACAATATTTTTCTAATCAGTTCTAATTGTTGCATGTTTATAATGAATGTTTCTCATCTCCCCACCTGCTTTTTGCACCTGACAGCCTCTTTAGAGTTCATGCTGTGAGATGAACATTGAAATAGTCCTGCGGGATCTCTGCCCACTGTTACAGTATAGCCAGGTGTTATCACCTGTTAGCCAAAAGGGATGGGATGAAGGTAAGTCTTCCTTGGTCTGATGCACTATGAGCTTCATCGTTTGTGTGTTATGCACGGAATTTCATGTATGTAGTTAAACTGCATCTTCTGGCTTGAAATAAGGCAATATTCTTGGGAACTTTACTATGTCCATATCTCTAATACTAGAAAGGATACACCTATACAGTATCGGTATGTGCTGCTACTACATTCAGTGGTACTAGCGGTAGTAACTTGCAGTTGTAAGAGATGATTTCACAGCACGAGGTAAGAGCACATACAACTCGCGGAACGCCGCTGCACGGGGATTAACGCGAGTCCCGGTTCGCGGAGTTCGCTGTCGTCGGCAAGGTCAGAACCAGCCTTCGTGCACCTCGGCGTGGCACGGCCGGGCCCAGCGGCCGCGGGCTCCCCTGCGCCCTCTCCGGGCGGCAATGCCTTGGCATCTGCGCGCTGAACGGGGGACAAGCCTCGCTGAGAACGCCCGGCGGCGCCGGCCCCACTCCCTGAGCCGCGGCGGAGAGAGCGGACACGGCGGGGGTGGCCCGCCCCCTCCGTGCCCGGCCCCGCCCCCTCCGTGCCCGGCCCCGCCCCCTCCGTGCCCGGCCCCGCCCCCTCCGTGCCCGGCCCCGCCCCCTCCGTGCCCGGCCCCGCCCCCTCCGTGCCCGGCCCCGCCCCCTCCGTGCCCGGCCCCGCCCCCTCCGTGCCCGGCCCCGCCCCCTCCGTGCCCGGCCCCGCCCCCTCCGTGCCCGGCCCCGCCCCCTCCGTGCCCGGCCCCGCCCCCTCCGTGCCCGGCCCCGCCCCCTCCGTGCCCGGCCCCGCCCCCTCCGTGCCCGGCCCCGCCCCCTCCGTGCCCGGCCCCGCCCCCTCCGTGCCCGGGCCCGCCCCCTCCGTGCCCGGGCCCGCCCCTCCGTCCCCGGGCCCGCCCTTCGCGGTGGCGGCGGCGGGCGGGGCCCCGCGCAGGCGTGGAGTGGGTGTCCGTTCTCGCGAGGCGCTGGGGCCGGCGCGGAGGCGCGGGCCGGGCTGTGCCGGCAGGGCTGAGGTGAGGAGGAGAAGGAGCTGGAGGAGGATGAGGATGAGGATGCGGCGATGGTGGAGGCGGCGGCAGCTCTGGGGGCCGCGGCGGCGGGAGGCGGGCGCTGCGGGCGGGCCGCGCTGCGGGCGGGCCTGACCTGACCTTGGGGGTCGGTCACGGAGTGTGGCGGGTTACGGGAGGCGCGGCTGCCCCGCACGGGCGTGTGACGCGGGCAGAGCCCCCCACGCCAGTGGCCGCGAGGAAGGACTTGGGAGGGAGCTAGAGGTCGGCCCTGGTAGACCCTTGGGGTTTTATTTGGGCTGGAAGGTTGTTACTTAAACCGATTTCGTAATTAATTTTTTAATTTGTGATACAGCACTGTATCTGCGCTTGCGTTCCCCCTTATAAATAAGGTGTACTTTTGTATTAGGAGTGTTTGCTTCTTTTTTCTTTAGGAATTTGATGTAAGAAGGCCCGGTGTGTGGGAGCCATGGGTTTGTCTGCATCCTCCCCGGCTGCTGCAGGTCAGTCGCCAGATGCATCCAGGCAGTACCAGACGGCGTCTCCACCTTCAGAATGTCCCATGCATCAGGAAAAAATGAGCGGTAATCATGCTTGAAACTTAAATGAACTAAACTCCTTATGTGGAAACCAGATGAAAAATCTTAGGGAGGAAAAAGAAATTATCCTTCAAATAAAAACTTGAGTTTTTCTTTTAGGAAAAGTTGCTCTTAAGTAACTTTTCATGAATAGGAGGCAGTTGTTCACCAGAACAGGTGCTGTGTCTGTAGAGACAGGAGGTGGTTGTTGTAGAACCTGTGGGTCATTCCCAATTGTCCCATTTCACAGGAGTCCTGCAGATCTTTTCCTGTGGTGTGGTACACCCACAAAGGGTTAGGGAGCCCCTGCAGAAATGGCAACTGGGAGCAGGTGGATGTCACTAAAAAACATGCATCTAGAAAAGGGTAGCGGAAAGGTGGAATCAGATGAATGTCTGGAGGAGGACATTTGCTTTTCTGGTGACACAGTCAACACATTTTGGATTAACATTGCTGAGGAAATCTTAGGTACTGACAATTCAGTATAGGGGCCAGCATAGGGTAGGAAATGAGCATTCAAGGACATACAGGAAGCTCAGATCTTACCATGGTGTTGGGTCCTAAAATGCAGGAAAGAGAAAAGTTAAAACTGTTGCAAAGCTCAGAAGAAAAAGTGAAATAGCCGCTTGCATTTACTTGAGCATTCAATGAACTGTCCCATTTCGTGTCATGTCTTAAGAGTTTTCATTTTGTATCAAAATACATACTATTTTTCCTGTGTTTAAGGTTGTCCAATGCACATGAAAACTGCTGATCACAGAACTGAGAACACAGATGATGTTCCTGCACATCAAGAAAGAGCTTATGAGTTTGTAGCATGTCCTATGAAGTCTGGTTCATCTCAAGTGAAAGATGACATAGATCCTAGCAATATGGTAATTTTTGCTTATTTCAGATGTTTTCTTTAGTCTTGTTTTTTCTGAAATAATGTACCACAGGTGTAAATAGTGATACTGTCTAAGGTGGAAAGTCTGGCAAATAGCACTATTTTTTTTTATTTTAAATGCTGCTTTTTCTCTTTTCGTGTGCAAATTTTTATATAAAAACAAGTTACATCTTGTTTAACATTGTCTTCAAATTTACACCTCTTTGATAAAAGGTGGTTTTCCAGTTTGTAAATACCTTTTACTCTCTATGAGTTACATGCATGTTTTTTATGCTACGTTGGTAGATTTTAGGTTCTGTTTAATAGCAGTATGGGTAAGTTCTGATTAGTATCTCTCAAAGATTTCCTCTGATTTACAAAAAGCATTGCTCTTTTGGAAGTTAAAGTTTAGGCAAAAAGGGTTTCTTTAGTCTTCCAATGACAAACCTGTGCAAACAGTTTTACTGCAAAAAAGATAATTTTGATGGAATTAAATAAAGGCTGAATGTCTTGATCTTTTTAAGAGCTGATTGATCATACTTTGATTTTTCTCAAACACTGTAACATAAAAAAATATTCATACTCTAGTTTGTTGTTGATTCTTCTTGTTTTCTAGATGCCTCCTCCTAATCAGCAGCCATCCCCAGGTCAACCATTTCCGTTGTCAACTGTTAGAGAAGAATCTTCTATTCCTAGAGCACATTCTGACAAGAAATGGGTCTACCCTTCAGAGCAAATGTTCTGGAATGCTATGCTAAGAAAAGGGTAAATAAATACACTGTGAATTATAAGATGGAGTCTGTGAGCCTGAAATTCATTAAGTAATATCATTAGTTATTATTCATTATTTTTGAAGAGTTTGTGGATTCTAACTAGCTCTTTTTAAAAAGTACTATTTTATAAATATGTTTGTTTTAAAGGGTGAGCTGGTCTCAAAGGCCATGTCCCTTCTAGTGATCAGGAGGATGTTAGGGAATGTCAAGCAACTGCTACTGGCTCAGAAAATTTTCTTAAAAGTCTTTGGATAGGCATAAACCAAGTTTGCAAGATTTCCAACTTTCAAACTCAGCTGGCTTCACGCTAGGCCTATATACTGATAGTAGAAGTTCTATGATTGTGAGAACAACTAACTTGACTTTGCAGAATTGCTAAAAATGTGGAAATTTACTAGTAGGTATTTTCAGTATTTAAAGAAATTTAGTGTAGGCAAGACCTAATTTAATGATTAATATCTCCTGTGACCTAAAAAACCTCCTGTGCTACTGTTCCCTTATTCTTTTGTATAGTCACAGTGCAGGGTCAAGAGAGATGAAAGGCATTTCTAAGCATACTAAGTGTATGGAATACAGGACTTCTGTGCATTAGGAATGCAAGTGGGATTTTTCCTAAGCATTTTTATGAATCCTATGGATGTGCTGATGTTTGAACACTGATAACTTCCTGATCCAGTTAAGCTTTTAATTTAGCTATGTAGAATTTGTGGATCTCTGTGATGATAACTTTTGATAACTACATTTCTGCACAGAAGATGAAGTGATTCTCATGATGCTTAGACAGATGAGCCAGAAGTTTAAATACTTGTCTTGTGTCTTTGCATAAAACCTTAAATCTTGATTCCAAAGTCCATCAGATAAACTGAGGAAGGTGCAGTAGTTATGCTGTAATGCTTATAAACTGTTTTCAAGTTCTTATTTTTTAGGTGGAGATGGAAAGATGATGACATAACAAGTGAAGACATGACCAACATCATTAAGATTCACAACCAAAATAATGAACAAGCTTGGAAGGAGATTTTGAAGTGGGAAGCTCTTCATGCTGCGTATGTACATATGAAATGTTACACATGAAATATTTTTCATTGTGTTATGACAAAGATATGAGACATAAACTTAGATTAGCAGTGACTGGTGTAAAGCAAACTATCAGTTTTTAGATCAGCATAGCCCCTGTTCCTGCAAGAGACAAACTAGTATGTATAAATTTTTCTCTGAAATTTTATGATCTTTGGATTATGGTTTTCTGTTCTTTAATCTATTAAATCTGTGGATTAGATTTGCTGAGAACTGCTCTCTTGACAAATTAGAACAATGGTATGGAGCATATCAGAGGTACTTTATTATACCAGCAGAAAGTGCTGGCAGAAACCGGGTGACTTTTCAGACCTTTAAAGAAAAAAAAAAAGCTGTTTTAGATCACTTGGAGTTACTTTTTTTACTCTTGCTCTCTCTTCTATTCAGTTTCTCTCTTACTAAAATAAATTACCATAGTGGTTTAATTACTTTAAAATAAGACTACTTTTAAAGGTAAAACCTACTTTCCTTTTTAATTGTGTGCACAGGGAGTGTCCGTGTGGACCATCACTGATGCGGTTTGGAGGCAAAGCAAAGGAGTATTCACCAAGAGCCAGAATACGTTCATGGATGGGGTATGTGGGCAGGAAAGGTCTTCCAGGGAGGTGGGAGGTTAGGGAAACGTGTCTGAAACTGTGGTGTAGAATTAATTGTAAGACGTTTCAGAACTGGCATTGGAAGTTAGAATTGCCAGAAGATAGAAGTACTAGTGGGATCTTACGGATAAATAAGTCTTAAATAGGACTTCCACTCCCTCTCCCAGGTTCATACTATCTATTAAAATATCTACGTGTTCTACTATCCATCTTTCCAGATATGAACTGCCCTTTGACAGACATGATTGGATTGTTGACCGGTGTGGAAAAGAAGTGCGCTACGTTATTGATTACTACGATGGCGGAGCAGTGGATAAGAACTACCAGTTCACCATCCTGGATGTGCGCCCTGCGTTGGACTCTCTCTCGGCTGTGTGGGACAGAACAAAGGTAGCTTGGTGGCGCTGGACTTCATAACTGCTCCTGAGGTGTGTACTCAAAAAGTAACTACTTTCCTCCTAGGCAAAGGATAAGTGAATACCAGGACTTGAAATGGAAGTTCACTGCAGCTGTCATTGTTTTCATGATTACCACTGTTCTTTGGGGATGGGAAGGGAGGATGGGGAAATCTGTTGTTAAGCACACCAATGCTTTGTGGTGTTTCAAATGGAATAATAAAGTTATAGTAGCAAAAACATGTATCTTAATTTTCTTAAAAACTGGGGAACCTTTTTTACTTTGGCTCAGATTGTGCATAAGCTTGCCGCCTTTTCATTTCATGACTTCAGTGCTGCACCAAATACATTACAGTTCTGATTCTGACTGAAGTTTTGAGTATTACTTCATTAGTGAAAACTGGAAATTTCATAAATCATATAATTAAAGTGTTTGGATACTTCAATGATGAATAAAGGGTAAAAGATCTGGATTATTTCAAACTGCATGTTTTATTAACAATATAAACTCATGTATTTGTTTTCACATGGGTACTTTACCTATTCAATTACATGCTTCTTCAGAAAATGTCAGTTGAGGTCATTCAGTTTAAAGAAAGTATAGTGTAGTATGAATATTTTAAAGATATGTTAAATTGAGCAGGAGAATATACTCATGCCTTAATCTGCAGTTTATCTTTGAACAGAAGAACATCTGTTCGAATCAGGAAATGAGTGTCACTTTTAAAGCATTTCTAAAAGTAGATAATATTTAATGGCTATTTATTTCAGTATTTAAAAGGTTTTCTGATGTAAGAAAATATGTTATTTTAGTATTTTCATGTCTTTCACATGTGTCATGTAATGTATTCAATACAGATACAAGCCTTGTTTAAAGAACCTCATGCAGTGCATCTGTATTTGGCATCTTGGCTTCATCAGCTGTACCATAGCTTGTTTTTTTTTTATAAAGCAGAATCGCACAAGAGTGTATGACTACACAGTCACATGTGATTGATTATAGTGAGGCATATCACAGCTGTGTATGTAACTTGGCTAACAGGGTATCAAAAGTGCCAAGAAATAAGGTTGATTTGAATGTTTTCTTAGAGTGATGCGTGTTAATGCTGTGTGGCTTAAAGCTTTGATTAATGTTTGTGCTTAATAAGGGAAACTGTCTTTTTTTGTAAGTCTTGCACTGTAATAGCTTAAAATTTGCATGGCTCAGTAAGTTGGAAAGGAGTAAGAGCATATCACATTGTAGCTTCTCAAATGAGGGAAGCTGCCTTCACAAAGCTTCCCAGCCTTAACTGGGAAACAGCTGTACACTCATTTTCAAAGTCCTTATGTTTAACTGACATTGGAAGCTTTTTTCTTTTCTTTTTTTTTTTCTTTTCTTTGTTTTTCTTTTTTTTTTCTTTTCTTTGTTTTTCTTTTTTTTTTCTTTTCCTTGAGGGGAAACTCCACAACTTCCTCTTTGGGAAAAAATTAGTCAGGGAAGCTTTCATACTTTAGAATTCTAAATGGCTCCCACTTCAGAGACAACTGTCATGCATGGTAGGAACAGATATTACCCAGAAGTCTGGAATCCTGAGAGGAAAACCACGCTCTTGCCATATCCGCTTTGCTCATTCCTTTTTCACCTTTCTAGTGGTTCATACATATATATATATATATATATGTGTAAATGATAAATAGGAAAAGAAAAAAATTCCATCTGAGTAGGCAGCGTGTGTACGAGGTATATGAGAAGTGTGTGACCTTTTATGAAGCATATCGGATAATGAAGGAACTGCTTCTATGTTCTAGCAGTAAAGATTTAGGCTTACTGCTTTTTGGGGTGATTTTTTTCTTTTTTGGGTTTTTGTTTTTTTTATTGGTTTATGCATTTGGTAACTTGATATACTGAGGATTCTGTGTTTCTCGCAACTAGATATGGAAAGGGTACAACCACTGTAGGGGGCACTTCAGAAGCTTCAAAAGAATGAGTTTGCTTGGTTGGTTTTGGCAGTGTGATGTTGAGTGCGTTATGGAAATTTGTTATTGCTGCTAAATCTGGTGAAACCTGTCACATGTCACTTCATGTATTCACTGTGTCCTGTTATGTTCCATCTTCCATAGATTCAAAATTGTTCTTTTCTGTGCTACTGTTAATGAAATGTTCTACTTTGTCATCAAAGTAAAAGGAAATAAATATACTTTTCTTAACTTTGGTGATCATACTTTCAGCTATAAGAATTATTAAGATGAGCTTTTGCATGTGTCATATGAGATTATAGTCTGTTACAACTATGATCTTGTTATATATTTGATACATTTATTATATATTATTGTATTATTACTACAACTTAACTATCATTACATCTTTGAATATATACTACTCATTTTTTAGGTGACTACAGAACCAAAATCCAAGGACTAAATTCAAGTGTTTGTTACCAAACCAGCAGTTCTCAGAATAAGAGCATATGACAACAAATATATTCATCCCGAGTCTGGCTAATTTAAGAGGAATGCGAGGAAATTTAAAAAAAAAATCCTAGAAACGTCAATGAAAGTAATTAATTTCTATAATCAGTAAGACTTAAGGAAGTAAACGTGGAGTTTTTACTTTTAGGCGTGGGTTATTTGATGCAGGATGTTGGTAGTTTGCTGTTTTTCAGGAGATGGGTGTCATTTCAGAAGAATGATTAGAATTCCGATGTAAACTTGAAAAACAGTAATTTAAATTGATTTTTTTTTTAAATCCTTAGGAAGGATGTTTTAACTGAAAAACTATTGTTTAGGCTATATTAAAGGAAGTATGTGAGTATGCATAAATAAATACATTTATATAATTTCTTTATAAGCATAGAAAGGTGTGGAGAGTTCATGGAGCTCAAGAAAGTGAAGAAGTATTCTGAGCAGGCCCTTTCAAGGAATTCTGCAGTGACATCAGGTTCCCAGTCCCAGTCAAACTGAAACAGAATTTTGGAAACATCTCAAACCAAGGTTAACCTTGTGCACATACATAAGGAAAAATGCAGACACTCACTAAAGATGGGTCACTTTTTAAATTAGTTTTGTGTTTAGATATCTGAAGTTTACCTATGTTCTGCTTTACTGTGTCAAAGCCCTGCTTGACCTATTTTGCTTGACTCTTGCAGATAAAACGAGTTAGGAGTGCCCTCCCGGTCTGCCACTGAAGATGTATGTGGTTTTTCAAGGATATTGGGGTGCTCAGAAACTGCAATCTCTGTGACTGATAGAAAAGGGCTCCAGCATAACACTCCAGCTGTAATCAGGTCTTGGGTCATCTATATGTGATCAAAAGTGATACTGATCTGTATCACCTGGAGCAGGAGACCATTCTGCATTCAGATACCCTGCAGTCAAGGTGTCTGGCCCAGTGCTGCCATTCTGTGGAGGCACTGACTGTGTGGTTGCTGTGCCTACAATACCCTCCCTACTCAGTGGTGTTGGCCCAACTCTTCTGCAGCTTGTCCTGTTGGTACCTGGCCAACATGAGCGCTCTGTAATTGGGGAGTAACTTAGAGGCTTAGCCTTCTGGTATGCCTGGAGTTCCTGGCTCTGAGTCATCCTGTAACATTTTGCCTTTGCAGTGTATTAGCAGGCAGTTTGGAAGGGGGAGCTGTAGCTCTGTCACCCTTCACTTATTTATTTTTTTCCCCTGCCCCCTAGAAACACCTTTGCTGCTCTCTTTCATATCATTCCAATGGTCTTAGCTGAAGTCTCAGAATTTTTTGGCTAAGGCCTAGAATTTCTGCCCTGCTTTGCTGTAAAAGAAAGAGACTGTTGCTGTACAAAGGTAGTTGTGTCCCTTCTTGATTATTGCTACTTTTTACTGCCAAAGCAAGGTGTTTTGAATTACTGTTTTTGAATTATGAGGTGAAAGAGGTATGCTAGTTTAGTGTGAAATGCTCTCTAGTGTTTACATAATGTATTTGCCATCAGGACTTTAATGTGCTTTGTAAATCTGAAGTCTAAAATGTGGTGATGAATACTGTTTTGCCTTCAAAAGGTGTGAGTGTGGCAAAGGATCTCTCAGTGCTCTCAAAATGGTCATAAATAGACTGTCATCTTATGCACTCCCATTTTTTTTTTATTCCACTCCTGTATCAAAGTGTGGGGAAATAATAGCTAATGTGCCAAATTTCAAAGGATGGAGGCACGGATACTAATACTGCTGTAGCTCAGCAGCTAAAAATGAACTGGTAAACTAAGGAGCACTGCCTAATTTTTGAACTCTTACTAATGTTTGTTTTTTTATAGAGTAGAAATGACTCTTTCAAACCCACCACTTTTTAGAAAGATCTGTTCCCAACACTTACTAAATTAAATGACACATTAATTCTTTGTCTCCCTGTGCTTACACCTGGAGTAGAGTCCACGTAGTAAGGTTCCGCAAGCAGATGTGGAACTTGATGTGGAAGCTGAACTTTTTGAGGGTAGAATATACTACTCAGTGCTATCTGTGCTTATGTCTTCAGTGTCATAGCCTTCCCTACTCATAAGTTCTTACATATGTTTTTTTTTAAAAATGCACAATATTGCTAGTTTTCTGCAAATTTTTAGTAGGCAACTTCATGCATTTTTACTCTCACTAAAAGAAAATATGTTCTATTTATTATTCTACCTTTGTACAAAGTAAATTACTGGCAAAGAACTTTATGGAGTGAATCAAATACGTATTGATTCTCTCATCAATGTTAGCATTAGGAACCCGTGGTCATACTAGAACATGTCATGTTGTAAAAAGCAACCTTTTTAGTTTATATTAGATGGCTAATCACTATTATGTGCATTTCCTTCAAGACGAAATGGCTTGCCAAACTCCTAGAGAAAGAATCTTAAATTCTTTTATGAATGTGACAGTTACATCTGTTTGGTCTTATGTACATCAAATTGCAGAGAAACTTCTGGGCAGAGTACCCTTCTTGACTCCAGACCTTATTGTGAGGCCTTGAGCATGCACAAAGTGATGCATTATCTACCAGTGAGCCACTGATCCTGATGGCAGCTCCTCGCATCTGCATATTTGCAGCATGGGTTATATATTTTGTGACTGGAGTCTGAATGAATCCAGTTTTCAAAGGATAATGTAAATTTATTGGAAGTATTGGGATTGTTATTAGGGCTCATTAAAAAAATTTAAAAGATCATTTCCTTTGCCTATGACCAGTTTGGACCATGGCCTCTCGTGTAAAATAGAAGCCATCGATTTGTTTTCAACATATTATGAAAAAAAAAAAAGACTGAAGTCATGGGTTTTGTTTTCCAATGTTTTGCCAATTTTGTGGTAACTACAGAAAGTTTTAGCTATTTTGCTAACATACTGCTGCTCTTGCCTGCAGCTTCTGAAGACTGTGACCCCATAAACTTCCTGTCTGTAGAGACAGCTAATGCTTTAATTGATCATTAGTGCACTTTCAAAATGAGTTTCCATCTGCCAAAAGATTAAGTGTCTTGGGGAATTGACTTAGAGCAGTTTGATGCATGGAGGATAAATGCAAGTGCCTTTAAAAAGCACTGCTAGATCACAAATCCTTGAAAAACTTACTTCTAAAGGAAAAGTAATAGAAAATATTTTTTTCTCTGATTTGTTTTTTCTCAAATTGGAGAAGGTCTTTTTTGTATATATCAATGAGAGTTCATTAACTCATTTTCAAAAACTGAAAAGCAAAAAACCTCATGAAAATGTTGAATTTAACCTTAGAACAAATCATTTAAATTTTGGTAGTTTTAATTTGCAACGTAGATTTTTTTTGTTAAATGAGTTTATTCCAATAGTAAAAAACTACATGCTTTGGGCCAAAAAAAAAACCCAAACAAAACCCAAACTTTTGCATGAGCTGCACTTGAGAAAACTGGTGGGAAAACACCTCCATGATTTGTCATGTATTTTCACAATTACTGGGGTCGCTTCTGTTTTCTTCAAGCTTTTGCCTTTTAGCTTATTTGGAGAGAATTTACAGGTTTTCATGTTGGTTTCTCTCTGCCACTTTTGTACAAGCCACTTTTGGGAAAACTTCTACCATTGCAATAACACAGTTATTACAGAAATGGTACCTTCTTTCTTACGTATCAGAAAAAGCCGTGCTATTTAACTCAGGTAAGGACAGTTCTAGCTGGTAAGAATGCCATTCTGGCTACAGTAGAGCTGGCAAAGTTGTTGTAGCAGAAAATATGGGAACCGTAGTTGTCTTACAGCAGTGCCAGAGACGGATGTGGTTTGTGTTGTACTGGTTATCCACCACCTTTGTTGTGGTTATGAGTTCCTCATTAGTGTCTGTCTTGTGACCCCCAAAATGGGCAGCTGCAGTGATTTTCACACTCTTCCTACTGGTCCTCTAATGCCTTCTAGAGTACACACCTTTAGGACTGTGTGCAGTTGCGGTAGAGGAGAAGCCTGAGTGGCTGGCATGGAAAAGATGGCAAAAAGATAGAGATGGACATTTTTTCCCCAAATGTCTGTCTACTCCTCCCCTGATTCACCACTCAGGGGAAAACAAGTCTAAATGCATTGTTTTATATATAATCACTAGTGGTTGTCGAAGCAACACCTAATTGATTAAGGCTGTAATTGTAGTGAGTGGAAAGCAAAGGACACTACTTTTGCAAATAACACTGGGAAGATTTATCTTACGTATGTATGAAAGGTTGCATTCTGTTTGGCTTGTCAGGCAAAGTGGAAGATACTGGTGGCACAATCGTTTTATGACAGGATGTTGGAGCTGGTTTAATGTAGGCTGACTCTAAAAAGTGGAGCTTTACTTTTTTAACTTTGCCACATGCTGATAGGAAAGAATCCATTTAAAGAATATGGCTAATGCTATTCTATCGACACTGCAATGTTTGAAGAAATCATTAAAAAAAAAGGGGAAATAAGATCTTGGCCTTCAATTTATTAATAATGGAATATGAAGGCCAGATTGTAACTGTAGAAGTTCATTTCGAATTTAAATATTTAGCATTTTCAGTTGTCTGTGAATACAAGAAAACTTATTACATTAAGATGGAATTTAGATCTTTGACATGAAGCTGATATTTTCATAGTGTGAAAAATATCAAGCTGACATTATACTGTCTTATTTGATGACTTCCAAATGTCAGAGTGCAGTAACTTATTCATAGGGACCTCCATGTCTTGCGATAGTGTCAATTTAAAAGACATTTACATCGACTTTTTTATTTAAACATGTAAAATGGAATATGCAAAGTATATGAAGAGAAGGGGGAAAGACCGGGGCGAGAAAGTTCTTAATAATATAATGAGGCACTTCTAAGGCTAATTTCCAGCACGGCCTTCTGACAGCGGCAGGGGCTGCACCCGGCAGTGCCGCTCCGTCACAGCATCCCCCTTCTTCCCGGCCCAGCGCTCTCGTCTTTCTTGTTATTTCAACTGAATTTAGGGACTTAGAAATAGCAGGGTATACTCTCCTGAAAAGTAACCCCCCTATCGCTTCCTTTTAAAAGTGATTTTATAATAACGGAACATAGTGAACGTTTGAGATCATTATGCCTGGGAGCTAACGGTGCTGTCGGCTGTGCAAGACCTCGGTGTGATGGCTGGTAACGGGATTGTGAAGCTACAATGACTGAATACAAGAAGCCTAATTTTATATTCCAGTAACTCTTTGTGTATGGGTATGTGCGGCAGCGCACCGGCGGGCCGCCCAGGGCCCGAGGCCGACCGGGGATCGGAAGGTCGCACAGCGCTGCGCACCGCGGGGCAGGGAGGGACGCAGAGAGGGGGTCAGGGAAGAAGGGCGAGACGCGCGCGGGGAGCCGCCATTTTGTTCGCGTCCCTGCGGCGCGGGCCGGGCCGACGGCGCCCCCTCGCGGCCGTGGTGCCGGGCGCGCGACCGGCAGGGGGCACCACGCCCGCCCCCGGCGGCCATGTCGGAGCTGGCGCGCGAGGAGCTGTCGGCGCTCGCCGCCATCTACTGCGAGCCGGGCGGCTGCGAGCTGCTGGCGGCCTCAGGTGACGCGGCCGCGCCCTGTCCGCAGCGCGGACCCTCCCGCTGCCCCGGCGGCGGCCCGGCCCCGCTGCCCTGCGGGCGGCTCAGTCGCTCCTGTGTTGGCGCTCGGCGCCCGTCCCTGTCCCTGACCCGCCGTGTGTCGGTACTGCCGCGCTTAGGGCACGGAGCCCAGCGGGCCCTGCTCGGTTATAGTTAGCGACCTTCGCTGTCCCGGCTGTGCCCAACGCCTGCAGGCACTGGCAGCAGGGAAGGGCCGCGCTGGGAAGGGGCTGGCTCTTACCTAGGTAGATAACCAGGTGAATCTCGTACGTGTAACAGGATCAGGTGTTTATCCTGTAATACTTAATAGGGGTGTAGCTTTTGCTGTGTATGAGATCAGCGTGAGACCATGCTGTGCTTGGGTAATTTCTGTTTTTCTGGGGTAAGGTAATAGTCTGGGCCCTATGATGTGTCCGGTGTTCTCCAGCTTCAGCAAAGATGTGTATGGCTGTAGATTTTACAGGGTACTGAGTCTGATGTGTGTGTCTGGTGCTGGTGGAATGGTCGGATGGTCTGTACTCCTTGCTCCCGTCAGCTGCTGGTTGCTGTAGGGTAGGAATGCAGTCAGTGTAGACACCTTTACTTCACGGTTTCTGCACTAGCCACTGTTTAGAACGTCGTGTTAAGGGATGACATTTATCAGTCTGTGCTGTGTGGTGATGTGAAGATGCCCCTTCAGCAAGGGAGAATAAACCTCAGTAGTTCCAGCGTACAACAGCAGTTACTATCAGGCTTAAATGTCAGGTGGCATATGCAAGTGTTGCGTGTCTGTGTGAGATCCAGATCAGAAGTAAATTTTGCGTAGTGCATACCACGGATGTGACAACTCTTGCATATTTGTTGGAGAGAGATACACTCACAGAGATGCACAGAATATGGCTATATTCTGTATCACTCTTCCCTGGTGCCCTAGGAGCTATTGCAGAGTGCTGCTCAGCTCCCCAGCAGAGTGATGGACAGCAAGTGGCTTCCTGCTGGTTGGACTTCACTGAAGTCCTGGGGAATGCTGTTAAAGAGGGATGCAGTGGTCTGCTGTCAGATTTTGTCTGCATATGTGTGTATTCAGCCTGAGAGGACTGAGATTATTAAGAAAACACTTTCTTACTGTGAGGCTGACTGAGCATTGGAAGAGGTTGTGCAGAGGTTGTGGAGTCTCTCTCCCTGGGGTCAAAAGCCATCTGGACATTGTCCTGGGCAGCCTACTGTAGGTGGCCCTGCTTGAGGGGAGAGGTTGGATGAGGTTCCTGCCGACATCAACCATTCTGTGATTCCATGAAAATGGCTTTGTTGTGTGAAGTTACATGCGGCTGCTTTTGAGCGACTCACTTTAAAAACTATGTGTGTAGACAGCCTCAGAAGGATGAAGACATCAGTGTTTGCAGGGAGCACAATTAACTGGGGTAATCTAAAAGCAGAATTTTGTGTCTAGGTCTGCGTGACACACCTCTTGCTCCAGTGTAGGCGTGTAATTCTACCATTTTATAAGGTTGTATTTTTAAAATGTGATTGCTGAAATGTTTCAACTGAGCTTTATCTTCTTAAAGTGAAAAAGTTCAATAATGTTATTTTGGGCATGGTTTGAAAATACAGTATCCAGGCTTATCAGATGTTAATTTTAAAAATTGTGAACATACCTGAACAGTGCATATACATGTCTGTTCCTCCAGATCTGTTAGCCAAATATATGCACATTCTTCTTTGTGCTTCATATATGGAAGAATGATTTTGTGTTTATAAGTTACCAGAATGTAAAAGGCTTAGAAGCCTTCCTGGAACATGAAGTGAGGTGCCACAAATGCAGAACGAGAACAGGCTATTTTATTTATATTGACTTTACGTGACCTTGTAGGGCTTTTAACCAGGCTCTGTTCATGATATGTTAGGATCAGGTATCTCTGGTTGATTTCCATAGTTTTCTGCTGGAATTGAAAAGATTATTTACAACAGTGATTATTGGTATTTTTCTTACTTTTGGAATTTACCTGTCCTATGTTGGAGCTACAGAATCCTTTAGTCTGTATACAATTAACTTCTGCTGTAGTCATTAGCTTATATTTGCTTTATCTCTTTGAACCATATAAATTATCATTGACAGATGGGGCATAGACATAACTTCCAGTAAGACTGTTATGTTGTGATATCTCTAATATATTAAGAGTAATTTGTGTGTAGATCCACAAGATCAAAAAGGAGGCCATTGGGGATTTATGGTTTTGAGGAATGTAAGAAAATTCTTTTGCAGGTCTCTTGGTATGGTAAAAACTTTGGCTTTCTGGAATTTAACAATGAAGTATTCAGAATGTAAAATGTGTTTTTATTAAAACCAATGTGTTGATGAATTTAAATAAACTAATTACAGCGTATCTTTTTTACCTTACATATCTATATGCAAAGATTAGTGTTACAGATAGAAATCCATAATTTAATTGTTAATCTGTTCTCTTCTAGTCTGCTCACCAAGCTTGCTATAAAAATATATTTAGATATTCTAAGCTTGTACGTTAGTAGGTGCCATTTTCTGAATTTAAAAATAGACTGCATGTGTTGCATAAAATGCCTTTGGGCAGGAGAGGAGGGGGATATCTGTCTGGTTGACATGGAACATAAAAAATCTGAAGTATGCTAGAGCTAAATATACTGATAAGCATGCAACTATGGGGAAAATGAGTTAAAATATATTGAGTTTAGTCTGATTAGCACATTAAATGCCAGCAGAACAGTCATACCCAACCTTTTATTTCACAAATAATCACCATGTTGCTGTGAAGACAACTCAGCCCTTGTAGCATGTGCAAACAAAGGAAATGTTCCTTTGGAGCCAGGTTGTGCAGGGTGCCGGTGGTTTGCTCTTTGTTCTGCCGGCGTCTGCAGCGCTGGTGCAGAAAATGGACGCTGCAACGTTTAAATAAACTTTGGATGCTGTAGGTTTTGAACTGATTCTCCTTTTTTAAAAGTGAGTCTGAAACAGATGTAAATGAGCACGGCTGGGCTTTTTGCAATGGCTCAGGGTGATACACTTTGGGATGCGAGGCTGCACTGCTTCCTTTGGATTAGTTCATCATCACAGGGAAAGGTGTGAGATTGTTGCAGGCTTAAGAATAAGATCATTGCAGCAGGAGGCCCTTGTTGAAGGGGCAGGGTTGGCCTGTCTGTTTATCCCTAGGTTACTTCTGAGTTGGTGAGATCTGTTATGACAAGCTAGTGAAAAAATCCTATGAGGATTTTCAGAAAAGTAACATGTTTTTCTGTCACTGTAATTAAGCTGGTAATAGAGTAGTATTCTTTTATATAGGTTGTGCATTTTAAAATCTCTTGGCAAGATAGCTAAAATAAAGTGATTCACAGGCAGGAGTACAATAATGTTCCTACCGTTCAGCCAGGTGCAACTTGCTTCCAGCTGGCAGCACCTGGTGGGGCTGCCCTGAGTAAGGGGTGGCTGAAGGAGGTGGGGCAGCAGGCACTGTCTGTGTCTGGTGTGATGCTCAGGGGTGTGCAGAGACCCTCTGTGGTGGCCTGGAGGGTGCTGGGGGTCCCAGGAGGTGCAGCACAGTCTTTTCTTCTTGCGTCTATGACTGTGTGTGCTGAGTGTAATGGCAGAGGAACCATCATCATTAGTACCCAGGAAGAAACATTTGTCTGGGCAGCAGAAGACAGAGATTGGAATGGGAAGGCTTGAGGTCCTCCTGCATAGCTGCTGACCATGTGTGAGGGTCTCTTCCAAGGCTCGTGCTTTTCTGAGGAGTACATTTACCTTTAAAAGAGCCTGGAACCTTTCATAGCGTCTTGGAAGATTGGACATGGATCGTGTTGGCAGGGAACAGCACTTTGACACGTAGTGCCTGTGGGTATGGGCATGGTTGGGTGTAGTTCTGTTTAATTCTCTGGATTTGCATCGCTGCTTTCAGCACTGGATTGGACTCTCTTTAGGCAGTGATGGTCTGTAGATATTTGGAGACTTCTTTAGAGTACTGCTAGACTTTTATTGTTGGGTTTGGAGGGTTTGCTGATTTTATTTTGTGACTGCCCTGACCTAGAGAGTTCTTTGTACGATGCAGGAAGGAGGTTTGGAAACAAGCCCTTGGGTTTGCTCTCTGAAGTGCTTCTGTCTGTCCAAGTAACTTTTAGGTCCTTTCACTTATTTAGTAAGTTTCTAATATAAAATCATGGAGAGCACTGAGGTTGGTTAGCAGTGTCAGCAATACCAATCAAACATAATTCAACTGACTGTCATATAAAGGAAGGTAAGGTACGGTAGGGGGAGAAGAACGCAAGTCACTTCAAAAGAGCTGCTCTGAAACTCAGCTCTGTTCAAATCTGGCTTCTCCTGCCCTCATAGAATGAATCAGCCTGACATTTTAGCAATTTTTTAAAGAAAAGGGGTGAAGTGCTTAGAATGCATCAAAGGGGTGAAACGGAGAACATCTGAAGAAGATCATCTTTTATCTGATTGATACCATCTTACTTCATGGCAGAGGAGCAAAAGTAGGTTAGGTCTTTGTCCTCACTTCTCACTTTGTCAAGTTTTGTATTGTTTTTCCATGAAAGGTTTTATTTTAGGAATTCATGTACACAATTTTCGTATTAAGCATCTTTGATTATATGGTTTATTAGAAGGATGTGGTCTTTAGGCCTTCCTGCTGCATACTATTTGTATCCTTTTCACTTTGAAAATAATTCTGTTCTAAAGTAGATGCTACAGATTTTGAGTAAATATGCAGATATATAAACATACATTTATATAAGTGTATGCATATTTATATATGTAGTATCTAGGGTCAGATATCCAACAGAGTTGTTTTCATTATATCAATCCCACCGTTGTAGAGGAGTTGACAGACAAGATTTAAGCATATTTTCTCTGCAAGTTGTAGGGGACAAAGAATCCTACTTCTTTATTTCCAAGTCTCTTGTTAGTGTGGAACTGCTTTTGACTGGTTGTCTTCAAAAATATCCAGTGCAAATCTGTTTGCCTGGTATTGATGTTAGAAGTCTTACAGATTTCTTTAGGAGCAAAGTTAGGGCAGTGCCGAGTCCGTCCAGAAAGGTCTCTATTTTCAGTTGTCCTTGCTGCTGCTATTGAGCTGTAGAAGCTGAGTTATGTGTTTGAGAGAGACAGTTCTTTATTCCTGGCTTGTCTAGACTTTGAAAGAGCCAAAATGTGTGAATACTTTTTAGAATGTGTTAATAACTTTCCTTCTACTATGTTGTGGAAGTGTTTAATTTCAGGATTCCCTGCAGGTATAGCTTAAGCCATTGGGTACAACCACCCCACCCTGCACAAAAACCCCACACCCTTATTTTGTATGAAATTGCAGTAATTTGAGTGGAATTGTTAGAGAAAATAATATGACCTAATGATATATGTGTATTCCAACTTGAAACAAACTATTAATGTTTATTTTTTTTATATTTTCCAGAGACGCATGGAATCTCATTTAGAATTCAAATCACTGTGAAAGAACTGCTGGATACAGATGTACTTTTAAAGTTGTTATTTCATTTACCAGTCAGTTATCCATCAACTGTACCAGATATTTCTGTTAACTCAGACCAGCTTACAAGGGCCCAATGTATGGACGTGAAAGATAAATTACTTGAACAAGCAAAGAAGCATCTTTCTGAACCCATGGTACATGATCTGATTCTTTGGATACAGCAGCATCTTAAAGATGTCATTAAGGAATCAGCAACAGTTTGCAGTGAAAAAACTACTTCGTCAAAAGGAACAAGTGCAGAAGATGGTATCTGGATGCTCCTTTTGCATTTAGATCACATGAGAGCAAAGGCAAAATACGTGAAAACTGTGGAAAAATGGGCTTCAGATCTAAGGCTGACTGGAAGACTGATGTTCATGGGCAAGATAATATTGATTCTTCTTCAGGGTGACAGGAGCAGCATTAAGGTGCAGGAACAATGAATGTTGACTAGTTCTATCGATTTACCACTGAAGCCTACATGTCTGAATATTTTGTCTGTGTTTTTCTGAGATTAATGGTTTTGGAAGCAAATTGATCATTATGAGAATAGGCCCAGCAACTTTATTCTGATTTAAGAGAAAGAAGGTATTCTATATGAAAGAAACCAGTGATACTTGTAGACCTGTGGTCTGTATTGCTTTACTTATCACTGCAACTGTACCCCTGTATTCCCTTTGTTTCCTGACTTAAATATGCCTAGGTTCAGTTTCCTGTATTTCCCAAATGCCCCAGAAAGTAGAAAAAATTGTTATGTAAAATGAGTAACAGACATATTTCTAACTCATTACTAACTGTTTCTTTCCTTGACTTGGTGCTCCTCATGCATGCCTGGGCTTTGAAATTCTTGTCTATACTTATGAAGTCCCACTGCATTAGGTGGGTTTTTGTGGCAATGTTGGAGGAGAATGTTTTGGCTTTTCTAAATGATTTAAGCCTGCACTTAATTTCAAACTGATGAATAGAAGTAGTCATGCACTGCTTGGGATGGGCACTTTCAAAGTTTGATTGCTATGTTCTGAAAAAAAAGTCTGTATGTTTCATACAAATTTTTGCATTTTTTACTAAACTTTGAAGATACTCAGTGACATTTAATTTTTTTTTATTTTTTTATTTTTTTTTGTCATTTAGGACTATTTGATTCTTCAGAAAACTTGTAAGGTAGATGTGGACTCAAGCGGAAAGAAATGCAAAGAGAAAATGATGAGTGTACTGTGTGAGACAGAAGTACAATCACAGCATAAAAGGTATAATTTAGTAGTGTTGTGGATAGAGAAGTAACAGAATTGATAATTACATTCTGACAAATCTGGACATGTTAATGAGTTTCCCTTTTACAATGTAGGTTTCAGACATTTGAAGTCAAAGAATACTCAACACTGAAGGAGTTACAAAAGGAATTTGAAACTGCAGGACTTAAAACTCTTTTCTCTGAGTTTGTGCCTCCTCTCTTAAAATAAAATTAAAAGAAAACATGGGACCTTTGACCAAGGCAGTAGTTGACTACAGATGCTGATGGAAGATAAAAGGACTAATGTGGCAAATGTTAAAGCTTTTCTGCAAAAAGTGCCAGAAGTAGTCATCCTCTTGCAAGAAGAAGGCAATTCATACATTAAGACTGTTTTGCAGTCCCTGTTTTTCAATGTTTTGTTTCTTCTCTCTCATGGCAGAGTTTGTTGATAATGGTCTGCTAGAAAGCATGATTAATTTTGCTTTGGGAGATTATATGAAGATATTTCTGTATAAAAACATAGCAAACACAGATTTCAATATGTGAGGACAGCATATACTTAATATTCCTTAGGAGTTCATTTGCTAACTTTTCATTCTCCATTTAATTGACTATAAATGCTAGACTATTGATTTGAAGAAAAAGCTCGTGTTCCTTTGGCCCTGAAAAAACTTAAAGTGTCTTTTTGAATGTTAGTTTTAATTCTAAAATGAATAAAACCACCTAACTGGAGAATTTAAATTCATTAAAAAGCTAAGGTAAAGCCAATGGTAATATTTGCTTTGATAGTTTACAGATTTCTTTTTGCGTTTTATCTGGTTTTACTGTCTGTGCATCTTTATATATCTTGATTCAATTAAACTGTCAGAGCAGCATATATACAGACTTCTGTCTCTCAAGACTTTGGTCAAGTTTTCTGGTTTGGTGTTTTTGTTTGTTTGTTTTGGTTTGGTTTTGTTTTTGATTGGTCAGTGACCTTGGCCAGCTTATAGTTGTGGTTTTTTTTTAGTCAGTCTGTGTTTTACATTTACGTTAGTATAATGTTACAAATTATATACATAATTTTATAAACTTTACAAGTTGTGCAAGTTCTGTTTGCCTAGGGAGAATTGGATACTTATTTCTTAAAATTATTAATGTCCCTTGGTTTCTGTTTTACCTGAAACCATTCTCTAGTCAGGCTAGATAAATTATCCAGTAATAAAAATTTTGCAGTCATGAATTTCTCAGTAACTAGCAATGTCATTTTGGTTGGTTTTAGCATGTACCTAAACATGTGCTTTACTGCTCTCTAAAACTCACTCCTAGAAACCAACTGTCTCATGTATTCTTTGTAAACTAAACAGATTTGATAAATTCAGTATAAATTAATTTATCTCCATTGTACTGGGAGAAGATCAGGACACTTTGGTTAGTTTCTGTCCTGGAAAATTATTATGTAAGATATGATTTCCAGTTTCATACTCAGACCATGAAATTATTCCTCTTTCTTTATTTATTCTAGAAAAGTAAACTCGTAAGACTTTTAGGTTTTACTTTTTTTAGGGTTTTTTTTGAGATATCAGATGCATAAGGGGTTGTAGACGATTAGAGAGTTTCTGAAGTTTCTAAGGAGTTTGGTAATTTTCTTAATAGAGAGTGTCTCAAATATGTATGTTGCATGTTATTTTGTGCACTGATGCTTATTTAATGACATAGTAGCAAAAGTTCTTAATGAGTCTTTCATGTTTAGCACATGTAATACTTCAGGCACAGTAGAAAACAGGTTTTACAAATCTGTTTTATATTATTTTGAAATGGCTTCCTGAGAGATAGGAATCTAATTTTCCATCATTTTAAATGCATATGAAGATGAATTCTTACTGTTATAAAGAAGAATGAAACAGAAGTCTCTTTAAAATATTAAAATAGCATATATTTTAAATTATAGTTTCAAGAATTGAGCTGTTCTCAGGTAAAATAGCTATGTTGAAAAACTCTGTGTCAGCGGAGTATAGTCTTGAAAAGATGCCAGGGGTCTTTCCTTATGCTATGCGGATCTGACAAGTATCAAATCCAAGAAAAGGCCTATGCATGTACAATACAAAAACATAATCAGTATCTCTCTGCAAAACTAAATGTTGTAAGATTTTGCCAGATGGATTTCATGTCCTCAGCCAAATCTTTACTTTAAAACCCTCCAAATTTCTGGAACAAGAATAGTAAGGTACTTTAGTACAACCCATATCACAATATTTTGCCATTAAAATCTGCCTGAGGCCATATGCAACATGCATATAAATCTGTTGTATATGCTTTCTGTTGATTTTGGGAATAAGATTGAATAGCATACCTACTCATGTGATCTCAAATTGCATGTGACTTAAAAAATAATTGAGGCATAAGTTGTGGTCGTCTTTCTTGCAAGATTAGATGCAGACCCACTAATTCTTTTCTCCCTACAGAAAAGTGACTGTAATTAGCTGCACGAGAAAAGCTATTTGTAGGGTCAGTGGTTGCCAGTTTCACTTGAATATAAACTGATGTATTTTCTTGAGTTTTATTGCCTGATGCCTTCTTGGTCAACTGTTTGGCCGGAGCTGGCATTCTGAAACAGCTAATTAAAAAAACAGATAAAAAGAGCAAATGAGAATTGGGTAAGTTGCAGCTCTCTTCTAATCTGCGCTCATCTTTCTGCCAAATGAAGTTGTAAGAAGCTAGATGATTTCTGTGTTTCAGGAGTTGTAAAATGCAGTTTATACAATGGATTTTTACCATAGTTAAATTTGTTACTCACTAGCTTACATTGGACAAATCCACAAGTTCGGTGTAGGAAAGGACTGCAGGTTTTTTGGTTGGTTTGATGTGCTTCAGGAGAATTACAAATCTGATCAGCTTGATACTGTTCAGACAGCAGAGAACATGAAAACTGATGTCAGTCTGATTCTGTTAAAGCAAATGCTTTTGCCTACCCATCAGTCAGTCACTTACTTTGAAGGGTAGGAGGATATCTTCTGTTCACATGAGTAAACAATGTTTTTCAAGGCTGTTCTTTTGGAAGGATGTTGCAGCTGTCTGTTAACTGATGGTTTGTTTGCATTTATTGTAAAAAGAGATGGGCAAACCTGTGAGCCCCTGGGGCACAAAAGTCGTCAAAATAGGTAGTGTGGTGCATGTTCTGCCCTCCAAGGGAACTGAAGCAGACACAGAAGAACAACAAAACATGCAGATACAGAAAAACAAAATGCAGGGAAAAGTCAAAACTCTTGAGCATTGTTAAAGAATGCCTATCAGAGTTTAAAAAGTTTGTGAAGTGTATGTAACTATCAGAATCTGACAATTCAGTTGCAAGGAAGAAGAAATCCACAAATCAAAAATGATTTAACAAATAAGAAGCTAGATTTCTTGTGGATATTATAAGTAGTTCTTCAAAATACATGGTTAGTAAAGCCTTGTTTCTGGTGGCCTATCTCGTTTCTAAACAATAGCACACATGAAGCCTTCCCTGCAGAAGATACATTCCTGATGGTATTCTCCCAGGTGGGTTCCCCAGTGCCTGATGTTGACTGTGCATAAATTGATTATTGTTTACATAAATCTTCAGAGTATGAATAGCTTTTCTTCACCTGTTACCTTGTTCATCAAAGTTGTAGGTACTTGGTTTCTTTCAGGTTGTTAATCTCTCATTTTAATTGAAATGAGTTAAATTAAAAAGTTCTGGGAGAACTTCATAGTATAAACATGCATGCTTCTGTACAGACAGCACAGATATGTAACCATAGTTTCCTTTGAAAATCAGGCTAAAATGAAAGATGTTGCAATAGGATTGACAACTTGAAGAATCAAGTTTTTAGGACAAAAGTGAGGTTTGTTTGGTCTTTTTGAATACTTTGGCGTATTAAGTGTAAAGAAAACAAAAAATGGGTTAAGAAAACAAAAAATGGGTTAAGAAAACAAAAAATGGGTTAAGAAAACAAAAAATGGGTTAAGAAAACAAAAAATGGGTTAAGAAAACAAAAAATGGGTTAAGAAAACAAGAAAGATCTAGAGGAGGGAAGTAACTTTAATGGAGGACATCATCAGTATTAGGAATTCACCTGCTTTTCATATTTAGTCTCATTAATTTCTGCAACACCCCCGACTCTGATTTGTTATTTGATGTTGGAGGAAGGACAGGACACTGTAAGAACTCATATACGAAAATCCTTGGCATAATCAATTAAAAATAATTGAAAGTAGATTTGATTGTTTTGTGAATAAGGCTGATTTTTGCAGGTTTGTGGTTCTGTCTCATTTTCCTATAATAAGATCATTTGTCTCTTATTTCTGACCTACAAAACTCAGATTAGTATAAATTATATGCAGAAGTACTGTAATGAGCCTAAAGAAACTTCATAGAGGAAAAAATATTTTGTTTATGATGTCTCCTTTAAAAATAGTTTAATAAACCCTGCATATGGGTGATTTAAAACTGAGTGTCCCTTGATTTGTTAAGCTTTATCTGTGAAAATACAAACATAATCATGTTATAGTACATCTGAAATAAGATGATGAAAGGTTGCACTCACTGTATTTCTGCCAAAGTTTGAAACTGAAATTGCTTATATTATGAAATAGTGCAATTGCTGGAATCAACTTTCATATATCTTATAGTAGTATTAAGCATTATCATCCTGTCTTTTAGTGCATAACACATGCAACACTGGCAGCACTCTGTCTGGCTTTATATTTTCTATGTGTACATATTTTTATGTTATCTTATGCAAGAGTTATGATTATTTATATTAGTTATAGACATAAATGGAACTTGAAATGTGAATATGGTAATGCCATTTTGCAGCTGTTGTTCTGTGCCGCGTTCATGTATTGGCTTTTGTATTAGTTTGTGTTGTCTAACTTCAAAGTATTAACCCACAGTGAAGAGAACTCTTCAGAATGACAGAAAAATTTGCCTAGAAGACATTCATTTAAGGAATTCTTTGGACTCTAAAAATGAATACCTTAATACTTCCAGTTAATTATGCATTCAGATACTTTAATTTTATGCTAATAAGGTAACAACTGCTGCACTTCTTATTTTCTTTGTGTTTCTTAATGTAATACATGTTATCTATTTGTATCTTGCATTAGAACATAGCTGATCATGAAATTGGAGTCAATGTTTTATTAGTATTTCCCATTGTAAATGTCTGTGATTCATTATATGTATGCATTGTTATCTATTATAACATGAATGCAAAGAGCTATTTTAGGATGAAACTTGATACAAAAGATCTCTGCATGAGAGCAATAACTCTACTTTGTACTTCTTTTCCTATTGTCACCTTTTACATTCCTGCACCTATGGGAAGCACTCAAATGATCAGAGTTTTCTGGAGCTGAATTTAACAGGCCAATTCCCTGTGTTGCTCTGGATCTTGATGCCTGTGGGGTGGAGGTGGGGTACTCTGCAGGCCTCTGGGGGACCACTTTTGGCAACATCGAACTGTTCCACTGAAGGAATTAGCTGGATATTTCTGGAACTTTAAGCGGAGACTTGGGGGAGGTAATTTCAGCGATGGAGAAGAGGAATGGTTGACTGCTGCTTGATCCGAGCTTCACATCAGGAAAGTGTTCTTGGTACTCCTTTTATGTCAGTGCCATAGAGGGTAATAACCTGAAGTTTACACTTGTACTAGTCACAGAGGACAAGGCACAGCAAAACCAGTGCCATGATTTTAAGAATGAAGGTGGTAAACTCAGTGTACCTTTACTTTTCTGGGACATACTTAGAAAAACAACACAAAATGATTTTGTCGGTCTCTGATTGGTCACTAATCTGTAGTGGTTTACAAAGTCAGGGTACATTTTTATGGGAGATGGTGCTATGAGTATCTTTATATAAAAAAGCAGTTCTTTTTTAAAGTAAAGTAACTGAGTTGCTTGTGAAAGCACTGTCCACGTGAGATGCTGAACAGAAGCTGAACTGTATGGATTGAGCTGTGCCAGAGGCTGATTTTTATTTGGTAGAAGTGGAGGAGTTAGAAAGGAACAGACGGCAGTAAAAACTGGTGATGTGGCTCTCAGAGAAGCCAAAAGGAAGTTTTTTTGCATTGATTACTCTCTGGAAAGAAGTTTGGGAGTATGAGCAAAGAAGTTACTACTGTTTCCAAGCTTCAAGTAGAAATGCTTGAAATAAATACGCAGCTTCATTGTCATTTTCTCTTTTTAGTATAAGCAGCATGTAGAACTGAGAACAAGCAGTGGAAGTTTTCATGAGTATAGAGATGACTAACCTCACTCAGGAGCTGTAGGCTGTCCGCAGAGGAATTAGGACAATTCTTAGGAATTGTCCTCAAATGACCCAAGGATGACAGAGGCTTTGTTGAGGCAACAATCTCCAGAAGTCTCATGAGTGGAAAACCAGGCTGTTCTGGCTCCATGTGGTTGGGCAGATTTGATGGAAATGGTGACCAGCAGCTCCCAGGAGCAGATTTTCTACAAAATGGGCATTCTGGAAAGCAGGGGTTAAGAGGGTTGACAAATCAATTTGGGGAAAAAAGATTCTGCTTATATGTGGAATCAGAGAATACAGGTAAGTGTTTAATTTTTATGAGACTTTTTCTGCATTGATTTTATAGAGACCTGGCAATGTTAGATGGTCCTTGCTCCCAGTGTCTTGGGAGGCTGATGTATTTCAGTTCCATGTCAATTACAAAGATAATTTTGGATGATAATGGTGGTCAGTGGCATTACAAGATTTAAGTGCTGTTAACTTATTCTGGATCAAGGATTTGCAGTGCAATTATGAACCAGCCTATAAGTATGGATTAGACAAGGCACATCTAATAAGAGCAAAAACAGGAGGAAAAGAAAATACTGCACTAGAATGGCTACAAGATATCCAGAAAATCGTATTTCTGAGCTATTGTTGTGGCAAAGGAGAACTTCAGGTTTACCTTTGCATTGACAAGGAGCCAAATGCTATAAACTCATCTGGGTGTAAGGGTGTCAGTCAGAGTTTCTGGGCTGTATGGTGCCTGGAGCTTGGCACAAAGCATGTGTCTTTCATGCCAGCATTGCACCAGATTTCTTTCTTCTCCTTTTTTTAGTTGTTGTTGTTGTTGTTATTTGAAGGCTGCTGCAGGGAGGGAGCTGGCAGTTGCTTGCTATGAATTCTGTTATTTACTTCCTACAATACTAATTACTAAAAGTGCTACAGGTTTCCTTCAGACTAATTTTGAAGAAGCAAGGGAATGCTTTTTAAAACCAACAAAGGAACAGAGATAAAACCTCTGGAGTAGCTGTTCATTTACATATTTGAACTGTGGAAAAAAAAAAAAAAGATGTATCACAAGAAGAGGGAGAATCATAAAGCAGAGCATGTACCAAAACTGACCTGGAGTTGCCATGTCTCTGAGCTCTTGCAGAAGCTGATGCTGGTGCTTAGCAGAGGAAAACAGGTATATCTACACAGCAGTGTGCATTGCTGGCACTAAAGAGCTCTTTGTGCTGGAAGATTGGGAACAGCTAAAGGCAAAGGCAAGACTTGGAAGTACAGGCACCATGCTGACATTTTTAGGATCTCAGCTTTTGAACGGCCCTCGAAGTTGTTCAGTGTGTAACAGTGTAATACCCACAGGAGCTCTGGTACTGGCTCAGAATATTTATTTAACTGATCAAATCTATTGGAAAAGGTAGCAACACTGAAACTGTGTAATCAGGTCCAAAGGGACACGGTGAATGTAGAGAGTGAAGTTGTTCAGTACAGGGGAGCACTGGTTTTGAAAGCTTGATAGTTCTTGGTAGCAGGGACAATGAAAAGCTAATCCCTGGGGTTTTTTGCATAGTTCTTAGTAATAGCTATGTAAAAAAGGGAAAAAATTATTCTTAGTCATGTAGTTCCTGGATTTTTTTCTATAAATTCATTGATAAGTTGAAACATGAGTTGTGGGTAAAGTTTTAGCAGCAAAATAAGTTTTCCTTCCTTTAGGTAGAGTGTGAGAAAGTTTTAAGAGATACTTTAACCATTAGGTTTCTTATGGATCTGAAGTAAAAATGGGTTACAGCTCACTAAAAATTTCTTATTAACAGTAAATCATTAAAACAGTGCAACAAATACAATTTCAACTGCCATGGAATAAACTAAAGCAGAAAGATGTGTGTATAACTCTCATTACTCAGTATTTTGCAGGGACTCTTGGGAAAAGCAGCAAGGGGGTAAAATTTTCTAAATAGAAATGAGGATTTAATTTTTTTCGTAGCCAGTAGGAAGAGTTTCTATTTATGCCATTTTCCAATAGCAAAAATAAGAGATGTACTTCTGCAATACCACGAAGGGGGAGCAGAACTTTTAACAAATTTGTAGGTCTCATTCGTAAGTTTCAAATCTAAACACAAACAAACCCCAGCACGGTCTGGGAAGAGGTTACTTTAACGATAAATATACCTAGTGGTAATCTGAATTGATAGCTCTTAGGTTATGTACAGATGTATTTGTGAGATTATTGTCTGCACAGGTAAGGGGTGGGTTTAGGTTTTGTTTTGTTCTTTTTTCCTATTAAAATCAGAGGGGATGCTGAAATGTGCCAAAACATTTGAAAAAGAACCAGTATGTGAACAAATAACCTGCAGTAAACCTCAGGTCATTACTCAAGGTCAAACATGATGTGGGTTGTTCCAAAGATATGTTGAGGAATATAATTTGGGAGATGCTGGTGGAGCTCTGGGGGGCGGGAGCTGGAGCCTGAGGGAAGAGGCCATGAACTGCTGACCCTTTGCAAAATAAAGGGCCCAGGGACCTGTGGCACAGGCATGGCAGGAGCCCACCACCCCCAGACAGACCCCCAGACTTTCCCGCACTTAGATTGTGAGGGGAGAAGAACCCAGGCGTTCCTTTGTGCGGTCCCTCCTTGGAGGCACCAGCTCAAGCTGCTATTTTGTTATTTAGTTATTACACCACGATTAAATTATTTTAAGGGTCTGGATGTCTGAGGCTGTTTTGGGAAACTTAGGGTCGAACCGCTAAGGAAACGTAGTCTGACTGTGAGTGTGGGGTGTGTAGCTGTGAAGGAGCTTCGGTCCTAGCTCAGGTGGTGCAAGAATGACTGCCAGAGAAACTCCTGGATGGTCAGACAGGGAAGTTTCCTTAACAGGTGCTAATTTCCCTTTTACTTTTACAAAGTAAAAAGAGTGGATGTTTCACTGATAAACTGAAGACTGAAGTTCTGCAGAAATAGGAGGCTTTGGCAATTCTAGAAAATCATTACATACTGTGATAAAAATCAGGAATGTGCGGTGGTTATTACTGCTCTTTGGTTCGTTTTGTTTCACAACCCACTGTGTAGTAAATGCAGACAGGAGAGCAATTAAAGGGCTTGTGTAGGTGATTGGCTTATGGTGGCAACATCCTAAGGTTTTCAGTGATGAAGTGTCATTTCCCTGGAAAATTATAGCTGGCATGATAAAACTGCTGCTTCCCATGGAGGGTGCTCGTAGTCAGGACAGACCTGGATTCAGTTTGCCAACACTGAGCTGAAGAGGAGGGCAAAGGTTTGTTTGTTCCAGGAGTAGGTATTGCTGTGAGCAGTGGTATCCCTCACTTTCTCTTACACCTTGTGTTGGTGCAGCTGCTGACTGAAGGGACACCAGAGGGGCAAGATTTCAGTCTGGTTGGCCCTGGAACTGAGCAAACAACTTTGGCAGCTGGGGCTGGAAGAAATGGGAAAACGATGTTCTTTCTGTCCAAGCAAAGAGGGCAGAGGCTGTTCCCAGAAGCTGTTCCTGGACACCTTGTGACAGGCACAAGGGGTTAGGTGGGTATCAGAGCTGGTTTTAGGCTGCATGAGAACTGATGCTGACAGTGCCTCTGGGGACTGTCACCTCATGTATGTTATATGCCACATTATCCCATCAACTGTCCAAGTTACATGGATTGTTTTTATATATGACCATTTCTAACCCTGACACAAAGGACTGTCTTGCTGTTGTGAAGATTGGAATACCCTAATTCCAGAGCTTTGTGCTACAAAACACCATCCTTTTGTGTTTTTACCATGAAATGTCTTTTCATTTATGTGGAGTAAGAAAATGATCAAATAATGAAAGTCAGATACAGAGCAAAATACTGAAAGTATGGGATGCCTACTGTCAATCTGTGAGAAGCCATCCACTGTCACTTATATAAATGGAACAATAATTGTTTGTTCCTCTTCAGAAATGTAGTTTATGCAGTCTATATAAAGGCAAATTATTTAGTGCAGTGCAAGGAAAATTCTTTTTTCCTATCTGAAACCAATTTAATATTAACTGATGAAACCATTAGAAGATACTGAGACCAATATGAATCCCTTTGGTGGATGTGGAGGAGTGGCTTATCTCACAAAAAGCCTGCCTCCATTTTGGAGGTAATGGGTTTTTTATTTTTTTGGTTTCTTAATAATAGAGGGAGAGGGATAGATCTACTAGAATACTCTCCTTATCGTCTTTGCAGCCTATGGTCTTATGGAGAGGAATAGCTGAGAGTTGAAAGGGGAAAAATCCTGACTATTGTGCTTTCCCCAAGATAAGGAATATTTTAGAATCCCTTGTCTCATGCATGAAGCCTGGTAAAAGGGTTCCATATTAATATATGGAAGAGTTTTTTTGGAAAAACAGATCTTAGCCTCAGGAGTCTGCTTTTGACTCTTGGTTTGTCTGGGTATTTTATATGTCTTTGAAAATGAATGTTAAAAGCAGGGCTATGAGCCACACGAGCTAAGATTGCTGCATTGACCTCAAGAGGTGAAAGCACAATTGAAAAGGTCTATTTTAAATGTTTAAGGAATTAATAATTGTTGAAAAGTGCAGATACTAGTAGAACAAGCATCTTATATGCCATGTTACAGACAGATCCGGCACTCATGGGAGGCATTTGTGACAACAGTCTTCCAGTGGGTGACATTTATGTACTTTATAAAGAGACAAGGCCTCTTTATGTAAAATTTACAATGAGCTTTCTAATGTCATCAGGTTTTTTTAGGCTTAAGAAATTGCCTCTCTGATAAAATTAACTCCTCACGTTCGGCCATCGGCTTTTGAGGGCTGCAGAGAACAATCCCCCAGGTCTGTGTGGCAGTGGGTGCATTGGGAGGCTGTGGAGCTGGGGATCCATGGAGGGACAGAATGAGATGCTGCTGACCATGGGCACACAGCAGCCAAGCTGGCTGTTGGCAACAGCTGCTGCTGTTGGACTGAACATGACAAAATGGATGTTCAGCCTGGAGGAGACTGAGGCAAGACCTCATTGCAGTCTACAGCTTCCTCGTGAGGGGAAGCGGAGGAGGAGGCACTGATCTCTCTCTTTGTAGTGACAGTGACAGGACCCAAGGGAACAGCATGAAGCTGAGTCAGGGGAGGTTTAGGTTGGATATTAGGAAGAGGTTCTCCACCCAGAGGGTGGTCGGACAGTGGAACAGACTCACCCAGGGAAGTGGTCATGGCACCAAGCCTGCCAGAGTTTAAGAAGCATTTGGACAATACTCTCAGGCACATGGTGTGATTTTGATGTGGTCCTTTGCAGGACCAGGAGTTGGACTTGATGATCCTATGAGTGCCTTCCAACTCAGGATCTTCTGTGGTTCTAAGAAAGTGCATCATTACCCTTGTTTTTTTCAGAAAATGTACTTGAGAGTTGGGAAAGAGCTTTTTTTAATAATTTTTTAGCAATAAAGGGCCAGCAAAAATTATAGAGAAAAAATAGAGTTGAAATAGTGAATGAGGGAAAAGGAAAAAGACATTGGACTAGAAACTGATGTTAAAACCAGTGTGAGGGAAGGGAGTAGAGAGTGCCAGACACAGCACAGTGTGTTAGAGCTGAAAGTGTGGGAGGAGATCACAGGCTGCAGTGAGGCTTCCGTATGTCTCCCCACAGCCCACTCTGAGCGGTATTGCTCTGTCTGAAGCTGCCACTTGGTCTCCCAACCTTTGTAAACTCTGGATTTTGTAAACCTTTTGTAAACTTCAGATTCACACTGACTGCGTGAATCCCCCTTGTTGGAGCAGGTGGCTTCTCTGTGATGGAGATCAAGAGAAAACAGTGTGTGCTGACTTTAATTAAACTGGGAATTGCCTCTTGTGGTGAGAACCCTGGTGAGAGGTTTGTGGCATTGTTCACCCATAATACATTCAGGTTTACAATGTAGGAACTCATAATCACATTCAGTAGGAAGCCATAAACATTGTATTGAAAGCAGCATGATTCTTTCATCCCTCAAAACCTTTCAACAAACAAACCCAGTAATAGCTAGATGTGTCCAATCTGAATTAATTTTTGCAAGAGAAATATGCTAGCATTTTTTATTAGATGATAAGTGGACAAGGCTTTGGATTCAGCTGTCGCTTGATGTTCTTACCTCCAAAAATAAGTATTTTGTTTTAGGGTATTGTAAGCGACACCTTTGTGGGGGTTTGTAGGACAAACCCTGACATACTGTCTCTGTAGGATGCATGTCTTTGTCCAGCTTTTCTGTATGGAGAAGAGGATATGTACAGAGAGACTACATTTTGCTGAGCAATGCTGTGAAAAGACAACTTTGTGCATGGGCTTGAGAAATCCAAGGAGGTGAATGGATGGCTCTGGAGAAGTGGTGGCCCATGTGGTGTCTGACTACATGCTTTGCCTGACTGTGATCTCTCTTTACCCCCTTTATCCTGTTTATTATGGCAGTAGTAGGTACAAGAGAACGTTTATGGTGTGGATGTATGTTCCCCCTGCTCTCCCAAAACTTTGCCTTCCTGCTGAGCCTCCTGTGTCCCTGATTTAAAGCAGAATAAGCTGTGTTTTTCTAAGAAGTGCACTAACCCATTCAGATGCTGTCTTAGATCCGGCAGCCTGCAGCGCATCAGAGTATTTTGATAAGCATCATGTCTCCTTGGAAACTACTACTTAGCAGTAACTTGATGCTACATTTGGAGTGTTATGATTAATTTAAGCCTTGCTTCTGCAAAGACACATGGTATGGGCCTCCTCCTACAGAAGTGCAGAGTCTTGTTGAGCTTATCAGAACAGCTCGCATGTTCGAAAGTGTCCCTGTGGGGTTTAGTTCTTCTCTGAATCTCTTTAGGCTCTGCTTTAAGCCCACTGGTTATAAATCTCACTTGTTATTCTTAGGTATATTTTTAGGAGTCTGTTGTCTAATTTGATATTTTAAAAACATTTCTAAAAAGTCTACATCTACAGTTATGAATAAATATAAAGCTCCTTCTGAGGCCATTAAATAGTATTTTAATTAGGCTGGCAAAATTGCTTTTGGCTTGTCTTTAGAGTCTTTAGTATCTTATTTCTATTAACAAAATGGTAATCAACGTTAAATTCTAAAATGTAACCGAAGTAGGTCATATTTTTATTAACTGGAGATAGATAATGAATGTGCCCTATATAAAGATTTGGATTAAATCTTCTGAGATGCTGAGGATAGTGTTTTAATTAAGGTAATCCTTATTGCATCTAGCAAACACTGTTGCTGCTTAGAAATTTAAGACCTCAGTCATGCATATTAGTGTTTTACCTCAACGAATCTAATAGAGATTTAATACTTGCATTTGAAGCAGCAGTCTGTCATAAATTAAAAGCATTTGAATAATAAATTTAAATCATGTTATTCTTTGCAGAGTTTTTTATAATTAAGGAACACATTCAGCATTATCATTTTGTAATTTTTATAGTGCTAAGAAGGTGTACTTTGTTGTTGCTCCTATACCTGTTATTTTCACCTGCTTGTGGTGTAGGGAAGTTGCAGCAGTGTTACATATGTGTGATAAGTTTCTCCCTAACCTCCCAGGTATTTTGGGACACTTGGCATAAAGAATGGGACTGTGTGTACCATCCCACTGAATACTGGAGTGGAGTTTGCAAAAGAATGCTTTAAAATGCTTTAAAAATAAAATAATAATATAAAATAAAAATAAAATAATTTTTTAAAAATTTGACAGAAGGTTTACTAATTTGCATTGTTAAGATGTTATGAGTACACTGCTTAAAGGTTTGGTCTGTAGTACTGGGAAAAGGATTGTACTTGATATGGTATGTTATAGTCTATCAGTAGAGTAGTGTATGCAAAGGCAATACTTGTCTGATTTTAATAAGAATTAGCTTAGAGGTCTAAGCAATTTTTATGTATTAAATAACATAACCAGAGACTTTTACACTGAATACATTTTGAGCATCTTTTTTTCCACGAAGACATTACCATTCTTGTGATTTCTAGGTTGCATTTCTAAGCTCTGCTGCTGTATTAATCCATAGGAGTGCCAATGGCAAAGCAGAGCAAGCAGACACTTTCTCACACGCTGCTTTGCTCTCGGTGTGCACTGTGATGCCAGGCTAGCTGGAGTTTGAATAAGAGCTCTATATATGCTACTCTGAGTTATCATAAATGCTAATTTTTGAACTCAGTTTAGCCTGAGAAATACCATTTGGAGTGCATGGGGGTCCTGTCTGCCTTGCTACTTGTTCCCTCTAAGCAGCCAATGGGATGCTTGTGGAACAATTATAAAGAATGGGCAACATCTACAGAGGGGCTCTTCCCTGGACAATGTTCTTTTGGTTTTTACTTTCAATGGCTTCTCCTGAGGAGATCATATATCACTTAAAGTAGGTGATGTACAGGGACTTTCTGGACACGCTTGCTGAATGACATCCACAGAGCCCCACTCCCCACAGGGAGGGAAGAATGTGACAGCAAATCTGCTCTATTCTTCCTTTAAAAACGCTCTCTATGCCGATGTCACTCTCATTGTGCCAGATCTTTCCATTTCACATGGTGGGATGCACAGAAAAGTACAAGCCATTTTGAATTCCTATATGGGTAGGGATTTCCTTACCTCTTAATTCTACTCTTCCTCATGGGGGAAAACAATACTGATATTCAAACTTTAATTTTTGTTTGCATAAATTTAACCCTGCTGCTCCTTTGGGAAGTGTGCTGCACAATTCTCATCTCTTGGGTATTTATGGCCATCAGAAAGAGTATCTTTCTTGCTCACAAGCAAAGAGCAAATCAGTGGGAAGATTGAAAAGATTATTAGCTTCCTCCCAGCATAACTCCACAACCATAAAACAATAGCCTATAAATTAACATTGTCCTATAAATTAATGTAAAAGAATGCTCTTGTTAGGAATCTCATGTTATATGCAGTCAAGTAATATTAAATACTTTGCTTATGTAGTCAAAGTCACTGAATATAACATATTCTTGCTATCTGTAGATGACAACTGTTACAGTAGTCACAGATGAATCTCTCTTTTGGGATGGACAATTTTGCTATCCTAGCTTACTCTGATGTTCTGTTTTGTGGTTTAGTGAAGAATATACAGGGAAACCAGGACTATGTAGCACAACATTGTAGGACAATCTTGTTCAAAATCTTCACTAACTGTTAATGTTCACTATTTGTTATAGATGTTGTCCTTTAAATTGGTAATTGATATATAAACTTTACGCTAATTTACGCTTTTTGTTTTTGGCACCATTAGTTGAAAAATTACGACCTTTCTTATGTTTGTTATACTGTGGATGCTGGTTGCAGTGATTCTGCCTCTCCTCTCTCTTTATTTTAGCATTGTCTAGATTGATGCTGAAAATTACATGTTATTTTTTCTTTCTTCATAAACCTGTGTCACAGAAGTAGAAAGACCTCAGCTATTGAGATCAAAGGTTGCTCAACTCTGCTGGATAGCATGGCATAAAGTTCGGCTGTGATGAATGGTGCCAGGACTTGACATAAGAGTAGCAAGTCTAAGAGCATGAGTCACTATACTAGGTCTTCATGTCTGCAGAAGATTTGTGTGAACTGCTGGCTGAAAGCATTGACAATTTTCCATTAGTAATGAATTACAGTAGTAATTTCATTAATTTCTTCACCTCAGTCAGGATATGTTAGTGTAAGTTGCTTAACCAAGCATCAGAGGAGCCATTGCCGTTAACCTTTAGTCCTTTGCTCTGTAACCAGGACCAGTTAAGAAGGAAATTAGCGTAACATCCCTTTTAAAAAAAATTACTTTAGATAAGCAGTGGACATAATTTTTGCCTGTTTTTAATTTAATAGCAGGTTTATGGTTTTATGCAAAACCATTCACATTACAGCTGACCCTCTGGGAGCTGGGTTTTTTCATCTGTGTAATTTGGTGTCTTTAATAATCTGCTGTCTGTTAAATCCAGCACAGGCTTGATTAATGAATTGTGATGAACCAATGCATTAATTTACAGGTTTGGTCTAATACCCTAAAAGGCTACATCAGTGCTTCCAGTTATTAATGCTAATAAACTTGAGAGAAAAAGCAACAGGAGGAGGGGTAAGGGAAGGTACTATGGGACAAGTTTTATCTTTATTCAAGCATTTATGTCTGCAGCTGCTTTTCTTACAAGAGAACTGCAAAAGCCCTTGACAACAGACAACATCAAATCGAGAACAGCTTAGTAGTGTTTGAAAAGACTGTAGAATTTCTGAAGCTGTCTCTGTTGCACAGTCAAATCCTTTTTGTCTGCTGAAAGTCCTTATTCAACGTAGGTTTTCATGCTGTATTTTTAAATACTACGTAATGGTTTTGCAACCCTTTGCTGTTACATCTACGGCTGAAACACCATCTTGAATACGAATTTATCTGAAAAGTCACTTCAGAACCCTAGGAAGTGATAGGTAAATGTGCATATAAGGAGGCATGAGAATGGTGGGTATTTGACATTGACAAAATTGGCTACAATGACTAACGCATTTCTAAGATGATATTGAAGATTTTAAGATGATCCTTTTGAAGATATTAAATAAATCTACAAGCTAAATTTTGAAATTTTATTCTATTTCATTTTTTAAAAACCTTTCATGTGTCTATTGCATGTAGTGATTCAGAAGAGTAGAGTGTATTCTGTTCAGTCTCAAAAGAGCTGGTACATTGGGGAAAGGGAATAATAATTGATGTATTTACTTTTTATTGAGCAAGTGGGGTTTGGGAATGGGACAGTAATATGGTGTGAAGATTTTAGGTTGCTGTAAAAAAAGTATGAAATTTTGTCTTTGATGCTGAGCCTTTAGATCTTGAAAACATCTTAAAACAGCATAGAAGTTCAAAGAAAGGGCTGTATGTCCTCTCTCCTTGGATATTATCTCACAATACTGGAGCTCAGACTTCTTCAAATTACAATTCCAGCCTTTCCTTGTTCTGATAAATATAATTTAAGAATTATTATTTTAGACATTGATGTATCCATCTTTCTGTCTATTAAAATATAGCATGACGTTTAAAGCCCATTTTAGCAATCATGCCTCAGGCGTTGTCTTTCTAGTGGGGCACAGGAATTTTCATTTGTCCTTGAGATAAATGACACTGGTATAGAACTGGCATCTCTTAAGTCTTGCTTCAGCATCTATGGTAGCAAAGCATTGCTGGAAACATTGGAATGAGACAGAGAAATAACACTGTTTAGGCTGAGCAAAATAAACTCTCTCTGTGTCTGTTGCTTCTTTCACTTCCTTACTGGTAGGGAGAGAATAATTTCTGTTACGTCTTGGCTATTTTAATAGGATTCAGAATGCACGATCACATTAGATACTGTACCTGAGGCAATCTGTGTTTAGACTGGTGATAATTACATGCAAAAGTCATTCAACAATGAGGCAATTATTGCTGATGAACTTTAATAAATTTAGCTGTCAGCGATAGATATTGCTGGCAAGTTTCCTAATCCTATATTTATAATACTTTGAAATTCCCTTATGTTCTATTCTATAATGCATTTCTGTTTAATGGGTTAAAAAAAATCCACCAGAAAATATTGCCAGCAACATATTTATATATGGCACAAATATGAACAAAGAGGTCAGAAGTCGGCCTTCTTACCAGATTTATTGCAGTGATTGGTGTTTACCGAAGAAGATGATAGACAGAACAAGACAAATCCTCTAACTCTCTCAGCACAGGAGAGGGAAAGCATTAGATAAGGAACGCAGGGCTTACACTTCCCCTCATTGTTGATTAACAAGCATTAAATTATGCTTAATGTCAGATGTAGGCAGGTCACTGTAATGTGGTATCACTGTAAATTAGAAGATCAAGCCAGTTAGTGTCTGGGATTTGCAAAATTCTGGAATCTGGGTTCTTTGCTGCAGAGACATACTTCTGTGAATTTCTTAGTTGTCCTAATTGGTTATATGGCCAGGTGAATTTTATCCTTGGAAAATTCCATTATAAAACCATTATTCTTTGGAACAGAAAGCAGAAAGTGACTCCCAAGCTTTTTTGTCTTTCCACCATAGGCAACTGTGAAGCTGCAAGGAGTGGGCTGAGGGAGGAGTGAAGTGTCCTCCCCATTAAACTTTATTAAACAAAGGCAATGCAGAACCGTGCACCTTTTCCTGTGGATCAGTTGCTGTGATTTGGTGGGCTACAGTTCAGGACCCACTGCTCTGACATGAGGTAGATGGAAAATATGAGAAAACCTAGGACAGGGTACAGACGTGATAGCTAACAAAAGAGTATGTATCTTTCTGTGAAATGATATAAAAATTCTAAATATAGGAATAGTTTTTAAATGGAAGAAATAAAATTTGTCTCTTTCCTAATCCAGTATAATACATATAAATCATGTGCCCTGCTCTTATACATTAAGTTTAGGGCAAGAGCTTGCTCTGGATCTCCTGGAAGAGCTATTCTAGCAGGAGCACTGACACCTGTCAGTTTGGGGAAGGACTGTTTTTGTCAGAAGCTTTCTCCCCTTTTTTTTAGGAATGCAATGGAAAACACCAATGAGGTGTTTTTCTTCTTTTTATGTCTTCTTATAATACAAAGGCATTATCTCTAAGGCCAGAGATGGCCAGAGGGAATATCCGTGTAAGGTGTGTGTGTTCTCATCCTTTTCCCTGTTGGCTGTGGTTACAGCCCTTGCCTGGGTGCACTAGTGGTCTAAGCCGACGTGACTCTTCTCACACTCTTCCTTTATCTGCCTAGAGCAAAAGCAGCATTGGCAGTCCCACAGGGTGCTGAGCAGCTGTTAAATACAAGTTCAGTAGCTGGAACTACGTAGTATTTTCTATTTTAGCTGTTGTACTATGTTAATCACTAAAAACCATGCACAGCTGAGGAAAATCTGTTTATGGTAGTTGAAAGTGTGTTGTGATGAGTGTTAAAGTTATGAATGACGGTTCATGTGTATAAGCCTTTGGTTTCAGTTAGAAAAACTGGTATTTGGGATGAGGTTAAGTTTCTAGGGTGAGGCTGGAGATGAATCACAGCTGGATTTTGGCTTTTGGCTTTAACGCCTACAATCTTTTTTCAGCAGCTGACAGAAAGATCATATTGAACTAGATAAGCTGTACAAAATTCCTGCTGTTTTAACCTGAAATCATATGATAGAAAGGTTGAGAGTTGGAAATGGAAAATGTAATGGAAAATGTTTGTCATGAAATGTTGGAGGCAACCTGCAGCAGAGTCCCAGCAGGAGCCAGGTGAGAGTCAGGAGAGGCTCACCTGTGTCTCTCTGACCATAGAAAAAGTCTGTTTTGGCCTGTCAGGCTTTGGCTGCTTGTGTCCTTCAGGATTGCAAGGAGAAGGGAGAGAGGAAACTAAGACAGGGACCCTATGGACAGTGGGGAGATGGGAGTTTTGATACAGGGAGACAGAGAAATGAAGGCAACGAGGACTCAGGGGAGAGGCAGTGGTGAAGAAAGAAGTTAATGATGTGAAAAAAAATTGGGTTGGTGGGTTCACCTCTTTCCCTCTTTGCACTGAAGCAGGTGACAGCAACGTGCTGTGGCTTTTGCTTGCTAGTTAGATCTGTAAAGTATTGAAACATCTGTTACACTATCTAATGACTCCTTAAATTGCTCAGGCACTTGTGGCATACAGCAGTGCTTGCATAAACAGGCTTGTCTCTAAAGTCAAGTGCAGGACATTCCCATAGTTTTCTTACTTCTCCACTTTTTATTGGGAGTAATGGTCTTTTTCAGTTATTGGGTTGTTTATTCTGCCTGTGGAGGAGGTTTGTATAGTGACATTTCTTTTTGTGTTACATCAGAACAAGAGAAAGCTCTTTTGAAAAGGAGGCGGCTGACAAGCATCCAGATTAGTACGTTGAGGTCTGGATGAGTGGATGAGTATGTGGATTATAAACCCAGGCTGGGTCTCAGAAGGCTGTGGGTGATGAGTCTTGCTCTGCATGTCAAAAGTGGGGTACCTGTCCTGTTTGACGTCCCTGTCAGTGACCTGGGGAGGTGGTGGAGTGTACTCTCATCAAGTGTGCAGGTGTCATCAGCTGCAGCTGGGGGAGGGATACCATTCAACATACTCGAGGGCTGGGCTGCTCTTTAGGGACACTTAGCCAGGCTGGAGAAGGGACCTCATGAAAATCAATGGCAACAAATGCAAAGATCTGCGCTGGGAAAGGAGAAACCTCTGAGTTTCATCCCTGGGATGGGCTCTTGGGAGGAAAACTCTATGGAAAAGTGCAGCAGAAATGAAAGCAGGAAAGACATCCTTAAAGTGGAATAAGTTCAGTGAAGGGCCACCAAGTTGGTCTGGGGCTGGAGCCCTGTGAGGAGAGGCTGTGGGAAGGGGGTTTGCTCAGCCAGGGAAGGGGATGGATGTGAGCACCTACCAGCAACCTGCCAGTGTCTATGAGGAGGTTGTGGAGGAGACACAGCCAGGCCCTTAACATTGGCGAATGGAAGTGGGGATAAACTGAAACAAGACATGCTCAGGCTGATACAAGTAGGGACTTCCCACATGTGGGGGTCCAGGGAGGTTGTGCAGCCTCCATCCTTGGAAGTTTTCAAGAACCTGACAAAGCCCAGAGTCACCTGGTCTGGTCTCATGGCTGACCCTGTCCTGAGCACAGGCTGGATAGGATGGACTCCCATGGTCCCTTCCAATCTGACCTGTCTGACAATTCAGACAATTGAATATGAGTAAGGGGAAGGGAGTGGGAAGAAAGAAGTTGATCAAAATGTATTGCTCAAAAATTCAGTGGTAGGCAATCTAATGTTGTTGTTCTTAAACATTTGGGTTTCCATGGACTCCCCAGTCCAGAATCTGTTTGCCCAGTGCAGTCTGTTTAGATTATATTTAACAAAATGTATTTGTTCTAGTTGGATAATTCCTGAAAATAACACTGGGCTAATTTATCTGCTTTTATTCAGGTCAGCTCAGTCCTGCTTACTTCTTCTAGTGCTGGAATGACCCCGGAGAGATTTGTAACTTCAGATGAGGATCTTAAAGGTAGGTCTCTTTTTCTTTCCTTTTTCTTCTTTTTTTCCCCTCTTTTTTCCTTTTTTTTTTTTTTTTAATTTTAGGATTTTTTTAAAAAAGATTTATTTTACCCACTTATTTTTGAAAAATTTGTAGTCTAAACTGGAGTTCATCTTAAGTACTATGCAGCTACAGTGAAATAAACAACTTTCAGGAATAGTCTGAAAAATGCAGGGCCCTGCTTTTTTATATGGGAAGAAGCAAATGAAGCTGGGAAGCTGGTTGTAAAATTCAGCTGCTGGTGCCACCTGAGCAAAAGCAATTCCTTTCCAAGGTGCAAGAATGAGTCATGCATTGTGCTAGGGTTTGTGATTTAGGCAGATGTGCTTCATCTCACACTTCCAGCCGGTATAGCAGCTTCTGCAGTCAGTTCCCGCACCTCAGTGGCAGTACACAAGTTGCTTGTGCTGTCCTAACCCAGGGATGTGTGTAAGCGCTCACAAACAGCATCCAGCTTTGCCTGTGAAAAAGAGGCAGGATTGGGAGAGGAAATGGTTTGTAGTAGTTTGGTTTGTCCTCACAAAGACATTAATGAAAGATACGTGGGTTCAGGGTGTCATGAAGTGGCCTGAGCTACTGAGCAGCCACCCAGCACTGAGCGGTGGCTCCTGTGCTTCATGCTAAGTGTGTCCAGACCTCTGTGTTTAGTGGATTCTAAGGATGTAGGAGAGGTTGTGTAGAGACCCCACGTGCAGGAGCCTGATGCCCCCCGCCTGATTTTTACCACGGTCCCCTCGAGTCACTGTACAGCTCCTCAATCAGTGCCTGCAGAGCTCTGTCCCCCAGGGCTCCCGTGAGGCCTTTGGATGTCAGGTAAGTAGCAATTATTAATCATTAGGGCTGAGATTATTCACACTGTTTGCTTTCCTCACATTCATTCCTCCCTTTCTTATTCAAATAAAGCGACATTTAGTAGAAACTTACAGCGTAGCTTTTTATCCCCCTTTCAGTGGTTTATTTGATTTCATTGATCTTTCTAATTCATAATCAAACCGATTTTTGTAACCAGAAACTGTCTGATCTTACCCCTTTCATTTTGCTGTGTACTGGAAGAGCAGTTCAGGTTTGCAGAGCTCAACGGTCTTTGTTAATTTGGGCCCGGGTTGTGGAGCAGTCTGAGCTTTCTGCACGCCCTGGTACGGGTCAGGAGCAGGGAGCCGGGGGAGCCTGGCGCTGCTCCTCCCCTGGGAGCGAGAGCGCAGACGGCCGCTTGCGGGGATGCCTCGTGCCCCGTGGGCTTGGCGCTGCGGGGCTCCTCCGGCTGTCCTCAAACGAGAGGTTTGCTGCCCAAAATTGGGGTCCATATGAGACCCCAAATATCACAGATGCCCTTTCAAACATAGCAAGAGCCGCGATCTCAGGAAGTTTTCGATAGAAAATGCTTTTCTAGAACTGCCCCTTCCCGTTCAGCAGCTTGTCCGGTAGATCACCTGTCTGAAGGTAGCGGCATTTTAATGAGACGAATCGACATATTTGAACGTTTCCCACTGCTTTTTCCCCTCTCTGAGTGCCAGAAGGAGACAGATGGTGTCGAAGCCCACGGAGAAGGGAGCGGGGACCGAGCTCTCGGGAGGACCCGTGTCTAGTAAGTGGGAGCCGGAGGGGCCGGCACCAGCGGGTGTCGCGGCCCCAGCGCCGGGCGGAGCGGCGGCAGCGGCTCCGCGGCTCCGCCAGGGGCTGCTCGAGCTCCGCGGCGGCGCCGGCCCGGGCTCGGCTGCTCCGCTGCTCCGCTGCCCCCGCCCTGCGCTACCCCCGCCCGCCCGTCCCAGCCCCGCTTTGCTCCCCGCGGCTGCCGGGGCGCCTCCCCTGTCGGCCTCTCACCCCCCTCCAGCCCCTCCACGCGGGCTGTAATTAATTCCCCGTGCCACCCGGGATCTTATTCCTCCCCCCGCTTCCCCCCCCCAAGGTATGAGCGCGGTGATTTAAACTCCCGGTCGGGAAGGGCCGACTGTCGCTCAGCCCCCAGCGATAATCGGAGGGGAAACGTGTTCGCAAGGGATAACTCACGCGTGTCCCTTCCGCAAGGTGGTATCAGCGCGATTTTCGGTCTTGGCTATATGCCAAAGACAGTGTTGTGGTGCCTGCTTATTCCTCTTTCCGTGCTTTGGAGTTGTTGGTTTCTTTCTGCTCATTTTCTGTAAAATGGAGACTTGAAAATGTACTGCTTTAACAATGGAAAGCCTCTAAAATGCCCTAAAAATGCCTTTAGCAATGCCACAATTCAAAAAGGTTCATCTGTGATGGAGAGCAACACCACAGTAGGCTTGCTTTCACTGCAGAACTGTGTAAGGTAATATGGCATTGAGTGATGCCATTTTTGTTTTCCCAAGGCTAATATCTCACTTGTAATTGTTAATGAGTTAACACCAGAGATGCAATAGATTGGAATAAGCAGGATGCAAGGCTATAGAGATTTCAGTGGAATTTATAAAGAAAATCTGTTGTCAAGCAAAAACTCCATTTTATGTTTTTTGAAAGTGAAGTCACAGTAATTACAATGCTTTGATAAAATGTTTCACCTACATAATTGGTGTTCTTGCAGATTTATTCTGTTTCTGTTGCTCCTTAAGTCTTTTTTGTCTTGTTTTGTTTTAATCTCCCAGACTTTTACAACAGCTGCAGTGGAAAGACCGGAGTCACAGTTTTTTTGGGAAAACGCGTTTGCTTGTCCTGTTTTTTTTTTTTTTTTTAGTTCTGAGTAGGCTTCAGGAGGTTTATTAGTAATCGTGCTGAAAGCATGTTTGTAACTGTGTGATAGTTGTGTGCTCTGTTGTCAAAAGCCTTAACAAACCTTTAAGTGAGTCTAATTAAAGCAGCCTTTGATAATGGCAATAATAAAAGGATTACTCTAATTTACACTGTAATGAAAGTATTGTGCTATTAAATGTTACAGGAAATAGTGAAACTGCTTTTCCAGACTAGGTAGAAACTGCATGCTGTGCTTTTATGATCTCAGTGAAGTCCAAGTGATCATCTTTCCAGCCATCAGCCAGAACTTCGGAAATGAGATAGTTCTTTCCTCTTCTGAGAGAGAGACGTGTGTAGTCCAGTTATCCTGTTTGGTGTTTCCAGTTTGTGTTTCTTATCTAAACTTTGCACATCTGCCCCCAAAACCTGTCAAATTAATGGAGATCCAGCCTGACGGGTTTTGTGGTGCCTAAACACCAAGCTTTGGGCTGGTTTTTTTGGTTTTTTTGGTTTGTTTGTTTGTTTTTTTTTTTTTCTCCTTGGAGTTCCTTTGCAGTACATTGTTTCTTGGCATCTTGTCCTTTAAGCCAGGATAGTTTCAGAGGCAAGAAATGACAACTTCTTTTTTGGACCATGATTCTAGATGCCAATTGGATTGCCCTTCTCAAGTAAACAGGTTGCCAGCCTGCGAAGGATGGTGTGGTGCCATACACATGTCAGCAGGACATATGGTTTTACACTGCAGGTTAATCACCACAGAGCCTCATGTCATTTCTCCACTTTTCTGCTGCAGGTTCTAGTTTCATTTTTATTGTGTACTGAATTTTGTATTTATTTTCATGGGACCCTGGATGAAACCTGAGTTTTATGTTTTTGAGAGGAGAATCCAAAAAAGAAAAGCAAGCAACTTACCCCATGTTATTTCCTAAGGTAAATTAGAGCACTGAAGTTCAGTTATATCTCATTTTCTGAACTTTCAGTGTTGCAGCGACTGAGCGTGTGAAGTGGCCAAACTATGACCAACTCACACATTGTAATACTCTTTACATGATAAGCTGTTAGAAGGACTAAAACCATATACATTTAAATATTGAGAAACGAGAATAAGATGAGGATCGGGAACCTTAGAGCAGAATATAAAATGATGTTGCTGCAGCTGGGGCTCATGCTGATCCTGTGTATTGTAAAGAAAACACTATCATAACAATAATAAAAAAAAGATAAGCCACTGAACTGTGAATTCCAGGTTCACTTTTCAGTTCTACCTAACTCTTTGTAACTTTACAATGAAAGATTCAGAAATTGGAGCCAATTACCATAATATGTGGTGGTTTGGTGGGAGCATGTTCTACATCAGACAGTTAAAAGGTTTTATTGCTATTAGGAGCTTGTTAATGCCCTTGATAATGTCTCTAGTTGCTTTGTAATGTCTCTTGTTGAAGTATAGAATTCTTTTATCTTCTTATTACATTATGCAGAAACTTGAATTGAAACGATATTTGCAGGAACATTTAAAGTAGTGCATCAATCAGTTTCAAAGAAGAGAAAATGTTCTCAGAATAGGTTATAAAAGGATAACTGTCAGTTTTATTTTGGATGAACAAAGAAACCAACGTAAAAAGCACTTTATTGTAAAAGCACACTGTGCAATTCAATAAATATTCCATATAAATATAAAGGAAAAGAAAGTTCATAATTATCTGATGACTTGAATATAATTTAAGTAATACTTTCAGAATACAGCAAGCAGTGAAACACCTTCTTCTTTGCCATGTATTCCTACCCCCAGATCAAGTCCTTAGTAGGAGATAGCTTGAATCAACTTGTTAATGATTTGAATGAATAAAATATGGTTATAATTTAACATTATCTTCCAGGGATGTAAACCTCCTCACAAACCACCTCACTGCATTAGAAAAATAGCAGTAGCATCTTCCCTCACTCTTCTTTTTTTTTGTTTGTTTGTTTTTTCCTCAAATATGATTTCTTGTTATTTGTTTTCCCCCTGGCATTTTTTACCTGCTTTAGCACAAGGTTATTTGAGTATTTATACATTTGGATTACAAACTTTCTATATGAAATACGTTCTATAAAACACTTGCACGTGGTTTTATTATCCTGGAAAACAGTTGCAAATAGAATGCTCCCTGAACCAGTAGTAGCTTGCTAGACCACACAAAATATGGCATGTTGCAAATCTCATCTTGTAGCCTGTAAACCAGAAGCAGCTCTCTCCCCTTCCCCCTTCTTTATTTTCTAAAAAAAGAAGGGAAAAAAAAAGAAAATACCAAAGACTGCACATAGAGAGTTGTAAATGCGCTGCTCACACAGCAAATGCTTCCTAAAGAAATTAGAGTGTCTTACCCTTTGGATCCATTGTCTTTTCAGAATCCAGTGTTCACCCCTTGGCTTCAATAGGGTAGAATACTTGTAGTTTAATAATTGCATATTTATTTCTGAAGAGGCAAAGAAGTAATTGACTGTTAATGCACTGATTTATTTTTTTTTATTTCAGTTTTTTTGGTAACTAAATTCTATGCACAAAGGGTTTCTACCCTTTTTTGTTAGTCATTCTGAAAGGGTATACAACATATCTGCATTATTAAACTGTCTATTTTTTCACTTTTGAAACTTTGGAAAGAGCAATATTTTTATTTAATAATCACATCACAAGAAACCCACCTTGCTCATACCCTCTTCTCAATTCTCAGCTTTAACCTAAGTATGTTTTTAAACTTGCAGGTGGTTTTTTAAATTAAAGGCTATTAAAAAAACCCCTTTGGGTTTTAGGGACTTACAGCAGTGATTTCATTGAAGTCTGCTATAATTGACCAATCAATTCATAATATTTATAATGTATTTAAGATGAAATTTTATTTCCCTGACACATTTTTCTGCATGGGACTTCCCTCCTTTAACTGCTTTCCTGTGTTTCCATGCCATGCAGCAGCTTTGAAGATTGGGGTGCCTGATGGCCTTTGTCCCCCCATTACCCCCTTCTTCCTGCCCTGTGCTCCCCTTCTCTCTCTGGCTGACACCTGCCTTTTGTGGCACAGGTGTCAATACAGTGCCCCCAAAAGAGTTTATTTAATAACACTTCAGGCAACTTCTGAAGGGGCACCTCTATAAGTTACTGAACCCTTGAGAAAGCAATGATTTACAGTGAGCAAGCTGGCGGGTTGCAGAGGTCTGTGTGCTTTGCTTAGGAAAAAAATAAGGTGGTTCCCATGGCAACTCCCCCATGCTGTGGATGTGACATCCTGTGCCGGTAAGGCAGGGGCTTGATGCGAGGTGAGCCCTCCTTGGCCCTGTGTGCCTGCTGCTGCTGCATGGGCAGGCTGCTATGCATCTCCATCCCTGCCTCACTCCTATACTGCTCTTCCCAATGAACATGCTTCTTCCCTAAAACATGGAAAAATCAGCCCCGTGTTAGAAAACCCAAACACCCAAGGTAGACAAACGTGACACTTTAAGAAATACTGCACAGAAATCACAACCAAGCCCATGATAATCTTGAGATCTTACCAGAAAGCACTGTTTTTCCAGATCATCAGCTCTTTCCTCATTTGGGAAAAAATATTTATTTGCCTTAACTTTGTCCTTTAATCTTAGTTATTAATAAAGCAGCCTTTGCTGACCTGAGATGTGTGCAGGGGAACAACAGTGCTTGCTCCAGGACCACATATCAGAAACCTGACTTGAGTAATACATTGAAACTATGCAGTAAAAGCAGCTTGCGCTTTATCTAGCATCTGTTCGAAAATGTAGGTTACTATGACAAGGACTCTCGTTTTGCAGGGAGTACCTAGTAACTAGACCCAATGCCTTTTCAGAGCAGGACTTTGGTTCAGGGTGTTGCCAAGCTCTGCTTTCCACCTAAAGGTGTAAAAGAGGTAAAATACAGAGCGTCCTTGGGGAGATGATGGTCAAGGGTTTCTAATGTATTATGAGTTAAATACGAGACATATGTCATATAAGGAATTACAGAAACATATGTAAAATTGTGCTAGTTGAGCTGGAATGCCCCTTGTAACGTGTAAGACTTTAAGTAACTCTGAAAAGAAGAAAGGAGGAGGAAACTGACTTTCCTAGATTGAAGCATTTTCAGAGGAAGAGTAGATGTTATGAATAGAGATGACAAAGGCAACAACAAGACAGACTTTTGCATGAAGCACAGAAAGTTGGTCTATAGAAGGAAATGTAGTGGCTGGGGTGACAATAGTGTGAACCATGAAGAACCTTAAAACTGAGGGGTGTTTCTTGTTTTACTATGATATGATAAAAAAAGAAAAAAAAGTGTCTAGCAGTAGCACCCACAACACCCAGCCAAGAAAAAGAGACGTGAGAGGCTCTTCTCTAGTTTACCAATTTCTAAATAAAAATGGAGGGGAGGCTTTAGAAGGAGAAAAATCTCTGAGCTTAGTAGCCTTGCTTGGTGTTTTTGCTGGTTGTTAATAATGCTCCTACAGGTATGACCTGACTTAGAGTACAAAACCTCTGGCTGAGGTAGCAAACATCACTGTGACAGAACAGGACTCAGTTGAGATTGCAGCAGAGGAAAAGTGATGTCTTGGCAGAAGAATTGAGTGGGAAGTGACAGCTCTTGCTGTAAAAAAAGTGGAGAGTGTCTAAGAGTTAAAACAGATTCTTCTCTGAAATGCCCATGTAGCTTCAATAGCTCCACAGGAGTTTTAGGATTACAAATGACAGCAAAATTTGTGCCATTCTGCATAATTGTATTCTCTACAAAGAAAGTTTCCTACATCTCCTAGCAAAGACGGTACTTTCATTAGAAGGAAAATAATTTCAAAATGACATTTCTTTGTGCCAAGGATTAAAAAGGTCTAACAAGGAGTTCTAAGAAAATAATGAAGCATTTACATTGAATCCTTTGGTTTTACAGGTAGAATAATGACATGAAAATAAAAGAAAATTTTAATTGGTGAAGGGAAGGGGAAACATCTTAGTTCCTTACTTGTCACTATGTTCATCCTCTCTTGTAACTCACACCATTTTCACTGACAATATACAGAACTATATTTGTCTTTACTGAGGTTCAGCTCTGTTAAAAACAATCCAGTTCTCTCTGTTAATGTAAGATTTCAGCCTCCCTTAACATGAGTCTCTGACAGACAAGGATGAACCCAGAATGTCCTGGTTTGGCAATGGTTCAATCCCTCGTAATTTTGTTAATTTAAATTTAGTCACAGGCAGCACACTCAGGAAATGCCATCTCTCTTTGCCCCACCGCAGCCTAGAAACTCTCTGTGATCGCTCTGTTGTCATAGCTGGAGAGCATGAACCCTCTGTGCTCAGCTTGCAGTTCCGACTGCCATGTATGGACATTTCTAATTACTTTGGAGGCGCTCCATTTTGTACTGCATGCATAATTAGTTAGTTATTTACATTTTATTTTAGCATTTTTTCTAGCCAGTACACTAATGAAATCCCGGTGTGACATCAGAACCTCCCTGTTGAAGAGGGTCTTCCCTTCAGGGATCAGCCACCCTTTTAAATTAATGAGCCGCTTTACAGAAACAGCTTCATAATTTTATGTGCAGTGTTTGCAAGGAAATTTATAAATGGCCTGACTCCTTTCAGATCCAAAATATGTCGAAATTAAAAGAAAATCCCCCACTAGTATTGCATGCTTTGGGTCATCTCTTATGTGGATTTTTTATTTCACATATTTACCATAACTCAGGGAAAAGGGTCCTTTCTCTTTCACAGGGAGAAGCAGAAGTATGGATGGGAAGGAAAGGATGGGTGTAAAGAAGCTGATTAGCACTGGAGTTCCCAAAAGTGTAAGATGGGCTGTAGGTAAGAATTAGTAACATCATATTATTAACAAACAAACTTGTTTTTTATTTGAAGAATATAGGAAATACAATTAGTCTCCAAAAATGAGCTTCTTTTTGAGGCATTGTTTTTGTAAAAAAATTGAAAATTTTGAATCTTAAGAGTTTTTTTTTGAGTTTAATTGAACAAAAAACCAACCAATCAACCAAACAAAAACATAAAACCCCCAAACAAACTGAAACAAAACCAAAAAAAGCAAACAAAAAAGGAAAGAGAAAAGGTGTTGCTTAGCAACAGCCTCATTCAAATTGTCAGAAATTGGTGTATTTGCTAGAATTTTGGAGATACTTAGGGAGATTGCCAGGTATATGGTTTAAGGAGAGAAAGGAGCTAATATCCAAAATGAAGAAGGGAACCTCTACTGCCATCAGATGAAGAGTGTGCACTTGGTTTAATGTGGTTTGAAACACACTTCTGGTTGCCTGGGTTAAGCGCATTTGGACTTGTGTGCCCTTGTTGTTTCAGTGATGTGGGACTTGTCCTGTTGTAGCAGATAGAAATGGACAGTTTCTTTGTGACATTTGTAGATGTGTTTATTTTACTTCATTTTTAGTTATGTTCATCTTCTCTCTGCTCAGCCTGGTTTACTCAACAAGCAAGCTTGTCTTGAAGACAACACTTTCCCTTTGGTAGAGCAGGAGGACATGCTGGCTGATGTGTTTGCAACATCAGCCTCTGCCTTACGTTTTCTTGTCTGAATTCCTCTTCAAGAGTCCAGTTCAGCACAGAAAAAGCAAAACTGCCAAGTGTGCATACCTGGGTGGAGGGTTATGTGGAGAGGAGTGGGGGAAAGTGAAATTAAGTGAAATTCTGCACATGCCATTTTCTCTTTCTCCTAGAGAAGTCAACCCTTTTACTGTAGGCCTGGGAGAGCAACCTCATCACTGATAGGAAGTCCCCAAGCCACAGTGGAAGGCTGTCTCATGGTGTTTTGGCCATGAGCTACAGGCTTAGGTGTTTTCTTGTCTCCATGTAATGCTGTCTCTGCTTTGTGCACTAGCAGGCTGACCCCCTTGCTTTTGGACTGCCACACTGTCACTGTTTTGTGACTTGATTTATTTCTTTTAACCTTTTGAGTTCCCTCCCTTTCTTTCCTTGATGTATGAGGAAGGAGAGAGAAGCGACTCAGCAATTCCATATACTCTTGATTTGCCATTCAGCAGCCTGGAGAGGAATCTCCAGCCTCCATATATCCTTAAGTCAGGCAGGATGAAGAGGACGTGTGGGCACTTGGCACTGACACTCTAGATAACTGGGCTTCAGGGAAAGCATCCTTGAGGGTGTACATTAACCTGCATCCCTGTTGTGAGCCAATTAGCCCTTTGACTTCCCCAGTAGTGCTAGGGATTTCTTTAACATCACTGTAAAAAGTGTTTGTAAGACTGGTTGTTCTGTCTGGACCCTGATGGGTGGATTTCTGTGTGGTGCAAGAGCTGGAGCATGTTGCCTCTTTGTGGCCGCAAGTATTTACACTCTCTTGTACAATACAGGGAAGGAACTGCAGGAGGCTGTCTGAAATATCAACTCTGTTTTGAAATGGACCATTCCTTTGTTCCTGCCGTCTTTGTTGCTTTTTGGACAATGGCTGCCTTTCCCACACAGCCCCAAGTAAGAAGTTGTGGAAAGGAAAAGTTAGTAATTTTTCCCTGGCACATCATGAGGGAAGAGCCCTGGGAGGGAAAAAGTGACCAAAGCTCACAGGCAGTAAGAGGGCACTAGTTAAAATTCTGTGACTCATTCCTTTTGCAGGAGAAGAATCTCATCCCTGTGTGGATTGACTTACAAACTCATTTGCAGAAAGAATTATAAAATGCAAATATTTATAAATCACTGTATACGTTGTAATCTTATTTCTAAAACAAACATTGCTTTGTACTGTGGCTCCTAAGTGTGGTGAGTTGAGAGATTTTCCAGCATTTATCCGATTTTGAGCTATAAACTGCAGGGAATAAACGCTGCTAGTCAGATTGGGATGCAGCGACTCCTGGAGCATTTGTGCTCCTGGCAAGTTGTCTTCTCCCTTCAACAAGTGTTTGTAAAAATATTCAAATTATTGTTAAAATCGGGGTGTTGTTTTGTATTTAATTTTTATTTAGGCAGATGTCATAGCCAAACAGGTGGTAGCATTCTTTTTAAATGGTGGTTGTAAGCTTTGACTGGGGTTTTGTCTCCCAGGCAGGAGCATCCCTCCACACGGCTGCTGGAGTGGCTTTTCTCCTGAGGTTGTCTGTGGAGGGCAGGCTGTGGGAGACACAAGGCATCTCTGCTGTCTGCTGAGATGGCTTGAGGTAGAAATAACCTAGAGGGGAAGGGAGAATGGGAAGAAGACCAAGGGGACCATGAAGGTTTTGATTCCTGTGCAGTGAGCCTCCAGAACAGGGGAGGGAGCACTCTGTGGTTTTAGGAAAGCAGGGAGCTGTAGTGAGGATAGACCGGATCCCTGCCGGGTGGGTGTTCATGCCTGGGTGAGATAGAACCCGGCTGGGTGGTGATGGTGGCAAGGCAAGTCCCTGTGCCTCCACCACTGCCCCTTGCACCCCTCCCCGGAAAACCATCCTGCTGTGCAGCACTGGGCAGTGGACTCTCACGGTTCAAGGGAGTATTGGAAAACCTTCTGAGAAAAAAGTCAGCTGAACTGATTTTGAGAGAAAGTGACTTGTGATACAATATATTGGCAACTCGTAGGAAATGAGGCTGCTGCCATGAAGTCATGCAATGAGTATCGCTTTGCAGGATGAATTCTGGTGCCTTGTCTTGATTATATTCTTCTTTGTAAGAGAAAATATTGAGGTTATATAAAAGGGTAGCCTGGCTGCAAAGAGCTGCTTTGTGTCTGCAGCAGTTGGTAATATGGTTGTATACAAGTACTAATGGTTTGCATGAAGCCTGAGGATTTCAGGAGCTGGGTTAGTTACAAAGATTAAGACCAGGCCTGATGGATGAGTACAATGTCCTTTATCAAAATACGACACAAAAATAAGAGAGAGTAAATCAAAGTGTATAGAGGAAACAGATTCTTTCATAATGGAAAATATCTTGAGCATTAATCACTAACTTCCTTTTGCTGGATAGATGCAAACATGACAAAGGAGGTTATTTCCTTCCAAATTACTGTGCATAGTGATTTTTAAGTAAGATATTCATTCCTGTGCAGAAGACCACCACAGTAGGTGCTGGTCTCTGAGCTGAAAATTATTATGCACTTCTTAATTTGTCTCTATTTATGATTAAGCTCATCACATAGAGTTTGAATAAATCAGGGTATAAATACATTATTAGAGTGAGGTTATATAATATACATGTGCCTCTGATACTAATTTGTTATATATACCTGCTATATACAGCTGCATGACAGAGTGTATTTATTTAAAATCTAGCAATTGTACCTTCCTGTAATGGTAGATTTTTGCTCAACTACTTGTGAGCCTGGGGGTATGCAACAGCCATTTATCATTGTACTCTAATGAAATTCTGATAAAAATAAAAATGCTACAAAACAATGTGGACTTACATAGTATGGAAAGCTACAATTTCAGGTGGTAATACACTTCTACATCTCATAAATTGACTTATGTCTTTGCTTATTTTCAAAGAGCTCCTCTATAAAATAGCCAAGAATATGTAGTCACTGTATGCTCAGTAAGGCTAGTAAAAATAGCAATTAAAAAAAAGCAAATTGAATGTAATATTGTGTATTTAAGATGTAAGGAAATAATTTGAAGGAAAAAACCCTTTATTGGTGATATATCTACTGAACTGGTCCACAATCCTTTGCAATATGCCTAAAAAATGGTGTTTTCTTACTAGGAAAAATCATAAGAGTGAAGAACAGGAAAGTCTGGTAATGTCTTTGGCAGAGGAGGTCTTCCTCCTATGATCCCAAAGGAACTCACTTTTTGTTCGGATCGAGCTCCTAGGGACAGAGTAGCAGACACCGAAAACTCCTCACTTTCTAAGCTCAGGAACTCCTGTGGCACAGGCTGGGTGGAGGACAGCTCGGGCTCATGGGTTAAGTGGGACCTCTGTCATATGTCCAGGGCCAGTGTCACCTCTCATTGCAGGAGGTTCTGCACACCTGCCTGCAAGGTGCCTTTCAGGGACCTGGCCCTGTGGGGCTGCACAGCCTGGGACCCCATGTCGGTCAGTGTCACACCTGGGGGGGCTCTGGTGGCCTCTCCTGCTTCTCAGGCTGGTTTTGATTGCTCTCATATATTCCCCCAAGAAGTCAGACTGCTTAAGGAAGAAATAAAAATTTAGATTATAAGATCCAGTGTCAGAAAATCAGAGCTTTTCAACCCAATTTTTTTTCTGTGGCAAGCAACAAATACTTGTTGGTTTTGGAAAAAAAAGGTAAAAGTCTGCTCAAAATTAAAATCTTTACTGGAAGATCATGAAATGGACTGCAAAGACATTTTATTGGATTACATTTCCAACAATTTAGCTTTTGGGGAAAAGACTAAACACAATAAAGTTGTTGCTCTTTTGAGCAGTCTTATAGGAAATAAGTAAGCAGAAGAAGGCAACTATCTTCCCACATTACGATCATCAGGGTTTTTCTTGGATTATAGACAATGCAACAAGGAAAAGTTTAGTTGAGAGTTATTGGAGGGAATAATCTACAGGCAAAAAAGAGCATACATATGCTTTCTGAAACAGGATGACTGTCACTGCTTGCTGAAAGTGGGGTTTATTGTCAAATAGTGTAGTATCCCTTCACTTTTATCCGGTCTGACAACTTCACATATGTAGGTAAGAAGAAGGACCTAAAACCAGTCAGTTATGTAATACAGAAAATGGAACGATTTCTGTGACATTATCCAAAATCTTTTTCTAGCTATCATGTGGTGTCTCTTTTCTTTCTTTTCTTCAAGCCAGACTGCTGAATGATGAGAACTGGGTTTGTGCTTCATCATTTTCTCTCACTGGAGCTGGGAAGCACAATGCATTTTATTTCATGTTATTAGCTGGGCTATCGCTGGGTTGCTTCATGATTGCAGGTCTTTTCCTCTTGCCTCATCGTTTTCTGTCATAATGGTAAAAGCATGGTGGTGATGAAGGAAGCAACTGGCCATCAGGATGGGATGTAAAGGCAGTAAATTATGGTAGGGCAGGAGGATCTGTAAAGATCTCTTGCTCCCCTTTGCAGATGTCTCTATTATTCTACTGGTCCTTGGAGGTGATATGAGAAGGGAGTGAAATTTTGAATAAAAAGGACTGTTGGCGATTGCAGCACATTATTGCACATGCATGCATGAGTGAGAATACTCCTCTCTCCATAGCAATATTCAGTGCCATATATCATCCTGTTTTGCAGGATCTCAGGTACCTGTGCAGGAGTGCTAGAGTAGACTGAACCTGCTGCAAGGAATGAAGGTTTCCAAGAACTGCTGTGGTGACCCATACACTGCCAAAGGGACAGCTTAGAGTGAGCTTTGTTTGAAAACAATATTTCTAGCAAAATATCTAGAAAGAATTAAAATCGGAGGTGTAATAATGAATGAAATGGGAGAGCCACCTCCTTTGTACGTTAGAGATGTGAGGATATTGCACAGCTGGAACCAGAAGTAGGTTAGGACCTTCTATCAGTACTTGCCCTCATTGCTCCACAGTTGCAATGTTTCTTAATGACTGCTGAGCTTGTATTCTGCATTTGAAAACCAAAAGGCAAAAGTATAGATTATCCAAGCCTTCACAAGGCCACTGATTTATAAAAATGGCCCAAATACTGGCTACATTCAGGATAGCACCTCAGCAAGTGCCTGTTTCGAACTCATCTGTGACTGCTTTCCTGAACAGAGATGCTTCCCTGAAATGGACCACGGCACTGCAGAAGTGGTTGCAAGTACAGCTATACAGTGTTTTGTTCTTCATGCTTTTTTAAGCTTAATATACTTTATGAGGCTGAAACTTGTCTGAGTTTCCTGATTAGGATGGTCAATGTGTATCATTTCAGGACTTTGACTGAGTATATCACTGTTTTAAAAGCTAATTTTTTGCAAAACCTTGCAGAATGGGAATTATAGACTCAAAATTATAGTGCTGTGTAACTGAAATGAGATCATAGTGCCTGGCCTGTGCTGTTATTTGTCCAAAGGTGGGCCTAGTAGGTCAGGGTGGAAAAGAAATTCTAACTGATAGTGGAGAAATACAAATAGTCTGGTCCAGAGGAATGTATCCATAAACAAATATTTCCTAATGGAGTTCATAAAATGGTTGGTTCTGAACTGGTGAAGGGTAAAATTGAACCTGTATGCTTAGTTTTCCTGGGAGTAACTGTCAAAGCAGTTCAGAATTGAAAATTGCGCAGTTTGTAAAACCCCTCACTGGGATAAAATGCCAATTTTTTTTCATGGGAGTATAATCATACTGTATGTACCTGGATATATTGGCCTGTAGCACCATGATTAAGAGACTGATTTTTGGGAAGTTACCAACCTTGGGCACAAAACTCAGGGATGGAAAACTATGTAAAGAGAAACAGCTCAGCCTAGTCTTTAGTGACAACCCACTGACTCGAGGCAAGAGAGTGGAAGGTCAATCCCTCCAACAGGGCTTCAAAAATAATACTAAGGACAATACCAAAAAGCAGTACTGCTGTGTTGTGTTTAATTTGACTATTAAAAGATAAGTTGTTTTAAGACTGAGCATCCAAGAAGCATCAAATCAAGAAGGAAGGAATTGGTCCAGAACAACAAAACACAATGAGCTATGGTGGAAAAGCAACAAGAGCCAATTTTAGATGAGTACCAAACACAAGACCTGCCATTCCAAAAGCATATAATTGAAACTTTTCGCTGGCAGCACACCATACAGTTTTGCAGCATAGTGTAAACTTTTAAAGAACAATGCAGTACCTTGGATCATAGGCTAAACTACTTTTTTATTGTCTCCTCTGGTGCTAACCTCCTTTGCACTTGACTTTTGAAACACCTTGCGAGTACTTCTCAAGTTAATCTTTTGTCCTTTGAATTGCTGAAATGGACATCCCAGCCAACCAAAATATTATTTAACTATTCTCTAGTTTTTCCATTAATTCCATAAAGAACACCAGAAGAAACTCTGTATTTCTCTGTATTTCTTGGTACACAGTAGGCTTTAGTAAAGAACTGGCTTTGGCAACCAAAGCCCACACTAATCACTCTGTGGGTGGATGGGCAGCCTTGGGCTAGTTTTTTTAATTTTTACCTGCACTGGCTAGAGCATCTTCTGGGGGAGATTATGGATTTTCTCCTCATTAAACCAGTCCATAGCCTGCATATCTGTGCTTATCCTAATTATCATTAATATCTAAGCAGCACCCCTGTTCTAGCATGACATACTGTGTTTAATTTCCCTGCCTTTTTTTAAACAGCAATGACTCTATTTGCACATAATGTGGGAACTTGGACTCAATTATTTAAGAGATTGGGATTGGGCTGAAGAAGGAAGTAGGATACTGCTGTTTTAGGAGCACTGAAAAACCAAATCATGATTTGGACCTTATAGTCCAAAATGTCTTATCTGTAAGTAGACTCTGACTCTGATGGAGTGGTATCCATCAGATTTGGAACAGCAGATTTATGCTTAGATTGTCAGAAGGGAAAAGAAGAAATATGTCTGAAAAAGTTGTGACTGAGCATGACTTAAAAATTGAATCACTTATGCTTAAGAGCTATAAGCCCCATTTAAGTATGGTTTTCTTCTGAAGAGCAGATGTCATCTTCTAACAGCTTTCTAACAGTTGTCCAGAACATAATAACCATTTAATGTTAATATATATTATGCTCAGCTACTCAAATTTTATTTTTTTTTCCTGAATGATGCAAAATCTGACAGTCATCCTTCAGTGAGCTATTTTGTCAGAGACTTGGAGGAGGGTTACTCCCCATGCTAGTGCACCACTAATGCTATTTTCTTGGAACCAATCCTTCTAGGAAGTGCCAAGGATTTGAGTCTTAATTTTGTAAATGCCATTTCAGTCACATTTGTGCTTTTCCTACTGTCATTCAGGAACTGTTTTGTGCTAGTTGTTAAGGACATGTGGTTATAGATTGAGGCATTTTAATGTTTGAGTTCTCTACATATTCTTTCTTGTTTGTTTTGTTTTTTTTTTTTTTTTTTTTTTTTTTTTTTTTATGGTCAAAGGCAAATACTTTCTTAGATTAAAAAAGAAAGAAGAAAGAGGAGAGGCTTGGCGAATCAGGAGCTGGGGATAGAGGAAAAAGAAGGATATTATAGGACTACATCTTTTTTTTTTTGCTTTCAAATGGAAATGAAATTCCTAATGCAACAAGCATGGGGGTTTCCCGGTTTGGGCGAGCAACCCCTTTGCTGTGGGCCTGGACCGTGTCCCAGGACGGGGTGTGGTGGCCGGCAGGTGGCAGAGGTGGCCCTGGTGAGGCGCCGGAGGGCAGCCCCGCTTGCTTCTGCTCCACAGGTTTTTACCTCAGCGCCTCTGTTTTTCCCTGGTTTTTCTACTTAAACATGCTCAGCCAGGCAATAAAACTAGGATAGTAAGTGAAGCATTTGTGATGGTTACTGAATGCATGAAATGTTTCCTTGTGGGATGGGAGCCTGTGTGTCTGCAAGAACAGCACTTTGAAGAAGCTAAACTCATACTGATATATCTCTTTACATACTGAAGTCATGTTATAAGTACAACTCAAAAGAAGTTTTTAATGGCCTTAGAAGAGGCTAACTAAGAAAGAAAACTAACAGAGGTATAAACTATAAACTACACACACAGTTGTGAATCTTAGTAGGTTTTTTCTTTGTTCGTTTGTTTTCTGATGAGCACTACCCACATACTGGAATGTCTGGCAGATCTAATCTTTTTGTTTAGCTGACCAGTAGAAATATGTGTCACTAGAAGCCATTTAGACTGAAAGGAAAAAACAAATCCTCCACCCTTTTGCGTTAAATTCATTCTTCAAAGTACAATTTTAAGAATTATGTACAGCCTCAAGCAAGTCTCATTGCTTGATCAGAATCAACAAAGAATGACTGGGGTGGCTTTCCTGGCCCAGAAGTAGAAAAATGATTTTGTGAGCATTCAGAGTGTCTGTCTCCAGCAGAGGGAGGACTTAATTCTGAAGGCATGGAGTTTTTCTACCTCCATAAGCACTTATGCTTGTTCTGAGGGTGCGAATTAAGAAAATAGTTGTTATCCCTTTCTTCTCCCTCAAGGAATGAGGAGAATGTTTGAAGAAGCAGAGGCTTTAGGTGTGACAGTACAGTCAGTTACACTAGGAATACTGAGGATTGATTTTATGAAAGTTAATTCTTCTTCCTTTCGAGGACTGAAGGTTGTATACAAGGACATGAGAATATATTGACTGGCTGGGAATGAATGTAGGGTTTAAGGAATCTGAGCTGCACTGTGACACATGTCATTTCTGGAAAAATGAGCCATCCAGAGAAACAGTTTGTCTGCCCTGATGTGCCAAGGAACTTTATGTATTGGCAACAGTGATGGAGTGAGAGTGCAGCAAAAGCTAAGCATTGTGAACGACTTGAATTTTCATGAGGTACATAAGCAAAATACAGTCAGTGATGTCTGAAACACAGATCATGGAAACTGTGCTAATTTAGGGAGCCTAAGCAGCATACTTGGGTAGGTACTGTACTGCAGGTGTACCCATAACCAAATCAAGAACTCTTACAGCCCACTCGGTTATATAAATGACCAAAAAGGAAGCCTAGCAAGATACAGAGGTTTGTTGGCTCTTTTTTATTTATTGTTTTTTTTTTAACTATCAATAGATGTTTTCCTCTAGAAAAAAAAATTAGCTGCATGAGGTCCTATTTCTTAGAAGGGATCTTCTGAAAGTAATCTTTTTAATATTTTTAGTTTTGTTATCCACAAGTTATTTCCACTACATGGTGGCTTGGGCTGCCTCCTTCTTTTGGTTGCCCATCTTCCCTGTCTCCTCAGCACTTTTAACATATAGGGAGAGAGTGATTTCCACTACTCTCTACTTGCTCTGGAAACAGTTATCTTCAATATGCTTAGACTATGTTTGATCTCATATCCTGGAACAGATTTTTCTTTCCTGTTCAGGAGTGGACCACCATATACTTAAGCTCAGTCTCAGACTGGAAGATGGTCATTGGCTCTATCTGTTTGGGCAGCTTTAAAAATACCTGCTTGCAAAGGAAATTCTGCTGAAATTTCTTCTTTTGACCTGCTATTTTTCCCTTCATTCTGGCAGCATGGAGGGATGGAGGTGGGTGCAGCAGCAATGGAAAGGTATGCATTCGTTGAAACAAAGAGTAGAGCCCAGAGAAAGAGAATACTGCAGGGGTTAAAATAAAGCTCAGGAAAAACATAAATATCAAACAAACAAACAAAAAAATCACAAAAAAGCCCCTTAACTCCAAGTCCCAAATCCTTAGCATCAGAAAACCTCATAGTTATAACTTTAGTTTTCAGCACAGTTTCATAGACCATTTCCTATGTGATGCTTCGTTGTAAGCTATCCAGTCTTTCTTAACTGCTGCATTCAGTCAGTCCATGTGAGAATTATCATGGTCAGTGATTTTCAGGATTTTAGGTGGACTCCCATCCTTTGTGCCTTTGCTAGTGCAGTTTTTTGTACCTGACTACCTGACTTAAACAATAAGGAATTTGATATTTGTGGTTTTTAATTCCCTGTTGAGTAAAGACTTCTGTCCTTGAATCACGCTTTAACACAAAACCTGTTAAAATTATATGTATAAAAACAAAAAGCCACAACAGATGAAAATCTGATATTAGAGTTTAAATCTCTAAATGTTTCTCCTTCATTCCATACTACACTTTAAAACGTTTACCTCTACTCAGGAAGCAAAACATGCCTGCGAAGTTGGAATCTCAAAGTTAATGCTCTTGGCTTTATTTTCCTAATACAGGAGCCAATAGTCCTTTTATTAGATATGCACAGTGGCTATGCTTCTTTATTTTTTGAAGAACAGCACATTACTTGACTGAATACAGAGGTAATCAAAATTCAGTCAAGTGGGATGACTCTGTGAGTTCTGACATCAAAGGGCAATGTGTTTGATTGATATCAGTCAGATGGCAATATTGTTTGAAGAAATGTAGTCAGAAGACTGGCAATTTAAAGGCTGTAAAAAGTTAGGGGAGATGCGAGTGCAGTGTTCCATACTGATTTCCAGTGTACAAGACTGTGTATTAGAGAATTGGCAGTAACGTGGCAATCTTGTCTCTCAGACACAGGCATCATTTCAAAGGACAGAGAGGAAGAAAATCAAGCTCCCACTTTTCAGGCAAGACGGTCAGTGAGGCATTAAAGATACAGCAGTAAATAACTGTTTTGTCATTATGTTCCTTGCTGCATGAGACCAAGGTTTGCATTTTGCTTGAAATATATACAGCTTATAATATTACTGGGCATTAATAAACAAATAACAACTTTTTTTTCTTTGTCACTTATTTATTTGTAGAATACTATTGATTCCACTGCCTGCATACAGAGAACAACAACTCTGTTATGTCTTTCTGACAAATATCAAACATTAGCTGTACAGACACAGTTGGTTTTACTCTATTTCCCTGTCTTGTTTTTTGTCTTTGTTTCTTAATGTAAGTAATGGAACAATGTCCTTTTACAGTAAATGGTTCCTTTGCTGAATATGTCACACAGTCATTACTCCCTGCAGGGTTAAAAACAATGCAGAAAGCTACCTACAGGATTAGAACATTGCCAGCAAAGCAAAGTGAAAAGGAATTATTACAATTACTAGAAAACATTTTCCACTGCTGCAAAAGGTACCAAAATCGCACCAAAATGATAATAAAAAATAATTTAGTTGCACAATAAAGCATCATGATAAAGAATTGTCAGAATAGTCACAGATATTGGAAGAATTAAATGTTGACATAAAAGGACTAAAGGCTATCAAATAAAAGCTCAATGCCATTTGATGTATAAATGCCAAACTCGTCATAAACACTAACTTAAATTATACTGGTCTGGGAGGAAGAAGTAAAGATATTACTAAAGAAATTCATATATCAAGGTTGTTCTTAGAATAAAGTAATTATTACTGCTAGTAGAGATATGCCTAGAAATCCTGGCTTTCAACATGGATCTCACTGCACCAGGTATTACTCAAATAAGAGGTAAAGCAGTGACCTAATTCCAAAACAAAATTTAGAATATGGAAGATGGATGTAGTTGAGCGAGCATAGGTTCAGTATGGTCTCAGTGTAGGTGGTTTCTTTCTTTTTTCTCTTTGAAGGAAGTAAATCAGAACTGTTTTAAGGAAACTAGAGATATTTATGGGCTGCTACCACTCAAGCATGAGGAACAGCTAGAAGGAAGCAGTATATCTTTGGAAATGTAACAAGTAAAAATACCCCAGTTTAATATTTTTACTTCTCAACTTTCTTTATCAGTAGGTTTTGGGGTTTTGGTGGGTTTTTTTGTATTATGATAGGTAAGATTTGGCTCAGTATTAAAGTGATGCTAATTTACAGAATCACCAAATCACAGAGTAGTTGAGATAGGATGTCTGGAGACCATCCAGTCCAACCTCCAGCAGGGCCAGCTACAGCAGGTTGCTCCAGACTGTGCCCAGCTGGGTTGTAAAGATCTCCGGGGATGGAGATTCCACAACTTCTCCAGTCAGCCTGTTCCTATGTTTCATCACTCCTAATGTAAAAATATTTATTTATTTATGCCTGTATTTATTTATTTATCTAGATATTTTATTTATATATATTTGTTTTTTATGTTTAAGTGAAATTCCTTGTGTTTCAGCTTGTGCCTGTTGCTGCTTATCTTTTCACTGGGCACTGCTAAGAAGAGTTCAGCCCTCTTGTCTTTGCTCCCTCCCATCAGATATCTATAGGCCGTATCTTTGATCCTGATTGTGTAAGAACTGAAGAGTTCTGAAGGGGCAGTCATCTCTATTTTCAGAGAATGTAGTTAATGTTGGCTTCTGAAAAACTCAGGTGTGTTGTTCCTGTTTCCATCTTCTTCCTTACTGGGGAAAGCTGCAAATCAAAGAGTGGTTCCTGTTTCTCTTCCTTATACGACTTCATCCCCTTTCCTCACCTGAAGGCTGCAGAGTGGGAGGCTGTTACTGTGAATATTAGCATTTGACACTGAGGATGGTGGTACTTTGGGAGCTCTGGTCTGGCATGTTTTGAGCCTGGATAGGAGAGGAGGGTCTGCAGCCTGGTCACAGCAGTGTTTTTGAAGATGGCTGGAAAGGGCTTGGCGGGTGACTGGTGCTGGTTTTCTTTTGGATGGTGCTGCAGTTTGGGGTGAGATTTGGCAGCATGGAGGGAGCAGAGTCCTTGACAGAGCAGGAGCCAGCCAGGCTCGAGGTCTCAGACTGAGAGGCTGGCATGGATGTTTGCAGTGTCCCACTGTTGCTGGCTCACTCCAAGCACAAAATGGATGGGCATAACTCTCTGTAGCTCCTTGCTTCCCAGGCCAGGCACTAATCCACTCCCACTGAGCAATTCAGGTCTTTACGCTCTGAGTATGTGTCACTTTGTATAAAAGGCTCATTGCACCAAAGCTGTCAGTGGAACAAAAATAGAGATCATACAGAATGAGTAACTTCTAAGGCTGGTTAGGGGTCACACAGTATTTTGTTGCTGTTCAATAGAAGATAATCCTTCTTGGGGGTAACATTATCACTTCTAGCTCTTGGATATTAAGTTGTGCAAGCTTGCTACTCGTGTACTTTAGGGATATTTTCTTCATAAGTAAATGGAAACATTAGCTTGGATTTTCAGTCAGGCAAAATGACTGGCATTGCCGTGAAGAGATTTGTTAGCATGTAAAAAACAGGAACGCATGAGGATGGTAATACCATATACTTGATTAGTGTTCTGTCTTTCAGTTCCAATTAAGTGCTAGTAAACCTGTTAACCTAAAGTTTTTGTTGTCTCTTTCTTTTTCTATCAAAAAAAAAAAAAAAGAGGGAAGAAAAAAAGGGAGTTTGGAAACTCCTTTGGATCTCTCAGAATAGTTTTGTTGCCAACAAGCTGGGGGATGTAGGCTGACATGCATCCTGTTTCTAATAGCACACACACTGTTTCTTTATTTAGAGCCTCTTTACCAGTATCAATTAAACCCCAGTTAAATTTGACACATCTTAACCTTGCGTTGGATCCAATTCATTGCTACAGCAGAACCCATATGGCACTGAGACAGTTGCAGGCATCAATTCATTGCTTATGTAGAGTTACTGGCTAAATGCCAAGCAGTAATCACTGCTTTTTGTTAATAGACATGTTTGCTTTTGCAGTCGTTTCTATACACAGTGCTCTAGATTAATTAGAACAAAATCTGTCATCCATCTAAGAAACAACCAGAACTCTTGGGGGTTTTTTTTTGCCTCAGATTTAAAGAGAAATGAGTACTGGTTACCAAAGATGATGGTGGAGGAGAGTTACTTTGTTTATTCTAGAATAACCTATTTTGTCTATTGAACACACATGTATCTGCTATTTTACTTCAATAAATAAAACAGAATGAGAGGAAATTGTTGATCTAAAATGCACATACAACTTGAGACAGTAATTCCAGAAAGACTAATAGTGATTTTTTTAAAGCTCGAATTTTGAGGAAGAGCAAAACAACTACTGTTAAAGAAGTCACAATTGTATCTGTTTTCTGCAATTAAATGACACTTTTTACCTAAAGAGACATTCAACATATGGAAGTGCACGTGGAGGTGGACTTGCAGAATCATGCAAATATCTCTGACATTTGGTTGATTTGGTCTTCCTTTTGTTGCTGCCTGCTTACAGCTGGAAACAACATCAGCCCTAGTAGTCAGGCATATAAAAAAAAAAGAGAGAAAAATTATATTTCTTGCATTTCTGGTGTTGCATTTTAGAGAAATTTTAATTTGTGATTATACAGTTTTGTCCTCTCACCCCAGCTTGATGCCTGAATAATTAACATAGTTGGGGGAACTAGTGGATATTGAAGTCTTATATTATATTATTATTATATTATATCCAAATCTGTTGTTGCAGTGGATACAAAAAGGTGCCCTATGCTTAGCATGAAATGCAATTGAAAGTATTTTACAGTGATGAAACAGGGAAACACTTTTAGAGTGATAGAAATAGCTTAAAGTTTTTCACTAGAAATTTTATATTGGTGTCTACCATCATCAAAGTAGTTTAAGAAACCATTTTGGGACATATTTAATCAGTTGCGTAGTTTTTTATCTCCATAAAGACATTTTTGTGGTGTTTTCTTTAGGATAACTATTTTTATTTGTATGCATTCACAGTAAATTGTTTTGGTTACTCTGATCCAAAAGTCAAGCTTTCTGATCCCCAGTTCTTCCATTCATAAATGTGTCACATAGGACCTGATTAAAAATCCACTGGGGCTTTCCGTTGGATTCATTAGGGATTGAATGGTGTCTACTCTCCTGATTAAAGACTTCAGACTACTGATTGTCAAACTAGTGCTTGCTGGGCTGTTACTTGCTAGTGCTTTGGAATGACCCCATGTTAAAAGGAAGAGACCTAATTGTGTTTAGTGACTAATGGCAACCTCCAGCTTTCATTTAAAGTAGAAATGCTATTTATAAACTTTGAGGTATTTCTGTTTACATAAGTGATTTAATGTGATATATACCTTAGCAGAGGATCCCCTTAACAGACACTCTTACCTCTTCCTCAGTACTCATGATTTATGCTCCATATATATTACATAAGAAAATATGTGTATACATATACATGTAAAATAAATAATTTCTTTGCATGAAGAGACAGTAAAAATACCTCTATTTTCTGGAAGTTATAGTCTCTTTCAAAACTTTTTCCTAATGTTGAGTTAATGTTTTAGTATTCCAGTGCTGTTGGTCCATTGTTCGGAAGTACAGCTTTATCAGCAGAATGTGTGGCAGATGGTTTACATTTGCATTAGCCTTCTGGAAAAGGAATCAGCTCCCACCAACATAAGCTTCAGCTTTTCTTTTCAAAATTTACAACAAATTCGTCAGAATGGCATTTTTAGAGGAAAAAACCCCAATCCGACTGTCTTTGAGTTTCCTTTTTGAAGAGGAAAAATGAGTCCTGTTCTAATGCCTTCATCTGCACATATATCTTCTGTCCCCTCCCCCAGTGTTTGTTAAAATGATTTAAGTATTTCATTATGCAAAATGACTTTTATAAAAAGACCTTCCTTTTTGCCCCACAGTCATTCTTAATTTCGTTTGTCACTTGTTATAGAGTGGAGTTATGTGAAGCTAGGATATATTATTTGTTCTAGTCTGTATTGGATAATTTATTACATTAAGAAACCAATAATTTTCAAATATAATCAGATTTAAGTTTTTAATAAGATTCATCCTCCCATTCACACTTGCTTAATTTAAGGATATTAAATCTGCTCAGGAATAAGCTGCCTCTCAAAGCCTCATGTGCCTATTAAAGGATTTTATTCCTGATGTGTTAATAGGATTTAATTACATTAACCCTATAGTCCAGAGATACACCACAATTGTTAAACTTGATAAACCAGCCAAATATGTACTAAAAGAGTAATGGCCATCTCCTCAAAAAGAAAAAAAAATAACAGGGTATTAATATTTTAATATCTCTTCTATGTAACTAAAGGTTTGTATAATGCTGGAATTTTAAATATTGAATGTTTAAATTTAACACAACATAAATACCTTTTTTCTCAAAGAAAAAAACCTAAAAACTAATGCAGAAATAAGGCTTTCTAAAGAGTGTTTATATTTGTTTTTTATTTCTGATTCCCAAAGATTAATTTAGATAAACTTTCAGTTTTCCTCCTCTCATGACATACTCTTGTTGTGTGGAGTCAAAAGCTGTAGCAATTCAGCACACTAAACCCTGTCTCAATTTCTTGTTTCCTGTTGTTAATTAGGTTAATGGCATGGTGACAGACAACAATGGCTTGGGACGCTTTGCAGAGATAGGGAGAGGAAAGAAAACACAAATTCCTGTAGTCTGTAAATCTCATCAAGATCTCCTTTGGCAGCACTGGCATCGATTGGGAGGGCTGGCTCTTGTCAGAATGCCTAAATTCTCTGTGTACAGGAGGCAGTGTTTCTGATGGCTGTGGACATGCAGAGATGGAGGAAATGACGGGGTCTGCAGGGAATCACAGAGAAGGAGAAAAAAATTAGCAATATGCCATCCAGTTGGACATTTTGCTTCCAAAATTAGATTGACGTGTGTTATGGCACGTTTCCATTGGTAATCACAGACACTCAACATGTATTTCAAAAAGATTTAGGCCCTGAGTTTTTCTCTCACTTGTGCAGAGCTAGACTTTGGGCCTCTCAAAACATGGTATAGGCTGCATTTGTTTGGAGGAGCTAAACATGTAAAGTAGGCTTTCATTTCAAAAAAAGGAACTTTCTGGCACTTTTCCTTGCCATGATAGCCTTGGAAATGTAAACTGATATAAACTGTTTTTTTGGGTTAGAAAGGAAGTAGAAGCAGGGTTCTGCTTTGCCCAGCAAGTGGTTGGTGACAAAAGCTGTAAGGCTTCACACCGGCTTTCCACCGGTTCCCCAGCCTACTGGAACCTCTTGGCTGAAGCTCTAGGCTGGAGAGCTGATACTCTGCCCTGAAAGTGGAAAGGAGAGGAGCAGGCTTGCTCCAGAGTGGAGCATTAGGAAGAGGCATGAGACAGTGAGCGTAGGGTCTACACAAAAGAGAGCTCCATTCTCACCGTTTTTGTGGCTCTAAATATGTGGGATTTCTGAAAATTCTATTACTCTGGGGACTCCAGCTTGTGATTGAAAACTCCAAGGCCTAGCTGTGGTGGGACAGGGATGAGCTGAGCCCCAGCTGAGGTCAGCTCTTTTTAAGACTCTAGTCTAGGCTGCCTTTGAACCACCTACCTCAGACTTTGGTGCCAGTTGATGTAGGAACCAACTGTGGGGTCTCTGTCCAAACCTGCAGTGAGGAACTGAGACAAACCATAATCTCAACTTGCCAGACCTTGGCTTCCTGCAGAGAGTACAGGCAAATAAACATCTATAACAGACAGTCTGAAAAACAGGCAAACAGTTGCGGTGGTCTTTTGATACCTAAGGTGGGTTCTGCTTTTTCATACACTTGTAGTCCTTAGCTAGCCATGTCATTCCTAATTTGTACTAGCTATGAATAGTTTTTTAAGACAACATTGTGGCTTTCACATTTATAGCTTGATAAATTCCTGAAAAAATTATTAAGGCTTGGTATCTACTGTTTGAGCAGGAGTATTGATTGCTTTGTTTGTCTGAATTGACATCTATAAAAAGCTATGTATGTTTATTAAAGACAAAAGGTATTCACTTAAAGGCAAGTGCCTGTAAACATGCAGATTGACTCCATTTATACTTATATTCACTTTTTTGTGGCCTGCAATACTGTGTGAGGTCTTTCCTAATTTCCTAATTTAACTTGAGATTTATGGCTCTGTAGTGTTTTTTTCCAGTTAGGTGTCTGTATTTCTTTTCACATGAATCTTCCAGGCATTTAAGGGGGTGTTAACTGTCTTGTGTTGCCAATAGAAGCAGAAGCTGAAATGGTAGCTGCCAGCAGGGATTAGCTGAGTGTGCCTTTGTTGTATCAGATACCGGGAGCAGGAACACTGCCATCTGCCAGGTCTGGCAAGGTAGTCATCCTGCTCTGCCTCTCTGATGCTCCTGTGTTTTGTTAATCTCTTTATAAATTATAAAAATTGAAATTACATATGAATTGCGTACCTGTGAAAAATATGGAGATTTTGAAATTCACCTTCATTCCTCTCCCGAAGTTTCAGGACTGTCCACTGAAGCAGGAAGGATGGTCACTCAGGAAGATCGCTGCTTCCAGGGGTCATGGGGCTTGTCTGGGACACTGGGGCCATGCCTTGTCAAATGCCAGAGAAATGCTCACATGGAAGAATGGTCTGAAATCACATCTCAGATTGCAAGCAATGCCAAGGAATTCAAACATAAATGTTTAATTGCGGAGTTAAAACAGGAGACCTGAGAGTAGGAGGATGTATTTCACAGGGACTCCCTAAGGAGAACTGATGTACAGTTTGAAAAATAATAGCAGGGCTGAAAAATGTTCTTGGGCAGATACAATGATAAAAATTAGGAGGCACTCTCAATAGAGACAAGGATTAGACTATTTTATCAGCAGAATAGGTCACTGCCCATACTAAAGTATAAAAGTAGGATGAGTTTAATAGCACAAAATACAAGGTCCTCTGGTGCAGACCTGATAGAGAGAAGAGAGAATAAACCTTTGTGGGGACATTTGTGATGAGACATTATAGCCCAAAAGAAAAGATTCCTGTAGGTTGGGGTGGGTAGAAAAGACACTCTTCCTGCCCTCACCACTCCCTCCAGACAAACGTTCTATCCTTGCAAAATGTAGCATGGCTTGGAAAAAACCAGCAACCTGACATGCGCTGCGGGGAGAGGCTGTTGCCAAACACTGAAGTCTTTAACACAGTTTTGAATTTACTCTGCATATCCTTTTTATATCAATTGATGCTTCTCTTTAATGCCTTGTGTGTGTGGTTTGGTGGGGAGGAGTATCTATTTGCACTTGAGATGCTATTGTTATTCTCATGGTCTGTATCATACGCACTTTACCTCTCATATTATACTGTCAAGATCATTTTACCTGTCTCTCCTCCTTTCAGTGCTTCCTTTTAATTTGCTTGCCAGGCTCTTGCATGTTTTTAGCTCTTTCTATGTCTCCTCGTTCTGACTTCTTGTAGGACCTTGCTGCAGTACAGTAGGAAATTCATGTTTCAATTGCTTTTTTCTACCTCTCTCCTCACACTCATCTTATCTGGCATGTTGTTATGATCCAGTTATTAAAATTATTAGAGGTGCCTCTGCCTGAATTAAGGTACAAAAAAGACCATATGCCAAAGTCAATAGTATGGATTTTATTTAACAGTAAATGTGAGGCAGAGAGAGATAGAAAGAAGTAGGAAAAAGGAGGGGATGGGTAAGAAAGAGAGGGACAGAGAGAGATTAAATAGAAAATACATCACCACTCCATGGAACCCAACAGTGTCCTATAGGTCCTTTTCTTCTGGCCTTCTTGGTGGTGAGGGTCCTACAAAACAGAGTCCAATGGATTAATACTTGTTCAGGGGATGCCCAGGCACCTCCTCCGAGGGGGAAGTTTTAGAGTCCCCTGCGACAGACTCTGGATTTGTTGCATCACTTGGATCATGTGCAGTCCTCTGGAAGGCCTCGGAAATGACTTGGGGTGCTTTGGGTGTCTTTGATGGTCTCAGCTGCCTTTCACGTGAATGTCCCATGGGTAGGTGGTCTTCCTGGAGAGAGGAGAGAGGGGCTTTGTGTGGGGAGTTCACCATCACACCCCCAAAACCTTCCTCTCCCTGCAGACCAGCTAGGACTGATTCTTAGCACAGCTGCTGAGTTTGGCTTTCTTTGTGGATACGTTCTTTTTCCCTGAGGCTTGTTTCCTTCTCCTTAGACCTTAGATAATAGTCTTGTCTCAAGTTCCAGTTACAGTCTGCATCCCAGTCAGGAGGCATATTCAGTGCGGTGGGGAGGGTGGGGTGGTGTGCTTTGGTGGTCACAGATGGGCAGTTGCTTCTTTACAGTTTGACGAAGAGTCTTTCTATGATTTTTGCAATGTTTAAGGCATTAACAACATTTCAGTCTATCATACAGGTCTTCTAGCTGATGTCCCCCTTTGCGATGCATTAGTTTTTTTTTTTCCCCTGAGTATCTTCAGCTGCTGTTTGGAGACCTTTCCACTTTCTTCTTTGAAGTGGAAACCATCTGATGCTCTGTTTGGTGTGTTTCTTGCAGGATTTGGACAGAAGCAGGTGCAGCAGCAGCAGCTCCCTGTGTCTTGCCTGCTGGTTGCCTGGTCAGGGCCGAGCCACAGTTGTCATTTCTGCCTCCACCTCACACTGTGTTTGTCACTGGCAAGTCTCACCTCCTCTTCCAGTTGCTCCTGAATTCTCATCCTTCTCCTTTTCTTGCAAACTGAAATTGGGGCTGAGGAAAAGGTCACATTAATAACAAAAGTATTAATTTCTCTGCGTCCAGAATAGTTCGCTTCAGTGCTACCAGGCACTGTGTCGTCTTGCTTGTGTGGTTCATGAACTACATGCTAATTTTCTTTATATTTAATTACCTTCAAATGTCTCCTGTGCTTCAGGGTACAAGCCATCTTCTGACTAATTAGGGCTTTTTCTCTGAACAGGTTTTTCCCTATACGTCTACAAAGGGTTTCTTGTGCTTTCCTTTGAACCATGTGGTAATCGACCTCTGCCAGCAGTAAATGGATTGCTGGACACTCTGCTCCTCCTGAAGTTCCTCTATTATAAAATCCACAAATTTACACAAAGCAACCGTTTGTAACCGTAGCTGATTCAGCAGGTTTGGATCAAATCTTTGGCATGCAGTTGTAATGGAGTGCATATTGGTCAAACTACTGTGTTAAAAGAAAATAAATATATTTTATCTTAAGACAATTACGTATTCTTTAATGGTAGGTGTGCACTCTGTGTTAACTCCTTCTGGTTCAGGTTCTATCAGACAAGGCTCCCTTGTTGTTATGTAAAAACTGTGCAGGCATCAGAATTTCATCCTTGGTACTGCTTGGTCAGTGATTAAATCAGTGCATGCTGAATGTGAAAAATGCTACAGCAACATTAAATATTATTATTGATTATGTATATAGCAGTCAATACCAACATATTGTGTTTCGATTGGAAAAATGATCATCTTAATTAGATAATGATTTTAGTCTGATTTCTCAATAAAATGAGACATTACGAGATTGCTCTTTCTAGCTGACTGTTCTCCCTCTCCCCTGTCCCTGTCACCTCTGAACCTGTTGGGTTCAGACAGTGTCAATCTGGTTTGATTGAGGGTGGAGATTTCAAAGACATCGAGTCCTTCTGTGTTTAGATAGGGCACCTGGAAACCCTCCTGATACACCAGCAAGGGCAGCGCTGTGTTAAACCAGATCAGACACCAGACCTGCCTGCAGGCACTCACCTTGGGAAGAGTTATGTGCAGGAGGGAGGCTTCACTGATGCTGTTACTGAACAATTTAGAGGATTTTATCAAAACTTCAGCTTTTGATTTAAGAAGTGGTGATGTGTCTGCTGCTCTCTGTTAATTATCTGAAATGCTGAGATCATGTGTAGAGCAAGGTTACCTCTTGCTCAAAAGCGAAACTTGGTATTATTTTTCTTTCCTTTGTAGGTCAGGTTATCCATTTCAATAAATGAACCAAACATGCTAGGCTGCTATAGTCACTCTTTCGAAAAGAGTAAGAGCCATTTAATGCACCAAACAGTTTATGATGTAAATGACAGAAAGCTGCCTCCACACACAGGACTCCCCTTAGGGACAGGTTATGCCGGGCTTCCTCACACAGCGGTCGCTTTCTACTAGGAAATACATCTCCAAAGCCTTTGTAAAGACATAAAACCAACTCATTTCCTGAAGTTGGGTCATGTCCAAGCATATGAGATTCTTCAAGCATGAAATTCCACTTGACCCCATTAAGGCTTTCTTGGCATCAGATATGTACACCGCAGAGTGGATAATGTTCATAACTCATTTCACATTACCCCTGGGTAGTGCCAGTGGAGAAATCCTGTCTAGTCTAATGCAATCAAAACTGTGAATATGAGGAAATTGAAACATCTGGCCAGGTTTCTCTGTTGTGCCCCAGGAGGTGTGACATGAGAGATTCAGGTCAGAAAGAGGGGGAACAAAGGCATCTCTCTAGGGATGCATGTGCTGCAGAGGACAGATGTCCCAGCAATGTCACCAGCAGCACCAAGGGGTGCCTTGGCTGGGCATGTCACCTTGGCTAATGCATTATACCTACAATGAAGTTCAAAGGTGCAGCTACAGTTCACATAAACTTATATAAGTTAACCCAAGAGTAGGGATCTGAACACAAATCCTGTGATGCTGTAGGCAGGTGGAGCTTTTCTGGACTTGTTGCATGGATATTTGAATCCACAAAACATTGTAGTGGTACAGAGTAGTAAAGCTGTTGGGGTGGGTGCTGCATGCTGAGGTAAGCCCAAGGGTAGGGGCTCGCTCTCTGTCTCCTGAGTTTGCTGGGGGTGTGGGCAGCACAACCATGCAGAGCTGCTGCAGGCAGTGGCTCTGCAGGACCCAGCTCCTCTTGCGGGTGTGGGCATGTCTGACGAGACATTAATCCTCAGTGGAGACAAAAAAAGCCATTGCCTTGGGCAGCTGTTTTCCTTCTGCAGCAAAAGAGCTGTGGCCTTGTGCCTCCTTTGCCTGTGCCAAGGGGTGTCTGAGGGTGGCAGCTGTGGGCAGGTGCCTGTCCCTAAACCCTTTCCATTGCTCCATGGTGGGAGAGCAGTGAGGCACACCTCCAAGGCTTCCTCTCTCTCTGAATCTCCAGTACTCTCCCTCTTCCTGTGGCAGGCACAACCAGGCCCTGGCTCTGCAGCCACTAGGCATGAAATAAGATTTTGTGAGCACACAGTGTGCATTGAGGCAACGCAGACCTCCAGGGTGGCTCCAGTTTTGCCTGTCATGGTGCCTTGGTTCAGGAGAATCCCTCCTCAACTGTGTGTCCCTTAGAAGCTGCTGAGATTTATAATTTAATTTTCTCCATATTTCACATTTTTTTTTTCGGAGTAAAGATCTGATCTATAAGATCAGATTAAAAGAGAGACAAAATTTCTGGTTATTGCAGTTTTGAGTGCAGAAGTATTATCTCCAGAGGACACCTAGGGAGTTTATTCTTTCAAAGTTTTTTGGTACTTTTAAGGGCTAAGGGTACAAAATATCTTAAATTGGAGTAACTTACAAAAATATCCTAGTATTTCATGGAGAAGGCAGTTTGTAAGATTAGAATTAAGAAAGTACAACAAAAGTCAGCTATGAAATTGAGGGTTTGTTGACTGCGTATCTGAAGGAAGGAGAGAAGACATGTCTTGTCCCTCTTTGCAGGCTACTCAAATTGAGAGTTAACCTCTGGTCAGGGCCCTCATACTCACATAATGTATTTCTGTATTCTTGAAATTGGTCTAGAGGCTACTAGGCTGATGTATTCATGCTCCCACACTCTACTGATGCTGGGAGGAGGCATGTTTAAGTACTTCCAGAAACTATTTTCATTACATTTGAAAATTTGTTATGCTTTTATTTAGTGACAAAACTCTAAGCTTGGTTGTGGCCCCTCAGCTTTGCAGTGCTGGGTGGGAGGGTCTCCAGGCTGGTTTCTTACTAAAGGGAGCAGCTGTTTTGCTGGAAGTTTCCAGGACACACTGTCCATGCCTGTCAGAGATGTTTTTGCAGTGGTGTTTTTGCCTATGCTGGACAATTCTTCTAATGTTCTTGTGATTTTTGTCCTTATGTTCATAAATATTTTTAAATCCTTTGATTAAAATTTCACTGTACAAGATGAAGAGCATTCTTCCATTGTTTACTTTTAAAGGCATTGTTCTCTGCCTGCAAATACTGAAACCTAGAGCACTGCCATTTCCTTCTCCATATTAGGTACACTTGCCAGAGTTTCAATTGTTGTGATAGAAACAGTTCCTTCTGAAACTGCTGAAACTTAGTGTATGCTTTGAAAAGGATGGGAGGGAGAGGAGAGAATGGTGATATCAGACTTCAGCTTTTAAAACCAGTAAAATTTTTATTGGATATTTCCTGAAGTGATACTCTAACAGGGATTGATGACTAGATATTTCTAGCCTTTACGTTTTCTAGCTCAGTGAGTTTCAGTACAGAAGAGACCACAAATTTGGTCTCACACAAGAGTGATGATGGACAGACTAGAAAATGAATAATTTGTAAAATTCTCCTTTACTGAAGTTTCAGGGAATAATACTTTTACTGTTATTGTTCAACAGAAGTCACATTAGCTTAGCTGGATGTGATGGCTTAGCTGTATTGCCTTAATTAAAGCAGTTAAACTGTTTATTCACAAAGTGCCAGTGTGTCTGGGATATGTGTTTGGAAAGAATGAAAATCAGCTTTCTACAGAGGATGCTTTTTTTTTTGAAGGATGTTTATAGCCTGGTCCCCAGGTATTCTTCCTTTCTGAACACATCCAATTTTTTCAGTTATCACTGGCCGTTCACACAATGATTGATAACAGCACAAAAACAAATAGTTATTTAACTATTATAAAAAAAAAGCCTTTCAAAACAAACCTGGAAGAATGGCTCACTTTGCAAGAGCAGAATTTTGCTGGGCTGTCTGAATCAAAATTAACCTGCTTCCTTCTGTGTCAGGGAGGATGTAACGAATGGCTCTCCGGGCTGGCAGGTTACTCCTGCCTGTCTGCCGGAAGTTACTGCTTCGAATGTGGGCCAAGTTGACACAACTTGAAATTTACCCTCAGGCAACACTCAGGACCATATTTGATGATTTTTGGGCTCAGTCCTACTCTCTCTGGGCATATGTTCACATAATAAAAATATGCTCCCCTTCCCTGACTTGACACTAATTGCTTAGCCAAGAAGTGGAGGATTCTGACACTGATTTAGGCACGTACTTGAAACCATCATTCTTAAGCACAAAAATCAGAGGCAGGTAACATATAGCTATACTTTAAGTGCAGCAGGATACTTTAAACATATACTGAGGTGCTGTCCTGAGGAAGGACACTCTCTGGGTCCACGCTGTGACCTGTCATTTCTTATCCAGAGCTCATTTGTCAAAAATGATGAGACAACATGTGGGAACACCCATGGCATCTATGACTTTTCCACAGCATGAGGAACAATGAGAAGTCTCAGTGGGGCACTTTCTGGAACAAGTAAAACTCCCTTTTATCCTCTCTGCATCTCCTGAGGGATTTCTCTTGTCTCCCTTTCCCTTATGTTAGCTAGCTGGAGCCTTGGAACTGCCACATAATATCTGGAAACTTTTTTTCAGTGTTTTTATTTAAAGCCTGCAAAATTTACAAACAGGAAACCAACTCTGCCTAGACAACTAGTCAGCCATGCTGCATGATCCCTAGCTCCACCTAAAAGAGGAGTGAGCGCAGGAGCAACTGCCCAGAGAAACGGGTTTTAAACACCTTTTCCTTATTTTTTTTTAAACTTTGACTTTCACTCTTTGTTTTTAGGCTATCTGTGGATTTTGACATGCACATTTGGCTGTTCTGAAATGCATGTGACTTGATTGCTCTGTATGGGGGATGTGTTTCTGTTTCTGACCACCTCCCTAATCTTCAGCTCTATGGCCATTTTCAGTGGGGAGGCTCTATTTTCTTTCATGTCCCAAGGAGAAATGTCAGCAGCATAGGTCCAAGAGGCAAATCTTTGGGGTCCTTCCTACACATACCTACTTTGTGATGACTTTTCAGCTATAGAGGAGACTGAGGGGAGACCACATTGCAATCTACAAATTCTTCATGAGAGGAAGAGGAGGGACAGGCACCAATCCCTTCTCTGTGGTGACCAGTGGCAGAGCCAAAGGGAATGGCCTGAAGTTGTGTGAGAGGAGATTTAGGTTTTATATTAGAAAAGGTTCTTCACCCAGAGGGTGGTTGGGCACTGGAACAGGCTCCCCAGGGAAGTGGCCACAGCACCAAGCCTGACAGAGTTCAAGAAGCGTTTGGATGATAATCTCGGGCACATGGTGTGATTTTCAGGGATGGTTCTGTGCAGGGCCAGGAGTTGAACTTGATGATCCTGGTGGATCTCTTCCAATTCAGCATATTCTGTGATTCTGTGATAATTAATTACTTCAAATTACTAAGATGAAGCCTGACTGCCTGTTTTTAATACATGAAGTGTTAACTCTGTTGACCTCCTATTATTTGATCTCCTGTATCAGGACTAGCAATTAAAATACCCCACAGAAGGCTAAGTATATTACCCCTCTCTGAAACTTTTTTTCCTTTAGAATGGTAACAACTGCCTGAAAAGTTCTATTTTTTTTCCATAAAACCACATTGTTTGACATCAAACAACCTCTTATCACTTTTTTTTAGTCATGTCCTGTATCAACCACTTCAGTATTTTCCTCTGGTTTCAAATAGGGCTGAGAAGTTTATAATTATCTGGGTCATCTCATTTACCCCTGTTGAATATTGACACAAAATATTTAATATTAACTATGGTTAGTAATGGATGAAATGTAGAATTGATGACTGTACCAGATTTCTGGCCCTAAAGCAGACCAGGCAGGCTCGCAGCCCTCTCTGAGGGGGTCCTGGAGAAGAGCCAAGGACCTGAGCACCTGAAGAAGACACAGCTTGAAAGAAGACCTACCTCTAGTGTGTAAACCCCTGTATCATTGTTAGCTGTTCCAATTGCATGCTTGCTTTTTGTTTTGACAGGATCTGAAAACTATTTAGGAGTCATAACAATGGCATCATTCTTCCCAGGTGAGCCTGTGGTTGTCTGTGGCGTTTCATGGTTTCAGGCACTTGTACTGAAATCTGGAGCACAAGGCAGATTCCCTTCTGATCAGCCTCCCTGGGTGATAAATGTAGGGCTATTCATCAACAGCATTAGGAGACATCTCACAAGTGAAGCAGCTGTAGTTACATCTGTTTGGAAAGTGAAATCAGATCCCATAGGTACTGTATGTGGATGAAAAATAGATAAGAGTTTTGTTCTAAGGTTTCCTTCTTTTGTACTTCCCAGGATGTGTGCGTGAAGCATCCAGCTTCACCAAACAGGTGCTCTTTACATCCTTTCCGTGTTTCTATTCATACATTTTTACTCTTATTGCTTTTTCAGGGGCTATCCTACTTGTTAGCTGAACAAATTAAGGCACTCCTGAATTGGAAGGTCTGCAATCACCAGGTTGACCTATATCAGCCAGTTGTATTACTATAATTTCTTCACATGACCTCTGGCTCTTGCATGACTGCCTTCTAGAATGTGGATGTTTTGTAGTGGAAAGGTGCTGAGTGAGGAAGAAAAAACTGGCCATTCACCTAGAATATGAATCATAAAGAGCTTTCTCAGAGCTGTCCATTCTTAATTTCCTGTGGTCAGTCTGTTAGCGGCATTGCTGGTGAAAAGCCAGTGTGATCTATGTTGCTATTTCAAAACAAATGCCTCTTTATCTGGTAAGATTATATGTTCTTTCAGCCTTCCAGGCAATTCTACCAGGAAAGAAAAGAAAATCAAATGGTATTCTTATCTTCTTTTTTTCCTTTCATATTATTTTCCCCACAGTTGGAAACAGAAATGCCTAAAAAACCCACTTAACACATACAAAATAATAGTAGTAATAATATTATAAAGAGATATCTTGTCTGTAAATCAGTGGTGACAGTCAACCTGCAGTCCAAGCAAAAAAACGTTCAAATGGCTTTATTGAAAATCAATGTGCATTTGTAAGTGAGGATTGTTTTTTAAAATCCTTTGTGTTTATTTCTGGCTTTGTTGTGATGACACTTTCTGGGAATGCTACAGCTTTGTTTCCAAGAGTTGGTCTTAAATTGCTGGAGCAGGTAACTGAATTTCCTCCATTTTCTTTTTCCAGCTGCCCAAACTGGCATCATTCTTGAGTGAAAGGAAGCTGGGTGGCAAATGCTTTTGTAGTTTACAATATTGCCTATGTTACAGGCAAGTTAGCAAATGCAAGTAGGACATCATTCCCTGCGTATGGCTGGCAATCACCTCCCGATCCATAGATAAGACATAACATAAAGCAGGAGGATGAGAAGGAGCCTGGTGCTTGGCTCCTTGGTACTCTTTGGGACACTTGCTCCATTTCTATGCATGTAACATTTCTGACATCTTGGTGGTGGGAAGTTTTGCAGCAACAGTGTAAGAAATTAGTGTCCCTGGTGGTTTTCTCTCCCCACAAAAGAAAAATACACTTGTGCCTCAGTCCGAGAAGTGTAGCTTAAACTGATGTCAAAGGCAGATTTGCATTAAAACACTGAGTTTGAGGTGGGGCAGCAAAGTTGTTGGTGTATGAACTTTCCTCTACCCCTCTTGCAGAGCCAGCAGCCTGCCGCAGGGAGGTGGTAGGAAGCAGGTGGAGGTGGGACTCCCGGTGAGCCACCACACCTGTGAACGGGGGCAGCATCCAGTTGGCTGAAGGTCCTATTGGCTTCAGGTGTGAGAAGAGCAGCTTAAAGGGTCCTCAGATGAACGAGCTTGCAAAGCTTGTGGGGTGTTCCTAGGGTTGCAGTTCCTCAGGATGGATCTTCCAAGAACAAGTAGGTTGATTTTTTTTTTCTTAATTCAGTTTTATATTTGTGTGTGTCAGCTGCCTGTTGGAGAACTGTTTTCCAGCAATTTCCACTTCTGTCTGTGTTGGCTTCTGGCAACGTTTTTAGTTTATGCAATCTGGTGGGCTTTCAAGGTTGTTTTTCCTCAATAGAGATCTCTCCTGTATTGTTATTCCATCCATGTGTACGCTGTAAACTTAGATGACCTTTCACTGTGCATATCTATCAGCTACTTGTGGATCTCTGGAAATATTAAATCACAAAACTGCTGTAATCAGGTCGGTGTGCTCTGCACAGTCTCCAGCAGCTGGTCCAGGCTAAGGAGCATTTTTAGAAACTGAGTAATAGAAATAGAGTAAAAAGCATTTTGTCTAGGGAGTGTGGTAATTGTCAAGAAAAAGAGACTATTCTAACCTTTCTGAAACATATAAGAAGACTGTCCATCTTATGATTGAAGACTAAACCAAGGAATTATGCTTTCATTTGACTTTTACCTGATCATCTAAGCAGTTTCACATGTATGCCATATGCTTCCATTATTTATACTTTCACATTTAGTTATGTATATATTACTCCATCTGTGGTTTTTTTTCTTTTGGTCTTTACCATTCTGCATTAGGATTGTATTTGAATAGAAACCTGTGAAACAAGTTAAAACACCTGTTTCACTGCTCGAAGTACAGCACAATGTATTTTTCAGGTAGGAGTCATAGCTAATGTTTTTTCTGGTTTTCTTACAAGGTACAAGATTATGCATTGGACATAGAAATACTAGATTAAGTTATGACCTACTGACTTGTTAAGACAGGACTGAATTGAAAAGAAAAGCAAAATGTTTGCTATAATCAAATCGCCTTGTTTTGTCCTTGGTCACTTTATTGGAGTAATTTTATATGTAAGTGGTAGCTCTCTGTGGGCATAATGAAGGCTTTCTGTAGAGTTTCTGGGAATGGTAAAAACCATTAATCTTCACCTAGTATGTGAACCAAATACATTCTCAAAGCAGGCTATTGTTAATTATGTTCTGTGCGCAATGTGTTGACTGAAAGTCCCTATCACCTATGCTGCTGTATAAAGAAAGGGTTCTGTAAGATGCATCCTTTGCTTTCAAAAAACTGTTCTATCAGCAAAGGTGGTCTCTTTGAAAAGAAAAGGGAATGAGAGAGGAAAAAAAAAAAGAGATACTACTTTGATGATATGTATGAATCCTATTCTAGCTGCTTACAAAATACCAGTTTTCCAAAAGGAAAAAAGTTAGAAAAAGCTTTCATGCTCTGCTGTCAGAGATACCACAGCTCATTAGCACCTCTTCCCAAAGAGGAGTGAGTTAAAGACAGCTGACTTGGATACTTCAATGATGAACATGGCACTGAAAACCAGGGAAGAAGACACCTACTAAAATATGGTGAATTAGATCTAAGAAGTTTTTCAGGGCATCTGCAAAATGAGATGGAGAGCATCACATAATATGTTTTTTTTTCAGTGCAGAGGGAGGGGAAAAAAAAAATCTTGTCTCTCACTCAATTAATATACTGAATGAACCAATACTAAGGGTTCAGTTGATTGTTCCATAGCTATGGCTCCACCAAACTATGAACTTTTTGAAACTTCCTCTGTGGCTAAAATACTGAGTCCCACCTGATAATCATCAGGATTTTGGATATATCTGTTCTACATGATGCAATGACTTGAGCTAGATGTAAATGGAGTAGATAAAATACCAGAAGTAGTTGAGCTGCAGAAACATGGCATATGTGAAGAGGTACTTAATCCCACTGGGCAAACAAAATAATACTACTTCTTTTATGCAAGTCAGCTGCTGTCTAGACATACCTGTAGCCTCCTAAACCACTTAGTACTTTTGAAAGTTTTACCATTACACTCGTCAGTCATTTTATATGCTTTAGAAAGCCATGAAATGGCTGTTTAATTATGCAAAGTGAAGGTATAATTAAATTTCACTGGAACTGTGGGGATTTGAATATGATGAAATAAAATAGGTTTAGTTTTACAGGCTCGGTGTGCCACAGAGGAATTGCAAAGCCTTTTGATTTTCTTTTTTCATATCTGTAAATCTCTCTGGGGGAATGGAGAGTTTGGGCCCAAGGTGGCTCTCCGCCTTTATGCCAGACAATATGGATGTATGCTTATAAAAGTTAGATGTTGCCAAGCACGACTCAAATATGATAATTGTTTTGCTCTAGAAAAGATGCCAGTGCTGTTAATATGTGCATCTGGAACTTCTTGTAACCTGGTAATGGGAACAGTGGTAAAAGCCAAATGAAGAGTTAAAAGAAGCAGGTCTATAATGCAACTTTCAAAAATAGTAGTGTTAAACTGGGTGCCCAGGCACGTGGCCTGAGAGTACAGTACTGCCTCCTTACAAATAGGAGAGCTGCTAGCTCAGCTGTTCTGGATAACTGGGCTGCTTGCCTAAAAAAATAGATGTAAGAGATTGGCTTTTTCCTGATATTTGGAGCTTTAAATCTTCCTCCTTCAGTCTTTTAACACGGAGCTGGCTGAGTAGCTTCTGTGTACTGCTGGTTGCTTACTATGCAGGGTGGTGTGGTAGTGATTTGGTTTCACTTTCCTCTTTCTAATTTGAGACCCATTTTGGAGAGGACAAATTGATAACAAAATGTGTTTAAAATGCAGTACTAGTTCGGGTGTTGTACCCTTTCAACCAATGGAGCAGAGATTGAGGAGGGAAAAATGGCTGATAGGGAAGGAAAGTGTGGTGGAAATGCAGCATTCCTCATCTAGGTCAGGCTTTCCTGAATGATGTTTAGTGATGGTACATGCTGGCTTTTCTCTGTCTTCAGCTGCAATGTTATAATCTTAAAAGATAAACAGAGAGGAGGGGAGGTGCTTTGTACAGTTATGGGTCAGAGTCACATCTGTGTCGTGGCTGCTTACTATTGCAAGTATATTGTACAATGATATAAAATATGCAAATTGCATTACATAGATGTTAAAGGCAAACTTATAACTCGTATCATGACTTATTTCTTTTGATGTTGTCTGATTTTAACTGTTGTCTGAATTTTTCAACCAGCTGTCTGATTTGAGCTGACTTGTTCACTTCAAAAAAAGTTTGAATGTAATTCAACCATTTCCAGAGTGTGCCTAAGTGGAAAATTGCCATTTTTGTTTCTGTTTCCCTCTCTCATGGGCTCTTTCTTGTGTGTTTTTTTGTATTTTAAAAATTTATTTATTTATTTATATTTTAAGTTTTATTTGGGAAATTTTCTTTTAATCATAAAAGTTTGCAGAATCATTTCACTGAGGGAGAAACACAGCATATTCATCCAAAATCCAGCAGATAACTTTGGAGGCCTTGTTGTATCTTCAGGACCTCAGAGGGTTAACAGGAGTGTGTGTTGAGAGCTGTGCCAGGGCTCAGCACCTGGGCTGAAGAAGCACCTACTCTGTGCTGAGCTGTTCCTTCCTCAGGCCATGTTCAGTGCCCTGGGTAGGCAGGAGCTGCTGAATTAAAATAATTAATTATATATTCTGCTTTAAGAAGGCAATGTAAGTGGGTTTGTGCTTTGTTGTCTGTATGCCCTCCCAGCTGGCCCAGAGTGTCTGTTTTCCTCATGAGTTTTCCTCAGTGGTCATCACCACGGAGTCTCTCTGCTTCACAGACACCTGTAAATCCAAACTTGTGTGTAAAAGTTGACTGCAATTTGCAGCGGTGTCATAATGTCTCCATGCAAGAGATTAAAGCAAGGTGGCATTTCCTTAGAGTGTAAATAAGGTAATCGTAGCACAGGATTTTAGAATTATCTTAATTATATAATGTCACAAATTAATTGGTCAGAGGGTGATATGCACTAATTTGCACAGATTCTGATGACTGATAGATGTGTAAAATACTATAAAATGCACATTAAAAGTGGAGGAGGAAGGTATTCTAACTTGCATAACAAACAACGATATAGCAGAAAAATCAATACTGCTTTCTGTCTGGCAACTTCTAGCAAGAAGCACTTCACCCTGTGTGCTAGTAGGGATGCAGATCTATCCCTGGTTAATTATTGCATTCATTTACAGTGTTTTGGGCGACTTTTCTGGTGCGTGCTGGTTGCTCTTGCTGAATAGTCTCGGAGATTAACCATGGCCTGATACCAGTTCAGAATCTGATATACAGGTTTTCTGAGTGTCAATGGGTATTTAGGATTATTGATTTTCTCCTTGAAACTCTAAATAATACATCCAGAATTCAGTTTTATTTAGAAAAACAGCCCCTATAATTGTTTAAGCAAACATTTTGGAGATAACCCACTACATAATTACTTGTGGATGGGGACTAAGTGTACGTGTCAGGAAAGCCCTGCTAGCGTTACCACCTCCCATGCCACTGCAAAGCCCTGTATTGATGCACAGCAAAAAGTTTCCCTCTGGATTATCTGTCAGCTGAGGAGGAAAACAACATTCAGGAGTGACACCCTGCCTTTATTTCCTTCTGCACTGTTTCTTGACCTCACCTGTGGGCAGGCTTTTTGGCAAATGTGCGTATTTTGTGTTTAACCTTTTGTAAAGCTGTCTGAGCACCACTGAGTGGTGTTGGACCATCCTCTGAGAGAGCTGGCTACTGAAGTCTCAGGTGGTTTTGACCAACTTGTTAGTTAATACCTGTGGTGTATAAACCATTTACTGACTTGTCTAGTTTGAGCTATTTTTCCTTTAAAAAAAGGAACAAGGCTCACCAAGGATAGATGAAATTGAAATACAATTGCAGATGCTTTTTGAGACAAATCAGCTGTTTCCCTACATTCTAAAGCTTTTGAGGTAGCTGACTGTGTCTCTGAAGGTTTTTCATAATCTTTTTAGACTACGAAGTAAGACAGAGGAAAAGCTGAAGCAGAAGTGGTATGAAGTTATAAGCAAAACAAGTACTTTAAAAGATGTGCTAGATGTACTTGCCACACTCCTGCAAAAACCTGAAATTATAATGTAAAAGGGAGGGACAGTAATCACTGATGTCAAAAATCAAAGCAAAAAAACACCCAACAAAATGAAATGGTTCCTTTCAGAAAAAACAGGCATGTATTTATTCTAGGTTTTTTTCAACATTCTTGCATTTGGGAAAGGAGGAAATCCTAGTGGTTCATTTGAATTTATTATTTGATATAATAGTCCTACTCCTATCTTTAATGTTTAAACTTCTGCACATTCGCACACCTTCCTCATAACTGCCTTAGGGTTTTTTTCACTTTTTGTGAGAATATCCTGAATAACTACTGCATTGAACATTTTAAATGATTTCTGTCACCTTGCTAGAGCTATGTGGTTCTTTCACCTTTTCAAAAATGTGATGTTATCTCATGAGCAGGCATATATAATAAATGGATGATATTTTTCTGCCATATGATTAAACTTTGAACAAAACTCTTTGGGGTTTGTGTATGCGTGAGCTATAATTCCTGCAGGGAGCTTATAGCCAAGCTTGCAGATGACTGAATTGATTTGTTTTCAGAAGTGCTCAATGGGTAGATAGCAAGACTTCCCACTTGGCTCTTGCTTGTCTGATTTTTTTTTTTCCTTTCAAATATTATTTTTCTCTAGAATGCAGAGCCTTGTTAATGTTTTCATCTCTATCTGGGCAAGCTCTCCAAGGGTGACTTCATAAAAGAATCATCTTTCTTGTCTTTGAAAAGAGCTTGTCTACTAAGGAAATCACTTGGCTTGAAGAGTTGTGATTGTATGTAACTGTGATTATTTTTAACTGAGATTGTACAGGAGAATGAAAAAAAGAATTAAAAGTACAAGCTATTAAAACTTAAAAGTGTAATAAAAATAGTTTTTCAGAAACTGGTGTTCTTTTCATGCTGCCAAGTACCTGTTTATTACACTGTTGTCCGTCTGTGTAGGTCTGTTGCTCTTGGAGTTTCCTAGTAAAATGAACAGGATGTTTTTCCCCCTGAAATCAGTACTCTGGTGAAATCTGCAGACCAGCATAGATGAGGGAGTTGATGTTACCTCGTCCTTTTTCCCCACAGGTATTGTTCAAGCACCCATGTTTTACTTGCAGTGCATGAGGGTTATGTTACAACATGTGAAAGGAGAAAGAGGGTTTGAGGCAGCACTGGCTGTGGGGAGAGATGAGAGGAACTCTTTAGTACTGGGGAAATGTGCCAGAGGGGAAAAGGACCTGAACAAGTTATGGTTTTTGTTAGAAATCTCTTATAGGGAGGAAGCCAAAATAAGCAGTGAACAAAGCACTTCTCTTTTCTGAATCCTCTGAAGAAGGAAGAGTAATCAGTGATAAGCTCTGGCACATAAGCTTTATGATCTACTGTCTAGGATGTTCAATGACATGAAAATACATCTTTATGAAGTCAGAGTGCATTTCTGGTTTGGTCTGTGGTTACCACTAAAGGCTTTATACTAATGCTATTACTGGGGGCAGCTGCATTATAGCACTGCTTACTTATTTATTCACTGTAGTGACAGTTACATTTCATGCAGCAGCTGCTGAAGCCAAAACTATTCAGCAAGGACAAAATGTGATAAAACTTCATGAGGTTTTCTTCTGCAATATTAAATTTTAATTCTTTATATAGGAACAAATACTTTTCAACTGCTATTTTCAACTTTTCTCTGTAGTATAATCAAAGAAATTCAGTAGCTACTAGTTAGGAATGTCAAATTCAATTTATAGCATTTGATTTTCTTGTATGTGTATCTGTTCTAGGTATATGACCAGTTTTGTAACACATAAATGAAGGAAAGTCATTATTATGATAGAAACAGCCTACCTCATGTTATGAACACTTTCAGCTTTCCTTAACTCCTTTTAGTGTAATGAGGACTTAGCCTCTGGGCAGGGGGAGGAGGAAACCCTAATATAAAAATGATTTTGGAAACTCTTGACACATGCAGAAAATATCTGTTTTGGAAGGCTTATTGATTGCTTCTAAATTTTAACTAAGCATTTTACAGGGAATGGGCAAACTCTATCTTGGAGGATACCAATGAGATTCTCAGGTTAGTGAGCAAATGTGATCAGAATGAAAGACTTTAGGGTCCTTATTCTGGTGTTACTTTTCAGTGTAGTCATTTTTGTTTTGCTGGATATCAGATCAGGCATATCTGTGGGTTGTGTGTGGGATTTTTTTAGTTGATGTGTTGTTTTGGTGGGTTTTTGTTGCTGTTTGTGGGTTTTTTCTTTGGATTTGGAGGTAGTAACTTGTACTACTGTAACTGAAAGTCCTGGGCTTGGTTCCTGCTGGCAGCCGTGCTCTAGTGAGTGCATCCAATATATTTGGTCACCAGTGTAAAATGTGCCTTTGCCTGGGCTGCATTCAGCCTGGCTAGGGTAATCTGCAATGAAGTAACCAGACATCTGCTTGCAGGGTCTTGTGGTGGCTGACTCCAGACAAACCTGCTCCCTGCTTGTGGCAAAGCTAATGGTGCAGTTGGCCGGTCTGCTTTTGGGAACAGACTCCAGAGTAAAGCAGAGACAATCTGTTGTCTTTTCCCCATCTGCATGAGGAGTTTGGCTACTGCCCAGCAAAGAATGACACTTACAGGAAAAAGTTGTTGGTCTATTTCTGTGAATGCATCATGTCCTCCACTTTAAAACTGATACTAACCGCTTTATTTGTATTATATACTAATTTCCCTACCTTAATTTTGAAGCAAAGTGTCTATAACTTCTGGTGGAGTACCAGTAGTAGACTCTGTAGACACTAAACAACCCTTCCAAGGTGTAATAGATGCTGTATGTATAATGAAATCCTGCCATAAGTTGCTACCAAAGAGTTTGGGGGCTTTCTCATGGTTGAGCCATGGCAGCTCTAAGAGAAAATACCTTTGATTCAGGATTTGCTGCCTATGATGAAGATGGCAGAATTGATACTTGTGTTTTATGTGTTGAAGGTCCCTGAAAAGCAGTGATATTTTGTCTTCAGTACATATGACATACATAGGACATCAGTAAAGTGACCAGAGTAAATAGTAATGTACTGTCTCAAGATGTTGCCCTCTCACATCTCATTTTTCATGAGCTATTACATAGCTATACTGATGGAAAACAAGCTGCTATATTTAACTATATTTTTAATATACATCAGAAACAGACATATGTTTCATATGTTTAACTGTAATTAACAGTTTTCCAAATTTATATTATCTAGCTTTCTGTAAGCGTTTATTTTTGTGCAGCAGACGTAATGTTATATTCACAGAACTGGCTGGAAATTTTTCAATAATAAAACAAATGTCAGAAAGTGGCAATTTTTGGAAACTTTCTTGAGGAATGTGGAATTTTCCATGAAAAACTTTTTCCAAAAAAGCTTTGACATGCCTTCAGTGTGGTTTCTGGTCTGAGGAAGAGACTGCTACCCTGGTCTGTAGGAAACTGTAGGAGCTGATACGGGATGTTCCCCAGTTGGCAGAGCAGGGAGTTGATCCTAGTGAATCTTGTCTCTTTGTCTCAGTTACATCGGAATAGGGAATACAGAAATATTAAGTCTCAAACAGGTCCCATGTGGATCTAATCACAGCAAAAATTTACTAAGCTTCTGCAGGTAATAACCCCCCTGTTTGAACTGTTGCTGGCTTTGTTGGACAGCTGGCACCGAGTGCTGCACACAGAGCTCGTGGGCAGCACTGAGCACTTGTAACCTGCCTCTGACTTCATATGAAGGTCCTGGCTCCTCCTTCAGCTCAGCCGCACTTTGGAAACCAGATCCAGCCTCCATACAGAACTGCTCCCTGCTGGGATGGTACAGGGATGACTCTGTATGAAAGGGCTTCCTCTGGGCCAGGAGTCAGGGTCGGAATAAACAATGCAGTCTTTTACCAGTCTCTTTGAAGGTACCCAAGGGAAAACTGCCCCGCCCTGCCCAGCAACCTCATGCTCATTTAATTCCTTTTGAACTTTGGATATCAAACATAAAATGCTGGACCTGGTTGTCCTCACTCACACTGGTCTCAAAGAGCATAAATTCACAGGAGCTGGTGAGAAGTTTGCCAAGCCCATTTATCTACCTAAAGGATAAAGGGACACTAAAACATCTTTCTTTGCTCTTCAGCTCATGATCTGTAAAAGGCAACTGCCTCTGCTGATGGCTTGCAGGCCCCAAGGAAGGGCTGCATTCAGGGGAGGGTGGGACAAACTCGCAAGGATACTTGTGAACCAAAATGCAAGTCTGCATCAAGTAAAGCAATCTCGCTCTTGCAGGGAGTTAGTGACAGAAATGGTCTAATTTCCCTTGAGTGCATATTTTTACTCTCTTTATTTTCTAACAAATAGCTGGCAAATTCTTTCCCTGTGGGGAAATTTCTTGGAAATAATTTTGCCCTGTCTCCTCCAACATGAAGTGTTTTTGCAGTGGGGTCCAGTGGAGCCAGAATTTGATGTGGCTCTGCTGCCTGAGGTATTCAGAAAGGTATTTGTTGCTTTCACTAGATTGTGGATGTGACATTGCTGTTTGTCATGCTTGCTGAGTTTTCCTTTAGGACTAGAGCTGGTAGTTCCACTTTTCTGGTACCCCAGGCACATAAAATAACTTCTAGTTATTTGGATCCCCATGTCTTAGCTGTGCTGTATGTATGACAAAGGTAAAGAAAGCATCAGCATCTCACTCCTGGCTCCCCTACTTGTTGCAGAAGTTTCAGTAAATCACTGCCTGTGTTGCATTTAGATTTTTTTTCTTTTTTTAAGCATCTGAGCTCTGTATCTTTGAAATGTGATGCCACAGTTTCCATCATTACCTTCCCTACATAGGGTCTGATTTTGAAACACACATTTTCGCTACGGTGAAACCATCTGCTACGTGTGGGGAATTAACAGTACTAGGCATAATGTTTCTTTATAGCTATCCAGAAATGTGCCCAAATAGTGCGATATAATTGACTATAATAAGATTTAAATGCCTGTTCAGTGCATAGACCTGCAGTAAGGCCATTTTCACATCATCTTGCATTGGCTTACATTATGTTGTATTGAATTTCATTTCAGGTTTTGTTTGCTGGTGTCATACAGGACCTGCTGTTGTTATCACCTCAGATACATGTGTTTTTAATAATAGTGTTCTGAGATTCAGATATAGTTGAATTTACATGAACTGAACCATGAATGTGTTATGAGCTACCTTGCATTTACCGGACAGTAAATGCATACATATGGGTAGTTACTGTAGAGTAGTAAATGTGTTGTAAATTCACCCTTAACCTCCCGGTGGAACCTGTATATGGAGCCATATCTAAGGGTTAGAATAATATTATAATAGTTCTTTTCATAAATCCATAGCATTTATAGGGCTCTGAGCTCGCTGTATACTTTTTTCCACAATTGCTACTTATCTTTAGAAGCTTCAGTTTTTTCTTTCCTTTTATTTCAGCATGTCTCACGTACAAACCAGGGTACATTTTTTTTAATACAGTATTGAATTACACATTCATGGATATTATACAAAATGGTTTTTTTCACCCTCAGTAGTTAGTGACAATTCTGTGCCTTTTCAAGCCTTAGGTCCCTTTAAAATATTAACTGATCCCTAGCCCATCATTTGTAGGTAACTATAATCTATAATTTGCAGAAGTTAAAATTGAGGCAGAGAGATTAACTTGGTGCAGATGTCAGTGATATAGCAGTAAAGCATGAATTAATCATGGCAAACATCCTTGTAGAACCACTAGTGCAGAATCTTGCCAGGCATTGAAAGTGTGTGGGGCTTCCCAGCTCCCAATCCCTAAGCTGTACTACTAATCTTCATACCTTCTCCTCTGTGTTTTTCTTGTGTCCCTGATGATGAGTGTTCATCAAGAATGATGTATGCTAAGCTATTAGTTACATTTCCGTACTGTCAGAATATAAAAGCTACTGATGTTGAAAGATGTGGAGACACCTTTCTCTCCCTCTCTCCCTCCCTCCTGTTTCTGCTAGCCTAGTTGCAAATTATCAGAGTTGAAGGAAGTCATGGGGAAAGCAAGATGAATGCATGACTGAAGAAAAAACTTCAGATGCTAGAAACCTGATAAGCTTCTAATGTCCTTTTGCTTTCTGACAGGCTGTAAGGGACCAGAAACCTGTTTTGAACATACCATTTCTAAATTTATGAAATGTTGTTGGCTGAGAAAAAGAATATTGAGGCCAAAATATTGGTTATGAAATGTGCTTTATCTTTGTTTTTGTTCAGGCTGGTAGTATCCAGCAAAAGCAACTGTTTCCCATGGATCCTTGATGTTCTGTGCAGCCTTACAAGGAAATGTGACTCCATTCTCAGCTCACCAGAGCCAGGAGTTCTCTCAAATACTTACCATCACAAATAATCAGGCTCTTTCAATACAAGAAGACTGATGCACTCTCTAATGTTATAGTAATAATTATTATCTAATAATCTAAAATGTATATTTATATATTTTATTGTATTTGAAATAAAATCTAATATAAAATAAAAATTAGAATTATCTAATAATCTAAAAATCTTCTTGGATTGTGACCCATTTTTCTTCAATTAAATTATACTTGCAAGAAAAATCAAATCAGGTTTTACTTGGTTTTATAGCCATACCCCTACTGTAAATACCACGATTTTTAGCAGGAGTGGGATTTAGACTGTGGTATTTTGCAGTTGTTGCAAATGTTCAGCTTGGCACCATGCTGAGTGGTTAGAGAACATTTCTCTCCATCTCTACAAAGAGAGGAAAGAAGTAAAAAATTTGATTGGAATTGGTGTTGTTGAGAGAAGTGGGAGGGTTTAAGGCTGATATTTAGTAATGACGAGCTATGTTAATTTTTCATTTCTGTAAGTGAAGTACTTGGTAAAGAAAGATGGCTGTTGGAAGAGTTTCCACAATAATTTGTAGAATACAAGTTAGAAACATTTTTATATTCAAGAGAAAGGCCCGAACTAACTTTGTTCTTTCTTTTATTTGAAATCAATAACAAAAAGCTGGTTTTGCTTGTCACGTTCCTCCAAAAGAGGAGTATTGCCCTCTCTTGAAATGATAGACATATTTTTCTCATCTCTCTCTCTCTCTCTCTCTCTCTCTCTCTCTCTCTCTCTCTCTCTCTCTCTCTCTCCAGATTCTTTAGATGCATTTGGGTCTGCGTTGGACCTAAGCAATGTGAAGTACTAAGCATTTCCAAGGGGTCTGTGACTTATAGGTAGTGTTGGCTGGGCCCCAGCATCATTCAGTCCTGCTTCTGTTGTGTCTCTTGGCTGTGAGCTGGTGTTACAGCTGTTGAAGGGAAGCTTGGGTACTCCAAATGCATTGCTCTCTGGGATCCACAGGGACAGCTTTTTGGGAAGGCAGTGTTGTGAACTGGATCACAGTTTCAAGCCCATTTTGTGAAGCTGCTGAAGGTGCTCCAAGATGCTTAGATGTTATTCTCCAGTGACAGATTCAAATGGGTATCCTTAAAGCAGGGGGCTTTTGTTCTGTTCTCCCCCTCCCACCAGATTTCCCTGCCCTGTAAGGATCCTTCGCTTTTGCATCCCTCCTCTGCTTCTGCAGAGCTGTGTCCTGGTGCCATGGGGAGAGTGGTGCACAGCTTCTGACAATGTAGCACTTCCAAAGGTGAGTGCCAGACTGGCGGCGAAGTGCTGAATTGCATGCACCCAACAACTCTGGGCACTTTGCTTTAATGTTTCATGACAAAGGATGTTATTGAGTTACATAAATCTTTGTGGGTCTCGGCTGTTTTCTTAGTTTTTTTTTTTTTCATTCTTTTTTTCTTTCATTTCTAGTCAATTGCTCAATCTAGTAAGGTGGCTGGACACCCCGCCCTCACAACTGATCAATATAAATGGCAATGGTAGCCTGGCTGACTGGGGTGTAACCATGTAGATGGAAAAAAGTTGCTGCCAAACACGTATGGCTTTCACAGCATGTGAAAGAACTCTTTTATTCCTGTAGCATCCTGCAGCTTGAGGTAGGATGGACAAGATGTGAGTGAAAGAAGAGAGGCAACATAATGTTATCCTTGTCGAACAAGATGGAACACTTGTGTTTATTCCTAGAGATACATAGGATTACATTTAGGACTCTTAAGAGAAGCAACCGCTAAAGTCAATCGCACTTTCAGCTAGAAAATGGACAGACTGTCTCTTGGTGACAAAGACCCTCTGACAGGCATCAAAGCAAGTGAAGCTTGCTGTGTCACACTTTGTAGAAAATAAGATTGATAGAATGAGTCCAATCTCCTTCTCTAACTCTCTTTGCTTTTTTTTTTGTTCTGCTGCACACCCCAGAGGATGTGATGATTATTGGATATATTTGTTTGCTCTGTCAGACGAGCAAAAACTTTTACGCTGATGCTGTGGCTTGTTCTGAGCCCCTGGTGGTGCTGTGTTCAGCCGAGTCTTCCTTCTGAGCCTGCGGGTGTGTGTGTGAGCGTGTGCAGAAACTGCCTGTGATTGCCAGGCACAGTGAGAGCTTGCTGTTATTGCTGTCTCATCTCCATGACGGATTTATTTCCCTCTGCATGGTTATGGTGACTCTTGCTCACGTTCTGTCCTTCTTGGTGTCACTAGCCTCCCTCTCTTGAGTCTGATCTAATGTAGGCAGTGCCCTGCTTATCAGGTTACAAACCTGACCAGGATGCTGCTGTTGGATTCCTTGGCTTTCTTTCTCTGCTGAATTCCCTGGCTTGAATTTCTTGATTTCTTCTCCAAGGCCCCACTTTGCTGCTCCACAGCATGCCAGCCTTGTCTGTGTTGCAGCATCTCCTGCAGCCATCAGTGCCCAGTGCCTCGCACCTTGCTCTGCTGCTCTTACACGTCCTGCAGCCACACAAGGGGCTGTGAGGTGACCGGATACCTAGTTTGGAGCACTGGATTAAAATGAAACTGATCAAGTAATTTAGAAGGAAAAGAGTCACTTCCTTGTGCTTGCTGAGTCTTTGCAATAAACCCAACTCAAACTAGATTTGCAGTTTGAAAACTCTCATTTGACTCTGTACCTAGTAATTTAATGCTTATTTAATGCTTGCTAGTGCATTAAGTGAAGAAATAACATTACAAGCAATTCTATTCTTAGTAAATATGCACAAACTGTCCTAAGAAAGGCCCTTCTCCAGAGATTTTACCTTTACTTTGCTGTTTCCAGATCCTAGAATGTCAAGTAAGATTCAGACAGTACTTTAGATCTTATTTAAATTGAACTAGTTTGTATTTGTCTGTCACTTAACACTAGTTCTTCCCAAAAAGTGCTTCCTCCTCATCCTGAAATATCTCGGGGGTAGTGCGTGGTGTTGTGAACAGTAAATAACAGCCTGGGTAATGGAATTGATTCCTGCTCAATGAAGAGATGTGAAGGAGTTAAAACTTCTCAAAAATGGACTGTAGATGGAACTAACTGTGCTGGTACTGAGCCTCTGAGATCTATTAGTTTTGACAACCTCAGTTATTCTGGTGCTTCTCATCATCTGTAAAGTTAACAAGGGCTGATAAGAGATGATGAGGCACCACACGGGTTTGTATTTCAGAACTCATAAATATCTCGCAATACCGTTTTTCTTACAATCAGATACATTAATTTGTTGACTGTGGATGTTGCTGAATATTCACTTGGTGCAGAGGTTTAACAAAGGCGCTGCAAGGGTAAACATTTTAAATCAGCAGATAGAAGCCATGGGTTGTGCTGTGTGCTCAGCTGTTATGTGTTTTCAACTGTGTGTTCCAATTTTACTGAAATTGTTGATATTTTTTGACTGGCTTTCTTCCTTAAAAATATGATTCATAGGCAACCCCCTTCTCCAGCTGTAGTTCTGTCCCTTCTTGGTGTGACTTAGGGATTTTGTACTAGCGAGTCAGACACCTGAGGGTGAATTTAATTTGAAATAAACCTTACTTTTGGCAGAACAATTTTTACAAGGGGATCAAACAACGTAATGTACAGTTTTCTCAGGTTACATGTCACCTAGAGATGCCTGCAACTCAAATTAAGTAAAGATACACTTTTAAGCAAAAAAAATTCTATGAAATATAGTGTGGACAAACTCTCCAAAGTAGTAGTTATTCTTGCTCCTGCTATAATAAGATGGAGCACACAAATATCACTTGATTAACAGCTGCAGTATTAATTTCCCTTTTTGGTTGCTTGACTCACAGCAAGAATCGTGTCAATGCAGCAGAGAAGCAATTAAATTGATTTTAATCTTTGTCAGAGAAGATAACATGCCTTTTTCTCTTCTCATTTAAATAATTAAAGTTTCAGCAGGTATTATTTCTGGCTTTAAAGAAATTGGTATCTCAATGTAATAGAATCCTTGTAATTATACACTTAATGGATCTTAATAAGTTAATCATGGTTTTTCATTTAAAATGTTTTTTTTTACTTATTAAACTTTTATTTGCTTTGATGGTTATGCTTTTAAGAGGGTTGAAAATATTAAAAAAATAAAGTGCTAAAAAAGCCTCACATCTCTTTTTTTTCATATTCCTACATGGCCTTTCAAATTTGTTTTCAGTAGTCAGATTTCAACACATGCTTTAAAAATTCTTGTCCAGTGAAGCTTTCTGTTATGCTACAGTTAATTATTTTGTTGAAAAAGCTTCGTATAATGAGGACAAATAAATACTCTTTTATCTTTGTTGTAGTGCAAACTCCAATTCAGCAGGAATATAGCAAATATTTCTTTGTCCTCTTTGATCCAAGCTGTTAGGCAGTATTTGGGGTCCTCCAGGTTATTCCCATTAGGCAGAAAAATGGCTGGTGGAGTCAGGTGTGCCTTTGATGTGATGCTCTGTTTACCCGGAGCACATGTACAGCCTCTCCCTGCCCCCAGTAAGGAGACATTATTTTGCCTTGCAGTCCCAAGCTTACATGTTCAGGCAGCACTTTACCCCAAAATCTTTCTCTTGGTAATGATTTGACATGGCAAACTATGTTTATTTCTTTTGTTTTGAATTCCCACCCCACCCCGCCCCCCCCCCCCGCCTTTTTGCAGCAGGACTACCAGCAGTCTTATGTTGCTTGTTCTTTTTGAGAAAAAAACGTGATCCAACAGCAGACCACTTTTCTCTGAGGCATCCATGGATGCTCCCTGCTACGTAATGACCTTCCTTCACTCAGGAAAGGCAGTAGTGAAAAGTTTGTTTGCCTTTTAAAGGGAACAAATGCCCCAATCTGTTCAGGGAGGATTATCCCTGGGGAGACTCATGGCTCTTGGACTGGGTCTTGAGGCTCCCCTGTCCCTTCCAGGGGCTGGAGACAGCCCTTGGAGCCATGGGTAGCTTGTACTTGCCAAGGGCAGGGGACTCACTAGTGTAGAGCTGATTTGCTTTGGAGTTGCGACCCATATCTCTTGTGGTTCTTCTTATAGTGGCAAGGTGAGGAGAAAAGCAAAAATATCAAGGATTAACTACTTTGCAAGGTTTAGTACAAAGGACTCTAGGAAATATTTTGAAAGTGAAGATGTTTCCATGTGGAAATCTTTAAATTTTGAGAATTAAAATCATGCAAATGGAAATAGTGACAGGTCACGTGAAGTTTCATTTAAAAAAAAAATTAAGAATGTACAACTAATATACTTTGTATTCTATAAAGAAAAACTCAAAACTCCTGTCCCTACTGTATGAGCTAGAAGTTAACAAATCATTGAAACTGATGTTTTCCCATATAGTGGATTTGGTCACGCTCTCTGAGAATTCCAAATTGCTCAGTGACCTTGGTGGAAAATATTTTGTTTGCAATTAGCATCATTCAAATTTCTGAGTTTGCATTGAAGTCAGTTATACTGTTATTTTTTTTTTTGAGATTTTTTTTTCCCCGAGTATAAATTATGGTGGGGATGAGCAACACCACAAGGAAGCAGTAGGGAGCACACCAGCATCTGATTTATAACCATGCTCAATAGCAGCACTGTATTTCTCTTATTTTTTTACTGCATATTAAGGTTCTTGTTATGATTTGTTTTTCTCTTTGTCTAGAAAAGTACTTCATATTTGCTCTTTTATTTGAATAGTTATAGAATCATCTCTTTTGAAATACCTTGTTACCTGTGATAGGGAAGCTGTATTAAAGTGACAGATTTCCTTTTCCTCTGATTTCATCACAGGCAATGCTCAACCAAATTTTGGCAGGGGGTAGACTTAACAGATAGTAAAACTGCTTGAGTGATGCTTGTGGGGCTTGTGTGTATCCCTTCATCCCAGGATGAAGTAATTGAAAAAAACAGCAGGAAAAGCAGAGAAAAGCACTTGTTTGCAGTCCCTCTCAGCCTGATTCTAATTTCTTTGCAAGTAAAGTTACTGCAATGTGATTGCTAGAGACTCAGGATTTTCATTGCTTTGCTTGGGAAAGGCCTTTGTGCATCTTTTGAGCTCTAGATATGGATGTGTCTGACCTTAGGTGTGTACACTTCAGGGAGACAAATATATTTTCATAAAGCAAATATGCATATAAAGTCTGATGTTCTTTCACCTCCAGTTTATGAAAGGAATTGGCAGGTTTGATAGGGGAACACGTGAGGGAAGAATTCTTCTTTTCTGTACACAAATAACTTGTATGTTGCTCCATGGCTTGGGTGACACCTCTGTGTTTTGCATAGGTGAAAAAATGCTCATCATTGAACTTAAAATCTGTTTCATGGGGTCTAATACAACCAATTAACTTAGTCTCATCTCATTTATATCGTTGTGCCATATGGTGTGCGTGCAGGCAGAGATTTAGTCCAGGCAGAAATTTTATGGAAGAGAATTGCAAATGGGGAAGCAAGGGAGAAACAGGGTGGTTAATCAACAGAGACGGGGTTCTTGATAAATACATACTGTTTACCCTAAATAAGGAAAAGATACATAACAGATGCTGAATTCTTTAGCACACTTGGCAGCATAACACACTTGATAGCAACAGAAGTATGAACAATATAAGTGATGTAGCATGTAGGAAGGGATACTCTTTAACTAACAGCCAAGTTGGGAAAGATACCTACTGCTTGTTGCCTTGCCTACCAAGTCATTACTGAGAGTGTTACAGGCAGTCTGCAGATAAAAGATAATACTGTCTAAATGGACCAACATTAGCAATTACTGCCTATATTTTGCTCTTTGTTTTTGTTTTTCCTCTTTCAAAATCTCTGCTCAAAAGAATTGCAACTGCTTCCTAGTATAAGTTTTTGTAGGGCAAATCTACTGTGCCATGTATTCCCAATTGCATCTGAAGTTTTTGATCAGAAATGTAGAGATATAAACTTTTATCTGAATGCATTTGGAGACATTATTTTAAGACTAATCATTCTTGGTCATCCAGGTCTCTTAAATGTCAGCCAGTGGAGATTTACCACCAGTAATACAGTGCAGGAATTATTTAACATGATTAGGCGATGCCTTTGAACTCTGTTTGGTTTTTTTTGAATTTTTTTTTTTTTTTTATGATGAACACAACTGTGAAGGCTTTTGGCTTTATTAGTATACATGTTTCTGGATGAGATTTCCTTATTTGTACAGTTCTTGCAGTGCCTTCTTACTTTTAGGTCAAATCCAGAAGCCTTAAACTAGGACCTGAATTCTTTCTTTCAGTAAAAATTTCCATAAGTCTGACTTAAAATGGTTTGTGTAATAAAAACCACATGGTAGCAGACATCACTGTACTGATACACAGTTTTTTTGTATTTGATTAGGTACAGTTGAGAACCAGTTTGGCAAAATCCCTTCAAAATGCCTCATAAGACAGTCATAAAATATTATCATCAGCAAAAATCCATAGCAAATGCCTTTAATGACTTTCTTGATGAAAAAATTGACAAACTTGCATATCATATATAGAAAACCTTCAAATCTTCGTCAGTGGCTGTATGCGTCTGTTAGTAATGCCCTCAGTAACCATGCATGACATACTGTTATCAGAAGGCAAAATATTCTCAATCTTCTTTGTCACATCATTTATTTGAGTATTTTATCTAGGAGTTAGTGATTGAAATCAGCTGGTGCTTCTCTGTTTGGAATGAAGCTGTGCTATACCTTATTGCTTATCTGTAGTTGAGCTGAACAGCTTCTGAAGAAAGATTTTTATAATATTTTTTTTTTCCAAAAGCAAATTCAGTTGTCCTGCTAGAAGCATGGGTTAAAAGCATTTCCCAATTGTAGATGCAATAATTTCAGTCTAATAGCAGTATTTCATCTTGCCTTCATCTACCTACTAAAATAGTTTTAAGATGTAGTTTGAGACGTTGATAGGTTTCAGAAAAAGGTATATATGGTATGACTGCCTGATGATGGGAGAGTAGACCTGATGACCCAGGCAGTCCTTACCCATTCTCTCTTCCCAGTACACTGAGCTTTGGGTTAAAACATGTCTGCCAAGCAATGCAGCTCGCAGCAATGTGGCCTCTGCTGAAAGGATGCCTGGGCTGGGTGGCAGCTCCACAGGTCTCCGTTCCTGTGTGACTTGGGGCCTGTGCTTCTTTCCGTGTCAAATATTGAGGCGTGTGGGTTCCTAATGGTCTTTACCAACCAGCTAAGATGGAGCATTTGAGAGCTTAAACATAAAACATTAATGGGTTGACATTTTAGATGTATTTACCTTTTGTGACCCGTAGGATCCTGACAGCTTGTACAGGAGGAAAAGGAAACTGGAATTTCAGGTCTTGATCAGGCTTGGTTTTCAGCCTCTTAGGCCACTGGCAGTACCAAACACTTCTATGGAAAATGCAGTGCTGGTAGTACTAACAGTATGAACATAGTTTACAGTATTTTATGTGCTCCAGACTAAGCACGGCTGCCTTATTTTACCCTCCTTGTGAAATGGCCCGTTTTCAATACTGTGAATAGAAGGTTTTTAGAGTAGCAGTGGGAGGATGTAACATGGTAATAGGTGTGATGAAGGGCAGGAATCTGTTAAAAAAGCCAGAATTGTGATTGCTGTGCAGAGGCCTTTAGGGCACAGTAGTCACAGTACTGGGAAGATGTGAGCCTCTGGGGAAGAAGTAGAAAATATGTACTAACAGTTAGACTTCCTTTCTCTGCTTTTATTTATTTGTGTAAAGTTTTACTAACTGTCACTCTTTTATTTGCCTAATATCAAGGTTTTATATCTTTTTGTCCTGCAGTGGTTGGATGGTAGGCAGGGCTTTCCATCATCTCATTCCCTAGTCTGTGCAAACATCTAGGGTTGTCCCATCCCAGGCACAGAATCTGGCACTTTTCCTTGTTAAACTGCGTACAGTTGGACTTGATGACCTCGGAGGTCTTTTCCAACCTCAATGATACTGTGAAGGTGTTTGTCTTTCCAAGTCGTCATTACGCATGATGGAGACCTGCTCTTCTAGAAATGGCTGAAATCTGCCTGACCATGGGAAGTGCTGAATGAATTCCTTGTTTTGTTTTGCTTGTGTGTGTGGCTTTTACTTTTCCTATTAAACTATCTTTTTCTCAACTCAAAAGTTTTCTTCCTTTTACTTTTCTGATTCTCTCTCCCATCCCACCTGGGGAGAGTGAGAGAGTGGCTGTGTGATGCTTAGATGCCAGCAGGGGTTGAACTGTAACTGGTATAAAGATGAAGAATAATGATATAATAGCTCCAGTTGTCTTTTCTCTTATACAACCTGATGATTATCTTTAGTGTTGGGAAATGAATTTTCAGAATTTATGATTCTGCAGGAAAAGAGGTAAGAGAAAGCAAAACAGGAGTTGGGGCATGCAGATATTAACAGAAATAACCTCAACAGAGATAATATTCTTTCCCACCTTGTGTCTTCTTATCTAATTGACATGATTGTCTGCTGTTTGCTATGATATTTTACTGTAGGGCTAATACAAGTCCAAGTGAGCCTGTTTCTGAGATTTCACAGATCACAGATGAAAATAATATAGATTAGCCTGAGCTTTCTTTTCAGTTTTCCTGTCTCCTGCAACACCATGTTGTCTGCACCTGATGCTCCCTTTGTCACCAAAACTATTCCTGCTGGGTGTTTGTTGAGGGGTGCTCACATGCAAGGAGGCAGGGGTCTCAGCTCTCACTGACTTCTGCTTGAAAGATTCCCGATCAACAAACTGAATGCATTATTGAGAAATAAATGTGACATGCAAGCACAGTTCCCAGAATAAGAACATTTTATCTTCCTATAAATATGACTTCAACATTTCTAGTTTTGGAAGTCTAATTTAAAAATAATTCAGTGCTTTACTGTTTAATTCTCTCGTGCTGTTGATCTGGGACACTTCAGAGCCACAACAAAAACAAGGTAATAAAAGCAGACAATGACTTTGGTTATGTATTGTGTATCATAAATATTTGTGTCTCTGACTGGTTTCATTTTAGCTAGCTGAGGAAATATAACTTGCTGAAGGCGGTTACCTTTGTTCAAAGCCAACTGAGACAGCACCAGCACTCAGTAATTACAGCCATAGAGTTTCCAGGAGACTCCTTCTTCACCAGACCTGTCGTCTCATGTCCCCATTTGTAACACTGTTCATTATATTCAACCTGCTGCCGTCACTCTGGAGCTTTCAAAAGGTATTCTGTGGGCTATCGTGCTGCAGGACTTGGATAATGAAATAGTTAGACGTGACTTGTATTATAATCAGCTCACCTAACTTTCATTTGGCTTGAAAAGTAGACTTAATAAAAGCAAGAGTGAAAGGCATTTTATGTTTTTAATAAGGAGTCTCATATGGTATAACCCGCTGTTCTTCATTGTGTGTCTCTTCTCATGGTTTCCTTTTGAGGCACCTGACAGAAAAAGAGCAGTGAATGTCTCTTAATCTTAAAGCTTTTTGAAAAACTGTGGTGGTAATCAACAGTACTCATAAGTAATTTCCAACTGCAGTAAGTGACTTAAAGTTTTTACATCTACATCTTAGATTTTAAATGGATAATTATTTGTTTGCTGGTGAAGATAGTCCTCTTCATCAAAAACAAAACCAAAATATCTACACACTCCAGAACAGCACATCTGTTTAATCACTTAGCAAATTTGTTTTCAATATCTAATAATGAACTTGTAAAAATTCCCCTACCCTTGCAGTGTCTCCAGCTGGACTGTAAAGGAACTAAAGGAGTTTGTGCTGCTCTGTTCTGTGGCGGCACAGAGCCATGCTCCACATCAAGCTTTAGAAGTTCCTAGAAGAACAATGAACAGAGACAAGTTCAAACAATGAAACCTGAAATCTGGGTGTGATGACCACGGAAAAATAACTTCCTAATGTAAACCAGAACTCTTTGTTGTGCTGTTACCTTTTTTTGACTAGACAGTCATTGCAGCAGGTGATCCATAGCATAGCTCCAGGGAAGCCCCATCCTTGCTGCTGCAGACCTGTATCAGCACATGCCCCACAGCACAGGGGAGAGGCAGGATGCAGGTCTGCAGGTAGGATAAATTGAAGGTGAAGTGGGAAGGCAGCCTCTGTAAGAACTTCTAAAAATAGATATCTGATTTCTGAGTTTATATTCATAATGGTAATAGCCCAGTTATGGGGAAGAAAAGCCCTGTCTCCTGAAATGGGAAGCTGTGCTTTCAGTGGAATAGGTTCAATAGATGCTGGCATGACTGATGTGATTGCATGAAATGGGAGCTGGCTGAAAAATACCCATCTCACTTCATATAAAGTGGAGGTACTTTTGGTCAGTGGTGAAAAACACTTTCAGGAGTGGGCAGCTGGTTACCTTCTCCTTTGATTAAGAACATCTGTGCTTCAGTGCACACCATCTTCACCTCCCAGTTCTGTTTCCACTTGTTCTGGGTACAGAACTGGAGCTGTACCACCAAATATACTACTTTCCAACTATGAATGTTAAGTGATGGTATTCAATTTTTCTCCTTGGCACAACTAGTAATGAAGAGTCACATTCTATAAACCTCAGACATCTACTTTGCACCTTCTTCTACTTAGTATTGCCCTAAACTCCACCTAAAAGTTTAAACTGATGGAGCACTCTGCTGCTCATAATATTAGTTGCATAAAGTAGATGGTAGCTTTAGTAACCACTGCCTTCTTTTGACAGTTTTTGATGGACTGGTTCAAGGACTTGTGTCAATGCCTTGTTATGTAAATGTCTTTAGGTCTGTGAGAGGCATGCAGCCAATGGTTGGATTTCTAGCCTGTTTACGTTTGTGAAACGCGTGTGCATAGAAGACAAGTATCTTTGTGATTATGCAAGAAAATCTTGCCTTCACATACTTATAAATGCCCAGAGAAATAACTGGAGACATCTTGTGAAAAACCCATTATTTGTCATCTCTTCCCCACTAATAGCTTCCAAGATTTCCTGAACTCCTTTCAGCTGCACTCACACGTGACTACTCACTGACCCTTGTAATCCTTCCTGTCACTCACAACCTATTCTGCAGCCCCAGCAAAACTAGATTTACCCTTCCTTGCTGAAAACCCTTGAGCTGGCTCAGTTAGTCCTTAGGAACCTGGGGGAGCCAGCCATGCCTCAGTGGCCCTTTAACTATTTCCACTTGCTTCGACCTCTCGTCTCGGCTTTGTGATTGTCATGTGTGGTCCATTTTCCTTTAGCCAGACAGTGCTGGTACAGTGTGAAAGGGAATGCTGCCTCACTGCATTAAATAATCCAACTATTCAAAGAAATATTTATTATTCTTTTTAATTACAGGATATTGAGTGAAATATGATTTGTTGTATTATGTACTGACTAGTGGATGTAATAATGCATCTTTTCTGCAGTTGATAAGATTTCTATTGACTACAGTTTCAGGAGAGGTCTCTGCAGTAGGAGATATTCAATCCATTGAAGTCAGTGACACATGTCCAGTTGAATTCAGTAAGACCAAAGTTTAACCACTAACTGACAAATCAGGTAAAAAATAGCAGTAAAATTATCAGATCACTTGCAGGTTAATCTTAGTCTTCCTCATGTTGCTAAAGCTTTATGTACTACTTAGGTCAGCTTGGGAAAGCTGTTTCTCTACAGCTGTGACTGGCTGCTATGTCCTAGGTATTTTTGGATAGTCCAAAAATTGGATAGTCCAAAGGTATTTTTGGATAGTCAATACCTCTGTGGCAGGGTGCACCCCTACTTTGAAAAATAACAGAATCATATTGGACTAAATCAGTGGTCTAGGTGGAAATGACTTAATTTTCATACCCTGTGTAGGAGGACTGCTGGACACTGAAGTGGACATACTTCTTTCTATTTAGGGGTTGGTCTGAGTTACTTCTGGAAGAACTAATGTTCCTTGGAAATGTCAGTCAGAAGTTTTCATTTTAATAACATGCCTAGTTGAATTCAAAACTGGCATTTAATATTGACACTGCGCATGAACTGACATGTCATTATACACATGCTAACCTAGATTTATAAAATAATAAAATCATTGTGGTTTAAATTCCCACAAAATATTGATGGAAAAAGTGTTATACACTTATGGGAGTAGCTTACTTGCTAATGTGTTTGCCATTTTTTACTGACCTTATTGTGAATGCAACCTTGCTGCAGGCTCCTGCAAATTGGAGCTCTGCTACAGTATTTCTGTTCAGTTAATACCTGCAGAGCCACATATTTACTGGAAGAGCACTCTATTCTTCCTCCCTTGCTTCTGGAATACATTAGCCTAATAACCAAAATGACAGTCTAGAATAATACATCTTTATTTATTGATGTATTTCTTGGTTCTACTCTGTGATAAGAGGCATAGTGATTTCATTCAAGCAGTGTATGACATTGACAATTTCTCCATTTCAGTGTTCATCTACCTGAAGGAAAACCATCCTGAATCAAGAAGAAGGAGTTTTCCTTTATTCACTGTGTTAAAATAAAGCTATGTTAAGGGAACTTGAAGGCTGCAAATGCATGCTTTCAGTTGGAGGAGGAGATTCCAGGATTAACATGGTCAGTGTCATGTTTTAGTACTTTCATACTCATGCATTATGATACTGCCTTTTGTTAGAATTTGCATACTGTTTCAGTTGTACAGTAACTCTAATAATGCCATTTCAGTTTAAAATGGTTTTCAATTATGAGAAAGGTAGGTCTTTTGGGGAATGCTAAAGACAGAAGTCTGATTTTTGTAATTTCTAAGACAGAGGTGGTGGAATGACTGAAAGAATACAACAGAGTGGTAGTCATTCGGAAAAAGGTGGGATGTTTCTGGTGGTGTGATGCTACTTATCTCCCAGAATTAAAAAACTTAAAACTGTACATGAGGTTATTTCATGGCTGATCTTCCACTGTAAGTCAATTAAAAATTGAAAAAAATTAAACAACTGCATGGAATTATTGTCCAGCTTGGAAAAAGAACAACAGTGTGTTTGACCTTTGACTTGAGCTCTTTAGTTTCAATTGTTCTTTCTATTTCTAACTAACTATGGTAGTGGGTAATTTTAGGCTCAGGAGGTCTCTGAGTTTTATGGTGTTGAATTACAGTTTTATTGTGGCAATGATGCTTTTTTAATTAACTCATTGAAAAAATCATCCTAAACCTATATATATGACTGTCCAAGTCTTGATTATTCACTTAAATAGAAGACCATGTTTTCAGAAGAGGCTACATGCTCACAAATCCCCCCAACTATTGACTTTTTGTCATTTCCCCTTCCTCAGTTACCTGAACTGTAGCTTGGCTCCCTCCTGGAGGGAGTTTCCTTTGCACTGGGTACAGACAACTTGCTGCTGGTGAGTTGTATGTAATTAAGAAAACAAAAATCTAAAGAGAGAGAAATGACTGTGTCTGGAGAAATGTTTTGTAATTTTGCTCTGAATTTTCAATTTCTGTGCAGGGAATTTCTACTTTGCTCTTTCAATAGAGTGAAGTCAGATGACAGCTAGAGAAATGATCTAAGACATTTTTTAAAAGACAATTCATTAGGCATTTACATGGAAAAAGAGCAACAACTGAATATGCATCTGAGCAGGTAAAGTGATGTTGCCCTAAAGTGACCCTGTCAGATGAAGGGCTGTGAAGACATACAGAGGAGTTGTTCACAGTTGTCTTGGACAGTATGTGTCAGGGTCATTAAAGCCAACCTTCAAATACAGTGAAAAATTAATTTTCTAGCATAGTAGGAACAGAAAGTGAGAAAGGAACTGAAACTTGAATTTAAAAGGGACACAGGAATTAAGGAGAACAGTCCTGAGATGCTAAGGGAGGCACAGGGGGCTTGTAATGATCTTGTCGCTTGTATTCCACAGTACCATGCAGTTCTTCCCTTCCTGTGGAGATTTCTATAGAAATTACCCATATCTAATCTGTTCTAATAAACCTGCTTGTAATTAGTTGGACCTGAGTTAGTTTCAGAGATTCACTTTGGAAAGAAAAATAGAACTAGCTGATCTCAAGTGAAATGAACTGGATATTTGATCACAGAATGGGCTGAATTAGAATAAAAGTCCAATATTTTGATATTTTGGAAAAAAATAGAGAATCTTCAGACTCAAGAGAATCTGAAGAAACAAATCAAGGAGCAAATTAACTTGTTGTTTCTCTGGGCTGTTACATAGAAGTATTGCAGTTTGTATAAAAGAGAATGATTTAAGTTTCTGTTGGAAAAACAGAAAAATGTGGCGTTGGGTTAGCAATGTGGACTGAGTTCAGAAGCATTGGAATATCCACTAAGAGTTGAAAGTAAGAGGCATTTTAGTTCAATAAGTCATTTATAAGTAGCAGTGAAATAAAATAATGGTCTTTTAAGAACAAACATGTTCTGCATTTTGAAGAGGTAACTTTTAAAATAGTTCAATAGTTTTCACATAATTAATTGCTTTGGACTTGAAACCTAATAGATATTTTTTCCTTCCTTTTTAGTAATGTCAAATGGAGACATATTATGAACAATAAAGGAAACAGCAAGACAGACTGTGTTTCTCTAACCAGAATTATGTATAATTTTACTAATGTTATTGTTCTCCGCCCTCCCACCCTCTTTTTATAGATGTACATGGATTAATGTGCTAAAATGGAAATTTAATTTAGGTCTAAGCAAACTATTTCCATGGAAATAATAACATTGTTGATGTCCTTTGGTTTGGGAACTGTTCCAGAAAACACAATCCATCAATTTTTCATCAGTCTAGACACAGGCCAAAAATAATGATCACTTTTGCAAATGAGTGCAGTATTAATAGGAACCTTTTATTTGGATTTTCATGATTTTTAACAGCTGCAGTTTATGGTGTGTGTGTGCATATATCTATATATGCACGCACATGGACACAAATTTCTTAATATTCAGATTTTTTTTAACCTTTTCAGTTCTCTTGAAAGATAGTAGATGTTCATGAAGCCTGAAATTTTCCTTGAACAGCTTTTAGCCTGCAAACTGTTCAGCATCATTTGTATTCCTAGCCATTTCTAGTTCCACTTATGTAAAAACTAAGAAGCACTGACTATGTAAACGTATATGATCTTGCACAGGGCTAATGGCTTTCTTGAGATTATTCACAAGCAAAAGTCTAAATAAATTTAACCCATTTGAAGAATTAAGGGTAAAGTAGTATCACACTGACAAGTTAAAATTTGTATTCTAGTTCCATAGCAAAGTGTGATAAGGTTTCACTGATGGATGCATACTGATGGTGCTGGTAGAGCCAAGAAATTATACTACAACTTGGCTAGAAGCATGCTAGCTTTCAGTGTGCTTCTGCCTGATTCTCTTGGGTGCTTCCAAATGGCAAAACCAACATGAGAAACGTAAACACTCCTTAATCTGGTATAATTACTTGTACTTGTTTATTGAGAAAAATATTCAAATTCTGTTTTGCTCTAACTCCTGGCATTATTTCCTATTGTCTGCACTAATATGTATAAAACTTAATGACCAAAGACCATTGTTAAACTTTTTTTTTCTTTTAAACATAAAAGAAGTCAAGACGTTTCCTTAAACATCAGTATATATAAAATAGTATTTATAAAGCCTTTACAAATTACAGTCTTCACTGATGAGGCATATTCACATTGCTGTTCAATTTATTTACCCAGGAGACCAATTTATTTAGCTACCTCCTTGCTAACTGTTTCCATTGACACCCAGGTCTGCTGTGACCAAGCAACTGTGACAAGTGGTTTATTGAACTGTAAACGGGCACCGTCTGACTCTAAACAATGGCTTTATCTAATTATGAAACCCCATGCACCATTTTAGTCCACTGTTGTTTGTTATACAAACAAGATTTTAATGTTATTGAAAAATTAATTTACCTGGGTACACTGTACTGCAGTGAAATATATTCTGCATTGTAACTTTATAGGTTGGTAGCTCACATCTGAAGTGAACTGAACGAGATGTTCTGACTACAATTTGTTTGACACTATGAATAGTTGAGAAAGGACAAAAGTTAAATGCCTTAAGAGAACATATAAAGGAAATAGGATAACTGAATGAAATCTATTGCTTATGGTTTAAATGAATCTGATGTTACCAAAATGATTTATGAAAAATCACATTGATATAAGAAATGCAGGTGTACTTATGGAAGGGAAAATTGGATCCCCAAGAAGTTAACTATGAGGCTTGGAAGTACTGGCAAAAATTGAATAGACCCACTTGAAAAAAGCCACCATTCTCCCCATTGTTTTATCAGAAGATAATTAATTGCAATCAAAGCTTTTGTTTTCAACTGTCAGTAAGTCGGTTCCTCCAAGAGCTTTAGCCAATAACCATAGCAAGAATTCAGAGAGTTTACTCTCCTTTGTTGGTGTATTTAAAAAAAAAAAGGGAGTATATGTGTATATTACGGAACTGAAGAACACCAAGGTGTTACAGTTCTAGTTACATACATAAACATTTGTGAGGACAAATCTCCTTTCCAGTGAGAATTTGCACAAACAGTGCTGTTTGTCAACAAAATTCACTTAATTTATCTTCATCACAGAGAACTTTTCATATTGCTTTTTGGAGCATTGCTTAATGATCTTGTGTAATTGGTTTCACATGTTAAATCCCTATTGGTAGTCTCACTGTGATTTTCTTATGAAATATGAAACTTTAAAATTTAGAAGTGAATTTATATTAATTTAATCAAATAATTCAATATTAAATCTGTTAATATTTCATCTTCTACATGGCTGTGCAGATTTTTGAAAGCCACTCCAGTGTTTCCTGACAAACTATTTGGTTATACAAAGACTATTTAGAAATTTTTTGGCTCATGTGGCTCCTGCACAGTAGTCAGGCTGCCTGCATTGTGGGTTATTTTTATTCAGCCTTTAGAGTGAATGTAAATGATGTGCAGGACATGGAGATGCTAAAGAAAGTTTACCAAGTCTGATGGAGTCAGTAGTTTCCTTGTGCCTAGCTAGAATACACTTGAAAAGAGCCCTGCATGATTTTGCAGGTTAATCTCTGTTCGCAGCAGGGTTTGACTTGTATCAAGCCTGGCATGCTCAGGCACCTGAGGGCTGTCACTGACAGGGGGCTGCGAGGAGATGGACTGCCACCGATCAGGTCTAAATGAGTCAGTTGCACAGAGCTGATAAAACCAGAGATTTACTGAAGTAGACAGGCCTGTGCTAAAACAAGCTCCTCTCTCGATTGAAACCCTGTCTGTCACTTTAATCAGTCGTCTCCCCTGTCAGGCACAGCCAGCAGAGGGGCAGGAGCAGTGCAGGAGATGCAGCTGAGGGATGGCATTGGCTGTGGCTGGGCCAGCACAGGGTGACCTCCCTGCTGTCCGGGACTCTGCTGGACAGAGGCAGTGCCATGGAGCGGTACTGGGGGTGTTTTACAGCCCAGAGGTAGTCCAGGAGGTGATAGGTACTGCCAAAGGAAGACTGTTTTTTTTTTTTTTCCCCAGCTAATCTGTGCCTTCTCTTGTGTTTTTAATACAACATCATTCTTTCATCCCAACTGTGCTTTTTAGTATCTGGAACAGTCAACCTCCTGGACAATAAGCTACAGAGAACACACAGACAATGTGCTACAGAGAGTACAGACCCATCCTGCTGTAGAAGATTGTATTCTTTCTCTTCACCAAAAATAAGGTTAAAAATTGCAAAAATATTGGCTCAAGATAGCAGACTTACAGCAGAGATGTTACATGTTGAATTTTATGTGTGCTGTTAGCTAGAATCTGATCCCTGATGGCAGGGCGCTGCTGACTGCTTGGTATCATGAGCAATGTACTCTCTCTGCTTAGAGGAAGGCAGATGACATCAGTTACTTTATTTCATTTTAAATAAATTTACTTTACAGAACCGTGCAAGATGCCATGCTCATTTCACCAGGATATTGAAGGCCAAGGCAGGAGCAGAAATAAAAGAAGAGAAAAAAGAAAAAAGATATTGACCCAATGTCACAAAATATAGCTGCCGCTTGATCATGGACATAGAACTCTGATGCTGCTTGGCTTCTTGTGTGAACTTCACAGAGCACAGGGTCCTCTTGTCTGCAGGAGCTCATGGGAATACACTGGTAAGTACTGCAAAGCTTTGTTTCTGGGAGCGTTGAGGGTGTGCTGATGGGCAGGTGCTCCTCCTTCCTGAAAACTGATTCCTGGGATTGAGCAGGCAAAGGAGCAGTTCGATCAGGGAGCAGAGGAGGAGGAGGAAGGGTAGAAGTAAATACAGTACTTCTTAGCAGCATCTCTGGCTGTACCCCCTCCTCCCCATTCGCTCCTTGAAGGGGTACTGTGCACATGCTCTCCTGGCACCTGATGAGGCTGTAAAAACTGTTGACACAACACTGTTTTGTGACCTGTTCTCCCCCAAAGTTAACACAGTTACAGCTAATGGGCTGTACAGTCAGGAAGAAGGGAAATCTTGGCGAAATTCAGATCCAGACAAGAACTAGGAGGAGGAGGAAATAGTCTGAAAACACAGCCCTGCCAGCATCTTCCGTTGCCTCTGTCCTTTTGCATAAGACACAAAGGTCCTGTTTTTCTGGGTTGGGATAAACTTTGGTACTCTTCTGTTCACTGTGAAGCTTGACCAGCTCATCCTATTCTGGTACAAAATATTTAGCTCCAACATACTAGGCTGTTGCTTCCCATCTTGTTGGGCAACGCATCCTGAGGCCAAGATATAGCCAGAATGATCTGTATGTTGTCTTTTCACTTTGAATTGTTACAGTCTACAAAATGACAGAAAAGGATGAGCTTGTCAGTTCAGGTTTCAGTGGCAATGAAAGCCATCCTATAAATTCAACTGAGAAACAGCTCTTGAGTCTTCAGTGACTTGGACAAGTGGCAGTCAGATCTGGTTATCAGGTTACCTAAGAAGGTGTAAATGGTGAGAGGAAGAGCAGAAACCCGGAGTAGTGAACAGGTAAGATGTGGTGCTGGTGTTCCTGAAGCAACATGGAGCAGCAGTATCTTGGGGGCAACATGTTTGCTGGGGAAGGAATGGGTGGGAAGTACAGCCAGCTGTAGGGGCTAAGCTCAGGAGTGGATTTAGGAATGCACTGTGAGGATGAATAGGGCAGACTGTGGGTGACTGTCCCCAAGAGCTGAGGCTACAGCCTCACTACAGTGAGTTGACCATTACAGCAGAATGAAATAGAAGGCCACATGTAGCAGATTTCACTGAAACAATGGGCATTCCTTGACAGCAGTCAGTGTTACAGAATTGCAGGAGAGGACTTCAGCAAAGAGAGAGATCGTGGGAATTAATGTTTGGATGGGAAGAAATTCAGTTTGGATAGATGATGGGGAAAATGTCTTGGCAAGGAAGATGCTATGCAAATATAAATACATGTGCATGTGTGTATATGTGTATCTATATATGCGTATATATATACACAGATGTAAAATAATACAGATCTAGATTTTATTTAGGATTTCTCATAGGGATGATGTTATTTTAGACCCTAAGCTATCGGCAGAGCTGAAACGTGTTTTTTACAGTTAATGTTGGAGTTAAACATCATTGGAGGTGATGGGTGTGACAGTAAAGGTAATAACAACCTTGTATAATGCTTAAGTGTAACAGACCATTCTGCTGCTTTGGAGAATCCTGGGGTGAAGCTCCAGCCACTTGAAAAGCTGCCCAGCTGTTGAGCTGTGTATTGTCAGGTTTCACTGGACCGAACACAAACATGGGATATCAGAGAGTTACTTTAGGTACCATATCTGCTTTCTACAACTGGGAGCAAAACCACAAGACCAGAACTAGGCAGAGTTTGAGTGTCTAACAAGAGAGGGGCTAGTAGTAGAAAGCTGGTTTGGAACAATAAACAAAGAAAAGAAACTGGCTCTTCTGATGCCTTCTGTGCTCAGAAGGCAGGACCATGTCTGTCCTCATGGAAAAATAGCTGCAGCAATGACATACAGCCTTAGTTTTTCTCTCAGCAGAAGCAGCATTCAACAGGCTCAATAGTAGCTCTAGATGAAATACTGGCTTAGGTTTGTGTTGAAATGGGCAGTGTGTATGTTTCTATCCTTGTGTTCAGCTCTTCCATCTCTATTATCTCTTTTCCCATACAGAACTGTTGCCGTAAATAAGTATCTGAGTTCTATAACAACATTCTGAAGCAACAATCAAGCAGTGACTATCAGTGACTACAGTAAGGAATATTCAGAGTAAGGTTTTTTTTGGTCAAGTTTGGAAATTTCAGTTTCCTAGTCTGTACTTTACATATAGAAATCAAAATCTACAGGAATACAAGACATAATGAAAAATTGTGAAAATGCATGAAAAATAGCTTTGACCCTAGAAGTTCCCCAACTGCAGCAGACGGATGTACTTGCCAGAGCCAGAAGTAGTCTATTGAATCATGTAAGCATCATAAAGTTAGCTGAAGTGCTAATTAAGTATGGTCATCTTAAAAGAAGAATTCATGCTTCATCCTGGCAAGTTGCCCATAAGGAAAAGATAGATCTGTCGCAGTCTTGCAGACTTTAGTAATTAAGGTTTAAAATACTTCCCAGTCTAAAACAAGGATAGTTCAGACAGAGCTAATGGTTTAAACAGCATCCCTTATGAACTGACATTGCTTTTCTATTTCAGACTGACATGTTTAATTTTTTTGGCATCTGTGCAAAATGTACAGAAAAACAGAAATTAGGAAATACTCATCAACACCTTTTATAGAAACTGAATGGCTAGAAAACAATTTTATGGAGTAGCCAGAACATTCTGTGTATGGTTGTAGTACAGAAAGTAGAAAATTTAATTTTGTACCTTGGATTAGTTAAGAAAAAAGGTTATCTGTCTGGAGGTTTTGTCCTTTTCTGTCTGTGAAAACTGGTTTCATTGCTGTTAATTGGATAAAATATTTTCAGACTTTATTTAAAATTTATTTCCAAATCTTGCATTTCAGCTCACATCTCAACCTGCGAATTCTAGAGATGAGAGATCTCAATTGTCACTTTGGTATCATTGCTTTAAGATTTTGAATAGTGAGTAAGGTCAAGTTGACTGAATGTGCCTCTGAGTTAAATGGGATAAACACATTTATGAGTATGATCTCCTAGTATAATTTTGGATAACATGTTATCTTTTTAGATCTCTCAACTCTCACAATGTATTTTCTATTCAGAAAGGTCAGTCTAATTTTAAAGGTGCAAGGTATTCAGGGGCCCAAGATCATGAACCTTTTCATAGTGCCCTATTATTCTGTGTTACATTTCTGGTGTAATCCAATACTTGTCTCAGAGAAGTCTGCCCTCTGGCATAGTCATTCCACTGTCATAAGAGTTTAGTTTTCTGTGATCTCGGTGGTATTTAACAATAAGGTCTGAACTGCATGTTTAGCAGAAGCTGTGGGAACATGGATGTCAAGTCCATTCATCACAGATAAAAATATAAAAGTCTCCAGGCTGGGCTGTCAGCCAAGGATTAGCTGTGCCCCCACTGCAAAACCTATTCAAACAGCCCACCGATTAGGTCAGCTTGTCCTTCTGCCCTGAGATTTTTTTAGGAGAAACTGGCAGTTACAGCTTACGGTTCTTGAGGCCGGGTACAGATATGTGACTGGAAGACCATAGACTACTCCTGTGTAGTGTTTGCTTCACTGATGTCAGGCTGACACAATTGCATAAAATTAATACAAAACGGCACATTCCAAGAAGCAGAGGAATGCATGAGATGGAAGGGTATCAGCAGCACTCTGATAGCAGTTTATGAGCATGTTTCTGTTACTCAGCAATTCGTGACTTTATTCAGAAGGTAAATATTAACTGTATATGTTTATTAAAAGGTAAGTAAGACCAAAGTATTAGCATATTTTCTAAGTATCTTCTCTTAATTTTTTGCAGTGATGTGACTGATGTAAACACATCTGTGGGGCACACAAGGAGATTCAAGCACATGCTACAAAAATTTTGACTGGTTTTGATGCTTTGGTTTGGCTAACAAAAACAAGCAGTGTCTCTTGGTGGGGCCTGGTGACCTATCTCTCTGTCTTTCAAGTGATTATGTGCTGGTGCTTTGTGGTGGATGAATTGGGGTGACTTTTGTGTTTTATCTGGTTAAAAAGGTCACAAAGATGTCTTACAATCCTCTGTTGTGGAAAAAACTTTTACTTTTCTCTACTGCAGCTCTCAATCAATGTGGCTGTTCTGCATGGTTAACAACATATCTCCAGAATCCTATTACTATGCAAAGTAATTTCAAATTATTTTGCAAATAAATTGCTCAGACTCTGTTGGATTTCCTGACTTTCTGGAGTTATCTTAAATTCTCAGAACCATTTGGCCCCATTCATTTTCTTTTGCAGAATTATCTGTAATATGGAAATCGGTGTTAATTATTTCTCTAGCCACTGTTGTCATCACTAGCCAAAAGTGACATTTTAAATCTTTGTCTTATTAGCAATTCTGATATAGAGGCACTCGTTCAGCCTGGTGCTGTGGTCTGTGTCTCTGGCACCTGCACTGGCTGCCTTACTCCAGGCTGCCCAGAAGGTCAGTGGGAAGGAGAGCTGGGTGGAATATTCTCACTCCAGTATTAAATGCAGCAAAATGCTCTCACTGGCTGGCATTTGCCTGGGCTTCCAGGCGCTTCTCAAAGTGCTTGCTTCAAACCATATGGCGTTAGTTACTTTGCATCCAGGCCTGGCAAATTCTGTCCCCTTCACTAGCTGCAAGGGTAGCTGGAACCAGCTCCAACAAGCTCTGTGGGTATTCAATCTTGCTGGCTTAGGAACTGGCTTTGGACTGGGGTGTTACGTAAAGGATGTGGGAGACGTGCCCAAGTAGTAGCTCACTACACCAGCTTTTGGATATGTGCTGAGAAGGGCTTTCATTCACATTTTTCCTCTTGGTCTGAAGAATTTCTAAGGTGCACTCTGAACTTTGTAGTTTGACACATTAGGATTTATATTTAAAATTTAATTATAAAATTTATTAAAATGCCAAGGCAGAATATGAATATGTAAAATGAGAACTGAAATTGAATGTCAAGTTAGAGTTTGCTTTAGGGTCTGTAAAATTTGGTGTACCTAGAATATGGCTTTAAAATCTATAGCAGCCTTAATGAGTTCTCAATAAACCTGTAATTCTGAAGATCTTAGAAAGGAAATAACTTCTCATTTTTGTTAGATAATGAATAACAGACCAAGCAGAACAAATTCTGAAATTTGACATTTTTTCATAGAACCATATGTATAGTAAAATGATGATAACGGAACTTGTTTATTAAACTAATGTAGTGATTTTATCACTTCATTCTTGGTATCTTAGTACCTGATATTAGCCTGGTATGGTTGCCGTGGTAACAGAACACACTGTTCCTTTCATTTGACCTTAAGTTCAAGCCCTGCTGTTGCAGCAGAAATGCCAAGAACACCTCCACTTTTATTAAAAAAACCCTCTAAAATACATGCAAAAAAAATGGTTTAAAAGTAAGGACAATGTGACATGACATTATGAAACCAAAAAACAGTAGAGCTTGCTTTCAACTAGAGGATGAAGAAATAAACAACTGTTAGGATACACATGTTCACAGAGTGTTCTGTGTTTTTACATTGACTTGTTCCCTCATCATTTTCTTCATTAGTCACAGCAGAAGTGGCTACCCTTTAGAAACTTGCTTTTATTTATTTGCTTTGAGGATCTTTGTTCTCAGAAGAGCAGCATTGACCTGCTCAGTTCCACTTACTTGACCACCTGAAAGCAGGAAATGGTTGGAGAGGTTAGAGGAGATTCAAATTAGGGTCTGGCCAGAGGAGAACTCCTACTGGCTGATGTTTAGGGACTTCTGTGCTGTTTCTATCTAACCTGGTCACTCCATGTGACTTTGGGGTCAGTGACTTTTTTGAGGCTCTAATCCATAACCTGATGGAATCCATTTAGTCTTGGATGGAGCCCTGAAAAGGGGGAAATTCTTGGATATTGTTGGAGGAGATGCACTTTCCTGAGGCCAGTTAGTGAAATGAGAAGGTAGGAAAGACAATCTCAGAGCATACCCTGAAAATCAGAATGTGCTGAAATCAGTAGAGTTTGAAAACATATTTTGTGCTGAAGGAGTAGCAGCAATGCTATTGCAATTTTTGGAGAGGTTGTGGACACAACATAAATCTATGATGCAGTAGAAAGGGGAAAACATATATACTTTCCTGCCTTTGCCTCTGTGTGCCATGCTGCTCTCAGTTTATCATTTTTGCAACTTCGAGAAAGATATCTGCTTCATATGCCCTTGGCGATCTAAACTGGTCTAGGTTTTCAAGAAATGACTGAGGTAACAGTTTATAATCTTCAACTTTCAATTTGAGAACTGTGAAAATGACTTTAAAAGAAAAAAAGAAAAGGAAAAGCTCACAACCTGAACAGACCTAAAAAGTAAGATCTTTGTGCTGCACACAGTAGAGGTGCTTATACTGCCTGTCCAGAGACTGTGCCGTTCCCAGTCACATGGCAGCTGCTGTTTTTTATTGCTGCTGAACTTCAGTAGGGAGCATTTTTGGAATGATGTGTGTTGTCCATGCTGCAGCGCTTGCCACACATCTGCACAAGCTGTGTGGCATAACATTGCCCATGTCAGCAACAGTTTGACCAAATCAATACACTGGTTGTGTCTTTAGAGGTCAGGAACAGGACTGTGGGACCTCCTTTCAACCATGTAATGCTGTCCTGACCTAGGATGTTTGCTGTTGACTGCGGACTGTCTCAAGGTTAAAACTAATATGGGTTACCTTTGGCAGTCTGTGTGCAGTGGTCGTTTGGGATTGGTGTAATAATCTTCTAATATTCAAAAAATTGCATTGGGACTGGGCAGCAAGCATGAGTTGAATGCTACACCTTTGATCCTTGAGAATGCTAATGTCTGGTTGCACTAGAAGCAGAAAATCTGGGAAGGGTATGCTGAGGGCAACACAGGCTTGGATGATCCATAAGGGCTGGCAAACTGTGGGTTGAGGATGAGCGCAGTGGTGGACCCTCAGAATGGTACCCATCCTGCAGTGTCCTCACACAGTGCATGGGGCTGGCCAAGGACAGTGGTTGGGGTCAGGCACACAGCAGTAACTGCCAGGCAAGTCCATGGTGAGGAAGCAGGTCAGACATCTGGAACAGATAAATTCTGTGGTATCGAAGAAATGTAGTATAGGTGAGCTTTCAAGGTCATTGACTGCCCCAAAGGTTTAGTGGTTCAGTTTTTACACTTCTGTAGACTAGAAGCGTGGATCCTCTGTGGGGGATGTGGTTGGTTCTCCCTGCCCCCATTTTGAGACTTACAACTATGTTGGAACATAATCAAAAGCCAAGAGTTACTAGTCTATTGTTGCATTTACTCAGAATAAAATGATAGGGAGAATTCTGCATTCCCTGAGAATTATCATTGCTTCCAAAGAGTAAAATATGAATACAAATTAGTTTGCAAATATCATTCTAACATCGGTAATTTTCAGTTGAAGAAAATGTGAACAAAGTATAAATAACCTAATTGTTGGCATTCTTCCTATCACAACTGATGCCTTATGAATTCTGATCTTATGGGAAATAGATTTTAAAAAAACCCACAACACAGGAAGCACAAGCATGTGAAAGTTATTCTGTACTGTTCTAATAGTAGATCAATTTGGACTAGTTTGCTGTGCAGTGTACCCTTAGATAAAGCCGTAACATTCCAACTTAGTCTTCCTTTCTGTTATTTTCATGGTTGTGATACAAGCTTGTGGGTTTTTTTTTTTTTGCGGTAGCAAAAAAAGAGAGAATATAATCTGAACACTGGTGTAAAACAAGGAGGCTTTACCCAATGTTGTTTGCTTCTAATGTTTCTTTAAAAGATGCTTAACTCTTCTCTTTCTCTCTAGAAGTGAGCCACAGATTTCATCCAATGAGTTGTAGTTGTTTAACCCTTCCCAACAGGATGAGCACCCTCTCTCAAGATGCAGCTTCTGGTCCATGGTGTGTAGCTTTGGGGTTGTGGGATTTCCGGGTTGAAGCACGTGGAAGGCCCTGGGCATGCAGTGTGCAGACAAGTGCGGGGATCTTTTTTTCCTTAAGTGATGTAAAAAATCCCAAACCAAACCAAAACAGCCCCTCCTCTTCTCTTCTAAGACTTTCGGGTTTGTCTTACAGCTCAGGAGTAGGCACAACCCTGCTGCTCTTTCAGAACTGCCTTAAAGAGTTATATGTGACCTTTGCTTGGGTACAGTACAAACACGACTCTGTAGATTTCCAAACTGCAAAAATCAGAAGCTTCAACATTTTGGTCTGCCCATCACCGCCTGAATACAATCAAGAAATACTTTCCCTCAAAACGCATGGCAAAAAATTGATTTTATGATAGTTTGGCACAGGTTTTAAGTATCCCATTTTTCACTAAGTAAATAGTGTTTTGTAAATGTCTCTTCCCCCACCCCCCCAAGTCCTGAACTGTAATCTAATGCAATTTGTGATTGTTGGTTGAGGAAAAAGATAACTTTGAAATAGCTAATGAAGTTATAGTTGACCCTGAATAAAAAGTTAAGGTGTATAATAATATTGTTTGTATTATTAGATAAGCTTTTACTTTTTGTAAAAGTGAATAAATTATAAAGCATATTTCTTCTTCTTAGTGTTTCTTTGTCTATTGGAAGGTGGATTTTGCCTTCATTTCTTAATGTTTGATTTCTGCTGTAGTTAATGATCTTGATTCTGTGTCAGTCTTGACCAATGTGTCTTTAGGGTTAGTAGAAGAATACATTAAGATAGTTTTAATTGAATCAGCTATTAAAAAGGGAGAGAAAATATCCTTAAAATTGCTATCTAATTGACCATTTCTTGAGGAAAAAATATCAAATGAAAATAGTAAAAATGCAACTTCGATTTTTATTTTTGTTTGCATGTTTTTCAGTTAGAATCTTTCACTAGCAATAGTCTTTGTTAAGGTTTCCCTTGTACTCAAATGCTTAAGGACCACTATACTTTATATTTCTTCTCTAGATTTTTGTTGGCTTTTATTTAATGTAACAATGTGATATAAACCATAAACTCTCCTGGTGTAAATCAACCAGGAGACAACTTGACCTAGAAGGCACTATTGTCTTTAGAAATAACATACTTACATGGCTGTTAGGACTAATGCATCATTAAAAACATCTGAAGAACGAAGTAAGAATCAAGAGATAATATTTCAAAATTCTTCCAGAACAGTATTTTCAGTGGGATTTCTGTAATTGTTTTAACAGGAAAAAACTCTGCTTTTGGTCTAGCTTAATTTTTAATTTGTTTGTTTATTTTGTTTTACAATATCAGTATTCTAGGCAAAAAGAATCTGAAGAGTGTCATGTTCAGGATAGCTCAGGCTAAGATTTCTAATGCCCTCAGTCATTCCTCTGTGTGATGTGTGTGAAGGTGTCAAGTAGCCTGTGACATCCGATAATAACATTCCCTTCTAAACAGCCTGTGTAAGGAAATTAGAATATTGGCAAATTCCATAAGCACAAAAAGGGCATATTTGTCAAGATATATTTTGTCTTTTTCATTTATTCTTGTTAAAGGTAATCCAGATAATAACATGTTGTGTTTAGGAACATCTTTAAGTGATCTACACTGAAGATCTAGTTTGTTCAGAGTGAATTGTTTGTTCTTCCAGGTGCAACAAGTGGAAGAGTTCTACAAGATTTATCTGAAATCTTTAAGCATAACTTACCTTGTTACACAATAACTGGAAATTCAGATTTGTTCATTCTCACCTTGAATCCTTCAAGGTGTGTGCAGGAAGTGCATATGAAGTTCAGTTTTTCATGGCTTTGCTTGAAATCAGGAAAACTTATTTCAACTTAACTATAACTCTAGTTCTTTTGTTAGACTGAAAGAAAAGTCTTGGTGCTGAGGTACTTGTAAAATAAATTCTGGGGGTGATCAGAGCTGCAATAATTATAGTAGAAATTATTCACTAAAATGACCATTTATATCTCTTGATTATTTTTTAGTTATGCGATATGAACTAGTGAGCCCAGTGTCTCCAGCACAGTATGGATGGGGCACATGTACTGGCACTGATCATCAGCTGCTTTGTTAGCTCCTCAGGGCAGGGCCAGTGTCAGTGTTGTAAGGAGGCGAGGTGTGATTGCCAGAACCATCTTGGTTTTCTCATTTCATTCTCTTCTAGTTACCTATTCACTCAGTGGCCTGACACCATATCAGGTGATGGACTGGAATCAATGACCCCTCACCAGGAGGCATGCCAGGTTGTACACCTCAGATTTAAATAGAAAAAAAATTTTGAGTGAAAAATTCATGTGTGCCTGGCATTAAGGATGGGTCTCTGACACGAGGAGGCTGGCTAGCACTGAGTGCTGGGATTCAGATGAGCTCTTCTCAAATTGTGGCTTTTTATAGGTATCCTATATATATATTTGTTATTGCTGTGTCTGTCTCTGCTGACATGGCTGTTACAAGGATAATTATGCATATAACTGGGTCAAGAATATTTTTTTTTTTTGGCCAAAAGAAAGTTGCATTGTTACATCATGGTGTTCGGGGGACATATTATAGTTTTCCTACTTTGGCTAGCAGGGGTACAAATTACTCTTCTACTTTTTCATCTGCTTATCTTTCCAGATCAGCCAGTATGAGAGGTAGAGAGTGTGTATGATGCCTCCTTCCTGCTGAAATCCATAATGTGTTTAGGCTTTGGATATTTTTTTTCCTTTAAAGACCATAGGTCTATGTAGTGGGTCATATCCAAAGCTGTGCCAGTGTCAGGCAATGAGGTACAGTGGTGCCCCTGCCCACACTCAGACCCTGTTCTGTTGCCTTCAAGCTCCTCCCCAGGCTCCATCATGATCCCTGCCTCCCCTGGCTTCAGGGTGCATCTGCTAGACCTGGATCGCTGAGTTGGATCAGTCCAAGAGTGTAAACTACTCCTCGAGGTGCCATTGCATTTTAGGAAGGAAGGGTCTTGAACCCTGCAGGGCACCTTCGACCATCCCTGGGGCATGGATTGGATGCCTCTCTGTTCAGCTCCCAGCCTACATGGAAAGCAGGGCACCAACAGGAGCCTTTGAAAGGGGGAAAAGGAGCAATTTAACTGGGGAGGGTGGTCCCTGCTACGCCTCTTGATTATCAGTGGCATTTGTCTCACTGTCCTAAAAATAGCATTAATAAGACAGTGCTGTAGCAATGACTCCAGAGCTGGTGGTGCATATTGGACTGGAATTTCTCTCTGAGCTCTCTTGTTCATCTTTTCATTGAAATATGTTTTATTAAGGAATGCATTTCAATTTTCTTTTATCATTGAAACTATTTCTAAATTTTAGAGAAGCCACTGTAAGTTGTGCCAGGAACTTTAGTATAGCTGTTAAGTTGGTGGCAGCTGTCAGCCTTGCAGTTTGGGAACTTTTTTGATGGAGCACAGACCTTGAGAGCATTCTGTGTGCACAGCTCAAAATATTAACTTTGCTCCTAGGAAAGTGTAGACAAGGATGGTGAAGTTGCCAGCTGTCATTTTATTTTGGTATTTATTCATTTGTAAAAGTTACCCTATTGTCATCATGCAAGTGTAGTGGTGGGTGGAGTGGTGGCTCATTTTTAGCTGCTGATTAGTATCAGGGCTGCATCTGGAGTTTAAAATAATATGCCCAGTGCTGATGGAAAGATTGGTAAAAATCTCTACAATCTGACGTACTTTTAAACATGGCTTGTATTTTCTGTCATGTAACGTGAGAGAATGGATCCTAGGTTATTGTACCACAATTAGGCAGGTGTATTGTGGTCATTAGTTTACCTTTTCAAGATCTACTATGGGTATATTGTAGAATTTTGCTCTTAAGAATAATAAAAATAAACGTTTCCGTTATTACAAACACCATTTGCATTTCCTGTGTCTCAAGATGAGAATTCTGTAATAAAAATTAGAGCTTAGAAGTTTAGGGGAATGAAGGAAATGCCAAAATAACAATAATATAATGGCAGAGGAGTAGAAAAGCCTTCTTTCTTAAGGAAATGAGACTTGTATGACTGCACCATTAATGTGTCTTAATAACTTCTGAGATTGCTGACCAATTTAGCAGGATTTCACAGGTGCACAGAGATCTCAAAGGTGATGAGTTTCTGGAGTTTTATAAGAATAAGAGTCTGGAGAGGAGAGAGAGAGAGATTTTGTACCACAGCCATGAGAAGAGCTGCAAGGTGAGCTCAGTTACATGATCAGAGCTTAGAGATTTAGCAGAAAGGAACCCTGCTAAGACTACAGCTGGACAAGTTTCCTCCAAACTTGCTCTCTTATTTCATGTCACCAGGAAATATCCCAATTCAAGACGACAAGCAGCAGGGAAGCAGGTTGTGTGGGGCAAAGGTATCCAATAAGGGGAGAGGATGCTATGAACCAATCCCAAATTTAGGAACATGATGCTGAACTTCTCAGCATCGGTTTTGACTGATGTCTTGCCTATAGTGTCAGTTCTGGTAGAATTTTGAGCTTGTATGATTCTCTCGATTCATTCCCAATGGGTCAGATTGCACTGGGTTTGGAAAAGGCCTCTGTAATGGAAAGTTTTCTTAGTGGGAATCATTGCACTGTAGTCTGCAGTGCTTTCTGCACTGCTGCAGAAGTTGCTGCGATGTGGGGCTGTGCTGCCCACCCCTACTGCTCTATCCCTGACTGGGGCTACCTGAGAGTGCCACATCCAACTGCAGGGGCTGGCTGGGAAAGTTCAGCTTTCCACTTCTGTATGAAAACCTATCGAGCAGTTATTATCCTTAATTTTCCTCTCTTGCTTGCTTTTATTAAAATAGGAATCATGAAATGACTGCCACAGTGTATTTCATAAGTCTTGGCTCCTTGATAGTTCCCCATGTAATTTTGATACACATCCTCTTGGGTCTGGCAACTATAAACCAGCCACTATAGCTTTCACTGTGGCAGCTTTTCTGCAGAATCTGTTTCATAAAATGGTCTGTTAAAGGTTTTCAAATAATTCCTTATTGTTGCAGGCTTCCAAGGTACCACCCTGAACGGCTTATTATACTTCTACTCTTTCTAATGCTCCTTAAAGAATGTATTTTTTTTTATTAGGTCTTGTTCCTCAAGGACAGACTCAGTGTACTAGGCTTGTTACAATTTTAATAGACTTTCCTGTCACTTAGTCTTGTACATGGGCCATGAAATTTCAGGAATCTCTGAGACTTAATGTTATTTAAAAAGTGCCTCCTGCTTCTTCTCTAATTAATTGCAATCAGAAAGGCTAGTTGGTGGACACATGGTGTCGCAGCTTCTGTGAAATACTGCCTGATGGCTATAAACACTGCCATATGTTCTCTGTGAAATATTGCCATAATCACTGGCAACAGGAACAGCTGATAGGAGATGAAGGATTGGTTTTCTTCTCTGTTTTTGGCTTAACTTTGAAAATCTGTGAAACACTTCCTGACCACCTTAGTGTTTTATTTAGTTGCTGCTACCTATAGTGGGCTTGTTTTCTTCCAAGATGTTTTTTCAATAATTTTTATCTTCCTTGATACACTGCTAGCAGCTTCTTTGCATACCATGTCCATTTGCTAAAACCACTACTTAATCAAAGTAGGCAGTTAAAGGGTACTTTCCCCCAAAATGAAACAGATAATCTTGTTATAAATCTAAATAGTTAAAAAATTAATTAGAACTCTCAAAAGCTTGACAGGCAATGAACTGCAAGTTTTCATCTAATGAGAAAGTTCCTGTTCTTCACTCTAACATAGGTAAAAGGACAATTCTGGGGCTGAGCTGTTTACTAACTCTTGATTGTGAGAAAGTGAAAAGTCTTCAAGAGTGTGATCTTAATTAATGTTAGATTTCAGCCTTGCATCATAAAAGGGGTGACTGTTGCAGTTTGTGGTAACAGCCAACAGTGTTAGTACAAACATTATTTCCTCTGCTAATAGAACTTCATTACACTATAGCAGTAGCCTGGTAAGAAAGATTTCAAGATTGTTCATTGGCATTTCCAAAAACCTTTCCTTTCCTTTGTAGGTTTTGCCTCTGACATCGTTTTGAGCACTTTGGCCTCCATTATAAGGAGACCATTCATTAGAAGCAGCAATCCTCCAATTACCTCAACACAGCCAGAAGCCTCAAAAGACTGCTTCCACAGTAAGTGTGATTCAATAAGAGAAAGGCAGTGCATTAAACATGTAAAGTGTTTTTGTGTCTCTGGTTAGAAGCATAGGGCTCTCATGGAAGTAAGCAAACAGGATTGATTCTGTTCCTTTTATTAGAATTGGTTTCTTTTAAGCACTGCTTTTCTGTCTCAAATTACTAATTCTAATAGGGTACTTGCTAGCTCTGAGAAATATTTTGTTTTATTAAAGCAACAAATGGTTTTACATGCCCCTCTATACTTTGGGAGTTGTGGGCTATTGAAGTGAGCTCTGTCTTACATGCTCAGCTCAGGCTATTAAACTGTACACAGGTGATTGATTTCTTTAATAAAACCCTGTTCTTTAGTAAGGAAAGAGTGATAAACAAATGTACTTGTTTGTCCAGTGTTTTGGAGATTACGGTTACATGAGGACATCAAGAATGCCATTTTAATGAATAAGGTAGATGAAACACATCAATATGGGCTTCGTTTTAAGCATGTCTGAAAACCGATATGCTTTAAGTTAATTTGATTCATGCTTTTCATTCATTTGTAACACCATGTACATTTTAACAGAAAACATTTTATACTTAAGTAAGTAAAAACCTGGCAGGTAGAAGATTCTGGCACTTTTTGCATGAGGATTGAGCAAGTGAGGAACTGCGACTTTGCAAATCCCCTCTCCTGTGACTCGTTGTGGCTCTGGCCTCTGCAATGTTTCGAAGGACATGTCACAAGCGTGCCTGAGGGGCCTGGCTGTGGAGCCGTGTGGTGTGAAGGATAACAGGAGAGCTGCTCTGAAAATACAGGGCTGTACAGATCGCTACAGCCCTGATGCTGAAAATTCTCTGCTGTGTATGTATCGGGTCTGACTGTTCATTCATGCTGAAGTTTTTCAGGAATAACTCTGCTGATGTCAATAGTTACACTGATTTTTTTTTTTTTTTCAAGACAAGTGAGAGAGAGGGAATCAAGCCCTCATTTCTTTTGCCATCCACTAAAAAGCAATCTTTCCATGGCAACCCCTGTTTCCATGGTACATGCTGTATTGCCCTTCAGAGAAGCTTTATTAAGAGACACATATACACACACATATTGTCATGTGAATGTGGTTGCATTTTATAGCACTCTAAAGGAAAGCTATAGTGAATTGTAATTTTTTTTTTTTTAAAAGTTGTAGTGCTTTTTTCATTATACAGTGTAGTGAAGGATTATTGCTGCCACTGCTTGGCGGTGTCATGGGAGTACAATAAACAACATTCTTTTCACTTTTGTTAGACGGATATTCTTCAAACTGCTGTATTTACTAGCATATAAGATAATTGTTTTGCTAAACTCTCTTTAGGTATAAGTTGGCATACAAACTAATCATACTCCTTCTGCAACTTTAAAAATAAATATGCAATAAAGGTTTTCTACTCCTAGGTTCATTGTGGGAAATAATGACGATGTTGCCAAATTCAAAGGCTTATCTTCCATTCTAAAAAGAAAATATGAACCCAGAGAAATTTGTGGCTTCTTTTCCATAATGACACCTATTAGAAGCTACTTTGAGTGCTTAAAATTAGCTAAATTTACAAAAGCAAGACACTGTATCTTTTTTTTTTGATTATAAAGGTTGCAACTGTAAAACTGTTAAAAGTTATATCATCACTTTTACCTTGAGAAGGTTCATTATAATCACCCTTTTAGACTTTTCTACCTACTGTCATTATGAGCTGTAAAGGTCTCTGATACTGAGTGTAGTATCGGTCTTTCTCAAGATAAGCTAATGCATCCTGTAAGTATATGTTAAGGTGATATCTATAGAAATGTATTAAAGTTTCCCTGAATTTTGGAGAGCTGCTTCACATGCTCTAATTGTCTGAGACTGAAGTCTGACAAGGCTCTGCAGCTACATTTTGGTAACTCTTTAGTGTCTGCTTTTTAACTGTTCTATTCCAAACCTATCAGAAGATGTGCAGAAACTGAAGTAAACCTAAAAATATACTTGTTTTCAAAAAAGTTTGTTGCCTCAAATCAGAAGTTTTTCTTTTCAAAGATAACTCCCATAAAAACCTTTTAAGAAAGTCAGAGTGGGTCCTTTATGCCAAAGAAACTCTGTGGCCTTGTCAGACATCTGCCCTGGTGCTTGTTTCCCTCACTTGGTCAGTGAAGTCACAATTTGAAGGGAAGTACTATTTGAGTTGATATGGGAAAAACCGCCAAACATCAAAAACTTGGGGGGAGTCTTAAGGATTTGCCACATGAGCAGTGGAATGCAACTAACAGTACCTGTGATGGAGAGGGAAAGCTGAAGGAAGGTTGTGAGGAGTGTTAGGAGCTTATTTTGGGGAATTATATGTAACCTTTAAAGTTTAGTTTATTACTCATTAGATTGAGAGCTTATGTGCAAATTAGAGGCTTTTATTTTGCTTTCAGATGCGATTACTGTCCTTTCATCAGGAATAAAGTCCCTTAGCAGAGGTTTCGTTAACATCACTTGGTGAGAACTGTGTTTTACTTTTATATTTGTGGTTTTTATTAAGACAATGAAAATTTCTATTTTAATGAACAGTTTATTCCCTTTTACAGTAAGTCCATAAAATTCTGGGTTGGTGTTTGTGAAAATGCTGGGAAGATGAGAGGATTAAGATAACATTGTTATTTATTTATTTATTTTTAAAATCACTGAATGCATTTGTACTACTTTTTGCAGTCTGACTCTGCAGCGTTGCAAGTGAGCCATGGAAGTCTGTGAAAATACATTTAACCGTAATGCTATGCAAAATTTCAGTTTTGGTTCTGGTAAATCTGGGCTGATTGTCCTGACTGATCAAGGGAGAGTAGATAATCCTAATTGTCCTCACTACTGGTAATGCTGAAGTCAGACGCATAACAAGCAATGCTCATAAAGAGAAAAATTTTTTTGCTTTACTCTTTCATTTCCTCAGTGCTTTACAGTCCTCTCTTGTGAATGAAGCATTTGCCAGCTGTGTGCCACCCTGGGATGAATCAGCTGGCACCAAACCAAGGTGTTAATGTTGATAACCACAGGAACACTGCCGAGGGCAGAGCTGTTGAGCAGCAGCCAGGCTGGGAGACTACCATACCTTGTGCTCCTCAGGATCTTGGTGTAACAGGGTGCAGTCTTATTTTTGGATAGCTCAGTAAAATTGCAGAGCGCTGCCATGGCTGCTCCTCTTCAGAGGGCTGTGCAGGTTGGCAACCCAACCCTGGCATCCAAGGTGTACAGACCAGCTCCCTGCCCCAGGCTGGCTGATCTCCCAGCCACTAAATGCTTGAATGCCACTATGCTTTCTTGCTGCTCCTGGGAGACTCCTCTGTGCCTGCAGGAGGACATAGGGCCTGACAAGGTCCAGTCCAGTCTCTGAAAGCCTGTGTTGGAGGGCTGGGGTGTGCTTGCCAGTGTTACATAGATCCTGACCTTCCCTCTGGGTTATCTGTGACAGAGCTCAGGATTTCTGGGCAGAAGTAATTGTGGAGAAAAATTTCTCCTCCTCATTCTTTTTCCAGTAAGAGACAATTTATGGTGGGAGTAGAGACCCCCTGTGCCCCATGGCCTCTCTTCTGCTCTGCCTCTCCAGCTCTGGGGCAGCCCTGTGACCCATGGGACCACCCACACTCCCTGGTTTCCCTCTTCACTCACAGAGCTTGGAAGTTAAGAAGCAGAAGACATTGCGCTGGTACTGTAGATACCTGAGGAACATAAAAGTATGTGTGTGCCTTTCATGTTAAGGTAACCTTTCACTGAGCAGAATTCCTCAGCATTGTAACTAAATCCCCATACAAAGTTAACTGATGTGATACGCACTATTCCAGCAGCTCATAATAAGGGCAGTGCCCTTGTGCATTCAGGGACCTCCTTCAGCCAAGCAGGGGTGAGGATGGGCTGGAGTCTCTGCCCTGCTCCATCAGACCCACTGGCAGCACACCTGCCCTGCTGTGGGTGCCCGCTGTGGTGGCAGGGATTGCGTGTGGGGATGTAGTTGCTCTCACTTCAGTGACAGTGCAGTCTGCAGTAGCAGTGCAGTCCATTCCTCATAGTAATAGCGCTCTAATAACAACTGAAAATATGTTTTATGGCAGATGTTGATAAATAAATGCTTATCCCATATATAGGTATTCAAATAATTGGAAATTCTTATAGCCTGGGTCCAGTTGAGATCGCTGAAGGATACCTTGATATTGAAGGTTAAAATCAATAGAGTGTGTTTTGATTATTTTTCAGATGTCTGTTCTATGTCCAATATAGTATATTTGTGTTGTGGGCTCTCATTCCTGTAAATCTGAGGTCTCCCTTTCTTGAATGAATGAGAAGATAAGCAATTGAATTTGAAAGATACTTTGTGCAACAGAAAAGCAATTTGGTTTCAGGTTATCAAAGGCCAAGAAGCAAACTAGCAGTGGAATCCTCAGTGTTTATAGCCCTTAGGTTGCCAGTCTGCCTCGCGCCTCTGAGGAGCTCCAATTCTGGCCATGCTTCCAGGGCCTTGTGTTGACTGACTGGCTGTTCCCTGGCAGCAAGCTCCTGAGGCATCGAAGTGGCTCTTGGCATTGTTGGAAATTTTTCAGGATGTCTTCCTCACTGTTAGGGTTTCTCACTTGGTTTTTGCTGTAAGAAGTCATTCAGAGGAATGGAGGGGATGTCTAGGACCCACTATGCCTCTTGAGGCAGAGCAACATGGTTCAAGCTAGTGCCAGGCAACCAGTACTGATGTCCCTGTTTTGAGGTCTCCTGAGCTTCGCTGTGGTGGCTTTCATTTGCAATGGCTCCTCTGGCTGCCTGGGCTGGGACAGGAGCAGAGGAGTCGTCAGCTGGCATTTGTATAACATTCTAAAGTCATGTGGAGAGTCCCTGGGTAGCTAATGAAAATGAATGTGTCTGGATTTGGCAGAGATGCTGTATTTATGCCTGTAGCATTTTAATGACTTCATAGTTTTGGGAGATATGAAAAAAATAAAGGGCTAAAAGGTTATGTGGGAAGCAATGGTTGAAAGTCCGTTTGTCTGCCTGGCTGTGTGTCTGCATTTGCAATGATGTAACTCAGTTGTGGTCTTCAGTAGCATTTTCCTTCTGAGAAGGTTGTGATAAATTGTCATTATTAATTGACTATACAAAAAATGTAATTGTGTATTTCATACCTTAAGCGTAGCTTTTTATTAAAAAAAAAGAATTCTGGAATTGAGGAAATCATAAAAGTAGCAGGCAGCTGGGTATGCAGATGTTCGTAGTGAGTATAACAAGGGAAGCAATAACAGGAAAGTCTTTTAAAGAGGGATTGATCTGAGAAAAAAATAACATAATTTTTAGCAGTATAGCTTCCCCTTGGTACTGGCCAGGAGCAAAGGAATATCTTGCTTGGGAAGCTGAGAATTTTCTATCTGTCCTGTGCATGTGGACTGCAGCTGTGGGTGTTTTGAAGGCGCCATCCAGTGAGGGTGGTTGAGGCCTGACAGCTGGTAGGGTCCAGTGGTGTGCCCTGGTTGTGTTCATTGTGTCAATGAAGGGACACTGCTGGCTTCAAGTTTTAAATCTTTTTTTCTTTTTTAAGTGAAAGCCAAAATTAGAGCTAACACATTTTCTTTGTTACTTTATTTTGATTCTGCAACAGCTTTTCCCGAAGTCTATATTATTATCAGTAGTTATTTCTTGACTGCGAAATTATAAAAACAGAAAGCAAAATAAGAAGTGAAACTAATTATAAGCAGCAGAATGATACTAGATTTGTGGCCTTTTTTGAACAGGATTGAAAAAATAATTCTCTCATGGACTAGGTGTTCTCAATAAAAGGCAGTGTTGCACATCAGCTTCCCTTTTAATTAAAGGATAGCTTTCAAAGTGGTAGTAACAAGTACTATTCACTGCTCTTTTATCCACCATCACTAAAATAATGTGTAAATGAAAAATTTTTAACACGAGTCAACACTACCCAGCCACACTCAGTCACACTCAAGATTCCTGTTTGAATAAGATAAATAATTTACTATTCTCTAGTTCCTTCTTAGAATTCTCCTTAGAAAAATACAGAGAGAAAAGTAGAAATTTAAATTCTAGAAATATGTCACAGTGCATAAGCACAGATTTGAAATTGAGTTCTGCAGAGTCAATGGAAACTGTGCACGTTGTGTGTAAATAGCCCGTCAGAGATTTCTGTGACAGGTTCTGTTTGATGGTTCTGTGTATTTCATTATGTTATTACTGCTTCTTTCTGGTCATCTTATTTCTAGTGGATACTAGAAAAATGTAAGTACAATAATATATGTCAAATGTAGTGAGTGTTATGAAAATAACCAATTTCTAGATATAGTTATGAATACTATTTTTACAGATGCTGTTAATATGCAAAGGCACAGGAACTGGACTTGTGTCAGAGAGCTCTGTAGTGAACTATGGAACTGTAAGAGCAGGAGGGGTAGTGCTGGAGCAGGTCTTATGGAAATGCAGGTTCCTTTTTGCTAAACAATATTTACTAGCATTAGCTTATAGCTCTGAACTAGTTAACGGGGCACATTCCCTCAGAGCTCTGCAGCAAAGGTTTTGGGTATTTTTCAAAGAAAATGAATGCACTTTGCTTATCCTTTGTCAATGGTAGTTACAAATAGAACTACAATTTCAAGTAATAGCTATAAGCCATTACTCTAATGGTTTGACAAATACCTGTGAGGATAGACTGCAATATTTCATCTGAGAAAGGACTGAATATTAAATAAATGTAACCTCCCCTTGGGTCCTGATTTAACCTCCTGCTGGTTTTGGAAGGTGAATTTAAGAGCTGAAAGCATTTTAGATTAAATGTTAGGGGAGAGGTTCAGTAAGATTTAGATAGAAGATTAGCACTTTGTGCTTATAACAATCCTTTTCCTCTTTCCATTATCACTTCAAACACATCATTGCAAGGTGTAGAATTTAACTTGAGTCAGGTATACAGTTGGCTTGTACTGATGATCTAATAGCTAATGGGTAGTGGACTGGTATATTGATTATTAATCATATGTTTATCTTATTTATTTTTTCCCTACTTCTGGTATGCCGGACTGTGAATTGGAATTTCTCTATTAACTCAGTAGGCTGAACTTCTGAGCTCAGTATCCCAGAGAGGAAGTTCTCAAGTCATGACCTATTTTGCTTTAGAAGTTAGAAATAATGAAGTTGTTAAAAATATTTAACTCAAGACTTAATGCAAGCAGAGCAAGAGACTACCTCATCCAAAGGAAATGTGTCCTATAAGTTCTTCTTTTTTTATGAAAAAATACTTTTGACATTAATTGATTTGAGCTGAGGGTAATGAGATAATGCTAGTGTGAAATATTTTTGTCCATTGTGAGAAGTAAAAATGAATTGCTGATTGTAGTAAGAGTTGTTTGGGGTTTTTTTAGATGTTAGTGATATATCATGGAAATATTTCTCTACATATGGAGAGAGACTTTAAAATGATTTCAGATCATTTTAGTACAAATGATAGCAAAACTGCTATTGGAATATCAAGCCCTTTAATTATAAGGTGGAAAACAGAAAATGTTAGAAGCTGCATGTAATGTCTGTTTTCATTCTATATTTTTATTTTTTTGACAAGAGAAAGCTACTTTGAAAGGATTTGATTATTCAGGTTTTAATTATTATAGTAGACAGCCAATCAAAAGGCAATTTGTCTTTCTAGAAAAATCCTAGTTATCAATTTTGGTATACAGAACAATTTAAAAATATTTTAAAGTTGTTCAGGTGCCTTTATTGCAATCAGAATTCAATAAGTAGTGAAATAAACTCATAAACCAAATTGATAAGCAAATATCTCCCAGTGAAACTAAATTGCTACTGTCAAAGTGCCTAATCATTTGCTAAAACCTGGCTTGCACCTGTGGCATCTCTTATGGGTTAGTTGAAACAAATGGATTCAGTGAGCAACTAACAAGCAAGTTACCCTTTGATTCTGGGTGAGGGCTGAATAGTTATAGAGAAACATCAGGATTTTTTTCCCTATTGAACTATCCTGGATTGAGCAGGTAGCCAGCTTGTTCTGTAGATGGATCAGTAGTCAGAACAGTATGGTTCTGGTGCCCAGGTGTTTTAGTGGGTTTTTGTTTTTAAGTTGAGCCAGAAGCCAATCTTTTGTGAAAAAAGAAAGCAATAATGAGTCATTCACAGATGTCTCAAACACACTTAGAAGCTAAATACCTTCCTACTGTAGCAATAATAACATAACATTAAGAGGTGAAGGCCATCAACTCAGTCAAATGGAATCAGCAAAGTATCTCATGCTTTCTTTTTCTTTTCCCTTAAGTATTATTTATTACTTTGCAGTAGCAACCATGATGGGCTAAATGCTTTTTTGCAGTCATAATATTCTGGTCTCAGCAAGGAGTGCATAGTTTGACAGATGGATGTTGCTGAGGAAGGAGTGCAGAATGCAGGCAGGGTTGTGCTGATGAGGTGATGAATATTAGTTAAATTGAAATAGTGTGATCAGGACTGATTTCATATAGCCTAACCTTGCCCATTCAGTGTTTTTCCTTTGTTCTTGTGGTCTGCTTTGTTTCAATCACTTGTTTTCAACACTAAGTGATACAGCCTTGTTAGGGCTGCTCTGTATGTGCATCTTCCCATTAGCTGAGAACAAGGCAGTGGGACTGTAGCAAGGCTGCAGGTGAAGCCTTCACCTGAAGCAGCCCCTGCACTGGTAGTGGAGGATGCAAGTTTTGGGTAGGGAAGCAGCTGTTAGAAAAGAGTGACCAGATTGCTCAGATGCGACTGGTGCCAGCTGATGTTGTAGTGCCCTCTTGCAATGAGGTGCTTCTGTAGCAGGGGCATATTCAGAAGTGGGAAAATCAGAGGTTGCAGTAGGAGCATGGTTGATTTTCAGAGGTACACTGGGCAAGTTTGCAAGGGACAAAGAAGAGCACAGTATAAGAAGAAAGGGAGTCTTATCAGAACACCTGCAATGCCAGTTAAGAAGCAATAAGAAGAGATGGAGGAAAGGAAAAACTTAAAAGCTCTGTCCCCTCCCTCCAGCTTTAAGGCCTGTAATATAACATGAGGGAATTTGGCTGGTGTGAAACAACAACTTTGGAAAAAGAGGCCTGGTGGAAGGAGGGTAGTTAGTGCTTCCAGGCTGTATCAGCCTTACAGAAAAGATGGGAGTGGCACTGCACAGGAAGCATTTTATAAAGTGCAACAGCATAAAAAATATTATGGGAGAAATGCAGGTCTGTAAAACCACTGTGGGCAGAAATCTTGTGCTTTAAAAAAACCGTAGTGCTAAAATTGTGTTACCAGCCCCCTGCTCAGACCTGTAATAGTGCTCAGGAAATGTGAAGTGAGAATAGAGAAGCTGCAAATTCAGCACAGACAGCCACAGTGCGATATTTCAACAGGGGCTTTGTAGAGACTGGATCAGTGCCTCATCATGATGGGAAAAAGAGAGAATGCATCCAGACGTGCAAAGTGGCAGCTTCCCAAACACCTGGTGCATCCAGAAAGATGATGTTTTTCTGGATGCGATCCAGAGGCGGTGCACTGGAGCTGCTTGGTAATTAGTGAGCGTCATAAGATTAGGTTGAGCTCTATAGCTGAAGAGAGCAGAATAAACATATGCAGCATGTGGTTATTTGGCTTTAAGTATAGGATCTGCAGAACAATGAGACAAGTGGACAACAAATCCTTACAGAATTAGTCTAAAAAACCTATAAGCACCCTGTAGGCTATTAACAATACACTTATTAGAATAAAGTTATCAGAAGCCCCCAAATATGTCTCAAAATAAAAAATGAACACAAAATCATCCTCAGGGGAGGATACAGGTGCTGGAAATGGGAAAGCCTGCTCAGATGGGCAGAAGAGGAAAGTCCTTAAAACATGGCAGGTTGAACACAAACAGGAAGTTAAAAATCTCACAAAGAATTAGAAAAGTGCTTTACAAAGGATGCTGAAGCTGTTGGCAGAAAGTTCCTTACTATATCAAACTCAGGAAATCAGTGGGACTGCTTGACAACAGCAGAGTAAATGGGGGCACACAGAGAAAAGGCTGGGGCAGAGATGCTCAATTAATTCTGTGTTGGTCTTTGTTGTTGAAGGTTCTGGGGAGATCTTTCAAAAGAGTTTGTTGTTATGTGTGTGATGGTGGTGTGGGGGTTTTTGATTGTGTTCTTCTGTTGTTTGTTTTCAGCAGGTGGGGCAGAGAAACTGAATCAGCCTGGCGTGTCTATCTTGGAGCTGTGCTGCTGCTGCTGCTCCACTGCTGCATCCGGGGAACTGGTGGGTGGTCAATGTAAGTCCTGTCCATGAAACTGGTTCTAGAGGATAACGTGGGAGTTGCTGACCAGTGTGTCTGATCTCCATGCTTAGTGAGTTGATTGCATCCCTTTTAAAGAATAACACTATTCAACTCACAGCTAATCATACATGCAAGGTCCTGTGCAGTCCCTGGTATCAACACAGGCTGGGGGATGAAGAGATTGAGAGCAGCCCTATGGATATGGAATTGGGGGTACTGGTGTATAAAAAACTGGACATAAGCCAGTAATGTATGCTCACTGCCCAGAAAACCAACTGTGTGAAGTGCTCCCTGGATGTTGCAGCCCTTGCCCTTGAGCGACAGAACTGGTCTGTACCAAAGGGAGGCCCACAGAGGATTTTATTTGCAAACACAATAATGACATTATCACCGTGTGTTTTTGAGGCTTTTGAAGTTCAGGAAGGGAACAGAGCATAAAGCGGGAATGAGAATACCAAACTAGGTCTCTAGTTTGTCTTTTCATTAACCAACTAACAAATGGAGAATCAAAACATATGTTTGTGCTCCTGGACCTACAAACTTGAGAGAAGTACACTTCCTACTAGTTTCTTCCTAAAATGACCTTTTAAAAAAACCAAAACCAAACACCAACTAACTTTATTGTAGCTAATTTTATGTTCTTTTCAGAAATCAAACTGCTGCTAATGAAAATAGCTATTTGTGTTGATTCATTGGGACTATGTTGCACAGGGTGCATAAACTTAATTGCAGAAATATTGCTACACAAATACTATTAAATATTGACCACAAATATATGAGTTTATAGCTCAAAAGGGTGCTTTTCATTCACTTTTGTTGAAGTAATTTTCTGCCCTTTTCTCCCTTAGGCAGTGATGTGATTTGTTTATAACATTATGTGTGAGTCCCAAAGCCACATGATTGAGCAAATAGTTAAAGCAAAATTGACATTTACTAGGTATAAGTTCAATACAGAGAATGCTGTTTCTTTTATTAATATGAATATCTGTAAAACTCCTAGGCAAATCACCAATAGTAAGTCTATAATCTTCTGTGGCAATTAGAATAGGGCTTTTCTCTGGAAAAATAAGTATAAATAGATTTATTTATTTTTTCTTTTGTTTTCTTCCCCAGAACCTGGATCTGGCTGACTTGCCTGATTTTGAAATGTGAGGATACCCATGGACCTGGTTTCTTTATAATTGCCGCTGTACAGCTCTATTTGCTGTGCATGAGTCTTCCTATCATGAGGTAGAAGTAAAAATCTTGGATCTTTTAAAGTGGAATAGAAGTTTTATTTTTAAAAGCAAATCAAGCAAAAGCAAACACAGTATCCTCTGTAATGTTTCAAACAAAATTAGGTCTCCTTAAAAATACATTAATTTCTTCTCTTAAGAGCTTGTGCAAAAAAGTACATTATATGGAAAATTAGGCTACATAGATTCTGAATGCTTATAGGACCTTTTTATTATCTCTGATGTTCCAGAGGACTTATGTGAAGCATCTAATGTTGCACTTTGATTATGGTTGGTAGGAGACCAAACCCATGTGTTAGCCAGGACAGGCAGTGCTGGGGTGATGTGCATGATGGCTGCATTGCCATCAGCTCTGTCTAGTATCTTTGAGACTCTTTGCAAGATACTTTCTAAAACAGACTGTAAATAGAGAATATTAGAGTTACTACGGACATATTCCTGGGTGCCCAATAGCCTTGTAGTCATCAAAATGAGTAATTGATTTTGAAGGAAAATAATTAATATCCATAGGTTCAGAAATTACTCTATTAATGGATGTTCTCATCAATTAAACTTAATGGACTGAAAAGTGTTATTGATTGCTTTGATGTCTTATCTAAACACACAAAAAAAGGAAAGGAAAAAAAGTGATTTGTCTAATTTTATTTGGTGACTATTTTCATGCTCATCTATAACGTGTAGAATGTTAAACGAAAGTTGTATCAGTCTTTTTTTTTTCCTCCATGACTCTAATCATGTAGTATGGCATGAGCGGGGCTGGTTCCTCTGTGCAGGAAAGACTTATGCGATTGTTTTAGGGAAATTTTATTATTCCTTGAGCTATAAACTTTCTGCTGCTGCTCAGCTGAGCACATCTTGTGTACAACTACAGTTGGCTTATTATTTATTAAATTAGAGATCTGTGTGAGCTGAAGATCAAGTATGGTATTATATGTACTTATTACCTATATGGGTTACTTTCACTTAATTATTTACTTGCTAGACTTTATCCTTCTTTTACAGGTATTGGGTAATTCCTATTCTTTTTCCTTACTTCTTTCCTTTTTCCAATTTAGTTAAGTGATCCAGTTACAAAATGGATTTGGGTAGCAGTAGATAAAGGAACTTTATTGTGCATCTGCTCCTTGAGTTGGTCAGATGTGTTACTGAGTTTGGAGACAGGCAAAAGCACCAGCTTCAGTGACTTAAATTTATTCAGTTCATAACTTCTGGTCCACGGACCTCATCAAGGTTGTTTGTCATCTTGTGCACAGGATTGCAAAGTTACTTGTAGGATAGTTGTGACTAAACCTACAAGAGGTATTTGTAAGCCAGATTTAAATGTCGTGTGGGGACACGTTTGGTAAATGGTGGATCTGTTACTTCATCTGTGGTAGCTTAGTGATTCGTCATGTGCCTTTTTCTCACCTTTTACTTTATGCTATGTCATCATCTCAAGCTGTTGGTTCCTTCATGTACAGGAGCAGCCCGGAGGTTGCATTTTGATGTTAAACGTTACATTTTTATGAACACCTATAATTGGTTGGGATTTCTCACATAATCCTTTGTAAATTTCAATTAAAAAATCCTTTTATCAATTTTAGTTATCTGATTCTTTGCTTTCACTTTTTTTTTTTTTTCCTGGTTCCTACTGTTATTGTTAGATACTTTGCAGAGATGGAAGGAAGGTGACCATTTCCCCTAATTCCTAACGTAGAAACTCATTTTGAGACATACAAAACATGCAGTTGATTTTCTGGTTTAACTGCATGACCCTGACAACTATCTGTCCCTTTAAGGAAATGATTAATATGCTTAAAATCATGTGGTTTAGACTTTTAGAGGGTTCTTTTTGTTGTAGTAATTTTTTTCTTGTTATTTTCTTGTTTGTTTGTTACAATTCCGATGTGCGTCTGGGAATATAGAAGAGAAAGTTAGGAATATTGATTAATTTGGCTGCCTCTTTATTAGTGCATTTGAGAAGTACTTGACGAAGTTTTCTGCTGTATCTATGTAGAGGTTGGGCTATTTGGGGTAGGGACTCTACCAAATGATAACTTATGTTGGACATGTGCTCCTGTTATGCCATCCATGTGAGAACTAAATTTCCAGGTATTTCATCACCATCAATTTCCCTGTACTTGCCCATTTGGTACAAAAATCTCTTCCATCCCCTGACAAAGTTGAGCAATCCAAACCCCAGCTCTGCTGTGCTGTGATCACAGGGAGGCAGCTGCTGAACTAAGCCAGAGAGTGCTCAAGTTCTCCCTACCAGGAAACATAGGAACTCACAAAACACTGAGTGACATCTGTTCAGTAATTTCTGCCATTTCTCGTTCCTAAATGCAAGACTGCCTGTTATTATCACTTTCTTTTGAGCAAGGATCCCATGCCATTGTGGTTGTGAATAGTACCTGGCCTCTGCTCAGTCTTTGAAAAGAGCTGCTTTAAAAATGGTACCTGTTCATTGCATTCATCTTTGATTACAGCGAGTGACCTTGCTTATACCCCCCCTTCTTACAGTTTATTTTCAGAAATCTTTTGATCGTTATTGGTGCATTTGGTGGAGGAATGCTAGTCTGCAGACTCACGTGTAAGATGTATCAATTGACAGATGAAGATATGGAGCAAGACTAGTGCTAGCTTGTCTTTTATTTCAGAGTTAATTGATTACCCTGAAGAGTCTACAGCCTGGAAAGGCTTAACTGAGTGGTAGTAACTGTAGCCAGTGTTTGTCCTTCTTCCTTCTGTCCCTGCTCCCTCCCCCACATTATGCTTGAGACTGACTTCTCTTTCCCAGGCTGCTGGTGTGGAGACAGGATTGGTTGGATTTGTTCTGTGATGACATGAAAAATAATGCTGACTTTTTTTTTTCTGACTTTGGAGGAGAGATGGCAGAGCAGGGGAGATGGACTGTGCTTCTCTGTCCCTTCATATAAACCAACAGGGGGTTTACTCTTTTCATAGAAATGGCCAAACAGGAAAAACTTTAAACATTGGAAGCAACATTCAAGCAAACTGTTGTTTATATTCAGGGCACTGGAAAAAGAAATAAAAAGGGAGAAGTGTTATGAGTAAACATCGGTGTATGTCTTTACTCAGTATTAATTTGGCAATGAGCTGTGGAGATAAGAGTTCACTTTACTGTAGCTGGCAAAAGTTGGTGTATCATATATATAGTGTATACACAGAACTGAAGTGATATACTTCTCTATTAAGGAATACCATTTTATGATAATAGAAACTGTGTCTGTATATGTTTTATGCTAATGAGATGATTAAAATCTGTGTTAAAGTTGCATACTGAAGTTCACTTTAAAAATATTGACAATTAACATAGGAAAAAGTAAAATTACCTTCTGGTAAGATAGTGAGATACTTTTTGAATTACAGTATGCATCAGTCCTGGTTATCTTCCTGTGCTTTTAGAAATTAAGAAATTGGAATGTTAAGATTTGCTGTTGTTACACAGGATTAAATCATGGAAGGGTTTGTACTTCTTTGATCATTACTGTTGTCTTTTTCTAAGCATTTTCATTACACAGCATGTGCTATTTACAAATCTGTGAGTCCAGATCAGAAGGCAGAACATGACTACCTCCACTGTGGATGATGAGTCTAAATGGCTTAAAGCCACTTCACATGCTCGGTAAGAACCAAGTGCAAAATATTTAAACATTCATAAACTTTTTTTTAATTGTCATCCAAGTTTAATGAGAAGGTACAGAACTCTATTTTCACTACCAAATAATAACTATCTGGTCTTTGGTTGAAAGAAATGGATATTAAAAGGCCATAAAAAGGTGAAATAAAAGAAGAATCTTGCTCATTAGAATAAGTGAAGTTTATCGATATTCATTTATTTAGTGGAATTAAATAACCTTTTCTTCTCTTTAGGTTAGTTAATATTCCCATGTTTATGAGGCTTCAAACCTTTTCCGTTGTAGTTTTAGCTTCTTCTATTAACCTTTTAAACTTTGCCATAGAGATGAAGGGTATAGAGCTGTCATGTCTATTGCTTTTACTATTTGTTAAACACTGACACTGTATTTAGATGATTCACTATTCCTCTTCTCAGTGCTACAGGGACAGGCTTTGACTTCCCAGGAATTGTTTTCTATCAGTAGTTAAGCGCCTTTTGTGTCTGGTTATTCACTTTTATTTGGATACATTTAGTCAGAAATGAAACTGTGAACAAATGACTGAAATTTAATCTTTGCAAATGTGGTTTCATTCTTTAGTCCCTTGAATATTGTTCTAAAAAACATCTGGTATACTTAAATTCACATTTATGTGGTTGCTTTAGAATGAGTGTTTTCTGTTAAGGCTGTCTCTGAAACAGACAGTAGTCTTCTTGCAGATGATCTTGTTGAAGCTCTTCACATTGCACCACTGACTATTTTGAGTGTGGGCACTAAGGCTCATAATGACGATTTTAGCAACTCCTATTGCACTATTGATTCTAGAAATTTAATAAAACTGCATAATACATTTTTTCCTGACTGCTTCCATCTATTGTAATATCTATATTCATAAACAAACCTTCATGATGCAGCAGATACTTTTTCTTAAGAGTTTCTCCCTGTTCAAAAGTCTGAATCAAAACCAGCTTGTCATATTGACTAAGAGATAAATTTGATGTTGCCTGGTCCATCTCCCTATACAGACACATTTTGACACAGTGTATTTGAGTGCTAATAATGACATTAGAAGATGTTGGAAAGAGATCTAATTTGGCATGCAGAAGTGACTTTGCTGTCATCTCGTATTTTCTGCACAATTGACAGCAGGTACTTGGGGCTGAATTTTTCTTTCAGGTCAGATTTCCAAGGCATGAGGCTGTCTGTTAGAAACAGATAAGACCAAAACCAATACTGAAGTACTTGTTGGAAGTGTCAGCAGTGCTGAGGATTTAAAAAGGGTGCTTCAGTTTTCTGTTTATGACATGACACAACAACATGTATTTCACTAGCAATAAAATCCAACCAACAACCCCATGTCAGTTTTTGAAATTTCTTACTGGGCAATTTTTTAAAGAGTAGTCTGATCTGGGAAGAATAATTTTTTTTTTCATATAGTGTATCTATTTTGTCACACTCTCTAGCCAGTACAGTTTAAAATTTTGTAAAGAAATCAAAGTAGGTATAAATGCCCTCATGATCCAAAATGGGAGGTTACATTTCAAGCTTTCGTTGTCAGATAAATAAAATGTATATCTATACCTCATTTTTAGTATTCAAGGCACTCAGAAAGAGTATGAAAACATTATCTGAGGTAAAACCAAAACAATATCCTTTCAAATATTTCCACAGATATTTCATATGCGGTTGGTTCTCAAACAGCCCATTTCATATCCCACCTCTTTCTTTCAGCAAACCTGCTAGAATACTTATAAGTTTCTGTTGGTGGATGCTACTATCAAAATTAACCCTGCAAAACTTTGCCAAAGAACATCTGTAAAGAACAATTTCTACTCAGTCTGCTTCTATACAGGTACCCCAAGAGCTGTGGTGAAGCACTGTGCTGTGATGATCTAAGGCCTCCTTTTATGAAGGTTATGAATGTTGAGGAATATCAGGGCTCTACCAGCCTGTCAGTGCCATTTCTGGTTAACAGTGTTTTCTTTTTGCTGATGTCTTTTGCCTTCCCTTTCTTAAGTAGGTTGAATTTCCCAAGGTCATAGCATTAGCCTGAAAGCCTTGGTTTTATAATGAAAGTTGTTACTTATTCTTGTATGCAGAAGAAGAGTGAGCTATACTGAATGTTTTTGAAATTAGTTTTTTCTGATGACATGAAAGTCATTAGTGTGTGTAAAGAAAGTCCAACTACTGTTGTAACCAAAAAACCAGTACGTCTGGCCTTGTATCAGCTGTCTGGGAAAAGATGATACATAAGAAAGAGCAAAGAATGGTTCAAGAATATTGCATTACTTCCCTGGTACATGTTACAAGATCCCTACACAAAGACTGTGGGAGGGTCTTGTAACTTGCTCAGAACTTCCTCAACCAGAAGGACATGTTTACATGTAGCAGCTTTTAATAAATTTTCTCCAGACACTTCCTCAGATTAGATAAATTTTTATCGCATAATTCCCCTTGCAGTCAGTTTCCTGTAATTGTATAATTTTTAATTATACAGTACATGAAGGGACATCTCTTTTGGTATTACCAGCTTCTCTTTTTGGCCCTTTTTCTTGTGCTGGAAGAGATGGTAAGCAGTGATTTCCCACTTACTGTCTCTGTTACCTGTCATTCGTTACCTCTGTTGTCTTTGTCCAGGCTGAGGCATTGGGATCTATCTCATCATCTTGAAGGCAGAATTTGTTTCATACCTTTTACCTTTCCTTGTACACCTTCTAGCTGAAGTATATGTCAAAGTGGAACTGCACAAAAGTATTCAAGTAGTCAGTATTATATTTTTATGCATATGTGCTAAGATGTTCTGTTTTCTGTTCTCTGCTCCTTTCCTAATAATGTCTAACATGGCTTTCTGACTGCTACAGAAATTTTGGAATAGTTTTGTAATTTTGACAGTTCAGTATTTGACAATTCAGTTATTCAGGATAACCCCAAAGCCTCTATCCTTATTGATGAAGATCAACCCAGACCACATTTTTTATATATATATATTTGGAAAGGCTTTCCCTCTTCCCACCTCTCCTGCTCCACATGTATCACTTCATATTTTTATTTTGAATTTAATCAGATTTTGTACCTAGCACCCAATTACTTTGTTTTGTAAATTTCTTTTGCAGTATTTCATTGTTTCTAGGTTATTTGGAGTTGTAAGGAAAAGAATATTTCCAGTAAGCACGTTCATATCCCTATTCATTCCATTTCCAGACTGTTTGTGAAACTTCTGTTTCACAAGCTTGAGCACACATCCCCGTAAAAGCCCATCCAAGCGCAACCTCTAAGTTGTCCTTCATCCCTGAAACAAAAGCAGAAGCACCTGTTTGTTCACCTCTGTCATGTGCCTCCTAAAAAGCTGGCTTGTAAATCAAGTTTGCAACATTAGCAGAATTCGGAGAAAGCATGTGTTTAAATTGCACTGGGATGTCAGGTGTAAACTATACCTGGCAGTGTAAGGACAGAACCCTGCAGGAAGACAGTTGTAGGGTGAGTTTCCATGCTGAAAGATGCTGTAGGTACAGGATTCATGCTCTGGCAATATGGCAAGAAGTCTCTCAGCTAAAGGACATGTTTTAATTTGATGTAAGAGATTAATTTCACAACTTGGTCTCGTGACTACAATCTGAAGAGTGACCAGCTGTGCAGTGGGCCAGATGCTGTTGGTGTTAGTTCAGCCTCTATTACTTGAGGAGTTCATTGTGTGAAAATACATCTTTGTTCTCTGGTAAAACATGCTACTTGGAACTTCCCTATCCTTAGTAATTGCCCTAATTAACTTTGATAGTTTAATATCAATCTCAATTCTTTATTAAAGTCTGCAATGAAAATATTCAAAAGGAATTTTGAAAAATTTGGAGTGGAGTGGTGTTTTGGCCACATGTTTGAAAGTATGTTCCCAATAATACAAGAATACTTGTATTTATTTTTAATCAGAGTGGGGAAGAAGTGGGAATGTACAAGAACCATGGTCTAATCTACTGAACAGCTTTGTTTCTTAGTTCTTTCCCTGCCAGATCAGGCTTTGAAAAACAGGAAACTATTTTGAGATTTTTAATAAACAATCCAGGAAATTGGAAGTTTTCATTTTGACAGTTTCAAGATGAAGTGTTTTAACTTTAATATAAAAAATGATTTTTCATCTTTAAGGATCTTTTTAAAAGCAAAAAGCAGTCTCTTGTGGAGATGACTGATCTTAATCATGGGTGGTGTCCTTTTGGATTATCAGTGTAAGCAAAGGATCTTGGCTACTGCTGAAGATACATTTGCTCTGTACAAAAATAGAGATCTTCTGGTTTGGAGTTGTAATAAAATATGTTTCAGAATCACCTAATAGTAATAAGGAAATAACAGGAAAAACTTTCTATGGAGTTTAACAGTATCTGGATTATCTCTTCTGCAAGTGGCTGACCACATAAGGAGTAAAGCATCTCTCCCAGCAGGAAGAATGGGAGGACTTGCCCCTCTGTGCTTGTCAGCAGATCTCAGCCCCAGATTAAAACAAATCTGACTGATAATGTTTTTCGAATATGAGACCTGAAGCTAACTTATACATAATATACATAATAACTTTTACCCGTCTCTAAATGTTTGGAGCTTTCTTTTGAAGAAAATGCATTTTTGTAATAAATTGTGAACTAAGGACACCATGGGTAATAGTGGATTTAGAACCTGATACATGAGCAATTCACTATGTGAGCATCTAGTGAAACAGAAAATAGACAGGAAGTAAATATTTAACTGTAAAAATGCATTATGGGAGCAGTGAAGTGTGTTTTTTACTAGGCCAGTATTTTGAGCTGGTAAATGATTATCATCTACTAAAATGACACCAATAGATCAAAGATCAAAAAGCTAATGCCATGCTGGGTTATCATTTTAACATCCTGTAAATTCCAAATATGTTATTAGAGAAGAAAACATAAGCATGTTGAATATTTTTTCATTTGATGGGTAAGAAATAAAAATAGTTGAGAAATAGTTTTCTCGTAAGCATGGAGTATGTAAGCAGGCTACTCCCTGAAGAGTTAAAATTAAATGCACAGGGTATGGTGAAGATGACATAATAAATTGTGTGAATGTATTCTTTTAGTGTGTTTTTGTTTGTAATAAAACTTAATTTCTTTTGCAAGCATGTATTTACAGGCTTTTTTTGCTACTGTTATGTTGCTTGTAGTAAATTTTGCACCATGCTGTGCAAGGCAAGTAACACAACAGCCAATGGTCAGACTCGCAGTAAAAATAAAATACTAAGAACTATTCATACGACTGTGGTGAGCTGAGGCTACCCCTGTCTGTGTTCAGGCTGGTCTCAGTCAAGCTCTCAGGGTCTTCAGACAGAACAGCCAGTTTCAGAACCTGGTTATTCAGCATGCTGAGGAGCAACCTCCTAATTGATCCAGTTGCTGAAAGCGGCTTGCGCTTGCCTGGGACCTGACTTGTAATCAACTGAGCATCTCACCTTACCTCCCTTATCCCTCACCTGTGACTGTGAATTGGAATCACTGCTCTGCTACTGCTGCTTGGGAGCTGAGGTGGCCTCTTTACTCCTTCCTGGGTTTCCTCTTACCAGCGAAATAGCCGAACGTAACAGCAATGGATGGTGCCAGCACTTCACAGCAAAGTTTCATCTCCCATGGTACGTGATCAAGGTTAGTCTTGTGCCTGTCACTGGAGCAGTTGCCTTGTTAAGTGGAGGAAAAATGTCACGATTCTTACTTTACTTTTGGTTGTAGTTCCCTTTTCCCCTTTTCTTCCATTTCCCCTTTCCCTCAATTTCTGCGAGCAATCAAAACCAATATAATATGCTATGTTTATCTGGTTGTGTGGGAATGTATTTTAGAGTTGAGTATATCTGCTTGAAAAAGGGTTCTCCTCTGCTTTCTCTGAAGTTAAACTAAAAAAGTCTCTTAATGTATGTGAACCATGAGTATAGATGAGCTAAATAGATTTTATTTTATTTCTGATTATATTCACTGTGTCATCAATCCTGCATTTAAGGTGCTTGTTGCAATGTCTTAGCTTTCCTCAAGGAATCTGTAACACTCATCTCTTCCCAAGAGAGGTGTTGGAGGACATGCTTTTTCTACTAAAATGTGTTTGATTTAATCCCTAGTGGTCCCTAGAACTCCTTAGGCTGCTACTAGGTTGTAGTGTCTGGGGAAGAGAAGGGTGCAAGAAGAAAAGGAGGAGCCAAACCATTTTTATGGGACAGTGATCCTCAAAGTGAGGGTCATGTCAGCTCCCTGACGAGTCCTGAGATAAGTTCAAGCATCAAGATAGCTGGGCAAAACTTGTTCACACATGACCCCACTTACTCCCTCACCACTCTACCTCAGAATGGGACTTGCCTGGGTGCTAAACATCCTGTGTGCCTCAGCACCTGACACAGAGGGTGGAAACCAGCTGGGTTAGGTGCTGCCTTTCCCCTTGGGAAATGAAGTTACTGCCCATGCTCTGCGAGAGTGGAAGGCCTTGGATGCACCCCCTCTTCTCTCTCTTCATCTCCCTTCTTTCTGCGTATTCCATGCATGTATGTGGGATCCGCTGGGGAGGGTTGAGGGGTCTGAGCACTGCTTTTGTGAAGGATGTGTTGAAAAGTTGTGACAAAGCTGTGTCATCTGGATATTCCTGTGTAAATTTTGAAAGTTTCCATGGGAACTTACTGCTGGCCTTTGTACTTTGATGTCTAGATGCTTGTTATGTGGATGCCCTAAACTTTCTGTCTATAATAAGGATATTAATTCTTTTGATATTTTGTTTTTTACAGGACTGTTATGACTTGGACTGCTTTTCTCTTGACTCATGAGAATGGCAATTGGTAACCCACTAATATTTCTGCCCACAAGGGTTTGTAATTTTAGAAGTAATCACTTCATGGCTGATGTAAATTTTGTAATGAGAAATACTAGATTTATGACTGCAGGATTTCTCACAGACTGTTTTATTGCTTAGAGGAATTGCTTTCTCTGTTGGGAAAATCCATCATTAGATGTCTGCCTCAGATGTTTTGTGGGCTGTTTATGCTTGGAGAATGTTAATGCAATCATTGAAACAATAACTATGATTTGAGATAGTATAATTGTTCCCCTTTCCTTTACTCCAGACACAAAGAGGGCTGCCAATGAAGTTAGGCATAGGTTTGTAAGAGGACTTTACAGTCAGAATGTAGTTGCAATGTCTGGTCATTTGGTTCTTGCCCCATCTTTTAAGGTCATTCTGCTTTCCTGGAATAGGTAACTGATTTCTGTACATACTAGCTAAGAAGAGTTGTTTGGAAGAGTTCAGGATACACCACCTCTGTCATGGCAATGATAATAACTGATTTTGAGGAAAGTTTTTACTGCTGCATTTTTGTGTGGAGGCTGTCTAGGTAAAAATACTTCTTACCTGTGGGACTGATGGTCTTGGGCAGGATGTTAGGGGGAGAAACTGCAGTTCCAGATGAAGATCAGGCCTCGAAGATGTGAATTTCTTAGACATGCTGGAGCTGAGGTGTTTCCGGACATGCCTGCTGGATGTGGATATTTTGGGACCTACCTTGCTCTTGTGATGAAAAGCTTAGCATCTCCAGGGTTAGTTGATGTAGGTTTTGAGAATTAAAAGTTCTGTTTTGAAATATAAAATATGGGTACCTAATACTGGAATTTACAGTGGATCTGTGGCCAATGTTTACTGTAGGCATGTGCTCTCCAGTGATTTATTGTGGCTCTGCTGCATGGTGTGGGACAGTGGGCACTGCCTAGAGGCTCTACAGGTCCTCAGGCTGTTTCTGAGCAACTGCTGGGTGTGCATGACAGAAGAGGGCTTGGTTTATCAGCTCTTCCTATTACTCCCACATAAAGATGAGCTAGTATGGCCTGGGAACACTAGACAATAACTGCATGAACATTACTGTTGCAGCTAAAGAAGAAATTGCTGTTATGTATAGTTTTATTTTCTGTTTATGTGCTCTTTCACTGTGAGTGGAGTATGAGTGTGCTTTTGTATTTAAGTGAAGATAACTGCTAAGCTTTCTATTTTAATTTAGTATCATTTTGCCAGCACTATGCCAGTAGCATATCTCAGTAGAGAAACTGCTTCAGTCAGCAAGGTCTTTCCTTCTTGGGTCTGCATCTATAAAAAGAAATAGAAGAGAGAATGAGAATGAGAGAACAATCTTGGAACCATCATGCTTTGAAGTAGTACCATGTAACCTCTAGTACCTTAATTTCTCAAATATATTTTTCCTACATGTACTCTAGTGCTACTAAAGGCATCTGTTTTGTGGAGCACAGGCAGCAGGGTAGAGATGAAGGTGTGAACCCTTGCTTGTCTGAGTCACTCACCTAGTCCTTTTCCATCCTGCTATATCTCATTTTGCCCTAGTGCCTACTTTTAAGGACCTGACTGAAGCCCTCGTGTCACTTCACTGCTTCTGTGAAGCTGCATTGTTGCTTGGATTAGCATTTCTTTTCATTTCTTACTTTCTGTGTGCAATAGGTGTATTCTGGGTGGAAACATATGCTACTGGAGAATCACCTTTGATGTATTGGAGTTTTAAATCTTTGTCTGATTTAGCATATTTTTGCTTTTTAATGTAATTCATTTCTGCACTGCTGATCTTATTCTGTATTGAAACAGCACATTTGTGCATGATTCAAGTTCGTTTCTGGAAACCAGTTTCAATAACTTTCATTTATTTAAACTATTAAAATAGTTTAAAATACAGAGAACAGTACCACTCTCGCTTTCTATTCAAATTGCTGCTCTAACCATTGAAATAAGCTTGAAATAAAGTATCTTGGGTTCTGCTTGACCTGATTCAATGTAACACTTAAAAAGTAGAATTACTGCGAAGATAGATGCATTCCCTATTTGGCTCAGGCTATTGAAATGGGAATGGTATGAGTTTGCCACAGCTATTAATATGATATTAATCCAGGGTATATTATATATTGCTTTAAAGTCTTATCAGAAGGACTGGATATCCTTTTGTACTGTGTTCCTTTGCTTTTTCTGTACACTGATATTTTGTAGATGAGCCATTGCTCAATGTGTAAAGTCTAAATGGTCCTTCTTATTCGATCAAGTATGATGTTATTGAATGCCTTACAAAGAGGCTGTATCCTCTGCACATTAAGTTTGAGTCTGGTGATTATTAAAAAATCCAGACTTTTCAGATGCTAAATATGTGCTCTATCTTGCAAGCTAAAAATGGTAGACTCCTGACAGTTTTGGGCTGTTGAGGCTAAATGACTCCCTTATGTCCATCCTTCTCTCTTTTGTCCATGTGGTTTCTGTGTTAGATCCAAATTCTTAGCAGTATTAAATACCTCTGTGGATCCAGATGGCTAGAAAGCACAGTCTCTATTTTCTGAATCAAGGCTCTTTGTTATTTTGATTTTACCTATAGAATATCACTGTAGAAATAATAGTTCTTAACATGGTGGTAGCTTATTTTGGGTCTTCTATTTGCTGTAGAAACTTTCATCAGTTATTTTTAAGTAGTTGTGTGCTATAACCTTGGATTGCTTAAGGTTGCTTCTACCTTTCTTTTTCTGCAGGTGCATTTTCAGATGCACAAAGTTTTTAAATCATTTATGTGAGCAATAATTTCTGTGATATCTCCTTGCTTCCATGTAAGCTTGTAGTTCAAGAAATTTTTTTGTTAATTTCTTTTCTTCTGATGGGAATTTCATAAGAAAATTGCACAAAACCCAGAGAATTAAATTCTCGTCTGTTTTTATGAATATTTTCTCTCTTTCTGTCCTCTAATTTTTTATTAATTTATTTTTAAAAGAAGTAATTGTTTATCAATCTGTATTGGCAGCGTGTTGATGAGAACTTTATTTCCATGGTCTAGTCACACTGAGATAATTAAAACTAAATAGGTCCACTCCTGTTTTTCTGCACTCAGTTCATTCAGTTCAGTACACTGTCAACAGAGGCATGGTTTGCTTCAGTCCTTCACCCTGTCCAGTGTTCAGCTTCTAATTCATCAAGATTAATAATAATCAGAGAGCTCCCACATTGAGTAAGAGGGTATTGATTGCCATTAAAATGTTGGATTGTGTCTTAAGAATTCTAGTTTTGCTCCTTACTGTCACAGCACCTAATTGAATTTGGATGGATAAAACTATTTCTAGGCTACATCTGACGTATGATGGTGCAACAGAGCCCTTACTTTTTTAAATATATAAACCCTCTGGAATAGGGAACATTATAAAAAAGTTAGTGGGGTTCCAAGAAAAATTATCTTATTTTGGAAGAAATGCAGATACTTTAAAAAAAAAAAGGAAAAAGAGCTAATAAATGTGGATGCTGAAACATAAATAATGCATAAAAATGGTCAGGAAAAGCAAACCTTCTAATTTGATCTTTTAAAATGTTTAAAATGTGGAAAGTGAAATGTATGCAGATTAGACTGTTTCAAAAAGAGGTTATTAAATACAAGTGTCAATTGGTTTTATTTGGTTAGGTTGTTCATAAAATTGACTGCATGTCTGTCTATGTGAACTTGCTGAAAAAGCTTGAGAACTCTTTAGCCTTTCCTGGGGTGGTCCTTTTCCATAAATTTTGTGGCTTCTGCATATATGGGGGAAAATATTCGTTTGATCCACATCTTCATGCACCAATTCCAGAATGAAGATGGAAAACTTACTTGTATTCAAATTGGAAAAAAATAGCTCTATCATAATGTAAGAAAGCTTAGTGGAACCACCACGGGGAAGAGCATAAATGATGCATAATGGATGTAGTTGAATACAAAAATAAATGAATGAAAATAATATTATTTTGTACCTTTCAGGTTTTGGTTGTAACCTTCTCTGGGAATTGCTAATTATGTTGCAGTGACTGGTAATATTGCAAGTTTATTATTAGTACAATTTTAATTGTCTCCATACAATAAGAAAATGGGTACAGAGATGTCAGAACTGGCAAACAGGAAATTGAAACTGTGTTGTGGAATGAAATAAGGCTTGAATTCAGCTTACAAGTTAAATTGCTTTTGAAAAATTAGTCCAAAACCATGGACTTATTTCATGGATAAACTGGACCTAAACCTTGCAGATTCCTGCTCAAAACTATTTTAAGAACACTGCAATAGCTTCTTCTTTTGTGCTGTCTAAAAGTGTAACTAAATATGTATACAACTATAAAACAAATTGAAGATGTGTCAAAAACCCCCCAAAACGTAATCAAATGTTTAATACCCCAGCTACAGTTATTTGAAAACCCTTCTCCCTTTGTATCCCTTGTTACCATTTGTAAATTCTAGCTCTTCCTTTTACAGGCAGTGGCTCAGACCACTCCATTGCACTTACCACATTTCCTATTTTAAAGATTGACAGGTAGTATGTAGAGAGAAACAGATTACAACATTAAATCTGCATGTGTGGTTTTATTTTGAAACTGGTGGAAAATTAAAAAAAAACCCCAAACTCAAACCAACAAAATAAACAACTCACTAACAACTGAATGGTGACTCTTTTGCTTTCCATTTCCAGCCAGAGAGGATTTCAGCCACATGCCAGTGGTTGTGTGAGGGTTGCAGAGCCAGCTTGGGAGATGGAGATCAGATCCCTTCGTCTAAGCCAGGTTATCCTTTCTTCTTTTGAAATGGACCAGTATATAGTTGTTAGTTAGGATGCTTTCAGTAATTGTCACAATTATAATACCTATCTATTTTGATATCAACCACCTCTCTCTTTGCTAGTGCTCACTTGGACAAGCTGGATTCTCTTCTCTTTGTTAATTACTGTAGCTGCCCAACGAGAGAGCAGCGTCATGTGGAGATAGGGGGAAGTGGAGCATGAATTCACAAGTTTAGCCTGAAGAAGTTGTTTCTTGCTACAGAGGTGCCAACTATTCTTATCCCTTTTCCAGTCTGTATGTCTTTGTCTCCTTTGCCACACTCTCCACGATCTTAAGAAGGAGGCTGGGCAGCAGAGATTTTTAACATCACAGGCACATTTCTCAAAGGCAGCAGTTGAAATGATCTGACACTGAATATGTTTAAGGCTAGATTGTGCATATTTATCCTTAGTTGAAAAGGATCATTAGATTATGCCCATGCTCATATGAAATCGATAGTAACATGTGCAATGAGCCTGTCTTCTCTTTTATGACAGTACTGACTTGAGTGTTTTACACATAAATAGGGCAAGATATGAAGCAGAGTGCATACTACTTTAAGCTAGAGACATGGGAGACATGGACCATAAATCAGGATATGTGTGCGTAATTACAAGGTATCAGAACAAGTCCCAAGGGTATTTTTAGCATTGTAAAATGTTGGATAGACCTGCTTTCCTGCAGAACATTATCCTTCTCAATTCTTCACTCCTAAGTATCAGACAGTTTTGTTGGCCAGATTACTTGATATGGTAGCAGTGTGATAAATGGCAACTACAAGATTAAATTGTGCAAAGGCTCTGAACTAATTTTCTGACAAGGTCTTCAGGGTTAAACACTTCCTTAGCTAACATTTGGTTGCAAAAATCAAAGGCTTGGCTTTTTCTACTGGTGTGTAATATTTTGGGAAGATAGAATCATTAAAGTTGGAGGTGTCCTCTAAGATTATTGAGTCCAACCATTAACCCAACACCACCAAGGCCACCACTAAACCACGTCCCTAAGTGTCACATCTACACGTCTTTTAAATCCCTCCAGGGATGGTGACAGAACTACTTCCCTGGGCAGCCTCTTCCCATGGTTGACAATCCTTTTGGTGAAGAAATCTAACTCCCGTTCTGGCACAACTTGAGGCCATTTCCTTTCATCCTATTGCTTGTTACCTGCGAAAAGAGAGTGACCCTCCACCTCACTTCAGCCTCCTTTCAGGTAGTTTTAGAGAGTGATATGATCTCCCCTCGGCCTCCTTTTCTCTAGGCTAAACAGCCCCAGCTTCCTCAGCTGTAATTCAGGACCAACTTGAAACCATCAGTGAATAGCTGGAGCTCAGAATCACTGAGTGACATGGACTGTTTGACACAGGCAGTATCTTGGGCAAAATTCTAATTCTGATGCCTGTAAAACAACAACAATAAAAACAAACAAAACAAACAAACAAAAAAACCAAACCCAAAGCAAAATGATGAAGAAGTAAGCTGAATAGAAATGTCCCATCTGTTTGTATTGTCCACCTGAGCTGTCATTGTCTGAAGTGGCAGGAAGGAGGATGGAAAACAAAACACCACTAAAATGAAAGACTCCATTCTCCCTGACTTGTTTAACTGTGTATTTTAAGTCCTGTGCCATTCCCTGTACTATCCTACATTTGCACAAAACCAAGACAGGATTCTTACAAGACTTTAAAGAAGCAGTTATCCCATCTAATTTTGTAAGGGACTAACAAGATTCCTTGAGCTGTCCTGTGTGTCATTCCTGTCTCAGTGTAAAGAGAAGCACTGTGTATGGCAGGATGCTTTCAAATGGGGCCAGCAGGTACAGTGGTAAGAGGGGATGGAAGAACAGAGGCACCAAGATATCTTCTCTTTCCTTGGGAAAGATAGAAGAGGGTCATGTGAGATAATAGGTATGGGAGATCTTATTGCATCCATTTAATGGAATAGGGTCTATATGAAAAAATCTTGTCTTGCTTTTGCAATGAAACTCTCCACTGCTACTGTAACACGTGTAATCTTCTCAGTGAGTTTCTGAATACGGACTACTTGTCATCCTTTTTTTAATTTTTTTTTTCTGAAAGTGAAAATAGAAATGTCTTTTAATGTGTTTCTAAGGTTCTAAAGAAAAGACCTCTGCACTGACTAAATTATCTGAAAGCTCCTTATTCTGATATAATTTTACTTTTTGTGGAGTAACTAGCTGTCATTTAGCTTGATTTAGCTGATTTACTCATATCAATTAATTGGATAATGAGCCACAGGGAAGCTCTAGGTATCTGAAAACTATTATCCTAATTTTGCCATTTACTGTAGGAGAAAATAGAATATAAAATTTCCCCAAATGTTCTAAAAACGTATTCCTATTAGAATAAACTATTTATTTGTCTTCACTGCTCTATATTATCCTCAAATCAATTTTTACATTGTTCTTCACTTCCTATTTGAACTGTGCAAGGATTTTCTCGTGTCTTAAAATGGTGAGACCACTTATGATGCTGAACATTCGCACCTCTTGCTTAAATTGTGTAGCTTGCACCAGTAGTTCTGTGGGTGATATTTGGTAGATAATTTATAGGTTAATCTCAAAGCTAGTTTGCTGTCATTTCATTCCTGGGTCTAATAGATGAAAGAAGCTGAACTCATGATATTCTGTTTACTGCTAGGGATGGCTGGGCAATTTCTTTTTGTGTGGCTTTGTGAAGTATTTGTAACATGATCTAAAATATTTTTATATTAAAGGTTCTACAGCAATAATGGATACATTAAGCAATATGTGTTCTGAAAACAGACCTTATCCACCACTTAAAAATAAATGCAAAGAAAACACTTTTTAAAGGTATTAAACATTTAACAGTCTTAAAATATATTTTTAATAACTGAGTGGTACGTTCTCCTTACAAAATAGGTTTTTAGACTAACCTTTATACAGGGGTAATATTCTTCTTCAGATTTTCACATATACTGTTAATAACATCAAAACATCTTTAAAATTCACCTTATGAAGCATTTGGAGAACTTTTTTTATTAAATCTGGTACTTGTGGTTTTATTATTGGTTAGAATTATTACTATTTGACTTGTACCTGCCTTTTTTTTATGCTCCCACCTAGTTAGTCAGTTTAGTCATACTAAGCTCTACTGATTTTGGTAAGAAGATAGAGCTTTCAGCAGCAGCCCAGGGTTTCTGGATTTTTCATGGTGTGGATGGATTTCCAGGATGACTGGAGTTCAAGTCCCTTGCATCTTAGACATATCTCATCTGTGAGCAGATGATGTGAAAATGTATGTGTCACATTATATACTGTGATTAATTTCCAAGAGCCTGAAATATCACACTTCCTGTCCAGAAGTGCTGGGTCTCTGACTTTTGAGTTTGTCCTCATGACAGGTCTGTTTTTAGTGTACAGTTCCAACATATACCTAGAGCAATTAAACACATATATCTAAGGAAGTTTTTTTTTTCATATTTATATTCTTCTTATTTATTTCAAAGCATGTAAATCATGCATACTCTTATCAGGAAAGGCGTAGCAGTGAGAAATTTTACATTAGCCCTAAGCTAGACCTTGAATATTAAGGGTGAATGTTTTAAGGTTTTCATATGCGTTAATATGGATTTCCCAACAATCAGCTGAAACTCTTTAAAGCTGCATTTCGTGATGCCCTGCAGCATATTCCTGAGGGCTCATTATCTTGTCAAAGCTTGTAGGATATGGACCCTGCAGGAGTGATGATGTTACTGAGTGAGTTAATATGGAGTTAGATTTTTTGCATGGTGCTAGGAGGAAAAAGGCTTCAGTAGATACAGATGGAGACGAAAACGCAAGACCCTGTGAGACTCTACCCACTGTACTGGTTCTAAATTTGTTTTGGACAAATTGGATTTGTTGCTCTTCAGATTTCCTTCTGAAAACTCTCTTGTGACTTTATTGTGAGCTGAAGTGTTTATTGACTGAGAAGTGCGTGCATTTTAGTGATGGATATAGTGATCCTGATAAACACTTTGGGGCTTTCGTGATGCGATATGCTGTGTAAGTGTTTGTGTCGTTTTATGATGGAGTGCTCAGAAACTTATTTAAATAGAAAGTAGAATAAATACCACACAGTTTCAGCAGCCATTAGTTTCATTAAAGCTAGTACAGAGATAAGAGTTAAATGATTTGTGGATATATACAAATGTCTGAAAGTAGAAAAGCAACACAGAATCCAATGCCATTATTGCTGGGAGAAGTGCCAGCATTCTCATTATTTTTAATGACTTCCAAACTGGGCCCCTAGTGACTGATGAGGTAAGCAATTTCAGATGGGAAATGTGATATACTCCATACTGGAAGGTGCTGAATGCCCTCAGTTTTTAGGGGCCATGGCTGTGCTCAGGATACTGTAAGAGGCAGCAGACAAATTGTAGGTTGAAGGCTATTTCTTTAGGAAGAGAATAAGGAAGATTTTTCTATGTTGTTGAATAAAATGGATCAATCTAGATGATAAAAAGTGTATGTAATGACACTGCTCATCAAAAGAAATCCATCACTAAAGAAAGGTAGATACTAAAGAATACATCTGTAGCTCTTTGGGTTTTACCCCAATGTTAAAAAGAAAAAAGCTAAACAAAACCTTCAGTAGCTGTTTCTGTTTATTAAAAAAGATAAGCATCTTGTGAAGATCTGGAGGTTGTTAGTAATGAAGTGGCTATTGTGACTAGTGTGAGAGGCACTTACCTCAGAAGCAGGTGGCCCGTGGTTCCCATGTGCCCAATGACTCTTTTCCTGCACTGCTGCATGTGCTGGAGAGCTGTGTCCTTCAGAAATCCCACCAGCACTCATCTTGTCTCCTCGTAGGGAAGCAGTACTTGGGTGTCTCGTCCTGTGTAGGAGGGAGTTTGCAGAAGCAGCTTCTCCAAGAGGCAAAGATCCCAATTTGAAGCACCCCTGACTGCCCGTGGGGCTGCTTGGCTCTCTGGGCACTAAGCAAGACATGTGAGCCAGGAGAAGTAAACAGTAAATCAGGGAGACAGGAAATGCTGGAAGTGTTTTAATGGTAAACAAAGGACTTCTTCAGGATCTGGGCTGCTTTTTTTCCACTCTGGCGCATATTTTCTCTATGTTGAACAGGAGGCCCCAGTCAGAGAGCCCTACTCACTGCTGGCTAGCCTGGGGGCAGGATATCCCTTACCATCCCTTCTGACTGGGCATGTCTGCATAGAAATGGTTCCGATTGTGCCAAATGTGTTAAAATTTAAAATATTTTCAGCTTTTTAAGTTGCTGATCTGGGCTCCAAGCAATGAAAAATATTGCTTGGGGTAGAGCAAGAAAGTTGCATAGTGCCACTCATATGATGATGAAATGTCTACTTTGGAAGTTAAAATTATTGGAAAGATGACCCAGTGATAGCACAGAAACCCACAAATTAGGCAGATTTAAAGCAAACACAAACAGTGTATTTTATGGGGTGGTTTTTTTTTTTTTTTTTTTTTTTTTTAATGCGATAGATTAAATGATGGAGCTTGCTGCCATAGGATACCTGGGAAGCTAAAAATATAGCTAGTTTGCAAAGATATAATTTCCTAGAATATTGGTCAGCTGATGGCTCTTGGGAAAAAAAAATCTGATAGCCAGACTCTATCTTAGGAAAACCCATAATTGACATATTGCTCAAATCTGAAGAAATAAATCAGAGGAAGCCTCATGCTCTGTTCCTCTCTCTTGACCACTGCACCTCCATCACAGATCACCACAGAAATGAGGCACAGTGTTGGCCTCACCCTGGAGCCAATACCATATGCCTGCTCCTCTGTCCAGAGATTATTCGCAGGGCCAAATGTAGATGTTGAGAAGTTGTTACCGTCTCATTTATATTTGAGCTGGGAGCCTTGCAGTCATTGCTAATCTTAATCCAACCCATTTGTGCACTGGTGGTCCTGCCTATTTTCAGGCATCCCAGATGGGGTCTGGTCCAGAGAGGGAAAAGAACATCGCTCAGCGGTCTCGTAAGTAGCCTCTGCAGCTGAGACATGCACAGAGAGTTATGGCCAGTGGAAATTAGGTGAGCACTCTACTGTATAAATTTTCACTACCCTTGAGTATAAGTTACTTTAGACACATAGTAATATCCATAATTAAAATGCTCCCTCGAAGTAAATAATTAAATGAGGATTACAATTATGAGACACAAAGTGACACAGGTGACAGGCTTACCTTAAGTAGGACAATTAAACTGTAAATTAAAATTAAACTTCTCCATGAAATTAGAATACTGGGTAAGGTAATTATCTAAGAGTAATAGGTTAGGTCTCTATACTGCCTCAATAAATCCTTTCAGAGATCTTTAGAAAACGTATTTTCTACTCTGTTGTTTTGCATCTGTATTTTTAAGAAATACTTCCTAATTTAAATGAGAACAAAAGCCCAAAGTGTAGTTTCGGTGTTCTTTGGAAAAATTGATGCTTTATTGGAGAAGTTTGGTTTAAGTAATATTTTCCCTTAGAAAATGTTTTTGGTTTTTTTTTTTTTTCCTTCTTTTTTTTTTAGTGTAGTGGAGATATTGAGCCCTGTGGGAGTGTTTGCTGCTGGAGAGATGCTTCTGTGCCTGAGCAAAGCTTGGTTAAGGACCTGCTCAATGTTAGAAAGGGAAAGTACCATCTTTACAACTTTAGGCAATTTTAGAAGCTTTGAACACTTCTAGTATTAACTTCAGGGCCCCTTCTGGAGTTACAGATATTTTTGGCTTTGTTCAAGGGAGTAAGGCAGCATTTAGGATGCATTTAGGGCTACCGTTGTATGTTAATGGCAAGATTTAGCAAACCCTTATTTGTATTAATAGTCCCTCATTACATAAGCAGTCTGACTTAGTTCATTGAGTTATTTTTGTGAGTAAGAATGTTCTGACCATGTAAATGATCTACGCACTTAGGTCCTCAGAAGGTTACTGGCATGTAACATCACTATTTGTAGTCATTGCAAAGCTGGTCAAGCTGAGTAGTGGCTTTTTGGGAAGGAAGCACTTCTGGGGTTTGCTGCCGTCTCAGCAGCTTTGTTGGTGTTTTTTTATCACAAATGTAGAGCTGCTTAGATAATTTGTTATGATATGCTACATTTAGATGGTGAGGGATGTTTATTAAAAGTTTTATTGAAGTAAATAATCAGAAATTCTGAAATTATTAAAAAATTAAGTTAGATTCTGAACAGAGTAATTCTATATCTCCTGTTAATCTGACAATTTGAACCATGCTAGTCTGCTAAATCAGAGCATTAGAATTTCTCAAAATATTTTAATACTTTTCATATTTTAGTAGGTCCTTTTATGGTGTAATTTTTGATCTCTGCTTCTAATATTACATTTTAACCAATTTGTTAAGAAGATGAAGAAACAAGATACTAATTTTGACACCTTTGTTACTCTCAATTCAGAGAGAAAGGAACAGATCTTTTTATCTTGGATGTACGATCTTAAAGCTGGAAGAATTTAAATCACTTTTTAGATACTGTACTGCTTAGTAAAATATTTAGTGCTATTATGATAGTGTAAACCATTAGACTGCAATTACACTAGCACAGCACAGAACCTAATAGTTCTGTTGGAAAACAATGGTGATGTGTGATTGCTCCATTAGGATCGGAAGTCTTGAAGCACTGAGGTTATTAAAAAAAATGAATCACTGTTACAGTCTTGATTTTTGTTAGATTGTAATAAAAATATCTTATTTATGGACATAACTAGCACTGTGTCAACCTCTTAAGGAAGTATTAGAAAAACCCCAACAACTAGTAAGGATTCCTTGAATTATGATTATGAGGTCTTTTGCCTTGCTGCAGCTGGAAATCCGGATATTCATCTGTATTTTCTCTAAAGTGTTATTTAGGTAGGTTGTACTGCAGCATGTTTTCAGGACTTAAATGAGACTGGTTTTACACATATTTATGGGAGCAATGTTTTAAAGGTTGTGAAAAATTTCGAGTCATATTTTTGTCTAAATATTCTTTTTCAAAAATACCCAAATGTACACCCAATATATTCACATAATTTCAAAGACAAGTATAGATGAAAGGTAGGAGGAAATATTTTCTTTTTGATACCTTGTTTAGCTTTGAAAGCATTTAATAAGAGTTCACAGCAACAGGAGGAAAAGAAGCATTTCGAAAATAAAAAGGAGATATTAAAATTTTTTTAAACCAAGATCAGGCACTGAAGAGGTGCATGAACACTGGTAATAACATCTAACTAGCAAAAAAGAAAACTGATTTAATTTGAAATTGCTGGCATTCCTTTATATTTGGGATGTGGATGTCAGTAGCATATATGCCTGTGCTTAATATAATCAGAGACTGCAAAAAGACTGAACTAGTCATCACTGAGCTAACTGTTGGGGACTAAAAACTGTAGGCATTTGAAGATAATTCTTTCTCCAACAATCCATATATGGAAAAATAAAGAAGGAAAAAACCACTCTTGGCTGACAAATTCATTTGAGAAATTAATTTAGAAGTTTAGCAAGAGTTCTGAGGGTGGGAAGAAAAACTGGATTTTGGGCTGAAAATGATTTGTGTGTACTTCAAAAGTAGAACGAGAATGAGTTTTGCCTGTGATGACACATGAGTGATGCTGCACTTACCCTAGTGTTGCAGGGGTGACCGGCTGGTGCAATGGCTGAGCCACCCTTGCTGCATCCTTGCTGCAGGAATGCACCCAAGAGATAGGAAAAGCAGAGATTAGAGGCAATGTGAAGAGTGAGAAAGGTTGGAAGAATGAAAGAATAAAGAGAGTGTATGTGATCCAGGCAGAAACAGTGATGTTCCTTACCCTAAGGGATTCCTTCTCGTAAGTAGTGGATGAAGAAAAAGTTAAGACTTCTGACAGCCTTTAGGTGTAGTTAGACAGTATTGTCTGTGGTACCTTGTTTCTCTTAGTTTGGTTGACTCGTCTTTCACATTCAAAAGCAGTTCAGATCAGTGGAAATAAACTTTAAACTTTGATTAAACATTGTCTAACTTGCATTCTCTGAAATATGTGTAAAACAGATAGAACATGTCACCTGTCAGCATCTGCAATTAACCCCATGCTTAAGTTCATGAGAATTTTGGTGTTGATTAACACTGAATAGGGATTTTGAAATGTGTGAGCATAACTATTAAAACACCGTATTAGTGAGAAAGGGGTGCATTTTAATTTTAATAACAAACACAAGTGATACAATTTAAATAACACTGTTGAAAATAACATATGACAAGGTCTTTAAGGTTATATATTCTTTGAATTGTGTCCTTAGCCGGACAGCAATATGTCAGAAGTTAATTTGTATGAGCTATGGTACAGAAGTGACCTGGACCCTGTTTAAGGGTGCTCTGGCATGGAGGGACTTTTGAAGTAATGAAGAAATGGGCATGAACCTCTAAAATTCAGGGTCATGTCACAGGCCCTGGATTTGGACCAGCAGCTGGCCACATCCACCAGACTCCTATGGGCTTGGGACTCTGCTGGATGCCATAGAGGATAGTCTTATTGCTGGTAATCTGCTCCATTAACACCAGTTCCTTAATGGCTGCCAGGAAAAAAATAGAGTAATTTGAAATATGGCAGTATTGAAGGAAATTGCTTCAAAAAGCTGCAAGTCTCTTCCTCCACAAATTCTATTTAAAGAATCCCGGATAGAGTACCTCAGCATACACAACACACAGACTTGTGATCTTTTCTTTGTGTTTTAGAGACAAGATGGATGTTGTCTTCCCCCTTATTTGGGATGCTTTCTGCCCTTCTGCAATTGTCCCTCTTCTAGATAATCTGGGAGAAATGCTATATGAAATGAAGCAACAGAAGTGCTGTATAAAATACTTTAAGTTGTGTATTAGCAAAAATGAATTTCTAACAGTCTCGTATAGACTTTTAGGGCAAGTCTGGTTCCTCCCCTGTACTGTATAGAAGCACTGATAACTTTAAGTGAAACTTGAACTGAATCTTTATGTTGGCAAGTGACTTTAGCTGTCTGTAGCTTGACTTTGGCTGCATCCTCCTGCTGTTGTTTACAGCAACTCTTTCTGGTTTTTGAAGCTCTTTCCACATTTTATTGCTTAAAATGAGCTCTCTCTTTGAATACTGTAGCTTTCTGGTTTTTTGGGTGGTGCTCTTGCATGGTATTTTTGCCCAGTTTTCTAGAGAATTGAGATGAATATGGCCATGCTGGTGTGTCCAGAGCACTCAGTAACTGTTGAATACTGCTGCTGAATTTCAACCACATTTGATGGCATGAGACAGAGCTTCAAAGATACTAAGTTTGTTGGAGTACAGCTACATAAATACTGCATGACTGCTCACCTTTAACTGAACATTAGAGAGATGTTCCAGATGCTCGGTGGGGAAATCTTTGTTAAGACACCAGAAAACTCAAAGAAGAGACACGAAGCTGTGGGCAGTCAGCTGATAGAGATGCTGCTGAGCTACCCCCCCTCTGCTGTTGCTTTCCCTTGACTGGGCTGCAGGTCTGGCCCATGCCCCTCACCTGTCTCTGCCTGGCTGCAGCGGCCCCGTGCAGCGCCTGCGCTGTGGCCCAGTGTCTTGGGCAGCAGTCAGTGCCTATCCTGTACATCCTTCCCAAACACAGCTGGGGAGATGGCACTTGCTGCTCTGGGGCCATGCACTGGCCTGGAACCTGTGCAGAGAGTCTGGAAACTTGTCATTTGTCCAATAGCACTTCTGTGCTCCTGTCTGTATGTGTGGTATCCTTCCCAGGCTGTGCACCATAAATCTCTCTCCTGTGTCCCTGGGGTACCCCCCATGTACTTTGCTGATATCTTGTCCTAGCTGAGCTAATCTTAGCACTGTCTTTCTTGACTCTCGTTTAATGCAGTTAGTTAAGATTTTTAAGTACTTTGGCTTGTTTTTTCTCAAATACCAGCTGTCAGAAGCTCACATAGGTCTCATGAAACAGGTGCAGTTTTTGAACTGATTTAAACAAAGAGGGGAGAGACATTTGGTAAATATTAATTGGCAGGCACTCTGAGTAAGGAGAGCAGACAAAATGGAAAAAAACCTATGAGTTTGGCAGTGCCCTACAAATAGGATTTTTTTTTTTTTTTAGGGGATGCAGATATCATGCACTTTGTAAGGTTGCAGCCTCTGACTCTGGGAGCATTTGTTAACTGATTCTGTGGCACCTCACAGTCATAATCTTTTTCATCTGTATTCTTGTTTTGGATTCCTTCTGGGTCTTCTAATATTTCAAAGAAGAAGTAAAAATGCTAACACGGAAATAAACATAGAGATTTTTTTTCTCCAAGTAACATATGTTGCATAAAGCTTACCTGTGAAGTGTTGAACATGAAGTGAATACATGAGTCCCACCCCATTTTAAATGCTACCTTAGTTTTATGGCAGTGATATTACAGTTTCCCAATCTATGGACCTACCTCACAAGAAATATTTGTAGATAAAACTTCATGAATGGCGATAAAGTAAGGAAAATATCCCTTTATTCTCTGATAATGCAAGTCTAAACATGAACAAACAGGGAAAAAAATGTTATTTATGCTAGCTGGTACGTTATGCATTTTTCAGTGCGATTTCTGTTTATTGCTGACTGAAAGGGGATCTTTGACCTTGGAAAGAAGAATTCTTTGTGTTCAGACAGCAAGAAGGATATGGATTGCATCAGCCTCTTTCCCCCTTGTGACTTTTCTTCATTTGTGGACTAAATCCTCCGGTATTTGTATGCTCAGAGATTCACATGGAGCACTTCAACACAATGTGGCTGCTTGGGGGAGCGGGAGGAACAGCGCACTTTTAACAAGTGTCCTTGAGGCAGAACAACAGGAAGGCACATTGCCACGCATCAGCCTTTATTTATGCATATGGAGTGCAAGGTAACCCGCACTGGGGTCTGCTGTGGGAGAAGGCACAGCAGTGTCACAGAGCTCTGGAAGTCCAGTAAAAACAATGAAGGACGTGCAGCTTCTCTGTATCTGCTCTGCATAATGGTGACTCTGGTTTTTACAGTGCTTGGACGATTGGTTGTCCTGGGATTTAGTGAAGGACATGGAAAACAAGTGCATTTACTGTGTGTACTTCATGCTGATAGTCTGGAAATGGAGCAAGTCAGAGAGAAATGTAGCTTTTGGGATCATTAAAAATCCATTTTCATTAAAAGCCAAGTATTGCAGTGACATACTTATTTATACATTCATCCCCTGTCTATGTCTTACAGATAGAGTGAAAAGAAAGCCTTTTCATAACAATTTTAAAGCCTAAATGAAAGAAAAGCATTCTATTTACCTTGAATTACTTACACGGCATACTTGTTTGTTTTTTCATGCTGTCTTGGATGGCAACTGCTCTGCATTCTTTCTTTACTCCTGTTCCTTTTGTCCTATCTATCTATCATTTGTTTTTATCTATATCTTCTGCCTATCTATTTCCTCTTTATGCTTAGAGTTGGTTGCAAATTATATTTGTGATGCAGGGAGCTTACAATCTGACTGTCTTGATATTATTTTATGCAACCATGACTACCGTAAAAATTGGCTTTACTGCCTCTTTTGTGTTATTGATTCAAGCCCATTTCAGAATTAACTTGTTTGGAATGATCTGGCAATGTTGTGTGCCCTAGGTTCTCTCAGGAAAAATTCATATCTCATAACTAAATGCAATAAAATGTTCAAATATATCTAAACACAGTTATATTTTGAATTTAGATGAAAACCTTATGGAGTCAATCAAATATACAAGGCGTGTGCAAGTTTTAGTTCTAGACTTACAAGTACTGTATTGCAGGAAAAAAGTATTCAGAGACCAACTTCTTCCTAGAGATCTGTCCCTTATGTATGCTTTATGAAATGCTTAATCACATCATTCATGTTTCCATCCTGAATTGGTTGGACATAATTTTGACATTTTGACTGTAGGACTGTATCTGTAATTTGAGATTATTGCCTAAATTCATTTAGGGATTTAGTGTTTCAAATCTTAGTTTTACATTTATCCTCATGTTAGGTGGAAACATTTGTGTGCTGACAGGCAGTGGAAAGTGATCTACAAAAATAAATCTTCCCACATTAATGACCTGACTGGTCCATTTTGAACTTTCTGTTGCAAATGGAGAAAATTAGATGCTAGTAGAAACAGGAAAATGCATAACATGCGTTTATTCCAACGTTAAAATGCCCAGATGTTACAAATGGTCCACTGCATCAGATCCCAGTCCTGAATATCTTTGACTCATAAAACCAGTTGTACCTGGGAAAGCCCATCTCCAATTAGAATTTTTTTCCAGGTAAACAAAAACGTGAAGTAAACTTCTAATGACCCAGTAATTTTTTGCCCTTGTATTTCATAGCCATCAGGACTCCTCTGCCCAGATCCCTGCCATGAGGACTGCGTCTCCTGAGTTGCAGATTTCACTTTGGTAGCCAGAAGCCAGGGAGCTGCTGGCACCTGCACAGCTCTGACCCGCCTGGCTGCCTGAGGCAGTAACCCAGACCACACTGTGCTCTGGGAGCAGATCGGCTTTTTTTGGCTGGTGGAAAAGAGCTGTATACCAGCTACCCTTTAAAATGTTTTAGTAGTCCTGGAACTGGAATACGAATTCTTCCTTTTTGTTCCCTTCATAGCTTTTTCCCTGACTGGTCTCTCAGTTCTTTACTAGTCTTCTTATTGGCTTTCAGAGTACAGAGTCTTTCTTGAGTGTGTATTTTAAATGTGTGGAGGAAAAAGCTACCCAGGGTGAGTACAAAACAGATGCAAGTATATCCTGAAATGAATGCAATATGGATAAAGAACTGTTATAATTCTTCCCACATCCGCGTTTCCATCTACTTATGAGATATATACATGTGCCTTGTTAGCAATGATGTTATAATGCAAAAGCTAAAGTTTTCATATTGAAGGAAACACATATTGTTAAATGAGCTGAGAACATTCTCCCAAGGGTTAGCATTTCTCTTGTATGTGTGAAATTCTGCTGAAATAAATGGCCCTATTATTTTAATTGCATCTTTTGGTATTAGAACATCTTTCTTTGTACTGCAGTAAAGAACCTTCTTTTTCTTCCTTGCCTGAAAATGTGAAATGAACAAACACAGTTGATGCATTAAAACATTTATGACTTCAGCAGTAGAAGACTATACCAGTATACATAGGTGCACATACACATATATGAACTAAATGCATATTTTATGATGTATTCTTCCATTCTGTCTGAAAATATGAAAATAGGATTTCTACTTTTAAAATAGGTATGAGTAAAATTTTGGCTTGTCCTTTTGACTGATACCTTGTTTACAATGCTAATAGTGACCAAGACAGTTTTAAAAAAAACCAATCAAAACCAGAACAAACCACAAGAAAAAGGTACCATTCTTTAAGGAGAACACAGTAAAAATTTTTGAAAAAGGATGGTACCTATTTAATAAGTGAATTAATACTTGGGCTCTAACACTCTTAACAGTTGTGAATAGATTTCAGTTCTTGAAATACTTGTACTGTGTTCCTAATTTGCTCCTGTGAATGAGGGATTATGCAGTATAACAGGTTAAAATTCTATGGACCATTCTAATTTGTTTTGTAGGATATCAGAGAAGGGAGGGAGGAACCCTGTTTATCATGTTGTGATCAAAAGCACAGTAGAGTAGAAAATTTTCTGTGAACATAGGCTTGAAAAGTAATTTGTTGGTATGTTTGTTTCCTCTCTTCTGCAGCTGTTCAATTACGAACTGTTACTGCTGGTCAGAAAACCAAATATCTGTTCTCTAGGGTAGTTACATTGTACTCCAGTGTTTGAAGATTTGGTTTCTTTTATAATTGGAATGAAATATTGATTTTTTTTTTTAAAGGAATTCTCCTACATTTCTATCAGAATACTATCTGAACATGCTCACGTGTGTGCACACCGTCTGTTTAATATATAGATACAGTAATAATGTAAACCTGAAAACAAAATTAATTGCACTTACAGAGGCAAACCAATTTTTAATCATACAGAAAAGATCAAGGAATGATTTTTTAAGAGCAAAATGAGAAAGCTATAGGGTTAGTGTTTATTGGATTTTCTTGTTTGCTTTTTTACCAAGTCTATTTAAGTTTTATAAGGACACACAAGCTTTAAGAGGAAAAACACTTGTAGACCTGGATAAACGTCCCTTTTATAAGCCACCAAATATTGCTGTACAGCCCTCCACTGAGAGGGGATCCTGTGGGGTGTGGGACGAGGACTGCTTCACTCAGCTCTAAGCTGGAGTGGGGGCCTTTGGAGGCAGCAACCTCTCCCATGTGCAGCTTCAGAGGGTTGCTGGTTTTAGTTATTTTTGTTGCACGTGTACATAACTAAATATCTGCTGGTCATCTGTTTATTACCTGGGAGAAGAAAATACAGGTGCAGTGACAAGCAATGAGTTGTCTCATTTTGGAATTTTTCCCTGCAGTGGAAATGATGGATTTTGTTTTTCATCTCTTCATACAGAATGATCTACTATTTTGAGCAAATTAATGAGATAGCTTGCTACTTACAAAGTAGGTCAGAACTGCTCTAGTGTAAATTTCTGCGGTTTAGTGCTGCTTTCCCCACTCTCTTCACTGGCAACCTGTGTCAGCATGTGCAAACCTCCAGTTGGGTGCTGCTGATGCTGGGTGCCAAGGGCTGCCCAGCTCTAGCCCAGCGCTGCAGGGCCGTGCTGCCAAAGCCTGGGGTGCCTCGCAGTGCTAAGCCTTGGCACAGCCCTTGGAGCAAACAGCGTCTTGCAGCTGTTTCCATAACAACACACTTGTTAGAAAATAAATATTTGTTCCACTTTAACAACTGTCATTATGCTAAAAATTAATTGATATTAATGTTTTTCCCCCTCTTTGTGCTTGAGAGCATTTTAGAAATAACCCAGAAATGTTTATGGGACAATGGAGCATCTGAGACTGTTGCAGCTGGCTGTGCCCTACCATGGACTTGGGCTGGTGAGGAGCAGGAGCTGGTAAAAAACTCTCTGGTTTTGGTTAAAAGGCAGATCAGTTCTTCTCTGTAGAGCAGTCTAGAGAACAGCTGTGCTGATGGGTGTGGGAGCAGAGAGCGGTAAGGCTGGTGGGAGAGCAGGGCTGAAAGGCACTGTGGGATGGGCACAGCTTCAGGTGATCCTTTGCCCAGAAAGCCCAGCTTTAAGGTGTCCTCCAAACTCTAACTGCCACCCCACATAGCACGATGACCTGTCTCAGTCCTCACAAGTTAAATACCAAGAGTGGGAAATGTACTGTGGTAGTCCTGTAACTGTAAGTGTACTCTTGCCTATATGTATGCAATTTTGGGCTACTTTGAAATAGATAATCACAGATAAAGGTGTAAAATATGGTTATTCCTTAATATTTTACTTGTAGTACCTGCTCATTTCAGTATTTAAGGTTATAAATTCCAATTTAAAAAAAAAATCAATTACTTCAAAAATTCCTGGAATTCAACCAGTGTTACAAAAATTCAGATTTATGAATCTTTTTGGAGTATATTTGTTTGGGTTTTTTTAATGGAGGAAAGTTTTCTCATAGAAGGAAATTTCTGGCTACTTGCTATTGGTTTTTTTTCTGAGGTGTAAGCCTGTGTTAATACAGACTTGTAGAAAGCAGACTAGAAGTTCAGCCATGGCAGCATTAGCAGGAACTACTGTCACACAGTATATTATTAGCTCAGCCATGTTTTCTTATCTTGATCTATTCTGTTAGCGGGACACACTGATTTTGCCCAAAGCCAAAATGTGTTTTTTCTGTTTGGATTGTGTTATACTGTGCCTACCAGTATGGCATCTGTGTGCCATAAACACCATGACTAGCAGCTGTCATTTGTCATGATAAGTGAAACCGATGTTTGTCACCAATGTAAATAAGTGCCACCAAATACAATTACCAGCACCAGACCTTTTGACAGAGCAGTTGTTATTGCATCCCATTCAAAGGAGGAATTACTGAAGTGTTTGAGTCCTTGTTTAACCATGGTTCATCTTTCAACATTATGAAAAGTCTCTTATCTATCGGCTGTTAATTCAGAGTGACACAGTACAAGAGCAGCTCTAGAGCAAAACTTCAGCCGTAGGGGACCAGGAATAGTTGAACTGACTCTTGCTGCTGAAGAGGCAGTGGTATTTTGCCCCTTGCTCAAGGGAATTAAAACATGTGAACTGGAGAAAGAATTAGTGACAGTAGAACATTATGCCCATTTTAAAGAAGTGGGGCTTTACATTGAATAGCTGATTTCTGTAAAGATCAGAGGAAAAGATTATTTCCTTGCTTCTTCCTTTCTTTCTTTGTTTTTTTTTTTTCCATCCTGAAAGCACGTTTAATGCTGGGGAGTAACTGAGAAGTTCTTACTGCAGGACTTTTAATGGAAATACTGTAGATTTTGTAAAAGACAAGGAATTTGGCAGGAGGAGAATAGCTCTCTGTCTTTGGCAGTCCCACTGTTCATACTGTGCAAACACTTTCTGAAGATGGTCTGAGTCATTCTTGTAATTTGATGTACGCACTGAGTTAAGTGAATACCTACCAACTGAGGAAGGTGAATGAAAAGGGCATAGATTTGTTTGATAATTATTAATTTGCCTAATGTCACTCTCGTGCCTTTAAATTTGTTAATGGAGAATTTTTCTGTTACATTTGGGATTGCTGTAAGAACTAGGCTTTGATAAGATGTATTTGAATTGATGAACTACCTAACTTGCACAGGGAGCCATCTTTTGCTCTTGTTTCTGCATATTATATGTTTTATATAGACTGAGCTGTAACTTACTTAAAAACTGTACTTGATCTGGGGGGCCTTTTTCTGTAGGGTTAGAAGAAGTCTGAAGAATGCTGTGCAATTAGAGTGGTAAATCAATATGTTAATATAATAGAGTGAGATGACATAACTTTATCTTGCTAGAACCTAAATGTGGCTACTTTAGCACCTAATGGCTCTATTAACTGAACAAAGCAGTTTTTTATTTCATAATTAGTCTGCTATTTGTGTTGTTAGTCTAACCACTAGAGAAAAACAATGCCACATACTTAAGCTAGTAGTCATTGTTGAATATTGACTTCAGTATCGTGGTTGGAGAGGTTTGTGGCCTTTTGTTATGTTTATGTTTTAATTTAACAAATTGAGAAGAAAAGAATGGTTGTGTCCTTTCAGGAACATGAAGCATGGAGTCAAACAGGAGCAACAATAAAGAGTGATGACTGCTGGATGGGCAACAGAATAGTGATAGGAGCTGAAGGGCTGTACAACTTACTTTGCAAAAAGGAGTGGACGAAAGGGGAGTAATGAATTCTTGTGAAAAAATGTTTAAATTTTGAGACCACATTTGAAATCTGTTGTGCAAATATGCTCTTTTTAAAGTCTTTGAAAAATTACTAATGTTGTATTCCAAGACCAGCTGAAGAGATGACACTCTTCATTCTTTCGTGTATCCATGCTGGATTTTTCCTTGGGGCAGAATCTGTGTCTTTCTTTGTCTGCCTTTTGATGGAGTACGTTAAAAGTTCATATGATGAATAGTGTAGGAGCCAGATAAGGTCAGAACAGGAGGAGAGAGGTATTACAGCAGGTTGTGTGTTGAATCAAGCCACACAGTGCAAGTAGAAAGAAAACAAGCCCTAAAATGGAGAAGTATAGTCTTGATGAAGGGCCCCTTTGGGTTATTACATACAAATGTGCCCGAGTCACAGTGTCTCAGGGTGGGAGAGCTGGGGAAATCTCTACCACACTGCCATATGAGCCCCAAAACATGTACTCACAGTGGCACCTGTGCCCTGCCATGCCTATTGCTAGTGATATAAAAGTGCCTTAAAATCCTCTTAACAAATCTGAAGAATTTCAGCTGTTTAAAGACTGTCTGGTTGAAGGACTGCTGGAATACCCAGGGGAATCATTGGAGCTGCAAGTATTATAAATACTTGGAGTCTGAATGGGTGCCAGGCATCGAACTGCATCGGGGTCTGCCAAGGCCACATGGCTATATTTAACTTCTGGGGAGCAAAGGGACTTGCTGCCTATCTGCTGGTATAGCCAAGTGTACCTTTCAGGACGCTCATGGGAGGAGAGCTTGCAGAAGATGGCTGCATTGGGTGTCACCTGCTGGCTCACCTTCCCTGGCTCTGACCAGGCAAAAATTCTTTGTTTTCTGACAGTTTAGGGACGAGGAGCTCAGAGGATGGAGAAAGGCACATGGTGGTTATGTATCCACCCTGGCAGAGCAGGTAATGGGCAACAGGACATCTAAGACCCACCTCACTGAAAACTGAAACACAAGAGGAGGGAGCAGGTATGTATGATCTGCGTCCCAAGCAATGACTGTGAGACTTATAAACCAAGTCCTGCTGTTGTCAAACTGGGTTAAATATTGGACCAGGTAATTGTTGAACTCTCAGTGAATGTTTTAAAGAGATACTGTTGAAACTTTTGGGTAAAGTTCATGAGACCAGCTTGCCTTGTCTCTTTAACAGTGTAGCACAGCTGAATTGTCTTAGGGAATATCTGGTCTATATGTTTTCCTTTCAAAATCTCTGTAATTGGGTTCTGATTTTTAGTTCTCTCTACTTGTTTATTGAACTTTTTTTTTTCTTTTCGTCCAGTATCTGGATTAGTGACATTGTCAAGGAAAAGCAATGGAGACAGAAAACGAGATTGCTTAGATATATATAGAATGACCTGGAGAACAAAACTTTGGAGACTTATGAGAGCTTTGCTCATGGTTTAAAAGGGAGCAGGATGGATTCCCAAGCACAGCATTTCAATTAAGCTGAGATGCTTGTGGTTCTTGATAAGCTGCTGAGTAAATGGTGGGACCTCTGCTTTTCTAAGCCTTCTCTGTACTCAGAGCTGACCCAGCAGCAGGTTTCTGTATTCCTAGATGCAAAAAATTCTGCACATCACACACACTTCGCTGAGAGGACTGGGGAGAAACTTGAGGGAGGCAAATTCTGAAGGAGAGCGCTGCTTTTTCAGGAATCCTATCTCTGCTCCACCTGGGATTCTGTGGTCTGTCAAAGCAGTCAGTGCAAGGGAGGGGGATTCAGTTTTCTGTGGAAATAGATAAATGGTGTACTTATTTGCTTACTTCTTTTCTTAGCAGTGCAATGGCAGTGTGAATTAAGATTAATTTACGTATTTATGTAATGTGAAAAACAAATGTGAGTTTTGTGAGTTCTTTTTGGTCTATACTTCTGCTTGGCTTATTTTCCTTTTGACTTTCAAAATAATAGGTACCTACTTTCAAATGGGAGCTTCTAAACTGTGCTACATTTAGAGGTGCCCAAGTTTACTCCAGAACATGGAATTTCAGTTCACTTTTGCCGGTTCAAATTTATGAACGCAGAATACTTAATCTTCTGCTTGAAATTTCCACTTCAAATCAAACCCTTTGTGAAATAATCTTTGAATGCCCAGCATTTGTGCTTAGAAGCACATCTTGATCTATCACATATAGTTAAGACTGTAATTTAAGTTTAATGAGCCAGACTTTCCTCCTGAAAGTGGAAGGATACTATCATCAAGTTTAATTTTTATGATATGCACATGACTTTTTTTAGCTTGGAAGAACCCACTTAAAAAAAATCCTTATCTTATTTAGTAGTGATTTTGTTCCATTGTGCAGTGTCATTCTTCTCTTTCTTCCTTCTTTCCAAATCCTTTTCTTCCTTTTCCTCTTCTTTCTTTGTTGCATACCTTTTTTATATTTTGTACAGATTTCCCTCCCCTCTGACATTTTTACTATTTTGAGGCATAAAATAGGGCCTCTCTTCTTCTGCAGCTGCGACCCCAACCCCTGCTGTACCAAATTGACACTTCTGCAAGCAGCAGCTCTACTCAGTCACTCGAAGGCTGCTGCTTTTCACAAGTGTTGATTTAGTGCAGCAGGGGATGATGTGCCAGCTGTAAAACTCAGATAAAAATAATAATAATAAAATGCCTGTGAAAAGTCTTATAATAAGAGGGAAAGATAAAAGGATGTGTGGAAAAAAAAGGTAGGAAAGGGCCAGGTGGAGGGAGGAAGGGGAGCAGTGGTCCCTATGGAGGATGGTGGGGTACTCGACTGCCCAAGGAACAGCAGGATGGGTGGGAGAGTAGACCATGAGTAAATCCTTCTCCTTCTCCTCCTCCCTCTCTCTGCTTACAAGAAACTTCTGTGACTGACAGTGCAGATGTTTTGTGTTTCTGCCAAACTAGGGAGTTATTTTGGGGTAAAATCCTGGTGGTGGGAGATGAAGAACTGGAAATATAACTAAGAGAGTGAGGGGCACCTGTGCTGTAGAGTCACTTAATATTTGCAAATGCAACTTTTGGATGGCAAGATATTTGATATTTTACATTCTTAAGTTCTATATTATATATCCCTGGATGTACAGGGTAAATTTTTTGAATTATAAAAATAGCATGTTGTTATTTAAAGCCCATAAATGGAGAGTTCCTTCTAAATCAGCCTTGATTTACGCTCAGTAATGTTCCTAGAGGAAATAGTTCACAACTTCTTGATATCTGAGTGTTTAATAAGAGGTTGTATTTCTGCTGTATTACTAATAGGATTCCTTAAACCTTCTGATGGGCTAATATTTTCTAATTCAGTCTCCAAGTGCTTGGAATAATATCTGCTTGTCCCTATTGATTTATTCTTGCTAAGTGTCTCAGGTCTTTCCATAAGGGAAGCCAAACCCTGTCTTTTCATTCATTCACATGTTGTGTGGCAGTGCCAGTAATTTCTGCCCAGGGACCATGTCCATAGAGGTGCCAGCATGGCTGTGGTGATGCTCTGATGTAGCACAGCTCTGGGGCACAAGTTCTGTGCCCTCCTCCACCGGCACTGCCAGGCAGCATCTGTTTTTTGTAGTGCACAAGTCAGTATGGCAGACTGTAATATTCATTAACACTGTTCACAGTGTCAGGTGGATTAAACTAAAGAGGAATTAGTGCAGGAAGATGTGTGGTTTTGATCAGTGATCAAGATAGTAGCTCTGAACTAACATAGCCTGTCCTTGTCAGTGGAGACTTGAAAGGTGCTAATACATATGTAATAAATATTATTGTTTGTTTAAATTTTGTTATATGTGGCAATTTCCAGGTCTGTATAGGTAGTGTGGAAATTTTCAAAACCTCTTAAGAGGCCTATTTCTTACAAGTTTTTTTCAGACTGTAGGTTTGGGTTCTCTTTAAATTAATGGGAAATAAGGACATACTTAAAATTAAGCATGTACTTTAAAACTGGTGGATTGAGGTCATATTTGTCAGGTCTCAGGGAAAAAACTATTATCTGAAAAGTATCTGCTTTTCAGCATTTAAAGAGAGGCTTTCACAATGATCACCTTTGTAATCTTGTTGTTCATCATATTAATTGAAGAAGTTCCCTTCTGATAACCTTTGGCTGTTGAAGATATGTTCCCAAAGCATCAAAGGCTAAAGAAACTTAGAAAAGACATAATAGATCATCCTGTCTGTTTTTTTCTACCAGAGTAGGATTATTTCATTGAGAACATTTTTTAGCGTTATGTCAACTTTAGTTTTTAAAATCCCAAGTGAAACCTTCCATATCTCTCCTTGGGAGACTATTTCACAGGCTAATACATCTCACTATCAGGGAGATTTTCCCGATGCTCTATTGAGCTTAAGCTTTTTCTTTCCATTATTTCTAGTTATATCCTTTTCCCTTGTTGGCTTTACACACTTCAAATATTTATAGATTATTATATTTTTCCCTTAAGAAGTTGTTCTTGAAACTTTCTTCAGTATATCAATATGGGTTTGGTTTTGAAAAACCCACTTAAGACCTTCTAGGCTGAGAACTACATTTACAATCAAACCATACCACAATAAGATGCTCACCACAGCATCTTCAGGTTCTTTTTCTCAGGATCCAAAAACCATAGGACATTCTAGCTGAGAGAAATCTGATGAGTAGCCTATTTTCATCAATTATTTGAGAAAGGTCCCTTTGCTTTCTTTCTAATTCTAAATGCACAGTTCTTCTGACCGTTGTAAATGGGGATTCCCAACTGCTACTTAATCTCTCACCTCTTCATGCTCTACTTTGCAGAAAGCCTGCATACTTCTTAGTCTTTGTATTTCTGCAGCTTGCACAAACTTCATTCTTGTTAGGTGTAACTGTTATGGTCAGGGCTCAGAATATTTCCTGGGAAATAGAAGGCAAGAGAAGGAGGATGATGCCCTACTCAAGTCTGAGGTCTGATTTGGAAGTCCTGGGCTGAATTTTAGCTACTTATTCAGGTGAAATTAAAATATGTCCATGCAGAGAAATGCAGACAGCTGTAATGAGTTTTCAGGTGGACTTGCTAATACGGACAAGTCTCATATTTGCATAGTTCAGGGTTGCAGAAGAGGGTGCAGCCTGTTACAGATGAGAGCACAGGCAAGTCGATGCATTACTGGCACCAAGAGACAGGCTCTGCTTCTCTGTGCGTCCTTGCCCTGCCACAGAAGGAAGCAGTTGCAGTCTCCCGCTGGGGGCTGGTGGATACTGGTGCTGCATCAGCGTAGGCAGCTAAAAAAATTTGCTTTGTTTTTAACGCAACTTACATTGTTATTATTAGTGATGAGTGTTAGTTCTGGCTTGCAGAGAAGGGGAATGGCTTGCATGGCATTCAGCTGGTATTTCTAGCTCGGTTTTCTAAGGAAATGCTGTTTGTCAAACTTCTCTAATTACTCTTGAACACAATGAATATTTTCACAGCTGGATCCAGTGGTGGTAGAGATCCTGTCCCACAATGGCCTTGTGTGGTGGCTTTGAAATCAACGTGGACACTTTTGGGTGTCCTAGCTGACAAGCATGGTATGCACCTGAGGGCATCATGACGAGGTAGCACTGGAGCAGCCCAGAAGGCTTTTGGGGAGACAGTGTGGGGAAGGAGGGCATAGTAGGGAGTTTGGTCACTTGTGGGCTACTCACAAGGCAGAAAGTATTGGTTTTCTGCTCAAAGCACTTGAGTTTTCCTGAGGATTTTTCAGACTGTTAGAGACCCAGTGCTTGTCTAATTGTTCTCCCAGAATCAATAGTTAAATTCACATTGACTTCTGCTGACTTCACGTGCTTGGGATTCCAGCTGTACTGCTAAACTTGAGATCACCATGTTTCACAGAGGGCTTACCTGCCACAGCTGTCTGACACTTGCTGAAATCCTGAGTTTTCCTGAGAAGTGTGAAGGGTGGAAACACCACTCTGGGTGCCCTTGCAGCCTTTGTAGTTGCTAGTACCTGCCAGGCTGCTGTTTCTCTACCAGTTTCACAGAGAAAGCCTTATGCTTATTCCCAGGTCCACATCTCAGAATGGCCACTTTCTGCTATCCTCTTCACTTTGACAATTTCAAAGCATTTTTCCTAGATCTTTTAGCTGACATTTGCCTAAGATTATTTGACTAAGAGAATTTTTATTTTATTCCTTTTTCTATGTCTAATTTTTAGATGATGCTATGTATGTTTTCTGCTTCACTTATACCTGCAATATTTTCCAGATTCACATTTTCCACAGCTTTTGACAATGAGATGCCTAATAAAGACATGTTAGCGCCTTTATTTTTATATTTAATTGTAAAGAGATTGCTTTTAATTGTATTTCTAAAACAGATATAAAGAACAATGTTTACTAGCGAGTTTCCCTTAACTTCTTTTCATTGAGAAATGGAATAAAAAGAGTAATGATATTACACTTCTGCTGACTACTCTGCTTGACTGATTCACGGGGTATTTGCTCTTAGCATGTTGTAGGAGTTAAAAAAAAAAGTGTCAAACTTTTTTTGGCACCCAGCTACAGTAGATCCTGTTAGAAGAAACATATGGCCTCACACTAACAGTGTTAAAGCACTGCTGAAGTATTGCATGCATGACATTGACAAATTTCCTCTAGGCTTTTTGTTTTCTGTGCTATTAAGCATTCAAAGTCCAGTATTTCATTACCACTGATGATACAGAGAGCCTTATTGACATTCTATCCATCTGTTCATAACATGCATTATTAAATGTGAAGCAACTAGTAGGTAGGAGTGCACTTGCCAGCTGTACAATGAATTCTCAGCAGTTTGGTGCCCTCTATAAATTTTCTAGTATTCTACTGGTTTCTCAGCATAATTTGCAATGGGAATAATTTTTTTTTTTTTAATATTTCACATTGTACAGAGAAAAGTTGCTTCAAAAGAATTCTCTGTTTTGTTATCCTTAAAATATCTTTAGATATAGTTTCAAAAAGCCCAAGAGTCTTTTAACGTACAAGGACTCTTGCTAATATCAGATCTCACTAACCACAGTTTCTTTTTTTTTTTCCTTAGGAGAAAATCTGCTGCATTACCTATGAACAGGACAGTGGCCCCCAATGAGTCACCCTATTCATATATTTTTGGAACCCAGAGGAATTGGTTTGACTATTTACAGATTATAACAGTTGGTAGTTGAATGTTTTATTTTCATTCCCAGTTGGTACAATATGTTCACAGCTGATGCTAATGGCTTGCCCATTTGATATCACATATGGTCCACTATTTGGGTCTCCTAAAGCTTTCTTTTGTGGTCAGGCTGCTTTAAAACTTTCATATATTTAGGTTTGTTTTGTCTGCTGGAAAGGTGACTAAGAAACTCTGAAACTTGGCAGCTTTAGAGTAAATCAGCAATTCTGTTGATAAAGATTCAAAGAATTTGTGTCTAAATGTCCAGTAAAGAATATTTTTATATAAAAATGCCTTACAGCATCATGTGAAATTTTAAAAGAAATGTCCTTTCCTTGTCTTTGAAGCTGTGATTGACTTACCTTCCAATGTATTGGCACCATTGAGCGTCATCAGGACTACTTTTTCTGGGTGTTCTGTTGCATTGGAAAACAATTTATGCATAATTTGTATTGCTTAAATCACTATTTGTATTTCTATTTGAATATTAATGTTCTGGTAATGTTTTATGAAAAGAGAAGATTTGAAAAAGCAAACCATTTTTTCCTTTGGTTTCTAGAATAAGACCATAAAAAAAGTAAACTAAAAAAATATGAGAAGAAAAATTAAAATTGCAAGCCCCTCTGAAGTTGTTCTTCTATGATACAGAAGTGTTTATAGTGACTCTAAAACATAACTGATAAAGCCAGAATCTCATAAAAATATTATTTCCAAAACTATTGCATTACCCTCTGAGAGGTGAAATTCTCATTTATTCGTAGGAGTAGATCATAATAGCTCTAATTCCCTGAGAAGTGGGCATTGTATGATAATTAAGCAGGGTAGTACATTAATTGTCCTCCACTTCACCTCTAGATGTTTAATTCCTTATCTAGTCAACTAGAAAACAATAATGCTCACTTATTTGTGCCTTACTGTTCAAATAATTTTTCTAACTGGGTAATTTATTTGAAATAAAGCAGAATAAGCATATTCATGTGAAAGGGACATTCAAATCATGTTAAATTAACATATTAAATGCCATTAGGTGGTAGGATGTGGGTTTTATGGTTGTATTTTTTCAGCCATGCAACTTTAGCTGAATAACAGCAATGTGATTTTGCATGCAGGAATATTTCTCTAACTAGCGGGACAGATTTGGCAGTTCTTGCCATGTGACTACTGCTTTCTTGCAGCCTCTCTCCCATCAATGCTTGTTAGGAGAGCAGGTATGTGTGTGTTGGAAGTAGTGCATGTGTGTGTGACATTTGGCTCCTGTGGCTGGATTAAATGAGGCAACTTGGTGGTAGGACAGAGGCTCTGGCTTGTTTAGTTTAGGATGAAATTGTGCATGTTGCTGGCTTATAGTCAGTCCCTGAAAGCAGATTGAAATGGAACTGAAGTAGGAGGCCTTTTGAAGTGAATAAACTCAGTATGCAACCTGGAGCACTAGGGGAAAAAAACCCAACTAAACCCAAAGTTTTTGGAAATTAAACTAATAGATAATATGCACAGACAGGATCGTATCTGATTGCTACTTAGAGAATTATATGCTTCCTGGGGGATTTTTTTCCCTCATTTGTTAATAATTTATTATTATTATTATAATTATTGTTATTATTATATCACCCAAAACATGTGAGTGCTCCAGCAGAAGTGTCTTCTGTGAGATTTCCCTTCTCTCTGGGCCCATGCAGCAGGGGTGAGTGGTCATGTTAGGCATTGCCCTGCCACTGGGGTCTCCTTCCAAGCACAGCAGCTGCCTCAGCACTGATGCTTCTAGAGGCAGCTTGTGCTTCTTGTGCCTCTGGTGGCGGTTACCCACTCTGGGCCAATGCTGAAGCCGTAAGTCAGACCCTTCAAAGATCCTCCAAAATACTGACCTCCCTCTCTGCTCAACCAATCCTTTCCTTCCCAAAGCAATAAGATCTTTGCTGCTATCTACTAAATATACTTCTTGTTTTGACTGAGGAACAACCTGAGGCTAGAGCTTGCTGAGGGGAAGACCGTGTGGAAATGGTTTGCTCAGCCACCCTAGGCCCAGTGTGGAAGGTAAGGGGCGGGATGGACTTGATGAAGGCAGCCTCAACTTGGAAAACAGTTGATTAGGAAAATAACATCAAGTTGTAATTTATCAGCTCTAGATGTATTTTAAGGAGTTGTCTCTCCTGAAAGGGATTAAATTACATATAGTGTTAACACAGAGTCTTCTGCAACAATGTAAATGAGTTGTTAACATGGCACTTCATTGCAATAATAATTCAAAGCTAGTAGCAGGCTTGATGGGTCTGCAATAAATGTTTTATTATTTAGAAAAAATATACTCTACAAGTTGCAATGTGCCATGCTCATTCATGCTGTAAATCAACAAAGATCAGCAGACTGAATAGGGAAAATGAAAAGCTTATTTAGGAACTGACACAAGCTTTCAGATGAGCAGGGATGGCTGAAGTTAACTGCATTCATTTTTCTTTGCTTGTCACAGTTGCCACTTGAATTTCACTGCTAAAGATTGTGGATAGTTTTGCTTTATGAAATTATATCTATGAAAACAGTATTTGCATTTATATAGGCTTAGTTATAATAAAGTTAAACCTAGCACACCCTCTTGCCTCTGCAAACAAACAAACCAACCAGCCAACCAGAAACTGCAATGCTAAAATAATATTTATTTCTCAGTTTTCCTGGATCTGAATAGGATTCAGCTAAATGGTTTGCACTGGCTGCTTTAAAGGCCCAAAGCTAGTGATCAGGTGAAATGCAGGAGGGCAGAGCTATGGTCACCCCTTCAGCTTCAGCTCTCCTGTAAGGCTACCTCCCTCCTCAGAAGCATTGGGTGAAAGGAATGGGAGACTAGCTATTAACCTGGTCCTCATGGTGTGGTTATAAAGTGCCTGAAATTGGCTCCATTATCATACTTTTGTCTCTCCTAACACCTGAAGACTCTCTTGAAGTTTGCAGCATGGAAAATGCAGGTCCTGGATGCTGAATATTGGCTTGTCCTGAAAACAGTACATTTGAACATGGAGTAAAACCCTTTGCAAATTCTCTACGTTGATGTCCTTAAAGAGATGTGACTACTCTGGCTGATCAGGGGAAGGCGGAACCAGGACAAGAAGACAAGCAAGTTAAGATAATGCATCCCATGCCTATGTAGGCTTGAAAAGGACAAGGTTTTCTATGCCATCTTCAGAAATTATTCCCCCTGCTACTCCTAAACCCCAGAAAGGAATGAAGTGAACATGAAAATACTTTTTAAAGCTTTTGTCTGATGATGCCACACCCCTGGTTGTGGGTCTTCAAAGGGAAGAGCTCCTTTTTGCATGGCAATTAAACTGGACCTGCCCAATGAGGATGGCAACAGGGACTGAGCACATGAAGAGAATGCTTCTGGACCAGACTGGGGTAACTGTGCACAAGCCTCTGACTGCAACACTGTCCTGAGAAAGCTGCCTATGGATGGAGGAAACAGTAGATGAAAAGCCAGCAGGTTTCTGTTCAGGTTTGTGCCTACTGATGTGTGTGTATTGGAATGTGTATTTGTATGAACGTGAGCATTCATGTGTGTACATATATACACAAACAAAGCAATTTTTGTTTCTCTGTTGTTATCTGTAGATTTCTTCCAGTCTGGCAGGTGCTTGTGTCTACCAGTGGAAGGATATTTTCATGGTGTCCTTGGTTGTGGAGTTACTTATCCACCTACAAGATTCACTGACTACCTCAAATATAATTTTCAGTAGGTCAGTTTGCATCACTTAAACATATCATGATTTTGTTGGGGTGCTCTAAGTGCCAATAGGAGGGGAGCCTAATCTTGTAGCCAGCAAAACTGCGTCTGTGATGGGAAGGCTGCTGAGACTAGAGTTTGAAAATGACAGAAATGCAATGGTTTTGCTGCAGAGGGTGTTCCGCTGACTTGGTCTGGAACCTGTTGGGCTGTTCTGATGGCAGCTCTGGTGTAAGTATCCCCTGGCTAGAAGCAACCTCCTTGAGGCACATCCTCTGCCCTCCAGTGTGTGATCATGCATTGGGTATGTTCCTCCAGCCTCTGGGAATACTGGTGGGCCTCTGCTGCTGGCTTTTGATGGGCTGCCATTGGCTCCTGTGGCTGGGCAAAGCTGAGGGCTGGGCTTCATGTCCTGATGTTACCCTGAATTTCTCACTTTCTTGAGTTTTAAGGATAAACATGATGTGTAAGAATCCCTTGGAAGCGATGTGTTACCTCCCCCCAACTATTTATTTTGTCAACCAGGAAATTGAAATTACTTTACCCATTTGGAAATGAGTGCTTTGTTTATGAGAATTATATAGGCAAAAAAATTCATTTGAAGACCTGTCTTAGGCTTACTTCAAATAGAGTTATCTGAAGCTTTTGCCATCACAATCATTTAAAAAAAGACCACACGTAAGTCAAAGACTCTAAAAAAAGTCACTGAGTGCATAGTGAAAGGTTTTGAGTTTGCTTCACTGAAAAAAAGTTTACTTCTTGAGCCAGCCATTTATATTCTTAGGAAAGTCCAATTAAGATGACTGAATTGTAAGTGTCATAAAATAAAGAAGGCAAAGGACATTTAATTATAGCTGTGCTGCCAGGCACCAATAGAACAAAAGACAAAATGTTCACATAAAACACAAAGCACTACCTAATACATTTCCTGTAATAAAGAGACAATATATGGTCTAAACACACACTTCTAAATAGTTCAACAAGCTGCACTTTCTGATTTCCACAAAACTGTTTCTCCAATTATCAACACAGTTTAAGAAAAACTAATATCCTTTTAATATTGAGACCTTCAACTTTGGTCACAGGTTGAAGAAAAAGCATCATGCAATAAGACAAAAATGTTGCCTAAGAAAATGAATTTGTGACCCAGAAGAATGTATAATTGATGTGTGTGGTTGTCTGGACGGTAGAATAACAATAGTAACCATTAGAGATGAGAGCTGGAACTAGTCAGGCAGTGAGGCAGGATGTATTTTATAGGTCATCTGGGCTCCATTCAGATCTACAGGTTGCTATTCCTTCTCCATACTTGAAAGCATTTAATGGATTATTACAAAAGGAAAAGGATGGTATGCAATAATGGTTTAAATTGAAGCTCTGTATATATATCACCACTGTGTGACTTCTAAATGAATGCTGCATTTTTAAAATTCTCCCATGACATACTTGAGAGTTTGCCAGAGCATCAACAAATTAAAACAATGAATTGACCAGCAGCAAGAGTAAAGGACACTGAATAGCACAGTAGAAACAGTTGTTCTCTTCCGTGGTATAGACAATAAAAAATAAGAAAAATTCACCAAGAGAATTTGTTCCGAAGTTTCTGTCTATCCTCTTCAAGGGAGATGAACTGGTTTTCTTTTGTATTATTTCATAATATTAAAATAAGAAAAAGAATTAGAATTTTGGGAAGAGGTTTAACTGTCAAAAAATCAAACCAAAAGCACATAGCAGTGAAGTCAAATGCAGAATCCCTGCTTGCCTGGGAAATGCTTCTTTCATATCAAAATTGGTACAAGTTAAAGGGTTGAGAATCTTTTGTGCTTTGTTTCACATGAACATAAAAGTTTTATTCTTGCTTTTAATGGGTAGTATTTTACAAATGTAATGGAACATAATTTTACCAGGTTTCCCTAAGGGAAAGTCATGGCATGATTACATAGGCAGTCCTATCTCATTTAGTATAATGCTTACAATATACATGCAAATACACTTACGTAACTCAAGTTAGAGGTAGATTGAATGGCATTCAGATAATCATAGAGCAGTGCAGATGCTGAAGAAAGTTTTGCAGGAGAAATATGCATTGAATGACTGGTCCCTTGCAGCCACATGTGCTCTCAAGTAATGTTTTTCTGTGATGCAGAAGATTCAAGATGTGCCAGATAGAAGTACCTGGCATGTGTAAAATTTGTCACTTCAGAATGAATATCTTAGCTTGACCCCATTGATAGCACAGCCCAGGAAGCAATGAGAAGGGTGGATCAAGGGTATGTGGACCCTTACGGCTTGCGGTGTCTCCAGCATCAGGGACAGCATGGGAAAGGAGTCATCCCCTTATGGGCAGACCTCTTGCATTGCCCCCTGGATTACTGGCTGCAGGGTGGTGAGACACAGAGGGGCTCTGTGGGCATAGGAGGAGGTTCAAGACAGATCAGATAGAGGCACAGGTTGACAGAGCTGGGAGTTTTAGGGTGACAATTTGCTCTCCAAACTCCTTGCACAGGGAATTGTTCAGCTAGGAATTAAATAAGTCTGTAAGTTGTAAATAATAATGATTTAACACAATGCAGTGCAAACTGTAATTCTAGCATATTGTGTATAAAAAGCAAGTAAAAATCTGTGTCATAAGCTAGTATGAAAGGTCTTATATTTGTGGGAGTTGTAGGGGTACTCTTTCTAGGCTGGCTTGTGCATTGACGAAACAGAGACTTGTAAGAAAATCTCTGAATCTCTTTTTTCTTGTAGAGGATGATTGAACAACTTTAAAACATTTTACTAGCACATTCAAGACTAACATGTTCTCTAGTTCATGAACAATACATAGTCTTTTGCTTCTTGTTAAATTTTTTTTTCATTGAATTTGTACCAGACTCTCTTCTCAGATCTGACTCTTATTTAACACGATGTAGATCCCCATCCCACCACACAGAAATTACCCCAAGTTTTCATCAGTGAGGTGGTGTAACAGCTTAGTGTACACGAACCTAGTCTTGACACTGGTTATTTGGAGATACACAAAGGAGACAACTGTAACCTGCTTGGAGTCAAAGACACAGCAGTTTGTAGAGCTCTCCTGCAGGACCACTGGCAGTAGAGCTGCCGCTTCCACGCCAGGTACTGATCTGCTGCTGGAGATGGCATCTGGATTGCAGGTGTGAGGTCAACAGTGGGTCTGGCAGCTACTGCCTGTTTGGGTAGGCAGATTCTTTCTTGTTATTTTTGGGGAAGGTCAAGGATTAACAAAGAAATAATAAAAAAATGAGGTACAGAAGCCCAACGTCTATCTGTGTTAGATTTCTCTTAAACTTTCCCTCTGTCATTGTTAGTAGCTCAGCTCCATAAAGAATAGCAATAGATAGGTTAGTGCAAAATCTCTATCATATGTATATGCCTATATGTGCTGTGGAGAAAACTGGATAAAGATAATATTTTGAGGATTAGTTGCTTTTTTTATTGTGTTGTAGTTAGTGACACATTTGAAACCAAACTACTTTTTAGCAGTCAAGAATCTTTGTTTAATGTTTTTGCTTTATTTTATTTGCGTTTTTATTTGCCACTTCTCAATTATCTGCCAATACTCAGAAATGTGAATTGTATCAATTTCATTTTATTCAAGCATAGAATTTATCATTCAGATAACTAACACCAGAGTCAGTATCAGACTGAGGAAGTGTTTGCTCTTTCTTGTTCATTTAGTTAGTGTTCCATCTGTGAGAATGGGATGGATAAATTTCAGAGCGCATCTTGTTTAACCTCTCAAAACATATCTTCTTGTCATGACTTAATTGCAGACAGCAAATAAGTACCACTCAATACCTGGTGGGATGGGGAGGAGAATCAGAAAAAAAGGTTAACCCCATAGGTTGAGATAAGAAGAGATTAATAATTGAAATAAAGGAACAACCCTCTAATATTTAAAATAATAAGAATAATAGAAAAAAAGAGAGACTTTAAAGGGGACTAAAACACAAGAAATTTGAGTGATTCACAACACACCACTCGGTGACTGATGCCCAGCCCATCCCTGAGCGGTGATTGGAGGCTCCAAGCCAACTCCTCCCAGTTTATATACTGAGTATGACATTTTGTGGTGTGGAATATCCTTCTGGCCATTTTGGGTCAGCTGTCCCCTCTGTGCTCCCTCCCAGCTTCTTGTGCACCTGCTCTCTGGCAGAGCAGGGAAAACTGAAAACTCTTTGATATCAAGTAAGCACTACTTAACAGCAACTAAAACATCAGTGTGTTACCAACATTATTCTTATAGTAAATCCAAGACAGATCACTGTATTGTACTAGGAAGAAAATTAACTCTATTATAGCTGAAATCAGGACAGCTCTGTTCAGAGACATAGGTATTCCAGCTCAGGCAGGAAGACAAAGACACCTTTCATCCCAACTTGTCCCATGAGACTCCCTAATTTGACTGTCTTTTCATGTCTAAGGAACGTTTCCAGATGGATTGTAACACTGAACTAAAGTTTTGCTTTATTGTTTGTTTGCTTTTCAAGATTAGCAACAGCTTAGCATGAGCACTGAAGTCTGTGATCCTGTCAGGTGTACCAGGTTCTGCACCTGCTGCTGGCATTTTCTTCTGCATTATGAAGGGATGGCTCTGCTTTTGCTATTTGTAAAATAACTTTAGCTGCTTTTATAGGACATTTGTAAAGCAAGTAAACTGCTAATGTGGTTTAATGTCAGCCAGAAATACAGTAAAGGAGACTTTTGGTTAACCAAGGTTTGTTCCATTTATAGGAAAATTCAGATGAATGAAGGATATGTGTGACGTAAGTGCACCAAGCCTACAGTGCTTTAAGCTCCTCTGTGGATGATCTAATTCAAAAGGAAAATGTCTGTAGTTCATGGTAGCTTAATCCTCTTTGCAGTAAAGTCAGACCACTTTACCTCTCAGTGAGAATATCCACACAGGGATTTAATGCATTTTGACTTACATGCATTATCATCATGGGTTTAGTTGGTTTATCTTAACTTCCCTGGATGATCTTTTGTAGAAAAACCATAGACATAGATATCTGGTACTAGCTTATTTAAAGCATAGTGATATAGTCATGCTCTTAAATCTGATATGGGTTTTAGTGTAACCATGATAAGTAAGAACTGCTTTGTTAAGTTGTTCATATACATTCTGATCCCACAGGATAACAAAGTTAATTCTTTATTTGTGACTGCACTGCCCAGAAATAATTGGAAAGCCTCAGAATAAATACTTAGCATCTGCTCACATGCTGGGCACTGCAATGACTCTTCAGACACAATTCCAAATTCTGGAATTTCCAAGCTGAGGCTTGACAAAAATAATTCCAATGGTTTCTCCTTGTTCAACCTGTCCTCTGTGCTGTTTTGCAGGCCAAAGACAAAAGGATACTTGTTACTCTGGAGGAACTTTGCCTCACAGAGTTGTAATATCAACAGGGTGCTGGAAACATCTCTCAACTTGTGTGGGGAGCTTCAATCCTGTACCTGATGGGAAGGAAGGGAAGAGGAAACACTGACTAGACCTTTCTCCAGTTTGTCCTTGGAACAGTTTTCTTTGAGAGAATGGCATTTTTCATTGCAGACAATTGGTAATGGTCAACTGGACAAGATAGTGCTGCAGGCATGCAGTGCTGCACAGTGTTGTCAGAAACAAAGATTACAGAAGTCATCTTCTGGACAAATTACACCACAGGGGTGAACAGAACACACCAGGGGTATCCCATGGCAATGAGATACCCCTGCTCAGCTGATTCAGCTGGCCACCTAGTCAAATGGAATAGAAGATGCCATCAGCATGATTGTAAGTCACATGAGGAGCAGCTGAAGGAGCTCGAGTTGTTTAATCTGGAGAAAAGGAGGCTGAGAGGAGACCTTATCTACAACTACCTGAAAGGAAGTTGTAGTAAGGTGGGGGTCAGCCCTTTCCCCCAGGCAACCAGCGACAGGACAAGAGGAAGTGGCCTCAAGCTGTGTCAGGGGAGATTCAGGTTGAACATCAGGAAGGATTTCTTCACTTGAAAGAGTGGTCAAGTGTTGGAATGGACTACCCAGAGAGGTGGTAGAGTCACCATCCCTGGAAGTGTCCAAAAAATGACAAGATGTGCCACTTAGTGCTATGGTTTTGTTGACAAGGTAGTGTTTGGTCAAAGGTTGGACTTGATGATCTTGAGGTCTTTTCCACCCTTAATGCTTCTCTGATGCTTGCCTCCTGGATGGTAAGTACCAGCTGTCTCAGGACACCACTAATATCTTGGTGAAGCTGCTGTGATCGGGAAGTCCCACAGCCACTTCTTGGCCTTCCATAACAGGTCTTAGTGTGCAGCAAAAGGAAGGAGATTTATGCTTAGATGATATTAGGCTGGTGGAATGTTAGTGCAGGATGCTCCAGAAAGGCTGATTACAATGGGCTTTTTCTCTCTGGCTAAAGAAATCCTTTACTAGAAAGCTGGGAAGGAGGAGGCTGATATTCAGAAACAGTGGGTGCATGAGAAGTGCTCAAGTGGCTGCTGTTTTCCTGGCCACTCTTACCAGCCGAGGGGAAGCATGGACTGTGTAGGAAGCATGTCACTATGCTGCAACATGTTGCCTTTTACCTAAGTTCCTGTTGTCATCACATGACAGGAGATGCAGCAAGCCGTAGGAGCAGAGTTCCCCAGTACACTGCAAGAGGAGTAAGGAATTCTTTGCAGATTTTTTAAAACCTTCTTTCTTTTTTCTGCAGCCTTGTTTGAGCAGTTTACTTTATAGTGACTTCGGCTTGAAACTGAGGGCACTAATAAAACTGTTATATAAAAGCATTATTGGTATTTGAGGGATTAAGCCTATGTTTGAGGAGTTCAGGTTTGCCCTGTCTTATGTTATTTTTTATTTTAGCGGTGTTTGTGTACCATCCTTTGTGAGTTAGTGCATAACAACTGAAGTCAGCTAAAAGTGTATGGCATTAATGAAACCGTGAGCCACATAAAAGACTAAATTGCTTTTTCTCTTTCTGTAATTGCCACTACAATAAAAGCTGCCCTTACTGTAAAATTTTTCAGAGTTAACCCCTGCAGAGCTCCCAGCTTGATGAGGGAGAAGTGTGATTAGAGGTGTGTAGGAGGGGGAGAACAGCTGACTAATAGTAACTAGGGGTGCTCAAAGGCTTTAGTCAGCAGAGAGAAAAACTTGCAGCCATGCACCCTAGTTCCCAGATGAATTGCAGTGTAATGAGCAAGGATCAACTGTGGTCCCTCAGCAGAGCAGCTTTGGCAACCCTGCCCTGCTTGCATTCTTTTCAGTAATCCTGCTGAACATGGCAGAGTGCTGGGAGGGGGATAGAGTAGACAGTTGTGACTGCAAGCAAAGAGAAAAAGGGAATTGATTTTTTTGTGTTCTCTCTGGCCACTAATTTGAACAATTCTAAAAATACTGTGGAATGAGAGGGCAGGTAGGTCAGTCACCTTACACCTGTCTGTGGGCAGAAGTTTCAGCCAACAGAGTAATGGAAGGATTTGATGGATGTACAGTATTTCCTATGGGATAGGTATACCTGCCATCCTTATATTAATCCTAAACATAAACAAATCTCTTTACAGAAACACCAGCAATGTGTGCTTATGTATAATAACAATAATAAATAAGTAAGCATAATAATTCACTGCATACCAGATGTTGGTAATGTAATACATTGCTGAAAGTTAAAAAAGAGCACCCATCAAAGGTATAGGGACATTGAATTGGTTTTACAAATCCACTTTTGTTTTTTAAATAGAATAAAAATGCCATGTCTTTATAATCTGAGGAACTGCCTTTGCTAGAGAGATTGAACATACTCTTTACAGTATTCACATGGTAAAACAATGCAAATGCTAACAAACACTGGTGATGAATGCTTGCTCTGCTTTTGGGTTCCTATGTGATTATTCCTGTTTTGTTGTTTACTTTTTCTTTTCTTCCTATTAGAACAGAATAATAATTTTGAAAGCATGGAAAATAGTAGATTTAAAAAGTGTCTTAGATACCATTTTGTCTGGAGAAAGGTTTGAAATGAGTAACCTGCTGTTTTAAAAAGGTTGCTAATTATCCGAATTTCACTGTGCTTTAATTAGCAGCATCTACGGTAGAATGTGGGAGGTGGTGCTTATCACCTGCCAAGGAAAACATTGTCTTTTGGAGGAGGGTAAGTTATGTCAACCCAGACACAGCCCGATTTTAGATCTCCGATACCATTCCCTTTCAAGTCTTTTGATGGGCAAAGGTGATTGAGCCTTAAGCAATCAGGAGAGTGGAGAACAGAGGTACTAGTGCCCTGACTATCTCCAGTCCAAAACCTGGTCAGGTCTGAGAGCCACCAGTATCCTTGCTGCTTGCTGTGAAAGCAGATGGCTCTCACTGAGCATTGCAAACAGCAGCTCCTTACAGTTAGAGAAGAAATTAAAACATGTGGCAGTGCCAGTTCAGGTGTATCAGACTAATAGTTTGCTATGTGTGAACCAGATGCATGTTAGCAGAGCCAAAATATTTCTGTTGAAGTGTACTTTGTCTCGATGTTATGCTTTCTTTGTTGTCCTTCTTAGCTGTTTTAATAAATTGAGCCTGTAATTCTCTTTGAATGTGTCTGATAGCTAAGGGAGCTGGGTACAGGTAGTGGTCATTTGTTATGGACAGCTCTGCCCGTAGCAGCTGCATGCATGGAAATGCTGGAATTGTCTTAATGAGGTGGCAGGTCTGAGCTGGAAGTCACTGAGGTCAGCAAAAAGGTGGCATTTAATGTCCACTGGATCAAACAAAACAAGGTTGAATCATTACCTTACGTTAGACTTGGTAAAGTTTCTGTAATCCAATAAAATAATTTTCTTGCCTGTTTTATGAGTTTCCAAGCATTTTTTTTCTTCCTCTAGAGACTGAGATGCAGAAAGCTGGCAGCCAGGATAGGTACACTCTGCTGAAATATGTAGCATTTATTATTTTAGCAATTATTTCACTTTCAAAAAGGTGTTCTGGGATCTTTCTATTTAGAAATGACAGTGAGTATTTAAATATGTTTCTGCTTTAGAATGCAGTGATTTTGGGCTTCTTTATGATGGTGTCCACAGTGATTTTGAACATATTGGGTAAAGCAGAAAAGCTAAGCTGCAGGTCATAAGAAAACTATTTTTAATGGAGTCAGTCCGTGAAAAAAGGCTTTCTACTAATTATTTTGATATTTTGTGATAATCACACAATTTCAATCTACGTAGTGGTACTGTGTTGTCTTTTTGTAGTCCAGTTTATTTTTCCACAGCATGGACACTCTGCACATAGGTACCAGTACTGTGGTGGGCTTTACCCAGTGCACCAGATGTATCTGTGGAAATAGTGTGAGATTCAATGAGCCCCAGACACCAAGATGAATTCCTTCAGGCATTCAAGGAGGTACAAAAACATCATTATCACAGGCTGAACATATTTTTTCAGAAAAACTGCCTATTCTGACATTCTGATTTTCAAAGCAGATTTACAAAACAAGCTGAAGAGAAAACCTGCAAATGAAAATTCCCCATTCTAGGAGATATTAATGATCAGGGACCCAACAAAATGGGTTGGTTTATGTAATTTTGTAATTTCCATTCCCCTCCTGTTAACTTTTCACTTTTCATTACTGTCCAGCTATCTCTGTTTCTCTCATTGCACTCCTATCTGAGTGAGTGACACCAGTATGGCTCCCTGTGCTGTGTCCACTTGCTGCTCCAGAAGTGCTAATTGTCCTTTCCTTTCATAATGTCTAATTGATCATATGATAACTTCAACCCAGAGCATATCTTTTCCAACATGCTTTTGCTGCAGTTTGAAACCTCTGGTTCAGACCTGAAGAATGGCTTCTTTGCTTGTGTATTTACCCCCAACTCTAGTAGCTGGTCTCATCGAAGATATTACTTCTCCTAATAAACCTTGACTCTCTTGTGTTCCTTGCAGCAATTGAGATAACCTCCTCAAACCCGGAGTTTCCTTGTAGCAAAAAATTGTAGCCATTGAATTATAGTTTTAATCATTAAACTACTTCTCTGACCCCATTCCACCTAATGTGTCTTAAGACAAATTGGTCTTAAGAAGGCAAACAGAAGGATTCCCAAAACTTTCCAGCCTGATGCTGGTCTGAGTGACCATGTCCTTCCTATAGATCCAGAAGTCCCAGCAGGAAAGTACTTGAAAGCTTTGGGCATATTTTAGTGAGAGGCTATGAGGGACATAAGAGCCCTCTTCAGAAACAGAGAACCCAACACCAGCTGGGGCAGGGGTCCCGTTGTGGTGGTGCCAGCTATGTCCCATAGAGGCCAAAGGCATACAGGGTGGCCAGAGACAGTCCACGCAGTGCTTGTGCCCAACCCTTACCTTAGTGTGTCACCTGCAGGCAGATGGGGACAGAAAGGTCACCGTTTATGAGAGGTATGGCTTTGCCTTATATATGTGTTTTTGCATTTGGATGTATTGCAGAGCACAGAGTACCTTCCATGTCTGTGTTCGTGGGCATGATTTGCTCGTGGGAAATTGACTGTGGGATTATTTCCACAACTTTTAGCCCTTTGGGTGGAAATACTCCATAGAGTAGATTTCCCATTACATAAGTTGGACAGACCATTTCTAGCTAGTCAGCCTTACTAGATGAAAAATCCCTGAGCTGTTTCTTAAACCAGACAATGACACATGATACAGGAAACTACGAATGGGTCTGACTCCATGATGGGGCAACCTTCCAGGTCATTCAAATCAGTAGGACCTTATCATACTGAAACTGATGGTTTGGAATGTGCTTAATCCATCCATATTTTTTGAAGTGACTTTATCAATTGGTTGCCTTTAACTTCTGACAAGAGATATTGATGTAAGAGATTGGTAAAGTTTATGACTCATGAAAGTACTTGCTTCACTCACTTGTAATTTCTAGTGCGAATGTGTAGTCAGCCTGCACTCAGCTGAGAAAGAAATGGCAGTGTACGGAGTAAGTAGAGCAGATTAATTAAATTGGCTGTTGTTGTTAACTCTTTCTGGTAATATAAAAGCTAGTAAATTTACATAAGATTAAAAGGTGACAAGACAATGCATCATTATCTCTCATTGTCCCCATATGTTATTATTATGGGACAGTTAACTCAAAATATAATTAAACATTTATTTACATAAGTGTTCATTATGTTCTTGCAACAAACGTGAGTAGAGCCCTTCCCAAATCTTCGTTCGCGAAGCCTAGCCATGATGATGATGATGTTCATTATGTTAAGAAGTATTAAAACATGGTTATAAACACTCTTTAAGTAACTGACCAGCCACACAAAAAGTGTTTGGAGTGTTATTCTTTGTTAGACGGGGTTTTTTTGGGTTTTCTAGCAATATCTTTGGAGTGTGTGGTGCTGTGTGATGTGAAGTGGTGAGCAGAGAGCCCCCAGCAGTGCAGCGCAGTCCCTACCTGCCTGTGCAAGGGGCAATCCTGACATCTAGCTCTGCTGATGCTGCTTAACATCTCCCCATATTCATGTTGTTCACGAGTATGTCCCTAATTCCTCAAATTTGCTGATTCACACTTCTCGCAGAAATGCTTCTTGTCACCTGAAGCTGGTGAGAAGAGATGATTTAAGGTTCTGGGGAAAACATGCCCTCACTCCTAGCTGCAGTGAGGATGTTTTGCTTTCAGCTGGCACTGTGGAGGGTATGGAGGGGCTGAATTTCACACCTATTGATACCAGGGAAATAGAAAAAAAATGTAAAAGAAGGTGTTATTGGAACAAGGTGACTTCCTGCTTGGAGCTAGGTGGTTTTGCTGTCTCAGCCTCTTGCTATGGAGCCCTGAGCTATTTGATGTTTGTAGGGTACCTCTGGTCTACCAGTCCTGTGTGTGTCAATATTAAAACTTGGCATTTTCCAGACGTCTTCCTCCTTCCAGGGTTTGCACGGCAGCTCCCTGTCCCACTTTTGCACTGCTGGGGCCATGAGGGTGGAGAGGGTCCAATGCCAGATCTGTGTGCCACTGGCAGGGGTAGGGATGCAGGGCCAGGCCCCTGCCCCAGTCCAGCTGAGCTGGGGTTTGGGGCCTTGCATCTGGTGTATTCTGGTTTTAATGGACTGCTGGAGTTCCCATTTCTGCTCTGAGAGGCAACTTGCTCTCCTCCCTGAGCCCTGCCACCCTGCCACTGCCCTCCCAGGGACTGCCACAAGATCCTGGTTCCTTCATTGCGTTGTTGATGGCTTTGCCCCCTTGCAGGAGGTGTTATGATGTAGTGTAGGATGTGACTAAAAGCTCAGAAATAAATTTTTTAAAAAGCTGTATTTTTGCCATTGCCCAGGTAGTGGCCACTGTAGCACAGGTGCTGCCACATATGGGCATGTGCTCCTGAGGCGTCATGCTTGTTTTCATCTGCTTGAGGAATGGCCTACCAACCTGAAATACAGGAAACCTCTCCAGCGAAGAAAGACTTTATGGTGACAGAGGCCCTAGGAGGGTTGAAGAGCCGAGGGAAACTGTGCTGTGGGATCAGGCTGGTGTTAATAACTGGTGGCTGGCAGGTGGCAGTCACTGGTAGGGATAGCCACAGAGATCATGTATGGAGCAGGAATGGCAACAGGGATCAATACATCACATGTTTTTGTCAGCAGCACCGGCCAAAGGAAGCCGGTGTTTAAGTCATAATGGACAAACAGCAGGGCTGGAGACAAAGGGAGGAGCAGGAAAGCGTGGTGAGGCGGTGAGTGGGAGGCAGCAGCAGAGAGCAGCATGGAGCTGCGCTGGCGTGGCCGTGTGCCTGATGCAGGGCCAGGCCTGCAGTGGCAACTGATCACAGCATGGTTTGTCTGTGCTGGGAGCTCTGCTGAGCGTATGGGCACGTTTCATTGCTTGGCAGTGTGTTAGTGAGGATCCTTGGTTAGACTTCGCATGTGCAAGGTGGCATTTCAGTTCCGTGACGCGCACGTTAGTCGCTGCGCTGTGAACTTGCCATCCCTGCCGTGCAGTGCGAGGGCAGCGTGTGTGCTGCAAGGGCTGTGCTACAGCTGCCTCGTGCCTCTTTGATGTCTGCGTTCATTTAGATGCATTGCGCTTTGCTACTTTGTTGGGTTTTAACCTAACCGAAGAAAAGCCTTCAAGTGCTGCTTAAAAGGAATAAAATTATATTTGTACTTTAGGGAGCAAAAATGATCTCTTTTGGCATTGTGCTGTTATTGCAAATGTGTGCGTGTGATTTATCCTAATTAAAAAAAATATGACAGACATAAGCCACAGAAATGTCTGTAAATGACACAATCTGGTCCTGTCTTTGTTTATCGCTATTATAATGCATTGCTGGCCTCCTAAAATTATTAGCCTCTGTGACTTGCTATCAGCCACTGACTCTTGCTTGTGAAATGAAAAGGTATGCAATAGTAAAGCAGAATGTGAGCATTTCAGTGTGGGATTAGCGTTTCATTGGTTATGCCCGATCCTTCTTTGTTGCTTTTTAAAAAAAAAAATATTTATTTTCTGCTTGTTCAGTGGGCAGGACACAGTTTTTCTAGCTTTTAATTGAAATACAGAAATCTGGAGTGGTGTTTAGAATTTTCCCTTTCTTGGAGTGAATTGAATGGTTATCAATTACATAAGGCTGCCTCTGTCAAATTAACACCAGTCATTTTCCTATGTGTGTTGAGTGAGTTTTCAGATCAAACCAGACCTCTGAAGGGATACACACTGCTGCATTAAAGAAAGATGCTGTGATATTCTGTATCAAAAAGGTTAAACTCATCGAATTCTATGTAAACACTCATTTTACCCCAGCTAACCTGTAAAGATTTCATTTTGCTTCATTTATCTTCTCCCTTACCCTATGCTAAACCATCCCCAGCTTCGATGAAAGAATCATGTCTCCATTCATTTCCTATCTTGCTGAATTGCCTTCGCATTTCCTATCATCTGCACATAATCCTATTCTCTCCATTATTGTCTTAATACCAAGTACAGCACAAGATAATGGATAGGCACTGTAATAACAGTGTGGCCTGTAGGAGCCCCTCGAGGGAAATATCTTTGACGCCGGTAGAATATTAATGCATCCTAGGTCCCTGATCTTCCTCTTTCACTTCATCTCCTGTTTTCTAAACTACATAATGACTTTCATATACATGACAAAAGCATTAGAACAGAAAAAGACTCATTGATGAGCAGCAGGGCTGTGTGATATTAAGAAGCACTATTCTCAGTTCTTTGTACAATTTTTGACCACCATCAGAGACAGTGTATGCAGGTAATTTCTGATTTGAATAGATACAGGCATAAAGAAGCATTATTGTACTCTCTTAATCCAAATGCCCATCACGGGCACTGCGTGAAAATGAATTAAAATGTAATTCTTCAATAATGCATCTGTCTACAGGATGATTTTCAGCAGATTAAAAACAAACAACTTGATATCACTTAGAAAGGCTAGTGGATTGGTTTTGAGAAGCTTAATCATCACCAGATTATGAATGGAACAGTAAATCAAAGCAGGGTATGTTAAACAATGTAGATTGTGTTGTAGCGGCAATTTACTGTACATAATTTTTTAATAAAAGGGAAAAATTGATTTTTGTGAGCATAAACATTGAATCCTGTGAGAAATTAGCTGCTGTTTTTGAAAAGGGGAATGTAAAAAATACCATTCTTGTCATGTAGGAGCAATAACCTTTCATTCCTCTTACAAAAACCAGAAGTTTACTCCCTTTAGGTCTGCCTTTAAGCACAACTCCTTTTCTCATTTTTCTTTCTTAATGTGGCAAACTCTATCTTTTGCTATCATATTTTTCTAATGTATTCTGGATTCACACCCCCCTTCCCTGGCCCCTACCAACCAGGGTGTGCACCCTGGTGAAGGAGGGAACCCCTAAACTTTCCTTTGGCCCCAGAGGGAGCTCACCAAACTCACGCTGTGGACTTTTGCTTTTAGATGGATATCTGCCAACAGATGGCCCCTGCTGCTTGTCTTCAAGGTCTGGCCTTCACTGCTCCTGGTGTTGGGTTTCAGGTGAAACGTCAGGTTTGGTGCTCTGCAGCAGCCCCATCTCCCCCTGCTTGCTGCCAGCTGCTGTAGGACAAAAGCAGCTACTGACCATCAATCATTACAGATAATATCTGAGGAGAAAGGGAGAAATTATTTCAAATCAAGGGAACTGAGTTAGGAGCAGGAGCCAAGCAGCAGTTTGGGACAGGCAGTGTGCTGGAGACGAGAAAGATTAAAGTCTGGAAGAATCAAGGGTGAGGGCTAATATATAAAAGTCCTGATGGAATGTGGTTTTGAGATTAAAAAAATTTGAAAAGTACTTGAAAACTAGTTACATATTAAATTAAAGATTAAGCCAATTCACACAAAAGGTACAGATATCCTGTGCTTTAAAAGGGTGTCTATTTTCCCTTGCTTACTGCTAAATAAATGCTAAGAAGCATCTTCTAACTTCGGTGCTCAATCCTGACCCAGGCTTGCAAGGGGCTCTGGGGAGTCTGAGGAAATGTCAGGGTGAGTGACTGAAGCCATACTAAAAGAAATCTGTCCCAAGAGGAAAAGAGGAGACAGTCTGTCTGTTCCTGGGCCTACCATTGTTTTATGCTCTAATTTTATTTTCAGATAAATCATTTGATTGATTTCACTACTTTTAACATTATTTCTTATATTTTGAACTCATCTGGTACTGTGAAATAGTCTAATATGGAATTATGCTGCTTCTGCATTTTAAACTGTGCTCAGCAGGGTGGAAAAATACATGCAAATCTAAAAGACATTGCACTGTACATCAGAAACCTGAAGTTGTCCCTTTGAAACCTGGTAAAAACTATGTTAGCAAGTTCTGTTGCTATCATTATAAATGCAATGCCTTTTCTTTCACATGTGTTTACTTGCCAAGAGAAAAAATGACATCCTGTGTGACACTGGTAGTGTGGTATCCCAGTTTATCAGACTGTAAACAAGAAGAGGTGAGAAAGAACTCAGTTAATTTCTCTTAGTATTCACTTAAAAATTGTTATGGTCTAAATTTAGGTCTGGCATGGAAATATTAAGCTTTTTTTTCACTTGGTCTTCAAAAATGAGTTAGGTGTATGGCTTTTGTTACTCTTTCATAGCTGTCCTAAAATGAGGAAAGTACTATAAGATTATACCCTAAAAACAATACCTCTCAAAGTCTTCTGCAGCCTTATCAAGAGCATTTGGGGCACTGCAGCCTTGGGCAACCATACTCTCAATGCTCTGGGAAGGTCCTTGTGAGCCTGATAAAGCAAAGTCCACTTTACATGCAGAGACTCTTTACAGCTTTCCCTGTATTTCTTGCCTTTAGTGTGTCTGTCACACTCCTATGGTGTTTGGTGTAGTATAGTAAGGTAGGAATTGTTACTAACATGATGAATACAGGAAAATCAATGACCCCTAGCAAAGGCTGGAGACCCAGTGTTGTTGTTTTTGCACAGGCTTAGAGCAGGAGGCAAGAAGCTATCCTTCCTCGGAGACAAAAACATGGTCCTGAAAAAAAGGAAATAATGGTTTTGGATTTGGTTTGTCTTCTTTTTCCCCCTCGATCCTGTAAACCTGAGGACATCATGTTCCCAGTCCTCAAAAGAGCTGTATCTTGTAGCTCGGATCGACTTTATCAAATGAAAAAAGACATTGAAGGTATTGAGACTGCTCTGTATGAAAGATAAAAATTGAGCTCTTTGTTTTCAGCCTTAGCTGTAGGTGAATCCAGGCCAGGCAGGCCAGGAGCCTGCAACAGTCAAGAATTCGTCCAGGTCACGAGAGCCGTTTTGGAAGAGAGAGTGGGTCTTCCTAAGGACTTTGAGCTGGCTGGTCATGATTTGGGAGATTGTTGAATTCTGTTTAAAGAAAACTGCATGCTAGCTTCCATATGTGCCTTTCAGATCCTCCCCATTCACTTAGCACCTGTTTGTTGTTTCTGACTTCTGACTTACTAAATACTGCTAGTTATGCCTAGTTTTTTCCTCTTACTTATAATCACTTTCAGGATTTTGACCAGTGAAAAAGTGCTGTCTTTGTAGGGTTGAAGTACAACTTCGATGTCTTTCATATACTGTGTTCTTCTCATGCCATAAAATAGAGTCGTCCCTGGCATACCACAAAGTTATCTTTGAAATTGACTTCTAACAATTAAGCTCAGGTCTATCATTAAAAATCAGTTTTATGAAACAGGAAAAACTATGTTTATGACCCTTTTAGTCTTCTTTGGGTTTTTTTTTTTTGGTTAAAAAAATTCTGAATTCAAAAATTGAACTTTGCGGTTTAATTTAACTATTATACCCAGGCTTATAGCCTGTTATGCCTCTTCTTTTAAAATGTATATTGCTAGCAAGAAATCTAAATAAATTATCATAAACCATTTTCTCTATTCTCTATATCTGTATTTCTCCTTTTAAGAAAAAAATGTCCTCCATTAGAGTGTCTTTGATACTATGATTTTTCATATTTTAAGAGGTACTGTGTGTGCTCTGTGGGAAATACACTTGAAAGGATTTTGTGATAGCAGTCTGTGTTGTTTCTAATCTTAATCCAGGCATCACTAATTTTGTGTTTGCAAGTAAACATGATAATGAATGAGAATCCTCCTAGCATTGTAATTGATGTCACTCTTTTGTATTCTGGGTTTCAAATCTGTGTGTAATTGTCAGTGCCCTATAGAAATGTTAATTATGTTGAATAATCCTGTTTGCCTTGATCAGGCTGGAGCAGTCCTAATCAGTGAGAAGGTATCATCCAAGAAAGTTAAAAAGAAACATGACATTAAAATGATGCAAAAAAATGGAGCTGAATAGTTGCAGCCAGGATAGGGAATGCTATGGGACTGGAGAAAAAATTAGCATAGGCTGAAAAAAATGGCATGGGATTTGTTTGGTAGAAATGGAGGAGATTACCTAAAAGAGCGTAATTTGAAGCAGCTGCAATACGGAGAGCTGGGGCTGTAGAATAACATCTCCTTCCCACCCTAGGGCTTGAAGGGGTCATTGTCTATTCCTCCACACGTGCACAAGCATTTTGTGATGGTGCAGAAAGGAAGAAATATGACTGACTGTGCTTTTGGCATGATTGCTCCTTGAGCACTGTGTACACTCCTCGGTGCTGTGATAACTAGGAGGCAGTGGTGTGTGGATAAGGAGGGTGCAGCAAGCAGAGACTGGAGGGGTGAGGAGCTACACTGACTCGGGTGGTGCTGTTAGAAAACTGCATTTGCTACCAGGTGCATTGCTGTTTGACTGTGTCGCTTCCTTGAGCTTATTCCTGTTGTTTTCAGTAGAAAGAGAAGGTGCTGCAGTATCTCCTGTGGTATTTGTAAATAATAATCAGACTTCTTTTAGAGATGGTGATTGCAAGTAAGAGTAGGGTTGCTGCAGTGCAGTTGAGTCAGCATATTCAGTTTATCTGGAATATGTTGGTTCCCCAAGGTCTGCTACCTGTAGGACATCTGAGCATGTGTTACTGACTAGGATATGCAATCAGGTTTGGTGTAGGCTCCTAATCAAAATGTCAGTTCTTAAATTGCAAATTTGGAAGTCAATGTTTAGAAGCCAAAAATTAACCTTGTCATAGCAGTAAAAAAGAGTAGTCTGGATAATCATACTCATGTTTGCAGAGGGATAGGGGGACTAGACAATGTGTTATCTCAATTATAGATTCCTCTAAGCTTCCTCGGTGTGGAGGGGGCAGTCAGTGAATTTGGGGAATAATAAAATCTGAATGTTATAATCCTCTGAAATCATACAGATCAAGATGCTTGCTTGAAGTTTGAATCAACATTTGTAAAACTTTGAATCAGTGTATTGATGATAACAGACAGCAAACATGCTGTGCTGAGAAAAGAAAAATTACTACTCTAGAGCACAAAAATGGTTCTGGTTTGTAACTACTTGTTTATGTAATTTTTCTGCCAGTGGATGCATTACTAGAATGCTTCAAATTTGGACTGCAAAGGCAAAGATTTTTGTAGGAAGACCTTATGTAATTAAATTTAGGAAGCTGTTGAATAATTTGTAATGATTACTCTGTGGTTTATCAGGCATGCTTACCAGCTACTATTTTTGCTCTTTGTTATTTGTTGAACCTAGGTTTCAGAGTTTTGTTTCTTTGGGATTTCTGTGTTATTTTCTATAATATGGTTATCATTACTATATCCTGTATGGCACAGATTACATACTAGTTTACAACCTCTTTACTGTGGTATCATCTTCTTAATCATCCACGTTACTTTCTGGAGACAGTGTCCTGCATAGCAAAGTGCAGGCAGAGCTGTTTCTGGTGAATGCAAACAAAATAAAACTCTGCTGTGTAGCAACTCTGGGCACATTTCAAGGACTTCAGCAGGTATCTGCCAGGGGCTCTACTTCACTCGTTTTTGTTGTTGCTCTATCAGCATCCTGTTTTCTCAGAAATGTGGGACTACTGCAAGCTGCCCCTCAGACACTGGTGAAGGAACATTAGTTACTGTGGTGCCTTCTAATTTCAAAACTGGAATACTATAGTTTTCTCCTTAATGGACTTCTAGACTCTACTTTGTGGAGATTAAAGTGAATTAAAAAAGCTCTGCAAGAAATCTTTTATGGACACCAAATTTTGCACTCGCATTAAACCTGTTCTCAAATCACTCCCCTGACTCCCTCCTGATATTTTTTTCAGAACGATTGATCTTATTAAAAGGCATTAACACTTTTTTAATCCTATCATCAAATTAATCCTGTTGATATCAGTATCTTTGTAATGAAATACTGAAAAAAATAAAACCGTAATTTGGCCTTTTCAGATTTTCAGTGCAGCTAAACTGACATGCTGAATTGTACCAGCCCTCATGCTGTCAAGAGATGCCCTGAAAAAGCTCTTAGCCCTGATTATCCATTGGAACAATGGCTGTATCTCTAATTTTAGACAGCTGCGAGCAGGGTGACTCTCTGTGAAGAAGCAGGACATTTTGTGCTGCATTCCCTTCTCAGGAACATGAACTCTTCTCCGCCTGCTTAAAGCCCTGCTGTTTACAAGCCTGAGATCTTCCTGTAAACATGTGCTTCTGCATCGTGAATGGCTTCAGCCTGTAGCACTGTCCTATTCACAAGCACCAGTACTGTATCACCTCTCTCAGCACTCAGTGCCCTGCTGTTCGCACCTCTTAAATTCTTTTATGTAAAAGCTGTGGTGTCTGACTGTAAGTCCTGTACTGCTGCCCTCTCCCAGAGAATGCTTCATGCTAGCATATACATTTTTTCTGGATAACATTTTTTTTTTCTCAGAAATTTAGAATATAAATGTTCACTGAGAGCACAACTTCTAAATCAATGGTGTATTATCGACGGGAGTTAAGTATTCATAAAAATACTGTTGTCAGACAAGATTTTGTACAGCAGCTACTAACTAGATGGGAAAAAATTGAAACTGTGAATAATTTGTTATCTACATATCCCTTATGACTGAACTGCACACCTGTAACTGAGGACGCTTCTTGTAATACTGCTTTTAAGTGGAAAAGTTACTGAATATAGGAAAAAAAATCCTGAAGTACCTTAATCATAAAAGAAGCTGAGTATAGATTTGGAAGAGGGGTTATGTAAAATACTTATTTAAAAAAAAAAAAGAAGAGAAAACTCCTGTGCTGAAGTTTCAAAACCCAAATGAGCATTGTGTGTGGAGATAAAGCATTCCCAGAGGCAAATGCTGCAAGAATATTATTCTTGTCATTTTCTATTCATTTCCATTACCTTGATTTTAAAATTGGCTCTTGTAAAATGTATACCTTTCAAGCTGTATCTGCAGTGTGCTGCTATGTGTAGTGTTGCATCATACCAGGGCAGACTGTGCTTTGCTCTCTTCCAGGTGGAAGATGGGCCATTCCTGGCACTGTTTTAAATTGCTCTGTCCACCTAATGGAAGTAGATGTTCGTGTCTCTTAGCGACCCACTCATTGTCTTCTGTTGTGATTCTTCAATTTCTAGAGCATATTTTGGGCATTGCTGTTACGCAACCATCTGGTAGCTCTTGAATTTATGGAATCTGCCAGGGGGACATGTGCTGACATTCAAAAAGAGAGTAAAAGACTGTTAACCAAAATAGTATCCCTCTTGTTTAATAGTTAATAGTCGGCTTGTAGTTCTTGCATCAGGAAGTTCATTTTTAGAAGTAAAAACCAAACTCAAAAATGTCATAAAATCTTCTGTACTTCATCAAGCTTTGCTCCATCTGCTGGTTGACCTGCTTTCCTATGGATATTCCTACCATCAAACAGACACACAGTAATCGTTTTATGCAGTAAAACCTCTCTTCTACAAATTGGTGGTGCAAACCCTTGGACTGTGCATAAATGAAGCTACACATATTATCTATTTGCCTTTTGATACAAAGGTTTTAAACATATCCCATTAGGGTTTCCATCAGATGGAGTCCTGCAGCTGGCGCTTCCACCCCCTGTGCCAGATGCAGCATCTCCATCTCCCCACATGCAGGTGCTGTGGCAGATCTTTTCTTGTTGACAGCAACCCCCAGTCACCACAAAATGCTCATCCACTCATCTCACTTATTTCCAGCCTTTGGAAGGAAGGTGAAAAGGAGGGAGAAGAAAGCGGCATTACAGAAAACAGCAGAAGAAATAACTTCATGAAAATGATACCAAGAGATCTATAAAACTGAAAAGACCTGAAGGTCCTGTTCCTAATCAATAACACCCTCAAGATAAATACAATGCAAAAGACAGGGGAATTATTCAGCATCTGAGATAGAGAGAAGAATAAGAACCTGAGGCAAATGCAGAAAAAGTTTAGTATAAATATTAGGCCAAGTTCTCAATAGTATGGTTTGCTCATGAAATTGTGTCTGTGATGTGCAATGCTTTGGTAAAAACACAAAATTCACTCTTGAATGCATTTAGAAAAAGGATCATGTCACAGCAATACACTGGGGTTCTCCTTCATCCTGTGCTCAAACTCATAGCCTTAATATGCAGGATAATGTTTCTCCTTACAGGGTATAGAGGAAAGCTGCTTTTTCCAACAAAGAGCAGGATAAGTTTTGGGAGATGCAGTTGAATATGGCATATTAAATACACAACTGAAGCTTGGAATAATGTGTTTTTTGATACAAAGTTTGGGAATGCTCCTGCTGCGGTGATGGGCTTTGTGAAGAGTGTGATGCACCTGGTGGAAGCTGCAGTACTCCTACTGAAATACACTGGAAAGCCACAGTGTTGTGTTAGTCAAACAGGTTAAGTATAGCCTGGAATTTTCAGACTTAAAAGATAGGCAAAATGAAAAAGAAAAATGTTAATTTCAGTGTTTTCAATGAAAACCTTTCCTGTTCTTAGGTCATTCAACCTGTTTCATCCATACAAAAATCACTGTGCATGGTATGCAGAATGGAAGACATAAGAATAAAAAATAATTTTTTTGGCTAATATTAACAGATGTTAGCCCACATCATGTGACTTTCTGTAGCCTGATGTAATGCTCTGTGTTTAGGGTCAAGGAACAATGACCTGTCCTGGAGGAATTGCTCTTTTTTCCACAATGAACACAGTGAAGAAGCAGGGAAAATACTGGGGACTACTGGTAGGGTGATTTTCTGTTCCTCTCTTATATATTGTCCATTGAGGATGGAAATCCCCGTGCTGCATTTCTGTGGTGGTATGTGGGGGAGAGCAGGCAGGTGAGATGGAGGCGTCTGCTGTGCAGAAGGCTTTCATCCCATAGAGTGTCAGCATCTGCAGTGGCTTTACCTGGGCTCTGCTTTCTGTTGCAGTCTAGGGAGTTGCCAGGAGAGGAGGGGAGAATGGGGAAAAACAAAGTTAGATTTATAAAGCAGATTTGTCTCTTGAGTGAGGAGCAACGGGGATGTATCAGTGAAAGTACCATGCTTTGGCTATAGGGCTGTACATCCTCAACTGCATGTTAAAGATTAAGGGAAGTCTCCAACAGCCCTAACTGCCAGTCTCCCTGCATGTATTTCTGTGAACACTGGCTTATGCCACAGGTTCGGGTGATGCTGTTTCTTGTTTACACAACCACTGGCTTCTTGAAGCATCTGCCTTTTGCTCTCACCATGATTAAATTGTACAGGAAGAACATGTGTTTCTCAAATCTCCCTGCAGCCCTTTGGATATGACTGTTTTAAGTTTGACAAGGGGAGGCAAGGGTGCACATGAAAGTGTGCAGTTCTGAGTTTGTTCTTTTTGGTGCTTTCATATTGCAAAGATCAATAATTTACCTCCTGTCAGGTGAAACCAGGAGATTAGTTGCATTAATTTTTGAATGCTTTCATAGTGTGTGTAAATTGATCTTACCTTGCCGAAGTCATGTTTGCAACCCTGCCATAATTTGGTGGCAGGAGAGCTGAGCTGAGCTGTGCTGGCTAAATGTACGACTTAAAAAGCACTATATGTGAATAAACATAGCTGTTATAACAGGAGGCAGGGAATCATCAACAAACTGGTGGTTTGATGGGGCTGGGCACTGTTTTAGTTTAGGTTGCTTATTGGATTTTTCACCCAAGGTAATGTTTCATAGTTGTTTGTTGTTTTCTTCTCAAATACACCTTCTGCTCTTGGTTTTAGCTCATCATCTATACATACACCACAGAGCTTTAGGATTATTTCCAGTGCTCTCAAAATGGCCAGTCAGCCCTTACCCAGCTTTGCATGATTGCCAATGCTTCTTGTATATGACAGGGGTGCAGAAATGCTGTGCTAATGTTCGGGGGGCTATGTTTTCAGCTGAACCCAGAGCAAGTGATGCTGCTTGTCCTGGGCATCTTGGTGCAGTGGCACTGTGGTGGCTGAGGTACTGTGTGTGTTTGACCTGGTGAGCACTCAGTGGGTCTCAGTCTCCTCTTGCTTCTGCCTTGCTACCCAGTGCAGGGAAATGGTTTCGAGTGCCTCTGACTCCTCCCAGCTGGCTATCTGGCTCTCTGCATGTAGGTTTGGGCTCATCCAGTGGGCTCCTGGCACTGAGGAGCAGTCACTGTAGGAGGGAAGTGATGCCTGCCCAGCAGTATCTTTGTGTGGAGCGGAAGTCCTTCACAAAGGCATTTTTGCTCCATTATCCCTCTGCAAATGCTATGCTTGGTAGATATTATAGTGCCACCTAAAATGTTGCTTACTTACATTACCCTGAAAAAATGCTGGTGATAATCACCTACCAGCAGGCAGTGGTTCCCTCTGTGTTGAGAGGCATCAATTGCCTGCTGCAACACTGCTCCCCTCGACAGCACAGGAACTGCCCTTGGCCCACGGCACTGCTCTCTGTGCTACTGTGAATAGATATAATTCTCTGATCACATCTCTCATTTGTGCATTGATTTTGAACTAATGATGTGTTTGTGTGTGCATACCTGGGGGGGGGGAAAAAGGAAATACTAGAACTCCTCCTTCATTCTGGACTGTATAGCTCAGAGCTGCTGTGGAGGTACTGCATGTAGCACTGCTGCTGTGCCTGGGTTTTTATGAAGTCTTTGGAAAGATTTAATTAAAACTGTTTTCTCGACTTCATCTTCTGCAGAAATGGTCTTTTAGAGGGTCTACCCATGGGCTATTGTTTATCCAATTTAAGGTATTTAAATGCAGAATATTATTCTGGTGTATTTATTCTGTAGAAATCTAGGCTTAATTTTTTGCCTAAACAGTTTGGTGTTATGTGAAGGAGATGCAGTCCACGTTCTGCAACTGCTGTGAGAGGTGAGATTGAAATGAGTTTGACTGTCTTCTGCATTTTATCTAAAGCCTGCAGGTAACTTGGCCTTGTTGTGTCTGAACATCATAAGTATATATTATTTTTCTATTAAAACGTTTTCATACATATCACTGTCATTTATATTGTTCTGTATTTAACTAAAATATGTTTTCCTCCTTGATATTTTCTCTAGTTGTGGTCACTGTGCTTCTATTCAGTTTTTCTATACAAGCTATTCACTTAATCTCTAGTGCTTGCTTTCAGGGTTTGTTTATGAATTGAATATTGCGATGTTTCTAGGTGTTCCCACAAGTGCAACATGAAGGCTTACCTGTTGCATTTCCATTTCACCAGCACTCAGATTCCCCAAGTTTCTCAAATCACAGCTGACGATTCAGCCAAACCATGAAGTTACCTGTGCTGGTGATGAAAACATCATGCTGGTGATCAAAATTATCGATCTTTGCAATATGAAAGCACCAAATGAAAACACCCACTGCTCTCCTGTACTGGAAATCCCATTGACAGACTCGGTTACCCACAGCTCTTTTCCCCATACATCATCCCGGTTTCACAGACTCCTCTGCTTCAGGGAATTTCTCACCACAAACACAACTGACTTTCCCTACTGAAAATTGAGCCGCAGCAAATATCTTACATGGTCAATTCTGTTCACCCACAAAATATGACTGGCCCTTTTCCTCAGATCCCAGTCAATGCCTTCTCCTTTTAATTTGCTCTACTTTCTACCTTACACTTATTTATTTCTGCAACCATATTCCCAGGTCATTCCCTAGCCCTATTCAAAGGGATCGGGTTTGCATCTCCCCTGTGCAGGATGTCTCCAAAGTCAGCAGCTCTTTCTTTGGATAAAATGCAGTCCTTATATCTCTGCAGACCTTTTCCCTTGCCAGAAGATCATCCCGCTCAGACACTGTTGGCCTGGTCCAGCCTGCTCCCATCTCCCTGAGACCCTCTGTTCTTGCCAAACTCCGGCCCTTGGTGGGGTCCATCTCCCCTGAATGCAACCCTCTCAGCCAGGTGGACAGGTCCCAGGCAGACCCAGCTGCACACCCTGCAGGGAACTGACCAGAGCAACTCCTGGTATGTATCTGATTTTAAACTTGTATGCTTTTGAGTTACAATGCACAAGACCATACAATAGCTCCTATGCTTACAGTATAATTTCCCCCTATTAGTTTTACTTTCCTCCTATGGCGCCAGTCCTGTATTGTTATTCATTTTATGTATCCTTTATCATATTTGTCAGTAAGTCTCCAGCAGACACAAAGCAGCAGTGTTTGTTTGCAGCAGTACAGCTACCAGGGCTTGGCAAAATAGCAGTGTAAAATCATTTGCATTAGAGCTAATAAAGATAGCTGGAATGGGCCCCAAAATATGTTCAATAAACCAATAAGAGTGACTGCTGTTTATACTCCTACTTTAGTAAAACTAACTGGTTTTCATTCAATGTTTATAGTACTGTAATTGTGTGGTGTAGTATTTTACTGCAATTTAAAACTAATATAATGGTCAATGCCTGCCTTTAAATGCCGACAGTTTGCTAAATATTTCCGGTCTCATGCATCATGCATTTTATTTCCTCCATATAAGGGTAGGGTGAATGTCTCACCATGCAGTTCACTGTACCTCCTGGTAAATGCTGTTTCTTTTATTGTGGCCATTATAACTTTCACTTTGGAGAATAGAAGCATGTTGGGGTTTTTTTTGACCCCAATTATTGTTTTCCAGAAATCTTTTGGAGGATTAGAGAGATCATACTTTAGGAAAAGAAATATATGAATTAACCAATTAGTAGAATTACTTGGAAGTCTAGATGCTAACATGCTGCTGTAGCTTCCCTCTGCATTCCCCTCTAGCAAGTTCAGCTTATCTATCCCATGGAAATGATTTATTTAAAATAGAAGTGTCAGACCTTGAGACAATAATATCCTACCAAATCTAAATGTCTTGAAAATATGTGCTTATTCTGAAACATGCACATATTGGCTTCCATAAAAGAACATGCCTATTTTTTAGCTTGTTTGATGCACGCCAGCAATTTTTTACAAAGAGGATAACTGAGAGACATTCTTAATAATAATGACAAATAAATAACATCCCTTTCCCACAACACTTGACAATGCAAGGATGCTGTACAGGATTATTATAGGTAAAAATAACAGGCAGAATTTGCCTCTACACTGTGCCATACATGAAACAACAAATCAGTCCATACTAAGTTCATTTAGCCATATTTTACATCTTCTAGAACTGGAATTGTGTAGCCTACAAAACAATTTATATTTTATCTGTACCATCTAATTAATTAAATGGCCCCAGAGTACCAGACTCACAAATCTCGTTAATAGCTGAATACTGAAATAAAGGCTGTTCACCCCTACTAGAATAATATTTGCATATCTCCACCTGCGATGGGTAATAAGTACCTGCCACAAATCAGAATTATGAATTTTGCACGCCTAACAAAACCGCAGGGGAAATTATACCTCAGACATTCCATAATAATTGCAGCTAAGCTGTTTAGTGCCATCCACTTATTCTGCCTGAAGTGTTTAAAGCAGCAACAGTTGTAAATGAATTCAGGCACACATTCAAGAGAAAATGTTTTAAAAAGTTTTTCTGTCTTGCCATATGTAATTATCTTTATAGAAATGTTCATCTACAAGTTATAACATGCTCATATTTAAAATTGCAAATTAAAAAGTAAGCTCCTCCAATTTAAGTACCTTTTATAAAAGCATCTTTTAAAGTTTATTCTGATGATACAGGAAACAGTTTGGACCATGTTTATCCTATTGGTCTCCCAGAATTGGTGTTCTGGTCTATAAAGAACCACAGTGAGGGGCCTGATTTTCCAGTGCTTCTTTCCCCAATAACTAGCAATTCCTGGGGGAGAGTTAACTGTTAAAGCTTGGACAGAAATATACAGCAATGGAGATAGTCTTTCACTGGCCAGGGAATTGGGGCATTAAAGCAGGCAGCATGAGTTTCCAGTGATTTCTTTATTTTCATGACAGGAATGGAAACTGCATATGGAACAGAGCTGGGAAGGAAGAGACGTGAGATGCTAGTGGTCCCAGCTTCTGGATGGGAGTGTAATGGAATGATAATGCTCATAATGTAGTGGTTTGACTTCATGAGAGTCCAGAAGCTCTTTATAAGCACAGGTCCTGCTCAGTTACCCTCACTAGGACAAGTCTAGGAATTGGACTATGCTTTCCTTCGGGAACACAGGTTGCTCTGTGGATATGGTATCAATCCATCCTCTGTGTGTGTATCTGCTACTTGTGGCATTGTGTGACAATTCTCACTTTATCAACAGAAGCACAGAGACCAGGGCACAGGCAGTGTTTTGAAGCCTTAGCAGCACATGGTGCATGTTCCACCTGTCTCCAGGTGAAGATACGGAGACACGGGACAGCACCTGTCCCTGGTCCCAGACTGCCTCTCTGCAGGATCTGACAGGGGACAGGTCTTTGCTACTGCAAACATGAGGGATTAGGCAGCAGACTGGTGGTGACAGCCCTGCTGTCTCTCGTGATATGCATGCATGAATCGTTATATTACAGACTTTAGAGAAGGCAGCAGACCAACAAAAATAACTCATCCTTCACTCTGGTTCTCACTCAACACTTGGTGTTTTATAAAGGGCTGCGCTTTCCCTTTCTGCAGCAGAAGTAAACAGAGTCAAAACTGCAGTCTGAACTGTATTTGTGATCACTGAAATCAGCTTATAATTTTAAAGCTAGTCTTCTGATTTTGGGGTCTTTTCTCTCAGTAATGCACAGCATGGGCAAGCCTGGGTACGCCTAGGCTGAAGGTGGCAGTACCCTGGAGGAAAGGGAGACACAGGGGAACTCCATTTGTATCAGATGAGTAGGGCAGATACAGCCCAAAAGAAGGCACTAGATGGCAGGTGCAGAACAAAATGTCCCTAAGGAAACCATGTCCTGGAAATGGGCTGGCAGTGTGGGTAAGCATTCAAATGCACACATTTGTAGACAACCAAGCTCACCTGAAGGTCGGGTTTATGTTATTTTAACACCAGTCACTGCAGCCTTACAACATGCAAATATAACATCGTTAAAATGCTTGCTGTCCCTCCAGAGGAGGAGCAGGAGAAGCTAGGAGAGGATTGCTCCTGCAGAGGCAATGGTACCCTATGCCAAGACCTGCCAGTGGCACACAGACCCTAGGGAAAGAGGCCCTAGGGCACTGCAGTTCCTGTGCCTATAAACATCCCCATCTGTATGCCACAAGGGTAGCAGTCATTTTGCCAATGTTTTTAATAAAGGATTAAAAAAAAAAAATTAGGATCTATATATATTCAAAAGGAAGGGGCACAGTGCAGCAAGTCACAAGATGATGATTAAGTCAGGTTGTCTGATTCTGCCTAGAATGACAGCAGTGAGTCTAAGAGTTTAGGAAAATAGCTGAGAGCCTATTACCATGATGAAGAGTAGCTTAAAACTTCATTTCATATTTTAGCGGACTAATAGATGAGGTCACTATGGATTTTTTTTTCATATTACATAAAATGGCTATAGAAACTGAACCATAATATCTTACTAACTTACACATTAGCCCAGGGCAATAAAGATGTTTTTATTGGAGGCAGATTTCATGAAAATTTGTTCGGTTTTATCTCTGAATACTGAACTATGCTGAAGGCATTTAAGTATCCTGTTGGGACACTGTCCTGGAAAGCAGTAACTCTCAAAAGGACAGTGAGGTCATTGGAAAAGCTCTATTTTCTGCCAGAGGATCCTGCCCTTTCTCCTCTGTTCATCTGCCATTCTTTTGCCTGAGCTACGAACAGAGGCCAAATCACACTCTCAGACTGCAATCCCTGCTTGCTCTCTGATGGATTCAGATCTGGAACCAGCCAAACATGTCTGAAAGGGAGGCCCTGGTCCTCCTGCCTGTTTTGTTAAGTTTTGCTAAGTCTTCCTTCCTCTCTTTCTGCCAGCAGTGCAGGATCCTCTGTCTCTCCAGCAAGGTTGCAGGTTTGCTCTTCAGTTCTCATCTCTTACCTGCACCATTCCCCAAACCAGCAGGCTGGTCCCCTGCTGTAAATTGCCACTTTTCCCATCTTGTCTGGAAACAATTAAAATGTTTACCCCAACTTCCTCCATCTTATCTCGTCTTTTCACAGAACCCTTTTCTCTTACCCTGACAAATGTAGATCCAGTTCCTGCTATCCATCCAGAGCATTGTGACAGCCATCCCTTCCCCAACAGCTTGCGCTGTCCAGGCTGCCTCCCTCTGTGCAATACCTCCTTGCTAATTCCCTTGATTTCACAGATAACGTAATCTGCTTGTCATCTTCCACCCATCATCCATCACTTGGTATCAACCTGTGACTGTCTCTTGGCTCTTACTGTCATTACAGGAGGGTTACATTTTCTATCAAGTGCTTCATGTCTTTTCCTCCTATTCCTGCACTTTCTGTCCCTTCAGTTGGCAGTGATACCTCATAAACCTGGCTTCTAGCTGTGATTCATCACTGCGTGTTTGTAGTTTGTATGTTTGGAGGACTGTTGGCAGTTCAGGGGTTCTCTCTTCCCCACAAGTGATCCCTGCTCTCTCACAGACACTCACTTTGTTTTCCAGTTCCATTCTTGTAGAAGTTCAAATACATACAGAAAGTGGAAGAGTATCCCTTCGCTAGAGCCAAAGACTTTATAATCTATGCTAGTAGCTAATAACCTCAGGAAATGCTAATTTACTGCTATGTAAATGCAGCAGTGTATGGTCTTAGCAGCAGTGTTACTTGGGCTTAGCCCCCTTCCAGCTGTATTCGTATCAGCTGGTCTCTGTCTGAAAGGCAGATGAGGAGTTGGCATTAGTGGTTTCTTTCCAGAAACTATTATGCAGAGAATAATCTCTGATTGATGAGGTCGTGCCCCACTACCTTACAAAGAAACACATGTGTCTCTCCTAGATTTAAACCTAAGGCCATACTTGGCAATCAGTCAGCAGTTTCTCATTGATTATGACTGGCAGGGATTTTTATTATGCTTATTTTTTATTTTATTTCCTTCATTTATCTAAATCTACCAAATATTTCTGTTTAATCTTTCAATCTATAAAAAGTACAGATTTCATCTTATGTGATGCTTTAAGTATGTATGATAAAAAAATGGTTTTTTCTTGCATTTTCCATTCATATTGTAATTTTTTGTTCAAGCTTAAGCAGTTCACGTTTCATTAAAAAACCCCACACTATTCATATTTCTTTCATCCCTTATAAGATGGTAAAAGCAATGTTGCTTTGATGAAATTTGGCAGGTAAGAGGATGTGGTTGAATCATCTCAAACCCCTGGAGTTTTGGACCTCCAGCTATTATGGTAGAGAAGCTATGAGTATTCAAAAATTGGTCCTTTGTTTGCACTGCATTTCCAAGCCATCTGTAGCACACAAAAGCCACAGCTCTCTTTATAGTTCAGAATGAATATTTAAAAGTTCAGTTTTAGATTTTATTTGTAGCACTTCAAATCTCTCTATCCCATCTGTCTTGTGTCTCAGAGCAGTTACATTCGACCATACTAGGCAATGTCAGTACTTGGTCTTACAACTGGAAGTAAACCCTAGTTCTCTTCCCTTTGGTATCATAAAGTATGCACATGTATGATCAGGATCTGCATAGAGGACTGATAGCATATGGTTTTATGCACTAAATTATTATGTAAGTATTAATAAGCAGCTGCAAATATCGAGTCGTCCAGTCTGAAACTTGCTGTATGCTTCTGTAGGGTGGCAGAAAACACCAGCAACTGCGTAAGTGCTGCTGGTTCTGGATAGTGTAGCATGGCACCCTGGAGTGGCTGGCAGCATCCATCCCAAACTGGGCTGGCCCTACATTGTGAAGCTGTCCTTGGACCCACACGCTGAGCCTCGGCTTTCATAACATGGCTGAGAAGTGACAAACACTCTGAAGAAAAGAGAAGGCACAAGGATATGTTTCAGGATGAGGATACTCATGTCAGCTGGTGTGGAGGAGGCCATAGGGAAAGGGGTTGGAACTGCTCACTTCAGCTGGTGTTGGCGTATGCATTCATATAGATTCCTATATATATGCCTCTTTATTTCATGGAAAATTTAGTAAGAAGCACAGAGCTTCCTTAAATTACAGGAAAATAACTCCTCATCGTCTGCTTGTATCAGATTCAGTATTTTGTATCTAAACCTCAGCTGCATCTGACAACAACGTGCAATTTTTTTCTCTGCTATGTTTAATCAGATACCTGAAGTCACCTTTTCTGAATCAGTGGTGTGAAAAGAGAAGCAATGTATCTTTCAGAAAAAAGTGAAAATCATCTACCTCTCATAAAGGCATTCTTCAGTTCTGGTAAATTGTTCATTCTTTCTTTTTATTCTGTGCCCTTTCCTGAGTTTTAGTGGGATGTTTGTTAGACTCTTTAGGTGTAAATGAATCATTTCCCTTAATGGAGTTCTTCTCTTTAATATTATATTAGTATAGAACTATATAAGTTTATATATATATATATATATATATATGTATGTGTATATGTGTGTATTGCCATCTTTTTCTGGAAAAATGAGCAAAATATGTATGTTAACACGTTTCACTATGAAAAACTTCTCTGTCTCGACAAGGTCTTAAATACAGCAAGCATGTTGCAATTCACCATGAAAAATCTGTCCTAAGGGTTATGTTGTCTTCATATGAAATGAAATGAGTAAATGAATGAAGACTATGGTATCCTGAAGTGAGGTCCGGGGAATAACTGAAAGAATGGAGCTTGTAAAGCCAACAGTTTATGTTCTTAAGGATATCTTATATATCATCATCTCATCAAATAAACTTAGGGTAAGAATTTTTCAGGTTAGTATATTTTTACTATTTAATAAAATTAAAAATATTTATTTTAGAATACATGCAATTCTGACATATTTGGTAGCATCACAGAATATTCTGAGTTGGAAGGGACCCACACGAACCATAGATTCTTACAGTTATTTAGATAGATCGTTAAAGAAAGCTGTGTGCAAGTCTAGTAGGCACATGTTTTCATTCTTACTCAGGTCGTCCATGAGGCCAGATTCTTGCTTTTCCAAAGATAAGCACTTTGTATAGTATCTTAATTAACTTTCTCACTGAACTGTGAAGATTTATACCACTTTAAAGAACAAATGGAGCAATGAAGAAAGTAATACATTTTTTCTGAACTGAATAAATCAGAGGGAATAAACTGTTGCTTCTGGTAGCACTGCCTCTGACACAGAGCTCTGAACCTCACTGGGAGTCGTAGGTGTGCTTCATGGCTGCATTCGCATGAAAATAAGGGGTGTTTTTGCAGTGGTGGGTTGTGTCTTTTCCTAATGAAAGGCAGCCCTACCTTCTGGCTTTGCATTTACTTACATTTTCCTGTATGAGTTTTTTTCTTAGGCTTTAAAATAACGAACTTCTTTTTTGCACAGACCTCTGTCATCTCCTGCTAGTGCTCCCTGGAGAACAGACGGTCACAAAAGTGAACTGTGTTTCTGGCTGCATATAATGTCCGACTCCTGAGTCCATGAACTGCCCATACAACCATTCCTGTTGCTTCAAACAAGTAGTCCAAAGTAAGTATGAGAATTTGACTTTAAATGTTGTTTTGGATATTTTTTATTTGGGCAGCTTTTGTCTGGTATCGCTTAATGAGAGGCCGAAAAACAGAGAGAAGTAAAGTCATATAATGTGCCTAAAGCACTTTTTACTGAGATCAGTTCAGCTTACATGGCTGCAGTAGTGTCATGGGCATGAGCAGGTGACACATGCTTAGAACTTCTTGGGGCTGGGAGAGGATTCTGCTGGAGTTAAGAAAGGCATGATAAAGGCATTTATTGACGCTAAATTCTTTCTTGTCAATAGTTATCTAAATGTTCCACCTCACTGTACTTTTGTACGGAAATGGGAAGTAAGCTTTGATCTTCAGATTTTAAAATCTAACCTATAAAGAATTTTGAGGAAAGGTGAAAAAAAAATAATTCATCTACTGGTTTCCTTTACTTTGGGAAATGAGTGGGGAAAAAAGAAGGAATTTATGGAAGATGGGAATCAAGGCTCTTCTGGCTGATGCCCTGAGTTACTTTGCTAAAGACAGAGCTTGCAGAGTGTTGTTTGCTAACATGGGCTAGCCACAGTTAACTGGATATCAGGGTTTTGCAAAACTCTTCAAGTGAGGCAAATAGTCAAAAGAAAGAAAAAATGTCACCAATTTCCCTGTAATAAAGTCTCTAAGTAGATAACATAATGGAACCTCAGACCATGTCTTATGAAGGAAAAATATTTAAAACCAAAGACAACAAAAAAGTCTTTCTCTGGGGAGCTCTGTACCCTTTAGTCTCCAGCTGACCTATCTTGCCCTGTTGGAAAGGCCCGAGCTCCCCAGCGAGCTGCCAGAGCTCTGGAAGCATCTGGCAGCTTTTGGTCTGACTAATACTTAGAAGTCTCTAGGGCTGTCTATAGTCTCAAGAAATATATAATTTTTCATTTATTCTTTTATAAAGCTTTTGTTCCTTCTACAGAGATGTGTGGCTGATCCATTGTAAATCTTTGTTCTACATGGTAGTTTTAATCCTTTTGCTTTGTGTATATAAAAAGCTACAACTTTCCTGTGCTTTGCTCATCTTTATCCTCAGCAGTGAAGTTCTTTCCACAACAGAAAGTCAGTAGGGTGGAATGGCTGCTCCTGCCCAGCTGCTGCCTGCCCATTTGTGCAGCTGTCCAGACCTGTTCTCCTTTTTCTGCTCCATAGTGCATTTAAATATCAAGGTGGGGTTGGTTCTAATCCAGGATTTCTTAAAATGGGAACCTGGAGTTAGTGTGCTGAAGCTTTGACTGGTCTCAAAAAAACTTCCTCACAGTCTGAATTTCACAAGAGGTTGTTTTTTGGGCATCTCAAGCGTTGATTTAGGAAGTTTTAGACATCCAGATTTTGGATCTGGCCCCGCCATCCTGCAGGTACACAGTGAGACTACAAGCTGTAATCTCTCTAAGCAGAAAGATGTTGGAATAGGGTTCATCTCATCCAAGTGTATGTGTGCTCCCCTCTCCTGCCTTGCACACCAGGAACAAGCAGACAATAGCAGTGTTTTGCACTGAGTTCATGCTGTCTGATTGCATAATCCAGCTGCTTCAGTGTAAATCGAAAAAGATTTTGAAAATGTGCAGATGTCAAGTGCTGACAGAAAAAGCATTTAAAAATACAGGAACTCAGATTCTAAGAGAACATATAACCTGAATTTTTCAATTAATTCCACCTGTTTTGTCCTCCCCTTCAAAAAGTGAGATCTGGGGCTGCTGTGTGGCTGGGCTAAAAAAACCAGCACACGTCTCCAAGGGCTTACTGAAGTAATGTTTCTTTTAACATGAACTAGTGTAACCTAGGGACCACTTTCTTTAGGACAACTAATTCTGAAATATTCAGCAAACTTTCACTGTCAAATATGTTGCATTTAGTGCCATTTAATATCAAGGAGTGAGACCAGTTAGAGTGAGAGGAGAAAGATGGCTGTCTGTTAAATCCCAAACCCTATGAGGCAACTGCTTTTCCTGCCCAGCCATCAGCACTGCAGTGCTTCAGGGAGGAGGAGAGCTGTGGAGAATGAGGTAGAACATATTTTGGCTGTTCCTCCAGCCTGGCCCAGAGCATCCCTGCCCCCAGCTTGAGGAATGTGCTCCTCAGGAAGAGGATGGGCAGGAGTTTGGGTCCGGCTGGGCCATAGCTACAGAATAGGGTTGAACTCGGCATTCTGTCAGGCTGGCACGTGCTCACTCTGAGTGTGCAATTGCACTTCGAGCCTGGTGTGGTCTGTGCTAAAGGCTGGAAGAGGAGCAGCTGAAATAGAGACACCAAGGGCAAGGATGAAAGTCCTCATTCCAGAGTATTTGTGTATTTATTTTTTTACCCGCTATAATTTGTGAATGGCCAGGTCAGGTCAGAAATGCCCTTCTGTGCAGCACGGCTGGAGCAACAGTCTGGGTCCAGCCCTCTCTGGTGTTGCCAGCCTACCTCTTTTCCTTATCCTCCATTGGGAAGTTCTATAGGTCATCTCAAAATGAAGAGGATAAAAAAGGTACATTTGAAGTCACAGCATTAGGGTGCAAAATAACTAGAGGATTTGATATATTTTTATTTTTTATTAAATTTTTCCTTTCATAGGCTGATGACCATTTGGTGCCCTGTAGCTGAAGTTTAAATAAATATTCATGTAAATTTTGAAAAATAATAAATTTTGAAAAAGCCAGTGGGGGGTTGGTTGGTAGTGATGATGATGATTAATGCTGAAAACAAGAACATGCGCTCAAACCACATGTGTGATTTTCGTAGGTCAGTTTAGGAAGTTGCAGAGAAGGAGGATATTCAAATATTCACTTGTTTTTGTAAACCCAAAGAGATTTTTAGATCACATATTCACTGAACTTCCAGAATTCTATCAGGCTGCATGTATGCACTTGTTAGTCCTTAAACTAGTGAGATGTCATTAAAACATTCATTGACACAGCCAGTGTCTACGTTAGCTAGACCTTCAATATTACTAATTCAGGTCTTCCTGCATTTGCATGCAGCACCTCAACTACAAGGCTTTAATGCTGTTCTCTGTTTTGTTCTGCTGTCAGGTATTCAGCTCTAGTGTCTTCTCCACTGAAGAATTTCTGTATTTCTACTCTGAATGCAATCTGTTTTGTATGCTTGTGAACTAGCTCTAGGACTTGAAAAAAACTATTTTATATTCTGCACTGGTTAATTTTTCATTTCTCTGGCACCTTGGTGAAAAGTAGTCAACACAGTTAACAATATACATTGTGCAACAATAAATATTTTATTGGATATATAATCTACACAATTTACAAGTTTGATTTTTCTCTGGGAGTTTGAATAAATCCATAATTTTGAATACTTGGTGGAACCTCATTTTTTATAGTATACTACTCTATAATCACTGTAAAATGTATGATTTGGTTTTTAATGGGAACTATAGACATTACCTTCGTTTTTTCCTAACATTGCTAAACTCTAATAAAGCTATTTTATAGGGAGAGTAGTCTGGAAAAAGAAATATGGAGGTTTCATCCTGGGAACTTTATATAATTTATATGCTAGTAAATTATAGTGTATTCCTTACACAAGATAACATTAAGGAGTTCCTTCTTTAAAATACATCTAAATACTTGTATATCTAGTTTATATATGAATTTATTTTGCTGTTGTTTGGTTTTGTTGTGTTTTTTCATTTATTCTGGTGGAATGAACAGATTTCTTTATATATGTCTAGCTTGTGGTTCCTATCCTTCTCTTAAGCCCATTGTAATTAAGGAAAAAATTCTGTTCTTTTCTGCTCTAGCATTTCCAGTCTACACCTACAGGTTTATGTTTCTGTTCATGGTTTCATATACAGGAATGCAGCGATGGAGATTATTTGGTTTCTTTATATATTAATAGATTAGGCTTTTACTGTTGCACACACGTAGAAACTATACTTGATCCAGGAGACAAAAAGATAAATTACTCTGTATGCAGGGTATTGAATTCCTATCACTATATTGTGATATATTAATTCTTCTTTAATGCATTTATCCTCACTGTGTGCCTGTGAGATAGGGAGTCTAAGTCATAGTTGTCTCAAAGATTGGGGATTAAGCCACAAAAAGACCCAAAGCAACTCAACTGAGGCTGCACAGGATGTTTGTAGCAGAATAGTGAGAGATCACAGCTCTGAGTGGCAATGTTAAGTACAGGATCACCCCCCCTCTGTTCCAAGGCTTCAGTTCTTGCCTCAGAAGCTATGCTTTCATTTTGTTTAAATAAAATTCCATTTGAAATAAGCCAGCAGTTCTAAATGCAAGTATCGTAGTCTGCAAGACAACTAAGGGATTTTAAATACGATGTTATTAAGAATGTGATTCCCCACCGTTTTCCCCTGTTACTTTTATCTTTCTGGAACTATTGACCAAGTCTCTTGATGGAGCACAACAACATTAGTGCCTATTTGAATATAAACAAGATTATGAAAAGAAGATGTAGCAGCTGATGATTGTGGATGGGTTTCAAGTACATAGGAAGAAAAATATTTTCATGTCCTCCAAAGGACCAACAAAAAAAGGAGAAAATAAACAATGCCTACCAGAGCAAAGTTACCCAGCATAGCTGGCTACATTTAGGATGGTGAATACTTTCCAGAGAGGGAAAATGGAAGCTCAGGTGCTCAAACAGTTTGAAATGAGACTGGCAAATGTGTTCAGAAAACAATTTGTGATTAAAGCGTGTCTGTTCTGATTCTAATGTTTGTTTCTGTGAAAGAAACTCATTTTTGGTAATGCATTTGTTCCAAAACCGGTAGCCTAAATATTGATGCATGTTTGCAAAATTGTGCAGTAGGTGCACAGATTAGCTCAAGGTTCAGAATTCCCTTGGGTAACAGGAACTATCAGTTGTGTCTCCCAGATGAAGATAAATGTGTTTTCTGTTGACAAAACAGTCATCTTTATTCTTGTAATGGAGGACTTTAATACTGCTTTTTTTAAATGTCCTCCACCTTCCCAATATCTTTCTTTTCCACCTTATCTGCTCTCAAAAACTCAAGATGAAGTAACCTTACTGCACATAAACACTTCTTGAAGTTTCATTAACCTCCTCCAGCCTCTTTGTGTGCACTTAGTGACTAGAAGATCTTTACAACCACTTTAAAAGTGATTATTGTTCTGGCAGTACCCTCCACAAGGCTTGCTGTCTTGCCATTGAACTGAATGGGCTGTGCACAGGACAGTATCTTGTGTTTTAGCTGGGAACAGTAAGCCACAGATAAAGGAATTCAATCATCTTGTTGTGCTAAGTGGAGCAATTTCTTTGATTTTAGACCTATGGATCTTTGTGTAAAACTCCTTCTGTATTTTCTTCTTCCTTTAATATCTACCTTTTTTGTTTCTAATCATCCTTATCCAGTTCTTCCTTTTCCTTGTTAAAGATATAGCTGTAACTAGGCTGCCCCTTGCTTATCATCAGCAAACCCACCTTTCAGAAGGATCTATCTTTTTTCCATGTCTGAAGTCAGTAAGATTTAGCCTTGTCATCCTTTATGAGAGTCCCATCATTGACTATAACCCCGTGGTTGACTGCTGTGTTATGCAGAACTAGGCAGGCTGCAAGGATGTCAGATGTGGTATTGAGTCTGTGCTTTGACAATTGGAAAAGACACTGAGAATGAGATTTCACAATCCCAGAAGACCTTTGAGTGATCAATGAATTCTGAGTAAGTGAACTAGTAAGTGAACTTCTGCTGGTATGAGGACAAAATCAAATTAGATCCATTAGCTGTTTCTGTCCTGGATAGCCACTGTTGCCTAGAAATTATACAATAAAAAAGTAACTAAATCGGATGTATGAGACAGGGGATCAATGATGTGTTAGAATAAATGAAATATAGCAGTAAATCAAGCACCTAAAGTATAAACCATATTGTAAAAATTTTGACAATAAAGAGACAGTTTTCTATTTACAATATTCACAAAAATTAGTACTCAGCAGAGTGAGTAATAAATCTTGTTCAAAGTTTGTTTAGTAAACTAGTAATGTTATAAGACTGAGCTTTGATACATTCATAAGATACAGGCTCATCATGTTACAAGGCAGCATTCTGATGTGAAAATGCTTGTCTCATTATTAATAATTGACAGAGCACATGATGTTATTCACTACAGGAGCCTATTAACTGAGCACTGGTAGCAGGATATAGTTGCTTATGTATATTCCTGCTACAGCAGGAATAGTCTGTCCCTAAGTGTAAAATAAAAGGCATTAACTAATCTATGTAGTTTCCATTCAGTTCTTTGGACAGTGTCCACCTGCCACAGAGTAGATTAATGTGGTCAATGTGGAGAACAACTTCTCAAAGTCCGTACCATACCTTGAAGCTTCTCAACTGTCCAAAATTTTGCATTTAAGAAGGGAATTGCTGCTGAAGTGGGGCCACTGACTACAACTAGTGTTTATTAATTTCTATGAATATTAAAGAGAACATCCACCAAGGATCAAAGCTGCTTGTGATTGGCCATGTGCCTGTGTTCTGTGATGTTCACCACTTTCTTCCCCCTCTGCCTGACATGCCAATGAACATGGGTCATTGAAAGAGGCAGCTGAGTAGGATCTGGTGATAGCTATGACTTGAGAAAGTGGAAGTCATAATTCATCACTCAAATCTGAATTAACAGCTTCACCCACATCCTAAGTTATTATGTAGAGAGGTAAGAACCAGAAAATTCTTTTTTTGTTTGTTTTGTTTTCTTCCTTTAAGAGAAAGAAATTATATTCAAAGCTTATAACTCTAAGGTCCTTAATGGGTTTGCAATTAGTCTGCAATTGTTCTTGTTTCTTCAGGGACAAGAAAGCCTAAAATATCCTGGTTTGTCATTAAAATTATCAGATTTATAGAACCAGTATTTTGTAGTCAGTGTAGCCTGTTCTCCCAAGTGGCAGGCAATATTGATGACATGTCTGCAAAAGGTGGGTTAGATGGTCCAAACTGCTGAACAGTAGCAAGGGTACTGATGTCAGTGAAACGGAGCGTTCTGTGCTAGAGCAGAGCTTGGAAAGGGATGTGATCTTTTCACCTTGGGAGAGGAAGCAGAATGTTGTTTTCTCATTCAGGTTAATCTTATTTATAAAATGCTAACTTTATATCAGTTAAGTTGCAAGATGAAATTTTTTCCTAATAATAAATCAGCAAATGACTTGTAGATATACTGAGTTACAGCATCTATGGCATGTCATTAGGATGTAGCAAATGGTCCCTAGATGCTGTATTATATTCAGACCAAACCTATTCTTCTCTTCTTAATTAGCAACTAAAAGATAAATAATTTTGCTGTCATTGCAGCACAGTAACAACTAGGGCAAGGCAATGACCAGTAAGCTTTGCCCTAAATCCTGTAGCAATAAATGTTCAAACAAAAAAATCTCCCCACCCCCACTTCTTACTTTGATTTATTAACTTGAGATGAATGATTTTGCTGTCAAAGTCTGTCAGTGCCATGCAATGAAAATAAAATCGGTGGCAGTGCCTCGTGTATGAAGCCACTCATAGTATCTAGCCTTAAATATTAGCACTGAAGCTCCAACTCTAGCCTGCTCCCCACCCCCATTCATTAGCTTTCTAAATCCTCCTGTCTTTGTGGAATCACTGCAGCAAGTTGAAAATGATATATGTAATGAAAACCCCTGTCTGCCTAGTGCAGAGAGGGTGGAGAAAAAGACTTTGCTTAACAGTCACTGCTGTGCTGATTCCAGCAATGATTAGTGCAGACTTTGTTAGAGAAGCTCAAGAGCAGAATATTAAGGCACAAAAGGGAAACTCATTGTTTCTAAAGATTTGTATCTGCCTGGCTGGTTTTGTTTCCTTTTTGGGCACTATGACAAAATGCACTTAGATAATTTAGTGGGAAAGAAATGCATATGTCTTTGAGGCTTTGTTATAATTTGGGTCTATTTTCAATCTTGTGCTATAAATACAATATTATCTTTTCAGTATGGGTACCTGATGAGCAAGAAACCATACAGTTTCTGCTTCAAGTGCAGACAGAGGCAAAGGGAATGACACTGCATCATATTGCAGTCCAGTTCAACTCAGTAAATTGTGGGTATGGGCAAAAATATCAACAGATAAATATTTCTGAGTTTTTGTTAACTATGTACACACAACAAGATGTTGGCTATTTAAAAAAATATTTCATAATTTTCTGCATGACACACAAAAGATTTGATTTCTCAGAAGCACTGGATTTCACAGTGCTGATGTAAGTCAATGACAGTGTGGGTGTTTGGCATCTCTGATGCCAAGCTATAGTTGTACCTGGTAAGTCAGGGTAAGGAACCTGGATATTTAATAATCCTGTGCATAATAGAGGACTCAAGCACATTCTACCTCATAACGTGAAACAAAATCTGTCTCATAACTATACAACAGTGGTTATTTTCTTGATGGGAATGTAAATTTATTATAGTCCAGATGTAGCAGAACCTAAAAGACCAGCAATGCAACTTTAGGCCTTGAAGCTCTATGGCCATCCCTTTGCTTTCAATGAATCTATATACAAGCTGTTGTTGCTCAGGCACAGAAGGCTTGAGATGTTTGCATTCATGCATACACCACCACATTCTTCCTTCAGGTGTCTGGACAAAATTTCATTTGTTTCTGAAGCTCTTTTATGTCACTGGACTGTAGAATATGTCTTGGAGACAGATGTTGTTCTTAACTGTTGGACTTTATAGTCAGATTGTGTTGTTAAAGATGCTTTTTAATTGACTTGGTATTTATCCCATGTACAGCGTATAATTCAACTGTTGTTTGTATCCTGGTATACCTTGAGGTGCCCATGGAGATAAAAGCTTGTTTAATACCCAACATGCTGGAAATTTGTATTATGAAAAAGTCCTTGCCCTGAAGAGTTCTATAATTTTCAACTAACATGATGTGAAAAACAGGAGGAAGGAAAATGGAAAGCATGGGGAAGTGAAATGAGTTGCCCAAGTTCTTTCAGCTGGTTTCCAGCTTGTAATCCAGTCCCTGAGCAATGAATCACACTGCTTACCAAAGGCCAATTTGTGAAGGAATGAGCTCCTACTGCGAAGCAACAGGCTAGTACATGCCTATTGACTTCCCTGCCAGATCTTCCCAGTCTTGGCTCTATGCTGTGCTTTGCTACTCAGCACAATGTCCAAAAACATTCACAGCATAGCTCAGGCAGCAACAGACTTGGAGAAAGCCACAGATTATGCTTTTGTGTGTGTGTGTTCTGGATGCATGTATACAAACTCCTCAGGATGGCAGAATATTACAAACAGCTACAACTACATTTGATTAATGTCTTTCTCAAAATCCACTTTGAAAAACAGCCTCAGGTATTAAAATGATCGACATGTAGTGCTAATCAGAATGATGCATATTTTTAGGATACAAGAACTCTGGGCTAACAGTTCTGAGTCTAGAAGTGCTTACTTTTTTTCATAATCAAAGATACACTTTTCCTTCTGCAATCTTAGCATCAGACTTCCTGAACCCACTGGGCTCCTGTCGGGGTTTATGGTCATATATTACTGAAGAACAGTGGTCTTCTCCTTTTAAATTGAGCAAATATGGAGATATTCTTACTTTCAAGTTCTGTGCCTTTTAAGCTATTGTGATGCTTAGTAGAGATTCCTTTAAAAAGATTCATTCTTGCTGAAGTTTGCTTTCTTTCCTATTATGATTCCTTCATTGCATATATTAGATACTGAATTTGAGTGAAAACATCAAAAATGTGTTTATGCCAAATGCTCTCAAGTTCTGAATCCTATATTCTGTGGATCGTAGGATGTGCTGCTCTGTTGTCTTTTACTTTTCTCCCCTGACAATTTTATTTAAAAATAGCCAGAGAGAAACAGACGAGAGCGTAACAAAAGGTCCACACTGTACCATATCCCCTCCTCCAGCCCTAAGTCCCTTGTTCTAACAGAACTCCTTTCCTTTCCCCTTTGATTTGCACAAATCTACCTTCAGAATTTTTCAAACATTGCAGTGCATTAAACACTACAGCAGATGGTGCTTTTTGACGATGCCTTTCTACATGAAGCAACATTTTGTAGTGTATGCTGCATTATCAAAAAATCAAACATGTAATTATGCAAATATGTATGCCTTTATAATAATCAAGTTTTATTGTAAATGGTTGATGCACATCAATTTGATCCTGTAGTGCTGCTTTAAGTGCAGTTTAAGTGGCTTTTCAGTGTACCCAGAGGCAACACAAATGCATCTCTGGAATATTAATAAAATCCTGAATCTTTGAGACACCAACTGGTACAGCATTGCTTATACTGATTGAAACTAAATGCTAATCCTTTCCTTTATTTAAAAAAAAAGTACCCTTTGTTATTTAAAACACTGATATTAGTGCAATATAAAGGGCCATTTTATTTTAAATTGTATTGTAGTGTAGTTGTTAAAATAATGCCTAATCATACTGTATTCAGATTCTACAATGTAAATTTGATGAGACAAGAATCTAATAATTTTACAGGCATGAATACAGAGATGTAGATTAATATGTCCAGTTTTTATCTTTCTGTAAATTTATTAAGGAAATATCTGTTTTTATATTTCAATCCTGAATGTTGCAGCTTCCAAGTAACCAATTCCTGAATGTTGGCTAGAGATGGTTTTGCTTGCTTGTGAAATTCAGTGAGCTAGATACTCGTGGAAAAAAAAAATCAGCAAGGATTTTGACATCCATAATGAAGTGTATACTTTATTACTGATCTGATCCTGGCTTTTATACATCGGTTAACTTCATTGGTCTAATGACAGCCGTCTCTCTGAATGCACACATACAAATTCTGCTGTGGTTCGAGTCAGCAGATGGGCTGTGGATACAGATAAACCAAGACTGTAAATTATGTTTTGCCTGTTTGTTCCTCCTGTTCCGAAAGCAGGGCATGAAAGGAGGAGATTGCGCTGCTCACTGAGAGAAAGCAGTAGATATGCCATGTCCCCCTTACCCGTTCCAATAGGCTGGGTGTTTATTTTTGGGGGTTGCTATGAACAGAAGCTCTGTCAACCTGGACTTTCCTCAAAACTAATTTCCTGTAAACTTTGTGAAGCTTTATAAGTTGAACTTTCACTCTGTAAAATTTTTGCCTTCCTTTTGGATCTCTGTTTACGATTTACCTTCCTCACCATCTCTTTGTCTTGCAATTTTTTTTTTCAGGGTGCTGGTTGTTGTCTCTCTGCCCTTTGTCCTTCCCCTGCCTCTTTCAAAGCTATTTTTTGATTCCTCTCTGTGCTTGTCTGTTACTCCCCTTTGCTTTTTCCCCCTCACAGATTTTGCCTCCTCTGTCAGCCTTCTGCTCCTCAGATTTTTTTCCAAATGTTTCTCTCAGTTTCCCCATTTGGTTCCTTAGTCCTTCCACACGTGTGTATTTCCTAGCTCCCATTCTGCTTTCCACATTCCCCTTCCAGGTTTTACTCTGTCTGATTTCTGTGTTTATCTTTTTTATTTTCTCCCTGCTTTTCTCAATTGAGATTGGTTTAAAATATTGCAGGAAAAGCTGCTCTTGTGAAATTTCATCCATATTGCTCTCGGAGCAGCTGCTGTCCTGGCACTTCCAATACTGAATCGAACCTGAGCCTAGGGGATAGGAGGTCCTTAAAGGATCAAAGCTCAGCTTCAGAATACTACCCAAAACATTGGCAAGCAGAATATGAATATAAAACCACAGGTGATAGCAACTGAAACCTCTTCCCACAGTTTTGGCATGATCTGGTATTTTAAGAGGGGGTGGCTGGTTTGGGGTTTTGGTTGTTTTTTTTTTCTTTCCTGAAATAAGGGATTTCCGTCTCCTCTCATTTAGCATTCTTGTGACTCCGAACGAGGGAACAGACATCATGCATTTAGAGAAGGCCCTAGGGCCCCCAAAATTTTTGGTACATTTTCACTTTTTTTCTTAACATATAAGCTCACATAAATACTAAGTTTTGAAAAGCTATCACAAGAAAATTCTGTGTTAATAAACTTTCTGCTCTTCCTGAGGCAGCAGATTACTTAAAGTAATCAGAGATCCTGAAAAACAACTGAGGGAATTTTCTAACCTGAAAAAAGCTCTTCAGGAACTTCAAATTAATAGAAACATTTTCATAAAATTATAAAGTTGAAAGACTTAAAGGAATAAATTTGTAAAATAAATTACTCCTGCCCTTAACTTAATTCTCATGTATGCAAATGTGAAAGCAAAATTTATTACCAACACAATGAAAATTGCTGAGTTACCGTTTTTATCAGCTATGAACACTGAGAACTCTTCTTTTTAGCACTATATTTTTTCTCATTATCTTAAATGACATTTATGGTAAAGCTACTCGCTTTTGAAAAAGTAGGCCTTTATATATAAATCCTGTATGTCTGTAGCACTGAATCAGAGAAGCTGCCTGAGTTAACTTATTTGATTATTCACAGAAGAAACCACCCAGGCTCCTGAAGTTCAATGAGCAAATGGTTTTTCCGTAAATCTGTTTGTATGTGAAAAATCTGTAAGTACTATTACCTTTGGATTGCATTTAATATTCAGAAACCTAACAATACCCTGCTCTACTTCTGATTTTGATTTCAGTTGCATGGCATTTCAATCTTAATTTAAACACAATAATAATGAAATCTACATCCAATATCTTGATTTCATTTGTAAAGCCGTCTAGATGGCCACACAATTTGGTAGGTTTTTTTCTTAAAGGTTCTGTATTGGAAATGCTTCAGACATGCTTTGCCTGGGTCTTCTGTGGGGCAAACTCTTAATTAAAAGAGCATAGTATTTGACTGTGATTTTGCACTGCTGAAAAAAAAAACATAGATAAAACTATAATTTCATAAATGGCAGTTTGAAATATTTTATTAAAGATCTGTGAACTTGCCAGACAAATTACAAAAGATCTGAAAAAATATTCTTAATGGAGTAAGGCTTGATATATATACTTTAAAACTATGAAATGATAGGCAACATTCTGTCTTCAAAGAGAAGTTTGAAACTCATGGTCAATTAATACAGTATTTCATAAGATATTTGTCTTTCCAGGCTGCATCAGTTACATAACAGTGAATAAACCATGACTAAAATAACAGCTCAGCAATTGTCTGGTGTTTTGTTCTAGATATGCAAACATCTGATTACTGGTGTGGCTAGCAATCCTATAGAAATCCTTATGCAAGCAAAGAAGTTTGGTTCAGGCACAAGGGATTTTACTTCCAGCTTATATCCAGTGGTGTATAGGTTGTCCATATCTCTTGGTTTACTTTCAAATGTGTTTCCAGACTTTATCCTCTATTCTACTTTCTCTGGTGGTCTATATTAGACTGCAATTACATCTTAAGTTACAGATCTTGAAAGGAGTGTGAACAAGGTCTTAATGTGGTTAGAGATTGCAGAACCAAAACATTTAAAGGCTTCAAAACCCTCATGAGCTCCCATTCCCTGCTTTGCACAGTGAAAATCAGCTCATCACTTTGCGGTGAAGGTATCTGGTACCTTCCCAGGAAATACTCCTCAATGTTTCAGTTGCTGAATTCCTCACAAGACCTTCAAATGAACACCCATTCTCATTATGATTTCTTCTGGTTGGCTGAAATGCTTTACCTGAAATGCTTTAGCTCTGACCATTTATGATTCTGTTTACTCTTTTAGGGATAACTTATCTGAATGCAAAACCTAAGATGTGTCAGTGCAGGTGTTTTTACATGAAGGTGGCTGGCTTAATGATTGCATTGAAAATAAATATATCTTCATGATACTCTGTAGAGAAAAAAAGGTAAATACAGACTGTTTATGTTTTATTTTTTAATGAATCCTGCTAAAAACCCCTGAGATCAGCTCAGTTGGTTAGAGCATGGTGCTAACAACACCAAGGTTGTGGCTTTGATCCCCGTATGGACCATTCACTTAAGAGTTGTACTCGATGATCCTTGTGGGTCCCTTCCAACTCAGAATATTCTGTGATATTCTGTGGTGTGATGGCAGCCGTGTAATATACTTTACAAGAGGACCAAAGAATATACCTACCTTGGGGTGGCTAAGTTAGCCAGAACTGTCAATGAAATGTTAAATAATTAAATTGTTTTAGCTATTACTTGTAAGTGAGTGCTGGTTTTAATTGCACTTTAATAATGCCATGCCCTTTATAACCAAAATTAATGTTTTCTGTCTCTCTGTTTTTGAAGTACATGTCAGTTTAATTAAACTATTAATGGTAGACGGATTTTTAAGTACTTTATATTCTTCATTAAATTGTATCTGTTCAACAAGCATAAACAGGAAAATAGACTCAGTTAGAAGCAGATTCACGTTCTGCCTGATAAATCATTCATCATCAGATAAGATGATGAGGCATGCTTGTTTTTTTGTAGGCTCACAATGATAAACAAATCCACTTTTATATTGTAATATTTATTGAGTTCATAGAAAAATAAACAAGACTGTTCACTTTTCATATCAACAACAGGCCTGAAAGCTGCTGTTTGCATTTATGACTGGTCAGTCAAGCAATATCTTGATGCTCTGAGGGTCAATCTTAGTTCATTTTGTCTGAGGTGCTTGTTAGCAGAGCATTTCTCTGGTCTAAGATATAGTTCTTTCAGGGCCATTCAACTACAGTAATAATGAATATTTCTACTGTTCCTGCTGTGTTACCCAATTGTGTCTGGAAAGAATTAAAATATCTTTTGATTTGGCAGAAATGATATATTTATAATGCAAATGTTGAGTAAGTCTCAGTCCTTGTAGGATCCATTGCAGAATCCATTGCAGGAAGGCTGATGAAAACAATTTTTTTAAGATTGTACAAGACAAAATTATGGCAAAGTCATTTCTTGTCCTTTGGTGAAGTCCGCAAGTGCTAGTGGGCTGTTAATGGGCTAACAGGCTGAAATTAGGAAACACTGCAGCAACTGCTTGTGATACATTCCTGTGCATATTATACGGGCAGACAAAGATGTAACTGGTTATAATAGAGACAACAAATGTCCTTCCTTTGTGTGGCAGATCAATCAATAGCTAGGCATGTGATCTTGTTCACTATTATGTTAGTAATGAAACCTTCTTGTGATGTGACAACTGTGGAATAACATTTGGTCACAAAGCTGGTGTTAACAAGCACAACTGGCACTCTGGTAATTAGACTGATTTCTGGTCTACTTTCACAGATTGTCGATAAATGCAGTAAACAACAGGCTGCTTTCTTTCAGAAGAAGTTATATGAAGTTGTCATCCATTTGATGGTATGTACTGTACTCTCCATCTTTTATCAGATTCTGGCAAGGTGGAGATGTACAATATATTTCTCGATAAAATAATGTTTCACAGCAGAAACTTTGTGTGCATTGTTCAACAATCACCTAATTAACCTCAACCTTTTTTTCCCTTGGAAAGGGTGTTTATTTCTCAGTTACAGGTATAGGCAGTTAGATGGAGATGTTCTTCCTCAAATTTTCAATGTTCTCCCCTCTGATAAAGCTGTGGCTGCTGTGTACAGCCATTAATATTGTTTAAGAATAAACTGAAATATTAAAAGCCATTGGCTTGATTTAAAGGCCAAGAATACAGATCTCATACAATTGTAGTATAATTTGTTACATTAAACAAAATAACTAAATTCAGCCACAAATGTGCTAGCCAGCTTTTCCATCACCAGTTTAGGACTGCTATGTCAAATCTCATTTACTGTGGTTTGCTCTTTCTGTAGACCTGCAGTAGTGGAAAGCTGAACTGTTGTTTGTTATTTTCACCTTCATGGCAGAGTAAGAGGGAGTGAGACCTCCTTCCCTAGACTGCGTACCTCCTCCAAGCCTACAGGCTGGCTCTGCACATAGGAAAATGAGTGAGTGCTGTGATTCTGCCTCCTCTACTTCCAAAGCGGAAGAATTGAGTCAACTGAGATGTGTCTGGGGAGCTGCTCAGCTAATTTTGCATTGGCTGCATGGCAAAGCTTAAGCTGGAGGTACAGTAACATGGGCACTATAAACCAGAAAGAGTTTCTATGCTTGCTCTCCTTTCACAAGGTACATTCAGAAACAGTGGGAAGGGGATGGCCAATAGGGACAGTGCTGTGGCATGACTGGGCACTGGTGCTACCTGGCACTTTGCCCAGATCTGCTAAGACCAGATCCATGCTGATTTCAAGAATCCTTACTGGATTGACTGATTTGACTGAGAAGGGTTTTTTCTTGTGCTGAGCCATGTTTTGACCACTTATTGTAACCAAATTCACTTTGAAAGATTGAGAGAGCAGTGAGCATTTCTTCATGACCATTATCAATATTTGCCAGATCCTAATTCCCTTTACAACCGATGAAAAGCAGTAGGAAAGAGTGTTTTACAGTGGGTACCTAATTTTATGCAGGATTAAAGCAGTAAGATGCCTCATTAGTAATCAGTGAACATAAAAACTAAATTCACACTCATAAACCAGGGAGAGGTTTTGGACAAGTTCAGAGGTATCAAGAAGTTAGAGGATATAAATAGCAGTGAATGCAGAATGCTAATCTGAATGGCTGGAAACAAATATCAGAGGTGTCTGTTGCTACTCCCTTCAGAGCATTCTCTGTTCTGACAGACCTGAGCTCTGCCTACCTGGAAAACCAGTAGAGAGCAATAATCAGTGGGTAACACCAGGCTGGGAATTTTCTTGGTGATGTTTCTTGCACAGGTCCCAGGGAGGCAACACAACTCCTTATGGGTTGGGTCCAGTTGGTGTATCAGACATTCCATTCCTCTCAAAGGGGAGTTGCCAGTGACTACTACCTTTCTTTTTTTCTTAATTGAGGAGGTTGTGATGTAGGAGGTAGGCTACCTTGCCCTAGGTGATGCCTCCATCTTGGAAGAACCTTCATCTGTATTCTCATTTCACTGGTCCTCAGGTTCCAGGGCCTCATATGTATTGTATAAGGGCACCTGGGAAGGAGAGGTAAGTCGGGGCTTCAAGCAGAAACCCATTTCCACTCCACACAGTCCTAGCTTGGTTGGGAAGGGACTACAGGAGGGCTAGGTCTGACCTCCTAGTGAAAGCAAGATCAGCCATGAGGCCAGACCAGGTTGCTCAGAATTTCATCTGGTCTGCTCCTGTGAACCTCCAAGAATGGAGATGACACAGCCTGCCTGGGATGCTGCTTCACAGCTCTTCCCCTGCCCAGAAATCACACTGAAAGTATAAATGTGTATTTTCAACAGTTTCTTCAGTTCCAACGTGATATAGTTTGGAATCAGTGCTTCTCAGAGCTTCATGTAGATTTCTATGGCTAAGCCTCACATCTATTCATAAAAGACTCAAATCTGCTGCTGAGGCAACACCAAGATTGCATTCACCTGTCAATGGGAGTCCATAAGCAATGAATATTTTTTTGCTGCAGGAAGTGAGAAAATAAAATCTTAGCTGATAGGAGGGATGGGGTTCCAGCACCACTAGCTGCATTAGGTAACAAGAGAGTTAATGTGATTTAAAAAAGAGGTGGTTGGTTGAAGCATGTGTGAAAGCATCACGTGTTTGGAGAAAGAACCTCTGCACTTGGAAGGTAAGTGAAGAAACAAGACAGAGATGTTTTGCCATTTGTATAATTTAAGCTCTGTTGTTTTGAGGAGGTTTTACCACACAGATTACTTTGCCTGAGTATGACAATGCAGAGTGTTTCCAGCACGTGGCTGGAAAATCTTAGCCATAGCTGCACATATTTAGACCTTTTCGGTGCACTGTCTGTACAAAAGGTTTTTGTCAGGAAGAAGCACAGTGTTCTCCCTTCTTAAGTGTGTATTTCACATTCAAAAGTGATTTCTTTGGTAAGATTGAATAAATTCTAGTTTACTAGCTTTGATTTTAAAGAAATATAAGGAAGAGAGTACAAGTTGCCTTGGCATTTTGTGTTTATTTGTCATCAGTTACTTCTATATTAAATTGTTCCACTTACAAGCTAGTATAATTTTTTTCCTAAGTGCCTGCTGCTCCGTCTAGTTGTGGAAAATGAAGCTAAGTTGTTTATGACCTGAACTGTACTTCATCACTAACCTTCAGCAAATGTACAAGTTCTGGAATGAGAATAAAGCTTCACTGGTGGTAGCACAGCATGAGGCAAAGTATAATGCATATTACTGTGGTGCACCTGTGCTGGCTTTCCCTTGCTTATTGAGATAAAAAGTGCGCTTTATTAGCAGGCAGATAGGTAAAGCTTAAGAGGCCAATCTTCTCTGCCTGGCATATGGGGTTCCCATTAACATTAGTGAGTAAAATGGATATATTTTGACAAGAGAGCAGACACTTGAGGGAGCAGATAAGTGCAGAAACAAGGTGACATTTTCATAGTCACTTTTCAGACCAAAACTGAACTTTTAGAGTCTCTAAATGTAAAGATTGCATAATGTGTTTGTATTACTTAATAACTGTCAAAATTCTAGTGAGGAAAGCCAGGTCTGGTCTCGACCTTTAAGAGAACAAAGTGCCAGTTTCTCCCCAGCCCATGCTTAGGCCTGTCCTCAGTAAAACACCTCTTTGATACCTTTCCCATACCCTTAATAGTTATCTTCTAGTTTTCATCTTCCCTATGGAAATGACTAATTAAAAATTCTTTAAGAAGGAAGCTTTGTCACTATGTAGAGATCTCAAAATTTTTTTTGCACCTTTTCGCTCTGATTTTGAAGGCTGTAGTTGCACGCAAGAAGGTTATAAAAGGATGACCACAGATTTCCTTCTGTCGATGGACCGAGGCTCTTCAACCTCCTTTGGTGTTGCAGCCGATGCAGTCCAGACCTGTCGTCAGGGGAGGTGCATTGTGATGGCCGGAGGGAAAGGATCAGCCTCTCACTGAAATGATACAGATGGCAAGTGTTTTCCCAGTGTTTAGTTTAGGTAAAGACAATTCTCTTCATGTCTTTCTTCACAGGTACAACATATCTGTCTTTCCAATTTCTCACTGAAAGTTAGATCCTGAATTTCTAACTTGACTGGATAAGGCAACTCGCCAGAAGAGATGAGAGATCAGCTGAGCAGGTTTCTAAACTCGGTTTACTGGGGAGCCTCAGGCTTATTCTGGCTTTTCAGGCTGCAACAGTAGCCAAGAACATTTATTCCCATTTCCACTTGGCAAAGAAGATTTTTTTTTTCTTCTCTTTTCTTTCAGCTATGTGCTTCATTTCAGTTACTTCTGTCTTTCCAAAATCCAATTACTGAAGAGCTACTTTTTGGATGCCTTTAGCCAATACCCTGTGTGTCCATTTAAAACAGCTAGACACAGATGATGTATAACAGCTTTTTGGTTAAGTGGCAAAACTGAACCCAACCCAGCTAAATCTGAATCAGATGGTTTAAGATGTTTTTTACTAAATTAACTAAAAGTTATTTATATTCTACATCCAAGGAAAAAAAGCTTAAATATTTGATGATTCCCCCCCCGTATTTTTAGTAGGTATTTTTTTTCAATCATAATGCATTTTCATTTCAGAGTGTAAAGTTATTTTTAGAAAAAAATCACTGTGGAATCTCACTTTCAAAATGCTAAAAACCGTTTCAACATTTAAAAAAAAAATCCCTTCTGCTTTTTCAGCCAAAGCTCTGTCCTGTACTGAGCTCAATAACAGGAATTGTCCCCATTCCCCTGTGCCTCAGTTTGTGAGCGAAGGTAGTCCTGTGGGGTGGAGGGGCTGTGTGGCCCTGCCTGGAGTTGTGGTCAGTGCCAGACGCTGCTGTAAGTGCTGTCAGTGATCTGCTCTGTCCTACATGTGTTACTGCTGTGCTCTGCAGACTCAGTCAATTGATTCCAATAATTTTCCAGGCTCACCTCAAAGGGCTGCATTTGTACCTATGAAGCTCCTATGATCACAGTCTAGGCAGGGCATGATTAAAGAAGAAGAGCCCACCTTTCTGCTGCCCAGCCAAGTTTCATGAACTTCTTGGTAAATTCAAAACCTGGTTACTTTTACAGTGTTTTGGCTGGGGAGATGGTTTCCTGACACATTTGAGGTCTCTTGTCACTTGGAAACATTGAGCCAATTTAGCTAATGTTTTAATTTTTGTTGGATTTATAATTGTGGTCATGTGTCAAGAGGTCAGTTTAGAAAGCTTGGTAAGCTGGAAAAGCTAGCAACAAATCGAATCAAGTGAATATCCTTTCATTTCAACACCTTTTCCTCTCCTTGTTTCAAGCCCAGAAGGAGGCCTTAAAGTTGATGAGAAGATAAATTCAATTACAGTTAAAGCTAACTTTGGCTCTTAGCTCTCATACTACCTTTCCCCATCTTTGCCATCCATCCTATTGCAATTGTTTAGATTTGCCCCAATAGTAGTTTGCCTATTAGCTTTGCTAATGAATTTACTAGTACAGAAGACCACTTTCAAGACTGTCCTAAACATAATGAATGTAATTATTTAGCACAAAACCAGGGCAGCATCTTTTTCTCTCTTGACAAGAATAATTCTTTATTCTCTCATTAGCTATGTGCCTTGGTCTCAGTAAACTAGTTATTGACCTGCTCATTTAAGGAGCTTCACTCTAAATGCTTCTTCCCTTATTTAACTCAGACAAGTTCCTCTAATTTCCCCTCACCATGCAGTGCTAGCCGGTAAAATGTAACCATTGTTCATTTGTTGTGAAGAGAGCTGGAAGACAGGAAGCTATTCTTAGATGGATGCTCAGCCTCCTGAGCCCTGCTTGCTTGTCCCTGGTTATAATGGATACAAAACTGTATGGGGCTTAGTAGACATCGTGTAAACTCTATAGGAAATCTGAGCCAATGAATCATGGAGACAGACCCCCACTGAGCATTGTGTGTCTGAATAGACTACAAATAGATAGACAAGCAGCTTAAGCAAGTGGCTTTCATATGACAAGAATGCATAAATTAGAAATGAATTGAGAGTGTCTGTTGTTTTAAAGCAGTTGGATTTTTACTTTCTTTACCATTTCCCTCTTGTAAGAAACCAGTAATTACTCAGACTACACTGAAGACTGATGCAGAGTTTTTGCATGTGTGTGGTTTTTGTTGCTCTTTAAGCCTTCTCCATTGGACTGTGCTGGCTCAGCCCAGTGGTGCCATCCCACGCTGCCTCCCTACAGCTACCCTGTCCTGTCTGTCGGTGCCTGTTGGGGCATCCTTGGAGTCTCCTACCTGGAGCATGACATAGATCCCTGGGGAAAACAGATCTCCAACGGTGCCAGGGCTCTACAGGTGCAGGTCCCCAGCCCCAGCCAGAAGCACAGCACCAGCTGAACTGGGGTTATCCCATGGCAGAAGGGGCAGTCTCTCATCTCACCCTTGCACTACTCAGTGCTGAGCAGCAGTTGGTTGCCTCCTGTTCTCCTTGGGCCATGAAGTGTGTAGGACTGTCATCAGGTAGGACCTGACCATCAGAGAGTGGAAGGGCATGGCATTTCCAGGCAGCCTTCTCCTGAAATCAGCCATTGCCTGACCAACAGGGACATCACAGGGATACCAAGGAGGAGTGCCTGCTTGTCTGGATCCAAGCTGTCCTGCATCAAAGGGTGGGATGTGGGTGTAGAAACTCAGATACAAGATGATGGCCATGTGATGATAGCAAGTCTGAGGAAAGCGCAAAATCCCAAGATCTAGCCTTTCCCCAGCCTCATGGTAAAAGCATCACTCCAGAAGGAATTTTTTTGCACAGAAATTCAGTAGGCTCCTCCAAGAGAGGGATACTCACTACATCTGTGGTCTGGAAGTAGGAAACAGTCCGCACTCACAAACCCCATCTCCTGCTGATCACGTTGACAGTCCCTGCTCAGTGACAGCAAGCCAACCACCTAAGGAGCAGCTGCCACCTACCCAGCTTTCTCTGCAGCTGCACCGCAGATCAAAGGCCAGCAGTGGTAAGGGTATGTCCTTCCCTACTGCCTCTCTGGCTGGGGCCCAGCGCATCATTGGTGCTATATCTCTGGAGACTCTGCCTCCCACTGCAGCCTTGTGCAGCCCTGTGCAGCCCCTGCAGGGCGCAGCTGGCCGGGAGTGCAGAGGGTCCTCTTCCAGCAGCAGCTCCAACATGGGAGAGGGGGCTGGAGGATGGTGATGGTGCAGGCAGAGACGACAGCCTGAGGAAGGGCTGGCAGTTCTGATGCAAGCTCAACTGCTGGCTGGGAAGAGGACATTTCCCTTTGAGAGTGCCATGTGTACTATGTCTGCCCTCATGCCTCCTGCACTTGGTGAGCTGGTTTCACAGGCAGGGTTATGGTGCTCTCAGGTCTCAGAGAGCAGTGTTGGCAGTAGAGCAGTATTTGCAGAAGAGCTGCTGCTGGCACCCACCGTGGCCTCAGCAGCAGCAGCAGAAGTCATATCCCCTATGAAGCAGCTGATGTGGTGGTGGTGGGTCTGGGAGCTGCTGGGTTCAAGGGCTGGCAAGTGGGGCTCTGTGCAGTGGTTGACTACCATTTTGTTACTTGTTTTTTGGTTGTTTTCTGGCTTTTTTTCTGTGCCTTTTTTGTTAATTTTGCTATTTTCTAAAATGAAATATCCTGTCTCTAATTGTTCACAGATTGCGATAATAGACTGCGGGCAGATGGCCTGTAGTTTGTAGTCCAGCAATCATATGAGAGAGACAGCAGACCTTAGTTGTGTTTATAAATACTGGTGCTGCAGCGTCGCTCTTTCTCATGGCCCATATTCCCTCCTGCTGTAATGATCTGGGTTTCTCACTGTGTCACTTGTGCCAGAGGCCCACATGAAGTCCTTGGCTCTCTATAATCTGCGTGGCCTCTGATGAGTCTCCAGATGGGCCTCGGGGGCAGCATTGCTTCGCCTTTGTCTAGTGAGGCAAAGGGGTCTGTGTCTTTCCAGGTGGGAAGAAGGAGACACCTGAGTGACTCACCTGAAAACAAAGGGCAACAGACAAGACAGCAGAGAGACCCAGCTTGGGGGGCTGATGCCCTACAGTGAGGGCAGGTTGGGAAATGAAGGTGCTGTGCCTGTGGACAACCTCTCAGACTGTGTCCCATGGACACCTCTCCTCATTCAGCTCCTCTGCTGGTGGAATTTCAAAAGCCTGCCATTGCCCCACCTGAAATGCAGTTCAGCTTCACGTGAAGTCCTGCAGTTCCCAGCCCCTGTGGTCTGGGGAGCTGCTCCAGAAGGGCAGTCAGGAACATGAACCACCCCATGTACACGTCTGCTGGCTGTGGTGTGACTATGTTGTGCCAACTGCAACAAATCTATAGAAATGTGGCTTGCACAGGACAGTGTAAAAACTCATCAGGTTTTGTATTAAAAATGAAAATAAATTCCAAACTTACACACTGCAGAAAGTCGGTGCAAGGTATTTTACATGGGCATGTAATGATAGGACAAGGGGTAATTGCTTTAAACTGAAAGAGGCTAGGTTTAGATCAGATATTAGGAAGAAAGTCTATACTGTGAGGGTGGTGAGAAACTGGAACAGGTTGCCCAGAGAAGCTGTGGATATGCCCTGACTCTGGAAGTGTTCAAGGCCAGGCTGAGCAACCTGGTCTAGTGGAAGGTTCCCTGCCCACGGCAGGGAGGTTGGAACCAAATGACCTTTAAGATTCTTTCCAACCCAAAACATTCAATGAATCTGTGGTTTATACTGAAGAAGGGAAAATTAGGCACTGTAGTTTAGCTGACAGGTTTTCTCAAAATTATTCTTAAAATTCAAATATTTTTAATAGTAAAGCTTTTAGGTTAAGTATTTGATATGAAGCAGCTTACTTTCAAGGTGTTTTTTCCATTTCTCATAGGTAGATTAAAAAAAATAAATGCTTTATTTTAAGCTAGCATTTGTTTGAATGTAACTGTGGCACAAAAACTTAGCAATAAACACGTTCACCTGATAAGGAAAGCTGGTTAACAGTTTTGTTGCATTTTTAAGTCTGAATAATGATGCTTTAATGCATCTTTTTCTTGACTATAATTCCAGCTGTCTTTATAAGTGTAACTTGGCTTGTCAGTGCATGAATTCTAAGATAAAAATTAGACAAATTAGGAAGAAATCTACTGGCAGTGGAGAGCAGGCAGCAGGGCAAGATGGCATGACTAAAAAGTATTGTTCTGAATAGTCTTCAGCCTGAAATTTGGAAGGTTGTATAACTTAATTCTGTTCAAAACTGTTTAATTACATGTTCTATGGGGCTTATTGGTGTGTGTGACTGCAGGACCAGGTCTTGGTTCCCTAGTCATGACTCACAGAGCTGCCCATCATTGTGTGGCTGTGCAGAAGATGGGAGATGTGCAAATGTAAAAATGGTGTTCGAGGCACTGAACTGGTCCCTGATGCTCTGCAGTGTCTGAAAGAGTTTTCTTTGGGTCTTGCTGAGGACGTTGCAGGGAGTTCTCACTTCTTCTTGACTTCCTGTACTCCGAAAGGCAGAATAGGTTTTGAATGACAGCATTTTTCTAATGGCCTCAAGTTTCATTCGTAATGGCAATAGCTGACAGGAAGGTAGTACGTATGTGATACGAACCCTTCTCAATCCTCAGCAGAGGGAGTATGGTCCTGTGCCATCATACTTTTCCAACCGGCCAGTACATTTCTTGCTCTGATAGCTCCTCTTTACAAATCCTCATTAGTTATTTCATGCGAAACATTAGTAAGGAAAGAAAACAGGGTGATTGCAGTCACTTAATTCTACACAGATCTTCCTATTTCTTAACAGTCATCATTTTTCTGTGAAAAATGGTTTGGCACTGAAATATTAGACTGTAAATTGCAAGAGGGAGATTAATATGTCTTCTGTCTTGGCAAGTGTTCCTATTATAGCATTAGTACTGAGACCTTAAGTTTAGCTTGTTTTTAAAGGTTTGATATAACTCACAGAAACTTTGATTTGATGTGCATAATCATATTGTCTCTCTTCTACTATTAGACTGGTCTTTAATGCCGGGTTAGTTAGATTTGTTTATCTGCATTTTAACAGAATCGACTGTGTATCAAGTGATTATAATATACTTACAGCACTCCCACAATTAAGTAATTGCTAAAAGAAGGAGCAGGACAAAACATGATGAGCATGTGTTAGGAAACAGTGCTGAGTTATGAGTTCTGCCTCTACAAGACAGAAATGCATAAAGGCATGGGGAAACTGTATTCCCCAAGATTTATATTTGAAAATGTGAACACAAAAGATGAAGGGTTTAGGATCATTTTTACTTTTAGAGGGAATGTCCTTTTGAGGGTTAAGGTGCAAGCTGTTCCTTCATCTCTAGCAGTGGGCTTTGCCTCCCACCCACTAAGAGAAGAAAGTGCCCTGCGACACTGTGCGGACCTTTGGTGAAGTTACCTTTTTTAGTTGCTCTTCAGGAAGCCTTTTCTTGTTTCAGCTTGTGAGACTCTCAGGTAGTCTTGTCAGAGCTGTTATTTCCAATCTCATTGTCCACTTGTTGTATGGTACCTGAGTCCAGGACTCTCCTGTACAGTGGGGAACACATGTCCCCCATCACAGACATCTTACAGTTTAGCAGAGAGTGGAAAGGGAGGCAAAAAGCCCTGTAATCACAAAGGCTTGTGCTGTGTGATAACCTTGAATCTATGGTTTATTTTTCTTCTCTGCAGATACATATTTGTAGCTAAACCCATCCTTTCAAGCTTTTTCTCACGAGACTGATCATTTCTTGGCATTCCAAGAGAAGGGGGTCACTGATGTTCAGAGGAGCAGCTGAAGTAGCAGCATTATACAAAGCATAAACACTTTCAGAGTCAGTAAATGAAAGCAATGTACTTTGCTCCAATACTCATCAAACAGAAAGAAGAATCTATCTCGGCATGCTGTAGGATGATCATTAATTTTTAATAGTGTTAATGTTTATTAGTGACAGATGATTGACTTTAAGTGCCTTATGAATAAAAAATAAATTATGTGGATTTTGGGCATCTGCCTTAGATTTGTATGCAAAGCCAGTGGGACTAACCTTCACAGTTTCAGAGAAGTGTAGCTTTGATTCCTCAATGTATGCCATAACACAGGCTGTAAGACTTCTTGGGTTTTAGCTCTGATAAACCTGGAAGGCCTTTCTGTTCCCTTTCTTAGGGCACACTGACTGCTTGGGGGCTTCAGGGTGAGAGGGGAGCTCACTGCAGCTCTTTTGGCTAAAGCAGAACTGCTGGAAGGTGCATTATTCACTCTGAGACTCTGCTGGATTTCATAACACTTAAACACCTGTGTCCATCAAACAGAACACACAGGATCGCAGCTAGAGCTGCTCTTGACTTTGTAATTTCATTGACTGACAGTTTAATATCTATTTATTTTCACATCTGACTCCAGTAGAGACAGGCTGGCATCCTGAATGTCAGGATATTATGCTGACAACTGTGTTTTTTCATTACTATAGGAAAAAAAAAAGGATTCTTCATAAGTAAAGAGGTTCTTTTCAAGCACAGCAACTGTAATAAAGACCAAATTATACTTCATATAAATTTGGTAGTAACCAGTGGTAGGTTGTGTGTACATATTTATATAGAACAAGGGCACACAGTTTTCAACTTTCTAGTAATCTATCTCTTTTATCCTGTGAAATGCCATGTAATCATATTGTTTAAATAGCTGGAACAACTGCCTTTACACGAACTCTCATAAGCAGCACAATCATTGCTTAAATTAAATGTTTAAAATGGCCCTCTTATTTTGATTCAATTTTGTTTGCTTTCTAAACAGAAACAAGTGGCTTATCCCATCTAAATTCTACAATATTTGAAACTACTTAAGGGAACATTTCGAGAAGAGAAAAGAGAAATACATGTGTTTTGATGAGGCTGTGCTGATGTTTAGAGAAAAGAGGGTGAAACTGCTTCCATATTGGGCACTGGCCAAATGGCTGATGACTCTGAATAATGTTCTCCAGATGTTAGGCAGTTAAACCAGACCAAAATGCTGTTTCTAACTTACTGTCATTCAGTGTTTACTATATAAACAGAAAATTTGTATTTAATTCCACTTTAGTTCAATGGATTGTGATTAATATTGTAATTACCCCAATTCAGAGAACTTTTTAGACCAGACTCTTCTGGGTTTTCTCAGAGCCTAGCACCATACATCAGCCCTAATTACATGTTGTATCTGACTGGGATCTGCCCTGTAATCACATGCCCTAGTGTTCCCTAAACTACAGGGCGTTGTGTCAGCAAGGAGGAGACACAACTGCACTCTGTAAAACATTTCAAGATGCTGAAATTAAATTGCATCTTATCTGGGGAAAATAAAGAATTGCTCTCAAATTCACCGCTTTTAATTTGTCATCAGGTGACATGAAATCATCTGAGCTTGTCTGATTTCTAAGCAATCACAATGTTAATTACTTTCATTAATGCAACACCTTGCTTACAATTTTTGATTTTTTTTGTTATGCCTAGGTGCCTTATCTCTCTGTCAGGGTGTAGTTGGAGCATCACAGTGTTGCACACATGTGTCCAGGGGACGTGGCACTCTACTGACAGGAATAGGGCATCCCAGTCCAGTTTTAGGTGGGCAGATACTCCCACAGTAATGCCTCTTACTGCACCACGTCTGGCTCCCCTTGCCCAGCCCTGGCTTGCTCCATGCACCATCTTCAGCCTGTCTGGCTCCTCTTGAGTTCTGAAGTACAGTTCTGTAGGCTGGATTGTCTTTACAGGTGGAAATATTGGCTCCTCCTGTTCCTGGAGAGGCACATCAGTGCCCACAGAAGGTTGTTGCATTGCACTTTAGGAAATAATCGCACAAGTTGCACCCTCAAAGAGCCTGGGGTATCACATATCCCTTCAGGAACCTGATGGAGAGTGACAGCATGCCATGCTTTTCCCCAGTGTGCACCTGGGATTAGACACCTCCCTGCTGTTAGCCACTTAAAACCCCTCAAAAACCAGTCTTCTGCCAGATGTTGGGTGGTTTGCAGTTGCCACACTGTACAAATACAGATGCAGAGAGACCTACCTTGGTGGTAAAAGGTAAAGAGAAACACAGTGTTTGTACCTTTTTGAGTACGTAACCATCGGGGTCAGATTTTGCATGATAAAAGCAAAACCAATTTCCGTGCAGCTAATCAAAGGGGCAGTATTTTAAGCCTGGGTAAGGGCTTGGTGCTCTGCTTCCATTTACAGGAGTGTCAAGAGTATAGCAAGGACAAATGGGAATCATGCATGATCATAATGTTCCTATTTATATACACATAAAATAGAACAGGGTTTTAAAAGCGAATACAATTTTCTATTATAATGATACCCTTAATAACATTATGGTTTCACTGTGAAGATATAAACAAATATAATAGAAAATGAGATAATGCCATAAAATGGATGCATTATTTTTGGAATTTGAAGGACACTTGCCAGAAAACATTTACCAACTAGTGCAATCCGCAGCAAATGAAATACAAACTTACCTTCTGCTGTTGCCTGGATATAATGTATTTACTGTGCAGTTTTCTTATCAGTGTGGATTTCTAAGATAATTAGTTGTTCCTGTTGTCAAATGTATAATATCTGATCTAGAATTTACCAAAACTCACTAAACAAATGGTGAATAAGAAAGGAGATAATACTTTTTTAAAATTCATTGGAAGATGCAAAACTGATAAATAATGTGTTTCCACAGTAGAGCTCTACATGAGCTGGGTATGCTATGATTATCTCCAGCATTTTAGATGCTTAGATTTTGCATATACTTTGCTGGTAGCTCAATTGAAATTAACTATAATATCAAAGTAAAAATTAGGTTTGTCTCTCTTAAATTATAATATTAAAAATATTGTGCATGAGGTTAAAGCCCACTTGAACCAAAACACATCCTATGAGCATTTTATCTAGAACATTTTTTTTAGAAAATATTACAGATTTTATTTATGAAATTAATCTTATTCCTCTTATTATATAATTTGTCCCTTCTATCTTTGTTTCTTCATTTTTTGGCAAAATCATGGAATACTAAAATTCTCATAAGAGTTTGATTTTCTTTGTATCTTCCACTTCAATTCTTTGCTGATTGTGTATGTATGTGTTTCTTCAAATCATTTAACAGTCTTTTGTCACATAAATGACCAGTTTCCTTTTTCTTGTATTATGAAATACCATAACTAGGAGTGCCAAAGCAGATTGCTGGATGGTGTTTATTACCATGCATTACTTTACCATGTCTTTACTTATCCACGGTCTTGGTGCATTTGGCAATCTGCTGATTTTCCCTTCTCTTGGAGCTGAAGGATGCCCAGGGAAAGGGACCCATCTCTCACCAGGAGCTGAGTTAGTTGGGCTATAACATAGTAGCCTGGGGCAGGAAGGCCCCTGGAGTGGAAAATGCTGCAGGATAAGAAAATGCAGAATTAAAAAAAATCAAGGATGGCTTGCACCTTTGCTGTTGCTGGGTGACTTCTCCTGCTTTCTGCCCAGTTTAAGAGTGTCAGAACTTGAACTTCTCCCTCTTTTGGAGGACAGAACTAAGAAAGAATAAGAAATGTTTGTTTCTTGTTTTCTCAAGCATGGTTTGTGATGCCCAACACATTTGGAGGTGGGCTTAGAGTATCTGGCAAGGGAGGGAAGACCTGGAGGCTAGAGCTGTCTTGCCAGTGTAGGGAAATTGGGGGGTGCCTCTGCAACGAGCTGGAAGGGGAGGAGTGCTGAGCTGCTGTGTCTGCTGGGGGCTGGGGAAGGGAGTGATGTGTCAGGGCAAAAGGCTACACACCCATCCCCTGGGGCTCCAGCACATCAACACACAGTGCTGCCCTAAGCAATCCCCTGCTTGTGCATGGCCATGTCTGAAAGGGGCCCTGGGAAATGATTGCACTATAGGCAGAATCATCATGTCTACCTTTACTCGAGTTCCACTGCTTTTCGCCCCTTAACACAGCACATTTTTTTTTCTGGTGCTCCCAGTTGTCTTGATTTCACAGATTATTAAGGCAATATACCACATATGCTCTGATTATTATAAAAACACAGTTAGGTATCTAGAATGTCACTCTAAATGCTTCCTTTGCTTGTGCGATGCAGGTTGAAATCTTGAGCAGGGCATGTGATTTCAACTTGCCTTGAGTGTAATAAGGAAGTAATTACTCAGCTATTGAGAAAGGTCCTAATATCGTTACAGATAGCCTGGATGTTCAGGCAATATCTGCCTATTATTTGAAATGGTTTCAAAATACTTGAAAAAAACCCAGAAAAACCCCCTCACATTCAAGTCATATGGGAAGAATATGAGTTATCATAAAAAAAATGTTATGAGATAATTCTAAATGTCAGTTTAGCATATTTTAGCCTATGGGATCTTTAAACAGAGTTGAATAACATCTTTCATGAAGTAAATGTCTTTTTGGTAAACTGAAAGGGACAATAATATTTAAAGGTCACTTAACATGGAGAGTTGGTTCTAGTTATTATTATTAAAGATCCAGCTGTATTACCTTTACACAACATTACCCTACAAATCCTTATTAAAACTGCAAAAGCAAACCACATCTTTCCTTCTTTTCCTCTGTCTCACCTTTCTGCCATGATCCTGAGATCTTTGATTCTGTCTTCTCTTTATGTGTAACAATTTCTCTAGTGAATAGCACTGGATGATCCTCACTCTGCTTCTGCCACGCTGCATCTGAAAGAGTCATACATTATAGTTGCTGTCAATGCTGCCAACTAGAAAAAACCCTCTCATTTCTACATTACATTTCAGCCTCCCACGTATGACATGAGCTATCCTGCAAACAGTTGTTTAATAGTTTTCAGCTGCTTAGGAAATGGTAGTTGATTTCAATTTTTTTTTTTTTAAGAAGTTGCAGTAGCATGTTGTATGACTGCTACTGTGTTTAATTGGAAGCAGGCTGTCTGTCTGTCTGCCCATCGCACTGCCCACCCAACCGTGACCAATTGGTATTAATAGTCTGCACAATGCGATGATTCATTTACTCACAGGCACCCTCTACTCAGAGAACTCGCCTGGAAAGGACTCTCTCACAGGGTGCACGCCTCCCCAGGGCTGGGGGGATATATGTGGGGATGTGCTGCAGGCTGCCAGCACAGGGCTGGCAAGGTGAGGGCTCTGTGCCCCTGCACACTGTGGGGTGACAGCCATGGGGGCATGGCTGTGGGGCCTGAAGGAGGACTTGTCCCCACAGCCTTCTACCAGTGCTCAAATTGTGCTCTGCTTCAGTAGGTTTCCCCTTGTCTTTTAGCCACCTAATCACAAGTGTGAATACATGGAAAGGAATAGCAATTACAGAGCAGCTTTTGAAGCCTGCAGAAGCCAGTGTGAGCTGTAAGGGAGGTCTGGTGCATGGGATGGAAGAGTTTGCTCTGCATTTGTGTCTGCATCTGGACACTGTGCTGGGCTGCGCTCATAGCCCTTTCATTACTAAGCCAGCCTTGAAAAAAGAGGCAATTAGTTGGTTTTGCTGAGGATCCCTGAGGGGAATTTGCTGCCAGGGCCTGGTGCTGTTGAGAAGGGTGTTAGCATGCATGAGGTGGCTGGCCAGGGAGTGAAACGGAGGTGGCGAGTGTAGAGAAACCATAGTTATTTGGGAACCCTTTCAGTCAAGGTGAACATAGAGCAGGGCTGTAGCAGGCTGTTACCCTGCTCCTGGGCACCTGGAAGATGAGCAGGGACAGTATGTGCCAGGCCCTGTTCCTGATGGGCAACTCAGGCGTAACCCTCCTATTTCACCATTTAGAGAGAATTTAGGTAAAGAGATGTGAACTGTGCTGTGTTGCTGTGTCTGATGGAGCCAGTGCTGGGGGCAGCCTTGGGATCCTTTCCTTCAGTAGTGGAGATGTATCCTCTGTGCCCAGAAACAGTGCAGTGCTGAATGATCTACTAAATGCAGTGTGCTGTTTGTAAAATGGCTTCTATGGAGAGATTGCAAAAGCTAACTGTCAGATTTTTTTATCCTAAGAAACCTCAAAAAATAAGTCATGGTTTCTATTTTCACAAAAGCAGACGTGATCTTATGCAAACGGAATGATTTGCTACAAGTTATGGCTTTCATGAGGTATACCAGCTCCAGTAATAATCTCTGGTAACTGCTAATGTGAACATGAGGATTTCGTGGATAGTGATCCCCTACCCATGGACTCCAGGGAGAGGTGTTGGTCAAGGCAGAACAGCACTTTCTTTGCCTATAAACTGTGTTTGTCCAGAATCAAGACACATCCTTGGATGTGACTTAATTACCTGATGGTGCCAGTCAGGAAAATCACCCACTTGGAAAAGGACCCTGCATAGACCTATTATGACTGCTTCCATACAGTGTTGTCCAGCAGCAGGTCATGGTTTTGGGGTAGGGAGGAGGGCTTGAGAGTTTCCAGGCATTGCCTCTGCTTCAGGAGGTGCCTTGGTTCCCCAAGATCTGCCTTCACATCTTGGAGCAGTCTGAAAGGTTTGGTCTCCTGGGCATAATAGCTTTTGAATATCAGAAGAGCACAGACAGACCGTGATCTGGGCCACACAAGGGGTTCAGTGCTTGGGTAGCTAATAACTGTGTTGTGCCCTATCTCCAACCAGCTCTCTGCCTCAGTACAGCTCAGCAGCTGGTTCTCCTGGCCTAAGCACATACTGCTATTAAGGTAGTCAGGTTAGCAGCAGGTGTGCAGGTAACAACAGCACAGGTGGCTGGAGAGGGTGGAGGGCAGCTGTGTTGGGAAGTTGTTTGCTCTTGGCTGTTTTTTGCAACCCATTAGGCTTGAGGCTGCAGAGATCCAGAACTAACACTAGTGGGACACTGCAGAAATCTCCCCTTTCCATCGTCATGGGAAGCTCCAGAGTGCCAAGCCCGGTGATGCTATTCTAGTAAACCATGAAAACATACAGAAGCATTCAGCCTTCTGTTTTTAGTGCTGTAGGCTCCTTCATGAGCTCTATATATATAGTTACCCTCTTGTCAAAAAATGAGCCTTCCTGTTTGTGTTTTCCAGGGCTGTTTCCAAAGCGTCCTAACTTCCTTTCTTTCCTTGTTTCTTTTGTGGATGAAAATCCAAACCCACACAAGCACATAGACTCAGAACTTTTATTTCCTTGCTTCTGATGTCCTTGGCTCCCTCTAAGTGAAAGATTTTAAAAGTGCCACTTTCCCAGCTTAGTGTTCTCTCCCCTCTTGTTCACTGAAGACCTCGCTGGTCTAAATATAGGCTCACCTCCTCCAGGCACAGGAGAGCAGGACTGCACTGCAGCTGTGGAGATGATGGAAGTGTTCCCTTTCCTTTTAGCAGCTATAAGGGCTTCCATGATTGAAGCCTTATCTTCTGCAACACTGCTGCAGCCTGGTGCAGCCAGGGGAGGGTGTCTTCAGCAGTGCCCTTGCCCAGCCTTAATGCCCTTGCTCAGGGCTTGCAGAAGGTGTAGGTTTGGACCTGGCCATAAAGGATGGATGGGGTGGGAAGGCAGGGCTGAGGACTGGGACACTTCCACCTGCTGGGGTGGACGGCTGACTACTGCACAGCTCCTGTGGGAGGAGGTTTGTGGTGGGGAAGGAAGTGGGGACAGCATCTCTGGGGCCAAGGAGGGCTCCTATTCCTGAGGAAACACAGAAAGCTGAAAGATGCTCCATCTGTCCTTTACCCCTCTGATAAATATTCTGTCCTATGCCCTCTAGATGTTAGAAAGAAAACATGATTAAAAAGGTGAAATGCTTTTATTTGTGAAATATTAACTTTATGTAATATATATTCAAAAGCAGATACTCATTTAAAGGTTATATTTAATATAGCTCTGCCCCAGTTTTTCTTTTTTATTATTTTCTTATACATCTTTTCACTTTCTAAGGCAATGCTCCAGTGACTACTGCAATATAATAGCTGCTTTCTCTCTCAGTACACAATTTGACAGCATTTATTCTTTCCTTCAGTGAACATAATTACTTCACATATGGAACCTGTGATAGCCTACAGGCATCTGAGAGAAACCAGAATCATACAATCTGTCCCCTTTGTGAGCTTAATTTACATTCACAAGTGTCATTTTAATAGTGCTGGCAACATGTAGGATAAAAATTACAGGTCAGCTGCAGCATGTCACAGGGAACTGTGCTTAAGTCAATAACATGGTATTATTACATTCTGGATAATTTTACAAGGTAGATCTCACAGAAGGAATTTGACCCCTATTTCTTTAGTTTTCTGCCTTTTGGTTTCCTCCATAAGGTATTTCATTTAGAAATGGATGTTGCAAAACTGCAAATGTGTTGACAAAGAGGTTAGGCATTTCCAAATCTGAAAGCAACACCTTTCCCTTGTTTCAACTTGTAACAGCATTTAGAATTACTGTGCTTTGGCATATTTAAAAATTTGCACTGTTAATTCTTGAAATTTGTTTTCCTGATCCATGTAATCAAAATACTGAGGGGCATGGCCTTATGCCTTCTGATTTCATACAGTTGACAGAAGTTTGAGCTTTCTGCAACTGATTATTTTTTAGCCAGCTAAAGCAGTCTCAGGCCAGGCACTTTACAGACATTTTGTACAAGAAAAATAGTGAGTGTCACAGGGACATGTTATATATAGAGCTATGTACAATTCATGATTTAATTTATATATTTATAAGATGATAATAATAATAGCTAATTTCTCATACTGGCATCTGTAATACAGATAATCTAAGAAACATCAGGTGATTGATTTTAGTAAAAATTTGGGTTGGGATAGAGCACTCAGTTCAAATATAAAATCAATCTCAGTTACGATTAACTGATTATTTTCAGTTTTTGCGAAACCCATAATTTACTGCGTTTTAAGTTTTCAAAGTTTGCTTAGGGGAATACACAGGGCTTGTACAGTTTGCCCATAGTACTATGATATTATGTGCTCAGACAAGGCAAATACACCCGCAGGTGACCCCCTGGTACACACATACCCACACATACCCATTCTCTGAGCCACGCATTCATTCCCTCCCCCTGAAATTTGTATCCCTCTCTTGCTGTAAGCACTTTTACACGTTCAAGCAACACAAAGGGAAAAAAAAAATCTTTAATCTAATGATTCATTTTCATATCACTGAAAGTGTTGGAGTTTGAGTGGGTTTTTTAATTAAAAAAAAGGCATTTTTTTCCTCTGAGGAGGCTAGATAGAACATACTTGAGTCTATAATAAAAAACTAGCAGCAAGGAATAGTGAAGCTAGGTATAGTGAAGATTCCCACTACCTGAAGACTTGTAACATGGCTGAGGATGTATCAGAAATACATATAAAACTCCTCAAATAATTGAGGTTAAAGCCAGGAAAATTACAACTTGAGTACATTGCACATTTTTGAGAGTGGAGGTAATTAGGCACTGGAAAAGATTTCTGTTGAGACTTATGGAATAACTACCAAAACTTTGTGGCTTTCTAAAGGATGTGTCCCACTCAACTGATGGTCTGATACTGGAAGTCAGTTCTATTTCATTGTCCATATTTAACTCCACCCAGGCCTTAACATCCCCTGAAATCACACGGACAACCTCTAAAGCCGTAGGTCAGCCTTTACTTGGGTCACTGAGAGAGTTTTCCACGACACTAATATGCACATCAGTATATATGCAAATATTAATATTTTATGTGCCTGATGACGTACTGACCAACTCTTTTACCAATAAAATACTTGAAACATGACGATTTTCATTCTTTGTGAGGATCTTGTATGAGATACCGTTCAGTTGCAGAAAGAGATATGTTGGAGTGTCTTGTCTGCCTCTCCTCAGCTTCTATCTTCTCCCTCAGCTGACATTAAGTTTATTACTTGCTTGATTAATGGTTGTCATATCTGGTTTTCCTATTTTAGAGAAGAAAAAAATAAAAGAAGAAAAAAAGGTTGTACAGGGGAGACTTTACAGACAGGAGCAAGCTGGATACAAGGCCCTGTCTATGAGTGGGGATTAGTTCTGCTTCTTGAAAGGTAAGGGACATGATGAAGTTTTTGGCATGACATCCTCTTTTCACCAGTCGAACACGATTATGCTAATAAGTTTTGTAAGAAGAGGCTGAACATTCAATGGATGAATTATATTATTGGGCCTAGGACTTGAGACTTTGAGCTCTCTATTTTTGTCAGCTTTTGAGAGGTCCTTTCTCTGTTACCACCTATTGAATAGATGTTTATTGGTGGGAGAACTTAAGAGCTGTTTGAAAAAAAGTTTTGTGTTTCATCAGCAGTGGTTTTGAATGAAAGTAAAGTGTTCGTGGGCTGGTTTCAGGGAAATTGCCAGGCAGCTGTGAGGTTGTGATGGCTTGTGGTCACACCTGGTGGCCTGTGAACAAAATCAGTTGGTTTTGCTTTAGCAAAGTAAAATAAGGAATTACTATGGTGAGATTGCCCAAAATGGAGTTTTTCCTATGCTAGGGAGGAGTTTTGTACTTGGCTGGGATGATGGTACTTGGCTGTGCTTGGCTGCTGGCACCTGGGGCTACCTTTGTGTGCTGCAGGCAGCACACTGTGCCCCAGTTCAGCCCCTCTACCCCTGTGTGTAGCATTATGATGGATGTAGGAGCCTGGAATAGTGCAGGCAGTCTTTCATACTGTATTTTCCATGTGATGGATAAAGAAACAAATCTACAGATTGTTTGTGTGCTGTTTTAATTTATCACTTGGAGAATGAAGCTGAACAGAGTCTGTGGTTAATATAAATTTTAAAAAGATAATGAGATGTTTTTTCTCTCAAGCTGGCATACAATCTTATTTCCCTTACTTCTCCTCCACCAAAAAAGCCTCCCACCAAGCTCTTGTCTCCGATTTGTTCATAAATACAATATCAAACACCTCCTCTGTGCCTCTGATGTACGCTTGAATCCGTGTGCCACTGTGTTGATTCATCTGGCGGATGCCCTGCATGTGAGTGGTTTGGCGCAGTGTGGTACAGGAGAGGAATCTGATCGTGAGAAAGGCAGAGGCACTGGCATAATTATGAAGGATTTCTTTCCCTCATATTGCTTCTTGTTATTCAGTCTTCTCTCCATGTTTCTCCTGGTTATTTCTCTTCCTGAAATGAAAATAACCTGGCAAGAAAACAATGTTTCCACTCCCATCATTTTTGGGCAAGGAGCACCACTCATGTTTTTCTTAACGTGCTAACTGACGGATAATTATTCACCAATATTTTTTGTTGAAGCAAGCAGGCTTGTTAACTGTGGTGACATTTTTAGCGATGCTATGATATCCCTGTGTTGTTGTTGCTTGATTTATCAGTGTCTAAAGGATTATTTTGTTGAAAAACTTACCATGGATCTTGTGTTTGAGGCTGACTTTATATGCATATGAGTTCATGTGTGTGAATTTGTATGAAAATAAGGGACAGAACTGTTAAGATGCTTCTTCTGTTTTGGGCTTTTGGCTCTGTGTTATAAAATACAAACTGGAGCCTTGAATTCCCATGCTTTAAAAGGGTATACTTAAAAAGAGAAATATCGTAATTGAGAGCAGCTCAGCCACAGCCATCCTATGGTTTTCATCTATTAACTCCCCCTCTTCTCCAGATTCCTGACTCACCTTCCCTCATTCCTATACTTCTACAGGACTGTTACTTACAACATCAGCCTCCCCACCTACCCTCTGGCTACAGACACGGGCCATCCTTGCCTTCCCCAGCTTGTTCACCACCAGCTGCTAACCCGGCACCTGTGCCTGGGCAGGCACACTTTGATCCGATGCTGGACCTCTGGCTTTTGCACGTGGCTGTCATGGGTCTTTGAAGGGTTAAAACCAGTGTGCCCGTGTGTTTGGAGGAATGGGATGGTAGTCGTGTTGAAGAACCTGTGCGGTCACTTTGGATATGAAGAAGACATGTAAGGATGACATTCCCTTCAAGAGACATAACAGTTGGTGAGAAATGCCTTTGAGAAAAGCATGGGTGAAATGTTAGGAATAAGAAGCCCAGGAACACTGCCCTGTTCCAAGCATTCCTTGCACAACAGTGCAAGATGTATCTGCAGGCACTGCTTGGTGCAATTCTGGCACCCAGAGACTGAAGCAGTGGATTGGATAATGTGAATATTACTGCTATCCTTTTGATACTCAGTGAAAGCAAATGTGCTTAGATTTCCTGGAAAAAGGTGCTATTGAAAATTCTGTGTAAATATATGCAAGACAAAGGAGGTAAAGTTTTTTCTTAATTAGGATAAAAAAAATAAAATCAATCTGTAAATTGAATGCCAGACACATAGCCCCTTTGCTATAGCAGGAGCAGATTTGCTTGTGGGGTGATGTGTCCTGTTCCTTTTCTTTCCTCCAGCACCCAGGTTGCCTTGCCCGGGTTAAACATTTGCACTCCAGGCTGTATGATCAGCTTGGGCTGTGCAGCATTGCTGGTCCAGCCAGTGCAATATTTCCTCCCTGCCCCCTGTCCCCCAGTTTTAATGTGACAAAGGCATGTAATTCTAGCAGTCTTACAGCGGCTCAGCTCACCCATCATCTCCAATTCCTCCAAAAACTCTGTGGGAAATTCAGGTGCTTTCCAGCTCTCTGAATCAGTTCCACAGGGTTTGTTGCATTAAATCCAGACTACAAGGTTAAAGTTACATAGATAGAGGGGACAAAGTGCCTTATTCTGGGTAGGCTCTCAAAATCAGATCAGCTATCAAAAAACTGTTTTGTCCTGAGGAGAAAGGTGGTGGAAAGGGAAGGCAGAGCACATTTTAGGGCCACTCGGGAGCCCTTTATGTGGGTTGTGGCCATTTAGTCTTCAATAAAACATGAATGCTTACCATAGCAACCACGTCAGCCCCCTTCGAGATAGCCATTGCTTTAATAAAGATGGACATTCACTGAAGGAAGTCTAACAAACACATGTAGACCTTTTAGAGTGCTGTACAAGAAAACAATCTCACTTGAGAAGCAGATGTGTTTTCCCAGGAAGTGTGTAAGACTTAATGCAATATGCTGCTAGCTTTCCCTACCTCTGCCACATGCTTGCTCCTTGGAATTGCTGTTATTTGGGTGTTGCAGGCAGGGGACCACAGCAGCGATGGGGTGGGTATTCCACATGGCTCTGCTACCTGTGCTGCTGAGGGAGCTTGCTGCCCAGGATATTTTGGATCCTTTCCCATTAAAGATTCTCCCAAACTCCCAATATTCACACCAAGTCACTATTTTCCTGAGATCTCGTGCCTGGTAGGTACTTTCCTGAAATGCACCCTTTTGCTTTAATCCCTGCTTAATTTTACAGAAAGATGCAAAAAATTTTGAAACATCTCTTTGCCTTGGGAAGCCTCGGGAGCGTTCAACAAACTCTTCTGTGGCTTTTTATTCGTGTGCCCCAAAAGCATGCTGTGGTCCCTTCCAGTAAACAGGTTTGGATATGAAATGCTACTGGATCAGCCTCCTGGAAAGAGGATGCTTTGATTTGTAAAATGGGAAAGAAAATGTTTATCCAGGAAGTATTAGATTAGTCACAGATTAATTACAATTGTCAAGTATTATTCGTCTGTAATAAGAGTGAATTCTTCACTCAAGATTCATAGCAAAATAACATTATTTTTCAAATAGAAGTAATTTAAATTGAAGTAAGACCTTCTAATACCACCATCTGTACAAGTAAATTACTTTCAGAGTAATTAAATATGCATATCTGGGCTGTGTACTGTACTGATGAACCAAGTTTTATGGAAGCAATATGCTTGAAAATCCCTTAGGTATTAAAGATGAAGAATCCATGGCATTTTGCATTCATATAACCATGAATGAGAAAAAAAACCATTTTTCTGTTGCATAATTTTGAGGAATATATTTTTATTAACTTTTCCAGGTTAATTAATATTTTTGCCAAATAGCAAATACAATCATCATATTTATTAGTCTGACATTTCACGGGGACTTAAAGCTCTGTAAGAAATTTTAGCATTGTATGTGTCTGAATTTATGACTGTGACACAGTCACTCATCTTCTGCAGGTTCCCAGGAAGCGGAGCAGTGCGGTGAAACTGAAATCATTATGTTGACTGAATTCATTACCGCTGGACTCGCCCCTCCATGAAATAGCACTGCTCAGCCAATTGGGATTCATGGTCACAGCCCTTCATGGGATCATCAGGGTTTATAGTCCATAACAAATACAAATACAGACAGGAACAATAACAGTACAATACATCTGATCTATGATCCTACCTTGTGAGACTGTCGCGAGTAGCAGAACAGTGACTGGCCACGTGTTTCTGTTGTGCGGATGAACGGGACAGTTGCGCAGGAAGGAGAAGCTACGCCTCAGAACACAGTGCTGTCAGCATAGTCTTTGGTGACTAAAAGCCATCTTTGTGCTTGCAGCACATTGTTCATGACTTACATAAAGCATTGGTGTATGGGGTAGCTTTGGAGGTTTGCTGAAAGAATCTGACCGCTGCAGATTCTTTTTGGTTGAAAGAAATACCTGAAGCCAGTTCTGTGGAGCACTTCAGAAGAAGTCTGAAATTCCAGCAGGTGAGCCCTTTCAAAGCAGCAAATACAATGGCCTACTTGTTACCCAAATGCAAGAGCGAACTTATAGAGACACACAGGCAGCACAATCTTGGTTTGCAAGTCAGCCACTGCATGCTGCATAACATGACTGATCCTTAGATATGTCAATGTAATGTTGCTAATGAAACATGTAGAGGTTCCTTGTCATCAAGAGATTTAGTCTGCCTGCAGCACTTTCACAGTTATCTCCTCAGATTAGCTGCAGAAGACTGGCAACACATGTAGGACAATAGATCAATTCTTTCTGCACCCCAAATGTAAAATAAGAAATGGTGGCCTGAAACACAGCTAAAGAGGAAATGATAAGAGCTTCATTTCTCTCCTCTAAGCCCTGTGCTAAAATGTGTGAACCACCATGTTGTGTCACCCCTTTGGGACCTGCTTATATGTATCTTAGATCATACTTTGTGATAGATGGGAAGTGGATGTTTATGTAGCCAAGAGGAAAACCATTAGAAATGTGTGACAACTGACAATCTGGGAGGTATTGAAGTTTGAATGACATAATTTCTGACCTAGTATGAGATAGTAGTTTGGTGACAGGTTCAGCTGCATCTAGTCTAATAATGCACATATATTATGCTGGAGGTAGCCTGCATGAGCTTTCTTTATTTTTCTTCTTTGAGTGTCTCATCACCTTTGTCTCTGTTCTGTTCCTGAACCTCAGTTCATGCCCAGCAAGCAGACCCTGGCATCTGCACATGCTCTGCTTCCAGCAGTTCATTTTCTGGACCTAACACTGGAAGACTTAACACTTTTTTTTATCAGATTTTATGTGAGGCTTGAACGAAAACAAAGGTGGGAATTTGGGTGTGGATGTGCTGAGTGAATCCCTGACAAACATGCTTTGGCAGGTAGCTGTGTGGGATTGCTCCTAAGAGGGCTGTGTATAAAAGACTTCTATAGTAGTCCTGAGGAGACCTGATTTTCAGGTCAAGGTTTGACCTGTAACAGACAATATATACATAATACTTATTGCTTTTGGGCAGCGAAGTACAGGTTGGAATTTAGGACAGTGCTATAGCAACAGCCCAGAGACATATGCAAAAGAAAATCTATGTAGTCAAAAAGCAAAAAGTGAAATGTGACTGTTCAACTTCTGAATGTTTGCATGTTTGTGACCTCTTTGCCATGTGTAAGTCCGGGTTTATGCTGAAACAGACCAGCATTATTAGCATAATGTAGCGCAATTCCCAATGCTTTGAAAGTGAATCTTCCATGAGTTTGAAAATGCCAAGGTAGGATAAGGACATTAAAATCCTCCTTTATTCCTGTGTAACAGTGTCTTGTGCTCAGGATGTTTCCAATTCTCACAGAGGCTGGAGCATTATTTTCCATACCCTTTCCCCCCCATTTAGCTTCTAGTTACTTAGACAAAATTGAGGTAACTTTTTTACTTTTTTACTTGCTGTGCTTTTAAAGCTTTAAAAGCTTTTGCTGAAAAGGTACCTATTTTCTTATCACTTTTTTTTTCTCCTTACTCCAGAAAAGGGCTTAATTTGAAGTTCTTTTTTGGCAGCTGTATTTCATTGTGATACATTATGTCAGGGCACATCAGTCACATGAAGATTTTATGGAAAAAACATACCCTTTTTAGATGTCCCTCTCTGCAACCCCCTTCAAAACATGGTGGAGTTTTTTCAAGAAACTCAACTATCAACAGCATCATGATTCTTGAAACATCGTGGGTGTAATGGCTCCATTTTACTCAATTATACAGATGTTACTTAAAGAAGGACTATAGAATTTAACATGGTGAATTTAGTAATTCTAAAAAAAAATTGACCACTTTCACCTTTTATTGATGTTTACTTTTTAGTCTTGAGCAAGGGCTTATCTTCTTTGTAACCAAGCTAATTCTATGCTGTTCCTTATTTTACCATTAAATGAGATACATTCTGAATTCAGATGAAAATGAGGTACCTTGATGAAAGTGGGCTTCAGGTGTCGCACACTAAGCATTGTACGATTCTCTTTGCTCTGATCCTCCAGCACACATAAGATTTCACCTCTTCACCTTTGAACAAGATTGCACTAACTTTGATCTTTTCTATTTTGTTCAACTCCAGGGAAGGAGCAGCTACTTGAAAAATGTTATCATTTAGACGTTCAGAGGTTCTTTAAAAAAAAAAAAAAGGAGGGAAAAGAAAAAAACCTTGAAAGCATGAACTAAAAGCTGTAGATTTTTAACTTGAGTATCAGCTTTTGTAGCTGGTACGTTATGGTTTAACATCAAAAGCTATCACTATGTAGAACAAAACAAAATGTAGATTTTAAAAGCACACAGAATTATTAAACACAAATTTCATTTTAGGTAAGCATTTTTCTGCAGTAGTGATATGGCTATGCTTTCCCAGGTCAAAGCATAAACTTTGTGTTCTTGCTCCTTTGCTTATGGCCTAAGCCTATTACTTGAGCCGCTGTATTTTTGTGATATTAATTCATGATACTGACAGTTAATCTATTTTTATAACTGTTCTTATCTGAGCAAAATAACAAACTAGGTTCTCCATTCTCTTTAAGTCTGAGAGTATGTAACAATGGGAACAAAGGTAAAAGTATGATATTTTCAATATCTTACATGGTTTAGCAATATTCTTATAATGATTATCACCATGTGCCAGTATGGTAGTTATTTGCAATTATTTGGGTATTATTTGGTTTTGGCTTTGGTGGGTTTTTTTGCTATTATAAGACAGGTTTTCACCCAAATACTTAAGAATTTTAGATCGCAGAGGACTGTTGGGGCTGTACCAGCCCCAGTGTGGCTCTAAAGTCCTAGGAAGAGTAATCAAAATTCTTATCTTAATGATTTACATTTTTTTCCATCAGTTCCTTTTTCTTCTTGCCTAGTTTACTTGGGCTTGTGTTGTTTCATCTCTGTCTTCTCTGCTGAGACTGCAGTTGTTCAGGCATGCTCAGGGATGCTTGTGGTAAGCAGGTCTTCCTTTATTTTGAGGTTTGGTTTGCACAACAGTACAAATGGGGACAGTTTCCCCCTTCTCGGATGTGATGCTTATTGCATTCACTTCCATTAACAAGCTGTTGGAAGCAAGTTAATATCACATTAATTTACTCTTACATCTGATTTTTCCTGCCTGTTATAAGGGCTGCTTAGAACAGATCATCTCCTAGATAGTATCTCATAAAAGGTCTGAAGTCCCCTCCCCCCAAAAGTGGAATTATAATTATTAATTCAAAAGAATTATTTATATCACAATGAAATATTAGCAACAAAGAAATAAACAAGATGTTGGCATACATCTTATTGACTTTTCATAACTGCTTTGGGCCTGATTTTTTGAGGTTAACCAGGTAACTTGTTTTGAGATGTACTTGATTTTCTAGCCTTACCATCTCATACGTCTTCTGCAGGTGAGCCCCACTTACAAGCAACTTCTACAGTAGCCAATCTCATGTCACCAACTGACTGCCAGCTACTCTAACATCTCTGTGGGAGGCTTGTGATAAAGCCATCTGGACTCTGGTAATACAGGACACTGGCAGCTGTAGCAGAAAACTTCAGGTTCTCTGATGACTGTGGGTTTAGTGCCAGTGTAAAATCAAAGTGGAAATGGCCTAAACCAGAAGTACTGAAAGAAAGATTAGTCACTGACATATGAGGGAGAAAATACGACACCCTGTGAGAGCTGATCCTTGTAGTGTTGCCCAGGCACCCACTACTGCACAGTGTGGCCAAAAATTACCTGTGAGCAAGACACAGGCTATTGCTTGCAGACTTCAGGGCCAAGAAAATCCTCTCATATCTCGGTGTCTGCTGGCTGTAGTTCCAGGCTCTGTCAGTGCCGTAGGAGCAAGCTGTCTGGTTTTCCTCTCCGGAAAGTTTGCAGCTGCTAGGAAGTACCCCCAGGAAGCACTGGCATTCCCAAGGCACTGAGCACTGGTGACAAACTCATAGATTTTTGGGGGTTTGAGGTTGATGTCCCTGTCTAGGTTTAATGGCATCATTGCACTCCACTTAACTGCTTCCATTTTACTAATTTTTCCAAATTTTCAGTCTGCAAATCAAAGATTCTCATTGCAGCACAACACAGAATTTTTTAAGTAATACATTATGATTTTTATTTTCCTGAGTATATGCAAAACAGTATGGTTGTAGTATATAGGAACAATACCTATCTTAAAGGAACTGTTGTCTAGATATATTATCTTTTAGAGTAGTTGGTAGTTAAAAGCTGTCCTTATTGCACTGAGGAAGTAAAATCCACACTTGTTAGGCTCTTATTTCATCCTCTTTCCTAGAGCCTCACCTTTTTGGCCCTGCTAACTTCCATGTCCATAATGAACTCCATTTAGCTTCCCTGCAGCAGGACCTTGTCTTTGTAAATCACTGACCCAGCGGCATGAAGCTGCATAGGAGAGCAGGTTATATTTTTTTCTAGATTTTCTCTACTTCCTTCAGCACTTGTAGCTTCTAAGAAACTGCAGAACAAACAAGTATAAAAGATTAGGAAGATGGCCTGAAAAAATAATGTTTAAAAGAGGTCTCATTGTACTCAGTTCTCCACTAGCTGCCAACTATAGACTGATGGATGAAATCTTAGAAGGAGTTAATGAGATTAGGTCTTTAGTGACTGATTGCTTAATGCTGTCTTCTCATTCAGTGGTGTAATTTTTTTTCTTCTTTTCAGTAACTATAAATAAACTTCTCATGGAGATCAGCTGGGACCTCGTAGCAGAAATCTTATTTAAAACAACTGGAAATTACTTCGCCTGGGCTTAAGCCACAGCGTAACAGACACCTTCTCCTCCAACCCCGCTGTGAGTCAAAGGCATTTTCTGGGCTATTACTTTCCTGTGCTGAACGACCTTGAACCTCTTCCTGTTGCCCCACCTTTGCTTGGCTCAGTGTGCGCATCCCTTGCTCTTTGTAAATACCCCTGCGCTTTCGCCTTTGCTGTACTCCTTTTTCTCCTCAGCTGAAGGTATTGGTCCTTTGTCAGGCATTGAGACTCACATGTTTTAGTTCATAGATGCCTATAGTAATTTTCCATGCTCTTGATAGTGAAGATTTTCTTTCACCATATTAAAAAAATGTTGGTATTGTCAGATGCACAGTCCTTGGCTACTAGTGTGTTTCTCAGGGCTAATTTCTTTCTGCTTGCAGAGCGAGGGCAAATTAGGTGAAAAGGTAGAGTAGTAGCATTTCATAATTGTTTTACTGGGACATAAATTTCCAGGTTTGTGAAGCAGGGGAGAATCAGCCCACTGTGACTCACGGCACAGTTGGAAGAGCCCAGCTTGGGTTCTGTGTATCCGTACTAACTGGGAAAGCTGAAGTGCTAATTGATGTTGTGACCTGCTTTAGGTCAGGTAAAGGTCATCAGACCCCTATAAATGCTTAATCCTTCCCACGGAAGCTTTGTGAGATTCCCCAAGATCCTACCAACACAAACTGTATGTTTGGTTACATGGAGAATCTCTGCAGGAAGCAGAGAGCTTGCAGAGTGGTGGTAGAGAGGCATGGGGGTGGCAGTGGTGCCAGAGGGGAAGTGAGGCTGGGATACCTTCTAGGGCACAGTCATGACCTTTTGCACGTAAATACTCCTGTGAAACAAAGCTGCTACTTTTTGCTACCAATCGTCTTCACAGTCTTCAGCCTTCTCCTAAAAGGTTGCATCAGCCTTTCCCAGTGCTGACCACTATGAAAGATTTGAGCACAAGCTGAAAGTAACAGGTTATAAGATGGACCAGATACAACACTGAGCACTGTGCAATTTCCAGCTGATGTGGTGAACCCAGTTCATACATTTGACAAGGTGGGCTAGCACATACGTAACCTAAAAGCATGTCTTGCTTTATAGAAGCTATCTGTGTATACAAATGCATGTGAATGCTGAAGCACTCTGCTGGGTCAAGGCCAGGATGTTCAGCAGTGTGCAGGCTTAGCCCTTCCAGATGTCTCCAAAGATAAAATGGAAAGAAAGTGACAGTCAGTCCCAGTTACATGGAACACAATCCAGCTTTTAAAAGGCTACTTTTGATAATTAGGTATTTTGTATACTGTGGCAAGATGTGAATTACAAAGCCGCTAATAATAATGTAGATCAGTCAGGGTAGCCTTGAAATTAGACCCCTAGCAGTGAGGTTGCATTGTATAATGATAGTACAGTACCATTTGTTTCAACACATTTAGCACTTCAGAATTGGATTTTTTTGTTAAACACCAGATGTTCTAGTGACCTGAGTGCTGACTTTCAAAGAAGACACAATAGAATAGTGTGTCAAGGTCAACAGCGCAAATTAATCTGTATTATCATGCTGTCATATTATACTGTATGTCCCATATGTGAAAGATCTATGGCTAGTGCTTTCCTTACATGCAACTGTATGGGGTGTTTCAGTACACAGATTTTGAGTTTCCCAAGCCCTCAAAGCCACCTGAAAGAAATCCGAGTCTTGCTTTGATAGTTTAAATTGTAAATGTAACATTCTTACAACGGGTGAGGAATGTGTGGGAATGTGACTGTAATCTCACAGAACCAGAGAGACGTGCAACAGCACAGTGAGAATTATGTCTGTTAATTGTAAATTCTGCATTTAAGGACTTTGGAATAATAATCTGGGTAGCTTGGTTGTCTGCATTTTTCTCTTGACTTAAAGATGTGGTAGGGCACAAATGAATTATCATTTACAAACATTTTAAATAATGGTTTGCCTGAAATAAATGCTTTTGTCTCCACGAGTCCCCTCTATCCCTCCTCTTCCCTGCCCTGTGACTTCTAAGCTATTGCTGCAAGATGGCAGGATGTCAATGCCCCCCAAATTGAACCTGTGATTTGTTTTTCTTTGATTTATGGGCTTGTAGTCAATAAACTTTATAAAGGAAAGTATCAGACTGAGCAATCAATCAAAGATAAGCAGATTCTTGTCCTTTAAAAGCATTTCACCCCAGTAAGCAAGGGCCTCATTCATCTTTTACAACCACTCTTGCAGCTTTCAGCTGAGAAAGGACTTGCTGCTGACTACATTCCCTTCTGCTGAAAAGTCCCCCGTTCTTGCATCTGAGTTGAGATTTTTAAAATTCATTGCAGCAGTACGTTTCCCTTCCATGTTATTTGCTATCTCTAAAAGGGCAGATTGTTTGCGTGTTTTCACTAAAGGTAAATCTCCTTACTGTGTAGAGTGGAAAAGGCTTATGTTTTAAAGCGTCAGAGGCACGGACTATTGTTTTGTAGAAACAGTATTCATTTTCTTTGTTGCCTTGTGAAACAAAACATAAGAAAGGGTTCCCATTTGTTTTTTTCAGTAGTATCTGAATTTCCTTTGGAGTAAGGCAAATGTTATCCTGCATGTTTTGCTTCTCTGAAGCACAGATGGTGTGCATATGCAGATTGGTGATTTTTTAATCAAAACAGTGACACTTGGGAATATATGTAAGTATTGTAATAATGCATTAGTCAGGAGTGATGTTGTAACACACTGAGATCATACACATAAATCTAAGACACCATGTCTAGACACCCCAGGGAAGATGGCATGCCATGGGTTAGAGCAAGCATTAAGGAAGTGCAATATTTCAAATATGATGGAAAAATAATGTAATTTGCAGACTTTAATAAAACCATTGGGGAATTAATTTCACTAAGGATACACTCTCTCCCAAAACATCCACGTTTCTACATTTGCTTCGTAGATAATCAAAATGCGAGACGCTGTACCTGCTATCTCAGGCATGAACACAGTACGATATCTATGAATTGTGCTGTATCTTTAATATGCTGAATATGAAAATAATCCCTTTACAGTGCTTTAGTAGTATAAAACTGCATTATGCAAACAATGCACAGACAGCATAAACCTTGGAGATTCAGAATTTGAAGAGCTTATAAATTAATCTCGTAAGTGTTGATTTGGGCATGCTCAGGAAGTGCGCTCAGCTGTAAAACTTGACTGACCTAACCCTCCCAGTTTTAATTATTAGCTTTTTGATTATAAAATATTAAATGAAGATGTGCGATTTATGACTTTTGCATGTATAATTTTCCTTTCTCTGAAAAGATTTTTTTCTTTTTCTTTTTAAAGAATCCTTGCTCCCTTTGGCTGCTTTTGGTTATTTTGTTGCCTCCATATAGCTCTTGGTATATAATTTTAATCAGCCAACCTCCCTTTAAATTTTTGCCAGCTGATAACTACTCACAAGCAAGTAACTTGCAGTACCATGCCAGGAGTGTTGTGATAAAAATGTCAATTTAAACCTGGCCAAGGATGACAATCATAACTATTTCAAAGTGAGAAACTTGAACAGAATACATAACACAATAGTAATTTTTTCTTTCTGCCAGTGAAATATGTACAGGAACCTGAGAGGTTCCCATAACAATAACCCTTGCAGTCAAAACCCCATTTAAAATTTGGCTGCACTGGTAGCTCCATCAACCTCATCATCTCTTGTCATCTAAAAGACTGATGGTAGAAAATCGTCAATACAACTGAACATTTTCAACTAAAGTATCATCAAGTCAAATGCTAGCCATAATCAGTCCTATTAATCCTGCAGCTATAGGAATTAGGGAGGGAATTAGGTTTTACAAATAGTGACAGTGGTTTATAACCTGACCAACTGGGGAATGGTTGAACTCTGTATCAAAAAATTAGGTGTGTATGTTAGCACAGAGTAAACCAAGCAATTCTGTATTTGCCTCTCTCTGTTCATCTCTGGGTTATAAATACACTGTTCCAGAATTCTCTGTTAGTACAATAATCTAACATGAAGATACTTTGAAACCAAACCTGGAACATGATGGGTGGAGACGTAAGTGATACCATAAATTCTCAGGAGATTCTTGGACAAGATGGGTTCACAAAGCTGGAACCATGGCGTGGTAGCAGGGCTGTGATGCCACTGCACATACAGATCTGTAAATAGCCCACATCCTCCCTCAGAAAATTGTAAACCACCACTTACATTTAGCTCTTCCCATTTCAAAGTTACATTTCATGTTCAAGGTTTTTTGGGAAATGTGAATGGGCCTCAGGGCTTGTACAGGGCTAGAAATATCTCCTCAAAATAATAATAAGGAACAACTTTCATCAATCTCCATGGAGATTTCTTCCCTCTGAGCATTTTCCAAGGTCTTTGCCACAATCAGGGCAGAATGTCTCTGTTCATAGACCAGTCTTCCTGTTGTCCTCTGCCTCTTTGCATCTAGCTGGTGCTTCACAACTATTATTAGTATATATAGCATTTATTTTATATTCACTTGCACAGGCCTCACTATAACTGTGGAGCATCAGTAACACATTAATGACGATCCTTTAACCTTTGTTTTGCCCTCAAGAAATATCTTTTAGTGTCCCTCTCTTTCCTTCACTTTCTCTTGTTCTGATCTTTGTCAAATTTCTGCTGTGTTTCTACCAGTACTTCATCTGTGTTAATTATTGTCATCCTTCATAATTACAGCATTATATCCTTCATCTTTCACATTATGGTATCCAAAGTCTACACACTTTAAACAGTATCACATAAAAATGCACTAATGTTTTAATTTGGAGATTGTTTTGCTAATATCAGTTCCTGTGAATGAAACGTACTACAGTCAGGTTCAATAAATACAATCCTCACCATTCGCTAGAACAGAAACCAAATCCTGGATTCTTCTACTCTGTGGAAGCTATTGTAATTTACTTTTAACATTTTCTCCCTGTTAAATGGAGCTTTGCTCTATTTCCTGGTATGCACAGAGAAGTTCCATGCAGCAGCTCTGGGTTGTATACATTTTTGATTATAACTCCTGGCTTCATCCCACTCTGTCAGCTCTTCAGCAGCACACTTGCACTCCTCCTTCTCATGGAGATCCACAGCAGAGAGAATGGGGTGAGGAAGGTGGGTTTACCTTGTCTCCTAGTTATGTATCCATGTGTGGTTTAGATCAAAACATCCTATAGATCCGGTTCTCTAGATGTGAGGGTGTAAATGATGGCACTGTTGTTAGACTGGGCTCAGCAGAGGGTCAGCCATGGTTGGGGATAGGGTGTGATAGAGGCTCTTGGTGCCTCCCTGCTGCAGCCCCTCAGCCCAGAGAGCTGACAGTCTTCAGTGGACTGTCGGAGATAGTCATTAAACCTGGTCATAAAGAATAACTTGTCATCCTGCAGGAATATCAGACACTAGACAGAGCCCTTTAACCTTGCTTGACCTTTCACTATGCTTCTTGACTAATGAGATGAATGGGAGTTTTATTGGTGTTTCTTGACCTAGATCTTTTACATGACAGTTCTGTGTATCTGAGCAGCCTAATGTCTTATGTTTTGTAAATCAATATAGCTTTATCTATTTTTTGAAAGCTAGAAATGTTTTTTTCAGGCCTACTATCACATCCTATAAATAATATTGATTTTGTTTAGCCTGAAAAACTATTTAATTTTGAATTGGCTCACCTTGTTAGTCAAATACAGTTCTTGGGTAAGTCCAGGCATGACTCTCATGCATCACATTACATTTATCCCTATGGTATATGCAAACCTGGTGTCAATACTTTGAGAATGGGATCTCCTGTGCATGAACCACATCTAAATTTTCAGTTTATGGAAGTTTTTCAGACTCTGGGATTTAATGGGCATATGCAAGAAAGCAGTTACAGCAGATTGCATAGCCTCATGTTACCTTGGATAATGCAAATGTTATGGGACAGCAATGGGAATGTGCAACATTAAGCAAGCCTTACATACTTTTATATGAATTGCACTGGCTTGGCTAAAAAGAAAAACTTAAAAATTGATTTTATATTTACGTCTTCAGTATACAGTTTTCCTAGTCATTATTTTCTTTCTATCCTTCCGCTCTTGCCATCCTTCCATTGATGGAAGTACAAATACTCTCATTGCCATTTGTGATGTTCTGAAAGGAAGATTTCAAGACAAGAGAGCAAAATAATAGTATTCAAGGTTTGGGTCATTACTCCAACTGCTGTCTGCTGTGTTTGACACAACTAATCTTATACTGCAAGTACAACTGGAAAGGACCAGTACAGTGATGCAGGTGCTTCAGATGTTTCTAAAGGCACTTTTGAACATAACTTCTGACATTTCCTTGCCATCTGTTCAAGACTTCTGTACCGGTCTTTTCTCAGTTTCCATTATGAAATAAAACAAATTCCTATTTACTTACACACATGATATAAGTAAATCCAATTTTCAAGACCAAGTCGAATGAGACAGTATTTTAAAAGTGCATTTCTCGTTGTCCAACTCTGTGATAAGATTCTTATACAAGCCTTTGGATTGTATGGTAAATAGATACCCATTTAATCTGTTCACATATGAGACATAAAATCCTGATTTGATTATCCTCTCATAGCAAATGTTTGACCCCTTAGGTACCAAATAGATTATACAAAGATTGACTCTATGTAAGTACAGAATCAATTCATACACAAATGCAGGTATGATAGTGATTTTCAGCCTCATTTTTTATGTTAACCTCATACAAATGCAACTAAGAAAGTGATTGATATGTTTCTCCATTGGACTTCTGAGATGGTAGTTTGCGTATCATTACATAGCTTTTCAATTCTACTCTTATTTACCATTCTCCATTGGTCAAGCCAAAATATGAGATTGATGAGTTACATCTTACATGGGAGAAAAAAGTAGGAATTGCAAGAAAGTCGGTCTCTGAATTTTTAAAGAAACAACAGAGAAGCAAACAACTTTATATCTTAGTTCCAGAAATAAATGTATAATATTGTTTTCCAACAACATCATCTCATGGCTTTAAAAATGACTGTGTGAAAAGCACATAAGTCTATTTTGTATAAAAACTAAAGAGAAAGTGTTCATTTCTGCTTGTCAGGGGGATGTCCATAAGAATTTGCGATAGGCGTCTAAATGTGGAGGTAAGTAATAAGCAGGTATTGACTTCTATTGAGATCAGTATCGAGATTTGTTGACCCAAAGAGGTTACAATTGACTGAAGAGTGGGGCAGTAAATCTTGTTATTGAACAAAAAGCTAAAGTCAATATATGTATTATTATAAGCATTTTTCTTTTGGAAGAGATAATAAGGGCGGAGTGGTTTAAGACTTTAGATTTATATGGCTGTGATAGCATACAGCTTCTATTAGTTAGTCAAAGGATAGAGAATGGCTGTGGTTTTTCTCTGTTTTTTTTTTTTTATAATATATTTATTTTTAATACAGCTTCAACAATCATGCCAAAGCAGTAAAGCCTGCATCAACTTTCACATCATAAACCCTTATTCTCATTGTTTTATAACTCAGCTATAAAGGTTATTTTCAGATTGAAATTTCGTCTGCAAGCTCTTTGCCTAAGAATCATTTTTTCCCCGGAAGGGTGAAAGGAATAAAGATGATCTATTGAACTATTTATTGAATTTTAGAGGAGAACAGAAAAAACGTGTTGTGATTTTTATATAATTCAAGATTTAGATTGTATTCCTTATTGAATATTTTTTCTGCATAAAGCTAGGATTTACTTGATCATAAAGGTGAGGGCTGCAAATGTTCTTTCACTGCTTTGAAACACTTGCTAATATTAATCCATACCTTGTATTGTAAACAAGTATTTTTATGATTCTTATATTTTAGTCCACTCCATTACGCTCTGGACAGTACATTATATTTTAGGTTATTGCTTGGAAAAATAAAGAGGAGACAGAGCACAGAAGAAAACAGAAATCCATCCAGCTGAAGATATTAAGCTTATTAATTAAAATCACATTCATCCCATAGTGAGAGTGACTGAAGAAATAACTGCTGAATTGCTATTTTATAATGTTTATAGCTGTTAGTATCTTGGCTGCCAGTAGAAATCATCCAAAATCCTCTAACGAAAATAATTTACTGTTTTCCATTGCAGAAACCGTCTGCCTCCTTCGTTCCTTCACAAGACCCTCCTATGTTTCTTTAGGATTCAGGAGCTTGTACTAATTTAGGAGACTCACTGAATCTCTTTAGCAGCACAGGCTATGATAAATGCATCGAACATATTCTCTGCTCTTTGCACTGGCTTGCTGTGAATTTAAAAACAAACTCCAGCTTGCTGTCCTTATCTTGGAGACGCTCTGTGGCCTGGTGTCAGTGCAGAGAAGGCTGCACAAAGCTCGCAGTGGAACCCCTGCCTGTGCTGCGGTGCCTGCGCAGTGCCCGGCACAGCTCCACTGCCAGCGCGGTGCTGCTGGGGGCAGGAGCGAAGCTTCCTTCTGCAGAGGGCAGAGAGGAATAATCACCCCATCCAAACCCTGGGACCAAGATGTGCTCTGCTTCCTGGTGAGGTGCTCTCTGGTGGTAACATTTGGTTCATTTGCTTTCTGCACTTCCACATTGTTGGCATTGGTTGCGGTGGCGTTCCGAGCTGTGAATTACCACACTGAGGCCAATGGCCGAAACCTTTGCCCTCCTTGGAGAAGTTCTCCTCCTGTCTCTGTATAACCTCATGGAAATATCATCATGGAAATTATCTACTCTTCTGTCAGGCCTCAGCATGTTGAAAGAGAGCTTGAGACTTGTATCTCCTGCAAGAGCAGTATCTTCAGATTCCCTGCAAAAAAATTACACATGCTATTTCCTCTCTCTGTTTATGCAGTTTCTGTTCTGGAAATGTACAGGAGGGAAGGGCAACTGTCTCATCCCCAGTTTTGGCCAGTTGAAGATATGCATGCAGGTAAACACTTTTTCTCTGACTAAAACTGTATGACCTGGCAGCCTTAGTTTTCCACAAGGCTGACCGTTGTTTCAGGTTCTTTGACTTTGGTTCTTTGAACAGCAAAGAGAGAAATCACAGGAAAAAAACCATTTTGTGGTCATTAAAAATGTCATAGCTACATTTTTCTCTTAATACAGAATGATCATTGGTACCTATAGCATATCAATAGTGCATCTGGCTGGGGATGCTGGTATTGGCAGACAGTGCAGTGACCTCCCTTCAAAACATTAATGAGAAGCTCAGCTTGCACTCTTACCCAACATGGACAAACTGACTGGGACACATTTACTTATTGCACCACAAATATATAAATTACTCTGTTTGCGTATGGCCAGAGAAGGGTTCTATGAAGAAGTTTGGCTTAGAGTATCTTGGGCTCCAACCACAGTTAACTAAAGCTATGGAATGTCCCACTATCTCTGAGTCTTTCCATTCACTACAAGATAACATACTTTGACTTCGTCTGCTAAAGCATACGGAGAAATAATTTCTTTTCAAAAGCACGCATCTCCCTGGGAGCACGCTAGGTTTTCAGAAATCACAGCATCTGGCTGTGTTTTGCCCACCTTATTGCAGTTTCTGTCTGTTGATGCTGATGTGTTTAAATTAGTTGCTGTTTCCAAACTCTTATAAAGGCTGTTGATGAAAATCTTCTGTAGCAACACAGTGCCCACAGATTTATTCAAACATACTGAAACTTCATTAATTTCCATTCCCAAGACAGTTTCCAGCCTTTCCCTATGGATATGCATGCTGTTTAATGGCACACGAATTAGCATGTCTACTTGTTGGCACCAATGTGATAATGGTGGCAATTGCTGATAAAGTCATTAGATGGAAATAAAGGATCTCAAATAAGTTAATGGTGAAAGATGTCTGAATTTAGTAGGATCAGGTCTGGCAATATAAAATGAATCTCTAATTTATTGAGCTTCAGTGTGGTCAGGTTCTGGCTTGTGGCTTCTTGGTGGGGAGAGATTTTTTTAAATTCTGGTTTTATGGGGGTTTTTTTGAAATTCACCTGCTTTTTGGTGTATGAGCTGTCTAAATGACTTTATATCTGCTAGTCTCTATTTAAAATGTGCTTATAGCAAGTGAATTATAAGCTGGATTTGTGAAGTAGAAGGGAAAAATCTACTTATGAATGACATCCTTTTCCTGAAGCTTAAGCAAGCCAACTCTGCTCCTTCTGGAGGAGATACACCTTTTTGAATATATACAATTTAAGCACAGTTTTAACAGAGAATAAAAAATATTTATTGAACTGATAAATATTGGGCTGAATGTCCCATATGAAAATGACAGCTTCTTTTCTAGTTTTAAAACAGTGCTTCTGCACTCATTTTCCTATGAGTACAACATTATATACTTTGGTCATAATGAACTATGTTTTGTTTGCAATACAAGGTAATGTGGTATCAGAGTAGTGCCATGCAGATCTATAATGTGGTTTTTAGAAGTAATGCTTTAGGATTATTTATGTGGGGTTTATTAGCATTCACAAAGACAGCCTGATCATGATTGATTTGATCATAATTTGCTGTTCCTGATTTTCCACTGTTCAAAAATTACTGTGCTTAAGCTAGAGATGAGTTACTCTCCCCATTGTTTGCCAGAGTGAGACTAAGAGTAGAATAATGTCGAGCCAGACAAACTTAAACTGGTAAAGTTACTTACTTTTTTTAAAAGAGATGGGCATAGTGGGTTATGTGGATGAAAATCTTTCCATCACAAGCCTTACAAGCCCAAAGAACATTTTTATTATAGTCAGTGGGTGATGTTCAAACAATGAGAAGTTGAAGAGCAAAAATGTGATTCTAGCTGATTCTTGATCTTGCTGGGGGAGGCTGTGCTTTGATTTCTTTCAGGAAAGCATGGTGAACACCTGTGGTATTATATGAAACATTACATAATTATGAGAGTAACATCTTGAATTTTCTTCCTCTAGCTCTGGCCTAGTTCACCTCTGATGAAGCAGCAAGTGTGTGGTGAATTTCATTCAGATTTGTCTTTGTGGCTTGGCTTGCAAGTGTGTGAATCTATACTTGTTGCCCTTGGCATATATTTTCTGGTATTGCTTTTGGTTGTATCAGGGAGAAAGCCTAATAACGTTCCATTAAAATAAGTTTACTATTTAGACCAGATTGTTAACTTTTCTTTCCTTCTACACTTGCAGCCTAATTGTATTTAATATCACAGTTCAGAGCTTTCCTCTCTCTGCTCCTTGTCACTCAAAGGTATTTAAAAGAGGATTTAAACCAGCTATTTTTTGTGCTTAATCCTTGATCCCTTCTGCCCGCCCCCCGCCCAAGCTTGCTTATTCACTGGAAATAGCAACCTATGTCCACATTTTACAGCTCTAGTTTATAGTAATTTTGTCTTCTGCCTTTGGAGTATAAATGATTGTTCAATTCAGACATTCAAAATGAAAGTGAAGTTGCCAGTGGAAACGGGTGGCTCATTATACAATGAGTAAGTACAAATAAAAAGGTGCCTGAGTATAATAATCAGAAGATATTGACTTTTGTTGAGGTCAGGATCACAATTTATTAACCCAAGAGGTAAATATTGACTGAAACTTTGGGCAGCTTTTTTTTCTTCTTTTCTTGTAGCCCAGAGAAGACAGTAGAGGATTTACTAAATAACTCCATCTGCCTGCGCAGTGAGATGGAGACTTTTGCATTTTGCCTGCAGTTTTATGCTCGTCTTTTGTTCTGGCTCTCCCAAGGGCAAAACGATTTATAGCGTATTTTAGAGGAATATTTAAAATCATGCTAATTGGTGTTTCTTTGTAATTAATTCTGCTCTTGACAAGCCAGAATCTTCTCCTGAAACAGGTTTTGCTTCTGAGTGCTTCATCAGATGATCCCAGCACCAGACTGGCTGTCTGCATTTTCTCTTCTACCCTGGCTATCACCCTCTCTGATGTCTCAGGGACCATTTTCTTTCTGTGTGTCAAGAAACACTAGGGTATTGTAGCAGCCATCAGAAAGATGCCCTTGGGAATGATGACTCCTTGTGCTGCTGACATTCTGTTCACTCTCCAGAAAGGGCTTTAGAATCAAATTATTTGCCAGCTGCAAAGCCCTTCATTTGGCTAAAATGAGCTCCCCAAAACTGCTATTCTGCTATCTTACTTGGAAAACCAGGCTTTGCCAGATTTCCTCCATCTTTGACTGATCCATCCTTCCAAGGGGCCACTATGTAGTCTCCATCCTCAGATGCTGATAAATGTGCAATGACATGGGGTGACATGTTCCTTAGTACACTTCCTGATACTCTCCTATGACAGTTTGTGCTAAAAGATATGTTTTGAATTCCTGGGGCAGTTATGAACCTTTTTGGAGCAGGGCACTTGCCTGCTTTAAATTCAGACACATTTTTTTTGTACTTACCTGTCGTCTGTTTTGTTACTAGTAATTTATGGGATGACAGTAATGTGACTGGCATTTTGCAGGAGGGTCTGGTCCCTGCCCCAGGAGGCACATGGGTACAGAGCTACAGCAGAGTTGGCTGGAAACCAACGGGTGCTGGTTGCCAGATGCCAACTCATAGCCACCACATCCCTGCCACCACATCTGTGTAACATTTGCAGACTGTGACCTTGCTGTCTTTCAGGCTATAAGAGATGGTGCAATGAGAATCAGTGTGACTTTCTACTCTTACAGGCTATTTTCTAGATTTGCTTCTTTCCGGTCCTCCCTTTTCTCCTTCTCCTTCTCCTTCTCCAATTTTCTATTTTGTCAAATATTCTGCTGCTTCTTTCTCAGTGTCCTCGTTGCCCACTGTCTTGTTTCCTTGCTCCTGCATCCCCCTCAGAGTAAGATTTTTTTGTTGTTCAGAGTTTGATTTACATGAGGCAATGCCAAGCAGAATTGGGTTTTCACACAATTTTAGACATTACAAAATAACTCCAGGGACTTTTTATCAGGTGAGGACTGCTTAGTAAGCATTGGAAACATGTTCTGAACCTGCTGAAAAAAATCCATCTGTGAATAAGGATCTGAAAAGTATTAGTATCAAATTGTTATATATGAGAGCAAAGTCTTAAATCAAGCTCTGTAATCTGTGGATTTTGGTGGAGATGGGGACATCTGCATAGCAAACATAAGGCTGCTGAAACTAAGCTTTTCCTCGCTACCTTTGCAGAGCCTTCAGAATGGATCCACAGATTCCTGAGCATTCATGTACAGCAGACTGGAAGCCACAGCCACAAACTGGATTAACGTTCTGCGAGATCTGGGAAAATCTTTCCTGCTAAAGCCCAGGTTACAGCTTTGCTGTAACCTGCTGAGTAACCTGCCCTGAGTGGTAACACAGGCTGATTTAGACATTGCTCAAATCACTCTGTAGGGTTAGAGAGTCTAGTGGATCTGTTGCATCTTGGAGACTTCAAGTCTGTTCTGCACTGTTCTACATGTCTGACTTGTGTCTGGTGTAATGCAGCCTGCATGACCTGATCCAGAGAAACCCATTACCTCTACCAATAAGGCCCATAAAACACTTTTGGGCTCAGACCAAAGTAAAAGGGCCAGAGGAAATGAGTTTAAAAGCCTGAGCACATCTCCCCATGGACATAACAGTCCACATCGCAAAATTTATATACATAATTTGAAATAATTGGCAACTTTAGGAAGTAAAGCGAGGAGCAAAACGGAGTTACTTTAGCCAATTATTTATGATCACCTTTTGTCTCAGAGACTTCTGTAAGGAAAATCTTGCCTGTTTGGTAGTTCAAATCATTAATGCTGAAGCTGAAATACTCTGAAAGAGTATTTCACACATTCACTGTCTATTTAACAAGCACATTTGCTGTATTTTTAAATTTAAATGATTTGTCTCCCTTTATTTCCCTATGCTTAGGTGAAGCATATAGTCTTCCTCCCCAGACTGTGCTACCTCCCACTTGCCCTCTAAGTACTTCGTATGAAAGGTCATGAGCTCACAATACTGACTCCTTGCAAAGTTCAACTGGCTTTCTTTTGTAGGGTAAAGCCATTCCCCATCTCCGTAGCAAGGGAGGTCCCCTGGCAGCAAAACAAATGTGTTTAGTTATGTGTGGCATGAACCTCAGCTGCACTGGGAGCTGAGCTCTGGATAACGTGTAATGGTAATGTATCGAGAATTACAAGGCTAACCCATCAGCCTCTCACTAGAAATTTAACTCTGAAATGTTTTATTTTGCCTAGGGAAAGTCTATTTGGGTCTATCATCTAGGTTCCAGGAAGGTCCAGCACTCCCCCCTCCCCTGCTCCTTAGCAGGACGGATGGCATATAAAGAGGTCAAAGAGACTACCAGTGTCATGCCATAAATCAGTGGATCAGCTTAGAGGAGAGCCCAAAAGGCTCCTGCTCATCTGGTGTAAACTGACTCATTCTGCTGTAGTCAACAGAGGATCTGACAGCAGCAGATTTGCCCCAAGAGCTTCAGAATTCCCGCTTTAGATTTATCTAACTGGTATTTCAGATACTCTTTCTCTGCTGTCAGTGGCAGAGATTTTATTAAAACCATCCTAATAAATATATTTCAACTACAGCTTCATAGGATATCCATACTTCCCTCCCTACCCACAAATAATACATTATGTATCTGCGATTATAAAAATACCAGTAGCTAATTTAGTTTAATTTAAATTTAGATTTTGCCCTAAACAAATACTGATGTGCCCTGTATATTTTTACTGCCAGATCATGATTTACTAACTCCATTTTGGGGGTTAAAGAGAGCATGACCTTGCCCCGTATTAATATTTAAAGATTACCCTGCGCATGAAATCAGATGCTGACACAAGTCTCAAAGGACTAAAAGGTTTTTAATCTTTTGAAGAAGCAGTGCCACATTGAAATATGTATTACTGCATTCAAAACACAGCATGTAACAAATGTCCCACTAGCAGGCATCAGAGACTGCAAATTTCATTCAGTGTAATATGGTCCACAAATATCAACTTTTTTCTAGAAGGGAAATTGCAATGCCATAAAGGCTGAGGCTTGACATCATATCAAAAGCAAGCAGCACATCTCAGACATTGCTGTAAAAAGAGTTTGCCATCCAGTCCTAAATGCAGGAGCCATTTAGTGCCCTTTTCAAGGCAATACATAGGTTTTACTCTTTCCAAAAGGTGAAAGTTTACTTACATTTCTGTAAAAATGCTATTTAGAACAGTTTAGGAACCGTGTGATTCTTTGTTTTTACAACAGCTCAAGCCTAAAATATGAAAATCTCCTGATTTTTCTTTTAATAGAGTTTAAAGGAAAGCCAGAGCTGTTTTAATAGAAAACAGAAACAGCTGATGTTTAACATAAATGAATAATTTTATGACTTCTTTTAGAGCATAGTTATTTTCTTAAAAAAAAAAAATCAAGCTTAGCCTTATCAGCATTTTTAACTCGTGTCTTTCCACTACACCTAAGCTTCAAACAAAAATACAAGCTAGCAAGCTGTAGAAAAGACTAATTAGTTTCTCATTGAATTTTGGGTGTACTCAGTTTGTGTGAAAATGCTATAGATGAGGTCTCTAAATACGATAGTTCCTGTGTTTTGATAGCATCATGGAGGTGTTACAGGAAAATGATGACTTTATGGTTTACCCAGTCTCCTTTCAGGTAGGTGACAGAGGTGGCAGCCTACCACTCCTGGTCTCTATTTCTGACAGGCAATTGCAGACTGGTGCCTCTGGGAGCTTGCTATGGTGCTGCCAGAAAGCTCTGGTATAGTTTGGAGGTAGGTCAGCCAAACTTTAGACTGATGTAGAGGAATTTGGGTATGAGAGGATTCCGACTTGAGCGATTAGCCTGTGAAGGTGCATGTTCATTTCCAAATCATCAGCTGAGAGTCACCACTTTATTTGCCGATAGATTTATATTCAATTGCAATAGACTTTAAAATGAAAAGGAGCTAGACCTGCTGTTTGGGAGTTATGGAGGTGGTGCTGGAAAATTTGGTGCAAGGAGAATAAGAGCATCCCTTCTTGGAGATGCAGCTCTCCTTGCCATGGGGCACTGAAGGCTCCCACCTGACTGTACTCTGGGTGCTGGCTGTGCTGTTGCTGGTCTATGTTGTTGTAACCTAACTCTCACCTGGCCATTTTACAAGCAGGGTACGCCTTCTTTGTTCCCTTTACAGCTGTCAAGGACCTTTAATATTCCTTTTCCCTTAGCATGTCTGCCCGAGACCCATCTTTCTTCCATCTGTCCTTTCCTTCAGCAAGGTAATGAGAAATGGGAGCAGATGCCAGAGAAACACATGCACCTTCTAATTGAGTGAGGACATAAAAAGGGACAATAAAAACTGTGTGGAGACTTTTGCTTTCAGTGCCTTCCAAACATTTGGTCTTAGTGCGACACATTTAACAGTCAGCTAATCTATTTCCCTCTAAATGTAGTTATCTTGTCAGATTTTTGTAGAGGCAAAATTTATTAGAAGTTTTTTGGTCACCATAACACAATTTGATCTATTTTATCCAAAATGAGTGTTTTTCTCAGCATGACTTGCTTAGAACTTCATACTGCTAAGTCTCAAAAAAAGAATTTTAGTGACTCACAAGCAGGATGGCATGATGCCCTTCACAGAAATAACAACTACAGATGCATAAAAAAATTAGAATTTAAGAATCTGAAGTTCTTTGCAAAATCTGCAACACTTTTATTATCAACATTGCTGATAGTACAAATGGGAATGAAGCAACTGATAAGTGTTCTGGTCCAATGAATTTACCTACTGCTTATGATCCTTCCAGTTGTATTTTTAACTGTTTTGGCATTCCCTATTAAATCTCCCTAAATAGTCTTCTTGCTGGTTCAGTGCTCTCGACCAGGAAGCTTGTGAGTTCGTGAGGATTTGTACTTGATCATGAATCATTCATGAAATGAGCTTAGAAAACTAAGTTTAACATCTTATTCAATGCTGAGGAAAAAAAGAGCATCTTCTCCCATACTTGTAACAACTTGGCTAAAAAGGAAGTCTCAATGTCTCATTTTAAACACTGAAATTCAGAGCATCTGTTGCCTTTCCAGCTAAACATCATATCTACTAAGAAGCAAGAGGAAGTATTTTAATTTACTACTGTAGCCAGTTTTGTTTTTCGTTCTGCTAATACATTTGACCACATACCAGCAGCACACCACAGCCAGGCTATTGGGGCGCAGCTGACAGGTGGTAGCAGCCCGTGTTGCCATTTCTCACTCACATTTAATCAGGTGTTAGATTTTTCTCTAAAAGCTATGTCTGAAGTCAGTTGATCTTGGTTTTATTTGTTTACGACTGATTCTCTATCTCTCTTAGGACAACAGAAAGCATATAACCCGGGGTGTTAGACTCTGGTGCCTCTCATTCCTTCTCCTCTCCCTTGATCTCTCTGTCCGTGGCAGACAGGAATGCTCCATTTCTGATGGATACGTATGGCATTCATAGCCTGGGAACTTACAGCACTATTTCCCTGCTGTGCATATTCCATATAGATGATGTTTGAGTCTTGGTTTTCACACCAGTGAAATGGGGATAATTGTGTTGCTTTGATGCACTGATAAGAGTGCTTTGTAAAGCTAAATATTTCTTTGTGGAACACGCCATAGCATGTTTGGAAGCTCTGTATAGCAAGGGGTAAGACGACGACAGAGACATGGATCTGATGCAAAAAAATTAGGACAAAACAGAGAAGGAGGTCCATGGTTATTCCCTTGCTGTTCTTTGTCTCCTATTGTAAGAGGATGAGGATATTGCTATGTAAGAGCATGAGGATTTTTTTTCCTCTTCCTTTGCTGAGTGAAAAGACGACAACACAGAATACATCTAGGGACACCTGCTGAGAGAATAAAACACAATAAACATGAGCATGCTATGGTGAGAGACATGTTTTGCTTGTGCAATAGACATTTTGATCCCGAGTTATAGGAAGTTTAAACATAACCTGTAAATGAAAATCAATTCCAATGCTTTTGTTATTCAACCTCAGGTTTTTTCATTGTGCTTTGCGTTTTTTTAAGCTGGACAAATTTTGATCTCATGGTTAAGAGAATAATGAAAAAAAAGAAAGTACTTCTAAACAAGGTCTTCTAAGGTGTCCCACAGGACTATGATTTTAAGCCGGACTTGCATTAATTGCAGTTTCTCTGGCTGTTTGTTAGGCCATTGCCATGCTGTGTTAAGGTCTCGATGCTTTTATCTAGCCCTCCCCTATTCTCTGTTTGTTCTTCAGCAAGGATGAGAGGAACCCTTACAGTATGCAAATACATAATGCTTTCTATGCTTCTTTCTTTAGAGACATAAAAGGATTTTTTTAAAAAGGCAAGTTGAATACAGAGAAATAAAGATGTAAATCTTCAGAAGCAGGCAAGCTACACTCCCTCTGCACTTCACAAATGAAGCACAGTTTTTGCAAAGAAAGAGTTTGTTAGGAGAACCAGAGGAAGCAGGATTTCCATAATGATTTGCAAGAAAAAATTCTGTAACACATGGCACCATATTTCCTTCAGAACTGTAATCCCCTTGGGACCAAATTCTTTACTACTTAATCACTGCAGTAATTAGAGATGATGTTGGCAAGTGTTCATTGAACGTTGTGTCATTTTACATCTTAAAACCTTTTGGCGTTACTTTCCATTTCCTTTATTTGTTGTGTTCTGGCCCATCCCTGGATGATTAGATACAGCTGGCCTTTGCTTTGGGACCAGGTCAGTTTTGCAATTAAGAGCTATGTTGGTCTGCGCTGATAAAAACAGGGACTAAGTAATTCTATTTATGGTTTATAAATTACTTTTCCACCAAACATTTTTTATAATGACTTGTACACAAGCAACATGATGTGAAACAAATCTCTGAGCGAAACAGAGGATTCCAGCCGCAAAAAATGTCTTTGTCCTGCAATGAGCCTCCAAATGTGGAAATCTGCAATAACAAAGTATGAATAAACATCAGTCTGGATGAAGCAGAACTCTGTAGGTGGAGAATAATGCTGTAGCATCTAACCTATGTGCGGGAGGTGGCCATGATTATGAGGAGTGCCCTGGGGAGCACAAGTGGCAAGTGGGACCACAAGCAGCATCTGCCTAAACCTGTTCTTTCCCCTCTCTGCTGTTCTGTACAGGCCGGCTGATGTGATGTCTGATGAAGAGAAAGGAAAAAATGAAAGGGCTATTCAACACCTTTATCTGTCATTTGAAATATCTGTTGGTAAAGTTGGGTGGACTGCTGTTGTGGTTTTAATAATAGCCTGGCTTCTCTGCATTGCAGGTCTGTGCCTGTAGCTGTTACTTCAGAAAAGCAGAAAAGATTCTTCTCACAAGATATCATAACAGGTGAACACTACATGTATACCATTCAGTTTCCTAAAATCCAAGTATCGTTAACTATGCTGACTGACTTATGAAGACAGCAGTGCACAGTGGAAGATCCCTGAACTACTATTGTAGGCTTCATTTGTCCTTTTACACTCCAGATCCTAATCTTCATTTTTCAAAATGTTCATATGTGTGTGTGTGTTACTTTTTTGAATAGGCTTTGATGAGGCACTGAAATCTTTCAAAGGTCAGATGTGGAGGGTGCAGCTATGGCATGGCTGTGATGCACACTTCTGGCTGACACCACGTGTTTAAGTATCTTTTCAGCAGGGCAGACATTGTGGTGTCCCTCATAATTTGCTTTGGTCTTGGACAAAGGCTGGTTCTAATTTCTGCTTGCAGTCTCATTTCTCACAGGCCAAAACAGAAAATTCATCAAATTTAAAGTTCAACTTAAATGACAATTTGTGCGAATAATGACCTTTTAAAAGACAAGGTGGTATATTATAATGTCTTTTGAAACACTTTCAGAGGAGAAAAACACACAATAAAAATTATATGACAAATATAAAAAAAGGGAAAACAAACTTAGTAACATAAGCAGCCATTACGCCTTTAAATTATCTCTCCGCAGCCTACAAATCTTTACTTTACTCACGCACACCATACATCTAGCAAAGAGAGAAATAATATTTTTTGTTACCACTCAATTATAATTGATATACTACTCTATCATTTTAAAATGTGTGAAAGCTGAAAAGTACAAAAAAAATTAAAATGACAGGCAAGGAACAGCATATAAAAAGTGATAGAACTTTCTAAGCTAGTTTTATATACATCCCCTTGTATGTATGTTCTAGGGGCATACAAGAAGTGCTAATGAAAATTGGTAATGCGTAATAGCTCAAAACCAATTAAAGAAAATTACCTCTCCTTTTAATTCTGCTTACAAGCCTTTTCTACAATATTGATTATTTTTCAGAGGTAAGTGATAGTATCTATTCTTTCTGCAATTAATCCATATGTTCATTTTGCATAGTGGTTTTAGAAATCCACTGAGGTTCGGAATTAACAGCATACTGGTAACTCTAAAATAAAGCTAGTTCTGTGAAAGTTTCTAAGAAAAGAATCTGACCTAAGGCTGATTGCTCTGCTGCTGTGATAAAGACATCTATTAGTGTATTAGTTGTCTGATATACCAGAGGACGGGTTCTGGAATCATTTGAAACTAGAATTCAGATTGCACCCAGCCAATTGCTTCCTTTCTCCAACACTAGCACTTAAAATTCCAGAGCCGTGGCTAAACAGCAAATGTGCATGACAAACCCACTATTTATGATTTTGTTTGCTACCCTTAAATAATTTTGATGTTTCTTTTTTCTTTCATTTTAGAGTCTGTCCCTTATGTATATCTTCCAAGAGGTGATGCTAGTTTTGTGCTGCAAGTTGTATCTCTCAGTCTGTTACACTTATCACATATGCTATACTGATACCAAAGGGTAGTACATTTTTAAGCATTTTTAGGTAGACAATTCAAGCATTAATTTTTTTTCTATTTTTCCAGTATGAATGCTCCTAAATTACCATGGGGCAGAAGGTATTATGGGATGCACCTTAAACAAAGCGCTGAACACAGACTGAGTGGCTGCAAGGCCAGATACCTTGATAGTGTGAATGGGATTATAAGAGTATTAGAAGTTCCCAAATCCTGTTGCAATGGTATATTATAGAAAAGTTTCTATATCTTACTTTCTGTTTCCATTCCTTTTAGTACCTTTACATCCATTTATATGGGTTAATAGCAACAAACAGATGTGCCAATCCCTGCTGTTCATCCTCTCCAGGATGACCAGCCCTCCTTTTGTTTTAAAAAAGACTTTGAAAAGTGTAAGCATGAATGCTTACAGCTTGGCTCTGTCCTATATCCCATGTTGATGGACAAACCATACATTAGGCAGGATTTTGCAACCTCGGGGGCACAGACTTTGTCTGAGGCTTGCTTCCTTGATCTCACCAGGAACTGGGATCCAGATGAATCCAGAGGCAGTGTGGGCAACTGCCCTGTCCTTTCCTCTAGGGAGAATGGTAGACTCTACTCTACTATGCTATGTGCTGTTTATCTTTCTTTTTTTTTTTTTTTTTTTTTTTTTTTTTTGGTAACAATAAGAATCTCTTTAACAGTAAGAATCCTCCTCCATTTGAGGGCTGAGTTAAAAGTCAGCCTGGAAAGGCAAATGGCAGAAATACAGCAGACCTCACTAGGTTTTCTGCTTTTAAACTCTGGGTGCAGTTTGTGGGAAAACAAAACAAGCCAAAATGCATCCTTTTCTCATTGAAATAGACAACCTATTTTCTCTTTTGAGGCTCACAGACACCTGCTCCAGCCCTCCCCAAAAGAGAATTTGGGTTCTACAGCAAAGAGAATTATATGCTAGCCTCTGCTTTTGGCCACTTTATATCCACATGGTATTTTGCACACTATTCTTTGTTCTGTCAGATGGTCAGGAATTCTACTGTGTTGCAAAAAAACGCTATACACTGTTAAAATGAGCTTTACTTTTTAAGTCATTGCCTTTGAGTGTACTATAAAAATTGCCGTACTTCCTGCGAGAAAAGTTTCCTATACTATTTTTTAAATTTCTATCTGTTGTTTCAGAAGAAAGAAAATCTGCAAAATTTTAAATTACGTTTACCTACAAAAGCAGTAAATTTGGAAATGTTCTGTCTATTTTAAAATGTATTTTACATGAAATTATAAGTTACAGCAGTGGCACAATTTCCAGATGTGTTTCATATAGATATAGATTAAGACAGGTGTAACAGGTTGAGCTAAAACTACCAACCAAAATCCCAATACTTTTGATTATTCTGTTTCTGAATAACAGCTTAAGTGATGTATGCTTTTAAGAGTTATACCCTGAAAGGAGGGATACATATGCCTTCCAGCCAGGAGACCAAGCATAGCATGGGTAAAAATCAGTAGCGATTGTGCAGTGAGTTATGTCTATGTAACAGTTATTTATGTCCCCATCATACGGTCACAAGGAGTGCCCCTCTGGTTGGGAGCCTTAGCAGAGAGGTCATGGGCTCTAGGCGGAGGCAGACTGAGTTTTCTTCTCAGGCTTTGATGGATTTTACCAGGTCTGTCTCTGTTACCATCGTTTCCATTTTGTTCTCTAGATAAGAAATGGAAGTGTGTAGTTCACAGAGGCCTTGATCAGTCAGTTGACATAGGGTCCCTGCCCGCGGTGAGGTTTAAGGGAATGTGAAGTAACTATGCAGAATCCTGTTGTGTGTAGGTAAAAATCAGTCTTTTTTTCCTTTTCTTTTTTTTTTTTTCTTTCCTTGTTTGCTTGCTTTTAGCCATATCCCTGTTCTCAGAAGCTTGTGACACCTGAATCACCAGCTAGGTAAAAGGATATCTTCAGCACAGTTTTATAAGAAGTATTGTCTAATGATTGCATATTCCAGAAACTCAGCTGTTGTGAGCCCTTCATTGAACTTGTTGGGCTCCACCCCTTTTGGCTATGAACACTTTTATTGGGTGTCCTGCTCACATCACTCTTTTTGTGCTACTGTTCCCTTTCTGTTCTTGGGCCTCCTGCGCTTACAAGACCACTCTGAAATGTTGGACCAGCGAGGACAGTACCTGTACTGAAGCACTAAGAAGATAAAAAAGCAGCGGCTGCAGTTAATCACCACTAATAATACCTCTTTCACAGAAACAATAATTGCCTTCAAATATCCTCTCCCTCCCTAAAATCACTGTTCCTTTCAGCACAAGAAAGGCTATGAGAAGGCTAGGGACAAGCCTTCACTGCCCATCAGTCCCTCTCATTTCTGATCACTTGATTCCTATGCTAGCATCATTCCCTCTACTTTCTTCATCTCTGGGCACTGGCCAGGACTTTAGAGTTAATGCAAGTATCGTGCAGAAGCAGTACTTTCTGTCACTGTTCCTTTTACCTTAATAAATAGATACTATCTGCAAGTGAAGAAAGGCAATATACATTTTCTTTTAATTTATTTTGCAGGCACTGTTAAAAGGTAGGGAACTCATTATGTTCCAGCCAGACAGGAAGTTTTATTTACAGTTTTTTAACTCAATGCAGCCATGGTAAATTATATCAGCCCCTCAATTCGTGCATTATCATTACTTCCTTACTTTCATACCCTTTCCAGAATTACACTACCACTGACCTGATGAACCCATTTTCTTTTAGAATCACTCCTATTTTATGTTTAAAGATTGCTTGGGAAAACTCAATGGCAGCAGCTAAAAGAGCAGGCAAGTTGGCCATGTATAATCAAAAGGTCAGTCTATTTTCAGATGCTTGTTTGGGGCCACTGCTGAAGAAAGCAGGGAGCCATCTGAACCCATACTTTTAAGGCTAAAGGGGATTTTGAAGTTTGCAATAAATTTTCATTCTCAATAGAAAGTGGTATTTTCTATATTTAGGAGGTGTCAAAAGTTTGTTCTCACATATACTGCAGAAAGCCGGGGAAAACAGCCCTGACTCCCCTGATGCCTCCTGTTTGATCATGGAGGCTGGAGAGGGCCTCAGATGACACTCATCCCAGGACACAGCTGATTGACCTCACACCTGCCCCGAAGCAGTGATTCAATTTTTGTGCTGAAGCTTTGAAGGAAGGGGACTCTCACACTTTCCCAAGGACTGACAGCTAGACGGATAGAGCTGAAGTGAATGGGTGACAGTATGATAGGGATCAATGACTATTTGAGGTTTACTTACTTTTTCTGCAGATATCAAAACTTTCAGTGTGAACTGCGAACACAGCTGTTTGCAGTTTACTCTTCTCTTCAACTGTCCCTGTCAACTACATCATCATCATGGAACAGGAGCCAACATCCTACAGGGACTATAACCCCAACCCCCAGTTCTGTATTTGTGGGATGCATCTATAGACTTGAGCTCCAGGAACACAGGATCCCTTCCCTTTTCTTCAGCCTCCTTGCCCTGCTTTTGCCTCTATCTGGAAAACAAGCTTTAGCACCATAAATACTAAACCTCCAATTATCCAGCTGACCAAGGCAGCATAGCAGGAAAAAATGCTTTGTCTTCTCCTGAGTTTTCAATAGCTTTCACTTTCCAGCCTAAGCCCCTCTCTGGCTCCCTGCATCTCCATCACACATTTTGTGTTCCTATTCATTCTTGCATCATTTACCTTACTTCTGCTTCTCCACAGTTCCTTGGCCTTCCCTTCTGCAGTACAGCAAACAATATCCCCAAGACTACTCCAACTACATGTTTAACTTTCTCATGCATGGGGACAAGGAGTGGTCACTGCTGCCACCACATTACAGGACATCTTAGCTCTCATCCCTATTATCTGGATTAACAGGGTGGCACTGAAAGCTATTTCATACCTGCCTTTTTTCTCCTAGAAAAATGAGTAGGAACTTGATTAGTTAATCTTAATTTTCTACTACTAACTAAGCATGCTGCCAATAAGGAAATAGGCTGCTATTGCACAGCAACTAATATGGTAAAATATTAGAGAATATACTGAAGAAATGTACTCTTTTATTGACTACACTCTGAATTGCTGCTGCTCAATTTGCTATGAGTTGTAAATTTGCTCTGAGTTATTTTTACCACTGAGAATTGCCAGGTTTTATACTATGTTTTGCACAGGAACTCGGCTGCCCTTTCACTGTTTTGTTTGTAGTTCCCTTCTGAGGAAGCTGCCTGCTGTTCCCAGGTTTCTCTTTCTCTCTGCTTCTTAGCATCTTCTTTAGATACAAGAAATGCAAGTAACTGATTTAAATTCTTTATTTTGCAGGGAAACGTCCTTCTGGAACTTGACTCAGGCCAACTGATGTCTTCTCCCTGCCTGGAGAAAACCTTTGTCCTCCAGGCTGAAGACGGGCACTTGAAAGTAAACCTGCCTGGTCTGTCCCTATGAACCAGCAGTGTTGAAGGTTAATTAGAAGTGCTGAAGGAGAAAATCACTTTTTCCATGTGTTCACCACTTGAGAACCACAGGATCGGGACTATTTATTTGGATCGCTTTATTCTTTGTTATCATCCAATTCGACAGGCTGAGTCCCATTTCTCTTCCACGTGAAGATTTCAGTTTCCTTGGACTACCATAAATCCTAAGCAGTGATCCTGTTTTTTTTCCTGACAGCAACTCCCATTGGAGTTTACTTTGGACTTCCTGAAGAGGTGGTCAGAGAGACTATTCTCATGGGCTCTGCAATCCTCCTCTGCTTAGAATGATGGGGGGGAGCATTAGCACAGGCTGGCATACAGCACCACCTGGGAGATCTTATGTTACTCATTGTGCTACCCTTCTCTCAGCAGGGCATGCCCTCGGCGCAGATAAGGATGTATTAAGTGATTGAAAGACATGCAGTTGTCCCCCAAAAGGTGTCAGTTCAGTGTTGCTGCTGTAGATGAGAGAACTGTTCCATTTCTGTCCTTAATCTGAAATAATTTTCAGATTGCTTCCTGATGGTCATTCTTTTTTTGCTGAATGGGACCTCTGCATAACACTAGAAGGAATATTCTGTTTAATGTTCTGTTTCCCAACCTTCTGTCTTTCCTTCACCCATTATGACTGCCAGCACATTTGTGAGTTTTTCATTTGAATGAAATTTTGCTCTAGCTGTGGGCAGAACATAGAAAAAAAATCAATAGCTATTAAGATATGTGATACTGCAGGATATGGGATCCTACTGGTAGAAAATATGAGGACCATTTATTTATTCACATACCCGAGTGCCTCCAATCGTAATCTGACCTCACTGCCCAGGTCCTGATCTTCCCCCAGCTTTTCAGTGGGGTTTTTTGTTGCCAAATGCCTAGCAGAGAATATTCTACCCATTGCATTCTGCTGTGTTCTGTGCTAGTTTCTTGTGAAAGTGCCTTCAGGTGCTTTCCCAGAGCTCACATTTATTTGTTCAAGAACAAGTTAAGAAAAAAGAGTGACTGGAGGTTTTAAAACCCATTTTCTTTTTATCTACTGTTCTGTTAAAGCTTTCCTTCTAAGCAGCTTACAATAATATAAACAACCTGCAGAAAAAACTCCCTGTCAATCTACTGCTATAAATTCCTAGAGGTCCAGGGGTTTCAGGAGCTGGATATTGCACCTACAGGCCCTGGAGTTAGAGATAACTATCAGATAATTCACTCCTCTAAAAAATACTCCCTTATATTCAGAGTGAGTGGAGAGTAGGAAGGGGGAAAAGAAGGTGGGAGGAGGTGTGCTGAGAGCAGAGACAGGAGCGGGGTACTTGGTGTGTGGGATGAGGATGGAGACCATGGGACACCAGTATGGCAGCTGAGCGAGTGCTCACCTCTCCCTGGTGCCCCAGGCTGTGTGCTTTACTGAGCTCCTCAGCTGCACACCTCCTTCCTCAGGGTAAAACACACCTTTTTTTTTCAGCTTGTGTGGGTGCAAACTAGGATCCCAGCCCCTGGGGCTGCTTTGGCACAGAGAGCAGCCATGTCGGCAGCACACTGTGCTGCTTCGCCTTTTGGAGGTGCTCAGGAATAACGAACAAAATCTAATTAAGAAAAGTGAAATACAGTATGTTAAGTCAGCTGCATCGGGGTGTGAAATGGAGCCATTATAAAACAAAACACTGTAAAGCAGCAACTCAGAAACTCCACAGCCTTACAGGGATGCTGACAGACTTCCCTGGAATCAGAGAGGGAACGCACCAGTGAGACCTAGTAATGTGTTGGACTGTCACTGGCCATTGCAGGGCTCTGCTGGTCAGCACAGCTCCTACTCAAAATGGGGAGCAGGAGAGGTGAGCATGTAATGGGCATTAGGGCAGCACACCAGCCTGGCCACATTGGGAGAGGAGGAACAGGAAAGGGGGTGATGAGACAGCACAAGTGCAATAGAAAGAGGAGGGAAGGGAAAAAAGCTGGGCAGTGAGGGGTGAACATGAAGGGCAGGTATGGAATAAGGCTGAGCCTTTCTCACCTGAAGATGAAAAACTCTGCAGCTATGTGTTTACCATCCGAAAGCTGAGCCTGCCCTTGCCCATTGGCTGTGAGAGCTGCTCTGCTCAGGTGGCAGAGGACAAACCAACAAAAGCAACAAACCACCACCAAAACAACGCTGCCCCTTCCCCCCCTTTTTAAGATTCTGGTGTTCTGAGATCAACAAGTAGAACTTTAAAATATGGAAGTTTTATTTGTTCTTCATGATGCTGCATTTTATGAAAGGATAGAATTAATTCTACTCTTTGAATTTAATTTAAAAAGAATTGGAAAAAATTATTTAATCTTGCTGGAAAAACATCTTTTGAAACAGGAAGGAATAGTTTCAATATCCTTAAAATATTTTTAATTGTAATTGTTTGCAGTTGCCTCCCTCTAAAAGTTATAGAAAGAGCATCTTGAATGCATTACAGTAAGTTCAGCACAAGTGAATCTGCTTTCAAATATGCTAGAAAGGATATTCACAGTAATAGGATTAGTACAGAAAACATGTTGTCTTTCTATTTAAAATCCTACGGTTAATACGTCTTGGTTCCACCCCTCCAAAAAATTTTATAACTGCTTTTGCCAGTCATTACTTAATGATGTTTCACTGTTAAATGCTCACAAGAAATATCTAACACCTGCTGGGAAAATTATCTGTAAAGGTTATGTCAGTAAGGCTTGGATGTAAAATGTCAAAGGACAACTTCATTTCTTTCCCCTTCTTCACCCTCCCACCCCTACTACTGGCAGGAAAACTGGGCGAACGTTTGCAAAGCTGTCAGAGAGGCAGGAGCCTGCTTCCTTCCAGCATCTCTCTGTTCTCAAGAGGGCCTTGGGATGTACTTTATTTAAGCTAACAGGTTGTCCGAAGGCAGAAAACTGTAACAGAGAAAATTAATAATTTACTAAACCTTTGCTGGAGAACAGCAGACCTCAACCTCTGCCATTGTCACCCAAAGGAGAAGTGAACAGTGAGGCCAAGGGGCACCTGCTGCCTGTGTGGAGGGGACCCTGCTGCCTCAGGGGCACAGGCACACAGAAGAATTACCCCTGGCTTCAGGATAGCAACATGTCAGCTACAGTTCCCTTTGCTTCAGGTGTCAGCATTCTGTTATTCCCTTACTCTGGCAAAAAATGTGGCTAAACATTTCATGTTGCAACCCCCCCCAAAACCCAATGTATTCAATACACCAGCTTTAGTCTTAGTTGTATCTAGTAGGCTTTCTGACCCTGGTCCCAAAACCAAGACACTACAAAGCAGCTTTAAGATTCACATTCAAATAGTGGTGGTGGGGGCTTTTTTGTTTAGTTTTCTTGGGTTTTGGTTTTTGGTTGGTTGGTTGTTTTGTTTTTTTTTTTTGCTACTCTGAAGATGTTTCCTTGGAACAGATGCCACAGAGATGTTTTGAGATTTTTTTTTTTTCTACTTGATAACTGCAAATATTTGCGAATGCAGCTGTTCATATAGGTGAGGGACCTATGCATGAGACCAAAGTTGCTGACAGAAAAGTTTTTGCAGGATCAGGTCTGTATTATACCCTACCTCTCTCCAAAGCAGCAAGGAAGAAAGTCTCTTCATGCTTCTGAGATCAGCATTCATTCTCCAGATTAGTCTAGGTGCTCACAACTAGCCATGCATCTTTGTAGTGCAAACTGATTAAAACAGAAACATTCTGGAGACCACAGAATCATAGAGTCTGATGAAGGGCTGGGATTTGTGAGAGAAAGGATTTTTCATTTGTAAGTGCAGCCCATGGAGGGAGATATACTGGTCAAGGACAGAACTTTATCTCCTTTCCTGGTGTTTTTCAAATGGGTGAGTCTGGTTTTGGCTTTTCTGTTATTTGGGTTTCGTTTATTTGTTTACTTTGTCTCCTGTAGCCAGTGAACGGCCACAAGTGTCTGATTATCAGAGGTCTGATTGGATTCAGGGGGTAAGTGTTACAGTCAATGCTCTCCACTCCTCCTCTTGAGTGTGCTGAGCTATGTATTGATGCAACCGAGTGAAATACCTCTTGTGTATCTATTGGAATCAGGCCAACACAGTATCTCTCTGTCAGTACCATCTTTCCTATCTTGATGTGTCTGTGACAAGATTTTTTTTTCCTGTGCAGTATCTTGATAATGAGGTTTATTGACTTTACCTGATACAGACATTTTGCACCTATAGTAAAGAATTTTGAAGAAAGAAAGTCTTTATAAGCCCCCAAAAACCCTGTCCAGGTAAAGTTTGATGTGTGACACATGTATACATGTTCTTACTCATTGTGGTTTTAGATAACTATGTTCTCAATTGGTAACAAAAGCATAGAAATACCTTGGGAGTAAGAAGGGACTATTTCTGTTCCTTAAGCTTTGATAACATGTTGACATCCTTAGTGAAACTACAGAAAGGGTCAACATCCTTTGCTGTCTTTTCCAGTGACATGTTTTGGAATATTTCTCTTTTTATTCACATGCCCTCTCTGTTCTCAGATGAATACAGTTGTAGCTCTCTCTTACGGACAGCTCTTTTCCGTTTTGTGCTGTGTCACACAGGTACCGATTTCTGACAGCTGCAAAACATACCTCAGATAATTCACTGAATCCTGGTGGTGTGACAAGCAAAACCCTTGAAAATCCCCACTGCTTTTGTAACTGCATAACAGGAAACCCGTGATGTTGGGTTCATAAAGGATGGCTTTGCAGGACTATGAGAAAATCCTCAATGTGGTTTTGGAGATTTAAAAAAAACCCCAAAACTCTGCTATTATATTTGTGACAAAGTTTGCATCACTTTCCAAGTTTATGACCTTGACAACATAAATGCATACAAAACTTCATCTCTGGGATGATATCTTTTTGCATTTTTTTCTTAAACAGTTGTTTTCCCCTGGAGATATCCTTGTCCTTATGCCAATCTTTCCTGCTTCTTTTTTGCAATATGTGGAAACATTGGCCCCAGCTGTTCTGTCGTTTGGAAAGACGTCAACACAGCTGGTGATTATAAGGAGAAATGTTGTCTAATGGGCACAAAAGGACGTGATGGCCACTAGCAGATTCCTGGTCTGTGGGTAGCACTGCTGCTAGCCTGCAGGGAGAGGCCATGTGCCAGTATCCTCTCTGGGTCTGCCTAAGAGCACAGCCCTGGCACCGTGGCACTAATGTCTGCCGCCTTCCCTCAGCTCCGAAATATGAGCTCTTCCCAGCCTTAGCTGGTCACTTCACTCTTCTATTCCATGTGTTTCTGCAGGGGTGAGGTAAATCTGTTCGTGCTATGTGGTGTTCAGCAGTCAACTCAATGGGCTACGTACAAACCTACCAAGAAAGGCAGATTATTATTCTGGATCCTCTTTATCAGAGGGAAAAGGGAAAACCAGGTGTAAGCACAGCCTTTCCTCCAGGTGGGATCACAGTGAGCACTGAGGTTTCTGACTTGGCACATTGTTTCCCTTTTCTGGATTAATCCCAAAAATAGAAAAAAGGTTTCTAATAAGGCTGGTTGTGTTATCAGATATCTTGTGATTACAGAAGCATGAGCTGTGGCATGCACATCTGTACATCCCCACCCCCAGCCCCCAGAATGGCTCTACTGCAAAGGGAGTTTTTCATTTTATTCTTAAATAATAAACCTTTTGCAGCCACACCCATATAGTCAACACTCTTCAGGGAAGGACACTGGCTAGATAGAGTGTCAACAACAGAATCCACAGAAAGATTGTATACATGGTCACACAAAGCAGAAGGGTGGTCTGTTAAGAGTTGGGGCACTGTGTATGTCCTATAGATGGCTCCTGAATTTGTGCATTGAGGCCCTGAAAGGTAGGGATGTTAATGGTGATTCTCGTGCACCAAACGAACCCAAGCATGGATTCTCTGTTGCTCACCCACAGCTTTCAGGTGGTCATTAACTTTTTTGCTCTTGATCTACACGTTTGGACCTACTGACTTGAAGGGGTGGGATGTGGCTTGCCAAGGAGCCAGCTTCCAGCATGGTCTGGCACTGCAAACAGTTCCTCTTTCCGAGTGTTTTCTGTAAGAGTAACTGAGGTAATCAAGCCTTCAAAACAAATAGAAGCAAAAAACCAACACTCAAACCGTACCTCAAAATTTTAGGCACGGCTATTTCCAACCTCCCTCGGCAATGCTTAAGTGAGCTGGGACTTCTCTGACAGCAGAAGTAGTAGGTGGAAAAATTTCACAAAAAAACCCCAAAAAACCCAACAACTCTCCCCCCCCCAAAAAAAAAAAACCACAAGAAACATTGCTAGAAGACAATTTTTAAAGGTCAGAATTACTATAAGGAATTAATTATCAGACAGAAAATGCTCAAATTGCCTTAGAAAATTTAGACACTGTGTAAGGCCACACGCTGCAAGGGGTGCAGCCACCTGCAAAGAATTTGGACACTTTAACAGAAAATATGCCCTGCTCTGAACAGAGTTAGAAGAACATAATGACAAAAAAACATGACTTCCCTAAAGTAATTAAGAGATGATAGTGAGAGTAAATAAGCTTTTGGAGAACATAGTATTAGTGAACCAAATGAGAGCAAATAAACCATGAGTCAGGTTTTCTTCAAGTGCAGGAAACAGAAGGTAGCTAAATCTGTTTTTTAGCAGGGGTACTTGAGATGTTAGCAAAAAGCAGAAGTGTTTTTGCAAAGAGGAGAACTTACAGAACAGAATTAATATATTTATCAATTCCTGATCCCAAACATTGCAAAACCATCAAAAATCTTTCCAGTGGCATCAGTGACATCTTCACTTGGCCCCTAGAGAGCTCAGGTAGGTTACATAGATTTCAGGCACAGGAGATGCCATGCATTTCCACTTCTAAGAGAAATGGGAAAAAAAAGAAATTGTGAAACATTATTTTTTGTCTTGCTCTTAAATTCAAAGTAGATCAAGGCTGGACATTAATTCCTTGCAATTCAGAAGTTAGTTTACCACTTCTTTTTTGATAATGTGATATTGGCTAAAGAAATACTTAGATACTGATTTGTGGGAGTTATCTGCTTATCTGGTAATTCTATGCATATTTTAACAAGATAATAGCTGTTGGAGGAGAGTGATAATCAAATTCTAAGTTTTCTTCCTTTTTATGGGATGCTGAAGTGCAGAATCAAAACTGAATTTTGAAGATGTTTATATTTAGGAAACTGACTTCATTCTTTGTAGATAGAGTATTTCTGAAACTTGGAGTAGCATTTGTTTTCCATTTCTAGCCTTTCAGCTTGTAAAAGCACACAATACAGGGTAGGTGTGTAGATGCTTCTGTACTCAACCTACATATAAATATATAGACTTTATAGGCTTTGTATATAATATATACATATGTAAAGACGTGTCTGTTTATCTATATATGCATATATAAATATATTCTTGTAGTATTTGCCAAGAAATGCTTGTAGTACTGCAACATTATCTTAAGCTACCTGTTAAAAGTAGTTGTGCAAACTAAGGCTAATTTGTCTTCTCAGCTGTGTGAAGAAAATTCTAGTTAATGTTTTACTATGAATTCTGTGATAGAGTATAAAAAGAGTTGGAAAGAGGATACATCTTCTAAAACATGGAACAGGGATTTCGAATTTAACTGTGTCTAATATTTTTCCATTACGAATTTCCACTGAATTGGCTCAAGAGTCTGAGATAGAAACAGCTGAAGATTTCTTTTTTCTTCCTTCATTTTTGATGGGGAGACGTAGATTGAGGTTAGAACTCTCCAAAGATTATCCACTGAGTGCCAGCTTTTAATGAATCCCATTTGTTTTCTTGATTAAGTCTGCTATTACCCCTGTTTAGTCTTGTCACGAGCCTATTAGCTAGAATTTTCATATCATGGTTTAGAAGAGAAATTAGCCTAGAAGAGCAGCACTCATCATCAGTCAATTTTTAGTGTATTTAGCATAGTTTACAATTTATGAATTCATGAACCTGTAGCCTCACACATAGCTATATAAAAAAACGCGAAACAACTGTTCTTTGTGGTGAAATTCATATGCCCCTAAGGGTAGCAGTCAAATATCAGTTTGTGGTGATAACAATGTATATCACTAATGTACATACAGTCACAAGGTCTCTTTGGTGAACCTGCATCTGACAGGCTATGTCAGGTCTATGATTTGTGCAGCAGAAGCTTCTTTAGGAAGAATTGACTCTCAAAAGGCAAATTTGACCTCTTATTTTCAAAAGATAAGCATCTAGGAGGCTTACCAAGCCTTGTGGTCACAAAGTATTCAAGAGCTTTGGAAGTGCTTAAAAGCCATGTGATGGGTACAGTGAAAAGTACACACAGGTGTAGCAGGGTTTTAGAAATTCTTGACTTTCTTAAAAACGTTGTAAGAATGGCCCTTTGGGAATTTAAATATCTCCATCCCTTTTCAGATTCTCTAAATGAAAAGAGCGGTGTAGGGCGAAATGTACTTTTTAAATGACATTTTGCAAATTTCAAGAGATGCCATTTCAGCATCTCTTGGAAGTGAAGACTTGGACAGTGGAATTTGCAGAGCTGCCATAGGAGTATTTCAATGCTGAAAAGAGCCAGAGGGGACTGCAGATGAATCATGGCGTTGTACCTTGGCATTATTCTGTAATGGGAAACATGACTTTACCATGTACATGGAAGCAAACATTGTAAATATTTAAACATCATGACGTTACTTAATATTACCCATTCAATGCCCTCTTTCTCTTTTCTTGTTTTTTTGTGCCACTCTAAATGACTAGGCTGGCCTGCTGGCATTTCCATTTTTTTCTTCTGCTTTTCTTCTTTTCTGCCTCCTTTTCTATAATTTCTGAAACAGTGTGGGATCTTGATCACTCTGTTTGCTTAGAGCTCCCACATCACTTTGTATTTGATGAACAGTGCGAGAAACATCTAGTAATCAAAGTGAAAAAAACTCCAATTATATCACTGTTCCACAGGAGCTCCTGAAGATGCCTGGAAGAATTTGCTGCATTTCTGGGCCCAAAAGCTGTTATGGAGAACACCAGTTGGTAATCACAGCTTTTTTTTTTTTTTTTTTTTTTTTTTTTTTTTTTTTTTTATTATTATTCTCATTTTTCTTAGACTAAGTGAATGAAAATCCTTTGCTATATCCTTACCAGAGCTGGATTGAGACCCATTTTATTACTAACCAAGTCTAAGTTGCTTAATTTCTTGCCTGGATGGAAAAGAAACACCATTACAAAATTAGTAAATGACCATGACTACCTCTCCAGAGAATTATCTCCTAAGAATAATTCAGATGCTGTAAGAGAAATGTACTCTCACAAAAAGCAGCTTTTCCAAACCCCTGTAGTTTCCCTGCACAATATTCTTTCTAGCTGCAAGTCTGTCTTCCTTCAGTAAATGTATTATAACCCTTTCAGTCTGTTCTGCTTTACGTACTCGACACCATGAATCTCTAACAAGGTTAGGGGTGAGTAACAATTTAAATTACTTTCAAATACAGCTGAAAAACCTATTATAGATGCAACCTTGAACTTTAATTGTATAAAGACAGCCAATTCCTTAGCATTCCCACAAGTGATAGAGTTTCTTGCTTGTAAGTCTGCCGAGACTTTCTGGCTGTGTTGGCAGCTATTTATTCTGCCTCTAGATTTTGAAAAAAGAAACGCATAAGTTTAAACACTATAACATTACAATATCTACTGAAAATTGTAATGATGAAGGTTGTAACGTATTTGAGTTGGAGAAGTCAATCTGTTTAATTATATGTTATTCTTCCTGCTATTTTACTAGGCTACACAAGAGGTTGCTGAAATCCAGCATTTGTTTTCAGATATACATTCATGCTTTTTAAGGAAATGATTGCAAAGAGTAAGAGAACCTTTGAAATGATGTTGCTCAAAGATTCCCCAGCGTTGGCACAAACAAAGCAAATAAGGGTAAGCTCAAAGGATGCATGAAAGGTAAACAAACACTCTCTTTAAAACTGGCTTATAATGAGTAATGGGAAAATCTGGGAATGCTTTTGTCATCTCTTAGTTTCAAACCTTTCTGGTACTTCTAGTTGAAAAAATCACCACCAAAACAAGGAAAAAACCCAAACAGAAAACACCCCACACCCCATAAAACACCAAAACCCACCAAGTCAGTGAATCTGGCTGGAAAACTTATGATCTGAAAGCTCTCTTCACAGGAACAATATCTCTCCCATGGCCATAGTCCTGGATTTGATGGGAGGATCACTTCCAGAGCTGAAAGTCTGTGCTTTGTACTCAAGAAATTTCCATTAAACTTTACAATGAGGGTAGCTTCGGCAAAGGTGTTAACGTCCTTATGGAGGTGGAAATGAGGCTGCTGCTTATTCAATGCAAACAGCTTAGAAACACATCTCAATCACTGGTAGCAACTAGGGGTCTGCTCAGTCCTGGAGTAGCTGTGTGAAGGACCAAGTGAAGTTTTCTTTGTTTTGTTTTTACCACCAATGAGCTATGTTATCCCAGGGTTGTTAAGCACAGATATAAAAATTTTGTCTTGAATATATGTGATCATATAATTCACCTCTTGTTTAGATAAGAATATATTTAGCAGTCTTAATCATTTTCATTAAATCAAAGATAATGTCGTATGAGTGGGTCTGTAGCTCCAAGAGAGCTACAAGATGGAAAGGAGAACCCTGTAATCCTTCCACTGCCTGCCATGTCACTTGAACCTCTGAGCCACTGATCCCTCTGTGGGAGCACATTTGCTCCCCCTTAGTTGAAACTTTTAAAGACATTCGTAGGCTTTAGAGTTTGATACTAACTGTCAATTTTGGCCAAGATATTCTAATTCAGGCTTATTATAACACATAGAGTAACACTTGGAGAAAGAAAATTGGATTCAGAGTTGCACTGAAATTTTGTGGTCCATAGACAGAGATTTGAGATCTCTGTATTTCCTCTTCATTCAGAAAACAAGACACAAATTTAAAAATGAGGCACATTTTGGAAGATTATTGTCTAATTTTAGAATTCAGCTAATGAAATGCAGCTAAGTAAATACAGCACATGATATTAATTAGTGCTAAAATGTATGTCCTCTTTAGGATACTTATCAACAACATTGGTGAGGAGATGTCGGCAAGAGCACTGTGGTGTTAGCACTGGGAACATGATGTAATGTTGCATGCACCAATCCTGAATAATATTGACTTATGCTAACTCCTAAATTGGCTCAACCCGTTCCTCTTACCCAAAGCCTTCCCATCTGGAAAACAGATTAATTTTTAAGAAGAATGTAAGGAGACAGTCCTCATGCTGTGGGCTTTTGACTGATTAAACAGTCATATGCCAAATCCCTTTATGATGCTACAGAAGGAAGAGAAATTAATAAGAAACTTACAATTAATATACTACATTGAATATAAACAGTGTAGCTTTTCAGCTACATATCAAGCTACTAGAAACTTCTAAAAATGCAAAGAAACATTTTACTTCCTTAAATGTTTTTTCTTTTGAGCAATTATACATCTTCAGTGGTTAATTTTGCAAGCAGAATATTAATAATTCATAAGTGTGTTAAAGGTATTGATCATACAAGTGTTAGAAGCATTATGCTTGAGTTCCTTCTGTAATCCATTAAAAAAGGAAGGAAATTGTTTCAGTTTTGTATTAAAATATGAGACTAACAGGCTGTAGTTTAAAACATATGTAAAGCTGTTTTCCTGTTTAAACTTCAGTCATCCATTGTTGGTCTGGTGGTAACATACAAGGATTGGCTGGGACTCAGTCACAGGAATTCAAACCAGAGGCTCTTCCTCCTTCTCCCAATGCCAGCCCCATGCCCCCCTCCTACCCTGCCTGTGTGACCAGCCTGTGTGCCCACTCCCCACTCTGGGCATAGCTGTGCTGAGATCCTCTGGGAACCTTTGGGGGCTAACTTCAGTAGACATGGCAGTAGGGCTTGATTTCTTCTATTTGTGGCTTCTTTCTGGACTTTGGACACTACACTTGGAGGCCAACAGGTGCTGTGTAAATTCTCCTGAGGAAATGGGGGGATATCTGCTGTGGGACCAGATCTATAGCTTGTCTTCACTGTTTTTTACCAGCCCTGATTGTTTTCTCATGGCTGAGCACAGACACCATAAACATTGTATTTATGCAAGGTGAGTACTTGCAGCGAAGTCTGGAAGGCTTCTATGGATCCAGGAATCTACCTGCCTGTGACTTTTTGCAGCATCAGGGACTTAGTGGTTTCTTGACTTTGAATTGTTCCCCCAATTTTTCATGGTTGCATGAATAAAGCTTTAATCCTCAGTTCAGAATTGTAGGATGTTTGTGACAGGAAGGAACACAGGCATTGAAACCGATCACTGCAATCCCTCTCTCCTATTCCTGTTCTAAGGCAGAAGGAAGAATGATATAAACCACAGGAAATAAATAATTGGTGAATAGTTTTATTAATCAAATTCCTTCTGGACCACCAATCTCATTATTTGTTTATCAGCTAGGCTTCTACTAAATCTATTCACAATTAAAAAAAAAATTACCAAATGAACAGTATTGAACCGATCCTTAATTAGGGCAGCTGAGATGTCTTGTATAATTAACTGGACTTTATTCATAATTATTTCCTGATAGTTGGAATTGTTTTCCACAAGTAACGGAGAAATAGTAATGGTAACACTAAGAAATCTTTGATTTTTCAGAATAGAATAATGGCCAGGCTTACTGTGCTTAAGCTGTGTAAGACCTATTTTTTCCCACTGATAGCTAAAAGTAATCATGTCAGTTTGGCTGTACACATAGGGAAGGGAAGTTTTGCAAAATCAGTAGAAATAAGTATGCATCCAGATTTTTAAAATGTGGCTTTTCTAACGTGTGTTTTACAATGGCACATCAGGAGCTTCTTTAACTCCTGTGAATTTCCTTAACCAGAAACTGAGAGCTTAAAGCTACTGCCTGCCTATGGCCATGCTGAGTCCTGTTCAGGGAAATAACCAAAATCAGCTATTGCTGATACAACCGGGGTGAAAAAGCTGCAACTTGACAAAGATCTGGAGCTCCTAACCAGCAAGGCCACTGGTGGTGGCCGCAGAGCTGTAGCCCCATGGATGGGGCTGGTTCTCCAGGAGGTGTGCCCCACACCAGTGACCATGCCATACACTGCCATCAGTACCACACACCCAGAGCCAGCAGACACAGCGCTCTCCGTGGAGCTATAACAGGGAGCACATGTTGGTTGGTAGCTCTAGAAACCTGCCCTGATTTCTTAAGTTTAGTAAGATCTCACTGATATAAGTGATTATTTGAGAGAAGCTGGGAAAGACATAATGCTGGAAACAAGGTAGACAGTTTTTATTTGCAGTTTATCTCTACTCCTTTTGTCCTCCCTTTTGATGCTGGTTTAGGGCACAGCTTCAGAAAGCTGGAGGAATGCTGCAGGAGTGCCATATATAGCCATTCTTACTCCGGAGTACACCCATCCCTCTGATGAAAACTTGTAGCAGATTTCAATGTATGGACTCCTTGGAAAGAGGTGTTTGCTACAACACTGCCTCTGTTTTCAAAGAATGAGTATCTGCTTTACTCTGGGAAAATAGTAGTCATGTTACAACCCAAGGTTGTTTGGAATTCATTATAAAGCTGCATGAAAGAGCATGTGGGTTAAACAGGTTCACTGCTAATTAATACCTTTACTCCTGATGAAGTAGCTCCTTGCTCCTGGGGTTAGGCAGAATGTGAGAAGAAAAACAAACAGAAAGTTGTCTACAGGCTCTTTCAGGACTGAAACAGCATGTGAGTATGTGTAAAGTTTAGGGAGACAAGCACCAGCACCAGATGTAACTCACTGCCACCCAATAGCAGTCGAGCACCCAACTCACAACAGCACCAAGGCAGTGGGACTGAACTTGTATGATGAAAATAAGACCTCGTTTCTAAAACTCCAAAGTTCGGAAAACCAACAAGGGTTTTCTTTATGTAGTTTTCTGTGAGATTTGTTTAATGTGAGTAGTCATCCCCCGAGAGATTTTGGACAGCGCTATGTTGGGTTCAGGCTAGAAAACGCAGAATGAAAGTTATGAGAATTACGCATCTGTCTCTACTCTCTCTTCCTGGCAAAGATTCCTCTAATCTGCTCATTTATAAGGAACCTGGTGAATTTGGCTCATTGCTTTTGGATCACCCTTTTGCCAACAGTGCATCAAAGTCCATAAGCAGTAGAACCCTTCCAGAGTGTGGAGAGGAGGGTAGAAAGAGAGAGTAGAAAGCATGGTGTTCTGTGGTGCCCTGGCAAACATTCCCCTTCACATCCTGTTCATGAATCAACTGATCCATTACCTATGCATTTTATGTTACTAACTAATGTCTAATTATTTTTTTCACTGTTGAATTCCTTGCAGCTCTCTTTAAAGTTTAGTAGGTAAGAAGATTAAAACATAAATACCATTAAATATGCTTTAAATATCAGTCCTATTGAAATATTTCCAGGTTCTGTATCCTCTTAAAAAATAATCCCCATTCAAAACAGAGAGGAAATGTCATCTGCATGAGCATCTTTTGAGTTTAAGATTGGATTATACAGGGAATTATGTAGAGTAGCTGTGGAAATCTGATAATTAAAAAAACTTTGGACTCTTTTATTTATGACATTTTAAACCCCTGTAACATCTGGGGAAGTTTTCTGTGTTGTACATGTGCTGTTAACCTCACGTGTAAAATTTGCTTGTGTAACTTCATATGAATCAGTGGCTGTAGAACCTGAATTCAGATTCAGTCAAACTGGATTTGCTGGGATTTGAAGGTGATTCCTGGGCCTAAAGCTGGGGTGTGGGCAGATCAGGATGTTGCTCTCAGCTACCTCATGGGATGCACTCTGTCTTCATAGGGCAGCCAGAAGTTAATGTTAGCTCTTATGAATGTCCTCCCACAATACCCCAAACAGAGATCCTCAACATTTCAGAGCCCATTTATTAACGAGCACAGTGAGTCTTGTGAGTCCCTCTGAAAAGGGCCAAGTAAAGTCCCATTCCAGCCATTCCAGTTCACACATTTGAGTGTTGCAGAAAAAGGCTTGCAAAGGGTCAGGACGGGATATCTTGGCTGCCCCAAGCCTTGTAGCTTGTGTCCAGCACGGAATGCCAAAGAATCTAAAGGATGCTTTCCACAGGTGTGCTACCAGAGCAGGGTAATAATGGGGTCCTTGCATCAGTGTGATGTGCCAGGGAACAGTATTCATTTCCAGGAAGAGCAGACAGGATTTCTCTCCAAGGTCAGTAGAAATTCTGCTTTGTGGGGCAGAGAGAGAAACCTTCACACTTTTTGCATCAGTGCATACACAGCACAGGCTTTGGCAAAATGTCACAAGACACAGAGGAGAGTACTGAGATCGACCCTGGAGCCTTGGTGTAGGCTCACCATCTAGCCCTTCCCAGCACAGACCAGATCTGGACCACAAAATGCGTGATGACTCTTCTCTGTGGTCACCTCCGTGGCTGATGTTCATCGGGGCTTGCTGAGGTGTGACTCCCCATGCCTTTCCCCTCACAGCAGCTGAGCTGGAAGACGTCTGCTTATGTAGAAATGCTCCTGAAAAATATTGACCAGAGAATTTAGCATAAATATGCAATGAATCTATGAGCTAGTGGGAAATGTTAAAGCAAACATGTTAAAGACACAGGCTTTCAAAACAGGCCAGGAAAATTCTTATTCCAGCAAGAGAGGACATGCGCCTATTCTTTCTTCAGCTGGCTAAGCAACAGCGGGAGTGTTTCCTACTAAACAGCCTCATTAGCATAAGAATAACTACAGGGTAAATTTTCAAGCTCATTCCAAGTGAATTCAAAGGGAGGGGGAAAATATTCTTTTAATATGTGCAACTCATGCAAACAATGATATGAAACTAATTCATTTCATCATATTATCACCATATCATATTAACTTAAAAGAAATAATAATGCAACATGGAAATGTTTGCATATTAGAGAGAACTCTCATTGTACCCTATTAGCACCATATCGTATTAGTATTAGTATTGCATTAGGCTATTATGCTCCAGTGCTAAAATGATGAAATCCCACTGTGAAAACTGATATTGAATTCTTGTAATGTTTCGGAACCATTTTTAGCACTGCATATAAATAATTCATGGGAGCAGATCTAATGAATTGATGAAAACCCCCCATCCCTTGACATTGTGAGAGTATTTATGAATGTAAAGTCATGAACAGCATTATTTTTTTTTTTTTAAACAGAGATGGGCTGGGACTGAAATATCTGGCTTATCACTAGACCCAGCTTGCCCACGTCACACAGAGCATGAGGTTGGGTAGCTACATTTCTCTGTTAACGTGGCAAAGGTGGTGTCTAAGAAGTGGCCTGTTCCAGGATCAGAGGTGCACAGGAACTTTTGAAATGTGCTGTCTCAGGGAGCCCTCCATGATGTACTGAGACACCTGAGCAGTGAGACCCTGGCCAACACAGGGTCACTACACTAGTACCACTATGGTCTGCCTGCATTGGCTTCCTGAGTTGGTAAGATCTAAGACTAATGGCTAATTGCTAATGAGAAAATATGTATTTAACTTGAAGGCTTTTATGGAACTAGCCTTTCACTTACCCAGCATTTGGTGCTATGGTGTGATTGTAATGGTAGTTATTAACACAGGCTGTGCTGAACTTTGTTTTATATAGAGGTATTACTGGTAAACTGGATCCCTTGACTCTTTAGGAAAGCAGAGAGCTGTATGTTGAACTAGTGAGAATTAACTCAGCCTGTAAGGGCCCCATGACAAACAGCTGAAGCAGGTGGCATTGCCTATCCCTGTGCCTGGGAAAAGAGGGAGATGTGCTGGCACAGGGAGCAGGTGAACTGTTACCTGAGCTAGTCACTGATTTACGGTCTAAATTACCATCACCTCATTCCTTTCTTGCTGCTCTCCAGCATCTTTTGGCTTATACTGCAGGTCTCTCCTGTCTCTCCTCTGTCAGCCTGCTTTTGTGTCTGTTCCCATGCAGCACTAGGGACTCTTGATCCAAACCATGGTGCTGCACAAGCTATAGGAGAAATGGTAATACAGGACCCTTCACAAATCAGTTAGCTTCCTTCTCACTGAAACGTAAATTGAGAGTAGGAGATGCAGGGAAAGCAAAGTTGGATTATTGTTTCCTTTGCCTTCCAAAAGGACATGAGGATGCTGGCATGCGATGTACCCCACCCGCCAGACTCAGAGAGAGGAGCCCTTCTGAGCCCGTGTATGCCATGTCTTGGAATTTTATTGTGCTCTTCAGGCTTGTCCTTTCTTCATCAGTCTGGGATGCATCTGCTATGCTTGCAGCAGGAAACATAAATTAGGTAGGGGGAATGACTCTAGTTTCAGTGCAAGAGGCAGCGATGTGGGGGAAGTTTCTTTAAAGGTCATCAGGAGTCATGCACTCTCAATACTTTCCCCTGCTCTGGGATTTCAAGGAAAAAAATACAACAGCAAGTTAGGGGATGGTTTTGGATTGCAGGATACAAGGTCAGTATTATGACCTTGTCCAGAGCAGAGAAGGAGCTGATAGGGAGTGACATCCTAGGAACAGCATTATGCGGAGCAAGAGTAGATGAAGAAATATGAACTGTATAACTCTTGAAAGACATGCTATACATACGGCTGTTTGCTTTACAATTGGGCTGAGAAATGGATCAATTCAAGAGAAGTTTGATAGTAGGGTAGTGGGGGAGTGTTTGTTTTCTCTCTGCTCATTTTTTTTCCCCATGCGCTGCTTTAGTTTTCCATCCTTTCCTCCAGAAAATACTACTGTGATCATTGCAGAGATGCTGAAAGAGTTTTGCTTAGCTCCCATTTTTTGTGTTCAAAACTTGAAAAATTACAAGTGCTTGGAGTTTATCCCAACCAGTTGAGCTGCTTCTAGTTTTCACTGGTGATATTAAATTACACATACATTCCTAGTGAAAATTATTTCAGTTCTTCCTGTAGTCAGTATATAAAGTGGATAAATAACATGTTAGAGGGCTGCTTTTTTTTTTTATGCTGTATTTTTCTGCTAAGTTGAATACCAGACTTCACATTTATTTGTAAGATAGGTAAAAGAAGGTAGGTAAAAGAGAATTTTCCTCTGGAAGCTGCAGAGTTGCAGAGATGGTTGTATATTCACCTAATTCATACTAAAAGTAATGGATTTTTTCATGTTGATGTATGAACCACAGTAGCGGCATATGCCATCTCTACACCAGCAAATAAAAATATGTGCTTGTTTCAACAGAATATTTTTTACACATATATAGATAAATAGATAGATAGGAAATGGATCCTAAGTTAACTAACCAGTCAGTATTTTTTTTCTGTGCTGCCAAAGTAGTATTTTAAATAGATTCGTAATAGATTCCGTAAGCTTGTTGTGGCTTACGGAATTTGTTTATATGGGTCAATATGGTCTAATTTTTCCTGCGGGAGTTCTTCTCCAATTATAATCAAGAATCTTTTAGGTGAATGTGACAATTCATGAATTTTTCCATAGCTATAAATATCAGATATTTAGAAAATACACCTTAATCTCCAAACATTTACTGCTATAACTACCACCAAATGTTGTGGTAAGCTGGGAACAACTGTTGCTAGTGAAGAATGCCATATTTTATTGGAAAAGTGAGTCAGAACGTGGTGGAGATGCTCCCTGTGCCCTGGGAGGACCTTGGAAGAGATGAGATGAGGAAATGTAAATCTGTGCTTCTACACACACAGGAGAGGGACAGGGTTGTGCTCAGTGCTGGCAGTTCCTGGGCTTGGTGAACAAACAACCCCCAGGGATGGAGCCCAGGAGGTGGTTTGCAGTCGCTGTCACTAGGGCTTGCACTGAGCACTGCAGAGGCTACACCCCCAGCTGCTCTCCCACCTGTCCTTGATGGTGGCAGCTACCAGGCTGCAAAGGGGTGAGCTCCAATTCTGGAAAAATCTGATGTCCTCTGCCCACGAGGTAAGCTGCCTCTTGTGAGCTGTTTGCCAGTCAGCAGTTATGGTGTATCCTAAATTTAAGAAATGCTTTTTACATTAGTAAATAAAAATTTCCATATGTTTTATTAAAATTCTGGATGTTGCAGTGAGATATCTAATAGGAAATACTATTGCAGATTGGACTGTTTCAGTGCTGGAATTATTTTTGACATTCATGAACAGCTCTTTCAGTGGCATATTAGATTTCCCACAGAGAGACTGGTATTCGAGCAGCCTACTGTTTTCTGGGCACCAGTGTTCATGTCTATTTGCCACTCTAAAAACCTTCTTTAATCATGAGTTTGGAGCTTAAATTTTGTGTCTGCTCCTTGTGAATGAATAAGACTGGTGCAATTCTGCTTTTGCACTTCCTTGGATTTGACTGCTGTGGGGATGGTAATGGTTGCCTTGTAAGTTAGCAGCTCCAAGATGTGTTTGCTATTTCAGTATCTCCACAGCTCTATGCTTCCCATCATCCCCCATAAATGAGGACTGCAGAACTCCCTGCTGCTGCAAGTTTTGGTCCCAATGCAGGTGAGGGATACACATCTGCATGGCACATTGCAGTAGGGTGTCAAGAATAGCCCAGTGAGGCTCTGAAAGAGCCATCAGATTTACAGATTCCCCTGCTTTTTGGGTAGCCTGAGTCTCTGTACATTTCCCTGAAGTGCAGACACACTCCAGTGATAACTGTGTTGTATTGCTCTAGGAAAAATTCTTCTTGTATGTGCTGTACTCCTTCATCTTGCCAGGAATCACTGAGAGACCAGGGCAGGGGGCAGTGTCCCAGACTGTTCCCCTGGATATCTGTCCAACCTTTTTTCTTCCTTATCTCTGATACATCTCTCCCATACATCTCCTACAGTCTTTGTTTCCCTGCTCATTCATGTTTCGGATGCCAAAAATCTAAAGCCGGACCCCCAGTAGTATTGACCTCCTTGTGCCTGTCTCTGTTTCTAAATAGCAGGGGGGAGAATTTCTATCAGAATCAGAAAGTACACAGGTTGAAGACGTCCGTAGCTGTGTGTGAGCTGGATTGAAAACAGCTCAGCTCCTTAAAAATTCAGTTGGGTTTATCATGGTGAACAGAGCAAACTTGTCTTGTTTTCCAGAGCATTTCTCAAACAAGTGTGCACTCAACCATGAAGACAGGCCTCAGTCTGCACTCTCAAGCTGGGCCTGTGAGCTGAGGTCCCCAGGAGTTGGGGAAGCCTGAATCCAGTGTGGCATTGGTGCTTCTGTCTGTCTGTCCGAGGTGCAGCAGGAGGGAGGTGGTGTAGCAATGAGGTGGGAGACAACTTCTCTTCTCAGCACCTGGCAGGACCGTGGCGGTGAGCCCCGCCACCATGCACAGACAAATGTAAAAGTGCCATCACTGTGTTCTGAGGGGTAAAAACAATGAGTCTGCACAAGCTGCCTTTGGTTTTTGGGAAACAAAAGGCACGATTTTAAGAGGCTCCAGGAATCTGAGCAGTTCTTCAGAGCATTTGCTTTAAAAGAGGAGGAGTCATCAGCATCATCTGTTTTTTGTTTTAAGTTTTACAAGTGCTTATCTAAGAAATGCTAAATGAGCTATACCATGTCAATGCTGGAAAGATTTCATTACATGGAAGAATTTTAGGTGCTCATTTACTGCACATGAAAATGAAAAATTTCTCAGAACAGTGACTCTCTTCAGCATCTTTGTTATTTTAAAGAAACACCAAGAGTGGTGCTGTGATAGGGACAAGCATAAATTTGTCAACTGGTGGTGAATGTCAAGGCTATACTGGGGAAGGGTAAGGAAAAGGGTGGCAATGAATTGGGTACAAGAGATGCTAGGAAGTGCTGTTTGTGAGGGTGGAAGCAGAAATGCCCTTTATCTGTGACGTGTATTATGGGTTTCTCTTCCTTTAGGCAAGCAACAGTAATGGAAGTGATTGCGAGGGGACAAAATTGTGCATGTGAAATGGGTCTTAGGCAGGTGTTGAGGTGGATCTGAAAACAGAGTCGATAAGCTGAAAGGTTAGACTTTTAGAGGGATGGTATGATTATGTTGGTGCCCAGTTCATTAAGAGAAGAGCAAGGAGGGAGCTGCATCCATGGATCAATGTGTGTATGGGTGGACTCTGTATTACTGCTGGATTTACATTCAGTTGGGCCTGGACAGAGTTTTCTGGCTCTGTGGAAGGAGGCTGATATGTGGAAAGAAAGCAATGGCTTGGGAAAGCAGACCCAAAATTGTCATTGGGAGCATAGCCCAAATCATGGCCTGGCCCTGCTTTTGGTGAATTCTCAGGAAAGGCTTATGCTGATTTGAGAGCAGGACTCACCTGGCAATGCAGAGGGACAGCCTAAGCCATAGCAGGATCCTGGCAAGCAGAAGATGCTCTACACCTTCTCCAGCACAAGCCTCTGCCAAGTAACACAGCAAAGCCAATGGTAGTACACCTATGGATTTCATATGGTTTTCATGCAGCTTTAACAGGCTTCTGCACAGAGGAAACATCTTGCATTTGGCAGAACAATAGCTGAATTGCTCAAAGTCCAATTACAATCAAATCTTGCTAATTTGTGCCCATAACTGGAGATTCAGTGAGAATGACAAAGCTTTTGCAATTTACGGAGTAAGTGGTACACACCCTTTAAGAAGTGTGGCTAATGCATTACAGAATTCATTATCACTTTACAAACTTCTTCACACTCTGGAAAAGAATGAATGCTCTTAATTAATTTATTTTGACAAGGTTTGTTTCTTAAACAGCTTTTGTTATAGCTGACAAGTTTGTACTGTTAAAAAGAAGTAATGAATCGTAATGAAGGAGACATTATAATAGACCTTTTTAGCAAGCCTGTGCCATTTTTTTGGCTACAGCTTGTGGCAGCCATGGATAGAAGTGATCATGTGGCACTTCACTCTGCTCACAAAAGCTGCTGAGGTAGCTGGTGCCTGGGAAGTCCTTTCTGCAAAACAGCAATAGCAGTGACTCCATTTGTCTTTCTATTGGGGAACTGCTGCTTTAAAAAAAAAACAAAAAACCCCACACCAACAGACAGCAAAGTAGACAAACTAAATAGCTCTCATTTGGCATAATATCTTTGGGAGGAAAAAGAGTTAAAAAGCGATCATTTCTATAATGAGGAGGGTATCTCTGCCGCTCTGAGAATGTGCACATGGAAGAAGTTATGTTACTACTCTTAAAATCCTAACGTTTTGTTCACTGCTAACGTATCTCATTGAATAAGAAATAGAGTTTGGAGGAAAATAGATCAAATTTGCAGGTCAGAGGCTCTGCAAAAATGGGATTTGAACCTAAGCGCAGCAACCTTGAGGCAAGGTTGCCCTTCCTTGAATGCCAGATGTGCAGTGGGGGTAATTACCATGGCCCGCGCCAGTGCTCTGATTCGGGTGGTGAGCGAGGCAAAGGTCAGCTCCTGGCATGAATCTTCATGCGGATACCTGGGCTGCCCCGGGCTGCAGACTGGCGTCTGTCTTTCTTGCCAGCAGCACTGTGGTTTCAGGTACCTGTATCTGCCTGTGTACTGCTTGTAAATCTATAATTAATTACCGTAGGTTAAACAGACTGAGGAAATAACCAGAGCCTTTTTGAGGAAATGTAATTGTCAATATAGCAAGACCCCTGAATTACGGATTCAGCAATGATTGCTATTACAGAGATGGCATTAGATGAGTATCATTTTGTCAATTAACCTTTTACAATTCATAGTTTATTATAGCCTAGAACAATCCATTTTTAAATACTTTTTTTTTAAACATGACTCTTGCTGCTTTAAACACTTACTACCTGCTCTTTAGCCTTTGAACATAGACTGCTATACTTGCTCAGCATAATGTATAACCCTAGGTCACAAAGCAGCAAACCCTTTTAATTTATGGAGGATTTCATTTTAGGAGAATATTTTTAAGAATTTCCTAACCTTCTGATGGCACATCAGGCTGGCCAAGGATACAAATGTATCTGTGTTCCTCGATCCAAACACTTTACCCTACTATAATTTAAGCTTTTAATTTCATAACCTACAGTGCCATGGCTACTTAGCAAAAGAAAAAAGCATTCTTAGTCTAGACTGTGTGTGTAATAGAGAATTCTGCTACAGCTGATAAAATGACAATGACAAAGTAATTATCATAAAAATTATTCTTTTCTAAAAATACTCTACTTTTAAAATAAAATTTCTATTGTAGGAAAGGGAACAGACAGTAGTTTTGATGAAAAACACTTGAAAAAATGGTGATATGGTTTCTTTGCTACATAAATACAATTATTTTTCTGATAGAAATAGTGCTGCTGTAGCTGCAATGGTAAAAGGATAGGAGAGAGGAAAGGTTTGCAGAGAGAGGTAATATTTTTTATTAGAACAATTGATATAGTTGAAAAAAAAAAGCAGAAATGCTTTCAGAGAGCTTGTGTGTCTGAGAGCTTGTCTGGTTTTTTTTTCCCCAGCTATATCAGCTGGTCTAATAAAAGATATTCTCTCTGCCTGCAAACCTTGCTATTTTTGTATATTGCTGTTTCTGTGCATGTGATTTGTCCACTCAGAGGACAAAGAATTCTACAAGTCTTAAAACTGGTATAATTCAGTAAAAATGGATTATTAAATACTAAAAAAATTAAAATGCTTCCTTCAAATGCTGAGAACTTGGGATTGGCTTTGTGTTTGAAAGAGAATAATTGCAACCCATGAAGGAACTACACACATACGATAAAATGTGGTCAACTCTTCCTTTCAGCAGCTTTGAAGCAGCAGTAATCTAACAAAGCACCTTGCTCTTGCTGTGCTGACAATGAGTCCAGTGTACAAAAAAAAGAAATTAAACAAAAAAAGACATTTTAATTTCAAGGTTCACTGGAAAAAACATGAAAAAAAAAATCAATGTTTGCCAAAGAGAAAGACAAACTCTGAAGGGAAATGAAAAAATGTATTTACAAGATTCAAAGAGAACTTTATAAATAATGGGACAATAAAAAAAAGGAAATAAAATATTTGTTCCCTTAACTCTAAATATGCAGGTAATATTCTCAATAAATCTAGCACACAAAATGGATTTAAGGAATCATCCAATTATATTGTTATAAAGAAATTATTATGAAAAGAAAAATAACCTTCAAATCAAAGGAGTGTTTGGAGCAGTTACATCTCCACTGCATGGCTGTATCACCTCAGGTCTTGAAAGAGGCTTGGAAGCGTCCTCAGGTTGCCCTCAGGACAGGCAGGGCTCCTGCACAGCTCCATGCCCCAGTTGCAGTGGCTCTGGACTCATGGAGCATGTGTGCACAGGTATGTGCTTCTGACTTTGGGACATGCTCAAGCCATTCTGCTTGGGGCTCCCAGGGCTTGTGCTGTGCCCTTGGCCACGTCTGAGCTCTGTGGCACCTCAAGTCTGGCTGTGGGGGCTGCAGCCACCCCCGTTGCAGCAAGAATGAGGTCCTCCACAGTGGGCAGCCCCATGCATGCTCACCCACCTGCCCCCGGGTCCTGGCGTGGTGCCTGTGCACACCCAGCCATGGCACAGAGCGCTGCCTGATGGTGCCTGCCCAGGGCAGGCTGTGCTGTCAGGCCGGGCTGGCTGCCACTGCACAGCTACTGTACACGGAGCCTGTAGAGAGAGCTACAGCTTCAGCTATGCAGCAGCACAGCCCCACTGCTCCTCGGCTTCCAACCAACAACAGCTGGTAGAACTGAACGTTTTAGCATTTAATGTTTTATCTAAATTAACACCCTTGTTGCCATCGCATGTTCCTGGAGCTGGGATGAGAGTCGTGAGAGGGCTGCAGCCGATGGAGAGGAGCAGAGGTGGGGCAGCAGCATCTCCTCACCACTATGGATGGAGGCATTTGGGGCTGGCTGTGAAACACCTGCATCCCTGATGCCGTACTGTGCCCCAACAATGCCTGTGAACACAGGCCAGGCCTGCACGCTACACAGGACTGGCTAATTAACTGCAAATGGGTTTTGATTAGATCCCCCCCAACATATGGCCTTCTCCAGTGGGTAATTCAGGAATGAGCAGGGTCAGCCTTGGGACTGTGGCAAGGGGCATCAGGGTAACACCTTCCCTGCCTGCATGTCCCAAGGCTGCTTTCCTCTGAGATTAAATTGATTTTCCACAAGCACTAGCAACCAGGATCAGACCCGATCTCTTTACCAGGTCTGTAATGTCTTTCTCCCTGTTAGTTTTCTGATACTCAGCTATCAGAGCTCTCAGTAAGAATGTTTGTGTCTTATATATACTTTGTCTGATATACAAAATATTTTATAAACTTTATCCATTTAATTCTCCTATGGTGTACAGTGTGCTGCAGTGGCATTATCTTCACTTCACTGATAAGAAGATTTACATTCACACAAAGTCAGACTGGAAGTGAGGTAAGGACTGATCTCAAAGCTCCAGATGTGATGATAACCAGCTGTCTGCTTATCGTGGTAGGTTGAACAGATCTGTCTTGCCCCAGAGTGACACTGCAGGTCAGGCTGTGGATTTCCTTCTTACAGGCACTTTTTTCTTTCAGCTTTGGCTAAACCTCACTGAATGTGTGGGGTTTTACTTACTCAATCACAGAATATTCTGAGTTGCAAGGGACCCACAAGGATCATTGAAGTCCAGCTCTTAAATGAATGGCTCATAGAGGGATTGAAACCACAACCTTGGTGTTATTAGCACCAGGCTCAAGTATGGGCCCTTGCTAAAGGCTACCCTTCACTTCAGAAATTCGAGCAGGTAATCTTCTTCAGGAAACCAAAGGGGCTCCAAACTCAAAAGGAGGCATATATCGCCAGCTGAAACAACTGCATCTGTAAAATTATTAAGAAATGAACTGCCAGGTACATGTACATAGTGATGCATCTGTATGTGAGACAGAGAAAGGAAAGAGAAGGGGGAAGCACAAGGGCTCAGGGAGGGAACAGTGCAAAGTGCTGTCCAATAAATGTTCCCGTGGCTATGGCCCTGAGGAACGTGACAGGGACAGGATTTTTTGGCTAACTGCTGACTTGTGGTAAAGACCTGTAGGAAAGACCTCATCTTGGATGCTTAGGGACTGCCTGATCAGCATCAAAACAATTTACAAACTGGGGGTTCACCTAAGCACATCAACTATGCTGTGCTATCCTCAGCCCTCCAGAGCATGCATTGATGGTCTTGGGTTTGGAAATGGTGCCAGTGCTGCTTGGCTGGTTTGTGTCTTACTCCAAGAAGGTTTTAAAGAACTCAGCTTCTGAGATAGACAGAAGTTTAATGATTTAAGTGAAGCAATGTCTTGTCAGCTGAAGAGCTGGTTCAGGGTCTGTAAATATGAATGCACTGAATACAGTTAAGGCTGGATTCACAACTCTGGGAAGAGAAATCTGCTCTTACTGGACAAGGAGATTTTATACCAAATAATTAGGCTAAATGAAGCTGTTACACAGAATGGTGGCAAAGAGCCTCATTTTGTTGGCATGATAGAATATCACATAATACATGAACGTGTAGCGATAGGTGCTGCTTTCTCCTTCCAAAATTTTTATTGCAGCTCTAACTACTGACACTTTATTCCCTGCCAATTCCTCTGCTCCCTTCTCTCATGCTGGCAAAAATATAGCAGGAGACCTAAAGCTGTAGGCCTTGGCAGGATCATGTGAATCTGCTGAACACTACATGCTGATTAATTCACTGCCTTAGCAACTGGAAAGTCTCAGATTATTCTCCCTTGTTTATTGGCCCTTTCAGAGCTAATGTGAGCACTAAAGATCATGCATGGGTGAAATACAGCATCCACTAACTGACAGCACCTGCAAGGGCCAAAAAACTCCTTTAATCTCCAAAGGAGATTTACCTGTTTCACACAAGCCAGACAGGTGTACTTTGAAATGCCAGCCCAGCAGCCACACCTACACATACCAACTATTCATACCACCCAGCTAAATTTTCCATGGAACACCAGTGTCAATGTACAACAGTTTGCCTTTGCTTTGTGGGCACACAGATGACTGCTCAATGTGCAAGGGAGGAGGGAATCTGGCTTTTGGAAACCAGTGTGCAGATGAAGCCCTTGATCGTGCAATGTTACCTTGTTTTCTTCTCAGAAAGCTCATAGATCTATAAAGAAAGAGATGTTCAGGGTGTTACTGTAAGCAGGGTGCTTAGGTGCCTCTCTGGGTTTATTCAACATTAGCAGCAGCCTCACAAATCCCATACCATTTGTAACAGGGCAGCTGGAGCTTGGTGATGCACAGCTCTGTACAGCGTGAGCCCCGTGGCCAGCCAGCACATGGCACCTGTGCAGTCTTGGCTGCAGTGCTGCTGAGAGAAGGCTGTGCTGAGCAGCACTGTGCTCACGTGGAAGTGGCTACTGAGGAAGTGCAAATGGGCTCGCTGGGTATTGAGCAAAGAGCCCAAAAGGAGCTGGTTCAATGAATGGGGATGTTTTATTCAAGAGAAAACATTATGTTCATGTTTCATTCTTTTGATCTAGAATTTGTAGTTCTTAAAAAAAATCCCCTTGTTGGCTGAATCCTTGCTGCCCAGTGAGTGTGTTCCTTGACTCAAAGTTTAAGAATTACAATCTCTCCAGCTCTGCCGTAATGGACCATGGCAGCTATAGACCACTTTTCGTAGTCTTTTGGAACTTCTGCATGGTTTTCACTCTAAAATGACCCACTGTCCCTCATTCAGGTCCTTTTGTTCCCTGAGGGCTTCTAGGAGAAGAAACAGGACTGCCTGCTTCTCCAGTCTGTCCTCCATCTTGATCCAAAGGTTGTCACGCAAGCATCTACACATGCATCAGTCCTAACAAAAGCCCTGTCTGTTTCTTCTGGAAGACTTTCCAGAAGGTCTCGTTTTCTCTTACAATCCACAGTCATGGGCTCCCCATGCAGCTGTCCTCAGACATTGCATAGTGCTGTAAGACCCTGAAAATGCACAGGAAAAAAGCACTCCTTGCTTTTTGCTCCAGCATCTTTCAAAGACTGCCAGCCCTGCGGAAAGTCCTGCAACCTTTTTTGGGGAGCCCACACCAGCAAAGGGTCCTGTCTCTCCCAGAAAGGACAGGAAGGTCCCAGTGGTTATGTTGCTTTCTCTATGAGACCTACAACAATTTCACCACCTCTAAAGTAGCTGCTTTTCTATTTTTCTATTTCTGTGCAAACACAAGCTACCCATTGGTAAACTCTGATCTTAAACATCTTAATGCTGTCAGGAGGAATCTACATCTGCTTGGAGGCAATTAGGTGACTCATCCGTGTGTCCCTTTGGCTACATGGAGCAAAGTCAAATTCCCCCCATGGCTAGGATGAAGCCAATTCCCAGCCACCCTTCTATGAATAAGCCCTTCTGTGAATACAAACACCTATAGTCGTTTCACAGACTGAACTCAGAAATGTTCTCCTTGACACAGAGTCACCGTATTAAAGGTGTTGAAGTGCAAGTTGTGTAAAGCCTGAGGGAATGTACAGAATTAATGAAAGGAATGCTGCATATTCCAGGCTTTTTAGACCACAACATGAAATAACATCTGGATTTCTTTACAGACATTTTTTTTCATGTCTGTGAAAACCCTGATTCCATATATACTAATAAATAACTAAGGAACAGCCTTCTGACTCTGGTGAGACAATTCCATACTGGAAGATTTTCTTTAGATTTGCAGCTGTTGGCTATTAGAAATGGTTTGAGGGTATGAGCTTTAAAAGCAGGTATTTTTCCCTACATACTACTTCTACTTCCCTTCTAAAAAAACACACTGTTTCATGTGAGTTTTTGAAAAGAAAAAAAAAAAAAGGAGAAAAAAAGAAAAGACAAAGAATATTTGAGTTTTGAGCTATGTCTTTTTATGAAAAGAATGTAATGCATCCTAAAGCTCAGGGACCACTGGAGTTGTATTAATTGATATCCAGAAATGAGCAAGTCTTAAATCAGTCCTTCTTCTGCAAGAAGCATGGAATTATAAGAGGAGCTGTCAGCAGAGTACCCGGTAAATGTTGCCATGGGCCAAAGCTGTCTCCCTTTCCCTAGAGCTCTTTTTGGAAACAAGCAAGTGACTATCAAATAAAAACATATTTACTTGATGCAAGCAGTAATGAAAAGACTGATATTTGGCCTGGTTTGCTTGAACAGTACAGAAAATCCAGCTGAAATACTTATTTTGGTCAAGCAGTACTTCAGAAAATTACTGATGCTGCCTTTAAAAGCTCTGCCTATCTTACAAAAGGGGAAGAGGGTGGGTACTTAAAACTCAATGATATGAAACTAACTAGATATATTTGAAATATTGATTACATATATCTTCTGAAATAGGGTAATGGGATATTCCTGGATGCTATATGCATGTTTATACGTCTCTGAAATGTTTGATTAATGTACACCTAATCTTTCTTTCTGTTAATAGACCATCGTATTTCTTACTAAGAAATGAATTATTCGACCACTGGTACAAGTGGCTGAGAGAAGACCATTTATAATGCTGCATCTCCAGCTAGTGTTTCTTCAGCAAGTAATCCTTGACCTGGAAAGCTGTTTCACTGAAAATGACTAATTTTGCCAATTTTACTTTTTGCTTTGAATATGTTTTTCTGGTGGTAGTCTAATCTATCCTAAAAGACTTATTTTATACTTTGCAATATTGGTAAAACATAAGTAGAAAATAGACGAAGGAAAACCTTCATGAAGCAAAACTTCAATTCCATTTGCAGAGATGTTATTCCAGAACTTTGAATTTGGAAGTGCAAAGTGATGTATTGGTATGCAGAAAGGTAAAAAAACCCAAACAAACAAAACCAGCAATGAAACAAACAAACAAAAAACCCCAACAACCCAGAACTGACTAACCTGTGTGTTACTCTGTTCATAAAATATATTGTCATTCTACGCTGGTTTTGAGTTTGCTTTCCATTTAAGATTATCTCACATTTGAGTACTTTCCTCATTTTCTATACCACTTGTTACAAGCAACACCACTTTTCGCATCTCTCAAAATTGCTTAGTTAAGAGATTCAACAAATCACAGGTACTGATAACAACAGTTTCTCTCTGCTAGCCTTGTCTATGTCAGCCCGTCTTGCCATTAAGACACTATAAGCAGCACTTCTATATATGCAGTAGTTTTCAAAATTACAGTGCTAAACTTTAGGAAACAGGGATGTTCATCACTTTTGCACACTCGGTCACAGGCTCAGCTGGGAAAACTGAGCATTACACAGGCAAACAAACCACGACAACCTACAGCTGTGGGACTTGGTGAATTTTGTGGAAAAGCTGCTGAAGGTTAGTTTGCTCCTTGGCAACTTCTATAAGAGGAACTGAGCATTTGCATTTGTATTTTTGTGAGCTAAATAAAGACCAATGGATAATGTAATCCTACATCACTGATGCAAAGGTCCAAGCACTGTGAGTGCTATTGTGAGGAGTAATAGACACCTTCCCACAGAGACAAGTTTTATCTCCCTGGCAATAAGTTTGCCACCATTTTTCTCTTCTACAGATTCTTGTTCTCTTGCACCCATATTGATCTGTTCCACTTGGTTTGGTTTTAGAAATACCTTCTTTATGCATGCAGCTTATCAGGTCCCTTATTGTCACTCCTCAACAGCCAAGGAAGGGCATGCCAGGGCAGCATCCTGGCCTGTTTGGTTACAAAGGCACCTCTTGCACTGATGCTGTTGGGAACACTCTACAGAGAGCAAACAAATAAAGCTTGTAAGGGGATAGTTATGTTTAGAATAGTGAATATCAGTTATTCCACAGGGAAATTTAACCAGGTACTCAGGTACCTAGTCAGATATTTAAATGATCTTAATTTTCCTTAATTAACTTCTGATACCTCCCCTTTTTCTCCAGTGGGCCTACTAGCAGAAAAGAGATGGGACCCTGTAAAGAACCCTACAGAAAGCCTCCTGTAAGGCCTTCACATGTCACAAATCAAGTTTTTTGTCCCACGCTCCCTCATGTAGAAGCTGTTTCAAATGACAGTGAAATATTAGAAACAGGGAAGGATAGGGGTTTTTTTCCTTCCTTACTGGTTTCTAAAAAGCGTGATTTATATGTGCCAGTCATTTCCAATGATCTCAGTCCACTGTTTATTCAAAAATCACGTTTGGTGTAGCTGAAATTGTTGTTACTAACTGATGAGCAAGTCTGAATGCTGAGAATGAGAAATGATTGACATTCTTTAAAGTAAAGGGGGAGACTCTTCATCCAGCAGAAGCTGCCACTGCAACAGATGCTGTTATAGCTTCTGACACTGATCGTGATGAGTGGTGTGTAATGTCAGTAAAAGATGAGAGGCTACAACAACAAAGTGAAAAAGAAGCCTCTGAACACGAATCCCATGGCACCCTAGTAGCAGTTAATAGCCATGACTTTCCTGGCTAGAAATATGAATTAAAAAGGTCAGACATATACTGGTTAACTTATCACCTATTCAGTAAATAAGCACAAGGGGTTGCTAATTAGTGATCTATTATTATTTGGCTCTACATTAATTTTTTTTTTGGAATTTTTGTTCCATTTTCCCTATGGCTTTTGGCAAATATGTTGCCTGGTTCCTTTTTTTTATTTCAGGTTCTCCTTTTGGTTAAATATAGCAGATATTTACAGAGAATAATTCATAGCAGAGCTGTACATGGTCCTGAATACTGTGATGTACTCAGGGGTAACGCTTCATTTTGGGCATCTTGCTAGCAATATCAAACAGCAAGTTTCTACATGCAGTTATAAACTTTCTCCCTAATCAGAAACAGTTTTAGGTTTCATACCCCCTACTCATTTACTCCAGAGAGTCCCTTGCCAGGTGTACTGGAGCAGCACGAGCCTGATAAATGCTCCCAGGGAGCAGTTTGGGAGCTGCGTGGAGTCAGACCATGATTCTGAGTATCAAGGAAATCTCTCTTGAGCAAGGGACTCGAGTTAACAAGGATGAGGGTCCTTTTGAGGAGCAGCCTTTCATTAAACCCCAAAATTATTGACAGAGTTCACTTAAGATGGGTGTGTTTTTTATTCTCTCTCTTCCTGGAGGGATGTACAGCTTTAAGCCATAATCTAACTCTTGTCCTCCCAGTTTTATTCTTATAAGTGGAATTAAAGTCCTTAAATTGTTCTGTAAGTTGTACAAATATTTACACTGCTGCAATGTGTAAATCAGTCTCTTGTATACATTACTAGTAAAATTGGATCTGGTTATATTCAGGTCTCTTGGCATGTGTGCATGTGATAAGAGTGAAGCAAGTGGAGATCCAGGACGGAGAAGCGAAACCTTTTGACAGCCTATAATGCTGTAACCACATGTCTGTCCCTTAGTGGAGATGTGGTCCTGGCTCCTGTGACAGGGGATGTGTTGCTCTGTTTGCTATCACCAATGAGCTACCCCCATGGGTCCCCATCCTGTCTGCCTCAGAGGGACAGAGCTCACTGCCTCCAGTGCAACAGATGCTGGACTGGTGGCCAGGCACCCTGAGACAATTCCTGCACTTACCTCTGCTCCCAGCAGGGAAATGCTACAAGGCAGAACAGGGTCACCTCCACTTCTGCCCTTCATTTCTCATCTTCCGTATTTTGTTTCTTTGTGATTTAACTTCTTTAATTGCTGAACTCGCTGTTGGACTCTGGGGTATGATAATTCTGTTTTCTTTAAATGCAAGAACTCTCCCTGTTGCCCATTTGGGGATAGTGTGTTCAACAATGCAAATTTTCATCATAAAAGTGCTTTCTCTCATATGAAGAATTTCACATGTTTCTCCAGGAGCAACAGTAAATCCACTTTGAGGGTACACGTTTTCATATGTTCAGAGTTTTAAAAAACTTACTATCTTCTTCCTTATTTTCCTCTTTCCCCATTTTACTTGCTTTGGGCCTCTGTGAGATTTGTGTCTGTATCTATCTACACCCCAGGGGTGCTGGAGATCCAGACACCTTCTGAAGAGCTGTATTACTTATTCCCACTGTTATAGTGCCATGTGAAAATAGCTATGGAGCTGAGTGCTAGGATCTGGGTATGTTTTAAGTGCTTAATACCTGTAATCAACAAGACAATTTTCTTCTTCCAGTAGTGTGAAGGTTTGTTGCAGGGAGGATGTTTGAGAGGCTATATGTTGGCACAGATTCCTTGGATGCCCAGGAGTGAGCCAGGCAACCTAATTTATTTGCTTGCCCTTCCATTTTGGGGTGTTTGCCTTATGGGGTAGGTAAGCTCAGCATTCTGCTCCCCAAGGACCATGCTGTGATTTGTAAAGCACCTTCACCTGGATGGTAAGAATTGGTGCAAGGAAGCTTTCACAAAGATGCCAGTCTGCTGGGGATGTGTTGGTCACCCTCATGTTTCACATGATATTACCTTTGAAAGCTGCCTGCTGCACAGTGCCTGGAGTTTACAGTTATTTTAGCCCATAAATTCCAGAGTCTTTCCAGCCTTCTGCACTGGGGCTGATGTTCTACCTCCTCCTTCTCAGCAGGAGACAGGGAGGACTACGTTTTAGTTATTTGTTTGTGAAACACAGACAGATAAAATATTTTGGAAGGCCTCTTGCAACAGCCTGGTAAGGCATCATTGCTCTCCTCGTACATGTGATCACTGCAAGGTACTGTGTCTTTCTGGAGTTTCTGTTGCTTTCTGCACACCAAACAAGGCTTCCCTTCCTACTCCAGCCTTCCTCTCGGGAACTGTGCCTAGTTCAAAGACTTCTCTGTAGGACCATGGGCCTTCAAAGGAGACCTTTCCTTTGTATGGTGGCTTTGATACAAATGAACCTCGAAGTTTAACTGCTAGATAAAAGTGGAGTGCATTAACCCCCACAATTGCTCTAATGAAGCCAGGGTGAAGTTGTGAAGTCTGGGTCACAACTAATGGATGAGCCATTAACACCTCCCAGGCATAACAGCACTTAAAAATATCAAACAGAAAATGCATTTAGTGACTTTCAGGTGCAGAGTTGGTCACGGTGTTTTGAGAGCAAGTTGTGATGAAAAGATTGCAATTTCATTGCCTCTCCCCTTCTTTGCTTCCTGCCCTCTGCGTATTTACATTTCAGGTCAGCTCTACTCAGGAAGGTTTTTGCCGTTATGAAGCTGCCAGATGGCAGGTAACTTTTTTTGTTTAAGTGTTTAACACTTCAAGAACTTGTGTTGATCCAGAAACTTTATTTCCAAACTTCAGCTCTGATCAGCAGTTCTGTAGAGGCAAGTATTTTTGCTGGTTTATTCACTGAATTTATATCAGAAAGGTTTGAGGTCCTATTCTTTATCAGAAAGGATTTCCTGGTAGATAAAGTAATTTTTTCCTCTGACACCAACGGTCTGGATTAAGATAACTTGCTTTCTGCCATGATGTTGAGTGCCTGGGTGAACGGGCATGGGGATCTTGTCCCAGCAGAGAGTAAGATTTGTAGCTGTTTTGCTGCAAAAGTTCTTGCTTACCCTCAGTCTTCTTTCAGAGACACAGGAGCCTGTTTAAATAACATATGCTGTTGTTGAACAATGGAGAGTGTTTCAGAGGGCAACAGGCTCTTGCTGGCAGGGGTTTGTTGCCTCGGACTGGGATGCAAGCACCAAACATGGCTTTGTGGAGGTGAAAACCTGAAAAAAAAGGCTCTTCAAAATTACTTGAGTCTGCTTCTTCTGACAGAAACTTTTACAGAAAGCCGAGTTATGTCATAGGCCTTGTCCTGGGCCTTTGGCACTGACTGCAGCCTGGATTATGTTCTCCATAAAACAAAGTGGTTGCACGGTTTGTTTTTTTTTTTTTTTCTTTTCTGGCAAAAAGTTACTTGAGCTGCAGCTAGCCTGTATGCTGACCCTCTATGTTCCATGGTTGCTTGCACACCCCATGTGTGGGGAGAGGCTTGGCCACACACGCGTGGGATCTCCTGACATCTCCTGAGCAGCTGCTGCTCGTTACACTGCTGAGGAGGTCCTCCCTGTAATCCTACACTCAACCCTTAAGGCTGCTGTTCCCTTGCTAGCTTCTGGGATGTTTTTGTCCCAGGCACCCCTGAAAGGCATTTCTATTGCATTTGGCAAACACTTTCCACCTGAGGTTGAGTGCATGTCTTACACCCGTGGCCTTGTTGCAGCTCTGAGTTAATTTTACCCACCTGGGAGAGGATGTGGTTCATTGGGAAAGCTGAGGGGAGCAGAAAACTAAACGGGAGAAGTCTGGGAAACTGCATCCATGCATGCCAAATGCATCAGCCCCTGCCCCAGGAGCTGGTTGATTGCATAACGCTGTACATGAGAAGTTCCCTTCCAGCTCAGCACTGCTGTGTCACAAGTGGGTTTAAGCTTTCACCTGCATGTGAAGAACCTCCCTTCCCCAGCTGTGCATCTTTTGCTTCTGCCTGACAGCCTGATGCAAAGCCCTGTGAAACCTGGCTTTGCTGTGCTGGGTCTCCTGGAGCTGCAGACAAAGGTATGTTTGCACAAAATTCTCACTGCTTCTCGCTCATAGTACTGGAGTGTACAGGTGGGCTTATGGAGTTGTAAAGGAAGATGTATGTCTTAATTTCCTGCCAGCAGTTTGTTAGTCTATAAAATTGAAATACGGAATTGTTATTTAAGCCTTCTTTGTATGACTGTTTTCGTACTGAGCAAATACTGCATACTAGAACAACAAGGTGGGATAAGAACAGAGTCACTCACTAGCATTCCTGACAAAACCTCCCCCTGCCCACTGAGAAGGTGTATCTCCTGTGTAATTCTTCACTTATATGTCAAACTTGTACCACTATCCACAAGCAGAAGAAGGAACTGCTGCTGTAAAACTACAAAGCCTTTAGACTTCCTGATGAATCCTTAGGGCATAATTTAAGGAAACAGGGTCATGTGTTGGACACTGTGTCTTGCACGATGGTGTCATTATCTCTTAGGTATTAGCAGGCTACTAATGCTGACATCTAATTAGCACCAAGAAACTGATTAACTCTCAATAGGGTCAAGAGAAAGAAGAAAAATAGATCTCAGGCAAGCAATTAGGTCATTTATTTAATAAATTAAAATACTTGTGGTTATAAGCTCACTTTGTCATTTTTTTTTCTGTACTGCACAGCTGATGGCAGAAACAATGATAAAATAGTAATGTAACACCATGTTAATGGCAGCTTATTCAAAACACAGAATGCAAAAAAATCCACTTGATTTTTCTCTAATGGACAATTTATCATCCAAAACAGACGCATTTATTAGGGGAAAAGTTGCATTCAAATACCAGTACAATAAATGGGGTCTGTTCAGATTTCTTATTCTTGTGATTGGGCTTTTCCATGCTGTGGAGGCCAAGTACACAAACGATGCTTTAATACATGCTTGTTACATGGCAGATATTTATGTTTATTGTATACATTTTACAAACCAATTTGAATGCTCAGAAATGGCAAGTCAAATAAATATTGTGCAGGCAGCAGTCACCATCTTTTTATACGACACCCTTGAAAATTAATCTTAATTTTTTTAAATGAGGCAAGATTATTTTTTGTTTATTTGTTTGTTTCTGCGACAAGGAAGTAAAATGCATCTATCTGTGCTACCAGGCAGTGCATTCCTCCCACAGAATCTGCTGTTTACTGCCCTGGCTATAGTGTCCCAAAAGGGCTTGGCTTTTCATGCTGGAGTAGAAGTAGAGAGCTTTCTAATAGACAAGTTGCCCATACTCCCTTCTTGCATACTCAGTTGAAAGCATTTCTTAATTGGGTTCATTTAAATGCTAATTTTATTGAATTCAGAGTCCTCTAAATCACTGAGGTGAGTTCTTGTCAGATTCCTCCAGTAATAATAATATTTCAAAAGGTTTGAAGTTCAGATTAAGTTTGGACAAGCACTGAAAGTCTGTTTGCATGTCCAATGTTGACTGCAAACCATGAGGTTTCTTGTGCCTTGGTTCCTGTGCAAGATTTCTTCTTGCCTGCTGCAGGTTCAGCTCCTTCGTCTTCTGCTTTGAAAGTCTATTGCTTGCATTTAAAGACCACTTTGGGGTTTTTTTTTAAATAAAATAAAATCTATATATCTGCCTGTATATACTATAAGGAAACACATAAATTCTTGTTAATCGAGAACTTTGCAGCCCTTCACAGCCATTTTTACAGTTTGATGACAAAAAGTTTTGTCATGAGAACTGCGTTTTAGTGCACAGCTCATGGCACTGTGCAGTTACCCAGTGCGTGTCACACAGCATTTAGCACGCTTGTGCAGATATTTGTGGAGGCTTTAGACTGTGCTGGAGACTTACAGAAGTGTGGTTTTCTGTTCAACTTAGATAGTAAAGGCTGTGACGCCTGCAGTATAAGTGTCCGCTGGAGGGAGCAGCTGATGGCACACTTTCTCCCCTTGCCCTTCCTTCCTGGGCTCTAGCCATGTGAAGTGCAGGTTCTGCTCTTGCTGGAAATGAGAGGTCCCCTACCTTGCTTTCAAAGGTACCTTTAGAGGGTCAAAAGGACAGCCAGACCTTTATCAAGGCTCAAGATCAAATTGGAGCTGATAGTGACAGGCTCGGAGAGAGCTTGCTGCTTCTTCCCAGCTTGCTTCAGTTGCAGTGGGGACAGTGGCTGGGGAGGATCCCTGTGGGGTCCTGCTCATGCCCTCATGCCCAGCCTCCAGCAGCTGCCCTCTTCCCACTACTGCCCCTGGATGAGCTCACCCGACTACCAGTGTCACTGCAGGCACAGCGGTGTTCTGGTGCTCAGAGGCAGGGGAAATGCCTGGGGTGAGTGAAGCTGAGTTGCTGCTGTGCTCCCAGTAGTGTTGATCCTCCAAGAAATGAGTCCCTGGAAGGAGCAGCATGCTCTGAATGCCTCTGGCAGGTCCAGAGTTAATTCAGGGCTTACACAACTCCTTCTAAATGTAAAAATCAGCACAACAAAAGTCATTTAAGAGAAAGGAAAATAACCTCTCATAATGTTTTTCTTCCCTTAATGTTTTTCTCTTGTTAATAAAACAAATATATGGAGGATGAAGTATAGTACGTAGCATCAAGCAGTGAGAAATTCATCACTGGTACCTAGTCTTAACCAGTTGTGGGTTTTGAGGTTTTTTTGAGAATGTCTTGAAAAAGTTGTCATAAACACCAACGAATGCAAAACAGCTTTCAAGATGACTTTTTGTTATAGGCATATTCCTGAACTATTCATCTGTGTTAAATGCATTTTGCCTTGAATCATATGTCATGTTGCCAGAAAAGAGTTGTTTCCATGCCAACTCATTTGCAACATGGGGGAAAAAAAATCAAAGCTACTAACATCTGCAAGATGTCAGTACTGATATAAGCCACTTGCAATGAAAAACACAGAACTGCAGGAGGGTTTGCCAAATAGGCACTATATATAGGGTAGAATGTCATAAACTAATCGCCTAACAGTGCATTTCCATTCCTTTTTTGGCTGTATTCTTGATCTAATCCCTTCACCAGAGAAGGCTTGCAGCAAAAGGAGCATCAGTGTCTTCCACATGCATTTCTCTTGTAAAGAAGTAATTACTTGAATTTGTTTTTTTGACTCAAACCTCCACAAAAGCCACTTAATTTAAAACATATAAGAACTTGTACAAGAAACTACTGCTTCACTTTCCATACTATTTCCTTTCAATTCTCTCTGCTGCAGGGTCTCCTTTTATAAAGGTCCTATTCATCAGCAAGATTAATGAGACCTGGTGTCTGAAACTGTGGATTCCATTTCACAGCTACTATTTCCTCTGCATTCTTCCCCCCCAACACCCTTATTTTTTTTTTTTATAAAAGAAGATTGTTCATTTATTATCTAAGTATTATGAAATGCCAGAGGCTGAAGCTCTGAAGCCTGAGCAGTTCAAATATCAAGGTATATTTAATTTTGAGATGATACAGGCATTGCTGTATTTGGAGAGACATTGGAGGTGGCATTGTCTTTTTTTTTTTCTTCCCCCCTTTCTGAAGGTATTAAAACAGTTCTAATTTTCAAAAATCATCTTTAATATGTTGCAAATCCATTCTTTTTGTATCTGGAGGGTATAGCAGGTGCTTAAGTCACCTGTTGCTCATGTCACCGTGTCCATTGTCTACCTCTTCTGTTTCTGTGTCAGAGCATTTGCTTGTTGCAATCCCTGTGGTTTGGTTGGCAGGGCGGTGCATGTTGGGACAGGACTGAAGGCAGCCCACACCCACAGAAGGACCTCCCCAAACAGGTGGCCTGGGGAACACATTGAGTTGGGGTGCCCCATTCATCCCTGCTCCTGTTCTGTGCCCAACCTCCCTGTTAGTCTTGTGCATGAGCAAATGTGAAGATGGTTTCCTGACTGGACAGGCTGCTCGCTGGCACCCTCCGTGTGCGGGGAGGCCAGGCTGGAGCAGTGTGGCACGGCACGGCACGGTGCTTCCTAACGGATGCTCGCAAAGCCCGTCCCCGTGGTGCGGTGCTAGTGATCGTATTCCACAAGCTTTCCAGTTACATGTAATTGCTCAATTTCACAAAGGAATATTCATGCTTTCTGAATATTGCTTACCCCATGAAAGCAATTACCGGAGTTGTCACGGCGCCGGTGAACAGAAAGGAGTTAATTTCATGGGAGTCATCTTTGCATAAGAGAGATTTGAAATATCAAATTGAAACATTTATGGCAAAACCTTTTGTAAAGAGAAGGTCCTGACTAGGTGTGCTTGCTAGTAAGGTAGAGGAGGATGAGAAATAACTGATCTGCTGTATTTCAGATATTTCCATAATTTCACTTCTACTATTTTTAGAATGATAAAATTGTCATAGAGATAATTTTTATACTTCATAAAGGTCTCAGTCCAAATTAATACAACTTTGCTTTATTAAAATGCTTCTGCTGAGGCTTTTTAGTAGAAGATTATCACAGGCAAGCAAAATTGAGAGCAAATGTAGGAATTGATTCCTATAGAACATCATTTATTTTGCTGAGTTTTGAAAGTTAAACTTCAAGTAAAAGTACTTAAGGATATAAAAAATTTTTTACAGTTTTTTTTAATGCAAATTAAATGCTGTGAGCTTTGCTATCAGCAAGCAGAAATTCAGGTTATATCACCAAGAGCATGCAGCACACACCTCCTAATGTTGTTTTTCTATGCAACTTTAGTGTTTGTGCATATTGATATGTATATATGTATCTTGCATATATGTTAATATGCATATTCATATATGTAATATGCTGCATAAACAATATGAAATTGGCTTCCATCTGAAATACATTGTAGTTAAATTTCTAGGACAACTGTAATTGAAAAAGATTAGAAGGTATTAACTTCTGCTTCTTAAAATGTATGTGCTTTGTACAGTGACAATAGCATCCTTTTAACTAAGCATTTTCTTTTTTTGTGTGTGTGGGTACTAACTCAGCAGAGCAGGAAAACATCTTTAGAAGAGGAAAATATGACTGTAAAATGATTTTTAAGAGTTCATTTGAAGTCAGTCAGGCACAACACCTAGAAATACTTTAAAATGGATTTTTTCTTAAATCGGATTTTCTCTTAAATCAGATTTGAGGTTGACAATGTCCTATACTGTTATGCCTAGAATTATAACCTGAAATTCTGTTGCACTTTGCCTATCACCACTCTCAAACAAGTGCTGCATCTCCTTCCCTTAGTACAAACATTAATGCAACAAGAATAGCTCAGTTTGAGTACACTGAGCCTTGAAGAATATTGAGTATATTTTTAAAAGGGTTTCAGCTTCTAGAAAATTACATGATGAGACAATCTTTATAAAGAAGGGCTGTGCAGTGTCTTGGTTCAAATGGAGGACTGGCTCAGGGGGTCTGTTGGAAGAGCCTGCAAACCCCTGCCTTGCTAGTTACCCCCCGAGCAGGAGGAAACCATCCCTTCATCTTCTCACCTTTTTGCCCCCACTAATGATGGCGCGGGCAAGGTAAGGTCATGGTGCTACAAGAACAGCATTGGCCTTCCCGTGGCAGGGCTCAAAGTGCTCTTTGTGGGATAATCGATGCAGTTCTGTAATTATGGACACTTAGCATGAGGTTGGACGTGCTCTTGACCAAAGGGGTTGATCGTGTCATGTTCTACTCAAAATAAATATTCAGTACTGCTTAGCTTCACTTTTGAGAGGAAATGGCCAGCTATAGGAACCTGAAAACATAAGTTTCCAGATTAGAGTCCTGTCTGGGCACAAAATATAGAAAAACACATGGTCCTGAGAGATCCCAGTCTTTGCTGTAGCTTATGATGCTTGCTACCATTCCTGCAGCACCCTCCATTCTTGTTCCAGGTTGGGCTACAAAGGAACTTGACCCAAAACATAAGTTACAGTATTAAGGCAAGTCATGTCCTAACAGACTATTCTGGTAGTTAAGATTTCTTAAGGTGAAACTCTTTATTTTTCAGAGAGATGAATAACGGCAGACGAAGCAAATCTGCTGCTGCCTGTCTCTAGCCTTTTGCTTCATCTGAACTCCTGTGGCTTCCCCTCTCTGAATGTCAGGCAGTGCCATTGCCAGGTCCTGCTCTTACTTCATGCTGAGCCTTTACCGACTATCTGATTCATCACAGTGATTTTTCATCTGAATTTGATGTGTGAGCTGCTGGCTCCACTGCTGTGTCACGGCTGTCGCTAATTTGGCGTGACTCGTATTGTGGTAGGTTATTCAGTCTCTATTTTTTCCTTTTAAGAGTTTTGAACCTGTGTCTGTCTCCTAGGCAGGGCATTGTCCTCACTTAACACAAGCACTTCACTGATTTTGCTGTGTTTTGATCACAGAGTTAGTTTTAAAATAACATTTGTGTCTACTACCTGCATTTTCTAAGGCAGTGGTTACTTGATGAAATCAAGGATTACTGCTAGGCTCTTCTACTGTAACTGCCTTCCTTGCTCTTGTCTGTAGCAGGGGAAAACTAAAAGGGCTCACTTCAAAAAAATAAATCCAAGATAACCTTGATAAAAATCAAGCTTTGTTTCTATGAATCAGTTGTTCTAAAGATCTATCAGTAAGAGATGTTACTGAGTGTTTGAAGTTTTCTGTGTGATGAGAGCATGACAAGGGGGTCAGCAGGTGATGTTTGCCGGTGGTCTTTTCTGTGAAGACTGGTTTGTTTTTCAGGACAGATCAAATACAAAACTATCCTGTTCTTTGGTGTAGTCCTTAAGCATTTTTTTTTTAACACATTACCATGGTTAAATTAATCTTTGTTTCTGTAATCTTTTGTGGCTCCTCTTTGCAATAAGCAAGCTTAATTATGCTTTCACCTGATAATTCAATATTTTTTTTCAGTTTTGGAAATCACCTTTGAAGTCTGAGCTTTTGGGCATGTTTTTTTGACTTGGATGAGCCTTCAGATATAGCCTTTGAGAAAATAATTTTTAGAGGGTTTCAAGCCAATCATATAATTGAGATCTTTACCAAATTGCTAACTCATCACTTGTTTGAAACTGGACTGGCTTTTACACCAGACCAACCATTTCAACACAGCTGAGCCTGGGCTGAACATCTTATAATTGACCTCTTTAGTCTCCCAATTGACTGCACACTGTAGTCTTTTTGAGCTTATATTTCTGTATACACTTTCTATGATTCTGCTTCTTCTTTTTATCTTGCTTCGAGTGAAGATGTTACTCCTTTTCATTTAGAAAACATGCATCTTCCTCAAGTTTGCATGTTGTGCTTCTTACTTTCTTTGCTAAACATACCAGCTACTGCTATCAGTACTGAACCTAAACTTCTTTACCATTTGAGGACCCAGGAAGTGAGGTATTATCCCAGGATGTCATTACTCCTCCTGTCAGTACTTTTGGCTAGAAATTTTTCTGAGTAATTCTTAAAAAGAAAAAAAAACCCACAAATGCAAAAATGCATTCCAATCTTAGGCTTTTCTTCTTTATTCCTAGTAAATCCTGTTTCTTTAAGTCTTACTTTGCTCCTGGTGGGCTTCAGTGGGAGAAGATTCCTGCTGAAGACTTTAGTGGGTTGCATAGGGCACTTGCTTAGGAAGCCATTAAGACCTCTCTCTTCTTTATGTTCCAGTACTGATGTTAGCATTTAAAAAAAAAAGGCAGTAAGTCAGGTTGTCATTAGCAGTATTCATTTCCAAGGAGACTGTAGTGAGGTTTCTGTACATGTAATTTTTCAGTTAAAGTTTATTTTAAGGATAAAATAATCAAGGAACCTGTTTTCTTGCAACTCTTTCTCACTGTCCTGGTAGTTTCAAATTTTGAATGAGCTCACCTACAATTTTGGTCTTTTATATATATATATAACTTTGTAGAATAAGAGAATTGCAACTATTTTTTGGACCAGCTTTTTTTCAAGTGCTCAGTTACATTTAAGCTACATGAGGTTCGTGAAGAGATATGTAGTTTCAAAGAGAAAGTGAGCTTTGAAGCATTTCTTGTCTGTAGAAAGATTTGTATGTATGAATTTTGAACTCAATCTAGCCACTTCTGTTAGGGATAACAAAAAGTGCTTCTACAAATACATCAGTAGCAAAAGGAGGGGCAAGGACAACCTTCATTCTTTGTGGGACATGGAGGGGAAACATAGTCACCAAAGATGAGGAAAAGGCTCAGGTACTTAACACCTTCTTTGCCTCAGTTTTCAACAGTAAGACAGGCTGGACAGGCTGGAGAGATGGGCCGATTCCAGCGAGATGAGGTTCAACAAGGCCAAGTGCCGAATCCTCCACTTTGGCCACAACAACCCCCTGCAGCGCTACAGGCTGGGGACAGAGTGGCTGGAGAGCAGCCAGGCAGAGAGGGACCTGGGAGTTTGGATTGGCAAGAAGCTGTGAATATGAGCCAGCAATGTGCCCAGGTGGCCAAGAAGGTCAGTGGCATCCTGGCCTAGATCAGGAACAGTGTGGCCAACAGGACCAGGGAAGTGATTCTTCCCCTGTACTCAGCACTGGTGAGGCCACCCCTGGAGTGCTGTGTCCAACTCTGGGCCCCTCAGTTCAGGAAGGATATTGAGGTGCTAGAGCAGGTCCAGAGAAGAGCAACAAGGCTGGTGAAGGGACTGGAGTACAAGTCCTGTGGGGAGAAGCTGAGGGAGCTGGGGGTGTTTAGCCTAGAGAGGAGGAGGCTCAGGGGAGACCTCACCGCTCTCTGCAACTACCTGACAGGAGGTTGTAGCCAAGTGGAAGTTGGTCTCTTCTCCCAGGCAACCAGCAGTAGGACAAGAGGGCATGATCTTAAGCTGTGCCAGGGGAGGTTTAGGTTGGATATTAGGAAGAAATTTTTTATAGGGAAAATAATCAAACATTGGAATGGGCTGCCCAGGGAAGTAGTGGATTCTCCGTCCCTGGAGTTTTTAAGATGAGACTGGATGTGGCACTTAGTGCCATGGCAGTGTTGGATGAAGGGTTGGACTCGATGATCTCAGAATCTTTTCCAACCCGTTTGATTCTATGATTCTATGATTCTAACTCCTTTTCTCCCTTATTATTATACTTACAATAATTCTCATTGCTACAGTAGCATTTAGACACTTAAAACTTGTTTCAGTTCTAGCAGTGCTCACAATGGGGTTATAAGTATTTCCAAACACATAAGTGCAGACCTGAGGAGTTTATTATCATCTGTTTCCAGAAATCAACATCTGATGCTTGTTTTAAATGTCTTGCTGTCCACTGAGGGAGACATTGGTTCCGTGTTGGAGAACCATGCAAGCTCTAAGGGTACCTGTCATCCCTCCATCTCTAGTATCTCTCATGTGTCTGCTTAGGTGGGTTTGCTTTATAAGAAAATATGGTTTGATCAAACTATATTTGCTTTCAGTTTTAGTCGGGTTCTTTGCCTGGTTAAACGGCAAAGTGCAACACCTGCATTTCAAGCATTACTTTTGTATGGATTGCCCCTCAAAGACTTTTCTGAGATGCTAAGCCTCCAAGTACTCTGAGTTGAATAAGTGTTTGCTTTGTGCCTTGATGAAATCAGTCTCGCTTCCTGATGGAACTCTTTGTCACAACATAAACAGTGTTGCTCTGCAGAGATGCTAAAAGCACAGCTTTGCTTCCCGCAGGCAAAACCAGCCTATCTACTGCATGTAGGAGAACCTACATCATCAACAATAAATGTTATGCCACTTGCTGCTCACAAATAGAAATGCACTTGCTTTGATTTCTCTCTGTAAATGCTTTGTTCTGTATTTCAGCATATTTTAAGCTTTCTATCCTGTGTTAGCATTGGAGCACAGGTATTACAGAGGAGGGCCAGAATTAATTCTGTGCTAAAAGAGCTGTTCTAAAGGGAAATAGTGCTGATGCACTTTCCTTTTCACCTTACAGGGGTAAAGTATATATTCATTACCTTGAATTTACTGTAGTCTGTGCAAATATCCCTCTTGCAACAACTTGAGGCTGTGTATGCCATATTTTAATACTACAAATATGCAGTTGTTACGAGCATGCTTTACTGACGTTAACTGCCTTGATCAAATGTTCGCTAGATATTGTGACTGAGCAGCACAGGAACACACAAAGCATTAGTTGATATTGCTAGTGAAAAACAAAACCAAACAAAGCCAATGTTATGTAGTACAGTCTACTCTGAAGATAGCATTCTTATTAAGAGTGTGGTTATTACATTTAAAAAGACCAAATACATATACTTCTTTTTAAAGTTTAATCTGGTCCTTGAGAACCTTATATGAGGCCATTAGCACTAAGAAGAAATCTACTGTCAAGAAATTGCAGTAAGGGACTAAATTGAAAGTAGAATGGGAGAGTCTTATTGTTCCACTGTGCCAATTATGTTGCCACTTTTGTTTCTGCACTGCAAGACTGATAGGGATCTACAAATGCTTAGATCCCAAGGGATTTGAGCATGTCTAGTGAAAATTGGAAATCTATAGGAGTCTATAATCGCAAGCAAAGTGCATCATTTTCATTGGGGTGAATGATGGCAGCCATCCAGAGATGCCATGGACATGGATCCATCAAGCGTATTTGTTGGAGCCTTCTGCTCAACATGAGAAGTACAAGGTCCTGGTTTCTTGGCAAATTAAGCATATGACTTGCCTCTCAATTAGCAAGGGAAGAGGAAAATGTTCACTGACCTTTCCATTCAGATGAATATTTTGTAGCTAAAGAGAAGGATTCATTTTCTGGATGTGAATTTTAAATGTATTGGCAATCCTGCTGAGGAGGCAAACATTTGGTTTTCATCCTGTCAGTAGACTGCAAATTAATCTCAGGTCTGGCTTGAAGCAAGCTTCATCTCCAAAGTTGTGAGATAATTTAGAGTCCAGTGTTATTCTGTCCTGGCTTTTGCTTAAGCAAAGGCTACCAATTTGATGTGACAATGAGAAGTGCTATCCACTAGGAGCCAAACTATGCCCACCAAAGGCTTGATTTCCTTTCTTAAGCACATTTCTTCCCCAGGAGTTGAAATTGCGTGCTTTTTTTTTTCTTGATTTTTTTTTTTGAGCCCACTACTTGATGTATTTAATTCCAGACTGTCCTTGAGCTCTCCAAGTCTCAGTCTGAATCCACAAGATACAGTTCACCTGTTCAAGAGAAATGTACAGCAATTATGAATATTATGACTGTATTTGTCTATAGGGCAGGCAGGCAAGAAATAAAAGTCAGTCTATTGATGGAAAACATAAAAGAGATGTCAGTTTTCAGAGATGGGGGAAATTATGTCTATTGAAGGCTCAAATCCAATTTTTTCAATGTATGTAATAGCTGAAATGATCCTGCTCCCTGTGTTGAAGAAGGGATTGAGAAAGGGCTCAATGGGAGATGGCTCAGTAAAGGTTTGATTCAAAGCTCAGTGAAGCCACTGGGCAGTCCTTCAAGCTCGATGTGCTCCTAGACCCTTGTACACCTCTGTTCTTCCTTCACTGTTTGAGAAAACTGACAAATGGAGGAAAGCACTACCGAGACAAACCAAAGCATATGCCTGTTTAAATGCTGATGTTCTTTGTGGTCATTGGCAAACAAAATCTAATGCTGCAGGCTGTTAACAGGAATTTGGCATAACCAGCATCCTGTATCTCTCCACAGATTCCAAAACCAAGAATTCTGAGGTTGTTCTTGAGCTTTTCTTTCTCCCACAAGGTACAAACAAATGAGCTATTGGATTGGTTACAGCTTTCATTAAAATGTAATTAAAAGATGTCATACTTTTATAGTCGGACTCAGCTGTAGCCAAACATATGGGCATAGTAAAACATTTCACAGAGCTGAAAGATTTTGTGGTCCTGCTGAGAAAATGATAGCCTTACAGCTTCTCACTTAATTATTTTAAAATTAATAATAGCAATTGTTTAAGTTCCCCTCACTCTAACAGAGTAGCTTTTAATATTCCTGACTGAAATGCTCTGTGGTGAAGGTAGTTACTCTGCTGTGGATACAGAGAGCAGCTTGGGGTCCTCAGTCCTGCAAGAGACATTTTGCCACTTTGAGCACATGCATGAAACGTTGCAGGTGCTCAGAGGAAGGGACCTGAACCCCTGCCACTCCTGTCTTGAGAGGACATCCTGGCTGCCAGGTCTGTTGTGCTTTGCTGCATTCTCTGTTGCTGGAGGTATGCTGTTGGTAAATTACTCTTGAGATGGAAACAGACTGGGATGTTACATATTTTGGTCACTTCCTTAGAATGGGAAAGTATGTCTGTGGCTTTATTCCAATAATTTGAAGTTAGTTGCACAAAGTCAATTAGCTGAAAGAGGAGGGAGATGTCCGCTAATAGCCTGGCCCCAGTGGAGTCAGGGCACAGGAGCTGCAGTTCAAGTCATTACTCAAGAGCAGGGATTTCAGCAGGGCTCCCCTATGCCATGTCAGTGCACACAATGCTGTAGGTCTGTACAGTTTTCCATGCTGGCTCTGTGCCTTGACTGTGGAGGCATGAGCACCATTGTCTGAGTGTTAGGAGGATGTTTCTGTGTTGGCAAGCATTGCTCTGGGCACTTGCTGGCCACAGCTCAGTGTGGCTGCGTGGTCCAGCCCTACCCAACAGCTGACACACAGGGACCCATGGAGGCAGGTAGCAGCTTTGTGAGTCTTTGAAGGGGATTAGCAAGCCCTGAACCCTAAACAGTGGGGCCCACACATGTATAAAAAGTGGATAAACACTGCTGCCCATCCAGCCTGCTCCTCTCCATGGAGCTGGCTGTAGGCATAAACAAATGGTGGAAAATTGCTAGGGGAAACCAAGGATCTGTGAGCCATGGGCCTTAGAGGTGGTGAGACACTGGGCTCCCCTGCCTGGACAGCTGGAGATACGGAGCCAGGCTGTCCCTGTCCCAGGACAGGACTGCCGAGAGGGTGATGGCAGCAGCAGGGGGGTGCTGCAGCTGCTCCCATCTTGGCTCCCCACAGTGCCCCTGCTCTGCCCTCTCTTCCAAATCACCCTGAATACCAACCTAGAAGGGACACCTGGAAGGGACATCTTGGGGATGCAGGCTTTGTTCCCTTCATTTTTCAGAAGAAAAAAATATTTCATCTCCTCTGAAGATGTTATCTGTATGCAATGACCTCTGTACCCCACTCTTGGATCCAGCTAGGGTGTTTTGAATTATAAATGCAGAGAGTTCATTCTCTGAAAGTAATCGGGGGTATGCTCATTTATTCTAAAAGCTTCACAAATTTTAACATGGATTCAAAAATTTAATTTAAATATGCATTACTTATTGTTATTCACTTTTTCCACTTGCTTGTAGAACTTGTTCAAAAATGAGAAATCACATTCTGTACCCATTTCAGGTGGAAAAAAAAAACACAAACAACCTTACTGCAATCTTTTTGCATGGATTACCTGAACATTTATGAGTAACTAATCTGCTCAGAGGAATCAGAATCAGCCTGCATACATGAAAAATGCAGAAGTTGCAAAATATAATTTGAGAAAGAATTAACAACTCTCCAGTAGCATCACATATTGCTAGTCCAAGGAAAAAAAGACTGTCACCTTGTAAGTAATATTGGGATATTGAAAGTACTTGCTCAGTGTGGGCACTGCGGTTGGTATGCATGCAGCACAGCAAGCCCTACTCTTATTGGTGTTAATATTAATTAATTATCATTAGTATATGGGTCACAAACCAATGGCAACAAGGTAGAAAGGGTTTCTCGGTGCCAGCAGTCCTGCACACATGCGTGTGCCCACACCAAAGTCCTGGGCCTCAGGTTGTCAGCTCAGCCAGATGTGAGCAGCTGGGTGCTCCCAACCTGCACTCAGCTGCATCATGCAAGAGCGAGACTGTCACCACTGGGGGCCAAGATAAAGATTTCGGTGGGAGAGTAAAGATCAGTAACATTGCCAGGATTTGAAATAGTAAGAGAAAGAAGTACATTTCTGCACTCTTGTGACTGGTACATGGAAAATATTTCCACTTCACAAGAGCCTCTTTCTCCTGGAGAAAGCTATCAAAGTATTACTTTAAACAAACTATCTCGTTCAAAGGACTGTACCAAACCTATTTCATCACATGTGTAGTTTCTGAAAGGCTGAACATGAGCCTGAGTCCTCCAAATGCTGTGAATCAGGGAATGCTAGAATGTAAAACTGGCTAAAATATGCAGAAGTTAGAAATGAAACAGGCCGTAGTAAAGTCAGTTTTATTTGGGGTACAAATTCCAAATAAATGATAGCGTGGTACTGACTGCTCAGATATCATGGACATCTGTCTGGAGATTATTCCCTAACAAAAGAGTCTTAGAAATCATTCATATAGTTTGTATTCATGTCAGGTTTTGGTCACAGACAAATTCACACATTCAGCAATGTAGTTAATCTCCTAGATACCCACCACGGAAGAATAGGGATTAATACATTTATCTTGTAAAACAATGCAGTCCTCCTCTGAATTACAACCAGAAATTAGACTGTAGTTATCAAATATGCTCAGAGAGGTTATGACTCAAGTCACTGCATTGTTAAAATTCCCATTTCTTATTGCCTACCATTTTGAAGGTTGAAGCCATTGGAGCATCAGCTGCCACCTGGGTTTGCTGGAGTCAGGGAAGTGCCTTCTCCAGCAGCAAATTTCTGCATGAGGGCAGAGAGAGGGCTTTGCCTTGCAAATGTTATCCACAAGTCCAGAAAAGGTATCAGGAGATGCCCCTGGACTCAGTGATCCATAAAACCTTCATGAAAGTCAATGCGTGTTCCGTCAGGAATTGAAGCCATCGTTTACATGGCATGCTAACAGTGATAAATCTGTCCCACAGATGTGTGCAGGACTAGTGAGTGTCATGCTGTTTGCCAGCTGAAGTCTCTGTTAAGCTCAGAAAAACTTATACTAATCTTAACTTTAGGGAAAAAAAACACAGAAAACCACCAACCCAAAATAGAAGTCAAAAAGCTGCTTGTATCTGTAAGGGAAGAAAATTTCCTACCTTGTAGTGTTGGCGAGGGGAGAGAGGAAAGGGTCCTTCATTTCCTATTTCTTCTGAATGTATGTGGCACATATATTTATAGGTTAATGGTACCTTTGAGAAAGTATAACTCTCACAGTGATTAACAGAATTTTTATTTTCTAGAAGTCATGTTATAAAATCCACATAGTTCCTGCCTCCTAAATGATAATTAATCTGCTGGTGTGTGTTGCCCATCTCAAGACTTCCACAGTGCTACACTGGTGTTTCTCATTAAAATGAATCCTGGAGGCACTTTGTTATTGTTTAGACTGTGAAAACCACTGGTGGGGGATTTTTCCCCCTCTGTATGTTTTGTAAGTGCTAAACGCAGGAGGAATTTAGCACATTCTTTAAAGGACTGCACATTAATAATACATTCTCGACCACAAAAAGAAAGTCAAACTGCTAAATGGTAGTTGTATAAGTCAACAGCATTCAGGAAAAGGCACTCTCCCTTTAATCTTTGCTACAAAGGGATGCCCTTGTAGTCGAGACAGTATCATCTAGAAGTCGACCATTTCTTGCTTGATGCGTTGCTCTTGTGCTTTTCAACAGTGCTTTAGGGGGTTATTTCAACAGCATTGTAGATGACAAGGCTAGGATTATTGAAACTTTTCAATTCTTTGTTTTTTAAAAGGCTGCCTGCTGTATGAGAGCACTTGTAAGGCCTTTTTATACATCTCTGTCTCTTGCCATAGGTAATTATTTATTAATGAAAACCCTGCAAGAAAGATTGACTGTGTCTAGAAGAGAGCAAGGAAATAATAATCTAATAAAATTCTACCCTGATGCCCTTGTCTGATCCCAGTATGAGAGTCAGTAGTTCTGGGTTTTTACCACATCACATCAGCTAATTCCCAAATTCAAAAGCAGTTTTGTTCAGTAGTGCTAAGACTGTACCAAAATATGTCTGCTACTAGGATCCTGTTCCTGCCAGCTGATCAGTGTTGATAACGATAGCGCTGTCCTGCGTTGGCATGTGGCAATGCTGCAGTATTTACACAATACAGAGGATTAGGGTTAGTGGTAGTCTGAAATCAGCTGTCACATGCATAAAATGAACAGGGGAATACATGCTAGGAAAGTGGGTTTACTTTGGGTTTAGGTTTTGTTTTCTCTCCTAACCCCAACAACACTGTACGATTCTCTCACAAGTTGCTTTGATTTCAACACTTTCTGCTCTGTGCTTGGACAGGCATCGCTGCCACTGCTGCGTGCTGGGGCCCTGGGCCATGCATACAGGTGCATGAGCAACACCTTGATACAGTAAACCTTGGGGCTCAAAGGACAAGGTTGGAATGCTCATCACTCTATTTGGCAGTTAAGTTTCTGGTTATCTATATTCCCTGTGAGCTGCGATCTTCTGTCTTGGTTCTGACACAGCTGTTTATGGACCTTGTTGTCCATGAATTTGTTTGAACATTTTTTGCATTTGCTGACATCATCCTTCACCAGGTTCCTGTGGCAGCAGTTCACTGAAGTTTACTGCTTCTTGTGTAAGGAAGTGCTTGCTTTCACCTCTTGTGAATGAATCTGCTCCATGTTCCACCAGGTGCCTCCTCATTCTCACGCCACAGGGATAAATTCTGACTAAAACCAAGATGCTGCTTTGCACCAGTTCCACCCACAAGCAGTTGAAAGGCTTTATTAAAAACTAAATTTAAATCTTAAAGCTCTGTGGAGAGTGCAGGTAGAGTGAGGTTTGCACAGGCTCCTGGCAGATGGGGAGATTTTGAGCTGTCAGAAGTTTTGCAAAGGCTCTTAAATTACATGTAAATGTTCAGTTTCAAATGGCTCTGAATATAGCTTCTTTTGGTCATTTTAGGGAGGGTTAGTCAGATCACACAAAGCATAAGCTTCCTAGTTTTACTTTGTCTTAAAATAACTGTCAAGTCAGCTGTCTCCTCAGTTATGCTGTATGGCAGAGGGACAGTGTGGTTTCATCACATAAAGTTTCCCCTATACAGAAAAACTTTGGGTTAGTTACAAAGCAAAACTTCATGAATTCCTTCTTAGGCTTCTGATTTATTTTTTATTTTTTTCCCCAATGGCAAAATGCCCAGTGCAAATCAAATCTTTCAAATCAGTTTCCAAAAAAGAAGAAGCTATCCTATATGCCTGAAATATTAATTAAAAAGAAGCAAAAAGAGAAAGATTTGGACAGATCCCAAACCAGCTACTCAAATATAAATGTCTGCAACTGTCATATGAACTTCTCAGTAAATGAGACTATAATCCTTCCTTCTTAATGTGGAAATACTACCTGATTAGCCCAATTAAAAGTGGATTTCTGACAGAATAATACTTTGGGGTGTAGTTTCCTAAAGGATGAAAAGATGCCAATTTAGAAATAACTGTATGTTACTCACATTATTAAAAAATTGAAACAAGGAATGACATAGTAAATTAACCATTGGAATTACACACTGGTTTGAGTTGCCCTTCAAAGCAATATAAAACATGTAGAGGAATTAGGCAATTTTTACACAGAGTGAATTGGTAAATCAATATCTTCCATTAAAATTTTAATTTGCACAAGAAGAACATGATTACTGATGTATTTTGGTTTGTTTGGTGGTGGATTGATTGGTTGGGCTGGTTTTTACTTCTTCGTTTTAAGAGCTTCTCTTAGCACATTCTGCTTAGAGAGTGGATAAGTGACCCTTTCCTCCTGACACATCCTTCCCCAGCAGACTCTGGCATTCAGAGACTCCTTTTCCTCTGGTGGAATTTTTCAGGATAGTACCGAACAGCTCAAACCCACAGCCCTTCTCCCAGCACAGTAAAGAAACACATGATTCCTGATAGTAAGTTATCAGGCCAAGGGAAAACAGTTCACTCAAACAAAACCCCTAATTTGACCCTGGTAACCTCTATATTTTTTGGGAGGTTGCTATCATAGTGGTCTGTTTGTTGACAAGAGTTGTTTTAAGAGGTCTGTCTGTGTTTAATTTTGACAACCATGCATGTAAGCATTTCTGAGCTGTCCATTTACGTGGTTATAACTGCATAGGAAAGGCTGGGACCTTCACTGCTAGGAGCTGCCTGTGTTTTGATTTATTTTAAACACTCGACTTTGCTGCGCCATTACAAGTTAGCCTGGAGTCTCTGTGAAAGAATTTGTGAATGCTGTGTACGGCACAGAGAAAACCTATGTGGAGGCCATGCCCATTTGAAATGCTAGCGTACCAGCCCTGGGCAGTGCCACAGGGCTGTGAGGGCTCCCTTTGGGATGACACAGGAGGATGTGCCAGGTGGTGCCAGCAGCCCGGGAGCTGTGCCGGCGGGAGGCACCCTGCTCTGGGCACGGCAAAGTGAAATACTCCCCTTGGCATCTGCCATGCAGGGAGCCAATTTCAAAATCTTTATTGTTTTGTGCAATATAGTGCAAATATTTAACAGGGTTGCTTAAAGTTCTTTGTGTTTGCTTAACTGCATCAAGGCAAGGAACATCAATTTTCTGGGAAGATTTCTGCTCTGCACAATCCATAGAATTTCATATTGAAAGATTGTCTATCCATGCAGTCACGCTTATTTTCCTGTTGCCCAAATTAAGACAATCTATAAAGAAATGTTCATTTATTAGCAACTGGTGTTTGACAGTTTATTTCATGTAAGCCTCCAGCTTTCCTTGGCAAGCTTATTTGCATAATGTGTTATTATGTCTAAATGGAAAACTAAATGCCTCCATGTGGTCTTTAAATGACAAGTGCTTGTCAGCTTCATGCAATATTCAGAAGTAATAGATCCAAATCACAACAGCACTCACTGTGATGTATAAGGAGAAAAAGAAAGCCCCAAAAACTTGTTGCGCATCCTTCCCTGACAAATTTACACTTTGGTACAGACTTGTCAATTAGAGTTTTCATTTGTTAAATAGTTGAGTTCAACTGTGAAGGAATTTACTCTGTAGCTTTATTCTGCATTGCTTTTGATTAATTACAATTCATGCTGCCTTTTTTTCCCCCCTGTGTTTTTTTCCCCCTCTCAAACAATGCATCTCAGGAAATAAGGTTCAGAGAACCTTGGCAAGGTTTTTGCTTTAATTACTTCTTAATTATTTCTGTAAACATGAATGCTCCCTGACAATAGTTACAATAGCTTTGGAAGATCCGTTGTGAAGTTCACATTTGAGATAGTCCTTGGGTCTAAAATTTGTACAGTTATGTATTGAATTCATGATTTTTTTCAAACAGAAAAGTGGTGTGTTTATGTGTGGTTCCAGGTTATTAGAGGCTTCAGGGACAAAAGGTCTCTGAGACAATGCTCATGTAAACACCGTCTTTATGCACTTTTGTTGCATGTGTGCTGCTCTGTCCTTCATAGACTGTCCACCCAGAGCACAACCTGAAACATCAAAGTGGCTTCCACAAAAGAAGGAAAAGTCTAAACTCTGCTTTTACAGCAGGGTGGAATGTGACGTGCTGGCTCAACGAAGGGCTGCAATTCAGCCCAGGAGAAAACCTGCTAACAATTAATGCTTCAACATCATACAGTTGAGGGCAGTTTTGACCTTTAGCAATGCCACATCTCTTTTTTCATAAATGCTATTATTTGCATCCCATGTTAAAGGTCAGTAAAAGTACAGACTATTTTACATATAAGATTAATTTTTACCTTTTGAAATAACTGGATATCTTGTTTCCTATTCATTGAGCTCCATAGAGTGTTTTCAGTTGGATTCAACATAAGCAAGTGCTTTTCAGGATGGTATTAACTGAATGAAATGGTTTGGAGCAGAGATTTGGGGGTTTTTTTGTCATGTACAACATAAGTCCGGAATGAAGATAGGAAGGAAACAGAAAATATTAGAAGGAATATGCTGTCTCTCACATAAATCTGGTGCAGGGATAGAAACAAAAAAGGCACACAATTTTAGCACTAGTCTAAACCACAGAAAAATTGTATTAGTGTTGGACTGTTGAGTTTCTTGCTTCTAACTGTCTTTCTGGTTGCTCAGTGTCACAGGGCAAGGAGACAAGGAGATGTAGCTATAAAGGACAGAAGGAAAAGAGAGGAGATCTGACAGAAGGAAAATATCATGAGGTGCAGGGCAAGTAGTAAGGATTCGTGTCACATCTCCTAGGCTGACTTAGGGTCAGCCCAGTTTTGGGTACCATCAGTCACCAACATCTGGTCATTTTGCCCCTTAGTAGCTGAACAATGAAGGCTCAAAGAAATGCCTGATGGTGCATTTTTTAGGTTTTGGGAAACGATGGAGGTAGTAAGCAGGCAAGCAAAGAACAAAACCTGTGCTTCTCATCCCTTCTAGTCACCATTAAGCACTGTGGCCAAAGACGTTGTCATCAGCCATGCACCATTAACATTAGCTACTAAAAAGTTTTGAGGGTATTGTGCCTTACCTCTCTACACGTGTTAGGTTACCCTTGTGCATTGTGTTCAAGAAAAAGGGACCAAGTTCTGGTTTCAAAAGCCAAGAGAGCTGGAAACACTGTGGGTTCCTGCCTGATCTTGGATGTTTGGCAGTAGTGAGCTGCCAGGGGCTGGCAGGCTCCTGAGCAAGCCCTCATTAGGGGAGCAGCAAGAGGAGCTGCAGTTAATGAGGAGGTGGGAGCTCCTGGCTTGGCAGTGCATCCGCTGTGAAAGAAGGTGGTGTGCTGGTAATTCCCTTTGGGAAGTCAGGGTCAGACACAAAGTAAGGGAACAGTTCATCAGCGTTATTAAAAGATGTTTCAGTCCCAGGCCATGGCTCCCCTTGGTGATTTCACCAGCAGCTCTGACTTATGCAATTGGTGTAATTAAAGTGGTCTTATCACTCATAGCAGGCATGGTGTCAGAGGGACAAGAGGAGTTTCTAGCACTGGTGACCTGTGCCTTGTGCTGCCTTTGTCTATCTGAGCTGAAGTGAGAGCAGGTGGACAGCTGACGCAGTGCTGTACGACGGGTTTCAGTCATGAAGCCAGTTAACAGGCAGCATGTTGTGTTCCAGTGACCCACCTTGATGAGAACGCTCTACTTCCACTTCCTCAGGTTAAAACCTTCACTCACCCAGTGAAGGAAAAGCTCAAACACCAGTTGCAAACAGCAGGAATGTTAAATGGGCTTTGACCTGTCCTCCACTTGGTTCTCTCATTAACCCCTGTCAGTACCTCCCCAGGACAGGTCCCAGAGGAGATGGAAGGCTCCTGGGACAGGCTCCCTGTGGGCTGGGGTTCCCCTAGCTGTGGCAGAGCTGGGCTGCCCCAAATGTGTCCCCTGTGGTGGGCAGGGAAAGCAGGCAATCAGCTTTAACCAACAGGAACCGTTAGGGGAATGCTCTGATATTCTCAACAGCACATGCATTAAATAGGAATGTCCAAAGACTTGCTCACACATAAGTAAAATAAAAGGTATTAAAATGAATAATTTCACTTGCTGCATGACCATGCAAATAGCACTATTTGCTATAAAAATTAGAAATGGGTTGTACAGACTTTGACAGCAGGTGAGTTGCATGCTCGATCTCCAGTTGCCCTTTTAGATCTTTGACTCAAAATGCTCTGCAGCATCATGTCTTCTGCCACTTATAGTCCTGGGTACTTTCAAGAGTTCTTTTAAAAAGTAACATGAGAGTTATCATCTCATCTCAGAGTAAATGATGTTCATAGGTGCATAAAAATGAGGATAAACTGCTACATCAGTATTTACTTTTTCCCTGCCAAAACAGGTAAAGGTATCTGAAGGAAATGGCAATCAAACTGGATCTCAGAGTAAAGTGTCCAACAGGGTGAACTTTTCAAAGTGCCACCTCTGATTTTACAGCTATTAAAACCCAAGGGCATTTCTTTAAAAATACTCATCTTTTTTATGGTACTCTTATTTGAGATTAATTATGTATGTAAAATTCTCAATGAAGAATGAAGCATTCGAAGAAGTCATGTTGAGTTTCAGTAGTTAGTCCAGTGATATTAAAATGAAACAGGACCAACTTTGTAGGGGGCAATTATAACACATTACGGTGTGAATTGCACACTGTGATTAAACTCATAGGAGGTACTCAGCAGCAGCAGTTGCTTTGAAAGGGGCACTGATTACCATTTGTACTATGCATTTTGGTAATCAGAAATCATTATGGAAAATATTACATCAACTAAACAAATACCCCCTTAGCAGCAGGAAATATACAGACTTATTTTTTTTAAGTAGCCTTATGCATGTAAATAAATACTTTTTTTCTGCATGGGACTGGCACTTGATCTGCACATCAAATCAATATGCTGTCAGGATACAGCAGGACAATGCACTGCAGAATGAATGGTTTAAAGTCAAAATACCTCCTGGGGTTGGATTTGTCTTCATGTCTTAACTTCAGGCTGGTTGCAATGACACTTTAAACCATCATTTATTTGTGATTTATAAAAATCACCTTGTGAAAGAATTAAACTAGCAAGAGGTGTTAACATTTACTTTGGAAGTCCTGAGTTATTTCTATTAAATGGCTTTCCCTAGGATTTAAGATAGGGGAGTCTTAAGGTTCTTACTGCCTACAAAATACTAATGGGCCTGTGTTGCAAAGGTACTATATTTTTCTGGCATGCTTTGACACCTAATATTTTAAGGGATTTGAAGAGAGCTCTTGTATCGTGGCATTAAGCACTTTTATTAAGGCATTTTTGCCACCGCTTTCTGGGGGTGCTTCAAACGTACACACATAGTGGCACCGGGCTTTTGCATCACCATGTGACCCTCCTGACCCTGGGCCATGTCTTCCCAAATGTGGTGGGTTTCATTGCACAGCAGCAGAGAGGAGTCAGGCTGATAACAGGTCCCACTTGCGATGCCACAAAGCAAAAATTTGTCCCAAGCTAATAAGCCAAATATCTGCTTGCTCAGGGATTTCCTTCTTTCTTCTTTTCTTTGATAGGATGTCATATAGATAAAGAGTAATGCTAATCCTATAACATTTCTGGCAGTTGGGGACTATATTATTGTTTTAAAGATGCAAACTCATCTTCACTGGATCTTCCTAATTTTTCCTACTTCTCATCCTGCCATACCATTTTGATTGCTTAACATAAGGTCTAATGTCAAGTAATAATAAAGCAATTACAAGAAATACAATTCATTCTAAAGTGCATTAAGCAAGAACTAAATTAAGGCACATAATTAACAACAACCAAAAAAAAAAAAAAAGATACATTCAGGACAAAATGTTTTAACCTCTATATTTCTTCCAGCATTAACTACCTTGGCATTAACTCAAAACCAGCAAAACCGGTAGGGGAAAAAATATAGATTATATTCACAGACACAGTAGGGCTTTTACTGATTTATGTAGGGAGATTCACAGATCTGTCAGGCATGATCCTTTCTATACAGTAATAGACTCAGTTTAAACTGTCATGCTAATTTTTTTTTCCTTGTCCATCTGGTGCAATTATTAGAAAATTGTACTCAAGAAGGCTCCAATAACAAACATGAAACAGCTCAATATTTCAGGTTGCCAGTATTTTTCTCATATTTGTTCTTTTTAATTAGAGAGCATGCCAACTTCCAACTGCAGGACCCAGGCATTTATTAAGTGATAGAGAAGCAGCAATATTTTATTGACTAATTCCCCAGGCTTTTATTATGTTTCCTAGCAAAATGTGATTTATAGGAAAGTTAATAAAGGTATCCTCACCTACTGCACCTGGAGACAGGACATGTACAAGGGGCAGACATTCAGACTAATAAGTGAAATCACAAATCTGGAAGCTGAAATTGGATTTTATTTCTGTCAGTGCAGCAAAGAACTGATGCAGTTTTGGGCATTAAACATCTCTATTCTTAACTGGCTTTACCTATTTTTTTCTGTATTTTCAGAAACATTATGCTAACTAATTATAGCAGTTAATTTTTTTAAAGTTTTAATGCTGAAAAGCATTATTAAAGTTTTTTTCTTCTGTAACACCTTCCATTTCTTCCCCACAAATGTCTGAGACTTTTTTTATTGACTTCATTCCTAAATTGAAAGTAACTACTTGAAAAGTGTGTTATTTCCAATTTCTTATCACACTTCGACTGATTTTTCTCCTTTGTATAGCATTTCCTTTATCATTTGTGCATGAAGGCAGCATTGTGCCATGGGGGCATTCTGTGGGCTCCACTGATGCCTGAAGGGTGGCACCAGGATAGAGGCACATTGGGAAGCTTGTCACCAGTAAATACATCAGTTCCAAACCCAGCTATAAAAAAAAAATTCCTAGTACAACACAATTGGACAAAGGCGATTTAAAATAAATGCATTGATTCTTACTCTTAATAAGGTTAGGCATGCAATTGTGTGATGACTAATTTGTGTGCCTAATTACCATGATTGTATGTGCAAATCAAGTAATTATGGAAGTAAATAACCATAATCATTTATTTTCATGGGTAATTATTCAATTTTATGCACAATGGCAATAATTGGGTGTGCAAATTAAGCATGCAATTGTGCATGCATATTCAACACACACTTGTGTGTTGAATCTTTTCATAAGTCATTCTTTTTTTCTGAATATTTTTCTCATTTCCTATCCTTGACTCTGGTGTATCGTTACTACTGGGACATTATTGCTCAAGGTAAGGATTTAAAAACTCTTCTATTCCAAACCTACCTGACTTTTTAGTGGTTAATAATTTTTCATTGCAAATGGACTGCTTTCCTGAAAGATGGCTTTTCATTCTTGGTCTTAGTGCAGGTGTGCTTTTTTCTTAACTTGGCACGGAATTTGAAAATAGGAAACTGAAATAGATATGTTCCATAACTTCTTAAAATTTAAAATATGTAATTCTGTAACCCATTAAGGTAATTTCAAAAAAATTTCTTTTGCATACATATACACAACTACCTTGGGGTTTTAGACATAATAGTGCCTTTGTCATGAAGAGGAACTTCATGCTGCACTGCACTGGAGGACATGTCCCTAAGCTGCCATTAAGGGCAAGGAAAACACTGTACCTCTGCTTACCACACAGGTCTGATTTACAAAAGCACTTTGGCACTGACCTAATTCAGTTCCCACTTAAGACACGTAGAAAGAAATCCCATTGACCTCAATACAAATGAAGTTTATCACTGCCGAGCGCTTCTAAAAATGTCACACCACTTTTCTGTCTTAAGACCTGAATTTGTGGCACATAATTATCTTTAAGCATATATGCTCAAATTCTTCCAGCTTCAGGAACCTGAGCAATATTGTTCTCTGCAATGTGCTAATCCCCAGACGCTGGATCAGTTATTCCAGTGTCGCTCCAGTGAAGCCTGTCCCAGGAGAAGCTGCTGGGCTCTTCCCAAGTCACGCCTATGGTCAGGGTACAACTCATGCAGCTCAGCCCAGTCTCACCGGCTATTAAGGGGTCCTGTCTGTGAAATACCCCATGCCAAAGGGGCTGTAATTTGTCACTCTTTCCTCTGAGCTCTGCTCGAGCCAGGGAGGCAGAGGAAGCACCCTGGTTTCAGTCTGCCTCAGAAGGAGTGGCTCACTGCTCTGTTTAACCAAGGGATTTAATTTCCATTGTTTGTCTTTTGTGTCCCTTTTCATTCGATAGATTTCCCCAGCCTCATTGATGTTAATCTCATTGTCCAGGAATCAGCAAAGGGTAATTAGCCACAGTAATAATGATCTATCTGTCACAAGATCATGGCCTTTCATCACACACCATCTCAGATGTTTTCTAACTAAGCACAGGAATCGTTGTGGGAAAGGATCAGAACTGTTTCACGGTGTTCAGTGTCAGCTGCAGAGGTCCTGCATGGCCCATGGGAGCAATTCCCACCACTGAGACTGGGGCATCCAGCCAGCACAGCTTTCCAGTCCCAGCCCCACTTGTCCTCAAAGCAGAAAGGATTTCCTAGCGGTCAGAACCTGACCTTCTTGGTGGGTAAAAAAAATTGACAAGAAGAATAAAAAAAATCCCCTCAACCTGTTTTGATATTTCAAAGGAAAAAAAATTTAATTTTCTTTTTTGCTGTGAAGTTACTTTTCTCAGTGTGGTATGATTTCCTATGACAAGAGGCTAAAAAGGTCAAAACCAGAAGACATCTTGTTTTCATTGAAATGAAATGTCTTGTTCATGTGCAAAGCATTCCTACCAGCTGTTGCATTTCATAGGGAATTTTTAAATTTTAGATTCTAAAGCATTCTGAAATGAAAAAATTAAAGACTGAAAAGCAGAGCTTTGTATAGAATAAAACTGGTTTGCTGAGTATTCTCCTGGCAGCAGTGTCACACCTTTGTCAGAACTGGGCTTCCCAGCTTGGGATGGAACCTCTGCCTTGCGCGGAGGTGTCGCATGTTGCCCTCCTGTCTCTGAGGCTGAACCATCTCAGCTCTGCATGGTGTAACACTCTACCATGCTGATTTTTCCTGTCAACCATGAGCACTTTCTGAGCTCTTTCTCCCTGCAAAAGAGGCCCAGGTGTTTCTTCGTGTGTCATCCTTAGTTGCCAGACAAACCTGGTCTTCTACTTGATGCACCCATCAGAAGGTTGCATGCTTGGTTTTGCATTTCACACCATTGAGAAGCTATGTAATCTATTCTTTTAAAATATAAAGAACAAGAAACTTTCATTCCAGAAAAAGTTTAGTTACACCTTTAGAGAAGGGATGTTATTTTTAAATTGTATGTGTCCTACCAATATTATTACCACCTTTAAATATACACATGCATACTCAAAACCATTTTGAATTATAATGTCTAGGAGAAGATAGTTTTCAAAATATCCATAAATGAGGATAATTGAGCTGGGTTTCTGCATAGTAACATGACCACTGAAGTCAAAGTGGAGAGATAAGTCACTAATTATAAACAATAAACACTGGATGTTGTAATTTTACAGTTCTGCTGACTTCACAGGGATGCAGCTGCCTTATGGCAAGTCTCACTAAATGTTCCTTTGTGTCAGAACAATTCTGCTTATGTACTCTATATTTTCTGTATTTCCTTATCCTTATTCTGAGTTACTGGAAGCATTTGCATTAAAAAAGTATCTTTGTTTCTTAAGAGTTCATCTGCTTTCTTGCTTATCATGCACATGCCAAGAAAATGAGCTCAGCAGCAACAGGAAATGTGTTTCCCCAGGTCAGGAAGCCTTCTGCCATAAAGTCAGGAGTGACCTGGAGACCATACCTGACCTGGTGCCCTGCCTCCTGCTTTTTCAGACATACTCAGTCAGAGATACTGCTTCAGCCTAACAGTATGTGACCTTTGAGAGCTCTGGAGAAACTGGAATTCCAAGTTATTCATTTGGAGTTAAAATATTACTGGGTCCATTCATAGAAATATTCCTTCTGATGAGGTATTTATGTCCCATAATGGCAGAATAAGCAGTTGCACAAGAATCCTGGAAAGCCAGTTGGTACTTGGTAGGGTCAGAACAGCAAAGAGCTTAAGGAGCATCTACACCTGAAAAGAGGATCAAAATAATGTAATTGCATGAGTTATTTCCCTGTTAAAGAACAAATACCTGAGCAGATGGTTTTGTTGTGAGTAGAACAACAAAGGCAGGTGATTTCTCCTGGTGAGATTGGGACCTTTTTTTTCTCCATAGCTTAACCGAAAGAAAACAAGTGCTTGCTGGAAAAGCAAGGATGTTGCCCTGCAGAAATACAAACCAGAACATTCACTAGGAAACAAAACCAATATTAGTTTAGTAAAAATGTTTTAAATGCCTTTTTATGAGAGGCAGCTAAAACCACTGACAGTCATATGTGTTGAAAATTACTACTAATCAAATCATGTCCTTCTTTTTCCAAGAAAAATGCTTTGTATCCTGCTGTTTGTCACACTTGACTTGTTACTCTTGATTATACCTGTTTGAGAATTATGCTTTGACTTAAACAGAACAATGCTGTTGTCTCAATGAAGCTGTTACTTGGTTTTTAAGACCACTTAATGCCATCCTGTGGTGCAAGATCATTCTTTTGTTTGTACATTGCTCATCTTGGTTTATGTGGTACTGCAATTGAATAATAAGTGATGACTTGGGCATCCTGTTTCATTTACAGCCTTGTCCTGTCCTCCTGATAATGACAAGAGTATTCATGAAGTGGAAGTAGGGCTTGTTTGATAACAATGTCTTGGGCAGCAGAGAGGAGGGTGACCACTGAGAGAACCTGGCTAAGACCAGTTGTTACCAACAGTGGGTTTCTACTTCATGTGCTTTTGAAAACATCACCCCTGCCAGTAGCTAATTGTGCTACCTATTTCTTATTTTATGTAAATGAACTCTTCATTTGCAGTGGCTGTATTTCACCTGAGTGTCTACTGCACATGTAGAATGACAGAGGGCTGTGGAGTAGGGGTCTGCAGGTCACCAGGAGATGCCACAAAGCAGCAGCAATGGGAACAAGTACAACAACACACAATCTAAGCAAGAAGTTAACCTAGAAGAGTGGAAACCCATGGACTGGTAGTTTGCCTGTGTTTATGGCACAAAATCTGAAACTGCTTAAGATGTGAAACGGGAAGCTATGTAAAAGAAAAGTTGTAATCTTTGGCTTACCCCAGAAATCTTAATTTCAAGACAGTAGACTTAGCTTCCATGTATATACCTTATTTCACTTTTGTTGGGGAGAACTTTAGAAATATGGAAATGGGAAATTTTAAGTTACTTAAGACCAGAGATGCATTTGTAGCCACTAACATGGTGTCTAGTAATGCACACAGGGGGAAAATCCTATGCTTCAGACTGTGGAGTTGCTGAGACAGGCCCCAACCTGTGTGCTGCCTGCTGGCGGTGCAGTAGAGGTTGCAGCTGCAGAACCTCTGCTTCCTGCTTTACTGCGCTCCTGTTTGCTTCTTCTGGGTGCCTTGGAGAAGATCCCAGCTCTTTAGTATTGAAAGCTAGAGCATCTTCCTCTTGTTCCTTATCTATAAAATAAATTCAGAGTACTGCTTGCATAGTAGTATTATGTTGGTAAGGCAATAAGGAGACTCTATGACCATTTGCTTGTGGGTAAGATTTGTCTCTGTATTTGTCTTGCTATCATTTAGCTTTAAACACGGGGAATTATCTTTTCTTATGTCATAGGCATGATATACACAGCTCAATTAAAGTTTATGAAGCATGATCTGAGATTCTTGGAGTCAGAGCATTACAGATATCCAAAGAAAGACTTAATCATTACTGTTCATGATATTTTGCATCTTTTTTTTTCAAGCAGAACAGTACCTTAATCAGGAAATAGGCCTGATTTCAGGTGGAGAGAAATATGGTAATTATTAATTACATATTGTGGCTTCCCTAGCACAGAATTTTGTCCAAATACGTGGAATACATTATGTGGACTGGATGGTAGGACTCTATGCTAAGATTTCTCTGTTTCAAAAAATATGATGTTTATGTATGCTACTCTGTGGAAATATGCTTGAAAATATTTTGAGATGTAACATCTGATTTTTCTGTTGACAGTGATCTGCTTGTGGTCACATAAAATACCTTCTAGCTTAGATCTGACAGTGAACACTGAGGATTTGTTTGCAAATGATTTAGAAAAGAAGATTTACTTTGCTTTGAAGGCAGCTGGGAAGACTCATTTTATTGGATTACAGAAAGTGAGAGTAGTAAATAAAACCTGATCCCCAATATTTAATATATGAGTGTCATAAAAGAAGTAAAGATTAACTGTCATGTCAAGATGCAGTAACTGTAAGTCCACTGGTTGGCTATTTAACTGATAGAATTAAAGGAGGAGCAAACAGAACCCATCTGCTCACCCTTTGCTTTTCAGAAAACCCAGAAACGGAAGCTTTGAATTTTGACAGGCAAAATATTTTCTGATTATTTGCCAGTTCTTTCTCATTTCACTGATTTGAGTGATCCTGCCAAGTTACATGAAAACAGTACCCTTAAACTGTCTCCAGGCACTGCTCTAGATCATTGTAGCTCCATTATTTCAAGAGAGGTATGTAATTTTGCATCATCAGAGCACTCTTCCTCTTTATTTATGCTCACCATCAAACAAGGAAATCCTTATGTAACTTACTTGCTTGCATAGCACTCATGACATTATTAGAAGCAGGTGAAGCATCTCCAGCCTAACTCTTATCCCCTAAATTGAATCTGAGTTTTCTGGTTCGTACTTTGTACAGATTTTAATTCTAGTGCTCTTTTTCTAACTTCATTTGAGTCTCTGTCTATCAGTTGTGGAGTCCCTGTAGCAATGAATGAGGTAAATTATGTACATGAACTCAAAATAACAGGGTGATACACTATGACCTGCCCCAGATTCTTTCTGAACCAAAATGCATTAGCAGTGAATAACATCCCGTTATGGAACTCTAAGAAGTGATATAAAACCAGGGTTTTTGGCACATCACAATAAGAACTGGGATCATGACAGCCTATTTGATAGCACAGCAGATACAGTGAAAAAGTTCAGCATTCTGCCTCAGAACCTGCTGTTGTTTTCCTGAGATAACCTAACATCTGTGGCTTGAAAAAAACCCAACATTTCAATCTGCCTTTGGCTTATATTAGTAAGTCCTGGTAACGAATGAATATTTGTTATTTTGCTTAAATATCAGGCATTTACAAAAAGCATGGGAGCATGGTCATAGTTACATCACAACTACATTTTTCTGTCATCTTTTCTTGGACTCTGTGTCAACAGCTTCCATAAAAAAGAACTGTTAAAGGCACTTTGGCTGTAGGCTTAGTGCTGCCACTTCAGATTTCTGGCTTTTGAGCTACGATTTAACCACAAAGCCTTGGCTGAACTTTGTGGCTATGTACTTAAAAGATGATCTGGCACTTTTAAATCAGTTCAGCCCATGGGCCCAGAAGAGAGAAGAGTCAGCTCCGGAGTGCACACAGATGCCCTGATGCTTTTTCATCCACATGTGGGCAAACTTTTATGCTGAAGCTATATTAAATTGCTAAAGGCAAACAAACCTACTTTGCTAGGTAGTCTTAAAGTTTATTTTTACCTGATGATGACATTTGCATTGGGAGTGAGGTACAGCAGCAGAAAGCCCACAAGGGCAGCATCAATGGAATGGATATTGAAAAGAACAAAAAAACCCTGTTTCTTTTTAAGTCCTCCATACTTGTAAATGTGAGACCTATTGCTGTGATAAATGAAAGGGTCATGAACAAATGCACTAGAGGATGATGAAATAGCACAGGTGTATGAAATGCAATACTGACTTTCCAAAGTTTGTTTAAAATCAGGGCAGTCTGTCCAGCCCAGTCTGCCTTTGCCCAGGGTTTACCAAGGGAAAGGGTGCACATCTCACTGCCCTGGGCACCTTTGCAGGTCTTGATGTCTGGGAGTATATTTTCATAATCAGCAGTGTATCACTAACTATATATCTTACAGCCTGCCCTACCCTGGGGCCTGAAGCCCTGGGTCCCCACCTCTCCCCATCCTTTCCCACCCTATCCTGCTGCCATGGAAGATGGAGCAGGTATTCCTGCCCTCTCTCAGGCCACATGGCCTGTTTACAACTCAGTGTAAAACACCAAGGTGATTCCTGCTGCCCGGGGGCTGCCTGTGACGCCCCTGCTCTCACAGAGGCACTGCTGGAGAGGAGTGCTTGAAAAAACAGGGAGCAGCACTGGAGGATTAGTTGCACCTGCAGGTCTGCTGCCAAAGTATTTGAGAAGCTTGTTTTAAAAAACAATCTGATTGCATGTAGGAGTAATTTCAGTGGCCTGCACTTCTTAGCTCTTATTTTGTGTATTGCAGTATGTGTCAGTGAGCAGAACTTAATAATACTTCACCCGTATGAACCTTGGTGATTGCATGCAGCTTCAGCAGAATAACGAAATTAATTCTCTGATGACTTCACAGCAGATTTTGAGGATAATAAGCTGACCTTTTGCATTTATTTTGTACATAGAAAACACTACAAATTCATTAAAACAGGGATCTGGAGATTAATGTTTTAAGTGTTATTGAACGCAACAAATTTAGTTATTTATAAAGATTTAAAATTCTACCTACTTGAACCTGTTAGTGCACAAAATTTAAAACAAAAGTATAAAAATGTCATATAAGATTCAAATATTATAGGCTTCTAAAATGTACATGCTATGAATAGCAACTACAAATAATGTTAGTGAAGAATACAGGTGATGTAAACCTTTATTGGTTTCTATTCTGATGATAAATCATATATTAATCACTGTTACTCTATTGCCTCATTTAAAAATCAGTTATGTAGTTGAAACATGCTCACTTTTAGGTCATTCTTTTAATGAGTAATTTCACTGGTATATCACCACACAATGTCACAGTATGGTAATCAATTAAAATAATAAACCTCTAGATTATCTAGTAGCTAAACATAACAAATACTGTTCTACGTAGATCAAACCATCATTTCCACCAGAACTATAGTCGAGCCTTGTTTTAAGAGTCAATATAGTTTCTCAGTTTCACTATTAAAAATTTTTATAGCTCGAGAGAGAAATTTATACAGATGTGAGTTCCCTCACTTGCTATAATCAACTGCATGTGCTTGTGATTGCCTGCCCTGGGATGTTTTGGTCCTCAGAGGGGGCATTATGGCCAATGCTTGCACTATTATCTCAAGTGCTTGAATTCTCTGGCCCACTCTTTCTAGTAGAAAAAGGTCCAAATACACAAAAACATAGTCAATTTATAATTCAGACAAAGAAACTAGTCAGGAGTTTTGCTGACAGCAAACTTCATTTAGCTAGTTTTACTACAAGCAATTTACTCTACAGGTGCATTTTGCATTCAAATTGTTCTTTACCAAGATCTTTTCCTAATAATATGAAAATATGTTTATAAAGCCTGTAAGTGGTTTCTGTAATAAGATTTTTAATGAGTTGGAATATTAAATTAAGTTTTGTAGAAGTGCTTGAGGTGTTGATATAACTAACTTACACACCATACACCATTAACTTTATTATAAAGAGAAATTTTAGCTTCTCTTCATGCAACAATATACAGCTCTGCAGCACTAACTATAAGCTACTTTGCTCTGCAAATTGTGTTTTGTTGACTGTTTAGCAGTATTGTCTGTGGCTGTGATACCTGAGCCCTGGTGCCAGTCATCCAGCTGTCCAGTCAGCCCTGTGTGGTCACATTTTGCTTTATTTCATATACTCTTCATTTGCCTTCTCACATTTTCTTCTTCTGTCTGAGGTTTGTCATACCTCAAAGTGGCAGGCCACTGAAAAATCTCCCAGTGAATTGGAAGTATAACATGTTTTGTCTTGATTTTGATTTTGGCTCCAAGAAGCTTGAGATGGTATGAGAAAAGCTCTGTTTCTTCAGATCCCTTTGCTGGGCCAGTCACAGTAGCTTACCCTGTCAACTCCTTGAGCTATCAAATGATGTTAGTGATATGTACCTCTCACAAGTGCTAGGAGAACAATAGCATTATAAATAAAAACAAAGCTTTGCAATGATCTATCATGTAGATTTAGCACCTGGCATTAGTTGAAGGGAAGTTAGGAGCTGTTGGCTATGCAGGTTTGGAAGCGTAACACTATATCTACATCCTAACCAGAGAATACAATAGCTAGAAAGGATGCTTTGTGCCATAGGGATGGTAATGGCATTCCCACTTCAAACAAAAAAAGAAAATAAAAGAGTATTTTATTTACAACATTTGGTTAAGGTATATGGTTATCTCCACTCACTCTTAATTAAAAGATATTAAATGCTGTCAGTGAACTGATAGTGCTGAGAAACACAGAGCCGCTGCTCAATATTCAGCAAGGTTAACTGCTGCTATTGAGCCATGCACCATTGTAGCAAATGGGCTGCAATATCAGATTTTAATATATAGGGGCAATGCTCTCAAACTGTGGTTTAGCTCAGCCGTACTGCTTCCCTTCGTGAGATTGATGGGGATTCTGCTGTGCTTGCCACACTCCACTGGAGGGCATTCAGCATGTTGAGAAAGGTCAAAACAAGACTACATCATCTTCTGAACCTAAAAACTCTGAACTCTTTGCCACCTATTAGGATGAACGAACAAAAGCTGTGTTTTGATGTGTGACATCCCAAAGAATTGCTTGAGGCAGATGAGAAAGTTACTGCTACTTAAAGGAAGGAGCAGTTGTCTGCAAGCTCCATCTCTAAAAGCAAGCACCACAGCACAGCTCCAGCAAGCTGCTGTTTCAAACAAAACTATGTCCTCAGTGTAGGCTGTAGGTTTGGTAATGAAGTGCTCATCTCAACATTCATTAAAATTTTGCTATCCCTTAATTTGGCTAATGGGAAAAACTTCATTGTTTATTTTTATGTACTTAGGAAACTAGAATAAACAATGCTTAAAGAAATACACCATGGCCTGGCCTATGCTATTAATAAATCACACTTTCTGCACTTTCAAAGCTTGTAATACACACTGTTCCAGCCTGATGAGAGATATGAGAATCTCTCTTTCCAGAACATCAAAATAAACCTAAAATAAAGATGGCTCAGCATACAAAACCTCTCTCACAGAGCAGGGGCAGCAGCCATAGGGAAGGCAGCGTCTCCCACGCCTGGGTTGGGTCACACACTTGCTACCTGGAGGTTCTCCACTGTTTGGGAGCATTCAGATACTAATTAAGTAGCTTGTTTACTCCTAGCCAGGGAACCTCTCTTCTCCTCAGAGCTGAGTGTCACCACAGCTGGCCTCCAGTCTCATCTGTGTTACCACTTGCTGGATGAGTCACTTTAACTCTCCAGTCCTGACTGGTTCTTTCACATGCCAAGGACTCTGGAAGGAACCCCTCCTTGAGCAAGAGCCTGGACTGGCCAGTACTGACACTGCAGTTTCAATTTCTATCTCTATGCAAAGATGAGTAATATACACTCTTGACCTACACTTATTTGTAAATATTTTAATTTTTTTGCACGTCACTAAATGCCCTGTTTGACTTGGAAATAATACTTTTCTTTTATTTCTTTCTCACATAAAAATGATATTCTAGACTCTGGTTTCTAATATTCTGGCTATTAGGTTATCAGGCACTAGTGGGTTTAAAAAGACATTAAAAAAACCAAAAAAAATGTTTATCTATTTGCTTATATCCTCATTCATGCACACTCATTCTCATAACTCTGATACAGTTTTTATACAAGCTACTTTCTTCTATTTATATCACATTAAATGAACGGGGCTCAGAGAAAAAGAAAGTCCTGTGCTGGTCTGGGAGGAATGTGATGCACAACGAGCAAGGGACTGACCCTCTTAATGTCATGCTGCTATTGATGATGTGCTTAAGTACTGCTTCTTTCTTTATAAGGATGTAGGCTGAGGCATGGCAGCCAGACTGCCATGGAGTGTGACTCAGGAAACAAGTATGTAACTAAAAGCTTGCTGCCTCACAGCTATGGTCAGCATTACACCCGCCAGGAATTTCTTCTGGCAGCTCTAGCAGGTTGTGAAAGAAATATTGTGGAAAGTTTCTGTTCCTCAGCTTTCCCTCTCATTGGATCAGAAATTCCATTGCATAAATATAACAGTTTCACAGTGGGGCTTCTGTAGTCACTTTATTTCTTGGTCTTTTCAGGAGTGCAGTTTTCTAGTTTTTGTTAGAATTTTAGTGAAGGGTAAATTAATACAGTGTATAATGTTTTTCAGTTACAAGGCACGTTAGAATTTCTCTTAATTCAATTACATTGACATTAAGTAAAAACCTGGACGTAGGAGCAGCTCTCCCCACCTTCAAACTACATTCACTCTTGTGACATTTAATAATGAATATATATTCAGAATTAAGAACAACTTAAATTCTGCAGCCAGATCTGTGGAGTCAGTGCTGCTTTACTGGAACTTCTACACCACTTTCAGGTTAATTAAAATCTGCCTGCTTTTATTAATTGACAATTGCAAATGTAGAGACTAGACCAGAATGCAGTTATTTTCTGGCACTCTTCTCTCTTCTTTCTGCGTGTTCTGCTGCCCACATGGCTCATGCAGGTCATCCAAGGAACTTCTCGCCTCACCATTGCCTAAATTGTGCAGTTAATACAATACCAGATGCTTAATGCTTTCAATACTTAGAGAAATGGAGACTGGGCACTCCAAAAGGGTTCCAGTAAGCTGGATTTATGGATCATTACAGCTACAGAGATGGAATGGTGTGAATTTATCCATTAACCTTGAAATCTTGTTCTTAGTGGAAACTGTGTTAAAGCAAAGCATTTCTTTTTAAAATACAAAATAGACTAAGTTACGATGGCAAATACAGAAAGAAAAGTACACCTATCTGAAAATAAAATTTAATAGCTTGTCCTTCTTACCCTCTCTTCTCTGTATGCAGCTGGCAGGCTGTGGGTGGCTAACAATTCCATGTGGAATTCATGCACATGCCTTCCCTCAGATCCTGGGCTGCAGAGAGCCACCAGCTGATGCCTGCCAGCCAGCTTCCTTTTCTTCCCTCTCCCCTGTCTTGTGGACTGCACAGTGGATTTTTCAAAATACCATCTTCTCTCCCTCTGCTTTGCTCCATGTGTTATTGATTCTTAGCTAATTTAGGAGGCAATTTCAAAGTTGTTCTGGGTGACTAAGGGCCCCCACTTTTCCGCAGATGCTTATTTCCCTTTGGAAGACTGGGCACCAAAATCTCCTGTACTTAATGAGACCACTTAAAAATCATTGGCCATTGAGAAGTTATATACTTTCTTGGTAAGATAATGTCCAAATCTGCACTGAATCTGTAGATGTGTTATACTTTATAAAAACCTATGGAGATTAATGCTCTTGGCTTATTACTGGATCTTTATAGACCCCATGCATGATATGTTGATTTTAGGATCATTTTACGATGATAATAGATTTGAGGTGTTTGACTTCATATCCTATGTTTTAGACATACTCTGATAGTCTCTAAACCAGTTAAAAATCTTCATATTCGTATTGCAAAGTTGAAGTTTCAGCTTGGTTTAGAAAGGCAGCTCACACACCTCAGCCAGCTTAATATGTCAGGCTGGCTGTACCTCCAGGAGCGAAATGGTTTTAAAACTATCTTTCTAACTATGACCATTGGAATAATTATATTTTTCACTGAAAGCTGAGCATATAGAGTGTAATACCACCACAGAGGAGGGAGCCAGTAGCCAATCAGAATCTTCTTGAATCTTGGGCATTCTTGAATACTTGGGGAGTTCAAAATACAATTTTTGTATGTCCCATAAAATGTACATTTCAATTTGTTTCTTGAATGAAGTATTTTATTGTTGCAGATATGAAATTCAAAGGCATGACTATCCTGTTACCAAAGAATCCATCTGTATGTATTACAGTTTTGAAGGTACCATTACAATGAGAGTCTTGGACTCAACCCTAAAGCTCCTTTTCTTCTTCTGCTACTATGCTGCTGCTCTTGTGACTTGAAATGAATCAGTTCGTCCAACAATGAAAATATATAATAATAATAATAATAATAATTATATGCCTTACAGAGGACTTGTGAGACTTAATTTATACTGGTATAGCATTTGTGATCTTTGGATGAAAGGTGCTTATGTGTTATTAAAACTTATTGCAAACCTCTCCAGAACAGTGCTTCAGTCAAGCCTGCTTTGTTTTGCTTATGTTGTTAAGGAAAAAAGTAAAGCAAAGCCAACTGAAAGTGAAGACAGAAGACTGTGGAAATTAGTCATGAAGTTTTGTTGGCTTTGCATTTTTGTTTCTCTCAACCTGCACAATGAATGCTTTGTCCAGATGAGTATGGTTTCAACAGGGCACTGGGTAGGCCATCGCATCTAATTCCAAAAGTGACAGACTGAGGAAGCATGCTGCAGGTAAGAAGCAAGCTGAGGAGCAGACATACCTCGGATACTATAATGATAGCCTGCTGTTTTACTATACTCTTTACTGGTAATAAAAATATGTGGTGTCTGAATAAGAACATGTTTTATACTAAAACTTTCTTTTTAAATGGAGCGTGTAGGCCTGCTGTTTCTCTACCATTAAGAACATACCTTTAGCACTGATAGACAATCAAAATCCAGAGTTTTGAAGGTTTAGGCCCTTAAGCTTAAGGTGGTCCTTAAGACGGTCCCTAAGCTTTAAGTGTGGGATGATCTCAGCAACATTTTGAAGGCAACGAAGAATGAAAATCAGTGCAGGGCAATTTCTGTCTGAACTAAAATAATAAGACTGAGCTGAAAAAAGGAGTCTAGAGATATGTAAACAGTCTCTACAGTTTTTAGGACAGTGTTTGTGCAGAGCCATATTTTGTTCAGCAGTGCATGCCTTTAATCGGAGCAAGCTGCATTGCCTCAGGTTGGGTTGGAGCCGGGAGATCTTTTGTGCCTCCAAATACCCCATTCACCCTGACAAGCACTTGGATGTGTCAGTGGCCTTGATCCTTTCTCACTTAGCCAGTGAGCTCCTGTGCCCCGAGGCCAAGGCTTAACTCTGCCTGCCCTTGTGCAGAAAACAGGAGGGATGTGACTACCCTGACTCCAATTCCTTTGAAAACCTGCACTAGGACTGCAGCAATACAGTATTTTGATTACTTATTGCAAGATGATGACTTCTACTTTACATGCTCTGTGACTACAATGGTTGTGAATTGTCAATTTTGCCCTTTTAAAATCATATTTTTCTTCTGCTAAGTACCACATTAGACAACAAGCACAATATTGGACTGATAGCTGAACTAAGAAACTAGTAAAGAAATACAGATATGTAAATTTGACATAAAGATGATTGCTATGGTCTAAGCCTTGAAGAGACAACATAGCACTGGACTGCATATGATACTACTGATGATATTTCTTAACAGTTGCTGCTGTTCATAGGAGGAGTTGAGATGATAGCTGCTATTTATTCTGAAAATGCAGATATCTTTGTTGGATTCAGATATTGCAAAAGGTTAATAAGATATTATGTCACACATGGCCAGAAATTCTCTAAAGTTTGCAAGTAGACAGTTAGTAATGCAGTGTGACAAGCTGCTCTTGTTCTCCAGCTACATCAGCACTGCTAAAGGACAGCAAACTACACAGAAGATTACTCTCAAAATTATAAAGTTAATTAATTTGGGGGATGGCAAACTGAAATTTAAAAAAGAATAACATCCATTCTAGATACATAATGAATTTAAGAACAGTATTATTTCTGACTTCCATATCTAATCTTTAACTCTTCTACTCGGCACCCATTTTCAGATTTCCAGTGAATTGATGTGCCTTTTACCACTTAATTCTTGTGAAACCGTTTATGCTACATAAGAATGGAAACTGTATCTGCTTTGTATGGTTGATAGAGCAAATTACAATTTTCAAATGGAAAATATCATTTAGTCTAGAGAGGAATATTTGCGACCTCAGAAACATTTGAATTGTTTTCTGTCATTTCCAAATTAAAAAGACAAGAGGAGTTAGGTTTGACAAGGCATATTACTGAGATGGCTCAATCTGTTGCCTGTACTTCGCCATAAGTGATATTTTTGTTTGCTGTAGCAGGTCAACTTTAAATTACAGCTAACATACCATGAAATTCCTGTGGAGCATGAAAAATAGAAAAAACCCACAAAACATTAGTTTATGGATTGCTTTCTGATGCTTTTTTAGCCTTGTAACCTAAGGCACAGCAGAAGTCACTAATTCTACTTGTGACAGTGAAGTCTCATTTTATTCAGGCATTCATGCTGTGACACCACAGCTCCATGCTCACCAGAGTAGCTGTGCCATACCACAGCTGCAGGGGTACACACCCCTCCAAAAATATTGTTTAGAGGGCAGGAGTAAATTTACCAGTCTGGGCTTGAGCAAGAGCCTGGGAAAGGGGCTTTTTTATTTTCTCATGGATTGATATGAGGCACTGGCTACAATGCTGAGAGAGTTTTAGATGCAGAAAAGCTCAATAGTGCCTGCAGTTAAGGTCCCAGCCTAAGGCAACTCTGAGAGCTGCATGTTAGCTGCAGAGAGGTGGAGAATGTGTCCACTGTCCACAGCGTGGGCTGCTCTCTGCTTCAGTGGCCAGGAGGGCAGGGAAGGGAAGCCTGCAGCCAAGTTGGGGAGTTCTGGTGCTTTGAGAGGCAGCGCTACAGAAAGGTTTTTGCGTGCAGTTATTTGGGCAGATTGTCTTCGAACAGTCTCACAAGGTATTTGTAGCTTTTACTTTAATTCTCCAAGCGTTGCCAGCTGCACTGACTGCCTGCATTCAGTAACTGAAAAGACTGTAATAGCAACTGAGCACTGAAATTGGTCCTTGCAGTCTGGATTATTTTCCTGCTATTAGCAAAACCAGTATTCACAGTACCTTTTAGCATGCAAACAACTTCTACTTTTTGTAGTTGTCTTTTTTTTTTTTTTTCTAAAACTCAAACCCACATTCCAGTTATAAGCTGTTATTAAAGAACTCTGTCATATAGGCTATGCCAATTGGGTCAAATTTGCCTTGTATGTATACGTATTGAACCTCCCAGTACTGCACACTGCAGAAATCACAGTTCTGTGAAATTGATATGCTAAAAAGTATTTCAGCTGAGTAGATCTGAAAGAATAATTTTATCTGGAATATTTAATATAGAAAGATGCCTAAGTGATCCCAGTTAAATTTGCTGCTAGACAAACAGACCAGTGGGAAAAGTACGTGCAGTAAAGCAATTAAAAACCAGAATGCCACAATGCATCACCTTAGCTACATTTTCCTAAGGGTCTTTATGATACCCAAATCCTGAAATGAGGAGTGTGTGAGGACACAGACTTATTTGTGAGGAACACAATTATTTGTTAATTTCTGAATTTCTTAATTCAAAAAAGATTGTGTCTCTCCAGGATGCTTTAAACTCCAATGTCTTATCCTGCAAATAATTCTGGCTTACCCTTGGCTTTGGGTCAAATGCAGTTCACTCACAGTCCAATAGCCTGTCTAGTGCCACAGAAGTCAGCCTCTTTAAATGATACTATAGATCCATCTCCTTGCATTGCTCAAAGTAGTGCTTCAACTGCAGTCATCTTAAAGGCCATGATGTTTCAATATGGCAAAATGAACAAATTGCCTTTTCATTGTTTCCTTTCTAAGTTATATATATAGGCTATTTACTTTACTTTGTTGTCACATCCACGCTCCTACATCACTTCCCTGTAAAGCTTTTGACCAGAAAGCACTCCATGGACTGTGCCAGCTGGAAAACACTGGGAAATGGATTTCAATCCTGGAAAAATAGTCCAGATTTCAAAAATTATACTATTCTGAACTAGAAAATTATACTGCAAAGCTGCCATTTTCTGTCTTACTTGAAAAAAAAAAAAAGGTATTGCTCCATGGCAATATAATTCACAGAAATATTTCCAACAAGCTCCACTCCATGGACTTTCTTACTTATACCTTTAAAAATGAAGAAGCTATTTTTAAGTCAGCAACTGCCTGCCCAGTGATGAGAGTATGCTGCCACCAATACTTTTTATTGTTAAAAATGTTGTAAAAATTTATTTTAATAACTTTGTGATGATGTTAAGGATTTTAAATAATACTTATTCCTTCTTGTAAGAGAAGTAGGCATTGATTACTTCTATAGTTAATGATGGTGCAGTTCTCTTTAAGAACACTCTATACTCTGCCAAAGAAAATATTGCTTTTGGTTTTAGGAATGGTTTATTGCTTTCAAAGTTTTCAGATCAGTTAAGAGATTTCATTTTCAAAGATTCTCACTTTGGAGGAATGCCCCTTTGAGGATTTCCTCACAGAAAGAGGTGTCTGCTTTGAAGATATTCATTTCCTAAAAAACAGTCACATTTCTGGGGTGTCCTCTTTGAAGACATTTTTCTGTAACACTTAAAAGGTTTCCATTTTAAATATCTTTTGCCACCATGGACAGCATCTGCTTGGAAATATTTTTTCCTCTATGATATTCTTTTTGATAATTTACACAGTCTTGTAGGAGCCCATAAAATAATCCCTATCAAAAAAGCCGAGGAACATAATGTGTTCTTACACAAGGTACAAAAGCATTTGGAAGAACTTCTGTAGGATGGGATATAGCAAGAGCCCAGTTTTGGAAAAACTGTAGAAAAAAAATTCCATTTTATAACATCAAAGAGTAAAGTGGAAAGGTGAGCTCATCTGTCACTTATATGGCCTTTTAAAAATTACTGTGAGACACTTTTTACTCCTTTTAAATCATTTGAGTTCAGAGTTCAAGTTCTGGTATTCCTGAAATCAATAGCAAAAGTCCCATTTCAGTCCAGCTGTGCAAAGAACATTCTTTGAAATTGCTATAAGTTTTCTTTATTTGTTTGAGAATGTATTGCTTTAATTTACTACTATGTTATTGGGGATTTGGAATCTTTTCCTTGCTGGTGTTGAGTTTTTTCAAAAGAGTTGTGTTTTCCATTACTTTTTTTGTCACCTTTTTACTGATCATAATTATGTTTGTAAAACTAGACAACCTCAGATTTTGTTCAAGACTGGGCTCACTGTGTATGTTAAAAAGTATTCTGTCTGATGCTGGTCTGTGAGTTAGATAGAGAGCGAGTCACAATACACCTTAGTACACCCTTCAGTTTGCATGTAAGCCCATTTTGGGGATATTGACTTGGGCTGTGGCTGAAACCTCTGGCCTGTGCTTGCTCCTGTCTGCAGGGCATAGAGCAGGAAAGGCTCTCAGACTGCAAATGAGCAGCTGGAGGCAGGAGGGCTGGGGGCTTGAGATCGTTTGTCTGAAAAAAATGACTGTCTAGATTGCTTCAGTGCAAAGTCAAACCAGATGAGTTCAGATCACCTGCAGCAGTGGATCTACATTGATTTTGCACTGGAACAGAAGAAAAGTCCCCCCTGCAACAGCAGGCATATTGGATGAGGGGTTAATGTTTGCCACCTCTCAGCTACTAGTCACCACCTACTTGCTGAGACATCATGCCAGACTGGGCACCAATTTGCACAAACAGCTTGCCAGGGCATTGCTAGACTAAATGCTTGAGTTCGGTTAAGTTAGCCATGCCCTTACATGAGTATCATTAGCCAAAATTTAGGTAGCATCACTTCAGCTTAAAAATAAAAATCATCTTGAAGTCCCTAAATCTATACCTTGTCTGATCCTCAAGTGGAGAACCTTTGTTACCTGCAATACTGGCTGGCAAAAGCTATTGTAGTAAGGAAGGAGTCTCTAAGAATTAAATCTTTTCTGATTGTGGGTCTTTCATGTAACCCACACATGATTTTAAAAGTACAGTGCTTGGGGGTTTTTTTTAGTGGGTTTTGTGACAGCCTGGTAGGCAGGAAAGCTATGCCGTCTACAATGTAGAGATCCAGGCTGGTAAAAGCACCATCATTAGGGAGCAGCCCTCATCAGTACTGGTCAACCATACTGTGGCCAGGGGACAACTAGGTTCTCACTACCCATTAAATTCTTTACTAGGTACTTGGAGAGCAATCATGGCTTTGGTGTTGGAATATTTCACCTGTGTCTTGTAGAGCGCCAGGCCAGCACTTAGACATCTGTTTGTGACAACAGAAGGATCTTTACATTTTTTTAGGTCAAGAAGAAGAGAACTTCCACCTTTTGTTTTATAACCTCAACAAACACCTTTACATTCAGAAAAAAACCCCCAACAATTCATTTCACTTCTTTTCCCTAACGGAAAACAGCACTCTTCCCAGAGCTGCAGCCATGGCTGTACACGACCCACAACATGATCTTCAATCCACCACCAATCAGCTAAGACAAAAAACAAGAAAACCCTATGGAATGAAAGATGTTTGCAATCACCAATGGCATATAATATTTGTAATAAAAAGTAAAACTGTTCTCCAGTCCTGAAGAAAGTAAATGTACATGTATTTAATCACAGTGATAGAAAAAGGTGAATTTGCTATGGAAAATAAATTTCCAGGTGGATATGGTACAAGCAAGAGAGGGAAAGTAGGCAGACAGATAATAATCTCGGAGTCAAATATAGGCCTCTGAACCTATATGAACATTCCCCGACGTACAGTATGAGCTGTGTCACATGTTTCAGTGTTTGATACAGTAGAGAGCAGTTACACTCCCAGCCCGCCCAAGATAAGCTGTCTTTCTAGCAAGGACGCTAGAAATAAAATGCTGTAGAGCAGCCTGTGGGATTCAGACCAGCAAGATGAGTTCTGACTTGAACTTGAAAAAGAGACATTTATTGGGGGCATTGTGCTTGTAAGAACTACACAATAGCTTCAAAACTTTGATTAAGAAAACAAAGTAAATCAATGTAGACTGCTGAGAAGAAATGTTGATTAAGGACATTGTTTACAGGACCACAAAAAGATGAATAGCTGCTAATAAATGTTGGGACTTTGCTCAAAGGCATCTGGGGAATTTATGAAGATGATAAGGACTGGCTTAAGATAGATTAACGTGGTTTAATGTAACAAAGACTGGTACACCAAATGATCAACCTTTCCCATAATATCCAGAGGATCTGTTGTTCTAAGCAACACCATTTAATGACACTACTGTTAATAATATGGAGAAACTAAATAGACAGGGCTATTTAGTTTGGAGATAGGGAAAAATGGTTACTGTGCAAGTGCATCTAATAGTAAGAAGTATCATGTTCATTGAAGGAGTCACTAAGTTCAAGTTTTCACATAGTCTGATTGAAACAGTATGATATAATTAAAAAAAAAAGAGTTTGTTGAAATTCTCTGCCCAAGGTTCTCAAGAGAAACTAAGGTGATACAGTATTAACAGGTATATTATTTGATATATTAATAAATTTTTAATTATTAGTTATTAATACTACATTATTAAAAGATATTAAATGAAGGACAAGAAAAATGGTCTGTTTTTTTCACAGTAGAGGGAGGTCAGTGGTAGAGTACCACAGGGACCTGTGCTGTTCAGCATATTCTTAAATGATCTGGAAAAAAGAGTGATTATTGAGGCGACCAAGTTTGCTGATGATGCTGAATTATTCATGGTAATAAAAACAAAAGCTGACCGTGAAGAATTGTGGAAAGCTCTCATGATACTGTGTGACTGAATGATGAAATGGCAAGTTGAATTCTGTGCTGAAAAATGGAAGTAATATTCAAGGGAGAAAAAAAGCCAAAATATATATGCAAAGTCCTGGAATCTAAATGAATGGCTTCCACACAGCAAAGAGTGCTTGAGTTGTGGGGGGGTGTGAAAACAGCAGCTCATGGCTGCATTCATGTTGCTCATGTTGCATTCAAACATGCAAATGAGATTGGTATTATCAGAAAAAAAAAAAAAATAAAACCAGAAAGCACTCATTATGCACCTATATAAAGCCATTGGATTTGAAACTTGAATAATGATGACCATTATGGTCTTATAGAACAGAATTAGGAAAGGTGTATAAAAAGGCAAAACAAATTATTGAAAACATGGAATGACTTTTAATAGGGAAGATATTAAATTTACTAGGACTCTGGAAATAGAACTGAAGAAAATATGACGAAGCTATATGCATTCATGAATGGCATGTTTAGGTGAATAGGGAAACATCTATTTTTTAAAAGAAAAGAACTAGTGGACATCAAAGGAAATTATTAGGCAGTGGGCCTGACACAAACAAAAGAAAATATTTTTCACACAGAGATTTCCAAAATTGCATAATTTGTTGCCCTAGAATGCTGCAGGTGTCAAAAAGTACTCAGGCACGTTCTTGGACAAGATATTCTCTGAGAATGTAGATATTGGGTTTTTTCCCCAGTAGTTCCAGAGATTCGATTTGAGACAACATACAGCAGAAAATATCTTTGTGTGCTTTCTAGTTCCTAAAATCTTTCACTAAGCATTAACTACTCATAATGCTATTGAACTACACAGCTATTAGCTGTTCTTGAAATAAAAAGGCAACAACCAATCAAAGTGAAACATCTAAGTGTATCAGTCAAAGGAAACTATTTTGGAAAACAAAATATTATTACAGCAGTAAGATTACTAGGATTTCAAAAGAAAACTTTTGGAACTTTTGTACAGCCTATAGAAGTATCTACGCTTAAACTTTTGCTAGAATAAAATGGATTGAGGATTTAAGCCCTCATGTTTTGTAATGTAACAACTGAATGTGGAGGGTTTTGCTTGAGGTGTTTTACTGAATAATTGTCCCATTGGACATTTCAGCTGCCTTCTGAAATATCTGATGCAGGACTTCAGCAGAACGTTGACAGGTCATAAGGACAAGAGGGTGTTTTTTTGCAGCAATCTTTTTCTGACCTTCTAAAACATTAGAAAAACAAAGCAAAGACATACTCTAGCAACAGAGAAAACAGATGACCAAGTCATTATTTGTGCTATCACAATGTCCCAAATATGGCAGACATTTCATCAGGCACCCAAAAGCATACTAAAATGATCTAATAGTATAAAAAGGCAAAGGTACTTGAAGAGGAAAGTGGAATACCACATTGCACAAACACCTGAGCAAGAGAGTGTCATGGTATTTTATTAGTAACACACTGAATGTTGGTATCTTTTTTTCCCTCCTAAAATTAAATGCTCTAGGTTAGGGTTATGGTTAAGGTAAAATCCTGATTGATTAATTATCACTTTATTGATGGTTTGGGTGGGGAGGGGCAGAGTTTTTCTCTATAAAGTCACATCCATTGTTTCAAACTCAAAATTGCAAACTCAGTTCCAGTGCCTTTTCTGCTATAAACACTCAACAGGAGCTCCTCAGTCTCCCTTATAGGGAAGAGCATCTAACTCAGAGGATAAACTGAATGAGAATTAGCTCACTCAATTAGATAGATTCTGCTAGGTGTCATGAAAGAAGAAGAAAACAGGAATGTTACAGAAGAGAATATAAGGATTGAAGATGGCATTACTACAAAGGCAATGGAGGTAAGCAAGTCAGGCAGTGAGACAGAGAAGTCAAATGGAAAGACATCTTTTCTATTAATAACTAAGAAGTAGAAGGATTAGTACTTTTACAAATATAAAACTGAGCTATTTTCCACCTAGTAAACTGGTTGCTGCAGAGAACCAGTGACTTTTCCAGAACAGAACAACAAAAAGTCACAGAGTAGAATGAGGATTTGTATGTACTCCTACATACAAATGTTAAGTCAGTTATTAAGCTATTCATGAGGTCACTGTAGAGAAGAAGGATACAGGGGTATTAAAGCATACTGAAAATTTTCTAGTTATGGAGGTATGCATAGTTTTTTGGTTCCTAAATTCTTTATCATCTTCATTGTAATAGTTTCAGTGACAGACTCCAAGGCACTTACAGTAACCTGAAAAAAATAAAGTGCAATCAAGTAAGGGACTACTTCCTAAAAACATATTTTTGAAAATATAAAAATGACAGAAGACATTTTAAATACTTTTTAGTATTCTTCTGTGTTTGGGATCTTATAGGAACATTTGGATCACATTTTCAAATTTTCTTTCATAGCTATAAAACCTTTAGTTCGACTTTTTGTTTGAATGCAATCCAGGACTGTCTCACACACAGCTCTTTCTAGAAACCCTGTATCAAACATTTTGAGATTTGTGATGAAACATTGAGACCCACCAAAAAATAAGGGGGAAAAATAGTGTATTTCCTAATGGCCAGGCAGAGCAAATAGTTTGTACCCTGCTATGATAGTTTATAGAAAACCACAGCGACGTGGATTTCTGTGAGGAAACAACCCAGCTCACTGCAATGGTTGATTTGTACGTTCATATTAATTATTTTTTAAATTGTATTAGTGATCAGCCATATAGTCAACGTTGATTCCCTGTCAGTGAACTGCGCAGCCGAGGGCACCGAGCGCTGAGGACAGGGCTCCCTGTAGGGGGACGGGGTGCACGGGGCTGCCCAGGCCATCTGAACATTTTCCGTGAGGACACGGGACCAGATCCCGGCGTTGGGAAACGCTGGCAACAAGCGCGGGACCCCTCGACGCAACAAGTGGGGTCCGGCGGCCGGGAACGGCCACGGCCTGAGGAACGCCCGGGGCGGGTCCGCCCCCGCCGCCCGCAGCGGCCTGGGCGCTGTCGTGTGTCCCCCCACCCCGCAGTCCCGAAGCGGGGCGCCCCTCGGGATTCGCGTGACGGACCCGGGATGCGGGTGCTGGACCCGCCGTGTGTATGACGGACCCCCCCGCCCCGGGCGGGGCAGGCTCGCACCGCCTCACGTGCCGGCTCGGGCCGGGCGGTTGAGGGCAAAAGCTTCACCGGCGCGCAAAGCGCATGCGCGAGCGGCCGGCGCGTGCGCGGTAGCGACGGCGGACGCGGAGCGGAGCCCGGCACTCGGCAACGCTCGGCGGTTCCCGTGCAGGCCAGGCCGCCATTTTCTCGCAGCCTCCCCGTGCGCGGCTCCTGTCCCGCTGCCCGCGCTCTGTCCTGCTCGGCAATGGACGGGTGAGTGGGGGCCGGGGCGTTGGGGGCGAGGGACTGCCGCGCTGCTGCTGCCGGTCGGTGCTGGGACCTGTCCCGGTGCCTCGCTGGCTGACGGCGGGCGTCTCTGAGGGTGTGGGGAGCGGCGGGCTGCCCGCCGCGGGACGGCTGGAGCCTGAGATCTCCGTGCAGGCTGGGAGCGGGGCAAGACGGGGCTCAGCGTCTCCGTAACCCCCCGGTAGGATCCCCCGCTCGAGTCGCCGACGGATTTGGGCCGCCCCCTGCTCAGTGCGGTGCCCGATACGGCGCGTCTCAACGTGAAGAGGCAGCGCGATCTACCCCCATCGGCCCCTCCAGAGCCTCTCGCTCCCTCTTGCTCTCCCGCCTATGCCTTGTCTCCCCCCGGGCGGGGGTGACGAGGGGCACGCTGCGGGGCTCGGGTTTGTTTTGGAGCTGGCTGGAGGGGAGGAGCGATACCAGCGGGAGCCAGATGTCGAGCTCTTTTGTTTTCAGAGACTGCCTAATAAGCCCTTTGGCTTCTCCCCTCCCCAGGTAGAAAGATGTCTTTGTGTATGCTATGGACTGGCTGTAAGAGCCAAAGAAGGGAAGGTTGGAAGGAGTCTACCATGCGGGACAGCGAGGGCTGGGGTGGGCAGGCACCACACACAAGGCCTGCTTTTTGTTGGATTTGGAAAATGGGGCTGCTGGTTGTAGCCCTCGTCAGTGTAAATACAACAACTTCTAGCTCACGCATTTCCTATTAAGTTGTTTACTCTACTTCAAACAGAGAAGCCATCTCTTTGGTATGCTTAAAGCATATAACCTTTCAACTGTGAGAGTTCTAAAGGCTTTTTATAGTTAATTGTGGTTATAATGTTAGGTTTTACAAATCCTGTCTGAGCAGTCTTGTCACTAATGAGTACTACATGGTGGAATGCTCTCATATATTCTTGTTTTCTTTTTTTTTTCTTCGTGTGGACTTAACGTTTTTGTTGGGATTGTGTTACACAGAGTGATGATGTCATAACCTCTAAGAAAAAGGTGGACCTTGACATACCTCTTGCAGAGTTTTGTATGGGTGTACCTCATTAGATTTCATATAAGTGTAACTGCCAATGCATTCCTTTTTTTTCCAAATTAATTTAAAAAAAAAATGTTTTTGTTGCTTTCTGGTTTAAGAAGATCTCTAGGGCAGGCTGTGTTGCTGAATTAGCTGTCTAGTTAGCAGAGATGTTTGAGAAAAGTTCTGTGCTTGCTTTCAAATTATTTTATTTCCGCCCTGTGGTCCACGTGTAGTCCGGAGACCCGAGTTTCCTAAAGAAATTTCCTGACAGTGCTGCACTGGAGTGATGTTTACTTGAAACTTTGTACTCTTTTGGAGAAACCTGTAGTCTGGGGGAGCGCAGTGGCTTTTGTAGGTTTCTTTTGTACTTCCCCTCAGTCCTGCTGTGTTCTTGGAACACAGTTTCTTGATCAGGAGAGTTGTTGGCTATTTGTTTCCTCGTTATTTTGTCATTGCAATACATTGAAAAGTTGAATTTGAAGATAAATTGGTTAACTTGTGTTCTTGTTTGTTTTTTTTTTTTACAGCATTGTCACTGATGTTGCAGTTGGTGTGAAGGTAGGATGTACACTTAACAAATAAGGGGGCAAACTGTTGATACAAAATTAACTACTTTGAGTATCAGTATTGCAAATTGGAAGATTTTAGCTAGTCATTGTGAGCTGATATCCAGTCAGCAGTATATGCTTTATTAACCAAAAATCCCCAGGGGTAAATCGAGGGCTCTACATAAAAGACCGTTCTAGGCACTGAACTGTACACAGTGGTTCTAGATTAATGTAGTGGTGTCAGCTTCTTATTTTAAAGTTTAGTTTTGCGTATTTTTTTTCAAACAACACTTTCTAATTGTTGCGTGGTGCCTGTAAAAGTCGTGTTTTCTTCTCTCCCTCCCCCTCCTTATTTAAAAACAGTTACCGCTGAAGTTAAAAAAGAAGTGACTGCCTGTAATAGGACTCAGAAATATGGAAGGTAGAATTTGTTATGTAGACACAGAAGCGGGTGTTTGCTTTGCTTTACTTTTTGTTTCTCAAGTTTGGTTATGAACTTATCTTTTTTTTAATAGCAAGGAAAAGGGTTGTTAATTTACTATTTATTTCAGTTTTTTTATTCAAATCTGTCTCAGGAATTAGATCTTTACTTCATAGTAGCAGACTAAGAAATAATGAGAAAGCAAAGATATATGAGACAAGGGAACTTTAATGAATGCTTGTGAGCAATTCTTTCAGTGGTAGGAACATAAAAGTTTACTAGTGCATACAGTTAACTCTTCACATGTGGTCAGGGACTTTTTAGCTTGTGTTACTTACCTAACTTTTCACCTGAAGCTGATCTGTGTTAACTGCTTGCTAAGTCAGGATTTGTCTAGTAAGGCTCAGGTGCGCAGATTCAGTATCAGTCCTGCTGGATTTGGACTAGTTCCTGCGTAATACAGCCAACCTATAGATACAGCAGCTGTTCTGTCAGATGTACCTGTATAATGTTCCTGAGCAGGCTTGCTTCTAGGAAGAGCTATAAGAAGTCAGTTATATGGTCTCTGGACCCATCTGGCTCCATATGTTCATGCAGTGTTGGAGACAGGCTTAAAATCACTCTCTGAGTCGTGAGTCAAGTGTAGTTATTAAAGCACTTCTGTGGGAGCTAATCACAATAGAAATATGAACTGGCATGATTGTTTCTTTGTTGCCTGGGAGGACTGATTAAAGTTTAAGAATGTATTTAGTAGTTTGGAGGAATACCTAAGGAAGTTCCAAGAGTTCCAAGTTTTTCTGAAGTAAACTGATCATTTGCTTTGAGGCAAAAAAAAAAAAAAAATCCATAATGGCCCTCAGTCCCATCTACTGAAGAAGCAGTTTCAGGTAAACCACGTATTACTTGAACCTTGGATTCTGACGTTCTCACTTCAGGAGAAGTAAATGGATTCAGTATTCCTTTCATTCTTTACTATGAGCAACTTGAGTGTTTATGAGAATTTGAGTGTTATGAAATATGTTGCAATTTTGGAACCATTCTTTCAGATACTAGCCAGACTGTGAAACGAAGACACTCCAGAGGACGTAACTGCTTCTTTCTGTTGATTATAGAAGTTATATTATGAGATTATAGAAGTTATATTATGAATATAAGAAAGAAAGAAAACCAGGTGTATTGAAGGCAGTAATTAAAATAAATACAAGGAAAGACACGGAAGTGTCAAAAAGTTGTGCTCTTTGCCTTGTAAAAATAGACTTGCTGTTCAGATTTTAAAAGAAAACAGTCCGTGCATGGAAGTAGTGGGAATAAATAAAGGTGATGATTTTCTGAAAAAGCTGTTAAATATGGGAGGAGTAAACTGGATTGTATTCTGGAGCTTCTCTAATTTTCTCAAGATACTAATAATGGAAAATGGAATTTCTTTCTAATTGATATATACAGTGTAGGTAGCAGTCTTAATGCCAGCTTCAGTCATTTTTTGTGGAAGGCCATGTGAAACATTTTTCCTTTTTGTTCTATTCACTGCCCTTGATGCACTGAAGTTTTAAAGTTGAGGAATGCTTTACTGTAGGTGTATATAAACAACTGGGATCATTCATCCGGCCTTTCCTTGGCTGTTATCTTTTCTTTGGAGTGCTATGGAAATGTGTAGACATTAAGTTTTGAATCTAAGGAATTGCATCAGCAGTTTTAATGCTATTCCAATGCTACTTTTGTTGTGGCTGGATAGGCATTGGAGGTGAGCAGGGATTTACCTGTGTGAAATCAACTTATCCAGGATATTAGTTTCAACCAATGCTTTCTTGAGATTTTTCACCTACAGTATATATGCTGGTCAGTTATACAGCATGTTGTGATATATTCAGTTACACTTAGAGAAATGAATTGTGATATAAGACTCTTCTGTTTGGAAAATTTGCTTTATTTTATCATCAGTCATGTCAGTACAAATTTGAAAATTTTATTAACTATTGTCTGGCTGGTTTCTCTCTTAAACAGAAAAGTGAACATGTTACTTATATTTTTAAACCCATTTGTAAAAGAGTAACAGGAGTTAACTACTGTAGTGTGGGTATTGTTTTTCAATTAAAAGAGGGCTTTTGAGCTTTGAGGACTTCATATGGGCAAGGCAAGTATATAGTAGAAAGAATACTTGCTTATAATGTTTTATTAAGAAATTTATATTCTCAGTTACCTGCAAGTGAAACTGATAAATTTGAAGCTATTGCCATTTATTTGTGCTGTACACTTGATTTAAGACATTTTTCTTCATCTGATGTTCAGTCTTCATTTTATTTACATGTTGAGTCACCAGAAAATAACACCAAAAGCGGATGAAAACATAAAACTTGGAATGAAGGTGAAAAAAAATGACAAATACTATTTGAAAACTTGGTTTGCATACAGTAAATGTGGGGATTTGTGCAACTCAAAATATGTAATGGGAGCACACTTCCTAGCTAAAATCTGTCAGAGGAGCAGCGTGCTTTAATTTCTGAAAGCATTAGAACATGTTAAAACCCAGTCATCTTGTAAATACATATGAAATAACTCTGATTTGGTCTGTAATGTCTTGTTTTGCTTACCTAGAATTCATGGAGGCAAAGAAGTGTCACTGCACACAGTTCACCCCTTACATTACTATTTACAAAGTAATGCAGAAAGAATGAACTTTAGTTCTGTCTGTTAGTTTGTGAACTCACATTGTATATAAGCAGTTTGTGTAAAGTGTACTTGAATAGAAGAGAGCTAAGAATTCCAGTAATGGTAGTATATTACATAGTTCAATTTTTTAAAAATTTCAGTTTCTTGAAGAAGTTCTATACATGTGATGGATTTCTTCATGCACATTTTTAAAAATTGCCATGTTATATGAAATGTTTGCATTTTTGTTTAAAAAAGGTACATCACAGTTGCTCTGCTCTTATTACATGAGATCCTTAGTTACTAAAAATAAAATGTCTTGCTAGTTAGCTACTAGTCTCAATCTTCTCACTGCTCACTAGCTGTATAGATTTTAGTATTTAATAATCAGCATCTAATAACTGTACTTTGAATTGCTCTCCTGTGTTCTCTTTGCAGTTACAATGCTTTAATCTTGTAAGTAAAGTGATTAGGTACTTGGAGTGGTAGAGCCATGTATGAAGTATATAATGTATCTCTTCTCTGGAGTAATTAAAAGACTCTGGAGGGGTGTAAAACACGATGTAAAGAATATATGTCACACAGGTACAGGGAATAACTTAAGTGAATTTTGGGTGCATGTTGAGGATGATCTCTTCTACTGTATTTCAGTGTGTGCCACTTCCCTCTAATGTATCATCTTTCTCCTGGATGACGTGTAACTGTGCAGTAAATGGGGCCTGAACAATTGAGTGACTCATTTTGTATATATGGAATGCATGTTTCAGAATGGCTGAGGTGTGCTTCTACCTGAGAGGAGAAAAGAAGCAGTCATTTCTTCATGGATGCGTTGTTTGGCTTCAGCATTTGGGAATTTTTGACGTTGTTGAGAATATTTTGGGCTATACTAGCCAAAAACAGAGAACTTCAGTTGCCAAGCATAGACAGCCCCAATTATAGCTAGGATGGAAAACTCATATTCCAATAAACATAATTTTGTAATGTTTAAAGATGTGGGGATGACCTTTTTCTCCCAAAGTCAGGGCATTAGCCTTTGCAGTGCCCTTAAGAAAAGAGGGAATAATTAATGTGTATTTAGTCGGTTATGTTAGGGATGGGTAGAAGATGCTCAAAAGCACTGTCCTAGTATTTTTTAAGTTTTCCAGACAGTAAGGGATCACAAAGTCCCCCTATTTCCTGGTTGCTGAAACTTAACATGGAGGAATATAGTAGTATGGGAGAAGGACAGCAGCTAAAACCAGGAGAGATAGGAACTGAGGGAGAGAGCACAAAGTAGCAATCTGTCAAGTACTCTTGAAGCATTGTCCACTTCGGTTTTTTTAACTCAAGTTCTAAGGGATAATCTCTTACAAAATTATAGAACACTGACCCTTTTTTGCTACTACTAACTGAGAGTTTCTTCATGGTGGAAACAAATACTGTGGGTACTTTGTGACTTATTTCATCTGTACACTGTATAATGAAAATTTGTATTGAAAAGTCAGAAATTCTAGCAAGTTGTCAGAAGACTAAATTTAAGAAGTGGAAAAATTTGTTTCAGTAGCTTGTTCCTTTCAGTTTTTTTCTGAAGTCTTTTGCCTTCGCTGTTGTCATTTTGGCTACTTAAAATGAAGGAAGTGGTAGGATAAAAAATTAATTCATTCTTACAGACAAATGCCATGTGATTGTCTGTTTTATTGTATTTAAAATATTAGAATTATAGTTTTGAGCTATATTTTCATATTTTCATAATTACTAGTAGATTAGACAAAGGCAGTGATTTGAGAAAAATGGACTGTTTATGAATTGGAGAAACTGTTTTGTGTTAGCTAGGATAATATTTCTAAACAACTTTTGTGTTGAATGATACTTAGTCGTGATAGTAGCAGTAGACAGCAAAAAAAGGTGTGGAACATTATAACAGTGAAGTAAGAATGGTGTGACCATGTTCAGAAGTTTAGAACTGGCTTCTGGATTTGTCTCTTCAGCAGTGGCATGTCCTTAGTGACAAAAAATAACTTCCTACAGTGAAAGATATTTACTCTCTTTGTAGCAGTAACTTTTATAAATTGACCCTGTTTGAAGTGGCTTTTGTATTTATTCTCAGAACAGTTTACTCCAATTCTTTTTTCTTTGTACCTTTTTTTTTTTTTAATGCTCATTCTACCACTGTAATATATGTGAAAAAATAAGGAGAGCTGAAAGGGGAAGGAAAGGAAGAATGTTGAAAATTAGTTTGTGCTCTGTAGTAAGTATGCATCAATGTAAGGAAGATTTACTGTATCTATTTGATGTGTTTTAATGTCTGTCACTAATTGGAAATCACCTATTCTTTATTTGTAACAGAACACTTATGTTTGCATCTTAATGGGGGAGTTGTACAAAGAGAAATGCTTTGGGATGGTCCTGTGCAGGGCCAGGAGTCAGAATCCGTGATCCTTGTGGGTCCCTTCCAGCTCGGCATATTCTATGGTTCTATGATCTGAAAAATATGAGCTTATACCAGCATGAAAACACCTTTCCCATTTCTTAAAGCTTTGAGCCATGTTTTCACAAGCAAATCAAGCTTCATTCCAGTTTTTTCTGTCACTGTAATACTTGAGCAACAGATGTTTAGGTAGCCAATTCACAGACCTCTCTTGGGAACTTAACCAGGATAAAGCTAAGCTGACACAATAGTGAGTTACATCTTTTTACTCAGATTTGTACCAAAGCGTGCGGTTGCATGAGTGCTTGTAGCAATATAGAATTGGGAAGGACGGAATGCGAACAAGTGCTGGGGCAAGGGGGAAGGTAGGATTGCTGCATTTGATGGTAGTTGGTTCAAATGAGGCTGTGGTTTCACAAGCTGTTAATGGGACTGTGATGTTTGATTTAGAGGTTTGGGTGTTTTTTTATAGCTGCAAGTACATACAGCTGTATTTAGCTTTTCATAAAATCAGTTCTATAAATGTTTAACATGAGTATTGAGTTACAGACAAACTAGCACTAGTGCTTTTAATTTATTATTGGAAATAGCAGATAATTTAGTAGGAAATACCTTCCATGTTGATCCCACGTTGAGGTGTAGAAACAGCTACTCAAGGACCAAATCTGTACATCTGGGTGCCGTGATTCTCTATCTGGAAAGCAGAGAACATCCAGATCATAGCTCTAGTAAGTTGTTCTCACCTATTCTAATTTACTACCAGTAATGTACAGCTGTTTGAGAGTAACGCTTTGTTTCCTGGTAAAAGTGGAATAGAAAGTCTGAAATGCTGGAATAAATGATCTTGTTAGCGTACTTTCTCCTTGATCTTTGAAGTGTCGATTCATTTGAAACAAGGTTCTTGCCTGGCGTCTTTCCTTACAATTGAAAGTTTGGAGGTTTCCAGATGGGGCTGTGTGACATGGTACAAGTGGAGATTTAATTCTTTACTCTTTGGCTTTTTGGTTTAATAGTCCATCTTGATCTTTTGGTGCTTTGAGAAATTTGGCTCTTTTCAGGGGAGTTGAGAATTGTCTCCTTTCCATCTTAAAGACTTTTCAAATTCTGTTGATTGCTCTCAATTCCTACAAACTTTTAATGTTTTTATGAATGAGGTACATAGCATATACTATGTGAATAGTTGCAAGAATAAAAGCTTAATTTTCTCCTAGATCCTTTCTTACTGAAAAACTGAGAGTGTTAAAATGGCAAAGTTAGTTGTTTGGCTGTGTGAACAATATATGCTTGGCTGAGAAGAGTATGGAAAAGAATTGAAGTAGGGTGAAAAAGTAAATATATGGAGAGCAGTAAGTATGGAAAGGTGGTTATATTGTATCCAGTTAACATTTGGATTTTCATTCAGTATTAAGTTACAAGTGAGTTATTAAGCACCCATGGAGTGCATGACCTTATTTGATAAGATTTCATGCTAATATATTTAAATAGTGTAACCTTTAAAAAAAAATCAAGTAGGTGTACTCCTTTCGTGTAAGCTTCTGGTGAAGTGATAACAAGCTTAAAGTTTAAACAGTGTGTAAAGTATTTATGAACCTGCATGGAGTTTCTTTTGGATTGTGCATTTGGACTTGGCTTGTCTTGTCCTGAACGGGTCTTCTGTGATCCTGTACATATGAGAGGTGCAACAAATTTTTTAGGGTAATCTATATTAGTACATGTAGTCAGAGCATAAGGCAGATCAGGTGTTTCTTCTTCACCAAAGAGTATGTGAGGATACATTTATGCAGGGATTCATTAAAAATATATCGTGTTAAAAATGAAGCATTCGTTGAATTCTGATCCATCACACATGTAAACTCAACGAAGTTTATAAATGTTGTGTTGGGGGGTTTAAAATGTGTTGTTCTGTTGTTTCCAACGTCCAGTCCCTAAAGTTAATTCAGATACTAAAGTAGTGTGTTTGCAGGTGTGTATCTGTTAGAGGGGAATGCTTAATGTCTTGGTTGAAATTGTCATGTCCTTTTATTCCTTTCCCATACTATCAGGTTTCTGGCTCGCTCTTAAATTGTTCCCAGATATTGTTAGAAGTGAAGTATTTTACAGTGCTGTTGGATTTTCTTAAATCATGAGATCTGTCTCCTGGCTTGTCATACCCCTTGGGAAATTTGTACCTGTAGGCTGAGAATGACTGTGGTAAATGTGCAGTGCAACTAAAGTTTTCCTATTTTTCTTTCAGCTGGGGGAGAAGGGAGAGAGAGGGAAATGGGGAGGGCAGAAGCATCATGTGTTTTGAGAAAGGTTTTTAATATCAACAAATTTGAATGCCACAAATGAGAGGATTTATCAGAAAATGTATTTTTCAATATCTTTGAGTGTCGTCTTTATATTTTCCAGTGCAAATTTCAGAAGTTATTTTAGATGATACTGTTGACTTCTTAACAAAGTGCAGTTTTGTCACTTTTTTACTGTTTCTAATAGTATTGGTTTAGTGTTCTTGTAGTATTGTAGTGCTTCTACACATATTTGTAATATGCCTTCTGTAATACACTGCTGTGTTAGGTTCAGCCATAACTGCTGATCCGTCTCCATAGCCCTGAATTATTGGGAAAGTAGCTCATGTTTCTTGGTCATAAACAGTTTTCAAAAAGTACTTGCATGCATAAAAGACTAAATCGCTTTAGTAACTCTCAAGCCAAAGTTGTTACTCTCTGGTTGTACCTTGGATGTAATAAAATCTGGGCAATGTCTGAAATATTTAAAACCCTATCTGGCATGTGAGGACAATAGTTGGCAAAGACTTCTATATAGTATAATTTTGATTAGCCTGGAAGGATAGTATGCCTGTAATGACTTCCTGAAATTACATAGCTACTTAATATAACCTGTGATAGCATGAAGCTTTATAGTGGTCTCTTCGGGGCGGGGGGCAAAATCTGAAATCCTTCTATGTAAATCCAGCTTGTGTAGTGAGGGATTTTGGGTTAGCTATGACTATTAAAGCAAGGAGCTGGGAGAATAATTTGCTAAGCTAGGGGCTTCTTTTTCTTTGTATACTTGATTTTGTAAATTCTAGAAGTGACAGCATATACAATAACTATTCATTTAGGGAAATCAACTAAAATGCCGAAGTGGTATCTTCAATTTACAGTATATAAAATAATTTTTGTATATACAATTTTGCATTTTAACTATGTATTAAAAGTGTGAGCTGGTGTATTTTTTATCTTTTTTTGAAAGTGAGTCCTGCATGTCAGTTTTACATAATTCCATTGATTGAAGCTATACATTAACATGATGTTTTCACACCACGGATGGAAATGCCCTCATGGGGGCAAGGGTGTGATAACATGAGCTTCGTTGAAAGGACAGTATTGACTGCAGTAAATTCAAGGTTCACTCACTGCAAGATGTTAGTTTGGCAATTCCCTTGAGATTTTTTTTTTGTACTAGTATTTTTGCAGATGCTGGTTTCATAAAGAAATGTTCTAAATATCTCTGATAAGAGTAGTTAGTGGTTAGCTTTTATGGAAGATTAATGTAGATTAATCTTCTTAACATTCGTAGGAATAGAAGCAAGGCAGTGAAAACTTGTACTGTTGAGGACTGCATGTCAGAAGATGACCTATTAATAGTGTAATAGCAGTTTGTACTTCTTATTTTGTCCTTTATAATCTCCTTGCCTCATGCTAAAATGGATATTCAATTAGTCTCTATCATGTTGCTATTACAGTAACATTTCTTTGCAGTCTGTGATGAAATAAAATCATTGTGGTGGTTTTTGTTTGTTTGTTATTTTAACTTGGATGTGAATGTTTCTGCCATCTATGTGTTCGTGATCTTCAGTATTGTTACACAACCTCAAGCTTGCTTTGATTCTTTAAACTCAGCAGTTTGCACAGATGGGGGGAAAAATGAAGTGAACATTGCTCTTGAATCTTCCATTCTTCTTGAATCTGATTCACTATGCTCTTCGAAAATCTGACTTTAGTTTCCTTAACCTCTGAAACACTCAATACAATTACCTAATTTAGTTTAAAGGGTTCTTTGTTTTGCATGATTTAACTAGCAGAACCGCTGTGCTTGAAAATAAGACTAATTAAATATTCAGGATGCTTCGAAAATTACTTATAGTTCTTGAAATTTGTAGCAGAGTTATGTCTGTGACATAGCAGAGTTATGAAAAGCTTTGCTCTTGGAGCAAGATGCCAGTCCTTTGTGTCTTAGCACCCTCTGAGAGAAGATGCACATAAAACCAAATCCAGGCACCCCAAAGAACAAATTGAATAAAATCTCATCTCTGCTGAATAAATGTAAGTAAAATAAGTATTTATGTCTGTGTAATTCAGGAAACGCTTGTGTCATGTAGTAGTGCCAGTCTAAGAGCACACATTGGCTTACTTGGGATACTTATATTAAATTGCTTTATTAGAAAACCAGCATCTTCAGATAACCCTTTTGAAGTAAATCACAATTACCAGGCAGTTACTGGTTTTGATTTTGTAATTTAATCATTCTGTGTCCAAGTACATCATGTGTCTTTTGCTGCATAGCTGGTTTTAAAGTTACACATTGAATGAAGTATAGAGCTGACTAGGCTGCTTAAGAAGCAATTAGGAAAAACAGGCATGTATATCTAGTAAAGATGATTACTCACACGATAAGAGAGATCTTTGACCGAAAGGTTGACAAGTATGTATGGGAGTGAGTTAGCAGAGGGTTGCTGTACATTTGTGATTTCATGGGGGGCTGGAAGAACATTCCACATATGAATCCGTTCATTTGTGAATCAGACTTTTGAACACTAATTTATGCGGATAAGACAAGTGTAGAATTATGATACAGGCCAATGTAAGAACTTCATATTTATTTATTTATTCTTCTGAAGCAAAAATGTTAAAACTTTCAAGTGCAATGCTAGAATCTTGTGATTGACTGTGAAGGTATTCATGAAATGTAAAATGATATGTTTGAAAATGAAGAGAGAACTGTTCATGAAACACAAATACAGTAACTGAATATCCACTCTATTGAGTAATTTGTGCTTTTTGAAAGCCTGATTTACTAGGAGCCAGAAGTGTATGCAGTCACACTCGCGTTCTTTCATTCAGCAGTTGCTCTTGTAAGTAACTTTCTGAAGCTGAAGACAACTCAAATTTGAGATATTTCAGAATTGTAAAGTTCCTGCATGTTCTGGGAAGAGCATTAATTTGGTACTGGGGCTGCTTCAGCTGTTTATGTAGTAACTGCTGTACCATTGCAAATTAATGTCTGTCATATTGAGGGGAAAAAAATGCTGCTGAATTATGTTAAGCAGCTTGACTGTGAACAGATTCAGTCTCTGCTGCTACTTCTGCCTCTTGAGTTGAGCTGTCCAGGCTGCAGACAGGGGCTTGCAGGCAAGGCTAGGTGGGTAGCTGCAAGCAGAAAAAACTGCTGTTACCACTCAGTAAGCTAGTGCTGCTAGTAATCTTGAACATTACGTTAGAAAATAGAACATTAAAGAGAAAGAAGGAATATCTATGTTTCAGCTCACAGTGGGTGCCCCTGTTAGTGTATTGTATTTATGGTAGAAAGCAATGTGGTTTGAATAACAGAGAGTTTCTATAACTTCCCTATCTTGCTTCTCAGCTTTGTCTAGCTAAATTTTTCCTTGGTTATATCTGATTAAAAATGCATCCTTATATTGAAAAGGACAAGCCTTAGTCCTTCTCATGGTCCTACCTAATCTTGGTATTAGGTACGATGCAATTTTAAAGGAACTCTGTTGCTGATCTGATAGGCACGGCTTTGTTACTTGCTACGTACCCTTAAGAGCTTAGAGCATTCAATAAATTGCATAAAGATTCTGATGTTGAAAACTACATAAACTTTAATGGCTCTATGTGTGCATATACCTATATAAACTTTAACATACTGTTCTGTGTGTGGACACAGTGCAATATGATAAAATGGTAAAGGTTTGGTTTTTATACGTCTTTCAGTTGTACTGTCTAGAAAGGTGATAGCTTCAGATTAATTTATTGTGCATTATTGAGGTGCTCTGTAAAACATATTCACTAACTAGTCATGATTCTGTTGTAGTATCCACAACAGAGGTGAAAATATTTATTTTTATAAAGATGGGTAGTAACTTGTTTTCTTTCATCATTTCCATTTTAGCTGTGATCTGGATTAGTCTTAAGGGTGCTGTGGAAATACTTTTTAAGTGGGGATAGAACCTACAAGAAATTAAAGATAATATTCAAAGGATGCTTTAAATTTTTTTTTATTGAAAGATCATGTAAATATTTTGTAGGCTTTTTGGGAGGTTAAGTCTTGAGGGATGAAGGGGGCTGGGTGGTAAAAGAAAAAAAAAAAGGAAAGAAAAAGGTGTGAAAAGCATAAGTCTCTTCAGTTACATCAAATGCCCATCTTGCAAATAATTTGAGAAGAAAGGCTTATCTTGTGTGTTTTCAGTATAAACCCTCCTCTGATTTTTGCAGACCACTTTCAAGTCATTCATTAATTGATATTTGTCATGTTTCAAGAATTACAATGAAGATGTAATTCTCTGCCCTAAATTGTGTTTTGCAGTAGAAATGGATGTCCCCCAAATGAAAATTGATCATTTCCTGTGAAGACAAATCTTTTTTTTTTTAAATAGGGGTGTCAGAATTGAGCTAAACTCCATATTTCGATTTGTATAGATTTCCTTTGTAGTTTCAGCTAGATATAATAATTTAATATATATGTGTATTAAAGTATAAAACTATGAGTTAATTTAAATGTTATTGAAATAGACTATATTTAATCATAATAATAATTTAGTTTGAAATGCTGGACAGAATTATTGTTCAGCAGTTCTCATTGTGTCTAGAGATGGCTTCATTTCAGTGGTGGGTTAAACAACTGTGCTTAAGCTGCTCTCATTTCAGATTGCCATGTAAATATACCGTTTTACTTAGATTTCAAGTTGTTGCACTTATCTGAAAAGAGGAAGTATCATCTTTAAAAATCACAAAATAGAGGAAAAAAAATCTCTTACTGTCTCTTTCTTTTTAGAGAGGATCTGACGAACTTCTTTCAGGCAGTGTACTCAATAGCCCGAACTCTAACATGAGCAGCATGGTAGTTACTGGTAAGTGATGCCCTTTCAAAGGAGAAATCTATGATTTATACTTGGACTCATTTCCTTTTTACAAGGGGAGAACACTGAAACAAGAATCTGTCGTGCTATAGAGGGATAAACTGTTGGCATGTATTAGACTATAGTGACCTTATATATACACAAACCTTGGGTGTCTGAGAAGAATAATCCCATAAAACAGTAGGCAACTTTGAGATGTCTGTGCACTAAATTGTTGGTGAGTGATGGGATGAAAAATTACACTTGTCTTGTACAGCTGCTTTTAAAATAAGGAATCCCAAGTGCCAAGCAAAGGTAAACAGCTTAACTCCTCTGTAGCATCAACTTTTTCACACTTAGACACCTGCAAGTCTGGGCATTACAGGGAAGAGCACTGTGCCAGTTTCGTACTACAGTATGGATTCAGGAGAGCAGAGTTTTCCTCTGTTCTGATTGACTGCTAAAGCAGGAAGCTTCACTTTGCTCCTATAGTTTGAGATTGCAGTGGTGAATGTCAGTGCAAAGTGAGTGTGGTTATTCTTTAATCAAATTTCTAGTGATGCCAGATAGGTTTTTGGCACTTACTAAAATGTCTTCTTTTGCAGTTGATGCTCCTGTATGTTGAATGTGCATTGAATTCCCTTGGAAAGCTTATTTTAGAGGTCTTGCCTTTTTTTTTTTTTTTCATCTTGTCAGTTGTTTTTTTGTGTTTGGTTTGTTGGTTTTTTTTTTTCCTTAGAGATGTGGAGGAATTGATTCATGGTATCAGAGGGTTGCTGGGTTTTCCAATTAGTTGCCTGGTTCACTGCTTTACTGTGCCTTATTTTCTGTATTTATGTACTGAGCACTATAATCACTGATTTTAGTAGCAGACTCTTTCCATTTAATCTATTAGTAAGAGATTGGGATTCAGGATGCAATTTCCTGTTATATTTGGGGTGCTGTGGTAGCAGCTGTTGCCAGAATGGGTAGCTCTATGCTTTCTCATCCTATATCCTTAGCACAAGCAGAAAAAAACCTCACCCAACTTCACATGTTTCTGCTATACTCTCTTCTGTTTGAGTGCTAATAAACTTGCAGAATAAGCTAATCCAGCATTTAACTATACTAACAAAATGATGTTTTCCCTTGGAGCAGTCATGTGCTTGCACATGGATCAGTCATGTGATTGCACAGTTGCTAAACACAGTGCAGTGTTGGGAGGAGGAAGAGAACCACTTCCATTGGCAATTTTGTAATTAGAGGTGAAAAGGTGATGATACTTTGGAATAGATCAAAAGTGCAGTGTAGTGCATTCATAGCCATTTTGAACCACCAGAACATTTGTTTTTCTTTCTTTCTTCTGGTTCTGGAAGAGGTCCCTCTTGTTTTCATTTTCTTGATGTCCTCTGCAGTCCTGGATATTAATTAGTGCTTCAGCAATTTTCTTAACTTAAATGAGAAGCTAGAATGAAAAGGAGTTCAAGTTGTATGTGTAAGAGTTCGGATTTGGGCAGTGGGAGGGGGAGGGAGAGCACTGTTACGAGGACAAAGTTCTAAATATTACATAATTTTCCACATATATTTTCAGAAAAACTTTTAGTTCAGGAAAACTAAATGCAACTTAATTTATCAAAGGAAAAAAGGCTAAAGGAAAATAATTGAATTATTATAATTTTGAGTTTTCAGGAGAAAAAGTGCAGAAACTTGTCTAAGCAGCCTTTACATAGAAATTCTTCTCTTTGTGAAAAGTTCTTAAAATGGAAAAGGCTGTTTTGATCTCATGAGGCTAACTTGGGAGTTTGATGTATTTAACAAATACAGATGTTCATTCCCATCTTGTTTTTATTTCCACCCATTTTAAGCTGATTTAGGGTTTGGGTTTTATTCTTGTGAGTTTCTTTGTTGTATGGGTGTTTTGGGTTTTTGTGTGTGTGTTCCTTTTTTTGTGTGTGTGTTTTGTTTGGGTTTTTTTTGTTGTTTTTGCATCCAGAACCATGAGTGACTTCTCAAGAAACGGTCTCATTAGCAAGCGGCAGCGGCCAGAGCAGTGACCTGGCTCCTGTAGTAGCAGTTGATTGTTGTAAAAGGTTTCGTTTAAGTTGTGTAGTACATAAAGGAGGTTGGCGGAAAAATAATCACAAACAAACAAAACCCCACACTCTGAATACAGTCCTGTAATTCAAATAATTCTCCACAGAGGTCAGTGGAAAGGGGACTAGTTTGTTTGGAGATTTTTTTTTTTAAAACAGTTTCTTGTTATTGTATTCAAATTTAACTTCTGCCTACCTTTTTTAAATAGCATAAAAAACCCTGTAGAGTAGGATAAATCCACAGTTCAGTATTATTTCTGAATATATCCTCCTGTAGCTGTCTGGTTTATTGTGGACCTGGAAGTACTTTTTCCAGACTTGCACAGTTTACAAGTTCAGATTGTAAACTCAGAATTAATTAGATCTGAAATGGAAACTCGTGAGTTAATTTTTCTGTCACCACCTCCTGAAACCCAATGAGTTCAAATGTTCTTTATGTCTGAATTGATGTCCTCCTTTTGCTTCAGTTCTGTTATTACTGTTCTCTTCAGAAGAATTTAAAACTACTGTGAATAGAGTTTATTTTGCTGTAGACAAGGCATAGTAGTGAGGAATCTTTCTCAGATTTTCTAGGGCTTAAGAGATCTGTGATCACTTATTAAGTTCTGTGTAAATGAGACACATTGTAGAAATCGACCTATTCTGTAGCTCTTAAAACTGATATGCCTTTTAGGGCTAATGCCCTTTCATTCTTAGAGTTTGGAGGTGTCATGATTTTATCAGACCTGGCCATTGTTTTCTGATGTATCTAGAAACCTATTCTGGTTTTGACCTTGATATTTCCAGTATCTGATCCCATGATATTTTTTCAAGCAGATACAGAGATCAACAGAAGAAAGAGACAGTTTGTAATCCTCTGAGCCTCATTGGTAAAAGTATACACAATCAAAAAACCAGTTGTCGCTAGTAGTGCCCTAGCAGGGCAGAACTTAGAGCAAAACCTTGTCAATCACAGCCTCATTTCTTTCTAAGTCTGTGCTATAGAAACATTAACCTAAACCAAAATGCTTAAGTTATAAAACAAACGTAACTTTTTATGGAAGTGTGTGGTTTTGGTAGAACTGAGGGCTGTGTCATTATGGGTGAGACTGAAGATGAGTTTTTAAAAACCAACTTCCTACCCTTTTATCATGGTAACTGTTCCATTAGTGGTTTTTTGTATTCAGCTACCATTCAGTCAGAATACTGTAGTACTTTAATGCTTTTATGAATACTCTTACTCTAATTGTGAAATATGTGAAATTGGTGGGCAAACATTTCATTTGTGTTCTTATTGATTATTTGAACCACTCATAATTTTATAAACAATATGAAATAAGGAAAAGCCTACTCTGTTGGACATGGCTCAAAATCCAAGGCTTGATCCTTGGGCATTTCCTAAGCATTTGTGTCATCAGTATCCACCTTCAAGACCGTACAGGTAAGAGAAGATTGACAATATGTTGTATTAACATTCACTACAAGTGAAGTTACTGTTAGGTACCTTCTGTGTCTTTTGCATAGTGCAGCCTTAAAAGAAAGACTGTGATGAGTGTGACTCCTGTGTGAGTTCTTTTATCACTTAATTCAGAACCGTTGTATCTCCTGAACATAATTTGATTCCTGTCATTGTGGAATTGTGGAATTTCAGATAAGCATTTGTATTAAAATATACAAGATTTATTTTTTTTCCTAAACTGGTTTGAATAGTATGGCAGAACAGCAGTCTGTGAACATTGAGGGAAGGATCCCATCTACTAGATTAGAATTTGTAGCTAGGGAAGACAGCCTGTAAAGTTCCAGGTCAGCAAATAGCCAAGCTTTTCTAAGAAGTTCTTTTTTTATGTTAGATGTTTAAGTTTCTGACCTTTTTGACACCAGCTGACACTAATATGTTGAAGTTGTACTGTCGGAACTACAGGCCTTCTGCTACTGCTTGAACTACTACTAGTGTATTCCTTTAGCTTTTCTGAAAAATATTTTTAAAGTTTATTTGTATTTTCTATCTTTATCTTGCTTGATTCTGATCTCTTTGTAGAGCATAACCTTGTCATAAAGATCTGTGAGTTAATTTTTTTCATGTTGGTGCACAATGACTGGAAAGGCTGTTTGGGTAAACTAAAATGATTTGGTAACAGGATTCTGAGAAACCAGAGCTGAAACCAGGATATTTAAAAAATATTTTTGACTCTGGATGTTTTTGAAGACATTAGTAATGCACATTGTAAATGATTGTACATAAATAACTTTTTTACCTTTCAGTGCTTATGTTCAGTAAATACATAACTGCAGTTGTTTATTCTGCAGCTTTTAAATTAAAGAAAAAAGTCCCTTCTCTTTAAGAACTACAAAAGGTGTTTCCTCTGTAATGGGTTGCTTTTATGCTGAACTTGTGAGGCTTTTGCTGTTCAGATGGAGTAGTACTTAATGGAAGTTCTAGGAATAGTTACCTGTATGAGGCTACTCATGCCATGAACTGTAAATGTAACATTTTTAAGGGATGTAGATAAAAAGTAAAAGATGTTAATGACAGTTCTGTGAAAATTGGCTTGTCAAAGACAAGGGATTGAAACAGAGAAATTGTCAGATTTTCTTGTTACAGCTGCCACCAATTTCATTGTTCACGTTTGTGTGTTTAAGGTAAATCAGTAGAAACATTCCAAAAATCCTTTTGCAACTGAGCTCACCAAACTCCTGGAGCTTTAAATGATACTATTAATCTTGATCTTGTTTTTACTTAATTAGCAGGGAATGTTAGCAGTGACTTTGGTAGGTAATTCATTGTATTAACAGAATACTTAGCACTGAGGCATACAGACTAATAATATTTCAAGCGCTGTGTTTAACTTGGGGAATAAACATAGATGTGCCATTTTTTGATAGCACATTAAGTAAAATTGGTTATTAGTTAACATTAATGATACCTAAACATAGATAATTTACTTCTGAAGTTTGTAAATTGATTACAGTTAATAATAATTGGAAAGATTTGAAGAAGTACATCACATGTGATTGGAAAGTATAATAATTTAATAATATAGTATAATTTACATTTTTCTACAGATATGCACGTAGATGAGCTACATTTTAATGCTCTGAATGTCTGAACAATATAATCTTTTTGTAAATTAAGAAACAAAAATTAAAAAAACCTCAGGATGAGAGAAATTTAACGTGGCTATTATTATTAGTTTAGGTAATTTCTGTCTGCATCACTATGCCATGGTAATTCATTGTTGTTCCACTTCAGTTGGATTTTACTCTAGCTGTAGTATTTTTATATATTTTTAAGGGCTAAATTGAAGTGTATTAGTTTTAGGCTGTGCAACACTGAAAAGCCACTATATCATATTGTAAATGTGTTATCACCGTTACTTAGAAAACATAATGCTCAGTGGATTTTGAAATAGGGGTGCAACTTATGTGCAGATGTGCCAGATAAAAGCTGTGTAGTTAACATTTCTTAATTGTTTCACCTTGTTTACTTCTTTAAGCTCATACTCCTGGTAAGCAATATTCTTTGTATTAAAAGCTAGTTGATTGGTCAAGATTTTCATTTGCACATGACCCATGTCCGTGGTAAACAACAAAAAACCCCCACCAACCAAAGCATAATTAACAATGACCATGTAATCTCTAATTTTAAGATTAACAAATGCAGACTTCAGACAAGTTCATATTCTGTGTGTCTCTACCTTATTTTTGGGCATAGTATCTCCTTTTTTATTCTTTCAAGCATTTTAAATTCCAGATGTTATCTTTGATTTGAGCTTTTGAAGATTTGTGTATTAAAACAAAGATCCTATTTTTTTGGTTTTGGGAACCTGTTGACACTTGTGGAGAAGTTTGTCACTGGATCAGACAAGAGGTCTCCTTTTCCTACATTCTGTCACTTACATCAGGGCCGGGTACATATATTTAAGGAAAGAACCTTCCAGAAATGAAACCACATGATCTCTGTTATACCCTCTCAATTTGCAATTATCTACAGTTTCCATAGCTGGTTGTTTGAGGCAGATGATTGTGTTTGGTAGCCAGTGCAACATTTAATATTTCTGTGTGATCATAATCCACAACTGTAAACTAGATATCTTCATAATTCCACTGCCTTTCTCTTAGTTACTTATTTCCTATCTTAATATGTGTCCTATGTTGTTCCACTTGCTGATAACATTAAATTTCGTATATTTAGCCAAGGCGAAACAAGAAGTACTTTCTACATTAGCATCAGTAAAGAATACTGCTGTTAGTAAGCTTCTTGTCTTTACTACATACAAACTCATTGTACTGGACAACAAAATAAGTGTTCCAGGAAGGCCTAAAATAAAGTACCTAAAATAAAGATCTCAGAACTTTGTGTATTTCTCAACAAATAAAAAAAATTTGTGCAGAGAAAGTCCTCTAGGATGAAATTTTATGAAAAATATTTTTTCAAAAATAGTTGTCATCAGGAAGTAAACTGTTCAGTCTTTGCTAGCAGCGATGCTGAACTTGAAGATCAGTTTTTCTACAAAAACTGCTTGGGAGCATTGAATCTTCATAGCTTGAATGAATGACTTGGACTTAAAATATGCCTTGTGTATATTGCAGTTCATTCTGTTGCTTTTTTATATAGGTTTTTCTGTGTTTAATAAAATAGAAGTTTCTAACTGAAAATTAGGACCCAAGTTGCTCAGATTGTAGCCATTTATAGGCTTTGTTAGCTCGTAAGCATTCAATTTCAACGAGTTGATTTATGCTGAATTGAAAGAACTGTGCAGCAGGGATGTGCTTGTATATCAATTATATTTAAACTGTAGTATCCTATTTATATGGGAAAATAATGCTTTGAATGCCATTAGTAGTGCTAAGATTTTGTGTAGAAGTACACATCTGATGTCACCTGAAAACTAATTTTTCTTCTCCTTAGTGGAGAGCTGAAAAGGACTTGATCAGTACAGAGGTTGTTACAGAACATGGGGAATTTTGGTAGTCTGAATTGAATATAACCATCCCTGAAGGTATTTAAAAGATATGTAGATATGGTGCTTGGGGACATGGTTCAATGCAACTTGGCAGTGCGGGATTAGTGGTTGGACTCGATCTTAAAGGTCTTCTCTAACCAAAATGTTTCTATGATTCAGGGTTTTGGTTCTGATTTTTTGATTATATTTTTTTAACTATATATTTAAGGCTGTAACATGATTAGTAAATGAACTAATACTAACACTGTGTTTTAGCCATTCCCGCTGTGATTTTTTTTAAACTTTTTTCCCCCAAATGTTGTAGTGTGGTCCTTTTCAGTGCATCTTTATATTTGTTAAAATGTTAGCACAAGATGCTTGATTTGCATCAGGGTATTCAAGTCTGATGAAAGCCAAACTACATGATGAAATAACTACTTGCCAGTAAGCTTCCAGTTTAATAGCAGTTTCTCAGCTGTAGTTATTAGTCAGCTTTTGAGGTTTCTCCTAACAATATCCCTTGACCTCCCCATAGTTTTCAGCAATTTTGTTTTAACTGCTGTATAGGGAAGGATCTTTTGGGTTGCTTGCTTAGCCATAGACTCCATTTCTACCAAAAGACCATGTTATTCCTCAAGTACCTTGTTCCTCTTGACTTACTTTTTGACCTTTATGGATGCTGATTATGCCAATACAACTGTTAGAGAATGAAATTTTTGTTTCAACAGTAGTTGAGTTCACCTTTCAGTGGCTCTATATAAGTTGAGTTCCCGTGTTGGAAACCTGGTTTTCTGTTCCCAAGTGCAGTTTAATGATGTGTCTTCAGCTGAGAATTACCATTTATAATGATAAATCAGAGACTACAGTTAAGGAGAAAGGTTTCATACAGTGCCAGAAACTCTCAATAACTCTTCTAAAAACTAAATTTAATTTGTTCCACGAATGTTTTGAAAAATCCACTTGTGTATGTGCATGTGTATATAGTATATGACACTTTATTACTGCCATTACTGAAACAGTAAATTAGTGTTAGGCTATGCTGAATGATCAAAAGTAGAAAAAGTACATGTTCTCTTTACTTTCAACAACTGATGTGTTAATTTCTTCCGACTTTCAAAATCCACTGTTTAATTTGGCATAAATTTTACTTTAAGATGGTGGGCTTCATTTTTTCCCCACATGTTCAGCTTTCATTGTACAAGATATGCCCCTGTCAAAAAGTAATAACGAGCTTTTGTCATGGTTACTTGCCCAACTGCTGAAAATTTTCTGTGGGCAAGTACGTGGCACAGAGAATGCTTGTTGCCAGTCCCCCCATCCTTTCCCTTCCACACACCATTTATATCATTGCCATACATTCCTTAGTGCCTAATTCTGTATCTTTTTGTATATACTACTTTAATATATTTATGTACTTTTTCATATAGACGCTTTTGCGTAGGCACTTCTTTACATAGCTTTTTTTTTTTACAGTAAGTAAAAAAAGTTTAAAGAATAGTTTAGTAGATGTTTAAGACAGTTTAAAAGATAAAATTGTGTGAGATTTGTATACATGAGTTAAATTAAAGATGTTAACTGCTCTTTAGGAAAAAAAATATATTTAGTACAACAAAATATTTATTTTAAACTTTAAACCTACTGCAACAAAAGTTGAATAACTGTGTAAAATGCCAATATTGGATAGCAATGCTAATAGATGGAAAATCAATCTATTTGGATAATACAATAATTATTAAATCATTGTGTTAAATAATTCTTAAAGGAACATTTCATATACATATATATGAGTCTTTATATACTGGCCAGTGATACTTTTACTAAAAATGCTGAGACTACCTAAAACCTAATTCAAATAAAAGCTTTCATCTAAAAAATAATTCTTGAAATTATTCTTGCTGTGGAAAAGTTAATATGTCAAAGTTGTATGTTTAAAACCACACAAAAGACAAAACAGCTCTCTAAGCAGTGATCTGAGCTTTCATGGTGTATATTTTTCTGGTGGTGTAATAAAACCAGAGGTTTCTTAATCAGTTTCAGAAAATGCTTTAATTTAAAAAACTTTATTTTCATTTTCTCATTTCTCATTGTTAATGTTTCATATTTAATTTTTGAAACTTGTAATGAATTGAAATTATGAGAAAGCTTAGGTATGAAGGGCATTGGACATGCAGTTTTAGTATCACTGTAATTCTTTTACTTTTTGCAAGTTTGTTGGCAGTGCATTGTCCAGCCTATCCCGCTTCACCTTGTTTCTTCCTTTTTTTTTTTTTAATAGAAATTTAAATTGATGACTAGGGAGGACTGTTGCATGATGAACCTCAGGTGAAAAATAGAAGTAATTTTCATAAACTTTGACTGCCTGTCCCTTTGAGACAAAGCATTGTATTGTATAATATTGAAGAGTTAAAATCTGGCTACTTGGAAGCTCATTCTCACCATGTTTTCCAAAATGATACAAGTTGGAGCATTATGCAGACTAAGGATAGACTTGAGATCCTACTTCAGTCTGTATTTTTGAAATTTTACTCTCCTATGTTCCATCAAATTTGTCTTTCTGTGCAGCAGACCAAAATAAAATACATACTATTGCATGGATTTGAGCCCTTCTAGCACTGTCAGTTGGAGATAACCTATAGCTGAATTTCGACCAGTTTCAAATGTCGCTGGGTTTTTGTTGTTTTTTTCTGCTGTAGTAAGTTGGAAAATGCTTAGTGTTCTGTAGTGCAAGAACTTTTTAGAAAGCTCAGTTGTGGAAATTTTTTTGAGGGGATGGGAAGGGGTAGTGATACAGAGTGGGGGTGTGGAATTAAAGCATGACCTTGCCTCTAAGGCATAATATTTTTAACTAAGAGAGTATCTTGACTTTTATATTTAGATAAATCTAAATATGTTGCATTTTTTATGTCCAAAAGTAGAGAAAAGGAGGTCTTTGCCCTTGCTTTGTTCATATCTAAATGTGGCTGATTTTCAGCATTGATTAATTCATTAATATCTGTATATCTTATGACACTGATCTTCTTTACCTCTTGCCTCTCTGATGCTTGCTAGTTTTTAACTAGCATAGTTTTTAACCAAAGCAAATAATTTTTTTCTGGCCTACATTCAAAAGCAAGACTTCTTCCATCCAACTGGTTAGCTAGGTGTTAGATATGTTCAAGAAAAAGGAACTCAAGGTGGAATTTTGCTGGAATTCTATGCAAGAATTCTGGACAGTATTCCAAATAATGTCTGTCTGGTGCTTTGTACACTGGTATTAATACTTCCCTGATTCTGGTAGGAAAATCTTGTCTGTCTCTTCCTCTACCCCCATCTGTGATGGCAGCATCAGGTTCATTGGTTTTTCTTTTTCTATGAGTAAGCTAGTAGTTCTTAAGGGGCATTTTTCTAGTTTGTCCTTAAATTGTGGATTTCATCAGATTTTGGGATGTCAGTCCTCTGGGTCATCACCTTTCTCCAGTGTGATCCTTCCCAGTGTTAATAATGGCTTACTGTCTTGCTTTGATACTTTTCTACTTTTTCTGTCCAGGTCCTTAGTGCAAGCATTCTTAAAAAAACTTCACTTTAGCCTATCTTCTGTCAACTATTCACCAACATTTTTTGTCTTTCAAAAAAATTCTGGGTAAACCATTAATTGGTTTTTTTTTAGTGTACTTTAGAGTTCTTATGTGAGCCCTTTTGAGTCATGATTAATATTCTTACGTGGTATTATATGAGTTGCTTCAGTTAAAGTGAAGGTTTTGCTGTGGTTTTTGTCTTATTTGGAAAATGAGTTATTACAGAGGGCTACTAAGTTAGTCTCACACAGTCCACCTTTCATGAAACTAATGTTTATCTCTGCAGAATTTGTTCTGACCCCTTGAATTTTATTTAGACCAAATAAAGAGCTGGCTTACTTATAACTTCATGTTTATGATTGAAAACATTTTTTAATAAATAACTAATAATATCAGTAAACTTTTCAAATACAGTCTGAATATGTCTTTCAGCTAATGGTAATGACAACAAGAAATTCAAAGGTGATGATAAAATGGATGGGGCTCCTTCTCGTGTTCTTCATATCAGGAAATTGCCTGGGGAAGTGACAGAAACAGAAGTTATTGCTTTAGGTTTACCCTTTGGTAAAGTAACCAACATCTTGATGCTGAAAGGGAAAAATCAGGTAATTTGTTGCTTTCTATTTTTTAATATGTCTGATTTCAAAATGTATTTTTAAAATGTTGTTGAAATAAGTCATATAACAGTAAGCAGTAAAGAAAAAAAAGAACTTTTGTTCCTTTCAGTTTTTTGATGAACTCACACCACCTTTTAGTAAATTTTGAGGTGAATCAGGAAATGGTTGGCAGCTAACTAAAGCAGAAAGTTATTCCTGTGTCTTCACAGATGAATTTTTGGAGATCAAGTAGCTTAGGAAATAACATTAGTATATAGAGAATAACATTTTCTGAAGACTGATATTTGTTAAAATGTGTTATCAAACCCAGTGTTTTTTTAATATGCTGCTAATATGAAGATTATCTGATTTGTAAATACTGAAAGTTAACTGTTTTCATTACAGGCATTTTTGGAACTTGCTACAGAAGAGGCAGCTATCACTATGGTTAATTACTACTCTGCTGTGACACCTCATCTTCGTAACCAACCTATTTATATCCAGTATTCCAATCATAAAGAACTAAAGACTGATAACACACTTAACCAGGTACATTTACTGTTCAGTAGTATTAGAAAAAAATGCACACCGTAGAGGATGAGGCATGGCATGTGTTCTTGGCTCATGTGACATATGTTTAAATTGTTTGGTTTTGCTGACATTCTAACACTACTGTAGTCTTTACTATGATCGTTCCATTTTGTGACACTTGAAGGGGTTCTACTTTCTCTGTGATCTTTCCATTATGATGAATTTTCTTAATTTTCCCTTGAAGTAAAAATATTCTGAGGGGTGTTTTACCTTTAAATAACTTTAAAGTTATTGTCTTAGTTTAGAGACTGTAGGATAATAAAATTAACGTATTTAATTCTGACACCTGAGATTCCAATGCGGATTTGAATTTCCCCAGTGGTAATGGCTAATGCCAATGCCTACATTCCACTGCTTTTAATGATCACTCCAGTAGCACTGGTAACCTCAGCTCATGTGATCTGCTGTTCCTGGAGAAGAATACCATAATGATTACTCTAGAGACATATGTACTTAATAACAAAAAACAGTTTGCTCTTGCCTCTACAGGACCTACTTCACAATAAATATAGATACATATGTCTGTTTTTAGTAGAACATAAGAATTAGAAAAAGTAACATAGTGACCATTTCGTACAAACTATAGAGGGATAAAAGGCACTCAACTTACCACAAATCAGATAGTTATTTTAAGATTAATTTTTTGTGTTGCCTTTTTGATGATACAAAAACAGTGTAAGTGCCAAGTTACAGTTTCTGTTAATTGTGTTTTCTCTTAGGACACGTAAATAGTACAGTTACAGCTGTTGCCTTTGAAAACAATTTCAGGGTAATCTGTTGAAAGACCTTTTGTTTCACATCATGTACAGTGTTGATTTTCCTGTTGATCTTTCTAAACGTTCTTGTTCCTTAGAATCTTTTGATTATCTGCTAAAAATGCTTTTTAAAAATCGAGACTCCCCAACCCAACACTTGTCAGTTAAAAAGAAAAATAAATACTTTCATTTACTTTTGAAATAGTGGAGTAGAGGATGAATTCTGTCTGCACATACAGTGGATGGACATATTCCCCAAGCAACGTTCTTACGTTGTCCTCTGGTTTCTCTCCTGACACTGGTTTCGTACTTCGCATATTCACCTTTCCAACCTATAGGATGTGCTGACTGTTCAGCAGCTTTTATGCCACCATACATATTAATACCCAGTCTTAACATATATTCCAAGTCTTTGGGAACTTAAAACTAAGTTTAATTTAGAACTAAATGATATAAATAGGTACTTGGCAGTAAGTATTCTAGTATCTCATGAGGCATTCTATAAAGTATAAGATGGTTGGATATTCTTTTTTCTGTAAGAAAAAATAAAGATGGTGCAGGTATTACTTGTGTAATCCGGTGTTCTTTTGGATACTCAAAGCTTAAAATTTTTAACCTATATTTGAAGGCTTTCTCATCAACTCAGATTCATTTTGAAGTTATCTTTTTCTGGATGTTCAAGCAGGAAGATGTGAAGAAGTTAGAATGTTAGTATGTGTAACTGGAAAGATAGGATAAAAAAACTGGAGGAAGGTGCAAGTATGTTGTTTATAAAGAAGATAGAAAAAAAACCTGTTTAACCAAGGGGTACTTTAGACAGCCAAGCCTTGGCTGGAGAGGTTCCATTGAACTGAGCTTTTCTGAACTCAGTAATAGTAGCTTTGGAGATTATTTTTACTTATATGCTCAGAATGAGTTGGTTCTGAATAAACAGATTCAAAAGAGACCACTGAAGTTTTCATTTCAGTTTGTAATTCTATGAAAATCCTTTTCCTGTGAGACATCAAAACACCAAGAGGAGCATTTAAACTCAGATATAAAACAAATATCTCTTACTTTATTTTGTGCAGTTTCTAGACTCAGGAGAATTGAGAATAGAATGATTTCTGTAACTGTAGATCTCTTTAATCATCCTCCTGTCATAAATGCATGGGTTTAGTCCTTCTGCATAGACATTGCAACATCAGAAATAAATGTTATACTTTCAGTGGTATATCTGATCTTTGAAAATTAATTTAAGTTTTGCAAAAATAAAAAAAAAAAACTTTGCATGCTACTTGTATGTCTTCAAATCGGCTATTTGTATATAATGTTATTTTTGTTGTTATTTTTAACTTGTTTGACAAAATACTCATCATTTACCACTGCTAAGTCCTCTATTCCTTCATGTATTCACATTGATTCTAGTGGAATGAAATGTAGTGTATAAGCATAGACAGTGCTGACAAGTTAGTCTTATGTTAAATTTGACTTCACAAGTTTTGGTTCCTTGGGTTATACAGTCTAAACTTTTCTGGTCATTTTAAGAGTGTGTTATATCTCATATGTGCTTCTGTGCTTATAGGAAGAATAGGAAGTAATTATACAACTCAGCCAAATATCTGGCCAGCTCGAAAGTTGTGTGTTTCATATGCTAGGGAAAAGAAGTGTTGTTATCAAAAGATGTTTTCGCGGAGTTACAGTAATTAATGTTAAATGTAGAGGTAAAGTTTGTTTTCCCAACTGGTGTTCACTAGGTCTTCTTTTTTTCCTTCCCCCCCACTTTCCTTATTCATTGATTCGTTTCAGTATGAGGAGTATCATGTAAGTTGTGAGACATGAAAATGTGTAGTAGCTCTAATACCTTTAAAATATGGTGGTTATTATTTTTACCTGGCATGCTCACTTGTCTCTCTTGTTTTGTATTGTTTTGCTTCATAAGGCTACTGTAATGAAAGTATTAAATGGAACCCTTTTTTCTGCACTTTTTCTTTCTCAGAAAAAGACATCTAATCTTTCTGATACTGTCAGCTTTGGCAGTGGAAGTAGTTACATAGATGTGTGTTCATGTGATATCATCCTGTGGTTACCTTTGAATTTCTAAAATCCTGCTTGTGTTTAAAAACCAAAAAATCCCCACACATGGAGAGGATTTTGTTTTTCTTTTTACAAAAGAGAGTGGATAACAGACACCAGTTTGTTTACCTCTTGGATACTACTTTCTGACATTTGTCAGTCTTGTTATTATTTCATTGTGTTAAAACTGAGAAGTTTGGAAGTTTAGTTTAGCATTTTTCTTTTCTATCAGAGCCCTCTACGTAATTAAAATGGCAGTAAAATGTTAACTGTGATACAGTCTTTTGAAAAATAAGATACTTCTGGTTTTTGTAGGGTTGGGTTTTTTTGTTTGTTGGTTTGTGGGTTTATTTAGTTTTATTTCCTTTAAAGGAAATAAAGAGTCTTGAAACCTACAAAATCCTCACTTCCTTTATCCTTACTAGTAGAACAATAAACTTGCTACTAGAAAGACTGATATTGGTGCCATTTGAAGCCCCTCCTTACTGTGACATAAGGATTAATTGATGTTTTCATTTTTGTTGTCTCTTCTCACAGAGTCAGACTGCATTGCACTTACGTTGTGTTATGTCTGTAGCTCTGAGTTTTAAATAAGTGGAGTATTTTATGTTTCTGGAGTTAACTATATTAATATTACTAATTAATTTCAAGCTATTGTCTTGAAATATTAATCTCTCTTCTGTCTTTTTTTTTTTTTTTTAAAGCGGGCCCAAGCTGTTCTTCAAGCAGTGACGGCTGTGCAGGCAACAAATGCTCCCATTAGTGGGACCACTGTTAGTGAGAGTGCAGTGACTCCAGCGCAGAGTCCAGTACTTAGAATAATTATTGACAATATGTACTATCCAGTAACCCTGGATGTTCTTCATCAGGTAAGTCAAATTTCATTTTAACTTAAACTATGATTGAGAGGAACGCATGTGTAAAACTCTGTGATGTTTTTGGCAGATATTCTCTAAATTTGGTGCTGTATTGAAGATAATCACATTCACAAAGAATAACCAGTTTCAAGCTTTGCTGCAGTTTGGTGATCCAGTAAACGCACAGCAAGCAAAACAAGTAAGTATAGTTGTCTTTTAAGTCTGGAGATAGTCCTGTACTCTAAGCATCTGTAAAATGTTAATCTAACAGAATAACATGTCATACACCTCCACCAATTGGGTCAATTTTTTGAGATTAAAAAATAATTGGGAGTTATTATATAATGTTGTTACATTGTGTGAATTCAGTTTTCACACAATAGTTTATTTACAGATACTGTGTCTAAAGTATTTTATACATCTATATGAACAAATATTATAATAAGACTGCACAGAGATGAAATAACATGCAAGACTGCAATTGTGAAAATGTCAACCGGAAGTAAAAATGTGGGATTTAACGGTGATGCATAATTAATTCACTCTAAGCAGCAAATATAGTAAGCCCATTGGGTTGTTGTTAGATACCTTCTAAGCATCAAAACAAAGATGTGCTTTGTGGATTAGTTATAGGTTTGTGAAAGTATTTAGTTATAGTATTCTAAAAAAATAATCTAGACTCCATTATAACCGTAAATACCCAGAAGAGTCAGTGCAGTTTTGCCTGTGACCAGACTGTGAAGAAGCTTTGCAGCAGTGACGGATGAGCAGGATCTTGCTTTTGTTTTATAGGAAATTCTCCTATCCTGTAGGAGAGGTAAGAACAGGTAACTGGTTTTACTCATTATGGCAGGAGAGAACCTATGGATAAATTATGACAAAAATCAACAGCATGTCATCTAGACCAGATGTTCTAATTAATTGAATGGGATATGTTCACATTTGTGGCAATAGGAAAGTCAAACCAAAGGTGAAGGCTAGATTTTTATTATTATGATAACTTTCAAGAGATAAGTGGAATTAATTTATGTTTTCAAACCTTCACATGCAGTCTGGGTTTTAGGAAGGCTGATTAAAATTGATGTGCTGGTTCAGTTTTGCTTGGCAGCACAGAAAGTGCTTATTGCCCATAGATGACAGAATAGCTGAGAATTTCGCAAAAGCGAAAAGCTCACACCTCAGGCTAAGTTAGCAATTAATATCTCTTAGTAGAGGAAAGACAAAAATGGACTTAATTTTCTGTTGTAAAGAATAAGGACTATATTGAAATAAAGACTTCATTAAGTGGTGGAGGATGGTAATTTTTGTCCTTATCACCAAATGAAATACTGGGCATTGAGTAAAAAACTGTGAGCTGGTCAGGACAGGGAATCTCAAAAAATGAGACATTTTCAAAAAACAGAGTGTAAGTTTTCATGCTATTGAGGAAAACAAAGAGAAGAAGAGAGAAGAGACATGATGATTTGCAGCTTGATTATGGTGATCTATTTTAGCATAATCTACTCCTGAAAAGCAGTCTGGAAATACTTGTAGATCTGGAGCACAATTTAAATTAGGGATGTTATTTTCAGAATTGAAGTAATATCAAATATTAGATTGTGCCTCAGAGTAGAAGGAGATGCAGATATGTCACTGTGCTACGTAAGAATTTGTATGGGTGGGATGCACCTTGCAGGTTTTAAGTAGGTTTAGAATAGTAGTACAGAAGCTAGATGTAGTAGTACAGAACCTACAAATGCTGCAGAAATCAATTCTAGACATTTAGATTCATATTTGAAATATTCAATAAACAGTTGGCTGCTAAATGTGTTTGTTGCAGAAGGTTGTAATTCAATTTTAGTTCATGTTTGGAAAGGTAATTTTCAGTCGTAGATGTTATTGCTGCTTTTGAAGTGCATTTTTGATGCAAAATGTGACATCAAATGATAAGTCTTTTGACTTCGTTTTTTGAGTCTTACATATATTATCAGAAGACTTAAAGGAAACATGACATCTGTGGAATGGACTGTAGTGATTTGAAAATTATCAGTATAATTCTAGGAATATATTATTAAAGAGTGAGGTATGTAAAAGTATGAAAGGAGCCTAAGAATCTCTTGCTGTTGTTGACTTCTGGCAAACTGATACTAGCTTGTGGGATACTGTATTGGTCATAATTAAAAAAGAAAAAGCATGTATTTGTTTCTCCAGTTTTGCATGTTTTGATTAGGGTACCTGTTGATTAGTGGTAGCTCACGTGTGAATGACTAAACTTCATTGAATAAGTAACTTCTGCATGTACAGTCATTGTCAGAGTGATCTTAGAGCCTTAGTGACAAATTGAAACGGTCTTGCGTTTATAGTTTCATATTTTAACCAATCTGTACATAAATAGACAAAATGATAAGAGTGATACCAACTGCAGTTATTGAAGGAAGCTAAATTTGAAGGAAGGTTTGATTTCCCCACTGCCCTCACCCTAGAGTAAAATAAATACAGTTCTTATGTTTGAGCTACTGTGATAAAATGTGAAGTGCCACCAGAACAAAAATACATAAAGGAAAGAAGCAGTCAGAGGATAGGACTTCAGTTTAAATATGTCTGGAAATACAGTAAAAGTAAAAGCAAGAGGATATGGCAGCTACACCTAAGTTGCATGGAATTCAAAATTAAAAGCATGGTATAAGAGTAAAAAAGTTTTCAATTTGTTTTCCATCCATTTTGACTATAGAAGATAATGGGGAAATTTAATTTTCCACTGGCACTCTTCACAGGAAATCAGAATGTGGCCTTAATAGAAATTGAAGACTTATTAAGGAAGTTAAAGAGCAATTTGAAAAACTCAAGTGATGTAAGTACCAAGGAGAGATGCTATGCATTTGAAGGTTCTGAGAAGGTAGTGACACTGACAAGAATGTACAGTACGAAACCTCTAGCCCTGTGGGATGTCTTTTGCTATTTGAATGAGCAACTAGTGAAAAATTGCATTCCTGCTCCACTTGTTTTGTGAGAAACTCATTTCCTGTAAAAGTGGATAGTGCCTACACTGATACGTTTCATCATCACCCTCAGATTGGATCATTATAGGTTCGTTATACTGGCAAGTGAGGGTGAAGACTGCAAACTTCAGGTGTAATGCAGCTGTAATGCAGCAGTTTAGCCAGGGGTGGAGAAGGAACTCATAACGGCAACAGTAGAGCACACTGAACTGCTGTTTCTCCTAATGAAGAAGGTTTTGTCCTGGAGATGTCTGTATGTGTAAGGAGATATTGTAGCATTAAAAATAGCTCATTTTCGTTGTAAATGGTGAGTAGTCTCAGGATAAGCAGCAAACTTAAATATTTGAATATCAGTAGTTTGATATACCGTGGAAAGATTAGAGTGCTGGTGTTTGTCTGAAAAGCTGGCTAATTCAGAGTGATGCCTTTGTGTAAGTGTACTGAAAGTATTCTTACCAAATCATGGATATTAACAGTTATTAGTGCCTCGTCTGTAGATGATTAACTGAGACTCATACATAGTGCATGATAGTCATCTTAACTCAACACAGGTTAAAAATATCACTAGTCTAATTGAGAGTTTCTGTTATAGTTAGCCAGTTGAACCTTACTTGGCCCATAGGTGATTGAGTACCTCTGCAGAGATTCCAGTGAGGTTTGACTGTACATTCAAGATGTCATCTTTCCAGTTGTTTTGACTTACAGCTTCAGAGTAGCTCTGCACCGATATGCAAAAGATCTCTGCTAGGCTACATTGCCCTAAAATCTATGCAGAATGGAAGAATGGACACCTCTAGATCAGGTACTTAACTTCAGGGCTATTATCCACTATTATTGTATTAAACTTTTTTGGACATCTTTAATCCTGAGGAGCACAATTTGTGCTCAAAAATGATAAGTAGCATTCAGGTAAACAGAAGAGTGCTGGAGTGCTGTATCAGAAAGCCCAGGAAGTGCAGCAACAGGTCCTTCAGTCAAAGAACTGCACATAATTTTTGAGAATGGAATGATTTTACATAGACTTTTTAGCCACAGAAACTTCTTGTATTCAAGACACTTGTTTCAAAAGAAATTAATTTCATTCAGATATGTATCTGTAGGATGCACTTGGGACCCATTTCTCCCAAGAAATATTTACCACATGACCTTCAGTTACTTGGAGATACTTATTTGAGCTGGAGTATATTTTGTAAGTATTGCTTCCTATTTTTTTTATGCCTTAAGCTGTTATGTCCTTCTAAAGAGCTTGTCTTTCGTTTTTTCTGCTTTGGGAAGAGAGAGAGTAGGGACTAAATTTTCCCTTTATTTCATGATTATGGAGAGAAGGCAGTAGTTTTGTGTTGCTCTTCTCTGCCATGTTTTTTTTTTTTCCCCACTCTAATTAGATTTTTCTTTATTGGACCTTGGTAATTGCTTTCCAGCTACCCTCATCCTGAAAGAGATATATTTTCTGGTCTTGAATGATACCTGCAGTGCTTGACAGAGTGAGGGGCAGATACAATATTTGTTGTAGCTTGAAGTCTTGTTTCCAAAAATACCTTCTTAGTCTCTGGGCTCAGTTTCTGAACTGGGAAATAAGAATATTAAAATGTCAAATCATTTTCTGTTTTCCAGACTTATGTTCTTGTCAGTCTTATAGGTATCATGTGTGAATTAGCTAAAGAGTATATCTTCCTGATTTTTAGAGGGCTACTTTGACCATCTCCTGTGGGGGAATTTCATTCCACAGATTGATGGTCTATAAGGCCTTAGGAGAAGCTCATCAAAGCATAGTTCCTATCAATATAGCACTTTTCAAGGGACCCTTCTTTCACAAGGATTTTCTGGCATCTTGAACCCTGAACATGTGAAGAGCAGCAATGAATTCCATTGATTGCATCAGAAACCCCTTCATTTAGGTGAGGAAGGCCTGAGGAAAGTAATGATTCTAGGAACGTTCTTCAACTTTGAAGCCTACTGATAAATCTGAGTCTTACCTGCATAAAACTGCATCACTCATTCAGGGTGTTACAACACTTGGTAATTTTGTAGAGTGCTTTTGCCCTCTGAGATCACCTTTGCTGCCATTGCCACTTCTTTCAACATCCACAGTCATGTTGTGAAATGAGAGATCCTAATGTCATGTGCCCAGGTTGGCTAGATAGAATTCATTACTGTCCTTTTGCAGAAAAGCTCTGTTGTGGTTGACTGTGTCATCAGCATCAGAAAATTCTGTAATATTAGTTATTGAACTCCTTTAACTTTTTTTCCCATTGGAACAGTCTCTTGTCTCACCTCTTAGTCTGCAGTTCTTTTCTCAGCAGTTTTCATCTCTTCATCCTTCTGATTGCTATGAGCAAAAAGAGAGGATGATTTGACATTATTTTCAAGAAATTGGGAGAGTATTGTGTTTTGTGGTGCAGACCTCCATTTAATTGACATTTCCTGTACAATCTTTTTTACTGTCTGTGACAGACAGTCATAGCACTCTATTGTGGATCCTTAAGACTTCCACAGGCTATTTCTGCTATTTTCTGTATTAGACCTTGTTTGCCTATCCTTGCCTTCAGTAAAAAGTGCTGCCTTGAGACCTGAGCAGATTATAGATTCTCTGTGAGTATAACCCTGGTTGTTGAGACCCTTTCTGAATATTTTGAATGTTTCTATTATAGTAGTTGTCTAGGAATACTAGGAATATTCCACTATTTTGGAACTCTCACTAGTACTGGATAATGTGAGTTTCATTATTTCTGATTGGCTCATTTTTTTCATTTCTATGGCTGATGTAGAGCCATGGGGCATATTTGGTTATTAGGAGTTGTCTTTGGTGTGGGGTTTTTATTGGTTTTTGGGGGTTAGTTTTTTTGGAGGGGGGTTGGGTTGGGTTTTTGTATTGGTGGTTTTTTTCCCCTTCCCCAAAATACAGTCTAAGTGGCCATAGAGAAACTTGTATGGATGACTGTGTTTGCACTATGGAGTTGAGGTAATTGTGTCCGTTCAGGCCTATGCCTTTCTCTTTGGATTATGTGTCAGTCTGATTGAGAAAGGGATTTTTGTTTGTTCTTAAATTGCTGTTTTCTATTTGTTTTCTGCATGTGCTTACTAGCCTTCTAGTTTGTGTGCTCCTAAGTACTACAGCTCCTAAATGAATCTGTCCATTGTCTGCTGACAAGCTGTTGGCAATTCTTGATTGATTCTTGATGAGCAACTCATCAGAATCATTTTCCCCTTTGTGAAAGTCCAAGAGGAGGGTACTTTTTAATAAAAAATTTCTAGGCAGGGACCTAGAAATTATTTGGGTATCATTACACTCCTAGTATTGTATGATTACGGAAGTTTTGATACTTCCGTTGTTCAGGCTTTGGTTTTGGGTTTGCTGGCACAGGCAAGATAAAGAATGACACTCAGATTTGTAGAAGGGTCCCATGATACTTGATCTCCTTGATTTGGCATGTGTGTGGTGTGGCATGGTGTCCCATGTGGATGTATGCATAAATACTGAAAGAAAGAATTTTCTTAGCATAAATAGAGATCTTTGAGATAATGTCTGTATGTACATTCACTAACAGTATGGCTGGCCTTCTCATGTTTTTCAGGATGTCTGCCTGAGAGGAACAGGGTTTGAGGGTTTGTTGCACTTTGTTTTATTGTTATACAAGAAGGAGCTCAGGTTATACATTCACAGTTGCGAATTTACATGTGAACAGTTAATCTTGAAAAAATGCTGGATGGTAACAATGTTGTTAGAGGTTTGTGATGCTGTTGGTAGAGGTGGGTGGGGTGAGGTTTTTTTGGTTTTGATCTGGTGCTTGGAATCTTTCCTGGAATGTGAGTACAGTGCTCATTAAGAGTGCATCTCCTTCCTTTCTGGTTCAGGATGTTCTTTCAGGCTATATGTGTCTCAACTACAAGGCATTTCTCTTCTGCAGTACCTTTTGTATGTACTTAGGTCTCTTTGTATTTATCAGAAAGAGGAGTTTGTGCTGTTTCAGTGGAAGTTTTAGCTACTTATGGAGCTCCTTTTAAACACTGACTACTCTGGAAACTACTAACACAGGGATATCTTGGTTTGCTACTTTTTAAGTCTAAAATATTTTCATCAATTTAATAGTCTTCTGCCAACTATAAGTCAGCAGACTCCACTCAGAGGTATAGTATGAATCTTGATTGTGTTTTAAAGACTTGCAGCTTTCTGTCACGGTCCTGTTATTTGGACAAAGCTAAAGGATACTCCCTGTCGGTCTCATATGTACCTGTTTTCTTCATTATGTGAAATGGGTATTTCCTCGATGGCAATGACATTGTCTTTGACAGTATATAAACTCTGGCTGTGTAAACTGAACTAATCCGTATCTTAGTGGATTTTAGAAGATAAGGAGGCTTCTAATAGTGATGACTGATTCTTTTCCGAAATACCAGCATTTGGAGGCTTGGATTCTGTATAAAGGAGCTAGCAAATTCTCTGTGCTGTAATGGTGGTACCCACCACCACCCGAACAATGCAGCTTGTATTCTGTAAAAAGGACAGTAGATTTTCCTTTTCCAATACTGTATAAAGCATTTTTTAAGCTGAGTTTCAAGCAATTAAATTTCAATTAAAGGAGTTTCTCTTTAATTGCTAAGTATTTCTTGAAATGAAGTGTACATTGTCCAGTTTCTATACTTTTTTCTGTATGATTTTATTTTCCCATAAGTTGGAAGTTCTTATTATGTGGACTTACGTATTTTTTCCATTGACTGCTAATGGAGGTAATTCTTTTAAGTGATTTCATGAGCCCTGGAGATGTCAGCTGTGATAATACATTTTGTAGGGACAGCCTTACTGGCCCAGACGTAGCAGAGGGTTGTCTTCAAGATGTTCAGTTTCCAGATGTATCACTGTATGAAAACAGCTATGTTGCTTCAGGCACAGCAGGCACACTAGGTTTGTGCAGTGCTTAGCTCAAAATAGTAAGTCTTACCATAACTTGAACATATTGGAAACTACATTGCAGGTGTAACCAAGCTTGGGTCCAGAAGGGATATATTTCAGTCCATCATTAATGTAGAGAAATAAAAGATCTGATTTTTGTATTTGAAAATGTGGTTTATTTGTTTTTTTCACCATGTGTATATATATAAGGTTGTCTTATAGCTAACATAATGACTTGATTGAATGCTAGTTCTTAAGGTGAGTTGTATCTTCACGTTCTAGCATTTTTTAAGAATTAAACTGACTTTGTTACAAAAGTTTCCATTTTTTTAAATCTCCCAATATTTAATGTTAGTGCTTCAACTGAAAGGAAGGTATGCCCAAAATGTAAATGGACTAAAATCCAAGTATATCAATTTGCATGATATATAGTGAAGATGGAGAAAACATTTGTATTGGCTTTTTTAGAGACTGTTTTCATAGAGTTCTAAGTGGTGGTGTGTTCAGAGTTCATGTGAATTTCACTGTTCATAGGCATTTCAGAAGTACTCATCAATTGTGAAAATGGGATTTTTTTAAAAAAGTGTTAGTAACATTAGGTTAGCAGTTAAAGTTGCTTGTCATTCCATTTTGGCACTAATTACCTTTAGTAGGAGAAGGAAAGCATGCAAGAACAGTGTATATATTCTGTTTTAACAGATAGCTGTCTAACATGGTAGACAAGTCTAGATTTTATTTTTTTTTCCTCAGGTCAACTTTCCATATTATTGAGTACTTATGAGATTCTTAATTTTTTTTTTTTTTTTTTTTTATCCCCCTCCCCTTTGGAAATCTATTTGGCCTTTTGTCTGAATTTAAACTGCACTGGTTAATTAGCCGTATTCAACAAACAAAATTTAAGTTCCACAGCATTAAAATGTTTGTTTTTGTGGTGCATAATCAGTTTCTAGGTAAAAGAGGTAAACATCGACCTTCCTGGAATCATTTTGAGAGGTTAATGTGTTTTAATCGGTCTTAAACTAGACAGCAAGATGGATAAACATCTATACACTCACCCTGTTTAAAAAAAAAAATGTTGTGCAACCAACCTGTATTGTGTGTCTTTTAAATAAATTGTGATCCTTTTTACAGGCCTTAGATGGTCAAAATATTTATAATGCTTGCTGTACCCTACGGATTGATTTTTCCAAATTGGTGAATTTGAATGTCAAGTACAACAACGACAAAAGCAGGGACTACACTCGTCCTGACCTTCCATCTGGTGATGGACAGCCAACACTGGACCCAGCTATTGCTGCAGCATTTGCAAAGGAGACCTCTCTTCTAGGTACGATGCTGACATTCATTGTTCTTCTGTATTGCAAAGCCACTTGATGAAAATGTTTATTAATCCTTCTAACAACTAAAGATCTTAAATTGCAATAGTATCCAAAGGCCCACTCAGGGTTCAGTCTATATTGCAGTCTGAATTATAGTAAGAAATTATATTGTCTTCGAAGTACTGCAAAAACGAATGGGAGAATGCATGACAAAATGAGAAATGCAAAAAGTATTAGGAAAAGTCAAAGTAGTACAACTTTAGTCCCAAATCTGTCTGTCCTTCTTTCGTATGTTCCTGTCAGTTGCTACTGGCCACCTTGCTCACTCTCCCACCAACTTTGTTAGAGAGACTTAACATGATTTGTGTGATTCCTTCATGCAAATGTTTGTAATATCAGATTATGAAAATAAGATTTTGTTGGTTACCTTCAATAAGGAAAGATTATGCTCTTTGGTTAAAAAACCCAAACACTATGGTGCTAAATCTGTGGATTTTGTGAATAAAAGGAAAAAATCTGTAGTTGCACTTCTAGTGCTATGGTACTTGAGTTCTAATATTCTGTAAGCCTTTGAGTTCATCATAACTTGGTGAAATGATCTGGGAAAAATACAGATGTATCTTATCTTCTGACTATTACCAAAATAATCAATGCATACTCCTACTTCTGTTAAATTGCTGTTTTTTGGTGAGAACACGTTTCACTTTTTTAAAATGTAATAGTACTCAGATAAAGAATCATTACTTCCATAAAAGCTGATTGAGTATGTTGTGATCATTGTTCTTCCCACTTAGTCTTTTTCTTTTTTTTTCTTTTGTAATTTCCCATTTTTATTCTGAAGAAAACATCAGAATAACATAGATTTCATAGTTTTTTGTATAGGCTGGGCCAAATTCAAGTAAGTCTGAGTTAATGTAGAAAAGAGGGGCCTCTGTTCTCGGTATGTTGCAAAAGGTAGAAGACGCTTAGTGAATGATGTAAGCCCAGGAAGAGGATGAATATTATAGTTAGGGCTACTGAATGCTGTGCTGTATTTTCCCCTTTTCTGAAATCAGATTACCTGAAGGATACTTTTCATATCTAGTTGTAAAGTACCTACAAACCCACTTCCCACAAATTTCAAAGTGCTCGAGTTCACATCTCCAGTATGACTAGCAAAATGTATCACTTGCAGCTACAGCAAAAGTTCTGGAAAGTAAAAAAATATCTTAGGAATCCAAAGTCTCAGAAAAACATGTAGCTAAAGTTTATTTTTTTTTTTTCTCTTTTAACTTCCCATAGTTTAAATATTAAAATCTCTCATTTCATGGTTCAGTAGGGAAAGCAGATGAGTGTTTGTGAGGAAGTTTGACACTATAGAGATGAGTGCTGTAGAAAAACCCTTGAGGCAGTTAGTAATTCTTTTGTCAGCGCATAATGACTAGAACGTAGGCATGGGGCTGCAGTATGAGTAGTAAGAGGACAAAAGCAAAATAAAGATGCTTATTAAATGAGACCTGTAATACTAGGTGTTGTAAGGCACGGATTTAGTAGAGGAGAGAGTAAAGATTCGTGAGTTATAAAACAGTGCCAAATGCAGCACTACTTATGTAACTCTTAATTCTGACATTTTCCTGAATCCCGAGAAGTTGCTTTCTAGCCTCAGACTTACTTACATGTTTCTTTGTATATAATACTTACAGTATGCATCAAATTAACAGGTTTAATTTACTTGGCATAGTGAAATCACACTCAGAGGATGCTCGGATCATTGCATTACTCTAGATATGTTTAGCTGGGCTTATTGTACTTTCTCCAGTTATCCAAGTGACTTTAGCAGATTTTATTTTTTAGTGGTTTAGGCCTGAAAGTCACCTAGATGCTTTTGTGATTGTCTGCAAAACTACACAAGTTCTCTAACCTTTTGATTTTAATCACTCATTCTTTTGTGTATATTAAAGGTAGTTTCTAGTAAAATTATGAATATGACAGTCATAATAACTAATTAAATATTTTATTTCTTACTCTCTGGATGCACCTCTTTAAATGTACTGTTTTTCCAAGCAGCAGGAAAATAAAAGGTACATGACATGAGTAACTTTCATTGCAGCTGTGAACCGTTTTCAGATCATCAGTGAAGTCAGTCATGTTTATTTTGATGGGTAGTGGAGATTATATATCATGGTTGACTTTTTCTTCTATAAAAGCATTCATTGTTTTGAAAGAGACTTAAGGGAGCTGGATACATTTTCTAACTGCTCCTTGCCAGTTGACTGAGCTTGGTGTATTAACTCTTCATCCTCTGTCAAATGGGGATAGCTATTAGAGGAATTTTTTTAGATGGCATTTTTTGCTGGTTTTACAGAATTTGAGCTCTGCAGCTGAAAAACTTCACAAAAAGACTCCACAATACTGTTGGTGCCTTAGTAATTTAGGATAGTTGTTAGAATGGGAATGGCCCAGTTTGAATATGGAAGAACAGGGTTCTCATTCTGGGCTGCTCACTGTGTAAAAAGGCACAAAATGTAAGTGATGTAAATAAGAGGACAAAGGATAGAAAAACTCAAAACCTGAAAATATATGCTTGTGCATAGAAATTATAGCTGTGTTTTTGTTCAGATCTCAAAAGGAGAAGGGTGGGAAGACTTTAAAGAGTCATAAAAGATGGAGGTTGGCGAACTATGGTATGTGAAATGTGGCAGAAAGATAGCAGCGACCTTCCTCCTCATCTTTTTTTATCTTAATGTTGAATTTCTTTCTATAATGCTGATAAAGATGTCTTCAGTGTATACTCAGTGTCTGCCATGCCCTATTCATATGTGATTCCCGGAGGGCGTGTTCCCCCATGAGAGAGCCAAGCTCTGTTTTGAGTTTAATGTGATGCTCTTCAGGTTCTTCTGCATGCTCAAAATGAATACCATGAGTTGAACCTGTGGCATTCTTGTAAAAATGCTTGCTGTAGCTGTTCTATGTATATAATGAGATCACTAACAGTAAATGTGGTAAGGACTCACTTCTGCCTTTTGCTTGTAATAAGCTAATATATGCTGGAGACTTGTACAAAACTTGGGTGCCTTTTCGTTTTTGGCTTTTTAACAGTATACTGTAATTCACGTGTCAAAAGTGAGATTTAGGTTTAACATAATTTTGTGAGTTGAGTTTTAGTGACAGGATGTGAATCTTGTTACTCTTGATGTTTAAATCTGCATTAATACTAAACCATTACATATCTCAATTTCCTTCTGGATAGAATTAACTCTGCTCTTCAGTAAAGGTAACTTTAGGATGTAGTGTAGTAACACTTGCAGCTTCGTAAGCTGTTATGCAGAGATTTTAAAAGAACCTTTTATCTTCCTCAAAACCACTCAGGCTAAGTATGAGAATCTGTTACAAAAAGATGGTAGTTACTTGACATAGAGCCACAAAAAGGGTTCATAACAGGACCAGGGACTAAATCCAGTTCTCAGTCACAGTTGTGCTTACCTGCATTGATATGACTACCACTTCCTGTGGTTTTCACATAAGTTCATACTATATCTTTAGTTTAGTTTTAATTTGCCTACTATTAAAATGCCATTACTAATTTGCATTTCAGAAGTAATGCAAAAGGGTAAACTGAGGGGAGATAAAGAATGTGACATGTATTTCAACTTCGTTGAGGAAAAAGGTGTATAATATTTGTATGTTTTCATTAATATCTTGAAAAAAACAAAAACCTGTAATCTATAGTTGTTGGAAGCTAAAATAAAGCTAGGGACAAAGATGTCTAATACTGGTTGATCATGTTGACAAAGTAGCTAACATTTCTAAGTAGTTTCAGATAAGTCCTCAAATCTTAAACAGTGTGTTACATTGTGACTAATAATCATAATAGAAGCTGTTCTTATTTATTAAAAATTTTTGACTTGCTTAAATCAGAATGGCAAATCAGAGTGCAGTGGAGTCTACAGAACTAGAATTGTTTGCTGTGGCTTTGTAATTTGTCTGACCTTTCTGAGAGATGAGATATATGTGTGCTATGTAATCAGTTAGAAACATATCAATCAAATAGATGATCCTAACCCACACGCATCATTACTCATTCATCTACTACATCCTTGGCTGTGATGAAATAAGGTGTCAGAAATCTTTGAGACTGTAAATTGGACATCTTTTCAATGAGTCTTAATTATCTTTTGAAAGAAGGAGAGAATTACTAGTGGACAAAATGAGCTGGTTGCAAGTGAATTATCAAAAGCGATGTTTTTTTCGTTTTCTGGTTTTGTACCTCACATATGAAAATCTATCTATACTCTCCCTCCTCATTCCCTCCAAAAAAGTTACAGATGTTACATAAAAAAACCTTCGGATAAACAACAGCTGTATTATACTGAACCATGACAAAGAAAATATTTTATGTAAGAACTACTTATCACAAATACTGATAAGAAACAATACTTTACCCCCAGTTTATATATGTTTAATATTACAGCTGGAAATATGTTGTTGTGCTTAGGGTTCATCTTTATCCCTTGCTGTCATCTCTGGCTTTCCTTGTTAACACTTTCAGCTAGTGCCCCTTTTAAGATTCTTACTAATCATTTTGAAGGATAATAATTCAAAATATTTTTGTAGGAATAGTGTTAAATTAATCTTTGGTTTTAACTGAAAATTAAGAATTTGAATTCCATGAAGAATTTTGCCTTTTAAAGTATGAATTACTCAACCAGGCTGTGCCCAGCTAGGGAAAGAACCGTTAAAACTTCACTAGTCGTCTCTAGATTCCTTTATTTCTAAAAATATTGGACTGGCTTAAAGCTTCCTAAGGCTAGGGAGAGGTGCCTAGACGTACTAGAAGATTTGATATGCTCTAGTAGGACATAGTAGCTTGACATTTTCTAAAACTTACGTGACTGCTATTGACCTAGTATAAAATCAGTTGTTTTCCTTCAGGTGGACATGTCGTGCCTTACTGTCCTGGAAATATATTTTGCTAAATTAGTGCCCCTTTACTGGACTGTATATGATGTGCAAATACAGTGTTGATCAAATATGATAAAGCTGTTCCTATATAACTATGTATAGTGCATATTTATCACAAGAACCTTTCATGAATCCTGGGAGTGACACACTTGTCTGGTACTCCAGGGACTTGACCAGACAAAACAAACATGTGTCTACAGGGTCCGAGTTTCCTTGAAAGAATAAAAAATGAAAGCACAACTGAAGGTTTAGCTAATAGTTATGTGCTTCTTCAGAGAATTGGATCACAAAAGCCATGGAGCATCTTGAATCTTGAATTTAGAAGGTTTCCTCCTCACCTTTATGCTGAGGCTGTGAGAGATACATACACCTTTTTATGTGGCCACCTGCGGTGTTGCATATTTAGTCAAGCATCAAATGGAAGTGAGGAATGTCTCTCAAAGGGTGATGGAAAAGAAAGATGTCATGATGCAGAGAACACAATTAGTGTTTATTCTCACTGATTTAATCAACGTTTACTTTAGACCACTTTGATAAACTAGATTCTTGAAGCATTTTGGAGTGCAATGGAAACTGTTTTGGTGCACAATAATGTTGATTTGAAAAGAAAGTATTTTTACACCTCATAACTTTGTGGACTTGATCTGAATTAAAGAAACACCACATTTCTCTTTCTTATGTTAATTTAGCAACCCATTTTACAACCATTTGAATTACTTTAAGAGTGGAATCGTCTGCTGTATAGAGTGTTGTATGCAACACTTGTGTTGATATAGGAACTTCTTTTTAAACGACTTGTGTGTGTTTCGTAAAATACGCTTTATTTTAAAATTAGGGCTTCCTGTTGCAGCTGTTCCAGGGGCTCTGAGTCCTTTGGCTATTCCAAATGCTGCTGCTGCAGCTGCAGCTGCTGCTGCTGGTCGTGTAGGAATGCCTGGAGTTGCAGCTGGTGGCAATACAGTCCTCCTGGTTAGCAATTTAAATGAAGAGGTCAGTAAAACAATTTTACTTTTCTTTTCCACTCTTTAGTCACACTTCATTTGTCAGTATTTTATAATTTCTTTGCATTCGTCCTCTTACATTTGGATTTTAAGCTCAAAGTATTTTTTGTTCTTTTTTTTTAAATAATCCCCAAAGTTACTTTTAAAGCCATTATTGTTAAATACATTTGTTTTCCTTGGTAGCTAACAACTTAAAATATCCTTTCATAGTCAGCTACCTATTTTTTCCTAAGAAAAATGTGGTAACTCCACTGCATGTTTGACATTTGAATCAAAAGCTTTATTTTTACAAAATAGCAAGTGTGATTTCTTTTGCAATTATAATCATGTAAACTAGAATTTCTGTTTTGTTTCTAATTGTTTGCTGTTTCATTTCATGCTTTTATCTCACATTTTGAGGTCTTAATTTATGTAAACTACTCTAACACATTTTTCTTTGAAGGTTCTCCCAAAGATCTTGACGAGGCACTCTTCCAGTCTCTCTTAGTAATTTTTTTTCTTTGCAGTTACTCATTTGTCTTTAAAAAAAAAATGTGGTAGCAAAGCATTTTCACCTTAACTATATCTTTCTTGCTAACTCTGAAATCTAAAGGGATTAATTTAGTTTTGCATTTTTACTGTCCTTTACATTTATTTTGATGGCTGTGAAAGCTGGTATGAAATGTGGGAAGTTTGTATCAGTCTAGCTGTTCCATTTTTAACTGGCCTCTGTCACTGTAAATCATGAAGCTTTATTTATCATCTGATACTATTTTGTCATCCACAGTCTTGCATGTTAAAATGTTTTAGATCAGAGTGCCATTTTGAAAGATTTTTTGCCTGCATTTCATAACCAGCCATGCTTATGCAGTTAAAGTTTAAATTTTAAAATTTCTATTGCATGCTTTTTTTAATTTATTTTCATGTTGAGATGAAATGCTGTAGTTTACTCTTAATATGAATGTACTTTACCCATATTTGTCTTGGGTGACTACATTTTACTCAGTTTTTCTTGTACAGTACATAAACCAACCATTTTCTGACCAAATTCCTGCATTTCCTATGTACTGACCTATATTTTATTTTTTTTTGTTCCCCACTTCCTTATTTTTTTTTCTTCTGCATTGCTGTATTCCCTCCCCCATTTCATCCTTTTCCCTTTGTGTTCAACTTCCCGTTCCTTGTCTTTACCCAAATCCCCGTGCCCTTCCCTGTCTTGCCCTTCTCCTCGTCTTTGTCTGTGTTCCCTGTCTTCATTCCCTATGTTCATGCTTCTGTGCTTGAACAAAATGTTCCTCGGACCAACTTGCCCCAATTAACCGCCTTGAAACCATGATCCATGACCACCTCACCATTCTGCGGGAACCACCCTTCGTTATGGATGATCTGTTCATCTCCGCTCTTCCTCGACTCTTCTCTCTTCTTGTCTTACGCTGCTTGCTCTTCTCTCCTTCTAAAGATGGTTACGCCCCAAAGTCTGTTTACCCTCTTCGGTATGTTATTGTTAGCACTATACTTTTATTATTGATTTGATTTTGATTTTTATGGTTTTTGTTTGGTTGGTTTTTTGTTTCACCTTAATTCTTATTTGTAGCTAGCACTTTGGCTTAAAGTTGAATAGTAAATCTTTTGCTATTTTTCTTTTGCTGTTTAAAACTCTCCATAGACACAGTTTTTCTTTTAATGCATGCTAATATATTTTGCATGATCTTTAATTTAATATCATTCACATAGCTTTGAGGGTTTTTCAGAAATTATTCTTTTCAAAATTCACTATTCGAAATCTTTATCTCCTTTATTCATTTGTGAGTGTGTTGAGTTTGAGTGAGTGATCTTGTTGCTGTCTGAATGTTCCATTGATATGTCAAAATATATTACTTAGGTGACTGGCTTTAAAATGAACTTTTTCTTTTGGGTTACTTTTGACTTTGAAAAGGTGTTTATGGTGATGTGCAGCGCGTGAAGATTTTATACAATAAGAAAGATAGTGCTCTTATACAGATGGCTGATGGAAACCAGTCACAGCTGGGTAAGATTAGTTTTCTGTTTATTTTCTCTTTAGTCTAAGTATTTGGAAACTAGGCTGTTTAAGATCAGGTGAACTAAGTGTGTTTATATTCGTCAGTTTGTCTTTTATCCTGGTTACCCACCAGATCCAAAATCTTATTGCATGCACTTGTGTTCCAGAAGGTCTGCACGATATCCTAAATGAATTCAACAGCTGAATCACATTATTATCTTTAAATAAAATTGAATATTCTTGAAGCGTCTGCAGACCTAATTCTTGATTTCAGTCTTTTAGCATAACAGACCTTTTGATTTGCTTGGGTGTTTTTCTTGCTTGTGTGATGTACCACAAGCTATTGGAAGTAACACTCAATTGAGTAAACTTGTCTTTTTCAGCCATGAGCCATCTTAATGGACAAAAAATGTATGGAAAGATTATTCGGGTTACCCTTTCTAAACATCACACAGTACAACTACCTCGAGAGGGACTTGATGACCAAGGGCTGACTAAAGATTTCGGTAATTCACCTTTGCATCGCTTCAAGAAACCTGGTTCAAAGAACTTTCAAAATATATTCCCTCCTTCTGCAACACTTCATCTGTCCAATATTCCGTAAGTGTCCACTGTCAGTAAGCCAGTAATATTAATGTGCTTCACAACACACTGAATTGACTAGTGATTCCCTGCTTATGCTTATTTTCTTTCTGTCTGTAGACCATCAGTAGCGGAAGAGGATCTACGCACATTGTTTGCTAACACTGGAGGCACTGTGAAAGCATTTAAATTTTTTCAGTAAGTAGCTTTTCTGCACATAGCTCTAACAGAAGAGTTTTTGCAGCACATCTTAAGAAAAAGCACATATCAGATAGCAAACATTAGAAGCAACCGCTGTGGTATTCAAGTTCCTAATTCCGTTATTTTGTTTCAGAAGAGATCACAAGATGGCACTTCTTCAGATGTCAACAGTAGAAGAAGCTATTCAGGCTTTGATTGATCTTCACAATTACAATTTGGGAGAAAGTCACCATCTGAGAGTTTCTTTCTCTAAGTCAACTATTTAAAAAAGGCAGATTGAGAATGAAGGTGTATTGCATTGTTTGGTGTTGTCACCTATTGACTGTTCAGGAAAGTGGGGACCAGAGTTTGTCTTCTGTTTTTTTATTTTTTTTCATGCTGTTATCATTCCTTGATTGTTTTCAAAAATAAAAAAATTAAAAAAATAAAAAGCAGTGATATTAACTGCTGTAGTCAACTGTTGTTTCGATAAACCATTGTTTTGTTTAAAAGATTTCAAGATAATACCACATTTTTTCAACTTAGTTGACGTACGTGCCTTAAAAAGGAAAACTAGTACTGCTGGAATTGCATAGCTAGTAAAAAGCAAATTTGGTTGTCTGGGGCACATTGTTACATGATAATTTAAATATGTTTAGGCAGGGGTGTGTAAAAAGGTTAAGTTTTTGTTTCTCCTGCTTGATTTCTTTATCTACTAGCTTGTCACTTATTTTTCTTTTTAATTGGATTAGATGCATTATGCTGACAGAGTAAAATTACATTATTTGATTTTTTGCTACTTTTTGCTTTGTGTTTTTTTTTTAAAGGCCTTTTGTATTACATTGTTCTGGTCTAGATTCAGTTATGAATGTAGGCATTAGTTAAAATTAACAAGGTACAGAATATTAATTTCTCAAAGGACAAAAAGTGACTTCTGTGACTTTGAGCCCTACGTGAAAAGCATTGTGGAATCTTAACCTTTTTGTACACACTCTTGTGGGATGTATCATATAAATGTCAGCACTAAGTAATGTCTTGTTTGTGGCTGAATATTTTTCGTAGATGTTTTTGAAGTTGACATGACTTATGTGCATTTCAATATATATTGCCATCTTTAGTTTGTAATTAAGATATGGAATATGGTTGTGGATTTCTGAGCATGTACAGACTGGTCAAGCTAGTTCAGGAAATGGTGCATGTATTTTTCAATGATGAAGAAAGTTTGCTGCAAATGCTTGCAGGAAATTTTGTGGCAGTTTCCTAAAACTGACAACCAGGTGGGACCAAAGTTTATGTGCCTTTAGTCTTAATTTACCTTGCATTGTAATATTCAGTTTTAATAAATCTCTTCAAAATATTTTGTATTTAGAAATTGATCTGACTTTACTATAAACATGGCTCAGAATCTGCAGATCCACTTAATTTGAAAGCAGTTCTCTGTCAGTCTGAACTGTTATCTTGATTCTGTTTAAATGACCAATACTTTTTGAAATTGATGTACTTAGTTTCAAGATTCATAGATTCTGTTACCTATGTAGAGAAAAAAAGGTCATGTATATTTTCTATTAGTTGAGTTTTTACATCTTTAGAATTGTAAAATTCAGTATAGTTTGGAAGTGGCACAATTAAAAATTAATTTTCTAACAAAGTTGGGAGGTTTGATGGTTGTTTAATTTCATTTTGTGTGTACTCTGCTTACCTCTGTAGCATGCTCAATAAACACTTCTGTAGCTCTGTATTCACCTTTTCTGTCTTTCTCTGCTGCTTTCTATCTCTCCTCTTCTTTGTTTTTCACTTCTACTGTGCTTCTAAATTCATGTTTATTCTCTGCCAGGGTGGGAAAAGCATAATATTAAAAACTACTCTTTATGGCTTTTTACCATAAATCTGATGCTGTGACAAATATCAGCTCTTTATTTTCAGAAAGATAGTGACCCCTTTGCAGGTATATGTGCATATTAAACATTTCCCACCCTGTTATAACCTACTGCTTTAAAGACATAACTTTTATTGTAGTTTGTTAGCTCTCTCTTTCTATCTTTTTAGTTTTTAAGCAAATTTATGCACTAATAGATCTCTCAGGTTTGCCATGCTCTCTTGCTGCAAGTTTCATCTTTCATTTTTTTTGTGTCTGCTAAAGATTTTCTACTAATCATATGGTACATTCATGGGTGAAAGTAACAAAATTTAACATGAGATTAGTGGACCATACATATTTGAGACCAGGATATTTCACCTTTTCAGAGCCATGGGTTCAAATTAATGCGAAAACAGTTTGGACACTTCAATAGTGTTTCTTTATATTACTTTGAACTGATTGTTGTGGGTTTTTTTCTCTTCGATTAGAAATAGGATTTTACGCAGTCTCCATTAAAGAGTAGCTGTATGATCCTGGAGCATTTGGTAAAAGCTGTCAATGTTCAAATCAAAGCATTTTTCTGTCACTTCTCCAGTACAACCACTGTAGATATACTGATGTTGGAATACCTTGTGAACTGATGTCTGTTCTCTGGGTTGACTTTCAAATCAGTAAATAGCTATCGGCTTTTTAAAGGTCATGGTATAACGTAGGGCTTGCAGTAGTCTTAATATGTTAAATAAAATGCACTTGATTTGTCCTGTTTTATCAGAATTACACCCAATATATGAGTTAAGTTCTACTCCAGGTATTGCAGTGATCACCCAGTCTGAAATGCTGTTAGAATCAGATTCATCCATACACAAAGACTGTGAATCAACATCCTTTTACAACTCAAGCACTCAAGTCCATAGATGTGACTAGATCCCAATCGATTTAAGCAGTAGTTAAGGGTCTGGCTGAGCTGATCTTGTAGATTTTTTGTCTATGCAATATGACAGCCCATAGTTTTTTAAAGTGTGTGAGATTTCCTTTTGTGGCTCAGAATGAGCTTGCGTGTTTCAAATAGAAGTGTGAATTGAAATTTGCCATTCCATGGGTTCAGCTTGTGCTGAACCATTTCCACTCTAAAGCATCTGTGTCAGCATACAGTGATTGCCATATGTATCATTTTGAAATAACTGTAAACATCTGCAGTGAGTGTGTACAGATACAGAGGTTTTGTAAAACTGTAACTTACTAATTTCTTGCCAAGCTTATTTCCTTAAAAAGAAGTTTCTGTACTTTTCTTGTGAAAATTTCTGTGGCGAAAGCCTCAAGGGAAAGAATATATATTGGCTTTGACTTGTTATAAATTCAGCAGCTTTTATTATGAGTTATATTTGTATCAGCCAAAATTAAAAGTACTGATAGTCATAATTGTCATGAAAGCATTTTTTTATTAACCTGAAGAAAATTACTGTTCAGTTATTGATACTTAGTCTTTTCTCTTCAGAAAATACAGGCTTAATAATCTCCTTACTGCTAGAACTTTCAAAAACTTGTTTTTAATGAGATGGTACTGCATTTTGTATAGTAATTTGTACATTTTTGTTGTTATAAAATGTAAATAAGTTTCTGTATTTTTAGCTCGTCAGAATGTGAAAATGGAAAGCATCATTTTCATTAAAATTTTACTAAAAATAAGGTTCATGAATAACTTCTTACACTCAATGGAATGCGAGTTTTCAGATTACGTTAGTAGAACTTTACTGTAGACATGGTGATTTTCCTCAGTTTCAGATTTTTAAAATAATTTGGGTAGTTGACAGAAGATAGTTGCTGATTTTTTTTTTCTTTGTGAGCTGTTTAATGGAGCAATGAAATTGGTTGGAGAAGTCCAAAAATGGTACTTTGATCAGGTAATGTCCACTGACAAATACAGCACGTAAATGAAGTAAAACCAAAACCTGATAGCATTCTGATTAAAAATGGTGGCAAAACTTAGAAGTTAAATGAATTCACTTAGAAGTATTTCTGTATATTGTGATTTAACATGTTATATGAAAGGCACCTTTTCCCCTGCAGAAATAACAACTCATATGATTATTTGTAGATTGCCGTTTTTAAGGTTTTACATTAATATTCAGCTTTATAAGCCATTTTACAAAAACAATTCCTTTGACTCATTATAAGTTTCCTTATGTTTTATAGTATGTTACAGCGTGGCAGGAATAATCAGATAGCTATTTGCAGGATTTAAGGCACTGCAATTTCAAACTTTAGTCTACTTCAGATAATTTGTCCAATTCTCTGCTTTGTGAATATGTACTTCTGTTGAAACATTAGAAAAAAAATTATGTTTTTCTCTGCAAACCAGCATATAAATTCACTAGTGCATCTCAAGAAATGGTTGTCCTGGTATTAAATGTTTTTCAGTAAGCAAGGCTTCTGCAGAAGGTTTGTGTAAGGTGGGGACGAGGCTGAAGTCCTTATTCTGTTCCAGACACTGAGGCAACGTGAACTTAAAAGTTTCACTTAGGTGAACAACAAATTTTCTGTTAAATAATTAGGTAGAATGTCCCATCTCTTTTAGTTCTGGTGTATGTAAAAAGGCTAATATGTATGGCAACATCTGCAGTATTTCTTACCTTCCTGGTTTCTCGGGGAGCTGAGCCTGCTAGTGTGGTTCTTGTCTACACAGAGGATAAGGAGAAAGAACGATTTTTCCAAAATGATGGGATTTGGCATGCTGTTTTCTACTTAATGGGCCTTGGTAAAGTTAATCAGTAGACTGCAGTAATCTAAATGTAGAGAATGGTAATCCATTATAAATTATTCTGTTAGTCCACCATTGGCTTGCTAGAACCAGTGTCTTGCTGAGGAATTATATTCCACAGTAGTGAAGCTTTAGAGAATTTCTTTAACTTGTTTTTTTCCTTTAATGTAAGAATTTATTTAGAATACTCTAATTCTGAGTATTTTGAGCTTTGAAATTCTCTCCAGTGCATCTGTGCATATGTGTGCATGTGTTTGGTCTCTTCTGGATGGTTAACGAAATGAGATTGGTGAGTTTCTGCTTCACCTTAAAATTTTTACATCTGGCTGTACCTTTGTTACTTTCTGAATTTACTGAATTTTCCTCCGATCAAGAACTAAATTTGGAAGAGAATTATGTTGCTTTGTTTTTTCCCTTTCAAGCTTTACAGCATGTAATGTTTAAAATCTATATTTTTCTTCATTAGTTCTGCATGCAGGCAGCAAAGGAAAAGCAAAGAACTTTTCTTCCTTGGGAAAATGTGAATTAAATGCAGATTGACTTAAATGTCTCAAAAAAATTAGCTCAAAATAGCACTCCTATTATTGAAGAGTTCTGCATGTTTTATGAGTTTTATCCCAGTTTCATAAGGAAATGAGGCATGTGTAATTGCACTGTCTCTGTGTGAATGTACTGTTCCTGAGATAACCCCTGACTCCTCCTTGTCACTCCTGCTGCCTTTGGCTGGCTTTCTGTCAGAGGGGATGAAGGTCTCCCTTACTAAGGTGTTACTGTTTCTGTCCTTATGATTAGTTGTCTTGCTGGGTCAAAGTCCTGACTTTCAGTGCTATGGGCAAGGGAAGGAAAAAATCCGCTGCCTTGTCTTTTGCCAGGAATTATCAAGCAGGCATGGACATAGTTCTTTCCCTCTCTAACAAGCGGCAGCTTGTGAGGTAGCAGACATGGCAGGGCCTGAGAATACTGGGTACAGGACATGGGAAATTGAAGGGAAGGGATGTTCTGCAACAGGATCAGTAGTGGACACAGGAGCACTGAGGAAGTTTCAAGAGCTTTCTTTCAGTTGTTTTCACGCATAAATAGACAAAATGTTGACAAGGTGAGAAGTATTGGTTGAATTATTTTGTAGGATTATTTTACAAGCAAGTCTGGTCAAAATTGGTCCAGGTTGTGAGGTAAATGTAATGTATTTTCACTTCAGTTCAACAGGTACAGAGGTGTCAAAACTTAGCAATTGCATGCAGATTACTGTGGAAGCTGGTTTTCCTGGGGATGAGTACTGATCATTCCTGGAAGCCAGGGAGACTGAAAGCCTGAAGCCTCTAGCCCTAGGATAGGCTACATGTCAGGGTAGTTTAGGATGATTGACACTGATGGCTTGCCAAAGAGCTAGATAAAGTGAGCTAGTGAGATCTAGAAAGAGATTTGTTAGAAAAGTCATCAAGTGACACTGGCATTTTTTGATAAAAAATGTATACTGTAAAACTTCTAACCATCTGTATTCCATGGAAGGGTACACCAGTATCCTTTGGGCTAACCCTATCCCCTCTGGTTCCTTAATGCCTTGGGCTTACCTCTGACAGCATCAACACCCTTTGAAGATTTCAGCTGAAATAATGCTAGACTAGTCTGTTCTTTTCTGAAGCAAGGAAGGTTTCTTGGCAGCTCTGTCTGACAAACACCAGTGATTTGCAGTGTATGGTGGGGCACCGACCTTGCTGCTGCTTTAAAACATTGACAGTTCTCAGCTAGTAAATAGTCATGGTGCTGTGTCAACAAAGTACACTTTTCAGTGTGCTGTGCTTTGATGCCTAAACGTTAAATTACCTTGAATTCAATATTCAATTCAAAGGTTAAGTAAATTTTTTGTGAACAGGGGTTGTCTTTCAAGGTGTGGGGCATTTTTCTTTCTTTTTTTCCTCTCTTTTTAGAGATAGATTTTCCTGATGATGTTTGTAGAAAAAAAACTAGAAGTCACCTTAATTTTCCAGTTCTTAAGCAAATTCTGGTAAACCTTAACCATTTTGATCAGAAGTGCCTCCGACTTGTTTAAGCTGATGACAGAAACTGCATGACTTCTTTAGTCAGTCTGTATCACTGCATTGCCATGCTTACTGATAGAACTTAGAAGAAAAAAAGACTCTTGACCTGAATCTTTGGCTGCAATTTAAATCCACTTTGGTTTTTAGAAAGCAGTTATTTTCAAATTCCTTTGTTAGATGTATCTAACCCTCATCTTCTTTCAAGGGTAGTTACTTCAGAATATATGGTTAATGGTGGATGACCTTATGGCTCTTCACTCAAAATGGTTCTTAAAAACAGAGGTGTTTGTGATGCTGTCTTGTTACACAGAGATGTGTGTACTTTGAATAAATTGTTCTTTTGATTAGAGAATGATAATACCAAACACTTGTGCATTGCTGTGGATCAACTCTAGCTTTTTCCCCTCTATGTGGCATACCTTGTTTAGGTGTGCAGCATGTTTGGCCCACCAAGGGATGTGCTCTCAGTTGTGGCGATGCAAGAATTGCCACATCACCACCCATTATCATTAGCAAGTGGCTGGAGTTGCTCAGTAAAACTGAAGTCTAGAATGCAAGTATTGTTACTAACAGATCAGTATTAACATTTATTTGCAGTTTCATACAGATACCTGGAAATTGTTAAAGTACTTCCCTTATCAAAGCAAACATGTTAAAGAGAACTTTTTTAACATGAATGTAGACTGTTGGTTTGTATAGGCTATGATCTATAAGCTTTACATAGACCTCCTGAATAGGTTCTCCTAAGGAAGGGGATTCCACATTTCATTTCATTTCTAATTCCAGCTTTTGCAAGTTTTGAGCCAATTGAAAACTTGGATTTTTGCTGATCTGAAGTGGTACACTCCTCAATACCCATCCTTTGTCAGTCCATAGCAGCTTCCTCAGTTTCTGAAGATGGGAATTGTGTAAAACAGATCTTTTTTCAAGGTGATTTGAAACAACATACCTGACATATTCCTTCATAGCTAAAGAAAGGTACAGAGATCCTCCTTCTTATGTTGGGAACAGTTACCCAGCTACCTTCTACACTTAGAACTGCTTGGTAAGCTTCCAGAGAGATTTACTGGAAAATAAATATAATGTGGTTGGTATATTTGGACAATATTTTATATGCTAATCTTGGTTCAGAGAGACATCACACTTGAAGCCAGACCTGGTTATATGCTGCAGCTGCGAGGTTTTTAGGAATTCAAGACTTGCAGATTCAGTGGCCTGTAGGACTCTTCAGCACCTCTGAGACCCTTCAATGACCATAGCAAATTGCATTCATGATTTTGGAACTTTTAGGGTATATGCTGTATAGTGAAATTAGGGCTATATGCACTTCAGGCTCTTGGATTAAGAGTAGCCCTAGAAAAATCTAGGAGCCCTCCAGTCTGTTTTGAGACACTTCCATCATCAGAAATCCTTGGATCTTACAAGTTATATTCATTTCAGCTTCACTTAATATTTAGCAACCTGCTTGAATCCTAAATAACATCATTGTTACACTAAGACAGAAGCTCTTCAAATGCTTCTTGTTTTTTGAAATGTTTTAGGAACTGAATGTTATGCTCTGAATAATTCTTTAGTAATTAAAGCAAGAATGTTATACTTGTCTGTCCCCTACTTTGTAATTTTTTTCAGTGTTGTCTGTCAGGAAGTCAGTAATTTACATTTATGTTAGTAGAACTTAACAATAGTCAATGTAGAACTTGGTGAACTTGCAGTAGGATTACCACTTGGAACAGTAGGCATTATTTTTTTGTGCTGGAAAAACTTACTCTAGGCTTTTGGCATTTAGTTGGTGGTATCTAGGCAACCACTACTGAATGCAGAGATTCTCTCTTTTGCAGATATCTGCCCTGCCAAAACCATGTTCCTAGGGAGAAGAAAAAGTTCATCCAGATGTAGTGACTGAGTACACAAAGAAAAGGAAACTGAGAAAATATTATGTAAATAGTGAATTGCTATACAAGAACTTCAGCGCTCTAGAGATGAGACAGTAGCTGAGAGCTTCCTCTGAACACACTGGGTGAAAGGTGGCAGGGCGTGTGGTCCTGGAGTTGTACACTTTCTCAGCTGTTTTCAGCCTATGTCCCTGCACCCCTTTTTGGAAGAATTATTATTCTTCCTTCTTCAATTTCAAAATGAATTTGCTAATCTTTAAGTTGCAGTGTTTTGAGATGTTTTAAATTTGTCAAGCAGCACTGTGGAGGTGAGCTGTATGTCACTGAGGCCAGGTGTGATTCACTTAAAACTGGAAATAATCTAAGACACTGAGTTTAGCTGAAACTTCACAGACTATTGATTTTATTAAAGTCTTTGACAGAGTAGTAATTGTCACAAATAGAACCCTGATCTTTGGGCTGCCATAATCTATTGTGCAAAATCCCTTATTAAGTACTTGTACATCAAGTTGCCTTTCTCTGTCAGGTAACGGCATGCCTATTTACTATCATTCTGTTGTTCAGAGACATTAACTACTCCTTCCACTGATAAAGAGCTGATGTTTTAAAGTGCTTGGTTTGTATGAGTTACCAGGTTTGTTACCAACTTATTCTTCCCCTCTGTTTGGCAATTTTAGAAGTGTCAAAATGTCTTACACTTGTAAATGTTTAAGCGCCTCCTTTTTCAGTCATTTCAAGCAGTAATGAAGATGGAACAGTTACAAGTTTCAAATATTTTGGATATCATCTTTGTTCTAAATTTCATTTTTGCTGCTTGCACTTAGAATATAGTTCCTAACATTGCCTCACTGCTGTAGTGAATTTCTTTGTGCTGGACATAGATTAATCAAATTTAACTTTATTATCACTGGAAATGAATCATTGATAAAATTACCAGGAGATATGTAACAGTCCTAGACTTGCAGTGTTATATCCACATTCTGAGTATTTAGAGGCTGATGTTAGGTTATCAGTAACTAAAACATCAGTGGCTCCTCATGCATAATATATGTAGTATATTATGACTGATCTTTAGGACGAGTGATCCAGTGAAGTAGTGCTTGTTTTCTCCCTTACTTATCTATATGAAGGTGACAGACTGCTATCACCTGAAACTTCTAAACATTGTTCTCATAAGTGCTGATTCAGTAATGTTGAAAAATGGCCAGTTTGTGCATCTTGTACTAGTGAAACTGATGGGATTATAGGAGCTGATAAGTAGAAGTCAGAAGTAAACTACTTAATGCTTGTAAAATTGTAACTAGATTTTAAAGTCTGCCATGTACAACTGCCTGATTCCTTGTACAAGATGCAATGTTATATGAAAGACTTAGTTATACACAATAGGTACATAACTTTAAATATATTGGTACTAACAATGTAACCTGTTTTTCTCTCCTATCCCTTTGTTAATGTGGCTTTCAAGGAGAGGAAGGTGTTTCAAATGCTCCTCTTGCACTGCAGGAGTAGCCAGGAATCATTCAGCAGGTGCTTTCAAATTACAGTTGGGCTGTTCTTAAGGCTTGCTGCTATTAAAGGGATTAGTTCTGCTCCTGCCATTCTTGGCTGGGATCTTCTGCCAGCTCTCATGCCTGCTATCTTCCTGCCCTTAATTTGCATGATTCAACCTGCTAAACTGACAACATCCTTACCAAAAAAGTCAAACTTATCACTTGATTTCTACCCTCTCCACTTTTTGGTATTAGGTTTTTTTTGTCCTTTAGTGGACTGAACCTAGTCATTGAATGGTTAGAGAAATGCTGCAGTGGATGGAGCATACTCCTGGGAGGAGCGGGAAAACAACACTGCCTGCTTCAGCTATCAGCTAAAGTCAAATATCAGCTAAAATGTAACAAAATCTCATCTTGAAAACACTTTATGCTGATATAATTGTTCCAGCCTTAAAGGCTTAGACTGGCATGTATTTGAGATACAGGTGGAAATTTTAAGTAGCTCTAGGACTTAAGCTAATACACACTGTGATGTTTTGGCCTAAGTGCCCATATCAGTCTGTTTAGTTTCTAGATATTAATAATTAATAAAATACCATATATTATACAGAGATGTAACATAACATAATAAACACATCACTTTACAAGAACATCTAATGAAATGGTTCGCCTCACGCTGCCAAAGCAGTGGATTGCATCAGCTTCATGGACTATGTGGAATGTTTTGCTTAAGTAATGTTATTTAAATTCTTAATGTGTTTTTCCTTCAGTGAGACAGGAAAAAATACTTGTAATTGTGGATTAATGAGGATGATCTGTGGGATGCTGTTTATTTTGCATGGGTTGTTTTGGGGGATTGTGTTTTTCTCCCCAGCCTTTAGCCTATCATGCCACTCTTGTTGTGTTTCTGTTAACTGCTGCTCTAGGTCCGAGCAGGATTCTCCAGGCACAGCTCTTTTCAAGTCAAGGTTATTATCTCAGTGGGAACTTTCTGTTCTTTTTCCAGACATGCTTTCTTGAAACAGTGTGTTAGTTCCTTGTTAATCATGCTGAGAATGATGTTTGCTTTTATTTTATGGAGTTGGGCTGACATTTACACCTTAAGTTTCTTAAAGCAAAGGTTCTCTTTTACTTTGAGGTGTCAGACAAGACCATAAGAATTCTCAAAGAAACACTTCTGATTTTTGACTCATCACTGTAGTATAAGAGGAGAAAGGCAGAAAAATGGTGTTTCATGAGCCAGGCTTTTACTTTTATGGTGACAGGTATTGGTAATATTTACTACTTACGAGCCATGCACATAAATCTACATATTTATGTAGTAATGAATAAAGTAAAATATTGTGGCATTTCTACTTAGAACATAATTGCCATGTATATTAACACAGATCTGGATGTCATAGAAAATGAGCCAAAAATAAAGCTGTTTTACCAAATTGATTCAGTACTAAGGGAATATTTTAAGAAGCTGTAATAAGGGAGATTCTTGAGATATAGACAATATTTCTGTTTATAGCCAATGACAAAGTAAAGGTGGTGTGTCATGCTTACAGCTGCAAAGGTAGCTGTAGACTAGTTTTTGCACTAAATTTCTGAAGTGTATTAATAGCTCTGTTCTTTAGACTTGAAGCAGACTGAACATTAAGTTTAAAAAAAAGAGTTCTGCTAGACTCAGTTTACATCTTTTCCAAAACTTTGCACACCTCTTTCTCCCTTGTTCTATCATGTCTTCTATTCCCTTTCCCATCGAGCTTATCCAGCTAGATGCACCAAACCTTAAATAAAATTAATTTTTTTCTTTATCTTAGCACCTGCCTGTCATTGCCCTACCTGCCCCAAGTTTGGAGCATTTACACTTTTTACGTTCTGTTTGGTTTTGACAGCTGCTCTCCTGATCTCTTCTCCATCCAACATTTCATCCCTGTACCTTATTCTCCTGATTTTGCTGCGTCCTTGTCCTCTGTGCACCATCTTTCCCCTGTGAATGATCCCCGTGAACTTGCTTTGGGCTCCTTTTGCTTGTTGGTGGAGGCGTAATGGTGCTGTGGCAAACCCAGCACCCAAATGCTATTGTTGGCCATCTGGAGGTGTCAGCACGCTGGAAACTCGGGGGGTTTAAAGCAGCTTCAGAAACTGCTTGTCTTCTGCAGCCAAAACTGAATCTGGGAGGACTGCATGGATCTAAAGCTGAATGCAGAGAATGCTGCCTTGCGATATACCATCTTCATCCTTCCCATCCTGTTTATGGAGTACTGGCCTCAGGAGACCTTACTTAGAAGTACATCAGAAATTGTGCGATGGGGGACTTGAGCAAAACCTGGTGTCTGTTCAGAACATAGCAGGATCTACCAGCAAGGAGTCCAGGTAATGGGGACCATCTTCATGTTGAAATGAGGGGTGGGAATGTTTGAGGATGTGTTTTTTACGGATGTATATACAGGATGAAATGAGACCTTAAATCTTGCTGGATAGTGTTATAATGCTGGTAGCAACACTTCAAGAAACACACTCCAGAACTTTCCATTTTATTGATGTCCAAAGCAAAATAAGGCCTTTTGTGGGGTTCTGATCCTCTCCCTTCCCATCTGTCTGGGCCTGTTCCTGTTTTTCAGGCAAGGTACTGATGGGATATGGCAGAATTGCTAGTTAGGTTGGGTTTTTCAGATCACAAAATCTACTGATATACTAAAGGAAGGGCTAGTAATGAGAAAGGATCAATTGACAGGAGAGAGGGTGATTGGTAGTGTTGAGCAGAGAAGATGTACGTGCCGCTCCAAGGGTTTTCTTAAAACAGTTTCTTTCAGCATGTTCTCTAATGACCTTGAAGGTGAGGTTAATTTGATATTGATCAGATTAACAGATGTAAAATCTGGTAAATAAAAGCAATTAATTGAAAATAGTGAGAAGGTTGAATAAAAGTAAGGAGAGCTTTAACATAAGGAAGAACAAAAGGCTACAGAACTGCTGATGATCCTGAAGTTACACACAAAGTTGTGACTCCTTGTTACTTGCTAGAGAACTTTGATTCCTCCTGGAGGGCCTCTTTGTGCTTCAGCATTTGATGCCGTTCACACTGAACTAACCACTGAAGCTTAGCAGAAAATAAGGTCTTGTCTCCCAGGATTTCTAGTTGGATTGCAAGTACCCAGACTTTCTGTAGAGGCTTGTATTTAATTAGTCCTAACATGGCCCAGGAAAGCAGAGGAGATTTTGAGCTCACTGTGTCCATGTTACGTTAAAGTACTGTAATATTGTGTCATGCTTTAGGTTATTGAAAGAGGTAGAAAGGATGTTAGGATTTAACAGATCTGTTTCTGAGCCTTGGCTGAAAACTTGGGGGTCAGACACATGAATATCCTTATGTTTAATATTAGTGTTAGTCCTTCTCCCTGACCTTCACAGCACATATTCTGCTTTCTTGCTGAAGATCCTCAGTGTGAGGTCAGCATATGGGACACTTACACATTCTCGTTTCCTTGACTCTTGCAAATCCTGATTCGTTCCTAATGAACACATCTCTCCAGAGATGCTGACGGGTCATGAGAGTAAACCTAGCAGCACACCCAATGTGCTCAGAGTTCATGACCCTCTTCTTTTCCAAAGCAGACCCTGTAGTCTGTTCTTTAAAGCACACTATGTTCTGGGAGGTGCTGGGGTTTATGGGAAGTTTCACAATCCTAACAGGAGGAAGCTCCAGTTTGCACTATGCCCTAACGTCTTGAGCGGAGGCTTTAGGCAGATGCTTTCTTCGGCTGTCGCTGCTTTTTGTGTCCTTTACATATAAACGAGAAGATGTGAGAAAATCAGCAAGGGATCCAGGCTGTTTGCTTTCATGCAGTGAGAAGAGAGAGAAAATGAAGTATTGTTAACTGCCTACCTCACTGTCTCCCTCAGTCCATTCTCACCCCATGACTCCTCTGAAAGGCCTTTCACATTTCTGTATTAGAAATAACATTAGCAGGGGAAAAAAAACAACAACCACGCTCCACTCCATACATTGCAGCTGTATCATCCTTTCCCAGATGCCTGTGTTGCTTTTAAGAAAAATGATAATAGAAACACTAGCTGGGAAAGACAGAGCACAAACAATTCCCACTCTTCCCTTTGAAGTGAGCAGTTTAAAAATGGGCTTATTTTGTTAGAATTCAGAGTAAATGCTTTTCAATAGATGAGAGATACTTTTGCTCAGTTCCAATGGACTCCACAAAATCAACCTCCCCCTCAATTCAATTAATTCCCTCCCTCCTGTGTGTGAGGACCGAGGTTTGGTTATAAAAACACTGAATGTAAGATTAAAATGTCTACAGAGATGATCAGAAGGGAGTCTGTTTTAATAACGCTCTCAGATTGCTGTGCATGAGATGTGGAAGTAGGAGGTTTAATCTCAGTGCAGTGCCTTTACAATTATAATCAGAATTGAGCTGAGTATTGGTCAATAGGAAATTTGCTCCTCAGGGTAGGGAGAGGACTGTAACAAGAATTAAGTCTCAGGATGTTAGTGAAGGAAACCATCTGAAAAGAATAATCAACTGCAGTGGTATGGATCTCAGGTTCAGAGAAAGAATTGTTGAAAATTAAACAAAAACGCAGAGCAAGAAACAGGAGAAAATTCACAGAGGCTCAGATGATTGTTGTGTGAGCAGGAGAGAAACACAAGTTCCAAGTGCCTGATGCTTTCCTTTGGGATTTTTTTTGCTTTGAGGTATTTACAGCTGGTGTCAGGGTAAAAGGAAGAAGTTATTCTCTCTTTCCTTACGGCCAAGATTCCTATAAATCAGCACATGGTAAATGAAAGTTGTCATTACTTTTGGGCAGGTCATTGGCTGGGAAACATAAAAGGTGCTAATTAAAAATACCATTCTGCAGACCTTTTTCCTTCTTAATCTCCCCAGCTAAAAGTTTGCTGGGTTTTTCCTCCTTTGTCACATAAGGCATGTCTAGTGTCTTTTAAATTAACATTGGGCTGCTGGTGACTGGGTTATTTCATAGAAGCCAAGTTTAAGACCTGTTGATTGCTTACCCTATTTTCCTGCTCACATCTGTTCTGTACATTATTTGGAATAAGAGGTTAAATGTGATTAGCACGAGTTCACTACTCCTATGTAATACAATTGTGCTTTGTGATGAGAAACTTATATCTTTTAAAACCCTTGGAAGATTGAGGTAAGGTATAACTATATAAGGTGCTATAATTCTCTACTCTACAAATGGCACTGGTTTAAGACACTCAAATTCAAACTGAATTACCATTTCTGAAGTCATCAGGGAGTACTCGAAAATTCTGCAATGGAAGAGGAGTATTTGCAATTTTATATATTTTATTTAATTGTGTAGGATTAAAACAGAAACCAAATATTAAGATAAGGAATAAAATCTCTATGTATGCTTAACCTTATAATGAAGGAGTATAGGCTCTGCAGTTATGGTCTTGTTGGAGCCCTTGAACATCCTAAATATCTGATGAAGGGCGTAGGTATACAAGGTATGAAAAAGAGGAAAAACCGTGGGTGCCCACCTCTTTATTTTGGAGTTCCTGCTAAGACATGAATTCCATTTCTTGTCTCTTTTGCTATCCTCAGCAGGAAACTCATACTCAAAGGAAAGATATAAATGATACAGTTATGAGTTTTGACAAAAGGCATTTGTGTTTATTCTTCATACTCAAAAGAGGAAATGGTTTTAGCAAAAGTCACTTGACAAACCAAAATTTTCTGGAACCACCCATATTTATGGAAAGTTTGCATTTCTGCAGGTTTTGACCATGTATGGTATTTAGCCCTTCAAACTTTCACATCCGTGTATAAATATTAACAAGTCAGGATGCTTTTTATGCCAAGGTAATTTTCTGTGGGGGTAAGCTATTGCCTTAATGCCTTTTTAAAACTGAAGGTTTTCTAATATCAGTCATTAATTACCGTTGTTAGTCCTCAACGATTTCAATTGTGCAGTAGAGATGTCCATTTCTTATGCAGAAGAAGCAAATGTAGAGTGTGGTGTTTAGTCAGTGTTTCCTTGAGTCAAACCTTAGTCACATGATATGATACTTGAAATTACCACTTCAATTTTAAAGTGAATCTTGTTTCAAAGAGCTGACAGTTATCATGTCTTTTCAATATATTTATCACTGCTTCTGAATAATGAAATTAGTCACTGGATGCGAGGAAGTGGGATCAGGCCCTGTCTTTGAAAACTGTCTCTGCTGGGGAACAGTCTGGCAAGGCCAACAGCAGCTAGGTAACCCTGTCAATCATACCATGTCAGGCTGGGATTGCCTAGAAAAATATGTCAGAAAACCAACCTAGGGCACAGAAATCAGAAAAACTGGCACCAATGAGGGGAAGAGTCATTGGAGGCAGGTTGTTTATTTTGTGGGAGGGTGAGACAGAGAAAACAGGGTCAAATAATGGGAAAGAGGTATGGTAAGGTATGCAAAACTCTCCATTTTACTGCAGGCTACAGGAATCGCCTCCAAATATAAGAGCTGCAAGATGTAACAAAAAAACTTGGGAAGCTGAACACAGTATGAATATTCTAGAGTGAAAGTAATCTAATTATTTGAGAGTTCAGATGTAGGTGATACTAATTCTGCTTAAAAATAGCACTGATGCTCTGGAAATCTTGAACAAGCTATTAAGAAATTACCATATTATAGGCAAATATTTTTTTTAAATTTGTTTTCAGTGCAAAGGCATATGGTGCCGCTATGTCTCAAGCAATAAGTAAGCAGATATCAGAAATGTAGCCTGTGCTTGACATTGCTTGAGCTGCTTCTGCTTCCCCAGAACCTGAAGCTGCAGAAAGTATCAGAGTGCCTACCAGAGTCAAAGCACCAGCTTGGAATACCAGTGAGAGACTGTAGAGTGACAGAGGGGGAGAAGTGCCATAGGTCTCACCCATGTGCCCACCAGAACTAATCTACCCTCTTGGTAATGAAGGTTTCCATTCTTCAGACAAGAGATCAGACCTGGGCAGTGCTCCTGAGAGGGATGAAGGGCCTGAGCTATACTTTCAGTCATTCTGACTATCCCTGGTGGATTATTAGGATGATTGCAGGATCATTTGGTGGCTCTCTCTCATAAGGCACCTTTGAACCTAGACTGGCTTAATCTAGTCCTGAATGGAAGTTAATTTAGAGCTATTCAGAAGCTAATTTAGAGAGCTTTACTGAGCTCTCTTCAAAGGAGCAATTTTTTAGGGTTCCATTTCTAAATCTTGATTTTTCTTTTCACTGTGGTTTCTAGGCTCTGCTTCAGGGAAAAATATCTTGGTTACTATTGTAGGACATGAGATGGTGGTTACTTTATCTTTTAAGCAGTGCTCAATTCTTCTGGAAACACTGATGTTACCTTTATACAGCACAGGGACAGTCTACATGTGGGACATCTGTCTGGCTCTTAACCCCACTAGTACAGGCAGAGATACCAACAGCAGCTTGCAGTGGACTCGTGGATTGCAGCAAACACCATCTTCTACATTTTTCCCCAGGAATCTCACTATCATCATTCTTGTTACATATATCCTACCAACTGTTTGTCATCTTACCACCAAACAAGTTCCTGAGGCCCAGTGGTGCTGTTTGGATGAACCCCTGATCTGATGAATACCTGGGTTATGAACAGCATGTTCTAGGAGGATAAGAGGAGAGGGTTTACCTAAACAGGTAACCAGATACTGTTTAAAAACCCCCATTTTAATTGCCAGCTGTCTGAAGACACTGGATGAACCTCATTCTAACTGTAGGCTCTCGTGTCTTGAGGTCATCAGATGCACCAGATGCTGAAGGCTGAGCAGCAAACACATTTGAGGCCATGCAAGCACTGTGGGATGGGCATGTGGTCTGTACATTATTCATGGCCTATGATTTCTTTTGTGAGGGTAGGACCTGGGGCAAATTATTGTATCTTTGCCAAACTCAGAACAAGGACTATACTGCATGAATTGTGGGGCAGTGTAGGAACAGAGATGAGTGTCCCCTGTGTTGCTAGCTGATTACAAAAAAACCCCTTTGGAGCATTGAGAGGGCTACTCTGGAGGATTAATGTATTTTCGTGCTGATGTGTCAGTGCTTTCTGACTGAAATGACTCTAAACCAATAATTCTTTAAGTAATGCAGGGTGAGAACAGAAATTATGCAGGTGGTGAACCTGGAGGAGGTGAGCTTCAGGGCTTTCCCCCTGCAGTTTGAAGTGTGGCACCAAGACACCCAGGTGAGCACTCACCAGGCTGCTTCAACTGCAAGAGCAACATGCAGCTAAGCCCAGGGCAATTACCTTGCTCAGAGCTCTTGTCCACTGCAACTGAATTGTATCTACCACCTGATCCCACCTGTGCAAATGTGGCATGACCTAGTGGTGGCATGGTCTGCACTGACCTTAAACTAAGGTATTTTAATTCATATTTAGTACAAGAAAGAAGCAAGACCTTCATTGTTCACATAGCACACGTTCCTGTACCTGGGTAACCTGGTCTGACCCAGCTGAACATGACATGTGCTGCTGAGACCAACAAAAGAGGAGCACTTGCAGTCTTTTCTCAGCTCTTGCAGGAGGGTAGGAGCAAGCAGGCCCAAGAGAGCACAACAATACTCTCAGATACATCAGGTTGGTGGGTCTCCACTTTGGGGAGCATGGTGAAGGCTGTGGGATGGCATATATCTACTTAAGTTTGTGTAGAGGCTTGAACACTGAGTTTCTGACTGTAAAAAGGATCTAGTTGCACTTGATAGGAGAGCATGCAGAAACACAGTATTTAGGCCTTTTTAAAAGCTGGTACAAACCTGTAGTGCAAACAGGGTATATAGATGGCTCTGGACTAGGAATTGCATTGGAAGGAAGAAAACTAAGTGGTTAATTCCCCATGATATTTTTAACTCCTTCCTCACTTGCAACCATGTCCAGTGGATGTCAAATTCTGTGTCTGGATCTGAATCTGGCAGCATTTCACAGTGAGTGGTTCAGTTGCAAATATTGTGCAGAATGTGAGGCTGAGGTTATCCTGTCCCAATGCACTTGGTCATGCTTTCTTGCAGGACTTCAGTATTCTCCTGGAGTGTCCGGTGTGAGTTTGAATCTTGTTTCAGAGAGAACTTCCGAAAAAATTTTGGTTGGTGGAGAAGTTAACTCGGGCTGAGATGTTTTCTTTTTCTGTTACTATTTTCAGTCAGATAACTAAATTGATTAAAAAGCTGTTTTTAAAACACAGGATTACTCAGTCTCTTGTAGTTCCTTCTACAAGAAAAACGTGCTCAATAAAAAGGAGCCTAAGGTTTCCAGTAGTCAGATAGGCCTGTAATCTTTGTGTCTATGTGTGGGAAGTACTTGAAAATTGCCTCCTACGGACAGATTAGTGAATTGTTGGTAGAGGGAAGTTTCTAAAAAATTATGCTTTGCATAAACTTTAAATTGCAGAAAGCATCTACTTTTCTGTTATCTTCATTATTTAGGTACTATCTGAAACAAATGTCAGGCTGACACCTCACAAATTGTTTGCTACTGATTCTCCTATTACTTTACAGATTTTCCAAAAGTTTTCACTCCAGCTTCTCAGAAAATACCTAAAGATGAGGGCAGGTTTCATTCTGTAGCATCATTGTTTTGGCAGGTATGCAGAAAGATGAGTGGGCTGATCATGTGCTTCCCATCTGTCAGCTCATCACTGTTAATAGGTGCTTGAAGGAAAATTGCAGTTATTTCACACAGCACTGGATGCTGAAAGTTCATATGTCAAGAAAAGATGGACATGGAAATAACAGACTTTTTAATCTACAAAAGACATCCCTGTGCTGCCCTGCTGGGGGTAGTTATCTTTCGTGCACCTGTGATCTTGGCTTAATTTAGACTTGCTGATGCTCACTGAAAAGGACATTACACTCAGTCTGGGCCTGTCTTCCTTGAGACATTGAAATGCAGAGCAGGATTTTTTTCCAGCAGTGTTGAAGTCCACCTAAAGGCTGGCAGAGTACTACAGTGGACAGCTTTTCCTGAGTTCCTGGAACTATAGCTCATTCCTGAATGCAGCCATTGGCACCTCTCTCTCAAACACTGTGGATATTGCTGTTTTTTTGTCCACAGAGTTGTGGTGTTAAGGTACCCCAGTTTCACAGGAATAGGTCCATATATCATGGATAAAGGTTCCTCCAAATGCAGGTTGGACTCTACAGCTTTAGTGATTTTGATGACTAAACATAAACTTTCCTTGTTTTACTTGTCTGAGACACATTCTAACAACCCAGTGAAACTGCCCACATTGGTGGTTTTCTGGGCTGCAATTTATACCAGATGATAAATACAGAAAGCTGTGCTTAACCCAGATTAGAGGCATCTTGCAGTGTTTCAAAGAGCTCAGTACTTAGGGGTTTTGGTATGGCGTGTTACAGCATGACAGTAGCATGACTGAGTTGTTAAAATGGCCAGTTTGCCGTTCGTAGTGCACTGCTCAAATAAAATTTATCTTGCTATTGATTTTTAACAGCAGCTCTTCTGTCTGATTCATCTCCCCTAAATTTAGCTGCCTAAATATTAGACATCTCATCTGAACCAGTCATCTAGCATAGTATCTAAATTAGTCATCAGAGATAAGCAGCTTAACGGTACCTGTGTCAAGAGAGGTTTCTAAAAGAGATAAGGGGTTAAGTCATCTCTGGAGGTGACTGTTTTTCTCCACTGTTTCTGACTTAATTTTGTGACTTTAGACAGCAAGGCAAGGGAGGCTCTATCCTTTACTCTGTTTTCCAAAAGTATCTTTTCAATTTCAGCTATCAATACCCTTCCTTTTAATTATGAAGAAATGTCTTTGTTTGAAGCACCAAACTGTATTTGCTGCCATAATTTTGAATCAGTTCCTCTTATTTTTATTGTTTCTCTTGATTGTGAATTGGAATAATTTCCAAGCTTGGGTGAAGAAGAGATGTTCCTTATTTTTTATTTAAGCATGTTTTTTCCACTAATCAATAGAATAACTGGAGCTCTGGGTTTCAATGTTTTCTCCTTAAAAACATAGATCAGAGAGTATTGTGAAGCCATACATCTTCCCTGTCAAACATTTAATTTATTGTGCTGTTCATTTATAGCTTGAGACTAGAGAACTATTGGTTGACAAAAGAGGATGGATGATTCTTTTATTGAGTCCTTACACAGCTGGCAGAAGATAGCAAATGGAGGAAGGAGATGTGCAACCACTCATTTCCAAACTTCTAATAAATCATGGATGGATCTCAAGGGATTTATGCTAACTTTAACTTTCCAAAGGATTGGGATTTGACAATCATTTGTCTCATTCACTGTGGTTAAACTTGAGCATCAAAAAGCAGGTTAAGAAGAAACTTTTTTAGTGGTACACAATAGCTAATGTTGTAGATATACACAAATAAACAGCATGATCCATTTCTAACTCAGTTATGGATATTGCTTAATCCATCTGAAGTTAAAGCAATATTAGCATTTCCAATAGTTCTTGTTTTAGTATTATTTATCCCATGATACACCAGAGCTCCTTTCAAGTTAGTAGTTTATGGTAATGGGAAAGTCATTTCAGTAGCTTACTTCTGTGAGAGCTTGGTTTGTTGAGTTTGTGCACAGGATGGTTGTGCTGTGGGCAGTGCTTTGAAGTCCTGATGCTGCTGCTTCTGCATCAGGAGGTCTTGATTGTGAGGCAGTGGGCATCCCTCAGTTTCCACTCCTGAAATTCTCTTCCTCTGATAATTTTAACCTACATAAAAATCTTACCATGGTAGAAAAATACAGAAACTTATTGGTTTCAACTAATAATTTCCCAATTTCAGTATTTTTCTGTGTTTTTTGCAGTATCGGATTGTAGGTTTTGTCTTCAACTTTGGTGACCTTTGTGACTCTGATCCTCTGCTTTTGCCTCACCATATCAAAACCCATCTTTTTCTATATCCATATAGACATTCCAGGAGAATTGTTTATTAATTCACAACTATGATACTTTCTCCTTGGGGGAAGTTCTGCTATAACGTTTAAAATACATAATTTTTTAAAATTATCTCTTGACTACATGTCATCAGTGGGTATGAGCCATGCAATCGGAACTTCAATCCGCTTTGTTATCTAGTAGCAGTAGAAGTCTTATATCCTCTCTCTCAATCACTAGAGGGGAATGAATCCTATTTAGCCTTAGCAATTAAAGAGGTTGTGATTGGTTTCAAGTTAGACATCCTGATGAACTCGTTTGAATAAAGAGCTGCATTCTACAATTTTCTAACATTCCTGAGTTCCTTGTGTTTCCCTTTTGTTCAATTAATCTTTTAGGTGTGTTAAAGCTAATATTACAGTTTATGCACATGTGCAAACAGTATGTAAACAACTGGATAACTACTAGCAAAGGGAGTTGCAGAAGCCATTATGCTGATAGAAGTGTTTCTGCTAAATGGAAGGTAAATGAATGCATTATATAATAATTCTCTTCAGAATTTCAAACTGTGTATATGAAGCAAATGCAAGGAAACTGTTATCTGAACTTTTTAAAATGAAGAGAAATTTCTGCTTGCAACATCTTAATAAACAGGCTAGGACACATTTCTTTTTTATCTGCACAAAAATGAATGGCATTTCAATCAATAAACACAATAGTGAAGAGTAAGTGGTTTTAAGTATGTAGCTGCAAATGTCAAATACAGTGTTTAGAAATACATTGACAACACTGGGATTAGTACATTTGTTTATTTTTAGTAGAATATACTTGCATAGTTATCACCACTGACCATCAAATTAACATGCAGAATTGATAATGTGTGTTTGATTTTTGAAATGAAGAATGCTTTTATATCACAACCTTATTATGAAGGAGTCAGCCTGGTAAAATCTTACAAAAAGGCTCATAAGTGGAACAGCACCAATCAAAGTAATTACTTTTACTCATATTATAATCAGAAAGATTTCTGTGTAGAATAGGTAGAAGAAAAGAAAAACAATGTGTGGATGTGATGTAACAGAATTCCCCTGGTCTTGCCTTCTACCTGCACATCTGTCTGCCTTGCAGAAAAAACACTGGGCTCGACTTTACTATATGAAATCTTTTAAATACCTTATTTTAAAAACCTTATAAACAAAGGGAGAAGCCTTTTAAGAATTAGCACCTAAAAATATCTGCCTGTGTACATCCTTATGTGGAACACTTGGGCCGCCTTGTCTTAAGAAGCTATTTTACAGAAATAGCATTCTCCAGCACAGGTTTTCTGTCTTCTACACTTCATAAAACCTTACATATAAATACATTTGTAGAAACAGAGCTCCAGTATATCATCCAGAGATAACCTGTGAGTTTGTGAAGATGCTGTCTGAAAATATTTTCACCCTTATTCCCCAAAGTCAGAAAAATTTGCCCAGCTAGTCCCTTCTCCTTAGCTTTCTCAACAGAACAGCTTATGAAGCTCTTTTCATCCACTGGTAATTCTGACCCAAACTAGCAGCTTTTCAGTTTCCAGTGAAGCAAAGTTTGAGGTGTGAAATCAAAATAGCCTGTTCTGGGGCTGTGCTTGTTTGTCCACCATATTTACTGCGGTGTTAGCTGAATTTGTCTATGAGGACTTTGTTAGTGTAGCCCAAGGGGAAGCCTGGCAGCACTGGGTCAGACCAGAGCAGTGTGTCAGCAGTATTATGTTCCCATTCCTGCGTGTCAACAACCCTAGTAGTACTCTGTGATGGGCCAAAGAGTTTATTGTAAAATATGGCCTCTCTTGACCAAGTGCAGAAAAGAAGTTATACCTTTTATTCGTCACCAGACCTCTTTGGCCCACCCACAGTGCTGTTGGCAGCACTTAACCACAGTGTTAACGAGCAGTCTCCGTAAATGATATACTCCTACAAATTAGTCCTGCAGTTCAAAAGTCTCCAGTTAAGTCTCTAAAGGGGCATGACGGTCTGCCCTAACTCCTTGTGAGGACTGTGTTTACAAACTCTAACTTACTGATAGGCATCATTGTAATAACCTTAGGTACCCTTGACCAACTATCACATTCTGAAGCTTGTACTGTTCTGCATTTTATGAGACTTGGTGCATTCAACATCTTCGCAAAAAAATTAAAAAAAAAAAAAAAAAAGGAAAGAAAGCATAGCCGTTACTTCATACAAGCACGTTTGCATTTTTTCATTTTATTTGAAAAACTGTGTTGAGATAAAAATATATGATTGAGAAAAGATCTGTTAGAATTAAACTGCAATCATTGTAAACAACTGTAAAACTTCCAGTATTTCTACTTTCTCTTTTCTGTTCCTTTTATTTTCTCAGTAAATAATGGACTTGTTCAATAAGTGAAATAGACTGCTTCAGTAATCCATCATGGATTTTATTTTGGCTAAACTTTTCGTTGTACTTTATCATACCACTTAAAAAAATCCATTTTGTCTGACTTTCTTTCATTTAAGCTTATTGCAAATTATTGGTTTGTCCCAAGCGCAACTTGGATTTAGTGCAATAGATACCACTGAGTCCTTGATGGCATGAGGAGATAAAACATAGGATGGCTAGGTACTCAACACTAGTTTCTGAAATTCTTGGTATATCCTTCCTCACACTGCCTCCCTTTTACACAGGTTTACATGCATTCCCATGTTTTTTTCACAAGGTAATATAAAAACACTTCCTCACTTAAATATCCAAGATACACATCAGGGAAAACAGAGGAGGGAGTTTTGTTAAAAATAGCCTCAGCAACATTAGGCAACTGATGTTTTATTATGTTGCCAGGTGAACTCAAATGTATCCTAACTGCAGAAACATGCCTAAAAGAATAAGTCCTCAATGATTTACACAGAGAAAATTTATAAAGTGATGGTTATCTATTAGTAAAGTTTCGTTGCTTGTCGTGTGTGTGAGCCAAAAAAACTACCTTCGTGTTTCTACCTCAATATTTTATAGGCTCTCCTGTATACCCTTGCTGGTTTGATTTCCAATCTCCAGTTAGCACTTAGAGCCAGATTTTTATGAGGTTCAAGAACTTACATGTTGCACTGGTGTCACAGCCATCTCCCTGTGTAGGTGATAAAGCAAGTCTGTGTCCATACACCAGATACTGCACCCACCATTTAAATTTTACCACATTGTTGTACGGAGTCTCAAGCACAACAGTCAGAATAACACCCCTTTGAGACATTTTATAGCTGAGGCTTAATCACACAAAACTATCTTTTCATTATTATATCTTTTTCATTATTAATATCTTACTTTCCTATCATATATCCACTGTGATCTTTTTCGGTATGTCAGCATATTTCTCCCTCCACAAGCAATAAAGAATAGTAAAAAAATTATAGTTTCTGAAGGTAAGAGGAATACTGGAATTTGCTACATGTGTTTTAAGCTTGACTTAAATTTAAAAGTTTTGTTGAATACATGCAGAATATTGACTTTTTGTTTAAATGTTTTTAAAGTTTTAAAGGATGAGATGGATTGTACTTTTTCCCATTGCTGTCTTTTTGGTGCACCTTCACATAGCGATGTATTTGCCTTTTGGGAAGTTGACAGTGTAAGTGGCTGACAAACTAGCTAATAAATCTGAGGTTAATAGGGTTGTAGACAGCAAAGTACATAGGCGTGGGAAGGTTCACCAGCCACAGAATGCTACACATCTAGAAGCTGTCAATACAGAGTATGAAAAATGCAAAGGACAAAGCAAAAGTAGAAGTTCCAGCTCATTTTTCTGCTTGCTGAAGCAATCTCTCACATCAGCATATCCTGGTCCTCTAGGGAAGGCATGTATTTAGGGCTTGATCTTGCTTCTACTCATGCCAGAAAAAAGTCTCCTTTTTAACCTGAAGTGGACAGGATCAGATCACTAATGATTGCCCCCCAAAAAATAAAACCAGAAAAAGTAACAGTGCTTCAGGTTATACCAATATGACACATCTTTATAAGAAGTAGCACACACTACTTCTTGTCTAAAAATGAGTTTCAATTCATTTAGGGGTATTTAGAGATGGGTATTAGAGCTTCAAAGCTGATTATTCTAGTTCTCTTAATTAGTGGACCAAATGTTTGATACAGCTGCTGTGCACTCATGGTATTGAGGACAGTTTCCATCCAGGGGAAAAAAAATTCTTTTGAAGAAATTTTCTGTGCAGTAAATTAAATCCCCTGAAGTAGCTTGTGGCCAGAAAGTTGAGTAAGTCAGCATGGGGCTCTTGAATTCAGCAGAGCTGCACTGATGGCTGTCACCTGTGATTGTCATTGAATTATGCAATGGAATTCTCTTAATGCCTGAACACAAGTATGAAACAGGAAAGGGTGAAAAGCTGTTACTGCTCCACCAAAACTGTTCAAAGAAATGACAATTGCTAAAGAGTTGCATCTTCGATATACTCTCCAGTTGTCTAAAGCCACTGCAAAAATAGCTGGCTGGAGACTTAAAGGTATGCACATCACAGAACTGCCAGGGAAACAGTCCTTGCACTAGGCAGACTGCCAGGCTGCTCAGCTGGGTTCTTTGAAGGCATGATGCCCTGAAGACTCCATCCTCCCCTCTTCTTCCCTGTGAGGTGTCTCAGATGTTTTTTGATCATGGAAAGACCTTGCCAAGGGGTTATCATTTCAAAGGCAGCCAGGATGCCACTCGCCAGCTGGTCTTGAGTAACCACGTGCCTCTGTTCTTACCAGGTGCTGTGGACACCATCCTGTCTCACGGCCTCCCACTTGTGGCAGAGCATCAGCATTTTCTGCAGGCAGCTGCTTACAGCTGGGGAATGTGTTCCACATGGCATAGAGAAGCAGGCAGTGGGATCTGAGGTTGCCAAAAGGTAAGTCCAGGGAGCAGCTCTGCTTTGTAGGAGGAGCTGGCTGGGAGCTGCACCTGAGTGTTTCTAATGGGGTGCCTGCCTGTCATGGCCATGCCACCATGAAGCCCATCCTCAGTGCCTTTCTGTTGCAAGACTGAACTAGTGCCCTGAGTTGGGATTTTTTTTTTTTTAATAAAATCTTTCTTAATACATGTTGACCACATAAGGCCACATATTCATATACAAAAGCCTTGGACATTTAGAAGGGTGATCTGCAGGGAAATGCTTGTGGGAAGTGTCATGTAAGCACATGTAAGAAAAAGTGTGTGGTTAAGTGCTAATTTGGAGGGACTGGGTTCTGACAGCAAATCTCAATTCATAATGTTACCTGAAACAACACCCTTACCCAAAACAGAGGTTTCCTGATGGATATTGTGTCATCTTCTAAAAGAAGTTTCTATTATAAATATATACTACTCAAAATGAAACAGAGCCGTGGTGTCAGAATATTCCTTGGGCAACGCAGTGGGCAAAATGAGATTGCAGTAATAGAAGTGATTGTGCTCTTTGATACCCCAAAGAGTCAAATTCTGTGACAGGATTAAAATTTGCCCACATCATTAATCTGATTTATATTGGCACCTGAGATTTCCTTTCTTGTACCAGACTCTTTGGTAAGTCTTCATGTGACGTAACCTGTTGTGCCCATCATTGGTTCAGAAGTGTGCATATTCACACACACATGCCCAGACACAAGGAGACCTGCACTTGATTTAATAGGATATGGAACAGAATATTGTGGGCTCATTGGTATTCTGTTGTGTTTTGTGGGGGTTTTTTTACCTGAATATTAAGTGTTTTGACAACACAGATGTTGGATATGCAAATAGTGCAACTTCTGATATTTCTCAATATTGCTATAATATATACTCCAAAGGGAAAGTGCTGATTGCCAGTCTGTGGAGTGTTTAACAGCAGGGAGAAGCTGGTATAATTGTATTTTTTTTTAATCCTGAAATTTCTTCAGTAAACATCAAATATAGACCACTGTCAGAGGAGGGATGCTGTGTTAATAACCCTTTGGTCTGATACAGCATGCTTTCTTGGGCTTTCAAAAACAGCAACAAAATTGCATTTGCATCAAACCTTTAAATTTATTAAAGGACATTTTGTTTTCAGTGTAATATTGACATTTGAAATATATTTTTCATTTATGTTGAAATTTAGCTCTCTTATTTCATACTCATCTTCTGCAATGAAGTTACAGTTCTTGTGTTTGTGACCTCAGAATCAGTTGCCAGAGAAATAAATGTAATGCCACAGATACAGTCCTGGACTGTAGTGCAGGATCAAGCACAAGGAACAAAGAAGAAGGTAAATGGCTTTCTGAAATAGAAGCATCTATTAGAAAAATATGGTTTTTTCAGCTCTAGTTGAACAGATAGTTCCCATGTCAAAATCTCTACTTAATTGGAGTATATGTATTTGAGTTTGCAAAGATTTTGTGCTTCTTAGGCTTATTCAGGTTCCACTGAACTCAGCTGAAAGGTTCCTATTAGTTTCAGTGAACTTCTTTTCTGGCTCCACTAAAAGTCTTCATGTTTGGAGATTCTAAACTGGAAATTGGGTATCGAAAGTAGAATAGTTTGATATGTAACTCAATTTCAAAGGATCCAGATCCAGAGTGAGCTGGATTCTGTGCTTTTTGCATTCTTGCAACCTCTACCAAACAGCAGGTGAGTGGATCTCTTCCTAGAGTGCTTAGAGCAAGGTTTTAAATCACAGGATGGTTGAGTGCTGAGGCATCAAAATTCTTAGTTGCCCAGATGTCTGAAACTCTTGCCTTCCTCAGAATTTCTTACATAAATTTAGCACACCTTTAACCATTTTACTTGCAAATGAGAAAAATATATTCTGCAATAAGATTTGTCTGGACTGCAAATAAAAAAAAATAAATAATATAATTCTCTAATTTTCATGTTTACTTTCATGCAGCCATGATTTCATATATTAACTGTTTGCCTCTTGCTTAGTCTCTGCTGTCTATATGTTGGTTATATAATTCAGGCTCTCTGCTCCCTATTGCCTATGGAGAGAAGCAACTCTGACCAGGTCAGGGGCTAAGTCTGATTCATGTGCTTGCAGGTGCCATTGCAGGAGTTTTAGAAACCATTTGAGATCAACTTACAGATGAGTAAAATCAGATGAAATTAAAGTCATGCAAACAAGAAATGTGCTTGGAAGCCTTTCCCTTCTGAACTACAGGAAAAGGTGTGGTAATGAGCAGCAGTTAGTCCATCGCCCAGTGAATGGTTGTATTTTCACTGAAAGTTGGTTTGATGTTTAGAGGAGAGATGGATAATTAAGACTTCATCTTTCAAAATATTAAATATTGATTTGTAGATATTTAGCAGCCGGCATAAAGCTCTTCAGAGAACTGGCAGTAACTGTCTAAGAGATTATAAAAGATTTTACTTCTCCATGTAGAATTTCACATCTATTTTTTATTAAAATTAATGAAATTAGAGTAAAATAAATCAGGATGTAAACTTCTAGCCCTCTGTGTGTGTTTCAGTTCTGCTTTATGTGGCCTTGCAGAGTCAAAATGGAGATATGATTTCTTTTAAAGTTTATATTGGCTTTTGGCTTATTGAAGTGTCAGGAGGTTTATAAGCTCTTCAACTCCAATTTTGATTGTTTTATCCAACTGCTGTCACTTCTTATCAGTATTAAAGGCAGAAATCAAAGGCACAGGGTCCATGGGAAGTAGTGTTTCAAATGTACACTGCTGCTCTTTTTTGTCACTGTTGTGAACTATGCATCTCTGCTCCTGACAGCAAACCCACAACAAAATACGGAGGTGAGTTTCATACTTCATTAATTCATTTGTGAATCAAACAAAGGTGTTTTTAACTAGAGTGTATTTCTTTCCACCTGCCTAGTTCTTTCTTTATGACTTGCAAAAATTGCTGAAGTCCAGCAGATACCACATAGGGAAGCTTTGCTCTGGGCAGCCCCTTTGTCTCGTCAGCTTTTTGCTAATTTTACGCTGGGAATTGACACAATTTGTTTCAACAGGTGAAAAAAAGAATATTCCAGCTTAGTCTTGTGGATGTTTCTTTCCAAGAGAAACTCAGATTCATTAACTGGATTTGAAAACTTAAACCCAATTGTGATACTTGTTAGTCTGGGTAAATTTAACCAAATGTTCAGCTACCTGGGAGATGCTGGGAAGGGAAGAGTTAATTCTCCCTAGGCAGTGTCTGGGTGGGTATTATGAGGTGGTCCAATCTGCGTAAAAATAACCAATCTTGTAAATCAAGGATTTTATTAATAGTAAACCATTTGTGCATTAACTTTCCTTTTTTCTTTCTTTCTTTTTTTTTTTTTTGTTTTTGAGATGTCCATGCATTAGAAACTGACATGAATTTTCATAGTTATTTTACTTGGGTTAACAAGTGTATTGAATTTAAGATATGACATTTTCTGTGCTTTATTTGCAATAGTTTCAAGTTGATCAAATCTATTTCAGAATGTTCTCCATTTTATGCAGACTCACTTTAAACAAGTGTAAGCAAAATATGTTCATTTTACCACTGTATCAGTTTATTAGGTTTTAAAAGTGGATTTCCACTATACCATCAAAAGCAGTAAAGGAAAAAAGGGAGGAGCAGTAACAGAAAATCTATTTGACAGAATAAATAGTTTCTTTGCATGTATGTATATATAGGTGTGTGGGTTTATATGGGTAAAGTAATGGTGATGGCCCTGATGCAGACACATTTTAGCATTGTAATGACAAATTGTAAAAGATGACACACTTTAAAAATAGATGATGTTTATTGGAGACTTGATTATTTCCTACCTTCACCAAATGGAAAATTGACTGAGACAATAGAATCCAGCAAGTTAGAGTCCAAATTGAAACACTAAGTCATGTCTACATGGTAAGTAAAAAGTAATTAAAAAAAAAAGTCACAAATTTTAGAGGAGGGAAAAGAGAGAGACAATACAATTACAAGTCAATACTGAAATCTGACTTTAAACACTGCAATTGCAAAAAGCAGATATTTAATGAAAAAGATGATACAGTGGCATAAGCAGGGGAAAAAGACACTAGGGAGAAGCAGGCAAATCTGTACACTTGCACATTTCTAAGTAAGCATATATACAGGATATTTTTGAGTCTTTGGGGTTTTATTGCATTCTTTACCTTCTTTGACCATTTCATCTGGGCTATAGACCCAGGAGGGAAACATATTTTATGTTATTTTCATTTTGGCATTTTTACTGTTGAATGTTGTGCAGACTTAAATTTTTTTTGTGCTGAACTCTAGATACTTGAATCCTGAAGTCCTTTTATTCATCCTGTCATCTGTCATTGATGTAACTGACTTGTGACAATGTTGACAGAATTTATCTAAGAGTTTGCTGGATGGCGCATTTCATAGAACCAAATATAAATAAAAGGGTCCATCATCTGGGGGATATGGGATTGGAAGTCAATGGGTGTTGAAGGTGCTTAGTTTCACAAAGAGCTATTCAAGAACTCACACAATCCTCTCTTACAGATTTATCTCTTTATATATGACCACGTTCATATTCCCTTCAGATTGATGAGCAAAATGTTGTTCTTATTTTTTTCTTTCCTAGGACCTGCCAGATAATCAAATATGTACCTGCATTTCTTTCTGACATTTCAGAAACGCTAAATATTGTATTCTGGTGATAATGCTTTCTGAAGAAGGAAGGAGATGGCCCATTTAATAATGTATACTTCATTTACAGTTTGGAGTGTTAGCCAACTACTTGTGATGATACTTCTTCCAGTCATAATACTGATATATGCAGAGTTCTAACTACATTTTTAAATAGAAAAACAACTGAATGATACATTCAAAATAATTCATGGAGAGGAAATAGATGTATTTCAGCTTGGGAGAATATTTATGCATTATTTAACAGCAATAATGTTTGAATTCATACATTATGCAAATGCCATTATAATCAGGAAAATGAAAGAACTTGGACTGCTGCAACATCTTTAAATCTACCATTAGGTACTTATTTGTGCATATCATTTAATACTGCACAACGTTACAGTATGTCACTTGAAGAGAGAAGTTATCAGAGACTAACAGGTTATAAAAAAGTAAAGCTGATGAATCCTGATTGCTACCTTGATGCTAATGTCTATAAATTTATCAGCAAACAAGAGTAAAGGCTTTAATGGTAATTTACATAAACTTCTCTTCTGGAGATAAGTTACTGTGGTTTTACACACAGTTCACATTTCACATTGTGATCCTTGTCCATACCCACCCCCACATGACAGACCAACACACAGCGTGGGCTGACACTGCCAAATTGTATTTTCTAAATGTATCAGCAACTCTGTTCCAAAACTATCAAAACCAGCAAGCCTGATCATATAAAACCAAAGCTGCTTCAAGACAAAACCTTTTAAAAAAAAAGATAAAAGAGCCTATGACTTGGAGAAGAACATTAATAGACCTTCCCTCTTATTAATTAGTTCTATTTATACCTCTGCTTAACTAAATCCATAACCCCACATATGTATGTACATGTGTACTTCATTGCAGTGTTTTTGTACCATGTTTCCAGCAGAGTGGGCATGCACACATGTTGGCTGTGGGAATGGAAGCGGGGAGCAATGGTGTGGGCACTCTTGGCAGGCTCTGCCTGACCACTTCCAGCCTGGGAGTGGCCCAGCCCAGTCCCATCCTGTCACAGACACTGCTCAGCTGCCAGACACCGGGCTGTGAGTGGGGCTCACAGTTGTGTCAAGGTGCCTCTGGCATAGCTGGTCCTTTGGGCTCTTTGGGCCCATGAGAGGAGCAGTTGTCTGCCCTGGTGTTGGGTGTCTCCTGGTCTCTCCCTGACACTCCTGCTTTTGTTTCCTTTCTGTTCTCATCAATGTTTTCTCTTCCTCCCTGTTTTAAATAGCTTCTCCATTTCTCTCTTTACTCCATTGAACCAGGCTGTCCCAACCACATGGTCCTTACAGTACTTCACAGATTAATGAATTTCTCCTCCAAATCATATGTGAAATCATCTGTGGCATGTAGTACTCCCATGCTATGAAGCAGAAACACAGCCAGTCAGACCTCTGTCCTCAGAATTGTCTGGTGTATTATCTCCTACTCTGAGCCTAAGAAGCTGAGGATTCAGATGTGTTCAGGTCACTCTTTGGAACAGTAATCTCATGTTAGACTTACAAGACTGTCCTCTTGCAGTGGCATCAGCCTTCAGTAGCCAGGATGTGCCAGCACTCACCCTGTCCTTGCTGTCCTAGTGGGGAGAGCCAAGAAGGGCAGTGAGATGCAAAGCATCCTGTGAAGGCTTTGCTTTCAGCTCTGCCATTTGCCCGAGGATTTCACTTGTTGCTCATCTGCACAACCACTCTGGAACTGTCTTTGCATGGATTTGCTCTGGCTGGTCTCTGAAATAGCAGGGTCTCTTCCATGTGCACATATGAAAAGTAAAATTGGAATGAGATACAGGAAGAACAGAGCAGATAGGTCCTCCTTTTCTCGTGGAGAATGCTGGAACAATTAAAAAAACCAAATCGCAACTGCTTTTTTTTCTTTGGTCTGTTCTTCTTTGCCCTTATGGGAATGAGAAGTAAGCAGTGCTGATTGTCTTGTGCTTTTCAGTCTCCCGCCTTTGACAAATATATCCTGGAGGGAATGGACTATGGATGATTTTGCCGTATTGGAAGTAAACATTGTATCTGATTTTTTTCCTACCAAACTTAAGGAATGTTTAATGTATTGGCAGGTAAGATGAAAGACAAAGAAGTTTCCTGGTCAGTGATGGGCTCTTCCACGTCCTTTTTTGCATGGCTGACTTCTAGGTCAGCATTTGGGAAAACAAAGCCATCAGTAGTCAAAGGAGTGCATAGTAATGAAAGGAGAGCTAGACTTTCCCCTTGTAGTCCACGAGTTAACAAAATTTCTTCCGAATTACTCATGCTGCAAAACTCTTCATTTTAAATAACTAGTATTTCTGTTAGTTATAAAAATGAAAGCAAATAGAAATGAAGAACAATTGTACTGAGAGAGCACCCTATTTTCTTAACCCATTAAATAAAGCTGATCCATTACTTGTCGAGGAGTTATTTACAGAAAGGGACAACAGAGGGAAATTTACTCTTTGATTTCCATGTGTATTTGTTGTGTGGCAAGCAAAAAAGAATTTACATGCAGATGCCATCAATCTGGCATGTCTTGTAAACACTGTATTCCCCTAATAGCTCAGGAATTCAGAACAGATCTTGCAACTGGGTGGCATTTGGGCATATTTTGGGTATTCACCAATTTGACTCCAGTACACAGTCTGGAATTTTCACTGTGTTAAAGTCTTCCAGAAATTATTACTTTTAATGTCAGATTGGATGCAATAGTGTTTACTCCTCCATCATAAAGACTGTGCCAGGACTTCTGCTATAAAATCTCTATTGCTAACAAGAAAACACAATTCAACCAATATATTGTGCTCCTGGATAAGAACTGGGATGCAAGAATTCATCCTGGAAATTTTTGTTTGCAACGAATGATACTAATTTCTCAGAGTGCAAAATAAAGCATGAAGTCCTTTTCCTCGAATGTTAACTATTTTTTCTCTTTACAGCATTGTAGCAATCAGTTGTTCTAAATCTGGTTGGGAAAAGAGAGGGACAGTAGAATGCAGCAGGCACCACAGTGCAATAACAGCATGTGCCCACTCCACTGCCAACTGGAGATCACCAGCTGATGAAGAGGAAGAGACAGGGCTGTAGAAACTGGAGTCAATATGTCATGCAATGGTAAATCAATTAATGAGATATTAACTTTGGGGTGGTTATAGTAATGTCTTTAATGCAGACCTCTCCGTTTTACATGGTTTTAACAGTGATAGCTGAATGCTGGCTATACAAGAAGAAAGTGGAAGCTGGTTATCAGTGCAATTATTTTATGGCACTGTTGGACTGGTTGTTGTGTTGTTTATGCCTAGGTGAACTGAAGTTTTATTCTCAGACAGATTTCCATCTCCTCAGTGCCTGAACGCAGTGGCAAAGCCCAGCCTTAGATAGGACTACATGTTCCCATCACTTCGGTGCTTCCTCGTGGCTGGAGTGCTCCTTTTGGTCAGGCAGATGGTACAGTATTTTGCAGAAGCTGACCAGTGTGTCTGTGTTTTCCCTCTCAATACAGCTCCTGAGATGAAATTTCAGGAAGTGCCAAATCCAGCCAGGGCTCTGTGTGATTAACAAGGATGCCATCCCCACCACAGAGAAGAGCAAGAACTGTGGCAATTGCGGAGGTGCTTGGAGAGACCAAGAAAGTCAATGGTATGGTTAACTCTGAAGCTGTCACTCTGTAGAAATCATCTCTTCTGCCTAATGCAACCCTGTTACTTTGGCAGCTAGACAAACTCCAGCTGGAGGAAGCACCTGCTTGGCTAAGAGAATACACCCACCTTCTGCAAAGTTACCAGAAATTAACATCAGAGCTTTAGATTTCTATAGATTTAGAGGGTCTTCTAAACAATGCCCGTAAACTCAATCCAACCAAAAAAATTACGAAGTAACTTCTTTGGCATTTCTTTTAATGGTTCGGTGGAATGCCTGGATGGGGAAAAGCATCTCTGAGTAATCTCCTTTTCCCAGCTCTTCCTCCACTGAAGCAGGATTATTGCTGCTCTTACTCATTATAGTTTCTAATTGCACTGAGGATGTACTCCAAAATCCACTGAAGTCAACACAAAAATTTCCTGAGAGCCCAAATTACAAAGTTATGTGGTTTTCTCAGTTCAAAATCATCCAGTGTCTGGCCTCAGTGTGCCAGGATATGTCCAGAATACTTGTTTTCCAAAACAGAAAAATTAACTTTAACATGAAACTTGGCACTGACTTCAAAAGAATTATCCCAGTCATCTATGTTCTGGCAATCCTTGCTTACAGCACAGTTTTAACATATGTTAAATTTTATGCTGATAGTTTGCATATCCTTATACTAAATAAATATGTACATTTATGTACACTGTGATGTAACAGTGATTTACGTCTCATGTGACCATCTGACATTGTTTCTCCTAGGAATGGCTGTATCCCCTCAGCATGATGGGGAAAATGCTATTTCAACCTAACAGAATATTTTAATTTCAGATAGTCAAAATGGTGTATCTTTAACATAAGGTTGTCTGCAATTTGTGGCCTGACTTTCATAAGTTTGCTAATTCCTTTGGGTTTTAATTAGAAACACTTCAGCTACATTTCCCTAAAACATGCAAATGCTGAGGCTCCCACAAATGGTATTATTAAGATGGTTTCTTAATTGATTTTTCTTTGGGAACAATTTGGTTCTCTTCCATTTTATTGTGGCAAACACTGGCATTTGTCACTTCTACCAGTAACTGATGCTTTCTGCTTTAATAAATGCACATATTAGATGTTACTCTCTTTCTCTGCTTGATAGGTGTATAGTGCCAGGAAGAAGAAGGTCACAATGATGTTAAATTTGCTGCTAAGCAAAGGATCAGAGTGTAAATGAAATCTTGAAAGCTGGGAAATGAGAATGTGCAAGTGTAAATAATGTATTAATTATTGACAGCTAAGGGACCAAAGAGTTCTGGTTAGTAATGACATCTTCATTGTCACACTGCCTGACACTATCTCAGGTATTTTTATTTTAATAACAGGTTTTCCCCCCAAGATAGTAAGTATTTCAATTTACCAGTGTAACTATTGATATTTTTCTTTGGCTTTTTTTTTATCTTACTGCAGTCTAAGTGCTTGGTTCAGGAGGGGATGAAGGATAAGCAAATTCTTGTATTTTATTGTGGCAAGTGATATTAATATGGTACAAAAGAGATTTTTCTTATAATAAAAGAGCACAATACTGAGGTGCAAAAGAAGATTCCACCTCACTGGATATTTATGGATATATTTAGATATAGTTTTGGAAAAGACATGTGATAGCTAAGGGCTCAGTTTTGCCAACAGGCCTTCCCAGCACTGACTAGTGCTTAATATATGCCAGAAGCAGAATTGATTTCACCATGGCTTTCCTGATTGAAACACTAGTTATGTTAAGGAAAGGTGTTTATGAGGTAAAAGGCTTTTAATAATCTGTACTTTCCAAGCATTACACTAAGTCTAAGAGTAGTAGTGAATTCTTTAATATTTAAATTATTTTTATTACAAATTAGTGCAGAAAAAATCCCATGATCCCAAAAAGGTCTTTGTATAATATCTGTTTGCATAAGGCTGCTAGATGTAAACAGCTAAGAGCTTTCAAATACTGTGATTTAAAATGAAAAGAAAAAAAAAACAAACCAGAAACCAACCATCAAAACTAACAACAAATTTCCCACACCAAAAATACCTCCTGATCCTTGTTTGCCAAATGAGCTATGAACTTGTCTCCTCCCAGCCCCCCGGCAAGGGGCTACATTGCCCTTCAGCAACCCTGTGCCACCTCCAGACCTCTGTTGGTCCCCAACTCTTGCTTTAATCCCCCTGTTGACTTTGCCCATAAATAGCAGGTTTTGTTTCTTCTGTAGGTGGAACACACATCAGTCTGAGGAGGCTTCAAGGCTTGGGCAGGCTCTGGGGAAAAGCAGTGACCATGTGTTCCCTGGCTGGGAACCACATGGTGCAATGTCCCTGGATAGCAGAAGGTGCTCCTGAGGGCTGGAGGTTAAAGAAAAGAAGAGCCAACTACCTCAGATGCTCTCCAGCCCTGTGATAATTGTCTTTGCTTTGATCTTAGTGAGGAGAGTTGGGTGGCAGCTTTCAGTAAAATCCTCTTTCTCCTGAAAAATGCAGGTTCTGGTCTATAGAATCGCCTAGCAAATTTCTGTCAGCCCTAGTGAATCAATAGAGTTGATAAATCCTGGTATGTTGAGAACTGAAAAAAGTGAAAATACAATTTCACTGCTTTCAAAACATTGTTTTGCTTGATTGTGTTGGAAAGATCTTCCATCTGAAAAAGTCTGAGTTCTTTGATTAACAAATAGTAATGTTTTTACATAAGTTAAAATTAATGAACCGTTTCATCTGAAATTAATTTTCCACTTTTCATCTGAATAAAGCTTCTCTGGTTTTGGCCAGCCATGTGCTACTGATTCCCTGGGCAGCAAGTGCTTGGGCTGTGTCCTGCGGGGTCGGTGTGTGCCCGGGAGCTGCCGCCTGCACCCCTGCCCCTTGTGCTGGTGGTCTCTGTGGTGTGAAGAGCAGATCCGCATTGCAGGGATGTTCCCAACTTCACCACCTGCTTCCAGGGTGTTATTTGCAGGTGCCAGCATCATGGGAGAAAATGCAACTCGCTTTTTCCAAGTCTGTTGTTGTTTATAGAACATGTGTCTCAAACATTAAAAAATGCCATATGTGATGCTGAATATAGATCCTTCTTCCTCTGCCCAAGAATAGAACTTTATCAAAATGAAATTTCCTGCTCGTTTGAGCCAGTCTCCATAGCAACAGTACTGTATACCTGTGATGTACAGGCAGAAGCTGTTACAACCTCTGAACTAGGCAGAATGAGCTGTGCTCCATCCCCCTGTCACAGGCAGAAGTATCTCTCTCATGTATCCGTGACATGTATTTCTATATGCTACCTGTGTGTGGTCCATATATACAATCCTTTTACTCAGAATTACCCTACTTATATTTGGTAACTAAATACAAATATGCTACTTACATGAAGTTATACACTTGCAGAAATTCAATCTATTCTTGTCCTGAGGGAAGACTTTCCAATGCAAACGTTACACAAAAATAAAAGCTTGTGCTTACATTTGCTTCTGTAAGAATTTCCTAATTCAAAAAATTCATAAAATGCCTCACTCTTGCAAATCTGCCAACCTGTTAATAGTACACCATTAAAAGAAAAAAGCAACTGCATGCTGAATTATTTAAATATTATTTTAATAGTAAACTGGAAATAATTATGCACCTTTGGCTATCCAATATTGCAAATAGGCTATTGCTGTTCACTCCATAACTTTTAGTGAAATTGAACTCACCAATAAGAAACAAATGGTTGCATTTTAAAGCAACCAGAAATTATTTCCTCAGGTCATTCGTAAGGTAGATCATTACAGAGAAATGTTTTCTTATGCAAATAAAAAATAGCTTGCTAATGCAATGGAAATTATATTTTAAGCTTCCTACATTTATTAGCTTGTTTAAGAAGAGGCAAACTTCAAAGAAGGATTTTATTTGAAATACATGCAGGGTAAAAATCTACATAAGGCTGGCTATTGCTCTCAGATATACAGTATATGCCTAAACATATAGATGAATTGTCGCTTTCTCTCTTCTGACGTTTGTGCGTTCCTGTCTTTGCTTTCAAACCTGCCCTCTCTTCCCCTCTTAACTCAGCATTTCCCATATCTGAATGCAGGGCAAGCTGCAAGCAAAAGGAATGAAATATGATAGATGATGCATGCATCCTTGCAAAGTTCATTGCATCGGGTTGCCTGAATTTTTAATAACACTCCTTCATACACTGTGCTTGACTTTTTTTTTTCCCAGTGTTATTATATTCCTCATTTCTATGTCAGTGAAAATGGGGCTTCTTAGAGCAAAATTTCTCATCCTTGTTTAGCAAATGGGTGGACAACGTTGTTTTTCTTTTGCAGAGGACAGAGAAGCCAGGGCCTGGAGACTCACCCTTGTGCAGGCTGCAGTCAACACAGTGGTTTGGTAGCAGCTGGCAACAGGATGAAAAGGGAAGGGAACTGATCTTTTAGCCACACCTCGAGGACAGGAGGCAACAAATACATTTGGTATTTGTAACAACTATTTGCTTTATTTTCTCTTTCTTAACTGTGGTTCTTTTGAGATTTTCCACTAGGAAATATCTGTCTTATATAAGCTGCTAATACTCTGCTTTAGGCAGAACACGGCGCTTGGAGCTTATGTAGGCTGATTTCAGGGAAACTAGCAGCATTATTGATTTTCATTGGGCTTATTAGGATCAGTGTAACATGCACTTTTGCTATACTAGATTGTATTTGGCTTTCATCATGAAATCTCATTACACTAAAAAGAAATGGAAACAAGTTATGCAAGTAAAAGATTTTGCAGGGTACTCTAATGAAATTACTCTGCGTCTGCAAAAACACACTTTGTATGTAGGTCATTTAAACCCTGAATGCTGCTGGTCAGACTGTTCTCATTTGCTTTTGAAAATTAAGAATAAATTCTCCAGTCTTAGTGGAATTATTTCAGATTTATGCTAACATAACTGAAGGTATAACTTGGTCCTTGAAGTAGTTGTGCTGTCTGAATTCTGATGTTGAATCAATGATTTACTAGGAGACATGAGTCCCAGCTGTTTGCTTGCAGCTGGGATGGACGATATTACATTATAAAGGTGTGAAACACACGTGGCTGGGGGTGCACTCCTAGACCCCCGTCCAGGATGAGGAATGAACAACAAGCTTGTTTTTACCCTTTTTGCTCTTGTGGGACATCAGCTAGTTGTGATTTGCCTGTCGACATCAGTGGAGGAAACCTGAGCTGGCAGCACAGCGTATCTCCTCAGCACAGCATCAGAGGCATAAAGTCCCCCCTCCTGAAGCTCGGAGGAGATCTGGTTACCACCTCAGCTTCCCTGTTCTGAGACCAATTCACCAACAAAGCTCAGATGTCCAAACCCTGACTCTTCACCAGTATTCCTGTAGCTGCAGACAGTGCTGTGACTTTCTCATATTCTGCTGGCAGGCAGGAGGTTAAGTTGTTGTTGTGATTCCTAACCCGTAAGTGCCTGGACTCTTTGGGGAGAGCTAAACTCCTCTGCTGTGTCCTGATGCCACTGAAATAATGCACTCAGGGCTGTGCAGGGCTGAGGATGGCAGCAATGCCCTCTTGCCCTCAGTGGAGTGGCAGAAAGCCTGGGGCTTGTCTCTGTGGGGCCAGACTTTGTCTCATGGCTTGTCAGCTTGCAGGATGTCTGTGGTTTGTTTTTGGGTTTTGTCGTCTTTTTTTTTTTGCGCTTGAAATTGTCAGTAAGGAAAACATTTCTTCAAGTTCCATACTTACCCTATAAGAATGGATCAAGACTTTTGAGCTGTCAGAGAAAAAAATCATCCTTTGACATCTTTTAATGGTGCCTCTTAGAATAGCATCCTGATGGTCAGGATGCTTTTATTTTCACAGATGTCCTACATTTGCTGAAAGCAACATTCTTTTGAGAAAAGAATTTTGAAGAACTCTGAGAAGTAACTCTCAGGCTTCCTTTCCTAATACATTAGTGTATTTTCGATCATAGAGAAAAAGCTATGTAAGGTACCAAAGTTAGCAGAAAGCACACAGTTAAAAACCAGCCTACAGAATAGATGCTAAGAAGCACAAATTCAAGACAGAAACTTAGTTGGGGAGTACAAATTTTGCATTATTGACAGGCTATGTTTTAATGACATTGCAAAGTCAGCTCTTAGGCAGTCTTGAGTCATTCCCCATTGATCCAACGACATTGTGCTCTTCTGCTTGGAATTGCCTACTGTTTTGGTGGGGTTTTATGGAGGAATTTTGATAGGGACTGATCATGTCCTAGACATGGAGGCTTTTTTTCCCCCAGAATTTCTCAAACTGCAGCAAAATCCTAAAGGGGAAGCTCTCCTGAATATCCATGTGACTGTCTTATCTATTTCTGAAAAGGAGTCTCAAACTGCTGAACACACAGCTTTATGGAAAAGAGCTCTCCTGTGTTACTGACAATTAGTACACTTTTCACTTGCAAAATGGTGCTTTTTGCTAATGCTACAGTATTGTAATCAAAAGCACCTAATCCAGCTGATTAAAAATTCCCTGTTGGGCTTTGCTGACCAAATGAATACAATTAGAAAGACATTTCAAGTGGGGGATTTCCTGCAAATACTGATATTCATATACTTTAAATTAAAATTATGAGAATTACACATCAAATGAAAAGAGGTCTTATTCCCTGATGCATCTCAGTGAGACCCATTGATGATATGAGGCAGGAGAGATTTTATTCTATAAGTAAGGTAAGCTCTTCACTCAGATAAGGTAAGCTCTTCACTCAGATCTCAGCTTTAGAATCAAATTAATTGTGTGATGAAAGCATTTCTTTTTGACCCCCTCTCAAAGAAACCTAGCAAAAAGTAAGTCCCTTAAATAAGTTCGCTTATGTAGGGAATGGTAACAGGTGCTATGGGTTGCTGCTGAGATTTTGTTTGCCTAATATTAATCTAAAATAATTTAAATGGCATCTTAATAGCCTTGTTTTATGTCTCTTATTTTGATTTTAAAAATCAGCTCGTTCCCCTTAGTGCAGTTAATAGGGTCAGTCTGTGAGCCTGTGCTGGTTACCATGCCTTCAGTCATGTGGAATCCAAACAGCCATTATAATTTGTTTCTAAACAGATCAAGAGCTATTTACCATCTCAATGTTTTGTGCACAGCTGGGTGTCTGGCAAACATCCAATATCCATTAACATTTAAAAATTAGTCCCATAATGCATCTTTTCCGTGGCTTGAGGAGTATACACACTGACACATGTTGGGAACCAATTATATTTGCACCACCATTAGTCTGGCTGCATTCAACTTCCCAGTAAATGAGGACTAATTTAGTTTCCAGAATGGTGTATCTTAAATTCATGCAATGACCTTAGCAAAAGCAGAGTATCTGAAGATTTAAAGAGGAAGGAAATGTTCTGAAAGAATAATGCTTCCTTTTTTTTTCTGCCTGAACCATAAGAGTAGATTATTATATGACTGTTTCCAGTATCCATGCCTGGCCTTAAAACCAGACTCCTTTAATTCAATACTGCTACAATTCATGAGCAGAATTTAGTTGGGAAGAAATCAGACTAATATGGTAAACTAGCACACCCTCCTTGCTCAGATCAAACCTGCTAATGGACCTCTTTATAATAGCAATTTAGACCTGCCTGTAGCACATCTAACTCTTTAGATTCCCAACTGATTTTAAGTATTCTATTTTCCTACCAGCAGGAAAATAAGAAATACAGATTTCACAGTAAGTGCTGTCTACATTGCTTGTGAAATATATTCTAACAATGCCACGCAAGTGAAACAGCTTTCACAACTGACAGTTTGGCATAGAGGTTTAATGAAAATGGAGGAACACAAAAATATTTTGAGAAGTACATTTGCCAAACCTCTGCTGCTGTGAGAAATTTCTTCAGTAATAGGAGAGGTGAAATGGGATGTCTAGTTTGGTGGATGTGTGTGTAACACCTTTCCTTGCAGCGTGCCAGTGCAGCTCAGTAATCAGGTTCTAGACTGATTGGCTTCTGCTGCTGCTGACCGCTGCAACACACTGCACAAGGCTTATCTTACCTCACTTAGTCCATGTCATGCTGCTTTTTAAAGCTAAATTGCTCCTACAAACAGAACAGTATTCTGCAGCCTTTTAGAATTCGGAGATGGTTTAAAAATAGCCTTTTTCGTTAACATTCGTCTGAACCAGTTAGAAACTCAGGAAGGCAGGAATTTTCTAAATGGGCATAAAGCAAGACAGTGGAGAGAGGCTCCAGGTAAGGAATCTGCTTCCTCCTACAGCTGTGAACATCTGCAGTAACTGTCCTCTTTGCACAACTGGCTGAATGGAATTAGCTATAGGATTCTGTCTGGGATGAGGCTGCAGGTTTATAAGCAAGTCTATGAAAGTTTAATGTATAGAAATATTTATTTACATATGTTTAAAATGCAATATTTAATGTATATATAAACTTGTTCTTCAGTTACATCCATATAGTTCAGAATTAGCCTTTGTCAAGTATTTCTTTATTGCATCAGCACTTTTTTCCTTTTACTTTTTGTGCAAGAAAGTATCTTTCAGTGAAATGGCTTATTCCTTGAAGTTGCCCTTTTGAAAAAGTTCACTGTACGGTCAGTATTTACAGGTGCTGCTTAGAGTGTATTTCTCTCAAAAGGCATGGCTTTTTTTTTATTGCTTTCAGTGAAACCCATGCTTGTAGTCCCTAACAATAATACATTTTCATGCATCATTGGCAATACAAGGCTTCATTTAGACTATTGATTTACATTCTTATTGTATTAGGACTTGTTAGTGTTTCATACCTTCTTATGGTTTGGTGATTGACCTTTGCAGGTTTACAGTACATAAGCAATTAGCCAGTAATAGATTAAATTAATAAAGAAGATTCCTATCAAATTTTGGGAATTCACAAATCTATCATGTTATGGTACTGTCCGTTTCTTTATTTATATTCCACACAGTTGCAGTTGTAAGCTGAAGTCCAAGTGCAGTAAATCCTCCTGAAGACTCTTGAGTTACATGCAGGAAGAAGATGATGCACGGCGTGTTTATGATTTGCTGGGTATGTTGGGTAGGGATGAGAACTGGCAGGAAGGTTGAAATGTTTTCTTTTCCTGTCTTGACAGTCTCTTTTGTTTTTCAGCTGTGAGTTTAACAAAACAAAACTAGAGCTAATTTTAATTTTTAATTAAAGTCAATAGCTTATGTTCATGTTGATGTATTTGGTACAAAGAAGAATAAAAGAAAATACAGAGAAAAACTTGAAAGAGAAATGCATTTCTTCAGCTTAATTATTTAGTTTCCAACTAAGAAACAGCTCTGCAGACGCCGATTATCCTTCAGGGATATCTTAGAAGAAGTGAGCAATTAGCTTGATTTTCTGTTGAATATGTAGCTTGTGACTCAGTATGTGATCTATTAAAAAGATGATCATTCCTTTTAAACTGTATCCTGATATACATGGAGCCTGTTGCTGAAGGTAAAAGTCAGCGGAGTAATCTAGTCCATCACTATGTGAGACACAGCTTTTCTGCCTTGCTACACAACAAACAGCAGTAATTTTAGGTCTCCTAAGGAGTGTAAGAGTAAGAGAAGGGTGATGCTCTCCTGTTTAAAGGTAATCTGGGATAGTGCTTAACACTCTCCACAGCTTTAAGCATGCTTTCCCTTAGAAGCAGAGTGTAAAAGAGCGGCAAAATTTCTCTGGTGGAAAAAAAAGTCTTGCACTAGTTTCTGTAGGAAAGCTGTGACTGTTCTGCCCCCAGCAGCCTGGAGTCACATACAAGGCTGTGAACAGAGATCAGCAGCTTGGGAAATACAGGCAACTCAGGGTGCAAAAGGCTGTCTAGAGCGGCAATAGATGGTACAGCTCACCCTGCAAGCTGTCCACCTTCCCTGGGAGCTCTGGCCCTTGCAGGATCAGTGCTGTGATATGCAGCACCACAGTGATGGCACAGACTGCACTGGGCACACTGGTAAGAAACAAAGCAGTAACTAGAAGAAAGATTTTAAAAAGTTGTCTGATAAGCACATTTTCTGAATACCATCAGTGGTGCAAACTTGCCACTGCCCCACTTCCAGATTGCTGCTGCTACTGGATAGCAAATGCCCAGACTGCAAAGCTAGAGTTTGTATGTCTGCTGGCACTTCTGTTGCATAGCTGGGTGGAACATATAAATTCACAAAAAGCAGAATGCACATTTTTGCAGTGCATGTGTTGAGGTTTTTTTGGTTGGGATTTTTTTGTTTGGTTGATTTAGTTTGCTTTGTGTGATTTTTATTGCTATTACATCATTCAAATTCTACCACAGGGAGAAACTGGAGTGTTTGAGCTTAAAAATGAACTTCAGGTAAGTGACGTGCACGAAGGTGAAGCTTGCAAATGTACTGCCGGATTTCCTGTACACCTCAGTCCCGCTTTGAGCACCTCCATCAAACTGTGCTCCTCTAAAAACACACTGAGCGGATGCTCAACCCTTGATGAGCCTTAATTAGTAGGCACCTGCACTTCTGACATTGAAGCTCCCATGGTGTCTGAAATCTTGCTTCTGGTCATGTTTAGAAGTGCCACAGTCCTGTCAGGGCTGAGCAGTGTGCTACCTAACTTGTTCCTTCACCTGTAACAGGAACCCAATTCCTTAATGTTCCATGACAGCAAAATCTGGGTCTCATCCCTTCAAGACCAGACTGCTCTGAATCCTTTCTCCACCTTCCCAGCATACTAATGGAAGGGAGGAGCAAACCTGAATTGTGCTGTCTTTCCCAGAATTGTGGCAGGATGTTGAATAATCCCTCCTTTGCCTTTTTGCAGCTAATTTCAAGGCTGTATAAAAGAGAGGACATCTCCCTGACCTGTGCACCAGTGTGGCTGTTGCTAGTGTGGGCTCCCTCTGCTCCTGGTGTGGGTTGCTCCAGCCCACACATGGTAACAGCAGCTTGGCCTCCTCTGTCCCTGGTCCCATTGAGCACCCCATGCACCTCCACTTCAGCCTGATGTGGGCTGCCCAGCCTAGGGAGCCATGAGATCCAGCTATTTGTCTGACTGGACACAAGTCTTTTTTCATGGATTACAGTTGAAGTTACAGCTCATCTATGTAAGAATAAATATAAAATAGACTTGTACACCTCATCCTGTATTTCTTTGCAGTAATTATACATCATGATAGCTACTGGTACAAAATAGCCTGTCCTCCTCAAAGGTATATATATATATAACAGAGGATAATCAAGGTGAAACCTACTCGCTGCTTACACATAGCCCAGCAAAAACATCCCGTGTGGTTTCCAGGGCTAGCTGCAGTCCAGAAGCAAATTAGGTATTTTCTTGTGGCCAGAAGCCCAGACTAATAAACTCTGCAGGCCTAACTTTTCATACAGATGGGTTGTGGCTTCCTGCATTGTGTTTCCATTTGTATAGAAAATTATGCTGGATCTGGCATTGCTGGATCTCTGCCAAGGCTAATCAGCCTATCCAGCCACACAATGACTCCTGAAGAGCTCCTTAGTTCCTTCCTGTATTGCTGTTCCCAGGGACAAGGAAAAGCCCAACTCTGGATCACAATATTTATTAGTTATAGCTTTATTTGAATTAATTTTATTATTTTAGACACCTTGTGGCTGTGCTGGCTTCAGGAAGGTGCTGTGCTCCATGTATGCGGTGAGTGTGGGGTAATGCCAGCATGATGGCCATGCTATAGGTTTAATCAGCTCAGCAGTAACTCAGAGAAAGTCTGTGTACTGCCCAGAAATTCCTTCCATCCAGCCATCCTGCCAATGGACAAAGCCGAAGGTATTACCCATGTCATTGCTGCACTGAGGGGTGCACTGGTGCACCTGATATTGGGAGTACAGGGCAGTTTCTTACCAGAAACTTTGATCCCTGCATAAGGCATGGTGAGGAGTCAGGGAACAGCACAGCATCTTTTGTGAGTGCCAGGCTCCAGGCTCTGTGCTGGCTGCTCTGGTAGAGGGCAGGGCAGCCAATAGCCATGTGGGCAAGGGCTGGCCATGGGCAGTGAGCGGTAGAGGGAGCAGACTTCTGAGCTGGCACAGGTGTAGCAAGAAGAGTGGCCAATGCTGCCAAACACAGCCCTGAGAAGAAAAATGAGAGGCTGAGCCCAGGGAGCATCATCAGTCCCTTACAATGAGGACTGTTCTCTTCTCAAGTGGCATCACCTCCCTGCACTCAGGTGTTCTGCCCTGGGATTTGCTTCTGGAGTTTGCCTCACACAAGTCATGGTGGGCCTTGGAGCTCCTTTTAGGAAGTGAATCTAGTGCCCATAAAAGACTGTGGCTTTTCTGGTTCTTCTGAAATGAACCCTTCTCTTTACTCAGGATATATAAACTGGTAGGCCAAGGCTCGTGCCAGTGTTGGTGAACTTTGGTATTAACTTCTTTGGCTTTATTTTTTTGAAGGAAGACAGCAATTAGGATGGAGTATGGAGAGGTTCTCTGCACACTTTGCAAATTGATGCACACCTCCTGAAAGGTTTGTGCAATTGCTAATTGTAATGTGACTTTGGTTTTTTGCAGCCTGAACAAGGCTGAATCCACTGTCAAAGAACTGCTTTGCTCTGTCCTCCCCCAGCTGGGATTCATGAGACACCAGAAAATGGACAAATGTGCCCTGAGCACAACTGTACTCGTTTTGGCTCAGCTCCATTGATGGATTAAGCCATGGTTCATTAAGCAGTGGCTGCTGTGGAAGTTACGGTAACATTTTGTGTGAGGCTGCCTCACAGAGAGCAGCACAGCATGGGGTGTGTGGAGATGTTGTCCGAGTGCACCTTGGGGTCCTCTCAGAGCTGGCATGCCACAGTGCCCATGCTGTCAGGTGCTTGTTTGTTTGGCTGCTTGCTTTGAAATGAAAACTAGTGAGTGGGAAAAGCTCAGCCTCTTTCTTTTTCTGTGTGTGTTATTTTTCCTGTTGTTGCGTTTGCTCTTGAGTAGCAGTACCTGTGATAAAGCAGTGCCCAGTTTAGCTTCTATGCCTCATCATAGAAGGAAAGATTCTCATAGGTATAAAGGACAGAAGGTCTACCACACCTCCCTGAGGAGAGTCACACTTTGCTCTGCCTTGGCAAGCCCCTCTGCAAGGGTATGTGGCCAGATCCCTTTCTCTTGTAGTGCTGGAAATTATGTTTTGCTTGTCTCAAAATTTAGGGAAAGGCTCCTAGAGAGCAGGGTGTGTGTTTGTGTGTGCTCTGCATGTGCCTCGTTAAAAGAAGGCAGCTGGAGCTGCAGGGCTGAGCTAGGAGGGTCTCCTTCAAGCATTAGTACCAGCACCCAAGAGCAGTGTGGATGCTCAGCCCCCGCCTGGGGGATCAAGCTCAATGATTCTGAGGTCCTACAGCTCCTTGCTTTGCTATTACTCATTCTGGGCTAAATGAGCTCCTGGCTCAAGAGGAATTTTAGAAGTGGTCTCACCGGGACCAGAAAAGTTGTGATTTTCTATATCTTAATCTCAGTTAAAACCAGTTAGCAGGTTTCTAGTGAAAACTGAAACTTTTTGAAATCAGGAAAATGCTAGGAGACAGATGGGTGTATGGGATGGCTATGAAAGGCAATGATGGTGAATAAAGCCCCATTGAGCAGAGGCAGGATCTGCCATAGCAGTGGGGTGCTGGCGGGGCAGGCATGGAGAGGGCTTCCCTGCGGAGAAGCACAGCAAAGTGCTGTGGTCAAGGCAGTGAGTGCTGGGCTTCACTAGAGATTTGACATATGCCAAGTGCATTGCTTGTGCAAGTCTTTTACATCTCAAACAAGGAGTTAAATTAATATGTAAGCCATTGCTCTATGTTTATGCTGAAATGTTACAGAGGAATGTTCTGACCCAGAGGAGCGAAAGTACTAATTTTTCTTAAATACTTTTGTAGAGAAATAAAACTATAGCTTATTTCCTGTTATATGTCTGAGAGGCTGCACAAGAGAGTTAAAACTGAAGGGCAGGAAGTATTTAAAGGAATAGGACCTCTGTCTGGAATGATTCAAGCTTAAAGATAGGACATTGCTGCATTTTCAGCTAGAGCATCACTACATTGATATTTTTGACATTTTGGAGTAGCAGAGTGAAAAAAAAAAAAACAGAAATCTTTTCAATCCATTGAAAAATATCTTCCTGGTGTTTTACCGGGGTGCTGAAAGACATTTCACAGAAATATGTATATGTGCAAACACATATATAAATCTTAATCTTCATTAGTGACAAAATCTGGGAGGAAAACAATATGGCAAATGGAACTACTATAAATGGTACAAATCCATTAAAGAGTGTGAGTAGCAGGAGGCTGCTTTTGTGTTGAATGAAAGTTCACTCAACCTAAGTTGCCTCCAAACACAGAACTAACCGAAGAGTTTGGATTTAACATTGACTGGACAAGTCATATTTCCCCTTAATGAGGCTCAGCTCTGAAGAAAAGGTGGAAAAGAAAACAGTCAGTCTGATAAGCTGTGCAGTCCAGTAACTGGATGAAGCTGAGACACTGATGGCATTTAGGAGCAGCAGAAGAGACTTGTAAGCAGGTTGGCACGTGCCAATTGTTTTCTGTATAGAATTTCCTTAATACATGTTTTAGCTTTCTTCAAAATAGAACAGGCAGAAAAACTGGTTTGTGGATTCTGGGAATTTTACATGTTTTACTCCACAACCTGGTAGGTCAGGGGTGGCTTTTTACCCAGAAAACAGTTTTTCATGCCTAAAAATTTTGTTGTGAAACTTCAGGAGCCACCTTCAGTGTTACTCAGTGACTTAAGGAGGTTTGGAGGCCCTGAGTTTTGGAGTGAAATAGGAGGAGTCAAGTGACAGCTACACAGGTTTAATCCCGGTAAGTCCAGAGCAGATGGGAGATCAGTGCAATATTTAAAGCACAAATATTATCTGTGGGTGTTTTCCAGCTCTTATCAAGAATTCGTGGAGAATGTCTTTAGGTGTAATAGAAGCCTATAACCATTGTGGAAGTCCAAATTTTAATGATGCTGATGATTAATTTTTCTGATGTGGCTTAAGACCACACATTATCCTTGATTTTATACTGATTGGACTTCAGGAATAAACTTCATTGTGAAAACAGGATAAATTTAGTTTATAAATAAAAGTGTTTGGGATAGACAGCTCTAATCCAGCCAAGACAGTGCAACCCTTTTTCCTAGGTTAACTTCGATGCAGACTGCAGTTACAAATCAGTAAAAATTTGGAAGATAAGTGTCCTGTACTGTTCATTTTATCTTGTAGATGAAAAAAAACTTTCCTTAAAGTTTTGAATTTGGCATTCACTTTTCTACTTGCAATGTGCTTCTAAGGCTGTATCCTGCCTCTTGGCCCTCCCTTTTGTAGCTCAGCATCCCAAAGGCTACAAGCTGGCCAATGCAAGATAACTATTAACAACATTTGGGAAATCAAAAAGTGTTTACATTTTGGATTACCAAAATCATAGTGGGGTTTTTTTGTGTTGTTGTTGATTTTCGTTTTTGGTGGGGAGTTTTTTGCTGTTGTTGTTTTTGTTGTTGGTTTTTTTTTTTTAATCTACTAGGAAAGTAGCTTTTAGTAATAAAATTAGTGTTATACTTGTTTAGTATGCCTGAGAGATTGTGGAAGGACATTTGGGATTGGTCAAACTGCAGCTATGCAGAGAATACATCACAAGCAGATCGCTGGCACTGTAATACTTTCAAGTCAGGGTAAGAACTAGTAAGAAAGACCTCACCAACTGTCTGTGGCAAAATGAATCAAGTCGACTCTGTCAGAAGGTTCTTGAGCTTCTAGCAGGGCTGGCCATTACATCTGTTGTTTCTTACCAGTTGTTTATAGATTGCAAGGTTGCACCAGGATTTTTTGGCTCTAAGTAGTTTAAACATATGTGCACTAAGTAGTGTAAACATATCACAGAAAAATTTCGCAAAGAACTGACAGTGTCATTAATTTTTTTTTTCATTCACCAACTAAATACAGTATTGTCCACTGGATAAAATTACTGACATTTCTCAAGTTGCCACCAGCAGAATTCTTGAATTCCCAAATACCTTAAAATAAATGTTATCCTCATACAATTTCTTCAGGGATCATAGTGGTACTACTACTGAGTTTCCCAAGGAAACTCAATCTATGCATTCATGCTACAGATATGTAAACTCACAGCTTTTCTTCTTTTTGGACTTTTCAACTATACCAACCAACTTCAAGTAAGTGTGACAGTATAAATACCTCAAAAATACCAAATTACCACAGGCTCTGTGGTGATCTTCAAAGCCATCACTTAGGGACGGGGGGTTTTACAGTTACCCTGCAGCAGCAGGACATGTGGAAGGGGGACAGGTGACGCTCCAGCCCTGGGAAAGGCTCTGGCTGGAGCGCGAGCTGTGTGAGGCACCACAGCACCCGGGGATAAGGTGTGAACTCCATGCACTGCTCCTGCCACTCCCAGAATGACTCGTTCACACATGAAAACCTGTTTTCCAAAGAGACCTTATTGACTTCCAGAAGAATAGACCATGTCCACGTGGCTACCTCTTGAGGCTGGTATTGCCTCACTAAGCATTTTTCTGGATACACATGAGCTGGCCCAAGCAAGGAGTCCAGGCTGTTCTTCTGTGATACCTTCTCAGGTGGCTAAGGATGTCTTTGTAAAGGCCCGCAGTACTGAAGTCATACACAGTACTTCAATAGGGTTTTCAATTCTTTTGGGGAAGAGAGAATGCATTATAATAATGTCATCAGCTGGAAACCTCTAGAAAGTACAGCTGGTTCAGATTAGGCCTTCTGTAAGCTCCCAAGTTTTTATCACTGGTTCAGTTCAGTCGTGATTTGTTTGTTTGTTTTAAATAGATGCAGTGATGCCATGCCCAAGGCATGTATTTAAGGAAGAATAGGGCTCAATTAGGTCTTATTTATTATTGAGAAATAGCTAGATTGGCTGAAAACAAGATATCCGAATAGAACTGTTTTGGCACCAGCTGTACTTGTGTGTTTCTGCCTTGCCTAGGTGTAAGGTGCAAGCTTTTCTTGTATATGAGATTTATCTTATACATACATGCAGAAGTGTTTGGGTGTAAAGCAAATGTGGATGCAGATCTCCACATTCTACTAAAAATACCAAAAAAAAAATAAAAAAAAGTTTTTTGCAGATTAAAAAAATCTCAAGAATCTCTCTTTTTTTTTTTTTTTTTTTTTTTTAACCCTACAGCCTGTATCTTCTTTGATAGAACACCTGTGATAGAGCTCCATTAGCTTTCATTGTGATCTCCAGCCTGGACATGCAACACTGAGGATAGGAGCAATGGCTCTGCCCTCCTCACATGCTTCACGTTGCTCCCGCCTCTTTGCTTTTTCAGGAGCCTGTCTCTTCCACGTAGGTAGGGACGATGTGCCATCTGTTGGGGAGATCAGCATCCCCGAGCTGGAGCCCTGCAATTCTCCTAGACAATATAGGAAATGTATTACTAGAATGTAGCAACTTACATTTGCATTTCACACATTTAGCTTTGCTTCACACATTCCCTTCTCTCAGACATGATAAAGGGAGGGAACGCTCTATTTCTTGTCAGCGTGGATGGATGGCACCCCTAGAAGAGTATGCATTTGAAGCAATATGTTCTGCATCACTGACGTAAGCGAAGATGCTGTTAAGGCCAGGCAGGTTTGTTTTCCTATTCAGTGCTCGTGAGCAGGGCACTCGGGGACTTGGTGTCCTTGAATTTAAAGAAGATTGAAATGCTGCATTGTTCAGAAGAAAAGGGAAGAGGATGGGAACAGATGATGCTGCAGCAGACAGTAAACACTTGATTGCAAGAGCTGAATAGGCTTGGCCTACATTTTGAATCTCACCATGGTCTCTTTTATTTCACCCATTTTTACTCCCTGACTCTGCCATCAGTTCCAGGTTTACTCCTGTAGTTTCTCACACATTTTTCTTCAGGGCTGCAATGCTGACCAGGCATCTTGAGAGAAGAACAGTCCATGGCCAAGCATTTATGAATGAGGGATACCAGGGTAGTGATGTATAGTAGATAATTTTTCCCTGTCTGTGTTTAGTCCTTTTAAGATTGAAAATTGTTCTCACTTGGTAGTCTCTAAACTGTCATTTCATACCACGTGGCGGGGCTGGAATGGTCAGTGTGCAGAAATGTTTCTTAATTTCTAAAAGGAAAATTTTGTGTGTAGCAAGCCCTATCCTCTCCCTTGCCCTACTCATCAATCAAGTCCATCACTCCCTCTTCATTTCCCATTCCACCTGGGGAAGGCATCGGTGTGGTGAGTGCTAAGTACTGAGCTCATCTGCAACTTGCCAGAGCCAGTTCTGTTATTGTTTGTTGACTGCTTACTTCGGAATAGCTAACAAACGAGGAGTGAATGAGGGAGGTAACACTTGCAGAGAAAAGGCATAGTAGTTCCCAGTGTTATTGCTTTAAATACCCAGATTTTTTTTCAAATCTGTCAGTGGAGACCAAGATATATGTAAAACTATAGATAAAGCTAATATGGGAAAAGAAAAATGCTGGTGTTTTCTAACTGATATTTGACAGGAATTACTGATTCTAGTTCTGTGCAGATCTAAGTTCCTTGCTGGAGCTGAAGGAAAGAAATGGGGACAAATTCAATTCAATGCATTTGTTATAGAGAAAATAACTTTTTTGACATATGCACAGGGCTTGTTAAATGCTTTTCTCCTGCAAAAAAGGTCTCCAGAACTTAAAATTATAGCTGAATTTACAGATGTTTTGAGGGAATTTTGAACCTTGTCTCCTGTCTCCGTTGGATGGATGATTAGAACAGTAGCAGTAGCATCCTTTCATCCTTTATATACAAACCAAAACATTTTTTGTCAATTTATTCAATACCTTACAGTTGATCCCCAAGGTATCTCATAGATACATCCTTGAGTCTGATCTTCCTTTAGAATGACATCTTAAAAATATATAAAATATGTTACTATCTGATGCATACAAAGGCATAAAACAGAGTATAAAGAATGATGTCTCCATTCTTCAAAGACAACAGCATTTGCCAAACTATCTTTAAATTTCAATTTGCAAGTTCTGTAGGATGGCTTTACAGCTAAACTTCCATCACTAATTCATACAGATTGGTGGGATTTGGTCTGTGGATTTGACCTCTGGCCGTGCTTACACTCGGGACATATCTTGCTTACAGCTGTTTGGAGAGAACTACAGGTCTGCATCAAACGATGCAGACTTGATGATGAGCAGGCCTGAAGCGTGGACCTGTGTATGTGAATACCACTTTCTTCCCTGTAACATCCCCACCACAACCAGAGACCACAGTCTAATATGTGACATTTCGTGTTCTGCCCTTTAATGTTACCTGTAACTTTGATCGGGGAGAGGGAAGGGCTTGAGAAAGATAGTATGAGACCCAGCTAGTACACATGAAGATCTTGCTAATCCAGCAACTACAGACATGAAGGAGAGCTGATGGGTTGTACAGGAAGGAGTGGGACTACCACCCTTGGGACTTATCCTAGACAAAACATCCAAATGTGGGAAAGGAGGGTAGGGGGCTGTCCTGAGGAGAGGTCTAGAGAGGTGGGACAAGTGTATGGCACTGTGTGAGAGGCCACTGCCCCAGCCCTGGGCATTAGCCCCACAGCACAAATTGCTCAGTTGCGGTTCTTGGTGCTCTGGATTATGTATGTCCTTCCAGCTCCTGATGCTGCAGTGTGTAATATCCTGCATGGCATTAAGTCTGGTGGCAATCCCCAGTGCAGGTGCTTGTAAGATCTGTGCAGTGCTCAGGGACCAGCAGTAGAGCAGATTGGAGCTAGGGAGAGACAGAGTTTCTTATTTATAGACAATGTTAGAAATACCAGATGTATAGCTTAAGATCAGACCTTGTCCTAAAGAGACAGGAGCTTTCCCTCCTTCCATTACTCTGCAAGGCAGACTTCCAAAGGCCTCAGCTTTGTTTCACTCTATGTGTTCATTACTATTTTTTAATGACTGAATTCTCACTCAACCACGAAATAATTTAGGGAAAACTGCATTAGCAAGCAGACTTGCTAAGTTCATAATTAAGGTATTTTCAAATACTATGGATGGAAATTAACTTACCGTACTGTCTCTGGAAACAGTGCAGAAGGCAGCAGGTTGTCTTGTGGAATATTTATGAAATACTTGCTAGTAGTGGCTGAGGGCATGGACAAATCCATGGCAAGGCAGCAGTGAGGGTGCTGGTATTCGCGTAGCCTGGGAACATTTATTTCCAGAGTTCAAAGAGAAATCACCAGACCATTACTTTCTCTTCCCTGCCTGCAATAACTGAACAGGGTGCTGGTTTGGAGGGAAGGCCATGCCACACTGAAAGCTGCTGGGGAAGAGGGTGACACCGTCCCTGTGATTGGTGCTGCCGGCTGTGGGCAAAGGTCTCGGAACAGCTGCTCCACAGCGGGGAGAAGGTGGGTGACACAGGAATTTCACATTAAAATAATTGCATCAATCTGTGGAAGCAAAGTGAAGAAGGCAATTGGGAGGTGGGTTTTAGGTTCATTTTTAAGATGTCAGTGGGGAAAAGTTTTGTGTCCTCCTTTCATATGAGGCTACGTTGAGCCTAGCAGGGTTAACCTTAATCACAAAAGGCATCCACACTGGTAGTGAAGATGTTGACAACCTGTCACTGAGATATGATGTCAGGATGTGAGAGTTAGGAATGGAGATGATGTTCTGTATGAGTACAGGCACTAGCCTGGTTGTGCCTCTATCAGGCTGGCTTGTGGGGAGAGCAAGAGCTAACAGCTAACATTGTTTTATGGCCAGTACATGTGGTAAATAAGATTATCTGTAATGAGATTAGCCTTGGACAGACTAAACCACTGATGAGTTCATCTTGGTCTGAGGAAATCCTTAAGCAATTGTAGCACTAGAGAGGATCTGAAGTGGTGCTGGCTGTCTCAGGCGTTCTGGGAAATAGTGGCTTCTCCTTGGATGGAAAGACAGCTGTTGCAGGTAACGTGTGGCTGCAAGTAATGAACCTCATTGTAGGCATATCATGCAAATGGACGTAATGAGCTTCAAAGGATCATCTCTGGTGAAAACTGAGTGCAGTTACAGCTGGAAATATTTATGAGGTGCCATGTATTGTGCCCAGAAATGGGAGGTTTGTCACCAGCTGCTCCCTTTGCTGGGTGGTGGGGCACGAGTGGAGAGAGGTGGGAGCTTTGTGTTTTGCCCGTAAGGAGCAGGAGATGGGGCAGGGTGTGTAGAGCCCCTGTGACCCAAGGGTGTCAGGTACTGACCTGCAGCCTCCCGAGGGGGTATTGGCTGGAGGTACATGAAACAGATGTTATTGGGGGGCAAGGAAGGGAATTAATGCAGCCTTAAATAAACGCAGCTGGAACAAGACACCTGACAGCATGTGTTTGTGCTGTCCTTGAACAAGCAGACTTTTTATCTGGGATGGATTAAATTAGTTATGAGTTTAAGTGAAAATGCACAGGGAAAAAAAAAAGGGCAGTCCTCTTCAGAGGAATAGTCCTGCGTTGCCACATCATTTTCTCAGTGTGTTGCATACGGCTTCTCTAGAGGGGCCTCACATAGAAAACAGCACCAAAAGGCATAAACCCAAACAGGGATTTAGGAGAGCAGGCCCAAACCTCTGCAGGGTAGATGTGGGGTGTTCCCACTGGAGGCACAGTACCACTGGGCAGAGCTGGACATGCACTATGCAGCCCCAGCCTCAGACATGCTTGTATTTGCTGATGTAATCTAAGTCACTGACTCTGACCTCCCATACACTTAAACCATCCATTAGATCTCTGTGGTCTTATGTTGGTGTCAATTAAATTAAAATCTGTCCATGTAGAGCTGTTCCAATGCAGAACTGATCTGGTGGTGGGTTCATGCCAGCTCAGTGTTATCCATCCAGTCTGTTCTGCTAGGAATAGCCCAAATGTCTCCCTTAGCCTGAAGTCTCTGCTACAGTAATACACAAGGCAATGGCAAATGATCATCATTTTAGCAAACATAATTTATATTCCTGCCACTTTGACCCTTTATTTCCTTGGCCAAATCTCACTGTCATCCATCAACTTTTGATATTCAAAATCTAAACAAATTTGGTAATTTTTTTTCCAATCAAATACAAAATAGTTTTTCTACTTTCAGTAATTAATCTTTTTAACACATTTAAATTTTCTTTTAACAGAAGAAAATATGACCTAAAAATCTTTGAAGCCAACCTACTCTTTTCTTTTCCTTTTGCTTTTCACTAAACACAATGTATGTAGTGCCAGACTAAAATTATGCTGCTTAAACTTGATAAAATACTGCATCAACAACAAAAAAGGAAAATATGACAGAGAAATGAACGTAAAGCAAAAAAACTCATAGTATGCCGGGAAGGCTTTTATTTTCCATCTCACATTACGCAGTGTGCAAAAGTATCCAATTTGAAAAACTGACTCAGAGCAAACTGCTAGTGAGAGAGGAGGCATGAAAGCAGATACAAAACTACTCACAGACCCAGATTAAGTGAGCTTCTTGCCAGCCCTCCCCCCACAGCATATTACAGATCAGAGAATTAAGCAAGCTACGTCCTGCAGCGTGTGTGCGTGAGTCACACATCAGGCATGTAGCGAGGGACACAAATTCATCTGGGAGATTTTCAGGGCTGGCAAGGCCTCACCGGGGTCATCCCCTGATCTCCAGCATCACCCGGGGCCCCACTCAGCTGTACCTGCCCTTGGCCCAGGGCCAGGTGAGCATCGTTTGCTTTGAAGGGTGCCAAAAACATAGATGAACTAGACAGAACTGTTCAGAGTATTAAATTGTCTCAGTGCAAATTGAGAGCGAGCATATGAAGAGGAAGATTGGTATTTGCTATATTTCTCTTTCTCAGAAACACTATTAGTGATCTCCCACTTCAGCACTTCACTTGTTGGTTAGTCCCCATTCTCCAAATGCCACTATGTCACAGAGGGAACATCAGCCCAGAAATAATTAGTATGGCAATTTGGCGCTCACTCTTCAAATTACATCTAGCAGTTGCATGCAAAATTGTCTGTAGAAATCATCTGGCTCTTACCAAGAGTTAGTTTAATAATGGAGCCTGTTTTGTTACTGCCACTATTATGTTGAAGTCTGTGGTTAAGAATTATTTTCCCATTTTGCTGATGGAAACATCTTCTAGCAAAAGCAAGAGAAATTAAGCCTTTTTGGCTACACTGTGCCTTGTTGAAGTGAGGAGTCCTGACAATGTCTGTTCAAAATATATGTTTGCTGATACTGACTCTCTGAGGAGACCCACCCAAATGCTGTATTTCATGCACATTATAGACTACTGTAGCTCTTCCCCTTATCACTAATTAACTATTAATTGGCAAAGAGACAACAAGGTCTCTCACTTCTTATGTGACTGCTGAGCCCAAGCTGAGCTATGATTCTTCCTGGTACAGAGAAGTAAGAATAGCAGGAGAGACTAAAAGACAACATTTCCCCCCAAAGAGGAACCAGCTCATTGTTGCAGTGAGATACATTGCTCTTGACTTGAATTTGATTCATCTCCATCCTTAACAGATGTTTTCAGGACACTTGTGAGAGAAATGCAGACTGTATTTTTCTTTCTGCCAAAAAACCCCTCTTGAACCTCAGAAAGGTTCTTCAGCAAAATAGGATTTTGCCCCAGCAAAATCAGTTCCCTGAAAATGTCCCAGTCCAGCATGTCCAGCATCATCCCAGCAGCAGTATTTTGCCTGGCCTTCAACCACCTTACTAAGTGACCTAGCAGTCAGCATTTCTCATGACAGCAGGAGTTTCTGCAGCAGACCTTGTAGGTGGGATTTTAAGAGCGGGAATAACAGATAATGACAGGGCTACGTCAAAGAAAAATACAACTTCCTTGTAATATGGACAATACAGGATTTCTGAAGCTGCTTTCAAAATGAGTATATCCAGCAGTGCAGAGCCTCTGGAAAAAGAAAACAGGCAGCAAGTGTACTAGCTGAGGAACAGTCAAACAGTAAACAGCAAGGAATGGGGTGGTTTGCATGTGCATCTGTGTGTGTACTCTTGCTTCTTGGGCTTTGCACCCCTGCAGGAGTTTTTAGAGAACAGCAGGTACTGCACATCAGATGATTCTCTGCAGCTGGACACAGGCACATCTTTAGCAAATGCCAGGCAATGCAGGTTAGTTTGGGCGTATTTCCTTGACTTAGTAATAGGCTTAATCCTGTGACTATGCCCTAGGTGACACAGGTGTTATGGGTTTTGAAGATGTGGAATAATGAAAAGCTTTAAATGCACACTGTGAATATTTCTTCACGTGGCATGTTCTGCTGTGTTGTGTTTCACTACTGATTTTATTTCATGTGTTGCTTTCTTCCTATGGATTAAAAGCAGTTGAGCCTGATGTCATGCCAGCTGTGTGGCCAAGGAGCTGGGTGGGGAGGGAGAGAGGAAGGTGTGATTTTCACTGTCCATTTATTCCTTTGTGTTGGTGCTTGCTTGAACTGCAGTGCAATTAACCAAACACCTGATGCTTATGCATTAGGGCACCTGATGGTGTTTGTAATGGTACTAAGTTATGAGCACTCATGGAATGGGGTGTTGTTCTAATTGTCATACTTTTCTTCTGGCAGTCTTTAAGTCCCATTGGATTAGTAGCTCCTATAATGATTATGACTGTCAAATTAAGCCATCTGTAAACATTAAAACTTGCTAGCTCTCAACAAATCTACAGCACTCATGTCTGGGAAATAAGTTCTGCATCTTTTCAGCTGGCTGTCAGGAGAAATTCTCAAATGGTTGGCGTGTGCCTTAGTTCCTTCCTTCGGGAGCATCCTCTCCCTGTGCTATCACAGCTGGTGTCTTCTCCACCCTGCCGCTGCAGTCCTTGGCATTCACACTCTCTATGGCCTTGACATGCCACGTTACACTGGTGCCTCAGCCTTTCTGCAAGCTTGTTTTGGTAAATACTATAAAGAAGTCGTTTGACAACACAGTCATTTGAATCCAAAATGCTAAAGCAGAAGTGACAGAGTGGCTTCACCACTCTGTTACTGCCAGCTTCTTATGTTCATTCTACGTATGCTGTTATTGCATCAAAGTGATATTTTTCAATTAACAAATAAAATGAAGAAGGAAGCCTTCTTTGATGCTTTCTTCTTCTCTTGTGACTTGTGCCACACACTCTGGATTGCTATAGTTCAGTCTAGTAAGCAGTGAGCACAGAAAATACCAAAGGCTTTGGCTGAATTGCCAGTCAGGACAGGCAGAGCCCTCCAGGTGGTGGGGTGGCTGGGCCAGAGGAGGTAGCTGGTGTGGGCCTCCTGCCCTGCCACAAATGGCTGGTGTGGGCTCTGCCTGAAGAGTGTCAGTAGGCTACCCTGAGTGGCAGTCCCTAATTCATGGCTCTAAGTGAGTCACAGATGAGTTACAGCCCTCCTAGCAGTGAGGCAGTCATCCCAGCTCAAGTCCAGGAGCGACTTGAGCTTAAAAGAAGTCTGTATTCCATGACAGAAACCAAAGGCTGGGCTCACTGGGTGCTGTTCATCCTTACTCCTTGCAGCAACCATGGAACATGCTACAGGGGCTGCTCAGAGCAGTGTCACCAAGCAAATCTCCTCTCTGTAACTGTCTGCAGCCTTGGGCTGTGTCCTAGGTGCACTGCAGCAGTGCCCAAGCTCCCCTGCTAATCTCCAGTGCCAGCCTGCCTTCATCTAGACAGGTCCCTGCCATTCCACCTGGTCTGTTGGTAAGCATGGTGTATAACTAATTATGCAAACCAAAGGTACAGTGTAATACTACATGGTGGGTTGCTCACACCATATCAGCAATGCTAAATGCCTCCAGGCTGCTTTTCAGGTGCAAGGACAAGGCTGGAACAGAACTACTGAGGAGAGGAGGAGAACACAAATCTCATGGACAGGGTGTTGGAGTTGTCTCCCTTTTTTGCCAGTTTTAAAGGATCAGCTGGCTGATGTCATGGGCATCCCTGTGGGAAAGCTGGGTCAGAGAAAGCTGGCATATATCATAAGCACTTTAAGTGGCGAGACTTTTGCTTGCTGTTGTCACCATAGAGTGGCTGGGTGAGCAGCTCACTGCCTGCTGTGAGATGGGCTCGGGGGCTTGGCTTGAAAGAAGTGGAGCTCGGGCCAGTGGTGATGGCTGCCTGCCGAGGGTTAGCAGAACAGAGGGAGTTATTGAGATATCCTGCCCTGAGACAGCTCAGGGCTTTGAAAATGCATGAAGTGACCTTAATTTTGATTTGGGATGTGCAGTAATGAGCAAGCAGTGTGATGAATGCGCAAAGCTGACAGGAGGCACTGGCGTCTATGAAGAAATAGGATGTGCAAGGTCAGGAAAGGTGTGTGGGGTGAAGCAATGTTTCAGAGGCAGTGAGCATGCCAAGCTGACTCATGAGCTGAACTGTGCAATAATCACAGGTAATTATTGCACACCAGCCAGGAGAAGGATTTGCATACACACCACACTGGACCACAGGGCTCATTTGGGCTCTGGCACGCTCTGCTCACAGCTCGGAGCAGACAAGCAGAGAGATGAGGAGCCATTTCCAAACAGAGCCAATAATCTGGTTGTTTTCCCATCCAGCTTCCAGACGTGACATTGAGCCATGATGTGCAAGAGTGAGGAGACAGGGAGCTACTGTCTTCAGAGCAATGGAGGGCAGACGAGTGCCTGTATTCACCCCCTCAAAACATGTCTGTGCTACGGAAATGTGCTTCTGAATCTCTAGTGAGAAATTCACTTGTCAGCCAATATATTTTTCACCGAAATGAAAATAATGGAAAGCCTGAAAAGTAATGAAGCCCTGTTGGCCAGCACCTCTCAGGTGACGCAGGCTGTAGCTTACTAGCTGAAGGGCAAGGTAACACACCTGCCTGGGTCTCCTGTGACAGAGAAATCCCAAGGGATTCCCTTCATCCTGTGGGGCAGGTTTGGAGGCTGTCCCCTTGCAATAGGAAAATAACTGTAGTCCCTCCACTCAAGTGCAGTTAAGGCCCTTGTGTGATTTGGGTTTAACATCACCTTACTCTCCCTTGATCTTGCCCAGATAAACATCTGGGTTGGTGCTGATAGCAGTGAAAGTCCGTGTTGATGTGTAAAGACACGGCACAGATGAATTATATCCCAAAGTGGCTCTCTCAATGCAGAGAAGAGCACAGATTTTCTTTGTGCCTGTGAATGGACCAGACCTTGAAAAAGGGGCAGATCTACAAGTCTTGCAGTCGAAGAGCTGGTAAGTGATCTTATGCACAGGGTAGGGGCTCCTAGAACCTCCTGCCTGCCACTCTTTTTACCCCCATAATGCAGCTGTCAAAACCCAGCAGTTACAGGCAGCTCTTGCTAGGGATCTAAGGGGTCCATCCATCAGTACCTCTATCACTGTTTCTCTACCCACCAAGGCTTTAAGGTATTTCTGCTGTAGACAAGTGTCTTTGGACATAGCTTTGGAGATAACTAGACTTTTATCAGTGACATGACAAGCTTAGAAACAGAAACTTAACTGAGCAGTAATTAGCATCTGTCTAGACATATATGAAATGTGCAATATATAAAGCATATATATATATATATGCAAACACACAATGTATTGCAGACAATACATTGTTTGTATGCCTAAGATTTCATGCAGCAAAATACCATTTCAGCATAAGTAATATGAAGTTGTGCTCTTTTGGCTGTAATGTAGACATTTCCAATCTATTTTTAGCTTTATCTGGCTATTTCAGCCGCATTTGGGTAGCAATAATACTTTCCCTTCTCTTCCTATGATGTTAATTTTATTCTGATACCCAGAGTCTCTCTGGCAAAAGCTCTGTCTCCTGTTCCATCTGTAGCAACAGCCGTTGGAAAGTTGGAATATGCTCTGACTGATATCACAGCACCCAAATGTGTGCCACTATTCAAGTGGGACAAAAAGAAATGCTACCGACTCATGGGTACTGTGGGGAGATGAGTAATGCTAAATTATTTACTTTTAAGACCTCAAATCCGAATTACGGATGACTGGGATGAAGCCAGGCATTCAAGAAAAACAAATCTCTCTCCCTCCGAGTCCCGTAGCTGTGCGGCAGGTTCGCTGCCCTGGCCCGGGGTCATGGCTGAGGGGCAGCTGAGGGCTGCACTGGGATGCGGCATTCGGGCAGTGATGTGACACCAGAAGCGAAGTGGTACAAACATTTGGGTTGCAGTGCACCACCACCCGCCTCCTCAGGCTGTCAGGAGAAGGGCTAACGAGAGTAGGAGCTCCTGCTGCGCGGTGCGAGCGGGTTTTCCGAGCGTTTTACGCCTGACCCAGATGCGAACCCTCGGTGAGCCGGCGGCAGCTCCGGTCGTCCCGCTGCGGGGGGCGCTTCCCTTCCCCTCCGTCCCCGTCCCGTCCCGTCCCGCTCGGTTACACACCGCCCCTGCCGCGGGCGCCGCCGCTCCCCGACCCCCCCAGGGCCCGCCGGGCGCGGGAGCCGCCCGGAGCCGCCCCGGGCCCCTCGGGTCCGAGAGCCCGCCTGGCGCGGGCAGAGCCCGGCCCAGAGCCCGGGTCCCTGCCGCAGCAGCCCTTGGCAGCAGCCCCTGGCAGCTGCAGGTGCGGCTGGAAGCAACAAATCTTGGACGACATCTCATTTTCTCATGCGTGCGTTTGCAGACCATGGAACAGCCCTCGGGCGCTCGCTCGGGTGTTGGCTCGGGAGTCCCCGCTGCTCTAGGGATGAAATAACACCCGTTTCGGTACAGACACCGCTCCCTGTTCAAGCGCAAACCAACCTTAGAACAGCGCTCGGGAGAGAAGGAAGCAAGTTTTTAACCTTTATTTTGCAGCCCGTGCAGGGAGGGGAGCAGGGGCCAGGGACGTGCAATCCTGCGGTTCGCAGCTGCAGCCGGTGCGGCTGTGCTGCGGCTCTGGAGCCCGGTGGCGCTTCCTCGGCCACAAAAAGCTTTACCCAGAGGAGCAGGGACCCAAGTATTCTCTTCACCATGGGAATAGGGAAAGGAAGGCCAGGCCAGGCCCCTGCTTGATTTGAAACACAGTGTTTTAAAACACATTTTTTCTCATGGTTGGACAAGAGGGGTTTCAATGAGTTGCAGCTAATGCCCCCCTCCTGCCCCCACCCTCTACCCCGCCTCAAATCATCTTATTTTTTGAACGTGTAGAGTACCCAGTTGCCATTTTTAATGCAGGCCAAGTTCTAGTAAAGGACAGAAAAGGATCATTAAGTTTGGGGGAAAAAAAAGGTAATGTGTATTAATTGTTGTACCAGTATTAACCTTTGTGTGGGGGAACAAAGTGTTAGATGCAAGGTTTTGGAAGCCACAAACTCTCTGCAATCATAACATGACATGGTGTTCTGGTTAAACTTACACCTGATGATAGGTTGCCCAAAACCAAACAATTGATTCAAAAGCTAAACATAACCATAATATTTAGTAGTCCAAACTCCTAGCTTACAGCATTACAATATGTAATGGTAAAATTAAGTTAGTCCTGTATTACTTCTAGGCAGCTGGGAGGATGTTCTCCATATACAAAGAGAAACAAAGGCGGGACGAGAATATGGCACCAGCACTATCTGCAATGCGCACAGAGCCTTTGTGCTTCGGCTTTTGTGTCCAGGGCAGGTCTTTCACCTTGCCAGCTACATAACTTTCTCCTTCTGGGTCTTTGGGCATTTCTTAGACAATGAATTGCCTAGGAGGAAGCACTTAAAATTTAATTCAGGTAGGGAAGGCAGCACACATGAATGATACAGACTCTACTAGCCCTTGTAGACTATATGATTTATACATTCACTCAAACAGCAGTGAATGAACAATATTATAGCAGGCAATATGCTATTGTGCTGTTACTTCTATGTCTTGTCTTTTTAATGAAGGGGTTTATACCTTCAAAGTTAATTAACTCATTTCTCAAAATCATTTACACATCTGCTCTCTTTTCCGTGAAACTTCAGTTTCACATTCCTACCTTCTGAGTTCTATTAAAAGCATCCAAACAAAAACCCCCAAGAACTTGTATCAGATATGCTACTTTATTTGTAATGAGTTCAGATGTGGAATTGCTAATAATGATGGATTTCACAGGCTGAAATTTGACCTGTCACTTTGCACTGGTAGCTGCTGGAAGAACAGTCAGAGAAATAATGGCTGAGAGCCTGTGTTGTACTCAGTGTCTCATTGCTGCAGCAAAGCAGACCCGCCCTCGGGTGCACCCGGTCTGGTGTGCATCAGGGCACTGTGACCCTTCTGTCACTGGCAGACAGCAAGTTGGAGCTGAGGAGGTCTCCAGCTCCTGGCTCCAGTGACCCTACCTGTCACTGCAGCCCCCACGGCTACCTGGCACCAGTATTTTATGAAGAGCTTTTCCAGCTGACTCTGGGGCCTGTTTTGGTTACTGGTGGCCAAAATCCTGGCTGACAAGGGAAGAGCTGGTTGTTGTGCCAGTCTCAGCCAAACCCCACTTATATTCCAGTCCTCTGCAGAATGGTGGAGTAAGTGTAGGGACAGCAGTGGGACTAGCAGTGCTTGAGAAGAGCAATGCCAACAGGGCTGTCACTGCCCTGGCTGTGCCACACACAGGGAGTGATTCCACTTCCTTCTCCTGATGGGCAGATGTATTATTTTAATTAAGCTATTATTTCAATAACCATTACGACATGTGGGCATGGCTTGGGAAGCATTAAAACCAAGGAAAACAAAGAGTGTAGCACTCCACCTGCTTTTAAGACCATAGTTCAGCAACACGACTGTCTGGGCAGCATACATAGCTGAGTACTGTTAGTATTTACTGTAGAATACATCATGCCATGTTTAACCTGCAAGCTGATTACAAGCATGAGGTTTCATTATTTTAAGCGATTTATTCTTTTCTGATGGGAAGAACACCACTTCTCTGCACCGAATGCTGCCTGTGAAGTCTGCTTTTCCACTTAAGGGATGCTAAGCAGAAGCTAGCCAATGAAATGAAGGTAAATTTAATTACAAAAAACATAGTGTTCTTCAAAAACAACAGTTCACTCGCTCTCCAACAAGGAAAAATACAAATAGAAACCCTTTGGCAATGCTGAGGAAATATCTGGGGCTGAGGTGAAAGGGGCACAGCTTGACGAGTATGCTGAAAGCTGAATGTGGATTACCCGCGAGTGCAAAAATGAATAAATGTGTTTTATTCCATTATATTAATGAAATGGTTAATTCAGTTGCTATAGCAACAAGGAACAGCCATGCTAAAAAGCTAAAGGGCCATACATAATGCCAGATACAAGGTCTCTCTAATTCTAAAGCTGATTTTCTTAGCCACAATAGAAGTGATGTGTGTTTTCAATATCATCTTCAGCTTTTGCATCAAATCCTCAAGTTAATCCAATAAATAGGCTAGTAGCATAAAATAGTATATATGTTGGCACCTCATAAAACTTATGAAAGGGGTTTACCTGTGCAAAATTATTAGACAGGATTCATGGAGTGCAGCGTGGGATGCTTTAAAGAGACTGCTCTGCGTATGATGGTGAACCAGCAAATGTGTTCCAATGGGGCAGTTCCTACAGCTGGGAAGCAGGTGACTGCACAGGCAACCACTGCAGCAGTAGCCTAGACATTAAGACACAGTTACGCTTACCAGCTATTTCACTTTATGGAAAATAGACTTTATATTCTTTTCACCTGCATTTCATGTGATTTTTTAAAAAAATAATAATTCTATTAAGACTTCAATAAAGAATCCTTCAGTGCTTGCTTTTGTTTTAACTAGAAAGTCATGGAAAGGGTGACCTATTGTCTTGCCAGCAGCCAGAGGACAGATTATAATCACTAAAGTCTATGCCAAAGAAAAGAGGAGTGCCCATTGTGCCCTTCAGAGGATCCTGCACCACCAGCATTCCTTGGGAAAGGAGCTGCTGGGGACAGTGGCTGGCACTGCCCAGCCCCAATGCTGTCATCAGGCTGGAGCCCTATTTCACAGCAGCACAGAACCACTTCCATTCACTTTAGCTCCCTTTTGTTACAGTGAGATTTGTCAAATGTCACGTCACTCACTTTACCTGTAACAAATAAAAGTCAATATAGAACACCCATAGGAAAAGCAGAATGCACTGGCTCCCCTTGGCTGAATTCAAACTTACAAAGTTTTGCCTCATGCCCCTGCACAAACAACTTGGGTGACTTTTATCTGCAGGTCATTTGCATGATAACAGGAGTTCAGTTCCCGAGAAACATTATTCCTCAACAACTGAATACAGAGATTCCAGTGCTGAGGCCTAAGCCTGGCTACAATAAGCAGAAGTAAAAGCTGTGACGATAAGAAGACTAAACAGGTGAGAATAATGTCCTTTAGGATGTCAATTAGCTCCAGTAGGTGGCATGTGATTCTAATCGGCAATTGCCAGTGTGAATTGGTGATTGGAGCCATTTGATACTGCCTGCCTTTTGGCTGAAATGAAATAAAAGAGAGCTCACCACTGAAGGCAGAAACAGAGGGGCAGTGTTAAATGGATCACAATGCTAAAGAAGTAAAATGTTTGGTCTTTCAAAAAAGACAAGGCAGATCAATGGTTGCCACTGTTTTAGTCAACTTATATAAAAATCATTTATTAAGATTCTCTTGAACCTTGTATAGGATCTCACATTTTGAAACTATTTGCTGCCCTTAAGAATCCTGGTTTCCAAATATATGGAAATGCGTATAGGATGCAGACAGATGAGTGCTGTCTAACCTCCACATCTAGAAGGTGACGCTGTAATGTCCCTGCAGAGAAAGTCCTGCCACATGAGGTGCAAAGGCAGCTTTCTGCAGAGCAAAAGAAATCTTCCCTGCACTTACTGCAGTGCTGAGTGTGCGTGGGAGGGTTGGTATTTCTACAGCACCACAAGAAACCCCAGTGAGTTCAGAGGTTTGTTAGCATTCAGATAAACTGAATAGCTACAGTGTTCAGCTGTTGAGCCGCAGCAGAAAGGACTTTCTTCTGTTCAGTGCTCAGTCCAAGCGAATTCACATACATTGCCCTGGTGTGTGAAAGCATCCAGGTAAGTGTATCACAGTAAAGCTGAATACTTTACAGTTCTTTTACAGAAAATGAACAACTGCATTTCCTTGTGGTAACTTCAGTGTACTTAAACTAGAAGTGGGGAGAGTGCATGTATGTGCTTACTGTTAAGATTTGGATTATTTAGGGCTTTATTTGTGCAGAGCTGATAAATGTTCACTTGCCAAGCTGACCTCCAGCTTCACTGCTTCATAGCAATGAGAATCTCTGCTCCCAAATCATAAAAAATATGATGGGCAGATTCAGACCTCTAAGAAAGAAGGGATAAAAGCAGTATCTCTGTTCCCGGGCAAGGCAAGCATAGTTGTTTGCACAAGACCCAGCAGACTAACCCAAGGAAGAGTTATTAAAAACTGATCTCCTGGAGAAACAACTGGAAAGATTACAGTTCCTCAGAAAAAAAAAGAAACAGCAACAGCAAAAACAAAGCAACGCAGATGGCCTATAAGCAGACTAATTATATGAAAGACCCAGAAGCAACTCTGAAGTTACCAATCCAGCTGCCGAGAGCGTCTGCCAGGTTGCCAGATGTTGCCAATGAAAACCTATCTTCCACAGTTCATCAAAGAAGCAGAGCTGCCTGGTGAAGTGAAACCTTTGCCAAGAAAATAAATATTTTATCTAAAAAAATATTTTCTACTAGGAAAAATGTTGAAAAACATAAAATTTTAACAACATGCCCAACCCCATGTTACAGTAGATAAATAATGAAACATACATACATACAGAAGGTGTTGGCAAGAACTTATTGATAGGAGGTATCTATGCTTAACATTTTATTTCTAAGGCTACAGTCTTGGATTGTGTTAAACAAATCGGTTTTATGAGGCTTGAGGTTGATGGCATTCAGTTTGAGTTTGGGTAACTTGCCTTGAATTTAGCAATGGCTTTTGCCACCTTTAGATAAAAGGCTTAAAAGCTGGAGGAGCCAAAGGTGACAGTAATATGTACTGGAAGGTGGAGAGACTGCAGACATAACAGCGAGTCACTCCATGGCTGCCAAGTCACCTCTCCCATAACTCTGTGTCCTCCAAGACACCACAAAGAGGGGCAGGAATTCTAAATGGGTAACTTACATTGTGCTCCTGCCAAATTTTATGAACTGAGCACATGGGTGACTGCTGAAAAGGCTTCCTCCAACACTTGGTAAAGTCTCAGGGCAAGGAGCAGTATACATGTACTTCGGCTTCAGCACTGGAGATACAGGCTGCCCAACAGATTCATGCAATGACTAGTTTTAATTTAGTTATGAGATCGAATTAATATTTCATTTTAAATTAGGAAATTATGTATTTTAAAAATCCTGTGTAATTTTTCAAATGTGGTTCATAATGTTGCCAGTCCAGTGCCTTGGAAATATTATGTCAGTTCATTGTAGAGGCCAAAAACCAAACTGCCTGTATAGTCTGTTAGTGAGGCAAAACATCTCTTTTTCCAATAAATGTGTATGGGTGCTTTGGGATTCACACAAGCATATCTGGCAGCTTTTTCAAGTAATTCTTGGCCTGCAGAGCATACACTGAACCTGGGGAGGATCTTCTATTCAGGAATATGATATGAATAAGAACATGCTACTGGACGATGAGCTATGGCACTTCTATCATAATTTAATTTGTCAAATGTAGTTTACAATATTTTATGATAGTAATCAATAGGACAAAGTCTAAAAACTGTGAGGGCTAGGGTTGGAGGATGTCATCAATGTCTTTAATAATACATAATTCCTCAAATATGCAACTAAATCACTGAAATACATATGCTTAATTTGGAGCCTTTTACACTTTGAAAATTCATATCTCTTTTTTGATAACTGGCTACAGCCTTTGCAGACCAGACCAGATTTTTCTGATTTGTTTCCTTGGCTCTTGAATGCACCAAATGGGATGGATTCCCCAAGATCCATGTGAAAAACCTATAAATCCCAGGAATATATTCTTTGTGTCTCTCTCCCCTGCCTGTTTACACCTTGCCTTACCCCGATGACTTAAAGACATTCCTGCAGGAGACCTAAATGTGGCCATTTCTTTGAGTTCCTACAACACACAGATTTATTGCTGACTGTCAAAGTTATAAACTATTAATATTCATTTGGGAATGCATTTCCTGAAACTGTTAATGGACTTGACCAAACAAGAGTGGGGGAGAGAGTGAGTAGTAAGAAAGAAACCTCCATAACATTACCCATTATTTCTTCTTTAGTAAACAAGTTATAGTCTTAATTATAGTCTTGATTCACAAAGAAGGCCTTTATCCCTCCAAAGATTACTTTATAGCTAGTTGGGAATACTGGATGTCCTATGACTACTGAATATTCTTGGAAAAGCTCTGATTACACTTCTGTTACACTTATGATGTATATGTGCTTAAATACTTAAATTAGGTCTCTTGGCATTGTCCTGTATCTAAAAGAAGCCAGGCTACCAGGCGTGATGTCTTCAGGGCAGCAAGGTAATCAGGTCTGCTGATGCAGCAACAGAAGACCTGGAGACCCTGGCCAGCTCAGTCGCAGGTGATACGCCACCTCTCACCCTCAGGATATGAAATAAGAAGTACATAGGAACAGCCTGGGAGAAGACAGCTGCTTTTCCTTGCATCTGCTGTCTGAGAACATAAAATGCTGCTTTCAGATGATCTGATTTTGATGTCTTTTTCTGCCCCGCTCAAGGGCACGCTGCTTGTCAGCCAGCTCCTCGGTAGAGGTACAAGCAGCGCATGCAGAGACTCTCCAAACTTTGCCACTAACATTCAAAAACAGCTTGTTCTTCCTGTGAGTCCTCTGTAGCTTGTGTAAGATAAGAAACTATCAGAAGACTAAGAGCTTTAAAGAAGTTTCAGGCAAATATTTTCTGCGCAGTACCTGTTTCATCTGAGTGGGAAACGTCCACAATGATAAATAGAAAAATTAAAAAATTAAGAGAAAGCTATTAGTGGTGACACTACTGGGTTTGAGCCTGCTAAGGGATCCCATCAAGCAAGCCCAAAGTGCCAGTAAAACAGTGTTTGTGGTGCAAGGACACTAAATGAAATGACACTTCAAAATGTTCAAATATGTACACCCAGTGTGTGTGTGTGTATGAGTAATGGGGGAAGGGAGGCAAGAGGAAGGCAAGTCAAAGGCAGACAAAGAGGTGTCAGAGAGGGGCAAAGAGCATGCTACATTCTGCACTGTAGGCAATCAATGAAATAACGTACACATGAATTAACTCATTAATGATTCCTGGAGTGAGTCTTAGAGATCATGAAACACCAACTGACAAGGCTCTACAAAAAAAAAATCTGTTTAGTAAATGAAAAATATACCACAAACAAACCCAAGTTGGTTTCAAATTTATTTATAACTCAGTGTACAATCCATAAATCAAGAAACAAAAGGCACAGTATATTTTTAATCAAAGCTTTTGGAGCTCACAATATACGGTATAAGAAATTGAATTGATAGATCATTTATTATTGTTATGAAACTAAAGGCTTTATATTCTTAAGTGAAGTAAAGCAGACAGCAATATGTTCATATTAGAAAGTTCCTACTGTGAGTGAGAACTGGATTAAAATTGAGATATTGCTTAGCAAGACAGACAAATCTATATTTATTTTTGTCTGTGAAACTATTGCAACCATACATAACCCATAAGTACAAAGAAGCGGCACTGGGGGAAACCACCTTGCTGGTTTGTCCTGTGTGTGAGTGTTTGGCAAACACAGCCTGCGGGGTGTGTAGTCCATTGGCACATAATCAGCTCTCTGACCTGTAACGTGTACATTCTGGAATATTAATTGGCACAATTAAAAAGTTATTTAGATGATGAGCTTGGACCAAAAAAATGTTGCTGCTTCTCAGAATCCTGAAATGCAACTTGGACTTCCTAATAAGCTGGTTTAACTGTTCCCAGAGAGATTTTACACTGGGGGGAGGAAGCAACAGTCAAGGAGCCATGCAACACACAAATCTGAACAGTCCAGCATGTGTCAGTGCGAAGAAGATTCATTCTATAAAGTGACTAGTGTGAGAAAGACTTAGAAAGGATTATAAAAATACACTACCATATGTTGTAGTAGTTGAAAGTGATTAATCCAGTTCTTAAATCCCATTTTAAACTCCCTTTCATTTCTGTCTATAGAAAAATAGAAGCCAATTGCCTTGTTTGAATGCTATGTAGTTAATTACATCTTCTAAGAAACTATTTTAAAACTAAATGTAATGTTTAATTACAAAATGCCCTCCCTAAAAACAGTTAGCTTGTACATTGATTTGTAGTTCATTAAAAATGCTTTCTTAATTATATTTCCAGCCAGAAAATACATAGACATTAAAGAGTCTATAGAGAAATTTTGAAATCACAGCATGAATTTGTGAGGAGAAAGTTACACTTCAAATAGTGGACAACTGACAGCCACAACCGCCTTCCTGTAATTTCAGAACTTAATTGTTGTAAGAACAGTAATTGGAAAGCAGTGTTCATTGTAACGGCTATCAATACCACATTTTTTTTTTATATGAGTAGATTTTCAAGGACTAATTAGAAAGCAAATCGATTGCACCAAACAAGTGTAAAGTTCACGTTAGCTGTCGGACCGATCACCTCAACACGCGGGGTTCACGGCTAAGGGCAGCCCGCGCTTTGGTTCGTAGGGTGTTGTCCTGGAAACCATGCGGATGCAGTCAATAACAGGGCAGACGCTGAGACACAGGGTGCAGCCTGTACAGCTGTCAGTAACCATGGGCAGGTGGGTTTCGGGATCAAACTGGATAGCCTGTGAACAGGAATAAACATTATTGATGTCACTCACAGAAAAGGTCAAAATTGCTCCCATTTCAGTGTCTGCATTTCCTGCGCTACAGCACTTGCAGACATCTTGGTGTGATTCTGCACTGCAGCTATAGCAACTGTTCTACTGGCAGGGAACAAAACAACCCCCTCTGCGGACACTGGAAACTTAGAGATGTGGGCCAACTTATACCTTGGCAAAAGCTCATAGGTCACAAGGGCTGGTTAAAAAAGGAGGAGTTTGGCCCAAGATATTTAAACTCCCAGAAGGTATTTCTCCTTCAAATGAAGGAAATATTTCATAAGATAGCAATGTGCCAGGGTATTGGTTCAGAGGAGACACCAGACCATGCCTGTACGGCTTCAGCACAATGCTGGTCACAATGCATTCTTTTGATTTTTATTTTCATCACAGTAGAAACAATCTACTTTAATAAACAGTAGGGAAAAACACAGCACACTGTGTCTCATGTGATTATTTTCCTTTGCAAGTCTTCAAAAGGGATATCAGAGTTTGGGGCACAGAGACCTTCCTTTAGTTCTTACATTCCATGCAGTGAATCCTCATTACCAATAAGGGTGATAACTGTATCTGAATGTGAAATAACAATTGCAGTCTCAATGAAATAAGCTCCTGGTATAATGGAAATAGCAATTAAAAGCAAAAACAAAAGCATCACACAACTGCAAAAGCTTCAATGTTTAAGAAGCAAGAGTAGAAAAGTAAAATATTAGAAAAACCTGCCCAAAACACTGAACATCTACTTTAAGAGTTTAGGAGGGAAAATCAGGCCTGAAAGCTGAACTCTGGCTTCTGTGCAAACAAGCAGTGTCTTAGCAAATCTCCCTGACCACTGTCAGCAACTAGGGCAGGCAGGGAGGTGATACGAGGTACTGGGTGCTGCTGCAGATGGGCTTCAAAGGCAGATTTGCTACATTTGGGGTTTCACTGCTCAGACGGCACAGAAGTTGCTGTAGCAACCAGAAAGGGCATGAAGTTGGTAGTAACTACCCTAGATCTATGAGTTTTGGTTTAGCTTGAGCACAAAGAGAGCTCTGGCTTGTGAGTATTTAAGGAGGACTCCTTTCTCTCTCACTAACAACAATGCACATCTTGAAAGGGAGTTCAAAGAGGGAGAGGAAGTCAGGACTACAGTGCTAACTTTAAATTAAGGAAAGGTTTTCCGTTGGAGTCACACAAGGTGACAGCTCTGTAGAGCAGCATGGAAATTTCTGAAACAAAGGGAAGTATAGAGCAGATGCTATTTTGAAGGAGGTGTGTGTGTTGATTTATTTGCAATTAAGAATTGCTTTGCAATTCTTTGCAATTAATTTCTTTTCAATTTCTTTAATTAAATAAGGCAAAAACATCTTTTTTGTCCTTAGAAAAAGTCCTGGGGCTTTAAACTTTGGTTCTTTCAGTGCTGATTTTTTTTTCAGTTACAGAAAATAAAATTTTACTAAATATAAACCCAGTCTTTTGCTCACCAGGGGCTATATCCTCCCCTTCAATGGGAAATCTGATGGAAGGGGAAGAGGTGAAGATTGCAGTGTCAAGAAAAAATTTAGACAGTTAAAAGGCTACGGTAGTAATCTACTTTGGCCTAAATGTAGAATTAATTTTCTTGGGAAAAAAACCCATCTTTGCTCTGATATACTTGTTTTAATTACAGGAGTTGATTTTAAATGGAAGACTTCTTTCTGTGACTGTATGTAGATCAGTTCCTCAAACCTACTACTGATTAGACTGAATCAAAGATGAACACAAACTCATGGTGTGTCCAAAGGAAACTTGCTGCTCATTTAGAGTATTTATTTCTGACAAGCTATTTTCAGACTAAGATTTATGGAAAACTTTGTGTAGAAATTATTGTTTACTGCATATTGGATTCCATGACAGTTATGCTAGACCATATTTTGGTTTTCTAAAAGAGGCGAGTTTTCCTGTACTGCCTTTTTTGCTGCAGACCAGTCCATCAGGTCCAGTGGACATGGCACAGAATGACACGAAGACATGTGGATACATATCATACATCTTATGCTACCATACTAAGCAGAAATCAGATGAGTACTTTGCTGCAAACAGGAGCCTCAGGTCAAAATTTTGCTATTTGCTGGTCACAATGATTTCTGCAAACTTCAACCTGCTGCTCTAAACCATGACAGTTATCCTGGAGAAAGGATCTGTATAAGACCAGCCCTTGTCAGGAAGGGACACGTTCTCCCTTTCTCCCTCATGTACTTGAAAACCATCAAGAACTACATTTACTGCCATGTAACTTGGGACTTCTTCATTTTCTTCCTCTTAAAAAGAATCTCACTTGCAGTTAGGGAGGGCCTGTGGCAGTGACACGCTCTGCTGGGCAGTGTCGCCACCTTTCACACAGCTCAGGCAGGGCTTGTGTGCCATGGCCTTGGAGCATGCTGGGGTTTGAATCCAGTATTTTAGGGATCTGTTTTTACCACCTGCTCATTAACAGAAGGTGAATTCTTTCTTCCCAGCAGCAGAAAGATAACTCATCATGCCTTTCTGCTAATTACAGCTGTGCTCTTACCTGGTAGCCAGAATCATTACAGGTCATGTAGCATTTGCCACAGTTGATACACATTTCCTCGTCAATCAGAGCCACAACTTGCTCTGTGTTGCACAGATCACCATATGTTCCAATATATTGCAGTGCTTTTCCAATTACATCCTAGGGGAAAAAATAGTTTAAAGACTCATTTATAAGATACCTAAGCAGTTTCTACAGCTGCACAGGAGCACTCTCTAGTACTTTAATGTGGAAGGTTTGGCCATGCATTTTGATGATGTTTAGGATTTTTCTTTTAAATTTCCAAGTTGCTGACCTTCATACCTCCTGTAAAATACAAAGAATGCTCCATACAGGCACATTTTGAATGCAGGCAGTACTAGAAGTATACACTGTTGTACAAACATTCTACAAATAGGTTACACATTTGGTCCTTGATTGAAAAGTGCTCAAGATCAAGCCAAATAAGAGACACAGACAAGTCTGCCCAAAATTATAAACTTCAAAGTGTTTACCTTTGTTTTTGTGTTGCCAAGAAACATGATAAGGATTTATTTTTGAATTCTGTTTCTCAATATTTTTGAACAAGCAATACTAACCTTATTCCTATTAGTCCAAAAATTATTCCAAAATTATCAGCAACCATTTTAAGTATGTTGTATTTAAATTATAAATCACCTGTATGATTTATAATCTCATACAATGCTTTATATATATATATTGTTTTCCACTCTCATTGAAGAAGAACAGAATTACAGCAAGTTAAAATTTCATTGTGTAACTTATTTTGGGCAGCATTACTTTGAAAAAAACCTAAACATCCCTAATTATTCCTATGCCAAATGAAAGCAATGGTTAATGTGGCTTTATCAATGTTAGCTCTAAAGGAAAGCTCTGCTAGATGAATTAAACGAGAAAGTGTCTTCCTAATCTGCTAAGAACTTGCAAAACCAGCTCTGCTTTCTGAAAGAATGAGGTCTACCTGGCCTTCAGCACTTGTACAATAGTATTTTTATGTAAAGAGACAAATCTCTTTCTTCACTGGATGCAGTAGTAGTATCTATGAATTTGCTCCTAATGACTGTTGAGGTAGAAAATTCAACCAAATCTTATGCCCAAGAAGAAAGACTGGCAAATGGTACTGTTTTCTTGTTCCAAAAACACTCAAATGTTTTCTCTCTGCCAACCCCCTGAGTTGCTGACATGTGAAATACCTTGGTTGCACTCATTCAATGCTAAAAGCCTTCCAGTTCTTCTCAGCAACATGCAGAGAACATTAATGCTCTTCCAGCATAAAACAGCTATGGCACATTGCTTAAGGCAGCGTGATGAGCGTGGACAGATGACTGTGAGCAAGTTATCACAGCTTAATGAGTTAGCACTCATCAGTAGAGCTGTGTGAACTGATTATGTGCATGGTCCAAATTCATTGCAAATTTGAAGTAAAATCTGTTTGCTTAAACTACTGTAAAAGGTCAATTAACTACTATGAAAGTGTTTCAACTAATACTTTTTACTAGAACAAGACTTGAACATGCAGCCCTTTACTGTGACTCCACTGATGAGCTACAGTAACTAAATCAAATGTGATCTCCTAGGAACTGCTCATATCCCTGTCTTTTCGGTTCCACTTCTTACTCAGAAATGTTCATGGATTTACTGGATTTGCAGCAGTTTTCAGGTTGCTACAATTCTCAGGTGTCTGCAGTCTTCTGTGTCAGTTGAAATATTGTGGTAGTAGAATTCAGCTCCAGCTTTCTAAACTCTCATGTAGGCTTGTCTGTTGACAAGTCCCACCTTTTGAACCTGCTACAGGTTTCAAAATTCACATCTTTGTGTGATCTACTGCCCCCAGCAATACTAAGTATCCTCTCTTGTGTGTATATACCTCCCAAACATTCCACTATCAAAAATGCATGTCTCCTGCAAGTGATGATCTGTGTACTGAAGAATTTAAAGAAACGATGTAAAATCTGCGCAACATACAATGAAGTTTTCCACTGCCTGCCCATGTTGCAAAAGTATCAACATGGGGAGATTCCTGACAGTGAAGGGCTTTTCAGTCTGCAAAAGCATATGTTTAAATAGCATAAGCAATTTTCTCAGGGAGGTTCTGGATTCACATCTGTATTCTTTAAATATTGTTTGGATGTTAACAAAACCCACAGAGCTCAAGCAGGTTGCAGAGATGGGCTACTCAAATAATCATGAAATGGAGGGCCTTGCTTGTGAGAGAAGACAAAAAAAACCTTACAAGATGTTTAGCCTAGGAAGATGAAGGCAGAGCAAGAATATGATATATATATATCTATTTATACATCAGGGAGGGGAAAGACCTATTTAAGTTAAATGACAATGTTGGCACAAGAACACACAATTATAAGCCAGCCATGAATAAATGCAAAGCTGGAAATTAGAAAAGGTTTTTTAAATGGGAAAGGAGTGAGGTGGTTAACGGCCTTCCAGGGAAGCAGCTGGAGGACACAGGGGAGGCAATCCAAAGTTTAGGATACCATTAGATAGTTCAGGAAGTGCTTGCTTGCAACAGCATAATCAAAGTTGATTTTCCACCTACAAACTCACAAAAGGAATAACAAAAACAATGCATAAAGCATGGTGATTTCTGAATTTGAAACTAAGTCTCACTTCTCACAGCTTACAAAAATACACTTTTGGGGACTTAGAATCCCTAATAGGGAGGATGATGGCATTTTAGAGGCCTGAAAGTGATTTCAAAAGACTATGTCAATGACTTACTGCTGATTTACCCTCTTTGCTGTTGTGTCTTTTAATCACTTTTTTCTCTCAAGCAAAAACTGTATCTTCATTCATTTGCAAAGTTTCAAGACATTATTGACTAAAAAAGCAATGGTACTTAAAAGATGTTCTGCAGGTGCACTCTTTTACAGCATCTCAGGGCTTCTTGTTTTCATAAAACCATAAATGTTTGGAACAAAATAAACAGTGCAGCAAGAAATAATCAGCTTTCACTGTTTAAAGTGGTTTCACTCCAAAAAGCAACTGTCTAAAATGGCACTATGGGATTCCACACTTGATATATCTCAATGGCCTCCAGATCAAATGTGCAATGTTTACAGACTAATTTTTTTTTTTTTTTTTTTTTTTTGCCAACTGCCAGACCTGCAAACAGGAGCCAGGTTCTGAAAGTCAAGTTGTGTTCTTTCTGGCTTATGCATTACCAGTAGCAACTAAAAAAAAAAAAAAAAAGAAAGAAAAAGATGGAAGTTAAATTTTGTCCTAAGCTGCACCTTTGAGATGGCAAGGACATGGAGTGCTCCTTTTAATTACTGCTGTGCTGTCCAGCTCTTCTTAACAAAACTGTACTGAATGAACTGGGAGAGGAATGTAGTCCTGCAACTGGAATTGTCAGGGAATTCAGTTGCTATGGAGAGAATCAGAGCAGAATCCATGAGTTTTGTGTTACTAATGAGTACAGAAAAAATATTCTTTTTGTCACCAAGCTAGGTAGATGTGATTTTGAGTATACACAAGGAGCAGATCTGTTCAGTAGGATATTATTTTTGCAATGCTATAATAGCTGCATTTTAATCTAAAGGTATCAAACATTTTATGGTGATTAGCTTTTCATTAGCCATCATATTAGTAAACCCATATTTGTAAATACAATTCATGATTGAGCTCTGGCTCCTTGTAGACCTGCTGTGTCCATCTTCACGCAGACCTTTTCGTATAAGACCCCACTGTGCTCTAGAGATGATGAACATCACAGGCCTCTCATTAGAAAGCCATACACAGTGCAGGTACTGCACCTCACATAGCAAGTTCAAAGGGAACACACATTAGGGAGGTACCTGTCTTCCACATGGTCTTTTCCCGTAATAAAGATGAGGTACGGACAGAGGGAGAGAGATGAAAAGAAGAAATGTTAGAAACAAAATGATGGAGTATGGAAGAAAAAGTCACCAGAATCTGAGGGTACATGACCAAGGTCAATTTACAGTAAAGCAGCTAACAAAAACATGTAATCTGATTAAAACTAACTTTACGTTGAAAGATTACAGATACTTTGCCAATACTTAAAAAAGGTGCTCTGAGATTTAGGGACCTCTAAGCCTTGTTTTCAGTAAATCAGTTGCGGTACCAGCTAAAGTGGGGCTTACAAAATAACTCACAGAATCATAGGCTATCCTGAGTTGAAAGGGACCCACATCATCAAATGCAATTCCTGTCTGTGCACAGGAAAATTCCAAAAATCACACCATGTGGCTGAGAGTGTTGTCTGAACGCTTAGATGAACATTTTTGTTACTATTTAATAAGGTTTCTGTAATGAAAATTATGCCTTGTGAATCTATCACAATTCTTTATGAAGACTGTGAGGTCTGTCAAATAAAAAAAAAAAACAACTCAAAAAACAAAAACCCCAGTAATTTTTATGTTTGACTAAGCCTCTGATAGGAGCCTGTGACACAACAGAGCTCTGAAATCAGGTAGTCATGAACTGGGATTGCAAATTGGTTAAAGAGCAAAAATAGAGCAAAAAATAAAGATGTGGAATACAATGACCAATGTTCAGAAAATGTAAAATATTAACGGAACAAAGCATCTCAATTTTCTGGTTTAGATATGATGTTGTTTAACATGTTTGAGTGTCTTTCAGGAAAACATTTGAACCAGAGGAGTGTAGAGTTGGTACAAATTTTAATTTAAATTGAAGAAAATCCAAGAAACTTGTAGGTATTTTAAAAACTAGATGAAGAGATACTATCACGGTGAAAAAATGCAGCTTGACAAACATCTTATCAAAGTAAATAACTTTTGCTGATCTTGCCAACAGATACATTCTAGATAAAAAAAATCTGCAAAAGAAAACACAGTAGGAGACACTACTGACAGCTCACGGAACCTTCTGCTTGGTGTGCTGTCCTGACCAGAGGCAAGCAAACTAGCAAGATGTTAAGATAGAACATAGCACCATAACTACTGCAGTGCTGTTGTTATAATTAATCAGCCATGATATGGAATACAAAGTCATTCCAGTTTCAACCACAGAAGCACAGTGCCCTGGAGCACTGGGCAATGATTAATGGGAAGAAATTTAACAAGCCCAAATGCCAGATTCTGCATCTAGGATGGAGAAACACTGGGCAGAAGTATAAATTAGGAGAGGAGTGACTGGAGTGCAGCCCTGCTGAAAGGGATGTGAGGGTTCTGGTGGGCAGCAGGTGCATTGTGAGCTAGTGGTGTGCCCAGACAGCCCAGAGGGCAAACCACAACCTGGGGTGCAGCAAACACAGCACAACCAGCCACTCAAAAGAGGTGACTGTCCAACTGTGTACAGCAGTGCTGTGGCCTCACCTTGAGTGCTGTGTACAGTTCTGGGTCCCCCACCATTTCAGGAGGATGTGAAGGTACTTGAATGCATCTAGAGGAGGGCAACAAAGCTGGTGAAAGGGCAGGAACATCCCGTGAGGAGCAGCGAAGGACTTTGGACTTGTCTAGTTTGGAGAAAAGGAGGCTGAGGGGTGACCTCACTGCCCTCTACAGCTTCCTGAGTGGAGGAAATAGAAAGCGAGCTGATGATCTTTTCTCCCTGGTATACAGCAATAGGTCATGTAGGAATGGTTCAAAGCTGTGCTGGAGAGGTTCAGACTGGACATTAGGAAGCACTTCTTTACTGAGAGGGTGGTCATGCACATGCTTCCTAGAGAGGTGGTTGAAGCCCCAAGCCTGTTAGTGCTTAAGAGGCATTTGGCAAATGCCCTTAATAACATGCTTTATCTTTTGGTCAGTCCTGAAGTGGTCAGGCAGTTGGTCCTTTCCAACTGAAATGATTTTTTCTATTCTATTCTATTCTATTCTGTTCTATTCTATTCTATTCTAATTCCTATTCTATTCTACTGCAGAGCTACTTGAGGCAGTCCTCCTGCCACACTCAGAGTGGGGAGGGAAAGAGGAAGTTTGGACTCTAGGATTTCTGCCCATATCTGAAGACTAAAGTTTACCTGAACTAGATCAAACACGAGGAATTTAAACTTGAGGATCTCTGTGGATATTTTTCCAACAGGTGGAACACCATGTCACGCCCTAGCTAAGCTGACAAACAGAGCTATGCCAGAATGTTTGAACTACCAAACAAGGCAATCTCTACAGCAAGACTTGTGGAGTAAAAAAAGGAAGAAATAAAATAAGCAGATAAATAGTGACTGAATATTGTGGTATAGGCCCTTAAGGCAAAAGAACTAAATTATTAGGAAGAAAACACAAGAACATATAAGGAAAGAAATTAAAGTAATAAGGAGGTAACCTGAAATAGGCAAATCCATCTGTGGGAGCTGTACAAAACTGCAACTGAAAAGAAAATATCCAAGGCACATATCCACATATGGCAGAAATTCCGATATTACAGACAAGTGAGAAAAGAATAAACAACTCTGCTGAACATCAAAGTGTGTAGTTTCAAATAATATTGAAAAATAGAGAAAATAAAGAGAACAGCCATGGGAAAAGAGATTCAAAAATAAGTTATATTTTGGATAATCGCAGAGGGTTTTTAAATTGATTAAAAAAAAAAAGGCAATTTGACAGTATGTGGAATTTACAAAAATGTTGGAATTTACATATCACCAACCCAACAGCTGATTAGGCAGATTAGGAAACTTGGGGGGGGAATCAAGAAATTTGCACCGACTCTCCAAAAACACAAGCAGCCAATGCAGGGGTCATACCTCTTTCAAGGGTACCTATCTCTCAGGTCCCATCAGCTTTGCAGCATGTCACTTCACTGCTCCGGAGAGCTAGAGTTAAGCTGGGACTACCTATGAGAACCAGGTACTGACCATTACTACTCCCAATATCCTAGTCTGAACTAACATATTCAGTTAGTGAATATGTTATTCTTTCTGTCTAGAGGGTCAGCCAAGATAGAACTACTTGAAGATGGTCTGGGATTTGTAATTCTAAATGTGAACATTTCTTGGACAGTTACAAATAAATCACTCAAGTCCAAGTTCCTTTGCCTCTCTCCATGGAGAATTCCTGATCAGGGAAGGGTATCAGATAAGTCACCTTTTTTCATTAAGCTTCACTCAGCTTCATTAATGAATATTCTGAATCCTCCTGGCAGATTTTCACCACTATATAATAATACATGGATCTATTAATAATCAACTTTATTAAAACCTCCCTTTGTAGTGGCAAATGCCCTACTTTAACAAAAACCCAGGTATTTTCCTATTTCTTAGAGGGCATCTGTGGTGAACTGACCCCGTCTGGAAATCAGGTATCCACCAAAGCTGCTCTATCACTCCCCTCCTCAGCAGGACAGGGACAAAAAATATACTGAAAGTCTCATGGGCCGAGACAAGGACAGGGAGAGATCACTCACCAGTTATTGTGTCAGGCAAAAGAGACTGGACTTGGGGAAATTATTTTAATTTATTGCCAATCATATCAGAGTATATATATGAGATATAAAACCAAATAATGAAACACCTTCCCTCCACCGCTTCCTTCTTCCTGGGTTCAACTTATACTCCTAAATTCTCTACCTCCTCCCCACTTGGGGGTGCAGGGGAATGGGTTAGGGTTAGAAGGTGTTGCAGTTGGCTTCACATTGTCTCTGCCTTTCCTTCCTCCTCACAGGGAGGACTCTTCACATTCTTTCCCTGCTCCAGAGTGGAGTCCCTCCCGAATTCGTCCCACAGGCTGCAGTTTTTCGTGAACTGCTCCAGTGTGAGTCTCTCCCACGGAGTGCAGTCTTTCAGGAACAGACTGCTCCAGCATGGGCCCCTTCCACAGGGCCACAAGTTATGCCAGCAAAACTGCTCCATCGTGGGCTCCTCTCTCCATGGGGTCACAAGTCCTACCAGGAGCCTGCCCCAGTGCAGGCTTCCCATGAGGTCACATTCTTCTTTCTGGCATGGGGTCCTCCACAGGTTGCAGGAGGATATCTGCTCCACAGGCTGTAGGGGAACCTCTGCTCTGTCACCTGGAGCACCTCCTCCCCCTCCTTCTTCACTGACCTTAGGGTCTACTGAGATGTTCCTATCACCTAGATTCACAGACCAGTTTGTGTTGGAAGGGACCTCAAAGGTCATCCAGTTCCAACCCCCCTGCCATGGGCCACTGCAAGGACACCTTCCAGCAGGCCATATTGGTCTTGAACACTCCCAGGGATGGGGCATCCACAACTTCTCTGAGAAAGCTGTTCCAGTGCCTCACCACTCTCATAGGAATTTCTTCCTAATATCCAATCTAAGCCTGCCTTCTTTCAGTTTAAAGCCATTCCTGTTGTCCTGTCACCACATGCCCCTGTAAAAAGTTCCTCTACAGTTCTCTTGCAGCCCCTTTAGGTACTGGAAGGGTCTCTGTCTCCCCAGAGCCTTTTCTTTTCCAGGATGAACAGCTCCAGCTCTCAGCCTGTCTGCATAGGAGAGGTGCTCCAGCTCTCTGGTCATCTTGGTGGCCCTCTGAAGGCTTCCTTTTTGTGTCTGAGTTTGTTCAGGGCCTCATAGCATTTTTCCCTGACTTCCTCTTTGTTGGGATGCATTGCTCCTGAGCTTGGGAGAGGTGATCCTTGAATATTACCTCTCTTTCCTCCAGGGCTTTATTTCATGGTTCTCTGCCAAGCAGATCCCTGACAAGGCCATATTCTCATTCCTCTCTTTGACTTGCTGTTTTTTTCCCTCCTTTTAAAATATGTTATCCCAGAGGCACTACCACCATTGCTAATGGGCTTGGGCTTGAAGCCAGCTGCCCTTGGCTTTGTCAGACACTGGGGAAGCTCCCAGTAGCTTCTCAGAGAAACCACCCCTGTAGTCCCAACACTACACCAAAACCTTGCCACGCAAACAAAGTACAACCTCTCTTGCTGCTGTTTTTCTCATTATGGTTAAAATATTAAGGAGATGTTCAGACTGGAAGACTGTCACGAATCAGCTTTGGCGACGCCTATCTTCTTCTAATTGCTTCAGTTTCATTTAACCAAAGGTGTGAAAAAGAGGCTAACCTGATTTCAGTGGCTGAGAAGCTCCTCAGACACCACTCAAAAGTATTCAATATCTTTTAAACAAAAGTTTGTATTTGGGGGAATTCATTTTCCTCTTCCCTGCAGAAGGGCCTCTTTTCTTTTTTTTAATCTATCTCCTACTACTTGGATCTCTTTGCTTTTGTACTTGGAGTTAGGCTTGATAAATTATTGACCTCAACTTTTTATTTATGTTTTTTCAAGTCTTTATGTCTGTTTTTCCCTCTTGCTAAACTTTTTCCTTCATTTGGTTTATTTGCTTTTGGATGGTATCAGTTTTTTGGTTTTCTGCTGTTTTCAGAAGCAAGCTATCTCATTGAAAATGCAGTTATTGGCTCTTGCTTCTTCTTTTTCTTTTTCCCTACATCAATACTCTCTCCCTGCAAAGAGAACAGAATCATGAAACCTCGGAGGTCAAGCAGGCTTTGAAAATGCTCATCATAGTGGGGGGAAAAAAAAGAGTAGATTGCTGTTCTTTGGAACTTGTATACATATAGAAGGGAACCTCAGCACAAGAGGAGGGGAGTGATTTTCAAAAGCATGACATAAACCAAAATAAGCAGTCCAGAAATCTGAGAGAGGTCTATAGATGTGGCAAACCATTTAATTTAAACAGGAAGATGATTCAAAATTTCTCCTTGGCTGGTTTTGCCATTCTACCAGTTAGCTTGGAATACTGGATATACTGGTAAACTGCAAAATTCTCTTGGTAATTATGTGTTATTTTGAGCACTGTTCATATTGTATTTTATGTTTGACCTTATTTTTGCAAGAATTCTTACAGGTGTGATCATACAGGGAAAGTTACCTACCTGTAGATATCTGATATTTTCCCATATATGAGCAAAACAGTCAACAAATCAACAGACATAATTTTCTAATTGCTTTATAAAAGGGTCTACATGTGAATCACGATTTAAAAAGAAAAATAATAAATTGCTCACTTATTTTTTCTAATCAGACTCGAAGTTTAAGTCAGCTCTGAAGTGAACACCTAGAATAATTAGCTTATGCCGTTTCATTTTATTGATATTTATTGGCTAACTAAGGGAAGAGAAAAGCTTCAATGTATATATTATGCAGTAGATAGGGGTCACAGGTTTTATTTCTGCCTTGACATTTACTCATTGTAGACAGTGGATCAGCTACTTAGACAAACATTCTCCAGCTTTAAAAGTTCAGTCTGAAAACCTATGACACAGCTTTTATATGTACTGAACACCAACCTTTTCCATTGATCCTACATGAGGGATGGAGGCATTTAGCACATTGCAAGTAATCAAAAGGTATCATGCAAAACAGTTCATACTGTAGCATTCAAACTGAAAGAAATTGTAAACAATTCTGCTTTGCTCTTCAAGGCATTACCCCCGCTTGTTCTGCAATTACTGTTCCATTGCCTGAATATCTTCATTTTGAAAAATGACATTAGAGAAATACCTATACATGTACATCACAAATCATTTCTCATTGATTTTGGTTAAAAGCTAGAAAGTCTGCATAAACAGTTGTCTTTGATGCCCTCTAACTAGCTTAAAAGCAGTAATAACCAACTCAAGCTGCCAGAAATGACTGTGCATGTCAACTGCCTGATGGCCGATCATTTCCTATGCATAAGCATATATTTTTGTTACCTTGATTGCTGGAATGGGCTTCTTCGGAATGAAATGCTTTTTCTCGGGAAGCACAGCAGTCATGTTCTGTGCCTTCAGTTTAATCTTGTTCTCAGCTATTATTTTTTTGCGTTGTTCCAGGTAAGGCCCAAAACTGGGTAGTTTCTGAAACAAAAATGATTATGCTTAGTGAGTGGGGGTAGTAAAAAGGTGAGTCTGATCCCACAGGTGAAACCCTAAGTCCATGCTGACCGTGACTTGCTTCTTATTCAGGAAGTTGAAATTGAAAACAGCAAGACTGCACCAGAGTGAGAAGTGAATAAAAATCAAATATGAACACTGGGATCTGACTTGAAAATATATACTGAATATTAAAATATTAATATCCCACAGCAGAAAAATAGCTGAATTGCAGGTCAGCATCTCACAATCTATTATATCCCCATTGCATACTTGCTTGTATATAAAAATATATCATGTTAAATAATTCAAATGTGTAACTTTATTTCTATTTTATTTTATACTATGTGGTAAGGTATCAGAAAATTACCAGTTTACTTAGAAGGGTTCCACCAGTATTTAAGATTACTTGTATTGATATCTGAATATATCAATACATATTTTTTAAAGCTTATAAACATGTATTTTGCAGTCTGATAATAGAAGGCTGTCTTGACCTGTCAAAGTAAGGCTAACAAACACCAAATGAACTAAAACACATTATAATCTCCTAATTTACCTCCATGTCCCACTTGCAATCTTTTCTGCAACATTTAATCCTTGAACCCAATTAAGCAAAGTCTAGAGGAAGATTTCACTGAATTGCAAAACTCATGTCTCACCCAAGAACATGAAAGAGCTGGTTAAGGATTCATAAAACACTCCGCTTCCTGACAGAAAAAGTCCCTTTGCTTACCTAGCAGAGATATGGACAACTGTAGTGTGCCACGATCACAGAGTTCGGTGAGCGAAAAATGGTAAAAAAATGGATTTTTGCTTGATGCAATAGATCATGCCCTTCCTCCCCTGAAACTAGTTTCTTATTCTGCAAAAGTATTTTATCCACCTAACTAAACCCTGTTCAGAAGCTACAGCAGTACTGCAGAAACCAGCAGGTAGTAACAGGGGATACACAGCCTCGGCAGCTGCTAGCATTAATTCACGCTAATAATACAACCTCAAAGAGCATATCGAACAAGATACAGTACTGCCGCAGTCATCAATTTTTTAAGAGGGAATTTCAATGTGAATTTTAAACCCCAAATTATTTAAAAATTTACAAATTATTATTTTTTAAAATGAAGTAAATCCAGAAGAGGTTACCCTGCCCTTCTTCTAATCCTTAGGAGAAAAATTCCTCGATGAGTTCCGTCAGCCACAGTACCCAACCCTGGGACCTCAGGCTTCTTGCTATGACAAACAGAAGCTTTCTTGGCTGTTCAGTTTTTGGCACTCTGAGCATACAGCCAGAGGGTGAGGTCCTTGAAATGCTTCCCTGCTTCCAAGAGTTGGTTTGTGGCCTCAACACATTTTTAACAGCAAGTCAGCATGAGCCTTGCAGTCTCCTGGAGCTCCCCGGAGGAGGTGCCCTCCTGCAGGCTGGAACTGAACCATGAGACAAAACCTCAGTCTGGGCAAATGCAAGGCCAGAACTGTGAGGGATATTGCAGACCCCATCTGTCCCAAAGGTAGGTGTAGTCAGAGTTTCCCCATTGTCCATGGGCTCTTATTGTGTCTGTTCAATGAGAACTTGGTTCCTGCATGTCATGTTCAAGGGCTTCCTTACAGACATCAAACAAACTTTCCTTTCTGTGCAGTTGCCATATGAGAATTGTTCTTGGATGTCTTAAAATAAGGCTTTATGAATTACTCCAAACAGAAGTAAGGAAGCGGCCTTACATACTAAAGTCAAATAAGACAGTAAAACCAGGATTATTTTATAAGGCAAAATGAGCAGAAGGAAGAATTTGTTTAATTTCATTCTAATCAATAGGCTCTAAAGCACAAACATGTAAACTCAATTCTTTACAAGACTTTTAGAAAGCCTAGAACTTTTAGCAGAAATCAAAAAACCACAAATTTTGCTAAAAAGTGTTCTGGTATGTCTACTAGGCCAAATCAACTAGAAATACATTTTTGGCTATGAATAAGTAGTAGCTGTGTCACTGAGAAACTATTTCCTCTCCATAATTTATGTGCTGATGCCAATAACTTTGGCTTGAGAGGGCAGGAGACCTGATGACAAAGCATTGTTGGATTCTTTCCTGTCTGGCCAGGAATTGGATTGCTGACTTTGAGAGTAAGTAGCAAAGCTAATTTTGCTGATGTTTTAACTGAAGTAGTAGAGAGAGGAGACAGTTGTTCATGGCTTGACTGATTGAAGATCATCTTCAGGAAGAACAGCCAAATCTTTTCTTAATAAATCCTTTACTTTTCTGTTATCTTAATATATGCCCAATCTCGTAATTTCTACTGACAGAAACACTGGGTATACTGAAGTGAAATAGACAATCTAAGGAAGAGTGTGGAAGAAGAATTCATTTTTGTGTATAGGTGAAGAGCGAATTACAAAGGTTTATTAATTTTCAAAGTTGTAAGTTGAAGTAGATTTTTACATCTAACATATCTGCTATCTGGAATGTACAGCAGACATTTTGAAGAGTGTGTAATGCCACCAGTTCCATAATTCAGATGATTTGTAATGACGTGTTCAGCTAAAGTAAACTGTATAATCTGTATTTGTAAAAAATAAAAGAAAATATGATTAAGCTAGAAAACAGTTGTCCAACTTTCATATTTGCTGTGCACTGCTGTTTTTCTGTCAAGAATTTGGTAAAATGGAATTTAAAATAATTAAGGAAACATGTAGGTCTTGGTCCAGGCTGGGGCATACACAATGAGCTTCCACTGACTTCACACACTGTGTGCCCATACAAATGGCCTGGTTATTTGGAGTCTAGTAGTTCACAAGCAGCCAAACCAAATTTCATCAAACAACACTGAAAACCAACAATCTTTTCTATAGCAATAAATAATACATGAAAATGTAGCCTCAGGAGCTTAGGAAGGACTTATTGATGGTTCCCTCGTATGAGTAATGCACAGACACAGGGAATGCAGAGGAGAGTGCTTATTGTTTGGAGCTGTGGTTTCAAACATCTTGCAGTCAAAGGCCATATGAAATGGCAAACGATATTTTAATGAAATATGTTACTGGATACAGAAAAAGTGGAGACACTGAAATAACTGTGGAAGAAATGGATATTTAAGAGATTTTAAAATTAAATCACCTCTAATCATTGCAGGGGATATCTTCCTAAGCACATAGGGGATTTAATAACAACATTCCCAATGAAAGCACAAGCACAGAGCTTGGTGTGTTTAACTCTGTTTGCTTTTGAAATCTTTATATAGTACTTTTTTTTTTTTTTTTAATTTCCAGATAATCCAATGTCACTAAACTCTCCATACATGATATCTTTGTTATATCAACATCTGCCTAGGAAAAAACCACAATTAATATGAATATGTGGAGCATAGCAAGTCCTTAGAAGACTGCAACAAGCAGAGTAATTAGATAATTCTCATCTACTTATATATCTGTATCAGTGATGTCTATAGCTGCATTATTTGTATCCATCTGTCTCTATATAGACATAATTTAATGTGTTTCTACTGGAGGGATAACATCAAGAATGGAGCCAAAATAAATACATTAAGTGGAATTATTTCATTGTTTATAATTGCATTATCACAAAACTGGAAGCTTGACATATCTTGCTGGAGTATTTTACAGAAAGAAAGCAAAAATCCAAATCCTCCCTCGCCCTTCACTTCCAAAAGCTGCCTTTTAACTGATGAACTGCGTAAATCTTCAGCAACATTGTGATTTTTGTTTCAGTAGTTTCTCCAGGGATTCATCATTGATGAATTTGTTCTTACCAAAAAAGCTAAATCCTGCTCATTTAAAGATAACAGTACCTTCCACTAAAACTGTCTCTATTCAGATATAAAAAAGCATTACTCTGCCAATAGAGAACTGACAACTTAATGAATCAACAATGAAACCTTAAGCCAGAGAGCTTTAAGGTGAACAAGTCTGTTTTGATTATAATTTATTCATGGATCAATCTAAAGGTAATTGAGCATATTATGAAGTAAAAAAGATTCCTGTTTCCTAATGGCAAAAAGTAGAAAGAATCCTGCACTTCAGATTGATGCAATTTTTATGGGCACACCAGCAAGCAACCTAACCAGTGGAACAGGCTGGTGGATAGGGCAGTGCAATATGCGTCAGATGACCCAGACTTTATTTCTAACTTGGAAACTGATCTGCTCCTTACTCTGGGAAAAGCGACATATGTCTCCATGATGAAGTCATGGGTTGCTTATCTGGGACCTGTCTGCTACTAAGGGGCTGGATGCCATCTACTGTTAGAAGACACAGATTTCAGCTGGCACAGTGTATTGAGTTTTCATGGCAAGGTTTTGACAGTGGGGGGGGCTACAGGGGTGGCTTCTGTGAGAAGTGGCTAGAAGTTTCTCCTATATCTGGCTGAGCCAAGGACAGCTGGCTCCAAGATGGGCCTGCACCTGGCCAAGGCCAAGCCCATCAGCAGTGGTGGAAGTGCCTCTGGGAAAACATTATTACATTAATAACAAAAGGAACAGTAGAGAAAATGTGGGCCCACTACTGAATGGAAAAAGGAACCTTGCAACAGAGGTTGCAGAGGAAGCTCAGACAGGGAACACCTTCTTTGCTTCAACCTTCACTGCCCTCAGGAATCCCTGATCCAGGAGACCAGGGAGAAGGCCTGCAGAAGGAAAGACTTCTCCTTAGTCAAGGAGATGTGCTAAAATGGCTGCATATATCTAGAATCCTTATTACATACTGCATGTACATGTAAAACATGTAATATGTTCTTATTTTACACTGTGCAATAATTTCCATGCAGTGGTCTGCCTCCACCCTGTTGCAACTTCACAACAACAATAACAACAAGAGCAAGGAGAAGAACAGCAACAGAAAGATTACTGAAGTTTCCTGAAGTCATATCTGCTTTCTTCCTTGTTCTCAGAGAATACAACAAAACATGACTCCAACATTTCCAAAGAGAAAGAAAACACAAGGTTCCAGTACCAATGAGCAGCACCAGTAACAACAATGAAATCTTGTGACAATGTCAAGTAGCTTGTGTTACTTCTGGGGAAAAAAAAAACAAACCACCCAACAAAAAACCAACCTCACAGTAATTCCAACAGCTGAATTTTGTTCCTCTGAAGGCAGCAAATAACACACATTTTCATATTCATAGATCTATATATGAAGAGAATATTTTGCAGAAGCTTTCCCCGCGGGTAAACTGCTTAACTAATGAAAACTATGTATGGCAATGGAGAAAGTAAAGATGTGAATTCTTATTCTGTTAGACATTCTTATTCTTTCAGGCATTCAAAGCTAAATTCTCTTAAATAGCTGCTTTTCTCTGTGTCAGTCCCATACCCTGCATGGTAAGAGCCCATGGCAAGAAGGAGCCATCCAGATGGCACTAGGGTTCATGTCAACACCTCCAGCAAGGAATCCTGCAGGAGTCCTCCCCACAGCATGGGGGCAGGAGATGTGTAATGGAGAGGATGGGATACTTCATTCTACCAGTTTCTACCTGATAGTGAGTTTCTTGGGCCAACATCAGCTGTTGCAGCCCCTGGAGCTGCTGTAGTTCCATTAGCAAGAAGCCACAGGGATTTTGTCCCTTGTATCAAAGGGTTCATGCATTCTCATGGTTCTGTTTCTTAGAGCTGAGACATTTCTGGGTTCACTGCCTTTAATGATGTGGAAATGCCTTCAAAATAAAGGACAGAACACAACAATTATTCGGAAAAAAATGAACTCTGCCTTTCAGTTATTTTGATTTTTTTTCTTGGAACGTTTATTTGCTTCGTAAACAGCACTGTCTCAGTAATCTGCAATTACTGCACATATACTTGTTCCTGTAACCTCTGCTGCCCACTCTGCATGTGTATATACCATCACATTTAGTAACTCAACTATTCTGCCTGCTCTTTAAACCATGATTATTTAAAGTGGTTGAGCTAACCCCCAGCCCTTCAGTAATTCTGAGACTAAACGGAACACTAATGTGTATTCTAGGAGAACATACTGCAGTGACCTCACCATGAGATGTATAGTACTATGGTTGAATGTGCAGATAAAACATTACTTAAAATAACAATTATTTATTCTTTCATAATTTTTCTAACACTGCCAGAATTTTCTCTTCTAGTTCCAAATCACAAACAGATGATTCTTCATGTTCTAACTCAAATATTTGGTTTTTAGTAGGATATATACACCAAGTGAGGGAAAAGGTTTTAGGATTATAGGCTTACTATAGTGCAGCAAAAACTTACATTCTACAAATGTACTGGAGTCATGAAATATTCATCAATAAAACAAAAAAAGAGCTAATATTTGCAGCAAGCTTAGACATTTACAATCAAAAGCCAGGATGACATAGATGATAAAGAAAATGTTACCTTCTGGGGTGAAGAAAAGAAGATACTGATACACATTACTGTGCTACTTCATGAACATCTGGCAGTCTGTCACTTAATAGACAACAACATCTTCTCTAAACAGAAGAGACTTGAATTCATCAGGGATTCCTGTAGTACAGTATATGCTTAACTTAAGTACCTGCTTTCTGTGATTTCCATAGATTACCATATTCATGACACTGCAGAGTGAAAGCATTCTTCTCACTCTCTAACCAGAACATGCAAAAGAAATTAAAACGTTGGCAGGCACTTTGTCTCCAGTTTGTTGGACACGTGAGGGAAGGACTTTGCACCCATTTATGCAGATGAAATTCTGTCAGCTAAGCAGCAGCATAAAGAAGATGTCAGCAGAATGGCTATTAACAAATATCTGGCAGGTAAGCAAATATAACTGTATTCAAATGTGTTTAGGAAACAGGGATCAGTATCAGTTGAGCCTTAGCTTTGGAAAAAACTTTGTGCAAACAAGATCTGTACTTTTACTAGTATATAAGAAAAAATCAGTATTCACATTTTCATGTGTATCTACATACCATTTGTATACATAACTATACATTCAGTTTATGCGCTTATTCTATCAGTGCTGTAAATTACCTGATCACATGAAAAAATGCCATTGTTAAATAGTTTTACCCACTTTCTCCAAGCTGGTTGGTAACTGATCTGTTGAGACCAATGCTAAACTAATCTGTTTCTTTGGATTTAACCATTCTCTTCTGGAAGTATATGTACTGAGGAGATTGACTCCAGCAGTACCAGATTGTCTGTTTTCTAGGTCCTTTCAAAGAAATTTCAGAGATGTTAGCTAGACTATTAAAAGAGAAAAAACATCTTTTCTTACAACTCTGAGAAAGTATGCATTAGTGGCTACCAACTGACCTGTCAATCATAGATGCTGCTGACCCAGTAAGGTGAGTAAAACTGTATTAAGCTGAATTTGTTAATTCCGCTTGTGCTAAATGAGCTGGGTCAGGTACCAGGAGCAACCTCACCCTGTTTCTAGAACTGTGAGGCCCAAGGAAGCTGCATTTAAACTGCCCACATGACCCATTTGAATCTGTTCAAAAGCTCCTTGAGCAACCCGACATTACCACGCAGCCTGAGCACAAGTTACACATCATGGGCAGGAGGAGGTAAAAAGCACCATATCTACATCTGCCTTAGTTCTTTCACACTCTTATCCAGCATCGCCCTGGTAGAAATACAGCTCTAGACTCCCTGCAGTACTCACTCACAGAAACCCTATGTACGCACCATGGCCATATAAAATATGCACAGTATAATCAGTAATGCCTGTGAAATCCATGCTCCCGGGGGATGGGAGACTATACAGAGAGGCAAACTCTTCCAGACTCTGGAAGAAATTGAGGTTTTGAAAGCCTCTGTGAGGTTTTGGGTACCTTCGGTAAAATAACCAGTGCTTCCACTGTATGCAAAGAAAGTGCCTTTCCACCACTGCTATGTGTGTGTTTCAGTTGTGTGTTTTTCTTATCAAGTATTTCTTCCCAGCAGTTAAACCCTCCATAAGAGGTAAGAGCATACACTTTTCCCATCTGCTGGAACCTCTACAGATTTTTGTTTTGCTTTGATTTTTGTTTATCCTGCCTTTTTGCTTTAATGCATTTTTTTGCATGGAAGCTCCAGATTTATAACCAACTTGCCTATACTGTAAACAGTGTATAATTTCAATATATCTAGAAATAAAGTCCACTTTACCCTGGTAGATTACACATCACATATCTATACATATATTATTCTACTAATAGACTACTTAAATGCAAACCACTGATAATAATTCCTAAGTAAGCCTTCTTCCACTTCAGATTCATTGTAATCCATCTCTTATGGCAGATGAACTACAGTACTTATCCTCCTCCTGCACAGGCTACAATGCTTTCCCTTGTTCATCTCTCACACACAGTAATCCTTCCATCTCTACTTCACACAATCCTAATTTAAATGTAAAGTATTCAGAGCAGACAAAAGAGCTCTAGTCAACTCTTGCAGCTATGACCGAGACCACCACTGCCTTTTAGTCTTCAAAGTCAATAATACAATGCTTTTCATCATCACCACAATATCCTAAACTCACTAAATTGCATGCTAAGAGTCATAATACTAATAGTTCTAGCATTAACAGCAAATACTTTCACCCCTAGATAGTCAGAACTCCCTTCAGCTGTCAGGAGGTAGGACGAGAAAATGCTGAATGCTCTCCTATAAAGAGTTTGGGTGTTCTGCTTTGATTAAGGCCTTCCAACAGTTTAAAAAAATGTCACAAAGTAACACATAACATATGACATTAAGAAAAAAAAATATAGGCAGATGGCAAAATTAGAATGGTCCACTAAAGGAAAGTGATGCTGAAGAATTTTTATAATTTGAAGCTATTAAAACTTTAAACACATCTGAAAAGAAATAAGTAACTTCTAAAATCTTTAAAATCAATATTATATCAAAATTATCTTATGAATGAAATATCAATAATACATTACAAAAGCAATAGCTTCACTAAACTGATATAAATGCTTTTACCCCACCATCAAGTAGTGAGGAGACATCAACATGTAGGTACCAAAATAACAGACATTATATAAAACCCTAATGTAGAAAACCAGAAAAGTTCTCATTAGAATCCAAGTCCCTCACAGCATCTCTCTTGCATATTTATCTGTCTTTATAACAGCTAAAGTATCTAAAGTATCATTATATTCTGAATATGGCATTACAATGGTCAAACATTCTAAAATGCTAATTTGATTAGATTTTCACTCAAGTCAATCAGAAGAATAATTTGATTTTCAAAAATCTAACGTGCAAATCATTAGAAATACAGATCACAGGCATACATCACTGTACTTTTAAAAACTATCTTGTTTTAAATTACCACAATAGCTTTAAAATGAGTTCTGATCATCTTGTTACTGCAAGACTTCACTGATTTGTATGCACAGTTAGGCTTGCAAGCAAATGCATTCAGCTTGCCCTCTGCTATTAAATATAACCACAATCACATATTGCTCAAATAGGCCATCCACTTTTTCACTGGTTATGTGCTCCTTACGGATACATAAACCTTTCCTTTACATATCACTTTGCACTATGTAGTCACTGTGGGCTATTTTGCAGGTCAAACAGACTGACATGACACAACAAACCATGTAATTGATACATGCAAAGAAACTCCTGTCTTGATCCTACAAGACTTTTATGCATGGCTCAACATGCAAGGAGTTACATTAACTGAGGTTAAGCCTCTGTGCAGCGACTGGGGGTACTGGGACCATCTCTCACTGGCTCATCACCACAACCAACCCACTCTTCTTGAATGTGCACACCTGGCTCCACCTGACCTCATCCCAGGAGTTACAGGTGCCCAATAAAAGGTAAAACAGAGTGTACAGTGTGCACATTTTTTATGTTGTTTGAAAAAACTGTCCTGTCTCCAGCTGTTCCAGATAACACACCTCTCGCTTCACATGAGTGATCACGCAAGCACTACAGAGCTTTGCTACTCAAAAATCTGCCACATTTAAAAATCTCATTTAAATCGTAAAAACAAAATTATTTTTATTTCTTGATATAATTCAACTTGTTGAAGTTATGCCAGATATTTATAGTGATTCAATCAGCAGTTAAAAACAGTCATCTCTGGCCATTTCAACTATTAAGACAGAAAGGGAAACAAAATTTTCTACTTAGTGTAGCTTCTCTACACCAACGTTGTCTACAACAGTGTTGCTGCTCTAAAGGTCACAGATGACATAATTTAAATTATTATAGATAATCCATGTCATCTATCTGCCTGAGGTTTTTTTTCTTGTTTTCCATATTTTATAGAAGTGCTGTGTATCCCAATGGATAAAGCTCCTAGGAGAGCTTCAGTCTGAGCAGCTTACAAAGGTGGGAGCAGTCACCACACTGCTTCTCCTCAGGAAGGCTGGGGCCATTTCCTGCTTCCAAAGAACATGCAGTGAGTGGTCCTGTACAACACCAGGCTATTGTAAGGACATTCTGCCAGACCCATTTTTCCATTGGAGGACATCTTGCAATTTCAGTTCCTGACTGAGTTTTGCCACTCAGTTTTTTGTAAGGCAATGGCAGTGGTAGCAGTGATGAGAAGTGGACTAGATATTTGTTCCCAGGTTATTTGTATGAGTGAATGAGCCCAGGCTCCACCGTTTCCAAATGCAGCTTGGTAGTGGGACTTCCAGAGTGCCCCATCCTGACCACACCATCTGCAGCAAATGCTGCAAAATGACTGTCAAGCCACGTAAGTGTGACTAATATGGCAAAGTTTAGGTGCTGAGATTTGCTGTTTGAGACCACGTCCACTGCTCTACTTTTCCTCAAAGCCTATTTTAGAGTGTAAGGAGTTTTTATGTTTTTCCTTTCTGTTAGGCCTATGTTTCTCCAGTGGTACTGCAACTAACTGTGCAGCTCGATGCTCCCTAGTACACAGACATCCTTTTGGATGGAGGGTTCTGTCCCAGAATAGCTCTCACAGGTGCCCAGTGGCATTTCTGCTCAGTGATCTGGGGACTGTCATTTGATCACACATTGTACAGCTCCACTTACCTGTGAGGTTGCAGTACTCCAAGAGATGACAGGATTCCTCCTTGGTCATATAGTCAGTGTGAAAAATTGATGGTTACTAAATTTTTGCCTCATTCAAACACTCTTTTGAAGTTGTTTTGTAGTCCCTACCTCAAACTGAAAAATACTCAAATTAAATAATACTTAAGTTCAATCTCCTGATTTTCTCTATTTCTATTATTTTGAGATTCCAGCATCCTGGTTCAGTTGCCTTGTTTTTTGTGCACAGCAGCCTGGTTAAGACCTCAGGGGTGTACATCTCAATCGCTTTCCAGATGTTGAGCAATGTGCACAACACTGCAGGTTGTGGTTACTGATAGGGTGCTAATTTTGGCTTTATAAAATGCTTTCTAATAACTGATGGTCACTTTGTACTCGTATAGTTTCCTGCCCTTGGAACATAAGGATTGATGTTTTCACTTCAACACATTACTCCAATATATCTCAGCTGAACTGCTCCTACACTCTGCTGGTGGATTTACAAGCCTTTTTGGAGGAGCTGTGTCCTATATATGCCGGATGCAAACAGTAGTCCCTCCCCTGCTCTGCCTTGTGCAACATAAAGGCCTTGGCATTTACATGCTGCAGTGCTGTGCTCTGGGATATTTTGTCCAGCTTCTTTATATATGAGAAGATTGCAGCAAATACAACTGTAAGTTGTATTCATAGCATGATTTTGTTTAGTAATCACCTCAGGAGACTGTACAGATCTGAAAAGTGTGGAAAGGTATTGTGAGATGGTTTATGAATCCCACTAATCTTCAAACTGACATTTTCAGGTGTGGGTCTATCCTGCACGGTTTTTATTTTTTAGGAGCTAGGTAATAGCCTTTAGGAGGTCAGCAATTATCCCAGTGCTCCAGGAGTCAAATGCAATTTCATCTCATTTTATTTCATTTTAGATTTATTGCCTTGGTCATTTCAAGCAGATAGATGAGAATGTAATCATGATCAGCTACAGCTTTTGCTGCTCTGTTTCTGCATCTATACAGCTATGGCAGTGATCCCAGCCAGCCTCATTAGTTCTTCTTGCTCATACTGCTGGCATTCTTCTACCACAGTTTTGATCTTAAATTGCATTTTCTTCCACCGGTATCCACACTAAGGGATGCTCAAAAGATATTGAGGTAGTTACAACCTGTAATTCTTATATCTAATACATTTGCAAATATATTAATATTGCATCAGAAGCTGAAAATACTTTTACTTTTTTAAGATGAAAAGCATATTACCACCTGTATAATGCCTTGTTAAAAGATTATAGATATGTACAGCTTCCCATATTCTCTCCAGCTGGTTTGCTGCCCATCTGACCTGTGGCTCTGCAAAACCTCAGCAACGAGACTTATGCTCTCCTTCCTTTCACTTGCCTTACTGCTTTTTCTCTGAGTGCTGAGATCATTCCATTAATTCAGTGCTGCATCGCTGTGTCCATTTCCAGCTTTTTTTTACCTAGAAGACATCTCAGAGCTTTAAAACACCATCTAAATATTTTGCTACAGGGGGTCTTACAGCTTACTACCTATTTCACCTAAGTTTTCTGACTTTTTGTCTGTAGCTTTTATAAATTGTTTGCCCTGGTTTCATCACGTGCTTCACTGATTTACTTGAATTAGTTAAAAGAAGAGTACTTTTGAGTTATCTATACTTCCTAGTGTTTTAATTTGTTCAATTTTTCTTGGTAATTTACATTGTCCTGCTTATATTTTGATTGTTCTATCATGTAATATTATGCTGCACATTTTTGTCAGCAATTTTAGACTCCCAGAAAATGCCAAGAAAGTCTCTGTTGTCTAGTATTTATTGATGTTTTAACTGTCCAGCTGGCATTCAAACTCTTCTCTGATTTAGTGCTGCCGCTCTTAGTTTAAAGTTCACGCTTCTGCAAACAGCACCAGAAGTTTATTTTTGCTCTTGTGTAGTGCATAAAAGCCAGCTATGTGTAAAGATACATTTTCTGAGTCAGTTTGTTTTCCCGATGCAGTGAATTATTTCTTTTTGCTACTGTAAGCAAGCTTTGCAAAACAATCTTCTTGCCAACGCAAAAAATCCCACATGCGAGACAATTACCAGTCGATTTTTCTTCTCTGCTTTGTGCTAATGCATTTATGTTTGCACAAATTTTTTCCTTGTCTGTGCAAACATTTTCTTTTCTGGGTGGCTAAGGGCTTGTCTCTGGCCTCGGCTGTTGCTAATCGTGCCCATGAGCCCTGCGTTGCTGTCATGCTGCTGCGTGAGCTCGCCAGGAGCCTCTGCATTCGTGCTTTAGTTTAGATCAGGAGTACACCTTTGAAGTGCATCTCCTGATTGTCCCCACTGCACTTTGCTTCTTATGGCAGCACAGTCTCAGAGAGCACAGACTGTATTTTATTTTGGATGAAAGGAAAGCTGAATGTGTGCTCCAGGAGTGCACCTAAAATGAGCTCCAGCTGCTAATGGGCATTTAGCCCACGAGACCAGACTAGAGCTAGAACATAGAAAAAAACCTGGAATGAATACTGTGTGGACACCAGTCTGCAGCATCAACCATTTCATTCTACAAGCCTATTCCTATTTGACCTGTTCATCTGCACTACTTCTTAATGTGCTCTCATTTGAACCACTGCAGCTTTATCCCACCTACAAACTGAATTCAGTTGTTAGAATGCAGTGAACTCATGGGCTAGCTGTTGGGAAGACAGTGAGGTATCATTTTTTTCAGACCACCCATACTTGGATAATACATATATACTAGTCACACCATATAAAAATGTGTGTATTAGTCATATATTTATATCATATTACATCATGTTCTAATAGATATTTCTGGAGATTTTCTAAAAATTCTCACTGCTTTTCTTGATTTTGGAGCCTCAGGCTGTAAGATATCTATTTCTGAGTGCAATTTTCACTAACATCTAATAAAGCTCATTTCTATGTCCATCTGTCCATCTTTCATGACCACTCACATACTGCCATTATCTGTCTTTTTTTTTCCTTCAGAGTCTTTAGCAAGACACTCGCTATAACCACAGCAGTAAATCAGTGTCTGGGAATGTTCCTGGGCACAAGGATGTTGTCATCTATCCTAACAAAATGTTAAAATATTTTTTTGCCTGCTTTTGGCCTGTGCTGACTATCAGTGTCCCAGGCAATTCCTGGAGAGGCTTTGGAAGTTAGCATGCTCCAGGAGCCATTCCCAGCAGGCAGCCTGCCTGCAGCCAACCTGCTTAGGAGACTAACAGCTTCTGATCATTGGCACAGGCTGCTTGGTGCCAGCTGGCCTAAGCACCTAGGAATATTCCTGGGCACATTTAATTTGAAAGTACAGACATATCTCTCTTTTCTGAAGTTAGGTGCCTATAGGAATCTAGTCACTTTTGATGTCAGTGCCCAGGCAGAATTAAGTAAAACAGTGTAACATCCAACTAATTTCAATAAACGCGGTCCTCTGCCATTAGGGACTTTCTGGAACTAGAGATACAAGGCTTATAGCTAACAATAAAAAGTATGTTGTAGTATGGAGTTATTTATCACAGCTATCACTGTATTTTTTTAACGTTTAAGAACACCTCTTTTTTCTTTTTTTCCCTCTTTTTTCCTTTTTTTTGGCAAAAATGGGAGAAGTACAAATACAGGTTTAAAAAACCAAGAAAATAAGCAATATTCCAGTATGAGGCTAGGATTAGCTGTATCTTCAACCCAGTCTTAAAGCAAGTTCCTTTCTAAGTGAAATAACACCTTTGAGAAGTTAATGTTGATTATTGCTTACATGGGAACTCAGCTTATTTGATATTATTTACTTTGTTCATTCCTTAGGAAAACTTTGCTTCGAAGTCTTTAAACATTTACCCAACAGAAATGAGTAGATTTGGGGGGTCCACTGACTTCTTTTACAACAATGAAACTGATCTGAGATACATCAAATACTTGGCAGATCCTAATGACACTACTGGGAGTATGGATCATATCTAAAGACCAGCCCAGACACCTAGTCTCTTCTCTATGAGAAATACCTTGAGAATTTGGGTTATAATGTCTTACCTTTTTCTGAAAATAATACAAATTGAATATTCACAGAATCAGTCTGGGGAACAGAACTGTGAACTAATTTTCATTTCCTTTCAGTATTTAATTAGGTTTCTTGAGCCTGCTTCTCAGTGTCTCTGTTACAGAAGACAAAAGAAATGAGATAAAATGGACACTTGTTTCACATCGTTGTCTTCCCTATGCCACCTTCATCATTAAAATATCCCAACAGTGTCTGTTAACTAATGAACTCCACCTATCTTGCATGGCTCACCTGCTCTCTCATTCTCATTCTTTGTGTGTGGGACAGGCTGCTTGGTTTTAGTAAGATTTTAGTAATTTCCTTCCTGTAAAAACAAAAGCAAGCAGCAACATAGATACACTTCTACAAAGAGAAGGTAAAGCTGGAAAAGTGTCTTTTACTGTCACAGGGTGAAAGGCAAAGGCACTGTCTGCGTCTTAGGTCCTGTGGGAGCTTGTTCCACAGTTGTGACATGCCCCTAAGCCAACTCAGTCACCTTATACATCAGTATTATAAAAAGTGTATTGCAGAAAATCCAGCAAGCGCAAGGAATGAATGGAGTCATGGAGTACAGTCTTTCCCTGGGGTTTAAGCCAGCATACAAGGTACAAAGGATCTTTGTACTGATGGTGCTGAAGAAAAGAGCCAAGCACTGGTTTGCCATTCTGTGCCAGGATGTCCCAACTAGGGCTTCCACACCACCAACTCTCCTTGTTGCCAGTACATGCATGGAAGAAAAAGAAAAAATAAAAAATGGAGGTGATACAGGAGGTCAATGCTTCACCTGAGATGGAAGACAGATCTTTCCTTCAGTGTGTGCTGAACCTTACAGCTGAACTGCTCTCTGTTGGAAAATGCTGGAAATCCAGCCTAGAAAATGGAGGGAGGATGGCCTGGTGTGCTCACAGCAACTTCAGTCCCTGAGCAGATATGCTGCAGCATTTTCTGCAAGCTGAAGTTTTCCAGAAGATAATTACAACTGCTGCTACTTCACACTTTCCTTTCTTTTACCTCTTAGTAGAAGGTAGTAATAAATCCTTCTATATAAATGCAAAGCAGAACTAAGAATGAAATTGATGTTGCAATTTTAATTTGCCACTTTCACTGTTGTTAATTTATACATAAACAGTGTGCCATAAGTCTCCCCTGGAAAACAGTCTAATTCCTTTCAAGCATCCCCCATGAAAACCAGATACAGACACTGAGTTTCATGCTGCATTTTTTGTATGTCTTAAAAGACTTCTTATTTTTTTAAGTTGGGAAAAGCACATACTCCTGCAGCAAGACAAAGCAAAGCAGGTTTCAGCCTTTATTGGAAGTTCCTGATTGCTATGATAAGGGCTGAAGAATAATTTAAGACATCATCAGCTACAACAGATCGCAGTAAAATTTCCAGTAGCCTTTTAAAAAGTCTTACTGTTCTTATGCACATAAAGCCATCGGGGCACAATCACAGTTGAACTTTTTGGCTGAACTCACTTCACAACCAGCAGCTTGGTTCCAGTGCAGATCACTAGGCTACACATCATCTTTCAAAAATTCCTCCAGAACTTAAGCCCAGACAGACACCACTACATAAAATTTTCATCACTCTCCTGCCTCTTTTACAGCACAGGTTGCATACAATGGTCAGGACCAGGCCATGAGGCTTATCAGGCTTCACCACAGTAAGGTTCATGGTTCAGGGCAGCTTGTGCAGAGCATCCCCAGGCCTGGACTCAGGGCAAGATGGGTAGAAGGTGGCAGGGGAGCCATGGAGGGTGAGCCAGGAACAGCCACTGTGGAGCCACTGTAGGAGAGAAAATCCTGAAATATTTTGAACTTTGCAACTATCTCTGAGAGACTGAGAGACCATGGGCAAAATTCAAATGTCTCATAGTCCACCTGACTTTGGACGGGAAAAAAATCCCCACAAAATAGAATGAAAACTTTAAGTTGCAAAAACTCCTGTCTGTGAGAATGTAGATAAGCTATGGTACTCATCAAGTCAGCAGACTTTCTTACTGTTCACCTTCGCGATGACCGTTTGGTATATTATTCTCTTCTAAACAGGAAAGAGGGAGCAGCATTACTGAGAACAATTGTGTTGCTTTCTCTGCCCAGTTTTCAGAGAAAGGGGACACATTTTGGAGTGAAACTGATTTCACATTAAACAAAGTATCTGTCGTTTTCTCACCACCATTATTGTTCTATTATTTTCACTGTAATGCTACCCAATTACTTAACATTTTAATTTGTATGAGTAAACACTTTCATTTCTGATCTAGAAATATTTCCCTAAAATCAAGTAAAACATTTTCAAAAGATAAACAGCAGAGCTCATTTTTTTACTGATTGAGTTAAAAATAAGTAGTCTTCAGCAACATACTGAAATTATTTAAGTGTTTAAGCAAATTTTTACAAGTATACTAAAATAAAATGTTACATTAAAATCAAAATTCTAAATTTTCTGAACTCCAAAAAGAATTCTATCCCTTCATGACTGCAAAAGGCAAATAGAACGCAAAGCAATAAAACAATCCCAGCCTAAAATTTTAATTCAGTTGTTCAATAATTTCTATTTCTTTGCAGTATTTTTACTTTATTATACTTTTATAATACTCTCAAATATATCTATAAAACTTTATAGCCCTTTTCCAACAGCATTTGGGGTGTGTTCTGAAAAGAAGCATGTTTATGAGCTGCAAGACAGGAAGAAAATTAAAGTACCCTTATGGGACTGAGGAGGGGAGACTATGGTTATGAGCTCAGATTTTTATGTATCCGCCCCTACCTATGTAATTCTTGAGTATTCAAGTTTTCATTGCAATTGCTTTATAGAATTATCTTCTGTTGGACTGACAACAGTGTACAACCTATCAATGCTTGAAACTGAAAGCAAGTTTTGTTGTGACACAGTCCCTTTCGCAGCAGCAACTGAGTATCTCCTGGCTAATGCTTAAAGTCAGGGACTTCACTCGTGCTGAAGAATCCTAAGGGCAGCTCAGCCAGCCAGATACTTTAAATTGAGACCCTTCTCTGTGGATGAGCTGGGGATGGTATTTGGACAGTTAAGTTAGATTCTTACAATAGACCGTGTTGAGATTTCACATAAAAATAAATGCTCAATTCTGCACAAAAAATTATCTTCCCAATGCATGCTGAATTATGAACCAGTACTCACACAGTCAAAACAGTGGTCATGACTTCACAGAGGCATCCCCTCCCAAACTGCCATTTAGGGGCAACTAAAGAGACAGTCAAGATGGAGAGGAAATGTTTGGTTTTTTCTTAAATGGAGACAGAGAGGCAGACTTTAAAGCTTTTCAGACTGCACGTTCATCACTCAAATGTTGTTATAAATACCTTTGCAAATTATTCACACTACGCAGACGAAAATAACTCAGTGATAAACAACAGAGAAATAAATTAAGTCCTATGGAAAAATGTAAATACTGTTTCTCCTCCATCTGCTTTATCCTGGTAATTAGGTCCAAAATCCAGCAGCAGGCACTGAAGCCCACCCACAAACCAGGGACTGAGGGTCAAAACCCAAACTATGACAAAATTGTTAAGAAAATGTCTGCAGTCCATCAAATGAAAGAAGATGACTTTGTTGTGAAGAAAAAAAGAGAGAGGAGTTCTGAAGCATGAGGCATTTATTAGCCCTGCTCTGTACCACCCAAAACAGCTCTGAGAAGCCACACTCCTGAGTGCCCTTTACTTACAAAAGGCAAACTCGTGCTTCAGTCACCCAAGGATTTCTTGTTGGTCCCATTTTAACTGGTAAGTTTAGAGGCTTCAGAATATAATTTTTCCTAATGTCAGTGGTATGGGAGTTGTTTCCAGCTTAGTAATACAATTTAGTAAAAGACAAAATATAGATATGTTTGCACTTACAGAGCTTTATGGGTTTTAAATGAGCCTTCTGGCTTTCAATTTACAAATGGAAATTTTTGAAATGGATATTTCAAAATGTCAGGAGTGCTCAGCACTTGAAAGAAGGCTCAGTAAAGGCAGGGAAAAACTGCTGGAGTGTCTGGATTAGACTTTCAGTTTGGGATTGGAAAAGATGCCTTTTAGCTAATAATAATAATTTCAGAAAATATTAAGTAACAATTAGCATCTAGGATATAATGCTCTATGCTGTAATGTTGGGTCATGTAAATAAATAAAATTATAGTTGATATATTCTAGAATTCAACTACTTTAAATTCAACTGCAAGGTCTTGTCTTGAAGAATCTAAGAAAACCCCCATATTTTAGTGATATGCTTCTGTTTTTCATGAATCCAGACATACTGTATAAAACAACACGGTATTTTATAGTTTTTATATAAATAAATTATTAACTTGGAAGAAAGATAACACAGGAATAGAAAAAAATGTACTAATTATTCCAAGTCAAACAGAAAAGACACAAAATGATTAAAGAAGGAAGAGATATATGATATGACATATCCCCACCAATATATGGGTTATACATTGACTAGACAGTTACAAGTGTGGCAATCAAAAACATAGTCATGGCATAAAATATAAAAGGAGCTATTTCATTAAAACTTGTCTGCTGAGTTGAATGAAGGGCAAACAGGGTCTTAGCTATGTGAAGATTAGACCCACCTTCTTAATAACAGCTGGGGTAGATGTTCTTAAACATCAACCATCGGAGCACCCAAGTGCAATCAGCTTGAATGAGATCCTGAGAAATCAATAAAGTTCTTGCCAAGCCACTTCAAACTATTACAGAGCCCCAGTGTGGAGCAGCAGATTACAGGCTGGCTGTAATTTTTCCCTGGAACCCAAACACAGTTCCTGGGCCTTAATGAATTCTGTTCAGCATGAATAGGTCAGCATAGTGCAGAAATCTCTTTCCCTAACTTCTACATGTAGAAATGGTGTGCCCAACAGCTCTGTTCAGTTACTGGGGGCAGTTGCCCTGTGCCAGTGTATGACTAATGGGCAATGAAACAGAAAGCCATTTTTAATCCATTTGTCCATAAAAACTCAGGAAGTACAGCTTCGGCTGCTGAGACATCCATGAGGTTGGATCAAAACCACAGAAGATTACAGAAAAATCTTCAAGGGCTTAGGGTAATGAAAGTAAAATAAGTGGGAAAGGTCATAATCATGTTCCTTAAGTCTGATCTTATTCTTTAGGCAAAACACCATGTCAATTGTATACTATTGGATACTGATCGCTCCAGTGACTCGTGCTGAGTCACTATCTGAACACTTCACCAGGATCCAGTGGCTGGACATCTATAATGCTGGAAAGGGCCATGGGCTAGCTTGTGCAGACAGGAAAAGTCTGCAAGTCCAGCACATAGTCCTGGCAACCCAGAATTTCTCCCAGCAGTACTTCCATTAGACTCTATGCATTCAAGTTTCAAAGGTCTTCCCTACCTTTAATCTCAGAAACCCAGTATATGAAACCTCCATCATTTCTACAAAAATGCTTTTCTTCCAATCAGAGTAATTTTTCTCCTACCTCCCCTGAACACTATATTTTTTTTTCCCAATTCAACTCATCAGTCTTGGTTGAGTTTTCACTCTACATCATAAAATCCCTCTTTCTCAACTGATTGCAAACTTCAAATATTTGTACAGCACTGAGTTCTCCACCTCTTATGTTTACATACATCATTTGGGCAGGACATATGGACACTTTAAGAGTTTTAGCTTCTTTATCCTGTCCTTGTAAGTCACTCCTTCTAGATTTCTCATACATATGTGCATGTTGCTACACTTAGGGCTGTTCTTAGGGGCCAAATCTGTTCCTAAGAGAATTAAAAGATGTTCTTGTCAAACTTCCTCTCAAAACTAGCATAAGAATAACACAATTATTGGAAAATAGGCTGAAAACGAATTTTAAGTCTGCTTTCTATTTCCAATAACACAGACTTAATTTTGCACTTTCCTTGCATGGAGCACCGTAGCCCACAGAGCACCCTGCTACCCCAGTAAACAGCTTTCTAAGATGAGAAGCTTAAAGCTTTTAGCTTTCACAAGCAAAAAATCCAAGTCTTTTCTTACACATCAGTATGTGTGCCTGTGACTAGTACCAAAACCAAAATGGGAACACACAAATAAAATCAGGTTTTACAAATAATAGCTACTTGTAGATACAGAAGAGGCCTTTCTGATTGCATAGATGTTTCTAAGCCATCTGGAATGTCTGTAGGACACAACCTGCAACTCCATAAGACTACATCTTGTGTAATATCAAGTATTTTACCAGTGCTTAATGAACAAAAAATGGTTAGAATTACTGCTTAGAAATACACAATATTGTTAATAAATGTCTTCTCTCACTAGGGATAGATTCTAGAGAAAGAATTTTGCATCATCAGGTTCTCAGACTAGTAATTATAGCTTACATTTTGAAAGCCACAACCTTGCTTTCACAGATGCAATTTGCATCAAAATCTGCACTTACAAAATCAGGGAGAAGAGTTTTGCACACATAAATTAATTGCCGACCCATTTTCTAGTGCTTGAACTGTGGACAATTAGCTATCAATCACTGCTGACCAGAGCTTTACTCTGTGAGGACACAAAGAGTAAGGCTCTGCAACTAATACCAATCCTGCAAATACTGCAGCACCCTAAACATCCCCAAACTCCGTGACTTTCACCTGACAAAGAAAATACTCTTTGGCAGTAAAAGCTGGTACAGAACTGAAGGTTGGAGGAAGAGGGGGGAGAAGGAGAGGGAAAGAGAGACTGATTTGCTCTCAATGAATATGAAAGAGCTGATCTCTGCCATTGAGGAAAATTCTTGCACCAGCAAGTGCTGACTGATTGTGATGAGGAATGCTTTATCACCAAGATCCAGACACCCTTTCATATGGTGATTATTATTCCTGTCATGACCCTCTGGTCATCAAGCCACAGTGTCTTTTGTCACGAAACAACTATCCAATAAGAAATAATCTAGGAATAAGCCTGTAGCATAATATCTTCTGCTTGTTTATATACACAGCAGGAGGAGGAAAATCTTCTTCCTGTGAGTTATTACCTGCTCTAATCCACTTTGGAAAATACCAGTATTTCCTTAATTTCGTGAAGCATGCAAATATATTTTTCACAAACCACAGCTACCTGAATAGCTCAGACCAGAGTTGAAAGCAAATCTGAGAGCTCTCTCAGGTACTAACAAATAGTCCAACATCACCACCAAATACATGGCAGCACAAAAATTGTCAAATACTCCCATTAAACTTGATAAGAATGTAGAAAGACCGACTTGCATGCCACCTTGCCTCTATGTTTAAATTTATATTGTCTTCTATTAGGCTGATGTCTAACCTAATTCCTCATGCTATTCTTGCAGCAACAGCTCTGACAAAGATAACACATGTACAAAGCGCCAACAAATAGCACACACCACCTAGAACATTAGGTGTGGTTTAGTTCCTACACAGTTATAGAGACATTTTATATTAATATCACCGTTGTCCACATTAATATTATCCAACTACAAAATGCTTTAGAACTAATTTAACCATCCACACATTATTTCTCTGGGTTTTCCAATTCAATTCCTTGAGAAAGGAGTCACAGACAGTGCATGTTGTGCTGAAAGCATCCAGAGGAGAAAGGCTGGGAACTCTGCTCTGGGAGCAGATGTGAGGAGCCATTTCTGGCCACACAAGACAGTTCTTTTTATGGTTGTTTTTTTTTCTGTCATTACTGCCTATGTAGATCACCTAACACAAGGGTTGTTTTGAATGGTTTTATCCAACTAGCAAGCTAACCCTAAGTAACAAATACAACAATACATATACAACTGTACAGAATAAAAAATTAATGGTGTTAGAGAAGGATGATACACAGAGACATTATGTGTGACACCGGGGAGGAAGTGGGGGTAAGTGCGCATGGTTAATATGAAAAGATGTCAAAAAAAATGAAGCATAATAATAGTGCAATTTATCCTTGCTAAACGTACTGCACTGTGCTATAATTAAATATGAAAACCTAAATTTATCTCTATGTTCGGCTGTCATTAACTTAACAGGGAGTGCACATGTTCTAATCTAATGGCTGATTTTTTTCTCCATGTGCAGCATATTAAAATGTATATTAGCCTCAAGGTGCATAAACACAAAATAATAGACCAAAGGTTTTGGCCTGTGGAGAAAAAAATCCATGCTCAAAGGCCGTCAAGTAGCTGGTGATGCAGGGGAGACACTCACTTAGCCTCATTAAGCCGAAGCTCTCTTTTGCTTGTCTTTTGTTCTGCATGACAGCAGCCTCTTTGTTGTATAATAATTCATTCCAAGTTCGTTCCAAGCTACCGAAACTGGTGAACTGTGGCCATTTTAATGAGCAGTATTGGTGGTATGCATAATCTGGAAGCCACGTGTACTAGGCAATCACAGAGCACTGCAGCCAGCAAAATGAGATACTGTCGAAATCACAAATTTGTCAAGTTGTTTTTGGACAGGGTATTATAATAAGCACTAAAATATGCATCTTATTACTCTGCATCTGCCAGTCAAAGATCACTGTAATGAATGCATGCTGCAGGGTATGACCAGGCCGTTTCCCTAAGTAAAACAAACTGCAGAGTACAAAAAAAAATTATGTATTTTTGGCAATGCCTGGATTTTTTTTTTTTAAATCCTTTCGCATCAGGAGTTGGATTTTCCTGGCTTGATGTCCACTGCCAGCAGTGAACGCATTAAAACCGCCACAGCCAAGGAGTTAACGGGAATACATGGCTTCTTAATAGCCACATTTACTGGCTGTGCATCTGAAACTTTAAACTCCATGCTCGAAGCAAATTTAGCATACAGTACATATAAAACCCATAAAGATTAAACTACTTTAAATACACTTTAATAATCCTAGTTCCTTTTGTTTTATACATTTCTACTGTAAATGGCTTTACTGCTAAAGAAGATACATTTTATGTAACAACCTGCTCTCTGTGTGAGAAACAGCACTGTAGGTAATCACTACATAAACTTCCATAATAGAACAGTCAAAAACCCACTAATGTCAGAGTGGTTCCTTTTTTTCTACAGATTGGTCAGGCTCATAATTGAATTCAGCTTAAAAGGCTGGGAAGCTCACCAATGCAGCAAACCTGCCAAACAGGACTTGCACAGTGGGGTACAGAGGAATGCTCTGCTGGTGCTCCCCAAAATGCTGCTGGTGATGCCCCACAGAGAACCACCAGACTCTCACCAGAAACAATGCCTGTGGAGATCTTTCATCATCAAGCAAGGAAGTGAAGACTGAGCAAGGAGCAGAAGGAAAGAATCTACTTCTTCATCTGCCTGCAAATGATGGTCGAGACACTTTGGGGGAACCTTATTTTTGGTCAACCCAACAAGAACTGTGCTGATGCACAGTTCCTGTGATATGGGAGGTCCACGGGGGTGCAGAGATCTACCTGCAGCCAGTGGAGGAGACCTACTCTAGAGCAGGTGGATGCCTGAAAGAAGGCTGCAAACCTGTGGGAAGCCTGCCCTGAAACAGGCTCCTGGCAGAGACCTGTGGACCCATGGAGAGAGAAGATCATGCTGGAACAGGTTTCCTGGTAGGACCTCGGACCCTGTGGGGGACCCATGCTGGGGCAGCCTGTTCTTCAAGGACTGCACCCCATGAAAGGGACCCACAATGGAGCAGTTCATGAAGAACTGTAGCCCATGGAAGGACTCATGCTGGAGAAGTTCATGGAGAACTATCTCCTGTGGGAGGGACCTCACACTGGAGCAGGGGAAGAACTCTTCTCCCTGAGCAGTGGCAGAAATGATGTGTAATGAACTGACTGTAACCCTCTTTCCCTGACTCCCTGCACCACTGGGGAGGAGGAGGTAAAACTAAGAAGGAGGGGGGTAAGGAGAAGGTGTTTTTAAAATTTATTTTACTTCTCATTATTCTGGTCTGATTTTGATTGGTAATAAATTCAATTAATATCCCCAAACTGAGTCTATTTTGCCTGTCATGGTAATCAGTGAGTTATCTCTCCCGGTCCTTATCTCAATTCATGACCCATTCATTATATTTTTTGTCTCCTGTCCAATTGCAGAGGGGAATGACAGAGTGGCTTTGGTGGGTACCTGGCATTCAGCCAGGGTCAACCCACCACATCCTAAATCTATTCCCCCCCCCCTCGACTCTTCTTCAGAACTGTTGATGGCAATATGGGAAAAAGAGTTTCTTCATCAGTGTTATTTTTTAACTGCAATCTCTATACCAACATATGATGAAATGGCCTGTATTTCTTGACATAGCCACAAACACCATTTGTTCTGTCTTTTTTATGCAGTGTTGGAAAAAAGAGGACAGTTCTTTACTATACTGGACTAATTTGCCTTCCCAAAGAACAAGGAGCACTTCCAAAAATGAAGGGTGTGAACCTCTGCTCAGTGAAGGCAGTCAGAGATCTTGAAGAATCTGAAGGCAGCCAAAACTTTGTGCATGGCTGGGAGTTCACATTTAATTTATTTATTTAAGAGTTGATTTAATATTTGGTATGAAATCTAGTTGGTATAGCAAGGTTTTTTTTTCTCTTCCATATAAATGGCTATTTAGATTTGACTGCAATACAGTTAGGATTTAGCAAATTTGTATTGTTCAGAAGACTCAGCTTTCAGTACCCATAGATACTTGAAGGAAATGAGTATTTTAGTCTTAATAGGAAGTCTGTTTCAATGGGAAGTCCATTCAAAGATGAAAATCAGCAGCTTGCTAAATCTAAGGTGATGAATTTTCACTGAAGTTCACACGCTGTGCATGTACAGCATCATTCTCTTTCTCTGTCTGCTGAAAAAAGCTACTGTTTATAAATGTGTTTTTATCACATACAGTTTTAATATTTTTAGTATAGCACAACCTTACCAGTTGAGAATTATCCACTATTAAAACAGTTTTGTTTGTATTTTGCATATTTCTGGAATCAAGATGCTTAAATTATTTTTTTCTTATTTTTATTTTTTTATCTTTTAGACATGATCAAACAAATGTCACTTTTTGGAAAACTCCTGGTGCTTAAAGCAAGGTATGAACCATACATATTTATCTCTTCCTATAAACCCACATCTACCAACTGAATATATCGCCATATTTTTGATGTTTAATTCCCTGACACGTATAGTGGCCACTGCATTAAGTATGATTTTTATAGCTGACATTAGGTGGAAGTTTATACAGCGACACACTGCACCACTTCTGTGATCACCAGCTGACACCATCACATTTCTGGGACATAATCACTTCAGCTCTCTGGATTAAGATCAGTGAGCAACTAATAAAAGAGTCCTGTAACAAACAGACAAGGTGAGACAGTGAGACACACAGGAGATCAAATTGCACCTCTGGGGAATACTGTACCTTACCCAGACACCTAGTGAGAACAGTCATCTTTATCACTCCTGGTCATGTATCCTCCTGAGAAAATTAGGAATATTATTTTAAAACATAATTCTGTTAATTCTGGATTGTAAGGAGACTTAACTATGCCCTTCCTCTCTTTTATGCAGTCACCCTAATAACTTTGGGTTGTAAGAGTGTGCACTACATCTTAACGGTCTGCCTTACTGCATCATGCACTTGATCTCAGTCCTAAATTCATGCTGAGGTAAGTGTGCTTTTACAAAAGTTTTTCCTTGAAGGAGTCAGTGAGAAGCAGTGTGGTGTCATCATTACCTTGCCATTCTCTCATCTCAGTGTCAAGATTTGCAAACTGAGATTAAAGCTGAGATAAGCTGACAAGTTTTATTCCATGCATTTAATGCAAAGGTGATTCAGAGTTGATATTAATGACAGTCATCTGTGCCAAGGCTTCAAATGTCAGGTTCTCCCACAGAAAAAAAAGCAAATGCCAACTAAATAAGCCATCAAAAAAGCAATGAGGAAGGAAGCCCAGAAGACTGGCTTTGGCCATCTTTGTGAGCCTGATTCAGCATCTGTGCTAGGACTATTTTTGGAGCTGTCACGGATAAGACTAGAACCACAGGAAAGAATGAGTAAAATTGGTGAAGCTACGGAAAACTGTATCACCCAGTGACTCAAAGCCACAACTGAGGCTAGCATTTCTAAGTGGAAATCTCACTGCTACTACAGTCAGCGTAGTACTACAGGTCACATTCTAGACACTGGTAAGCAACTGCTGTGTTAGCAAAAGGGAAAAAGCTAGTGCTACTGAAAAAAACATTGGAAAATATCTACCTCTGTGTCAAAGATGATAAATTTAGGGTCTATATACGAAAAAAAATAGATTCTGGAACAGTGAAAAACAAAAACAGCAATCAAGTTTCCAAAATACTGTCTAGTGCTATGATGCTTCTGATATTTCAATGGCTATAAATTATCAAATGGAAGTATTAGTTTCATTAATACAGAAGGATGAACAGATAATAATCAATATGATTCCCTTTCTCAGACCAAGCATTTTATGTTTGCTATTTAACTGCTTGTTATATTACACTATTTAGCACAGTACTTTCAGTATTCTTTCTAAGAAGGAAATTATTGTGATAAATGTAACAATTGTCAGTGATAACTGTTCAGTTTGTCATTAATCTGGTGACTGCATGGCAAGACAGCTTAAATTTGATGTCAGGTGTATCATTTAGGAGAAGGTATTTATCTTTAGTTTACTCTGGTCATCGAATACTACAATATTTAATGACAAAACTCCACTGTGTCACTCTCCTGTGGTAACACTGCACTCAGCATCTGTTTGATACTGAAACCAAGATAGAAAACTAATTTTAAAAAAAGTTGCCCACCGTTATATAAAAAAAGAGACATTATCACTCAACATTGCACTGTGACTCAGAACATATACAATTATGAGCATACCTAGCTGGAAACAGAATGGCTCCTAAATTTGCAATCTATTTAAAACTGGTAGAGGTCAATGAATTTGTACACAATCAGAAAGCAAGTGGTTCTTGATGTTAGTGAAAATAATTCTCTCCTAGTTCCTTATTATTAAAATGTCAAATGCCTGAACTTCCTATCCTTGTGATTCTATTTGAAAATAATAGTAATCTTGTAACAAAAAGAAGGATGAATCCTTTTTATTTTTACATTTACTGCACTAAAACCACAACATATCAAAATTAGCATCTTCACTTTTTTTTGAATGCAAATGTTCAGCAGTATTTGCTATTTAGCTTCTCACAGGGTCTAACTGAAGAAACTGCATTTCATCTCATGGTAATACCAAAACAAAATTGGACAGCTCCTTGTACGTTTTTAAAACTGTAAGGCAGGATTTAAGCTGTCACATTTTACTCCATCTATAACATACACATTCCTACACATTACTTTTATTGATGAGAACATATCAATAGGTTATCTTCTCTGTTTGAAATAGAGAGTAAGGACATGCTTTTTACTGAATTTATTTTAGAAAGAGAATCAGAAGTGTGTATTATGACTTGCTGCCAAGCAAGCTAGATATTGGTGTTTAAATTGAGATGAAACTACAGTACTTAACTAAATTTACTAGACACAAGTACATGAAATCCAATATTGATAATAATTTATGAAAGTAAGAATACTGATTCCTAAAATACTGCAAACTTAGTTTATGATAACATAATTAGTTACACTAATAACACTGCTTAGGCACAGTCTTGCTAATTATGATATTATAAATATTAATGATATCAAGTCTTTGTATTTGATTGCCCCTAGTAGGATCATTTATCACAGTGTTTCCTTTTACCCAAGTTATATTATTTTTCTTCCTTTTCCCTTGATTGTTCATTCCTGGACGAAGAGCCATCCTGAGCTTATGCCTAAAATATATCACTAGCTTATCAATGATGCAGCCCACTTAAGTTTAAATGTTATTATTTAGTAGCAATGATACAATGGGATATAGTTCAGTGCTAATACAAATACACAATCAATTATATTCTGCATGTGTTATTCCTTTTAAATGTGTAACAGAGCCAGCCAGATAAGATTACATAGGGCTTTGTTTTTATTCTTTTTCATATGACCTGTTTCAAGTTGATTCCTTTGAATTATTAAATGCTTCCTTAAAGCATATTTTCAAACAACCTTTTTAAAGTTAATTATTGAGGTAGTGACAAGCAAAAAAGTCTAAGAATTATAATTTTTTTCCTTGTCTTTGACAACAGTTGTCTGTTTGGTAAAATACAAAGGTAATACAAAGATAGAACACTGAATGCAGCTTTAAAGAAGAATTACAACAAATCTCTGTAACATGAGTTGGAAATGCTGTGCAGGTTTCTACAAGTGTTAAAGGAAAGAAGTTTAGATATAACCCTTTGAGCCTGGTTTAACTGCTTAACATAAGTGGATGAAAATGAAACTGCTTATATCTTGGTTTATTTTTAAGCAGCGTATTATCCAGAGCTTTAGGAATAGGATTGTCTTTCCTCCTTGAAGGTAATGTTATAATTTCCAGAGCTCCACAGAGAACAACAACAATATAGGAGTCTCTAATCTTCTGCTAAATCCAATTCCAGTCATCAGCAATGATAACCAGAGATTTGGAGGCGTTTGACACTCCAAATCCTATTCTTTTGTAATTCTTTACTTTTTACAACATTTTCAACAGGCGTATATCAGATTTTTGGGAAGGATAATCAATAGGCATGATGTATAACTGAAATCAGTCTTCAAAGTGATCCCCTCTAGTAACCAGAAACAAAAGCTCAGCCTCCCTGCTGTGCAGGTATTTTGCTTAGAGCAGTAGGCAGCAGGGCATCACTAGGAAGCCAGTTACACTTCCCTGCTTCTCAGCATGGATCAGCAGGTGCCCTGGTGGAGGGATGAGCAGTACTGGGACACCTGAAACTCACTGCATCTGACAAAAACGCTTTTGTAGCAGGGAATACTGGAGCAGAGAGGAAAGACAGTCCAGAGGTTAGGATTTCATAGAGACCACAGTTTACATTCCTATTTCATCACAGACTTTCTTGGTTTAAATGATATTGTAGAATTTATTAACTCCTTTGGTGTCACTGATCTTCACCTGGAACTTCTCTGCCTCAGAGAGCATTTGCGTGTCAGCAGACATGAAAGACCTTGAGATGCTTAGGTACAGTGACTGAAGGGCCACTCCTACCTGATCTAGTGTTCTGACTAACAGATTACACCTGCCTCAGCCAGTCAGATCCAGTGTGAGGGGGTTTTTGCATGTCTCCTGAATGTTGCACCCCAGCTGGAACACCCAGGAATTTCTGGCACAATATTAATATCAATCTGAACTGAGTTGAGTTTCATTAAAACAAACAGTTCCAGAACTTGTTCTAATGCATTTGCCTGTTTAAAAAGACATTTTAAAGACATGATGTTATGAATAAAGTGATCACATTTATAGTAAACATGTTAGCCCATATCAAGTCATTTCAAATTTGCCTTCTTAAGCTGCCTTCAGATATTTGTTAATACGCAGAAGGAAAAAGACCTGGTGACTAATTGTGACAGCAGCAGTGATTAATCAAGGTAAGTAGCAGAAACTGCATACAATGATTATGGAATTACATTCAAAACCAAGACATAGTGTCAAGAATGCCAATGGAACAACATACCCTTCCCATCAAGTCAGCAATTCTAGGTACTGGTTTTCCTTTCTGGTGGCGCATGGTTGCAGGACTCTGTCCATTCCAGTCTTCAAGTTCCTCAATGCTTTTCAGGTAAAGAAGAGCTTGCAGCCCAGTGCAGTAGTCCTCAATAACAGTGAAATCTTGATTTTGGATCGCACTGCACACCTACAAAACGTAAGTCAGTTATCATCAACATCATGGCAGAGAAGCACATGGAATTATCAAGCTCTTTGTACTCACTGATTATCAGATGACCCTTTCTACAACTCCACTGGGAAAGAACTGCAAGAATTGAGGATATTAGCTGTCTGCTTAATCCTATGTCACGATACCACCACTGTAGTTCAGGAAAAAAAGGGCTCAATGACACTAGTTATGGCCAGGTTGCCTAGTGGCAGCCCTTAGACCAGACCTGAAGGCTGTTCAGAGGTGAGCCTGCAAGCCCAGCCCCAGGTGTGCCTTCCCGGGTGTTGATGGTGAGTGCACCAAGCACACTGGCAAACAAACCATCATCTCTGCTCAGACCTTTGCTTGCAAACACACATACAATGGTATTCCCCAGCCTGCTCTGTTAAGGAAGCCCAGACATAACCAGTTAGGTCCCAATTAAGCAAATCACAGAGCCACGGACTTGCTGAGATTGGAAGGCATGTCTCATTGTCCAGCCTCCCAGCTCTGAGAAGGGTCAGCTAGGGCAGGCTACCCAAGGCTGTATCTAGTCAGGATTTGAATATCCTCAAAGACAGAGACTACACCTCTCTGAGGAACTTGGTCCAGTATTCAGTCTCCCTTGCAGGTTTTTTTCTTATACTTAAATGAAATTTCCTGTGTTCTAGTTCATGCCCATTGCCTCTTGTCTTTTCCCTGGATACCCTCCAGATGAATCTGGATCCAATGGTAGTGTCTCAGCAAACACCCATTAAGCTGACCTGTTAGTATGGGTGAGCACTGCCAGACAGAGACCAGAACAGTCCCCTTCTGCTAATCACCATTTCCCATTCAGAACACTTTATTTTAGATACTTTAGAAACACAGAGAGCAATATAGCTTTATAAACTTTTAAAGCAATGATCCCTGATCTACAAAACTACTGACAGCAGAGAATAGTCTGACTATTTACATGGATTCTTCTGGACCATTTTGTGTATATCAGCTCAGATTTAAACCCATAGAGATCCCCAACCAAACTGACAACTGAATAAAAAAATCCCTGACTGTTCCCTGAATACCTTCTCATTAGCTAAACTCTAATCAGCCATCAGTGATGAGGTGCAGGGTTGATTGAGTGCCATTAATTGTCAGTCTCTAGAAATGCTCTTAAATTCCAGATGTGTCAGTGTTTTCAGCCTCTGATTCAGCTTTTATTATAAAAGCTAAAAAGAGTGCTCCTGATAATAACTTGACTTCCATGCACACATAGTGAACACAACAATGAAATAGTCAGCTATTTTAGAACATGAATGTGTGCACATGCACAAACACATCCAATATACCTTAGATCATAACTGGCATCAACACTTGAAAAATAAGGAAATACATAATTGTTTTTCACATTTCAGAAATGACAATACAATTTGCAATCCTGAAGACAGGTACACACTGCATTGGGAAATACCATACACTACAGCTGTGCAAGAAAAAAATAAAGGCAAACTATAAAATAAGCACAATAACATTTTCTATGGAGTGCATTTACATTACATGAAATCTTTCTCTGAAGAAACAGAGTGGGCATTAATTAGGTTTGTTATGCCTTCCACAGGCTTCAAGATTTTTTTTTCCCGATAGCAATTACAGAGAGCATCATAATAATTTCCCATACAGGTAATTTAACTGCAAAATTTAACTGATGCTTATTTAAACCTTTTCGTTCACCAAGGAATTCTTTATTTTTTTTGTGCATGGGTAACACTTCTATTAGCTATGCTTAAAACCACTGAAACTATAAAAAAAAAACAGTTAAAAGCCATGTCATGTCACTTGAAACAAGTTCAGACACTGTTGTCAAAATCCTGAAATATTTTGACAGGATGTGTACACATGAGATACACTGGAGGATACCTGTAATAACCTTATAAATAAAGAGGTTTTTACTGTTTTCCATCTTGTGGTGCAGTGTTATGTGCAGAAGATAATATCACACTAAGAGCTAACATTTGATCCCTATGTGCAGTGCACTGTTTGCCTTCCCTGGAAAGCCAAATAAGGTCCGGAACTGAAGGCAAAATGCAACTTTTAAGAAAAATGTAAATCTCTGCACTAAAGAAAAATGTTATTTGAAATGGAAGGACTTCAAACAAACAAGTGGTTTCAAATGATCCTCCTCTTCTGTAGAACCTTTGTGACTATGGTGCCCAATGCTTTACATAATTAGCCAAAGACGTGCCTTTCACTTATTTCACTGTGACAAAAGCAAGTGCTTATGTTTATGGGCCTTTCCTAGAACTAGAGAGATTCAAAGATTAAAACATACAAAACCAACAGAAATAGTTTTTGCCATGTTATTGGCAAATTCCAAAATTCTGAGCTTCAAAATTTCTCAGATGGTGAGATTTGTATTTTAGGCTTACAATATCTTCCATGAATCAGTGTAGAAGCCTTTGCTGCATTTTAAAAGGTGGTGAACAAAACGAAGATAAAAGGTCACCCTGACCCATCAGCCATGACAATTTCTACACCACAGAGAGAGGTTTTTAGCATCATACCTGGCTGCCTCTGAATCACCAGTTTAAATGACACTGTGCCCTCTTTTCAGCACAAGAGAAGTGGCAGGGCAATAGACCAGGTGAGACTCAAACTCACGCATCTGGAAAAATTGCAGCAGAACTGAACCGACCGATCTCCACACATCATTAATGCCCCGCTCTGCTCCTGCTGCTTGCACAGGGAACAGGCTTCCTCTCCCTTGCAAAGCTAAATGCTGAGCCTGAGCCCCCTCTTCTGCTGTGCAGCTATGGCTGTATTTAAAATGGAACTACCTTTTGGTTGCTACCACCTCTCGTGTAATGTCTTATCAAACCACCTCAAGAGGAGATAAAGGCAAGAAGTGCTGTGTAACTGCTGCTGTCTGCGCCTTGTACACATGAAACTGAGCTGCAGCCAGCTCTGCCGGCTCAGCCCCTCTCCTCAGCATCATGCTTTTACAAACTAAGCACAGCAAAATGTGATTCCCTCTAGACCCTGAAGCAAAAACCTAACAGAACTGCAACTTCACAGCTGAGAACACACACTTGGTCATGTTGTATCAGAGCAGTGGTCTGTATCCCATGGCCAACAGAAGCCACTTATGGACAAGTATAAGAAACAGAGTGGGTCTGGATCAGTTGCTTGTGTGGTTTATCAGCCCAGGTTCTGGCAAGCAGTAGTGCTGGAACATCACATAGCAGAGATGGCACCTGTTTAATATCCCTTAATCCTAAATAATCCAAGTGGATCTGTTTAATGAGTAAATTAACATTAAGCTATTCACTGACCCAGCCTCTTACCTGAAACATTTAGGTAGAAAGTATCTTTCTTCTGTGAAAAATGAGACACTGGCCCTTTGAGCATCCTTTGGGACAGAGTGAGGTCCAGGTCACAATGAAGCTGTCAGCTGCTCTGCTCACAAGTGCTGTCCTACTGTCTTGTTTGTGTTGGTGTCATGGTTTGAGAGCCCTAAAATCCAATTCCCTAGTCCAAGCCTCCTCCCACATCTCAACCACAGTTGGTCTCTAGCTTTGGACTTGAACTTGGACTAGAAGAGGAAGATGCTACATTTTTCCTGTTTAGAAACCTGTATTATTCATATTGCACTAATATACAGGGAGATAATTTTGCACGAGCTTGGTTTTACTCCATTGCCTGGCTCTGTACTCGTAGTAGAACTGCTACAATTTAATTTTTAACATTGGGTCTCCTTTTCTTTCTCCCAGATCCAGACTCCAATGATTGCCCCTTATGTCCCAAAGAAGACAAGCAGGCCAACATGCTATGTATGATCAACTACATTGTGCTCTCAGTATTCTGAAATCTAAAACTGCACAGTGTAAATTGCAAGTGTAGGTTACAATTCTAATCTATACAGACATGTCTGAGATACTAAAAGACACAATGCCTGCTTTGCGGTTGGTAAATCAAACATACACCAAACGATCTCATTGGGGAATGGGGATGTGAAATGAATCATAGGCTAAGGCTCTAAGTAAAACTGCTCTGCAAAATGCAATGATGGGAGAGGCATGCAAAGGTCCCTGCTGATGTCTTGCATAAGAAATGACCTGCCTGCTCTATTACTAAATAAACATAAAAACGGAGTCTTTGTCACAGGATCTAGAGACATCACGAATCTTACTTGAGGAACTGGAGTAAATTGTCACAGATTATTATTGTGTAAAAAAAATTTTACAGGTTATGTGATTGTCATTAATCATTCACATGAATCTGAAACTTTCGATTTACATATTTTTGAAGAAAAAATTCATTATTGGTGACAAGTACTACCATATCAGCTATAAAACATTGTAAATGCCTTTGCTTTTAGCAGAATCATTACACAACAAAGAGATGCCAATTTCTGAAGTGTTTACTGAGGTAAATCCCCTGCACTGTTTACTGAGAGCTCTGTCTGTGTAAGACCTTTCAGTTTTGTCTATAGTCTATGTTTCTAGAAGCAATGGGAAAAATACCCAGACATTACATTTTATTTCTGTTTCACTCTCTACAAAAATGGACGTATTTCTAGTAGACACTTTGGCATATCCTGGGAGACTTTGTGGAAGACCTGTGCCAACCATGCAGAAGCTGGACACAGTGCCTGAGGCATTTCCAGACAGATCACCCCATAAAGAAATTCCTATTCAGTGCTGACCTTACATTTTCCCACTGGCAGATGTTGCAGAGGAGAAAATATTTCCTGTAATGCTAGAAGAGGAAACAATGAAGTCTTCTTCAGGCATTAGTCTGTCCACTCTCTCTTACCCCATGACATTCAGTTTTTACATAAACTCATTATTATACATTGAATCCCAGCTGGACAGGTGATGGTGAGGAATATGGTGCCAAAAATGAACCCTAGCCCATCTATTCCATCAATAGCTGGGATTTCAGCAGAGGCCACAGATGAGATGCAGATCTAGACACATTTGTGGTAGTTTTTTCCTATACTACTTTCACCTAACAGGAGGTATGTGTATAATCTCACATACTGCAAGTTCACTACAAAAGACTGGATCAGGTCAGAGAAGCTGACCTGTTCAATAATGTGCTGTTTTGCAAGAAGTGTAAGTACTCTTGGTGTGACAAGAACTGTGAGAACAAGAATCTTGTAACGTCTGGCAGCAGTTGTTCTCCAATTTGAAATTGTTTCAAAGCACTATCAGAACCCTTTGCAAATGAGGAATTTGTTCTGGAAGACAATAGCTTGGAGAAAATTTTGATTTTTACACCCCTCTGAAATATATATATATATATATCTTCAGAATATGGGTACAAAATAATTGTCACTTCTATGAAAACAGAAGTAACAGTAAGGAGGCAGATGGGTGGCAGTGATACAGTCTAGAAGTAACAAGATTGATGGGTATATATTTGTATATACAAACGCAAATCACAAAGCTTGACTGTTCTACCATATTAGTTTCTATTTGTTGTAGCTGTACATCATCAAAGCAGTGATGTCTCTGTATATTGCATTTAGTGGTAATGTAACGGACTACAAAAAAAAAAAATCAAAGTGAGAGTTTCTAAGTAGATTCCTGGCAATTGAGACAGCAGGCTCTTTCATCTGTGCTGTAACTGTGGCAGTGCATTGATTTAAACTCCTTCTGAGATCTCAAATGCTTTTATATTCTTAGGTCTCACTGGCTGCTTTCTTTTTCCCTTTTTTCCCTTCAAATCATAAAATTCTAGCATTTAGCAGAATGCCATCTTACTTCCACAGAAGATGGAGACTTATTTCAGCTTTGGTTCTAAATTGCATAGGATCTGTAAATAAAATAGCTTTCAAAAAGTCATCCGATTAGGAAATTGGCCTTTGACTTCAAAATTTCTAATATTGTTACCATAGCAAGGGGATAAAGAACTATTATTCCTCTGAGATAACTGTGAGAGGTTTTACAATGCATTAACAATTTTGCTTTTCCATGAATTTGGTTGACTCCCTTTGAAATATTTTTACTGATATGTCCAAATGATAAGCAAAAGGTTTACTGTTTTTATATTATATTTTCAATTTTAACATTAATAATCTTTTTATAGAAGCTTTCTTTTTCTATTAAAAATTCTTCCTGATAAGTATTGAAGACATAAATTCATCTTCCTCTTGGAGAAACATTTATGAATGCCTGAGCTGTTATTTAATGTATAGTTGAAGCTACTGCTTTCTTGATTAGTGTCTATTGATTAAGATTCTGTTGAAAAAAGACTGAAGTTGTGAATGAATGCAAGATGCTTCAGGAATAATTCTATTTGTGCCCACCTGGGTATCCATATGAATTGGCAACCTTAAGAAGATTAATTTTGTTGTAGTGGGCAAGAGCATTATGATAATCTGGGTAAGGCACACATACAATTTAAAATTTATTCTCAAAAGCAACTAGCAAAAATTGACCCAACTAAAGAAAGATCTTCCTGGTCCATGCAATCTATATGCCTATGGAAATGAAAATATATGTTTTCTAGCTTCTGTACACTAATTTAGACGTGCCCAGATCTCCAAAGTAAAAAGCAGCAGACACTGCACTGGTTGTCTGACACAGTACTCATAATAATGTGGCAAGAACTGCAATGTGAGAACATGCAGACAAATAAAATCTCCTCTGAGAGGGGAGATTATACAATCTTCAGGACACCAATGTCTATGGAAAGGCTGTTTGTATAACCATGGTTCCTCTTCCTCATGTCTTGGTGAACACCAAGTACATTAAATGTGTAGCCTAAATTATCCTCTCTATCAGCAATTATTACTTCTGCTAGAGGGCTGTAGGATTAAGAACATTAGGGGAATTGGATTATCAGACAATGTGCACTCTGGGAAAAAAAACCCCAAGATTCTTTGTTTTAAAGAACAAATTTGTAAGTAAGAGAAAGCTTCCAAAATATTGATACAGTACAGATGGAATGATTTGATTCACTCACATTAGCTGCTTAAATGACTCTAGATATATAGGTTAGCAGATGGGATGTTACTTAACAAGTCTTCAGATACTGGATCAAGATGCAAAACTGAATTGGATGATAGATGATAGCCTTTTAAAAACATTAGAATTGAACTAATATATATGAACTAATAAACTATTACTGGTTCCAGAGTCTAGTATAGCTTTCAGAAAGCAGTTTGAAGGACTCAAACATTACATCTATGAATTGTCTGAATTATGGGAAAAAACCCCCACCTACTATTTTTTTACTAAGTCCTAGACTTGAAGTCCTAAGGAGCTGAGGGCTTACTAGTGACACTTAGAGAGGTAACACACAGAAGAAAGATTTAAAGATGCTAATAACCCCAGGGTCTGAAAAGAAGGCAACCATTCACAGAGGGCTTAAGAAATCTGTATTACAAAAAAAAAAAAAAAAGAAAAAGAAAAAGAAAAAGAAAAAGAAAAAGAAAAAGAAAAAGAAAAAGAAAAAGAAAAAGAAAAAGAAAAAGAAAAAGAAAAAGAAAAAGAAAAAGAAAAAGAAAAAGAAAAAAAAAGAAAAAGAAAAAGAAAAAGAAAAAGAAAAAGAAAAAGAAAAAGAAAAAGAAAAAGAAAAAGAAAAAGAAAAAGAAAAAGAAAAAGAAAAAGAAAAAGAAAAAGAAAAAGAAAAAGAAAAAGAAAAAGAAAAAGAAAAAGAAAAAGAAAAAGAAAAAGAAAAAGAACCCACAACTGGATGGTCCAGCGCCATGTGGGTATCAGTAAGTCAGTGAAGTATTTCAGATATTTTGTTATACCTCAAGAGCGTTCATCAGACAAGCTTGAGATAAATTGTCATTCTAATTGAAAGTATAGGCTAATGCCAGTAAATCACAGAGCTTAAAATGAGTTAAAAGGAGAAAGACAGCAAGAAGAGCCACATCTGCTGAAGCCACAACAGTCTCCTGAGACAAGCTGTATTGAGAAGCTTCCTCAGCACCAAGGGGATGGTTACTCTTCCTGGCACAGAGACCCTGAAGTACCCGATTTTGGGGACTGCAAGAGTAGATCTTGTTCATGTATTGCACTCCAGCAACCCTGGGCAGTTGAGAGTGGCCAGTGATGAAGGAGGAGAAAAAAGTCGAGAATCCATTAGCCACTTATGAGGGCACAGCAGGAGGTAAGAGCACTAGAAGGGATCCTTTAGGAATGTTATCCGATGCATTAATTCCTAGCCTACTCAAATCTATTTTTCCTCCCCTTAAGTTCTCCACTGCCAATTAATGTATCTTTGATCTAAATAGCTAAACTGGGTGTTTGGGAGTGGGAAACTGGTTCTTATCAAGGGACCCTGAACGATGCAATTTTGTATCCCATGTCTTTGACAGGCAAAATGCAGAATAAATCAAGAATTTTCAGAAGGCTCCCTGAGGTAATTGTGGGTTTTTTTCACTGTCAACCACCCCTAGAGGAATGGTTATATTTCCTTATCTCACTAAGCATTCTGTCAGTTCTTGAAACTACAAAGTGGACCTTTATGCAGTAGGTGGGCACACACACCAATAAAAATGCTGATCGTGATCATCTTTCCTAAGAAAACAAATATGATTCCACATGCCTTGAGCATTGAGGAGTGTGGGAAACAGCTTCATAATCAGCCATCTACAGCAAATTGTATCATTGTACTGCAGATCTACAAAATGAAAGATAGCTTTGAAAGCAGATGAACTAACTCCCCTGTGTAAACAGTCCAATCACATCGAGAGGCTCTACAACTATCTTTAAATATACGTTGAATATCACTTATTTCATTTATTAACACCCAAAGGTCTTGCTCTCTCTAATAAGTACTGTTGCAGAAAATGAAATCCTTCAGCTCTCCCAGTGGTTCTGCAGCTGCTGGTACAGCATCACCAGTTGTGTCAGGGAGATGTAGATTTACTTGACCCAATTACATGAGTCATATCCTCCAGCTCCAAAGAAATTTCTAAAGCAGGTACCAGTTAAGTCACTCTGATCTGGCGGTTTGATGATAAAAGTCACCAAGTAACATTACACAGAAGTTAGCAGTGGTTTTAAGATTTTGTTTTCTGAGAGCTAGCCAACAGGAACACCATCATCTCTGGACTGGAGTTGGTCTGTTATCCCATTTTTGGAAAGGTGTATTTGTCAGAAGTGAGTGGTGCTCTAGGGAAGCATGCTTTTCAGAAAAGAATGGTGTTCTCAAAAATGTGTGGAAAAGAGTTCCAGAATTACCAATATGTTCTGTTTGACAACACGGAATGCAATGGTTCCATTTAACTAGAAAATGTCTATTTTGCAATCCAAGTTAATTGGAATGAAAAGGTCAAAACTAAAATATGTTGTGAAAAGACTGAAACAGAGATTTGATTCACCCAAATAATATATTTTTTCTTTAAATGTGCTAATTCCACACATTTTTAGAATTTTGATTATCAGTTTAAACTGGAAAACTTTTCCGTGCTTAGACTTCCCTCTGACAGAATAACTATTTCCTCATCACTGGCAATAGTCAGGTTCATTAATACATAATGGATCCAGGGCAGACCTTCAGCGTACATCCCAGGACACTCTGAATCAGACACAGTAGGGACCTGAACCCAGATCTATTTTGATTAAATTAAATTTGTCAATGAAAAACAGTTTTCTCAAAGAAATTTTCAAAAAATTCTAATGAGAACCAGCTAACGAGGGATATTCTCCTGTGACCAGGATTTTCAAAGCTGCAGACCTCTCAAAATCAAATGGAAAAGAAATTTTTCCATTCTGGAACCTCAGTTCAGTCCTGCAATGATTAACCCCTCATCCTGGTGAGTCTTTCCCTCTAGTACTCTCACATTTTATTTCAGCTAAAATTACTTTCATCCTTTATCAGCTTGCCTGTAAGAATTTGTGCAGCAGCTGCTGTGTCCATTGAAGAGTGAGATTTATGTGAATAAAATAGTTCTGACCCTCTGAGTCCTTCGTGTCTGAGATAAAAACCCACTTCCACATTTCCTTAGGGATTGTTTTACCTATCTCTGTCCAAATAGCAAATATCATCAAGAAAAGCAGCAACACAACTCGGGATATTGAAGGAAGTTAAACTCTTTGTTAAACATATTGCCAGCTTCCAAAATGCCAGCTTCAGAAAAATGCTTTCTCTGTTTATTTCTTCTATTCTAATTGCACGGATAAAAGGACCCCTCATCAGCCAGATCAAACTGTGTCAGAGGGCTTGTGCTGTAGCTGGAAAAAAACTTCAAAAAGGCATCAGGGCTCATATTCCCAGATTGCTCCCTCCTTCCTGGGCAGAAAAAACACTTTTCTACCACTGGGAAAACCGACAGATCAGTGACCAAACTGCAGCTAGTCCAGCACCAAGCCCAAGCTGAGCTGCCCAGCAGTGCACTCCTGCACCAGTGCAGGCTCCAGGACCATGCCTTCCCTGAGCACAGTGTCCTCCACTGCTTACTCTCCCTCTCTTCCTTTCACTGCCAGGTACTGTCTCTGACTGAAAGATCAACAGAGCTGCTATGATACAAAAAGGAAAATTTCTTACACATACCTTTTCTTCGTGTGACCAATAATGTTTCCGATGGCAGAGCTTTGCAATCCCAAATGTTTTACATTTTCCCTTTTTGGAAAACAAGTCCCCTACAGTTACAATAAATATAACATAAAAAAACCCAAAACAAAACCACAAACAAACAAAAAAAACCCCAACAAAACAAAACCCACAGGAATTTCCCTAAGTAATTACTGGAGATGGCAGAAAGGAAAAGAGAAACAGCATTTTTCACTGTGCTTATCTTTTGTTCTATTTTTTTTCAATATCCAACAAGAAGCTGGGTATGCTTTCAGATTCAATTTCAAGTCACCTCCACACTGGTACACAAGGGGAACTCTGTCTACAAGAGAGAGCTTCATGTCTGGAAGCAACCTGAGCTGAGTAAAACAACTTGTCTACAATTTCATCAACAATTAACCAAGCCTCTTGTGAAGAGTCATCTCCATGTACTCACTCGATGCCAATTCACACCATGTGTTTTATCTTCATGAAGGACAGCTCTGTGAATGTTCATATAAGATAGTGGCAGCACAAATCCACATCAGTAGTGTGAATCCACATGAAAAATAGGTACAGCAGTACTGGGTTTTGGAAAGACAAGCAATACTGTGGATCCTTGGGAGAGATGGAGAAAACATGTTGCCAAAGCAACTATTCTTCACATCGCCTCAATGGTTAAAGTCCCTATGTCACCTGCGGAGGCAATGTAGACACCTCGGCAGAGGGAGAAAGAGAAGCAGACCCAGTGTCCCCAGGACAACAAATCCCCTGTGGAGGCTGGGAGTGACTGGTATAGGACAGCATTTGAGTTGATGCTCAATTAAGACCTCATTGTTAGTAAATAATTATTACCACGCAGTGATAGTTAAACCTACCTTGCATGAGAATTCATTACGAGAATGACAAATAGCAATTGTTAAAGAATGAGCTTAAATTCGTTCTTACAAATTTATGAAATAACAATCCTATCTATGCAGACTTCATTTACTAGCTGGTGAAATGAGCAGAAATAAAGGAAAACTAACAGATAAATCCCCTAAGTAGCTCCAAATAAAATGTAAAATTAATGCAGAACTGTATAAAATAAAAGACATTATTAGTGTTTAGTTTGTAACTTTTCAATGTGCTGATTTGAATATTGTAACTTTTCATTAAAAGCGGCAAGATAATATAAGTAAAAATCAATAATGAAAACCTGTTCTAATTTGACCTTTTTTACAACCATAACAAAAAAACTTTCTAAATTGTTTTTGTTTGACAAATTCTGATTTCCATTAAAAGGAATTCTCATAGAAAATTCTCATCAATTAGTAATTTTCCCCCCAATCATCTGTAATGGAGCAAGTGTGGCAGTCTTCTAATTACTTTTTTTTATTAGCAAAGACAGACAGTTGAGAACAGGTTGAGTTTCTGTAATTAGCACTAGGCTAGTTAAAAAAACAGAAAATAATGAAATGTTTTCACAAGTGAATGCTTGAGTATGTCTGTCCCAACTCTTTTCTCTCTTTCACATTCATTTTTCTTCGGATTTCATGTCGACATGTTCAAACAGCACTTTGTTCCCTCTTTTGTTTCTGCATGTACTGCAAATTTCAGCTCTGCAGAGAAGGGCCACTCCATTCAGTGCTGCATCCATTGAAGACTTTTTTCAGTGTGCTGCGCTGTGAGCAGCGGAGCTAATGATACCTGGCTTCCAGCAGCTCTGTGTCTCCTGGTTGGGTTCTCTGACGTCTAATAAGGTGTGACTGCCAATTAAAGCCTTTCCTGTGGCTGACACAGTCTTAACAGTGCTGTCCCATGTGGATTCTCAGAGGTCTAATAAAGGTGAGCTCATAGTGTGCTTGTGCTTACAGTGAAGGAATGCAGTTACGCTCTCTCCTCTGCCTGACTTTTTTGTTTTCTCAAAACTTGTTAGAGCAAAATACTTTCTATCTTCTGGCAAATTTCAGTGAAAATGGCCACAAAGCTCAAATGTGACCAAGGCACTCAAATGGATGTGCAAACACACATCGAGTTTCTTTGGGAATACGGTCTAAAAACTACTATTTCTACAGGAAACTACACTTATCTCAATCAAAGGACTTATATCTGAAAAGTGGGTTTGCCTTAAGTGGCCTCTTTTTTTCTTTAAAACTGTTGATGAGTGTAAAGAGTCTTGTCTGATATCATTTTGGTGGCCTGTTACTGCACCCAGCAACTTATTCTTCACTCATCATTTTAAATGGTGATAGAAGAATTAGCTGCAGCACCTTAACTTCTCTGTGCCATGAACAGCTTTGTACAGAAAGGTTTTGTTCTTCTACCTCTTGAGCCACAGTGCGTGTCAGAAACTTCACAGTGTCCTTCTGGTGCCAATGTATCCCTGTTCTTGGGCTTGTCCGCCCTTGGAGCCCTCTCTGCCTGGCACAGAGAAAAGTCTTCCACCTCTTTGAAAGTCCAGGCAGGAGAAGCATAGCCTTGCTCTGCCACACCAATGGTACCCTGTGGTTGTTTAAGACTTGCAGCAATACACCCGACCTCGTTCTCCTCATACAGAGCTGAGATTGGACACAAGGAAAGACTGAGTTCTCCCTCTGCATTCGAAATCGCAGCTATTCATTGCGACACAAAATATTTTTTTTCCAGTTGTTATCAGTATAAACTTAACCTGGAATTTTAAAACATAGGGCCAGCTCCATCACTGACCTGCTCTGTACTCCCATTATTAGAATCTCTTTTAGTTCTTCACTGTTCATACCATTAAATGATAAAAAAAACAATTCCTGGATGAGAATTTTTTTGCCTGATCTATTTCTCACTAAACTCAGATATCAGTCTTCACTGACTTCAACAGACACTGAGACAGGCTTAAAAGAACAGTAATAAAGTGCATGGAGAAACAGTTCTCTACTTTGCAGTTCTGTAGCCATAAAAAAAGTATAGACAAATTGCATCAGGGTCCTAATGAAAGTTAAAAATAAAGGGGGGGGAAACATGAAAAATGATTACAGCAAACATCAACTACATGGATTTTTGCAGGTTTTGTTTGTTTGTTTGGGTTTTTTGTTTTGTTTGGGTTTTTTTTTAAGATTGAGAGGGAGAGAATGGTAGCATCTAAACATTAAGATAAGACACAGTGCTCATGAAAAGGTATTTTTTTCCCCCTGTTGTTTCACACTGACTATATTTTCAGAGCCTTACTTTTATTTTCTGATAGCCAGGGCATTTTATACCATGTAGAAGAGTTCCTTACAGGATTTCACATTTGCACAAATACAATAACAATGCTCTCTCATAGATCAAGTCCCACTATTTTGTGATAGAAAAGCCTGTTTATTCACACACAAAGGGCCATCCTGCTGCTATAAAAATCTCTCTGCTAAATGTTTCAGTAAAAAGATTGCTGAAGCAAAAATAATAATCAAACTGTACTGAATCCCTTGAGACTCTGGCTCCAAAGAGGTACCAATAAGAGGGCTCCTCGAAAATGATAAAAAACCCACAAGCTGTCTCATAAAAACAACTGTGTTCCGTGTTGGAGAGAGAGTTCATCTTAGAGAGGCAAAACGCCAGTGCTGTCGCTTTGCCATCATGGGCTGCCATACTTCCAGAATGGTTTTGTTCTTCCTCAGATCCCTGAGGTCTCACACACAGCTGGTGTCAAGCAGGAGAGAAGGGTATGGGACAGATCCAGCTTCATGGCAGCTCTGCTGCTGAGGTAGGGTACATTTCCATCTGCTTTCCTGGCCTGAGAGATGAGGAGGGTCATGGTGCAAGGCCCAGAGGCAGCAGGTGCATGTGGGCTGAATACAACATGGTGAGGACAAGAGCACAGCACCCATAGGAGCAGAACTGCAAGGCACCACGTCCCATCCAGGATAAGCGGGAGATTAAGATGATGAAGGTGGGTCTGAAACACGGATCAGGGCAAAGCTACAGGCTACCCTGCTGGGAAGCAGCGTTATATAGGTGGATTTTAAATTGCTGCTGTGTAGAAAGCCTTACACACCTTACAGACACCCATATCTGCAACCGGGGACAAGTGTGACCTCCGTAATTCATGAGAAAAGAAATTTCTTTGAAAAGGTACCCAGATTCTTTACATGACAATGACCAATGTTCCAGACTAACAAAAGTATTCCATACCACCATATAATGCTAAAAGACCCCATCATAAAACAACTATACTTCAGAAAGTACTCCTTTGTTCTACCTTTTTTTTTGTTACATCTGCTAGAAATAATGACTACAGAATCTCTTTCAACAAAAGGTCATTTATGTCAATGGACAGAACACAGAGGATCAGATCACCTGCTGTAATTGCAAATTAATGCTCTACTGCTAATGCATTAACTACACAATATTGATCTACAATTGAATCATACGGGTTACTGTGAAGTGATTTTTACTTTAATATTTTTATGCTTTTATTGCTTTTTCCATAACACATTTTCTCTTTCCGCTGGAATTTTTTATAATTGTTTCCCATTTTAATTTCCTGCAGCAAGATGACTTTTAAAAATGTATGTCTCTTCCAAAGCCTTGCAAAAATCTAATGAACCATCATTGTGCCACGGTAAATACAGACATGATGAAAAAGATTAAAAAAAAATCCAATATACATCTTATTTTGATACAGTTAGGCTTTAAAAAAAGTTTACTTAAATTAAAAATAAAATACTTCAGCCTCACTGTAAGCCTGTAGTAATGAACTGTACCTCAGGTCATTAGAAAGATGCAGCTAGACATTTCTGGAGCTTTTACTATGGAGTGAGTGCAGGATTATCTCCATAAATAAAATTGTTATTTTTTAATTTCATATCTGTACTGAAAAAGGATTGGTGGATTCAGGTATGTCAAAAAAAGTATAGTGCTATGGAATCAGTTGAAGAAGGATTCAAATGTTTCATCATTTGTAATGAGAAATTAAAAAACAAAAAGGCTCTTTTTGCAACATGTCAGAAGTCCATACAGGGGAAGAATGCTCTGTTAAATTGCTGTACAAAATTTTAATCCCAGCTACTTCTGACTACAATGATTCAGGTTTTTTTCTATACCTGCTGCAAACTTATACACAAGCTTTTCATGAATAACAATGCTAAGATGTTGCCCTCCATCTTCTAAAGGAGGGGATAGAACATATTTTGAATACTGAAACTCTCTCCCCAAACCATTTTCTAATATAACTGCTTAATAGCACTTGAGGTGGTTATGGCATATAGCAAAATATGGCTTACCACCTATCTCCTGACTTGCATTCCTATGTACAATGATTTTGTAAATGGAAAATAAATCCCCATGTTTTAAAAATCAAAGCAATTGGAATTGGAAAAAATAATGGAGAACTGATTGTAGGTCAAATAGCTGCAGAGGAAAATCTGATCTTGCTTTTAATGGAAGAACATTTATTATTCATAAACCTTTCCTCTAACAGATATGCCATACTGCAATTAAATCAACTCACACAAAGCCTTCTTATTATCCTAGCCCATGAATGTCACCCTCCCATGGCAGAGAAGACACGGGTCTCTTGTCGAGCCACAGTGAAGGGAAGTCCAGTGGCCAAGCAAGTTCTGCTCTCCCAGGCTCTCTAGCTGGGCTCCATGGATGGATCAATATGGTCTGTGCTACTTAGCAGTTATTACGAGACTGTGTTTAATACTGGATTATCTGACATTCCCTACCCTTTTAAAATGCTGTTAATGAGGAATTCTGTGTGCCTCTGGATCCATAGTAAAGTGTCCTTGCGGTTTTGGAAACATGAAGTCAGATCACAAAATGTGCAGTATTACGTCAGTCCAAGTGTCTAATCAGAACCAAACAGTGACAGCAACAGTGTCCAAAGTAAATACCTGGGATCAAGCTATGGGACACATACATAATTCCTCCAGTCATGGTTAGGCTTCGTGAACGAAGATTTGGGATGGGCTCTACCCACATTTGTTGCAGGCGCGTTGGTGGCTAAAAAGGCCAATACGAGACAGGCATGTCTGGTTGCAAAAGGCACAGCAGAAAGACTCCTTAGATGGTATATTCTGCAAGGCACGATTCTTTCTGCGTTGCCTTTTCTCCTCAAGAGTGATCCTGCGTGCTTTCTCAAAAGCATCAGCAGTGTTATAGATGGTGTGTCTCCAGGCCTCCTGATTGGAGGCCAGAGTAGACCAGTTATGGTGATCAATATGGCCCAGGCTGAGATGTTGTTTCAGGGAGTCCTTGTATCTTTTCTTCAGGGCTCCTCTCATGCGGCAGCCGGTGGCAAGTTCACCATAAAGCAAGATCTTAGGGAGGCGGTGGTCCTTCATCCTGGAGACGTGCCCTGCCCAACGCAGCTGCATTCTCAGTAACTGCCCAAAGCAGCTGTGTTCTCAGTAACCCTCCAGTAGAGTCCCAGCTTTTAACTACTTAACTCAGGGACTTGCTATGCAGTGAATCTTAATTAGTGAATCATTCAGTAGACCCCTTTATTTGATGCTATCTACAAATTCTGTACTTGCTCTGTATTTTGGTACTGAGAAAGCAGAAGTGAACTGTCAAAGCTGTAAGCAACAGAGGTTGTGACTGTTGAAGAAACAACCTGGGCATTTGATACCAAGGATATGTGAGAAAGATTGGGATTCAGGAAAGGATATATTAGCTGGCTATTTGTATGACTTTGTTAAGAAGAAAAACAATGGTAATGATTCTTATAATCCTAAAGAGGTTACAAAGATGACCTGTGAAGATGAGGCTGTCTTCTTCCCTCTATCACAATGTATCTTGTCAGAGAAGCAAATAAAAGTTTCAGTGTAATCACAGTTAAGTGTATTCCTTCTAAGATTGGCTATAGAGATTACACATTTCCTTCTCCCTTCCATTTGTCCTTCCCAACATAAGGGAAAGACTTAGGGCCTGTACTCACAGTCTTGCATGAAGTTTACTAAAGGCTTATTCTAAAATAAATGCAATTGAACCAGTTCAGACCCTTACCTACACAGCCACTTTAGAATCCATTTATCTGAGATTAGTTTAAATGACTTCTCTACTTTAGTGAAACAGAAAGAAGCCACTCAAACTGAGGATACTTCTGATCCTAAGGATTTTAAAATCAGTTCTAGAGATGATTTACGTTAAACTTGTGAAATCTAGGGACAAGAAAAGAGTTTTTTCAACATCTCGGAGAAAATCTGTTGAAAAGAGAAATTGTTCTGTAAAGACTAAAAGATCAGTATAGATCCAAGTAATTTCTGTAAGCCAGTTTCAGAGAATTTGATATATTTTAAAGAGAAAACAAGAATTAATGCTATGTAAATCAAATATTCTTTCTCTTGGGCACTGACTGGGATGTCTGCATTAAATTATATTTCAGCATTTCCCATTACCATTGGTGCAAATCGAAAAGACATAATAAAAAATAAACAGCTACACAGTCTATATAAAGAAAAAGTGTACGACATTAAAAACCTTTAGTTTTAGTCATTCAGAAAAAGATACAACAGATGTAAAACAGAGAAGCATTCCACTCTGTGTAGTTCAGATCATGTAACATTGTTACAGACAAAGGCATTGAAACTGCAGCTCTATTAGCAATAACAAACCAAATGTATCTTGACCACTAAAAACATTTCCTTGCCAATACTATTTTTTTTTGTAGACTTTTGGTGCTCTGTACTTTGCACCATTACTTAGTATTTATATGCAAGAAACTCTCAGATCATTGGGTAAGAAAAGCAGATCTTTCGTCTGTCCATGCAAAAAAAGAGTTTGAAGCATTTTAATACGAACTTAAAAAAAAAAGAAAAAGGAAACGGTATTCGTAAATCGAAAGAACATAGCAAGTCTACAAAAAAGCAGCAGTCTTCTACTTCAGCACCCAGAAATGCTAATTTTGATGTGCATTAAAAAACCCAACCAAACCAAACACTGAGTTGGCTTTTTTTTTTTTGTGAAACATAGCAAACAGATGACTAATCTCAGCAGTCACGGTAGCTGTGTAAAAAGGATGGTCACACTGAATCTAATTTCAATGTCAAAGTGAATTTTGGGAATGAAAACACACCAGTCATCCCAGGGAGTGACACAAAGCCAATATTCACAGGATCCACAGTTGCTGTCGCCTAGGGTGGGACCTACATATAAAGGGGCTGAACATCTACCAGAATGTAACAATATATAATGGAATAATATAACAAAGACCACCTGCTCCTCAGCCATTCTAACATACATGCTGCAATGGTGCTCTGACATGCCTAGCAGAGCAGGTAAGGGGCTGATTTCCAGCCAATTTTCTGGTGCTCAAAATACCATGCCACCAATGCTTCCTTCCATGACAGGGACTAACTAACCATGCCAGTCTGGCCAGGACCTCAAAACAACCCATCAGCCTCCACTACTGTATGCAGTCTAACACCTCACTTCAGTGCAATGCCAGCACCATATGCAAGAGATAAAGCTCTACATCTCCTGTTTCAATAAATAGGCTTAAGGGACACAGATACCTGGACCAACAGGAGTTACTTTAAATGGGCTCTCTGTGAGACCAAAGTAGTGCTCTTTGAAAGCCCTCTCCCCTTGAGAAGGCTCTGCAGAAAAAAACCCTGAGAATAATGAAAGAGTAGGTAGCTCTTGCTTAACTCTGTGTCAACCTTGTTTGTATGACATGAGAGAGATGTTTAAATTTTAAATCCTGGAAGTCAGAGATAAAAAGTGGTAACAAACTCATGGCCAGCCTTTTCCCAGATTGGTATTGCAACACCCAAAGTTTTCTTTTGGCAACTCCTCCTCCTCCTCCATGTGAAATAAATGTCTCTTAGCAAGAAGCACGAAGTTAAAAACATGAAAATTCCCTTCAGTGGTAGAAATCCCCCACGATTCGAATGTTTGAAAGGAAGATATATTGTGATCTTCATTACAGTTATTTCAATTTTAATGTTTCAAAGAAAGAAGAGATACCTGTAAAACAGAAGCCCCACTGTGTAGAAACTGAAGCCCAGCTTCAGCAGAATCGATGCCTCCAGTTGCTAAAATGGGAAATCCTGGGAGAGCACGGGCTATGGCAGACACTGCGCGGAGGGCGATGGGCCTGATAGCATTTCCTACAGAAAACCAGAACATTTTGTTAGCAATGTCAGAACAGACCCTGATGCAACTTGCACATCCCTCACAGTAGGAACATGAGGAACTAACATCTGAGGTGCAGAGGCTATATTCATTCATAAACTGAAACCCAGTGGGTTTCAAGTGGTATCAATACTTGTAAAGCACTATGCATTTTGCTGAAATACAGAAAATGGCAGAAACATTTGGATGAACACTGCAAAGCTAGCTCAAACATTTTAGCTGTGCTCAAAACAAAGACTAACATATCTGAGACAGAAAGCAATACTTTACCACACAATACACTAGACAAAGAGATTTATGTTTCTACATGAAGAATCAGGTTGATTTTTTGAACATAGATAAACATGTTGTCCAAGTAAGAGTAAAAACCTCATTTATTTATGTCCAACTAAAAGTTGTTTAAAAGTACCATTTCACTGGACTTGAAATTTCATATTTTATTTGTTTCCCCTCTGGATGTTTGTAAATTCAGATAATCCTTTATGTAAGTCCCCTTTAACAATAGAATAAACTATATTCATTTATGGTAGTATCTCCAAGACTGGGGCTTGCATTTCAAATGGTATATAGAGGTTGAGTCAGAAAACTCCCTGCTATATTTACAGGAATTATGATTAAAGTCCCAATACACTGTGTCTGCAATGTGTCTTTTTTGCTATGTTCTATTGGTGGTATGCTAGTATTTAAAATACGGATGCTGCTTATGAGATGATGGATAGCACAGATAGCTGACACTTTCAGTTACCTTTTTTTTAGGCTAGTTGGGATTTCTGTAGAGAATATTAAAATTCCTACTTAATTTAATGAACCTTTAGGATAATTTGATGTCATCATTGGACAACAATACAGTACCGGAAGGGCAAGACACATCACCCCCAGAGGAACTGTCTGGCTGTGGTTGTCAGATCTTTCCCCCACCCCTCCCTTGGTACTGTATTAGGTAACAGCAACTAAACTTTCATGTGCATAAATGGACAGCCAAACCCAAGATGCACCATTGATGTGTTTTCATGAAAACTAGAGCCTGAGTAATAAAAATTGGAAATCTCACTAAAACTGCTTTAAAGAATCTAAGACCACAACAGAAAATATCACAAAAAAGGAGCTGGAGTTGAGCAGGAACTTCCCATAGGACACTAACGACTATTTGCTGTCATTTGAGCTAGATCAATTGTAACATGTTTGAAAAGAACAGAATGATTCTCCGAAAGAGGATGATTGTTAAGTGTCCAAAGAGCAAATATTTTGACAGAATTAACAGTCCAGTCTTAGAGAAACGCTTGAGAAAAAAAAAAAAAAGAAAAATGGAAACCATGCTGTTTGGTCTGATGGGTTTATTTATAAAGCTTTTTGGAAGGCATACAGGCCAAAACATACCCTACACAGCCAAAACCACTGAAAATAATCTCATCAAAAAACAGTAGTTCATGAAATTCTTCAAATATTCAGTGTTTGAAATTGAGGCTAGAAGTAAGCATCAGACTTGTTGTATTACTTTCAGCTAATGACACAGCTGCTCCAGAATCTCACTGTGATGAGGCAGTTGTTTTTTAGAAAGGTGAAACAATACAGGCACTAATAACTCTGAAATCATGTAGCTAGAGGGAAATTTCTTCCCAATCTGCTTGAGTTAAAATCTGACATCTGCCTTGAGGCATGAATGTTTATACTCTTTTAACCCCCATGTAACTTTTAGAATTTGCATTCAATCAGTTTTAAAGCCTTATAGACCCTTGACCTTAATAATAGCTTGTAGTAAAGAGCTACACAAGAAAATATTTTCAGAATATAATTGTTCCTTTCTTTAGTATTATTAAATTAGCCACCGTCTCACTTAAATGACTGTCTCTGTACAATGGCCAATAGAAGAAAAGGAGTAAATGTCAGTTTATTTAAGGTTTCAGCACAACAGGTAATCAGAAAGGTCTTCATTCAGCCCAAAGAAATCAAGCATGTGATTTCATGAAGTCTAGCAGAGATGGCAATGAGACTTAGAATTTATTATGGAACACAGGTACTTTTTAGTACTAGCTGAACTTGATATTCATAATATGAGTTATTACTTACATTTGGTGATTAGTAAATTAGTGATAAATTGGTATGATTGCAAAAGTATTCCATTCATTTATAATTCACTCAAATGAATTTAAAAACATTTCAGGAGTGCTTTTGATGAGAGTAAATAAATGGCTGTAATGACAATCAGAGGGTTGACTAAGGTGTCACCATTCATCCCAGCTTTTTTTTTTTTTAATTAGTCTACAGCATACAAAACAAGCACAACATAAGGTGTAGCCATTCTCCCATACATTTTTTGATCAACAGTTCAGAAGCTTCCCCCTCCATAACAAAAGCAGCTGGTCTGGAATACAATGTGATTAAAGCAAAAAAAAAAAAAAAGAAAACAAACAATAGTGATGCAAAGCTATTAAAACAGGCAATTTAAAAAAAAAGAAAGCAAATGAACACTTGATTTGACCTACAGTCTCTATTTTCTTGCATTTTCGTATGAGTACCATAGGAAGGTAATAAATTCCATTATAGAGATCTGTGGAGAAGGAGTTTTTAAAAGGCTGAAATAAAGGAGATTTAATCCCAAACTTTAAAGGACCTGTAAGTAGTACTGCGAATTTGCAGAATGTCGTCTGATAAATCCTATGGTATTTAAATCCAGCATGCATTTGAAAGACAGCTCACATACTAAAAGATAAGCATCTACCACCTACTTTGACATGTTGGGACCTGTAATTCCACTAGTTAAGCACCTGTAGCTGAGGAAACTGCTGATATGGTACTCTCTTGATAGAAGCATTACAGCTGCTACCAAATGCTAGATATGGCTATCATTTACCTTGCTGTAAAATAATGAGATTTAATAAACAAAGTCCATTTATCCAGATCTCAGGCACAGGGGTGAAATATAAAAATGAAAGACAGAGAAATACCTCATGAAGATGACATGCTACTCTGTGTTGAAAACTACTCTTCCAAATCTCATGAATCATGGAAAAATATTTGCTACTACACAAAGCTATAAATAGTGAAAAACTACATGATGTCAAAATCCCTTAACTTTTTCTTGCCTTAAAACAAAGAGCTTTGGCTTTATTTTCTTTTCTTTTTAATAAAAAGTCAGATTTTTCAGAATATCAGAGACTGCAGTCAAAGCAATCCAATAGGCAAAACACAACATGAAGGAGAAGCAGAACATACATCAATCAAACGCCTCTCCCAGATCAGCACAGGTAGGCAGAGCTGGCCTTGTCTACTGAGGATAGCAGTCTGATGATAAACTCATGAGAGACATTATATCTGTTTATTTGTTTGACTGTTTATTTTTCCTTTGGAAGTAAGAAACCCTTTACCAATGCCAGAAGATACATGTTTTATTATGACTTCATATGTCCTTGGAGTCCCCAAAGGACTCAGTCTTGTTAAACATCAAAAAATGTTCACTATGTTGAGGCTTGAGAGCCAAACTTAATGCCTTCTTCAAGAAGCCTGGTTTTAAGCTTCAGGCAACCCAGTAGCTTTAGAAGTTCCCAGTAGAAACAATTCAGATCATCTTGATCCCAGTGATCCATCAATGGGAGAAAAAAATAGTCTCAGAAATCTTGAATACTGGGCTACATTCTTCCTTGCAATATATTGGACCAGTGTGATAGTTTAGTAATAGTTTTCAACACATATATGCAGCAGCTCTCTAACTGGGGCCTTTGAGTAAAGATGATCCAGGTCCATGAAAAAACAGCTAACAGAACGGAAGTGAATCAATTCAGACTGATAATATGGAGCCTGAATCTTCAAACAATCCAAACAGCCTCAATGGTCTTTATCAAGCTCTCCATCAACAAGAGAAACAGATTTTAAAGGAAAGCAAACTCTCATACATTTGGATAGCAGATCACCTAAAACCACATTTTTGTATCTATGGTTACTAGATGGAATAAAAATGAATTTGGATCATAATTCTCCCCATTCTGTGCATTGTAAAGTAAAATTATTTTTTAATTCACATTATACTATATTACACTGCAGTTCTTTACAAAATTAATATGAGATTTAAACCAACAAGTCTAAATATTACAAAAAAACCCCAGCTGATACATTATTTTTGATTAATAAATCACCACTGAAGTCTATGCTGCTAAAAAAATATAAACACCCAAAATCTGAGCAACATCACCTTTCCTCCCTCTGTAGATACCCTCCTGGAAGAAAACTGACATGGTTATCTCCCTGACTGTTACAATTAATAAAGCTAATGACAAAAGAAGCCAATGACAGCAAACCCCAAACTTGGGTGAAAAGCACTACAGAAGGAAAATGATCTGGGAAAGTTCAGGCATTGTAGATGATCAATTCAATGCTTCAGGAAATAACTAGGTAAGAAAGTTTGGGGATTCAGAAAAAAAAACCAGAAAACCTAATTCTTTGTTAAGACATTTTCTGCATAATGTATATGCTGCCTAATACTGGTGATCAAAGTACTTTATATAACTGGTATTTGCAAACAGTCCAGGGAAACATGTAGGTTATACACAATCCACCTGCATAGCATTCCTTCTGATTGCAATTAGTCCACACGTTCTTTCTCTCTCCCACCTGTAGGTGGCCACCATAAGCTGCACTTATCAAATAACTCATTAGCAGGGTTTTCAATACTGTCATATCCAGATAATTAGCAATTTATTTAAATAACCAATTTCTGTGGAAATAATTGCCATGGAATGCCCTGAACCTACTTTTTATAAACTATAATAAAAGTGTTAAGATAATCCCTGACATTTGCAAATGCCATTAGTTCACCTTTCCTTTTGATAGTGCTATGGCATTATGTTTAAACAATTACCCGATAACGCGGCAGTTTAATGAAACAGTGTAGCAGACACATCCTTCAAAATGACCAGAGAACACATTTATATGCAGAAGAAAACTCAATGAACAGACGTGTTTAGAGAGAAAGACTATCCACAGCTGTTATGAGGTCTGCAAATGGGACACGCAATGTTTGGACCACTAAAAAATATAGGAAATTCCCAAAAAACAAGTGCAAGATGGACCTTGACACAGCTAAATGGTGACAGCCCAGCACTTCTCAGGATCTAGAGATGACTCTTTTCACTGTTCTCTATCTATTCCCCTGCCTAGTCAGTTCTTCAATCCATTATAATTCATTAATAACCATTTGCCAAAATCACTAGCAATAATGTACTAGTTATCCAGGCTCTGGGTATTTCCAAGCAAAACCTGTAGTTATCAATCTACCAAATGTAGCATTTGAGAGAATATTCCTTTTATGGGATGTCTCTGCATCAGTTAACCTACATCTTCAAAGCAATGGCTACCTAATGTTTCATTTGTAAGTTGTGAAGGGACATCAACGCTACCAAATAAATGGCAAAGGTTCTGCTGACTACAGAGAAGTCAGGACTTTGCCACAAGACTTTAAAATAAAGCTAATGATTCTGCAGATTTGAAACAATTTCTACCTAAGTCGGCTATAGCAGGCTCTTGAAACCATATCAACTGACTGCATTTTTCTTAGCGTATCATGGCTATTGTGACAAACTGCTAGTGTGTTAATAGTTTCTCTCATAACTATTGCCCACTTCCTTTTAATTTCAAAGCTTACTTCTCATGTGATTCTGTCTGGAATACCTACAGATTTGAGTCCCACCCTGTGACTGCAAGAGGCAATAATTTTGCTTCATATTTCCTTAAAAAAAAATTAGTACTCAAATAGAAAAAAAGAGGTGGAACTTCCATAACCACAGAGAAAAATCAGTGTCTTTTTTTGGATTTATTTTTACCATTTTTGAATTAATACGAATGATTATTTATGTTCTTTCAGCTGAAAGTTCATAAAATCACCAGAGTTCTCATTCAATAAATGTTTAGTAGTCATCAGAGACTTCTCTCAATTAAAAAAGGCTAGAATCAGAGTAAGAGAGAGGGAAAAATTAAATTTTTCTTATCTGTAAATATTATTTATCCAGGAAAACCTGGGGGAATTGTCACTTATATCAAACTTCAGTAGGAAAAATCAAGAGGACAGATACAAATTGTTTTATGGGTGCTGCAAGAAGTGGTTAAATGTTTCCTAACAAAGCCATTCTCTCACTGAAAACTACAGATTCACCAAAAATCGATACTTCTGGTCATCAGCATGAAACCAAGCAAAGCATTTTCTGTTGCAATTTATCAAACGTTCATTATTTAATTTCACTCACGCTTTCTACTTTGGTTTGACTTGAAGCTGGAAACTGTCTGACAGCATGCTTTACATGTTCTTGGGTTGGCTCAGTGTGCCCTTTCTTTCCCTTAACTGCTTTGCTCTTGCTCCCCACTGTGACTCAGAGCCTGAGTCAGCTGCTCTGGAGAGGCAGAGTTGTGCACCCTGTGCTGTCCAAGGAGGTCTGGCACCGTTCCCACTGCACTCCTCCCCTGGCCACGACAAACCTTGCCTTTAACCAAGAGAGTGCTAGTGCTAATCTAATAAAACAAATAACAATACAACAGTAGTGAAAAGGTAATAAAGGTAGTGCTAATACCCAAGGTATGCTCCCAACATAATACAAGGGAAAAAACACACGAATAGGACCAGCATAACAGCCAAGCAACAGCCCATCTAAAAAATATGGCCCAGTTACCAGACAAGAACACTCCAGCCATCACAGAGGGGCAAAGGAGTTCTTGCCAATTCTGCTGGGCAATTCTTCCCCTCAAAAGATGTGAGTGCTTCACTTTATGACACAGTAGGTCTCACGGCCCATTTATTTCGATGCAGAGACAGAGGTGTTTAACCCAAACGGGTTAGTGGAAATGTTTCTGGCTATTTACACAGAAGCTTACAGATTTGTTCAAAGGCAGCCATGCCCCTGTCAGCCTCAGCAGCGCTGCCTTTGTTTGAGCTGGTTTTAACTTCCATAACAACAACTACCATGATCAACATGACCCTGCTACCAGAATGTGTGTGTATGTCTACGTGTCTGTCCCAGTACTTTAGCACATAGATAATTCTAACCACAAAAAGGCAATTTAGTACATCTAAGGACACACTGGAAGACTAGTGAGTGGCTGCTGAGCAGGGGATAGAGGGTCCTATACTGTATGAAATAAAAAAAAGAGACTGAAAAATGCAGTACAACAACTTTTCACGTTATTTACAAAACCTGATGAATACCTTATGTTGTTTAATAACCACTTGCCTAAGAAGTTCATTACAGAAAGGGAAGCAGAACTTCTTGAAGTATAGCAAACTATAGTAACCAGGTCTAGATAACTAGAAAGCTCAATAAAGTATTTCTTTCTCCCTTTACACAACTCAAGTTCATCCTTGTCCTGTTTTGAGGTTTACCTATTTTATTTTGCCTATCTATTTTATCTATCTCATCCCATTGCTATATCTAGCAATAAAGAATTTAAGGTACAAATATATTTAGATCTATTTATAGATACATAAATATATTAAAGATACAATGTCACAAATACAAATTCTTGTGAAATGAATCATTCCACTTGAGTAGAAAACACTGTATTTGCCTGTGCAGTAATGTCTACATACACATCTACCATCTTATTATTACATATCCATATAATCTGTGTGAGTATATATATATACACGCACACTCAGTAGACGTATTTCCATATTCACATATACATAAAACAGTGGATGACACGTCCCCTGATAAAACCTGTTATTTCAACACTTCAAGTGAAAAGTGTTAAAATAAATGGCTCATCACACACAATGTGTTAAAATAAATGTTTATTTCAACACTGTGTGTATCATAGCCATTTATTTCAACACTTCCCATTTCTCAAGACTCACACAACCAAGAGTAGGAGAACTGATAGCTACACCTAAGGTAGCTGAAGCACATAGCCCTACTCTGCTTGCCATAGGATGAGTAGGAAGTTATTTGACACTTTTTTTCCTCCCAGCAATAAATATAAACTACCTATCTTGACTGTTCATGGGGATCTGCATGTGTCTGTAAGTTGGTGGGCTGTATCATCATTTGGAAAGAAGGGCCATACCAGAGTCTGTTGAGATATTTAGAAAGCAAGCTGCTGCTACCAGAGTAGGGTTGGGAAAAGAAGCAAAGCATGGGGGCTTTTGACAATTTCACTGCTATTTTGGAGTTTGACACAAAAGCATCTGGGCAGACAAATACTCATGTGAACAAGAGCAAAAAGCAGAGCTGTTCATACTGAAGGCTGGATGGGATGTGATTTTTGCAGGGCCAGTTATAATCTGGTGACCAAATTATGAGTTAGAGAACATCTGGGTTCTCACTTTATCCTGCTGAAACAGTTTCTTGGGAGGATTCTTCAGCTCCCAAGACCTGCCTTATTGATTTTAATAGAGAATCTGAAGGGTCTTTGGAGAAGCAGTTTTCCAACTTTAAGGTGGTCTCTAAAGTAAAAATATAGTCATTGGGAACTTCATGTTGGTGCATTTAGATTAGTGTCAGCATCCGAACTTGCTCCTACAAGATAAGCTCAGTCATTACATTATATGCCAGTGTTAAGCTAGCATTAGTTTCTTTCTCTGCTTTATTTTGGGAGAAAAGCACAAGAAGCTCCCATTTTCCGGTAGTTCTCCTTGGAGCCAGAGGGCACTATGCCTTTACAGATCAGTCTCTAAGGGAGAGAGGCAGGATGAAGATGAAGAAATTTAAATAAGGCACAAAATAACAAAAACTCCACAGATCTTGGGTTCTCTCTGAGCAATATTTACTGCCAACTTCCCTGTAATGTTTTCTTACAGTTTTCCTGCTTTGAAAAACTTTAAAAGCATGATTAGAGATTGTCTAGGCCCTAACAAGACAGTGTGGCCTTAAGAAGATAAACAGTTGGTGGGAGTTCTCTTTTCTTTTTCTTGTACTTTTTCTTCCCTGAAATTGCAGATCTGTTTGCTGGTCTGGACAGAGCATAAACCCACAAAATAAACTAATGAAAGGTTAGTGAACACTTTGCAACCAGCATACCCTATCACAAGACTGTTTTGCACCCAGACAATGAAAAATTGAGACCACAGTTTCATCAACTCACAAATAAATTCACTGCCTCGAGCCAAGCCACTGCACAGTGCTAGTTGCCTATATTCAAACATTTCTCTTCCTGTAAAATTATCTTCTCCTCTTGTCACCTTTGGCAGATAAAACACTAAAATCATTTTGTAGCAGAATAGCCTACAATGCAATGAAAGTTTTCCAGAAAAAAACACAATGTTTTCACCATTTCACTTTCTTCAGATGTGATTAGTTCCAGAAAGAGGAGGTATCATCACTCCTTTGAAGGCACCGTAGGTTATAAGATTGGTCCTCAGAAGTTGGCAACACATAATAAAAGTGCTTTTATTCCTAAATATCAACCAGTTTCAAGAATAACAGTTGCTCACAGAGCGGTAATAATGGAAATATTCAGCTCATAACTACTGTAGACATGAAAACACTGCATTACAGACATGCAGTGCACATTATGCAAGAACACTTTCTTATAATTATGGTTTCATAGGGGTATAAGTTTCTAAATATTTAGTTCTCTACACTCTGTATTTTTTAGGATAGATATTAGAAAAAGGTTCTTCACCCAGTGAGTGGGTGGGCACTGGAACAGGCTCCCCAGGGCAGTGGCACAGCACCAAGCCTGCCAGAGTTCAAGAAGCATTTGAATGATATTCTCAGGCACATGGTATGACTCTTGCAGATGGTCCTTTGCAGGGCTAAGGGTTGGACTCGATGATTCTTGTGGATCCTGTACAGCTCAGCATATGCTCTGATTCTGTGGTTTTTGTAATGAAATTTACATGATAATCCTTAGATTTCCATAAATGAAAAGAGCCCTCCCACTCCAACAGAGAGGTGATACCTTGGCTTTAGCTGAGGCCTTAACTGCGCACGGATGACAATTTTAAAGAAAAGCTTTTTCTTCTTTTCCCTCTTTTTAATAACCTTCACCATTACAGGAAATTTCAAGCCATTTATTTAGCTGAGAATGTACAGAAAGCTGAAGAGTTGGTGCCTTAATGGAAAGCAAAACAATAGCTTTTCCATACTGTGTAAACTATTTGTGGCATAGAGGAAACACAAACCTTATTTGTGGAGGCCTTTACTAGCATTGGATATATAATTGAGAGTTGGTAATTAAAATATGGTTATATCAGTCCTGCTTGTGACCAGTCACACAACTCAGTGCTGATTCCAAGAAGAAATTATACACCCATATCATAATTCTGTTTTCTGCATTAATAAAAAATAACAGCATTAATAGGCCTAAATAATAATTTGTTTGATGGATTCAGAGCAACATAAGGGGATGCAAGGGAATTTAGTGCATTGCTCTGTCAGATCACTTTAATTGTTATCCAATGAGGGCAATGCAGAGGGTGAGTAAGGGACTTAATTTATGTACTTACTCATCCCCTCAGCTTCCACTGAAGAAAAATGGTAGCAGTACAACTCCTAAACTGCATTTGTTGGTCTTCAGTGATCAAAGTAAAGGCCAATTAACAGAAAGCCAGGGGCTCGCAAAGTATTTGTTGATTTTAAAATACTGATCATAACACACACTGCTGCTGCTAAACACACATCAGCAGTATTTGGCACTTACACAGTGCCTTCCTAGGAGAGGATAACCAAATGCTCTACAAAGGTATAATATTCTTCTCTCCCAGAAGAAAAAAGAGTGCAAGGGGAGGCCTGGATATCTGTGTCAAGAGAGTAATTCCACCTGAGCAGAAGAGGCAAGAGTTGGCCCTCCTGGTCACAAATCCCTCGTCCCTTGTCCCAGAATGTCCTATTACCCATTTCTCTAAAACTGTTCGTAATTTAAAGGATACCTTTAAAAGTATGCTTTGTAAAACAACTCAAGCAGTCTCCTCTTAGAAGTAAATTACATACTAATGTCCCAAGCACCTTATTTGGTGTGTTTCCATGGATGAATTGTTATGCCCATTCACACCACAGTCTCAAGCATGGGAATATGGGTGTTCACAGAAGCATACAGGACTGTTGTTGACTGTTGCTATCACCTACAAAGGAATTATGTTCTCCTGCTTCTCTCTAATCTAAAATAAAACATACTGAGAGAATTGATTCACACTGGGGGCAGTATCTTTGGGAAAAGTGGTTTGCTTCCTTGTTTTTCTTGGTCATGCAGAATTATTAGAAATTCTGAAGGTTATTTTACTCAGTCAATGTACATATGAAAATGAAGATACACAATTTGCATGAGCCATCACTGACATAATACTGTGTATGGAAAACTCAAAGAGGAAGACTCACAAAAGCATAAAGGTTCCATGTGAAACTCTAGCACATCTGTTCAGCACTGAAAAGCAAGCATTTAAGTCCAAAGCGCTAGAGAGCCGAGACAAGTGCATTTTTGGAATCAAAACAAATGCTGTTAATTTAAGAAAATACTATGAAGCACACAAAGGCTGTACAATGCCATATGTTGCACAATGCATCTGGTAATCAATTTAGTGTATACGCCAAATTTACTAGAATCCCAAATAGGCTTAAGTTCTTTACTCAGAACTTCAAAAAGTAAAGCATTATAAACACAGTGCACCTACAATTAGTAAAGAAGTGGATTTTTGTTTTTACCTACAGAACACAAATAAAAATTAATATCCTAAATTACTTCCCATAATGAATACATGCCCAAACTTCACTTTTGATCAATAGCTTTCATAGACTCACAGTTTTAGGACATGATATATTTTACAGTTTAAAAGATAAATGTGATTTTAAAATTATTTTATACTCAATGTTTACTTCTGGCTTGTAGGTTTCAAATCATGAAGGTTTTATGCTGTCATGTGTAATTCTATACACAATACACTACTGAAGATGTCATCAAACATAGATGTACAACCAACCTTGCATGTTCTGTAGTCCTAAATCAAATATAAATCCACAGTTACAGTATTAAAAATACAGCAGAAATCCCTAATTCAAGTGGACAGTATCACCTATAAAGCCAAAATAAATGGTGTAGGATAATAGTTTTCAGACTTGGGTTACCGTGTCAATGCAGAGACTTGAGCTGTGCTAACTCACCAAGCTTGATCTTGCTTGCCCAAGCATGCTTGTCAATATTTAGCTTCCAGGGAGCATGTCATGAATCATCACAAAAACTAGCATAAATACAAAATATTATAGCAGCTGCTGTGATCCTTTTTCTAACACTGAGATTAAATTGCTGAAATTTGTTTTGAGCTTTTTACACCAGAAGATGTGTGTCATATACCTACTGTAACAAGAATATGAGAAACAGCATTAAGGGATTGCAATGCTGTTATTAGAGCTTATTAAAACACAGGAAAACACCAGATGCTTTACATCAACTGATTGGAAGTTATTTTAATGTCAAGCTTAAAAATATCACTTTCTCCTGTGACATTAGATTACAAAATGGACTGGGGTAAAATAATATACACCCATGCTTTCAAAAAGAGAAATCTCGGCTGCACCACTAAAATCTGCATCATTTACTTGCCTAACCACTGGAATTTCAGCACAAAATGTAGGCACACACTGTCCTAGGCATTTAACACTAGTACCTATGTAATGAATACACTAACCTCCAATTTCTGATGCAGTCAATGGAGCGAGAGAGGAAGTCACCTCTGAGAATGCCTGACTTCTTACAGTGATGAGGTAGAAGCTTAGAGTCCCCTAGTGAAGTGCCTGACCCTCAGCTGTACTTGGTTAGCACATCTGCTCACATCTGCTGTATGCATCTTAGCATGTCCTTGGCCTCTCTGGGGACAGCCCCAGAAGAATCTCGGACACAGATGTACTGTGGTAGTAAGGGCAGCTCAGCAAGGCAATGCAGGTAGCATTAGCAGAAGAGAGCACCACTGCTGCCCACCTTCTGTGCCTAGCAAGCCTTCAGATCAGTGAGTCTCATTTGTAAGAAACAGAAAGAAATAGAAAAGGACCTTGGAAATAGCACTGGAAAAAGTCCAAGTTTGGAAAAGAGAGTGTAAGAGTGACAATTTTTTTTTTTTTTTAAAGACCCTTTTACCACTCCACACTATCTGACTTTTAACAGTAAGCAAAGGATGTCCTCAGAGCTGTAAACAGTAAGCTGAAAAAAAAGAAACACATCAGAAAGAAATCTGTGTGCCAGTCCCATGTAGGAAAGAACTTCATCCTAAAATTCCCCTCAACAAGATGGATCAAGTCTTCGGGTGACTTCCCTACCTTTGGCAGGGTTTACCTCCTCTCTGGATACCTGCTAAGAACTGATCCTCTAGAGTGTTTTTATAAACAACAAAGATGCAAGCAATCTCTCCATTATACCAATAAACCAGAATGTACCACACAGCACACTTTTCCAAAATATTTCTTGAGGAAAAGAAGTTGCCACCAGATCCTCTTTGGAAGTCTGAATTCTTCAAATCCCACCTTCAATAAGTTCGTAAGAAGCTGCCCAATTTATACCAAAAAACCCCAGATTGTTAAAAGCATTATTTGGCAATACCTTCTCTGCAAGTTCTTTTGATGCACACAGTTTATCAGGGCCTAGAATGAGAAGATTTCTCTGAGTATTCATTGTTAAAAGCTAAGCAGCTCTTGAGTGGGTATATATGCAAAAATTGGTGAAAATATTGCCAAGTTTGGGGTATTCAAACAGATGGGCTGCTGACATGGCCTTAACAGTGTAAGCACAGTGATAACTGACATGAAGTAAGAGGAGCTCAGCCCAGCCAAAATATGGACCAGAGTAACCATATATTCCTTTGAAAACCAATAGGTCACTCAATAGGGCTATGAAACATTTATGAATGGACAGACACAACCATAACACAGTTAACTGTGTCCTCATTGACATGCCTGCTTGCAGAAACCCCCTCAGCTTTCTCCTTATTTTGAGCTGCCAGTAAGAAAGTTCTTCACAGTATCAGTCTCACCTCAGTGCTGAGTCAAGTGTGGTACCACATACTCTATGGAAAGACCTCATGTCATCAAAAACACCCTCTCTATATATTTGCAATATATTTCTCATTCTGAAACAGTGGGACACTGCGCTCAACAGTTCTCCTTTGGCTCTCACTTAACCCAAATAACAGTGGTTCAATCCCTGACTACGAGTGTCTTTCAGGATTTAAACAGAACTTAGTAAAGGGGGTTAAACAGTGCATGTTAATAGGGCAGACAATTTCAATTACCCAACAATGCAGAAACTGCAAATTGATCATAAATTGGAAAACTAAATTCCTACAGCAGATTCCCTGAAAGATTTTGTAGGATATGTTTGTACATCCTGTGTGTGAGCAGGACATTTGTATAGCTCATTCTATACAATGGTGTGCTTGCATGAAAAGGTACACTAAAATACAGATCCCTTAGCTGACTACTATATATTAGATGCATTCTTTTGAAAGATAAAAAAATATTCTGATGGTTGTGAAGTATTTTATAAATGCTTCTGGCAATAATTCACCAGGGATGATGTGATGCCCAGTGAAATACAAACCCAGGATCTACCCAGTTAAACAAATCTGCTCTGTTTTGTCTTTTGTATTTTATGTGTGAAGTTGGCATTAGGATTTATTCCTTATTCGAGCAGGATACTAAAAAATACAGAATGTTAGCAGGATTTAGGTGAATAAAGATGTATTCCCTGTGGGTTCATAATAAATCACAGCTAACCAGTGGTAGAATTTTCAAAGGCTATTCCTACATGGAAGTGGAACAGCAGCAGTAATGGTGTAAGTACATCCTTTTGGTGCTGCAAGGTGTAAACCAATACCTTGGGTTTAAAGTTGTTCCAAGGATTATTTTTTTTTTCTAAACCCTCATATCTGATTGTCAAAATATCCTGCAACAGGATTAATCCCAGCAAGCACACTTTCATGTAATTTGAACTCTCTTCAAGCCACTTTTTGACCCATTTCTAGAACTCATCAATCTAGTGTTTTGCAGGTAGTGAGAATGATAAGAGCCCCAACATCCTCAGAAAGGTGCCTAAACCATTACAGCTACCAAAGCTACTGAACCAGATGAAGGAGTTAGCACGCAATACAGAAGTTGGGGTGTTTCGTCAGCAGTGGTAATATCCCCATAGTGATGACAGAAAACAGTAGTTAGTTGGCCTATCCTGCAAGCACAGCTGTCCCACAGAGAGAAGGAAGAACAGGAGGAAGCTCCAGGCTAGTAAATGTTACATAAGAAGTAATTTTTGTATTTATTTGTTAGCTCATATTTTGATGTGTAAATGTGTTGCAATTTTTTTTTTCAAAAATGTAAAAACATGTTTCTACAGGTAAGATGAGATTATGCCCTCCACTGAATATAGATGGGCTCTACAGACAATATATACCACTTGGTGACCAGAGCAAATCAATATGCAAAGTAAGACATAGAAAAGAAGAAATACGCTTAAGACTTACCAGGTCAAACTCAGGAGTTTTAACCTCTGCTGATACAATTGTTAACCAGAATTGTTTACAAACTATGCCAGATTCTTGGTTTTTTTGAGGAGAATTATATTTAGAACTTCTGCTCTGAGTGACAAGTACAGTTCATAATTTCCACAGAAGACAGTTGCCTCATTGATCACTCTCAAGTACCACTCATACCACAAGCCCTGCTGTTGATTCGGGTACGGAATAACAAGTCAGCAGGAAGGATAATTATGGGCCATGAACGATCAACAACGGGGAGCTTGTAACACTGACATGTATTCACAAGAATTGGGACCGTATTTCCTTTGTCAGGTCTTTCCTCTGTGCTTATCCACTTGGCCCAACTCTAACTTGAGCGATCGCCAGAGACTGGTCAGTGACAGGGTGACCCTTCTAACCAGTCACTGAGCAGCTGCTGGGATACAATAAGGCACACAGTTCTCACAGTTCAGAAACACTTTTGTAGTGAGTAACAGCTTTTCAGTTGTATGAAAGGCTGGAGAGTTATACTGCATGCCACCACAGTCTCTAGACCCCATTACAGCTGCATTTCAAAGTCAAAAGACATTTGACTTCACCATGATTATCCAGGGAGAAAGGTGAGCAAAATCAGATTGTGAGAGTTGCTGAGACTTAATGGAAAACAAACCTAGCAGTAAACTTCACCACAGCTTTTCTCGATTTTTATTATTTTAATTAATGTCTATTTGAAATTCTTGATAGTATTTTCATTCCTGTGTTAGAATAAACTGAAAAGCACTTAAATGCCAAGTACTTCTCAAATAAATAATTTATAAGATAATTGAAGTAGTTATATTTAAATGTCCTCCAAAATTAATTGTAGTAATTTTCTTATGACAGAAATATATTGGTTTTCAACACAATAATCCCCAAAAGACATGACAGAAAAATATTCTGAGATTTTTTTTGTGAGCATTTGCTTAAAATTAGAAGAGGTGACCATAAGAGAAAGAGATACCTCTTCCTGCAGACCTGACAGACACAGGAAGACAATCAACTAATGCTGACAAAGACAACACCAATGGGTTCGATCTTGCTGATATTACCAGAAGGAAAAATTTTCCGTTCTTGACTGACTTACATCTCCTTATCAGGTCATGTGGTACATTGAGCTACACCCATTACTGTAAGCAGGTTTAAATAGGAGCCCCTGCTCCACCAAACTGCTTTAAAATGCTCTGACATATCTTTTACCTTCTAGATTCATTTTCATTTCTTATTAATCAGACCATGGCTCCAAGATGCTAACTATGAGAGCACTCACTACTTAATCGTGTTAAGCCATACCATTACATGAAGAGATTTCCCATTTTATCTACCTGCACCCAGAATAAAACTGCACATTCTTTCACTCATGCTTGGGCAACCTAGGCCACAATCATCCTCTCTTATTTTTACCATATCATGTCTGAGAAGAATTTATGATTTTATCTGAATCACCTTCTGACACGTGCCTTTGGTTGCCATGACTTAGACTAGATAGCTTAGCAGTTATCTATTTATTAAAAAAACCCCAGTCATCTGTGAAATTAATTATTTCAACGGTACATATTCTATACGAGCTTTGATGTAAACAGTAAATTCAGAGTGTTCAACAGCAGAAGTTTAGAGATTAACCCAATTACAGGCTACTAAAACAGGAGAATATAGCTAATTGCATTTCTAAAACCCTGCACAGACCAGCAACAGTTAATGATGATTTGATGGTTTTCTACGACTTTGGAACAAATACTTGGCTTTTAGTCTGAGAGCAATGCTGGACATTTCTGTCTGATGCTTGGGGGATTCAGCCAACTAACAGATACATTTGGTGAAGAATCTCATTCTAGTCATGCCCTCCCTTCCTAATTTCCCTTTTCACTGTTTTGTCGTCTTTGCCTGTTCCTCAGGGAACCGAGTGATTGATAGCCTAATCCAATGACTGTATTACAGCTGCCTCAACTTGGACTCTTTTCCTTATCATTAGCAGTTAGCCTATGGTTAAATTCACAGCTCACTGCTTGGTACAGCCCCTGAGATTTAAGGGTCTGGCCTTTAGAAAATATTTAACATAAAATTGAAATCTTGACATACTGAGAATTCAGTTCTCTGCAAGGCTTCTTTAATTAATCCAATGTACTGTACCATTGTTCTATATGAGGCTCTGACATGGTGAACTGTTACTGAAGCTCACAGAGATGTGTAATTCTAAATTAAACACTCACTTACATGTACCTACACTGCATTTGTTTCCCAAGTACATGTGCATGAATGTGAAAATTTAAATCCAATCTGTAACAATAATAAACCACAAACCAATTACACTTAAAGAGTAAAGACTTTTCATTCATTTCAAGCTTGGAATGATCTTTTTCAAAGTAAGAGGAGGTGAAAACACAGCTTTGTTCAAATGCTCTGTGTCAAGACTCCTCCTTCATTCTTTTACCAGGACTCATTTAATCTTTTGATGAATGAAATCAATTATAATCATTTTTAATCGACTACAAACGGCACCTGTGCTAAAAGTGTAAAGTGAATGAAATTGGCTAAAAAATATTAAAAGTGGAGAAAATATGCTTAGTTCCCTGACCTTATCTGGAGAATAATACTTATTTTTAAATAGCTATGGGAAGGACATAGACCTTGATCTATGCTGTAAACCTTTGCCCTACTTCCAGTCAGTCGATGAGCTGCAAGCTTCTATGAAAATGGCAGCTGAGTCCCAGATGAAAAATTATGCATCTCATAAACTGCTATTCTGCTGAAATGTCAAGCTATGGCAGGGCTGTACCTCAAACTCAGCACTTGGCATTTTCCTTCTGTCTGCTTTGTTGCCATGAAGCAAACATGAACAGTGAGGATTTGTGTAGGGCAGGTAGCAGGCGAGCTCCCTGTCAAAAATCTATTATTAGGGCTCTGATCTCTCCTGCACAGACCAGTGACGGCAGTACACTAAGAGAAATCAGACTGCTGCAAGGACACGATGGAAAACAGAAGACTCTTTGTGAATCCTGACATAATATATGCAAATAAGGGCTTTTAATGGCTGAGCTACATTGAACAGGAATAATAAAACAAAATTAAAATTGTACTATGGCATATATTTGTTTTTCACCCCTTTCCACACTGTTTTATAAATATATGTTAATGTAAATAGTCTTTAACTCTCAGTAAATATTTATACTAAACAGAAGTGCCTATGCATACATACATTTTGTTTTGTATCCGGTGATGGGCTGTTTTTCATTCATTTCTATTGACCAAAATCCACACTGCACTGTCACTGATAGAACTGTGATTAGGAAAGTGAATGCTCTTGGTTGTTTTTTTCACTTTTAATGATGTGTCACAGAATTAAAATTAAAAGGCAGCCCTTATTATTATAACTGAAACTTTTTCAATATAATTCATGCATTTCAGATTAGAATATATGCCTCTATTAATAATGTCAATATACATTTTAATTTAATGAATTTACTCCCAAAAAACATTCCCTCAAACATCACAATTACTGTTGGACAGTGGTATTTTCAGTAAAAACACACAGCTCCAGCAACTTACTTCAAAAGTAACTAAAATTATCTGCCTCGGCGGGTTTCCAGCAATTCTACATTCCTGCATTTAATGACTAAATCAGCTATTTAGATATATTCCTTCTGACATCCCTTGTGGGCAGCTATGAAGTTACAACACACAGATTTCTGAGTCTCTCTTTTTCTAGAAAACATACAAACACACGTTCTCAATCATGCTGTACAATATATTTGTGCAAATAATGCCAAAATACTACAGAATGTAATAATTGGACAAAGCAATAACAGCACATAGATATGAGATATTTGAACTGCTATTGTAAAATACTGCAATATTTTTGCAACAAAGCATTAAAAGAATACACAGTGAGTGCACCGTAGAGAGATTTGCTTCTAACCTAAGTTTTTTGCTAAGTCCAGTGTATGCTTTTACAAATTTATCCCCTAAGGATTTGGCTTCCAGACAAAAACAAAGAATCAAACAGATGACAAAGAACAAAAAACCATGGAAATTCAAACAGAAGCCCTGCTCTATTTTGCCTGCAATACATATCTTATTGTGCTGCAATGTGATGTGTTTTATAAAATACATCTGGAATATGGAAGCTCACAAAAAACCTTTTTATTTTTTAATTTTAAAATACATTTAAAGGAAAGAAATCTTAGGGAAGCATGTAGCTGCTGACAATATATTAATATTTCTTTGGGAAACCTGGTATCTTATTCTGGTATCTATAGAATATGCATTTTCACAATAATTTATACAAACTAAAATATATCTTTCAGAGCCAGAGGTCACTATTCCCTGTGAGGAAAAAACCCACATCATTATCTTCTTATTAAGAAACAAATACTCTGCATTACATGTGTATAGGTAGAACTCAGCATAAAATCTCATGTGTACTACATTCTGAAAAATTCCTAGACCCATTGTAAAAGCTTCTTAATGGAAATCAAACTATGTCTCTAATCCTGCAAACACATATGATAGTTTGGAAAACATATCTTAATTTTAGTATTTTTCTTTCATCACAAGGGCTTATTTCCTCAACCATATTTTGTAGACTTCATTAGGACGTTTCCACTTTTTGAGTAATGGGCAGTTTCTGTAAATTTATTTAAAAAAGAGATGAAGACTGGGATTCTGTAAGCACAATGTTCTCTCGGGTAACGGGGCCAAAGGAGTCCGCAGGGCTACCATAGCCCTTGGGCTCATCTGAGGCTTCGTAGTGCCAATTGGAAATTACTTTTCTTTAGAAAACAACAATTTGTCAAAATTAGTGAAATTTTTCTTGTGAATAATTTTTGGCACCAAGATAGACGTAAAATGAGAAGAAAAACCTGAAATATTTTACCATGCTAAATAGTAAGAGGGTAAACTTGGAATCCAGGGGACTGAGCAGGGACCTGGGCTCACACCTGGGATTTAAACCTGGCTCTCACAGGTCAGGCTCATGTGCAGGTCAGCAGGCTGTGCTAGTATGAGTGTGTATCCTGTGAGAGCTGTTTTCGTTTGTATTAATAATTCAATATTTGCAAGGAAGTGGAGAAGAGAGAGAGACTAATCCTACAGTCTAGTGGTCAAACATCCACCTGGGATACTGGGATCCTTCCCTGTCAAAACCACCCAAGAAACAGGAGGGTAGGACAGAGGAAAGTGTGATGCCTCTTGCAGCTTAGCAACTGTCAGCTGACCAAGGAAGGTCACTGCCCGAGCACTGGCTGGCAAGAAAACACCAATTGTGACAACTTGAAATTAAATGGGGGTTTCAAAGTAATCTCATTAAGTCTCTCCTTCTTTGAAAGATTTTTTAAAAAATATTTTAAAAAACCAGAGACATAAGTCTATTTTTAAAACATCTCAGGATTTGGCAATGACATTAATAAACTTTTTTATTATTATTATTTTTATGTACACAAGACAAACCATAAGAAACTACCTGTAATTTAGTAATTTAAAGGGAATTATAAAAAAAAATTCTGCTTCAATGTCTTTCTTATCTAGAAAAATGAAGGACGAACTTCCTGCATAGAGTTGCTTCTGCACGAGGCAGACAAGAAGAGGAGGGATGAGGAGGCCGAGGGGAAATTTTATATGGAATATATTTTTTCAGTACGTGGTCAGGTAGGAGCACAATTCTGAACCCTGGAGGACAGCAAAGCCTGTAAGTCAAAATGTCAGGCTGCTGCTAGGCCAGGGCATTAACACATCTTCATTATCTGCTTTGTCAGAAACCTTCAGCAAACTTGGAGGAGTTTGCACTCACCTGGAGAAGAAAACCTGCAGCGTACTATGAAACGTGTGGACACAGTGAATTTATAAACTCCTGAAGAACGTCGGTCCTTTAAGAGACCAACTTCCTTCTACACGACCCAGGCCAGCGGACAGAGACAGGGGCTGGCCTGTGGCCTCATCTCGGGTTGTGAGGGGCTGTGTTCTGGGCTGGGGTGGCTCATCTCCAGTGTCTGGGGGTCACCTCCTCATGCACACTGCACCTCCACCCTGGCTCTTGGGAGCAAAGGGAAAGGCAGACAGCCGGGACAGAGCACATTTCTCTATGCGACACCAAGGAAGGAAAGTGTCCCTGCTGCAGTTTTGGATTTTTGCTCTCTGAAGCACAAGCACCCTTCCAGACAGAACACCCTTATAACTGGCAGGCAATGCTGCTGGGGGTAGAGAGAGTTTCCTATGATTTATGTGCAAAAAGGAAGGGAAAAAGATAAGCAAGCTCAGACTGATCTAAAATCCAGTTTAACCTAGCACTCCAGAAATATTCCATTGCAAGCAACTCCATTCCAGCTGAACAATGCTGGGTCACCAGTGCTGAGCCAAGGTACGTTTCACACCTCACCAGCACACCTGACTAAGGGGACCCTGTGCTGAGACTTCCACAGGGCTGAGGCCAGCTCCCACCTCACCCACCCATGGTCACACAGCACTGTGAGTGCAGTACCCTGCAGGTCAGGGGCTCCTGCCTCACTCACTGTACCTCTGTGCCATGTGAGCATCACCGCTAGTCCAGAATCTGTGCACATGGAAAAATCCAGAAAGCCCAACCCAGTTTGGCTATGCGCTGTATCTGCTCTAGGTTTGTGCATGACAGAACACAACAAACCAGCTGTGCTTTGGTAAAACACACTGAAAATGAACTACACATTGTTTCTATAATAGTTGACTTTCACTTAAAAATTAATTCTCTCTTGAGAAGCATTATTTGAAAAAAACAACAAAAACTTACTGACTCTATCAGATAATAAAATAAAACAAGAAGTTTACGCACATCAAAATAGAAACCCAATACATTATGCTACGAAGCGTCTTTCATGCCAAGACCACAGAGCACTTCCCAACAAGCCTGTAGGCATGTAAGTGGTGTTACTGCCATTCCACAGACAGGAGAAATAAAGCACGGAAAGGTCAAGTGTCTGGCTGCAGGCCACATGTCTCAGCCGTAGCACGGCTGGGAACAGAAGTACGGCCACTCTGCCCCTTGCTCCGATGAGATGACACGCTCTCCCATGTTTTGTAAGCATGCTAGCTCTCTTGATTTAAAATTGCTTTCCTACTTTTGTAGATTTGTATACTGCTATAGCTGGCCACTGAGCAAAACGTACTATAACATGCTGCCAAGCCAATTGACTTTATTGGCTCTGTGGTTTTCTTTTGTGCAAGGAGCTGTGTGATTGGGACCTAGTGATGACGACTAAGCAAGAAACGTTTATATATTTGTCTGTTACATTATGCTCTTTCAAAACATAGTAAATTGACAGTACTTCCAGCGTTTTTCATATTTTTTAAATAACCAGATTTGCATTATAGGTAATGGTGCACTCTAAAATGTCATTTTCTCTCTCCTCTCATACATGTAACACTTCAGGAAAAAATAAATTCATAGACACACATACATGTATATATAAATAAAATAAAGAACTTTTCTTCAGGTCCACTTAGTATTATAAACCAGAGAAATGCTGGTACATCCTCACAGCTGAGCATGCAGGTGCCACTGTAATTTACACTGCATATGTGTTTCAAATTCGTGACATAAGAGACACACTTTTCATAATGCAGTCATTTTATAGATTTTATTAGGCAGACTTATGGTAGGAAGGAATATTCAGAAATTGCAACTTAAATGAGAAAATGTGAATGGTGTTACTTATATAAAATACTACTGCAATAGTTCTTTTATTAATTTTTAATGCACAGCACCCACTGTGACCTCCTTTATTCTTTTCCTGTCAACATGGCAGGCTAGAGAAATTGAAATGGGCTGTAGCTGTTCTCTTCTTGTTCCCCTCTTCCTACAATTTTGCATAATATTAAAATATAACATCTTATTGGACTGTCACTGTGAAATAATCATTATGCGATAGGCATAATGATTTTTTCTGATTGTTATCTCTTTCTTACTTTTCAGCATTCTCTAAAAAATTTCAAATTCCATGTAGTTATCTAAGGCAATAACACAATTTGCCACTGAATACACTCATCTGAATTAAAGTTTGTTTAAAAGTTATCTTTTGCTACATTTCTTATGGTTCTCTAAGGGTAACACCAGTCACATAAAATAAAGAACCTTTTTGCCTGTCCAGTCTCCTCCAATTATGTTTTTGGGGTGAGGTAGGAGATGGGTCTGATAGAATAGCATTTGACTCAATCAGGAGGACGCTACTACTTCTGTTATGTATATTTACTGCTACCTCTATCACCAAGGAGACTAATCTCCATACCAGTAAAGTCAAGAAGCTCACAGCATTGTCTTTGCAGGGCCAAGTTCGTGTTGTCACAGCAACAGAGCGCACAGGGTCAATAGATTAATACATTAGTGTGCACAGGCACTGAACTGGAGTGTAAAAGTTTTGCTGCTGGTTTGAAAATTAAACTGTGAAGCAGGACTTAAAAGTATGGTCTACACAAGATATTCTTGTGTATCTTGAGGAATAGGCTACAAAAATATGCATATATTTGCGTAATACTGTCTATCATTTTTACCACACCGTGAAGAGGAGGAAATAACATCCCTGGAAGAGGTGCACTCAGTGGGAAGGAGGGAGAAAGGCTGGAGATCGGGCTATGAAACATATACTGCATTTGGATTGTTGATATTTCCCCCTGCGATGCCCTTTCATTAGCCTCTGTCTAACGTGGGGCCTGACAATTGTGACAGGATGAAAAATTTGAGGAAAAGCGAGGGTCGCGAGGGAAGAGATTTCCTTCCCTCTCCAGTGACCCTATCACAGTATTCTGATGCAGTGCTTTACCATTAAGGAAAGGGCAACCCAAGAGCCTTCACACTTAATCTGTTCCATCTGTCATGACTTAGAAACACTGACCAGCAGTGAGCTTTAAGGACTCGGTGCGACTGCAGACATGATATTCTAGCCCACTACAAGGACCTCCTGATGTTTTGAAAGCCTCCAAGGAAGTACCACGCATCAAAAAGGGCAACACCTACCTGACATCCCACCATATGTGGTCCTCAGTCCTCTACCAACTGCTGGCCAAGGTGTGCTGTCTGCTTTCAGTCCCATCAGTCCTGACACAGTGTTGGTGGCTGTAACACCATCTGCGCCACCTGTGAAAGAAAAGGTCAGTCACTTTTTGTTAAATCATGTGTATAAGAACAAGAGAGGAAAAAATACAAGAGAAAACCTGTGAAACTCTGAAATAACTAGGAATTCAAATAAAGAGCTGAAGGGCAAAAGCAACAAACTGCAAGCAGATGCGCAAAAAGGTCCTTAAGACCAATCCTGGGCTGATAAATTTAGCATTAGTTTCAAGGCAGGCTGTATTAGTTGAAAGAGCTGTAAGGGCTATAAGACAGCATGTGCAAAACACTGGGGCTGACAGGCACATCTCTGCCCTTCAGCTGTGTGGGCCAGAACTTGTTAGAGTGGTTGTTCATGACCTGAGGGTACCCCAGGACAGGGGCCACCTCCTGCAAGCTTCCGAGCAGCAAGACAGTGTGACACAGTAACAATGACCACGGTTCTAAGTGACAGATTAATGCACCTACTTGCAAACTTACTTCCTCTCATGTTGTACTTTAAGCTCTAAAGAAAAAAAAAATACAGCTTCAAATGGTGTATTTTTGTTTTCTCAGAACACACATGTAATTTTTACTACTAAATACAGGAATAGGGGAATTAACAGTGGTATGGTAAACATAAATATGACAGAAGTAAGAGCGTGCAGGCAAACACATACAAACATATACAATTTATTGTTAACAGTCTACCATGGTTCTCTTCACATATTGCTATATTTTAGATGCATGGACCTTTGATCGTTGTGCTTATTCTAAATAGATCAAACAAACTATTTTCATATTAGTTTCTGTTATTCCAGTAACACTCCTATCATATCCCATCCAGTAAATTTGTAAATCCGCACAGCTTGTGCACTGGAGTCACTCACCTTCCTGCGCAGCCGTTGCAATATTCACAATATCAGTGACATTTGGGGTCAGCTTGGCAAAGAAAGGAATTTGAACAGCTTGTCTAACCCAGCGACAGATGTTCCGTACCAGCTCTGGATCCTGTTCAAATAGGTCAGATAAATACAGAACATAATTAAAAGTAATATGAACAAAAGGTATATCAAGGAAATAGAAAACTTTGCTATAAGTGGCTATACTGCAATTTTGTGAAATTGCACATCAGAACTGAACCTTGTCTCATTAGTTAACTTATTTCAGACACATCGAATAACTGCAAATCCAATACAGAAAGGTTAGTGCATGAGAAAAAAATCAATTTTTTTTCAAAAAGACAAAAATATCACAAAACATTCCCTTCCCAGAGAGAGGAAAACACTACTTTGGATGACAGAGATTTTCTTTACCTATTTATTTCAAAATTTACTTTTCAGTTTTAATGACTTGCTCTATGTAAGGTATACTAAAACTAAGCAGTATCCTATGGAATAATGTGAACCTGAAGCATTGGATGATTATTCCTCGATCAGAACAACAAGGATGATTTGAGGTTCTAGGGCTATCAGAACACAATTCAGCATTTCTGAACTCTGAGAATAGCTCAGGATGGCCACAGTGTAAATGAAAGATCAAAAACTTCTCTGTTAAAGCCAGAAATAAAAATCTTCGAGTGTTGGCTTTTCCTGATTTCCAGGCATTTACTTCCCTTAAGGAATAGGTCTAATGTAGACAGTAATCAACTATCCTTTCCATTGAGAATAGCTCAGTGGAACTAACATCTGCATCTGGTGCAGGTAATGGTTGTTGTTCAATATAACTCCTAGTATGGGTTCTTCTTTTTTCTGTTGCCAATTGATAATGCTCTTCAACAGATACCTTAAAGTTTGCAATACTGATCCATGTAGAATGTGGTGCATGTTCTGGTTAAAAATTGAATGGTGCTATCACAAGATTTAGGATTTACTACAAGTATTACCTATGAGTTGGCTATTTGGTACTGCAGCAATTATTTACATTTACTAAGTCTTTATCACTCAGATAATTAAATGTCATATATTAATTATTTCCTCCCATTTGGATATTGTAAAAACTCAGAAACCTGGATTGCTATGTAGTAACTGAGAAAGGGATGGGACTAAATGAAGTTTAGTTTAAAACAATCTGGTGGACAGCAAGGTTGCCAGTCTAGTGAACGCACAGGAACTATCCCCCTGTTGTTTGTTCTTTTTACACCAATGGTTACATACAAACAAAAAACCCCACAGGCTGTGTTCCTAGAAAGAACACAGTGCTTGACACAAACAGTAAAACCCTAAGACTTAGCTGTGCCATTCCTATAAAAACGGTGATCTCCCCGCCCATGCAGCTTCCATGAAATATGTATGAATGCTGCACCAGCAGTATGAAAGTAGTTGTATCTTTGACTTTCATTTCTGTTTTGAATTTCCTTGAGGCCCAATGCAGAAATGATAGCCCCTCTAGAAGACATGAATTGTATATCCTTTATGTTAATTCTTCTCCTTAGAAATCCTTGTAATAATGTTCAGGATGTTGGCACCACATAACTCATTATGCTGACTTCATTGTGCTTACAGTGCTGCCATAAAAATTCTTACTCCTACACACACTAATGCTTTAAAAAATACAATTATTTTAATCTACACTGAATAACTTGTTCAGAGATGTCTTTCATACAAAACCAATTTTCACCCTAGTTCGTCTTTCTTAATAAATAATAATTGACTAATTTCTTTTTCTCCAAAAGTAAGTAAAGATCTTTATTTTCAATCATTCTGCTTCTCACACACCAAGATTAATGCAATGAATGCAATGGAACAGTCTTCTATTTCTCAAGCTAATAAACAGTTCAAATATCTGATTGCAAGGCACATGATTAGACAAAGCCCTTAAAAGGCTCACTTGTATCAGCCTTGGAAAACTGCCCATTTTTGTTACCAATAAAACCACAGGTAAATTATTAGGAAAATAATTTGAAAATTCAACTGAAGGAAAAAATAGGAATGTTTAGTGAGGAAACATACAAAAAAATGAAACAAAAGTGAACACAGTGCTTTGCTGTATAGTGAGACAGTCAGTGGAAAGGTGATAAATTTTATACAAAAAAATTAGAATTTCCATTAAATTTGACAATTTTGGACTGAAAAAGGTATTTCTAAAGCTGATTTTTTTCTCCTGTAATATTTTATCTAATTTATTTGCTCTTGAAATAAATATCGCATGAAGATAATACTGGCTAACTTTAAAAAACTACTGTTTACCCTTGCACCACACCCAAAACACACACACACACAAGCATAATGTATCTCGTTGCTTCCCTTTTCAGTGCGAGTCCTGATGGAGCACCCAGATGATCCATTTTCTACCCTCCTCCTCCACCTCCTTGCTCTGCTCTGCCTCCAGACCCTCCTGCTCAGATTCCTCCCAGTGCAGTGGCCAACACCAGTGAGGCACCTCAGCCCATCCTCTCTCCCCTCACCCCAGTGGTCACAGACTAAGCTTCCCTGCTGCCAGAGGGATTTCTATGCCATGAAGTCACTCCATGAGAATACCAGTGCTCTACAGGCAACTAACATATTCTCAAAAAGTAATAATATCCACACCTGGTTTTATTTTTTAACTCACATTTTCTTCTTTAGATCATTCAGAAAAGTTATTTGTTAATTCATAAATTTCATAATTCTCTACTATATTTGCACTGAGGACTTGGAAAAATGCATCAGAAGCATTCAGATGGTTGAAAACAAAAGATACTCATGTCAACGGACAGTTAATTTTCATAGAAAATGAATAAACTACATTTATATAAACCATGAGAAGTTCACTGGGTGGTGCACAACCTCTTCACAGAAATCTGCCTTTAGACTAAGAACAATTTGCAGAGGTCACACAAGAACACAAATTTTGAGAAACATTAAAGTGATTAGAAACAGAGAATTTACTTCTAAATGCAATCATTGACTAAAGAAATGCAGTTCAAAACTTCAGATTTCTGAGAATATTAATTTGTCATATTCAGCAAAGTTTTAAACTTGGGTTCAAATTCAACAACATGAGTAGCATGATACCAAAAACTAGTTTTGAAGAGGTTATGTACGGGCTTTATTTTGCCTAATTAATTCAGCTGATTGAGGGCCTCCCACCTACCTGGATTTCTGAAAGACTGACCCCAATTTACAAATTGGTTTTACTGATTCTAAGCAGAGGTTGGACTTATAAAACTTTCAGGGATGAGCATATAACTTGTGAAAGAACGAATCTTGAGGTCTGTAAATAACATTATAAAAAATACCTGTCACTCCTAATACAACATAAATATCTTTTTTTATCCCAATTCAACCTTACAAAAGTGCCTGCAGCTTTTATCACTGATAAAGTGGTTGATGAAGCCTGCATAGTTAGGAAATATTTTCTAAATAGCTTGATAAGTAAAATGTAATAACATAAGCCGTAAAAACAGATGGGCATTTGTTTTCGCAAAATCAACAATATCAACTAAATAAAATACTATTCTGCTTAATTTAGTACATTTAGTAATGCTTTTGGTTCAGAGTCTACCATGTTGCTATAAATTATCTTCTTTCATTACACATAACTAGGTTTGTTAGTTCTCTTATTAACAATGATACAGTGAGATTGTTACAGAATGTGTAGCATAATTTTGCACTATGTGTCAATCCAGAAGAATGAACAAATGCTTCAATGGACTGTGACATCCATTGCTACCACACTTCATTAATCTGCTGTATTTTTATTTTTTTTTAAACAAACCCTATCTAAATAAAAGCTTGGTAAAATTAATATCAGCTAAAAGATAATATTGATTCATGCAGTGTACCTACAGGAATCTGTTGGCAATTTAATACCATATAAAGTCTCTTTTGGTATGAGCTGTACATCAGTGTGTCTTCTGTCTTCCTGTTCTTAATCAAATATTGCTTGTTTATTCCAAAGGCACAGGAGATTTGAATGTTACAGGGGTTGTCTTTTTACTTCCCTAAGCAGCAGTACAGAATCATTTTTCCTGAATATTCATTATAGCCTTGGGCTAGATGGAGCTTTTAATCCTAACTACTCATTGCCAATGGGTAGATATACTAGAGGAAAAACAACCATTCACCTTTTTTTCTAAATGATCACATGATAAGCTTAACTACAACCGTAACTATAAGACCTCAGAAATTAAAGCAGCAAGTTGTCTACTGATTGCATTTGGCATCAGTAATGAGATGAATCCCCTGGCCTATCACCCCCAAGGCAGATACATCCTGCATGTTTAAAAAGGAGCATGAAAATGCTGTGCATGGAGTAGGTCACCTCTCCTTGTGTTTCATGGAAAGAAACAAAACCATGATGAGATTACCACATAAATGTCTGGTTGCAGATTTTTGGAAATTTTTATTGTGACCTGTTTTCAATGTTCTTGCAGGGTTCTCATTTTTACACTATTCCGTTACTGCACAATATTTACACCGTATCCAGAACACCTCTCTGAGGTAGAAAAGCACTATTATACTTGCTCAATAAATGGAGAGAGGAAAGTCAGATAGCCTGAGGTGCACCTCCTACAACTCACCTTGCTTTGGTGCCCAGTTTTTACTAAATCATTTGCATAAGGGCCCAAGAAGGTTTGTCTGGCAGAAACTGCACTTGATTCTTTGGAATACCATAGATAATTGGAATAATTCCGAATAACCATGAGATACTCTCCCCAGTAACAACAGAAATATTTTTCATACTTGAATTTAAATAGTTTTTCAGACTACTTGAGTAATGCAAAACACAGAAATATAACTACTTTAGGGTAACAAATGTGTTCCCTAACTATGCAAATAGTCCTCAGGAAGCACATATATGTGAGAGCGTGTACATATGTGTGGGTGAACATATAAAGAATCCAAATGTCAGTCTGAAAGATGTCATAAAAATAAACTTGTTCCCTCAAAACCTTAATAAGAAAGGTTACCACTAAGTAGAGCACATTAGCTGATCTTGTCTAATTAGTGCCACATAAAATGGACCATAAATAATGGTAGCAGTTCTGTCTCACTAAGAACAGGATAAGGACTTGTGCAGTTGTGGAAAGTATGAAAACATAACTTTTCTCAGACAAAATGCTGACTTTACATATGTATGAAGGCTTCCTTACATAGGACTACCGGATTTATCATCACAGGGTCACACTGATGATTTGTGCAAACCCATTATCCTGACTGTGTTGGGAAGTTCTAGATGGCACAAAGAGTGTTGTAAGATTCATTAAGACTTTGAATGTAAACTCCTTAAACCTCATCTATCACTGATTAAAATTACCTAAACAAAAAGTTGCAGAAATTAAAATACTTTATTGTATTTAATGCAAGTGTAAGTCTCATCTGCCTCATACATAAAAGTCTTTGATGGCCACATACCTATTCTCATATATATCTCTTGCCAATGAGTTTTATAGCTAAATCATGCATTATTTCAGCATGTTTGCAATTTTAAATACTGACAGTAAGTTACAGAGGACTTATTTTGTCTTTTTATTAACAGACATAGGATTCCTTATATACAGTTAGTAGGCAAGTGGCATCGAGAGTCCCTCATCGTTGCATTCTTCTCATGGCAGATTTTCTTTCTAAACTGGCTCTTCAGAAAGATTTTGTATCCCCTTATACCTATTATCATTAGAGGAATTTTTCATATGAAAAAATGTTCTACAGTTAACTTCCTCATTCTGAACAGTAGATACATTTTCCAAGGATGGGAAAAGGAGAGAGTTCCTTAAAATATGAAGAAAAAGTAAAAGTAGGGGAATTCCAACTTAAAAGATCACAAATCAGTATCTTTAGCTTTCACCACTTTTTTTTTAATATATATATATTACTATTGATCTTTTCCACAGCTCTTTTCTCCCTCCTCCTATGAGAGGCCCAAAACTGTCTTCATAAAACTGCCTCTCTCTAAACCTACACAGAATTTCCACAGTACCTAAATACAGAATTGCAGTCAATCACTATAGCAGAAGAGTCACCATTGCAGAATCTCATGGTTAATTTTACTGTCTTCTTACTGTCTTCTTAGGTTGTGCATTTGTCCCATTTCAAACTTAATTAAAGCTAACAATTATTTTAAAGCCTGTCAAAAAAAGGGAAGGATTTCCCAGGATGGAAGACGAATAACTCTCCACTTCTCATCTGGAGTAAAAAATTCTTCCTCATTTCTCAGGAAATTTGACAGCTTTTGGTCAACATCTATTGACCGCAGCTGTCAAGAAGAAAGAAATGAGGCAGTTTAACCTAAGGCAGGAATAACAGTTTTCACAGTTGTATGTGAAGCTATCCATATATATTAGGAAAAATTAAAAAAAATGCCCAAATTACTTCAGAGGCTTTGGGTTAGCCTGGTCAGTCTCACAAAAATGTAGCTGCTGGTTGAGAGTTTATATCCTTCTGGCAAGAATCCATGATATGATGTGATGTGAAACCAATGTCACAAAATAAACTTTTAGAGATAATGGTGGTATGGGGATTCACAACCCTTTTGCAGTTGTATTGTTTTTTTGCATGAGATCCTAGGTATACTAGTTGAGCCAAAACAAACAAACAAAAAACCCCCAAATTTCAAAAGCTCATTAAATATCTTCAATACAATGGTACAGGAAAATCCTAATCAGGATAAAAATTCAAAAACATCCAAAAATGGATAATTTCATATTTTGTTCCAGTAGGATAAAAATGTTTCATTCAAGTTTAGACCTTCAGCTTTTTTTGATTAACTTGTACTTTGAAACAAGAGGTCTTTTCAATATGAAGGGATGTTGTAGAGGGTTTTTCTGGGGGAAGAACTGCTAAAAGATCAGAGATTCAGATGAGAAAAATGAAGCAAATTTCACATAGTTACCATTTAACTAAACTACCATAGCAACAATACGCACTGAGACTACTGCTCACTGGTTTAATTCAAGGACATATTTATTTTTTACTCTCTTACATACTCTAAAATGCTCCTTTACTTAAAAAAGTCTTTGAAAACAAGTCTACTGGGTAAATTAAGACATTTATGTTGTTTCTACATAGTAAAATGTTCTCTTTATAATTTGAACAAAACCTGTAATATTTTTAAACTGAAAAGATATCTTATTTAACTAAACAAGTCCTACTAGTGAAACAAGCACATTTTTGCTTACAAAATACTGCAGATTAAGATGCAGAAGTATAGCTTTGAAAATATAGTTTTTATATTCTTTCTTTTGCTTATAGTCTTTTCACTCAGACAAAAACATTACCACTTGAGACCATGTAAAGACTGTATTTTTATCCTGTATTTTAATTTGATTTAAAAAAATATTTATAGAGAGTAATGACTCCCAATTCATAGATGTTTTCACCAAAGTAAAAATCTAAGCAAGAGCTGAGAGACTTGATTCAATTTCCCCCCCACCGCCGTGGTAAGTTGTAAGACCTAAAAAACTCCTGCCACCTAGCTCCATTCTTAGATACTTGGACTTTATTAATTTATAGTAAAGCTGCAAGAATGTTGTCACGATTTGATCAGCTGCTCTTCTGATCAGTCACTGAAAGTTCCACTTGGGGGAGCCTAATTGAGATTTTCCTTTTCTTCCAGTGATACCAATGTGTCACTGGACAAAATCAAGTCACTCTGGATTAGGTCCAGGCTTTGGTCATGGCTGAGTTGAGAAGTCAAAGCTCTGAGACCCTGTTTATACTGAGAGAGATAACAGTGGGTATTGAGAAAAGCCAGCATGAGATTGTGACACTACTGTGGCTGCTATTTCTCAAAGGAGTCACAGGCTCTTCTCAGGCTACTTTGAAAAACTGAAAGAACAAATTGGTGCAAATAAAAGAACAGAACTATAAATTTAAATGTGTTCAACCAAATAATCCTGAAAAGACACATAAAAGGTTTTTACAGAATCAGAATTTCAATTTTAGCAGATCCCCATTTCCCTCTTCTGTCTTACTCTCCTTTGGTATCAAAATAACTATTTCTTCCTACTTCAGCTCTACAATTAGAAACTTTGAAAGATGTTAAGAGCACAAGAAAAATAGCCTTTGATCACCTCACTCTATTCCAAATAAAAAAAAAGAACAATAAGTTGTTGCAGTGTTTCTTTATTGTACTACACTACTGGAGCTGCACAAATGAACGATGCTTAACAGTACGTCAAAACACAGACAAAAAACCACCCCCAAACAAAAAGAACCCACTCCAACAGGTATTAAGATATCACATCTAAAAGCTGTCAATTTTAACACAATCTCAAGAACACATTTATCAAAGTGCTGCGTTGATGATCCACTTTGGACACCTTATTAGCAGTATGGCACTCCTATATCCCTTCTTTGATAATGTCACACCTCATGACTGAAAACCAATGTGCAGACAAGGTCAAAAATGAGCTGTAGATTTTTGATTGACCAGTAAACAAAAGTACAAAACACATATTTGCGTTGGGAGTTAGAACAACAATTAATGACAAGATCAAGTACAACTTAAAAGGTTGGTGGCTGCCTTTAGTCAGCTTTGTAATTACTCCTTTTCAGATCACAGAAACGCTTTTTGTTTTTTCCCCAGCACTACAAGGAAACAATTGAATTTATTTTGAAAACTGATTCTCTGTGTAGGTGGTCAAATCATAATATTTTTCCTTGTTCCGAATGTTTGGGTTTTGTTTCACTTACTTTTAATTTAAAAATGTTAATCTAAGCACCCAGAAGAAACATCACTCTTAGAAAACTTTCTACTTTTAAAATTAACTTTAAGGTTTTTTATATATGTTTATAGTTATCTTGCATGATAGGAAAAATTCTCTTTTTGTTTCATTGAAATATGTCAGTTAAAACTGTAGCAATCACACAATTTATAGCTATTGATTTTAATGCAATATTAAGAGAGTCAGATGATTTTTTTTGGTTGTCAGAATAAACATTAATAGTAGTTGCCTGAAAGCGTGACGCACAGATTGGCAGTTCAAATTAACAAATTATTTGTTCCAGTACCAATTGGGCTTAAACATTCTAAGTGAAAAATGTGAAACTGCACATTTACCTAATATAAACTTCTTAGACATCCTAACTGGAAAGATTTATTTATCAACAGCATTGGTATATATGAAGTGTTGACTAATAAAAATGCCTTTTTACCCCTGACAGACAAAAATATTTTATCTTGGTTGTTTCTAACCAACCAAACTAATGTTTCTTGTAGCACTGTGAAAAAGTGGTATGCAGCATGATTAAACAATATTTCAGCTCTTTAGTTCATGCAGAGGTCACCTGCTAGAAGACATAAAGATTTGATTAGGTTTACGTCACACATGAAATATTCTAAAGGGAAGCACAGAACCCAAACATATGAGAGTTACAGCTACAAATAGCTTTCTCTTGCGGTCAGGTAGGCAAGCCCTTCCTTTCCTATAATAATGAGGCAGAAGATACTAAATAGTTGAGGAAATCATAAACCTTTGAAACAACCAAATTAGGGAATGTAAAACCTATGCTCTGAGAAGAATTTGCCATTCAGTTTTTAAATGATCATCAAATGGTCTTGTATTGAGATTTGTCCTACTGTAAAGAGCAAGATTCCCAGCAAACTGTCTAACTTTACCAGGAGCTGAAGCAAAATGTAAAAAAGTATGACTTTAGTCCTGAAAATTGTTGTGTAGGTAGTGAAGAGACTAGTTAACACACTGTTAATTAACTTTATCAAACAGTGGGATAAAACTGAAATCATAGAAAGAAAAAGTTATTAATGTGCACTGTGTGAATAACTTTTATTGTACACCAAGATAAACAACCTTAAAATATTTTATCTTACCTCAACACTTACTTGTTGGTGATCATTTCCTTTCCAATAAATCCTGTTTACCAGATACCATCGTTATGAAAAACTGCAATAACTTTATGCTGCAACCACATATCCAAAGGCAATCCACAGGGTCTGGACATTTAACCACAGAAATATGCTTGCCCGAGTTTTCTATAATTCCCTTTTCTGAAAAGTTCTCAGGGCATTAAATACAATTTCAAAAACAAGTATAGGTTGCCATTTGGTTTAAAAAAAATAATGGTTTTGTTTCTTTACAGGAACCACTCACTATATGCTTCATTGTAGTTAGACTACTGAAGTCTTATTAAAATAGCCAAGATCTTTTTGTTTCCTTTTTAAACAGTGGCAGGTCAGCGATATTTTGGCCAAACTAATCTTCATTTTGACACCTGTCAAACATAATGTGAATTTCAGCAGAAATGCTTCCATCATAGTGAGACTAAAAATAAGGGTATCCTCAAATTGCTTTCATGTCTTCATGATTTCCAAGGAAAGAGAATCACCTTTACATTTTCTAATGCATTATATTATATTTTCTAAATATATTCCGCAGAGAATGCTTTCCATACATAAATATAAGTCACCACACATAAACAGTATTTAAAACCTTATTAACAGCCATAGCATGTCATTAAAAAATTTCAGCAAGTTGGTAGTGCTGTTAACATTACTGTCCTATTTATAATCCCTTTTTATTTTCCATTTTGTCTTTTGAGTAATTCAATTAAAAATCCTTCAAAGCAATAAAAGTGGATTAAATGTTGTCAAACCACAATATAAAATTACAGAATAGTGTTCTGAGGATGAATTTATTAAACTCTGGATCTTAATTCATTTCTTCTTGAGTGTATGAAAGAAGAATTCTTAAGACAAAACACCAATTAACTGTCATGATTCATTATTAAGTATTGTCTTCTTTTACATACTACAAAAAATTGAATATATGAGGACATAAAGGACACATGGAAGAAATCCATTTAAATCACAACATTTAATCACACCTGAATCTTGCAAGGGCAACAGAAAAGAAAATGAATCCTCAGGTACCAGAGGAAGGTGACCATAAAGTCATCAAGCTTTTCCTGCACAGATTTCCAGTGAAATAGCTCATGAATCAACTGTTACTTTGGAAGCAACTCAGCAAAGGGTTTAGTTTGTGAGGAAAGTTTTAAAGAAGGAATGAATGGAAAAGGAAAAGAAACAGACACATCTGAAAGTAGGGAAGGTGAAAAAAGTAATCCAAAGAGGTTAAACAACAAAACCGAATTATCATAAAGTACCATGTTTGACCATGATCAGTGTGGGACCAGGAACCTAAGTCCACAAAATACATCTCCTGGCCTGCGAAAGAGCGTGTTTAGATCTACATTTGCAGGAGTTGGAGGAGGCAATCAGCAGCATCCTTGGACACCCCAGATTCCCTCCCAGCAAAACAACACCCAGCACAGCACATCTCTGCACACACAGAGTAACAGCATCACTGCCTGAACCAAGGAATCCTTGTTCCCGAGGAGCCTGCACCTTGCAACTGAATTTCTTGCCTCTGCCTGAGTTTTTCCCTCAGCTGAACTACACCAAGGTTCCTATTCATATCCATATCCATTAGTTGGGAAGCTGACAATTTCTCTCCCCTACCTAGCTGCCTAGTTTTATGAAACTTGTATACAGTATCTTTGAAAGAGTTTTGACTCTGAGAAACATAACTGAAACAGGTCATTGGGTTGAAATATGCCCAAAAGCAACAGAGGGCAGTGCCAGACAAAAGACACTGAGATCAGCTAGCACTTAAATTCTTACAATCCAGCCAAAATGGATGAAAGTGGCCAATGGAAGAGAACAAGACTAAATCATGAAACTTCACTGCAAACACCAACACAAACGTCACTTTAAGTATACTGGTTTACACTGGATTTTGGGTGCTAATGTTCCGTGTTCCATAGCCCAGTGTAGCTGTACTTGGCATTAATTCACTACAATAACTGATAAAGAAGAGAGAGAACTGATACTGCCTGCAGGACTCAATGAATTATACTTAACCAGCATATTATTGTAGGCTGATAGTAGAATGTCACATGAACACAGATATAATCGAATTCTGTTTGGGGCACCATTTATTTAAAATACTTCAAGCTCCTTGCTGGCAGAGCAACAACGAATTAGCATGCTATGCTGCGCACTTCAATTAAAAAGTAGCCTCATCTTTCCTATTTCCAAGGTACAGCAGAGCAAATCTAATTGTGCCATGCAGCCAGCTCTCATCTTTGCAGAGTAACCAGGGCTTTGGGGTTTTTTTGCTTTTTGTTTTTGACAGATTTGTCATCTTCTGAATGAGGCAATGTAGGCTTTTATGAAACGTGCCTCCTAATTGCAGGCAATAAACATAAACCCAGCCAGCAGCAGAGGTTGTAGCAACTATAGTTGAAGTAAAATGAAAATAAAGGTAAGTAAAGAACCACAAAACAAATTCATTTTACATATGATCTGAATAGTTAAACCACCAGGATCTGGATTTCAGTGCTCACAAGAGACATACACATTCCGCTTTCAATATCAATTAAAAAACCCCAAATCTAGAACTTAAATGCTGAGATAAGCAAAGATTTTTTTATATTTTGGAGGTTAGAAGGTATGACAAATCAATAAGAAATACTTATATGCCAGGATGTTTTTAACTTTTAAAATATTTGCTTACAGTATAAAGAATCTCTGTTCTTGAACTTAGGCTGAGATCTTTGAATATGAGATTTGTTGCTTTTGACTTCAGATCTCCTTGTTCATACTGATTATCTCACCCTAAGTGAATAGGTAAGTCCTTGTGCTTCCTTTTGTCCACTACTCATTTCCTATTCCTGATACAAGCAATGCGGTACCTTTGGGTAGGAATTGAACAGGGTGAACCCACAGAACCACAGATATGAACTGCAGGAGGGCAGTTTGGCCAAGCTCCCACTCTGAGTGGGACTAGCACCAACACCAGTGAGGTTGGCCGTGGTTTTGCCTGTCTGAGCCCTAAAAGCTCCAGGGATGGAAAGTACACGGGTCACCATACAACATGTTCCTGAACTCCATCACCTTCTTGCAGAATTTTTTCATAAGACACAACTTGAAATACTCAGTCTGGAATTTGCCTCTTGCTATATCATCTGACATGACAGATAATTATCTTTCCCTCTTTGTAGCTACTCTTGTAGCATTTTTGTCACCACCTTTTGTCACTGCAGCTGTAGGCTGCTCTTTTATTCCATCCATTGTTTTTTACTCTCCACTAGGCCAAGGATACTGGTGATAATGTCACAGATACTAATAGTGACAATAACACTGATATTTTTGAAGGCTTTGGGTATCAATCATCCTAATTGATCTTATTTTAATGTTTCTAGGGGTATACACATTACAGTTATTAGACCTGGGGTTTCATCTGGACAACAAAGAATGACACAAAATGTAGCAGAAATGCAAAGGAAAACCCAGATTACCGACTCAATTTAACTATTTATTCATTCTTGGCAGAGCAGCTGGAGAGACTGGTTGACTTTTGGACCAAAAACAAAAAGGCAAAAACCTTAAATTTGTTGATTTCACATGACAGAAATAATTCTGAATATTCAATGCCACCTCTTAGAAGGACAAGTAAAAAAAAAATTAAAACACCTTTGCCTGGTTTCCAGTGAAGGACGAAAATACACCACAAACACAACACCAGAAGTTAAACACTGAAATGTGAGTGCTACCATCTCATAGGTTTGATTTATTATTTTCATAATTTTATGCTAAAATTACTACAGTAATGAACTATAATGGGAAAGCTGTCATTTTCAAAAATCTGCTGTTCATCATGTTGTCTTTATGTTTACTATCAAATGTTTTGTACACATAGGTTATCTGATTCAAAGAAACCTTGTGTGTTAGTGCTGTTACAGATAATAATGGAAATTCTATTACAATTTTTCATGATATCCCCTTTTATACAGTTGCAGATTGTTACAAAAGAATACAAACCTTAACTTTATTATCATTAATCAGCATTAGTAAATATAATTGACATTTTATACAGAACCAGCTTTAAGTAACTTATTGGCAGCAATACAGATGCCTCTTAATATTACCCTCTGGCTAGCTATGCTGTTTGGGCGCCAGAGTGTCTGCACTAATGACTTGGAATTAAAATCAAATAAAAGCTGAGAACTGTAATTCAGTATAAAACAAACAACTATGCTTAGTACCAATCTTTATATATATAATTTGGATATATCTGGAATTTTTTAAATTTGCAGATGGTATAAAACAGTGGAAGTGTTTGAGACTAGATAACAAAATAGGATAGAGAACACGAATCTGATGTTCCCAGATTTGTACACTTACCCTTAGGCACACCATAGGAATTGGAATGAGGAGAAAAAGTAGACAGTGTAATTAACCTTTCCTTGCCATTTTTTTTTAAACAACAAAAAGGCAGAACATTTTAGACAATATAAATAGTAAAAGTACACATTTTTCTGCTCTTATTTTTCATCTCAGCAATTTCTGTAGTTTCCTGAGGATTTAATGTGCTTAGGCATGAAAGGCACCTAATCCTTAAAAAAATTTCCTATGAAGACATGGATTATGTTATCAAAAAGATTTAAGAAAACCTGCTTCACTGTACAACCGGGAAAGCTGCTCTGCCTCTCAAAGCCTCATGCCCTGACTTCCAGATATCAAGTAGTGTTTTTTTTCCAGAGCATATATGAGCCCTCTCTTCCCCACACCACCCATGTATGACCTATTTGACTTCAGCTCTGGGAAAAAAAATTAATAAATTAGGAGTAAAGCCAAAATACTTTCTGGCACTTTTCTATTTTATGATGGGGCCTCCAGGGGCCACCACACATTTAAGCCCCCTGAAGGGCTACTGATAAATCTTGTTGCACACGTCTCTACTTTATCCATTTATCCCCACCCTTTGCTTCAATAATCTACGTTTAAAGTCACTATAATTTATTTTTAGCCAACTCTGAGGAAGAACATTAGGATCTAGCCCTTTAAACATGGTTTATTTTATTCATATATTCATTTAAAGAAGTCAGTTCTTTTCTGAGCTCTCATTTTGGTAAGACAGTTAAGAAAACAAAAGAACGTATTTAAGCAAGAGTAGTAAATATTAAACATTCCAAAGAATACCTATATTGCATGGGAGAGACAGAAATTTTATTATTATACAAATATATATGTATATATAAAGTAATCATCTTCTTGCTTCATGGATATGATCTCCTCCATGGAGAGTCACAAATCCACACGATAGCCCTGAGTGCTCAGATTTTGCATTTGCTTCTCTGATTTTACAATAGCTGAAAGATATGTAAAAACTCATGTAGCCAGACAGCTCCCTACTGACTACACATCTAAGCAACTTCACATGCATATATTATTCCAACCAGTGAAAGCTGGAAATAACGTATGCCTCAAAAAAATAAAAAACCCCATACTTGAAAGGAGCCTGTTTTGGTTTCTGTGCGAAACCCTCAGAGCTGTTCCTGACCAAACTATACCCTTCTACAGAGCACTATCTCAAGTAGGGACAAACCAAACTGTTGAGTTATTCTCTGCTGAGTGAAGGGTGGAAATTTCTTCAAAAACTTATAAAGATGACTACAATAGCACTTTGCTGTTGAATGCAATTCAGGGAAAAAAGTTAATAATAACTACTACTGCTTTGCTAGTGTTATCCTGGAGGGTTTTTTTGATTCTCTCCCATTTCTAATCATAACTCCAGTAAATGACCACTGGCCATGAAAAGCATCCAAATGACTTTCATTAAAAACAATAATCTATTGCATGGACCAGACTGACATAATTTTGTTCACAGAAAACAATAAAATGTCCAGTTCACTGTTCCAGACAGTATTGCTATGATAAAAGTATACCTATAGTGTGTCCATAGTTGCAGTGATTACAACTCCTACTGCTTCCCTAGCTTAGGAAAGTTAATGGTTTAGTTATCCAACCACACCTCAGTTCTTAAAAGTGTTGTGTTAAACTGAGGAAGTGAGGATGAATTAAGATGCCCTCTACAAAGTGGTCAAGTGAATACCAGTATCTTGATTTTAGGGTATATAATCATATAATTCCAAAACATATAATTCCCACTCTGCATCTCCTCCCTCTTCTTCTTCCCCTCTCCCTAAAATGTAGTAAGACGGGAATCAAACAGGCTTCATATTTCTGAAATTGTGATGGTCAAAGTTTAGAAATCTCTCCCGGTAGACTGTGAACCAAGATTTTTCAGAGACTTACAATTCACCATATTTGGGCATGTTTCAGAGCCAAAACAAATTTCAAACTATGACCAAAACATGCAAAAATCTGAAAACTTCAAAGGGATATTAGTACAGGAATTGGGGTTTGTACATGTCTATTTTCTTTTCATGGGCACACCACCACACATTCTCCTAACTGAAATCATGGGATGTATTGATAAACTGCAACAGATTTCTACATGGTAGAGATATCAGGCACAGGTAATTGCAACCTAAATCATATAAAACAACAAATCTATAGGTTGTGGAACATAGGATCCTATAAGAGAAGATGTTAGCTGTACATGGTACTACCAGAATGTATGCCCTCTTTCATGACTCTAAAAGACTCTAGGTTTATATGTTAAAGATTGTGAAGTGAATCGTGCATATATCTCACGTCCTTCAAAATCATTATTGATATACACAGTAGTTACTAGACTGTGATCTAAAAGATACCTACAGGGTACTGAAATGGAAACCTACAAATTCTGTCCAAGTGCTTTTCAGAAATTGTTTGTTTTCATCTTGTTCCTTGTCAAATACATAATGCACTTTTGTTCTAGCAAAACTAAGCATTTTGTACATTCTCAGCTTCTGTATTTTTTTTTCCTTTTAGCACTAAATATTTAAATACATTCAACCTAAAAATCTCAAGCTAGTAATCTGCTGCTTGTGTCTTCCCCCCTGAGGTGTAACTATCAATGTTGCTGAAGGGACACTATAGAGATTGCAGTTACAGTCCTACCTGCCCACAGGCCAGACCCATGCCTCGCTCCCCCATACCATGAGGACATGATAAATTTAACTCCAGCGCATCAGCACCAGCAACCTATGAAACATGCAGAAGGAAAAAAATTGCAGAATTAACTTCCAGTAATGCACTCTTTCCTGTAGCATTTACTGTTCATGCTATATAGATTTCTTTAGACATTTTATTTTTGTTTTTTAAAGAGAGAAAGCTATGGTTATGATACCCTGAAAAAGAACGTGTTGATCATTACAGACAGAAATTTCAAAAATTTATGTGGTTTCCAAAAATTATTAAGGAAATTAAAGTTAAAAATAAATTAAAAAGAGACAAGGACAATAAAGAGTTTGTTCTGGAAAATGTTAAAAAATGGAATGTAATTGCAGGGCCTTAGAGCAGCACTGAAAGAGAGGTTTGGCAGGCAGTGTTACACAGGTGTTGCTGTGTTCTGAAGAACTGTAACTCAGGAGTAAATTTTTCCTTTCTGCTTTAACGAATTTAGTCTCCAAATTTTCTGCAGGCATCTGTACTGTGTCATAGCTTTTGACATTAAATATTTTTCTTTCTGAAGAACAAGAGAGTAATAAAAAAAGTCTATACAAACATATTATTCACGCTAATTTCTCTTCATCACCCTCTATTAGTTACAATTAAAAAGGCAAGGGAGCCAAGTTGTTCAACGGCAGCACAAAGACATGCTTCTCTTCCTTTCTGCTGAACTGCTCCGCCTGAGACAAACATCTCTCCTGTTGCCTTCCACGTGGCTCTAACTAGGATTTTGTTTTGCATTTGCATTTTGTTTTTGCTTATTGAACTGGAGTAACTTTTCCTGCTGTGTGGCCACGGTTCAGCAACTCCCCAAGTGCGTGAGCAGGGGAGAAGCCATCCATCACTTTCAGGAATCCTCCCTATTCCAGCCAGCTCCACGAGTCTGGCCATGCCATGCTGCTGTCGGTGCTGTCGGCCTCCCTGACAAGCTGACCTTTTGTATGAATAGGTTGCCCTCCTGCTGAGAGGCACTGCAGTACCTTCTGGGGCTTCTGCTCTCTGGAAAGCCACATCTATTACCTCCTAGGTAGGATCCTACGCATGCGATTAAATATCACTGCTCTTCAGCTGTGAGCTCCAGAGCGTCCCAAACTAGTGTGCTGCTCTCCACAGAGAGGACACCAACAACTACTTTCCAGAAGAATGCTGTACCACATACGTTACACATCATTGACTGCATTTAAAGAACCACTTTTTTCTAAAGGGGTAACACAGATACAAGCACGGATTGGAAATATCTGTCTTAAAGTTAGATAGCAGTATCACCAAATTAAAAAAGAGGGAACAAATGGCACAATAAAGCAATTCATCTCAGTCAGTTTAAAAGTGGCACTGCTCCTGTCAAGCACAGATTCCAAAAAATGATTTTATGGTCAATTAGGTAAATACAGGTAGAAATTGAAATAGTGTCGAAGATTACCAAGCTAACTACTGATAATGTTTAATTTCACTTCCCTAAGTCCCCAAAGTGACTTTTTTCCTCACAGGTTTAAAATGCTCAAAGAAAATAGAGAAATGTCGTCCCACATCATCATAGGACGGCTTAGGACACTGAATAAACAACAATGTCCAAACATTCTGCCATATGAAAACACAAATTCAAAATATACACACCTCTATCCACACATATATAAACATATTTTTAAAAATATTTAATACTTATAAAATATTTAAATCTGAGCTAATGCTAGCAATAATGACAAGTTAATTTTTTTCTTTGCTTAAATATGTTAATACCATGCTATTTATTTCCTCTAGATAATTTATGTGGAAAACACACTTTAATTTAAATATAACAACTTTGCATTCCATTCTGATATAGACACCTTTCTGAATGAAATTATTGCAGTCTTAATCAAGTATTTCTTATACTACTCCCTATGGACACAGGTACATGTTATTAAATAGTTTTTCCCTTCAAATTGAATAGAAATTTCAGGTGCATAGTCTGTTTGCATTTCTGTAAGACTGGACTTATACTATAGGAAGCCTGCTGACTGCTATTATATATGCTGGCTTTCTCAGTTATCATTTTTGAAAGTCTGTATTAAAACTAGAATAGCATTAACTGAGCCCTTTATACTTTAAATATTCAAGAGTTTTATATTCAAAATTTCTTCTGGTGCTGTCAAACTAGCATGCCTGTAGGCAAGGTAAGATCAAGTTAGGCTCTCAAAGGTAGAATTAAATTTTATCAGGGCATCCGTCATAATATACAGTTTGCTTAAAATGTAAATAAAAAGTATATAGATTCAAAGACTAAAGGCTTTGCAGGTACTGCTTAAAAATCCAAGGGATCATTTTTATGGAACAGATTTCCTTTAAATTTACATTTCCATCACTTTAATGAAAACACAGAATAAACAAATTGTAATGGACATGCTTTAAATTCTCATTTTTCTCTTTGAATCTATTTCTTTCAAAAAAGTCCTTACTGCAGCTCTTGTTTTTAAGGAGAATTTAAAACAATACGCAGAAACACAATTAGGAAACCATTACCTCAGCCATTTTTGAAAGTTCAGTCCAGTCCTCCCTGCTATAGCTGCACATGATACTGGCAATCAGAACCTGTAAAGAACATACATGCAATCATTTTAAGCCATGTTACCATATTCTGTAATACAGCCCGTTACTGTGACTCCAGGCTTGAACTGCCACAACCTGCACATGGGAACTACCAGCAGCATGCCACCAGCTATACAGTGAAATACAGCTGCAGATTTCACTGGGGATGACACACAGTATATAAACTCATGTACTGTATCCCAGTTTTTTAAGATATCTGGGATAGGCTTAATCTGTCACCCCCCTTCATAACACTTCTCTCGAACCTTCCCATAATGCTGAGGGTTAATGACTCATTCATTTCAGGCAAATACTGAAAAGCACAGTGTAGAAAAATTGTTCAACACACACAGCTGTTGGAAACTGCAAACTCCCAAATTATCTCCATAAGAAAGATGAGATATTTAGTATCTATAGAAGGCAGGGAAAGGCACTTTAAAAAGTAAGGCAGCTATGGAGAAAATTGGACATGGTGAGGTTACATTCTATTCATTTAAAAGGACAATACCACTCATCATCATCATTATTTCCACTATTTCCATTGTTTTGCTCTGATGAATCTCTACAATCAATCTACCACCCACCTACTTGCAGACTACCTACCCATCCACTCTTCTGGTTGATGTTTGCAGAATGGGAGTCTTTTGAGAAGGAAAGGATTTGATAAAGCACCTGCCTTGCCTGCAGGTGCCCATTTGTGTGTATCTCTGGCATAAATATAAGACCAAGCTTTTCATTAAGCACACACAATCATTACTGGCCATGCTTTTATTTCCCTCTGACAGAGGAAAAAAAGTCTCTCTCCTATACCATAGTTTTTTTAATTGTGAAAAATCTTATATAGCTTTATATGTTATGACAAAATCTGCTCTGTGTGCTATTTGAATATTCAAGACAAATTGAGTACTCTGGAAATAAACAAAAATCTCTTTTAAAGGACTCTAATTAATTTTTAAAAGCAAAAATTGCAAAAAATCAGTTCAAGAAATTATATATGAGAAAAATATAAAGCAACTGGAATTTAGCTAGAAACTGTATCTTGTCAAATTCAAGCTTTTTTTAAACTAACTAAAGCAAAAAAAACCCCAAACAAACAAAACAAAACAACCCAGCAGCTCAGACACTGACAACTTGATAAAGATTTTCACACTTGCAGTCAAAATCCAAAGTATATCAGAAATTTGCACAATTGAGCTTTAAAACAAATCAAATTTTTTCATCAGGGAAAGTTATAAGACAGCAAGGGTGGTTGACTACATTCATAAGTAGTTGAGTTACATTACATCAAGTGTTATTAATGAAATTTGAAAATTCTGCTGGGAGTATACAAAAGAGGAGGAACAAGATCTGTGATGTTTCAAAAAGCTCTTAATTAAGACAACATGTTTATTTAATACTGATTAGTTTTAGCATTCACATTTAAAATTAAGTACATACTTTTGACAGAAGCAGTGGTTTACAATAACAAAAATAACTGAAAGCAAAAATTACATTTCTGCCATGACTCTTCATGGGAAAACCATGATCTCAAAGGGAATAATGAAAATTTTAAAATAGTAGGGATTTTATTCTCCTTTCCCCCCCCACTGTTCTCTTATAACTTGAAATGAAACTTAATTCCTAGGTGGAAACATATCTTCCAGCACTCTGCTAAAAAAACTATCCTTCCTCAAGTGATTATTCTTCCCTAAAATGCCTCTACAAACTTTTCATTTGGAATCAGTAACCATGACAAGAAAAAAAAAAATTATCACGGGTGAACATTTAGGGGAACTATCTGTGATGCTTGAGGTTTGAATCTACTCCTAAAATCACACAAGGGAACTTATAAAGAAATCACAGACTATTATCACCTACTACCCAGAAAGAGAATAGCAAGAAAAAAGAATAATAAGTGATAAAAATCAGAGGTTTCATTTGAAAGTAATAAACAGAAATTGTATCACATTTCAGCTTCTTAGCCTCTTCTCACTAATTTTTATTTTTTTTTTTACATCTTTGGTGCCTACAATGCCATGTACCACATTACCACCCCTGCAACTTTAATGGCCCCAAACAGTATCTCTCGAAAGTCCAGCATATGGCACAGCTCAGGTGCATCCATGGAGAGCACATCCTTCCTCCTGATTCCTGAAATTTGCAGTGGCAACCTGACATAAGCTTAATTACAGTTGTTTGAGCCACAAGTGCGAGGCCGCACCACGCTTCCCAGCTTACAAAAGTGGGCTGCTGACAGGTCTTACAATGAAGCTGCTGCTAAAGCGTAGTAAGTGGTAAATGAAGGTTGACTAAATTGCAGCTTTGTCATAGCTTGAGTGTGGGCTGCCTGCGTACCGTGCATGATTGAAGCACAGTGGGACCCCTGGCCCTCTCTTTTTTCCAGATCAAAATCATAGCTGGTATGTGCTGTGCCCTCCTCTTCTTCATCCAAACTGCTATTTTGCCTGTTGCCGAGAGATCCCGCCTGCTCTGCCCTGCGCCCAGGAGTGCAGCAGCCCTGCAGACACTGCTCCTCCCTGACGATCACTGTGACAGATGTCACAGACAAGGTCCTTATGCCCTGACACTACACAGGGTGATCCACAATTTCTCTGAATGCCCATAAAGGGACAAACACATGTTTGTAACATCGGACACTGTTCTGTGTTCAGAATTTTCTTGATCATTCATGGAAGAAAAAGGTCCACAATAAAACTTTTTTTTTTTGTTGGAAGGAAGGGAGATGGAAAAGGGAGGGTATGTAATGCACCAGCTAGGACAGAATTATAAGATGAATATACTGTAGCTAAAGCACCTCGCAAAAAGCTACATTTCACACAATTCTATAACTAATGCATTAGTAGTTGTTCTACTTAAAAGAACACTGACAAGGTACTTCTCCTAATCCTTAAAATATTTTTCTCTCTGTTTATAATAATCCCCTGGAAGCTTAAACTAGAATCTATTTCCCTTGTGAACGTTGTTTTTTTTCCTCTTCTGTTATCGTTATGTGGATGTCTCATGAAGGCAATAGCATTAAAAGAAATAAAAAGGATGAGGTTTGTCACCGTGAATGTTTTCAAGCGATCTTTCTTTCCTAGCACACAGAATTCACTGCAAAAGGTTGCAAAACAAAAGGAAGGAGAAAAAAAAAAAAACTGGGCCTACTTTGGGTCAGACAATCCTGAGAAAATCTATTTAAAGCCAGACAGCAGTAAAACTCTAGGTTGACAATTACCATTTGTCCTGTACTGACTGCTCTGCAGGGAGTAAGGGAGTTTCAGTACACTCAGTCTGAAAAAAATCTCAGGGGGCTGGATTTAAATGTGAACACTGTCAATTCCTGTAAATTTAGGAAAACTTCCCAAGAGACAGAACGCAATCACAATCCCCTACCCTCATGCCTGTAAGAACCAAATTTATTTTGGTCATCTCACACAGGCCAGAGCCTGTATCTGTTCCTAATTTACTCTTCCAGGTCTCTGTGTAATCTACCTGTACTTCAGGAAATTCAGCCACCGACATAATTTCTGCTTTCTCTTCCCTACCTGTCCTTTCTCACTGTTGTATTAGACTTCAGGGCACTTCTGCATCAAGTGTTCATAGATGCTCCATTTAGACACTGCTGCTGGCCACAACATGCAACCCCTTCTGATTTCTCGAGCAGTTGCAAAAATCCCCAACATTTTATTTTTTATGTGCACAGTCCTTGAAAAAACATAGTCTTAGCATCATCTTTAAGAGACTGTTCCCCTGAAAGCTGTAAAATCAAAAGGAGCTTTCAAGAAGACTGAAGAACTGCTTTTTTAACAGTTACTTGTTTGGGAAGCAGAGATATGGAATAGGATAATTGCTGTGTAAAGAGGGGGTGCAGAGATTGAAGATGACATTAAGAACCATATTTCAATACCCACAAAATTATTGTTGATCAATCTAAACTTCAAAATGTTTTTTTATTTGGGCCAGATGGAAAGACCTCAATCCTCCTTTCAAGACATGTTTCTTCTTTCAAAACAATACAGTATAGCCTTGCCACATGACCTGCTTAGCCTGAACAAATGCAAACATTTTTAAACAAAATTCCTCAGGAAGCATTTACTAAGAAGGAACTTAGAACTGAAGATATAAGCTTTCTAAAACAAATTGCAAAAATAACATTATCACTCACCACTGGAAAAGACACCTACATCCATACCAACACACAAAGACAGGAGAACTTCTTGGCAGCTGAATCACTGTTTCACAGCATTAAAATCCCCATCAGTCTGAATGGGTGCATACACTCAGTTTTGACCACAACCCATACGTTGTAACAGGCCAACTCACTCTGAACTCACTCACTCACAGGATTTCCTGAATGTTTTGAACATGTGTAGCTACAACAACATGTAGTCCACCACACACTTGTTGAAAAGTTAATAAAGAACGGTTTACGGGGCACTTTTTAGCTATTTCAATGACACGATAAATAATCTTGCAAATATCTACATGGAAAACATGTCTGCTGCATATGGATTTCTCACAGTTCTTCACACATGCAAGTCAAACAAACTATCTGACCAGAGGCTAGATTCTGCCCTCACAATAGCTCTTAGATGCAGTCTCAACAGCAAAGAGTGTAAGGCAATACCAACAGCACCACAGGATTTTTTGGGTTGGTACAGATGTTACACCTCAACAACTCACACCACTAGCCTTCCTCTGTAACCCTGCCTCTTGCACAGCATCAGGTCCAAGACAGGTCTCAGCTATGCCACATTGTGCCAGTAGAAAAGTTTTTGGAGACTTACTCCTGCTCGGTGCCACTTGTGGCAGTCCAAAATGGCCACTGGTTGGCAAAAAGATCATCCTCAAAATCATCCAGCCAGAATTAACTACGTATAGAACACTTGTAAGTACCCACTGTAAAAGATAAGAGTACAACTGCAGAAAATATTCTGTATTGCACAAATATGCTTACATGTACAGCAGTAAAAAACAACAGAAGCACAAACATTTGCTCTTGCAAAAATAACCCTCCAGAATCCAGCCTGATTTTGATGCCTTGTACACCCAACCTGGTTTCTCTTTCTCTGTACATTCTTGTTGCAAATTTTGATTTATTGCAGAACTGAAATAAAAATAAGCTTCTTATTAAAAAATACCTAGAACATCAAATCCCGTGCAATAAGAAAGTTAACAATTGTAAAACCTGTCATGTCCCTGAGAAGCAGAGGAATTATCTTGTTATCAATTTAATAATGGAACATTGAAGTAAATGATGCCATCCACTGACACCAGTAACACTGTCTCTCCTGGGAAATTCATGTTGGTAGGAACTGTCAATCTAGATGGATATGGACATATGAAACATTGTACCTTCAGTCCATAAATCTACTCGTCCTATGCTGCCTTAATAAAAAGATTCTGCATGATGATAAAGACAAGCAATGCAGACTGTCTTGACATTGCTGACCTGCAATTCTGCTTCTCTTCTTTTTTTCTTTTTTCAGGCAATTTACTCTCCAATAAATAATTTAACAAAATAATATAAGAAAATTTAAGTAAAGGAAAATAAGACAAGTAGGGGATATTAGTATATTTATTATGCAGCTGTAGCAAACCTTCCGAATAAAGCCCTTTCTTTGCCTTGTTTCTTTATACTGCAATCTCCAGTTTGTTTCTTAAAGTGAAGTGGAAGTGAGATACAACAGATCAAGACACAAGTAGGTCAAACATTATCAGCACACAAATAAGTCTAGAGAAGATGATGATAAGAGTCTGAAAATACTATGATTTGCTAACTGTATCACATACAAAAAAAATCAGCGTGAGCAGAAAACAGCAAAGATTCTATTCCAGGCTCAATGGAGACACTTATTTTCAAAGGCAGTTATTTTCATATGATGATTCTGCTACTATCAATGAGATCCATCTATTTAATGAGATTATTTGAGTACACTGGGCAACAGCTTCAAATTAAGGTCTAGAGTTGTTAGGATGTAACGCCCTCAGACAAACAAAACCCAAAGGTTATGAAGAAATCCATTTCTTTGTAAAATAACAGAATGCTGTGGTTTTGATGGGAGCACAAAGCTAAACAGATTGTTCTTTAGATCGTGCTGCACCTGTAGAAAAACAAGGGAACTACTTGGTTTTGTAACTTCTCCTCTACCATGTCAGACTCGGCACCATATCAGCCACTATCAGGGCAGGAGTTGAGCTACCCTGCGTGTACACATAAACATATAGGCACAGATCATACACGTGGAAAGTGTGGATAAACGAAAAGCTAACTTAATGAGAGACCAGCTACCCTGAAATATGACTGAAAGTGAATGGACAAGAGAAAAAAGAGACCTTCTGATGCATCTCCCATGACTCAGGGCACCGCTTAATTAAAATGTGGCAACTTATGAAGAGTGAAAAAGAGACTATGGAATATGAGTTCCCCAAAACATATACGTATAATGAAAGAAAATATAGCACCTGTATCAAACACTTCAGGAAAGCTCAAATATTTTACATGATTAGAAGAAGTATGTCCATTTTATGACAGATCGTTAAAAATTTCAGTGCTTCAGGTAAACCCTTCAAATTACATTGAAAATTATCTGTTTGGCTGAAGAATTCTCTGGAAATTTGATAGAATCTTTAGGATTTTATTTTGCATAGGAAACTTATCCTAGTTCAACCTTTAGTCTCTTTGGTAATGAATGAAAATGAATACATGGATGAATGGAAATTAGCATTACTGAATGGAAAAGACACAAGTTAATAAAGGCTGAATCCAAGAGAAGAGTGAAGACAGATACTAATTTTTTGGCAGTACTTCTCACAAACAATACCTGCAAGCCCTTTTGGAACTGGCATGCCCCTGCTGTATTTCTGTATTTCCACACTGATTTAATATAAAGAGAAAGCAGAGGAGGCCAACACAATATTGGAAAAGCTAACAGAAAAAGGATATATCTAATTCTACAGTATTTCAGACACATGCTATGACCTGTAGCAAAAGCTTTACACCAGGGTACTGACACCTTATTGATTCTCAAGACCACATAAGGAAAACAAGGTTGGCAAAAGGCAACACAAATCTGTGCATTTTTTCCTCCACCTCTAGAAATTTTTCTCTTATCAAATTCTCTGCCCAGATGCACACAGTCCTTTTTAACACTGTTCTTTGAGCACCTTGCTAATTATTGCTCTTTATTCTCACAATAGCACAGGCAACTCTCTGCAGGGTGCCCCTCTGAGAGGGAAGCCAACTGGAGACAAATATGTTCAAGGCATGTACGCTGCTCCCATGGAGGGAATGAGCAGCTGTTGACTGAAAGGAACCCTAAGATCTCTTCCCGACCTTGACTGCTTCTACATCTATGCAGATATATTTCCCCTATTACTTAGCAGCAAAGCTGCTTAACTTATTAGAAAAGAAATTCATCAGAAAATATAAAGAGGCAAAATATGGACTGAACAGCTTCATCACAGTTCCCTAACTCCTGCAGTCAGTCAGCTAGCAATTCCCCAGGTCAAATCTGTCTCTTTGCATCTCTGAGAAGTCCATCCTATCTCTTCCCTTGTTCCATCACCCCCAGGGCTTCTTTTAATTCACTTCCTTGGATTTGAAAGCTCGAGAAAACCAGCAGTATCAGTGCTAGTAGAGGAGAAAATTGTAGCTCAGACAGGAGGGAGAAAACCCCCTCCCTTTTACACTTTAGAGCCCTGTGATCCCCTTCATCATGTGACATTGCCGGTGCCAAAGCAATGCTTCGAAGGAGTAAATGATTTTGTCAGCCTGGTTGCATCCTCCACAATTCACCCACTCTCTCTCTGTGCACCATTATCCTCATAGTGATATACTGAAAAGCACTGATAATTCACCTGATTTTGCACAAACTCTTCAGTTAGGCTGTTCTGATAGGTGAGGGCATGGTAATTAAGAAGGTGTGCAGGAACAGGCTATAAGGCTTGTCTAATCTTCAGGAAATTATCTGATGTCTCTAAATACCAGCTGCATAGAGGAGACCTATCAGTTCTTTAACACTATTCGCTGCTGTCTGGTCTAGGTATCAGTCTGGCTATCGGACCTCACAAGAAGGAGAGCTTCTTCACAGTCCCAAACCTGCCTGATTAATCAGGTAGATTCACCTCATGACCGGAGACAATCTGCAAATGTTCACAGGGCTAAAAACATGGGATCATTTCAATGATCAGAGCAGGACCAGTGAATCCCCACCAGAAACTTTCATCTGGAAAACGTTTCATATATAAATATTTTTGTAGTGAAAATTATATTAAAAATAGTCCACTCGTAAAGAAAGAAACTACTTTCTGTCAGGCACAGAACTTTTCAAAAAGTGAAGAAGAAAATCCATGTTTTCTGTCAAACTCGATCTCTTCATATATCCTTCTTATCATTCTCTGGTATTTCCCAGCTGGGCCAAAAATTCAGTGAACAACAGTGCCACTATGCACTGAACCTCACGATGGCATGTCTGCAGTGCTCCCATCTGAGATATGATCAGAAAATCCCATGAGTGGGTAGCTTTAAATTTTTTTTCTGTGCAGACATTATAATTTACTTAAGTAGCTAGCTGTTATGTTTGATGACCCAAGTAGTTTTTTGGCTACACTCCAGCAGCAAAGAATATACAAAATAAAGGGTTGGAAGTTGGCAGCTACCTTCTGACTAATCTTTCCTCCTCAAATGCCAGCTCCACCCACTTCTTCATATTTTGGGGAAGCTCATCAGAAGATGCTGAGAAACTGAAAGAGGCCTTACTATTTTCACTGTATAGTTGGATGTTTAATAAAATTGTTACCTAACTTGTTCAGCATATTGCTATGTGATTGGACATTTCAGAATTAAAATGCACTGAACAGTCTACAGTATTATAGCCTCATTCAAATGAAAGCACTGTAAGATCTAGTGTTGGTGAGGCTTTTATCAATGACCCAGCTGTGAGTACGCATGTTCCCAAAAAGATAAACTGAAAATAAATCACGTGAAATGTGGATGCCTCTGGCAGAATCAAAGGCAGAAGTCCTTCTAGGAACCAGAGGGGTTCTGACAGCACAACAATAAGAGAATGCAAATGTAATTCACATGCATTTTTAATGCCCACCCTTTACCTTGAGATGCACACACTGCTCACAGGTAGGAATTTGGGGTATCTATAAAATTCACACGATCTCTAGATTCTTTCACCTGAGCTATAGATAAATAAAACAATCTGCAAGCATATTCAGATTTTAATACGGTTATAGAGACAGAGCATAAATGGCTAGGTGGCCAAGAATGGTGTGGCTAAGAATAAGTCTATCATGTGCTTACACTGGAGGAAAAGTGATGCAGATTATTATAAATGCTACCTTGAAATGTAGAAATAGAGCTTCAATATATTTTTTTTTTACCTAAGACTTTAATTAGCTATTATGTATAGACAAAAAAATCAACACAACTACGATTTTATAAAAAAAAATTAAAAGTAAAAATAATAAAAAGAAAATTGAACTTGAAATAAATTAGGAAATCTGCACTTAAAAACATGAGAAAGATGTAAAAATAAACCAGTGAAAAAGCAAGTGCAGTGGTTTCTTAGAGCACTTTGCTGGTTTCTTAGAGTTTACATTTAACATATGTGGCTCATAACAAAGGATGTATTTAGGTCTCCTTTAAAGAAGCTTTTAAAATATTTATGTGGGTTTAAGTGTTCAGTAAATAAGTACTTGCTGTCACATTTTTCCCTCAACAATTAAAAGAAAAGACCATTTCCACTAGCTATGCATACAAGGTGTCAATGCACAAACAAGTTACTGCTGATTTATGCATTACCACCCATCGGCACACCTGCAGCAATCGGCTGCTCCAGTGCTCTTTCAAACTCCATAAAATAGGAGGTAAGTCTGGTTTGCTACATCCAAAAGTGAAGAAATTCATATTAACTTGAATCAGTCTGTATTTGCTGCAAGTTCCAAAGATGCACAGGGGTAGTTACCATTCTGACACACTGTAATTTGCTATCCCATGGTAATTGGTTGGCATGTATGTGTTGCCATAACCATATATTAGACTAACACTATATGAAGAGAGCAATAATTTTGCTTTTTGGGTCCTGCTGGCCACCTTATTTTGCATATTTAGCAGTTGCTACTTAACTTTGATTACTAGCACAGTTTATTAGAACAAAAAAAACCCCAAACAAACAAAAAACCAATAAAACCCTAGGGTGAACTGAGATCTAGAATATGGAAATGTGGCAAATGTGAGAAGTTTGGTGATGAAAACTATGTAAAAGTTTATGGTCATAGTTCTTAAAGTCAATGTGAATAAAAAGTTCAGAAACTATCAGCAATGTTGAGGGTGTAGATTAAGATCATTTCAGAGCCCACTAAGAATTCTGCTAATCTACATGTTCCTTGTGGTGGATAAGGAAAAAAAAACCATCTTGGAACACTTTATTCCCACATTTTGCTCAGAATTTGAGATATTTCCCTAGCCCCCCTCCCCAGAAAGCACAGGAGGCTGGGATGTAGTCCAGCTGCTGTCAATCAGACTGAAGAGCTGGCTCTAATTGTGATAGATTCAAGCATGTGCCTCTGCCTTTCTTGTCGAAGCTAGAACATGCCTGCATAGAGCCAGCTCTCCTACTATCAGCACAGTTCATAGCAGCAAACTCCGTACTTGCTCCTGAACAAAAATAAACAGTTTGATGGTATAACTGCATCTACACTAGGTTCTGCCAGGACAGCAGTTAGATGCCATTTTATTTTTAGTATTCCTAGCCTACATAAGTATGCGAGAGCAAGACTCTTAAATATAGACCTAGCCTTCATATTTTTCTTCATTAGAGCTCTAGCAGAATGCCTAAAATGTAAACCACATTACAGAATATGCAGAATATGGGCTACAGGAACAGCATATACTTACTACTTTTCATCAGGTATAAATTTGCTATCCTATTATTATTGTAATATACATTACACAAAAGAGAAAAAGCAGAATTATCTAAATCACATACACTCAGTGCTTCTCAAAAGACTAAAATCGTATCACAGACAGTAAAATGAATGTCAAAGGTATTGTGTGTTTCAGAAGATCAACTTCTATAATTTACCCAATTACCTACCATAAACATAAAATGGAAACTGGGGAGAAGTATCTGGAGGATAAATTTGGGGTTCTGCACAGGTAGTCAGGCTAGTAGAATTTGTCATTCTCGCAAACTTTAGAATTTCATTTTGATAGACTGTTAATAATTTTTAAATTTTTCTATAGGGGGGTTTATTTTTTAACATTGCCTCAAGGTCATTTTATCCCCAACCAATGATAACTTCTACATCTTAATATTAAAACAATAACTACCCAGAAAAGGGCATTTCCCAGGGAGTAATGACTGGCTGGGAGGAGTTGATGGCCTGAGGCACTGCTGAGGGCCATTAACCCTGGCCAGTTATTAATCTCCAGGAAGTGCCCTGCACCAAGGTTGTTGTTGCTATTTTAAGCACAGATCGAGGGGGGCGAAATGGACATCTTAGTGTACAGGTTTCTTTAACACATGATGCCATTTCCTTTGTTGCAGTTTATGGAGGACATTTCTAGAAAGAGGGAATGCTTTTCCTGATACCCAACCAGATTTCACAGATCATTTTGCAGCCCTCTATTGTACACACAGTAACTTATCAAACTGAGAAAACAGTTGGGTTTTTCAGAGATTGTCTTGTCCCTCTAAATAATAGTCTGCATATTCACACTTTAATAAGACGAACAGAAATATGCAACCCTTCATGTCACTGTCAGTAAAATTACATTCTAGAAATATCTTTTTAATCACGCTGTCTTTATGTTTAGGGCATTTCCTTTGTCAATACTCCTGCTTAATGATCGCTCACAAATCTCTGCAAAAAAGGAATTTTAGCAACAACCGCCAAAGCACATCCTGCTTCAGCTTCAGCTTCAGCTAGCCATTAAGGAGTTTGTCTTTTCCAATAATCAAGCAGATTGGGTCATTTTCTAGGAGATGGTTGGTGAAGTATTTCAGAAACGGCTTTAATTTTCTCCTAGTTCTTACCCTAAGGGTAAAGTTTTAAAGATGTTTTCATAGTCCTCACAGAACTGTGAAAATGGTTCTTTTTTTTGCAGAGATCAATAACTCACTTTTCAAATCAAAAGGATATTCTTAGCATATGTACAAATAGTCCTCTGCCTTACTATTTTTCAAACCTTAGCTGTGAAAGTAAAACAAACAAAATAAGTCATGGCTTTATAGCATGCATAGAAAGAAAGTACAGTTCTGCACTAAACTAGTTTGACAGGCTTCTCAACAAAGCAGTAGTTTCCAAGTGAAAAACATAAAAAAAAGACCTTCTCACATTTGTCCTCAAGGTCCTAATTTGTCACCACAAACATGTACATCTGAATCATAAATTGATTGTAAAAATCTCACTGAGTTTACTATGTGGTCTTATTTTCAGTTACAAATTGCAGTTTTCAGCAAAAGATATGTGCTGCCTTAAAACAAAATTCCCTCAAATTGATGATCAGAGTATGTTTCCATCTCTTTACCAGATCAATATTGTAAAAAAATATATAATCAAAAAACTCCAATGTAAATGTGGGGTTGGGACCAAACTTTGGGTTGTGGTAGTTGGGACCAAACATTATGACATGTACTTCACGGTCATTTGAAACATGCATGATCAGACACTGCCTCTGGGTAAATTTTTAGCAGACTTTCTGGTGTTTCTGTATGTAGGATTGTCTGAGGTAACCCTCTGGAAAATTCAGCCTTTCAAATCTCGGTGAACTGAAGACAGCATTTGAATTACAAACCCCTTAGCACATCATTTCAAACTAGTTCAAAATACACCTTCATCTCAGTTTCAGTTCACGAAATGTAGTTACATGCTAATCAGGTTGTCAAAACACAGTAGAGGAACAATGGTCCAAAGGTTGAGACAGGACTGGGAGGCAGGAGAGGGTTTCTGATCCTGGGTGCAAACCTAACAGCTCTTTGTGCATTGACAATGGAAATCCATAAGAATGGGTTATGGAGCTCAGTCCTCCTTCTCTGACATGCACCAGCAGCATGTCTCTAGGTCAAGCTTAGAGCAGTATTTCCCTCGAAAATTCTCCCAGCTTTTAAGAAATCTGTGGCACAGGAATTCCCTGAGCCAGAGGTGATGCTTTCAAATAGCTTTTCCAGTAGGTTTTGATCAACCTGTATGTACCTCCGGGACTGGCAATGCCCTACGAGAATGAGCTCCGCAGCTGCAGAGCTATGTGATGAATTATCTCCTATTGCTCATTTCCACCAATCACCCTTCTGGTTCCAATCTAGAAGAATGTGAACTACACAGTGTATTTAAAATGTTAAAAAAAGAAATCAACACGCTGGCATAGTGATGGGCCTTGCTTTGTTCTCTCTTCCTTTCCCAGAAATTCTGTTTGATATGCTTTATTTCAATGCTAGTCAGCATTAAGCTGAAATTTTCATAGTGCTCTCTACTGTAACCTCAGTATAGTTAGCTTACAATCCCTCACTGTACATATAAATTTATTACTGCTTAATTCCATGTGCATACTACATTTTACCTTTAATTTTTTTTTGGTAGTTCATTGGCCAGTCACTCAGTGACTGAGTGCAAGATCCTTCACAACCCCTTACAGTCAGTTCTCATCTTTATCTCCATACAATACATACTATTATCAGCAAATTTTACATTTACATTTACATTAAAATTCTCTCTCTTTTCCAGATTGGTAATAAACATTTTAAATAGCATAGAACACAGTACAGATCCCTAAGAAATCTTCCTGGAGCTCTCTATCCACTGTGAAAATTGAGTATTTATTCCTTAACATTGTTTCTCATGTCTAACTTGTTATTTATTCATGTAAGTTTCTTCCTCTAATCTTACAGGAACTTAATTTCTTTCCAACTCTTCAGTGGAGGACCCTATCAAATACTTCTGGAAACCCAAGCTCAATTTATCATCTGAGTCTCTCTTGATGTCCTCAAAAAACTTCTTTTTTTTTTAAGGCAAAGCATACTACAAATGGGGTTCTTTTTGTTTGTTTGTTTGTTTTCTTTTTACTAGTTCTGTTTTTCAGAACAATTCTTACCAACTTGCATACAAGGATAAAAGATTTTAGGTCTGTAGTTCCCCAGATCTCTCCCAGAAAAGAGGTGTAACACTGACTCCACGTCACTTGTCTGCTACTTTTCAAGCCTCAAGCACATCTGCTATAGCCAACATGACTATCAAAGTGGAAATGATGAGAATTTTCCTGTATTTTCTCTTTTTTTTTTTTACTAACACCTAAGCCTCCAGGAGTGAAAATTTACAGCAACATATTTTGTAGCTCAGTCCCATCTCTATTAATATTCAGGTCATGTGAAGCTTGAACATTTTTTATACCTTGTGGAAGAGTCTTTCCCAGAAAACTTTCTTCCTTATAAGAAAATGTGATCTCAAAGACCCAATACATCAACATTTCTGTTACTAGGCTCTGTTTCTGTTCATTCTTCCTTGCAAATAGAAATTGCTGTACCTACAGAAATGGATAAGCACTTCTGGTGTAAATAAATTGTGTAAATCAGAGTTCTTGCTGAATTCCTCCTTAGACTGCACATAGGAAAATGCATCCTGCTGGCTCACAAACAGCTGAATCAGGATCAGGAGCAATGAGGACATCCTCAGGATGGGAGAGTGGAAGCTGCCTCGGAACATATAGAGGTATGTTGTTAATGTGTCTGCTGTTCTTTCATATCAGCTCTCTTCCCTCTCTTTTCTAGGAAGCATCTTTCTTTACTGTTTTTTATTCCTCCCTTTTTCTTGTGGTTAATGGAAAAGAAAAAAAAGGAACATGGTCATATGCTCCATGCTCCGAGGCCTCGTCTCTTCTACCCACCACAGTAGCCACTGAAAATTGAGGAGTTGTGACCATTCTGGTGCTCCACATTAGCTAGGGTCATGTGGTTTAGTTCCTGGGAAAGCTAATCCATATGAGTACCTTATTCCAACCTCATCTTCCCTTTTCAGCTAGGATTTCCTCTGATGTTAAGGGAATAGGCCTACTGCCAATTTTCTGTAGTGAAAGGGATCTTTTCCATATGGTGAATTTAACAACTGCTGTGTGGGCTTTTTCACCTCCTACTAAGCATCCACCTCATACCCAAGCTGGCTTTAGGAAGTTTAAGCTGCAGCGATAACTTCTGGAGTTTTTTAATGTGATTTGTAGATCTGAAACTCAGATAAAGGAATATAGGTAGCTGTTCTGCACTGCTGGGAACTTTTGGGAGTATGCATTCCCAGCTTGTGGTTCCCTCCCCTTGTGCTCTGTCCTTTTCAGTTCATGAGGAAAAGCATTTGGACTTCCAGCAAGGAACCTCTGATAGGCCAGAGAATGCACAGCAGGTACCGTCCCCATTCAGGTGACTATACACTGGTTGGTGTTGGCACCAAGTGAGGTCCACATGGGCATGGCCCTACCTGGTTGTTTAGAAATGTTTTATTCCAAGTTTGTAGGTGTTGAGCTTGTCAAGATGTCTGTGACTTATCACACGGATGCACAGCTCAGCAGGTATTTGGAGTACAAAGTATAATTTCGTTGTGATGGAAATGCAAAGCTATCTATATTAGCCCTAGGAAGAGCAGAACTTTTTATAATTTTAATCAAGTCAGTGACTGGTATCTAAAATGCAAATACTGTGTACTCTGTACAACATCTCACAGGTCTCTAAACATCCATTAAAAGCAAAAGCTATAATAATACCTGCAAAAATACACAGCTTATTACTAATACCTCTAGTGAGAAATCCAACTTTGACCTTCTCCTCACAGTAAAGCTGTGAAGTCTATGATTCCTCTGTATCTTAAACAGTTTTCCACGTAATGTCCCTTAATTTTAAGTCTCAAAGGAGATCTACAGCAATTTTAGATATCCTGGTCAATTCCTTTCAGTAACTAGATTACAAGGTCTACCATTAGTGCAGATTTAGTGAGGAAAAAGGTTTATATAAATAGATAAATTCTGTTCATAGTCTGTGGATGAAAACTATTATTAAAACTAGAGCTGGTCTGACACATAAGACTGATGATCTCACTTCAGGGATTACTTTGGAAAACTAACCAAACCACTCCAAATAAACTATCCAAATAACTATTATTGCTGTTGCAAATCTATTTCTATTCACTTTATAACTTCACAAAACCTTTTCGAACATTGCATGTTTCTGCAACAAAATTTATTTATAGGAGCAAGGCACTCACATGTGCCTATTAAGGTTGTATTTTTTTCCCTCAGTAACACCTTATTTTTCCTATCCTCACAGAGTAGAATTAAACCAAATCTGGTTTTTTTACCTGAATTAGAAAAAAAAAATTCAAACCAAGAACCCACAAGCACCCAAAGCAAACAAAAGTGTCATCCTTATTTCATACTTCTATGGTAGAAAAAAAAATGCATAATATAAAACACTATTTACACCATTCCAGGAGATTAAAAAAAATCCCAAAAAAACAACCACCAACAAAACCCCCACAATGCTACAGAGAAGTTGGTTACCAGCCTGGGATCCAGCGATCTGTTCCCACACACTCTCTAGCATGGCTATTCCCGACAGGTGTTCCTGGGACATTCTGAACAAAATGTTGAATAAAAATATATCTTTAACAGTTTCAGCCTTGAAAAGCTGCTCTCTGCTGAGTAACTGTCAGAGAGACTGTCAGCAACATTCCGCAAGCAGCAGAACAAACATTAAGACAAGAGTTTTCAGCTTAGTTTTGGGGTCCAAGAGTACTTAATGTTTCTAGCAGAAGAGGTTTCTCAATTCAACACATTGTGACACTGATATCTCAATCACAGATTCAGTGTCACAGCTGACAATCTGGTATCCTGTGTACATTCCCCAGAGTCATGGAGGAGAGCAAACTCATTTGTGTTGAGCTTGGAGGCCAAAAAGTTACTTTTAAGACTTCAGTATACTAACATAACAATGTTGAAAAAAATTCAATTTGCCATCTTCTTCCTAGATCTCAGTTCTTTCTTGTAGTACAAATTTCTCAGACATTTGCTTGTTTGTGATGGACTTCTGTTAGCCTGGTAGGGAATGACATTTCCCCCGCAATCTCTTTTATGAAGTGTCCTGTCAAAGCCCTTTATTTGTACTGCTGTGACCTCCTGCACATGCTCAGACTCAAAGTAATTTGCATACTGAGGTTTTTCATTCATTTGTTTACTTTATTATCATCTACAGGGCACCAGTTACCGTTTTAAGAAGGTTTAGAAAGACTATTTGGCAACTGCATCCATCACCCTCTTACTGAACCCTCAGTTCACGTTTTTCTGCAGAGAAGTATTTTACCATTTTTAAACATTGCTCTTTTCAAGCTTGTTCTCCCCAGTGAAAATGCTAAAGAGATTACCACTCCTTGCTTTACCAGCACACCAAGGTGTACTGCCAATACCAGTATTCACAGTTCCCAGCACAGATAATGGTCGAACTGTAGCTATTGTAAAGTACATGAATATAAAATTTTAGCAGTAAGTTCTCCTCCAAGGTTTTATAGTTTTCTTTTCCACCTTCTCAGCCAGTTCCTACTTTTTTGTAGCCATTTGCTAATGTAAAAGCAATTACTTTTTTCTGCACAGTTTTCATTCCTGATCATATCACTAGGTGAGTTCTACTTGGCTAAATTCATATTTCTTAGGTAAACTAATTTCTTGAATATGCCATAAACTGCCATTTTTTCAGCCACATTTTGGCTGAAAGTACATCAACACACCATATAATCAGGTATCTCCTTGGTGAATGAAAGTGGGACTTCTTGTGACATTAGTTCTTTTACCCCTTTATCCAAAACACTTTAAATACTGCATGTCCCAATTATAGCCTAGCCTTTTTAACATGAATTGACAACTTTATACCTTTCTCATCTGTGGTAGGTTGACCCCAGTAAGCAGCTAAGCCCCCATCCAGCTACCTGTTCATGTCCCACTTCCAAGTCTCCCCTCTGCCATTCCAAACCAGTCTAAGGAGGCCTTAGAATGGGAGAGTCTTCCTATCTCACATCATGATGTTGAGGTAATACCTGTATTACATGGGAACAGCTTTTATTGGTCACAAATGTTTCTCTATAGCAGGGAGCAAAGAAAACAGATGACCAGGCTACGATTATGGTTTCAGTGATCAGTCCTCTCAAACAAGAGTAATTAAACTTGAGTCTTAAAATTCTGATTATTGATATTTTTCTTTCACTTTTTTCTTGAGTTTTAGACTAATATACTACTATATAAACAACTTTTTGGGGGAAGTGGGGATGCAAAATTTTTCAATAAGGTGTCAGCTTTATATTAATTAAGCAGTATTTTAACATTTAGGCTATGAAATTAAAAAAATAATTGTTTCATCTTTTCTCACTGTCAAGTTCTCAGTCTCTCCTACTAAAAAAAAAATCTACCAAACAAAATCTATTTTCCGATGATTAATAATTGCAGAGAATGAAAAGTCCTGTGGTAATAGATGGAATGTGTGGCCATGGCACAGAAAAATATACTTAAAAGACAATGTAAGGAAGATGTTCGGATATGACAGACAGTCCAGTACAAATACGTAAAACTACAGTATTTGGGAAAGTAAAGAAAAAGATGACAAATACAAACAGACTCATTTTTTTCTCACTTTTGCAGTGCTCTGACTGAAAGGTTGTTTTTTTGGTATATACAAAAGCAGTTGACACAACATTTTTAAATATGCATCCCTTGAAAATCTAACAATAAGCAATGTTCAATAATATAAGCTTTAAATGTTCTCAGCCAAATTTTTGAAGTAACATCTTACTGAGATGACTGAAGTACAAGAACGAAAACAATCAACTGGAAATCATTTTAACAGATAAATTTGATTTTAAAAAAATAATAAAAATTCTATTTTTTTAAATAATCTTGGACCTTACCATCTAATTTCTTTGTGTGTGTGTGTGTTTTCTGAAAAAACAGTAACAGTAACACTAAATTAACTCAATTTAAAAAATCTCAAATTGAAACAGCACAGCTTTTGATAATACTTCACCAGCAAACATACAAAATCCAGGCACCTTCTCTTTATTCTTGGACTCTTACAAATAATTTAGTCCCTGCTGGTGGCACTGAAGCAAGTTTCTGGTGGTGGCAGCTTTTGCCCTAGTCCTCTTGGAGTGGATTCTGAGTCAAAGGGAGAAGAAAGTATAAGAGAAGAGTGGGAAAGACTGCCAGTCAGAGACAACTGAAAGCCACAAGCAAGAATCAGGAACCAGAAGAGCCAAAGAATGCGGCCACTCACTACAGGGGTGAAGACAGCACAGGGGAGATGCTAGTTTCTGATTTATAGAGGCAACATGTCACAGTTAAGTGACATTACCACTGAGCTGTGACTGGTGGTCCTCTTTTGCACAACCTATTGCAAAATTTAGTTTACATCCTAGCCTCTGTTGGGGGAATTTGGCTGCCCTTTCTGGTTTGCTTCTTCCCAATGGCACAAGATAGGATGCTGTCGTGTGATCATCTTCTAGTGAAGTAGCTATTTTGCTCTTATTCCTTTCATCTGTAAGATAAAACTTACCTTAAATTACTTATATTACACAGAAAAAGCAATTATGTGTAAGTTTCAATTTGCTTTTAAAACTTGCCATAGTAATTTTTTTACTGTAATCACTTGTATTCTCATCTGCTTGGCCTTCATTTGAACAGAATATGTCATCCTTTGCTTGGTAATTAAGTTCACCCAAACAGTTCTCAGAAATTGGTTTTGGTTTTAATAAAACTCACAAAGTTTAAAAAGCCTTTCTGAAGGAGTGAACAGACACTGGAGAAAGAAAATTCTGCAAGGTTTAATTATACAGAATATCTCAAAATAAGCACCAAGGCACTTCTACTTAGTGAAAAAAAAATTGTTTTCAGTTAGCAACAAATTTATTGTTATAATTGTGACAGATCTTAGAGTTCACAGGCATGTTTTAAAAACCCCTGTAAGCAATGCCAAGGTCTACTGCTGGACTGCTTCCCCCATGCCCACACAGGCATTACCAACCTCAAAGATGCCACAGTAGCAGCCACAGCCAACATGCAGGATCTGAATTCACATTCTCAGAGTAATAACTCACATATAATGAGGGATGATCAGAAGATGCTGACCACAGGCATTGTGGAAGAGTGGGACTTCATCCCACACACGACACAAGGTCTCAGAAAATTCAAATCTTACTTTTGAAATGCTGCTAGTGCTTTTCCTCACAGAAGAGAATGGTTTGATCTTGAGTACAAAGTGCTGTGAGGGATTTTTGGTGAAGACTGCACTGGAATAGCATTCCCACAGCAGAAATGGTCAACAGTCTGCCTGCATGCAATATCCAGGATTTTGACAAAGGATGTTAAAATCAAAATCAGGGAATAAATCAAAATCAGGATATTATTTTTTGGTTCATACTTTCACTATGATGAAATAGTAAATAAGTAAAAAAAAAGAGCAGTAAATAAAGTGACAAGAATCTCAGCAAAGAAACACACAGTCCATCCACAGCGGAGTATTAAACATGCAGCACTTAACTTTTACTGTCAATACGTTGTCTTTAAATTCTTTTATACTTGCTGATGTATACATTGAAACACAAGGAATAAGAAAAAAATAAAACATATTATCTTCTTGTCATAATATATTCAGGAACATTCACTTACTTTGCTCATAGCTGAACCATGGAGGTAACAACTTCAAGAGAGAAGATATGCAGGCTATAGGATTTCTGACTTTATCCATTTGAGATAATGATTGAGGAGAATTTTACTTTCCACCTCATGGTTCTTATCCACTAGAACAGTACCTAAAAACCCTTATGCCAGCTAGCTGGAGTCATTGTTCCCAGCTTTGACTATTACCTTTCCGACAGATATTCCCCAGAGCCAAACAAGCTCTAACAAAACTCTAACAAAACTTGTAGTGAAGTTAACTTTAAGTATTGTTTTTTTCACCTAAAGCAGTCAATTGCTTATAAAAATATTATAACTATCTTTCACATTTGGATTAAGAATGAAAAAAACCATATTCCCTTTATGATTAAAGTTAATTCACAGAAACAATTATTATTATAAGTTACATCTTTAAATATAATCTCAAATACAAAATTATTCACAACAGAATTGACAAGCATTCACACGGGGATCAACTCTTTTCCTTGATATTATCTCTTTGAATGTAAACATCAGCCTAAGTAAAACATCAGCCTAAGTAAAACATCATGACTGTTCTCTGTATAACAGTCATTTCACAGAATTTTCTGTCATAAATATATTTGGATGGGTTATTCTGGTTTTTAGCAACTTACTTGCATGTCAATAAATCAATTTGCATTCTATTTAATAAATACTAAATATCTGAGTTTTCACAGGTTTATAAACGGGATATTCTAAATAAGTATGCTGCATCTTTATGATTAAGTGGCACTTACATGGTTTGGAAAGTCAGCCTTCAATTCAGCAATGCTTTTACACCAATATGCTGCTGTTTTCTCGCTGATCAGTTCAATGTTTAGAAAAGAGCCTTGGCCTGGGCCATACATAGGACCTGAAGTAGTTCCACGGACAATTCTTGGAGAAACATTGGTCACAATATCCTGCAAAACAGCGAATACTTTCAGACAAATTTTTCAAAGAGAGGCATATATCAACAATGTATATAATATAAACTTAAATGCACCAAGTGTTTTAAAAATCTACTATTATTATGAGTAAAAGCTACAACTGTAGGGCAGTTCTCTAAAACAGGAGATTCTCTAATTAAATTCTTTACATCAGAGGAGAGAAATGTTTCCTGTGTGTATGAAGTGGTATGATAACTACCAAGAAAATGCCAATATGAGGCACCTACAAACTGCCATACAAATTATCATTCAAATGATGCTTCTGTGTTGGGTAGAGGGCATGTAAGACTTTGTGTAGAAACTTGTGTAGGCCTCAGTCACGTAACAGCATACATGTGAACTATCCTCCCCAAAGGTGATCAAAGTCCATGTCCTACACTCGCAGTGAGGCGCTGCTCACCAGCCTCTCTGTTGCAAAGGCACAGGCCAGGCACCAGCAAAAGTACATCAAACTTCACAAATAAAACCGTACCATTAAAAGAGATCAAAATCAAAAAATAAAACAAAACATAGTGAAGAAGAAGATTAATATTGTAAAGCATGACATTTCTGAAGGTCATTGTGAGGTCAGCAAACAATTTTGAAACATACAGTAAACACACAAAATGTTGACTTGTTTAGCAGTCCTAATTAAGCTGCGATGTCACTAGATATATATTAACAAAGAACTGTAAATTCTGCCATTATTTAAAACTAAAGAGAAACATGGATGGCAAAATGTTCCTTTTGCCAATTTCCAATTAAAAATAATTTTGAGTAAAGGTCATTTATTTACAAATGTATCAGACTTATTTGTTGAAGTACCCCTCCTCACCATCTTGTCATTTTTAGTGAGATAACATGAACCTCCATTAGTATATAGCAATTAAGGTCAATTTACATATTTTAATTAAGAACCATCCCATATAAAACAATTAGGGTAATAGGCATACTAACTGGATTTCATAACATTTGGACGTTTTTCCAGCTAGATAGACAGGAAACCTTAATTAGCATTAATTAGCACTGATCTGCATATGTTTGATAAGGCATACCCTTGCCACAAAAGATTATTTATTCCTGAATCTGCCAAATGCTGCAGTTACAGAGGATAAAAGGACTTTTCTTCACATTGTATGTAAATTTGAGGCAATCTTAATTTGCTTATAAAGTTGAATTAATTATTATACAGTAAATATGCACTAATATTTTATATAGATAACTATATGTCCATTTACATATGTAAAAATCATACAAAGTAATCTCCCGAGTTCATCTATTTGCAGACCTAATAAGTCTGAAACATGGACATCACATTAATCCTCAGTTTTCCTATTATAATATTTTCCTTTCATCACAAAAGTTTTACGTCCCTCTCAATGGTTAAGTTATATTTTCAGAAAAAAAGAAATTCAGAACTTTTTCTGAATTTATGCAAACCAAAACTATACACCAAAGTACATTCCCTTCACTTCCAAAACAAATCTCAAAAATTGCAGCATATGCAGAACCATTTACATCAGTTTGCTCCACATTATCCTCTTGACCATTTCACTCCTTTTAAATTGTCTCTGAGGAGCTTGTAGTTTGACTTCATTGTAGAAAGCTATTCATGCACACTGGCCATCACCTCAGTATGAGAAAACACACAAAGTCAACAACTGAACTGCTGGCAATCTCACCTGAGTCCTTCCAACACAGGGTGCATGTAAGCATGTGCTGATGTGATTACTTTGACCATCCTGCAAGCAACCACAAGCTGCCTTTTCCCATGCACCAAAGCAGTCAGAAGCAATGTAGCTACAGTAGTATGGCACTAAGCCTGAGCTAACAGCCTGTCAGTTGGTGGGAATTATTACTTTTGGGTTTAGTGCGAATGATGATAATGCACATGGGTCTGACTTTCATTTTGTAGCTTGCTTGTGGACATGTGTTTGCTAGATAATGCTTGGAGCCACTGATGGTACTGTTTGATATCTTACTACGTGCAAGTCTTGGTGTTCTTCCAGTGACTTTCATTTTACTACAGGTAAGAATTCAAAGACTGAGATATTATAGCCTAGATTATACCTCTTGTGGGCCACTCACAAAGCCCCGGTCTACTTCCACGCAAAAACACTGAAATTTTTCTATCTGCTTTCGGTCTCCAAAGGAACAGAGACCTTTGCTTAGACTCTGTGACTGCTCCTGAATCCCCATGGCTTTGATTCACTCTTTCCCAGAGCTCAGTCATAGTCAACATCTGAGCGACAATTTATCTCTCCAGAATCCCACAAAGCTGAATCAGGAAATGCACAGACTTTGCAAACTATCTCAAAACCAGCTATTTTTCATTTTAATGACCACAGGAGATACACAGAGACATATGAAACAGTAAACACATGTTCATCTCTCTGCCTGCATTTCCTCACTGTTGAATTTTCCTTGAGATTTTGTGAGATCCCCATTGCTGTGAGACCTTCATCTCCCATTCCCCACCACCTGCTTCTTCAAATGGCGGCTTCCACTGCCTCCCTACTGCCACTGTGTCGCAAGAACCCTCTGGTGTGTCCATGCATCACTTTATCTTTCCTGACCAAGCTGTTTCTGCTTCCTAAAATCCTTCCTGGCTTTCAAATCCAAACATTACCACCTGGCTGCTTTGTGTTAGTTCATCCCAGGAGGGATATGCCTGTCCTTATTTAAGATCCCGGTCCTCAATTGCCATTCCTAGTTAAGAGTAAACTAGATGGAGAGAGTCTGTAATGACTGACATGCTGGCACTCCTCCTGTCTCGTTAGCACATGACAGCCCCAGACACCGGGAGACTCACAGTTCATGGAAACAAAATGGAATTTATAACTTATGTGATGATTCAAGGACACTGTCTATGTACATACAAGAATAAAATCACACAAGTGACAGAATAGAAAATTGTCTCTTTGAGATGAGTGTGAAATACCTACTTGCCTTACCAACATCTTCGTCTTCTGTCTCCTGCCACAGCTATGAAAGCTGAACAGGGAGAGAGTTAGGCAAAGGATCTACTGGCAGGCTTAGCCAACTTCATGGCCCTTGGTCTTAGGAGTGAGTTTTACAGAATACCACAGGTTGTTTCACTAAGACAGGAAATTCTGGTGGCTGGCCTATTGCTACTGCTGTCTCCAAAACCAGTAGGTAAGGGCAGAGCAGCTGAAATAGTCCAAGTGCTCCAGTCCATGGGTTTGTGACAGACCACCTTCTGGTGCTTTAATTGAACACTGACTTTCCCTGTTTGTAGGAACTGTAGGCCAAATGCTGGCACTGTCTTTTCTTTTCTGAAACCCCAGAACTTTTATCCCAACTATGCACACAACCTTTTTATTGTTAATAAAAATTACTGTTTGCATAAAAAGCCATAAGAGAACTGGAGTGAGAAACCTGACAGGAAGTACTTCAAGGTTTGAACCTAAAAACTTTACTGATTCTAGGCAAAGCTGACTGTTACAAAGAGATGACCTGAGCAATGAGTTGGTCTGGTCCCTGCACGCAGTTGAAAGTAGAGGTCCACATACAGGAATAGAAGAATGTCTCCAATCTCCAAAACAAATCAAGTACATAACTTCCCCAGGCAATGGAGACAATGAACAGTCCTTGGGAAAAGTAGCACAAAACTTTCATGTACTCTGAAGAAGACCAAGGATAGAAGACTTTTAATAAAGAGCAAGTAGGGGAGAATAAAGCTTATATCTTTCAACACAAAAAGACAAAGCTATGGAAAAAAACCCCAAACCTAAAAAAATCATTGGCAAAGATAACAGAAAAGACCATATCAAATTACTTTGTTTTGTGGGGAAATATTGCAAATTAATGTAGACTTGGGGATCAGGGGAAATGTATTCAGTACTAGGTTAAAGCAAAACAACCTGGAAGGGGGAAGTTAATGTAAATAAAGAGAAACAGTGACAACAAATGGAATCAAGGGTGTGAATCATGAATGTTTCAGTTGCTGAATTTCTTGCCTTGCCTCAAAAGCTTATTCATTTTTTCAGGAGAGCACAACAGAAACAATCTCAGGACATCATCAAGAAAAGTGGTGTTACATAGATAAAAGCACCAATATTGTGCTGCTTTTGGATTCCCCTCTTCCACGTACAACCAATTCTGGTATTCTAGTAATTTGAGACTGAGTTAATTTGCATTACACATATATTTCTGTTCCTGTTGATTAATTAATTAACACACTGAAAAGACGACCCAAGGCATTGATCAGGCCCCATTTGCTCTCATAATCTCTGAACTCTGCAATCAGATCATTGAATTCTAAACTACTTAAGTCTAATGGGCTGGGAGATTTGAGAAAACATTTTAAAGATAAAGCCCAGACTCTCAGCAGTTTTTAGTCAGCTAAATTTAAATAAAGGTATATATCAATACATCAGTCCATACCTTTCTAGTCATTCTGAAATTTGTTTTGCTTCGCACTGTCCACATTTGCAGCTAATAATTGCCACAGATTTTTGTGTTGTAAAAACACAACCGTCCTGCCTAAAATGAGTGATGAAAGCATGTTTGGGCAGCAGGGACATTTTGAGCTTTAGGGGATCTGAAGGATTGTTGGGCACAGTGTTAGATCATGCGACAAGTACAATCATTGTGTGTTTCTCCTAAACTAATCAGCAGAGAAATAATTCACATTGTGAATATTAAAGTTGTCTGTCATCTAAGGGCATGGAAGTTAATGACACGTAGAAATTAATCAAGCCATTCACCTCTCTCTCAGAATTATTGTTTTAGGGGAACCAAGAAGACAGCTCTTCATTAACAGAGTTTGCTTATTATTTCATAATCATATCTCCTAGAAACTAAAAAAAACCCACCACAAAATTTGGAGTAAAATGTGTTAAGAGGTCAGTTGTAGAAAAGCAGTCTCCTAAGAGGTATACCACCTCATGCCTACTCCATTGATGCAGTTATATTAGGCAAATATAATAAAAGGAAAAAAGATAAATGTGTATGATTCTTCATATCAAAGCTCTGTGTTTCTATTGATTTGCAGAGCTCGAAACATTCTTTTTCTGTCCATTTTTTAAAAAATATTACAGCTAACAATATGTTAATGAACACTTGAAATAACAAGGTTGCTGTGGGGAAAAGACTGGGGGTAAAATTAAAGGAAACTGGAAAGTTACAAAAATTTCAGTCAGCATACATGCTAAGAGGGGGATGAAATGGACGATGGAGCAGAGTGGAAAGTTACAGAAACAGCTGTAACAATATGGAAAATTATAGAGAGAAAATGCAATTGCTGCTCCCTGGATGGAACAACTTCCCACACATGCTAAGGGGGACTAAATGAAGGGTGGAGTGGAGTGGAGACACTGCAGCCAGGCTCTGTTGAAATCCTCACAAGAGGGGGAACTTGGTGATACCTTGTAGCTGATAAACCACATAGCACCTGTCAGCCACGGGAGAAAAAAGATGTCTTGCTGTTGAATCAGCAACCATAGCGAGATCACAGATGTAACACTAATGCACACCTCCATCCCAAGGGTGACCTCAAGATGTAATACTGATGTTACCCACCTCCAAGGTATGACCACCCCCACTAAACATGATATATGACTGGAGTCATAAATATCTGCAGCACAATTAAGGTTTCAAATGAGATTTTTGGATTTTAAAAATACATTTAATCATGCTATAGCAAGCGTTAACATGAGTTTTCTTCACTCTGAGAGGCTTCCAAGAAACACAGAGAACTTCTCTAGCACCATTGGTCCCCAAAGTCAATGAAAGTCACTTCATACTTCAAATTAAGCTTTTCTCCTCTTTAACTAATGAAAGCAGATAGGAATTAGTGACCATTGTCAGTTTCTTTTCATTAATATGAGAAAAAAAGATTAAACACAATGAGCAGATTACTATTTCTAACAAAGTTAATTTATTTGACCTTTCTTTCTTCTAGGGAGGGAGGGCATTATACTTGCCAAGTGGACTATGTGTCTGCACATTCCTGGGGTTGCTGCTCACTAAATGTCCATGTGAACATCAAAGCAGCCACACTGGCCTCTTTGTGGAGGACACATGTAAATAAATACCTTTTAAAGGTAATTTTAGTCTAGTATGTCAAAACAGCATATTTAAAGTTAGTAGACAGTAAACTGCAATGTAAAAAAACAAACCAGATGTAAGGTTCTACTTTACTATATTCAATACACCACCTTCTTTAACTGAGTTACTAAGTACTGTAACTGAAAAACGCAGTCATTTAAGCAAAATATGATGTGCTTTTCTTCACGAATTTTCAAAAATATATTGAAAAGGCTGTATGGATTTAAAAATCTACTATTTGTGAAATGTTTTTAGAGCTTATTTTCTAAATGCTTTAATCAACCCCCCAACACCCAAGATTCAGTTTTCCCTGCAGTCTTCACTAATTATAGCAGAACTTTATTTCAATTTCACCTATGTAAAAAAATGGAGAAGGAGACATTGCCTTTTTCTGCCTAATATCACTGTAGTTAAAACATTCTGGAAATCTGGCTCACTGCTGTTTGCACACCCTCATAGAATGGCATCACAGACTTATGTCCTTGTAATTCCCTGCCAACTCTCACTCAAGGTCTTGTGATGATTTGCCTCTTCTGTGACTCAGCTGTCTAGCCAGACTGTGTCTAGTATCACCCCTTCTGGAGTTTTAACCATCCACAAAAGGCAAGTGAAACCTGAAGTAACAATACCACTGCACACAGCACTGTTCCTATACATCCCTTCTGACTTGTTCCTCCTCACCTCCTCCATCAGAACTGAGACATGCTACATATCTGGAGCGTTTCTTTTATGAGGCCCAAAGCACTGAATTGCTCTCCTGAATTTCTCCAAGCTCAGAATTTTTTCCAGCTGAACTGGAAGATACATCCACAGCAAGGACCTCTACAAAGACAAAACCATTCCAACAGGTACAACCATGAAGACCTTATCTGCTAGAGTAGGATTTTTACAACACATACCAAGACTTAACAAGACTCTGGCTCATGGAGCAAGGCAAATAAATTTGCTTGTGATTTCTGCCCAAGGAGGTTTGATGTAGCCACTGGCACCTTCCAGTGCACAAACCACTATGTTGCACACAACGCTGCCTGTTGAATTTGTAACACTTGCATTCGTATTTTATTTTAGTGAGGGAATAGGTCAGACTTTATTCTTCCCATATAAGTATAAAACCTCATCAAAATCCATTCCTCACTCTCTCCTCTTCCCCTCAGTGCATACAGAGGCATTTTTTTAAAATTAAAACCACCTTGACAGAAAAACTTATCTCAGAACATCCCACCATGCAGAAACTGCTCTAATCTCTCCACCACCAGATGCGAAATGTAGTACCATAAAGACACCTCCTTTCTTTCATTGCTTTTGAGAACGAAGTCTACACCTAGCCCTCCCTTTCCTCTTCATTGCTTTCCTTCTCTTGAAGTCAGATAGCATAAAATGATGTAAAATAATTATTTTTAAGTTCCTTCACTAAAATAAGAACTGAATTGAAAAATATAATATTTCCTCAGCCTTCCAGCATTGTTTGCATTGGTGATTTAAAGTGTAAGTGTTCTGATCTTTCCACTAGTACAGAACAGATCTTGAAAAGGAACCTTGCTGTAACTTGCAAATTGTGCTTCTTCAGCTTTTACATACAAGATCTGGTATATTATAAAGGGGAAAAAGATACCTTAAAAATATTCTCCTCTGTCTTTTGATGTCTGTTTGTCTTATGTTTGCAAAGATGAAAGTACTCAAATCTTTACTTATCTTGTATTCAAGAAGTCTGGAGTACAAACAGTGCTTGTAAATCTTTGTTAATATTCTACTCTACCTCTTGACTCACTAAGCTGAGTTATGCAAATTATTTTTTTAAAAAACAGACCATTTCCTCAAAAATGCTTTTACAACACTAAACTGTCTCATTTGTGTTTATTAAGCTAATTTAACACTACAGCTTCAGCAAGTACAATGGCTTTCCAAATCACTAAGTTAGCACAGAAGACTGCAGCCCCATAAGGGAAAGAGCAATATGTCAGGACTTTGGAGAAAAACTGACAAACCACTCATATTGTGTAAAAGAGAAACAACAAGTTAGAGGTTTAGTTACTATACATCTGATGTTTTTCTATACTGTCTCATTAATGCTTTAAGATTTAACCATGAGAATGCATGAGAGACTACAAAATTTACAGATGTCAAACTTAATTTCTACCCAAGCTTTTATCATTGTTGCTTGCTCAGCACACCACCTTTCTTACTAATGCAATTCTCAGACAGTAGGCCATCAGTACTGACAACTTGTGATAAAGACAGCAAAATTCCAAGCTCTTTAGATAATCTGACTGTATCAGTGTATTAAAAAAAAAATTTATTCTCTTTACCTTAGAAAAATTGTGGAACAATCCCATCCTGCTGCAAGCCAAATAGAAATGGTTTGCTGCCCTTGCTCAAAACAACAGCTGTCCCTCAATTTTTGTCATACGTGATGGTTTGTCTAGAAGTCCTAATACTATAAACTAAAGCTCCTTAAAATAAATTAGGAGATTCAAATACAATACAAATTATGAGTAAAAGTACAAAATAATTAGAAATTAGAATGGTAACTATAATGTTTATGTCAAATCTACAAATATTTTCTAGTTGATTTATATATTTCACAAGAAAATTAAGTTCTGATCTTTGTTTACAATTACATTCACTCGAGCAGCTTAAAACCCCCCACTTTTTATAATGCAAGGTCATACTGATTTAAAATTAAAACATTAAATTTAATATTTTTTTATTTTTTGAGATATTTGTTTGTTTTCTGGACATTAGAACATAAGGACATTTTTACTGTAATTACAAAAGATAATTTTTAAAATGTATTATGTCCTACAGCACTTTGCCTTGACAAACAATTACTAGATACTGCATTGAACAGAATACAAAAAGCAATCTTTATCACAAGGTTAAAATTAGTCTTTGAACAAAAGATGCTTTCAAAACAAATCCAAACTCTCATCAGCTTTGTATCAGTTTCTCTGCAAAAGACAGGGAAGTGAGGAATGGAGAGAAGAGAAAGAAAAGAAAAACCCTGAAGGGCATTTGAAAAATTTCTTGCTAATGTTCACACATTTTATCAGTTTTCTGATAAAGGTGTAAGCAGTAGGACACGATTAAATTTCTGCTGTCAAACTGCATTGTGGTCAGAAACTATACGCATCAAAGAAGGAGAAACAGACTTACAGTTCTTGAGAGAAAATTGCATCTCTATGCAGACATTCACTTTTGGATCTGTTTTTGCATTTCAGGGTTATTGGTTGGACTTGATAATCTTAAGGGTCTTTTCCAACCTAAATGATTCTACAATTCTTAGATCTCAGTGTTTTGATATAGTAAACTACCTAATCAATGAATGGTTGCTTTAGGCGATTGACGAGAAAAATGTTCAGTGTCTCAAAACATTAATTAATTTTCAGTAAGAGGTCACAAGAACAGAAAACCATGTTGCAAATGTTGCAATGCTAATGATTTGAGGAGAACAGAATGGAATAAAATAGCAGTACATGGGTAAATAAAATATCTGCATGGAGTGCAGCTTTTGATCTGTATCCTAAACTGAAATTTCTTTGCCATGGCTTCTAAGGACCTTGTGTACCTTCACAAAGGTGGAAAATTAATACATAATAATTGAAATATACTACTCCAGTCCATAATGCTGACCCTTGGTACTATAGTGGATTTAGATTACAACAACCTAGCTTGCCTTAAGAGATTAATTATTTTACTGACATCTAAAAATATTAGTCCATTTTCAGCTGTCAAGGAATATCATCACCAAATCAGTAATCAAAACTTGTGAAATGTACTTAACTGACCACATAAAGGAGCAGCAATTCTTAAGATTTCTTTCTAGATGACCATTATTGAATGGTCCCATGAAATATTAATGAAAAGGTACTTTTAAAAGCATGAGTCTAAGAAAATCAGGCAAGAACCAACAGAAGTAAAACCTTGTAAAAAATCAAAAACAGTTAAGACCCTGGAAAGAGACGGAAGAATTACATGACATGTTTGCAGCAGCAAATTTGAAAGAGTCACTAAAGCAGTCACGCTTACTCAGGAGAATACAAATTCTCTTTTTGTACCTAAAGAAAAGACCAAATTAACATAGTTTTTTTCAAACATCATCATTGAGAGAACTCAATGTTATTTTCTTTAATACTGTTTTCTAATTGCTAAAGAAAATACTATAATAAGGCAATAGGGCACCATCAGTAGCAGGAGGTTCCTAACAGGATGACTAAAAGTCAAGACATTCAATACCACAGAATGAGCTCCTTTAGAAGAAAAATGCGAGAGGATTGCAGGTGGTCTCATAATTCTAACAAAATCCCTGACAGAAAGAGCAAACAATGAGAAAATGGGATCTTTAAAGCCCACAACATCTAGGATTTTGCACTCAATGTATAAACATGGAAATTAAACAAACAAAAACTCTAACACAGCAATACTAATGGCTGCTAATTAAGCATGTAACTTCACACTTGAAAAAAGCAAAGAGGTAACTATTTATTTAAGAGACAATACTACATGGATTAACAAAGCTCCTGTCAACAACTGTGGACACCTGTACCAAGCTCACTTATTGCCTAATTAAATATTAACATGTCCTGATAGAATCTGTGGTATAATTTTAATTACTGTTTTCTCATAGGGAAGCCATATAATCAATGTATTTCTAGCTGTTCCTAGAGGCTGTTTTGTAAAACTCCATTAGTCAATTGTGAACCATCACTAAAATATTTTTCTTCGGATTTCTGTAAGTAAACCAAGACTATTATATTCTCCTAGGAGGAGGGGAGACTAGATGCCTCCTTTCAAGTGGAAAAAATATGACTTCTTCAATAATCAAGAATAAAATCTTTTAACTACGATCCTATTTAAAGAGCTTTTAAAACTCTTGCACAAAGAATCAACATTAGGGAGTTACAGATCACCAAAGTTGTATTTAAATTTATGTATAATCCAAAACATTTTTATTATTGGATTAAGTAATTAGGATGAGAATCACATTACTTCCTTGAAGCATGTATTAAAATTTTCTGCTGGGGATGAACTGCAAATATTGAGGTACATCTTGTACCTACTTGCGTATTTTCTTTTTCCATTAGGTTTAAGAATACTTAAATGCTATAAGCATTGATTAACATTTGTGTATATTTAGGAGTGAGAAATGCAAGGAAACAATATCAAATCTATTTGGGAAGCTATTTAAACAGCTAGTACTATAACTTTCAAAATATCAATTCTCCAGGTAGCACTAAACAATTTCAAATCATAGATAAAGGGGTACAGGGAAGGTGGAAGCATCTAAGGGAATATTTTGTTTTACATTCCAATGATAATCTAGCCATAACACTTCTACTTTGATAACCCGAGCTCTTAAACATTAACTTTGTTTGAACATACTTCCTTTTATCTTTTTTGATCTAGAAGTCCTATAGAAGTCAAAGGGTCTTTTGGAAGAGCAGGGATTGCTAGGCTGAACCACTTAACATTCACAGAGTCTGATTATACAGAGATCTGGATAACATAATCATGGGGAAAAACAAACCCTGAAAATACCAACTCCTATGAATTTTAACTCAGCATGTGAACATCTTGTAAAAGATTCAAAACCAATTTTAATTCACTATTACATTTTAGACAGGATCTTTAAAATAGACTTTGATTTTTGCTAGAGGTATCGTCTACTTTAAAATCCATGAAAAAAAATCTAGAATTTTCCTCTTTGTATTGGCTACCAGAATGAGGACACACATTAGAGTATTGCATGCAAACTGTTAGATTTTATGTTCATAGACATAAAAGTAGTTGAAATACTTTTCAGAATAGATTTAAATTAAATTTAAAAAATCAAATAATTGACAAAATTGTTTTGAAATTACTTTCCTACGAATCAACTTTCAAGAAATCTCAAATCTTGTACTGCAAATTGAACTATCATCTTGAATTAATTACTATTTTTGTAATGACTAATGCATTTTTTCTGATCCCCTGAATCACGGAACAAACTCTCCTGGTATATTTTGATTGATAAGGATGCAGTACTGCTATGGCAGAAAAGCTCATACTGAACTTGGGGCATCATGTTTACATCCCAGGGAGTACATTTGAAAATACAAACCCTGGGTAGACTGAGCTCAGGAAGGGCAGATCCAGCAGTCCAGATCTGCCATTACAGATCTGAGCACCTCTGAGAGCACTGTGTGATCTTCCATCAGTCATCACAAGAGGTGCCACACATAGGCTCCATAATCTAGAGAGGGATGGCTTTTTCCTCCTGAGAGCTTCACAGCAGAGATTTCCAGCCTGCTGGGCTGATTCTGCTTTTCCAGACTGAGCTCTTAATAAATAAACATTCAGTGTTTGCAGATGTCGTACCTTCTCTAACAGACAGAAATCCACGCAGAGAAAAGCTGAAGTGCACATAGAATTTTTATGCCAAAGGACGAGCTCTGATTCCCATCTGCTTGTGGCAGACACAGAGGCCCCACCTCAAGCCCAGTTTTCCTCTGCAATCACCGGAAGTTTTCAAAGCAGTAGGTTAATCATTGGCTATTAACTTTTTTAAATGCCTGTGAAAAATGACACATTCTATTGGCTTTTAAAAATCAACCCTGTGGGACATAAAGCCCAAATTTAATAAAGCAAAAAGAGCAAAGCTCATTACAATATTCTTTTAAGAACTGAAAGTAATCATGATACATGGAAATTCCTAACAAGACAATTCTCCTGTTTACCACTGAGGAAAAAAATTATTCTAAGCTGACCATGTCCTTTTTCATTAAATGTATAACAGGTCCCAAACTCCAGCCCTCTCTGGAGTCATTGCTCAGGTCTGTCAGTTAAGTAAATATGCTCATGAGAGGATCTAGCAGGCACACACAGATAAGGTAGACATGAAGTCCATTCCCCTTGAAATCAATAGGAAGGTGGTTGTTAGACACTATAATTGAGTTAGGGTTTCATTTGGGAATCTGTGGTAAATGTTCCCACTCTTACTGCCACAGGGGTGTAAGAAAGTATACGACAGCTGTGGCTGGATCTCTGGCACCATTAATGGTAGAGCCAGCTGAGACCCACTACAAAAGGCTTATGCATGCTCAAAACTGGAATACTAAGAGTAAATCTGTCCTCTGTCCTAGAGAGGGCAGCTTGACCTGCAGGCTCTCTTTATTCCAACAGAATATTGATTTAAAACTGCGGCAAGGATTCAAAAGCCTTCTGATGCTAAACCTAAAAAGTCAGGTACAAAGTTGTATAAGGAGAAATATGTTTTTTAGCCCCACCAGAAATCCTTGATGAGGGATAATTATACTAGTGATAAATAGGTTATAGGGATTGTCTTCCCATCCTTTTCCCTATCTGTGGAGAACTGTGGAGTTTAAAGCAAAGCTCACTTCAAAATGCCATGAAGGAACAGGATATACCCATTACTGCCACTTGCCAGATCACATGAGCAGTCTCACTCTAAGGGCAATGAAGCCAAGTTTGCATCAGAGCCAAGGAGAGTTCCACAGCACCGAGATCCAGTGTTACTCCACACACCCATGAATTACTGATATTTTCTTCTCAGCCCAGAGTTGTATCCCCATGTATGGAGATTAATCTATACAGTATAGTCAATGCTCACGTAATGCACAAAACAATTAAGTATATAATGGATTGCATATTTCTGGTTTTGGAGTCAGTAGGGATCTGGATTTTTATATCTCTGCTTATTTCAGACAACCTTCCCTAGTTAATACTGGTTTGTGCAGCCAGTACAGAACAGGACAGACTTCTTTGCCGTACATCTAAGAACAGCAAGGATAAAACTATTTTGTGCACACACTAGTACAGCAAGATCTTTCATACTCATGGTATTTAACCAGTATTTTGTAAACTACAATGCAAAACACTAAAGTGCAGTGTCCCCAGAGTATCGACAAATGTTTTGACAAGTTCTTAAACTACAATCACAGAAACTAGAGTTATTGTAGGAAGGAAACCAATTGGGCATTACATAAGCTCTTTATGCCACACAGCTTTTCATGACTTATCTTCATATATTTGAATTTTATGCAAACATATATGCAATATATATATGCATATTTGCAAAATAAGTTGCATAATTTTTAATTTGCATTATCCATACTTCAATGAAACATTTGTTTCTTTTGCTACTCTTTAACCTACAGCCTCCTTAAGGGAAAAAAACTGTCTGTTTAAAATCTGACTCATCCCATTAGTCTATGATATTTAGTGTCATCAGTGATAATAACACTTCTTAACTGGGCCCATTCCTGCAATTAATTTCCTGTTCACAGTTCCCATCAACTCCAATATGCATTCCAATATGGCTCCATTGCCAGATCTGAGCCTTATTAAAATAATACCATTTTTACTTTTTTTTTTCTGTGAATAGAAGGATGCTGAGAATGGCTAACTTCCTAAACATTATACATGTACACCCATCAACAACCCAGTTCTTTTTGAAAGAACTCATGTATAAAAATGAGTACTGCTTCTACTGCAGTTCTTTAAAAGTGACTTCTCTTTCATTGCAGTCATTTTGTTCTGCAGTAATGGAACACAATCTATTTGTGAAAATAGATGCACCTACTTTTTATTTACACATACTGAATTCTATACCATGAATTCTCCTGATTTTAATTATGCATAAATATTTCCCAGTGATACAGGAAACAGAGCTCCCCCCCATCTAGATTATGAACACTAGCATCTCTAAAGAATTTTTCTTTTTTAAGTGAAGATAAGTTACTGCATTAAAAATAAATGAGGTATTTTTTGTCAGTTGATTGGACACCGAATACACATAATAAATCACCAAGAGCATTGTATGTTAGTCTACGTGCTAACCTTGAGCTGCAGTTTATCTATTGCCTGCAATTCAGAAGACAATAAGGTATTTTATCCAATCAGCTGATCAGCTGAAGAAACTCAGAAGGCTGAAATGGCTTTGAAATACACAGGCTTTTAGATATCAAATTACCTCTGGAACCCTCTACCCAGAAGTAACTCGAACAAAACCCATTTGAAATACAGCTTCAATATTCAAAAAAATCAATAATTTAAACCACAGGTTGAACATTTTTACTGCTTCCACTGCAGACTGTCATTTTTTGAAATGAAAATGCTAACGGCACCAAAGGGGAAAGCTCCAGCCAGAAGAGATACATGTGTGCAGGCATGGATTGGCTAGAAATGCTGGTTTACTTTCCCTCCCCCAGTTAACGTTTATATAAGATCTCTTAAAATAAACAACTCTCATTTCCACTGCTTGGAAAAGAGAATGTTTTTCTTTGTTGCACTTGATGTTTCTATCCATGAGAGCTTAGCTGTATCAAGACACTTCACTGTAAACATTCATGCTGAATGCAAATACTACATCCTCAATTATGCTATTAAGTCATATTATTTTGAAACAGGCACTAATGTTGTAGGTTTGAATACCAGCTAGCACACTGTGAACTCTTGATTTATAGGTAGAAAAGCAGGAATATAGGTGATGTTATGTTCCAACATCTACATTAGAAACAGGAAGCAGTCCAGCACATCTTGCAAAAACCAAACAAGTATGGATGGTCCACTGCCCATGACACAAGCTCATTTAGGCAGAGAAATGGTTGGCTGACAAAAACTTCTTAAAAGACAAGGAAGACACATAAGGAAGAGACCTCGTAGGAATGTGAACCCTTGAACATAATTGAATCAAGCTAGACATGAGGATGTTGGACACAGAAGCAAATCTCTCCCCTGCATGAATTCAACTGTCAGACATATTCTCAGCAGAGTTTGAAATCTCTGATTCTCTTTCTGTAGAAACTGTTACTTTTGGTAACTTAAACACCATTAAATCCTTGCATTCTCTGGCACCAATGTTTTAAATTGTGTTTAAGGAAGAATGCAAGAAATACAAAAAAAAAGCCACCCCAAAAGCAAAGAAATAAACATCACAAGACAGAGCTTATGTATCTACAGGTGTGTGACTCCCAACACACACTGTGAACAATTTTTGTTACAGTAGCAAAGTGTCACTTTTAGTACTGACGAGTGGCATAAGAAAGAAGTTTTAAGATTGATGGTTCTTGGTTTATCATTTTAACACTTTACTCTCAAATATATTCTTACTTTCTCTTTCATATATTTTTAGAGTCCTCTCCAACAGTAGTGTTCAAATGGAAGAGAAAATATAAATTGTATTATGAAAGTAAAGCTGCTCAAGTAAAGAAAACTATGCATTTGGATACATACAGTATTACTGTAAAGTGATGATTAAGTTTGCATTTCCAGGTTAAACTTTCTTTTTCTAGAAAAAGAAATTATAATACTTTTATGAATTTGTTGGATGATAGATTTGTTCATTTTTAACCCAAGATAAAAGGAGATTTTTAGCCCAGAATAAGAAATGACAAAAGTATAACCACTTAAAAAATGTGACACTTAATGCATACTCCAAAAATTTGGACACGGACTCCAATTCTCTGTTCTCCTTAAAGGCACAAAATGACTCTGGATATCAAACAAAAAATTCCATAAATGTAAACAAAGAAATTAATCTGAGTTTAAATAGATTCAAATATAGGAAAATAAGATTTTGTTTATTTATGTGTTTAAGATCTGCATTACCTGCATGTAAAACCAGGTACTGCCGTAGATTTAAAATATATCTCCTACATGAGAGCAGCAATCAACTGACCTTCTGAGAACACTGCTCTTGGTGGCAACACAAACAGAATAATTAAAAATCCAGTAGCAACTAGAAAACCAATATTCATCCTCTACTCAACTCTTGCAAAGTTAGGGAGGAAAAACAAGCTCTTCAAGTTTGTGCTGGAGTTAAAGGATTCAGGCTGTTACTGATCACCCTGGGGCAAGAGCTCCAAGCATATGCACCAACAGTGTTAGGTGAACTGCCAGTATCTCCTTCCACTCCATCCCAGTGTACAAAAAACAGTCAGTATGGGCTGGGTGCATTTTTAATGCCCTAATGAGGCACTTGCAGCATTCAAGCCCTGAAGTTTGTCACTACTGACAATATTTGGATAGATTTAAGACCCAGTACCATATACCATGGACTGGCAGTAGGTTAACCTTGAAATATAAAGCATGGATACTCATTGCAGAGTTTGTATTCAGAAAATAAAAGGGGTGTAGGCTTCTGGTTCTTATCTCCTGTTGCAGCTACGGGCTAGAATGGAACTGCATCCCTGAGCCGGAAGGACTGATAATTCTCTTTCTGTAGCCTCTGGATGTTTCCTCTAACGATCCCAGCACTACTCCTATCTTGTCTGCATTGACTTTTGCTCAGCATGCTCTCAACCATGCCCAGTCTCCCACAAACACTGAACAATGCAATCAACTGCTCCAGCTAAATCAGCTGAGAGTTATAAAGCTGAGTTTCGACATATTGAAAACACTTCAATCAATGTCACTTTACTAAACCTTCTCTCTGGCTTGATATACACATTAAATAAAAGGGTGCAAACAGGAACCCTCCTGAACTGAGCAGGGAGAGAACCATCACAGGCAATAAACCTGAACATAACACTGACAATGTGCTGACAGCATGCTCCTCTGACTCCATTGTTTAAGCATGGAGGCTTGGAAGTGGACAATGAAGATGCTTTGGGACAGAATGCATTAGGGAAGTTGGGAAATGTTCCCATTTTTGATAGATTACACAATAAAGCACAGACATATGATAAGCTGGAACTGCATATAAAAAAATAGTATGTTTAAAAAACCAAAATGATTTCTAAAAAGAGTTGGTCATTGATGTATCTAACAGCAGCATTATTGCCATACAATTTTTATTATAGATTGTGATGTTGCAGTAGGGCTTTACATACGTACATTTACTATACCATGTGAATCACCAGAAACATGCTTTTCTCTGTTTGTGTGATTTATTAAAACATAAATCATAATAGCATGTGCCAGAAATTCCTTCTGAAGGACATAATAAGGTAACAATTATCCTCTGAACTCGTTTCTTTGTCTTCAGAGAATAAAATGCATTAGAATGTATCCATTTGCTGCCCCATGACAGAAAATGAAAGCAAGTGTGATGGTTGCACCGTATGCTTTCAGTTCCTGCAGTTGGCTGGTGAAGTGAGCTTTGTTCCTGAATGTGCTGTCAGAGACAAAAAGAATACTTTCTCCAATCCTTTTAAGGAATAATCCTTAGAAACAGTAAGGAAAAATTAACTGAAGAGGTTTGGTTTTGCATAAATGAAAATGGATATGGAAAAAAATATACATGCAAATATCAAATGTAAACTTGAAATAGAATTTATTTGAAAGACAATTACATACATAGGGCCTCCTTGTATTGTTTTGACTTGAATCAATGTATTACACCTTTTTCATTTTATGCAACAATTCACAGGATCTGATGCAGGGGAATTGTAGCATTTTCTTCTGTGCAAATATACACAGAGGAGCAACGTTACAAGTATTATTATAATCCCCCTCAGAGAAGGTTTAAGGTCTTCTAGATCAGCTTGTGAATGTTTGGAGTCCTGTGTCTGATGACTGGCACATTGAGAATGCTTAGTGCACCATGATTTTGCTCAATTATTTTTGAAGGAAAAATCATAAACAAAAATTTATAATACACAGGGTGCTACATAAAGACATTGTAAACTGTGCAGGTGCAGGAACGTAGAAGCAGCAAGATCAGGGCATAAAAATGGTTTTATTAATTCAAAGAAAGTATAATTTACCCTCTCAAATTTTGATTTTTTTCTTAAAACATTCTATTTCTATGGGAGAAGAATTATATTTGTGGTTTAAATTTAAAATAAAAAAAAAGGAAAATCAACAGTTTTCAGCAGCAATCCAGATCTGGAATTCACTTCATTTTCCTTTTTTTTTTTTTTTTCAGGAAGACACTGTGCCTGAGCTACATTCTGCAAGTGCTTGGAAATAAAAAGATGGGGACCTCTGAATCAAACGTAATTTACAAGAATCCAAGTGGATATTAGGTTTCACTTTTCTCGAGTGACACAAGGCATTCATAACAAATAAATACACATACACACACACTTTCTTTGGTTTAGCTCATGATATAGAAAAGAGCTATTTTTTTTCTTAGATTTTGCAGATTTGTAACTCAAAATTAAATCACAACATCATATGAAAACCCAATCCTGTGGTGTGCTATTCTGATTCTGTGGGAAACTTACATTTGCAATTAACTTCCAGAAAGACCACACATAATATCATTTTACTAAATGAAAAATTTAAATCACAGCAAATTGATGCTTTACTGAATTTGGTGTCTGTACTCCTGTACTGTTCAGGTTCTCTCTGCTTAATATTCCTGACCATTTCCATTTGCTTTGGGTCAGAATCTGGAATCTAGATACTTTCATTAATCATATTATAGTTATGCATAGTGCATATACATTTTATTCAGAGCACCCTTATGACCTGCTTTTACTCTGTCACATCTAGGGATGGACAAAATGCTGACTAAAGTGGATTCAGAATACCACATATGATGGTTATGATGGTCTGCGAGCATCCTTATTAACAGCTACACTTTTTCAACATCGATATACATGACCTGGGAAACAGTATCATTTTCTGATTCCACTAAAAAGATCACAATACAATATTTACTGACATGGTCAAATCACACAGTTTGATGAAGTTCTTTACATGAGAATTTTGATACTCCGTGTTTATCTAAAGTTCAAACTGACTAAAATATAAGAGCACACATCACTGCTTTTCTAATATTACATGCTTAAACCTCATTTTATTTACAGCTTCCAGTAGCTTTCAGCTAAATTCCTCGTTGCACTCGCTGCCACGTAGCTGGAGAAGGCTAACAAACCCCTCCGTGTTCACATGACAACCTTTGTGCAAACGCATCCTTATTCTGTCATCTACTGGCAGCGCGCTTCCCAGTCATGTTCTCTGCCAGTCCTTACCAGTTTGCCAATTACACAAGCTGCTTCCCAGACATCAGACAAAAATTCCATAAGACTGCTGTGCGAGCGTACCCTAATTAACCATCAGCTTAATTAGACAATTTACTGTGTAATTAGCAGGCAATTAGTCAACACCTCTCAGATCTTATTGACTGCTGTGACAGCCTTCCTTAGTCTACACATTCCCATACGCTTCCACGACCATGATCCCAGCCCTATCCTGTACAACAGCAACCCTTGCAAGGGAAGGGAAATCATATTACATAACAAGGGAAGAGGGAGAAAAATCAATATATAGCCTGTTCATTTATTGAACTGTATTCTAGCCAAGACTTTCTTTTTTTCTGAGAAGGTCAGCTGCTAACAAAGAAATATCCATCTCTAACATTAGGTGACATCTTTTTCATTTATAATATGGTTTAGGAATTCTATTTTTTTTAACTCTTATATTGCACTAAATTATCAGAGAAGTCAGACAAGCAGAAGGTAAAAAAAGTTAATTTTTAAACTTACTAACATATTGTAGGTTTAAATATATGGCCGAGAACAGTGAAAAGGTGCTGGTAGTTGCTTTTGAAACCTATAGCTATCATTGTAATTAACTGCTTCATAGTCCAAAATGCATCAGGAAAGCCAAAACAGATTACTTTAAAGTATAAAAAGTCAATACTCAATAATAATTCAATAACATTAGAGTAAGTCAGCAGAAATAATTAATTTCTGAAGTAGTATCGAGTCCTCCGCACAAATGTAAAGTTGTATGCCCTTATAGTACATCACGTGAGAAGTTACAATGACTCAGTGTGGAACTCCCCACCCTGCAGGAGGTACTGGGCATTCCTGCCTGAAACTGAGGGTATATAATCTTGGGCTCTTGGGACTTCTGGTACTGCTCGTCCGATCCAGAGAAGGATCAGAACCTTGACCAGACTGCGACCACCACTCTCGACCAGACTGTGATCACCACCCTCGCCAACAGGTTTTCCCTCTCCGTTTACTTTGGATTCAGGGGGACCATGTGGGGCTCAGCACGGGGGCCCAAAGAACACCACTCCGTTCGTGCCCCAGGGTGCTGGGTTATAGATCTGGGGTTTGTGGGTTAAAAACAATTGTTTGTCCATATAATTGTATTTATTGTATTATTTTTACTAAATTGCAACTCTGACAAGTTTTGAGTTGGGTTCATTTCTCCTGCCAGTTTACCTTTAAACCATCACAGTATTTCAACATAAGAACTCGTCAGGTTTTATAAACATATGGGACTTCATTCTGCTTTTGCAGCAACGTCAATCAGGAGTAAATGCAATTGTATCACCATGAGATTCAAAAATCAGCTCTTTGCTTTCTTAACTTCTTGTGTGGGCAAATCACATGTGAAACACAGCCTTACCAGTTTCATTTACCAAGTGGGAACTCAAGACCTCAGGTGACTCGAGCACTTAAGAGAAGGGTATTGTCTTTACATAGAAGCTACACTTGTATAACCAAAAATTCCTCTAGAAGTGATTAAGCTAAAACCCTGTAAACTCGTGTGTGGAAACATATGCCAGTTCAGAGCTAGTTACATCATTTCAGCTAATGCCTACAAACTTCTTAACACAAGCTATATAGCACCACATACATGCTTGACATCAGTCTAAGAGTGTCTGTGCAGAGTCAATTTGGGACCACATTTCTGCAAACATGCCGCAAGTTCCATGGTCCAACCAGGAATCTTGGGGCAATAGCTGCTACATGAGATGCTTCAGCTCTCTTGATGCAGAGAAGAGCTCTCTCTTCAGCTTGTCTTGATGCAGAGAAGAGAAGCAGGGCTGCCATTTAATGTGCACAGTTGAACCAAGAAACAACCAGCTGGTACCCAGGGTAGAAGGCATGGTCTGTTTTACTGCTGGAAGCAGGTCTTCCCCAATACATCTGCAGCCTTATCATGTTAGTGGGCAGAGGTGTGGTCCCAAAGGGTCACCTAGACTTCTACAAAAGCAACATTTGACCACAGCAATGAAAGCAGACCTCAGCAAAGATGCTGAACTGTAAATTAGAGCAGCTGAAGCATGAAGACCACTCTTTCATGTCCTGTGTTTTTTTATAATTAAAATGTGGAAATGAGGGAAAAAACCAAACCCTTGACACATGCACTTAACCAAATGCAGAAAGTTGAAAAGTCAATGACTTGACAGAACGGAAACTTCTGAATTCTATAATGGCTAAATAAAGATTTCATTGAACATCCGTGGTTACCTATTAAAGTGAATCCTGACAATTCCAAAAAATAGGGAAGTTTATGTCATTTATGCTAAGAAAATTCAAAAATGTTAAGTATGGCCTTATGCTGACATTATCTTTGATAGGTGTGTTTCAAATATAACTATTTGGAAAAATATAGTACAGCTTTTTCTAATAAATTATAAAATACATAAGTGCCACTTAAGAAAGTTATATTCAGTTGGTTGGCACAACACTAAAAGGTTTGCAACAAATCTGAATTGAGAATGGAACAAGTGTGAAAATTCTAAATTTCAGAATTATACTTGACAATTCCTAGCTTACATTCAAACTGCCTTCTTAGCTGAATTCCTTTTGGACACAAAATTATGTGAGGCATTGCCAAGATTACCAACAAACTTCCAAGGATGTAGAAAACAACCACAGAAAACTATAGCTGAATGATATTTTACACAAGTATGCTACATATTTGCTTTTCAAAATCCTCTTTATTCAGAATGTGATATTAAAAAATGCCGAGTACTTCAGATACAGCCAACAGAAGCTGCAGATCCTCAGCAGTTTTGGAAAATCATGCATGTGTGCTCTCTTTGTCTCTCTCTTGATAAATATTTGCAGGTATTTTCAGAAGAATGAGGTAAATAAAGCAAAGTTAGTAAAGAGCAAGGCAGTTTCTTCAATATAAAAAGAGATACTATTGTGATTTTTAATCAGTGTAAAATTTGCATCTATTTTGTTTGACCGATTGGCTAATAGTTGCACTATAAATAGAAATTACATCCTCTCTTAAGTACTGGTCACTACCAGAACAGCATATATTATGCTGAGCAGGAATGAACACTCCTACTTTTGGTAGCTATTTTTTTATAGAAAGGCATATGTACCAAAATACTCTGTGTTGCAATCTTTACACTCTTCCAAATTACAGTGAAACTGCTTCTCAGTTATGCCAATCTAAGTGCACTATGAGTTTCATTAAAATATGCAACAGTTTTCAGATTAAAAAATACCTTAAAGACTGATTTGAAAGTGTTTTATACATAAACTACCTAAAATATTCCAGTTCAAGGTTAATGATCAATTTGACACTTTGTATATGTATATGTACTCTTGCTACACTGTTTTAAACGACTGACTCCAGTAGAAAAACACAGGAAAGTGAAACAATCTCTAAATACTGTGTAAAAAATCCCCAGATGAAAAAAACTGAATTCTTAGACAGCTATAGAATTGAGAATCCTGTAGCCTACCAAGAACCAGTTTTGCACATATATCTCCTTTCACCTTTGATGGTCAGTTTTGTGTGCAGCTTTGAGGAAGATAAGTCATTGCCAGCCTAAAGACCCTATGGAACTTCTGCCACAAGCTCAAGGCATAAGGCATAAAAGTTACAGCCAAGATCACTCTGCTCCACAAGTGTGAATGGCAGGAAAAGAGATAACAAGGGAAGAAAATTGCTGATCATCTGTTTGTAAAAATCTGTCCCTTTAGCACAGATGAGGTTTACCGGCTCAGTGTTCAACACCCCTGCACAACAGATCCCTCTTTGTCTTCCACTGATGAATTGTCACACTGTGGTTCATGTCTTGAGATAACAGACTTCTCCATGAGAGCCCCTGTGCAAAAGAGAGACTCTCACTGCAGAAGAAGTGCAGCATTTATGTGATATTTAATGCTACAGGAAGAGTGGGACTAAACTAAATTTTTATCACAAAACTGTAAGAAGTTTTTCATTTCTAAAGTAGTAAATACAATCATAAAGAGAGAGAGAAACTTTTTTACAGATTGTTGTTTAACTCTTGCTTTAAAAATGAAGCTGGTTATCTTGAGCATTCAAAGTATTCATTGGCCAAAATAACCAGCCTTACTGATGGTAAAAACAGATTTTTAAATGGTCCAAAGTGCCTCACTTGCAAATTCACTGGTGTCAAGAGGCATGCCTGCAACAATTTAAGGCATACATCTACTTGGTGCAGATTTTAGCTGTGGTAGGAAGGGATTTGGCTTATCAATAATGACTTGGTTAAAGCTCTCAGTCCTGGGATCTTTGGCATCTCACTGTGTTCAAGCTGTGCTATATCTTTCTAGACTGGAATTTCTCCAGGATGAAGATGTGCCAAACCCCTACATCACCAGGTGCATGGACTGAAGAAAAAGAATGGTTAAACACAGCCTCTTCTGGTTCTTCAGACAGTAATTTTGAAGCTACTGAAGTTATTTGCTTTTAAAAAAGTCTCCATCCTTCTTTTTCTTTGGCCAGGGATAATGTAAAACTAAGTAGAGACGAAATCTGGTCCTTAAGCTGAACATGTCAGAAAAATACTTCTTCTTGGGAAAAAAGCACGAGTCTGTTTTCCTGCTACTTAATCAGATTCATAGAATTATTTGTTCCTTTTTTGTAACCAAATAACAGATTTTCTGTATAAAAATACTCAAGTAAAATACAATAGCACAACTACAGCATTTAAAAAAAAAATACAATCTATAGCATTTCCCTAGCACAGTCTTTCATCTCTCCTGTTACATTTTGCTGATTTTATGCACTGATCTAAAAAAATGTAAAAATTGTAAAACAATAAAGCTGGTATTTCTTATTAAAATTCTTTCAGAAGTATGGGACAAAATGAGGCACATAACAAACTCCTAAAAATATTAAACCTAATAATAATTTTAACACTTATAAAACCAAAGAATAACTTATGAGTTCTGTGTGCTAAGGAATCCTGTAAAATACCGATTTTTCTGTTCAAAAATGTAGTTAATAAAAGTTGTCTGATGCTATTTAGTAGAAAGGTAAACAGTCCTTTTTATATTTGACATTAACAATCTGATCATTTGTCTCCCCAAAGAAAGCCCATACAGCTTTCATACAGACCACACAATAAAGAATAGTAATATTTCTGTTTACTGAGATATCAACTGGCATTTCGTTGCAAGTCAATGGTCTATCTTTGCTACAGCATACTAGACCTCAATCTGGCATCTACAAATGTCAAGAGTATAAAAAAAAAATTATAGGATGGAAATCAAAAGCATGTTCTAAATTCCTAAAAACCAAACAAAGTTCACCTAGATATATTTGCTGCAGAAATCAGTACAATATTCAGCTGTCAATCTTGAAAAACAATGAGGGAGCGATGCTGTCAGTAGGACAGGATAATAACATTTCAAGCAGATGTTCAGGCGGGGCTCTAATTCTCACTGAACTCCCTTGGTAAGCATTTAATTTCTTTATCGTATGCAAGCTAGGCAAATTGTACTTCATCAAAACTGTATTGTGAAATATTAATATTTCATATTATAGCAAAACTCCATAGAATAACCTTTGTCATATTAAGAACATCAGAATTTCAAATGTCATGGTTCTGCATTTTAATGCATCTTAAATAGCTTTTTGGCTTGGCACCATAAATTATAACTAGTTTAATCTAAATTACTATGCTATAATATCATACAAAAATATACATTTTTTAATACAGATTCACTTATGTGAAATACTAATGTTATGGAAAACAATGCATCATTGTACCATGATTTTTTTACCACCTTCAGTTATAAAGTGAGGTGCACACAGTGCAAATGTACAGAGAGAGAACTAGTTGGAGTCTGAATATGTATATTGTAATAACAGCACATAGAAATGTGATATATACTGGACAAATTATTTAATTCTCATACCAGCAATGGTTCTTATTTAGAAAAGGTTGTGAAAATATATTGTAAAACCTACATCTGTGAACTGCACAAACATATATTATGGCTAGAAAGTTTTCTCCGCTATGGTTTAGTTCAAATTTAATCTAGCTTTAATTGTAGCTTTGTTTTTAAAATCAGCCACGCAACTTGCTCCATATATAATGAAAAAAATTAAAGATTAAAAATGAAGTTAGTCTGCATGTTGATTTCTGCTGGTTCTCATAATAAAGGCAACTGTTTCCGCATTATTGAAAGCGACAGCATCACAAATCAATGCATGTCACAACAAAATAAAGACAGATGTATCTGATTAATCAGAATTAAATTTTAGAAGTGAAGGAAGCATCTAAAAATCAAAGCAAACATTTCTGCTAATCCAGTTGGTTTTCCTCTTTCTAAACAGCCCATACCATGCAGTGAGAGAACAACAAAGCCTGAATTCAGCAATAAACCTCTAATTTCTGCTATAAACTCCTCACTGAGGTATTGAATATGGTACAGGGATGTGCACACTTCATATAACCTCTGACTTCTTTTGATACTATGTTTATACAAACTTTCTGATTACAGGTTTTAATGCAAATTTTGTGTACTAAACAGTACTCACTAATAAATTCTAAGTAAATAAATCAGCTTAGTATAGAACTTCTACTAAAAACCTCCCACTCACAGTTACTTGTTTAATTAAAGCAGTATCTCTCATTCTACATGTAGTTTTCCCTAAAAGAAGTAATAATTTTTCAGTTTCAGTAATAATTATTCAGTTTCTGTGGACTCTTATGATGTGCACCTTTCCCATTTCCCTATGATATGCAGCTCCCCCATTTCCCTTCAATAGCTTGCAAACAGAATTCACAAATAATATGCTGGACAGAGTTATCTGAATAAGACAGAAATACTATTTGAACCAACAGAGCAAAGAGCTATTGATCTGCAGTCAAAAAGGGAAGACATGAATATAGAAAAAGGTGTGTGAAGGGACACTTTTATTCTGCTACCATTTGTCTTTCCTACTGATAGTCTATTTTAAAAGCAGTTATTCTCATTTATTCCGTTATTCAGCATTTCTGGAAGAAATCAAATCTACTTGATACTAAAGCAGCTGAGCAAAGATGTTTAATTTAGTAAATAAAATTCTACAAGTCACTATCTCCATCAGATATCTACAGACACATACAGGTACAGTACCCTGTAACTATTATTTGCATAATGCTATAATATCTAGTACATTCTAAAATATTTAAGAGTGCAGTATACTTTGAGGTATAAATACTCTGAAGAAATTTCTGAAGCTATTTCTCATGTTAGCTTTTTTTTAATGTTTCAACAATAGTACCGTAGTACGCAACAACAAACTTTTGCTGAATCACTCACAGTTGAAATCCTCACCCTACAAACAGAAAATGCTACACAGGTTGTCATGAAGACAATCATGTAGCAAAGTATGTAAGTGTTTAAAAGGGAACGAGCATGGCGTGACACAATGAGCTCTGTGCTAACTCCCTCTGGGGCAGCATGTGAAGCTTTCGAGGTGAAGCCATGACAGATGAGGACTGGAGAGACTAGGGGAATAAATTATGGTCCAGAGGCTAGAACTCCAGCACTGCTACCCAACAGTTCCTCTAAACAAGGCAGTAAGGCCTCTCATAGGTGGAGGGGATCTCTAGTTTAGTATTTTAGAAGAGCTTTCTTTGTCAGATGGTGAAAGAGGGAAAAGGAGTAGTAGTTCATATGAAATAAATTCTGTCTTATGAGAATCACTCAGTTCTTCAGTCTGAGTCCGTCTTATTTCTGTCCTTGGATCTCCTTCTTCCAAGATTTATCATGTTTTTCTCTCTGACCTTATTCCATTCCACTGTAGTTAATGTATGGAAATTTGTGGTTGGACTGTATATGCTTTTCACAAGCTATATGTCACTCAAATTTAGCCTTCATCAGTCACTTTTGCTGAAGTGCCAAAGGGAAGTCACTCATTTCCACTATCAGTGTCTGAACACAGTGGCCAATTCAGTCATTGGCTCTAGAAAATGGAGAATTTCTCCTGCTGCTAAGCTCCTCATTGCCACACAGGCACTATGCATTTAACTATTGCAAACAAGAAGGAAGCCCACAAGTTAAGTGTTACTGGGACAGATAAAATAATTAGACAACAAGAATGAACACAAAATCCTGCTTGCATCACATACAACCAAGGCTGAAGTGGAGGAGCTTCAGCTGCCAAAAACTGTGTCTAGCAAGCTCTCTTCCTCCCAGAAGCTCTTCCACTCTTGGGAACTGTACTGTCTGGGGAGCAGCTCCTCCTCTTTCCAATGATTCTGCAGGCTTAGACCAGGAAATCTTTGCTCCTGGTCCTACTTTCATTGGTACCACAGCCCAAGAGACCATTCTGCTCCCTGCTGAACATTGCACAAGATCTATGTCTACATAATCAGAAGCTAAGATTAAAAAAAAAAAAAGACATAATGCCAATCTATAATACTTCAAACTCTCTACCAACAACTTATTCTAACGTTAAGTCAACAAGAGCAGTCTTTCTGTAATACTCTGTTCACATAAGAAGTGCTGTACTTCACTGAGCTTTTCTTCCCATTTGAAATGATTATTTTTATAGCATTAATTGCCATATAACTACGATAAATAAAAGCAAATTTCTTTCTGCAGCACCTCTCAGCCAAGCATCTCAAATCATGTCAAAAATACTAAGGTTTAACACCCATTGGAAGTACACTACTAGGAAAAATACAACAGTGGAAAAACTAAGTAGTACTTGGATGGGACACAGTCCTACTACACACAGCAACACATGATTCAAGAGTTGAGGCACAGAGAAAGTACTGCCTCCTGCTGAACATCAGAAGGTAGCTTAGCTAGAAATAACAATCACTGAACTAGAATTCAACCAACTTTTCTGAATTTATTAAATTAAAAAACAAGTAATATCAGCAATATTTTGCATCTTATTGCAACAAATACTAAAAAAAACCTTGAAATATCTCCATCTGAGTCACACCTCAGGAGCATGGCATACAGTGGAACACTTTGCAGTCACCATTTGAGAAATGACTCAGAGTCTGCTGCTTAGTGGAGCACCAGTATCACTTCCTACAACAAGCACATCTTTCCTCCTGAACTCCCACCCAAGCTGGAACTCAGCCTGTGTCTGTTTAGCTCTTCAGATGCACAGTAATCAACATGCAGTCTGGCAGGACTGCAAGCATACCAGCAATAATACTGATAAATAAATAAATCTCAGTACTTGCTACGGGTTGCCTGTAGCCCAGGCACTGAATAATTACAGCTGACAGTATGTTATACATGTAAGTCAGTTGTAAACATATTTGAATGACAGTTATGTCATAAAAAGTATTTTAATAAGAAGCCTCGTGAAGTAGATTGGAATCTCAACTGCAATGTAGAGGGACACCTACTTCCTTAAGGCTACTTCAGGTGTAAGTGACAGTAGAAGCCAGTCTGACATATTTTACAGTACACTGTGGCAACACAGCTCTTTGTCCTTAGACCTTCCTCATATTAGAGGGCCACTCACTATAGCTAATTCACTTGTGGTACTTACCCATGTACAGGTGGCAGAGGAGTAAATCTAGTTTTTCTCTTCTGCTAAGGTCTCCATCCATCACTACACTTGTACATCCCATCTCTGAACCAATAATAAAAGACCCTTGTTTCTAAATTAATCTCAAGAGCTTTCTTCAGCCCACACTACTGTCTGTCACTGGATGACAATACGTTGCAATTATTCACAGTTACTTAGGCCTATATCTAAGGATGTACCTTTGTTCTTCTTCTTTTCTCTACAAGTTAAACTATATCTACATCCCAGCCCAAAATCTGTTTCTTTTCTCTGTGATCTGTTTATCAAAGCTGTTATTTTCTTTCACTGTCTTAACTTCTTGCTCACTCTCATTTTGCCATTTTGAACATAGCAACAAGAAATCCATCTTGAATGCAATTCTCAGGCCAAACAATCAATTACATGTTTAAATCTACACAAAATGTTTTATTTAAGGTGCCACACTGAGTCATAGCCTTCAAGATTTAATTCTAATTCCTTCATCTTCCATTACATTACTGAAGGCCAATGTCACTGTGCTACAAACTGCTTCAGCACAACTGCTCGTCTCCATAGGCTTCTTTTATGTTGCCTCCATCTTTCTCTTCCATTACCCACCCAGCTCCACCTTGCAGCCTCATTATCATACTGCAACTGCAACTCAATTTCAATGGCTTATCTTGGCAGCCCCTGGCACAGAATCCGTCTTTCATGAGTTGTGTGACAAAGCTGTTACTCATTCCCTTTGCATTCTGATCGTTTACAGAAAACACTTGCAGTGCAGTATTTTAAAAAAAAAAGATTCTTACACTTAATAGGTGGCTAATATTAAAAGGTGGGGGAATAAAGGGGAAGGATGTAACAACAAACAAAACCAGAAATTGTGTCACTGTACTGGTGAACCTCCCAGTCTAGTCAAACTACGCAATGTATCATACCCGTTCCTGCTATCTTTATGCTAGTTGGATTCAACAGTGTCATTCCCAAAAGACTCAGATTTTTCAAATAAACAAAGAAACGGTTGCACACGAAATACACCTTAAAATATTTTCTTACCTTATCCAAAGAGAATGTTTTAGTGACAGCAAAGCCCCACCCAGCTTCAAATGCTCTTCGAATCATTGAAGAACTTGTAGCAGGAGTTGCACTGGCGAGGCCAAAAGGATTTGGAAACTTCAGTCCAGCCATTTCTACACTGATATCTACTAAATCTATGGGAGTATAGAAGAGTGGTAGTTCTGGAACCATAGATACTGCAACACCGTATAAGGACTGTAAAAAAAACCCAAACAAAAATCACAGAATTTTTTGCTGATTAATTTTTATATAATTTATTATTAACACTGATAAGAGAATAATTAATATACAATAACCCAAAGTTTAGGTATTTTATTATGCGTTCAGACCTGCAAAGCAGTAAAACATGCAAACATCTGCATATGCAACATCTTCTGCCCAAATAGTATTCATGCTGAAATACTATGTTATGCTGGAAATAACTGAATAACAGTAGTAGTAGTAGTAATAATAATAATAATAATAATAATAATAATAATAATAATGAAGAAATAGTTATTTTTCATCTAAAGAAACACTTATTTTATATCCTGTACTGATAGCCTGGTTCAGTACAAAGGTTTGTTCAACCTTTCTGAACAGCCAGCTCTGTCCCCTACAGCAGCCAGCAGCAGTGAGATTGAAAAAAAACCCAGGGTATGCCAACAGATTCTTTTTAGTTTTCTTCCCAGGTGCCAATCTAAAGTGTAGGGAATTGTGAAAAATGAGGGAAGGCATCATGTGGAGGATCACTCAGACCTAACTCAATGTATTTTGAATCTCTGCACCTTTTCCCCCCAGTTTTAAAGATTTTCTATAGCCTACACATCAGCATACCTGTCAATATATGCAAAACTATCACTGGGTTTATACTTAATTGCATTAGTATGAATACTTCAAGATTGACAAAAGTTAGACTCTGATTTGGGATCAAAGAACATCATACACATTATTGCTGTGCCACCACAGCCACTTTTGTTTTCATTTTAGACAGTCTTTTGCCTGAAGAGTCAGTGAAAAGCTTTCAATGTATATGTTGCATTTAATACCATAAAAATTGCAGAGAGAAAAATCTTTCTCCATGTATGGATACTGAACAGCATCCTAATCACAATGTGGTGGGTAGAATTTAAATCTTTGCTCACTCAGATGGTTGACTCAATAAAATCACAAAGAAATAAAGCAGGAATTTCCAACACAGAGAAGCCCTACACCATCTGTGTTCCTAATAAGTCACAGCTAAGATCACAGTAGTTTCTTCTATCCTTAAAAGGAAGATTTCTTCATCAGGACTACTCGAGGTATGGGGAAGATTCTTCTGTAACAGAGGAAAACCTCAGCCACTTACAAATTGCTACCTTTGGGGATTTTGTTGGGGTTTTTTTAAGAAACTTACTTAACCCATTTTTACCTGTGAAAATTAATAAGCACTGACAAAATGAGGAGTTTTTTGTTTGGTTTAGTGCCTTTTGCTTCCTAGACTGGTCAAAAACCTGAGACTTAACGTGCCTGTTTGGTTTTGGGATTGCCTGCATTCTAATCTCAGTATTCTGATTCCTCAGACAGAGAGGGTACATTCAGGGGCCAAATTTTCTGATGGCTTAAAAGTTCTGAAAGTAGTGGAATTGTCCCAGCCTGAATGATGTAAACCTGAATGGGTCCCTAATGGTGGACATTTTGAGAAATGTTAATTTTTAAAGATGCCTAACACTTGGGATAAAACTTGGTTCAGTGTCATGATCTCTCTCAGCTAGCAGCCAATGTAGTTACACTTCATAAAAAGCCAAACATCCCCCATTGCTTCCCTCCTAAGTGCTCACTGCTTCCTCTACGTCACACTCCACAGAGTTATTTTTTTACACCAGGAGAATCTGAGTTATTAGAAAATCAAAAAGCCTGGCATTCTACGTCTCAAAAGCTTTTGTTAAATGGCAAATAAAAGCAGAAAAAAACAAAGAATCAAAAAGTATTTTTTTATTACTTTGGGTTTGATTTCATATTTTTACCTTTTTTTTTGTTTTCTTAACTAATATTCCAACTGCAAAATGTTGTTTGCAATGACAAAACAGAACTTCCTGGATCACACAGTTGAAATTAAAGCATTTTTAAAAGGCTAGCACATTTTTTGTCTCCTACATAGTTTAATGTATGGGGAAATCTGCTGAAATAAACACTGATACACTAAACTCTTAAAAAAATTCTTTGATTCTGATTCTGTAAGAATGACAGTAAAGAAAGACAAGGAATAGTGTTTGGTCAGCTCCACTCCATGCACACATGTGAGCAATAAACCTAATTTTACAGTGTGAATTCATTTGCTATCCATAATTGTTCAAATGTTCTCTGTGAATACATTTCAGCCTGTGGATTGCTTATAAACTATTCATAGCTTGTACAACTGTAAATATTGATTGCTACAGACAAATAGGAAGACAGTGCTGAATATGCAGCTTAAGTTCCATTGTACTGTTTCTTTTCCTAAGCAGGACAATTATATCTCTAAAAATTGTTCTCACCAACACCTATGTGAAAATAGGCCTTGCCTCCTGCATTCCATCATTCAAACTAGTCATAAGCCACTTCCCAAACTATATGTAGAGGTCCATTTTTCCTGCTTTACTTTCCTTCAAAAGAGCAAAACCACAAACAATTCCACTCAAACACACCCAGGTCCCACAAAATGTACCTAATGGTTTGTTAATGATGAAGTGACCCAGGTGGAGGTGGCAGGGGGAGGATTAGAAGACGTTTCAATGGAATAAACCAAGTATTTAAAAATGCACAGGGGCAGGACACAGCTGAAGGTTCAGTAGCCAGTGGCAATACATCTTTTCAGATTTATTTCCCTCCTCCCTATCACTTCATTTTTGCTCTATTTATTTTTTGCTGCTTTTTCCTTTCAGCACGTTTATAAAAGAAATAAATTTACTAAGTCTTGATGCATTGTTTTCTACAAAGAAAAACTTTCAGCTAGCTAAAATGTTATATAGCTTCCTGAAAGTAAAATCATCTCTATAATGAAGGATTTCTCTGACGTTGCACAAACAAATAGGAAAAGAAAGCCTGCAGGCAAGGGTTTATTTATAATAACTCTTCCTTTGATTTTTAGAAGTAGAGGACAAAAAGTGTGGCCCATTCTTCCTCTAATTTGATGCCAACCAGTTGAGCTAACAATATTGCAGGTACTTGTTCCAATCATGGCAATTTCTTGGACACTGGAACAGGGTGGTGAAAAATCCACAGTATGTTGCAAACAGTAGCCCTACCTTACCCTACCCAGGATTTGCCTAGAGGCAAATGCATGTGGTCTGCAGTGCAGGGCTGAGAGACAGGAACTCAGCTTTAGACCCGATACAATTTTTGACATAAATTTCCTTCAGATGGAGAAAATTTTTAACCAGAATGCTATGGTCTAACTCCATTTCCCATACTTTAACAAAGATAGACTGTGAAAGCAAGTAGTTGTATTACTGTTATTTTTCACAGAGAGTCTTTGCCTCAAATCCTACTGCCTGGAAGAGTTTTCCTGAATACTTTCATCTCACTCCTGCTTTCTCCGTTTTTAAGTCTGATCTTAAAACATGTCTTTTCTCCCTTTCTTCTTCTAGCCTCTCTCCAATTATTTAACTTTGTGGTAATATGTCTATGTTATTTTGTACAGTCTATGAATGGTTGTGGTAGGAAGGGATGCCTGAGGACCATCTAGTCCAACACCCTTGCTCAAAGCAGGGTCAACTAGACCAGGTTGCTCTGGGTTCTGTCCTGTTTGACAAAGATTTTCTAAGCTCATTCCTGCCTTTCTGTTTCTGTAACAGACATAGTGCTTACTCAAAGGCAAGTAACTAAAATACCAGGTTTCCTGCACTTGCCTTTAATCCATTTTTTTTTGCAAATGGTACTTCGTTATTTGTCTGCATGCTAATGTTTCATATGTTGTTCTAGCTAAACAAAGGGATGTTCATTTTTGTCCTGTGGTTGTCCTGAAAAGAAACAGACAACATAACTAACAGCTTCAAATACAAGCTTCCTGGGAACTACCTAACTCTGGTATTGATTATGAAATACTGTACATTCATGCATGCTCAACCTGAATGGTCAATCTTCATAAAGAATCAGCAAGAACACTCCTCAGATACAAAGTCGATATATTTTCTGACAGCATAGGTAAAGAAAAAACAGCAAATATACAATAGTGTTTCAAAATAACACAGTGATGTGTTCAAAATTAATACTGAATAGTATTAAGTGCAAATTACATCAATTGAGATTCAGATCTCTATTCTTTAAGTGTATCACACATTTCAGTCTAGGAAAAGTATAAAAAAACTGTCCACACTGAAGAGATTACAGTAAAGAAAAAAATAAGTTTAAATAAAAGAAAACTTATTGTGAACTAGAACAGAAAAGTCACTTTTAAAGGGGGATTTTAGTGAGAAGATGGCAGCTTTACTGCCATATATGGGAAAACACTCCACAGGTAAGTGTATGAATACAGCAGGAGTGAAGCATTAAGGTTGGCACAGTCATCCAGGAAGAAGATACTGGAAGCTATCTTTGCTCTCAAGGCAGGCACAGAAAATTAGAAATTAGTCCTGCAATAATTGTGAATTACCCTGAATACAACCAATATACTATTAAATCCCATTCACTCATCAAAAAGAAATGAATGGTAGCTGAGGCATAGAAGAGAACAGCAGCCTACATTGCTTCTGCACAAGATCATAAAGCCAATGTCAGACAAAAGTGAAGGCCATTACAATTCCCAAACCAAATAAATCACTTAGAATAATTCATGGAATAACAAAAGAAGGCTGAACCATGCAAAAATGTTGTTAGTAGTAGACAGTTAAATGAATTGGGTTGATTCTGTTTTGATCTCTAATGACTTGCAAAAAATGGTTCTAGGAAGACTGTATACATTTTCTAACAGGTTCTACTACAACAATCCTTGGTTAGGCATTGACCGGTCATGTTTGTAGAAACTAACCTGACACAGCTGCAGACAACAATTTCTGAGATGAACCTATGCCTCATATAGTGGGAGGAATATGTTAAGAAGCAGGAGATATTTAGGCAACTAATGATGGAAAGTTTCCAGCATAAGAGCAGCCAAGAAGCTTCTGTAAATAACTCCCAGTTTTGAACATAAGGCATTTCTGCTGGAGAGTCCTTGAGTCTGGATCTCACGCTTCACTTGACCACGTGCCAGAGCTTGCAATGACTGGAGTTTCAGGGCACATATCAGGCCCATCTGTTCACTTAGCCTTTTGCCTGGAGTAGGTTGGGATACAAGCAGCGTGCTGTTCAAACAGTGCTTTCTGCAAGTAGTCAGGATCGTGGTTTTGAGTTTCAGTCTTTGTCATGGTCTTGGATTGGCTGAGAAATCCTATGGAATAGTTTTATTTTGATGAAGACTGCATTATTTATAGATCCTGGTGCTGAGACAGTTGGTGATTTTGGAAATGGCTACCTATTCCTGTAACTGAGATATAGATGGTATCAATGCATTTATTTAAAATTTAATGTGTACTCGATTCAGACACTAAGATCACAGGACAGTTGCCTACTTTAGAAGCTCACAATAGAGAGAAAATAAGGTAGCGTGTAAGGCTATTTTTTCATTTCCTTTCAGAAGTTTCCAGAATACAGAGCTGAGAACTGAATGTGTGCACACATGTGCACATAAAGGCACACACATGTGGCATGTACCTACCCCAACAAACATCAGGGTAATACAATCCTTCTCTTATCCTTCTCTAAACAATTTCTTTACAAAACAAACTCCCCTCCAGTCACTAAAATTTCTACCAGGTCCAAACACTGGTGAAATAAATTGCCAAATTACAGCATTCTGCACCACAGCAACCAGATTTTACAAGGGCTGCACATCCAAATAAATGCCCTTGGGCAACCCATTCATCTAACAGCTGGAAAGGTGACACTTGACATTTGGAAACTTTCCTGTGAAGATTGCTGTAAGGCTTTCCCATTAGCTTCCTGGTGAGACTGTAAGGTTGAATAAGCTGCCTTGAAACCTGCAAAGGGTAACGGAAATGCTCTAACATCACAAGTCTACTTGATTTAAAATTCTAATTCTCAAGCCATGACTATTCAGATTTTTTCCAAAGTATTAAATACATTCCAGAGAGGAGGAAGAAACCCAAACTTTGAGGAGGAAGCAAAGTTATAACAGAGGATTTTAAGTGATGCCTGTATTTCTAGAGGTAGAATAAGGAGACAAAAAGGAGGAATCACCCTCTCTCCCCCTATCATGGTTATCCAAATTCACTGTGCACTGGGAAATTAAGCAAGCAGATCAGGGACTAAAGATGTTTCACACTCAGCATTTTCATAGGGTCTAAGAAGGCAGGACACAAACAGTGCTTTAGAACAAGTGAGAAAAAATATGCACAGATACTAACAACAAGCTTTCAGTTGAAGTATTTTTAGGAAGTGAAATCAGACCCCAACAGCATGAAATTGCACAAACATGCAATCAGAGAGGCTTTGAGCAGATGGATGGGGGAGAAAGACATCGAGCTGTTACAGTCCCAACTTCAGTTGTTCAAATCTCTTTATGTGGGAGAATGAATCATGTACCATGTTTCTAAAAAGTTCCCTGCACTACGAACACACATTTTGTCAACTGGTTCTCCACATACAGGCTGTGTTTCTATCTCGGAAGATTCTCTACAGCTCCTCTAGACTTTTACTAGAAAAATTAGGGCAGAGGTGTTCAGTCAGCAACATGCAAGGAGAACCAAAAGGAAACGTGTGGTTACCAGGTTTTTCAAGTCTGTACCTCTTAAAGTCATATTTCTCAGGTAAATTCTCCTTTGCATTATTTTCCTCAGTGCATTCAGTGTTTAGTTTTTGTCAAGCTTTTGTATCCATTTTATCAGTCTCATCAGAGTAAACTTTGGTTCCAGTGTAGATAATCTGCTTTGTAAACTGTTAGTAAACTAAAAAGGTCTTTCCCAGGTAATAACATTGGCAGTATTTAGTTTTCACTTTATGCACTATTGGAAGATCTTGCTTCTTAATACTTATGGGCTCACTACTTTTCTGCAGTTACCCAATTAGGATTTCTACTCGCAGTGTCTATTGTGTAGGGAGGCTTGCTACCCTTGAGTGGAATTCAGACCTGGGGCCAAGAAAATGTTTCTTGGATTTAGTGTTAAGATAATGTAAGAAAGCTGGGTTCATCTACCCAAACTCAAGCATGTGATCCAAGCTGAATGAATCTGTAATGTTCGAATCACCAGATAATCTAGGTATTAGTTTCTCAAAACCTGTATATTTAATCAAACCCACAATGAAATTATTTTCAAAAGTATCGAAAAGCAGATAGAAATGGGAAAGAGAAAAATACTTCTGAAAAAAATCACCTGTATGTATCTGTGTATGTACCAGGAAGCTTGTTTTCCATCATTTACTGATTCCACTGTAGTGTTAGCAAGACCACCAATATCACCTCCTGCAAAAACCCAGGGTTCACTTGTTTGCATGGTTTCTGGATCTACTTCAGGAAGACCCCATCTGTTAAACTTGATAGGTGCCATGGCCTCTCTAACTGTAATTAAAGTGAACGACAAATATGTTAATGGAAGAAAGAAAAAACTGTTGCTAAAATCTGTCAAATATACGCTGATAACAATTAGAAAATGTAATTCTGAAAAAACACATATTTCAATAAAGTCAAAACCATCCTGACTGAACATTTAAACTCAGAACATCCTGGAAGAAAGGCTCACTTCAAAACTTGTTTTGCATATTAAGAATAAAACCATAAAACACAATCAAAATTAAATGTTTACATGAAGACAATATATTTTGTACCTTTTTCACTGCAATTCCTGATTCTTTTTTTAGAGCATGCATTAAGAGATCTTAATATTTTTCATCCTGTTAGTGAACAGTATATCAGGCATTCTGCACATGAAATATTATCATCTTTTAAAATAATATAGATGTGAAAATAAAAAAAAAATTATACTGTATGGCACATAAATGTCAATAAATACACATAAATGCTCAGAAAAAATATACTACTTGCTCTGTGTTAACATTTTAAAATTATTATAATCACGAAGCCCTTCAAAGTAGCTTAATTAAGAGAATCATGTTTTCAATAAGTATTTTTAGCAAATGTTGATGGTATTTATCAAAATAGGGGGAGTTATATAGGTTTACCTACAAGCACTGAAGATTCTGCAATAAAATGCAGTTTAAAATTGCAATGTCCCTCAGGGACATACCACTGGCAGATGCATATTGCTAAGGTCAATTAAACTGATGCAGTTGCAATGTCATATATGTAAAAGAGCAACCTGCCAGTTTAAGGCACAAATATTTCTCCAGTACAATGGGCAGAGTCACAGTATTGTCCCAGCGCACACCTCAGTATACAGCAAGCTACAAACACATCTTTCTTGCCCATCATAGTGCTGAGATTTTCTTCCAAGGCTCTGTATCTCCCTGAACCTTCAAATCAAATATTAGAAGTGTATTCCAAGGTGGGGGCTGTGTATAATCTGGGGTAAAATAACTGAACAGGAAGCAAGGTACAAACATTGTCACCTATTTGTCTCTCCTACGTTCTCCTCCTCACCCTTGACATTTACAGACATATACCTGGAGGACTTGAATTCAAAGTAATATTTTCCAACCTGTTTAGAAGCCAGAGTCACAGAAGACAGTTTCAAGCTGAAAGACTGTAGCAGGTTTCCTAGTACATGTATTTAACCTATCTAATTTCTCCCGCCAAAAACTTAAGAAATTGTTTCCTGTAAAAATGTTTAAATTACTGAAAATTCAAATGAAACACTACCTTGAGATTGAGACATTTTTCAGTCTGGAAAACAAGGTTTTTTGTTTGTTTAGGGACTTGCATTTTTTTTCTTTTAAATTGAAAGAGTGGATAATGGCTGATAGCTGTTTTATTTAAATGCTTCAGTAATATTTATAAATCAAAACATTAACTGTCTCTTTGTGTATCAGACTGTCAGTGCTTTAAGACAGCTTTTGATCATCTTATATTTGTCATATATAGGATAACATATTGCATGCAGTGGTACCATCTCAGCATGTGGTCTAGACAGTTCTCATGAGCTAAATACATACAGGCTTGTAAGGACATGTTTGGAAAAAACACAAAGGAAAACTTGGTACTGCAGGATTTGGTAGGGGGGATTTAATAGATGACTTCTTCTCTGAGACAGGACTGAACCACAGTAAAGGTGTTAGAGGACAACATGCTGTTGAAGAGGTAGTTTTTCAGAAGAAATGATGTAAAACTGGAAGTTCTGACTACCTATTTCATCTTGTGGAAAAATAGGGTATTACCTCTGTTATCCTGGATCTATTACATTTCTCAAATCTTTCTTTGAATTGCTTTTTGCTAAAATAGCTGTCTGGACATAATTATACCAAAAGCTTTTTGAGTGCAAAGAATGCCTAACACATCTTCACCTGAAACATTTCTCCAGGGCCTGAGGATTTGTCTGCCTGATCAGTATTTTTAAGACTGGGAAAGAATATTTCCCTGGTGGCAAGGCTGACATGGTATCCAGCAGCTATTTCTTTCTGTCATTTTTATAATCTCCAAGATTTAGGTTATGTAAAAAGAAAGGGATGGTTTAAAAGCATTTTGTATGAGATTTCCTAGTATCCTAACAATCTGGATCTGGTACCCAGTGCAACTGTGAGGCTGAAGGGACCACCCCCTACACCACCTGCAGAAAGAAGGGGAGAACTGTGTTCTTCACAGAGGGAAGTCCCTTCCTTGCCCCTGCGGGGGGTGAGAGAGAGTCTAAGTGCCAAGAGCCAAACATGAGCTTGAGGTTCTCTGCACTGGTAATTGACACTGAACAATAAAAAACTAGATACCTAATGTTTTCATTTTTGCATGATTTGGGATGGGGTAAAGAGCGTCTTTTAAAACCCTACACCCTCACAGCCTTCAAAATTTGAAACTAACATAGCTTTTCTCTTGAAAATTCAAACTACAGTCTCCTGTTTGTGTATTCCTCTCCTCCATGGCCTGGTGAGACATTATATATCATTTGAAAAGATCCTTCTGGATGAAAGACAACATACAATTTAATTACTCTAGTGCTATCAAGTGATGCTAACACAAATAACACTAAACAAAAGGATAGTGCTGAATATATATTCCAAATTTGTTATATTCACAGAGCAAACAAACACAAATGGAAATGCAGCAGCAAATTAGAGCATTTGCAGAAACAATATTAAAATATAAGTGAATACAGAAAAAATATTTTAATTAACAAAACAAATCAAATGGAAAAGATTCCTCAAATAAAGCTTTAAAAGTGAGTCTGTGTGTTTGACTGCCATGACTAATTATGCATCCATGTAATGTGTGTTCAATTTGGGCTTATTTAAATAGCAGAAATGCTCATTAGCTGCAGTATATCTGTGAAGCTTCAATAAACAGTTTAATGGTTTTTATGTTTAACCAATTTCATAAGTTCCTGTAATTTTAGCTTTAGTAGCTCATTAATGTTATTTTTGATATCCATCTTACAGAATTCCTTTAAAGTGAATAGTAGCATTACTTCTGAAAAATACAAATATACTGTAACTTCCTTAATCTAAAACATATAACTATAGCTGTCACATGCACCAACAGACTAACTGCTGACACTGCCCAGCCTAAATGCCCAGCAAACAAAGAAAGTCACAATCATGCTTCCCACATTCTCTATCCCACTATTGTACTGATTCAGGACTAAAAAGTGGTTTGACTGAATAAAGCTGGGTCCACTTATGCTGGAGAGGATCCTGCTGCAAGCTGGTACTGACTGTTTTCTGCCTGTCACCAGCGAGTAAATGGGTACTGATGTCTATCAGTTGAAAGAGCAGGATTTGTGCTCTAAGTTAGCAGGGCTTTAGAAGTCATCATGAAGCCACTTTTGGATATTGGAAATTGGAATCATTTCAGAGCGTGGAACTGCTGCACTCAAACTCATTCAGTAAACCTACTTGTGGAGAAAAATCCTGTTCCAAATGACTCAGCAGGAAGACTCCTATCTATTTCAATAGGAATCTTTTGAATCTATATGTTGCAGTTTTATATAACATTTTTTTACAAGTTGAGTGAATAAAAACCTATTCTGTTGGTGGAAGGCAGATGCTGTGCTACCAGGAAGATGCCAGGTCACCCCCATGGGCATTCCCAGCTTGGGTATCACAGCCTCTCTTCCTCCCCCCTACTCTTCCATTAGATAGTCAAGGCTTCGGTACTTTGAGGTTGAAGTTAGCTAGCTGTGTGAGCAGGCTGTATGAAGAAATTCAACACTCCTTCCAGGTTCTGGAACCCCTGGCTTCTGTGCCATTTTCAAAGGAAAACTAAAATCTTTTTCACTTATGAGGTCAGAGCTCTGCAAACATTTTCCGTTTTTCTCTAGCAAATGCTTCTCAAACTGTAGAAAAAAATATTAGGTATAAGTGGGTTAAATAATAAAATTGTAAACAACTTGGGGAAAGTTATCCTTGCTGTATGTTGAACTATTCTCGAGGAGCCTTCTGGGATTTGCTGCTATAGTTTCCAAGCAAGATGACAGTTGTACTAAAAGTAAAAGCAAAATATCTGAAAGTTGTGACTGATTCCCAGAATTGCAAAATAAAATTTTGTCCTTCAGTCACGATGCAATAGTCAGCTACTACCAAATTTTTCATAAAACATATTTTGGCTCACAAATAACTTACAATTTCTGGGTTTTTTTAGAAAGGTGGTATTTGGAGTTTGCTTGGATATTTTTGCATTTCTCTTTTTTGCCTCTCCAGGAAAATAAAATAGACATTATCATGCTAAGATTCAGTGTTCTGGTACATGGAATACTTCCTCTTTACTGCTGCCTGCTAAACAGTGTTGAACTAAGCTTACATTGCCAGTTCCCTATCCTGTCTCAGTCCCTTTTCTGCACTGCATTTGCAGTGCATTTTGAACAAGTGTACTATTTTCCATAATTTCTCCATGGTTCTCCTCAGAAAATCATGAAAATAAATCAGAATAAGGACATTTGTTCTAATGCAAAATTTTGCAGTCCAAAAATATTGTTTCCTTTGCTTATGAGAACAAAATATACAAGAAAAGGGTTATTCAAAGTTCAGACTCTAAAACCAACTGGATTGGTGGTAAGTAGGATGTTGAGGCTGCACACATAGCTATGGAGCGCACAGAATTATATTTGTGTATGTTGAGTAGTTACAATTCGGAACAGGGACAGAAGGTATTTCAGTAATTCACTAATATGTCACAAGTCTCCAAAGTAACAAACTAAGCAAAAAAGCAGGAACACAACGAAAAGTACAAAATTTCTCTCACAGCTCTTTGTTTATGTGGGTCAGTTACAATGGCTTGAAGGTTTTGGTAAGCAATGCAGTGAAAAAAAAAAAGCGTCTTGTGCTTGCAAAATCTGGTAGGTTTTTTTTAAGAAGAAGCAAAACATTTTTCTTACTCCATCTGCAGTAGTTTAATTTGAACAATTTGTTGGGATTTTTTTTATTCAGGAAAGTGGTAATTTTCTTAAAACAGTTTAGAAGGCAACTCTCCTGTTTTGTCTATTAGCAACTTCACAAGCATAAAATGGATTTAGGAGTCCATTTTTTTAAACTAATGATGCATTTATATGATTCCCAATAAGAGGTTGAATACCCACTAGAACTGTTGCTTAAAACCACAGTCAGCATTTTATCTTAACAAATGAAAAAAGACTAAATACCTACTGTGAATGCATGGTATCTCAGTTGCAAATTTAAGAGTTATCATGCAAGAATAAGAAACATCTTGTTGAGGATAATAGACTAGAAAAAACTTTCTAACCTACGAGTTATTTTTGGTCAGAACATCAGTCTCCCACATGCTTATGGTTCCTTATAAAACTTTCAAACATGAGCATGAAGGCTGCCCCAAACACTTTGATCAACTGGGATTAAGTTTGATTTTAATCACTCTATTTTTGTATCAGAAGAATCAGCATTTGACAATATTAATAGGACATAACCTGCTACCTTAGCCCATACCAATACTGCATTTGCAGTTCCCTGATGTACCTTATGAATCAGGTCAATTGATAGAGCTCTTTGTATGAACAGCAATTAACACGTTTATTCATCTGCATCTGAGTCACCCAGTCACAAAACAATTGAGATGGGAAGGGCCCTCTGGAGGTTGCCTAGTCCACTCCCTTCTTCAAAAGTTAGATCAAATTCCTAGTCAGATCAGTTTGCTCATGGCATTGTCCAGTTTTGAATACCTCTAGTATTTTCATCTCCATCTTTTGATGTAGAATGCCTGAATATTCCAATCTCTTGACTACAAAAATGTGCTTCCTTAAAAAAAAACTCCTCAAAAAAACCCCAAAAAACCCTTCAAAAAAAAAAAAAACACTCACAACAAAACACTAAGAAGATAAGATATTTTCGGTGTTGTTGTGGTTTTAAAGTTTTTTTTGGGGGGGGGTTGGTTTTATTTGGTTTGGTTGTGGGGGGGTTTTTTGGTTGGGTTTTTTTTGTGTTTTGTTTGTTTGTTTTTTTTTTTTTGATTTGTGTTTTTTGTTTCTTTGGGGTTTTTTTGTTTTCTTTTTCATTTCTTTTTGCTATGTATATTGAGGTAGCCTGGAGTTTTGGTTGTAATCCAGCTCAATGGTGAAAAGCAAATTTGATTTTCATTAAGACAGGTTTAAACAAAAACCAAAGATTTAAGCACCTGAAATAGTATGCTCAAAATAAACATTTTATGCACTCAAGTCTTAGTTTCTTTTCACTTTCACAACATCCAAAAACAAATGCCCTGCATTTTGCCTTTTAATTTGACTGCTATTCTAACAGCAGTTTCATCCAAAATACAGTGTGAAACTGAGGTTTTGCTACCCCCAAGGTAAATGACTCTCTTCTTTCATGATCAACTCACTGCATGACTTTGTTTCCGTTCCATTTCCTATTTAAAAACCTCACAACAACTAATTTTGACAGTGAATGCATACTAGGAAATACAAGACTAGCACAGTATTATGGCTAAGCAACACAGTCAGTTCAACCTTTTAACTGAAGTAATTTTTAATGTGGGAGAAAACAGAATCACTCCTGTATCATAGGGTCTATGAATCACAACAAAATATACTGACTGCATAGGCTAATACTGATTTACCACATGAGGTTCTAGAAAACCTTACAAAAAACCTAAACACAGGGTTTTTAAAAACAACATCAACAAAGTTTTCCAAAATTCTCATTCAATCAACTCCACTGTCAGAGTAGCTAATGAATCTCTTTAAGATTTAAAAAAAAAAAAAGAAAAAAATCTTAATCTTCTTCTCCCTGCTTCCTGGAGGTTCAACTGAGCCCTAAAACACGACCCACACAGATGCCAGAATTGCTATACAGCAATATGGCTTCAAGTGGAATGGGAGTGTGTTCTTTCCAAGAGACACAGACCATCTCGTGTGCCCTTCAGAGCAGGAGGCAGCTGCAGGGCAGGAGGCAGCCCTGAGTAATTAGCACCATACGTAGCTGGGTGCAGTTCCTGTCTAGGTAATAGCCTAGGCTGCAAGAACCTATCCCAAAGCAATAGTAACACACAAAAGATAGGACTGCTCTTGGAATTCACAAATTTTTAGAAGGACCAGGTTTATCCTTTTTGCTGAAGGAGAGAGTTTAGACTCTTCTCATGGTTGCACGATGGTTTACCATTGTATGCAATCGGGCTGGAGAACAGGAAGCGCTGAGTACACCATTCAGATTCAGACCCTGCTTAGGATATTTTAGATTTACCATTTTCCTCGATTAAAAAGATTCACAAAACCACATTATGCTAAGAAGTTTTATGGTCCTGTGCAATCTGAGGCACTTGCAAGTCCTCTGTCAGAGCATTTATACCCAAAGGACCCTGACAACATGTTACGGGCTAATTGGCTGGCATGGCCATGCACTGGAGAGGTAGGCACATGGATCACTAAGGCCTTCAGAACCTGCTAACCTTGATGAGCACCTCCAGGCTGAAGATCTATTCATTTCATCGATGTGTCTTCTGCTGCATCAAAATTTTTAATTTTTGAGGCATGTTTCTTGTATGTGTCTGAACTCTTTAAGTCTAACCTTGCGTCAGAAGAGAACGGTCTGAGCTCTGCTCAGTTCCCATGTTCTTAGCTCTACTTATATTCTTCATCTCTCTGCTATATGCAGACAATTCATTCAATCTCTGAAATGTCATCAATGTGACAATTTCTGTATCTTTAATATAGAATTATGTAATTTTTAATTTTTAAGGCTAAAGCTTGTGAAGTGCAACTAAGAAATATTGTATATGAGAGAAGTCACACATAGTATATGCACAAGTAATGAGTAATACCCAGATCACCTGAACCAGAATAATTAATATCTTAATTCCAGTTTAATTTGGCAGGTTAAAAAAAAAAGTTTAAGAGATCAGATCAGTTCAGCTTAAAGTTGTAATATAATGAGTTTCTCTAAAGTTAATTAGTGAGACCAGAAGAAATTCCCAATAGTATTCTTTGAGATCTCACTGGCACTGAGAAAAAAGAAATACACGTACTGAGCAACTGTACCTCTACTCTGAGTTCCAGCTCTATACAGCAACACACAGAAAATTGCTTTGTTACCAGACTGTCAAATTTTTTTCTAAGAGGTATACCTAAAAGACAAAGAAATTCCTGCGAAGAGGACCAGCAGTCACAAGCTGTGTAACCTCTAGAAGACCCATTTCACAGAACTGTCAAAGCACAGGAAATGGCTGCAGCTAAAATAACAATCAGCATTAGCAGAACGCATTAGTCAGGGTTACCTTTATTGTCACTTAAAATGGAGCCAAAGGCACTGATCACCACATCAGCTTTCAGACGGACAACCTGATCCTCATCTTCTTTCCAGTTACCATCACTGTCTTGTTCAGTTCGAACAAATTCCATAGCAACAATTTGTCCACCTTTAAGAACAACTTTCCGAGGGGAGAGGAAAGGCAGAAATTCACACTTCTCTTCTTTTGCAAGTTCCATCTGTAGAGCAGAAGCAATAAAACATATACTTTAACTATGTTGTGCTTTTATAAAAAAACCAAACAAACGACCCAGACATTTTTTGACTCAAGATGTTACCATGTATTCTTCTGTAGTAGAAGTCAGCTGCCTCCAGTAGGCAGTCATCTTATTATCAGCTTCAGAGCCTCCGATGCTATTAAATCAAGCATTGGCACTAGGTAGATTTTCAAGGGAAATATTTCTCCAATATATTTTCTTATTTTTCTGTTACTTTGAAGATATTTAACTCCTTTGAGGGCAAAGGAGTTACTCATGCAACTATCTGTGTCTTTTAAGAAGGGTCCTAGTATTACTTTGGACATGCCATGATTTGTGTTTACTGTGATTTTAAGATTTTATTAAATACTGACTACCATGTGCAAACAACAGTTTTCTGAGTGACAATCCAGACAAGATCTTCTGAATCTCTGCCATGGTAAAACTGCTTAAGTCAATCAGCATTTTATTTTAGCAAAGTCTTCAAAATTTGATTGTCTATGTTTACACAACAACTTCTTTTAACATGTAATATCCAACCTGACATGATTCTAGCATGGCCATTACATGAAGCTACTTTTATTTTACTGTTTTCAAGGCCTTGCATGATTGGATGAGTATAAACATTGACAACTTTTAGGAATTTATCCAGGTTGCTATCAAAGATTTTGGTTCAGAGTGACAACTGATTTAGTAAGAATCTGAATAGCACACGAGTCTCCGCAATGACTTCAGTAATCTCATTGTGTCTAGAACTCTTAATTGAAGTGCAACAGAAGTAACTTATGCACCAAGAGACCCTCTCTTACTTTCTTTGAAGCTCCACTCCCCTTCTGTAAGATCTAAGGTGCCCACCTTCTTGACATAGATGACCAAACTACCACAAATATCATGATAAAGATACATTAGATATCCTAATATCCTCAACTACGTAAAAATGTAATGTACCAAATAGATGAAAATGGAAAAAGACTACCAAGATAAAAAAATCTAATCTGATAAAAACTCTCAGAGTACAGATACACTGAGAAAACAGAGTCAGTTTCAAAATGGGCTGATGACCTGATAAATGCCAAAGTGCAAAGCCAAACTAAAAATCAAATTGAATGCTGAAATTTGTGATGAATGACATTGCTGCATTGCTGTTGGCAGTGATTCAAAGCCAAAATCACTGTAAGTAATTTTTTACAAGATTTTATAGGCTCACAAGGCCACATCAGAAACAGCAGCCAAAAGGTATCATTCCAGGATCTAACCATGACCTATAGAGTCACACACAATACTCAAATGGCTGTTTGATTCCAAGATTCAAAATTTTACTGCATTTTCTAATTTATAAGAAATTGTAGTCCCTGTTTGCAAATACATCTCTGACTTTACAGGAAAAAGATACAACCACGGAAAATTATTTACATTGAGAGTATAAAAAGTGAGCATCAGATTTTTAATAAAGATTCATACATTTTAAGAGTACTTTCATAAACAAAACCTTTAATAGATGCCTTTTAAGCACCCACAGCACACTTTCAGGCCCCACAGAAATAACAACCAATATGCCTTCTTATAAATGCTGTTACTCAATTTCACCTCTTCTGGGACAGCCCTGATATTAGTGAATCCCTTCCTGAAGACCACGAACACGCGACGAGCTCCGCAGCGTAAAGCAGATGTTGCACAGTCAAAAGCAGTGTCTCCTGCCCCAAGTACAATCACAGTTCCATGTATTGACGGCAATGGAGAGTGACAGGCACACATCCCTGAAAGATAAAAGGAAACCCCCATTTTCAAGTAGAGAAACCATTTCTGCATGACAGCTCAAAAGGTACTTGTACTCAAAGCAGTGTAAAATTGCATCTTACAGTTTCCAAGCATGGAGTGTCACTATCAAATTATTCTGCTCCACCGAAAGACAGTTTTATTCCCCCTTTTAAGATATGCTCATATACATAATTTCATAGTCAGTACTTTAAGCAGCTGCACCTTTCTATCAAGAAACAATTCAAATGACAACACGTTTATAGGATTGTGTGTCCTGTCAGGTTGAAACTAGCATTGTGAGATCTTTTTATTCAAAAAGTAAGTTTCTCTCTCATCAGATTGATTATCCTCCCAGTTTAAAAAAAAAAAAAAAAAGATGACCAATTGTTTTGTGTAATAGTGTATCAACATTAGTCCTCTCAGTCTTCTATAAAGCACTGACTGTTCTGGCTATGACATGGTTCTCAGAGGCTATTTGCTGCAGTAGCCGAACATGAGGAGAAACAGTATTGTTATTACAGTAATTCCTGGATCTTCCATTGACAGAAAATGGTTAATCTACAGTGGTTTTCTACAAAGGACTTGTAAAACGTTACACGGAGAGAATGACATTTTGTATTTGTCATCTACAGCTTGCATTCGCTTCAATTCAACAAGAAATACTTAAATAAAACTGAACTGTGTCTGTTCCTTGGATAAGACTGCACTTTATCACGTTTAAATACAACTAACTGTTGATTAGGCAAATGATTGCAACTTGAAAAATAAGGACATAAATAACTGAAAGCTATATTCTCAAAGAGCCTGTGACAGTTCTAGTCAGGAGGCACTAAGCTGGCAATTTAACCATTGCACTGTAACTCAAATATCCTCCTATAGCAGCAGCAGATTTTTATACGTAATTGTGGAACACAAGTATTATACATATAAACAATGCTTAAATGGAGCGAGAAACAATATCCTAATATAGATACTCTCTCTCCATTTGTAAAATGTTTAATGTGTGACAAACGTTATCATTTCCCCCCACCATGTATATGGCATTGCATTTACTATTTATGTAACAGGATTCTTAAGTCTAAAATTTTCTCTAAACTTTTCTCATTTATTTTTAATGAACTTCATCCTTCACAAAAACTAGGCAGTGAGCAGTAGAGAAAGCAGAAGTGCAGCAGGGGAATGGCAGCTCAGAGTGCCATTACAGCACAAGTCCAGAACAGATCAGTCACAGCAGCCCATTTTGCTCTTAGTACCATGCTGCTCCCACGGTAAATTCACATCTATGTATTTGCAAGGGGAACCCCTTTTGGAGAAAAGTATATTAACAGGTGGTATTCAGAACTTAATAAGCAGGAAGAATATGTACTTTACTGTGACTAAGTCTATTATGTCTATCATTTAAAAAACTGTCATAGTGAAAAAAGAGGATAAAGTGGGATGTAGGATATTTATATTTTATTTTAAAATTCCATGTCTTAGGGAGCAAGAGGTAGCTACAGATACAGATAGACACTAGGAAAATTAAGCAAAAGAGACCATGTTAATTAACAGACAACACCAAAGAGATATCTATTACTGTCAGTCAGAAAAGGTTAGTTCTTCCAAATTCATCCTTTTTCTCATTGTAGACTTAATACAAAAAAAAAAAAAATCATTACATATCCTACCAAATCAAGAGTGTTACTTTGCAACATTTTAAAAGATGCAGATCGCAGTATATAGATCCTCATGCAGTCAGGTGACAGTACACAAGCACTACATGTCCTCACGGAATTCTAGAAAGTACTTTTAGTCATTGTTTTGTGGGATTTATTTTTTACTTTGTTAATCTACAAATGTTTTGCAGTACATATTCTCAATCTGTTTTATTTTTAAACATCTCTTTCTTAAAAAAACCCAAACAAAAACTCCACCCCTTTCTCCCAAACCATTTAAGCTCACTTTGAGTTTAAGAAAACAGACAGAAATAAGCATTTGATCAAAACAGCAGAGAAATGGGACAGATGGGCTGGAGAATTTCACTTCCTAAATATTTTGCATAAAATGGGGTAATAAACTTTACTTTTATAGGCAGAATAATTTGCCACAGAAGATATATTCTTCAACAGTGTTTAAGGAAAGTCTACTAAATAAGCAGGCAACACTATATGATGCTAAAAGAAATTTCTGAATGCTCAAATGAAAATCAGTTTGTAGATTAAAAAAGCTATATTAAATACGTGGTTGTATGAAGTTTAACAAGCGTGAGTGCTGGATTCTGCACCTGGGACTGGGCAACCCTGGTTGTGTCTATAGACTGGGGAACCAGAGGCTGGAGAGCAGCACTGTGGAAAGGGACCTGGGGGTCCTGGTTCATGGCAAGTTGAATCTGAGTCAGCAGTGCCCTGGCAGCCAGAAGGGCCAACCCTGTCCTGGGGGGCATCAGGCAAAGCATGGCCAGCTGGTCGAGGGAAGGGATTGTCCTGCTCTGCTCTGCACTGGGGCGGCCTTACCTTGAATATTGTGTGCAGTCTGGGGCACTGTAACATAAGAACATATTAAGCTATTAAAGAGTATCCAAAGGAGGGCCATGAGGATGGTGAAGGTCTGGAGGGGAAGCCTTAGGAGGAGTGGCTGAGGTTATTTAGTCTGTTCAGCCTGGAGTAGAGAAGACTGAGGGGAGACCTCACTGAAGTCTACAACTTCCTTGTGAGGGTAAGAGGAGGGGCAGACACTGACTCTTCACTCTCATGACCAGTGACAGGCTTGAAGAAATGGCATGAAGCTGAGTCAGGGGAGGTTTAGGTTGGATATCAGGAGAAAGTTTTTCACCTAAAGTGTGATTGGGCAATAGAAGTGACAGGGAAGTCTCCCCAGGGTAGTGGTCACAGCACCAAGCCTGTCTGAGTTCAAGAAGTGTTTGGACAATGCCCTCAAGCTCATGGTATGATTCTTGGAATGTCCTGTGCAGGGTCAGGAGTTGGACTCAGTGGTCCTGATGGGTCTCTTCCAACACAGCATATTCTATGATTCTATGATATGTAAAATATCACATTCTGTTCTATGTCCAGAAAAACTGTACATTAATTTTCTTTTTATCAACACACTGGGAAATCTACACCATGAAGGAATGTGGCATGGAAATCACACATCTAGAGCTTATGACTTCACATTCAGGACACTGAAAGCAGCTATACCCCTTGGGGAGCAAATGCAGCCATCTCTGTACTCCAAGAAAGATGTAAAAGCATAAAACAAGACTGCATTCAGTGCCTACGAACTGAGCGTTGTTTTATTAAATCCTGCCACACTCCTGTTGTCCTGAGTCTTAGACTGCAAGTTCTTTAGGTAAGGAACTAGTGCTGATTTAAATGTGTCTCTAAAACATGCAGCACATGACTTGGAATCAAGTAAAACAATTTATCAACAATATACAAAGCAGCTGTTTATATATGTTGGCAATGCCTTCTTTAATATCAGATTTTTCAAGACTATCTTATATATGCTATTTATATCAAGATAATTTATACAAATGTGAAGCTTAAGTCACCTTTTGATTATAATTCAAAATAACAAATATAACTTATTAGGGGTGATGATTTTCCATGTGTTTAGATTTTTATATATGACTATCTGGTTTATAATCTCTAGGACTGAATTTCCTGACCATACTCCTGAGGTTGTCACTCCCCAAGAGAAAACCCTGTCCCAGATCTATTAATTGGAAGGTGCTTCATAAATGGATGAGCTGTTATGTAACCAAACAGTTTTATATATCAATAACTACTAATGACTTACTGAATGTGATTACAGCAAGAACATATCACACACCTGGTTTACTTGCCATTGCTACCAAAGGTAAGAAGTCTTTAGATGTGTAGAATCCTTGATCCATTCTCAATCCTTGGAATATACTGTCTCTGTTTGGTTCTGGCAAACCTACAATAGATATTTTTTTGGCACATCAGAATTACATAAGAGATTTTAATGACCAACATATTTTTTGCATTACACACACATTCTCAAAAACATCCTCAATACAAGCACTTTTACAAACCCTCAGATGTTTCCAAAAGAACATTACAAATCACTATGGTTTCACATTTACAGCCTTATATAACTGGTGATCATTTAATAGTACTGGCACTTGAAAATCAGATTGCTGGGTAGCATGTGTACACATATAACTCTTAACAAAACAAACGCAGAAGAAAGGATAAGAGAGAACAGGGTGCAAAAGCAGCGAAACTACTGGTGAAGACTTGCAAGCTTTTCTCCTATTGCTTTACCTGCCCATGAATGTAACTCTTACTGCTGTGAAATGGTTTTGCTTTCTTTGTTTTGAGGCATTTTTCAGCTGGTCTGCAGATAATACAAATGAGGCAATAATGAACAGCTTAAGTGATGAGGGGAGGAAGACAAATGGCAGTGCTATAGATCTGTGAGTCTTTGTATGCCATCATTTTTTGCCATTCTTGATTGTTTTCTCGAAACCTCGAAGTCCTTATTGGCTGACATTTATTTCTAGTTATTAATAGCACACATTTAGACAGAAGCCGTAGGATACAGACAAGGATTCACTTCACAACCATTAATAGCAACAAATACCTTTTGGTAAAAAGAAAGCAGCAAAAAGCATCTTCCAATTCGCAAGTAACATCTTCTCATTGCTGTGTGAACATTTGGACAGCACAAAAACCCAGCCCAGCTGACACAGAAGTTAAACCATTTTCTTCATGCAAATGTGATGATCTATCAGGATGTTTTCAACACAGTCTCAACTTTCAAATTTATATCTAAAACCCCAAAATATTATCAAAAGTACGCTAATTAATAATTACATACTGAAATGGAGTAAATGTCAACAATTTTGCTGGGAAATCACACTAGAACCATGGAGTCTCAGAGCAAGCAGGCAGAACTGGAGCGTGCAAAGCAATCTGTGTTCCCTCCATTCTCAGGCATGGATGGCAGAAGACTAACATACGCCTCTTTGAGACCTCTTGGAAAACCCTACTAACACCATGTTAGTCTCAACAACAAAGTAGGATTGCGCTTTGAGGAGTGCTGTTCCAAGTAGGGAAGATTTGGGGTCTTTTTATGTTACTTAAGCAGCAAAAATCTGTCTCATTACAGCATAAGATCAGAACTCAGTCATGAAAAAACTTAGTGGTTTTTCATGAGTGACCTATATGAGGGAAGTTTCTTAAACCTCTAGATCCCTGAATGAAGTTAATAAAATACAAGAAAAAAAAATTATGTTTTTAGATTTAACAGTTTCAGTGAAGCGAAGCAAAACAATACATACTCTCAGTGAATTCAAAAGGCTTACAAGCCAAAAAGCAAATAAAAATATCCTGAAATTTTTGCGTTTCATAAATCTCATGCTATTGTGCACTCTCTTGATCTCTACTTAGAAAAAAAAATCATGACTCAGTTGCTGAACACCTGACTTTCAAACCAACACTGATCTACAGTTGGATATTGAGAAAAATAAGGTTAGAAAATATTAGCACGTACTGAACTTCAAGACCTTTGCATGCTGTACTTTCTGGGTAGACTGGAATTTCAGCTAATGAAGAATGAATAATGGATAACTTAAGAGGCAGCCAGAAATACTTAGTACTATTGAAAGTACAATATGTAAAATGCATTGAAGAAATTATTTTTAAAATGGCATAGATTTTCCTCTACATATATATTGCAAAATTATCTATGGGAAGAAGAGTACCTCAGAGAAAGCTCTCAGTGACTGCCTGCAGGCAGAGGACAGAGTAATGCAACTATTTCTATTGAGGTATCCATAAACCAGTTCAGAGGGTTCAGTTTACTCCTGGGAGAAACACTCTTGTCATTAGTTAGATGTGCAGCCTGCATTAAAGATAATTTCCTTTCTACCTAACAGCTCCATTCAAACAGAAGGAGAAACCCTCACAAATATTTTTTTCCCACTTATTTTTGTCGCTTTTATGATCTCCTAATGAAAACTATTTTGTCTCTAACAGCATCAGTAATTTTGCTCACATAGGCTGAAGAAAGAGTATAATTAAGGAACTGTTGCAATGTTCAAGGTCCAGATTCATCACTAGTTCGGTGTCACTGAAATCAAAGAAGTTGGATTAAGAATGCATTGGATTCAATAATTTTTAGCCTGGCTGATATGACCAAACAGAAGCTTAACAAGTAGTCAACATACATAGCATTCTCTGCTATTTATTTTACTATTTTAATTTTTTTGAAAACTCCATTAAAAACAGTTTTTCCAGTACATTTGAAGGAAATGCAGGGGATTTTTTTCTCTTATTGCTATAAACACCTAACACAGATTCAAGCTCTTTGCTAAGCATCTGCTGGAAATTGTACTGGATTCTAATGCATCTCCTTTTGCTATTTGCCATTTTAATGACTGCATTTAATTTTGTTAAAATAGAGAGATTGAGTACTTCTTAAAGCCACTAGCTAAGAAAGAGGCAAATAGAGAAACAGATCAAGAACAGATAAGATCCCCTTTAGAGACACCATTTCATAATAAATGTCCACCCCACAGAAGTATGCTTTACAGAGAGATTGAATACTGATAAATAGCCAACAGTCTCTTGGGAGAGAATATTTAACAAAAACAAACAAACAAACAAACAAACCAGCTGCAGAGGAAAAATGTAGTTTTGAGCAAATGGTTTTAGAGAAGAAATAAAATATATGAAAACCCAGTCATGTATGAAAGACACAACTTGGGTTAAAATAATGAACCAACAGAAATACCCTTTGAAGATAAATCAGAGAGATCTTTTAGCAAAAGGGAACTGACAGAACAGTACAAAATAGCCAAGAACCACCCAAGAAAAAGTGCTTAGAAAAATATGAGGCCTTTTCCCTAGGTTTTAGGTTGAAGCCAAGGTAGTAAGTTTTCTGCTCTCCAAATCCACTTGAAATCCATACAAAAGGATTTTTTAAAAATTTTTTATTACCTGGTATTTCTTGTCCTGTAACAATCTTTCACAATTCCACATATCCTGTATTTAAATAACTTGTATCAAAATCTAATGAAAACAATTATTTCCTTCCCCTACATTGAAGAATAACTCTTCTGACAGGCAACCAAGAGGAGGCAGCCTAGACATGCAACTCCCTTGGTGGTTTTTGGATACACTCTGCACACCCTTATAGAGGCAGAGAGCTATGCACAGCCCCTCATCTTCTGCAGCGAAGACCCTGGACCTCCCCAAGCCTCAGTTCTCCTTTACTTGCTTATGCCAGGGAAGAAGCTTCTGAAGTAACTGATACCCAAACCACGCAATGAAGCCTCAAGTGCTGTGGAAAACTGCATTTACTAAGAATAGAGAAAGTAGAAACATTGTGAAAATAACAGCCTGCATGACAGATCTAGTTCAGCTTTGCAAAAGCTAATCTAGACAGTCCCAATCTGGGTCAGTACAGCGTAGAAAGCAATTCATCTCAATTCCTAACCCTCTGTTTTGCTATGCTCTGCCTTTCATCTCCAGATGCTCCAGTCATCTCTCAGTAAGCACCACTACTCTCTTAGTATGAAACCTTCTCTCCTTCTTTCCTTCATTTGATCCCCACAACCCCTTCTCCACTGTATAATACCTAAACATAAATGTCTCTCCCATGTCTGACATACCATATACTTTCCAAAGTCATTAACCACTAAAACAGTGACTTTGGAAAACACAGACTTTAACCTCCTTTATATATACATATATATATTATATATATATATAAGAAAAAAACATCATCTTCTTCTTATCAAGATCTTGTACTCTTTGTTCTCACAATGCTGATGCATGTCAAGTCACAGTGTCAAGTCCATGGTCTCCATTTAAAGAGAATTTAGATACAATTCCCTAGCCCAGTTGAGATATGAATCACTAAATGATCAGAGTAAATTTGTCAGATATACAAAGCACTATACAAGAATGATGCTTAGACAATGTAAGGGATTGGCATGCGGAGCAGTACTTGGTTGCTGCACCAAATAAATCAAGGTATGTCAACACATCAATCAGCTAAGTCTGCTATTACTGTAACTACGAGCCTGGTCTGGAAAGGGCAACTAAAGCAGGAGTACAAACACCACATTCTTCTCCTATTTTGATCAAATTCCCTCCCCCAGAAACAGGAATGCATTGTGAACCTGAACTTATTGTTTGGACTACTTAAATCAGACGTGTTTGGGCAGATTTGCAGTTTCAAATGAACTTCTCAACTGGTCTTAATAACTGACACACAAAATAAGCCCTGATCCTTGATAAGCACCAAATGTAGTTTTCACTGGCAGCTGACTGAAAACACATCTCTGGACAAAAAAAAAAAAAAAATGGAGCTGAAGTTGAAATGTAAACATGCTGCAGCCTACAGGGTCAAAACTAAAGCATTGTGAGATTTTTCTGGTTTTCCTCATATCAACCACTGAAAAGTTTGGGTTGCTTCATTTTTAATTGTGGTAATACTAAATTGTGAAAAGAGTTAAGTTGAATTAGGGAAACAAATTAAGAGCTAGGAAATCTCAAGTAACATCCTTTCTCTTTGCATTCTTAGTTGCTGCTTTCCTGACAAAAGTCTTCAAGATCAGAATTGGCTGAATTATTTTTACCAAACCCTTACTTTCAGGTAAAAATGTAAATTCAAGCTGGTGAATGCAATCTGTGTTAGAAAATACCAAGAATTACTTTTTAAAATCCAAGACACTTTCTTTTGGCATTTTTATATTGAATCTTTTAAATTTGTTTTGAAATGACATTGCATTTATAAATTTATCCAAATTCAATCCAAAAGAAACAAAGAAAATGGGATTGACTGGCTATGCACATTCCTTTTTCTACCTTTTAAAACTAGCAAATCAAAACCAACATCAAACCCCATTTACCAATTTATGGATTTATTTTTTTTTTAATGTTATCTTGGCCTACAGATTTGGAGCTGGAAAGTTAGATGGTAATGACATCTTTCTAACTTTTGCCATATCCATGCTCATGTTTCAGAGCTAAACTAGATTTGAAAAATCACATTTACAAGGAAAACTCTTCTTCTGTCCTTCCCAGCAGGAATTTCCTTCCATTACAGGAAATCCTAGGACTGGGTGAAAAGCCTTCAACTGTCAGAATCTACCTTAGAATGACGAGAAAAATCCATGAATCTCATACGAAACTGGACAGAAGAAACATACAATTGATTATTGCATATCTGCTCCGATGGCAATGCAAGTCTCCTAAAATAACACCCGAGAGGCTAAGCCCAGACAAGCTGAGACCCAGAAACTTGAACACAGTCCAGCCATGAGGCAGCACAGGTTCCACACCAGCCGTTTCGCACCTTTGGCCAGCTTCAGGAATAGACTGTGCCTCTTCATGTGCCCTGGGCAAAGGAGCCATGGAAGGCTGATGGTCAGAGACTGACAGGAATTTCAGAGAGGAACTGACATTATCTGATAAGAGTTTATAATACTTTTTAAATTTTCTTTAAAAGATGCGTTAAAGTATATACAGAGCTAAAGTAATTGCTCTCTAAAGGTAAATTCTAAATCCACCATTTGCCTTTTGAAAGGGTCCTTTTGAATTAACAGAAAAGTACCCATTTTGTCCCATCTTCCTGCCCTTTTACACACTGAGTGTTCCAACTTGCTCCTTGTGCTCCTATACAAAAATATTTCAGATGTAACACATCTGATGGCATTTCACACTTGCCCAGAGACTTGCAGCTACAGGTACCATATGGTTAGACTGTGACTACAAAGGTACCTGGCAGAGAAGAAAGAACACACTGTAAAATCCAAGAGCATAAGCATGCTTTAATAATTCTGAATGCTCTGTTCTTCTTCAACAAGTCTAGTTTGTGGTCTGAGGAAAGGGAGAGCAAAATTTATGTATTTAAAGCAGTTTCATTTAATGTTACATCATCCACGAATTGTATAAATTGGACAATGAGTTTTAAGTATATTAAAGTATTTTCTTTAAAGATAACACTGAAACTGTAAACTCTCATAACTGTCAAATTTACAGTTTTCTCCAGACATGATAGAACCTATTTGTGTGCAGTAGCATGTGCTCTACCTATTTGTTTCTAAGAAGTCATATTCATTCATATCCATTTTGCTTACGCTGCTGTCCGTGGATCAATATTACACAACAATTTAGATATGAACTATACTGAACTGCATAATCCAAGTAAGGTACTGAAGCTGTACCACATGGCTGATTATACTAAACACACCCTTACAATTCATGCTGTGACATTCACCATACATGGAATGGACAACCACTGGTATCTAAAGAGTTACTCTCTCCACATTTTAAAGGTTTGATTCTGAAAAACTAGATGCCCGGTACAGTTACAAATGCTCTGCAAGTGCTCAGCTTTTCTCAAGGTCAGTCCATTAGTGATTAACACTTTAGTAAATACTTTTGAGGCTTGTATTTTTAAAAAATCTCTCTTGTTTTGCTAGAGATTTTTTTTATGGTGACAGCTTTGTTATTTCCTGTTGTGAGGTTCAATAGAGTGTGTTTTCTAGGTGGTTGATTTTTTTTGTTTGCTATGTATGTTGATGGAGATAAGTGTTTTAATTACTTTTTTAATGTCTATGCTTTTTGTATTTTCTCCCTCTCTCCCTTTATTTCCTGCTGTTGAGATTACTGCCTCATCTCACAGCAGGTGGCTCCTTCAAATTTGTTTTCTCTGTAAGCCTGGTAGATTTATTTTGTAATATAACTGCTCCTTTTCACTGTTTTTATTAATGATTTCTTTACTTTGGAATACGTACCCTTGCAAGGTTTGTAGAAGTAATTCCCCTAATGATGGCTAAAGGCCTCATTCATGGAAATGGAAAGTAAAAGGAAAAAAGTAAAAGAACTACAAGACACTTGGGTTAGCCTTTTCTTACCCTCAAGTTTGAATGAATATTGTGTACAGCATATGTAAAAGAACAACCTTCACATCTATCAACAAGAGCCATAGACAATTGCTGCAATGCATTCTAAATTCAATAGCTATATCCATACCACGTCTTTTAAAAACATCTGAATAAGTAGCTGACCTTGGAAGTAATGCAGCCTATAGGTCTCACACCTTACTGTGCTGCTTAATTAGACCCAGAAACAAGTATCTGAACTCTTGCAAATGGTATTGAAATAATAGGAATAAATGAGTCAGATCAGTCAGAACTAAATTTGTTCTTATAATCCAGTTTCTCTTTGAGTATCAGTTGTCCAATCCCAGTTTAGAGGTAGCCAAAATTTCACAAGACCTAGACATCAGAAAGTGCAGATGGGAATCACAGACAGAATTTAGAATCAATCCATGTGCATGATGGAAATTAGGATTATGACCACACAATCAGTGTTGTATGTCTGAGTGTGGATCACAAAACACTGCAGCCTTGTGGTCTGTCTTCAGAACACTTAGTGATCCCATGGTCAGATTAGATGACATCTAGTGTTGACTTAACTGTCTAAGGGTGAACCATAACTCATTAGTCCCATCAACTATAGAGTGCACCCTTAATTTGATTCTATTGTAATCAGTCCAGCTTTTCTCAAGGCTTTAGCCTAAACCTCCACTGCCTACCTCTAGTCTTGATTGCTGTTCTTAATTTTATTACAGTCAACATATGGCACCTGTGCTTTCAATATATGGGACACTCAAGTGTGACCAAGGTAATGTATTTTAATGAAAAACATCAGTATTTCAAGACAATTAAACAAAGATCTGGAGAAATTATGCGATGATTTTGCAAATCTCAGTATCTGGTTATTAAGTTAAGCACCAAGAAGATTTTAAACTCAAGAATTTTGAGCACATATCCTCTAAAAGCACTCTTTTTAAATGCATACCTCAGAACTGAAGTACACAGTATCACTAAGTGTTTTTAAAATGTAATTCTTTAAAGGATACACTAGAAGAAGTGACACTAGGTTGGGCAAACATTTACAGATCCCTAAATTAAGAAATAGATGGTAATTCTAGCCTTTCTTCTCAGGTTGGAAACTGATACTTAGTGTTCCCCATATTTGAAGTAATCAAGTTGAGGATGCTAGGAGTTGGCTGGTAGTCCTGGTGAATGAACTTGCTGAAATGTGAAGATCACTATGAAGTAAACCTCATCACAGAGAAGGATGGATGCAGAAGTCTGCTTACCTTCCCTCTGGTTCTGTTCTGCCTGGTGTTGTTTATTGCAGGACTTAAAGCACTGAAACAGTTTGCTATGAATCTTGATTTGCAGAACATAAGAGTTCTGTAAATTGAAATACAGAGTAACTGAAGAAACATCTGCTGTAAAAAATAAAGCGGAATAGTGCTGCAAACCTTTCTTATGTCATCTTGGTAACATTTATTATACTGGCAACAAATTTGAAAAGGTCACTAGCAAAAATGCATTTAGTAGTCTCAGTCCAATCCATCTCTACCATAAGAATGTAGCATTCCACCCAGGAAAAGAGTTTGCTCTAGTCTGCTTACAGTAGAGCTGAACTGGATTTTTAATCCTGGCTGGAATTTGGTCACTTCCCACCACTGGCTTAAGCTGTCATTATTCAGGAGCATTCTGGAATCAGGCACAGAAGGAATGCTGAAGGTTAAGATCTGACATGCTAATGTTGTCAGTTTCCTTCTTCCTTCTACCAGTGTGTTGTTCCTAGCACGGACCTGCCAAAGGAAAGACACATGGGGGCTGTGTTTGCTCCAGACACCAGCCAGATACTGTTTGCCAGTGTGATATGCTGCACCTCACAACAGGGAAAGAAACTGTCCCCAGTGCTTACTCTTGTTCAGTAAACAGTGCTGAAGTGAAGTGGGCACAAAAGCGAGATCACCTCCTTGGGGATTGTCTATCAGTAACTTGAAGGACGCAAAACAATCTATCATCTCAGAAATCATATGTCACAGTAAAGTGATTTTTATACAGTATAGAAAATCCAAAATGTGGAAGTGAAAGCAAAATAAACTGGATTGTGAGACTGAGAGCAAGACTCATGAAAAGAAAGCAGAAAATACTACAATACCTCTTTACAATAGAAACAATATCTTCCTCCAAGCAGTTTCATTATAACTTAACTGTCTAACATACCCTGTTTATAAGCAGTCATGCTGACATATTGAAATAACCAAAGCAAATTAAAATTTACAAAGAAAAATTAGATGTTAGCATAGAAAAGATCTCTTCATATTAATTTTTTGTTTATAACATGAGAAAAAAAAATCTTAAAAAGCTGGATCAGTGGAGGTTACATACAATAAACATACAGGGAATGGATAAAATGAGAACAAAACTGACGATAAACATTCACAAAGACAAAACCACAAATACTTAGTTTGGCATCATGAAGAAAAACAAATACTATGCCTCTATACTGCTGCAAAGCAAAAGCTGGGAAAAAATCTATCAAAGGCAGCAAATTCATCCTGTAGAAATACATGAGGAATAATTAAGTCATTAATGTCCTGGAATAATACCTTTGGTCAGATCTCAGACACTGTACAGCAAGGAAGTTGCAGTCAGGCATACTGAGACATCATCATCTTGTACTACCTAAAATCAACCTGTATTTTTGATATACTAGGAATATAAAAGCCAACAGGTGTTACAAATATAAACACTGATTTTTATAATATTTTTTCCTAATTTGATGAATCAGAGCAGAAAAGAATCATAGAAATATCTAACTATAGACGTTTCTCTTAAACCCACTACTACTCCTCTGTTTCATGCTACTTCCATAGCTCCCATTCTGTTTCAATACAGTGACCACGATTGACCAAGGCTGGGTCAATCACAGTCTTGTACCCGATGTAACAGTATCTATATTAAATACTTGTAAATTTTACTTTTCCCAGAAGAAAATCTTACATGCTAAGAAACACTTGCAAAATATAGGACTTTCTGGTTATTCCTATTTTAAAAACATTACAAGGATTCACCTTTTCTTTTTTTTTCTTCATATGTAGAAGTCTTAAGTGTAATTCAGCAACATCTTCCAAAAGCCACTGAATAATTACCACTCCATATGAAAAGTCACTATAGGGAACAAACAGTTTTCCCCAGTTCTTTGCTAACATATTACATTGTCTTACCTTAAATCTTAGCATATTTATACATCATTTTGGTCCACATGGAAGAACAAAAAGATGCTATAAAGCTTATTCAGTAATTACTCCTGTATCATTCCGCCTACGCTTCACTTTTAATTACTTCAGGTAAATCATCTCTACATATATTTTAAAATGATGCCTCAAGAAAAGACTTCTAAACATTATTCATTTTCCTGCAGCACAGATCTACAACTGAAAACCTATCATCAGTGCATTCTGATGAAAAGGTAATAATTACATCTTTTTTCTCCCTTCCTCTACAGCACAATATTTGACCTATGATAAAAAAAAAAACCCTATCACATTTCCATTTATTATTTCTACCTGAGGGGCTCTGCCAGCTCGCACAAACATAAATCTCCATTTGTCAGATTTAAACTGTACCTGTCCCAGATGCTATGAGAGTTCATAGCTCTTGTCCCTTAAAAATTACCAAATAGCATCACACAACATAACCTCCCCTCCAGCCTGACCCTTGCAATCAATAATATTTGTAACCTGTATGCGCACAGTTAAGTAGTACAGAAGCCGTGCACCATCCCAGTTAACCACATTGAGCTGTGATACTAAAATCTGCTCCCTTGTGTCTCCTGTGATCAATTTTAATCTCTGGACCAAGAATAAAAGAATGCAGCCTCTTGTTTCCAGATGCATCTGAAGCGGATGTTATAGATTTGTAGGTCTGCACAGGAGCTGTAGATTTAATACAACCAGCAGTTCAAGGAAAGAACACATCTAAGCTATCATTCATTCTCATTACCCTCAGTGTATTTTGGATCTTCAGAAGACAATACAAACCACAGGAAAATGCACATGTACTGACTTAAAGCAAGCTCTTTTTATTAAAATAACCTCAGGTAACAGTTATTTGCTAGAGCTTTATCCATTACTGCCACTGCAGGTAAGGTAGAGGTCAATCATTCCATTATGATTACTTTGTTTAAAGGTTTATAAATAGGCTGCCAATATTCATTTCTTCTGGAAAGATGTCATATACGGTAAGTTAAACAGAAATTTCCTAGAAATAATAAAGCCTAGCTCTGCTCAGTTAAAAAGAAACAATTATAATGGAAAGAAAGAATAAATCAGGTTTCTGATGGTATTTGTTCTGTCACCTCCAAACTAATTTTATTTAAAAGCTGGCAAATTTGCCAGCCAATTAGTCTAATTAGAAAACGGCATCTGAATGTAGAACAGGAAGAGAGCAACTTTAGAAACCTACTCCAGTACAAAAAGTGCTTTTTGAATCTGTCACACTACCAGAATTCATGTTTCCAGAGTTCTCGTAACTGCGTATTTATAGACTTGGCTATATTGGCTCCTCGTCAGCAGCTCCAGTGCCATGAATCACCTATCAAAACATTTGAGAAGATTTTCTTACTCATTTCTTTAAAGCAACATTCTGAAGAGACACTTTCAACATGATTATGCTCCAGTGTTCACTATCAATTAAGAAAAAAAGCACTGAGAGTTTTATAATTGCAGGTGAATAATAAGTATGTGTCATCAGAGGCTTTATCTTCTCAGATTGTCACATGCCATGTGTCAGTACAGAACACCGCAACAAATATGCTACTCTTGTAACATGCCAGAGGGTCAATGAGCTTTCTCACTCAGGTCATTTACCCACTACACATAGATGTCCTTCTCACTAAGCACATATTTATCTGCCTTTCCTTTTAAAAGCAGCTGTAGCGAGGAGTTTCATGTAAATATTCTGTTAAACTGATATCCTCCTACACAAGTAGATTGACTGAAAAACACTACTGCAACTGAACAGCTACCTCTGCACACTTTCACATACTGGAAATAACTAAGCAAGGTAATACTTTGACCAGACCCTGTTCTGAGTAAAGGTAAATGAAAGACAGAAGTGATAAATTGTCTAAAGCTTTTTTAATCCATTAATTAAATATAAATTGCTTTCATAACATCAGCATATGCAGCATTTCATGTAAAATTTTATTCCAAGACAGTGTCTTTATTAGCTAATTACAGCATTTTCATCAAGTGCCTGAGTTTTCATTGGATGTTTCACATTCTGCTGCCAGGGCACTAAATCTGGTACTTTGGGTCAGAAATATAATGCAGTTGAACCTCAAATGCTGTACAGCTACTGTCTAGAAAACAGACAGAGAACTGGTGATGCAGATCTCCAAATACCTCCTCAACAACCAACAGTCAGGAACATGAAGTGAAACATGGTCACCGAGAATCATGGGTGAGGTACTTGGTTTGTAGGTACAGATACTTGCACAGGTATGCACAGAAGCTCCCTCCTCCTTTTAAGGTCATTCTTTTGGTGAGTAAGTAAAACATTCAAAATGGGAAATTTATACTTCTTATATTAAGCAAGTACTTTTTGTGATGCTTAAAGCACCAATGAGGTAGGACGATATGTCCCTTTTCACTCCATGAAGAGATGGCTATGAGAGAGATATGTCAGAAAGTTAAAGACACCTCAAATTAACTGCAGCCAATGGTGCAAATACTCCCAAGGGAGTGTATGTTTCCTCTGGCATGGCATCTGACCTATACTAATGTCAAGCCAGGCACACAAGTATACCAAGCACTGAACATGAATCCTTAATGCCTGCTTGGTGCATATTTTTGCATTTGCAGTACTACAGTAGGAAGAATCTCTCCCAACAGAGTTTCAAATAGTAACAAAAACAAGATCAATAAATAGAAAATCAAGTTACACAGTCCCAATAGGTTCCTCTAACAAGGATTTCTCTCTGAAATGTTCATGCTTGTCTAATGCTGCTGCTTTTAATCCTTTCACACCAGTGGGTCCTACATGCTTGCATTAGTGCTAATGTAAAACAAATGAACATTTTATACAAGGATATCCACTCTCCTCAAGCAAAGGGGTTAATACCAAAGTAAGCTTTAGGAATGCAAATTATTTTCCCCATGTGGCTGAAAAACTACATGAGTTATTCATTTAAAAATTATTAGCATATAAAATCATTATTATCTCTGCAGTTAATGTACAGTTCACTGACAACCTTTTGGACCATTACAATTAAGAAAGGCAGCATCTTTAATGAAGTTACAAAACACATTGTTTATTAAATAGCAAATTGTATCTTTAATTACTTTAAATATTATAATCTGATTAAAAATTATTTCATAAACCTCAAGACAAATTATGTCAGAGATGGAGTATGCATTTTGTTCCTCTATGAATCCTAAACAGCACTTTCAATTTGCTTACAGGTTTCTGTTGTGTGCAAATCTGCTCTTGAAATTGCTTTTAAGTGCCTAAATCCAATGACACTAGCATAAATCTAAGATGAGGTTTGTGCTGTTCTTTCTTTTTAAAACAGATTTAGTTTTCTGTCAAATGTAGAATTTGACAGTTCTAGTAAATGCAGTTTTTCTATTAATCCGTCAGAGGTAAATTGAAAATAGGTTTCCGTGGGCTCATTGAACTAAAGACTATTTGGGGGTCTACTGTATTTTATTATTTCACTGTTGTATTTTGAACGAAGAGATAACTTTTGTTCAAAACTGTCAAGGACTTCGAGGATATGCTATAATGCAAACAAGCACATAATAAGCTTATTTTAAATATTCCATCTTTTTTGTTACACAAACTAATCTCTGCACACCGTCAAGAAACTTTTTACTCTCTGTACATTATTAGACCTATCTGCTTGATGTGCTTGCCACTATCTGACAATGTCTGAGAGCTGTACAATTAAAGAAAAAAGTTTAGTTGTTCGCAGCATTAGGCCCTTTACTGTGCTTTGGATCCAACCCAGACCAAAGTCAGTATTAATGTGCATTGACTTCTGGATCACTAAGACAAAATTAATATATTCAACTTCAATTATGTCATCATCAGCTTTCACTGAATATTCTGACTGGTTGGAAACCCTAAGCTATTGGACTTTCTTGGGCTAATCAATGAATCAGAAAAGCAGAGATTATATTCAATTCCTTTATGGTAAAAAATTGCTACATTCTATCTATGTCTGCTTTACCAGAAATATTGTCAATGTAAAGCATGAAGGAGAAACAATTATCCAGTGTATATAAATATTATAAATCTGATTTTTAAAAAAGCACCAAACCTTTTTTTTTATAAAAGCTTCTGCCAGTCGTAAAAAAATTTATATAATTACATAATTATATGTAATTATGAAATACAATCATGGATAACATGTTGTTTAGAGTTGAAACAAAAACACACAGAAGATCAAATAATAGACATGCTTACTTTCACATTAGTACAAAAATTTTTGAACACAGAAATCTATTCAGAAACACATTTTACAGTCTTCTGTGACTACCTCTGTGCCAGAAGAAAATCCTAGCTGGGATTTGTAGGCAAGTTGGGTAGTGAAAGTCAGACCTGTTTGCAAAAGCACTTACAACAAAATCAACTTTTGAAAAACATTTCCCTGCAGAAATCTGACATAAACTATAACACAGTTACAGGTGTTATGGACCAAACTGAATACAGGACTTGAAACAAACCCCTTTCTAGGTGTGCACCTAAATACTCTTGTTGATTTGGGTCTAAGTACCTTTGGAACCCACACCTTGTCTGCCAAAAGATCTGTATATCTGTACATTACTGACGTGGAGGAAAAGAACCTCAGGAGTGCTAGGAGATTTTCAGAGCAAGCCTTCTTATGTATTCAGAGATGTTTAAAACTGGATGCAGTCCTAGGCAACCTGCTCTAGCTGACCCTGCTTTGAGCTAGGGGGCTAGACTGGACCATCTCCAAAGGTCCCTTCCAGTTATTTTACAATTCTATGAAATATGCCCCGGTTGAGGGCCTAAGCCATGGAAAGATTTCTGAATCTTCCACCTGGGATTTAAAAAAATCCTCTACTACAGTTAGGTAAAATAAAAGTAATCCCTATTAAGGCATAGATACCAGACATTTACAGAAAAGTAAGAGAAATTTAAAAACTAGTATGTTTCTATCAGTTACAGAGCTCTCCTAGCCAGCGGCAGTGTACGAGGAAATCAGACCCTTTCTTCAACCACCCATGCTACAAAGAAACAAAGCTCAACAATGGAGAACTCAAAAACCCAGACCTCACACAAGGGTCGAAAGTTAATTTCTGAAATTTCTTCACTTCAAAACCTCCTTCCATCCTTCTAATTAGTACTATGCACTACTTGTTTGCAGAAAGCACATCTTGCTACACACAGTCCCTTTCCCAGTAAATGATGGAATTTGGCTTGCCTTATTCAACAAAATTACTCCCTAATCTTGTAAAATCAAGGGCAGGATAAGGACAAGGACTTTAAATCAAAAACTGAATGTAATTTTCCTCCATTCTCATATGATTTCAGTTGTATTTCAAAACAGTTTCTCAAATTTCACTTTCTACAGTCGTGGATGTTTGCAACACAAAAGAACAGTAATTCTGTCTCTCATGTCACTTTCTAACAGGTTACAACTGATAATGTTTCCTTAAAGTCTATGTAAAAATTCCACCATAAAGATGGAAAATCTTGATTTGTACATTCACGGCTCTATTGATAAAATTGTCTTTCAGAAGTTCAGCATCACCAAATGAGTTGTATCAAGCCAAGCCTCTTAAGCCAGTATTTTAAATTATAAATTAGTTTTCCTTCACATATAAAATTAGACATATCTAATTAACCTGAGCAACAAAAACAGTAGTGTGAGAAGAGAGAGACTCAGATAAACAGAATTCTCTGCTAAAACAAAATCTACCTCCAGTTCTTCATTCTTTATTTCGGATTATAGTATACATATAAATAGAAAACAAGTATTCACTTATTCATTCAGATGCAAAATCAAATCTGTATGTCTAAGGTATGGTATGTGTGATGAAAACTATCAGTTCGATAACCCTGCACTGATAGTCACATCACCCAGCATATACACAGACACCTGTAAGTACAGGTCTTTCCAAAAGCTCATGCCCTCAAATTTTTGGAGGGAGGGATTAGGATTATAATACCTCTTGAGTCTGAAATCAAATGTTGAGCAGATATGTATTTATATATCAGACAGCTTTTTTTTATTTTCATGGTCATCTCTATTACTAATTTAACAGAAAAGAAAAAGCCATTTTCAGAGTCTCATAGCTCAGGAACAAATTAATGAATTAAACCACGTTTCAGAATATCTGAATTAAAAGACTGTTGAAGAGGCAAGAAATAAAACATTTTCTAAATGCAGTCTTTGCAAGATAAAAAGAGATTATTATTGAGGCATCATAGGGGAGGTTTTGGGGACTTTGCTATTGACTTATTTATTCAAACATTTACACAGATAGTTTAGAACACTATGCTGAAGCCAAAATTCTCAATTGCATAGATTTTACAGAATGGGGGAATAATTACTAATAAAAGGTAAATCATACATCCAACTAAGATTACATAAAAACCTGAAAAGAAATAAACAGAACAATGCATTCAGCAAAATGAAGCTATTAGAAAAATGCCGTAAATGCAATGTTGTTGCCACATTGAAGAAAAAAGTGAGAAAATAGAATATTTAAAATTTCGGAAGCCTTGTAATTAAATGTGTAGCAGATGCCATGCAGAATTTCCGACTATACTGCAAGAACCATAAAATTTATAAAATAAAGGTAGTGATATTATGTCAACACCTTCCTGGTTTCATTGCATGTATAAATGCAAATCAGGCAAGCAGCAAACTATACTACCCTACGCTTGGCTGCATGAGAAACTTCAATCCCAATAGTAACAAGCAGCATTTACTGTTTGTAGCACTTATTTGCAAGGTGCAACACAAACAGTCAATCCTCAAAATATCTAGTATCTAGATAACAGATAAACAATTATCCCCACACTTTGCAGATGTGCAAAGAAATTTTAAGTGATTTGCTGAGGACCACACAATAGAAGCAAGGTTATGATGGTTCTTGGGCAACTCACACAATAGGATTTTAAAATGCTCGATGAGTGTGTCTTTCATAACTAGAATCTTTATGGTCTGGGAAGCATGCAAACTACAAAGCCTGTGACAGCGCTAGTGCAAGCACTGTCTTAACAGTTATCTCCTTGCAATTGGAGCACTGGAGGAATCCTGACCACCTGTGCCCTACTCAGGAATCAAGGTGCTGAGAGAAGTGGGCAATGTCCTTGAAAGGCCATTCTCAATGGTCTTAGAAAGGCCTTGAGGACTGGGAGAGCTCCTCAACTACCAGAGACAGTAACCAAGCCTCCAACACCTACTGATTATTAATTATCGTTAAATGCTTATTTTTGCAACTATTTCCCCTTCTTTGTTTCAAGAAGATGGATTACATCTGCAGTTCATGTCAAAGCATAGCTATTTTGCCAGCAGCCTGTATGGACACAGGTAGAAGACGCACTCATATTGGTGGGCAGCTACATCCTCTGTCTTTGGGAAACACATGTGATTGCTAATTTTAAAAACCAAGGAATAATACCTTGTCAAAGGGTTATTCAGAGAGCAAATCAAAATTCACACTTAATTAAAAGCTTCCCTATTTCCACTGACTCCACACAGAGCAGTAAGAGCTCAGCTGCAGAAGCTGAGCAGGAGGTGACTATTTAATGAACTGAACATTTGAATGAGATGGTCATTTGGTGTCAGCATAGACAATGGCAACCTTCCTTCAGGATTACTAGTTTCCACTATTTGACTTTTTCTGGACATGTCTAATTATACAGCTTCTCTTACCTGTCACCTAGAAATCTTTCCTGTGATTTAATTATGCTTTTTTAAAAAAATCCCACAATATATTGGCTGACATAACAATATGCTTAATCTCTGACTTGAATAAGAAACATAATGAAAACACATTTCCCCATCTTTTAACTTACTATAACTGATCAGTCAAGGGAGGTTTTTATATAAATAATGTTTTTCTTAACTTTAGATCTTACTTTAGTATACATAACAAAAAATATTTTACAAAGAGCAGAAAGCATCAAAATTCAGCAAAACACATGTATTCCATTCAGTTGTTCTTTTTCCTTAAAGAAAAAACTAACATCTTCATTATCAAAGGAGGGAAACTATTGAAAATGTGGCTGGAATAACTATATTAGCTTTTGCTTTATTTTAATCCTTTCCATTTTTATTATCTTTATGGATATTTTCATGTCTTTCAGCTTTTATTTCTTCAATTTGCCTTTTTGTTCACAGTTTATGCACTCTATTATATCTACTTTTTCTTCCTTTATGTGTCCCTAATTTTTTCCAGTTCCATTTCCTTGTAAATTTATTTTTCTTGTTTGTCTCCCATTTATCTAGTATTTTCTTTTAAACTGTCCCTCATTTTTTTCAGGGTTTTCCCCTTCAGCCTTTCCTTCCCAGGCTCACACCATGAGTGTTGTCCCTGGAGCAGCTGCAAGTAACAAGACTCAAACATAGCTTGCCTAGGGGCCCAGGGATTTGTCAGCTACAAGATGCTTTGGAGAAAATGTTTTCTCATAACTTAGTTATACCATTGCCTCAAAAATGCCAGGAGAACTTTAAGCATGTTATGTTGGTACTTTAAAATACAGAAAATGTATATTCAAAAAACCCAACCCAAACACTAACAAACAACATAAAAAAAAAAAATTAAACCCCCATAAACAAACAAAAAACCCCCAAACATCAAAAAATCCCCCATTTTCTAGCAAAGTAGTAAGTCTAGTGTAGAAGTAAAACCTTGCATTTGAGGACTTTGAACTGTTCCAATTTGTAAATTAGTGGAAGGGATCAATGGGGCTGCAGAACTGACTAACTGAAGAAGTTATAATGTTGTAACAGCTGTATATGGCAGTATCTGTCATTGACTGCTATAGTGTAGAAAGTGTGGAGACGGCATAAATATACCTGATACCAGTGGAAAATATTATATATACTTTTGGTAGATGTCCTATTGGCTTAAAAGCTAATTTTATCTTTTTTTTCTGCATGAAAGGCTTTGAGCATTTTTTTCTTGATATACTTTCTACAGTATTATAGGTTGTTGTACTGCAAGCATTTACGTTCCTACCGAAATCCATGCACGGTAAGTTAAAGTGGTCAGTTGACACTGTCTGTTGAGGTAAACCCCACGTCTGCTCCCTGTGCAGAAGGCAAGTTTGCCCTCAGGCAAACCTCGTTCATACTTCAGTCATCCAGACTGGACACAAAGCATGGCATGCATAGTCCCTCCAGACACTGCATTATATGCAGACATAGCCAAAAATGCCAATGGAATTACTGGCAAGTGAAGTTTGTGCATAAGCTTTTGTGAGAACAAGGCTTAATGTTGTTTTTAACATAAAAACACTTTACAGAACTCCTCCCACACTTCTTAAAACCGCATCCCTAATTATGGAGTGTGGAGCTCTACTATAAGTGATTGATGTTGTTTTGTATGTTGTTATGGAAACAAACCAAGTAGGAGTTTCTGATTTGCGTATAGAATTTTGAGTCAGATTTTACAGTAAATAACTAAGTTTTCCAGTGTATAAGCAACAACACCATATGGCCATTAATCTCCACACAAAGACTATGTCCTCACTTGCCACTACTTGTTAAAATTAAGGTCTTTCGAGGAATAGGGTAAAACTCAATGGACCTGCTTCATCTTGTCACTGGTCAGTGAACAACAAAACATGGTTGTGTCAAGTAGGGACAGCTTCCAAGTGTGAACATTTGACAAAATCAGAACATTCATAAGAAGGCAATGTTTAGCTCAAACTTGTGTTGACAAATTCTGAAGCTCTCAGGACACCTGCCCTGGCGATGCTGCAGCTATACGCAGGAACTAATGGAATGTAAGTTCCCTTCAAATGAATGACATATCTAAATTAAAAGACAGTAATTTCTGGTATTGAACACGTGGAATGCGGGTCCCTTCTAAACAAAAAAGAAGACTAGTTTTCTCTAAAGTGCTTACTATTCAATAAACAGATTCTTAAAAAAGGTTGCAAGTGAAAATTCAAAGCCACAAGGAGAAGGGAAACATCAAAGGGGTATGGCTTAGTAACAAAATAACATTATTTTGCTTCTATGGGAGTTAAACTACCTAAATAAAATAGATCATGATTCTGCCCTAATAATATTCTATTTTTGCACACGGAGATGAATTTCTGCACCGCATATCTGAATCCAGCCCTGCATTGTGGCCATCTCCCCTCCTTGCACCTGACAACAGGACTGACTTTCCTTTGGGTCCACTCTGAAGACTACTGTAATTTCAAAAGAACTCTCTCTTCCACGAAGAGGCATTACTGATTACCTTAGATCTCACTTTGCAGAGTCCTGGACCCATGCCCAAGCAGATAAAAGTGCTTTACTCAGCACCAATTCAAAAGGGAAGGTGTATTCACTTCCCAGTGAACTGCAGTACCAAACAAACCACTTGTAAACTTGAAGCACCAGTTCATACAACAGTGGAAGTCCAGTGGTTTCCTGATTTGCCCGCCCATTTGTCCCTTCTTGCAGTCACGTCAGAAGCACTCCTGGATTTGCCCAAAGTCATCATTACTAGCCCAAACATACAGTAACTGTTACAGGTTTCCTGGCTCCAAGGCACTATCAGACAAGCCTCAATTGTCCTCAGAGACATTCGCCCTGACCAAGTCAAAACCTGTCCTGCCCTAAAGGCCCATCAACAAACCCCAGAGACAAAGGCTCCCTCATTTGGTTCCAGTGCAGGTTCACCCCACAAACTTGCCATTTTGATATTGTTTTGGTTCCTTGTCGAAAAGTCAGTCACTTCACACTCACAGGGCATAAAACTTCCCTTACATTCCTGGGAGGAGCAGGAGAAGAATGGAAACTGCCCCAGCCCTGCTTTGTTATCTCCTTATTCTGGCTCTTGATTCTACCACTGATCCCATTTTTTTACTCACATTTTTGCTCTGAGGGAGTACAATGTCACTCTGGTTAGAGTGACAAGCCTCCTCACCCCTTCCTGACCAAAAGTCACTTCTGCCTGGGAAAACACTAATAATGAGTCTCTTTTGACATTGGATATTTATGCTGCCCTAGTGCCCTTTGTCACACCCCTGGGTGATTTCTAACCAAGCCTTAATGTGATCCCATTAGTTATCCTCCAGCTTTGGGGACATCTAACATACACTCTGTCTCAGTGGGTACAGCTATGGACATAATCCCTACAAGCCTCTGCTGCCTCCTCCTAACTCTTCTTACTGTTAATTCAGACATCAGGTTGGAATCCGGCTGGAAGACAGGGCTTATATATCCTTCTTGCTGCACAGATCAGTTTGCCCCTCATATGAATAAGCAGTACAAAGTATTTTTACAATGAAGCATTCAAGAGGACTAGGCAAAACAAATAGCAGTCTTTTGTTCAGGCTTGTTTGCCTGAACAATGTGTTACAACCTTTGGACCAAGTTTCTCTTTTTATATTAGAAGGGAAAGCAGTGCCATGTAGATGGCACAGAAGGTGAATCATAAGAATTTGTAAAATTACAGAGGTAGGTAATAAGAATATTATAGGCTGTTTCATAGGTGATATAATTGCAGTTATTTTTGATAATAAAACCCCATTGAAATTAGGATTTGAATTACACATAAATGAAGCCACAGGGCTGCGCTTCTACAATCTCAGCTGAGTACTCAATTCTCATCTAAAAGTGAAACCAGGATTGAATAACCAGCAAACAATGCTACTCCTCTATAGTAAGAATAACTAATGCAGAGGGAGTGAAGTAGAAGAGCTAGCAATGCATTTCCCCCCCAGCATATCAAGCAGGTTTTCATATGGAAGCAGTGGTCATCAATCACTACCTCATTACCAACCTGTCATCTGGGTTTAGGCTAAATGTATTCTGGCTTACTGCCATACTAAATGTTCAATGAAACATCCTTAAGGCTCTCTACAAGTTCAGCTAAGTCACACATGCTATACATCAAAAAGGAACATTAGCGTTATCATAGCTTAATAAATAGTGCCATTCTGGCAATGTAATCCTATGTTCTAGAGCTATCTTCCATTCCCAGTATTATACTGCTTAAGTAAACAATCTCGCTGTCTTGTGTGAAGTTTATTTAGTGATAAATGTATGTAAAGATAATTAGTCATACTGCAATAGATACACTTCCATCCCAGCTGAAGAACATGAGCAAAAATAGCATATGATTTTAAAAGCACACAGTCGCATAATGAACTTTATCTTGCAGCATTAGTTCATAATTCTTGCATATTGTAGTTATTATCCAAGTTTCACTGTCTTGGAAGACAATGACAGGTGCAGGACCCCAAATGAATGTCTTTTCAAAATAACACTGGCTTGAATACAGGACTTGTGTGTAACTCTGGGATGCAATACAGCCACTAAGATGACTGCAAAATATATTTCAACATCTGTGAATACTAATTACTTTGGGAATAACTCCTGACTTAAGGAGGGATACTTACATTTAGTCACTCATTTTCATGCACACTTGAAGCACTAAGTCCTGAATCTGTCTTCAAATTTAAAAATGTCAATAAAATATATATCTAGATTCTAAAGTGGCAGAAGCTTCAAGACATACCTTAAAACAAATCCCAATAACATATTTTTACATACATGAATCAATTTAGCCACTTAAATTTTTTTAAAAATAGTGAAAAATCATCTTGAAATTTAAGAATACTTTTCTTGTTCTTGTATAAATTTTTTTATTTAGAGACACCGAATTTGTTATGCAACCAGGTCTTACTATTCCTTAACTAAAATATGAGAAATGGCTCCAATATATTCAGTCACAAACGATTTTTAGTATGTAGCAGGAAACCTGTCTTTTTTAGTGAACTGGGCTTGTTCTATGCAAAACACATTGAACTTAAACCATGCATTCAAACCCTTACCTATATCTGACCCTGTTCCTTTTCACTGTGCATTGATGTAACCAAAACAGTAGCTGGACCAACCCCTGACATAAGTCAAGTCCTTCTCTGACACATTCACAGTTGCATGCATACATGAGCAAAGGCAACTCATTCTTTTAATTGAATTCTGACAAACTGGAAAAAATTATGTTACATAATTCTTTGGTCTACTTGTTATGTCAAGCAAGCATAAGTTTGCTTAAACTAGACTTTCTTTTGCCATGACTCATAGCTTATAGACTTAGCTGCCCGACCAAAGAGTCTAGATCCAGATTCTTCAGTGTAGAATCCTTCAGTGTAAAAATTATCACATTTGCAAAGCTTTTGACAGCTTTTGCTTCTGAAGTTTCAATGTGGCTGCTAGAGTAAATTATTGCAGCGTCCATGTAGCATCACTATAAATCCTGATTATCTACTTCTTTAGGTTTGTTTGGTTTGGGTTTTGATTTTTATTTCCCTCTCCCTCTATAAATATACATGGGTCAGGATCCTGAGAGAGCTCAGAGGACTTAGTGTCCAGCTGTTGTTCCATATGTTCTCTAGGCCAACACCTGCTGCAGAGATACTACCAAGACCTCATGGTTGGCAAGCTGCTCTAATTCCACTCAGCTTGTAGGTTGAAAGGTCACTCCTTTAATGTAGTCAGTTTGTGGCTTCCACATTAAAGAGAGGGAGTTGCTATCTCTGCTGGAGCTCTATTTTATGAAATCCAGTGACAGTAAAACCAGATGTCCTCCACTTTCATAATTGCTTTAACTGCCTAGTACATCTTAGAAAAATAACTTCTAGGGCTTGATGAGATGATGAGCCAACCTCTGCACAAACATTACTCAAGGACCCTAAAGAACTGGCTGATGGCATGGTCCAAGCACAAGATTAATTTCCTTTTCTTTCTATTTCAGAGATACTATAAAAAAAAAGATTGAAGATAAAGATGTTTTTTTCTATTCTTTAACTCCCACTGTAGAGGAGCCTATAAGATCAAAACAAGATGAAGAACAGAGCAGAAAGGTCTGTATGTAAATAAAGCAAATGCTATGAAGAGAATCTAACAGGATCCAAAACAAAACTTCTGATAAACAATGATGACTCTAAGTAACTAAATACTATGTTGTAGCCATTCAGCACTAAATTCCAGACAAACAAGTGTGAAAAGAGGTTCAAAGGACATAGCCATGCATCATTCAATTTTACCAAAAACTGGGATGCATTAACTAAAACCTTTACCAGGTTATACTTTCTTTACACATTATAAAAGTACGTATTTTTTTTGACAGGCATTTATACACACTTAAATAATCAGTACTGAATCCCAAAAAGAAAAATATTTTAGATGCCTATTGAAATAGACAGAACAGAAAAGTAAGAAAATGGATAAGGTATATATACACAATAGGTGTAGATTTATGGAACATTATATATCAGAATTTCCAAATATTACCCGCTGCAGAGAAGTGTTCCACAGTCACTGACCCAGCATAAGATGACAAAATGGGAAAGCAGACTACATTTCCACTGTCCCACCTTTCGTATTTCCAAAACTAGAGGAAAGGCGGTTTTCTCTAACACTGGAGTCAGGGCACTCCAGCTTGTCTGAACACACACTGCAGTTTGATGGAGGTGAGTCTGCACCATCATTAGCTCTACATGATTCGAACTCCATGGCAGCTCTGAACAGCCGAGGGTCCTGACACTGGATCAACATTCACAGACATGTAACACAGAAAGCATAAGGTCACTTTATAAACCAAAGGCAGTCTAAGAGACTACTCAGCAACTACAAGACTAAATTGCAAGTATACAAAACTAAAATCTCCATCTACAAGTCACTGTTAATTTTCAAGCACACAGTTTGAGTAGGAAGAAGAGAATTAGACTTTTGTTCATAAACATATTTACAGAAAATTTAACAAACTTTAATGCCACTACAAATAAAGTAATTTTCCTTATTTCAATGTTAAAACTGCATCAGTAGTTTTTTTTACTCCTATTATATTTCTAAGAAAATTCTTTCTGTTCTCATGTGCAGTTGGAACAGCTGTATATGATGCCAAATGCAAAAATTTAAGGGACATTCCAGCATATTAAGTTTTACCCTCATTTCTGTCCCAATGACAGATGTAAGAAATCCAACTATGTTGATTTTATGAACCAGTTAAATGATTTGTATTCAGACCAACATTAAAAATCCCCGTGACAAAGTGTACTTGAACAAAAATACCTTGCTTGTGACACATCCTTTACAAGTAATGTATTTTCATTTTTCACATGTTGCATCTCATTTATTTTATTCAGGCACACAGAGTTAAATCTACAAGATACAGTAAGCTTCCAATACCTTTGAAATAATAAATCATTTCTTACAGATGTTTTCACCCACTGCAAGGCTGCTGCTCATTAATCAAACATTATCAGTATCTATCACTGCCCAGTACTAAACAGGAAAGGGACCTCATTTTGAGTTTTGACTTTTATTCACTGGTTAGTCCCTGACCCCTCACACTACTGCATGCTTATTAGAAACCCCTACTGCATGGCAGAGGGAGTTTTAGAAGGGGTGTTATACAAGCAGAGGTGTATTTTTCTCTGAGAACTGAAGGAAACAAAGTCAAGCTGCTCTTCAAATTGGCAACACAAATGCAATCAAATTGTCTTCAAAACTCTTTTCCAACATCTAAGTAAAATATAACAATATAAGGAAACTATTTCTGGTCTAGATCTTTTCATATCTGAAAGGTTGAAATAAATATATAGTAGTCACTATGCAAGATGTGTTTCATTTTTGATAAATTATTAAAATTTCATTTCAGAATACAGTACTTAGAATACAATATATGTGTAAAAGCATAATCGTACAGAGGAAAATATAAAGCAAATGGTTCAATGTGAGTTAGAAGTTATCTGATAAAAAATTTCAACTTCCTTGTGATTATTGAGAAATTGCTGGATTCATGCCAATAATGTAAAATAAAATCTGCATTATGTAATTTGCTCTTTTGGTCGTTACACATCTTTTCAGAATACTGGAATAGAAATTAAATTGGGGAAGCTGCACAAATTGCAAGTGGTTAGAAATGAAGATTTCTGTAGCTCCAAGGAACAGCCTGACATTTGCTAGTAAGAACATAGTCTAGCTTCTCCACAGCACTTTTGCAGTACTGAGCACTTCCATAGTCATTTTAGTGCTCAGTTTCACTATTCCAATACATTAGAGAAGAATGAACTCATCCAGGAGGCCAATAGCCAGAACCCAAGTCTCACTCTCAGCAGATCATCACACCACACTGCTTCCCCCCACTGATCTATTGTGATGTGCATATTTTTGATATTAACCAAGTGAAACATTAAAGGCAATGAACATGGCTTCCAGTTAAAAACAACTACCATCTCCTGCCACAGCTGCAATTCACTCAATCTCCTTTAACTAAACACTTTGTTTGCGTATTCTATAGCTTTCTGAATGAACACTGAATGCCACACTTGTATTGAGGATTATTCACCCTGCAAGGTTGCTTAAATATATTCCATTCTTGCAAGCATAGCAGGTCTACAGAAGTGTCTAAGCTACAGTGTGTATTTTCTATGCCTCAATACAATAAAGGGCGCATTCAGACATGCAAAGGCCCATATTTGCATTTGAAAAATAAGAAACCAACTTGTCAATATAGTGGATGTATTAAGACTCTTATGTCCCTAGAATGTAAAAAGTGCTAAGATTTCAGAACTTTCTTTACTTAATTTTATTGGGCTTTCCAGAAAAGCTGGGCACAAAGAAATCATAGATCCTAACAATTAGGGGTGATTTCTGTAGATTTTATCTACTGCAGGAATTTTAATGCAAATTAAACCCAAGTTTTATTATCAAGAGGCTTCTACAGCAAGAGAACAGGCAGGAACTTTATCCCAGTGATTAGACACCACAACCAAGTACCTTACGATTCATGTACAGAATGGTCACTCTGTCTATCTCCCCTAACTCTGCAAATTTCTTTCTGCTAGAAACAGTAAGAACTCAAATTCTGAGTGTAAGGAGACAAGCAATATAAAAATGTAAACAGCTGCTATTCAGTTGCCTAAGTACGCAAAATCTTTTTGGGAGCATTTTTTTGTTTGTTTCGAAGGAAGTCTTTTCTAGCTCTCTAAAGTTTAACAAAACTTACAGATAAAAATTTGGCCATCATTTTTCTACAATCTACAAAAGATTTTTATCAGGCTATAATAGAAGCATCAAGCCTGCGTTTCCCAACAATCAGAAATGAAATCATGTCTAAGTCACTTGGATATTGAAATAATGAATTGTAATATTTTCAGTGTCTAACTACTGAACAATATACTATCTATAAAATTAGAATAACTTTCTTTTAGAAGATAGTTCCACTCTCATTTAAAAAATCCAATGTATTAGAGAAAAACCTATAAATATTGTACTATTTAGAAATTATCTTTTATAATGGTTAACAATGTAATCTCAATTTAAATAGCAACCAGGTACTAATTTCACTATACTAAAGTGTTAGAATCTACTTAAATATACCCATCACACCCAAATAAACAACCACCTATTATCATTGGTCACAAATAAACAAAGAATTATATCTAGCAAAAATAATCCTATGAAATCTGAAGTGAATTATACCGTCTTCATTTATCTTCAATTACATCAATGGAACAATAAAATAAAACCTTACAAGTCTCAGAAATACACCATAAGTTTCTACTTGGTAAGTGACTAGTAATTCCAATCCAACGGTGTTATTATCATTAAAGATTAATTGGCTGAAACTTGTTGATATTTAAATTCTCATTATTCTTTCTTTTTCTTCCTATGAAGCTAATCAACAAAGATCATTTGAGGGAATATTGAGTCATCATATGAGCTGCTAAATGCATTTTCACTTTCTCTAATGGTTCATGTTCAGTTTACTCCGTTTTTAGCACAAATGAATGAACAATAGCCAAAGGATTTCCTGTGAAAGAAAACACTGTCAAGGACAACATTTGGAAAATATTTTCCTCTGTTAGATAAACATGTAATTTGTATTAGCATTATCCAAACACTATGAGTACTTAGTACTCTTATTTCTATGTTTCAGTTTTGTAAACATTGTTTTATAAAGACAATTTACAGTAAATTTTGCATTAATACACAGAAAGTAGTAACAGTACAAACAGTGAATGTTAATTACTATATATACCCCCACACCTTGTGACATCACCAAGGAAGTGTCAAATTTTGAATATGGTTTGATACTATAAAGTGCACAAGGGAGACTATCTATGTGACTTTATGCACAAGGAATGTCAAACTTTATCTCAAGTCTGTAGAACATGCCAATATGCTACACAAACCCAGAGAAATATTTGCATACCTGTTAGTCATTCTTTTAAAAGACTTGCCATGCGATACATACTATAATATTTATATGCTCCATCCTAACTACATACACAGTCTTAGCAATCATTTAGTAATCATTAATATACATATTTACACAGTTACTTTTAATTTCATAGTAAAGAAACCATATGAGTGGCACCTCTGAGAAGCATAGATGAGAACAGTAAAGAACAATTTTCAAGTAACATGACCATGACAAGTGGTTCAAAATCCTGGATAACCTCTATCTATTAAAAATCTGAGACATAGCAGCACAAACATTTACATAGCTTAGTTAAAGATTACTTACAATAGTGAACATGTAAAATTTTCTTCTCAGATATTTGTTGCCACTAAAAACTTCCATCTCATTAAAACTAAAGAAGGGCAGTGGATGTGCCTTCCCATGATGGTAGATGCTATTGTATTGGATAATAAACTTACAAATGCTTCTGGAAGAGCAGAGCTTTTCAATTAATGTGTTGAGCTTGAAGGACAGAATGAGGGATTCCCTCGGGCACACACTGCAGGTTGTTCAGGACGCAGAAAGCCCTCAGACCATGAATCCCACCCGAAACAGAATCAATCACTAGAGTGCACTCCAAGTTAAATGAAAGACCAAAACTGGTCTCAAGCACACCCAGGATTTTCCCCTGAAATGAAGTAACTCCCCTTTGTTATATCAAACTTCTCCTAGACCAACAAAGGCCTGACTACTGAGCAATGACGAAAAGTAAAGCACATGACTGAGAAGCACAAGACAACCAGTGGGTCAGATGAGCCCTGCCCATGCCCAGCAGTGGCTTCCTAGGGACCACTCTCACAAAGCAGAGAAATGGCAGAGGAAGAAGGTTTCCTTAGGTAACTTCAAGAAGTCCATCAACATGCACTACAAGTTCACCACACAAACCCAGTTTTGTCTTGTCAGTTCAATTCAAAAAGTAGATACACCCCTTGTTGAGTCAGCAGTAAAAGAAATATGAATTCAGAAACATTATATTTATGAGACATAAATGTGACAGGAAGACTGCTTAAAACTTCACTCATTAACACAAAAAAATAGCTTGCCATCTTCTCACCAATAACTGGCACTAAACAAGTGAGATTTTGATACACTTCCTACTTGTGTACAATCTTTAAAAACAAAAAAAAAATATTAAATGCAACAAGCCTAGGTTTTTAATCAGTATTTTATCCTTTGCAAATAAGATGAAGGAAAGGAATTTCTAAACCTATTGTTTAGATTTTGTATTATGTCGGTCCTCCTCTAGTATTAGGTAGAACAACGTTTCAAAAAGTGCCTGACTGTGTTAAATACATATTGGACCTCATACACTTTCCTTACAAGAAAAGAGAGCTCAACTAGAGTAAATTATATGCACCAAATTACAAACTGCACTTCAGATGGTTGTTCATTCTGTGTCTGAATATTAATGTGGAAGTAAAAAGATGGCAGCATAATCAATATTTGTACATCTAGAAGATCTAAAAGTACCTGCCTCATGGAGTGAACTTTTGGAGACAGCATACAAGCAACCAGACCTTTTTTCTTTAGGTGTAAAGCACTCAAGTGTGTAACATAAGAACACAAAATGTAATATGTAACATCACTATTTTGTTCGAAGTTTTCTTTTCTTATGCACTTCCAAACATAAAAATTCTTAAGAATATATGCTTGAATAATCTCCAAGCAAAGTGCTAAATAATGTTAGACTAAATAATCCACTCAGATATTAAAATAAACTGCTCTTAAAACAATATGAATTGAATTATTTTATCATTATATTTAGATGAGCATTTCTTCAGGCAGACTGTCCAGCATCTTGGAAGGAGACAGGAGAATCTTTTGTAAAACATGTGCAGGAGAGATTGTTATGCTAAGTATTTTTTTGGTAGCAGAGATAAGTAAGTAAGAGCAGAAAAATCTGTGTAATTTACAAGTGAATATCTTAAGGATGCCCAAGGGCAGATTATTAGTATTTTTGAAAGTGTCCTAAGACTTTTAATAATTAATAAGGTTTTTTGTGCATCTGAGCCCTCAAAGCTTTCAACTGCCTAGTGCTTCCGATGTGTATTAGGAATGTTCCACCAATATCCAGAGCACTAGTGAGGTCTAAAGAACTGAATGAACAGCTTACTACAAATGCCAATAGTAGAAAAAGATGCCTCAAGCATAAAAATTCTTGGATTTATGTACATAGTTGGTCTCCAGGAAAGATGCTGCACTGGGAATAAAAGCGAGTTCAGACATCTGCTATAACATGTAAGAACAGGTTCTTTCACGAGTTCCTTTTCTAATATAACTATATTCTTTTTGGTTACAAATAACAAGGTTTTTTAGATTAAAGAGTAGTAAAAGATAAAAATAAAATGAGGAATTACAAGTTTTGCATTAGAATCAATTATTGTGTAATTTGTTCATAATATCATTCACATGAGCCATGAAACAAGAAATGTGGCGTTATAGAAGGATGCATTCATTCTCCAAGCCGTGAGCCATGAGCTAAGGCTCTCCAGGAGATAGACTATAAAGAAGTCCTACACTTGACTGCAGAGACTTGTGTAGACTTTCTTCCATGGAACTTCATTTCATACAGCTGCATTTCATACAGCTGTAGTTTTGATCCTGTTGCATATTAAATGCAAACACACCTATCAGGGGCCTTCTCACGGGATCTTTATTTAAAAACCTATTTTTCTTAATTTAATTTTAAAACTATTCAGGATCCTGTAAGGCAACTGTGAAATATTTTGAATTGGCTTGTCCAGATCCTGCCACTGTTCTTCAGCACTGTTTCTCTTCAGGTTCAAAGCACTCCATCTAACTTCATGACTCATCTTGATTATTTCATTCTCATTATTTCTAATACCAGAGTCTCAAAGCTTTTTGCAGCTAAATGGATTTGAATATGTTGCTTTGTCGCAATACGATATAATTTCAAGTGTTTTCCCTGGCTCTGCAGTCTTTAATATCTTTTATTGTATAAGGATACCGGTGCTCAAAAAGCCGCTGTTGTCACCATTTAAAATCCGTGGTGAAAAGCACTGTCTTCACAAGATCCTGAAACAGTGACTACCCTTGTTTACAAGCAGCAATGAAACAAATCCAGGAACTAAGCTAGGCACACATTTATTTTGAATATCTAGCTGATCATGTTTCCAACATCATTCTTTCCTGTGCTACCTTCCAACATATTATTTTTCTTCCCTACCTGTTGTGTTTAATCTCTCTATCTTTAGGCTTTAGTTTCCTTGCAGTAAAAGCTGTATAACCTATGAACTGTCAAAATATTTATTAAATTATAAAATAATAAAAAACAACACCGAAAAACCTTCAAATATAGAGCTGGCAATCTTCAGAGCCTAAGGCTGCACAATGCCTATACTCAAGATCCATCCTTAACCAAGATACGCTGTAATTTACGTGACTTGCTAAATTACCACTGAGGCAAACAGGTCTTTGCAAAGAGGCCTAACAGCATAATTTTTGGGAACATCATAAAGCAATGAAACAGAAATCTACTCCAGAAAGCAACCAACTAAAGATAAATCCTGGATATGTTTTCAAATGACTCTGCCTTTAAACTCATTTGGACAAGACAAGTGAAATAGCAAGTGAAGAGAAAAAGAAATACCAGGTAAACCAAAACCAGAGAAGCAAACAAATAAAAGTCTGTTCACAACCTGAAATGAGAACTATTTTGAACATGACATATTTCCTTCATAAACGTCTGTGCTGGCCATGGGCCTACGGGCCCCATATGCAGATTTCATGTCCTCCAAATTTAGTTTATGAATCAGGAGTACGATGCACAATTTTTTCCTATAGCACAAGCAAAATGAACATCTGTTCACTTTTTGCCACGTAGGTTTATATCTGTGTGGGTGGGTGTGAACAGAGCTCTTGATGTGTAATATTCCTCCCATCTGCACACCAGGTGGCACTGCATAGTTAATCAGAAGATAATAACAGGCATGAGGAGATTACTTACTTTTTGGGGAAGAGAGAGTAAATCAATCTCACAGAGGTTTTTTAAAACAAGGTACATTAATGCTTGGACTTTTAATTTCTTTTTTCTGCTGTGTAATTTCATTCTAATCAATGGCATGATCTGATTATATCATTGTTTGAGTGTTATGTTAATTAACTATAAATGACTGCAATTATGACAAAGGTTCTTTCCACAAGGGATTTAATTTTAATTTTTTTTTTTTAATGTACGGTTTTAACCCTTGCAAGCAGGATATACTATTTAGGATACATCCAAGCAACAATCTGCTTAGATTTACTTTGAATGCTCATCTAACCCACCATTTCACAGTATTTAATAGAACCTCTCGATATTCTTATATAATAACTTTATAGTAATTCGACATCAGAAGATGGAGGAAGAAACAAGTAAGCTTCATTACAAGCAGCATTTGTCCTATAATGAGAAATTAACTAGGAAGTTAGTTAGTGCTGCAAGTTTAAAATTGAAAACACTGAAGTGTTTAAGTAATTTCTGGGAATGGGGGCTTAAGATTTTTTAAAATATTTTACCAAAAAAAAAAATCTTTCAGGATATATTTTTATCTGATATTCATCTAAAGAGAATGTTAATGTTACATAAAACACCTACGTTATGACAAAATGCTATAGAATAAGGATAAGGGTTTGTGCAAAAGTCTGGAGAAAATGTTTATAAGTGTTTATAGCATTTCTGTGTACTCATTTGAATCTCACATGAAAAATGTCCTTAAATACTACAAATATTTAGTTCATTCATTTTCATTCAATTAAGTAGTTGTATAAAGAAATTGTTCTGTATTTTCTCTTTCAAAAAAGAATATACGATGCTTTGTGGAGTCTTAAAAGACAGAACCACAGAATTCTGTTTTCCAAAGAATGTAGCTGAACTTCTAGAAGGATGAGCAATAAAGACCTAGTATTTCTGCATTTGCTCTGATAGCCCAGAGAGAGACATACATATAGCCTTTGTTTTTTGGTAAAAATCGTATTGCACCCTGAAAGTCCACCAAGAGACACAGTAACACAAAGTGTTCAACACAAAGTGTTCAGACTACTCTGTTCTCCATAAGATGCCCTTTGTTGCCTTACTTTGCTGTCTCTGAGGACCATGTGCTCTCTCCTCTAGGCCCTCACCCCTTCATTGATTTCTCCCTTTTGCTCTCAGCATGCTTTGAGTCTCTGTGGTGTTTACAGAAGGCAGCAACTGATGCGAGACTTTTTTTTTAATAGTAAAATTTTCAAACTGATTTGTCAGCTCAGTCACAAATTCTTCACAAACACTTCTTACCAAAGAGTAGATTCTAGGTAAAGTATGTTGAGTAATCTATCAAATCAGGACAGGATGGGGTTTTTTCTATGCTTAGTTGTAGAGGTTATTTTTAAAGCTTTGAATGTTTAATTGGGAGATTTAATTCCTATTAATTAATGTTTGTAATAAAATAAAACCAAAATATTTGTAAATTGAAGATAGCTGGAATTTAGAGATGAAAATTTTAAGGACTCTAATTCTTCTCTAATTTTTAATTAGCATTATTAACTGGCCATTGAAATAAGACTGAATAAATTTAGAAGTTGCACCTATCTAAATGACAATGAAAAAAAGACCTAAAAAAAAATAGTAGAGACTCCCAAAATATTGTTCTTCCATTGTTTAGCTGCTACTCTTTAGCCCTATGAAAAAATTCTCATGCATGCTACTGTCTATCATTACTTTTGATGTAAGAAACTGAGATTCATGGACTACCCCTTTAATACTTTTAGCTGCATCTGAAATCGAGACTGCTGGAGAAAACCAGAAGAATGGTGTATCTCTTGGGTCACTATATGCAAAACACCAGATACGTCTACTGACAGATGTTGCAAAATATACATCTTTGTAGAGAGAAAACTGAAGGGATGTGAGAGTAAATGATGGAGAGGGAAAATTCACATAACAGTCCTCTAGAAATAAACAGAGGTACAGCATTAAGAACTAGTTGGATAAAACACAGCTCAGATAAGACAAAAATCTGGAGATTGAAGGAAAGAGCTACCAAAAGTAAAAAAGGTAATAGGCTCGTGACTAAGATCCACGTACAATTTGTTCTGAGGTTCTGCTATCAGAGGGCAGTGTTGGTTTCCGGTATGCCATTGCCCAGTTTGATCACTACTGCTTATCCAGGTAACTATGAAAGCTTTTCCTAGGATTTAGTCTTTTCTAGTTCAACATATGTCTTTATACACCCAAATTCCACATCAGTCTTCACAGCCTAATTAGGAAAGATAAGATGGAGGTAAGGTGTGACTCAAATTGAGACTCCAGAAGTTGCAAAAGGCTGGTGACACATATTGGCCACCCGTTTGTTTTCAGGTCTAGTACAAGGTGTTTTTCTGAGCTTTCAACCAGTGACTTAAATGCACTAGACTTACTGGCTGGAGAGCATCCTTCACTTTAAGATAAACGATCATAGCCTCAATGCCTCAGTAAGCAAAGACTTGAACCTAAGCATCCTCTTTTATTATTATCCATTTCAGAGTAAGACTGTTAACCTGTATCCCTTAGGGAACTTATTGGGAATACTTTACCACTCAAGTCTTAGAGCAAATACACTGATTAGAGTACACTTTTAATACCTTTCCAAACAGCTCTCACAAAAAGCCTCTGCTCTTAATTTTTCTTCAATGTGGTCACTTGCTAGAAGTGATCAAACCTCAGTCACCTATGCTTTACCTTCCACAGACCCAGTAGCAGACAGCATTTTCCTTACTGCACACAATATTCCCACAGGCAACAGATTTTTCCTGATGCATAACTGTGTGGAAAATAGTTTTCAAAGTTCTCTTTGCAATTCTACTTGCTCTCATGCAGCTGGCTACTTACAAGTGCCCTTCTGTTTCATGAATCACACATAAACTCCTGTACAATTCCAACTAACAAAATCTTGAGTTTAATCTCATTTGCAAGACCAAAGGTGTGCTCTTCAAAAAATCACACTGTTGTGAAAAAATCCTCTCACACTGTACTCTCTTGTCTCATCATGGACTTCATATTCTTTTACACACTCATTTACTTTTCCTTTTTTCCACTAACAGGGAAAATTGAAAAATACCATATTTATTTTCCATCAAGGTACAAAGCCATTCAGAAGTAAATTACAATAAAAAAATATATTTTATATAAGTAGCTCTCTAATTATTTTACCCCTATGATTCAGGGTAATGTTCAAATGTGACATTTCATTGAATATGTTTGTTCAGTAGGCAAAGAACACAAAAAGAAATGCAGTACAGACTCATTATGGAAAAACGGCTGTTGCTGAGAGCTTATAAATGTTCTATTGCATTAATACTATAATACTATACATATTTGTAGCTAACTCTACAAATATGTAACCCCTTGGCACATCCTGAACCTCTCAATATCAGTATGCAAGGCCATGTAACTGTCCAGTGTCTTACACAGTACTGTAAAAGTGAGATGACAGGCAGACATGGGGGTACAGAGAGGGACCGACTTCATCATAAATGCAAGGTAGCTTCCAATCACAAAACTTTGTAGGTACACATAATCCTTCATTAGCATTTATACCCTCTGTTTCCTAGTATAATCAATGAACACATGATTTACAGGAGAATTATGCTTCAGATGCCTTCTCTTGTTTATTAAATTTCTGGCTGTGTCCCTTTCCCTAGCATCTGTATGGCACAATGTTGTCTATTTATATTTCTAGCCAAAAATATTTTATATTAGGATAACTTTATTAAGGTCAGAAAATAAACCCACATACATAAACCAAACATTCCAATCCTATGTGTAGTGCTCAGTGGTCATTTCTGCTAACCTCTGAACTGTTATTTAAGTTTCTGAGTGAGAAATGCAGAAGAATGATGCTAATGTTCAAAATATGACTGATTTTTTTCCTAAATGCTAGACTCTCAGAAGACAAATGGTTATGAATTAATTCCTCATTGGTGAGATTTCACAATGCAGTTTGAAAGACATAGATGAAAACAATAAAGAATATAAGTTTGACCATTTGCCTTGTATACAATTACATCAAAATATGACACATCAGAATTCCTATACATGGGAGTTCTCTCAAAATGTAGGGATTTAGGATTATATAAATCACAGCACTCTGTACTATCATTACACGACAGAATAGACCTGCAAAGCTTATTATACTGCATAACCAGATGGTAAACAACAGTTGTCGCTGTACTAAGAATTACATCTCTGTAATCAATAATAGGAAGGAGGAACAGTTGGACAACTTGTTTCCTATTATGTTCACTTAGGCAACGTCTAGATCAATAAAGAGCATTAAGCCTCATACCAACTGCAGACAATACCTGCTCAACATGCCTATCATATGGCAGCAATGGGTCCAGCTGTACTTCAAAATACTTGTAAATGGATAACAATTCTAATCTAACATTAAAAAGGAGCAATGATTCAAATAGCAGGCAGGTGCAGGACTTCTCTAGCATATGAGAGAAGATAGACCTATGATGCCAGTTTTAGTATAAGTCAAAGTCAGCTTATTTTGTTAACCCACCCCACAAGTACATCTCACTACAGCCTATCAGAAGGATGTTACATGTTTTATATGGACAAAAGAAAAAAGCAACCAAGCATGGTATCACTGGCTTACATATAGACTCAGTAATTATGTGGGTGTAGTAAGCTGTTCACAAAAATTGAAAACTGAACTTGTGTATCGCTCTAGGCCAATATGGCAATTAATTACAAGCAAATTTTTAGTTCATCCATTTTTAAGTATTTAAACAAACAATATATCAACCCATTCAGCTACATTCACATTTTACTTAAAAATCTATAATATAAATGTGATAATTTTAATAACTGTCTTAAGGCCATTAGCTTTAGCTTCCTGGGTTTTTTACATTTTCTTTCTATTCCATACTTTCATAATGCATCAAACTGAAGCTATCTCCCATCATGCTATTAAGACAGGTACAAGTCCCAGTTTATTCCCAGGCAGTCATTCAATTTCAAGATGACAAAACACGGGACAGTGAGCTCTTACCTATTCCAATAAAGACTGCTTCATACCCATCTTCTTTCAAGGTAGAGAGTGTCATTCCATTCACTGCAAGGCCTCTATTAAAAATTATCTGAAAGAATTAAAAATTGCTTGCTTTTAATGTGATAATGTGAAAATAATTTCTATTGTGTCCTGCATATAGACACCTTGCAGGATCTTCTAGTGAGCAAACAAAGCAAATTAAAATTTTTCCCCCCTCAAGCCAGGCTTAAAAGGTCAGACTGGCTCTGATTTAAAGCAAGAGGCCCGAACTACGTACAGGTAAAAGGTACCTTCAGATTATCCTCAGAAAGGGGCCACCAGAGGCTAGCTTGGTTTCTCCTTTAAGCTAAAAGGTTTAAAGCAAGCTAAACAAACAAAAAAAGCCTATCTATGGAACAAAATACGGAAGTAGAGTTGAAAATTATAAGTTTTCTCCTGCGACTAAATAGCTGTATTTAGTGCTGATTACAAAAGGTTGTATATCCATTTGAAAATCAGAATTTAAGAAAAATTATGTGGAAGCAAGAACCTCCTCTAGGGAATATGTCCTGAACAGATGAACTGGAACACCAACCAAAACCCAACCAGTTTAGATTATTGCACAGACATTAGTTAAAGTATGACATGACACTCTTCTGTATTAACAGGGGTTCTGAAGAGAAAACCAAGCAATGTTTTTCCACAAAGTATCATGCACTTGGTATGCCTCTAATAGTGTAGAATGCAATGCCAGTCCCCAAGGAAGGATGGTACTGCTTTATGCTGCACTCTCAAAGCTCACAGCCCAAATTTTGCACTGAGACAACTAGCTAGAACACCTTTATGCCAAAAAAACCTCAGTGAAGCCAACGGTGCTTTTGTGGATTCAGAAAATTTGACAGGGTCAGAGATGACAGTAAGCCTGAAGAATGCTCTTTGCAAATTACAGCGTGCCCTACTCAACCATAATAAAGCAGCACGTTTTGCATGGTAAACTAACAAAGGTTTTCAAAATTATTAATAAGTTTTGTTTTAAACTTGAAATTGTTAATTCTAATTTAGACAAGCAACAATGCCCAGCGTGCAGGGATTGGTGTTCATTTATTGAAAGGAATAAGTCACAGTAACAAAAGTGCACCTATAATCATCTATACTTATTTCTGTTCAATTACTTTTTACTTCCAGAAGCAAAAGCCGAAAAATTTTTCTAGAGTAATGTTCCACCAGCAATTTTACTTTGAGCAGCCTCTGCACAGGTTGAGCAACTACAGTAGTTTTAAGAGTGAGACTAAAAATAGTGTTTGCTGTGTGTTCAGCCAACCAAGTATGGCAGGCCCCATGTAGAAGTCATGCAATTGGAGATATGCACACCTTTTGCTCATCGCTCCTAACCCCAAGGCCTTTGAGCACATAGTGTGTGATGCCTCTCCTGATATTTTGTACTCCTTGACATGGGCATGTGTGTTTTTATCTCCATATTTTAGGCTCCCTGAACTTGAATATTTTCCCCCAGGTTTTTTACATCACTTGTGCTTTTATTTTACAGAATGCGACGCTCTGCTGTGTAAAGTCTATACTTTGTGATCTTAACAGTTTAGCCTTCCTGTCACTATGCATCTTGTTTGTTATTCAGTCTGCCTATATTCCATTTAATATACTTTTCCTATTGGTGGGAAAAAAAAGTAGAAGTAAAATACAATTAACATTACTTAAGACGCTGACTTTCTTGCCTTTGGAGATTTAGTATAAATTTTATCAGAGGTGCAAAAAGCCACGTACTATTGCAATCCTTTAAACAATAGATTTCATCCTCACTCACAACAAGAGATATTCCATAAATTGTCATTATATTTTTTTATCCTATTGTGTACATATGTTATGAAAACATAATGAAGGAATTTAAATGGCAATATTATTTTATGTGGGGATTCATAATACTCCTAGGGCCTAGCTCTGTAATCCTTATTCAGCTGACTAATTCTTACTAATTTCAGCAGAATTACTTGAATAAACACCACTACTGAGCATTTACACAATACAGTACCTTCCACCACAGATTTGAAATGCTTTAAGTAAACACTAGAAAATATTTCCAGCTTATAGAGGTATAAAGTTAAGGTACTTATTTAACCAGCTTGCCAAAGGGTCAATTGGAAACCAATGGCAGAGCTTGGAAGCAAATTTACATTAAGATTCTCTGCTGCACTCCAAAACTGCACAAGACTTGCAGGTCAAGATGACATGGTGGCTCTATCAGTCCATTCTGAAGACCTTGTCATAAAAGGGAGCCCTGGGGAACTGAGGTTGGCAGATAATTCCCAGGAACCATCTAAAATTGTCTCCATGCTCTGCTTTAGTCCCATCCCTAACAACCTCCATTCCGTCAGTCTTTTCCAGGGTTCTAAAGGGAATTTAAGAGTACAAAAAAGACCTGTAGCATTTAAAGTCTTGTCTTACATCTTACCAGCATTTCTATAAAACCTGGGCAGGATGAAGTTCTCACTCAGGTCTTGTGACAACAGTCTACTGCTTTTACAATATGAACCAATATGAAAGATTCCAATAAGAATTTCTTGCTTCAATGAATGCTTTAGTATCATGTTAAAAATACAGTATCCCTCCTGGTACTCAAAAATTTCATCCAGTGATGCATTCTAAGTTTGTAACTTCTATTAAAATGTGAAGCAATTGTAAATACTATCTAAATCTTCAGCTCAACTCCTAAATTAACAATAAAGCGATGTTCCCATTATCTATAAACAACACACATTTATTTAACAGAATAATACATAACTATTGCTTTCGAAGAAGTTGATCGACCGTTATTGTTTATAACAGATGATCATGTTAATACATCATTTAATTTGATGTATTTTATTATAAAATTAACTTGGATGCAAAACTGCATGATAAACCATTGAGAAAAAAAACTCAGGGAGAGGGAACAAAAGACGTATCAAATATGAGAGTTTTAAGTAGTGCCAAACTTGCACGAAAAAAACTTGATTAAAAAAAAAAATCAAATCATTCCAATAGCTACATTGAACCCCTAAAGCAATTTAGGAATTTGTTTCTTACAGACAATTAATCACATGCAGGCATGCCAGATGAGAACTATTGATTGCCCTTTTCCAAACTAGTGGCATTCAGACAGGAGACAGACAAATGCCCTGAGCAAGAGGAAGCATCTTCCTGCCTCTGTCTAGCATAGCTTTTAATCGTTCTTTACTAATGTGCATGACATTTTGCTGTTAATCTTTGGCAGAGTTCTGGTTCTTTTTTTCTTTGAGCTATACATAGGCAGGATATATTTTTCATTACCTTCACTCCAAGATCCTTCATAAGCTCGGCTTCAAAATTCACTACATCATACGGCAATCGGAACTGGGGGATTTCAGACATACTAAAAGAAATAAAAACATTTGTGAAATAATTTTAACTATTAGGAAGAAAGGATTTTTTATTTGTTAAAAATTCTATACTTATAACACACCTTATTTAATTTTGACATACATGAATGGAAACGTGCTGAAGGTTGACTGCTGACTTTTTTTAGTTGTTAGAATGACAAAACAGCATTATTCATCCAATGCTAAAAATACAGGCCAGGAAGGCAGTACCTTGAGGTCAACGCTGCCCACACTTGTAGGTAACCATTCAACATATGTTAAGCTCGAGTTCTAAAGAGCTTTGGCTCCATTCCTTTTGTTCACCAGAATATGTAACACTAAAGACATCCATTTAAGAAAAGATTTCATGCAAAGCAAAGTGACCTTCTAGCATCTTTCACTAAGCTATTCAATAAGAGAGAATCGGATTTCCCATATAATTTTTTTTAAGCATTACATATGCTATTTTGAGCAATGGTATTTAAAACTGTACCCGCCTCCATTTCTATTTCATAAATTTTTTATGATCTTTCAGGATGGACAAATATTCTATCAGCTGTTGGTTTCATGTCTGCTTTTTGACTTAATGTTCATTAACTGGCATTTTTTCCTCCTGGGGAAGATTAGGAATGACATCTTCAAGTTACCAGAACCACAGAATGGGAAGAATGCAGTGTTTTCTTCCAGTATAGAATCTCAGTTTATATCTGCTGGTACAGATACAAAAATATATAAATTTATCTCCAATGAAATGATATCTACATATCCTAGTTCAAAATCTCTAATGTAAACCATGTTACAGGTAAACACATTGAAGCTCTATTTTAGATACTTCGGTTCAATGAAGATAAAACCTAAATATGCAGAAAAGTGAAAGTCACTCCCCAGATACTTCTAAGCTTCAAACAGTCTAATCTGTTTTCGAATTAATGAATCTGTAATTTCCATAACAAAGCACTGGCACAAGAGATTCACTGCAGCTTCAGTTTGCATATTGTTATTGACCACACCATCTTTAACACCTAACTTTGACAGGCCAGAAGGGTTTTATTTATTTTAAGTTGCATCAACTTTAATTATATTGATAAGAAACTGGTCTTCCTCCTTATCATTTCTAATACTGCCCTTTTTACACCTTTCTTGACCACTGTGCAATGAAAAGTGTTGTAAATGTCACATACAATGAACATGTCAAGACAATACAACTTTCATAGGTCATGCTAAGTAAAAAAAGTGTCTGAGGCAGAAACTAATATATCAATATGATTCTGCAACAGTGATTCAATAAGGAAATTAATCAAAAAAAGGAAAGTTTTATTTTCCAAGTCACCTATATATTTGTTGAAGGTCTGTCATTTCCACGACATGCTCCCAGAACAGAACTGATTGTGTTATGTCACTGTCAGAATATGTAAGCAACTTTTTGCTCTTATTAAACATTTACTTACAGTTTTGTGCTGTGAATATGTTCGCATACATGTATGTATCTAAATACACACATTTCTGGGGGGGCACTTGCATGCACATTAACCATGAAAATAAGCATTTTATGAAAGTCAACTATTGCATAAATAATTCTAATATAACTTCTTTCAGCAGCAGAAGATGGTCTCTGACTCTGCAATGGAGAAATGGGGGGAAAAGGAAACAGGGCAGAGGTGCAGGAGGGATGCAGTAGATGGGAACATTGTCCCGCAAAGTCATCTCTTCCTCAAATCTGATCCAAGTCAGAGCTGGTTGGACAGGTGCTTGGTGTTGCTCAGTGTTCTCAAATTACTTTTGCTCAAGGAACAGCTCTTTGGTCAACTGAGAGAAGTACTTTGGCATGTTGTAAAACAGTGCCATAGATAGGAACATATGCAGTGAAGCCTGTTCACGGCCTCTAAGCAAGAGCATGATGTGCTTGTGCCTACTCTATCATAAAGCATAAATTTTACACAACTGGTGAAACACAGGAAAACCTGCCCTTAAATGTGAAAAATTCACACATGCTTGGAGAACCATGGAGTCATACTACATTTAAATATCTCATTACAAGAACTGCCATCACTAGACATTTTTCTATTGTCACAATATTATGAAAGCTAGCTAAGATGCAAGGAACATCCTATTTAAAAACAACTGAAGAAACTAAAAAAAGGCAAAAGCACTGCCCTTTCAAACAGCTGATTCAAAATACAAAATTGATTTGGTTTTCTTAGATATTTGCAATAAGTTTATGAAGCCTTAAAAACACACCCATCAATAACCTAAACTTGTTAAAAGAGGTACTGCATAGAGTTACGAATGCAATAATGGATGACTTCTGCCACAGGCCAGCCTCCATTCTGTTTCAAGATTAAAATAAGGACAAAAAGAATTGATGCCCTTAAATCAGATGTGAAAACTTCTTCAGTGAATGGAAGTAAACACATTGCTATGCATTGAGTCCATTGCTATGTGTTCATTAGGACTCAAAAGAAAGAAATAAGTTTTTAAATGCACTCCTCAGTAATTAAGGATACTAACAGAACAGACAAAGCTCAGTGTAAGGCTTTTTGCAGTAGAACAAACAGACTAAACTTTATTTTAAATTCAACTTGAAACATGATGAACTCAAGATCACATTGCTTCAAATACAGAAGCACACATTAAGCAACTGTAGCATTGTTCTATAAGCACCGAAACAACTGCAGAAAATACTGTATTGTATCACCAAGTCCCACTCGAGTCTAATCTGTTACCAAATAAGGCCTCATTGCTAGAAATGTCTCATTAATTCTGACTACTTTACAACAACAAAACTAACTTTAATCTGGTATTTATGAAAACATGCGACTCAGCAGGTGAAGAGGTATTTCATACACTAAATTTGCAATCCTCTGTGGCAACTAGTTCAAGTTAAACAGCTCCACAGTTAAATGCCTACATATTAACACCTTGGTAATTAGGTAGAATAATTCTGAACCTCACTGGGAAAAATGCAAGTAATCAGTTCAACTTCTCCAGCATTGATTCTCTATCTTCCAGAGCACTGAATAAGTATTTGACATTATGACATTATGGATCAAATTCATTAACCGTGTCAACTCTATTGATTTTGGTGATGCTGCATTGAAAAATTTACGTGCATCACCCTTCTTTCTCTTATATTTTTCATTTTTTAAACACTTTCGTGTGAGTCCATTTTGTACTCTTGTATATCTTACATTCTAAAATTTCATTTTGATTTTGAATGGGTTGGTATCCATCAGCCAGTGCCTGAATTATTTTATACACAGGGATTCCAACAAACCTACAAGATATGATCTCAGCCATTGTTTCAGTGGTAAAAATTCATCTTCTACTGTAGAGGACACGACACCTTGCAAACATCAGTCAAGTGTTTACCATATAGGAAAACTACAAAGGTATTTTATGTATCTGAAACTTCTTGAAGATTGAGAATTGCAGGGGGTTCATTTCACTCATATGGTATGGTCTACTAAAGCTGCAAGTTCAGACATACATGATGGATTTATTCACTTTCACCTTTATTTGCATAGGGTAGTCCACAAAAGCATTCTAAATCTAAAACTCTCCATTAAATTAATATCTGTCTAAAGCATTTTAAACATTCTTTCACTAGGGCTACAAGTACTTCATCTTGTTTTAACTGTTTTGGATAAGTGAAAAATGGTTCCTGACGTAATTTTCTAAAGTGTTAATTTGTTAATAACAATTGCACACTGGAATTTAACAGGTCACATGAACAGAATATAGGAGATAGCCACTAGACTTTCAGTTAAAGCTTACCTATAACTGTACCTCTTTTAATAATTATTTAAATAAAAAATAAGTTTTCCAAATTTGAAATTTTCTACTCTTTTCCTTTGGTAAAGGTAGAGGGATCACACATAAACTATGTATGCACAATATTTTTTGCTATGTTTTCTACAATAATTGAAAATGGTGATTTGTTGTCATTGGTTTTTTACCTTAAACCACCAATGTACTCCTGCTTTTCAAATATGGTGATGTTTGAATAGCCCAGTCGAGCCAAAAAGGAAGCACAACTTAAGCTTGCAGGTCCTGCACCGAGAAGAGCTATCTTCACCTGATATGCTTCAGGCATATCTTCTAGAGGAGGTAAGGAAGGGTTTCTGATCTGAGGAATATTCATAGCTTTGAATACCTGAAAAGCAATACATTCAACAGGTTACATACTTTACATTCCCTCCTTAAATTTTATTATGAATAATATGATGGGAGCTTCTGCTAGTACTGTCACATATCTGATGTATTACTCATAGAATTACAGAATCACAGAATATGCTGAATTGGAAGGGACCCACAAGGATCACTGAGTCCAACTCCTGGCCCTGCACTGAACCATCCCCAAGAGTCACACCAGGTGCCTGAGAATATCGTCCAAAGGTTTCTTGAACTCTGGCAGCATAGTGCTGTGACCACAGCCCTGGGGAGCCTGTTCAGTGCCCAACCACCCTCTGGGTGAAAAACCTTTTTCTAGTATCTAACCCAAACCCCTCCTGACACAGCTTCAGGCCATTCCCTCAGGTCTCATCACTGGTCATCACAGAGAAGAGATCAGTGCCTGCCCCTCCTCTTCCCTTCACAAGGAAGTTGTAACTGCAATGAGGTCTCCCCTCAGTCTCCTCTTCTCCAGGCTGAACAGGTCAAGTGCCCTCAACTCCTCCTCATATGGTTCCCCCTCAAGGCCCTTCACCATCTTCGTAACCCTCCTTTGGACACTCTCAAATAACTCAGTGTCTTTCTTATATTGTGGTGAACAAAACTGCACACAATATTCAAGGTGAGGCCAGACTGCTTCATAACATTATAGAGGTTTCCAAATGACATGATGTGTGCATTTGTGAGGGATGTTATATTTGCAGGGTTTGGTCCTTCTATGGGTCTTTTTGTCTTAAAAATGTCTGAAGTCAGATCTTTCACTACAGTAAATTTTACAGAAAAGATGTAACCAGACTACCAGTAACGGAATAGGAATACAAAGTCAGCCAGATGGCAGAGAATCTCTCCAATGCCAAAAAAATTCCCTGCAAACAAATCATTCTTACTAGTAGAAAAGTACTTCTGCAAATAATGCAAAGGATTATAATGCTAGTGAAGGGGCTTCGCTTCTTCAAGAGACAACCAGCATGATCCTGAATAAATCGCTTATAGCTTGGTTGTCTAGAGGTGGTAGGTAATAAACCTTAGGTGGATTTGAAATGTCTTTTAGGAACCACCCTTAGTCTTCAGTGTTTTATTTTCAAAGGTAACCCATGCTTTAGATGCCTTTTCTTAGATAATTTTTATAGGACTTACTTTATTTTAGTTTCTTATCTATTTCAGATGGTTCCACTTTTTAACTGGGTTTCCAAAAACTATAAAGTTAGACCATTCTCCCTTTGCTCCAGTTATTCACTCACCTGTAGAATGGTGATGATTTGCCCCCATCTGTCCTGACTATTAAAAGTACTTTGGAACAGACTCTGACCACTATTGTTCATTTCTACAGAACCCAACACAATGGGCTGCTAACCTAGTTGTAATGTCACACAGTTTCTCAGATTTACATTAAATCAGTTCTTTGCTCAGGTATACAGGTAAAAGTCTAAGGTAGAAATATTCTACATTCCCCAAGCTAGACTTCACTGTCCTCTGCATTTATATATTTTGTAGGGGAAGGAATGAATGTATAACCTACGAAAAGAAAAAGAACAGACTTACAGCATTACAGGCTACTGAAGATTAGAAGCATGGAAGAGCACAATTACATCTTTTTTTTAGTTTAGGCATTAGAGGTAAAATGTTTAATCCAAGGAGTATATCTTTGTGGCAGGTAAAAGGATTCAAGAGTGCATTGCATGGGGATTCTCATTCATATCACAAACACTCCAAGGCATCTCAAAAACTAACAAAACCACACTGTTCCCTACCTATTTCAATGCAGAACTGTGTTCCATAAGTACCAACTAGTCCTCTAAAATACATACATTGTCATTTGTCTTAATAAATATCATATTTAAGCTATCTAACAAGTTTACCAACAGATTTTACTTTCCTTAGAATTTGAGAAGCAAAAGGTTTTCAAGTTAAACTTTGGCAATTCCACTCATGAATAGAATTCTTCATTTATATTTTGAATCAATGTTCATTTTCTTCATGCGCACTTGAGCACTCATGCTAGGTAAACCAATGATTAGTTCCTTCCCCTCTAAAATTTCTGTGTCAAACGCACCCAGTCTTTGTAAATTGACATAGCAGTTTAACAAACTGCATGAAGCAAGAGACAGATAATTGTTTTAAAGAAAGAATCATTTAAACCTGACAATTCACACAATATGGAAAAGTTTAATGTGGTTATTAATGGATTTCACAGGCTAAAAAGCTCATATTGTACTGTAAAACTAGACTGTGATAATCAAAATGCAATAGGATATTTCTAAAATGTCTGCTTTGTTATATTCACACAGAAACAGCTTGAATTGTACCAAATTTTTATTACAATCTCATGTAGTTGTTTTAGAAGGCTATTCAGTAATACAAATTATATAACTTGCATATTTATTAAGAGTGTATATTGAACACTCTGAATATGCATATGCTTAACGAATTTATTCTTCCTAAATTTACTTTATTGTTAACATAACTATTTTTATATGTATTATTGGACATTCATACCCATCAAATAAATGTTATACTAAAGTGACGCAGTACTGTAGTGCAGTGTTAAGCTTCAGAAACCAAGCATTCATGCAGGAAATCCTAGTAGTTCAGGCTGAATGGTCAACTTTAATTCTGCCTATTTGCAAACAGGGTGAAACCATCTTTATGCAGCACAGTCAGCTTGTGTGGCAATATCTTGCCATCTGGAATTCAGTGGCAGTTTTGCATATTAAGGTTGGCAGAGTAACTGTGTGAAAATAGCAAACTGCTTTAATGCCTTTCAAAAAATTTTCACTCACCTCATGGTGAAGTTTCCTGCACTGTAATTCACCTAATTAGATATCACTGAATTCCTCTGTATAAATCCTTAGGCAGTCAGAGATGAGTAACTTGCAAGCAAGCGTTCAATGGCACGTTACAGACAACTGTCCTCTCTGTTTTTATATCTGTTCAGACTGTTCAGGGTGCAGGTAGAATTTAATCCTATTGCCTTTCTTTCCACTTTTCCTTCAAAAATATGATTTCTTTTTTGTTTGGATGGACTTTTACTTTGTTTTGCAGTGTTTTTTAACCAAGACTCATTAAGGACAATGAGACCAAATAATGAATTTTAAAGTTGAATCTCTCAGTGAAAAGACTCAACAATTATCCTCATGTCTGCCTTTCCTTCTGTCTCTTTCTCTCTCTCTAACACAGGCAAAAGAAATTCAATAGATTAATAATACAGATTGATAACACTGGGCATTTATTACTCAATTTTTTATCAAATACCATGCAATCACCATTACTTCACCATTTAGGTCCTTTCAAACAACCCACATTGATTTCATCCACTTCTTACGCTTCACGTCCATTAGGGTCCTTAGAAAGGATATCCCAGTTTATAAACTATGGAGACTTAGTCCTCAAGTGAGAGACAATTCAATGAAACCAAAACAGTCAATCTATTTTGCTAAAGTTTCCAACAACTAAAAAAACCCTCTCTCTTGATTCAGACATTTATAACACATTACAGTTTTCCTATTTGCATCACTTCAACGTGTAAAGGTGTGAGTGCACTTGCTCAGTGTTCTCTACAGCATGAAATTTAAGAGTTTGTTTTCTTCCCCATTGTAAATAAAACATTCTTTCACTGCAGTGGTGTTGGTTCCTGTTTCAAAACATTCAGTATACTCAACAAATAGCATAATTCCAAAATATATAAAAATAACTCACAACATGAGTTTGTACTCAGGTTCCACAACATCTCCCACTTTAACAAACTACAGTGCTTTCAATTGCTGAGCATCTGATTCCAGTTTAATTTTCCTGGAAGGTTTTAGCCAACACATTTTAGTTGTTTTTCAGAATGCAGATAGGGAAAAGCTTATTGTTCTCCTCATGTAATAAAATTCTGGTTCTTTTCTTCACTACCCCATTCTTGTATTAGCATGTTTTGATGAAAAGATGTGACATTTGGCAGAGAATGGCAAGTGACTCAGAGAAATGTATTTTGCTAAGCAGATGAAAATCATTTTATGGCATAGTAAGCATGATTTAAATGAATCTAAAATATTTAAATCCATTAGAGCAGGTTCAAACTGTTACTCAGAATTTTTATATCAAATTTTATACAAATTAGAATAAATTAAAGTAAATCATTTTAGTCACTTCTGAGTTTCCTGATCAGAATTTTTTTAAGAGCAATAGACTTTAGATACCCTTTTCCATCTACTTACAGAATTCAAATAGGGTCAGGCAGTTTTACTCTATTCACCTTTACTTACTTATTATTCACTCCCATTTCACAACCTCCCCATGCAGCACCTGCAGGCTTGGGGAACAGTGGCTGGAAAGCTGCCCAGTGGAAAAGGACCTGAGGGTGCTGGTTGACACCCAGCTGGACATAAGCCAGCAGTGTGTCCAGGTGGCCAAGAATGTCAATGGCATCCTAGCCTGGATCAGAAACACTGTGGCCAGCAGGACCAAGGAGCTGGTGAAGGGTCTGGAGAATAAGTCCTGTGAGGAGAGGTTGAAGGAGCTGGGAGTGTTTAGTCTGGAGAAAAGGAGGCTCAGGGCAGACCTCATCACTCTCTGCACCTACCTGAAAGGAGGTTGTAGGCAGGGGGAGGCTCGTCTCTTCTCCCAGGCAACCAGCAACAGGACAAGAGGAAATGGCCTCAAGCTGTGCCAGGGGAAGTTCAGGTTGGACATCAGGAAGAACTGCTTCACTGAAAGGGCTGGCAAGTATTGGAAAAGACCAACTGGGGAAGTGGTGGAGTCACCATTTTTGGAAGTGTTCAACAAACAGCTGGACATGGCACCTAGGGCCAACTTTAGTTGATAAGGTGGTGTTTGGTCAAAGATTGAACTCCATGAGCTTGAAGATATTTTCCAACATTTATAATTCTATTAACCCTGGAAGTGTTCAAGGCCAGGTTGGATGGGTCTTTGAGCAACCTGGTCAAATGGAAGGTGTCCCTGGCCATGGCAGGGAGATTGGAATGAGATGATCTTTAAGGTCCCTTCCAACCCAAGACATTCTACTATCCTATGATTGCTTAAAATTATTTTTGGACTATGACAGAGAATGTATTAAACAGTAAATAGACTGGAACTTTAACCTCAATGTAAACGTAAAAATCTTTGTCTAATCCTACAAAACACACTTAGTAATCTGCAAGATATACATAGAAGGACACATTTCTCTGTAAAAGGTGCATCTGTTTAATCTGTCATGTTCATCAACAGAAAAAGGCTTAAAAAGAAAACAAAATGGGAAAAACGAAGGAGCAGTGGAAAAATTTAGTATAAGTTTTGACTTCATAACTAAATCCTTTATATTCTTCAACTGTAATGTTTGCTGCCATGCTTAAAAGGCTATAGAAATAAGTTTATCCGTCAGGTTTGCCATTAAATATCCTTCACTAAGACAGTGAGACACCAAACAGCTACTGATGTAGAATCTAACCAGAATTTATTTTAGTGTGAAACATATTAGTGTATTCTGAATTGTTATCAGATTTTGCCAGTGCACAGAAAGTAAAATACAGGCAATGAAATCAGTAACATTTAGGAACTAATTTTATGAGTTTCACACTTTCTCACTGGTTTCCATGGATATTTATTTGTAGGCTGGTTTACATTAATATGGGGCAGCTGAATATTTAAAGAAGAAAAAAAATATTCTGCACAGATTTTAATACAAAATGAAGCAAATTGCATGCTTAGTAATCTTATTGAAGTTGTCAAATTACATGATCACCCAATTAATTTCATTAACACAGGATGTTACAAGGCAGCGTTTTTTCCACAGACATGAGCTGGTTATGAACACCCGTTGATCCTCCACAATTTAAGAGCTAAAGTTGTAACACTTCAAATTTCTATGCAAGTAGGTGAGTGCTGACAAAACCAGGGCCTAAAACACCTCATTAATAACTTTTCAAACCTCCATTACGCTAGTCCCAAAAAAATCCATGGACCTAGGACATTGCAGAGTTCAAATCTCAACGTCTCATGAATCCCACCACCAAAACGAACATAGCAACATTCATGCAAATGCTTTAAAAAAACAAAGAATGTTTAACATCTATAAAACATGTCATAGAAAAGTTTATATAACTTGCCCAAATATCAGCAAATCTTTCAGCACTGGCCTGAGAAATCAGAAGTCCTCAGATTCATCCCCTGAACTATTACAGAAGTCTACACTATCCCCTTCAGACAAGCCTAAAGTTTCATTTATGACTGTGGATTTCAACATGACTTATCAGATAAAATAACCTAAAGATGTGTTAAAATTAAAATTAATACCTTCAAATAGAGGGGTTTTTCTATTTGGCCTGTTATCTTAGGTCCCCAAAACAATCCTCCTCTGCTGAGGAGCACCAGTGCCTATGCCAATGAGGAGCCCAGGCAGCTATCTCAAGGCCATCCAACTGCAGCAGTGGTTGCTCCATGAGAACCACCCCCTTCTTGCACCTACATTAAGACTGGTCAGTTGTCAACATGCAACTGAAAGAGGGCCCTGTGCCCAAGGGCACAGTGCACCAGGACACTGCAATCCTTCAGGGCAGCCACTTCTTCCCTGACCGCGGTGCATTGGGGGAGAAAGGAGGTTCAGCACTCAGAGGGGGTCCCTCACCACAGCCCTCCTCCCAGACCAAGTGCTCTGCTGAAATGCCTATAGGTGAGCAGCAGGTAAGCTCATATGATGCCTCTTTCAGAAAAAAACACATCAAATTTCCTTTTCCACTTTCTTTCTGCTACAACAGTAGTCAGAATGTATCTCCAGAGAGGAACAAATCACCAGAACTGTAGCTGGCACAAGAGCCACAGCACTAAATGATCCAGTGTTTATATCTAGTATGCAGCAATTAAAATAATACATTTTCTATTTAGCTTATGCTGCTCCATTCAGAATGACCAAACAGAAACAGAGGAGAACCTTTAGATTCAGTAATGTCTATCCAAAAATGTAGTACTTTGAGAGTTTCTTACTAATACTGCAGAGGACAATGTAATAGATCTCACTTCCTTTTTACTACAAACTTGTACTTGAGTACCTAGTAATTTTAGTTTATTTTGTGGGACTGACAGCCATATACCCCATGCTTGTATGTATTGTTACTGCAACCTCAGCATATTTTCACAGAACTTTTGTTCCAAAAATGGATGTTTCCTGATTCTGAAGTACTTGGGCAAAGGAGACAGATAAAGACATTAATATAATTTTGACCTGTGCAGTAGCAGGTGTAACCTGAGCTTGACACTCGTCATTTATAATAGTGAGCTTTTACTCCATGTTATTCTCTAGATGCAACCGTTACCATGGTAACTGCATCTCAGTATACACATTCTACATCACAAATACAAACGGACATTTCCTTTTTTCCACTTTAACATTTAATTGTCAAAATTCACATTTGTTCAAGCTGGATTACAATTCACTTTGAGAATGAGCCAAACATAGTTACAAAACTATATGAAAGGGCAGAAGGAAAATGCAGGAGGCCTGAGGTGTCTTTTTTTTTTTTTCTATCGTGTGCAAGACAAATATTTTACAATTAGGGAGCTTTATCTGCAGTATGAACAGATGATCAGTCATTGTTCAGAAGCACAAACAGGCACACATCATACTCATATATTTTCCATTTTAAACCCACATTTCTGCTTCATTGCAATTTTATCTTTTATCTCAGCTAGCAGTTGTGCCCTTTTATTATCACTCACTCTTATAATGCACCAAGTGTATGATCCTCAGACTAATTTCAAGGGAAAAAAAAAGTCCAAAACTGGCTTTATGCACAATGGAGTTTTCAGTAAACAAGCCCCTGCGGGACAAATATTACACCATGCATGAGAATTGCCATGCAGCTGTCATTAAGAGTAACACATGTTGCATGCCTAAATTATACAATTTGTTAAGTTACTTGTATAGGTAGAGCAGTGAACACACTTTGCTTGCAGTATCTGGGCCAGTTTTTGTATGAGCAGTAGTACCTTATTATTTTCTTCAATATTATAATCCATATTGTTGTAATGATTGTTATTTGGAAGCACTCATACTATTATATTTTTTCAACTACACATACTTTCATGGTAAAATTTAATGGAATAAAAGGTTAAAAAGTACTCATTGAAAATGTGACTGTCTATTCTTACTAATTAAGAGTATGACAATACATACAAATTCTTTGTTAAACAGCACTAAATCAAAAGGTTATTAACAACCAATTTTTTAACATTTTTAACATTTTTCTACATTTCATATATACTAGATATATCGATACTATAAAACTCTAAGGATAATAAAATTTGCTGAAATGTTCTTTTTGTTAGAGTGTTATATAGAACTGTATAACAATTTTATCCTTTGGAACTCTTGAAACTAATATAATTTTAAAAACACTTGAAACATTAAGAGCAAAGCGATTTGGAACTATTCATCCTCTTTGTAGTTTTCATATCAATCATTATGCTAGCACTAAGCTTCTTTAATAGATTTCTAAAGATTTTTGAAGAAAAATGGCAGATATTTAGCATTATCTATCAAACCATAATTCCTCTCTATTAATCATAGCATTAGGGCTAAACAGAGAGACGTATTAGACATATTACTTTTATTTGGTTCCTAAACAGCAATATTTCACCAATGTATTTATCATCTACTTGACAACTGCTTAATATTTTTGTTTGCTCAGTTGGTTTGGGTTTTTGTGTTTGGTTTGGTGGGGTTTTAGGGAAAAAAGAAGTATTCTGCTTTGCAACAAATACTAACTTTTTACATATAAGGAATAAAAGGCCATCAGAAGAAAAGCTAATGAAATTGCCTCTCCACTGATAAAACCCAACTATGGAATATACACATAAAACAAATCCAGTTCAGTTTCTCTAGTCTCATCCTGTAAATGAAAACTTTGGTCTCAGCTGCACTGATTCTTACATTTTTCTGTTCAAATCTGCAAAAAATTGAACCGGATAGCTACTTAAACGACAAAGAGGAGAGAGGGTTCAGCAACAGTTAGTAAAAAAGTTTAAAAAGTGCTCCAGAAGATGTACAAGTCTCCTGAAGAGAAGAAAGAAGGGACACAAACAGATAAAAGGAGAACAGCAGCAGCAGGTAGTAATATTTGCTCAATGAATCATGACTCACAGCCCTTGAGAAGAGGAAGTGAAGTCTATGAAGTCTATGAATGACACCAGAGCAATAAATTGGCCTTGCAGACATATAATCTGTTACTTATAGATTGATTTGTGTTTCTATTTTGGTCTGTTGGTTTTTTCCCCTCAGGCTTTGTAAAGGTGATTGGGACTTCTGATCTCTCCTCTGTGGTGACCAGTGACAGGACCCCAGGGAATGGTCTGAAGTTGTGTCAGGGGGAGTTTAGGTTGGACATTAAAAAAGGTTCTTCACCCAGAGGGTGGTTGGGCACTGAACAGGCTCCCCAGGGCAGTGGTCACAGCACCAAGCCTGACAGAGTTCAAGAAGTGTTTGGACAATACTCTCAGGCACACGGTGTGACTCCTGGAGATGGTCCTGTACAGGTCTAAGAGCTGGACTCGATGATCCTTGTGGGTCCCTTCCAACTCAGCATATTCTGTGATTCTTCATACGTTTGTAAATATAATCAGACAAATGGCTCATGATACAGAAGAGGGACATGTACGTGAATTAAAGACTGTATAGAAATGTGCAATCTTAACACACACATATGCCTTTTTTAATACAGCCACAACTTCCCTACTTTTACAGACCAAAATCAAATTTCTACCCAATAATACTACAGATAGATCAGTTGAGGTGCCACCTGAGACCATGAGTTTGGTACAAATCCTCCATGCCCTTCAAAGGAGTTAACAAATGAGCAGTTGCCTCTTTCTTCAGATGGAAGTTGGAGCCTTGAAACTACATAATCACAAACAATGCACAAGAACCCCAACAGAAACTCCCGAGACTTCCTAACATGAAGTGGCAACCCCCCTTGTTTCAGTAGCCAAAACATGTAGCTACCTTTATGAACTAATAAATTGACACATAAACACGTGTATGCACCTCTGTCTATCCAAACAGATGCACGTGAACGTGTATTTTAGGTCAACCTGAAATTGTATTTACGTAGTTTTGACAAAACAGGACAATAAAAAGATGAATTCATCTGAAGCTTATCCTTTGTCTCAAAGCCAGTATAAATGCATATTAATTCTACTATAGGATCTACCCTATGCCCAGAACAGTTCTACATCTCCTTAATATGCAGTTACAGATGCAGGTGCACTTGATCTTTTCCCCTATGCAGCCTACTTGAGTAACATCCACAATTTCACCTGGCTTAGTTAAATCTTTCATTATAAAAGAAACTGTCTCACCTACAAGCACTTCTAAAGAATCATCTTGTTCACAAATAATGTTCCTTATGTTCCTATAATGTACTGCATTATGAAAGTGTTTCTAAGCTTTTGAATCTGGTGTAAGAAAAAGGATAATTATTCTAACTTCCTACACCTTTATTTTATTAGGATCAATTTTTTTTTAAAAACAATTCATTAACAAAGGCAACCACTCAGGCAATACTCAACAGTACATACAAAGAATTTAAGACAAGTCCCACCTACCTCAGTAGCAAACTGCTGCAATCCACCAATATTAATTGGTCCCTCCTCAGTGGCATACAAATTGCAGCCGCCAACACAGAGATCTGATGTTGGACACACCATTCCACATGTCAGGCCAAGTGGATTGTCAGAAAGAATCATTTTGGCAGCTCCATAATAGTTCTGGAGGAAAAAGAGAAAAGAAGAAATAGTAAAAAAAAAGATAGTCACATACCAACGAAGCAAAAATTCAAACATTCAAGAGAATAACTGACATTACTTAAACATATTAACATGTTATACAGCATTATGTCAAAGAATTGAGAAGAAAGTCAACAAACCGTGGATTTTGCAAAGATAAACTTTGCTTTTTAGCTTGCAAAATAGTTAAAAGCACCTTCTGTCTGAGTAGCTTGTAGGATTTTTAGTGACTTAACAAATCTACCTTCAAAAACTAAGATGTCTGCATAATGTACTTGAAAATACTTTCTCCATTCCCAGGTCAATTGGGCAGGAGCCCAATTGGTTTGGGAGGTTCAAATTCTCTACAGGCATATTAAAAGACAAAGCATAAAATTCTCTAAAGTCAAACCAGATGATACAGACACATATAGAGATTACCAAGAAAATGCCAATGTTCAAGAAATGTATTTGTAGGTGTAACTGGACTTTTTGCTTACAGATGCTGGTCTATTGCATACCATGAGCCCCTGTCCATCACCTGGAAACACAAACTAGCTGTACTTCTTTGGGATTTTCTTAGACACTATTACACCCCGTTGAAATTCTAATCCTGGTTGAACAGGTAATCCCTTTATACAACCGTTCTGGGAGAACCTTCAATCATTTTGCCTGTGGTGACTGGTAAGGCACTCTATTATCCCAAATTCTCATTTTTTCCAATGTGAAGGAGTATTAGTTAATGAAAATTGCACATATTAGCAGATATTTTTGCTCTTCCAGAAGAATTATACTGTTTTGATGTGCCAGAGATTGTTAGAGCTGCTAAAGACAGCCAGTAAAGACACTGTAAACTCAATCTGGCAGCAGAACACATAAGTCCAGCTATATTGGAGATGTCACTGACACATAACTTTGCAGACAGTAGAAGTGACAGCCAATGCAGGAGACCCATGTCTTTCTTAAGCAGCACTGAGAGACCAGCCTAGATATCCTGCAGCATCTTACTAGTTGTCTGTTCCTAAGCAATTACATCTAGTCATTCCTTTTTTCCACTCTAAAGGAATACAAACTAGTACTAGTGATTCTTCTCACTAACTCAAAGACAAAACTTCTGTTCAATTTTATATTTCACACATATTAGAGCTATAGTTTCCCTTCCTAGGTTGTCCAGGATTATTATTTTTATTATCTTCAACTCTGGTTCAACGGAAACAATTACAACAAGGTGTATTTCTATTCAAGCAACTTCATTCAGGATTTTCTACATTTTTCAGCTTGTTAAAATTAACATACACATCTAGTTATTATACCTAGAATGCAAAGCTGTTAAATATTCCTTTTTTAAAAACTAATTTTCCTACATATCCGTAAAGTACACTCTCACATTTGAGCTGTACCAGTAAAAGCAATGACAACACAGCTGGCATATTTTAGTTCTTGTGCAAGCTCAAACCAAACTTTGAGTACAGCTAGGCTACAGAAAGATTGCGTATGTTAAGGCACAAATGCCTTTAGAGAGACAAGACCAGGGTCACTGTGGGTATAGTATCAAGATTATGTTAAGGGGATAGATAGGGAAATCTGTCTCAGAACATCATGCCAGACTTTGGCAAGGAGGAGGTTGGAACTGAAGTCCCAATGGGGGTACGTCCAGCTTCTGCTGAACTCCTACTTTTGGGAAAACATGATGGAGTACATGTTTGGACACGATTTGGGAAGTTTTAAGATGTTGCTATCATGATCATGAGTTGCTACAGCTGCCAGTAGTAGTTGTAGCACCTGAGAAAAAAGGAACTGCACCCTCTTTAAATAAGTGTATCAAAAAGTATATAGTACACGTTGCCATGCTAAACATTAAGACAACAAATAAACTCTATCAAACAGTATGTATTTTCTAGTCTTAACACCTGAAATAATTTTTAAAGATAAATTAAAAGACATTCACAGCAAGGCAAGTCTTCTGCACTGCTTCACTAGTTTGTTTCAACTGTGCTGAAGTGAGCACCTCTAAAAATGAAAGGAAAGGACAGGTTCAGTGCAGACTTAGTTTCCTGGTCTGCCAACAACTGGTCACCCTGTGCCAATTTTACCATGGGCAAACTTATAACTTATATTCTCTCAGAAGAGCTGCAGTTCCCTAATTTTCATCTTCTACCTTCCTGAAAACCAGTGTAGCCTCTGTTCCCATTGCCACTGGTACTATTCACTACCAGTGAAAGGATATTGCCATGTGCTGCTACCATGACTGTGCAGTGGCTCAAGAGCAAGTCCATCAGCAAACTTCCTGATACCCAGGGCACAGTGTAGCATGGAGACTGGGTTGTGGGCAGGGCTTCAGGTGCCCAGCTCTGAGTTGCTTCATCTCTTTGTTCTTCCATTCTATTTAATCATTTATCCTGCCTTTACTGTGTTGATTTATTATCTAACATATAAAACATAATTAGGAAAATGTTTTACCATAGTTGACAAAAAACTGGCAGATAAATAAAGTCTAGTAAGTTACACTGAGTAGTGTTATACAAACTGTGTCACAAAACTGCAAATCATTCTGTTACTACAGTAATAAATGAGAGTTTGTAGCATGTGTATAGTATCTTAAATGTTTAGTTACACAAATACATTGTGCTTATGTAGCTTTATTTTTTAAGTTGAAAACGCATTAATATTCATTACATTTATCAGTGACATTAAAAGTAGAATATTCATAGAATGGTCACATTTAAAAAAAATGTTGATCATTTCATATAATCAGAGTGTAGTAGGCTGCAGACAAAACAGACATGAAATGCAGACCTGGCATGCTGGTAACCACACACCACATGTTGTACATGAGAAAGGATGAGAATTAAAGGGAGACTGGCTTCATTAAAATGACAAAGTTACTTCAGGGCATGGAGTAATGCAAGCTACCTTAACAGTCTGAAGTAATTTTTGTAGACACTGAAATAGTAAGATGACTCAGTTGGCTAGTTTCTTACAGACGTCACTGAGGAAGCAAGTCTAAAACTGGAATGTTTCTGAATTTTTTAATGAGATAAATGTCTGCTCCTGCCTTTGTTCATAGAATCTTTTTTCCTATGCACTTCCATAGAAATTAATTAATCTAACTGGATGTTTTGTGGTTTCCTACATCAGAATGTCAATAAATACTACATTGCTAACACAGAGAACAAAAAGAAGCCTTAAACAGATATCAATAATCACAGGAAAACAGGCAGAAGAGGATCTCCACATGTATCATTTAGAAGCATTATACAATTTGCATGCAAATTACACTTTTTTTTACTTGAAAAAAGCCTATTAAAACACATACAATCAATACTAAGAGACCAGAAGAAATTGCATTTATTATCAGGAAATGCTTATAGCATCCTTTCTTTCAATTCAATTCAAGAGCCTTTTATATAAATTCATTATGCATCAGGGTGTTTTGATATTGTATTTTTCATAAAAACAAAGAAGAATATGCATTATTACGCTTTATGTAAAAAAAAAAAACCACTGACTTTATCAGAATTCGGGGACAGCGTGAATACTTTAATAGGAAAAAAGAAAAAAGTAATAATTTCTTTTTCATTTAGATTTAGTTTAAAAAATGGAAGACATACAAAAATATATGGGAAAATACAACCACCTCCTACCCTAGTTCATGTTTTGCGATGGCTTTAAAATTTACTCAAGATGTATTGGATTAAAATATTTCCACAGACCAAAGTGTCACTATTTAAAGTACGTTGTTATATAAGAGTATTTTTCACAGTGACACACACCAGTTCAAATATAACAAGAAACACTCTCAGTCTGTCAGCCCCCCCCAAATATCTTCCCAAGAAGAATGAACAAAACATAACAGCAACTTATCAAATCATACATATTCTATATTATAATGCTGATGATTTTTAATCAATCCAGAAATCTTTCACATCATTTGACTTGTGTCATCATAACAGGACTGTAATTTCACACAGTGTCACTATCTTTTTATGAAAAAAAATGGAAGAAATATCTTGTACTGTCATTTTGTCCTTTGTAGTCTAGAATGTGAGAGATTCCTTAATTGACATAGTGTCATCGCAAAAGTCTATTCTACATAATTACACTATGGCAACTGAAACCAGCTGTCAGCCATTCCATTACACAAAGTACAAACAGACATCTCAAGAAAAGTCACTGTTTCATGTGCATCAACTTAACACCATCCCCACTTTTTCTTTTAAACGGTTTTTTTCCTTACTATTTTATTTAGTGACCTGAAATATACAAAGATTAACAGAGAAAACTGAATAAAACAGCACTTTCAAGAACCTAGGGCCTCAAAGTAGTACTTAAAGATTGTGATAATTTTCATTTATCTGTATATCATTATTACCAGTCATCTAGCAGCTTTCTGACTTCTACAATTCTTCATTGTATCAACAGGATCCCACTTACAGTATTTTACATATGAACCGTGATTCATGGTTTTCTACAATCTTTAAAATGGTATATAGATGTTCCTTGTTAATTTACTCAGAGTTCCTCTGGTATAGGAAAACATCTTTCCGTTTCTGTCACCTGTCATAATCCTATGGCTCTCAACACCCTCTCTCTGTGGCAATCTTTTCTTCACGCATTTTCTCTAAGTGATTCCACAACTTTTTGTATCTTGTCTTCCTCTGTCTACCCACTTTTCCTTCTTTCTCATTTCCAGTATATTATCATAAACATGTTTTTATTTACTCCCTCAATCTCCCAAACTTCACATTCACCTTTATACTTTGGTATCCATTCTATTTTCCAGTTTGTTCTCTCTCTCATTTCTCCTCTGAAAAAACAGAACTTCTCTCTTGAGAATTCCCCCCCCAATTTCCTTTGGTTTCATTTAAACCTAAAGATTTCTCTGAAATCCTAAAACTTACCCTTGTGTTCCACAAGTTCCTCTGTACTGTTCCTGACATTCAGTTCTCCCTCCTCCATTTTCCTACAAGTGTTCTGCACAGCCCAGGGACAACCTTTTACCTTTTATCTAGAGGGCAGCATGGCTTTGTTGATTTGGGGGACTGGGTTGTTTTTTGAGTTTGTTGGTTTGTTTTCTGGTGTGGGTTTCTAATTTGATTTGTGAGTCTTTCTGAACAAGGAGAAAACTGTTGTGTCAACGTCAGGAATCACTATAATATTGCAAGTCTTGAGATAAAAATATGAAAGCTGGTAACAGAAGGCTACAGCAACAGTGTGTTCTCTGAAGACAGATAACACAAAAAATACTTCTGTACCCCCAATTCTTCATTCTTCACTCACACCTTATGCCTGTGCTGTGTAACAAAAGTTAATATCCCCACAAAGAGTTGTTTTCCAATGCTACTACTCAACCACAAAGGTGTCTGATGACAAAAAGCTCCAAGACTCACTCACTGAACAGTTCAAAGGCGGTGAGCATGTGAGGAACAGTTGCTTTCTAAAGGGCAGTTTCTCTGGCACATGGTTTTGCTGAACAGGAGAAAAGCTGGACAGCCTGCAAGTGTTCAGGCTGAAAGATGCTTCTGGGAAAGTAGGATTTTCTGCTGCTGTAAAACATTTGCTTGTGCCAGTCCTAAAGGATGACAAGTGCCAGAGTTCCATTTTACCAATTTCTTTTTGCTTTGACATATCAACACAGGGAAAGGAGGACATAAAATCCTAAAATCACTCCTGGTACTCATTCAGGGCTATGGGGTAAAGCTTTCTCCTGCAGCAGCTGAACATATTTGGGGTTTTTCTAGTGTTTGTTTCGGGGTTTTTTTTCTTTTTAAAGAAATAAACAACTAAGCACTTGTGCATTATAAAACAAAGAATATACACTTTGCAATGTGATGGTTGTATTTAAAGAGAGGACAGCTGGAAGTCAGAATACTTGTTTGCCATTTTCTGATATTTAGAAATAAAAGTAGTGATGTGTGCATGGTGAATTTGAAGTCTGGTCTCTGAGAGACTCAATTGCAAGCAGTCTATATGAACTGAGACACACGAACTGGGAAGACACAATAGAATAGATTGTACCTTTATAAAGTGGAGTTGTAATACAGTTTGTATGGAAAAAGAGAATGGAAGTTGTAGCCTATACTCAACTGAGTCGCAGCAGCTAACACAATACAGCATAAGTGACGTCCTTTTTCTTGTAGAGGCTCAAGGCTCATTGAGTCTGGCAATTCAATTACCCTCTCAACGCAGAAACAACCCTCCTCCCCTGTCCCTCTTCTACTCCTGAGCTCAGGTCTAATGGCAGAACAGCCAGAAGAGCTACACTGTACATGGTCTGTAAATATCTAAAAAGCCTCAGGCTTAAGCGAATGAGAATCCCTGACCTTTTATGACTGCTATAGCCGTTTTCCAACAAAACAAACTGCATACAACAGAGCTCTTAAATACTTCACAAAGTAATTCATTTTCAGTACTTTGCTGTCTAAATACTCTATATTAATAATGAATCATGTTTAAATAAACACCTGCGTACAACACTGCTTACACAAGGATAACGACAAGGAATTTATTGAACGGAATCTTCTCTAAACAAGTGGAAGGGTAGCTAGCTGAAGTGAGTGTCTCAAGTGAGTGATGAAGAGAGATTCAGAAGCAGGACAGGGACTTCAATAAGTCTAGAAAACACACCCCAATTTCCTGAATTTATTGACCTCAAACACCTGAATGTTCTATGCTTCGCCTATTTAATTTTCTAGAAGCTACCATATATATTTATAAGCTTTTGGATTAAAAAAGGAAATTTATTTACAGGATGAAAACAGCAAAAAACAAATTTATCACTTTGAAAAGTATTTTCAACGACATGTAAAACATCGTTGATCATATTAAGGAAGTACTTCTATGACAGTAATACAGAAATATTCTTCAAGTTGAATATTCAGACTACTGAATGATATCCAAGTGATTATTTCAATAAAAGTTTAGCAAAATGCACAATAAAGTGAAAAGTTACTTACTGGTTGGCACTAAAAACTTTCAAAATTACAAATTATAAGTTTTAGTGTTCAAAAGCACACTATTCTTGTTTTCTATCTGCTCTAAAAGTGTATGGTGCAGGTACCACCACAGCACCAGAATGAAAGAGGGCAGAGGACACCACAAGAGCAGCCATGGTAGTGGGCTCTCACACAGACTCTACCACGGTCATGGATCACTGTAACCTCTGGTACCCCTCTCTTAACTTCCACCTGATATCTATTGCTTGCCTGACAGAAAGCAAGGAGTTTCAAAGTGCAGTACTGTAAAAACAGTAGTACGTTCCTATACCTATACAAAAGTTCAATCAATAAAGGAAACCAGAAAAATTTCCTGTTACTTTTTCTGAATAACAGAATTTGTTGTAAGAGACACCTCTTCTAGCAAAGGCATCAGAAACTAATGCATCAAAAGGAAAATTCAGCCTAGCAGACTACAGTCATCAAGTCAAGGTTATGTTCCCTCTATGCCCTGCAATTTCCTTAAGTTGCTTTGTACATGAATTACAGGAAGCACAGCCACTGACATGGATGCTACGAACACAGAATCATAGAATGGTTTGGGTTGGAAGGGGACCTTGAAGATCATCTAGTTCCAACACCCCTGCCGAGAGCACGCAGGTCTTCTAGTCTTGTTTCTTAGTCCACAAATTCAGCTACTTGCTCAGCACATCCCAGCGTGGGTTTTACTCACTTCTAATTTTGGGGGGTTTGGTTTTTGGTTTCATTTTCTGGTTGTTTGTTTTTAAAGTCAGCATTAGAGCTGTTGCAGAGAAATGCTTCCACAACCATGCTGCTATATAAGATTCCTTCCAACAGGGTAAGGCGAGAAAGCAAAGGTTAAGACTGTATGTAAACTCACACTTGAAACTTGATTTCACAGAAGCAGCACTGATTTTAGGTATGCAATTTTCCATCCTAACATCCTGAACAGCAGAAACTAAGTATAAGACTATTTAAAACTTCCTGTATTTGAATGTTTCCTTCTGCCTACACAATAACCAGACATCAACATGAGGTAAAAGCAGTTACCAAAAGCTGTTGTATACCTTTTATAAAATCTAGTTTCAGAGTGGATATAGAAGCTATTGATAGATATGGATAGGGTCCAAAAAGACATGCTGTAGTTACATTTCAGTAATCTAAGATACTTCGGTTTCTCCACCAAAAAAAAAGTGCTAAATCTCCTGAGAGAAAAGTAGGACATTGCAATTATTTTCTATAGCAGGATTTTCTGATAAAACATCAAGTGATCAGGTCACCTGCTTAGGGCAAAACCATTGTCTTCCTAGCACCTGCAGCTTCCAAGAGGATTTAAAATCATCACCAAACAGCACAAACTTTAAAGGGTTGATCAACCTCAATGACCATCTGACAGGTTAATTTTGGGTCTATTAAAATCAGTAAGACTGTACTCATTGGCTTTGGCAGGGCAAAGACTTTACTTCGAACCTTTGAGGCAGTTTACTATTATCATTCCAGTATACCTTTGCCAAACCACAACTCTCAAAGCTCTGCAGTCACCCCATCTTCATATTCTCTACTCTGTAATGGAACCACAGAATTCAGAATGAATCAGCTGTTAAAATGACTTACCCTTTCTGTCAAGTCACAAAGGGGCATCATATAGTCAAAGCAGTCAGAGTCTAGGAGACCCATCAAATTTATTGTACCAGGATGTTGCTGGTGTTAGTTCTTTTTCTGACACCTTCAGTTGCAGTCTTCAATCCATCTTCCCTGGTTGCTTAATCCCAGCTTTATGTTTTTATAATCAGGCCCTTTTTCTTTCCTCAACAACATATCACCCTATCCTACTCAAAGCAGTAGTGTAACTAAGCCTTAATAAGAAAAGATCATCCTGGTAAAATACTTCCATAAAATTTGCTTTAGGTTTCCTAAACAAACTACAGCACAATGATGAGATGGAGAGTAGCAGTTTCATTACTGCCTTGTACCTTCTCTGCTCAGTTTGCCTGCTTCACGATGCCTGAAGAGGTAATAAGCAGCAATATGCCACAAACTATACTATGGTCACAAACAGATGCCTACATTCATGAAAATAAATGCAGCAGTGACAGGGTATAGACTATATAAGAAAACTGTCTATAGGCATATATTGGGCATAATACCAATTACTGCAAATCACATCACATTATAATTGATACACACATTTTAATATCTGCTCTTATGCTAATGTTTCTTGTTAAGGTGCAGAATTTACTGGTGTCACACACAGAATAGTAAAATCAATGTGGTTGTTCACTTGCACATGGAAGTGCTGCTGCTGCCCACCAACTTCACTCCAGCCTTACCTGCATTGGCCCTTTCAGCTGCATTTAAGAGTGAGACATGTTAGAGCATAAAAGGCAGACAGAAAATCTTTGTAGCACCCTCAGAAGATTATGAGTCTAGTTGGGCTCATGTAGACGAATAAATCACATGGCAGTTAATGATTCCACAGATGGGAAGTAAGTTTTAAAAGGTATGGGGCAATCAATATCCAGTCATCTTTAGGCTATCCCAGACAGTCTAATTAATCTTGTCACATCAACTTTGCAGCAATCTTTATTTATTTCTGCCCATTAAAAGTCACTTGTAAACCACAATTCAGAATAATGTTTTTAAGATTTCATTATGATCACAGTATAGTAGCCTTTTAAGAAAGGAGAAAGTACAGTATCTCCAAAGAAGGAGTTCCATTTATTCCTGTAGTATGTTATTAATAGGCCTAGTGACTGACCACATTTGCATTAACCAGAGCCTCTTACTATAAAGTACAAGCAAACATTCCTTGAGATGACCACCTCCATACCAAATTTCTGCCCAAAGGAAATTTAAACTACAATCACTTCTTAAAAAATAAAACTATTCCAAAACTCCCACCTTTAACAAACAAAAAGGTTTGTAAATATAATACCTCAGGTAGTAGAAAGGTTAAACAATGACATTATAATGCTCAGGATTTTGAATATCACTGTATTTGAAAACCATCAAAATCAAAGACTTCTTATATAAAGTGACATGAAATAGAGCTGCACTATACATATCTGTACAGGCATAGAACAGAAGTAAAAAAACCTAAAAATTAGCTGACTCAAACTTCAGAACATCTGTTCCAAACACTTTTTTTTGAAGATTTTACAAAGATAAACCTTGAAATGCAATCTCACCCACAGAACTGCAAGTAACTGCTGCTATCTCCCTCCATGTACTACTGCAAGCCTGACTTTACCTTGTTTGCAATACTCGTGATGAATGACTTGATGTCCAGATTAGTTGGGCAACTCTTCTGACAGGGGGCATCTGCACACTTTAAGCATCTACAGGAATAAAAGAAGATGTGTCAAGGAGACGTGGAATACCAATGCTGCCAATAGCACAAGGTTTTCAAGTTAGCATGCTGGAAGAAAAGCCACAAAGGAATAATAGAGAGTATTTTCATAAAATTTCTATTTAAAGCCTCAAAGCACTACATGGTCATTATTGACTTTCATCAACACAGGTTAGTTATGTTCTGTTGACTGTACTGTCCATAGGATGGCTGGGGGTGCCATTACAACCATATGAACTACACATGCCTAAGTATTAGGAAACAAATCACATAGAGGTAATTTTTCCCCTCAAATCCAACATTGCTAAACTTCTGACTATTTAATTTTTCTATCTGAAAAACATTTGTGTTGTGAATCTGAATTTATTAATGAAGTTCTGGAAGTGTCATTGTGGATTAAATTCTGAATGTTAGACAATCAAACATAAAAAAACCAACAGTATTTCCACAGAAGAAGTACTTACTTTTTACTATATGTCCAAAGAATAAGAATAGCTGATAAATTTTCAAGTCACTTTTCTATGACTTTACTGTGATAAGTCTATGACCTCTGAAAACAATTCAGTAGTCTTATGCATACTCCTAACCAAAATCCCCAAAACCCTCTTATAGTCATTTTTAATGACAAAATGGGACTGTCTATTGAAACATACTAAATAATAAAGATTGATTGTCCATTTCTGCATAGTCATCCATGAGGATGTACTGATCCAGTTGCTTGCACAGGTCCCGTCTAAGGATTAAGCCCTCAGGGTAGTCTACATAATTTGCAGTAAGCAAACCTACCACAAAAAGCTAAAAGTCAGATGAAGAAGTAAAATTGTTCTCTATTAAATACAAAGGTATTTGTAAATAGTTTTGCTTTTACAGATCGATGATTATCATAGGTCAAATACCTTACTACTTATCTCATAATTCATTAAGTTGTTTCAGATGCTCTTTCAATATTGCTTAGCTACATACAGAATTTATGTTAACTATCAATTTAACAATCTATGGAAAATGAAATAAAATTTGGTTTTTACTTATTATTTGAGCCCAACTACTTACATAAGTTACGCAAGTCTACCTTAATTACTGTTATTCAGTGATAGGTAATAACACTCTGGAACTGACTGAGATAGAGTATTTTCAAACACAGAAAAGCTCAAGAGGTCAATGGACTACAGGCACAAAGAAATGAAGAGCATATTAAAAGGAAAGAAATGACTGAAACACCTGCAGTGAAACACTGGCCTGACTTTGTCAACCGCATGCATTGGGGGCTTTTTTTTTGTTGTCATTTTTTCAATTAAAGGTGGAATAAGAAAGAAGGCAAAGCTAGTTAAGTAAAAGATTAATTAACCTTTCATCTTATCATTCATTATCATCTAGTTGGGTATTGCAGACACCATGGCACCAGAAAAATTTGAAGGCACATGTGGTAGGGGCTGTTTTTCTCACAAGATTACTCATGCAGAAAAGGCTCCAGAGGATGTATTTAAAGAAAACAGGTCCCCCAGGCTGCAAAAGATGGGAAACCCGAAAAAGCCAAATCCAGGTTCAACACCATAGTGAGTTACTGGTTCAACGAGTCAGGATGTCAGAAGAGCATTAGTAGGTTTAGCTGGGCCCAGCACTACCCACTGACAGGTACATGCCATAAATGCCTTAAAAAACAAACACAGGACAGGAGGGACCTCAAAAGGTTGTAGCCAGAACAAGGAGATACGCTAGAGAAAATAACACCGTTACAAGGGCTCAGATGAGCAGTTTGCCTGTGTAGGTAGTGTGGAAATAACAGAAGTCAAAAATCATGCCATTAAAGAAGGCAACAATTCCATTATGACTTTTTACTCTTCACTTTCCTCAGTGTGGTTTTCTTTCAAAAACAACACTGTATCCTGTATCCAAGACCAAAGGAAGTGCACTGAACACAAAACACATTCTGTGGATTATATATAGCACAATCTCATGTCAAAACTGACTAGAATGGCACCTGGCAGGATAAGCTGTGTACAGATTACCCGTTGTGGCTAGCAAGAATCTTTACCAAATTATTTCTCTTTTGATTTTTGAGTTGGTTCACAAAATAACAGCTGTTGAAAATGTCAGCTACTGGGAGGGGGGGGTGCAACACAATCTTGAATGTGAGCTTTGGGGAGGAGAGGAGGGTGCCATGAATATACCAGTACAGACTTTCTCTTATAATAATACCATCTTCCAAGCACTCTGCAGACTAAAGTGCACCAGGCTGCCATTAATCCCACTTATCACCCTGACAGCTCAGTAATTACACTCCTGCTATAGCTAGGTACTGTAAGGTACTGTAGTCCTAATAAAACATCAAGCACTGTGCTGAATGCGTGCTGGTGTGGTGTTTTATTAAACTTGGGGGGTTGATCATCAAGTGACATTAGTGTTGACCTATTTTTCTATCTGACAATAAATTATTCTTTGACTATACCATAAAAGATATTACAGAGTGCATTTACTGTACAAAGGAGCAAAGGTATTGCATTCTGGTGAACCAGGCAAAAAGCATAAATAAAGTAGTAGAGTCACCCACCAGAAAGTTATTACATAAATTGCTGCAAGTGATTGATCCTTTCAAAAATCACAGGCAAAATACCATGCTTAAGGGAATAAACCAGCATTACCATGAGCTTCAAATCCACATGCAAATTACCACATGAAGAAACATTAAGTACCACACTTCTTTCCTTTTTCTGTAACTGTCCTCCCACCCTATGAAATCCCATCTTTCATTTTAAAAGATTATTTTATTACTATGATTTTGGTTCAAAATAATGTAAACAACGAATTAGAAACTTAGATTAAATGTCTGTATTTCACCTGCTAGCTCCTACCAAATTAAATGAAGAGCTACATACTCACTACTAAAAAAACACCCAGACAAACAACATTCTGGACTATGGACCTGTGCTAATCTCAGAATATATATCTCAGCATTTCTTAGTAAAAATACAGGAAAAATCCTACCAACTATCTGAAAACACACTATATTATGAAATTTTCCCCTCTTTGTTCATGGAATAGCATCTCCTTTAGAAATATATAGGTTGTGTTGAATCTTAAAAGACACCATATCCACTTTATTTGCATATTGATTTTCATATAAAAGGGAACACAATAGTCTTTGCACTGCAAAGAGAAAAGGAAGCCACAGATGGATTAATTTTCATTTCATAGTTTTCGTTGTTTAATTGTTAAATATTACCCAGTATTTTATTTTAAAGTTAAAATATCTGACCAGCAGTCTCATTTCTAGGTCTAGACCAGCTCTCAACACACTTTTGCTTCTAAACAAAGAAGGTCTATTTAGTTATATTGTTACCTAAAATTGCAGTGAACAATTGTCACTGGCAATAACATTCCCTGAAGTGCAATCACATGTACGCGGAAAGGCCGGCGGCGAAACAGATAATCCAGAGTAATATTCCACAATGAATTGTTGCTGATAACCTATCAAATTTTCATGTATGACAAAACAGGCCAAATAACCTTAATGGTTACCGTTGGCAGAGGTTTAGAAGCACATTGAATCCTAATCCACCTACACGGGTTTCTACAGGACATAAACAGTAATTTTGAAAAGAGGCTTCCAGCTCTACTATTTGCAGAAATTTCTAAAACTTTATCCACTACTCAGAGAAATAGCCCAGATACACACACTACAGTTTCACACAGGTCTCATAATGATGTTCTGTATGTACGTCCAGAGGTTCTGGTCAATTAATTTTAAGAGAATGGCAGAGCAAATTCCACACAGTGAATAGGAGGCCAGTTTGAACAGAAGACACAACTTTGATGTCAAGGCTTTTCTTGGTTCCCAGTCTCTTGCACCACTCTCTAAACCCTGAGTTGGGGATGGTAAACAGTGAAATAAGAAAGCTGCGTGTCAAGAAGAAATAAATCTATAATTTCCAAATAAATCTAATTAATTTCTAAGCCCATTGCCTTTGGTTGCAGAAGTAAAGAGCATTATACATAAGTTTTTCTCTTCTCCTTAAATCAGAACTGACTACGAAGACATCATTTTGGACTACAGAAGAAACAGATCGAATCACCAAGAAACACCTCTGAACACAAAGGGCATCAGAAACTGTACAAAACACAGAAAATACAGACAAGTAGTTATCATGGTCCTGGATATGTAATACTGGAAACAGAAATTCCCAGCCTGTTAGTAATGCACAGGAAACATAAGAAAGAAAACACGTACATTGCCAATACTTGTTCATGTCTAAAGAAAGAAAGGAAAAATTCCCACATCATTGCTGTTGCATCCTCAGTCACCTGAAGTCCTGTGAGTGTTCTGCAGACCCATAAAAAATGATAGTACTCTGTCAGCAGGTTCAGACAACCAGAGGAAGCAAATTTTAAATAGAGACACTCTACAGGATTAGAGAGAGACATGACATTGCTGCTGGCAGTTACAGTACGTGTAAGGGAGGTGCTTTTTATTGAAAGGAAGAAATGCTCAGAGTTGAAAGTTAGTCTTCAGACACAAAAACCTCCTACCCTAGTGCAGAATAATGGCACTTACAGACAAGGTTATTTTTGGACACTTAAGAGGTAGTGAATCATATGGACATAGACTCCAAATCATTCTATTCATCAATGCCTCATCTTTCTCTTTTCTTCTTTGGCTCTCTACAGCCATAATTCTTTTCTCATCTACTTCTGAATCCCCTTTGAGTGCAGGAACTCTCCTCTCCTCTTTGCTTCTGCTTGCCTGTCGTCCTCTTTCTGTAGGCTTTTTTTTCCCCCCATCTATCTGAAACTTCTCCACTTCTTGGTCCTATTACTTTTAATCATCTTTCATCATAACTTCATTTTAATGGACAAAATTGATAACGTAAAAAAGAATGACCCACTGTCTGCCATCAGGTATCTATGAAAGTGGTGTAGGAGAGTGTGCACCAGTCACTTTTCAGTTCGTCTTCTGAGTTTTTGCCAACCACCATTCAGCCCTTCAGAACCTCCATTTCTGCACTAAAACTGTCCTTGCCTAATGACATCTCTTCTGCATACTCCAGGCAGTGCTATCTTGGTCTGTGATCAGATACATGCAAATGAAGGCTACTAGAAGAAAAGTAGGTTGGTGGGATTTCCTCCTACACCCTCAGGGAGCAGTGGGAGCACAGCCAGGTTAGTGCTCTGTACTCAGAGCAGAGGCACCACTCTGGGCTCTGCACCGTGGTGATCAGCCTGCTCCAAGGCAGTTCATGGGAAATTATATTCTCCTTGCTCTTAAATTCCTCTTGCCATTTTAATGAATTTACAGAATTTTTCACTTATCATTTTGCAATCTAACTTAAAAGACTGCTGCCTTTCACCCACTTTATTTTATATGGCACATATATCGTTACTTTAATCGTATTCCTCCAATTTATGTTACAGAAAAAAGCTGTTATATAGAGCGATTAAAAGTAGAAAATAGTGTCCTTTTGACATATCAGAAATCAAAACTATTTTTAATACAGCATATGTATAATACAATATATTTTAATATTTATATAACAAATGCTTTCCCATAAACTCTCACAGAATCTGTGAATAAGCAAATCAAATAAATGGTACCCATTTCTACTAGTAACTTTGTTACATGCAGTTCATATTAAATCAGTATCATTACTAAAAATACATTTATTTTAACATCACCAGATACCTTTTGCTAGCTCCTTCACTCTCACACAGACTAGTCCTTCCATGGAGTTTTACTAGGGCAATTTATTTACAGTATCTTGAAATCTATGCTTTGTTTTTACAATCCATTTGTTATATATTGCTCTACAATATTCAGAGTTCTTTTGCTTCAAAACCAATGTTATTATAATAATAATAAGAACAATAACATAAGAAATCCATTCTATAATCTGGATAGCTATCTATTTTTCATATTTCAAACAAACATGCACCTTCTGAGTAAGGGCTGTATCAGGTAGACTGTTTTGTCCCATTCACTTCAGAATCAAAAAACTTAGGTTTTTTAATCTGAAATACAAAAACTTGAAATATTACAGATTTACAGCAATGTTAAGTCTAAGCATTGTTCCCTTTTTCTTTTTTTCATATTAAGCATTACAAAATTGCTGTGTTTTCAAAACTATTAATCAACATTCAAAATTCATTAAACTGTCCCAGAAAAACTACATCTAGTTAAAGGTTTTATGTTGTCAGCAACATATTTTTATTTAAACCTTAGAGCTTTTAGAGTTAGAAAAACAAGTACTTAAAAGTCAATTTGCAACTTCTCTGTTAACACTGATTAAATTTCACATTACATATTAATATTTTCTCAACATCATAGAAACAAAATATAGTTTGTTGCTTATGATACCAAACTTGATGGTATCCCATATTATTCCAGTAGTGCAAAAGACACACAAGAAACACACTTGTTGATAAAATGCTGATACTACCTATTTAGACCTCAGATTGTGCTCTTTCAAGTCCTTGAAAGCAGCACTTTACCTGCCAAACCAGCCACTTGAGGCTCAGCCACACCTATCCTTATGGAGCTTTTTAAATGGGTACATTGATGTTCACCACAACAGTGATCCCTTTCACATAGGAGACAGCTGTTACATGATGTTCAATATCCTTTTAATCCTCTATAGACCTTAGACAGAAGGGTTGACAGAACTGACAGTTTTTATTATGGCTTGTCCTGTACACAATAATCTTCTTTTGCCTGGTCTATTCTCCCAGAAGTGTTACAGACTTTTTGACTTATATCAAGGATCATTTATAGGTTTTTTAGAAGATGAGAAACTATTTTTATGTGGTATGACTCTTATCCTGTGTAAATTACTTTTCCAAAATATGAAACACCTGTTGTCTGTTTATCTTAATGTCAATGAAATTCCTTTGGGTTCACTTCAGGAAAGATACACTTTAGAAGTTTAGTCAAAGACATGCACATCTTAAAAATGCCACTCTGTCAAATATATCACTAACCATAGGAGCACACATCTACCATTTATTTGCACTGAAAATATCTATTAAATTTAATAATAACTACATATATAAACAATCTATGATAACGTATAGCCTAACTAAAATGCATTAATTAAAAATTTAATGAAATGGTCTCAGTTAAAAACAACAAACCCAGAAGAAACAGATTTCCTCCCTACAGCACCACAATCCATCCTGTAATTTAGGTATGCCAGCAATTCTACCAGAACTTAACATAAGAATGATTTAAACAAAGAACCTCTGTGGAGTAAATTAGTCTTGGGAAAGGCAGGAACAGCAGAATAAGATAAAGTTTCCCTTTTAGGATCTGAGCTCTAAAGAATTTCCTGGTTCTCTCTTTACCATCATCCTGTCAATGATCATTAGATCTGAATCCAGTGCTGGTCTAGAACTCTGCCATTCACAAGGCAGGTTGCACTGCTCTCTGCACATAATGCATTCCCACCATTCCAAACTCATGATACTATTAGCAAGGGGTAGGAGTGTGGGAGAAAGGAAGGAAAGAGGGCAAAAGATCAGGAGGTTTATGAGGCTTCACTGTTGGTGTCACCTGAGCATTTGACCCAACATTGAGTGTACTCTGAAAGCAGGCAGAAGCACAAATTACATCACTGAACTTTGGATTAAAAATAAAAGGTTCCAATTGACCTTGTTTTCAGATTTGTAGAAACAAACAAACAAAAAAATCCCAGTTTTGGTTGCTACTACAGTTTAGAACTCCAGAGTCACCTTTCCACTGTGAACCTGATAAAGATACTTCTTCCAACAGAGGAGATAAGTCATTGACCCCAGCTGACCATCTTTTTCCAAGTTTTAAAACTCACACTCCTTAGTAAAGCTCAGTCCTGCCAGACAGTGAACACTCTAGTTCATTATTAGACTGCTTAACTGTGCTTTATTTTAATATATGTAGTCCCCAATGAGACTCAGACCGTTCATTTGCTTATAATGAAAACACTTAAACAATTTGTTAAGCAAACCTTGTGCAAGTTTTCCAGAAGTGAGTTCCCAGCACACAGAGGAGTAGGAACAGCTCCAGTGTCCTCACTCTTTTTCTCACCTTAAAGTTGCTGCAGCTACATATTTGAGAAGCATGTGCCACTACCAGTGTCTTTTCCCTGAGAGGAAATAGTGGTTTGGAAACTGTGAGAATTCAGCAGAGAATTCTTAAGATTTAATATTTTCTCTAGAAATTGCATGTGTACAAGGACTGCCTTCCATCTTCTTTCTCCAGTAAAGAGGTTTGTCTAAGATACCTTAATAAGTGATACTATGCTCAGTCATATTAAGAAGACCCAGAAAAAAGGAAATCTGCCAGCCATTTTGGTTCTAATTTCTTAAACTGCAAATAATTTCTGTTTTTTACTCGTAGGAAAATAATATAACCTTATTTGTAATATATAAACAGCTTTAAAAAAAGGGTTGCATTTTCTTGTATGCTTTGATGTTTAAGAGAAATATTTGGCTTTGCTCTTTTTCCTTAAATTTATTAAAAAAGTAAAGATTCGAAACCAGTATCCCCTCAGCAAACAAAAAAAGCCTTATGACACAATAACAGAAATCACATAAATAAACCAAAAGAGGTCAGTACAGAGTGAAGACAAAGCCTATACAAATTACACTAAGAATCAATGTTGCATTTTTAATATCTTGAGTTTATAGAGATGTAAGTAACATTTCAATAGTAGATAGCTGAAAATTCAGTCTTAATTGTTTGAAAGAGGTAAATACACTAACTCATTAAGACTAAACAATGGGTCTTGTATGTGCTATCTCCAGATTTTTCTATAACCACCTTCATGGAAAAGAATTTTATAACATTCACAGTATGATAATGTGAATAAGTGACATGCCTGAAAGTCACTTCACATTACATGAAACCAACACATCATTTACATACAAAAGGCTTTCCCAAATGCCTATTCCCCCCCCCCCTAAAATGTATGGAGAGAGCAGTTCCTTTTCTATCCATGTACTACATTTAACACCTAATCCTGTGAGCAAGGTTGGCTCACAGAAGCACCTCAGTGCATCCTTCTACCTTATCACAGTTTCATTCATCCAGTGTAGAAATCTCCTACAGGCAAATTGCTTAACTGGAGATATAAGGCAGCTGTCCAACCTTTAAAGTTTCACCAAGCAGTACTACTGTAAAGCTACATGGACAGAAGGTTGGACCAGATGACCCAACAGGTTTACACTATTTATGCAATTTCTCTTAGTGTGCTGAATAATGGCCTTTAAAAATGGCAAATTTACGGCTGCTTATCTATCTACAGTTGAGGTTTCCCACAGAGATAAGCAAACTTGAAAGAATTTAAGAGTTCATATATCTCTCAAGTTCTTTAGGATTAGAGGAGTGACACAAGTATTCATTTTCCTTATAAATTAAATCCTTATTTTTAGCACTTTACCAGCCACTTGAAAATTAGGGCAAATAACACTACCCAAAGGATCTAAAATATGAAATATATACATGTATTTTTCAAATACAACCACCCAAAAACCTTCTAAAAGAGTTTATTTTCTAAACACTATAGCATGGTCTTTTAGGTGGATGGTAAAGAAAACTCCATCTACTAGTCAAACATAGAAAAGGCACAGGCCTGCCAATGTCAAGAAGGCTAAGGGGGCAATTAGACCATAATCAGTTCATTTGTGTTAACAAAAATAGGAAAAATATTTGTTGATAAAAGAAAGGCACAAAAAACTCGCATTTTAGGTTTTATCTTTACAACCTAAGTAAGAAGAATTTTCACATCCTTTTAAGAAGATTATATAAAAGACAAAGTATTTGTCACATTTCCTCCCATACTGAAGTTAATGGCATAAGAATGAATACATTTTCTGTGATGGCTCAGCAACTAAGTGCTGTCTGAAAAATACTAAAAGAAATGGGTTTTTTTCAGAAAAAAAACTCTGAGAAATTTTAGGATGAATAAAAAAACATCATTAATCTGCTGGTTCACCATAGTTTGATAGATCACTTATTCTCGAATTTGAGGCATTGTATTTCTTTGTATGCTCAAATTGTTAGATCTACACCAAATACAGCAATCTCAGGACTGTAAATGTAGTGTGGCTGAAAAAGCACACTTTTCCCATTTCCCAAAGGCACTGCATTTTCAAAAACCTGCTGGAAGGATTTAAATATTCTCTTTTGGTAGATAGTTTCTCTTGCTACAAATGAGCAGATGTCTGCCTTTTGGCAATTCTTTTTGATGCAGTTATTTGAAAACAATTACAGAAAAATGTTAAAATTTATATATGAAAAAAATACTCCACCAAGATCCCTATACTGCATTTCTCAGACAAGTCACACAGAGACATTTCAGAAAACCTAGGAATCAATACAAAATGCTTCTTCTTTTCCACCCTCCATTAGTAGCTCCTCTACACAAAATCACACAGAGTACACATTAGCAACTTCCCAATTGTTCCTTCATCCCAGGCTTAGATGCTGTGATTTTAGTGTTGCTCTTTCTAACCCAGAAGCATTAGATTTTAATGAATACATCCAATACCTTCCAGCAGTTTCATACCTCAGCATTTATAGGATACTATGATACAAGCTACCATATCAGCACAATCGCAAGCATAGCTTCTTTACCAGTGTTCTCTTCCCTAGCAGTGAGGGTTGCTAATTGTTTTCTGTACTCCGTGTGAATGCTAAAGTCTGCTGTCAGAAAACTCAGACAGCTCTTATTAAAGTCCTCAGCAGTAAGAATCCTGAAGCTCTCTACCCATGTCCCTTTTCATCACTGCACAACCACCACTCACCCTGTCCTGAGCACTACTTTTGCTAGCAGTCTTCAATGCTCCCCTGGATCTCAGCTCTCACCACAAATGGAGCCAACAGGAAAACCTCCTTGACAGTTACTACTGTCAGTCTGCTACATTCCTAGATCTCTGACTCTGCGAAGCCAACAGGCAAGCCTATCTATTGTTCCCCCCGTCGTTTGCCAGGATCTGATCACAGCAGAATATATTCCAATTTGTGGTTACTGCAGACTTGTTGTAAGAGTTTTGATGCTGCTGCTTTATCAGATTCCTCTCTGTCAGCACTTGTCTTGTTAGTAGTTTTAAAAGCAATTAGCTCATTTGATCAAGGCTCACAACATCAAGGCATCTTGATAATGGCTTCCAATTTTTAAGCAGCAGAAGGAAAGATACTTGGTGTTAGAATCCCACTCCAACCCTATTTCAGGTATATTCAAGGGTTGTATTTTCTACGAGGGGCTGGATGGTGTTAAACATTGCTCAGTCAAGAAAGGTACCAAAAGATATTAGAAACCACATAGATTTCATCTTCAGTCTATAAGTTCTGACTGAAGTTAGGCAGTTTAACAAAGAATATTAACATAAATTCAAACCAACACCTGTGTATTTGTTTTGCTGCTATGTGTTCAAGTACATAACATGAAGCAGTGAAACAGAGAACAGCAAATGCAAGTAAAAGGTGTTTAGTCACTTTCAATTTAGTCAATGCAATTTGGTTTTCTTTTGGAAGCCTAAAATAGCAGAAGGATAGAATTATCCGCTCTTTAATTTCCCATTTCACTAAGGGCATGAAATATACTAGTGGCTTTATGACTGGAAACACTTTCTTGGAAATAGCCTATTCACTGTTTCCTACATTGAAGGATTTATTTTTTTTTTGCATTATCAGAAGATGGAGTATTTGTCCAATTATAAGAGGTTTTTCTTTCTGCATAAGACAGGAATGAAGAATAGGAAAAGTTCTATCTTTTCTTCAGCCCTTCACTTCCTTGACCAGGCTCTTCAAAGACCGGGAGCTTTCCAGAGACAGGCGTTTGACAGCTATCGCTCAAAGAGAAAAATAAAAATAAAAAAATCAATTCTTCAAATGCAAAAAAACCCACAAAAACCCCCCAAAAAACAAACAAAACAAAAAACAAACAAACAAGAAAAACCAAACCAAACACAAAAAACAAACAAACAAAAAAAATCAAAATCAGAATAATTAAGAGCAGAACTCCTGACAGAGCTCTCTTCAAATCCTTCTGGGTGTTTTACACATGCTACAGTCCAGCAACCTAACTGTCCACAATTTAAAATAAAAGGAACAAAAATATGCACAAAATATTAGGTAAGGCAACATAACCCTCTCATTTTTCAGCAACGAGGAAGGAGTGACACTGCTCTGGCAAAATGCTCTACTGATAGCACAGCATGATCTTTGCTAAAATATACTTGAATATGTTTACTAGCACCATGCAAGATGATGTACTAGCATAACCAGTTAACATGGAACCACAAATGTCAAAACGCATTAAGTACATTATGTGATACAGTATTCTTTTTTTGTGTTTGTTCACTTGCTAATTTGCACAGTTCTGTAATTCATAAAGAAGTATCCCTATCTTTAGTGCAAATTAGTAATTTTCTAGCACATAATTAAAACTACATATTAAATTTATACTATATGTTATATGTTTGTTGCCTTTGTGACAATGAAAAAATGTTACATGGTCAAATGAAGTTCTAGGGTGATTATTTTGATCTGGAAAATACCTCTACACAACCTCTTGACATATTTCTCAACATCAGCCTGGTGAGTGTATATCACTCACCAGCATTTTTCTGCTTAGCATGAAAATATAAAGCTGTTTTTTTTCTGAATAGCTCCTGATAGCACTACCTATTCGTGTATTTTAAAATGAAGTCATTTCTTCACTGCCACATCAGTAACATTATATCTGTCCTAATCCTTCTCAAACACACACTCTTCCCATAGTATAAGCCTAAGTCACTGTATTGAGAAAAATCTCAGAGACAGGTTCCATCGAAAACTTTAAACATCATATTTTGGTTTTGGATTCAGCCAAATAATCATTCAACTATAGTTCACAGCAAGAGCAACAGTAATGGTTCAACATCATTTTTGGAGGAATAAGGGTTATTCTTAATGCTTCTACCTCTTACTATGCTATGTGTACTATTGTACACAATAGAAACATTACAAATAACACTATGAATACTTTAACTAATTATCATGTTCCAAAAGAACAAACAAACCAGATTTATTTTTAGATGTTGTGATTTAGTGTTACCTTTCTATCTATTAAGACAAAAAGTTAATAAGTTCCAGCATTTTCAATATTCTTACAAGATACATAAGCTAAGGAGGAGAACGCAAACCACGTCAACCCAGAGTTGAAATCAGTTTAGTCATCATACATGAATTATGTGTGACAAATGCCCTCAAGTATTCCATCTTTTTACAAAGTCAGTTCATAATGGCTCATGCTAGTATCTATTAAATATTTTATGAATTTATCATGAATATAAAGTATGACATTACTACCTTATTCTTGGAGAACTAAGAGATTAAATTACTGACACATTGTATCCAGGAGTGAGGAAATATAACTGGGGAAAAATGTGGATTAAGAAAAAGGAAGAGAAAACAAAAAACCAGCAGTAGCAACCATTAACTAAACACAAACACTTACCCTGCTAGGCCAAATTTCTCAAGCCAAACCTATCCCAAGTGCCCAACTGTTTCAGAGTGCTATGGATGCCAATTCTGGGACCAGCATTTACAGCTGAGAAACCCACAGTTCTGCTGTAAACATACTAATATTAATTTGCTGATTTCTCATAATACCACATTTTCCTTTTCAATGAAAACAGGTAATTCAGTCACATTCCAAAATGCAAATATTTAAATTTATATTATGTTTTATGAACATGTATGTCGTATTGTACTGAATCTTCATGTTGGTACATCTTCAGTTACTTGACAAACTTACTTCTAAATATTGTTTTAACACAACTGGTCTGAATTTTTCTGCCCAGTTACAAATTGCTATTCCTTTAATAGAGACTAGCAGCATTTTTTTGTAGGCTCAGAATGTAGCCTTGTTACCATAACCTAAAAAGCTAACATAAAGCTGCCATCTTTTTTAGTCAAATAGGAATGCAAACAGAATATTCACAGGTGTTTCCTAGAGAATAACACAAATAAAATATTTTCCAGCGGTATGGAACACTTTGAAGATATGTTTTGAATGGCAGACTCACACTTGTCTGAATTTCATGTCAGGTAACTTTCTTACTTATTTCCTAACACCTATTACAACTTACTACACTGCTGTCTTTGGTAGTCATTACACACTGTAATAAAAGAAATAAGGATCCCTTGAGTTGATAAAATACAGTATGTCTAAAGAGGACGAGCATGTGCACGTGTGTTAACAATAGAATGCACAAATCAAATGGTTTTTTTTTTGTACTGGGGCTGGCACAAATCACTTACTAACAAAAGCATCAGTGCTATCCTGAGGTTGCACTCTGTAAATAAAAAACTTTGAAAATAAACTAACCTGAAAGAAACCTCCGCTCTCATCTGTCATATAAATCATCCACCTGATGCACATCTAGTGAAATCGAAGTGTGACTATGGTATCTAATAATTCTATTGAATAAGCCCAAAGGTATTCAATAAAATGGAACTTGTTAGAAAGAAACAAAACCCTTTCACCTAATCAGACTTTTAAATTCTCTCAAAATACTTTAGCGATCTCTAAATTAAACCATCTGTGGAACCTCAGAGCTTTTAGTTTTTAGCTAGCATGTTAATGAATAAATCTCCCTGACAGAGCCCACATTGCCAAAAAAAACAACTAGAAAGCAGTATACTCCAGAGAAGAACCCCTTATGTCTCTAACCATCAGTCCCTTCCAAAAGCTGCATTTAGTGCTACAGACAATTTCAGAAAGTACTTCCAGTCTAGAGGAAGCTGAACTAGATGAGGGGGAGTTTTTCAAACTTACTGCACCAAGTGAGCTGTAAAGTCTGTGTTTTAGTAAAACTTTGCACTAAGAGAGGATAAACTCTCCAAGAATGTCCCTACAAGGAGTAGTGTGAGGCTTATCAGTAGAGAAGCTTCAAATTACAAGACATTATATGTAGACCAGAAGAAATGCAAGAAACTTAGATTTCTGAACTTTTTGAAATGTTTCTTACATTAGCAGCTACAACACTATAAGCTAAAAGTCAGGTCTACAACCTGGTTCACAAAAAAAAAACAAAAAAAACCACCAAAAACAAACACAAAAATAACCCCAAAAAAACCAACTAATCAACCAAAACAAACAAACAAAAAACCAAACAAATCATCAAGCTCTTTTGTTCTATAATACATACCATAATTAAAGCCTGTTTCCACCTATTCTAAGTTTACCTTTTCTTTACATTTTCTTTCACCTTTTAACATACCAATCCTCATGTAAACAATAAATTAGAATGAACATAGCAGAAAGTTCTTGCCAGTATTCCTTACTCCAGAAAAAGCCTGGGGATATAGAGGATGCTTACAGGAATCTCTGAAGGTCACCAGATCCAAGCCATGGCTGGTCCAGGGATTACATGAGCATCTTTTCACTTCAACTAAGGTCCCTTACCTTGACTGCCCAGCACAATGCACTAACACATTCAGAAGAGCAGCATCATCCTCATCAAAGCTAATTAAAAATCACTGTGCTTTTACATCTCCCTAAAACAGGTACATGCACATCTTAAATGCTGTCCAAAACCACGCAAATACTTATTTGGAACACTTAATAAGTGGTATTCACATCCTGCATGAGTATCTAACAAATTTGCAGGAGACCAGTGTAGTTATTCCCCCTTCCATGAAGAAGCAGGTAACACGCAGATCTCACCACTATGCATCTACTGAGAACCACTGTCAAGAACAAAAACCAAGGAAATGTATAAAACAGAATATTGCCCCATATAAGTCACAGCAAGACGTATGAAATGAAAGGTGTTGCCTGTTAACAGAAGACACAGGCAGAGTAGGACTCTGTAACCCTCAGTACTACAGGTACCTACAAAGGCCAAAAATACATCAAGTGACAACAGAAGAGTAAAATTCCTCAAAAGTGGTTTCTTAAAACCTGTAACTAGGCTTGCCTGGAAATAAAACTACCACAAGATGGTGTCAGGAAGAATTTGTAAGGTGGACACCTGTTTACCTCCAACTGTGCACACCTTTCATATCCTTACGACATCTTAAATGGGGAAGGAATTGCCAGCATACAATTCGCACACAGCCAGTTCTCACTAACCTTAGTTGCACTTCCCTAGTAGGACTTCCTGCTAGCATTTTTAGGTTAGTTATCCATCAGGTTCATCCTTCTTCAGCCACTTTTACAGAAACAAGTTTTGGTGCTTCATCATCTGCTACACAAAGTAGCAAATGAAACTTTGTGCCAGAGTACAGAAAACACACATCACTTACCACACTGAGTACAGAGACAAAGATGTTCTTTCTTCTAAAACAAGCACAGTGTCTACTACTCACAAAGGAGCAGAGCAGACCACATATCCATTGTACTGTCCATCCAGCAGGCAAGTTACAACCTACAGATTTGTTTACACCACATAGTATTAAATGATATGTATCTGGATTGTAAAGTGAATGTTGTAGTCCTCAAATTTATATCTAATTCTAGGGTATAACAGTTTAATCCTAATATTTTTATTTTTCAAAGTATGAAAGTACTGAAGTATTACATTCAATAATCTGACTATATAAAAAAATCAATTAAGTCGAGGAATGACTTAGGAAATAATTAAAGAATGGTTTTTCAATGAATACTTCTAATAAATGTAGCTACATTTCACATAGAATTGTCTGTTTTCCTACCAGTAAAATAAACAGATGATTTCTTTTAAAACTCAGAGGAATAGGGAAAAAGCTATCTGTAACATGAAATGTCATTTGTACAGTGCACAAGTAGTTTGGGCTGATTACTGCTAAGGTGTTAGACTATTCAAGTTTTAATCAACAAAGCTCTACTCCGGTACAGATGTTGATACCCGTAAAAGTTAGTGCCATTTTACCTCCTTCAGGCATTGTAGCACCTGGAGAAGTCACAGGGAAGGTAACATGGATTCTTCTTAAAATTACTGCAGCAGCTGTCAGTTCAGGAGGAGGTATATTGTGACTTGCACCAGACAGCAGCATTGTACAAACCCACACTCCCCTTTCTTAAATACAGTCTATAAGCAACACTAGAAAATCCGTAACAAGAACACAACTTATCCTATGACAAAAAAATATCAGAATTCATTGGTGAGATGTACTTAAAGCTTTTAATTCTGTCACGTGGGTACAGCCCTTGACTTAGCAATTTTTTTAATATGGCAGATATACTATTAACAAAATCATAGTTCATGGTGACATTATCACTTCTATCTAATGGTGTAATATCTTTGATTCAAACACCTAAATTTTAACAGGAATGTTGTTTAAAATCACAACCAAAAAGTTGGAGAAACATTTATTACGTGAACTTTTTCATGGCCTTATTCTCTTTCCAATGGATCTAAAAACTCTAAGCAAAAAAGTATACACCAACGAGAAAACATTAGTACAAGAACCCAATAAATATATACTGTATACTACAGAAAACTGTTCACACTTCACCAGTCCAATCTTGGACTGACATAACTCAGAACTTAAATTTTTTTGATACTCTTGTATAAGTCAATCTATTTCTACAGGAAAAAGAAACCAGATTTCAGACTACTGTTCCACAGAAATCTGTAGACATTAGGGTTTTTAAAATATTTTCTAGAGGGTGAGAGTGGTCTCTCGGATGCAGCACATACTTATGAAACTCATTCTGCAGAGAAGATCAACTTCTTATCTTTATCTAAATCTGTGAATACAACAGATAAAGCTGACAATTTTCAACTTATAGTAGTCAATCACCCATTCATCTCTCATAATATAAAAAACTCGAGAGATAACAGGTATTATAGATTAATGAATTTCTAGGCTATCATCATTATTTGTTCAGTAATGCATTATCATACTTCTGCTCACTTGGAGGGGACAGACATACCTCTCCCTTTTTGAGCACTGCTTTACTGTACTGTTTCCCTTTCACTCATGGCTCTGCATTGCACTAGTATTTCTGAAACTCTCTGCTACACTTCTCACTCTTCATTGCAGACTCAGAGAGTTAGTTTGTATTTTGACTGCTAGATCCTTTGTGTCATTCAGGCACATGCTACTTCCTTTCCATGAATTCAAAATGCAAGTATTAAAGTAATATTTTTGACCACTGCGTCACCTTCAAAGGCAATTTTTTGGCTTTGAAGCCCCAAATTTAACTAAAGCTGACTTCTTGAACTCAATTTAGATGCTCAGGCCTCCTAACACACACTAAATGAATGGAAAGAGTAGGCAGGGGTATATGTAAGAGATTCTCAAAAACCAACAAGATGCTAGCTGCAAATAGTTTAATTGCTTAAATACCTGCCACAGCCAGAGACAAACCAGAGCCATGCTTTTCCTATTGCAAAGATAACCACTATGAACCTGCTCATGAAGGAATACATTTAAGCTTTGCTTTTCCATCTGAAGATAGGAAAAAAAGACAAAACAGCAATCATCATCAGACAACCTATGTTTGAGCCCTGAGCTGTGGAAGAACTAAATTCAAGCATTTACCCAAAAATCAGGAAGAGTAAGGATTTAAACTCACATATTTAACATGTCAAATACTTGGTAAACCTTTAAGCTATTAGCTTTCAGTATTGGATAGTTTCTAGCTCCCTCTGTACATCTGGCTTGGTTCACCTGGAGGGACTGAATCAATGTGCAACAGGAAGAACCTGTCTGGAAACCTCCTGTAGAGTTCAGTGTTGAGAACCTCTTTAATTGTAGATCAGGGTAAGTACTCCAGCAGCCTTTAGGAATTAAAGTGGCAACTCTTAAGTGACTTCAATAATTCCCCTCCAGTGTCTCGTAACTACCAGGAATTTGTCTGACCTGGGAATCTAAAAGATATTTTCTCATGTTCTCAGCCTTCTCAACATAAAAACTGATTAAATAATCAGTCCATTTCTTTGAAAATATATACTTTTCAATAAACTTGAAAAATATATATATTCTGTTGAACAGATGTGCAGCATTTCAAAATCACATTTCCACGCAAAGAAGGTCCAAATGGATACTTCCAAGGATGCAAACTACATGCTGCATTCAACAGACATATCTATTTTTGTTTAGCATGATATGCAGCACTTTAGATACTGTTTTGGTGCTATATATGGTACATTACTCATTCTGAGAAATAGTTAGCAGAGTATTTTACAAATGGAAGAAAATAGCTACTCACGCATGCATTTGTGATTTCAAAGCCTTCATTTAAGCAATGACACCCATCCATCTCAAGTATGCCACGGTACATGCTTTTTTGTAACAGTTCTTCACATACAACAAGAAAATCTAAATATACATGTTTATAGCATAGCAGGCAGTCCTTCTAGCACATCTGCCTGATGCTGATGTTGGACGACCTCCTGACAGCACATCAACCATTCCATCATTCATTAATATATCTCTGCAGCTTTCAGAAAGGGATAGATGATCTTCCCTTGGTGCCCAGCACAGCTTGACTGTACTGATGGGTGCCCCATTTGACTTCTAAATCTTTAGGGTGCATGTCCCAGTAAAAAAGGATTAAGAACTCATGAAATATCTTGTTTTCATGACAGCACTATAGAAGACATCTAAGGAATAAAAGAACCCAAGTATTGCATGTTTATATTACTCGTAATGGTAAAACTGATACAAAATACTTCCACGGGTCTAAATTTTTTTAATAAGTTGCCACTACTGGCAGCAATTTATTTTTCCTCTCAGTTGTTCATTTACAGACAGGCATAATGGATGGGAAGACTTCAGAAATTTCTATAATGCTATGAGATTTGACATAACCCCACTACCACAACTACTACTACAACCTCTCAAAAATCGAGTGTCCATGATCCAAAACTAGTAACAGAGTACAAGAAAACTAAGTAGGTTTTACATACACCCATGTAACCATCTTTTCGTTTTGAAGTACAGAAAAATCATGCTTAGTCTGATCTGAATTACTACAGTGTTCTTGTTAAAAAACACCATCTGTCAGAGATTATCCTATTTTACACAGAGGGAACAGGCATTAATTATTAATCCTACTCCTTGCAGAAATGCACTCACAGAAGACCAGGACTATCCGTGGTGTGACAAAAGTATTAGTGTTCTTAGAAGGTAGTCTCTGGATGAAACTCAGAATTGATCCATTGAGAACTTCCAGCAAATGAGCTCCTTGAGGGCAGGTCAGTGGCCACATGGCAAGGCATCATCACACAAAGAGCAACAGCTAAATTCCCAGGACTTGAGCCTAGTTCCATGAGCCAACATAAATACAACATACAGTACAGACACTACATATACAGACACAAGCACTGTGGTTCTAAGTTGTGCATACAAACTGAAGCTCATGTTCAAGTTATGAAGCTCATGTTCAAGCATATGAATTTGGCTTCATTTAAAATCAAATGTGAGAGTGAGAGCTTTCTGCACGTTAGCCAAAGTATTCAGGACTTTGCTGAGAATTCCATGTCTGCTGAGGGAGGGAATTCATAGCTGTAAAACAGTACGTTGATGTGGCAGATCCAATTTATCCACAAAGAGAATCTGACAATAGGCAAAATAAGAAGAAAAAGAATGCTCATCACAGATCTTAGTGAAGGACAATAGAAAGGGATCATTCTTCCCCAACGAATTCCCTAATCACAGATAATTTCCTAGGGAAGCTGGTAAAGATCACATTTCTGCTCTAACACAGTTTTACCTATTTGGTTTAGTTTGAGTATACAATGCCATATATTGTCTTCAGTTAAAACTTCATTACCACTGAGCTTGTTTCCTTGGTCAGAGGCGAACTGACCAGTCAAATCATTTTACAAACTAACTTCTTACAGGTTTTGGTATTTCAATGAGGAAAAACATTAAGAAAGACTGCTGAGCAAAGGAAATTGGGGGGGAAGGATGAGGGGGGAAGGGGGGAAGAGAGAGAGGAGAAATGTATGTAATGCAGAAGTAGCTGACATGAGACAACTCATAGTACCAGGCTGTATTTGATGCAATGGATGTCAGAACCTCTATCTTACTACAAAGAGCAAAACTGAAACTTGATTCCCAAAAAAAGAAATGTGTCAGAACATGAAAGACTCTTCTGGATAAACACAAAATATACTAATATCCATAAATCTCAAAACTTTGATGAAGTTTCTATTTTTAAGGTAATCTCTTATGTCTCTGGGCAAGGAAGAGGTTAAAAAAATCTTTCTTCCCAAAAACCAGAAAATTCTCCACTGAAAAGCTGCCTAAGCTGCCAAGAATGGAGGGATAGTGCTCCAGTTGGAACTCATTACAAACAACACAGGACAGCTGATCCAGCTTTTTATTTACTGTAGGGGCAGAAATGACATGAGCATCTTTCTATGTAGACCTAGAAAAATATGTTGGCCCTGAAGCCAAGGATCAGAACATTATCAACCCTGCCAAAATGAAATAGGTTATTTGTTTTTTTTAATTTAGCAAGATTTTGTACTGATTTATGTATTTTTCCCTGGAGGAACTATTTATATTCTTCAGACCACAGATCATAATTGTTAATTTTCAGTGGCCCTGCATAAAGAAATAGTACATTTATTATTTTGAAACAAGAGGACCACAGTTTTCAGTCTAGTAAGGAGACACAATTTCAGTCAAGCCATTTTTAAGTCCCTTCCAGTAGGCGGAACTTCCAAGAAAAGGTTTTTTCATGGCCATGTCTCTCAGTGTCAGCTCTTGTGACCAACAGGAAGAGGCATGCAAATTATATGTTAAAAGTTCACCTTCCATCAAGTGAAATATAACTAAGGACTTCCCTCATTCTCAAATGGTTCATTTTTTCCCAGGACAAAGTCACAGTATGAAGCACAAAGTGGTGTCAATTGTGAGAACATAAAAATAACACGTATCTTGTCCTCTGATGTCCTTTCCAGAGACACTCCTGAAAAAGGATTTTATTCACCCTTACACACCACCATTCCAATACCATGTCCACCCACCTGTACTTACAGAACATAATACAGCTTAGTTATATTTCCAGTTCAGATTAGGTTGCCTCTATGTGGCAGGAGTCATAAGAACCTGTCAAAGGACCTTCACAGGACTCTTACAGATCTCATTTCAGAGGTTTAAATGGACTATGCAGCAGGAAAGTGACTCAGCCAGTATGTAGGTTTTGACTCTTTGCAGACCACCAGGTCCTAAACTGCTTCCCTGGCAGTCAGAGTTGTACCTCAGCTTTCAGGTTGCTTCTGCTGAACACTTTCACCATTCATCAGTCACCCAGAGACTGAAGGAGAAAATGTATGATCAGTCTGAAAAGCTACAACCTTTCCTACAGATAACTCCATAAGCAAAGGAAGAAAGACTACATTACAGGACTTGGTTCAGTTCAGTCTCTCTTAACTAGTGAAGTGATAATAGGACACACAGGGAACTACAAAAAAGAATCCTGAAGACTGAACAAAAAGAAAAAGAGGAACAAAAGGGGGAAAAATTAGCTGTTTAACACCAAAAAGCCCACTCTTCCCTCCTATCTCCCTGTGAGGATATTTGAAATTGGTCATTGTGGGTGAAGGGAAAGAAATCCATCAAACTAACCAGCTGAGATCATTCCCCTACTTGAAAACATAGGAAGAAATCTTCCTTGTTGTTTTAAAACAACAGACATCTCACATGCAGCACAGAATTACTATTATTTGTCCAGTAAAGCTATGACCATAAAATACACTCAAAGCAATAAAATAATTGATGCTACTTATAAGAAAATTATTCTTAATTTTTGCTCTATGGTTTGCCAGGCATTTTTATGCAATCAGTTTTGGAGATACATTGTAGTTACATTTTAACAAAAGAGTCCACCATATAGTTCAAAATAAGATTCTTGGGGGGAAGAAAAAAAAAACAACCACCCAAAAAATTTATTGTATGTAGTTATATTGAAAAACCTGTCAATACATAACACTTATCCTGAAAATAACTGTTTGTTTGGGTCATCAGGTATATGAAATACAATATTTAACTTTTATGATCAACTTGTGCTTCTAGTTCACTACTGGCAACAGTAGAAGTTCCCCACAGTCTCACAACTACCATCCTGACCCCCCCAGTCCTTCCAAAACTGGGACAAGGAGCACCTCTGGTGGCTCTAAACCTTAATGACTTGCTTCCACAAGCCTGACTCCTAACAACAGCATGCAAAGATTGCAGCAGATATTCCAGAAACTCTTACTAGGCGCAGGCTGTTTCTTTCAAATGAAAGAAATTAAACTTATATGGGTTTAATGCTACTGCACCTGGGCAATAATGTGGCATCAAATACCGACTTAGCTCTTCAATATATAGAACTGAGAAAAGTGGAGGGGGACAGAGAGAAAATTTTTAAGTAATCAGATTTTTAAGGGTATCCTCACAAAGCCTTACTAATATCCACATCAATTAGTGACCTCCTCATACAGCAATAAATATACTTGTCAGCAAATCTCTAAAAAGAGCAACAACCATATGATAAACAAGAGTCATTCCATGAAGTCAGTCCATTAATTATCACACACTTTTCCACCATTATCCATCACATGGATAATAAATGAGCCAAAACGTAAGGTTTATTTATCTTGTTATTACTTCCCCTAGATCATCAGTTGCAGAGGTTTTATGGTACTGGTATATTCCATCAATGCAAAACCGGAGCAGATTGTGTTGACCCAATAAAAAAAATTCAAAACAAGACAGAATCAGAACACTGCATTTCCAGAGACAGTCTTATAACTATCAAACTACTGGAAAAATTATCTTTGTAGCCTCAAAAAACCCAATGTTCACATAAGGTGAAATGGTTGTATTTTCAAACAAATTTACAGCATAACACTGCAGCTCAAATCTTGTAGATGCAGTACAGATGTTTTAGCAATGCACATGGACACAGACAGCTCCTTCAGAATGTTTTTCATATTTATGCCTTCAAAAGTCAATACTCACAGAAACAGGCTCACCAAGCTGTTTTGTATTTCTGTTGCTACAGTATAACCAGAACTGGGGAAACAGATTCTGTTTGCAAGCTATCTTGCAATTTAAAACAATACTTACAATTTAATTTAAAAACATTCTTTTGCAAAAGAATATGTGAAAAGTCATTATAACTAAAATAAAAAGACACTTTCTTCAATTTCATTTTTATATACTATAAAATATAAATTAAGAATTTAAATTAGGAAATGAAAAATCAGATGGTATCATTCCATTAGGATTATATGTCAATGAAGTTTTACTAAATTCTAAAATAGAAAGAAAACTTGACCAGCATCAGAATTCTGTCCCTCTGGGAAATTTATCTTGCACTCACAATTTTTATAATAGTGAGTTATCATACACATACAGACTTTCACTTGGTTACAAACTTATTTAATCAAGTTTCAATTGCTCATTCTTTTGGTGCAATAGTAGCTATGATGTTTTTCTAAATGGCACATCTCAAAAGTATTCTTTTTTTTTTAGTATTTAAAGTTCTTGAATTCTAAGCAATTTTGAAAATCTGAGCAATAGCCACTGATCTAGAATGAAAATTTTAAAATGTTCTTAAGGTGATCCATCCATACACAACTGTAAGTTTCGCATCCAAGCTCTCTGTAGGAACCTCTGAAAATCTCAGCCCACTGACAGAAAACAAACAACCAAACCAACCAACCAACCAACCAAAAAACCTCATGGATCTTACCTTTCTGAAAATGTTTAAGCTGACCTGCAGACCCCAAAGCTTACTTATTTCTGGTTATAACAAAGCATTACAAGGAGCACCTGTGCCTACTTCTCCACATTATGTGACCTTCCCTTCTGCCATCATTGAGCCACAGCAGCTGTTTGGTTTCTACCAGCATTCATTTTTCAGGGCTACAGATACATTCCATCTTATATACTGGAAACACTATCTTAACCTTGTTCCAGAATTTTTCTTCCTACCTGTCAATAAGAATATACAATGTAATCAAACATCTCTTAACCTGTCCCTTTCACCAGACAGCCTCCATAAAACGGCACCAAAGAAACCCAAAAATGTCCCTTAACAAAAGTAACTAAATTAGAGCTCCCTTTTAGAAGGAAGATTCCCACTTTCATGCTGGAAGTAATGGAAAAATAACAGTTTGACTATTCTTTTGTTAAATTATCACATATTTGCAGACCTGATTCCAGGTGATAATGGACAGACTGCAAGGGATTTTGGTTTTTAGTCTCTTAAGTCTCTTCAGTCTCTTGCTTTTTTCTTTTTCCCTTTTTTTTTCTTTTTGTGAAGATATAACCATATTTCGATTTTAATTCAAAGCACAGCTCTAGTTTATAGCACATAAAGATGTCTCTGAAGCACAAAGTACTGAATCAGAGAAAGGAAAGCACAACCCATCCTACAGTGGTGACATGAGTTATTTGCATAGTTGCCACAAAAGTAATAATTACACTGTAACTCAATAGGAACAATGGTAATTTCACAGTAGCTCATGTTGTTGTTATCACCCTATATCCTGATAACTGTGAAATTAATTTGTGGCACCACTGTACGTGTCAGTTTTAAGCTGTTCCCTAGGTAACATTACGCTACCATAGAGAAGGAATGCTTGGCAGTAAAATGGGTAGCAGCAGATTGATTATACCAAAAGAATCTTCCCTCTACATACAAATAACTTGGCAATCAGAGAATATGATGAGAAAAAATCCTCCCCACTGCTTTTTTTACTTTTTTTAATAGAAAAAGGAAATTTATAGAGTTAAAGGTATTAACTGACCATTATCCATCCACTGGAAGAATGCAAAGGTAAAATAAAATGAGCAAACCTCCAGGTTATATTTAGTGCCACTGACCCATTGTTCTAACTGCAACCAAGATGCAGCATAAAAAAGCTGAAAGTTTCCTTTTCCTTCTCATAGTCATTTCCTATGTTAATCATCAAATGGTATTTTTAAATATAAAAGAAAATATACAGCACTAAGACATATTTAGGACAACAACAATAGTGTGGGTTATACTTTCACAAATAGTTCTTATTTCATCTGAGAGATACAGTCCTTTCACCTCCCGAACCCTCAACATTATTTTGCAATACTACTACTGTCAAAAAGAAGTTCCACACTAAATATAAAAGATAACACACTGCCATATAGTGCAGGGAGATACTTACAAATTTACTGGGGAAAATTCAGTGCCACAATAATTGAAGGTCTGGAAAACACTAAATCATGACATTTAATGAGGGAACTTATGACTGATTGGTAAGAATAAACAAAAGACCAAATTTAAACTTTCCAGTCAGTACAGTGGTACAGCAGTAGGTATGAGGCTTTGGATTAAAGAAAGATGCTATTTATTTTCATAGAATTTGGATATTCCTTTTACTTCTACTTCAGGCCTGTTTGCACAGTGTTAGAAAGACATACTGTAATGTTCTCTTGCTGTATGTTTGTCTGTAAGGAAATAGGTGAAAACAAAATCACAGCATGTTACATGTACTGACTCAGTGGTTCAGCTGGAGTTTTGTTAATGAAAAAGCAGCACCATTTCAGTGTCAGCACTAGTCATCAAAGCAAACCAAGGTGTTGAGCAGATACTCTGATCCAGGATATCCAGGGACAAGCATGTTTTGTCACTGTGGTTTTGATCTTTATCTCTGACTGATCCTCTTTCTGTGATTGCTGTCCCCAAAACCCCTGACAGGTGATGTTCAAATGTGGTGTTTTGGTTTTTTGGTTTGTTTTTTTTTGGTTTGTTTTTTTACAATCCAATAATAGAGACTTCAGAGCTCCAAAAGCAGTTGTAAGAGCTCAAAGACAGTTTGGACAGTCCCAAATGTGTATTCTTCATTAAATATTGGCACATACTATGCCAAATTATGTTACCGCTGAGAGGAAAATTTTGACCACCCCATACTCAATTATTCATCAGCAAGGCACTCTGATCATTATCACCATTGACCCAGGAATTCATCCTATACCCTTTGCCAAATCAGCATGTACCCTCGTCCACTCAACCAGACACTCTTCTTTCACTTCTCACTGTGTGAGCCAATTCTCATGCACAAGGACCCTTAAACAACACATATTTGCAGTTAGGAAGCTCACTGCATGGAGAATTAACTGCATGGAGAATTTGTTGGTGCTCTTGATGCTAGCAGGAATTACTATGGGATATTGGTAATGATTTTTCAGTCCCATTAATAATTGTCTGCAGTTTTCTTTGCTTTGCTGGACCTGTGCAGAGTCTTGATGCTCAGCTAAGTCAGAGGGCTTTTCTTTTCCCCACACACATCTGACACTACTTCTGCCAGAAAAGTAGCGTGGGCCAAGCCTGATGCTTGGCTTTTTAACCCCTGTGCATCTCCTTTGTTCTTTATTTTCTTTTATACACTCTTCAGGTTTCAGTGCTGAAACAACTCCAGTCAGCTGGAACAAACACACCTACTGGAACAACAAATGCCAGTGACAACCAACCTTCCATTTGCTGGATCAGTGCTGTCAAAGGCATTCAGAAATGCCTCAAGAGAGGTGTATGTACATGTGTAACTAAAGATCTTTGGAAAGCTTTAAACACTAGTACAAATTATTACTTTTACTGTAAGCCCAAACTTATTACCACAGAAGAAATGTCTGAGACCAAGAGGTGTCAGATACTCTTTTTAGATTTCTGATTGAAAAATGAGAAGTGGGGATTAAAAAAAACCACAAAAAACCACAGCCTGATATGGGGGAATTTTACCTTTACAATCATAAAAATCAAAACAAATCAAATCAAAACAAATGCAATACAGCTGGTATTTTTACCTATGATAGTATTCAATAACCTGTACTCTGAGCTCTCTGAGGTTCACAAAATGAAAACCCAATATTGTTTTTAGCATGCACCGATAACCTCTGTACAGAGACTGCTAATAAGGCTAAAGATTAACTCCTTAATTGTGAACTATTTGCTAATACTCCATAAGCAACGGCTGTTCCTCACCACATTTGAAACATGCAGAGATATACCATGGAACAGTTTACAAAGTCACTTCCATGCTATTTTAAATGGATATATTTTGCTGAGGACTATTTAAAGTTGCAAAGAATATCAACGTATGTTTAAGACAGTTGTGGTGGGTTAGCTGCCACAGTACAAAAGTGATGCCTGTTTACTTGAGGAATGGCTTTAAAGCCATGTGAAAACTAGTCAAAAATGAGACCAACTGCAAAAATTCTAGCTGATTTCTACCCAAACCCCAGGTCTCTAAAGCAAAATGACTAGCAAAAAAGATGCCTTGACATTTCTGGTTTCTGCCAGCTGCCAAATGGCTGATAGATTATTACTCTCTAGGCTTCAAAAAGAAAGGAAATATTCCATGTTATTATACATATATTTTCAGTTAAGATTTTATTTTAGATATATTTTTCCTCAAAAAAATAGGACATTTTTGGAAGAAAAATGTACAAAATTTGATCAAATTAATGTAGCAGTTCTTTCTGATTTCACAAGATACAGCAGGATTTTTGAAAAAGAGTGTACATGATCTCTAACCATACAGAAATTGTATTTGATTACTAAAACTGCAATGCTGTAAATGTGGCACCTACAGAGAAACTTTTTCAAATATCTCTAGAATACCATAATGTCTCAAAATTAAAATATAAAATCCTTGTAATGAAACTACATCAAATACGTTTCATAAGACAACTGTCGCATACATTCAGTCAGAGTTATTAGATAGCATGCAAAGTCTTAGAATAATTTCCATTGCACTTCCATCCAACTGTAAGCTTGACGCATTACCTTGGCAGAATGCCACATTTCCCGCTGTGCTAAACTTACTGAAACAAATAGGAAAGCAGCATCGCTGTGTTACATTCCTGCTTTACTATTGTGTAATTGGACCACACTACAGGAACAGCACTTTATATTACAAGCATTGAGTTACCATTATCAACTTGTGGCTTCACACTCCCAGCACAAAAGCAATGAATTCTTCTTTTACATCAAGAATTAAATGAGTATGATAGAAGAGAAAATATTAAGAGAAGTTGCATTTCAAAGCCCTGTTTGCAGTTACGGTTTTAAGACAAAATAAATTTTACATGTTCTGACATTGTTACACTAGCAGGAGAAAGAATGTTTAGCAATGCCAATAACAAAAAGATTACTCAAGCCCTTCTAAATTAGAGGTAAAGTCTTCATTCACCCAGTGCACCCAAGTAGAATAAGAGAATAAAAACTGATTAAAGAAGCAGGGAGTGCAGGGTGTCAGTTTTACACTTACTGAAACATATCTAATTCAATGAGAAATGAGGGCAAAAAAATTTATGCTGTATAGTTCCTGCTGGTTAAACAAATTCTTGTATTAGAAAATGAAAATCAGGGATTTCATCTGCAACTAGGTGAAGAGTGGTTCTCTCTCCTCTGAGGTGTTAACCAGCCTTTCCCCATGATTTTGGCCACAGAAGAATTTGTCCTTAGAACAGCTACATCTCTTCTGCTATTGCAGAAGATACCCTAAAATGACTGTGTCTATACGAGCAGTGTGGCTCAGCAGCAGGGGGCCTCTACAACAAAACAGTTGGCATTAAGACCAGACATAACCCTTCCCGGAAAATGCTTATTTTAGTCTACTTCTCACCTAGTCCTGTAGGTTTGAGCAACCAACATGGACTTCCATGTTCCCACAGCTTCTGTGTCACAGCTCCTGTGCCAGCCATCCTAGGGAAAGCACGGAAGGGCTCACCTGCCATGAGCAGGACTCACAGCAGCAGCGCATCCCCCTGCCTGGGCACATGCTTCCCTGCACCTTAAGCCACTCATTCACAGCTTCCTGGTGGAATAAGGGAGAGAATGGGAAGGGTAAAAGTGAGAAAACTCACAGGTTGAGATGAAGACAGTTTAGTATGTAAAGCAAAAGTTGTTCATGCAAGCAAAGCAAAACAAGGAATTCATTCACAGCCATTGGCAGGCTGGTGTCTTGGGAAGACAAAACACGGTAACTGAATGTCACCCCCATCTTTCTTCTTCCCTCAGCTTCATATGCTAAGTATGATGCCATATGGTGTGGGATATCCCTTAGGTCAGTTGGGGTCAGCTATCCTGGTTGTGTCCCCTCCCAACTGCTTGTGCCTCCTCACTGGTGGGGTGGGGTGAGCTGAGGAACAGAAAAGGCCTTGACTCTGTATAAGCACTGCTCAGCAATAGCTAAAACATCCTTGTGTTATCAACACTGTTTTCGGCACAAATCCAAAACACAGCCCCATAGCAGCTACTGTGAAGAAAACTAACTCTAGCCTGCCCAAAATCAGTACGACACACCATCATCAAAAAATATAATAATGACCTGGCCACAATGAATATATAATGCAAAGACACTAACTAATAATGCAGTTTTGAATGAAGACTGTATTTTTTCCTCAAACTCTTAGCTTTACTTTGTATCCTGAACTCCAAAGAGAACGTACACAAAGATGCCCCAGGCAACAGAAAGTCAAAGGACACCACAAAGGAGGAAAAACAGACTACGTTTTTTCAGGCTTTTGAGAACTACAGTAAATGTCTGAAAAGAAAGAAGTGCAGATACCTTTAAAACAGCATTTGTAAAGACAGACTGGTTTCTGACTGTACACAAAACTGTTATACACTAGAATTAGATATAAATTTGAGGACTACAACATTCACTTTACAATCCAGATACATATCATTTAATACTATGTGGTGTAAACAAATCTGTAGGTTGTAACTTGCCTGCTGGATGGACAGTACAATGGATATGTGGTCTGCTCTGCTCCTTTGTGAGTAGTAGACACTGTGCTTGTTTTAGAAGAAAGAACATCTTTGTCTCTGTACTCAGTGTGGTAAGTGATGTGTGTTTTCTGTACTCTGGCACAAAGTTTCATTTGCTACTTTGTGTAGCAGATGATGAAGCACCAAAACTTGTTTCTGTAAAAGTGGCTGAAGAAGGATGAACCTGATGGATAACTAACCTAAAAATGCTAGCAGGAAGTCCTACTAGGGAAGTGCAGGTAAGGTTAGTGAGAACTGGCTGTGTGCGAATTGTATGCTGGCAATTCCAAGAATTCGGCAATCCTACTTACCTTAAAAACCTCTTTCACAGAAGAGAGATGGTATTTTAAGTAAGACTTTTAATTTGGCAGTGTATCAACTAGGATAAGAGATCTATCTCCTCAACTTCAGTGAGGAAGGCTGCCTTAGCATAGGTCTTACACTGTTGTCAGTGCTAAAGATTTTATTTCTCAACTATCTCAAAATGTGTGCAGAGACATTATCGATAATATAATAAGTTTGAAAGTCTTATGTGAAGTATTTCAGGATAGAGTTAAAGTAGCAGGATATGGCTTAGTGTGATCCCACTCTCGTTTGTGTGGATGGAAGATTTAAGGTTGGTTGCACAGAAGTGTAGGAAACGGGGTTTGTTAAATACATGTGGTATGTGGTACTCTCAATAAGCTGGCTAAGGATTAAATTAATGACCTAAAACAGCATGAGCTTCAACAGCTTCAATTAAAGCATCTGACTCCTTTGCAAAAGCTGCAACACACCCAGCTTCTGTGTACATCCCAGACTTTTGTTATGGTTTAAAATCACATAATACACCTTCTAACCTAAACCATCCAAAGCCCTGAAACATAAAATTAAATATCAATAAACTATAGAAAACCATGACTCATGGTAAAACCACCAGCAAGTTTCCTTCACTCATATCTGAACTTTTTTTTATATATATATAATTAATCAAAACCTTTTTCAGAGTGTACAGGTTGATAAACCTAAGGTATTTATAAGCCTGGTAGTCCATATTGTATACACTGTCTCTGGCGATCCAGACCATTTTTTTCTGATTGTTAATGGTAGCAAAGAACAAATTTCAGAAATATTTTAAAACCTAGCATTTTAAAAAGTAATGAAATGGGAATCCATGGAGTGAACTCAAGATTCTGTAGTGCAATTTTCTACTCTAACAGTTTGCAGACGAGTGGCTGTTAGTCACTGAAAAGTATGATGCTGCACCCCCTGCATGCCACCTTTGGAGTCTTTGTGGTAAGCCATCTGCCACAGTGGTTTTCAAAATCTCTTTCACCACCAACATCAGATAACATCTCCTGCAGTTTGCTAAAAAGCAAAATTTTGACTGTTATCCAAAGCTTTTCTTTAAATCATAGAACTAAATGGTTCAAAACCAAAAACAGGCTCTCCTCGCTTGAGGTGACAGAAAAGTGGGGGGTTTCTTTCTCTTCTCCCCTCTGAAATATTTCTTGGGAATGCTACACACAAATACAGGAACAATGTGTTTGCCAAACTCAGACCAGACCTGAAGTATCATTCAGTGACAGTAATACATACAAGAAAGCTTATAAAAAACATACAAGATTTTATCAAAAATGTTCATGTAAGATTTTGCCTAAAGTGCATTTCAGCATATCAACAAAAATAGTAATTGTAATGCAGCTTCCCAATGCATGAATATTATTTATTTTGCTATTTTACTATATTGCTTTCTATTTTGCTAACAATGCTTTTGTTCTATATCCATGGATTGGTTATATACACTACAAGGCATAATTCAATCTTCTGATGTAAATTAACTGCAAATCTATATTACCTATTGGAATAGCAAAAAAATCCAACATCCTTTCACATGTGCCAGTCGGGAACATCATCAATGCACTATTTTAGGTCAGTTAAAGTTGTATTTAGTTTATAAAATTAGTTTATTTATGGTTATATGAAGTTTATCCTAGGTAAGTGACTAAAGGAACATTCAAAGGAAAACAATCTGACATATTTTGATCACCTATCACTGGATCAGGAAAATTTAAAATTCCTAAATTAAAAATGAGAAATTATATACAGTATTTTAAACAGTGTATGTGCAACAATCAGCTGACAAACTTGGAAATGTATTCCAGTTTTAAAATTTCTGGTCAAGGTATGATGAAGCTGATATTGAACAGAACAGTCCACCTAACAATCAAGCTCAAAATGAGTCACTTTATAGTTTTCTTGATTTATACTTAAAAAAATATACAAGGCAATGCATTTACATTCTATAGTGCAGAAGATAAGCATTATCAGTAGTTCCACAAAACTTTCAGTGTCAGTTATACCTGAGACTTGAAACAATGGACCTATCATGTATCAGAACCTTTTTTTTATTTGCAAAATAAAACATTAAATTCTTTAGTTCTCCACAGAAATGACACAGAAAGACAATGCAAGTTCTAATAATTATCACAAATATAATTACATTAATGTCACAGGTTCCTATACATGCTTGGTGTTACAGCTCTGCAGAGTGTCTGTCTGCAGACAGAAAATATTCCACTGTGGTCAGATCCCAGGCACTGTTGGGCCCGCAGAGGGTGGCTAGTGGGTGACCAGTAAGACAACAAAGAGCATGGTAAAACTGCATGAACACAGTTTAACAGTGCCTTGTTAATACCATTAAACAGTTTCCAGCACCTGAGCAGCTTGTTCAGTCAGAGCTATCCTTTTACAGGGCAGTCTTGCACTGTAAAGGTATATGGCTCATGTTTGGCCAATGCAAGTGATGCTGGCAATCTGTTTGATCAGTAATGTACACTAAAGATGATAGTGAAGTTCTGCTTTCAAAATTGCCCTCAAAATTAAACTCATTTATATTAGCCACTTAGGTCTTTACCATAGAAGTACTACTTAAAGTTCTCAAGTTTTTCTAATATTCTTCTTGCATACCTATGCAATACCAAATGCAACTGGCAACACTAGCATTCTGCAGCATTGCCTGATCTCATATACTATTAATAGTATAGTAAATTTATAAAATTGTCAAGATACGTATCTAGAAACTATATTCTAAGGGGAGCATGGTTTATTTTCTAAATTCCACAGTTTTGCGGGGGTTTTCATTTCCAGTCTGAGAAATCTCTGCAGGTTTTGTTTTGGGGTTTTTTAAGGAATATCTCTAAGCCAAAAGCAGCCTAAATAAAGGTCTAAATCAATAAGCCTCCATATCAAAGTGATGTAGCTAATTAGTATGTCCTCTGTGGCAGGGGGTGTTTGTTCGTTGGTGGTGAGATAGATACATCAGAGGAACACAAGGTGGTCACCCAAGAAGCAAAGTGTTGTTGCACTTTGGAAGCAGCACAACATTTTTGTTAAAAATATATGAAGCAAACATATTTAATTTCCCCAAAAAACATGCCCCAAGGAGCATTCAAATGATTGCATGAGAGATAAATGTAAATATAGAAGAAGGTAGAAAAGAAATTTTAACTTAGTCCCTCAGTCCTAAATAAGCACGCCAATCACAAGGCTAGTGGCTACTTTCATAGAAGTAGAGTCTCCTTTTCTCTAGACTTAACCCCAGCTTCCTCAACTGCTCCTCATAGTCTCAAGATCCTTCACCAGCTCAGTTACCCTTCTCTGGATATGTTCCAGCACCTCAAGGTCTTTCTTGAATCGAGGGGTCCAGAACTGGACACAGGACTCAAGATGTGGCCTCACCAGTGCCAAGTACAGGGGAAAAATTACTGCTCTGGTCCTGCTGGTCACACTATTCCTGATATAAGCCAGGATGCCACTGGCCTTCTCAGCCACCTGGGCACACTGCTGGCTCATGTTCAGCCACTGTCGACCAGCAACCCCAGGTCCTTTTCCACTAGGCAGCTTTTCAGCCACCCTTCCCCAAGCCTGTAGTGCTGCCTGAGGTGGTTGTGACAGAAGTGCAGGATCTGGCACTTCACCTTATTGACCCTCATACCACTGGCCTCGGCCCACCGATCCAGCCTGTCCAGATCCCTCTGCAGAGCCTTCCTGCCCTCCAGCAGATCAACACTCTCATCCAACTTGTCATCTTCTGGAAACTTACTGGGTGTGCACTCAATGCCCTTGAACAAATCATTGATAATAAAGGCATTAAACAGGACTGGCCCCAACACTGAGCCCTGGGGGACAGAACTAGTGACCGGCTGCCAACTGGATGTCGCACCATTCACCACCACTCTGTAGGCCTAGCCATCCATCCAGTTTTTAACCCAGTGAAGACAGCACCTGCCCAAGCCATGGGCTGCCAGATTCTCCAGAAAAATGTTGTTGGAGACAGTATCGAAAGTTTTAGTGAAGTCCAGAACTTTGGAATACAGAATTCACTCTAAAGACTTACAACTCCACCGAACGTGAAAAATTTTTTTGAATAGATGATCTTTGAGACCCTGATCAGAAACCCAGTAGCCATTACTTCTCTCATTTACCTTCCCTTTCACCTTATCTGACATTGGATCCTTCTCTCAGACAGTTTCAGAACAATATAGGAATGCAGGAATACATTTAACATGACTTTCCATTGTGCTTATTTCCTTATACTTCATGTCTGTGTTTCTTTGACTCTGCATCTCCGTGATACTTTTTAAAATGGGAAAACCAAGTTGCCTGGCTCAGCACCAGAATATGAAGCTGAAGTTGCCACATCTCAGGCCAAAGCCCTAAGTCAGTTACTAGTTGTTTTTTAGTTTGTGCTGCAGACTTCTTTTATTTACATTGTTAAATTCCTAGCTTTTACTCTGCAAACTAATGAACATTTGTGAAATCACAGAACTTCTTACAGTGCAATTTTCTTGGGTTTTGCCCAGTCATAGAAACTATTTGTCAAATACATCTGAGAGTCTAGACCATATTAAAAGAAGCCTGATTATTACTAACCCCAGTTTACACAGTTGTCAAGACAACAGTGAATATCATCATTAACAGGAACTGTTTCTATCAGACTGGAAATCACAGTTGAAGCCTCACTCCCTTTTTCATATTATCCAAAACTATATGCAAATATACAAATGCAAAAGAAAATTCTAAAGGAACTTTGGTATCTTTTATACTGATTCAAACAGATAAGCAAACTTTCTCTTTCCTTTCCCATTTCAAAGTACGAATAAATATGTTTATATTTTCCTTTAATAAGACTATACAAAAATATTCAGCTTTAATTTTCACTTCCAAAGCTTTCACACCTACTAACTCAGTCAATGTTCACAAGTAGACTGTATACATATCCACCTACAAGTAGGACCCATTTACATATTAATATCTCACCAGTCTCACTGCTCACTGTCATGAGCCACCTTGGTGCCTCACCAACTCAGTTGATAAGTTAACAACTGCAACACTAGATTCATAGGATGTTTCTGTTTGAAACACTATGGCTTCATTTGTCACCAGGTTCATAAAATGTACACTGGACACAGATCTAAAACATATTACTACTATAGTGTTCAAAAGCAATCTATCATTTACTGGAGTGGTGACGCTCTGAAGGGTTGTGTTGCTGTTCAGAGGGACCTTGACAGGTTGGAGGAATGGGCCTACAGACACCACACGGGAAGGAAGAAAGAAAAAAAAAAAACAACAAAAAAAAGACAAGTGAAATCCTGCCCCTGCAGAGGAACAACCAGGCACCAGTACAGGCTGCAGCCAAACAGCTGGAAAGTAGCTTCAAAGAAAATGCCCTGGGGTCCTGGAAGACAAACTGAACAGGAAAGGCCAGCAGCACCCTGGGCCATGTCAGGTAGAGCATTACCTGTACTGTAAGTTAAGGGGGGGAGATCCTTCTCTGCTGCCCAGTACTGGTGAGACAGACCTGGAGTGCTGTGTCCTGTACTGGATTCCCCAGGACTAGGGAAACATGGGAGTACAGGAGCGAGTTCAGCAAATGGCCACTGAGATGATTATAGGATTGGAGTTCTGTCACACAAGGAGAGGCTGAGAGAGCTGGGGACATTTAGTCTCGAGCACAGAAGAGTCAGGGGGGAATCTTATCAAAATGCATAAGTACCTGATAGGAGGGAAAAAAGACAACAGAGTTAAACTCTGCTTAGTGATGCCCAATGAAAGGACAGGAAACAACAGGCACAACCTAAAACATAAGGAATTACAATTTAAAAAAAAAAAGGGAGAGTGTTGTTGCTGTTGGGGTTTTTTTTTGAGTTTTTCTGTTGTTTTCTGTGAAGATGTTTGACTAGAGAGCCTGTGAAGTGCCCATCCTTGGAGATATAAAAACCTGTTTGGATGTAGCCCTGAACAACCTGCTCTACTTGACCCTGCTCTGAATAGGAAAGATGGTCCAGATAAATGATGTCCAAAGCAGAGCGTGCACAAGGCAATCCATGTCAATGTGGTAACAAAATATTTTCTGTACAATTAACAAATATTTAAAAAAAGAATTTATATAGTCTTTATTTCATTTTTATCTCATCTTTTGCTTTTGAATTTCTATTCTTGAGTGTGTTTCATAATGCACATAAAATATTAGTACAGTGGTACATGTACGACATACACATATTGGGGATGTATGCTCAAAAATATTTTGCTGCTACACAATCAAAAAAATGTGGAGACCACTGGTCTAGATCATCTCCAACAGTCCCTTCCCAATTTCATCAAGTCTGATTCTCTTGCTAACAACAATGGATGCCTGTACACAGAGTAAAGAGATTCAGTAGAAAATAAAATTTCCTGCCTGTCTGTTGCTTTCTAAAATTTTTCCTTCACCTTTTTAAACCCATTAACTTGTTAAACCTTACCTTCATCTAATTTGATATTAACAATTGGGTTTGGATTTCTGCCTCACTTCTACTAGAAGTTACTTTATAATATGGGGTGTGGTGGTAATTTTTTTTGTTGTTGTTTCTTTGATTTTAAGGCTCCTCGAGGCTACTTTACCCTGCTTATCCAGAGGAACGGTTACTGCAGCAGTCCATGTTCTGGTTTTGCCACCTATGAAAAGACTACCAGTGTCAGCATACAGTTAGCTACACCACTTCCTCCTCCTCAAACACTTATCTCCTCATAGCAGACAAACCAGTCTAAAAGCTCTTTTAAATTTCTAGATGAAGCTTTACTGAGGATTGGGATCCAGATTTTTCACAGTGATTATATATTAAAAACAAATTGAGCCTTGTTTAACAAAAGCTCAATGCTCTTACTTATGCAACTTAACACTATAGGTATATTGCTATGCTATTTTTCTGCCAAGTTACTACAAAAAATACCCAAATAATTTATCATATACACATTCAAGGTATGTAATGCAATAGTCTGTCCATTTATAAACCCCAATTCAAAAAATCAATGTATCTTTACTGTTTACTTCAGCTTTGCAGTTACATTAAAATATAGTAATAAATAAAACAGAGTACATTAACAAAATAAGCAAAACATGAACTGAATTGAATGCATTTATGATTTTATGTGCAATCACAAATAAATCAAATTCTTACAATATCACTCTATAAATTGAATAATGGCAAACTACTATCAGTTCATTATCTCATTCAAAATCTAAAATAACATGTAAAGTAGAACTAGAGAAAGTTCATAGGCTTTATATGATCATTTGAAAACCCTTCAGAAAGTTTATTTTGCATACATCTATATACATAAACAAGAAAGATAATTTTCATGTAATCCTTAATTTGAATACTGAAGAGCTGGAAAGAGAACAAGACCTTTCTTGGATATTAGTATTTGTTTATGCAGAGCACAGTGATACTGTTAGCCTAGAAGTGTACTGAAATCCATATTAAATTGACCATTTTTCTCAAAGATGAAGTTAAAATGGAAGGTCTCGTTCCAAACAGGAGCACTGGGGAAAAATGTTCATTGTATTTCTCATCTGGTAGACCAATAGTACCACTCTGGGAAATCAGAGAAAATTTGGGCAGACTGCCCACTCAACTTAAGGCTCATCTGAGATCTGCATATATCCACTTAGCTATCCAACTAGGATTTTTCGTTGTGGTTGTTTTCATGCCCACATGATTTTAGTGTTTTTGTGCAATGTGCAACTCTCTCCACACGTGTCCCTTACCAAAAGGAGGCAGGTACCTCATAGTGAGGTCAGCAGATCTATGTCCTCCCACGCCTGGGCCAATGTCTGCTGTCATTATGGGAAAGCAAAGTGAACTTTAATCTATAAAAATGTACCATTTGAACTACATATGCTACAAATAATCTTGGGATCCAAGCAGAAAAAATGCAGCTACACAGTAAATGTAGCAGTTGAAAGAACTGTACAGCCTGAAGCAAAAATTGTCTTTTACACACATTTGGAAAAATACGCACACCTACATGCATAGACCTCTCTAAATTAACCTTTTTACCACCTTTCATGTGGTGCTATAGCACATTATAAAGCCATACTTTATAACAGTATTAATTTAGTAAGTCAGGTATTTTCTCTATCAAAAAAACCCACAAACCCTAAGAAAACAACCAATCATATAATATTGACTGCAATTAAGAGAATTCCAGCACTGCACAGTATCTCTCACACTTCACAATCAATAACTGTTTCTCTGAATGGCTTGCACACCACCAGAAATAGCCAGGATACAAATTTATTAGACAGTAAAGTGTTTTTTATTGTATGAGCAGCAAAGAATCACAGGAATTTTCTACACAGTCTTTGTAACAGAAACACGACCTTTGAAATACCAAAGCTCCCTCTGCTATTCAGTGTTGATCACCAAAGAGTTGTCAGCTCCTAAGTTTTTAAAATATTATCTCTGCTGCGTCATGTATTGCAAAATGTCACAAACCTGAATGCTGCTCCAGGACAGTAGCAACCTTTGCTGGAATCTGATTTGTTGGAAATACTAAAAGTAGCTTCACATGCCAAAAGTTCCGCAAATCTTTATTTTAAATCACTTTCCATTTACTGACGCTACACAAAAGATTTATATACACAGGTGACTGACCACAAAGGGAGAAAACTCTAAACATACGAAACAAAGCAAGCATAAAGCAAAAATCACAATTAGAAAGGTAAATACCACTAGTGAATATCACTATTTTTACAGTTATTTGCAACACTGGTAGTTGAAATGTTCATTTGTAGGTAATGAGAGCAGCTTCAAAAGAGGTAGGCTGCATTTCAAGTCAGAATACCTTTACAAACCACTCATGTACATGAGACAAGAGCCTCATGAACATAAATCAGTCATGAAAATCACATCATTCACACATGTCTATAAATTTAAAGGGATTATGAAACACAGTCAAAGCATATAGGTATATTTAGTTTTCCAAGAAGATTCTCACGGGCTTTTGCTGTTGTTTTTACTTTTTACTGCACTAGTGCAAGTGTAAGAATTTACTCTGGTATCAGGCAAGTGAAATGAAGCACTATGTTTGCCTCATTACATTTTATTATCCAATTTCAAAACCTTTAAAAGTACAGGTTACTATAATTTTCTGATTCACAGATAATACTATAAATAACATCTTCCTGATTATTCAGTGAGTTACTTTAGAAAATCTGTATTCAACTCCACCACCTTTCAGCATAGTAAGCATTCCCTTTTCTAGACACTACAGCTGGCAAGTTTCTTTGGAGTCCTGTACCCAGATATTCCACAGTGCAGGTAAGGATGGCAGAAGATTCATGTACTAACTAATTTTAACCTCCTCTAATAAGTATTAAGTGTAACTATATGAGGATATTAAGAAAAAAATACATCTCTACAATATATAAAGGACTAGTCAGATTTTACCATTCTATTATCAAAACCAAAATCATGTAAATCTGATGATAAAATCAGAGTACACAGGAACTACATACATAAAAATCAAATCCAATTTAAAGCAAACACAGGTTTGTTCAAAGACCATTGTACAACTGCTTTAACACTTACAGAATTTAGATGAACAATATTTTCATTCACTCACAATTTAGTATAAATATAAAGCAAGGCACCCCTTAAGCATTTTAAATAACAAATTAAACATTTACATTTTTTACTGTGCAGTCAGGCTTAACATTTATGCAGCTTCAAAACCAAAGTACAGCCTCAAGGGAAGCCTCTCCACTGACAAATTAATACCTTAGAGAATAGAGCTGAATGGTGGCAATGAACTCATTTGTTCCCCCAATAATGAAGAATGACTCTTTCTTTACCACATCTGTGACTGTTGCTATGGTGACCCAGACTTACCTCATTGCTTCTCGAAGTGCTCCTCGCTCACTAAGAGTCGTGTGCTTGATGTCATCAAAATTATTTTCCAGTTTCTCACAGTTCTGCAACAAATGGACATATCCATGTAAGGCTCTTAAACAGTTCATTGTACATTTATTAACAGTATTCAACATCACGCAAACAAAACTGATTTATATTATGTTATGTCCAATTATGCATTCTGTTTTAATTACATGGGAGTCATTAAGAAGACATTGAGAACTCAGAAATAAAGTAAACATGAATATTATATATGGTTGTCATGGAAATCATCTTATAAATGTTCTATAATAAAATTTAAAGAATTTTTACTTTTTTCTTCTCTGAAAAAAAATTTTTCCTTTATCTGTGTGCAAGGCTACAACAATACTGTACACATAGAGATGAGAACAGAAACCTAAACGAGCATTTTAGAATTATAATGGAAGTTATAAACGTTGTCCCAATAAAACAGGCAATGTTGTTGGAACAAACCAGTCATATTTAATTCCTATTTAATTAAATTTTTAAAACATAACAGAAACTGAAAAGATTGATGGTTTATAGACAACTCAACCTTTATGTTTTTCCATATTAGAGCTCTCTATTTCTAAAATTAATACGAAGCCAACAACTTTGTGACGATAAATGAAGCAAAACTTTGCTATATTCTGTAAATTACTACTAAATGTGTGACTGGTTCCATTACTGCATAGCCCTGATCCTTTTCTTCCGCTGTCAGAAAGACAGTAAAATTGATTAACAAGATGCCGGGGAGTACAGAAATTTTTATCTGTGCAAAGTGAGTGTGAAATACCAGCAAACAAGAATTCTCTGATTATCTGCATCTTCCGTAAGATTTTTATTTTCTCTTGAGGATCCGTCAATACAGGAGGCTTTTAGATTACCCCGTTCTCCACAGCAACTTTCTCCAATACCAAAAGTTACCTCTGGGAGGCATAATTTTGCCATATGGGTGTAATAGACACACAAGTTGCAAGCAGAACAGTTACTATTGCTAACAATCTTGAAGACAATATTGTCATGTTCTATATGCAGCAGCTTTAAAGACATTATGTGCACTATTATTTGGTCATATTGCTTTCACTATTTTTAATATCTGAATTAATTTTGAAGACCACATCTTAAAAATAGTTATAGTAAATACAATAAAAGTTACCTATTGTTATTTCTTTTGTGTATTGATTCTTCATTTTTATAATTACATTCAATTTGAGGCTACAAAAGCATTACTGAGAAAGAAATTATTCAATACTTACAAAAGACCTAGCAAGATATTTTAGCTTGTCCAATTAACATTTAAATCATCATTATTTTTAAATAAGATTACAGACTTTTTAATAGAAAGTTTTAATACTTTAAAAATACATTTCTGAGCAGAAAAAAATCAGAGCTACACATAATTACATCTTTTGACATCTTTTTCTTTTTTCTCCTTTTTAAAAGCTATGCATGTAGCAGTAAATCTTATCCCACAGTTAATGTGATATTTTTTCTTTGTTTATATTACAAACAGTCGTCCTTTGTATTGCAAAATCCTACTCCAAAACTCAAAGGGATTGCACAAGAAAGACAGGGAAGCTCTACAATGAAGTATTCCATTATTTAGATCAGCATATATTGACCTTCAGCTCCAAGCACATATAGGCAGGTCAGTCATTTAAAATACATAAAAGAAATCCAAATCAACAATACTAATTAATGAAGAATTCTTGATTCATCAGTACTAAGCTGAAAATATCTGTGCAAGAAAAATTAGATCTCCCATCCTCCAGGAAAACAGGACAGAGGAAACATAATATTGTTGGAAACTTGGAATATTGCTCCAAGTGCCAAAAGAGAAGAGTCCATGTTTTAACAATCCTGTGTCACCAGCACCTCAGGACAGGTTCAGAAAATCTGAGAATCACACAATTCCTTTCTCTTGACCTTGTGATATAAGGCATGTAAGAATGACAGATGATCACAGATCACAAAGCACACGGATTTTTATCAAACACCACTAAATCTTCTCTATATTGTACAAGCTAAAATAAGTGATCCTGTACATGTGGAAAATGCTGAAATGAGTAAGTTCAGTTTGTATTTCTTCTCTGTACAGATCATACTGTGTTAATCAGCTGAAGAGCAACAAAAGTGGACCATATCTAAAGAAAATGTTGTGATCATGTAGCCTTACACACACAAATACTCCACCTCAACTATGCACCCAATGCAAAACTGGATAGCCCAGAACAAAAAAAAAAAAAAAAAAAAAAAAGACTTGAATAATAGATGTTGTACCAATTCATTTACCAAGAAAAATGAACTGACTTCTACCATTTCTGAGAACTGTTTCTGGACATTATCTTTCTCAGATACTTTCAGCCTAATAACTCTCATGCAAGGTACAACAGCTGGACAGCAAATCATAGAATTATTAGGAAAAACTGAACTAAAAACTGACCCAGAAACAAACTCATGAAGGAAGACGACCTCATAGGGCTATGTCATCAGTTAGTGCATACACACTGAACAGGCGAGTAAGCAAGTGTTGATCATACCTACTGCTTTTCCAGTCATCCAAGTATGCTTGATCCTCTCAGAGGAAAGAGAAAAGGGTGTCTGAAATACCAAATATAAGCATAGCTACAGGTGTATAGATGGCACTTCATGTGTCTGAGTACCAGTTCGCATGCTTTGCTTGCAGATCATCTGAAAGCATCTCATTTTGTAAGAACATGAATGAACTTGTAAGCATGAGAATACTCCAAAGAATGTCTGGGAAATGATGAAACTTTGGTTGACCATGACCAAGGTGAGCTTTACATTCTTAAGTACTAAATCAGTAGCAAAAATGGAGATCATTCTATTATCCGTGCTACCAAATAATTCATATTTATAAACATCTTGCACAGAGCAGTATGATTTGGTCCATAGTACTTCACACATTTAAGTATAATGAACAATTAAACTCCAAGCTGTTTCATTTTGGGCAGCAGCTAAAGCAAAAAAGTCAAAACACAAGCAATGAAAAAATTACTTTTGGTGGCTCACTGTCAAGTGATTTTTTGTGGGTATAAAGTCTAGAAGTTTTAACTCCATGATTCAATAATTACATAGCACTCTACATGTTATCACTATTGGCAGATCTATAGTACTTATGATATTACACTAATCACCTTTGAGAAGTCCAGGAGGAAAAAATCAGCATAGAGTTACGATCAGGGACATCATCATCATAAGTCAAACTACCATTACATGTAAAAAAGCCACAAAAGTCTAAATACTGCTTCTTAAAGGAATATACCATAAAGACTTTGACTTTTTTAAATGAAACAAAAAGCAAGAGTGGGGGGAGATATTTTATATATAAATAAATAAATATAATAAATGGTTTATTTATAATGTGAGATTTTGTATGACAATTAGTTAAAACTGGAGATGTAGACTGGGTATTCACAACTATCTGTGAAGAAATGAGACAAAGATAATGAGTATATGAAGATGAGGAAGAAGGAAGATTAATGAACAAACTGAAAAGCTTTTCCTCCCATGTCCACAAAAATACGACTTTTTTTCCTGCTACAATTTATTCTTGTTAATAAAATAAACTACAAGCTTTGAGAGCAAAAACTGTGCTCACAAATCTGTATTTTCAGTTATTGTAAGTAATAATATTAATAACATTATGACAAACTTTATAGTAATATTTTAACAGTCTACGCAAAGTTAACTACCAAGTCCAAGTACTCTGACATTGGCTGAAGTAACAATCTAGCTCAAGTAACTGGAAAATATAAATAAAGAATCCCTCTAGTTTTAAATAAAAACCTAGGATTCTGGCAAAAGTAAAGTTGTATTTTCAAAACCTCTCTCTACACATTCATCAGCTTAGTTTTCTTGTATAGGATTTAGTCTTTGCTGGAAAAGCCCTCTTTGTTGACTCAGTTATTTGAAAAGCAATTCTTTATTTGGCCTCTCGGATCAAACGTAGAACTTTGCAGAAGCAGCTCAGAAACCAACGACATTCTATTGCCTGGTGTGACCACCGAGGATCTCCCTAAAAATCACAAAAGCATTGCTGCCTCTGCTCTGCCATGACAGGCATAAGAGTCAGAGTTCTGAGAAGACCATAACTCAAACTTGCCAATTCTGTGATACAGTAGGGTTAAATATGACCCCACCTCCATTGAAATCAACCTTAAATCTTCCATCCACACAAACAAGAGTGGGATCACACTAAGCCATATCCTGCTACTTTAACTCTATCCTGAAATACTTCACATAAGACTTTCAGACTTATTAGTATTATCGATAATGTCTCTGCACACATTTTGAGATAGTTGAGAAATAAAACCTTTAGCACTGACAACAGTGTAAGACCTATGCTAAGGCAGCCTTCCTCACTGAAGTTGAGGAGATAGATCTCTTATCCTAGTTGATACACTGCCAAATTAAAAGCCTTACTTAAAATACCATCTCTCTTCTGTGAAAGAGGTTTTTAAGGTAAGTAGGATTGCCGAATTCTTGGAATTCATCACTTCCACATGGGTTTAGGAAATTTTCTTAGAAAGCTTGAGTAAATCTCACATTTCTAGTGTCAAACACTCGTGTATTAAACATAAGGAATGCACAGCAATTGAAAGCAGAACAGTTTTCACCTAATCAGTTTGTATTTACTATTACTGTTAATGCCAAAAAAAAATTAATTTTTCTTTGGTTTTCTCCTTTATAATTCATTAAAATGTTCCTACAGAGTACGCTGTGTCCTTATTTTCTACAGTTTATGCAGCTAAATTTAATTTATTAAATTAATTTATTAAATCTATTTGTACCTAGATTTCTGAGTCCTAAAAATGAGACAACCTGGTCCAAATTCTGAAGTATTTACTAGTTTACTGTAATATTTCAATTAGTTATGTTTAAGGAGAAAGGTTCCAACAACAGATTACCAAAACTGTTGAGGACTTACAGAATCTACTGTAAATACCTACATCCTGTACAGATTCAATAAGAAGATTCTCAAATTTTGGTCCAAAAATGCCTTAAAACTTCAAGTGCCACACATGCCACCACATTAGCTAGCTCTTTTGAAAATGTTGGCCATACTGTAGAAGTGATCTCCTTTAACAAAGTTGTAACAAAAAAGCTGACTACTTCAGGGACTGTTTAAAAAATTGTAGAAAGCTGATTTCCAAACTGATCTCATTGATATATATAAAATGGTATTATAAATAATCACTTATTCTAGAAATGTGAATTATTTCATCAGCAGAAAACTTCAGAAATAACTAACTTGTGTTTTATAAACCTAAAGCAACATTATAATAGTAATATACACTGTAATATATTGCTGCAAGGATAATTATTAAGGGAAAACACAGCTGACATTTTCTGATTTATGCACACAATCAGAGATGGAGTCCAAGGACTGTGACATAATTATCTTCATGCTAACAATTTTTGTAAATCTCTTGACAGAATTTTAGCTAATTTTAAAATGCCTTCTGAAGATTAGCGCTTAAAACTGTTGGGGAAAATAGCACAATTTATTAGCAAGGGTATAATTGTAAACCTTCCAAATACTCATTGTGAATATCATTTAGACAGTAACTCCTGCTTTAGCAGCTGGTATATAAGACTTTAGTTTACAGAATCTTGAAACAACAAAGCAAGTAGAATCTAATTAAACAGGATTACATGCCAAAGAAAAATATTAAAAACAGACTAATAGTCAAGTGTTATGAATTTCGAATAGCACATCTACTTCTTCTGTTGTGAACTTATATAATACTGTGTTTTATTCCAATGAAACCTAAATATTCTTAGCAGACTCCTCTCTTGATTTGGAACAGACTGCCTTTCTACACTGAAAAAACACAAAAAACTAAATGGTTCCATTGATCTTCTCTCACAGACTTAAACACCCATCTGCTATAGGGCAAAACGACTTACATATATTGCATTTATTCTAATGCGATTCAGTAGCCAATAGCTGTATTGAAGACAGGAAGCCCCTTTAAACTGTCTTCATATTGAGAAAGTAAAAAAACCTGATGCCATATGCCAAAGGGTTTCATCTAAGAGCATTCTTAAAAGCTAAACAAGTAAAAAGATTGTTTGATCATATCTGTAACCTGTTACGATCTTCACACTATCTGCTTACTAAATTCTGTCTTCCTATTTGCTATGACTCATTCTCAAGGGGTTCTTATTCCAAACAAGGGGGAAGAGCAGCTTAAAACTGCTAACCGACCAGCTGTTCACAAAGGAAAAATAGGTATTTTTTTAAAATACATACATATTCCTAACATCTGCAGAAAGTATATTGAGTCCTCAGGTATTTACATAACATTTGACAGCATGTCATTCATAATACATGAACATTTGTTATAAAATTCTTTTCATTATGTGATACAGCCATATCGGCCAGACAAGCTTTTAGAAAAATATAGATACTAGTACATTAAAAATAGCAGAATTCCAAGAGAAAACCAGCCTAAGTGTCGGTAATCAAATAAAAAACAATATAAGAAGCATTAAATAGAATAGGCAGGCTGTAATCAATGCCTAATTAGCATAACCATGTTAATCTTCTCAGGGTTTTTTTTAGAGGTACATCATTATAAGGCACTAAAATTAGTGCATGTATAAACTCAAAAGCAAGTATCACATTTTCTCTAAAAACAGGAATATATTGCTAATGCAGGATTGATACCAGGAAACTGATGCACGTGCTATTTTCTGAAACTGCAAGCATGGTGTTTTGTTATTAATTACCAGAAATGTAACTGGAAATTCTGAAGTGAAAGCAGACAATTTTTGATTTTTTAAACTTTTTCCAATATGGTGCATTTAATCCTTAAAGACAGGTAATCATGTAGAAGTTAATTACTTATTAAACATACTTAACGCTTTAGTTTGCAATTTTACTGGGGCTGCGAAAGATGTTCCAGTCTGAGATGGCATTCTGCTAACTTCCTTTTCATGCTGTTTCACGCACAAATTTCAAGTGGCAAATTTATCACAGCCTTCATGTTCACATAAGGGTATGGTATCTTGCTTGCATTCAACCTGCTGTTGTCAGAGCAGATGCAGACACCACGTGTTTTGGCAATGGATAAAACATCAGATAGTAGTGATACAGGGAGGATAAGAAAAGACATTCTGAAAGGCCCAAGCATGCAACACAAAGAATAGTAGACCAAAGAACTCAAAAGAATAAAAAGCTACAAGAGATATGCAAGAAACGAGAGGCACAGTTGGAAATAATAAAGGCACAGAGAATACAGGTGATACTATACTACCAGGCAGGACTATTTATAATGCCCTTTCTCTTGTGACTCAGCTTTAAAAGACAGAAAAAACTTTGGGGGGGGGGGAAGGAAAACCTTTGCCTCTCTCACATTTTTCTTTTTCTTCCTAGAACAAATGTTAAACTTGATGAGCAGATGAATAGGAGGACTTGGCAACAAGCTACCGGTCCCTCTGCACCTGAAGGGACACTTGTAAGACTGCTTCCCTGTACAGGATAGGGGTCTGTAGCAGGGAACAATACACATCTCTTAGAATATGGCAAACTTAATCTAAAAACTGTTTCTTTTTTAATGTGGCTGTAGTCCTGTCTTTCTCCTATTGGAGAGCCTAAGCACAACATGAGAGCCTTTACAGAAGTTTAAGATCCTGTCTGGGACCCATTCTTTGTGGTTGAATACTCCAGTTCTCCAGTATTCTTAATATAATGCAATTTACAATGTAATTCTTTTATAAATATGCCATTTCCACTTGATAGTGAAAATACAATCAATGACTACTAAGAAAAAAAAACATCACAAATGCTATACCCCCTTCCCCTCCCATTACTTTCACATACCTCAACACTGCTTGCTTCTCCCTTGGGATTCTTTACTCTGCTTAAGCAAATATTCCCTTGACTCATCGAGATTAAATAAAATGAGACTATGCAGGTAAAGACCAGATTCATATTGAGAATTAACATTTACAGAGCTCATAAGCTGGGAAAAAAAGGAAGAATCTTTAAAATGTAGGTAGAACTGCACTCTTAAGAAACAGATTATGTTCTTGACCTTCAACAAAGAGCATAAGGAAAAACATACCCAAAAGCCCCTGCTCTTTCAGAAACCAAATGACCAAGACATTAAAGAATTAACTCCACAAATTTTAGAGTACTAACTTGCAGGATGCCTCTTATTTTTCATGCATAGCTAAAGAACTATTAAATATAAAAGTTTTTCAAAAATTAAAGTTAAAATAAAATGCTTAAACACCACCCTGAAACAGTATGGTCCAGCCCTACATGGTGGAATAAAAGCAAATTACCTGTAGCAGACTTGCTTCCTCAGCCCAAGATGCCACCTCTCATCTCTTACATGGCACATTTTATTCTCCAACAACAGTATTTCAGACAGGCCACAACAAAACATTTTCTTTCATTGTCCTGTGTTCATCATGCACTACAGCTCCCTGTGGTTGCCTCAAATTTAAAAAAAAAAAAAAAAAAAAAAAACCAAAAACCAAAAAGAGGTAATTTTCTTCATAGCATGGGGCTGTGTTTTGGATTTGTGCTGAAAACATTGCTGGTAACACAAGGATGTTTTAGCTATTGCTGAGCAGTGCTTATGCAGAGTCAGGATTCCAAGTGAGAAGGCTGGGGGTACACAAGGAGCTGGGAGGGGACAGAGCTGGGACAGCTGGCCCCAGCTGACCCAAGGGATATCCCACACCATATGGAGTCATGCTCAGCACATAAAGCTGGGGGAAGAAGGAGGAGGGAGCTTTGGAGTTATTACACTTTGCTATATATGGTTTAGTGAGCATGGTGGTATTTAGTCAAAGGTTGGACCTGATGATCTTGGAGGTCTTTTCCAACTTTAATGATTCTGTGATGGTGTTCGTCCTCCCAGGTCACTGTTACGCGTGATGGAGCCCTGCTTTCCTGCACATGGTAGAATGCTTGCCTGCCCATGAGAAGCATTGAAGGAATTTCTCAATTTGCTTGCATAGGCAGATTTTGCTTTACCCACTAAACACTGTAGGTAAAAAAATTGTGAAAAGACTACTATATTTATATGCATTCTTTACTGTGCTTTGCACTGACTGGTATCTCATACCTTATTGCAACAGCTACAGTAAGACAGGGACCTCAGATTCTGTAATATATACAGAGTCAGAGGAAATAAATGGAAGTGCAAAAAAAAAAAGCTATATGGGAAAGCATGAATAAGAATGCAGAAAGAACCACAACACTGTTTAAGAGTCAACACCACCACATATTTGGAAATATCATGCATCAAGCCAAGTTAGTCAAATGAAAGCTTATTGCTAAGAAGGTGGAAAGTCAAGCCTTGGTGGGGAGGGTGTAGGTGTGGAACAACAAAGTAGGACAGTACAAATACTTAAAATACTTTTTCTCTTAAAAAAAAATTCATAAAATCAGAGGTATGGGGCTATTACAATGGTTGCAGATCCTATGAAGTTATCACCATCTGTTGTGTCATCTATTTACAGACGCACAGGGATAACTAAAAACTAGGGAAAACTGCTCAAATAAGTGTAATCTTCTTTGAATAAAATATCATGCATGTTAAACAAGCTTTAGTATCTTCCAACAGAAATTTAGGAAATAAATGGTATTGATTTATTTTTTCTAAGAAATTTTGTGAACAAGAACTTTCCTATACACAGAAATGAAGGCTTACGTGTAGCTACATTTTTTTAGCAGGGCATGCAAAAGAGCATTAGGAGAATGCTGCTGCAATGCTTGTTTATTCACATGTAGCTTGAAAACAACATCAGGATAAATATATTGCCTCAGGTCTCGGTTCCATTTACCATGTTAGAGAGAAGAGCATCTAACTACCCAATACCCCAGTGTGGCACTATGCACTCTTCTAGCTCTGTGTCCCATTTACTGTCTTCTTTGTAAGGTTTTTACTCCTTCGGAAGCTTTCATGTGTCAATCTGAATAGCTTTTTTCTCCCAAAACCTTCTGGTCTGTCCTCAGAGAGCTCATACTACTGTATTCTCCTTCTTGTCAGTCTCTTGAAAATTGCTGTATTCAAGGTGAGGTGAACAATACAAGCATGCCCCAAAGCACTAGGCAAGCACGTTCCCAGCAATTCCCAAGCAACCAGGGACATATGGAGGACCCAAGATTCACCAGAAGAGGAGTGTGATGCAAGGCTCCGTGTTCTGAGTTTGGCTTAGCACTCTTCCTGTCCCACAAACAGTGCTCAAGACATTTGGGCTAGGTAGCACAGTTGCTGAGCTAATAACATGGGTCTGTCAGCTGGGTTGGCTCTGTCACAGCATTTTCCTCACATGGCTATGCTACTCAAGCCTATAAATGGCTCCAACTATCTCGAGTGAAGGGTTTTTAGTTCCCAGAACACTGCACAGGACAGACCTGCCCCTGCTTAACGTGGAGAGTATGAACACTCCACTCCCTCCGTGCAATCAGAGTTTAACCTAGTACCTTTAGGATAATCACCCCCATGTTTTTCAATAAAACGCAATAACCTAATTTTGAAAAGGCTATTTTCAAACAGGCACACTGAATAATTTCTAAACTGAACCATTTCTGAATCATTTCTAAATAACACTGAAACTTCTACTTTAAATTATTTTTCCTCTCTAGAAAACATATTGCATTTAGTAATCAGTCCCAAGCTCCGAGCGTCACTACTACTATTGTATATGTGCAAATAGAGCAATAAGAAAGAATAGGATGACGCAAATCAAAAAGAAACAAAAGTCATTATTCTTTTAACACAATTACTGAATTTCTCCCTTATCCTCTTGAAGTAATTTTTATCTCTGATTTTTAATTCTTATTCTTATGCAGCAGTTTCCCTGTTTCCCTTGTGTATACACTGTTTGAGTTTTCAATTTTTAATTTTTCTTCAATAGTGCCCTATCTTTTTTTTTTCCATAATTTGGGGTTTTTTTCCTCTCCTGCTCTGTTTCCTCGTGCTTGTTTACTTTCTTTCCCCTAGTCCTTACTAATTATTTTACGTCTCTTGGTCTGTTTCATTATGTGTCATGGCTTTTCCTTTCTTATATTTTTATATTGCATTCCTTTATTCCACTCCTGCAAGCTCTCTGATTTCTATGTGCTTGCTTAACTATTACCCAAATGGCTCCAAGCAGGACACACTCAAACTGAAGAATAAATAACTTAAAAGAAGAATACTATCTGTGGCCATGCGGCGTTGCCTAGCAACACCCTGTACCTCTCCACAGCTTTTCTAGAGCCCTGGTGGCAACAGAGCTTTTCAGACTTACTGCTACAAATATATGCAAGATCCTTCTCACACTGTTTGTCCATTCACTGAAAAATAAATGCAGGGGAAAACATAAATGAGAAAGAAAAACTCCAGAGAAAGCATCAGCAACAGGACTACTCTTCCAGCAAAAGAAATGGCCACATACTCTGACGCACACTGCCCTCTTGTCTCTCACGTACTCTATAAACACACATAACTTACATGTTATTGCTGTTCATTAATACTACTACTGTTACAATGTTTGAGAAACAGAACGGAAATACGATTTCTTATGCAATTAAAATTTGTGTTAAATTCAACCAACTCTTAAATAGTTACTTGTATGCATTACTGGCTGAGATTCATTTGCTTTCATCTTCACACTTTAGCTTTTCACTAAAGAAAAGACAGTAGGTAGCCTACAGATTGTATAGGGTAGGAAAAACGGTCCAAGCATTGCCAAAAATGCAGCGGAATTATAAAACAATCACAGAATATGCTGAGTTGGAAGAGACCCACAGGAATCATCGAGTTTAACCCTTAGCCCTGCACAGGACCATCCTCAAGAGTCACATCAGGTGCCTGAGAGAATCATCCAAACACTTCTCGAACTCTGTCAGGCTTGGTGCTATGACCACTTCCCTGGGGGGCCTGTTCAGTGCCCAACCACCCTCTGGGTGAAGAAACTTTTCCTAATATCCAACCTAAACCTCCTCTGACACAATATCAGGCCATTCCCTCAAGTCCTGTCACTGGTCACCACAAAGAAGAGATCAGTGCCTGCCCCTCCTCTTCCCTTCACAAGGAAGTTGTAACTGCGATGAGGTCTCCCCTCAGTCTCTTCTTCTCCAGGCTGAACAGACCCAGTGACCTTGGCCGCTGCCTACATGGTTTCCCCTCAAGGCCCTTCACAATCTTGTGAAGTTTGTCCCCAAAACTTATAGATCCAATCTTAAAAGACTGCCAATATCTATTATTTGTAATTATTTCAGATGCGACAGAAGTGAAAGTGAATCGAAGCTTCCCCCCCTCACACTTTTTCTTTAAAAAAGTTCGCTGGGCTCATTCTACAAAAGTTAGAAACAAATGTGCATTAAGTCCATACTTTACAAAGTATTGATGATTCAGCATTAGCCAGGTTGAGTTTCAAATGATAGATACTAAAGCAGTTTCCCTAACAGTCCTTTTTTTGTTCCACAGTAGTGAAAGACTACTTTCAACAACCAATGGCAGCTTCAGGGAAAGAAAACTCTCAAATGGATGGAAATGGTTATGCAAGAGACTAAAACTTTAAGGATATCAGGAGTCCTGGAAGAGGAATCAAGAACTAGAAATGCTAAAACAAAAGATAATTACATAATTTAGGTACGGACCAATCTGTGATGCAGCCCTACAAAATGGAGAAAATGCTCCATTAACATCTTTATTTCTGAAGGGCATCAAAAATCAGTGTTATTGCTTGGAAATTTTTTATATAGATAAATCAGCCTCAAAGCTATGCTGTCTGCATAGCAGAATAACAGTACTAAGTGAAAAGAAAGCACATTAGAGCACATATCTTAAAAAGATATTTAACAGCCTCCATCTACATCTATCAGTTACAACTTATTACTTAGTAAAGTCAGACTGCAAATGATCCACACAGATAAACACAGGACAGAAACTAATATTCAGGTACACAATTAATTGACTTCATTCCCATAGTAATGTTTGTAAAAATTAAAGGTTGAAGTAAGGTACGTAAAGTTGGTTGGAGAACAGAACCCATAGATTGTAACAGACCACCATAAAAAAACCACAGACATTGCACAGTCAAGCACAAACTCCTCAAAAACACCTAAAAAAGGCTTGCTGTTTCAACACTTGATTTGGCTCCTTCACACATATGCAGCTAAACCAGTTTTAATTATATGATCAGAGGCTATTGTACACTAATGTGCTTCATGGCTTAGAATACAGAACAGAGAGGGCTCACCTAATCATTAGCTCTTCAACATTTGTGCTTAGTGTGTAGCCTTATTTACTAGTCACTATTGAAAACCTTACTCGAAAGCAGAACTATTTTTCCCAATGAACATTTCAATGACATTCATCACTATGTATTTGAAGTGATTTAAAAGCAATTTACTCTACATACTATGAATATTCCCTTTTTAACAGGTAGCAATCGGCACAAAGAGTCAAATACCTGAACATGCCAAGTCAGATCCCCACAGTCCAAACCACTAAAGCATACAGGAGACTCAAAGTGACAACTTGGATGATCAGAATTAATCTCTTGCTTTCACATTCAGTTTGCATTCAGATTTTCTCATCCATTTGATGGAACCATCATCCTCTGATCAGCTGGTATTTCTAAATCATCTTCTTGCTTAATTCCAACCATTAGGTTCCTAGTCATTTTCATCTTCAGCCCTTGGCTGTACAGCCTCCTAATTGCACTATTAAATTTATTCTTATCTTTTTTATTCTAAACTTCAGTGTCACACAGTTCTTTATGATGTTCTAGTTCCTTCTGTATTGACAGTGCCTGTCGACTTTCTTGTAACACGCTCCTAATATTTATGTCAAGCTCATTAATGAAAATATTAAATGCTATGAATCTGAAGACTGATCCTTCAACAAGCTCTGCTAAAAGCCCAGCAGCTCTTTTTCAACCACTACTCACTCTCGTTTCCTCTCTAGTCAGTCCCTTATCCATGTTACTATTCTAATCTAAGCAGATGACACTTCATTATTAATTGGCAACAATAAAAACCCTTGTCAGTGTGTCATGATTTATCCCTAACAAGAAAGCCCAATATGTCTTATTCTATCTCAGATTTACCTTAATGCAGTTAATAAATCTCTGCTTCAAAATCTGTTGTCTAAGTTTTGCACACAGCTGATACGGGACTGACAGAGTGATAGTTGCCTATCAACTCTCCATCTTTAAACATCCAGAAACTGCATCAGCTATTCTTTAATCAAGTACCATAACACACAGCTTGCTCTACTCCAAAGCTTGTAATTTCACATGTCACTTTTTCTGTGATACTTTTATGGACATTGCTCTGTCCCTTTGACTTCAAAGATGAAACACTCTATGTTTTCTTTATGGCCTGTCTGGGGTAATTTCCATTTCTGCACTTGTCTGCCCATTAGCCCCCTCTTGTATTATTTCCATTTTACTGAAACTAGGACAACAATTTACAAAGACTTCAGATAATACCTAGGATGTTTCCTTGTCCTTTTATTTCTTTTAGTTTAGATAGCTTAAGAGTCTTCTATTTGTTTTATATAGCTGAATAACCTTTTACTATTTGTTTTAATTTCTTTCACCCAGAGTGACTCAACTTGACTTTTGAAAGTTCTCATTTTTCGTCTGTTTCTTGCTTTGCCCATCAATCTCATTTTTTTCAACTCCTTATGGGTAATCCTCAGTATTAATATTCTTTTTGAAGTTGTTTTCCAGTTCAGCCTGAAACTCTTCTTTACAAATTGTGATGCAAATTCCAAATAACTTTTGTACATTTCAATTAATAAGAATTTGTCAAAATTAGTGTCCCTGACCTATTTAGTTCAGTTCAGAGATCTAAATAGTTTTCTTAACTTCTGACTTTGTCTTAGAAAAATCAAAAAATAAATTTTTGCAATTCTTCTAGAGAATTTATACTGAACTAACTGAAAAGAAAAAAAAAGATTGATGAACATTGTAGTTTGTGTTTATTATATGACTTCACCATTTGCTAAACTTAAGACTAAAGTCCATTCAAATTGATACCAGAATCAGTAAGAGATGATAGTGTTTAAAATTCTAACCTAGTGTTTCGGATTAAATGACTGCTACTAACAAAGTTTGTCAGTTATCACATCAAACAATACCTGCACCTTATCATTATTAGGATCTGTGGTTTTCCAGGTTGCATATAAAAAGTCAAAGTGTCTTACTATCAATGATTTACCTGTGTAATAGATTACAATCAATTCCAGGTACAGAAAGTGGTGAGGGTAACAGAATGAGGATGGTGAACTTCAGAAAATATAACTTCAATAGTCAGGGATCATTCTGGTATGTCTCCTGAGAGTTATACTGATCACAAAGGAAAGCAGGAGAGAGGGCAAACCTGACAGAAATTCACAAAGGCAAACTTCCTGAGCAAAGCAAATAAAAAGAAAACAAACAAACAAAACCCAGAAAAACACACATCACCACCACCACCCCCAAAACAACGCTCTTAACAGACTTCTATGATCATACCATGTCTCTCCCCATGGCCTGGAAATCAAAATCATAAAAGCAGGGAAACTATGACACACACCTAAGAAGACAAATTTTTAAGTATAAATGGACCACACAAACACTGCAGAATAAAATCAGAAAGATATGTAAATTTCAATTAGCAAGGAAGAGGAAAAAATTATAAAAAATAGCAAGAAAATGGTACTATATACATGAGAAGTAAGAAGAAAATAAAGAAGTACAGGTTATGTACAGCAGAGCAAATAGCAAGTGATGCAGAGTCAACAGCTCTCCCTGCTCTTTTTGTGAAGATAGCATGGTATAGCCATAACAACAACTAAAAAAAATTATTTTTAGCAAGAATATGGGATTGCAGGCTTGAGCATGGAAAAAAGAGGTTTGGAAATTTATTTTTTTAATCGGACGAATGCAGCTCATATATCACTAAGTCATCAAGGAACTAACTGAAGCAATGCATACACCATTATCAATTGCACCTAAAGACTCTGAAGGCTTGTGGTTCCCAAAGGTCAGAAGAGTTAGACTTAATGCTTCCCTTTATGGGAAAAAAAAAAAAAAAAAAAGGAGCGAAAATATCAGTCACATCCCTTGGCAGAGAAAATTGAGCACATCTATTAAAAATCATATGATACAAAAAGCGCCAAAATGGGCATGTAAAAACAATGTTAAATCAATCTTATTTTCTATCTTTAAGAGGATGGGTGAACTCATCAATAACTGTCATGGAACATGTGACAAATCTAGAATAAAATTTTTTTCTAAGTATTCCACAGCACATTTTCATTAGCCAATTAAAAATGTAGACTAGATAAGACAAATACCCAGTGAGGGCACAACTAATTTAAAACAACCCCTGGCTTGTTTTCCATCAGCAAAAAACCACCTGAATCAAGATGCTTCATGACTCACCCAAGATCCCAGTGATTTGGATAACTGGAAAAGAAGAATGTACTAATGGTTTCAACTGTTTGGTGGAATAAGGGAAACAGGAAAGGAGGAGATATCAAACATTTTAAAAGGCAAGGAAAGACTTTTAAAACTAAGCCAAACTGAAGGCTCAGGATTTAGGCCATAAACTGAATACAAGATAATCCAATACTCTCAGAGGGAACAGCACATGTCCAATAGTTCAGTGGTAAGGTAAAGAAATGATTTCATTCTAATTGGTGCTAACTAGGTCCTATCTGAAATTTTTCATCATCATAATTAGAGAAAGATGGAGAAAATTAAAATCCAAAGAAAACAAACAAACAAACAAACAGTTTCAGAAAAGATAACCAGTAAAGAAGAGTTGAAGAAAAACAGAGAACTGAAAGGATATCTAACAGCAATCTTCTAATATAAAAGAATGGGTTGGAAGGGACCCTAAAGATCATCTAGTCCCAAAAAACCTCCAACCTGTCCTTGAATACATCCAGAGATGGGGCACCCACAGATAGATAGATCGATATAGAGATATATTAAAGATTTTATATCACACTTTATACAAAAAAGAGAATAATATTCATCAATTGTTCTTCAAGTAGTAAGAGGAGATGATAATTTGATTTTCAGCAAATAAAATACAGTATATTTTAGGAAAAATTTTTTGTTGCATTAACAGTAAAAAGAATACAAAGTCTCTCACATCATGTGTCATTAGAAGTGTATTATACAAATATCTGTCAAGAAATGTCTAGGTGGATTTCACTCTGTCCCAATCCAGAAATTCTCTCACTATCCCTCCTAAACCTATATTTTTATGATTTTATTAGATTGATTTCTATTTACAACCATACCCAAATTTAAACCTGCTGAGTGGAAACTCTACAGCATATTCTTAGCACACAAGAAACAACTTTATTACTGTTCCCTTAAGTGATTTTGATCCATAAAGTTTCGGTTTTACACTTCCTATCTTTTTACCATCTGTACACTTCACCTGAATAGTGCATATCCTTTAAAGCAACTGTACAGGTAGTCATTTGGATGCTTCTTAATTTGTTTACTTGATTTAGCAACGTTAATAACATTCCTTTCACATGGTACATGAACAAGAAAACTCCAACTTTTTTTTTTTTTTAGGAAAAAACAAAGACATGAATTACAACTTGATAACTTTCAAATGGAATGCAAGTGGTAGGATCTTTAGCTTTACAGTAGAAAACATCTTCCACTTCAGCTAGCAGTCAAGTAAGAGTAGGTTTAGTCCTATTCTCAGTAAGAGAATATAAAGTTCTGCTGAGTGAATGATTGTTCCAGATAATTGTTGATGAATACATCAGGGGATGGAAGAAGTGACTGCAGAACATACATACATGTAGCTGTCTGAATACAGCTGGAACTACTGGAACAGGGAAACAGCCAGAAAGACTTGAGGGAATATGCCTTGACAAGAAGTCCCTAGCATCTCTGCATATGGAAGAATCCCCAAAAAATTATTTCTGATCATCAGTTCCCAACAGGGTATATCTATTTTCAACACTATATTCAAAGAATGTATCAGTTTATAAAACAACAAAGAAATCATTATGAAGGTCTAAAATCATTCCTGAGATTCATCACCAAAAATTTCAGAGTTCCTGAAACCAGGACACTACCATAAGTAAAGAATACCGAATATTGTAAGCAAAGGAGCAGTGAGTGATGAGGCAGTTATCTGCTCTGCACCTGAGGACTGTACACTGTGATGAAAATGCAACAGAAGCTGGTCCAGATAAGGTTTATAAAACTTCTGGACAGTTCTGTTGCACCAATATACTTTTTCAAACCCCAGCCTGTTAGATCTCCTTGCTTCAAAGCAGAAGGATGTCAGTGTTTTTTTAAAATATAATGCTATCATGATTGTTTAAAAGACCAAGCTTTTTCTACCAGATCTGTTCATTCATACTTAAATCAAGCCTTTTTTTATATGCATACATGACTGCATTTTTAATATGCATAAAGGAACTGATGGACTGGTACTCAAAAATTTTCTGTCCAAATATATGGCAAAGTTGCAGACAGACTACAAGCAGGGTCTTGCAATGAACACTTCAGTGCAACAATACTGGACAGTGCTACAAGCCCTGCTCAAAATACAGCATTCAGCAAGCTCTACTAGCTTTACTAGCAAAATTGGTCTCCCAGCTCCTTTTACTTCTACTGAGTAGATGTCTTCCACAACTTAGACACTAAAAATAGATCTGAAGTAATTACTAACATGCTAACAATGGCACAGGTTTCTCCAAGAAATTTCTCAACCTAAAGCTCATGACCATTTTTAATTTCATATTTTTATATGAATAAACAGAATGGAGAGAGGCCTTCACTATACAAGAAGAAAATCTAGGAGAAGAAAGAGTAGTATAGGTTTCATTATGAGCAATGGCTTACAAAAGCAAAAAAAAAAAAAAAAGTGGGAGTAGAGGGGCTGAAAAAAGAGAAGCTAGTCTTCTTGCTATTTATTCCAATACACCAGCATAATACCTTTATCTCCGTCCAATAACCACAGGAAAATATACAGAAATCCACATCTAAAAGAATATAATGCTAAGCAAAAGTTGAAAGTGAACAGAAGATGGTTTCTGGTCCTATCTCTACTCTCTGATTTGCTCAGCTGTAACGAAGGGGGAATGCATTGATCAGACTTACCTGGAATACAGTACTTGCAGCAGACAAGCATTTTTCATTTTGTCATATTTACGTGCAAAACTAAACAATTTGCAACTCTGCAACACTTCAGTTTTGAAATGGTTAAGATCAGAAATACACCTGGAACTAAAAATCATTGGTGAGTGCTGCTGTATAGAAGAGGAATCATCCAACATCAAATTTGAAGAACACTGAACCTGAAGGACTGAACAGAGGAAGTTAAGAGGTCAGAGGTGGTTTTGCAAGCACTCCAGGGTTAAGAAGGAACCTTTTGCACAGTACTAAGAAAGCATTTGGCATAACTTGCCACCAGCTAGTATTTATAATCTGATACACAGAAAATGTGCATAGAAGCACTAATTTGTAGCAGTCAGGCAAGTTAGGAGCTATTGAGATATTCTAATGAAAATACTCTAAGACACTGAAACAAATATAAAACAGAAAATTCAAGGACTATAATACGCATTTCTTAGAGCAAGTGATATCATATATAAATATGTAAACTACTTTATTCCAGTAAAATGGTTATAAATGCCAGCATATGCTATCGATACAAGAAAATGCAGAGTAATTAGTTAATCTAAAAAATGCATGAGTAGGAATTTGACTGCTAAATGATTAAACTGGTACATTTTAAAATTTGTATTAATATTTAATTATTGACACTATGAGAAAAGAGAAAATCTCTTGATGTTACTTCTCAGCTCTTTCTGATACTCAGTAACACATGTATTATTCATAAGAATAGTTTGTGCATATACAGTCAATCACTAGTTAAATAAAAGAACCATTCTCAAATTCCCTAATCACCTCAATAGATCCTAATGCAATATTTTCCACATTTGGGAACCAGAGCGTTTTATTTAAGAAATCAGTCTGGCCATGATGAATACCGAGCAGCCCGAGCAGACATCAGTTCAAAGAATCAGATGTCAAAGTGCTCCCTCTAATGTCCCTTAATCATCACACCAATTAGTGGTTGAATAGTGATGTGATTAAAAACACTGCTGCTATCCTATACCTATTCAGACTAGTAGAATTCTACATATGTTCTACCAATTAATGTTTGAATAGAGCAGCGATTAGAGAGACATCTGCCATTGTATATCCATTCAGAAAAGAGCTAAACTTGCATATTCATATGCAATGAAGACAAAAATAAATATTTGCAAAGGTAAACTATACGTTTAGATTATAAATATAATTGAGTTGATTTCCTTTAATGAGTGTTCTCTATTTTTCAATATTTGAGATTATTTTTTATTTATAAATATAGAATCTTTCATCAATACATGGCTAGAAATGGACAAATTACTTACTGAAAAAGCATTTATATAAGGTTCCTGATTTCAGATCTTGGGTGAACTGGGTTTCATATCTACTTGTTTGCAATTTGCACTATTTCTGCTTCAACCCATCAGTTATTTGTGAAATGCTAACTTGATTATTCTGTAAGCATGATACATGATTAGGCACAAAAATCACATGGCATTTTTCACCTCACTGGAAGGCAATACTTTGAGTAACAAACTGATTATAGCTGAGAAAGGACCATCTTTTTTACAAGTTTTTCTATGCAAGCTTGGACATTTGTACATCAAGAGGTATTTACAAATCTTTTTTCAAATAATTCAGATGCTTATATATAGCAGTGACAGCCACAGAAATACTATCAAAGTGAAGAGCAGTTTGAAGTTTTAGCAAGCAAGTACTTATTACTACTGTTTCAAGGGAGTACCCTTGTCCCCTGAATTTAAAGAGCAACATGAGCTGTTACATCTTGCAATAAATTGCAGCTCCCATTCTCCATCATTAGCACAAAGCAATCTGGTAGTTGCATCTTAAGGTTGCACAGAAAAAAACAAGGTGAAGAACTGGGTTCTTTTTAACGGCTGGAAAGAACTATAGTACAGTTAAAGACTCCTGCCCAAAGTGATGCCCCTGCAAAAAAAAAAGGAAAGAAAAAAACCCTGGGCTTTAAAATTATTTTGTTCATGGAAGAGGAGAAGCTCTTATTGCACAATGCTGATCAGGCTTAGCACATGTAAGGACAAAGAATAATGCTACTGCTGCCAGAAAATCAATACTGTTACAGGCTAAGACAATTAGCTACAAACCAATTTAAACCCCATTTCCTTTTCACCCTCCTTGTCTTGTTGAAATATTTCCAACACTTCCATATGGAGCAAATATTACTATTATTTCTAAGTCCTGAAGAAAGTCTGAAAGTCTAAATGCTGAAGAAACTGAAGAAAGTCTGAATACACAGGTGGATCTATATCAACTTCTCACCTATCCCTAGTAGGTAACTCCAAGGTTTCATTACCAAAAAAGAATACTGGACTAAAACATCCCACTGAATTCTCCAGTGACAAGTGAATTTATAAAACTTGCAGAGGTGAATTTCATTTAAATGACAACCATGCACATGTTCAAGGTAAAAGCAGAACTTGTTCCATAATGCTTAGAAAACCCTATTCATACAGTGTGTGGGGTGCAATGCAAATGTACACAATGTGTGCCCATCTAGTTTGTCATCTAAATGTCGGCAAGTATAAAATACACACAGAAATGGAATTACAGAGAGTTGGAAACCATAAATAAAAACATTAATCAGAAGTCTTAGTAATCCTGAACTACACAGGAAAGCCCTGAAATAAAAGCAAATCCTCAGTTTCCACAGTTCATTCCTTTGCTTTTGTTTTATCTGTAAACTGATGACCTAATGTGATCTAAATTTTGTAACCTTCTTCAAGATTTACTATTAGTACAGCCATTTCAAAACTCTTCTACTTTTAATTTCTTCTGAACAACAGAAGTCTTTGTTCCCCCAGATAGACTAGAAGCATCTGTTTACATCACTTTTCAACATGACTCAGGAAAAAACAAGAGGTCTAACACCGTTACTGAGGGTGACACTGCAATAAAGAGTTTTCCTACTCTGATATATATCTCTGAGTTAAAAATTTTGAAGGAAAGTTGACTTACCTTGCACCTACATCTATAACTTATTTTTACAGCAAAACTTGGTTGCTAACATAGTAAATAAACAATAGCACTCATCAAAAGCATAATCGAACCTTCCTTTAGGAGAATACTTTTCCAGTGCTGAGGAAAGACTGACATACAGTTTCCACTTCAGAACTCATTAAATGGGCAATCCAAAGTGTCTCAGAGCAGGCTAGGAGTTAAAATTTCACTTGTGTAATTATTCTGAGGAAATATGTAAGTCTGCCATCTGGAAGTGTATTAGACATTACAAAGTCACTGTGTGCATGCCTCAGCAGATGCAGCTTTTGTTCAGAGTTTTGAGGGCTGTTAATTTAATTAGTCTTGTATTTTCATACACCCACCTTCCTGCAAAGGCAGCATCAGTACAGCTCTAAAAGAATCCAAAGCTAAAAGCTAAATTCAGATTTTAAGGAAATAGAAACATATAAAGTTCATATGGACTTCAAACAGAGCTTGATCTGTTCATTAGCGGGACTAAACATTACTGCCAATGGCTTTTTAGACCAAAACAGAAAACTGTGCTCAATGCATCCTTCCTACATTAGCTTTTTTAATTTAAGGAGCTTAGGAAAGGATCCTACCATTTGTTGTTTTGGTTTTCATGGGTTTTTTTTTATTAAAACCACTCAACAACAATGATCTGGAGAATGTAAAAAGCCTATCATTTTTTCCAAATGTCTTTTATGTAATGGGAGACCAGACAAATATTTAAGTTTGATTCTTTCAGGGCTTTTTCTGTCAGAATATGTCTCTGAGTGAAGAAACATTTGTCTGCTCTAAAAACTAGGACCATTACTCACCTAAAAATAAGGACTAGCTCTTTACAGCGTCTTCTAGTACTTCACATTTCTCATAATAGCTTGTAAACTAAATTATGTGACATTTCTACAAAATAATTCATAATATGCAGTATAAGAACTATCTGTGATGAAGGTAATTATATCTGTCCATGTACACATTTCTTTCTAACCCTTAATCCTGTAAGATGCAACACATGAGCAGGTCTCTGTCAGTGCGGGGTCCTAATAACTGCACAGATCTCGATGCAGTATTGCAGAACTATAGAACCAAGTTGTTTCTTAGATTGTAAACCTATGCCAAAGAAAATCATCCTGAAATATTTGACAAGGATCAGAATTTCTGTCAAGTGAAAATCCAGACAAGGCACACAAGCCAGCAATGACACCAAATCAGTGGTGTTTGCACAGCCCAAGAAGCTCAGGACTTGGGGATCCAAGAACATTTGAGACACTACGAGGTAAACACATACAGCTAACAGCAGAAAGACAGGAAGAGAGACAATTTCTAGAAAACTATGCACTTTCACAAATAACAGCAAAACCTTCAAATATCAAACACTTTTTAATTAAACTGAATACAAAAATCAAACAAGGCTGACATGGAGAAAAGCTCAGAGATTACTAAGAGCGATTTAAAAGCCTAGACGATTTGGAAAATGTCCATCAACACACCCATTAGTTAAGTGTGTACATTGTAGTTTAACTAACTAGGATAATTTACACTGGAACAGCTAATGAGGTTACTACACAGATACCCAGCTGCCCTGCTGCATGGATACCTGAGCTTCCTAACAAACAGTTTCTGAAAACAGAGTTTGCAGCACAGTATTGATTTCAGGTCACCTGAAAACATGAGGATGTAAACTGCAGCTGTCCAGGAGCCACTTGCTAAGCAGCTCAACTGTCTGTGCAGCAGGAACAGACAGTTGTGGGCAATGCCTCCATCAGACATCCCAAAATAATCGTCCCTGTTCACAACAGAGAAGCTTTTCCTGTACATTAGTTTCCAGTTATTATAATACTGGTCAATATATATAAAACTAAGCCAATAAATAAAAGAAAATAGGAATACTAGCTATAATAAGAAAGAGATTCTTATATAATCAGTGCCATAGAACAGGAAACTATACTAAGAGTATTGCTGAAATGTTAAGGCATTGCTCCTCCCAGCAAATATTTGTTAGTCATACTGGATTTCATGATTTTTAAGAAACTGAGGAACTTTGTGTCATTTCTGGTTTGGTTTGTGTTTTGTTGGGTATTGGGTGGGATACTTTTAATTACAAACAAATATCAATTTCCTACCTGAATTTGCCTGCTTAACAGGAAAAGGTGTTTTGACAACACTATGAAAAGATAACCAGTATCATTATAACCTTAAAGGAAATAGTTTGCAGACGTAGTATTCTACTTTTAAAAATTCCTGAATTTAGAGGATTATCTAACACAATCTGTAGGGAGACACTACAGACCTTCTAATCAGATGAGAGATCAAAGAGACAAAAGTCTAAGAGGATTTTACAAATATCACACTGAGACTAGGAATTCAAATACCTAGAGAGAAAATTATGATATCTAATGGCAGAAGTAATTTATAACGAAAAAATATTTATTCTAAAATCAACTATTTCCTGAAAAATACAATGCACAAAATTTAAAGTCCAGAACCATGTTTTAATCTAAGCTTTATGTATTTATTTATATATCAAATAGATACACGTGACAGGTTCCCCTATTTCTGTAGCAAAATAAAATCACCTTTAAAAGTCTCAGAAAGGATAGTGAAGTGCTGCTCTGTCCAGTGTTACTCTTGGAAAACAGAAGAAAAAGGAGGAAGTGGCAGAAGATGCAGCCGATGCTGGCTACTCAGGGAAGTTAAGGGGCTCCATGTGACTCAGGAGCTGACACTTGAGACGGATCAGACTTCATAAAAAAAGGTGAAAAAGTTGCATCGAAGACTTACTAAATCAGCAGAAAGGAAAAAAGGATAACACGCAATAGGGTCTGAAAAGTAGTTAGTTCATCACAAAGTAACTGTATCTACAGGAGCAAAATAGAAGCCAAATTTGGCTACCGAATAACACAAGAAACTCCAATTTCTTTCTCACACGACTGTGATTTCAGCCTTAATGATTTACTGCATGTTCCAGATGCAATAATGAACATGCTCTTACCGAACAGCTTTTGTCAGAATTCCTTTTCCATTGCTTCTTTACTTGCTTCTTTGCTGCAGTTGAATGAAGAGTTGCATGTGTCTGTTTTCGGGGATTTAAAGCCAGAATGTTCTGTAAAAAGAGAATAGAAAACATTAAAATATAGATAAAATTTCCATGGAAGTTCAAAGCCTCTTAAATCACACCTTACACACTTATTTACAGTGCTATGCAAAACCAAAACACAATTATTTAACATTACAGCCCAACTCCATACTAATTAGTTTAGATGCACATTGTCCACACAACTTAGATTATGAATATTTAAAGACATTTCTAGGATTACTAGAAAACAAAATTATATTTAATGGTCTTAATAATGGTTTCCATTCCCATGGATATTTTTTATGTACAGCATATAGAAACACATAATTCTGCTTCATTATATCACTCCAAGTAACACTTGTAAAGCAAGATAACCAAAAACATTAAAAAGGATCTGTTTTATTTCTGAATGTTTCATCATTTCAATATAAACTCCAACTTCCCCCGCACAATAATTTGCTTCTACACCTAGTGAGCTGATGAGCTAACTCATTTATCATAAAATGCTTTTATTTGCAAGGATACAAACAAATCCAGGAAATATAGCCACACTTTTAAGTCATGGTGATGATCTGACAACAGGCAGAAAGAAGTTTTTAGTGTCTTTCCCTGTATTAGAGTAACTCAACAAATTAAATTCGCTTTTTGGAACCCAAGCTCTTTTTCCAATCAGGCAAGTGACAGGTTTCCACAGCAAAACTGACCTCATTTAATTCAAGGGATGAGTGTGAAAGGCACGTAAGAGACACATCCAGACTCAGGTCTGTGAGGGAGAACCAAACCAGGCACATTGTTGGTTGTAACTCCTGGAATTAGTTTTGTAAGTTTGCCTTCAAAAAACATGGACTTCAGCACTATATGTCTCCACTGTGGTGAACTGGGTGTGCTTATTCTGCTACTATATGTCAAAGATGTGCAAGACTGACCTAGAGAAATGGAGGCGGAACATGATGAGTACAATAGGGTTATGAATATTATATCAAGATGTTTCCTAATTTTAAAAGTCTGCTTGAGTGGGTGATAATGATGAAACAATAATTTGTTGTATTAAGATTTTATTGTACTGACATTAATGGGGACTTTTTATTTTAAATGTGAAGGAGTCACTTTCTGTCCAACTATTTAATGCTTTAATCTGAAGTGATTGGTAATCCATTTTTCCTACAAACCAGAAATCTCACCTACTTGAAAATCCTACCTGCAAACAACAACATAGCCCAATGCAGTAACTCCCAGCTTGCCTGAAGCACAAAGATAAAAGTGGGGTACAACATTCAAAAAGGTATAGACTATTTAGCAGTCTACATGCTGTTGACTTTCAGAAAGAGTTAAAGGGTGTTATTGGATGTGCTTCCACAATTCCAGCAGTAAAGACTGCTCCATTTCTAGGTGTTCCCCAGCTGAGTACCTCAGGCAAGATGTGGGCAACCAAATGCAGTCAGTAGTGGTTTATGCCAATTTATTTCACTCTTAATTAAAACAGAGCAGGGGCATCCACATAAGGGATGTCATTTACAGCATCTCAGTTGATACTTTAATTTCTCAGGATAATCAAACTCAATTGTTGGAGCACATCTGACTGTTGAGTGGCCAAATTACAGAAACCGGGCAGTAGGTTCTGAATTACACACAAACTTCAGCAAAATTTTGTCTTCTCTCTTTTGTAATTGCTTAATGCTTGGCCATGAATATTATAATTATTTTAGCACACTGAAATGAATTGCAAATTTCTAGCAATAAACTGTAACAGATGTACTCCACTGGGTACAGCACCAGTTGGTTTAAAACATGGAACAAATGGTGGGGCAAGCCAAGGACGGAAGAATCCCCATATGTTTGCTCCTGTTGGAATTCTGCACCAGGAGCATGGCTCCAAGCGCAACAGTTGCAGAAATCCAAAAGGACTACGTAGCACAGCATGTCCCAGAATTAAATCTGAAATAAAACTGGCACAGAAAACACTAAATCATTTATACAATGTAAAAATTGTTTATATTCCCACTACCTAAATAATATACTACCTGCCTAAATCTTGGATTGCTGACCAGAGTGGCTGCTCTAGCTAGAGATCTCTGGTGTTTTAAGAACAACTCAGACGTTAACTGCCTGGATGGGAAAGTAATGTAAATGTTTCTGGGTCTGTTGAACTGTCAGAAACGAAAATCCATGAAGGTGTTTTCTTCCTATTCATTTCAGTTCCCTGGTTGGTTTTTCACAGTTTATGGCTAGTCAGACATTTAGTAAATTTAACAAATAAATGCAGATAAGTCAGCAACTAAGAAGAAAAATTACTGAGAAGAAAGTTCTACAGTCGGTATTGCAAATAACAACATATGCACAAAAATAAACCACTTTGGACATGCAAGAAAGGAATCCTGAGATCTCCAGTCTCTCTAACACACTGGTCATCTGAGCAGGACGAGAGCTGGTGGTGAGAAGAATTATTTGGGGTTCTGCAATCTTGCTTGTCTGAATTCCATGCTTATTCTGCTCCATAAATTCTCATTCTTGACAGATGAGCTGTTGATCTCTCCAGATGTTAAAAGGGCAAGACTCAAGTTCCTCAACAGAGAATGCAAGTACATAATACACTCCTTTTCAAAGTACTCTGAACTTTGGATTTCACATGAAGATGCTATTTGTATAGTAAAGCAGAACCTCTGAATAATATCTTTACAGTTTTACATAAATGGTCACATTTATTTCATTAAAAATAAAGTAGGTATAAATCCATTATCATTAATGGCTGCAAATCAGAATATAACACTTCTGTATTTGTGTAGAAATCTGTTTAGGTTGATGGAGAAAGAAATGGGGCTATGAGTAGGTACACAGATGCACATGTTGAGTTTGTGACTCGTGGCACAGCTGCACAACATGCACAGTAGAGCTAAACCTGCAGCTTTGCACAGTGCTGATGATTATGCACACCACCAAAGAATTATACTTTCTTTCATTATCTCCATAGATTATTTTGAAGACTTCACTTTGGGAAGAAAGCTGAGTGGCCTGTCTACAGAATGTAAACCGGTATATTTTGCAGATGAGTTCCTCAAATACAACTACCTTAAGGAATTCTTTTAATAATAACCCACGACAATGACTTCTTTAAGTCTTTTGAAATACAACAATTATAAGCTACAAAATATAGAAGAATGGTTTGATTTCTGAATACATCCTCTTCTGGAAGGGAACATATTATATTGTTATTATGTGACTAATAGCTATTAAGGTTGCAAGTATCCTAAAATGCATTAAACTACTCATATGTAATGTACATGGAGAACAACTAGCATGTATAAGTCATAGCTACAGTTTTTAAATTTTGAGAATTTAGTGACAAATGGTTATGTTGATCTGTGCCAACACTAACACAGCTTCTGAGAATAAACTTACCATAAGCTATTCATTAGATGCTTATTGCTTAGCTTCTACTTTAAACTGTATGACTAACAAGGCTACACAAAAAATACTAGCTCTAATTTTCACTATCATCTATTAATCAAAAGACTGTAAAAGTTTTAAAACAGCATATTATATCACAGTAAGTAATTTATAAAAAATTTGAATTAATATTACTCCAAATAAGCGATTTCAAAGCAGTCACTCAGGATAGAATACACCCTCCAGTTGGGAGTCCTGTTTCTGACACAGCACTTTTGGTTAAATCAGGGCAGGTCTGGCACTTGCTACCCAGTGATGCAACAAATTTCTGGTAAGGACATTTCATTTCACTTTTAATTTCGTTAAAAGTCACACAACGCTTTATTCCCATCTCATAAAGCCACCCTTTTCCTGAAATCAGAAGAAGCTATTGCAATTAAATCTGATTCTTAATTAAATGCATATTCAGCAAAATAAAATATAAATTTATGGAAGTACTATGCTTGCTTATTGGGAATGCTCCAAAGCCAAGAGGGATAGGGGAAGCAGGCAGAGAGGGCACATTGTTAGGAAAAAGAGTACAATTTAAATCACAGGTGGGACTTCAGTAACTTCAAGGCAGTCCTCAAAAAGTCCTGCTAGTCTAGCATTGTCTTTGTAAAATATATGGCACTAATTCAGATTTTGAAAGCTTTTCTTTAAAGCACTACGTTGTGAAATCTTTGGATTTTTTTTCTTTTTTTCCTTTCTCTGCCCCAAAGTAACAATCTTAGCCAGGTGTCTTGCTTACGTGGACAATGTCCCTCACTCAAAACAGTAAGTTTGGAAAAAATTCAATAGTTCAGATTCCTCTGCTTCTGGAAAGCCTCCTACTGAAACCAATGAGTTGCATCAGGAGTATTTAGTCCTCAGTAATCCTCATCTTTGTTATTGGTAATTCAAAGTCAGAATGAGGATCAGAAAAATCTACCTGCAGGTTGCAGCATTAGAACTGTGTAAGCTTCTTAACAAGACAAAGTAAAAATTTGCTGGTTTCATGGATTCTGCCCACTTCCCCTAGCTTGTTGGGAAAGTTTCTTATTAACAGCACCAAAACACCTGCTTAAGTTCACCACAGATCAATACACATACAGTCACAATGGACCTGCTGAAAATGCAACTGTGTGCATGCAGACTATGATTGTGGGCATAAAATACACTCCCATGTGTTATTCTCTTTGTTTTAGCATATAGCATATTTACCTAGCCCAAACCCTGCAATACACAGGTTATATCCTGATTTACTCCAGTTGCTTCATAGAGCCTCCTCAGCTAAGCTCTTTTATATACATCAATTAAAATTCAAGAGTAGCCTAGGCATGCTAGGGAATGCATGTGGTGAACAATTTAACCCACCCCATTCCATTAATCTACCCAATTTCCTTAAAAAAGAGTTGTAATCTCCCTCACAGCAAGTAACATTAAATGTAGTGTAAGATACATATGTTCACCAAGTGAACATAATGAGAACATATTTATTTTTTCTAGGAGTAATGAGCACACTAAACAATTAATTTCAAAGCTATGCAAGTGTTAATTCACTGACAGAAACAAGTACCTGGGGCTTTTCCGATGATATTTTCTAGTATGTCTGAACATGAAATTAATTTTATAACTGTTATTTAGTCAAAAGCCAAAGAACTCAAGATAGAAGTATTTGTTTTTAAAAGATTAGATGACCCAGAATAATGAACAGTGTTTAAAAACCATGTCAGTGAAGAAAAAGACAACCAAGGCATGAACTCTTTCTATTAATATCTAATTTGAACTGCCTAGTTCATATTTTACATCTACTGTGCCTCTCAGAAGGCTGTATGAAGCACAGTTAGGTGCAGCCTATAAAGTCCCTAACTATCACTGGTGAATGAAACTGGTGAAAGTTTCATTACCAAATCACCAAAAGCAAGTTCTAGTCATAGAAGAGTTTGTAAGATTAGAAGACAAACAAGATCCTAAAAATTAAATACCTATGGTGTCAAATCTTCCAGAAGCTAGCTCTATGTAACATTTTGTTATTGAAGAATATGTTGTGAATTTCTCCCTCATGCTTATGTATGACAGAATATCCCATAAATTGACACTTGTGTCAAATGTGCATTTCCTTACTCAAGATCTGAAGAGAATCTTACAAACAATTTATATAATCTGGCTGATAATGTATCTTAGGAGTTCATCCAAAAACTTCAAAAAGGTGAAAAGACTGTGGTTTCACAGCAGTTTAGGCCTGGTTTAATTGTGAGGCAACAAAGGCCAGAGAAAGCTCAGTGAAATGTGAAATGAGCGCAGATGTCAGGGGAACAGTGTGGTCAGCCTTTGGAGAATCCAAGGGAAACCACCAAAGAATTATTTTAGTATATTATCAGATATATTTTCTGTTACTGAGACAAATGGCTGCATGTGTGAGCAAAGTCACAAGTTTACTGCAAACCCATTTTATTGCAGTATATCAACGTGATGAGGTGCAACCCTCTTCTCTTTTAATAAGGATAAATTCTCTAGGTGGCCTTTTCTGTCCATGTCTGAGAAACAGCACTTTACACTACAATGATAGCTACAAACCAGAGTCCTCAAGGTCCAGAAAGCTGAAAGATAGGGCTCCACTTCTTTGGATAGACAACCAACCTATGAACCAGTGCTAAAAGAGCAGTAGCACTGCAGCCTCCTGTGAGATAGGGACTGAGAAGCCAACAGGCTCAAGGGACTGAGGTCTGACCCTGAATCTCGGTGTGAATTTGGGCAGGGAGAGCTCAAACACACCTGGAAAAATACTCAACTTTTAATCAGAAGACTAATTTCTTCTTTGAGCCACACAAGCTCAGAATCTCAAAAAAGTGCAAAAGCTAAGGCCAGTGGATGATCTTGTGATAAGCTGTGCACTGACAGGTCACTGCCTTTAGCATAGCATTTAAGTACTATATCTTCCTCTTTACATTTCCACATAGCTTTACATTTCCCCATAAAACAGACTGCTACTATATCAGAACAAATACCTTTTCGGTTTCTTGCACTCCTTACATAGCCTCAAATATTTAGGGAGAGTAAGACTATTTACCTTACTCATCACAGCATGCCAGTATCCTAGGAGTGTAGTCCTAGATCCATTACTAGATACTTAAAAAATGGCATTTTCAAAACGGTTTTACCACTACAGATTTTCATGATCCTCAGATTTCCCTGCAGTATGTAAACATTAAGTCTTAACCAAAAGAGCAGTTTTCTAAATCTCTCCCGCAAAAGTCGAGAAAGTCTTAGATATGAGTTAACAAAAGTGCACTTTCTGTTACAAAAGCAAAGTTAATGCATTACAGATTAACAAAGTAGCAAAATTACACAATCCTAAACATGGTTTACCTAATCATGTTGATACCTTAACTTTCAGATTAAGAGCTTGATTTCTCTTAACTCAGCAATGCATTTGTGCTAGGTATTACTGTAAATTCTAAAAGGTTTATTAAGATAAAAAACAAGAAGAGTTGTTTCCCTTAGATACCAACCACTCTCCTCTATGGGAAGAGCTCTGGGTGGTAAATTACGCTGCTGGAAACTCTGCATGCTACCTCCTTGACACAACTAATCTCTGCTCAAGTGCCTTGACCCTTACAGGGAAAACTAAAGCGAATACCCACCCTCCGTGCTTTACTTTAAGTACCCAAGTAGTACTAGTATTCAGTGAATTATTCATGTGTTTAACACAAGCACATATACATCAAAACCATACAGCTGTAAAGCAGGCTCAAATTTCACCATAACAGAAGATCAGTTCTGAGGCTTCTCCCTACTCTGTGATAAGATCATGTTTTTACACTATAAACAATACACCACATCCAAAAATATTAGCCTCCATATAGCAAATTCAGAGAAGGCATGGCTGAGCACAGCTCTTGTAGATTTACTCAAAGTTGATTTCTCTATTATGTATTCATTTTGTTGTCTAAAATATTACTTAATTTACCGTAGAAGGTTTTAATTTGGTGCAGCTATCCTTCTCCACGTACAGTTAACATTTTAAATATTTTTTTTCTCTCTAACTGGACAGTTTTTAACCATCCAACCAATTGGCTAAGTACAAAAAGAAACCCAGAGCAACTCCTGTCAGTCTTGATTCTTAGCTTTATGAATGCTGTTACATTAGAAGCAAGCGCATGCATGGTCTCCACAGTCTGTGAAACCCACTATGCCCAAAGTTACCTTTTTTCATCTTCCTAATAAAAATATATTCCTTCTTTATAAGTCAAAACTTAAAGCTTCAGAAAATATTAGGTTTGTATCACAGGCGTAACAGTAGTTTCTGGTTTCCTCTCTATAAAACTTATCCATGTCTCAACTGCTTGCACATCAAATTGCTCTGTTTACATGAGGAATACATGTGCCATTTGGTAACTGCTCATTCACACAGAGAGTCATTTAACAAAAGGATTACAGCACCAAGGATCGTTATAATATACATACATTTACACCTCACTTCTATTTTTCTACAAGAAGACAAAAAGACTGAAAAAGAAAGCAAGCTCAGTTGCCCTTTGAAAATAAACTTAATGCCAAAACCAAAAATAGGCCACTGTATCCCCATAACTGAACCTCCCAACTGGACCCTCAATTGAGGGTGTTTGCTTAAGGAAAACCCAAACTTGCATTAGAGACATGTCAGCTCATGACAGGTGAACACTCTACTAAATTTTGATCACAAGAGAAAAATTAGCAAAGTTACTACTGCCTAAGTTCAATCATTGGCAAAATCAGCGGAACTAATTTTAGCTAAGCAAAGCAATGTTCTGAGAACTTCGTTAAAAGGTGATTTGCAAAGTCCAATAAATGAACTTGAAATTCAAGGATGAGTGACAATATATATCCAAAAGATCTAGTACATTCAGTGCTTGAAATACATGTGAACATCTGTATTTGTTCCAAGAACATGCCAACTATCTATCAGTACTGACATTCTAAATCTGTTGCAATATGAAGAAGTAAGAAGTAAATTTACCTTTGTGCAACTAGTGTCCAAACTTCTACAAAAATTTCAGTAGCAACTGTTAAATACTTTGGTAAAATACAAAACTGGAAATGGAACTACTGATTTTCTAGTAATTTTCTGTATACATCAGATCATTCTAATCAAAAGGGAAAAAATAATCAGCATCTAGAAGTAAAACAGAAATGTGAAGGACTTGTTAATTTTACACTATAAACAATAATGGTTTGATATGTGAAGTCACATTTTAAAATATAATTAAATGCCTGATAATTGGGGGGGAAAAAAAAAAACAAAAAACCTCACAGCCAATTTTCAAGCAATAAAATTTGACAGCCCATGCAAGTAAGGTAAGAGGAAACTGTTGCCAGTTTCCCCTTTTCCTTTTAAAACATCTTTGTCCTTTTTTGCAGAAGCACACAGTGATGTTAACACCTTTAAGCAAAGAAACGTGATATTCTGTAAATACATGAGGAATCATATGCATTATAGATGACAATGGAACATAAATTGACAACAGGAAATACAAAGGGATTCCTTGGAGTTCTTCACTCTTACAATTTTGATTTTAAAATCTTATTGACATTAAATACTGATGAAAGTGTGGGATGGAGGCAGAGGTGATAATCAGATTAGGCTTCCCAGTCTAAAAACATGCCAGTAAACATTTGGATCCTGATCTATCATACTTTGTCCCATCCTTATACCAGAAAACTTATTTTTAAAATACTTTATAAAGGGTGTTGTATGTAGTAGCATTATTTTCCAACTCTTTTACTTATTAAGCAAAATTGCATCTCTGCTGTGAGTCCTCTAAACAGGCAAGAACTAGTATTTTTATAATTTTTAAAGTTTTCTAAAATTATAGTGAAGTATTTCTCCTATAAAAATACTGTAATGATTCTGAAGCTGTGGATTTCAAGCATGAAAATTAAAGTATTGGACTTTTAAAAAAATAAAATTTCCATCTTGATGACAGGTCAAAGCTGTCTTTCCTAGACTACAATACCACAAAGCTGTCATTCATTTGGGATTGAAATATTAACAAACACTTGTCTCAGATCAACATCCCTTTGTTTGTGGTTTGGTATGAGCAGGAGCACATACTGCAGAGTAACAGAAGTAATGTTATTCAGAAATTATGCAAAGGAAGAGTATCCAGGTAACTTCTATAAGTGCTTTAATTATTTTCCTGCTCTTCAGAGCAGGATGGCTTCAGAAATGTGGATTTAGTCTCGACCTCATAGAATCATAGAATGGTCTGGGTTGGAAGGGACATTAAAGACCATCTTGTTCCAACTCCCTGCCATGGGCAGGGACACCTTCCACTAGACCAGTTGCTCAGAGCCCCATCCAACCTGGTCTTGAACACTTCCAGGGATGGGGCATCCACAACTTCTCTGGGAAACCTGTTCCAGTGCCTCACCACCCTCACAGTACAGAATTTCTTCCTAATATGTGATCTAAACCTACCCTCTTTCACTTTAAAGCAAAACCCCCTTGTCCTACCCCTACATGCCCCTGTAAAAATAAGCCACTCTCCAGCTTTCTTGTAGGCCCCCTTCAAGTACCAGAAAGCTACTTTAAGGTCTTTCCTGAGCCCTCTGCTCTGAACAACCCCAGCTCCCTCAGCCTGACTTCATAGGAAAGGTCCTCCAGCCCTGTTATAATTTTTCTGGCTCTCCCCTGGACTCACTATAACAGGAACACATCCTTTTTATGTTGGGGACCCCAGAGTTGGATGCAGTACTCCAGTGGGGTCTCGCAAGGGCAGAGTAGAGCAGGAGAATCCCCTCCTTTGACCTGCTGGTCACGCTTCTTTGGATGCAGCCCAGGATATGGTTGGCTTTCTGGGCTGCAGGCACACATTGCCAAGTCATGTTGAGCCTCCCACTTGACTTTAGGTCAGTTCTTCTTTTAGCTACTGTTTGCTCCCTTTTCCTGAGCAAAGGCCTACCTTCACAGACAGATGAGTTTTGTAAGCAAGGAGGGTGATTAACATCAGAAGTAAAAGTTATATGCCCAATTAAGCTGCTTCTCACAGCACCCGAGGAAGGGATTCACAGCTGCCAGTATGCCAAGCAGGGCACACTAGCTGAGTGTGACAAAACACCGACCAGATAAGAGGAACACAACCACAACAGTTGTTCTATCTCACCCTCCTGGACTTACACATCAACTGGCAGCCTCTCACAGGATTGCCTCCAGGATAATGGTTCTCAGCCTGAAACTCCCTAAGTTTAAACACTTATCTCCATTCAAATGCATGAGTTCCCCAGCTTCCATTTGAAACAGGGAGAAAGAGGGGGAAGCCATCGCAAGTAATTACAAGAATAAACATTTTGTATAACAGTCTAATTGTTACTGGAGTCACCCTGGAACAAGAATACCTTCATCCCCATGTTCCTGCCTTGCACTGCACAGGATGGATGGCAAACCTGGATGAAATTCTACTGATTAGTTCTTCAGCTAAGATGATAAAAGTGAATCAGAGAACAGACATGATAAAAACACTGCTCCAGCACTAAAAGAGTTTTGACCCAACTCTCAAGCCTGCTTCTGTACTTTTGACGAAGGGCTCATTAATAAGGTGCACAGAGAACATTATGCTGGGAGTTAAAAACTATCTAACTTTGCTTTTGAGCTAAATACTTAGTGTTCCTAAATCAATTCATCTTATCTTCTCACCTGGTGCCAAGATTTAGCAGCATGCAAGCTACTCTGCTTTACTTAAGAAGCAGTTCTTGTTCTGCGGTCTTCTGGAAACTCTTTCTTATCATATCCTATCCTAACTAAAGAGAACTGGCCCTTCAGCAGTCAATAGTATTTGTTACTGCTGACATTTTAGTCCGACTGTAGATATTTTGAGAAGAGACAATATTTTTATTTTTTTCTGTTCTGTATTCATTTCATTTCTCCATTTTATCACCAGCATCCTAGAACAGCTTCTGTTGTGGTTATCTTGTTTGCTTTTTTTTTTCCGTCACAATTCTTTTGTCACTTTCTCACTTCCATCTGTTTTGAAAAGCTATGTTTGAGTTAACTAAAATCTTCTAAATTTTGCATTTTCAATTGGAGCTGAAAAAAGGGCAATATCAGACAGTTTTAAAATGGAAGCAGAATAATTCTGGGAACCACCTGTCTTCTCCCATCTCGTGTTCCTGTTATCAGCACGCACACACATCCACACATTCGAGTGTGTGTGTGAATTTGCACAAGACTGCTTTGTTCCTCTGATTCTGAAGACTGTCAAGATTAGTAGGGCCGTGTACCTCTAGGACTGATGAACAGACTTGTTAAGGTTAAAATCAGCTCTCGTATTTACCTGTAATTATATTCCAAAATATTACACTACACGTGGTATTTTGAGCACACATCCTCACACCAATTATGGATTACAGTCCTAAGAGTTAGTATATAGACCTAACTAGACACACTAAGAAGGACAGCAGGCTTTAATTTCATCAATACTAAACCAAAGGCAAATCTGGTACTCATTCCAATTTTTTCCCTGAGCAGTAAATCACTGACTACTTCTTCAATACTGATTTAATTTAGAATTAAGAGTTTTCCTTAATGTGAAGGCTACACCCTATCTCACAAACCTCATTTTTAACCTTAACATGTGACACAATATGAAAACTGCTGACACAAGTAATTGACTGCTTTATTATAAATAGAATATTTAAAGTTATTTTTAAATGCCTCATAAATCCATATTAAGTCTACTTTATTGATTTCAGAAAAGTTCATTTTATTTCCATAGCGATATTGCATTATCTGAGTACTTAAAAAAAAAAAAACAAAACATTTTTCTTGGTTTTAACTGTCATTGAAATATCCTTCATTTCAAAGATATCAAGAAATTATCACTATTCACTTTCAATACAAAGCCTCTTACATTTCAGCTGTCATTTTCAAAAAATCATACTGAAAATAGTGTTTCTAAGCAGAGTTCAGTTGCAGTGTAATAAGTAATAATTTCATCAATTAGCAGTATTCAGCATCCACTGAGAGTTCTCTCACTATTATTTTATTCATAGAGTTCTTTGTGGAAGTAGCATACTAAAAAGATCCATTTATCCTTCAAGGTTTTTCATAAATGTGTCATACATCTTAGAAAACAATTGGTTATTATTCTCGCTCAATCTAAATAACTATAATAACTTCCAGGTGTAAAACCTCTCTTTATACTTTCAATCTTCTTTACTCACATTATGGGTCTACGTTCTTAATAACCTATTCTAACACTTCTACCTACATTCACAAATGAATTCTGGAGTTTTGCATGCATGCTAGACATGCCTGGATGGAAGACTAGTCAGCTTATTGTTAAGAGCAGAATAGAGTTGGGTTTCACAGAATGCCCTTCACAATCAAGGCAAAACCAAGCATTTTATAATGAGCAAGATGCTAGTATAGATGTTAACAGCGCAATGGCTGTACAGGAAAATGCTGTGATTATTAAACTCGGCAATAGCTTGCTTTGCATATTTTATTCCTCCTTCCCTCTAGATCCCTGCACATATTTATCAGCACTTTTCTCCTCACCTAGAAGCACACGTCCTGCCTTCTGTCCTTTCATCTCAAGACTGCAAAGGGCTCCCTTCAAAGCGCAACATTATTATTCCTTAATCAACTGACAGGTATGCGATTGGGCAGTAAAAGGTCCTCTCTCAAGACTGGGTAGGCAGCTCCATGCAGACTGTACAGCACAACAAAACAACCCCATCTCAGGAAACAGTAGCCCAATTTTCAGTGATGCATCTCCTACACAGCAGCCTGCTCCATTCTCTCCACATTGGTCAAATGTTGCATTGACTGAAGAAATTCTGGCCAGGACAGCTCATTCCAACAGAAGTTTCAGTTTAAATAAGGCCTCTCAGAGCACAGTTAACAAAATCACAACAAAGAACCAAGGCAATTGTGCAGCAATATATTAATAAATAAACTAAGTACCACAACAACCTATCTGAAAATGGCACAGAGTCTAATCTCCATAATGAGCATAAACCTAATGATATTGCATGTATGACTAATATTTGAAAGAAGAGCATCCTTAGGAAGAACATATTAACTAACATCAAACTTTCAAAGCAGCTTTCACTTTTTCCACCTCATTTCTACAGTCTCAAAGTGGTGTGTACAGGTATATCTATTAAAAAAACCACACACACCAACAAGACATGTGAATTAGACAGTTTGGCTGCCTGGACACTTCTCTCCTTAATTACATATATAATTGTTTTTGAACCCGAAATTAAAATGTCAGAATGCACCATGATTGCCTTTAACTGATGACTAACATCCATCCCATCTAAATGGAAATATTTAGATTCATCGCCTAGATACCTTTTTAATTTGCTTCCAAATAGAGTCACAGGCAAGCATGTCTGCCTTCTCCCATTTGCACTGTTGGTGTCAAGTTGAACTGGAAAGGCCAACCATTTCAATGAACTAAAATAACGTAATTTTAAGGTCAAGTCACTTGTAACACTTCAGGCAGCAAATGTCATACTCAAAATAAAACTGAACCTCAGCTTAAGCAGAGACAAAAGGTTTGGCATTTCAAGGACTTCATTGTGTTTATCACCTTAAATTTGCAAATAAAATATGGACATCACATATATTAATATTTATCATACTAATAATGTTTTCTGAAGCAATACATATAAATAGTAGAAGAATTATTAAAACAAAAATACTTTTATAGGTGGGCTTACTCTATTTCAAATGGTGAAGTCCCTGCAAGACCTAAAAACACTAAAAATTCCTCATTGGCTTAGGGAGGCATCTATGACCACGGTAAAAACCCAGATGTTTCATAGGAAGATATCAGCATTTTGACAGAGGAACGAAGTGAAATTACCAAACTCAGTCAGCAGCAAAGGAAAACAAAGCTGTTGAAAAATAAGGTTATTTCATTTGTACTTTACGATTTGGATAATATTAAGAAAAAACTCCTTTACATATCTTGATCTAAATAGTCCCCAAATGTACTTGCTTTAGTATTTCCTCCTCACTGTGTCTTCTAATTTTCATTGTTACTCTTGGTTTTTTTCTAATCGTATTTTAAAAAGTTTGCCCACTTGAATCCCATGTTCTTTGTCATATGCAACAACAAAAAAAATTGGGTATTTTGTCACGGTTGTAAGAGTTTATGAGCAGAAAAAAGTCAAACTTAAACCAAAACCCTGCCTGAATCACCTATTATTTCATAAAAGAATACACCTGGCCAATTTAAAGGCAAAATGTTCTTATTTTTAAGAAACATTATTATGAGAAGAAAACCAGATAATTTAGTTAAATTCTTCCACTTACTTCTTTAGCTGCCTTCTTCCCCAATCACAATTTGACCTGGATATATCTGACTTTTTTCAAAATTTACATTTTGAATTATGGCCTTGCATTTGAACTGCATACAGATCGAGAGGACAAAATGCCCCCCAAGATCTGTGTAGCCAATCTCTGTTAGCACATTTCACAAACTGATGCTCTGTACATGTAAAGTTGCCAGAGATTTATGCTGTGCTGATCTGCAAGAATTCTGCCCTTTGTAAAAAATGACAGCAAATGAAAATGAAAAGACTTTGAAAAACATGCCCACACAAACACCACCCTCTGAGCTTCTGATAAGGCATTTATGGCCAAGGGTTTCCTAATCCCAAATGTTTGATTTCTTTGCCAAATCACATACTTGCCGAAGTCTTATATAAAGGCACAAATCCTGCTCTTCTCAAAGGCAACAGCACAGGGCAGGGAGCAGAGTGTGTAACACTGTACTGATGAAATAAAAAAGGAATAGAAATCATATGCTAATAAGAGGAGGGAGGTTGCCAGGCAACGAGGGAGGGAGAGAAAGCAGTTTTTGATTTGAACTCTGTGCTGTCAAAGGGTTAGCATAGCCAGAACAAACAGGACATATTCAATCCAGCTTGTCTGCAGCCACCAGGAATTTCAGCTTTTCTCAATATTTTAAATAGAAGTGTGTTCCGAATTCAGTGCCAGTTACATTTGTATTCCCTGGGTCATTTTACTGACACTGACAAAATGGTATAGGATAGGATGAAAAGTGCAATTTTTAAAAGTGTTAATTTTAAAAGCAGCAGCTTGTGTCTTTGGGTAGCACAAACTGCACCATGCATGCACGCTGGCTGGTAGGTTGGAGAGAGCTAAGCAATCTTGTGTCCAAGTAAACTGCAGTCCATCAGATACAGCCACATCTCTCTGGGATGCACAATGAAAATTGTGCAAATTCTGCCCTGTTGCTAAAACTGCCCCCCTTCAAATGCATCTCAAATGACTGCCCTGCACCATTGCACTTGTCATAGCTGAAGGGCAAAATCCTGCCTTATGGATCTCAGCTTCCTATATAGACATGTAGTATTACTTTCTTAGATGTAACACTAAGCAGAGGAAAGAATAAAATTCAAGATTGGTCTACAACATAAAATCATCACGAAATCCATTTCTGTAAAAGGAAAATGAATTTCAGTTCCTTCTCATTTTCAGAGTTGCTCACTGCAGCGACTACTCATAAGTCCCAGCCATGAGAAGAGGTGGGAATAGCAGTTCTTATTTGAAAGATCTTCTTAGAAAAAGAGTAGAATGTTAAGAATGTGGAAAAAGTTGGAAGTTGAACTCATAAGTAACATTGAAACTCAAAGGTTGAAGGAAAATGAAAAGCACGAGTCAATTTTTTTTTCCAACACAATTATTTTGGAGGACTTGACTGAATTTCAGCACTACAACCTTGCAAACTATCAGCAGTGGAGGCAAGACCATACATAACTCCTTGAGCATCAACAGCATAAAACATAAAAAGATAAAATGTTTCATACAGAAGACTTTCCTTCCTACTTGCCACATCAAATTTTAACCTGATGAATAAATCATATTGTTCAATCCTGTAAGACAGACATGGTAATTGTGGTCCATAATCTTCCATGAGGTCTTAGCAATCATGCTGTAATTGCTGTTCCACTCAGCTAAGGGTTTACTATAATAAAACCTCTAAAACAATGAAAAGGCTTGAGAAATTCATTAAACAAAAACAGCTAAACAGGAAGCTTTGTTTCCTCACTGATTGTTTGTTAAATGACCCTAGGAAGACACAGCCATCACTCTGGAACAGCCATCTGATCATCTCAACAAGCTATAAAGCAATAGCATAAAAGCATTCTACATACTAAAGCTTCATTATGGAACTTCAAACAACTAACAGGTATCTACAACAGAGAGAAACACTGTAATAATTGGGGCTTTTAAAAATAAAAGTTTAGCCTAGATCAAATGAAGCTGCTTCAGCTATTTATTCACATAACTTTTGCCTGACAGTTTTGTGAGCCATGCTGACTAGTAGAATTACCTGCTATCTTGCTGAAGGTTTCCTGTGTTTTAACAGTACTTTTTATTTTTCAATCCCCTCCCTGCATCCCCCTTTGAGCAAAACAAGCTTAGCTCTCCAACACACCTCTCTACCTGCAGTCTTTCACTGTTTTCATCCATTTGATGAGAATATGAAGGATTAACGTTGCCAAATCAAGTACTTGGAAATTAACGAATGGAAAAACTGTGAAGCGTTGAGTAGAATCTTGAACGACATTATTGAGTATTGGTCTCTGTGTGCTGTGTTTTCCTGACTGCATTCTAGTTTTCTCTACAGTCTCTCTAGTCATCTCATTCGGTGATGTTTGGGTGGTGAACACTTTATAACTCTTTGCCATCCAGACTACAGCTAGTGAGAGTAGGTCTCCCAGCCTTCATTGGTAAGGGCTTCTTCCCAGCAGAGCAGAGATGCTTTGCCACACTGTCACAAACCTGAAACGTTGACAGTAAATTAAAACCCATCCCCCAACATAACTTAGTGTAAAAAACGGTGTTATCATTCTTACAGGAGGTGGAGAGTATGTTGGCACTTCACAGATCTCACCTTCCTTCTGAATCATCTGTTGCATATGTTTAAAAGGGAGTTGGGTGTTGATGGGTAATTCCCTGTTGGACCAGCAGCTGGGTACCTAGAATGCTGTCACAGCTGTTTCCACCCCAGCACTGATGTCAGAAGTGAGAATAAAGTGAAAGGTGTGAAGGGCTAGAGCCAAGTTCTGAAATTGCAATCTGGGAATTGCCTGAGTATTATCAGGGTAAATTTGTGTCACTTTCACCTATAATACAATGAACACTGTCACTATAAACTGTGTCAACCTTTCTTTTCATTTAGCTTCAGACAGTATAGATGGCTCTTAAATCACATATTTTTATTGTAGAAGTTATAAAATTCATCCCAAGCATCTTTGTTTGGTGTTACTTTAGAAATCTAACATTTGCTGTGCTTTTTGTTCACTGTGCTCTTATTTCTGTGGTGGTGTAATCCATAGGTATAAATAAATTGCTATTGCCTATTGTGAACAAAAGCTTTACAAACAACATTAACTTCAGGGTGCAAAGGAATGTTTCTTAAGGACCAGACTGCGCCCACTGGGTCCTTAGTGAGGACACAGGTGGCTCCAGGAGTTCCTCAGTGCCTAGTGGAATGCGGAACGAGGTTATAGGCTATTTGAGCAGCTCACTAAGGGTACAGACAGCACACCTGAACTCAAAGGACTCACCTGGTTTCAGGATCAGTTAGGGAAACAGAAGTTCTTGTGTTTCCTGCTGCATGTAAAGGCCACTAGGGAAGTGCTCATAAGCTTCAAGGAAGCCTTATTGTACAACCTGCAGTTTCTATACTGTTTGAAGTAGCAGGTTTGATAGAAGTGATGGTTCTTCATTCCCTGGAATATATACTTAGCAGGTGCTACACATCATGGACTATGACAGCAAGGTTAGCAAGTTTCACTTGTCAAGTTTATTCTTCTCCCAATTCTTCCCAATTGAAGATTGCAATAGATATAATTACATACGGCTTATACACAATGATAGGAAGGAATCAGGTAAAAACAAAAGGAAAGGTGAAAAAAGAAAGACTTTCTTTCCCAAAGTATCACTGCGAAGTTTACATGAAGTCTGTAAACATTCTCTGGATCTTGCATGTACATTTCACATAGTTTCACATTACAAGTTAGAAAGGGACTGCTTTCCTCAAAATGTAGATTTCAAAAATTCTTACAAAGATTTAGAGAGGTAATAAATAAAAATCCAAGGCAAGTCCTTGTACCATAAATACAAGGTAGGTACCTTCACATGTAGCTATTTTTGAACAGGCTTTCTTTCCTTTTGCTTAGAGTATCTGCATCCAAGGAATATTAACAGCACATTTTGACTGTATTTGAAAAAAGGCAGTGTTTGGAGTTTGTGGGGTTGGCAGTAGTTGAGGGGAGGTGGAGTTGGTGTTTTGTTTCGGTATTTTGGGAGCTATTTTTGTGGCAGTTGTAGTGTTTAAAAAAATAAATAAATGGAGACCACCATATACTTAAATCACACCCCACCTAGTCTCCCACAATATGGAAAGCAGACTTTCAGAACACGATTATCTATATAATTCCTTTATCTTCTTTAGTTAGGCTGAAGCTTCTGGTGAAGCTGAACAAGGGGGACAAGATTCCTTGGAGATAGCTTCCTGGAATTTTTCTTTTGTAAAATAACTTGGAGAACTGGCTGTGATTTTAGCTACTTCTAGCACAGATTCTCAGCTCCTCTTTAATTAATGACATGTTTTTTTATTCAGCCTTAACTATTTATATAAATTATCAAGTAATACCTGGACTTCGAAGATCATATTTAATATTTTAATTATATGAACTTGAATTTGAGACACTAACCACTGAGATAAGTTTCATTAAATCATTTGTTCAGTTTTTATATTGTAGCCAAGAAATTGACCAAAACATTCAAGTTGTGCTGCCAGTGCTCATGTTGATAGACCGCTCCCCTCAACAAACAAATTACTGAGAATATTTACCTACAATGACAGACTTAGTTAACACACACTGTCCCTACTTCAAAGATAAAAATAAAATACATTTTATTGAAAATACTTCCCCCTCTCCCCAAAAGAAAAAAAAAAAAGTTCTATGCAGGGGAAAAAGAAAAAAACAAACAACACCACGGAGGGTTACGATTAGATTATCAGCAACTACTGATATATTCATCTGAGAGACAAATCATACAATGACTAAATTTATTCGAACAGATGGGGAAAGGACAATACGTTTGGTAAGAAGTAGACTGCCTTGATTTCCTTGCTAGTTCAAATGACTGCTGAAAACAAAAACACAGTAAGATGCTGACCAAAGTTTCTATTTGCAACTTCAGAGTAAAGCAAATGCTAGCCTTTTCAAAATCCATCAGTCTTCTAAATCATGTAGTACTGCATACTATTATCAATACACAGTCCTATCATAATATTGTTCTTTGAATCTGAGTCATATATCTAGAAATGCAAAACAATTTAACCCTAGAAATATTTTGCATTAAGAAATTTGAGGAAAATACTCAAAACCTGTACAACTAAAAATCAATCCTTTGTCATAAAAAAATTATCTTCAACCCTTGAAAAATCCCAGATTGGCTGCTCTGAAAACACTGAGCTGGTAAAAGACAGTACTGATTTCATACCACAATGCCTCCCTAACTACCAGGAAGACTTCTAAGATAGTTCATTCTTCCTGCTCATTCCACTTCTGGACATGAGTCATGGTTTGAGCAGCCACTCAGTTAGGAAATGGACTAGGCACAAAAACTCAATATGAGAACTGATGATAAAATTCAGTCACAACTGACCTAGAGGTATGTTCAAGCTGCTGCTGTGCACATTCAGGTATTATGACTCGGCCCTCAGTGAGCTGAAACAGCCCACCCTAGACTTAGTACCTCACATTTCAAGGTAAGGTACAAAAAGTTGTGTCAGGCAAGAACAAGACGATTAACTGCAAGTTGGTTTATTCCAGACTCTTCATAAAGAGCTGAAGTTTACAGCCACACGCAAGATCCTGTGAAGGGTGGGAAAAAGCTACCTTGAAGCCCAACCATACAACCTGGCTAACATGGGCAGGAGTTCACCACATATTCCACTGCACCAGCAGTGGTCAGTCCACCTCGCACCAGGGCAGGCCCCGAACCTACTTCCAAGATCCCAGCCAGACCTGAAGCAAGGAATGTCATACAAAAACATTAAGTGCCACAGGTGCAGCTAGCCACTTGAACCTGCCATCCTGCTCAGCCTTCCATGCAACTGCTTTATTCCACGGAGACTGGGTGCAGCCCGTGCGCTCAGCTTGGCCCGTGGTGGGACAGCAAAGAGCTGCGGTCCTGCACATCTCCACCAGCCCACAGGCAGCTGCAGGACAGAGAACACCAGCCTGGCAGCCTGAGGCCGCCAAGGGCTCACCAGGTCACGGCCCCCGAGCAGCGCCGCCCCGCAGGAACCTTGCCAGAACCGGGAGACCGACCGACCGGGGAGACGGGGCTCGGCCAGACCCTGCCCTCGACTTCTCCGTAGAGTGAGAGGAGCGGAGCGGAGAGGAGAGGGGAGGCGCCGGGTGCCACCCCCGCACACCCCTCGGCCGGGCGACTGCCGCGCTGCCCGGGGCGAGGAGGCACACGGGTACAGCCGGAGCGCTGCGCCCGGCGCTGCCCCGGCGGCCGTCCCGGCAAGGGCAGCGGCTTCCCGGGCGGCAGGCCAGCCCCGGGGCCCCCAGCGCCGCCAAACTTTGCCGGGCGCTCCCGGCCCGGGCGCCGCCGCCGGGCAGAGCCCCCTCCCCGCTAGCGACAGCCGCACGTCCCGGCAGGGCGAGTGGGTACCTCAATGTCCACCGGGTCCCGGCTCAGCACACGAGCCATGGTGTCCGCACCGCCACCGCCTTCCCCCGGCTCCCCGCAGTCCCGGAGCGGAACGGAGCGGAGCTCGGGAGGAGGCGGAGCCGGCAGCCCGGGCAGCAACGCCCAGGTGGGCGGGCGCGCCCCGCGCCGGGCCGGGGCCGCCCCGCGGGGCAGAACCGCCCGGGGGCAGGGCACAGGTGTGCCGCGGGACCGGCACCGCCCGCGGGGGGACAGCGGGCACCGAGGGCAGGGAAGTCCTGTACGGGGGGCTCGGCACACACTGCCCCGCCGGGAAAGGGCCGGCGTCCGCGCCTCTCCCCGGAGTCCGTGTGCCTCTCCCCATCACGGACCACGTGCGCACCCGGTCTCCTGCACCTCCTGGAAGGGAAACTGCGCGGAGAGGGCCAAAGATCACACTGGGTGTTTATCGTGACAATCCCACAGGAGCAGCCTGCACGCTACGAGTGCTGCACCTGGGGCCACGGCCCCTCTCCTGCCCAAAGAGGGGTGGACCCTTCCCAGGGTTACACTTATACACTCTCCCAGCCCAACTGGCCTAGGCTGTCCCCGAACCTTCACTCTTGTCCCGACAGAGACAGCGAGCCTTCCCACCTGCTCAGGAGGCGCCCCTCCCAGAAGCCATCCTGCTGCGGGAAGTACCAGGAAAGCCAACAGGCCCAGTCACTGCCTTTGTGAGCTCTTCAGCGTCTTTCCTCCCAAACACTGCGATTGTTTGATACCAGAAACACAATATTTATGGTATCACTAAAATAAATATTCCCACTGCAACAAACGTACAAAGAAGTTCTACCTTCCCTGCTACCTTAAAAAAAACAAAACCAGTAAAAGCAAGTATTTTCCGTGGGCTGGAGGGGGGGGGGGGGGGGAAATGACAAAACAACCTAACACAAACCACCACAACAAAAAAATAGTAAGCAAACCAAAAAGCACCAAACAAGCCAAACACTGTAACATCAGTTTCTAGACAGCACTTTCAAGTAGCCACACCTATGATTCTCCCAAATACAACAGTTTTTATCACCATTTCACAAGAACAGAGTTTAAGACTAATCTTTAATTTTCCAACATATATGCCAGACAACTTCTTGGGTTCTTTCTCCCTTTCTCAAAACATACCCCAGATCTGCTCTTCAACATTCTCTTTATAGCACTCATTTTATCCAGTTAGCTTTCATTCTCCCTTCTTTATTACAGCATTAAAAAAAAATAGAAAGAGGATTAAAAAAGGGCTGCCTACTCCTATTTGCTTTACAAAAAGCCTGGAAAAAGTGCATGTAGCTTCTGGACACTGATGACCCTTTGGGTGCAGGAGGGAATTGGCTTGCCTTTTCTCTTCCTTTCACATCTCCAGAGAGAAAACCTCTCACAGAACAGCATGGAGAAATAATTACAAGGTAAAGAAAAATGGTTTCTTTCCATCTCTGTAAATGAGCACTTTTGAGAGGCCCAGTGGAGATTTTTTTTCTTTCGTAAGATGTGGAGAAATAAGGTTGTGATCTTTTGTGTCTCAAGTGAGATCTGTGTTTTCTCAAGTCTTTGCTTCAGCACTATTGCATAACAATTCTTGCTGATTACAATCACCCATGGAAAACAGTTAAACTGTTGGCAGGAAAATCAGAAGCAGGATCTCCTGCATTGCGAGTACTTATCTCTAACAAATCCAAGAGTCTTTGGTCTTTGGTTCATTTCACTAATATTGACATTGCAGAGCAGCTCAGTGGTCTCTGGTGCTAGCTGGGGAGTTTCCTAGTTGCATTTGTTCCTGACCTACAGCAGTATATTGACTGTGCAAGTGCATTAAGTGTAAGTCTTTTTCACAAAGATTATTTCCATGCATATGTAATGATAAACTGCTTTGTGTCCAAGCACTTACAGTTTTCCTCCATTTGTTCTAAAGGAGCATTTACATTAGAAGAGACTAGCAGCAGACACTGAGCTCTGCATTACACCCATCTTCTCTCTTGTTCTGCAAGTTACAAATCATTGGTTACCCTCATGTAATCTAGCAAGTCAAATGAACCTGACACCTGTAGGATTTTTGACCTGTGAAACTAGAAAACAGTAACATCATTTAGATTTCATAGAAGCAGTTTTCCTTACAAATGAAGCAAGACCTATTCTGCCAAGAAGTACAGGTCAGAGAAAGGGATTTAGAGACCTAACAATACCCTGCTATAACTCATGGCTCCTCTTACTTCTGTTCCTACACATTTCTCTTGAGGATCAACTTACTGCCTTTAAACTACAGCAGTCAGCCAGGCTATGCCACCTGCTGCTGTTTGTTAGCTTTCCCCAGCAGTTCAGGAGGGCTGGTCTTCCATGGATCACCCATCTGAACTCTGGATTCTCAGCTGTGGCAAATAGTGCTTTTATCAGCACTGAGCATGTTTACAGCTGAACTTTGTTTCAGAAAATAAATGGACAGACAGATAAAGACATGCACAACATCCATCAGAATACAAGTACCTCCTCTTTTATAAAGTAAGAGTTATAAAAAAATTCAGTAAGACAAGTTTTACACAGCCCAGATATAGTTTGGGCTTTTTTCATAAAGAAGTGCTAAGCCTCTGATTTTAAAGTTTTTTCTCCCCCTGGCAGGATTTTGAAAGCAGCAGAAACAGAATGATGCTAAAGACCTAACTTTCACTTCTGACATGAAATGCAGTTAAGGCTTGGTTGAGTTATAGACTTTTGAAAGTTGCCATTAACCTTTTGTTCTTTGTGCTGTTCAGGTAAAATCTGCTCACATTCCAAAGAAATAATTGCATGTGAACTTTCTCAGAAAAGCTTCAGGTGTTCACTGCTACCAGAGCAGCAACAGCCTTGTGCTGGAAATGGCTGCCCACTGGGAGGGCAAAGGAGGACGGGGCAGCAGGCAGTGAGAAAAGACATGTCCTTCAATTTCAAACGGTTCGAGGAACACAGCCTGCAATCTAACACAAAAGATTCCTCCTCCAGCCATTGCTGTAGTTAGTCTGTGAATTTAAAGGGTAAACTGTAGACTCAGAAAGTTCAACATTCAAATTCTGGCAGTGATGTATTAGGGAGCCTAGAGGTCTCAGTGTACTGACATATAATGCGAGCAGCTCCCCACTTTTTCATCAAAACTGCCCCTGATTCACATCATTCAAATACTAGAAAGACAGACATCCCAGACCTTAATTTATTGTGTAGTTGTACCTTGAACCTCTTTAATCCCATGCTTTTTTTATTCCAGGACCAGGTTCCTCATTCGTTGCATTTGATGAAGAATGATGATTACAGTCACACAGCATCTCCCAGCATCTGAATTAGCAGTCCAGATTACTCTTTACACTTAAGCCAGTTCATCTGTCAAATTCATAGGATTTGGAAAAGCCTGAATTGCACGCAAGTTGCTCTTTTACCTTCTTCGAGCACCTCACTATGACAGTGAAGAGATATGCATTTCAGTTACATGCTGCTTGTGCCCTCTCTGGCTCAGCCAAGTTCAACAGTGTAAAGGTGATATATCCAGTATGCAGAAGGTCCAAGAGAAATGGGATTAGCAAGAAAATGCCATGAAGATGACAAGCAGCTTCTGAAGGCTCCCAACAACTTCATTTTGATTTCTTCCCTTATGCTAGGAGTCATAGTAGCAGCGGTGGTGACTTTCCCAGGACAAGGCAAATCACTATTAAAGTTGAAAGAAGTAGTGCTGCTGATTCCAATGTGGGTTCATCAACTCTGAGGACACTTGTTTTGCATGTCTTCACTGTACTGGTGTTAGGGAGGAAACAAGTGTATACACGTGAAAAAGTTGAAGGCGAGAGGCTTTACTGTACTGTTTCTGAAAGGTCCATAAGTAAAGAGCCATAGAGTAACTATGCCAATCCTTTGTCCTCACTCGTCTTAATCCAATACAGAAGGACTGGAATTCAAGATTTAATTTGGGGAAGCTTGCTCTGACTACCTTTCCCAAAGTAGCAGCATTGATGTTGCAGTATTTAATTACAACTTTGTGCATTTCTTCAGCAATTTAGGGAAAATGCTTAACTTAAAACATTCACAGTAGTGAAGACATACACTGCCTTTCTAATCTGCTTGTTTGCAATTGGATTTACTCTCAGTGCTCTTCAGAGAGAATAGCTACACAGGATAACCCAGGGTATGCCACAGTGCAGTGGTACCAATGCTCTTTAGGTATGAGAGACAATTATTAATTCTATTAGAAGCTCTGACCATTTTCAGATGCAGCCTGTGGGCATGGAATTGTAAAGAACAAATAGATGAATAAGTAACATAAAATGGCCACCATGTGAGCTTTGATAAGCGCCCAAATACATTTAAAACTAAAAATGAGCTGTTCTTTAGTGAGTCCACTAATTTATTCCAGCCATCTGTATCAGTGTAAACAAAAGCTTGTCTCCTAAAGTGCTTAATAATTTTTAAGATCTAGCAAGGACCACAAGTTTCAACATGATCATCTTGGGGGAAAAAATTAAGCAAAACGAACCCACATATTTTCACACCACAAACATCTTTTGATAACTACTATCATGTAATTCAAAGAAATATTAGAAAGTAAAACTTGTTCCTGGCATAGCATAATGTTTTCCTATTTAAATTCCACCAAATGTTTCATTAGGATATTTTAGGGGATGGAAAAATCTGGCTATTTCCCCCCCCTCCAGTCTCCAGTGATGACATCTGTAGACAAATCCTATATTTATTACTAAGCTTGAGAACTGCTAAATTGATGTCCTAGGTTTCCACTGCTCTGAGAATCTTTTCTCTGCATGTGCCTCAATTTATTTTCAGGTTCTTAATGTGCTTCTCATGTTACTGGACCTTAGCTAAGTGAATAGTCAAGAAGTCTAAGTGTTTGTAAGCTAAGAAGTGTACACATTTAGCTTGAGTGGATACAAGCAATTAGTGATCTCAGATTAAGATGGGATTTTGGAGCACTGAACATGAGGGAGACAAGGCTGAAAGTACTTTGTAGGAAGAGTATGTTGGACTCAATTTTAGAGATACTGAGCAGCCACTCAGTTACATCAGATCAATTATCCTTTCTGGACAAAAACCAAAATCCACTATAAGATCAGAAAATTTGAAATTCCTTAGTTGCTTCTGAGACATCTCATAGTTGTGGTGGAAGGGATGTCACATTCACCTTTCAGTCCTGGGCATTAGAAGCAAAGGGTGCTGCTTTCCAGACATATACACCTCTGGGGTGAGAAGAGTGAAAAATAAGTTCTATTTTGAAGGGCCAGGCCCAGTACACTGCATTATTTGCATCTTTTACATTCCCCAGGGAGCAAGTTTCTGACAAGGGTGAGGTCTGCCCTTTGAATGAGACCTGGTTTGGAACCATTTCACTGTGCAGCAGGGAAGTAGGACAAAATGATACCAAGCTCACCTGAGTCCTGTAGGTGTCAACTGGCTGGTGTCTGTGCAAACTGACCTACCAGTCCTCCCTCCCCTGGGCAGAGAAGGCTTCCAATTCTCCGAGTCAGACTGCTAAAATATTAGGGAATGGATATACTACATACCTAACTTCTGGCAACAGCAAGTGTTTCTCCATTCAGGTAAATGTTAGAGATGGGGAGTTACTCCTTAACTTATGACCATGCAAAATTAACTACTTCTGTGCTTGCAGTTTCAAAGGGAAGCATGCAGTGAGATCAGAGGAAGATCAGCCTCCAAAATAGACAGACACCACCAATATACTCACTGAACTATTGGCATGAATTTACCCCTCCAACCACAGCATCAGCAAGAAATTTATTTATTTTCAGGGATTCTGTAGTTTTGTTGCTATCCAGAGATACTGACAAGGTACAAAACAGCCTCTTGAATTATTTACAAAATAATACTAGTTTGTAACTATTGATCTCTATAGTTGCAGTATAACTCGTTTCAACTTTGATAGCTTTTCAAATGCATCATAAAACAAACATTTGACAAACAAAATGGCTACTGTTTGCTTTTGAAAATTACTATTTTGAAAAGAAAAAGTGCCACCAGGTTAACATCCCTGAAACAAAGTGTTTTGGTTGTTCTAAATTTAATAGCTCAAAAAGGAACAAACAGGTTTGTGTTTTTCCAAGAGAAATATAGTAACTGATGTCCTTATAAGTAATTGCAATTAGTCCTTTGTTTCTGCAATACATCCCTTCCTCTCATGGCTGAAATCCCAGCCCTGCTTGGTAATACCTAATGACCAACAGCAGCAGTTCTAGGCTAGGTTAGTACCTTTTTAATACTTCCAACTATGCCCCGTGACCAAACAGAAAAAAAAATAATCTGACAGTCATTGCAGAATCTATTATTAAAGTACTAATGAGAACACTACAAAAGAAAAACCATAGCAACTGATAGGAACCATGTGCTAGTCTCATCATAAGTCTGCTTGGTAGGCAGGTTTGCCAGAGAAATATTAGTATTAACAGAAAAGGCAAAACAAGAATAAAGAGTTACCTTGTCTGATTTTGTAATGTGGGCACTTTTCTTCTCCCTAGCATACATATACTGCATGACATTCCCAGAGGACTATCTACATGCTTGGAGATGACAATTTATAAGTTACATTAATTGTTTAGCTGTGTAATGGCACATATTAGCTTTATATTCATAGAAATCTTCCAATTTAGTTATTATAGTACAAAAAACTAACATTTTCTTTTTCCATGTTAACTTAACTACGTTTTGGGTTGCCATTAAAACAGCAAAGCTTTCCTTCCTCCACCAGTGCTCTATATAAACACCAACAGGACTCTGAACATTTTTACCCCTACCTTCACATGCCTGCAAGTTGCTTCCGACAGCGAGTTACATTACGTGCAAATTATTCTTTTACACTGTCCTGTAACTTCAGCAATTGTGGCCATGTACACAGTGAAATGTATTGATCCTATTGCAAGATTTAAACACAGTTAAAAGGCCACGTTGAAAATCCTTTTCTAATAAAGGCTACTGTCTTATCCAGATCTTTACAGTCTTCAGTGCAACAAACCCCAACTATAGCTTGAATTTTATAATAGCATTCAACAACCATCAGCAATAACAAACACAGGTAATTAACTTCAATGCTTTGTTTAAGCCAAGCAATGAAATATTGCTGTTCTATAGTTCTTTCTATTGCATAAAAATTACTGTGAAGTAACATAGTGCTTGGGATGGAAATTAAGTAGAAGCAAGTAGCACAAAAAGAACAAAAACTTAACCAAGTATGCCATGGGGCAGTTCAAGAAAATCTCTTCCCTAGCTTGCTATAGAGATGACTTTTACCTATAGAGATGACTTTTACCCAGGACCTAGACTCTGCATAGAAGGAAGCAAATTTCCACTTACAACCTCAGATGTAGCTGTGGCACCCAACTGCTGGTATGAGATGATGGATAAAGAATATCCACAGTCTCAGTTGTTGACTGGAAAACTGATGTTCAGATAATATAAATGACTTGTGGTATATCCCTATGTCCTTGCTAAACTGCTAGGCTGATGGCAAGCTAGTCATCTGTCTTGGACTGTTTTGAGCAAATTCCTGAAGCTCTTGCTGAACTGGTGAAATAGGCTAACTTGACAATTGGCAACGGTTATTGCCTTCTTGGCAAGGTCAAAATGAATTGAAGAAATTAATTCCTACCCAAGGTCCCTGCAAAATGTGGGTAAGACGTTAATTCACTGCCATCTTAGCCTAAGGTAGTAATTGTCAATAGGACAAACAGTCTACATCATCATTTTCTCTCTAATTTAATCAAGGTCATATTAGATCACTACATCAAATCAAGCAGAGTCAATTTGATCAAAAAAAAATCTGAGCTAAACCAGATTCCTTCTGGAAATTAACCCTTCATAACATTATCCACCAATGCAGAGCATCTTATTTCCACTGAAAATGACTACTGCTATGACACACACCATGCTTAAAAAAAAAAAATGCTCTCCCACCAAATAAAACAAGACTACATTGTTAAATCTCATGCCTAAGTTTGTGTTTTGGCATTTTTTTACTATGTATTGCATATAAGTCTCACACAAGAAAACAACAACTTTCACTGAAACTGAAATGTATGTCTGACAAAAATAATGTACTCTATTATGCTGGGTGCCATTTATCTCACACAAGTTTAGATCCTAACAAAATACAAAAAAAAGCCAAACCATGATGCTGTGGAACTGCCCACATCTTACACAAATGAGTAAAAGGTTTGGTGTTTTTTTGCTGTTGGTTTTTTGGTTGGGTTTTTTTGTTTGGTTGTTTTTTTTTCTTTTGGTTGATTGGTTTTGTTGGGGTTTTGTTTGTGTTTAAGATTACATCCAGTAGAGCTCCTTCCCCAGATTTGGACCAATTATCACTTTAACTGCAGTACGTACATATCCAAGATTTTAGTGTAACTGCATAATAATCTATTGCTATGGCAACTTTTGGCTATGCTACATTCCACCTTCATGCAGACTGCCTACAGTTAAGTGGACTACAGCCACAACAGCCAGCTAGGAAAGTGTGATCTCCACCTGGCTGGGCCTCATGAAGGGAGAGAGGGTCGCAGGTATAGTCCTTTTAGCCCACACAGCAAATTCCTGCTTCAGGCATTCCAAAAACTTGAAGGACCCTTCCCACATGCCTCATAACACCTACATCAATAGCTTCTATAGCCAAAACAATTTTTTTTAACTTGTCAAATACTGACAATGAGATCACATACATATGCATACTTGTAATTTCACACTTATTGCAGAGAGAACCTATATCACTGTCACTGGATGTTTGTTATAAGCCTGAAAGGAGCAGAATATCACAGGATTTAAAAGGTCTTTTTATTTTTTATTCTTTTTCTCAACTACAGAAGAAATTAATCATAATCCTATAAACAAAGGTATTGTAAATACCAGAGCCAATGGAGCTATGACAATCAAGACTGACTAAGGAGCTCCCACACACACAGAGCCAGACCTGCAGTTAAACCACGTTGTAACAGACTGGCTGGCCCATCTGTTTGTTACGTTTGTTTGCTACTCTGGGTTTGAGTTATATGCTTTGCAAGTACATACCAGGCATTTAAAGCTAAGCTTCCCTACCCCCCATTAAAGCCATGGTAACACAATTTTCCTTTGATCTGATTTTGCACTGCTCAAGTAATGTGACACTGAGCAAGTAATACTCACTACAGGTGTAGTGGTGATATTTTGAGGGACAAGCATTGGTATCAGCAGGATGAACTTGAAAGGATGCAGACTGTGGCAGAGAGAGACATACCTGGCTTTGTTTCTTCCAGTAAGACTTTTTTAAGTCTGTTCCTCCATCTCATACTACTTGCACAGAATAGAATGAAGAGAGGTAGACTAGAAACGTTTATGACTAAGTGTAACCTCCAAGTGTTCTGGAATAGGAAGAATATACTTGGGATAACAAGTGCTGTAAATTCTGTTCAGATCTGTGAATTTTGTTAAACTGTATTGTAGGGTTTATTTTTTCTTTTAAAGCAGTCAGCAAAGCCAAAAATGCATAGAATCCCTTTGATCAAAACATTCCCTTTTGTTGGAGGAAAACACATTTAAAATTGCTACAACTTATTTTTTAATATACAATTTAGGACTCTGTCCACGGATTGTGATTTTTAATTTCAAAATCAGTTATGTTATTTTTGTTATCTATCATGTATAAGATGTTATATTTTGCTACCAAGATATTGTAATGAACCACTAGTTCAAGATTTGAAAATCTTTATACCAATGAATTTATAATTTCCTTCTGCCCCTGATTGAAGGGATTTTTTTTTTTCTCCAAAGCATATCTAGTACTGCAGAAAGTCTGTCTAGGTGTTTGATGATAATTAGCTAGAAAATTAGCCTGCTAGAAATATTATTCATCAAAATGCCATTGAGTCCTAGGAAGATTGCAAACCTCTGCTATAAAGTGTCTCAGAGGCAGGCTACTTGGTTGCATCAGGTTTAAACCACATGAAGTATTGATTAAAGTCTTCCTCAATTAACTACTGCCAACTTGAAAGGCAAACCAGACCGTTCGTGCGCCACTTATTTTAAGGGAACATTTAGGTCCAGATTCTCAACTGTGTTAGGGCTCAGTTGTACTACTCCACAGCAGCTTGCAGACGGCTAGCTAAGCTAATGGTTGCCTTTCTACCATACCAATACAAAGAGCAAAGAAAAGTACTCAAAATATGAGTCTATTTAGGCCAAGTTTTAGTATGTAACACCTTGATTCCTACTGAAATAAATGGCCATCTGAAGTTGCTACAATACAGATACCACTCTGTTATCAATATATACACGATAGTAGAGTTTGGGGTTTTTTTAATCATAACTTTTTTGAAGTGCCACAAGCATACACCCAGGGCTGCACGTGCTTCTTTGGTATAAGCTTTTGCCTTAAATACACTTTTCCTCTTGTTTTGTTATCCCCTTCCCTTCTCTCCATTCTACCACCTGTTTTTCATCCTCTTTTCTCCCTTGCCCATATTCCATGGGGAACTTTTGCTTTTAACTCTGTCAAAACATCAGGAGTCTTTTTTTACTTATTCCTCTGTGAACAGTTTATTTTTGAGTATAAATTCAATCTAGTTTTGTTAATTTTCAAGCAGATTATGACTGCTTTTGCAGCATTTATATTAGTAAATAATGGGTCTGCAGGACACAAAAGAGCCTTTTAAGCCAAAGTAAATTTTAAGATGTTAAGGAGAACTGTCACCTTCTCTCTGATTGATCCTGAGTCTTAAGGGATGGACTACATCTGCTATAAGTTAGAATTATCATCCCATTTGGAGAAAACCAAAGGACTGGAAAAGTATATGAAAAAAAAAGAAAAAAACCAAAAAGCTCACAAACAAACATACTTCTGATAAAGATGCTTTGAATGTAATGAAATCAATCAAACAGCAATGCAAGGTGCATACTTGTCCTTTCCACCCACTTTATCTCAGGTGGTTTCACAGTTTCCAGGTAAACATGGAAAAAACAAAGTATGCTACTAGTGGGAAATTTTTTCTTTCCCCACTTCTTTGGATGAGCACTGAGAAGTATTTCTTCCATATTAAGTTACTCTAGTCTATGTTACATTTCTCCCCACATTAGCTTGAGTACTACATCAGGGCATGAAGTTAACATAGTGCAACACACAATGAACTTCTTTTGCTCCGTTGGGAACGACAATAATATGTGCTATGCTGTTGCTAAAAGCACATGAAATTGAGCATCTATAGGACATTCTTCCTTGTAATTAGCATGCCTTGGCATGTTTCTTATTATTACATATTCAAAAAAGAGTGAACTAGTCTTTTCTTAAGTAAAAGAAGATAATGAGGAAAGCTAAAGTGATTAGGACATTAAGCATCTAGCAGTTCAGCAGTTGAAAGTCTGCCTGTCTCTGACAAAACCAGTTCCAAATCAATTAAAATTCATAATTTGACCCAACATTAGAAGCAGAACCAAAAAAATAAATCCAAAAGGCAGACTCAGCTAAGGGATTTTCAGATACAAATAATAATCTTAATTAGTTAAAAAAGAGAAAAACTGTGACAAGAGGATTAAGCATAGGAGGATAATGTTTGCTACAAAAGCAGAGCAGGTAACTTTTTTTCTAGTTCCTCAAAAGATATAACACTGTAAAGACTAGTGAAGTGAGAGGGGGAACTTTTTTTTCCTGTGACCTCTATGTTACACGCACCATAGAAAAACCATTACTACGCTCTAATCAAAGGTATCATGAAAGTTGAAAAAAGTGAAATCCCAAACTCTTCAAATCAGTTGCAAAACATACCTCTGGAATTAAGGTCTCTATACCAGTAAGATTTCAGCAGAAACTAGACTTGATTGAAGAGACCCCTCTCTTCATGTTGGAAAAAGCCTTTCATCCAACAAGGGTCTGTTCCTGCTCACCTTGAGTTCTATAAGCCTTTCACTCCTGCTAGGCACTAATTGATTTCATTGAGGGCAGATGATTTCAATTAGCAATTTGAGCTCCAATTCATGACTATATATGGAAATACCTCTCAGAGGCAGTAACTGGTACTTCAGATCTGCTCTAACATCCTCTGCTGGGGCACAGTAGATGACATGTCAGAAAAGGGAGCTTCAGAGTTTTTTGGTTTTGGAGGTTTTTTTATATATAATTTGAGAGTTATACAGGAGGACTGTGCTTTCCCCTTACAGTCTGTCCTTTGATCAAAGGGACTTTGGTTCAGATGCTTGCAGGCAATGTAGAGCTTGCATGCAATGTGTGTCCAATACAGCAGCAGCATAATCCTTATTTGTCACCTCTAAAGCAAGTGTAGGCAGCATTAGGATAGATATGTGTGATTGTATGAGCCAGGTGAACACTAAACAGCTGGATTTTATGTGTTATTCCCAAACTTTGCCCCACAGAACCCAGTGGGATAATGTGAATCGCAGTGTTCCTCTACGGTTGTACAGAGAGGTAGCACCTATTGACATTTCCTGTGTCTTCTTATGATTTTTGTACTCGTCATTCTTTGAATTACATGACATGATGGGACCCATCATAATCTACTTCCCCTTTTGTGTCCGTGTTTCAACTCTATAAACAACATCTGAGAGTTTCTATGTGCTATCTTCATAATATTATAAATAAAACATAAGTGTGAAACGTTTTTAAGAACAATAAGAAGACTATTTTATTTCATAGAATCATAGCATCAATTATTTTACCAACTACTTCTTGTAATCTCATAGATTTGGCTATAATTGCACTTGTTTAACCTGTACATTATGATACCATAAACATCCATGTCTTTGTTCTAGCTATTCTCATTGTGTAATAAAAACATGTGATCACTCAAAATTCCATATGTAAACTGGGCAGGCAGTCTTTATAAATGCTGTTCTTAGGGAGGAGTTTCATGTGGTATTCCATATGCCATTGTCTTCAAGTCCATGGGATTTCAGAACTATTCTGCCTTGCCTTTCATCTGCTTGCCCTCCAAGGGATTGCCTTGTGGTGGGCAATTGAGAAGGTATCAATAAGTAATTCTGAATGCCACTTTGTGCCAGGACTTTTCCTATATTTTATTTTTTCATTTAAAGAACATTACAGATATGCTATCAAGGAACAACACTGTTCATCTGGTATTTTTGGCATAAACAGAAAATGTGAATTAAGGCTTTCTAGTAAATACTATGAAATTAATTTCTTGAGCAGAATAATGTGTTATCTTTGGGTTATTTTCCTGTGAAAGTAGAGACTAAAATTTTGATTACGCATGGATAGTATCTTTTCCAATATATTTCTATCAGTGCACTGATTTGGCAACCATTTAGACCCAAAGGTCAGGGCCATTCATAAGTCCCATTGATTTCAAAGTTGAATGTCTGCCCAAGATTAAACACATAGAGGAATGCTTTCCTAAATCGATTTATTTAAGTCTGTATGTAAGTTGAATAAGGGCCTAAAGTCAGCAACAAATCAGAAAAGAGAATGAGTTTGTGCCAAATATGTTTATGAATACCAAAACATACGAGACAAGGAACACAATTCTTGCTTGGATTTGAACCAAGATCCCTAAACGTATAAGCTAACCTTATATTTAACTTTCATTTCTTTTGAAGCTCATAGCTTAAATCTAAATGGTGAGACGGGTTACATTTACCTGTACACACGGGTGGCCCTTCCTTGTCTTCTGCTCTGCATCTGGATTTATTTCTCAGAGAAGTAGTGATACTTCCCAGTATCAGCAGGAGGGATAGTGCCTGCTTGCATTTATCTTGCTAGGATGGTACAGAAGATATACCTAAACTCCAGAACTGGAAAGGGCTCTGGACCCACAAGCTCAGGGTTGAAATCTTTTGTTTTCTTCGATGTCTTCAAACAGAAGTTTATTTTGAGTTTCTGAAGTAGAGAAAGTAGAAAGCAAGTAGAAAGCCATCCTAACAAACACAGGAGATTATGAATCTGGCAGAGCACCATGTAGATAAAAATGGTTTTAATCATTACTCCCTGTTTTAATTACTACTTGACACATTATCTCTATTGTCCTTCTACAAGTCTGTCTTTTGAATGAAATATTGAAGGCGAGTTACAGCTGAAAATATATGCAGTCTAGAAAGAAAATGGCTTTGAACTATTTGAAATGATTTATTGTCCACATTTCTTTATGAATATTTATTTGCTGTAGTGAAAGCGATTCAATAAAGAGAAAACATGAGGACCAGTTAACTGAACATTTGCATACTCTAACGGTTAAAAAAAGGAAAAGAAAAATAATAGGGTGCATTAGAATGGTGTTAATGTTTTGGTTCTCCTGTTTCCCGGAGTTAATTCATTAATATGCGAGATTCAGATCCTGAAGAGGAGATGTATAAATAGCCTACAAATAAGTGTCCCTAACCTTTATATATTCCCATTCAGAAGGAAATAAATATGTTTGTAGGCGATTTTCAAGGCCAGAGTGGAGTTTTGTTTCTGTACTTCTTCAGGTAGCTGGCTATGAAAGCCTGCTTTTTGCAACAATCATATGTAATCTAAGTCCTCATCTTGTCAGGACCAGAGATCACTCATTCCCCTATACTCCTCAGAAGAGCAGCAGGTGTACCTGGCTATCAAAAGGAGTCATGAGCACACTGATTATTTTGCCTTGTAAAACATTTAGTATTTAAACATGGCTACATGCACCAAAACCAAGACCACACACACAGCAGTGATGCTGCTTTCCTTCCACCCTCAGTGGAGGAACAGTTTTTCATGGTATGTGCCCTCATTTACCCCTGCTTGAATTAATTTCATCGACCGAAAAGCACTATGCGTTAGACTTGGAATGAACTTTGTTTCTCAGAGCTTCTTAGTGATATTCTGATACCCAGTCACAGATGGGGCCTTGACAGATTTTGTATGGATTTTCATGATTCCTTTTTTCTTCTTCTTTTTTTTTTTTAAAGCAAGATTGTTGCTGCTTGAGAATTCAAATGCAAATGGAGATGATCACTGGCACAAGGAAGCTCAGTTGGCTGGTTTATAGACCTTATAAAGTGAATAGTATCACACACAGTATTTGGAAAAGGATAATCTTAATATATAATAGTTCTAGGGAAGGATGGTTACAGTAGTAAAACAAAGACTTTGGACAAAGACATAAATTCTCTATGCATCAATGTTCATTTGTTGGAGCAAGACTGATAATAATAATATTTATTTGTAGTAACAATTATCATTATTATCTACCTGAAAGATAGCTGTGAGGCTAATTCATTAATATTTTGAAATTACTTCACAATCTTCAACTAGAATTTGCCCTGAGAGTACTAAATATAATAATTTGCTCTCTGTGCTTATTTCATTTTGCTGTGGAGAAAAACACAGTTAATGCGTTTCTCTCTTTCCATTTGTCTGCATAACACATACTAAAATTCCAGATGCTTCTGTAAAAGTTAACAGGCAAACTTGACATTACTGTATTTTTTCTTATTTCTTCCTCTTTTGTCATAGCATTTTACACCCACATAGATATTACAATATCATTGTCATCTGGGAGGTTGTTGCTGCTGGTACAAATATATAAATTGAGATCCACACTTGCTGTTTATCTCCTTGCCTGAATTTGGAGTTGACAGTGCAACCACACATTGCTTGTCTGAAGTCAGAGCTCTCTTGATGTACCACTTTAATGGTATTGTGTGTAATCAGGGAGTTTCTTTAAGTTACACATAGTTAGATGCTACACCATATTAAATGCTTGATTATATTTGTATGTATGTCAAATGTTTTCTTCATCTGGCAGTTTACCAAGTCCTCCATTTATTGGCAAATGTGTATCAGTTATTCACAATTGAAGATACCCAGACCCATTTCCTCTGGTTGTTATCTGTTGGATAGCTAGACTCTAATGGCTAAAATCTACGTCTACCAACATAAAAGCCACAGGATATGACACTGGTATCTTGTGGTTCCAATCAGCCTCCTGGTATTATAGTATTACTTTTATTTAACTGTGTTTCTACTGAGTTCAGCGTGCTCCAGCGATGCTGGCTGTTTTACATAGCATCTGCATTGTATATTGTGATAATTGAAAACTCAATACAGCCCAGAGGCAGCAGCACAATGGGATGGGAATGGGCTGAGGGATAAGTCAGAAGAATAAGGCATGCAGGCAGCAGCAAGCAGGGCAAAGCCAGCCCCAACACATCTCCACCAGCAGTCGAGCTGGGTCAGGCATCCGGCAGCTGGGGGTCCCATGGCGTGCGGCAGCTCTGGGAGCAGCAAATGCCCAGTGCAGTGCCTGGGGGAAGCAGAGCTCCGGGTGTCCCTCCATCTGCTGTCATAGGCTGACATCTGGGAGCACAGACCGTAGGCAGAGTCCAAGGCTCACCTGGAAAATTACATGAACAGATCAAAACCAGATTCAACACACTTCACTGACAGCTCCTGTCCTGTGCACATGCCCAGCCCTTTGCAGGGTGGTTCCTATTCCTAAAATGTCATCTAAGCATTAGCAGAGAACAGGCCAGATACTTTTCTAGTGTTTCAGAAAGGTAACATATATCAATAAATATCACTTGCTATGTGAATGCTCATAATTAGAACTAAAAAAAATTACTTAAATTAAATGACTGGAGTAGGGCACAGCCTTTCTTCCTATTAGCCTATGTAGAAACCGTAAAAGGAGACAAGAAGAAATAATGAAAAAACAAGTTGTGGTATGAAGAATAGAAATATTTCTTGCCTGTCCTCTTGGCTCTATCTGTGAAGATTTTGTCAAAAAACCTCAGCCAAAACTATTCAGCAAGTGATTTTTGGGCCTGGCTGATGGAGGGTCTAGTTGTCTCAGGGGGCAGCCTTGCAGGCAGGAGGTTTCCCAAGAAGCAGACTAGTAGGTCTCTGCAGTGGGAGTCACAAGCTTTTCATGTGAGCAGCACACCTGAGCTGATGGGATGGTTTGACAGGGTTAGGTGTGGCCCTACCTTGTAGCAGCACCCCCAGAAGTTGCTGTTGTTAGATTGTCCCCACAGACTGAAGATCTACAGCTTTCCATGGGTGATTTGGCATGGTGAAGAAGAAAGGAAGATGGGCTAGTCCACGAAACTTAGGCTGTACAGCTGTAACATTGAGATAGGTTGAAACATTCCACCCATTGGGACTCTCCTTTAAAAGCATGTTTGCATAACAGATTAAACCACACAGTATATTTTTATAAAACTACCCAGTATGTCTTTATAAACAGATTTAAAACCACCCATAGAAGCAGGTCACACCAGTTCCTGCCCTCCCTGTAGCTCTGGCCTTGCTCTCCACTCTGCCCAAATTCAGCAGCTGCAGTAGTTCGGCTCCCTGGGATCCTGCCCAAAGCCAGGGACAGCCCCTGCCAAGACCCCAGAAGACACCATGCCACAGCGTTTCATCCCACCCAAGGCTCTCTACCACCTCATATCCTCAAGCTCTGCTCCCCAAATGCCGGTGCCTCTGAGGCACAGGTCCAGTGGGTAGGAGTGGGAATCTGGGCATTTGTTTATGTTTTTATTTCCAAACTTTCTGCTAGAAGTGCACCCTTTTAGGGCTCTGTTTACGTTCTTTGCATTAGGGGTGTAATAATGTAGTTTTCCTGTTCATGGCATACTGTTAATTAATCATTATTTCCAAAGTTCTATTAAATTGTCAGACAGTGGCATCTTTTACTTTCCTTTGACTCTTCTCTTACCTTTTTCTTCTTCTCTTTAGTATAAGGAGTCATCAGTGGTGAACCGATTATAGGAAACTACTTTACATCATCAGTTCAGTAGTAGGACATACTTCTTAAATCATCTAAGATAAATACTTTTAATTAAGCAAATGTCCTACTCAATTCACTGTGGACAATCCCATAATAATGGATATTACTTCTGCGTGCTAAATCTTAGTCTTCATCAATACTGAATGCACAACACAAAGCCATTATAAAAAATGTAGGCTTACTGTAATATTGCCATTTTAAAGCTGCCAGCTTTTATATTCATTATTATGATGACAACAAACCCCTGGCTAACAAATCTTACTACAAATCAGAATTTTTATCCAATATATATATGATATCAAATCTGTGCTAGCCTATTATTTGCAGTTTTTATTAAAAAGTTAAATTGAGATTATTATACACTCTCTTCAGATTCCTTAATGAAAAAAAAAATTAAAGTTAAAATCTAATGAGATTTCCTGGAAGCATTTTAAAAGGCTGCAACAGCAGTAAAGTCAGCAGGCACCACACAGTGAAAGGAAGTATTTACCGATCAGAAGATGAATGCCTCTTCACCCAGAGTTTAACGGTTTTACATTATATGGATTTTTGAGAGGGGGAGAGAGAGAAGGAGAAAGCAAGAAAAACTCCAAGCCAATGCTTTCCTAATCTAAGACATCATATTGCTTCCTGCTCAAAGCTTTCAAATTCTGGTGTAAACTGACTTCTTGCTCTTGTGACCAAAATCTCTTCTCTTTCCCCCGCCTCCCTCCATCTGTTCAGGCTTGGATTTGAAAGTCCCTACCGCAGAGGAAGAAAGCCTGATCCCTATTGCTTCAGTTGTGGTGTTGAAACCCATTAATATTTCTCTGGCAGGTACCCTGACCCTGGTGCCCTTGAACATGCTTAAAAAACATAGGGTATCCCTGAGCCTTTGTCCCTGAGAGGATTAACAGGGTTGCCCTGGAGCCAGCCTGAAGGTGTTTTAATAGGTAATACGGGTGGGCTTCACAGCGGACTTCAAGCTTTGCCTCAGGCTGCCCCTGCTCAGCAACACAGATGCAGCCATTGAAATTAGGGGGTAAAGCATGGCTCTGTGCATGAGTTAGAGTGTGAATCCTTAGAATCTGGTGGAGGATATCTCCAAATACCTCCTTCTCCCAGTAGGGCAGGCAATCCAATGGAGGGTACAGGGACTAGAGACTTGTGCTGCTTCTGCCACTCACTTCTTCTCTGACCTTCGGTCGGTTACTTAAGCTATGTCTCCCTCTCTCTATTCTTCTATCCTCTCTGGTCTCTCTTATGGCTCTTTAGTTTATAAATTGTCTGAAGAAGGGGCTGTGGTGCTGTATGGTTTTGCTGTGCTTAGCACAAGTAGGTCCCAGTCTCAGCTGGGTCCTGTGGCTATATCACAGTAAAAGTAAATAAATAGATAACAGTGGTAACAATAGTTTGGGTTTTCTTTGTATGAACAGTGGGTTCCTAATGGAGGAAAAGCCTCTTCTCTGAGTTTTTTTATCTGCAAGTGAAAGTCTCTCTTTCCTCGCTCAGCTGGAGAAGATACTGCCTTTGTAAATCAGACAAAACTTATCATGTAAAATGAAACACATCTTTGATTATACCGAATACTATCCTGTCTGTAATTTACTCTTGCTACTGCAAAGGACACAACATGATTAAGCTAAGAAACGACAGACTGAACATTATGTGTCAGGATGGAAAAAGATTTTTCCTATCTAAATAGGAAGCAATCATCAAAAAACAGTGAAAACACACAAGAAAATGTTTTAACATACAATAAACAAGCCATCCCGCTGTTGCCTTATATTGTATTGTTGCTCTTCTTGCTCAGATTGCTGCAGATACTTCTCCTGTAGCCTAAAATATTCTTTATTTTTTAAAAACTACAAACTGTCATGATTTTTAATGATGTGAGTATCTTTCCTCCATAGGTACATATGCACAGTCTGCCAACTCTCCTGTGTTTCCCTGGGTGAATCCAGATTCTCCCAGTGGCATTTCTCAAACTGTAGATCTGTACAGTGTATTTTCCCAGAGCTGTTAAAAACATTGCTACTTAATAACAATATTTAACAGTACCAGCTATCACTCCTTATTTGGTATACACCAGGTGCTCTGCACAGGGGGAGAGGGTTTATCATCATGGTTTTACAGCCCAGAAAAACAGGGTGTTGCATGTGGTACCAATTTCCCCAAAACATGCTGCACAACATTCAAACAGGAGAAGGACCAACATACCATCAGCTCACATTTTATTCTTGGGCATGTTACTACTTTTGTTTCCTCTAATATTACCACTTGCACTGTGCCCTCCCAACAGCATTTCAGAGAATGATTACAGCAGAGCCAAGTGCTTTTGCAATAGCAAGCTCAGGTACTACAGCGAACAATACAAGTAACTTTCCTGATTTTGGAGTGTGACTTTGCCATGTGTGATGTTTAGTAACTTCTATCGTGTCTCTGATGATTTCTGGGTCTGGTGCCAATAACGTGATACATTCCTATCCAAATTAGCATATGATGATATTTTGTGCTAGTACTCCAATAATAAGGTCTGTTTGTTGTTTCCATATAGATGTATCTTTGACAGGAAGAGCAATTCTATAATAAGCCCAGGATGAAAAGCCCATCAATTGAATTGGTACCACATTACCATGGCAACAATATAATGCTAATGAAATTGCGTCTGTTGAACCTGGTTTATGGAACTCTACAAAACAGCCTTCACAAGAGGAGAAATCTTGTTGATTAGTAAATGTTTCAAAGCATGATGAAAACCTTAGAATCACATGTGCTGTGACTTATTAACCATGTTATCCTCATTTAATACATTGCTCTTTGTAAGAGCAATACTGCTCTCAAAAAATAAAATTATATGGCAAAATCTGTGTTTCTCCAGGTTTCAACATGCACCACAGACAGACCCAATCACCTCCATGCCCTGGTTTCACTGGGTCAGTTTGCATAGATGCATATTGAGTCATGCAGTTTTTGCTGCTTATTTAATCTCTCTTAGACTCTATAAAATACACTGTTGTAGCTATAATTTCTGTAAGAAAAATGTGGCTTAGTTTATATCAAATTATTCCACAAAAACATATCCTTTTAGATTAAACCCTACACAGAGAAGGTGTGGTAGCAGAAACACACTCTTGGCTTCCCCCCTCCTTCCTTCCCCTTTGGCAGTTTACTGACATATAGATGTGGCAGTATAGAGGCAGGGAGCCACCCTTCCAGAGGGATGGGTCTCATTCCTCAGGACAGCAGTCCTTGCTGAAGGCAAGGTTTGATATTGTGCCTGCTTTTAAACAAAAATGCTGAGCACTCAGATTTCCTGGCCAGTCGTGTCTCTGGACAGCCAAAAGGCTTCTGGGGAGTTTCCTCACCTCTCAGTGTCTGGGGCTTCAGTGTTGAGGTTTTTACAGCAGGATCTCATTTTTAGCCAATAGATAATATTCCTTGTTGTTTTCACCTTGGAAATAAAGAGTGTAGCTCATCCTATAGAGTCCATCTCCTAATTTGCCAGGTACATCAGAACAGAACAGCAGGTGTGCCAGCAAGCAATGTGCTCAGTGAGGCAAGGGGGCTACAAATGTGTGTCTACAAGTTTTTCTCCTTTGGTGGGCTAACAATACTGTCAAATAGTCACCACTGTAGTTTTGTCTAGGTATTTAGCAGAAACAATGGGAGAGAACACTGCTCATTTTAGTGAAGTCCTGATCTACATGGCACAGAAGTCAGCAGAAATCTTCATAACATTAGATTTAATGGGCTTTAGATCAGGGCTTTAAAGGGCTGTTTCTGAAAGCTCCATGATCGATCCTATTTGGAAAAGGAAGCCCTGTCTAACATTTCGTTATGCCCATGGTTTGTGGGAAAGCAACACACCGAATTTCTGAGTTGATAGAAATATAATGTAATGTAATTTCCCCTAATATATATTTTGCATTGGATGACAGTTTTATTAAGCAGAACTAATAATCATCATTATTCAGTGTAATAACCATCTCATTAGAAATGGTCTGATTTTCCATAATTTTAATTTACCTCTCAGACTAAGCTATTCTAAAATTACTGAGGTGCCTACAGTGCAGTTTTGTAAGACTTAAGCAGAAACATAAGTCGTCAGAAAGCAACCACTGACTGAGTGCTGCTAAAATAGTGATACGCCAGAGCATTGTGAGAGAAAAGGAAGTACAGAAAATTCAGGTTAGGAAATTACTATATCACTTTTTATTTTCTTACTGTGTTAGAAGTAACACATTTTGCACCCATTTTGCACAAACAATGAGAAATTGTATGGTTTCCTTCAAGCCTTGGATGCACTACCCTTTAATAAAGGATGGCTAAGGATCACTCTCACCAGAGTGCTGGTGAGGAGGAGCTGACAAGCAGAAATATTCCTTGGAGAGACCGAGAAGGAGATGAAGACACTGATCAAGTTTCATTATCCTCCAATGAAAATAGGATGTAAACTGTGACATCCAGGCAGATTACATATGTCAGGCAAGCGGATGTGAACAGCAAAATGCAGATGCTAAAACTCACCTAATAGGCTTACTCTGTGGATTATTCTCCATGACCAAGGCTATATTAACTTTTTTCTGTATGTTAACTATAGTCTACATACAGGATATAAGAAATATGCATTCATAAGTGAATCTGGGAACATTCCCAGCTGTGCTGGACTTAATGCTCTTTGATATACCTTGGAGCATCCAAAAAGCACTTTGGGTGTCATATACTTCTACAGACATCATAAATAGCACTATGGCATATACATATATAGCTTTAGTTCCAAAATTTCAAAGGCCACTTTTTTTTCTCTAAAAATGTGCTCAAAATTTTTTATATTCAAACAGAACTTGTGCATGCAAACTGCTATAGCAGCTTGATTTTGTTTTGCCAGTTCTGAAAACACATTTGATCAAAAGAGTTTTGTTGCAATCACAGAGAGAAGTAACCTCATATGAACAAGGAAGCACTTTGCAGGTTATATTCTAAAAAAGACAAATTGTCTAAAGGTTTTGTTTATCATCAGATGCTACTCTATGTAGCTCCAAGTAATAAAAAATAACTTATTTGGTTTGTTGGGGGTTTTTTAATGTTCCCCTAAAATAACACAGAAAAGGCAGTCTCTGCTGTGGAAGCACTCTGCTTACGAAATCTCTTCTCTTTGAAATTTGGAGACTTTTCCAGGTGTAATATTATTTGTTCAGCTATAAGAACATAGAGTGCAGCAGTGAAAAGCATTACACTATTATCCCAAGGTAATTTGATAGTCTGTAAATGTATTTTCCTGCCTGTGGTTCCAGGCATTATGCTCTCATTTGAGGTAATGATTTGCAGTTATTTATACAATTCAAGTTAGCCCATATTGGTTTCACCCTGAACATTTACCTGCATAGCACAAACACGGCTTATTTGTAGACTGTACAAGCCAGACTAGATCAGCAGTGCAATGGGATGCCTACTGTAGACAGCCAGCTTCTGGAGGAAGTGGTGTGGTGACTCACTGGTGGCTGTCTCCTGCCTACGTCAATGTTATCACAACCATACATCAGCATGAGTCTGCTGGACATGTTGCATTTTAAGTCTGACATAAAACTATCGCTCTGATCTGATGTGGCCAGTAAATACAGCATGGCACTTTCCAGAAGTACTTACCCTCCTTTTCTCTTTTGGCCTCTGAGTGGGATGTGAAAACTCACCTTAAATTTCTCTTGCATTTCCATTCCCCCCCAACACTGAAAACTAAGTGGTCCAGTGCTAACTGGGTAGTTGTTTTACCTCCAATGCACCCACATTTCAGGGTGATACCACTCATTTGTAGAATTTGTAGTGCTAGTGAATGTGGACACAAGACTTTGATTTTGGATGGGCTCAGAGTTCACCTCCCTTACTCTCACTTGGGAGTCTACGCTATGAGCAGATTTACATGAGGTGACAATAATTTCGTCCTGGCTCTTAACTGGTCAGCAAAGGATGGAGCACTCGGTGCTGGCAAGAAGAAAGTCTCATTAGAGAGTAGGCTGCTTTCTCTGTCCCCAGTGATACTCCTCTGGGAGCCTGGGATGAATTCAGAGGAGCCATGCACTGGTGACATCTATTGAGCTGCCTGCTCTCTGTGGGTGGGAAAATGCTCAGCAACACAAAAGATATAAAATATGATTTACACTCTCTCATTCCAGTGTCATACATTCCTGAATATCGCCTCAGTTCATATTTGATATTGGAAAAAATATTAATGTCAGGGGAGTGATTTGCAGAAGGGTGCAGTGTCCTGGCTTCAGGTGGTCAGCAGCCAGGGCAGGAACTCCCACCTCTGCCTTGCTGCTGCCCCTGTCCTCAGCTGGAGTAGACCCCAGTATGTGGGCAAGAGGCCTGGAAGTGCCTGAGGGAGGCAGGTGTGAAAGCCACAGTTCAAATAAAGCAATGGGGGACAGTAAATAGAAATTATTGTGTTGCTGGTTTCTCCTCCCTTACCTGTTCATGGTATCTTGCATACTGTTGTGACAATTCAGCCAGTTTCTTTAAAATAAAATATGAATGTTTGAAATACTACTTCTGTTATGCTGAAAATCTTTAAAGTCCTGTATTTTGAGAGAAAAATTAATACTCAACTTGTCTTTCCAGGACACAGTATCATTTAAGAACAGCAACACTTTAAAAAGTGCAAGAATCCCAGTTTACCATCCCAATGTCAGTTTATGGTAACATTTATGACATTAATATAATGGATTATGACCTTTCTTGGCTTGTCTGACTGACAGTTATTCATATATAACACAGTACTTATCACCTTGGTCCTTCCATAATAATAATCCCTTCAATTTTCTGAGCTGTGTCATCAAAACATGTACTCATAAGTGTTGATCTCATCTCTGGGAGAGTAGTACCAGGAGCTCCTTTTGAGCTTTATGTCACCGAAAATCTAGAGTAAAATTGAAGACCAATTGCAGAAAAATATCCTGTCTCTAACTTTATCACACAGTCTGCATAATGGTAGCCCTTATGATTTTAAATGATTTACTGAGTCCTGTCAAAATGATGTACCTTTTTGCATGGAAGTTATTGAAGTTCAGAAATGCCATTATTCTGTATGACTGGAAAGATCCTGAGGAAATACACAATAGATGGTGTGCTACAATTACTTACCTTGACCTCCCTATTTTTTTTTCTCGCTCTTTTAATCTCAAGATAGACAAGAATAAAATATTTTCTTTAATATGTAGGCTGAAAATTTGCTGTACAATTTGTACCTGCTTTCCTTGAGCCCATTTTTACTAAACAAGGTGTTGAAATACTGTTTTCATATTAGCAGTTTCATGTGCATCATATTTAAAAGGGAAAAGAGGAAAGTGAAAATGTTGCATGTTTCCAAAAATTGACCACTTAACAAATACTAATGATGTGGATAAGGGGAGGCTCAAAAGACCAGGATTAGACACCAAGGTCTGTCACAGTCCTGTTGTTTCCCTGTTTGCACTGAGGCTCCCAGTGGTCATCGAGATGTTCCCTACCATCCTCTGAGCAAGGGAGCTGGACTGGGACTGTTGCTGTGACATGTGAATAATGTTCACGTGGTGGGGTTGGGTCTGCAACAACAAGCCGATTATTCAACTTTATTCAAACAAACCTGGGAATTGCACTAAACACCTCACACCAGCAAAGTAGGACCATCTTCCCCTGCATAGAGATGACACCTGTGTCTCTCTAAACACAGCAAGCCGTGGGTACAGCCACAGCAGCATGCCGGTCTTTACAGAGCACAAGATGTTCTTGTGCATGTAAGGATCCTTCGAACAATAAATATTGAAAAGAATCATCATCTCTTTAAGCCAGCTGAACAATTCCACATGCCTTAGAGCCACACTGAGATAGGACACCCCCATTCAAAACAGGGCTCTGCTTCCACAGACAGACAGGCCTGCCTCTCCAGGGAGTGCCAAGGCTCTCCAGCCCTTGTTGTTTCCCTGGGGCTACACACCACTGTCATTCTGGAATAAACATCCCATCTACAGGAATTTCAAGTTCAAGCAAGAACAAACCTATAGCACAGCAAAAAGCAGCCCCGGCACGTATCTGTGACTACATCTACACTGATGCCTCTATCTTCTCCCCAGTATTTTGTCAAGAACATGACATCCTGCTAACTTTTTTTGATTTTTTGGTTTGTTTGTTTTTTTTTTTAATAAACCAGCAATTTGACAGGGTAGCTGCATGCAAGACAGAGGTAATGCTGTTCTGCGGACAGAACAGAGGTGCTCTGGTGCTCAGCTCTCACCTCCGGAAGATGCCTTCAACACTCTGAATCAAAACGGTTCATCAGTGACAGATCCGGGGCGGGTGTTTCAGGCTTGGTGCTGATTAGCAGCCATTTTCATCTCTGGACCTGGTAATTAGTTATATTCAGCTTAGAGACAAGTAGTTGGACATTTGTCACTGTTTCTGTGAAAAATGTGGGCATGTTTTCTTGGGCTATCAAATGGGACATATGGTAGCTGGATTCCATCTTTCATTAGATCTTGGGAATTGTGTCCTCCTGAGGCAATTAATTAGCATGATGTTCTTGGCTGCTAATGTTTGCTTTCAGATTTCAGTGGCAACAGAGTTGGAAACACAGATTTTGTGAGGATGGTCTAATGGTTTAGGGCGTTAGCCAAGGCCTACACACAGCTTTCTTCAACCCCTCAGCTTTTACAGAGTTCCCTTATGTATGCAGAGAAGACCTGTGGTTTCTGTCCATGTCTTAGCTTTCTCTTTGAAAAACAAATATAATTGCATTTTCCAGTTTCACATGACAGGTGTAGTACAGATTTCACCTCAACAGAGGCCAAGGCAGCACTGCTGCAGTCCTTTACCACCCTAGCTACATGATGGAGAAGCTATTCTGCAAAGCTTTTTTTTGATCCTTCTGCAGTTTAAGACAAAAACATTTATATTAGAAAATTGTCAAATAAACACATTTCTATTTGTTTACTTTCAGTTTGCCCACTGCAGATATCTGCAGGCTGTACATACCTTTATCTTTGAAAAGCACGTCTGTGGAAAAAGGCATATTGCCCTATTTAAGTGAGCTATTTGATGTAGGCTCATATATAAGGTATAGCCCCTCAGCTGGTGTCTTTCAAGATCATTTCCAAACTGTACCCTTCCTAAATCAATGTGATATACAGCAAAACCACACACTTATAACCTGTGAATACAATCCGGATATATAATCTAGACTGCTTGTTTTGCTTTTATTACCTCAATTATATTCATAATGTTATATAATTATAACAATTCATGGCTGAAGAACAGTGTTAGTTATAGCTACGAAAAAATGTCATGCCTCTTTTGAAGGGGAGTGCAAGCAAAATACAAAATATCTAGCCAGTACAGTCATACAGTGAATAACACATCCTCCATGGGGAAGAACACATGCTTTTCTTTAGTATCCATGAAACAATAACACAGGGCTGAATCTTCAAGGGGAATGGAGAGGAGGAACCTATTTCAGTGCACCAAAATGCTAGTGTCATTTTATGGATGCATTTTTTAGCACTAATGCAAATAAGTAGTTGTGTGTGTAGGAGCTCACTTAAGTGGCCACTACTGTATCTGATCTGAACTCACAAAAGGCATATTACAAAGCTGTTTGAAACAGATGTGCTCTTACCCTCCATTTAAAACAAAATTAGTCCATGTTGTTAATTTAGGTAACCTTTGCAGTCACTAATATACAATCACATATACATCATGCACTTTTTAAGCATCTATGAAAGACATTAGGCAAAAGAAAATAATGAAGATAAGAAGAATATACCACTAAACAGTATCTGCATGTTTGATACTCCTTCCTGATAGCTCATTCACAGTTAAATGGAATGAGAAAATGAAAAACATTAAATGTAGTATTGTCTATTTTCATTTGATGCAACTAGGTTTTATAACTCAAACTCTCTGAGATTGAACTCTGCCAGACAAACTTTTGCTAATTAAAAACCAACAAAAATACAAGCAGGACAGCTGAATAATTGACGGTGAATTTATCCTGTATATCCAATGTATTCATGGTATGATGGTATGCTTTTTTTATACTTTTTGCTACTACCCTTATTATCCAATGTTATCTTAACTCAATGCTTCTTCAGAATCCCTTATTCCTCCCATCAGCTCAGGCTGATCTATTTCCACACACCCAGCATTCAACCTCCAATGCTCTGACTTTCAAACCGTGTCTTTTGCAGACCACCAGGAAGGGATTTGCAGAACGCTGGCTGAAAGACGCTTATTGTGCCACTAATAAGGAAGGTTGAAATACCATTAAAATTCTGACTCGTGCTTTAAAATGCCATGAAATTTGGAATTACAGCTCTGCCTTGCATCCCTGGTTGCACAATTGCAGTTTCGTACTGCCGACGGTGCAGTATGATCACAGGCTGCCTGCAGCAGCTGAAGCACACAGGCACTTTGGACCACTGCAGCTTTTTGCTCTGGCTCCTGATGGCTTTTTTGGGAGCCTGATCTCCATTAAGGCTACAGGGGAAAGCACCAAGTTAAAAGTTTAAGCTCTGAATTACTCTGATGGTTTTACTTCAGCCCCTCACATATCGCTGTCTTTGAAGTCATAGCACCTCCCTCCATGTTCAACTATTTAGTTTTGGCCTCAAAGCTACACTTGCCTTTAAATTATCATCGGATGACAAGAGGAAAAGTAAAATGCTTAGAAAGTGTAAATTTTGTCATTCTCTTTTAAAAATTGGGGAGAAACCATATCTTGTATTTCATACTGTTCTTTTGAATCGCTGATTTGAAATGATTTGGTGAGAGGATATCACATCTATTTCATGGGACCAAGAATTTTCACTTGATGCATGCTGGTGTGATGGAATCTTAAGATCTGCTGTATAGATGGAAGTATAAGTATGAAAATTAAGATCCAAAGCAGCTGCATAAGAAAAATCATTATGATTAAAAATTGAAGAACACTGATCTACGTTATTGACTGACAATCGTAAACCTTTCATTTTACAGGAGAGCTGCTTCCAAATTTGTACATAAAAATTTTCAAACCCATTGGCTCTTCTCTGTGCAGGTTTTAAAAATGTAGTTAAATATTGTTTGCATGTTGATTATGGGGCTAGATATTGCTAGGTATTAAGCAATACCAGCATAAAAAAGAAAAGGCCCTATATTACAGTGGAATTGCTTACAGAGCTACAGACAGCCTGAAGGGAGCTGCTCTTATGGTGAATGTCCACGCATGATGTAAACCTCCTTTTTGGTGGTGGTGTTTAGTAATTTCCATAGCAGGTGGGTGTTACATTTTTAATTGATTCCTAGCAGCACAGTCTGTAACCTTCACTGATATGTGTCCATTTCACAAGATTATTGACTTTTGACATATCTTGCTAGATGTTATGAGACAGATCTTTTTTGCACGATTGATGTCTATTGATATTACATTAGTTCATCAAGGTTACAAATCGCACTGCATCGCACTACGTTTCACATTTGCTGTATCATGACAAGAGGTTTATAATATTCACTCTGGGACATATAAAATGCCTGCTACCCATCCCTTGGATAAATAATTTAAGAAATTGTTGGAAAATCATACCTAATTAGTAGGATCTGCGCTCAACAGGTGCCCTTTGATTTCAATTGTATTTGTATTTTGATAGGTATTGATTTTATGAGTAGGAGAGATGAATAATACATTTTGCATTTCTCCACTGTGCATAGCAATAATCTGACAGAAATAATGGAGGAACACTCCTGCAATGGAGGCGGCCTCTTTGGGGACCTGCATGCCTTCCCCAGGAAGCCCATGGGGCAGTTAATGGCACTCCTATGTGGAATGGCCCAATCCTTTTTTCTCCTGCTGATTTGCTGTATCATCCTGGACAAATCACTCAGCCTCTCAAAGTCTTTCCTTTTCCATCAGTAAAATGGAAACAGAGTGGTTCCTCATCAGTCCACAGATGGTCACAAGACATATGGAAAAAAGCAATAGATACATCCAAGTGGGCATTATACAAGTCCTGACTGGCACTACCACATGGAACAACTGGGCAAAGAAGGAGCCAGAAAGTGAGTCTTTCTGTGGGCACAGGAGACTCTTGTTATACCAGAACCCGTGGTGAAGCCATGTACCTGTGAGAGCAGTTCAGTGGAGGTGGGCAGCACGCAGCACAGCCCAACCCCAGAGGGCTGCTCTCTGTCTCTGCTGTCAGCAGCAATGTTCTGGTTATTTTGCCTACTCACTTTCCTGGATGAACTGATACAAGATTAATTTGGTTTTCTTTGGATGCTAATCCCTTAGAGTGAGAAGAGGGAACAAGATGAACGTTGTACCATGCAAATAACCCAGCTAACACATGCAGGCTGATATCTTCCTGAGGCAATAGCTGCTCAGCATGCAGGTCGGCAAGCCTGCTTGCATGAGTGGCCAGGGGTGAGAAGCAGAAACAGACAAAAAACACCTTTGAGATTGAAAACAAATCAGAATATATCAGTATTTACAAATACCGATTTCCAGCGTCCCAGCAGCTATAACAAATGCAGACTCTATGAGATAACCATAATTATAGAAAAGCTTTATTTTTATTTTTTTTCACCCAGTATGCCAGCTCTGATTAGAAAGGAAAACCACAGGCTCAACTGTGCAACACAATAAACTATGGCATCAAAGCAAGCATCAAAGTGGCCCCTCGGCTGCTGGCAAACAGTACAGTCATAAGAAAAGAGACAATGAAAATACAATAAGTAGAAATAGCACTTTTCCCCCCATAACATAAATACCATAGACATTCTTTTGCAAAGAGAAGCAGGATCCAACGTGACAGCTTTACATTTGCCAAGTATCATGGGAGGACTGTAAAATACATCCTCCCCAAACCAAGCCAAAGGAGCAGAACGAGCCAAGATGTTCTCGTAAGAACAAAGAAATCCCTTTTCTTAGGTCTCAGACAGTTAGCCGGCTTAAATTTGTGGGTTTTCTTTTCGCTGTAGTTTGTTTGTTTGGGTTTTTTTTTTATTTTTGTCATCATCATCTCTGTCTCATGCTATCTTCAGCAAGACGTGCCAAAATATCTACTGGTGCCTGTGTATGTAGGTGCAGTCCACTGCACTAAAACCACTTTATGGTCTTCAAATAATGGAAATTCTATTTAAGACATTTTATTAGAATATGTAACTAAAAAAAAATCTGAAGTAGACAACTGAGAGCCAGGACTGCGCAACTCTGAAGTAGAAGGATTGCTGTCACATGGAAGAGCAGACGATTCATATGCGTTTGAATCCTCAGCCTCTCACAGAGGGAGATTTCAATAATGTGTGGTAGGTTTCTTTGTGATGCTTTTCCTTTTCTCCTTTTTGTTAATATTTTACATTCTTTTAGAAGTATTACCTGCACATGAAGGCCTATACTCATATAATCATAAGTGATATGCAACTTCTCTGTCTTGCCCTTCTACTTTTAGGCAGATTTATAGAAATGAGGGCCTGGCAACCCACAGCTGAGGTGCATGGGAGCACACAGCTGAAAGTATAAGAATGGGGCTGCTTGGACATACTTTTTCCCTTTTCTCATTAAGGTTTTCTCTGAAGAATTTTTGTAGGAGCCTTAGCCAGTGAGCACCCATCACTTCTAGGTTCCCAAGCAGCCACAGCACAGGAAGAAAATGTTTAAGACTGACACACTCTTTCTTCTTATGCCTGCTGTACCCTCCCAGATGCAGTAATTTGCCCTAGTCTGTATCTTTCATAAGAGACAAGCAATACTAATTATCCTGAAGTATTTTTTTAAGAAGATGAATATTGGAGAAGTTCTTACTTATTTCACAAGTTATTCTGCTTTCTATGTAAAATGCAAAGTGATTGTAATAAGTTTCATTTTGAGGCAGATCCCTCCTGGCTAACCCCTCTAGTAAAGTCTGATTCCAGGTGAAGCCAACATGAGAACCGTATTTGCTTTTATGAATGCTAAAATGGTCCATGAATCTCAAATAGTATTGCACCCTCCGTTTTATAAATATTTTATGTGTTTTTCTTCAATAAATACATATATTTTGCTTTTTGAATCTCAGGGCCCCTTTTGAGCTGCATGGCTCTTAGAATCTTAATAGAGAAGTAGCAACATGAAACTGAAAATAAATACTTTCAACAAACAGGGAAAGTCTATATTTCACCAAGAAAAGTGTGGCTTAAAATAAAACAGACTCCTGCAACATCTAAATCCTGCATATTTTCTGCAGAGCATGCCACAGCTATTGACATGCTGTTGGTTTTATATGTCCCAGGATGCATGAATTATTACTGTCATTTGACATTTTATATTCCTAATTCCATAGCCTATAGCAACACTTACCGTCAGCTGTAGTAGACTATACCAGACCTCTGGCAATGCCTCTTATTGATCAAGCACTGCTCAATGTTTGCCTGCTCAGTAATGCAAAGACAACCTAATTCTCTAAGACAGAAAACCCACAAGTTACTGCATTTGGGATTTCTAGTCCTTTCAAGAGACTCGAGACAAGGAACACAGATTACAGCTACCTTCTCCCCCACTGGGAGGCAAACTGAGTTGTCTTACAAGCTTCAGGTACTACAAAAGAAAGTGCATTGCACAGTAATACTAACAAGAAAAGCTGGATGGAAGCTAATGAAGGGTGCTAATATGAAAACTGGGTATGAAAGGGACCTCAGGAACGAAAGAAATATTCTGCTAAGAGTCAGTGGACTTGCAGTGCCAGGCTTATTAACTTCTTGAAAAAGGACCTAGACAAAGTAAGTAACACGGAGACCCCAGAAGCAGAGAAACTATGTCAAAGGTGTTTGTGCTTCTGATTTGAAGGAAGAGAAATTTGCTGCAAGCTTACTTAGTTGAAATTCCCTGAAGACAGCAAGAGCATGATTTCATGTAAATAATAAAATAGAAACTGCAAATCACAGGGCAGCAGAGAATACCACAACTGTCCATGACCAGATGCAGTGCAGCGGTGACTGTTTCCTAGACTTAGCTAATACACACACCAACACCCTCTCAAGTCAAAGGAAAGCTGATCTACCCTTGACATGGGACAAGGCTTGTCATGCACTGCAGCTCACCACAGCAGCACATCAGCATCAGCCCCTACCTTGAGGAGCTTTTTATCACCTGCTCCCTTCTCCCAATCCACACTCTTCCTCTCCCTTCGGTGCTACCCCCTCTGACCCCTCTCTCCTCCTTCCAGGGAGCAGCCATGGCCCCAGTACGGCTCCCCAGGAGATATGGAGCAGGTCAGCAGGGAACAGGGGCACAAGGGACAGGAGGAAAGAACTCTGCAAGCTGTGGTGTTAGCACAGAAACTTCGACCCTTTACAACACATGCAGCTTATTTCACTTTTTTTTGTTTTTTAATCTCCAAGTGATAGATGCAAATAATAGCCGTTGTCAATGAGGCTCATTAGCAGCATTTTATTCTTTATTTGTTACACCTTTATACTGCTGTTATTCAAATGCGTTTTCTCCTTTGCACCAGTGCAGCTGATGTGGGTTCACCTGATACAAAGAGAAGGAGGACAAACCCTCAGTTGGAGAAAAGTGCCCCCTTGGAGGTCCTGAAGTTGGGTTTTCTGGGCCTGGCACTCTGCACTGCCCTGCACGTGTGTGTGGTGTCTGAGCACAGGGGCCTGATGCTCATTTGCCACATGCTGGGGTCCCCTCCCGAAGGTGAGGGCCACAGCTGTACTTTCCAGAGGTGATGTCTGCACCACATGTGCTGGGTTTCTGTGTACGTGCACACCAGCATGGCCATGACCACCTGCTCCACAATGTGGAGCTGGGTGGGAGCCTGGTGGCCAAGCCCTGCCAGCGGTGGGCTCCATGTCTGCATGCCCTCAGTACAGTCCTTCTGTAGCAGCAAGTGCCCTGTGTGGGGTCAGCCAGGAGACAGCTCTGACCCACACCAGTCCCAGGTGTTTCTGTCAAAGTCACGACAACGCCAAGGTAAGGGACACGTTTAGTTTGGCCAGCCTGAACCACCAGAGAATTTGTGCAAGGCTAGCTCGGCTTCTTCCCTTAGCCTCACAGCTGCCCTTCCTCAGGGTCTGGTCCCTGGGGGAACATCCTGGCCTTCTACCCTGGACAGGTCATGCTTCACACTCGAGGCACCAGTGTTCACAGTATTCCCAGGGCCAGTTGCTCAGAGACTGGAATACTTCAGTAATAGCCCATCAACATTTTCTTGCTAGGTGAGCATCCGGTCCGGCATCTGACAGTGCCCTCTCCCAGATGCTTGTGACAACCCCCATGTGGGGTGAGGACCTTCCCCTGTTCTAGGGACCCATTGGACCAAACTCTCAATGCAGATCTTGGATTTGACCCTCGCAGATTGTGGCATTGCTCCTCCCTTTGGCTGCTGAGACAGTGGCTGCAGCACCCTCCTGGCATGCTCTGCCGGTCTTCAGAAAAGGGCTTTTCCTGCAGCTATTGCTTTTTCTCCCCAGCCTGAGTGCGAGAGTAAGCCTGAACCATGGCAGAGGGTTTTTCCTGCTTGCACTGCATCTTTCTCTTCACTCTCTCCATTGTCTGACCCTTCTGCTTCCCTCACCTGTTCCACCAGTGTTCCTGCCACCCGAGGAGCCCCCAGCATCTTTGTTTCCTGGCTGTATCTCTTGGAAAGCATCATCGGGTCATGAACCATTTCTTCCAAACACTGGCTGTATCTGCTGCCTTAGCACAATGATGGAGTTGCCTATATGGTCTCAACTTGCTGCAACAAAAAGCTGCACTTCTTCAATCTATTCAGTGAGTTTTTGTTATCACTTGAAATACAGTAGTACAGCTCTGCACCCATAATGTCTTCAGAGCCACTTAACAGCACAGCTAGAGAGCACGATTCCAGTTGAGCTCAGCTGAACACAGAAGGTGACTTCTGGTGCCAGAGCACTTCATCATTGGGGTAAGGCAGACTGGTGAGGCAGGGCAGCATTTGACTAGGAAAACCTCTTTCTCTGACATCCTAAGAGGGCAGCATAGCTGTACGAGCTAAACTCTTGCTGGAAAACAAAAATGTTTTTGCTTTGTCAAAACATTACAGTGGTGATTTTGTTCCTGTCTTTTGAAGGGATGAGATTTAATGGACAGATCCATTCAGCTCCTCAGTCAGCTTGAAGAGAGCTGGTTAATAACAAAGACCATTTGCATTCACACAGTCCCACCAGCTCCCTTGCATGCATAATGCCTCTTTGGTTGACTTCTCCCAGGGAGAAAACCAGTTTCCTGCTTTGTCCTTGGAAATGGCGGAAGGTGCAAACTCCAGGCTAAATGCAGCTCTTCTCTGCTTCAGGAGACTCAGCCCACTGGCCTCACATTCCTGTGGTCAAATCTAGCAGAGCAAACACCTGGAACATGAAAACAAACTCCCAGATTCAGGCACTCAGTCATAAGAAGGACAGGGAGGGCGTTTCTGCTGCAGTTCATCATCACTAGGGTGAGGCGTCTGTGTGGGTGTGCGTACAGGCACACATAACAGTCGTCCTAAACTTTCTGTAAAGACAGTGCATCGTGTGCATCTGCACAAAAAGATTACAACTCCAGGTGAAATGGGAATTTTACAGCCCTCTAAATCCTTAACTTTGAATCTTTCAGTGTTTATGCAATTTGGGAAGAGTCTAATTTTGAATTATTGACATCAGCGCACTTTACTGAGTGAGAAGGACTAACTCCTACTATGGTTTCCTCTGAATCCTCATATGAAGAAACAGAATTATTACATTTATGCAAACACTGGGTGCAGTGTTTTCAATAGAACAAAATGCCTTTAAATGAAATACTTCATATAATTTGATTTATTTGTAGTCCTGCTTCTAAAGATTAAAAACATCTACAGTCTTCCCATGATCAATAATCCAATTTTTAAGGGGCTGTTACTTTAATTATAAACATATAAAAGCAATCCAAGTTACTAAAACCCTATATACAGACACACTGTAAAAGCCGAACTACTTTTTACCCAGCAGGAAAAAAAAAAGACATAAATAGGTCTGAAATGTTGCAGACATAAATATTTTGGACAGACAAGAAAAACCTCTGAGAATTTGGGACCATAATCAAGCCCCTTAGCAGACCATTCCGTAAACCACAGCCCGAAGGACCCTGTGGTGGGTCCCAGTTGTGGAGTGGGACGTTGGAAGGACGCAAAAGGCAGCACACCTGCTTTGCCCAGGGGCCATTCACCTGGCACCATAAACAGGTTACAAAGTAAAAATGGCTTCGTAGGTGTGCCACAAGCATTCAAAGCTTCTGTGTGCAATGGGGTGTGCTTCAGCTGACAGACGAAAAGAGAGAACACGCATTCCTTCTCTGTCTGCAGCCAGATGGGCATTTTTTCTCTCTATTTCTATCTCTTTCTGCCCACCTCCTTCATCCCTCATCCAAACTCCATAAGCTTCCTATTACACCAGAGTTTAAATCCATTTGTGTTAAACTATTACTGTTGTAGATGCTCTTTCTATCTTCCTGCTGCTCAGTAGGAAGTAGACTTAGTGGTGCCACCCTAACTAATGAAGATTTATTTAAGAACAGCTCAAACGCATTAAAAACCAGTAGCTTGATCCCACAGTCCTGTTCTAAAGCCTACAACCTCCAGCCCTAATCGATCATTGTGGTGTCCAACAAAGTGCTCTTGGCAGACCCAACACTGTCTCAGATGCATTCTTACATATATTAGTTGCATTAAATAAATTATTATCACTGCACCAAACTGCCTCCTGGCCTCATCACACGTTAAAATTTCAGGACCTGCTTGGGGCTCACCCTGCATTGCTGACATCTATGAAACTACCATCCAAAGAGTCACCCAGAGCCAGACACTGCAGTCAGGCTCATGCAGCAGCTTGTAAGCACAACTGTATTTTTAACATCCCAGAAACAGTTACTGCGTCATCTCCCTTTATGGCTTTCCTGGAATATTCTTTATATTCTTTGGTTTGTACAAAGTGCTGCGTCTAGGATGATAACTCTCCCTGCGCAGATTGGATGGGATATTCCTGCCCTGTGAGGAACACATGGCCTTCCTCTTAAACATAACATATTGATTTTAAAATTGCTTTGATGACTAGGAAAGCAAAGCACAAATTGGAATCAGTGCATTTATCAGAGCTCTGCTCTTTGTGCGAGGGCAGACGACGTTTCTGATTGCCAGAGGACAAGCGTACTGGTCTCTCCAAAACATGAGGTAAAGATTTACGCAAGATGTGCTCTTAACTCTTGTCCTGCCCAAGTCCAGAAGTCATTCTCAACAGGTTGGAAAACACCAAGCCAAACTCAAATCTTACCTTAACCTGTCTTTTTATGAAGGCTGACTCATCACTAGCTCTGCTTTCACTGTCAGTAGTAGGGCAAAACTGCTCTTTCACAAGGATGATATTTACTCCATATTAAAGTTTATTAGGCTTTAGTTTTTTATAAGGCAGCAGCAATTAATTGCATGGAACATGTGTTTTCATCATCCCCAGCTGTAACTGTTAGAGGGTACAATGAGAGAAGAGATAAGGTGTAAACACCCTACAAAAATAATCTCTGGGCTTTGATATGGATGTATTGATTGCAGTCACCTGGTTATCATCAAAGCTTTATGTGAAAGTACTGAATGTATATTTTATTTTAAACACTTAGCTCCTCTAAATCACAATCACTGATATTTTTTTCTTTGTGACAGTAACAAGACACATTAGCTAGCTCTCCTCTTAAAAAAAAAAAAAAAACAAAAAAAAACCCAAACCAAACCAAAAAAAAAAAAAAAAAAAGGACTTACAGCCCAGTGTGTGGCCAGATAGGACATTACTTCATCTTTTGTCACGGTCTGGCAAACAATAAAACTGCTGAGATTTAACTGGGAACTGGTGCTAACTCATGTCCCTCACAGACCTTGGGCCAGCTGAGTGTGGATGAACATCAGACAGAGCCTATGACCAGCAGCAGCTCATCAGGGCAGCCACGGGGCGGCCATCAGACACCGCAGAGCTCCCACCAAGGTAAGAGGGAGGAAAACTCTTGGAGACAGCACTGGGGAGGCAGGGGGAGGTGGGGTTTGCTCCAAAAAAACCCCACACCTACCAAATCATACTGAGCTCCTGCCTGAGGAACATACTGAAAGATTAAGAGAATTAATTATTGAGCTTACTCATGTTTATTCAATCTTCCCTTTTGTTTTCATTTTTCTACTACTTTTTCATCTCTCTTGCTTTTCATCCTCTTGTCTGCCTTTGCTTCTCTTTTCTTTCTGCTTTTTCCTATTTCTTCCCTTCCTCTGCTGTTTCCAATCATTCCCTTCTGTGCTTTTCCTCTACCTTTTCCCTTTTTTCAAGTGTCCTGTCCCTCTCATTTGCTCCCTGCAGGAGAGGAGAGGTGGGCACTGCTGTAATTTAGTGCTGATTCCTTATCTAGGTTGGGATAAGCAACAAAAAAAAAAAAAGAAAGGAAACGACACATATTTTGTTTGAAAAATGTCACAGGTCCTTTAGGATCCTGATTCAATTCCTCCAAAAAATAAATCAATTTCAATTTTTAACAGGCATCAGATCACAACTCAAGGTACCTCTCCTTGAATGCAGTAATGAGTCAGCTAGTTCTAGAAACTGTGGGATATAGGAAACATTTTACCAGTTATTCATGGGCAATTCTGCAAAATTCACCACAACCACTATTTAGTGAGCTCTATCACATGGACTTTGCCATTGTTCAACCCTCTTGTTTTTACATACTTATTCCAACACTGAAAATAAAGACATCTATTTACTTAAGCACATCTTTCTGAACATTTTTAAATGCAATAAGCTCTTCATTTTCTGCCTTAAGTCACACCAAGGACAAGGCAGTAAGAGCTAACAAAAGTTCTTACAAAAACATTAGAGGTACTGTAGCACTGCTATCACATTTATAATACGAGATAGTATTCTACACCTCAGATTTAATGCACACAGAATAGTTACAAGTACAATGGCATTTCGAAAACAACATTTAGAAGCATGAAATTACAAGTGTACTGACAGTTTTTTATGTGCTTCCTTATAGCACAGGAGCTGCTGCTCTTTGTCCACCACATCCTTTGTGTCGAAAGCAGCCCAATACTAATAAATCTCAAATACACTTTTGAGATTCATAGCAAGAGCTGCAACACCCAGGTGGAATTTATAAACATGTCTTATAATTGTTTCTGTGCCATGCTAGAGCACAGACAGAAGGAAAGGTCTCTTTGCCCTGTTACTGGGCATCATAAATGGAAGTAGCTTCATTCCTCTGCCTGGGATCTCATCTGTGATATGTGCAGTTCTGGCTGGACTTGAAAGGGACCACTTTCCCAGCCCTTGCTGGAGCAGCCCTGGGCAGCACCACATGCCACTTGCAACCGGTGGAGATGGGACAGCCCTGCAACACCTTCTTCTACCTCATTTAGGGAACCAAATATCTTTTTAGGACACTTACTGTAAATATTGATGAGTATTTATGTAAGGGAGCAGCGGGGCTTTAAAATCTGGCAGTACCTAGACTTAACAGGACTCAAATCTGCTACACAATTAAGATTTGGGGGTAGACTTTTTTTTAGGCATTTACATAACCTTAGAAAGTGCTTTGCTCAGAGCTGTCAGTCAGAGAGGTTCCACACCCAATGTACAATGTTTGGATATAAAAACTAGACCATACTGTAATAAACAGGTTTTTTCCTGAACTCATTTCACGTAATTGGGCAGGAATCCCGAGATACTGGAGGCTTGAATCCTGCCTGGAAGCACAGTGCTGGGCAGGGAGGGTGCTATATGGGTTACACTACTGGATTGTGACTCTGGCTCCTCAGAACAATTCCCTCTACCTTTCTCCACCCACCTGGCAATCTGGTGTCCCCAGCTTTTCCCTGAGGAGCCAGTTAACCCAGAGAACTGCAAGGATTTATTTAATGCAACAAAAGCTTTTGTTTTGTGAATATCAGGCTTAAGTCATTTTATGGATATATCCTCTGGAAATAATACTCAGATTTCCAGAGCTTTAGAGTAGCTATTTGGAAATTCATTGGTAGAAACATTGAGAGTTCCTAAAGAGATAGGTCCTTAGGTGTAGTTTCTTTAACTGAGACCTTCCTGACTCAGTGAATTCCTGCTCTCATATACTAAAGGTAATACTCAATTTCTGGGGAAAAAAAAAAATTCACTGAATTTTTACAATTATTAGTATAAATGTTTACCACAGAAAATAATTTACTGGCTTCCTCAGTTTCCTTCCATTAAAACCCTCTTACACCACACTGTACTTTATGCATATACGAGAGAAAATCCAAGGTCAAAAGCACAGGGGCCTGCTGATGCTGTTGAGCCCCATCCCTTCAGCGGGGCAGGGAGGACCTGTGCTGCCCCAGGAGCTCGGCACAACCTCCCGGAAAGCCCAGCTGCTGCTGCACTGCTCATGGGTGCCATCCCTGCCCACCCAGGACAGGCCTTAGAAGAAACCTTCCTCCACAGCAACAAGCAAGAGGGCTGGAGCACTGGCCATCCCCGAGCACCACGTCATGCCCTTCTGCCTCCCTGCAGAGCCACAGTAAGGCAAAGCAGTGCCGATCCTCAGCACTGCACCCTGAGGTGGTGAGCAGAGGCATGGGAGAAACCCAGGTGGCCATGGCACTGGCGTTTGAACATGAGGTTATATGTTATTTTTCTGAGGGATTAGGTTGTATCTGTCCATTCCAATAATCCTTCACCCTGACCACTGAAACTCCCTGAGCTCCCAGGTGTCCTGGCCCCAACTGACCCACCTGGCCCTCCTCCTTCCATTCACCACATACACCTTGTGTTCAGCAACGTCCGGCAGTATGCACAGAGCTGTTGTCAAGAACTTTTCCTTCCATGGGAAAGCCATTTTTCTCCCTTTTCCCTTCAGCTTATAAAAATAAAAAGAAATAATGGAAAATAAGGGGATTGTGAAGTTACAAATTTATCACCTGCACGTTTATCTGGGAAAACATTCTCACCCAGCACCACTTAGACTTCCTCTTTGTTGTATAGGTACTGTGCATGACCCTGTGAGATGCTCATAGTACGTTTCATACTGCCAGCTTACTACAGCATCCAACTCCAGGCAGTGCTGGACTACCGCAGTACCTGCATTCATGTGTGCCTGCACACACGGGTACACACACTGACTGTAAAACACAGCTGTTATTCTTTAAACAAACATGTTCAGATTGCACAATATTAACGGAGCATTTTTTGCTTGAAAAAAGAGTCACATATTTTATATCCTTTATCAATCATGATGTCTAAATTTGGAGCATCCAGTAGCATACTCACTGATTTCTCAGTCAGCTCTTGCCTTTTCATTTTGACAGTATTTTTCAACCTCGATACTGAGCGGAAGAGCAAGTCATGATCCGACATGTTAAAAACAAGAGCCACTTCTTATGTGCCCTGTGCAGCAGAGCTACCACTGCTGTGGGGGCAGCCCAACAGCCCGTGGGGACAGCCCGACAGCCCACAGCCCTCACACAGGCAAGGCTCCCACAGAGAGGAGTACAGTTGCATGTCCCTAACACTATCACACCAGCCTTGCTTTTTAGGGACAGGCTCTGCTGCATGGACAGCATTTGGATTTTTGTTGTAAAAGAAGATAAATGGCTCAAATACTGATCTTCCCAAAAGCTGACTATAATAACAGTAAGTCAAATAAATCAGCATGTTTTGGTATTCTATAGAAGGTATGTTGAACTATCAAAGTATGATAGCTGTCTCTCTTCCAAGGATAGCCAGGTGATCATTCTTCCCATATCTCAGGGTAGATAGGAATATTCATATCCTTATACTTGTGCTACATATGTAAGCTTTAAAGTCCTTTTTGAAATGCTGAAATCAAAGTTCTAATCAAGCTGGCCCAACCCTCAGAGCTGTTACAGCCAACACTCAATACCACAAACTCAGGGGGATTGCCCTTCATTTAGACTGCTTTAAGAAACTTTGGTTCCCATTTTTTATACTGTCCTGGCTTTCCCCCACTTGCAGCCTTGGCACAGGGAGCAGACAGAGCAGTGCAGGTTGTAGCACACTCCTGTTCTTGACTACCTGAACACAATGCAAAAGTGCAGGAGCCTGCAGCAAGGACCTGCCTTGAAAGAGGTTGGTGTGGAATTTGTCACCAGATATAGGAAGCTGAAGAAATTTGGCTTTTACCCTGCAGGAGCTCTGACACAAAATATCTAGAAAAAGGGCAATTTAGTAAATCCGTAGTAGATCAAATTTAGTAGATCATCATTTTCATCATTATTTTCATCTCTTGAATCCTAGCAATAGCTTGAGCAGGTTGGAAAGAGCTTCTCTGAGAAACAAAGAGGTTTTGTCCTGTAGAGCCACAGCCCAGTGAGGGCAGACTCCTCCTATTACCCCTGGGCATCAGGTCCAGGCCACCCCACATCATTGCTTCCCCTGCCTCTGTGTCCAGAGTATCTGCTGCAAAACGCTTCACCAATTTACACAGGCCTCAATGTCTGCCTGAGTCTGGACATCCAAGAAGCATCAGGAATAGAAAAGATTGTGATATTTAAATTTGTTAATAAACAAAACAATACATGGCAGCAATGTTCCAGCTGGAAAATAAAACTCACAGCTGGAGCAGGCTGGCAGGGCGGTGGCTCTGTGCACATTGCAGCCTCCACCCTGCCAAGAGGGAACTCGGCAGCTGCCCGTGCCTCTCCTACAGGAGCCAGCTCCGACCTGCCCATGGCAGAAGGGATGCTACAGCCTGGCCACTGCCCTGCCACCACGGCAAGCCATAGCTGCCCCTGCCTTCACCGACTGCATTATTTCCAGCCATTAAAGCACTGCTCTGCAGGCCTGGATTTTCATGTCAGGATCTATGAGATACAGAATAACCCTACAAACCAAATTATATGGCTGAGACTCTCTTTTCCCACCTGGACAGAAACAATTTTGACCCCTGCCTGTTCTTTAACAGTCTTTTCCTACAGGTGAGTGACCCACAGCGCTCCACCTCAATTAACCACGGCCCTTGGCTTTTGGTAGCAATTTGTTTTCAATTACCTCCTTCAGACAAATCTGAATAATTACCACCACTTTTTTTCACATTTCTTTCTGATGTCAAGTGTGTACCAAAGTGTTCACAGTGCATCAACTGTTGATCCTGCAAAATTCCAAAGAAAGCATCAGTTGCCCCTGATGAAGACCGGGGCAGCCCAAACCCTCAGTTGCTTTGCTTGGCACAGATCCGTGGGCACAGACAGAAATTTCTCCCCAGTGAGGAGTGCAAGTCTGAGTGCTGCAGGGCCACCCTGGTTTCAACTCTGCTAAGTCAAGGGGAAGCACACACCTACTAACAAAATCACTCCTGCCTGGAGCTGCAGTGCCGGCAGGGGAGCGGCAGCAGCTCCTGTCCCAGCTGAGCCTTGTGAGATGCCGACTGCTCCCAAAGCAAAGGGTACCCACAGGGGCTTGGGCACATGCTGCCCTCCCTCGCTGGAGCCTCTCCACCACTTTAAGGCAGCAGGAACCAGACCTAAGTTGATCCTAGTAGTAGATCTTCCAAGGTAGGGAAGGGAAGAAAGGAAGCTGCAGCACACTATGGATCCTAATTGCATTTGCTCTGCAGGCTCTGAAATGTCAGTCAAACAAATACGCCATCGCCTTTACTGCTCTGCAGTTGCCATTTACTATTTTACTGGGAAATTGTCCAGGAAAAGGATACTACCTAGAAGGGACTATTATGCCAGCACTGGAAACCAGCAATATTTCTGAACGACCCCATGGGCCCATTATCTATTCCTACACTGCAGAAAGACAAGAAGAGCCTGAGTGAGCCAATTTGTGTTTGTGGTAGCAATTGCAGCAGTAGTGGGGATGGAGACAGCCCAGGACCCAGCGGGCACATCTGAACTGGTGCACGCTCTGGAGCTATAACAATGCACACCAGAGCAGAGCATGATTCAGTGAGTGAGGGGGAAAAATACCATCTTAAGATGAGCTCTTTTACGAGCCCGAGTTTCGTTACACAACTTTATCAGAGTTTATGAGGACTGGAGAAAGCAATATGAAAAGGCACTCTCCAGCACACTGTCTAGCTCTATCAGTCCACAGAACCAGTAATTCCCAAGAGATGCAGATAATATGGGGCAGACAGGTTTGCTGAAGTGACAAAGCCACCTTCCTCAGGAAGAGCCCCACTAAAACCATCTTTTTTTCTCTAGCAATGACTCTGCCCTAAAAGAGTTCAATTCCTGCTGTAGGGAGCTCCTTAATACCTAATTACCACTTTGCTACACTAGGAGTGAGCATTTGAGATACTTAACATGCAGAATCATTCTGAATCACCCCATTTTACCACTACTTTATTTTTCTTCCCAGTCAAAAAAGCATACCAAAGGGTGCATAGCCCACTTCTCCTTACTGTAATTCCCCTCCTGCTCCCACAAAGAAACATGGATTTACCTGGACCACATACCATTGACTTATAAGCAAAGTTCAGTCTGTCTGTCCTTCCCTCTCTTCAGGTAGCAAGTACCAGCAGGCAGTTTCAGACCTACTTACAGATTCAACCTCTTTGAGCAGGAGGAACACGGTTGTGTCTGGCACAGGTGAGGAGGAAACCATCCATTACCAAAAAGGGCAACTCCCATCCCCTAGAAATCAGCTTAGCAAGGAAAACCTGTGCCCTTCACAAAAGCTCCTGGCTCACTGTTTCCAGAACATTCAGCAACCATTTTATTTCTGACATTTTTTGGTTTTCGTCACATTGTCTCTGGCACTGAAAGCACTGGTGGATCAATGCTCGGTTCAAACTCTTGTGTCAGGGCATCCTGTCCGTGGCTCTGGGGCAGCACTAACAAGGCCACACAGTGCCCTGCAAGCAGGGGAGAGGGTCGAGGTCACCACCAGCAGTGTTGTGGCTGCTGTCTGGCACAGAGATGGCTGTTCTGCTGCAGTCTGGGGTCTGTGTTCACTGCATCACAGGGATGTACACCATGAGCATTTCGTCCCTATCTTATTCTTTGCACACTTTGTTGGCTCTAGGTATGGTTCCTGCAGATATACCAGCTGGATAAATATTAACTTTTTTCATTTTAAACAAAAAAAATGCCATGGTTTATCACCCCTTTCTCCCTCTCTGTCTCTCAAAGGGGATTTCTTAAATTCACATGGGTTACGCATTTTCATTAACCACATTGGCTGCAGTAAACTATGTTTGAGTCATCATTTAGAGAAGTGAAGATTTAATTTCATGGTGGAATTAAGGGTGACATTTCCTTTTTATTTATACTACACCAAGGATTAATAAGGTTACTATAACCTTAATCTTTGATAGCTCAACAATAGAATACTCCGGGATTACTGCAAAAGCTGGATTTTAACTCTTTTAATCCCATTATTGTTGATAACCTTATCAACACTGTGCCCCACCATAAAGGTGGAGTAGAAGAATATCAGACTCTACAATTCCTTACCATGGAGCAGCACTCATAGTTTGAGCAGAAGAGCCAGAGACAGTTGCTTGGTTGATGCCTGCAGTGAGGTTCACAGTTTGCAGTAGGGCTGCAATGCTGCTTTTAAAATCCTTCTCAGAGATCTTTGCCAAGAAAAACAGTGGTCCAGTGGCATATGTTGGCAGAGCAATGCAAGGTTGCTCTAATTCCCTTACTTTGTTTTTCCCTCCTCCCATGCGACAACTACTCCAAGAATCAGACTGCCAGTCTGGCAAGTTGAGATCCAGAAACTTATTGCTAATTACCATGTTTACAATTCCCAACCTGTCTGTTGGTGCCAACAATCAAACTGCATCCTCTTGAGTGCACCAAAAGACACTTGCTGGCAGTAGCTTCCTAAGGTTCCAGGCTGGCTACATTAATTACTGTTAACTTAATTTTTGTGTATTGAGAAGCAGCTTTAATTAGTGATTCCATGGTTTAAAATCATCCTTTTATGAGTTTCAAGGAATAGCAGTTAGACTTACAGACTACTTACCAACCTACATATCTTTTATTTGGAAACACAAGTGATAGTAAACTTATATATGGCCTGACAAATAAAATAGGCAGAGGTTTAATAAAAATCTCACCAGGAAATGAAAGGTTATGCCTTCCCTTTGAAGTAAAATAAGCCGCTCTAAAAAGGCAGGTTGGATATTTTTTATCATCCTCAGTAAATATTTGACTGGACAGAATAAACCACATTCTGATGGTATATCACTGAATCAAAGCATTTAATGAATTAAAAGAAAAAGCATGTATTTTATGAACTCGGTGAAAGAGAGCCCAAACTCAAATAACTGCAGGGCAGAGACTGAGCAGAGAGGATCCAGTTTGTGCCCTGCAAGTTCTAGTCCAAAGCTCCTGAAGGCCATCTGACTACTCAGTTGGGATCCCCTTTAGCAGAGCACATGCTTCTGCCCCACCAGAGTCAGTAAAGCATGCTGTGCCCTAAGAGCAGCACCTCTCAGCAGTCAGGCTGGGCTGTGAGGGCTTGGGGACTTGCATGGACACCCCAGGAATCAGCAGGAATAGGGCTGTGCAGGACACAGGAACAGGCTACCCACTAATGTTCTGTGCCCAGGGCCCATGCTTGTAGAGCCCACCCAATGCCCACAATTCCCCTCCACAGCAATACATTTCTAACCTGAATTTTCTAACCTGGCAATGACATTCAATCTCCATGATGCCATGGGCTTAAAAAGTTGGTCAGAAACTGATGAGAACTGCACTACACTGCCTCTCTGAGGATGTTTTATTCTATTCTCTAGTGGATGTGGAACTACAAGATAGAGAGCAGAGCTAGCCAGAGCTCTGCCCCCCGACATGGCTTGGTGCTCCTGGGGTGGACAGGCTGATGGCAGCAGCACAACGCTGATCTCAGTCAGTGCTGCTGGATACTGGCAGCATGCAGATGCCAGTGCAGCCAGTGTCTGTGCTGTGTTGAGGCTGCAATCAGTCTCATCTCTTAGGGGCAGTTTGGATAGTCACAACCATCTGAAAATTGACAGTTTTAAGAGGAACCCTGCATTCAGGCTAGAGCAGTATCATGCCCATATCTGCTTATAATACTACTAGTCCTTCCTGGCTGTGTAAGGATAGATCTAGGAGTCTGATTTTAGGCCCCTTTTCCTAAAACTTGGTCTAACTAATGCAATAAAAAGCCATGGTAGGACTCTTTTCTGCCCTGTAGCAGATTCTCCACCATCTCACTGAGTCCCAAGACACCAGCTAACTTCCCTGCTCTCCTGGGCAGCATTTCTCAGGCTGCCAGCCACTGCCAGGCTTCTGCTCTTGCACTGCAGTCCTGCTCTGTGAGGTTGCAGTGGGCTACTGAGAAAAAGATAACCCAGGGCAAAACTCAAGCGTATGAAAGGTAGCATGGGGTATGGGAAGTAGAGCCAAAGCAGGGGGTAAACCAAGGAGACAGACACTAAAATCAACAGGCATTTTCACTTACAAGGGGAAGAAGGGAAGGAAAATGAATCAGTGCTCCCAGAGGAGGCAGTCTGGATCTGCTCTGGTCCTAAAGCAAGACAGTGGAAACAGGCATTTCAGAGCAGTTCATTTACACAAGGTGTACTGAGTATGCCAAGCAAATTACCAAAGGAGGCAATAGACCTGCATCTCAGAGAATGGTCTAAAAGGAGTTACATTGGCACTTTAGAGCAAAGAGAGATTCGAGGCTCTGAAAGCAAGCAGCAGTATACAGGGACACATGGATGCAGCTCACGTGGCCCACGCTATTGATGTGTTTTCCCTCCCCAACCCAGCCTGCTCAGCTTGATTACTTACATCTTGTATAACTTATAGACATAGTCTAAAGAGAGTCGGCCAATTTCCACTCAATTTATAATTTAGCAAGCAGAGAAGCTTGATTCTTCTAATTTACATAAAACATACATAAAACTGAACACAAAACAGCTTTAGAGCATATGGGCAAAGTACACGAAAGCCACAGAGAAAAGGAGGAGTGGAAAAGGACATGGAGCAAAAGCACTGTCTGGATAATGCTTTGCTAAGGGGTTCTGAGTACTTTTTTTATGATAAATATCTCACAGACAAGCAAGTTTTCATTGTCACAGGCACGTATTGGCACTGCACCTCAGCCTCGTCACTGGACGATCAGCCACACAGGCCTATCTAACCAATGCCATAACACTGGATGGGGCTTTTCTATTGCATCTTGCTTTTTCTAGGTAAAGAAATATTGTTGAAAACCTTCTGCAACAATATGGCAAGAAGGCATCAGTGTGCATCAAGATAGTACTGCCTTCCTCCCATTCCCTCTTGGACACCTCCTTTTCTCATAAAGAAAGGCAGGGAGCTCCCACCCTGCAGATAAACCCAAGTCAGCATCCTACTTCCCAGGGGAGCAGCAATGGGGCTGCACTCTGTGATGGTTTCACTCAGGCCTTCCTGGAGACCAGTTTGTAACCAGGAAGGAACTAGGAAGGTGATAATTATGACCATTTCTCCTGCATCCCTCCTCTGTGACTGCCGGGTTCTGACAGAGCCAGTGAAGGCATTCTCTGAGAGGAGACACCACTTGCCAAGTGCCAAGTGCCTCCTGTGGCACGGTAGGCTCCAAATCATGCCTCTCTTCCCCGTTTGCCTGAGGATTCATCCTGGGTACTAACAATAGACTCCATGGAGGCTGGTGGAGCCCAGGCTGCCTCACCAGCTTCTGTCTGAATTCAGTCATTTCCAGTAAGCAATGTATAAATAGATGCTGCCTCATTATTGGTGTATATTGTGCAAAGGGTTTAGCCGGGGATGAAGCTTGTCTGCTTTCCTTTTATGGTTGAAAAGCGGGATCCCAGATCCTTTATGTGAGATCTCTGCACATGTCAATCAAACCACACCAGGAGGAAGATTTTGTGCTCTTAGGTCCATGTTAAATGGCAGCCACATGGCCATGGGAAACGCCCATGGGAACAAAATGCAGCTCTGCACGTGTGCATGTATGTATAGGCACATTTACACATATGCACAACAAAACCAAATGAAAACAAAATTCTAATGGTTGCAGCCTAATTTTTCTATTCCTTTTCAAACCCCAAGATGAGGTTGTAGTCTGAGCTACTCTGACACAAATCTCACTTGATATTGTTATAAACCACTGATTTAAACTAATGGAAGAGTTAGCCTCTGATTTAAAAAGCAGACCTTAGCGCCTGGCCCAAGGCCTGAGCCTCTCAGCCCTGCAGTCTGGCTGTAGTGCATTGATACTTGCCAGCTAAATTTGATCATGAACTCTAGTGAAGGCAAGTTATCGATATTTCAGAAAGCCATTCCTCACACTTCTGAGCAGCAAACGGCCCATCACTAAGAAGGCCAAACCCTTGTCAGCATGAGCTGACTTATATGAAATGAAACACTGACCTCACTGCTAGCTCCAGAGTTAATCTCGGAAGAGAGATTTTATTAGAGAAAGCAGAGCTATTGTTCTGAGCCTCTCTACAGGGCACATATTTAAGTTTTGCATCCAGGAAATGTGAAATACTTTAAATAGAGTGGTATTTGGTAAAAATTAAAACCTAAAAACTACAGTATTTTGTGGGGGATTTATGTATTTGGGTTTTTTTTCTTGGATTTCGCATCACGCCCATTCAGCATCCTTTTCCTTGATGGAGTTATTCCTCCCTCTTTACCAGGGAGGTTTGAGCAGAGCAAGCAGCACCACCTCACTGCAGCTCCAGCAAAGGAAAATTAACATGTTTATGTTCATTTCTAACTGAGAGTCTGGACTGGTCCTGCCTTCTCCACTGGTAAGAATTTACATACACAGGAATGACAAGCACCTGAACAAGGAGAGCAAAAGGGAGTGGGGTTTGCCTCTTGATTCCTAGACCAGGACTTGCAGATCCAGTTTTCACCAAGAGGCTCTATGATCAGCTGAAGGCAAATGGATTTATGTTATCACATGTGCAATAGACACATGATGTGACAGCCACATGATGTCATAACACAACAAAGGACAGTGAGTAGTCAAAAAGAAAAGGATTGTACTGAAACCTTGAAAGGAATTATGTTATTGTCTTCTGCTTAACTCATACCTCGGCAAACACACAGGGAAAAAAGTCTCTTTCTTAAAAACAGAAAATTCACCACCTCTTAAATAGAGGTCTGAGAAAGCTTCCACTGCTCTCCTCTATGGTTCAATTACTAGAAGATTAAATGATCCTGACATTTCTAAAATAAAAGATGTTGAGAAAGAAAATCCCTTCCATCCCATCAAATCTTTTGCACGTATCATAAACAGAAAGGGAGACAGCCAGGCAGTGGAGGAAAGTAGGGGAACAAGAAACATTTTTTCCCATAGTGGTCATAACAACCAGGGCATCAAGAATGTAATAACTGTTGCTTTAGTAAAACATCAAGTAATAACCTGTATAACTTTGGATTTCAGGATAATATTTTATGGCAACTTAATGAAGAGGTAATACAAAATACATTTAGTGGAGTAACCAGGTAAGTTATCTCCTGAAGAATGATTGTTAAAGGATGAGTTTCCAGATCGTGTGAAGCATTAGTGTGAAGCCTCCATGCTCTTACTATTTCCTACCTAACTTAAAGAAATAAAATAAATCCTTTATAATGCGTTAATTAGTGATGTCTTTTTATTTGAATTTTCTATCAGCTTCTTGTTAGAAGAATGTGAATACTTGCAAAGCTATTACTATCAGATAATCTAAAAGTAGTCATATGAAACCTACATTATCTATGTAAATGCCTCTGTAAGATGCAGCGAGATGGTTCTTTTTTTGGTAACAGGCTGCACAATTGCATACTGTACTGTTCTGGTTCAGAATGTTCCTCTTTCTCCAATTAGAGAAGACCAGTCCCATGTTGATCACTTTATCTTTGATTGCCAGTGATTTAAAAGATAGGCCTGACCTGTGACCATTAATAAACTTTGTGATGTTGTCCTGATTTAGTAAGAGAACCGCTAATTTTCCAAACAAGGTTATGAATCAGCAATTGTCAATATCAAAGAAAAGACAGGTATATTTTTCCAACATTTCATGCCTAATGAAATTATGTGAAAGGGGTGTACACTGCATACAACTCAGATGAGCTGATATAGAACAATACGATGGTGACAACTGCCCCTGAAACAGATAAAATTTACTTAATCTGAAATACTCTAGAGTAGCTTGGAAAGTTTAGGTTACCTCTTATGGGCCTACCTCTTTGTTTCAGTGGTATAAAGTGTTGGGGAATTATCAGAGCCATTTCAGCTCCATGGAGGTGTGTCACAGCAGTCAGAGGCAAAAAGGCCTCCCCAGGTGGCCCTCCAGCCCTCATAGGGTGACTACTGCCTGCCATGTCTTGTCTAAGGTAATTTTATATCTCTAAGGCAAGGGCTTTCCTGCCTGGACATTGTTCCATTACTTTATATCATTCCCACTGGCTAGAGGGGTATTGGGTTCACTGAAAGGGAATGTTTCTTGATAGCCATGCTGCATTTTCTCCATACATAGCTTAAGGTCTGTTTGCACACACCAGGCTACATTGCTTTCCTGTAGACAGGAGAAATTCTGATCGCTCCTGATATCAATGGAAAATTCCCACTGGTTTCTGTAGGAGAACGATTTCAAAAGCATGATGCTCATTTTGTTAACCTATATGGGCATTATTATGTAATTTTGGCTAGGTATGTATATTCATACATATATATATAAACCCCTGCCCTTCAGCTATATATTCAGGGCTCTTATTTTTCCCATCAATCTCCCTCTAGTTTCTGGAACATTTCACCTAATATTCTGTTGGCTGCTTTTAACTAAATACTGTTTTTCCAGAAAGCAAACTACCAAACATCTGTGATGTTCCAGACCTGGTTTCAACACTTCTGGTGCATACTCCGAGCGCCACACTGCGATACCTCCTCGCCTACAGTCCCTGGTGCTTCACCTCTCCTCTGCCCTCTGTCTCTGCAAAGCTGGGTCACATCTACCTTCTACCATCACCTCCTAGACTCTTCTCTCTACCTTCCTCAGGATCCTGTCTGTCCTTTGGTGTCAGACTCTTTCCATCACCTCTATGAATTCTGGCTTGGTTTTTCACTTTTAGACTACTTATTTTTGGCCTGTCATTTAAATTTCTTTTGAGTCATTGTTATTATCGAGCCAACTTTTATAAATAGCTCTAAGCATTGCAGGTATGTGATAATCAAGTCCTTTGATTTTTGAGCAATTTGGTTACTAAATGATAGCAATAAAAAGCATGCAATCATCATGGGCATTAGCCCAGGAAATGTTTCTACCGTTAAAGCTTTCAGGAGGTATATGATGAATCTGGTACAAATTTATGCCTCTTAATAATGAGTGTTATGATTTACTTTTGCAACACTAAACGGTGAGGTGTCATAACAGCTAAGGGTAATACCTGGGGGAGGTGCTTTTCAGAAAAATAGTAATCTATTAAAAGGAAAAGAAGAAAAAGCCTTTGGTATATATAAAGACATTATTTATTTTTAAAAACACATAAAAATCCAGTTGTGTACATTACTGCTAGAATGATGTAAAAAGGCAGAGAAAAAGGCTAGTTAGCTTAATCTCACAGTTGCAAAGTATGTGTCTAGCTGTGTGGATGTATAGGTATTACTGTTTTTAATTTCCTCAAGAAAACCCTATGAACACTAGAAGCCACCTCAACTAACATAAAAGACAATAACTTGTTAAGGGAAGAAAACTTACACTCCTCTCAAAATCAGATGTAGTCTGAAAAGCAGAAAGCAAGCAGAATTGATCCTAAGGAAAGGCATCTGCATAACTGTACATATCTACATTCAGCAGTGTGGACATTTATTTTAGGCAAATTTGCAGCAGCAAGAGGAATCATAACACTGGTCATAAATACGCACTGCAACAGCACAGCCCCTGCTGAAGTGAGTGGGTGTTGTGCCTCTCTCAGGTCTGAGAGAATGGGGCTTTTCTACTATGCTGTAGCCTCCCTTCAGAGAGGTGTGTGCATATATATTCATTCCATTCAGAGATATATACATATATAAGGGATGTAGGCCTAAATATTTGCGGAAAGGGCACCTGAAATCAAATGGCAGTCCCCATCACTTAATTCAGGATACTGCTAAGCAGAGCAGTGCTTCACATTATAGGCAGACCCAGGCAGGGCTGTGACCCTGCCTGCACAGGACAGTAGGGACCAAAGCTACTCTTCCTTCTCACACTCCTGCCATGGGGCACGATGTACCCATGGTGCTTGGGAGCACAGTCCTTTGGGCAGTTCCCCACTCCAGGAAGGCCCAAGCAGTCACAGAGCAGGGTGGGGAACAGCCAGCATCATGGGTGGCTGCAGGGGGGCCCTGCACGCTCCCAGCTCTGCACCAGGACAGCTGCCACACCAGTCTCTGCTCTGCCATCAATCGGCTATGCTGCTTTGTGGGCTCTGGCATGACAAAGACTTACCTATGGCAGCAGCCTTTGAGGCTACTCCAGTGGATAAAATTACCCAGAGATATAAATCTTCATAGGATTATGGCCTTTAAAGACATGGCTAAGTTCAAGTAATTATTTTTGGGCTAATTCTTTATTTAATTTTCTACTAGGATGCAGATTACAAAAGCCATTTTAGAACAGAAATTCAGTATTCTGAATTAATTAGATATGCACTCACCAAAATAGCTGTTAACGCACGGTTGGTGCTGCCACAAACCTCATTCTAAAGTGTCCTAGAAAATGCTCATACTGGTACAATTAAAACCCCTTATTTATAAAGTAATTTCTTATTATGTTCCACTATAAACTTTTAGTGTAATTTTTGCTGTTAATAAAATATCATTAGACTATTAGAGGCAGGGGGTTTTTAGAGTCATTTTTTAGCACACAGGATTCGCAATTTCTAAAGCAAAAAAGTAGGAAGTGTAGCATTGTAAAAAATCCCTTTCACTAGGGGTCTAATCTTTCCCGCAGTGAAATCAATTGGGGCTTTGCTATTGCATTGAATGTTAGGATTTGGCCCCAAATATTTTGAATTTAGCATGAACAACCTTGGTCCCCTGAACAAGTCCCATGGAATCTATGTGCATTCCCAGGATCATCCCTGCAATATGAATAGTCACTTCTTAGAGAACTGTTGTTCAGAAATATGCATATGTGACAGACCCCAGGAACTGCTAATGAACAGGGGGAGCCCCTCTGAGATCATGCTATTAGGAAGCATCATTCCAAGAGCCCTTATAAAATATTTTAGAATAATTTTGGTAAGCATATCCAGTATTTCTCACATCAAATCTTACACTTTCACTCTTTTAACCCACATAGCATAGCAATTCCCAAAAGATTTTAGTGAAGAGAAGTCTACAATCATCAAAATGTTAATTTTGACAATGACAAAGAGTACATGCATTAAAAATGCATCAGCCCTGTCATTAAGGCATTATTCAGCAAAACCATCTCATCATGCTAAACAGAAAGCAACTAGAAGAAAGCAAGTAAAAGAACCATTTGCTAAGCTTGTATTTATGGGTACCAGTCCAATCCATACTGCACAAGGCACTCAACCAAGCAAAGAGCAAACAAATCCTTTACGTGATGAAATGGGAACTCCTAATAATACTCTAAGCATGACTCAAGGGAAAATGTCAACTAAAAGCTCAGATCAGAGGAAGGTTTGTAATACAAACCTGGATGTTTAAAATAGTATTTCCATCGCTGTTCCTGCAGCACTTGTGAATGTGGCTGTGTTATGGTGCTGAACTGACTATGATTTAGCAGCTGATCATGTCTTTTTAAAGCATAATTTAACATTGTTTCTGAGGCTGTTGAACATACTAAACTAGAAGAAAAAAAATCTGCTTTCAAGTGGTATTAGAGGAACACAAGGATCAGAGTGCTAGCATCAAAGATGTGTCTGAAGAATAACAGATCCACACATCTGTACAACAAGGAGCGCTCCACTTGCTACTGAAGGCAACAGAGTAAGATTCCTTTGGCAGTTGTTGGAAATAATTAAGCAGAACATAGACAGCCTTTCAATCTCTAAGCAAGAGACAGAGAGAAAGACATTCTCCATCATCCCGCCTCGCACTCACAACTTAACAATCATCCCATGTCTATCTCGTCCACATTAAAAATCGTTCCTAGCCTCATCATAGCTGAGCTTCGGGAAGGATCCATTCAAAAAGGCTGTCTCATCACAGTAATCCTGGTCTTGCTTTAAAATGGCTTCTGATCTAATTCATTTAAGGCTGAAATCTGGTCTCACAATTGTGACTACGTGGCAAAAAGACCTGGAATCATCTGGGGATGTGGAGAGGTCTCAAATGGGAAAACAGGGATGATCACACCCTGCTCCTTTTCTCTGCCACTCTTGTGGGCAGAGGAGCAGGGGAAAAAAGACTGGAACTATGAACGCTATGCCTAAGATTTTCCTAAGCACAGCATCTAAAGACTAACCAGGCTTTTAATCAAAGCCTGTATCCTGCTGCTGAGATTGGAGAGAGGATCAGATGAACCTCTTCTATGTTAAAGCAATGGGGCATGTCTTGGCCAACAAGGGGAATCAACACTCCGTTGGTCGTGTTTCCCACCTGTCCAGCTGCAAACAGCATTTAGGGAGTCCTGAGCTCTTGGGAGAGGGGCAAATAAGCCACCACCTGAGCTGCAAAGGGCAAAACAACCCCTCAGCTCTTGCCCTGAACATGTGTCTCAACCTGGGGTCTCAGAAGCTGACAAACTCTACATTGGGCTGGGACTGGTGTGAAGTGGATTCTTAATCCTGCCTTCACTAGGTTGGTACTGCAGGGTGAGGACAAGGAGGTAAGAGGATCATGACTCTCCCTGAAAGCAACCGTCCACAACCTCTCTGCCAGTAACGGCCCCGCTAGGTGGCCGAACCCCTCGGCAGCCGGGGAAGAGGGACTTCCCCGGGAGTCGGGCGCTCTGCGGCCGTGCGAGGTGCCCCTCGCCTCGCTAGCACGGGTGCTCGGCACCTCCCCGCCCGCGAGCACCCCCAGCCCCGCACGACTCGGCTGCTGTGGGTGCGGGGGCCGTGGCCACCGAGGGGGCGGCAGCCCAGGCTCTGCCAGCGTGTGCGGGCAGAGCCGGGGCCGCCCCGGCCCTGCGGGCACTCCGTGTCCCGCGGGGAGGGACCCCCGGCAGGCGAGCAGCGAGGGGCTGCGGGCGGCGTGGGCTGGGAGCTGCCGGCCGAGTGCCGGGACACGGGGGCTGTCCGGACGGGCAGAGCGCCTCCCCCCGCCCCGGCCCAGCCTGCCGAGCGCTGCCCGCGGATGCGCTCCCAGCAGCGGCCGTGGCTCTCCCGGTCACCCCCTACCCGCGGAGCTTGGCCAGCCTTTACCCGGCCCTCCCCAGCCCTGGGCTTGCTCCCACGCACACACACACAGCGGGTACCCCCTTCCTCAAGAGAGGGCGTCCGAGCTCCCCCCGCCCGGGCATAGACACAGAGTGAAACATTGCAAAGCGTAGGAAAAGATGGAAAAGGTGCTACCTTGGCAACTAGAGGAGGTGAGGAGCCAGCTGGTGGGCTGGGGGCGGTCGCGCTGCCTGCCTGCCTGCCCGCCGCCGGTACTCTCCTCGACTACGCGTATTCTTAAGCAATAACAACGTAATCCGTATTATCCACCCAAGAATACCCGTCACCGAAGAGAGTCAGAAAGCTGCTGCTGTTGCTGGTGGTGGTGGTGGAAGTGCGGCACCGGGACAATAAATCCATAACTATAATTCGCCTCTAGAAGAAGGAGAATCCACAAGGGTTGCCGAGCGATCTTGTCCCATATCCAATGGACGCTGAACCTTTCCATCCTGCGGAGGCAAAAGAGAGGAGCAGGCGTTTAATACACACGCGTACAGTCCCTCTGCTCTCCTGCTGCCTTACTGGAGCGGGCAGGGGCTTGCAGGCGAGGTGAAAGGAAATAAATCAAAGTAAGGCTGAGTTTACCTGGTGATTGCCTGGTTTCTTCCTCTGTGCTTCTCTAGTATCCTATTCCCTAGCTGTATGCTCCATCAATTCTCTCTGGGAGCTTGCAAGAGATGTCATACGCAGCAACAGATTCCTGTAAAAGAGATGCACGGTTAAGCACACAAATATTACAAATCTGTTTGCATAGGTGGGCTTGGGAGAGCTCCGATAAAGCAGCAGACACGCCTGAGAGACTTTTCATCTGGGCTTTGGAAATGCATTTTACAAGTCCTGACTCACACTGACTCGATGTGCTACCAAGAGGAGGGAGGGCGGAAAGGAAAGCGATGGAGAGGGGGGGGGGGAAATCAAAGAAACAAATAGCAAAGCCTCCTATCTCAACAGAGGCACTCCTCTGTCAGGCCTTCCTAGTGCCATGAAAACATAAGGCGAAAAAGGCTTCAAAGTACAAATTCAGCGCGCTCCGCTCCCCGCGTGTGCCCGAACGGCGGAGCCCGGCGGCTGCGAGGTGCCGAGCCGGGCAGGCGGCTCCGCGGCGGCGGGCGGGGGCGGCGGCAGCGCACCTCCGCCCTGACACCTGCCGCCGCCCTGCCAAGGTTTGCAAAAGGCGAGCCGAGGGGGGGGGGAAATAACAATAATAAAAGAAGTTATTTCCGAATGGCGCCTGCGGCTCTGCCTGTCACCCGGAGCAGTTCCCTTATCAGCAGCGCTCGTGCCTGGGGGAGGCGGGAGGGGGAAGCTTTGTCTGATGATCTGCCGCGGTGATAATAAACGTTTATTGTTCGCCAACTAAATAGAAAGGATACCTGCAACGTCATGGCACAGCACACTTCGCCTAGCGCTTAGGAACTTCTCCGTGCTGTTTCACCCCAGTTCCTGATGCTAAGGACAGCTTCCGTGTGAGTGACGGGGAGGGGGGAAAAAAACTAGCACCGCACCGTCCGAACCCGCACAGAGCAGGGGTACTCCGCACTTCTTCAGACATGAGTAATTATGCAGCACATACAGCTCTCATTATCCACTGCATTCGGTGACTGACCAGCTTGTTGATTAAATTCCAATTGAAATTAATACAAGATGTTTGCTTTTCCTACAGATTTCTTCCTTAACATGAGCCCTTGCCTCCCTTGACTTATTACTACTATGCTTCGTACGAAAACATACGAGAAGACAGCATTTGTTTTGTAACAGACTCTGGCTTGAATTTGAAAGACAAGGGAAAAACAAAGATAGAAAGAGAACAAAAAATACTTTGATAGCTACATTACCTTAAATAATTTAAAAAATATTTCCAACACACTCTCCTCTATTTTAATCTCATTGTAGGTGTAATTTCCTGTATTCCTCTAACACAGCAAGCTCTCAAGTCGTATTCTAAATGGCAGCTGGAAAGTAAATAACAAACACTGTAATTTTTCCCCGCTGTGAAACTGAAGGCTCTAACCCCATTAGCTGGCGTTGGAACTCAAATAACTGATGCAGTGGGTTTCCTTCAACTTGAACAAAAGCCGTTTGAAAAAGTGAAATGCACCGAGTCGTGGCGAAAACATTCTACAGTGATACACCTAGACAGATATTCTCCGAAATTTGGAGGCGCTCCATAAATGCATCGAGAATTGGGCAGAAATCCAAACTTTGGGTGTTTGTTGGGTTTTTTAAAAATATTAAAGGATGTGATTCTAGGGGGAAAGCAGCACCGCGCGGCGCCAAAGCTGTTCTCGCCGTGTCCATCTGACACTGCCCTTCCCCTCCCCAAACAGCAGCCCCCCCACTACTCCCCGCCAATACAGTGCCTGCCGAAACTTCTCCTGCCCAGCCCCGCCGCCGCCCCGCACCGGCCCGGCCCGGCCCGCCGCACCCCAGCCCGCCGGGCTCTTCAGCACCGCGACGAGGACAGCGCCGAGTGCCGGCCGCGCTGCCCGGCCCCCCGCGCCGCTCCCGCCGCGGGCCCCGCCGGCCCCCGAGCCCCTGCCTGCCCCGGCCCCGGCGCTCCCGGCCGGCCGCCGCCGGGATCCAGGGGAGCGAGCCCCGCCGCGCTGCCCGCCTCGCACCTTCTCCGCGGCGTGCGGGAGGTGCCCGTGGCAGCGCGCCGCGGCACTAAATACCTTTGTTCACCGGCTCCGGAAAGCCATGTTTATCGGCGCTGCCGCCCCGCTCCCCGCCGAAAGAGCCCGGGTGCCAGAGCCCCAGCCCGGCAGGGCCAGGGAAGGGCCCCGGGGGGCACCTCCGCCTCCTCTGCCGTGCCCGCGGAGAGGGACACACACACAGAAGGGAGGGGAACGGATGGAGGGAATTAAACAATTAAGCTACCAGGAGCGGAGCTCTGAGCAGAGCTCGGGTTTGCCACGAAAAGCAAATTTCAGAAGGGGGAATATTGATCCCATCCGTCAATAAAGAGGTGCGATGTCTTTCCGTGCGAGAAATCGTTCTGAATTAGGGGGCTCGCTGGTGAAAGGGGAGGCAGCACGGAAGAAAAAAAAAAAAAAAAAAAAAGAAAAAAATGAAAGGAGGAAGGAAGAAAATATTCATGCCCGTTAACAGGGAGCCTCTTTTTAAAAATCGCTGGAAGCTCGCTCCTTTTGCCACCTACCCGAACAACCACCAGAAATCCACCTCTATTGAAGCGCTTACCCTTTAAATCCAGGTTTCGAGCAGAACTCCAACTGTGTGTAAAACCAGGGAGTCATCTGATGTGTGATGGGGAATGGGCTCTGGGCAGCAGAAAGCAGCTTTCTCTCCTGGTGCCGGATTACCATGTTAACAAACCCCGTGAAGGGACCCCGGCGCCTCTGGCTGGCCATGTCTCGTTGCTTTCACACATCGGCGGCTGCTCTTGCTTCCCATGTCCCCGGCGATCGCCTCTCAGATGAATGTGGGCTTCCAGAAAAGGAGTCGGGGGGGAGAGGAGGAAAAAAAAAATCGCCTAATGCAATCAAATCGATCTGATCTACACCATCTGTCGCCTGCCACTACACACAAGCGTTAAAATAGGAAAACGGGAGACACTGACAGCTCAGGAAGGTTGTTCTGCAGAGTTCATTTTTAGCAGAGCATAATTGGGTATGGACAGCATACAGTTACCAAAGCTGCTGTTAACCATCCAGTAGAGGATCCCAAACATGCTAATGGTGGATTAATTGAGGAAGATCTGACGTGCAAGCTTCATAGTCTCTTATTCATGACTTCCCAACGGGAAAGGACCAATGCCGTGTGGGACTATGGTAACACAGAGTCAAAGAGCTGCTAAGAAAATGGCTCTGTGTTCATAGCACCTCTCTCTGATAACAAACATATGTCGACCAGAACCGTTTAGCAGGATGGGGGAAATGAAATTTTCTTAGCCGAGGTTAGCAATTCCCATCACTTGCACTTAAAGACAAGTGAAAAATGGACTGCGGGTCTAAGGCGCTTTCGAGTGCTGGTCTCGGGCTTTGCAGCTAGTGAAAGCAGACGGCTCCTGCTCAGACGGGGGGTTAAACCCCAAATCTCTTACTTCTTACTGTGACCAAAGTGCATCCTTAGCAAAGCTCTAAACAAGCAGCTCTGCTAATTTCATCAGGAATGACGCAAGGTCGTTTTAATACCAGGAACCCTTTTGACTTTTTCCAGCGGGAATGGCTTTTGGGCAAGACATTTCCGATCACTGATATTTGACATAATCTCAGATAAATATGATTTGGGGGGGGAGGGGGAAGGGAGGAAGGAAGGGGCGGTGAGTTGGGATGATATGGAGTATGCATCCAGACCTGCAATCACCCCTGCTGCCAACACTTCAATTTGGTAGCGTTTTCTAGTCTTTCCTGAATTCTGAGGTTATAGAGACGTATATGTAATTATTAAAGCCACGTACGTACACAAGCCACAGATGCCTGCAGCAGCCGCGTCTACGCACACCGACGGGGAGGCAAAGTACGCCCGTCGGAGTGCTCTTTTCCACTCCCTGATGAATCCATAGCCAGTGGGGAGAAGGGCTGCTAGAGCGAGGGGAGGCGAGTTCCCCTCCGCCCGCCCCAGCCCCGGGCGGAGGCGGCAGCTCGGGGCAGGGCCGCGGGGCCGGGGCGGCGGAGCGCGGGGCCGGTCCGGAGCTGTCCGCCCGCCCGGTGCTGATCGGCGGCGGCCCGGCCCCGCAGACAATGGCCGGGCACGACGCGCCCCGCACCGCCGCGCAGGGCGCCGGGCGGCTGTCGCCCCCTCTGACAAAGTCTGCGCGGTCGCCCCGACAATCGCTACAACAATTAGGAAAGTTTTCCTTCGTTTCCACCTCGCCTGCCTGATTAGCAGAGAGTAATAACGCCAGTAATACGAATCCGAGGGGCTGAATGTAAACGTTCTGGTAAACTATTATCGTTTAGGGTAATTCTGGAGTCAACCGCATGATTCTCCTGGAAGTTTGTGTTAATCTCTGTAGAATAAATCTAACAGTTATGAATTAGATTAGCCTTGAAAACTTAGCCTAAAGGCAAATCAAACACTTTACCCGATCTTTTGTTTCAATATACATTAATTAAGCACTGCTGCCTACCTACACAGCATTCTCGGGTCCCGGCCGCGGCGCCGAGCCAGCGAGCCCCGCCGCCTTTGTTGGCATTTGCGTCCAACTATTGCCCTCTGCAGGTCAAATCCAAGCCGCGGCGAGCGCTCCGCCGCCGCCGAGCACTCCGCGAGCAGGAGCCGCCGGGCTCGGCGCCCCCGGACCCCCCTTCGACAGAGATTCAACTTTTGTTGGGTTTGGTTCTTCACCACGATGACACAGGCGTGTTTCTTGAGGAGAGGCTACGAGTGGGGAGAACTGGCACCAGCACTGCTCCGGCCGTCCTCATCCTCTCTTCCAGCTCTGGCCAGGAGAGGAGAAGAGAGAACAAGGCGAGATGCCACTCAGAAGACGTGTTGTTTTCCTTTTCCACTTGTCTCCATATGACTACGGCAAGCTTCCTAGGCAAAGCCTGCCCTTCCCCTGGGTTTGCAGAAGAACCAGAAAAGAACTCAGCACCAAGCAGGAGCGGGTGGGTGCCGACTCTCAGGATCCCCCGACACTCCCAGCCGGGCAACTTTTCTCCGGGCACAACTTGAGAGTTTGCTTTTCTCACTCCCGGCCACAGGGAGACCTCCTGGGAAGCCAGGCGGGCTACGGCAGCGGCTGCCAGGAGAGCAGGAACACTGGGCACAAGTGCCACTCTGGCAGCCACGCTCTGCCGTGCCCCGCATGCATCGGCACGGCTTACACGATAACGCACAATATGCTGTACCAGAGGAAAAAAGAAACCAACCAACCCAGTGTTAAGGCGATCTAGTTATTGCTACTTAGAATTCAGGAGCTTCGGTGCCCAATAAAAGGTGGCCGCTCCCTTTCTTTTTTCCAATCACACCTGCACACGGGTTTGTAAGGACCGCTCTGTACCCTCTTTCCGCTCCCTACCCGGGGTTAACACTGTGCACATGGGCTTCGGCATCCGCTCCGGAGCCGCCTGCTCCCGTGGGTGCCAGCGCCGCGCTGCCCGCACGCACGGCCGCCTGTCCCCGCTCAAACACGACGGTCTTTCCCCGGAGCTCCGCGCCGCAGCCAGGCGGGGCGGGCGGCTGGGCGGCGTACCCCGGCCCTCCCGCAGGCGGCCCCGGGAGGGGGAGCGGCCGCGCACCCCCCGCTGCCGCAGGGGCGGACACGCGCCCGCCTTTTGTCTCCCGGCAGCCGCCGCCGATCCAGGCCGGGGGCGGCCGCTCCGCCAGCCCCTCTGCCCCGGCCCCGCGCCGCGTTTCCGGCCGGGGCGGCCCGTCCCACACCCGCGGAGGTGCGGCCGCGGCGGGGGCTGCGGACAGACGGGTCCGGGGGGCGCTGCCGTGGGGCTCCCGGCGCCGGCGGAGCGGGCAGAGCCGGCCCGGGCCGCCCCCCCGGCCACGGCCGCCTGCGCGGGCGGAGCGGGGAGACCCCTGCCGGCCGCGGGCGGGGCTGCAGCTCGAGGCGGGGCCAGGGCCCCTCCGAGCCCCGCCCGGCCCCGCCCGAGCCTCCCCGCCCTGGGGCTGCACAGAGGGGGCGCGGGGTCCACCCTCTGCGCCGAGTCTTCAGCCGTAGGAGGAGAGCACTGTGCATGTTGCCCAGACACCCGCCCCTGGTCACGCCCACCCCTGCTCTCCCATCCTCAGCGGGCAACACGAGGAGCTCCTCGTTCAATGTTACCTTGAGCTGTTCCAGCTCTGCTCCTACGCTGGCACTTGAGAGCAGGGAAGGATTACCTGGAAATGTTGAATAACACCTCAAGTGCTAGGCTGGTGAGATAATCAGGGAATTGAAGAGGAACTCTGAACGGAGTCGCCTAAAAACCAAAAAACACATGATGCAATTTGAGATACATCGTGACTGGCTACTTCTTTCTCTAGAACATCACCTGATGTTATATCTAGGTGGTGTTCTGGCTGTTACCTGGGGACATTGGATTTTCTGGCCTGATAGCTTTCTGGTTGTCTCAGGCATGATACCTAGTTCACGAACTGATTGAGATCCATTTAAAAAGCACTTACTTTCTCTGGCCCTATTATTCCCCTTGGAAAACTGTTCCAGAATCTCATAACTCAGCTTCTTAAGATTTCAAGCCTATGTTTATTAGGGGCCCGTTTATAGCCATTTCTTCAGATGCCAGTTTTGTCCTTGAACTTAATTAGTTCTGATATTTACTCCCTTCACAGTGTACTAATATTCCTTCTCATAATTTCTTTTGTTTAAATCAAGCTTTTCGGTCTTGTCTCATAAGATAGAATCTTCATTTCCCTGATTATCCCCATATCCTAGCAACTTATGAAAACTGGGTCATGACCAACACCCAGAAATTACGGTTTTCAAAAGGGTTCATTATTCTATCCATTTTCAGTTTGACCGAGACAAAAGTAGGGAGAATGATTAGCATAAGGTCAGACAAACCACAATTCTCCTGACTTCAAGTTCTTTTGTAATCTATCAGGGACATGAGTTCTGAAAGGCTTGTGGTTTATAACTTGGCATTACATCAATGCACATTTATATACCTATATATCATCTTCTGGAGGGGAAGAATGGCCTTGTAGTTAAGAGGGTACATTAGAAATCTGGAGACATGGCTGTGAATGCCAGGTCTGCCATAGGAAACAGAGGTAACGTGGGCTCATCCTTTAGTCTTTTGCCACATTTCACCAATTTTAAAATGGGGACAACAATCCTCCTCTTCTTGCCTCTTTTTCTTTCCCATATATTTGCTTGCATTGTATGCTCTCAAACCAGGCACCTCTTTTCCAGGTACTCCTGGTGCCTGGGCCTCTGAAGTCCAAATGTGTCTGTGACTGAAGCTGCAGTTAAAAATAGCCCATACTCTTCTGAAGTCTACTTTAAGGGTCTATCATAAAAGCTGTTAGTCAGTAAGCACGCTAGGAACCAGAATTACTGAGACCTGTAGCCCATTGATTACATTAAAAATGTTCTCTGTCATCAAACTAAACCCAAGGACCAGCAGTAAAGCCAGGGATGTTTAACTGCAAAGCTGCATTCTGGCTTCTGGTTTTCAAGTCTTTGCCTAGTTGAAAACCAAGTCAAAGCTTTATTATTACTGTTATTTATAATAATAATAATAATAATAATAATAATAATAATAATAATAATAATAATTATTATTATTATTATTATTATTATTATTATTATTATTATTATTTAAAAATAGACACAATTTAACACATTTTCTTCACCAGTTTTCAATTCAGAAGGCAATTTTTGATCAGCTAGTACTGCACAGAAACAGCACTAGCACTGGAAGCCCCAACAGTCTCTTAGCTGGAGTGGTCCTGGTAATAACAAATGCTATCACTGTCCTTCCCCAGCAATCCAAGTGCAGAAGGTTGAGACTGAGACAGAAATAGAGAGCACTCTGTTGAGCTGAGGTGAAGCAATGATATTTATGGGAGTAATTATCACAGAGAAAAAATGGAAAAATATGATTACAGCAAATTGTAACTCTCAGATATGTTCTTCGTTGTAAGAAATAGCTCAGCTGAGACCAAACCAATATGAACAACAGACTGGGAAGTGTCAGACACTGATTCTCTGGAGGCTGATACCATCAGACCCTCTGAGCAGAACATGATCCAGCTTTAGCATATCAGGGAGCTTGGTGTCAGCAGCCTGTGCTTCTTCCCAGGCATTCTACTCACTTCAAAACAACCTAACAAAATGTGAGCTGCAGGACTCCCCACTGGAAAAGCTGACCTGGAGATGCTGTCCCTAATGACCACCAGGCAAGTGTCTCTCAGAGTCAGTCAGTTCTCCTGCAGTGTTCCGTCAGCAGCTGTAGCTGTTCAGTGCTGCTGGGCAGCTCACACTGGGGTTTCAAAGAGCGGCTGTGCAGATGCAGTAGGGTGACTGCACAACAACCATCTCTGCACTGGCACTGCCTTCCCATTGGACACCTCTCTTGGCTTCAGCTGCTCTGTTTGACAAATGCATGATGCCTTTGGAGGGCTTCTGCCATGAGTGCAGCCATGGATTCACCTCGGCCTGTGAGGACCGAGGAAGTACCCTGGTGATGCGTTCTGCTGAAGGAAACACAACAACCCAAAGCAGAGCATGAGGCCAAAATCTGTAACAGGGCGCTGAGTTTTAAAGACCTTAAGGGAAACTAACTATAAGCTCTGCAAGCTTGGAGAGTTGTGTCAAAGGAGAAGATACAGCTAAGAAAAGCAACCCTCAGAAGTCATGACTGCTCTGGCAGCATTTCTGTGTACCCTGTATGCAGAAGGGTCTGAACACAGATTGTGCAGACAGGTTTTGTGCCTTCATATTCATGTGTTGTCTTGGCTTAATGCACGTCAGCTGCACTAGGGTAAATGTTGTTTTGCCAAGTCAATTATATTTGGGGAGGGATTTTCACCACTCCCATGACAGAATATTTACATGTTTCATGCAGCTAGTATCTTGCAACTGATGTTTAGAAATTTTTAGACACAATAATCAATATTGTGCAAAAACCAAAATATCACTTAATAAAGTAGTCAACTGTTTTCACTTAAATTATGTACCTACGCTATGGATCAGATGCATCAAAGAAGTTCTTCAGGTGTCTTGAGAGCTCTGTAGGTATTATTGCTGCTCTCAAACAGTCTGTGAGAAGAATTATAAATGGTATTTACCTTTTAATTAAACAAAATATCTTGCAAATTAAAGACATGCTCTTGCACATCAAAATTTAGTTAGCATTCACTTTTATTGTGCATCCTATGGCTCTCTAACAGACTATTGAGTCCACAGCCATCTGAACACGCATTGCTGGTTCCATATTCCCCTACATTTTTGGCATTATGTGTTAGATTTTATCATATCTAAAGGGGGGAAGAATCTGTAACTGACTGCTAATACTTAAGCAGATCTCCTGCTTAATATTCTTTTTGCTCGCAAAACCCCTCAAAATATATTGGTGTGTCCTGACAATGGCAGAAGAGCAGTTTTGGACACCTGTGTGACATACGTCTTACTATCTTACGTAGAAAATTTGACAGTGAATGACAGAACACCTTAGAGGGATCTAAGAAGATGATAAAGGCAACAGCTTTCACATGAATACAGAGTCTAGTTCCTAAGAGTTACAAGCTTTTTTTACATGCATCCTTGTTATTTGACATTTATAATTCACTGTAGTGCTGAATCTCTGTCATTCTCTCACTGTCAGGTTCTCTACACATGGTTGTATGTCCTTTCTAATTAGTATATCTATTTGAACATTTAATCTCATCTTTCCACTTTATTATGCAATTGCATTTTGGTCTGTTATGTACCAATAAATGCTTTTGGTATAACATATATAGTTCTATGTTGCTTCTCTCTCTATACAGGTGCTTGTATCTTTTCTTTTTCTGGTTGTAAACCCATTTTACCCTAAAAATGATATTAATTCACAATTGATTTTAATAATAGGTAAAACTAAATTTCCTGCAGAGAAACATTAATCCTTGAGATTATATTTTTTTATACATACACATACTGTACATATTTTATTGTGTATAGCATCTTCTTCATAGGGAACACCTAAGACCTTTTCAGAGGCATTGATGCCTTTGCAACACTGATAAACATTAGACCTATTTTATTCTTGGAGAAACAGTAAAGAATTATTGCAGAACTTTCTCAAGGTAAGCAAAGAAAACAGTGAGACAGCTGCAGACAGAGCAAGCCTCAAGGTCTCAGCACCTGACCCAAAGCCCAGTGGAAAACACAATCAATATGAAAAGCAGGTTGCATCTGCAGACCCCAGTTCCAGGGCTGACCTTTCACCACTTGCTCATCATTTTGCATTAGCAACTTGGGTGGTGCTGTGCCATCACCTGATATTCCTGTTTATTAATTAACTTAGTTGAGATTTAGTTCAATTGAAATGAAAGCTTTTAAGTGTAATGTTGAAACGGGCAGTGAAGGACACACCCTTTAGTAATAGTCATAGTGATACTGAAGTGAAATAAAGGATTTATTTTAATGTTTTAAATACTATGGCTTTGTATTTGAAGTAGGAAATATTCAAGTGGTTGTACTGCTTAAAGCACAGAATAAAAGAGAATAAAGTGGCTGCTATTTGTGTAGTAGAATCAAAACTTCCCTTCTACTTGTGTTTAATAAAATATCTTAGGGGAAAATTCAAAGCAAACTTTTCACAGCTTTCAGCTGATCAGGGAAAAATATATTAATACAAATACTGAAAACCATTTTAAATGCTCTTAACTTGTGGTTTTGACAGATGTCAGCTTTACTTTGAGAGGAAAACAAAACCCAGTAGCAGATCAGAAGAACTCACTCATACAGTTTAGAAGAGAATACAGTAGTGATAAAGACTATTTTAAAGAAAAAGAGAGATGCACATGGATGTCTGTCTGTTGTTCATACTGTTCAGCAGAAGAGCTGGGAATGTTACAAGCAACTAGCTCTGTGCTGACAGCCTCAAACTCTGGGAACACAGGGCAGATCCTGCAGTGCCTCCTCTAAAGGTTTCCTATTTAGTCACGCAGTATTTTCAGTGGGGAAGAAAATCTGCTCAGGCCACTACTTTCACAAATATTGATCTTTACTTCTGCTTATGTATAAAGCAGATGTAAGCAGCACAAGAGAGATTTTGTTTAGGTACTGGTTTTTTTTTTCCTTAGGTCTTATTATTGATCTGCAAAGTTCTACTTGGTTTGCACAAGTTTAATGAAAGAAATGAAAGAAACCAAGTTTGTTTGTGGAGCTCCCTAGTCTGAGCAACTTCTTCAGATGACTCTGACGTTGCTGTTTGGGGGTTTACCTCTTTATGTTGCTTTAAATATCTTCTAAAATATAGGCCTAGTAGCACCTATTCAAAAAGTAATCTTATGAAGAGATGGCCTGGAAAATATAAATAGCATCAAATAACATCTAAATGTTCCTAAATACAAAGTGGAAGGTAAGTAACTAATTTATCAATTTTAAATTAATAAGAAAATATATGTATAATATTTTATACTTATATTCTCACTGTACTTATGTACATATATACATGATAATCTTTAAGAACCACACTAGACATCCCTTCTCTCCTTTAATTTCTGACATGGGAAAAATTCTTATTCAGTCAGGGAAGATTTTCAGTAAGCAGAAAATTATTAAGGATTTTAGAATACATTGCCCAGGTCAGAAGTGTCTTTGGAAACAAGATAACTCTGTGAATTTTCAGGATTTTTTCTACAGCAGCTGAATATGAATTGGAGAGTTTCCAAACCCAAGAAGAACAATGCATTGTCCAGCCATACTCACAGAAAGCCATGTCACAGCCCTGAGGAAATGGTCAGAAAGGCTATAACTCCATTACAAAAGTTTGGGTAGCCTAACAAGTAGAGTAGAAAGTTCTTTCATGTATGTGAAATGTAGTTTTTCTTTGAAGATAATCTGTTTTTTGATTTAAGAGTTCTCTCTGTCACATCTCTGTTTTACTGGCTTATTTGCATGGTCAGGCTTACTATTGCCATTTCTGAGATTTGGGAATGCGAATCTCCACTTCCAGCACCCTTAAATGCCGAGTTCTTCCAGCATTTAGCAAGCACAAATCAGGCCATGCAATGGAATTACCTCTCACATTCTGCTTTATTGCAGAGCATCTCTGCTTTGCCCTAAGACAGGTGGGCTGCCCCCCGAGGATCAAACAAGCAGGCTTCTCAGAACCCATGTCTTAGCTTAGGTCTGCAGTAAAATGAAGTGCACTTTGTACTTGTGAACATTTACATACAGTATCCGAGGAGTGCTGCAAGAGAAAGTTCAGTAGTGTGAGCGTATGTATCATTCTCTTTGATATATCTCTCCTATTTTCTGATCCCATTACTTCAGATCAGCTCTAAGTCTCATATCTAAACAGTCAGTCCAAAGGGAAAATTCCTATTTACAGGCTGGATTAAGGAGTTGTAACAAAAGGCAGGGCAGAAAGCCATTCATTTACTATGTAAGAAAAATAATTCCTTTGTATGTTATCACTTGCCAGCATCTTCCAAATCTTTTTCTTTGCTTTGCTTCCTCTCCAAACATAAAGTAGAATAGGAAGTTCCCATTTCACAGAATGGATCAAGAAAAGGAAAAAAGCATATTGTGCAATTTCCCCTTTTTGCCTCTAATGGGTTTACTTTTGCTTCACCCCTCAGGGCTCCTGGAAGCGCATGTGTTCAGCTGAAATGCCTCGCTGCTGCCTTGTTAGACCTTTTCCCAAGACTTTTCTTAAGAAGTGGGTATTGGGAAGAGAATGAGACTGGAAGTGAGGGAAATGCTGGAACAGAGCTGCACTCAGCCGAGCCAAGGACCAGTCCCTCTCCACAGCACAGGCAAATGGAGGAGATGTCCCAAGCACTGGTAGAGGGGGCAGGCAGTGGGTGGAGAAACACATGGAACAGCAAGAGCTGCAGCAAGAGAGGATGAAGCAGGTTCAGTCCAAAAGGGTCAATAACGGAGGGAGCATGGTGGGGACCAGGGAGCCTCTTCTCTCAGGCAGCCACTACACAAGACATCCTGACAGGGCCTCCTGAAACAAGCACTGCAAGTCCCCAAGGACTTAGCAAAAGAGAGGTGAAAAAGGATTGCTCCATCTTGGATTATTTATTTTGTGCAGGCAAGCAAAGATAGTAAACAATTAAGGGTTAGTTGAGGGTAATCAAAACTTTCCAATTTTGAGATCAGAATGTTTGCTTTAATTTCCTTTTCAACCTTTTTGTGTACTATAGCACTTTCGGAAACAAAAACCATAATTTCAAAAGGGCTGAAGGGCAACATTTTACAATTTGTAATTATTAATTAAAAAAAAAAGAAGAAGAAATAAGCTTGTGATTAAACAAAAGTTAGCGGTACATAAAGATGAACTTTCTAAAAAGAAAATTCCCAATGATACACCTGAATGGAGAAAAACTTAAGGTAGGCAGAACAAAATGGAGTCAGAGGCAAAGCATTACTTTGTGAATCTTTACTCAGGCTAATTCCCCAAGTTTGACTTAGATATGTAAGGTTATGTCCAACTGAGCTTATAAACTTAAAATTCTCATTAACTTTTACTCCTTGCAACTTGCCACAAGCCAGTCCACAGCTTGGTAAACTCTTGCCTGCACCAGAGGCTCCAGCCTCAGGCCCAAGACATTGCTTGGGCATCACACCCCTTTGTCAGCACAGCCCTGGTAGGCCCTACACCCCCCTATTTCTTGCACATGCTCCTGTGTCTACTTACAGCTCCATTTCGTGGCTCTTTTCATCCACCTCAGCACTTTTCTTCACCTTCTGGTAAAATTCCTCTGCTCCAAACTCTACCCTGGCAGGCAGGCTCAAGCTAAGTAATTTCCAAGCCTAATGGCCTCTTCGGTGTGTGTATTAACCCAAATCACCCGCCTGAGCCACCCAGGGTGAATGATCCCTCATTACCTCTGCTCTAGGAGATGGATAACACCATCCTGACAGCTCAGGGTGGGTTTCATCTATACAGGCACTTTCGTGATAAAACAATTAATCATGTCAACCAGCATTTTTCATTAGTACATCAGTGTGGGCAGGGTATTTTTAATAGCATTCATTTCTCATCGGTGCCTGTTTGGTTCATCTTACTTATAGTCTCACAATTAACTGAATTACCAATTTTAGAGACTGTAGAGAATTTCTTCCACATTTTTCCATTTTTCCTCAATTCATCGCAACAGTGGCAGAGATTCCTGAGACATTTTGCTCTTATCTGTGATATGACTCTCCAGCAAATTTTAAGAGAATCCCTACTCTAGCACATGAATACCGACCTTGTTGCCACCCAATCTCTTTTACTGGCTCATTACTGTTGTGGCATTTGTCTCTTGCTCTTTATCTCATTAGTGTAAGGCTCTGAGATATGCTGGAAGGCCCGTGGTATGAGGTGTGGTGTACTGAAGATACTCAGTAGACAAACACACTTGACGGTAGCAGTAGGGAACTGGCTTTGATGGCTCAAACGGTCTCTTCCCATGTGAACTTCCCAAAGACCTCTCCTGTCTTCCAGTAGAGCTGCTACAGCACTTCTGGCTTATTCCAGTAGGAGTCCAAGATTAGAGCATCTCTTTCCTTTTGCTTTCCTCTATTCAACCGTGAAGAGGTACAAGACCAATGTGAGCTCCTTCCCCAGAAAAAATAAGAGAAATCCTTAATTTTATTGTACTTTTCCCGTCAATGCAAGTTCCACTAATATGCCACATAGCTTCTCCTTTGCCTTTCCTAACTCTCTTGCCTTTTTGGAAAACAGGAGGACTCATCACAGCTTTTAAGTGGTCATAGGCACTGCAGTACAAGGTAGTGCATTCCACGTTAAATCAGTGTTAGGATGAGGGACAAATACAATCTACCAAACAAATAATTTGTCGTGAAAATTATTAAAATTCATAGCTTAGAGGTGTGAATGCTTCTTTAAGAAAGGTACTTATGTTATCCCCAAAATAGCACTGGTACCATGTGATGTTCCAGTTGCTATGGTTACCACAAATTTGTTATTTAATAGCAAAGAAAATAGATGCACAAAACATGCTAATTATAACTGGTACAAATTTTTCTAAATGTTTTATATGAATATGCATGCATGTTTTATGCATAAGGAATAGGAAAGCCCTTTTTCAAATAATTCTTCAAGTTTTTAGAAGCATTTTAGTAACTGGTGGGGAAGTACATTGTGTGGCTCTCTGCAACAGAGGAAAAGGAGACTTAAAAAATGAAGATGGGCACTTTGTCTAAAATCATGCAGTTTTCTATTCAAATAGCAGGAGAATCCTGAAAACCCAAGATGTTTAAATTTTTTGAACCCTCATATGTTCCCAACCACATTTCCTTTTTTTCTTTTCCTCTTTGCTATGTTTAAAGGATTCCCACTCTGGATTGAAGTCCCTGAGAAACAGTTGCAGGACCATTTAAAGTGAAGTTGCATTTTATGAAATCATAATGCTCATATAACCCCAATACAGAAACCTAAATGGTCCAGTCACTGCCAGAATCGATACTGCTAGACACAACTGCAGCCTCCCTCTGCCTGGAGCTCCTGGGCTCCTGCCTGTGTGTAGTGGTGTGCAGGCTCCACAGGTTGGTCCTTGCTGCTCCTGCTGGTGCTGGCTGACAGCAGGATGTGCCTCAGTGTGCCCCACTGCTGCAAGCTCCTGCTGCACGGTCTGGGGGGATCTCCATGGGCTGGGAGCTCAGATGGCACTTGGCAAAAGCACAACCTGTGAGCACAGCACAGAAGGATACTGCCGTGGACTTGTGCATGTTGCAAGGAGAAATACACAGGGCTGGCTCTAGTTGTGCAGAAGAGAGATGGAAGTGATTTGTATGCAAACAGATCTCTTATAATTCCCCTTTCCTTTCTGTTCTCCACCAGATACTCTCAGAGATAAGTCTAGAGGACACAGTGCATACAGTATTTTAAGTGCTGGATCTGTAAAACTCATCAGCCTGACAAGGTCCTGGGGAGGAGCAAGAGAAATCTTATTCCTTTCTTTGTCTGTGGCCACGGTGAAAAGACTCGCAAGACTAAATTAAACAGAGATATGATTGTGAGTTGTGAGAAGAAAGCTGCACAGCACTCGTGCTGGCAGTGGCACCATGAGCAGAGCCAGATGCTGTTCAGGGCTCAGCTGGGTCGGTGCCTCACCACCCAGTGCTGGGCAGCCCTGGCCACTCATCTGAATTCCCACCTCTTCCCAGAGAGAGGAGGATGATGCACATGCCTTTGGGACAGGAGTATCATATGGTGGACTCTGCCGCACTTGGGGGTCATTGCTGAAAATGTCACTACTGTCACTTGAAATCAAGCCCTCTCCTCTCATAGAGGCTTTTATCTCTTCCTTTACGAGGATGCAACAGCCGCAGGCAGAGCTAAAGTCATGTGCACGCGTTTCACTGCCAAATGGCCATATTTAATGGCATGGGTACTGAAGGCACTTATGCTGCTGGTTTTTCCCTCTCACACCCAGAGAAAGGAAGAAATGCTAGCTGGCTGCTGTATTTCAGATGTTTGCAGCATGTCAGTGATACCAACTGAAAAACCTTCTCTGTGGCTTGCTGTCATGCCATGATTGATATCAGTTGTAACAAGAAAAAATGTTATGGCATTGTAATTCCACTTGATGCAAGGTAGTCTTTGATCTTTACCATTTTGCAAAGATTATAACATACACTTAGTTTGATAAATAATACCCTTTCACCGGAGTCACAGAAAGTGGAAGGAAAATTGGCAACTAAACTTTTGAAACTTCTCTGGTGCAGGTGTTGATGTTTTCAAAGCAAAAGGTTAAATAATAGGACTAAAGTCCCACTTGCCCACTTATAAGCAGATATAAATAATAAAAACTTACCAGACCAGCTCTTTTTGTCTGATTTCTGTGCATGCATGTGTATCATATCAGCAGCAGGATGGTCAGCTCCTGGCAGAAGGACTGCAGCCAGGAGAGCAGCGAGGGGGGCAGGGAGTACTGGGGAGGTCGTGACTCCCAGCCTCGCACAGAAACAGATGGGCATTCACTCTGGATTTACCTCATCTCTTCAGAGAAATTCTTCCAGAGAGATTCAGAGCTGTGGGAGCCAACACATAACAGCACTCACTCACTCATCTGGCTATGGAATGTGCCCCCAGACAGGGATGGAGGCTTGGCTCTTCCAGCACCCCTAGGACAAACAACATAGAGCAACAGACATCCCCAACACATTTTCTTCAAATTATCACTTTAGGTGAGCTGGGATTTAAGTCTCCAGGTGCCTTTCTAAAGACCCTAATAAATAAATAAATTGTAATTCTGTTGGGTTTGTTTTGCTTTTTAATTTGAAAGGTTATTGGGATTGTGGCAAAAATGAGCAAACCCCAGCACCATAGCTATGAGAAAGTGTTCTCATCAGGTAACCATTTATTAAAACATTTTAACCAGCTGGTATGAATATGATTGTCATAAGAAAATGACAGGGAAATATGTGCTCCCATCTGCACTATTGAGCTAGGAAACATTCTACTGTAGGAGTTTTTCTTCATTATTGTTGCACTTCCATGCACAGTGCAGTGCACCTGAGCATGACCCCTGGGACTGGGGATGGAAGCAGGACCCCGAAAGGGGAGACACAGCCCCATCTGCTCCTCTGCTTTGCAGCTTTGCACTGCTCTGGGCTGCTCATCTAAGACCATGACTCTCACACAGCTCAGGGGGCAGAGCAGTTTTATTTCACCCAAAGCTGAATGGCCTTCAAGACAAACCTATTTACAATTGAGCTCAGGTTTCCGGCAGGGGTTTGCCAGGGCTGTCTCAAGAGGATGGGCACACTGGCAATGGGATTTAGCTTTCGATGGTACTCTGCCAAATCCATGAAAGATTTTGCATGGCAAGAACAGGGTGTAACTCCAAGACCATGATTATTTTCTATGTAAATGTCTGTTTTGGTTTGTGCTTAAATGATTATCTGTCATTGATTTGTGTGCCTAACTATAACTGCTTCAAGCTGTTTTCAATTATTCTGTTCTCAATATGATGCGATCTCAAGGATTAGCCATATTGAGTGCCACAAACCACCTTGCAGCAGCAGAGTCATAAACTGAAGAGGATAGAAAGGATTTTAATAGGAGATTAAAAGAAGAAGAGACTCACTGGATGACAGAAAAGAGGGAGTGCGCAGGCTTTGACTGCAGGAGAGATGTTTTGTGATGCCTTCGAGTGCACTGAAGACCCTAGGTTAATATAATAATTCTTCTTTCCTTATCATGCAGGTCTCTGGGAATGATTTCATAATTAGGGGTGTATTTAAAAAACAGGTTTGAAATAAAGCATATGTTCTGGCTTTGCACTAAGAAAAGGTGGCCAGTCACAATGTAATGTTGCACAGGGCTTGTCTCCTTGCTGCTTAATTCTCTTTGAAAGTTTTGTGTCTCTCTTTCTGTCTTTCTAGCTGAAAAACTTTGCCTTTAGAGAGAAGCTGTATTTCTCCTGGGCAATCCTCTCTTTCACCAGGATTGATATTTTAAGAGTAAACAATGTTCATCTACACCAAACCCTGTGTCCTGCACAGGGTCCTGAACCCTCCTAGACCTTGCCCCTAGGTAAAACACAATACTGCTTGTCAACAGCAGCTCCAAGGTTTATCAGCTAGGATCGGTAACACACTCCTACAGCAATCAGGAGCTGAGAGTGCTTCAGTGCTTCTCTTTACACATACTAGGAAAGGTCTTCATATACTTGTGCTAAGATCCTAATTGTTGCAAAGTAATTAACTACCTACACTCCTGCGGTAGCCATTTGTGACAGTATCCATCAACTGGGAAAATGTAACTGTTATTGAATTTCTAAGAACAGCCATTAATATTCTGACTTTAAACCAATTTAAATATTTGAACTTTCTCAGTGCACAGTTGAGATGAATAACATGGAGAAGCACACTCGGATTAAATCCTCTATGGATTCTATCAATACAGAGAGTAGAAAGAGAGATAAGACTTTTGTCTGACATACAAATATATATATATTTGTAGCAGATAAAATCAAACGTGTTATCACTATCTGCACTCTGCTATGTATATTTTAAAACATTATGAGTGGATAGGTACATACACAGCACCAGTTTACAAGAGATAAGCATCATTAATTTCCACACAGCTATATGTTTTCATGGGCTTTTTAACCTTTTAATATTAAGTAAAATAGCAACTAGAGCACTCTTCTATATCCTTGGAAATATCACAGTTTTGAAAGATTTCTGTTTAAAACATAAGAAATGCCACTGCAGCAAAGACTGGGGAAGTGAGGTACATGGTGTAGAAGGTTGGGTGGGGATTGGATTCCCAGCTGATCTTCGGGACTTGCTCAATCTGAGCTGATGGAAGCCCCAGCGGGAGGTACAGCATCAGGTCTGCTGCAGAGCAGGAAGCTGGACCCAACGCCACCTGTCAGGAGGCTCTGGGGTGGGCAGGGCTCAGCCTCATCACACCAAACCCTTTTGGATGCACATGGCACTGCTAACTGCTCCTACCCGTGGCAGCAGGGGAAGCTTTTTGCCTGCCCTGGCACAGGCTTTCTGCCTGATCAGAGCTTCTGGGCATCTGAAAATCTGGTGACAGTGTGGAGTGATAACTCTTCTTCTGGAGACAGCTGGCTCACCTTAACATGAGAAACCTTTGTATTTCTTTTTCTAGGCCAGCATTCAAAAATCTGTCAGATCACTTTAATCTGTTGCATTTCAAGCAAATTCAAGTAAAATATGCCAGTCTCCAAAGCAAAGCTAAACTCTAAATGCCCTGGTACTGAATCTATAAGATCAATAAAAACAACAGGGACGTCTGCAGTAGCTTTTGCAGAACACAAAGTAGTTGGCTCTCAACTAAGCTTTTATATAACTAGGCTTTTCCATGGTACACCATATCCTTGTAATCAGTCTTCAGTCTCTTCTCTAACTTTCAATAATAATAAGCTGCAATGAAGTTCGACCAAATGAAAAAAAAAATGGAGCATGCACAAAGGACCAAGCATTCCCATAGGGTGGTGGTGGCAAACAGTGTGAAACAGGATTTCAGGATTTCTAATCTAATGTTCTCCTATTGCCATATCATAGAGGGAGTGAACAATTATTTTCAAAAAAAGAAAGGCAGCTCTCCCTAGTTGCACCTCAGTTATCCTGGTTATGTTCAACATATCACTACTTCTAAACTGAAAAGAAACATGATCTGAATTATAGAAACAATTAGTTGAAGGGACATGATAAATAGCTCAGATACATGTCAGAAGTCCACCTGAAAAATTATTTTTTAACCTATCAAGCAATGTTCTCTCAGCTTTCATGAAGCAGGATTGGAACTTCTGTATTTCAAAGTCCCCACTCCCAGTTACCATTTACAAGAAACAGTCTTGTTTTTACATGGTCTAAAATCTACACCAGTAAAGTAGAATTTCCTGAATGCAGATAAATAAGCCCAGAGTTGTTCTGACATCACTTAAAAGGTAGGTATAGTTCTAACAAAAGAAGACAAAGAGATTTATCTTAGCCTGTGACTTGTACTTCTTATTAAGAAACATAGCAGAGAACAGCAGAGGGGGTGAGGTGCTGGGGGGGCACGGTGGGCAGCAGAGGGGCAAACACACCCTCATGTGTGAGGGGATTAGAAACACCACTCCAAAAGGATCCAGTGAGCATGTATGTACAGTGAGTGCATCAAACCTCTGCAGCTCATATCTGAACTGCGAGAAAGCTGCTGACACCAAAGACTAAACAAAGATGAGAGACAGCAAGAGGGAGCAGAAAGATGGTACACTCCTGCTGATGGGGGCACTCCCAGCTGCCTCAGCTGTAGCTTTTGCTTATGCAAAGCTAGCAAGATGTGCATGCAGAGGCTCGTGGAAAGATGGAGAGGAGCATGGCTGTTTCCTATAGCACCTGAAGAGCACAGGTAAATACAGAAATGCTTCAGTAAATAGAGTAATAGAGCACAGCCTGCAGTTTGGCAACCCGAAGAAATACCACTGTGAAGAGACAGCAAAAACGATACATTACTACCACTTGCTCTCCACACCAATGCTAATGTTTTGGGTATTGTCAAGCTCCCCACAGTAAATGCCCCTCACATGTGGGAAGCAGAAAGACAAGCTGCCATTGCTGGGCCAGCTCCTGCCCGCCCGGCCCTCACACTGACCATCTGACTTGCCAGTGCACATCAACCTTAAATAACACAGCAATGGAAGTGCTTTGAATTGTCATAAAAATATCAGAAATGTCTCAGACTAATGCCCAAATACATGTATTTCATGAGAATTGGGCCATTTGCTTGAGAAAACTCTTGAATCAAAAGAAAAATTTTATAAAGCAAAACCTCTTTTTTTTTACTGAGTGCCTTGTCTTTGGAAAGCAATAGAGAGCCCTCACTTTATCACAGAGCTTCCCTTCAGTCACAGTCCTGGGGTTGCTAGATATCTCATTCCTGTGATATACTTTAATGGGTGTCATTCCTTTTTAATAAGTCCAAACAAAACAGTTAATAAATCCTAAGAGCTTCCTATCGGTATATCTCTAATTCTTGGCTTTTGCTTCTTCAGCAGTGTTGATCATCTTCTCAAAACTCATGGCATTCTCATAACTCTCTTTAAATAATGATCTATGTTTCAGGCTTTGATTCAGCGCTGACGCAACTCTTCTGAATGTTTCGCTGTGCAGTGTCTGCCACTGAGTCACATCTGATTTACACTTGAGATAAACCACATCATCCAGGGTAGCCTCTGACTCCAAAAGGAGCACCCACTAATCCACATTGCCAACAGGGTTTTCTATCACCATCGGTCTGGAGGATGCCAGCCTGGTTTTGGTCTCCATGGAGATTGTTACGAAATATTTTAATCTATCATCAATTGGTTCCCAAAAGGATCTTTGGGAGTTTAGCATCTCCATGGTCCCCACACTCCCCGAAAGAGGTGATAGCTATGGATTTCTCAGTAGGACAGGGAGGACACTTTAAGAAGTCATCTTTTCCAGGGCTTAGGGGAAATCTCCAGGAGAAGATAGTTCTTACATGAGTGTACAGTGAATAAATCTTTCACAGTATTTTTTCCTTTTTTTTGTTGCCAATCCTTAGCACTTTTCTCCTCCCACTTTCTGGTGACATTGCAAAATATCCATACTAAAGTGCATTCTGTTAACAAAGTAAAATGGCAAAATGTGTATTTTAAGTGGAAATCTAAATTATGTACTTGCAAGAGCTGGTCAAAACCCACAAGCTGAACAACTCTTCATGGGAAAGGCAGCTATTTCCCATCCATTGTAAATGAGACTATCGTTATGTATCAAAATGTGACCGAAGAGAAAGAATTTAAAATAATAATAAGTTAAAAGTGCAAACATGACATTTCCAGTCATACCTCAACAGGCAGTGATCTGCTAGCAGCAGCTGTGGGTTTTACTAGCTGGATCCACAGAGACCCTCTGTAGTTACCCTTTGCACAGTGGGACCCCTATCAACTGCAGCATTGGCCTGACTGGACCTTTCCATCATAGCAAGCTCCCAGCAATGTCCTCTCAGCTTTAACTCAAGTTTTATTAGAGTAAGAGAGTTTGGTACTGAATACTGAAACTCACAGCATCTGGGGGGGGGGGGCAGGGAGTCTTCTGACACACCTCATGTGATAAATCTCCCACATTACGCAAATAGCTGAAATTTCCTGTGATTTCACTTTACATTTACAATGCATTTTATTGTGCTAGATGCTATCTTTAAGATAAAAAAATTAATAGTTAAAATCCTATTCTCTAGATCAAAGCATCTCTTCATTGTAACAAAACACTTTGACTCTTACCTAAGTTTTCTGTTCAAACTGTCCAAGAATTCAAGTGTTTCATTATAACAGAAGTGGGAGATGCTTTGATCTAGAGAATAAGAGGCTTCAAATATTTGCTTAATAGTTAGCAAAGTTAATTATTCAAATAACAATAATAATATAAAAGTTGAGGACAATAAAATAGCAGATATTAAATAAGTAATAAAAAGGCATGAGTTGATAAACACCATGCCATAATCTCATAGTAATAATATTAATGAAGAATAACTGCTTATATTATTATAATGCATACATGTGTGAGAATGAGTATAATATATTTCTACCCCATGAGACCAGATTGTGGGCTGAGCCTCAAACTATTAATCAAAATAGAAAGATGGTACATGCTCCTAAAGCCTTAAAATGTAAGGCAAGAAACAGAAGTGGAGCACAGAAAAATAAATGGTGTCACACTTGGGAACATAGGATGATACTGAGCAACAGGACAGGCAGAAAATGAAGAGCTTAGCAGTAGTTAGGAAAAGAGGGCACAGAAAGTTTCACTATGAGATGGGGAGGAGGATGCAAGGCAGCTGCCTGTAGGATCACAGAATACGCTGAGTTGGAAGCGACCCACATGGGATCATTGAGTCCAACTCTTAGCCCTGCATGGAACCATCCCCAAGAGTCACACCATGTACCTGAAAGTATCAGCCAAACTCCTCTTGAACTCTGCCACATTCAGTGCTGTGACCACTTCCCCGGGGAGCCTGTTCCAGTATGTAACCACCCTCTGGGTGAAGAATCTTTTCTTAATATCCAACCTAAACCTCCCCTGACACAAGTTCAGGCCATTCCCTGGGGTCCTGTCATTGGACACCAGAGAGAAGAGATCAGTGCCTCTCCCTCTTCTTCCCTCATGAGGAAGTTGTAACTGCAATGAGGTCTCCATTTTCCCCTCAAAAGTGGGTAGAGCTGGGGATGCAATTTTGGGCTCCCAGTATGTCAGAAAATGGAGCTGGCATCACGGTAACCCCAGCTAGCAGTACTGAGTAGCTGTCGATAACTGGAAGCAGACTGTGACAGAGCATGAAAATGAGGACACACAGGTAACTTTTGGTGGAATGCTGAAAGAGGAGATGAAAGAAGGATGGACATAAAATGGGAGATGGATGGCTCTAAGAAAATAGTACTTCCAGTGTCATTTTAAGTGGGCACCAAAAGGCCTATGTTGCATTCGTCAAGGTTGGACAAAAACCGTGTTGCACTAATTGAGACATAGAAGAGGCTAGACAAGGGCCTTAGCCATGGGGATGGACAGGACAGGCAACATCTTAGAGATGCTAAGAAGTAGCAGCCACTGGGATTATGCCATATCCTGGATGTGAGGACCTGAGAAGGGGTCTGAGTCAAAGATGACACATAAATTACAGGCCTGAGTGACAGCCAGGGCGGTGAGGTTGTCTGCTATGATCAAAGAGGGGACTAGCAGGGAAGACATGAATTGGGGAAGATTAAAAGTTCTGTCTCATCCACATTGGGTTTGAGTTGACAAACTGTCGCCTACATGAAATGACAGAGAAACAAGCCCAGAGATGAGGCTGGCCAGAGAAGACAGGTTGTGAGCACACAGGTAGATCTGCAAGTTAGCTGTGCGGGGATGGTAGCTCATTGTGTGTTTGCAGACGAAATTACCCAGAGATGCAGAAAGGCACAGAGGACTAGATTCTATAAAACGAGCACAGAAAATAATAATGGTAGTGACATAGCATAAAATGATGTTGAAACAATAAATACACATGAATAATTTAATTTCAAAAGTGCTTTCAGGTTTTCACTCTATCTCATTTTTCTAAATAGAATTTTCCAAAGGGCCATTTAAAAAATATTAATTTTTTTGAAGAAAATGTCATCAAAATTAATGTAATTTAATGAATATGTCAATTTTGACCAAAATCCTATTTTGCAGTGGAAAAATATTTCAACAACAAAAAAACTCCAAAATTCAGACCAGTTTGCTTTTAGCTCTAAACATAGATCCTACTACTGTCAAGTAACATCTTTCATTATCTTCTTTATGTCTCAAACCACATTAAAAAGAGTCTAGAGGTTTTGCTGATTCTGTTGTAATCAATCCTGTCAGAGCTGTTATTGGATTTATCTTGGGATCTGAACACCAGCATTTTTCATTGTTGTTTTAGATTTTCTTCATGATTGTACAGCTAAATAGTCAAGAGTATAAGAAAATCTAAAATATGCTAAGCTGAACAAATAAAATTATTAAATGACTATAAAAGTATCTATAAAGATTTCTTGGCTCCAAAAAAACATCAATTACTTATTTAGTGGACTTCAATGAAATGCAGGTCAATCTAGGTATGAATTAATTTTAAAATTATGTCAGAGTAAAGTGGGCTCATACTTACTTGGCTTCATTTGGTATAGAGGTGCTTAAACATTTATCAAAATAAAAGCATGCAAGCATGGCAGAGCAAAGTGACACCATGAATGAAATCAGGCAAGATTCTAACGCTGCAAAAAACCCACCCAAATCTGAGTATCAACGTGCCTGAGTCTTTCAGAGCCCTGTATAAAACTGCTCAGCTGATGCACAGTGCTGCTTATAAATCATGCATACGTCTTGTAGGCTTCAGTGCAGTATGGACAATAAAAGGGAATTAGGATGCTTAATGAGGTGAGATGCTCCCTACAAACTGGTGTCTGTCTTTCCTTATTTCTCACACTCTTTAGGAAATAATTGTCTTTCTTTTTCTTATCTTTCATCATTTCTCTGATTAACAAGGATCCCAGCTTTTCCTACTAAAGGATATAATTAGCTACAGCATTAGGCACGTGCAAATGATCCATCTTCCCGTTTTGAATAGTATACGTGCCCTCCATAGCACTGTGAGCCTGACTGTACATGTTAGACAGGTTTGCATGGGCTATCTCTACTATTGCTGTCATATTTCCCCAAAGCACATGCAGCTGGTTAAAATTCCCTAACTGAAGTTGCCCTCCATGCGCGCAGGGGACAGAAGCCAATCTGCCCAGCACTGCCTGTGGGCTTGCTGCCCCCTCACTGCCTGCGCGTGCCATCAGATGGCGTCACACATAACACCACATCAGTTGCGTCATTAATAAAATGACAAAATAAAACCTGAATTACCACTCTCAGATATGGTTTACCGGAGCATTAATACATTTCTTGGGCTATTGAAGTCATTCAGCCTTTGCAGTCATGGCTCACAATGCACCCGCTGTATTATTAATGTCCCAGTAAAGCACACCCTGTTGTGTCTTAATGTTATGGCATAAGATGCCTGGAAAAGTAAACAGCTATGTAAAGCAGAGAGTGATGACTGTTAGAGAGATGAATGGGGGGACATTACGGTTTTGCTCACCGTGCCTATGGCTCCAGCAGTCTCAGGGATGCCTCAGTAAGGTTTCACTGTGTATATTCTGCAGAAGATTTTTTTCCCGAGTGTTTCTAAACATCTATTATTTATAAACCACTGCTGCTCTGCATGATGCTTCATGGGTAAGTAAGGGAAACATTTCCTGCCCTGAGGAGCTTACACTGGCTGCTCCAGGTGCCATGACCGTGCATGGGACCAGGCAGGCAGGCAGAGGTGCAGGCAGGATATCTGTCTGTTTGCAGACCCCAGCCCCGCTGTGCCCACCTCCCCACACAGGCCATGCTGGCCCTGGCAGAGAAGGACCCAAATAACTCAAGGCAGTAGCATCATTCTGGGCTGCTAGCATTTCTATGCTGCTTATGCAGAGTCTACATCTGAGATAAGCTGTACCTCTCTGAAACAAGTGCTCAGATAATCTGTATCCTCATGTAATTCGCTGCTATGCCTGCTGCTGCAGCTGCTGCTACATAATTTTCTCCCTCCCAAAACAGCTGTGGATCTAGCAAATTCCTTCAGTCTTGGAGGACAGAAACAGCGGGTGGGAGGGAAGGAGCTGGGAGGCAGAGATGAAGGGGACAGCCAAGGCACTTGCAGAGAATGGGAGGGGAGAGCAGAGAGAAGGAAGGAGCTGCTACAAGCAGTGCACTGTGTGGACTACCAGACATACAACCCACATACTGCTTAAATCTAAGCATCTTTTATAAATAACCCTTGGGAAGAAGGTCTTCATAATGACAGCTGAAAAGATCCAAAGCAAAACATACACAAGCAAGGCAGTCCTGTTCCTGAGTATGAGAATTCCATTTACTTGCTTGATGATGGGTTATAGATGTCCCCAGAAAGACTCAGAGAAGCCTTTTGGAGAAGTCTGAAACCCCAGAGTCAGGAATTCATGAGAAACATTGACAACCCCTACCTCTGAGGTTGCTGATTCCCAGACCGGAGGGAGACCACAACCCCATAGAAGCAGTGCAGGTAGGATCATGATTTTGAGAAAAGCAAAGCCATTGAGATAGTGGTAATACTGCTTCTTGCAATTAATTTTGTTTTATATTAGTGATTTTGGCCCAGTTTTTGAGTTAATGTGCAGTCTTCTCATCTGAAGAAGCTCTCTTCTAAAAAAAAAAAAGGCAAAATGCAAGGAAGGAGTGGAAACAGATGACTACAGTTTAGGGGTCAAGTTGCAAAATAAACAGCCAGTCTGTACATTCAGTACAGTTGGTCTATGTCATCAGTGGCTAAAATGGGTGAAGCTGGGAAAATAACACAACTCTGAGTTCTGTGACTGAAAAAAACTCCATGGTTTTTTTTTTTTTTTTTCAGATCAGTCAGTTCTTGTCATTCAGACAAAGTTTTCCTTAAAGTTTAGGGTTATTTTAATCCTTTCCATAATCTTTTCCCCTTTTTCAGTTCAGTTTGGAATTGAAAAATGCATTTCAAAGCAGAGTAAACATGTTTGGGTTTTTTAAGTGTCAGATTGAATTGTTTCAAGATTTTCAAAATCTCTTGCCACCTGCCGCTTCTTAGGTATCTTTTTCTTGGCTGAAAAAGTGTTGAGTCTCATCCTAACCTGTTAACAGTTTTGATTCCCTTGAAACACTGTTTTCCAGAAAACTTACTGTTTATCACCAAAAAAAATTTCAATCTGCCTTCTCTTCTCCCCTTCCAGCTCAGTTCAGTACCTCTGTACTTGACTGCCCCTAGTTGTGCCTCTAAGCCTCATCACTGGGCAGCAGGCATTCCAGCACTCCTGGAACTAAAGCAAAGATTTGGAGAGGAGAAAAGCTAGCAAACTTAGACGGAGAGGAGTAGAAGCTTTGATGGTCTGAAGAGGGAAAGGCCTGGAACACAGAGGGGTTATAAAGCAAAATACAGTAAAGACATGACCTGTTCAGTGAGTAAAGTGTGTGGCAAGTCGACAGTCCCCACTCTGTGCTTTAAAAAATGTCGTAAAAGAACTGCTGAACAAATGAAATTATTTAATCAATATATTCTTCTTCTATTTCTAAAGCCCTTGCTTCCAATAGTTTTTGAGTTCAATAATTTATGTGCTTTGACAAATAAAGAACAGTCAATATTAACAGCCCCCCTCCAGCTGCAGTTAAATTTATTTTAAAAGAATCTCCACATTTTCACATATAAGTAGATATTTAAAATTGATCAGAGAGTTGAACATATTTATATTAAAACAGATTTTTTTTTTTATCAGGTGGTCGAAGCTTTTCTGATCGTTAGAGCCATGTCCTTTAGAACCATAGAATCAACCAGGTTGGAAAAGACCTAGCTATTAATGTGGCTGTCTTTTGACAGGTAACTGCCATGTATGCAGACTCTGCATGCAAAAAAGTGGCCTTTGCTCCCTGGATATCCTCCCTTTTAACCACTTCTGCAAGAGAAGCAGATTGCAGAGCTTCCGTATCCTGCACTCACAAAACAAAATGGCATAGTTCATCCATATAAGGGGTGCTGGTCAGTCCTTCTCCTGAGCCTTTAATAAAATACTGCTTCCAAACACAAAGGGACAGAATAAGTGACATCTGTTAATCTTTGCAGTGTGTTTGTGTGCTGCCATAGCCTAATCTCTGTGAAAATCAAAAGGTTGTAATTTTTCCCTTTTCAAGTACCAATTTGGCAGGCCCTTACCCCCACTTAACTCCTGTCTATGCTGACTGCCCAGGGCAAGATTTCAGCACCATCCAGGAAATGTCAGTCTGTTACCACAGACAATGGGTATCCAACTGTCTGTAACTTCCAAGTTGCCAGGACAAGTTGCAAAGATCACTGAACTCCCAGAGTGACAGGTGATCGATATGCTGAACAATTAGTATCAAATATACAGTAAATGATGCATAATATCATTGGTGAAAAATGTTCTATTTAGGCAGAATGTAGATTGATGTCAGAAAATGCTCTTTAGTGTGTGGAATAATCAAGTCAACTGCTTGATGGATGTACTATATAGTCTATTTACATAGCTTGGATTCAATACACTTACACGATATTTGCATCAGAAACATATCTATAGTCAACCAATGGGAAAGAATACATGATTTTAGCAACATGCTTATACATTAATAATATTACTTGGCAATCTGATGTTTCAAGACCCAGGGTGAATTACTTATTAAAAACCCATATACAGCTATCTGTCTTTATCTTTCTTTCTGTGTGAGCCATAATGGCCTTGATTGTTTTCAAAATTACATTTGGCCAGGATATGACTGTTACATGAAACCTCTTAAACCAATATCATTTCCCTCACTGATAAAATACATTATACTGCTGGGTGCATTGAGCCAAACCATTAACGAAGGAAGCTTAACCTAACCTTTGTGCTTCTGACCAGCCGTACAAGCAAACTAACATTTCAGAAATTGTTTAAAAAGTGGAATTGACATGATTATGAATTTTTATATTAAGTTCACTCATTTCTTGGAGCTTCTCTATCACCCTCACTTTTAATGGTTTGAATTTTGCAAGAGATTTAGTTACTTGGGAAGATACAAGGAAACGTACTCCATTTAAAAGTGTTTAGAAACACAGAGATAGGATAAATTAGCTAGATAAGGTCAAATTAAGCAACGTCCATTTTAAAACTTAGATTCAGGATGCAGGAGAAAAAAGAAATACATGCATTCAGTACAAATTTGAAAAAAAAAAAAAAGATGTGATGGAAGTCATGGAAAAACCTGAAGTCAAATTCTTCATAATAACTGAGGTGCTATTTCAATAAAGCATCTTAAGCCACACCTGGTTCCAAGAGGAAAGGCTCCTGAGATGTGCAGGCCAAGATTACAGAGCTTGCCTGATAGGAAGCAAGTGATGTAATGTCAATGAGAAACACTACTCTCACAAGGAGTTAATGAAGCCATTTTCTGAAGTTAATACACAACTAGATCCTTCTTCCTCTCCCCTCAGGTCTCCATCATGACATCTCCTCTCAACGAAGAGAGGAGGCTGATCATCATTTTCATGCTCAACAGGAACCAAAGAAGAGAAGTAAAGGAAGGGCAAGACTTACCTGTAAATATGAACAATGCATAGTTTTTGCATGGCAGTTTTTCTCCTTAAGTCTCCGGTGGCTTTACAAAGTCAGGTCATGGTCTGTAAGACCTTGGGGTAATGGTTTGTTCACGACAGATACCAGTGGTAGAGATACAGGTGGACCATCTCAGGTTCACTAAGTGTGAGAAGGCAGAACTAGGGATTCTGGAAGAAATGCTGTGCAATTCATTATACATGAAAACTGGCAGGAACCACAGAGTGATGCAGCTCACAGGCATCTCAGCTCACCAGTCTGAACAATTTCCAGAGGAAAACCATTTCAAAGGCTTGCTACTCTTAATTTTTTCTCTTGCCTTGTTTCTCCTAATCATCTTCTCCTTTGTCATTTCTGAAAACACTGAAAGCACCAAGTATATTCCAGATGTAGGCAGATATGAGACAAAGCGAAGCACTGCTAATTGTAGGGCACAAAAGGTATGCACCAGCTTCTGTGCTTGCCAGGACAGAACTAAATTTTGTCTGTACAGCTGCAGTTTTTATCAGTACAGATAAGCAGTTTACAGCAAGTAAAGCACTATTTTCTTACTCTCTGCATGGGAACCTGCTACAGCAGGTTGACTCTGCAAGTGTTATGGGAGGGAAAGCCAGAAAAATGAGCTAAAGGACAGCAGTGTCATACAAAATACATGTCTTTAACCTTAACCTGGGTGCTCAAATCAACACCATGGTAGAAGAGGGTGTTGTAGCCTCTCCAGCAGAAGAAATCCCTGCTCCTAAGGAAGATTTCTTAACCTTTACAGCCACCATTTGTTTTGTTTCATGCTGCTTTAACCATCTTTGAAACTAAGCAGAAAGAGGAAGGGGAGAGTGGGTCTTCAGAGCTGCAGGAGTTCCTCCCCTCCCCTGTATCACCTCACAGATGCAGCCACTGTGACACCCTCAGGCACAGTGTGTAGCCATGCCCATAAGCCCAGTCATCATCCCTGTGTGGTGGCATGCTGTGACAGACAGTGACAGGGACAGGGAAGTGTCAGGAAGCAGCAGCAGGAAGTAACAGGCACACAGGGGAGCAGGGGGTCTCCATGCAGCCAGGACATCATGACCAGTTTCCTGGCAGGTTAGAAACAAGAGGCACTCCCCACACCACATTTCCTCCCACATTCAGAGAAATTCACCTTCTCACAACACATCAGAGCTGTTCCTGATCCCCTCTTTGATCTCTTCTCTTGTCTGGAAATAATGCTTTGCATCCCAAATCTGGCTAATGGCCCCTGCTGAAATGGAGCGGTGCTCTTAGTGCTCTAGTTAGTGCTGTCAAGCAATCTGAAATGGAAGCTGGCAGTTGTCCTTCCAAATGGCTATTGCTATGTGTAGCCCAGAAGTGATAAGCTAAAAAATCTTTTTGTATTTGAACTCCTTCCAATTTCATTCAGCAGGATACTGGCAGGCCACTTTCTGTGTTAATTATTTCTGTCCTGATTGCATGGCCACACAGAGCACTGGATCGACAGTATCACACTTTACCATTTGTTAATGCTTCCAGCTGAATGCAGAAAGAAATAGAAATAAAGAAATTTCACCTACAGACAAATCTCCCAAAGTCAGAGATTGGGAGAGAAGATGCCAGTGGAGTCAGAAGAGCCATGTATCTCCCAGATCTGCACCAATCATTTTGTGATTTTGGAAATCCTTAAGAGCAGAAGAATGACACAGTATATTAGTCATTGGAAAACACTTAATGGGTCTGATCCTGAAATGAATTACACTGGCTGAAATCTGGAATGGCTCCAACAAAGTCAGAGATTAATCAAGAAGAACTTTTAATGCCTGATTAGGAAAGACTGCCTCTGCATTGCTGGCAGGTACAAATGAGAGGACCTAGGCATAAAATTACCTCATTGCTCCCACAAATCAGTGAGCTAAATGGCTACATCTTGACATTCGCACCAGCAGTAAATTATAGTCAGGCGCAAAAATCTGGGAACCATTAAATGTGGGTGCAAAACAGACTGAAAACCAGAGTGTACTTGAATCCTGTTAACACAAATATTACCTTCTAATGCTCTCCATAGTGTCATGGCTTTGGGAGAGCACAACTGAATGCAAGAGACAATGTTGTCCAAAAAACACCACCCTTGAAAACTGCGTAGTAGAATTTGTACCACAACTTTCCTGTCCTTGGCTTCTCAGCAAGACTACTGCAACATTCCCAGCAAGGGAAAAGGAAATGGATGTTTTCAGCCAGGGAAGCTATGAAGAGGAGAGTTTCCCTTTGTATGGCACTCATAAGTCGAGGTTCTGACTGTACCTGCAGACCAAGGCCAGTCTGAGAATAGAATTCCCACACACCATAGCTCTGACATTGTTACAGACTATTCTACTGGCCATTGAGATAGACACACCTAAGATAAATTTATTTCTCACATAAACCAGTACTGTTTGTCCAAAACTGAGCCAAATTATGAGGGGTCTGTGGTACATGCCCTGCAAAACAGCAAGCACCTATAAAAGGAAATTCAGCACCCTGAACACACAAAACACACACTAAATCCATGTAGTAATGAAACAACTTTGAAAAGTGGAGGTTAATCGGCAGAATTCAGAATAAGAAAAAAAAAATTAAAAATAGTAACAGTTCTGTCCTTTCAAACCAGACAAAATTACTGATATCCTCAATAAATTTTAAAATCAGCATTGAAAGACTCTAGATAAGATGACCCAGACTCTCTCTGAAGCGTAAGTTTCTTTTTTTCACAACATGAGAAACAAAGTGTTGGTGAAGAATTCATTAACAAATTAGTTAAAGCAAACCCATAGCCCCCAGCCTCATTGTTTTGGGGTTAAATGGGGCATTTTTGAAGAACAAAACTTAGTGTCTTGAAAGAGACCAGTTCACATTCAAGAAGTCATGAATATGTTCTGGCAGCAGCCTGACAAGTCTTTTTTTGAAAAATCTAGTAGAAGTATGCTGCTGTGCTGTTTCATCAGGACTGCTGACTTCCCACACACAGCTATTGAACTGGTGCTGCTGTAGCAAGAGCACTCCAGAAGTTAATTGGGAAAGATAAATAGCATGGCGAAGCACCAGGAGCACCAACAGCGTGTGGCTTCCTCATCCCTAACGTTTACACTGCCAACATTGCCCTTTCAACCAGAGTTTCCTGAAAGACATTTGTGTCACAAAATCAGACACTGTCCTTTTCTGGCCTCTTCTCCTTGTACAGTAATTCAGTTGAGACTGTCAATAGTAGTAATCCATGTGGTAATTAATTATGAATTTGTGCACAGTTGCCAGTAAGGAGGCAAGGAACCCTCTGCTGCCCCACACAGCCCCATCTCTCACACAGCACACAGCAGTCTCTGTATCCCCTCTGCTCCAAATCCCAATGGTCTTGGCATGGTAGCTGAACAAAGACTCACATTTAGCTAATAATAAAAAGAAGAGGAAAGTGGGTTGGGCAGCAATGGCTCTTACTGCTCTGGCACAGGTTTACTGGTATCCAGCCAAGGGCATCACCAGCACACTGACATGTCACTCAGCTTCCCAGTGTGCAACAAACAGACAGTGTGTGCACGTGTTGGCCTGTCTGTAAGATGGAGACAAGCTTATTAACAACAGTGCGATGTCCGTTTTGGTTTAGGAATTTTGTGGATACTGAGGTTAGAATTTCATCTCTTTTACTTCATGGATTTTACTAAATCTCACCCAGGATTTTTAAACACACCCGTATTAGAGAACAATCTCTTTAAACATGAGCTTTTTTCTGACACCAAAACTTTTCCAGCTGGGATCAGCAATAACAGCAACAGTTTTAAGGTCTTCATAGCAGTTGGTGTAACAGGGCATACAATCTGTGTCTGGGAAGCCTGGGCTTTGCCTGACTTTAGCTGAGCTCTGGGTGCTTGTTGTGGTGAAAGCCAGTGCTTAAATTACCTCAACCTTTGATCTGTAAGTACAAACTGTTTGAGGAGGAACACCATCAGCTAATTAGACTGTAAGCTCCCTTCCCCAGGAAATCTTTTTTATCTCTATGCTTAGGAGTTTGGATGTAGCATGGTTTAGTTGCTAACACTTAGCAAATGGGGAGTGTGAGTGAAAAGTAAGTCCTTGTGGAAAACCTGTGTGCACAAACTTAAAAACACCCTTGAAAACTGTAGCCAGGATGATGCACTGTCTATTCAACTTAACTATAGGAAACTTGCCTCATCCACCAGGTGAAATGAAATCATAGTGTGAAACCTCACTCAAGGAAAAGGAAAACAGTTGCAGCTTTACAACTGCCAACAGCAGGTTGGAAGGTGCAGGTTACACTGATGGTTCACCTGTGCCTGGTAGCAACTGGCCTTTTGTGCCCTCTGGCTTCCAGCTGCATAGTATTCCTGTCCTATCAAACTTCCTTGCAAGTACAGGCTAATAGGCACAGGAGGGCTTACTGGCATGTCCTAGTGCGCCCAACAGACCCTGCTGTGCCCAGAGAAAATTGCTCTGGGCACCCAAGGCAGAAATGCCCAACCAGGTGGGATCTCTTTCCATAAAAGTGACCTTTTCCAGTCCTTTGCTGTAGATGGAAGTGCAGCCCACCCACCTTTAAAAGAAGGAGAAAAGTGGGTTTGGCTGGGTGCAGACCCTGCAGTGGTTGATGCTGGGGCTCTCCTGACTGCCAGCTCCTTGTGGAAGAGAGGGGAAGGCTCAGGAGGTCTCACCTCATGGCAAGAGGCAAGTCCAGTCTCTCAGCACGAAAGTCTGTCTGTCCAATACCTTGCATCCTTGTTCTGTCTCCTCTGGGTCTTGGGGAGAAAAAGTTTTGGCCTTGCGGTTCCACACAGGAGGTCTGTGCTGCAGCCTGGGAGAACAGGAGCAGGTAGTGCAGTGCATACTGAGCCACTGAAGTCTGGTTCAAACATACTTCAAAGCTTGTGGAAGCCAACAGGGGTCTTATGTATTGCTACTGATATTCACATCAATCTGGAGCACTTTGTCCAAGTCCACACAGTGAGATGTCTACAGAGTTATAAATATACCCCAACTCTCAGGACTCCCACTATCCTGCTCTAAGTCCTCTTACCATTCCCTGGCTATATCTGACACTCCTGGATATTGTGTCTTAATTTCCTCTGACTACAATTCAATTCTCTTCTTTGTAGGAAAAAAAGGAAAAACTCATAGTTTTTCTTGGACACTGACTCAGCTTTTTCATCAAGCTTATTCTTCTTTCCATGTGCACATCAGGAAGTGGAATGTCAGACAGGTGGCTGGAGGAGAGAATTTCATCAGATCAGGGGATTGCATTTCTGAAATCTCATGGAAGTTTACTTACAGATCTGCTTAAATTTACTCACTTAAATCTGCTAGATACTGATAGCCCTCTTCTGGTACCCTGCCTTTGTTGTTACCACAGGTTCAGTTCATGTCAGCTTCATGCTTCATTGGTCCATAGCCCAACTCCACACATGGTCAAACCAGGTGTCTTTGCTGAACGGTCCAGGATGTACCTTGTGGCTGGATGCCTTTGAGTCTGCAGCACTGTTACTATAGTTTTCAGTGAGATGAGGACAAAGGTCCACATGCTCATTGTAGAGCTGTAGTGTAGGTAGAGCTAAGCATAAAGTCTAACAGCAGAAACAAAGAAAAAATACAGTGCGGTCAGTTTTATCCAGATTGTTATAGGATTTTATGGAATCATAAAGATCAGTAAAATGGTCTTTGTGTAACATACCACAATTCCAAACAAAATAAAACTAAAAATCAATGAACATTCTTTAAAATGAGTGAATACACCCACACAGTTAAAATTTCATTGTATTTAGACATGCAGTAGCTGTTCTGATACATCAACTTTGATTTTGCCTTCCCCTCCTCCTAGATATTCTTTTTATCAGGTTGCCTGTATGAAACACATTGAACACAGTGGGGGGGGGGGGCGGTGGGAAGCAGTATTTGGTTTTAAGCATTCATTAAACATCTCTAGCAGTTAATACAAAGGAAGAGTCTTTGAATAAATCTAAAAATTAGGAAATTGTACTTCTGATCTTGACTTCATCCTCATGCATCAATGAACATATTTTAATTTTGTTCATCTTTATTGTGTTTAAACCAAACACTGAAAACAACAACCCTCATCCAACTGTTATATATCATTTCTAATGACAGGGAACCTTTTGTTCTAAATGCACATGTAAAAAGACTTTCTCTTTAATATTCTAGTTCTTGGCTCTTGAAGTTAAAATACTGCTTTACAAGTGATCTCTGCTAATAATGACATACATTTACATTAGAATTCCAACCTGATTCTCTACCTTTCATAATCTACATATATCTTTTGTTTTGTTTGAGACTCTTTTCTTGCAGGCTATGTAGATTTGACTGCAGTAGATTTTTCCCCCAAAGAATATCCAAAAATACATGTCTGCATAGCATAAAGTTGGAAGAACTGTTTGTCACAGTCTGCTTAACAAAACAAGTTGTTTTTCTGTTTGCAGATTATTCCTGACAAGGCATCCAAGTTTTACAAGTGCATTCATTATTAGAAATCATTATCTGAATTTCATAATTTAGGACCAAAAGGGACTATTAGTTCATCTAGTCTGACCTCTTGTACCATTTACTATATTTCACCCATGCCCTAAACTCAAAGACTTCATTAGACTGAAACGTTTCCAGTCCTAAGATTAAATTGTGCTTCACTGGTTGAGAACAAGACAGACAAAGCTGCCAGGTATATCTAAGCCCTCTGCAATAGCAAAGAATTACTTAAATGACATATGCCCAGATCATCCCAGCAGGTGAGGCTTAAATTTAATAAGCAGTAGGATGTAGACACTTGAAGATCATCTTAGGAAAGGTGATACTCTGCACCAGAACAGTCGCTCACTCTGGCTCCAGAACAATTAAGGAAGGATTTGGGTCCCTAATCATGAATGTCTAGTGCCACTCGACACTTCATGTGAGGTAGCCTGGTATGTCTGAATGTAGGACAGCACAGCAGCATCAGGGACCCTCAGTCCCAGGAGTGTCAGGGGAGGGCAAGATATGCAAGACAGAGACAAGGGGCAGTAGACGCTCTATCTTACAGCTGCATCGGAACCCGAGGATGGTATTCAGCCCCACAAACAGCTCTGAGCTTTGTTTTCAGTTCATAGGGCTTTACACAATAGAGCAGAGCAGCCTAGCAACCTGCTCAGCACCCCCAAATTCAGACACCCATGTTTGATGAGCTGGCATACTCCCTGGCTCTCTTCTCGGTTGCCCAAATCTCGCCCCGAAAGGCTCTAGAGCTTCAGAAGGATGTGAGCAAACAGCCTAGTAAGATCTAGGCAGGGATGCGTGCATGCAAATACTTCCTTCAACTGAAAACCTGACACGCAAGGTTTCATTATGCACATTATCTTATCCAAGAAGTGGAAATGCAAAGATAATACCGACAGCAATGCTGGCAATCCTCCCAAAGCCTGTGACAGGACTCACCTAAACTCCTCCCCAGGCTGGCCGCCCCCAGCTCCCCCCCCACCGTCTGCTTCAGCAAATGGTTTTTTGGTAAGTTACCACCCACGCAGCGGGTACTTTACCCAGTAGTCCACCTGCCCTAGAGCTTGCTGGGAAGGTTTCTTCCCCTTGTGCTTTCCAGTGACAAGTGGAAATCTCAGACATTGAAAGTCTCCTCATATATACCCTCACAGTCTACCTCAAGCAGATACAGTGGGCCTTGGTTGTTTGGTTCCTGCCTCTCGAAAGCTTTGATACTTCCTTCATGCTCTCAGGGGTTTGCAGACATGGCCTAGGAGAGCAAAAGAGCATGCCCGTTCCTACTTAAGAAAACAGGTTTTTTATGGCAAACAGTCAAATTTCACATTGTCTGTGAAAGCCAAGATGTGAAATAGTGTATTCCTGCACAGCTCTCCTCTCAGAAGTGCTAAGCAGAGAGCAGCTCCCCATAGCCCCCACAGCTACGCATTTCCATAAAAAACAGGAATCGAGGCCCTATCAAGTATTGGAGTTCTTTATATCCTAGGTAAAACTAATCTGTATTCCAATTTGAAAAAAGTCTCTGAAAGGACAAAACATGCATGTTGATGACAGAGAAAAAAAATCATATGTCTGCTCATTGGGGAAAAAAATCCAAGAATATTTAATGTGTGAAAATAGGACTCCAGTTATGCTGTTAAGAATAATGAAATCTAGGGTGCTAAGTACTGTATGTGTCGCTGTACAAGTTAAGCTGCCTAAGGCAGTTTTAATTTCTCTAGCCAATTTTTCTTAAATTTTCTCTTAATTTACGCACCCAAGTATTCATCACCTGTAGAGGAGGGGACTGGATGGGGTAAGTATGAGAGCTTCCCTCTGCAGCCAGAGATGCTCAAGGCAGGGGTGTGCAGCATGTGCTTGGGGCACCTGGCCACAGGGGAGCTGGGCAATGGGAGCAGGGCTTGCCAGGGAGCTCTGGAACCAGAGCAGAGCCTGGGGGCCACATGCTAGCTCCTCTGAGACCTGCTGGGAGCTGCCCCATCTCTGGTGTGGCAGATTTTACTCATAGGCTCAACTAGTCCCTCCAGCTAAAGAGAAATGTTGTGCTGGTTGCAGCAGCCCAGGAGGGAGAGGGGTGTGCCCTTTATTGAAAGAAACAGCCTTGGAGATAACCTCCAGAGCCCAGGGCTTGTACTGACACACATCAAAACAAATAGGATTTGTTCCCATGGTTTGGTGGGAACGGTATGGTCAGAGAGGCCAAAGGGCAGGCGGGCAGAAGAAACCTAAGGGCAGAGCAATCAGCCGTCTGCCAACCCTCCCTCAGGCTGCAGGATCAGCCACTCTCAAGGTTTTTCTGGCTGCATAACCTACACCAGGTTGCACCAGACTGACCTGGAGATCTGTAGCCATTGTACTGAAGACACAGAAAGAAAATACCTACAATATTCTTCCATTGATAATCTAAGAATTTTAATCATTGTTTTATCTTTTTTGAGGCCCTTTGTTTTAGCCTAAATGTGGCACTTTCCAACAGCACACACTCTGGCTGCTCCAGGACCTTCAGTCACTGTTCAGTTGACACTATGTTCCTTTCTCTGGGCAAAAAAAATCCTTGAATATTAACATTTTCAATAGTCTCAAAATGTAAGTAACTTGCCATACAGTATCATGCTATTAACCTTGCCTGAGCATTTCACTCCTCCCTATTTTTGTTGTTTGTTTGTTTTTTTTTTTTGTTTTTTTTTTTTTTATTTCTTGTAGCTACTTTCCTTTTCCAGAACAGACTGAAATTAACTTGTCAAAATTATTAAAATTTGAGAGGCAAACATAATCCAAAATTGGATAGACACAAACAAGTGGCATCAGCAGGAGCGTGCACTTTGGGGGACTACACCAGACACATTTGCATTTTACTGCTGAAATACATGCATTTACCTCTGCAAATGGCTGTGGTACTTGCTGTAATTTAACTTGCCAGGAGTCACTGAATTTAAGGCAGAAGCCTGCCTGCAGAGCCAGATTTGCTTCAGCCTCCGCCTCAGGTGCCCTGTTAGGGCTTGAGAAAGAGTCTTCGGTCACCTTCAGTCTCCACTCCGTATCTGTGGCAGGAAAATATTATTTTAGATTTGCAAAATCTTCACTGTTTGTGATTTACTATGCAGAGCTGTCATGGGTTGAGTCTGACTCGGTGGATTAAAGTGAAATACCTGCAGGAGAAACAGAGGTAGGTGCTGTGAGACAATCCACAGGTACACCCTGGGCAGCAAAGGCTGGTAGTGGCATCCTTGCAGATGCTCCATGATGAGATCAGAGGTTCCCGGACCAGGGAATGCACAGGGATCAGCACATGTCCATGACTGGACAAAGCCAGGCCCACTGGTTGCTGCACGGGCACTGCCAAACACAGGCAAGGTGCAGAATGCTGCAGAAGTGCCCTGTTGTTCTCTCCACCAGCATCAGCAATGCTGAGGATCTTTGCCTCCCCTGAACCCCTCTGCCACCACTGCCAGCGAGTGGGGCTTTCATTCCCAGCAAGCAAGGGACAGCCACACACAGCCTGCTCACAGTAACACACATCTCACCCATCAGCTGCCAAGCCTGAAAGCACTCAGTGACCTTTCAGCCAGCTCTCCTTATGTAACAGCTATAAGTCAACAAACTATCAGTACAGTGCCTGAAAAGTCCTTCCTTTTTCTCCGTCCTCCTGTGTTTAGGTTTTCCCATGCGTGCAGTGCAGTCATTTCCAGCTAGCTGCATTTCAGACATCATTTGGGTTACAGAAGCAGTGGCTCTGCTTGCTTGAGTCTCTAATCCAACCTCAGGTGATTTGGAGGTTCAGCCAGAGTCCATTTTTATCATGTTCTCCCAAGAAAAGGCCGCTTTTTCTGCACTGCAAAACAATGGCAGGGTCTGACTGTGTTCCTGATTCACAACAGCAAATGGCAGGCTGCATCACCAGCTGGATCCTCTGGACAGTGTGCTTTCACCCTGTCTCGGGCACAGCACCAGCAGGCAGATCCAGTTTATAGCTTGTCCAGAAGGGCAAAATGCACAACCAGCAAAGGCAAAGCCTGCTCCCTGCCCACGCCCCTGCAGTTCTTGCCTGGACTCCTCCTGTCCCAGTGGAAGTTCCTCCCCAGAGGGTGAGCCCCGGAGTGCAGGTCAGACCTTGATCCCTGATGGTAACACCCCAAGTTATTTCCTGCCAGCCCACAGCCACTGGTCAATGAAGGGAGGTGGCAGCAAGACAAGAACCTAAAAAGGTGCAAAACTAGGCAAGAGGACCTTGCCGTGGTTTTGTACTAGGGAAATTACTGCACTCATTTTCCTCTGAAAACAAAACACCCGTATCTGTATCCTTCATCTCCAAGTCTTACACTTTGTCCAAAAACTGTAGTTGAATTTGTCTATAGGCTATATTGTGTTTAGCCACAAACCAGTGCAGAAGACCAGATTCACCACTGGCATAGTTTGACTTCCATACCTTCTTAATTTTTCTTGCAGTTGTATCCAAATGACAGCAAAGATGGACCTCTTCCATGTCCTCCATTTTCCAAACACAAAACTCAGAGCAAAACAGATTATGTGTGGTTTTCTCCCTTTCAGTGCAAGATCCTCTCTTCTCCCCTGCTCCCATCAGCAACTAGAAAATGTCCTCAAAACTTTCATGGAAAGATAAGACACGTGAGATAGTATATTATTCTGAATGGAGTTTCTGGAGCAACCAAAGTTTTGAGCTCATCTGCTGCTGTCTCTCTAGTTTGATTCAGAATCTAATTTGTCCAAAATTTCAACCGTGATGAACTTTCCCAAAACAGAAGCAGCAAGCTGCTTCCCACCATCACATACTTGGCTTGTATCCCGCCTATCCATATGCAGCAGATGTAAATATAATTTACTGGCACAAGCAGCTTTCTGCACATGGCATCTTTCTAAGTCTTCTTTAGTATCCATGTGAAGAAATAAATGATTTTATTGATGCACTCAGAGGGCCCAATAACATTGCATAATGACCTATAAAAGGAGGTCTTTCTTAACACGCATCAATCAATAACTCACATAATTACATCTCATATAATTTTGCTGAATTGTTAACAATTCTAACCAAAGTTATAATGATTCCTATTAGACAACATAAGTCTTCCAGGAGCCACATTTTGCTGCCTTCCATATATTGTAGACCTACAGAGATACAGATTTAGTGCATGCACCAGTTGCATCAGCTGATTTAGGACACTGCCTCTTCTCTGCTGTGTCCAGTCATCGCAAGTAAAGCTTGCAAAGTCTCCCGCTATATTAAGAGATGCTTTGGAGAGCAGATTGGGGCTAATACTGACAATCTTTTTTCTATCTTGTGGAAATAAAGTGGTTAGTAAGATGGTGCTTTAATCAGGGAGAAGACAACTATAAAGTCAGAATGAAATATTTTCAGTGGCGACAACCTGTCTGGTGGCAATGGGAAATCCTGCATGTCAGCACATTCATTCTTGGCTTTATCCTTGCTCGCTGGATTTGACTCAAAGGAAATGCTGGGCTTCAGTTTCTTCATCAGCAAAATGGGGATAATATTTCCACTTATGCAAGTCACTTTAAGTGGAAAGCACTGCATTCATGCAAGATAGCTTTATCGTGCCAGTACACCACAGAGTTTTTCACTTTCTGCCTGGAACATTTCATAAAAATCCCTCCACATATGGAACAGAACAAGTATTACAGTCTTCCAAAAATGTGATTTTTAGAGAGCTGACAGTGCCACTTACATTTGTGCACTTTCTTGTGCACTGTTTCAAACACAGTCAGGTTTGGCAACGAAATTCACAATCATCTGGCAGCATTTATGAAATGAGTTGACCATACTGCTCCAGGTTTTGCCAGCTCTGTCACAACCTGCCTCCACACCAGTCCTGGCCACAACCTGGGCAGCGGGATGTGGCTGGCAGGCTCTGATCAAAGCCCTGAGCCCCACAGGGTGGGTTTTGGAACAGAGACATACCATTTAACACTTTAAATTCCCCTCAGGAAGACTGTGCTGCAGCATCAATTGTCATTCCACCGCTCACCCATAGCAGACAAAGGAAAATGTTGCTCTAGCACCTTGCTGCTTTGTTTCACAGGAATGGTGAGACCTGGGGCTTCAAGCAAGCTGCAGACTCTGCCCTCCATGATGGGGCCCTGACATGCCCCAGCACACCCTCAACTCCCTATCCACCACAAGGGATGGTTTGCTGTTCCTGACCCAGCACTGGTCTGCCAAGGAGGCACATAGGCTTAGCAACTTGCTGTCCCCCTTTTGGTTCTCAGCACAGTGCTTTACCAATATCAGAAGGTTGATATATGCTTCAGTAGTTCAGCTTTGTGCTTTCCCTCCTATATGAGCTTGGAATAAGACTGTAGACGAGTACCAAACATCACATAGCTATCAAAGAAAGAAGAATTATATTTTAATTACTGTATTTATCTCAGAGAACACAGTGATTAGTTTTTCAGATGAAAATAAACACAATAAAAGACTAACAGACTTTTGGTAGCAGAGCCATTAAATTCTCTATCTAAATATGGTCTAGATATCTGGGGTGCAATTAGGACAGCCACGCTGAGTGCTTCTCAGGGTAAGTGTACTGATGCACTCTAACCTGAATCTAATTCTGTTCAAAGGCCAGGCAGATGAATCCTATTTGTGTTGTAATGATTGAGTACAAATGGGCACCATTACATTTCTAATGCCTTTTGGTCAACGAGCACGTTGGACTTTCAGTGCCTGCCACTGAAGACCAATTGCTTTTAGGAACTCTTTCACAGAAGACACACCATCAGAGCAACGCAGTGCTCATGTGTGAACAAATCAGATCCAAAGCAAAGCGGTGGGTGTCAGGAGGATAGGGCACATGATAAGAGAGCTTTTGTAGCAAACTGCAAAATTCAGACATCAGTATTAGGCTTTACTTGTAGAAACAGAGCTGAACAAATAATTCAAAATGAATAATTTATTTGATTAATTTTGTCTCTCCTTGCTTGGAGAATATATATAAGCCAATCACACCATCTTGAATTTGTTATTCAAATATATTCAGTGACTTTCTTTTCACTATATTTTTTTTACTCTATGGATTGATCAGAATATTTAAAATTAAAAATACACAGTTATCCCGTGATTGGCCAGACGTGCCACACGACACTACTTTTCTTCTGTGACCAAGTGAGTATGCCAGCACTTCTGGAGTAATCCTTATGCATGCAAAATTGAAAATTCAGTTTTGAAAAATATTTGCATGTGCATCTTTGGAATTAACTTGCTGCCAAGAAAACTGTCAGTAAAATTCAGCACCTCTTAAATTTGCAAAATGTGAGAACTAAAACATGCATTTTAACATTTGCATTTATTTTTTTTTCTCTGTTTCATCTGGAAGTTTTAGAACATCATATTTTCCCTGAACGGATGCAGCATTGCCTACCAGGACTGAGTTACAGTTTTGAGCCACTCATCTTAATATTAAGTGGCTCAGCCAATGATCTGTTGTCCTAAAAGCCTGTAGTTTTCTAAATGGTCAAACGCTACATGCATCATGTACAAGGCTTTCAAAAGTCAGGGTGGTTTTGCCCTGATGGATACGTGCATTATTCCTGCATCAAATAATCCCTCAATTACTGAATGATTCTAGTTCTATTGTTAGGAAAAAGCCTAAGCAACGATGTTAGCGTGAAACATAGTTGAAGGGAAAAGCCAATCCACTCCAGAAAATTTTCATCTCAATTTTTTTAGTGAAGAGCACCTGTTAAAGGAGACCTCGTTTATTAGTTCCCTCTTTGAGGACAGAGCCTAAGTTAGGGATTCCAGGGAACGTCTTATGCTACCTCAGACTTCAGCTCCGCGTGTCCACAAATGTTTACAAGCACATCTATGTACTTCAGGTAGCAATAGCCCAGCTCTGGTGCAAAAGATACTGGGTGGGACTGTATGTGCAAGTGTATGTTTGCCTGAGAACTAATATAACTATCTGCAGGATTTATGTGTTAATATATCCCTTGGTCCATCTTTAAAGCAGCTTCCAAGTGTTATTGTGCAAGGACATGAAAAAAATTTAGGGTCTGTCTAATCTCCAATTATATCTGACCCACTGGTGACTTGGGTTGGGAATGAAACTGAAGATATTCCTTATCACACTTTACAGAAGTATTTAAGTGGAAACTCTGCCCATAGAGAGATATTTGTTAAGTCATCTGTAGCAATCAAAAGCAGAGCTTGACATAACCACTGCTGTCCTGGCTGGAGACTGCCCTCCACTCAAGGCCACTGTGTCCTCTTCTGCCAGGGAGAGACAGTCTTGCCTGGCCAAAGAGGCAGCTGGCACACTTTGGGGCACCATAAAATAGCAACAAGCAAAACCCACCCCAGACAGCAGGAGGGTTATCTGCTGGTAAAGACAAGCAGGAGAACAGCAGCTAGCTCTTTTGCCTAGCTAGGACCATAAGTGCAACTATAAAACTATGGTGGGTAATTCATCGAATAAACAGAGCTGGTGCTCCAGTTAGCATGCAAGATGATTTAAATGGCTTAATTTACACATCACAGCAAGCTTTTCCTACTGCAAATCAATAAATTTGCATAGGTTCTTAAAATAATAAGCAACATGCTCCCGCATATATTTTTTAAATAGGTACCAAATTCCTTAATGATAGCCAGAATCTCATCATAAACTCAGTTTTTAGTTCACTTGATAGTTGCATTGATAAGGAAACATGAATATATTAAGGGCTAGAGCTAAGCAGCAGCTTCGCCATTCATTTTTACAGACAGCAGAGTACAGGTTCCCACGGACCCAGGTGTACAGCCCCCTCCTACCACCCACAATGCCCCACACAGGCAGAGCCTGCTGAGCACTCACGGTATGAGCAGAGAAAGAAATGCAGCCAAGACATCCTCTGTGTACACCCCTGTGCAGGGGACAGGCAGGCAGAGCGAGGGTCAGACAGATGGACAGAGGTTGACTTCCAATAGGAATGGCTGTTATCCAGATCCAGATACATTTTTTCCACCTACTTTCTCACTTCTTGTTCTCCTTCTTCCCTTTGTTCTGGCTGGGATCAGAAGTAGAAGCTCCAAAATGCCACCGGCAAAGCTGTCCTGGCAGCAGAGGTGTGCCCAGCTCCTGAGAAAGCCTGTTGCCATCAGGCTATCAATGTGATGTTGCCACTCGAAGGTTAAAAACACTTGACATAGGCATCTTGGCACTTAAGGTCTCATCTGAGCCAAGGCAAACTTCAGATATTGCTGAGTTATCCCCATAATCAGCCAGGACAGCTGAAGAGCAGCCTTTGCACTTGCACTGGCTCTTCTACTCCCCTCTCATCTATGCAGCCACAGTAAGGTCTGACCCCTCTGGGGCTTGAGGAACTGGCACAAACCGGTGAGGAAATCTCACAGCTTTGCTCAATCACAGATAGACACTGCACTGATGAGTCAGTGGGGCATGAATGGAGGGGTCCCAAGGCATGCTGCAGCAGCAGGGCACACAGACCACTGGCTGTGTGCAGGCATGGTACAGCTTGGCTTCTGATTTATCAGTACAATCTTTCTGTGCCCAGCTGTAAAAAAAAAAAAAAAAAATTAAAAAAAATCAAGATTAAAAGATTGAAGGGGAATACTTCTGTGCTTGTAGCTGTGCAATGACTAGGGGCTTTGAAGTTAATTTTTAAGCAGTTGTTTTTATTCCTCTGCTAAAATAAAAAGCAAGGTTTTTAAACAAAGAAACAAAATGAGGACAGAGGATGGAAAAAAATATGAGTACTCATGCCAAAAGCAAGAGAGGTATAGGCAAGGGCCTTGATGCTTTCACTGCTGGAGCAGGGGTGGCCTCTTGCTCTGCAGGGCCTGGGGTGCTCAAGTGTTTCCCTGGGTTTGGCATGAGTCAGCCTTAGGTACCAACCAGAATTTGAACACTTCTGCTTGCTTTCGCCTGCTTTCCCAAGTGCATGTCATGACACTGTGGGGTCACCATCAGGCATCTTGAGTGGAATACAAACATCCTTCAAGCGTAGTGCAAGACCTCTTCTGAACAGCAAGGACATCCTTTCTGCCCTAGCAGAACTTTGTTCAGGGAGCTGAAGAGCTGGGGCAGATTCAGATGATCATCATCTCTTCCCTTTGCCTAGGGCAGGACTGATACCAGCCTCAAATCTCAGAGCAAATGCCCCTTACTGAGCACCATTGCAGAAGCCTTTACTGGGGTGGAGCTGCTAAAATTCCAATTAGCCTGTGCCTTATAGGACTTGCCAGAGAGCAGGTCTGTGGGTGAAGGATCATGAAGGCACCTCTGAAGAACAGCTCAACAATTCAGCTGTCTTCCTGCCCTCCAAACATGGCCCCACACAGAGCCTGACGGACATAGTCTCCTCACTCAGTCCACTGTTGTTGTCTGGAATGGTTGCAGATAATTGGTGGATATGGAAAACAGGCCCCTATTATGGTCACATTTCCAGGCAAGGTACTAGCCTGCTGTCCTTCATTTCTTTCCACTTCTCATACTTAATTTGTTTTTTGTTTGATTGGCTTTTTTTTTTTTTAATATTTATTACTCATGGCAGAATGTTGGGTTATAGTGTGTCAAACTTGCCAAAACTTCAAGCAGAGAGAATGATAAAAAGTATCTTGAAAATCATATTTGCCCCTTAATAATTTAATTCTGTAGAAAGGGAAATCAAAGCATCACAAATTGATTGCTGTGAAACAAATTACAATTATTTCCACACATCCAAATAAATCTACTAATTTTAGGCATCTGACTTGAGGCATTAGATGGAATATGCAAATGCATATGTCGAAATGATGGCCGTGTCTCTAGAGCTGCTCGCTTATTTCTCTGTTCTTACTAGATGCTCAACAGTTTCAGACTGCTATTGAGACATGCAGTAAATTAGCTGCTCTTAAGCATCGCCTGTTAAAAATATTAAAAAGCATGGCTGTAAAGCACAGCTGACAGTTTTAGGCATCTGACACTGGCTTATCCTTTCTAGAAAGATAAGACTCCAATGTTCACTGTCACTTTCCCCAAATCTGCTTCCAACTGGGTCATACTGTTCGAGCTACCACTAACTGAAGCCCTCTGCCCTGCTCTACCTTTTAGAAAGGAGTACCATGCCATGAAATGTCCCCCTTGAATACAAGGTTTCCACATACATTTTACAAAGTGTACTTGTTCAGCTGTCATACTGCTTCACATAAGAGAAGTCATCTGATATTGTTACTGACATACTAGTCTAGTGTGGCATTTACTATTAGGCTTTTTATAACTCACAGGGATGGCAGAGCAATCTCAGGTAATCAAAATAAATGAAGACAGCCTGAATAATGCATTTGTTAAATCTAAATAACATACAGTGGACACCTTTAAAGTGTTTTCCAGGAAAATGTGACTCAGGTGCAATATTGATTGAGAAGATAAAGACAGGTGTTTTTGATTCTTATATTATGGATGTAGAGAGGACTTTGATAATGTAACAATCATCTTTTGTTATTTTGCTGCAGTCCAATACAGCTAGAATCAATTTTTCATTGTACTCATTTACCGGAAAAGGGGATAATGGCAAGGACAACACAGCTTTAATAGAACGAATAAGTCATGATTTAATTCAGATGTTGTACTACAGCTACAAGTTGAAAGATATATTTATATACACCAAAACGTACAAAGGACCCTGCATGCTTTTGAATAGAAGTCATGGCTCTGCATTTCTATTTATTGGTACTTAGGTGGAATGATGCAGCATTATTATCCTGACAGCAATAAGAAGCAAGAATATTTTAGAGTGGAAAAAGATAGCTGTAGGATTATGAGCAATCTTTATGGAAAAGCAAAATAAAGGGCAATAGTAAAAGGGAACGTTTAGGTCTTCATTAATATTTGTATTTAAGTAAAAATGACAAGCAGAAAAACCCAAAGAAAGGCTAAGTTCACAATCAATGTAAAATGCTTTTCTGCACAATTGAGATCTTTCTCAAAGATCTCAGGCATTTTGATAAATTTTGTTCCTATGGAAAGTACTCAGAATGATGATAAAATAATGATTTTTTTTTTTCCCCTAGCAAAATAGATTGCTTCATGACTTCTTGAATGAAACACAAATCTAAGAGTGATAGTGTTTGGAGCTGGATTAGTCTCCTGGGGTTGCATCCAGTGTATGAAATTTCATAGCTTTTCCAAGGAGTTCAATAGTGCTCTTCTCTGTGGTGAGACACTGCTGAATGACCCCTGAAAAAACACCCCACAGATCGAGCTTCAAAACATTACCACCAAAAGCTGCCAGGAGCTAATTGAGCCTGGTGTAGCCCAGAAATATTCTGCATGGCATATTTCTGCGCAACACTCATTAGGCCCACCTAATCTGAATTTCAGCACAGACTTTGTAGGAAATCAGGATCCAAAGTCAAGCTTTAGAGTTGCTTTCTACCTCTCTAATAGACCTGCTCTTGAAAGTCAGACTCTCCTTTTAACGAGCATCTTCTACAGAAAACCAGACAAAAGGGAAAAAATCCTTGCCTGGAATCTCAAGCTTTTCTTAAAAAGAATTTGGTCTAGTCCTGATTCATTGTAAGCTGAGCCCGCATTCCTCTCTGAGGACCAAAGAGAAAATGAAGAGTAAAACAAGCAAAATCAGAGGAAAAATTAACCCCTTCTGCAGCAGCAACTTCTCACAAGCATTTTCAAGCCTCTTTTTAAGCTGATGTTTCAGGCTCAGCTACCTCTCAGCTGAAGTGGCTCAGGGAGGTGTTTCCAGCCTCCAGAGGACATTTGGGATTTACACCAGTGACCCAGCACCAACTCTGTACAGTTCTTGAGACGTTGGAAAGCCTTGGCTAAGTCCCTTTTTCCCCTGCCAAAGGAGGCACATGCTGGGCTATTAGTAGGCAAGGTGCAGGGAGCTTCAGGGCTCTGGTCACTGGAAGATCAGGGCAGTTCTGTAGGATGTGGCAGGCAGAAATGCTCTATAATGTGCAGAAGGTGCAACACAAGCAGTTGGGAGAGTCACAGATGTGAAACTTCCAACTTTCCTCCCCGAGCTACAGGGCAGGTGCTGTATGAAGCCTTGACCTCTGGGATTCGCTTGCACCCAGCAGTCTGACCATGCAAGTTAACCCCTAGAATGGAAAGATCCTGGAGGAGACCACAAAAGCTTTGAGCTGAGCACCAGTGACTGCAGCTCTACTGGCTCTAGAGGGAGGTTAGGGTAATGATATAAGGATAACTCTATAAAGACGTATAAGGATAGCCCTTGTGTCTGCCATGTCTTCCTAACCTTTGTGTGTGCTGCCATGGAAAGAGAAGTTATTTGATTAGGTTTTTCCTGGGCTGAGAAGAGACCACTATGTCAAAGTCCTATACAAGCGAACAGTCTCAGTGCCTACGGCTGAACCCAACAGGTCCTTCATCTCTGATCCTGTAGCAATCCACATTGCCAGACAGTGAAGAATGGGGGCTACCAGCCTTTCCTTACCATCACCAGTCTGCGGCTTGCTGTTTCCCTGCCACACATATGCAGTGCCAGGCAGCTAAAGGTCCTCTTCACACACCCTTTTCAAGGTCCTGGGGCATTTGGAGAAGTGAGCTCTTACTCACTGTCTATCTGGTAGCTATAGTAACACCTGACAATGCTGAACGACTTTATATATATATTATATATAAAATATTTATATATATATATATATGATATACTCCTTTTAACAGGGAAAGGAAAAAACTGCTGTTCATTAGAAAGGAAATTCCAGCATTCTCCATTTCCCCACATCCTTGTTGATAGAGGTGCTTTTATCAACTTCGTTCCCTTTACCTCTTCCTCCTCTTTATTTTTCAATTCTGTCTTCATTTTTCTTTCTTTTGATTAAAGGTTTCTTAATACAGATGTCTACTATTTATTTTAGAATTACATGGTCCAGGTAGGAATTCCCTGTAAAACCAGATCTTTCCTCTTGGGGAGGAGTGGGCATTCAGGTTAGTACTAATCAAATCACATGAACTCACAAGTTAGATTTCTCTCTTAGTCCTGTCTTAGTTTAGAGGAAACACTTAACCAGCTCCAATCTAGCAACCGCCTAAGTGTGGCAAAACTCATGCCCTTCCAAACACCACTCTGAGCTCCCAAAAGACTACTCGTGCCCTAAATAAGTAGAGTTAATTTTAAGATGAAAATTAACTCTGTAACAGAAAGATGGGGTAAAATCCTTACCAAGCTTTTTATACCTTGGTTCCATGCCACTGTGAATGCAGACTAATCTGAAACATGTTAACAGGTCCATTTCTAGGCTAGGAAGAATCAAAGATTGACTTTCTTACATATACAGGTGTTTCAATTTCCTGGCAGGAAAATAAAACTGATACAAAGCACACAAAGGATCCCAATATCAATGAGAATGTCACTAGCAGTGCAATACATTAAAGAAGATCATTGCAACAAATCAAGTTCCTAAGCGTGACTGTCCCTTTCATGGAGAGAATGGACTGATTCCTTCCCCAAACAATGGAAAACTTTGTGGACACTCTGGAACAGATTGCTCTGTTTGCTCCATTACTCACAGATCAGCTTGCCCCATTCAGCAACAAAGGCAAGGGCTAAACTTATTTGTTGTCCACAATTTATGAAAAAATAATCTAGTTCATAGGAAATGAGGTGCTTCAAGAACTTGCTGAAGTGAAAGCATTTTACCGTCAGCGTGGAGTCAGCTTCAATATGACTCATCTGATCTGTGCACTACTGTTTTATGCTATGTTGATCCACCTAGGAATAATTGTGAAGATTTTACTGGATTTTTTTTTACCACTAGAAAAAAAATGAAACTGTGCTGTCTCACTGTACCTTGACTTGAGTTACAGATTATAGCAGGACATGGCCATTGCATTTTTTGGACATGGGCAGGCCTGTTGTATAACATGTTATCGGTTAGTTCAGTGACACAGTCCTGTGTCCTGAAAGGAAAGTAACATTTCTGCACACATAGCCTTGCCTTGCATCCCTGTCATACCCCTTTTTGATAACTTTTTTTGCCTACCGCCATTTGGCAATAGTGAACCATCATCTAAACACGTAAAAGCAAATGAAACGTATTGTGTGCAACCCATTCAGAACTGTCACAACTAACACCAATGCTTTCAGACTCACAGCTCCAGGAATCCTTCAAAAGGTCAGCACGTGACTTGGAGCTGTCTGAAACTACAAGAGAAATTTCTGCAAAGTCCAGCATATATAGATCCAATAGGGATCCACATTTGACTCTCTCCCACCATGGAACCTACCAGCCATGTAGTGTGAATGTAGCAGCTGCTGCTCTGCAAGGAGAGCCCACCTCAGCCGTTCTGTGCAGATACCCCCACACCAAAAGGGATTTGTTTTCACACCACCATCCAGAGGGGGAGATTTCAGGCTCTCAAAGACCTACTCTGTTTGCATCCTGTTTCAGTAGACTGGAGGACTACAGGAAGATTACCCCTAAGACATTGCCAATTGCCCTTTCCCTAAATGATTTTAGTGAAATTTTGTGCCTAGGAGAAACTGTGCATATAAAGAGATCATTCTTCAACCTGCTTTGGAAAAAGGCATAGAAAAATGGAATGTTCACTTTGATCTTTCAGAGACAAGTTCTGAGGTTCTTAGTATAATCCTAGCAAAAATCCCATGGTAATTCATGTTTTTCTTCAGAAGAACATTTTCATTGTTAATACATCAGATTTTGCTTTTATTTGGCTTACGCTCAGTGATTATAACATAGATATAGTGTTTGCATATGAAAGAGTAAGAAAGGAGTGAGTGCTGTAGTCTACAGAGGAAGACTTAAGGATAGATGGATGTTTTCCTTGGTAAATAGTATTAGAAATAATTATTTTTAAAAGTATTCAGATGCATCTCATTTTGCTTCCATGTAACTAAAAAGGAAGCAACTGATTTGCAACCTGGGATTTGAAAAAGCTGAAAAAAAGGCAGAAAATAATTTTTGATGAAGTACTTGTTCGACAGCTGCAGTATCATCCAGTACCTGCTGGACAAGTGCCAGACTACCTGTTTAATGTCTGAAGACTGATATCTTTGGAATTTGATAAATGACAGGTTGAGAAGGTACACACAGTGCCTGGACTACAAACAGGCCTAGGGATGCTATCCCTAAAACAAAAACAAGTGCAAGTTTTCAGTTACAACTGGGATCAGCAGTCTGCTGCATTACTCATTTGTTATTTCGGAGTTTCTCTGCAAAGAAAAGGTCCTAAAGGCATCCCGGCAAGTGCCCACTGATAGCTTTCTTGAAAAGAATTTTTCTTGAAAAGAATTTGAATCCAAAGGACTGAAGTCTCAGTACCTCTCAATTTTTCTTCTGGAGGGCACCAGCACTATTTTATCAAAGAAGCTGCTTGACTTTGCTGGTATTAACTCATTCTTTGCTTCCCTAATCTTTTTGTTTTCAGTGTTGTCAAATAACATAGATGCAGAGAGAGATGTAGAATTCTAGCCTAAAAGCCAGCTTCCTCTGTTACATCAAGTGTTATCCCTGGGGTCAAGGATTGTCTGAATCAATAACACACCAATCTCAGTGGCCCCATTTAAATGGTGAGTCAGTTCACATAATCCAACCACATGTCAGATGAAAAAGAATGGTTTAGCAAACACTTTGCAGTCATCTGTTTTTTAGAACTTAGTAGTAAATTATTGGGTATCAGTCTACTGTTGCAACTATATATCTTTACACAATAGCAATTTTTCTTAGAGTTTTCTCCTGCTCAGCTGCTTATTCAGTATTTTTATATACCCTATATTTATTTTCAAATACCATTTTAAAATACTCACTGGAATTTTTCCATCTACAGAAGTTTTAAGGGACTAAGTCCAGACACAGTTCACGAGCATTTTTCAGGCAAGAAAAGCGGACAGAAAGAGTTTAGCTGCCCCACTAATTCAGAGCACAGAATTACTTACCTCTGGTCCAGTTCTAATTTAGAAAGAGCCTTTGCTTCCCAAGGTAACTGCATTCAATGGGCTGTTCTGGCCGTGCATGCTTCTGTTGGGAGAATACATACACTGGTTAAGTGAAACAAAATTAATATATTAACTATTTTCTATCAGATTAGAAAAATAACCTTAGAAAAAGAATTACACATCCTCAGCACCAAGAGCAGCTAAATCAGACTGGCCTCGGGGCCTCAAGTAGGAGTGGGAGCCCCAGTAGCACTCCATGGAAGACCTGGGAGAAGTCAGGAGGGGACTGGAAGAGTCCTCCCAAACACGTCCTGCTTTCCAAAAGAAGCAAAGACCACCCAGACACTCCCCATCAGGCACAAACTTGAATGGTCAAGCTCCCTGTCCCTGCATCAGCTCTTGGACATGTCCATACTTTTTCTCGCAGTCACTTGAAAAAGTTTTAATGTCTCTCAACTGAGTGGCATGTTAAAATTAGTAACAGGTGGAGAAGGAAACACAAACCAAGATATTTGGCAGGTAAACCTTTTTTCTACAGAAAAGGTCAAACTCTCCCTAGTGGGCTAGGAGTCTTCTGCCCAAAACAAAAAACAAACAAACAAAAAAAATCACCAAAAAAAAATCTAAAGCAGTACAGAAGAAGTCCCTGGTATCATGAAAGATAAATTATCTAAAGCTACTTATATAAGTCACTCTTTCAGGTTTTCTTTGGGATTACACAAAAAAAAAAAAATAAATTCCAATACTACATATATATATCTTTTCGATCACACAAATCCAGACAAACAGTTTGTGAACAGAATGACAACAACAAACACTTTTTCCAGAACATTCTAACCAGGTGTGGTGCATTTTTGAGGATTTGCTCTGGGCTCACTCTGGAAAATACGTGTGAATTTGAATAACATTACCAATGCTCTAGTACAGAAAATCCAACACTTGTGCCGGAGTGACTCTGATTCAATAGTCTTTGCCAACACAAACATCTCAGATTTGGCCTTCAGCAGCCAATGTGCTGCACCTGCATTGCTGGCAAACAGCGGGAAGTAAAACAAGTTCAGGGGAGAGAGGAGCTCCATGCACGCCTGTGTTCAGGGCTGGGAGCATTTGCTGTTTCTGAAGAGCAAAAGGCTGAGCAAGAAGTGAACTCTCCTGTACAGCACATTTTCTGTGAGCACAAGCTTTCAATAGGTACTATATGTATGACAGCACACTTGGTACTTAGGAAAGCCAGATAACTCCTTAGAATTGAAGACATTTGGCCAGCCACCATAGAGGGGCTTTAAATGAAGGAAAAACCTAAATCAGTACTGGCTGTTAAAATGTTGTTAGAGGACAGAGCAGCATTGTGATGCACATCATACAGCACTGGCCATCTGAAGAAGTGCTGTTTTGTACAGGGATTGTCTTAGCAGTTTCGTGTGTAATAGCAAGTTAAATTAATACTGTGAGGTTTTTCTAAGTGGCTGATTTTACAGGAACATGAAACCTCATGGGAAACAGCAATGCATAAGTTACTGCTTCCCTGTTGAAACTTGCCAACAATGGAATATATTATGACACCCTGTCTTAAACAGACAGATACCAAAAGTGACATTAAATACAATGAGGGTCTGACTAATGCTAGGTGAAACCTGACACAAACATCAAACCATGAGTGTTTTCAAAGTTGGGCAGGAGATGCAAAATTTGCTAGGAATATTGTGTTTTTAGTGTGGATATCTGTGAAGGTGTGTTGCACTTGCACTGCAGCTAGGTTACTGCAGCCCTGATTTCCTGCTCACTTTCAGCACCTGTAAATCCTAGAGATTAGGAGCTGCCTGGTAAAGCTATGCTCTTACCTCTCAATTGGCTGCTGCGGAAACAGCAATTACAAGTTAAATTTCATCATGCTTAAAAATAATCCTCTTTTTCCCTCTGGTCTAAGGTTACCAGTCTTAGAAGAAGGCAGCAGACAATTAGAAAGGAAGGAAACAAAGCCTCAGGCTGGGACATGCATATAGCTTCTGCTCCTCCTGCCCAGGCGTTTCTTCTTGGCTCCAACAGCATCAATAGCAACTTCGCTGGCGGCAATGGTAGATTCGCAGTTGAACCTCAAAAGTTTTCCATAGCTCCCATACAGGTCTGGACCTCCCTAATAGCCAGAAACTCTCAACATTGCAGTGAATTTCTGAAAAAAATAATGTCTCAGTCATGCTCCCGCTATGGCAGCCAGAGGAGCAGAGCCACTTGAAGCAGCATGTGCAGCTCTCCCCAGGGACCAAAGAGCTGAACTGCTCCAAACCAAAGCAAGCCTCAGACAGCTCTGCATGTCACACCAAGATACATTCTGTTGCATCATCTTTGGGTTTGGTTTTCAAATTAATCTCATTAAAAAACCAAACCAGTTCTTTTCCTTCTCCCAGTTACAGGAATCAAAACTGAAGATCATAAACTAGGACACTTGTAAAGTATTATTCCAGCTCTTGAGAAATAAGAGTAGTGGTAAGATTGCAGTCTTATATTTAAAATAGCAAACTAAAAATCCTGATCTTTAACACCTTGACAACTGAACTAAGGACTAACGTCATCAGTAGGAATCAAAGCAGAAAGAATAAGTTCTTAGACCAAGGTAACAAAAGCAGAACGAGGAATGCAGCCTCATGACTTTATGTTGTGTGCTAGATTGCAAGCCATCTATTTGGAATGATGTTTTCTTTTTCCCCCTCTGCTAAAAACTTCTGTGTACAATGTAGAGTCATAGCATCCTTAATGGCCACTTCTGTCTTTTACAGCATGAGAAACTTTTTGCTTTCTTTTTCTTAATCCTAAGGCATGTTGAAATATTATGGGCTCACAATTAAACCTTAAAACAAAAATATGAAGTTGTCTTTGTCCTTATAGCTTCATTTTTTTTACTAGATTGTATCATCTACAAATTTGTCCTGTATGAAAAGGAAATGACATTAAAAATTATCAACAACACCACATGGTATAAATTATTGAACAAAGTCTCGCTGCTTTATCAATAACAAGAACCAGTTCGGAGAACATTACAGAGAGTGTGTAAAATTCTCTCACTTTACACACTGTATGGTACCATGATGTCCAATTACTTCTCAGAAGCTACCCACATCACTTAATCTCCCCATCACTCTAAGAAAGAGATGACAAAATCTGATGTTTGCTTGCTTGTGCATCTGGGTTTGTTGACTCTTCTCAAGCTACACAAAACCAAGGATGAGCACATTTCACATGTGAGCTTCATGCTCTGCAAGGAATGAAAGGTCAAAGGGTAGCAGGCAAAAGCTATTTGCCATTCAGTTCTAATTCCCCTCATAAATTATTAAACAATCCCTTATGCATTTCCATCTTTGATAGTCTTGTGGTATAAAGTGTAAGTCAATGGATAACCTAATTGCAATAAGCAGAAGTGGTATTTAATGCACTGGACACTTTCAACAGCAAAGTAGTTCTAATTAGTGTTTCTAACTGATGTGACAGCAGTTTACAGAGTGCCAAAATAGTTCCTCATTTGTCAAGTGGGTCCGAAGCTTATGGCAGCTTTCTGATCATCTCCCTTGCCGCAGGACCTGAAAGCACCTTCAAAAAGCTTTCTCTCATTGATCTTTAGTCAGATGCTGACTGAAAGGCTCACAGCTTTGCCAGAAAGTAGATAGGTAGATGCTGCACTAGCATGAAAATGTCACTTACTAAATGAAAAAGGGTACCTGTTTCTAACCCCTCTGTATGCATGTATATGAACACACATGCACACACACAAGCCCAAACCCAGAGAGGCAGTGAAAAGAGGCATTTATTAAGCATTTGAATGTGTGTGTAAAGTATTCTCTGCATAAACTTACCACATCAGATCATGTATGACACAGCCTTATATATACACAAATGATATCACACACTCTATGACTGAAATATTTTCAAAATTTCATTAAGCTTTTCACTCTAGATTTTTCATTCAGTGCATCAGACGAACTACATCATTAATTTCAAAATATCATTTTACTTTGTGATTTTTTCTTCTACTATACCAATAGTTCAGCTATCTTGCTGTTCTCTGAGGGTTGAGGGAGTAAATGATGGCATGTCAGATAAAGAGCAAGTATTTGCTGAATACAGTGTTAAGAAAGTTCAGAACAGTTTTCTCTTCGTTGCAGCTTGTTTTATAGCCATCATTAAATTAAATATTTTGGTTAGTTATGGGATAAACTATGACATCTTCCGATGTAGCTCAGACAACATTCAAAAGAGCCCTAAAAGCACTTATGAAACTTTAAAAATAGTTTTTAAATTCACTACCAACTGGGTTTGCCAAAAGCAACTCTTTACTGAAATACCTGCAGTAAATAGCAGGAGCTGTGCTGATGTGGTACAACCAGAATTTTTTGATGGTACCATTTATGAACCATAAGCTTACTTGGATGCTGGAGATCCAGCACTCCCTGTGATGTTCCAGGGGTGTGTTCCAAAAGTCTCCCAGTTTCTAAAATGAGAAGAGGATTTATAAAGATTTGGGACAAAACAGCCGAGTGGTATCTGCACTTTCAGACCACCCATCTCTCCAGTGCCTGCACTAGGTGGCTTCTGGCCAGGTACCTTAGCTCCTGGGGGGTCTTTCTGGCCATCAAAAGTCTGCTACATCCTTGTCCTGCTACATTCCACCAGCAGCCCTTCTTCGTTGGATTTCTTAGGAACAGCACTAAAAAGCCAGCAGATATTTCAGGAGTGCTACATGGAGCCTCCACCAGAATATTGAGGGATATTTAGTACTATTTTTGGCTTCTTATGGAGGGATATCTTGTCCCACTGCTCAGCGTATGTGCTTCCTTAAAACAAAAGCTGAATTGAAAATGCCTAATTTGTGCCATATAGGGGTTAAACCAGTAGGAAAGAAATAATAATGAAGGAATAGCTACAAAATCTTTTTCTTGAAAAAGAAAAGAGATCTTCACAACACATTTTGTATCCAGACTGAACACTGAAAGGGCAACTGTTCCTTCCAGAGACAGAAGACTCAGTATCTAGAAACAGAGACCAAAAGAACACCAAATGAACTTCCATTCTCTTTCAGCTTTACACCCATAAGCTTTACTTCAGCAGTTTTTCAGTCCCAAAGATCTGGTGGAGTCAGGAGCTACTTGGCTGATGCCAACACTCTTTTCTCCCTCAAGGCAACAAAAAAAAATAATAAACAAACAAATGAAAAAAATCCAAAACAACAAAAACCCCGCCAAACAAAACCCATTGCTAGTATGAAGAGCTTTGAAGCAAACATGATTGATACAAAAGGATGTCCAGCTGAGAACAAGACTCACTGTCCCAAGAGGTGATCACTCTCTCCCTCTGGAGTCTATCTCTGCAGATATTCCATAGTTTTTAAATATGCAGTTTGACCAGTTGAAGTAACAGTGTCATTTCAGGTCAATCATGGAGGCTGCTACAGATAAATCTCTCCTCTTGCAGGAGACCACAGCTCATAAAATTGTGTGAAAGGCGATATCACTTAGTGCAGCACAGGCAATTAGGAATATGGAAGGGACTGGGTCAGAACACAAGTCAGAAATAATAGAGAGTATGCACTAATTGGAGAAGCTTTTTATTTTATTAGTGCTTCCATGTCAAATTAGTCAGACTGCTTAGGCACTTACCGAATAGCAGTGGAGTATGCATCCTGAACAAAGCCATGTGCACCTTCACATCTCACTACCTTTGTTTTCTTCTCTCTCTGCTTTCTGCACTCAGGACTCTGACCCTCATGTAGTTCCTATCTGTGTCAGCCTGGTCACCTTTCAAAGGCAGTGGTGCTGCAAAACATGTCTATGCTCTGCACATTCCATGATAAGAGACAAAAATCAGTGATATACTTCAATGAACGACATCTCAATACCCAAATTACAAGGCAAAAACCTAGTCTAAGCCAAGTGAGTATTGAAACACCTGCACCACAGCACAGGTCCCTGAGAAAGGAAGAAGAGCTGGTGGCGCAGTCTGTGGTTACTAACCCAGGACTTGCATTTGCACTGCTTTGCTCTAATTTAAGGCATTTGCATGCCTGCTTTCAGGCCAGGCTGAGGATGATCAGTGACCCTTCTTCCCTTTGAAATTCTCACATCGATTTTCTAAAAATGATCCAGAATACTATGCAGCTTTGTTTAGATTTAAAAACATTGCTGGAAAACTTCCGCAATGGAACTGCACTCTCTGCTTCTTCTGACGTTTATGGCTTTGAAAAGCAGATAGATTCTGGGTGATGGAGCAGGAAAGCCTGTTTCTGTTTCCCCTCTTCTTGCTTATTTTCCAAAGAACTTTGTATCACACAGGATAGAAGCAGCCAAGCCACTATATTACCATAAGTTTATGGTACTTTTTTTGATAAGACCTATATATCATGGGGTCAGTCATAGAAGCCCAGCTTCTAACTTGTGCTTTCCATGCTTTGAGAAGTGTTATCTGGTTTAGGACTCAGACCTCTCTTCCAAGTCCCTGTCTTAATTATTGCTCCTGTATTTTAGGATTTGTCCTTCTGTTGTTTGATCCACTTACTGACATATCCCATTTTGTGTTCTCCCAGCAAGCCCTCCTATCCTTTTATCAACTAATGTCCTATACTTTCACACTAATTTCTTACTAAACAATAGCTCTCCAGTTTCTTTTGTAGCTCTAGATCTGTTATGAATATTAATAGCTTCTTGCAAGCTCTATTTGTGGGAGAGAGTGCTGGTCTTTGATCTGTGGCTTTTTCTTGAATACACTAGTATCTCTGCAACTGGGTTTTGGGTCCCTTTTATGTTTTCCTACCAGATTCCTTTCTTCATTTCCATCTTTTGCTTTTATTGCAGAGTTGGAAGCTGTGGAGGACCTTTATGCATTTTTCTTTATTAAGTGAACCCTCTCATACTGGCACAATCTATGCCGATTTCAGCCCTCATTGTGGACTATTTCTGTACATTCCCTAAAGACATCAAGCCATTCAGGTGGTAGCATGTAATTTGTTTTGTACTGTAGAATTCCTGCCATGCCTATATGTATTTAGACCACAGGCAAACCAATAAAGTTGTCATAGAAACAAAGTACTTCATGAATAAATCAATTCATAACAAACTTGTAAACTTCGAAGAATCCACTGTGCTTTAACAACACATCTATTATATACACACACTAATCATGTTTGTAATGAACAACGTACATATTCTACACATGTCCATTTGTTTTGTCCTGTTGGGCATCTTATAAATATTATTCAAGTCTTTCCTGTATGTTGTGCATGTCTCCACAGCAAGGAAGGACAGAATTGGATGCTTGCATGATAATGTAGCAGCAGGAATTTTTCTATTTCTTTTTTGATGTGCGCAAGGCGGAGGTTCAGTAAACTCTAAATGCCTTTTTTACAAGCCAGTGAGGATTGAAAGTATCAGTGCAGTAATTCTTTTTCTAGTCACAGACAACTTAATAGGACTTCATCCACTCTTCGTGTAATTATAAAAAAGCCCACACGATGAGAGCCTGATAAAAGAAGCAGATAATATTGCTGAGAGCTGATAATACAAGCACAAGTTCACAGGTTGATAAAATCCTACTTTCTTTTACTCCAGTTTAGTCTTACTGAAATATATGTATTTATGGTAGAAATGTTGCTAGAACTGATCATAATACAGTCTTGATTTTTCACTTCGCACATCGTGCTTTCACTAGCACTTGGGTGAAATGGGTGCAAAATACTACCTCACTGACACAACACTCTGTTTGCCTGGGTGGGAATGGCAGGGAAAACAGGATGGAGATTTTTTGGAGTGTCCCAATCTAATAGTCCCCTGATTTCAAATGGATGTTCATGTGGTAAGGTGTGTATTTGCTGTGAGTTGCGCAGTGAGTTTGAACTCTTAGCTATCAATGCAAAACCAATGGAGGTATTTTCCTGTGTGCCTATGAGAAAGGTGCCTACGAACAAGATGAAAGTAAAGGAGCAAATGTTTCAGGATGCAGGGGAATAAAAGAAAAAAAACATTATTAAGGGAGAACATTTAGCATTCGAATTCAGAGGCCGGGTATCTTCCTGCTGATAGATACACATGATTAAAATACGGTTCCATACAAGGACAGCCTTATGGGCCCTGCCCATATGGGTACTCAAAGCCACAGCAGGTCCCTCCCCAGCACCATACCCTCTTTTCAGTCTCTGCAAAGAAAATGGCAAGCTGAGGTTTTTATTACAGTGAAACACCTACCTGCCTTCTCTGTACAACAGCACTGGTAGAAAAAGATCAGGATAATAGTCTTAAGCATCTATCCCAGAAAACACGTGCCTGAATAATAAATTTCTAGCATAAATTGGTAGTGATACACCAGAGCACACGAATCTGCCAGATGAAAGGTGGAGTCTCATTCTACTGATCTCAGTAATTAAGCAGTAGGTTATAGTTTAATACCACTCTGTAATCCATTAATGTTATGTAAACTTGATCACAAATACCATTGGCTATATATACCTATCTCACTTCAAGGAAACAACAGGGAAAACACAAACAAATTGGAGCAATATGTTTTATAACTACAAGTTCAAAAACATTTCCTTTCTTTGCAAGCCATTTAATTGCCTTTTCTAGTTCGCCAGGATATTCATTATTTGCCTCGCAGTTAAGAAAATTCCAAGTATTTATTTTGTTAAATTCTTGCATATTTAAGGAGACAAAGAACTATTTTAAAAACAAAACTCCCCAATACATTTAGGCAGCCTATTTCTCTGCAGAATTCTCCCTTATACGAAATGGGAGGCTGCAGTAAAGAACTTGGCTCACAGACTTATGCTGCGGGTTGGGTGATTTTAGTGTTGCCCATGCACGAGACAAGAGCTCTGATTCAGTTAGTGCTGTCCAGGAATATTCTATAGGGAACACTGGGAACACAACTAAAAAGCAAAGATCATCGACTTTCAAATTCTCAGTGCCTTCTTTTAACTACATATTTTACACATATGTTATTTCCATAGAACAATATATTACCCAGTAATTAGGTTCATTTACAAAATCAAATCAAAGCTGTCTACATTTCTGCTGGGTAATGTTCTTCACAAACAATCCTCTCTCCTGGTTTCTCTGATTATTTTATGATTCCTCTTGCTTCTTGTCAGTATAGATTAAAGGTAACACATACAGCTGGGAACAAACATAATTTACCAGCAATAGCATTTTGTTTTCCTTAATAATTAACAAGTGCCGCTGACTAACCTTCCAGTATAAAATGTGCACCTTATCAAAAGGGAATGGACACAGGTTAGAACAGCTCACTTGGGATATCAAAATAAGAAGTGTGATTAAAGTATTAAAGATTTAGAGGTTGACATTAAGGGATGAAAGGTGGAATTACTGTAAATATAAAACTGTTCAGCATTAAATGGAATGTGTTGCACTTGAAACAGTCTTTCAAAGTGCTAACATTTCAGCATTAATTATTAATGGAAACTGACAGCTCATTTTTAATTTGAGCCTAATGACAAGGTTCCTTAAGAGATAAATACAACACACAGGCTCAGAGGGTTTGTGGATCTTTTGAAAGGCTCTCTAAGCTGTCTTGACCTTAATCTGAAAATTCCCCATAAAATAACAGTTTGTCAATAGAGGTAAAAAAAACAAACCAGTGAGCACCAGCCTGCCCACTGGCTGGGGACACCTGCTCTACCCCAGCAGAGTGCCACTGGTAGCACTTCTCCTCTCTGCTATGGATCCAGATGGACATGGAGAAGGTTCCAAGGGTGCACCCCCTTCCTCACCAGATAAGAGCTTGGGAAAATGTGTATCTATTCTTCTGAGTGCTTTTCTTATCACAAATACATTCACCCATCACTAATCACTGAATGTCTCTAAAACAACTACCCATCTCATTTTCCTATTTATCATAATTTTGAGTTATGGCACCAAAACAATGATTTTTAGGATCCAGTTCTGATCCCACCTCAGCTCCATTACTCAGTGGTAAAGTCATTGCCATCAAGGATACCAGAAGGACATACACCAAAAAAAAAGGACAGGACCCTGGGTCAGGCCAGGCAAAGGTGCTTTTGCTAAAAACTTCGGTTGCTGCATTTCCTCTGTGGGTCTGAATAAATTTTTGAAGTGTCAGCTATCGATAAAAATATTATTTCTGCTATTGAAATTTGTATGATGACATTAAAGGAAAAAATGCATTTTAGGTATGAAATAGGATATATTCAATCACATAGTAAATTTTTTATTAATAGAAATATTTGTAGTAATACTCAGATGTTTCTTTGGAATGTTAGAAATCTGCTAGGAGTGTGAAGTCCTAAATAAGCAGTCAGAATGAGGGTCAAACTTAGTTCATTAGCTTTGGCAGGTGTAAAGGCTCATGAGTGACAATGTACTTTCTTTCCAGCTATGCAAAAAAATTGCAGCAAGGAGACTAAGTGAAGATATATGGCCACTGCATTCCTACAGGGGAAGTGAGAAATGGGGAAGATAGAAAGTGGATGGGGCAAGGAGTGGGCAAAATAAAATGAAAAAACACCCCATGTTTTAGGATATGGCTAAGGAAAATTTTCAGAAAAAAGCAGAAGGAACATGCTGATAGTTTTATCTGCTCTTACTGACACATTCAGAATTCCTCAGGGGCTAAAAAGAAATGAGGCAGTTTGCAAGCTGGGCTTTCACTGTGCACAACCCTGTCGCACAATACAACGTGAATTAACTTGTGTCTATGAAAAAGCAATATTTGGCAAAAAAGGGCACCGAGGCCAAGAGACTGTCAAATTAAAGGACATTCAGAGAAAAGCACTTGTATACTGGTTTAATTCCAGCAACAGTGTAAAGGAAGAATAAATAAGGGTAATAAGAAGGAAGTAAGAGAAATCATTGCTTGAGAGTACACTGTGATTTCACTGGAAAGCCTGCTGATGTGAATCTTTGTGGGTGTGTCTTTTCTGTTTACTCTGTGCTTTTGTTCTGCATCAAAGGAATTTGTGCTAGAAGTAGCATGTTAGGAGGATCAAAGTTACAACATGACTTTTGGGAAAAACATTTAGCTAAAACACTCAGACCTTCATTTGTGCTGCTATCTTGTAGTTAGTGTTCACTCAGTTGCTTTTTGGCACATGCAATTCCTCTACAATAGCTTATAGGAAGCCTGATGGAATCAGATGCGTTCCCATAAGTGTCAATCTAATTCTACCTGCTTGTGGTAGTGTCCAGTTAGTGTCTCTGCAGTAATTAAAAATATAATTCGGGAAGCAAGTATTTTTGGTTTTGTTAAAGTATCTTGTGGAGAATTTTCCTTTGCATGATCTCTGTCAATAACTAAACACCTGTATTCTGGCAAGTGGAAAAGCTGAGCTAAGAAAAGCTTTTCAGTTTATATACAAAATAAAATTGCTAAATTCACCTAAATGAACCATTTAAAGCAAATTGCTTTCCCAGATATGACTCAGGACTATTTGCCATTTAGGAGTTGTAAGTGAAGTATGAAATATGCCTAATGAAATACACAGCTATACAAAAGTCAAGGTTTTTTTTATAAGTCATTCTTTAATGAAAGATGAGCCATTTTCTTGCAAGAGTGTTGCCAGTGTGTATATTTCTAAAGCATATTAAGAAATGTACAATCAGAAGCAGCATGCTGTTCTACCTTCTGCTCATTTCCTTGAAAAAGTTCCTGTCACAAATAGAAATGGTATCTGAAAAGACTCGGCGAGTGCATCTTTTCTAGGAAAAAGAAAAGATTTCCTCTTCATTTGAAGATTTGATTCCAGGGATGACAAGGCAGTTTGCAATTTCAGCATGTCTCCTGATTTTGATAAAAGAGAGGAACAACAGCTTCAAAGGCCCAGCTCCCAAGTATGAAACCCTTTTGTAAATTTATCTCAGCTCCTAAATACCTCCTTTAATAAGCTAGTGTCAATACATACACACCACTTGCAACATGAGGGTTCACATACAGGCCTGATAGTTGTCCTGACAGCCTCATCCCATTTCAGCTTTCCCAGAGCCTTCTGGGTTCCCCCATCATATTTTACACACACATCAATCACAAACCTAAACTGCAGGCTTCCTGCATCCCAACACAAAGGCAGCTCCCCCTACAAAAGGGGAACACACAGGTGTTATGCCATGTTTGGAGGCTGCTCATAGCACAACATGTATCAATATTTTCACTTGTCACAAAACAGGATTTAATCTTTATTTTGGCCACCTAACAGATGCGTACCAGAAAAAAGGTTGTAATATACTACCTACACATACTTTTTGGAGGCTATATAGCCTGCTTCTGCACCAAGTACATACATCCCATTTTATGACATTTCAAATAAGGGCAGCAAGTGTTGATATCGCACATATCTTATTACATCAGAGTCCTGCCACATCCTCTTGAGGGCTTTTAAACTAGCAACATACACTGTAAGTGGCTGCCTTGCATGCAGACTAAAAAGTGTACCACATTTCTCACCTCTCCTTCCCTCTGCCTAACCTCACAACCACCTCAACTGAACATCTATAGAAAACAATAATGTGACTTGAAACAGACAAAAGAGATCAAAAACCTTACTCTCAGGAACTGCAACAAACCTTAGCTGGCAGAGTCTTGGGCTCCTTCCTCACTTCTCCACTACATAGGACAGACTACCACCAGCAAATCTCATGTATACTTACAGGGTAATGCCTCATGCCAGGATTTATAAGACAGCAGCAGCTATAGGCTCATGAATCCCAGTATTTTATTTTTGTAAAAATATATTTATCAATAAAACAAATGTGAAGAGCATTGTGCCCACGCTTCTCATTTCTTTTCAGTAAGATCCTCTCGTGTTCTTTTTTGTATCTGCAGTGGGTTTCCAAGAGAGGTTAAATGGCCCCACTATCTATCTTCTTGCTTGCATTACACAGCTCCCATTCAAGGCCAGACCTTCAGCCAGCACAAACCCAGGCTACATCCCCTGCTGTTATTGGAGCTTTTCTGATGTGCTGCAGATGGGGATTTGGCTCCTGCAGTTCTGATGTACATGATAGCCCTTCTCAGTACACAATACTTTATGGAGGCAGCATTAATGCAAACACAACTCCTTGCTCTTTGAAAGCCAGACACATCTCTTACAATCTGACTCCAACAATTTATACACCTGAAGGGACCCAGCTGAAATGGCAACAGGAACCTTTTTTATTATTATTTGATCTTGTCAAAATGAGAAGATTAGAAGGTGTGTGTTTTTGAAGTGGCACACAAAGGCTGGAGTAGTGGGAGTTTAAGAGGCTCTGCCAAGGAAGAAGAATGCAAACTGCATGTTTGAAGCACTTGGCAATAGGTTATGCAAGTCCCTAGGAAGCAGTGAGACTTGGGGAGTGAGGAAGAGATGAAACCAAAGCATGACAAGACAAGTCTGAGCCCTGGAGACAGACAGGGAGAGGTACCAGGCATTAGCCTGGAAGGAAAGGCAAAAAGTTCTTTCAGTCAGTAGTCCTGAAGGACAAGGGAACATCAGTGCGAGATGTCTTGGAGACAGCTGAAGACCTGAGGATTTGGGGTGGTGTAAAGAATAAATTTATTGAGATAGGAGCTGTCAAATAGGTGCAGCAGGTTAAATCACGTAAGAGCTTGTAGGGGGAGAAATAGACCTGTAAACCACAAGAATCAATAAAATAGATTTTAAATGGAAAGATGCTGCTTATAGTAATGCTGACTAAAAAAATTGAATGGGACAATGAAAACCAAGACACAGTAAAGCAAATACAAATCACTGCATAAATAGGAAGTTCTAGCACATATCTTCTTGGAGAACCAAGAAAAATGCCCACACTCAGCTAGCGTAAACTGGCACAACTCCACTGAAAGCCAAGGATATCAGCCTCAGTGATGCCTTTAGACTTCTCTAAGCTTCTTGTGCATTGTCCCCCAGTACTTTATTAACTACATCACATCATATGCGCAGGCATACCAGGCTAACACAGTGGTCTTCCCCCCAACCTTAAGAAGTGTCAATAAATTGCATTTGAGGTAGGTGGTAGAAGGAGAATAAAAATATGAATATTGACTTTTATCCATTACTGACAGATGCTCCCATAAAGAAAAAAACTAAGGAGGCTTACTGTGTAATTGTTCAACACAATGATTTACTGTACAACCCTCCAAAGCTTATCATGTAACTCATTGTGAAACTCCCTGATTTACTGCGAACACAGCAGAGCTTATCACAATGTTTCTGTGGGAAAGACTTGGCACTAGCTTGGGATAGGGTTTCACAAGCCATTAATGATGACTGACAGGTTCATTTCAAATGAGTTATAAAAGTTCTCTGTACAAAATCATCATGCTGTCTGTGTGATAGTCAGATATTTTAACTTCAGTGCTGTATAAACACTCCTTAACACCAAGAAATTACCAAACAAGCACATATATTATCAGATTGGTTTGATTTGCATTTCTCTTACATTTTTTATATTATCATTAGAGTCAGCCTTAACCTTTTCATGGTCTATAATTGAAAAATTGAAACATTTCACTCTTCCTTCAGATTGGACTAGGTAAGATATGTAGAACCCTCCAACCCAATTATGAAAAGTTAAATGCTCTCAGATTAGGTAAAATATTTTCAAAATCATATATCTGCATTCTTGAGGGCTGGGAGACATGCTTAAAAAATGTAAAGTGTGTGACATGTCAGATAACGCCCAGCATAAAAATAATGTAAACACCATTTAGCTAACTGTTCACCTGTTTTCCTTTTGCTTGGCTGAGCACATTAAACTCGGACAAATAGGATAAACATCAGATCTTTGCAGAACTTCTATGCTTGAGGCAGTCCTGACAATTATATCGTAGTCAAGTACTGGTTGCTACAGATAAGAGGAGAGATACCGTCAGATTTGGGTGGCTCTCTTAGCCAGTGCCATGCTAGAACTACACAGAGATAGCAAGTCTGTCTTTCTACACAAAGGACTGAAAAGGAATGGATGAAAATACTACACGAATTACACGGACAATATGTTAAAAGTTAAATGCAGAACTGAAGAGGGCATCCAGCAGCTACCACCAGTTCAGGCCAATTCACTGTCAAATGTTGCATACAACAGAAGGAGAGAACACTGACTGCTTGCTGAAGCAGTTTGCAGGGGCCAATATCTACTCTAAATACTCATTTCCCCTTTATCTGTTTTGTAAACAGCAACCTGGGCTTTACACAGGATCAAGTGGCTGGGCTTTACACAGGATCCCACTTGACCACACTATGAATTGCACATTATTCTACAGTGGAAAATCTCATTCATTAATCCTGCTAGCATGAGTAAAGGGAAGATCAGGAAATGCCTAATGACCGGTTTACTCCCAACAGCCCAGTGCATGTCACTGTATAGCATAGCCACAGTCTTCTCTTTTGTTGTTCAAACAGGTGGATGCTAAGAGTTGCTTTCCTCATACTGGCCAAAAGCCAAACCTGTTGTAAGTCACCAGATGCTCTCAGTGCACATTGCACTGTAAGGATGGCCACCTCAGACCCCATGTATCAGGGCAGGCTGCCTTTTCCACTCCCGGCAGGGCTCAAAGCAGCCTTAGAGGGAGCAAAGTATGACCCTAAGAACAAAAATGCCCCCAACAAAACAGGGCTGAGCAAAACTCCCATTCCTAAACCATACTCAGTGCTGATATGAAAAAAGTAAGAGCACGGCCCTGCTGCCATAGCTGTGACCATTCATCAGTCAGATATGAACTTGGTAAATAGACATGGGCTGTAAAAACTGCAGCTGAAAATGACAGCTTGGGTGCATCTTCAACTACTCTGTGCTTCTATAGAAGAGCCTAACTTTAAGTGGCCCCACGAACAGCTCACAGCTAATTAGGCAGTGTGATGAGAGACACAGCAAAAGCATACTAATGGCATGGAGACTCACCCAACCCCAAGACCACAGCAAAAAGCAGGTTTGCTTTACAAAAAAGCTAAATTCGCTACGCTATTAAGGTTTTCTTGGATCACACTATGTTAGCTGTGACCACAAGAGGAGTTTTAAAGAAATTTGTTTAAAAAACAAACAAACAAACAAAACCAACAAGCCCAGTTTTCATTGCTCCTGTTGCAAAAAAACATTAAAACAGACCTTGCACTGTTACAAGCAAAGAGCACTGAGCTAGCATAGCCACAGAACTGCCTCAGCTTTGTCTTTTCCATGAGTGAGTGATTTACTTCCCTTATTTATACTGGAAAACAGTAGGATTTCCAACTCCTGTAATTAATTTTCAATACTGTGTAAGACTGGGCACCTGAGTCCACTGACTACAAAGGGGACCAAAGCACACATTTCAGTTTAAGCATGTGACAAACTGTTTCAAGTAATTGGTGCCAAGGAAGTGTGCAGCAGTATTTGCTGTAGGTGCTTCCACAGCATCATTTTCCTCCTCATATGCTAACATGAATCAGTGCTATCTTGCCACTGGACTGGCTGACCTATTAAAAATGTATCTGGACATACAGCTGTACCCTGTGATATACAGTTAGCTGTGTTCCGTCAGATTGATTTAGGGAAAGGAATATGCTTATCTGGAAAGGTAAAAATCACAAGGCAGGAAAGGAACAGCTGGCAAGTCTTAAAGACAAAGGGGAGGCTCTCTTCAGACACTTTTCTTGTATAATTTATGCTGTAGACATTTTACTCTGTCTAATTGCCCCATTTCAATCTAATGTCAGTTAATCAATGACTTCTGCATAGCATGGAGGTGAACCCTGGATGCAGAACAAATGCATAAATTTGGTCTGCTTTTTTGCAGGCTCTACTTACAGAGCCTCATCTTTTGCATTTGCTTTCTGGAGTTGAAATTTCTTCTCTTTTGACTCATCCTCAGCAAACACCCACACTCTCCCTCTTTTGAGTCACAGTGGTTTTTGTATTTTTAAATCACGATTACACTTGTGTAAAATGTAGATTTTTTTTCAAGTATCTCATCGCTGCTTTTTACTATTGTTGTTTTATTATCCTGCTATTTTTATTTGGGAGGTCTGCTTCTCAAACCTTTCCAGGCGGTAAGATCCCAGATGTACCATGAAACAAATGTTGTGACTTTTTGCTTCGCTTCTAAAGTCTAGATTTCATGCCTTTCTTTCCCTTACTCAATATATTCAACAGTACTTTTAAAATGAGAATATATTATCCCAAGTGCTTAGAGGGACCCACAGGTTTTTTAATCTGGTAGGCTAATCTATGTAGAGCAGTTGGAAACAAAAAACATTCAGAGATTATGCCAATTAACCCTACATGTAAGGGATCTGATTTGGCAAGTGCTCCAGTCTACAACTTTGGGGGATGAAGCCCATATTCTTCTATTACCTTCACACTACGTTTAAACACACACGCATCCAAATTCACTTGTAGATATCCTGAAGAACAACACTGTGCCTATCCCAGGTGAGCAGACTCTTGCTTCTCCCTCAAACTTGCCCTATCATAATTTGGCAAAATAAATAGAGATTTGTTCATATTTTTTGAGGAAAACAAGAAAACCTGCCCAAGCAGTAGTTAAACTGAGTGTAAGCCTTGAAACCAATAGGCAATGTTCTTCTGTCTTCCCCCGGATGCTAGATCAAGCCTTGTATGGAGCTGGAAAAAAGTATGGGCAAACTAGTTAAGCGACACTGTTTTTTGTATTTTTTTATAAATGGTGGAGAAAGGCAACATAAGGCCAATCATTTATCCAATTTCCTTAAATGGCCTACACATCTAAGTTGTTCTGCTAAATATCTGAAGTAGTGCCATAGGTTTCTTAAGAGCCTGATGTTTACTGAGGAGTATTCAGGGGAATTTTACCTTGATCCATTCTGCTGAAAATCACTACAGCTACCTTGAAACAATCCATGAGATTTTGATCAACTCATTGCCTCACACTTTGTCCAAAGAAAGCAAACTAAGACAAACCATCCAACTTCTTCTCAGCTCCCAACCACCACTGCCCCATCTCTTCTACCATGACCTGCACAAAAGACATGGATGCCAGGAGGCTCATGTCTTCATTTGTGAAACTCTTGAATAATAGTTTAGGTTTGCATACAGAGTAAGTAGACACAAGGTCAGGCAGGTGAGCAAGCACTGATTTCCACAGAAACCTTTTGGCTGCACAGGATAGCACAAACTCAGCAGTAGGTCTGTGTCAGCTCAAGCTTCCTCCAGCTGCATCCTTGAAGGAGCTGCAGCTCTTGTCTCTGTGTTTCTGGCGAAAAGTCTGGAAAACTAGATCTGAAAAGCTATCCCAGATTAGTTGCTCTAGGATATTAAATCTAGCTAATTTTTGTTTTCCTAATGAAGTTCAGCCTTCTAATAAGAAGTAGTGGTTGGAGACATGGGACAAAGCAGGTTCCTTCAGGTTAAGTAAACTCTATTAACAGATTTATTTACCTTGACTAACCCATGTCTTCTTCCAGCAGGACGGGGAGGCAGGAGCTGGTGGCAGTATCAGGGCCAGTCCCATACCAGCTGATGAGGAGAGCAGGGCAGCTTCAACCTCAAGTCCCAGTATCAGGCAAATTCATGGCAACAATGTAGGCCTGGGGGCCAAGATTAGTGGTCAATATAAAGGTCAGGGTCAAAACCAGATACATTCCACAGACTGCCAGACAGGTTCATGCTGACAGGAAAGCTCTGTCACCAAGCTTGGAGGTCCATACGCAGGCCAGAACTCACATCAGCAGGAGGCAGGGACCAGGAGCTAGAGACCAGCAGCCCTACAGCATTGTTCAGAAAGAGGCTGCTGCCAAGGGCTGAGCTTAAATCCTGATCCATGGAGGGGGTGGGATGCCCCAGGTGAGGCTGGTCAGGGCCATTAACACCTATCAGTATCTCAGGGCACCTGACACCTCATTTTTTGTTCAATTAATTTCTGTGTACATTTACAGCAAAGTGGGGGCTTAGACTGCATTACAACACATGCTTAAAAAAATATAACACATACTTTAAAAAAAATACAAAAAACCCACCAAAGCAAACCCCAGGTAAATGAAATTATAGGGAGAGACCTCTATTAAAAATACCATCTGTGATATGGAACCTCAGAGGGGATATGAAGTTTTATTCAGTATTTCCTAGTTGAACTCAACATTCTGCTCAGGGAGCTACAACAGTGCACAATCAAAACCTTCTCTTATTTACCACAACAGACTATTGTATTGTGTCACATTGTTGCTGGTACAGAAGTTATTTAATATCAGTTTTGTAGTTGCAAATTACAGCTCTGAAATTTTCAGTATCTTTTATTCAATACACATTGAACTGCTACAATAATTGTTCCAAAATATGTGGAATTTGCCATAAAAGAACTGATCAAGATCCCACTAATTTAAAATAGCCTTTTTCTTTTGCCCATAAAGAGTAGGACTACCTGGGGATATTTTTTCCATTGCCAAAAGAGAGAATCAGATCAACGATAGTTTGGTTCATCAGGAAGATGTATAATGTATTTTATCTTTAGTTTTTGAGAAAACCCTGTGTCAGAAACATGTACTGTAGGTGGAATAAATTCACTGCTGTATAAAATTAGAAATCATTCTGAGATCACATGTATAAAAACATGGTCAACAATAAGGTTGTTTTAAAAGCTATTTGATTTGTGGTAATATTCCTCTTTTAATACACTATCATTATTATTTTATTGATCTCAAAGTTCTTGATATTTCAAAGCCTATGATTAGAATTTTTTCCATATATGAGGAGAAAATCTGTTGTATCACTTACATGAGCAATCTGAAGTCTGTAGTGTGTGTCACTTTACAGGACAAAACAGTAGCAAAAGGAAATAAAAGCCAGTGTCAATCTTCGATGAAATTAACACAATTTAAAGATGCTCCAGGCAAAACAATGAAATCTGTAATTTATCAGCACAGGATAACATCACCAGGGGAATTATTTAATGATTAACTACAGCGGGCTGGAGCCTGGGGTGAGGCGTGTTGGCTTACGGCTGCGCTTGGAGTGTGTTCTGCCTCAGAACTGAAACACTGCTCATTTCCACGGGAGAATAAGCCCTAGCAAGGGCTGTTCCTGCATGGGACACAGCTGGGGTAAGGGAAGTATGGAGATGACCTCTTCACTGGCTTTGCGAGTGTACAAGTGCTCTGGACTGGCAATGAAAGCACTGACGTATTGGAACAGCTTTAAATGCAAAACCAATAAAACCACTCACCATAGGAAGGGCAGAAGCTGCTCTGTCGCTGCTGCAGATTTTATCACTGACCCTTGTAGAAACAAGATTTCACACCAAGTATTTTTTGCTATAAAGAACTGAAAAGGGGAAAGAGCTTCATGTTAGTATTTAATATTGTAGCGTAAGTACTGGCAAATTACATTTCTGCACTTCATGGAAGCAATCTGCTTCTGTGACTAAACAGATTTTTGTGTCAGAGTTTAATGATGGGGCTCAGAGTGACCTGGGGAAGCCACAGGGAGAGGTGCCACGTTTATCAGCCTCCCACGGGGTGCAGAAACACAGACGGCATTCCAGAGCTGAAGACCAATAACCTGTCTGTACCCTCAGAAAAAAGGAAAACAGGATAACTATTAAGCTGCTGGAATCACAGGCAGGCAAAACTGATGTAACCAAGAGCAGACAGCCTTGGGAATGATCTAACATGGTTTGTGAATATATGTACACGCAGCCCTCCTCCTTGTCCTTGTGTGTGGATGGGTTGCTCAGGTTTTGTGACTGCTGCTGGTAGTTCCCCTTCCAGCCTCTTCCTGCACATTTCACAGTGCCAGCACAGCCAGCCCAGCAGTGCAGGGAGCCTGCACCAGCACCCTGTGGGGCCACCCATGTCCAGGCTGCTCTCAGCACCTGTTTCCTGCTGCCTTGGAGCACAGTGGCCTCAGTGATCCACATGGAGGGCACACTTCAGCCAGGTAAGGTAGAGACATCCATCCCAGCAGTGCTACATAGCATCTGCTATTGGGGGCAGCAGGTAGGATCACTGCAGACCCAAAAGGGATGAATTGCAAGCAGTATTTGCAAAACTCAAAGAGCTGTTGGCTTTTCCATGTGGCTGAACTTCTCCCAGCTGAAGTCTGAGCTCCAGGCTTGGCCCTGGCCCTGTCACTGTGGTTTGGCTGCAGGGTCACTTGCTCTTGCCTAAGGTTGCTGGCTCGGTCCTGGCACCTTCCTAGTCACACAGCTTTAGGATGGTGATTCTGATAGTAGGTGTGTAAAAGACTCCACCACGATGGAGCCACAAAGCTTTGGAGCAAGTGTATTTCCTCTGCTGGGAGAAGCACTCTGTGAAGTTATGCCTCTGTGTGGCTTTCCATAGCCAATGAGCAAGGAAGACATCTAATTTGTTTTATTATATTTTGTAGCCTGAAGACAGTGGAAGTGTTGAGACAGAAATACCATCAACTTCTCCATCATGGTAATCAAATAGTGCATGAGTTGTTCATTTAATAATGCATTTTTGTTATAGAGATGCTAAGAGTGTGTGAAGTATCTTCATTTTTAAGTATTATAGTCATTACAAACCGTTGGGATATTAGCTATGTGTTACCTTGGTCATTTTGTGTCTGGGTTCTCTTCAAATTTGTCATTTTTATGCATTCTCAAAATTGTCTTCAAATTGGTGGATCCTTTGTCATCATAACTGCTGGAAGAACACCAGCAAAGTTCTTGTTTCTCCAATTAACAAAACTAAGGCTGTTTCCCCAAAAGACTATTGACAGCAATATCTATACACAGATTTTACTATTCTCCCTCTAAATCTTGTTGCTGATTAACAGGGTGGGTTTCTTCCTGAGGAATATGTTGTTTTTCTAGTTTGCTATTAGCCTCCACGAATGACTGTGTGATGCAGTTTTGTGTCTCCAAGCCTACAGTAAATGAGAAACATTTTGTAGAATTTTCTTTTGCTCTTGAATTTTTCAACATGCACATGGGATAAGAATGTAACAAGACTCCAATAGAATTTTATAATTGGATCAAAACACAGTTCACCCACATATGAGCTGGATTGGTTGTGATAGATGTCAGGAGAAATTCTAAGGCAATACTAAAATTCTTTTATTCCATAACTGCCAAATAAAATAGTACTAAAAGCCTGTGAGCAAAAGCCTCCTGGTTTGGCTGGGTTTAAATAGGAAAAGAGTAATCAGATAGTGGATGAGGCATCAGTAAAATCAAATTATGTGAAGCCAAATGATACGATTGCTGTACCATCCTCCCTGCCTCCATTTCTATTTCAGTACTGAAGACATTAATCATGGCTAGATCATTTGCACCTTGAATCCAAACCAGGTATGGTATCCCATCTTTGGGAATAACCAAAGGCTAAGATCCCTTTCAGCTGTGTGTAATATCTCCTTGCAGCTTGTCCAGCTGCTATTAAAACCATATCAGGTCTGGTCGGCCACCCAGATGCAGAACTGGCCAGAGCATGCATGTCCTTCTGGGTTATTTATTCTAAAGCTGAAATACTGACTTGCCTCCTTACAAGGAAGAGGCAGTAATGTTTCCTCAGGGGTCTGAGGAAACCTGAGGTGCCTGGCCCCACCAGTCTGGACTGCAGGACCCCAGTGGCCCCACACTGCAAAGCTGAAGTTTCCCCCTGCATCAGTCTTGCCCCACAACCTGAACTGCTGCATAGCCCCAGCCTGTCCAGGAGCCTCCTGGCACCGGAGCTCAGCCTCTTTCCTCTGCACCATGTACCCCCAACCTCATGCACCCCTGTGCTGTCCCACACAGTGTCACGTGTTCTGAGCCAGGGAGCTCAGGTGGGTGAGCTACGGATAACAATAACCCTTCCTACACTGGGAAGCCGACTGCCAGGAGCTGTGTGCTGAGCTGTCTGCCCAGGCACTCCAGGCACCATCTCTGAGACATTGAACTCAGCTTCAAAAGCATCAGTTCAGTAAGACAGACACTGCCAAAGTGCCTCCATTTCTTCACAAAGCACAAGGAGAAGGCATCCTGGAGCACCCATGGTCTGCAATAAAACTCCTCCAAGCAGCATCCTTGGTGGAGGCCGGAGCAGTGGTAACGCAGGAGACGAGGATGAGCTCATGCTGTCCTGCCTGTGGTGCACAGCTAAAGCCCCGTCTGCTTGCATTAGCCTTTCCTCAGTGGAGATGTTGTCACCCCGACCCGCAGTCCCTGAGGAAAGCAAAGAAAAACAGGGAAGGCAAAGCAATCCCCAGCCGTGCCGAAGCCCCACCGCAGCCGACCATTGCAGTGTGCGGTGCCTGGATTTTATGTCAGTGATGCAACATAATTAATTAGATTTAGATTAGATGAGAATACATTACACACAGTGAGACGCTACCTTCTTCCCTGTCCATCCTTGGAAGAACTGGGCACACTTTCTTTCCTTATGCATATTCCCTTAATAATATATTTGTCACAAGGATTCTTCCTACACCCATCTGGCATATAGATATTTTTCCAAATTTGTCATTTTTTATGTTCCAAAACCTATTTTACTTCAGATGCTTTCATAATGAAGCAGCAAAAACCTGCCATAGCTTGATATATGGAGCAGAAATCACATCTGTGCCAGGCTGTTTTCTAATCAGATAAAGCACTGAGTACCTGCAGTGCTTTTTCTTCTGGTCTTTGAATAGATGTACCTGAGCAACTTCCAGTGCTAGTCTAGCATTGCATTTACAATTACTAAGAAATACCATTCTTAATTTTAGCTTTCAGCTAATTTCAGTCCTTTTAAAGCAAAAGAAAAAGAAGCATTAGAATTGCCTAGTGGTCCCCCGCACGACACAAACTATGGAAAGTCATTCTGTAACTTGGGCTTGAACTAGAGTGTACTCAGAAGGCCATTTGCCCCTGTTTCTCCTTTTAATGCTGTCATTCACACCATATAATTTAGACATCTGTTATGAGTGAGGAGTGGACTTCAGTGAGTTCATACCGTACCCCAGACAGAAGGATAAAAAGAGTTGTGATGTCACATTTTCACCAGCACCTTAAGTCTGTGGTGGAAGGAACTTCACTTAACAGTCATAAGGAGATGCTTCTACTTTTCTTGAGGCTTCACCTGCCCTGCTGTGCCTGGCTTCTTTGCGTGCACACAACCAACAGGCAAGATGGATTCTGCAGGAGATAATTTCATCTGAAGCCACATTAACTCCCCAGACACACTGTCTGCTCCTCGTGGTACATCCCTGGAGAGGCTCCGTTGGCACAGCAGAGACAGGAAGGCTGATGGTTTGTGGCACTCCCTGGTGCCAAATCCCGAGAGAGAGTTCCTCCTACTTTGAATTTCCTCTGTTCATATAAAGCAAAAGGACAATCTGAGGCATTGCTCTCAGCATAGTTCAAAACACAGTTTGAAGTGTGAATTTTTCAATATTTGAAGCATTGGCTTTTATGATTTATTTATTGATATTCCAGGACAAGCATCACAGAGTGAGGCTGGTGCCTACTCCAGATGTAACAACAATCATTGAATGGATAGCAATATTTTCATAGACATTTTGTCCATTGCTATGCAGATAAATTTTGTCTCTGTATAATAACACAAAGATGATAAGATCAAGCATATTGGAGAAACACTAAAAAAAAAACAACTCTGAAACAATTTGGTTCATATTGTTTCATTTCTGACAACAGTATGCACTTTATGAACAGAATCTGACTTTATAGCGGGTGTGACTCAGGCATAGGAGGTGTGCAGGTTTTGCTGTCTCTTATCCCTTGAGTCCACCTTGTAATATTGCTGGTATCCGTGTGTAACAGATAGTGTTGTGCAGTGGGCTGGAAGATAATAAATAGATGTGAGCTGATGATTTACAGGAGGGTGCTTGGAACTCCTTGAACCACTGGGGAAGGGAAACTGTGCTGGTGCAAGGTTGTGCTGTCAACCTCGCAATAGTTTTTCCTCTCTCCTGAGGGCAATTTCTCCAAGATGTAACTTGCTTCCTGCCTCATCATCTGGAAATTCACAAATCAGAGGAATTGTGGTTAATTACTAAAATGGCTGATCCATAGATTGTTAGCTGTCAGAGCCTGGGGGGAGGGGTTTAATTGTTGTTTTCCTCTGAAAGGATTTCTCCTAAAGTGATGAAATGACTCTCATTAATGAAACTTGCAAATAGAAGACTTTTGTGATTATTTCCAGTTGTTGGAGAATTGCTTATTTAAAATGCATTCCTTTCTTAAGTGAAGAAACTTATATTTCTCCAAACATCCAGAATAAATTTATCCCTAAAACATTCATAACAGAGGATGAATGCATATCCAGGCTAACACTGCATGTGATCTCTGATCATACAGTAGTTAAGTTATACAATCACAGTGATTTATGGTACTAAACTGTGGAGCCTCATATCTGCAGGGGTGTGGGTAAAGGGGTGGAACTCTCATCAATCAAAAGACTATACTTGTTCAGCATTTGGATAATTAAGGCAGACAATAAAAAAGCATGAAATAATATTTAAAAAATGAAATCAGAATATCTATTTGCATAGTGTTATTAAGCAATACGGTGCTGAGACATCTTTTCAAAAAGCTTGCCTAGAAATCCACTTATTATCTTGTAGCACTCGATATATGAGTTCTTTATATTCATGCTGAGGGTATTTGTAGAGTAGTTATATAATACACATACTGTCTTCAACTTAAAAAAACAAGATTACAAATAATGGCTATCTTTCCAGTTTATTCCAAGACAGAGACAAAACAAGAAGGGAAAAAAAACAAACCCATAAGCAGTTTTAAAGTGCAAAATTCTAAAATTTCACTTATCCTATTGATAGTGCTTTTCTTCCAATTCACCAATCTCAGGTAGAGATAGTCAGGCATAATAAGGGGCTAGCACAGGGGAACTGTATTAATCAAACAATGTTCAAAAAAGAAGTTTAATTAACTGCATATTTTGTAAAAGCCACATTTCATTACTGTTTGTTAGGAAGATGGAAGCATGCACTGGAAGCACTAATTCTAATTATTACTTCAAGTGGGAGTTTTTGGCAGAAGGTCAAGGAATAATAGAAGAATGTGTGAATCTGTGCTACAGCATAGCAGTAAGACTAATCATTTGAATACAGCCAGTTGCTTTTTCTTGGACTGTCTGTGTGCTGTTCAATGTTCTGGATGAATCTAACACAATCAGCCTGTTCTCTGGTGTATATCCACTTCCTGCTGACTCAGGGCAGCTTGCCCCTTCTGCCATTTATTAAAATGAAACATTCCTATTAAAACAACATTTTTCAGAGAGATGACCAAATAGATATTAGTAATGACATTATTAAAACTATTTTGTTTAAAATGAACTGTCACACTTGTGTGTTGCAAAGCAACACAAACAAATCTATTTCATTTAGTGAGAGATTGCTTTGAAGAGCTGGATTTCTTTCTTTGTATTAGAAGGTATTGCAGAGGGGATGTGATGTGTGCTCCAGGAAACTGCTAGCTTTTATAGCTACTAGAAAGGAAGAATATTGTTTCTAGTACTCTCCATAGCAAATAATGTATAATTCATGAATTTCATTAACATGCAAATATGATCCATGGCCTCCTATGTTTGTATCTCCTAATAATCTATTAATGCTTTTAAAAGTAAAGGGTAATAGAAACATTTTGTATGAGCAACATTTACTCATGGTTCTCTGTGTTTGTCTCTAATTGTATAGTATAAGCATGTATAGAATTAAAACAGAAACAATGGAAATTAATTAACCTATAATTCTCAAATAAATATTTATTGAACATAAGGTCACATGTCCAATAACTTGTGATCCACTAATGAAAGACTCCATTATCATTAGATGACAACATGTCTTAGAAAAATTGTGCTGGGGGATGGAAAGGTATTCATACCATAACTATTGCTTGAAATGACCCTTAGATTTGGAAATAGTATTGAGATTTCAGCTCCCCCATCAAACATGGATGGGACAAGAAAACAAAGAAAGTATAATGTGCATCCTGAAGACTTAGACTTTTCAGTTTTCTTTGTCACAGCAGTAGATAGAAAAGATTTTATACTGATGCAACCTTATTTAGTGTTTTAGGATCAGCTGCTCTCCACTTCCACATTCTGACTGAAACTTTAGAGTTGTCCATCTGAAAAAATGTGAAAACCCTCTTCTTGCTTTGTCAGAGCAGACATACAGCATTACCAGGCAGATAATTCCAGGTTTTGGCCAGGTTTTTTCCTACTCTGAGCACTTGGTGCTTGCAGGTTTGCATGCTTTGCCTCCAATTCTTTGCAGTGCCATTGTACCCCTGTGCCCGAGTGCTGCCACCGCTGCCCTGCCCTGCATTCCCAACTCAGCAGGTACCCCAGCCCCATCACTGAGCCCCTCACCTTTCCCTCTCCCTTTCTGAAATTCCATGGGAGGGATCTGCCAAGATAGTAATTTCACTTCCATATTTATCAGAAACCACATGAAGAGAAACAGTGGACACATCTGCTCTTTGTAAAAAAATACATTTAAAGTAATGATGCTGTAGGCAACAATAAACCATTTTAATCAACTAATCGAAAGAAACATCCTGTCAAGGACAGTTTTGATGATTTTCATATTATAACCCATAAGCACTGGACAGTATTTTAGACCAGGGTTGAGGACTTTTTCTCTGAGTCTGAAGAATTTGTCTGAGCACAAGGAGAAAAAAAATAATACATCAATCCCCACAGCATCTCTCTTTATTTTTAATAAAAAATTTTCTCATATCACAGGAATATGGGAGAAATGATGGACTTCTGAACATCTTTTAACAAATAAATATAGTCTTTTTAAAAACAAATGCATATGTGATGTAAGAGTCCTTTATTTTACCCTTCCTATGATGCTGTTTCTCAGAGAAATGAGAACAAATTATGTCAGGCTGGGAAACACAGGACTTTTACTCAGTGCCTGAGCTCACCCCTTTGTGGGTAACTGTGTGGCGTGCAGATCCTGACCATAAGCTTGTGCCAGTGTTTTAATATTCTACTGTGATGATCTTTTTCAGGCTCACTGTGACTTAAAAGTCTCTTATCCACACTCTTATATGTCACACCTCTACTACATCCTCCTCCGGTCTGAAGCATGGAAGAACACTTCTGTCTCAGAAATGAGAATTGCCTGAAAGCTACAACTGTGTGAATTGGGGAAGCTGGGTGGTGGGTCCAACAGGAGAGAGGTGGTTCAGAAAAGAGCTTATATGCTATTCATATTGACCTATCTGTGTAGAAAAAAAAATTTGTTTGTTTAGTAGAGGCTACCTGTCAGTATAAACAGTCACAATCACATTCACAATGAAGATATGCCAATTTTACACAACAAAAAAGCCTGTTGGTACATACATTTCACAGTTCGTTACAGATTTCCTTAATTAAATGAATGTAACAAGTTGATTAGACTTGAGAAGCTCAGAGAAAAGTCAGATCCATTTATATTGAAAAGTAGGACTAAGAAATAAATTATTCACAGTTGATTAGACTAAGACAAGCATTTCTCAAACATTTCTCAATACTTTAGAAAAAGCGACATATTGAACTCTATTTTACTGTGAGGCTCAAAATGGCAATTAACAGTCCTAAGCTGCATATAAAACTCAGTATGAACGACGTTTACAAGAACATTGTGTGTGAATCAAATTACTTTATCTTTGGTTTGAAGAACTTAGAAATAATTGCCAATAAGTATTCATGTATAGGACCAGTTTTTTGAAACAAGTTATTTTAATTACTACTAGTGTCAGGAGTACGTGTAGGCGATTTTATTAGACTTAATGTGTTTAGTGAAGCTCCCTGAACTGTAGCTGGTTTATTTCTGTAGAGGATGAAATATTTAATATATCTTTATTATTCTTACTTTCTAATATTGTATTTATCTTTACATCAAATCCCAACATTTGATGTTTTTGCCACTTTCATGGAGAATATCAGAATGAAGCACAGGGATGTATTACCCTCAAAAAAATCTGAACACCATATAGCTATGGGTTTCTGTATACCCCACTTGAAAAATTAATACCCTCCAAGCTGCTCTCCATTTGTCCCCACACCTGGACCCCAGACACAGTCATGAGTGGGAGCCCTTCCATGAAGGAATGTGAATGGGAAAAAAGGGAGAGAGAGGAAAGGTCCCTCAGAGGTGAACATCTTGGTCCTGAAAAATTATAGAAATCCTTGTTGATTTTCATTCAGCAGCTCTTTCAGCAATGTTTTTCTCAAACATGGAGCTGGGGAACCAAGGCCACATCCTGCCTGGCACAACATGCAGTGAGGGGTCACAGGTACAACGCCACTGCCTCCCCCCTCACAGAGGAGCAGACTCAGCTGGCCCTACACCTGCAGGAGCTCTGAAGGAGTAAGGCAGTAAAGGAAAAACAATGTGGCACTTCATGATAATCCATATTTTTCATCACCCAATTCCAAAGGTATTATCTTGCACATGTCAATCCCATGCGAAGGTTTTACAGACGTCTGCAAACATTCATAATTCAAGAAACACAATAGTTATGCACTTTACTGATGTGATATAAATTAGCAGTTTCCCACTCTTCATCGCCACAATAAATCCACACAGAAAGAACTGTTGGTATATACAACAACATCAAAGAGCCTGGAATAGAAATAGTGAATTGCAGTTATAAAAATAAATTTCTAAAAAGAAGAGAGAAGCAAAAAGGGAGACGAATGTTCTAATCTTACCTTCATCATAATCTTATTAGCATTTCTCAGTGAGTAGTTCAAGTATCAGTCTATACTCTTATGAATCTGTCTCATAAATATGTCAAGTGCAAAGTATAGTTATTTTAATAGTCTGTGTTGGTGGGCCATCATGGATTTAATTAAGAGACAACTAGTGTATGAAATATGACACAAAAGCACCAAACTAAATGGAGAAATGTTTTACTGCAGATTTAAATCAGCGACACAGAAGTAATGATGATCTGGCCTTAGAATCCTACCTAGATTTAATTAATGCAGACCAGCACAGACCTGTTCTTATAGAGGAAAAAAAAAAGAAGCATTAAAAATAATGATTTAAGCTATACCATGTTATTTATAAAGACATTTGCATTATCTCCAACTTCATTATGTTATTCATAAATGTGTGTTGGTTTGTGGCTCTTAAATTAATTTTAAAAAGCTGGAAATGCAAGTCCAGTAAAAATTGCTAAAATAGTACTTTCAGCTATCCATTTTTCCAAAATGAAGCATTTATTAAGGTTTCTGCCTTTTTTTGAAGGTTCTCAGAATGCTCAAATGATTCTGCTATAAAATTGTCAATATCTTTCTAAGGTTGCAATGAAAACTGTTATTTTCCATCCAAATCTGCTCTTTCTCCATCTTTTCAAAGAATGAGGGCATAGTCAGCACTGTGAGTATGCAGGATTAGATTTTTCAAGCACTGCACAATTCTTCCTGCTATCATTTTGGTGCACTGTTTTGACTTGATAGGAGAGATTTGGCAAGATACACTGTTTTTGAGAAGCAATGCAAGAGCATATATTTTCGCGTTTAAATTCTTACTACTTATATGAGTTTAACACTATTTTAGAAAGAAAGAATCCAATAATTCCATGAAACTATTCCAATATCTTGAACTGATCTTGCAAAATCATCGACTGCCAACAACCTCAGTTGCACTGAAGTTGAAAGCAAGGCTTACTATTGATTTTTAAGGGCACAGAAGCAGACTCTGAGAATATACAGCTAAGTATATGCCTATCTGGCTCTAGGAATTGATGCCTTGGACAACTACAGGGACCATATTTAGACATGATTTTCATCTCTAGGACTTTGCATTTTATTAATCTGATCCAGCAGGTACTAGTTACTGCATGTTAGCTTTCTCAGTTCAAGAGGCTTCCAGTAACTTAGATCAGAATAACCTTTTATTGGTTGGTTGGTCTAGCAGGCAGTTAAAGTATTCATAGATTTTATTAACCTTTTATGACAAAGGAGAAGAAAAAAGACAGTGGCCAGAAAGCATCACTAAGTGAACTTCATCCCTATTTTCAGAAAACTCAGAGCTGTGGACTCTAGGTGCTCTCCAAACACCATAATTTGGACTGCCAGAAATGTAATAAAAACTGTAAATTGACACAAAAATGGAAGTGCTTGGGAGAAATAAATTCATAACTACTTCTATTTTTTGGTGAAGAAAACATCAAACATTTGCAACTCAGCCTGGAAGGCAAAAACAGATAAAAGGATAGTGCCTATAGTTTCAAAATATCTTTCTCTTTAATGAACAGTTGAAAATATCCATAAATCTCTTCCAGTATCACTGTATTTAAAAAGCAGTCAAGTCTTTTGTGCCTGGCATGTTTATAGTAAATCTATTCTCATCTGTCATGTTTGCATAAATTGTCCAAAAGTTCACCCGTCTTGGCTGTCTTTCAGTTTTCATTAGTACTGAAGTAATTTTTGGAGTAAATGAAGGGGAAAAATGCCCAGAAATTGAGATAATGCATAGAAAGAACGAGACTTTGGATAACTAACAAGAACAAACACAGCTTTATTCAGCCAAATTCACAGAAATTTGTTTCTTATTGAACTAAACAGTATGAATTGTGTATGTAATAAATGAATTGTGTGTAATAAATGTATGAATTGTGTATAATAAATACATGAATTGTATGTAATAAATAAATGTATGAATTGTATGTAATAAATACAGACAATCAGGATGAAATTCCAAATAATATATGATGAGGTAGTAATATAGTGCAAATAGGTATTTATATGGACATCTAACTAATCGCATGGCTCCTGTCAGAGGTCTGCTGTGAGCCATCACCTGGATTTAGTATAGCTTTGCACCTTCATCTGATAGTGAGAACTACAGTGCAGAAACACAATGTTAGTCCCAATCTTTCACCTTCTTCCTCAGTTAAGGAGACTTATATAACAAAAATGAAGAAAATAGCATTGCAGAACTGCCATGTGGGTATAGCCTGAAATGTGGGGCTGGCTGAAGCCCCTGGGGAGTGATAGAGGGAGGGGAGGCACTGCACAGCTGAGAGCCCCTACCTTCTCATGGAAGAGAGGATTCAGGTGCCTCCAGAGCTTGTCCTGGGTTAGCTGTCCGCTCCATCTGGGATTTTCTTCAGCACCCGCAGCCTGGCTGTTTCCTCTCCCAGCCCCAGCAGCTGGAGGCATCCCCAAGGCCCTCCTTGCAGTGCTCAGCTGGGCCTTGTGTGTGTTTGCAGGAGGCAGTGCGAGCACAGCCCCCTTCCCATCGGGGAGGAAGGAACAAACATGGAGCTTTCATTTTCTCAACAAACACTCCCAATTCAAAACTTTCCTCTCAGGAATAATTAGAGCCACTTTGAGTGGCATTGTAACTGCAGCATCTAAATACCTTTTAGATTACTTTTAGCACGAGGTAGTGACTTGATAAAAAGAGCTGAAGATCAAGGACAGCATTTTGCTGAGTCCCCCAAGTAATAAAGAGGTGAATAGGTAAGAAACAACTGTACAGCTGCACTGCAACCAAAGAAACAAGGAAACCCAGAACTTTCCACTCTAGACTCCCATGGAATCAAACCTGAAGATATGCAGGAAGAAGTTTACCCCGGTCTACATTCTGCACAATGTGTTCATTAGATTTTAAAATAATAGGGTACGATATCTCTTAGCCTCAGGGCATAGTTTCCTGTGATTTCCATTAAAAGTCTTGTTGACAGCAGGGTTTGTTCAATGAAGTGCGAACACAACAATGATCTTGCAAAGAGTTTTACAGAGTAACTTACATTCACAGAAAGCGCCCCACACCTCTGTATCAAAAACAATTCGCAGAATTAAATATTTAACAAACAAGTTTGAGATATGCAGTGATTAAATTAGTGAGATAATTAGGTAGATATTTAAGGTTAATGTTTACAAGTAGGTTAATTATATCCTTTCCCAAATTTCTGTTTTCATTTCACTTGACACGTTGCAATAACAGTGAAAGTGAGGCCATACTTGCAGGTATGGCAGGCAAGGCAGCAAGTGTCACCAAAGGCATCTAAACACACGCTTCTGAGGGAACTTTTCTCCAACATACAGTCTTAGAGCTTTATGTTCTTCATGTCCCAGCAGTTCTCCATCTTTTAGGGTAAATTCCTTTGAATAACACTTAAGATCTGTATAAAGAAACATTTTCGACAGGACTTGCAGGATTTCATAGCTTCAAGACTTCATACAGATCTCTGATGTTAATTACAAAAGAGACAGCATTTAATGCTCTGTGCTGAATTTAGTTCACTTGCACAGCTCCAGTGTACAAGACAGCAGACACAAGGCAATATAAAGAGCTGAAATTCCCTCTGATTGGACTTTGCAGAGGTTATTTCTCATTTACTGTAATGAAATTAAGAACAAAATCTGTTGCAATGATCAGCTGGATGGTTGTAGAAAATCAAGGAGGGAATCAAGTGCTACAATAAAGTTTTAAAAAACTATTTAACAGTTATTTTTGCAGAGGCAACAGGACACAGCATCTGAATTAACTTACATAAAACTACCTTGCAAACATGTCAAGTCAATATACAGATCTTATTTAGACAGTATGTATGGTTTGTAACCATTACATCCACCCCAGCACATTTTACAAGGCTTTCCTCTTGGTAAACATACAAAGTGTAGTCCACTGAAGGACTCCCAACCCAGCCACCCTCCCCCAGTGACAGGCAGCCTCAGAAAAAGTTAATTTGTCATTCATAGTAATTTTTTTGGATTCTTCCATATGGGAAGACAGCTACATTTCACATCAGAGTCAGGGCTGCTGGGGAGCCCATGCTCATGAGCTGTGGTATCTGTCCTGTTCCAGTCCCTTGGAGTGAGTGCCTTCAGCTGTCACTGCACAGCAAGGGTGGCTCCTGGACAGGCTGTGCTACTTCTTGCCCTAACACAACCCCAGCGCTGCCATCCCCTGGAAGAGGGCCCATTTCTCCCCAGGAGGAGGGTGTTTTCTAGCTGTTAACTGACATCTGCTTTCTCTCATGTTGACTCACGGCCCAACCTTCCCCACACAGACCCCTTGGGAGAAGCACATGCCAGGCAGCCAGGCCCAACCTGCCCAGCCCCTCCATCCCCTTGATTGTGGAGTCATAAAGCTGTTACTAGAAAAGCAAAGCATACTCATTGCACTACAGGGGAAGAGGGAGGCCAGGACTGAGGGACAAATGAATAAAATGTTTTGTGTCAGATTTTCTCCTGCTACCATTTTGTTGAGCATAAGAATGGATATCCATGTCTTATCACTATCCGAGGAGGATGTGCTTTTCTATACCTCTGCAGCTATAAAAATCAACCTTCTGAGCAAAAGGAGTCACCTTTTAAACTAGAGTAAGCCACAGCAGCTGGTTCTTGGGTTCTGCACTGCAAGAAACTCACCGCACACTACGTTGAAATTTTAACTGCCTTCTGACTTTTTTTAGGCTGTAAAATCTTACTCAGTGTTGTTTTGTTTTGTTTCAGTTTTTATTTTTCATTTTATTCTAGTATGGTGCTGTTATTCAATACATTATTTGATCAATTTGCCATAGCATTAGAAAACACTAATGTGCTGATGCCTGCTGGACCCTGCTGATAAGAAGGCTCACAAGACAGGAGCTGGTGAAAATCAGTCTCTGTCCTTTTGAAAAATTAGTTGAAGTAATTTCACATTTTTACTTTCCCAAAGAGACACTGCAACCATTTCTCTTCCTTTCTTATTTATTGTTCAAAACACTGCAACATAAGCACATGCTTCTCTATCGCACAGACCTACTGCCACAGACACAGCCCCGCTCTGTAGCATTTCCGTGGTGAGCACGGAGGTGGGGATGCTCTGGGCTGCACTGTGTTTGAACAAGTGACTGCTGTGAGTACACATGCAAGTAGAGCAACTGATTTTTGAAAGGCAGTTAGATACCCAACCAGTAATTGTGTGCACAATTACTGTGATTACACATGTAATCATGGTCATTGTGCTTTCAAATGATGCATGTGCTATTCTAAAAATTCGCTGCTGTATTACTAAAATTAATGGGAGCTTTGCCATCAATTTAAACTGATGGAGGATCAAACACTATGCATTGTGGCAGTAGTCTTGATATATCCAAGAGCAAATGCAATTATTGCAACCCAAATGCAACCCAATTTTCAGTGTGTTTTAAAACAGTAAAAGAGGGATGAAGACATAGTTTCTTAGCATATCCAGATACGTATTCATTATGCATTTGTTAATAAATTATCATTTTTGACTAGAGTTCTCTATTTGATTCAAACTCAACTGACATTAAGCGAAAACCAGGACTCTGGCTCAAGGCTTCTTCCTTTAATGTTTCCAATTAGCTCAGGTTATACAGCCATGCATGCATTTTTTCATGGCAATATCTTTGGTTTTTGACTGCCTTGTCCTTCAAGGGTTAACCAGGATTTTGCAGTGACAATGGTGTGCAACACAGTAAGTATAGTGATATGTAGTATTTAATGTGTAGCCTTTGTCCATGTTCTAACAATGTGCATTAAATTTCTTACTATTGTCTCTTTTTCTGATTAGTTTACAGCCCTGTAGTTCCAGCTGTTTTATTCTGAAACTCTAAAACCCTGTCACTAGGGAGTTCTGTGTAATTGCCCATAATACGCACCACATTATCCATTTCAGGAACTGTGCTGAAAGACAGCAGCAATAAGGGGTTTTCTAAAGGCAGTCTGGTTTACGCTAATGGATCTAACAGGAAGGAAATGCAATTTGAAAGAAGCTGATGCATATGTTCTATTGTTGAATATAATGTTTGATTTAATTATTAACTGTCTGTGATGGAAAGTCAGATCCTGCTCAGTTCTGCTTACAGTTTGGTACTCTCCTACCAGCAAAAACAGACAAGATTCAGTCTAAGGATTTAAGAGTTCTTTGTAAAGTACTGACATATAATTGTCCTTTTATATATATCAGCTGAAGAACCTCAGTTGCATGCTTCTTCCATACAGGCTGGCTTCCTTTTATCAAGCTAAATATACAATATAGAAGCTAACATTCTATCATTTTTCCTTGCAAAAATCAGGAGATTCTCACAGTTAACAATCTGCTATAATTATTTAAATAAATATGATCCAAACTGAGTTCATATTCACTGCTGTTCATGGTCTAGTCCTTTATTTATTTTATTTTATTTTACATTTCATGTCATACATAGCATGGCAGTCAATTTAATTCTGTATCACCAAGGAAGTACACAATGGACCCAAGTGAATTTTTAGGAAGGAGTTAAAATGTGCTGGCATGACTATACCTACCTTCTTTTATCAGGAACAGAGTATTTGGCAGCCTATTTCAGTCCAATTCTATAATTGGTGTTTTGTGATGTCTAGTAAATTGTTGCATTGTGTTACAAAGGTCTTTAATTCCATGGGTGGGTGTTAACATGGTGTAAGGAATGAATTCATTATGAAGAACTCTTACCTGAAATTCCATTATCCTTTTCTCACCATGGTGACTCCTATCAAACTCATTCATGTAACGTAATCTGGAAAGAAATAGGTACCGATGCTAAATGGCTGCATTTTCAGAGGAGTTTGAAGGTAAAAAATCATAGCTCTTCTGCATGATTCAGAGAAATACAGTAGTATAACACCACTAGTAAACAAAATAATTGAGCAACGTAATTTGTTTTGTATTTTGTATCCATCTGGTGAGATTATTATCTTTGACATAATCTTAAACAGATGCAGGACTGGAGTTGAAATTAAACAATAGTGATGATATTTGGAGTGCATCCAGAATGCATCTTTTGTTAAACATACCTGTCTACAAGTGGTGCACATAACATTAGCTCTGTGGGATGCACCTTCCTTTGCAAGCTCCAAAGAGATTGGTTACTTCTGTCAGGAGGTAACAGAGAGAAGTTAAGTTCCTAGGAAATACACCACCATGCCTCAGACACCTAATTGATTTGGGCATCTTAAGAAAAAGTCGAGACCCCTTCCATCAGGTATTTGTGTTATTGTGTCAGTCAGCAGACTTCAGTCAGAGAGTATGAAAGCGCCACCACAGCAAAATCCATCTCAGATTTATCTGGAAACTTCTGCTTGTAATCTGTTCTCTCTTGTAAGGATCTGAGAAGATTTTAAGCTTTTTAAAAATCTCAAACATTTTGAATATTTTGGTTTAGAGAACTACCTGATAGCTCAGATCAAAATATATCCAGACTGCTTTAGCCTATGATTCCCATCAGAGCAGATTTCTGCTGGGTCTTTCCTGGGTCAGAACATCATAGAAACAATCTTTCTTTGGCTGTTTCAAGACTCTTGAAAAGGATTCCTTCTAGAAATCCTTGCCAGAAACCAACAAACTCCAAAATGTGCAGTTTCTTTTGAAAAGTTAACAACAAACCTGCAAAACAGGTATAAGCTGAAGTCACTTCTCGTTTTGCCTAAAGTTTTCCCTTAGTTTCACTGTTACTCCTACTCCTAATTAAAACTTTATTGAAGCACTTTGCATACTCTAGTGTATTGAAGAAGCAATTGTTGGAGTGAGAAGGAAAACTGTCAGTTCCGAAAATAGCTTGGACTGCTCATGTGTCATTCTCAGTATATGCTGAAATATCCAGAAAAACGTGGCTCATGCTGAGGATTGCATCAGATACCAACACATGTATAAGCAACCCTCTCTCCACCTTCTCCTCCTGAGGCTCATTTTTACAAAACACACGGTTAGAACTGAGCTGTGCCTCCTGCCATTGGAGTAAACTACAATGCAGCAGAGTACAAAGGAAGTTTATTCCCCATGTATATGTAGGATCTGTCTGTAGAGCTCAGTGTGAGAATTAAGAGCAGACACGTGTAACCAGCACACTGCAGGGAATGGGGGGAAGCAGCCTGGTTCATTTTCTTGGATCCCACGACCAGACCTCAGGTAAAGCTACATACGTGCCAAGTGTCAGATCATTTGCAGATCACAAATGCTAGGTTCTTGCCCAGGTCCTGCGAGCTCATCCTCCTATCTCAGCCATGCCAGAACACATCTGGCCTGAGCATTCCCAGTGCTCCCCCAAAGCACCTGTACAGTAAGGGTGGTGGGACCAGTCCACCCACCCATTCCCTTCTTCCCTTCTCAACATACAGCTCCCTGCACTGTTCATGCTTTGTCTTCATCCTGAAGTACTATTCTGTGTTTGATGGCTTAGGCATGTCCAAGAATGTGACTGAAAAGCATATCAGTGGCTACACACAAGGGCAATTGAAAAAGGTTGCTGTGAAAATCATATTCACAGGGAGACAGAACTGAACTCACGCAGGTGTTTCTCCATGTCTGCTGTGACTTCTCTAGGCAGCAAAACAGGTGAGTTTGCTGCATGCTAATCAGGAAAAAAAAATCTGAAATATGCATCTGCACATGAGCATCTGTGCAGAGTTTCTCCAAACCAGTTCTCAAGTGCATTTTTTTTCCCTGTATGGGCCTCTTTTGTACTTTGTTGTGCCAAGAGGCTTATTTTTTATAGGTGGAGAGACCCTATCCACCAGCCATCAGGGAGTGCTATTAATATGCAACATCTTGAATGCATGAGCTGAATGACAAGCTGGCAGTGTTTGAGAATGTGTGGTCCAAGTTTATGTCTCTCCCTGAAGAGGCGAAAAGCCCCTTCCTGAACTCTCTGCCAAACTGTGCAAGAAATGAGAGAAAGGAGAATGGGCAACCTATTTTTCTGCTTCTCTCTTCCTAATATCTTCACCGTGGCGTTTCCTTCACCTGGCCACAGTTAATGTGAATGGCTGATTTCACACAATTTGCTACTGAGCTTCAATGTCAGAACACAATAGCAGAGTTGTTCTTTTATTGAAAAAAATGCTTGTGGAAGAAATTGGAAGTATTTACTAGAATGTTATACATACATCGTGTTTTGGATTCATGTATCATTCTCCATCCTGTGTCTGAAATGTCCTGACAATAGTGAATTAAATTGAGGTCCTGAATTCTAGACATATTTGCACTTTGCTTTTGGTCCTGCAGCGTCACCATGCAAGGCTCAACTCAGTGAGTTTTTGAGCCTGGAAAAACTTGCTGAGTGTTTTATGTGCCTAAATAGGAAGAAAGGATACTGGCATGTCTCATTATGGACTAGTTACAGTTTGATCTAGGAAGAGTAAATGGGTGTTTCTTACTCTCCTCACCAAGAAGATGGGGAAGGAGGGAAGAGGAAGAATCAGATAGTCACCATCCCTGGCCTCTAAACCAACCTATGGCTGTTCCCAGACATTCAGTGGGGCTCAAGAACTGGACTCTGCTTGTGCAAATTAGCTGCACCTACCTGGGTGTTCACCTAGGTCTTCCTGCACAAGAAACACTCTGGACACTGTTATGACACAATCTAACCATGCTGTGGATTGTTTGTAGCGCTGGTAGGTGCCTTAAAGACATACTTTTAGCTTTCACCAGCTGTTCAGCTTTGGGGTGTTCAGAGGAATTAGAGAAACAATGAGCCACAAATTGAAAATTTGCTTCAGTCTCGTGATAGAAGAGCCAGAAGCACAGAGATGGGCCAGCATGTGTCCACATAGTCTAGGAGCAATGTGTGAGCAGAACTGAAAGAAGTCCACCTCAGAAACTTTTCCTTAATGCAGCCATTCCCGATGAGTCCACGTGGTCAAGCAAGGAACTGGTTTTCCAACTCTCCATGGCAGTGTGTAGTTAGGATCTGTTTTTGCTGTACTAGATGCCAGCTGGCTGGGGCCTCACAAGCCATGAGTTTTAGACCAGCATCTGCACCGCAGTATCCGTGCTAGAGCCTGGCCTGATTAGTGAACGGCTCCGCCCCAGCCTCCACACAGAGCAGTAACGGGGATGGCAAACTGGGCTTTTCAGACACCAGCTGTTTCCCTGGCATCGCTGCCTCCCTCTCTGCATGCCTTTGTCATTCCCTGAATCTCTGCCCGCTGCAAAACTCTTGGAATCAGTTAAAATGACTTTCGGGATGTTTTTCTCTTGCCTTAAAGGACTCATGCGCTTTGTTTTTCCCTCAGTCACAGCAGAACATAGAAAATGGTCTACATGGAAAATGTGAAAGATGGTTTCTATGTAAATTGAAGGTAATGTCAGCCAAATTAATTTCTTAATTTAATGTCTAAAAATAATTTTGTATTCTGCATTTACAAATTTATATTCTTTCTTATGGGAATCTATTTTCTCTATATTCAAGTCATTTTTTAACTGCTCCAACCATTTTTCACCATTTCATAAAGCAGGTTCATTTACAAATTATGCTTATCAATCACAAGGGAAATTACATCTTTTCTTTCTTATTATGAGATTGAAATCCTATCCCTTTTCTGGGAAAATTATGTAGTATCTTACCAAAAATTCTTTTTGATTCAGGAAACAGGGGAAGGTAGGGAAGGTCAGACAAATGCTGCTAAAGGAGTAAAATTATTAGCTACAATGCATCAGCTTGAGGAAAAAAAACAGTTACACTCTGTGGAGCGATGTGGAACAAGTACAAATACATACTTTTTTTTTTTTTATAATGTTATGACCTTCCTTAAAATTCTGTCAAGTAAATGCATTAAAATTTAGGTGAGTTATTAAGAATCTCATAAAACAGACAAAGTATTAATATGATCATCCATGCTAATGCCGGAGGGGCTAGCAACAAACTGTCACTGATACTTTAAATTTGGGAAATATGGATTATTACCATCTTGCCTACAGAAACAGTGAAGAGATTTTCCAGGATAAGAGACACATGGGTAATTTAAACTTTCAGACATCTCTCTGTTGTTGAGTTCAGGTAACCTCCCTAAGATCACAGATAGGTGCTAGGCATGGGTCTTCCACAGAAGAGAAAATCAAAGCTTTGAATCATCCATTTGAGGACTTTTCACAGAGAATGAAGCGAAGTAGTTTTTAATAAAATTCCCAGGTATTGAATAAACACTACAACAGCACGGATACCGGCAGCATGCCCCAGTACCTGGGGGGTACCTGGGCTGTCACCCCAGCTCTGGCCCAGCTCTGCACAGCGCTGTGTGTGTGATGGGGACAATTCCAACTGCAGCAGAGCAGGCATGGGAGTGTCCCTATGAGCACACGGACAAGCCACCTCCTGTGGTAGGCAGCACCTACCTCTCTGTGCTAGAGAGGCCATGTCTGCAACATTAAGCATCCTTTCTCTGGGCGCACTGTGGTGTTCGCTAGTTACAACACCTCTGCACATTGCCAGCATCCTTACAAACATTCCATTCTTCCTATGAGCCACAGTGGCTTTACACCACCAGGCAGCATTGGAGAGAAAACATCTAGGAGTTAAAACCCACCACCTCAGTCTCCTGCTCGACTTTACTGGAGGTCAGAAGCCCCCAGATACCACAGACCTCCAAAGGCTAGGGGCTATTTTAATGACACCAGACAGACTACACTTACCTTGCTGAGAGTGTCCTCTGATGCCACTACAGTGGTGAAATAACTTTCCCTACACTGTCATCAAGACAGATGCGGATTTCTTCAAAATAATAGAGGTCTGGAAATAAAAGGATATTGATTTAGGCTGTCTTGTCAATCACAAGAAAGAAAAACATCCTATAACATAAAGGGAGTTTGTAACAAAATGTGCCTTTGTTTCTAAAGACCAGCAGATATACGTGGTTTTAATGTTGGTTGGATAGACTATGAGTTTCCAAAAATTTACTCTGAGACAAAGTATTTTGCTGGAAACACTCAAGAGCAAGAGAACAAGTTTTCCACTGGACCAAAATAAAATGATTCAAACAACTTCATTAGCACCTTGGAAGGAAGCAGCAGGAAAATCTGAGCAGTGTGCTATGCAGCTGGACTGAGCTTGGCAAGCATCTGGTACCTCTCACCTTGTGCAAGTTCCTCAGCCACTGCTGGCCCTCATGTATTACCCAGATTCTTGATACCTGGCATTCTGCATCGTGCTACCTCCGCCAGTAACCCCTGGCTCCGACAGCCAGCGCGGGCACTTGCTGCCAGCCCTGCAGCACAGCAAGGCAGCCCAGGGCCCCACGGCAAGGGCTGCATGGGCAAACCCATGGCCTGAGAGACTACAGAGCCTTTATGTTAAACAGAGCTTCAAAGCTGCAAAAATATTAACAGACACCAAAAAACAGAAGCATAAAGGTCCTTCAATAGCCCTATGCTGCTCTTGCCATGAGCTCAAGCGCTTAGTGTGGAAGTGACCTTTACAAAATTATTGTTTATGATCTCTCTGTGTGTGCCAGTACAGCCACAAAGAGTATTCCAATTTATTTAAAAGGTTACATATCAAAACTGAATATGCAGTACAACTGTGTTATCACATTGTATAGCTTTTACACAGGAAATCCAATCTTGGCATGTATGCCTTCTATCCAGCCCCACTGGGGCTGGATTCCCTCACTATCCAAACTAGAGATGAAGAAGCAATAGGTAACAAAATAATTTATTCACCCTTCTTTTCTTGTTTTTAAATCATCTACAAATCACTTAGAAAACTCCCCATATAATCCCTGGCTTTAAATTACTCACAAATTTCTTCCAATAAACAGTATTTTAGCTTGCACAATATTTGAACATGGGATTCAAGGTACTCAGCACCTTTGCAAACAAAGACTGTTCTGGCTAAATAATTTAGTTGACTCAGTTTCAGAAACCTGATTCAATTTCTTTTGAGTTGTACGACCCTCTTATGGTACCGTATGCATCATAAACAATTTCCCCTCACCTGCTGCTTGTTAGAGACTGGCTGTGCCTGCCGAGGGAGACTGACCCAGCACTGCCTGTTACTTACCCTCAAGCTGACTCCAGTAAATAGGTGGGAAACCACTTCTCTGCTCCGAGGGAATACCTGTGTGCCAGTGTGCACACTCCTCTGCTCCACCAGTAAGAAAGTGCCCTGAATCAGCCATAGGGAATGTGCCTTTCACTTGTCAAAATAAAAGATGAAAACAGGATACATTTAATACAGCAAAATAAGTGGTTAGACTCTTGCACACCACATTGGATAAACTCACAAAATAAAAACTAAAATTAAAAAGCACATTTCTAGACTGCAGTTATGGATAAGGACCTCACCTAGCCCCTGCAAGATCAGCAGCACAGTGGGCTGCCAAATACAGTCCAAACCTCGCTCAGGCTGTTCACTCTGAGCAGTCTCTTTCCCCCATTCAAGGTGGATGAGCTCACCTTCTCTGGGCCAGCCCGTGGGGTCCTGTGGGCACCTCTCTCAGCTTCCCTGTGCATTGGAGCTCAGGCCAGAACTGATCCCACTGAGTTCACGGAGGGGTCAAGAATCCTTCCTTCTTGTCCCTGTTTCTAGGAATACAAATGTACATGTGCCAAGGTGGCCACATCTTGTCCTCTCAACTCACCTGCTGGTGGCTGTTCTTCTGATATGGAAGACTGCCAAACTGTCATTTCTGTCATATTCCTTAGTAAGAATACTCTTTCTGGCTTCAGTTCTTCCTGCAAGTCACAACAGGCTTAAGGTCATGCTTAAACTGGATACACCATGAGAACAGTTTTATACAAACATCTGATTAGATCTAGGACTTCTTACATGAAGTCAGCTTCTATTTGAAACTACATATCTCATTTTGGAGCTCCACTGACAGTCATTGCATGTAGACCACTTTTCTAATTTATCCCAAACTATCAGCCATTGCATTCTATCAGGATTTTTGTCTTCAATGGTTTAAAAAAAAACCCAATCGCTTTCTTAAAATTATTCTGCTTGGATATAGTCAGTGATCATCTGACAGCACAAGTGAGGAGAAACTGGCCTCTAAGATTCGCTTCATGCTGAATTACAATGCTCAATATATTAAAAAAAAAAATTCCTCAAGTGGAAATTTGAAATCTGCACAGTTTCTTATTTTCTTGTATCTTCTTTGTTTCTTCTTCTTGATGAATCCTGCAATTCACAAAGTAAAGGTTCTCCAAAGTGTTCCCTCCAGCCAAAGCCTTCCTGAGGGCCTTCAGATATACAGTCCCACTGAACAGATCATGAATATCAGGCAGCATGATGTGAAATCCAAATCTCACAATTAAATATATCCCTGAAAAATTATTTCCTGCAAGTATCTGAAATATCTAATTGAAACTTTGCTTTTGCAAATATTCATGAAAGTTAATTTCAAGTGCTTGTATGCTTATAGAGAGCAAATTCCCAAAGAGTCATAGGTATGATCAATTTGGAGTTCATTTCTGAATTTAAATGAATATTCATAGCCATTTTTAACTATTCCTTTAACTTCAATACAGACTCATCAGCACTCATTTGCACCTAGTTTTTATTACTGTGAATCAGAATTAAAAACATTGAAATCAAAAGTTATGCCTGAAAAATACTTAAAAACCACAATTACACCAGCCTTTCTTATCTTCAGAATAGAATAAATCTACCTTCCTTTTTCTAGCTTCCTTTTCTATTAAAATTTGAGAATGATAAGTGAAATTTTGAAGTTATTGTTCTGCTGTCAGCTAAAGCCATTTATATGCTTTGATAATAAACATTCCTTTACATAATGGTGTCTCTTCCTCCCAGTTCCTTAAAAATTACTCATCTGCAATACTTTTTCCCCATTTCCTTGGATTCAGTTTAAATGAAGTTCATAAAACTCTTATAAAATTGTCTATTTCAGGCTGATTTCAAATGTTACCAAGTTGAATATTAAAAATTCTTCCACTTATGAAAAAATTGACCATATCAAGTAGAATAAGGAAGATATTTTAGACAAGTTTAAGCAATTGGAAATCAATGAGTTATTGAACCATTTTCCTAAAGAGTAGCAATAGTCACACTTAGTCAGGTTACTTACATGCTTCAGGATCTCATGTGACTGAAGAACTTGTGGGATATGATATTAAAGTAAAATTGTATTGTTTGAAAATCTGTAGTCACGGAACTTTCTTTTTTTCCACATCTTGTGATTTATTCTTTCTCAGGTTAAGGCTGTGCTCCGCAGTTCCTCATTTTATTTGTCTCCAAATTTATCTGGAAACACTGGGATGACCCTTGAAGCTGTTTAGAAAGATGGGACTGTATTAAAGGTCATATTTTCAAATATATTCTAGGTGATTTAGAAGTATAAAGGTCTGTCAATCTATAGGATTCAAAATGTCTTAGTCATTTCTAAAAAGGGCATCAATCTGGTACTGTTTGGCTCTTTTGACTGTCTTTCTAACACTACATTGTCAGAGCAATGCACAACGGCAAACTGAGTTGCATCACAAAAGCTAAAAATTATATTAGAGCTAATCAAGTTTGTGCTCTATGATGTCAACCATGAGCCTTTTCAAAAAGCCAACAATGAGCCTGATGACCATCATTCTTGAAGAGTAACCAATCTGTTCTTCATCCTTTTCCCTAGAAAACTGGACAGATGTAGAATAGTGTCTCTTAAGAATATTTCCTTTCATGCCATAGCACTTTCTGGATGTTACAAATGACATATATGCAGTTATTAGTTGCATTTATATGGAGTTAATTGATTTACTACAAAAGAATATCCTGGGAAGTATTCGCAACAAACAAGAAATATAAAGAAAAAACAAACAAAGTTTTCTTAGATTATCCTAACATCTAAAATCAATATTTTTCTCCCTACTTATTTTCTTCAGTACCCAGTTTCTGGGCATGTTTTATATAAGGTAAAGTGAAAGTCTTGGCTTTGAAGTCACAGAAAATTCACTGGCCAAGTGCATCAGTAATTCACGGAAAAACACATGAAGGCATATACAGAGAACTGGTACAGATCAGAGGAACTGCACAAGCTGCTGTATCAGTTCAGCTTCATTTACTAAGAGGAATTCACAAGATACTCTGTATTGGAGTCTTAAATATATTACTTACAGAATAACAGGTCAAACTTTATTAGAAATTTCTGTTGCTGCCTTTTGCAGATGGAAAGGTCTTACTGCAGGTGGATCATTTATCTCCCCTGAGATAAGACATTCTCATTCCATCCAGCCTGATCACTCTTCACCTTTATTTCTTAGGTGATATTCACCCTCATTGCAATAATCACTAATTATCTACAATTCTGAAAATACAATCAAAACATGATATTTCCTTAAATCCTTGTCTATTATTAGAATACTGAGATAGTCATAAACCTCCTATGCTAATTGATTAGCTGAGATATGTCGTAGGGGAGGAAACTGGTTTAATGTAGGGTTTAATTCCAACTGCAGAATTATGCAGCATTCTTTCCCATTCAGCAAAAATAATTTTTGTCCTTGTCCTCTTTGCTTTCTCATTCACCCCACAGTCATTTACTCAACGATGCAGTTGTGAAGATTGCAGTAGCTGTTAGTCTACATGAAGAAACTGCTACATTCACACCAAATAGATGATATGCAAATATACCATTGTGATTCATCTGTTTCTTTAGGCTAATTTATATTTTAATGAATTTTATCATTGGGAATTGAAGTACTTTAACTTCAGAAACAGAGCTTGTGTAAAACCTTTTACTGAAAGACATAATTTTCAAGCAGGTTTTCAGCCAGCTCAAATCATTGTTGAGATCCTTTATTTAGGAACCAACACTTCAGTAAATAAGACAGAGATACAACTTTTGTATAATAACCCATCATTTTGTATACAGAGTATGGGGACAGAAGAGGAAGCCGTGCCCGCTGTGACAGATAGCCAAGCTATTTCTGAGGTGTAATGCAGCTATGAACCACAATTTGAAAACTATTCTAAAATGACTTTGCCTTTGTTTTGTTGCAGGAGTAGCTTTTTTCAGAAGATAATTTAAAGGAATTTAAAAGATGCCATCCCATTGAATAGACAAGTTCTAGTTCATAATTGGGAAATACAGCTAGGGTTGGCTCACATGTTGGACAGAGGTAGGAACGGCCTGATGGGAACACTCACAAGGTGGAAGTGGTCGATGTTCCAGCCTGGCATCACCTGAGATGATCTAAGAAAGACCACCCCACAGATCTGAAAGAACTGTAAAATGAACACAGACTTTACATTAGCACGTGACACAGCATTTTAGTGGAAAAATCCAAACTCACTTGGCGAAGCAAATTCAGGCAGTAACGAATTTGCTTTGGGAAGGGGTGTAAACCTTGCCCATGCTGGGTGTGACACTGACTAGCCAGTGCCTTCCGAATTCATTCAGAAGCTTAAAGGCATTCATTTTCCCTACAGAAAAGCACTGAATTTGAATTTTATCACGGCTGAATATAGTCCAACATCTGAAAAATCTAGATTTTCTGTTGGCAACACTTAGTTACAGGAAATAGGAGCTTTTAAAGAACCTCCCTGCACAACTAACATTTTGGAGCTCTGGTTCATTAGCTGGGGATTAATGAGCTCACTGATGCTGGAAAGCCTGCGCTGTCATGGTCAAGCTAGAGTCATGCATGGTGGCAATTGTCAGCTTTTTAAATAGATTACTTCAGTTTGGATGGAAAGAACATGCAGATTCAAGATCACAATCAGGAGGATAGGGAAAGACAGAATGAGATTAAGAGAAATATCACTAAAAAACCTCACACGCTGAAAACAATGGCAGTAAACTCACAATGACAGAACAATCATTTATGTCATACCAGTTTCAGAGAACATCGATTTAAAAGGTGTAATCAGATCCATTTATTGCCAGGACTAAAAAAATACGGAAACTGTGAAAGTGAATACAAATACATCCTTTGCTGTCTTTTAAACCAGTGGCATAGCTTTACCCAATTAGAATGAAATCCATCTTATAAGAAATATCTAATTAGATATGGTAAACTTATTTTATTTTAAAAGAAAGACATTGATGACTCCTAATTATACACATACATGTTCTCTAAGTAAATTAGTTATTGTCTAAGCCATTATGCCCAGCATGTCCTTATACAACAGTGGCATCTAGTGGCCAGTGGTCAGGCTCTGCTCCAGCTGGAAGAGGGAGATGGTCAAACAGGGGAGTAATAACAAACACGACCGGGTTTTTTGTTATTTTAATAGATCGCATTATTTCACATAACAAAATACTTCATGGTTTATTATGTTCGTGTTAATTATAGGCCTTTCAGCATGCTGGCAGAAGGCATGAACGGACCGATACTTGGACACTGGGAGAGGAAAGGGAAAGCCTATCTGCTGTCAGTTCAGTGGAAACCAGGGCTGTGCCAGGTTCTTTCTGCCATGTTAGCAACATTGACATGTCTAGTCTCTTTCTGTACCTCCAGATTTGTTCCCTGGAGTCCTTTTGGTCCAGGTTTATCATTCAAGCTGGGGGAAGCTTTTCTGTCGACTGCACATTCAACAGGGATCCATGAAGGGAGCTGATCCCGGTGGGTCCATGCTGTCCTACAGCCCTGGCTGCCCCACAGCTGCACCCTGCTGGCAGCACAGGGGGAACAGACCCCCCCCCCCCAGCCACCCTGTGCACAACTGAGGCAATTCAGATCAATTTGTGCGCTCAAGTCCACAGCTCCCCGCATCGAGCTGTTCTGCTCCATGCCCTACTCCTATTGGAGTCAAGAAAGTCTTTTGCAAGTCACTTTGCTTCCTATTAGCCAGCCAACTGCACACGGGTGAGAATACAGCAGCATGTGCTGCCTCTGACTGCAGTACTAGAGACAAAACACCCAGTGGAATAAATAATTACATTTTACAGACCTGCATCCTGGAAATACTGGTAATTAATGAGAAACAGAAAAAAATTATGTGATGACAACATGCCCTAAAAGCAATGCATCACCACAGCCCTGAATGACCTGTCATCATCAGCTGAGCCATGCATCTACCAGTAAATCTTATTTTATGAAAAATAAGAACTTTATGTTCTAGAACTACTTGGAAGTTCTGGATAACAACATTGTGAGTGTACAGCCGTGCAAGGGACACCTACCACAGCATTCAGTGAAAGTCATGTTTTAAAAATTAGATGCCTCTGAGATCCAATACTGATCATAACAGTCAGACATGCAAACCCAGATAGTTTTTCTCATCTCCTCACAGTAACAGTCTACTCCTATTCCCAGAAAAGCCTGATATCAGCAATCCTGACAAATCAGACATCATCAGATTGTCAGATTGGCAAACTGTGATGTTTGAGATAACCAAATAAAATTCAGATTCCACCTCAATTCACAGGAATGCAGAACTATTTCCGAGAGTCTTCAAATATATTCCTGGAAGAATTGTGGCCCTATTTCTTGACACATAAATGTCATAATTTGCACTCATTAAAAGACTGGATTAATTTGGAAGGTCTTCTTTAGTATGTTCTTGAAAAAAAAACGATACATTGTACACAGATTTTCAGCATCCACTAATTACAACTAGTATTGTCTCATACTTAATTTTCCCTGATCAATGACATTATGGAAATAAAGAAAAACAGACAGAAAATCTTGTAGAAATCAGCTGCTTTGTTAAGTTTTTTTGAAGGTAAAAGATAAATAAAGGGCCATATTTTATGCACCAAACCTGATCTCTAACCAGTCTGGGATTTCCCCTGTTCCCTGCTGCTGGGTCCCACTTACCCAGCTTTTTCTTTCAATCCAGCCATCCTGAGAAGGGCTGCACTAAGTCAGCATTCTTTGACTGAATTGTTCCAGTGATCAATAGAGAAAGGACAATGATTTATTTATAAAGCAGCAATGCAGCACTGCAAGAATTAGTTCTCTTCTGGAAATGTTTCCCATTTTGCACATTTTGTACATAAAAGAACGCACAAAAAACTTCAGCATGAATTACAGTGTAAACCACATTTTAACAGTACTCCTTCATTTGTTTCTCTTTTGGAAGTATTGTGTGGTTTTGTTGTTTGGTGGGTTTTTTGGGGGGGGTGGAGGGTGTTATTATTTATTTATTTAAAGCTTGTTGGATATTGATTCAGCAAGGAACAAGTAATAACCATATCAATTTTCTCACAGTAAGATGTACTGGTAGAAAAACAATTTTATAACTAAACAGGAATGACTGATCTATTGGCTATTATGAGCTATTCTATTATAGATAGATTATATAGCTGATATATATAAATAACATAAGCAAGATCTGTATTTTAGATATGCTTCAACTAACACAGGCAGTATTGCTGAAAGCAAAAGGTCCACATCAGCAGTATAATACACTAGAAATGCATATTTTGCATAGGAAATGGGATATGTGTCTCCAAATTCCTTATTATGTTGATTATTACATTTGGGAGAAATAACATTGAGTATTATTATGGTAGCTTGAGAAATAGCAATGTATCTGAATCTGCAAAAAATACAGCTCGTAACAATCCAGGTACACATTCAGCGTTTCAGAAAAAGTAAATGCAATAGAAAGTATGTTTTACATCTTCAAGAAGAGATTTTTTCCCCCCCTTTTGGGTTGCATGTTTCTTCATAATCATCATTTTGGAATATAATGTCAGAATGAAGCACAAAAGAGAATTTTTTTCCAACAATTGGAATTGCCATGGCAACACCCCAGATCTCAGATAAAGTTTGGTCCTGTACTGATAGTCACATTAGCATTTGTTTTTGTGCTAAGCACAATACTGCATGTGAAAATCACCTCGGTCTCTCTAGTTATGTATAAGAAAATGTAATTTGATTATTTCAGAAATGTGAACTATATAATTTTGACAGCTCCATAGAAAGCTTCATCTTTAAAATCACGTTTTTGAAATTACATGAATCATCAGAAGAAAATTAGGTACGGATATCAAAATTAAGAGCAGTTGTTTGCATCCCTAGTCTCAATTATGCTGAATTTGAATAACTGTCCACTGGCCCCTTTCTAGCAGCTCTTAACTTTACCAAACATATTGATCTTCAGTCTTTGTATGCACATACATATATAAAAAAACTGATGAATTTAAGTGACGCCTTCAAGCTACTAAAGAATCAAAGGAGACTTTTTCCCAGACACCTTTACAAGGATAATTTCCTTACACTAATGCAAAGAATCAGTTGAAGATAAAGACAGACATTTATTTCCTGATACTGAAAAATCCTATCCAAACTATAAGGAAATGATAATCCTCTAAATTACAAATATTCTAACAGGTAAATCCACGTATCTCTAGAACATATACATGCCAACGTACTTAGGATATATTCAGGAGATTTTTATCCTGTAAGATTACTCTGCAGGCTTGTAGAACAACCTACCAGAAACAAAACACAGAGGGAGAACCATGACCATTCGAGCTGAAACCTGATTCCTCCCCAAGCAGAAAACAAAACCAGAATATACTTTCTATCAAAACAGCATACAGTTCCGATTTCAATTACTCATTTTCTCAAATAGTGTAGAGCCAAATGGTATGTTTCAAAAAAGCATGATGGAAATACCTAGGAGATAACCATAATTTTCCCAAATAAACTGGCTAACAAGTAGACAGAACGTCAAATCACTTACTATGAATTTTAACAGTTCTGATGACAAAATAAATAGTACAGAACACAAGATGAGACTGAAATTTTGTTACAAAAATAAGATATTTTAGAAAGATTTGATTCTCCATGATTGGGAAAATGATGAATTATAAAAACAAAACAATACAAGGATGTGATCTTGGTATACTCAAGCTGGTACTACATGCACTGTAATAAATACAATAAAGAATATACTACACAACATTTCCAGCTGGAGAGGGAGTGACTCAAACACAAGACCCATGTCTCCTTTCTCTTTAAGGGACAGACAAGTAAACAACATTGGCTGGGAAAGGATCTTCTGGAAGCCTGACATTAAACAAGGCAGTCATGGCTGTCACTGGAAAGATCCTAAATTCTAACATTTTATGAGTTTACAGGGTCTGTTTGAAATCCATGCTGGTGTTTGAAGTGCTACTGTTCTATTCATATTACAGATACAACTTCATGGGTCCAGGATGACAAGCTTAGCTCCTCAAATAAAAAATGGGACAAGCACCAAACTGTATTTAAGGGCAGAATAAGATAATGACCAAAAGCACAAAACAATGAAAATTAAAACCCCAGAGACCAGATGCTGTTGGCTGTTGTGGGGCTCAGTTTCCAAGCACCCAGAAGAACTTCTAAGTCCCTATTTCCTTGCCTCAAGGAAGTTTAATGTACCCAAGAGGTGTACATTACTCTTTACTGGGAATCTCGATGCCTTGACACGACAGCATCCTACCCTGACACACAAGTCCTTAGAGTTAGGTGAGGACTTCGCCACTTTTAAGAGCAACACCCTTGACAGTTGCAAAGCCCTTGGCAGACAAATTCCGCATGTCCCAGATGAGGCTCCAACAAGCCAGGAACACATGCTGCACTAGAGTCACTTACACATGATTCCCTTTTAGTGTTTACTGGGGGATACTAGGAAAGAGAAAGGAACATTTTGCTACAATTCTTCAACATTGTTTAACTTTTTTCTTTATCATATTGATTTCTACCTAGCAGGCTGTGAGCTTTGTGATCCAGCAATAATCATTTGAGTTTACCTCTGCTTTAATGCACAAATTCTAAACTAAAGATCTTTCCCACAGAAAAGGCAAAATATTCTGTTAATGCACATCATCTTTCACTCTCCCAAGTAAGATGTTTACTTTGTAAGGGTAATAACTGGGATCTTTTTGAAGACATAGGAATACTTTGAATCAGCTTTTCCATACTTCACATTGTTAGGCATGAATAATTACTACCTATGATGTGAGGCAAAAAAGTTAGAAAACTGGGAGATAGGAAGAAAGGACAGAAGCAGTGAGACTACATCACTGAGCATCTGTTTTTCTCTCTTCTTGCTGCCCTACAATTTTTCTAGTAGCTCCTGTTGGAAGGGAATAATACATAGGTAGCTGTGTCACTGGTGGCTCTATCTGCAACCATGCAGTTGTGATTTTATTATGCAGTGCTGTGTTTTAGTAGCTATTTGAAAGCATTATTGAAATATCCCATTGCACATTACGATGACTCTTGTACCAGTAACTAAAGATGTAGTCCCCAGGAAGTGCCATTTGTTTCAGTGGAGCACAGCTGCACTACAGGAAAAAGCCTGGGGCACCCACAGCAGCAATAGGGAAGCAAAGGGAATCAGCAGCTTCTGTCTGACTTGAAATAAGAGTCATCTCCTCTAAAGTACTTATTTGCAAACACCTTGCACAATTACATTTTAGAGGAGTCTCCATTTGGTTTATTCTTAATTATTTTTTTCTTCAGGTGTTTTGATTATTTTGCTGATCTTTTCCTTTGCAAATAAGTCTATTCCTTGCAAAAAAGTCTGGCAGTTCTTTTTTTAACATCCAATATGTCCATACATGGAAGTTACACATTGAAAAATGTATGCTGCTTTTTAATTTGTTCTTGTGTTCTAATGGAGGAAAAGCAGCAAGTCTTTGAAATGTCTTTCTTCCTATGCAAAAAATTTAGTTTTCATTTTTTTTTTGCATTTTAGAAAAACATTCTGAAATGACAATTGGAAGCAGTAGTTTCTGAAAACCCTTTCAAAGAGGTTTACAACAGTTACTGTATATAGTTATAATTATTTCTGTAGAGAGGCACAAAAAGGATACAATAAAATTCAAGCCAATTCCAAACTCTTCACCTCTTCCTAAAAATCAGGACTACATTTCTGATGACTCCTAATTTAGTAGGTTGGGCTAGGAATCTACTTCTCATGCTGTCAAAGCTGTGTGTTGTGATCTGAAACAGGTCACTTAATCTGTATCTGCTGTTTTCCTTCTTCCTTCCTTAGCTGTCTAATTTATACAGTGAAATATCAGGACAGACTACAACATTGCTGCCGACACAGCTCATAGAAAAATGAGGCATGATCTTTAAAATACAGTATTCATTATAACACTGGCATTGGAAATGCTTTACTCTTTTACAATGCAAATAAGTACATCTTAGTTATGGAGGTTACGTGTACAGATGTCACAGAAGGACATTTAAAGGCAGGCAAATATATGAAAAAAACAGAAGAATCAGAATGAAGATTAAATTTCATGGGGTAAAAATCTGATCATGAAGGACACTTTCTGCACAGTGCATAATGGAGGATATGGTGTATTCATTTATATGCCTCAAATGTGTACATTTTCAGTGTGCACCATTTCATAAATTAGAAAAGAAATTTGGATGTCAGAGTTTCCATAAATAACAAAATTCATCAAGATGCATTTTTCTCATGACTTTTTTTCTTTTTATCTGATTTGTAATTTTTTAATTTCCTTTGTGTGATCTCGAGATATTAAAGTCCAAACCACCTAGCTATATCACTGGCAAAATAAGTCATATGTCATGCTCAATTTTTAGAGTCATTAGCTATCTGCAGACATCGTCTTATGCAGTGGAGTTAAAAAACCTAAAGAGAGAAAGACAGAATATATCTGAGGGTAAAAAGCCTTTGTGGGTGTTGATGGAAGTATATGGAAGAAACCAGCAAGAACAGTGGATAATGGAAGATTGGTAGTGCAGGTAGTGGGCTTATCTATATGACAAATTGATGAAGAATGAGGAGGAAAACTATGTTGATTTAATGCTGGCAATTTGAAGCATAGGCTGCACAGCTGTTTCAGACAGAAATACCAAGATAAATTCAGAAGCAACCCCTGCTCTGACAGATTAATAAAAGACCAGGAATTATTTGAGCTTCTTAGAGAGAGGGATCACTAAAGAGCCCTTCGAATACCCGAGATATTGCACATAAGAATAAAAGAATAGCTCATCCAGCCCTTGCCTGTCTGTTATCAAGAATATGCTTTAAACTGAGAGTCAAGCTTTTCTAGCAGACATAAAAAAAAATACATATTAGAAGTCAAAAAGCAAAGAATAAAGCGAACACCTGCTGTTGATACAATTTTAGGGAAAAAAAGTCATTGGCAGAACCTTCAAACAGGACACCTAAAAAAAGACTTACCTAAAATAAAAAAAAAAAAAAAAGCCAGACAGGGTCTTCTGTTTCAACTTATGTTTCTTAAACTCATTACTAGAAATAGGAACATTTATCCACGTAAAGGAAAGACAGAGGCTTTTTACATTTCAAAAATAAGACAAACCAATTCCACGAAATATTTTCACCACTGCTTTAGGCGTGTCTGTGAATGCTAAGCCCTTCATTCTCTGGTCAAAAATGAAAGGCCATCTTTCCCTGGTGCTGCCACATGTGTAATACGTGTCCTGCATGCTCACTGCTAACAATGCAAGTCTATATAGTCATTATAAAATATATTTTAGCACATTTTACTAAACAGTCAGCCATGCCTCTTAGCTGAATTTCTGAGGGAAAGTTTGATTTACAGGAATTTTGGCCAGTTCCAGACAATCCAGCACTCTCAGAAAGGTTACACTGCATCAGCAGCTTCCCCTGCTCTGCTCCAGAACCCCTTGGAAAAATAACACAAATTAATTCACAAACCTAAAGATCAGAGCTGAAAGTTAGTTCTATGTTGGGAGAGAAGCTTGTATGGAAGAATACTCAGGAAGTGTTAAGACTGCAAGATAGCACTGAATTAAAACAGTAAGTAGCTTTGGTATCCCTCCCCTCCTCCCTCAAAAGAAGGGAATACTTCTTTGGAATACTTCAGTGTGATGGCTCACTAATGAATTATTCACAGAAAGGTAGGACTTGCTTTCTTTCCCAGGGGTTACAGCAATGTCAAGTGAAAACACGTCAGTTTGCCAAGAAACACCAATGGTGTGGAATAATTCTACAGAAAATGACACAATCACCTCTCTAATAATATGAGTTCTTTTGATGAGTGTATATGAATTACATTCCTACAAAGGATGCCAGGCATTACCAATAATTTGATACTTAATTTTGGGAAAACTTAAAGATTAACAAGCTCCTCTGAGCAACTTGTAAAGCCAGGTTTTATTTTTAATTTATCAGCATTGCCTAAGCTTATTATTCATTGCACAGTCCTTTTCCAGCACTCTTTATAGAGTATAAGCACTCTAAGCACTAATTTTAACGCTAAAATGACTTGTGTTGTAAAAATGCCCACCACCTCCTCATCTCAGTTCCAGGCAGAATTTCCCAAACCTCAGCCCAATAGACAGTCCCAAATGGTGGGGAAGATGATAGCTCACAAGATCTGACTTGCTCTCCGATATTTGGGGTAAGCCTATTTTTCCCACAATCCCTGTAGATAAGGTAGAGAAAATGTGTTGTTTAGGATGCTTTTTGTCAAGCTGTTGGTTCTGATGGTCAAGAAGAAAATTCCTTTATCAGGAAACCTATTAGGAAAATATCTGCAGTGGTTTTTTTTCACCTCATTCACAATATCATTGCTTAAATACAATTTAAAAATAAATTTAATTTTTCTAAACAGGTTGCAATTCACAACTTAATTTATGCCTAGTGCTAGTAAGATATCTAAAGCACTTACCTTCCAGGACAAAATTTTAAATTCATCTAGTGGACTTGATTCTTATGGGAAAATCTTTGTAGAGTCAACTTGTTCTTCACAATTTCTCTCTCTCATCCTCCAGAAAAAAGTTAGAGATCAGAGAGTTAGCTGCATTCATAAGTCAGTTGCAGGGGAGTCTCACAGAAACTCCATCATCTGTCTTCTACTCTTATATTAAGTTTTGGTATTTTGTGTGAGACAGTTTTAACCCAAAACTGAAATGCATGTTTGTGCAAATCTTGATCTGCCCATTATGTACAAAAATTAAGTTACAGGCAAGGAATTAAGAAGGAATTCTAGACTGACCCATGCTCAGACACTATTTCAGCCCAGAGGTGGGGTGAACTGGCCCCTAAGAACACCTGGGCCCTGATGAGGGTGTGTGTGCACTGCCTGCAGCACACTGCTAACACCAGCAGTCCTGTGACAGTCCAACACTCATAAACAAAGCTGGATTCAGTCAAACATTTGCAAGTATAGGAAGGATTCCCTCTAAAAGTTGTTCTTAAGCCTCAAGGAAGAATTAAGGCACCTAAGACTACTTGGATCATTTTTCCTTCTCTCTGATCACTGTGTATTTGTTGTCATGTGGTCAGATACGAGACTTCACAAGCCGGTCTCTTTCTGGTCAGGGAACTCTTGATCACCATCCTTCACTAAGTCAAAATGTTTCTGTTTTGCTTGTATCTCAGTTGACAATGACTTTTATCTTAAAGCCTGTAGACTTACTCCTACTAAGCAACCTCCATTTCCCACCACAATCAGTAGCAATGTTTCTAATGAAGACAGAATAAAACATTTTATTAGTTTTAGGGTCATACATTTAATCTCTGAACAGTGACCCCATGTTGTTCTTAGTGGTTTGTTTCTGAAACTGCTTGCTTAAAGCTGAGTAATTTTATCATGTTTAATATCCACTTCAAGGTCTAGCTCCTCTTGACTTTAATTCACCTTACTCCTACCCTTCTTTAACTCTTTTGCATAGATTTCTCTGCCTGTCAGTCCTTTCCGCAATCTTTTTACATTCTGCTAATTAATTACGTGGCTATTCATCCAGTTAGATTATTTCTACCATGTTTCTTTCTTTGTTCTGGATATTAATGCCAGATAGTGTTCAAACTTTTGAATAAAAAAGTTCCAGACCTTCTCCATATTTAAGTTTCTGAGTTTCTTTGGTAGATTGATTTAATCATTCAGATCTGTACAGTATCAAGCTTTGAAATCCTCAGTTACATGCAGATTTCTTCTACTCTTGTAATTTAATTGATGTGAATCACACATCATATATTCTTCAATCAGCTCATCGAGAATATCTTCATTACTTAAATGAAAAATTATTGATGAAGTGAAAAAAACTGTCAGCTATTATCAGCAGAAATAGCCAGTACTGTTAGCATTTGTTCTCCAAGCTATTCTGAAGAAGTTAAATACTTCTGTATGCAGGGCTGCCCATCCGTATGGTCACAACTCCTGGTCGTACTTAAAAGCTTTAATCGTGCACAAAATGTTAAAACATAAAATGCTTTAAAAAGATCCCTTTTAGTAAGCAAATTCAATCCTACAATATCCTACAGACTCAAAAAACTAATAGAATTGTTCTATCATTATTTGATTTTGAAGTGCTTTTGATTCAAACAACATAGCTACACTAATGCTATTTCTTTCTTTCATCTGCCTCATAAATTAAGATGCAATTCTATCTTTTGTGATTTCACACCTGTTTTACCACTACATTCTTGCAATCCTTCTAACATAGAATCATAAAGGTTGGAAAAAACCTCCAAGATCATCAAGTCCAACCTTTGTCCTAATACCACCATCTCCACTAAAGCATATTGCACTCACTTTTTGAACACTTTCAGGGATGGTGAATCCACCACTTCCCTGGGGATCCTGTTTCAGAACATCCTACATTTTGCTGCTCCAGCATAAAAACATTTTCTCTTTCCAGGCCATCAGTTTTTACCCAGATTAATCAAAATCCTCCTGCTGACTGTGGCACCTCAGGAGCTGCTCTGGCCTGTTGCTTTCCCCTCCAGCTGGGCCAGAAGCACTTCCCTCATCAAACCACTGGCCAGTTCCTCCCAGCCACTACCCTGCCCAGCCACAGAGGAGAGGCAGGTACCCTGGAGAGGTGGCATAACATGTCTCCCTTGGAGGTGCATCCTCTGGCCCAGGGATGCTAGAACAAGAACCAGCAAGGAATTCATCTCATGTTGCAGAAGCTGGACCAGACTGATCTGACTGTTGTCATGCAGATCATTATTCTTCTCTTATTTTGCCCGTGTTTCTGCTCATTGCCAACTCCATTATCATTGGGAAACACTTGATTCACTTCTTCTCTTAATGAGAGATAGGTTTGGCATCCAAAAATCTCTCTATCTTACCTCCCCTTTCTTAGCTCCGGATTCATTTTGCCAATTGTGCCAACTTCAGCCCCCAGAGGCAGATTACCAAAGCTATTTCCTTATTGTCAGCTTCCTCAGTATGCAGCAGTACATTTTGATCAACTGTGAGATAATCTGTGTCCATTCCACTCTGCATTGTGGTTACCTACAAATTGACTGATTCATTTGTAAATAGGCATAATTTTGTTTAAAAACCATTTAAATTTCAGGACATACTTTTATTCAAAGTTCATTCTTCCACCTTCTGTACTGATGTGTACATTACTTGGGGTTTTTGTGCTATAAAAGTAATGAGAAAAAATGCTTTGTTAACTAGATCATACTTTTAAATATGTTGCATAACCAGAGGATTACTGAAACCTTTTTTCTTCAGGGTTTAAGTTTATAACTGCTGTGTTTGTTTTTATTGTTTCCTTTCACCTCCTTTCCTTACTCCTATCAGGCATGCTTCTGTGTTCCAGCATGTATGTAAAATTAAGGATTAAGTTAAAAAAGCATCCTCATACCAGCAGCATATCTTCATGGGAACCTTCAGCTAACTTCTTGTCTTGTGAATAAACTACATTAGTTCTTCTAGAGCATGGGAATCATGCATCTTCTTGGGGAATGCTCCTAAAGTCCTCAAAAGGCACACAGATATCAAAGGAGATTTGCTCCAATCTATTCAATGACTCTATCAGCAGAGGACATGGCTGAAGGCAAGAATGGCCTTGCTGTGCTCCAGTACTATATTCAAAATACTTGTGTGTTGCCATATCAGCACAGGCTTCAGACAGAATCCATACAGCTCATAGGAAATTGTATTCTAGATTTTTGGCAGAGTGGGAACCAAATGAAAGTCTCCCACATCTTATATCATTCCTCCTGAAGGTTTGAATGGCTTTCTGAAACAGAAATGCAAATTCATGTGAAGGCACTGCTAAACTATTCCAGCTTGTTAAAGAGCTGAAGTAATTCCCAGCTGGTTCAAAACCAGATGAGTTTACCACTAAGATCCTTTCCCCTACACTCAGCTATTGAGGGTGGCATTAGAGTTTGCCCATTTAAGAGGTAGTCTCAAAGAAGCAAGAATCGTTAAACTGGAGTTTCCTCTCAAGCAAACCCAAAGGTGCTCTCAGAGATGCGGTACATGGAAAATAAACCCTTTCCAACAGTTGTGTTCTATTCATTGCTGGTTTTCTCATGTATATCACATGAGAACAAGAAAAATTTAAAATTCTAGTCTGTTTTACTAGTTTCATGTACAGTTTAGAAATGTGAACAATTTGATAGTATAAATAATTAAGTCAGTTTAAAGAGGAATTCTTACAGAATACCAATTCAACTACAACAGCATATGTAGCCACAGGCTGAAAAATGCAGTCTATCAGCTAGTCATTGGCTCTCTTAAATGATATGGCACAGAAAAAACCCTATTATTCTATTAAGGCTTCAGAAGTTCAATAAAGCCAAAAGTAGCATGTAGTTTTGCTTTGCAGATAAGGAAAGCACAGTTATAAACTTAAAGTGTAAAGGAACTGACTTCTCTGATTTCAAAACTTTTTCAGAGTATGGAGTAAGTTAAGTGTAAATATTGTACTACACACCTCCTGAGTTCTCCCATATTCCTTCTACTTTTAAAAGTCTATAGCATCCTTCTAGCAATTACTTATCATAAAGATGAATAAAGAAGAGAAATTTAATGTATTTAAGCTTTCATCTAATATGACAGGGATTTAATTCATAGGAGATTGGGAGATACACCTACTCTTCCCTGCAGTTTCATCTTGCCTAACAGCTTTTCTCTTTCTCTCAGTGGTAAACAAGTGCCAATGATGTCTAACTACAGAGTTCACTGTACACACCAGAACACAGCATTTCAATGCCACAGTCCATCCACAAACCTAATTTTAAACAGAAGTTCTCTTGCAAATCCAGTGAGTCAACATCTTAAGTGCATTATCACATCATTCCTAAGTGAAAAGTCAGTCAAATTTAATAGGGACCTCATTAATCCCATTGTTTTCCCTCTAAGACACAGATCAATCCAGTCCTTTCCATATTCTCACAAAAGAGAAAACTGCAGGAAGTAGTGACTGCTTGTGTTGCTACTGTAAATCACATCTGCTGGAATAGTTCTTTCCTATCTGATCTAGAGCTCTTGCAGCTGCAGTCTGACCATACTGTCCAAAGTCACTGTGTCTTAAATTACATCATGATATAAAGTCTTGAAATTTAAATGCTTCTTCTGCTATTCTTTTCTAGAATTTGGCAATGGTTCTTGTCTGTATTTGGAGATAAATACTTCTCAGTTTTGAAGACAAAGAGTCGCCAAAATTGAACACAGTGCAAACACACTAAGACATGCTAAGAGGAAATAAAATTAAAAAAAACCCCAAACCCCACAAAAAACCCCCAAAATAAAAACAAAAAAAACCCACCAAAAATCAGCACTACTAAATTAATGAAGTCTACTGTCCTGTGTACTCGTGCCACACCTCACTCACACATTCACTATATAGCATTCCCACCAGATATATCACATGCCTTAGCTAATCCCAAGCACAACATGCACTGGTGAGAGAACAGACAGTAGCTGGCTTGCTGCTTTTCATGTGTTCTGAGCACAGGAAAATAAATACTGTCACATATTCATCCACTAGGAGCAACTGGTATTTTTATATCATAAAGATATTTTGGGGGGTGGTTAAATATAAAATTAGGGAATACAAGTAGAACAATTGTCTACTACACTACCAGCTTCCTACATATGTCTGCTATCAGGAAAATTTTGAGGTTTCCCAAGAAATTTTGCCTAAGTAAGGGATAAGAGATCAGGCCACAATGTAAAAACATTCATTCTTTCATAAATCTATTTCAGCTCTTTTGGGGGTTTTGGAATCTCTTTTAATGGTGTTGAAACTATTTTGAGATATTTAGCAACTTTATAACAAATTAAGTTAGGAGAGGAAAAATCTTCTTAGACCAACTGCCAAGTTTTCACACAAGGGCTTTTCCACATATTAATATCTGTTAAGGAAACTATCCTAAAATGTTGTAAACACATGTGTTTCCATTCTAGGCTTGATGTCTATGCCAGGCAGGTTCAGTGCTCACAAGGTACCTTAATATTACTCTTTTGTAATTTTTAATTATTCATAAGTCTGCTTCCCTGTCCAATCAAATTGTCTGACAACATACATTGTTCTTTCGGTCAATTTTGAGTCTTGCCAGTTTTCAGATTTTTAAAACCACCTCCACTATTAGTCAAAATGCATCATTTGTTAGCAAGGATCTAACAACAGTTCTTCATACCCTGAGAACAGTCTTTGCCTTATGGATTGCAGGGAAAAAAAAAATCAATTACAGTCTGTGTAAATGACAAGAGAGGTATCCATGAAGTAAATTCAGAATTTATACCTGAAGACACTGCAGGCACCCTGTCAGGCTGCGTGGATTTTCTTCCAACTCTGGCAGACTGTAATTGTTTACTTAACCTGGATATTGATTGTAGTTAGACTGCTGGCTCACTTCCTTCAGCTGCAATTCTCATTTTGGCAGTTTCACATACATCACTTAAAATTCCTCTCTGCAGCAATGCTGTTCACATTCTTAACTCTGGGTCATAATCTACTAAACATGACCACATTTTTAGTTCTGCATTATGATGATGGGATTTTTCTTACATTTTCTGATCTCTGTAGAACAAAAAGTGGAAGTTTTTAGTAAGAAGGACCTTGAATCACTGCCCTTTACAATTAGTATTATACAGTTTTATGGAAGAGCACAGATAAAAGTGAGAGATTCTGTGGCAGTGTAGCTGTAGAATACATTTTCCATGTTTTATGAATGACTATATACATATCACTTTCTATCAATTAGTATTAAAATAATAATTAGGTCTCATGTAGATCCAAATTTTATGTCAATAGTTCAGATGTGGCTTTGAGGACTAAAAAAATCTTTTATATGAAAACTTTCTTAATAGTCATTCTGGTAGTAATAAACTACGGCAAGAGGCACACCAAGTTGCTATCTGAAAAAATAAACAAAACTATTAAAACATAATGACTATGAAGTGTTAATTCAGTCACGATGTGTCTTGTCTCCTGTATTGGTTTAAGTAGGCTCATCTACTATAAACCTACTTAGGCTCACCTACTACAAAGCTTTTAGGGTCACTAATGTGTTCATGTGTGAACATGAAAGATTGCTAAATCCTCATAAGGCAATTCTGTAAAGGCGAATAAACCTTGAAATAATGGCAGATCCCATTCCTAAAAGGGCAAACAATGATCACAGAGTCATTACACTGCACCAGCTGAAATACAGAATTCTTCAATTTAAATGGTTTATAAAGAGACATCTGTAAAGAAATAACATTCATATAAGTCACTGTCATTTCTTTTCAGTTATTTAACAAACAGGAAAATGACACCTGGTCATTGATAAACAGGATAACTTGACATCCAGTATTATCTGTTTCTCTTTACCTAAAGCTGAATTCCAAATTAGGCATCTGGAAAATTAAAAATAGAAAGAACTCATATTCATATATCAAATTAATTCAATAAGCCTCTATAGGTATGTTAAATATTAACATATTTTTGCATACTTTTGGACTAGGAGATACTCTGATATTTCAGGCCCTCAAGTACAGATTGCTAAATATATCATTCATCAAAAAACAAGAACAGAAGCATTTTTGGAAACACGAAACCATTCCTTCAGTAGAAAAGACAGTGCTAAATTAGAATAGGTGGACTCTATCTGACAACACTGCAAAGTATTAACCCCCCCTCAAAAAAAATCAATGCTTTCATAACTAATGAAGCTTGGGAACTGTTTTCAGATATTGTAAAAAATATGAAACCCAAAAGTGCTTCACCTGGAATATTTTCATGTCTAAAATTTGGCAGTCACATAACTTTAAAGGATAGCACATCTCCAGATATCGATCAGGGCTTTGTACAGCTACAATGCCATAAAAATGATCTGCAGCTATAAAAGAGATAACATGATTATGAGTACACTACATTGTAATTTCCTTTGGGCAGTCAGAAAGGAAAGACAGTCTGATAGTCTCTGAGAAAAATAAGCTTGGAGGATATCCACTGTCTGACAGAAAAATCATTTTACAATATTCCAACTAAAGCACCTTCCCAACTTAAATAACAACAACAACAAAAATAACACTAGAGCTTAACAATTACCTTTCAACCAAAACACAACAGGCAGTTGCAAAGCTAAGCAGCTCACAATGTATCTGAGAGTTTTAATGCTCCAAATTCCTTGTGAGTTCAGGCATGGAACATAGATAGTTAACCTTATTTTGAGCCATTAGATGGAGCTTACTAGAAAGCTTGCTCTAATAAATGGTATGATGTGAAGGTCAGCCCTTAATTTACCATCAAAATATCTTCTAGATGTAAACGTAATGACTTCTGCTTATGCACTACACAACCCTGACAAGAATGCTACTTGACAGTCCATTTCAGATCTAGAAAAACGTTCTCATTTGCGTCAAGGTGCCGAATGTCAGCAGATTCACTAATACGCTTATTTGCACTGCAGTGGTGGAACAGAGGAAAACACCATGAGCCTCCATACCCTGCCGCTGCCTGGCTAGGGAGCTGGTGAAATAAAACAAGATATAATCCTGTCCATATCACTGTGCAGTTGGTGAAACTTGACAAAGCAACATTAAGTATTCAAAGTGGTATTGTGGTCTAAAGGGATCACATGCAGCTTGCACATGAGAGCAAAGGAATAACTTGGTTCTGCTTCGGTGTTTGTAAATTTAATTTGTTCAAGGAAAAGCAACTCTGGAAGGGATTACTAGCTGGGATCAACACTCTTACCAAAGAAAAAGATAAAATGCAAGTAGGAATAATATTGACATTTTTGTAATACGAAACAGCTTTTTGGGCTTAAGTGAATAAATAAAAGTTGGAGGCAACTGCAGCTCAACCCTGGCATATGAGAATACTCCACCCAGTGTTCCTGAGCAGGAGGGCCTGGAAAGGTTATGTATTTCATGAAGACTCTATAGGTATTTAGAAAACACCGTATTTTACAAAATTTAAAATTTATTCAGCAAAATATTGTTGAGTATTTTCTCAGTGTAATCACTATTTTTTAAATAAGTGGGGCAATAATATTCATGGCATAACAACATCTGATATATTAACTCTTTATTATTGACAACATCTCATTCCACAGGTTCAGGGAAGGATATCTGTGGCTAAGTGTGTAAATCCCAGGTGCTCAGGAAACACTGAGCCAGTGCACATACACACATTTAATTAAGAATAACCAAGATGCAGCAATGCACTTCTGAAATGATAGTACAAGAGAAACTTGTAAATCCCGTTTGCTAAGTGTAGCTCTGTATTTACAGTACCTGCAATATCCCTGAATAGCACAATTTTTCAACTGTTAAAAGTCACCTCTGGTCCTACAGTAGAAAATGAGCAACAAATTTCTGAGTCTGTAAAATGCTCCTTTTGCTAAATACTGGAGTGGAGAGGTGCAGGCAATCCCCTGGGACTTGGCATGGGAGGGAAGGTGCCCTGAAGGTACATTTCCTTACTGGGCCCTTTCCATAGAAATTAGGGACAACTGGGGTAGAGGGTGGGGAGGGCAGCTGAAAGCAACGACAGAACGGTCTCCTATTTTGTTTTAGCAGGTGTCTTTGTGATGACTAAACCTCCAAATAACTGCTAAATGCAATGCATATTTTCCTAGAGTGAAGGACAATGAAAACCTTTTCCTTGCAGATTGATACTTCAAATATAAAGCACAGAAAGATAAGCACTGCCAGCAAGGAAACTAAAAATACATCTTCTTAAGCTTGATTAATGAGCTAATAAAAAGCTATAATAAGAAAAAAATCCAATTAAAGCATCTTGTGATATTTCTCTCAAACAGAAATAAACAACCCAAGAGCATGGTAAAACTTTGAAAAATTATTATGGATTCATATGACAGCCTTAGTATTCAAACCTACAGTACATCAGTTTTATACTTTCTTTGACTAGCTGTCTTTTATTTATCATCTCTGATGTGTATTGCCTAGAATTCTGATCCTTGATGAGTTTTTTTTTTATCTTGTTATTGCCTCACAAGTATAACATCTGAATTTAAATACAAACATATTAAAAACTCAGGCATTATAAGGGTTGAAGATACTTATTCTATTCAGAAAACCTGCAGGCCTCTGGCACAATGTGTGGTACTTGGAAACAGTGAAATAAAGGCAAACTCCCTGGAAACAAAACTCACCGGTTACCTATATAAAGTCAGAAAACAAACTAGCTACACACATCACTGATGTACAAAGGACAGAGTAGAAAGCATAGAAAATTTATACTGTGATATCCACTCTTCATCAGTTTCTGGTACCTGAAGGCAATCAGAGGATACAAGAACAGCAAGGACACTGGAAAGGAACTGTAAAAGACATAGGTGGGAAGACCTGTAGATTTGAAGCCAGATGAGAAGCACCTGCACCACAAGGAACCCCAGCCTGCACCATGCAGCACCTGGAAGCGAGTAGCACTCAGCCAAGGGCCCCTGACAGTCTATGAGGGAAGGCAGCCCACCAAAGAAACCCCAGGTTCCTTAGAGGCACAGAGCTGGGGCACAGCAAAGAGCAGCAGGGCAGGGACAGTCTACATAGGGTCGTAAAGAAGACTGAGAATCTCGTACCAGAGGCAGTTGTTATTTTAAAACTACAGACACTGTCTGTTTTAACTTACTGAAACATCAGTGGAGTCTCCAGGATAGGTGCATCCCATCTCCCTCTGCCGGCTGCTCCCCGCGAGAGCGACCTACTGCAGCAAAGGCTTCTGTCAACCAAAAGGTGTAGCGAGACACTGCCCCCAGCTCCCTCTGAATTTCATTTTTTAAACAAGAATTAAAACGTCTTAGTACACATTCTCTAATTAGGCAGGCATAGTCTTTTTCTCTTTGCACAGTTCAGTGAACATTTAGCGTTTCTTTTTATCCCTTTATTTCAAGTTGTGTCTCAAGACTTCACTGAAGAGCATGAAATATCAAATGAATTTCCTCATCAACCGCCAGGAGTGTTTCACGAATACTTTTCAAAATACTTTCGTTTGATGACGGGGTTTGCGTTTTCTTATTTGTCAGCAAGGGAACCAAGATACACAAAGACTATATTGTATCTGCCTGCTTCAGCACCCGCCCAGGATTCCTGAAACTTACATTAACAACAAAGTTGACTTCAGATACTTCAGGCGGCGCCTGTAAAGACGTGCCTTGTTCTACACTGAACCAAGTGTGCCTGGGTGACGTGCCCGACACCGCAGCGGAGCTCCCGTGTGTCCAGCGCAGAATCCAGTCGCCCAGGGAAGCACCGAAACCCCCGCAAGCCAGACCAGCGTCCACCTCACTCCACCTCCCTACTCGTCCCTGGCTCCTGCAGGGAGTAACGCCGGCCATTACTTCCATTTCAATACTTCGAAATTCCGCAATTCTGATGGTTTTACTTAAGAAAAAAAAAAAAAGGGAACAGTTTTACTGGTTTAAAATGTTTGGCGTCTCTCTTCGCGCTCCTTTTCTGATGTAATGTGTTGTCAACTTGTTCTCACAAGCACATCCCTGACGCCAAAGCAGTCCCTGGCCCCAGCACCAGGAAGCACACCCGACCCCAGGGCGAAGGGGCAGGCGAGCCTCCAGCTACAACGACAGAGCGGCTGCCCCAGGCGTGACAGAGGCGACGGGCAAGGCGCGTTCGCGGGCTGCTGCTCCCATGGCGGGCCCTGGGTGTCTACCAGGAAGGGAGAGACCAGCCTGGAGAAGGCAGAAAAGACTGGGTACGTCCCTGCCGGGCGCCCGGGGCTCCCAAGGACAGAGCGGGCGGCTGCCCGGCCGCACGGGGCTCTCCAGCCCGAGGCACTGCAGACACTTGTTCCAGCGGCCCCGGCCAGCAGCGGCCACGCTCCCCACGACCGCCCCGCGGGGGGCTCGCCCACGGCCGCTGGCCCCGTCCCGCCCAGTCCCCGCCGCGCCAGGGGCGGCCCGGGCAGGGGCCCCGCGCCTCCAGGAACACGCCCGTGGGCGTTGGGCCGCCCCGTCCCGCCTCCGCAGAGGTCGCAGCCGCAGTCCCGCCGTCGGGGCCCGCCGGCAGACACGGCACCTCCCAGCCCGGACCGGCACTCCCGGCACTCGCAAACCCCGCTCCCTCCCAGCCCGGGCCGGCAGCCCAGCCCGCCCGCCGCCGCTTCCACTCCTGCGCACTGGGCGCGCCTCCCAGGCGGGCCGGGGCCGGGGGCGGGCCGCGGGCGGGGGAGCGGCGGGCGGCCAATTGTGGCCCCGCGGGGAGCGGCTGCGGCGGGGCCGCCGCCCGTGCTCGCAGGGCAGGATGGAGGCGGAGGGCCGGGCACCGGGGTCGCTGCTCCTCGCCGGCGGGGAAGGGCCCGGGGACGACTCGCGCCCCGCTGCGGGTGCCCCCGGCACGGCCCGGGGGCCGCTGATCGCCGCCGCCGAGGTGCTGGCGCTGGACGATGAGGAGGACGACCTGGAGGTGTTCAGCAAGGTACGGCAGCGCCCTCCGCGGGTCGGGCCGTGCCGCGCCGGGGCGGCCGGGCGGGCGGGCTGGCCAGCACTTTGCCCCGGCGGGCACCGGGCGAGCCGGGCCGGGCCGGCTCCGCCCCGAGCGGGATCGCGGCCTCTGCCCGCCTGCCCCGCGGCCGGCCGGCAGCCCGCGCTCCCCGCGCCCGGGCAGGGCAGGGCTGGTCCGGCCGCCCCCGGGGCTCCGCTGCGAGGGCCGGGCTGCCCGGGGCGCGGGGCTGCCTGGGGACAGCGCTCGGCGGCCAAGGAGCCCCGGGCGAGTTCCCCGGCACGAAAGGCAGGTTCGCTGCTTCGGACCAGCAGTTCGAGTCGTGACTGCCCTTACCTTAAATGTGCCGTGTAATCTGGACTCGCTGTAACCTTATCATCACTTACGTTCGTTATGTACCATATATGTATCTGTAAATTAAATAAACACTCGTGTTTAGTAATTGCAGTAGTGTTTAAATAAATGTTTGCAAGTTTCAATTTGAGTTTTCTTTTGAAAGATGAAGTCTCCCACCTTCACACAGGAGGCTTGAGAAGTTAACATCTGTATTTTGATGAAGGGAATAAAATAAATGTAACTGAAATATATTAGGGTCCATGTTCAGAAACCACACAGTTAGCTAGGTACATGGGTACCAGTCTTGCCAATATTGCCGATTTTAATTAAATCAATGAAGTGTGGTATGGCTACTATGTATATTATTTTTCATTTTGTACTGATTTGGTTAAGATTAGACTTACCTCTTGCCTTCTCGGCAGTTAAAGAAGAGAACATCTCATGGATCTATTTGCCTTATCAAGGCAGCATCTAAAATATAAAGACATACAGAAAGCTATGGTGGAAAAAATATATACAGAGGCTAAGGTGCTGTTCACCCTCTGAGGCTTGTGAACTGCTGTGTGACAGGATGTGTGCCATGGGAGAGAAACAGCAAATACATTTCTGATTTGAAAAACCAACAACATACATATATTCAGTAGGACTGGTTGTCATATGGATTAAATGTGTGGTTTTTTATATTTTTGTAGGCAAGATACATTGTTGTGGTATGCATGAATAAAACCATTGGAATAAGGACTTCCTTCTTAGAAGCTATGTATTTAAACTTTGACTGTAGTAGAATTCTTGAAACTCATGGCTTTTAAGGCCAGAAGGAACTATTAGGTCATTTAATAGTTTGTAACATGAAAGACATCAGGCTAAATTTCACCAAGTTATCTGTGTTTTTCTGAAGCATAACTAGGGTCTAGCTGAAATATGTTCTTCTAGGAAAGCACCAGCCCTGGTTTGACATAAAGCAATGAATGATTCACTGAACTTGCATGCAAAAGCAGTGCTAAAATATAATTTTAGTTGTTTGTGCTCACTTTGAATCTTTTTGCTTTTATGAGGTAAGGTCAGGCAGTTCTGCATGAAGGTATCTGCCTATTAACACAATGTATCAACAGCTATGCTGCTTGCTTGTCAAGAGCTATTCCCCTCAGGAATAAAAAATAAAAACAAGTGGAGTTGATAAAAGTTACTGCTGCTATTGGCAAATACCTATATCTTTAAATTTCTACTTGGCTTCATGACAAATATTTCTTACTTATATGAAATCTTTAGTACTATTAATGCATGCTACATGATAAGTTATTCCCCACAAACAAGAAAAAATATCATATTATGTTAAAATACGGCCTTTTTTCCAAAGCTTGGACACCTGCCCGTAGTGTATATATAGACCAGAAATCCCTGGTTTGTTTTCAGGTGTAATTTGAGGGCTGATCTTCTGAGCTTATGAAAATCTGTGAGGTTGTTTAGGCTTTACACCCTATTTGTTCATGTTCCATATATTCAAGGGAAACTGACAGGCTAAATGTAGCTTCCAATTAAGTGTTGTAAAACCAATTTTTCTGTAACATATTGTTCCAGGACTACTTCGATTTAAATTGTACCTTAATGGGGTTCCTTATGCCAGTGTCTGTAAGGTAGTGGTTTAGCATTTGCAGGCCAAGTGGGATGGCAACGGCAGTGCAGAGCTCGGTACCTGCCACTGCCGTCGACTTCATCTTTCTCAGTTTAGTCCGTGCAGTGTGCCATCTACCAAAATGGTGAAAAATGAGATTCTTAAAAATTGTCAACCTCAATACCCTAAGTTATTACTCAAAATGTAAATACTGGGCTTTTTAATCTATGAAAATCCATAGACATTTAACCTGATAGTGTCATAAGCCATTGGCCTCGTATCCTGTGACATATCTCAAATACTACAGACCAGCATCTTCTTCGGCAGCTCTGATAAACCATTTCATGATGTGGTGTGCATTTCACTTTATCCTAGTTTCCACTACCAATGAAAAAGTTCTGACTTCTTTTCAGCAGAGACAAATTCTAGGAGTTGAGTTATGAGTCACACAGGTACAATGTTTCAACCTGCTTTCTTCCATGAGTTTGGAAGTATGGAGTACTGCATGTATTGCAATACCCATTCAGGTATCCTTTGCCTTCCTTGTTAAGTGACACCTAGCATTGGGAAAGCTTCATATGATTGCAAGCTCTGGATCCTTACTGGGAGGTAGGGATGGATGGATGAGGCATGGAGGCAAACCTGAGTCAAGGGCCTGTGCTCTGGGAAAGAGTGGTGTTTAGGCAAACCCCCAGGCTTAATGTCTTCTACAAAGAGCTGCAGTCTCAGCTGTGTGTTCTTTTTTGAGGCCACTCCTGCTGTGTGAGTGTTTTCCTTCCCTTATTTATTTTAGAGTCTTACTGACCAACTGCAGTCAAATGTGAGAGTGAGATAGGGTAACTGCAAGTATTAGAGAAAGGAGAGCCAGAATAAGGTCCTCATACTGCCAGGAGCTTGTTGATTTTCTGTCTGTTTGGTCTCTTGGCCAGTAAATCAAAAGGCCTGACTCGCACACACAGCTCTGCCAACTGCTCTGTCAGGAGTGAAAGGGCTTGGAAGGAGAAGGGATACTCCAGGTAAGTGGGGCTAGGGAAGGCATGGGAAGGGACATAATTTTCTGGGACAGGGCCTTGATGCTTTTTGCATGGATGAAGAGGAAGAAGGTTTCACAACACAAGAGCTGGAAGAATTGTGTTTTTCCTGTGCCTCAAAACTCCTTCTGCCCTCATCTATATGCACATAAAAACATAGTTCCAACCACAAAATTACAGCTGTATAGAAAATTATCATCTTTTTTTAACTGTGTTTCTGTGATGACATCAGACTTAGCTTGCATGAACTTCAAGAACTACTGTAAGTAAACCTGAAGTATCATGAGGATGAAACTTGTTTAAAACACATGCATTCATTCATGTGCACATGACTACTAGACCTGTATTAAACAAATCTGAAGACCTGCTTGTTCTATGGATTTTTATGCCTATGTTTTGTTTCACAAACCACATATTCATCAGCCTTCCCACATAAAAATATGCTTTCAGAAACCTGCATGTATAGAGAAAGTTTTAGTAGCAACCTAGAAGAAAGAATGAAACATTAAGACATTAATGCCCCATGGAAAATGAGAAAATATGAAACACATGTACCTTGATCCAATTTAGGCCTTTCAGAGTCATTAGTCCTCAAGTTATATGGCCATTCAAGTCCCTTACACGCTCACATGCATTTTTCTTTCCCTGGAAATTTCCCGTTGTCTCAGCGCTTTGAATCGCATGGGCTGCTCTGAACTAGCAGTCTTCATTCTTCATCCAGAGTGTGGCCAGCCAGTACTAGCGGGCTCTGAAAACAGCTTCTCTGTTTATTCTCCACCACTCAGGACAGTGCTAGCTGGATACCAGTATAGAAATCACATGTAGAAACACACTGAATAAAAGTAAAATGACTGACAGGTGTACAAGGAAGCCACTATATAATATTTAAAGTCTTGTCTTTATAGTCTTCCATGTTGCTTTTGTCTCCCTGTTCAAAGAACTGGTACATAAGTGCTTTCTGGGCATAATTCCCAGTATAAATTTCTCCTCCGTATTTGTGGGAGTGCATTGATAAATCCAAAGGAGAGGGATGGCAGTAGGCAATGAGCTTAAGGCAGGAAAAGAGCAAGATACCACATTCCAGAGAAAGTTTTGATCTAGTTGAATTCAAAGGGAAAAAGGAACTCTCCCCAGCTCAGAAGCACTATGGTGGTGTGCTCTTCACTCCCATGAGAGCAGCCTTGGGACGATGCCGTGACTCCAGTTTGTGTGGACTCACACATTTCCAGGCCTGGCATTCAAGCAGTTTTCTCTTTAACTACATCCCTTTCCTCCTTCCTCCATAGTTTACAAGGCACTGGAAAGGGCAACTCTTTCTTAGTGTAGTCTAACTATGCTTTTAGAAAACTTCTAGAAAGTAGATTAATTTTCAAGTTTGTTATGAAAATACTTCATTGCATTGCATATATTACAAAAAAGTATACAGTATTTGCTATTTAAAATATAGTGATTTCTTTCAATTGCTCTAATTTATTATTTCTAATGGTTTAATAATTTGTTATGCTCTTTCATGGAGTTAGTGATTTCAATTTATTTTCCTAGTAACTGTACCTTTCAAGATTTTAGATTAGTAGATCTCATCCAGACTTGCATCTAAGGAAGCAAATGAGATTTCTTGCTTGTTTCCAATTTACACTCCATTTCTCAGCACTTGAGTGGTCACCATTGAATGCACTGAGCAGAAGCAGCTGCTATGGGGTCATATTCTTAGAGAGCTGTGTGGAAGTGGTTGATGCTATCAAAAAGTGGATTTCCTCTTCAGCAAAATAGTGGTTTGACTTTTTTTTTTTTTAGAAATTAAGCAGCAAATTTGTACTTCATCCTTACTTACTGTTTTCCTTTAGAAAAAAGAAAAAGATTAATTTATGTATCTGTAATTGTTTTCCATTTCAAATTTTATTTTAAAATACATGCAAATTGAAATATCCAATTACAATAAAAATTCTGATTCTGATTTTGTCTTGTTTTCTTTTAAATCATTGGGTTTTTATCTACCCTGCTCAGCTTATTAGAGATAATTCAAACATCATAAGTCCTCAGCAACTGGCTTTTAACATTTTAATAGAAGTGGTAAGTATTCTACACAATTAATGGTTGCTTGGATTCATAACTAATTTTACCATTCATAGGCAAGTTCTCTTTGCATAACATTCTTCTCAAATGGTAGTATTTTGCTCTTTCAACAGTTTTAGAATAAATTTCATTTCTTACATCCTCACTGAAGTACATACTGAAAAGGATAATAGATTTTCTAGGTACTATATAATTCTTTCATCTGCTCTATATTATATCTGTTCTGTCAGATTATTTAAAAGCTTGCCATTTTAGCATCTGAGGCATATGTGTTTGTATACAAAGATGTATTGATATGAATGTTCTCATGTCTTATCTGTAGGATACATCTCTGGCTGAGGTAAACTCATTCAGTCCTTCAATGCCAATATCCCCCTCATCAATGATAAACCAATATAAATTTGAAGATGGACCAGAATTAAGAGATCTCTTCATTACAGTCGATGATCCTGAAAGCCACATTACAGCCATTGAAACCTTTATTACATACAGAGTAGTCACAAAGGTAAGCATCTATTCATGGCTGTAATGGCTTACTTTGATAACACCAGTAGCATTTTTGCTCTTCTTGCATACCATTCTCTGTGATATTACTAAATTTAAATTGTACTCTGATTTTGCCATGAGTTACAGACAACTAAAACTGTATGAAACTGTGGTAGATTCTGGAAAAAAAATCAGTGTAAGTCTGCATAGGTGCTTACCTGCAGAGGTGCTTACATTATTTATATTGAGAAAATAGTTAATAAACCTTCAATAGCAAAATGAGTGCTATGTGAGAATAACATTTTCTGTTGTGATCTTCAGCAGGAACATGAAACAGCAGAAGGACAGATTCAGTTTGAAAACACTATATTGGCACAAGTATTTATGACTTTTGGATCACTTGCAGCCTGTGGGTCTTTTGTCTGGCATAAATGTTACCTGCTACAGTCTTTCAATTCCATTCTTTTCTAAGTGCATCCATTATCACATATTTTCTAATTGCATCCATTATCACATGGTTGTTTGTTTCCCATTTACAGTTGCATGTGATTTCTGGGGAAACTGCCACAATTCTCTAATGAAAAAGCAATGCTGGGAGACAATGAAGTGTATTTTTAGTTGTCCTAAATGCAAGTTATTTACAGGAAATAAGGAGGAAAGTCAGCCTTATGAGTCCAGCCAGGTCTTCTGAGATTACCAGCAAATAATCTGCAGGCTGCATTTTGAGAATTGCATTGTTAATTTATTTTACTTTGAGTTCTTTTTAAAAGATTCATTTAAAACCAAATTTTCAAATGGGAATTATTCATCTTTAAATAGGAGGAGATATCAATTCCTCATAAAATATTTAAAGAGTAGGAAGAGAGCTATCTTCATTAGGTTGCTAGCAATAATTTTCCCTTTATGCATGTTACTGTAGACTAGAGAACATTTTTTCTTCAGGCAAGTATGGATTGGCCATAAGATAGATTGCTTTTGCCTTTTTTTATCTCTTCTGTCCTTTCTTATCGTATTTAATTTGGAGTACTGGCTGTTGATGATAAAGTAATAGCATTCCTCCCACATACCTTGAAAAATTTTTATTCAACAAAAATGTTTAGATTACAAAAGCATGTTTTGAGGTTTTTAGAATTTACTTGCATCGCATTATAAATCTCTGTGCAACAATGAATGCTAAATAGCACTTATTAACAAAAACATGGGCTCTTCGTGGCTTGCCTCTAGAAGACAGAGCAGTGATAAAATAAATCTCATGGTCTGACAATTTTGTAACTTTGTAATAAGCATTTTTTGTAGACATTAAAGGTTTGTTGGCAAGTTCTAACAAAGGGCTACAAAGCTGGAATTGATGATGGGATGCAGAATCCATTAAGCAGTGCAAGAAGTGTTATTGCTGTAATATTCTGAAGTTTTCATGCTTTGAACGTGGGGATTGTTGATTAGTGTCAGCAGGTCCCAAGGATGTGTGTCAGGTCTTTGGGGTTCGTTCAGAATGCTAAAAAATGGACTTTCCTCATTAGTAGATTACTAATCACTTTAAAAGAAGTACCCTAGAAGTAATGAACATAACTGGGATTGCTAAAAGGAAAATGCAACACTAAAGTAATTATTGAAATATTTTGGAAACATTTTGGTAGGACAATTATTATGTCACTGCATGAAGTGCAGTTAAAAGCTTGCTTTTTTCCTTTTTTCCCCAATAGAACTTTGATTTCTTGCTAAAACACGATGTGTTTTAACTCTTCAAGGAGTCGATCACTGTACTTTAAAATAACAGCAAACAAATAACAGGAGCAAAAAGAATCATGTTGCATTCCCTTCAAGTACTCAGTTTTCTCCAAAATCTAAAACTGCATTGTTCTTTTCTTTTTCTGGTATTGTAACCTAAGCCTGTTGTTTCTACCCCTGTTTTTCAGACATCCCGTGGTGAATTTGACTCCAGTGAATATGAAGTTCGAAGACGATACCAGGATTTCCTTTGGTTGAAGAGCAAACTTGAAGAAGCACATCCAACACTGATTATTCCTGTTTGTTTGTTGTTTTTATTTGTTTATAAGATAGCTCCAGTTTTATACAGAGATGTTTGAGGTCTTTTTGCAACTTCTGAAGTCTCACAAACATTAAGCCAACCTATTTTCATTAGCTTTATATGCATGTGATAATTAAAAATCACATAAAGGTATTTATTAGGTTTTTCATGGTGCCATTTGCAATAATTTATGTCCTCCTTTCTTAGTTGCATTTGTGTTCTTCTGCACTGTGTGTTACAAGAACCATATTATTACAAGAACCATGTTATACCTTAGTTGAATATGATAACTTTATATAGCTTTTGCGTTTTTGCATGATAGATTTTACAAGGTATACCAATTTTTTTTATTAAGTAGAAGAACTACTGTAATAACCCTAATATTATGCAAATTGTACAATATTCTTCTTCTTTTTTTCTTAGCCATTGCCTGAAAAATTCATAATGAAGGGCATGGTGGAACGATTTAGTGATGAATTCATTGAGACTCGAAGAAAAGCTTTACATAAATTTTTGAACCGTATTGCTGATCATCCAACTTTAACTTTTAATGAAGACTTCAAAATTTTTCTTACTGCACAAGCCTGGGTAAAATTACTTTGTTTTTATCTACAGTTATGTGAAACCACCTCTTGTGTTAGTAGAGTGTATCAGGAGTCCCCCTGGCTCAGTATTCAATAGTGTCATTCCATGGCTTGTTACAGAAGTGTTAGAAGAAGGCAGGGATTTATGGAATATACATACCTCAAGATAACCTTTTCTTCTGTGGTTTTGGTAATCATGTATGTGATCATAAATATTGCTGTACCTTCCAAAGTAGTTTTTGTTACTGCATTCTGGATTTTTTTGTGGCAATTTCACAGTATGTCAAGTCTGCATGCTTTTTGGTACACATATAAGCTTCCAAGAGTATGAGGAAAATAGTGTTTTTAATTAATTATTGGTTTGGCATGGCACTGTCTTTTTCATCTCTTTGTTGTTTTTTTTAAAAGTTATACTGGTCTCATAAAAGAATTTCCTGTTGCATTGTTGCAAGGTGTCACCAGTTGCAAACTGGAGTTTTGTACTCAGCAAAGCCTGCCTCTGAACTTCAGCAAAGGTTATTCTAGCAACATTTAAAAAGAGAGGAAAAAAAATAGGTGGATTACTTCCTCCAGTGGGAACACTGTCTGCTTTTCTCAATTACTTATTTCTGCAATCATTACCTCTGCTTTCCTGTTCAAAAAGCTAAACTGGAAACTAGTTAACTCACCCTGAGGAATGAAGGGGTAAAGGTTCTCTGCCATCTTTAACCATTCTTGTGGAGCGTGATACCTGGCATGCTTGTGTTTGCTCAGAAAGGCTTGGCTCATAAATGCACATGACAGGTACAACTCTGACACTTGTCTAATAATTATAACATAAGATTTGTACACTAAAAAGACACAGAGTACGTAGTTTTATTAAAAAAAAAGAAAAAAGCTTTATGAATTATTTTCAGAGAATTAAAAAAGTACCTGAAAGTAAACAGAGCTTATTCTGTCTTTAGGAACTCTCATCACACAAGAAGCAGGGTCCCGGTTTGCTGAGCAGGATGGGACAAACCGTCAGAGCTGTAGCATCCTCAGTAAGAGGAGCAGTTAAAAATCGTCCTGGAATGTTTACAGAAATCAACGATTACATGGGAACATTTAGTCAGAAAATAAACTTACTAGATAAAATAGCTCATAGGATTTACAAGGAAGAAAGGGGTAAGTAGAAAACAAGTATCAGTTTTATTGATTTAAGAAATTAATATATTGGAAAAGTAAATTAGTTTTTATTGTGCCAGGCAAAATGCTCTTTCCAGCAAGGAAGGAAAAAGGGAGATTTATGTTTATACTGTGGTTTTATTAATGGTTATGGTTTTGACAGATCTTCCAGTTAGTTTTCATAAGTTCTTAATAGGAATAGTTTTAACATATCGTTCAGCTGCTTATGAGGAACTTTGAAGAAAATGTAGTAAGTGTGGCTGTCTTTTTACCTGTGCTTTTTGGAAAACTGAATGACCTTTTGTTTTTTACTTTCAGGGCAATCTCATGCTAACATAATGCTATCTAGATTCCAGATCTTTAAACATCTCTTTTTTTGGTTTCATTCTTCACCTTTTTTCTGTTTTGACTAAGTAGATTTTTTTTTTTAATAGCTTTACTGTTGGGCATAATTTCTGTCATGGTAAGCTGTGTCTATTAAGAGTTTTCTTAAGAAGAATGACTTGACCTTATTTTTTTCCTTAAGTAACAGCAGCTTGCACACCTACGTGGAATGCTAAGTGATTGACTTTTCTGAGATTCTGAAATTACTCTGATCTCAGACTATGCCTGTTCAGTAGAATTTCCACTGGGCAACACTTGAGGTATTTTCTTGTCTATATAATTTGAAAAGCTGCACTGTGTTCCTTAATAACTGAGCCCTTGTGCTTTATTGTGCAGCACCAGATCTCAGCATGTCCTCACTGAATTGGAAGGATCTTATAAAAGTAAAATACATGTTGGTGAAAAGAGTTCCTTTTGATATTGTTCCTTTCAATGGAAATAGCTGAGGTCTGTAGGTTCAAGGCATCAGTATCAAATTCTTGGAAAACCTTAAGAATTTTGACATGCTTCCAAATGCTGTAGTTATATCTTCCCATATTTTCTAAACAGCACGTCAGAACACTTGTGTGCAGGGCTGCACTGTTGTGGATCGGAACTGTTGATAGCTGCAATGCAGACAACATTCCTGCTTGCAGTACCTTGATGTGGGATTCTTGATTACATCTTCCACAGAGGTTTTTTTGTCCAATTAGTCTCAAAGTAAACATTACACTCTTCATGCCACACAACTGCTTTCATCTTTTCTAGGATATTTCTTTTTTTGATACATGACCAATGCGTTCACAGTACCCTCCTATGAACATGCAGCTTCCTGGTCATATGGAGCCTTGCCCACATTTAGCCCTACCAAGTGGCACAGTGAATTCTGGGCCCTCTCTCTCTGCTTACAGATTATCACTTGGTCTAGAGACATAAGAGAAGTAATTTGTTGGATATCCCTGTATTTAAATTATTAAAAACTACTGAAGGACATAACACCTGGAGAACTGGTGTGAACTTCAGTGTTTCTTTTGAAGCTTTTGGGACATAACAAAGCTTCTAGTTTTAATAACCGAGACAGGATTTGGAACATTACTGTTTCAAGCAGCAGAGAAATTCAGGATAGTAGACCCAAATCAGACCAACTGCTGCCCACGGCTGCTCATGGCTCCTGTCGCTCTATATGAAGATAATGTGAAGCAACGCAGGTCATTAATGCAGGGTGTCTGAGTACAACTCTTCAGGTCTGCCTGAGTACGTGTGTCCTTTTGAAACTACTGGGGCATTTTTGCTGATAGATTTCTTGAAACTACTTAATTACAATACGTTAATTGATTAGTTTATTCATAAACAATGAACCAGAGTTTACTTACCTTGGTCATTTGAGCAAATTTAAACACTAGCCTCAGCCTCTTGGTTTGTTCACAGTAAGTACAAGGTTGTAATTAGCATCGCTTAGATATCTATTAAAGAACAAAGAGTAATATGTGTATATGTTCCTGTTAAGACTATTTTAATGAAATGAAGGAATACGGCCCCATCCACACCCTCTGGTCAGCATCGGAAGAAGATTTAGCAGACTCCCTGAAGGGCATTGCCAGCTGCATCGACAGGTGTTGCAAGGCTACGGAGAAGAGAATGGCAGGGCTCTCAGAAAACCTGCTGCCAATTTTACATGAATATGTTCTCTACAGTGAAATTCTGATGGTAAGGTTTCTTTAAGGATTGTTTGTGGCTGTAAATAAAATCTGGCTTAGTCCAGTGACAAAGTCTAGGAGAGAATGATGAAAATGATTTTACAGTCCCTGTATTTACTCATTACAAAACATGTGCACATAGGATAACTGTCTGTTAGCAGGGAATCTGGTTGGTTCTGTTTCCCTTGCTAATCCAGCCAGAGATGCCCCTTCCAAATAAGAAGAGCTTGACAGTTCTGCTTGGCAGGCAGCCCTTGGTAGCTGTGCTAGGGTGTCTGGTTTTGCCATCTTCAGTGAGCTCTGCATTGTAGCCGAAAGGGTTTGGGAACAGCAGCTGAGAAAGACCTTCTCTGACACGGATAGAATATGAACTCATTGAGTAACAGATTGTGTGTGGGAAAAGGAGTGGAGAGGTTTTTCCCTTTCTAGGAGCTGTTCCTAAACTATGTTTTCTTTTTCCAGAACAGCAGGGAACTTCCAGTCCCTGCGCCATTATATAAGCATGTGTTAGTCTTTGCCATAAGCTACTGCTCTCAGTTCCCTTTATGTATGTATTTTTCTTACACTTGGAGAGAATGTAAAAAATCAGACTCCAGAGTTGATATACTCAGTGTTGGTGGATAATCAACATAATTAAGTAACTGAATTCAGCATGTCATAATTCCCACTTTGCTGCCTCCAGAAAGCAGAACATGTGTATAAACCCCTCTTTGTCTAGGTTTTGAGCAATGCCAGCTGCAGTATCTGTTCTTCTGTTACTGCTGGGAGTCCAGCTCCTACTGCGGTGCCTTCTGAGTAGGGGCTGACAGTGTGTTGCAGGCCATGGGTAGAGCAAGACCCCAGTTAACTGAGCCTTTGCTGGCACTGTGCAGAGCATTGCCAATTTCTCAGTAAGGCTCAGCTACTGAGAGGTTAGGAATTACTGCTGCAATGACTGCTGTATTTAAAACAAGCTTCACTGAAAGAGGGGCCATGCTGGTAGGTGGAGGTACTGCTTTGCTTAAAGGTTTAAAGAGATTACCATCCTAGCAATTGCAGCTCTTCTTCGTCTCCCCCACTTCCAGAAGTAATTTTTCAGCATTTCTAAGTCTGTTACCCATGAGTGATCCTAGCCTTCATGCTACTGAAGAGATTCTGCCTGCCCATGACCTTCTGTTTTGCAGCCTGGCTCACCCTCACCCTTTCTCAGGCGTTCTGTCCAGAGCACAAAGAGGTTTCTGTGGACAAGCCCCAGGGTGACTACCTGGCTCTTCATGCACACTTTACAAGTTGCTGTTCCCCACTGCATTTTTTCTGCTTGTAGTTTTCTTGATGCAGCACTTGCAACACAGCATTAGTCTGCCATGAGGTCCTGTCTAGAGGAAAAACCTTCCTTCAGTAGCTCACTGCTGTTCTACAATTGTCCCTTTCCCTTCGTTCACTCTGGATTTTTATTTTTGTTATGGCTTACTTCCCTCTTGGAGTTTGGAGAGGGTAAAACTAATCACACTAAAAATACCATGGGAAGTCACACAGTAATAAACCTGCTTTCAGAGGTGTGTTTAACCCCTCATGTGCAGTGCTGCCAAGATCACATGCAAATGTGCGGAACAAGGTGTGATCAATACAATACAGTCCTTGTATTTTCCAGTGTTGTGAGTTCACCCTTTAACTGGGGAATGAAATGAATTCACAGCTAAAATATTTACATCTGGACCAGCTCCTTCCTAACTGACCCACAGAATAAAACTGCTGTCCCTCAGGGTACAAATTACAGCATTAATTGTTTACGAATTCACATAAAGAATTTGAGGGTTTTGTGGCAGGGTACCATTAAATATTACACCAAAAAGCTGTAAAAGTGTAATAATATGTTTTAAAAATATAGTCCCTATGTTTGTCATTAGAAGTCAGCACTTGTCTGTAGTTGTAGCACCTTAATATTAAAATAGTCAGTTTTGTTTTATAATTTGTGATAGCAGCCATTAAAACAGTTTTAAAAGAGGCAAAATAAATAGTAAAAGCATTTGTATTATGAAGAAAAGTTGTTCCAGACATTTGTTTTACTTCTGTGCTTATAGCTAAACTTTTTCTATATATATTAAGTTCTGAGCTATTGAGTAGATTTATGAGCATTTGTATATATAGCTAATCTTTTACTCAGAATAGCCCAAAGTCAGGTTTACCAATTTTTATTGTGATTACCAGATCAAAAAGAAACACTGAAAAATTATTTGAAAAAAAACTCCTAAATTATTCTGTTGTATTTGATCAAGTGACAAGATCTCAGAGATATTTTCAATCAAATAAGAGAGCTAGAGAAGGTAGAGCTGCTTGTGCCCTGAGATGTTTCAACATGTCCTGTGCTAGAGGTGAATACTGAACATCTCTGCAGCAGAAGCAGTAAAACCAGTTGTGGCAAGATAAAGTAAAAGAAGATTTTGAGGTTTGTAATTTAATATGTTCTGCTTCTGACTTTTTTCAAAAGGACTAAAGCCTTGCAACACTTCTGCAAGATAAGCATACCTGAGTGTGCTTTTACAGATGAGGAAGCTAAGACAAAGAGAAATTTATAAGGCTTCATCAAGGTCTCAGAGCAAATTAGCACTGGAAATGGAAATTTAATTTGTTAATACTGTTCCTGTTTTGTAGCTTAACAAGTAATGTTCCTTCCCCTCTCTAATTATTTTTTTTACATTATGCTAAAAACCCAATACCTGATAAGACAGTTTTAAAGGAGGTAATAATTACATAAGCTGAAAATAAGCACATATATCAATGGTAGAACAGCTATCATTCCTATGATAATTTTATCTGATTTTTGTTAATTTTTTCTGATTTTTCAGAACTACATTTGGCACTTACAAAATAATATTAAAGGTTAAAGTCACACTTTCAATAAGGCCTTGTATACCATTTTTAGTCATTCTACTTTATATTGTAAATTTTACTCAATGAAGATACTGTCATTCATGAGATTTGGCAAACTCATGTTGCTGTTTTGAGATATGAATATATAGTACGTTGAGCTGATACCAATTAAACTGCTGTTGCAGTTTTGTTCATATAACTAGCAATGATACTGTGTATGTCAGATTCTTGTGGCACTGATTTTGGATTTACTAAGATTCTTGAAAAACACATAAGATAAAATACAGGTATGGAAAAATAAGTCTTCATAATTTTAATTTTTTTAATTAAAGTATATGTATCATGTCAAAATTATTAAATGGCATCATTCTGTGATCTTACTTATTTTATAGAATAGCCAAGGTGTTTGATGGTTTTCTGAAATAGCTAAAATATGGTGTAGTTTACACCTTTTTTTTTTCTTCTTCTATATTAAGGGTGTTTTGAAAAGGAGAGACCAAATTCAAGGCGAGCTTGATTCCAAAGTTGATGCTTTAGCCAATAGAAAGACAGAAAAGGATCTGGTGAGTATGTACAGAAAGCTGAAATCTTCCAGGCCTTATTCTAACTGCAAAAGATATGCAAAAGAAGTGTCCTGAGAAGCCATGTGTAGTAACTGGATGGTGTCTCTGCGATTCTTTGTAGCCGTATGTGCCAGGCAAAGGCAGTCCTGAGAAAGATGCAGCACTTCAGTAGATGGGCTGCTGGAGCAAAAGGCTGGTCATAGTGGGCGACCACTGTGTTTTGTCAACACAGACTGTACCACAGATTATTTTTAGCATTTCCATTTGCTTCCACACTTGGAGTTGAAAGTAAGACTTGCTGCAATGCTCTTGTATCTGCTGCTCCATTGATGTAGGAGAGGGAGAGGAGGTGGTTAGAATGAGCAGTTGTTCAATAAGCTTATTTAAAATGAAACATTTTGTTCTATCTAGTTGAGCCGAATATTTTTTTTAAGTCCAGTATGACACTTCATTCATTCTAGTGAAGTCGGACTGTAACTGGTAGCCCGTGGGGGCAGGCATCCCCAAAACCACCAGCAAGGCTCAGCGAGCCAGTTAAAAGCAACTTCCAACATGACTATTGGCATTTTAAAATTTTTGATTGTTGAACTGTCACGCCTAAGTAATGTCCTTTTAGCACAGTGTTAACACAAAGTGTTATACAGTGTAAATAATATATAAAACTGACTAATAACTTTTTAGTACATAAAAGGAGAAAGTCCTTGACATTTCAGATACTTTTTATTAGAGTTGTTGTAATTAGTTTTCATGTAAAGATGAGCTGTTTAGATGGTTTTTGGATTTGAAATTCCTATTTTCAATTGATTTGTCACTGAGATGAATAAATAAGAATATATTACCACTCTCTGGTATCTATGGTATATTTTGTAACAGTTTGCCTCTGTGTACTGCAGTGGGACATTGAGTAAATACCTCTGTTTGTTTTTTTTTCTTGAAGTAGAAATTCTGTTTACTTGTATTGTCCTATCATTTCTCTGCCTCTGTGTTCTCGAAACTGTTTTTGTTTCTTTGCTTCCTTTGCTGCTTCTCCTGTCCTTTTTCCTTAGTTTAAAGTTTGAAACTCTTATAAAATGCACAGAGGATGGTAAGTTGGAGAAGTCCTCTAGGCTGGGAACAGGGTAGCAATGGTAGGTCCATTCAGTGATGAATTCCAGTTTCATACAGCTTGTTTAGCAGGCAGTCTCATTGCTGTCCGCCATAGAACATTGCATGGCAGGACATGGCCTCTGCAGGATGTATTCCTGTTATAATCTGATGGAGTCCTCAGGCAAGGTGCATGCACTATCTTTTTCCTGAACTGTTACAAATCAAGGAATATTTTTACTTTAGCATAGTATTGATTACACCATGTTGATTTGATACTGACTGGTTTATGCCATCGTGAGATGTTTGTACTTGCTTCCAGTAGGATTTTGAGATCAGCTTGCCCAAAGTTATCTTTTTTCGCTGTTTCTGTGTTTCAATATCTGCATTTACAGTTTTGGTAAAGCCTTTGGACAGTGTGACTACCCAGGTGTTCAGATATTTGCTTTATCTGTCCAATCCCTCTGTTTTTTACTCATTTCAGAGAATCCTGTTTCTGAGAGCCTGATTCTCCTTGCAGTCTCACAAAAGCAGTAAGACAGATGTCTGTTAGTCTAATCTGATAATAAAATTCTGTGTTCTCTAATTGAGTGGCAGCTGTATCTGAAGATGTTTTCTTAATTAGAAGGCTTTTTCTATTAAGGATAGTTTGATTGCAGAGAATGCTGTACTGCTATTTTTAACCATTCAAGTGACTTCTAACTGTTTTCTTGGTAATTTTTGTACTATTTTAAAATTTTTGTTATGTGTTGAAATATTTTTCTGACACTCCTAACCAAACTGATTTCAAAAAAAAAGGTGGTCATAACACAGGCACTGTTACTGGAACTGGTGCCAAACACTGAGTTTGAGTGTCTTTGCACATTTCTATTCCTAAACAGAACTCCTGTAGCTTCTAATGATCTCATAGATGTCAGATTGAACTTGTCAGTGCAATCTAGTAGCCAGAAATTTTGCTGACAATGAGTGGCATGAACTCTAATCTCATTTGAAGTACATTTCCACCACAGATAAGGAGACTCAGACTGTCATTAGAGCTGATAAAAGGCTGTGAGATCTTTAGCATTGGTCACGGCAAACATTAAATGATTTAACAAACAGGAGGTTGTACAGCAGAAGAATGTAAAACATCCCCAAGGTCAGTGCAGATGAAATAGGCTGGAATTGTAAATTAAACCTTATGGGACATTAGCCTCATTGTCTGGGAAAAAAAAGTTTTCTTGAGCTGTGCTTCTGCAACCTGGCATTTAGGAAGCTGCTTGTGGTGCTGCTAAAAACCCAAAACAATGTCTCCCGCTCCAAAATTTGGTCCATGAAGGCGGCAGTTGTTCAGGGTATGGATGGTTTGAAGACTGTGATTTTGGATGCAGGCTCTGACAGAGATATTTGGGAGGACTTTGGTACCCTCTTGCTTGTCTAGACCTCTCTACCTCCGGAGCTCTGGCTGTGAAGTTGTTGGGATATGTTGCTCCATCACTCCCATGCTCCATTCTGAAGGCTACACAGCAATGCTCGTGTATCCCTCTGTGGTTTGGATACTTTTAACAGTTTTAGTACTGCCACTAGCGCTGATAGTAATTCTGACAAAAGGTTGGTATAATGTGCTCTGACAGAACCAGATAAGCATTAAATGCTAACTTAAGGATTCTAGCGTTCAGGCTTGAAACTGAGTAGTAAAGAGATGAAATGCTGAATCTATTACATTCTGAGTATAGCTTATGTTTTAACTCCAGGCTAAAGGATTAATTTAAAACTGTAGGATTAATTCATGTAGCAGATAGAAATTCATGCAATTTTGCCATACTAAGACAGTGTAAAATGCTGTGTCACCAGGTAATTTGGCTATTGGGCCAGGTCTCTTTGCTACAGGTCCCACTCTTCACATCTGGTGGCACTCTGCCCTAACAATGTCTGGCTCCCACCTTCCTGTCCCGTGGTCAGATGTCTGATTAGCACTGTGCTGTCCTCTGGTGATCACTGATGTGAGATTTAATTTCTCACACTTGGTGCCTCAGTGAGATCAATATAAGAAAATGGATTCAGAATCCTATTTAATTTGCAGGATAAATTGTAACAATTTACACCTTGTAAGTGAGGAACACGCTAGGTAGATGTTTTTATTAAGATCAAGCCATTCTTCTTTGAATTCTGCTGTCATGGCAGCTGAAGAGGGTGGCATTTATGTTTCTTTTTCATTTTCAAAAAGTAGATATTAAACCTCTCTACTTGAGATGATGGCAGCATAATGCTGCCCTTAGATCTTAAGTCAGACCCTTGCCTTGATACAACACACGGTTCTTTGGGACTTTAGAGGGGGATGTTTAAACTGCATATCCAGGCAGGAATGTAGAACGGGGTCTGCCTATCTATGTCACACTGTGACTACACTGTGGGAGAAATTCGTAGTTCCTAGAAAAGGACAGACAAAAACAAACTGTAAAATAAATTACTTAGAGATATAAAAAACAAGATAAGGGGAAGCTACTGGAGCCACGACTTCTAAGTCGGAGTAGTTCTTTTTGTGTGTAGACTAGTGCATTCTCATAGAAGAACTTTTTTTTTTGTAAAAGCAGAAAATGGATTCAACTGCCTTTCCTACTCTAAATCATCTTAAAAATGTCACCGTTTTCAGTATTCCGTGTGCATTCATTTTTTGGTGTTTGAAGGAAAAGCAATTAGCATGGGATATGCTCAAAATACCAAATCCAGTTGCCTGTAATTCCTTTAAAGGTAATTCCCCCACATTTAAACTGTGGATTAACTTTTTCATTTTGAATACAGAGTTGGTAGTTGAAATTACCCTTGTCTGTAACTTGATTAGTGGTCTGGCTAGGTAATTGAACTTGGGCTTTTCAGTACAGTAGAAATAAGATTTTGCATTTTGTTCTTGATTAATAACTGGTATTTCATTAATCTAGAAGTGTGCCAAAGAAAATCAGTGTAGAAATCAAGTCTAACTAAAAATGTTTATTATGGAACGGGGAAAATACCCATTCAGATGAATTTTTCAGTTTTACTAGCTAAGGAGTTTTTGGCTACTTTTAAGAGCTGAAGGATTCTAGTATACCAAACTGAATGGGATCCAGGTTCTGTGACCATTTCAGGCAGTGCAGCTTAGTTTGTGTCTAATAGTGGCAGGACTGTTGTTGCACTTGGATTGCTGTTCCCCCTGCATGGTTCAAGCAGGAGGCTGTGCACCAAGACTTTCCACATCCTGCTCTGAATTTTGATGTTTCTGTGTTCTGCCAATAGAAGAAGAACACAGAAGAAAATCCTGGAAGTTAATCCTGGAATCCTGAACTTCCTATCATTGATAACACCATCTCTACAGAAAGCACGAGTAGCTATCCAAGTTTACAGAGGTGTTGTACGAGGAAAAAAATTATTTGCCTGATAGCAGAATACAAGGAAGCAGAAGAAGTGTATGGGACCTGACTTGCAATGGAAGCAATACAAGGAATTAAATTTCCTGCTTGGTGTTCCTTACTGATGTTCTTGCCTGACCCCTCCTGCTGCAGACAGTCACTCTGCAGTCGCAGCAGATGAATTTGCGCTGTAGCTACAGAAGATGTATCTAGTTCTGTGACTGGGTGCCAGCCAGAACTGACACTGCTGATGAGTAAATGACAATAGGTAACAAAATTACTGAGAAGACTAGAAAATTCATTAAAGAGAGGGCCACTGTGCACTTACTCATCTAATTGTACAGTTGATTCTGCTTCAGTAAAGCCCTCTATATTTTACTTTTTAGATGCATTACTGTCAAGTGCTAGTGAAGACGTGCCAGAGTCTGTAACTTCTCAGCCAATAAAAATATCTTCAGGAATACTTGAATTGTGGTCTAGAATTTCTGTTATTAATATTTCAAAAATTATAGTGAGTTACTAATTAGGAATGATGTTTCAATATGATTTTTTGTGCTAAGTTAAATATCAACCTTGCTTTTTCAGTTCTGTTTGCCTCCACTACAGTCAGTTGATTTCAATAATTTTGAAAATGGTGATTTTCCTAATATTTTTTAATATTTACAATTAATATTTAGTTCTCAGAAGAGATTGGGAAACTTGAAGACAAAGTTGAACGTGCCAATAATGCTCTGAAAGCGGACTGGGACAGGTGGAAGCAGAACATGCAGTGTGATATGAGATCAACATTCACTAATGTGGCTGAGAATAATCTCCGTTTTTATGAAGAGGTAAAAACTTTTTCTCATAGCAATGTTATTTTTTCATTGGTTATTTCAGTGCAAAAGTCCATGGATTGCCTGTAAAGAGGAATTTTTGCATTTTAGTTCAAACATTTGTTAACTTCAGAATCACCTTTTGTGGGAAGAGGGAAGCAGTTATCCTTAATTTGACACATTTCAAGCAAAATGTGTTTTGCTTGTGCCCCAAGTGGTTGATCTTGAGTTCATCATCGACAGAGGGCACTCTTGTTTTACTAACCACAACAATTTGGAACATATTTTTCGGTTCAATGTCAGCTGCTATATTTCAGTTTGGAAACATTTTGCTGTAACTGCATGAAGAAGCCTTCTGGAAGGCTCAAACCTGTCTAAATGATCCTGTATGAGGAAAACGTTTCAATATTATTCTATCAGATTTTTAGTTTCAGCTCTAATGCTATGGGTAATATTCTTGGTAAGAATTTCCATTTACAAGGATATGTACTCAGAAGGAGAACTTGAAAACAAACAACAAAATACATTAAGCATTCTGTGAAGTTTCCTCATGGGGAACACGTTCTTGATATGCGCATTTTGAAAATATCCCAGATGTTTTTAAAAGTTTTTAAAAGAATTTCTCCTTATTTTAGGAAAAAAAATGGAATACAATAGGCCATCTATTAATCATAAATTAGTATTTTTTGCAGATATATGTTGATATCTGTAACTTCCAGTCCTGTAATCCGAACTTTTTATGGATCACCCATTAGCCAATGGCAGTGCCCTGATTTTACAAATCATTTTGTAAAATGTAATTGAAAAGACAGAGCTCTTGATCATCAAGTCTAATTAATTAACATGTGGTCTGTGAGATGCATGGACATTGACAATCTGTTGTTACATATTAAGATCAAAATATTTTCTGAAATCAGACAGCAAGCTTTTGGCATCCTCTCACATTGTCTTCAGTTATTGATGGTTCTGACTTCTATAGCAGCAATATGTATGATAAAACAGTGCTGAATATATTGGAATATTTTGTTTATGAATGATTAGCTAAAACACAAAAATAATTATTTGTTTCTTTTTCCTGTCTAGAAATGCTTTTTGCTGAATCAGAAGTTTAATTCAGAACACCAAAGCTCATACTGTACATGAAATTATTATTTTAGCCACAAACTGCAGAAAAAGATTCAGCTATTTCTGTAACTGTTGGTAGTTCTTCTTAAATAGCCTCTGAAATACTGGACAAATTGGTTTATACTGAGACATGATTCTTTGTGCTTTTCTTAAATATTGAAATCTGCATAAAATGGGTTTACTGTTACATCTCAGTAGATCTACATTTTAGAAAAAAACGCCTTATCTTACTGCAGCAGTTGCACTAATAAACAACACTGTGCTAACTGTATCACTCCTTGCTTGCAACATGAGGGCTTACCAATATCTCTCTGTTTTATCAGAAAATCATTATTTTAATCCTGACATTCAAGAGAATATGATAAAATTAACATTTCGATTGGGAGTTTTGATCTAAAATACCCATTTATCTGAGACCTGTGATTAATGCTGATGGTTAACTATTGGAGAAGTGATTACTGATTACTGTCAGAGGCCTTTATATTAAAAATTACATGTGTGCAATGCACTCCTGAAAGGAGCAGGAAAATAAGCTCTGGCATCTGCTCCAGCTGTTTGGAAGTGAAACTTCAGGAAGGGAATCTCAGAAATCCGGGAAGGAGAATATTATTTTTATGCTTGCAGTAGGAAACAAAATCCTGCCTTAAGGGCTTGAGTCTAACTCATTAAACTTATGCACAAACACAGTTCCTGTTACAGTGTTTTTCTCTTTTCAGTCATTACTTGCATCATTAACATTCTTTCACATGTCTGAAGTTACTCATTCAGACTTTTGATGCACCATTTGATGCTTACTAAGCCTGTTCTTGCTGTAGCATCCCTTTTCTTTTTCCCAAAGCACATTCTGTGCATTTTCCCAGGCACCATGGATGCCATGGATGTGATTCAGGAGTCATTCCTGTTAGTGGTCATTATCTGCATCCCTTAATTTTCTGAGAACTACAGTGATGAGAGATAGCCATCTATTTTCTGATGGCTTTTGCAGCAGAGAATCCAGTCCTTCAAGACTGTATAAAACTCAAGCCAGTGTGATCAAATACAACATAGCAATGTGTCAAAGTACACTAGAATTTCTAAAATGTTATTTCCTCTTGGTCAAAATATGGGAAAAGAGTATGACCTTATATTTATTTGGGGTTTTCCATAATTGTAGTTGCCTAAGGATTCTGCTATCAAATTATCAAGCATCATTTAGATGTTAAGAGTATTTCATAAAAGAGTATGTCTCCCTTAAGCTGAATTAATGTTCACATTAATTAAGTGCTACTTTAAAGCATTACTTGTAATTGTATTTCTCTGGCTTTACTAATTCAAAACAAGTAGAGTTATTCCTGTAGCCTTCCAGTTTATTCACTATCTCTATTTAATATGCTTGAATAAGAAATGTTGCTTTGTTTCTACAGCCATGAAATCACCAATCTGTGTCTCTCAATGCTGTGGTAACAAAGACAACAAATGAAAGCCCAGTGTTGCAAATTTTCAGGGTGCTCCTGTGCAGACCTATAAAAATGAAAGATTTCCTGTGATAATGTACATGCTTAATTATATTTAAATATGTCATTTAGTAGCCAAGAATTACCATGACTGACCAATCATTTGCCATTCCTGTAGCTGGTCTCAAGAGTTCATAGAGCTCTCTACTTCCTTTTCTTTGCTCTGGAAAAGATTTGAATCCCTTCTTAAGTCTACCTGTATTCCACAAAGGCTTAAAGCCAAAAAAATATTGTAATAATAATAACTGTAAATGCATTGCTAAAATAGGGGGGATTTTCTGAAACTATGTAAAAAGGCTTTGATTTTTAAAAGTTCAGAACTTTACTTCTATTTGTGAACTAAATAGCATTGATTTGTTTGCCTTACAGAGAAAAGTTCTTGAATGCAGCATGAGTTAACACTGTACTGTTTATTTTATTCCTTTTCCTGATGCCTTAGGCATGACACTATTGTCGGACACCTTAGTCCAGAAGAGTTATCTGCCAAACAGCTGGAATCACAAACTGTCCACAGGGTGGAGCTTACCAGCTGAGAAAGCTGATTGTCACCATGAGTATTTTCATTAATTTAGGTATAGATATTCTATGCAGCATTACAAAAACCAAAATACAAAGTTGTTGGTGGTGCTGGTAGTATTGTTTAGGTAGCACATTTGAAATGTAACTGGTGCAAACTAGTGAAAAACCAGGCAGTGCTGAACTCTGGTTTCAAAGAGCAAAACCGATTAAACATATGCTAAATTCTTTTTTTTTTCCTCATGTGTTTACTATAGTCACTAGGACATTTACAGCACTGAAGAAAAAGAAATACTTCAATTTTTCTCAGCAAAGAACTTTGTTAACCTATTCTGTTCAGGAAGAACACCAGAACAAGTGGCAGCTCAATCCAAAGATAACTAGACATTATAATTCCAGGAAATATATGAGTTTGGTTTTCCACTGCTCATGAGATGCTCTAGTAAATGCAGAAAGATTGGTGGTTTTTCTTAATGTAGGATGATAGTTAGTTTTGGCATTGAGAGAACATGGTTTTTGTTGAGCAGGGATAAACCTTTGTTTTAAAGTGTAGTGTCTAATTTTATCTATCTCATGTCAAACTAATCCTGTTAAACCTTTCCAGCTTAATCAGATAAAAAGCTAAAGGTACCTCTGATATAGTCAGATTCACGTTGGTATTGACATACCTTAATCTTCTCCAAAAATATAAATGGTTTCCTGATTGTCTTAAATATCTCAAGCATAATTCAGTCTATTTCTGTGACCTACATTGTTGTATAGACATAAATTGATCCAAAAGGTTCACTAGGGCAAAACTATACTCAGTCCCCATTACAGCAACTTCCCTTATGTACCTCTCGGTCTAGTAAAAGCTGTAGAAAAATAGATGAGATTTGTTGCTTGCCCTAGAGGCCTCTGTAATGATGCATTAACTAGTCATTTGGTTGCATAGCAGAGAGTTAGCTGCTCATGCATGTTGATCACATCCCACCTTAGCAATGCCTGGGAATTTAGATAACAAACTTCATGTGATTTTCAAAAGCTCCCACGTGGCTGAGCCCATTTGTCTTCTGTGCATGTCGCTTCAAAGACAGGCTCCATCTTTGAACCCTTATTCACTTCATCCATTACGATTTCTTTTAAATAATTTTAGGAAGACATTTTTTATAGTGGGAATGACTGTTTCCTTGCACCCAGAAATTATGAAAATATTTTCTGCCTTGGACACAAACAAGACTTCATTTTCATATTCTACTCCAAAAAATGCCATCATAAAGGGTATTTTTAAGGTATCGACCATTCATAACAGGGAACACACATGGCATGTGACACATTGCTTCTGCTAGCATCCTTACTACATATTCTGTTTTTATATCTCCTTTTTAGTTATATATGCAATTGTACTATATGAAAAACTTTCTGCTGTTTTTTTTCTAAGATTGATGTTGTAGAAAAGATACATGTCCTGCAGCAGTAATCGGAATATTTTAGGTAAAATAGCCTTATTTAAGCTCTTGCTATTTCATTTTGTGTATTTAGGCTTTTTTATTTCTTTCATTGGGCTTTTACAAGTAATTGGATTATGAATTTCAATCCTGTGCAAAGACATTTAATTTCCTCAGTTTGGATTTTCTGGTGGGTTTTTTTTCCTTTCTGTGTCCTTTGTGAAAACTGGCTGATCCTCTATTGAGATCTCTGTTTTCAGCCTCCCAGGAGAATGGAGTAGAATCATTCTGTAATAACGTTGAAGTATACATCACTAACAAAATGTCGTTTATGCAGTTCATGCTTCACAGTACGAAAAGCTTGAGCCTAAGGCACAGAGACCTAGTTTTGTTTTGGTATGGTTAATTATAAAACTTGTCAGCTGTAGCAGCACTGTGATGTCTGACAGTGAAATGAGCCACCTCTTACATTTTGAAAAATGTGCTTTGGTTATATAAACAGAGATGAATTAAAAACTGAATAACTTGTGTGAAAAAATGCTTTGCATCTTTGTCTGGAAAGACCTCAGTAGATTGTATCTCTCTGCTTAAGCAATATACTGTGATTGCATTTTAACATGTGCAGTTTGGCTCAGTGTTGCAAAGATAAGACAAAGTCATTTTTACAGTGCAGCCAGTGCTGATATATGTATTTTAACTCACATTACTGAAATTGCAGAATGACAAAACATGGAGTTACATGGTATAAATTAAACTGTGGTTCAGGAAAAAAATCTGTCATTGCCAACAAAAGACTCTTCAAGAAGAAGTGATGTTTTCTTGCCCTATATCTAGAAAAAGCCTAGGAAAACAGCTGTGCCTTGCAGCTCTCTAGGATGGTAACCCAGGCTGGGCTATAGCAAACAGCAATTGATGATTTTGAGTGCCACAGTGAAGACACGTTGCTGCCTCACTGACATTTTAAAACCAAGATGCCACATTCCAACTCAGGCATCTCAGATAGATTCAGCTGCCACAGTGTCACATGAAGTATGGGAGAATCTAATGATCAAACCTTAAAGGCTTTATACAAAAGGTCAAAAAGACCTTTTAAGTCAGAAACCAGTTTGCACCACTTGCAGTTCACTGTTCGTGCCAGCAGTATCTTCACTATTTCTCCCTGATGTACCATTTCAAAATAACATTTATTCAAAAAGTCAATGAAGAAAGCAGATTTCCACATGAATCTTATCCTGTTAGTCCTCTCTTTTCACAGTAATTCAAACATTAGATGTACTCTGAACAGCAGCATAATGTTGTGTGCAATAGCAGAAGTTAGTTGGGGCTTTTGTCAGAAAGATCAGAAAAGAAAGATTGAGGGGGTAGATTCAAGGTATTCATAGTCTAGGGGACAATATATGAGTAACAGGAATGATCTCTAACAGGGCTGATAACAACGAAAAACGTATGCAAGAATAAGCTCCCACATAATTTTACTTTGTGCTCTTTTAGTTCAGTTGGCCGTTTTAACCACTCTCGTTATCTTGCAGACCCACATCTACTTTCTTATGTCTTCAGAGACAAAACCATTGCTGACTTTTGTTTGCTTTTTCTTGTTACTTTTGTCACCCATAATTTTACGGGTATCCCTGGTTCTGCATCCTTCTATCGTCATGGATTCTCCCAGCTCCAGTCATCCTGTGTGTATTCTTTGTTTTGCTCTTTGAGCTTATACTTTAACATTATTCGTGACTATCAGATCCTCCCACTCATCAGCTTGCACATAGATATGGAGCTATACCAGGACCCAGGGTAATATGATTAAATCTGCATATTTAATGGCAGAGCTTGGAAGTCATTCACAAGAAATGTCTAACAGAGATAGGTGGCTGTAAGTTCAAGCAGCGTAATTTCCACATCTCCTAAGCAATGACAGATGGATGCTACATGTTCCACTGTAGCTGGGCTCAGCAAATTGCTGTGGCTTGAATAGCTTATGGCAAAAGATTTCAGTTACGAAATGATGCTGTTTTCAGGCTACTGATTTAATTCAAAGTTCAGATAAATGGAGTGTGCTATCCAGGTTTTAATATATATTTCCTGAGAAATTTCAGAAGACCTATTTATTGTGAATAATACAGATTCTTCATGAAAAAAACCTGTGTACACTAAGTAGTAAATAAGCTGCAGTGTCTAGAACAATAGATACAAATGTATAAGTCAAAATTTTGTTAGAACATTTCCATTTCAAGAGCTTTTTATCAACAGCATAAGAACAAGAAAATTATTGCGTGAATTTCCCTGCCCTGTTTTACTGATAGACTTGAAATAGTAGAAGCCTGGGGCTTTGTCAGCTCACTATGGGTTACCTAGTGATAGCCTTGCCATGGCTCTCAACATTAATCTATGATTTAGAATGGCTTGCCAAGCTGCCAACACTCATTTAAGCCAAATTGAACCGAAGTCATTTGGGGTTTTGTTTTTTTTTTAATTTTACTTGCTACAGTCTTGATTATTTAAATAAAAAAAAATAGTTTTTACAATGATAAATACATTTTTCCATGAGGAGAAGAGAAATGCCACTTGTTGTAAGGATGACAATTTCCCTACTCCCAGCCCCTGCCTTTCTGGTCCCATTTCTTTCCCATTACTCAGGGGAAAAAATGAATCCTCTCCTTATTTAGGAAAAAAATGGTTTCATTTAACTTGGAAGGCAAATTTGGTGTACAGTAGGAATCCACAGAGATTACAAGGGAACTGTGCCTGACAATGTGCTTTCTATTTGGAAGAGATCTTTGCCTGTAACTAAAGGGGAGATTAAAGAGGAGCATAATTAATGTTAGCATCTTCCATGCTACAACATACAATTACAATGCTCACACTGTGCGCTTGTCATTATGTAGAAGTGACCTTTACAGCTCACTCAGCATGTTAGCTAACATTTTGCATATCACTGAGCTGCCTAGGAAACCATATTTTGCTCTTACCATGGTCCCACAAAAGCAGCTTGTGACAATGTGTATGTATTCTGATTTTTTTTTTCTCTTCTTTTTCTCCTTGGCTAACAGTTTACAGAAATCTGTCTGCTGTACTCATATGTATGTGTTTGGTTTTTTTTAAGTGCCTTGCTACATGGGAGTCCTTCCTAGCATCTCAAACAGTGGATCTTCATGTGGGAGAAGATTCTGAAGACAGGCCTTGAGTAATATCTCTGCTTGATCTCTGCCTTCTCCATGCAGTTTCTCCCAACCAAAGTGCTTTATATGAGATCAAATACATTATTAAATTTAACTGCTAAAATCAGTGAAATGCAGAAAACCAGCTTATTGAACACTCAGGTATTCTAGTCCTGAAATACATTTTGAAACATGCTATATATTGCTTTTTATTGCTTAGCTCTGATTTTACATATTTTTATGCATTTGCATACAAGTGTTTTCATAAATATAGCATAATTTGGATATAAAGTATTTTAAATATGTAAAAATAGCTTCATTTTAATAAAAAGTTTAATAAGGAAAGTTTGTCATCATTCTGTATCCTAGTCTTTAAGAAGTATTTTGGTATTTTAGCATTCTTCTTATATTCTCTTTCTTGAGTAATTTCTTGTAGTTGTAAAATTACCTCATGTAGTTTTCAAGGACTAGGACTTTAGGATTACATTGATAGATCTTGCTGGTCACTTGATGGCAACATGGTACATAGAGACGCCAAACATGTACTGTAAGATTAATGATGTTTAAAGTATTGTTAGTTTAGTTTTTAGACTGCATACTTACATATCTATTAGACGTCTATTAGACATCTTCAATTTGACATTTTTTAAAGGATGAAGAAAAAACTGGCAGTTCATGAAACAGATTGTCTGTACAGTGATGACACAGCACTGATCCTACCAGCACAAGAGCTTCCATTTGGAGTTTGCAGGATGAAATCTTTTACTCCCATGGCTGACCCTCCTGTAATCCTTAACTTCTTCCCTCTTCAGATAGTCAGTGTGGAAGAGAAAGGGTTAAGAAAATAAAAGAGAGTTTTGCATTTGAAATTATTAGCTGATTCACTCATGCAATATGCATTGAAGTCTTCCAGTCATTCAATTATTCCACCCAAAAGGTTTTCCAGTCTGGACTTGTAGTTTCTGCAGTTTTATTCCCTTTGGCCTGAGCAGGCCGAAGGCTGAATGCGGAAAGAATGAGGTGCAGGAATGAGAGACAGTCTAATCAGGGCTCTGGTGTGGCAGAACAGGAGGGCCTCAGCCATCACCTGCACCTTTTGTGGTGGCATTTTGGGAGCTTGCTCTTGTCAGTCACCTCATGGCAGCAGGGGTCAATTCCAGAGCACACAGCGGCTGCTCTTGGGTGGCTATGGACCTGTCCAAGCTGGGAAAGTCTTTTGTGGTTTTGATTTTAAAAAATTTAGATTGCAAGTGAAACCTGGAATACCATTACGACCTTTTCAGCAACTCTCTCATGCTGCTCCCGTGAAGTAGTAATGAAAGCTCAGCCCTTTTTTTCTTTTTATCTATAAAATGGCAGTTAAGATGCTCCTGGAGTACTGCAGGAAGTATGCATCCCTCCCAGGGTGGACAACTCACAGTGGAGTCTGTGTTAGGAGGAAGGCAGTGTGGTGCCAAAGGGCTGTGCTACAGAGTGTCTTCTCCAGCTGTGCTGGCAGTGGATGCTTGCAGGAGCCAGGGAGGAACAACATGGCTGGACTGTGCTCTTTACCCACTGTATCCTTTCTGAAGATTTTTTTTTAACATCAGAGCTTCTATCAGTGAACTTAATAGGCTTTAATAGCTTTCCCTGTGCTTTCTTTTTTTCCATCTAAACTCATAGTATTTACAATGCTGAATGGATTCCACAACTTAACATGTAAGAGAAATCAATACATTTTGTGATTTCCTAAACCAGCTGCCCAATAACTTCTAGTGATGCCCTCTACTTGTTAAATTGTGAGAAGAGATGAGCAACTCTTTCCTATTTATCTTCCCTGTGCCATTCAAGAATTTACAGACCTCTAGTGTGTTTTCCAAGCACTGCTGCTTTCCCAGAGGAAAAGCCATAGCTTAATACCATATTGTACAAAAGCCATTTCACATCTGTGCTCATTGTTATTGCTATTCTCTGTATTTTCTAGTTCTGCTGCAACCAGTGTTCAAAATGCAGGCACACCAGAAATGTACACGTTGTCATAATTATGCTTTGATTTTTGTCATCATTCTTTCCCACTAATTTCTAATTTATGTTTTAAAGTACCACTGAATGCAGAGCTGCCATTCCATAGAACTGTCCACTAACATTAAGAGCTATTCTGAGGGTTACTGAATAATTTAATTTCCATCAGTGTGTATATATAGGAGAATTGGCTTTTCCCCAGTGAGCATTTATTTGCATTTATTAATACTCAATTTAGCCTGCTGTTTTTAGCTCCTAATCTCTCTGTGGTGTACAGTCCTATAAATGGGACTCCAGCAAGTCAAACAGCAGTAACACTCTGAATACCAGATAAACGAAAGTTCAAGAAATTGAGCTTGAACAGGCTTACCTGGAAGGATAGGAATGTTTCAACGTAACCAAAAATTAATACCATGTGGCTCATTTAGGCACCTCTAAGGACATGTACTGTCTGGTTAGCTGAAATGGGCAATGCCAGTGTGTGTTGGGTTGATTTTACCTGTATATTCTGCTGGAGCAGAACGTTGCTACCTGAGATCTTTGGAAATCAGAAGTGTTGGACATTTTGCATCCTTGGTAAAAACGCTCATTATGTTCATGATTTCTTTTTCAATTCTTTTCATCTTTAGCTAGGCCATAACTTATGGGGGAAAGACTTTAGCAGTCATACAGAGGCCTTCTTTTGACCATGTGTTTATTCTCCTGATTTTCTCTATCATCATGCAGTACCAAGATCCATTGTTAAGTACAATCAAACATTGTCCTTTTTGTGACATGCAAATACTTCTGCTACCTAACAGGGGAGCTGTCACCAGTGCAAATAGCTGATAGTAAAGGTAAAACACAGGTGGCTTGTGTGGGTAAGACATCAGTGTCTCTAAGCACTAAGTGATTTTATATGGTTGCCTGGTACAGACTCTGGTACATTATCTGCAGCAAGATGCACGTCTAGAGGAAAAGGAAATAAATGCGGACCCTGCTGGCCCCTGCTGCTGTCAGCCTACACCCAAAATAGTGACCTTTCAAAATGATTTGTGATTTATTGCCATTTTTTCATTTGCCTGATAGCTATGGGCAGGATTTCACTGATAGCATCACTAAAATAAGGATCATGCTGGCATAAATTAATCATGAAACCAACCTTCCAGCAGGAGCTTTGCAGGCCAGAAGGAATATCAAGTGGCTTTCTTTCATATGTCTAAATCACTTTAATATTACATATCTGCACTGCCCACTGTTTTGGACAAACAGTCCCTTCATGAAGAATGGATGAGGGCAGAGGTGTATGTAATAGGCTGCTCTGATGTGTTTTAAGTGTACTCAAAGAAAATGGCTAAATAAACCTTTTTCTATCAAATAAAGGAGCTCCTATCTGCTACCCAGGGGGACTGACTTGAGTGACTAGAGTGACTAGAGGATCCAACTGTACAGCCCTTGCAGAAAGCACTTGGGCAGCAAAACTTCCATAAAGCACTGCACAGCTTTCAGGTTTTTACTGTGTGAACCTGTTGTTACCCCACCATCATTTTTACTCTACTCCTGCCATTACTGTGGAGAGAGAAAAGCCTTATCTATTCAATCCCACAGAGGCACCTTATTGAATACGGTGTGATTAGAAGAAATGTTGGCCAATAGGGTGAACCATAAACTCCTTCAAGAAACCTACCATGTTGCTTTTCCAAGAGGCACCAATGTTTAGATGCAGCCCCTACTGCTGACAGTGGCTCTGCCTCACTGGCAGTAACTCACCCGAACCTAAAAGGGATAAACAAAAACTTTCAGTGGATTTGGGACTGAAAAGTGAAGGTACATCCTGGTTTAGGTAAAATACGTGATTAAAGAAATGCAGAACTGTCAAATTATGTTCTCATCTAAAATATAATTGGAAAAAATGTCAAAAAATATTGTATTCATTTTCCACAGGCAAAAAGTCATATTTGAGGTTTAATTTTTTTATCTAGACTGTGACATGAAACTGAATTTCCAGCAGGAATAATTCTTTTGATAATTGTATTGCTTAGAAGGTTAATTAAGGAATAAACATTATTATGTCTGCATTAATAATTAATGAAAAGTTGCCAGAAAGCCATTAACTGTTAAAGCCAAACTAAGAAACTCCCTTGGAATCACAGCAACATTGATTATGTGATGAAGACTCATTGTTTTTTAAATAATTGTTTTAACACTGTGGCATCTGAAAGAGCAACTGATCTGCCTTTTTGAATTAACTTTTTTAATCAAAAAAATAAGTAGCTGCAATGTTAGAATATGATTTGATTTTTTTTTTTCAAACATAAAACATCTCACCAGGCTCTTTCGCAAATGAAAACAAATAAGATGTTTATTTTTTTTATTTGTAGTCTGGAGTTGTGTTCATTTAAATAATAAATCAAGCTTTCACCAGGAGGTAAAAAAATAGTATGTAAAATGAGAGCTGAGCAAGATGCTCCCTACATGTTCAACTGTCACAAAGCTCCTTACTTCTACGTGGAGAAATGTTTTTTCACTCAGGCATGGCAATATTTGGCTGTCAGGTTAGAAGAGAAAGCCAGAGGTGGTCTGAACATCATCATCTCCTACCCAGGAGGCCTGCAGGAATTGCTTGGGCCCCACAAAGCTGGTACTAAGCCCTTCAAGCTGGCAGGGCCTACCAAAATGAGCAGCAGCTCACTGCGGTTGCAGAACCACTACTGCTTTGTCATCTCTTTTTGCTCCTTGATTCTTCAATATACACAGCATAAGAGTCCGAAGTTTCTGATAAAAGCAAAAGAGCTTTTATATAAGCTATTATATGAGGCTATGAAATAGAGTGGAAATTGAGAGCAATTATATTATGAACTGAAAAACTGTTACAAGAATTAAGTATCCTCTCCTACTCTTGTCCACCAGCAATACCTTTTGCAATAAACAAAACAACCTAGCAGACACTCAGCTGACATAAAAGCAAAGCTAAAGCAAGGTTAGAGAAAGATTTGTAACTGGGTTTGAAATAGCTAAGTTAGAATAGCTCTTTAGAGACTACGTGTTCATTCACTGATGGGACAGTACAAATTTTATAAGTGAATTAATTGTGACAGGTTAACATAGTAAAGTAAGTTGTTCAATATTTATTGGTGCCTTCCAGCATGTTGCTTTATTCCTATTATTGTACCTATTTTGTTACCATCTCATTGTAGGAAAGAAAATTAATGGAGAAATATAAAAGGGGAGGTGCAAAAGCAGAAAAAGCATCAAAATTATAATCAAAATTATAATCTTCTGTGATGATGATTGTACATTGTGGCATGCAGTTGTTAAAAGAATTTAAAAATATACAAATACAGTTGTGCCTCCTTTTGTCACATAGGGGTACAGCAAATTAAGAAATACACTTCTGCTAAAGGATGAACCTAGAACCCTTTATTTGTATTAGCCTTTTCTTCATATGTGAGTTTTTGCTGGAGCAGAGAGACACTCAGTGCAGATAATCATCAACCACACCCCGAATAACTAATACAGAATGGCAGTACTGGGTCAAACTGGCAAGTCTCAGCCAGGTTCTTATAACCAAGGTAAAAAAAGCCATGCTCTATCTGGTTAAAATGCAGAGATGCCAACAGAAGATGTTTATCTTTTTTTTCCCTTTCCATAGAGCTGTAAAACCACTTCTGACACTGGTTCCTGCTCACCCACTGAGCACCTTGACCAGGTTTAATAAGAGCTTTTATGGCCACATTAGGACAGGGTACACAGACCCCTGACAGAGGAGCTGGCAAAGAGCTGGCATGGAGAGCTGGGAGCCAGGCACATACCAGGGAAAGGGAACTGCCACTCTCTTAGCTACCCCTGTGCTGAGAGATGCTGAGGAGCAAAAGAAGGTACTGTATTTTGTCCTTTACTCAGATTCTGGGAGTGGTACAAAGATAACTGTCATCTGTCACTTGGATTGCAGTTTATATACAGATTTCAGAATACAGAAAATTAAAACATAGAACAGAAGGAAAAAATACCTTGGATACAATTAGAAGGATATTTGCTTTCATGGTTTAAATTATATTTAGCTTAGTTTTTAACCCTTAATTTTTAATGTTCCTGTTCCTACTTTATATGGCTTGCTACCTACACTGAGTGTATGTCTGAAGTTTGTGAGGGTTGCCATGGGATTTCTGGCTTCACTGCTTCGAAAGTCATTATCTGCAATTTGACAAAGCTGATCAACACTACTGCTGTATATGTTCATTTTTCCTTAGAAACATTGGTTTTATGGATGACCTTTATGGAAAACAATATTATTTCATCTCTGCTTTTTAATATGTCATCTCATTTATCAAATGTATTTATTCAGAACAAATAAACTGCAAGTCTGTGAAGACTTTCCTTTGTAGTCCCTCTCCAATAACACGGTTACAATGTTAGATTGTTCTAATTAATTGTCTGTGGTACAGCTATTTTATTTATTTATTTGTATTAATTTTAGTTTTAAAAAAATGGGAGATCAGTTCAAAGCAGAATTGAGTTCCCTGAGTAATTCTAACCATGCAAATCTATTTATATATTATTTGTATTTATATGTTTTTTTGGTTTGCTCATTCATTCTGGGATACACGAACATTCCCAATGTGATTGCTGACCACTCCATCACCATGCTGTGATCCAGAGTCCATGCAAATGAATGGAAAGACTAAAAGCTGCTCTGCTGTTCTAATACAAAGTCTCCCAATCTAGCAACATTCAAATTATTAATAGTATTTAAGGAAAATTTACTCATTGTAAAGAAACTAGAGCAGAAAACTATAATCAGTATCTTGACTTACCCTTATATTTGGTGGTGACCACAGTCTTTCTGCCATTTTTTTCTAAAAGGTTGGAGGGTGATTTTTTTTTTTGGGGGGGGGAACATTTTCCATTGTCTAATTTTAATTATCTCAGCTGTTTTTCAGCAGCTGCAACACGTGTTTAGAAGGGAAGCAATAAAATCTTAATTATAGGGCAGTGGAACAGCTACAAATGCATATTCTACTGCTACATGTTCTTCGGAAGAATGTAATCAATTCACACTGTTTTTGAATGATGTTTCATATTGTGATCTTGTAAACAGATCTTAAAATAGCCAGTTTATAAAGAAAGCTAAATCTCTATAATTAGGAGAGCTTTTCTTTTTTTCCCAATTAATCCTAAAAGAAAAGGTGGAGGCTGGAGGTACATCAGCTTTGATTTTGAACCCCCCACTGAAGTAAAAGAATGCTAATAATTTGAAAGTGGGTTTGGGGTATTTTTAAGAAAAATGTACAGCCATTAAACAACATACACAGCAACTAAATGTGGTATGTCAGAGATGAACTTAAAATGGTGTTTCTGTAATGCCACATCACCATGACTTTGTTCATATAATGATCAGTGACACATTGTTTTGGGTTTCAGTAAGAAAACAAGAAAACAGAGTTGACAGAATTCAGCATTTTCCAAATTCATTTTGTACCATATCATTTAACAAGTGGCTAGTGGCTTCTGATCCACACTGTGAGGTCCTGTTGAAAGCTCAAATCTCTTGTGAATTGAATTATAATTATGGGTTTTAAACATGCCACCAACTGAGGGTGTTAATGTACCATCCACAAAAAAACTCACCTGATGTTTCATTACAACAGATTTTGAGAACAGTTACAAATCCCTTGCTATGGAGACGGAACTATAGTATATTCAGAGCATATTTCATCCTTTGTAGGGAACTTTGAAGAAGCTGGGATTAATGGATAAATCATAGTTGTAACAACTCTATTCCAGTCTCTATAGCAAAGTAATTAATGTTGCCTAGTGAAAAAACCCAAATTCTAAAGTATCGCGAGTTTTACTTTTAAAGTCCAATGGAATTACACTAGCCCTTTGCTCATCCATTTTGCAGAGACATAGCCACTGAACACAGGGGCTGAACATTCATGAACATGGAACAGCTCTACCCACAAGCCAAACTGGCACAAAGATGCCACTGAACTTTGGATTAATGAGGCACAGCTCCATTTTAGACTGTAAGTCCCTCTCTCCTTTGCCACTTGCCAGCAAACCTGAGCACAGCTGTCAAAAAGCTGATCAACAAGCTTGGAGTTTCCATATTTGCTACATATGAGTGTCATTTTGTGTAGCAAGTGCTTCTCATCATGGTCTCCCATGTCATCAAACTTCTGATGAGGCTCCCTGTCCATCTTATTTAACACTTCCTTGCAAGGATAACTTCATAAGTACGTTAATGACCAGGGAAAGAAAGTATGTCTATTTGGGGAATACTGTGTCTTTTTAAACCATAAATGATGTTCTCAAGTGAATAGAACCAAAACTATTAGAATAAACTATAAATTGTTTTGCCCAGTGTCTGCAAGTTGTGTAGGACACAGTCATATCCCCACCCTGTGGCAGAGGGCAAGAAAAGCTTCTCACTTTTCTAAGTCTTCAACAAAATACACATAGTAGGAAGGAGAAAGACTGTCAAGTCTCTTGGCCTTTTCTGTTCTTAAGTTTTATCATGTACTTCTGCAGCATATGGGTATAACTAATTACATTTTCTGAGCAGATGTGCAAGAGATGGATTGATATGCCAAGGTTGGTAAATGTCCAATGAAGAGGCGACTGGTGTGCCCATGACAGATTTTGTAAATGAGACATTTACGGAAATGATGAACGTAAAACATTTCATTTTAATGTGTTACTCCTGAGGTTAAAAGAAGCACAAGTCCATTGTCAGTAGGGAAAAAATATGTAATGTGTCTCCATTTCCACTTTTAGAAAAATTATTTTTTTCAAAATCTGTTTAGAATATGTTGGGATTTTTTAAACTTCTTTCTTCTCTCACATTTTATACTTATGTTGAAAAAGAAAGGTCAACAGGGAGGGATTTGGAAGGAAAAAATAAGGTTAAATTCCTCTTTGGAGGAATTGGTTTTGGATTAGTTTTGAATGTTAAAATGAAGAGTCAACTGATAAGACTAGTGAGAATCTGTACACTATACACATGAGCAAAAGAGCAAACAGGGAATTAATGTTGTTGCTACTGGATGCAGTATGTCAGAGCAGATTTGGCTGACCATTCAGACATGATCAATGGCATGGCAGCTAATGCTGCCTAAAGCACAACAGAAGCCTTATGGATTCTGTCCTCAAGAAATATAGAATCGCCTTGTCCTAATTCAGTATTAAGATGGTGAGAAAAGACACTTTGCAAAATAAAAATAACACATTATTTGATATTTAAAATGGTATTTTTCTCCAAATGTTACGACCCTTTTGTAAATCAGTACTTCTGATCATGTAATTCCCTTAGCCAGATCTAGGTATGTTCCCACCTGGCTAACTCTAGGGGGTCTTCTTTTTGTTTTTAGACAGAGCTGAAGGAGGCTTGAGAAGTTTGTGTATTCTCTGTAGAGAACTACTAAAGAGGAAGAGTATTTTGCCTCTTGAAGTGACTCATACTTGTCACCATTTTTATTTCCCCCCATTAAGTCTCTTCATTATTATTCACATATCTCAAATCTCTGTATTCACCTTCTCCAATTTTCAGGTGGTTTTCCTTCATACTTAATTTCTTTCTTCATTTCAAAATCCTTCATTTCCATCTGACACCATGTAATATTTATTATATTAGTGCTAAAGCTGCATGAATAATTTATCAACTATTTTGCTGCTTTTCCTATTCATGTATGGACCATAATAATTTACTTGAAATATTCATTATTTGAAATGTGTCACTGAATAATTTTTGTAAATAACTTTTGGCCTGTGTATTGTTCAGAGGTGCAACCAAAAACCCAAGTGGCAGAGCCCCAGCTTTCATCCAACTGTGCCCTGATGGAAGCTCTTCTTATCAAGTGTTATCCAGCACCTGCTGATAATGCCCCACTCACAACTGGCTTCTTAAAAATACTCCTCAATCTTCACAAGTTCTGATATAGAAAAAAATACCAACCAAAGAAGGGCATATTTTTTAGGCTACTTGAAAAGGAAGGGGATTAGAGTCAGTGGTCAAAGCAATCTTATTCAGCAGTGAGTGCTACCTACAGGGAGTTTGCTGCTTGTTTAACTACCCAACAGGCTGTCATGCTCTCTTCAGTCGGTTACTCCCTTTGCTCCTCAGCACCATGGAACAGCAGCAATTACACCAAGTAACAAGTATAATTTAGATTCTTCACCGTGAAGAGGCACTGGAACAAGTTCTCCAGAGTCGTGGATGCCCCATTCCTGTAAGTGTTCAAGGCCAGGCTGGATGGGGCTCTGAGCAACCTGGTCTAGTGGAAGGTGTCCCTGCCCATGGCAGGGGGTCTGGAACTAGATGATCTTTAAAGTCCCTTCCAACCCAAACCATTCTATGGTTCTATGATTCTGCATTGCCAGAGATAACAGTGATTCCAAGAGCAACAACAGTACTGAGGTTTCCCTTGCAGCATCAATGCTGGCAGCAGTGAGAGGGCAGCACTGATCCTGGAGTGGAGAGATGCAAATTAGAGGCTTCACTTATATTCAGCCAGATATATTTTTTCAGCCAGCAGCGGCAGCCAGGGTATGCTGACCTCTCACTGTTTGCACAAATGAGGGATGCCACACTTTGGGGAGTGAGGGGCTGGTTTTTCAAGAGTTTGAAATTTAGTGGGATCAGGAGGTCACGTGTCCCCGTTCCCCATTTGCATGCAGCTGGGTTTGCAATCACTGTCTGTTCTCATCAGCACAACAGCCATTTCCAAATAAGCATCCTACACTATAAATCACTCTGTTAATGTTCCCTCTGCTCTTCAAGGAAACCTCCTAGTACAAACTGCCCCCTTGTATCTCCAGCTTTCAGCTCATTTCTACACCTTATAAAAAGGTGCAGGGCTTTCTTGGCTACTTTGGCTTCTTGGTGGGAAAACTGGTGCCAAAGATAAATAGTGGCAACAAATTTTAGTAGTAGCATGATTATTTTTTCCAGGCACTTCTGTAAACACCTATCTAAATATTGCAATTCCTTAGATTGTCAGCTTTCAAGGCCCAGGTGTCTTTCAGTTTTGTTGATAAAGCACTGAACAGAGCAATTTCTGCTCTGAAGTTAGGACTCCTACTTGCTTCTACCTCTGCACATGTATTTTTGGTATGTCCTAGGGTGAAAGCTATTTGTGTTTCTAGTGTTTCTAGTAGGAGCAAGTGGTCATTGTAAACTCAGGGCTAGGTCCCAGAAAAGTGTTACCTACAAAATGCAGTAAAGCTGTTTGCAAAACAGATATAAAGTCAGATCTCAATGACATTTCTCTTGCAGTGAGGAGGCTGCTTTTAATTTAATTGAGAATTAAAAGTTCAATCATTTACTGCTTAATATTCCCAATTTAGCACTAAATGAACATTAAGTGATATAACTGCTGATGAAGTCCCTGACCAAATGATAAAAGGAGGGGTGAGGGGCAACATTCCAAAGCATCAGAGCTCAGTCTGTGCTTATGTCAGTTTTCCACCTCCTCCTTCCGTTAGCAATGGCAAGTGCAGAGTGCTGACTCTCAGGGTTTGCTTCTCTTGAACAACAAAATGGGGAGTGAAATCAGTGTGGCTGTCTGCTGCACTCTGTGAGAGCTGCCAGCTTACCTGTGCTCTGCATACGCTCTGAGAGCGTGTCCAGGGCAGCAGGGAGTGACGGAGAGGAAGAGTCAACGTGAACCCAATGGAGCTGTACTTTGAAGAGGACCAAGAGAAGGTGCTATGTTATACACCAAAGCAAACAAGTGCAACTAACTTAGAAGACAGTAAGGAAAACAAATATATTTTTTCTTTCTGAATTTCTAATAAAACCTTGATATTTAGAAATATATATAAGGAAGACCACAAAGTAGACAAATCTACTGAGAAATAGTCTGTAAATCATTGAATATAAAGCTGTGACTTTTTGGAATTGTGTCATTTCTTTTCTGTTAGGCTGAGCTGTCACACATTATAGCCAGATTCTGTGGAAGAATGTGTATCTTGTAATTAATTACTACTTATTGTTTTTCTGTCTGACCCCTGGAGTTGGTTTTTATAAACTACAAATTGTCAGAATCTGACTCGCACTCAGTGCTATGACAGTGGGAAAGATCAGAAGTATTCACTTAACAAATGTAGATGATAAAATAAAATGTCACATTTTATTACATACTTTCGTTCCATCTGTCTGAGCAATTTTAAATGCCAGATTTAAAGAAGTGCCAGCAGGCCATGTCTTTCAGGGATGCTTGCACATGGCTGCACTCGCTTTTAGCATTTCCTTTCTATTAAGAGGATAATTCGGTGGCAGGGTAAACTCCTAGAAGGGTGTAAGAGCACGTGTTTGCAGTGGGACACTCACCTATGCTCCTGCCCCTGTGCCACCATCCTGAGGAAAGCACTGGGAATAACCACCTCCCAATTTCTCTCTCCCTAGCTCACATGACTGGTGTTCATGGCATTGCCCTAGCAGGGAAGCTGCATCATTTTTTCCATGCAGCTTTTGAAGGTCACCATTGCTCACCTCCATGCTGTTTGCTAATAAGACACTACAAGAGCGTGTTGTTACTGTGGGCTTTTTCTATCACTCACAGATTTCTCTTGTTTGCCTACCAAATATTGAGGCTTTGGAAAATTTCAGATTATCTTCAAAGTATTTCTGTTTCCATCAGTGAGGCAGAGCAATGGTGGGGGTGGTTAGGTATAAGGTTGTGGTGCTTTTTTAGCTTGTGTGAGCAGCTCCCACCAGGCTGCTCCTGTTTTGTTCTGGTCCTTGTTGGGGACAGTACTTGCCCTGCCTACCAAGACTGTCTGACCAGCCAGACATGCTGGGCCCACCCCATTCTCTTCACCAAAGAGGGAAGTGAATCCACATCAGCCCTGAAGTCCCTTAAAGACTGTGTATTTCAAAGTTCACTTCAAACTCAAAGCATTTCTGATGCATTTTCTGCTTCAAAAATGCTGTGAAAAAATGAACAGGGAAAAAGAATTCTCACAGGAAATAACAGTAGAGGAAAAAAAATTGGGAAATGGAGCACGAGGAGGTAAAATAAAAAATGTAGAGAATCTCTGATCAAAGAGAGGAGAAGAGGAAAAAAAAAAGAGATAATGAATAAATAAGTAAATGCAACATACTACACATCCAACTCCTGCTCTCTGTGCCGGCTCAGTGGCACTCTGGTTCTAATGCACAGAACTGGCACTGCACAGTGAGGAGAGGTTTCTTCTCCTTGGTACAATCTGACTGGCTTTCAAGAGGAGCAATGATACTACACAAGACAATCTGGTACTGCCTCAGTATTAATGTGAGAAAGGTATGACCTAATGAGCTGCCAGGAGTACCTTTGTAGCTACATCCACCTCCTGAAACAGAATTCTCATTCCATTCATCACTCTTTAACACTGTCATGGTTTAACTACAGATGGCAACTAAGCACCTGCTCTGCTTCTTGTAAGGCTTTGTCCTCTGTTGGTTCAGGTGGCTCCTGCTACAGTAATTCCCATAAAATGCAACTCACCAATTTAAAGCTATGTCCATTACAATGTCCACTCCCAGTGCCCTTGGACCAGACCATCACAATGAATTCCTCCCCTTATCCCTGCTCTGCCTTGGACGTATCCACAGACTACAGTCCCTCAGGGCTCTACCTACTCCAGAAGTAGCCTTCTCTATGAGCCACAGTCTCTTCAGGAGGACACCTGCTGTGGCACAGACTTATCCACAGCCACAGTCACTTTGAGGGGCACCTGTTCCAGCATGGTCCTATCCATGGGCCACAGAGTCTTCAGGGATACACCTGCTCCAGTGTGGCCTTACCCACAGCCACTGTTCCTTTAGAGCCTGCCAACACGGCCTTAGCCCTGGCTGCAGTCCCTCCAGGGGTGTTCCTGCTCTGTCGTGGGCTTGTCCATGGCCAAACACTTTGAGGTGCTCCAGCATGTGCTCATGCACAGCCACTGATGCTTCAAGGTGTACCTGCTGCAGCACAGTCGTGTCCTTGGGCCCCAATCCCTTCAGAGGGACACTGCTGTGGCACAGACATAGCCAAGGCCACAGACACTTTGAGATGTACCTGTTCCACTGTGGATCCATCCACAGGTCACAACCCCTTTGACTTAAGTTCACTCTGGAGTTCCAGCCTGTCTGGTACAGCAGCACAGAAACAGCAGCAATATCCTGGCCACCTGCCAGCCCAGGAGCATCTCCACTGCCAAAATCCAAATGTTCCCAGAGTGAGGTGATCAGCAGCACAGTGGAACAGCCAGCAGTGAAGGCAAAAAGCAGCCACTAATGAGCTCTAGACTCTAATACACAAGTGAGTCCTGTGCAAGCACAGGAGCCTGCCAATTAATAGCCAAAGAGCAATAACAGCTATAAGTTCCATCTAGCACATTCCAATCAAACCTGTTGTTATTCCATGAAAATTTAAATTGCATTTTGAAGTTGAAATTTGCACTCATTTTCAAGTGTTCACAGTATCTTGCTTTTTTTTTAAAGAAGCATTACTTCAGCTCTTTTTAGGTGCATGTGTGGAGTTAAGCAAAGTTGCGAAGGCATGACCAAAGCCACTTATTCCTCTTGAGCCTAAATTTTCTGTACTGATTTAATTAGAGTTGGACTTCCCAGCTAGGAGTTAAACTTTCATATCTGTTCCTGTGAACTGGCAAACAAGATGGTAAATTGCCTTGGCTGCCTTTGAAAAACCTAATGTATTTTTCAACCTTTCTTTTAAAAGCTGCCTGTACAATGGTAATGGTCAGAGGAGATGATGCTAAGCATTTATCAAGTCAAGGATCATTTAAAAAAATATCAGGAAATATGTATACTAGAGCCAAATATGCCACATATTTTAACAACTATTAAGCACCGTTTTGCTGAAAGACACTGAATGTAAGAAATACTCCATCTTTCTATACTAAATCTTTGCAAAGACCTTGAATTTTTTTTTTCATGTTTAAACTTTTATCTTGATGCTTGATCCTGGCACATAATAACAGTCAGGGCCATTGTTTCTGAAATAATATAGATTATAAAGGGAGGTAACTCAAGTATTGGGATTTGAATGGGAAAACTTTGCTGACTCCAGGCTACTATTAGTTTTGCACCCTGCCAGTGAGTAAAGTATGGATTAGACTTGCAGAAATACCCCCAACTGTGCTCATGCCTTGGGGAGGATTTAGATCAGACTGATTGTTCCATTAAGCTCCCAATCTGGTGAGAAGTCACACTAGTAATTTGCATCTTCAAAAAAGAATTAGCAGAGCTGTTGCTTTGAAGTTCAATTATCCATGTACATGTTTAAAGCAGAATATTGGAAATGCACTGTGCTGTTTGCACAGCTGCAGAGAGCTAAAGACATGGGATGTTTGCAGGTTTGCTACCGAGCTTTCCCTGCAGCCAGGGAAACACAGGGCTATTGGGAAGTCTGCAGAAAAGCTAAAACCATGGACAGGCACTGAAGAGAAGTGAAGCTCTGAAGAAAGTTTATAACTTCATTTGTGGACATTGAGGATAAATTCAACCAACCACTTATATTATGAGGTGCCAGCTGCAGCTCTATAGTTAAGGCTGAATTGAGCTTTGAATTTAGAGCAGGGGTTCAACTTTGTTATTTCTGTGGATGATGTAGTTTCCTTTTCTTACCCTGTCTCAAAATATACAGTACTTGCTCTTTGGGTACACAATGGATTTCCTACATGCTATAAAGTAAATCAAGCAGTTAAGAGAATTTAGATTTTGTTCAGACTACTTCTAATTTTTTTCACATTGTTATTACTATTAAAATTCAGTTATATAAAAATAGTTGAAAAACACTATGAAAATAATTAATCAATGTTTATACATTACTATGATCAACAGCTCATTTATACATATAGGGGTTATTTCGACATCAAAGCTTATGCGGTCTATCATCCCTCCTTGCCAGCACTACCAGCACAGTCCTCCAGGTTACAGCTTCCATGCTACAGTTCTCCAGCTCAAAGCAGGGCAACAGATATGCCGGCCCACCTCCTGACTCCCTGTCATGCTGGTGATCTCCTGCCTCCTGGCTGCTCAGGTGGGATTTGCTGCAAGGCTCTGTAAAACTCCCTGCACAGGCACAGCCCTGCACCTTCCCCAGAGGGCTGGGGTGGCTGGTGGCTGGTAGTTTGGCACTTTAAAGCCTTGTCCTATGGACCTGCCTCAGCACTCCATGTGGGAACACCCTGTGCTCCAGCCCAAGCAGTGCTAGCCCAAGCTGCAGCTCCCACCTGGCATGCCCCCAGGCACCACCTGAGGGTCTGGTAGCAAAGAGACCACTTGCAAAAGCATCTGAAAAATGCACTGATACTGGTCTGCTCACCTCATTGAGAGAGATCCCACAACTAAATGGGGCTTTAGAGAAGCCACATGGACTAGATTATCCATTATGATACAGTATACACTGTAAGAAAAATGAATATTAAAAAAATTGGCCCAGGTAAGCTGCAAAGCAAGCAAAGCTTGCTGCAAAAGCTTTGCTTTGCTGCAAAGCTGCAAAGCTGCAAAAGCAAGTGTCTATGCAAGGCACTTGATATTATTTTATGTCATTCATCCTTACATAACTGACACAATATTTCATGGACCACTCACTGCTTGCTGCCACTGTGCCACATGTTGGCTGCTGGTCATTTTTGCAGAGAACAGGAGGGATTGCTGCAAAAGAGATAGGCATGGCACATAATATTTATCTATGAGTGAGGAAGACATTTTGATATGACTTTTATATTTATTGCTAGTGACTAATCAAAGTTCCAGCTTGGCATCTGAGGATCAGCATTTCTAATTTGCTGGCTGCCTATCTCTTAATCAGATCACCATCTTAACATCAAAGATTCTGCAGCCTGTGGCATTTGTTATAGGAATATACTTCCTCAAAAACCTAAGAGAAACAGACAGATCTCATCGGAAAGAAACAAATACATTACAGATCTCATGTTATCAAAATTAAATGACTGCCTTTGAACATACTACTTTTCCTATAGCAAAGACAATTACAAAGGGAAATACAAGTGAGGAAGGTATTTTGAAATGCAGTAAGTAACTAAGAAAATTTCATGTCTGAAAATCAAGGGTCTTCCCTATAATTTCATGCATTGATGAATCTTGTGAAAAGGAACAGAATTCCTTAAGCTTACAATTGTACATGTAATTAACCACATCAAAATGATAACCCATAGGAATTCAATAGTTTGTCCCAAAACATCATCCTCTTGGATGTTGTGACAAATTATTTGTTAGAAAATAAGCTTAAAATGTTACAGTCAGATCTGTTCAGTTCACAGTGTGTTCAGATAGCTGTGTCTTCTCAAATGAAAAACCCCAGTGAAAGAGAAAACTATATTTATTTTATCGAAATACTACTGATCCTCAAAGAACTAAGTTTAAGGTTAATCAGATTTACTGCAGTTTATTACTTTTTATGCATGAATTATTGGAATAGCATCAAATCCTGGTGCAGTCAAACCCCTGAGTACACTGCAAATCAATATAAAAATTGATCCAGTCTTTTTCCACAGCACAAGTCTTCCTATTGGAGTGTAAATGCTATTCAACTTAAACTAAACCACTCAAAAAATTTTAACATTATAGCTGATTTCTGGCAACTGCTAGACACCTCTAGCCTGAGACCACACATTCCCTAACTGCACCACAGTCTCAATACACTGCTTTTCAGTGATTCATATTCTCATAATCTACAGAATCATTTATTGTCTCTCTGTATTTAGCACTGCAATAAATGATGTCTTTTCACCGTATTATAATTTCTTTAATATTCCATGGTGTTCACACTACTATTGGAAAAAATATTTTTCCATAGTTTTTAATATTAGAAGGAATTATGTCTAGCAAAGAAAACAAAGTGTAAGAAATAGCACTGCACCACATTATGCCCTGCTAGAATTTATGTTATTTTCCTTAGTTGTTTATGATTCACACACTATTTTCTGGTTACACAAATCATGTTTGTCAAACTTGCAATATTATTTTCCTGTGATAAAGAAACTTCACCTTGTGTTTTATTACTAACCAAAACCACATTGACAAAACAACTCAAACCACAGCTCTGTTTTAATAAAATGTTTGTATATTTAGTCTGGCAGAAAGGGGAAACAATGCCACCCTCCTGATTTGCTCACTTTCAATGTGAACAGTTTGAATTGTAAATACTGTTAAACATCAAAATAAGCCCCTAGTGAGAAAAGCCTCAGAGAACAAAGACTTTTGTCCCAAAATGTGCACAACCGGGAGTGGTAGCTATAAAGAGCCCAGTTCTAAGTTCAGAAATTAAAAGAGTGAACCTCAACTTGCAATTCCATCAGAAATTTTTCTGAGCCATCCCTATTCCCAACAGAAGGTGATTTCTGCAATACAGTATTTTAGATCTTCCCAATAAAATGTCTAATGAACATTGTAGGGGCCACAATTCCTACTGAAACAATAACTTCTCCTTCTGAAGTGGCTGTGCCAGGACTGCTCCAAGCCCGAGGAGCAGTTGGAGGGTGTTCATTGAATGGCAGGCACTGCTGTGGCAGGACAATGGGACAAGGGGACAGCCGGATGGGTGACAGCTTGAGTCATGGCCCATGTCTGCTTCCAAACACAGCAGGAGCAAAGAGGAGGCAGAAGAAATCACCAGGGCAGAAAAGTAGCTCTCAGAAGCCCAAAATGACCTTCATAGAAGAAGATAACCCTGAGATTAGCTCAGCTGGTTAGAGCATAGTGCTAATGACACCAAGGTCACAGGTTTGATCCCTGTATAGGCCATTGAGAGTTGATTTGGACTTGATGTTCCTTGTGGGTTCCAGCTCAGAATATTCTGTGAAATCTGTGAGGTAAGTCTGTTGTAACACCCACATGCACAGAGGGTGCGCTGTGGACACAGAAGTGGTTATGAACAGTACACATTACTCACAAGTGTCAGCAATAACCATTAAAATAAATACTCAGTAATATGTTGGAAATATCTAGAAAAAGTGCACGATTGAGTAAGGATAATTTCCCCATGTCAATACTAGAATATAAAGCTCTTTCTATTCCCAGTACCCTTAAAAAATTAATTGTTTTTTAACTCCTGAAAAGGAAAAAAGAAAAGAAAAACAAGAAAAAAAACTAAAAAAAATTATTCGCTTGGCAGCAATCTGGTAGCAGAGAGAATTTATTGACACTGAGCCAACAAAACCAAAACCTCCACATGCTCTGTTTGGTTCCTCACCCACCAGATTGTTTCAGGGAGGTGATGTGTGGAGGAGAATTATATCGTTTCATTGGGTATTATTATCTATAAAGTACTAGGTAGGCCCTGAGGTGTAACCTGTAAAAGGAAAAAGCATCTGCAGTAAAGAGCATGATGAACATAATTCTTTGTTTATTTACTATTTAGAAGTATTTTAAATCTTGTTTTTATTTCCAAGTCATCTCAGTTTGCAAATGAACAATGCATCATTATAACAGCTGCAGATAATATTAGAAGAAACGAATTGCAAGTACACTTTGCAGCACTGCACTGAATCATTGATGAGTGCTGGAGAATTGTTCTTCCCTTATTTTAAATGTGTACACATTACCAAATAAAATTAAAATATCATGTATTATTAACATTGTATTACAATACAGTGGGTAGGTTGCATAAAATCCAGAAAATGATAACCAGAAAAACTCTAAAGTTCAAATATTTTAATAAAGTTTGTAGGATTTAACTTGTTACCTGAAAAAAATTACAAAAATGAGGTATAGATACAGGATCTACCCTTGATCTCAGAAGGAATTTCATTATATCAATTGCTTTACAGAAGAAGCTCAGCTTTTGTATGACTTATTTTTTTGTGGTTTAATCATTGTAGGCTTCTCTAAATTAAATTAAATGTTCAGTTGTTTGGAAAAAGAAGCATAAATTATCACAAATACATTAGAAAGTATTTTTAATAAAATCCTGCTAGGCCCTATGAATGAATGGTGTTAAGGACTGTAAAAAGTCATTCTAAAATGAACTCTTGAACATCAGAGAAACATTCTCATGCTTAAATGCAAGCTCATAGATTTTTCTCTAACATGGGAGCATTATTCTGCAATGAAATGATGGAAATGCCATAATATGCCATAAACACAATTTAATACTTTTTTTTTTCATTAGCAGAGTGCAGGCACAAAGATAAACTTATTACAGCAGAACCATGGTGCTTTCAAAGTTAAGACTTGATAGCGTTTTCATTTCAAATTGGTTTATTCTGTGGTTTGTAACTTGATAAATTTGCCCCTGGACCACAACATGGTTCTCAAGAATGTCAAGAAGAGGTAGGGACCTCATTTAACAAATTACATTTAAGCATGTATTTTAAAAATAGTGGAAAACATTTTCCATGACTGAATCACGATGGCATGTGACAACCACTCAGGATGCACGGTAAGCTGATAGGGTGGTCAAAATCCATAGAGCAGGTTAAATATTACCTTTTCAGCAGCACAACAAGAGTTACCAATCTGTCCCTGAAAATCATCATCCCTGCCTGCAGGAGCTTTATTTTACCAGTAAGAGAAACAATTGGCATTGGGAAAACATGAATGATCATCCATGCTGAGACATGTGAGCAATCAAGGCACAAAAGGTTCTCCATTCTCTGAAGGGTCACCCATCTGCCAGTAATTCCTATCAGATGCCTGCTCACTAGCTATTGGGTAAGTCACAGGCTTTTGCTTTCTAGTGACTTGCCCAGGTTTCCACAGATGTTAAACCCCCAAAACCTCCAACCATCAGCCTACCTGCCAAAAAACAACTCATCTCTCTAAACTTTTTCTTTTCTCTTCCCTCCTCCTTCCAAAAGATATTTCTCTAAACTGGAAGCTTCAAGTCAACATCAGAGATTGGCAAATTAAGCCTTGTGTTGTTTTCTTTCTGGTTTATTCAAAGACAAGTAGGGGCCAGAAATGTTACTAAAATACATGTGCTAAGTGCATGATGGCTGTACGCTGGAGAACTAGGTTTTCCAGCTTGAATGTTGCATAGCTCTTTCCTGCTGTCCTGTAAGTGTGGGAAATCTCTTAATACACGCTAGAGTTGAAATGAAGATTTCTTTGCTTCAGAAGCAATCTTCCAATATGAAGCTTAATAGTTTTCAAAAATCCACAAACTATGATTTCAAGAAAGGGCTCTTCAGAGCCCATAATCTGTCACTTAAATTCTCAAATGAATAGCAGAGACTGTGCACAGAAAATCTACTGAACTCCCACTGCCAACTAAAAGCATTTGACACTTTATTTCTACAAATTTCTACAGCAAATCCCTCAGCTATGGTATAGTCTCCTGCAGAGACTATTTTATGGCCCGACAGGAGCTGGCTGGGCAGCCTCGGCACTGCGGCCAGCATGAACACCTCAGCGGGAAGAAGCAAGGCCACTCCATTAGGGAGAGCACTTCTTGCCATGTCTGTCCTCAGAGCACATGCTGGAAGGGGGAATTCAAGGCCTGCCTTTTCCACCACCCTTCTGAAATGAGATATAATCTCTGCTTTTATACTTTCATTCCTGGGAATCTTTCCAGGCTAATCTGTTCTGCACGGACTGTTTGGGCCGCCTGTGCCCCCGCTAAGTAAGCGATGAGGCACTCATTGCTTTCAATTCCTGCTGGCTGTGTCCAATGAGCTCATCAAGAGCTTGAGACAAATCCAAAACCTCAAGCTGAGCTCCTCAGCATGTTTGGAAGCCCTTCACTGTGTCTGTCCCACAGTAATGTATTTTCATAGCTCAGCACCCTATGCAATCATATTTCTCTGCATAAAGCCAAAAAAACTAAGCTTTTCAAGCTGAGTCTTGTAGGATCATCCCAGCATCAGCTCTTAACTGCCAGTGCACTGAGCCCAAATCCAAGTGTTTAGCCTAATATTAGACTGTTTCATCCAGATATAAGCACATTCACGAAGATGTGGGCAGTTAATACCTTTGAAAAAAAATGAACATTTTAAAGTTAAAATGCATTTGAAAACTTTGGCCCAAAGACAGAAAAAAGTAAAATTGCTATCAACAATTGAGAAGCCCAAGTCAGCTGTAGGTCTACTAAGCTAGCTCTACTAGCATCTGCTCAGACCTAAATACAAGTTTACAGTAATCAAAAAGAGATCCATCAGTACAAAAATAGCTATAAAATAAAATTAAAAACTTTTATAAGTAACACAACTTCTTATAAGCACTTAGAGAACTTCTTTGAGTTTACAAAATAATAAAGAACAACTCCATACATGTAAATGAAAATGTAAATCAGAATGTGATTTCTCTATGAAGAACGACCTTCAAAGCATAAACTACTCATTCTTATATGTAGTGCTTTCCAGACTGAATGTCCTGCTTAAAACATACTTCCCATATTTCCAGCTCTGTATTCCCCATCTATCCCCTTGTTCTTTCACATTTTATAATAATATGTTTCATGTATTTATCTCATTATTCTTCACTTAGTTCTATTTTATATAGTAAGACAGATACCAAGGTGTGAGAAATCTCTGCGACAGACTTCAGCCAAACCCTGAAAGGCACAGCTAAGCAGGCTACAGATTATGGAAATATGAAACCTAGTAAAGTACTAGATGCCTTTCAAAATGAATTTATGGCTCTTCTTGCCCACAGATGGAGCTTTCCTTGCAGTATTTTTCCTTACAATTCTCCTTCATGCTTCATGAAAGTGTTTCCAAACAGGGTAAACATGAGGCAAATGTCATGCTCAAAAGACAGTCTGGACACAGTTTTATGCATCCAGCATCCTTGTGCAAGTTTTCTAAGGACCTTGACAACAATATGCCTGCCCTAAGCCAGTGAGGCTCACCATCCAGCACTGTGTTGTTGGATATTGTTTGCCTGGCCCCAGCCTGCCTTTTTAACCACTACCATTTTTGCCTAGTTACTACCCTGGATTGGCTGTTTTAGTGGTGCACAACTATACCAAACTGAAAAACAGGAAGTAAAAACTATATCAGTCTATTGGTGGCACTGAGTAAATTAAGCCAGGCAGAATATACTTGGAGGTTTGCCAGAATACAAAATGTACTACAGATCTCATCCAAATGGCTAAGATCTTGGATGACAACTCAGGCTAAACTCCATTTAGAAAAGGAAACAAGACAGCTGCAAACTTATATCTGCAACTAAGGTGACCTTTAAAATAAAAATTTTGAAGAATAGGGGAAGAGAAAGATGGACTCAGATCTTTTTGCTGTTGCCTGCAATGTCCTGCTTCTTTGATACTAGCTGAGACGTGGAGACCAGGAGAACAGAGAAACAGAAACAAGAGCAATGCTCGCTTCTAACAGCTGCTTCTTTCCACTGAAAAGAGCAAGTTTCCAGAGAAGTAGGTTCCCCAAGGCAATAAACAGATTTTAATTACAGCCAGGGGAGACCAGACAAGGGACCAGGTCCTTTGCTACCAAAACTAATGCATAAGAATTAAATTGGCTGTTTTGGCTGAAAAACAAGTCGAACAGCAATGCGTTCTCATTACCTGGGTGACCACACTGGTCAATATCCAGCAAACCAAAATCACCTGCTGTTTTTATACATCTGTTTAAGCATTATAAGCAAGCCTATATTTGAGGGTTTTTTCCAGTTGTTTTAGGATTGTGTTAGGTGAAAGAAATTGAAACTCAGGAAAATGAAACAACTATTAAATCAAATTTTTGTTTTGAGGAAGTAAAGCTTTATGTGTTTCCTCTATGTTTAGTCTTTTCCATAAGAGTACCAGTAAATCAACATAAAGGAGAAATGCATTATTTTTTAACATTTCAAGAAAATTTAATGTGTATTATATAATTTTACTGTCTGCCATTAATGTTCAATGGTTTACTTATCTGCCAACTCAAACCAAGGTCTTCCACTGGCAGGACCTTGCATCTCCACTTCCCAAGCTTTGATTCATTAGGTTAACTCTGAGGCAAGGTACTAAAAGATGCAGAACACAACTATTACAGGGAGAAAAGAAATCCCTCAGTTCCTTCAAACCAAACTTTCACTTCTCTGGAGTCTCCCAAGTGCTTCAGAAGTACTTGTGGGCTGGGCAGGTGTGGCAGGTAGCAGGTGATTATACTAGGATGAAAAAAAGATCACTTACCATGATTTTGCTTTTAGATACCACAATGAACAATTGCTTTAATAGTTGATGAGTGTGAATCCTCCTATGATGCCTTCTTACAGAGTCCTGTAAAGCTGAGTACCTTATCTGATAAATGGACCCTTATGTCATTACTCAAAATGCACTCACACAGCTGTAGAACTGATTTCCTGATGTTCCCTCAGCCTTTGCCTAACAAATGTTCCTCCCAGACCTCTTCAGAAATAAATGAGCAATGAGAAACATCAGGACTCTGATACCTAAAGTCAAACTGCATGTAAATTGACAGTTTGTTTGTCTAAAAGGCTCTCAACTGCTGTAATTAGAAACTGTAATGTTATTACCAGCAGTGGAAATTTCTACTGCTCAGTCATAAATTGAGAGATTTGGTTATAATATCTCTTTGTAGGAGCATGAGTATGTAATAAGGGAATCAGTGAGTGATGGATTCAGTAGCCATCACCCCCAGCTCCCAAGCTGCTTTTTATCTAGCTGATATCAGCAAGTCCTGGCTGCACACCCATATTCAGCAAAACTCCACTTGATTGCTCATAGTGATCCTGATGAGCTACATTCAGGGAACAGGAGGTCAGAAAACAAATCCCTGTTACATAAATATAATCTATAAATATAGTCAATTTATACTTTTGTACACTGATCATATACTGCAATTTCCTGCATAGGATGGCGCAGCAAAAGGCTCAGTCTCAGAGAAAAGGCAGAAATCTATTTGCATTTATTTGAGTTTACATTGTTTCTTCAGTAAAATATTTGGAAAGCTTCCTTTTTGGTAGAGATTTTTTTGGTAATTTTTCATCTGATGTGCTTATCATGGTTTTTATGGAATACCACATATCCACTGGCCCCAGCCCGTAAAATGGGGAGGAGAATCAGAAAAAGGCAAAAACTGTGGGCTGAGATAAGAAAACAGTTTAATAATTAAAACAAAGTAAAAATATAATAATAATAACAAGAAGAATAATAATGGAGATTAAAAAAGAGAGAGAGGACTAAAACCCAAGAAACAGAAGTGACGGACAATACAATTGCTCACCACTCACTGACTGATGCCCAGCCTGGCCCCAAGCAGTGATCAGCAGCTCTCAGCCAACTCCCCCCAGTTTATATACTGAGCCACATGGTCAGTTGTACCTGAAGATGAACGTGACAACAGATGAGGTGACACATGCACTGATGACACATGCAGTAACACGTTATGGATTTGCACAGAGGCAGACAACAGAAAACGAAAAAATGTTGGGAGACCTCTGTGTTTCTGGCATTACTCACTCCACCTGGATCCTGCTGACACAGAAACAGAAGTGTACAGGCAAAACAGCAAAATACAACTGTCATTGTGACAACAGCACTAAATACAAGAGCAGGGCTCCAAAAGGACCACTCTGACATGTGCCTGTGCCAGAGCTTCCTGAGTCTCACGGCTGTCTGTGCCAGGAGAGCCAGGAGGACACTGCTGCCCAGACTAGGAGGTTTCTCCCTGCTTTTAGAAAGTTTCACATTTCTCCTCACCTGTACCTCTGCACTGAAACTAGCACTTATGTCCAACAATACAGGATCTGCCAGAACTTCACAGTTCCACCCCTGCCACAGGGAGACAAGAGCCTAGGTGTTGAAAAGTGCAAGGCAAAGCTGCCTATTTGTCTATGATATATTCTAAACCAAACGCTAAACTCCAAATCAACGTCAAACAATGAGGAAGATGAAATGCTTAAACACTGCCAAAGTGTAAAACTCAGCAGAGGAATGGCATTCTAGAGAAATGGAAAATTTTTGAAGATAGGTTAACGTATGCTGCAAAGCTCTTTATGCCATCTAGAAATAAGAGCAATAAAAGACGAATATGGAAGAGTGAATAAGTTTGAAAAGTAATCAAGAACAAGAAATTGGCAAATGAAAACAAAAGATGTCATCTGTTACAAAGAATGAATGGAAATCACATCTATCTCATACTCAAGGAATAAGAAATGGCAAACTGAAAGCCAATTCTGACAATGCACTGTCCTGGAAGAGGGCTATGCCAGGACATCCTAAAGCTTCTGGGAGACAAAGCTGATAAAATTCACATGGTAATTCTAGTCTCCATCTGGCAAGTGAAAGAGCCTTTTCCTGTTCCAGGGCTAACCACTAGCTACATGAGCTTGTAGCCTCTTGTAACAACTGAGTCTGTAAGGAAGAATGATACCAATACAACAATACAAATATGCAATACTCATCAGCAACTAAGACCATGGCCCAACTTCCCTCAGCATCCTGTCCTGCTGAAGACATTTGGTGTCCTTTTTTACCCAAGTAGGAGGGAGCATGATTGTGTATCTCAGCTCTAGCTACAAAACAGCAGTGACAGGGGAAGGTAAAGCTGTCCTGTGTCCTCCTCACAGCTATTGCAAAAGCTGTGTTTGATAATGGTCTGTGTGCACAGGCTGGAGTAGGGGCAAGAGCAGAGGAGAGATGTACAGGAGAGGAAGAACTGCATTTGCATTAGGTGGCCTATATTTTGAGGTCTAATTCAAAGCCTGATCACAGTGGGTTATGGGTTGCCTCTGAAAGCAGGAGGACACAAGGTGGCTGAAGAGCAGTGATGATGATTGGGATTTTCCTGTTGTCTCACATACATCTTTGCTGATTTTTTTTTAGTAGCTCCATACAAGACATTTACTTTGGAAAGGGCCATTTGTCATATCTAGAATGCTGCTCCCAAATACCACATGCATTTGAAACAATTAACAAACATATGGTCCAATTTGCAAATGATAAAAAGATATAAGAACAGTGTCACCCTCTCCTCCTTCCCACCTCCACCTGGAGTTAGACAAACCAGAATCAACAGGAGCAGTATCTAGTCCTTCCCTGACCAGTTTTCTTTCCTGTTATATTGCAGGAGGTATGATACAGACATCTTGGCTTTCCGATTAGTTTTTGACTCATCACAAACTCAGGCCATATCTGTGCCCATAAACGTGACTGTCAGACCACTCCCTGTGGGACCTGCAGTGTCATGAATTAACCTTATATGATCTCTTTGCTTTACCAGCTGTATAGGAAATTCTCATTCACAGTCTATAAAGTCACTACACATTATATCCTTTAAAATTTCACTTGTATTCAGATTATCTCATATTTTTTAGCAAATTTTTCTCACCACCTCTTCATTTTTTTCTGAAACAACCTCATTTTCTGCTCTTGCTCTACTCCCATTAAAATAATTGGTACCACACCACATTTTTTTATTTTTATATTCATATCTGCATCTGAAAAAGCAATTTTATGTTGGCAAAGGCCTAAGTCCAATCCACTTCCTGGTTATTACACAATGTGACATAGCAATATGTAACATGTACTAAGAAATACAAATGCCAGAAGCAGAGTGAGAAAGTGAAGACAGAGCACAGAGCCATATAACAAAAGGAGCAGGTATACTGAAGGCCAGTGAGAATGAAGAAGTTTTAGTACTGTTCCCTTTTGTGTTGACAGCTATGCTTCTCAGTAATATTCTCTCCAACTCAAACCACAATCATAGTGAAGTAAGTGGTACGTTTGAAAATCAAAACACAGACTTGTGATCAAGCAGGTCATAAAGACATTCATAAGTGGCCAAACTCTTGTGGTATCTTCTACCCTACAGTGCTCAAGACTTGTAGCTAATGGTTCTTCCATTGAGCCCGTAGAGGTGACTCTTCCCCACAACTACAAGAAGCTTTTAGTTTCAGTTTTACAGCAGTACACGGGTAGAAGTGAGTTTACAATCCAAAGTTTCAAAAGAAATGACATCCATGAGAGAGATTTGCTTAACCTCTATATGCAGATCACCAGATTCCTGGAGAAAAATTTAATTTTATTAACTGTATTAAAATGAAGTATACAGTCTTTTAACTTCAATATGCAGGGAAACCAAGTCATCAGGCAGAAAATAAAAAGCAGCAGCATAGTGCCCAATGCCATAGGATTATCATCTTCTCTTAATCTGACAAAGAACTAAAGATCAAACATCTCACAATTATCTGTTCTTCTAAGCAAAATGTTAATTGACTGAAATATACACACTATCAGCAGGCAGCATTCCCATGGGAGACCCAGGATGACAGACTTCTGCCACATCAAGTCCTTACTCACTTGGTTTCTTTCCTGAAAAGATGCAGCGTAGTAAATCTCTCACCCTCTAATTGACAAAAAATAGTTTGTTTAGTCTTTCTATTCCCCCTCTTTTGGGCTGATTTTCATGGTCTTCGAGAGTGACTCCACAGAATAAACATAATACAATACCAGTGGCATTCTCTGTTTCTCCCTGGAAGATTATATGCTCCAAGCTTACATCCTTATAATGTTTTTTCTAAGTTCTCAGGGAAAAAAAAGGGTATTAATCTCTACAAAGATCTACCAGCTTGTCTTGACAAGGTGGTAAAGTATTGCCAAAAGGCAGGGGTCTTATCTTCTTCCTGATGTTTCCTACTAGGATTAGCTTCAAGTCTCCTGTCTTCAACAAGAGCCAAAGGGCATTTTCTCTTGTTTTGCCAAATAAGCACTTTTTTTCTCATCACATCAGACTTAATTTTAGAATATTTGAATAGACTATCTTTGTCAGTTGCTACTGTATAAATTGAGGTTGCTAAGGAAAGAACAGAAGCTGCTTTTCCTTAAGCAACAGTAGCAAATGAGGATGAAACAGCAGATGATTTCTTAGCAGTAACATCAGACTAAGAGCAGCAGTTCTCTTTTACTGCAGTATTTCAAAAACATAGAAATGCCATTCACTAAAGCATTAATATTATATGTTAGAAAAATAATGCAAATCTACCTCAAATTGGCATACATGCTAATGAGCGTAAGAAGGCTTTTCCCCTGCTTCTGAAATTCATCCCCTTCTCATTTTGTAGCTCTAGTTTTTCTTTTAAAGTTGTAGACATGTTTACTCCCATTTTTAGGATTGTTTGCCTACTTCAGAGCAATCCTAGGAATTCACAACTCAAGGATCTAGCATTTAGAACCACATTAAAGACTGTCAGCAGGGCTACAAGTTCCCCGTAGCTGCAGAAAGTATGTATTTAGGTACAACACTGGTATTTAGGGAGAGATTTGTCAGAAAAAGGATTTGGTTTCTTATATTTATTTATTTTGCTCTGAACATTTTCAGATGAGAACACTGGCGCAAAGACTTTGGTTTTGAGGACTAAAGCTCTTTACTGGAGCTTCTACTGAAGTCCCCATCTTAGAGGATGGATTCAGTAATTTCACATTTGGAGATTAGCATTGTGCTCATTCTAAATCACTTTCAGAGCCCAAGAGCAGTTCTCTGCACCCAGTCTACTAATACAGCCACTGGCACATGCACAATTTAGAGACAGATGATTATTTTGCTGATGTGACCACTTCAGGAAGCTGACTGCTGCACACTGTTCTGGCTGTAGTCACTAGGGGAAGATACTACAACAGCAGAGCTACTCTGAAGGGGAAAAAAAAGGCTTGGGACTTGTTCACACAGGGGACAACTCAGGACGGTTTATCTGAATTAGCTAGAGATTTACTGTGGATTAGTTAGAATCATAAAACCTCTGAGGGTATACTTTTGCTCAGAATTAAATTGTTCTAATTCAATTAGATTAACCTACTTCCAAATGTTTTACACAGCTAGCGACAACAAACCAGACTAGAAGGCACGTAAGGGTATCTAAAACAGTCTGTGGATGAACACAGTCACGCTCCCCTTATGCCATGTGAATATTACATCTCACAGCAAAATGTAGTATCAAGAGCTGACAACTGGAATAGAAGAAATTGAGTTCAAGGACGTGATAGGCAGAGAACTGGATGTTATCATCATCTTCAGAAAAAATGCAGTTGGAGCCCAGGCACTAGCCAGTTATAGTGCTTCCAGCTAGAATGATCATCAAACATGCCTGGATTGTGATATCATTTCAGGCAAGTGGAAGTTAAGCATCTTGGAAGCCTTAATGACAGCTAGCTTACCACCAGCTTGTCTGCGAGAGCATTGAGCAGACATGGGGGACAAGTTTCATGCAGGATATGCTGTCCTTCCTAGGATTCTCTAAAGAGAAAAAACAAGCTCCAGTATTGAGCAGGGAACCAAGCACCTAATCCTTTGTGCTAGAAGTGTACTAGGGCTTTATGATAAGGCAGCTTGGTATCAACAGCAAGCCCATTAGAGTCATACCTTAACATGGCAACTTGGCGAGTGCTGAGGAAACAACCAGCCTTATCACAGTCACACCAGGGGTTCCAATTCCCACTCTGGCAGGGATATTTTTGGGGTGTTCACAGTGTCTTCTTCCCCGAACATCAGGTCAAACCTGGAAACTCTAAGAAGCTTTTTCAGCCATCCTCGCATAGGAGAGAATGACAAAAAGGCAACACTGTTTTAGGGAAAGTCCCTAGTGGCCAATAGCAAGTGTAAAGCTTTCACACCCTAGGCATGCAGCAGAAGTTCAAGCAAGTAGAGAGACTGTAAAGATTTCCTTTACTTTCCTTTGTGGAAGCCCCTGAAAACCAAAAGGCCTAGAAAGTGGAGGGGAAGGCCAAAAGCTGGAACCAAACTTGGTCTTCATTTAGCTTTCCACTTGTCCGAAAGAGAACCAGGCAGCTGCTGGCTCCAGCTGCAGTCCTGCTTGTAGTACACTTCAGGGTGAGGACATGGCATCTTGCCTGATCTGTCCAGTATCTCAAAGGTGCTTGAGGGGAGAACAAAAGTGTTCATGCTGGTGTACAGCAGGAAAATCCGGTGTGTTGGGGTTGAGTCAGCTGTCAGAGGCAGAGATGGCTAAAAATGCTTTTGATGTGCTTGGAGGGAGGTGCTTCAGGGCTGAGAGGTCTGGAGGTCTGCTCGCTTTTCTGTCTGCAAATGCTCCTGAGTGTCCCCAAGGCCAAGGCTGTGCAAATGGCCAGCGATGTATTAGATCAAAATAGACCCAGTTTATCTGCTCCTAAAATGTAATGCACTCTGCTTTCTGATGGCAAGCCTCAGAAATACCAGAATTAGACTTCAGAAGAGTATAAAAAGCTCCCTGCTAACCTAATGTGCAAATGGACTGTAGCACTTACTGTGATCTTGGGCAGCAACAAAATTAGAAGGCAACAGCAAACATGAAAGAAAATTGCAGTTGAAAAATACCAACATTATCCTCTTTTAATACATATTGTTAAAATGAACGTTTTTAAAAGCTGAAGAGATAGGAGCCTGGGTGCTATCACCGTATGTCTTATGCAGTTCATGATTATTAACAAACAGCAGAATACATATAAAAGAGTCTGCAATGGTATGGATATGAGCCCAGCTGGTGTCCCCATATGCCTTACAAATTCCATTTTTAGGAACACAGTGGCATATAACATTAGAGATGCTTCTTAAACATCTCATTTATAAATAGAGCAGAGCTATTTTACTGAAGTACAGACAGAAAAGGTCTACAAGAACAATAAAATCAGCTGCATTCAAAACCACTGAAATGGTTCAACCACACTGTTTCCAGTAGGAACCACTCTGCACCAGAATATTCCCTGAATGAGGAATGATGCTTGTCATAGGTTCATCACTGGGATTTTTTTAAAAGCAACCACCAAAAGACATTTTAGTCAGAAAATGCCAACTTACTTTTGTTTTGGCAAAACGTTCCTCCTGAAAGGTTTTTCGGGTCCAGAATGGAAGAAGGAAGGCCCAAGCTTCAGGGCAGTGGAGAGTTACAGCTGTGACTGAGCAAATTCTTGCCACTTGTGAAAATTAATCAAAGTAGGGTCTGGAGCCTGGCTGGTCCACATCCTGGGGAGAGTCCTTCACCAACAGGTTGTGGGGACTCTGCAATACAGCTCCTCTTCCAATGCTTTTCAATTTCAGCAGAACCGCCTCTAAGGGAAGGTAGTTAACTGTGGGGATTCCTGGCTCATTGTGAAAATATATCAACAAATGCATTTGACAAAAAATCATAATTTTGTTATAGGTACACTATCAACCAAAATATATCTAAAGCAGATATCTAAAAAACATACACTACATATGAATGAAAAATTATTTTATTTAAAAATACATTATACAGCAGAGTGTCTCTCTTTTTGTTTTCTCACTGCTGGTTCACAGAGATAGTATGATAAATTTAACCCAAATATTTGACTGGGAAAGATCCTGAGAAAGAGACCAGTTACAAGCTGATGATATACAGTACACTGAAAAAGAGTCATCTCTTTTAACATAAAAGAATCTCTTCGTAATCTTATAAATCAGATATAAAAAATGCAGGTTTGCTACCATGCAAAAACGAGTGAAGATTTCATTTAAATCTGCACACAGAGAAATCATTAGTACCTTGGACCCTAACTACCTGGACTAAGAGAAGGGTGAGTGTGCCTAACACGGTGATACAAACTTTGGATCTACTACGATTTTGTAAACACAGCTGATAGTCTAATAAAGGTGGATTTTCAATCACCTAAGTATTGTAGTTGTAGCTAAGGACTCTATTCTAAGATTTTTCTCCCCATTGATATATTTCTTCACTCTCTTAATTCTCAGCTTAGCACAATGACTTTGTGACAGATGCTCTATTGCACTGAAAGACGACTTGGCCTTGCCCTGTTTGCCAAGCGCTCTTTAGGTAGTTGAATTTTAGTGAAAGCAGAGGTTAAAACAAAAAGTAAAAAGCAGGCATTACCTGATGACTATGTGGGAATGCATTAAAATTCATCATCGAAAAAAATATACCCGCTTCTACATCCTTATGTTTCAAACATACTCTAACAATGATTAACGTACAGGAAATACATTGAATTGTGGAAAATTTAAGGCCTAAAATGCTCAACAGCCTGCACTGAACAATAGTATTCTCAGTGTTTCTGTAGTGCTAGCATTTTATCAGCTGTTGCCAAAGGAAAACTTTCCAGCACACATTAAGAATGTCGTCAGCATCTACAATATTCCAATCCATTTGGTGCTCAATTTTTATAGGACAACTTCACTACGTATTGTCAGTACGACTGTCTTTTAAAGGGGAGACTTAATCTGATTAGTCACAGCAATAACAGAGCTATGATAACATCGCCTGATGTTGAAGAAAAATCAATTCATCAACACCACACAGACTGGCAGAGGATTTTCTTTTTTCCCCCAAGAACAAGCGCCTGAAACACAAACAGAGATAGAAAGCTTTGTAGAAAATCTGCCTGTCCTGGTCACTTAGGTTGAAGAAAATTAATGAAGCCATTTTGGCTTTACCGTGTGTTTTCCATGAAAATGGAGAGTAGAAATTCAGATGCACTTTTCTCACTAAGCCAGTGACCCTCTTCTTACCTTAGCACCCATTCTCCCAGCATAGTATCAGGGAGTACAACAAACATGAGAAGATGCAGGCTTTCTTAAATAACTCATTTAAATAACTTATGAATAGCATGGTTTCCATCAGATATGCTAAGCTAAGAACAGAGCCCTTAACCTTTCATGGGATATCATTAGTAATAAAGAATATATCAATGATCAAACTTGCTATATTATTTTCATTTCTTTTAACCTAGATACATATATATCATTCAAGACATTCAAGAACTACAAAACAACAATTCAACTACAATTATGTCAGGAAAATATCCAAATAAATAAACCTTTAATTATGATACAATACTTATTACAGTAAAAATTGGCATTTTTTTCTCTTCAAAAGCAGAAGCACCAGTCTTACATGTAACATATTGTTTGAATGATATCTTACATGAAATACAGCGTAATACAATGTGCAAACAGCATCTTCATACAGAACATAATATTTGTCTAGTTTTTATACACTGAAATTGCCTCAAATGGAAACAAGTTCATGCTCAATTAAAAATGTAGATTTTAAAAATCAAAGTTAAATCAGAATACAAAGTACTGTTGGAATAGGTACATGAACCATTAAAAACAATGAGAAGCCAAAATAGAGGGTATTATAATTAGTGCTCAGTTTGTCCCATTCCATCATAAAAGTAAACAGTTAATATTTTTGCTAGAAAGTAAAGTGACCTTCTAATATTTAAGAATTCTTCAAAATGTTGGTATCATTTTAATGATGTAAAAATCAAGTCAGAAATAGGACTTTTAAAAATTTCTTATTTTTGATACACTGCAAATATCATGTGTGGGCTGTGAAAAGAGATGAAGTCCAATGGAGTGAATATACATCAGCGTCAACATCATGTGACTTCTGCAAAGGCCGTGATGTGGTTCTACAAGTTAAAGGAAAAACAAACAGATAAAAACCACAAAACCACACAGATAGACAGCAGTCACCATTGTGAAAATTTTTGCCTCTTGAGCTTTAAGGGCAGCCTTGTACTTGGAGGTTGTTGCAGGACAATATCTTATTTACAATAATTACAATATTTTATTGTAAATAAAACTGGTTTTCACTGCAGTGCTCTCACTCACTCTCAAGACAATTCTTTGTTAACCGCTGAAAGACTGGATAGGGAAGTATGCTGAACAAAGTTATTAGGTGTGACAGTTCTACAATATTTTAGTTTCAAATGTTTTGGATTTTTTTTTAATGAAGTAACAACGTGAATAATTGAGTTAGCTGTACCTTTATTGCTACATTATTCATTATTTAAAATAAAATTCCTAGAAATTAAAATGACCGTTTCTGACAGATTATCGTTTTCTATTTCAGTGTAAATAAAATTCTAATGTTAATTTTTTAAAGAATAATTTCTCCCCCTGAGCTTGATGGCACTGAATCAAGTAGCAAAATGCTACAATCAAATTGCATTTGTCAGTTGAGAACCATATTAAAAATTTCTTTTTCAGAATCACTACAGTGTCCTCTTCACTTGCTGTGTAAGAACATTTTCCTCTTTCTGTCAATGGGACGATTCTTATGAACACAAAGATGTGTATCAGAATGTGAATATACTATGTGTGACTCTACACAGTAAAACTGCAGCATCCCAAAGAGCTTTGCTACTTTTTCATACTCTAACCCAAGCAAGTGACTCTGCAAACATTCGACAAGTAAAGTCTCAACTGCACAGTGCTATGCAGGATCCAAAGGAAATGTACGTTCCCTTGAGGCACACACAGTACACTTGACTGCCACCATTTTTTATAAAACATGCAATGCATAAAATTAATCAAGGGAATCTTTATGTTAGGCCATGTGTTTGCTCCCCAGCACAAAAATGCACACAGGGTAAAATACCAAGCAAAGCACTGCAGATTTTTCTCATCACTTTGCCTCCTGGAGCAGACTAAAGTCAGAAGAGAGGAGGTGTAAGCTGAAGAGGATGAGTTATGTAGATAACTTGGAGAGAGTGGGACCTCTTGTTTTTTACTTAAGGGAAGTCCTTCAGAAAATCTTTTTATCACACAGCACAAAAAGTGACGGAGAGAAACAGTGGACACCACCTAAGTTTATATTTCTCAGTTCTTCTTTAAATTGTCAGAATATTTGTCTATCAGTCCGTGCAGGGGAAAGCAGGCAGGCATCTTTGATTTGCACAATAAAGGAAATCAGAAATACCCTGACTGGGAGCATTGGAGAGCTGCCCCTTATCCCCCCTCTCCAAGTCAGGCTGTCAGCTTTGCTCTCACTCTCACTGTGCTGTAACTGTACTGTGTCCAGGAGAAAAAGCTGTCTTCCACCTCCCCTACAACATGCCTTTTAGCTCTAGCAATGTTCTTGCTGCATTTTATGACAGCTTTCATAAGAGAATACTACCAAATAGTAAGCATCTATATACAAGCATCTATACAAGTTCTTCTCCAAAACAGAATAAGTATATTTTAAAAGAATAGTAATTATTAAACCATAGGCAGAATTTTTAAAGAAGCATTAGAAAAACAAGTGTGCCACTTTCAGTGAAAATGTTTTCAGTAAACAATATTAAAAAATGCCATTGCTTGCAGATTTTAATACTGCAGAAGAAATGCAAAATTAGATTTCCTAATTAGAAAACAAAAATTAAGAATTCAAAGCATTTTGGTTGGTTGGCCATCTTTTGTTTTCAGTACATAAAAGATGATATAGCAGGTAAACTCAATGACTCTGGAGTTGCTGTGAGGCTATTATGACATTTTCTTCATAGTATTTATTTTTCTTTTTCTTTGGACCTGAAAAGTCATCCTGTCAACTTAAACTATCATCAGTCTAAAATTATTCACTTTGTTAATAAGTAAGATGGTCTAAAAACAAGGAATTGGAGGGGAAAAAATTTCCTCTTTATTTTAATCAATTCTTTCAAGTCCTGCTTTGTGCCATCCCTTTCCCTAAGTGACACACATTTGCCTGTGATGCAGAGAACCAACTGCTCCCTAGTAAAGGACTGTCAATTCATTTCCAATGGACTCAGAAGGGTGATGCATAACTAGGTCAAAATTAATCACTTGCTGATGGCAAGAATCACTGATACAGATTCATGCAACTGTCTGGTTATTCATGCTTTTTCACGTTATTCTCAGGCAAAACTACAAATAAGCCTTGCTGAGACTCAGCAGAAAAAAATTAAACGGCGTCCCTCCTTGAATAACTGCATTTAAACTCTCTTAATTCTGCTTAGGTCACAAAGTTCAGTGTGAGATACTAACTACTGTCAGCAAACAGATGCACACAGATGCAGGAGACAAGCGAAAAACATGCACAAGACCTCAGCTTCTCCAACTCCATGGGAAATTATTTTCCCTACAGTACTCAAAAGAATTAGAAATGCTGAGGGTCTGCTCAGTGGCAGCAGTTTCACAGACAGGCCCACCAGTATTTGTACTATCCATTCTAAATAGACAGTATCAGCTTGGTGAGCAAGGCATGCATCATCACCACGCTCTCACACCACTAACAAAAAAGGGAAAGCTAAAGGCTAAGCCTTGAGTGCAGGTTCCTTGGGGAAATGATCCACACCTGTATATCTTCTGTTAAGTTTTAATTAATTTCTGTTCATAAGCAATGCTATAATGTTAAAGCATTGAAAAAATACATTAAAACGTCTTGTGATTTCCAGTTTTCAACATATATTATATATACTGAACTTTTTTTTTGTTCTGTTATCATCAATTCAGTTAGAAATATTCAGAAACAGTCATCATCCAAAAATTTTTCATTTTTGACAACAGGAATTTGTAAAACTGTTTGTAGTCCTTGTTAAAAGAAACAGAAAAATACTATGGTAGTAGTTCAGGCAAATCATAATTTATCAAACAATAATAATACTGTTATCGTACAATTCTCGGAGTGCGCAGAGTATATTTTACGCTTTTACTAGACAATCACATTTTTAAAGGAAAAAAAATGCATTCAAGTGAAATTCCCCATTTCAAACGTTGCAGACCTGCACAGAACGCTGCTGCCACGCTGCATCTGCCTGGGTTCTCACACACGCTCACTCAGGTGCGCTCTCGCGCACATACGTTTATTGCCTTATGCGAAGCTGTTCAAAACGGTCTGTTCCCGATATCCAGGAGAAGAACCTAATGATGCGAGCTTTGAGGGAGTTTCGCTGCAAAGGATCTTCTTGATTGTTACTAATACCTTGATTCTGTAACATCTACAACATGCATGGTTGGGGAGGTCACACTGAATACATTGTTCCACTTCCCATATTTAAATATTATTTTATTTAAACGTTAGACGTGGTGATCATAGTTTGCATTCAAACAGAAATAATTCTTGTACAATGCCCTAGAAGCTGATTTAAGCAGAAGAGTAGGATAGAAATGCAAATTCAGCTGCCTGACATTGAAACAAAATTGCTTACGGTTTTTTATGAGCTGACTCTCCCATGTATGCGTTGAGGTGTGTGAAACAATGTTGTATTATGTCTCCTTTAAAAGACTGTATTATCACGGAGAACCATTATGCCAACAGAAATTTGAAAACTGCCTATAAGCTAATGTAAGCACATGGGCTCTCCTCAAACTTACCTGGAGAAACTATGTATGGATACCTACGTATACTTTTGGACATCAAGCACTACAGTATTTGGATATTTATCAACTAAAACATTTTGAAGCAACAGAAATAGACACAAACCATCTTCCCCATTTGCTCATAGCACAATGAGCTAAAACATTTTTGTGTTTTGCTTTTAGCTGTGAACTCAGTGAGAGGTGTTCAGTCTCCCTAGAGAGCTGCAGGGATCAGACCAGACTCCCTAGGCCATGCTGCCATGTGATCACAAGGGCACATAATAAATACTATCAGAACTCATTGCAATATCTACACTTACTACTGTTAAAAGGTTTTATCACCGCTACCTTTGGCACATACACAATAGAAAAAGAATTATAGTGCCAAACTCAACAAGATTTCTGGGACAATTAACCCTGATAGTAGCAACTGGTACGATGGGCAACAGCAATGTCACATATTATGAGAGGAATTCCAAATAATTATAACCATTAAAAGTTGGAAATAGCAGAAAAAGAGAGCACCTAATCTATCTCTTTCTAGTTCAGTCATGCTGGATAGACAGTCCTATGGGGGAAGTGCAAGAAACCACTTTGTAACAGGGAACAGGGACTGTGTTTTGGAACAAGGTTTGGGCACTGCTGACAGAAGTGGCAGTATAAAGGAACACCAAGCAGAACTTGGGGAATTAATGCACTTTAGCTGTCAAACAGAGCACTGCAAAGAACCCTCTGTGCAAATAAGTAACACTGAATAGCTACAGAAAGAACTGATTATCCGACACAGTAATTATCTCATCCCACAGGAGATGAACCATAGCACATCTCCTAACCAAACACTTCCTCCTAAAACCTTCTCTCTCACTATTCTATCTACTGCCTCAGTTAGTCCTAAAATGGTCCATGTTGCTTGATTTTTTCAAAGCTAGAATACTTATTTAAAAAAAAAAAAATCAAAAACCTCAAACCAAAAAAACCCTTAAAAACAGGTTAGGAGAATCAGAAGCTACTACAAGACATGCATGGAGCCCTCTGTGAGCCCCAGCCAATTTCAGGTGACTTTTGCATAAAATAACGTCAGACTCCCCTGAAACAGTGAAAACACAGTCTGTGACTGCACGGGATGAAGCTGAGCTTTTAAACTCTTCCAGGTAACACCAAGAATATCCCCATTTCTCAGTAAGTCTTGCAAAAGAACAGGAGTCTGTAACCTTGACTGTGGCAGAATGAGAGCTTACTCTTTGCAGGAGAATGCCAGCTAACTGAAACACAAATTATCTTGTAAGAGATGAACAAGATCAGAGATAGGAGAGAAGAAGAGGCAGATGGGTGAGTGATGAGGTTTCTTGGCTTCCATTCTTTTCATTAATTCTGAATATGATTGTAGTTAAGGTAAAAGCACTAAGTCTGCACTGCTGAGCCAGCTCTGGCAAGGATTCCTCAAGGAGACACTCTGCAACTATGGCTTGAATGCATGAGGAGTGGGTACCCGTGCAGAACAGCTTAATCATCTGCATGCACCACAATTAAACAGAAGTGTCATGCAAACAGTTATCTAACCTTGTCATTAACGAGCAGCAGTTCAATTCAGAACATTACAAGTACACTTATTCCTATTTAAGTGCACTTCAAATGTAGCTCAACCTCCACCAGAATTCAGACAGTGGCAGGACGGTGAGCATGCCAAGAGCATTCATTCTCCATAGAGAAAGCACTGGAATAGCAAGTAGCAGATCTGGAAACAGAAAAGTAACGTGCTTCCAGGTCTGTGTGATGCACCCTATGCTTATTCATTTGGGGGTGAATTTGTAACAAAATAGCAATGAGTGAGGTCGTACTTGGTGGGCATTTCTAAAGAAGTTGTTCTTTAAAATAGGATCTTTGAATTGCTTGCTCCCAGATACCTATATAGTTATTATTTTGAAACACCATTCACAATTGCATTGCTTCATGCTTGCGCTGCCTTAGCCTTTGATAACTTCAGACAATTAGGATTTGTGCTACTCTTAGTAGCTAATTTCTGACAGTAAACTGTCTTTAATATTGGCACAGGAGCTTGCAGACTGAAAATAAGGAAATACAGTTTTAAAATAAACCAAATGTAAATCTATGTGCATTCAGAATGTTGAACTAGAACAGTCCTAACTGAAACGTAGTGAAAATCAACTCACACATACCCAGGCAAAGGCAAATAGCACACAAATTATTTAGTATCGCTCTGTCTTCAGTGGAGAACAAAGGATGTAAAATAGGAAGGGAGTTAAAAAACAAAGACTAAGTTAATAATGTTTGTAGTGATGGTAATTAATTGAGATTAACTAACTTAATTTAGACCTTAGTTCCCCGTAAGTATTATTCTTAGTGCCTTTTTTTAAACAGGGTCTGTCTTCTATCTAAAACTTTGGATTAAGCATTTAATAAAAAAACCCAAAAAATAAAAATAAAAATATAAATAAAAATAAAAATAAATCCACAGAAACTCAAAATCTAAAGCACTCACATGTAAATAACTTTTTCATGAACTATTTGCTAATTCAAATTTAAAGTTTCTGAGAGTGGAAACAGAAGAAAGCATTTCCCAACAATTAGCAAAGTCTCTACATTATTGTCCTCACATTCCATCCTCTCTGTCTGGAAAGGAGAAAGGTTTTGCAACACAGACAAAGATGAACTATACACTGAGATCTCACCAAGTGTTAGCACCCTGCAGACAGTCTCCAATTCAGTTATCTAGAGAGAAGTTCCATGCCGGCAAACAGCTGCTGTCTACTGCCCCAGGAATACGAGCTCAGAATGAAAGAAGTTTGTTCATATCAGAGTCCTGGGCAGTTCACAAATAGTTTTTGCCACAGCATCTCGAACTAGGCCAAGTCTCAGGAAAAGAACATTATTCATCATGAGTGACAGGTTTATTAGCTATGATGGCTTTCGAGCCACAGAAATGGTTGCTATTGCAGGAGAGCCTAGCATGTAAATAAGACATGCTCTTATTAGCGTGGTATGTCCTAGGCCAACTGACATCTTGTTTTGTTTTGACATTTTACAGAAAGTTTACTGAATGGATTATTTTGAAGATACACACTCATCATGTAAATACTTGTTCAAGCAAATGAGACTCTGACCTCCTTATGACAAGATATCAGCAGAAGTAGCTTAGACACATTTGGTTCAAAAAGGCATGTTGGACCATTCTGAAAAGAAATCTTCTTTCCCTTCAAGGAAAGGAATGAAACGTCCAGGGCCAGCAGAAATTCTTACTAAAGGACAACTTCCATCACTTCCAAGTGGCTAAGACAGGTTGGGAAGTGATTAAAAAAAATTTCTTCTTAAAAGAATGCCATAGAAAAGTACTTTTAGTGCCCTGTCCATTGTGGAATTCTTTACTATCTATTTCACTACTTGTTTGCTCACAAAATTGTTCAGACATAATCTTACCTAACACATAGTACACCATCATCTTCAAAAAACAAAAACGGTTATCACAGTAAACTAAAATAAATTTTAAAACACATTTTGTGATACTTACTCAAGCAAAAAGTTTTGGCTTGAAAATTATCACTAGCATGCCCTTGTCCAAAATCCTATTTGTTTTGACAAGAGATCATGGGGTTTGTGCAGTTACTATAAGACCCATGTTACTCTCACTTCCAAGTGGGTACCCTGTCCTGGGGTTAGCATGTGTCTGACGATAAAAGCACCACAGCTGATCCAGAAGGGACTGGATGCTCTATACTAGCCTGAGGACATATCACAAAGAAATAGGACAAATGCCACCTGTACCTGAATTGCATAACTCCTTGGGCCCAGGGGTTAGATTTTCTTTCCAAGCACTTCAAGTTCTGTGGACTCTCAGACAGTGTTAATCAAATTTACTTCAGGACCACAAGGGAAGAGGCCTCAGATCTACTACTCATCCTGATTCCATGGACTTGGCAGCAGCTACAGCAGTAAACTGGACAGATATAGAGCCATTGTCCTCATAGGCAACATAAAGAGCCTCCCATGGAGTGTCACTGAATTTATTCTTCCCTTCTTTTTCCTTCACTGGCATGTCTCCTTATTTTAAATCTGATTACCTCGGCACTCTTGTTAAGATAGTGTGGTATCATCCTTCCAGGAAAGCTACATTTCATTTCATTGTTTTTAAAAAAGTCAGACATTACCTTTTCTAAAGGGCTTTCTACTCGGGGTATGCTGATCATGGGCATCTGGGCCAGATTATCCATATGAGAATGCTCATGTTCTGGCTGACGTCCTCTGAAGTTATTTACCACACAAACAACCTAGAAGGGATTAGAAGATAAACAGAATAGCTAAAGAACAACTTATTTTTTTGAACTTTGATCCTGACATTCATAATTAGGCAGAAATGACACCAGCTTTAGTCACAGCTTTACAGTAGAAACACTGAAATGTGAAGTTCATGTTTTACAGAAAATCCTTAATTAATATTTCAAGACAAAAGACTTTCAACCAATTTATTGTTACATACATCATTTGGGAACTAAAAAAACCCTCTTATATAAAGAAAATCCTTTATAAAGAAAATCCATTACTCAATCTGAATAATAGAACACTAAGGCACGAACCCCGCTACAGAACACCAATTATCAGTGTCATGAAGAGATGTCCAGAGCACGTGCAGCAGCACATGGCATTAACCTTAAACTCCTATGAAGGCCAGTACCCTCTAAGTTTTGATCAGCAAAGACTTCTTCAAATGGAGAGTGAGAAAGGGAACAAGGCAAGGACCATCCCCAAGTCTAAATGCAACTCTAAATCTGGTCAGGGCAGCAGTGGTTCTCCCACAGGGACTTAGGAATGTGATATACACCAGTTTGTTTGTGTTTCTACTAATTCAGATGCTCAGCTGAGTAGCAATGTTTGCCAACTGTATTTTCTTCAAAACACAACTAAATTTGATATCATGTTACTCAAAGGAGTTTATGCAATATACATCAGAAAATACAAGAAAAAGTGTGGGACAGATTTCTTCTCTATTCTTTTCTATTACTTTAGGGGAATGAACAGAATGTAAAAACTTAAACATGAACAACCAAGTATAACTCCTGGACACCTTGTGTGGAAGGGAACATTTGGAAATGCAAGCAGGTATATTTTAAAAGAGACCTGCAACTGTCCTTGCATTTCTCAGAGGATAGAAAATACCCATCGTACCCATCCCTGGGAGGGTTCTCAGTCAAGCCAAGTCTTCAGATTCAAGATCTTGAGACCAAGAAAAAAAAACCTCAAAAGTGTTTTCAAGGAGGAAAAAAATCAAAGGTGTACTTAGAACTATTACAAGCAGCCAGGCAGACAAACTTGCAGGCAATAAACAGCAGTGACTGTTCTATTCTATAGCCTCGCACTGCAGATATTAGTGGAGCTGATTAATAGATCAGAAATAGCTTTCTGACACACACACTAGTCATTGGGAACTGTGGTTAACAATCAGGTTTTGGAACACAGTTCCAGAAAAGGAAAAGGCTAAACAAAGATAGTGGGGTTTTTTTATAGAGAATAACACAAAATTTCAATGTAAACCCAAATCAACATGAAAGGAATTCATTAGGGTTACTTTAAAGTCAGAAAAACAAATGCTACCTATTCTCTGACCAGTGTAGGTATCACTACATCAAATTTAATACTTTATACATGAAATCATAACTATATGTTTTTCTGAGGCATATATAATTCCTTAAAGTGGGCCTTGATGCAAAGATGACTGCTTGAAATGCTATAGTCTGGTTTATATGGAAGTCAAAAGAGATCACACGATCAGTCCTTTCATGACTTCACATTTGTGAGAGTATCTAAATATAACAAAGGAAACTGATAACTAATTAAAAACCCTAAAATTAGCAACACATCTTTTGTCATTTAGTGGTCTGATTTTATTTTTTTTTTTTAGAGATGCAAACTTAAACATTGATTTTTTTCAAACAGAAGTTACACAGATACACACTTACCAAGAAGACTGCTATAGATATTCCGATTACAAATCCTGCTATTACATCTGACCAGTGATTTCGATACTCTGCTACTCTGTTGATTCCAGTAAGGAAAGCCAAGCACATTAAACCCAAACATAGAACAGGTTTTGCAAGCCTTGTTCCTCTGGCTTTCACTGTATTGGTGATATACATCTGAAAATTAGAAAGGAAGAAAGTGTAAGATTGATGGATCTCTTCCACTAATTAGTGAATAAAAACTACATTTTGTTTGAATAGACTCTGTGTATTTGATGCCTTTTTTTTTTTTTGGAAGGGGAGGTGGTAAAGAAATTAGGAAATAGAGCACTAGATAAAGTCACCACGCTCTTTTGCTGGGGAAATAGAAATAGAAGCAGACCATACAGCAAAATTACATTTTATATGAACCTGAAAAGCCCACAGAAAACCAGGTAAATTAGATAATCCTATCGTATTACTCCCAATCTATGTATTTATTTATTTTTATAAAGGTAAAAAGACTGATTTTCCACTGTGCAGTGCTGACAGCTACAGAAAAAGATCTTTACTCTGAAAGGGGTTACATAAAGACCTTATTTTTATTAGCAAATGCCTTTTTTCCATTTACACCACTACTTCATGTGACTAATTTAGTGATTTGTCAAAAATCAGTGAAAAGGTGAAAGAAAAGTGTCAAACAGCAGTGAAAATTAAACTAAATGTCAGCATTTACTTTTATAAATAATGTGTAATGGTTTCAACCAGTGCTGAACTAATACAACTCTGTACTTCACACAAATCAATCTAAATGCAGCAAGTTTTATGCATCAGACTGTGAGAAATCCATTTGCCCTGCTTGCAGTCTGACTCTCCCTGTGCAATACTACTGAATTAAAAGCACTGCTTGATGACAGAGAAGCTCTTCTGCCCTAAAGTGCATTAGTGACTACTAGGTTTAAGCCAGCACTCTCCAAGCTCTGATGGGCCAATGGAAAAAATGAATATAAAATATTTTAATATCCTTTCTCTTGAACCTTGGCATTAAGACTGCTTGAAAGACTTCTCCACTCTCCACATTCCAAAAAAAAAATATATATATATATACTTCAACCGATAAGATTTTTGAGGAAGAAGTTTCTAATTTCTCCAATTAAACCCCTGAAATTCTTAAATCTTCAAATTTTAAACAGAGTTCAAGTTTTTTGATGGAGGAATGCAAGTATTTCCTATGGAGCTGCACTAGAGAATCCAAGTGTGTAATGCCATCACTTTGAACTGCAAAGGGAAACAGATGAATCTCTATTGAAGAACCAGTACCATGTTTCTGGGCAACAAATGGTTGGGGTTTTTTCTGTACTAACTGAAACTTCAGTGGAATTTACTGTGTAATCAGTTAATGAAGTGCTTCAATAATCCAGTCAAGAACTGGTTTAGAAAGTGTGGATAAATTAACTGATAAAGTAGTGGACAGAATTTCTTCAAAAAGAGCAATATCTGACAATAATTTTGTCCAAAACACTGAAGAAAGATCCACGGTTTAGAGAATGAAACAAAGCTTAATCTTAAAATCACATCAGAGTACTGCAACACAAATCTTCAGTGTACTTTATATGATGAACAGCAAACAAGTAGCAAGCTTTCCACTAATTCAGACAGAGTAAAGGTTTGCAAAAAGAGGTTTGGGATGTATCTCCAGGCCACATGTCTCCTCTCTTCTTCCTAGACCATTTCAGAAACAGTGTTTCTCCCTTTGCTGACTATCCTTTTATCTTAGCTTCTTATATTTTGCAGGCTATCTTCAGTGAGTTACTCTTACCATGCAGAAGGCTGGACAACAGCAATTTCCAGCTTTTTAGCCCCACTGGTTTTCTACGAGCTACAAACAGAGTAATGCACAATGAATTAACTCAGCAACCCTCTATTTTAGTGAGTCTCATTGTAGTCCTGAATACTACCACCATTATCCACATTCACACTACATGTTAGGACATCTGGTGATAGCAAAAATATTTGAATATTTTGAATACACAGTAAGAACAGCTTGGGTGAAGTTGACAAGGAAGTTGTCAGGAAACTACCCTGCATGTAATTCTGTATTGTGGCATATTAAATTGAAATTACTACTGAGAAGGAAAAACCTGCTTATTTCAGTAACCTATAACACCTGGTCATCACTCAAGAAGAATATCTCCATTTTTATTAGGACAAAACACATAATACAAATGACTGATTCTGCAGTACTTCAGTCAAACTTCAACATTTTTAATATAAAGCTAAACCAAAAAGTGCTCTGCAAAAAATTCTCAAAATCTTCCCACAACAAAGCATGTCCTTCAAATTCCTACTCAGACAGAAACAACCACATGCTGTGGTTCAACACATTCACGTTGTGCCTCACATGAGTAGTAATGACCTCCATTTGTGAAGTCCCTTCCTATATGTGCAATCAAGATTGTCATGCCCAGTTCATTACTCAAAATAACCTGAGGGTTCTGACAGCATAGGTACTATTTCTGTCTTTTCTTTAAATAACAGGAACCACTGATGTTAAGAATAGCATTATATTAAAATATTAAGAATCAATAGAAACAAGGTAAACTTTTCCTGAAACAATGTAATGAAAAGTCTGTATATATGCAAAACTATATAGCAAATGTAGTCTCTTTCCAAGCCAGGATTCACAGATAATCCATTTTAAAACTTGACCTCTTGCAGCTCTAGAACAATATGTTAACACAGTCCACTCAGTCAAAGATCTGATTTGCATTAAGAAAAAAATATCATTAGGCTGTTGTTTTCTTCTTAATTCTGGTGGAAAAGTTATAAACCAGCACAGTTAGTAATTGACAAAGAATAAACATCTTGAAAAGATGACAGGATTTTTCTTCTCTTACTTTTAATAAATATTAATGCAATATCAACAAAGGAAAATAGCTCAGTGATTTTAAAACATTAGTAAGAATGAACAACAATATAATTTTTTACATGGGTAAAGATGTTTACTGAACAACTTCATCTCAGTTCCTTTTAAAGAAAAAAAACTGGGAGATGAGGAATCTAATTAAAGCAAACTTTTAAATTAGTCAACAGCAAGACCAGCAGCAGAGATTTTGTATGTAAGGTAGAGTAGTTAGAATTAACTTAGGAGGTTGCACATTCTTCTGCAACATTAGATCAGTGGTGAATCTTCTCTTGAAGAACCTCTGCTACTGCTTTTCCTTCTTCCTGAAATAAGATTTTAGTATTAAAAGATATAAAGGTGACACCAGCACACAGTGTCAGTCATACAAGGAGGTGGATTGTTACCTGATCATACAATATAACAATATTTACTAGATTTTCAGAAAAACCGCAAATATTGACCTTCAGTCTTAGAGATACTGGAAGTGAAACTGTCAGAGAATGTTGTAAATTGAAAGAAAAACTTTAAATGAAGTGGGTTTGAAAAACATGCATTTCAAAGATCAAAGTCAAAGCAAGCTACCTGTTTCTGACATGACTGGCTCAGAGCATAGTGTAAGGAATAATCATAGCATTGACACTCAGCTTGTGCTGGGAAATATTTCAAAAGTGTTGTGTTGCAAGTCCTATGTGAAATATGTCCCAAATCTAGTGTAAACAAAATCATTCCAAAACACATAATTTTATGTTTAGTGTGGGACAAAGCAGACTCCTGGGCTATGCTGGAAGCTCTTCCTAGGCATCTTTCAGCTGTCTTTAGGCCCACCCACATAAACATCTGCGCACACAAACACACATGGAACAGGACCCAGACTCCCCTTTTAGTTTCAGAGGAGCTAGATATCAGCCTGGGTGCACCAGCCAGGAGAGAGGATACTTTTCCTAGCTGATTTCATCAACCTGGGGCCCAGGTATGCAGTAAGAAGATTCCCTTCATTCCTCCCTGAAGCAGACAGTCTGGGGGACTGGCCAGTCCATTAGTGGGCAGTGAACAATGACTCATGAAGCAGAATGAGGAAGGAATCACAGTACACGCACCTATCTCAGGCAGCACTTCAAATATAAATTATTTCATGGTTTCTTTTGCTTTTACAGTATGTTATCATTAAAGAAATAATACTGAACTATTCAAGTAATAGAAGAAATGTTATAAATGGTCCAAAGGAACTTTCAATATTCATCATACTTACTAGAACAGGGACACTTGGAGATCAAAAAGCGGAAAAAGTAGTGGGCTGTAGTAGTCTATAACCAGGTTCAATGTTTAGTTAGAATCCTGATTGACAATCTAAAACCTCTTCAGCTTCTTCTGTTAATAATTATTTCTAGAGCAAACCACAGTCATATTCTCAAATCATCTGTGTCCTTCTGCAACTACCCACTGAAGATCTTTTTTAGTATTTCTGAAGCCTCCTCCAGCTTTCTCCATATGTTTTGCACTTATTACTGATGACCCCAGACAAAAACTGGCTTTCAAAGTCAGGGGTCTGGGTTGGCAAAAGGAAAAGAAAGCTCTAGAAATTCTGAACCTTACTATTCGTTTTACCACTACAAGCTCCCCACAGTTGTAACTGTAAACAACTGGAGAAGGAAAGAGGTATCTTTCACTGTACCAGGAATACAGAGGTTGTTATCTTGAGCAACTGAATTGTCATGAAGAGCTGACTGGCATGAAATATCTGTAAGTCTTTAGATAAATAGCGTGATCAAACTGTAATGTTATTTTATTATTCAGCCTGAAAATAACCAACACACTCAACATATGAAGCCCATGATGTTTGTGGTACAATCAGGATTGAGGGACACTTTTACTTGCTGCACCAGATACCAAAAAGAAATTCCACATTCCTAACATTGCCCCTGAAAGACAGCCCAAAGAATCCTTTAATTCTTTCATTTCCTAAAAAAATGGACAAAGTTGACTCAATAAGGTGGCTCTGCTACTACTTTTCCTCCTAAACACTCCTGAAAGTCCATCAGAGGCCTATCATGCCTCAATCAGCTTCCCGTTTAGCTGGAGCCAAACAGGCACTTCAAGACAAAGCACAGGTGAAACTAGACCTACAGCTAACAATTGGATCAAGGAAGGACACTGAGGAGAATGTCACCATGTTGCCAGCACTGTGACCCCGACTGCCTTGCTGTCTTTTCCCAGTGACTTACAAACACACTAAACTGTAAAAATGATGCAGCAGAATGTCAGGAGCAAGAACCTTGCAGGAAAGACGATCATAGGTCAAACAAAAGCTCTGCAGAGAAGAAGAAACTCTTTGCAAGCTTTACGTGTTAGTCCTGTCTGAGGCTGTAGATGAGGCCAAGGACTCACAGTACAAAGCAACAAAAGCTGCCTACAGACTTAAGGGCTACGTTATCAAGACATTAAGCCTGTTCCTCTATTATTACAAATCCAAAGGAAGTCTGAAATGTATGTGGTAACACCAAGTTCAGACACTTCCCTAGAGACTGGTTGGCTGCCACCTGCTCTTGTCCAATGTAGTAAGAACAACAACAACAAAAAAGCAAAATTTTAGAGAATTAAAATTTGTCTTGAACTACAACTAGCAATAACTAGTCCCCTAGGTCTGAAGTACCAAAGGATGACTGGTAGTCACAAGTCTTATATTTAAATCTATGGGAATAGGCTGACTAAATCTTCATATATCACTTTGAAATCCTACCAAAAAAAAGGACTCGTGACTTCTCATTTCTGTGTCTCAGTTGTAGAAAAAAACCCAAGTATGTGCATACTTGGCTGCTTCAAAACATCCCTCTACTTGTCCAGGCTGTGTCAACTTACACATAGCAAAAGCTAGCTTATACAATTCTATTCTATTTGATAAAGTTGCAGTGTTTGCCTTAATACCTATGTTAGCAAATGTTGTTCCAGCTGAGAAAGGTGAATTGCAATGCTCATAAGAAATGAAAGTAAAAATAAACAAACAAAAGATCTCAGATGAGTTGAGCAGACACCTAAGGAAAAACGCAGGTGGTAGCCAGCTCGGTTAGAGATTTCAGAACAGATTTACAGTAGTTCATTTGGAATACACTGGTATACTGGGAAAAATAAACCTGAAAGTCTGAAGAAGACAGGTAATGCATTATTGAGAGCATGTTTGGAGCAGGGTAGAGAAAGCATCTAACCACTGTGCTGCCTTTCAACACTTCCATTGCTAAGTCCTTCTTGAAAGAAAGTAATGGAGGAAAACATTTACAGAGAGGTCTAAATATTAGCAATACAACTGTTTGAAAAAGACTGTACTTTCAAGCAGGAGGGGAATTCTGGGTTACCATAGCAGCCACCCACTCTCAAAATTGGGGAAGGGGGAAAAAAGAAGAGTCAAGAACTTAGATGAAAAAAGAAGCTATTGTTAACCAGACAATATGCTAGGTGATAAGAACGTGGTTGCACCTCAATGGAACGAGGTAAAGCACAGGCTTTGTTTCTAAACGGGTTGACCGGTTAAATCACACAAGTCTGACAGTGAAATCACACAAGTCTGATGGCATTTACTTCATCCCTTCAGAGAGCAAGGACTCAGATCAGCTTGTTGTGTGTTTCTTGTCTTTAAGGTGGTTTTGTTTTGTGCACAGTTGGTTAAAATATCCAGGGAGGATTCTGTAATAATCTCTCCCTCTCTCCCAAATTCCTGTTAACCAAAAAGAAAGTACATTTTGTACCAGAGATTATATGCTAATGAAATATTGAGTAATATATGGAGGTCTTTATGTCCATGCTCTCAATAACTGTTGTAACATGGTTCAAAGACTAGGCTACTGTTTTAAATCTTCTACTCCAGTGAACAGTGATGAGAAAATTGTTATTTAGGGCCAACTATCTTGACAAACATCATGTCAGCATAAGGACATGACCTCAAATATTGGAACATGGCAAATTTCTCCCCCCCCCAGTGTGTAATAAACAGTATTTTTAGCTTCAATCATGCAGTAGGATAAAAAAAAAAAAAAACAAAACCAAACAAACAACTGCCAACATTGTACCATTGCATCAAGGAGCTACTATAAGAACTCAGAAGTCCTAAGAGTAGCTTATAGTGCTTCAGTTAAATCATGAGTGTCATGCATCATGCAGCAATACAGTAGTAACATAGAATATATTTATTTCTGCAGGTACTGAAAGAGTACATAGTCATGAAATGGATCACAGCAGTTTTAATTTTTGATATCACTAACTGCATATTGACCAGAGGCAAGGTTTGCATAAAGTATTCCTTGCTCATGTCAAAAGCCACTGATACTAGGCATTAAAAACTTTACTAATGTCTACTTTTTGTTTTTAAAATGTATTAATCTGATTTTCCTTCCTGCTTTGCAGTAGCTGAACAGTTGGTTTCCTTTAGTTACGGTGACTCATGGCAGCAGTGGAAATTCAACTTTACAGATGGATGAGAAAAATAGGAGCAATTAAAATAAAAATTCTGAGTATTTTCTAAAATAGCTTGCACCAAATTTAGAGGTATGTTTCAGTGAAGCAAAACCTTAGATATCTCCCCAAATAAAGACAATACTATCAGGAGACTTACAGTTGCCTCAAGTTAGAATAGAATATTATTGATCATCTCTTATTTGCAGATAACACTTGCCTGTACTAACTGTTAATTCACATCTCTTAAATGACATTGCTCACAAGCAACTTTTGGTAAATGTTACCATCAGTGCTGCAGATTTAATCAACTGGTTCTAAACTCATATGCAGAAGCACAGAGTTGACACACTGCCTGTGGATGGGGTGGGATCTTTGCCACGTTGGCAAATATCAGTTTCCAGATCAATCAGGAATTAAATTGGGTCATTCAGTATATGTTCAAAAGCAATACACACTCACACAATTACATCTAAATGTGTGTACACACACACATACATATATACAACATACATGTATAGGCAGGCCACTGTTCAAATACTGAGGGAATTAAAGGGATGAGTCCTGCAATGTTCAGAGGTACACACAAACACACTTGTTTGGTTTCCCACTGATACTATGAGGGCGGTCCTGGGCCCATCCGGAGGGCTACAATGGACTGATTACCAGCTCAGGTCAGGTCAGAGACTCCCACAGGCATGTGCTGGGGACAGTACATGAACAAGATTTGCCCCTGCTTAAGACTAGAACGATATGCACTCCAAACTAAGCCAGTGAATACTTCACAGAATTACATGAGTGAGATTCATAGGTCACTCTTCCTCTGCCCTGCCTCTCCTCAGCCTGTACAAGAGCTCTGATGCCAGGCAGTAAACATCAGTTTTTATCCCAGCCCTGTTCATCATTCCCTGTAACAGAAAGGAGAGAGGGGGAAAAAAGGGTGGATTGTCTTGTAGCCCAACTCATTGCATAATAGCCAAACAGACTTTGCAGGAACAGTGAGGTACCTGTAAATGCCAATCCTTGTACCAAAAGACATGCACAGATCTCAGGAAACCTGCAGAGATCAGATGCATATATACGCCCACCCTTCTGCTTCACCTCACCAAAGAATATGGCCATGTGCAACTCTACTGATCTGTACTGGGTTAAAATGTGGAAAGGAACCACTATCAGTCAGAGGCAGTCAGTTCCTACCCTTATTCTTTACCACCCAACAAACTATTGTCCTACAAGCTCTGGAAGTAGGGAAAAAGTAAACCAAGAAACTGTTTATCCTAAATCTGTAACCCTTTATGGACAATTTGCCCTCCCTCAGCCTTGGCTTTCAAGGCTCAGAAACCACTACACCTTGTCAGAATTAAGTCCAATGAATCACATTCTTAAAGGCCTCACAGTAAGTCACAGAAGCTGTACATACACAAAATCAGTCAACAGTTGCCTTATCTTCTGCCCATTCCTCCCTCCTCCCCCTCACAGTGTGAGCCATTTGCTCTCAACAACATAGTGACATTAAATAGTACAATATACTTACAGCCAGATACATAGCTGCATATACGCTTAGTGCTGCTTCTTTGGATGGGAATGTCTTTCTGGCTTTCATGATAAGGTCTGGATTTCCAGTACAGGCATGAACGCTACTGATGAACTGTGTATACTGTTTACATCCCAGTGCTGTATAGTTGGGTTTACAAAGTGCAAGAAAATGGGGTGCAAGATTCCCTGTTACTACTTGTCCAGCATTTACAAAGATGTCCGTAGCAAACAGTCCAAATGCGTAAATTCCTAAAGATGGAAACAAAGAGTTAAATTTCCTGACAATTTCACCAAAGGGCAACATATTATATTATTTATCAAAGCAATATACCAGCTTCTTCCATTCAAGAACATGAAAAATCCTTACATGTACTGTACCCTAAAGATCATGGCTCATGCTGGAGATGTTACTTTCCGACACAACTGCAGCAGCAACACTGCAATGTACCCACACACCTGATGTCTCTCCATCTTCCATAGGAGCACGTTCACCTCTTTGCAAGTGGCCTACTTTCCTAGGCCCCCTAGCCATGCATGTTCCCTGTTTGAGGTAGGTAGCTATACTGGTACATAAATTTTGCCTACGTTCATTAAACATGGTGAAACAACTGAAGCACATTCTTCACCCTATAAATCTCCTTGAGAACCAAGGAAGCTAGGCACTGATGGAGAAGTAACTTGAAAAGTTGTAACACATACTGGACAAACATTTTCTTTTCCCTTGCAGCTGTAAAGAAATTAAAATACTGAATAATTCAACATTGCCATTCACAAGTTGTTTTCATCTGCCTGCTACTGGGTAAATCCCTATGCATGGCATATTAATCACAGTATCAACAGAGCAAGATAAAGACCTATATATTTGAGGAGCTACTTATGCTAAAGAGTTTTTTTAATCAGACATATCAGCAAAACATTAAGCACATGTACTCATTCATTAGAATGTAAATGCATGTATCTGATTACTTAAAAGAAAACAGATTTCTGCTTTTCTGAAGTCCCTCTCTATCCTTTTGTAAATAGAAAATGAGCTCTGGAAGAACATGCAAACACAGCACTCTGACCAGAAGGCAAAGCCAGTAGGTGCTTGTTCAAATTTCACCTGAGCTATAGATTCCCTCTTGTATTTCCACAGGCAAATCACCTTACCTCTCCCATACTCCAATTCACTCCAATATAAAGCAAGTTTTGGCAAATCCCAACTTCATGGGGCACCATGAGGACTCTACCAGATGAACACCACAGCAGCCACAATTTCACAGAAACGTGCATTTCTAAAGGTCAGGGTTTTTTTCTCAGCAAAGCCAGAGAATCAAGGATGATTTCTGGGATCTGGCTGGTCAGCAATGTCACACTAATGTTAATTCACCCTGGGATGCTAGACTCTGGTGAGCAGCAGACTGTGCCTAGCCAAGTCGCTTCACAGAAGGGCCCTTTCAGCAAGTCCCGAGGGTGTGCATTGCCCACATGTAGGTGGACACATCAGTTTGTGTGAGCACAATGGGTAGCGATGCCTCATCTGGTAGAACAGCACAGAGCCTTTTGTTCATCCCTGCCCTTCCTCACAATTTTTCTCTTTGCTACTGCGAAAAAAGGAGGGCCCACCTAGTAGGAAGGAAACTCAGGCACTGATTATACCCAAAGCAACCGGAGTGGGAGGAGCGCCTTACCATCACTCCCCACCTCCTTCAGACCTATGCACGACAGTGTCATCTCTAATGACTTTTTGCACTCAGTGTGACAGCAGCAATCGCCCTCTCAGAAGGCAGGCACGGCTGTTACACAAACACTGCAAATACAGACACAGCTGCACATGCCTTCCCTCCCCCTGTGACTGGGGCACGCAGCAGGATTAGCTGCCCCAAGGCTTCATTCCTCCAGCTGTTTCTCTTAGATACAACCACGAGAGAGAGAGAAGCAAACAATGGAACTGAGCCCTGCTATGGCATCCCTGCACGCATTAAGAAGCAGCATCTGGGAATATTTAACACACATTTTGAGTGGTGAGACTTCTCCTTCCAAACACGTTTAGAGCAAACTAAGTAGAAAAGATGACTCCTCATATCTACGGAAGTCAATGGGAGAGTTTCAGCCCAAATCAGTGTAGCATGGATTTACTACAGTTTTCTACTAGAGACTATAACACAATATCCAGACTAAGAAAGCACCTAAATTTGCTTGGTTTCAAATACACAATTGTATCCCAATGTCAACTTTGGCATGTGTGTGTGTACTGTCATCCACAGATATGGCACAAGGATATCTCCTTTCTTCATTTCACCCCACTCCAGGCCTGTTGATTATTTCCCCCCACCTTGTGATCTCATTTTTTTCTAGTTTTACAGCTGTTTCTGCAACTATTTTTTAATCCAAACATCCAAGAAGCTTCATTTGCTACCTAAAAGGAACACTGAACCTGAATTAAGACTACACACAAAATGTTGTACGGTTATCTGAGTATTTTCCCCAGGTCAAAATTAAGACATAATTGATCACTCTCACCATTCAGATAATGAAAGCAGTAATTTTGCTCATACCAAGGAATCTGATGGTCCTGCGCACCAGTGGATTTATATAACAACAGTCTCCAGTTAATATTGTTTTTTCTTGGTTTTCAAAATCCTTTGTAGCTAACTGTAGACAAAAGACTGCAGTTTCTCCAACGATAATCTTAGGGAAGGAGAAAAAAGGGGAGAGAAACGGTACATCAGATTACAGCAAGTAAAATACACTAATATTACAGAGACAGCCATCTCATCTTAAAGAAACAAGACCAAATCAGCACAAAAGACAACATAAGTAAATCAAGTTCTGTACATTAATCTTCTTATGAGGGAAGTATGTCTTATGGCTTGATTTACTTTATTTGCCTTAAAAGAGAATAAATTACTACAACCAGGATTTGGAGTCGACATAACATAACCTAGTTTTCAGGATGAGGGGAAAGAGAAAGAAAGAAATCTATTAGTTCAAGAACAACAGATCACATAATGCAGAAGATTTGCACCACAGTAAAGGCCTAATCCTGAAAGACACTGAACATTTCAGTTTTCACACAGCTTTCACTGGCACTCAGCACTTCACAGGGTTGAGCTTTAAATTTTGCACCACAGCAGGTGAAAATTAAAAAAAAGAAAAAAAATCTTAACAGAACTCCTTTTCGCATCAGAAGTTTGGTTTGCCAGGAGGCACTTGACAGGGTTTGATTCTTATTTTGCCAGTTAAGTTTATCAAGTCTGGCTTCCTCATGCTTGAACAAAGTGTCACCACTGATATTTTAACACTGTTTCACATTCATTACACCAAAATGAATAAAGTTCTCGTGTCTATATATCATTTACATTATGGTTGGCAAAAAATAAACAAAAATCAAAAAATGAGAAAAATATGTATTTTAAATGTAAAATATCGCCTACACGTTGTGTATTTACCTATACAGCAAAGCATGGCCTTTAATTTATTCAAACAGTTATGACATTGAGACTTAATAGCAAAAGCCTAGCCTTAAGCAGGTACCTATCTAAACCTACTATACTGAAGTGTTATGGCACGTAGCACAGGCATAATCAAAAAGTAAAGCAGAAGGGTCAAATACTGACCACTGTATTCCAAATCTGATTCATTGTGGGAATTATAGGCAAAGCTCTTCTACTCTTCTATATGAAAAGCTGTACCTTATTGAGGTACATCACACTTTAATAAACAGGAATGAAGATCAGCAAACTGAAGTCGTAATACCACACAAATACAAGAAACAAGGCCATTAAATCTGATTCACTGCCTAGGTTTTCCTAAACCTTTCACCTAAGAGGAAAGTACAAACCTTTTAATACATCACAAAAGGTCTGAACAGTTCTACACACAGCACTGGTTACAAAAAACCCCACAACTATGGACACCGACTCACATTTACATTTTGTTTTCAGGAAGAATGCAATTAATGACCTTACTTAGCTGTGTGTAGATCTACACAGATAACCCTGGGGCTGAATTGTGACACACAGGAGAAAAGTGCTTCTTACAAATAATGTGACACAAGTAACAAAAATAACTGTGGTGGCAAGTGTGTAAAAAGCAAGATTCGGTTTGTCACCAAAACAGTCATTATCTATTACTTTAGACTGACTTCAGATCCTAGTGGAATTTTTACATCAAACAGAAATTTCAATACCTGAACTAACAAGTATCCTCTCTCTATTTTGATGCAAGCAAATTTTCAGCCTACTGAAGTAGAATTCCTTCATCTATAATTAGCAAATGATCAGTATACATGAAAAGTAACTCAACCTTGAATTCAAGGCCATCCAAATTATGACAATCCAATGAATTCTTGAAAAAAACATAAAAATAAAAAAAACAGTTTTAATATGATTCATAAAGGTGAGAACTGAAACAATATTATTTTCTGAGTCACAGTAACGCCTTTCTTTCCTCTCATCAAGGACTAGGCAACCTGAACACAGTCAGATTCTGCATTTAACCAATTCTTTTTGCCAAACTCAATAAATTTCAGTAAAATTTTCACAGATTTTGAAACTCCAGGAAAAAGCAGAATTCAGCACAAGGGAAGCATCTGTGATATACAGCGCTCAACCTTTTGCAAGAACACCAAGAGAAAGAATGCCAGCAAGCTCAACTCTCCAGCTCTGAGCACAGACTGAATCTGCTGATCTAAGAATAAAGGCCTTCTTGCATGGTAGGGAAGTTGGGGTTAACGAAAGGCAGAACTGCTCACTCACTTATAGGAAAGGATATCCTCATTTTCAGCAACCTGTCTTCATTGGCTGCATCTAGATCCTTACTGCTGCCAACAATTTTTCCTTGTTACATTTCCCATCTTTGATGGTGACCTGGATGAAGAAAACCCTCTGTTCTGAGAATAGCAGGGAGCAGTGTTTGTTCTTAGCTGAATGAAAATACTCTTAGAGTGGGCACGTATATGTAAGGGTCAGAAGGACGCAGAACCTGGTTAAAGACAAAATTTTTGCTATAGCAGGTCTAGTGCTCTACTGTCAGAAGTAATCAGAGTGGGATATGCCACTGAGCACACAAGGCATTCGTCTCTATGCTTCTGTGGCTTCATTTTGACAGAATCCTTCTAGAATTTGGCAATAAATACAGGTCCTTTATTTTTCTGTACTGGCAGCTCAGCTAAAGCTGTTCTCCTTCCTCCATCCTTCAGCACAAGCACTGCTCATCTCAATAATCAGCCTATTGATGTTTCAGAAATGGAAAGAAAATCTTTTTCAATCTCAGCAAATCCCATGAGAGATTCTGTTTCTCAGTGCAATTCTTTCTCCTTCTCTCCAGCATCACTGGCAATAATCAGCCCTACACAGTAGAGGAAAAGGAGGGTGATCTCCCCCTTGCCCTTTACAATAATTTGCATGCCTGGAATATTCCTTGAAGGAATAATTTCTGTATTCCCGCTGGCACAGGAACCACCATTACCGCTTCCACTGCATATGCAAGTTATAATCAGTCAACAAATGACATTTAATTTAACAAAATTATTTGTGTACTTTTTCTCTAAGTCTTGGGGCAAAAAGTTTTTGGAATATTCCTAAACTGACAGTGAAAGATTGCAATGGAGAATCTGAATGTTCTGACAACACAAATCTCTGGACAAAACTACACAAGTTCAGGTATAGAAATATAATTTGTAATGGAAAGAAGAGGATATTAGAAGTATCTTTTACCTTATTCTAACAGGGTCATACTACTTAAGATCACTGTACAAATTTCTAGAAGGTATATATTAAAATTCTTAGCTCACAGATATTTTAACATCTGTTAAAAGCAGAGGAGGCCATCCTTCCCTAAGGGTGAGAAAACTTTTTGACATAAAACTACAGCATGTAAAATATAAGGAAAAGAACAATTTTCAGCTGAAGACTAACAATACAAAGTGCAGGTTTTCCAGTATTCTAAAGAATATATATATAAAAAACTTACTTTTACAGTCCTTAGATAAAAACATAGGGTACATAACTGCTACAAGAAGGAGCAAGACAAGAATGATCCTTTATTATTAGGGAAGCATGTAAAAAAAAAAATTAACCCAGTAAAATTTAAGTTATAGGAGAAGTTTCGCCTTTTAACCCCTGATTAATTTATTAGTTGATTGATTTTCATTGTGGTTTTAAACTAGTGATATATTTATTGCCAACCACTTAACACCAGTTCCCTTTCCTTGCTTTCTACAAAGGATTCTTATAGCCTTTAGCACACATTCTCTACACTGATTCCTTCCTCCCAAGTAAGTCCAGGGTTTTTTCTGTATTAGTCGTTTTTCTGAATGCAGGCAAGCTGTTCCTAGTTTTAGCACTGTATGTCAATTTAGAAATCTAATTTGGCCTTCCCAAAATGATCCATCCAGTATATTCTTAACTTGGTTCTAAATTCTGAGCTGTTTTTCAACTTAAAATGTCAAACCTGACTCATTCCAAATATTAGAGCTAGAGTAGCTCTGACATTGTTGATTTTCCAGTAAACTGACTCCATAAACAAACTTCCCCCACTGTCACCTATGGTTTACAACACCCAGAACCTATACAAATAAATGACCTTAAATCTGCACTTCTGAAATACTAATGAGGTTTATTTTATGGTCTACCTTCTCATCTATATCACGTAACTGCCTACAAAACCCCAGGACTCAACTGAGAATTAAACATTCATTTGGATGACAAGATATCTGAGGGTGCATTAGTGCATTTAAACACGATAAATCCTGAAATATAAGGTTGATAATCTCTATCTGGGATTAGGAAATAAATTTCCATGTATGCAGTCATAGACTATTCTAGCTAACACCTACTTTAGGATATACAAATGTTCACGAAATATTTCACACAGGCTAGGGAACATTGTGGAATACACGATTCCCTCTCTGCCAGTTCTCAGGGTTATGCTGTAGCTACAGCAACCACCCAGAAAGATGAGTAATGCTGAAAAGCAGTTATTACATTAAAAAAGACCACTAAATATTCATCCATGTGCTAAACTTGTCAAGTTAAGAAGAACAGTTTACAATACTGTGCATTGTAATTCTGACTTCTTTTCATTCATTGTATTTCTCTTATTTAGGCATGACTTGAACCCTACTCAAGTAGGCTTCTGTGAGACCATCTTCAAGAAATAACACAGCAAGGGATTGTCCCTTTGGGGAATGAGCATCTTGGGCAGTCCACAGCTCTGCTTTCCTCTTTAGAATGAGCTTTCTCATACCTCCTTATCAGATAAGAAGGGAAGCTGGGAACTGGAGTTAAAAATCTTGGGGATTATTTATGTATCTCTAGGGAAATTGTTGTCAATTAAGTTGCATTGTCTCCCCATTCATTTTACTTATGAGCTCCCACTCGTAAGTATGGTGTAGATCTCTTCTAAAAACATGGCTTCCACATGCTTTATTATTCCTGCCCTTTCCCTTATCCTCTCAATTTTTGAGACCATGGGGTATTTCTGGCCAATTTCCTCTTCAAAGATGTCATAAATGTACCAAAGAGCATAGTGGTCTCAGAGTTTGGAAAATCTAGCAGCATAAACCTCGGCCTTCAGTGATGCTGCTCTACTCTCCACTTCAAGCTAAAAACGTTGAGTGAGGTGACAGCCCTGGCAGGAAAAGCAACAACAGTATTTCCAGCAGTAGCAATTTCAAGTTCATTATGCAGAACTTTCCCTTGAGGCCATTTTCTTTGTGTTTTGCTTGTTCTTTGCTTCTTGCTTGCTTAAACTGATAGCCAACGCTCTGGTTGATTTTCACAGAAGTACATTTTCTTTAGTGAAAAATGACCAGTAGTTTTGAGGAAAATGAAAAAACAATTCCTAGATAAATCTGTCTGCTATTGGTTAAACACAAAATATCCCCTCTGCATTCAGCATGGGGATACAGGACCACAAGCAGCTTCTGAAGGTCTAGAGAAAAGATCTGAACAGAAAATTGCTCTTTCTAGAGACAGACATTGAAAAAAATACTCGGCCTTTTTTATCCAGTAAATTTTGTTTTAAAAATATGTAGTCTTTCTGTCTTTTTTTTTTTTTTTCAGAAAAATATCAAATATCAAAATGTAAATAGATTTCCTGGTATGTATTTGGTCATAGCCACTTACCAAAAAAAAAAAAAAAATTACATATCTAATAGTGAAATATTATCTGTAGGCTATATATGGTCTAGTGTATAGTCTGTGGTGACCAGTGACAGGACCCAAGGGAGCAGCCTGAAGTTGTGTCAGGGGAGGTTTAGGTTGGATATTAGAAAAAAGGTTCTTCCCCCAGAGGGTGGTTGGGTGCTAGAACAGGCTCTCCAGGGAAGTGGTCACAGCACCAAGCCTGACAGAGTTCAAGAAGCAATTGGGCAATGCTCTCAGGCACACAGGTGTGGCTCTTGGGGATGGTCCTGTGCAGGGCTAAGGGTTGGACTCAATGGTCCTTGTGGGTCCCTTCCAACTCAGCATATTCCGTGATTTCATATGCTACTAAACAATAATGTTACTTCAGACAGGAAGTATTTTTAATACATTGTAGAGATAGTCAAGAGGTACATAATAACCAAGCATTTATAAGCAGGAAGCCAGAAGAGAACCCTATAAGCACATAATCACAGAGCCATGGACAACTTCTTCATTCACTGAAGTATCTTCATTCATTACTTAACCATATGAGAGAAGAAACTGAAATGTTTTAAGCAGAGTCTCTAAGAGCTTTGCCCCCCCTTTTTCTTTTTTTTCTTAACTGAGCAACTGATCACGTGTGCAAACAGCATCTCCTCTGGAGCATGTCTGCAGTGCCCAACAGGCAAAGTCTCTGCAGAGCAGCACCAGGGCTGGAATCACATAATGCCAGAGCAAAGTCTGGTTATGTGAAAGGATCATTTTGAGAAAGAGTTACCAGGACCCCTCTCTTCTGAGTGTAACTAAGAGAAAGGCCAGAGCACAAGTCTTGGCACATGAGAGCAGACCCTGTTGCAGCACTTGATGCTCTGTGACAGAAGCAGAGGGATGAGCAGCAGCCCCACAGGGTGCACCAGCCCTGCCAGGCTCCGCCTCGATGAGAAATTCACTCTAGTTCTAACTGCATTCAGCCCTCTTTATCCACTGTCCTTGGCATTACAGCTCCTGCTCAAGCATCCTAAACCTTTAGTATCACTGTGAGATGAAGAACATTCAGCTGCTCTGCTCTGCAGTTCTCCCACCAATTAGAAATGGCCAGGACACTGGGAAAACAAGCTCAGTAATGCCAGTGTGGCAGCCTGGGGGCCAAGTAAGTGTCTGGCAACTGGCTCTAGAACTATCTAAACTACTGGCACAGTTTCACGATACTGAGACAAACTATTCTTGGTGAACACATTGCAAGAGGTAGTAGATAACAGGCATTCGTGAGAACTCTTGCACATGCACCGAGCTTTTCTAATTTTAAAATATAACATCCAAGAGCTGGTAAAAAAATGTTAATCTAGAGGAAATCTCTACATGTAAAAAAACCCCTAGTAAATAGCAAGGGGAAGAGAGAAAAATTAATTCAAAACTGTTCTAAAAGAATCGATTCACATTTCAAACTGTAAAGCTACTTTAGGCTCCAATACTCCACATAAGATTCTTACAGCAGGAAATTCATACAGTTTTTAAGTTGTTCTCATTTTCTCTTTACAAAAAGCAAGGATGACATTATCCAGTTTCCAAGCTCCACACTTTACAAATACACCTCGTTAGGAAGAGGAGCTGTAATATGACCAGAGATCAACTAATTTTAGTCTTCTGATCTCTGACTGATACTTTAAAAAGGTGGTTGTTAAATATAATTATTTCATTAGGGAGTTTGAAGAAGAATTTTACATTAAATTTCTCTTTTTTTCAAGCACTTAACTTCAACCTTTAAAATACTACGACACTTGTGAAGGAAAAACAAAATGTTCGAAGCCCCGTGATTTATCTTCCCTATTAGAAGATGAATTTCATAAATGTTCAGCTATGCACTCAACTGTATCAAGGAAGTCTTCTACTGGACTTCAAGTGACACATCTGAGAAAGGTTGTGGTTGGTTCCTTATGACCTGGCCTTGGTAAACTCCTTTCTTTCTTGACTGCCCAAGAAAATGCCAGAGAGTACTTTGTTCTCTCTGTTGAGGGAGATTGGTTTCTTAATCTGTCTGTGCATATTGAAAACATTATTCCTTGACAAACACTATACCAATGCTTATACCACCCATTCCAATGATCATTTCCAACAGCAACGTTATGCTGTATTTTAAACCTTAGGTGATCTACGCAACTGCACTTTTCTACCCAGGACGAACATTCAATTGCAAAATTCAACATAAACGGTCTTTCATCCCTGTTTGAATAAAAACTGATCACATAAAAGGCATCTCTTAAAGATTCTAGTCACAAAGTAGTGGTTTTACAGTCAGCATATGACTGTAGCCAACTGTTCTCAGAGGCTCAGAGGAAGGAGAATGTCTGAATTTCCTCCTTTTCACACTGTCTTACTTCTATCTCACTTCTACTCAAGGTCAGCCACATTTTGTAGATACATTATTCCTGAGATCAGTTCAAGGAAAGCCACTTTCACTGAATTGCCATTGTCATCAAAAAACCTGAAACTGAAGGACCAAATACTACAACAGTACAAGCACCCTGTGTTTTAAAAAAGCTATGAGAAAAACAGGCTGTACATAAGATTAATACCTGTAAGATTCCACAAAAATTGTTTTCTGGATTTTTGTGGCAAAATTTGTGTATCTGCAAAACATACACACGTAATTGGTTTTTTACTTATGCTTGTTATTATCAATTACTATTTGATTCCTAATGATAAATTTAAGCAGACAGCTCAGTAAAATAACTACATTTTTTACTAAAAATTATTTTCACAATAAAATAGTTGTCTTTGAAATCACATACCTAGCTCCACTGCTACTATAATGGCCTCTGTATAAGCATCTCTTCCTTTACAGTTATTTTAGGCTACAGTATAATTGCCAACACATCAAATGCATTAAGGTCATTAACTTCTTCCAGTTGAAATCAAAGGTAATCCCACAAATTTCAACAGGAGCTGGATTTGATGTGAAAACCTACAGCACTCTAGATTAACAGCAATACTTAATCCAAAGTCAAGACATGGATCTTAGCTATGAATGCTATCCCAAGAAAACAATAAAACAAAACTAGGAAGACAAGCCAATTTTACAGGAGAGTAATACCAAATATTTGGGAAGAAGGTTGAACAGGTCGGATAAATCAGGAAAAAAAAAGTCCAAAAATGTAATGCCCACTCCTGAATGTATTACCTTAAAGTCATTCTTCTTATATAATACTTTAGGTCTTCGCACTGTAAGCATTATTCCAAAGGATCCAGGTGCCATTAAAAATGGGTTTAAAACATTTAAAAAGCCAATACACAGAAGCATTTGATCCAAAACTATTACTTACTCTGAGTTGTCTCTCATCAGGGTTACTTGTGTGCAATATGTCCATACAGCATAAAACCAACAGTAAAACTACTCAGTAACAAACCCTGACAGTATAAATACACTCTTCTAGTGCCTCTGAAAGCCAGCAAACAAGTGACCAAATAAAAGCTTTCAAAGAAAAGTACTGACGGCAACTTATACTGACACTTGAGTAACACAAAGAGAACTACCCTACAAAAATTAACTTCTGAAGTTTCACTGACTTCAGGCAGACTCACAAAGTTATTCCCATAACAGTCATTAGAGATGCTGGTCAGTGAGAAAGGATCCAAAGAAAAAACAGATCAGAAGTCCCTCTTCTAGACTCACCTCAAACAACTAGTAAGCCCAGATATGAAACAATGTGTGACCATTCCCCTGCATCTCCTTTCTCAGACCTGAAAGCTGTAATTTCAGTGTGCAGTTATTTCTACTTGAGAATGTTATTATAATAAATTAAGATTCTGAAGTGATGTTTATTAGAAACAGAATCTTAATGAAGTCATCAAAGTGGAGGCAGAGGCCTCTTTATGAGCACCAGAGGCTTTAATAATTACTTACCACTGCTCTTAACAATGCAATGGGAGTGCATTGTTAGCCAGCTAGCTTTTTCACACAACACTGCATAGCAGTAGTATAGCCCATTTGTCTTTATTTGATACACATATATGTAGAAAGACCTTTTCAGTAATGATACTGTATGTCCTACAGACCAAATATGGGGCATTTTCTTCATAGTTTTCTGCAAATATGATTTGCACCACACTTTTGTCACTCTTTCAATTCTGCTACACAATGTCTATTTTAGTGCTCCTGCTACAAATCCAGATGGCTGCAGATGTGCAGCTGGCAACACTATGTTGTCTGACCCTGTTTAGGAGTTTATACAATGCAGTGCTTGAATTAAGAGGAAGTCCCAAGTGCCCTCATTAGCACAGCAGCCAATGAACTGAAACAGGAGCAGCAAGAGTGGGAAATTTTAGCAAAAATTTCCTAGTACAGGAAATGCCTGCAAGACAGAGAGGAGATTGTATACTTTGCTGTGAAGACAGCAGAGCATAAAAACAGCCCTTTAAGGCATGCACTGGTATTCTGAAAACTAATTGCAAAGTCTACTGGCCAAAGTAAGCCCTGCTACTCTTCTTCACTATGTCACTGTATCTCCTTCCACTTATAAAGTAGTGCAAAATGCTTTACCTTAACAAGGATCACCTCCTTTGCATAGATCTGTAAAATATTAGTAAACATGTTGCTGCTTTATCAAAAATCTTGGAAAAAAGTTCAAGTGGTGAGAGAAGTATTTTAAGGATGAATGTCTATCTGAAAATTTTTGATCTTGTGAAGCTTTGACACTGACTATCTTCAAGGCAGACTTTATAAGAGCTGGCTTTTGGTCTTCTCTCTGAAGACAATAAAGGGGTACTAGATAAAATACATATTTGTTATGTAAATGTACGAGCATGTATTTTTAAATCAATGTTGGATGCAATCTCTCATTATTCGAGCAACTTAAATTACTAGAAAAGAAATTCAAAGTATGCTGCCTTGAGAGGTGCTTGCACAGATCTGGTGATATGATAATAATTTAAGCATTCTGATGTAATTAACTAATTCTTTCAGGCATTACTTTTTTGCCATCAGCATTCAAAGTTAAAGGTACACATAAACTAAACTATGGATACAAGTCAACCAGGTAAATATGACTATTTTTCTGGCAGCACGTGCACACACTTGCATATGTAAATAAGTTTATTTTTTTAAAGAAATAGTCTCCACTTTATGATTTCCTTCTAATTCTAACCACACAGCAATCACAGTCAATTCATAAGCAAAAGAAATACCAAGTAAAACTGCAATATTAACTATGAAAATAAATGTGGTTCCATAAAAAGATTCTAGTAGCACCACACACTCACATATAGTATTCCACCTCAGGAAAGCCTTGAGATTTCAAGTAGCACGGAAGCGTGCAATTAAACTCCATCAATACCAAGATAATTAATTAACAATGAGTATGTATCTAGCTCCTGTATAATTCTTTTCATGCACAAATCTTCTAATGCTTTACAGAGAAGCCTAATTTCACAACTACCACTCGACAGCTAGGCAGTAAAGGCTAGACGTCCCTCCTGCTTGAGTGGTCAGATCCCCTTATCAAGGCAAAGCCTGATAGAGCTCACAACGCAGCTCTGTACATTCATTCTGCCAGCTGCAGACGTCCCCAAAACACTCACATGCCCCAAGGTCAGTCTGCCTACAAACCTCATCTGCCTTTGCTAAATGCTCTGGAAAGAGTCCCCGTGACTGACTGAAGTGCTGACTTCAGTCAAGCGTGAGCACTTGGCAAAGGGGACCATCCCAACAGCCGGACTGTCCTCACACCATCACACTGAATGTGCTTGTGGACTACAGTATAATGCAGCATAAGCTCCCTTTTGCTCCCTCGGGCCTCTTGGATGCTCAGACTCATGTCTGTGCAGTTTGAATGCATGATGGCAGCAGCCTCAAGCCTGGTCTCATGGCAAAACCCTGATACACCCCAAGAGGTCCAAGGACACTCCTCGCAGGAACAGGAGAGGCAGAAATTGAACAGTGAAAAGGCTCTGGACATCAAGCTCAATCTATGTTAAGTATGATCAAAGTACTATTAAGTATGTGCTGAAGCTCAGGCACATCCACACATGGGTCTGCATAGAGATGAATTTATGCACAGACTTGCACCTGGGGAGGTCAGACATCAGCAGGAGCTGTTTGACCATATGAGGTCCCCACTTGTCAGCAGAGCCCCGTCACGGACAGGCTGTGCACCCACTGTGCAAAATACTAAAAAGTAACATATATTGGTCTAACTCTTAATTAAAGCAGGTCAAGCTCAAATATTTCACCTCATGCTCCCCACAGGCTGCAAGTTGCATGTCATTGGTTACTGCAGCTCAGCTGACCCATGACTAAGAAATCTTTAAGCAGAATTAATTCAGTCATGTCTGAGCCCTAAATTGCTACAGACAGGTCACAGAAATCCTTATTACTAACCAAAATAACAAGACTAGGAAGCTGAGTTCCACTTACTGATTCTAATATTTAATAATTGATCTATAATGAGGTAAACTACACATTGATCAAAGAAATCCTCATACTATTGTTCAGAATTTGACTGATTAAAAAACCAAAATTTATGACTGATCCTTTTTAGAGACAGCATGACCCTACCAACCTAAAACAACAGGTGTTTCAAAATGCTACATAGAGAAAGAAAAAATAAAATGAGAATAGCAGAATACTGTTGAGCTGAAATGCTCTTCACAGCTGCTTTTTCCCTTAATTATTATTTAGAAAACTAAAAACTCTGAATGCCTTCATACATTCTCTTTAACCCTACATGGCTGAGAAGGAAGAAGTAATACCAGTAGAAAAGGAAAAATACTATTTGTAGAGAAAAAAGCCCTTAAAACATAGCTATACTGCATTTATGTAATTGGCTGTACATCAAGAAGTATATAGGTTTAATTAAATTCTCATTTAATATACAAAGTATAATAATTTAGACAGAGGATAACTATGATACAATTATACAATACACACAGAATTACAGGTAACTGTATGTTGTCCAGAACGATAAGCAGAAGTGGAATCTACAACCTACTGAGTTTTCATCCAGTATAACCAGAAGGGTTTTTATGGTGCCTCATACCCCAGGAAATGGCAGCCAGAATTAAGAATCAATTTTGAAGCTGAACAATTTGTTACATTAATAGTGGATTTTAAAAAGCCTTAATATATACAATAATTTTTCTATTGCTTATTTCTTAGTGCTTTACATTTAAAATTAATATATTCTGACCCACAGGTAAACAGAAGTTATCTTAGTAAAGCCAGGTTGCCCATCAGAGGTAGCAAGTGTTAGAACCTTTGCTTTCCTAGTCATTCTTTGAACACCTTGTCAGTACTATATGTGAATACAAAGGACTATGTTTTCAACAGATAATTCTTATTAAAATAGCATGTCACATGTACATGCTTTTTGAGTGCCAGAGATATGGTATATCCACTTTAGCTGGACTTTTTATTTGCAATCTATGAGGTTACCACAACTCCTCTAAATAAAAACCATTCATGATGAAAGTTGGGCCGTCATGCACTTCTATGAGATGCTGCAAGAGCATATAAAGCTTTTTAAACATTACACTGCTTTTAAGGCTGAAAAAACAGATAAAGCTACTTACAATTCTACTTTGGCTGTCATTTATTATGTATCATATGGACACCCATCTCCTCAATCTTGCAGGATGTACAATGAGCAAGAACTGTTTAGCTGAAAAACTGATTATTACTTCAAGCCTGCTATTTTAGATTACAAACAACGCATACAAATTCCTTCATCGGACAGGATTAGTTGGATTATAAATTTCTCACTTAAACGTAAGTACATCCTTTGTAGGACAAACAGGCATTCAGCTGTTGCAAACAGAACCCTGTCTGCCTTGTTCACATCTGCTTGCCACTTTACTTCCAGGGAGCCCATCAAAGGATGAAGCATATGGCCTCAATCTTGTTAGTGTTTGTAAATCGCATGCATACTAAGCACAGCAGAAATACACTCAATTGGAAGTACAAACATAACTTCTGCAGGCGCTGCTCACGCAACCCATCACACCACAAGAAGAAGATGGACAGATAAAGAAAATTCCTAAGAAAATACACAATGGTTCTGAGTTTTTAATTGTTTCTCCTGGTTACAGCTCTGTTGGATTAGTGGTTTTATGCTGAGATAAAACCAGCATCAGATTATCAAATCACGCATTTGTCTTACGATGTGTCCCAACAGGCCAATACCAACATCTGGTACACAAAGTTACTGCAGACCTTAATAGTGCAATTTATTTTTTTATTCTTAAGTAAAGTTGCAAAGCAATTATCCATTCACAAAGGAAGAGCATGACATAAATTGTCCGTTGTTTTAAACATCTCCTGCGTTCCCCCACTCCAGAAAAGGGCAATTTCCCCTTTCAAAAAAGTGTTTTTCTCAAGTCCCTAGCATTTGCAAATTAAAAAAAAAAAAAAAGAAAAAGCTGCTAGTTTTATGTATCTTCCCCACAACCACCTGAGAACAGAAGAAAACTATCAAGGAAAGTAGTTGCAGCTGTGCATACAGGTTGAAACAGAAGTATGATGACACAGACCAGATGGGCCCTTACAAGAACAACCTGACCACAGAGCAATCAAATTATTCTGACAATTCCTTACTCATGTAAAGTTTTAACAGCTGACAAATGTATCAGCAAGAAAAAGGCACACAAAGCTAAAAAGCTTTAGCTAATCAAAGATAATAATTGCAGTATTATTGAAATAGGTTATATATCAAGAAGCTAAAGAGTGTCTCACACAAATAAAACCATTTCCATTTGACTTCAGAGGCTGCTTAGTCTACCCAATTCATATTTCTCTGGGTGTAAAACTGTAATCTTCTGTTGTATCAGCATTATCATATCAAAAGCACCAGGAGATGTTCAAATACTGCAGCTACCTAGCACAAAAAAATTCACCGTTTCCAGAAAAGAACGCTAGGATAGACTGTACACCTTGCTGGGCGATTCCTCCAACTTGCTCTAGAAGTTGTAAAGATGAAAACTTGACTACCTTGCTACATACACTTAGGATTTTTTGCCCTGTAACACAGAGCTGCTGGCAACTGCTCATCCTTGCATTATTTATCAAGCTTCCTTGATTTGTTTCTGGCAGAAATGACAAAATACTTTTAGTCTCCTTCAGGATGCACAGAGGCCACTTCTCCTTCAAGCAGCAGATCAGGAGAAAAGTCTATTCGATTCATGGAACCATAGAATGGCCTTGGTTGGAAGAGACCATTAAAGATCATCTAGTTCCTACGCCTTGCAACTAGGTTGCTCAAAGCCTGGTTGCTCATCCAACCTGGCCTTGAACAATTCCAGGGATGGGGCATTCACAGAGTCTCTGGGTAACCTGTTCCACTGTCTCACCACCCTCATAGAAAAGAATTTCTTCCTAATGCCTAATCTAAATCTACCTCCTTTCATTTAAAGCCATTCTTCCCCTATTCTATCACCACGTGCCCTTGTAAAAAGTCCCTCTTCAGCTCTTCTCGGCTCTTTATGTACTGGAAGGGGCTATAAGGTCTCCCCAGGGTCTTCTCTTCTCCAGCCTGAACAAGCCCACCTCTCTCAGCCTGTCTTCATAGCAGAGGCATTCCAGCCCTCTGATCTTCTTTGTGACCCTCCTCTGGAATCACTCTAGTAGGTCCATGTGATTCCTATGTTGGGTAGCCAAGAGCTGGATGCAGTACTCCAGATGGGAGTCTCACAAAAGTGGAATGCCCCTGTGCTTTGGTTTCTTTCCAAACTATCGAAGTGTCCATAGAAGCAAAAGCGACTTGGTATCAACCATGAAGTAGAAAAACAGTCAGCCTAAAACAGGTTGAAGAAACATTTGTGAAGATACTGGGATTTTTGTGACTAAGGTGAGGAATAAAGAAACATCTCAGGTATGAGGTAAATGTACAGATTCCTGGCACAGCAAATTCACAGAGAACATTTTCAGAAATATTTTTTTTTCGGAACTTTAATTCTAGATTGTGCTTTTCCTTGAGTTATAACAAACAGGTAACAGTATTTTGATGTCCCTGAAATGGATCACAATCTAGAACCCATTTTCATGTACAGCACTAAGTTATATACTAGTAGAATAGTTTCAGTGAACTACAGGTTAACTAAAAGCTTCTCCGTCAAGAGCATTTTGAGAACTCAGCCTGATAAAATCTGATTAGTCCCTCATGCCACAGCACACAGAATCACAGATATGAGAAGGAAAATAGAGACCAAGAGGTTCAGAAAGAAAGACTGAGAAGGGAGCATGCCCAATCACATCAGCTAGATCTATGTGCTGGAATAAAGTGGTGCATCTCCTTCAGGGCTCTGTATATTCAACTACTCTTGAGCTATGTGGACGTGGAAGTATTAAAAGATCAGCAAAGACATTGAAGAAGAAAGGAGACTTATGAAGTCTTTGCTGATCCTTCAAAAAGCAGCTTCTCTTTTTCAATTTTCACAGAATGATCCTGTTTTTCTTAAGCATCAGGGTACAATAAATTTGATACAAAACCAGTGAAATTGCATCTCACTTTACAGTCTTTTTTTGCCAGGATTCAAAATTTCTTCCTCAAAAGAATGGAAAAAGTTACTAATTAAAGCTAAGCTGAAGGCAGAATGCCTGATTTTTGGCACATCCCAAACAAGGAAAGGATGTAAATCTAAAGATTCCTCCAGTCTACTAAAAAGAAAGAGAATACAATAGTTAACATCTAAATGGCAGATATTTTTTCAGTGATAATATTAAAAGGATTATCCTAAAACAAATTACTCTTAATTAGTTTACAGAGAAAAATATGAATATGGTAGGAATTCACTGAGGCAAACAGAAGTGCATATTTTATGAATAAGCACTGCAGTCATCCATTTGTTACTTCAAAATAAAAAACAAACAACATCTGCATAACAAAACTGTTTACATATCTTAATGAAAATGTGTCATTATCTCCTCCTGGCTTTTATATGACAGTCAGCATACATCTTAGGTCCAATATATTGAGTTTTATACCATCTATTGCCTCAACAGCTTTGATATTTTAAATAATCCACATTAGCATGCAGAATCAACAAGAATCCTTGAGTGCAGTTATTAGTATTTTAAAGAGGTCAAAATTATGCAGCTCTACCAGAAAGAAATAATGCAGAACTGATCATTCTATTGATTCTGAAAACATGAGACACTAGCCTCACCATTCTACAAATCAATTCTACTGGAAGCTAAAGGATTAGACTGACGTGTATTTCCCAAGCTACATCTGTCAGAAGTTTAAAAAAGCAACCAGCCCACTGAGCAAGAACTGGCACTTTGGGAAATGGCTTAAATAGCATTGAGCTCTCAGCTAGCAGTTTTATGCTTATTACATATTTGAATAGACTCAAGATTCTATTTCCTGTCACCTCCACATTTGACTTAAAGATAAAAATTAGGGGGAAAAAAAAAAGGAAAAAAAGAAAAAAACAAACCTTGTATTGCGAATTTCCCAGTATACCAGAGATTTTAGGATATTACTGCTATGGACAGTAAAAGCACGGGAGCACAGAGCCAGCAGTACTGTTTCAACCCTAAGTAACAAAGACAAACAGGAGGAAGGGAGGAGGGGAGCCCACAGGGGCACTGCCTCTGCCCAAGTCTCATCCTTCCCTCCTAGAATCTCAGACTTACGGCTTTTCCATTCTTCTGATTGCAATTTCCACCTCAGCCACATTTTACTGATAGTGTGCCTAATGCTCCTTATGCAAACACATCTACTCAAGGCATTACTTTGCTTGTGCATAAAAGTATGACTTAGGAGACCTTCAACAAATAAAAGTCTTATATCAGACTGGGTCATATACTTTATGTTAAACTGCAGTTGTTTTCAGACTTTTTTTAAAAAACAAACCCAATCTTTTGGGCCCTCAAAATTCTCCAGTGGAAGAACTCAAAAACTACAGATTTGACAGATAAGAAACGGTGCATACACCCTTTAGAGATAACCCACACAAAACCAACATTCTACTGTACCCTGCTTTATTTCATGAAACCTACACAAAAGCTAGTCCAGCTGCCCGACCAATTCCAGGCTGACCAAATGCTTGGTAAATACATTGTAATTACTTGACCAAAGGCTGTAGATATACACTTCCAGTAAGCACCAAGTGCAGAGTACAAAACCTCCTTCCTTCAGACAGTTTCCCCCTCCTATGCTAGAGCACCTGCAAGCCAAACACTGCAGTAGAGCTAGCAGTCTGCTTCTGCCTTGGGACTACATTTTCCCAGATCAGACTCCTGAGCACCTGTGCCTTGACAGCCAGCTGCATCCGTCCTTGGATAGCATGGGGGCAGATGGGAACGGGGAAGCAGATGGACTCAGGCATGGCAGCAATGCTGTACTAACGCTGCACAAATGCACTAACAGGAAGTAGCACTTTGAAGACTAACCTGAAAGTTCCCATGATTAGCGCAGGGCTCACAATACATCCTTGTCAAAGGACACAGCTTGATATTCACAGCTCAGCATATGCATGTTGCTGCCCTGTGACCAGACAGCTCAACCTCATGGCTTGACACTGAGATCTGCTACAGCATCTCTGATGTAACACTGGAGTTTTGGATGAGCACCCATGTGACGGCCTCACAGCCCCAGGAGACCCACTGCTGATGAGCTGCTTATCAAGACACATACAGCTACTGATGCTTTACTTTTCCACTTTTCTAATAGCAGGCATGTGGAAAGAGGAAAGTCATTGGGAAAACTCATCTGACTTCTGAGCAACTTCATTAAAACTCCATGCAATGAAGCCATTAATTGAGTCACTTGAAGAGAACCAGGCTTACCTTGAAGCACTCTATGGCTCCAATTCACAAGTCCCATGCCTCAAAAAAACTCGGCTGCTGCAAACACCAAGGTAAAGACTTTGTTGCTCTATCTCAAAACTCCAGAAACAGCAAAAATGATTTTTTTAAAAACTCATAAATCATGGTATTTAGTATGCTGTATTTGAGGACAATAATGATTTTAAAAAAGAATAGTACAATTGCATGTGTAGAAATCCATTTTCTTCACTGGTCTACATTTTTATCTTTACTGACAGAAATTTAGCTTTGTTAAATTATTCATTTTTATATTTCATTTAAAGAAAAAAACTACAGAACACGTATGTACAAACTGTCATAGACAAGAAACAAATTAAATAGAAGGCAATCTAATTAATCTCTGAAATCTTGGGAAGAAACTTCAACCACAGCTGAAAACATACAAGTTTCTTTGGTGAAGAAATACTACCTTCACCACTTCTTTCAATGAAAAGAACAAGCAAAGACAATGTGCATATTCTGCACAACTGAAAAAGTGTCATCCCGTGTAAACACTAAAATCCAGGAGGGTTGCCCAAGGCAAATCAGAACAGAATTCTGTCCAAAGACTGAAAAATGTTGCCTTCATTTAATAAAATTAATTATTAGACTTAATGCTGTTGAAGTCATGAAATTCCCAGGAGCTGAATTCTCCATGTAATATAATTAAATAAAAATATTTTTTTTTGAAAGTGCAACACAGGCACCTAGAATGTGGTTTTCCATGCCCTGACATCCCAAAGCATGTCATTTGCCCAAAAGACTGGTAACTGGGAAAGGAAGCACAGTTAAGTATCATTAAATACTATTATTAGCTTTTTAGCAAGGCTAATTATAAGACTGCCAACCCAAAATGTCATGGTGATTTCTCATCTAATCATCTAGCACCTAGGAAATGAATGGAAACTATCAAACCATTTTTCTGACACATATTAGGAAAAACTGATGCTCAACATAAATCTGACATAATCTTTATAACTTCCTGAGCCAAACAAAGGAAATAGAATTAAAAGCAAAACAAATATCCCAGGCCAACAAAATGAAAACATCACCAGCAACCAGTAAAAAATCTCCTCCCTTTCAAATCTCAACAGCATTTGGGGGTTCAAAAGAGCAAAGAAACAGGACAATATAATGGCAAAGTACTTGACAGTAAAATCAAAAGAACAACAAAACCAAAAGACTACATGACCTGTTTTGCCAAATGATGAGGTTCAATCCCTAGCAAAAAACCCCCAACCAAACAAAAAAACTGAACAAAGTCTCAAATACTAAGGCTGATCCTCTAAAAGGTTTTATGTTGGATACCATCTGAGACCTCATGGTGCTACAATAAGAAATTGTGTCTGGGATTACCATAGCATCACCATGATGAAGCTTTTTATCTTCCTAGGTTTTTCATATTTTCCTGAAAATATAATCTGTGAAACAAATAATTACTATCTTAAAAAGCCTCTTCTTATTGTATTTTTTTATTATTCTAATGCTTATGGTTGATCAAAATAAACTCTTTACAAGGACTTTATGTGTAACTATGCATGCACCTGGTGAGTCTATATATGATCCACCTCCAATGGTTAAATATTCCCCTCTCACTCTTTGCTCCACAGTATGGTCAGGGATCACTAAATAATGCTAATGCCCTCCTTATCTGACAACACAATGATACCCACAACAGCTTGAACGGAAGACATATCACTGATTTTCCCTTTTAGCTGTTTTCAAAAAAAAAAGGAAATGCAAAGAAAAATCAATGAAATAAATCCCTTTTTAGACACACCTGTTTAGAACTGATTGATAGAAGATCACGTTCAATTAGAGACACACAGGTTTCGTATGCACACACATCAGTAACTGTGACATATGGAGACAACTAAAACAAGTAGAACTGCTCCCTGTTCCTTGCATATATCAGTTACTTTCAAAAACCAAAACTGACAGAGGGTTTTCCTCATTAGTACCGGATGACACATCAGTAAGAGGTTGCTGAAAAGCGAGTTTCCCTCAGGTTGCCCACATACCTTCAACCGACAGGCGTTTCGAAAAATAACAGATTATTTTTACCAAAAGGAGTAGCACGGGGCTGGTAATAGAAGCACTGGCAGTTACATAAACCGGAGCTAAAAATAAACTTCAGGGGCGCGGGTGGGCAGCGGTGGGGCAGGGGCTGGGGACCGCAGCCCCGGGAGCGCGGAGGGTCCCCGCCCGCCGGGCACACCCCGCCGGCGGCGCCGCTCCGGCCGGACCCGCGGCCCGCCCCGGCCCGGTCCAGTCCAGCCCAACAAGTCGCCAGAGTGGGGGCGCGGGCGGCCCTGCTTACCACCAGCACGGGCACTCCTGCGGTCAGCGAGTAGAGCAGCACCGGCGGCACGGCGCTGCGGTCCTCCGGGCCCGGGTAGGGCTTTCGGTACGCGCCTTCGTAGCAGAAGAAGCCTTGCACGTTGACGGTGAAGGTGTCCGTGTATTCGAAGTAATAAGCCAGCATCACGGTCCCTGCCATGATCACCATCTGGAAGTAAAGCATGCTGGTGAGCGGAGGGGGCACTCGCATGTACGTGGGCTCCGGCGGCCGCGGCAGCCCCGCTCCCCGGCGGCGCGCTCCGCCCGCTCCCCGCCGGCATCCACCGCGGGCGGGGGCGGCTCAGCGGCGGCCGGGAGCGCGGTCGGCCCGGCGGGGAGCGCGGCCAGGGCAGGGCAGGCGGGGCCCGGCCGCCGCTCCGGCACCGGCTCCAGCGCGGCCGCGGCTCGTGCGGGCGGCGGGCGGAGCGCGGCGGCGACGGGGGGCGGCTCCGCCCCGCCCCGCCCGCGGAGCGGCAGCCGCGCCGGACCCGGACCCGGCGGGAAGGAGCGGGGCGGGGGGGATCAATCTGGGAGTTCCCCGGCCCCGGGACGGCTCGGCCGTGATTAGCAAGGGAACCCCTCCTACGGGGCGGGGGCAGCTGGGTCCCTCTCTACACCCACTCAGACCTGTACGACGGGGTGCACGGGCAGAGCAGCTCCCGCAGGTGTTTGCCGGCCCGGCCCGCACGCGGCACAGAGGCGCCGGGAAGCGGCCTCGACACGGCCAACAGCCGCAGCTCGGACGGGGCCGGGAGGCAAAGGCATCGCCACTGTTCGCCGGAGTGGTAAAGGTCTCAACATGGAATCACAGAATCAGTTAGGTTGGAAAAGACCTCTGAGATCATCGAGTGCAACCTATGACCGAACACCACCATGTCAACTAGACCATGGCACTAAGTGCCGTGTCCAGCCTTTTTTTAAACACCCGCATGTACTGTGTGTGATTCTGTGACTCTGTGATTTTGCAAGAAAATAAGTCTTAATTTTTTGCTCTGTGGTTTGCCAGACATTTTTATGTAAGCAGTTTTGGACATACTTTGTAATTATATATTAGCAACAGAGTCCATCATATACTTCAAAAATAGATGCCTTTAAAAAAAAGCAACCCAACAACTTTATTATATGTGCTTATATTAAAAAGCCTGTTAATGCATAAGACTAATCCTGAGCATAACTACTTGTTTGGATCATGAGGTATATGAAATACAACATTTGATTTTTATGATCAACTTGTGCTTCTGGCTCGTTACTGACAACAGAAGTTTCCCACAGTCCCACAACTACCCACCCTCACTTCCCAAGCCTTCCAAAACCAGGAATGGAAATACATACCCTTTTGTATATGGATACCCATGAAAGCAGTTAATACTCAAAGATTTCATTTAAAGGCTATAAAGAAATTTGTAGCTGGCCATGAAGCTATCCTCACCCAATTAACATCCTAGAGTAAGAGGAGAGTCTGCTCTGGTGCTGGGAGAAATCATACAGATACAAACACAAAAGAATTCTACTTAAAAATACATACATATCACACACCCATACAATTTAGAATAGATGACTGTGCCCAAGGCCCAGTCATCCATATGTGGGCTCTAGTTCGGATTCCCAAAGCCAACAGCTAAAAAGATAAAAAAGTTACTTAAACATACACAGCGCAACCCAAATATTATAAGGATGTGAAACAGTCTTTAAATGGACACCTTAGCCATAAAAAGTCCACTTATCTTAGATAGCAAAGGCCGTTAAAACAAACAAATGAGATTTGATTGCTCCGTTTTATAATGTGTAATCATTCTCCTAGTATTCTACTTTGGCTTTAACTGTTCATTTTCCTCCCCCTTCTAGAAAATGTTGTCCATATTCAGTGATGTTAGTCTCCATGCATTTATTTTTAATCAGCCCTTGAAGAACACACTTTTCATGCCTGGATTCCACATCCAGTCTATTTTTATGTGTTCTTAACACACTTTCCAGAAGAATCTAAATCATGTCATTCGCATTGCTCTCACCAGACTTAGCTGGATAGCTCCCTACCTTTACAGATTTTTCAGTGAGACATGAGACATCTTGTGGTGAATTCTGCCTAGCACAAAGTTTATATTCCCCATTACTTTAGAGCAGTCCAATACCCATTACCATACATATAAAAATCTTAACCCTGGAAATTGCATACAGGCACCTTCATTGTTAGGATATAAGGTCTGATCCAAAGACCAGCAGGACTGCAATAAGCACGAGACTCAGCTCTTCAGTTCTGTTTGAGTGGATGCCCCAGAGAAATGCTGGTGGCATATTTCTTTCAAAAATTGCCATTGGGGAAAATCAACCTTTTTCCAGAAACCAGCTAATAAAATAGTCCTGTATTTGGCTATTACAAACCAACTTCTGCTTATAGATATAACAATGGAGATACTGCTTGTAGGAATTAGAGGACATAAATAGTCTTGTTTTTACAAAACAGTTTTGAAGCTACTATCAAAATCTCTAAAGGATTTTGGAAAGAATCTCTATAACTAACTCCTTATTAAATAGCAAGGGGCTCGACAACTACAAAACTTTAAAGCAGAAGGTATCTAAAAACTTCAATGATTATTTTTTCTTTGAAAGCTCTCTAAATTTTTGACTGTTTCTGGAAAATAATGATGAACTGTGTATTTACTTTTATACAGGTAAGATATGCTCTCGCACTGTCAACCTTTCTCAGCCCCTTCTTCCTCTTCTCCTATTTAAAAGATCTTTTTTTCCTTAGAATAAATCTAAAAGGCTTGGTTTATTGCAGCTAATAAAGTTAAAATCTGGATTAGCTTCTGTCTGACTTGCACTAGTTGAAAAACACACATGCACTTGATGCTTGCTACTGTTCTCTTCACAGAGGTCGACTGTTGTAATATATAGCCTACTATTTGGTATGATAATGAAGGGTAGGAATTCATAGGTGAGACAGGTCCAAGCTCCACAAGATGCTTGGAATATTACAAAAACAGACACTAATACCAAACATTGCTATATTTTAATACTCATAACCACATTCCCGTTTTTGCAGATGGACTTTACAAGCATGGCCTGCACACCAGTGATTTGCCTGCATGAATATGTATTTAGCTGATCAAGTAAAACCAAAGATAGCCTTTTATTATAAAAGAGCATGATGTTTATTGACTGCACAGTTGAATATGCAAACATGTATTAAATCAAACAAATAGAAGCATAAGAACACAATCCCCAGTGACTAACGCAACCCACTAAATATATTCTGCAACCACAGCAATATGCAAAGACAGCAGAATGGCAGAGAAAAGCCAAGAACCAACAATTTTTGTTTCAGAAGGCTATTTGTAAAATTATCAGCTGAAACTCATATAACAGACAGACTTGTTTTGAAATTAACTTCCTTGGGAATAGTGCCACTGAACTCAGAGCAGGAGTTCCCTTGATAGTCATCATAGATTTATCTTGGTCTCATCATTTGCTACCTAATTTTAAGTGAAATTCCAGCTCAGGAGACACAATGTACAGCAGACACAATAAGATACACTGTTTTGCAATACTTTGAAATCATGACCTGCATTACAGGAAGATATTTCCAATTCCAAACCAAATTCACTAACCTTTCATGGGCTTATATCACCACCTCTTATAGGATTTTCTAATTATAAAACACTGCTATGTCAAATGGCAGTAAAGAAACAGAGCCAACCCAACATAACTATCTCAATTGGAAGAAAATAAGAATTGGTATCAAATCATCCCACTGTTTTTATCTTTCTGTTTACCTCTTTCATGCTTTATCTGAGTGTCAGCAGCTGGAAGCCCCCTGACTGTTTCCCTGTTACATCTCTGCATTACTACACTAACCCAGCCATTTCTGAGAGGAATATTGGATCTGTGTTGATGGCACATTAGTAGGGAAGAGACAGAATCAACTAGATATTGTTAAGAGATAACTAAAAGGATATTCTAATTGATTAATTAAATTGTTCAACAATACACAGTAATATAAGTCCTAAAGCCCAGGACATTTACTGCTAAAATTTATGTTTGTAGGACCATCATAACGCAAGATAAAAATAGTTTCCTAGCAGTTGGAACAGAATCAGCAGAGAATCAGAAATGGGGGCCTGCCCTGAACACTTGCAGTAGGATTCAAACAAGTTATGCACCAAATATAAGCTTTTCATATGGTCTTAGTAGTAGTTCACAGAGAGAGACAACTCCATTAGGTGACTAAGCTCTACTACATTAGGGCAGGATGAATCATCTTCTAAAATGTCATTCATTACATCTTAAGAAATACCAGCCTCTGATGATACCACTTGCAGTGATACAATGATACAATGACACAAGCTTTGATGACTAGCTTAGACTAGCACCCTTCTTTTAAAGGGCTCTAGTGAGATGTGATCAATTTTAAGTTTCACTTAAACACAAATAAACTAGCTCTAAAATAGGAATTATACTTTCCAAGAGTCAGAGGGGAAAAAATGTCAAATTGGTAGCAGCATAAGCATTAATATTGTATTTGTATTGCAGTATTACATAGACCTGGACCCCCTTTCCATAGAAGACAACATTTTGCCCCAGTAAGCTTGGGCACCTCTACGGTGCAGTGCAAGTATATGAGAGAGTGAGCAGATGGAGATGAAATAAATGAGGAGGAGGACAAGGCAACAATGAAATGATTGAGTTTGATATAATGAGTAGCAGTCACAGCACATTAGTTGACTAGTCAGTGTTTACATCAATAATACACTTAATCTTCTTAAAACTGCTTACTGTATTCAAATTAAGAAGTATTATTGTATACATGTTCTTCATAGGTTATAACAAAAACTTGGGACGCCAGAGGGACACCATGTGCCTAAGGCCTGTAGTTCCTGACAATTAAAGCCCACATTAGCATATCTACCACTATACTGTCATAATAAAAAAATACAGACACAGTTTTGTCAATGGAAAATGACATGAAACACTGGTACTTGAAAGCTCAAATAATGATTATTTAATCTTACCTAAGAAAAACTTAGGAAAAAGCCTACCACTTAGAAAATTACTACCACACCTATGAAGTTATTTTCATTGATAGACACATTTTTGGTAATTGCAATGCTATACAGACTGTAAACGTGGCAATCTTTGGCATAACTGGCTCAAAAGAAATCATATGACTAACCTCGGAATGTTGGAATAAATTACTTCTCTCATTCACACAGAATTCTTACAATTTCTTTTGATGAAAGAAACCCCCTTTCCAAGGTAATCAATGATACCTTGAAAGATTGATGCAGCAGATTACTAAACAGTAGCTGACATAAGCAGAGCACTTGCCTATTCATGGTGCAGTAGTCAAGTGGGAAAAAAAATAATCACTCAAACCTACCTTGTGTAGGACACTGTATGTACCCATACAGCCAATTTTGTACATAATCCAAAATTCAGACATTTTACAATGCATGAAGGTTTTACAGACCAATTCTAAAACTCTCTTTACATGTTACTGAATTATTTTCAGTCATTTGAATATGGCAGTTTTCTGCATTGTAATTGGCATTCTCTTTTGTACCTTTTTATTACAAATAGTGAGACTAATTAAAATAATTTATTGGCTAAAGATTCTGTATAGTCATTAAGGGGATATGCCTAAAGTAAATGATTGCCCACTCCTCAAGGTTCTATGTTATCAATATAAAACTTTCATCAATCTGAAACCCCAGAAAAATGAAGGAAGGAAATGATGAGCCCATCAAGCCACCTTTCCTTATTCTGTCACCCCCAAGCCCCAGTTTAGCTGCCTTTAGGAACTGGACCCTAGCAGTGCCCAGTGCTTTTACAGACACTATAGACACATTGCTCAAGGATCTCTGAACAACAGCTGAAGTTACCAGAGGGATGGAGATAAACTTCAGTTTTAACTGAATGAGACCTTTTCATTTGCAGGAAAGCTTGTGTGAAAAATCATTTCTAGTCTACTTGCAGGACAGCTGTTTTAGTGGCCAGGGTTGCTGGTCTCTGCCTGGATGAAGCCACCCTCTCATTTTTAAATTCCACACTTAACAGAAGTTTGACTACTTTTTATCTCTGTGTACTTAGCATCATTATCTTTTGCTAATTCCATGACTAGGGAATAAAATATCCTGAGATATTGAGGAGGGGAAATGTAAAACTGTCCCAGAAGTGTGTAAAGAAATGAGACTTTGGCATGGGACTCTGCACGGAACTGTGAGGTCTCCCTGTCATTCTGATGATTCCTCAATTCAGGGGCAGCTGAGTAGTAAAACTTGCAGAGTTATCTCTTACCTTAACCAAGCTTGACCCTTAGCAATTGTATCACAAACAGGTAAGGTAAACAGGACTCCACTTTCAATTACAAATCTGTACATAAGATTAAATTTACCCGCTTACTAACTTTCTATCAAAAGGGAAAGACAAATAGGCTAACGAAATAAATTATGCACCAAAATCACTGCATACTTCCAGCTCTGGTTGTAGTTAATGTATGCAGCTCATCCTGGCAGGAATCCAATACTTCCTCTGTAGCAGTTTCTGCTGGGTCAGCTCACACACAGTAGTGCAGTAGAACTACTTATGTTCTTACAAATTATACCAGACATTTCTCATTAGCATTACACCTGAAACCCCATTCCCAAATTGGATATTATCCATTGCTTCACAAGCTTACAATGAAAAGCATAGAAAGAGCAAGTTTAGGATACCTTTAGCAGTGGTTCAATGGAGAAAAGAAAAACAAGCCCACAGAATTTAGCAAACAGAATTACAAACAGTATCCATTGCTACCAGGTAATCGTTCAAGAAAGGTACAGGTAGAGCTCATTATTTTCTTAGATCATTTTGAAAATTTTAAATATTAAAAATGGACTTTAAAAAGTCAATTTCATAATACTCATCATCCAGACCCAGCTCCTCAGTACCCCGGTGTAGCCCTCGGCATTCACGATCCACAGAGCTACAAGGAATACTTGTATCACACATTTCTCTTTGTCACCAAGACATTCATGCTCACACACATCTCTTCTCTGAAAAATTCTATTTTTCATGAGGTTGCAGCAAAGGCAGAAAACTCAGGAAAGAAGAAAATTTAAGTGACAAAAGGTAGTCAGCTACAAAGACACAAAGCATTTGTACAGCCCCAGGATACTGCCATGAATGACACCAGACCAGTGAGGACACACCTCACAGGAATTTCCTACACTGGTTTGTTTCATAAAGTTGCACTTTCCATGCCCGCCGCAGGACAGATGCCTCTGCACTTTGGGAAGCCCCCACCTTCTGCAGAACACTGCCTTTATACTATCCATTTTGGCTACAAGGCTAAGCTCAGAGTAGGACTAAAAAGACAACCTTTGTTTTAAGGCATTAGGCCTGCTCACACTGAAGTATGTGTGTTTCTCCAAATGACTGTATTCCTACAAAACAATTGTTGCAGGAAGCATCCATCTCCATCAATCATTATTCAGATAGTTTCCTCCTATCAAGGTATCTCTACCCTTGGAGATATATTCAAAACTTCACTTACACGGCTCTGAGGAATCTGACCTAAAAGTGAAGTCAGCCCTGTTCTGAACCTAAAATTTTCTCTGATTCTGTGAATTGCATTTGATTTACTCCAGCCCAGAGATTTGCTGTCTTTAGTCTTAATGGTTATAATCCATTCTAATGGTAATTCACTGCAATTATTGTAATTCATGGTAATTCATATCTAAAAATAAAATCATCTTTCCTCTAAATTGGTGCATTGATACAAAGTGAAATTTCCCATTCAGTTACCTACACTGGTAGCAACAAAGATATCTCTTAATTTTCCCCTTTCTAAAGGGACAATACTATATATATATTTATATTTATGCTTTAATAAGGCACTACATAAAACCTGTTACAGGATTGTCTTTTAAAAAATAATCTGAGAGACTACACCTTTGAGTTTGTCATCATTTCTTATCACAATTACCTTTCAGGCAAAAACTATACTGTCAAGGATTAGCAGGAGATTCATGAAGGCAGCAAGGAAGGAACTTAAACATCGAAAACTCACTTCTGGGAGACATAGCAACAGCCTTTGCTACTTTGAGAAGTGAAGCCTGAACTGAAAGTAGCAGCTGGAAAACTGAAGAGCTAGGGTAATAATAAAATAATAAATAAACCAGATTTTGAAGATTCTTTGTGGTAACTTGGCACCACGAATTATTAATAACCAAGGCTTTTAAGCTCTGCTAAATTAACTTACTTGAGATTGCTTCTCATTTAAAAATATTCTGTGTTTAACAAATTGCTAGACTAAAGAATAAGAAATTTATTTGGTTATAATATGACTGTCACTAAGATAATAGGGGACACTGTCAAATTATTATGTAATAAAATATATGCTTGTTTGGTTAATACACAACTCTTTACTTTGATCACTGCTTCTGAAAATTCTTACTCATTCAATGCCTTATTCATCCAGCTGGCCAGCTTAACTACAGGCAACGGACTGTACTAAAAGAAAGAAGTGGCAAGTGATCATGTGGGAAAAAATTATTAGAAAAGGAAAGGTGGGGAGTGACAGATTTGTGCAATGGTACATTTATAAAGTTGGCAAGAACATCAGAAGTTGAAATTACAGGTTTCTTGTGGGAAAATGCAGTAAGTGGGGGATTCTGCAGGCTCCTGCCAGAGCAAAGGAATTAAAAGGTAGCGGCTCAACAACTCGTCCAGACAGTGAGTACACAGATGTGACAGCAGGACAGCATGAAGAGATCTGATTATGCAGAGGCAGCCTGGCTCTTCATAGGCCTGGCAGGTGGTAAAGAGGTAAAGAAGGCTGAATCACTGTGACAGAACCAAGGAATATGAAATACCTTCTGGATTCATTTTAGGACAAGATTAATTGACACCTACCAGAACTAAGGTTCATATCTCTTTTCTGTTATGACTGCCTACAGACTACTTTTATGGCCTTAAAGCATCATGCAGTTTTTACACTTCTCATATTGCCAGAAACTATCATTTTTAGAAGCATATAAGGCTCACTTCCTTTGAAGTGACTGCTATGTGGTAAACCTGTAAATGCAGTACAACTAGCTCAGAAATAGAGAGACGTTAAAATATTATTAGTGTTTGGTTTTTCCTCCCCTCCCTCACATAAGAATTCTGCTGATTTATAGAAATTAAAATCAGTAGGAAACCTGAGTACAAAATATAAGAGCTGGAGAATCATATTCTCACTAAGCTAGCAAAAAAATTAACCTTTGGGAAATGGAGTGGACAATTGCTAAAAAGATACAACTATCTTAGGATACATAATTTTTATGGCATTAACCTTTTCTTCATAGAGCAATGTCAATATCCAACATGTTGATTACTGCTTCTAAAATAACTAGGACAGCATCCAAATTGGATTTAAGCAAATTATTTAGCTTATTAGGCATCCTAATGTCCAGTATTTAATTCCATTAGGAACATTGAAAATTTCAGCTAGCAAAAAAAGGAAAAAAAAAAAAACAAAAAAGAAGAAAAGAAAAGTCATCCCACAGAAATGGGAACAATATCAGATTTGTCCTAGATGACCTTGACATTAGTTACACAGCCCAAGTCAACAGTAAGTTAAGGAAAAACCATGTATGATGTATTATGTCTGACTTTAAACAATGTATATGATCCAGACAGTTTTAATCATACACTTTTAATATCTCAACTGTCTTACAATAATGTTGCAACTAGCAACTCCAGAAACAAGGATAACATAAACAGGGAAGCAGAGCAGATTTTGTCACAGAATCTTCCACAAAGATAGAAAAAAAAAATCTTGAAAGGAGAAATTTTCATTGCTGTTGATACACAGCAATTTAATCCTAACCCCAGTAGCTATATCTCATTAGTTTTATACAATTAATAGATACTTCTACATAATCTTTTCACTTCAGTTTCCAAGAAAAAGATCACTAGTGTGGGTGTTTTAAAGAACTACAGAGTAATAAAACTTGTAAACTAGTTGGGATATTTACACTATAGAAATTCTTAGAAAAGACATCCACTGTCTAAACATATCCCTACACATACTAAAAATATCCCACAGAAAAAGGAAAGTTCAACTACATGCTCATATCCAACAGGTACAGAACTCACAATGCCCTCCCTTCTAGGAGAGCCAGCAGGAGTGGTAAACCCCAATGCATTCACTGGATACCAGAATTTTTTTTCTCCCTGCATTTCTCATGGTCAGGGCTGACAAAGTCATTTCCTTACAGAGAAGAGCAAAAAGCCTGGGAACCTCATCAGACTTCAAGACAAGTCCAGAAAAAAATCATTCATTGATTAGTTTCCCTCAGAAAATAGTTCCCTTGGATCCTACTGTCCTTGGTATCTGCCTGCCTTCTTGTGCTTTGATCTATTTCTTACAAGTCGAACAGGCGTTATGAAAAGCAGGGGAAGCAGCACCCACTTCACCTGACTGGCTCCTGCCATCGCCTCAGTCCCAGCAGGAGAGGATGAACAAAGAGGGGGAGGTGGCCCATTTCTGCATTGCCCGGGGTGACTGGCACCACTCTTACACACAGGACATTTAGGTGCATCTGGTTCTCTACTATACAAGTCTTAAACAATTACCTGCTACAGTGCAAATGCTTATTAGAGTGTTACTGGTTTATGAGAGCTAAGCTCAGAAATCGCTTGGGAAGATTACATTACTAATAAAGAACATTTATTGAATTACTATGCTTTCTCCATTTCAAAAAGCAGCTGCTTTCCAATGCTTGCCTTGTCAGTAGAAGACATTAAAAAGTTTCATTAGCACAGTTAGTGCTTTTCATCAGCATCAGTTCATTCTCTCTCAGTTGCATGGCTTTCAGTGAATGATTAATATTGAAATCCTCTTCTCTCTGAATGTTAATCATCCTGTTAGATATGGTTGGAAGTTTAATTTTTCAGGACATTGTCAAATAAAGCATGTTGCTGGTTTTGAAAGTGAAATACTATACAGATAGCCAGAGCCCCCACTGTTTCTAACAGAGGACTATTCCTGACTAGCAATGCCAGAACAGATCTTCATTATATACATTTTTCATTGCAAATTATTACTAAAATGAGTTATAGAAGTTAGCAACTGAAAAGAATTGTGAATTAATTACTTTCATGTAAGGTCATTTCAATCCAAAAGTTACTTAAGTGAACAGCACAGTAAATGTAGGTTTATCAATATTTGGCAATAACTTTTACAAAACTCAGAGTCTCAGTTGGCAAACTTTGCTATTCTTCTTTTCCTTCCAAATTTCCTTGGAATGGGAAATTTGCATGCAGTTTTCCTCCATGCTCTTTGTCAGACAATTGATACATCAAACTCAGCAAGATTTTAAAAGGATCAATAATTTTTTTTTCTGTTTTTGTAATGGGGTTAGAGACAGTCAGTCACAAGAATTGCTCTGTAAGATGATCTCTTGACATCCTGGACAAATTTGACAACAAAGACAGCCTAAGCAATTCACTTCCTAGTTCAAAACTCATGCATTTTCCTAAAGCAACTTATTTGTGCCACCTGTTAGGATTGTATTTTTATCTGAAGTCATAAACCATGAATAGTTAATGGCATGCAAGATTAGAAGAAAACAAGCTTTCTCTCCCCAGACTCCAAGAAATATGCAGTATATTTTCCCTAAGTCAAAATGCGCCAAAGGGCTACTTTGAATTGAAGGAACAACACTCCACCAAAGACAGCCAAAGTCACTGAAAGCTATGGAGTAGGGTTTTCAGCTATAGTTTATTTATTTATGAATTTAGTTTTCCTATTAAATCTCTGTATAACTTTTCTGTTTCCAGTATCACTGCAAGTTCACACAACTGCAGTCCAGTCACTCACAAACAACTAGTTTTGGCATCTATGCTAAATGCCTTACCCAGTTTTTAAGACTGTTGACAAGCTACTTAGGTACTGGGAACAGAAAAAAAAATAAAGTGGAGAAGAAAATAGTAGGCTGAGAAAATTATACAAAAGAGAGATTATAAATAATGTCCTTCTTAGGCAGAAAATAAATCCTTAAAACCGAAGGGTAAAGGAGAAACTAAGATTGACCTCCTGCTGTTGAATCAGCTCTGAATTGTCTGAATCATCTTGATTCTCAGCTATAAAAAAGCTCGCAATTCAATGGAGAATAAATTGCATAAGGAGCTCTGCAGAGTGCATAACCAAGGCAGAGAGAAATATCAGCCAGGGTCTCCCGAGAAGCATGAAAAAAAGATATTGCTGTATTGTTATAAAACATATCCCAGAAAAAACTTTAAAAAGGACAAAGCCTGTCAGTGTAGTTAAGCACAGTTCAGAGCTCTATGCTAAGTCAGAAGTTCCTTGCACATTCAAGTAATTTTTTCACAAAATTTAGGTAGGTCGAGAGGTAGTTGTTGAACATAATTCTGAGGTATCTGAAGTACATAGAAGACAATATTCTCACAGGTACATGTATTAAAGCATCTGCCCACTGCCGGAGTTAATAATAGTCTAATTACAAAAGTTTATGACAGGTGAAAGAGTTATACCTGTTGTAGAGATTCTAGTGTGTATATTTATATGCAAAAGTGGAAAAAAAAAAGAAAAGAGAAAACTGGAAAAACTCTGATAATATAGATTGTTTAAATTACTAAATGATAGTAATACAGTTGGTTAATTTAGTATGAGAATGCCTAAGCCTAAAATTGCAGAAGTGTGAAAGATTAGCAAAAGTTTGCACCTGGTGATACTAAGAAGTTACAAGATTAGACCATTAGATTTAGGGTCATTAAGACTGAGTCCAGCAGGCAGTTAGACTGCCTTGTCCCAAGTATTTCCCCTAAAGAGAGAGAGCAAATGTTACCTCACAGGTGTTACCTGGACATCTGTTTTCAGCATATATGTTAGAAAAAATACTTCACTTATCAACAAATAGTTAAAACATCTCAGAGAAAGCAGAAATAAATCAGGTTTTGCATAACAATGGGCAAGGTAGGGAAAACTCAGGTCAAAGGAAAATTGAACAATACCTTTGGACAATAATTGTCCTTTGGAATCTAAAGTTATGGTCTGTCATAACAGCTGGATGAATTGGTACTGCTGGAGAAACTAACGTAAGATATTGTATGGTTTTGAGGAGGTAAATCTCAAAATCTGATGCTTACATTAACTTCTTTAATGAAATAGGTACTATTAAAACAATAAATAAACAAGTGCAGCAACATGCCATTAGAATTCAATGTCTGATACAGAAGACAGGTACATAGGAGACTGCATAAATGATGCCTTGAACCAGCAGAAGCTCTTAACAGCAATAGCATGTAACATGTTTGCACAGTTCAGGTTCTGCCATGCAGATTCAGGTTTAAGCTTGCAAAGTCTTGCAGAATTCACATTTTTTCCTCCAGCTTGAATAAAGACGTGAACTTCTAGTTCTATCCACTAGGATCGACAGATTAAAAGAGGTTCATCTCTTTGAATTAGATTAATGAAAGTATCTGAAACACATGACAGAACACCCAAGTGCATCTTTTCTATCATTTGTGAACTGAATAGGACAGAAATGTTTGGAAACATTGACAGTAGTAGTTCATAAGACTGTTCAGTAGAGAAAAGCTGACATTCTGATAGGTATAAAGCTTAGTATCACGAGAAGAATCAAGTATACAGAGACCCTGCTTCTCTTATCAATGAAAGTTTCTGTACATCTTATCAGATGATTTCTCTCTCAAAGTTAGAAATTAATTAGGAAAAAAAATCACTAGTGTTAAAAAGAGCAAGAGCACAGAAACTAGATCTACCTGTTCTGACATCAATGCTTAGCAGTGTTGAGCCTATGCTTGGGAGCAAGCTCTAAAAAGTGCAGAAAACCTTATTCTGCCTTGTTGCAAGAGAGAAACTACTCTAATGTAAATAACTGATCTCTGCAGTTTCTTTTACTCCTAACCTGCAGGCTACTCATGAAAAAGTAATATTTTTCTAAAGAGCATGAAATAGAACCTGACTCACACGTATGTAACTATTCCCTGCTGTAACTTCCAACAAGCACATTCACATCTCTTTCCTGGGCTAGGGTACTTACTGACCATCTTTCACAGCTTTCACAGTGCTGCCCCTGCTTAGCTCCCAGTCAGGAGTGCCAGGCCAAGCCTTGGCTGAGGGCTAAGCCTCTGTTTAACCACTGCTGTAGAGCTCAGGAGAAAGTGCTGCCAGGACATCAGCAGCATGGGGAGCTCAGACACACTTCTCTGAGAAGCAAGCTAGGACTTGTGTACAGTCCTGTGTCATACCCTGTATCCCATTTACACCTGCTCAAATACTCTAATAGTTAAGACAATAAAAGCTAACAGATCTTCAGGAAGTCAGATTTTTACTGTGTTCCATGCAAAATAAATTCTTGAAATACAGGCTGAAAAAGCCACACACTTAGTAGCCTCTTAGTACTGTGCCTCTGCAAATAAGCAGTTTCTCTGACAGATAGCCCAGTCCTATAAACTGTGCAAACACATCAGGTCACTCCAGGCAATCACTACCAAGTGAGTGACCACTACTGCAACTGGCACCTCATGGCTGCCTTTTAACAGTAGGGAGGACTTGGTCTTGTGGCCCTGTGTCTGCAGATACTTGAACCCAAACCTGGTACCTTCTTTTGCTCACAAGCTGCAGTCCAAGTGTAAGCACAATTGTTGGCTTATCATGCTCTTCATGTACATGAGCTGACTAATTTCTTCTGCTAGAGAAGTGAGGAACATATAACAAGGCTTTTAGAGGAAGGCTAAGAAAGCTCACAGATCTTTTAATCACCCAAATACCTAAAATCAGCTGCTCAAATATTGCATACTTGTCTTATCCAGTTGCTTTAAAAAAAGAATTAAAAATTATACAACATTTGGAACACCTTTTAATCCTGAAATTATGTGACAGAAATAATGCCAGACAATGAAGCAATTTTCAATCCACATGGAAATAACCTCCAAAATGTGCTGATAAAAAAACCCCCACCTTAACTTATTTAAAAAGCAAAGAAGAAAGACTCCATGGAGAATTAAAATTTCTTCAGAAAAGGTCACTTAAGTCATAATGTTTACACCATAAAAAACTTTTGCTTAACATGCTTCTATTTTCTCTCTCAGTTTATGACATCCCCCACTCTCCATTTATCAGATAACTCTAAATGTATCACAGAAGGATCTATGCATCCCACAGGAACAAAAGCACTGATTTCCCAGCACTAGTATGAGGTAAGGAGATAGGTACCAAGACACAGAGTCTAGGAAGGAGATTCACAGAGGAATCTTAAAGCTCCGTAAGTTTTACTTCTGAAGCCCAATACCAAGCACCACTGAAACCCCTAGAACAACTGCTACTAAACAGATTGCCTGAAATCCAGGAATAACAATGCCCAATTGCCTCTGCACTAAGGCCCAAGTGGCACACTCAATATGGCACATGAAGTCTGTGGCTGAGCAGAAAACTGAATGCAAATCCCCCACTCTCCCTCAGCCTAAGAAATGTTTATCTGAAGACGTTCTACTCTGATCTGCAGTCCACAGAATCCAGTGACATCAGTGTGCACATGTAAGTCAGGAAAGATTGTGCTGAAAATACAGCTTAATAGTCTCCCTCAGGCTCCCTCATACCAAGTCAGCTGGCAACCCTGGAAGAACCATCAGGATTTTTCATTATAATTAGCATGCATTAAAAGATAAGAAAAATGGTGCTGAATTTTTTTTACATGATCCAAATGCTTTAGATGTAGAAATGCTTTAAGAGAAATGAGAACAAAGCCTCTGCCAATATAAACGGGTACTACCCTAAACAGAATTGCCAGTGTAAAACATGTCCTATGAAGAGTTCCATTCTCCTCTACACCAATATTTTATTGGGTTCTGAAAGATATATATTGTTATATAATAATATATTTGTTGCAATATAATTTGGTCCAAGCTTGCATCTAGCTCGAAATGGGACAATTCCACACCACAGGCCTTGCATGACTGCAAGGTAACACACACCTAACTGCTAGCATAAGTTTTACTGCAGGTACTAAGAGGCTGTGTCTGCCAGCCCCACACACTCCAGTGCAATGACTGTGCCCCTGGCCACACACAGCTAGTCTGTGCAGTATCCTTATCCATATCCCTAGGGATCTAATCCTAGGTTAGCACAAACAGCCAACCTAGTCAGCTGTTTGTCTATAGTCACAGCAGCCAGGCACTCCAGAATCCCTGCAGGTGGCAAGTTCTGCTGAGTTCATGGTGGGCCTGAAGCGAGCCACTACAAAGGCAGATCAGACAGAACCAACTACACCCAACTACATCTGTGCTGTGCTGCAGCTCCAGCTCCACTGCAGGGCAAATATAATCAGATTGACTTCTGCTATAAACGTGATCTACAAACATCAGAAAAAGAAAATTAATTGTTTATAGTACCTCAGTAAGAAGTGTCAAAAATAGAAGAAAAAGAAACATAAATTGTTTTAGATGCTGCTTAAGTTACTCAACATGTATTATCCCAAAATGTTCCTAACAGACACTGAACAACCTTAAACAAAGCCTTGAACTTCAGTTCCATTGCTCCCTAACTCTATAATTAAAATAATGATACTCACTCTCAAATGTAAGGTGGTTTAAGAATGAAAAGAATTCTAGACTCATGGACTATTGTTATGAAGATTTAATCACCAATATTTATATTACTTTGCTCCCCTGGATTCTGGCACTTTAGAACATCACCATCACTTAAAGTGAAATTGAAGGCATATGGACTCCATTCCCTCTTATGAAAGAATTGGAGAAAAAAAAGTACAGTATAGGGACAGGAATTTTATTCACAGCTGCCGAGATCACCAACTGCAGAGAGCAGACCATGTTGAGATAAACATAAACATGCTGGTAGCTGTTGAGAGCATTTTCTTAAAAAAATATACTCAAGGATTTAGCAATGTATCTACAGTATTTTCTTACCTCAACTAATATCGAGCATGGCAACATCATGTGGTTTCTCTGAGACTGATGCCCACGATTTGAAATCATGTTCACCTGTGAAGGAAACAAAGTATATAGTGTCCATCTATAAGAAGCTATCCTTGTTTATAATAATGTGCCCACAGCAAACTAGAAAAGGCCTGCTTAAAACACAGGTTTGTACCAAAATAAGGAATGGCATTACAGCATTACAACAGAGAACTGTTTGTGTGCTTTCCTTTATTCCAGTATGAAAGAGCTTCAAGCTAATTTAGGTGTTACTATTTTGTTAAATTGATTAGAGCCACTTTTGTTCCAAATAGCAGTATCTATAAAAAGATTTTTACTTAAAAGTATATTAAACATATCCCTGAATACTTCAACAAAACATCCTTTATCTCTTTTCTGCAGAGCTTTTCTAATTCTATTGACTTCAAAGAAACTTTAGCATGTTCTTAAAGTTTATACTAGAGGACTTTGCTGAAGAGGCATTAGTTGAAGGCTTAAAAATGTTCAAAATTTAAATATTAATCTACCAGGTTTCTACAGAAGCAAGGGAACACAGGACTAAATGGAACTGCCAAGCCATGAAGTCGTGTCTTGCAGTTTCAATACAGTAGATCTTTAGTTCTGAAGGATCCACAAATTATTTATTCTCAACATTGCAGCTACAAAAAACTTTCCTAATCCCTTACAAAAAAGTTAAGATCTGTTGTTAAAAATAAAACAAACCGAAAAAAGCAATAACTGCCTGAAAGAAAAACCTGCCCTACTAATCTCTGCCATAGGAAAAGTAGAGCAGAGAACAAAGTACTCTGGATGTAATGATACTACGAATCAGCCCATGACTGATACAGTAAATTGACTAAAATCTCTAGAGAAGCTAGAATCTTCAAGAATTAGAAAACTTCTAAATGCTGGGTAGTCCCTCTAGATTGCTCTCTTCTTCCTTAAAAACACCCCACAAAACCAACAACCACTACTGCTCTGATTACTTCATTTTTAAAACTCTACTTGTAAAAGCTTCCCTCTAGGCTCTTCCTAAAAGGTACTGAAATAGTCCATTAGCTGTCTTCTTTTTTTCTCAGCTGTTCTCCTCACTGTTCTTCATTTATGTCTCACCATTCTCTCATTTTTTATATGCTCTCTCCTTCGAGTCTCCTGTGTTCTCCCTCCAGTTTATCCTTTTCACATACTCCCTTTTAATTCAGTTTCTTGCATGCAGCACATCTTTCAGCATCTTGTGTCTCCTTCTCTCTCTCTTCCATGGCCTCCCAAATTCAGCTTTGATTCCCTTTCTTCCTCTGATGCTTTACTAAGCTGCAGCTGACTCTTCTCTTTCTCCCTCCCATGCCCTGCCTATGCACGTGCATATTTTATGCAAGGCTTGGGGTTGAAAAGTCCTGGAGGCAGCACACTAAAGAGAAGAGAAAGCAGATGCTTCCAAGCAATATCAGAAAAACAAACTCTGCTCTGTGTGTGTAGCCCGGCTCCCAGCAATGCACCAAGCATCTCTGATGCTCTGCTCCCACCATGAAGGTGGCTGGGGCAGCCTGACACTGTGCCTCCCTCCCCTGATGAGTGAGTCAGTAGTGATGTGGAGGCAGAGGTGTTGCTCTGTTCTATGAGACTATGCATACACCAGCTGGGGTCTCCCTGGGAGCTGGGGGATTTTTTGCTGTGACCCTGTGACTCTGGGCATTTTTAGCCCAGTCGTTGGTGCTATAAAACACAGCAGCAATCTGCATTCAGTTTGTGTTTATCCAAAGCAATGAACAAAAAAGCACTTCATAAGGAAGTAAGTATGGCATATGTTCTTGAATTCTCTCTCAGATCATTAGAGGCTGAACTTTTTTATCAAGCAAATAGAAAAGGTTGCTCTGCTGTTGATCAATTACTTGTATGCATACAAGGCCAAACTCTGCAGTTCATATTCCATTCAAATCCTCACTCAGGCAAGAGTCCCAGAGACTCCTTGACACTCCATTATACAGTTACATAATACAACCATTAATAATGCATATGGAGATGTGCATGCACAGCTACTGCACAGTGGGACTATAGGCTCAGTTCATTAAGGAGACATCAACATAGCAGTTACTTACTATTTAATGAGTGCTAACAATACATTGAAGAAAAGGGAACCAGCTCTGAGCATTAAGGACCAATACGTGGCTTCTCTGCAGCTACTACCTCAAGAACAAAAAGGGCCTAAGATTCATTGTCTCCAACATGGCATTAAAGGAGTGACATGTTCTTGTTAATTTTGTGTAAGTACTGCAGATATGTGTCTGCCAATGTCCAAAGCTTTCAATGCGCTGAAATTGGGATGAACTCTAGAGCCTGAGATGTGTGCCAGAATTTTTTCTTTCAATAGCATGGAGATGGGCACTGGTTGGAGCCTGGAACACTCTTTACACAGAATAAACACACCTGATATGTGAAATTGCCTCTCTAGAGGTTGCTGCTATGAGTTTGGAGGAAGATGAGTGAGCCTGAATGAGGCATCAAGAAGCCATCTGTGAGAGAATGGTTGAAATGCTACGAGCATCCCTATAAATATCTCCTGTTAAAGGACTAGTTCTGTTTTAGTGATATGAAGTCTTTTTATGTAACTAATTACTAGGCAGCCTATGAAACAGTTTCTCTGGCAGTACCACCCTGTATGCATTAGGCAGTCTGCCTCCCTCCAGCTGCAGTTCTGGGGGTATGCCTAACAACAACCTACAGGATCCCTCTCCAGACAAGCCTACCCCTGCCGCATGGCATCACCGCTAGACTAGGGTGTCATATTCACATCTGTGCTGTTTTGGGAAGAAAGCTGGCAAGCACACACCTCCAGGAGGAGCTCTGGACAAGAGCATTTTCCCTCAGCAGAAGCACCCTCCTGCAGTTCTAAATGCGGCAGGTCAGGAGCCAGAGGTGAATTTCACAATTAGCACTGTAGGCTGAACATCCACAGTTTATACAGTTGTTGCAAATCTGCTCTCAGTGTCTCTGATCACATTTGGATCAAAATCCATTCAGTTTATATCTCTCCTCAACATGAGAGAACTGCATTCATGTTTCTAGGGTGGGTTTTTCATAGAATCATTAAGGTTGGAAGAGACCTGTAAGACAATCAAGGCCAACTGTCATCCCAGTGCTATCACTGTAACCCCTAAACCACCAACTCTTGGCTGCTGTCTAAAGGGGATAGGAATTTGGCAGCAAGACCATGGCCAAAACAGCAGAAAGTTTTTACAAAAAAGCAGTCACTGCTCTGTATATTGCCTAAAAATCAATTCTACAGACAATTTCTAGGCATGCCTACTGATCCAGGTACTTCAGGTTCACAGGGAGACCTCCTTTGAAGATGTGACATCAACAATGAACTCTGGGAAACTCTAATCAACTTTTAATGTAAAAAAGTAAGATGCCTAGAGTTTAATAACTTCCAATGTTACTCAGAAACAGAAGAAGAAATACTTGGGCTTACAGCTTGAATATGACTTCAAAGGATTTATTTAATACCATATTTCTGCCACAGCCAGCAAAAGGAACTCAAATATCCTTAGTTCTGAAACTGAGTCCCCTAATCTCACTATTTTGCCACATCTATTATCCACAGTTGCCATTCTTATGTTTGTCTTTCAGCATTTTTGGTGAAAGCCAGTGCCAAGCAGATTTAAGACACTACTGTAACATTCTAAAATGTCTGTTCCATCACAGGTTTCCCTATAACTTGGAGTTTATCTAAAAATACAAATGGCATCTTCCATGTCATTTGTCTCTTTCCATTTATGGGTGAAGTTCCCCTATCCTAATGCAAAAATACTTACCAATAAGCAGGAGATGTAAGATGCACTCTGAACTAAAAAAAAAAAATCTACTAAAATGCATATAGAGCTCACTAGAACTATCAGTAGCACTTACATTCTCCAATGTGGTAAAAATGTAGTGGTTTGCAGAAGGTAAACAGAGCATGTGTCTGTTCTGTTAAGAAAACAGGAAAAAAAGGTCACTGTGCTATGAAGAAAATCTTCATGGTAGCAAACCATTTTTATGTGCCAAATCTATATAGTCTTTATAGAGGTAATGGAGAATGGAGAATAGAAAAGATGATGAAATTTTAATGACAAGAAAGAGAAAGAAATATAAATTCTGTAAGAATAAGTTGCTATCAGCTGAGAGACATATGAGAGAAGAAAAGTTGTGAATCACCCTGATGAGAGCAGGAAATGGCACACTTGGCTGCTTTTGCTACCTGAAAATTCATGAGTGCCACTAACTGGTGAACCTCAGTAATGAACTCAGATGCTCTGTCCCTCTGAAGCCCAGAGCAGTTACTCGCTTTGCCACTTCCTCCAAATAACCTTCCACCTCACAGTGTATCCATCCATAGCCAACAAGGTCCCTGTAACATCTGCCAGGCTGTCAGTGATTGTCAATGGACAGCAACATGTATGTCAAGTGTAAATGAAATGTGGGGGAGAATGTTACTGGAAGATTGGAGGCAGTGCAATAGATACCAACATGTTTTCCCTAGTGATTTCCATATATGTTGCACAAATGTCTTGTTTCTTCATTCTTTGCTGACCTTCTGATGGGTGTTTCATTTGTGATGATATTGGAAGCTAAATTGTGCTCTTCTGTCTCGAAATTAGATAAAATTTTTCAAAAGCTGTTAAAGAATTGAAAGACTATTGAGTGACAATCTTATTACCATAAAAGATGAAAGCTATAAACCAGAGAAACTATATCCCTCTCTTTCTTAGATTACTCATTATCTGAAGATTAACATTAAGAGGACCTGGAAGCCTGTCAAACACCAAATCAAAAGCTCCCACAGGAGTTTAGGTAGTAAAAAGTGTTATCAGTAAGAAGAGGATTCATGGGATTATGTTTGTAGTGACAGGATTAAGTTTTGCCCAACAAGCCGCAGTATCAGAAGTAACAAAGTCATTTTTCTTTTAAGAAGATGAGGGAAGAATGCACTTGTTTTACAAGCAGGCAAATTAATATGGGATTAACCAATAAAAGAATTCCATAAAATTACTCCATTTGTGAAATCAAGGTGAATCTTAATCCTGTAGTTTTGTACTTAAAAGACCCCACTGGAGTGAAGGAGCTGGTGCTGACATGAAATCCCATCCACCACAAACATGACAATGACCCTCCACCATAATAGCAGGAAGCCCTTGCCACTCAGAAGGCATCTACACAGACACCTTCCCACAGTGAGGCAGCTAACTGTGGGAATCTCTGCAGAGATTCACTAGAATAGTTAGTGCAGTTTAACTCTCTGGAATAATATAGATCTTGGAATGGCTTATTGTCTTCATTTTGCTCTCTGTTTTAGAATCAAAATATTAAAATACGTGGAATGTTTTAAAAAGCTAGTCTTAATATGCAGCTTGCTCTTCAGTCAGGAATGGATTTACCAGACAAGGTAAAATCAGCTGCAGCATTCTCTGTATTATCAACACCCAGTGAGGTATGAATGACACAGGCCATGAGATGGGGGAATGACATTGCACTTGTTCTAAACCCAGTGGAACCAATTCTTGAATCCTAAAAGTTTTGAACAAGTAATTGACCAATAAAACATGGAAATTAAAAGGGGTTTGTTTCAATTACACACTGATGACACTAAAATTAATGCTGCCGAGAGTCCCTCACAGTCACGGCTGGGAGTGCTGTGGAGGCGGCGGGTGAGTCAAGCTTGACTGATGTATCCATGATTGTACTTACATGTGAGAAGCATCTTTCGTCTCACAAGTCATTGCCTCACTCAGTGCTCAGTAGAGTATTTAGAGTCACTGCAGTACTTTCTGGTCAACCACACTTCCTGTATTCTTTTCTAGTTTGCGCATTCCTTATCTGAACTCTGGGTCTGATCAGTCACAGGCACTATCCAACAGTGAATGTAGAGTTGGCCCACCGTGAGCAGTGGACATTGCCCTGTCTGTCATATAGTGTCATCTGGAATCAGGTGTGAGACAGCTGCTGATAAAACTTATCCAGCTGATTAACGTACTTTCTCTCTGCCTCATTAACAGTATTAGAACAAAATTATAGCAGAGTAAGTGAAGTTATACTGTGGTTTCTTTAAATTTGTTCAGTATTGACATTTCTGTCCTGATTTTTTGAATTCTCTTAATTGCAAAATGTTTAAATTTTGAGTAATGTTGATTAGTTTTAAGCAGATATAAATATCACATATTATTGTTTCTGTTGCAAGGATCAATTCCATCCTGTATTAATTAAAATTAAAAGTTAGTTCGCATACCAGCCTGTGAAATGTACTATTTCTAAATATTTTTTCCAGAAAAAATCAATTGCACTAGTGTTCACCAAAAGTACAATAAAGCAGCATAAATCACCCCAATCACATGTATATCAAAACTAATTTGTATTTAAGAATAGCTGCATCTCAAGTTGTCTTGAACTGCTGATCTGCAGAATTCCTGATGGGGATTTTTGGTAAGCTGGGCTGAATACACTGTAATGGTTTTCTTCCCACTCTTTAGCTGCTGCTTTTCTTTCAACTGTATCTTAAAATATATTAAGTACTTTCCTCATGTGACTATCTAATCAAATTCTGCATGGCCAAACAGATGGCACCGGATATAATTCTTCTTTCTCAAAATCAAAGTGGTGCACAATGTCATCAGTATGAGAGACTCTATGACACTGCAGCATAATGATGTATCAATTATTTCTCATCGAGAAAAATTTGATGTAGGCTAGCATATATTAATCTCTACATGCTATTTCTTCAGATTCCACTTATTTGTTCTATTTCCTTCAGGCCAAATAAACTCAGTTCATGTAAGACTAAAACCTGGCATTATTTCTGACGAAATGAAATTCACTGGTAGTCCTCAACTTCTGCATAAGACCTAATTTGTGCATAATAATATGTGTAAAAAGCCACAATTAAACTTCAAAGAACTTAAGCATGATAATCATCCTTATACTTCATTAAAACAGCAATGACTTGAAATTTTACTGCATAGTTGTAAAGTCCCCAGTTAGCTTATGGAAATTTTTTTTCTTCTTCCTAATCTCTGTTCACTTAAAAAAAATAAATCACAGTAAATATCCTAAAGAAAAAAAAAGAAAGAATACAATTTTTTTTTTCCACAAGGGAAATTTAAGTAAAGACCAGTAAGTGAAGGTACATGAGTCGGTGAGCTGTGTTCTGGGCCTGCCTGGATACCAAAATACTGCCTACACTGCCTATCAAAGTACATAGGCTGAATTGTTCAGACTCCTCAAACAAATGTACAGTGAAATAGGACCTCTATGTTGTGTTTGCATTTTTTAGTGATAAATTATGTACTTCTTATTCAGGCAATTGGGATTTCTCACAAAGGGTGAGTGCAAACTGCTAGATTTGCTATCTATGAAACAACAGTATGTTCACAAGAGTATATAGCCATACTATAATTTAAGGTCAAGTAAACACAAAAAATAACCTCAACATGTATTTGTGCTTTGGATCTATCCATGAAAGATTCATTGTCTAAATATGTCACTGCAGCCAGTGATTCAGAAGTAGAACACTTCCATCTGGCAACAGATGGTCAAGATGCATCTTATTTGTAGGAGAGTCTTCTGCTAAAAGAACTAGTTCTCTCCACAATCTGTACAATCAGATAAGCAGCTTCTATCTAGTATTACTGATATGAGAAACCACACCAAAACCTTATCTCACAAGTTCAATCAACCCTGTATACACCTACATCCCTGCTTAATTAAGCATTCTTCTACGTACCATAGCCACTTCTGCATTTCACTCCTAATTTCTTAATTGACAATGTACATGTTACATATGTAACCCCTGTGCAGTTTCCTTAACATTTTAGTTGGTGCTATGTATCATGCAATATTTTGTGATGAGCTTATCAGTAGCTGTCCTTACTGACTGAGAGCTTCCTAGTAGCCTTTACCAAGGGTTTGCAAAGCCATCCCCTCAGACTGAACCCACTGCATTGTTTCACGTGTTTTCAATCACTCACACACAAGAGGCAGTGTCTGTGGGAGTGACAGATGGCTGCTAACAAAGTTGGCCTATCCTATTTCCTCCCTCACCATACCAGATACGTGGTGCCCATTGCTGACTTTTCTTCTCTAAAGGTTTGTGGAAGAATATTCCAAGGCTCATCAAACCCTAAACAACCATTCAGTATTTAGTCTTTGCAAAAATCCAACAGATTCTGTTTTACGGTAACTAGAAAAAAGAAAAAAGGTTACTTTCACTAAATGAGTTGTTCTTCAGGAGTTGTTCACTCAGCTCTGAGGAAAAGGGCTCAAACATCAATTCTAGTGGAGAGTTATGAGTCATCAGATAAGCAAATTCAGCTCTCCCATTTCTATGTGATATGGTAAACAAGAAAAGAACTGCAGAAGCAATTCAGTGCTTGCTTTGGTCACAGAATCTGAAGCGACTGTTGCCATGGGTACATAGAATCAAGTTTTAAAGGGGATTTAAGGACGTGAAGGAGCAGAAACGACAACACATCATGGAAGATTCAAGAACTGTAGATGCCTGAAGAAAATGATGATCTGAAACACAGAGACACAGAAAAGAAAAGTAGCCACTCATGCGATGAAGACAAGGTAAGAGCAAAGACAGCTAACTGAAACACCACGGGGCAGGAACAAAGAGCAGAAACTGGCAGACACACCAAGGGGGAAAGAAGAGCAGCTAGCTCTGTAAGAAGAGGAAGGGGCAATGAAAATAAGCAGGATCATGAGGTCACTGAATTGCATTATACAGAAGATCATGACAGAGAGGAGAAAATTACAAAAATAATGGTTAAAGAAACAGCAGTGGAGGATAAGGGAAGAAGCACATTTACAACATGAAAAACAGGCATGTATGGATGATTGAAGATTTTCATTAAAGAGTCTATGAGCAAGTCATCAGAGCTGATCTGGAGGAAAGCAAAGGTGGTGTGGCAGGAGCAAGAATACTTGTCCCAGGCTACAAAAAGTCACCATGTGAGAACAGGAGCATTCTCTAATCCTACTTCATGCTTATAAATGTCACTGCAAAGTTTCATCAAGAATAGGATCAAGGAGCTGCCAGCTGAGAAAGACTGCCTTCTCTGACCTTGAATGGAATTCTTCCAGCGTCAAGAGAAGGAACTTGTATGAAATACAGGATTAAATAAGCTGCAAGATGACTCAATGACTAATCTTAGAAGGAAGGTTTTAGGTTGCTTGGCTACTCAATAGAAGACTTCTTTCAGAAGAGAGGCATTTTAAGGAAGGGACTGTAAGTAGAAACAAAATATTAAATAGTACCATCAGGTGAGTCAGTGACATGGCTGCAGAAATCTGTTTTTTTAAAATAAAGTAGTTAAAAAAACCCCAACAGTAAGCAACACCTGAAACATACATGCATAAAAGAAAACAACCTCTAGAGGCAAAGCACGTTGAAATAGCAGTTGTGATGGGCATAGCTGTTCTTCAGTGAAAGCTTAGCTCCAGTGTAGCTTTGAACTTGAGAAGCACAGTCTGGCCTTTCTTTGCCTTGCTATTACAGAGAAGAAATGTATTGTTTCAGAAATGTTTCTTTAATATTTATATTCTTGTGGAAGTTAAAGTTGTGAATGGATTTAGATGCATTCACTGAGATCAGTTTTTAAACACGATTATCCAGATAACTTTCAGATTAAAAATCACTAAATTCAGAGGAAGGAACATTAGGACATACATTCTATTTCTTCTACATTTTCCTTAAACATCCTTTGATGGTCACAGTCAGAAACAGGGGACAAGATAGATGGCCCTCTGTTCTACAAACTCTGCATGCCTGTGCCTTCAGCCTGAGAACAGTAAAGTTCTCTTCCTCTCAAAAATAGATTTATTTTGTCTACCACTACTCTCAAATAATCAAAGACAGATCAAAAGAAAGCTATGCTACTATAATATCTTAATGTTATTAAGACATCTTTCTTCCTTTTGAAAAAATGTGTTTTCCCTTCACAGTCAACAGACTTTCAAGCATTTAGGTCAAACATGTTTCAACTGGTTGAGACCTGTTGGAAAGCATCTTGCAAATGTCTTATGCACTGTGAGAGTTTCTCTGTGATAATTAATGTTGCAGTGCCATGTGACTGTTGAAGTTTGTAAAGATGTTGTGCAATTAGCAATATTTATTAAAGTTTCAAATATACTCTAAAAGTATTAACTGCTGCCCAGGGAAAGATAGTCACTGCTGAAAGTGGCTTGTGATTTAAAATCAGTAACAATGAATAAGGGAAAAACAAAGGTGTAAGATCAGATTATCACACTGGTCACACTTACAAGGAAAAATATTTAGTCAAAGTATTTTTTAAAGTATTTAGGTAGCTAACAAAGATTACTGGGACAATGGCATTACTTGAAAGTGTGCAATGACCTATACTCATCTGAATGAACCACCGAAAGCTTTAGCATATTCTGGAAGAACAACTGGGGGCAAAGAGGGATGCAACCTAAAATGACTTCTATGCAATTTAGCACACACTGTATTGAAAAGTGACTTTTTAAAAAATTTTTGACTATGGATATAGCCATGATCCATCTTTTTTTGCCTATGGATATAGCCATGATATAGCTGTAGTTTACCTACAGCTATGATTTATATTTCTACTAGGATTCTGGCTAACTTCCTAGAACAAAATGTACAAATGCTAAACACCACATAGTAAAAAAGGGTGCAAATTCATCCCGCTGTCTCAGATACTCACAAATTTTTTCTATGTTTTTGTTTTAACTAATATTAACACAGCATCTGTTCCTGAGGTCTAGATGCTATTGCAATAACAACAGTGCAAGAGATAGATGGAAACACAGATTAACATCTTGCTGCATCTTTAAAAAGAATGTATTATGAATAGGCTTTTATCAAGGTAGGCAGCAGTAGTAATAATAGAACAGGCAGTGACTACCTGACACTGAAATCTGACACTGACATTTGAAGGAGAACTTGAATTGTGATATTTGAAACATTCTGGAAGAGAACTTAATGGTTCTTGATAAAGATTTGGGGGGGGGGTTGCTCTTCTTAGAAATAAAAGACTAATGATCCTTCCTTTTTCTGTTGAAATGAATTGAACTTTTGGCCTTAATGTGCTGAAAAACAGATCTCAAGATACTGCTTTTTTCTGAACAGGTTTGGGGACATCACTTTGGATACTGTTGTGCATAATTTCAAATACTTGGTGATACAATTTCTTAAGATATAATTTGTAGCTTTTAAAAAATGGTCTTTGAAGCTGTTAACACTGCTGTCCCTCCAGACTTACTAGTTAGTGAAGTGCTAGCTTCAGGTGTCCTGAAAACCTGCTTGTTATTTATATACATATATATATAATTTTAAAATGCATTTCCAAGATACAGTTGTTCGAAATGAGATGTTAAGTGACAATTGATCTCCTGGCACTTCAAATAGGTACATCAGAAAAATTTTGCAGAGTATGCTGCATATAAGAATGGCCATAACGGATTAAAAAAGACAGGGAATAAGTACTGCTGACACCACAGGCCCACCAGGTTTGACGTGTCTTTGGGTGATCTCACACCAGCTGGTCTCTCACTAATTCCTCACCAGTCAATCTCCACCAACATGTCTCATGTCTCTCCATTTCAGTTTGTATAATTACTTTCTTCAAATTATCCAAAGGTACACAGGATTTCCAAGAACAGTAAGTTTTTCTAATCATTTCTAATGCACACAAAAGAAAGCTCAGAGTAGATGGGTAGTAGAAAGCTGAAGGTTATAATTCCTATAAGAAGACCTATTTGTGCTTGGGTTTTATGAATGGTACACCACCAATGACACATATTAGGAAATACCTCTATTAGGAAAAAAGATTGCATTGTCACTACTAGAAAATAAAATACCTTGTCAAGGTTGTTTCCTTCCCAACATGCTAGACCATGGTATTGTAGAAGTATCTTGGAGGAGGGGCTGGGCAGGAGAAAGTAGAAAACAAATTCTGTAAAATTTTACAGTAGGCATTACTACAAGGAACAGCACTTGTTTTAGAACCCTGTGTGGCTATGTGCCTGTATTTGATTTATTTAGGAAAAAATATTTCAAGGAAGCAGCTTAAGCTCTTCCTCTTTAAACTATCTCATTGGGTCCCATTCTGGGTGTCTTGCTTGGAGTGAGGGACTGTGTTAGGCAGGAGTCCATTATAGCTGTCTAGGGTTATAGCAATATAAATCAGGGACATCAGCAGAAATGCTTTGGTCACTGGTGATTTTAATGGATTAGTTGTTTCCTTTTCTATTTCTGGAGAAAAAGGTTTTGTGCAAGGGGATTTTTGGTGGCTGGAAAATGAAATGTGCTTTTATTATTTTTTTCCTGTTAAATATTACTGAACACCTATTTAAAATTTTACATTTTTATAAAAATAATGTTCTGAACCAAATCCTACTACTCTGGAGGTTTAGCCAACTGCCTTCAGTGGCACATTCTGTGTAAAGGAAGCAAGTATTGTGTGGATCAACATTTGCAATATTTCTTTTGATATTAGCAACAGCAATTTAGAAACATTAGAACCACTAGATACAAAAAGACCAAAGACCCATCTAGCTTTATATCTTTTCTGAACAACCACACTGTTTCAGAAAACATCAAACTCCAATAATGAATTGTTTGGTAGAAGGATAAACTTCTTCCCATTCTGAGTAGTTGATCATTTTATGCCCCTATGCTTAAACACTTTTTGTGCTACAGTGCATGCAAATGTATGTAAAGTTCAATATGAAAAAGCATCATAGATAGAATTGAACAGCACTACTGCAGAAAATATCTTCTGTCAAAATTCACAAATCATTTGTGAGTTTGGAATTGTATATTAGAAGAAAGATGTACTTGAAAAAATATACAATATAGACTTTTTTTTTTAAATCCCATATATTGTCTTCCACTATATTTTATTCCCCACTCACTAAGCCCTTGACATCAGCAAAAACATCACTGTTTGCATCCTGCAAGCTTTGCACAGATTCTTCCTGTTAGATGAACGCCCCTAGAAATCAGACTCCATTTTTCCAGGGAAGTTGTATCCCATTTTGCTACAGCTGTGTGATGCTTTGGCTCCTTATTTACATACCAATCCTTCACTCGCTGCATACAAAAAGCATTTTGTAAGCTGTACAAATGCACATGTACCAGATTCCAAAAAAGGCAAAGTCTGGTTTGTGTCCTACACTCTAAAGATTTCTGAAGACACAGTAAGGTTGCATATTAACCTATGCTCAGCAGAGCAATCTTTAACTATAATTAGTCTTCCTAAATTCTAATCAACATTTCATCTGAGTTCTTATAATATATTCAATTCCCCAATGCATTAAAAAATATTTCACTCCATATTTCAATCTCTGGTTCATTTCTTCCAGAGGATAGATAATTTCAGGTAATTAAAAATATTAAAAAGTATTACCACCCTTCTTAGCAACATCAGTTACTCGTTATGCCTGTTAAAACAACATTAATAGAACCAGGTACAAAGTAGCAGGGATCTTTAGGAAGTTTCCATATGCATTAGGCATTTATGTAAACAAACTACCTTACACGCTTTAAATGAAATTAAATGCTTCTGTTGAAGAAAAATATAGTGCTAAAAGTATTTTAAAAAGGTAATGAAAGGAAGAGGCAGGGCACGGCACAGTGCTGGACTGAGGAGAGTCAGGGCAGTGCTTGGAGCACGGCAAGAAGCTGCTCTCCGTGGCTTCTGTGCCCACACACAGCTGCTACCAGGTGTAAGAGGAACAACAGAATAAACATGGAAAGCTCTAATAGCATGTGACTGCTTCTACATTACATGGACTCTCTGAGAAAATAAAAAAAAAGTCCAAATGTTTGGGGTTTTTTTTGACAGAGCAAGTTTGATGCACAGTCACTTCTGAATGCACTGTGCCGATGCAGTGGAAAATCCCAATAGGAATTGCCGGTGCCAGCTGAAACAGGATTATGCACACATGATTGACATAGCTAAGTAAGGAGCAATACAAACCACTGCTGATTGATTTCTATAAATCAATTACACTCAAAAGACAACAGATTTCTATCTCCCACAGAATAACTCCTGTTTGGTTATCCAGACCTCAGGATTAGAAGTGGATGTGGCCCTTGATGTCACTCTTGTTGTGTCCCAGCCACTGCCACCACCGCCCATGCTCGTCCCCCGCAGCCCCAGCCTGGGCCCATCGTGGCAGCCCTGTCGGACCCCTGTTCTTCACCCTCCTGCCCTGCCCAAACTGCAGGCAGGGTCAATGCCCACTGCCTCCCACCCACTCGCACTGCACAGGGATCCCCCAGACCAACAGAGGAAAAGCTGGAAAAAAATACTAATGGCATATTCTTGCACCAAGAAAAGAAATTAAGGGAAAGGAGCAGAACCGGAAAGGAGCAGAGCCTGAAAGGACCACCGCTCGCCGACGGCACGGCGGGGCCCGATGTGCTCCGCGCTCGGCAGAGGGCTCCAGCCCCGCGCTGCTGCCGCTGCCGCCTTCTGTGCCCGGCGGTGCTGCGGGCAGCCCACGCACACCGGAGAAACCGCACCGTCTGTCCAATCGCGGGGAATATAAGCCTGTCTGGAAATCAGGGTTAAGGTATTTGTTGATTTGAAAGAATAAATAAGCTTCATGCTTTCTGTTCATACCATTTTATGGAGATCATGGTTATTCTTAGCAGAAAAAAAAAAATCTATGGTGCTCTTGCATTGAGCAGCTGCAGAGACTGAAATAAAATGGCTCATGTGCTTTCTGCTTCTGTGCAACATCCACCACGCAGAAAAAAGCAGACAGCAGAGCAGGAAGCATGCTTGGGTTCATGTGCCCGTGCACTCTGCATTAGTGACATACCATAACTAGTTTTGCTTGAGTGAACAGAGTGAAATACTTGTTCTCTCTCTTATTAAAGATGCTCTTAAAAAACATGCCTCGATGTCAGTCTCTGCTCCCATCTTCTCCTTCACTGAGTGCCTTCTAGGCTATAGAAAACCAATGAAGGAGCCAAATGTAGACAAAACTGAGCCTTAGTAGAGAAGAGCAGTACTACCTTTCCGGTTGTTTTTAATACCAACACAAAAATATTTCAGCTACTTAATTGAGCCTAACATGAAATGCAGAAGCAATCTGACTGGCCTAATTTTGACTGTGTGCTGGGATTACTCCCTTCACTGCAGTACAGTTGCTCCTGAAGTGTGCCACTGCAAGTAGATCATCTCTATTCTAAATTAAACCCTCTTCACAGTCTACACCCCACTTTTTATATAGTGCTCTGCAATATATGGGTCTAGAGGGTAATACAAACACTTATTACTTCTTTTTTATTACAGTCATCATTAAATGTTAAAAAAGAGCAAGGTTTCTTTGTGCTTAGTACTCTATATTTATTCAGTTAGTGGTACATCCATTGATTATTTTGGGGTCCTTAATTGTACTGTAGAGGATAACTGTACAATAGAGGACAAATGTACACCCTTTCCCTCACTTCCGCTCATACACTTTTTTATACTCAAGTCTCCAACAAGCAGGCTAATTGAAATTGCATGAATACGAATATGGATATGGATTGATACACATGAAACAGGGCAAAGTCACAAAGGGGTGTGCAGTACACACATACAGGGGCAACCGTCACATACATACAGTATGCACAGCTGACTTACAGCAGTTACACATGTAGACATCACTTTATCTGAACTGAAAGCTGTCTGTAGCTGTAACTCTAAAGAAGACCCCAAGGACTCTGATGATGTGTTGATCCCCCATGAGAAAATGGCTTTGAAAGTAATGTATAAGAACACATTTTGTACTGTTTTGTAGTATTTACTATAGGACAGCAATGATATTGCTACTGAATATCACATATTTTTGCCTTTCTTTAAGATCTTTATGTCATTTCTCAATGAGATTGTTCATTTGAAAAAAAAGAGACATTTTCGGCTTTATCAAAATTTAGAGAATTTTGCATATGGGATATCTTGTACTCTTAATAATATTTTTGTTCTTCAGTATTTATTGTAAAAAACAACCCTCCATCCCTCAACACAAATTCTAGCAAGTCTGAAATCACACTCAGAAACCCTCAATTTATGACAAGTACCCTGGAGATGAAGGTTTTCTCTGGCAGAGATATTGTCCAAAATACAGAGATTTTATTCCTTATGTTGTTCAGTGACACATGGAAAATTTATTTGTTCAGTAGGTAAAAACATTTAAAGGTAAAGTGAATTACCTTAATGTCTCCTGTAAAACGACAAACACTGGTGTAGAGTACTGTTGGCGCTGTGAAGCAGCACTTGTAGGCAGAAGATGCCCTGTAACTGCAGGCAAACAATTCAGAACAGGCTAGAAATAGCAGGCTTTCTCGTGACAGCCATCCACATAATGTGGATGCAATGCCTGGCATTGTTATCATCTTTTCTCTTTTGGACTGCAAATAGAAGCGAATTGTATATTTATTTTCCTGCTGAATTTGAAAGATCAGCATGAGGTAAATGCAGCATTGGAGTGGAAGTGAAGTGAAGGGAATGTTGAAATTTTTGCATATTTCTAACCTAGTATAAACAGATATTCTTCTGCCTGAAAATTTCATTTATTTCAAAAATCTATTTAAATTAAAGCAGGAAGATTTGAAACGCACAATTCTTAAAATGTGTGTCCCTATTCTTCTCTGACTGTTTTTCATTAAGCAAATAGAGAGATATGGAGCAGGCCATGAAAAGAGTATATAGACATGTATATACATATATGCAGATGCATGCTTAAATGAGACTTTGAGTGAATATAGACATAAAAGCTTTTCACATTCAGGACTTAAGACTATCACATGTTAAAGTATCTTAGTACTGTAAAAAAGAAGAATATGTAATCTCAGTAAAAATAACTATTTTAATTACACCGTCAGCAATTTGAAATAGAAAATTAGCATTTTTGAGTTCATTTTAGAGCTAAAGATGAGAGGTGCTAAAAACACACAGTACCATATCATGCAGATTTTCCTCTTTGATTAGCTTTGTTTCTGTGGTAATGGGAGTCAAATTTTTCTTCTCCTTTTTAAATAATAGAAAACTATCAGGTCCAAGTTAGTAATTTCCAAGGGGTCCACTGTCCTATTACTGAGAAAGAAATGCAACAGTTTATTAGATATTTCAGAGAAAATGTAGCTCTGCACTGAAACCCTGCATCATACAATGCAGTTAGTACCTGGGAGTTTAAAGTGCAGTTAAAATAACCAGCTCTTTCCAAGAAAGGAACAAGTTTAACCTCCACAGATTTATCACATCTTTTATCCCTGTGAAGTGCATGGGGAACAAAAGTCTCTATTTTGAAGAAAGGAAGAAGAATGTGTCTCTATTAAGCTGAATGTACCAGTTACCATGGGGGGGCCAAAAACTACCAGCTGAGCCATGAAATCAGTCCTGGCTGGTGTGCTTTCGCAGAAAGACCTTTACACAAACACAAACTGCTGTAACAAGGAGGACTCTACTGTATGAAATACGAGGTTGTGATTTCACATTTCCTATGAAATTTCATATATGTGTGTTTCCACTACAAACATAATTTGACATGACATTAACTGAAGATACATTCTAAAGACTGCAACTCTCAGTGAGTCTTAGTTTAATGCTATGTATGTGAGATGCATTCTTTTCAAATTAATCCTGAGGCTCTAAGAGACAGATTTTCCCTGGCATAGGCTGGGGGATAAAATACATACAAAGGCCTTGGTTTGTGCAAATTTAGTTATTTACCTGAAGTACCTCAGCTAAGAGCTTCCAACTACACCCAAAATCAACAGAATTCAGGGATTATATTTTGATCCTCCTAAAACCTGAACTGACTTCTGTAGTCTCACAAAACACGCCCACTCTTTCCACTGACTATATGGAAAACTTGGGCACTGAGTACCTAAACTTGGGCAGAATTAATCTGTGCCCAGATATCTGGCCCAGATATCTCTGACCTCCATGTGACATTGAAGAATACAGCACTAAGGGAGAGCATTGCTGTACAAAGAATAGTAGAACAAACATATCACAGTCCCTATGAAGCATCTAAGGACTGCGCAGCTTTTACGTTATCCAGCTCACTGAGGAGGCAGCAAAACTACCCCTCTATTCTTTCATGAAGGATGTTTAATAAAGCTCTACCATGAGTCCTTTCTTCCTTAGACAGCTATTTTCATTAAACACAGATCACTGTACTGCTGGGATGATAGCAAAAAAAAAAAAAAAATCACTTGACCATCAAACACTGTATAATGACAATTTTTCTTTCCAGCATTAATAGGCTTTATATAAATGACAAAATGCAGCTATTCTCCAGGCCACTTCATTATTTTTACCACAGCACCTGTACCTAAGAACCTATACCCCTGAGAACTTTGCATTACAGGTGCCAAGATAGCCTTGCCTTTTCAAGTAGGAGGGGTAAAACCCTGATAGAAGATGAAGACAACTGTATATATTTCAAAGTACCCATCTGATGCTGCATCTTCAGACCAACTGTCTCAGTTTGTCCAGACCACATGTTTGGGGCAAGCACACAGGACATTCAGAGAAACATGACTTCACAGGGTCCTTGGTCTATTTCAAATTTTAAAACTAATATGAGACAACTTGACCTAAAATATACAGTAAATAAATGTCTAAAACACACATTGTAAGGGAATGAATATTTGTGCCTACAAAGTGTTCCAAATCTAATTCTGTATTACAATTTTACTAAGTCAGTTCCTTCACTCAGTGCAGCTCTACAAATTTGCTGAATTGATAACCTTTTCTTTCTGCAATATATAGTCTGAAGAGACATAAAAACAAAGCACTAAACTATGTTCCCAAATCCTACTGAAAATGAAAGAAGCTACTCTGAAACACCAGGAAGCAATATTTGGTTCTAGTGTTTTTTGCACACAAGGTGGCTATGTTTTGAGTAGTTCCTACCAGGAAGATATTTTGAAAGATTCATTAGATACATTGACTTCAGTCCTATGCCATTTTCACTGGCTTAAAATAAAAATGAAGGCAGAATCAGGCTATTTCCTGGTTCAGAATGCAGCTGTTCTCCCTCTGACAGCATAACTAATTCATTTAATAATATTCAAAGCACTGTAAACCAACATACTCTAGCAATTTCCAGTTGTCCATTATTTTTTTTTAGTTTCCCCTCATAATCAGACTTGATTGAGAGAAAATGATAGGAAAAAATACATACATTATGCATGTGTAGTGCATACCGTCTGATCTACGATGACATTTCCCTACATTCACACAGAATCATTTTCTCCTGGTTATGCCTTTCTTGAGTTTTTATTTCTCTTTCTGCTTACAAAGATATGTTTTATAGTAATGATCCAACATTATATGGTACTGAAATGATGTCAGCCAAATCACCGGGGCAGGAAATATCGACATCACGATAGCAAAGTCTGATGCTTTGAAAGCTGAATCTAAATTTCAGAAAGAACATATAAAAGACATCTTAAAAAAAATCTCAGGCAATTCTTGACAAAACTGCCCTGTGTGTACAACAAATAAACATGAGCTTTATGGATGTATGATTTAATTTTTTCTCCTGTTTGCCTTTTTTTCAGCCTAAGAAAGGGACCACAGATCCATTTCAGTAAGCTGGTTACTTAGAGAGACAAAGAAGTGCAAGTTCTCATGAAATACTTTACATTACAGTTTGGCTGAAGTAATTAACTTCACTTTTGGGCCCAGATTTTTCCCTCTTAAGTGCAGTACAATAAAAATCTAAAAAGTGATTACGTTAAAATAGTTGGGTTTTACACGGTGGATCACACATATTGAAATATTGGGTAATGTCTGCTGACCATAGTCACAAAACTATTTCCTTTACTTTTCAGCTCTTAAGAAAACATGAAGGAACCAAACATCCCTTTTTGTTTATTTGCTCTTGATTAGCATGATCATTAACTAAGCACCATATTTTGAAGGGATTGTGGCTGTTTTAATAAATAGCATTAGTGTCCCCAGGCCCTAAATAGAGCATAATTGCCTAGAAATTTGGGGGGCAGAGTCACTGACTGAAGATGTAAAGGTTTCTTAGTCATCCCAGTGAAATCTCTACCATCTCAGTAAAGGCAACTTAATGCAACTGGTCAAGGGGGCAAGGCCAGAACACACAGGTACATAAGCTTCCTTTTTGCCCTCCCAAAGCCATTTAGCCATGGAAGTTGTAACCCACTGAGCAGGACCAGTCGGGAGACAAGACAAGCCAGACTTACATGGAGCACAGCTGAGCAGTAACCAGCACTCTGGGGACACTTGTACAGAACAAGTTGCTTGGGCCCAATTCTCATCAACAACTCTCTCACAAACCAGCAGAAGGCAAACAGCACAGGGGACAGTTCAATAGAACTTGAAGGCATTGATGTTACCAGGTATAAGTGAGTAACTAATGCCATCTGTGGCCATTTAATTGTAGGTGAGGATTCATTGGAGGAAAGAGCTCAGCATGATTCCCCCATCAAAGCCTAAGCACTCAAGACTGTAAGTGAGGGCAAATGACTGCTGCTGGTTTTAAACAGGTTTTTTCAGGGAAACTATTGAGGAAAATAATGTTTTCCTGTTCTACTGGTTAGTGTAAAATCCATTCCAGATAAAAATAGCACTTAAAGTAGTGTTTCACTCCCAGGAGGTTGAGTAGGTTGAAGAGGTGGAAAAGGGCAGGGGCGAGGAACAGCTGTGAATACTTCCTTTTAATTTTCGCATTTAATGAAAAATTAATGCATGTCCCATTACATCAGGTATAATCTGCACTTCTCTGCTCTGTATCCTATTGCAAATCTTCTTTCTTGGAGTAGATTAGCTAGCAGCAAATAACTCAGAAAAATGCTCTCCCTTTATTTTATGAAGTAACCTATTCACTACAGACCTTGTGATAGCAGGGGTGACATTTAAATCTATGCAACTTGCATGTACAGAGCCACATGGGGATTGTCCTCCCTCCCATCACTAGAGTGCACACAACTCCCGAAGTAAAAATCCACAGAGGAATATTATGCTTAACTTGGCAAACTTCTCTTCAAATACGTCCTCCTTTTTTGCCCTTCTGCACATGCCAGAGGTATGTTTTCATAATTTCTATAAATCACAAGTGACTATAATTTTTTTATAACACCTCATAAGAACCACCTTCCATTTCTCCCATATTCAATAGTTTTCCAAAATACAAAAGCTGAACTTACTCAGAACTGATATGCAAGACATTTAACCGTTACACTAATAACACTACTGGTTAGCCATATTTTCATAATGGGAACAAATTGGAAAAATAGTTAATGAATATTAAAAAAAAAATCTCAGCACTGCTTTGCAAACCCTCATTTCTTGTCCTTCCCATTTTACCATTTAAAAGACTCGTTGGAGACTCAGAAAATATAGAGGAAAAACGTACTTGAGAATAGTAAAAGATGATAAATTATTACATATATATAATAATCTTATGTGTTACATTTAAAGAGAAAATATGTGACTATAATTCAAAAAACAGTACTAATAATAACCCCTATTTCTTGCTTTGTGAAATTTCTAGAAGAAAAATTATCCCATTGTGTCATTAAAAATCTGTCATTGTATTAAAAAGGATACTAGCCATGGAAAATACCCATTGGAAGGCACAACCTCGGGTTCACTGTCTCCTAGAGAAACTTTAAACATTATGTGTAAGTTTTTCTGGATACACAGAAGTAGCTAACAATTGCTGTGTTGCCATTCAGTAACAGTGAGAGATTAGAAGAGATTAGATGGAGTAGAGGATGAACCTTTTGTTATCAGCCTGATTCTAAAAATTCTAGGGACATTAGAGGATTCCCATGGCTCCTCTGGGAAGAGGACTCGGTCTGTAATGAAAATGTATGGAGAGGCAAAGATCATAAGTATTCATTGTAGGTCTTCAACACCTTTAGAAGTTCCTGAAAAGTTCTAACTCCCATCCATGTTGTTAGAAATTGTACCCAACAGTATCTTTAGTGTGGCAGTAACAACAATAGACTTTCTTCTAATGATCTCACAGTACTGAATTTAATTATGGTTTACATAACACTCATACCATTGCCTAAGACTGCAAAGGACGTTGCCTCCATGTTACAGAAATGTAAACTTCAGCACAGAGAGCTTACGAGAGACAAAAAAAAAAAAGATGGAAAAATTTAATGAAAGAAACAACAAATTTTTATGCTCTGTGCCAATACCAACCTTCTGCTTTGAAGGTGATCCTAATTTTATGGGTTTCAGGAACATCACTCTTGGAAAGAGTCACATAAATGAGTGGGAAACTGAACCACTGGAGAAACGAATGAATTACACACAAAGAATTCTGAAATGTACAAATTAAGTAAACTGAAAAACAGACGAACTTTTTTTAATCCTCTGTGTATAGATGTTACTTCCTCAAACAGATGATGAAAATATTCCAGGCAAGACATAAAATTACTTAGTTGAAAATGCCCATGAAAACAAATATTTGGAACAAAGAGAGGTAAAGGTTGATCTTTTGTACCTGTCAATGTCTCTCACCATATCTTTGATATACCAGGTATCCATTACATAGCTTCTAAATGAAAGATTAGGTCAACAGACTGGAAAAGTGTCCTCGGTGTCAGTTCACAGTACAGAGAGCAACACACAGAAGCACATTTTAAATGCATTTTCCCAAACATTTGAAAACAATTAAATTGCATGGTATGAATTGGATGTAGAAAAAACCCCAACATATCTGCATATCTGAGAAATCTAGCTAGGCAAGGGATTAGGGAAGTAGGACACTGGTGATCTGTAATTCCATCTCCACGTAGAAACTGTATGTTCTTTCTGCCAAACTTTGCAATAAGAGATACTGCTTTCCACACTTAGTTCCTTATCTTCTTCAGCTGGAATGGGGTTTGAGCTGCCTGCACTGCAACATCCTACTGACTCCAGCAACTTGAGATTGCTATCCTGGATTCTATTAGCTGGAGGTATCAACAGATACCTCCCCACAGACAGCAGTGGAGTTACTAGGATGAGAGAGAGTCTTTCTGGCTACATCTGCAGCCACCTGCCTGAAAAGCTCAGTGCCAAAATACTGAAGGGGAAAGAGATAGAAGGATACTACAGGACGAGGCAGGACAGGACAGGATAGCATGGCACAGGACAGATGGGACTGCCAGGCATACCTTGGACAGCTCCTCAGCATCACTTCAGCCAGCGAGCACAGGACGGTGGCACACGGGCAGGGACAACCTCGTACAGGTGATATTTAGAGGGGTATGGTAAGCACAGGGCACAGACACAAGCAAAGAGAAGGGTGTCACGTTGCTCTTCCCTTCAGGGCTTAGTCACCTGGTGTCTGCTTTCTGTCTCAAATAACTATTGCCCTAAGCAAAGCCAGTTGGCAGGCAATATGCAGGAGACAGCACGACAGGGAAAAGCAAAGAATTGGAGCACTGTGGAAAAACGTGCAGGGAGGCTGGAAACAGACATGCTGAAGGTAAACCAAAGAGGGTGAAAAGATTAAAATGGAAGACTGAAAGAGCTGGATAACAGAAAAGGATAAGGGAGGATGAGGAGGAGGCAAGAAAAGTAAGAAACTATGTAAGAAGGAGTGAACAAGACATTAAGATAGAAGAAAAGAAAGAAAAGGTGTGTAGAAAATGGAGTGATAGAACTGGGATGCTGAAATGGCAAGGAAAATGGGGTAAATACGCAAAAGAGACGTGAACAAGAGATGCACAAACATCTGGAGAGCACAAAATAAAATGAGAACATACAAAAATGTGTAGCAAGAACACACAGAAATGTGGAACCCATATTATGGGTAGTGATACCTGCTCCTGGAACATCACATCAAATCTCCAAACACTACATCTATACCCCAAGACAAATCGATATTTACTGTTTCATCCACTAATCCATTAACAGATGAATGGATACACTTTAACTCCTGGAAAAGTGTTAATACTTTCCATCCTCTTAACAGTGACCATAATCTTGACATCACAGTGATATAAAATGTAGCATTTTAACCTGTCTAATTAGGATGATAGGGGCATTCATTGCTTTAAACTTTGCTTTCACACCATAAATAAACTGGCTGATGATAGCTAGGAGTCATAAACAATTTTCATCTGGTATCCAAGATGGTGATATGGTTCATCTGCATATTCATCAAGTGGCATGCAAGTAAATAAGAAAGTTATGCTGATTACTTGCCCTACTTCTACTATAGTGAAATTCATAACGTTAGGATCTTCCAACAGCAAGTCAGATTATCAGAACTTAATTCCAATGAGAATGAAAGGAAATATTCCCACACTCTTATTTAATTATTAATTAAATACAGAATTTTACATTAAAATGGTAAACTCTTCTGTTGCCAAAGCAGTGTATTAGATACAGAAAAAACAGTTGAAATAAATTATTGCCATTAGAGAGACAGATGAGCCCATCCAAAGAACAGTAAAATTAAGTATTAAGCAGTTACAAAAATAATACTGCCTTCATCTATTTTCCTTGGGTTTAGACATGTAATTTGTCACTGGTCACAGTTTCCTATTTATCACAAGAATTTTGTATCCAGAAAGCATTCTACCAGAGCAGGAAGGCAAATAATAGTAATGCAAAACACATGAAAATTACATTCTATCAAATAAGTACTTATATTGATGTTCTGTTATCAAAGCCATTTAAACTGCAAACAAATAAATCCTTCAATGAATGGGAACTCCTGGGAAAGATTAATAAAACTACACTATTTTATATTTGAATTAATTTTGCTTCTTTGAAAATCCAACAGTTTTCTTTTTAATTTGAGTTGGATTAAAGATATAAATAAATATATTTCAGTGTATATATAATTCAGTATATAATTCAGGTGTACTGCTGAAAACTGCGCAGGGTGACATCCCTTTATCCACAGCATGAAGAGAGATTTTAAACAATTTCTGATCTCTAATTACGCTGCATATCAATTTGAAATCCTAGTACCTAAAATGCTGTGGGTCTTTTAAAGTAATATTTCAAAAGAGGAATGCCTTGCTTTTCATGGATTTACAAGTGTTTGGATGAAGTTAGTGTTTTAGCTCAACACAGTTTTTACCCAACCAGATCATTAAGGGCTCCCTTAACCTACAGTGTTGCCTCAGGCAATGCACAGCTCCTTGCTCCACAGTGAACTGACAGCTGTTTGTCCATCAATGCCATTTACTCCCATTGGGTTCAAAAGGAGCTTCTCACCTTTTGTAGCTCTCATAGATCTCACCACCTAACTCATAAATCCACTCCTCAGGTTGGAACTGTCTGGGAATGGCAGCTAAATTTTGCTGGAATTTGGACTACACAGCATCTCCCCTCTACACATCTACAAAATTAACAATAAAGACTAAGTTGCCTCTAGTTATGAGCAAAACCTTAGTGCCTCATTTCTTACACTGACTGCACAGAAACCAAAAAGACGTCAGATCTCCATTTGTCTCTAGGCTGACGGACACACTGCAGACATCGAAAGCCAGCAGCAGAATTCTCCACCAGCCAGTCTACAAGGCAGAGGCCTGCAGACGATATGGTTACTAGGTGTTCTGAATGCTTCCAGAGTGCATTGCTGCATGCAACAAAAGTGAGGTACACTTGAGCTGCTTTGGTTTATTTTAGGTAACACTTTGAGCTGTAATTTCCCAAGATTTTATATGTAGCTATGTTCTTTCTAGAATGTGTCAAAGTCAGGAGCAACCACCCAGGGAAGGCCAGGTGCTAAATGGAAGAACATGAAGCTAAAAGCATTCATTAAGTCATCAGATATGTTTAATTCTCTGTTTTTTCAACATTTCTTTTTATCCTACCACTTGTGCTTACTGGAGCAGCTACACAAAACAAGAACTTACTGCCACACTGTGCTGTGAGCTGCAGGCATACACAGTCTCCACTTCCGCTTGTACTACTGCAAAATCATCTTATATCTTCCACATATTCTGAAAACATAACGAACTGCAGCAGGATAGTTATCTGGGACTGAATCTGGGACCATCAGCAATAACTGCCTACTCCCAAATGCTATCTGAAAAATCTGCAGATTTTTGTAGGCATGTACCAAAAGACAGACTGAATTTAGATGCAAAATTGACAATTTGAAAATTATATATATTAAAATGCATATGGTCCCAAGCAAGTGTAGAAATATCTATTTACCTAAATGAATTATTTATTAGTAATTGATTAAAAAAAAAAGACAAATTATTCCTGTCTCAAGAATGAGTACAATCACAGAAAATTACACCCATTTAACTCTCAAGCACTCATTGTACAGGCACATCTGTGAGAAGAATATGGCCTACATCACTCAAGTCACAAAAAAAGCATCTCCATTTTTTCTGCAAGTTATGCCTAATAGTTACAAACCTTAAAACTCAGTGAAAAGCCATAATGGCTTGAATGTATTTAAGTTATTCCAGTCTGGGGGGATGAAGAATTGCACCAAGGGAATCACCACCTTACATTATTACAGTTGCCATTACACTTCTGTTCAGGCTTTGCACTCTGAACTTCAGCAACATACTTCTGTCAGAAGAAAGTCTGGAAGTTTCTACAAAAAATGAACTTGTCATAAGAAACAAACTATTTGATACAGAAAAAAAGATGACATTTAACTCGCTGCATAGGCCTTTATTCATTGGTAGTGTACAGAAACTGTACATTACTGTAACTGGAGTGCATCCAGTTAACTGCGTACAACTACAGCCCATGCGACTACACCTACTGTGCATGGGCAGTATCACTGATCTTCGTGTGTGGGCAAATCCACATTCCCGGGAAGCACTGCAGCTACTGAATGTGTGCAGACAGATGGTGGATTCCATCACATGACAAGAGAAGGATTGTAATTTGCAATTTTTCATGTCATTGGAAGCACTATAGCTTTAACTATTTGAAAAACTAAATATCCACTTCTGCCACTGTCATTTTATACTCTGTGCTAGTAAATATCCAGAGCATCCCAGTAAGCTGAAGAAGCAAGCCTATTTGGCACACTTCTGCTATGCAGGAATTATTGCTAGAGGAAAGTTTTTAACATCCAGTGCTAAATCCTCTGTTATTTTCAGTACATTTACATCTTTCTGCATATTCAGGAATAATTAACTGTTCCCCTTTTATGGTGAACACCCGTTGACTGTTTGCATCTACATTCCCATTGTTGACAAACTTTTCTACATTTATTTCAGAAGCTTTCTAAGCATGATCACAAAGGGGCTGAAAGCCACCTGACAGCTCTTCAGTCACACGTTACAGAATCAAGGTATAAAATTATTGTGTACCCTCTTATATTTTTGCCAGTCTTTATTTTATAAAGAACACTGTCTCTGTGAATATTCAACTAGTTTTTATAATCCAGGTATTTCTACTCAACTTATTCATAGATCAGTTTTTTTCTACTTTTAGTCTAATAAGATGATAGACTGATTCTTGTACTGTGCTATTTCTGCACACCATTTATTGATAATGAGTTTTTCTGCTACCTGATTATGTTGATTTTTTTCAAAGAAAATGTTATACAAATAATAAAATAGGTATTTCATGGATTTTCCCTTTCTGTTAGTTCAGTCATAGAGTTCTCTGGTGCTATACAGTATAAATAGATAATCCTGATATATATTGAGTGCTATTGTGGAATTGCATTTTTAGCCAAGGTGACTTCATTCAATTGTCACATTGGCTTGAGACCTCATAAATAAAAAAACCCCATATTTATCTGCATATATATACATATAAGATGTGTTTTTATGCCTTGGTTTTAATAATTGACAGTGAAAATTAATATTTAATGATGGGGGACAGAAGTTTTCTTCAGTTGTGAGGCCACCTAATTTGTGTCCTTGACAATGAACAGCACTATGATTATAGAATTCCAAAATAATTGATGTGCTCATATGAAAGTTAATATTGGACTTCAATATTGTAAAAATAAAATATTTTTGTCGCTTTGTGAATTTGGATCATCTAAGAACACTGAATATACACATTTTAGCATTTTAGATATCTTTTCTGCCTATGAATAAGTCACTATCCTGTGTTTTTACAATTCACTTGCTAAATTTCCTTCTCTAAGTCACATGTGCAATTTGCCTTTTTTCTCACAGAATTTGAAACATGCATTTTTCATTAAAATTCTGTATTTTGAGAAGGAGGTTATTTTAAGTTAGAAAAACATCGCATTTGAGTCTTGGATATGCCAAAACTATGTTCAGAAGCAAATATGTGTAGTAGTTAGAAAGGAATGGATTAATAAATATCAACAGGCTATTGAAGTCCTAAAAATGTCAGACAAGTATACCAGCCTTTTTCTCACATGCTATTTCATACAGACTGCAGGGCAAAGAGGATTTCTGCTGGGACTTCAGCACTCCATTTAGACAAATGGGCCTTACTGTTAATTGCATGACTGCAGTTTCTCATTCAACCTCTGCCTGAGCTCATGCACCAAATGGCCGATATTTAATTAGCTGGTGATAACTTGCCTAGATTCAAGCAAAATATCTGTGACAGGTCATCGCATAATAATCCAGATTTGTGCTTTATTAATATCTGCACCAAGTTGCTTTAAAGAGCCATTGATATTCCAGAAACAGTCTGAGATGTTCACATTCTGACATTTTCATGCCTTCATGCCTGTAACTAAGATCTTAAATACAGATGTATGCCAGTAACCAAGAATCTACCATTATCAGCATCGAAATAAAAGCAGACTGAGCATAATTAATATAGTAGCTCCCTGGGCATATAGCAAACACAGATTCTTTTTCCTGCATTCCACACCAGCCAGTCACCAGGCAGCTTCACTAAAAAGCCACATAACCACTCAGTCTGTTGATAAATCTGACTTAAGGGGAAGCAGCTCATAGAAACCACAGTCCAGCATCACACTTCTGAAGCCACATAGCTGGCAACCCCAAACTCGCTTAAGGTGAGAAAGCACAGGCATGTATGCCTGCAAAATACTATGTAGATGTGTCCATAAACAGTATTTAAAGCCACAGAATCAGAAGAATGATCCTAGTATGACTCATGCAAAACATGCAAAATTCATTACCCAAACCAAACACGACAGTGGAAAAGGCAGCAGGAAAGCCAGGGATCATTCGGAGTCATCTGCTACTTTAAAGCTGTGACCTATATCTTGCAGGCAAAGACAAGACACTAGAAGACAGAGCTTTACAGCAAAAGGAGATTATTAGGCATAGTGGAGAAACAATTGCTTGTTGCAATTACAACTTCAAAGCAGAATTTAACTCTCCCATCTGCATCATGGATCTCTTTTGTATGTTTGAGCTTGTTCCACTATGAATCTCCCAATGCTGTCACATGCCATCTATCCAAGAGTACTATGTGCTGCTCACATGGGATCTACAGATGGGTCAAAGAGGAAAATTTTGCCCCAGCATGAAAAAGCAGGGGAAAAAAATCTTGCACTTGAAGGAAGCTAATGCAAATTTAATAATTAAAGGGATGCCCTCGATATCATTCAGCTATCCAGTTTTGCTATATCCTTCAATGTTTCCCTTTCATAACATTTATGAGGTTCATACATAAGGTACCTTGTTAGGACGCTAGAAAAGATGTTGCCGTGTTGTCTGACATGGGCCTTGTCCTGGGAGCCAGAATTTTCTTTTCTCCAAATAAATATACTAAAGTAGTCACACCAAAGATTAGAAAGCCTGCTCATGAAATTCTTGTAAAAATGTATTTGTCTTATGGCTATAACAATCTTTTAAATGGGTAACTGTAAAACAAGCAATGTCCCCTCATCTTCTCAGGGCAGATTTACTTACTGAATAACATGTGAATTCAATACACAGGGGAAATTCCCGCAACCAGACATTTTCCCGAGAGACTAGGAGGGAAGAAAGAAGAATATATATACAAACACACACTGCTGCATATCCGAATTCTGATATGGCAAGCAAAGCAGAACAAGAAACATCTGTCAGTTCCACACAACAAAGCCCAGCTCCCATATGCCACTCTTTCTCCAGAGAGGATTACTGTTTTAATATGCTGAGTTCACATCATCTATTCCACACAGTCAGTGGGCAAACCAAAAACAAAAAATCCATCTATATAATATGAGTTAACCCTGATCCATGCACACAGTCCCAGAGGAGGCCTTCCTGCAGGGAAATTGTGTGGTGACCAGGGGAAAGCAGGGTTTCTTAGGCTACTAAGCAACAGTAAGTGCAATTGCAGCTGCTGCTGCGGCCTCTGGCCAAACTTCTGCTTGCTACAAATCCCCCAGAGCCACTCTCTGACCAGGGGATCTGCACAGCCGTGTACTCACCAGCTCTCTTTAAATCTTTGCCATTTTATTCCATACTGCTCTGCAAGTGAGTTTATTCAGCGATATAGCACTGGTCCCTGCTTATGCAGTATGCTTTCTGTTCCCATGGAAGCAGTGAAACCATAGCCATTGCCTGTGTCCAGCACTTACCAAAGCCTGGGAATAAAGGTGGGCTTTGCTGCAGAGAGAAGAGAGCACCTGGATAAAGAGATGATGACCTGCAGTTACATTTTATGCACTTTGCCAACACAGTAGACTTTGCTGGAAAATCAAATCATGTTTCTACTAACTGTGGCAGCTGCTGTCTGTCTGACAAGTACAAAGAAAGGTGTTTTCTTCACCTAAAGAAGCTTCACCAGCAATGCTTCTTTAAGGAGGTAAGGTCTTGGGTCAAACTGAGCTATTAAAATTCAGCTTGCAATCACCAGGGACACCACTGATGGCCAAGTTTTCTTTTTGTTGACGGAATAATAAATTGCTCTTAAAAACTTATTCCAGATGAGTCAGAAAAGGCCTATAGTCCACATCTATGAATTTCATCTTTTATTTCCCCAACTTCTTTAAATGTTTCCATGAACTTGATTGGTTTTGCTGAAGCAAAGCACAAACAAAAAATATTATGCTTTATGCTCACATGTTGCCATGTTACAGAGATTGCTTGAAGCTGGGTAAAAAAGCTGTCAGTGCTAGTGCAGATCCTGTACATATGACTATCCTGCACATAGATGCATTCATAAAGTCACACATCATCACACTTTCTTGTAAGACTATCTTGATTGAAATGGACAGGAGGTGTTTTCTGAATTAGTTACTGCCAACACATTTTCCTTTAGGAGATCATATGGATGAGCCACTCATTGTGGTGGGCTGACCCTAGATGGACACCAGGTGTCTACCAAAGCCACTCTATCGCTTTCCTCCTCAGCTGGAGAGGGAACAGAAGATCTAACAAAGGGCTCATGGATCGAAACAAGAACAGGGAGAGATCGCTCACCAGTTACTGTCTTGGGCAAAATGGACTAGACTGAAGGAAATTAGATTAGTTATGCCCAATTTATTAATGAATTTATAGCAAATCAAATCAGAGTAGGATAATGAGAAATAAAACCAAATCACGAAACACCTTCAACCCTCCCCTTCTTTCTGGGCTCAACTTTACTCTTAAATTCTCTACCTCCTCCCCACTCAGTGATGCAGGGGGATGGGTTAGGGTTAGAGGGGTGTTGTGGTTAGCTTCACATTGCCTCTGCCTTTCCTTCCTCCTCACAGGGAGGACTCCTCACACTCTTTCCCTGCTCTAAGTGTGGGGTCCCTCCCATGGAAGACAGTTCTTCAAAAATTTCTCCAGTGTGAGTCCTTCCCACAGGCTACAGTTCTTCACAAACCACTCCAGCGTGGGTCTCTTCCACGGGGTCACAAGTCCCGCCAGGACCCTGTTCCAGCACGGGTTTCCCACAGGGTCACAGCCTCCTTTGGGCATCTACCTGTTCCAGTGTGTGCTCCTCCTTCTCCCCCGCCTTCTTCACTGACCTCAGTGTCTCAGAGCTTTCTCTCACATAATCTCACTCCTCTCTCCAGCTGCAATTGCTGTTGTACAGCAACTTTTTCACCTCCTTGACCATGTTATACCAGAAACATCACCATTGTTGTCAATGGACTCAGTCCTAGTCAGTGGTGGATCATCTTGGAGCCAGTTGACATGGGCTCTGTCAAACATAGGGAAGCTTCTGGCATCTTCTCACAGAAGCCACCTCTGTACTTCCCCTGCTATGAAAACTTTGCTGCACAAAGACAATGCACTCATTTACACAAAAGCTATTTCACACTGTTCTATCATCATTAAGGGAATTTAACAAGGATATAAATGTATGTTATACTCATTTGAAGGCTGCTTATACTTCTTAAGCAATCCAATGAGTTTCTTTTTAAACAGGAACCAATCCCTTAATTTCTTATAATTAACTGACAAAATAGCTGAATGCAACAGCACTCGGGGGACTTGTGTGTTTTCAGGTAGATGAAACCCTTAGTCCAGATGAAACCCAGGTAGGTTTCATATAGATGAAACCCTTAGTCCAGAAGCCATATCATTGCACTCAGTAAGGGATTTTTCTAATTTTCCATCAATATTCATGTGCTCGAAAGAGGACACACAGCAACCTAAGTATCAGTCTTGAGAAGCAGAGAAGAAATATTCTTACTCCATTATGTTAGTTCAGGACACAAGGTCCAAATGCCTGCAGCCCTCTCTGGATACTGCATGGTGAAGAAAGGTACAGAGCCTCTGCATTGATTCCATCAAGTGCTTCCCTCTTGAGGCTCAGGTAGATAAGAAGGGGGCTAGGAAGGCATTGCTGGCAGCAGAGCAAGGCTGAAATGATGAAGTAGCTGTACCTTGGTGACTTACTCTATAGCTAAGTCTCAAAAGAGGACCTAAGTGAAAGCCCAGAGAGAAGGGTAGGAAATGCACCCTAGCCACGTCCATCCTTGCCCATCACTTTAAGACTAGTGTAAGACAAACATGCCACACTCCGGGACCGAGGCATTGATTATCCTTTTCCTCCTCTGTTTGACTAGATAAAGGGCAGAAATTCTTGACAAGGTCTGTCACTGACAAAAAAGTGACTGCTTCACTTCAGCTGACTCATAAATAACCCCTCTACTAACTCCTTCTATCAGTACACTCACAAAATAGTGAGCAAAAATCCCAGAGAATTAGCACAATTCTTCCTGCCCTTACAGCAGTCACACAGCTTGCATTGCATCCTTCCCACCAGACACTTCTTTATAATGAGAATTTGTAGAATAGAGGCTGGATACTGCCTTGTGTTTCACTGTGCCTAACTATCACAGATGCACTCTTAATTGGCTTTTAGGCAGTACAATGACAAAATATACTTACTAGTAGGAGTTTCTCCAGTTTCTAAAGTTACATTACAATGTGAGTTTCTCGGTTCATTTTACCGAAGAAGCATCCTAATCCCCCTGCTCTCGCAGAATGAAGCAATCATGTGTGAAACAGAGGCAGAAAAAGTACTCTTGAGTAATTTTATTAGTGTGTGCTGATGATTTTTCAAGCCAGATTCATGATTTCACAATAATCAAGGCTCATACTGTAAATGCAACTCTAAGTGGATATCACTCATTAACATTCTCCCCAGTAAAAGTTACATACTTGGCAAGAGTAAAATCTTACTACAGCTCCTCAAGACTTGCTGTTTTACTTGGAATAACCCACCAGCAAAGTTAACAAAAAGGGACTTTTTTATTCAAAGGCTAGACCACTGATGGGCAGAAACCACTACCAGACATCCCTACACCAGAGTAATTTCCTGGAATCTAGTGCAGATAGACAGGCACAAACCTCCTCCGCTCCCAGCTCCGCTGCTCCCAGCAACCATTCTAGCCACCTCCACTGCCTGGAATCCCCCAACTTGCCTTTCACAAGGTTACCAACAAGTGCCCTGATTCCTAAGCCAGCAGAAACTCTGGAAATCTTTCCTAGCAGGGTTATGACAAGAATATGTGTTGGTATGGCAACACATGTTGCAGCTCTGAAAAGTCTTTTTCAGTGATTTGGAGTCAGACTACAGATTTGCCTTCCACACCTGCCTGCAGGCAGGGAGTATGTTTTTGATTTTACCCTCTCATGAAATGTCTTTGCTTGTCTGCTCAGTGCAGAGCATGGATTGGCATATCCGCTCTGGATAAATGAAAAGAGAACAGCTAGAAAAGAAAAGGGGCTCATGACAATTTTCATCTCCATTGCCATAGCAGCCAAAATACTAGCAACCATCTAAACAAGAACAGCAGGTTATTTCCCATTTTCCCCAAAAGAGGAGGGACAGGAAATAAACGACTGCTTGAGTCACACTTCTTGAACATTAAAGCTAAACACCACAATGCAACAAGAAACTTACAGGCACAAGACTTTTGTAGACATCATTAATGCACTACAAAGAATGAAAATGCTATCTTGCACAGAGAACTCCTGCAGGCCTCATCCAGGGTACCTCTCACTGACATCAACAGGAGCTTGCCTGAGAAAACGCTGCAAACTTTGATCCATAAATAGGATCTCAACACGTTTCACCATGGAAACAATTGTTCAGGTTAATTCTGCTCTCTTCAAGACTGTAGCAGGAACTGCACCAGATACTTCACAGATCAGAGGAATCACGTGCCTCAGTATTGCACATGGGGTTGAGGAGCTCAGTTTGGCTCAGTCCCAGTCACACCACACCCCCTGACTGGCGCTGAGCCTGGGGTGAACTGTCGTTAGCAACTTGGTCTCAAAAAGAGTACACCTGCAAGAAAACATTGGTCGTATAGGAATGCGATTCCCAGGGCCATTCCACTAATCTGTTTCAGAAAAAATATTTCCTAGAAACAAGATAAATGCCGCAGGCTCCCCACGGAGCGTCCCCAGCATCCTCACGCCCGCAGGGATCCTGTCCCGGTCTCTCACGCCTGTACGTGTACACGTGCCAATCGCTTGCTGCAGCCAAAGCTTCCTGGCCGGGGCTCCCCCCGCACCCCCGGCGCGAAGGAGTTAAGGCGGCCGGGACCCCCGCCCGCCGCCGAGCAGGCTCCTGACGTCAGCCCCGCGCTCGGCGCAGCGCTCGGCGCGGCGGCGGCGGGCGGAGGAGAGCCCGCGGCGGGCGGGCGGCTGCGAGCGGCCGGGGCAGCGCTTGGCCGCGGGGCCGCCGCCCGCAGCCCCGCCAGCATGTCCGCGAAGGAGCGGCCAAAGGGCAAAGTGACCAAGGACAGCGTCACCCTCCTGCCCTGCTTCTACTTCGTGGAGGTGAGTGGCCGCCGCGCCGAGCGGGCTGGGCTGTCCGCGGCCAGGCGCGGGGCTGGCGGGCAGCGGCGCGGGGCCGTTCCGCGGACAGAGATCGCCTCGGCGCTCGGTTCGCACCGGCTGATGCAAAACCCTTACGTGATGCTTTGTCTCACCGAAATCAGCATCGAAGCCCCCTATAAGGAGCAGTAATAAGGAGCAGTAATAAAGTAACCTCTTCTATGCGGTCTTTTGAAGCGGGAATTATTTCTAAGAATTGCTCAGAAAATGAGAGGGTTGCTCAGCTAAAGTGTGCTATGTGCACAAGAACCTCTCGGGAGGAAGACATGTTTCAAAGGAGAGCTGGCTTCCAGGCAAACACCGCTCACATTGCTGTGATAGAATGAAAATCATGTTCATCAGGGAATGCTTAGAAAAATAGAAATGTTCTCAAAATTATAATCACTGGTATGTTTTTGCTGACCCCTGGACTATATGCTTCCTCTATCAGAGCTAAAAATGTCTGGTTTTAAAGCAGAATGAGGTTCTCGGCACATCTTAAAGAGCAAAACCTGCTATGGCTGCTCAGCTGGTCGCAGGTGGAGTTGCAGACATTGGCTGCTTGGTGTGTTACTTGGAGGCATTTAGCCTCCCTGGAAAGTGCAGTCAGTTAGGTGCTGCTGCAAAATCATAAGTAATGTATGACATACATATAAGTATGTAGACAAAGGTTAAGCTTAAGGATTTGTCTAATGGCACAGCAGTAAGAGAAAGGTAAAAATGTTTTACAGATTGAGAAAAGTGTTTCAGGTGACCCCACTCACAGGGAAAAGCCTGAGGCACTTTGAGGCACCAAGTAACTTACTGAGAGAGATTGTGAAATAACGTGAAGAACTTAACAGTAAAATATGGTGTAAGTTAACTATAACTGACAGTCAAAAGCATAAAAACATATACAATACTTAATGTATAAAACATTAAAATATAAACATTGGGTGAAATATAAAATAAAAATTATTTTCCCTCAGATGCACTTGAAGGGCTTTGGAGGTTCTCTGGGAGATAGAAAGGGTTGGGCTGAGAAGGAGTTTTAGGTACCAGTGGAGTGTTTCTGCTCCCTAAGCATGGGCATGGTCAGCAGGTAACCCTAAGTAAGCTGCACCAATTGGAAAGCTTTGCAGAGGCTGGTTATATGGAAGCATCAGCCTCATCCTGTCAATGTAATTAGGCCTGCTCAAGAAAAGCCCTTTGATGGAAGAACTTGTTCTGACATATATCTTACATTAGCTTTGCATAGGAGGCAGAGGTTAAGCTTGGAGAAGCCCCTAGAATAGGTAGAGGCTTCTTTATTCTCTGTGCTGTCTTTGCTGCTTTGGTAATCCAAACAGGAAGGGAGTCTGCTGTACCTCAGCTTGGGCATAACTCTAATGCAGGGGATGATATAGAGAATCCTGCAAGACAGAACAGAACCTATGCTGTTTGGTGGGCTGTGCTTAGGCCTGCAGAAAGATGGGAAAAAATACAGAGCAACAGCATAAAATGTGTGCGTGCTGCTCTTAAGTGTTGCCTTATATAATATTGATTGCATACTTGTATTTCCCCTAGAAGCTCCCTGCAGCTGGTACAAGGAATAAGACAAAAGATTCTGTGAGCATTGAACTTGCACTGAGTTCTGTGTATAGTTCCCACATGAGGCAGGCGAGTTCTCTATGCTGGTGTGGACTCTTAGGACCCTCAGCAAGTTATTTACAGCTACATCTAAAAACAGGTGGAGATTTCTTCGACACCCAGTTGCTCTGAGAGAGAGTCTGAGTCCTCAGCTAACAGAATGGTCTCCTAATGAACTTTTAGGACTTCTATGTTATACAGTCACAGGAACAAAGTCTAGAGCCTGCAAAAACCCTTTCCCACCAAGAGCAAGTTCTAATTATTGAACTGCAGACTTAGGGCCCTTCTTGAACTGGGAAGTAAAAGCAACATCAAGAAAAAAAACAATTGACTGCAATACACTTGGCCCTAACATTGATTAGGAAACTTTTGGTGAGTTATCAGTCCTCTCCCATTACACAGCAGGAGGATTTGAAACCATCTCTCACATTTCAGTTGAGTACTCAAATCACTTGAGTGAAGGGGTAACAACAATATGATAAATATGATATTTAGAAACATGTAGGTTGTGTTACTTGGGTGCACCCACTCTGTACTTACACACACGCACTCTAATTCTAATCAGACTGTTGTGAATGCCTCTCTAAAGATTTGTTGCACAGCAAATGCCAGCACTTAAGAAGCATCAGGTAAAGGACACGATGACTTAGATTTGTCTGTTGTGACTGGCTCAAAGAGAACCAAAGATTAAGTTGTACCCCATAAAGAGAGATTTAATCAAAGATAACTTAATTGCAATGAGAAGTTTCAAATATAAGGGATAGAGGAGTTCACCCGGTGTGGTTGACAGGCATTACTATGTAATATGGATTTCCTTTGTAAGCAGGAGGTAAGTTCCTGACTTAATCTAACAACAGCCAACTACTTAAAAACAAGACACCCTTAAATAAGGCTTTCTGAATTTTAAGACTTTTACTTTTATGAATGGGTGATAAAAAACAGGCTTTCAACCTCTCACCTCTGAACGCTGTGAACTCTTTTATACTTTTTTTTTCCTCTTGGCACTCATTCACTTTTATTTTCCCTGTCCTGTTCACAGCAGACAGTCCCTTCCCACTCACTCTACATTGCAACAAAAAAAGCCATAGCCCATTAAGTTTGTACCTTCAAACAAGAAAATTAGGGTTTGCTGACATTCACTTTCCATCAAGACCTACCTAGGAGGTCTAGGCCAAAGGAAAAGCAGATTGTTTAGAAAATACATTATAAAAAAGTGCCATTTTTTTCTCTTGAATGCTAGACAAAAGGATAGACTTGGAAAAAAGGATGTTGGGTTGAGGAGAAATTCCAAATTCCAAGTGGTAGGAAAGAGATGTGTTCATGTTATACAAATGAAATATATTCTACAGGGTGAAATAATATATGTAACAACCAATATAATGCAGGCATGCAGAACTTCAGAAATAGCAGCCAACAAATGCAGTTCTGAGACTGAGGGCTTTCAGCTATTAAGATCCTTTAGAATGTGTTATGAATGAGACTAACTCCTGTAAACAAATGTGTTTAGTGGCAACAACTTTCAGAGTTGGATAAAATACGATTACATAGAATATATGCAGGCCAACTGCCCTGAAGAAGAGGAGACTGAGGGGAGACTTCATTGCAGTCTACAGCTTCCTCTCAAGGGGAGGTGGAGGGGCAGGCACTGATCTCTTCTCTGTGATGACCAGTGACAGGACCCAAGGGAATGGCCTGAAGTTGTGTCAGGGGAGGTTGGATATCAGAGAAAGGTTCTTCACCCAGAGGGTGGCTGGGTGCTGGAACAGGCTCCCCAGGGAAGTGGTCACAGCACTGATCCTGACAGAGTTCAAGAAGCATTAGGGCAATGCTCTCAGGCCCAGGATGTGACTCTTGGGGATGGTCCTGTGGAGGACCAGGAGTTGAACGTTGATGATCCTTGTGGGTCCCTTCCAACTCAGGACATATTCTGTGAACTAATGGATAATTCAAACTAGCAGGTTTTGCCAACAAAAGAGTTAAAACATGAAACCAGTATGCCCCTCTTAAGATCACTAGTTATTCTTCATTTATACAGGAAAAGCAAAAGGAGAATTGGGCTAAAGCTTTGACAGACATAAAACTGTAAAGGAAAGAAAATGAAGAGACACCTTCTGAAAAATCTGGATGGGTCATTCCCTAAAAACATCAGAGGCAAATAAATAAGTATTATGAAGTAAATCTTAACACATTTTCAGTTACATATTTGCAAGTTTCATGATTCATAAAATAAAATAACTTGATGATTTATCCTATGTCTCATAAGGATGCTTTAGAGGTTATTTTAAAGGACTGGTAGTACTTCTGCTTAGCAGAACCTCTGATTAGCACACACTCGTTAGAGCTGAATAATTTTAGATTGCCTTGTGCATACTTACCTGAAGGATGTGGTAATCAGCACTGCCAAGCAGTTAGGTCTGTTTTATTCCTAATTATGCTTATGGTATTTTAGGGTTCTGTAGACTTTTGGGTTATCTGAATTTCATTTGCATAGTTGAGAAAGACAAAACTTACCATGAAAATTCATAGCCCCTCTGGCCTAGTGGGAATTACTTTTCATGGTAAAAAGTCTACCTGCCTCTGGGAGAACTTGAAGACAAGTATTCCTGGAATAAGTTTTGCTTTTTGTTAACTGACTTTGTTTTCAGCATATTCAGAGTGTATCATAATTATATTCACTTAGAGAAGAAATATCAATGTCTTGCATTTTAATATGAACTGGAAAACTTCCAGAGTTACGCAGTTTCCATTCCTGGCAGAACGGTCACACTTAGAAGGCAGGACAGACAGACACATTTCTTCTTGGTGAAGGAAAAAGACTGTCTTCACTCATGCTATCCCACTTCTAAACTCTTGGCTTAAATCCTGTTTTCACAGAAGTGACTATAAATTTTGCCTTTGACTTCAGTGGCATTACTGTTTCATCCAGTGCCTCAGATGTGGAAATGCAAAAGGTCAAGGTGTTGTCAATCTGTGTGACTTGATGCACTTATTCTCCAGCTAAATTGTGCTCCTGTGGCACAGCCTCCATCTGTTGGTTGCTTAAATTCCAGCTACTCAAATCAGAGATATTTCAGACAATGTCCCTTGTGCAGTTTTATTTCTTTTTCCTTATGTTGTCTTCTAGACTCTTTGTATGATGCATGCATACAGATACAGGCAGCTTCTTTTCCAGAGCTCAGCCAGGCCTTAATCATACCAGGATTGTTTTGAAACACTTCTTTCAGTACTGGAAGACCACTTATTTTTCTTGTTCCCCAAAGGAGTTGGAATTCTCGCCAGCAAAAGCACAAAGATCTGTTATCATTGTAGGACTCCAGGCTGCAAAACTTGGGAGGTCATCAGCTTCCATTGAAATAAGTGCATGTAGAGAATGACCACTGTGTCTCAGCAAAAGATGCTTTATTTCCTTTTGTTTCTAACTTACACTGACTGGGTTTGACACATCATTTGATAGCTCAGTGCCACTTCTCAGTTACATCTGGAATGTTTTTCAGCTGTTCAGTCATGCATGACCCACAATGTTTAAATTATAGTCACCTGCAAGTCACCTATAGGTGTGACTGCAAGAGCCACAAAAAGCCAGAGAAGTGCAGTGATTAGAATAAGAGAAAAGGGAGAGTAGGCTGTAGGACTAAATCTTTCTTCCTAAGAACATGATGTTTGGATCTAATGCAAGAATTAAGCTATACTGCTGTGCCTTGAAGGCTCATGTAGTCATATTCCTAGATTGGTTTTCTGTTATACTTAACTGAGGGGGGGGGAGGGAGGCACCCCAAAAAAACCCCAACTGCAGAATATGAAATTATCTTCATACTGTCAAAGTAGCATAATGCTTTGCAAATAGATGGCTTTTTCTCTGAAAAGAGTCAACCATGTGTGAGAGCAGAGGAAGGAGAAATACACTTAGCTGTGTGCTCATTGAGCTGACCTCGTCAATGTGGCTGACTCAGAGGATAGATGTCAGATTTTTTATAACAGTGCATTAGAGACCAGCATCCCCAAAATATTAAAGGGCTATCTGAGGCCTGAGGAGGCTGCTGTGCTCAAAGCAGCTATATAATTTGTTGGCTAAAGTCATCAGTGTTACATCCTTGACATCATGTCTGTGCTTATAGAAGAGCTGTACAGTCTGCATACTACCACAAAAGGGGAGTGAAAAGGGAGGTGTCGGGCCTGTGCCAAGGCTGTCTTGGGAGAACAAATGCAAATGACACAAGTTAGATGTCCCTTCTGTTTTTGGCTTTGTGCTTGGCAAGTGTAGAGTTTGAGTAGTTCTTAGTGAATGAAGACCCTGCTCCCTTTCCAGTCCAGCAACATCCTCTTGACCTAATACTTCCAGTAGTAAAAGAAGGCCTGAACACGTTAGCAATTAAAGGAGATGAATTTTTCCAAATTATTGTGTCTTCCAAAAATTAATAACCCTGCCTGTGATTTTCTTCTGTAATTATTAAAAATCTATTACTCTGCAGCCAAAATTAATAAAACCTAGCTTATTGTGGAACCTTAACATGCACAGTAGCTGAGCATTTACATTGCTTCTTGACTGATGATCCTGTCACTTAAAAGTTCGATTTGCTGGGAGTTCTGAAGTGGCAAAACAACATGGGAGTAAGTCACTGGAGAAAGGCTGGCACTCACAAGATTAATTTTTTTTTGTATATATGGGAATCAGCATGTTTTAGAGAATACAGGAAATTGTAGCATTGTGTAGGGACTGATAGCTTTGTCCCTGCTTGAAAATATTTTGTTAAACAATTTTTATTTTGTTTGTTTCTCCCTGTGTAATTGCTGCTTCACATACATTTATAAAAAAATTTAAAAAGCACTTTTAGGATTACCATGCATTCAGCATGACTGAGATTTCTGAAATAAATAGGAATTGTATCACTGGTATATCAGCTCTATTTTTGGTCTTACACATACTGAGAGCTTTCTATTAAGATCTGGTAAAAGATCAAGACGTTTGATATCGTTTGTATTTCCAAAGCTAGACTCTAATTGGCAATCACCAAATAATTAGGTTAAATTCTAAAATCAATGCTGGAAATATGGATAACTTCATTTTCCAAAATGGTAATGATAATAGATTTCAATGACATCTGGGATTTGAAATTAAATCAAATAGTGTTTAGGAGAAGAAAGATCATTATATCATGTCTCTGCACATAAGTTCCACAAAACTTAGACAATGGCAAGGTAAAAATCCTTTAGAGAAAAGACTAATTCCTTGTAGCTTTTGGGACAGATGAAACCTGCATCCAAAAAAGGGACAAGAAGCAGCAGAAACTTGAGTTCAGAGAGAAAAGCAAAAAACCTTTATACAGATGCAAGTCTTACACTTCTGAAAAGCCTGAATGCCTTCTCTTATAAGCCTGAGGCATTTAAGAATTAAGTTTAGAACACAAAAATAAATCTAAAAATCTGACTTTTATGTGAGACGTCCCCTGCTCTATAGCCATCCTATGCTTAGTACTCTCTCTTCAGAGAGTCAGGAGTTCTCAAAAACAAGAGAAAATGGCAGAATTTAGCTACACTATTTCTTAATATTGACCTATTATGGAAGGATTTCAATCACAGTTATGACCTCAGTATTCATTCCTGTCAGGAGAAGAGAGACCTATCCTCTTTGCATTCTCTCCTCCTGTCCCCTGTGAATCTCACAGCAAAGTACAACAGCCAGGGCAGCTGAACAATCATCCAACATTACTGTTTTGGTTTTTCCTGCACTGGGTAACGTACAGGAGGTTTTCTCCTTACAAGATCTCTGGGTATTTACATCCTTGTTGAACTCTTGGGAACAGAGAACATCTTTTCTGATGCTTGGACAACTCCTAGCTCAATACAGCAAAAGCTTTTAAAATATTAATAACATATTTGTTATTAATAGCAAAGTCTATGGCTTAATGAAGGCTTTTAACTTACAGTTTAAAAAAACAGAGGAGGAAAAAGAAAAAGAAATTTTTAAAAAATAAATAGACCATAAATCAAACTTTTCCAGCAGCTATGCTGATTATGGTTCAAGGCTCTAATCCAAACAGAGTTTGACCATTTGAGTCAAATTCTACATTTACAGATGTAAATTACAAGATAAATAGGGATCTTTCTCCATTAGCCAACCCAAGAAGTAAGAGTATAAAGACTTATTAGTTAAAATATGCGAATTGACATTGGGGGTTTTATTATTCTAATTAGGAACAGGAAAATTCCTATTCCATTTTGTAATTAAAACAATACACATTCTACCATCTAATTATATTTGACATTTTCAAGGTGTTGGGAGTTGAAGTCTATAATTACAGAAATACTACTGCCTTAAGCAGAACACTGCATAAATATTCATATATTAAATAGCCAGTTATACTCTTTAGAAGATTTTAGAAAGATTTATTTTTTTTTAAGAAATGTTAGGCTTTAAGAAGATGCGTTTAATATTTGTATTTTTAAAAAGATTGGAAGAAAAATGTCCTGTGGGATCTGACATACTGTATATAGCAAATTGACTACAAACCTATTCATTAGTATTGTAAGCAGTTATGTTGGAGATTCATAGTCCTTTAAAATTATTTCTTTTCTTTTAGCAGAGTGAGTAATTATAGTCAGAAATAATATGGGAGTCCTGTAGTGAAGTCATAAGACAGTAAAATGCAATTCTTACAATTCCTTGATTTTGTAATTAATAATAAAATTATAGCTTACATACAGTAGTTTAGAAAAAAGTTATCCACATGTTTTATTTTAGTGTCTCACAATAAAATACCACTTCACATATCGCCTATTTTTGATAGTTGAATATTGCCATTTAAAACAATTGCCTTCCTAAGAATCTCACAATAAAAGTGTAGTTGGACTTGTTGGTAATGCATAGCCTATTGTTCAAAGAAAGACTCCCTTTCCTGATATTGGAGAAATGGAAAAATACACACTAAAGATGGAACTCTGAATGCAAGGTGTTCCATGAGTGTGCCTGCTCTGTGTTTCCATTCTAAGAAATGAACCTTTGGGGACATCTTGATAAAAGAGTGTAATTTCTGAAAAGAAGGGCAATAGGCACTCTACCTGTTTTGTTGATTTAGCTCACTGGAATGTTTGTGTCCTGTTATAAGATGCTTTGCCCCATGGGGCATGGACCCTGGCTAAGTCTTTATGTATGACTTTCAAATACTTAATAATAAAACATGTTGCAAATGTTTCAAGAGTTAAATACTGTGCAAAGGGGAAGTTTCAATGCGTGTGAGTTGGAATGCTGTGCAGAATTTCAATGTCCAAGCAAGAGCAGCAGAGACTCAGTGCAAGCTCCCTGCACACCAGGACAGCATGCACTGTGGCAGCCTTCCTTCAGGAGGACACTTATCCCAATCAGGTCCATAGTCTCTGTGCAGGCAGGTGTTGAGAGAAGGGCACCCAGAGTCTGAAGAGTTTAGGGAAGTTCTCTTTCATCCTGCACATCTGTATAATGACTGGAAGCAGTCTAGCCCATGTTGACTAATCATGCATGCTTGCTTTATGGTCAGTCAGGGGCTGCATCCAGCAGGAAATGAGGAGCAGTATTATATAAAGCATCCAGTTAAAGAACTGGACTTCTTCCTGTGGTGGGCAGGAAGCAGGACTCAATTTAGTGACATGGTATATAATTATTCCATATATATTTATGTCAGATTATATAATAGTTGTGTATTCACATGACATGTATTACATATTGAGTATGTTATATGCTATACAAAATATGTATGTGTAATATAGTATATGAGTGCAAATAGATATATACATGTTTGGGTTATATATATATATACACACACACTACTTACTGAAGCAAACTTCCTAGATCCTGGTGTTATTTTTGTAATGCTCACAGCACTTAAGGATGCCAATACACATTTCCTCCCTTTCTGTGCAACCACAGCCTCTATACTACGTGCCATTACAATGCAATCAACTTGAACACAGACAAGCAAAATTCTTCCATTCTCCACCTCCTTCAGATTTTGCTTGGAACACTTCGAAGACACAATTTAGCTTCTTCCAATCTGTCATTCAGCAGATCAAAGATAAGCTGTTCTTTTAAACAAAAACTAAATCATATTAAAAGATGTTTCAATTAAATGTAGCTGGAACCCTCCTTCTTTAATCACTCAGTTACATTTTATGCAAAAAAGTCTACATTTTAAAATGCTTAAATGCTTCAAAATCTGAAAATTGCCAGTTAATGCAAGAAACCATTGTCCCTCTGCAATGTATAGCAGATTTTATTAATAATTTTTCTGAAACACATATTGACCCCATTTTACCTCTGCTTTTTCTATTGTATTGTAGAATGGGATGAAGAACATTGATTTTAATCAATCAGTTATTTTTGTAAATGCAAACTGAACATTGCAAGAACGATATAATCTAAGTATGCCCAAAATATGTTAGGTCAATCCCTATTTCTCATAATCTCAGATGCTGTTATGCATAGGTACCTTCATTGTAGTAGACACACTGGGAAGGAGTCATTGCATCTTAGTGGAGGAGCAGGAGGTTACTCTGGTGTTGCCTTATTCAGGGAGGACTCTGTCAAATAACAAACAAAATGTATTTCTGAGCATTTACTAAGAGGATATAGAGAATAATCATATCCTGCTGGTCACCTCTGAATGCCCCAACACCCACCCTCGGGGCAGGGCTGCCCTCTCTATTTGCTTATAAACCAATGGCTTTAAAATTCCTTTTTGCTATTTCTTCTCTTGAATGACTTCCTTCCACAGAGACTTATTGGTTGAATCTGTGCTTTACAGAGCTGGTGGGAAGCAGGGGTGAATTTATCCCCAGAAGGGCCAACTCTGCTCTTAATAAATTACTGAAAGTAATTGCAAAGCATAAAATCACTAAATAGAAAGAGGATAAAAGACCATAGTCATCATGGTTCCAAACAGATTGAGTCTTGCCAAAGTTAATTGCTTTTCTGATAGAATGGCAAAATGGATGTGCAAAGGCAGAACGCTATTTTATCACATATTTAGATTCTAGGGAAGTACTGGATACTGGTTTTCATTAACTATCACTTTGAAACTTAATACAAACTGGCTTTGATGTAATGACTGTCGTACACATGACAGAGTTGCTCAAGGACCAAAAAGAGTGATTGCTGAACAGCAGAATGCTGAGGCCCCACATGGGAGATTGCAGTTCTGGTACTTTTTTTTTAAAAAAAGTTAAAATCAAAGTTTGTCTATTAATGATTCATAGATGAAAAGGATAAATTATATGTGCTGAAGATTGGACTGGGTGTTTTGACTAGCTTGGTAGAACACATGCTTATTAATATCAACTGAACAGTATAATATCTCTAGAGAATTAATTATTTAAAGATAATAAAATGGATATGACAGGAAGCAGTGAGATGTAAATAGCAAACATCACAGAGATTTATTAACAGACTCTGTTGTCTTTGCAAAAGCATTGCTATTCCATTTCCAAACAGTAATTTGTTGCTTTCTTCTCTTCTAGTTGCCCATATTGGCATCTTCTGTTGTTAGCCTCTATTTTCTTGAACTTACTGATGTCTTCAAGCCAGTTCACTCTGGATTTAATTGCTATGACAAGAGTCTGAGTATGCCATACATTGAACCTACACAAGAGTCTGTTCCCTTCTTGATGTTGCTTAGTCTGGTTTTTGCTGGACCGTCAATTACGGTAAGTTTGAGGTGCTACTGTCACTTAATAAGGATTTTGAACAGAGTTTCAGTTGGCATAAGGAAAATAGCATCTTTGGTTTCAGTTAAGCTGCAGACTGTCATCCAGGCTAATTACCTTAGGATTTAACATTTGTATTTCATTCTTCTGTAGCAAAAGGAGGCACACTCCTTAAAACATCTCCTGTAGCACTTCATCTACTCTCACTATCCTGATTGTGGACATTAATATTAAGAAACAGCATCTACGATTGGGTGATAATAGCTTGAATCATTCTGTTACACTCTACAAATATTTGAACTTTAACAGACAGGACATCTCCATACTCTGAGATACAAAAAATTCAATATTTTTTTGGAAATAGCCCTGGATTTGCCACTTTTTTTTAGAACTAGCTTTATTCGATAAGAAGGTATATCAGTCTTGTCAGTGAACTCAACAACATTTTCCCAAATAACACTGGAACACCTCTAAATTTCAGGTTAGTCATTAAGAGCAGGCAAAAAGGGGCTGTTTCAACCATTCACCCAAAGGGAGGAGATGATTTCAGCAGAACAGAGATGTCCTGTCAGAATATGAGCCATATATATCTATATAAAAGAGGGAATTCATTTTGTCTGCTTTTAGCAGTTCAGATAGGAACCTTATTCTCACACCACTCCTGTCTGGCAAATGGAGAGAGAAATTCACCTTGAGTGAGTGATTCCATGCACCTAAAAAGCTGAATCAACCTTTTGAAAGGATCTCTTCTCTCCCCTGACAGCAGTGACTACACATCTCAGATAGGCACTTCTCGAAGGCCAGCTGCAAATGTATCTCTGCTGCCAGCTTCTCTGAATTCCCTTAAATTCAACCAGTTCATTCCTTTTATAATACTATCCAATTTACAGTTAAAAAAAAATCTATAAAATATGATGCCTCTATAAAAATCATCAAGTGCTGTTATCTCTTTGCTTTCCAGAATGTTTTTTCTTTATTTGTCTTTTTTTTTTTTTAAATGAACTGTTCTTACTGCATTTGATTTTGTTGCTTTAGAAATCATTTTTGAAGGATTCTGCACAAGCAGCAGGCTAAAAATTGCGCTCATTTAGCAACTGGGAGCTAAGACTCTCTGTGATCCTGGTGCAAAATGATTGCTACAAACACCAAATACTGTGATCAAAACCAGAACTTCGGTATTGCGGTTTGGCTGGATTTCTTAAGGTTAGACAGTGTTTCTGTTAACAGCAAAGTGGACTTTTCTCAAGTAGCTACAGAAGGAATCTTTCTAGACTCATTTGGGCCACAGTAGAGGGGTAAAACCTGATTTTTACTTTGGAGAGTTTATTTCAAGCCTAGGTAATATCAAACACCTTAAATCAAGATAAAAGATGCCCATTTCATTACATAGTATTTATTAAGGGCTGTGATTATAGCTAAATTATTTCAGCATTGCATGAAGTTTTGCAATAGAAAATGTCATTCTTGCTTGAATCATTCTACCAGCAGTACTGAAAATTGACCAAAAATATGCCATGTGAGGAACTCAAACCCACACTTGAGCATGCCTATAAAAAGTAAGTTTGGTAAACAAAATAAATCCAGAAGCTTCAAAGTATAACTGGCTGAAAGCTGAAGGCCTTAGGAAGGTGTAATTCATTAACACTGGTGTGAGCATGAATGTGATGCTGAATGTATTAGTTGGAGACTGGGGAGTGATAGTGCAAAATACACAACTTCCGTCAGTAAAGGCATGAAGGTAATAGCTCCTTATTTTTCAAAGTAAAAAAGCTGAAATAAAAAAGTCTGGGATTTTTTGTCCAAGTGGTCTCTTTTTCTTTGGAAAAATAGGCCAGTGAAGCTCAGTGAAAAAAGATTACAGTTGTACCATTGTCATCTTATAGAGTTTAGCATTTTATAAATTACTTTTCATTAACATTTCAATTAATTATACACTTCATAAAGCTTGTAAAATATAGAAAAGAAAGCATGAGCTATGTGAGGAATTGAGGATCTCCAGTATATCCAAGTCTGTGTCTACACTTCAGGTACATACATACTGCAGTATGAGGCAGGAGGTCATCAAGACTCAATAAAATACAGGTGTGATTAAGCCACATTTTAAATATTATCAAAGAGTGTAAATAAGAAAAAAGAAAAGAAAAATTGTGTGTGAGGAAGAAGACAAGCAAATTCCAGTCTCAGTCCCTCCTTATTAGAAATATAGGAATAGGAAGTAATAGTAGAAATATTAGGATAGGAAGTAATTTTTTTCTGTATTATTTTTGTTGATATAATAATTTTTCCCATATATAAACCCATTCACTTTAATTATTTTTACAAAAAAAAACAAAACTAACATTTTATAATTTATTTTCCCAAGCCATTATTTCAGAAAGATCTGAAATAAGGCTTTGGGGCTTTATGTTGTGGTTTTTTCTTTGGGCTTTTTTGCTCATTATTAGTGAGTAGCAAATGCTTTTAAACAGGTCTGTTCTGTAGACCTGAAGGGTTACAAAAAGTAACTACCTGTATTATTGACATATGTCTTATAGCTTGTGGCATAGGTTAAATTTTGTATATGTATTCACAAACCACAGGAGACTTCAGTGTGGAACAACTGGACTTGAAGAAATTACCAAGATGGATGTTTTAAGTCTGGAATATAGATATACCTGAATTGCAACATGACTGCCATTTGCTTCAAAGAACTCTGAATCTGATCCTCTGACAGATTTGCTCTCTAGTTACTCCTTCAGAAATATTAGGACCAGTTATTTAATGGTATCAATGTAGGTTCAAACTCTTATCAGCCACTGACTAAAAACCTGCTTAAAGGCCCTTTCTAATAGAGATCACTAGGAAATTAGATCACATTAATCTGGGAACTCAATTCATGCAAGAGAAATTCACTGCTGGCAGTTTCAGTCCTACTGCCTCCTCAATTGTGGGAGTTGGTTTCTTTGGAAATACCAGCCTCTGAATTTTCCTTGACATAGGCCTTGTAGTTTCCTACTTTTTTCCTCTCTCACACAAGCTAATCCATCTATCTGCTGTTTTCCCTGTACCAGACATTCACTAAAGCTTGCATAAAAACTATTAGAATGTGTCAGGCTTTTAAGTTTGAAGTACTACTAATTTCTCTGGGAAGCTTCAGATCTAAATTGATCCAACGTAGACAGATAATAGTGAACATAGTTCTCAGCTAATTAGAATTCCTTAAATAACCCTTACCACTGAGTTTTCAATGTCATAAGACAACCTTCAATACTTTGATTTTTCTGGCAAAGAAATTTCAGTTTATTAAAACTTTAGCTAAAAATAGAGTTAGACTATGCTTGTCCATTTTACCTCCCTTCTCCTCGGGTGAGGGGTGTTAGTATGGACAGACTTCACTGGTAATTACAGCAGATTCAGCACAATTCAGATCCTTTGGCACCTCGTTGCATTGTAAGCTTTGTGTTAGTATGTACTAGTTTTCAATGCAGCTGTGCCTAGGCAAGCTGAACCTCCTGTTAGTGGTGAGAACTGCCTCATTAAGTTTAATATTTCAATCCAGCCCTTATTCTGAACTCTGTACAAACCCTGTACAGATTTCCAAGTTGTTGTATTATTGAACAAGGCAAACAATAAAATCTGAGACTGCAAATGTATAAATGAGTCTGGATTTTCCAGCACGTAACACCATTTTTCATTCATATTCTTCCCTTTATAAACTGTTGTCTAGGACTTTGGTCATAATCTGTTTTGCTTGGTGTGGTCAGAGGGACCATAAGGACAGAACTTTTTCTGCTGCTGTGGATCTGGTTAAAACCCTAGCCAAATTAAACAAATACAGAAGAGCAGGCTGTCATGTAATTAGAAGCTGCTAGGGATTGCTAGGCTTGCAGCCAAGACTGAATTCTAAAACCACCTCAAGAGCACTAGGATATTGCAGTGGCTCTGGATTATTTTAGAGGTGAGATTTTACGATTATTGCTTTTTTATTGTAGAAGCATTAAGCTTCAGCTGTAGATCAAGGCCTGGAACCACTGAGCACAGTATACTGTATGCTATTTGCATTTAATTTCAGGCCACCTTCTTGCCTGCCCTCACTCAGGCTAAGTTGCATTGCTTTATGTTCACATATTGATACAAATCTTTTAAAGGGATGACATTGGTTGTGCTACAGTTATATTTCAGTCCTTTAAATTCAATCAGGATCTTCTGAGTAAGTGCTACTTTTAATTTAATGGCTCCTTTGTCATTGCAGATAATGATAGGAGAAGGAATTCTCTACTGTTGCCTGTCCAAAAGAAGAAATGGGATTGGAACAGAGGCCAATATTAATGCAGGAGGATGCAACTTCAATTCTTTTCTTAGAAGAGCTGTCAGATTTGTTGGTGGGTTTCAAATGTTAGTCACAAAGTAGAGCTTTCCATATACATTTAATTTTCACCATGCAGGTTTCCTTCTCTGAGACAGCCTTTCAGAACAGAACTGTCATGGGCATACATCTTCTTCTGCTAGAAAACGTGAGAAGAAACTGTCAGACTGCAACAGAGTAGCCCCATACTCAGTAATGCAGCACCTACACTCTCTATTTTCCCTTACCTCTCCTGTACTAGTCAGTATCTCTAAAAGAATAATTTGTTTTTCCTTCCCTGCCCACCTTGAGCTGGCTGCCTTTTAATGATTTCAGTGTATAGTTTCCCCTGCCTGTCTTCAGTGCATCATAAGGATTCAACCCACCTGTCACGATATTCAGCCTGACAGTGAAAACTTGTCAGAAACTCAGTAGGTTTGACATTCTTTTTCTGGAATGTGTTTATCTTCCTCTCAAAAAGGTCTGGAATCTGGCAGCTTAAATGATAGAGGAACATGTTAAATTGTTTTGTTTTACTTTGTTTTAATTGTCATTAATGAGAAACTGTCCTCGAAAAGGCAACTGGACTTTGATCTCCTTTTTACAGTTAATTCCCTATACCAATGAGAGGCTAAAGGAAAGGTTTACTCTGTTTCAGAAATTCATTAGAGAGGGCAGCCTAGGCAAAGACAACCAGCAGCACAGGAGACTGAAAACCTGGTAGGACAACTATTCACTGGGTTTCTGTAGTCGTCCAAGCAGGAAGGTAGTGACAAGCAGGATTATACAGTCTGTGACCAGCAAAGCATCCTCTTAAGAGCAGCAGTAAGGAAGTAAGCAGAGGGTTGGTACATTACAACATGAGCAAGGATACCCCATGTCCACTTCTTCTCCTGTTTGGTATTCCTTCACCAAAAAGACAAGCTCAAAGACACATGAATATCATTCCTGATTCATACTCTGGATTTGCAGTTTCTTTCATATTTTGATGACTTAAACATTCTTCCAGTTTTAGGATGAAAAATAGATTTATCTATATGAACACAAGTAGGGAATTCTAGGCAAATCTTTAGGAGAAATGCATTTGAAAATGTTCAGTAAAGCGATTGCTTTACTTCAATTGCCTTGTGAATTTGGCATTATTGATCAGACAGAAACACTGATCCTTTACGAAATAGACTTAAAATGTGGAATAGTGGCAAGGACACAACACTCAAAAAATATCAGAGGCGTGAAGGTAGCCAGAGTTATCACCAGCTAGTGATTCTGTGGTAGTAAAAAGAGAACAGGTCTTCTGACCAATGATCTGATGGGCAGCAGGCCATGTTATTTAAAGCTTACATTCCAGTGGGAAAGTACAGGGACTGGATGAGCCCATGTGCTCTCCTCAAATAGTTGGCTATCCTTTAGTCAGTTCAGAAAAATTCTTTCCAAATTGAAGCAGCTCCAGTGTAGTTCACTTTTATTAAAGGATGTTGGAGGACATCAAGCCATTAAAACAAAATATTAAATATCAACAGGAAGAAAACAAGCATAAATTATCTTATTTTTTTATATTAAAGAATTCAACTTTGCAACAAGCTTTCATTAAAAAAACCCTCTCATTCTTGACTTAAATTCAAGTTTAGTGACACAAGCCAACAGAGTTCTGTGGAATGCATTTTGCACTATTATTTAACCTAATTAATGCATATAATAAAGTTAACAAGCTGTGTTGATTTCTTTCCTAGGTGTTCATGTGTTTGGTCTTTGTGCAACTGCTCTTGTTACTGATATTATACAGCTATCAACAGGATATCAGGCACCATATTTCTTGACTGTTTGCAAGCCTAACTATACATCCTTAAATGTATCCTGCTCAGAGAATTCATATGTTGTGGAAGATATTTGCTCAGGAGCTGATCTCAATATTATCAATGCTGGAAGGTTGGTTCTGTCCTTAATTGTCTACATTTTTAAGTATTCATTTATTTTTTATTTTCTGTCCCAATTTCAAGATTTTTTCTCCTAGTTAAGTCTGAATGAGTTTGTCATTTTTTTATAACAAAGGTGAGTGCATAAATGTCTTTTTAGTGATGTTCAATTTTCTTTTTAAAGATATTAGTCTAACAGTGGGCATCTGTTTTCGCTCCTTCAAAGGAGACAATTTCCTATACCATTATTAATATGTATAGCATCTACTGTAGGAATTATAGTATAAGTTCTCGAGTCCATGAGGTTAATTTGACTTCAGTATTCGGAGTTTGTAAGGGACTCGTTCTGAGATTCCTAATGGCCTTCATTTTTTATTTGTACTTCCCAGAAACTCTGGCTCCAGAAATTTGCCTCTAAACTCCCCTAGGAAAAGTATAGAGAAGAACACATAATTATCCAGCTGATTACATGAAATCATTTTTCTGCAACATCCCCAAATATCCAGTGGTCCCTATTGTCCATCTTTCCCTCTGTTTATCGTCAAAGAACCTTTTCAGTCATTTCTGTTCAGAATCCTCTGTCATTTCTGATGTTCTGACTCAGTATGACTCTCTCTCTCAGTATGACTCTTTCTCTTCTTTGTTCTCCCTCTACACATCCTCATGCATGAGCATTAGAGTGATACACTGTCATCTGAGTTCAGGACATGTTTTCTTTAAGACCTTTGTTCACCTTTTCAATACAGAACCATACAAAAAGGCTACATATTTTTAGCTTGAATTATTGTCATTTTAAAGATAACAAATAGAGGAACAAAAGCAATGACACCATTAGAGAGTTCAGAGAGTGCATTTAGTCTATGCTTGCCTTGAAAGCATAGGAATAGAAAATAAAGAGAAAATTGACTGTAGCATAGTGACACACCTTATATCCATAAAAACGCCATCAAATTAAGGTTAAATTCTGAATGGTACTAAAGTTCATAGAATCAAATCTACACATTAGTTCCACAGAGACTGTAAGTAAATTTATGCTTCACTAAACCCTGCACAGAGTAAAGGAGTTGATTAGCTATTATAAACATTTACTTTTTTTTCATGTCTCTTTTCGGTCCTCAACCCTGAACTTTTTCCCCAGGGATACTATTTGTGAAAGGTTTGTTCAGGGAGGAAAAAAAAGGAAGAATTTAGGTCTGTCTCTAGAAATGAAAAAGGAACCCTGCAGATTTCATCTTGGCCAGGGTTATGAGTCTGCTGGAGCCATGGGCTCAAATTCAGGTCAGCAGTGTGTGGCATTCACACTGAACTACATCACATCTTTGACTGCCAATTAATTATGTAGAACAGACAAGGCAAAATGCATAGGAAAAAAATTCAGAAAGTAGACTGCTGCTTTGCAGAAAAAATGTCTTTGAAGTTAAAGGGCTGTGCTTCAGTCTTTGCTATTTTAAACTAACTAACTCAGGTGTTGCTGGGAAAATGGCTGTACATGGAGCCCAGTTAGGGTGGTAAGATCCATCTGTGAAGCCAAGTTATTGTTCAAGTGTTTATCCCAAGCTGAGCTTTCTCAGGTGAAAGTTGCTGCTGTGACTTCTTCACCAAGACAGCCAGCATGTTACATTGTCCATACCATTTTAAGGAGATAAATGTACAGATATAAATGGCTATGCATCCTCACTGCATCTAGAGCTCAGAGGTCACAGAAGTTTTATGATCTAGATGTCCACTGTAGAACAGTGTTAGTGAATGCACCCCCAGCTTTTTTTCCCTCTACTGCGTGAAAATGTCTCCTTCGTATTCCCATCACTTTTCTTTAGTTGTTTTTAGAGGATTGAAATGGGTCTATAAGAATAATATTAAAATGTTAGACAGGCTCATGTGATGGTTCTCTGTAGCTTCTACTTACACAAATCCTCCTTTTGTCAGAGAAGTAGAAGCTAAGCTGTCACTTTTTAATTTTCATATCTGAAGTTTCTGACTCAAGACCCAGTCCACATCATTAAAGTCTGCAGGTTTTCAGTGGGAGCAGAAGGGCCTCAGCAACTTCAGGAGTAGACCTGATATTGCCTACTGTCTTACAGACTTTGGACACATTTTCATTTATTCTCTTGTTCTGGGCATCAGGAAGGGACCCAGTTATTTTTAAAATACCTTCTCCATGTTCTTGTGCTCCATTCACTCCTGTCATGTTATAAAAATAAACCTAAATACAATAGCTAATAAAGATGTAGTTTGCCTCTCTCTGAGAAGAATGTCACCCTGTCATCCCCCCATTATTAAAGCAACAGAGCAGGGGCATGAACATGATGAATGCAGTTGCATGAAATTAGGGCCTGATTATCAAAGTATATGAGTTCTTACTTTGAAAAGAGTCAAAGTAAAGTCAATGAGAATAATCATAAGATCGAAGTTCATGCATTTAATAAGTTTTATATTTAGGTACTTATATGGAAAGATATTTTTGGAAATAAACTTATAGATACTTCTCTGAATCAAGCAAGCAGTTTGTACCTTGTTTCCATTGCTCTCTTAGTACACCCACTTGGTACACAAAAAGAATTTCACAGTAAATATTTACTTCAAAATAAAGGCATTTCATTAACATTGGTTCTTTCTCCAGAAGACAGAAAAAAAATTTAGAAATTAAATGTTACTCATAGCTCACATATTGCTTAGGAAGTGTAAGACGAAAATGACTGTACCACCCAGTGTTTTTTTCAATGATCACTAGCACAGTGAATTTGAATTGAGAAGCATAATTTGGTTGTCCTTCCTTGGCAGAAAGTCATTCCCTTCTCAACATGCCACCCTGGCAGCCTTTGCAGCAGTGTACATTTCGGTGAGTAACTAACTCTGTTCAGTTTTCTTTTTACAAGACAAAAGTCAGAAAGCAATTTGCTGTATATTGTAAAATGGTGTGTTGCCTGGATATCTTGGGTGGATGTAAGTTTTTATCCTCCCAATTTGAAAGCAAATAAAACTACTAATAGAGCTGGTTTTATTGTAGCTGGTAAAAAACAAGGAAAAGATTCAACTGCTTCACATCCTTGTTAAGAAGCAATAGAAAGTGTAATGTTAAAGTATATTTGATGCTTCATATAATCCACATATAAAATGCAGTGTTTATCTGTCTTATAGAGTGATATATTAACTTACCATTCAAATTACCCTTTATGCATGCTGCCTTTTCTTTATTGCTGTCTTCCTTGATTCTCTGCTTTTAAACTTGAGGCATCAAGGGCTACACATTCATGTGATGTAGTTTGATTTGACCTCCATAGAATTGCAGTTTGGATGAAATGGCACAATCACTCCCAGGGGCCTTCAAGGTGCTCCTGCAATGCAAGTGAATAAAATCCATCAGTCAGTAACAGAGAACTGTAGGATGTGCTGCAGCAATCACAGCTGATTTTCCACATCTGACCAGTAACATTTCTTCAGTATGGCCTACAATGTTTGTACAAGTGACAACTTACTTGAAGTTTAAAACGAAATTCCATCACTCACGCAGTAAAAATCAGAGGAAAAAACCAGTGACAGCTTAATCACATTAGGTAATAGAAATTGTGCACATACTGGAAGCTTGCCAGTATTTATTCTGCCCAGGAAAAGGCCAAAATTTGGAATAATACTGATGAAACACTCCACATAATTTTTGTGACCTCCCTGACATTATGGCCCTCAGTTGAGAAATGGCTCTCTAAAGCATCTGGTGGTAGCTTTTGTTAGAACAGGTTATTGCTTTCATCTGGCATGACATCTGGCTTCTGTATTTCACAAGCAGTGGCTCCTTAGTCACATTTACAGAACATTTAGGCTGACTGTGAACAGTATTTAGGCATAAAATCCTTATTCTGATTGATGTCAATGAGCAACACTCCCTGTGTTTTTGGAAATCCATTCCTTGTGATTTCAGATCTTTCAACAGCAAGCGAGCAAATTTTAACAGGGCTGTAAAATAAAATTAAACTGATTATTTGTGTTAGTACTGTGTAATAGTGATCTGTGTGGGAAAGAAACATTCCATGCAAGAAATTAATACCCTCTTAGGTAAATTTAAGTTTCTTCAACTGCTTCTTCATTTATTTCTTTTTTCTAGATGTACTTCAATTCTACGTTAACAGACTCTTCAAAACTTCTGAAACCACTCTTGGTCTTTGCTTTTATCATCTGTGGAATTATATGCGGTCTGACTCGTATCACCCAGTATAAGAATCATCCAGTTGATGTTTACTGTGGTTTTCTCATAGGAGGAGGAATTGCTCTCTATTTGGTAAGTATAATAGTCATAGTTAAGTTTTAGCAAATAAAACTGATAAGGCTGTAATAGGAGTACTGGTATTTTTATGAACACTTTCATCATGGTCACATTCCATAGCTATAAATATAGTCAAAATGTGTTGAAGATGATGAGTTAAGGATAATCACCCTAAAGCATACAGGAAAAAGCAAATATGTATTTTAGTGTAAAGTCCAGTAACAGTGCACAAAGTGGAATATAGTCATCTGGCACTGCATACAGAAACAGCTCTAACTTTATGTGCTTCGTTAAATACTTCAAAATACTCATCTTTTCTACTCCACACTTAAAAGCATAACACAAGAAAAATATTGGATTAATTGGTATTTGTTGCTGACCTGAGTTTATATTGCCAGTGTTAGATTTATGATCTCAAAAAATGGTTGAATTAGTATCAGCAACTCAGCTGAGTAAATTGCTGAACCTACAAGAAATTAAAGGCAATATTATACACTCGTGATTCTTTGGAGCTCTTAGGGTTAGTATGCAGTGGATTATTCCTCTGCTGTTCCTCTGTACTGGGTTGAAACAGATGGAGCACCTTGGAAGGGTCCTGTTAGGAAGTGTGTAGGATAGGCCTGTTTGTATCCACCAGTAGGAAGCTTGTGAAGCATTTGCTTTTGCTTGCTGCTCTCCAAGTGTCTCCAGGAGGAGTGCTGCTGCCTTGGCTGCTCAGTACAGGTGCCTGTGAGCAATCAGAGCTTCTTCAGACACCATTTGTGCTCGAGTGTGGGCAGGTGAACAGAAGCAGCCAGTGGGATGATTTTGACCCCCGAGAAGTCAATGATGAATTTTAGTATAATAGTAAAATAAGTTCATTTCTTGTCTCCTTTTTTCTGTGATTACGTAACTTAAGGTACATGAAGATGGTCTACAAAGGTGACCAGGGGAAAAATTGTCTTCACAGTAGCAGAAGAAACAGCAGCCACAGTAGTAACAGAAACCCCATGAGCTACTAAAGTCCGTTTCTGTGATTGCACTGTGAGCAGAACGGCACTCTGTTGAGAATATTGTTTCAAATTGTGAACCTGCTGTAGACTCTCATAAATGGAGCTGTTGTTCCCATGTTTGAAATCCACAAACAAGTATGCTTTGTTAGGTCTTCATACACTGTTGCATGACAACATATATCAGAGTACATTGTTCTGGATACACAGTATTCTGTAAATCTGCCCTGAAAACTACTCACCAGTAAGAGGAGGGGGAGGGGAAATAACGTGAACATGCAAATAATTCTGAAAAGAGTGTAAAGAGCAAGTAACTCAAGTGACTGAGTCAGGTATTTGACCCTTTCATGGAAGGGTCACTCCTTCGCAGAGTCTTTTTATTAAGAAAATGTTGTATAACTAAATCTTATTACAGTTCTGCACAGCTTGGAAAGCAATTGATTTAGAGTTGATAAATTGTTCTGTGATGTAGGTATTGTATTACATGGTTATTATGCAGTAGAAAGGATAGAATCTGTTACAGCAGAGAACAACTCAAGCCATTACAAGATTCAGTAAATCAAAGCAGACAATGGTATAGTTGTAAAATAGCTTTGCCTCAGTGACTGCAAACATCTATTTTGTTATTTTCCTAACAAAACGTTATTTCTGTGGCTGCAGCTGTTGCTTGATAAAAAGAAGAAAACTCATGGAGGCTAAATCTTTTCCTTAACTGTTTGTTGCCATGAATTATATGCCCTAGTTATCCTAGTGAGACAACTTCATACATATCCAGATGTACCAGACTGAGGACAGAATTTGGACTAAGGATATATTAGTGAGGAAAGGAAAGTGAGCATACTCTGTCACTTTAGCAGGAGTAATTATGTCACTCAATGTCTATTTAAAGGCAAAAGAATGTAATTAAAGTAACTTAAAATGTGTCTTTTTTCATAACTGATTGTTGATGCTTCTCTTCAAATATCAGGGTCTGTATGCTGTGGGGAACTTCTTACCAAGTGATGAAAATGTGTTTCACCCGAATTTTCACAGAGAAGCTCTAAGGTCTTTGACAGACCTCAGTCAAGATGCCAACAGAATCCTGCCAGGTAAAAATGGTCCCGGCAGCGATGGCATTGTCTCTCACCGTACAGAAAGCATCCTGAATAGAAACCACAGAGATTCAGGGTCTCTGACCAATCTCAAGAGAGCGAATGCTGATGTAGAAATAATAACACCACGAAGCCCAATGGGAAAGGAAAACATGGTTACTTTCAGCAACACTTTGCCAAGAGTCAACACACCATCCATGGAAGATCCAGCACGACGAAATGCAACAATACATGCATCAATGGATTCTGCCCGTTCCAAACAGCTGCTTTCCCAGTGGAAGAACAAGAATGAAAGTCGAAAGTTGTCACTGCAAGTAATAGAGACCGAATCTGGCCAGTCACCACCAAGGGCTATCGAAATGAGGTCAAGCTCAGAACCCTCCAGAGTGGGTGTAAATGGTGATCATCATGGCCCAACTGGCCAATACCTGAAAATCCAACCTGGCAGTGTACCAGGTTGCAACAACTCAGGTCTTTCTGGTGGGCCGAGGGTCTCTATCCAGTCACGTCCTGGCTCATCCCAGCTAGTACATATTCCTGAAGAGACTCAGGAGAACGTGAACACATCACCCAAAAGTAGTTCAGCTAGAGCTAAATGGCTGAAAGCTGCTGAGAAGAGTGTTGCATGTAGAAGCAATAGCCAGCCAAGAATCATGCAAGTAATAGCCATGTCTAAGCAGCAAGGAGTGCTTCAAGGCAGTCCAAAGGGTTCAGAGGGAAGCACAGTCACTTGTACAGGAGCCATCAGATATAAAACCTTGACAGACCATGAGCCGAGTAGCATTGTTAGAGTTGAGGCCCATCCAGAAAATAACAGACCTGTAATTCAGATGCCATCAGAAGGAGAAGGAAGTGGGTCATGGAAATGGAAAGGTCCTGAAAAAGTCACCCTCCGTCAGACATATGAGCTAAATGATCTTAACAGAGACTCTGAGAGCTGTGACTCCTTAAAAGACAGTTATGGGTCAGGTGACAGGAAAAGAAGCAACATAGATAACAGTGAGCATCACCATCATGGTATCACCACGATAAGAGTCACACCAGTGGAGGGAAGTGAGATTGGCTCAGAGACTCTGTCCATTTCTTCTAGCCGGGACTCAACACTTCGGAGAAAAGGTAACATCATTTTAATCCCTGAGAGAGGGAGCAGTCCAGAGAATACCAGAAACATCTTCTATAAAGGTACATCCCCCACACGAGCATACAAGGAATGAGAGGAGACATATCCGCTGGTCCATACCACCACAAAGTAAACACATCTTGACACAGGTTCTGCTCTCTTTGTTTTGAGCTGATATTTACCTTTATGTGCCAAATTATTGACCAGCAGCCCAGCGCTGCTGATGTGCAATGTGCATGAGCCTGTGGAAAGCATGTGGTGGAGGGAAAAGCACAATGCCAGAACTAATGTGAAACATTTTCATGCAGCTTGTTTCTTCAGACTCAAAACATTTATCTGAGGGTGATGATGTCAATCAAAACAATGGTCTTGAACACAGATACTGTGTTTCCTGAATGTGCCAACTTTTTATTTTATATTTGTGTCCAAAATTGACTGACTTTTTCACAGCAAAGGCTGTATCAGTGTTATATATTCACCTTTGCAGAATTTGCACCAAATCTTTAATACAGGATGGTGCTGATGATAACTTTACATGTTTTGAAAAATTGCATACTTATTAGACTCTGCAAACATGACATATTGATGTGCAGTTACTTTAAAAGTAATATTGCTAATACTATGATGATGCTGGCTGCATTCATTTAGCGTAGGAAATATTTACAGCTTTGTTATAGTGGATCTGTCACATTCAAAGATTGCAAAGGTTTTGTGTAGTTCTTTAAGATGTCTACTGCAACAAAAAATGTGTGGGTGACATTCCATTAGAATGGAATGACTATCTATTTTGAATAGTTTGCTGCTACTGCTCAACTTTTGTTTAAGAACAGGTGCTACTAATGAAGAGGCTGCTTCTTAGTGGGCTAACTTGTAGAATTGTTTTAAATTATGTTTTTTAAGGGGTCTTATCAAGTACTACAAGTAATTCAGATTTTACATTTTTAAACTTCTTATTCTGTCCTTCAGCGACCCGTCCGTGTTTTTATTAGTTTTTAAACATATAATGTAGGACACCAATAACTGCAAGATGTGCGAATGTGAAAGGCGAGCCATGAGTAAATAAAAATAAACAGCCACTTTCCTGACCAGCTTCCAAGGAGACAGGAATTAATACAGCAGCTCACACTTAGGAGCAGTCATTCACCTCACTTACTTAGTATGCCACAAGAACAATGACAAGTTTCACCCCAATCACCATCATTTAGGGGATTTGTGCTTCGCTTTAAAAAATGGAATGCCTTCATATTGCAGAATCACTGAATGAGTGTTGCATTGTGCCACTACTACTGTTCACCTCCCTGAGACACCCTCCAGAGCCTTTTAAGCATGATATTTTTTTCCCACCACTACCACTTAAGAATATGAAGGTCTCTGCACCTGAGAGAACATGGAATATTTTAGTAAATTGAGCTTTGAATATAATGAAAGAACTTGCCTGCTAAAAATCTCCATTGCCAAAAATTATTGAAAGGGTAAGCTCTGAAAGGAATAAGCATAGCATGTCCTGGGCATGCCAGAAGAAGTGTCTCATTACATGTAGCTCTGACTTAAACCATGAAGGAAGCCAGGGCAGTGCTCGCCCACTGCAGTTCCTCATTCTCTCCTATTTCTACCTGAAAGAGAACTACTATCAGACACCTCCTAGACCCCCTAGGAGGGGGAGAGAATGGCTTAGTAGTCTCCTCAGTGAATAAATAGTAGCAGATCAGGTCTGTTCTCTGGCTTCTTGAGGGGAGTGTTCTGGTTGAAGTCCTCTTCTGATTTAGGGTATCAGAGAACCAGATACATACTACATAGTCAGAACCTGTCTACACACCCTACCCCACAGAACTCTAAGGAAAAGCCCACCCTACCCCAGCCAAGTAGGAGGTAGAAGGAAAAATCACCCCATTCAAGAAGATAAACAGCACAACACACAGACCAAAAAAAAAACCTAACCCAAAAAAGACCTCAAAACCAAAACAAAATCCCAACCCCAACCCTAACCCTAAGTAATTTCACAAATATCAGGATGGTGTTTGTAATCTGTATAGAAGAAAAGATTGAGAGTCAATGGAAAGCTTTATATACCTTCCCAGTTTTACAGGTGCTCCAGGCTTAGCTGAGAGCTTGTTGTCAGCCAAACGTGCCAAGCAATGCTTCCCTCACCTGCCCATCACCCAGTGCTGTGGATGAGAGCTGGTCCTTAAGGAAATGACCACACTCTCTCTGCTAGTGATAAAAGACGATCCCATCATACTTACAATGATTGGGAGAAAGTATTCTGCAGGTTCCACGTAAGAAGCTACCCAGGAGGCTTTCAGCATATTGTGTATGTTAAAGGCACAGTATGTTGAAGACACACTTTAAGGCACAGAGCTGGGAAAAATAATCGTAGATACCGGGGAAAACGAAAAAAAAAGTAGGTTTTTAGAAATAAGTTCTCAGACTCTAGCATTTTCAGGATTTGTTTTTTCTCTTCAAAAGGATGAATCTTTAGTCCTTGGTATTTAATATCAAATTTTGTACAAGATGCCTAGGAATTACAAACACTTGGACTGTCATGAACATGAACTAAAAACTTTGGTTTTAGTTTAGTCTAGGTACATGATAAAGCAGGTAGGATTAGCTTTAAAGGAATGGGTAAGACAGAAACACTGTTGGCCTATCAATGCAGGGAAATAAGATGCAATTGTTTGTTAGTTTGTAAGTGCAGGGGAAAAGAACATAAGTAGATGAACCTGGAAATAATGGAAAATTGAAATGGAGAATAATGGCAATAAAGCAAAGATTAGAAAATGTTCCCTCTAGCAATTTAGCTGTTTTGGAAACAGCAGGATTCCTGGTGGGAGTGTTTGTTCTTTATTCCTCGGTTTTAGTCAGATATATTGGCATATGTGTTGCTTTTATTACTCTAAAACTTGCTGCACTATTTCAAGTGCAGTGTAATATTTTTCCTAAGGTTTCCTATTTCTTAAGAAAAGATTTTAAAGCTCTTGTGTAATCATTGAAATTGTGTTCTATACATAAATATTGATATATTCTTTTTTACTCAAAGTGCCAAAGGCTACTGTTTTTAATAATGGCTTATCAAATTCTATTACGTTAGAGAGCAGAAATGTAATAATATATACATTGGAACTCAGACCTCTGCATGTATATTTGATAAGGAGCCTTTTGTAAAATTACTCTTTGTTTACATTCCACTGGTACCTTAATTTAAAAATTACTCAAATAAATTGACAGGTGACATCTTCTTAGTGTTCTGATTTTCTTACTTGCTAACAGGCACGAATTTCTTTGTTAGGCTGTGCTTTACTGAGAAAAAAAATACTTAAAATATGTTTTTAATGAGAAATCTCTATATAAAGTATTGTGTTTAATAAAATGTTATGCAATGTTTTCAAATGGAAAAGAATTTGTAAATTGCTATAAATGTATTTTGTTAAATAAGTACAGATCAATGCTACTGTGTGAGTTTATTGTGCTAACATCATGAAATAAAGATAAAATTCCTCATTGATGTTTAGTCATCTCTGTGGTGAAGCAAAGTTTTGTTCCTCCCCAAATTATTTTTCAATATCAGATACCTCATGACGTAAAAATGGTCATCAATGGGAAACCTCAAGGCATTGCATAGTGGTAAGAAGTTCAAAGAAACAGTGTCCGAACAAGCTTGTCTCTATCTAAAAAACATTTTATATGAAAAGAAAGCAAGTGAATTGGGAATGTTAGGCCATGTGAGGACATGTCTGCTAGATCATTCCAGAGCACCAGCTGCATTGCTAAATCCCTAATGCATCTAAAACACTTTGCTAGCGTTGGGTGGAGCTGCCAGATATGGTGAAGCCAACCTTGGATTTGTGAATGAGACAAGGGCAGATGTCAGGAGCAAACCTGAGAGGATGGGCTCTCCCCAGGGGAAGAAGTTAGGATGCAGGAGTCAGCAGGTGACATACACCCTTTGCTGGCAACAGTGAAAAATGATATGTGTAACAGCATACTGTCAAAAGCATTCTTACCTAGAAGCCACACAAAGTAATGTGGTAGGCAAACAGCAAAGATTGTCTCCAAGCCTGTCTTTAAACACCCTGAAACAGGGCAACAGCAGGCCCCTAAGTGCCTGGGATGGAAGGCATGGCTGTGGCTGAGGCATGCACCAACATTGCCAATGGCATAATAAGGACCACAAGGACACACAGCCCCTACAATGCATGGCAGCACAGCAAACTGACTATGAGAAGCTTTTCCCACCCGTGCCTGGGCCTTTGTGCAGGCTGACACTTTACACTTGTGTGTCCTTCCAGCAGGTGACTGCCACGCTGGGGTGGCACTGGGCATCTGCTGTCACTGCTGCCTCCAGCCAGGCACTGCTGTGCTGAGCAGTTCAGCAATGTCACACGTGTGCTGTGCTCCCTGCGAAGGCACGCGGGGATGGACTGATAGCGCCCCAAGCTGTGCTCCAGATCTGGGTCACTTGGCAATCCCTGTCCCATGACTTTCATGACAATTTAAGATGGGGGCCCTCAGGCAATACAGAATCAGAAAACACTATGTTTTCTCTCAAAGAAAGAGGAGTGTATATACAGCTATCGTACTGTTCCCTCTGTGGTGACTAAAGGAGCTCTCTTTGCATAGTTGGGGCAGGAGAATGTCCTGACCCCACAGCAGGAGTAGCCAGTTTCAGGAGAGGCCTCTCCTTTGGCCAAGAGCAGATGCTGGTGTGGCTGCAGCAGACAATGCCTTGGGTGAAGCTGTGGGAAGAATGAGGGCTGTGGCCCCAGGTTATGGTGTCCCACCCTCTGGGACATGTATTGGTAGCCTGGGAAAGCTACAGACAGCGCTGTCCCAGATATGGCTCAGAGAGACCCTGGGAAGGAGTGCAAGAGAATAAAACAGCAGGCGAGGGTATGACTGCTGAAAGCTGACATCTAATACAAATCTAATGAGTTCTCCTCTGGGAATGACTCTTTCCATGAATGACAAAGGGGTCTAGACAATTAGTTCAAATATTTTAAAAGGCACATTTTAAACATCTAAAGTTAGGCTAAAAAAGGACTCCCCCTCTAAAGGGTTACCTTTGAAGTAGAGGTTATATTATAAAACTTGTTTTAAGATAGCACTTAGTGCCATGGTCTAGTAACCACAGTGGTAGTGGATCAAGGGTTGGACTAGATGATCTCAGAGGTCCCTTCCAACCCAGCTGGTTCTATGATTCTATGAGAAATTACCTCTACTGACAAACCTTATCATATTCTCTTAAGCAATTCTGGCTACAGCAACACTGTCACACATTAAGAGACCTCACTGTGATCCAGACTGATGACTATATCTGATCATGCAAAGGAGTTTTCAAAGGTATGATTGATTAAACTGAAACTTAAATCTGTTTTGTGGGGGGTTTTAAAAGATCTTCAGAGGTCTTCATATAAGAAGTTGCATAAGAGAAGACACTACTGGAATCAGTTTGGTATAGATTTATGAAGACCTTTTGTGTAACAGATCAGTGCACAGCTAATTTGGCAGGAATATTTTAAAAGCATTAGAATCCTGGTTCATAAAATCATGAATAAAATCTCTTCACAAACCTTACATCACAGAATGTATCAAACACTGGACAAAGTTTGCAAGTGTCTCCATACTGCACATTCAAAATGAAAGTAAGGGAATTTCAGCTGCATACACATGCATACAAACACACAACATAAAGTTAACGTTTTAAAGCCAGGGTTTAGAAGGAGAAAGCTGAACAGATAATTTAAATGAAGGAACAAGTTGTGGCAAGGCATGCATTTAGTTATACCCCCATATATGAAATCTGTTCTTCCAGTGGTTTTGCCATAAAGGGTAATAGGAAACTTGCATATTCAATGGTTTTATCAGCATAGCCCTGCTAAAAAAAAAGAGCTAAGATGAAAACTTACCCAGAACTAAAGCAAGCCTTCTCAGCCCTAGAAAGCACCTCTCATGCTTGAGGAAAAGAAGAAAAAAAATTATTCCCCCACAAACTCTCCCTACCTTCAAAGGCCAACTGTCATTCAGTTTTCCCTACTATATTACTTTTTCAGTGCAGCTCAGAAAGAAGTGAGAGTCATGGGGATTTGTGGATCTGTCAAGTCTCTGCAGCTACTAAATGATGCATAGGGAAAAGCTCTGCTCTCTCACCAAATCATTCAGAGCAGATTGGAGCATATCTGAGTGCAATGTGATCCTGTTTCAAACAGTTTCTGCTCCTGTTTCAAACAGTTTCTGTTCCTATTTCAAACTGAGCTTGTGGATTACAATGCCTGTTCCTGCCCTTTTCAGGGGCTAGAAGACTAGCTCTGCTAAGTGAGTAACATCACACAACTGGGAGCATATTTACCTGTAAATTATATGACAATAGAATCAATTCTTTGCAAACAATACCCATATTTGAATTTTCCCTAAAGCAAGTTATAATGTTTTTTTCAATTAGTACAATCTATGTTTATCAAATTTTTCAATATGCATTCTTTTGATGTTCCTTCACATACACATTCATGTGAAGTTCTATGCCCAAGCTATGTAACTCATCCTTTGGGCTGGTCACCCTGATATTTGTATACTTTAGTCCAGAAGTGGTGTGGGTACTTTGCAGAATGTTAAGTGTACACTTTTTTTTTACAGAGCATCATCAGGGTCTGAAAAATCCGATCCCAGGCCCAAAAGAAGTATTAGCTAAAACCTCTGGATAGTGTGAGTTGCAATGTCCTCTGATACTCCTTATCTTTCTGTATAATTTGAGACAATTATCCTCACTCTTATCAGAGGGGAGAGTTTTCACAGAAGTGGTTCCAACATCCTGTATCTCCCAACACTGAGTGTGCACCACCCTGGCAGGGGAACAGTTGCAGGCTTTGGCCACTTCTGGGTTTTAGTTTCCTGAGAACTACTATGGGTGTGATGACAAACTAATGCCTTGGTTTACTATCAGAGACAATGAGGTTTCCACCATTTAATAATGAGCAGAAAAATGGAAGAGAAGCATGCAGTTTAAATGATCAGGACAGCTAAGACTTCGTATGGCATGTTCTGGTTGGTAACACAAAACAAATGTGCTGTGAGCTCTGTACGCCTAACAGATTACAGCCTTGTCTAACCTCCTAAACCAAGGTGCACCACTGGAAGAAGTTTCTTAAAATGCCTTCATTTTTAATGAGATTTATGAAGGAGTCCTCCATTCACTAACCTCTTTTGTGATGCAAGTAGAAGAATTCAGATACAAGTTAACAAAAAACAACCCCACCAACTTGTAACTTATCCAAGAAAAGAAAGTGAGTCAAGAGAAAGTTTAAGGTGTTTTCCAACCCAAGCAGTAGCGAAAAAACAAAATCACAGTTTTTAAATTTGCACATTTAGGCAGTTAATTAGTACAATCAGTGCTTTCTTAATCCCTCTTCAATTATTCATCAAATAATTGAAGACTGGGTCACTGTAAAATTATTTCCTCCATAGTTAAGATACAAAATGTGACTAGTTTACAAAGCCCTTCAGCTCTTGTCATTGGGAAGGGGGAGGGGAGAAACCTAAGGAACTGGTAAGAGCATGTCTGTGAAGTGATACAGAAGTTACGTGAATATTTTCTGAGATTCAAGATTAAAATTTTTGAAAATTACAACAAGGAAGGGTAGCTAATCCAACACTGGACATGCAACTAACACAACTAAAAGACTTCTGAACTTGTGAGAGGAGTATATTGCCAGGTCAAGCTCACTGAGTGGATTTTTAGCAAGGATGGTGAGTTGGGCAGTAGCAGTTGTGTGCCACTAAGCTGTGTTAGACCGTATAAACCTGAGGAGAGACACAGCAAGAGATCTGCTGCCATAGAAACAAATGTAGCTGCTAGATATGCTACATCACTGCTACACTGAGCACAAACCATGGATCAGCAGTATACCACAAACTGCATCTAATTTTCTTTGTTCAAGAAGAATTTCAAATTTGAAACAGATAAATGATGATCAATTATTATATATAATACAACATAGCTGCACAGACTTAGCATATTTTCTAACAGAACTTAATAACTAGTGGAAAACCAGAGATAAAAAGCTCAAAAAAAATTAAGGATTAAATATCATTCAGAAGCTTTAATCTGATGTCCAGAGTGCTTTGCATTCTCTGAAAAATGAAGAAAGCTGCAATGCCTGATTGTTCATTTCTTATCCAAACATTACTCCTCCAGGGTAATGTAAAGGGTGCTTTACTTTTGCAGGTTTTATACCTATTTGTCAGAGTCCAAATTCCATATTTCTAATGCATGACCATCTCTCCTATTCTAGTTGATGGTACTTTTCTAGTACATAAGGAATCCAGTTACCAGAACAATACACTACAACACTACACATTTCATCTTCTATTATAGCTAGTCTTGTACCAGCCTTGTAAAGACACAGCAGCCTGTTTCACCTACAACCGCAACTGCTTTATGTGGAATCTATGAACTCTTTGAACAAATAAAAATGAGCCACTGTCTAAATCACTGCAGAAACTGGTGTTTTAAGTTTACTTTTAGAAAAAAATGATAATGACAACAGTGCAAGGCTAAACCATTATTTTTTGGTTGTCAGGATCTCATTTATAATTCTATAGTGAAGTGCAAATGTATTTCTGCTTTTAAATTATGGCAACATTCAGCTTTACATTATCCAGAGAGAGTTTAGCACTGATATATAGCTGATATATTGAATCCTGAGCCCACCTGATTCTCACTTCCTTGAAAGATTGGACTACATAAAACAAAGTAGTAGTATAATAAATTATAGACAGAGATGTAATATCTGTTATTTGTATTATATTTAGGGCACAAAGATGACATTTGGCAGATGCTATAATCTCCTGCAAGTGTATTAATCCTTACTGAGTGCTGCCAGTTCCTGGTAGAATTCTGATGTTATCACTTAAATAGGAAAAAAATGATATGTTTGAAAATTATTCAGTTTTGCTCTCTTCTGTGAGACAAAAATAAAGTGTTCCATTTAAAGGCACTCCTACACGGTTTTCACTGCATAATGGTACTCTGTAGCAGCTTACACAGTAATGCTGCTTTCTACTAGGAAGCATGAATTGACCTTATGTAGACTGCAGTTATTGTTTCCTGCATTAATGAAAAGTTCTTTCATATTTCCAGAACAGGAAATTCAATTCAGTTAAGATGCTGTTAATCCAGAAGTTCAGATATTTGCAATATTTACACACCTCTGGTACCAATACCATAGAACAAACTATGGAAGCCTCTGGATATGAATATCACAGATGTATCACTTGAGAGTAAAAGTGTGAAAAGTACTTTCAGTATATGTCTTTTTAACATATTCTTTCCAAATACACATTTGGAAATCTAGTTGATTCTGGTGACTCTTCACGTTGCAGAGAAAAGGACTGCTGTTTGGTCCAGCAATGTTGGTCTATGGGAACATATTACACCACATCTCTGTTAACTATATTGTTGCTCCACTGAACACAAAGCTCAAATCTATGTCTTCTGCTCCTAAGTATTAATACTCTGACTGGAGTCTTAAAAAAAAAGCTCTTTGGGTTGGCCTTGTTATTACTCCTTGGTGCTTGGTCTATAGCAGAGTAATGAGCGCTTATTAAGAGGTGAGATAAAAGGACAGAAGATTTGCATATTTTATGTTGTTTCTTTTCAAACTGTCATCACCTGAAAATAGATAAAAACACGTAGTGGTTCTTGGGACAGAGAAGACTCAGTTACAATGAGCAAGATCCTTTAACTATCATAGCGGATGTTAAAAATTTCTGCAACTCTGTATGTTAACTAACATATCACTCTGTCTTTTCAGTGTCTGAGGTCCACTGAATTGACTGGTACCAAATAAATCTTGGGGAAATGTATACTGTCAAGATTGAATAACTTTGTATGTATCAGGGAATCTTCTAGCTGTTTCTACCACGTACAGCTCTGCCCAGGTAAGCAATCCTGACATGACATAATGTCAAAACATGGCAGATGCATGGGTACGTACATGATTGATGGGCAGATTAAAGATAATGAGGTCTGGAAATCTTTTCTATCTCCAGTTTCTTCCATTCTCCTTTAATGCTCTTAGAAAAGTGGAAATCCAAGTATTTTTAAATTTTTTTTACCATCTAGCACTCCTCACCATAGCATTGATACCATGTCCTAATAACCTCCCTTCTTTTCTCACAAAAACTACAACTCCATGCAAAAGGTTATGTTTCTTTCTTTCTTTCTATTTACAATATAATTACTTTCCTTTTTTCTTAGATTGCGCATGTTTTGGGAAGCACAATCTGTCCCTGTGTTTGCCATTACACAGTGAGAAAGATCATGATAGTAACCTGTATAGATATCCAAAGGGCACCCCAGAGGCATCACCCAGCACAAACTGCTACACCACAGCCCACTGAGACACTATTGGGTCCTACTGTATCAGCAGTAGGAATCGCTGGCAGCATTGTGCCCCTTTGTCTACAGAAACAAAAGCTGACGCACACTTCTAGCTGGCTGATATTGCTTCAAGGTACCTATTCTGATTGCTCTCCATTCCTTCTCTCCCTACTAAGAAAGAGCAAAAAGATCCTACAGAAGCGAAGTGCCAATAATGTGCAGTACCATCACGTGTAGCCTTCAAAACAGCACTAACAAAAATCAGCACTAACTATGAGTGCAAGCAGGGGCTAATTATTAACCCACACTAACAAATGAAAGCAGCAGCATTTCAGCTCTTCCCTTAGTGTAAAAATTCAAAACCTTGAAATGAGAAGTGTTCTAAGCTTGAGCCTAGCAAATGTCCTAACCCTTTCTGTCAGCAATCTCCTTCCTGCCTGTCAAATCTGATTGACTGACAGGCAGTTTGTATGAGCCTCTGTACTATGTAAGCTCCAGTAATTCCTTCTTTTAGAAAGCTTTTCACTCCTGCTCACTCTTAGAGGCAAAAAAATGTCTCTGTGTGAATCAAAAAAGCAAATTTGGCAGAAAGCAACCCATCAACTCCCATTAGCACTACTCTTGAGTATGGCAGCTGGGATAGGCTAGTGGCCATAACTAGCCATTTTCTCATTGTTTCACTTCATCTCTCAAGAGATAGTGATGAGATCCTATTAGCATCTAAGTCCCATCAGACTATCTTATATCAGATTAAGTCAAGATTGTTTGGACAGATGAAGCTACAGAACTAAAAAATACTGAGAGTGACACATGTTAGGACATGAATCGGTCATTTCTTCAAGGAAGAGGAAGGATTATTTCTCTCTTACCATTCCCTAGCAACAGAGAAAATGAGGGGTTCTTTTTCATTTATAGAAGAGCCTTGATTTCAGGATTACTAGAAAATAGAAGCATCTGCTTGTAACCAAGGCATCTCCTGAATAGCACAGGACCTTCAGTTAAAGTCCTAAGAGCTTTTTAGACCTTACGTCTTATTATGGCAATTATTTCAGATAAAAGGAAATTACAAAGCCTGAGGTATGGGAAGGCTTTCATCACACTGTGTAGAGCTCCTATTATAAACCATCCCTAGGAGAGAACTTGCTTGACAAATACTATAAATAGGAGCCTACATAAGAGGATAAATAATTATTCATCTGCTGATAAATTCTGACATATCATCCTTCCTATGCAGCTTGATCGAAAGACATAATCAGAAAGTCCTTGATCTGTTAATGAGCAAACAGCACTTTAAATCTAAACTACCTTGAAAAATACTGAAAGCTTTAGAATGTTACTTTGCATTTTTCCTTTTGTCAGTGAGGTAGTATCACTGAACTCTAAGCATCATATGAATATCATACTAGGGGGTTGCTTTTCTTTTGTTTTGTTTTTAATTTTTCACCTTGTTAATGTTTAGCAGAGTTATTGTCATTACCACTAAATTCAGCCTAAGTTCTTAAGCACTGCTTTTTGTTGGGAAGGCTGGTAAATGCCTCAGTTGAGAGATAGAGTTAAAATGAATAATAATTATTTACTTAAATGAATATACAAATCCCCTAAAATTTCTTACCAACTGCTACATTTGTTCTTTAAGTCAGAGTCATTGTGTGAATTTCAGAAGGACAAGTAGGTAATATTGAAGGAAAAAGACAAAAAAACCTGAAATCTCCAACAGTAATGCCATTATGCAATCATTGCTGTAGACTCCAAACCAAGAATTTCAGCTAGTCTCATTCCTTACAGAGACTGAAGAATGTTCTAGTCAAAACAGTCAGGTGACTATACACGTGTGTGTCACTAAATAGAACCTAGAAATAGAAACAGATACAATCTCCACAGCTTCTTTACTTCTGTCTAGACATTTTGCAGGAGAGAAAGTGCTGAAGATGAATGAGAGAAGTATTTCTCCTTTTCTGCCAGAGTAATTATTTTATAATCACTGTGCTGCAGAGAGTTTGGGGCCTGCTGTGGTAGTAGATCTGAAAAATCAGAATAACACACCTCCAGTGTAGAAAAGGATAATGATTTTCAAAAGACTTAAAAATTCATGAATGCCTAACAACCTGTATCCCAAAAATCTTCCACTGAATCCATGGGTGGATAGTAGGGGAAGTAATAAAAATGTTAACCATGTAATATGGTCACATTTTTTAGATATTTATAGATAGTTTGTGCAACAACTTAGGGTTGGGATTTTTACCATTTTTGCCCATGAAATGAAACGTTTAAAATAAAATTATAATAGTCCATGTTCAAAATGAACCCTCCATGCCAGATCTCTGAAGCATTATGATGCTAAAAATAAAACGTTACCAGGGAAACTGAATGGAGCAGAAATTAGTGATAGGACCTGATCTAAAGCCACAGAAATAAAATGGGAATGGGATCAAACTACACTGAAGAAAATAAATCAAAAATAAAACAATCTTTCAACAGCAAAAGCTTTACTCTGTTAGCATCTCTGGTTATAAAACAAAACCAAAAAGATCTCCTAGTATGGCTTTTTCAACTGTCAGAATGTCCTCATAGAAGGGGTGGGTGGGGGGTGTGAACAAGACTCTCAGTATCTCTTTGGCACCTCCTTGGACTACATGGGGTCCCCAGGCCTGCACTGCACTGCTTCTCCCCTTAAGAGCTAATAACGAGTCCATTTTACATAACTAAAATTTCATCTGTTCTATTGCTTATATTAGCAACTCTTCCATCTTATGATTTTAAACTCCTTCTAGGGAAAGCAAAAGGTGGAAAATTATTCAGGATACTTTTAATTAAGAGTCTAGATACTCTAATTTTAGCAGACAGACATGCATTCATAAGGAATATAGAGTCACCTACCACAAAGTAAAAAACTTCAAATTTCTCCATTGCTGAAAATGTTAGTCTACTGCTATAAAATGGGCAAATAGCTATTTTCAGACAGAAGACATTACTTCAGGACTAAATTATTTACAGAGAAGTACAATGACTCCAGACTTGACATCTCCATCCTACATTTGCTAATTATATCACCCATCTCAAGCTTATTTCCTCACTTCACCCACAACTTCACTGTGGTACTGGTGAGATATCTCTGCCACAATATCCATTCCCACTCAGTGATGGCAGAAAGGCTCCCCTGTTTGTGTTACATCTCCCCAGCCAAAGAAACCTTAAAAGGGCAAAAGGTTAATACGAAAGCAACTGCCTGGCAGCTGAGCATTATTTTCTCTAAAATGTTATTGATTTTTGTTTCCTGAAATCTGACAGAAAGGTTCACAACATAGGGGATAATCAGTGATATTTAATGGCTATTCATTTTACACATTTTTCGTTCTTGGTCCAGATTTCTATTTCCAACCCAAACACAGCTCAGTATTACTGTTAATATTAATCATTTGTTCGGAGTTGTCATTGTGAGCTAAACCTTTTCAAATTGATGCCCCAGGTTCCGTAAACAAATTTACAAACTCAAGCATGGATACTTGAGAGTGCAGAACATAATAATGACCCATGGTTTACATTCAGACAGGGAAACAAATGTATATATGTATGAATGGGATTTTACAGGTATTTGTAGTCTGTCTACACAAAATTAAATGAAGTTATAAAACTTCATCCGCCTGTTTTCCCTTCTGTACTTCCTGCTTTTTGCAGATGACTGCAGGACATTTCCTTTGAATGATAATTCCCATCTATATATCCTGTTACCAACACATACAAGCCGCATAAAATAAAGAGGGTCTGAATTACTTTTATTAATTTCAAGACCTTGCCCACAACAATGCATATTTTTGAAGGCTCTAAACCCTATAATCCCTTAAAATCTTCTAAAACTACTGTAAGCCTACCTTATTAGCTTATTGTTGCTAATTGCAATGTGAGCTTTCATTTTTACTTGCTGTTACAGAACACTGGCTTGTCAGTAAATAATACAATTGAAAAATTTCAGAGTTTGAGGACCTGGCCTAAATTCAGTGTCTCTAAGAACAGGTCACAGAAGTAGGGCACATCAGACTGGGCAGTCAGTGGGGAGAAGGAAATACGTCACAACTTTCTTTGGGGAATGCAAGCAGTGCCACAGGCACAGTAGCAGGTGACCTGCCTCAAAGCTGTAAATTCAGCCATAATTAATTTTCAAGGATCTGCTTTCAAAAGTATTCATCTGATGTTTAGCTTCCTGACACCGCTGCAACCAGCTGTGTTCTATAAGAAATCTCAGAGGAGATATAATAATTAATATATTATTATTAAAATTATTTAAAAATAATTAATATAATAAACACTGTTGATATCCAATGTTTAGCTGTTTCTGATAAAGGGACACACCAGAATCTCTCAAATTTATTATTTCAGTCTCTTACAAGTGGGATCACAGCAACTGAGACAAAGTCCTTCATAGAATCATTTAAGCTGGAAAAGATCTCTCAGACTGAATCTATCCATTACCCCATCACTGCCAAGGCCACCACTAAGCCATGTCCCTAAGTGCAACATCTACACATCTTTTAGATATCTCCAGGGATGGTGACTCAACCACTTCCCTGAGCAGTCAGTTCCAATGCTTGATAACCCTTTCATTGAAGCAATTTTTCCTAATATCAAATCTAAACCTCCTCTGATGCAACTTGAGGCCATTTCCTCTTGTTCTATCACTTGTTACTTGGGAGAAATGACTGACACCCATCAAAACTCCATTCAGCCAAAAGAACCCTAATTCCCTCAGCTGCTCCTCGTCAGACTTGTGCTCCAGACCCTTCCCCAGCTCTGCTGCCCCTCTCTGTAAAGGGTTCAGGACTGGACACAGCGCTCTAGGTGTGGTCTCGCCTCTTGCCCATTACAGAGGACCTCTCAGCCACCTCAGCACACTGCCAGCTCTTGTTACAGAGACTTCTTGTCCCAAGCCCCTCCCAGATCTATTCCCCAGGCTGGACGGCGGGACAACATATGTCCCTCACACTACTTCTCTTCTAAGTCACTTCTGTCCTGTAAGTTACAGGCTGAACCCAAGGAAAAGTGGCCTTGATGGCAAACACCAAGGTCTGTCATTGTCACAAGGTAAATTAATATGTCTACTTCATGTCAAGGGAATATTAAACAAAAAAATGCACACCTCTATTTTTGATGTTTTGTTGACGTGTAAATGAGCATAGCAGTGACACTTCTACATTTTATTTGTAAGCCATAAAGCAGAGTTAATCTTGAGGGTTATTCTGAAGCATTCAAACAGCATTTCATTTAAGTAGGCAATCTGTTATCATGCTATAGAGCACAGGACAGCAGCATAGTATGCTACATTTGCCTTAAGAAGTTCACTTTGAAAGGCATCAGTATTCAAAACAGCAAACCTCTGACTTGAGTGATTCCATTACAAGTTCATTTGTTCCTTCAGTATGAAGTGAGTTAATTTCTCTTTTAAAAACTTCTTTTTAGAAAAGCAAAGGTCTGATAAAAAGAATTTATTCAAAATATATACATTCCCAACTGTTCTTTAGACTATACAGTATATATTTGCTATTTTTATTGTTATTAATTTTTATATATATATATATATATATACATATATATATATATATATATATATATATATCCATTACTTCAAACTTGAACTCAGTCTAAATGATGTTCAAGCACTTTTCAGACTTTTAGTACCCTAAATGCAAGTACAGCTGATGAATATGTCAATGCAGCCAAATGGCAGCAGCTGTCTAGATTCCACTCCTGGAAGGCTACCGGGAAGGTGGCTTATCAGAAAGAATGAGAAAATCCCATGATACCTAGCTTTCATTCTATGAATTTTTTTTTTAAATGCTACAGTGCAGTGTAGTGGAAAAAGAAGGCTTACTGAACCTGAAAAAAAATCAGATTTCTGCTTGAGATGAAAGGCAAAGTACAGTCAGAGATGGAATAGCTTTGCCCTTGCAAGAAGCTCACTTGATTATGGGCAATGTCTACTGTATGTTCACAAAATGGTCTGAGGAAAAAGACCTGATTTTTGAAACAGACTGGACAGTTTGAGAGAGGAAAGGCATTGGTTACTCATTGAAAAATATCTCTTTCTAGGCAGCACTGTAGCAGCAGCCTCACTGGCTGCAGGACAGACAGACAGATGGCTGCACATCAATCTGCTGGTTGAAATAATTATATTGTCAAGAATTTCTGAGTTACTAACAGCACAATACAAAAACAGCAACTAAAACGTACCCTCCTACAACTGTACCAACACATATATTTCTATAGGTACTTTAGCTGAAATGTCAGTCTGGCACAAAGCACCTCCTGCATTTGTGATTACCTGCTATTACAAGAGATATATATCACTCAACATTTCTGTAAATCCAGGACTCACCTCCTCCTTTTACTCACCACCACTCCTCAGCATTCTACACATCTGTAACTCAGTAAAACAAACCTCAGCATTCTTCAAATCTCTAAGTCAGTGAACAAACAAAGCCTATGGAATTCTATCTTTGCTGTCAGCTATGGCTGATATACACGATACACATCTAGGATACCACATTTGGTTTTCTTGATGTTTACAAAGTTCTTTGAGATTCAATAATCGTATGTGCTTCTGTATCTTCTAATAAGGGCTGACTTCAATGTAAAAACCAAAATTGGTCATCAAAGGAGCTTCAACATGAAAACCAAAATTGTTACAAGAATCAGTGCTAGAGAGGCTTGACAGAAAAAAATACCTCAGGATGTGGAAGACCAAGCAGAGATATCAATACAATAATTGATAAGAAAAGCCTCAACTGCTCAACTGTTCATGGTTCAGAAGATTCTCAAACAATGCTTTTGTGGTAATACACAGGGCCTGATGCAAACTGAGTTTAATGCAGCCATACTAAAAGATGGTGATTTCCTAAACTAGAGCCACCTTTTCTTAGTGTCTGATTCAAGAACATCTACCTTGGAATTTTCTGACATTTTCTTTGCAATTTATTATCATCTACAGTTTTTTCATGGATGGGAAAATGATAAAAACTTTCTTCTTCAAAACATACAGCTCTGCTGCTCTTCAATTCTTGCTATTCAGTTCAGAAAACTGCAGCTGCCACTATGAATACATTAAGGCTTCATAAAACAGCTGTCCTTAAATATCTCATCACACCTCTCCACAGACAAGTATGGCATAAAGCCATATTTCTGTTTTCATTCTTTTCATTCATGTCAGTTACAAATGGACAAATTCATACAGACATTTTGTGATAATTCTGATGAATTTTGTTATGCTGGTGATAACTTTCACTTCAAAGTGGAATTGTAAAGCACCCAAAAGAAAGACACTAGACACAAAAATTAGCAAAGTAGACTTTATATTTCTGGATGGTTCCTAATGGTTAAAAATGCAGACTGCTTTAGGATGGCACCAAAATATCAATGTTAACTTCCTTTTTCTACTTCCAGATGAGACCTTGTTTATTGATCCTCCTGCAGAAAACCTCTAAAAGGCAACTTGGGAAACACAAAACATTAAAAACCTGTTTTTTCTGTCTCATTTGAAGCAGCAACACAATATTAAAAGCAGCTGAGTGCCTGAAAAATTAAGGATTTACAAGAAAATTACTTCAACCAGTTACTGTTTAAAAGACACAGCTTCATCAAAACATAAACTAGATTAAAAGCAAATATAATCTGTGCATTCCTATGACTACTAACATATAACTAACAAAAATTAAAGAAACCAAGCAAGTTTTTCTACAAGAACGAATCTTGTCTAGTATTTCCCGGCAAAATTAGACAGATTTGCCAGGAAAACTGTCAGTTCTATTAGGAAACTGTACATGTGCCTGAAAATCTCAAAGAGAAGCTATCCTAACCACAAATTTATAGCACAGGTTGCTAGTTCTAAACGTCCTTCTGAAATACTCCAATTAATAACTTCATTGTTCATGACAACGTGTCAACAAAATTACAATGAGTAACAGAGAATAACCACAGTCTGCAACTGTAGGGAAATGCATCTGAATTCACCATTAGGAGGATGTGGAGTATGCCCACCACACACCTTATCTCCCCCACAATATAGGATGACCTACAGGTTTAGCTTAAAACTTCTAATTTCCCTAATGAAATAAACTTAGAAGAAATAAGGGGGGAGAAGGTGGCAGGGAAGAAAAAGGAAAATACAGCAGGTTTTACCCACAGATTATTTTTTAAATTAATGTAAGATAGTGAATACAAAATCCTCCAGGCTTCTGCTCAGACAGTACAAAGACTGCTAAAGGCACTAATTTCCAGAAGTATTTACAGCAACCTGGTAGGCAACTTTGTGTTAAAGAAAGTGAAACAAGCAAGCAAACATGTGAAAAAAAAAGAGAGGATGTGAAGATACGCAGATTTAATGTTACTGCACAAGTAACCTTCTAGTAACCTTCTGCTTTGGTCTAGCTGACATAATCACTATTAGCTATTGTCAGTGCAGAATACTGATTTAGTGTGGGGTAACGTGCCCTGTACCAATGTTATTTATGTCCTCTTTCTTCCTTTTCATTTGTAGATGTTTCAGAATTGATGACACATGGCAAGAAAAAAATCACATCTGTCATGGGACTAATTTTTGTTGTTATAACCACAAAACTCAATATTTGTCATCTTTTAACTAGTCTTAGTTATGATTAAAATGGTTTCTAACTGTAATTATAGAATGATAAAAATACTTACTGTGTTTTCATAACGGATTGATTGAAATCACACTTTCTTTTTTTTCCCTATGGCTTTGTCATTCCTTTCTACACAGCAGAAAAACAAAAGCAAGCCAGCATTCTCATATAACTGATGAAAAGGTTTCTCCTTTGTTTTTTTACCCCTCTCTCCACCTACTCCATCTTCACAGTTGCCAGCTTCCTCCTAACCCCTTGCTGTTGCTGGCAATGTTGATCACAAGAGTCAGAACCATAATTTCCAGAAGTATAGTTTTCAGATGGGTTGTCAATCAATACAAGGAGATAGCCATGATTTAAAATTCCCACTTCCTAGCAGAACATTCCCACACTATAATGCAAGAATGAAGAATTCTGCCTCTCTCTTCAACATACTACATTTCTTGCATTGAATTTCACACTAAATTCATTCAAAACTTCAGACAAACCTATTCTAAAGACTTCCTTCTTTTGTAAAAAGTAATAAATCTTAACACATGATAGTCACCTATTTTATATATTACAGAAAAACCCCAAAGAAAACAGGTTTAATATATACTGGGTGTGTGTGGGGGGGGGTTCACTTAAAACATTTTTTTTGGGGGGCGGAGTATTTTTTTATGTTCTTCCTTTACTTTTAGAATAACATATAACCAGTGTTTTTATTATGTGGTTCTAAATAAAACACACATTAAGGTGAGTTATTTCTTTGGCAGATCAGATGGCTCATTTATATATGAAATTTAATTTATAAAACTTTTTAAGCACTTCCAGAGGCTCAATAGATTCGATAATGTATTTCCATGGATCTCAACCATGAAGGACAGGCTAGGGCCAACATACAGGCATAAACAGGCTACTGTGAAATGAAATACGGAGGTTATCAGGCATAAACCAGAAAACAATTCATAGATACACTTTTACTCCATCAGTGGTAAAACTCTGAGTAGCTTCAGTTAAAGCAGCATGGCTGTAAAATCAGGACCAGAACAGTATTCTACAAATTTAAATATCTCTCCCTACTGACTTTTGCCTTGAAAATGAAAAAGCAGGTGTGATTCGAGTAGTCTGTTGTCCTCTCTCCCTTGTCAAAACATGAGAGCTACTCACATGCAGTCATTAAACTACAGTATGTCACCTAAAAGTGAGAATTTATACAGTTGACAGGAAACTGTAGTGCTGATATCCAACATTCAGTTGTAAGGTGATTTACATCACAATCCAAACATAAATTCCTATTTAAGAATTACTTTCTGTTTAAATAATCCTATAGTAACAATGTTCCCAGTATTGCCAAAATAAGGAAATAAGGTAATAATGATAATACATGGCAACTAAACAAGGTAAGTGCTTCTTCTTTTCCCTACACTTTGTACAGGCTGTCACAGAGCAGCTATCAACAGTAACCGCCACAGATTTTTTATAACATTTTCACAAATGACTGCAAAAACCACAACACATTAGAAAACCAGATGCCATGCCTATGGGAACTTTCAATACTTCAATATTCCTGTCCAAAAATTAACAATCCAAATTGTGTCCAGTACTTTATGCATACAGTTATTTAGTAGTCTGTAATATGAAACCTTAGCTTTGCTGAAAAAGATCTTTAGTCCCTTCTCTTCTGCCTTCTACTGGAAGAACTCTCCTAAAAACTGCAGTTTTTCCTGGATACAATAACACTAAAAGCACAAGCCTGACAGCTCTGTAAGAGTAGGTGCCTGTCATATGCAATGACAGATATTCATCTATACACTCATCCATAACGACACAGCCTAAAATTATTACTTTTAAAAATCATTTGGTGTTGTTAAAATGTCTTATGGAGAAGGAAATATAATTTTTTAAAAAATACAATCCTTAATGTTAAGAACCAGTTAAAACAGAATTCTTTACAGTGCACACCTGTTCTCAAAATCATTTGAAAAGCCAGAACTCCAAGGAAAAAGACACTTTCTCTTCCACTTTTATGAGCCTGAAATGTGTTTTTTCTTCTCTTTTTCAGAACCACAGCAGTCATCAGAGCTAAAGTAATATTATAGTAGGTTGGTATGTCTTAAAAGCCTTGATTGTTATCATCAAAGTCACTGGGAAAAGTTAAATGTAATTAACAGCCAAGTTGTCCAACATTAGTACTAAGCTACAGTGGCTTTGACCTGATCCTTTCTCCACAGAAGAAGCAACAGTAAGGCTCCTAGCACTGGTCAAGGGGCACAGGATCCCCTGATAATCTCAGAAAAATTTTATAACTAAGGAGGAGTGTTGTCTTCAGTCTAAGTCATCACAGACTAAAGTACCTGATCCTAAAATATAATTGTATTTGGATGTATAACACTCTCTTTAAGACAATGGATGGAGTTACTCAAAAATCCTCTCCATGAAGGGAATAAAAATTCTGATTATGATTTTGATAAGATTCTTATTTATGCTTAGAAGAAGCAGCAGCATTAACACTAATAGTAAATATAAGCCTATTTTGAGGATCAAGAGTTGGAGAGAAGAGTACTTGGGACAGTTTTACAGCCAAGAGGTTTTAATCTCAGTTCCCTAGAATAAAAACTGCCAAAAAAAGTCACAAATCTATCAATGATTTCACTTACCACTACTATCAGAGCTTCACTAGCAACATGCATAAAGAATGTTCTAAGTAGTATAAGTGAAAAGTGGAGAGGGAACTTTAAATACATCAGAAAGGTCAAAACCCACATTAGGAATATAATTTAGGCCAGCTAAAAGTCCTGAAGTCTTACTTTTTCCATCAAATAGATACATCTAATATATACATATTAGCATATATAAACTGATATGGAGATGCTGGGTTTGATCAGAATAAAAGAAAAGTAATTACTCAATTTTAGTCTATAATAAAAACTAAAATTTGAGGCTTCTGCAAATAGTAGCAACTACCTTTTGTGTGTGTGTGTACATATTTGTCTGTATACCCTTGGTGTCTTAAGTCAGGAATAAATGCTCATTTAAAACAACCATACATTGTACTACCTCACTGTAAGATCTCCATGACTATATTACACCTCACTGTGGGGTAGGAAAATAATGTTCTTTAACATTTCAGTATCATTAACCATAAACCATGACACGTTGTTTTCATACTGATCCAATGTTGTACCAAAGCTCTGAAATCTTATGGAAGCCCACTTTTAGATATTTAATTAAGTAGGTTGTTCTCCCACTTGAGAAAAACTCTCCACATTTTCAGAGCTGTGTTTTTGGCTGTAAGGTCAAAATTTTAAAGCACAAATGCCACATGGACAGCTGGTGTCCAGGTCCATTTAAACATCCAGTTTAGATTCATGGTTCCAGTAAAGGCATTACATTTTACCTACCAATTCTAATGAAGTACAATTTAATTTTAAAGAGCACTGGATGCTTGCACCTTCTATTGAATTTTACAGAACCATTGAATGAAATTTAGTTATTATTTGGATACTTGAATTTGCATTAACTTCAAAAATAATGAACGTCAACTTAAGAACAGCTAGAAAGAATTATCTGAGTTGGGAAAGATCAGAATCTTTAAAGAAAGATTAGAATTATTTTACAAGATTTAGTCATTACAGGACTTTCCTAGACACTTAGCAAATGCACAGTGATTCTGATTACGTCCTCAAGGAACCATATAGCCTAAAGTCATGTCAGATTTGCTTTTCACAGTGGGCTGTCCCAACAAGTTCTGATGAACTAATAAAATCTCCTTTTGCTGTTTCTTAAAAGAAGGCTCCTATAGGTAGCTGTGAGGGGCCAGGGAACAGAAACTGAGAGATTTATGCTAATCAAAACTCACTTTAATCTTTAACACCCTTAAGTGAGGATTTACATGAAATCCTCTCCTTAGTATTTTAATTCTAAGCCAGAAGGAACACATCATGATCCATGGTGTCCATGAGACAAATTTAATCCATTTGAAGATCAGGATTCATCACACCTACAAAACACTAGTCATGTTATGGTGTGAAACAGCAAAACTTTCATTAAATATTATTCTTTGGCAGAAAATTTGACATCAGTCTGCCTGGGAACCCTTAAGATCTTATACCAGTCTAGTCTATTTTGAAGAGAACCTACTGAAAATACAGCCAGTGGAGCCTGACAAATTGCTGACCTACAGTAACTTCTGTTCTTCCACAAAGACACTAAAACACTACTTGAAGAAGTCATCTCCTTGTCACAACCAGCATGGCATTTGCATGGCATAGTGTGCCTGGAGGAGACAGCCAGAAGAACCCAGCATTGCCACATAAACCGAGCACTGTGCCTCAGAAACATAAAAATTTCTAAAGCAGAACACATTTGGTATGTTTGACACTTTCTTGTCCTACTTCACACAACCAATCCCCTACAAAATGGTTAAGTGCTGTTTCTCAAGTGAATGCTTAAGCAAGAGTCTGAAGCTTCACTTTTCCAGAAGCACCATAATTTTAAAAACAAGTGTGGAAAAAATTATGACAGCTGATGGGCTTTATGAATTAAACTGGCAGAAATTTCTGCTGCAGCAGAACAACAGATCCTTTAGAGCTAATTTGTGGGTGGCCTTCTGTATGTAGGTTTGTTGAAGGCCACAGTATATAGTATGCAATACACAAAAAGAATACAGCTATAATTCTGGCTTTGATTCCACGAGGAAGGATCTGAAAACTAAACTAGTAATCCCAGTAGTTACCCAGAAGAAACGAAGCCACGGTTAAACTTCAGGCAGTATCATGAGCAAAAGGGTTGTTTTATAGTACATGTAAGAAGTCTTCAGGACCCATCCCATGCCTCAGATAAGAGATGCAGCGGTAGCTCATCTAGAAAACAGCTACAGAGAATGCCCAGAGAAGCTGCTCCTGTACTGCATAAGTTGCCTGTTTACTGCAATCAGACTGTATCTTACATACGTGGGACTGACACATGGCCCTGCTCCCCTGTGACCTACTGACAAGGCCCCCAAGGCTCTCACTGTCTCCTGCTGCAGAATGCTTGGTAATCTATATAGGTATATTTATTCTCTCACCTCTGGGGTCCTATCTCTACCAGATCACCCTTCACTTTCTCCAGTTGACAGAAAAATGCAGGTTTGTAGAGTGAGGAATTCTCAGTCCCCAAGGCTGTGCCTCAAATGTGATACCTGGGAGATCTGACCTGTCTCCATGAGCAACAGCAGGAGCCTGCAGAGATCCAATGCCCCATGAGCAGTTGCATTAGGTCACATCCCCCTGTTGCTCAGTAATCCCGACTGTTTGCTGATGCGTCTGACAAGGTACATTGAGCACGGAAGTTGCTGACCTGGAGACACATCTGCCAGTACAATTTTAAGTGTCTATTTAGCTATTCATGAGGGCATTTACTGACATGAGCAAAATTATAGTGTGCAGGGGGAGCCCTGCTCTCTGTTACAGAGAAGATGGCATTCTCACCCCTAAATTACTTTGAATATGCCAAGCACTAGCATTTTTTGTATTCAGCATAGCCACAGTCTGTCCAAGATAATTCAGCACAGTGCTAATGTGAAAGCTCTTATAGAAGTTTTCGTTACCATATTTGGGTGGCTAAATTGCTGCAAAGATCAATAAAACAGTGGGCCTGCTCAGTTTATTGAAATAATTTAAAATATGGCAAATGTCCTATATTGTCTTTTTTTTTAAAAAAAAAATTAAACTGAAGTAGAAAAATCCAGTATTGGTTGGATCAGAAATGAATATAAGGGTGAAGTCTGTAGGTAGATGAGAATCGTTTGACTAAATATTTTCAATTAAAAATGTGGCATTTTCAGAGCCAAAACATTTTGTGAAAAAGAAACACTTTAACAGATTTCTTGTTTAAGAGAAATCGAAAAATATATATAAATATCTAAATAGCTTATGTTGCTTTTTCAGAACACAGAAAATACTACTTTTGGTTAGAAATTCTTTTTATATCTGCACATATGATCTTAGAATATAAAAAGAGGATAAGAAGTAAATTCAGTATTTCAAAGTCGTTTGAATTATATGTTTCAATTTTCCTGACTGCATTTTTTCATAATATAAGTTCATTAATATTTTTGAGGGTCGAAATTTCATTGTGAGAAAGAAGGTATTTAAATAGTGAAAGGGAAGAGAATTTCCTGCCCCGCTGTAAAAAAAATTATTTTTATTAGAAATTGCTTGGCTTGTTTTAAACCATATACAAAATCATGCTTTTTTATTCACTACAACTAATGCATCACTATCTCCACAATCATGGCTTTTGTGGAATAAATTTTGTATGTAGGGGAGAAAATTGTCACGAATCATTTCATTTCCAGCAGGTGAGTCGCCTGTAGAGCATCTTGTACACAAAAAGCCTTTTAAATGGCTTCTCTTTTGCACTTACGTAAAATGCACAATTGTTGGGGAAAAAAAAGCTAAGTGAGATAATGACAGGCAGGCTCAGCATACAAGAACAAGTAGGAAAATTTCTTTTCCAAATCCAACGTATTTGGCAGTCGGGTCCTTGGAACACATATTAGCTGGCATTTATATTGGAAATCAGAAGAGTGTTCTGGTAACAAGTACAATCTTTTACATTCTGTCAGAGCCCACAATATTTATTTTGTTCAGGCCAACCATCCATTTCTCACTTTGTGTTAATATTTCCTGAGCATTAGCTAGAGACCCAGCTGGTAGACATAGCAACATTAAAACCAGGTAGAAGCACTAATGGAAGAGCTGAAAAAAACAACAGCATAAGAAAACACACAGTTTCACCAGTGAAAAACTACAGCTGAATTTTTAAATCCTTCCTGGTTCATTGAATAACATGAGAAATTTAGGTTTTAGAAATAAAAGGCCAATTACCTGAAATCCATAGGTTAATATTAATCTTGTAAATCAGCCCATAGTTCTCAGCAGGAATTTTCCCACATGATGGTAATGAGCTCTATAATGACTTGGTGGATTAACTACATGGAATTTTAATCGTGTCATATCTGTCCAAATCCATACAATAATTTAATTTGTGTCCAACATGCTATTTTCTCCCTCCAAATCAAGCCTTTTCCCTCCAAATAATTTTTCTTTGATCTTTTCACTACCACTGAAAAAAGATTTCCATACTGGGATCTCCCACCATGCTGTCTGCACTTGACAGTGTGCCACCCACACAGTTTTGTACAAGTGTTAAGCCTACAGTATTCATAAGCTCTCTAAACTGCAATTCAGAATATTTTCTACAGCAGATGTTTTTCCTTGCCTCTGCTTTCATATTTAGTAAGATTTTAAAAAAAATCAGCACATATTAGAAAGATGATAGAAACATAATTGCAGCCAGCTGAAGACTGGAAGGAAAACCTCCATTCAAGGACATCTGAACAATCACCATCCTGGTCTAAGCCCAGATGCTAAGAAGTGAGAGTATCTTCTACCCCCCATTACTTCCACTGAAATAATTAAGAGAATGGGGGCTGTTTGTTGCATATCTTCTGTATTTGTATTGCTCCAGTCTTTGGATGTGTATATACAATGTATATACTTATGTGTACAGATAAAATAACCAAAGATGGGCCATCCTGTGCTATGTACGCAGTGACACGTGAGAACATTTGAGTTTGTAGGTGGGGACAGTGAGACTCCTGCTGTGCCCTTGAAAACCTACATCTCCTGTGTGGAAACAATTTGTTCATCTTTTTTTATATGGTGAATCATTAGGGTTTTCCACTGAACTCAAAAATGTTCAGACTACTGTATTCACTGCACTTGCTTAAGTGTTCCCAGTAAATATGGTCACAGTGCACAGATCACTTCCTTCTTTTGGGAGCAGGTTGGCAGCAAACCAGTGAGATTCTGTTGCAGGGTAAGCTTTAAGTCTAAGACTCAAATCTACATTAAAATATATAGGAGGGAGGCTTATATATGTCACTATTTTTCTTTCCCACTCTTTCATAACTTTGTGTAGTTAATGTATTGCTGTATATCGAATTCATCCAACTGGGTTACTTATTTTTACAACAAGTGAAAAAATTCAGCTGATAGTGATGAACTTTAACACCTCTGTTAAGATAAAAATGTGTTACACTGCCAGAAAATTAACATCTAATGGTTAATGACAGTATTAAAAAGGGAATCTCCCTTTTTAAGATGAGAGAACCAAGTATTCCATTCACACCGTAAGACTAACGGAAACCAGCTGGATTTTTGTCTAAGATAAAACTTAAGGAACCCCAAAACCAGAAATACAAATAGAATCCACATAAGGAAGAATGCATATAGCGCTAAAATCAGAGGGATGATTCAATAAATAAATATAGCAGGAGGTAGGATTTTGTTTGCAAGGCCACTGCAGGGGTTCAGAAAGAAGCAAAACTCCTGGGCAACTGCATACTGTCAGGTAGTGCTGGTCGTTATCATTCAGACAACACAGGAATCTTTATCTGTAGCTTAGGGGGGATTTTAAGTAACATATCACTCCATTTTATGGAAGGAAGGCAGAAAAATTTCTCAAAACAAACATTGTCTCTGTAGTCTCCATGACCACCTCTATTGAACTTCTCACACAAATTATTTGTCCTGTAGCTCAGAGTTCTCAGCTCAGTTGTGAGCTAGAACAAGCAAGTGAATAAATTATTTTCAGTACTAAAATATGAAAGTCAAGTCACAGCTCTGTTTTAATTCCATTAACTTTTATGGAAGCTAGTTTTGTTAAGTAAATTTAGCTACTGGATTTTAAAGCAAAGACTCTAGTATATCATGGCATTGCTTAATAGTCTAGCAAAGTAATGTTAAACAAGATCATCAGCTTTAACCAGGAACCACAACAAGTAAAGCAAACTGAAATGTGCTCTGAGTAAAACACAGGAAAAATCTCAAAAAAATATGTGCAGAAAGCAGAAGCCAGAGAACTAAATAACCCCTCACAGCACTTTATTGAACTGATTATAGTTGTCATTTGTTCTCTTAACTCCTGCTGAGAAAGTTACCAGAGTTTTAGAAGAATAAGAAGTTGTTCAAAGTACAAGTGCTGTGCTGAAAAACTAATCTGTTACTTGCAAATAAAGAAAAAGCTAACATTTGGTGTTACTTAATATTGTTTACATGCATTGAAGTTCTTATTACTTAGCTAGAGAAACAGCTTCAACACTCATTTACTGAGAAGTAATTTGTGCTCCTTACAGTAACGTGCTCCCATCGCCAGTTTTATTAGACATCACAAGAACTTACGAGAATATAAAAGTTAAAAATGAAAGGGTAATCGACCAGAAGAGGGAGTCAAAAACCCCACAAACCCAGGAATCAGTTATCTGAAATGTAAATGTAAGACCACTTAAATTAGCTGAGATCAGCTCAGTTGTTTAGAGCCTGGTGCTCATAATGCCAAGGTCACAGTTTTGATCCTCACATGGGCCATTCACCTGAGAGTTGGACTTGATGATCTTTGGGGGTCCCTTTCAACTCAGAATATCCTGTGAAATCTGACTCCCAGTTATTCATTTCCTACCAATACAATTCTCAAATGGGCCAGAGTCCAGGTGGTCTTATAGCTGACCAATAAATACAAACACATTTGTGTTTGATCTTTGAACCAGTTTCCCCTCTTTATTTAAACAAGGTCCCCATTGATGCTAGCTGAACAAGAACTCCTAGAATTTTCTTCCTTTGTCTTCTATCTTGTTTTAAGAGGTTTTATTAGAACTGCCTTCCAGTAGATATTGAATTTATTAAATAAATTCAAAAATTCATGTTACCACACCCAGTGCTGATTTAAACAATTGCAATTCACTAGTAATAGATTTAAGAAGTCAGCCACTGGTGTGTGACATAAATTAATTTGTACCATTCTAATTCAATACCATTCTTTATCACCAAAGATATAAAAATTTCAGCCCTGGAATAAGTGTTATTCCTTATTTCACTGTACATTTTTTACTGAGAAACAAACAGGTCTCGAGAGTTAAAATTTAAAGAAATACACAGAAATCATTGCCATACTTGAGATCCTAATTTTAAAATCTCAGCCTTCTATTCAGGTACACCCAATGTGAAAGGGAAACATTAAGACTTCATTGATTGTGAACACCTTAATACCTCTGTTATGAGAGGAGTTTCACCAACATTATCTTGTGCATACTTCACATCAGACTGAACATTAGCGTGAATGGAATTACAAATCCAAGAAAAATAAAAATTTACCTTTTTACTTTTTGTTTTGTTTTTTTGTTTGGTGTGGTTTGATTTTTTCCCCCTATTTCTTTTTCACTTCTTTCACACACTCACAAGAGCTTTAAAAGCCAGTTTTGGAAGAAAATATTGCATACTTATTTCTCCCATAAAATCCGAATTTATGGAAGCTTGGGATTTAAAAATAAAAAATACTCAGGGATGCTTAAGTACATCTTGTTGAATCTAAATGCTGTTTCACATCCTATTATGCAACATTCAACAGGGACACAGGTGAAACAAAGAGGGCTTCAAACATATCTTACATACATTCCAGTTGACTGGCCACCTGCCAGCGTCTGCAAGCAGATTACGGAGGCAGAGCCAGGCCCTTCCCACTGTTGCATAGCAGGAGAGTGAGAGGTAGTGGGGATAAAGTGAAATAAGAGAGGTTCAGGCTGGTTGAAAAGACAGACTTTCTGACTGTGAAGTTGTCAGGTAGTGAAGCAGGTCCTCACCTGGAGTGCTGTGTACAGTTCTGGGCCCCACCATTTCAGGATGTGAGGGCACTCAAGTGCATTCAGAGGAGGGCAACCAAGCTGGTGAAAGGGCAGGAACATCCTGTGAGGAGAAGTGAAGGACTTTGGGCTTGTCAACTTTGGAGAAAAGAAGGCTGAGGGGTCACTCACTGCCCTCTACAGCTTCCTGGGGAGGAGAAGTGGAAAGGGAGGTGCTGATCTCTTATCCCTGGTATCCAGTGGTAGGACACACGAGAATGGTTGAAAATTGTGCCAGGGAAGGTTTAGACTGAACATTAAGAAGCATTTTTTTACTGAGAGAGTGGTCATGCACTAGAACAGGCTTCCTAGAGAGGTGGTTGATGCCACAAGCCTGTCAGCATCTAAGAGTTTGGGCAATGTCCTTAATAACATGCTTTGACCCTTGGCCAGTCCTGAACTGGTCAGGCATTTGGACCAGATCATTGTTATAGGTCCTGCCCAATTAAAATATTCTGTTTTAATTCAATAGGCCTAAAATCTTCCTGATCTTAGCTAGATCACCAGACCACTACAGCTAAGACACACAAGCTTGTGTAACCAACTTCACCCAAAGGAATGGTTTCATTTAGCCTTCCCAGCTCAAATAACCAGTCACCCACTTGCAGATAGCTCATACAAAACAGTCTTTAGCACAAGTCCGGAGTGAGGCTTGAGTCATAACAAGAAAAATTAAACATTCTGCTTCATGCATTTCCATGTGTAATTACCATTATAGATCCGAGTTGAAGGTAGTTATACAATTTTTTTACACATTTCTCTCCCATGCCTTCAGTGTCAGCCATAATTAACAGATTCCAAGAGCACTGACTGCATTTGATTTCAACTGCAAACACACTCTGTTTGGGGACTGACCAAGTCCACTAATATCAGGGAGCTGCATAATTATCCTGGAATTGTAACAGAAAATGTAAGCTTTAAGTGCCAACAGGACAACAGGTAACTGACACATCCAAGTAACTGCGGTCACTTCAGTTTACACTAAGTGCTTTTCCTCTCAAATACATCTTCCTGCCAAAGACAACTGAATATTTATTTGCCTAGAATTATTCAGTGTGCATTGTATATCATTTTGCTCATGTGTACAAGCTACTGCACTGATACTTTAAAATCCTAGAGAGACAAAAAAATTAAATAATTACTATAGAAAAAAGTGCCCCTCACAAGTGCAGTAAACTGCAGAAGAATTATCATTTTTCATTCATGCTTATATGAATTGGTTATGCAAACACAGGAGTAGGTATTTATTCATATTTATTCTGCACATGTTGCTGTGAAATAAGCTCCAGAGAAAGACTATTGAAGCTGAAGTGCTACAAGAAAGTCTCACATATTGTATATTTTATGTCTCTGTAGAGCTACCACACAGTAATGACTAGTAGAGAACTGCACAGAACAACCAAATCTCTCCTGAATATTTCATCAGAGATATCCATCTCAGAATTCTTAACAAATTTTGGACAACTGTGTTAAATTAATTTATAAAGTAATCTCTCTGAAATGTACTTCAGAAGACTCACTCTTCCTGGTTGTCTCAATAAAAAAAAAAAAAGTAGACAGTCATACGCAAAACTAAGTCAAGAAGCATTATTCACATTAATAGGTAATATTCTGCTTGGCTGATAAGCACATGAGTATTCATCGGCTGAAAAGAAATAATTTAGCCTGCATTTTTTGTTACTTATTTCTGTTTGGTGAAATGAAATAAGGATATTAATCTGGTGCAATGGAAAACAAAAACCAAAGAAGCTGTTTAGACTAGTAACACTTTACGAAGTGGATACGGGTCTCTGTGAGAGTTTGCACTATTCACCGTTAATCTGGTCTTATTTTATTGCTAAGCTTCAATTAACACCTCAGGAAAAAAAAACAGTTCATTGCAAGGTTTTCATCAGGGAAGCTATACCTGTGTACTGATCTCTAGCAGCCGTAATGGTGTACCAGTGCTTTCTCTTACAGCAGTTATTCCCATCAGTGTAAAACTAAGTCTTGGAGAGTTAAGTATTCTACATCTTCGTAACAACAGATGAAAGTCTCATCTGTTGAATTTCTGACCACAGTTCAATAGAGGCTGGCATTCAGTCTGTAAAAGCAAGATGTCCTAGCGATGCATACAGATTTACTCTTCTTAATACTATAGGATGTGCTTCAGTACTGTCTTCCTCTCACCATGTCTGTTTGGGGAAGGTTCACAACTCTTACTGCTCTCTTCATTCATTCCATGCCTATAGGAATGGACCACAACATGCATGGGCATGTCCCTGTGTATTTAAGATATTTCATTCCATACCCACTCCATAGCACTGTGGGAATCTGAACACATTTTGCACAGTTTTGTGGGCTGGTTTTGTCTTGCTCTTTTTTTTCCCCTCAAAATTATATCCTAGGGTCATCAGCTTTGTGCCTACTGCTGTTCAGAACAGTTTGTCCCAACAAGGAAAGATGACACCAAGGAAAGAATTGTTTACTGCCATATAGAAAAGATTTCAAATGGAGCCTCCTTTAATGGAAGCAATTTTAATAATTATCAGCCAAGATATCTAAACTGACAAAAGTACGGTCACAAAATTACTGAATTTAACAACACATTTCTCACATTTCTCTGAAATTAAAAATTAATTGGCAGATGCCAAAGGGGGGGAAAAAGTGATGTCACATATTGCATCTTTTTATGACAGATGGTTTCAAATGGATTAATGAGGTGAGTGCTGAATTTCTAGGTTGTGGTTAATATTTAATCTCCAGCCAGCAGATACCTCTAAGATTTTTACATCTGAGTGGTCAAGAAGCCTACCTAATGGAACTGTTAAAAGCACTATGCTAATTTGAAGAGTATCTGCCAAATGAAAAAAAAATTAACAGATATTGGAAAGTTGAGGTGGGAAGAGGACAAGAGAGATCTTGTCACAACACTGGTATGGAAACAGAAATTCAATACATTTTTTTCCCATCTGAGAAGCAGAGGAGAGACATAGAAACTACATGAGTTCATATTATTCTATGTCAGACAAATTAAGAGAAAGAAAAGGATCAGTAAAATAAGTAATTCCCCCCCTCCCTTCCCCTTCATTTCTAGACAATTTTAGAATGGTAAAAACTTACCACCTCATACAAAAAAGGTGCCAGAAAGCAGCTCTGTGGAGAAGAACTTGGGGGTCCTCATGGACAATAAGCTGTGCATAAGCCAGCAGTGTGTCCTTGTGACCAAGAGGCCCATGATGTCCTGAGGTGTACTAGGGAGAGCAGCAGGTCAACACTGTACAACAGTATCTACAAGAATTAAAAAATGAATGAGAACAAAGTCAAATGAGAAACATTAACATTCCTAGTGCAAATATTTACCATCCTAAAAAAAATAATTTTATCAGGACATTTCATTTCATTATCTTACTATTGTATTTATTCTTTTCCTGGGATACAAATTAAAGTCATTCTGAAGTGACCTATTGTTATATTGAACATCCTGAATTTCTCCAACAAATGGAAAAAACAATGCCTAGTCACATACTCTCATACTGTAGCTATTATTGTACAGTATCTGGTTCACAGAGAGCCTGCATAGGCCACAGGTAACTCCATGACATATCCTAATCTTGGAAGAGTACAGGGAGTATCATTATTCACTAATAAATCAGGAAGAAAGAGATTGAAAAACAAATTATTATCTATAAAAAGGGAAAAAATTTGCTGATTATGAGGATAACAAATTTCTTTTGGTTTCAAAATCCTTAAAGAGAATACTGCTGAGTAATTTGTGACAAAAGAAAAGAATAATACTCTTCATTAGAACTGCAGTCCATATATCTATACACCCCTCTTTACAAATTCTATATACAAAGCATTCATTTCTACAAATAGCTGTCACACAAATTGTTATGTAATGTATTTTTTTAAGTCTTTAAGAAGAAAAAATACATATACATGCAATATACATAAATATAATACATAAAAATGTTCCATATATCTTTAGTATTTTCTATAAAATAGATTTTCATCTAAATAAAATGCAGAATATGCTCCTTGATGGCTGGCAATATCTACAGCCTTTGACAGATTTGTGCTCTGTTTCAGCATATCCCAGGTAGACATTCAAGAAGTAAAATAATTAGCCAAACTGGAATACACGGTGATTATCCAAAATGGTACTTAGAATTCTGCTCTAATAAATGTGATGAAACCCTTAATGATTTCAAGCAGCAAGGGGAGGGGGAATTGAGGGAAGAGAGATTGAAGCTGTTTTCATTATGAAAACCGACAGCTCATGGTTCCATTTTCACCCCAAACTGCCATAGAGATTAATATTTTTCTTTCAAAGCCACATTTTTATAAGAGATTACGTTTTCCTAAGAAAGCAGAAGAGCTCCATTCAAAGACATTCCCATTTGTTGTTGTCAGATTCTGCCTAACTGGGCTGAAAGCCTACTGTAGCTCTGCGGATCTGTGACCTGCACTTCACTCCCTCCAGGCACTATAAATAATTTCCATGGAAACAGCACTGAAGAAGATATCTGCAAGCCAAGAGATATCTATAGACTTTCTGTTAGATTTATGTCTTTATTTTTTCTCCTACATTTTCTCAGTTAAATACAACATTAAATACATTTATTCTATAAAATATGTTACATACAACATTAAAGTTATAAAAGAAATGAAAGATACAGGGGAAAAAAATGAAGGAGATTCCTACTCCACCATATGTATGCATCTATAGATTATCTTCACATCCTGCATTCCCCTTTGTCCTGAGGAAACAGTACATTGCATCCACACTGCATTTTTTTCGCACATGGAAGGATTCTCCCTTAGTCATAAGATACCAAGAGGTATATCGGAATATCATAGGGTAATGAAGACTGTTCTAATTCACACCTTGATGAGGCTGAGAAGAAGATACATGTGAAATCACAGCTGAAGGGCTCTGAAACAGCCACATCAAACCAGGAAGGGAGGAACTGAACACAGCGGAATACACGGCAGCCTTGCCAAGTGCAAATCCGCAGCTCTTCAGGCCTAGATGTCAATTCACAAACAGTGAGAGTCAGCTAACTTCCCAGCCACTTCCCTTTCAGCAATGGAAAGATAATGCTCAACATGAGCACTTAGCAAAGATAATCTGGAAATCTACTGAATTCTGTCCCCTCATGATCCTCCAATTAATGACAGCCCCTGTATATTGGAGGTGTACAGTACTCCCTCTTTCTCCTCCTGGGCACAGTTTGCCCTCCCTGCGAACTGTACAGCCTGCATTGGTTTCTTTTTCCACTGAAAATGCAGATGACTAATCCCAAATTATAAAAGTCTCTTTATTCCAAGATCAGTCTACAGATACGGGGAGAAACAGAGATTGCCTTTTCTCTCCTTTAGCTGGACTTATACAACCTGCCTGTAGCTTAGGGTAAAAAGGAAGTGAGTCAAAGCATCAACTCAAACACAAGCACCTAAGGAGAAATAACTGTAATCACTGCTCTGGTTTTGGCTTTTCAGTATAACAATAGCTGTCATTGAAAATAACAATAAATTTAATTAATTATTCTGAGGTGTTTTTGCAGCTTTTCCCCTCCATGCTCCTCCTATAGGACATATTTTATCCTCACACAAATTTTGAGTGCTGACTATGAGGTTTTTCTTCACTAAAACACATCAGATTCCATATAATCGTCTACATTTTTTTCCTGTTTATTGTTCTCACGTCAGGAAGAATTCACACAGTTCATAGTAGTAGTATCGACACTGGGATTAAAAATAATGGCCTAGGCTTCCTCAAGCCACCGCTATAAAGGAAAGGTTGCTTACTACTACATAAGTTTTTAGCTGTACTCATCATTTAAGGCTTCTCTCTTTAGTGTAAATACTAGAAAAATACTTGAGAAGCCAAGACTCCCTTGGAATGTTTTGAGCCAATGAAGTTTAGAAAAATATCAGATAGAAGCTAATTCATCATAAGACACACTTGTATTTACATCTTCTGATAGCTACTGATATCCAGATTGCTGTTCAACTCATGCTTGAGTTTTTAGGTCCAGTAGCTAAAGGAACAGGAGTATCAAGATTAGAAGAACTATTTCTTGTTTTCAGTCTAAGATATTCCAAAGGTGGCTATTTTTTAGATTGTTCTCAGATCCCACCTCTACCTGTCAGAATTCTTACTGTAACTACTTAAGACGCTACCAAAGTATTTAACATCATGTATATTACTTAACTTCTCTGTGCCTTGTCTTACCACTCTAAAATTAGTATCTCATAATAATTACCAATCTTCTTTCACAGAATTATTAAGAAGGTTAATTAATTAATGTTTCTAGCACTCCTGAGATTCTCAGATAAAAAAGCAGTACATCTGTGAAAGGCTTTGGAGAAACTTTGAATTCACTGTCATAATTACAATTAAATCAAGGAGAAATTTTACATTGTTATTCTCAGATTCTCTTTAAGTTCACTATTTTATTTTTTCCTGCAAGTTGCCATTTGCTGCAAAATATCTATAATATCTATTCAAAACTCTAGAACTTGCTTTAGAAAAAAAGTAAATTGCATCCAACACACCTTAATCAATTATGTATCCAGATAACACAGGTGAGGACAGATGTTTTTGCCATCACCCCTGTAGACTCAACACCTCTTGCCTCTTTCTTTCCTTGATTAGCCACATTAGACCAAAAAAAGATTCATATAAGCATAATTATTCCCTAGCTCCTGACACCAATAAGATATCTCATCAGAATCTGCTCACTGGGAACAGCTACTCACAACAATATATATGAAATCTACACTGATCTTCCTGCCATTGTACTTTGACATTCAACCCTTAGTTACTCCTGCAATCATTTTGAATTAACAACAGAGAAACAAGTTATTTTGTAAAATATGGTCTAGACATTAAAAAAGTAATAGTCAAGAATAGATGGATTAAGAAACAGTAAAAAAAAGTAAAAGAAGAAATTCAATTCTACTATATTGTGTATATAAAATGTATGCTGACTTCTTTCTGGCAGTTTTCAGTGGAAAGATAGTCCTTTCATTCAGCTTACTAACTGAATGTTCCCAAGATACATTCATTTAGTGTCTGTAGTAATTACCTAATTAGAAATCTTATAAATTATAGTAAGACAAATAATGTTCAGAATTCTGCTCATAATTTAAGATCATGACATTTGATTCATCAGAAATTGCAAACTGTTATTAAAAATATGTGGTCTTGTTTCAACTTTCTGAATACCTGTTTATTAGCTAATCATATTAAATAGCTTAATATTCTGATAATTACTTAAAAACTTACCTTTGAAAACTAAGTCTCCAGAAGCATCATATGCAGGTTTGGTCACTGAAATATACACCTTCAAGAACTACATGCGTTTATGACAACAGCATGCATGCTTTCAGTATTCTCTTAATTTATATTTACCACTGAATCTGAGGATGGTTCTGACCGCTGTTATATTCAGGGTAACCTCATACATTTATTCTACTAACCTGAATTGGGTTAGCTTTAGAATTCAGTTTGGACTTACTTTTATTATTGAGGATGCTTTAGCCGTAGTAATGTACTTCACTGTCACACAACCAAACTGTATTTGCCCTATATGTAAGTACATACGTATGAGTTCATATTTCTTGTTTCAACTTATGATCTGATGTGGAAAAACAGACCAATTAGGTATTCCAGTGGCTTCTACCAGAGCATCCTGAGCAGCACCACTGTGAACCTCATGCTGCCACTGCAAGATCACCACACAGTCCCATCTTGGACAGCCCGAGGGAGGCAAATGGGACATAAGCCACTGGCAAAACAGAACTGCCTCTGCAGCAGCTTTTAAAAAATTAAAAATCAGTTTTCTGCCAACTGTTCTCAGCTGAAAACTTTTTGACTTAGTGTTTAAGCCAACTATGAAACTCCCACATACAAAGCCACCTTCTGATTTGTTCTGCTGGAGAAAAAAAACCAGTAAAAGTATTGTTTGTGGCTTCCACTTTGTGTGGTTATTCAAACCCATGGAAGTTAGTGCATACTAACATGCCTGAGGAAATTTTTCCCTTTAGTGCCTTTTTAAGTTTGCACAGGCCTTCATCTGTTCCTTGCTAACTCATTCCCTTTGAAATAGAATACGAAGAGATTATGCCATTGCCCCTTCATTTTGGGCCATATAAGTTGCTGCAGCAGCAGCAGGTTATTAAGCTTTTAACTCCACTAGCCAGTGGGGAAAGCTTAAAACATGAAACAAACAGAATTATAGGCAAAAATTAAAGAAAGTAAAAAGAATTTTAATAAATTTTTCAGCCTTTTTTAAGGGGCTGGCTCATACTGTTGAAATGAATAGAATATTACAGTATAATAATAAAATATTATTAAAATAGCAATTTACAGATTAATAAAAAGTAATAATAGTAAAAATTAGACTATTTTATATTCTACATTATATTATATATTATAGTATAATAGTAATTATAGTAATAATAAATACTATTAATAATAGTAAAATATTAGTAACCAGGCAGACATCCTGGTGGGAATATGTTATAGAACTATTCTATAACTACAGAACTATTCCATAAAAGGCTGGCTGATGTTTCACAATTGCCAGCTCTTGTTCTTGTGGGAGACTTTAACTTACCAGATGCCTGCTGGAAACTCAACATGGCAGAGAGGAGGCTGTAGAGGAGATTCTTGGAGTGCAAGGAAGACAACTTCCTGACACAGCTGGTAAGTGAGTCTATGAGGGGTGGTGCCATGCTGACCTGCTTTACAAACAGAGAAGGGCTGTGGGGAATGTGGTGGTCAGAGGCCGTCTTGGGCATAGTGACCATGAAACGATTGAGTTCTCAATCCTCGGTGAAGTAAAGAAGGGAGCCAACAAAACTTCTACCCTGGACTTCCAGACTGCTGCCTGTTCAGGACACTGGTTCAGAGAGTCCCATAGGAAATAGCCCTTAAAAACAAAGGGGTCCAGGAAGGCTGGACATACTTTTAAGAAGGAAATCTTAAAGGTGCAGGAGCAGGCCATCCCTATGTGCCAAAAGACGAGCCAGCAGGGAAGACTGGCCTGGCTGAACAGAGAGCTATTACAGGAATAAGCAGAAAAAAGAGAGTTTATGACCTTTGCAAGAAGGGACAGGCAACTCAGGAAGAAGAGAGGGATGTCATTTGGTCATTGTCTCAGTTTGAGACAATTTGGAGGGGTGGAAATCTCAGACAGAAGTCTCCTCCTTTCTCCAATACAGAGAGAGAGACCAAATATGCCTGGATGTAAGTGAAAAAATAACTCTTTACCAAGAACAGTAATAACAACACTGACAAAACTGGCTTAAACAAGCACATGAGGAGGAACTTCCCAAACTCCTCCCACTAGACCAAATCGAGATGGCGACCGGCCTTCTCTACCCAGAGAAAACACACGTGGCCACAGGACAGAAAAGACGGCTGCCCTTCCACGTGGTTCGCCTCCCCTACACCAGGAAAACATGACAGGAATGGTTGGAGAGTCAGCACTGGCAGGAAATGGCAGATAGCTGAGATTAAATACTGGCAGATGCTGGTGTGGTGCTGGAGTGAGGCTGCAGTGCTGGTACAGGCAGCCAGAGCTGGGCTTAACCTTAATAATTCTATGATTCTATATGTCATTTTCATTCTATTTATAGGACCAGAAAAATTTCAATTCTATTTCTAGCGTGCTTTTTGATACTAGTTACTACTTTCCTGCAGTATGTAAAATATCTGAAGAAATTTAACATAGTAGTACAAAAATTGCTTAAAGCATTTGACAGGTCTTAGAAATAAATATATATATGATTTATAGATTTCTAAATGACATTTGTATCTTGCTTAAAATAAATGGAACGTTTATATATTATTATAGTAATACATGCCTATATGTTATACATCTAGATACACTGTATATTTATGTTAAAATATCCTAAATATGTGTGCCTATTTTAGGGGAACTCATTATAATGTGATCCATAACCTTTAGGAGTATCTTAGATTCCCTCTGAATGTATAGAAAACAATTAAAGATACTATCAGAGTTATGTAAGTGTCATAGTCATGATGAAAATACAGAAACACAAAGATGCACCTTCACAGCACTGATACAGAACATTTAGGGTGACTTAACAGAGCCTTTCAATACCTGCAACAAGGTTCTTGGGAGGACAAAGTTTTTTGCAGAGATGCCTGGCAGGAGGATGGGAGACATCAGACATGAACTAAAAAGGAAGGTTCTGACTTGATCAGGGAAATAGTTTCTGACAGTGATAGGACACGAAGCAGCAGAACAGGTTGTCCAGGTAGCCCAATAAGTTTCCAGACTTGAAAGTTTTCAAAACCCTGAGAAACCTACTTTGAACTCAGTACAGATCCTGGACTGAGAAGTGGGTTGGACTGGGTCCTGGGTTCTACTCCCTGCATGATTTTGTGAGTCTATATATGTCTATGAATAATTTCTTATACATAGATTATGAAGCATTCCAGATGCTGGACTTTTAATTTTTTTTCCCCCTACAATTCAGATTTTTGAAATGAGAAAAAAATCCCAAGGATATATAGAAGAAACATACTCTAAGTCTTGGACAGCTTTGGAAGAGAGCTGACAGATGGTCATAAACACGTAATTGTGACAGAGATGCTACTTGACTCCTGCACTGTGGTCACTTCCTCTGAAAGTATTCTTTAATACAACCCAAAGCTGTGGTTTAAGCTTTGACAGGGCAGAGCACAATGCTGAGATTCACAGTTTCAATTCAGAAGTGATAGGTAAGAAACAGTATAGGCCAGTCTCCACTCTGGTATTTACACCTCTGTGCATTCAGACCTTCCATATCTGTTTGTATTTATTCTAACTACCTGTTTGACACAGTTGACCTACCTCAATAAGTTCTCTCTCAAGCCAAATGAAGCATAAAGTTTAAATGAAAAACAAAAGCTGCAGACATAGTCAAGTTATTGGAGTCTTTAATTACAGGATGAAAAATCCAGTTACTCTCACCATGGTTTCTAGTGCCTGGCAATTTGTAACTCTGGTAACACACATGTAAAATTATGGCTGCCAGCAACCCATGAGCACCAGCTACAAGCTTCACACTTCAGCTGTGGGTTTGCAGTGGCCTGGTAACTAGTTGATACGCTCCTATTCTCAGATGACTCTCATCTTTTACAGATATTAAATTCTGTGGTTTAATTACTAAACAGTCTTTCACAATCTTCTTGCTCTGAGTACTCAAATCATCTGGGATTAGGCTATAATTAATTATGAACAGCATTCCTTACAAGCACACCCACTTTCATAAACAAATCTAGTTCTTGCATTGGGTTTTGATCATCACAGATAAGCATGACTTATGTTTGGGCTAAACAGGCTTCAGTCAGTGGTCTCTTCCCATCATGGCACAAGTGGGTCACTGCAATATCTTAGAAAGTAGGCTGCCTTCTACATCATTCCTAGACACAAAAAACACTTAAGTCGTCAGAGTTCTCCTGTAATTGGGCATGACATAAGCCTCAGGCTCCTACTACAGTGTTTTTACAAAGGACAGTATAATGCTACAATCTTAAATGGTAGTGTCTAGGATTATCTTCATGTTGGATTTCAGAAAAATGATAGCTAAAATGTTGCAGAAGGGAATTAAAACACAACTGTTTTATATAAGATGTGAAACAAACAGATTTATTATATAGCTTTACATAGTTTAAAAATGCTTCTGTGAATAAATCATAGGAGTTCTGTTTGTGAGGATGTACAGTATCTCAGAAGCAGTGACACATATATATTCACTGAAGCAGAAGCCAAGCATTGTTTACATAACTCCCTTTCAAAAAAAAAACAACCCAGAAGACTTGCTTTCACTTAGATAGTCACACAGCTGCAGAGCTTGTGCAAAAATTGAAGTTGGGGGGGGGGATTAAGAGCAGTGCTGTTGAGTTTTTCCCCTAAACACTCCTTAATTTTTGTCTCATCCTGCCCCCTGGTGGGAGCACAGGTCTGTTGGTTTCACAGAGGCACATTTCTACAACGCATCCCCAACCTGCACGGCATTTCACAGATTTCACAGAGTATTCTGAGTTGGAAGGGATCCACAAGGATCATCGAGTCCAACTCTTAAGTGAATGGCCTGCACAGGGATGAAATCCATGACCTTGGTGTTATTAGCACCATGCTCTAACCAACTGAACTCAGTGTCTGTCACTTCACATGGGAAGGATTTAAGTGAATACTAAGGGAAATACAACAGTATTATCAGCTAATAAAATAACTGTGTTATCTAAAACTTGACAAATCACCTGTAGATATTCACATTGCAATAAATATCCTTCCTATTCTAGATAGATATTTAATAGTCATGATTAAATGAGAATGGATAGTAAATTATACATATATATGTATAGATAAAGAGAGAGAGAGGGAGAGAGAGAGAGAAAAGCATTCAGTGTTTATTATTCAGTGGTGTTTTAGTTGGACCTCAAGATTTAGCAACATCTATAACATGAGAGAGAGCTTATCTACTTAAAGATTACATAAATTCCTTTATTTCTAGAAGGATCAACAAAGATGATAGCACAGACCTGCTGTGGGTTACAGCTTGGTAGTTGAAAAGGTACTTTAGATCTAACAGGTAAGAAGAAGAAAAGCAGAATCAAAGGTCTTAACACTTGCCATCCATTTAACTGCTGCAATTCTACTCTCACTAAATGATTGCCTCTAAGAGTTAGAAAACAAGGTACTACCATGGTAAGTAAATGCTAATTTTAACCTCTTCAGCACATTCAGCCATGTTTAGATTATTTTTGACACATCTGTATTGTAACCTCGACTCCTTTAAGCTCAAAACACTTCTGTAATCCTCATGAACTCCCTCAGGCAGCCAGGTCACCCACTGGCATTTCAGCTGTCTCTTGCCCCTAACTCTGGGTGCTGTAGACTATTGGCTGCAGGCAGCACATTCTGCTCTGGTCTACACTAGAGCTGTAGTGGAGGTGGAAAATATCATTCAGCCCCACTCAGTTCACTGAACAGACAGTGAAAACAGCAGCACTGCAGTCTCTGAACACACCAGTCATTGAGGCAACAATGTTTGGCCGAGGTGCGACACTGGAGTATACTCACCTCCCCGTGCTCCAGGAGCTACCACGGGTATATCTTGATAAACCAGATCAGTCTCAGTGGCAGTCACAGCCCTATCTGCCCCGCTTTCTTCAGGTACAGCTGTCAAAAACCAAATGGATTCTTATACCTTTCCTTGGTTTCCTATCACAGAGAGCAAGAGTCACTGTATGTATATATGCAAACTGATAGAAATACTCAGTCATGTTTTCACCCAGACAATACAAATGAGAAGTTACTGTAGAGGCATATGCCAGAACAAAATATTAAAACACCAGAAAATATCAGCAACCATAGCAGAGGTTTTATGATTTCCATATACATTTTGGCCTGGATTCTCAGCTGGTATAGAGCAGCGTAACTTCCACTGCCTTCAACTTAACTGTTTTGCACTCACCAAGAATCCAGCCGCATGTGCCAGCTTGGGACAAAAGGAGATTAGACATTTTATGCAGTTACATAACAATTTGCCTGAGTGGTGAATTTACAAGTTGCAATCAGATGGGTCTACCCTGCAGAGGCAGCCCTGTGAAAATACCTCAGGCTGTGTGACACAGAACTACATAATATCCCTGACTGATCAAAAACCCCTAAGAAAGGGTGGGTTGCAAATTAAGATGAACTGCCAACTGTAGTCTAAAACCAAAACGTTTAGAGAACAATTTCTTATGACTGTGTATTACCATGGGACAACCTTTTCTCTACTTAAGCACCCAGTCCAGACTAAGTTGTGCTAAAACATTTAGGAATTATGTTTTTATGAACCCCAGCTACTGGGGTATATAGGATTGTGCTTTTAGGGCTGTTTGATGGCTTATTTTAATTATGCTCTAGCCACACTGTTAAAACCTGATGAGATCTCAGTTTGATTAAGTTCAATTAAATTGCCAAGGGTAATGTAAGAGCTATAAAGTCTAATTAAAAAAAAAAAAAAGAAAAGAGAACTTCACTCTTCTTATATGGAAAAACAAAAAGGATTTTTGTTCACCTCCAGTGATTATAATTGATTTATACAAATTTATATTCTCAATAATTCAGATGAGGACTTGATTCCGCAATCCCTGTTTATGTCAAACAGCATATACTCAGGTGAATAATAACACTGATTTTAATATTGTAACTGCACACGGGAAAAAAGTAGGAAATTTTGCGAGGTGAGAAATTATCTAATTTTTTTGGTATCATGCTTAAAAGTTGTTTATCAACCCCATAAGCAATTTACTTGACGTTCTCGGGGAAGAGGCAGATAGTCAAAACCTGCCTACTCACAAACATCCTGGGAAGTCAGAGCAACCTTCCTGAAGCAAACCAGAGATAGCACAGATCTGTCCCACCTCTAGGTGACGGAAAGGACCCCTCGGAGCCTAGCTTCTGTTAAATGCTGCAGGAGCTGCAGAATGGACAAAATTCCCACCTGAAAAATTCTTGGGCTTTCAAGACCTCTCTGTGGGAACTACATTTACCTGCTGTGATGCTCCAAATTTCTTGCCCCAAGACCAAACACAGAGTTGGAAACAACAGAGGGAGGTGGCAAAGGCTTTGGACATAGCTCCCAGGCATGCTGCTTCACATCTTGGGGTTGCTGACCAGGAGAGCTGACTTCTTTCATCAAAACAAAAGATACAGCTGGGGAAAAAAAAGGCAAGTTTTCAAGATAAATGGCCCTTAATGGCTTTTATGTGCCTCCAAATTTTTTTTCTCAACCAAATAATCTGTCTATTATAAGGTATTACCCTCTGCCTATTCATCTTGCATACTCACCAAGCACTTAAAGAAAAACCTCTGTCATTAGAAAACAGATTCTCTTAAAAGAAAAAGGACTGGTTGATACATGTGTCTTGTCTCTAGTCAGTTTTTGCTGTGGACTGCTAGTGGTCCTCCCTCATCTCAGCAGCATGCAGCAAAACTTGTATCTGTTTTCTTTCACTGATATCACACAGGACAATTTCTAGAGTTCTGCATTTCCCAGCAGTGTTAAGTACAGCATGAACCATCAATACACCTCTATGTGTGTGCTGAAAGTGAAACCAGTTGCCCTGACAAATACCAGAAAAGCAAATTCCAGCTGTGCAAAGTTTAAAAATCAGTTCCACTCACATTCTCTTAGGCTGCATCAGACACAATATTTTACTACACAAAGTAGATTGCAAATATTTGTTTTCACTATAAAAGAAACAAACTGGAGATAATTAAATATCCCACTGCCTTTGGAAAATGGAATAAGAGGCTGAGAGGGATATCTGTACTCAGGCCAGGGACCAGGAATATAACCAAGGAACCTGTCTCACTTGTAGCACAAGGCACTGGTTTGTATTTTCATTGCAAGCTGTGATCAGTGGCTGGGCTCTCACTCCCTGTAGCCTGACTGGCAGTGAATTCACCTTCTGGAAAAATTCCCTGTAGAGATTTTGTGGCAATGACTAGTGGGGATGGTCAGGTTATCCATTTCTTCAGATTCAAAGTGCTTTAAGCATTATGACCAAAGGGTGAATGACCCAGTCCAAGAATTAAATATCATTAATACTTGTATATTTTCTGTCTCCTAAGTAACCACTCTTCTTTCTTATTTCAGAAGATTTAAAATACAAACACGCACATGAAAAGGTTAAGGCAAAAATACACATTATTTCCTTCAGAAGGATGTGTGCTGGCCAATGCCAGACATGTTTCTTTGCCATAGCTTGTAACCAGCAAGTGCTAGAAAGACATTTGCATCACCTCACTGGAGAGATGTGAGTGAACGTGCTGGCTACATTAGGGAGCTCCCATCCAATTCACATCCTGGATGGAACCGGCTGGAACCGGCTGGAACCGGCCCCGGCCGCCCCTCAGCCCCCGCTGCCCCCCCCCCCCACACCCGGTACGGACAGACCCGGCACAGAGAATATTCAGGGCAAAGGGCATTTTCCGGAATTCAAAAAAGTGAAACTTGCACGGCTTAAGAATGAAAATAGTCTCCTGGTTTTCCTCCATGAAAAGTGCCAGTTTCCCACACTCGCAGAAGGGACTTCTCTTTAGGAATTTTGTGAAATTTGTGTGATCCCTTACAGTCCAAGAAACTTGAAATTGAATTCTCCTTAGTGAAATGAGTCATTGCAATCTTTCCCTGTCACGATCCTAATCATATCCCTGTCTGACCACCTGAGTTGGTCAAAACTACAATGAAAGAATTATACCATCAGTTGAAAAGCACTTGCATGAAGGAAGTGAATGGAATTTGAGAAATACAGCCATTCCCAGGAGGCAGCTGTATTGCCTGTTAGCAGCTAAAGAAGCACCAAAATTTCCAACCTGGTTCTCCTAAAACAGAGCTTTTACTCCAAGAGAGACTGTGAACTGATAGCTTTTTATCTTAATTCGGGGTGAAAATAAATCTTAAAAGAAAAAAACATCACTTGAATGTTTTCCTGGAGGAAAGTTGCATTTCCCAACTGCCTTCCTATCTCCTTTGAGCAGTCCCTCTTTGCAAGAGCACTTCTACAAAAGCTCTTCCAGGGTAGGATATTTTATGAAATATGTATATCACCCATAACATACATCTTAGGTTGCCCAGCGAGTAATGAAATTCTCCCCTTGGATCAGTCAAACACAAACGTACTTCAACAGAGCAGCAAACAAGACGGCTGTTCCTATCCGCTGCTTCTCCAGGACACACTGCTGGAAAAATGCTCACTGCTCACTTCAGAAAGTTAGCAGGTTGTTAACAGGACAATAAAGGATGTGTAAATATGCAAATAAGTGTCTAATCTATTTTTTATCTATGACCTATTCATAAACTAAAAAATAACAGCTTGAAATTAATCGTTGAGGGTACCTAGCATACTAAGAGGGAAAAAAGGCAGCCAGAATCAAAGGAAGATTCTGGACCTACTTTTTAATCTTTGCTATGTTTTTAATATGGTTAACATATAAGGTCCACAAAGGGCCATTAAATCCTCTGATTTTACGTTTAGAAGCCCATAGAATTTCTTCAAAACCAACAACCACTCATTTTTTATTTGAAGCAATTTAAAGTTCATCTCCTCTTTCCTGGTTCCTTTCAGTCATTAATACATCTGACTTACAAAAATTTCACCTGAAACACCACAGACCCATACAAATAAAATCATGAGTCACCTTTTTTACTGTAGAGGGATTACAAATAGGAATGTTCCTCCTAACATGGCTGTAGAATTGCAGTCCAGTTTCTTAGTGCTCAGGGTCAAAGACCTGGATGCTTCCATCTGAGCAGAGGTGAAAGTTTAGAGAAATCATAGTTTATAAATCACGTGGCATGTGCCCTCAGAGCTAAGAGTTGTCAAGGAGCCCAGTTTCCTTTTCCTACCTTCATCACGTGTACCACGATTATTGTTTATTTCTTCTCACCAGAAGTGCAAGTTTCTTCTCCTGATGCTGTTTGATACAGTTATCAGATCTACACAAGTTATATTATGTGAAAATTGGGACCTTCATTAAAGCAAAGTAATGAGGTAATTTTTATACTTGCATTCAGTTACAAAAAATACATCTATTTTAACAAAGTAGTTTATACGCCTAGGGATGATATCATTCCTTTGTTCCTGTGACTTCTTCAAGAGAAAAAAAATGTTCATTGTACTACAGTAGTGATTATGTCCCCCTAGCAGTGTCAGACTATGCTAGGCACAGTAAATGCATGAAATAAAGTCACTTCCTGCCTCAAAGAGGTACACTTTAAGCATACATGACAACAGATGGAGAAAACCCTGAAGTATTAATATTGCATGCACCAGGAGGGATTATTTTCACTGTGTGTGAATTAGACTGTATGCTGTTGCTACTTGTACTGAAAGTCCTTGGTCCAAGACCACATCTTGCAGGACTGGAGGTGGAATTAAATTTTCTTTCAAAGTCTGCAGATTGAGTGCTTCCTCCCACACACTTCATTATACTGCTGTCAAGGTTCATTCTCACTGGCATTGTCATTTTTATTTTGAAAATGTTTTCAGATTGCAAGAGGCGGCAATGGGAAGAATCACTGACACAGATTTGGCATGCTTTTCTGTAAGCAGTAGAAGAAAACTCTGCCTGCATTGCAGGCGTGACAATCAGCATATCCCGTGGGTAAGAGTACTCATTTCCCTCATCTGAAAGCAGCACAGAATATAGGTGTACTAATAGTCTTCACTTGCCCTGTATTGGCATGCCAGTGGTTAGCAAAAAAGGAAAAGGAGAACTTAGTAAAATCTAGCATGTTGTCCTCAAATATGCAAGGTCTGGAGCATTTCTGCAGCAAACTACTGACCTGAAAGTCCAGATGGTTTGTAAGTATACCCTTAAAAGTGATTTTCACTCTGGCCAAGCCACTTCAAAATCTGTGAAGCTGTTCTCTACTGAGAACAGTGTTTGGCACATCTCAAACACATTGTAGAATGGACTTCATTTTTGAGAAGCTTTGTTTCTTCTTCTTATGCCTAATACATTTGAACTTCCACAGAAGGACTAATCAAACCAAAAGAATACTCTGTCATAGACTGTGTGTGGACCAGATGTGCTTCTGTTGATGCTGCTGAGAGGATTTTTCCCAGTGGATTTGAATTGGGAACATGAAGAGGCCATATGGTAGCAAAAATAATTTACAAAGCACCTTTCATCAACAAATATCACAAAGGACCTTGCAAATCACCTACTGTACAGAAAGAATTTCACTCAGAACTGAAATGCAAATATCTTTGGGGTAAAACTTGGAAATACATAATAGCACACAGTAATGCTATAAGACAGTTTCTAATTAGTAGTGAAAAATAAAGTCATAGCAAACTGAAATCATGAGAGGAACACAGGCGGGCAAGTGGCAATCTGCACAGTCTCACCCTATATGTGAAACTAGTTTCTTCTTTTGATAAACGCAACTCTGATAATATGATCTGCAAATATAGATATTGAAAAAGAACATAAGACTAAGCAGATAACTTCATTTTAATTTTGCAGACATTCACTGTACATATGCACAGTAAATGTGTATACATCATCTTAATCACCATGTCCCAGAAGGTAATGTGACCAAGAAAAATCATACTATCTTTTGTATTTGTTATAGGAGGGAGTTTGGGAGGCTCTGGAAGTTTCCAATACTGTCTTGAGTGTCACTACTAAAGTTAGAATAATCAAGAAAAGATATTTTTTTCAATTAAAATATAATTTTCTATCTATCCATCTTGGGAAAAAAATGGACAGTAGGAGAAAGAAAACATGAGAGACTGCAATATGCATCAAGGTCAGCAAAGAAAACAGTCATAATTTTCAAATAAAACTATGCAAAATTCCTTTAGTGAGGTTTATCTGCTGTAAGAAGGCAATTCTAGATGCTGTTCAACAAATCAAATGAATATTAAGTAGATATACAACATAATTTATGTTGTATATTTATAGAGCTCCCAGAAGAACTTACTACAAAATTATTCACTGCACTTAAAATGAAACTGGAAATGTAGCTTTATTTAAAGAGATTTTTGAGACAAGGATTTTCAAAAAATCCTGAAAATTCAGCTGCTGGGTTGCTAGAGCAACCCATCAGACCCCTATTATTTGTAAGATCTCTCAGGAACAGAAAGGAAAGTCAACTTTCTTCTGAAGCCCGCTCTTTTGCCATAACACTGAGCTGTCCTGGATAGGTTTCACAAGGAAATATCCACTTTTGGTTTTTCTCTAGTTCCAATGCTCTTATTTACTATCACAACTAATAGAACCAGAATAAGCCGGAATCTTGTCTTTTGCGAGTGCTGGGGTAGAAACTCACAATGAGTGCAGTCTCAAGCATGATGCTTACACAAATACAAGAATAAACATTATTGTTCTTAGTTCTTTTCAAAGCAGTCCAGTGAAACATGGCTTGACAATCCCTGCTTTACACTGGAGACTACCTCCTTTTCAGGTTGCAGGAAGTGCAGGCAAAAGAGTCAGTTCTGCTTACAAACTAGGGTAAAATGTACTGTAACTGAGATTTGTAGAGCCTGAGCCTGTCACAGCAGCAATGAGAGTTTGCCATTCCAGAAAACAGTTGGACTTAAAATGTATTGCACTCCTATTCCACCCAGGTACTCAGAAACTGGTAGTCTTCACTCCTCTTTGCAGCACTTTTTGTTTCTGTACGTGTTCAGGATTGTTTAGTACCCATGTCCTTGAAATGTCTAATTAAACCCTAAGGAGACTGAGGAGTCAGCAGATGTAACAAGCATTAATTCAGTCATCTCTGTTGGCAGAAAAGCAGTCGATGTTCAAGTGCATTACAGCCATTTATCATCTGCTCATCCAGGAAACTATTTCTATGAACTTGTGAAAGGAACATTTTCAATAAACATAAAAATAAAACCATTGGAGCAGCTTGGCTTGTGGAACTTCTCCCAAACTTGAGAACTACCAGCAAACGGAGGTGCAGTCTCAGCATAGATGTGAGGCATATTCACAGCAGCTGTGAATGTCAGGTGACTTTGTGTCTCCTCATTGTCTTCTCTTCCTATCTCCTAACAGTACGTGTCCTGAAAGCACATGCTTGCTTCCCCAGGACTGCATGGCTACCTCTGCAGAAGCAATTCTGAAGAGTTAAAAACCCAGCTCTTTTCTTTCACGACCAGTACCAACCAGTAGATCCAGAGAAAACAGTTCCTGCACAGTGATCAACTTATCCTTTGCCAACACCAGTAAAACAATGTTACAGGAAGATGCAGGCTGATATTTTGCCACAGAGACAGCACTTTTCTATCACACAATGAAAAGGGACATTAGCTTCTTAGATGCCCAAGTAAATCATCTTTTATCCAGACATGTTTTTAAGCTTTTCTCTTGAAAAACTAGCATGCACATGGCTTGTATTTCCCATTGTATCTAGAGACATATTCTGAATTCTGCTTTTGAGACTGCTGTAGTTACAGATTAGGTCTTGATGACAAGAAATTAGGAAAGTAGAGGGTAGGACTTGCTAGAAGAATTTATACAGCTGACGACAAAATACAAGACTTCAGGTTCTGAAAGGGTGAAGCAGAATTGTTTATCTCTGATGCCACATAGAAAAGATTTCTGAGCCGATTTATTGTGTAGCTTTTGAAAGATCAACACATGTTCACAGAACAAAATCACTGTTTTCCTTTCTTCTTCTCAGAACCAAAAACCTATATTTCAAAAGCCACTGCTGAAGTGGAAGATCAGATGAAAAGCTTGATCCCTGACTCAGTTTTCAAGGGCAGGTTTCTTGCTACTTAACCCAGGAATTTTCCCAGTTTTCTGTTGCATTCTATGCTGCCATCATCTGGCTCTTTTCATAAAACCTGACATTTTCTAAATCTCAGCTACCTCCAGGCCTGTGTTTCTCTTTGGATAGGAATCTTCAATGCTTTTTGTGATGATCTTTCACAGTATGAATTTACCCTTGTTCAAGCAAGGGTAAGAACAAGTGTCTCTCTCAAGCTATCATTCCCAGAATATTTACCCAGACTCTGGGCCAAGCATCCATCTGCCTTTGCCTAACTGAGCACTCATGATGGAGGGAGGATGTTGACTTATGTGTCTTTTTATACTCCAACCTACTACTCTGATTGTAAATCTTCTCAATCATCCAGCAGAGATTTCTTGATAGCAAGCTGATTGCCTTTACCATGCCAGCCACCAGAGTCCTGACTATGCCTTCCTAACTTAGGGAATGCAGACATGAGGTCATGGAAAACATCTCGCCTCCTACAATAAAAGGGTGTTACCAACTCTTCCAGTGATTAACTTAAATATAAACAGTTTACTTACTTACTTCAAGGCAAATGTTCTCTTCTGCCTGACAGGGCAATGGTAAAAGGTGACAGAATCTTGCCAATCAGCTTACACTGATGCAAGGCCACACTTCTTCCAAGAGATCACAACCTTTACCTCCTTCCCATATGTCTGGCAACCACAGTACTGTGTAAAGGTTCAGAAACGTTGATCTGGCTAAAAGTTGGGTTTCTTAGGGCAGATAAAACCCTGACGGGACCATGAAAACATTGACGCTAATGCAGGCATGGGGGGGAACAATACACACAATAAACTTTGCTTCATCTTTAGATTGCAGCACATCACTCTGGGTCCTCAGAAAAGGCTTTTTTCTTTGAGCATTTCCAGTGCTTGGCTTTTTGTCCGCTCTGATCTTCACAGGAGCCCTCTAGTCTCTGTGCATGCCAGACAAAAGTCTGCCTAGCAAAACATGCTCAGCTGCTTTGTCTTCCTGCCAAAGGATTCATCTAACCTGTTATGTAGGTAATAAGGACGGGAGAGTAAGGTTGTCTCTCTGCTGTCCAGCCACACCCCAGTTCCCAGTGCAGAACAGAAAGGCACTGCAAAGAACATTTCTGTTATACACAAACTGCAAACAAGAAAACACAGCAGATCCCCTCTCTCACAGTGCACATCCATCAAGGCATGCAGTTCTTGACAGGACACTAATCGATCACCATAGGGAGGCAACAGCATGGGGTTACTGGGAGACATTCCAATGGGCTTTCCTTTATTCTTTTTCCTGAACAATTGACCAGGAAAGGCAGGTTGGATAAGCTTCTGCTGGAGCTTGGGATGCACATTTTTCAAGGTATGGGAATTACTGCATACAAAGGAGACTTTGAAGCCCATAAATTGGAATGAACAAGTATTGGGGCAAATCAGAAAAATGTGTACCTCTAAAAATACTCATGTCAGCACAGTTAAATATTGGAGGCTTGAGGAAATATCTTACATACAGTTGTTGGTAGAGGAAATGCAGACAAGTCCTATATTGGCACTATATAGCATTGCTGGCATTTATTTCTTATGCAGCCAGTTTCCTAGCCTTGACCTGCATAACTTTAGAGTAAGAAGAAAATAGAGAGGAAGCAAATCATGTAGAAATATGTGCCCATGTTCCTTACTCATGGATTAAACAAAACAAAGAATGCTTCATTTCAATTTCCTAAGCAGGCTCTCTATGTTTCTGAAGAGTGCTGATGCCCTGTGATATCCGAGCAAGACAGCATTAGGACTATACAAACTGTATTCCTTCTTGTTTTATTAATAAAAGAATAATTAACTCAGTGGTGCAGAAGCAACACAACATGCTGCTATGAAGGAGACCTCAAAGACCACTCAACTGCTTCACTGGTGTATATTAAAATTAATGAGTTTCTGCTGCAGAAAGAAAGAGGTGTCCTTACATGGGAACGAGATCTATGATCTCTGTATTGTAGCACAACCACTGAGAAGCACAGAAATCTACACAGTTCAGTCTCAAATAATAAATTTCTTCCAACAGGGGGAAAGCGAGGACCGGCAGAACACACTCGCTGTATATATTGAAAGAGGGTAGAGAGGAGGTTTTCATTTGCATCTTAAGGACTTTCCCACTAGTAAACTGGATTGCTGTTAAAGTCTCCTTCCCCTCTTCCCCCCAGCTCCCCCTCCTCCCATTTTTACAGCTAACAGAGAAAAACATTGGCAATACTGAATGCCAGCCAGCACCTGAGGCTACTAACTCAGCCAATATAGGCACAATACTTAATGGGTCTCAATTACAGAGCCCTCTTGTTTGTACATGGGAACAAATATCTGGAGGTCAGCGCATTTCGTTAATATTTTTGGGTAATACATCCTTCACAGTGGTTTTGAGCTTTTAATGTTTTAAAGTTAATGAAGCAAAATTTTGAAGCTACTATTAGCTTGGTACATAATACAATTTTTAAAATGCTGTTTCATTAGGACAGCCCAGTTTTATCCCAAATTCTCCAAGGTTTCATTCAACTGCTAAGGGGAGTTAATACCACACTGTTACAATAATACCTCTTTGAAGCTTATTTCCTGCTTAAGAGTTCCAGTGAGAAAAAAAAGTACTAGTATTTCATATCTGAAAAGCAAATAAAGTATTTTGCATGCTCCATTCAAACCATTTGTTTGGACTGAATTTGTAATTGAAGGATACTTTTACCATCCTAATTCCATAGCATAACTGCCCAAAATGTTAAGGAGGATCATTTCCTTCTCTTAGGTGCTAGAGACACATCAACCTCAGATAGATTGATAAATGTTGGAGCTCCAACTATAGTATAAAACTACAATACCAAATCATGATAAAAATCAGAGGCCATGTACACATCGGCAAGGACTGGACTTCGTGAGAAACAGAGCTGTGGAATGAAACAGTTGGTACTGGTGACCTGACATCCTCATCATGCGTATTTCCTGGGGGCTTATGTCAAAAAAACAACTAATCAGGTCTGACTAGGGACTGAGTGCAGTCAGTGAGCCTTGAACGTGCTGTGCTCTTGCAACACTTGTCCTTTCAGTATCATCTAAAAGAGATCCAATAATGCACCCCAAGACTACTCCATCACATGAATCAAAGTGCATTTAGCAGAGACAAGCAGATTCAGAAGCACATTCCTGATCTGAACTAAAGTACTAATCTGACACACTGTAAGGTCTTCTGTATGAGACCCTAACAGCAGAATATATCGAGGAAAAAAATACGTCCTGTGCTATGCCCAGAGATGCACCCTTGAAAAATGGAATCAGGATGCATCTTCTAAAGTGAGGTGATGCTATGTAAAAGACAAAGAGATAGGCAGGCAATTTTTTTACATTAAAGATAATAGGATGAGGCAATTTAAGGTAATTTTCCTCCTTTCAAGAGAAAAAATTGCTTTTACATTTTAATTTAATGAGAGCAGCTATGCAGTATAAGTCACAGAGCTAAGCAGTGAAAAGTGTCTCCTCCAGTGTCTTGGATCTTTCTCCAGTGACACTGAAGTGACAGAAAAAAAGATTAGGATTTTTTACTGGCTTAAGACCTTTGACATTCTCAGCTTTTCTGTATCTAATCACGCAAAATTAACCAAGGGTATTTTGACAATGCCTCAATAGAAATAAAATTCTTTTTATTCAGACAGAAATTAAATATTGTAACAAAACTCCAAAAGAATCTATTTTTAGTACTCTGTGAGAGATTAAATTACAATAGGAATTGTATATAATTGTTTGGAAATGTTTGCAACAAATTTAAGAATTTCTTAATTAAGAAATTTCAAGAATACTAATGCGAAAGGTGGTCTCCTGCCAAATGAAACACAGTTTTCTATCCATTGCAATGGATCTGTTCTTAATGTTCATGGGTAATAGTGGCAAGTCTGTAGAGGCTTCAAGTCAAGTTGTAAGTTTGCATTTCAACATCTCAATATTTTTACCCCAATTTTAAGAAAACCTAGGTATGTACAGCTCTTGGCTGATATAGGTAGCACTTCATGAGAACTATGCAGAAAAGCTGAGACTTTGCTATTGCCTCTTAGACCTGACCAGTTGAACAAAAAATAATGAAGCATAAATCCATCAGTTGCCCCTGGTTGTTCAGTTGCCAACCCACCTTGCTACTGCTTTTCTCTTCTGGTTAAACTGAGCAACAATAACAAAGATAGTATCTTAACAGAGGAGCAAAAGGCATTCTTTTACTTTAAAGCTGCTTTGGGTTAAAGTACAATAGCAGTAAGAGTCAAAAGAGAGTAATCAAAGTAAAGAAAGTATCATGACATATATAATATCATGTGGCAGTTCTGGGAACAAAAATTATCTCTTCAGACAAAGTTCCTGTAGTACAACAAATAATATTAAGCTGATTTCAAGGTACAGACACTACTATACGAAGACACAAGTCTCCATATAAAGTATTGCCAATGTGGTTTGTGGTCCTTTAATGTAGAACTCTGCATAGTTTTGATTGTCCAAAACAAAACCACTAACTGCATATTCTTGCCTCTTGCATCACATATTCAGACAATGCTTTCATGAATAAACAAAAAAAATCCTCATATTATAAAGGAACGTTTTCTTACCAGTCACAGTCTGGCAGGTACCTCCCTGTTTTGTCCAGTCTTTTCTGAATATTTGTGTAAGTTCGTTACATTTTCGTCCTGGTTTTAATGCCATCATTCAGCCATCGGTTTAGCCAAATTTGACCAAACCATTCACAGTGGACCAGAATTAGACCACTGTCAGTAACACTTGAATGCAGCACACGGTAAGTCTTTATTAAACATATATATATATGAGATGCGTACAAATTATATAGTTATAGTTCTGTAATTTCACTTCTTGCCCCCTTTTAAAAAAGCTTGTAGGCTTGTAGCAAAAAATAATTCCATGGGTATGTTTTTAGAGATCATAAATAAAAAACAATTCGAAAGAGAAATATTCAAAAATAAGCCATACTATTTCTGCCCACGTAAGAAAAGCACAAACTATTAAATGAATTGGGACTCTTGCACTGCTGTGAGAACAACTGTGTCCTGAGGTACTAAAGAGTTACCGTCCCCGACACGGAACCAAGGCTGGCCGCCCTCGCCTGCCCTCCCCTCGCCCAGCCGGCGGTGCCGCGGCAGTACCGGCACTGCCCGCCAGAGGGGGCCGGCACCGCGCCGGAGCTCGGCCGGACACCGCGGGCGGCAGAGGGGTCTTACCGAGGGCTGGGCCGCGCCAGGGACACGGGCTGCGGGCGTCCCAGGGGAGTTTAAACGCAAAGAATCCTTTAAAAATGAAATATTTTCAAAATTATGACATTTGGGTTCCTATGCGATCTAAAGATGCAAATCTTGAATAAAGGAGTTGATATTCAAGTCACAGTTAAAGACTACTCTTTTAATCTCCTTTGAAATTATTTCCTTACTAGTATTTAAGGTATTTTTCTTATTTTTTTCCGAAGGCAAATAACTAGGGCAACATATGCATAAGAAGCAAAAGATTTTTAGGCGTTCTACCTGGTCGAGTAAAGAAAGGACACCTACAAAACTATATTTTCAATTCTTTTGTATTTACGTGCGCAAAAGATGGGAAGAAGTCAAGAAGGAAAGCTAGGAGGTGGTACCGTGACAGAGTTCACTTTCAGCTCTGCTGGTAGGAGGCCAAAACTCTGTAACTGATGAGACTTATAAGTCAGCAGCTCCTCCGCATCAGCAAGGAGCAGACCTTATTTACAGCTGGTAACCTTGCACAGCAGGAGTTACCTCTGGGAAATGGGGCACACTGCTGGCAGAACAAAGCTTGGAGCAGCCAGCACAAGCCTTGTAGACTTGGACACAGATTGCCACACAGCTAGTGTTCCTGTGCCACCCAAAGCCTGTGCCAACCTACTTTTACTTCTATTACAAAACAATATCCCAGCTGGCCTTTGAATATTTCCACATCTCAAAGAGATACCACGTTGCCAAAATGGAAATAATTAAAAAGACCATATCTTTCTGTTACAGCTCAAAGATTTACATATCAGGTTCCCCAACCCCTGAAACCTTCAGCGCAAGGGGCAATGGCCCTTCACATCTCTGTCCTGTTACCAATTTCCCCATTTCCTTAACTCTTTGTTCCTGACATATCTGCTTAGGGAAGTAGCTTTTCCAGATTTTTCAATTTGTCTAATATACTGCTTGAATATTTGAGAATGCATATTCCTCTGGCCAAACCTTTCAGGTTTGATGTAGATATTCTCTGTTATGGAAGTGCATGTTGCAGTCTGAGATATGGCCCAGGGGCAAGTATGGCACCCTGTCAAAAACAAATATGTTTCCTCTCATTCTTCACATGCTACTAGATGGATAAATCAAGGTGTCATGAAACTTGACACAGGAAAAATCGAACAGGTGCCATGAAATTATTGCTTTCAAAACAACTTCACATGAAACAAAGCATGAATTGATTACATATCCACTGTAGTATTCTCATTGTACCTCTAAAAAATTTTAGCATTCCTGATCACAGAAGTTCCATTTTAGAATGCATTTGCTGTGATTTTCCTTATTTACTTTGAAACAGTTCATGATATGATAGTTTATCATTTTTGTTAAAAACAACCTTTAGCAGTTGTCTAGCATTTTCATCTGTCCCAAAATTACAGTAAATCACAATCTTTACCTCACCTGCTAATTTAGTTAGGCTATGTCCAGAACAAGGGGCCACAATAAATGCCAAAGTGAAGGCTACACCCACTTGTAAATCACACAGTCCCAGGTCTCTCAGTTACCAAGTTAAATATTTACTAGATTATAACTGACAAAGTAGGACCACAAGTAGGTCCCTTAGATGACAACTGATTTATCGGAGGAGAAGTCTTTAGCAAGTATTCCTTAACCCACCGTGGACATTTCTGAAATAGCAGTCTCCATCTGCTTTTCTTAACCCCACAAAAGAAGGTCAGATTTCGCCTGGATGGATATGTGCAAGAAGAAAGCACAATAACACAGCATCAAAGGATTTATCGTCTCAGCCTGTACTGCTCCCAGTCCTCTACTTTGTTGTCAATTGCAAACTGGGAGTGATAAATGTGACATCAAAATGCAGTCTCACACTTTGGTTTCTGAACGCCACCAACAAAAAAGGTAAGGTCACAATTTCTTAAAATCTATTTAGGCTGCATACTGCTTTCAAGAAATGTGTCTATCAAAATCTGTCTTTACATAACATTTTGATTCTGCTCTTTATTCTGCTTTTCTTACTAAAAAATTCCTAGTTTATACATCTAGAGTTATTGTATGGGTCTGGATTATGAATTTCTGTGCTTTCAGATGTGAGAGGACATGACAGAGAACTATTTTTACAAATGCACTATACCTTCAATGCATTTGTGCCAGCTCATAGTGGATGAGAATCTATTTCAAAGTTAGAACTACACAAATCTCAAAATATTTGTGTGTCTCTGGCTATAGCTGTTCTTGAAAGACAAGGGGGAAATGGGGAGAGAGGATAGAAAGACAGGTGGGGAAGAAAGAAGAAAGGGTTGTTGAAATGTAGTTAAATTTAATCTAATTTTTCGAAACCTGCTTCTGTGATATTAAACAGTATTAGAGAGTGATTTTAAATACAGGAGAAATACAGTAGTCACTGTGCTGATTTGGTCATCAGCAAAGCAGCAATGCATAGCAATAATCACAGTTTACACAGATACAGATTGCACAGTTTGGCCTTAATTTAAACCAGACTTTTCACTGTCAAAACTAGAATAATTCATTTTAATATGAGAATCTAATTAACCAGTTTTAGTTTAAACATTCTGTATGATCAGGAAAGGCATCAAAAAGCACTGTGAGGAGAGCCATCACCAAGTAACAAATATAAACAAAGATTACTTCTGCCTTGCTTGGTGCATATTCTTTGGACCTCAGAACTATATCCAGCAATGGATTGCCTTGAACATCCCCCACACTGAATTTCCTACTGTCTTATGTGATTACTCCATTATCAGAAGTTGTATTCTCATGAAGCTTATGTCTGACCTAACTTCTCAGTCTCTAACCTCCATAAATTACAGTTCCTGCTCATCTTTTCTCACTCTTAAAATTGGTTATTTCACCTTCAAACACTCCAGTACCTTAATCTTCTCCTTAAGTTACTGAAAAAAGTAACAATCTTTTCTCTCTTGCTTTTCTAAATTATATCCTCAGATTTTCCTTTTATTTCAGTCTCCATTTTCTCTGTTGCATTTTACCCCTCCCCTCCTTAGCCCCCAACCTGTCAATGGAATTTGCCTGCACAGACAGAGCTTTTCTGTTGCATGAAGAAGACATTTCACCTGACTGTTTACCTTTCTGGCACAATGTGCTTTAACAGTGAGACTCAGAATATTAATTTCAAGTTAAAGTCTCAAAGAAGAAAATTAACCACAATAATTTTTGCCTGCTTGTTGTAAATTATAGCCTTCAATATTCATTGTTTTACATCTGCTTTGGTAGAGACATTTGTCTGTTTTAGGGAAATAAGCAGGTGAATCAGGAACTGATTTAGAAATTACCAAGTTTCTCCCATGCTTTTATTATAGCTGTTGGTGTTCATTATTTCATTTAAATAATACCCATAACATAAAATATGGGGGTTTTTCCTTTAATATGCTAAGCTACAAATTAAAGTGTTCTCATGCAGATTACCTAGGAATGTAGAATCTCAGTTCCACTATCAATCAACATACCATGCATGTCACAATAAAAATTGAGGCTTACACAAAGGGATCCAGGCACACTAGGTGAATGGACACAAAGATGAGAAAGGAAAATCAAAGCTGGTTAATGTGGGATGAATTCTAGGACACTTTGCTGAATTACCCACAGGTATGTTTATGTGACAATATTTGGTCAATAAATGGACATCAGTATTTTCTTAGGCAAGTGAAGATGCAGCTAGCTGTGTACACAGCTCTTGCCAAAAATGCAAAGAGGATATGTAAAGGTTGAAACAGAATGTTAAAGAATATTAACAGAATGTTAAAATGTGCTTATAGAAATCATTATCACAAATTTTCTAGAATATTGTATGCACTCTCACCTATGCATCTAGGTAAAGGGTTTTTGAGAATTAGAACAGATTTGGGGAAGGGTAAATAAAATACTTTACTCCTTGAAAAAGAAACAATACTAAAATTACTTATTTTAGAAACACTGCAGAAATAAGCAGACAATGTCAGAAACATTAACATCTAATCTGTGTGCATCTCTGTTCAAAAGCAAGGAGGCATTTTATGAAAGTGAAAGGTAGAAAAATTAAAATATTTTACACTCACTGCAGTCAAACTGTTGAACTAGGAGGCTGTTGAAATCTATAATTCAGTATTAAGAGAAGGATAGAGTAGCTATTTCCAGTATTTTCAAGTTCAATTAGAAGATGAGCTTTGTAGAATTATTTAATGTTTCCAAATTCAAGCCAATCTTTAATTGCTACAGATCAGATAAGGTCCATGAGGGAAGAGGGAAGAGCAGTTTATTCCTTATCTGCCTACTGTGAGTCTGATAGGCCTTTGTCAGAAGTATCAGGATTAGACTGTCCGGCATTGGCAAAGGGATAACAGACATAGATCCAACTTGGTTCCCTTCTGGGATGGCATTTCAGTTTTCCTAGCCTTGTCAGCAGTCAAATAGTCCAATAGGCTTAACACTCCTGAATGCCCATATTAGAGGGAATAAAGAATTTACATTAACCTGAAAATGCAACATGAATACTTCTGTTCACATTAAAATGTTTATTTAATATATTTCAAAGTGTGCAGAGTTTCATTTGCCCACATACTAGACTTGTTCTAACATGCATTGTTTGGGGGTTTTCATATGCAAAGAATCAAGAACATTGTTTTGTTAACAGGAAAACTAACATGGCAGAAAGAGGTGCTGTAGTCAGCAAAGGGAGTCAGATACTTTCAAGAAGCAATTAATCTACTTTAGGAATGGCCAAAGTGCCTCTGGAGCCACCTATCCCCACTGAGTGCACAGGGAATTTAACTTCTACCTTACTTTTACAGTAAAACTTGCACATGGAATTGGTAGAATGACATTCTACCACAAACTTCTAAACAATATTAGTATGTGATTACTTTAATCTCAGGATATCAAACTCAACAAAGAACTGCTCTGCTAACTTCCTGTGAGATGTATGCAGGTTGATGTGAAGATTTTTACTGATTTTGGTTTTAAAAATATCACTTATTTTAAAAATGAAAATAAATCCAACCTCAGGAACAGAGAAGGTTGAAATTAAATTCTGGAGCTTCAGTCCAAAAAATGGCCATTGTACAGAACGTGGCTATACAGAGCAAAAGGCAGGGAGCAAACAGCAGTGCTGTGATTGCCTGGCACTGTCCGTATCACCTTCAGGCTGGGACTTGTGTAAATCAGTCACAACCAGCTATGCAACTGATAGCAAAGTTTATCTGCACACAGAGCAACAGGAGCCCGTATGATTTCACTAATTTAAGTACTTGGAAGCAGCAAAGAAAAGGCGTAATAGGTCATGTCATGAAAGTCTGAAGGTAAAAGGGTTCAGGGGAGGGTAGGAAGGCTGGGTGTTGAGGGAAGTCTGGACTGACTCAGAGTGACAGCAAAAACAGCCTGTTCCACTGCAGTCTATCAGGGCACACAGTTTCCAGCAGTGCTACACAGCAGGACTCAGTGGTGGTCATCATAGCTCAATACCTACCCCACTGTTTCCAGGTGGTATTTTCTGTAACAAAACAGAGTAAGTTTATGGAAGCATTTGAATCAGAGTAAACTCATACTCATGGAACACGCTCATGCCTTAAGAGAGATGCTTCTATTTGTTTAAAGAAACTTCAAGTTTTGGAATTCCAGGGGGAATTCACAATCTGCTATGGAAATACACTGTCAGATTCTCCAGTACTATATGTTTCCATACATGGCAAAGGACAATGTGATTCTTAGCAAACACTATGTATAAGTGGTTATAAGGGTTTTTTTCTACCTATGGTTTCCTACATTTAGCACTAAACTTTCACTTATTATCATTTTGGAAAGTTTTCCTTTGCTTGTGCTAAAGCCAACACAGTCCTCTTACTCCTTTTAATTCCTGCACCCCTTGAAGTACCTTTGTCCATACTGATGACTAAGGAGGTTACAAGAGTTGAGTTTCCCAGGGGCTGGATGGCAAGTGATAAGTGTGAAAGGGAAACCGCTAATGAGCGGCACTTGCCTATTAGTCATTACCTAGGGAGACTCCCACTCCATCTGTTGATTGAGGCACAGTTCAACAGAAAGATTACCCAGATTTGATAAGGAATATTCCCAGCATAGGAAGGACTCATGCTTAATAGACGGTAATAATATTAGTCTAACATTTCACGTATGTCAAGCAGTGCAAACAGCCTCAAAAATATTTGATTATGGATTCCTTGGGGTATACATTAACTAAACTCAATGGTGCTATGCTGATAGTTTAATTCTCAAATTCGTATGTAATTTTCTACTTTGGAAAAGCTGTGCATTGATTGAAATAGTCAACATAGACCTCTGGACAAATTAAATCATGAGAGAAGAGGTGAATATTTTCCAGGTTTACTTTATAACGCTGTACTTACTTTCTGTCTATAATAAAATCCCTGAAATGAGCACGCCAGCAATTTTCAGGCAATCAACAAATATAAGAAAGATTTTGGAGAGATCATTGACACAGCAAGCACCTGACAGGCCTGCCAGTGTTTTCTTATGAAAACAAACACATAGAAGCTACTGCATTTCTTTAACTTCCCAATAGTCTGCTCAGGTCCAGATATCAAGTGATGGATGACTTGTCACACTCTATTCCTACAAAGCAACCATTTTAGTAATAGTCTATATAAATATGCAAGTGAAGTTATAGAAACCAGTACTTTTTGCTATTTTCTTTACTTGTTCTTTTCTGTCAGCTGCTACATGAAAGCTACAGAAAAGCATGCTTCCTCTGTAATATATATATATAAACAGAATGACCATTCAGTAAATAATGGATTTCCATTTCCTAATCTCATTTTAAGATAGGGAGATCACAATATCTTAATATTGAACTGTGAAATCTGGTCTGTCTAAAGCTTGTTACAGAAAGTTGGAATATATTTATATGTCCATTTACTTGTAGTTTAATTTCTGCAGTTCTGTATTCTAATTGAGGCAGTTCTAAATGTGCAAAACTTCCTTAACTATAAAGTTTTCCCATAGACTAGGTAAATCTGAGAAACAACTCAGAAGATCAACATTTTCTACCCTGAACAAAATAGTACTCAACTCTGACTGCAGATTGCAGAAAAAGAATAAACACAACAATCGTGCTCTTTTGGGAGGCCTGAAAATGCTGACTAGAGAAAAAAAGGCTCAAATTTGTAGGATCCTGCATCCCCGTCACAAAAATTACACAAGACCTATCTTAGGTAGGTTACAGACATCTCTGTCACTGTGGTTGCACCCATAATACCTGACCACTCCCATTTATAGAACAGGATCAACCTACTAAAAGTATGTCAGGACACAGGCTTGGAGATCCTTGCACTTTAACAGCTGCACGTGGAGGTGGACACGTGGCCCCTGAGCCCAGTTATAAAGTTTCTCCTGATGACTGGAATGGAATTTGGGTGTGAATCCATTCATCTTCAATTCCTCTATCTAGAATGTGATAAGACCAAGCCAACAATTCAGGCTACAGTTGTGCTTCTTACTTAAATGCCTTCTTTTCCTGTTTGCCACATTTCCTTTTTCAAAAGGCCATCCTGTGGGAATAAAGAGCTCAAAAGCCAAATAAAATAATAAATTTTTGCATTTCATGATGACATGTTTAGAGCACTAATCTTCCTTCACATTGCCAAATGTTTTTCCAGCTCATGGCTATTTCAAAGATGTAATTGAGGTTTGGACACAAACAGTGATTTATTTCTATATTTATGATAAGATCTCATTTCTTCGCATGTAAAGATTACAGACGTTTTCAAATAGATGGCATCACAACTTGCTTCATTCAGAAGAAAGTTTCCACTAGTTTGGAAACAGCTAATGTTGGCAGTGCTAACTGAGCAAACAGTAAGCTGGAAAATACAGCAGATGTTATATGAAAGAGAAGAAAGTAGGAAAACTAACAAGCATTTGTCTCCAAGCCTAGACTTGTCCATCAGTTAGTTTCACTGTGATGGCCTCCCTAAAGCAAGTACTTGAAGGTAGGTATTTGTCTGCTGCATAGACTGGAATGTCAAGTATTTGCAGCTTGCTCTAGGTTGCAAGAGATGTGAGTCAGTCCTGTTGAAATCATTAAAATGCGATGGTACAGTTGGAGTATTGGGGAAAATCTACCGTGGGGATTACCAAGTACAGAAAAAAAAAATTTAATTCTCCAGGAAAAAGCCATCACAAGGAATATGAAATAGTTGGAGAAAAAAATCTGAACATGGGTTATACTCTTCCTAAGGTTGTGGGATCACACAAGCATTTATGCAAACGACTTCTACTGCTTTTTGTATCAGGTTAAGAGGTAGATAAAAATCAGTCCCTACATTAAGAGTTAGGGGAAAGGAGAACAAGCATTTTTTTTTTGCTAATGACCTTGACAGTAACCTAGGTCAAAGCCTACAAAGACACCGGGCCTACCATGACTTTTTACACACAGCAGAGAGTATGAGGTAAAGAGACAGCACTCAGATAGCAAAAGGAACCCTTTGAGTCTTTTGGGTATCAAGAGACCTTTAAATGCAGTAATGGAAAAAAAAAAAAAAAATTGTCACTGAAATGCCTTTTACCCTAGCTGACCTGTCTCCTCATCAACCCACAGCATACTGATGGGCCTAAGCAGGATTCTTAATTGTTTCATGAGATTTTTTTTCATGTTTCGCTGAAAACTGAGAAAAGGCAAAACCACTTCTTTGCAAATGCATCTTTTGAGCAGGCAGCAGTGTGACTCACGATGAATAATGAAAAGCCACGCTAAACAGTGCATCCATTAGAGAAAAACTCTCAAAAGGGGATTCTCCTGTGAGAGTCATTATACTAAAAAGCTTCGGAGTCAGAGGAGTTATAACTGTACTGACTTGAAATATATCCAAAGAATTAATTTGGCCCTGTTTGTTTTGGTAATGGCTGACTAGCCGAAAATGAAAGCTAAAAGAATTGGGAAACACCAGAGTAATCTTATTTCCTTTTTCCATAATGCAGCTGGTGCAGAGTTCCAGTTGACTACAAAATACCCAGGATGATGTCTGTCTTGACTGTCATTTGTCCACATGTTGCTGCTAGAAATCAAAGATTTATGTTCTCAAAAAACTTCTTGGCAGATACTCCCAATGGTGTTGCAGAGTAATTCAATGTACTGAAGCACATTAATGCAGTTTGTCTTTTTATTTGGGCAGGGGGCAAATATACTCCTCTATAGATTTAATCCTTAGATGCTATTTCCCACATTTTCTGTCTTGAGGAAACAAGTTTGAACTTGAATCTGCTGACAGTTTTTAATTATATGTTTTGAACTACAAATATTTAATATCTAGGTGCTCTTTGCCTCCTCAGCCCCTGCATGGTAGAGATTACCATGCCCTGGGATTGCTCAGTTAAGTTCAAAAAGAGTCAGCAAATTTCTTGGAAGAAATTTCTTACAATGAGATGAGAGTATTTTCTAATTAATCCTTGTATTTCAAGACATTGTTTCACACAGTAAAACAGAAACTAAACTCTATCAACATATTACTGCATTTAAGAATTAAAATTTAGGGAGGCTTAAACTAATTATGCATGGCTGCTGTTTTGGTCCATGGCTGCATTGTGATCCATGCAAAACTGAGCATAAAGATGGACATGGTCCATTCCCTAAGTGGGATTTTTAGTTCAAGTTCAAGAATTTTTGTTTCAAAATAAACACTTTCTTTCCAAGAGGTTCACAGAGTACACAGGGATTACCATCTTGAGGTAAGAATTGAACTGCAGTAAGAAGTGATTAATTCCCATCTACATGGAGTTTTTCAAGGGCTGCCAGGTAGAGGATAAATCCAGGTTGTTTATTAATTCTAGCATAACTCTACAACATCTCTCAAAATAAAAGACAATGATAATGTTCCTTACAAAGTCAGTGCTAGGAGGGTAAAGATTGTATTTGTGTCTTTAGAAAGACATACACAAGAAACATTATTTTAGAGAACTACCCCCAGGAGTCTATATATGAGTCAAAACCTACCTTAAGCATGTCACTGAAAATTACTTCCAGCTTTCCAGTCAATTTTGAGCATTACAAGAGTAATGTTCTTTTGCCTGACTCTCTCAAAGCATATGAGGTGCTAAACTCTTTGGCTGGCCCCTCCTTCAGCCCAAGCTTGCCATATCCCAGTGCATGCTATAAAGAAATTACATTGCACAGCCAGAACCTTCTTTAATACATTTGATCTCATGAATAATTAAAGCTACTTCCCCCTGACTCCCAGGAGCAAACTTTGGGCTGTAACTCAGGAGATTAAAGCTCTTTGGAACCTCATGCTGCTTGACAGTCCTCAGAGGTGCTCACAAACAGGCCTGATTCTGTGCCCTGTTGGCAGAAACTTGAAGGTTTCACATCAGTTTTAGGGGGCTTAGGCTGGATATGAACTGATGAACAGACATGAGGATCAGGTTCTGTAAACTGAGGTTTCATGAATTTCTGTTCTGTATAATTAAGTTCTAGCCACACTGAGTTGTTAGTATTAATTTCTCTATGCTGCAGGCTGGAAGGGTCACAATCAATCACTATGAAGTGTGTGCTAGCATCCACATGGCTCTCAGTCACGGCATACAAGCACCTATGGACACTTCCTTGCCAACATTAGCTTAATCCAGAATAGAAACATGCTAAGGGAATTAGTGTACCCTCAGAAAGAATCATTATCACATCAGGACTTCAGAAGAGGGAGAACTCTCTCAAGCAGTGTCTTTTTGTACTTGACAAGTTTCATGAAGTCTGATGGTTGTGTCACTGTGTTGTTCCCACACAGCTACTGTGTCATCCCGCATTTACGTGTCAGAACACAACACAGCCCTCTTCCACAGGCAGTGCAGAGTCTGCGAGGGTCTGACAAAACAAGTCTAGAATGTACCCACGCACCACAAAGAGCAGAAATCTACAAGCCCCAGCAGGTTCATCCCGGGAGGAAAGCCAGTTTCTGTGCTTCCTTTTTTGAAAGTGCTTCCTTCACCACAGCTGAACAAGTAATACTAGATGTGCTGCAGGTTAACCTTTCTGGGCTCTTACTTCTCCTACAAACAGTGGTTGGGAGAGGTTTACTCTACTACTGTTTTCACTGATGCCACACAGGCTCCTGCTCTATGTCCATCCTATAACTCAATTTCTTTGTCAGAATGAGGTATCAGCTGAGCAAGCCCTGCCTCATTCCCAGCGTGGGAGCTGAACTGCTGATCAAAGAGCTTTCAGGCTGTGTTATTATACACCTGCCGAAGGCCAGACGAAAAGCCAAACTATAGATCACGAAACTGCTTCTTCAGCAACTTACTTTCTTATGTATCAGTTAACTTCTTTTCCTAGTGTTCATCATCAGTCTCTGATCCGTGATCTCTTCCCTGGTTTATGTATTCTTGATGTTCCAATTATAATGTGTTCAAGCACGATCTATTTGAATGTTTCCAGAGATACACCTATAAGTTAGTCACTGACATGAAATAGTACCAAAAGTAAAATGAAACCAAATTAATCAAAAGCAAGTAGTGGGATTCCTGCATGCTTTCATAATTTTTTCTTTTTCTGGTCTTAAATACTTTTCTGGGGTTAACTTCCCCTTATCTTGCTCACTGTTAATACTATAGCCCAGAGAAATCTCCCACTATCAATGAGCACTCATCAGAAACTCTCATATTTTGCATATTTGGGACCGTGACCTACTATGCTCTACCTTTCCCATTAAAATTTGTAACCTTTCAGGTAGTGAAATGCTCTGCATCTTTCCCATACTGGAAGGTATGGTTAGAAAAAAACACTATAAATACCATAATCCAGGCTATTGTCCAGAATAAATACAGACAACTGAGTCAAAAAAGGAGTTATCCAGTAACAGCTAAAGTTAAGAGAGCAGGAGGCTAAGTAATTCCAGCTAGTTTTACATGAGCTTTGGCACAATTGAATCATGTTATATTATTTAAAGTACATTAAATACATGTTTTCTAACAGCACAATTTGCCTGGTATTGATGAGGTCTCTAACATAATCAGAAAAGGTAGCACATACCAAGCATCACAGATACAAAGCCAAGACTTTCATTTTCTTAGTTCACAAGCTCCCCACTGGCCCCATTGCCTGCCCAAGTGTTTGTAAAACACCCAGTGTGACTGGAGTACAATATGCTTCACTGGTGGTACAGGACTGCACAGATTGTGTTCTATCAGTGGTCAGATCTCTGAATGAAGGAGCAGTTGTTTACAGAGATAAATGCACAAGGATATCTGAATTTATGGATTTTGCATTCATAGATGCACATTTAACTAATATGTGCAGACCTCATCACCAAACCAAGTGCTGTCATCTGCTAATGTATGACATCAATCTGGTTGCTCATTTAGAGAGGGCACTAAAGTGAGATCATAGACTCATAGAATCATTAAGGGTCAGAAAAGACCTCTAAGATCATCTGAACTACAGCCCTCTGTGAAGTTAGTCAGCCTGCTACATTCAGACAGTCTTCAGCATGCAAAGAACTGAGAAGTCAGCCAAGTCACACAGAGACATTTTCTGAGGGGGACTAAATCACATGACAGGACCTTCCCTTGGCAAATCAACAGGGATGAGCTGCTTTTAGCAAGTGCAGCTACTCCTGAAAAAGGATGGTAATGGCATAAAATGATTAGCATAGGACACTGTTCAAGGGCAAAGCACATTTGCTAATTATGACTATAGTACATTAGTCTGCTGCTGGGTCCATGCCATAAAAAATAATTTGTTAAAAGGTAAAGTTCTGGACACTAGTAAGGCACAGTAGCCTATTGCAACAAAAATAAAATAGAACAGAGACACTCTCTGAAACACAGGCAGCTCGTAGTTCATGGTGAGCACTTGCTTATGATTTCAAGGTTTTCAACAAAAATCAAGCCATTCTCTCCTGGGCTGGGATGGCCTGAATTTTGGTAGCACAGAATTCCATTTTTGCTATGGTTGGTTGCAATTGTTATTTTTATGTGGACATCTATACATCAAAAGGCTGATTAAAATGATTTTTTCCCAACATTTACCAAATTATCAACCATGGTTTTAGGTATCAAATTGTTTTAGGTTCCAAATTCAAATCTCCTCTAAATGGCTGTTCAACAATGGCACTCTTCTCTTGAAGTAGGAAAGTACCATTCTCCTCATCTGTCAGGTGGGAAGCAGGAAATACACAGTGGAGCAGGGTTGATTTTCCTGTCTTACACAAACTCATTCACAACTCATCTAGGCTCATGAGAAGACAGTCAAAAGACACAGCCTTTATAATCACATTTCTTGATTCAGACCACCAAAAAAAAAGGCAAATCCAGTCCCTAACTGAAAATCACTGGTTTTGGATTATAAAAGCTTACTGCTTAAGATGTACACAGTTCCAAAAGGAAGGTTGCAAGCAAGCGGATTCAGCAACTGTCACAACAAACATGTTCTGTAAATATGTTCTGCAGCTGGCACAGTAGGACTGTGGATGATATTATAAAACTGACAGGCAACTGCCAAAATCACCACCTACCCGGGACAAATAGAAAATTCCACAGTTTTAGAATTTTTTAAAATTTCTCCAGGAGATGTTAAAAGTCAGAAGGTAATTGGAAAAACATCAATAAGAAATCTTTTCACATTGCCCTTAATTGAGTCATTTTTGTATCATCTAATTAGTCACTTACCTGAGCATGCTAAGAAATTTCTCAGGTTTTGCCAAGGATTTCATCATTTTGCTTTTGTCATTGCCCTGGAATTATTGTACATTGATTATAAGGTCAATGGAATCAGCTTTTTAAAGCTGAAGCAATGGCAACTACACTCAGACCTTGTTCCATCAACTTTGTAATATCCCTCTTAAAATTCTCTTCTCGTGTGCAGAAATTTGAATTTTCAACATTCAATCACTGAATTTTGTTATAATTTTGCTAAATTTTGCCTTTTACTATCAAATTTCTGTCTGTACAAAACAGTGTGTTCCTGAAAAACCAATTAACTCTCTATTTAATGAGTTAGACTCATTCTGCAGAATACAGTTGCTATTAAATCCTTCTATTATTCTTCTCATAACAGTCGTGTGAGATTTCAGCATGCCTCTTGAAACATTGTCAGCAAAATTGGACAATCTATTCCCCACAACAGTTGCACTCATTCCCAAACACAGAGGAAGTTTCAAATTCTTTAGAACATTAAACATTTTAGTTACAGGTTTGCCATCAGAGTTAATATTCCCCTGATGATTCAGCATGACTCCCAAGTTCTCCTCAGAATCTTGAGGTGTCAGGACTTGCCTTAATATGAGGCATTTCATCCTTCCTAAACATGTGGCCCTGCTTTTGATAGTATTGAAGTAGATATTGGTTATGAACATACATTCTGCTAGTGATCCAATCACCCCATGCCAGGAAACTGTCATCTTTACTCCTTACCTCTCACAACCTCTGTGTTCTCAAGTTGGCTTTATGTAAATTTGATTACTATTTTCATTGATACCTTCATATCTATTCTATTACTTTTCCCAGAAGTGACATCAAATCAGAGTAATGGAACTTATTTCCCATGTGTTAGTACTCACTATATCACTTTCGTTTAATGCATTTTTAAATCTTGATCCAACACTTGGCCTGAAACTGATGATATTAGACTGACAAGCCAAAAATTATCTGGGTCACACTATCTGCTCCTTTAATAGCAATGCATATTTCTCTCAGAAATTTTGAACTGCAATATATGATATCAATTAAAGTAACAACTTTTTTTTTTTTGAAGACAACATTTCTACTTCCCATACTAAAGAATGGTAAGAAAAATTTATTCCTCTCCATTCAAAAGAAAAATGACATCTGCAAAGGAGAGAAACCAGTCAGGGCTTTAAGGTTTTGTGGAAGCAGTTTGTATTCTCTTCAGATATCACAGCAGCTTAGTTGAAAAGTAGCATATTTGATAGAAGTCACTAGAAAATCTGTCAGACTTTAATATGATGTCGTAGATGCATAAACTCTTTCTTGACTGTAGCATTACTCATTTTTCCTTTAATGCAGGACTGCGAACACTAATTCTGATCCCTCATTGTGTTGATGGGTGAGAAAAACACATAACCCCTTCCCATTTTAGTGTTCACACAACTGCTCAAAATGTTGCCAATTTATTCTGTACTTCTGTATCACAAGTTTGTCTTGCAAAGAGTTTTTATATAGCAATGAAGATAAGCTGCAACTTCCTAGCATTTTTTATTCTTGTTTAAAGGAGCAAAGAAAAATTTGCAATTATTACATTATTTTCCCAGCCAATATATTAATCTTCCAACAAGAATTGTCTGTTCAAGATAACTAACAGGAAGACATTACCAGTTGAGTCAGATGTTTTTAGATTCCATTGCTTTGCATCGGTTTCTGTTTTCAAAACAGTTGCCACAGATCCAGACACTGAAGAGTAAAAGAGGCCACTTACAGTTTGATTTACAAGCATAGATTTTCTATTTCACAATTGCACATCAAGATCTCAACCACTGGCAATACTGTACCATTTCAGCTCTAATCAGTACTAGTTCTGAATTCTGATAATTGTAAACTAGTACTGCCATTTATGTTTCTTATATGTGTGAGCCTTAAGAAAAAAAAAAATAAGATTCACTTCCTTAGCCCTACAAAACACGTGGAGCAATTTGTCATTTCTGATTTGCAGAGGGCCATGGCAAGGTTCTGTTTGCCATGTGTAGGCATAACTGTGAGGGAAGAAATATGAAACACTGCTAATGAAGGACCTTCATAAGATGCAGGAGTCCAAAGGAAAACAGATCTTCAGCTATTCCTACATAAGGCTTTGTTATTGATTTGAGCCTTGTGAACCACAGTTTGAAAAGAAAAAACTCAAAACCCTGATTAGGCAATTCTAACTCTTTTACTTGTAATTAAGCAGATTGGAAGCAGATGCCATCAGAGACTCTCTAAACTTATTAAGTGCTGAAATTAACCCAGGCATACTACTAATTTAGTCTACAGTTTGAGAATGCATGACAGATCTCAAACTGTTTATTAATCATCCCACATACACATGGAAAGAGATGGCACCCTGTTCATGAACTGTTGTAAACCTTTTCATTACTCATGAGAATCCAATTATTTAGAATGATTAAATGACAAAATAATTGAATAATCAAAGTTGGACAAACCAAAGAATTAAACTAATTTCTATCCCATCTTCATGCCTGAAACCGAGAGGATCTAGTTAACAGAGGTAACTGTAAATTAGAGAGATTAGTCATTGTTCTCACTAGATAGAAGTGTTCCTGTAAATCAGGCAAAGGTTTGTTGGTGAATCACTCAAAAGGTCAAGTGAGAAAATTAAAGGCAAAACTAGATTTAAAAAAATATAACTAAGAGGCTAACATAGAATAATAGACTGTAGGATCTAACCATTTTAGGATTCATTCATAGCATGCAGATAGCAGTAAAAGGGTGTGTGAGGTAGGGAATGGAACAGAAAGAGGATCCCAAAATGCTGATTTATCACAGGAGGATTTGTGTCAGTCTATAGTATATTTGCCTTTTAAATATGTTTGACAAGCTGTACTACAGGTAGCTTTTACCTACAGCAATTAGAAAATCACAAATTAATCAGTGCTTTCAAGAAAAGGTTAAGTAAAGAATTTAATTTTCTGTGAGAGAAACAAGAAGAATCAACAGTCAGGATATTTTGCTGATTCACATTCCTCTTTGAAACCTCTATGCCACCAGAATAAAATCCCACTTGCTTCAGTCATGCTCATGATCTTTCAAAGTCTGTCCTATATACTACTTCTTGTATTATTCATGTTGGTTTTGAAACTGGCATTTAAATTTCACTCACTCAATGACAGTCCTATACTGCGAGCATTACAAGCATTATACACAACAAAACATAAAGGAGCAAACATTTTCAGAATGTTTGCTCTATCACGTTAGGGACAACTAAACAGGGAGATTCAAACTGTGTCGACTGCAGTCTGGCAGGGCAGACGGTGCTCACTGAGAGCTGTACCCTGGACCTTCCTCAGCAAATGCTGACAGAGGTAGGCAGATTTGCTCAGGCTTTATGGGATTAGTATAGGATAGGAGAAATACTAAGGATTAGGATAATGTCTAGCAGAAGTGGGAGGAGGAGGTGGGAGAGGTTGAGGCTCACACAAGGTGTTTTGGAAAACAGATGCTATCTGTTTGGAGAAAGTACCAGCCAGCAGCTCAGCTGTTCCTGTCAGTTTTGCTGAAGCTGTCCATAATAGTGAGGTAATTAAGAAAAAAGGCTGCAGTCAAAGAAATGAGGACTTGGAGGAAGAGTTGCTTTTAAGCCTCTACCAGGAACCATTGAACAGACCCATTCCACTCCCAGTGTTGTCAATTCTAATTGCAAATTTACATATGGTAGCACACAGCTGCAGTGTTAGATCACCTCTGAAAAAAAACAGTTAGTGCAAGCACAGGACACTCACACAGCTCTGAAAATCCCTATTTCTCAAGTCAAGTCCCCAGTTCACTATCTGAACACAAAGAAACTAAACTAAACATAGCCAGGAGCTGTGGTCACAAGGTGCAAAAATTTCTCCTTTTCTGATCTAAATTGCACTTCTTGAGAACTCATACCCCTATCTTACAGAATGGTTCAGTTACCTGCAGAAAGCCAGCAACTGGATCTCCCAATAAGGGGAGCTTGTTTCCAAAGTTCCCTGAAGCCAAATGGTTACTACAAAAGCCGTTTGCTGCCTCTGTCAAGAACCACCATGCCTCAAGACATCTCTTATTTGCAGGAGTTGTTCAATTTGTGATGGTAGAGGGATACTCTTAAAAATGCAAATTGATTAGATTTTTTTTAACCAACTATGCTTCAACAAGTATTCAAAATAGGAACCTGAAATCATGACCTGTCAATATTTTATTTAAATATTTACAGAATTATGAAATGAATGACAGGCTAGAAGAAGATATAAGAAAAATGCCTATGTGATTAAAAGGCATTAATTTCTCTAGATAAGACCAACATAAATGAAATGAAACCGTGTCGACCATGAAATAAATTCCATGCACTCAAACTGGTAAAAAGAATTACTTCAGAATAATATGAACTTTTATGTAGGACATTTGTTAGGACTAAATAGAACTAAGATCCCTCAGCTGTGTTTAAGGCCCCTACAGACAGATTATTAGGTTCCCCCGAAGTCCCTCCCTCTGCCAGCTGGAGGTCTAAATTGACGTTATTAAAGTTGTTTGATCCATCTAACTTTAGTTCTTCCATTTCTGAGCTACATTAAACAAACCAACAATAAACCACTGCAAAAATTACTGAGATTTATGGTACAAATTCCAAGCAATACTGATATAAGTGGCTGTCACCCCAGAGAATGAATTATTAGTATGAAGATACCAATTATAGTATACAATGAGAAAGAGGGTATTTCCATAAAGAATGTTCCTGAATCTCAGCAGAAAAAAATGTACATGTATAAATAAATTCATTATTGACTTGTACTGATGTTTGAAGTGTAGACTATACGAAAAGATGTTGATGCTACTTACATATGGTATTCCTTCACTGAAAGGACAGATTACTGTGCCTGCTACTCATGCTTCTTCTCCCATTGATGACAGTCCACTGGAAATTAAAAATATAAAACTTGTCATACAAGCACTGAGCAGCCATGAGATACTGACAACTTTTGATTGCAATCCTGAGCTGCATTAGCCAAAATAAAAGAACAGACCAATTAAATTAGAGGATGACAGCTGTTAACTAGAGTGGTTGGAGTGCTCCTGACTTTTCCTTCAACCATCAACATTAATTGTGTCCAATCCAATGTGACTATAAGCGAGAAACATGGATTAAATTTTTCTAATCCAAACCCCAACAGGTTTCTTAATTTCTTCTAACTGTATCAGCTGTACAATAAAGCTAGATCCACCTGGCAGCAAGCTGTTAACATTGTGAAATGAGAAATTACCTGACAAGCCCCTTTTCCAGATAAACACAATGCATCAAACCCTTTTCAAAAAGTAATTTTACCTACTGGCTAAACACAACAGTATTTTCAAATTTAAAAATGTTTTGTTAAAATAAATTATTAAAATAATATTTGATTCCAGCCTTTGCAGGCCATCAGTCTCCAAGTGCATTGGGACAGTGAGAAATCTATAAAGACCGTAATGAATCTCCAAAGAGATCCAACTAAAGATCCTACTTGCTATGCTGAAGAGGCATTTGCAAAGACACTCTTCAGAAATAATGCCTAATGAAGCAGTACCATGAGCTGCAGATTAGTTTGGCTTTCCTTAAGTCACAGTGTAAAGAACCTGTTCACATCTGAGAAGATATGACAAGGAAAGAGCTTTTATATTCTCCAAAATATTCTTTCATACAACTTGCAGCCAGATTATTTTTTGCATTATTCATGAATGGTAAGAAAATATTAACCTTTGATCTGCCAAGAGTGTTTCAAAGGCCTATTCAGCCTCCAGGGGTAAGAAAAGTTAAAAAAGAAAGTTTCCCCACATTGTGTTAAATAAGTCTGTAAAGGTAAATTGACATTTAACAGTTTAGTTTATCTAACAGTTTACCACCTTTCTTCCTTTTATTTTCCCTTTCTTCCTACTTATTCCTCCTCTTCTCCTGCTCTTTTCTCCTCCCCTGCATTTTCCAATAGCCACAGTTTCACCCTTTACCCTCTCTCCCTTTACCACATTTTGGTACTCATCAGACTTCTCTGGGAAATTATTTGACTTTTTAGCCTAGTAGTAGCCACCTTTTAGCTTGGTTAGTTGTCTGCCAGCTTAGTGAACAGATTCAGTGAGCAGACAGTCAAGACAGCTGTGAGAATACATGTCCAGGATAGAGAGCAGCAGAATGCCTCTCAGCACCACACAGTCAGTATATCAGTTCAAACTTCTCATGTAATTTCACCCTAAGTGAACACCAAGCAAACAGTAGAATATCACTAAGAGGATCCACTTCAGATTCAGGTGAAAAGAAGGAAGAATCATTCTGATAAGAAAACGTAGCTATGAAACAGGTCTGAAATCCTGACATTCAAAACAAATCTTGCAGGAAAAATTAGGAAATTGTACTATATCAAGTTTTTTGCTCCTAGTTAATAATCACCCCCTAAGGTAAAGGGTTAAGTAAATATACTGAGCTGTGAGAAGCACTAGTGAAATATCTGAATCTGTTGAATAACAGAAGTTGGTGACATACTCTCACAGGCATCCGGATGACTACTCAGCCTCAGCTGCTTGTGCTGCATCCCTGGCGCTCCTCACAGCAGGCTCGGCTGGCCAGAGTCCCCTCCCCGTGTTATTCAGATGACCTACCCGGCCCTGCAAACCAACCGGGCACAGCTGAAACAGTTTGAGTGACTGACAAGCTGAGAGTTTTTCCTCAGCCGCTGCTTCCAAATAACAAACTCCACAGCAAAAACAACAGGTCTTCAATGAAGAAACTAGGCCTGCATTTGCAACACCTGTTATTTGACATAAACAATCTTATCTCTGCTAACAATAAAGTTTAGCATAACTTTATCATGTATTTTTTTCCATTAATACTTGGAAAGGCTTACGCAAAACAAATTGTATGTGGGATATTTTTTGCCCACACACAGCACAGGATACTGAATATCTGGAAGCACAGGAAGGATTGCCAGAGTCTGAAGTCATCATGTTTCCACAGCAGTTTCAAGTTTCAGATAAATAGCTAAACACACATGCTTATTATACACGTCAGTATGAGGCCTCTCATGGTCCCTGGACCACTTGGTAAGGTAAGCCTGAGGCCTGCAGGGTGGCTCAGTTCATCTGGCCACTCATCACTACCACAACAGTCATGTTTCTTACACTTTTCTCCTCTCACTGCTCATCTTCCAGCTGGAATCCTATTCCTTCTTACTCCTCCCTAATGCTACTGTTCCTGTCATCTCCCATTCAGCCTATGCAGCTCACTGACAGTGGACACCCAAAGATTTGAGGGTTAAGGTTTGCTTTTGGGTTTTCTTTTTAATTGCTCTCCTGACAGATTAGCAAATTTAATTGGTTCACAGATTAGTCAGACGAAAGGAAGTGAATGGAAAATGTGGCTGGAAGTGTGGGAGGAGAAAGCAGTAATTCCTCTTTGCTCTGCTGGGAGCTATCAGATAAGGTTCATCTCATCTTGCAGAACATCTGAGCTCCAGTAGCTCAGACCTTGCTACAGACACAGACTGGTTAGGCAGCTTCTCAGAGGAGCAGCGGGAGAGCTCTGCCCATGCCTCCGGAGATGGGAATCAACTGACGTAACCTACGCAGGTTGCTGAACGGCTTCACCACCTCCAGCCTTGTCCCTGTCTCTTCTGCAACACACCCTTCCCAGCTCCAGCAGGAAGGTTTTCTCTTAAAGAATTCCTACTTTAGCTCACATCCTATAACAAACTATCCGTACTTCTAAGGCTTTCACCAGCAGCACTTGTACTCAGAAACCACACCTGGCACAAAGTGTTCACAAAAATATGTCTTCCAGGCCCTAGTTTTGCTCTGCCATCTTACTGAAGCCTCTTAGACCCAAACACTACTACTGTTCTCTTTGTGTTTTCCAACAGCATCTTGAAACCAGAATCAGAATATAACATGTAGTTTACTTACTATTGACAGCACAGTACCTCTAGGGTTTTGTTTTTTACTTTCCCCAGGATTTGGCCCCGGTTATGGAGTGTTTGTTTTCACTTAATAAAACACAATCAAACTACGCAACAACTAAAGCTGGTTCTCAGAGCCCTGCTAAACATTCCCCACACAGTTGGCTGGGTAGGATTTAAAACTCTGCCCTATTCTTAGAAGTGTGTATCTGCAGCAGTTGGAAAATGCCAGGTTGCAAGCAACGCATTCCACATCATGTTTAAGGCACCGATCCTGAGTATTTCAGATTCTTTGTGGGTTTATTTATTTCAGTTTACATTTTAAAAAACCAACCAAAAAAAAAAACCCACAAAAAAAAAATCCCACAAAACAAACACAGTCCTATCACTTATCTAGGCACCCAAACACTTTCTGTTCAGGGCCTTACATTTATTATCACCACAGTAATTACACTGAAACTATTCACTGAAGTGCGGTTTTTTAAGTGTGACACAACAGAGTTTGTTAAAGGTGCTTTGGAAAGGGTCCCACATTCAGAGTTTCATAAAAGATTTCAAAAAGATATGAGGCCAAGAACTAACAAGTGTCTGGGAACATCAAAAAGGCTATGAAAAAGACAGTTATCTGGTTAAAAAATAATCAGTGGACTTTGACAAAGTTCACTGTGTAATTTTAGAAAATAGGGGCAAGATGGTCTAATTTCGCACAATAGCATTTATTGTGGGTTCCACTGTGCATATAAGACACACACCTACCATAGAAGAGATGTCTGAGCCCATGCTGCATTCTAAAACCTCTCTATAATACTGGAAGGTATCTGAACAATAGACGTATTATAAAATATGATTAAAATAATTAGTGTATTAAAAACAATTGAAGATAATGACCAATAGCTGTTTCTTTACTTTGACTGTAATGATTTAATATATTCATAGTTATGAATAGCAACAGGAAGGGAGTTGTACCAACAGAAATGTAATAGTTCAAGGCTTTTCCTCCCAGAGATTCGGGGGGGGTGTCTACTCCAACAAGTAAAGGAGATAGAATTTAACTTCATAAAACTGTATAAAATTGAGATATTCAGATATCATTTTGCTTCAGTGAGAGGACCCAAGAAATTCATTATGTTAGAGACCTGCCTAATAGGGCATTACTTCCCCAAAATTGGCCTTCAGGGCAAAATTTAATTCCTCCTGAGGGGTGGCAGATGTTTTGTTATGAACTTCCTCTAAGATTCTAAAATGTACACATTTTTTAAAAATTTCAAGTGTCTAATTTGATGGAGGGACAAGAGTCTTCTTTTAGATTTTAAATTTTCCATTTCTTATTGGCTTATTTTTCACTTTAAAAGGCAAAATCATGGTTCTAGCTGGAGAAAAGACCAATCGACCGAGGCATCTCCCATACTAGACCTTTGGGTCAATTGACAGGACGGCTGCAGTAAACATTTTCAATGAGCCCTTAACTGAAATTTATCTTCTCTCCATTCCTGCTGTCAGAGATTTAAGGCTACATGCAAACCAATACATAGTGGCAGCACATTTGCTCACTGCAAGAATATAAAATTCTCTTTGATGCAGAGTCCAAAACACCCTTTTCCTGTTTCAAACACAGTTACCAATGGCAGCTCATTACAAAGCAAAATAATCAAAGTAGTTAAGATTCACAAAATGTTGGTTCATGAACTCAGTAACCACTCTTTCCAAAAAGTACAGCCTATGTTTTCAGCTGATAACAATCTGATCAACTCCAGTCACTTCAAACTCACTTTTCGAAAGAGTGACTTGCTCCTTACCTTTAACACGATGTTTCTTCTCAGAGGCAATTGTTTGTTTCTACAATAATCTATATCTCACTCTATGTGTATTACCCCAGGTTAATGATGTACAAGGAGGAAGAGTAGAACTGAAGATGGTTTTGTATGTAGAGTAAGGCCAGGGAGAGCTGCTACAGTTCTGAAGTGACAGCATTTCTCTATTCCAGTACTCAGACATTGCTCCAGAAATGGACAACAGAAATTGCATTTTCAGATGTGAAAGTACTTCTGTGGTCCTACTTCCAGATTTTGGTTCTGGATGTTGCATTCTTCTAAATTACAACCTGCTTTTCTGTAAGAATTCAAAATGCAACTCTTTCACCTTGTGATTTGGATTTTCATTATTACTGCTACATTAGGTACACAGTGAAAAATGGAAATGAACAAAGGAATAAGTGAAGCCAAAAAATCCAACCTGTATGACTCACCATACGATACAAAAACATTTTCTGCATAACTCAGAGAACCTATTCTACCAAAAGAAAAATATGCTTTCCCCCCCCCTTAAAGTTGCAGATTAGGTAGGTGGTTTCCTCTGGATATGTTTCTGGCAGGCAAGTTCTGAAAAACCTTGTTCCAAGAATCCTGCAGACTGAAAACACAGCTGTTTGGATTCACTGATCTAACCTTTACTCCATGGGTACTCCTATTGGTGAAGGAGGCTTAAGAGCAGACAAAATGACAGCTGGTCCATTCCTTCTCTTGCACATAAATCCCAATTAGAATAGGATTAAGATAACTGGAAAACAACCTATTGATTGAACAACAAATCCTGCCTAGCAAGGGGATATATATGATTTAAACAATTTAAAATGTTTCAAGTACCTTTTAAATACTCTCTTAATAATGGTCACTTGAAAAGGGAAGCAACATTTTAGAAAACATCTTACAGCTACCTCAGTCTACTGGTTTAGATTAGGGAAAGACATGTTAAATACTCTTCTGGTCTGCAACTATGTAACATCCACAAGTAGGGTTCTTTAAAACATTTAAATAATTTTAGGGCATAAATTTAGGAGAATACTTTAGACCATAAAAATTCCAAGCAATGCAATCCCATTGACTTTAGTTTGATCTTGAAATACAGATCTCATTCCTCCACCCACTGAGAATAGATCCCATTTATGTCAGAATACAAATTCTGGCCCAAACCAGACTTCCTTATTTCTGATGTAAACATTTGCTGCTTTAAATATTTTTAAGCATTCCAAAGTCCACATATGTACTTAAATTTTAAGATGAACTTCACAGAAGGTAAAGATGAAATAAGTGGGGGGAAGGTTCAAAATATGATAAGGCAGACTATACTAACTTACGAAAGCTTAAAGAGAAAGACTGTCTCTCCAATGGTTTCTGCAGCAAGAATTCATTTAATTCCACGTGGTGTTTGAATTCATTCTCAAATCCATACACCAAACTCATATAAATTCCCATGTAATCTATCTCTTGATACACCTCAATGCACTTGCCTTTGAACTTCACATTTGCTTTTATGTGGTAATTTTTTAAATTTCAGGTGCTGACCAAATGAAGTATAAATTAATATTTAAAAAATAGAAATTAAATCTTCACTGGAGAATAAAACATGGGGTCTCTGCAAGTTTGAACAAAACCTCAGGGTGGATCACAGTATAAATAAAACATTAAAGCATCCTTAATCCCAGTGCAGAGGGGGATAATCTGCTCATGTACATGGCTGAGTGATGACATACTAGAAAGGTGAAATTGAACTAAATATTGATTTCTATTGAATTATAAGGCTGTAACTTCACCATCAAGTGTGCAATTCTTTAGCACCTTAGAATTTGCTAGTAATGAGCCTGATTTGCCACCAAGATTCAGGTCACTGTACTGACCTGTAAAATAAACCACCTCACCAAATCCTGCTGAGTTTAGTCATCTCAATGAATTATCAGGTAAAAACCCAAACATGCTGAGCGGCTCTCCTGCTGGTGTCCTTACGAAGACTTGAGTTACATGATACTGAAGGTAACAAAGAGATTACAGATTCACATTACATCTTTATGCTGTTTGATTTGCTTAGAATTTTTTTCCACAACTGGATTTTCCTAGGGCAGTTCCACTTGTTCTGCAAGTTTCCTAGATTGATTTTGGATGGCTGACTCTCACTTAGGTAAATGAAAAGGTCAAAATGTATGCCATCCCTTAAGGCACATAGTGCTGTTTTCAGCAGAAGTCCACAGCAAGTCAGCTGAATGGAAATGCAGCATGAGAGCCACTGGCATTTTACACTCATCTTGGTAACACTGAAATGATGATCCCAAAATCCTTACTTAGACAAAGCTTCCCCTGAGTCCCAGATAGCTGATCAGTAATTGCACAGATTAACACTAGCATTCAATGACAGACCTGACTGTTTAAAGTTTATCTTACTTTAGGTTAGCAGTTCTAAAACATTCTTCCAGCTATGAATACAGCCTTCCTAAAAATTTTATCTAGGAAACTGAATTAAAACTACTATCTCAAAAAAACCCATGCCATCTACAGTGCTAATATTACATGTTAAAACACATGCAGGTGAAATAAGTTTAATGAGAAATGGGAATACTTAATAAGTTTTAAATATCTGTTTATCACCAGAAGCATAGAGAAAGAAAAGAAAAGAAAGAGAAATAACAAAATAATAAAAGTTTACTTTTATCACGGTCCTGTAAGATTCTGGTTTGGGCATTTAAGAGTTAAAGAAGCAATGGCACGCTAACCGAGCACATTAAAACAAAGAGTTGGCAGCTTCTGAAGGAAAAGGGCTTGTGCTCCACTGTTCCAACTTGTCAGTCAACTCATGCCAGCACTCTCCTTGTCTGCCTCCTCTCCACACCCTCATTACATGTGTCTGCCTGGACTGATCTGCTCATCTGTTCAGGGACTCTTCTGACAAGTCAAAAATTCTGCCTTCTCTCTCCTCTGGAATTGGATCAAATCACCTCAGCTTTTTTTGCAGCCCCACCAGGAGGCTTTTTGCTTATGGTCTGATTCTGTTTACCTTCACTACTTGTCTGTTTTTGATTTGTAGAATGGAGGAAGCCGAATTGCTGAAAGAACGATTCCAGGCCATAACAGTAAGTGCTTACGATTATAACTTGCTACTAGAAAAAAAAGGCTTAGAAGTAGCATTGTCTTAATGAGCTGCTGTGTGTTTGCTGAATAATGATTTATCCCAGGACAGAAACAGACTTGATGTCTGCTTGAAATTGTTATTTTTTAAATACGGGTTTATAGACTATTGCTTTAAAACAGCTAAGTTGCCTGTACTGACTTTATTATGGGTTGTATTGCACTTTCAAATTAAATTCAAAGCACTGAAAGTATGTGTGCAAATCACTACTGGACAGTCTAAAATACATGTTACTGTCATCATACTGAATGTTTGCCTGAAGGTCAAAAGGCAGCTGGAGAATTCCAGAACAAATCAATTTTCTCATTTCACAACATGACTGAGAGATTAAAGATTTTTGGTTTGCATTCTGGAATTAAATTTAATATCTGAATTATTGACAATCTATCATAAGTATTGCTGCCTGGACAATAAAAAAGGACAAGCCTGGATTAAACAAATTCCTACCTGTCAGTTTTCAGAGGAAGGACTCACTGAAGTTTATGTAGAAGACATTAGAAATCATTTCTAGTTTCTCTTCTAAAGGGAAATCTGAGTCAAAAGATTTATAATTTGTAAAAGGAACTACTGAGCTATTTTTAAAGTAATATAACCTGATGTAACAAACACTGGCTGAATCCTAATTCACCTCTGATTTGATCTCCACTGAAACTTATTCAGTTACAAAAGAATTGAACTGAAGCAAATTTTGGCCCTATGGGATGAAAGGAAACCTCCAGAAGGATCACTCACTCTCTCAGGCATTTGTTTAAAAACAAATGATGGAAACAGAGATATTTTTCACACTCTTAGCATGACAGACTAGTTGCAAAACAAACGCTACTGGCAGAATAAATAGTGGGCAGAGTTAAAAAAAAATCTCATTGGAATTGAAATAAATGTGAGAAGGGTAGCTGGAAATCTACAGGAATCTAATAGGTTGGGGTTTAAGTCGGTTGAGTTTTAATTGTGGCACTTGATAAAAGCCAACAGATCCATTTATCGTAATTACTTGAGACCTGACGCAAGCCCACAATAGGGTAATTTGAAATGTTTTAGAGGGTTTAGAGTACATTGGTTTGTTTAACTGTAACGGTGCTTGAACCAGGGTCAGAACCTGGACTTTGTCTCTAGAGTATGGGCTCAAAAGATAACAACTGTTTTGGCACTCCAGAGAAGTCCAGGCCTTGCGATGTTTTAGACTCGCTGGGATCCAGGAGAAGGAATGGGCAGCACGTTTGCCTGACGAGGACTCTATGAACATGCTGGAGTGAGTGTCCTCCACCTGTACCTGTGCCTCCAGATGAATAATGAAGAAGTATTTTTTTAAGAAACTGGGGTAGCTTCCAGTGTCTTGCATTACAAGAAATAGGAAATCGTATTTAGGCCATGACTTCATTTATTACACTTGCTGTGTAAAGAAACTATTTGTTCTCTACTTTCATCAGTCAATAGCATTTAGTTGAAACACTTGATGTATCTGTTCTAATGGACTGCAGAAATAAAGCAGCCCAAATAAGTGAGGTTATCTTCAGGCTTAAGAAGCTGCAGTATGAGTTGTCTAGGAAAACAGCACATTACAGTTACAATTGCAAGTTCCTCAGTGGCTCTGGGAAGATTTGTCTCAAGTAACATGCCTGGGAATTTCCAGTGCTACCCACCAGATGTTTGCTGTAAAGGATCTAAGAGAAGAAAGCAAGGGGCACTCAAAGCAATAAACAACTGCACCTGCACTAAACCTGACTGGTTTCTGTTGTTAAATGCCTGGCTCCTTGACAGCATCTGGCTCTCACAGAGCCAGTAGGGGCTTTCAAATTGTTTTTCATATCTTCTCTGCGTAGCAAATAAATTAAAAAAAATATTACTTTATGATTATGTATTTTGATGCTCACATAGCTCTGAAAAAGAAACTTTTTTTCTTTGTTATGTAGCTTCCACCTGCTGCTGGTGCACATAGAATATAAAAAGTAAAACATCAGATGCATCCATTTTATCAGTGAGATTGTAATATCTTAAAATATGAAAGCTGCAATATTTTTAATGTTTGATGGGGTTTGACGTTTTTAATCTCTGGAAAATTATATGAAAAGAAAAACATATTAGCTAAAACATTAGCTGCTCCTTTGACTGACAATAGGTGGCATTTGCCATGGGACCAAGACCACCAGCACTGGCACCACTGTAGAACAGTGCCACAAACTAATGGACTTGGCACACAAGACACTTCACAAGATGCTGCTCCGTGGATGCGTTTCCCTTTCTTTCAGACAGATCCACTTTAGAACACAATTCATTTTTACTCTCAAAAGTCAGAAAAGATTCCCACCTGTTTCAGTAGTAGTGAAAATTAGGACCAAGGTTCAAGTCTTACCTTGCATTGATGCACAAGAGAAAGGAACAGCTGAAGGTGTTCACATCCTGCTCATAGTAACAAGAGCATAGTAAGAGAGGATTCAAGGACTTCTGCCAGAAACATGATTATCTACAGGGGTAGAGCATGAAGTTTGGTAGAAGCATGGATCACTTAGCTATCCAGGAATAAACATTTATTCCACTAGATAGGTATAGTATAGTCAAAGCTTTGTAAAGCAAGACATGATGCGCAGACAAGTTTTCTAACAGGTTTTAAAAGTTATTCTGGCACACGTCAAATAGATTCCTCATACTTCTTAGCTTCTGGCACTAGATGAGAATATATAGAGATATAGACTAGATATATAAAAGGCAATCTATTTCAATTTCTTGATAATTGTATAATAGATATTTAATACCAACCAGCAAAATTAAAACATGCTAGAACACTAAAGGGTACAAGTAGAAAGCTTTCAGAAAAAAAATATTGGATGTAAAAGAAACATAGACTTAAAAAAAAGAAACAGGCAAAAGTTTTGCTGCTGAATAAATTCCTTATTACACAGTTAGAAATCAGAGTGTAAAGGCATAAATTACTGCATTTTAAACTATCTGCACAGTAGTTTGTGTACAAATTCTCATTTTAGACTCCTAAACTCTTATTACATCTCCACTGGTACAAAAAGAATATTTAAATTAACTTAGAATATTTTTTAATAGTATAAACCAAGTAAAAGTTCATTTTCTGGTTAAGAGTCTTACCTAGAAACTTAGTAAAGAGAAAAAAAATGTTTCCTTAAGAATTGTAACAATCTGTAAACAAAGCCCTTGACACTCGTTCACCTACTAAATCCCAGCATACTATGAGTAGTGCTTGGCCACCTGTAGTCCTGCCCTCCATCTCCACAAGGCTAGGTGGTTTCTTTCACTTCCTGTCCTTCAACAAAGCATCCTTAGAGCCCACGGTCATGCTGCTGATTTCTAATTTCCAGTAACAGCAAAGTGATTCAGCCAAGCACACCATGTCTCTTCCTGTTTCCAAATCCCAGATCCTAGGGAAATGGTGGAGAACACCTCCCAACCTTATGTCCAGCACTTCCTTACCGACTTTCTACACTCCTTACACACAGCTGGTTCCTCAGGTGGACTGGAAGGACAAGTCTCTTCCTATATTTGTGAAGAACTTAACTCCTTCCAAAACCATACTTGTCTGAAAACAGACTGTTAAACAAAAGCTATCAGTTTTTTTAACAAAATCCAGCTGTTCTAATTGAAAGGAAAGAGGCATTAGCCTCCAGTCAGCAAACAATTCTGCACAGAACAACAGAAGATTCCATTTACTTCTCTAAAACATACCAAGAAACAAGCGCAAAATGTGCTATGCCAAACAACAGAATTTTACAGCACTAAGGCTGGCCAAGAGAATAGCCTACTAATACATCTTATAAAAGTTAGTTTCATTTGGCATGATTTCTTTCCCACTGGCTGCTGAGGACACAAAGTACTAAATCAGCGTTTGGCCTCATACAGAGGAGCCACAAGGGTACTCCATGTGGCACTGCTATCTAAAGACACGAGAGGCTCAAGCATTGCCAGCGTTCAGACACTGTTCACCCATTTCCTTTGTTCTACAACCTGTAACAAAAAGGATGAAGGTGGCACTATGACAGATCAGCACTACTTGAGGTTTTTCTTTTTAAAATTCAGCAACCATGAAAACAGCCTGTGCACAGGCAAAAATTTTATTTTTTTCTTTAATTGAGAGGTAGCAACAACATATATGAAGCATACCACATTTCTCTGTGTTCATCTTTACCATTATCTGACTAACAAAATAAATTTCTAAGTCTTTGTTTATTCCTGTTTATTTCAGCTATTAGCCACAAGATACACAAACTCAGTGCTGGATTCACCGACAGCCCATTTCATTTAGTGATGTATCACAGCTGCACAGTACAGACCATGCAGGCTCTTTCCTCTCCTAAACCATGTGTGGGCTGCCTTAGGAATTTGGGTCAGGTCCCATTTTTAGTCTCACTCTGCATGTACAATTCTGCTCAAATATACTTTCTTCCTGTTTTCTTCCCCTACCCTTCCTAAGAGTAAATAGTTTCTATTTTGTATCATCCCTCCTTTGTGGTCATTAACATGTTTAAACATACTTTGGAGAAAGAGCAGTGGAAACCATACCTGCGCAGGACACGAGCTGCCACTACAAAGAATTATGCACTGCCTAAGCATCACTTAAGCTTTAAAATAAGGCTTTATTTGCATGGATTGATTTCACCCTACTGAACAACACTTAAACGATATTTTTGTTAACAAGTAATTTCTCTAAACAAAGTTTCATTGTTCTCTTAATTTATAGGACAAAAGAAAACTGCAAGAAGAAATTACACAGAAACGTCTAAAAGTGGAAGAGGAAAAAATGAAGCACCAACATTTAAAGGTAAGTAAAGTGTTGGATTTATGTAACTAAGGATAGCCTCAAGTAACACAGCATGAATAAAGGTTTTGGATTTTGGAGTGCAAATCTTCATGCATTTAAGTCATGCTTTTACTGTCAAATTTTCACAGCTTTTTGGAGTCTTGCCAGGACTCCATTTGACTTTAATAAGCATCATTCTTTGAAAAAAATTACATTCCAGAGCTGGTGTTATTTGATCACTTTCATGGCATAAAATGAGATCATAACCAGGAATAACTCACAGATGAAAATTAAGCCTCACATGTCAGACTGGGTGTGTTCACTCCCTAATCCCACTACAGCAACCTTACTTGGTACAGGGTGCAGCACAACCATTAAGTCTAATTGCACTGTTTTCTAGAAAAAAAGCAGCCTATTTTTTTGGGGTGGGTTATAGGCTTTTTTCAGTTTGTTTAATGACTCTTTAATAAAATAATGCTGCTTCTTGATATATTATAAGAAAGAAAAAGAATAAATAATGCAAATATTTCCCTCAAATACAGCCTGGTAAACTCAGGATTGCAAATTCCAAGTTACTAAGAAACTAAAAGACACATCTCTGCAGAGACTTGAAATTGCAGTGATTTCTACCCAACACCACTATTCTTTAAACATCTGTTGCAGTTTGGCAGTACGTGTCATGTAGGGAGATAAGACAAAATCTGTGCTTCTAGAAATATGCAAGTCTTGGTGTTTTACATACCCTTTTCATTATGTGAGCAGATAAACAGTTTCAAGAAGATATGTTGAATCTAACACCAGAAGCGTGGCACATCTCCTCCAGGAAAAGCGAGAGAAGCATATTTAAAACAGACTCCTCTTCAAAACAGACACCAGATCCTGGGTTTCATCCACCCTCTTCTTTTGTGTCAAGCCAAAAAAAAAATGAGAAACTATGATAAACTATTTCACTAGTGGGCCAGGAGAGCTAACACAAAAGTCACCCATGCTCAGGTTTTATTTTTATTTTACTCCAAGGACAGGCTTGACCAACTGTGTAACATCTTATTTAAAAGGAAGAGGAATATCTTTTCCAAGTCCTGTAACTATTGAGCAGCAAACATGTGACTATCTTCACCTTAGTACATGGTTACATGGAGTACTGAAAGTTATGTTTCAAGTTTCCACGTCTATAAATTCAGAATGACTCTTTTGCCCTTCTTTATAGAAGGATAAACTGATCTGTTCTAGACAACCAGCTAATCCTCACTGCCACTGTGTGCAGACAGAGCCTTAGGGCAGTTTCCTTACAGATTTAGTACATTTGTAGACAAAATTAATAGGTATAATGGAGCTTTAAAAGTTAAGAAAGCAAAAACCCACCTTGCACTTATTCTGAGGAAGTTTTATGGAGTTTTTACAGAGGCTAAAATGCTCCTGGAAAAATGCTACCAAAATAGTTTTCCTCTGGAAGAGAACAGAGAATATGATTCCTTTACCTGTCCCATGAAAAATCATTCAGTAGAGTTTTTAAATGAAAATCAGTGGTATTGCATAAACAAAGTGAATCACAGATCTATAGAGAAAATTATTCACTTGGCAAAGAAGGATCAAGCATACATTTAAATATATATATATATGTATAAGGTGTATAAACACATACATATCACTAGCTATTTGGAACACCCAAAATGTAATTTACTTTTTACAACTAAATAATAAGACAGGTACCCAATATCAAATGCAACATTACTGCTGAACATCCTCTGCTTGATGCCCTAGAGGTTTTGTCCTTTAATGAACATTTATGCTTCAGACTAATCTAGGTATTTCAGTGGAGTAAAACAACGAAAGGATCTAGTACATAAATTGCTTTAAAACATATTTAGACTTTTAAAACATTAGGACACTCTGGTAAATTTTATAGAAGAATCATTTCCCTAGTGACTGATTTCACTCATTTACACTCTTACCAATTGTTCACAGTGAAATCTAGAGCTCTATGACCTACTGAACATAACTCACACCTGTCCCCTAGGTTAGTAAATCTCACTGTCATATGGATGTTCCTGTTAGCTGGATATCACTGTCCTGTTCCTCATTTTGTCCTTCATTCCTATTTATAACCCTTAGCAACAGGTTTATTAAAAGGCTGTTGTTTTGTCTGGGGGGAGGGGTTGGAGCTTTTTTTTTAGTGTTTTTGTTTGTTGTGTTTTTTTTAAAAAAAAAAAAAAAACAACTTCCTTTTTGTAAGTAGGAATCTCTGTCCTGCCTTCCCAATGACTCTGTTTGCTATCCCCAAGCAAACTTCTTACTAGAAAGACGGGTATGAGGCATCATAACAGATCTTAGTTACCTGGTAGAATTATAATGGAGAAGAAATATATACCCCTTACATGTGCACTTCTGCCACATGAGGTAGAGGGCATTCAAGCAAATACATCTGTGTGGATAGGGCTGCACAGAACTGCAAGGGGCAATGGGGGCTGCTAGTGAGGGTACGGGGCAAATTTCATCAAGTAATTCTAGATGCACCAGCAACTAATTCTTCCTTCTACCTGGAATCCTTCTCACTGAGGCAAAAAGAGAAAGGACCAGACAGAGTTGCTTGAAATGCAGTCAACACTGATTTGCATGTACTTTCCATGGGCTTTTATAGTTTAGCTTATTAAGTTTCTGGCTTCTGACAATGCCTGAACTCCATCAGTGCTCCCCTGTAGGTGCTAGTCACACACTTTCTTGTTCCAGCAGTTAACAGTGTTGAACTACATTTTCTGTGAAAAACTGAAAACGACTTAGGCCTTCCCAAAAATGCCACAAGGTGAACTGCCACAGCCCTGTGAGAGCAAGACCCACAACCTCAAAACGGCCTTGCCTTCCAATGAAGGATGAATCTTCCAGTGCTAGTCCAGCCTTGTTAAGAACTACAGTGGAGTCGTACCTGGAGCACACATCGTAAATTATTCACAGAATTTGCAGAATATTGTCACGCTACTCCCAATGTGACCATGAACTACAAAAATAAAATTATTCCTTTCATTTAAGTGGTCAGCACTCCAGCCATTCCCAGAGTCTTACCACATCACAATGTATAAGTATCCCTTTCCCTTAACATACTGAGCCTAATGCAAAATGAAAGTGCTTTTATGTCAGTGCTATAACACATGCATGACCCAGTACTGAGATAGAGACATTTTGCCATGGAAGGAAATGCCAGACAGCAGAAAGAACCTGGCAGCCCTAAAGCAGCTACCCCTGCACTCGTTGGTGCCACTGCCTGGATGGAGCAGACTTGAAAACATCTTTTATTCAAAGGCTGTTTCCAAATACACAATGTGTCATTCTTTTAAAAATGGCTAATTAAATGAAAAAGGTTACATGGCATTCAGTTGGGAGCAGCAGCAAACTACTCTAGAAAAATGCAAAAATAACACTATTGTATTATGCTTGTATTTGGGGAGTTTGTTTTCTTGGGCCTAACCCTATACATACACAAAGCTTTTGTTGATTTCAACAGATGTTATCAGTTTCTGAGGTCTACAGTAGCAGCCCTGCTGTAAATCTCACAAGGAACTATAGATTTATTTTTGGAGATAGCAATGCTAGACTAATTCAGTTCCATCCAGGATCAAAATCTCACTTTCTAGGAGCCCTACTTATCATTAAAATCTAAATAGCTAAATTGAAAGGGAATTAATAACTATGTTCCCTCCAGCTTGAGAACACAGTATTTTGTGGTCAATAGGAGTTGTGCCAACATCTACCAGACCACATAGAACTATTCTATTAAAATCTGCATTTATTTAATTAGAGCCTAAGACACAACTACTAACAAGTGCTGCCAAGTGATTCTACAGAGAGAGTCAAGGCTCAGGATTGTCTGGAGTAGCCCTTATTTCCCACAGATTTCCTAGGATCCAGTGTTGAGAGAGAGAAAGAAAGAGAGAGAATACTGTCCTGAGGGACTAAGGCAACTGTAAACATTGCTCTTACATCCCACAGGTAAAAAAACAAATAAAAAAAAAAGCACCACAAAGTGCTACAGACTTCTCAACAAGCCTGTTCCAGACAGACTTTCTATGACATCATACATGTCACACATCAAACAACTGCAAAACTGCTTTTAAATGCAACCAGATCCAACATACCTGTTCCTCTGCCAACTGAACCCCAGTAATAACCTCATGTAAAGTACACAATAAACAGAAAAGAGTAGGAAGCAACAGTTTAAGTGACTCAACACAGGATGCAGGCAGGGATTCCAACAGCCACTGCAAGCAGCACTGAGGTTAATGTAGCCTTCTTTACCAGAGCTGGCACAGCTCTGCCTCAAAGCAGCAGTAGTCAAAATTCAATTTAATCAGGTTGTCTTATGCCAAATAGAGCACAAGACTGTGGATTGGGTCTCTGGCATCAAGACAAATACAGTAAATGGTTGAATACCCTAACTTTAGGGTTCGCTTACTTGTCTGTTTTTCCCCTCCAGAAAAAGGCCTTGCGAGAAAAATGGCTCTTGGATGGCCTAAGTTCTATGACTCCAAAAGAGCAAGAAGAAATGCAAAAGCAGAATCAGGAGGACCAACAACGGACTCATGAGTTGGAACAAGACATTTTCAGGTAGGGTAGTACCCCTGCCCTTGGGTCTGGGTTAAAATGGTCTCTTCTGAAGAGTCCCTTATTTTGTAAAGGATTAAAACTTCAGCAAGGGCTAAACATATCCAGTTTACACAGAGTAAAGCAAACTTTGTTATGTTTTCTAGACAGCTAAAATTATAGAATACACAATGCAAGCTTCCATACTGTGAATTTTATCAACAGTACAATAAATATATTGCAGAGTATTTGTTTCTCTAATTCCAGATATCCCTTCCATGCTGTATTCAATAGACATAAGCCACAATATATGGGTTTTGCTCTGAGATAGCAATTGTTGAATCAGAACTTAAAAACAACAGTAGATAGATTTAAAAATTCATCAATTTTACTAGGTCCTGCACAGCCTTTAGTACCTGGCTTTCACCATAACACAGCACTTCACAACAGCACAGGCTGCTTAGCCCCAGTAATATCACTTGCTTTATTTTCACTTTTCATGCTGTTTTGTATTCAGTTTATTCCCAGAAGCCTGCTACAGCAAAGGTCTTTTCCTACCTTTCATTAGAGATGTTCCTACAAATCTCATTGCCCAGTGCCTCCCTATCCCATAGGGCTAACATTAAACTGCAAAGTCTCACAAATGACTCCTTTATTTACTAGGAACATGATTCTAGTTTGATTGATAACCACAGTTGTAGAGTCTTTTGGTACTGTTTTTGCAGTAATTGTCCTGAATTTGTCATCAGCTCAGTGGCTTTAATTTTTATTGACTTAGATATCAAAACTGAACACATATAGTGGGTTTTATTTTTCTGAGTATAGCCATTAAAACTTTTTTTAAGATTACTAGAACTTATCACTATTACAAATAGTGAAACAGTAATTCAATCAGAGTTTCAAACCTGAAAAACACCTTTAATTAATGTATGAAAATTAGCATCAAAGGAATATTCCCTCTGCTTGAGACCTATAGACCCAAAACTTAACAAGTGGTTATAAGTTTTAAAGATTAGCTTTCAAAAAAGATGCCCATAGGAATTTGAAAGATTTTTAAATATATTTGTGCTTTAAGGAAGGAGAAATCAAAGAGCCAAACCCATCATTGGTCCCCAGTTGCTTTCTTAAACAGGGAATTGTGTGTGTGTGTGTTTGTTGAGGTTTTCTGTTTGTTTTGTTAGTATTGGTGGGTTTTTAATTTCTATTTTTGTGCCTGCTTTTAGCAGAAATGTAGGTAGGTATGAATCCTTTTCCTGCATAGTTCCAAATTCAGCTAATTACAAGCACAAGCAATGTTTGTATATCTAGGTGGCTGATCATGTGACCATAAACCAGCAATTTAAATGCTAAGGAAAATTAAGTAAGTTTACTTGCAACTGTAAGCACTGCAGTGGAAAAAAACTCCAATAAATGTTTGCTTGCAGTTGCTGGGCATTCTCCTCTTATTAAAAACATTCTTCTTTTCCCAAGAATATAAGGCTATTTGTTTTATTACGCTTGTTCTTTAATAAAACCTGTGAATGATTATTCTTATTTTTTTTATATGCTGCTCTTTCACAGCAATTAATTTTTTCATGGCAAACTAAGCATTTTCACAGCTATTTGTTAATACCAGTGTTACCAACCAACTTTCCCTTTCTCTGACCCTTTCCTGGGAAGTTCCAAGAAATTGCTTCCTCCTTAAAATTATTCCTTTTTCTTAACATAGATATGAAATGATGATTAAGTGACAAGGACAGTATAACACCAAATGACATGCTGTCTTCACTCTAACACAAGTATAACACATCCTAGAAAAGAAAATCAATACAGAAATGCTCCCTATTACATTCCTGAGCCACCCTGGTTTTAATTCACCATTGGTGAAGTTCTAAAGACACTTTAGATGTTTGTAAGGCCTTGATATCAAAAGAAATATTTTCATTACTGATATATTTACTTTCCTTAGAAAACAATATATACACACCTTAGCCTTTGGCAGCTTTTATCTTCACAATACACAGAGGACTCGGACAAGGACATTTGATTTTACAGATGGAGAATGGAAGCAGAAGAGCATACTTGGAGTTGTGTGGGAACTTTCCTCTGAATTAGGAATTTACACAGGTTTACTCACATCAAGCATTTTCTGCTATAAATATTTCCTACCATTCCTCAACAGCTGTCTAACAAAGGCCTCTAGAAAAACATCCATGTTGCCTTCCAAATAGCATTACATTTTGCTTATACATACCCAGGACAGTTTCAAACCAGCCAGTAGCAATACAGAAACCTAGTAATACAGAGTTCAGTGTGAACAAAGTCCACTAAAAAAACCCATAAAATATGCACTATTCAGTACTTGCACAGGGCCTTTGCTATGCCATAGATATCACCCAAGCAAACAAAAGCTTGCTTGACCTTTGACCTATCCTGTAAATCAAAGATTGCTGACCTGATCATGTTGACCTGTTATACAGTAAAAGTAACAAATTTTGAGAGGCTCAGTAAAATTTTTTCTTTTAAGCATCTGACAATTGAAATTCCCTTGATTCAGATACATTCTGTCTCCTGTGACATACAACCCCCACATGGGTTTTATCTTCAGTTAAAAAAAATCTGAATCACTTTAAAGACTTTTTGAATACCCAATTCAGTCTTTGTTTCTTTCTGCTGAGAGGACAATTGCAATTGCAGAGAGATTTACAGTAGTGTCACGATCCTTCCCATCACCCTCCTAAACGGGACCTCTGTTTTGAAACACACTTTACTCCAGTGTCAAGTTGAGCTAGTGTATGTCTGCTAATCAGTTCAGATTTGAGTATTTTTTGATAAAAGGGAGAGTTCCATTCCCTGTAACAGTGACAAAACAGTGAACAGCAAGTGTCCTGAACTACTTTGCAGACAAATGGCTGAATGCTTTGGTTGCAGACAAAAAAAAAAATTGCATTTACATTATTAGTTCTATTAACCCTCTTTACATGTTAGAAGCTTCAGTGAGCAAGTGAACACATCCTGATCAGGGTACAAGCTGAGTGAAGAACTAGGAGTCCTGTTTTCTTGTTTAATCTTCAGCTGGTAACATTCTTGATGGAATTAGTTGCTAAACAACATACTTAAAAATGCAAAACAACTAAAGTTTATTCAATTGTTTGTAATGTGATACGTGAAGGCGGACTAAGGCTATACTCCAGAGCTGCAAAAGCATTTGACTCACCTCAGAACATGTGAAGACTTGCTTAACTGCCTTTTCCTCTTAGTCAGGAATTCTTCAGGGTGGTATCCTCCTATCTGCTTTTCATTCTTAAGCCCTTTTTTTTTCCTGGGGTGGCAGTGGTGCCAATCCCGGCAGATCAGCTGGTGGCCAGCAGCAGCCAAGAAAAATCCATAGATTTTCTTAATTCAGCTACTACTTTGGCAGAGAAATCTTCCATTTAGTGTCTTGGCTTCTAAGGTTTCCTCTTTCATCCACTTATTTTTCCCTCTCAGATAAGCACTACTCCAGAGAAAGAAAATATTCAAAGGATTGATTTAATACAGTAGCTATATCATACTTCCATTTCTTTACAAAAACCAGAAGCCCTGTCAAAAAATCATTTCTTAAATTGCTCATGTAGCTGCTACACCCTTTCAAGACAAATACAAACTGTGATACAACTTCATAAAGATATCATTGATTCAGAAGTTTCTATGTGAGAGCATATATAAACTTAAATACTTTTCTTGATCACCCAACTAAACATATGCAGTTTATAATCTTTGATTTATTTGCGGTTGTGTTTTCTCTCTCTCCCCACTTTCTCTCTTTTTAATATCTCCAAGATTTTTCCTCCTCTTCTTTCACCTGTGTGTCTTCACGTGTTTCGAACCAAGAGTAAAATAAACTCAGTATAAGTTAATGATTTTTCAGTTCATTATGCTTATGTGCATTTTTCATTATTAATTTTCACATTATGATAAAATTTCAATCAAGTCTCATCTAAAAATACATTTCAATATATTAAATGAAGACTGTTCTGTAAGAAGTGCAGAAATATGGTACACAGTCATTACATTATTTTATGGCTGTCCAAGTATATTCATCCCCCTCATTATACAATTTTTAAGTTTTCGCACTATAATCAGTACCTTTGATCAGGGTTCTAAGGCCATCTTGCAGAGCTCAGGTCTGAAGTGTTGGTAGCTTTTACTTTTTTTTTTTTTAGCTTTTACTTTCATCCTGAATTTTTATTCACATCTCAATTCTAGGATCTGTGATACCAAAAAAGATGTTTTCATTAACAGATGAAAGTCCATGTAGTACTCTATTAGTGTAGCTCTACTTATCTGAGTTTAAATGGGGCAAGAGTCATAATATTAATTCAGATTCCTCAAACAGTCACACAGAAGGAAACAAATAATGCCTATCTGCTGGCCTGCATTCAGCTCTTCCAGTCTGCTTACTTTAAAAGGGATGACAGACTTTTATTATTAATGTTGAGTGTGGTGTAATATTGTGAATCCTGGCACATAGTAAAGAATAAGTCAAAATACAACACATTTTTTTCCCCGTCAGGGTTATAGGCCAATATTTCTATTACCCTATTTGTAACTGTGTCTCAGATCATCTAATTGTAACTATTCTGACTGATCTCAGCAACTAGTGATACCAGTTGCAGCTAACTTAAGTCTACAGTCATCGATTTCTGACATGGATTCAAAAGCAAGGCATGTTTCACTCAAATGTGGAAGGTTTTGAAATTTTCTTTTTATTTCTTTAAGGTTTTTTTCTTAATCATTGCACTCAGCTTTAACATGTAAGAAACATACAATATAGACTTATGAATCTGTGATAGCTTTTAACCAATACAAGCCTACAGCAAGTGTCAGTGGCCCAAAAGAAATTCTGACTGCTGAGCCTCAATCTTCCTTTTACATAACAATAATTAGCCTAGCAACCAAGATTAAACTGGCAAAATAGTTCTGGTTTACACTGCTAAAATCTGACAGAGAATATCCAGATTGTATATTTGATATCCCTAAGAGGTAGGCTTATAGCTCTCAGACTAGACCTGGGTACAAACAAGGCTCCTCCTCTAACAAAAAGCCTCTCAAAAAATCGTTCCTTAGTGTTGGAAATCTCACTCAACTGCAATCTTAGAAAGGGAATGCTATTAGCATTTGATGCAAAATGTATCACACCTATGTGAACTACCCAGTTTTCTCTTGCCAATTCCCTTGTGAGGATATTGCTTGAGTTAACAGTGCAAACATGACCCTTCCCAGCTGCCTATCCTAGGTGTACTGTACCAGTGTGCATTACATGGTTGCCATGCTGCTGAAAAGAAATGCTCCACAGAAATGTGATTCCAGCAGTTTTCCCAGAGAAATAAGAACACAAAATGCCAATGAGTGACTAAGGACACATGAATGTCAGTAAAAGCCTTAGTTCACAGTGCCAAAGAGAAGCCCTTAAAACTTTCTAGTGCTTTTAAATCTGTGGCTACACAAGCTCTGGACTAGACTATTATGAATGCTACAAATAACATCACATGAGCATATCTTGCATTTTTAATCAAGATTCTTCCCCTGAAGAATCAACCTTCAGGCTGTCAGTCAAGCACTGTAACACCTATTTTATCAAAGCAAAGAATTTTGTAATTCCAGAACCCACATTCACACATGTAGAACTGTGGAAAACTATCTTAGCATCTTGGATCTGAACACAGACAGACACACCCTCAGAAAGCCCCTGCATGATCCTGAGTGTTTGCAAGGTCTTCATTCTCAATCCCATACAGACTGGAAAACAATAGTTTAGTCTTTTGAGCAGGTTTCTTCCATTTCAAAATTCACACCATTATGAAGTTATTACTTCTTAAAAGTAGTGTGAAAGCACATTGCTGTTATTATTTATAGCTGTATTAATTTTCATAATAGAAAGTTAGTTAAGAGTAGTTTTATCTACATGTACTTGCAAATACCATTATTATTTTACCAAAACATGATATCTGTTCTACATCCCAGAAATACACGTGCAATTTGATTTCCATTGATAGACATGGTTCTCCTGAAATTGTAGCTTCTAATTATAGACTGACTGGAACTTTTCTCAGGGGGGGATCCTCCAGAATATGGTTTGGCTCCAAAAAATAAAATACTATGAGGTGATATACTGTAGCCCTTTAAGTACTACTGGGTACAAGAACATTCTCCTGACTCTCTTTTGCAACAAAAGAATTTGCTTCTTTTCATAATCTGTACCAGTATACATGCCAAAATCATAACTCCAGTGTCCGTATACTAGATTCCTACATCTTAGTTACAACAGAAAAATCACATTTCTTGAGACAATGTAGAAAATTTGCTTAGAAATGAAGAAATCATGTGCAGGGCCTATATTCCTTATCTATTCCTTCCCTAAACAAGATAATTGCAGTCACTGTTTTCAAAGTAGGCTCAGAAGTAATCTATGGCAGGTTTTGTTTGTTGTTTTGTTGGGGTTTTTTAATGAAAATACTATTTCACACTTATTTCCGAATGCATGTGAAATTGTAAGCTGACGTCATATTAGAGCAAAATTTTTCAGGGTAAGTAAAGCCAGCTTTACTGATGTCCATATTCACAATGTATCAACTCTGCAGTGGCTGTTCTCTGTTTGGTATTAAATCAAATGCAATTGTGATTGCAGACTGGAGAAGGAAATTGAGGCTCTGGAAAGACAGGAAATGGAAGTCTCAGCTAAGGAAGAAGCGATCTTAAAGAAACTGAAGTCTGTTGAGAAAACAACAGAAGACATAATAAAGGTTAGTTCCAAATTATTCCAGAAATAGAGTTTATTACTCATTCATCATCATAACCGGGGAAAGGGGAACTAGCTGGATCCCATGAGTGGTCATAAGCTTTTGTCTAAAATGACAGCAGTCACAAGAGGGGCCAAGATATTCTGTTGTTTAAGTGCCCAGATGTCTCAATTTGCTTGTTTACAGGGGTGGGGAAGCAATTCCTATCATTACTCATCTATAGCACATTGCCAAAAAATAGCACTGCCACTGACACCAACCAGCAACTTTGCATCTCGGCCACAGACAGACATAACAGGTACAGACTAAGTACAGACACAGGTGTTTTCATACTCCTTCAGGTGATGTGCCCAGCTAAACTGCATCATGCTTTCCCCTAAGCCCCTGAGAGGTTGTGATGAGACAAAACTTAATGCTATTAGTCATGAGTCTTTGTCAAAAGATCATTTTAGTATTTTAAAATCATCCTAAATCATCTCAAAAAAATATAGTGATGAAACTAAACTTCAGTTCTCCAGTTGTTCTTGTATACACACATATACACACACTCTCTAAAGATACTCAGGGAGATAAGTAAAACTGGAAGGCCAAAGTGTAACCTTTGAAAAATCTTTGAAGCCAACCAGGTTGAGCCACAGTGGGAGGCTAAGTTACTGTTTAACACTTCATAATATTTTGTCCTTCCCTGTGTGACCTGGACTCATATTGGCAAAAAAGACCACAGAAATTTCACTTTCTCCCTTGCCATGCTCCAACTGAGCATGTTTCACTTTTAGCCCCTTCTCTGTATGAAGCTGTGCACTCAAAAGGGTAAAACTATCAGGGAAGCCTAAGCACTGTCTAATTACACCTTAAAACTAATTATCGCATTTATTTTTAACGGTTCTCTTTCCCACCTAGTCTGTGAAGACTGAAAAAGCAGGATTTGAAAAAGGTACGTTTAGTTAAAAGAATATTTTTTCAAAGGTTCTTGCAGAAGTCAGTTAAAACATACTAATGCTATATGGATCTGTGGATGTTCTTTACTCAGAGTCAGCAGACTACATCTATGCCAGCATACCTGACCTTCCCAAGCACTTCAGGCCTTCTGCACTGAGAAGTACAGCACATGCTGCCACTGATGATGAAGAAAAGAGAAAAGGTACTGCCTACTAGTAACTAGGTGTCAATATGTGCAAAAACTTCTTGAATCTAATACACCTTAAGCAAAGAGTAAACATTACAGATATGAGACACTGCTGTTCTCATTTAAGCTGTGTTACCGGTTAGGTCATCAAAACTGAGAGGTGAGACACAGATATGTGCCACTGAGAGTAAGTCTTTTCACCACTGACCCTTCTTTCCAGCACTTCATTCCTTTGCCTGGCCAAATTTTAAGTGCATCTTCCCTTCATATCATACATTTCACATTTTCTACCCACACTTACAGCTGTTGGGCAGCCAGCAGGAGCCTGGTTATTTCCCAACTACCACAAAAGCCTCCTAAGCTTCAGAGTGCCCAAGACTCTTTAGCATCACAGCACATTGATCCCTTTCAGCTGTTATTGCTCAGCACAACACCAGGGGCAAGGTTAAATCTGGATTTCTCAGTCTATCATGTAATGAAAACTGGCTCCTCAGCAGTTGATTTTTCCTCACAGAGTTAGATCCAAATGAAAGTATTTTTTTTCCAGAGGATGACAGGGGACATTCAGAATGAGAATCCAATATACTGGTTGTGGATGTGATAATATCAAGTATTTGATAATTCATTCCAATAGTCATTCTCTATCACTGTCAGAACTCTTCTATATTTCTTGTAGCTGCTGCATTATCAGTTTCAGCACTTGTTTCTTTCAACAGCATTGTTTGCCATGGAAATTAAAGTTGAAAAAGACATGAAGACAGGAGAAAACACAGTGTTATCAACAATACCTCTTCCATCAAAGGAGTTTAAAGAGACAGGAATTAAAGTCTACGATGATGGTAGGAAGTCAGTCTATGCTGTGTCTTCAAATGGCAGCACAACACAAAATGGCATGGATGAACTTGCTCCTGTTGAAGTGGAGGACCTGCTACGGCAGGCAACTGAAAAAAATTCCCAGTCTCCCACAGAGTATCATGAGCCTGTGTTTGCGAACAAATTTTGCAGGCCAGTTACTCCTCAGAAAGACAAATTAGTCCCTGGACCAAAATGGGAAGGCACTGACAGAAGAGAGATGAACGGATTCAGCAATCAGACAGAACTCCCCTCCAAAACAGAGCCCTTTATGCAACAAAATAAAGAGAATGGGCTTGATCTGCCAAAGGTAATACAGCCAAAGTCTCCCTCTCCGGTAATTTCCCATTCAGAGAAGAAAGTGCACACTGATACTGAGAACAGGATGATTCATAATGAAGAAAGAAAAGCTGGACATGAGGAATTAAAACCTTACCAGAACATAAGAGAAAGAAATAATGAGACAAGGCTTTTAAGTCCCCGCCATCTTAGTGAAACATCCCCTGCACCTCAGGAGGAGGAAGATGTTCGATACAACATTGTCCAAGCTGTGCCATGTTATGTGGACGATTCTGAGCCAGTAACAATGGTTTTCATGGGTTATCAGCGCATTGATGATGACGATGCAGAAGCAGACCAAAAGCTGTCACGATATGATGGGGTTATCCGTGCAGAATTGGTTATCATTGATGATGATGATGAAGATGACAGCAAATCTGAGAAACCAGCATATCATCCCATAGGCCACTACAGTCAGGTTTATCAGCCACCAGGCAGGAAAATCACAGAAGCCCCACAGACAAACCCCGTGAGCAGTCTGGGCACAAGCCTGAACAAGGCACCCCACAAAAATTCCATCTCCCTACAAGAACAAGAGGAATGCTTAAGCTCGCCAACACACCATGCTCGTCTTCATGGCCAGGTGCCTGGAGACGGTACAGAAGATCCCTCACTAACAGGTAACAGAAAAGGAAAATCATGTCACTGCTGTTTGCTCATGTAGCAAACTGATATTGCTCTTATCTGCTGGCAACTGTTTCACTTAGTATATTATTTGGATTGTTTCACAGACTAATATGCTACTAATAATCATTTCTTTGCTCTTATTTGTTAAGAAATGCCAATCTACATTTTGGAACTCTTGAATTATTTTGTCTTTAGTAATGCACTAGCTACCATACCAAAATTTGGAAAATAAAGTATCTCAGAAAAGCCATTTCTGTAACCTTCCAAGATTAAAAGTGGTTCTCTTTAAAGTTCCATTAATGCTACCTCAATTAGCAGAATTCATTCTCATTTCTACCAGGTAACTAACATCATTGTTACTTATCGCTTCCTCCTCACTGGAATGTTTCCGTGCCTGTCTGCATCCCAACTACTTCCTAGATCATCCAAATTGCTCTTTAAATCAGAAAGACAGCTTAATAACCAGCTTTACCTTGTATTTTTCCAAAATCAGCATTGCCAACATTGTCTTGACAGTGTTTATGCAAATTTTAACCTTTTTTCATTAACCTGAGTTTGATATTTTTATAACTTCATAAAGAGAATGAAACAGTTTTCATCACTACATGTGGTTAGTCCAATATCCATAGTATTATTTTTGAATACTTTTTATATTCTATTAATACAAAAGATATCTATTTCTTTCTATAAAGTTTTTATTATAAAAGTTAAAAGAGCAATAGCAAAAACTTCCAGAATCATGGAAAGCTCTTCTTATTATTAAACTGCATTTAAGTATACTTACAGAGCAGTAGATTTCAGACAGTAGTTACATCCCACATCAAGGAAAGAAAGAATACTGTGCTTGAATTACGGGAAGATCAGGGATCTTGATCCCACATGCTCTCCCTCCAGACTATATTTCTGCAATTTGGCAACAGAGGTGTAAGGTTGGGCCCTGCCTAAAGCTGTATTAACAGCCCAGCAATTCTTTACACTACAGGTGAAGCCAAGAGAGAGGGTGATCATTGGATCATGTGAGGAGTTTTGAGTATTTTTGCATCAGTAGGCACTGATTGTTCAGTAAACAATGCTCTCAGCTTATCGAAGTATCAACCTCATGGAGTCACATACTCAACAGCTTGAAATACTCCAGCAGTGCTGCCCAGCCTTTCTGATCAATAAGGTCACTGCACCTTTTTATCACTTGATAGACCTTTCCTTCTCTCAAGCACCAATCCTGCCATCTGCATATTTCCCTGTATTCTCCTGTACCAAGGGCTGCTGCCAGCAGCTCTTATGCCAGCAAGTGAAGCCAGTACAGGCAAGATAAACCCCTCCAGCAGCTGCTCCAGCCCATTATAATTTGGGGATAGCATATATATATAGGCAGACAGAGAAGTGACCCACCAGCAGGTTGCTACTGAACCATTTTTTCATCCCACAGCCTGCTGAGTGGGTGCTCCTGAACAGACCCTGAGAAAGAATTTTTCAAGTAGTAACCATAAAATCGCAGTACCATTCAGGTGGGCCATATACAGACCATGAGATGTTAGTTGAACACCTCTATCTGTAGCCATCTCTGCTTATTTTTGTCTCCCAAGAGAAGCATCTGAAACTTCTACATTTTGCCCTGCCACTTGAACGCTTCCCAAACAATCTGGGTTCTCTTTTGAGGTTAATGGAAAACCAACACTGACTTTCAGGAAAAGGGGCTAAGTGTAAATCCAGCAAAGACATTTGATAATCTTATGTAAATTTGTATTGGGTCTCATTCATTTTCTTATAACTATTTCAACCACCAATAAGAAAGTAGCCAATTAGGAAAAAATTATCCCAACTAAATTAAAAGCAGTTGGGCAACTGCCTCAAAAATTCTCCCAGTCAGCACTGCCTCCAAGAGAGTGTCTTAATGCCTAGTACAATTTGGAACTAGGCCATTTTCTTCTTTACCCCTCCACCTTTTTATTGCCACTCCCTAGGACATTTTTGATCAGAGGAAAAAGCCAGGAAGTGACTCAATTTTTCCCAAGCAGTCCCATAATCCTACTGAGACTTCTAAAAGGGAAACAAAACCAGGAAAGCCTCTCAGTCTAAAACAATGTATTACACAGAGCTGTTTCTTAGAGAAATGAATTGTTTTCAAAGCTGATGTCCAGCCTAGCAGGTTTACCCTAAACATCACCAGTGAAAAGAGATGTCAAAATTATTTTTGGTAACTCATCACTTGTTACTAAAACAACGAACTGTACAACAGAAAAAAAAATCCTCTCTGAAATTAGAGCTTTGGGAGGCAAATGCAGCATTTAAGCATCAAACAAGCACTGAGAACTCTCTGAAAGAGAATGGAAAGCAAGGAAGCACAGGACACACAAGGAAGATGGTCCCTTATGTAACAATCTTGCTTTGGGAAAGAAATGCACCTTTAGAGCAAGTTACTGAAAACATTAGGGATGGCCAAGGACAACTAGGAGGTAGAGAAATTGTTCCATGTGCCAATCTGTATAGAGAAATATCAGACTAAATCAGGAGCTTTTGGCATGCCCCCAAACTTACAAAGATGTAGGACATACCTCTTTCCATATAGGAACAATTTTCCTTTCACCCTAAGCTTGGTGGGGGACCAATATCTCAAAGTATGTGCCCTCAGAAAAACCATACAGAGAGAAGGATGACAATGCTATAATTAGGACACCAGTGTTTTGCATTAGTAGAGCTTATTTTCTTCTTTAAATTTCAGGCAAATTAATTCAAGTGCAAATGTTTTGAAGATTCAATACTCATTAGGGAAATAAAGAGTCCTTGGGGGGAACAAAGGCTAGACAGAGCAAAATGAATAAGGAAATGGAAAACAAAAGCTGAATAAGCAGCAAAACCTACTGACAGTGTGGAACAGGCTCTCATGGGCACAAAGGCCCAAGGCTTTTGGCAGTCTAGATGAGCTATTCTGTTTCCTTACCACTGGAACCTTTGCAACCTTCAAACAACACAATGGAGACAGCTCCATTTGCATTGAAGAAAGTAACATACAAAAATCCTTTTTAATGAAGACTCATGCATGCCATCTGTGCCTGTAATATATAGAGTAAGACAAAAACAGACCAGGACCAGGACTTGAATCCCTTAGAATTCCTCAGCCTGCAAGCAGTACACAGTCTTACAGGGCCTTTGTAAGAGCTAAGGTTAACATCACTGGCCCTATGATATAAAGTTACACTCAGTTGCTTCTATGATTTGCAACAACTTCAGCATTCAAAACATAACTCAAGCTGGACATTTGCTGACATGTATAAATCAAGCAAACAGCTGCTTTGACCCCCTGTCTCAGTACAGAGACATATGCAGGATGAAGGAACGAGACAGGCTATTTTGGGTGACTCTTCAAACTAACAGGTCAGAGGACTGGAGATTATTCCCACTGCATTCTCAGCTCAACTGTGTGCTGGGGGGGAGGTTCTTACATATCAAACAACAGCATTATATTGCTGTTCTAAAAATAACCTTAAATCATTTGCCCTGCACTGTCACTTTCAAATTAACCCACATTATACCCAGCTGCAGGCAGTAGCCATGCTAATGTTTATACAGATACTGTTACTCCATCAGATGAAATCAGGAATATGACTAACCTCCACTCTGACTCAACACCAGGAGAAAAGACAAATATTCTATGAACATCAAGAGAAAAGGAAAAAGCTTCCAAACAGTTACAGCTCCCACTGAGGAGTTTAGTTTAAACAAAGAGTTTGTTTAATTATTCATGCATCCTTTTAATCTGTCAGCATTCAGCCAAGGACAATACCATTTGTGTTCAATGTGTTAGTGAAGGTAACAGACAAACAGAAGATAGCTGCACTAATTTTCAAATAGCGATAATGGAGTAATTGCTTAATATACTTGCTTTATTGCAAAATTACCAGAACTAACACCTTCTACTGATTTCTTTCTATAATACTAAAACAATGCTTATTCTGCTGGATTAACCACCGGAGGTATGTGTATTCTTCATTTTTCTAAACTGGGAGATTTTCTTCTTTTTCCTTCAGAAATAGAAAGAAAGTCTTAAAATGTAATGACTTTGGTTTTTCTTTTTCAGCTCTGAGGATGAGAATGGCAAAGCTGGGGAAAAAGGTGATTTAACAGCTGTAGTGACATGGAAGTAAAATTTATTACTCAAAGCAGAATAAAGCTAAGAAGACTTTCTTCCACATGCTTTTTCTGGATCATAATGCTTGTTTTGCCCTCTGTTTTATGGGCTATTTTGCCCTCTGCATAATCCAATGGACTTGAACAGACTTTCAGATTTGACCAACTGCCACATACACACAAATCACATCCTAGCTTTTGTTAAAAGTAGTGGGAAGTTACCTAAGGCCATAAATGCAGTGTGTATACAAGCATGAAGACGTGTGCATACCTGTTCCCACAATCAGGAATATGCTGTTGCTATATACACAGAGCAGATAAACACCCACTGCCATGGAACTTCATGGGACATTGCTTCACATCAAAATGTGCCGATCTATCCCATTTTAACCAAAAATGCCATCCCAGCATTTTCTTTTTAAAAGCATTGGTTAATAAAAAGCTAAACATGAAAGAGAAGATCTGGAATAAATGTAAATATAAAAACTGCTTTCCAATCATGCTACCTTGGCTGAAATTTAAAGCATTCCTTTTTAAGTGACAGAACAAACCAAAAATAGTTAAGTCAGCATATTTAAATATTTAGCCACCTTCTAGAGCTCCACAGTCTATTCACCCTCCTATGTTACATACAACAGTGTAGCCATCCTCAAACCTTGCTCCCTTCCCTGTGTCACATATGTGCTGCCCACTCACAACCCCATAGATCAATCCTGTATATAGTACTAAAACAGCCTGACCTTCTGAGCATAGTTTCACCTCCCAGCTTGCTCAGACAGTCCTGCTTTTCCAGGAAACTGGTCGCCAGACAGGCAGTGCCTGTTCGTCAAAACAAACAAACAAACAGAAACCACAAAAAAGAAAACCAACCATAGTGTTTGGTATTCAGGTTTCAGTTGGCCGGGGAGCTAAAATTAAGCAAGCCTCCCATCAAAAATATAGTTGCCAATGGCTTGTCCTGCAGCCCCAACAGAAGGTCTGTTATAGCTGCAGCCGCTGCTGGGCACAGCTCTCCAGCAAGGTCCAAGGTTGCCACCAAGGAACAAGTTAATTCTTTTCATAAGGGAGGAGCTAGGGGCCCTGGAAGCAGCCATAAGGTACAATCATAACTAGAAAAATCACATCCAGGGCAGATTTTTCCAGTACATAGTTTTTTTTTGGGGGGAAAGTGCCTCATAGCACACTACATACAGCCTTATATTCAAATCAGTACAATAGCTTTAATTTGCTAGGCCTTAGCCTGGTTTGAAACACTAAGCAGATAAAGCTCAGGTTGTGTTATTCTATCATAGCTGACTCAAGTTATGCACCAGCAAAAAACCACTAACTTTTTCACTGGTCTTCTTTTCAAAGCAGGAAACTGAAGCTACTACCTCATACTGAGGCATGATAGTAGTAATTGGCTGACTTGTAGCCTCTAAACACTTGGTGGCTCCCAGTCTGCAGATTGTAATAATCTCAAATTTTAAGACTTGTCAGAAATGGTTACCTGGAGAGTGAAATAGTAAATAAGAACAAATAAATTTAATTGTAGTACACTTCCTCTATGTCTATCCTGGGGTTTTTTTGTTGTTGTTGTTTTACAGTGGGTTTTTTTTCTTATGCTTCTTCTGTTATTTGCTGGTTGTGAGACCAGAGAGCTTCACCCTCAACCGAAGAGTTGGACTTGATGATCCTTGTGGGTCCCTTCCAACTCCGAGTATTCCAGTGATTTTGTGAACTCTTAACAGGATACACCAAAAAGTGAGAGAGTAGGAAAGCAATATGATTTAGTCATGATCAGTTTTTGTAACAGCAGCAGACAGCTATGCCTTCCCCCACAATCTGTGCTATTAAACTTAAAAGCTCTCAAAAAGAGAGCAAAAATGCAATGACCATCATAGTACTAGTCAAAGCAGTTCAAAGGAAAGCAGACTGAAAAGAGACTTCACAATAGGGAATTCATAGTAATCTGCAAGTGAAATTCACTACCAATACATGAAAAACAACGTAAGAGAAGCACATTCCGAAGAACTTGTCCTGTGCTGATTGTGCTGTGCCACTTCCTCGGGTATATGGAACAGTTCTTCCCTTTACACACAACCCTTAGAGAAGCTGGGATCAGATTGATGTGAGCAAAGAATTCAGACATACTAGCAGAATATCCCTGTTAACCATCCCTCTACTCACTTGGACTCTTCCTTCAGTCTGTACCAAACGTCTAAAATCACTGAGATATTAACTTCTGCATTGAAATACAGAATATTGCAGTTTTTCCTAAGTAACTGCCATTTATCTTAAGTTATTTGGAAAGGGATGTTCCCACACAGAGCACAATTTACATGCATGACAAAAGAAAACAGTCCATACTTGCTCAATCAAAAGCTTAAGCACAAGTATCAAGCAAACATCCATTCCAAAATGTCCATCCGTATGAGCTGACTTGAGTTTAAAGACTGGAGTTCCTTAATAAAGCTTGAGATTCTTCCCAATTAGTTCATTTAGGAATACTTTCTATTTTGGACAGCCTTTACACGTCTCAAGTTTAAAGAAAGCAAGTAAATGAAAAGCACTGTTATCTGAACAAGGGCGCCACACAGTGTTATAAACCGGGATGGAAAACACAAGGCAGGCGATCTCTCTCTAACCTTCCCTAGGTAAATGAAAAACATGGCCGTAATTACTCTGAACATAATTACTCCCCATCTTGTGATTTTTGACAAAACAGGAAACAATTTAGAGCTCAGTGTAAGGAGGAGAAACGAAGCATACCTTTTTCTGGCTCATTCTCCAGCCTGAAATGTCAACGAGCAAAAACTTACTCCAAGTAAAGCACAGCAGCAATGAATTCTATCGCACTTGAGCTTTGTGCATCAATTAATTTTCCTTCAAAGCATAGGCACGGAACATGATTTGTAGCTAAGCCAAGAGCAGAGGACAAGTATGTGGAGGCTGCACCTAACAACTCAATCAAAACAGTAAATTACTTGTTGTGAGACTGATCACAAATTTCTACTTGGCTGGGAGCGTTTGCCTGTCTAGAAGAAGCCAAACAGAAATATGCTAAGTTTAATTTGTCATCACAAGTTTGAGATGAAAAGACAACACTGAAACCTCAATCTCTTTTGGCAAAGAAGTTTTCTTGACCTCAGTGTGACTCTTTTAGGAAGCACAGCAATGGGAGTTTTCTTCTATGCAATATTGTATAATCCAAGGAAGAAACTAGTGTTTCTACAACACTAGTGTCTCTACAACAAGACTACCTGTCACCTCTTTTCCTACCAGTATCAAACACTTCCATGGACTTTTTTTTTTTTCAAAGGAGTATACCAGAAATTTTGGAAGTCACTAAATACAATGACATTTTCCTTCCTCTTATCAGTCATGCAGGAAAAGGGCAGAGGTGGTTATGTGAACAGACATTACATAAAATTAGCAAGTCTTTCAATCAATTAAGTTACAATATTGCACATAAGGGCTCGTGTAAGAAACTGCACAGTCTTACAAGCAATGGGAAGAAACAAGTTCTCCAGAGCAACTGACAAATTTGCCAATTGTGAAGTTGTATTAGATGTTGAACAAGGAATTTTTCTTATTCTTGAGGAAAAGAAACTGCATTATGAAGTGAAATTTTAATATTCAATTTCAATACTAGTTTGCCCAGGAAGGATTTAGATAGCTTTAATTTATAAAACAACATTGACAAAAACCAGACAATCCATTTTGCTCCCAGGCAAGACTTTTCTAGTTTCTATTTGACAGTGTTTTCACATTACTAAAAAGGGCAAAACCTTCTACCGAGATATTTACATTCAAGTTTTAAAACCCCTGTTTATGTTTTCATTGTCACACATAAATGAAACAACACACAGTACAGCTCTTGTATTACAGAAAGAACTGCCATTGACTTTAATTTAAAAAGCCATCGGTCGTGTCTATGTTGAGTGATTTGTCTTCTATACACTAATGATATATGAAGGAGTCCCAAAAAACTGTAGCGCTAGACGGGTCTGAGATTCCCAGGCTTTTGAGATCAGAGTTCTCTAAAAAACCCACAAACCCACACAACTGGTCCTATGCTTCTTGCCCTTCAGCCTGAGTTGTGACTCATTTCTTCTTAGTCCCCCTTTCACAATTGGACTGACATGACTTTTTCAGCTTCCAGGAGGAAGGTGGATGATTCAAGTTATACTCACTCACAGTCAGCTGCTGATGATGAAGGGATTAATCTCAGCTCTATAAATGCCCTCATAGGTAAATCATACACTTGAGCAGCCAAAAAGAAGATCACCAACTACAAACAAACTTGTGGTTTTGTGAATATTATGTCCCTGCACTGTGGACTTGGGGAGATGGAGGAAGATACAGAAATAGACAGCTTTAGTAAATGGAGAGAACCACCATCTGACCCGCATCTACAAGTATTTTAGAGCTGTCCATCAGGTAGTAGAGAGATGTTGCTGTAAAAGTCTATACCAGGCCAGGCCTTACTATTTACTATTCTATCCAATACTTCAACACCTTCATTCCCAGCTAGCTTAGTAGCCCTGGACTGAAAACACATTTTGAAGTGTTGCAACTGAAAATTGATAATTTCCAGTACCAAAAATGAAGACATGTGGAAACAAGCTGTTCAGGGCCATAAAACAAATGTAAAGAGTACTGTACTGCATAGCATATTAAGGGCTTGTTTCCAAGATGCCATTTCAGGAGTGTCCTTCCATACTTAGGCAAACCATGAACCAGAATGGTTAAACAATACAGTCTCTTTCTGTTCTCAGTACCTAGTTCATATACTTAGATAAACCTTTTGACTAAAAAAAATGCCCTCCCATACTCTTAAAAAATAGAATTGTTATAGAATTCTTTTAGTTTCGTCTTCTAGATATGGCAACTAAGTGACTCTCACTTAACATTAACAGAAGTTGCTTTTCCTGAAGTCATCCCAACTCCTAATGCACATTTCACTCAATAGCACAAATACAACTGCAACATTTCTGAGCAAGTATTTTCACTTCCATTTAAGCATCAATTGGCATCGTACTCACACAGAAAAGTAATTCAGAAGCCTCAAGCAACCAGGGACAATAAAACATAGAAATCCATACACAAAGAGAGGTTCTTCCTGTTTGAGTTTTGGATAAGTACAACTGGGTTTAATACACTTATGTTGCAAATTCTTTCTCTTTATGGTTTAGAAGCACTGAGGGAGGTGAGATGGAAAAGTATTCTGAGTGAGGCAGATGGTAGTTTTACTAAAGGACTAAAGTTCCCACGCTGCTGTGTTTGTCATGTAAGTATACTGCTCTTAGAGCAGAGACAGCATTTCTTGCTTTTAACTGTTGTGTATTTAGTTCATGCCTCAATCTGCGTTTGTGACATTTTTTCACTAAGTTCTGTATTTTGGTTTTGGGGGTTTTTTAATGCACAAAACTATCACAAGCAGGAAGTAGTCACATCACATACCACAGAGTGAACAGATAAGACAAAATCCAGAACAATCTTTCCAGATTCCCCAGTGATATTTACAAAAGGTTTAGGGAACTGATGATCAAAACACTTTCAGCACATCTTCTCAGTCTTCTTAAACTATAAGCTTCAAGCAAGTTAACTACTGTGCTTAAAAAAAAAAAAAAAAAAAGACTTCATTCCTTACTCAGGCAAAAATTCCCATTAAAAGTCCTGCCAGAAGACAGCTTTTGTAGGACTGCAGCATCCTTCTATAGATTTGAATTCCAGATCTCCCTAACACCAAGCATGACACACACGTGCTATTTTTCTTCCATTACATCTTCAGGGAGGTGTTGAGAGAAAAGTTGTAATAGAAACCATTTTTTTCATATTTTTCAACTGCACAGTATTTCATCACAAAATTTTCCATTACTTATTTCATATTTTGTTGACTGCTATCAGAAAGGCAACAAGAAATACTATATTTCCACAGACATAGATGATTAACACAACCTGTTTAAACAGATGACCCTGCAAGAAAAGGGGAAAAAAAGTCATTGAACTGTCAGTCTTTTTATTGTTTTAAACAATCATCCCATTTCACAATAGTTATTTACCAAATTGTGACTCACCTCTGCTTCTGCAGATGTTAGTGACTGCAGTATCTGTACTCTGTCATCCTCTATCACTTCAACTGTTCGTGGGAAGAAAAAAGAAGTTAAATCTGCTTTTAAGAGGAAGGGAGTTTCATTTTTATACCACAGAAGTCTTGATTCTGTGACAGTCTTGCACAGCATCAAGTCTGAAAAAGGACCTGGAAGCTGCATTTGACACTTCATGACCTGTGCTATCATACTCGCAGCACAAGAGAAAACTTATTCTGAGGCTGACCTACAAAAAGTAAATTCTGGACACTGAAGTGGAAAAACATTTTGTCTCTTTTGCTAGACTGAAAAACCAAAACACTGAGTTTTAAGTTAATATCCTTTCCTTTTACATGTTAAGATAACTAGAATTCATTAAGAAGTATTTTTCATTAGCCAACATCAGAAAATTCATTGTTCAAACATTTCAGATTAATTTCTCCATTTCTAGGAAGTAATTACTGCAGTTAAATCTAAATTCACGTGTTTTATAATCACTCCTATTCCACTTGCCACCTTACACAGCCTCTCAATTAATTACACCTCTTCAATTCTGTAGATGTCTCATCTTTGACTTAGATACAGGTCATTTACATGCGCAGTCATCTCCTCTCTGTGACACCAGTCAGTGAAGATAACAATTCCAATGAAAGTACTACCTGTCTCTTCACTAGACACACTAGAGTCAGGATTTCACCTTCATTCCCCATTCACTCAAAAGTGCAAGCATCTAAGCTCAAGTTTCTGATCATTCTGTTCACACAATAACAGCCATTCATAGCAGCAATTTGTCAACAATAAAATGCAGACTAAATCTGTGACTTTGCCTAGACTTAACATACCCACCTGGGATCAAAATTGCCAACAATGACAGATTCTTAGAAGATATTTATGCATGTCAGTCTGCCTCTATGAACTGTGGTTTGAGAGACGAGAGGCTACTATTTAAAAAGGCGCAAACCATTTTTCAAGACAAAAGTGTTCTAGAAAAATGGGGGTTACTTCCATATTAGTTTGTACAGAAGATATAACACTATTACCCAAGAGTTACTCCTTTTCAGCTTCCAAGTTAGAGGCCAAAGAGCACCTCCTGAAATTCAATCCACACTTAACATTTTTTATGCTCATAGAGCGAAGTGACAACAAGAATTGTTCTGGGTTTGTACCTTTACGTATGAGACAATAGCTGTGTATTTCCAGAAGAACATCAATACCAACATGCCAAGCTACGAAGCCAATCATTGTATAGGTGTCCCATGTGTCTGGCAGGTCAAGGGCTGGTAGATCCATTCCCAAGAACATAGTCACCACTAGTCAGTAAAAACAAGACAAAGATGCTAAGAATGCTGTGCTAGGCCACTTCTAAAGCGCTCTCAATGCTTTTGGCAATAGATTTCCCATGAAATGCTTACAACTGCTAGAGGAATGAGGTTAAAGGAGTTCATGCAGCTGAAAGTTTTTGGTTTTGTTTTTTTTTTTTTTTTTTTGTTGGGGGGGTGGGGGGTTGTGTTTTCTTGGTGGTGTGAGAGGCAAGACAGGAAGAAAAGGAAAAGCCAAGACAGTGCACTAAGTAGGTTGAAAACTAACACATTACAGCATTTGTGACTTCCAACAAGACCACAGCACCACACTATTTGTGCTTAAGCTGCCTGTGGAAACCTGTCTCTATTACTAGAATTAAATCCAGTTTCTGGTTCAATAAGTGAGACTTCCCTCTCCCATTAAATAACATTGAACTATGTTACTGTAAGAACATTATCCTCAAATCTTCCAAGATAAAAAGAAATTACTGAAAATAAGAACAGGTTCTCATTACAGAGATACTTCAGATTTGTCAATAATTTCTTTAGTTTTAAACAGCCACCTTTTCCTCTCTAAAAGTGGTACACAAAGGCCACTTAAAACTCACACAGGAGATGGCCAGCAAGAAAAAGAATCTTCACACATGCCTGGACTGAATGTCCATAGATGTTTTAGACCAGTAATAGGCCAAACAATGAACAAAATTGCTTTAAATCAGTTACATGGAAGTTAAAACTATTATTTCTACTCACCAGCTAATATTCTAGCTGTTGTACCAGTACTCCAGTGAAACCAGTTAAACAATTGCCTCCTACAAAACAATTACACACATTTTATTGATTACATAGTTGGGGGAGGGAGGAGGAAATCAAAAAAGTGTTTTTGCCTACTTTAAATTTGTAAAAGCTTTTCATTGTAAAAAGAATTTGTAAAGAAACAGGCAAGTTTAATTCCTGTGGCTGTAGCTTGATGAGTTAGTTGTACCTTGGGGCATGACGAGATGGTCTGAAACCTGCCATGAGTGGTTGAAAGATCGTCAAAGCCATCACAGCACAGCCAAGATAGGGATGAAAACCTGCTTGCTAAAGAGAGAGGACACTTTTTAAAATATCATACCTATATAAGCATAGAGAAAAAAATACCAAAAAGTTGAAAATTTTATTTATTCTTTTATTAGTAGGTTACAATGGTGGAGCAACACTGGCAGAGGCAACAGGACACAGTAAGCTGCCCTGCAGCCAGATTACCTTGGCAGCACACACATTAGTATGTCAGCCCAGGGCTTGTCCCACCTTTTTGCTGTACTGAAAAATTCTACAAGCTGAAGAGCCAAGTAATATGACTGTAGAAGCTATGCTCTAAGCTCTTCAGCCTTGATTCTGTGTCTTCAGGAGAGGCCTATTTTTTAACTCCTCCCAGTATGGTCTCCCTTCTCACCCTGTCTATTCAAATATTAATCCTAAAACACTTATTCAATTTTCCTAGCTCCTAGTTCATATCTGTGACCACATTCTCCCATCTTGAATTCAGATAATCTCTAGATTTTCCAATTTCTGGTGTCACCTTGTACCAAATACAATACAGATGAGAGCAACGGGTATATAATCTGTATCTACTACTCCAGACTAAGGTTATCACTGGATACAGGTACTCACATCTAAATTCATAAAAACACTTATTTCCAGCAGGTTTACCACACTAAGGTCATCCTCACTCCCCTCCCAAATTCAAGCTCTCCAAGGAAATATGAAGACCAAAATAGTATATAAAGAAATCACGAGCAAGGAATTATTTGGGAGAAAGAGAAAGGAAGGAAAGCACTGTCATTTTTCAACTGCAGATAAAAGGAAACAACATTCCTCTTTTGTGTTGCTAGGATTTGAAACCAGCCTACTTCAGAACTCCTTTCACAGCAATTTGCTTGGAAATAGTCATAGTGTGTTAGTCATCAGTGGACCCCTTTCTCATTCATTTGGTCCCACCTTTGTATTAGAGTTAACAAGACAAAAGCACACACTTACTTGGCTCCAACCTCCTCGGTATATGAAAGGCAACACAAAAGAAATGCTTGTAAGCAAGACTGTGGTCAACATAAGCATACGATGCACCTAGAAAAGTTAAGTTTGTTTTTAGAAACTCTACAGCTTTCTTAAGACATCATTGAAAGACATTAAACAGACATCAGTTAAATATGTTCTTGGTGCCCTCTTTAGACTTTGCTTTTACCAGAAAAGTATATAAACTGATTCATAATTGTTTCATTTTATAAAATCAAAGAAAGATGGAAATCACACCATATTTAGTCTCCTATTTCTTGAATTTAGTAGGTTTATAGTTCTGCTTACAATAATGCTAGAAAACACAGCTGGAGATATGGGTATTTTGCCCACCTGAAACCACATCTCCTTTCCAAACAGGAATGAATGAGCCCAAACAGGTTTGAAGAATCGTGCAACAATAACACCAATACTAACTGTGGTAATCCAAGCAACAAACATTAGAGCTCCTGAAAATTGAGGGGAAAAAATACAAGGTAAATTAGTAACTTAAGAGCACTTGAATACAACTTAAAACACTATGTAATAGTTCAGTCCCCATGCATATGCTCAGAATTAACCAGCGAGTAAAAACTTACCACCTGGTTCAGACTACAGCCTTACAGCATTTATCTTGCTAGAGGGCAGAAGCATCCATGTAAGAGATAATCATACTATGCCCACACAGCACAACAGAGCAGCTCTGTTCTATACAAAGTGCACATTTCATACATGCTAATACAGTCTCTGTCACCAACTCAGATGTCAGAGGATGAAAGATGACATTCCTACAATCTGTGTGAGAAATAAATGAATGACTCTCACGGACCTGTGTTAAAGTCCAGTACTGTGAGAGAGAAAATTGCCATTAACTTCAGTGACTCCAGACAGCCAGTTGAGTGGTTTCTCATTTCAAATAGAACTAAGCAAATAATGCAGTTAGAACAACTCGAACCAGAGAGTAAGAGGTAAAGAGAAACAAGTCCTAATCATAAATTTTAGGGAAACAGCAAATGCACGTTCGTTTTCCAGGTTAAAAAGAACAATGCTGCTCTTGAAATGAAAAATTATAACTTCACTCTGCCACCACAGTAGTGGATCTTGCTAGCCAACATGAATGCCAGAAAAACAAGAGGAAATACCTACTCTGCAATAATTCTACAGTCTCAGGAAGTCTAGAGCTGGAAGACAAAACTAGAAGCTGCAGCTTACCATGAGCCTTGATAAGTCGTGGGGACCGGGAGCCTCCAATATCCCGAGGAGGACCCGTGACATTGTACAGTCTGTCTGTGATCAGGGGCTGACGACGATGTTTGTATATTAGTCCACCTAAGCAGTGACATAAAGTTGTTTATTTATTGCTAATGAAAGCCACTGCACCTGTAAGTGTGCCCATTCCTTATTCATGAATGTTGTGCCATTGAGCATAATTGTACAAACTAAATTTTGACACGCAATACACTAAGAACCTAAGATGTCATCTAAGATATCTTGCACACTTAATGTACAAGAACCAATCCACCACTCTACAGGAAATATCTTTCTCCTCCACATGCACAAGACATGAAGAATAATTCCCTTAGATGCTAGTCTCTATTTCAAAAAAAACAATGTGTCCAGTTCTCAAGAAGCTACCAATTCCTAGCATCAAGTGAGCACACAACAACACATATATGAGTAAGTTTACAACTTCAAAAAGCAAACCCATGATCCAGAAAGGTAGTAAAGGTGTCTAGATTAAGGTCCTCAAACTTGGGAACCTTAGTTCAGACACTAGTTCTGAGCTAAGCCATATCTTACAGAAGGGTTACCAACTCATTTAGAGCTGTTTAAAGAACAGCAACCACATGTAAGTCAAAGTTTACCTTCACTAGATTCCCCATCTGCCAGAAAGATGTAGTAACTGGCATCCAGATTAAATCTCTCTTTATATGCAGGAAGATGAATACTCCTTCTGAAAGAACATTGAAGAACACCATCCACAAGCCTCCATGACACATCCTCAAGGGCATTCTGTGAAACAGCAGATACTTAATACCCAGTATTTTCAGATTGGCAGAGTAATAGGCTTAAAAGTAACCCTCAAAGAGTTACTTAAAAGTAATCCTGCACAAGAATGTTACTGCTGCACAAACAATATCAACGATCTGAGGAGGGGGAATCTCTCTTGCATGCCAGTAAGTCAATACAGCAACATAGGGGTTGGACTTATTATCACCAATTTTTCCAGCTCATGATCTCCTCTTCCCTTTCAACCTTTAATCCAAGATATATCAATTGCAACTGCAGCTCTAGCAAAGGGATAGAGTAATAATAGGCAGAGGTTCTCAATACAGTAAGCTCCCACCATGTGACTTATTTTTACAAGTTAAATTTAGACTTCCAAAGTTAACATTTACTAGAAAGCAAGAGTCCAACCAATCTCACCTTAACAAACTATGGATCCACCTTAGTATTTGCATGTGCTGTGCAAAATAAAAGCACAAAGAAACACTATACCTTACTTCAAAAACTACATTTGTGGAAGGGTCTTAGTTGTTTTCAAATGTACCTCCGAATCCAAGAGAGGATGACTTCGTCCCGTCAGATGGGCAGTGCTCACGTGAACACGGTGGTCCTCATTAATGCACAGATATGCATCATCACCACCCTGAAGAGTTTAAAAGAAAAATACATATAGCTGAATAAAAACCACCACTGGCAGTCTCCAAAAGCTCTTTGATTTAATATAGGCACAGCAAGACCTCAGACAGATTTCAGTAGTTATCAAGCTATTATTTCCCATCTTTCAAACACATCAGCATTATTACAGAGGAACCACATTAAGTCAAACAGATGACATAGAAACACACACTGTAATTTGCACATCCCCCCCTTCCAAACTAACAGACATATTATCAGACATTTCTTTAATTATTTAGAATTTACTGAATTAACTAGGCAAGACAGAAATGGATGTTGATGTTATTCAAAAATCCACTTCAGTTACATGATGGTTTTCTTCACAGTTGTAAAGACAAAGTGTTGCTAAGAACCAAGTGTTCCTGCACTAGGGATATGAATATAAACAGCATCTCCTTTGTGCAACAAGTAGTTTATGGATTATGCATTTATCAACAGCATCATCCCTTCACTTTAACATCAATTCAAAAAAGGACCTTTGAACATTTTTTAAGATTGAATGGAGTTATTTCTAGACAAACAACCATCAAAATGAAATGGGTTTCAGAATAACAACTCAGCTTCTAACAGGTGAGGGTTTTTGGCTAGGTAACAAAGAAAGATTGATTTAACCAGGAATTTCAGTCAACAGACAGGCTGGATTCTACCATAGCAGACATCCATAGGGAAATTCTACTGCAATTAGTCCTGAGCTAAAACTGAATATCCACTACAAAAGACAACTTCTGTTTTAGCACTATGGGAGAGTTACACCTCATCTGACATGTCACATTATTTCCATTTTCCATCTGCATGTTTTAGTAGAGTACTACTCAAACTTTACTGAATTCACAAAAGCAACTATGGAAATAGAATAGAAACTCACCATCCACTGGTCATGGGACAATGCAAATGCTAAATAGCCTTCACTTGGACCACTCATTTCAATAAATACTGAACTCTCTTCTTTTTGGAAGGATAGAAAAAAACAGGAAGCACTTTCAGGATCACAGTTTGAAGGGTTCCTAATGCAGAACTTCATAATTCCACAGCCCGAGGCACTAAACTAGATAATTAAGGAAACAAACAAATCAAACAATGAGAGTTTCCCTCCTCTCCCGCCCTTTCTACCCATTCTAGAAAAAGCATACAAGGAACAACAAAGTGACATCTGTGTCTACACACCAATCTCTTAACCCATGTCTACAAGTGCCCTAGGACAAGTAAGATGATGATGAATTCCAAGTTGTACTTTTACTCAAGCTGAACTTCTGCCTTAAAGACATTACAATAGAATAACTTTGAAAAGGTAGTAAAAATTTCAGAGAAATTTCCTTTAATTTAATATTTAGAGAGGTAATATCAGCTGTAGGATAAGGAAGCTTTGTGTTTCCTTTTCAAAGTATAAACTCCACTGATACACACTGAAAAAAAATACATGGATTAAAAGTCACAGTTATCCTGTATCAAACAGTGATGCTTGCTCAATCCATTCAAAAAATCAGTAATAGAAGTCAGTAACACAGACAAACTCCCAGGAAGAAGGTTTCTGAGCCTGCAGTTGCTAAATAGGAAACTGTTGGTCAAGACCAGAGCAAGTCTTTCCCATCTCTCTTCAGAGTTATGCACAATATTTTCTTATCATTAAGTTCTAAATATTCTATCTACCTTTTGACCTGTGTGCAGCATGAGAACATTTAACCCTCAGAAGTTCAGGCTACTCAACTAACACAAGAGGGTAGCTGGTTACATTCTTAGTCTGAGATATCAAAGTTACTCATCTTTCCTTTTCTGTCAAGAGCCTGTATCAATGTAATCATGTTAGAGTCCATTAATCATAAGCATTAAAGATAGATTTATTTATCATTACTTACCGGCTTTGATAAGTGGGAAACTGGGTATGAAGTTGACACAGCCTCTGAAGTTGCATGCAAAGGTGTTGTTGGGGACAGCACATCAGGCTGAGAAACAATGGGACCCGGAATCTTCACCCAGAAAGTCCTGTATTTCTTGACAACTGTGGCTCTTAAACACAACACTCAGTCATTACTGTATACAACAGCCAGTTGTTAGTTAAAAAAGGAAAAGCTTCTATAGTTCATACAACTTATTTGTAAAACTCTCATCTTTATGTAGACCTCTACCATTTTAGGGATTGAAGTAGGAAAATATCTTAAATGTCAGTAGAAAAAGAATTTTAAAACATCATACTGCATGCTGCAGTGGATATAAGAAACATTCATGCCCGCAGCATAGATTACAACTTCAGAGTTGCATTGCATTTGTTGTAGTTCACAAAAAGCAAGTAGTGTAACAGAGGGGGATACAAATAATTTGGTTAGGTACAAGCAAAGAAAGAAGATTCTTAACACTGTACATTACAGGCATGAGAAATGAGAAGTTATCTAGAAATACTCAAGAATTCAGCCTCCAAATTCCCTTCTACTCTCCCTGCAAAAAACCAAAGTAATCACCTGCAAGCTCTCCCTAAAGAACAAGTGCCTGTATTAATGCAAGCTCTGCAGCAAGCAAGGGATGTTGACTTTTCAGGCCATTGGTCCAACTGACTTTTCAGTTGCTGGCCAATATACAACACAGACAATGGTACAGTTTTACGTTGTTTGCATTTTAATAAACTAGAACTGACACTAGATTTACTTACAGGAACTGTACATGTTTTGGTGCATCTCCAGGAGCAGTCCAATAAACTTTCATGTGTTTCTTTTTTGTTTTACTTGTCTGACTGACAGCTGAATTCTGAAAACACACACGTCAAGAGTTACACAGTGGATATGCACTAAAGAGATGCTAATTAACACAGTCAGCACAGATTGCAGCTAAGTCCTAAAGAGACACTGCACTGTTACACTGCACAACCCCAGTGCAACTGGTTTTCCCCAGTCAGTCATGATCAACTCAGATGAAGCACACCACTGCAACTTACAAACTTCAAGGTTAAAAAGAACAACTTTCAACCCAGAAGACCCCAGGAACGAGACAAAGGCTGCTGCAGCACTTATGCAAAAATGGTGGGGTTTTGATAGCAAAACATTTTGACAGTTTTTTGACAGTAAGACCATGAAGAGACAGTGCAGTGACTACAGAGAGAACAGAACTAATGTTCCAGAGGACAAAACCTGGAAGTAGTCTTGGGATCAAATAATTTTTCACACAAAATAAACAGATCAGACACAGCACTAAGTCCTCTGAGCACAGAGGGCACCACCCAGATATCCCCATGGCTTTACAGCACTGATGAATACATTGAGTGCCAGTGGGGGACAGGCGATAGAAGTGGAGAGAAAAAAGTACATCTAGGCAGATTAAAAACTTTGTCCACACCAGCTCAGATGACACCGTACATGTCCATGTATTTCACACATGTTGCTGAAACACTAGTCAGAGTTCATTTCTCTTGCACCTGATGCAAATCCATTTATCTAAAACAGATCTATCCTGTTACTAAGAAGGCTCCACTAACCAGTAAATGACAGAGCAATACTAAAGATTATAGCCTAGTGTTTGGCCAGGTTGGAAGGGGTTCTCAGCAACCAAGAATAGTGGAAGGTGCCCCTGCCCACAGCAGGGGATTGGAACCAGATAATCTTCAAGGTCCCCATCCACCCTAAACCACCCTATGAAATAGTGTTTGTTTACTGCAATAATGGCCCTAAACTTTCCTTGCTCTAAGACATTTTCTCTGTCCTTAACAACTATGAAAAAGCAAAACAGACCATGCCCTCCTCCTTTTAATATTAGGAACACACGACATTCATTATGCACAAATAAAAATTATGTTACAAAAAAGAATAGTCCAACAAGTTGCAGTGAGTCTGCCTCTGTACTCCAAGCTGGACCAATTTCCTGAGAGACTTACTAAGCTCAAATAAAGTTATGTAGCTTAGCTCTGTCCTGTCACATAGTCTAATACAAACACTTCAGTGCCTCATGCCTCATTTTAGGTCGCTAGACTATACCTTGGTACGACCACACGTCAGAAGCTGAGAAAGTCTCCGGTCAACTAACATGAAAGAACCAACTGCAGGGCCATCCAGGTGTTCTGCATCCCGGGCTTGTATGAAGAATCCTTCAAAATCTGGTCCAGACAGACTAACTGAGGCAAGAAGAAAAATAAAAGTAAGTCAAAATGTTCTCCAAAGGAAGAAGGAAATATTTCAACAATAACTGCCAGATGCTCATTATCCAAGTACTGAATGATGGTTAATGAATTGTCTAAAGAACATTCAATTGCTTAGATAAATCTAGTATAGCTAACTGAGTCAAGACATCTACAACACAAAGAAACAGCAAATCAAACTCTTCAGCTCTAACTGACCTTCTATGTTGTTCCCTGGTTTAAATTCAGTCCCATTCACTGTGATGGTGTGCTCAGGTGACAGTTGTGGAGAGCCACCATGGCAGGGTATCATGCTAGTGCAGGCTGCTCTTACTTTTCCATTTGGATAGCCACCCACAGGTGCACAGAAGCAAACAAACATCCAAACAGTAACAGCAAGACCAGATAGCTCCATCTACATAAAATAAGATTTACAGGCTGTTAAATACAATAAGTATTTATATTACAGGTCACAGTTCATCTTTGGAAGTCAGTTGAATACAAAAATAAAAAAAATGTTAAAAAAAAAAAAGGCATTTGTGAGAAGGCACCGTTTCCAGCTGCTGAATAACTTCTGCTTCTGATAACTGCCAGACTTTGCAAGAACGTTCTGATACCATTTTTCAGGCCATCAAGAGTACAGGTGTAGAAGGAACCCTCCATCCACTAGATGGATTATTTCCCTCTGTGCATTTTGACACCACTTTTAAAGTGTCTTTTGCCTATCTGTCTCCTATTCTTTCTCAGAAAAAAAAAAATGGAATCTCTTAAACACCAGCACAGGACAGATGGATCTTAAAACTTGTTTCACAGATACATAAAGGTCAAAAGTATTGAGGAACTATACGGTTAGTATGAAACCTACTCTTTTATTAATCATAGCTCCAATTTTGCATCATTAAAGGCTGCCTTTCTTTTTCCACAACCTGTGTCTATTTTTTCCACATATGACAAATAATTCCCCAGTAACAAGTTCTTCTTTCTGGAGAAAAACTAAAGTTGCCAAGTGTCAGAAATAAGTTTTACATATGCAAGACTGAGAAACTGGTATGAAAATTTCAACAAAGAAATGTGTATGTTTACTGCAGACAAGCACAAGACTTTTCCTTCGAACTCTTCCTTTTGGACATTGGACCTCCAGACAATTAGTCAAACAATATCATTGCTTGTCACACTCTTGTTAAGGGAACAGTACATATGAAAAACACGTGGAATAGTAGGACCACAGATCCTAACAAAGTTAGATGAACCCCGGATCCCAGCTTTCATCACAGTGTTTTGCTCAGTCACAATACTGTTTTCATAAAAGCTATGGCAATTGTTTTATTACTCAGTTACATGCAGGGTTTACAGATTTACAGTTACTGTGGTTTTACAGAATACCTTCACCAACAAAAAAAACCATTTCCATGTCCAAAGGGCCAGGAGAACAGAGATGAACTTCCTTTCAATCCTTAGGCACAAGAAAGGGCTATCTAGCGAAACATAGACACAGAACTCTGCCTTCTGGAAGAGCCAGGCCCATTTTGCACCAAGTGATAAGAAGTATCAGGTTATGCAGTTCCCTGACAGCACACGTGGACCTGAAGATAGGAAACACACTGAGCCATTTCGGTCTGAACTCTAGAGACCTAAAAAGCAGCCAAAGGAAGACAAGGCAAGTCATGATTCTTACACAATAAGAGTCATCAACTCTTCCAAAGTTCTCATACATTCGGTGTTAAAATCCACAATATCCAAGGTTACATTTGTACTTCAACTTAAGAGCTCCTCAACAACTTTAGACTGGTAAATAGAAGAAAATCAGAGGCAGGAGAGGTTTGAACAATTGGGTTTCAGGAACCAGAAAATAAAAACCCAACACTCAACTCCTCCTCCTAAATATTCAAGATAACATTATGATCATATCTTCTACTTAAAGTGAACTTTTCATTCTAGTTCCAATACTCTGCAAACTGTCACAAGTTTACATCAAAGTGATTTTACTCACAAGTTAAAAAATTATACAGAAATCTAAAAACTAAGGTTCAGTACAATTATATGTACCAGAGAAATCTTCAAAACAAAGTTTCTGTAAGAAGAGATAAGGCTACATACTGCAGAGACAAAAAAAATAGTAGGCTAGAATTCTGCTTTAATTAGCAAAGGATGTGGTAGAGATTTAAAATGAAACAAGAAATATTCTTTGGCAGACTTAACTAACTCAAAAGCTGGCAGATGAGAAAGATTAAGCAAAGATTAATGCAATAAAAAGACCAAAACCTGAAAGCAATCAAGGTTTGTAATAAGTAAACACAATGAACTGCTGAATATTTAACTTTCTTCCTGCTATTACCCTTTGCAGAAAAAAGAGATGAAGACAACTGGATCTCACAACTACCTACATAAGTACAACTCTGAATGAAAAGCATTAGGATTAATGGCATGGAAAGGATTTGTTACAGAAAGGTTAGGTTTAGGAAAGCAGAAGTGTGACATATGAATCATTCTTAGCCTTACCACAAAAGAAAAAATCCCTTTTAAAGATCAAAGTAAAAACAACTCTCCATCTGTAACAAAAAGGACCTGAGTGACTGATAAAAGCTATCATATCTTACAGAACTAATTTCTTCTACTATTCTACTCTTTTTAGAAACATGTCTAAATTAAAAAAAAACAAAAAAACAACAAACCAGTTAATTTGCTTTCTAATAAAGATGAATCAGTAGATCCCTGCAAGATCATCTTCACTAGATAAGGACATAAAAAAATTGAGTCAAAATCACCATGTGTAGACTTAAAATGAGAATCTACATTAACTCAAGTTTTGAGGTGTGTAAGCTGTCAAACAGCCGGCTGTTACCTATAGCATTTGAAAATACTCTCCATTTGCATTGTAATTTACTATAAATTTTAGATTTGCCCATCTTGACAGAATTGGCTTGCAAGTATTAAGAAGCTTTGGCCATAATGGCTTATTTATAACTCTTTGAAACAACTAATTCTTGAGAGCCAGTAGGAATTAGCAAACTGCAAAGCTCCCTGTACTAAAGAGGAATAGGAATAACTGACTTTAGGACTGAAGCATGAAGAGGTTAAAAATCAAAAGCTAAATGCATCATTTTTCAACTGGCAATTCTCTAGTACTTACTATCATTCAAACAGTCTGGAAGAACAGGGAGTTGAAGGATTTGTGCACTATCCAGAGACTTGTTTTCCAAAATAAATGCATTACACTGAAATGCTCATGTTAACCAAGATCCTTAGAGCACATGTAGTCCAGGTCCTCTGTCCTGCCTGCATGCCAGCTGCACACCCTGTGGTAGCATCAGTAAATGCCCCAGTCAAGGTCACAAATGTGTGCTACAGAGCATATTAGCTCTGTAGTCAGAACACAGTCACATACCACTGACTGTTGATTTTACTTAGTTTGTACCATACGCAGATTTTTCAGTATGTTCTTTGTGATCAAAGACAGCACAAGATCCAGGAGTCTTCTCTCTAGCACGTACCACACCGTTACAGTATAAGAGAGTTATTCAGAGTACTGATTTATACCTTTATTTAGAATGGAAAAAAAAATACTTCAATACTCATTAGTTTGAAGCATGACTGCAAATGTGTTACTTTACTCATCCTCCCTTCTTAAATCTTCAGTATACTACATAACCCATCCCCCCCCGGCAGGAAAGCAAGCTTCAGAACAAGTTTTTCCAAAGAAACTTCATAATTACTTGTGATTCTAATGGTGTTTCAAATATAATGTCACTCTTGGGGCAGAGCGAGAGAGAGAATTATGTACTTGAAGCTATTTATAATACAGCCTTCTAATTAATAGAAAGCCAAAACCACAGTGCAATAGCCATCTTTTTCCGTACCAAAATTATGTGGGAACCATTTCACAATATTTAGTATACATGGGAGCTTATTCTCCTGATTATATCTCATCATCTTAGAGTAACTGGATTTGGATAAATGGAGAGCATAAGTTACTCTCTTCCTGTGTTCAAAACAACTCCTACAGTCCCTGCAGCTACCAACAGCTAAGAAAGCCTGGTAGCTAAGAAAGCTCATGAGTACAATACTCACATTCAGGACTCTTCACAGAAGTTATCTTCTTTCAGCTGTTTTACTTCATTAGCTGCAGAGTGTGAAATCTAAAACTAGCTTCAGAGAGGAAGAAATGAAAGGGTGGGCAAGGCAAACATAGCACCAATTCGAAGGTACAAAAAATATCACAGTCAGAGCTCTTCTTCTGAGCACCATCAGACAAGAGGGAAAGGAAAAAGGAAAAAGTCATCTGAAGGAGAATAAGCTATATTAATATGAGGGGCCAGTGACATGTCTCTTTAGAAATATACTCTTACAAGGCAAAAGCTAACAGACTCACTGTCCAAGAGTCACCCTCCCTCCGAATTTATAAAAAGTTTAACTAAGCAGAAGTCAACTCAAAGGTGGTCACATCACGACAGCTGGACTGAGCAAGGGCAGAAAACAAGCAGTGTTCACATTCCTAATAACTCATTACTTTTAAAATACAAAAACACATTCACGCCCACATGATGACAAAATATACACACCTCAGCATTCTGTCCTTTCTACTCAGGAAATATTAAAAGAGAACTTCAAGCATTCCATCCTTCAAAATTACTTTTTTGTAACAGTTTGAGTGTAGGTACCTACCTTACAGTCAGTCCTTCTGTTACAGTGACCAAGTCTGAGTAAAATTGCCATTGGCTCTCTACTTGTAGTAGAACAACTTCTATTACATTATAATCTCTTCTATTTGGCTTGCATATAACACTATGAAGTTTTATTGTATCCAGGAAGCTTGTCTGAAAGAAGAAACAATATGCACACACAAAAAGAAAGATGACTTATAAGAGTGTTTTTACTCCAGACACACATTTTATACAGCTATCCAAGCTGAGCCCTTAAGACAGCACACTTCATCTGAAATGTATAAAGTTGTAATTAAGCACCGACCCTGTACATCATTTGCTTTGTCAAACATGTACTTCTACAGACCTCAAAAAGTTTCACGTTAAATAATTAATTATATTCTGGCACAATTAAGGGGAGAAAAACCTACAAACAACTTTTGATACCTTCTTCCTCAAAATATTAGTTGACACAAATTTGCAACATGATTTTAAAGTTCATTCTGCATTTACTTTCAGTCAGAGACACTTTCTTCTAGACGAGGAATAAACAATCTTATGAAGAAATATGGTAAGTTCACCTTTTTTCTATATAGCTCACCAAGAATGAACAAAAGGCAAGGATTTTGCCCTGTTCAGTTGTTTACTTTCATTATTTTAGTTGGGCAGTTTCTCTGCATATAATTTTTAAGGCCCCTTGCAAACTTTTATCTATATGAAGAACCCAGACTTGGAGGATGACCTACAAATGACACAGTTTGTTACCCCAACAAGTAAATTCAACTACAGCATCAGCACACTTACTGTCACAGTTATCATACAGCCATCTCCTATGTACGTAAGTGAAGAAATAAAATAAGAAAGTAATATTCAGATAACATTAAGAAGCAAACAAGATGCAAGAAGAATATACTTGGTGTGGCTTCCAGATAAGATAAGCCACCTTTATTCATTAAAGCACACAGGTTTAGGAGTTTTCTCTAAAGCAATTCAGAAATGCTTGCATGAAAAACAGCAGCTACAAGATACTTTAAAAGCTTCGCTAGATTTTACTTCGCTTCATACCTGCTGCAGATATCCTATTAAGCAAATACACTTTTGAAAAAGTCAGCTCATCCACACTTTGAGCACTCGCAGGCGTCAGTGTAACCAAAGCGCTCCGGCGCTACAGCAGCTCATCAGCCCCGACAGCCTCCGCTCCAGGGAGCCCCACTCTCCTCTCCGGCACTGCCCACGGGGACGGGCGGGGGGAAGAAGGCGCAGACAGACCAGCCGACCCCTGCTCTACTCGAGCCTCTCCCGCGGCAGCGGCGCCTTTTCTGCCCGCGCTGTGGGCGGGGCCGGGCGGGGCCGCGGGAGCGCCCGGAGAGCCGCGAACGCTCCGTGTGCCCGCCCGAGGTGCTGCTCGCTGTGGGCATCCGGGAACAGCGCCTTGGGGAACGTGTCGGGGCTCCTGATTTCTTTGCAGCCTCCAGATGCTGGGGGTCTGGGTGGCCGTCCTGATTTTGCAACTGCAGTCTTGCCCCATGGGCTTTACCGGGGGATTGTCCTTGTCAAAGCTTGCAGAGCTCATCTGCGGTGCTATTCGTGTGACGAGAGGTGCTCCCACATACAGGCTTGCAAAATCAGGTTTTTCTTATCAAGAAAGCAAATAAATACTGGCTGTAACTGGGGCTTTGCCGGCAGAAACTGCAGCTGCTTACACAGGTTTCTCTGACTTCTGCTTTGTTTTAATCAAAGTCCTCAATTGCTCACAAAGTGGCACAAAAGACAATTACTTAATAAAAATCCAGCGGGAATTTTGCCCTTCCAAAGCATAGAAATGTTGCGTTTGTGTTAACAAACATCTTGACTGGAGGCTTCCGGTAATTCAGTTATTTATTAGTAGTTCTGAGAAGTTCCAGTGACCTTAAAACCTATGACCTTAAATTAGTAATATTTAAAAAAAAAAATTCTATCTACTAAAATATAGCAGATAGAAATGCTCTGTTAGTGTTCTATTGTTTTCTCAGTTTCTATAAAAGCAGCATTGACCTTACAGGTACCCTGTAATAACACATTATAAGACATATTTAATGTGAAATCTTACAAGATATATTTAATGGATTACTTTGCCTAATTGGATAGATGATTTTACTGTTATACTTGTATTATCTTGCTCATGGAAGTCACTGGGAAGCTGAGATCTCAGTGTATGGCAACTGAAGAAACATAACACATAAGCAATAGCTTAAAGTTAAATACGGATATTTCCCCTGGCTGGGGAAAAAAATAATTCTATTTACAACTGCCTTCATAAAGTTCCCTTATATGAAAGAGTTTGATAAAATTGTAGGCCTAAATACATACATGCTTTGCTAAGAGCTTGTGTGTTTCTAACTAATTTATGCTAATTAAAAACAGCTTTCCTTGCAGATACATCATTAGTAAGATAAATAATAACATAAATACATTTACAGTAAGAAAACTGGTGACCAGAGGGACCAATATTCTTGACAATATTTAGGTTCATAACTTTCACGGATTACAGTGCAATTAATATACAAATGTTTTTAAGATCTTATTTTAGGGTCTTGGCTCATTGACAGAATGGAGTGTACATGTCTGAAAAATTGTAATAAATATAAGTATATACGGAAGTAATTTCCTCATTAAGACCCACAAGAATGAAAATGCAAGCTACAATTATGTTAGAAATGGCAATCAGAGTTTAAGGAAAAAAATCATTTATCTGTGAAAGGTAAAGTGGGTAAGGGAGAGAACACTGTTTTGTTTCTCATTGTATAGCTTCTCTTACTTCAGAAGGTATTTACTATTGCCAAAGAGCTGTGAAGCAACAGAACCAGAAAAAAAATTACTCTTTAACTACTGAGTACAAGTACTCATACTCCTTCTGCACAGGCAATCATCAGTGTGTCTGGAAGGGCTCTTTTCAAACATACCAGTCTCCTTAAAAAAAAAATAAAATCAACAGTTCTACAACCTTAATGAAAATGTTTTTATGAAAGGGTACTGCATGCTAATTTGTTAAGTGTCATATCCGATATGTATCAAGAAAATAAAATGCATTAGGATATATGAACTACAAAAAAATCCAGAGCTGCCTTTTCTTTGTAAAGTGTACTGTAATTGTGTGTTCATACTAATTCTGCATTTATTGCAAAGCAGAGGTTCTTAGCTTAACCAAACGAGTTAGAGACAGACGGCTGGGGGTTGGTTTTGAATCTTCTTGTGGGCCTGAAGAGAGAGAAAGATATGTAACCTACTATTGGCCTGTGTCAGAGGATGATGATGTCAAGTGGCAAATCAACAACACAACATCTAACATGAAAAGAAGCTGATGACTTTTTTTTTGCATAGTTTGTTAACAGGGCCCTAAGGAAGTAAGTGAAAGCTCATAATTTTGAAAGCAATGGCAATTTCATAAAGGACACTTTATGCCAAGTATATAAAGGGGAATTTCTGTTGCTTAAGAACTGGAGAAACAAGTAAAATACATATAATTTTGGAAATTAACTATTTGGCAGAGCAATATTTATTTTTTAAGCCCAAAGCAATATGGAAAACAATAAGCCATTGAAGCTAGATCTGAAGAGAACCCATGTTACTATGTGGTTCCTTGTAATCAACGTTCCACTTAGGTATTAATCTAACTATATAGCATAACTGTGGTATTTTACTGTGGTATTTTAGAAGGTCAGACCTTGGTCAAATTTCATATATTGTGCACTGTGCTCCGTGTTACTAGCAAGGGTATCAACATAAAACATCACTTGAGTTCAAATCAAGTGATGTGCAAAAAGGTTGCATCCCTATCAGACTGTTTTGATGATGGATACCTTGGATCTGAGCATTTTTTGTTACTAGTGTTATTTATTTTGAAATGCTTACATGTGTTCGAAAAAGTGCATTTGGGTTTTGCTGAATGCATGCTGGATACTAGTCTTCCTCTGAAGATAACAGTCCTGGTACTCACATTTATTCACCTCCATCTTGCATATCTTACACTTATGAGGCTAGGTTTCAGAATATTTCAAGCTTTTCATTTATTGTCTTAGCTAAATATGTATTAGGAACTAATAACAATTAATGTTATCTTACATAGGAAGAATTCTTCCTACCAAATCAGTTTGCATACGATGGTGTTTTTTCCCTCCAAAGTGAGGGGAGTGTTGAATCATTGAAACAATCCTGACCATCTAAAAGGAAATAAATAATGATAAGGTCACAATATAGGATATTTTTCTCCCTAATTAATCAGTTCTTTTCCCTTGAGTTTTGGCACTGTTTCATACTTACCTGTTTTACCAACTGTCTTAAGCTACAAGCTAGATAAATGTGTTCCCCTGATGTCCAGAAACATCCCTTTCATGTATGCTTTCTTTTGTTGTTCTTATTCCTCTTGATTTATCCGCCCCTTCTACTTTCATTAATTTTGGGGGCTTTTTATGTCACACATAAAAATTCAGACTTTGAAACGTATTTATACAAAAATACTTGTTTACCGAGAGGTAAAACGTATTTTACAGTTTTCAGTCAATGACTGTAACAAGCCACCTGGTGGCAGTAGCCACTCAGTAAAATAAGGTTTTCCACTCGATTGCAGAGATAACCTACTTTCTTTCTGTATCTCTCGTCTGACACAGTAACAGCTGAAGTACGCACACCATAGCTTTTTACCAAAATACGTATCCACCTTGACTTAAATAGATTAAAAACAACACAAAACAAAAACTTCCTTGCTAATTTGAAATCAAATAATTAAGATTGGTTCCCTCATATCAGTTAGAGCCAGGTCTATGTAAGTGTTCTGATACAATGATGGACAACCCATCACTTCTGTGAGAGAGCCTCTACTCAATTCAATGCACAACACGAGTGAATCAATGGATAAAAGACTGCAGTAAAATCATTTCACGCACTTCAAGGGATGTGGGCCATTGCTTTATCAGATGCACACTATGAAGTTTTACCTGATAAAAGTACTGAATTGTTAACTTTATTGAGTTTTCTGTATTTTTTAACCTTGCTGTGATGCTTTTTAAAATCATTAACTGTATTATATTAGTGAGATGTGATAAGTTCCTATTGTTCTGTTTTACAGGGAGCAAAGACCTTGCTGGCAAAGGCATTGACCTGTAAGTGCTTCAGTTTGAGGCACTTTAGACCTGATTACAGAATTCATAATGTGACACTGAGATGAATTGAAATCTTGTACAGTGCTCTTTCACACACTTATCGGTTTCTTTGCCAGCCGATCTCAATTCCACCTTTGGCCCACAGCTCTTCCTTTTCTCTTGGACTAGGAGCTGATTTTCCTACTCTTTTTCATCTCATCTCAGAGGTCTTTTCACAGACAACCAGTTTCCAGTCTTTCAGCTTTTCTCAGCAGCTCTTAATTTGACTCCTTCATGGCTTCTAAATGCATTCCTTGTTCAGACACAGTATATCTGTGGGTTTTGCAGTTGCTCTGAGTTCAAGCACAAGCACGAGCAATCCTGCTGTAGGGATGATGCATGATGCACAGTGCTGTTGGTTTAGCCACATGCTTGTTAGTACATGCCCAGTGCCCCTGTTGGGGAACCATGTGGTGATGTTTGAGTACACTTGGCATGAATGGCTGCAGGGATTTTAGCTCTTACTTTGGCAAGTTTCACCTAAATATTTGCAGATACCTTCAAAAGCTAAAAAAATGGTCAGACCGCAACAGAGCTGGTAAAAGGCATATCCAATGTGGGAGAGTTGTGAATAAGTGAGAGAAGACTGTTTCATAGCACTTTTCAAGTCCTGGAAGCAGCAATCCTTGCTTGGCGAGCACAGGGGAATATCATGCAAGGTGTGAAGTGACTCAGTCCAGACACACAGAAAGCTGCCTCCTGCACAGTCAGGTTAGTACATAGTCACTGTGCAAGTCAGTACCCCCAAGGAAGTTCCAAATGTTGGGGGAACCTGTTGCACAGCACCTGCAGTGACTGAATAAATATATCACTGACATTCTCAGAAGCAAAATACCAAATCTGCACTATTGTACGGACACTAATTCCTCCACCAACAAGAATCCAACTGGAATGAAGAGCCAGTGGTTTGAGCAGAGGTCAGATACTCAAAAAAAACTGGGCAGCAGCAGCAGTTTGTCCCAAAGTACAGCAGTAATTCCTAGGTCCTGGGAGTTCATATAGGAGCCACTGCCCAGTTATGCTGATGACTTCTCATCAGCAATCCTCAACTTAAATTCACGGATAACCAAAAGACATGATGATATCAACAAGACAAACATTAAATAAGGACTTTTACTTTCTGTTAGCAGCGTTTGGTGATGGTTCAACTGGAAATGTTGAAGTAGATGCACTGATTGCCGCATGGTAAAAGATTTGTCAGTTTGAATTCTATCTTTGTAGTGTTCTAGTGCAAACCACTCTTGTATCATCTTCCCTATTCTCCCCGCTCACGTTTAACTTGGTAATCAAATGCATAAACTTGTTGAAAGGCCTGGGACTTGAAGTGATTTTGCAGTGAGAATTGAAAAATTTGTTCCAAGGTATGAAGAAGAGAGGAAAAATATATTTGAAAACAAATGCTTGCTGTAGTCATATGTTTGGTGAAATATTCTCTTTCTTCAACATACTATGGCCTGTTAAGATGCTTAAATTACCATGGCTTGAATTCTGCCTGCACTGAAAGATTACAGAGCAGGCCTACAGACCTCAATATTAGCTTTCAGATAACTTCAGGTTATGTGGAGTAGTATGTAGTTATTTCTTCGCTTAAAAATCAGATGTCAGTTTTATACAACAGAAAAGCACGATCAGTTATTTAACATTTGAGTGTCAAGGGCTGTCAAGGTGAGATTTTAGGATGATTATTATTTTAACGGACTAGGAAAATATTCATGGTAATCACAGCATATCTCACTAGTGTTGAACAGAACAATTTACAGCAAGATAAAAGTGCTCATAGTGGGTCAGCACACTGGTATGATATTTTCTCCTTCTACAATAAAAATTGGCCCAGTATACCTGAATTTATTTTATACTTAACTAAGTTAAGTGGTACAAGAGTACCATTCAGACATTTAGTTTTAAATTTCGTTTGCCAAGTCACCACATTTGCAGATTATTAATATCAAATTAATGTTATGCTGTTAGCTAAAGCACAGTCAAACATATCTTAAGCAATAATGTGAAAAGCTACCTTTAACAACATTTTATATGGACCTCTGTAAAGATACATGCATTGAGTTTTATGATTTTCTATTAAAAATTAAACTCCATTAAAAATTAACTTTATACGGAAGTTAAAGCAAAGCATTGATTGTTTGAGCCCACACAGTAAGAGAATGCCAAACTGGGATTAAAAACTAACCAAAAATGTTTCTGCAATCCAAAAATTCATGATGACACCAGGTTAATCTTTGAAAGATCAAACCAACACTGCCAAGTAACTACAGGAAAGGCCAGTAAGAGCAAACTGAATGGGTTAGTGTCCTAGACTGTCCGTCTTATTTGATTTCTTACTTATATAGACATTTTTATTCCAGTCTACTATTTATTCACTGCCTATCCTGCTATTGCAATCTGTTTAGCTATTTAGAAGAGATTTTAAAAAATAAGTTACAGGTGATTACTGCAATGTTCTCACTAATGTTTTCACTCAATACTAGATTCTACTGTCGAAGAACATATATAAATTCCTGCTGGGTACATAGTTGTCTAAGAACAGCACTTGTTTTCAGTCACTGCATAGCAAAGATCTAACTCTTAGAAAAGACTGCAGTTTAATCAAATTGCAGACATACGGTTTTAAAGAAAAGGAGTTTTCGTTCGGGTTTGCATTTCTGGTTGAGATCTCCCCATTAGAAAACAACAACTAGACAGAAGATTCAAAACCTCTTAAGCTTTCTATTTTTTGAACAATAACACAGTGTTAATTCATGAATGGACAGGGTATGAGTGTGGAGCATTGAGAAAAAATGTGCTATCACTTTAAATTTTAAAAAGTCTTGTATCTCCTGTATACAGGCCAAAAGAATCTACTTTCAATTTTAGTTAGCTGTCCAGTTACATTCTCTCTGTGCTAGTTGGCTTTTATTTTGTTATTGGTAACACTTTTTCTGTTATTAAAAATAAAAAATGAGTGCCATCATGTAAGTATTCCAAGTTCCCACAGTTTACAGTCATAACCTTTAAAACAGGCACAAGCGATATGACATCAGTGTGATCTGACACCCGCTGAACAGCTCCCCAAAGTGCATCGACGCCACTGCCAGGATAACTGTTCTTTAACACTGTGGTGCAAAACAGAAGGCAGGAGGGGAGAAGGACTAGGAAGGTGTATGTAAAAGGAGCAAGGGATTATGGTATGAATACATTTGAAAAAGCTGCAAAATTATTTCCTGATAATAACTTTGATATGATATGCACTCTTATTCTGAAGCAGCTCTTGATCATTTCCTGCTGTGGTATATCATATCACACACTGAGAAACTGCAAACTGAAGATAAAATGATGCTGTGAAAACCACCCTTTAGATACCAGTGTAGCAAATACCATGCACACTTGCTTTTGGCTGTGTAGACAAAATCTGCAATGCTCAGTGGTAGCACTTGTGCACTGATGTTCCCATATACAGAAAACCTGCTCAATTTAAATCTGCTAAACTACACAGACTCTAAGTCTGTAAGGGATGTGCCAGCATAAGAGGTGATGCTGATGGAGAAAGGGTTAGAGCAGTCTGCTCTGCTTTCTTGATTAAACTTCATCAAGAGACCTGCAATATTCATTACCTGTGAAATAGTATTTTTTTATATTGAACTGAATGCCAATGAAATGATATTGTTCCAATTATTAAGTAACTTAACAGTACCTAGGGAACTTTTTTGCTGTGTAGTGGATCAAGTTCTTAATTTACGCTGTTGACATCTGGTTTAGCTACAGTCACAAATTATGGTCAAAATAACTGATTCAGGATTGGTTTCCTAATGAGTTTTGTCCAAGACACTTAAAAATCCTTTTTCATAAACTCAGACAGATTTCAAAACCTGTCTCAATGTATAGCATAGAGGAGATGTGGCAGTGCAAACCTAGTAATTAGGGTAGGGTGAGTTTCCTTATTGAGTAGTAAAATCAAAAGAGCCCCATTTTAGAACTTAGTAGCAGCGGTGAAATTCCCTTCATAACACCCTTTTGTGGTTTTCTTCCTCTTCAAAAAGTATTCAGCATGCACTTTTGGGTAACTATTTATGCAAAGGACTTGGCCACATGGGCATTATTTGCTCTCCCTCTCTTAGAGCTGTTCTGTGTAAGCCGGTCATGAAAGTCCTAAATCCCATTCCATCTGCAGTACATGACAGAACAACTGCAAGCCTGGAGGAAGGACCACTTGTGCCAGGCTCTGTGACAGACCAACCTCAGAGTCACTTAAGGATACCAAAGCCTTCTGAGGATACCAGCAAAAAGATGGTCCAGGTCCTTTCTTCCTTTCTAGGACACATGAAATTCAGAGAAAGCAGCCAGCATACCAGGAGAGTCAGGATTCTATTGGGTGCAATTCTGTCCTGTATACAAATACAGGCCAGCAAGCTGAGTAAAGAATTAAGATGCTAGGAAAGACAAGGACAATGGGAGAATCCTACTAGGCCCCAGGAAATATCCATGTAAAGTATCTCAGATTAGAAGTATCACGTTTGAATCATATTTGAATGAACCTCACTGAGGCAAATGTTAGTGAACTGCACTCACAGGGGAACTTTTACTATGAATTTTTCCCCTAATATTGTCAGGGGCATACAAGTTGACATATTCACCTACACCAACATGAAAATCTTTCTCAACAATACCAAAAAATGTGAACTGTAATGATGAAGAGTCAGATTTCTTACACTGTTCATGGGGAGAAGCAGGTGAAGGGAAAAAGAAAGAAAAAGAAAGAAAAATAGCTACCAGAAGATAAAAAAACTCTGTTTGAAATGGATGGCAGTGTTTCCATGAATATCAAGGCCTTTGAACTCTCCCTGAATGCACTGTAATTGGATGAACTTTGAACTGTCCCTAAATGCATTGTAATTGCATGAACACAATGTGGTAAAACACAGTTATGAGGGTATGCATGGGGTGACTGGAAGTAAATGGTTTAAACCTAAATGGTTTTGCAGACTGCTTCCAGTTCTATGAAATATACAACCTCTAGGAAGAAAAACAAACTAACTAACAAACAGCTCAGTATAACATAGCGACTGTAATTTGAGAAGCACTTTTTTAAAAAATGTATTTCTAGGCAATAAAAATAGACTGACCTTCCAAAGACGTAAGGCTGACCTTTACACTGGGGTGCAGTTAATGACTCCGGTGGTGAGAGGCCTGGAGAAACTGTTCCAGGTGTTCTGCAATATAAAGCAATGGTAATGCTTTATACAGTACGCTGCAAAGTAAGGGATGGGGGCATGTTTTGGTGTTGTCTTTTTTTTTAGAAAAACCATGCTACCTCTTGGTCAAAGACAGATCCACGGAGTTTGTAGTCTTGTCCACACACTATATATAGCACTTAAACCCTGGCTGACATCATGTTTTTCCCGCGGCGCAGCCTATCAGCACGGAGCCGGCCGCGCGGCGCGGTGTGCCGGCCCTGGGGCGGCCCGGCGGGAGCGCTGAGAGCCCGGCGGTCACGGCAAGGAGCGGCTGGGCCCGGAGGCGTCAAGCGGGACACCCCAGGCAGCCTTTAGAGCCACCGCGCCCTCAGTGGAGCGCCCGGTGAGTCACACAGAGCTCCGGCTCCAGGTGCCCGGGCCCCTGTGGGCATCTCTCGTGTCTGCGCGCCCCAGCCGGGTGTAAAGGCGCTGGCGGGGCGGTGGCTGTACAGGCTGGGACAGACACAGGTACAGCCGTGCCGCGCTGCCCGGGAGCCCCGCGGTGCTCCAGGGCACGGACCCGCGGAGAGCTCAGCCCGCTCGCTGCCTCAACAGCGCGGGGCAGGAGCGTCGCCCCTGAGGGAACCCTGGGGTACCCCCGGCGTACCCTCTGCCCTCAGAGCGCGCTCCCCGGGTCGGGCTGGCGGGGCGGGGCCGAGAATGGCGGGGCGGGGCCGAGAATGGAGGGGCGGGGCCGGCCCGGAGGGGCGGGGCTGAGGACGGAAGAGCGGGGCCGTACTGGGATGGGCCGAGGGCGGAGGGGCGGGGTCGGGCCCGCCCGGGGGGCGGGGCGAAGAGGGGCCGGGGCCCGCCCGGGGGCGGGGCGGGGTCCGTCTTGGGGCGAGGCGGAAGGCGGGACAGCCCGGCCCGGCCCGGCCGTCCTGCAGCGCCGCCGGGGCGGGCCTTGGGCTCTCGCGGGAGCTGTGCAGGCGCCGCCCGTCTGCGAGCGCGGCGGCTGCGGAACCAATAAAGTTTGTTTCAAAAAAAGGCAAGAAAAGGGCAGGAAAGGAGCCGTGTCGCCGCGGCTGTGAGCAAGTGCGTCACTGGCCGCCTGGCCAGCCCGGGGCGGCCGCAGCGGGCGAGGGCGGACGGGCAGCTCCAGCCCCGGCTCCGGCTCCTCTCGGCCTCGGCAGCCGTCGCCCTCCGCGGGGAGCGGCGCCGCCGCCGCTGTGCGGGCCCGCTCGTGAGTATGGCGGGGCGGCTGCGGCGGACAGCGCTCCCCGCGCAGGGCGGCGGGGCGGCCGTGCCGGGCCTGGCGGGGTCGCCGGCGGTGCCGGGGCGGAGAGTGACAGGTGTCAGGCTCCCCCTCCGCGGGGACACCCCCGCCGCTCTGGCTGCGGGCCGGGCCGTGCTGTGGGACAGGAGCTGCTCCGGAGTGCTGCCGGTCCGGGGCCGAGGCAGCGCTGGGCGCCGGCTGACAGCTCGCCCTGCGCCTGGCTGCCCTCCGCCCTGCCCGCAGCGCCCGTGTCCGCAGCGCCCGTGCCCGCGCTCCCCCGGCGCCGGGGAACATGTAAGCGCGGCCGGCGGCGTGAGGCGCTCCCGAGCGGCCGCTTCTTGCGGGGAGTCGCCGCTGACCTGCGGGGTTTTGTGTGTGTTCCCTCACGGCAGGGCTCGCCTCCTCCTCCCCGCAGTGAGTGTCCCGGCGCGGGGGCAGCGCCGGACGGGCGACCGCGGCCATGCCGGGCGGTAAGGAGACACGGCTGCTGCACCTCAGCGAGATGGAGAAGCTCGACAAGACCCTTTTCAGGCTGGAGCAGGGTAGGTCGGGGCGGCGGGGCAGGGTGAGAGGGAAATGGCCAGGACGTCGGCACCGTCTTTGGACGGCAGTGGAAACGGAGTTCAGCCTGTTTTGGTGGGGGTTTTGGAGTGTGAGGGTTTTGTTGTTGTTGGTTGGGGTTTGGCTGTGGTTTTGTTGGTTTGGTTTGGTTTTACTTTTTCTGTTGTTTTAATGTGAAACAATTTCTGACGCTCTTGCTTCCACTGCAGAGCTCTATGGGCTCCAGACACGGCTCGGTCTGACTCATAAAACTCTTGAGAAATGAAGAGCAGATTGGCCTGGAGCCGTCAATCTTAATGGGAGTGAAGTACAAAGCGTTTTTTGGACGGGCTCTGTCCCTCTCCTTTTATAGCCTGTACTTCAGGGACCCGAAGAAGTCTCTTAAGTCAAGATCTCCAGTGTTTATCTGCAATGTCTTATGCAGCATCCCATGTTTTAATATTATAATTCTGAAATCTGTCAGTAATACTAACATTTTGCAAAGTCTGAAAGTTTGAGGTATTATTTCAGAATATAAGCTCTTTAGCTCCTCCTAAATCTCATTGTCAGATTTCTTAACACTGCTGAATACTTTTAAGTACTTGACATTAGTTCTCCTTGAAGTGTTCCTAAGTCTACTTGGAAAACAAAAACAAAACACCAAAACAAATAAACAACCCCCCCCAACTGATTGACTGTTATGCCAGTCAGCAAATTCAGACTATAAAACTAAAATCACTGTCTTTAAAAAAATATTTTTAATGATGAAACAATTTTTATTATGAATTTTTGTGGGGTTTAGTACTGTGTGTTACTGATCTAGTAACCTAATATCAAAGTGGTTTAGTAAAGGAGCAAGATTTTGGTTCTTGAGAATAAAAATTCTCTTTTTAACTCTTCCATCCAGTTGTGTAGATTTTCTTGAGTGACACAGAAGTGCAGGACTGTCAGACATTCAGAGTGCCTTTGCCGGTAGAAGTCTCCAAGAGGGCATAGCTAATTTTGAGCACAGCATTCCTGATGTCAGTATTACTGTTACAGGAAATAAGATATCAATGGCATATATCCCTGTCCTCTAATTTTAGTAATCCCTGTAACAAAATGTCAGGTCAGTACTGAAGAGAGTATACTTAACATTCCAAAAGTGATTTTTTTTAATTTTTTTTTTTTTGCATTCAAATAAGCTTTATTTTACCTGCAAGACATTCAGATCTAAAAACTATTGCTCTGCATGGTGGGTTTTGGTGCAGTGGTGATTGTTAGTAAGAGGAATGCCAAACGTGGTCGGACATATTTAAATGTGTTCAGACAGTGAATTCTGGTATTAGAGTCACCATGATTCTGCTTAATAAGCAATTGGGGTTTTTTTTTACTTATGATACTGGAACTTGACATCCAGATATTTTATGCTTTGATTCATTCTCTGTGTATTAATAACTTTCTCTTTTTTTAAAAATACTCAGGTTTCTTTTACTATTTTGTAGACTGCTAGAGCTAGTAGGTGTTTTACTACTGTTAACCTGTGACTGACTTGTAATTTAGAAAAATCACTGTGCAAGAATTTATATCCATTTCATTCACTTGAAAGAACCCTGTAATTAGCCATGCTAATGGTGGTGCTAATTACATGGTGGCCCTCATACCCTCAAGTGGAAGCATATTCTGAAACCTCTTGACTAAATTGAATTTTTTTTATATCCAGCTCAACAGACTACATGTGGTTTTAGGTCCTAATTTTTTAACTCAATTTTTTCTCATTATCAAGGGGATCTTCAGCCTAAACTTAAGGCTCTTTCTGTGTGTGTAGCCTGCAGCATGTATACAAAACTCCCTCTGGTTTGTTGAGCTCTCTGAAAGTTTAAAAATTTGTATATTGTAGATTACACACAAGTACATATAATTTTACATTATAAATCATTTTATGTATAAAAGCATAAGGAGTTTAGCACTGTTTAGTGAGCCCTCAGTGAATAATGAAGGGATTTGAAATATTTTTTGCTTTGAAATGTGTTCCTAATTTTTTTCCAGGCATTTTCATGAGTCAACCTGTGATTTGGTAAACCTACGTACTTAAAGACCATATAAAGACTGCATAAAATTTCATGCAGTCTGATGATCACTGTGTTTTCCTGTATTTCTTTTTTAAGACTTTTATACAGCAAAGAGAAACAAATAGGAAAGGAGATGAATAATGTCATATAAGTAAAGGAAAAAGGACTATATGTAAAGTATGCAAAGAGCAATGTTAGGAAGGTAGGGAGAGATGATGCAGTTTTGGGTGCCACAATATAAGAAAGATCTAAAGCTATTATAGAACATCCAAAGAAGAGTGATGGTGAAGGGCCTGGAGGAGAAGCCGTGTGAGGAGCAGCTGAGGTCACTTGGTCTGTTCAGCCTGGAGAAACGGAGACTGAGGGGAGACCTCACTGCAGTCTTCAGCTTCTTCATGAGAATAGGAGGGGCAGGCACTGATCTCTTCTCTGTGGTGACCAATGACAAGACCTGAGGGAATGGCCTGAAGTTGCCTCAGGGAAAGTTTAGGTCGGATATTAAGAAAAGGTTCTTTGGTTGGTCACTGGAACGGGGAAGTGGTCACAGCACCAAACCTGAGTTTAGGAGGTGTTTGGACAGTTCTCTCAGGCATGTTGTGCTTCCTGGGGCTGTCCTGTGCCAGGAATTGGACTTCAGTGATTCTTGTGAGTCCCTTCCAACTCAGGATATTCTGTGAGATTTTGCTGTAGAAATATATCATTCTGCTGAAATTCTTGTCAGATATGTTGGTGCTTTCTTATTAACATGATATCAAAGTAGGAGTTATAATAACAGACTAGAAATACCTACTCATCCTGATAGTGATTTTCTTTTTTTTTTTCTTGAGGTTTTGAACTGCAGTTCCGACTGGGCCCAACTCTTCAAGGCAAGCCCGTTACTGTGTACACAAATTATCCAGCTTCTGGAGAAGTGTTTGATCGCCACAAGTTCAGGACATTATCATGGCACAATCCTGCAGGAAAGGAAGATGACTCTGACAAATACTGCAAGCTGGATCTCCAAATTTCTGGGTCATATCAGTACTATTTTAGTCTTGGGTGAGTGAAATTTTTATCTTTACAGCCAAATGCAGTCTGCTTCTACACTTTAACTTGAAAAACTACAGTTTTTCCATGTGTTTTTCAAATTGCAACCATTGGGCCAATCCAAATCTACTAATGAAAGACTGACTGGTGGTTTTTTGAAGCCTTCTGATACAGAAATGTTCTGAAGAATATACAGAACCAAGTTAATTTTCTGTGAATGCTGGAGAAGCAATCTGTTTTTACAAGTTTTCAAATTCATCAGCATTATGAGCATATGAATGATTAATTTGTACTTTCTTCATTGACTCTGAGGTTTGTTTTCTACCTTTCTAGCACAGAAGTTCTGGCATTCTTTACTTGCATCCTTTATGTCCTCCTTTGTTTCAGTGGGACAACTGAAGAAGAGAATGCCAGTAGCTGTAATAATTGTAGTCTGGTATTTGGAGTTTCTGGAAGATGGGTGGTTAAATTCTTCCAGGCTTAGAAGGACATTTACCTGAGGATGGTGCTCGAAATGGAGATCTTTGTATAATAGATGGGCAGTCAGGTTTTCTGTGTTTCTGTCCATATGCCAAAGGGAGGAACCTGTACTGTCTTAGCAAATAACAAAGGTATCTCACTTTTGCAGAGAGTTTAAAGCTCTGTATTCCAATTGCATTCTTTTAATTCCAGTAGAGAGATGACGCCTAAGAGATGAACATTTCAATGTCTCCTGTTTTCTTCAGGTGCCCTGCAGTCCTGTTGCTCCTCTCCCCCAACCCCTGTACTGGGCTACTGTGTTTTTTAAATAGCTGTACTGCTTGGATTCTCTTTGTGAAACTGGACATGGCTATTAACTGTACCAATGAAAATTAATTTTTCCTAGAAATGAAAAAAGCGGTGGAGGTTACATAGTTGTGGATCCTATTTTGCATGTTGGAGCTGATAATCATGTACTACCTTTGGATTGTGTTACGCTCCAGACATTCCTTGCTAAGTGTCTGGGACCATTTCATGAATGGGAAGATAGACTTAAAGTTGCAAAAGAAACAGGTAATGCCAATACACCTATTGAAGGATATAAGTTTTTGTCTTATGATCAAAAACCAAAGTTACACTGAAGAGCTTCAGTGTGAGCAACTCATTTATTCTTTTTTAGATTAAATATTCTCTACTACATTCAATTAACTGTTTAAGTCACTGAAATGATTAAAATATTGCCAGAGGTGCAAAAATTCAGGGATTTCCTAATATGGGAAACCACTTCTGTTTTATTGTTTTGATTTCAGATAAACTTGGAAGTTTGTAGAATTGTCAGGGTGATTTTTAAAGCTCGTGTTATGCAGAATTTCAAGGGGAAGATTCAGATTAATTTATACTGGTTATCCCAAAAACCAGCTCTAAGTCTGTGCTATAACTACAGCTTATTAAGCTTCTTCCAATTAACTTTGGGTTTTTTTCCACAGTGAATAAGTGTTTTTTTGTTACACAGGTTACAACATGATTCATTTTACGCCACTGCAGAAGCTTGGACTGTCTAGATCATGTTATTCACTGGCTGACCAGTTAGAAGTAAATCCTGAATTTTCAACCCATAATAAAAAGTGCACTTGGAGTGATATAGGAGCTCTTGTGGAGAAACTGAAAAATGAATGGAATATGCTTTGCATCACAGATGTAGTCTACAATCACACTGGTACGATTTTTGTGTGTTAATAACCAGATTATTTCTATAATTATATTTCATTATTTCCCTTAACTTGTCCCTCTTGAATGTATTTTTTAGTAGCTGTTTTAAGCAGTGTAGTTCTCTGCCTTTGAATCTCTCAAGTCCAGAACAACTCCTTACAATTATAATTGATATGTCTCTGTAACAGGTGTAAAAGAATATAGTATTGTTAGTGAAAGAGTGAATAGAGCCCTTTTTAGAGAGGATTAATGAGCTGTGTATGTGTCTATATAATATGCTTATTTTCATGAACTGTGGTGTGCAGTTCCCACATATTTGATCAGAGTCTGCATTATGAATTATTTGGTGAACATAAACTGAGTACTTGTTAAACTGGGTATTATTCTTGTAGTTGCTTAAAAACTCTGATTTGGGTCTAATATGCAGATGGTAAACAGAGTTGGGACAAGAGGCTGGGATTAAGCAATAGAGGAAATGTTACAGCTCAGTCTGTGGGGAAAGAAAAAAGAGAGCTTTGAGTTGGGGGCAGGTTGTTTTTTAAGCATAGATATGCTAATACATCAAAGGTGTTACTTATTTGCTTGAGGGACAGTGGGTTTTGTTCTGTGTTGTTATGCTGTAATCCTAAACATCATAATAATTAGAATTCTTATAGCAGAGTACAACAAGTAGTTATGTATACTGATGTCTTTTGGGGCTTAAAATACCCTAAATACAGATATATGTGAATTTCAAGCTTTAATTGCTTTGGTTCTTTGGTGTTGACTGCTGCCAAACATTCCGATCCAATCAGTCTGCAATGCAATGTGGGCTCTGTTTGCTTTATCTGTTTGTTGAAAAGTTACTAAATATAGTTGTTGGCTATGTGTCTGAGGGAATTAGGCTTTTAAACATTCTCCCAATTCTGGATAAAAAATTTCTTGCACTTGACCAACTAGAAGTCCAATTTCTATTACATATGCTTGAGATCCTGTTTGTACAGTGTATATTTGCATGGTACCAAGGAGACAGTTTGGGGTTTTTTATGCATAGAAATACCTAGCTCTAAAATTTAGACACCAGAATATATTTAAGAACAATGTCACATTATTTGGCTACATTTGTAGAAGGACTTTCTCAGGTTACATTCAGAGTTAGTCATCTCCATTGGGATGGATGACTCAACATTTGTACTATGGTGAAAGGATGTTGAGAAGTGTTTTCTAACAGGACAGAAATACTCAGATGATTGTGGTTCTGACTTACATCTTAAGCAAGGTATACTTGCTGGCTTTGCTGCCTGCTTTTAAACTTGAATTTCCTCCCCCCTCCTTTTTGTTGTTTATAATCCAAACCTCTTGATATACAACTGTCTCCAAACTTTATTAAATGATAAATGTAGCGTTAGCCAAGAGATATGTTGATGTTATATGCTTGTGGAGCTTTTTGGATTTCCTTTTGAAGTGAGAAAATAGGGAAATAGTTTTTGGGATTCTTTTTGTCTGAATCTTGATTAGATGGAAATTTAACTTTTTTTTTCCTCTTAATTGAATAGTGATTTCCAGTAGTTCAATTAATTAATTCCTGCACATTAGGGTGGTTTAATTGTAAAGCATGTTTTATAGACTCATTTGAATATGAAAGGCACAAAATGTATAGTTCATTATTTGAGCCGATTATGGATACTTGCATATCTTTATTAATTCTGCAGCATGTCTGCCTGAGAAGCTTAAGTTGTCTCACTGTAAATCCTCTAATGTTGTTAATTCAAACAGCTCATGACCCCTCAGCTTACACTGGTTCTGTCTGTTGGTAGTTTCTTCTTTCTAGTTGAGAATTGTATTCCCCTCTGTTCCTGTGAGAGTCAGACAGCTCCCTTTCAGGAGCAAGCATTAAGGTGTTTGGTATTCACACAGGAATGGAGACCAGGCTGCTTGCACAGTAGAGAGCAGTGGGAATCAGGTTTTGTTGTTGGCATCTCTGTTAGGCTCTAATGAAAGCCAGCATCCATGGCCTGACTTCAAAAGTGAAGTCGTGCACTGACGTGTTAAATGTCGGTGCACCTTTGGCCTCTTCACAGGAGTATCACAGATAAACTGCCAGACTCTCTCTGGGACCTGCATAGATGCAAGTAAGAAGTACATGTCAGCTGGCATTTACTTTTCACTGGGAGACAGAAACAAGAGATTTGGTTTTTTTCCTTTTCTGAGCTTTCAGTGGCTGTAATAAATTGTATAAAGGAATAAAAATAAACTGAGATAAATTTTATATTATTTATCTTTCACAAGAGGCTACTATTGTGTAATGGCAATATAGTACTGGAGTTAATGCTACTTTCAAGCACTTAACTGATTGCATCAAACAGCACCTTTTTCTCAGCTTTAAAAAGAATTAAAAAAAGAGGTCTTGGGCAATGAGCATCACTACTAAATATTAAATTGGTATTTAATTTATATAATAATGAGTTAGTAATTTAAAGAAATAATTTCAAATTTTTCAAAGAAGAATTTAATGAATTTTAGAAAATTTTCTGTAATTTCTTGTCTTGGAATTTCCGTATTCTTACACTTTTACTATGTACTACACACACACACACACACACATACATACATACACACATACATATATATATATATATAGATATACACACACACACTCTCTATACTATACTTATTTTTTCCCTAGCTGTAGCAAATGTAATCACCAGTGATGTTTTGGGCATTTTTTTTCCTGCAGGGTTAGATTTCTTTTGGTGTTATGTTGTGAATCACTGAAGCTTGCCTTCTGATCAGGAAACATTGTTCTGTTCCATTCCAGAATTATTGGAAGGCCTGCTGAATTTATTTTTTTTATGTTAATACCTTAGATTCAAATTATACATTGTCTTTTTAGAATTAATTGTATTTACTCATGAAAGTCATTTATAGTAAATCATAGTTCTCTATAGGTGAATAGTACAAGTGGTTTTGCTTTTTGGAGAAAAAAATTTTTTTCAGCCTAGCTGAAAAATTTTTTTAGGCCTTTATCAGCCTAAGCTTATTGTTGCTTTATGTAACTTTAAAACATGGTGGGTTTAGTTGTAGGTGGTATTTAAACCATGAAGATCTTAATTTCTACAAATGGTTTGACCTTATAAACATGGAATTTTGCCATGTGCATAACTGTCTTGAGATATAATGTTAAAGGGTGTTCAGAAGAGCTGTTCACACTATGGACTGAGCTAGGATATCTTTTTTTTCCCTTTGACATTTTTGTTTTAACTTCTTTGAACTAAGCAAATTTGGATTTTAGGTGTTATTTGTTCTGCTATAATTCTGGGCATGTTAGTGACTCTTCATGTTTCCAATACAATAATTTATTATATATTTTCCCATGCATTAAGTACTACTTCTGTTTTTCTCTGCTTTTCTGAAAACCTGGGTTTTGTTCTTAGGCATTCTCTGGGTTTCTCTTCTTTTTATTTAGTTTTTCAACTGCAAGTATTTATTCAGAAGAATATAACCAAAAGCATTCTATGATTCTATGAAATTTATTTTCAGTTAGACAGTGTTTAGCACAGCTTCAAAAATGAAAAGAAATGAACTCTTGGATTTTTTTCTTCTTTCCAAAATCAAATTGTTCTACTATATGTATTTAATCATATTGCTACATGCACACTGTCTATATTAGAATACTACACTCATTTTTTGGTGAAGACTCCTTACCTTCTCTGAGAGAATTCCTAACATTCAGCATATTTTCTGGTGCTTGTTGATGCTACAGGGGAAACTTGGAAAATAGACACAGAGTGTAGTGTTTGATCTCAATTAGTGTTCCATTTGCATGCACCAGACAGTGCACTCATCCTCCTGTGTAAGACTCAGTGGCATCGCTTCCCACCACTCTGCTTCTTAAAAGTATCACAGCTAATCCTTTCTTAAAAGCACATTTAACCATATTTTTCATTAAATTAAAATTTCATTATTTTTTGGGTGGTGTGTGTGCGCTCTTGCTCTCTGGTTGTGTGTGATGAATATTAAAAATTAAACAGCTTATGTCATCATAAATCTTGGTTTGGGATGTCTGTTTGGCTTTCAACACACAAAGAACATCATCTCATATTGGTTATTTGATGTATTTCCTGCAAGAAAAATGTGATTTGTTTTCTTTCTTTTTCAGTGTTTTATAATTGCATATTTTTATGTAACTAACAAAAAGTTTCCCTGCAGTTTCTGCAGCTGTGTTTGTTGCAATAAAAATGGCAATCAGGAGGAAACACTTCTGCATAAAACATGGCTTTCTATTGACATGGAAAACTTAGTTGAAATGTGAATGAACTATATGTGCCATAGTTCCTTAGCTTCTTGGTATGAAGATGATTGCAAAAGACAGTGAAGTGTTCAGCTTATGTACTTATGTTTTTGTTTGAGTTTTTTTTTTCACCCCCCTTTTCCTTTCTTCAATAAGCTACTAACAGTGAATGGCTCAGGATGCATCCAGAATGTGGCTATAACCTTGTAAATTCTCCTCACCTGAAGCCAGCTTGGGTATTGGATAGAGCTCTGTGGCACTTGACCGGTATGGTGGCCGATGGGAAGTGTATTGCCAAAGGCGTCCCTCCCTTGATTGAGAGTGATCAACACCTGAATGTAAGTGAATGAGAACTAAGTATAAGCTAATCAGCTAATAAGCTGATTAAACCTTTCAGTATTTCTAAGTTTATACACCAGTATAAAATGGTGTATACTTTGCAGATGTATTTAGTGAAGTAAGCCTTTATTCTCCAATTTTTTCTAAGCAATTTGCATCAGTGCTTAGCTTTTTTAGAATATATGAAGCAACATTTATTAACCAACATAATTTTAATTTTTACAGTGTTTACGTAAAATAATTCATGAAGATATATATCCAAGAATTAGACTATGGGAGTTTTTCCAAGTGGATGTTAACAAAGCTGTGCAGCAATTTAAAACCCTTCTAACTCAAGGTAGAGTATGTTGCTGAAGCATGTGAGTTAAATATTTATAGTTCAAGAGGCAGTAAGATGGAAAACAAAATAATGCCATTTTTTGCTATGTGAGATATCTGCCATGCTGACTTAAGCATCATACAAGAATGCTTTGAGGGCTAGGAAAGGCTTTTAATACTTTGTACCACTTCATTTTCTTTATCCACCCTTATCTTTGCTGATACTAGAATTGTAAAAGTTCTGTGCCCTTTGAATATAATTCCTATTTTTATTTTGAGTACTCTTTTTTCTATCTTTTTCCTAGGCAAAATGAGCACTAAATCTGATCCAAATCAACATCTTCAAATACTTCAAGACCCTGATTATAGGCGATTTGGCTGTACTGTAGATATGAATATAGCATTGGCAACATTCATACCACACAGGTATTGTATTACTGATTGCAAGTTAAAATCACAGGTGAAGTTAAATTTGTGAAGCCAAATCACATTATTTTCAGAGATGAGAAAAAATTTAATTTTTTATTCCTTTTAGTTATATATACTGCGTGTTGTTAAAATAATTTTTTCTAATTGTTTTCTTCTTTTATTGTCCTCCTGATAAGCAATGGACCAGCTGCAATAGAAGAATGTTGTAACTGGTTTCGCAAGAGGATTGAGGAACTAAACGCTGAGCAATACAGACAAACTACTCACCATCAAGAACAGGTGTTATAATTACTGTGTTTTCATGCTGAATTGTTTCAAATTGCAAACAAATGCAGGCATTTCAATAATGCATCATTTAATTACTTCTAGGCTGTCAATTGTCTTGTGGGGACTGTGGTTTATGAACGAATGGCTTGTGGTGGTCCTAAGCTGGGTCTTATCAGTAGAAAAAATCCCTTAGTTACCAGGTATATACATGTTTTTTTGTTTGTTTGGAAACTATTAGAATCTATCCAGGGAAAGCAAGTTCAAAGTTCGTTAAAAGTAAACTTTAGTATGTATAATAAGTGCATGTTTTCTTTTCCATGGACAAATGCCACTTAATGAATTGACAGGGTTTTTTAGGCAACAGTGGTTACTGTTTAATAAATAAATGTGACCAGAAAGCATGAGACAGTACTCAGAGCACATCAAAGCCTTACATAGTGCACATTGCTGTTGTAGGTGGAAGAGGAGTGGAACTAAGAAAGTTTATACCTTTCAAGTTTTATGTACTCAATGCCAGTCATTTATCTGAAGAGCTAGGGCTTTAATCTTATACTACCAACTGACACCAAGATAGTGCCAGCATCTGTCCTTTGTTCTTCAAAGCTTGGTACAAAATAGAAAACTCCCTATCGTTTATACAAGCTGCTTTTTTTTTTCCCTGTATTATGTACAACCCAGTTCCTAGAGTGCTTTAATTTCAAAGGCAATGGATTGCAGCTTAGGTTACCATATGTTTTTGGTGTTTGTCTTTTTTTTCCCCCTCTTAATTGTCTGTCTATTCCATAGGTATTTTACGTATCCATTTAAAGAGATGACTGTGGAGGAAGAAGAAAGTATGATACATCAGCCAGATAAAGCTTGTTATTTCATGGCTCATAATGGCTGGGTTATGGGAGATGATCCTCTTAGAAACTTTGCTGAACCAGGTTTGCAAAAGAACTCTGAATTTACTTACAAACCATTTGATATTCTAGCCAAAGCAAAAAGGATTTTATTTAGTCTATTTTTTTTCCAGATGTATTCCTATGAAGCTGCTGAATAGCAGATACTAAGCTTATAGCACTTTAATTTCCCATTCAGCATACAGATCAGCTGTAAGAACTGGAATTTGAGGTACAATTTTACAAGATTTGAGAGGGAAATTACCAGCTTTTTGCCACTGAAATGGGGACGTCCTGCCTCCCCACTTTTGTCATTGTCTTTGTTGCTTACTTTGTACTTTGTTCCAACACCAGTGCTTGTTGGCATTTCCATGAGACAATGACAGTGTGGCAGAAAACTAATGCAATGAAAAGGTGAATAGTATTTTACTGCATTAGTGAGCAAAAACTGGATCCTTGAAAAGTCCACCGAGTGGTAGTCAGACAGTCAAGAGATGAACCAGTTAATGCAAATTAAATATGCAGATTACTTGTGATGGTAAAATAGGGTGTGAAATCACCATGCACTAAAACATTGAAATGTAACTCCTTTAGGGACAGTGTTGATATGCAATGAAAGCAAAAAAAGCTTGTGTTCAGACTAGTCATTCACTTTCTAAACCAAATCAAACAAAGGCCAGTTTAATTATAATTAAAAACAATTTAAGAGTTTGGGACTCTTTTGGAAGCTAATCTGTTGATATTCCAGAGTGACCCGGAGTTAGCAAATATTTAATTTTTGCATAGTAATCTACAGCCCTTTCACTGCATTTTATTTACTTTTATTCTTCTTCTCAAGGATGAAAATAATGTGTTTCAAGGGTGGTTTTGTTCAGTTGCCATTCAGCTTATTGCCCTTTCTTCTAGGCAGACTGTTGTATTTTTTCCTTCAGTCACTGGCTTTAGTTAGTGTACTTAATTTGCATTACTGATTTCTCTCTTAATTCATCTACAGCTTTTTGAGTACTTTATACTTGTGTTACGCCTTTGTTTTGTGCCACACATTATTTCAAATGAGAACACAGCATGAAAATATGGTACATAAGGGCAAAAATAAAGGAATTGCAAAACAAATGCAGCCGGTTCTCTAAATAGTCCTTTAAAAATCACAGTGTACATCCAAAGAAAGCCAATTTTTCTGTCCACATGGCTATGCTGCTGTTAGTGAAGACAAAGGTCAGCTGTGCTTAAGTGACTTTTTTTAGAAGTAGTGGTAATTTACAGTCCCTGCTTTTTACTTACCAGCTTTGGAAATTCATCACAGTCTGCTGTTAACAGAAGATAAAATTGTAAATCATGGCCGTCACAGTTTATGTTGGCACAGTGAGATGCTTTTTTTAATTTGGCCCGTATAAACAACCAAACTACTGATTTTGTTCATTTGTTTGCTGCTCTTTTCTTTTTTCAAAGTAGTTTTTATACTACTTTGAAGAATTAAAAGGAATTTGTTTTCAATCTGAAGAATTATTTCAGTATCACTATAGAAGCTAAACATTCCCTTGGAGGAGTCTGAAATTATACCATATATTATATCATTGTAGGGCATGTAGATTTTGAGTTGATATGGTTATTGTTAGAATTATTATTGTTAGGTTGTTAGAATTTTTACTCTTCGTTACAGTGTTGTTCTACTCCTTAGCAGTAGAAAATAAAATACCGCATTTTGATTCTGCTGCACATTCTATAATATATTTACACCGAAGTGAATTTATTTCCCTTACAGGTTCGAATGTTTACTTGAGAAGAGAGCTCATTTGTTGGGGAGACAGTGTGAAACTGCGTTATGGTAATAAACCTGAAGACTGCCCATACCTCTGGGCACATATGAAAAAATACACTGAAATCACTGCCAAATATTTCCATGGTGTTCGTCTTGACAACTGTCACTCAACACCTATTCATGTAGCTGAGGTACGGAAAATTGTGTTTATTATAAAGCAGCTTCTGCCTGTGAAATAGGTCCTGCACTGTTGCTCCAAAATCTGCAGGATCTACATGGCAGAGTCCAGGTGTGAATGAATCTTCCTCATAGCATAGGTTTCTTTTCTGGTGATGTTTAAATGTGATTTCAGCTACTTTAAACAAATAGTAGAGTGGTGTAGCTATTGTATCTTTTAATTCTCTACTTTAGCTGAAATACTGTGGATGTGGTTGGGCCTGGCTAACTTTTCCCTCACTTATCTATGGACTTAGTGCAATGACTTTCAGTATCCAGATTGTCAGTTTTAGATGGAGTCATTGCCAAGACTTGGTTGAAAGTCTGGGTTATTTTTTTTCCATATATATTTTTCTGTTGCTGAATTGAAGAGGAAGTGATTCACTTCCCAGAATTTAAAAGTTGGTTAAGAACATCTGCAAAAAGTTTAGTCTAGCAGGTGTATTTTTAAGACTAGTGCTTATTGTTTTCCATGAAGCTGACTACATCGAGAAATTGTGCCTAGTAAATTGGCTTTAAATAGGTTTTGAGTAGTGCAGCTTGTTAGTGCTTAGTCTTAGCTTTGTTACAGAGCTTATCTAAATCTATGAAGAGCTCTCTAAAACAAGTTGATTTCCCCGTACAAAAGTTGTAAGTGGCTCTTAAATGCAGCCATTTCAAAACTTCTGCCATTCTTTCATTTATTGTTACTATTTTTTGAATGGTAACTACGAAGGCTTAAACTGAAATCTTGCTCAGATTTCTTACTTCAAGAGACATCTCTTTTATCCAACCTTTGGGTTTGCATTTTGAGCTAAGATTTTGTTTAAAAAGAAGGTTTTAATTAGCTTAAGGTCTACAGAAAATTTCCTAGAATTACTCCGTCCATCAATAATATCTGTAAAATATAAACCTATTTTTATAAAACTTACATGTTAAGAGTATTTTTAATCTGCTGCATGTATGAATGACTCGTTTATTTTTGGTTAACATTCCTGTTAATGATTGTGTATACGTAGCTGACAATGGATGTCTTGCATTAAAAATGTATTATGATCTATAGGAGATGCTAGCAACAGCCAGATCAGTCAGACCTAATCTTTATGTGATAGCTGAACTCTTCACGGGCAGTGAGTACATTGACAATGTTTTTGTCAACCGCCTGGGAATTACCAGCCTGATTAGAGGTACAATAAGCAGTTGAAAATTATGTAGGATTGTCGTGTATGGTTTGGAGTTTTAACTGTGAAACTAACATTGGTATGCTTTTTTATTTTTCTCACATATTCATGTTCTTTGCTTATGCGATTACCTTTTCTTCATGTTTTGTTTAACGTCTCCTGTGTTGTGTGCTCATTCTTGGGTTTGCTTATGTTTGTGTGTCCTTTTCTGTGTAACAACTTGTTTTGTTCCTTAATTTTGGCTTTCTGTTTATCTTTGCTGCATGGCATTTTCCTATTGTCCAATCCCTGCCTAGCTTTGAAACTTGTCCTTTTTTGTATCTACCTTTCCCCTTTCTGTGGCTTTTTTGGCTGTGCTTTTTGCAGTACATGCTGGACACAGCTAGAAAATTGCGAGCCGATTTGTATGTAGTGGCTGAACTGTTCACAGGAAATGAGGAGCTGGACAATATCTTTGTGAATAGGCTGGGCATTACCTCCTTAATAAGAGGTAGGCTTGCTGCGTGTGTGGTCTCTTTCCAACGAGAGATTATAGATGACGTGCTTTTTCCAAGAAAAAGTTTTCTACTGAATTATGCGCTTTTAATTTCATACTCCATGTAATTGGAAGTACAGGTTTTGTATTGTAACTCTTTTGATACTCAGCAGAAAATACAGTACTAGCTGTAAAATAAGAGAAGACTTCTTTCATTAGTTTACAGAAGGTTAAATATTTCACTCTTACTCTAGCGAGAGGAAAAAGAAGTTGTAGCACAGTTCTGCTATGTAAGTGCTGCATCGTGTCTGATTTTTGTTGCATGAGTTTTTTTTAAAGCCTATGAGAAACAGTTTGATCTCTGCTTTTTTGTCCTTTTTCCCCCTTCTCTTCCTTAAATATATTATACTCAGTAGAATACCCCGAGGCTGTGTGTCCGCACTGGAGAATATAGTTACATGTGATTTTTTGGGGTTTTTTTTTAATGATTGAACACACCTAAATAACAACTTCTAAATGCTGCATTAACATTTTTGTGCATGCTGTTCTCTGTGGTAGCTATTCTTAGGCAAACACTTACATATTTTGTTCTTTAGAGGCAATGACTGCTTATAATAGCCATGAAGAGGGAAGGTTAGTTTATCGTTTTGGAGGTGAACCTGTCGGCTCTTTCGTTCAGCCGCGTTTGAGGCCTTTGATGCCAGCTATTGCTCATGCACTGTTCATGGATATTACACATGATAATGAATGTCCAATTCAGGTGAGCACCTAAGCCAAATAACTAAGTTTACATGTAATATTTTCTGAAGTGATATTTCTGAACCATGGGACGGCTTGATGCAATCTGGATATTTTTTCTGAATGATATTTACGGGAAAAGAAGTGTTTCAGATGTTCAAGTTTTCATGTAGTGAAGAAAATTTTTTAACAATTCCCTCTAACGTTCAAGATTTTGTCTTGCCGGGGGATAAGTATAAGAAGTTACTAAATAAACTGTTTTGAGTCTTTCATTCCAGTTTCTGTAAATGATTCTATCTCTGCTTGTTGATCTGCTCACCTAAGCTTCTGCTTACAGGAGAGAATGAGAGAGAGTGGTGGGCATTGAAGTGCTTATTTTGATGGTTTTTCTTAAGTTGGTTTTCTTAGTCCATTTGTAGTAATTTTCTTCAATAATTCTGTTGTGATTGAGGAAATAATGATCATGAGTTAGCACTTCCTCTGTTAAATATATCTTCTGTATGCTGAATTGAGAGGGTTGAATTATCTTTGTTTCACTGTTTATTACCTGTGTATCTTTTAATGCAGCACCGATCTGCCTATGATGCTCTTCCGAGTGCAATGATTGTTTCCATGGCTTGCTGTGCTACAGGAAGCACCAAAGGCTATGATGAACTAGTGCCACACCAGGTATGGGTCTACAGTTCAACTCCTAAGTTGCTTTTCAAAATATAACCTTTTTCTTGTCCTATAACTCGTATTTGAATGTTGTTTATTTGAAATTTTAAGCAGTTTACTAGATGGCATTACTTCATGTTGTCTAATTGCATATGAAATTTGAATTTATTATATATTTCAGACCTCAAGGCATGATAGTTTGAGGGTTTTTCCTCAGAATAATTCATATTTGCTTAAATCTTAATTTCTTTACAGATCTCTGTAGTATCTGAAGAGAGGTTTTATTCAAAATGGAATCCAGCAGCACATCTGACGTCTGGTGAAGTTAATTTCCAAACAGGAATTCTGGCAGGAAGGCTGGCCATAAACAGGCTGCATCAGGAGCTGGGGGCTAAAGGCTTTAATCAGGCAAGAAGTGAGGGTGACACTGTGATTGCTTCATGTATATGCTCTGAGTGAGCACAGTTGTAATGGGATGTCTTTTCCAGGTGTATGTAGATCAGGTTGATGAAGATATAGTCGCAGTGACAAGACACTGCCCTACCACACACCAGTCTGTCGTGGCTGTGTGTCGAACGGCCTTCAGGGATCCTAAAACTTGCTTCTATAGTAAAGAAGTACCTGAAATGTGTATCCCAGGTAATCAGTTTTCTTTTCAAGAGATGGCAGGCGTACAAAAAATTCAGGTTATTCTAATTCCATACTTTTTCACTTCAAGCACATGCATAGGAAATCCATATGAGAATTTTAAGTGTATAACACTGCTTTTATCTGTCCTAATATGTATGCACCAAAGTGGAGAAAGAAACTGCAAATTTGCCTTCCTTAGGGTTTTTAAAAACATTCATATTTGAGTATACTTCCTGCTGCAAGCTCCTCATGAGGTTGTGTTATTGTTTATAGTCTTGTTTGTGAACTAGTAATAGTTAACAGCAAGATGGTTAATTGTACAGACTTAGGGGGATTACTATTTATTAAGTGTGTTATACTGGGGAAAAAGGCTAAAATCTTACTGTATTTGTTGATATCAACTATTCTGTAGTTTTAAAGTACATCATAAATAACTCTGTAGTGCATAAATTAATATAAAGATAATATACATGCAGTACATACATATTAATTAAATATGCAGAGTATCGACTGTACTTAATAGTAGCAAAATATAATGACTTCTACACATTACCTGGATGTATTTCTGAAGAGAAGCTTTCCAAACTGACTTTTTAAGTATGCTCAGTTCTTTGAGTGCACGTGTGTGTGCCTGTTTTAAAATCAGTTGCGTTATATGTTAAGGCATTTACAAGATTTGTATACCTTAGAGAAAATTAGAATAATTGCATATTAATAATAAATTGCTACCCTTTAAAGATAAACCATCTGTAGCTGCAGTTTGGAAAGCAAACTAGCACAGTCTCTAAAGGATAATAGGGAAACTAAGAAAACTGGTGACCAGTAAAAAACAGGTTGTAATTCACTAATTGTTGTCTGATATTATGGTTCATTTATTATAAAATAACAAAAATCACCATTTTAAATACAATACAGCATATGAACATGTAGTGAATGTTTATAAGATATTTAAGACACTTCCGCATATGTTTCTGTTCTTTTGCTGTGTAACACAGACCTGTATCTTGAATATTTAGGTTTTTAGTTTTAGGTTTTGCTTCATAATTTCAAAAGAATCACTTTTCATTTGAAGTATCTTAAGACCTGCAACATGATTTAACTTTTTTTAGGAAAAATAGAAGAAGTAGTACTTGAGGCTAGGACTATTGAGAGAAGTGCTAGTCCTTACAAAAGAGATCTACATTTTATAAATGGATTGCCTAATTTCGCAATGGAACTCAGAGAGCATATCCAGGTAATTAGCCTCCTTCACTCATGTTCTGATGTAATATGTTGTCATTTGTTACATTAGAAAAAGACACTGAATTCCAGTTGCAAATTTGTTTTCTTTTCTAAGATTAAAGACAGTAAAATCATAAAGCAAGCTGGAACTGCCATAAAAGGGCCAAATGAATTTGTTCAAGAAATAGAATTTGAAAAATTAACACCGGGAAGTATAATAGTATTCAGGTACGTTATTGTCATTGCCAAGCAGCTGTGTTACTGAAAATAACTATTCTCAAATCTCCTATCACTCTATTTTAAGTGCTATATTTCTACAAGATGTGCTTTCATATTTACAGAGTCAGTCTTGACCCAAAGGCACAGGAGGCTGTTGGTATACTCCGCAACCATTTGATCCAGTTCAGCGCTCATTTTAAATCTGGAAGTCTTCCTGACGATCATTTAGCACCCATTTTAAAAACCCCATTTTCTTCGTGAGTATTCTTTGAGTTTCTGAAGTAGAACCTAGAGAGATACAATGGCAACAAAGAATATTATGTAAACTTAAAGTGAGGAGTTGTTGGATTTTTTTGTGGTTGTTGGTACAGATGCATTTCGATGGTCAGAGTGCAATAAAAACTCTGAGATATTCTTCTTGTATGTATAATACTAGGTAGGGTTAATAAGACAAACTTCCCAGTTCTGTGTAATCGCTGCCTAAAGTAAACTTTCTAATATGGACTGCTTCTCACTGTTGGGGTGGGTGTGATTGTTTGAGTTTTATACTTAATAGTGTGTTTCTAAGTAAATACTGAAACATCTGAGAAGAACATCTCTGAACATCTGAAAAATCAAGCTCTTAATTTCCAAGATTAAGTGTTGTGAGAGTTGTATATATTTTAGTATTTTAATGTAGATCTGAAATTAGAATTGTTTGTGAAATCCTTTCCCCGTTTCCTTACTTTCTTTTGAGTTTCATTCTTTTTTTTCTCCACTGTTTTTTCAGTATTGCATCTAAACTAACTTTGGCTGACCTAAATCAAGTGCTGTATAGATGTGAGGCAGAAGAACAAGAAGATGGTGGAGGGTGTTACAATATACCAAACTGGTCACCGCTGAAGTATGCAGGCCTCCAAGGTAAGAGCTTCAGCATTTCAATAAAAAAAGTGAATTAGAGCTGCTCAATCTAGATCATACCATAATGAGTGGCTGTTCTATTGTCACTGACATTATTTGAATAAAAAACAGTAAGTTTTTTTTCTACTTGAACATGCTACTAATCGGTGTACCCAAGAAATCTTACACTGTAACAAACCCCCTCTCTCTCAATACTCTGAAACTTAACTTTGCAGCCCAATATATGTTTTAACACCATAGCCTTGGCTTTTAAAGTAAAAAGAGAACAAATATACCTCCAGTGAAAAGTTACATTAATGAAACCCCAGGCATTACTGGATTGCTGAGGACTGTCTGTCATTTATCAAACGTATGAATTCCATCATGCTAGTTATTCCACCATGATTTACATAACTTTCTAGGATGTGTGCTGAGGAAACGACAGTTGAGTGGCCTAACTCCTTATGCAGATCAAAAGAAGTAATATTCAAATCCAGTTAAAGCATCTGTTACTGTGTACCTTTCCCCCCTGAATTGTAACAGCTGTTTGTGATAGGGGTGTGTCTTTTAATACACAGTTGGGTTTGTATCTTCAGGGTTAATGTCAGTGATGGCAGACATTAGACCAAAGAATGATTTGGGTCATCCATTTTGTGATAATTTAAGATCTGGAGACTGGATGATTGATTATGTCAGTAATCGTCTGATTTCACGTGGTGGAGCCTGTGCAGAGGTCAGTAAAAATACTTATTTGGTGCCTTTGGGGTTTTAAATTGCCACTTTGTTTCATTTTCAACTACTGTTATATTTTTAAATTCAGACTGTGTATAACATGTTTCTTGTATAAGCAATTTCTTCTAGGTGATTGAACCATTAATATGTTTTTCTTCCCTCCCCCCAATCATATTTAAGAATAGATAAATACAAAAGAGAGGTGAAAAATATGTAGAGGGATTGTTAGCTCTTGCATAAGGGCTGGCAGGTGTCACTTCCTGTTTATTAATTTTCCCGAAATAAAAATGAAGATAGTTTTTGGGGTTTGTTTTTTGTTTGTTTGTTTGTTTTTTTTTAAGAAAGTACTTTCAAAAGAGTGCTTAAGTACTACTAAGGCACACATGAATATTATACAGTTATAGTGTTATATTTTGACAGGTACAGTCTTCATCTGCAAGGTTTAAATCTTTAGTGACTTCCTAGTAGGTTGTCATGATGTTATTTAACAGGTCTAGAAGGAAAGAGAAATACTTTTCAGATGTCAAACAGTTTGCAATGACACAAGGATATGAATGTCCAGAATCCTGAGTCCTAGACCCAGATCTGCAGTCATATTCACTAATGGCTGTACATAATTTAGCCTTCTGATAACTTTTTTATTCCTGATCTCAAACTTCGTCTTTTCAGTCCTATCTTTTTAAGCAATGAGAAACCTCCTTCCAATGCTTGCATTATAGTGCTGCCTTTCGAGTTGTGGTTTCCTTTGTTACTCAGTTTTCATAACAACTTCGTGATAGTTCTTTTTTTCCCATAAGTCTAGCAAAATATAGTCACTTTCTATACTTAATGTTTTGGCCCATTTATATGTGATATTACAAATGAAATTTTTCCTTACTACTTTTCTTAGAGTTCATCTCTCTTAGCTGAAATTTTGGAGCAGGAGGATGCAGCATAACTTGGGTGTAATACGTGTACAAAAACTGTGACAAATACTGTAACCGTATGGATCATGAAAGTACTGGGTTTTGAGCGCTGATCTTATCAAGTTCTAATTATATTGTATTTTTAATAGGTTGGTAAATGGTTGAAGGCCATGTTTGTGTACCTAAAGAGAATTCCCCGTTACCTCATCCCGTGTTACTTTGATGCCATATTAGTGGGTGCATACACAACACTTCTGGATGTGGGATGGCATCAGATGTCTAGGTATGCTTGGCATATCAGAGCTATAGAGGTATCTGTATGTATTTGCATCTTCAAGTTTTGTCTACTAGAGAATGTAATTTGAATGTTTTCATACTCTTCCAATGTAAAAGGGTAAAATGGGTAGTGAAAATCAAATCGGTCTTCTAACAGTGGTGGTTTGGAAGTCTAAGAGTTCAGATTCCTATCCAGGGTTTGAATTTATAATTCCTGTTGACATTGTACAGTAGTAGGAGGAAACCTTAAACCAGCATTTCTTTACTAGGCTTTGGAAGGGTTTTTTGCCATAATTTTAGTACCACTGCAATGATTCCTTAAAGTTCAGGTAGGTAAGAAAATATCAGATTGTATTTTATACTCATGCTTTGTTCAACATTTCTTCTCTGATACAGCTACATATTCTTCATTATCTGAGCACTTTGCTTACTTCATAAAATAACTGTTTAATCTGCAGTGTCTGCTGCTCCGTTTCTTGCAAAGGGAAGGGAGATTGATTTAATAGAGGCTTTTTCCTAGCTATAAACATGCTGAACAAGTCAGTGTTGTTTTGTGAAAATACAGATATTAAAATGGGAATAGAATTTGGTATGGCTGTAAAATCATGGACCATAGTATATTTTCTGAAAATGCTTGAAGATTAACTAGTCAGGAATGCAGATTGCATTATTTTAGACAATGTGTTGTCAAATTTTTTGATTTGCAGTTTTTGTGTGTATATATGAATATACATAAAAATATGATTTCGAAAAAGACTGACTAGGTTTCACAGATTTTTGTTCATAGTAAAATATTTTTATCGTATTTTTGAAGTCTTAGATCTGTGTATAGGCATCACCTAAACCAAAACAACTTTTTTTTTAACCCTTTTTTCTGGAATATTTGTCATAAAAATTCCTGTTAAAATTAATAAATGTTAAGACTAACATTGGGCACACATTCTGGGGAAGTGAGTGATCTACAAATTAAATTTTATGTAAAAATTATTTAATGCAAAATACTAGCATTAATTCATTTTAATACTAGTATTTATTCATTTTTAGGTTTTATATTATGCATAATACTTAACGTAGCCTTCTGTAAAAGAAAATATAGACTGATATTGTCAAATGTAAAATTAATTTAATTATGTTGCATTACAGCTTTGTGCAAAATGGATCAACGTTTGTTAAACACCTTTCCTTGGGTTCAATCCAGTTGTGTGGAATAGGAAAATATTCTTGTCTGCCAAATCTGTCTCCTTCCTTACATGATGTTCCCTATAGGCTCAATGAGATTACAAATGAGAAGGAACAGTGTTGCGTTTCCTTGGCAGCTGGTAAGTGAGAACAACCTTTAAAAAAAAAGTCTTCTAAAATAGTTAAACTGGTTTTAATAATTATATTAAAATTTTCTGCAATGTGTTTGGGATCCATATGTCAGCAACCATGTATGAAATATAGGTAGCAATTTCACTCACTTTTGCCCTGTGTGTAAGGTAAAGATTTGCCCTATTAAAAGCATGGGAGTTTTGTCTAGCAGTGCTTCTTGGGGACAACCATTTTGTTACTGTTCATGGGAGTTGGGAGGGAGATCTTTATTTGTAAGCGCTTTATTAAAAGACATTTTTAGCTGTCTTTGTTACCATATTCAGAGATCCACAAGTATGTTTTTCTTTACAGCAGACTCGCTTGAGTTGAATATACTTATCATAACGGGTTTTAGTTTGTTTTCTAAACATGAATTTAAGAACTTAATTGTACTGGAGTAATAAGAGTGAATTTATTGTTTACAAGTTCTCAGAAAAAGAACCATTAGCAAACCAGAACTCCTGATCTGAAACTGTCTCCCAAAGGAAAGAGAATAAAAGCAGTCAGCAAATAGTGTTTTTACCTCCAAATGTTCTGCCAGCATCTGGCAATCTTCCTATGGGCACTTTTCTATGTCCCAAGTATTATCTTCTGTGGTTTAGAATGAATTTATTTCTGTTCTGAGTTGGCCCATTCCTTTTCTGAAGCCATAGAAACTTTTAAACATCCACAGATGCAGTGGCATCTCACTCACTGGAGTGTTTTTCTTCTTTTTTTACCGTCTGTCTTTCGTGTAGTTTTACTGCTTTTAGTTCTGGATTTTAGTAACATTCCATTTGCCTGCTTTAGTGTTACCTAGAAGCACAGAGGCACAGTGTTCCCTTAAACTGGTCATTAAGATTAATTATACTAAAGGGTTTGGTTTTAAATATTCCCTTCACATATTCACTGGGAGTTGTGCCTGAGATTTTTGATTTGTATATGGATTGTCATTCTCAAGTGCTGCTGCCATGTACTATAAAATTGCAGAGATGTGGAGGCCATATTTAAGTATTAGCAAATACTGTATTTAAGTAAGTGATAGAAGTTAAAATATTGTTCTATCAAGCATGCACAAGAGACTGCTAGTTTGAAACTTTCTGTTTGAGAGATCAGAAAAGTTAATAAATGGAAAAAAAGACAAATATGGACCTTACTGTTGTAATTATTATGCCTTGTTATTTAGAATCATTCTTGAAGCTATATGTTATTATGTCTGCAGTAAAAAGTAGTTCTATAAGCTGCTGGAAAAGAAAAACAGGATGTCTTTCATGGTAGCTGAGAACAGTCGTATCCCCTTTATGCTACTGAGATGGCACAACTCTCATAAATAAACTCTTGCCAATAAAGTGTTGTAGTCTTGCCGTAATTCTGACTTTTTGTTAGTTTTCTTTCTGTTTCTTTTAATTGAGGGATGGCACTTGGGTAAGTTACCAAGTGATTTAATACAAATTTAAATGTTACTGATACAAGAAATGCTGTTGTGTGATCTTGAAATTCTAGAAGATATTGTTCTAGAATAAGGTGTATTTCATTCTGTCAAAAACTTGGTCTAGAAGACTGTTTACTTTAAATATCTTAATCTAGGAAAAAATTATAAATGAGAATATATTTTCTGTTTCTGGTTACTTTATACATACTTACATGCTTGGGGGTTTCTACTGTATCAATGAATTAGATGAAAAATGACATTTCTTTTCAGGTTTACCTCACTTTTCTTCTGGAATTTTTCGTTCTTGGGGAAGGGACACTTTTATTGCACTAAGAGGTCTGATGTTAGTTACCGGGCGCTATCTCGAAGCAAGGTAAGACTGACTTAACCTTAGTACTTATTGGCTCTGTAGGTAGTTAGGAAAAAGCAGTGCTCTCAAAACCTGAGATGACACTCAAGCTTTTAGAAACAGCTGATGTGCAGTATGAAACTTTAATGGCACTAGATGTATTTGGGAGCTCTCTCTAAGTGGAATTAAAAATAGCACTAAAATGATTCTCTTTTGCTTTCTTAGTGCCGATACAAAGCTGATGTTCTGTATAGATTAAGGTAGTTTTAACCTCTGTAACACTACTGTTTGTCCTTAAAGTGATTGTTTCACATTTATTTGCATCACTGTTGCTGAGAAATATTTTCTGAATTTCTTATGTAAAAATTCAAAGTAGCAAGAGAATATTATTTTTATAAGAAATGTGTGATTGCAGGCATAATTTTTTGTAACTGCTACTATTTGGCTGTTAATACTAGAAATCAGCTAATTGTGGTTTGTTACAATCAGGTATCTGTAAATGTTTAACCTGATAAGTAAGCCGTACATAAGCCAGATAGATTTGATATTTTGATTAATTTTAATTTGGGTGGAGCTTGACACTGATAGAAACATAAAAATTAGTTGTTTTAAATTAGCATGTATTTATGCTGTTGAGCATTTGGCCACCTATTAGCTTTCTCATGCAGTGAGATCTGCAGTCTAGTAGTATGTTTACCTTTTTAAAGCTAGTTGGAATCCATGTTTTCTGCAAGGTGTGCGCAACGGTTCTCAAATGAAACTTCTCATAACCTCAGCTGCTGTCACCTCTCTGTATTTTAATAGGAAATTCCCATCTACTCCTGCCCTCCGTCCCCATTCCACCCCACCCATCAGAATGGATACCAGGGTAATCATAAACAATATCAATAAAAACCTTCCCTGTGACCTCAGTGGGATTTGGATTTAGGGTCTATATCACTACCTGTAAAAAAGCAAACTATCTCTTCCATATTAATAGATTTTGTATGTTTTGTACCAACTGATTTAAATGTATTCATGTTGAGGAATTTGTAGGGATTGGGTGACTTCTTATTGCAAACGAAGTTCATGCTAAATGGAGTAATTTGTAGCTTTCAACAGCAAACTTTTGGCATCTGTCTTTAAAATCCTCTTTGTCTTCTTGACCTACCTTGCTATTAAGGTAATCCTGTATGCTTTGTGCTTAATATTTGTCTGGTAATGGTCCTGAAAGCAACTTAGTCAAGACTGTGGTTTTCTTTTGTTCTAGAAACATCATTTTAGCATTTGGTGGGACTTTAAGACATGGTCTCATTCCCAATCTGCTCGGCGGGGGCACACATGCCAGATACAACTGTCGAGATGCTGTGTGGTGGTGGCTTCAATGTATCCAGGACTACTGTAAAATTGTTCCAAATGGATTAGACATTCTCAGGTGTCCCGTTGCTAGGATGTACCCAAGAGATGACTCTTCTCCTCAGCCTGCAGGCACTGTGGTAAAGATGATTTCTAAGTATTTAATACAACTATAATATTTTAATGATGTTATTTTTTTCTAGCTACAAGAATCTGTTGCTATCTGTTGTTTATGGTGAAGTTTGATTATAGCACAAGAATTCTGAATTTTAGACAGTTCTTGCTACATCTGCATCACTGATTAGACAAGTGCAGGGGGTTGGGAAAGGAGAAAAAAATTCTGTCAGCTTCTAAATTGTTTTGTTGATTTTAGTCTTGGAAAAATATTTATGTGAAAAACTGTACACAGCATATTGCCATTGTTAAGGATGCTACTGGAAAATGTTTGGTGTTTTTCTTTTGAAAGATCATAAACTAGAGGCTTAAGCATTGCTACTATTTGCACATTAGATAGAACCTTTCTACTTGTTTTTCATCTTGCCTTTCACATCTCATCCAAACATGCAACAAATGTAGGATCAGCCACTTTATGAAGTAATACAGGAAGCAATGCAACGACATATGGAAGGCATAAATTTCCGAGAGAGGAATGCTGGTCCACAGATTGATCAGAACATGAGAGATGAAGGTAACATACATGGAACATCTACTGTACAATTCAGAAGTTGATGATCATATTTTATATTTTGTTTCCTGTAGCTACTGAGCATATTTTTTAAAAATTATGTTTACTGTAACTAAAACTATATTACTTTAAATTTACTTAATATTTTAAAAGTGCCTAATTAATTGTTTATTATTGGCAACTGTTTATATGTTATGATACGAGATATCTTTAAAATTTCACTTAAAGTGCACTTGGTCTCAGGAACCTACCTCAGATCTCTTGTTTGGAGGTTTTATTGTTTATTAAGGAGGTTTGGGTTGGCAAGGTCAGTTGGCATTTTGTTTTGTCCAAAAACCAAACTTCACACCTGATATTCTTGCTCGGCAGGTTTTAATGTAACTGCAGGTGTTGACCACGAAACTGGCTTTGTGTTTGGAGGGAACCGCTTCAATTGTGGCACTTGGATGGATAAAATGGGAGAGAGTGAAAAAGCACGCAACAAAGGAATTCCAGCTACTCCAAGGTATGAAATCGAGGTACTGGGGATGGGATTTTTAAATCATGTTTTTAATTGAAATTCTTCTGCAGAACTGCTACTGTGTCTTCTATTAATACATCCAAGAGGTGATATCTCAAATGTTCTAAACGTTTCTGCCTACTAAAATGTTAAAGGAATTTTTTTTCTTTGTGCTGATTTGAAGTAAAAAGGTCTGTTCTTGGCAGGTGAAGCTCTCAGTTTCTGTCAAGGTCTTAGCACCATGCTGAGAGTTGAATTTTGAATTCCATGAAGTAAAGTGTAATTTAGGAAAAACTGTATACTTGTAATACTAGCAGTGCTTTGTTATTTAGACCTACTGTAGGAGATACATATTGATAATTGTGTTGTTTGAATAATTCTTTGAATTCAAAAATATCTTCAACATCTACACTTTTAGAGTTGAGATTTTAGCACTTTAAAAATAAGCTCTATTATGTGCTAGCAAGCTGTTGCAGGCATCCTTGCTTGAATTTAATACAGTTACAGAGGTGCATGTGCAGATGAGAAGCTCTGTATTAAATGCAGTTTTGAGATCAGAGGACAAAGTTGTTTGGGGTTGATCCTTTTTTCATGTTCTTAATTGCTCGTATATAATTATCTTCAATCTATGCTAATTAGCTAGGTATGATAATATGACTTTAAATAAGACTGTTTTACGGAAAAAGGATCTATTAGCCAGTTTACACTCAAGTTTGTTCCCCGACTGAGAAATAGGGGAACAGTAGGAAAATAAGGAAAAAGGAAGTGTCTAAATAAGATACTTAAAATCTGAATTTTTTTCAACTACTCATTGAACTTTAATAGCCTTCTTAAAGTAATTATTTGGCTTCTTTATCACTACTATTTTAGAGATGGCTCTGCTGTGGAAATCGTTGGACTGTGCAAGTCGGCTGTCCGCTGGTTGCTGGATTTATCCGGGAAAAACATATTTCCATTCCGTGGAGTCACTGTAAAAAGACATGGTAAAAATAGGCGCATTTCATAATTGTATTACTGGGGTATAAAAATAACTAAAACAATGAAGCTGTGACAATATAACCTTAGGGATTATTATCAAGCTACCCAGGAAGGTTTAGGGGCAAATGGGGAAAAACTTTATCATTCATTACAAGAATACAAAGTAAAATGATGCAGGATGCATGTCTTTATTTTCTCTTTCTGTTTTTTCCCCCCACTATTCAGAACACAGAAAACCCCTTCCTGGGAATATTTACATAAATATCATTGGCAGTCCCCTATGTTCTAGAAAGAATACTCTTCTAATTACAAAATTACTTTAAGCATACCCAGCCCAAGTGAATATGTGCCCTGTAAAGACTCTGTTGTGCTAGTCTCCCTAGAAGTTTCAGTGAGCTGTTCCTATGAAATGTAGAATTGGCCTAAATGTGGGGAATCACCAGCTGAAGAGAGGTGATCCTAGGACTACTCCTGTTAGGTGTCAGGAATTTGGGAAGCATACTTCTGGTGTTGCCACTGTGGCTGTTTTCAGAAAATGAAACCTGTATATAACATCTTGCAGGAAAGGAGGAGATTATCACATACGATGAGTGGAACAGAAAAATTCAAGGACACTTCGAAAGGCTGTTCTTTGTCTCTGAGAATCCAGCAGATCCCAATGAAAAACGTCCAGATCTTGTTCACAAACGTGGAATTTATAAGGACAGCTATGGAGCTTCAAGTCCATGGTGCGATTACCAACTCAGGCCAAATTTTACAGTAGCGATGGTTGTGGTAAGTGAGGGGGAATGGGAGGAGAACTTTGCACTTAAAATTGTCTTTATTATTAAACTAAGCTTGCATTGTAAGGTCCATCTGCATGACGCTATATCAGGAATATACATTGCTTTTTTTTTCCCATGCTTTTAATATTGATTCATCTTGGACTATCTCCTAAAAATACAGCATGACAGGACTTGCCAGTTTGCCACGTTCGCTGTATTCAGGATGTCTTTTTAGATTGGGTCTGGGAGGCCGCTTTTCTCATCAAATTGGCTAAAAAGCATGGTCTACTTTTGGATTTTTGAAGAGCTTCAGTAATAATACTTGAAAAGTGTATTTAAAGTAAAATTAAAATTGAAAAAAAGCGCTGGATAGCTTTTGTCTTCTTACTTACTGAATCAAGTTATGGAACCTACAAGTCAGAGTAATGTAAAACTCAGGCTTTTTGTTGTCTTCTGAATTTACATACACAATCTTATGTATATGCACAGAGATTATTCCTGAAATCTTTATTATTTTATTAGGCCCCAGAGTTGTTCACTCCTGAGAAAGCTTGGAAAGCTCTGCAGATAGCAGAGGAAAAACTACTCGGTCCATTAGGCATGAAAACCTTAGACCCAGAGTAAGTACACTAGAGATAAGTGTTAATTACAAAACAGGACAGTAGGAATTACTTCTTGTGGGGGGGTAAGGTAGTGTGTAAAATCCTCATACTTGTGAAATAAGGCTGCAGGAAGTACTTCCAGAACAATCATTTTTCTCTTCTAAAAGTTCACGCAATTGATTTTTTTGTTTGTTTGTTTTGGATGCCACACAGTAAGCAAGTCAAATTTGCTATCATAAAAGATGTTGAATTTGCATCTTGGGACATACTTATATATGATAGAGTGTACAGCACTACAATTTGAGTAAAAGCATAAGGACAAAATTAGGAATTTAAGTCCTTCAAAGACATTAACTGTTTTCCTACTAGTTTAAACAATATTTAGAATTCCGTTATTATGTAAAATACAGAACCTTGTAGAAACCTCTTAACCGTCATTAAATGTAAATGCCATGACAAATTTTTTGGTTAATTTCTGTTTTCCTGTTCTGTGTATCATTTTTGTTAAGGCTTTGTTTGCATAATGCATTTTTTCTTTCTTGCAGTGATATGGTGTACTGTGGAGTATATGATAATGCTCTTGACAACGACAACTACAATTTAGCCAAAGGTTTTAATTATCACCAAGGACCTGTAAGAGCCAGTTCCTTCAATTTTAGAAAAAGTGTTGTCAACTTTTCAAACAGACTGCTTTAATAATAATCTCTTTTCATGCCTTGTTTAGGAATGGCTGTGGCCAATTGGATATTTTCTTCGTGCCAAATTGTACTTCTCTAAGTTGATTGGTCCAGAGATATATGCAAAAACTGTCGTTATGATTAAGAATGTTCTTTCTCGCCACTATGTTCATCTTGAAAGGTAAGATACCTATTCCTTCTAGCTAGTGTATCTACCTATCCAATTCCATGTAAAAGTAAAAATCTACAATATAAACAGATATTGCAGATCACAAGTCAGGTTTCAAATATAGGTGAGATCTAGTGCCTTTTATAGAGTGCAGAATTACCAATACCCATGTAAAGACTGGATGAAATAAATCTTATGTAAAAATTAGGATCTAATTTCAGAAAAAAATGTTGGTGAGGTTTTTTATTTAAATCAAAATATTTCAAAGGAACCTTTAAAACATATTGGTTAAAGGAGTAGTAGTGACAGATAAAAATTGCAGAAGATAAGATGATGCAAAATATTGTTAGGATTTCTTGTGTTACAAGTGAGGAAACTAAGATTCTGAAACTGTCATAATATCTTGCTATTCTGAGAAGACAGAGGAACTTGCTTTTTGAGTTCTCCCTCAGACCAAACCACAAAATCCAAACAGTTTTTCTCCTTTTGCTATTATAGTTTTAGTTCTTAAGGATTTCAGACAAATTAAAACAAACAAAACATCTTGCCCTTGGTATCCCTTCCATATAATCTGTTCTACAGCACATCAAACATGCATTTATTTGTACCCAAAAGAGCAATTCAGTAGGACTGATCATGACAGAAAAGTTTGTCATGAGGGAAAAAGACAGTATTTTGCCTTAGTTTTTGTCTTTTCCAAGTCTCTTATTTGGTAATATCACATACAACTTGCAGTTTGGTAACGCTCTTTGTTTTTTCTGTCTTATTAAAGTAGTGTACTTTCACTCTGTTATGATATTTCATAGTGTACAAAATAATTAATAAAGCAACAGGCTCTACTTATGAGTTTTTCTGTAAGTATGCTAGTTTGTGGGGTTCTTTATTCCTAGGGAGGCAGAAAAGGCTTGTGTAGTCATACTACCTGCCAGATGTTGTCATGTTTTAGTGCCATAATTAATTTCAAGTGTAGTAAGTTTGGCTATTATTAGTAGCAGAGTCTGATTTGAAGATGACACCTCCACTACAATTCCCAGCTGCAGGGGAAAAAATATTTAGATATTAATTATTAAAGGACACACTGTACCTGTAGGAGAGCAGACCTTTAGTCATGCTTTTCAATTTCCTACTGACTTAATCTTTTAAAAGGTTTTAAATTGTTCTTTTAATTTCAATCTATAATCTAACAACAATACTCACTTGTTTTTTCTTTTATTAGATCATCCTGGAAAGGGCTTCCAGAACTAACTAATGAAAATGGACAGTATTGTCCTTTTAGCTGTGAAACTCAGGCCTGGTCAATTGGTGTTATCCTTGAAATCCTTTATGACTTGTAAAAGTTTATTTTGATTGATTTGATGAAAGTTCTGTGGTCTTATTATTGGGCATAAATGAAAACTTGGCTTACACTGCAAGGGAAATCAACTGTTCTGCACAATCACTTAAGCTGTGTCCTGACTTTCAAAGATGCTGAATGCCAGCAGCTCCTGTGTCCTATAACTGTGTGGGGCTTGGATTTTTTGAAAATCAGGCCATGACAATAAAACTGCAGTGCACACTTGATGCAGAAACTTTTAGTAAGGAGCAATTTTGAGAATATGCACAAACTAATTTTAACTAGCTTTGGTTTTTTAGCCTTTTCAAATCAAAATCTTAATGTAACAAAGTAGCTCTTTCCTGAGCTAAAAATAAGTAGCACAGCTCTTATGTTTTTTTTTCTTTGTCTCTTAAAGAGTAAATGGATGTTTTGCAAATGCATGCTTAAAGGGGAGTAGAATAACCTCTAGCTTTCTGAGTTTGGTATGCTTTGTGCTCTAGCACCATACATTAATGAAGGCATAATATGTTGTCTCTCCATTGAACTGTAAGATGGGGATTTTTTGTGTGTGTGTTCAATTGAGCACTTACTAAGCAACCACAGAAATAAAGTGTATGAATACTGTAATAAACCAACCTCTGAAGTTATATATAAAATTTTGAGGACTTTACTTTGAGAGTTAATTCAAGCAATAATAAGATAATGTTCTATGTTAATCCATCTTTAGATTTATTTAAATACTGTGGGCCATGTAGCAAACCTATTTCTTCATTTAAAACTGTTTTTCACCATGAGTAATTCATAAGAAATGTGCCTACAATGAACAGCCTATGTGCTAGGGGAAGCCAAAGATAAGTCAATGTGCTTCACTGCTTTATTAAATGAATTTATTGAAGAGATGGTCACCTCAGCCCTTCGTTCTTGAGAAAGTCCTAGTTCTGTTGAAGCAGGTGGAAACACTTAATATCAATGGAAAGAGATATTGGCCTACCATCAGAAAGGAGAATATGAGGTTTCTGGGCCTTTTGAAATTACACCAATAACAATAAGCATGCTACCTCTATGTGGTGTCCTTTGGGAATATATCCAGTGACCATGAAGCAAAACACGTTTTTTCGTATTTGAATGCCTACATGCCTTATTAAATTCAGTTCAGTATTCCCAGACTGAAGGGTGGTTAACAGAAGCTGCAGTTGGTCATTCTCAACTCTATTCATACAATTTTTCCATCTTAATGCAATGAACAGGCAGAGAGTGAGGTTGAAAACACTCCCCACATCACAGACAGGAAAGCAAAAGCACTATTGCATTTCTTAATGTTAAACAACAAATGCTGAAAAAAAATAAATACAGGATGTAATTATAATGCACTAAACATGTAGATCAAGATTTTATCATATCTGTATTTTAATGTTTCTGTATCTTGTATAAAGTACAGTGCCCACGTGCCGTCTTGTTCAGAGAGATGTATTACACAGGGATACATGTGAGGGCAAGTTAGCAGGCTGAGGAGAGATGAATTGTAAGAAGTGGCTATATTCACACTATTTATTTGAAAGATTAGTAAGCGTTTGAACTCCCTTGCTGAAGTGTTCAGTCCTTAGAAGTTATGAATAGGAAAGGTCTATATTATACCTGAACTTCGGAGCTGCTGCCGTACAAGGGTTGGGAAATTTTTATTTTCTCAACACAATGCATAAGAAATGTCATTTGATCAAAAATGTTACTGAAATGTCAACTACAGATTATTTTTTTAATGTGCAAGAGGCATATAAAGTATTTTTCATACTGTACTGAACTTTCAAAAATACTTGATAGTGATATTAAGGTTTGTGTCCTGCTGTATCACTACCTTTTTACTGTTCTCCTAGGTATTTATTTCCTGTTTATTGTTTCAAGGTATGTTTTATAGCTCCTTTGACTTAGAAAGCAGGAACAAGATGGCAGAAAAAACTGTTCTTACTTCATGAAAACGTTCTAAAATTGTAAGTGCAGCTTAAGAGCTTTGACTGTTGAAAAAGATTTCCACCAGGTATCAAAATTAGATACATTGGCAATAACACTCTTTAAGTGTTTGGAAAAAAAAACATGAGAAATTTTTCATCAAAACCTTCCTATATTATGTACAGATTACTTTCCACTTTTTTTCAAACTGCACTGCTGATAGAGACTGCATATTTGTCACTGCTAGGGATTTTTTTCTAATTTAGTAGTAAAATTTGAAAGATAAATCACCGCTGTGTACACAAAAAGACATGTTACGGAACTTCTAAACGTGCCCATTTATAATGTTGCTTCTGCACTGATTAGTTGAGCGTAGTTTTAGTGACAAATATTTTAAATAGGGAAAAAATATGTATCGGTTGACTTTGCTGTTAAGTAGCAACAAAAGTAAGATTTAAGGTTATTAACTTTAGAGGGAGGTGGTTTATTGGTTTGGGTTTTTTCTTTTTTTTTCCCCCTCAAAAAGCTACTCAACACTTTGTCAAGCCAGACAGTTTAAAAATGAAGAGGGAAGAAAACAATGTTAAATCTAACACAAAACATGAGCTGATATGCATCTATATTGTCATTATCCCCTAAAAATAGCTGACTTATGTTGACTGATCCTGAGATGTATTTTCATTTATTATTATCATTTATATTTTGCACTCAAAAACTTCTAGTAATGCAAAGATATAATTGGTAAAATATCTTTTAGAAGTAAACTAAAGAACTTGGTAAGAACTGTGCATCCATTGTGTTCCAGTTAGTGCTTCTTGATCTGTATCGTCATGTGTTTTTTTCCCTCCCAATTGAAATAATTTTAACTGTTACCAATGTTCACACAGTTTATAGCTCTTGATTTATTCAAGGATGATTAACTTGAGAATTCAAGTAAACTAATGTATCATTCTCACACTGCATGTTGTAATGTAAAATGGAAACATGTTTTACATGTATGTCTATCACAGCAACAACTGATTTTAGAAAATGTCATTCATTTCTGAAATGCACAAAATAAAATTCTTTAATTCAGAGTTAACCTTTTCATGTGGTTGTTTGAAAAAATAAGTGGAACTTTAGAGCTGATGTTGCTTGTTAACTTGTAGCAATTTTGCATTTTAGACAGGAGAGATCATTAACTCCTCAGGTCAAATATTAATAACAAGAAATTTGTCAACTTATTAAAAAACTGCATAAACTTGAGCCCTATACTCAGATTCTTGGGTTGGTGTCAATGTAAGTTGTCTCAGCTGGGTTTTAGGAGGATTTGGGCTAGAAGAGGTCTGTGTGTATCTTCTCCTATAAGTGATTATATAATTTTAAGTCATTGTATTGCAGATTATCCAAGAGGACAGTCCTGATTAACTGAATTACAGCTGCTGAAGTGATAAACAGCGATTAACTTTCCATGCAAAATTCCTATCACTACAGAGAAGGCATTTTCAGTTTTCAACTCTGCTTCGTAAAAGCAGAATCTCACATCACGAATGAGTGGTATACTGAACGTGTTTTGCAACTGCCCCATTTCATTGCCTTCTTTATAAAAATAGGATTTTTCTAATCCTCTATTCAAGCATTTTCTTTAAGAAAGTAGTTTATTATTCTATTGCATACTACTTTTAGTAGATATGCTACTGAAAAGTGGTTAAGGAGATGTACAAAATGACCAGTTACTGAGTTGCCTGGGGGAGTTGGTAAGGTCAGAGCTGCCAGCTCAGCCCTCATGGCACCTCCAGCAGCTCAATGGAGGAATAGATGGATGAAGTGTTAGTGCTGACTGGCACGCTTCTCCTGGAAGCTCCTGTGGAAATTGCAGATGGCAGTCGGGGAAGCGCCTGCACTTGGGAAACTTGAGCTCTCCCCGCACTGCCGTGTGAGGTAGGACCCCGAGAGAGACCACCCGTTTCACCACTTGAGGAAGGGTTTCCCCCTCGCAGGTGGCTGGGGCGAGGGATAAGCGGGCTGGTCTACAAGTCCCCGTGGCACCACCCAGCGCATCGCCTCAGCAGCAGGACGGGCGGGCTGCCCGGGCAGGGCAGAAGCAGGACAGCCGGGACAACACCCGTGGACTCGGAGCAGGACAACCGGGACAGCGCCCGTGGGCTCCGAGCAGGACAACCGGGACAGCGCCCGTGGGCTCCGAGCGGGCTGCCTGCCCGGCGGGACGGGCCGTGCAGCGCTGCTGTCAGCCCGGGGCTCCGAGCGGGGAGAGTGTCACACACGGCAGTGAGCCCTCACCGCTCGGGGAAACGGGAAACCTGCTCCATTGACAGAAAACATTTTTGTCTTTTTAAAGTAGAATTAACATGCAAACTTGGCAGCTGTCGTGGTGGTACAAAAGTGAACCTGAGAGCAATATAGGAAGAAGACTGTTACTAATGGCTAGTCAGGCGTCACCCGAAGCCATCCATGCTTTGCAGTCTCTTGTGTTTCTGTTGGCACTTGTGCAGTCCTGTTGGCCCATTATGTGTTTGTCTCATTGTATAATACCTCCTTGAATCTGTTTCTTGCAGAAATCCTAATCTTTTTGTGATGTGTTTGTGCTATCTACAACCTTTCAGTCACAGGTGGCTGCTCACCCTGTGTAATGATCTCATAGTACATAAATGGAGTACCACTGACTATTTGACAAACAGTAAAATTGTTAACCTCAATTCATGTAAGCTTATGTAATTTGTGAGATCTGGAAGCACTTCCCTTCCCTCTGTGCATGTGTGTGACAGCAGTATCTCAGTACAACTTCAGGCAGACACTATTTTATGTATAGTACCTTTTTTCCATGAGAATGAAAGTTGACCATGCAAGAAGAGAGTTATGCTGCAGCCTGACAAGGGTCCTAAGCTGGAAACCTCGGCTCTTGGTACTAATGGAGGTAAGTTTCTCATATTAAATTTTATAGCATACATGGGGTTCTGTTTCTAAGTCTGACTTTGGCAAATAAACTGCAGCTTAATTTTGTGTAGTGATGAGAAACATAAGATACTGTCTTCTGATCAGTTCTAAAGGAAGAAAGATATTTGCAGTAACACAAGTCACAGACTTGTAAGTACAATTATTTAATTAATATTAATTTAATTATTAAGTATGATAAATTAGAGGGGGATTAAGTGATAATAGTTGACGTCTGTTTTTTAAAGGTGATTTTTAGAGTCACAATGACATATAAAAATTTAGAAAAGCTAAAAGGAAGATTTATTTCTTGCAAGTGACCTCTCAAGGGAAAAGTGTTTACAAAATGAACAATCTGTTCTTTTGTGGGTATGTTCAAAAGCTGTTTTTTGAATGTCTTTGTAATTGTTCTTATGGCCATTGTCTGTAAGGGTCCTACATACAGCATAGATCTAAAGAGTGGTACCTGTTTAATAATACGCAATGAGAAATGTGTTCCAAATGCAGGAATAAGGCTCACAACTGCTTGTGTAACACCAGGAAGAGCAGCAAACTAATGAAATAATACTGTCTTAGCAAGGGCAGTCGTTGGAGGGCTATAGTAGGGTAAGTATTGTCGAGACGTGTGTGGTATTATGCATAAGGAGAGTCGGGGGTAGGATTTTGAAATGAGCATATAAATTTTGTGGATGTGAATGATTGGTTTAAGTATCAGGGATGAAGTGTTAGAAGGGATCTTACTGGAACGTGGGATAATCCAGAGATGAGCATGGTGGGCTGGCTGGAGGTAAACATCTCTGTAGAAAGCTGGGGATGATAGGTCGGGTAAGAATAGTTTATCATAGCTGAAAAATGAACATTTCCAGCTTCATAGCAGAGGGTGGCGCCGGTTCCCCTCCTTCGGCCGTGCTGGCTCATGCTCAGGCTTGACCGGATGATTCAATTCTCCCGTGTTCCCCTCAGAGGTCTCCAATTCTGTACAGCCACATTTGCTTTGCTGTCTTTTTAATGGCTCAAAATAATCATAGTTTTTAAAAAATGTTTCAGTAATATATTCTATATTCCCATGTAGGGGAATTGGAAAGGAATACATCTTTGATAGTTTGATGTTTTAATGACTGTGACGTTTTAAAAGGATAACAGAAAATAATGAGTAGATTCAGTATTAAAAGGTTCAGTAGTCTTTTTCTCTGTTTTATTGCAAAGTTCAAGAGTTTATCTCCTAAAGAACAGGAAATGCTAGCATATGAAACCAGGTGTATGTTAGGCATTTATTTATTATTTGCATCATAGTTCATCTAATGATTCTGTAATTGCTCACATTTTTTTCTGTTTCCTTGTATGTTTTCTTAATGTACAAATAAATTTAATGTTAAAACTGAAAATCATTGTGCCTGGGCAATCTTTCACTATAACAGTGGGTATTTTAACTTAAGCATGTTATTACACAGATTTTTTTTTTTAGTGTTGTTCAACTTGCACACAGCAGTTTTCTAAGAAGCAACTGGAAACAGGCTAAAAATTATGAAACTTAAATTGAAAATTAATAATTTGAGACCCATAAAAACTGTGTAGTGCTTAGATTTAGTTGTCAGAGTTTGCTTTGAAAGCCTTTGTTCTCATAGAGTATGAAAGATTTGTAGGCCTAAGATTTGTGTTGTGGTATTGTTAAACAAAGATAATTGTAAGAAAAATATCCTGTGGATTGTTAATAATGTTGTAATGTAAGCTTGCGCCATAGAAGGGATCCCTAGTTACTTATTTTAGCATAAATTCTCTTATTTAATATAAGTTGGCCTATTGGGGAAGAGGGAGTCATAAGGGAGTTTGGATTTTTTAGGAGAGGAGCTTTGACGCATTCTTTAATGGTGGCTGCTTGAAGGCCCACAGTTAAGTTGTAATTGAATTTATCCGCTAGGGGAGAGTGTACTCTTTTTTAAAGGAGCTGTACCTCCTTTAAATAGCCCTTAATTCGCTTCATGTGGGTTGAGTGTAGTCCTGGGAGGTGAATTAAGAGGGAACTAAGATTCATTTCATAGGCAACCAGCTATCATTCTAGGAATGAAGTCCAGTAATGGAGAAGTCTGGATAAGAATACCCGTAGTAGGAAGGAATCTAGGTGGAATCAGACAGTGAAACAGAGTGATATGAAATGCTAGATCATTTTAAGTGCTTCAGAACAGCTTTATATAAAATAAAATACCATAACAAAAGAAAAAAAGTACAGGGTCTGTAGCTAAAAAAGTCCAGGTGCATCAGCCCTGCAGCTTTAAGCTCTAGCTATCTTATTTGTGTGTTTTTAACGGGCTGCATTTTCTAGCAGTTATTCCAGTTGCTGAAGCTGGGTGGGAACGCCCACATTTTCTGGGTAATTTTGTAGTTTGTGAAGCCTATAATCAGACCTACTGTGACAGCTGTTCAAGACATGGTTCTGTTTTCTTGTAATGACTGTCTGACTAGTGCTGCTTCAGGCCTCTCTGCAGGCCTTTGGAGGGCCATATGAATGTTTAGTACAGTTGCGTTACTTCAGAGCTTTTCCAAGGCCTCCAGGCACCATTTAGTTAAACTTAAGCACCAGATGCTGTTATCAACTGGATCAGAGTAAATATAGGGTAATTTCATTTCCATACTTTGAGTAATTGAATGTTTATTTTTGCATAATTTTGTCTTTAGAGAGTTTATGCACCTTTGAAAACAGCAGTTAAAAGTATAAAGTAGATGTATTAATGCAATGCACTATTGTTTGTTCCAGGGCGGGGAAGCCTACACTGTGATGGAATTCATTGTCACAATAGTTTCTTTAAAGTAGTCATATATAGAGGGGGTTTTGCCTTCCTTGTTAGTACCTTTGTAGGAATTTAACAGAACATACTCTAAATTCTGCTGCATTCCCAAAAGCCTGATAGAATTTTGTACTTTGGATTTATCAAATGGGAGAGAACATTCTCTTCATGAATATTAAAAGCAAATAAAACCTAGTTGATAGTAAGGTGTGTGTGTTAGTAGTAGTAAACAGGTGTTCCGCTGGTTATTTCCATCATGATTTCAAAGCTGACCTTACAAAAATTTCTTAAAAATATTAGGGTTTGGAAATTTGTGCTTGTGTTGTTACAAAGTTTTGTTTTGTCTATGCTGGGAGATTGACTAGAGAAGTTTGAAAGTTATAATACTTAAAAAGTAGATGTTTATTAGTTTAGTAGCTAAGATAAGAAACCTTCAGTCAAGTAATTAAACCTTTCTTCCAAATTTCAAGAGATAGATGTTATTAGTGATGAAGTAATTGTTCTAAACTGAACATTCCTGTTAAATGTCATTTTGCTTCCTATCCTTCTCCCTGGTTTCATTTCACATAAAACACTCCTTTTAATTTCAGGAAATGGGGTGTTCCTGTGTCTACTGCCAGACTTTAAATTATAAATATTTGTTTAGAGGAAGGGTTGCAATATTGCTCTTTCAAGAGAACCTCTTGGAGGGCAGAACCCCAGTGGTTCAATTTTAACTTACGACTTGACTGTCTGAAGAGCAACCTACTGCTTGATGGTTAGTGAATCCTTCAGGAAAGTCAGAGATGTGGGAATAGTTAAAGACAGAGGAGGTGGCTCTGGTGTCCAATGTGACTGCATGCTGTAGTGGAAGAAAAATGATGGAGAGGGAGAAGGTGCAGTTTAATGTTGGTCTGTGCCTACTGTACGGTCTGTATGACCCTGTGTTTCAGTAGGGCAAGCAACAGAGTCACAGGGCTCTGCTGGTGTTATCCCAAAATGGAATGGTAGTCTGGCCAGGAGTTCTGGATCATAGCAGGAAAGAGCAGCTTGAGGAACTAATTATAACCGTGGATGAATTTAAAAACTTATTTCAATTCTTGTCTGGTTTTTAAATAGTGAGATCTCAAGGGAAAAAGAACTCCTGTAGAGGCTGAAAAAACATTTTCCACTTGGCTGAAGTCAAAATTCTGCATTATTTTGTCAGCCCTATTTCTAACTCTTCAACCAGTTCACTATGGTGTCTTAAAGTGGACACAATGTCTCCATCCTTCACCCTTCTTCAGAAGTAGCTAAAATGCTACTATGAATTTCAGAAGTCACCAAAATCACTGGAAACATAAGTACTACATCAGACTCAAAGGTTTTATGTGCTTGAATGTCACATTTTAAGGTGTTTTGATGTCATCTACAAAAGTAACTCAGTATAGTAATTACTGTAATAGTATCTTTTGTCCCATAAATTTAATTCTCAGCGTACTCTATTTAATTTGCTATAATTATATACTCAGTGTACTGCTAATAAATATACTTTCAACATATATGTGTGCTTGACGTATACATATATTTTCAAACATGAGAAAAAGTGATAGAAGTCAAGTACACTGCAATAGAAGTCAAGTATACTACATCTTTAGCATTTTATACTGTTAATGCTTTTTTAAATATTGTATTACATTAAAATTTTTGTAATGAATCTGGCATGAGGATGCTTTGAAATGCTAAATGGTTGTGATAGTGATTAGTACACACCACTCACACTAGATGTTTCCAATGCTAAAAATTTAAGGATTGCTCTGAATTAACTGAAGGGACATTGGCATAGAATTTAGGTGTCTCTGTGCCCTAACCTTCCTTTCTTGGAAAATTGTGAGTGCTATGCCCTGAGAACTTTTGGTAGCTTCAGGACATGTGGAAAGTGGATGACTAGCTGGTGCTAGCTCGTAGATGCACTTCTTTTTGGAAAGTTTTGATCTTTTTTTCCTACTCTATCGTTTTCACTGCCCTTCACAGTTAATCAGTAATCTTTTTCTGCTGAAAATGAGAATTCTACTAACCCAACTCCTACTTGCCTGAACAGATCTCTAAGCTAAGAACCACTGATTTTGCTGCCACTGTTGGATGTGATCTCTATATATTGCTGCTTCCATTGCTGATGGTACTATTAACAGAAAACCCCTCCTTATGTTGACATATGGATGAGGGGGGGGACTGGTAGTGAGGAATATTCTTACAGAGTGTCAAGTTCAGCAGAACAGAGACATTTAAAAACAGGAAGTCAAGAGTTAGTTACCTATCCAGACAGTGTTAGTTCTGCCTGCTTACATCACTCCCACAGTGCACCAGGAACACTAACGTTTTGTCTGAGCTCTGCACTCATCAGAAGCTGCTTATATCTGTCCTACCATCAGGATTCACCCTCCATATGTACTTGATATGTAATCCCACTGTATGTGTGCCAGGGATAATACAGCAGTCTACACCACACTGAATCTCATGATGCTTTGCAGCAGGCCTGCAGATTGCAGTACCCATAGATAAATATTTAGCTATAAAAACTGATTACTTATGTCCTACAATGTACAGCTCCTTTGTTCCCACATCTGTCACATCATGTGTTTATCCTTCAGGAAAATTCACAACCTACGCTCATCTCTGACCTAACTTTACACAGCTTTCTGGGCTTGGTTTCAAGCATGATCTTCAAACTGAGTTCTGAGATGTGAAACACCATTTCTATTACTATTACTGGAAGCCACAAATTCCTAACTTCAGTTTACTTTCACATTGATAGTGAAAGCACTCAAAATGTAAAAAAAAAAAAAAATTATATTAAAGGTGAAGCTTGTTTCTATGAAACGTAAATTTGAAGCTGAAAGCATCTGACTCCACAGCTAAATCCTATGGCCTATCTAGCTATGATATGTAGGTTCTTCCCCAGGTACTTCTTTTCCTTTTTTTACCCTTTTCCTATGCTGTTTTGCAGTTCTCTCTTTACTCCCAGGTGTATTACTTAATTTGAATTAATGTTGAGAACTGTACATAGTGGCCTAGTTTTGAGTATCTAGCTAATATCTTGCACTGTGGATGTAAATGTGGTTCAACCCTCTGACAGCAGACATGAAAAGGCACATTTATGTATTAGCAGTGCAAACAATAGTGTGACTATGTGGCTATAGCAGACAGTAGAATGTATTTTCTTGGGTTGCTGAAGAAATTCTCACTTAGTACTTTGTGAATCACTACAGGGTGGTGAACCAATGCAAAGTGGTCCTTAGACAACTGACCTTGAGTTGACTCTCCAAAATATTTTCACTTGCTAAACTTAATTAAAAGATGCATTAAGGATATTTAGATCACTGTTTCTCTATAATTACAGTTGCTATAAGGATGCTATTCTTTTGTGAAAGGGGGATAAGATGATAACAAATAGCACGCCTTTCATACTGTGGATATCATATTAAGCTTGGAAGTCTTTAGATTAATGGATTATACTGAATTAATACTTCTCCATAAGGATGGTTTATATTATCATTGTGTTCAAATGTATTGCAAAAAATAATGCATTCTGTAAGGAATTCATTTAATGGATGGAACATCAGAGTGTGCACTGTAGCAAGAACAGGGACTTGTGCAATATGGAATCTAGTACAGAACATGCTTTTTACATTTAACATGAGTACTACTTCATTAGTGTAAGAACTGGACATGGGCCATCAGTAATAAAGACAATGGAGAAACCATGGATATAACACAGGATTTTTTACAGTGATTAAAACAAATGTCAAATTAGGTAGAAAACTAAGAACACTTCTGACTGATCTTCAAGATTGCATCAGGTTGTTGAACTGCCACCAAAAGACTGAGGTTTATCTGTTTTGGATGGGGGTTTTGCTTTCTTAATCAGACTAGGAAGAATACTGGCATGCATGAAATTCTTACTGCTCTCCCATTTGTTCAGAATAACACAGTGGTTTGTAACGTAAGCAGCTTCTATCTGTGCAGCACTGCTTTCTCTTCCTTTAAAATGCACATCTATTCTTAAACCCCTGCCTTTTATCCACAACTATTTGGGAGATAAAACCTTATTTTACTTGTAAAACTTGAGTTCTGAAGTGGTAGCATTATGCTGATACATGTTGATATTTATTTATTTATTTATTTATTTATTTAGCTGCAGCATAAAATTGTTGGTTTTGCATGTAATATTTAGCATTGAGCATGTCAGAAAACAAAAAAACAAAAACAGTCTTGGGTTAGCAAGATGGCACTGGGCATTTCTGGAAATGCGAGAGTTCAGTGGTCAGTAGGAACATAAAATATTAGATCAGAAGTGTCATGGAGCTCAATTTACGATTTTGTCCAAATTATTTTGTCTCTCATGGGTGTAACAGGGCTTTCACATTCCATGTAGAGGGGCTTTTAAATCTTATATTGTGAGATTAACACCTAGTGGCATCTTTGTCCTTCTGGTAGAATGCTGTGTCTCTGACTGTTCCCTCCATGAGAGTCACCTGCTTCTCCTCCCTGACCTCTGGCTAAATGGAGGAGTGGATTACTAGCAGAGGAATGTAACACTTCCAATTTGCCACGTAGGTGGTAATTGCTGCATTCCACAGAGGTTACCCCAGCAAAACCCTCAGAGACACACGTACCTCAAGTGGAAAGTATAGCTTTGCTTCTAGAGTTTGTTGAAGTTATGAATGATGTTTAGTGTGACAGTGTACTTTAACTTAACTATTTCAACTTTAAGAAAAACCCAAATAAATAGGGTTTCCCTGCCAGTCCTAATAGAAAGTAATTATTATGATCTCAGCCATTTCCTTTTCCTCACCTTCCTATTTTCCATTACACAACTGTAATTATTGATTATACCTAATTAGGATTCATTGTGCTTCAAAGATATAATACTTGGTCTCTGCCTCCAAAAGGTGATAATCTTACATTTAGGCTTAACATCATGAATAATAGCAATAGACAAGGGGACAATCAGATGGGAGGACAAGAGTGACCACTTCAAAAACACATGATCTTGGCCTTAGTTAACTAGCTATATATGTGTAATTAAGTGAAGTCCAAGTTCAAAGCATTTTCATGACTAGTATATGGAAGGGAATACTACTGGTTTGAAGTTCATTTATTTATTTCAGCAAAATGTGCTCTCTTGAGGGCAGCAGTGTTTGTCCAATGTATGGAGCACATGCACTCCATGGGTCTTCCATACACACCCACAACTCCTTTCTTCCATTGCACAGAAAGGCACTCAATGAGTCATGACTTCCCTGTAAACAGGCTCTGTGTAGATGCCTGTCCCTCACCTCTTTGGAGCTCTTTGTTGCCATGTTGTCTTCATTTCTGCATTTTTTTCTATGCTCAGCTCTCTGTGTGCACCTTATATCCGGGGTTACATGATACTGAAACCATGATACGAGTTGGACTTTGTATGTTCCATTCCCATAGTCCTCAAAAACAGATTCTCCTCTTCAAAATACTAGGAGCTGTGTATATTCTCATGTTATTACTTCATCTATGAAATCACATGTTATTGTTCACGTGTCACTCATTTTGCCTTATCTTGAATACTGCGTGGGAGACTAAAGAACCTAACAGTCGAGTACTTGAGAAAAAAAGATTTTGTAGTCTAGTAAAAATTAAGTCTTCTTAGGCTTGGTCTATAGGATGGAGAATTTTGGCCTGGCAATCAAGCCTCAGGACTGAAAGTTTTGCCAGAAGGATAGGAAGGTTTATAAAATTACATGGTCAGCTAGGAAGTTTGGTGTAAGCCACAGTTCACACAGGAAGATCGTGTTCTGTCTGATGGAAGAGTCAGTGATGTTGTAGGAGAGGGATTAAGATTGAAGAAAAAAAAATATAGGTTAAAAGGCCTCAGCAGACATGTTTTGTCTTCAGCCTCTAGATCCATTGTCTGATATTATGCTAACTGTAATGAGCAGTCTTTGCAAATCAGGCTCTATAGCTACCTGCACTACTAAAGTATGTATTACATTAGCTGTTCTGAGGCTTTATCTGTTAAAAATTTTATCTATTACTGTACTTCTATCTATTGCCATTAAATGGAAATGCCAAACAGAAGCCAGATGTTTTGTTTTGAGGATGAATTGGTGGGCATTGTGAGGATGGCGTTGGTAGGCATTACTAGACTCTATCCCAATCAAACAGTTGCAGACTGGTGAGTACCAAATTGCCTAAAAATATAGATATACTAAATATAGTGCACTTCTAATTATCTCAGATATGATTCCAGGTATGCTTACTATTTTGAAACAAAATGGAAGACATTGTTCCAGCTCTTGGGAAATGACTGTTTATAGAAAGTGAGTTGTTTTTTTCCCTTGTAGTAGATTCCATATTCACCATGAAAAAATGTTATAAATATAGACCAAAAATTGTTACCTGACTATTCCTTGCAATGTTAGCTGCTGAAGGAATTGGAATTCACCTGCTTCTGCTTTTGAAAGTTAAAACTCAGTGCAACCCTGGTGATATCGCATCTGGAGAACACATCCTGCGGTGACTTCTCACTGCTATGCAGAGTGAAAGGAAGGGCTTGGGAAACTGTCAGGAAATACCTTTGAAACTATCTAGACTCTGACTGACAAGTCTGAGTGCCAAGACACATGTCCCAGTTCTGGCACATCTGGAGGAGACCTGTGAGTATTAAACAATAAACATCAGCTGTTTCTACTGAGAAAGGTCACAGTTAAACAGTTTCTTTGTGGGCTTCCCTTGTGCCTTCCAGGTGTCTATCAGCAAATTAATATATTTGTATTAAGGCTTTCTCTGGAAGCTGTAAGAGGATGTTCTTGTGTTGATTATGATGCCATGAACAGTCATAGCCCTTGTTCTGGTAAGCTCACTACATGTACTTGGAAAATTACTTTATTTATTTAATTGGTGTCTTTTTATTTTTACAAATTTAAAGAGTCTAAGTGATTGAAAATGATAATTCATTATCAAGTCAAACCCTCTTTAAATTAGTCTATTATGAACTTATCCAAATAAATACATGCAACATCTCCATGTTAACCACTCACTGTAGCTCATAAGCAGCCTTCTGCAAAGAAATACAAGAGAAATTTTTCACTAAGTGTCTTTCACTAAACCTTTGTGTTTAAGTCACCAAAGTTAAGCTATTTCAGAAGAATGAATGACACATCTTCCAGACGCTAAAATATTTGAAAAGTCATTTACACAAAATGTGAAAATAGATTGCCATAGAGTTAATTTATTTACTTTGCACATAAAAGATTCCTTCTTGATGTGGTATGACAGCGGTCTCTTAATAAAAGAGTGAACAGTTAGTGAGAGGTGCTGACTCAGCATAATGAGGACCTGATGGATCAGGCAGAATTGGGCACAGTGTAGTTATTGCCAAGGTGCACTAGAATGAGATCTGCAAAGGACCTTAAAAAAGAGGAATAAGATAGATTTTGCTAAAATAAAGAATACAAGTGCTTCAGCAGTGATGTGAAAGTGTACTCCTGGTCTGAACTACAGCAGGCAGACCTTGCTTAGAATCAGGAGGACTGTCTGAGTCTGAGATGGAGCTGTCCAAATCAGTTGTCTGTTCTGGATTGCAGTTCACATTCTAGCCATGTTCAGAGATTGGTATGCATCAGACTTTTCATACTTTATCATTAAAGGATAAGTGTACCATGTGCAGTGCCACTGATCAGTGTCACCTGCCTCTCCCTCAGTCATTTGTGTTCTTCCTTACCATTTTCTGAAAGCACATTTTCTGTCACCGTATTACTGTCAAGTGCTTTAGGATGAATCTGCTTTGGGAACTGCGAAAAGGGTTTGGATATGAAGTAGAAAATGGAATTATGATGCAATGCCACTTAATCAAGTCCTGAAATAATTAGCACAGGACTGATTTCAGTGTAGTAAGCTATCTGCAGAAATGATAATAGGTGTTGCTCAAGCCTGGCACACCTAACTTCTTGTTTCCCAAGCCATATAAATAAATAGTCTTCTTTGCGTATATAAGTGTATCCACACCTCTCCTGTCACATTATTTCTGAGCAAAGAAGGGTCCTTCATCTAGATTACCAAATAAATGGAAGCAGACACCCTCCTATTTTGTAACACTAGGTATCATTTTGCTATGCTTGCAAGTGGAGAGTATAATTACCATTATCCCCTGGTACTATAAGTGACATTGCTGTTACTGCTTCCCAAGCTTCATTTTTAGGAACTTAGTTTTATCCAATACCATAAAAAAGCAGCCACTTTAAACTTTAGCTCACTTAATGGTACATTTTCTTTCACATTAAATTCAACCTTTTATTACTTTTCTAGAAATACTTTTGTTAGGAAAAATAAGAAATAGCTGAATCTGTACTTATAAATTTGCCTCTAGTCTTTCCAGTACACCAAATGTACTCTACAGATAGTCTATAAGTTTTAGCCTTGCTAATGAAAGTTACATTAGGCCCTCATATAGTATATGCTATGCTTTTAATTTTCATTCTTCATTAGCACTTCACTTTTGTACGATCCGCTGGATTTCTGTGTGACAAGCAAACAATTTCTGAAAGATTTAATTTTTTCTCATTCTAAGCTCCAATATAATATCAATAGGTCATAGGTCGGTCCAAATGAAGGTTAATGCTGTCATCCAGAACTTTGGAATGCAGCAGATAATTTGCTTTAGTGATGAACTTGAAAAAAGTTTATTGTTTAGAATAATCATCAGTTCAGTGTGAGATTCTACAGCACAAATCCAGGAAAGAGCAAATATCCTTAGGCTGCTGCAAGATCTGTTCCTAATATTAATTGTAGGGTAAGCTTAAGGAAAGTGTTGAAAACAGGATATGATGAAACATGAAACACTCCCTTGGCTCCCTCACAAATCCCTCCCTCCTCTTTCTATATTCTCTCTCAAAATAAATAGCTGTGGCTAGTTGGAATCCGAGTGCCACTAATGCTACACTTTCCATTTTAGTTTCTGGGTTTCTGTGGTTGTTAAATACTGGAGACTGAGACCTAAGTATATGCAATTTTCAGCCATTTACCTGTATTTTTTGTCTTTTTTCCTGATTTTTGAGATTATCTCAGTTGTTATTCCTGTTTGTTTAGGCAGAAATTCAGGGCTGTACTGGACCACTACTTCTTTAGGATGGTGAGGATTAAACTTGCTCCCATGTTGCACTAATAAGCTCATGGTTGCATTGTTCCAAACTTTTCGTCATAGTGAAAAATATGTATTACCCAAAAGTTTAAAAAACTATTTCACAAGATTTCTGATATACAAAAGGAAGGTCAAAATGGGTCTGACTAAAGTAAGAACATACCTAGAAGTTTGTGTCTTGAAGGCATTCAAACATATGTATCCTGTTCTAGTGGTAAGTGGAAAATACTGCTCAAATTTAATATTATTAGTGTTTTTTGAAATATATTAGCAATTCTAATAAGTTGTTATTTAATTGTGTGAAATATCTCTCTCAACTACTTACAAGAAGTCCAGTTTGTCATTCCCTGAAGTGGCATTGCAGATCAATAGCTGCTGCTATTGATCCTAACATCCTAAGTAGCTACCATCCTAAGCCAAACCTGGAACCATTACATTTTGGTCCAATCTCAGTGTTGGTGGGAGGGAGTTCTACAGCAGGAAAGTTTTTCTTTAGCTAGAAAAGCAAAAGCACTGAGATTAGATCCAGGATTGCAAATTCAACCATACAAAGCTGAGGTTTGAAAAATAATAGTCCCTGTTCTCAGTATTTACAATAATGATTATATTTTCAATTTGTTTCCATTATGTATTTTTTATTTTGGGCAAAAGCCTATCAGTTGCATGCCTCCAAATGAATTTGCCCAGAAGTAAACAGTAAATTTGTTTTATTTTTTTCTCATCTCCACATCATTTGCATGCAGCTGCCACGGTGTACTGAGGAACATGTATATCCAGCTAGTTACTGTTTCCACAGCAAGGGAGTTAGAATTGAGGTTACCATTAACCAAGAGGTCAGAAAATTCTGTGATGTGTCTTCACTACATCATACTAAATTAAGGGGCATCCCACTTCCCTAAGACTCCAGGCCATCACCACACAGGTCAGTGTCAGCCCTTGAACTTTGTATGGAACCTTTCCAGCAAAGTGGCTCTCTACAATTAGAGAACACTTAAACTCTTTCAAAGTAATAAATTATAAATGTGTAAAACATTAGGTACCTTGCAGCTAACCACATAGACATTACAATTTGAGGTCTATTATATGTATGAATTATAAAGACAGCAAACTTTTTTACTCTAAAGTTATTAACGTCATACGTTACAAACAAGAATTATAATGAAAGTTAATTTTTATGCTCTGAAGTTATAAGCTTCCTATAGTTACCCATTAAATGTTTAATATTGATACAGGAAAAAAAGAGCAAATTTAATTCAGAGGGGACCAGCTACCTTAGGGTCACTCAGACCTGAAGCTTTGAAAGTGTTAAAGTGGAAGTTGCATACTGTTTACAATTCTTATTTCGGGGACTCAGTTCTGTGACTTGACTTCTCTGGCTCCTTTTCTCCCCTTTTACTCTTTTCAGTTCAACCCTTATATGCTTCTGCCTTCTTAGCAAGGCAGAGTTTGAGCAATGTAAGAGCTCTGCAATCTTGGCACGGTGGTTTCAGTAGCTGCATGGTATGGTATGTCCTTTATAATTTCACACAGTTCAAATCAGATGGAAAGATAATGGAAGATGGAGTTTGAGAATGATCTGGGCTTGATATATAATATTATATCACATTTTTTCCACTGATCTAGCCAAATCGATTTCAAGAGCAAGATTCAAGGGAAAATAAGTAAACTGTAACTTCTTCTTTTAATACTTTAAATGCCTCATCACATTTTCCTGTATTTTTTAATTCATAATTTGCATGAACTTGTCATACGCATTCTTCTTCCTAACACTTTTTTTGAAGAGTGGTTTGTTTTTGCTATTTTTTACATACCAACTGTATGGTACCTGGTCCCTGTAAAATCATTCAGTGAGCATTTTGGTAGAAGAAATAGGCCAAATTTTAATACTCTCAACCTTACCCATTCCAGTTCATCCACTCCCAGCTGTATATCTTCTAATGCCTACCTTAGTCATGCCAAGATCACATTTTTCTCCACTGAGTGTTAGGTCCTGCTGGCAGACACTGCCTTCTGAGTTAAAAGTAGGGCTCATTCTCAGTTGTAAATCTCTGTGTTGTTGTAAGCCAGTGTAGATTTGCACAGACCTGTCAGTGAGATCAGCTTTTACAGAGCAGTTGATGCATTCCTTTTGCTGAAAGTAAATGTTTGGAACTTAGATGCCCTGATGTAATTTTACAACTAGAGATTCTAGAGTACAAACACACGCCAGAAAAGCCCCAGCTTTACTGGGTGATCCATTTTAGGTGTTGGATAGGTCTCATCACAGTTCATCTGTTTTTCAGCAATTTGTAAAACAGGTGAATCGTCTTGGTTTAAAATTTAGAGTGAAGTTAATTCAAGAGTTTTTAGGGGCTTAATGCTGTCTGCTGTAGTATATCTCCTATCATTTGTCTTGCAAGAGCCTGAACTGAACACTTTAGCAGAAATACATATTAAAATTTTTCTTGTCACAAAGGGTTGGCAGAGCACAGAAACAGGCAGAAAACAGTCAGAGAAATGGAGCAGTCTATTCAGATATTCCTGCATCTAATTTGTAACCTTGACATAATAATTCATGATTTGTCATCTATTTAAAGTACTGATACTAACGGAGATAGCATTATTTAGACACTACCAAGCAGAAACAGTCACAGTAGTTCTGTGTTACAAATTCCTATTTCAACTTCTTTCTGATTGTGTTTTTGAAATTTGCTATAGTAAATGGTAATTTTTTTCTTCTTTTTAGGACTTTGCCTAATTAGCTCATGTGTGTTTTCCAATGTGCTGGTTGCAGAATGAATATTTTAACCTGCTGACCCACTTAGAAGAGTTCTGGGTACATATATATCATAATTGGTCTTTTGTTTTACTTGGGTTGATGTGAATCAACTCATTTGGTGATGGAACTGAAAAGAGCAACCACCTACAAATCAACTTAAATTACACCTTTTGACTGCACTCAGAATTACTCACTTTTCAATGATACAGAAGTTCAATGGCCACCAGTGGGGTGCTGTGGGATCTGTTGATCTTTAAGATATGAAACCATTAAATGTGACAGATGTGAGAGGATCCTTATTCATCTGCATTGCTGTGGAGAGATTTCACCATTGCAAAATGGTGTACTGAAATCTTAAATATTGTTTAGCTAGGTAATTGCTCTGTTATTGACCAAATAATATGTGAATTTCATGATTATTCCAAGATCTTATCTTTTTCCTGAACTGGGTCTCTCCTGCAGACACAAAATGTTTCCTAGAGATAATTCAGTTAGATTTCTAAAGCATTGTGAATTGATTGGACCAGTGCTACAGTTTGTAGTGCCACTGTGATTAGAAGACTGTATTTCTGCGATGATTATAATACCATACCTAGTAATGTCATGAAAGCCATGCTTTACCTTTGAGAATGCCTTTGGTACACAGTGATACAGGAATAGCTTTCTCTTATATACTCTTTTGCCAATTATGTGACACTGCTGTTCTTCCTTGTATTTGGTGAAAGGGAATGCTCGATTAAGCTCCTTTTTCAAGTAAAAAGGTGGGCTTGTTATTTCATGTAGTCAAGATGCTGTGTGCATATCAAGATTTTTTGAGGTATCAGTAGTGAGGTATTGGGTATTTACAAACAGTGTATATAAACAGATATATTTACTTAGGTGACCGTTCAGTTTGAAGGGGGAAGCAACACACGTTCATTGACTTTTTACCAACATTAAAACATCACAGAGGATTTAGGTGACCAGTATTAATCCCTTATCACAAATGAAATGAGGACTGCTATGGTGAAAGCAGAAGCATTAGTTTCAAATTGTTACCCAAAAATACGTTGCCAGTGATTTTGTCAGCATGAATTTTTTGAGGTTGTAGCAGATAGTCATCACATTTTTCATGGCCAAAAGCAGTTGAGAAGAGTATATGATATCACACCATCTTCTCAATTAAAGGAATATAAACCTAAAAAGAAGTCAAACCGAGCAAAATTGATGGGAAGAAGGGAGAGGATGGGACAGAGCAGAGACACAAGGCTTTAGGAAGTTAGAATTGCTGAGTATGTGTATCTAACATTAGATACCTGCATCCAGAGAGATGTTTCAAAAAGGTTAAGTGGGGTTTTTCAGAGATTCTAAGCATCTGTGGTTTCCACTAGCGGAATGAATTAAATATTTTTTCCCAAATATGTTCAGAATCCACAGATGCATTCCCATCTAAGAGGATGTGAATGCCAGATATGTTAGTTAAAGACCCATTGTTTTCTAGAATATCAGAGGGAAAATCAACAAGGAACTAATACTTGTCCTACTCTCTATGACTGATCTGTCACATAGTGGGATGTACTAATATGAAGCACATTTCAAAGCTCATAGGCATGTTTCTAAATCTTTTATAGGCTGATGTTTGCAGTTAGATTCTAACACTAGAGAAAGAATATGTTATTTTCTAAGGAAGGTATCTCTTTCCACAGACTTACAGTGCATTAACAACTCATCTGGACTTTGGGGTCCTGATAGTATACACAGATACCATGAGTGAAGTAAAACACAAATTTCTCACTAAGTGACTCATTTGATTAGCCAGTCTTGTCTGTGTAATGCAGAATTGTGATATTGATGTTACAAAGTGACAAAGTGACTTCCCACCAAACATAATCATGCTATTACTGTTTACTCTGACAGCAGCTTCTTTCCATCCAAGAGCTCAGCACATTTCACAACCATTAAGCCTCCCAATGAAATAGTTAAATGTCATTATCCCATTTTCTAGATGAGGCATATAGAGATTAATGACTTGTTAGAGTCATACAGGAAATTCGTGACAGAGCAAGGAATAGATGGCAGCTCCTCCAGCTCTTATGCCTATTCTCTTTTTCACAAAATTACTTTCTGTCCTCAAATAAAAGGCACTTCTGGTTTTGGAGCAACACTATTAGTGAGTGAACTCAAAACCTCAGTTATTGAATCAGTAAAAGAAAAAAGTGCTATTATTGGCATAGGATTGTTTTTAAGTAGAAACAGGTGAGAATGCAAGAATCCTAGATCTCAGTTTGAAGGTGGGGAAGGGGAAGGGGGATCTCAGCAGTTTTATGTAGCACCAGAAACCTAATGTGACCAGCATAGAAGAAATGGCTGTTGATCTGGTCTTGAGTCTTAAACATGTTGAGTCATTATGGGGCTTTTTTATTTGGCTGTGACTGAATCTCAGTATTTCTGTTTAAACTGAGCAAAAGGCAGTGTTCACTGTGTGGGTCACACATGATGTGCAGTTAAGTTTTTCACACCCAAAGAAATCACCCAAATTAAATCCACTAACTGTTCTGATACGTAAACACACAAGTAAATAATAAGATGTGAAATGCATCACAGAAATGCTTACACATAAAATATATCAGAGATTTTGTTTGGAAAGTTACTCTAGAAGTTAAATACTTTGGGATGTGTGTTTTAATCTTTTTTAGATTATTCTTGCTATTTTTTACTATAAGCTTTATACACTTAGGCATTCCCGTCTGTAGTATAACATTGTCTATACAGGAGGTATTATGTTATCTGTATGTGTGTATATATCTGTATATATACACATAGTATGACATGAATTCACGAAACTTTAAACTAATTTATATTGTATAGGAAAGGAAGGTGGAGGGTTTTAAGTACAGGAATAGAAATGGGAAGGTTTATGTCTTGAGAGAAATATGTATGAATCTTTGAAAATAATTACTGATGAATTTGTTGTATGGATATTATCCTGCCTAGCTACTTAGTTTTAAATTAGAAGAGTCAATTAGGAGGAATTCCTGGCAGAAGTGAAAATAAAGTAGAATCCTGGAGATAATCAGGAGTTCTAATGAAACATAAAGAAAGCCGTTAACTGGGGATCATGCTCAGCTGGACTCTGACCTGGGCTGATGAAGTTTCTTCTTTCAGTCAAGATTAGGGTGGAAGATGATACTTATGAAATCTTAAAGATGCTGGCCTACGCAGAGAAAGGGGTTGAGTGAACTCTTCGGGGCGTGTCACTGAGTGCTGACAAGGACTGACGCATACCATGAGTGGCAGAAGACTTTCTATATGACCTTGGCCGAGTCATTTAATCCCTCTGTGACTTGGTTTCCTCATCTGCAGAATTAGGTACAAACAATAATACTTTCCTGCCTCACAAGAAGCTGTGGGGATTACTTCATTACTGTTTGCAAGGTGTGTTCAGGGACAAATAGAATAAATGCAGTGGAAATGTTATTATTTGTTGCTGGAAACAAATATCAGATACCTTGTTGATCATGTCCTGGAAAATATATTATTAACTGGCTATTTCTTGGAAATCTGATCTTATTAGAAACCACATGAGCCCATCATACCTTCCCTCTTTCCTCTGCTTCCTTTATGCTCTTTTATTCAAGTAGTTGTGCAAATGTTATTAGACAAAATTAGACAACCTGTCTTCCTATCAAAAAAGTATGCTCCTTTCAAAGATGACTGCTTTTTAGCTTCTGTAAATGATGAACCTGTAACTCCTCAAATCTATAATCACATTCTCTTATCTGTATAGATTGATATAAAGATAAGTAACAAACTTCCTTTAGTTACAGTTTTGAAGAAGTGGATAGCAAGTGTTTAAAGTTGATTTTGAATTCCAAAGGAATATCCACTAGTAAGAGCATCTCCTTCTTTGCTTAAGAGATTGAAAGAAACTCTTATAAGCTGCAGCTCTGTGCTTATTAATAACAGATCCATGCCTTGTTTGATCACACAGTAGTGCAGGTTTCACAGGTATCAGTTACAGACGTGTCTATCAAATCAGCCAAAATTCAATTAGCCTAAGCAGCCAGAATTTTTGAAGGAATGAGGGTGCATCAGCAAAGTGAGTTTATACCAGTCAGTTTTGTATCATTTAGCTAATGCAATTTTTGAGCCAATACTCTTGGATTGGTAGAAGCTCTAAAGCTGAATTTTCATTTCTGAACCCTAGCTACTCACTCACAAGTGGACTGCACATGCATATATGTGCATTGCATTAACTCTGCTATGCAGAGGAGTTCTCTAGGCCACAGGGACTTGTGATTAGCTTGTAAACATATTTAAATTGTACTTGAAAGATTCTGGATCTATAAATGCAAATTACATTAAAAGAGAATGTTTCAGTAATACCAGTAGGTATGTGTGTAAGAGAGACCATTTAACTTCTCTGTGACTGTGAAAACAGTGAATTTTGATTGTTAATATTAAGGCTCCACTTTTCTTTTGGACTGCATATTTTGGTAGTGGAATCCCTCTATTATCATGTCTTCAATTCCACTGACAGATGTTTAGGTTTACTTAAATCTGAATTTAGAGTCTGGTAAACCACTAACAAATGGTAGCCACATTATATGAAGTTATATGAAGCATTGCATAAATTTGCAGCCACGCCTAAGCACTCACCTTAAAAGCACATAGGGACAATAGTGTTTGTTAGCTTGCACAATGCATGAGATAAGGTGATGCAATGTTCATATGTCATTGCTGTTGCATGTGCTGCTCATGTCAGGGGTTTCTCCCAAGCAGCACACAAATGTAGGGCCACGATAAGCTGTGCAGAGTCTTGTTTGCCCTCACATCTACTGTGGCATAAAAGGTTTGGTAGAAGTAATCCATTTGATCACTCCCTTCCTACTCTTTTGTAGTCAAGTCAAACCTCGTTTTTGCTCACTAATTCTCATGTAAGGCTCTCACTGACATCACCTAGCTAGGACTTTCAGGGTGTGAACCATTTTTGTTATTTATGGAGTATCAGACTTACACTAATGTTGGCAGGGTTTAAATCAGACAGGAAAAGTACTAGCATGAGCAAAGACAAGAAATGAAAGACAAAAAGGAGTTGAATTTTTTTAATATGTGGAAAATGGTAACTTTCATATCTTTTTTTTTTCCTAGAAAAACGTGGTGTACTGAATTATCAGAAGTAATATTTATCGAGAATACATTTAATATATTTCCTTAAGAGTGCAAAATATACTATGTAAATTTTAGTTGGCTCTTACAATGTACTGTTGTAATGTAATATTATTCTTCTGAGGAGTAACACTATATTTACAGATAGAGCTATTTTGAGCAATATGTAATTCTACTGTATGATATGTTGGTGCATTTTTAAGAAGGGAATCTATTTATTGAGCATAGGAAGCAAAATGTTGCTTTTATTATAAAAAATGTGGCAATATTTAAAGGCCTGGGAAACAGGATATAAATACTGACATGCTAGTATAAGGTAGAAGACACTGTTTTTGAAGGAAAAGTAAATAAATCTATCTCTTCATTTAATAATTTTGATACAATTCATATAGCTATTAAGAATCCTCACCACTAAATTTAGACTAGAATGTGTTTCAAAACAACTTCAGTTGAGTGCTTACGAGTTATACACAGAAAGTATGCTGGAGGATTGCAGCAATGATAACATCCTCTTATAGCACTAATGTACACTGAGGAAACCACTTTCATTTGGAGATGAAATGTGGGATGTTACAGAAGTTTCTCATGTTGTCAATATAGATGTCAGGAGCGCAAATTTTATTTTTAACATTTATAGGGATTATTCATGGTCTTCCCTGTTTGAGTAAGAGGGAAACAAAAAAAAAGACTGGGAGAGTTTGGCAAGGCAGCTGGCACTTAAGAGGAGTGAAGGATGTTCAGAAATTATTGTTTTCTTTTTCAGAATTATGAAAAATAGTGTTTGGAAGAAATTCAGTTTCTCTCCCTTCCTACTCACTTTTGTTGTTCCATAGAATCAGTTTGAACTACATAACAAAAGATATCTGTGGTTCTAAACTCAGCACTTCATACTGTGAGACCACTTGTTAAGCATATTTTCTCTGAAACAATTTTGGAGTAGCTACCATTGTACCATTCACTGTCTCCAGCACACCTGATATATCCAAGCAAATAGTTTGTCGGTTCTCCTGCGCAGTCCAAGACTCAGTGGTGTATCAACACTGCGTACCAGAAACAGCAAATCAGTTTGATAAGGATACCAGACCCTGATGAAAATAACTCTCACATATTTTACCTTGTTATTCATGTATATCTGTTGACATTAGCTGAAGCTTTGTTATGCTTTCTACCATTTCCAGTTGAAATGTAAACTGCTAGAACAAAAATAATCTTTGGCTCAGATGCTGCAGAGAGTAAGCGTAAAGCTGTTGAAGGTCATGAAGGAGGTTGGAGGTCCTAATGTCTGTGAGGAAGAAGGAACCGGGCTGCTTTGTCTGATCTGGTTTAAACAAGTTTTAAATAGAAACAAAAGAGTTCTAGGAAAATCTGACAGGGTTTTCAGTCCTTTGTTCCAGAAGATAGTCTTTTGCTTAGGTGAGTAGCTGGCTTCCTCTTTGTCCATCATGTACTCTTTAAAATTTTAATGCACTTCCCAGTAGGCATCCCCTTCCTTTCAGTGTTCTGGACTCTGGACTCTCTGCCATGTTCCCTGGCTTGTTCTAATGTGATTATTTTAAAGGAAGACCAGCTAACTCTATATGGGTTACCATACAATCTGAGATCTTAAAAAAAAAAAAAAGAAGCTAATATTCCCACGAGAATTTGCATTCCAAGCAGCAGGGAAGTCCATGGGCGTACAGCACTGTTGATCTGCACTGGCACAGTAGTTTGAGTACATAGCAAACTTTGTAATCATGGTTTCACTAGAGTCAGGAGTTCACCACTTGTTCAGTTGGTATTTAATTTATGATCTCAAAATTGTCCTTTCAAGTATGGAGACCTGAAAAAGACTTTTTTTTTTTTTAATTGGCAATTCTGCAGTACAGGTAAATTAATACTGAATCAGTGTTCTATGTTTGATTCCTTGGGAATACTGTTCCTTTGAAACAAACCGCAAGCAGTATGTTGTGTAAGAGGGACGCAGGTTTACAACTCTCACACTGTAAACTAATGGTCTGAGTCCTTACCAGCTTATTTAATGTAGGATTTTATTAGCACTACAGCCAGCAGAAGTACATTGCTTGTCTTATCTATGCCTCTTTATAACCATATTACCGAGATTACAGCAATTCATTGCCTGACATTTATCTATCTGCCTGTCAAATCAAATATTCATGGAGTACTCACTGCTGCTCAGAGTAGCCTGGAGAAATAGTTCTAATCCCTCTCCTTACCTCTCAGTATCTCCTAGCTGGGAGTGAGGGAGGTCTTGCATACATGCATTTGTGAGATCCCATCTCTTTGGTTATGTGTTTCTAGTGTGAGCAGTTGGCATTCCTTTACTGTGTAATTTATTTGGTGGTGTTACTGGTATGCTGTTGCATTTGTGGTGTGCAGCATGATTTTTCATTGCTATTTATAACATTGGTATTAATGGTAAGCTTGGTGGTATAGTAAGAAAAAAAGGATTATGATCTCTTCCCAATGGATCGCAGCAGATAGGAAACAATGTATTTCATAATGGAACAATGTAAATAAAATGCTACTCATTAATTAAAAGCAATTAACTGAAAGAGAATACAGTTAGTTAGATGCACTGAATCTTAAAAATAGATAATGTTCTTAAAATATATTTTAAGTGCACAAATATCAAGGAATTAAAGAAGGTTCTTGTGAACAGTCTTTTGTTCATGGATTTCCTGGTATCATAGAATCACAGAATTCCCTGATTAAATAGGAATGTGTGTCATATTGTTCAGGTCTTTGAATGTGTCCTGAGAAGGGCAACAAAGCCAGTGAAAGGGCTGGAAGGAATGTCCCCTGAGGAAGAACGAAGGACTTTGGGCTTGTCTAGTTTGGAAAAAAGGAGGCTGAGGGATGACCTCATCGCCCTCTACAACTTCCTTAGGAGGGGAAGTGGAGAGGGAGGTGCTGATCTCTTCACCCTGGTATCCAGTGATAGGACTTGTGGGAATGTGCCAGGAAGGTTCAGACTGGACATTGGGAAGCATTTCTTTACGAGGGTGGTCATGCACTGGAACAGAGAGGTGGTCAATGCCTCAAGCCTGTCAGTGTTTAAGAGGTATTTGGACAATGCCCTTAACAACATGCTTTGTCCCTTGCCTGAAGTGGTCAGGCAGTTGGACTAGATTGATGACTGTGGATCCCATCCAACTGAAAATATTCTATTCTATTGTATATGTCATCCAGCTTTTGGACTTCTCCCCATCTTCAGTAGAGACCTTATGGAAATGCTTCTGAAAAGAAAAAAAAGAATTAGTTTTGAATGCAGGTCAGATGCAATAACTTCAGTTCCTTTCCACAAGGTACATAAGATGAAACAGCCTCATTAACTCTTTGCTCTGAGAAAATGCTTGGCAGTACTACAGTGATTGGAATTTTCCATGTCTTTTCCAGCTGTAAGAGAGGGGTAAAAAAGTGAAAAACCAGCAGCAGAATACTCTCAGGTAACAGACTAATGTAAATATTTTACTGGAATTTCTCAGGAAATATTAGTAAGGTGGTTTTTGTGTAGCATAATTCTGTAGATTTTAGTCAACATACTAGGTTAGGCTACCAACCCTCAGAAGCCTTTCCTATGCCAGATACCTAGATAAAGGTCAGAGGGGGCGTGACTCACCTGTGAGGAGTGTGTTGTCACCACCAACTCTGGGCAGGACAGTCCCACCTGTGGTGTCCCAATTTCCACGGCAGATGCACAGTTGGCCCGGATTGGCCGTGCTGGTTCCCCGCCCTGCCACGGATTGGCCAAGCCTTCCATCTCCTCTCTCTCATCTTCCTGGGACACCTGCACTGCCCGGCTGCAGCTCCTCCACAGTGACCACAGAGGGACCGGAGGATGCCCACGCATCAGCACTTGGTCGATAAGGTGTGTTGGTGGGGATGTGGTGGACAGGGTGCGCGCCAACTGGGGATACTTATTCTCAAAGGCTGAAGACTAAGTCTGGCTCATCAAGAGTGTCTAGGAGAAGAGAAAATAATCATAAAGAGTATCATTAGAAAGGGGTATACAGGACTTACTCTTAAACTGTTTGCAGGACTTGCCAGGACTGTGTTTTTCAAATTACAGAAAGGTATTTATCATATTCATTAAATGTTCTATATTTAAAAGCTTTTAAAACAATTTTTGTCTCTATTCAGAAGGTTGCCCAAGGCTCTGGAGGGGAAAACCACTGAAGTGTCTCTTCCTGAGTCCAGTAGACTTTGAATACAGTAGCTAAGTATCACTCAGGGACTTAATTGTTGGCCTGAAATCGTGTTAGACTAAATATGGAAGAGGATTCTTAAAGTAGCAGCTCAGGTGGTGATGATGGCCATATAGATGAGGGTCACATAGATTCATAGGAAGAAAGGTTTGAACCTGTGATAAAAAATAATTAGAATTTTTCCATCAGATGAAGGAACTGGGGGTACAGTTTATTTTTCATAATTATACCCAATTAGAAGCTTGAAAATAATATTCTTATGCTTTGATTTTATAAATATTCCCTATGCTTCTATTATATAAATATTTACTTTTTGTTTCTTTACATTTTTCTTGGAGAAAAGGTTAATTTGTGGTGCAAGATAACATGATTGCATTAAATATGTATTGGAACTCAGGGCTTATGGAAATTATTTTCTGTCTCAAGTCTGGACTTGGAATTTTGTAAGACACTATATCTCTTCCTCATCTAAAACCTAGTTCCAAAAGATGGCATGATGAGACTCTTTGAATGCCTCTTGAACTGTTAAATCAGAGAGCTGATGCAAAGAGAAGGCATCTCAGCCATGTTTCAACTTGTTGTGCTTGTGTTTCTGGTTCTTTTCTAGCTAGAAAAAGAGGAAAGGAGGTTTCAGACTGGTTTTCTTTTGTGGCAGAGTGCAGCTGCAGCCAATTTTCCAATCCTAGCTAAACTAAGGACTTTGTGCTTTGAAATAGAACATCTAATTAGAAACAGATTTTTTTTTCCCTCTCTCCGTGAGTCAGACAAAGATTTCAACAACATATGGACAGGTTCATATTAAATCACTGTTTACCACATCTGTTGATATAATAGCACCTACATGCTGTATTTAAAACTTAATTAGAGGTGGGCCATGTCAAAATCGTCATGAGAGATTGGATAACCACACCCAGCACACTGATACCAAAACATAATGCTTACCAGGATCCCATTTAAGTGACACTTTGATGAGACTTTGGAGAGGAACAGTCTTCATCTGCTTTAAAGACATTAACTTGCTTATATGGCTTTCCTGATTGCTGCACTGACTGGTTGTGACACCATGCAAACCTTCCTCCTCCTATAGGAAATTTTTCAACACTTCACAGTCACCTGTTTTATTACTTGCTGGCTCAGTAGCTTTTTAAAATTTTAAGTTCAGAGTTAAGTACATGGGTGTTTGGAATTGTGTATTTTTTCCCTGCTTCCAGATACTTCTGTTACTTATTTCACTAACACATGCAAAACCAATGGTCTTACATGTTCATGCACAAATTAAGACACACAAGTAGATGATACAAATTGAACATATAGCTTAAATGGTGTTTGAAATGCTTTAGAAAATCTCAACTAAGTGTCTCCATTCTTTCTGTTACAGTCTGTGTCCCATAAGGCAATCCTGTAGCAGGCAGCATGTAAAATAGCATTACTAAATACTTCTTGTGATTTAACAGTTGTATCAGCGTTTTTGTAGCTGGAACAGTGAGTTATTCATAAGATGTAATGGCCTGGCAAATTATGTAGTGCCATGGTTGAACGTTTAGACTTTGAACATGGACCATAAAATCTGATATTAAACAACTGAGAATACTATTGGGAAATGTTTCCTTTTTTTCTTGGAAACAGTTTACAATCAGTGTCAGTAATACAAGTGAATTATGAAGAAAATATGTCTTCTTTTCACAGACAGTCCTTGAAGGCTGGACTTCAGTCCTGCCTCTTAGTTACATTTTGTGAATTTCTGTACTGGGTATAGTTTACTCTTTGCCCATAGGAAACATGCACTAGCAATTTAGTATTTTTAAATAGTTTAGAAGTTCCAGAGGACTTTGCAGAAGTCTCTTGTTAAGTCCTTCAAGAATCAAATATTTTGAAAAACTTCAAGAGTTCTCTGGGGCATTTGAATATATTTCTTGACTGTATTTTGGAATTGGGAGTAGGGAAAGCAGTCAAAAGAGAGCATGCTAGTCATGGTTACATCTATAGTTTGAGAAAGCAAGGATTGCATCTCAGTTCTTGAATAATCAAGGAGCTGAGCTAAAACTGCCAATGCAACAATGAGGAACTTTGTTTAAAGACTTCTCCAGTTCAAAGGTGTAATGCAGCAGACGTGGCTGTTAATGGATTGCTGTCATGTAACCAGAGAATTTAAAGTTCCATTAATAATTCAGTACTTTAAAATGAAATTTATGCCTCTTATTGCATTGTTCTGCCAGTGTATAGAAGTATTTTACTTTAATGTATTCTCTTCAAAATATGTGAATTCAAAGAAAGTGCAGCTCTCTAGGCTTGTTCTGTTTCCTGTCCTGGAGAAAAGCCAATATTTCTCAAACATGGCAACTACTAAAAAGAAGTTACTATGAACTATATTGTCTTTTTGTTCCACAGATGAGGAGACCCTCCTGCTTTGTTTTTTTGTTCTGTGGGGTATTTTTGCCTGGAATCCTCAGTTTTCCACAGACAAACACCTCAATCGATTGTGATTCTCTGTTACCAAACTATGAAACTGAACCACAGACATCTGCACCACCATATATTATTGCTGTATCTTTTGATAACTTTGAGCCAGGAAATGAAATCCAAGGTAAATAACCTCAACAACATAATAACATCTTCGTGTCTTCCAGAAATACCAGTCTTCATAAAAGTTCCCCCATTTCCTTCTCAGTCTGGATAATTTACTTTTTTACTTCAATCTTGTTCATCTATACCTGATACATTATTATTTTTTAGATTTTTTATATATGTATGTATAACTCAAAATGTATTCTTTTTTCTTTTTTTCCTTTTTCCATCTAATAAATATATCTTAACTGTATGCTGTAATTTTTGTAACAAAATTAAAATTAAGTAGGACAGCTGGCCAAACTGGACTAATAATTAGTTGCTCATTAACCTTGTATTTGAGTATTTGCTGTTGAACCAGGCCTCTGCAATACAAAGGGATCCTACTCATTAGTTGTTCACATGCTGTCATCTTTCAGGAAAATAAAAATTCAGGACGCAGTATGAGACAACTCAAGAGTGAGACACTTTGAGTCATCCTTCTAAGAACTGTATCCCAGATTTTATCAAATTGCAGGGGGTGGAGCTATTGTGGTTTAAACCACCTTTTTATCTTCCTAATCCTAAATTGCTCTCTGGATGAGACACCTTAACAGCCCTGTTTCTCCATACTATGATGCCATCTCATAGTGCTGTCACACTTCAAGTGACTTGTGAATGCTTCTTTTTCTGACCATTCATGCTACAAGGAGCATGGAAGTGGAAGAGCGTTATAACCTGTTACATGTCTGGTTTTGTATCTCAGTAGCTGAAAAAGAGCATTATTCACTAAGTAGCTACTGGATGCTGTTGTACTTGAACCATGTAGCATGAATGTGGCTTCCATAGAGAGTGATATATAGGGGGAAAAGAACAGAGAAGCATCAGAGCCCTGATATAGCTGCCATTCTTGGAAAAACATGTGAATAGCTCCTTCAAGGATGGGAGGGCGGTTTGATTACAGATAGCTACTTTTAGAATAGTATTGACAGAAAAATGGTGGATTGATTTAAGTACATGCAGACTGTTCTATGAGGTTAAATGGAATTTACCCTGATAAAAATATTGAATCTCAGATGCTACTAACCTTGCCTTTTTTCCCCTCTTTTTTTTTTTTTTTTTTTTATTTTTACCACTACTTTTCTAATGTTTCAAATTGTGAGCACCCAGTACCTGGTCTCAGGGAGCTGCATTAGGTTGCATTGAATATATTGCAGTTTGGCCTATGGCATTCCATGTGCCAGCACTCTTACAGTCTCATCTCTGCTTGATTTAGCACTGCATTCAAGTGCTGGATGTCATTGCTTCTGTGAGACCTGGGGAAAATTAGTGAATTAGGGCTGAAAATTGACAAAAAATTGGAAGGCTAATTATACAGGTGTTTGGAAATGTTAAATTATCAGGATTGGTCCTTGCCTTGACTTCTGTGTCATTCCACTTCATCCCTCTTTATTTTTAATGACTACACATAACCTTTGTGCATAAACCATTATTCTGATTTTATTTGCAAAAGTACCTAATAATGGAAGTAGCAGAGTAAAGTTTTAGTAGACCATAAAAAATTCGATTATGCCTTTTGAAATTTAATTTCTGTTTGGATATAAACAAAACAGAAGACTGCTCTTTCCCATATTTTTCTGAGCTCCTTCAGTAACAGAAGTTGAATAAAATTGGGTAGCTCATATAATTATTGATTTTTTTTACTTAATATAGAATATGAAAACGAAATTGTCTAGTTTCTCTCTTTAGAGTTGTAATACATTTTAACAAAAATGTGTCTGCAATTCAGCCTTAGGAAAAAGTTAATGTTTTCTTTTAAAACAGAGGTAGAAAGAAATGCATTTCTCTTTTTCCTGTAGATATTTTGACTTTGTAGGCCTAATTAGACAGAAAATAAATAATCTTTTGGTCAGCAGGGCCACTCATCACTTGGTAGAGCAGAATTCCTTTTAAAATTGTCAGTAAATGAAAAATTTCATGCTACTTTACACAAAAGCCCCTCTCCAAATTTTTTCCTTTATAGTCATTCTCCTTATAATTAAGAAAAGCTTTTTAATTGGTTTTTAAAATTGTACACATGTAGTCTTGTGCCTTGGAGTAAAGGAAATTAGATGTTACACATTTAGGAGGTTTTAGTAGTGTATGAAACTTAAATTTCTCAAAATGTCTCTTTTCACAGTGACTCTAGAAGCACTTGGAGAAGCTGGTTTTAAAGGATTTAATCTACAAGCTCGAGAAATAGATGGAGATACTCCTGTTGGTACTTTTAAAATTACAGATCCAAACACCAAAGGCTTGGAATGCCATAATATGACGGTATGTGTTCAGTCTTTGGAATACTTAATTAACCTTGGTTTTCTTTTAAATAGTAGAAATAGTGAGCATTTTTTGTATGGCAAAGCTACTTCATCAGAAGAGGTTAAAAAAATTAGACTTTTTCAAGAACTACATGCATCCTCTATATGTGATATGAATCTAATGTAGAAACTACTTGGCTTTTTTAGGAGGACATCAGTGTTACCTTTTGTGGTAGAGACAGTTCCCTTAACAATATAGGTAAAATCACTTTTGCATCTTATATAATTATATGTATTTATTTTTAATTGCAGAATTCAGCAATAAGTCATGCAAATTCAGATGTGAAACAGAAAGTTACAACAACATGGATTGCTCCACATGATGTTGGAGAGCTTCAATTTATGTAAATAACTATTTTTCTTTTTTATTTATTTTTCCCCTTGAAATTTTATTTCTATGGAATATTTTGAAATAGACCTGTGTTTTTGTTTCTGATGTTCTTGTCTTGCCACCATCATACTTTTTTTCATAGTTTGTCATAACTTCCCACTATATATATTGAATAATATCATTTCCATTTCAAGATATAGTGTAAAAGGTAAACACTGTCCTACAGATCTTAATATATGTAAATAATTCCATTAAGCACAGTGTTATTAATGGATCTTTGAGTAACCGGTTTTTACACTTTGACCTCTTTAATACAACAGCAACAAAATGAATGTAACTAGTTCCCTGAATACATGAAGTTCAGGCTCTGTTCAATTACACCTTTTTTCATTTTGAACAGTGGAAGAATAGTAGATTAATGTAAATTCTGCTAAAATAAATTTGAAAATCAGTTTATGACCCATGAACTAACTGCTGAAACTCCTGAAACAGGAGAAGACAAATTTATCCTACTTTTAATGCTACTTTTCTTGGAGATCTGAAGCTTGTAAAAGTACCGCCTGGTCTAACAAAATACACGCTTGATGTAATTGGGAAATATCTAAATATTTGACAGGTTGAATTGTTTGAAGTGCAAATTTATGATAGGACCATCTTTGCCTTGCTTCATTATATCTTGAGGAATACAAAGAATGGGCAAAAGAACACAAAACCACAACTGCTTCCACTCATTAATGCCATGAAAATCAATTCACCATCATAGATATAGATTGTCAGAATAGGAAAGAGTTGTGACAATTCTTATGGGTGTTTGAGCTGATACTCTTCACTGAGGTCAGTATTTCTTCAAATAGTGTCTATTCCTGTTCTGCTTGTCTCAGCATCTCTTTCATTAATCTTCAAAATTATGTCAGGTGATAATATAAGTCACTGGAAAACTTGTATTGTATACCCCTAAAACCAAAATACAGTGGATTTTCTTGGCTGGGGGAAGGGGGGAGGAGAGTATATTGGTATTTTATACTGAAATATTTTGATAGAAAAAGAATTATTATTTTGGTTTTTTTCTAGTGCAACCGTTGTTCAAAATCTAGAGAATTTTTGGGTTGGAATTCAAAGCAAAACTCTCACACCTACACATTCTGAGTCAGTTAATGGGACAGGAAAAAGTAAAAGGAAGGTATGTTTTGAGTGTATTTGCATACTAGAAATTAATACAGTAAATTAAAGTATCTTTGAATTGATACAAGACATATATTTGTTGTCATTTATTCATTAAGATGGCCAAAATCATTACATGTTTTCAATAATTTTAATCTGCCTGATCTTCTTACTAAAATGATGAAAAAATACAGCAAATATTATTTTTCTCCCACAGAAATAAGAAAGGTAATAATCTAGTTATGAAAACAACCCATACCATAAAGAAAAAGAAAATAATATTGTTCATAAGGAGAACTGTACTGTACTTTTGGTGTACTGTGCTGTTCTTAACTCTTGCCCCAGTTCCTGGGAACTATAGCTGTGCAGCATATTCTTAGAAAGGAGTTTGCTAATTTTTTTTGCCAAGAATTATGCTTATATGAAACATATTAAACATGATTGTCCACTTAAGTAAAGAAAACCTGTTCAAATCAACCATATTGGTTCTTGACTGTAGCAGCACTGATTTTTGAGCTTGTGATCTAGAAGAGTGAACACCTGTCTTTAGTCTCACACTTCATCAACAGTATTTCCTGTTTCCTATAATAAGCTGCGCTTTTTTCTGCAATAAATAATTTGGTAATGCTTCCTCTTTTTTCTTTTTTTCCCCCCACAGCTTATGATAGAAGTAGAATGTAACAAGGTAAGAGCAATTTTTCTTCAATTTCCCGATTTTCAGTTACCTCAGTTTTAGAATTCTTGTCCTACTGCTCCACTTGTTTCATGCTTGCAGCATGAAGATTATATTGTACCATTCAAATCACTTTCCTAGATAGATCTCATTTATGCTTTCATTTTTGTATTCAGTTTTGAAGGTATTGTTATTTTTAATTAGTTAATATTAGTTCTCATGAACTTGATGAGCAATGAGACACTTGATTTCTTCACTCAGACTATGGATATGAATTCAGTTGATTTCCTGTTTAAAGTAATTTGGTATTTATACACCACTCAATAACCAGTAACTGGAATCTGTATTTTCTTGCAGCGTGGAGGGACTTACACAACACAAGGCCGATGCATCATGGTAAATATTCTTTCTCCAAAGACATTGACAATGCTGCTAACTGCCCAAAATCTTAAGACCTGGTCACAAACTGCTTCTAGTCACTTCTTTATCCCTCTTGTTACTCAATTTAATTTCCTTTTTGGCAATTCACCTTTGTTGATTAAAATTCAAAACCTTTTAAGTCATTGTCAGCCATATCATTTCCTTCTGCAGGTTCTCTCTAGCTAATCTGAAGTAACTTTCTTATAGAATTTTTCTTTTTTCTGTGTTCACTTTTTATTCATAGTGGTTGCTTGCTGTTCAAGATCACTTATTCCAACAGCTCTAAAACCTTGCCTTTTGCAAATCATGATCTTGATATAAAATATAACAATTTAATTTTTTTCCTCTGAAAACTATCAGTTGCAGCTCATTGAAGAAGCCTCTTTTTCTTCTTTACTTTTTTACAGCAAATATGTTAGTGGTTACATAGTCATATCAGTAAAAGGCTTTAGTCTACTTGTGACAGTGTGGGTTTCCCTCCTCAGTGATGGGCAGAAGTGTATGAGGTCAAATAAAAAAGGATGCAAACAGCAGAATTATGTTACTTATAACAGCTGCCTGGGTATAGTTTTGATTATTTGGCTTGAAAGATCTCTGAAATAATTTTGATAGTATCAGTTGGTGGTATGAAGTCTTAGGTAATTACTTTGTGGGTTTTTCCTTTTCCCACCAAGTAGAACTTTTTTTCCTGAAAATCACTTACATAAAATAATTTTCCTGCAAAATATTAAATACCATTTTGGTTTCTTTACAGGTTGGACCTTCAGGTTCTTCTCAGAGCAGCTATTCAGGCAGTCAGGTATGAGCCCTAAATTCCAGCATTTGTATGTTTTCCTTTAGTAATCTTGAACTAAAATAGTGTAACTACAGAGTACAGAGCTGATTTAACACTGTACTGAAATATCTTCTCTGCTAGTTCACACAGAATTGCAGAGTTATTCATCCAGTAAACAGTATCTTCAGTACCTGGACTAAGTTCAATTACCTCCTCTCTGTTGAACTCAATAGCTTGCTCTCAGTATTTTTACCTACAAGCTGCTTCACTACCTTTGATTTCACGCTTCAGTCATTTTTGTTGAGCATTGACCTGACTCTTTTCAGGAAAATAATATTTCTTCCATCTTCCTAGAGGTTTCCTACCTATGTGTGCGTGTGTGCATACAAACAGTCACAAACCATTTACTTCATAGTTTTAGTGACATCTGGCATAATGAAAGTGGAACTGTACCTATTCTTAATTCATCAGGTATTTTTCCTTTTCCCCCCCTCTTTTTTAATAGTCAAAATGAAAGATTTAAATATACTTGTGTTTCACTGTCTTTTCCACAAGAATTTATAAAATTTCCCTGAACTTCCCCAGATATTCATGCCCATATTAAAGCTCCAGTATAATGTCTATATTGCTTTTAACAATGACTTATATTTGCAGTTGAAAATTTGGAGTCTAATCACTGTCTAGTTAGCCTTTTAAAACTTCTGGGGTGTGTCTGCGTTTTCACTTACCACTTTTACTTTATTCATCACAGAAATATATGCTTGGTTTTTAATTAATTATCTTCACTACCATTAATTTACCTATTTACCCTTTAACTCTTAGATGCTTTCTGATATGTCTCCAGCCTCTCAAGGGTATATTTCTTACTACTTGCTAGTAGTTATTAGTGAGTTATCTAGTAATATTCTATTCCTTCAATCTTTACTACTTGTAACTGGAATTACCAGATATCAAGAAATACAAATTATTTTGATGTATATGCTAAACCCCCATTTTCTGCAGTGTATTTGTTTAATATATAATACATATTCTTTCCTAAGAGCTGAGTTTCTCATCTTGACACTAAGTACCTAAAGTTATTAATTTTTTATAAAATATGAACCTCTTAGTAAAATTTTGAAAGGTTTCATGACCAATGACAGAGTCATATGGAAGTTATGTGAAATAAAGATGATGACTAATGTCTCATACTAAATTAAAATTGTTACAGGCAGTTGCCAGTGAACTGGTAACCTCTGTACTTGCTTTACCCTTACTAGCACATACATATTGTCAGCTGCACAGCTCTTCATGCCAAAACCAGCAGTTTGTTGCTTTTTTTTCTGTCTTTCCCCCTTTTTTTTTTACAGGGAAATAATTGGCTTCTGTTTTTATTTCAGGGTGGAGTAGTCTACACAATAAGCAGCAGTGGATGTGGCCCTGTAAGCACTATTCTTACATTTACTCTTTTGTCCCCAGCATAACTATATTTATAGTAACTCGTAGCCTTCAATGGCATTATTTAATATGACTGTTCGTGTGGGAGTTTCTGTTGCAAACAGAAAATAATGAAGAGAGATCTCGAGGATGAATATTACAGTTTATTCAATGATATTAAGTAGCTGGAAAACAGAGAAGTTAAAAAGTTAAATAGAAACATGTAGATTATAGAATCATGAAAAAAAAAGGACTGGGAGGGTTTATTTGTGGCACTTATATTACACTCATTATACAAAGTATCTGTTCTTCCTTCTACTCAAGACAAGACTGGTGCAAGTCTGTCTGCATGTTCTAGGTAGTTCCTCCTTGCAGAAGTGGTCACACAGATTTGTGCAAGAACTGAGGCTATTTCAGTTTCTCATTTTTCAGGCAGCAGGGATAGTTGTGAAGTTGTGAATCCTGAACAGGTTAAGCCAGTCATCCAGAAATAGGTGAAAGATGCAACAGTGTAATGTAATGAATGTGCTGAATAGATCAAAGACTTACCTGAAGCATTTTTATCAAGATGGTGACTAATTGTATGGATTAAAATATATATATAATTATTTTGTTTTCCTTTCAGCACTTTCAAGATAAGGTTTTAATTTTTTAATAAAAATTTGTATTTAATCCAAACATTTCATCAAAATAAAAAGAAAAAAAAAGAAAAATAAATGAAACAGTGCAAAAATGTAATACATTCATATCATCAGTATTTGCAAAATATAAAATTAATTCATCACAAAGTGTATTGGGTTTTTGCAAAGAAAACAAAATTACAGGTTTTGGGGAGACTTGATTGTAATAATAGTAACAATTGAGGTTTATGTAGACAAGGAACTACTACTATTTATACTGAATGTTTACATTTTATAATTTATTGACTATCAGGAAGATGTTAGCTTTTTTTTCTTTTGGGTTTCTGCTTCCTAATTTTTACATGTATGTACATATGACATACATAATATGTTTGGATTACTAGCATTATATAAAACCTTTATAATTTATTAAAATTCTGTCTCAACAGTACCTATTTTAAAATGTTTCCCAAGTACCACTAGATAATCACTAATAGACAAAGGGCTCCTATGTTCACACATTTGTAGTGGAGACTACAATACTCTCCTTATCATCTATTCTTTACATAAAGATCAGTCAGAACTGAGGGTGTCTGAAGTGTGACTTTCCTTCTGAAGCATCTATAGATGAGAAATAACTGGTTTGTTTTTTTTTCTTAGGGAGGTGCTGCTGGTACATATGGTCAGCATGCCTGCAGAGATGTAAGCTGGTTATGGATGTTTTTACGGATTGTCTCTTACTATGCTTCTTAACTCATCTCCTTATTGCAAATCGCATTTGATTCTCTTCTGTAGAGCTATATTATTCTTCCTAACCATATAAGGGAAAACAGTTTTAGTCTGAGATATTATTCTGAGAATAAAAACCAAAATTAAAAGGTGTTACATTGTCAGTTCCTCAAAGTGTAATCATTTATGTCATAAGGGCTACTCATAACCTATTACAAATGCTTAATTTGTTAGCCTACTAAAATGTCAGAATTCTTACTGTGTAATGCTTTTTCTCAGAGTAATTGTCTTTTGATATTGCATATTGTGCAATACTATTTGGGGTTTTTTACAATCTTTATGTATTAATCCAGTAATTCTTTAGTTAGTAGAGAAATTTCTATTGTCAATCTCATTTCTTTCATTTTCACTTGAAAACAGGTTTATTTTAAAATCTGATATATTTTACATTTTTAAAATCACAAAAGCAAGTAAAAATATTGATCAGAAGGAGAACACACTCTCTAATGCTTGTCAGGAACTGAAACCCTAGCCAAGAAACTGCTTAAACGTATACTCAACTTTAGATACATCATTAGTTATATTAGTCCCTAAACTTTAAATATATTTTATCTTTGTTTAATATGTAAGTGTAAACTGCATTTTTGATGGAACAACAGCAAGCTTATGACCATGGTAGAGTTTGGGAAATTTTTACATCAGTTATCTTTAAGCAAGTTCAGTATACTCTACTATTGCCCTAGATTTATTTCAAGTATAGGTAAAATCAGCTTCATTTGAAGTGTGCATCTAAGGATGACTTCTAGATATAATTAACAAATTATGATATAAATAAATACCTGTTCTATGTTTTTATTTCAGAGTGCATCTTCATCTGGCATTTCCTATGGCCAGGTAACTACATGTTTTCCAACATGTTTTCAATTTCCTAAGGTACTCAGGGCTAAGCAGTTATGCCCAACTTTTACCAAACAATAATTAAACTTATGAAGGGGAATAAATATGAACTGCCTTCAAATGGTTCAGTAACAATATCTGAAAATAACTTCAGCAGATGAGTTACATGTTTGATGTATGTTGTTATATCCACTTTGTTAGAAGTTATTTAGTCCTGTTTTGCACTGAAACTCAATTGTATTTACTCTGAAAATGGACACCAGTTACTTTTGTTATGATTTTCCAGAAGTCAGTGACTTTCTTTGATAGTTACCAAGAATTAAAACTATGTTTTCTGGCTTTTGCCTATGCAATTGTACATAATAGTTAATGAAATGGATAACTTCACTGCACATTATTTTCTGCTTCATTTAAAACATTTATCTTCTGATGGCATATCTCATTTATCCCAGATACTGTTGTAATAGTCTTTTTTTTAATTTTGAGGGGATGGGTTCTGGAGTTCGGGTTGTTTTCCTTTTTGATGAAGGTAGAAGAGCTTAATTTTTTTTTCTAGCAATAGATTATTTTTACTATAAACAAACTTCCAATTTGATGTTAAATGAAACATTTGCAGCTTTTATACAGTGCTCTGTAAAAATAACAAAATAATTGGGTGTTTAGAAAAAAATCAAGCTAGTTAATTTATTTTGGTTGTTCATTTAGTAATTGCCAATACATTAATATTTTTCTTCAGAATCTTATTTTGTTTGGTACTTCAGGGGAATCATGTTAGCAAAACATTCTTGTGAAAAATAGTGCTGTAGTTAATGTGCCATACATTTACCTAAGCAAAATATGGATTCTGTATTCTTTACAGTCTGTCCCTTCAAGCAGCTCTGATTCCAGTAAGAAGGTAAGCTCTCCTTTTCAAAGGGAAAAACTCTTACAGTTATAACTTGGCGCGACTCCTTTTGCTTCAGTTAGGATTTTTCAGGGTTTTAACCCAGATTGATTCATATGATTTGATTGGTTTTGGTACTTAGAAACCTTATACTAACTAGCTGTGCTGTGGTGGTTCTTGCTGATAGCTGATTCAATTTTATATAAAATACATGTTTCTTTTTAAAAAGTTAGGATAGCAATTGTGATGTAATCAGGATTTTAAGTATATAGATTACGTAGTTATGAGGGTTGAAAATAAGTGTGGCTCAGAGAAAGTCAGATCAATAGAATTCATTTTATTGTTGAATTTGACTCATAATTATATTTAAATGGACTCTTTCTCTCAGTCCCCGGGAAGCTCAGTGCTAATACTGTGGTGTGTTCAGTAAACACAAAGTGTACCAATTCATGTCCTCACAGATGTTTTTATTCATTTTAATTTACCATTGTTTTAAGAATTTAAAACATACTGTTCAATTATTTTTTAATACTTCTTCCTGTTCTGTACTAGAATTCTTTACTTCTGAGAGCACTAACTCTCCTTTTCCTTTTCACACCACTGGGTAATGCAAACTGCTTTCAGTTTGAAAAAAAAAAGGTGGGGAGAGCTTTAGTGAGAAAACATTAACACCTCATTGTGTCTGCATTTGGCTTAATTTTTTTTTTTTAATAAACTCAATATGAAGTCTTTTTTTTTAAGCATAATATTGAATAACGACAAAATAAATTAATCTTCTAGTTTGGGATGGAACGTTGAAGATCAAAAAGACACACAGTGTAGGCCAATGGATATGGTACAATACATGAAATCCTGCTTCTGCCTCTACAGCTGAGTCATTGTGTGGTTGGGAGCAAGTCTTTTATTTCCTTACACTCTTATGTAAACCATGTGTACATATATATTCTTCTTTGCTTGGTAATGTGTGTTAATTTTTTTTATAAAAGTGATCATCCATAGCATTATTATCAGAGTTTGTAAATATAGAGATTTCAGTATTCTTCATTTTTCTAACATATTTAACAATTTAATTAGACACTATGATGAGTAAACAGCTTCCTCTGATTTCTCTATAGGTAGTGGTCGTTGCCAACAGCAACCCTTTTCCACCTGTGGTAAGCAGTTTTTCTTTACAATACTGAGAATTCTGACTCAAAAAACTTTCAAACGTCTACATTTTTAATTTTTCAGAAAGAGTCCTGGTGTATGGAGACAATTCTCTGACAGGCAGAGTTTACTCTATGTGCATAATTATCTTCAGGGAAAGCCAGTTATAAGATAGCTACAAATCTCATGGTTCTGTGATTGCTGTTAGTGCTTGCAGAGGGACTGGATTAGCTGCAGATTCCAGGTCTCTCAATGCATTCAGTCTCTGTGTTCCTGAATAGTTTCTGTTTCTATTTCAATTTTCTTCTGTAAATTCACTTCCATTCTCATTTTTAAACTATTAAATTTCCACTCTGCTTTTTTGGAACTCATACAGTCAATTAAAACTAAGTTTAGCTTTTAGGAGTTTAAAATGAGTTTGTATGATGTAATATCCTATCGGTGTTAAGTTTGTAATAGAACATGTTGTTCTAACCTGAATGAAGATTAAGATGCATTTGTTCTATGCTGTCCTTTTTATATCATCCTTTGACATTTGGTTGTGTATTGCATCCAAAAGATAAGGACCTTTTTTCCCTTTCTCTGCTGCAATGTTCTGTTTGGACAAGCCCTCATGCAAAATAAGTAAAAATTGTTTTGTTTCATTTGCAGCGTCATACCTTCCCCCAGGTAAGCATACTTTTTTCCTATTATTTCCTATTATTTCTATATTAATATTACAGTTCTTATGGAATCAAGCCAGTTTCTCAGGATGGTGTGTGCGTTAGGCTTCCACATTTGTCCCTCATGCCCCAGAATTCAGCAAACAAGTGGCTGGATCAGGAACTGGATTTGCACGTGTGGTGATGTGTGTCCAATGCAGGCGACAGCGAGAGAGCTGCAGTGGTGATGGTGTCTTAGCTTCACTCAGCACATTTGGAAGAGCCAAGCTGACTGCTAGTGCAGAGAGGGCATAGCCTGTGCTCTGCTGCTCCCCACATAAGTTGTAACAGAAGCAGATGTAAGTGTAGAAAATTATGTAGTAGGGCCTGTCTGTCTCCCCAGACTTTCAGAGCTGAGAATAAACTAGTTTAATGCTGGGTGTTAAGAACTGATACTCAGTACATCACACATATGACCTTTCCCTTTATTTTGACAAACTAAATGGTATATATAAACTTGGTATTTTCTGTTCAAGTGCATTGCATTTAAACAAGGCAATTAAATTTACTGTATTATGGTTTTTTTGTTTGTGGACTTTATTTTCAGAGTTTGGGAAGTTCTGCTACAAGGATCATAGTACAGGTAGACATTCTTTTCTCCATTACACTCAAGTTTTAAATGAAGCTTTGTCTCAGTAAACTAAGTAATTATTCCCCTCTTAGAGAACAAGTGTGGATAATTTAGATATAACTTCAGTGGTGGAGTGGGGTGTTTTTGTGACTACAGCAAAGTTGATATCTTGCTTGGTTGCTGATTAAAGACCATTGCAACTGGGTTTTTTCTGGGTCCTTTGCAATTTTAACTTACATCCAACTCTTAATGGTTTAGGCTTCCCTTCCTTCATATGCCAGTCTGTTAGACTACAGCAAATTCTCACTTTCACTGAAAGATCAGTAGCAGGTTATCCCAGATGACATTTGTCTTTTGAAAATCATTGCTTTCAAAATGTATAGCATTATGTTCTTTCATGAGTAGTGATGAATGCTGGCAGAGAAAGGAATAAAACTTCCTTGTTATTTTATTTCTAAATTTAAATGTACAGTGTTTTGATTACACAGGTTAAGAGTTTTCAGTATGTAGATATAAATTATATTTGATTCCACTCATAATCCACATACTTCATGGGAATCAAAATATTTTCTGCAGTGACTTTTCTTTTGGCTTAATTGTAACCATGGCTTCTTCAATTCATGTTTTGACAAAGCCTTTGTTAGAAGTTTGTTGTACTTAGTCATGAAAATTCAGTCATAATATGAATACAAATGGATATGATTTTAATGGTTTGTATGGTACCACTGAAGGGCAGAATTATTTAAACTCACTTGAAATACCTCAATATGACACAATGATGTGTTATACAATGAATTTTCTTTAAGAACATGATATCAAAGTGTATAAATACTTTTAGCACTTTTATTTTTGAAGGATCTTTATATACATTTTGTATCACATGGAGATGGCATGGCATAAGAAAAGGTCTAATGAACTCTTTATGACTTTCAAACTAGCTAGTAGATAAAAAGATGGAATTGCTTCTTGAAATGTCTTAGTACATAATAACTCTTAAAAATAAATAACTTTTTTTCCCCATGTAGGGTGGACAAAGACAGCAAAGCAGCAGCAGCAGCACTTATATCATGGTAAATGAACTTAAAGGGGGCTACAAATATTCCTCTAGACTTCACTGAAACAGGGCCAGCACAACTCAGAAATAAATTATTTTCTGCATTTTGAAATTTATTTCACAGGGTGCAGATATTTCTATCTATCTGACTTTTGTTCATAAAATTATCATCTGGTATTGGTGTTCAACTTATTTGTTTAGAATGCTCACAAATGTATTTTTCTGTGTGATAGGTTGAATTGAAATGACTGTATTCCACTCAGTGTGTTCTCTGAAAGGAGCACAAAGGTCATGGCACTAAGGAAAAGTGATTCTAGGCTCATTACCACACCATCAACCCCATACTGGTAGATCCTATGTATATTAGACCTCAAATTCCAAAAGACATAAAGGGTAGTTGCTTAGCAATATCAAGAATGATGAAGAATCATAATCATGGACCGATGTGCAGTGTTTTTCAGCATTACTTAAAGCCATGAAGATAAAGCTACTTCTGTGAAAAACAAGTGTGTGGATTCAACAGATACTAACATAATGTCATCATAAATTGTTGAAAACTAAAAGTTGAGACTATTATAGTATGAACTCAAGTATGAAGGTTCTTCAAGACTTTCTCCTTTTGTGGAGCTGGGGGTGGGAGGGAGGCAAATGCATGTCAATATCATCTGTAGCACTACATGCAATGATAAAAACCTTTCAAAAGGGTAGGTATGACTTGTAAGGATCAGTTCAACAGGGAGGTCAGTACTCAACATCAAAAATGCTCAAGGTTCGCAGTCTGAACCTCAGTTTGTCATGGCTTTTGCTGACAGTAGGACAATCTGCAGCCCAGCTGCCATCATACTGTTCTGTCTCCTCTGTGCTTTTTGAGAACCCCACGTGCAGCTGTATTGTCAAAAATGTTATGCTCTTTAAAGAAGCCTCTTTGTCCAGGTGATAAATACCTTCTCTTTTTTTTAAAGGGTTCCCAAGGCAGCCAGTCCTATGGCCAGGTGAGGCTTTTGTGCTGAAATGCACCAAGCTTTTCTGTAGGAGCCTGTCTTGTAAATGGACTTTGGGATGTGGGTGGGTCTTTTTCCTTCTTGGTGTTACTGAGTCATCCTTGATTTTGGTTTGTACCACTGAAATACTATGAAAGAAAAAAACATAGCACAGAGGAACTTTTATTGGAACTGGGCTTTTCTGTTGCATCTTTGCTAAGAGACTACGTAGCTCTGTTTGCAAATGACTTCTTGCTTTTTTACAGGGCTACAGACCTCAAGGTGGCAGTTCCTATGGCCAGGTAAGAATCAGTCAGTCACCAGTCAGAATGCAGCCTTTGAGAAAAGGAGTGCCATGGCACAGAAAAAGCAATTAGCAATTCCTCAGAATTTGATCTTTAAACCACATTTGCTCTGAAAGTGTGTGTTTATCCATGTACTACTTATATATCTGGAATCCCAGTATGTGAAATCATGGCACTCAGCATCCTCATAAGAGCCAGGAACATGTTCTGCTCCTCATACTGCCCTGCACAGCTTTAGGAAGTAGTTACTTGCTTTTCCTAGTACAGGCTGAGTTCCTTAGCAAAAGGGAAGTAACCAAATTATGTCCTTGTCTTAGGGTGGGCCAAGTTTCCCGGGCAGCAGCAGTTCCTACGGTCAGGTAAGCAAACTAAATATTCTGTAGGAAGTTCTTCACTGATATCTCTGTGACCAGAAAGACTGGCAGATTTTGGAGACTGATATTTCCCTTGGCAATCTGCACCTCAATTTGAGTCATGGCTTTTGCTGACAGTAGGACAATCTGCAGCCCAGCTGCCAGCATACTGTTCTGTCTCCTTTGTGCTTTTTGAGAACCCCACGTGCAGCTGTATTGTCAAAAATGTTATGCTCTTTAAAGAAGCCTCTTTGTCCAGGTGTTAAATACCTTCTCTTTTTTTTAAAGGGTTCCCAAGGCAGCCAGTCCTATGGCCAGGTGAGGCTTTTTTGCTGAAATGCACCAAGCTTTTCTGTAGGAGCCTGTCTTGAAATGGACTTTGGGGTGTGGGTGGGACTTTTTCCTTCTTGGTGTTGCTGAGTCATCCTTGATTTTGGTTTGTACCACTGAAATACCATGAAGGAAAAAAGAACATAGTACAGAGGAACTTTTACTGGAACTGGGCTTTTCTTTCTGGTATTCTATGATTCTGTTGCATCTTTGCTAAGAGACTACGTAGCTCTGTTTGTAAATGACTTCTTGCCTTTCCTGCAGGGCTACCAGCCTCAAGGTGGCAGTTCCTATGGACAGGTAATTGTCAGTCAGAATACAGCCTTTGAGAAAGTGGAGTGCCATGGCCCTGCAAAATTTGGCCAATCCTAAATATTGTTTTCCATTTATATAGAGTTCTTAAAAAAACAAACCTCTGAATCTATTTCAAAACTTTTGTTGTGAAAATGACAGTTTTGTTTTTCATGGATATCTGCAGAAATCATAGGTTTCTGCTGCTATCTTATCTTTTCCATGGGTATGGAACTTTAAAATTTATGGTAGAAACAGTCTATTTGATGCTATTACCATTCTAGTTGACCTTCATGATACAAGACAAATTTATAGTCAATTCTTTTATGTCTCTTGCTCTCAGTACAGAGAAACAGTGCTGAGGAACTAAAGAACACTGAGACAGGTTCTCAGCTGCATGAATATTTGGTCATAGAGCCTGTAAATGATGAATATTTACCTCCCTTTACAGTTTTTATGTAAATTAAAGCAGGTCTGAAATAGCTATGATTTTTTTTTTAAGATTTCTTATGTCACATAGCAGAAATAAACAAGATCCTTCTAATTCTATTTGGTAATGCCCCATCTTTGTAGCTGTCCCAGACAGCTGTGGCACATATCTACATGTACATAAAACAACTGCTCTTTGATGAGATTATATTGAAGGCAGATTGCATCAGCAAATTATACCCACAGTAACTTTATATTATTGAGAGTTTTTCAAAAAGTACTATCATCCCTGGCTAATTCACTTGACCTGCTAATTTTAATTGCATTGGGTTTTTTTACATTTTATGAGTCTGTGTTTTTTTAAGATTCTTCCTTAATTTTTCAAAATTATTTTACATCTTTATTTTCCCTGGAGGAAGGGCATTGTGCAACTGGTGCCCATGAAAAATACAAAGATAGGAAATCAGTATTCACCTACCGTTAGCCATCTAAGCCCAGTGTCCAATAAATGGTAGGCAAAATAAACATAATAAGAAAATGTTGCATGCCTTCCTGGAAAACCTTCATAAAACTCGAGTCCTGTCTGAGACACATGTAAAACTACTCTACAGTCCTCATTCAATAAATACAGCTCTTCATCCCGAATAAGAAGTATCAAAATAACTCTAGTTAAGCAGCAGAGTCTGTACATTCTCTGTCTTATTCCGGCTTTTTTTACCCCACGAAGAGGCAAACTCTAGAGGGGCATCTGCTTCACAAATACAGTAATTATGAATCAATAACTCATTTCATACAGGGCTACAGACCTCAAGGTGGCAGTTCCTATGGCCAGGTAAGAATCAGTCAGTCACCAGTCAGAATGCAGCCTTTGAGAAATGGAGTGCCATGGCACAGCAAAAGCACTTAGCAATCCCTCAGAATTTGATCTTTAAACCACATTTGCTCTGAAAGTGTGCATACTCACACTCAAAATTTATCCATGTGCTACTTATTTATCTGAAAACCCAGTGTGAAATCATGGCACTCAGCATCCTCATAAGAGCCAGGAATATGTTCTGCTCCTTATACTTCCCTGCACAGCTTTAGGAAGTAGTTACTTGCTTTTCCTAGTACAGGCTGAGTTCCTTAGCAAAAGGGAAGTAACCAAATTATGTCCTTGTCTTAGGGTGGGCCAAGTTTCTCGGGCAGCAGCAGTTCCTACAGTCAGGTAAGCAAACTAAATATTCTGTAGGAAGTTCTTCACTGATATCTCTGTGACCAGAAAGACTGGCAGATTTTGGAGACTGATATTTCCCATACTCAATTTGAGTCATGGCTTCTGCAGCTCAGCTGCCAGCATACTGTTCTGTCTCCTTTGTGCTTTTTGAGAACCCCACGTGCAGCTGTATTGTCAAAAATGTTATGCTCTTTAAAGAAGCCTCTTTGTCCAGGTGATAAATACCTTCTCTTTTTTTTAAAGGGTTCCCAAGGCAGCCAGTCCTATGGCCAGGTGAGGCTTTTTTGCTGAAATGCACCAAGCTTTTCTGTAGGAGCCTGTCTTGAAATGGACTTTGGGGTGTGGGTGGGACTTTTTCCTTCTTGGTGTTGCTGAGTCATCCTTGATTTTGGTTTGTACCACTGAAATACCATGAAGGAAAAAAGAACATAGTACAGAGGAACTTTTACTGGAACTGGGCTTTTCTCTCTGGTATTCTATGATTCTGTTGCATCTTTGCTAAGAGACTACGTAGCTCTGTTTGTAAATGACTTCTTGCCTTTCCTGCAGGGCTACCAGCCTCAAGGTGGTAGTTCCTATGGACAGGTAAGTGTCAGTCTGTCACCAGTCATTATACAGCATGTATGTGATGTTCCCATATATGTATTGAGAATTCTGTGGTTTGTTTCTGAAAATAATATAGTAAGTAGCCATTACAAATAAGAGTTGTGAATTTTTTTCATGAGGCTGGCAATTATAGGCACACTGAAACAGCTGTTTCCCATGTAGAAAGGAGTGCATGTAGGTGTCAGCTTTCTGATGCACTGTAGTCTTAACATACACAAATACTTTACCAGAAAATTCACAGTTGAATGTAGAGGGATGTAGATGCCCCACCTTTTAAGCAGTCAAGCATCTAAAGCACTTGAAAATTTGTTTCTGTATTTGAAATGGAGAAAATGAATGAAAATGAATATTTGGATTACAGGCTGCTCTTCTTTTTTTCCCAAGCAGGGTGGATCTTCTTCAAGTGGCAGCAGTGGTTGTGGACAAGTAAGTCCCTTTTTCTCCAAACTATTTGAAAACTAGACCCAGCTTTCTTTCCAGTAGTGACACATTTTTCAACAAGTTCTATAATGTTTGTTAGTTTCAATCAATTGTTTTGATTGTTACATGGATTTATCTAGCACAGAGATCAAGGAAGGCTGATATTGTTTGTCATTGTAACTGGTATGAAATGCTTCTCCCATTTAGAGTTACACACTGAAGACAGAAATCTCTCTACTTAATAAACAGATAAAATATTTCCTTGGGAATTTTTGGATGTTGCTCCATTTATTTTCTATAGAAAAAAATAGGATTAGAGAGTGGCTCCTGTGGAACAGGAATTTAATTAGTAGTTTTCATCCTAATTCCATTTCAACTTGTGTATGCCTACAACAGTAAAGACAATGTCTTCAGTGATGAGATCCCAGATGAACGGATCGTCAATGAGGTCATGTAGTAAACCTATGGTTAAATAAATATATTGAGGAAAGCAACAAGAATTAAATAGAGGTATAAATACAGACATTTTCACAAGTATTTAGCAGAAATATTAGGACTGGTGTAAGTTAAGCACGAATGGAAATGCATGGAAAAGCATCATAAGAAGCAATACAACATGGACACAGATAACAACAGTCAAACTGATAAACACTGAAAAATGTGTTCCTTCGACCTAAGCTGTGTCACAGGTGACAGAGCTCTTGACTTATCTGTGCTGTGATAATGGGAGTGCGACAGCCAGGGTAGAACTCTTTCTGTATACTGTTTCTCATCCTGTTATCCCAACAGGAAGACTGGCTGTAGCCAAAATATACCCAAAACGGGAAATAAAATGCATTGAGCAGCAGCCTTGCCTAGCATCTATAGTGGGTGAATCTAGCAAGTGATAGATGGTCACACTGAGATAAACGGTCACAACAGAGATAGATAGTCACCCATCAGTAACAGTTGATTCCAAAAAAACCCCACCAACAGTTAATCTTTACCAACCAAGAGGAACTAGGGTGATACAGAGAGACATCCGTTGCCAGCCTATCTTTCTTTCCTTGTGCCTCACAAGAACTCCTCCTTTGATCACCTGCGTGCATGTGTCTTGATGCTTCTTAGTATGTGGGTATGGGAGTGACAGAAGGTAAAGCCACACATTTAAAGGATTAAATAAAATTAAACTCACCCTCTGCAAAGTTTTATGGTGAGTTTTCTTACATTAATTCTCACAGAAGAAATTTTAAGAAAGCAAATTACTTTGAAAGAAAAATGAAGATTTGGGCATTTACCTTTTTGTTTATTTTTTTTTAACAGGGTGTTTCATATGATAGCAATCCCTGCCACCAGGTAAATACTCTTTCTCCTCTTATTTTAAGATGCATCCAAAATTAGTTTTGCCACTAACTCAATTAGCAACAACTTCAGATTCATGTGGCACAAATCTATATAATCTTGAAAGTTAGGAGATGAGAACTCACCATCTTCCTGTACACAGGAGTATCACGGGGGCTTTGGAGTCTTTTTCCCCCCTTTTTCCTAGGATTATGCCTGTGAAATGTCTCGCTTTATAGGACATTAAGGCCAGATTCTGGAAAGAAGAACTCTGCTGCAGAGTTGCTGAAGTGGCACAACTTAAATCAGGGCTGGAGCTGTCAAAAGTCAGAAAATACTTTAGGACTGCCACTTGGGGTTCCTGGAACAAACTGGCTTAAGAATTCATTCAGTTTTTGCAGGGAACTAGAGACAGCTACATGTGTATTTGTTCCAAGTTCAATGTTGGAACTGTAAAAACCACTATCCTAAAGGGTGTCAGCTATGTTTAAAGAAGTAATCTCTGTCATGTTGAAAATTAGTAAGAAAACAGCAATAGATGATTTCTTTTTTATTTTTGATACTTCTTTTGTTACTGAGTTTTCACAAGGAATAGAAAAATGAGATAAAATAATTGTATCAATAAATACTGTGCTTTATAAATATATACTATATTTATAAATATAAAAACAACATAGATGTTACTAAAATATATTAATATGATTTGGTATAGTGTATACAATGCACCGTATTTAATACATTGCTATAACTTGAAAGAATAATATATTAAATAGGTATGTAATTGTTTTATAATAGCATTTCAATTTTTTCTTTGTAAGGAGGAACTATTCCTTTGTAAGACTAAAGAAGGTGCTTAAATTTTGTTCTAAAATCTGCTAGAACATTGAAAGATAATACTTTTTATTTCATTTTCCTTTACCTCTTCTGAATGAAGCCTCAGTCCGATTTCAGTGAATGGCAAATATCCCACTCACTTCAATAGCTCAGGATTTCACTGTTCTTATTATGCACTTTTGTCACTAATACTTCCAAAAATGTCTTTTCTGATTACACTTGGAGAAGTTACATTTCTCTGCTAAAGGGGGCATGTTGAAACATACTGAGTGTTTTATTTAAAACCTATTCCTGGAGGCCCTGATACTTCACAGCTCACAGCTTTCTGTGTAATAATGCTACCAGGGGAATTTTTCATATATTTCTCATCTAATATTTACCTTTGCACTATTGGCAATCTGTGCTTACTGCATTAGAAATTATATCCATATTGCATATCTACCTTTTCTTCTTACTCTTCCTAAGCAAGTATCATAACTTTCATTAAAAATATTCCATATACAAACAGCAAGTGTCTAAAACATGCATAATTTTTTGTCTGATTTACAGGGTGGATCACAGGGTAGTCAGGTAGGCAACTCTTTATTATCCATTGGTAAAAAGTTTTTAAGCATTTTTAATTCAGCATATAGTTTTCTTGCTTATGAGGGTATAGACACTTGCGGGGTCTTCCCATCTCCAGCCTGTTACTCTTTCCCTGCAAACATACTTTTTATCAGCCCTGAAATTCTACTTACATAGAAAGAACTCAGTGCCCTAAGACAGCTCTGTGCATTCTGATAAAATTAAGCTCTCCAGAATTTTAACTCTTGCTGTTTTGTTTTCACAGGGTGGATCATACTCACAAAACTATGGTGGTAGCCAAGTAAGTACTAGATTATTATTGTCTCCCCCTGGGGTTTTATGAGCTTTTACTTCCATGATGGTTGATCAGTATCCAATCTGCAATATTGTAATATTCATTCTAATTATTTTTTGTTGTTGTTTCTTAGCAGAGTGGATCATCATCCTCACAAAATTATGGTAGCAACCAGGTAGGTAGACCTTGATTTTCTCTTGGTAAGAATTCTTATCATATTTGATAAGTTATCCAAGTATCTTAAAAGAAATCCTAGGCAATTGTTTATTCCAGCTTTACAGTCCTTGAAGAAAATCACAGTTTCTTCTGAAGTAGAGTTTATATTTTTTTTGTAGGATGGATCCTACTCACAAAACTATGGTGGTGGCCAAGTAAGTAATATTCTATTTCCCTACTTACACATCACTTCATATAAGCTTTAGTGTCTGCTCAAAATCGGGTTTCTACATCCTGATTTTGTTTGTTTTAAAGGGTGGATCATCCTCCTCAGACACCTATTATGATAATCAGGTAACTAGTTCTTTCTTTCTCCTAGTTACACATTATTTGTAGTCCCTGCATCATCTTTCTCAAAGATGTAATAAAACATAATTTTTTCTCTGCTCTTCGTGTTTTGGGTTGGGTTTGGGTGTTTTTTTCTTTGCTGAAGATTGGAACATTCCCTGTAAGCAACTATTGCAGCTATGGATTTGGCTCCTTTTTTTTTTCCTTACATAGATCTTAATTTAATTTAACTCAGCTTTTCCTTTGCATAAGCATCTCTTCTGTCTTGCAGAGTACAGTATCAAAGTGTATTGCTAACAACCCATTTTGTGAGGAAATAACTGGTATCTGCTGTTTTTCTAGGATTCACAATATTCCTCAGATGATAATCCCAATGCTTGTGATGATGTGAGTATGTTTTCTCTAATATATTTTCATCACAACATTTTTTGTGTAGATGAGAAAATATTGCACTGCTAGATGCAGTCTTTTGAGCAGAATGATACAGAAAGAATGCCGAGTTCCCACACTAATAGCTGTTTCAGCAACTGCATTTTTCTTGGTGAAAGTTGTCAAATATGTAATTACAGATATGGTTTGTGTTTTTAAATGCATTTAACTTGATAAAATGAAATATGGATAAAAGTATTTCAATGGCTTTGCAGTAACAGAAGATTTTCCCCAAAAGGTAAAGATACCTTTTACAGTAATTTTCAAAAAAAAAAGAAAATCTAAAAGAAAATATTTAAATACATACAATGAATGAAAGAAGAAATTATGGATATTCCACTGCTTTTCATGTTGCACTTCTACCAATCTAAAGCTGCTATTAAAATGTTTTTCAGATTGTTATTATAGGATTTCAAACTAATTTAGACAAGGCTGTGGAGAATGTGAGCAACAAGTGGAATATGTCCATATGCTGTTTCGGAAAAAATTAGTTTTCTGTAAGCTTACTGTATTTAAATAATTCTTTAAAAAGGGAATAATTTATTCTTTTCCAGAATGACACTACTTACAGTGCCAAGAGTCGGGTAAGTACTTTGTTTCTTCTGTAATACTCAAGTTCTTATGATTAATGACAGTGTTAGTAACTGAACACTTCTGTATTAGACCCATGGACTTCTAACTGTAGTGTATGATTGCTTTATAATACCCTTCAAAAAGTTAATTATTTCTCTGTACTCAAGGTTGTTGCACAATTATTAAAAACTGCACAATACAGAATATATACTGATATATTTTCTTCATAGTACATGCACTTTGACTGTGTAGTTTTTTCGGGAATTAACCACCTATGTACATGAGGCATGTACCTTACCTCAAGCTTTTTTCACCTGTTCAAATTTAAACTCTCTTTTATGCTATTGCTGTAAAGTAACATTTGTCCCTGGTTATACTCTCTCTGTCAAGACTTTCCATCTGTCCTACAAGCAGAAACTGTGATTAACATGGATAGATTGTGACCAAGCAAATATATTGTTGTGTAAATAAATTACATTTTCCCCTACTTTTTTCAGTTCATAGAAAAGCTTTTTTTATGTCACAGCCTTCTTTTGTTTTACTGCCATCTAGAGTAACCTCCTGTCATCAGCTACTTGCCTTCTCTTCAGTTGTCAGCCATACACTGTACTGCTTCATTGTTTTCCCCATTTTTCTCTCTACTACTTTAGTACTGCACCAAACATGTATTCTAGGAAGTAAGGACGTCTTCTGAAACATCCTTTGTTTTCGCTTAAATTTACCTTGAATGCAAAAGGTTCTGAAAAAAAAATCCTTCAGCAGCAAGCCTTGTTTAGGGGCCTCATCACTTCCTCCATACAAAAGGTGCTAGTATTCCCTTGGTTATAACAAAGGATAGGGAATTCTAAAAAACAAACAAACAAACAAACAAACAAGCAAACAAAAACAAAACAAAACAAAACCACCAAGAAAACATTAACCATAAAAGAGTAATTATACATGTTGTTCTCCAAACCATAATGGTTTAGCTGAGGGAGACTCCCCTGGGCAGGAACTTCTGACCGAAGAGCAATAAAGGGAAAACAAACAAAGAATATGCTTTTTAAGACCCTTAATGATATTAAAATGAAATCTCCAGACATTTTCCTTTGCCAGAATATGTGACCTTGACAAGTAGTAGATTTTTGCTAAAGTACTTAGTGCAGATAACTCCACCTCTAAAGTAGTAACAGTCTTTTGGCTCCTTTACAGGGTTCTGGTTGTGCAAAGAAGAAAGTTCTTGTTACCCGAGTAAGTAACTTTTTTTTCTTTTCTTTTCTGACTGCTTGTAGGATTTTAGCCCTAACTTGTCCTAATTATGCCTAATTTTTCTGTAAATATGTTACCCTAATTAATATTCTTCTATTTAAGGAAAAATTAAAATAAAGTTACCTAACTATTTGCTCTTTGCACGAATTTCTTTAAAGGAAATATATAGATGAAAAAAAGACATGCAAATCATGCTTTGAAGTGGAGGGCAGCTTAAATTCCTGCTCTTCATTAAGCACAGAGTTAGTCCAAGCTAAAGTTCAAATTAAATGAGTATCATACAAAGGACAGCTAAAATTTTAGCTGAAAAGAGATAGAATAATGAAGTAAGAAAGAATAATATTTGGTAATTTACTGTGCTCAGCAGGCTGTGGAGGGGATACGGGTATGTGTACTGTATAGCTTCAAGTCAGACTCAGCAGTAGCCTATAAAAATTATGTGCAAATAACCTTTTATTTTATAATAAGCCATTCCTACTCAATGTATATAATAAAGGGTCTGGAGCTGTTTTAAATAAATACAGAGGGGAAAAAAAGAAGGTCTATCACAGATCAGAGAGTTTTAATCTCCTAATAGCAAATATTCCTGTTTTTTACAGGATACATCACACACTTTAAGCAGAAGAGCCTATGATGTACAGGTAAACCATTCTTGTCACCTTTTCTGAACTACTGCTGGTGTTATAACTCCTTGCTGTATTACCTACAAAAAGAAGGATCTAGTTTCCACAACAGAGAATTCTGTTTAGGGTTAGGTAGTTCTCTCCCAATAGCACTTTATTACCCTTACTGAAAAATGTGTCATTTTTTATTTCTTCGCAGAATGCATCTTCTCCTTCAAACAGCAGCCACACTGACGGCCAGGTAATAACATAGTGTCAGGTGCATGATACCATTGCAAGGAGCTTTCTGATAAATTATAATTCATTCTGAAAGTTAGGTTCCACTAATCCTTCTGTGCTGAAGGATGCTATTTTGAATTGGCAGCGTTTTCCCTATAATGTTATAACTTTGCACAGTTGTAAATGGGCCCAGAATACAGAGTCTGTTCTGTTCCTTCTCTCCATTAAGCAGGTAACCATCACAGGTGTTTCTTTACGTAACATTTTGTAAAAGTCATTTGCAAAACACAAAAAAAATAGGTTTAGAATCTTTTTTTTTTGGAAACAGTCCTGCTCTAGTGATGGTAATGACCAGATATATAATTTATTCATTTTAAATTTGGTAAGTAGGTACATCTTAGGGGTTAGGTACTTCTGTTACAAAAGTAGAACCAACTTTCATATTCTATAGGATCGTGTACTGATGCAGCACTGTATATGTTAGAGAATTTTGTGAAATTTAAATGATCCAGAGTGGCACTTGATTCTGTTTTTATTAAAGCATCAGCTTCCCAGAGATCCTGAATCCTGCTACATGCCACATTATGCAGATTTAACACTAGCATAGTCTTCTGTCTCAAGAGAGTTTGCAATCTAATTCAATAGTGCAGTCAGATTTATAAGCTCCAGAAAATAACTGTTTTCTTAATTAGTTTTCCTGATACCCATTCCCTGTGTATGGTATCATTAATTAGGTTTCATCCAAATCTATGTTTTCACAATAATTCAACAGATAGTGCTTGTTCATGCAGGAAAGTAGTAGAAAGAGTTTGTCACCTTACTTCTCACTACATAATTTTATAATTCAGGTTCTGATAAAATGCTTTGATAAAATGTAATTGTTTTTTTTCAAAGGGTGGATCATTTATTGCAACCAGTGGTGGATCAAGTAATCAGGTCAGGATTGTCTTTATTTTTAACTAGTCTTGTCCAGATTGCTTCCTGGTAATTAAACTAATTAAATTCAGGAATCAGAGTTTAAGTGAAGTACCTTTGCATGGAGGATTGGTCATGTTATGCATTAAATTGTAAATGAAGTGACTGTTCAGATTAAATTTATCAGAAATGGCTCTCTGAAGTCACTTTTCAACAGTTTCAATTTCATGTATGTTTTATTGGTGAGAGCACAATGGTGATTCTCTGCACTCTTGGACTACTTGATACTTCTGTCTTGCTGAGCATCTGTCCCTGAGACACGGCACCAAGAGATGTACTATCAGTCCAATTTTCAAAGCAAATGTTAATTATTCAGAGCTAAACTCATTTGTTCTAGGTGTAGGAAAGGTCACAGCTACTCTGTAACCCCACAGTCTTTCTTCCCCTAAACAGTTTCACATCTGAAATATGAATTTATTTTAAATTTCCACAAAGCAATGATTGTTTCCTTTTTTAAAAATTTATAGGGTGGTTGCATTTGTCCTGATGGAAGCAGTGGTCATAGACAGGTAATTATTTTTTTGAGTTTATACTTCGATCTACATAATGGAGTATCTTGAATTAATCATCTAGTAAATATGGACACCTGGTTAACATTAAACATTAATGTTCATTTCCTTAGTATGGGTAAACTACATACAATGAAACGGAAGAATGAATTCCACTTTACTTGACCTGCATAGTTACTATTCAGCCACTAACTTCCTGTACCTGTACTTGGTGATCCAGATGCTCTGTCACTTGACTGTTATGTGCTAATTATTCATTACTTTCAAAAAACAGTCATTATCCCTTATAGTAACCACAGAATTTAATTTAATCAATTTAATTGCATCCAGGTTAGTTTCCTTGTCTTTCTAACTGGTGCAATAAAATACTGTGACTAAAACATCAAAATCTGTAAATGTTTCAAAATTTAGTTTCTTAAATCAACATTTAAACTGTTCTTTCCCATAAAGACAATCACTGCAATTTCATTGTCACTTGCACTGGATAAACTTTTCTCTTAGGCAATGCCCCTGTGCTGGGAAAAAGGCCAAGGAATGTGCTTACCTAGACATTATAGTGTAGTTTTACCAGGCTTCTGGCTTCACCTGGCAAAGACAGATGAACTTGCATTTTAAAGTCACCTTTCTTCTACCGGAATACTTATTGTGAACCTTTTACTGAAGCTGTATTTCCATAAAACCATTTGAATGGTGTAATATTTTTTTTTAGTTTTCAATTTCAATGGGAATTATTTTGCGGATTATCCTTTCTATTTAAAACCCCCCATGCTATTTAAACAAACTGACAGTATAAAAAAATTACTGCTTTCTGGACTTAACTTCATTAAGTTAAAATAAAGAGCAGTCATTTTGGTAAGGTAGAATACCACCTCTTTCACCTAATTGAGGGTGAGCAGTAATCATGACCTGTATGTTTTAAAATATAAACTAGTCTATTTAAGATAACTACTATTGAAACCTAATTGAGGAAAAACCTTTATTTGTCATGTGATTGTAAATCTATATCAACAAATCCATTTACAAGGAAAAAGGTGGGCATCTTTATGCAAGTTTTCATTCTGATGAGCCCTTTTCTTTACATGCTTTAATTGTTGCAAAAAAGGACTTAGTTTGTAACAGGAATCCACCACATCTTGATTGGGGAGATGAGAGTGTATGTATTTAGTTGCTATCAACAAAAATTTTCAACATGAAGAAAAGACACCGAAATTGGATACAGTAGAAAATCAACTCTCAGTGCAGATGTGTCCACTTTGATTCACAAGAGATTGTTTTCCAGTTTGCAATTTTATCAGCTGATCAAATTAATTTATGATGAACTAGATAGCAATAGAATTGATCTTTGCTTTCATCCAACAGTAAAATCCAGCAATCTTTGCAAGGAATAGATTGAATTAAAAAACAGAGCTATCTTCATTTTCTGTCCAGGGCCCTCTACATGTGGCAGCTACAGTGCCTTAGATTAGCATGCAAACAGATTAGCTGTGATAGGTAGGTACATTCTTCTGAATAAAAAAGCAAGCTATAGGTAGATGTACATGTACAAATAAACCACCATTCATAAATCTTACATAAAAGAGTTATCTACTTCCTTGAAGATTCTTCAGCACAGGAGGAAAATTCCTGCAAAAAGTTTTTTCAAAGAAAAATGGTTTTCCTTATGTGGATCCTGGATCCCCAAATGTCTCACACTGCAATTATTCTGCTTTTTCTCTAAGTTTCATCTAAAGGCAAGACCTTAGTCTACTGCTCTGAGGAAGCAGTCTAACCATAGAATAATACTTTCCCTGTTCTGTATATGAAGGGGATGTGACAGTAATAGTGGATGCTATGGACTGGTAAATAGTCTTCTCTCATAAGTGGTGAGCTCTCCTAAACACTATTTACACTTTGGAAGTTCAGTGTTCTGGCAATTTTTAAAAAGACCATCATTATCATGATCATCTGTAACAACAGAGTCTGCAAGGCATGACATTAGATTCTGTGATTAGAAAGAGTAAAATTAAATGTTACTGCTACTTTCAGATCTTTTAACCTGAAGAGAAAAAATCAGAACCTGCTAAAGTTTTCCTGATGTCTAACAATGCCCCCCCAGCATTCTCTTTTAATGTTTGCGGTAATGTTGTCCTCAAAAGCTTTATTTGAAAGAACAGAAATTCAGAATGGACTCATGTAAATGTCTGCTTGCAAGAAAATAGCTAGTCTATGTTTTCATTTCAGGGAGCCCCAGGTTATCCACACAGCACATATTCTGGTAACCAGGTAAACATTCAGATAAAATGCCCTATTCAGAAGCTCCATCCAAAACCTTCCCTTGAAGGAGTAGCCAAATATAAACCAGTAACCCATTCTGTCTTCTGCACAGGGAGGGCCTTTCTTCTATCCCGGAGGATCCTATGGACAGGTAGTAGTTCTTCCTTCCCTACCAGGATAACACAGACTCCCTCCTCCTGGCTCCATCACGCCCAGTATTGTGGGTGCTATGACATGCCATAATTAGAGTGTTGTCCCTTAGAGCAGAAAACTTAACCCTGGTGTAAGCTAGAGGTGTGAAGTTTGACAGAGAACAGTACAGACTGGTATCTGCAGCTTCCTTACAGAATACAAATTTCAGCAGGCTAAGAAAGTTGCCACCAGAAGATTTCTTCTAGTTTAACAGTACCTGTATTCAGGTACATAGAAATTAGCTCAAAATTGGGAGAAAGAGTGTAAAGAGAGAACTGGATAGGCAGGTATTTAAACTCTTGTCTGTGAGAAAATAACTGGTTTGTGTTTTTCTTCTAGGGCAGCCCAGGTTCTTCCCACAGTTCTTACTCCGGTAACCAGGTAAATATTCGGGCCACTGTGTCTTCACAGGAGCAGTGTAAAAGTATTCCTCGAGAGAACAATTCAAACCAGTAAATTTCTGTGTTTTCTGTGCAGGGAGGGTCTTCCTACTATCCTGGTGGATCTTATGGACAGGTAGGTGTTCTTTGTAGAGATAACAGAGTTCTTTTATATTCATTCTTATGTTCCCTGTGTAGTGGCTGTTGTGAAATATAACACCCAAGAAATGAATCAGCTGTTTGTAACTTACAACATGAAATCTGTCAGAGGAAAAGACTAAATTGTATTTACAACTTTCATGGAAGAATCTTTCATCCAAATAAGAAAATCGGTGATAAAAAGTTCCTTCTGGTTTAACAGTATTGACCTAGAGTGAGAGTTGGGTACATTGGTATTTACACCATCCTGTTTGCAAGAAAATAGCTAGTCTGTGTTTTCATTTCAGGGAGCCCCAGGTTATCCACACAGCACATATTCTGGTAACCAGGTAAACATTCAGATGAAATGCCCTATTCAGAAGCTCCATCCAAAACCTTCCCTTGAAGGAGTAGCCAAATATAAACCAGTAACCCATTCTGTCTTCTGCACAGGGAGGGCCTTTCTTCTATCCCGGAGGATCCTATGGACAGGTAGTAGTTCTTCCTCCCTTACCAGGATAACACAGACTCCCTCCTCCTGGCTCCATCACGCCCAGTATTGTGGGTGCTATGACATGCCATAATTACAGACTGTTGTCCCTTAGAGCAGAAAGCTTAACCCTGGTGTAAGCTAGAGGTGTGAAGTTTGACAGAGAACAGTACAGACTGGTATCTGCAGCTTCCTTACAGAATACAAATTTCAGCAGGCTAAGAAAGTTGCCACTAGAAGATTTCTTCTAGTTTAACAGTAATGGTCTTGAATTTTATTCAGGTACATAGAAATTAGCTCAAAATTGGGAGAAAGAGTGTAAAGAGAGAACTGGATAGGCAGGTATTTAAACTCTTGTCTGTGAGAAAATAGCTGGTTTGTGTTTTTCTTCTAGGGCGGCCCAGGTTCTTCCCACAGTTCTTACTCCGGTAACCAGGTAAATATTCGGGCCACTGTGTCTTCGCAGGAGCAGTGTAAAAGTATTCCTCGAGAGAACAATTCAAACCAGTAAATTTCTGTGTTTTCTGTGTAGGGAGGGTCTTCCTACTATCCTGGTGGATCTTATGGACAGGTAGGTGTTCTTTCTTGTTTGTAGAGATAACAGAGTTCTTTTATTTTCATTCCTATTCTGTGTATCAAAGACAGAAAACACTTTCTTGAGGGAACCAAATTAATCAACTTTTTTTTATTTTCTTTACAGGGAGGGTCTTCTGTTTATGATGGTAGCAGTGAATCCTATGGTCAGGTAAATACTCTTTTTTTCTCTTTGTATAGAGGGTGCTGGGGGCAAATGGCCTGGGTCAAATATACAGCTATATTCTGTATTTTGGCTCTTGCTATATTTTAATGAAAGTGGGCTTTTTCTTTGAGGAGTGAGTGAATTTGTATATACTTCCAGGCTACTTAGTTAGAAGTTTACAAGGGAGTAAAAAGTGGGGTGCCTCCAATCTTGAAGGTTTGTTCTTGTCAACAATGCTAGCTTTGAATCACCTGCAAGATGAAGGTCTTTTCAAAAGTGGAATTAGAATTTGAGTTAAAAAATATGTTAAATTAGTGTTTTACAGGGACATAATTATGAGTTGCTCAAGAGCCATTCTTATAACTAGGTAAATAATCATACTTTTTAAATCTTCCCAGAAGGAGATCCCTACAGTTAGTGTCCAAAAAAAAGTCTGTTCCAAATATGAGAATTATTCTGTTTGCAGTATGAGAATTGTTTATGTTTTCTGAACAGGGTGGATCTTCCGCGTATAGTGGTGCTGAGTCCTATGGCCAGGTAATTGTTATTTGTCTCCTATGCCAAAAGCTTAAGATTGCTCTGTTGGTTCTTATGTGCACTGGGTTCTAGGTTTCAGTTATTTTTAAGTGACCATGACCACAGAAATGCCATTTTATCTTTTGGTCCTCTTTAATTCACCCTTTTACAACTCAAATGGAGGGAAGCCCCCTAACTGTGCCCTGTGACTGTTCAATGCTTTAACTACTTTATTGTTTATGCATTAGCTCATTCAAAAGGAAAACATTTTGTGCATTTACTTTTCTTATGCAGAACCTGTTGAAAGTATAGATAATGGGATTTCTGAATATAAAGAATTATTAACTTTGCAAATGAACTTTATCTAAAATTTTTCCTTATAAAAATGTATGTTTGCAAGGAGGGTTTTTTCCCCCAGCCTCTTCTGTTTAAGCAACAGGTGAAGTTACATATTTTTTTCTTTTCCTGCACATTCGCTGCTTTAGGTAAAATTGAAGATTCTAAGCGGTTTGTTATTTTTATTCTTTTATTTTATATTCTCCACAATTTAGAACATGTGAGAGTCCTTTTTATATGAAAGTAAATGTTTTTTCATTATTTTACAGGATTCGCCTTCCCTAGGAGGCAGTGAAACTGCTGAGAGTGTAAGTATTTCTTCTCAACTATATCAATATCTTAATTCACTACCTCTTAAAGTATCTATTTCCTTACATGGACCTTTACTTTAACTCGTAATCTTATCTCCAAGAACTCCTTCACACTACATTCTAATCATCTGTTGTTCATCATTTTCTACAATAACTTCTTTGAAATTGCATTTTTTCTACAGAGAATGGAAAATGTAGATCTAAATTATGTCATGCTATTGTGCTATGTATGATAAGGGCTTTGCAAATTAAAATTGCAGTTACAACAGTTCTGACTTGTAAAAATCATACATTTTAATTGGTTATTAGAAGTAGCAATTACAAAGGAAACTCTTTATTTCACAGTTTCCATAAAAATGCAATATTATTATGTGACTACTTCCCTCTCTTTCTGTCCCCAATTCAGACTACACTTCATTTGTGTTTTTCCAATGCCAGATGTATAAGATTCAAGTTCCTTCATCTATATATTACATAGGAATGGTCTGGTTTTGTGTAGTGTGATGAAAACTGCCTGCTTTTCTGTTTAAGAAGATGCTTTTTCTCCTGACTAAAGTATATTTCCTATAAATTCTGCTGAAGCTGTTTATAAAACTTTCCAAGTCTCCGCCTTGAGTAATTGACTGTACTTTAAATGGATTTTCAGTAAGTCTGGTCCTGGTTAGTAGGAAATTGTTCTCTGCAAATAATTATAAATTCAGCTGTGCTCTTCAGCCACAGGTATACTGGGTCATTAGTTTCAGTGTAGTTTCTGTACCAAAATCTTCTTACAGATATTCAAGAAAGCTAAAATATGATACTACAGAGGGCCCAAAAAGCCCTCTGAAAGAAAGTAAGGTATAAAAACATTGGTGTGTACCACTGAGGTCTACAAGAACCAAGACAGCTGATGCTTTGCTCTGTAACATTCTGGAGGAAATAAAATTGAGATGTGATCTCATTCCTTTATATCACTATGTCAGAATTCACCTTTCATATTAAAGAAATGCCATTCACCAGAAATGAGCAGAGAAAGAACTTGCGGGCTGCTTATCCTACAGCCTACATCTTTAACCTTCCCAACAAACAGTATTTTTCTTTGCCTTCCACCCTTGCTCAGAAAAAAATAGTAATATTTGCCATTGCAATAATTCAATTCTAATGTTTTTTAGGATTCCTCCTCACCAGCTGGTAGCCGCCAGAGTGAACGGGTAAGTGCTCCTTCCTTGTATATTGCCAGGGTGTCTGTCCCAGGGCTTGGCAACTGCCAGACACCTAAATCCTGTGTGGAAAATGGTGTGGCAGCTTCCAGTGTGGGATAGAAAGTCCTCAAGCACAGAGGGAATGAGGATATGGCTGAAGAGTCAAAGTACTGCTAGGAACCCCAATCAGTGCTGAGGTGTGCTCTTAAATATCAAACTCACATCACAAACGTGATACCACAATTTATTGTTCCAGTTCCTGTGCTTTTTAAATCACTGCTTAACTGCAAAGGGCTTCAATACCATGATTTTTGCAGCATTTATTTCAAGTGCAATCCTTTGCTTTGTTGTGCTATGTGAGGCTTTCCATTTTTATGCCATTTTTACATGGCACCCGTTGTATTTATTCTAATGAGTATTAAGTAACACAGACTGAGAAATTATTTTGTTGGAGATATAATAATTCTTTATTTGTTGTATCCCAAAGAATATCTTCATCAAAAGAGGAATTATCAATAGTCATAAAGAGGCATGTACTGTTTTATACAGAAAGACAGATTTTAATTTTTGTTCTTGAACAAGAGAAAATTAAGGAAGGTGGAGAAGCAAGGAATGTTTAGCTTCCACCCTGATCTTTCCAGGTTTTGGTTTTTGGTTTTTTCATGTAATTTCAATACATTTTTCCAGGATTTTTATTCCCCAGGAGGCAGCCAGTCAGGTGGACATGTAAGCATCTATTTTATTCATTATTTGCAGTTCCCTTCCAAAATGGCTCTACTATTTAAAAATTATCCAAATGAGTAAAGTGTACCAAGCCATTCATTTCCTAGAATTTCCCATGACATCTGGCATCATGTCTTGTGAAATCAAATGGCAAGCTGTTTGGAAAAAAATTAATAATTGTGTGTCTTCAACATCAGTCTTGTTTTCCAGAAGCCATTTTAAACAAAAATAAATTGCATCTGCTTTTTATAGGGATCATCTTCTCAAGGTGGTGGCTACTCGAGTGGACAGGTAAATACTAAATCTTTGTATTTTTGTCCTGAAGTATCTATTATACAAAAGTTTGAGGCCTCTTATTACTGCAATTTTTTATCTGTGAACAAGATTGATTCATTCTTCATTATATATCTCTGTGTAAAAGTCCAAGTGTAAGCAGAGTGGCCAAAATACAATTCCTTATCTTAACGGATGTTCTAACATCAGGAAAAAATAAAGTAATAAATATTTAGTCTTAATTTGTATTTTCAAAACAAAAAATAAGCAATTTTAATTTTTTTTTCAGGACTCATCGTCATCTGGAAGTAGCCAGTATGGTGGGCAGGTGGGAAATTTTTCATTGTTGTTATTGTGAGGTTTTTTCCCCCCCCAGTGTACATATTTCCAGAAAGGTATTACCAGATTGGTAATACCTAACTTTCCAGGCTACTTTGTGGTTTATTTTAGCTTCATTAATTTTTCCATAGATAAAATTTGGTTCTTAATCAGATAGATCTTTTCAAATGTAGTTAAAAGAGTAAAAGACAATACATTGTACTCAAATGCACATGTCAAAATTTAAAGAAAAAATTTTAAATGAGAATATAACATTTACAGGGTTCATCTTCTTCAGGAGGCAGCCAGCCTGGTGGACAGGTATGATTTTCTTGCTCCACAGTCTTCAGTTGTGTTAGTGTCAGGCACTCACAATTATCTTTTCATATCTTTCCTTCACCAGAACTGTTTTCCTTCACCACTGTTCTTTTTGCCCAAAGCCTCAGCAACACGTTTTCTTTTGCCATGTCATTTGGACATTCTGCAAGCCAGAGTAGCCAGTAGTAACTGGCTGACAGTTGTATCTGAGCTTTTGTACCTGCTTTGGTGCTAAACATTTTTCTTCTTACACATCTCATGCAGATTGAATGTAGAAAGTGAGACAGTGAATGGTGAACTCCTGGCCACCTCTCAGTTAGTTTTATCAGAGTAGAAATCACCTGTTTTCTGTATCATCTGTAACAGGGCATAGTACTGCATGTACTCCAGGTGCTCTGGACTCTCTAGGAAAAAAAATTGCTTTCTGTAGTACTACTCGGAATTTTTTTTTCTTCCTTCTGGTGAGTAAGGTTTTTAAGGTAAAGACTGTATATAAGAAAATTTGAAGATAACAAAATTAGCATTTTGTTGCTCCATCAGAGCAGTAAGTGCAGAAATAGTTGCATAGGATGAAATAAATTCATTTCTAGAAGTCGGGCAGTTAAGAATGTATCTTTATGGTTTGCACGCCTGGGATGGTAGAAGTAATTTGAGTTGGCTCTGGAGTCTATTTCAGTCCTGTGCTCTTGGTATCTTAAATACTTTCTGTATTCTTTACAGGGTGCATGTGATTGTTCTGGGGGAAGTTCTGTAAGTGCTACTTTTTCACTATACATTTTCTTTTACTAAACTATTTAACTGGAAAATTATCTGTGATCCTATTTATTTTTAACTTACTTTAATGTACTCTTAATTTTATATTCATTGTTCCTTTGGTTACTTAGATGTTTCTGATATGGTAGGGGTTATTTCTCGTTATGCCAAGATGAAGAATTCAGCATTATGGAATCATCAAATCATTTAGGTTGGAAAATGCCTCGAGTCCAACCATTAACTCAGTACTGCCAAGGCCACCACTAAACCATGTCCCTAAGTGCCACATGTACACATCTTTTAAATATATCCAGGTGTGGTGACTCAACCCCTTCCCTGAGCAGGCTGTTCCAGTGCTTTATAATCCTTTCAGTGAAGAATTTGTTTCCTAATATCCAATCTAAACCTCCCCTGGACCAACTTGAGGCCATTACCTCTTGTTTATTGCTTGTTACTCCAAAGAAGGCACAACCCTTCACCTCACTATAACCTCCTTTCACGTAGTTGTAGAGAGCAATAAGGTCCCCCCGACCCTGCTTTTCTCCAGGGTAAACAATATGATAGATAGATACAATATGATATTTTTTGATTTATGGTCTTCCAGGCCAAAAAAAGACTGTTTGTTATCTTGGTAAATTGATAAAAGGAAGTGAGATGTAAGTGCAATTAATTTCAGACTGTGATATTTTTCCTTTGAAATGATGTAGAACAGGCATTTTAAGGTTTTGTTTCATTTCCAGTTTATGATCAAAGACAAAGGCTAATTTTTCTTTTCTTTTTTATTTCGCCCCATACAGGGTGGATCCCCTACCTTAGTCAGAAGTGATGCCTCTGCAAATGTAAGCAATCTTCTTCAGCTTTTAAGTGTGCCCTCTGTTTGCTTTGTCTCCTTTAGCTGGAGAGGTTAAAAGAGTCAGTGCCTAATAGAAGTCATACATTTGTGAAAATAACATACCGTAGTTTCGATCAAAAATATACACAGGACATTCATGCAACACTCAGCTTCACTTTCCATTTAAAATAGTTTTCATGTAAAGAGAAGTCTTTCAATGAAAAATGTTTGTCAAAAATGCAGGTACATAACAGTATAAATATTTACTTCAGGAGTCTGTTCCATTGGCTTCTTTGGAATTCTGTAAAAATATCCCCCAAGGATATGGATTTACGTGATTATATTCCTTGTAGATCATTTACTGTGAAAAAAGGTTAGTATTCATAGATTGGTCATCTAATGTTGCTTGCCCTCTCAAAGGGATAAGAACATTTTTGCAGGAGAGATCTGTTGACAGCACTCCAGTTCTGTTCACTGTGTGTTGGAAAGTCATAATGTATCTCGTGGGAGCTCTGTATGTGCTGCACCAAAGGGAAGAAAAACATTTGGGTCTTTTTGCATCTAGCACAGAACTCTGTGGCATTGTACCACGTTGTACCAGACTGCTGACTGATACAAAGCTGGCTTGGACACTGCTACAGAAATGTACCATACAAAAATTAATATTACATGATAAATAGGACTGGTCTTGTTCTCCCTTGTAGGAAGGAGGAAAGTGTATGTATCTACACTCTGGAAAATATTCTTAACTACCTGTGTTCTACATCCTTCATATTACTGTTGTTGGCATTTGTTTCCTTTGAAACTTCCAATTGGGACTGATTCTTTTTGGTTTCTTTACTGACTTGGCTGTCAGCAGTTTGGAACTGAGGATTGTACATAAAGGAGGGAACATAGTGGAGTGTCTACATCAATGAGTGCTGCAAACTGCAACAGTGCTGATGAACTGATGGCCATACTACACACATTTCAGGAATGGTCTGCTCTGGTCTGGTCCCATGGGCCAGAAGTCCATTTACTACCTGAATGCATTAAGTGTATCCCTAGAGAGCATTTTAAAATTTAGTTTAATCTGAATGGCATCCAGTTAATTCACTCTGAGACCAACCCATGATAGAAAAACAAACTACAGTGAGTGGGAACTATCAGGACTTCTGTCTCAGAGGGACACTCCTGATCTTTAATGCATAGATACACCCAGTACCTCAGCACGGGAGAGCAGCTTTTGCATATTGAGTGTAGATCTTAGTTGTCCCCCAAGTACGTGTTGCAGTTTACCTCAGATCATCATCTTTAATATCTTCTTTACAGGGCAATTGAAAAGTCATTTTACACAGTTAAGATTCATGATGAAGGACACATTTCTGATACATATTTCACATTATGTGCTAAACACAAAACAGCTTATGAGCTTAGCAGATCTTGTGGAATCTCAGAGTACTCTAAAGGTCTGTAGTACTCTGGAAGAATTAATATTAAAACTTTTTGTAAGGATGTAGTTCTTCAGTATAGTGATTTTAAACTGAAACAAACAAGCTGCCCATCCTTCATTCATATCCTTTGAAGTGAAATAACCAGTATTTCCTTTCTGAAAGGGCTCTGGAGGCAGCCATTCTGGTATACAATTACACTCTAAATTTTAGACTTATTAACAGAGTAGAGCGGGCTAGATTTTACATTTTGAATGGACTTTAAACCCAAGCAAAAAGGTTTAAAATATAAATTTATATACTGCTATTCTTCAAGAAGTTTTGCTTTGAAATAGTTCTTTCAGAGAAAAACAACTGATTGCTATGTTATTTTTTTTTTCCCAGGACTCATCTTCTTCTGGAGGCAGCCAGTACAGCAGCCAAGTAAGCACTCATTCCAAAAGGAGAGCCAATTTTTCACACCTGAAAATGATGGTTATTCATTCACTCAATTAAATTCAGTTTCTATATGGGAACTGTGTATAAAGGGCAAAAGCTCAGTAAATGAAATTCATCGGGTTTGATATGTCCTAAAAATTATACACAAGGAGTTTTTTAGCAAATAGTGCCCTTATTTTCCTGAAATTTGCATAATGAAGCTCACAAAAAAAAAAGTGTGGAGAAAAAATTAATCAAAATGTAGCATTTTTTATTACTAGTGGACCTAATCCCATTATGAAGAAAAGCAAATCCAATTTCCTCTCTTTAAAGAAACCTCTTGTTGTATGAGGTTTCAGTAAATTTGCTAAGTTTGGTTTTCAGAGGCCTGTTGGGTAGCCAACATTTTACTGCTAGGTTTGACCCAGGACTCAGCTTTCCAAATAAAGAAATTCCACTCTCTAGAAATGAGCAGAGAAAGAACTGGAAACAAGGCCACTTTAACCTTCCCAACAAGTCAGACAAACAAAGCAGTACATCTTTGCCTTCCACCCTTGCTTAGGAGCTCAGGTATTTCTCCAACTTACCTTGTAAGGCTTGAACATTAAAGCATAATGAAAGTCCTGCTCACCTGTCTTCACTCTTACCCTGCTCTCTTGCTCCTGTTGTCCTGGGAGAGTCATGTTTTGATTTAAGGAAATCCTACAGCAGGTAATTCACTCATTTGGTATTCTTTACAGGATTCATATTCCTCAGGAGCTAGCCAGTATGGAGGACATGTAAGCTCTTACTTTTAATATTTTATATTATATATTTGTTTTATAAGTATTTGACTCGTATTAATAGAAGATCTCAATTTATTATTTCAAGAAAATTGACAGTGGTCTGTATTCTGTCATAATAATGTGAATTCAAGGAAGACAAAAATGCAGTTTATTCTGGGATAATTGCACACAAACAGTCAAATAACAAAATATAGATTTCTTTGCTGCTCATCTCCATGAATTCAGAAATAACCAATTTTCAATATTTTTGTAGGGGCCATCTTCTTATGGAGGCAGCCAATATGGTGGACAAGTAAGCATTCAGTAGTCCCTGCTCTTGTAGTTTTGACCTATGCAAAACTTCAGTTTATTCACTGTCTACCTGGTTGTCTATTTTAGCTTTAATTTAGTCTAAAATCTTCTCAGTAAATCTTTCTCCATAATGCTCTGGTGCCACTGTGATTAAACAAAACAAGTTCAGATGAAGATCATTATTTAAGACTAAGAAAAAATAGAATGTGAAATACATGATTGACTTAACTCCTGAAATTTCCAGGACAAAAGGTTATGAATTTCTGACATAACCACTTCATGAAATTAACCAAAATTTTTTAAAGCCTCATGAAATGATTCTATGAGTCTATGAAATAGATGTAAAAAAGTTTCCGTTTCCTTTTTTATTTTCAGGGTTCACCTTCCTCAGGAGGCAGCCAATATGGTGGACAGGTGAGAATTCTTCCCTTGTGGTGTTTACTACTTCATCAGAGACATTCGATAAACGTCTCTGTGTAAAAGAACATTTTAAGGAGATTGTGTTTTATTTTGGTGATTTTCCCCCCATGTTTTATCTAATTTGTTGCTAAGTATACAGTAGTTATAAATGTATGTGATACAAAGCCACAAAAGAATTTTTAAGATGGAATTTCTGATTCATCATGGTAAATGCAGATGATTCTTACCCATTTGTGGTTCAATCCACTCATAGTTCTGCAGTGAAAGCAACTGGATACTTCTCCCTTATGTGGAGCATGGTTCAAAGGGCTAGAATGACAGACAGAGATCATTAAATTCTTTTTTGTTCAGGGTTCACCTTCTTCTGGAGGCAGCCAGTATGGAGGGCAGGTGAGAATCTCCTCCTATGTAGTTCTTATTCTAACACACAGTTCCCACATCAAAACTTGATACTTTTATATTAACTGAAAAAACTTTTTGAGTAAACTCTGTTGATCTGATAATTTATGATCTGGTATCTATCTGAAACAGTACAAAACCTATGTAGATCTGGTGCTTCTGTTGTATCACAATTAATTCAGTTCTGGCCTTGTTCTACCCTCCAGCCTGCCCTGCTGCTGTCAAGGTTTCTTAGCTCTAACACTAAAGAGTGGCTGGAAGGAGATTTCATTCCTCCTCTACCTCACTTCCTTTGGTAAAATGCAAAATCAAAGTTGATGTCAGAGAAGCAGTATGTCTCAGAAGAGGAACAGGGCAGAAGATCAGGAGTTGCTAAGAGAGGTGTTCCATGCCCTTGTGAAATGAAAGATGATGGATAGGGTTCCTAGTGCTGCCTAGAGGTATAACCTCTAATATGGAGTGACATCCCCAACAAACTCATCCTTGGACTCAGAAAACATTGACTGTCGGATTTATTGGATAGGGGGTTAGAGGAGAAAGAGATTTTTCAGTCCAAGTAGTCTCAAAAAGCTACACATGCATCGTAATAGCTCATGATCAATATTATGGAAGATTCATATGTTAAGGACACTCCCTAATTTGCACAGAACACATAAAGCAATAGGTTGAATGTCTATCTTCCTGTAATTTTTCATTATGCAACAGAGAAAGGAAACAGTCTTTCTTAAAAAAAGCTCTTAAAGAAGCTTTTTGATTTGAGAAATAATTGGCACCTTTGCTTCAGGGTCCATATTTCCCAGGTGGCAGCCATTATGGAGGACAGGTGAGAATTGTTTTTCTATTTATGGATTGTTTTTTCCATTGTTCATCTTTCCATTTTTTTGTGAAAAATTGAATACTTTGTAAAGGGGTATCTTACAGCAAAACAGTGTTTAGGCAGACCAGATAAATATATGACTTTCTGTTGTGTCAGCCTACTCTCATAAGTAAAACATAGGAGGCTGCTGTGAGCACATGATCCAGGGCAGCAGCACTACTCTCACCTGCCTAAAGCTGACTTTAATTCAAACTTCATTGTTCTGTCTAAATAGCAGCCACTGTAAAGGCCAGTGGCTTTCAGTATGGCCATAAAATAAGTGTTTGCATTCCTATGACACTTAGGTTCATGGAAGACAAATAAAAATATGTTTTTCTGTGACAGGTCATAAGTTAAATAATGTGCAACATATATAAATGCTTTCTCATTTCTTTAGGGTGTGGCTTCTTCAGGAAGCAGCCAGTACAGTGGACAGGTAAAACTTTTAACTTCCATAGTACCTGCACTTTGGGTAAACAGTTAGAAAAACATTAGGAAAATGGACCTGTATTTTTTAAAAAAAAGGAACATTCTAAGAAAGAATGGCTTTAAGCCAGGCTGAGTGAGGATTGCTAAGTATAGGTGTGACCAGTATGTCAGATCATGGTATGAGCAAATGATACAGGGGCCTGTGTGACTGCATGGAAATGCTTCTTTAACAGATCATGGTTCAAGAAGCCCATTTTTTGTTGTTACATTTAAACAGAAGCAATTTGAAAGACTGAGGACCACAGAGAACAAGTGAGAATGTTACTCAGTAACACAGAAATAATTAGTTACTCATTTTTTCCAGGGCTTTTCTTCAGGAGTCAGACAGTCTGGTGGACAGGTATGTCCTCCTTTCTCGGCAGTGTTCAGCTCTGCTAGTGTCAGGCACTCACAAACTGCTTTGTGTAGGTTTCCTTCATGAGAACTGCTTCCCTTTACACATTTCATCCAGATTGAATGTGGAAAGTGAAACACTAAATGGTAAACCCCTAACCACCTCTTACTTAATTTTATCAGAGTAGAAATTACCTAATAAGCCTCAACTGGAAGTCATCTTTAGTGTTTCCTGTAACATCCGTAGCATGAAAGAGTACTGTATGTATTCACAGAATCACAGGATATGCTAGAGTTGGAAGGGACCCATCAGGACCACTGAGTCCAACTCCTGGCCCTGCGCAGGACACCCCAAGAGTCACATCATGTGCCTGAGGGCATTGTCCAAACACTTCTTGAACTCTGGCCGGCTTCATGCTGTGACCACGTCCCTGGGAAAATTCTAGGTGCTCTGGTCTCCTCAGGGGAAAAAAAAAATAAAATCAGTATTACTACTCAGAATCTGCTACTCATCATTTTAAGAGTTTTTAGTGTAAATTTTAAATGAGAAATTAGAAAATTCTATTTAAAAAATTGATGAGTAACTGCACAGCTCGCCTGAAAAGGGCAGTGGAGGCAAAAAGAAACTACTTGGGGAGTCTATGAGCAGGATTTTATAGTCCATTTGCTTACAGTTAGCAGAATGTGAGTTTGATTTACGAATTCAGAGTCCTATTCCAATCAGAGACCCAGGAAAGTAAGTTTGGTTGTGTTTTGTACAGGGTGGGTGTGTGTGCCCCGGTGGAGGTCCAGTAAGTATTCTTTGTCTTTATATATTTCTCATAGTACTGGAAAATTCCCAAGGAACTACATTTCTTGAAATAATTCTATCTGTGAAATTCTATGTATGATGGAAGTTTTCTTCACATTATGTTAAAATGAACAATTTTGAACCTGCTAAAGACAAAAATATTAAGTGACTTGCAACTTTAGTAGTGTATTCAAAACTAGCTACTCAGTTTGTGAGAGAGGCCTGGGACTTTTCTAAGAATCTGTTTCCCAAATATTTCATTGGGTTTTAGACATGTGTGTGTAACAGTACTGCTCTTATGACGGTTACTAACAGTATGATTCCACTAGTGAAACTTACATCTAAAATCATGTCCCCAAATGCTTTCAGATTGGAGCAGAGCAACGCATTTAAAAAGTTATATATTTCCATTTTTTTCTGTCTAATTAGTATATTCCTTATACTTTCGTAAATACTTTAAAAAGAAACAAACAAATGCCCTCCCAACATCTGAGAAACCCCACTCCACTGGTTTGCTGAGATCAAGCTAATTTACTTCCAAGAGATGGTTCAGTGACCTGTTTGCTCAGTATAGTCAAAATTGCTTAGATGACTACTTCTCTTTCCTTGATTACATAATCAAGCAAAACCACATGCCCAAGTATACAACTCATGACACCCATGCAAATTCTGAGAATCAAAAGTGTCAAAAATAACCTAAAAATTAGAATTTATATAAATAGAAATTATATTATTTTATAATATATTATCACTTATATATATTATATATATTATATATATTATATAAACATAAATTATTTGACATATAAATCACAATGAATCAAAACTAAATCCTTTACTTGTTTAATCAAAAGAATAGTAGTAATCAGTGTAAATGACTTGATCATTGCAATTGGTCAATACGTTGTCTTGTTTCTCCTCTATGTGACATTGAATTTAATACAGAGTAAACACTTCTATTTCTGTTGAACACAGGGCTCTTTCGGAGGAGCCAACTATGCTGGTGGACAGGTAGGCAGTTTGTCTTTAACATTTACACAGATTAGTTCCTTGGGAACTATTCCTCAGGAATAAACATGGCTCAGTTGCCATATTTGCCCAGAATCCATCAAATATTGAGTTCAGTTTAGTCACAGAGATAAGGACAATAATTCCAGAGCGTGTATGGGGCTCTTATTAAGTCACTCTTGACATTTCAGTTATATCTTCCTATGAACTAGAGCCAAGATCTTACTTTGTAGTTATAGGAGCTTTCTTACCTCAAAAAATTACTGAAGAATCATTCACAGGGTTCACCTCACTGCCTAAACCATTAGCATGATGTGTGGATAACTAGTCATTTGCCACTGCATTAATAACTGTGTAAAGTTCTTCAAGTTAATCAATGTCAGGAGTATTGTTTATATTAGGCCCAGGACTTTTTAAGGACAGATTCTATTTAGAAAACTATTTATGAAAATTTCCCGTTCTTTTTACAGGGTTCATCATATTCTGGAAGCAATCAGTATGGCGGACAGGCAAGCACTTTTTCTTTGTTTTCAAGATCTTCTTTCTACTTGCTAGTTATTAAAAGAAAAACATGATACAGTGCATATACTGTTGGTTTTTCAGAGACACTCTTAATGAATATTTGAAAACAGGGACCATTTCTTAACTGAAATGGAGTAGCACAAACAAACTTCAGTTTAAAGAAATTCCACAGATCATAATTCTAGTTGTTTTACCTCAAAATGCCTCTTATCTCAAGTGATAATTTTATTAACCATTTTTATGTTTCAGTTTCACATTGCTCTGATGCCAGTTCAAAATATATTTTCTATGTTATTTTTCAATTATATTGAAGTTATCTTTTTTTTTAAACTTGTTTAGATTGAATATTTGAAAAATTTTGGCACAAAATATACCAATAGATATTGCTTTGAAAATATAAATTCTGGTGTGTTGCACCCAATAATACTACTTTCCTCATCTTCAGCTGCAGTTCAAGTCTCTTACTGTAATCAGCTCCCTGAGTACCTTCTCTACACTTAGTAGTTTGTAACTGATTCTGAAATCTTACTACTGCAAGTAGTTGACAGGTGTAATGGAGGGCTGTCTAATAAGATGGAGCATATTTTTCATTAGTATTATTGTGTTTGCAATGTTTCACTCTGCTACACTTAAAAAAATAATTTCTTTTCACTCCATTGCCAAGCAGTTGAGTTCAGTATCACTCTACAAAGAAGATAATCTCTTGTAGCATGGAGAGGATTTTTAACAGCTGCAAATCAATCTTGTTCCCAATTACCTATTTGGAATCATAAGTATACTTTTACAACAATAGACATGATGCTCTCTGAACACATCTGATGTAGCAGAAAATCACACATAAAGTAGATTTTTTTTCTCTTGAAAGCCATATGTAAGACACTTTAGATCCATTTATTTATGTAACAGAACAGTCTTAGCAGGTGGTTTGTGACTGTTTGCCCAATTTAGTACTTTCGGCTGTTAAGGAACTTAGAGGCATTAAGTCAAAGTCTTTCACTGAATCTTTTTAGATTAATATACTTTCCAGATTGTTACAGAGATCTCCTGTTAAAAGTCATTCTGTGATGGAAAGTCATTCTGCATAGGAAAAAAAAAGTAACTGCTGTTAAATTCTCATATTCTTTTTAATAGGGATCTTATCCCTCAGGAAGCAGCCAGTATGGTGGGCCGGTGAGTATCTTTCCATCCCATCACTCCTAGCTTCTTCCTAACATACTTTCTAGATCAGGTCAGTTACTTGATGCTGAAAGATACATTAATTTGGCCATTTTATAAAGCCTAAATAGTTGAGGTAATACCAATTGGTCGTTTCAGCAAGGTGAATAAAAGATTTGGTTCCAATGAATTACTGCTCTGTGTAAAACATTCCTTTGAATGTACTATAACCACCAAACTGTATTTCATAACACTGCTCTCTTAGTTCAAATTGCCACTGGTTTGGTGTGCAGTATAGAGATGAAGTTTTAGGTACCCCATTTACTGTTTTTGTTCAAACAACATCCACATAAGTTTGTTCTAAGTACTGCACAAATTGTCTCAAGACAGCAACAGAAGATTTTTCCTTCAATTAATAGATGTTGCATTGACTTCTTACAGGGCTCATATTCTTCTGGAGGCAGACAACATGGTAAACCAGTAAGTCAAAAAATTCAAATTTACCTTCCTTTTTTCTTATATACCTGTTAAAAAACCCATATCTAGTTAGTTATGGACCAGACAGTATTCTGAGAATTAATTCAATATGGAAAGAGTTTCACATGATTTAGTCATCTGGGATAATCTCAACAAATGCAAATACAATATTTATTTTCACACAGTTCCATTGTTTAGAGACAGCATTTTACTATGTAACTGAACTTCTGGTAATCACAGAATGAGATCACAGGATTTTATTTTTAATTTGTTTGTTTGTTTAACAAACTTCTGAATAGTTATTTCTGTTTAAATTCATAATAATCATACACTTCCTCCTCAGGGCTCAGTTTTTCATTGATTTTAAATGCATTTGTCCTAAGTATTTCTGGCTTGCTTTGAAGAAAATACTTACTTTTTCTTTTTGAAGGACGCAATAGTTGCCATTTAACTGTGCATATTTTCAACTTCTCCCATTTCAGACTACTATTTTTACTATGTAATTTGGACCTTGCTCTTGTCCTTCAATGGCAGGAGATACCAATAAGCACACACAATGTTTTCGCTTATCGCTTATAGAAAAGAAGGTGTACCTGTTATTAAAAAGTGGGCATAAATGTTACCTTTTCTAATACATGAATCATAAAGGTGAGACACTTTGTGTCCTGTATTTGATGTCCATTAAGTATTCAATGCTTGGTAACATTTCCTATTGGCAATGCCATTCAAATGAGCAGAGCCACTTTCCCAGAAAGCTGGATGGTTGATTTTTCTATATCCATTTTTTTAGAGTTACCTTTCTTATTAGAGCTTTTTTCAAATAGTGGCTGTAGAGTGAAGGACTCTAACATTTGCATTTTTTGGTGGTGGTGTCCTTTTTTCCCCCAAATGTAAACATAGATTGATACCAGGCAAATTAATGTTTCATTAGACCTTATTATTTTTTCCATTCCATATATTAAACACATCACAACTACGAAACAGTTCTTTCTTCTTGAGAACACTGTATCAAAATTTCCAATACATCATTTGAAAGAATACTTGTAACAAAACGATGCTAAATATTTGTATTTCAGACAAGGTTTTCCCTGAGATTTTTAGAGGACTGGACACAAGACAGTGTTCGTTCTCCTGTGGTCCTTTATTCCAGACAGTGAGAACATATAAGTGCAAATAGACAGAGTCAAAAACAGGTATCTTTTTTCAGGGTTCATCTTCCTCAGGAAGCAGTCATCAAGGAAAGCCAGTAAGGATATTCTTCTTTCAGTATTCTGCAACCAAGTTAGAAATGTGGATATTGGTTTTTAAAATAGATAACAGTAATGAGGGTGAAATTTAAAATTGTTACAATGGTAAATGTCTGAAAAAAATTACCAAAAAGATTGGAATATTTTGTTCAAACTTGAACCTTAGGATGAGGCAGCATTTACTCCTCCCAGAGCAAAGTTTTTATATACTCTGTCACTTACTCATAGGAGTATGTTTGGATCATTCTGATAAGAATGATGTGTTTAAATATCAGGGTAACTGTTTCAGTTTCAAACTCTGCAGTTCAGTCAATGGCACATTGCTTTGACACATTCCTCTGAAACTGTTCATGGAATAAAGGGGACATAGCTGTGCTTACTCAAGGCCATTCAATTAAAATAGGGGAGGAAAGTGCAACAAAAATGGTAAAATCAAAGTCAATATCAAATCTAATGCTATCCAGGGCATTTTCAAGACTGCTGTGTGCTCTTTGGACACTGTTCACTTGGAGTCTCATACTACAAAATTAAATGGTTTATAATTATTTTGCAGGGTGGCTCTGGCTCAGGAAGCACTTATTCTGGAAAACAGGTAAGAATACTTTCATCACAGCCTTTTCATCTTCTTTTTTTAGTAAACAAAGAAACCTGGGTGGTAGGTAGAGCAATTTTAGGATGATTTGGTCTGAAGAGAACATTCTGTATTAGTTCCATTTGTATTAGAGCATATTTAAAGAAACCACTGTGGAAAATATGGCCTCAGCCTGGGAAAGCAATTTCAGTGTCAGTTATATTTTAAATCTAAATCTCTCTTGTTTCAGATTTCAGTTAGGGGCCTTGTTACATTTTTCTGTCCTCTGTTTTTTAAATTCTTGTTCTCTGTGTAGATTTTATAGACTGTGCTCAGTTAATCCTTCATTTTTTATTTTTTTTTAGTAAGCTAGATTCTTGAGTTTTTCGCTGGCAGGTTACCTGGTTTCGCACTTCTTTTTTTTGTTTTGTTTTCAGTACTCATCAATTTTTTAATGTCCTCTTTCAATTATAGAGATGGAAAACTCTGTATCAAATATGATAATGGAATGAGAGAAAAATAGACTTTTGTCTTTCCATCAGTTTTAGCTGAAATTTTCAGATGTACCACGAGACATCTGTACATAACTAAAACTGTTTGCTTTATCAATGCAAAGCAATTTTCCTCTTGAACAAATTAAACCCATGCTGTGGGTTAAGGTAATCAAAACTTTTGCAGACAAAAACTGTTTTCAAAACCATTGTGTGAGAACACTTTTAGATTTATTTGTTTGTTTGTTTTCAACAGTCACCTTCCTCTGGAGGCAGTCAAGTGGTAAGCACTTTTCTTCTTTGTAGGTTCTACTGGTTTCTTCCTATACCTGTCACAGAAAACTGAAACTGTTGTTTATACTGTGAGGTATCTATCAGATTTCCTGTATCTGAATAACCATTTGAGAAGACATGTGCAACATAATAAATGGGAATAGTATCAACAAAAATGAAGAAAAGTGGGACCACAGAGGTGTTTTCCATGTTTGTCCCTGCGTATCACTTGAAAACTGAACACCTGTTGATTTACGGGCGCTATGGATGTGACACATGATCTTTTTAACATCAGAAGTGCCTACATAATAGAAGGGGCCAATAGGAAAAGATTTCTCTGAAACTTTCTATGCTTTTATAATAGTGATAAATAGAACTATTTTGAAATGGGTTTATCAGATGTCTCTCTTTTTTTATAGAGCTCTGCTGGGAAACACTCCACTCCCCAACTCCTGATGTTATTCAGTGTTTTGAGTGCCTTTGCTCTCTCTGCTGCCACATCAAAATGGTCTATATGAACCTCCGAAGAGCTGTTTGACAACCTAAACATGGATTATATTCCATATTATTAGATTAATTACTTAATGTAAGAAAAAAAATATCCTTAAGTCAAATTGTCAGATGCTACTTGGCTGTTATGTTGCATGTCTAGCTGATATGTCATGCCTTTCATTAGTTTACCTCTGGTTTTAGTCATTAGTAGATATCATTAGTTTTGTCAGTGTTTTAGGCATCATTTTAAGAGAGCATATTGTACCCCACCTGTATGATTTATTTGTATTTCTGACAGGGAATGCAATGAACACCTGCCTGAAATGACTGGTGTGACAAATGAACACTTAGAAAGTATTTGGTTATTAACCAAAGTGGACGAGGTCAAATAAATTGTTTTAGATGCGAGCTGAGCACTGTGCCTGGTTATTATCACATAAAATAAGGCCAGCATAAACATCTGATAAGCAGTTCTCCATGGGACAGAACAAAAGATGCTAAAATAGTATCAGAGTATTGGTTTTAGTCTATTGTAATCAGATGTGAGTTCAATAGGGAGAACTGCAAAGCAAAAAAAAATACTCCATGGGACTGAAATTTTGGGGAGTTAACTAAAGTTTATTCATTAAAAAAGCGTAACAGCTCAGAGCAAAGAAATGCTGAACTCTGTTCAAACCAATGGCAAATGTCTAGAGTTCTGTAGAGAGGCATAGGAGGCAAATATAACCCAGATTAGGTTGATAGCCTAAAGCTGCTGAAAACCAAGGCCTTTTCCCTTGGGAAGGAATGGAAAAATAATTAAATTCATAAAACTGACAAGATCTTGGCTCCTTTTTTCAAGTATTTAGTCTAACCTGTGATACCTGAAATATCTGACAGTTTAATTTCAAGAGTGATGCTGACATCTGCAAGCAGGTACAGTCAGTGTGGTCACTGAAAGATCATGGCCCATTTTTGAGTTCAGGAGCAGTTCCACACTTTGAAGCAAACTCTTTTGGAGCTGCCAGAGCCTTCTGTTTGGTGTTAACAAAGTGCATTCTCCTAAAACATACTTCTAATGAATGTCTTATAAAACACATACCTACTATTAAAATTACCTTTATTAGTAGTGTGCTTGTCTCCCATGGTTTACTATTGTAATTGGTGGGAAAGGTTTCTGTTCCAGTTCCGTGGGACCTGGATTTCACCCAGTTTTGATGTGCTACGCTGTCCTTTGCCAACCATTGGGAAATCAACTCCTAATTTAAGCATAAAGTTTTGCCTAAATATGATCTTCCAAATTTGGTGGCCAATTCGCTTCTTTGCCCAGCGTAGTGCCGTTCTCTATGGCAGGTCCGCACCTGCATCCGAGCCAGCCTTGCCCCTCTTACAAACCCGTGTCACAAGTGCCCCTTTATCCCGCCGGCGGGACCCGGCCCGCGGGGCGCTCGCTGGGAGGTGGCAGGGGCTCCAGCCCAGGGCTCACCCCCCGCCCCGCGGGGCCCAGCCATGCCCTGCCCGGGGCCCAGCCATGCCCTGCCCGGGGCCCGGCCCGGCCCCGCCGCTCCCGCCTGGCCCGGCCCGGGCGGGGCGCGCTGCCGCCGCGGCCCTGGGAACGGAGCGGGCGGGGCTCGGCTGCAGCCGGAGCCTTTGCGGGACGGGACCGCGGCGCCCGGAAGCCCCGGAGCTGAGGGAGCCGGGCCGGGCCGGCGGCGAGGGGCGAGCGGGGCCCGGCGGGCGCAGGTGGGAGCAGAGCCCGGCCGGGGCCGCCCCGCGGAGAGCGGGGCCGTGCCGGAGGGAGCGAGCCGAGGGAGGCCTGTGCTGCCCGAGGAGGAGGCGTTTGGGGTCGGTGAATGGGGCGGGAAGAGAGTCTGTGGGAGCAGGCTGGGGAGGGGAAGGGTGGGATCGGAGAGACGCTGAGAGAAATGTGTGGGTATGGAGCGGTTCGGGCAGAGGGAGGGGAGGGCGCAGGTGAGGTCTCTGCGGGGAGGCGGCTGTGTGTGGAGTTGGGAGGGGGCGCGGAGCTCGTCGGAGCTGTGTTGGTGTGCCGAGCTTGGCGCTCAGGGCGCCGCTGGGGCTCTGCTGAGAAGATGCTCAGTGATGCAGAGCTGCGTGTAAAGTTATCAGAAATGCACACTTTACAAAGTATTTGCGTGGTATCACGATTTCATACCAGGTTTTTGAAATGAGAAACGCTCTAGCAGTACAGCGCTTGTGGATTAAGTCAGAAACCCAGAGGATGCAGAGATACTGAATGTAATAATGCATGGAGTTATGGAATAAACTGGAAGGTAAAAGATAAATGCCAGAAGGTACGGCAAGTTGTTTCATTTTATTGAATCCCATAAACTGTGTTTTAAACCACAGTGAGGAAGACAGTTTCCAGAGAAAAGCTTTTAAAGGAATGACTGGGTGGAGTAGACTGACACAGCTTTCAGCAATGGAGGGCTGTGTTATTTGGGACATAAAGAACATACACAACAAACCTTTCTAAAACTGCGTGAGAACCACAGTGGGAAGTTTATTTGTCAGGTGGCCTCTACACAGAGGGGGTGAGATCTAAAACAACGTTTACTTTTCAACAAACGTGCAGAATGACAGAATGGGTCTTAGAATGGACATTAAGTGATGGACTGGGGGGTTGCCTTTCTCTGTAGGCACTGCACTTGACTCACTTGAATTCTGTGTGTGCACTGAGGCTGCAGGTGAGTGTGAGGGAGGTGACAGTTGTGAAGAAAGTGATTTATAATAACCTCTTCCTTTAGAAACTGAAGCTTATTGTTCCCTTGTACATTGTTAGGCGTTGTGGGAACTCATGATTTAAAATCACATGTGGGATAAGGATCCACTGGTTTGGGGATGTGTGATGTTCTCGTTTGTAGAGGTGATATGTGCGGCAAAAATACCGATTTTGGGAAAGGCTGGTTGTAGTAAGTAGAAATTTGCATTCTTTAGAGTGGTGTATTCTTAGGAGTGACTCTGTCTAACAATCCTACAGGCTGCCTACATGGCCTGATTCCTTGTACAAGTTACACTGGTGTTTGCAATAACAGGAAAAAGGCAGGGATGATCTGAACCAAGTACCTTTGGGATTCAAGTCACATGTGTCTGCTTAAAGCAGTTCTGAATTTGGCAGTGTTAAGTGAGGACAACACCTCCTTATCTTTGGGACAGGCTTGCTAGATACAGTGATTCCTTCCATATTATTCTTGAATTGCTTGCGACCTGGGCTCATTCTTCACGAGTTGCTTCAGTTCACACCAAATGCCTGCTGCTTGCACGGTCTCCGGGCCTTGGCTGGAACTCAGAAGACTGCACAGCTGAATCACATCAATGGAGAGTGTCTCTAGAGGGGAGGCGAGGTTCTTAAGATCTGTACTTCTTAGGATCTAGTATAATAATGTCAGATGGTTAGGAGTTCAGGATTTTGCCACTGGGGTTTTGAACCTTGTCCTTTATATTTATACCCTTTCAATACACTGTTCAGCTGTCTAATTTTATTTGCAATTGCTAGCTTTCTACAGTGTCTACAGATTTATCTTCACTGTAGTATCTAGTTTGGGTTACTCTACTCCAAGTAGGTCACCTTTATTGAGGGTACCTGCATTGCCTTGAGCACTCAGACTTGATTTTAATTCATAAACGGCACAAGTGTGAGCTGTGGCTGAACCCGAACTGGATTAAATGTTCGGTCTCCCAGCACCTTGTATCAAGCTCTGTCATTGGCTTGATACATCTGCAGGAGTTGCACTCCAGCAGTCCTTCAGTTCATGGCATTGCACTGCTGCTGGAGGAGGGATGGGCATTTGAACTAAAACTGAGAACTGAACGTCTCCTTGCTCACAGAGTCTGGATGTGACTGTGAGATCTATCTATACTGTGATCTATACAATGAATGCAGTGTGTGTACTGTGTGAATGAGTGAGAGGCACTTCAGGCAGGTTGTATCAAATTTCTGTGCTGGCAGGCAGAGTTTGGCTTAATGACTGCTATGTCAATATAAAACTATTGCAGTACTGTGTAGAGTTGAAGGCTTCATCTTACAAGAAATGCTGATGTTAACATTTAGCTCAGTGAGGGCCTGAATTTCCAGAACGCTGAATATTTATACTCAATATGTCATTTGTGTAATATTCATCAAACCAAATTCTCATCAGAAAAAAAATATCTGAACTTTGGCGTCTTAGGTTTGGTGTAAAGGATAAAGGGGTGGGCTTAAAGAGCACTTAGCCACAAATCTCACGTTTAAGATTCATAATGCCCAACTCTTCCTGTCTGATACATAGATTAGAAAGGTGATTTTTTTTTCCTGTGAAAGAAAGAAAGAAACAAACAGAAAACCTTTGCGAGATCATAAAAAAACTCAGTGAGGTTCCCTTTCTGCTAGGTTTTCTGTCAACCTGTAAGAAAACCTTACCTGATTCCGTAGCAATTTATAGCATTCTCTGAAATTGGACTTCAATTAATAGTTAATATGTAATTGCATTCCTTTTGTTAACTTGGCAACGAGGGAATTTCCTGGTTGAGTGATAAGCCAGTGAATCACTGATATAGCCTCCACTATCTTTGTAAAAAGCTGAGGTTTTGGAGCAAAGTTTAAAAGAAATCATTGGTTGATCTTTAACAGTTACCATTTAATGTGCAACTGCTCTGTGCTTAAGTGCATTTGCCAGTTCTAAGAAGCATCTGCATGATTTTAAAATGGCCAAGTGTTGTGGTTTAACCCCAGCTGGCAATTAAGCCCCACACTGGCTCACTCTCCATAGTGGGATGGGGGAGAGAATCAAAAGGGTGAAAGCGAGAAAACTTGTGGGTTGAGACAAAGACAGCTTAGCAGGTAAAGCAGAATCCACACATGCAAGCAAAGCAAACCAAAGAATTCATTCACCACATGCAATGGGCAGGCAGCCACCTCCAGGAAAGCCAGACTCCATGCCTAACGGTGACTTGGGAAGACAAACACCATCACTCTGAACATCCCTTCTTTCCTTCTTCTTCCTCCAGCTTTATATGCTGAGTAGATTCCATATGGTATGCGATATCCCTTGGGTCAGCTGGGGTCAGCTTTCCTGGCTCTGTCCCCTCCCAACTCCTTGTGCACTCCCAGCCTCCTCACTGGTGGGGTGGGAAGCAGAAAAGTGTAAGCACTGCTCAGCAGTAGCAAAAACATCCTTGTGTTACCAACACTTTTCAGCACAAATCCCAAACACAGCCCTGTACCAGCTACTATGAGGAAAATGAACTCTACCCCAGCCAAAACCAGCACACCAAGATAGGGCTGTGGCAAGAGAGATGACGTTGCAGGAGCAAGGTCCACCAGTCATCTACTGTGTTGTACTTGATATCCTTGTCGTGAAGATTATTTGAAGGCAGTTAGGTTTTTAATTTGTTTTCACCGGTAAAGAATTTTTTTTTATGTCAGTGGAGAAATTGGAAATACTGCCTGAAGGAAACCTTCATGTGAAAAAAGTCTTTGCTCCTCAGTTTCTTCTAGAAGAGTACAAAAAAAACTTTAGGATTTGCTTTTAACAACGCTTCCGAAGAAGTGTACAAGCTCTAAGAGAAGCATAGCTTTTTTATTTTATTTGTAGTGTACTGAATACACTTTATAATGTATTCAGCAAGAAGAATGGGTAACAAACTGGAAAACAAAAGAAAGAGCAAGGTAAGTTTTAAAATACTAAAGTGAGTTGCAGTGATTTAGTTGGAAAGTGCCATGTATTTGGGGAGAAACAGCTGATAATTATAGATAGCTTATGGGTGGGAACAAAGAAGAAACCTATCTCCAGTATGAGGAAAATGGAAAAAACATAATAGTGACATTTTAAAGTGAGAAATACAAGGTTTAATATTATTAGAAATGTTAGTAGCGTGGTTTATTAAGATTATACAGACATGGCAGGTTATATCTTGTGGGGGTGAGGGGAGAAAGAAATGCACTGTTGAATGGTAGCAGAACAAATTTGGCAGGTAAAATATTCATATGTATGTAAAATATACTTCAGAACCCAGTTCAGCAGCAGTTGACTAGATTTGGAAAGGTCTATGCAACCTCAGTACCATCTGGGGCATTTATCATAGGATCATAGAGTGGTTTGGGTTGGAAAGAACCTTAAAGATTGTCTGGTTCCAACTCTGCTGCCATGGGCAGGGACACCTTCCACTAGATCAGGTTGCTCAAAGACCCATCCAACCTGGCCTTGGACACTTACAATGACAGAGTTGCTGCAGTTCTCTGGGCAGCTGTTCATGGACTACCCCAGCCCATGTCCAGGAACTTATGCTTGGCCTTGTTGAACTTCATGAGGTTCCTTCCACCCATTTATTTTCCATCCTTATATTTTTAGTATTAGATACTACTTTTGGTGAAAAGAAGGCTAATTCCAATAGAAAGAATATTTATGGAATAGAATTTTGCTCTGAGGAATGTAGTTGTGTTACAGAGTGACATGTTACTTGTGTGTTATCCAGCACAGGCAACAGGGCAATGCATGTGCAAAAGCACAGGAGTTTTATAAAAATAGGTTCTTCAGGTTCTGTGAGTCAGCTCTTGCTCCACCTCTCAGTTATGTGTTTCCTTTGTTGACAGCTTATGGTATTTGTATAGTGTAGCATCAGCACTGGGTTCACATTCCATTGGAGAAATAGGAGAACACAATCCTGTTTCTTTAATCTGCTATCCTGATTCCAAAGCAAATGCCCAGGAAATGTGTCCATACCTGTTCCACTGCAATGAAATAGCGTGCTTTACTTTCCACTCTAGTTTTCCTTCCATAAGGCAGACTCGATCAGTGTTTATTTTCTGGCACATCCCATATGCAGAATTTGGTGTACTGGCACACAAAACTTACGCTTTGCCTTTGACAGTTTTAAGAGGCTGATTGTCTGCTAGTTGGCTTTGTTTTTTAAATAATATACAAATACGTTTTGTTTGAGTTAAGGAATGTTAAATTGATTAATCATAAAATGGAATAAGAGCTAGGAATAATAACTCGTGTAACTTGGCTTTTTATTCTAAAAGACTGTCAACAGCGAAAACATTTCACATCTAGGCTGGAAGGAATTTAATTCACATAATGCCATCACTATGAAGATTGGAAGCATAATAGTAGTATATTTTCCTTTTTTAACTTTAACTTTCCTTGTGACAGAGTTGGGAGGAGTAAAGAAACAGTTGCCAGTAGAGGTTATTTTCGTGTCAAAACTTTTGATGAATGTAATCTAATTTTTTGTTATGGGACTTAGCGTAGTATCCATCTGTATTTTATCCACCTGTATGTTCTGAAGTTGGACTTTGCGTGGTTGTAAATCCCATCTTAGCTTCCTGCATATTGACTCCTGTATAGCCCTGCCTTCCTGTGGCTATTGGGTGTGTCTCCATGGTACACTGAATATATGACACAGAGGCAGCTGGCTTGTTTTTTCACCTAGACTAATAGAAGCAAAGAGTAATGAGCCTTGTCCCTGAGGTAACAGATGTGTTAGGCTACATTACAGTCAATGAGCTGCAGGTCCTTAGCACACTGTAAGGTACAGTTCAAAGGACATTGAGCTAATGGGACCCCTCAACTTCCAGTATTTTGAATTAGCAAACCTAAATCTGAGTTTTCGAACAGATACACCCACCAGAGTACTGAGTAGTGCATCCAAAGCCCAGTAAGAAATCTAAGTTGTAACTCTGTACGGGAAACTTTAATTTCATTATTGGCTTAAAAAAATCAGTGTGGGCTGTTACTAAGACAATAGTTCATTTATTCTGTGCCTGCTCAGGCTGTTGCTGTGAGGGGAGCAGGAGCTCATGGCAGCAAGCAAGCAATTACACCTCTGGCAGTAATCTGTTAATCTAAAGCTGCTCTGAAACTGCAGTTGAAGACAGCTCAGCTGTTTGGAGTTCAATACTTGGCTCTTTTTCTGGATCCAGTTCCCAGTTTGCACAGAGTTCTATAAATTGATATGCAACTCTTTTAAAGGGAGCAGGAAAGCTGATAAGATGTTATGTGTGCTTAGTAGAGGGTGGTTATATCATTGGCATACGTTTCAGGACTCTAGTTCCTGCTCTGTGAACCAGCTTGTAAGTACAGTGGGAGACTTCACACCCTTTTTCTCTACAAGCCTGTCTTTTTGACCACTGACTTTTAACAAAAATCCTTATTTTAAGCTATCACACTGGACACTTAGAATCCATTTTGTATGAATGTTTGAAACTCTGAAACTGTTTCAGTGAATTATGGTCAAGAAATGTTTCCTGCTACTGGCACCTTTTTGAGACACATTGACTGGGGAAAGTTCACTTTTTTGTCATGATTACTAAGGAAGACAAGACAGTAGTTCAAGATAATGTTGTGGTATGTATTCCTTATGGCTTTGCTGATGGGTTTATCAAACTGTTGTGCTTGTTGTTATGTTTTCATGCTGATTACTTTGGTACTTGCTCATAAAACAGCGTACTAGTGATTTACTTACTAAAATTACATTTTAAACTGCTTCATAAATAGGTGGTTGTATTTCAGTAAGAAATTATTGTGAACATTATTTTTAATATTGTGACCTGTTTTGAAGGTTAAGGAATTGATATCTAATAATTTTGAATGCTTGTAAAACCCTTGTCACTTCATAGGTTCACAGAATGCAGAAATTTGGGTCCAAGTCAGGAAACATGTGCGTTCTCATTATCTGTATTTTGTTCAGAAGCATTTTGAAAACTGAAAACCAAAAAGTTTAAAAACTTATTTATCTGCAAGTGTGCTTTCAAGAAAATCGGTGTTGTTCATTTTAGCAATATATTGCTCTTTGTGTTTCCTGTTTGTCAGATCTCAATACTAAAAAAAAAGAGGTAAATGGAAAAGGTGAAAGAAATTGTTCAAGTTGGCTCACATAAATGTCGGTTTTCTCTAGTATCATAGCCAGGCCTTTCAGTGAAATTCAGTTCTGTATTTTCTCTCAGTGGATTTTTTTCTTTCCCTTTTTCTCTGTCTTCTCTATTGTGGTGGTATTTCCCTAGAGAGTATGATCTCTGACCTTGCATGTCCCCTCTTCATCCCTTTATAGAAACTGTTCTTCTGTTTCTCCTCCTTGTTCTCAGCTGTAGCAAATTTATTCTTCAAAGTTTTTGTTCTTCAAACAAAATAATCTCTATTTTGTTGTTGAGGATGCTAATTCCACAGTTAATATGCTCATGTAAAGGATTATTCCACCAGAACCAGTGGAAAACATCAGCAAATCTCAAATATCGTCTTCAGCTTTCTTTTTGATACTTTATATTTCTGTCTGATTTATATTGTTCAGTGCAGTTGCATCTTTAGTATTTGTTTCTTAAATGAGATCATAGTTCATACAAAAGTATCTCCTGTTAAGATTCCTTAAAGGAACCTTGTGTATTTCTTCCTCAGTTTCTGCATCCTGACATGTTTTTCTTCCTTCTTTGCCAGTATGCTTTTAAACATATTTTTTACAGCCGCATGATTCTTGAGATAAACAATTTTATTGTGTATGATACAAGTATGTACTTTAAATCTTTGTGGCTGTTGGCAATTCTCACCTGTTTACAGGTTACTGCAGTGTCTCCTAAGTGTCCATGGCATGTAGGTAATAATTTGACTTGGAATACATGACTGGAGAAAATCCATAAATGCTTAGAGACAAGATAAAGGCAAGTCAGAAATATTTGAAAAGTAGAACTCTCCAAATGTCTGTAACTATAGCAATGAAATGGATCTTGAGCTAGAGAAATGCAGTCAGCAAGAAACAGCTTCAGATCCAGCTAGAAATATTTAGAGGTACCTGTATGTTCTTCAGCAGTGTGTACAAAGTTAGACAGTTAATGAGCCAGAAATTGTGTGTCTGTAGGTGTGGGACATGCATAGGGACAGCTCTGGCATGTGCATCCAGTAAATGTGACATCTCTAGGCTTCTAAAACTGAGAACCACATTCATTGTCTTGACTTGTTACTGTTTTTCTTTTTGCTTGAAAACATATTAGTTAACTTCCAGTTACTGATTTGATTTTACTTTGGCATTATAAAAAACTGCTCTGGTTTTGAGTAAGTGGGCAGTGAAGGCAGTAGTAGTTATTTTTTTATAGAAAGCATTAGTTTTTGTGCATATGGAAATTCTTCTTAATATGAAGAAAATTACGATATCCTGAGTAGCACTGAGCTTTTTTAAAATTTCCTTGTAATATATTGTGCTTGCAAAATGAACATTACTGTCTCTATTAGACTCCTGCACTAAGTTAATGCTTTAATTGGTGACAAATTGCAAAGAAAACTGAATCAACTTGGTGGAAGTTTATGGTAGACATGAAGATGATGGAGCTTTACTAAGATAAGGTTTGTGGTAGTCAGTGCAGTATGAGAAAGTAGGTGCAGTCACCTGGTCATCCATATTCAACTAATGTTTTTCTGAGCAGGATAATCAGCAGGGCAGGTTTCCTGCTGTCTCCCCTGCAGCTCCTCCTGCAGCTCCTCCATCACGTCTTCCTATCCAGCCCTGCTTTCCCACAACTCTCCCTTCCCCTCCTCATCCGGCATACCTCTCATTTTCATGTAAAGCAGCCCAGCCCTCACCCTGTGCTGTGCTGGCGAGGTGCCCTCTGGCCAGGCAGGGACTGCAACCTGGCAGGCTTTGGAGCAGGTAAGAGTGAGAAGATCCCTTCGATCAGGGAACGGCTCATTCCAGCAGGGCATTCTGCTGTACCACAGTGTGGGCCTTTTTCACCTCGAAAATGCCTTCTGAGCCTTCACCTACACAAAGAAACCTGCAATTTGGATCCATGAAACTTGAGAGTAAAACCAGTTAGTGGAACTAATTATCAGTTAACAGTTCTTATTTTACTTTATTATTTTTATTACAGATAAAAAAAATTTAGTTTCATTTCTCTATTAATTAACACTTCTCCTAATATTCTGATATATCTCCCCATTTGTATTCATGTATTTGAAAAACGTTGTTAAAATGTTTTTTGTTTTTTAAATATCAAATTTGTGTTTTCCTTTGACTGAGCTCCCTGGATAACTTTTTAAAATGTGCTTATTCACAGTGCCTACAATATTATGTTTGGGTTTGTTTTTTTATTCTGTTTCAGAAAGAAAAAAGTCAAGAAATGTCTGCCAATTTAAAGTACCTTTCCTTGGGTATCCTGGTTTTTCAGACCACAAGTTTAGTCTTGACCATGCGTTATTCTCGGACACTGAAAGAAGAAGGACCTCGTTACTTATCCTCTACTGCAGTAGTTATTGCTGAACTTCTGAAGATTTTGGCCTGTGTTCTATTGGTCTACAAAGACAGCAGTATGTGTCAAATTTTGCACCAAGTAATTTTCCTAATCAATATGCTGTATTGTAGTGGCAACTGCAAAGCAGCCATGTGAGTACAGGCGTACAACAAAGCATTTCCCTTCTCCTTGTGTAAGAAATAGTCTTGGAAAGATATAAATGATACCGTATATTTGCTGAAGAAGGTTCTTTTTAAAGAATGTGGGTACTGAGGAGTGCAAGAATGAATTTTCTGCTAACAACTCAAAGTTTGTGTTTGCTCAGGCTTTTTAAGAAATCCATATGTAGAAGTAGGAAAAGATGAAAAGCCTTAAGTGTGTCCAAAGCATGAGTGATAATTTAGAAGCCCATAATAAACAGCAGATGAAGGAAGGAAGAAACAATTTCATTGTTTTACAGGAAGAATCACAGTTTTAAGCTCAAAAAAAGTGTATTCAGATTTACTCTATTTCTTATTTTATACATTTTAAGCTGAATTTATCTGGTTCCTGGGCACATATATTTGATTTTCAACAGCTTAAAAATATCATTGTATATGCATAAATATTGATGACACTCTAGGATTCTAAATATGTACTTTTTAGGTGATACCCTTTGATGTATTATCTTCAAATACTGATACGGTTTCAAAAAGTTTTATTCAAAGTATTTTGAATAATTGTTTTCGTTCTGATATTCCAGGCTGTGGGAAGACACTTGCAGCCATTTTTCCTTACAAATACAAGACTTGTGAAGGTCAAGCAAACATAGATAGTATTTTGATAGTATCACTTGATACTATTTGGGCAACCATTTTAAGAACAGAGCATTGCTATTTCTCTTTTTTCCCCTTCTCCTTTTAATGAATGTCTGTTTCTTTTATTGTTTCTTTGGGTAGAGTGCAATTTACGGACTCTGAACAGAGTGCTGCATGATGAAATCCTTAATAAACCCATGGAAACTCTTAAACTTGCTATTCCTTCAGGAATTTACACTCTTCAGAACAACTTGCTATATGTAGCATTGTCAAACCTAGATGCAGCCACTTACCAGGTATTGTATATTTGCAATTCTCTGCAAGTTTAAAAAAAAAAAAAATTCCCATGAATTATGCAGTAGTAACAGTTTCTGGTTCTTCTAGGTTACGTACCAACTGAAAATTCTCACCACAGCATTGTTTTCTGTGTCCATGTTGAGCAAGAAATTGGGTGTATACCAGTGGCTGTCATTAGTAATATTGATGACAGGAGTGGCATTTGTACAGGTAAATGTTAGCAGGTGGCTTGTGCTCTTTTAATGTGTTTATTCAAGGAACATGGATTTCTATACTGATTATACAGCTTTCTGATCCCATCAGCTGCACACGAGCACCAGAGTGTAGTCAGGAACTGCGAATCACAACTGGCCAGGTCTGGAAGACACCAGAAATGGGTCAAAGGCAGAAGATAACACCTCTTTTGCAACCCAGTGCTCTACTGTAGAATGTGACAGGGCCTCTGGAGCAACCTGCAAGTAATAATGATAGCAATGTTTATTAGCACATTTCTTCAGACAGTAGGAATTCACAGGTCTTCTCTGCCAGGACAGGCCAGGCTCACTTCGTCATATGGTTGGCAAATTTTCTTGAACTATTTCAAAAGGCAAAACTGACCTCAGGTCTAAATAGTGCAGGCACCAGAGTTTGTAGTTTTCAGAGAGCAGTATCATGGCATGAGAGAATTGGCTAGGAATTTTTAGCAGATTTTAGCATGTCCTAGAAATTTTTATTTTTAAACATAAGGATTTGAAAGAAGATATGATGATTAAATTCAGTAATTAAAAATGAGAACAAAGCATTCTAACAGTATTTAACAGGCTCCTCAGTATGTTTTTGTCTGTGGCATTGCATTTTATTCAGTTGGCATTAGACACATTGCAGGATTTAACTAGTCTACATAGTCGCTGAAGAGGGGCACATGCAAAATACAGTTCACCCCATCCTAAAGACAGCTGGTGTAAGAGGCTTTCTGATGTACTTCTATTTGTAACCAACTGTTGGGTGGCACAAATTGGTGCCTGTGAATGACCATGATAAGTCACACCGGGATTCATAAGCAGTTCTGGCTTATAAGACATAAATCCTGCACCTGTTTAAATTGATGAGTAGTCTCCCAGTTCAGGCAATAGCTTTGCAGTCCTTTAAAAGTATTTATGATGCAAAATGCCAAACTAGACAAGCATGTGATTGTCTCTATTGAGTAACTGTTACTGTTGCTAGAGAACAAATATGCATTTTATAGATGCTTAGGACTGGATTTAATCAGTGAATTTTGTATAACTGTTTTTACGTCCAGTGGCCTTCAGACTCTCAAGCAACACCTGCTAAGGAGCATTCAGCAGGGTCGCAGTTTGTGGGGCTGATCGCAGTGCTCATAGCCTGCTTTTCTAGTGGCTTTGCTGGGGTTTATTTTGAGAAAATTTTAAAGGAAACTAAGCAGTCTGTGTGGATCAGAAACATTCAGCTTGGTAAGTTTATTTTTAATATCTGTTAAAGATACTACATTCTGAAGAATTAAGATAAATGTGCAAAATGTATGTATATATAAAAAAATCACATTTTAGTATGCTGCATAAATACTATTTTAAAACCAAAAGTATAAACTATGCTAGATAGAATTCTAGCACTTACTTTCTGATCTCAGCCTAGTTCTTCATTTAATTTTTTAATAGAGTATCTGTAAGTTTGTACAGAGTCTGTCAATTGAATTTGTGTTTTAAAATTTTATAAAAGATATTATTATATGCAGGATTCTGCGTATCCTCTGTGTTTAAAAAGATTGTCTTCACTAATTCAGATGATCTGATAAACACAGTAATCATTTTTCCAAACAAAGCAAAACTGCTTTGTTTGTGAATAAAGTTGAGATAGCGAATTATAATTATTTCAGTACAAAAGTCAGTTTGTTTTAGTTGTCTGTATAATCACTGGAGAGAGGCAATTGCAAAAGACAGTTCATCTTAACTATTTTAATGCCCTTACCTATTATGCACCTGTTAGTAAGAGAATGCCTTCTGTTTCCAAAGTAGTTCTGGGTCTTCTAGACCCAAGATATTAATGACAACAGAAATGATCTGTGTTCCTGAATGAGTTTTCCCTCAGAGCAATCTTGTCCAGTTTATAGGGTTTGAAACGTGAAGTTCAGTAGAATATGTTTTCCGTTCAAAAATAATTTTTTCCCATTTGATAGAAGAACACTATACTCACCAAATTATAAACCTTCTAGTTTAATCTCAATTTCTTTTTTTGACACTAAGTCTCTACTAGAAAATATTCACCATGTTTGAGACTGGTTCAGGAGAATCCCACTGTGAAGATCCTAATCTGAATTGGCAAACTGCTAATTGCTGCTCTTGCTCTGTCAGAGACTCTCCTCCACTAAATGTTCTCCCTGTTTTTCTCTTCAGGTTATAGTGTGACTTCAGCCTTCAGTCATGGCTTGTTTCAGGGAAACTGAAATTGTGTTTAAGTGAATTTTGCTATATGCCATAAACAAAAATCACACTGTTCCAGTAGAGAGCAATGGAAGATAAGTATGTAAGGATATCCTCATGGAAACAGTCAAAACTTGTTATTAGTACGGAGAACAGCTTTTGAAAGAGAATAGCAAACTGATTGCATTTGGATGTGATGGTATTGCAAGTGGCAGTCCAGTTTGAGAAGCAGAAATATATGAGCAGCCCTTGAGGATAGGGAACCTGTTTGCACATTTTTCACATGAAGCTTTTAAATCAGTTTTGTGCTTTCAGGATTTTTTGGCAGCATATTTGGATTGATGGGCGTATACATTTATGATGGAGAACAATTGTCAAAGAATGGATTTTTTCAAGGATATAATAAACTCACTTGGGTGGTTGTTGTTCTACAGGTGAGATACCTTGTATCCCGTGTTTCTGTGAAGGCACTTAGGATTTACTCTTCTATAAATGACTGGGGAAAATAATGGGTGTCATTGAGGCTACTGAGAATTCTATAGTCAAAAGTCCAATCTATGACTATTAGAATAAACCTCTAAATGAAAACCTGGAAAATATATAGCAAGTATATGATTAAGTATTGTGCAACTTAAAGCATGTAAGCATTACTTATTTTGTGATGTTTAAAATATATATATATATATATTTATATGCCCTTCCTCCTGTGGCTAAAAATGTAAAGTGCAAGCATTTCCACTCATTAATGGTGGTAATATGATCAACAATTTCTTTAATGGGGAAAGAACTACTCCAATATTTGTTTTCAACAGTGCATATCCATAATATTAAATAAATTTATTGCTCCTAAACATAGACAAAAGCTTTTCCTAAAGTAAGTGCATGGTGTTAAAATAGATGCCGTCTGTCAAATTATCAGTTTGTGAATCCAAACCTCACTATTTTTTCAGGCACTTGGGGGACTGGTAATTGCTGCTGTTATAAAATATGCAGACAACATTTTAAAAGGATTTGCAACTTCTCTCTCTATTATACTGTCAACACTGATCTCCTATTTCTGGCTGCAAGATTTTGTCCCTACAAGGTAAGAATTATTTTCCGTATATGCTGGAAAAAAAAATAACCAGCCACCCAAGCCACACTCTCAGAATGTTTAGGTACCACTTGCACATCGAAGTTTAGTTTCGTGGCATAACCAGTGGCTAGTTTTTTCAGCCCGGTTGTGCCGGTGCCGTTCTCAGCGGGGTCAGGAGTCCCTGCCTGGCGGATCCCGGCGGTGTGGCCGCTCCCTGCGGGCCGTTCCCGGTCGGTCCCTTCCCTTTCCCGAGCCCGCGGATCCCGCCGGGCGCGCCCCCTGGCGGCGGCCCGTGGCAGGGGAGGTCACCGCTCCGCGTGTCCCAGGGACAGGGACAGGGACAGCACCTCCCGCACTGCCTCCGTCTCTCCATCTCACCGCAGTCTCTGCAGTCACGCACCCGTGGAAGTCACACTGCAGCACTGAGTTGCCCAAGGGCACCCAGAACCCCGAAGGCAGAGCCTTTTCTAAATGCCACACTGTATTTAGTAGTGAAAACACTCAGCCAGGAAAGAAAGTGGTTGGTTTGTGCTTCTAGGCTGGGGACACTGTGTCCTGATGTTCTCTCAGTGATATTGCCGTGGCTCTCTGCACCTCAGGTTTTGTACATGGGTAGGTTCAGAACAGTGCTTGTCTTGGCAGTGCATGTTAATCTATGGAGTGTAGAAGTCATAATCCCACTTCCAGATATATTAGGATTTTGCTTATAATTGACCAACACTCCTCCCTTATGTTACGCATACTCATAGCATAAAAATATTTTTAGTAATATTTACAATTGTTGTATCTGGTACAAAGGAACATGTTTTTATTAAAAATATGTAAGTGCAATACTGTGGTCTCTTCTAACCTTACCCATTCTGTGATCCTGTAATATTACCAGGGCTTTACTTAAACATTGCAAAAAGGAAGTAGAGCAACTATTTAGGCTTAAAAAGTGGAAGACCTTGAACTTAAAGTATAAGTAGCTTGTATTTGTCTCATTAAAATGAGTGTACAAAGTCGTTTAAGAATTTCTGTGTGCTCAAATGGAAACTTAATAAGTTACTTAACAGCTTCAGCAAACATGTTGAAAGGGAAACAGTGGTAAATAATGAGATTAAATAGAGCCATGTAGCAGCATGTAGAACTTGAAGCCATCTCTTTTCATAAAACTTCGTCAACTTGAGTTAATCAAACTTAATCTTTAGTATGTTGCTTATGCTAACTGAATATATTTGATCTGAAACTGTATATTGTTCCTATTGTGTCAACAAACACTTTTGATTGGAGTAATAGATGTAAACTACTTAAATGCTTGAACGTGTTGCAATGGGCCATGCCCAGAAGTAGGGGAACTGTGTTCTCTGGAGGATTATCATGTCACGTGCCGAAGTTTTCTTAGCATTTGGTTCAGAAGATCAAATTGTCAACATTGTCATGTTTTTATGAGAAGGTTCTTTTCTAAAATTTGTACTGATCATCTGTGGGCTTTGGATATTTTGTTTCAGACTTGTAACTGTCAAAACGACTTGAAAGGCCCATATGACACAATACAAAAGATGCCTTTATTATTTTTTCCTGATATAAATCTTTATGTATCTGCCAAAAATTAGATTATACTAACTTGCAAACTAGTTCTTGGGCCACAGTAATTTGTTTTGACATAAGCTTTAGATTTTAAAGCAAACACAGCTCCAACAACATGAAGCATGTAAGATGTTAAAAGGGGCTGGGTGACCACGGTAGTAACACTTCAGCTCCTGCTTGCATTTTGCACACAGCTTTAGGTAAAAGATAAAAAAAAAAAAACCAAACAAAAAGATTGCTTTTTACAATTGTTTCACGAAATTATAATTTTAATTTTCAGAATATGTCAGTATAACGATACATTAATTTGTAGTTAAAAGTTTCTTATTACAACAACTTCCTGCATCCTTCCAAAATAAATGTATGCAAATTATTTTGTTCTTTATAAATTGGACAAAAATAATTTATCTCTCTGTTTTCCCCATGAAAAAATGTCCTTTCTTTTGATTGTATTGCGTAAATAGATTTGCATCAACTGAAACAAACTTTTTTTCCTATCCCTATTCTATTCAGTGTCTTTTTCTTCGGAGCCATCCTTGTAATAGCAGCTACTTTCCTATACGGTTATGATCCCAAACCTGCAGGAAATCCCATTAAGGCATAGCAGACTTCCTCATCAACCTTCTCAAGATCATGCACTGGGGCCTTGCTAGCAATGGCATGTGGGAAGTGTCATTGTGCACTGCAAGGAAAGAGTTACTGCCCTGAATGTACTGACGAAAAGCTGATGAGTAGCTCTGGAAACCAGAGGGTTACAGGTGGATGATGACACTGATCTGTAACAGGGGGGGAAGGGGGAAATGTCAGGGGAATGCCCAGTGCAACTTGCTAATAAAAACTTGAAAGGAACCAAAAGTTTCCAAGAAACTACAATTAGGAATGTTTACAGCTTTGACAGCGATTGCATCAAAAGAATTTACTGTATTGACTGCTGCAGAAATATGTCCTATGCACTCTTTGAAAGAGCACATGACAACGTTGTCAGATTGTATGTTTTTGCGATTTGATTATATTTAATCTTAGTAAATGTTTTTAACTGTTTGTCTATTTACATGTAATGAGCTGAACATCGTAGTTCTAAAGTGATGGTTCTGATTAGGTATTCCTTGTTATAACTGTGAAAATTGAAGTATGATTGAAAGACACTTTCACAATATCAAATATTTTTATATTTTTAGAAAGCTGATTTAATAACAGAAATCTGTTATTAAATGATAATATTATAATTCTGTTGCTTATATAAAAGTATTGTAAGAATGTTAACATTCTCACCGAAGTACACAAAGGGAGAAATTCAGAGTGAAAGCTGGAAATCCATGTTGATACTCCAGCCTTCATCAGCCTGTAGTGTTCCAACAGATGGAATAACTGGGAACACCAGCTGGAGGTCGCCGCACTAACCTGGGTGTAAGATTAGGGTTATGATGGGTGCTTGCTCAGATGTAATGTTCATTCTTGTTATTTTTATTGATTATAAATCAACTTTTTGGTAGAACCTTAAAAGTAGTTTTTATGTTTTAAATACCGTCTGAAGATTTTCTTTAAACCAAAATTTAAAAAAAAAAAAGCCCATAATAAACATTTTAAAGGCATTATTGTTGTCTGTAACAGCTCCATCTAGAGCTATTAAGGTATGGTATCTGTATACTGTACTGTCCTTTGTTACAGAGGAATTTTTTAAAGAAGTGTTGTTTACTCGTGAACTCTCCAGTGCTTTTTCTGTGCATTTCTATGTAATGGCTTACTTAGAGTTTTGGTGGAGTTTTTTTAATTATTATTTTATTCTGGGAGTCCTTGAGCCAACAAACCAAAATGGTTTCTCTGGAGCTATTCAGTCTAATAGTGGAATTACTTTAATAGGAAACATAATTAAAAAGTAATTAATTGTGCAATGGCTAAATATGAAAGCATACTGTTGGTCTGTTTAAAAAAAAAACCAAAACTTCACAAAGAGACCTTGATGCAGTTAGATCAATTAGACTATTCTGAACACTTCACTTGAAGTATTTGCATTTAGTCAGAAACACCAAAAAAAATCTGGAACTAATAAGCTGTCTTAAAAATCACTGGTTTTCAGGAGACTATTCACAGTGGATACTAATGTAGTGACTCTTACCCACATGTTACACCTGTGGTGGTATGCATTTATACAAAAACTTATCAGGAGTCCCTTACCAGTAAAATGGCAAGTGGTAAAAACATCTTACTTCCCTTGTTTCCCCCCACCTCATGCTCTCTCTTCTGTCTTGTGCTAAAGAAAACGTGTTAAAGAGAAAAGCGTTTTAGAATGTTTACTAAAGTACCTCATCCAATTCACAAGGAGATTCTGGAGGAGTGTTCTGAGATTTCTTAATGAAGTGTTGTAAATGCGAAAGGAAGAATTCTACTTATGTCAGTCAAGTAAAAACAGTGTTTTTCTTCTGTTGGCAATTAGGTGTGTTATCATGGTTTTGTTTGTTTATCGTATCAGAGCAAGACATAAAAGAACCGTCAGAGTTATGCCAAGGGCTTGCTAAGCTTTGTGAACAGTGAATCTGTCCCAGCATGTTGTCATTGCAGGAGCTTTGTGACTTAGCAGTCAAACCGATCTTGTAGTACCCTACATTGGCATCCTGTGTTAGTATTAAATCTTCTGCCTATAGCATTCAATGTGGCAAAATCTGTGAAAAATTCCATGTGGTGATTTCTGCACTGCAGTGCACAGGAGGCGAGATGCGTGCGTGGAACAGCGGCTCACAGCGGTGCTTGGGGCCGAGTGGGAAGTGTTTGTAGTCATATCTGATTTGGAGTTTGGCCTACACAGTGATACTTTTAATTTCATGAATCGCAGTACTGAAAGTGTTCAGGTGATACAGTTGATACTACAGTTGATACAGGTGATACTTCCTTGAGGAACATCTCCAAAAAAACACAAGTAGCAGGTTGAGAACACTTTAAAGCCAGTTGTACAGGAAGGAACCAAACAGGCCAAATAATCACCATGTTGCTGGAGCTCTATTATATGTAAACCCAGTTTTAATATTTCAGGTACACCTGTCAATACTTGTCAGTAAGGATCAGTTTATAGGAAAGAATGGGAATATGTGCTCTTTGCTTTGGAATAGGATGTCATGCAGCTTTGGAAGACAATGCTGTACTAAGGAACAGTAAATCCTGTCAGTAGATCAGTGACTCTTCCATGCTTGCAGCTGACAGTCCTATTAAGTAGAGGGACAGATCTCTTCATACATTTGTTGCTGTAAAGGAAAAATGAATTTGCATTTTTAACTGTGTTTCCTTAGCCTTTGACAGGGTGAGAACAAAAAGGATTTGAGGAGGGTTTACTGATTTCTGTAGCCTTTGCAAACTGAGAGCATATGCACATTTTCTCACTGAGATACTTTTGTATTTGTTGTTTTTTTTTTTAAAGCAGTTTTAAGTCTATAACTCATTAACTAACCAAAGAGGCATAGCTAGGACAGAGCATTGGGAAGTAGTGGATGGTGTGTTTTGAGTTTGCCCTAAAAGCAATTTGTAGGAGTCTAAGTTTCCAAAAATAAACTTGACTTTCTGAACTACTTTTCTGACTTTTAGATAATGGTTTTGTTTAGTTGTATATTTAGCAGGCTAACCTATACTTGGCAGAATTTTATTTAAATATTTAAAAAGTTGTAGCTAGGTATTTATTTGCAATAACTTGAATTATGTGATTTTTTTTTTTTTAAGACTTGCAGAATGGGAGTACTAGTATTTATTGAATATTTGGATATTTGGTAGTTTTATTTGAGTATCTCTGGGATACATGATAAATTGTCAAATAACAATAAATTTAGAACTGTCTTCAAAGCAAAATAAATCAGTTCTGTAGTGAAAAACTTGAGTCTAATAAAGTAAAATAAACTTTTTACATTGTATTTCTATGCTGTCCACAAGTGCCCCATAATCTTTTTTCTCAAAGAATGGAGATAAAAGTTCTATTCAACTTCATTGTTTTAGACAAACCATGAGAAAACCTCCTTTTTTGTTTGCTTTAATAAAGGGTAGATTAATGTTCTAGATTTTGCTTCTACAAGATAACACCTTTGGTTTTTACTGCAACTTTGTAGTAACTATTGTTTTATTTCCCCTCCCCCAAAAAATCTCATTTTCATAGCCTGTGCTTGCATTTCATTTACTCATACAGTCCTCTCACTTTTAGTAGTACATAATTGTTTTGTGTTCCTAACTTATTTCTATGTCTGTAATTCAAGATACTGTCATAGATTCTGTTGAATTGTTTTTAAATTGATAAAGGAAATATTGCCTTTCTTCTGGTTTTCATTGTCAGTAACTTTCATATTTTGATATCTGTCCTAGTCAGCTGTGCATGTTGTGTTGTATTTAAGCAATTGTCATTTTCCAGATTTGAACTTGTTGCTCGTTTTCTTCTTGCTGGATATTGTGTTGAGGAGGATTATTCATTGTTTTCTTATCTGAAATCTATGTTTTGTAAGAATGAGATATTTGTGTATTAGAAGGTAATGTTTATCTGTAACATGGTATTATACCATATATATGGTAATGTATCATTACCTAAGGTGGTATATTACTGTAAGAGAGTCCAAGAAGTGTTTCCTTGCCTTTATTTTAATAGTTCTGTTCATTTTCAATGCTGATTATTTCCCAGAGGAAGTGACTAGAGAGTTCTGCTCTTTCCAGGTAAGCTCATCATATGTTTTTAAATATCTAGAATTAAGACATTTTTACTCAAAAAAAAAAAAAAAGGCAGGGGAAAATGCAACAAAATATATACAATTAGTTATATTGTATCTTCTGCTTCAGTTACTGTCCAAATTTCTGTTCAGTTGAATGTTAATTTTTTCTAATTATTTCTCGGTAGCTGAATTATAACTCTTTCTAGAAGAAAACAGAATCTGTCCTGAGGTGCCATTCAGTGCTTATTCTTGAATGTCTGCTACATTTTTGCATCCAAGAGCAGACACGACAAACTAACTCTTTAACCTTCCATCGGCATTCTGGCTATAATTAGTTGTATTCATTTCATCAGCAATTTATAGCTCAGTAAGAATTGCTTATGCTAAGCACATGTTTGTATTTGCTGCCATGAGTATCACTTTTTTAGATTTTTTAAACTTTGTTCTTTATTGTAAATATATGAGCCCAAATGTAGATCATATATTCAAATGTTGTAGTGAAGTTTTTAAAGTAGTCTTAGGTTTTTATATGTTGATGTCGATATTTATGTGTGATTACACTGAATACAGTTCTAATATATGGTGTTTCCAGACAAGTTGGAAACTTTTTTTTTTTTTTTGGTATAACACTCCTGAACCATGGAATGCATCTTACATGACCTAACACAGTCTTTTTTTAAATCCATATTGAGGTAAAATACTGTATTTTTTTCTTTTATATGTGTAGATAATGCCACTATAGTAATAAACTAGTTAAAATTAAGCACTGCCTTTATTAGGAATATGATAAAAAACTGTTTGAGAGCATTGTAAAAGGAGAGGTTTGCCTTATGCGTGTTTTAGCAGAAATAAAACAATGTTTTAGCAGAAATAAAACATGTACTATTTCAGAATATAATTTTGGCATAATTTTCTGTAAAATTCAGAAGGCTATTGTAAGATGTTTTTAATGGTATCTTTTAACAACTCACTGAAATTTGCCAGCAATTTAATTTTGACTGAGACATGCTTCTTTTTGACCGGTGTCATGACTTCTTGTGAATCACATTCAAGCAGTGTTCTCGTGACTCTCTCTGTGCTCTTCTGGTCTGAAACCCCAGATCTTGTCCTGAACTGGAGGTGGTAGGGAGTGCCTGGGTATCAATATCAATTTATAGTGTGAGATGTGATTGTAAAACACTGTAATCCTTTCTAGAAGGAGCTATGTATCGCTATAATTTACAATATATCAAAGACCTGAACAGAGTTCACAAACACATTACTATAGATGATGGATAACATGTTTCTCTGTCCTTTCCAGAGATACATATAATAAAACTGGGTCGTTTCACCAGCAATTTTCAGGGCACTTGATTTCTATCCATTCCTTCTGTCAATTTTGCTCTCATCTTATTGTTCAAATGACTTAAACTGAAATTTTTAGGCCATTAGGTAACAGGAATTGATTATTCACCGGTTAAACAAAGGAGCATAGCTGGTACAGAGTACTGGGATGCAGGGGACACTATTCTTCCAGTTTGGCCTAAAAGCACTTCTGAGGAGTCTTAACTGAAACCATTGGAGCCATCATCTGCTTGTGCTTTTCATCCTGCTTCCAAAAGGATGTTAATGCCCTCTACAGCTAGCGGGCAGTATTATGTATTTACTTAGTAGAGAGGGTCAGGCACTACAGGTGTTTTGATGTAACAGACAGTTCTTGTTTCTCTTCTTCAGGAGTTTTGATGTTTGTCAGGAATTTGTGTCTCATTTAAATAATGGCAGAGTGGATTATGTTAGGACTTGTGTATGTAAGTGGAGTTTGATATTTAAAAACATGTAACTGGCTGAAATTCATGACAGCAAAGGCAAGTCATTTATCTAGAGTTTATTCTACATTTTCATTATTTGAATCATCTGCCCTGTCTACATGATCAAACTTGATTTTTAAAAGCATTTATTTTGAGATAATGACATCAGTAAGAGGGATTGGTCTAATATGAAGGTGTGGATAGTAAAACAGCTGTCTTATCAGCCTAGTTACCAAATGACTTTGCTGACATGGTGTAGTTGTGTCGATTTTTTTACATTAATCCCTTACATGTCACATACGTGTCTGTGTGTGACTTTCCCACCAAAATCTAAGCACTCTGAGGGATAGACTTGAAACTGGTATAGGACCTCTCTCCTTTTCGAGTAGAACGAGTGAGAAACTCTGGGACAGAATTGTCACATACTTGGTGTGATACATTAAGACTTGTAACAAATGACTGATAATAGCGACGACTGCAAACATCCTAGACCCACTTGACCCACACTTCGTATCATTAGCTGGAGTCTACTTGCCCTTGTCTCACTGCGAGTACCTCTGTTGGCCCCTGAGTGGGGCTGTGCCTCGGGAAGTTCTAAATTCCTTAAAAGTCGCATTATGATGAGACAAGGGTGCTTATCTTAAGGCGAAGAGTTTAACTTAAGGCTACTCGATCTTAAGCGGTGAGAGATTTACATCTCTTTGTTTACACGGTGGGAGCTGCAATCTGTACCTCAGGGGTGAGGTTCCACTGTTGCTAGGGACGGGAGGATGCTCCATGTGTAGCTGACGTTTTGGGGGAAACAGGGATGTCGCAGGAGCTGAGGAGATGAAGATAAGCAGCAAGAGGTTTGAAAGATGGAAGACTAAGTGAAAAAGAACATAGAGAAAAGACTGATATGTGGATACGGCCGTGGAGAGTTGCGTCTGGTGGTGTTAATGCAGTAGTACAGGATGTGGACAGTTGTTGCTCTGTTTAGCACTGCAGGATATCAGCAAAGAAGGCATTTATAAGCCACATGAAACCTAATAGTGCTCTAGTACACGTTTCTTCTCTGCTTAGGGGCGTGCTGCCGTGGGAAAGCCGATCCCTATTATCTTATTATCTGAGGTAAATCAAAACCTGGAATGACCCGCCCGTTTGAAGGTGCTGGAGCTTTCATAAACTAAGTTTAAATCTTGATAGTAAGGAAACAGAATGTCTCCAGGCTGGATTTTTAGGATTAATTATATGTGTGGCTGTGTGCTTTGGCTCTAGAAATGCCAGGTATGTCCAGCACCAGCCGCCTTCCGCCGCTCCTCTCCCCGGCAGCCCCCGCGGGTTCGGTTCGCTTGACGGGACGGGCGCGCGCCGGGGGGCGGTGCTGGGAGGGGCGTTTGAGAACCTGCGGCTCCCGCGGGGCCGCGGCGGAGCGCGAGCGCGCTGCGTGTCGGCGCGTCCCGGTGCGCGAGGCCGGGCGCTGCCTGCGGCTCCCGTTCCCAAGGCCCAGTTTCCCGATCCAGCCCCGCCCTTCCCGGCGCGGGCGGGGCGGGGGCCACGCTCACGTGACGGCTCGCGGCCAATGGCGCGATCGCGTGATGCGCGGCGCCGGCTGCGCGCGCGGCGGGGGCAGCGCAAGATGGCGGCGGGCGCGTGAGCGGCGGCGGCGGCCGGGACGGAGGGAGCCGAGGCCCGAAGGGACCGGGAGGGGCCGGCGGGGCCGCCGCGGGTGCCGTCCCCGGGGGGCGATGGTAAAATGACCCAGGCGGGCAAGAAGAAGAAGCGCGCCGTGAACCGCAGCATCATGCTGGCCAAGAAGATCATCATTAAAGACGGCGGGACGGTGAGGCCGGGGCGCGGCTGGAGGCGCCGGGGAGCCCCGGGCAGCGCGGCGGGGCGGGGGCGGCAGCGGGCGGGGGGGGCCCGGTGGGCCCACGGGTCTCGGCAGCCGCGCTGGTGGCGGTGCCCCAGCAGTTCCTGGGCCCAGGCTGGCTGGTCCGGCCCGTAGGGGCTGTTCCCGGGCGCGGGACGGGGCTGAGGCGCAGGAGGGAGTGCGGCCCCAGCCACTGGGCCCCGGCCCGGAGGGGCGTTACGGCCGCCCCGGGGTGCGGGGCGTGTCCGGACCCGCCTCGCCCCGGCCGCGATTCGGAGCGGGGCCGCGCAAGGCGGGGGTGCCGCCGGCACGGACCGCCGTGATCGCCGTGTTCGTGGGCTGGGACAGAATGGGCCAGCGAGGGGGACACGCTCCAGCACCTGAGAAGTCCCGCAAAGGGCGCCTGGAAGAAGGATTTTGCAGTTCCTCACACTGTCTTGCTTCCTCTTGAATACATAAATTTTAAAAGGAAGGGAAGTTATTAAGTGGTTTTGGCTGTTGGAGCTTGGGGTTTGTTTGTTTTTGTGTTTTGTTTGTTTGTTTGTTTTTAAATTGATGAGTGCCATGACTTGCAGTGTATCATTGCCCCTGGATTTTTTCCACTGTGTAGCATTATGCAGCTTCCGTGTGCTCTCTTCTAAATACAGCGTCATTATTTCACATAAGAGACATCTTGACAGACGAAGTTGCTGGTAGCCCTTCAGTTTGTCTTTTTGGAACAACAGTGGAGGGAAGGGGGGTTTCAGAGTCATCATACTTGTTCCTCGAAGTGGTGGCCATCTGTCTGGTTTACTTCAGTGTTAAGAAGCAAAACTAATTCCAGTGATGGCTGTTGGTGTTCTCCAGGACATGTTTTCCCTTTCTTTGTGAAGATAGAAATGAATGAGATTACCTTGTACAAATGTTAAATGCAAGTATTTTAGTATGAGTAGTAGAAGCAGAGTAAATGCTGTTACTCAGGGAACATAGTGCTTCATCATTTCTCTCTGGGGTAATCATTGGTTAAGATTGTTTCCAAGTGCCCTTTACCTCTCAACTTTAACTTTCTTTTGCTAAGAGAGGAGAAAGGATGTTACATTACTGCATTCAGTAATATTTGTAGTGCAGCATTGGGTGGCTCCCACCGGTTCCAAAAGTAGAATGCAAGCTTGCATGAGTTCTGTATGATTTTCAGTTTATTAAAACAGTGGAAACATGGGCCATAAACATTAGATGAAAGTATGTAGATTGTTGGTAGGTAAGAAATTTCAGCTTGTGATACTTTCTACTTTCAAATAAATGTTCTGGAATTTATTTGTTTTATATAAATTTTTAAAGTTAAGAGGTCTGGTATAGTGGAGTATTCTTTATAATGACAGCAAAAACTTTATGCATGGATTTCTTTTTTTAATGTTTGCTGTTAGTTAGCCTTCAGTGCTCTGTCCTCAGCTCCTTTGTTACCCAGCACATTGTGTGACACTGTGGGAAACAGGTACATGAAAATGGCCCCCATGTCCTGAATGTCTCCCACTGGCAAACCAGTAATTAATCAAGTATCTTCATGTACAGTTTCCAGACTGATTGGTTTATTTTGAAACTATTTGACATCAAAGAAAACTGTATGAGCCAGCAAGAATATACAGCTGGTTAATGAGGCAGTGGCACAGGCAAAAAGAGTTTCTGATGGGGAACCTCAGTCAAACCTAATGTAATTGTCACTGGTTCTGATGTGGACAGGAAAAAAAACAAGCAAAAAGGAAACCCACCCATTGTTTCTGCAAAGCCTCTCCTCCCACCACAGTTTGTGCTGGGTGGCCTTGACAAGGCAGTGGGTGGTGCAGGAGGTTGGGTGCATGGCAGTATTTTTGGGTTGTTCTCTTTGCAGCTTTAGTAGCTGTATCACAGAAAAAATGTGTTATGGTATGTGTACTCACACACTTGAGATTTCAGTAAAGGAGAGGCAGTAACACCAGTGAAGTGGCTTCATAGAACGATGAACGGTTTGGTTGGAAGAGACCGTAAAGATCATCTTGTTCCAACCCCCCTGCCATGTAGTGGAATCTTCCAGTACATCAGGTTGCTCAAAATCCCATCCAACTTAGCTGTAAACACTTCCAGGGATAGGGCATCTACAACTTCTGTTTCAACCCTTTTTTTCCCCAATAATTTTAATTTTAATTTTGCCTTCCTTCGTGACCACCTAGTATTTGTCTTATGTAAGATGATGCATTTTTGAAGCAGTCATGCAATGACTTTATTTGTGTACTTTATTTGGTGCCTTTTTCAGCACAGGAGCAGCAGCTGTGATCATATACCTGATGTCTTTGTTGCTTTGATAGTTATTCTGTTGTTGTTAGATGTGTGTTCTTGGGCTTGCCTGGCATGTACACTTTTTATCACTGACATGGCTGACAGTACAGAGTGTTTGGTTAAAGACATCTTCTCTCTAACCAGGAAAAAGGGCATTCCTAGAGCACTGTTTTGTGCCACAGACTTAGCCGGATGTAAATACACTCTGCTCTGGGTGCCTGGTTGCAGAGAAGGGTTGCTGTTACTCTGACTGAACATCTTGGTTCCAACTTGTTCACACTAGGACTCCATATCTTTTATCTCCAGGTGTAAGGCCACCTGATTTGGTTGCACTTGGGTCATTACATTGCACGTTAGCCCATTTATAAAGCACAGGGGTCAGGTTGGTGGAGTAGGACAGGGCTGAACACCCAGTGCCTGCACTGTACATGTTGGGGTAGGAGGGTGCATCAGACTGGTGCTGAAATCTTGTGAACTGAATACACACGAAGTATCTTAATGCACTGCAATTTATATGCTTATTTATCTCCTTCCCTTTCTCTTTCACCTCAGGAGTATTTTTACCACTTTATAGTTGCAACCACCTTTAAAAATGGCTATGGGGGGATGATCTAAATGTCACTAAACTACCTTTTTTTTTAATAGTACCTGTGGCAAGAGACCACTAGCAATAAGAAAGCAAAGCAGTTTAACCCTAGTGATTTAAATGTCACTTCTGTTTGTTTCTGCCGGTGTGTAGGAAACATCTGTTGCTGTTGCTTACAGCTGGATGACATGGCAGAGGGCAGCAGTCACCTGCCTGTGTGTCTCTAAAGTCCCAGTGTGGCTCAGCTGTGCAGAACAGCCCCGGTTTCGTTCTGCTGTTTCGGTCTGTGCGTGTGGTCTGTGAGGAGCTGCCCAGAGCGGGATGAGGCAGCACGGGGACAGATGGCCCATGAGCTCGTGTTTGCTGTGAATAGAGGTGCTCTTGACCCCTGTGCTTGGAGGGATGGGGATGGTTTGTGACACCCACCTCGCCATCTGTCATACCTTGGGGGAGTCACGAGCCAGTAATGTGACAGGAATCCAGGGGCTATGGGAATCAACCTGATTTTCTGATTTTGTGACATCAAGCCAAACGGGTAACGATGATACTTACAGTTTGTGCAGAGCTGGATAAATTTTTAACCCAAAGCTAAAATAAGGACTGTGGGTGGAAAGGGAAAGGAACTGTGGGAAGAGAAGATAATTATAGCCACTTTCTGTACCTAAAAAGACTGTTAATGTACCTCCTTAGGAGTGTAGGATGAAGAAACAGCAGGAATATCTATGGTATGTCTGTATTTACTGAAGAGGGCTTCGGAAAGAAAAATAGCACAATTCTGTGGTACTTTTGTAACTCACCTTTTACATATTGATATGGTTACTTTTAAAAATTGTGATCTTTTTTAGCAAGAGGGATGAGTAGCCAGTGAGGTTTTCTGTATTTATTTCCTATGTTTCTTCAATAAGCTTTTTTTTTCTATATTGGAAATACTGGAATCTGGAAAGAAAAGCTAGGTATGGCTTGCATAAATCTCGTCATAAAAGAAAGACTCTAATATTACAGAACTGCAACTTGGAATTGTGTAGTATTTGAGGCTGGAAGGCACCTCTGAACATCTGATCCAGCTACCCCACTGTCTTAACCCAGACAGTGTCAGCTGGAGCAGTTTGCTCAGGGCTGTGTCTGGTGAGGTTTGAGGGATGGAGGCTCCACACTTCACTGAGCAGCCTGTTTCAGGGGGTCCTTGTTCAAGGTTTAAGTAGAATTTCTTGTATTTCACTGCGTGCCTCTGGTCCTGTTACTGACACCTCTGAGAAGTTTCTGGCTCTTGTCTTTGCTCCCTCCCATCAGCAACTTACACACATTGATAAGATCCCAGCGAGCCTTCTTGGGAAGCAGCCGAGGTCTTTAGGCTGTGTGTGCTCAGTGTAATGTCAGGTCTGATCACATCAGTACCACTCGTAGTAACTTACCTACAAGCTGGGAGAGTACATGTTAAGGCAGCACTTCTGAGTTTAAAGAATGCATATGAGATTTCTGGTGAGTTATTCATAGTGCCTTCATATGAAAATAATTAGTGAACCATATCCTTAATTTGCAAATGTTGCAGTGTGGCATGTTGTTTGACAGCATTTAGAGGCTACAAGATGAGCAGGTTGTCCCACCCATGCTCCTTTTGTTCTTCTCAAAAGCTACTTCTGATTCTACTAAATCACTGAAGAATTTGAAGTTCCTTATGTCAAATCTTTCATCTGTATCTCTTCCTGCATTTGAACGCCCTGTAATTCACAGGCCTGCACTCAGTATTTGGGAAGCGATCAGTGCTGTTCCTGAGATTTGCTTCTGGTGTTTGTTATTTTGGTTTCTTTCCCGATTTAGAGCTATCAAAGTTTTGTAGCAGTGATGCCTTTTAGTAACAGAAGTGCTGTAGAGCTGTTTGATAGACCAGGTAGTTAGATTTTGGGATAGCTGAGTGTAAACACAACCATGTTTTGGAATCATGAAAACTTGATTCCATGTGGCATTGTGTAAACTTCAGCAATTATCTCAAGTAAAATAAAATGATCTTCTAAAGAAGAGTCTGTTTTCCCTGTAGCATCCTTGTTTACCAGACTGGCAGTGTAAGTGGTTAATATTTAGAGATGGCAGTGAAGGATTCTGCATAGTAAAATTAAGACACTTCAGGACATTATCACTAAAGGGTTAAAAAAAGGAATTTCACCAGTTAGCTGGGGTAACTGTATTCCAAAGGTTTGAGTCCTGTTTAATTGTTAATCCTTCTGTTTTTAATGTTCAAATGCATTTCTCACTACTCTGATAGATGGTTAGATGTTTTTATCACCTGTCTTTTCTCTTGTTTTAGCCTCAAGGAATAGGCTCACCTAGTGTCTACCATGCCGTTATTGTAATCTTCTTGGAGTTTTTTGCTTGGGGACTCCTGACAGCTCCCACTCTGGTGGTAAGTGATTCTCTGGAGCTTTTTCTCGCTGTACAGGACATGGGGCAATTACTGCAAAGGCACTTGGCATCTTCTGAATTAAGTGAAAATTACATATCATTGACCTGCTCTGTTGTGGAAGTAAAAAGTTCTGTATTTTTAGATGGTATCAAAAATTTCAAATTCTTTCATTAAAGCAGAGTAATGGTGTAGCATAGCTGTTTACGTGCAAGTCTGCTAACACTCAAGCTTACATGTAAGTATTTTCTGATTGAAATCAATAAGACAGCAATGCAATTATCTTTCCTTTCAAATTGCCACAAGAAGTTGGCACATTACAAATATAAAGACAAAAATACTTCAAATTTGGTAACATTATGCAAGCATGTGTATGTGTGTAGGTAGGGAGATCTTTGCTGACCTGGCTGTGTTTTAAACAGAAGCTTCAGAGCACAGACCCTGTTACACCAGTCAGAGCTTCCCTGTGATTAGTGAGACAGTCATACCAACGTGTTTGTACCAAATTGTTTTGTCATGTAGTTGGTTGCTTTTAATTTGGATTTAATCTGTGTGTGACACATGCTGACAAATTAAAAGGAATGAAGGCTTAAAAATCTTCAGGCAGGCTCCACCTAAAATGCAGTCTTGGTGCAGCTCTGAAAGCTGATGTTAACCATGAACAGTGTCCTGGGTATAGACGGCACATTGGTTACTGAAGGGAGTCCCTCTCACTGACACCAGTCACACTGAGAGACCTGCATTTCTGGGCTCTCCTCACCGAGCTGGGAGGCACTTCAGAATGTGAGGTGATGTCTCCTCCCTCTCTCCCCAGTTCCCAACAGATGGCACAGTAACATGTGGAAAGTCTGGTCTGAGATGATTTTCTAAGTTCTCTGTGGTCTATTTAGATTTCAGACATTGAAGTCCCAAATTACCTTCCATGCAAATTAGAGATGAAATACATTATTTGTGGTTTGTCTTTTTCTTCCTCTGTATTCTGTGAAAATAAAAAAGTACTGTGCATCATAAAGTTGGATGTATCATGAGCAATATTTGTAGCTACTATTGTGTAAATGACAAGTGTTCATATTTCTTCTCCAGGTTTTGCATGAAACCTTCCCAAAACATACATTTCTAATGAATGGTCTAATTCAAGGAGTAAAGGTAAGCTGACAGAAGTTAATCACAAGTACAGTTTAAAGTGAATGGTGGGAGGAATATAGAAATGAATGCCAATTGGGTGAAACATTCAAGAGGTTTTTCAATATGGCTTTTGCAGTATAACTAAAACAGGGGAGTAAATTACTTGTAAAAAGGCAAATATGTGCGTCACTTCACTTCTAGTAAGGTATTGCTTGGTCTGTATCTACTGTTTGGGTTCAGCAAATAAAAAAGGTAGTGGACTAATCCCAGATGATGCATATGGTGGTAAAAGTTGATAATTTCTTACTTGGAGCTTGTTGCTCCAGTAAGGTATTTTCAATTACTTAGGTTTATGTGAATTCTAAATAGGTAAGATTATAAAACACAGTTATTAAAACTGCTAGTATGACTGGACGATCTGTGTTTTGAATTTTGTGTAGTTCTGGGGTAACAGATCTCAAATTTTATGTAACCAGACATGGGATAGAAGATCAGGGATGCTTGGTCACACTGCCTTTGATGCATTGCACTGTACTCATTGACTTGAATCAAAATAGAGCCCAGGCTGCTCTCAGATGTGGTGTGGTCAGCTATCACTATTCTAACCACTCAGTTCTAACTTAAAATGTTTTGTTCATTTAGGGCTTATTGTCGTTTCTCAGTGCCCCACTCATAGGTGCCCTGTCTGATGTGTGGGGACGAAAGTCCTTCCTGCTGCTAACAGTGTTTTTCACCTGTGCACCAATACCACTAATGAAGATCAGCCCATGGTTAGTAAATTCTTTCACAGTAGGTTGGCTCTTTCTTGTTAAGGTTGCATCTAATGCATATGTTTGTAGCATTGTCGATAAATGTTATTTATGGTTCATGGGAGGTTGAGGCTTTTGTATTACTTCCATGCAAAGTTGGGGGAACAGTAAAACTGAAGCAGCTGCCATGAGGCCAAACACCTTGGTAAGAATTTTAGCAGCTGCTGGCTTTGATCTGTGTGCTGTAAGCCCTAGTCCTGCTCCAGCACATGTGCAAACACTGGGAGAACGCTCTCCAGTAAACTGGGCAGGTCTGTAGTGTGGTCACAGTACTCAAATAATAACCGGCTGTGTGGAAATTAGAACCTGACCTAATGTGGGTGTGAAGTAACCATTTGTGACATAAAATGTTGCTGCAGTTTTACACTTTTATTTCTCAAATTCTAAAATCCACCACCTTTCATGCTGTGTGCAAGTTAGTAACCTCCTAACTGGCTGGAACCTCCCCCAGGCGGGCATGAACTGAGGATGTGGCAGCAGCAGCACAGCCTGCACTGACGTGGGGCAGCACCAGCTGTTCAGGGAGCTCTGTCAGCCTTTCCCACTTTCTCCCTGGTCACACAGGTTGTTCATCCCTCTTTGGAAGAAGCTTGTTTCTAAGTGTAGATTAAGGTTTCAAATGCCAAGTGCTAGTGTCTGTAGCATAAAGATATGGCTAATGTTGAGGCCTTTCCATGACCAGATTCTCAAAATACTGAAGTTCCTAATTCATTTTGTGTCATAGATCAGTTGAATTTGTTAGTTGAACACCTCATTTCCCAGTAGTACTTAATCACAGCAGCACTTTGTAGGTGTTATAAAAGCACTCTGTTTGTACTCGGTACACTGAGGAGTTACACAACTCTGTCGAGACACATTCACATTAGCTTTATCCAAGATTATCTCAATAAATTGTCAGGATAAGTTGGACAGGGTGATTTACTGTTGAACTGCACTTGGATTGAATAGACTTTCTGTTTCTATTTAGCTGTTCTAATTTTTTTATCATGTTTTAGGTGGTATTTTGCTGTTATCTCCGTGTCTGGAGTTTTTGCAGTGACATTTTCTGTAGTTTTTGCATATGTAGCAGACATAACCCAAGAACATGAGAGAAGCATGGCCTATGGTTTGGTAGGTATTATTTTGGCTCTTTTCCTGTGTTATGCAGTACTAAACCCTTCAGTCTGTAGTGCTTTACAAAGCTGCCTGTTTGTTTCTTCTGTGGCAAGTTGGTTTTAGTTTGGAGTCAGGTTTTTCCATTTAATTGTTCCTGTCATCCAGTCTTGTATATTTGGAATATTTTGCTTCTAAATTAAAATACAGCTCATTTCTTCCCAGAGATATCGGCAGACTCCAGAGTTAATTAAACCCAGTTATGTCAGTACATGCAAGAGTGCTGTGAGCCTCACATTGCTGTCCAGTTATCAGAAAAGGGTTTTCTTGAAAAACTGTGATTTTCTGAAACACAGAGCTGCTACCACATAGGCACAGTAAAAAGGCTACTTTTAATTGCTGCCTGATTAAAATGATCAGGCTTCTGAGGAGGTGTGGGTAATAACACTGCTGACTTGTGTCACTGAAAGTCTTACCAGCTGTGCTTTGTTCCAGGTTTCAGCAACTTTTGCAGCAAGTTTAGTCACCAGCCCTGCTATCGGTGCCTACCTTGGTCGAGTGTACGGAGACAGCCTGGTTGTGGTCCTGGCTACAGCAATAGCCTTGTTGGACATTTGTTTCATCCTTGTTGCTGTACCAGAATCGCTGCCAGAGAAGATGAGGCCAGCATCCTGGGGAGCACCCATTTCGTGGGAGCAGGCTGACCCTTTTGCAGTAAGCTACTTAAATAGGGAATATTTTGTTATTTGTAGATGTTGAGCTTCAGAGACAGGGAAGAGGCTGAATTTACTGTGTTTCAAACCTAAAAACAAAGCCTTTCTTTTTTAAATTTGACGTTGTTTTACTGTTAATACTTTTGCCAGCAATCTTGCTAAACGTGCAGGGAATGCTCTGGTGGTACCAAATAACAGCTTCATTGTCGGGCTTTTCAGATCCCAGCTAGGGACGATTTCTGAAAAAGGAGATGGAATGTTTTGTAATGTTTTATACTTTTTCCTTCTCCACAGTCACTGAAGAAAGTTGGCCAGGACTCCATTGTGCTGCTAATCTGCATAACAGTCTTTCTTTCCTACCTCCCAGAGGCAGGTCAATATTCCAGCTTCTTCCTATACCTCAGACAGGTAATGTAACATTTTGGTATGGATTTGAACAAAAGTAAATACACAGGATTTAGGAAAGTTTTCAGAATTGCTGAGTTAGTATGGAAGGTGTAGATAACTAGTATAATTTAAAAGTTTCCAGCAGCTGATTTAAGTCCTCTTGCTGTTCTGTTTTTCTCTCTTTAAAGAAAGACATGAACTATAAAACAATTTATTGTATTTTGTAGTTATTTGCATTATTCTTGGACTACAAGGTTCAGTGTGTTAAAACTGGTTTTATTTTTTGAGAGAACTGTTTAAATTTATGCTCCTTTATTTTTGTCTACTTGCTCTATTTAATAAAAAAATTCCAAACCCCATGACTTAGATTTTCTAAGTTAAGGAGGAGCTGAGTAATACTGGTCTTCTACTGTTGTGTGTTTCCTCACTGTGTTTGTGACATCCTGATACATGGTTTATGGTTAATAATCAAATTGCCTTTTTTTAATATAGATAATGGGATTTTCATCTGAAAGTGTTGCAGCGTTTATAGCAGTCCTTGGGATTCTTTCCATTATTGCACAGGTCAGTTATTGCTCTGTGTGTCATTGATCTGCTAAGTTCAAAAGAATGAAGGACTGTGAAGAACTTTGAAAACACTGTGGTTCCATAACTGTCACGCACCTTTTCTATTGCTGTTTTTTTCCAAACTCTAACTATCGATTAACACTCTATAACAGATCAAAAAGTACTTGACAACCAGGGTTTGGCTCATTAATATCTGATATGTGTTGTGTTGGGAAAACTAAATCTTTTGTGCATCAAAGAAGGGGTGATGGTTTGGTTATATTACTTGCTAAATAATTGCTATTTTTTGGGTAGAGGCAACTACTGCTTCTGGAGAATTTTACTTTAAAACATTTATTTGCATATATTTGTCATTGAGAATAAAATGTTTTCAGGGGTTTTGTTGCGTTTTTAATTAATTAACTCATCAACTCATCTGTGTTTAACATTTAGAATGTTATTTTTCTGATTTTATTTTTTTCACTTTTTCCCCTGTTAGACAATAGTTTTGAGCTTACTTATGCGGTCCATTGGAAATAAAAACACCATCCTACTGGGCCTAGGATTTCAAATACTGCAGCTTGCGTGGTACGGCTTTGGATCAGAACCATGGTAAGTACATTGCATCTCAGTCTCTGAATGGTGCAGTATTTGCATTTTACCCGTTATCCAAGGGAGACAGCCACGTGTGTGTGAGGTATATCCAGCATTTCTGTGCTCCCAGCACAGAGCTCCAGCCCCGCCAGGCAGTGATCCCAGTGTGTGTTTTGCAGGATGATGTGGGCAGCCGGTGCCGTGGCAGCCATGTCCAGCATTACTTTCCCAGCTGTCAGTGCCCTCGTTTCACGGACTGCTGATGCCGACCAGCAGGGTAGGTTTTGTCCTGGATCTTGGAATTCTAGTCACAGAATACTGTGCGGACAGACACGCTGGGGTCTCGTCATGCTGCTCGTTGGGCAGCCTCAGCTGGCAGACCAGCCCAGACTCCTGAGCACAAGGCACCACGTGTTAAATCCACCTGGCTTGGAGGTGCAGAGTGTGTGTATCACGTACTTGTGGCACAGAGGGAAAACCTTCATCGGGTCCCAGCAGTAGCAAAATATTCAGCAGACTTAATGCACTGTTCCTTTTCCTCACTGTTGCATGCAGTGCTTTCTCTCCCCTGTGACAGCAGGGATATTGCCTATCTCCTGGCCTCTGAATGAGCTCAGCATGGCAAGTACTGCTGTGTGCTAGAGGCAGATGGAAAAACCACTTGAGTGTACCATAATGACAAGCTTTTTGCACCCCTTGTTTATTGCTACACATAGTGCAACAGCATTTAGAGCTTTCCTGCTTGCATCAGTTTGAAGGTGAAGTGAATAAAGTCTTACTGATTCATCAGAAATTGTTAATTATATATGTATAAATACAGGTAAATGAGAACAGGGTATTCTGCTTTTCCCAGGTGTTGTTCAAGGGATGATAACAGGCATTCGAGGACTGTGTAATGGTTTGGGACCAGCACTTTATGGTTTTATATTCTATATATTTCACGTTGAATTGAATGAACTGCCCATGCCTGAATCACCATCAGGAGGTAGTGTGGTTGCACAATACCATTTACAACAGGTATGTTTCTTTTTTTACTTACTGCTTCCAAAAAAAAGGAAGGGATCATGTGCCCATCAGTTCTTGAGTTTGATGCTGTGTGACGTTTAGTTACACTTAACTGTAAGAGAAGGGTGTAGAAAGACGTTCTCGAGTCCATCTTGGGCAGGGTTGTTGGTCTGTTTGTTTAACAGATGTATTGGTTTAGTTTAATTTTCCAGTAGATACAGCTGATAGTCATAGACAGCTGTGACCCTTGTGAGCAGAATACCTAGAGGGAAGGATGGACTGATACCAACAGTGTACCACTGGTGCATGTTTTGGTTTTGTTGTCCTTTAACCAAGCTCTCTATTTTTTTTTTTAGTTTCTAATAGATACTAATTTGTTTAGGAAACTCAGCAGGAAGAACTTGCCCTAGCAAAGGACGTTGGCAGGCATTAATAAGAATCATGTGCTCCCATGTCCTAAATCTTAGGATGTAACATTGTTTCCACATTTTTTGTAAAAGACTCCACTGTACTGACTAGTGTATCCAGAAACAACTCTTCCCACTCCAGAAATTGGGATAATTAGCAATTGTAGTCTGTTAACGTGCGTTTAAGGGCTCATTAACATGTTGTGGTGTTAATGTTGTTTTCAGAATTCCATCATTCCTGGACCCCCATTCTTATTTGGAGCGTGCTCTGTGCTGTTGGCACTACTTGTTGCCTTGTTTATTCCTGAACACACAAACCTAAACCTCCGATCCAGCAACTGGAAGAAACACTGTGGCAGCCATGGCCATCCCCACAGCCCACAAGCTCCTGGTGAAGCTAAAGAACCATTACTGCAAGATACAAATGTATGACAAAAATCCAGGAAGACCTTTTGGACTCTTTTCATCAGCAGTTTGGGATACACATTCCAATTCCATCAAAATGTAATTTCTTAAGGTAATCTTAAGAAGTATCTTTCTGCATGAAATCTGTAGGAATTAAAACAGGAGCTTTCTCCAAAGATGTTGCCATTGAACTAAAAACTTACTTGCTTTTATAAACAAACTGTTACATACTCGTCTCTTGCCATGAAATACTGTTACTGCTAAACTTAACTTTACATTCTAGTTCAGAGACAAAAAGTAGAGTCCAGGCATGAGCATGTGTCCTTCTGTTTCCTTACGGTGGTGAGCTTTAATTCTAGTCACGCTACGTCTCAATGAGACATACTGGCATCTGTGTGGACCCATTCGTTTTAAAATCTTGGGTCAGTTGATTCAAAGCCTTAATGTAAATGTACTCAAGTAGGAAGAAGGTAAATTGGTATCATTTCTTTTTAAAGTCACATGGCAGGTTTTTTTAAGTTTGTACTAATACAAAAATCACATGAGCACGCTTGCTGAACAGTAAAAGTTATTTTTTATGTAAGTGCATTTACTCTTTCTATTTTTGAATAAACGGTAGTGTCAAACACTTGTTTAAATAGTAAGTGGGTGTTTTGAGCCTACAAATTTTAATATTGGCTCTAAAACTCTACTTTCCTACGCACCGTTTATTATACCACTATATTTCTGATGTTTGCGTAATCATAAGGACCTCAAAACTTGAAAACACAGACTGAACTATAAGCTGATAGCCTTGAATCTGTCCGTGTGCTATATAGTGGCCTTTGAGGACTGTCACAATAACCCTTTTGCATTACAGAGCTAAAGTTTTAGTCCTAAATTTTCAGGACCCTTAGTACAGAAGAGAGCTTTATATACAATTACTGATGTGAATTTCTCTAAAAGTGTATATTTTTGTGTCCAGTTGTATTATTTAAGTGTTCCTTTGTATAAATTTGTGTATAAAGTATTGTATAGGTTTAAAATGTTTTCATCTTGTGGTTATTGCTTAATGCTTTTTTACCTTTGAACATTCACCATGGTTGACCAAGAGCAGGAAAAAAATATGTAAATATACTGTTAATAAAGTTGAATATTTTAATGAATTTTTAAATAATTGTTAACGTCTCTTAAAACCTTAATTGAAGTGCTGTAGTGCATGTGTGTTACACTTCAGGAGATGAGCAAAGTCAGCTGGAGTTCAGGTGCAGCAGGTTTTATGTGTCACATAAAGCAGCCTTGGAATTATCCCTGCTGTCCAGCAGCACAGGCTGGCTGCAGCTAGCTCCTTGTTTCCTGGGGGATCGAAGGCAACAGGATGGCCATAGATCCAGGCTCCAAGAAACAGGTCAGTTAGTTACACACAGCCACCCTTTCCTGTGCTGCAGGGATCAGTCGGCCCTGGCCCACTATGCTTTTATTTTGTATTTGCTGTGAAGAGGCCTGGGAGATTGGAAAGCTGCCACCCTTTGATTGATAGCAGCTCATCTGTAGGTGGAGACAAACAGCAAATTCAGTCACTTACACCAACTGACCCTTAGAAATGGGGCTGTAAGCACAGGGTGGCTGCTGGGGGGGAATTTGTACAGGGGGCAGGGAAAGGAAAGTGCAGAACAAGGGAGAAATAAATAGTGCTGTTCTGGCACCTGCCTCATCTGGGAATTTCGGTACAATGGAGATGTTGGTTTAGTACTCTTAAAACATTACTAATGGGAGCTTTTGATAAAAAACATTTAATATTTCCATTGAAACTTACACATGACAAAACTAGTGAATATACATTAACGTGGTGCTGATTTATAAACAAATGTACACATTTCACACAGCAAAACAAACTACTTAAATGTACAATCCTCAGGCTGCACTTTAACAACTAAGATAAAAAGTATGGAATATCTGTAACAGAAGTATGGAAATAATCATTTTAAGTGTACTGTGCCTGTTAGGACGACATGCCTACTGGTTCTGTAGGGGGACACCAAATAAAAGATGGCACAAAAGGGGTTGTTACATGATTCAGGCATTTGAACCCAGACAGCAGAGCAAGCTGAATAGACTTAGAGTATCTTAAATTCCTGTATAGTCTCACAGCTGTAAAGTACGATTTGTAAAAATAAAGTATCTTTTAGATGTTGTGATACTTGTCAATAGTTACCTATTCAGATACTTCACTTTATAATGTTTTATGCACAGTGGTCTGGGGAATGTAATTCTGAGAGATTAACTAAAAAGTTGGGGAACCAAGAGTGAGACATTTTAAGTTTAATTTTATACCATCAGTAAAATAATTTAGCATCTTTAATATTAGATTTGTATGCAATTCAAATAAGCTGGTTCAAAAGTTAAGCAAGTGTTTAAGACTAAAATGTAAGGGAGGATTAGTGAGGCACTTGTACTAAGTTATGAGCTTGGCCATTACTAAAACTGGCAGCACAGCCCTGTTCTCCAGTGCTTTCCATTTGCCTCATCCTTTCTCTGAAAGGAGTCAAAAAATAGAAACTCACAGATATATGTTCTCACTCAGGGAATGAACATTTCACCTGTTATAAAAAAGAGCACTTTGGTGGGGTTTTAGGACCATTACAGGGTCAACAATATACTAAGAGAAAATTCTGCACAGCCCCACTAACTTACTGTCAGTGTTGGTCCCACTAAGGCTGCTTAAAGCTTTATCTTCTCAGGCTCACATACCCTGAAACATCACCCCAGTCAGTCAAGACACCTTTCTCAAAGAAAACTGTCTTATAAAATTATGTCAGTTCACAGCAATACTCTACTAACACACTATTACAGGACATTCAAAACTTCCCCCAAATGGTTAAGAGATGACTCTCATTGTCAGAACCCTGTCTGTTATCCAGGAAAATAAGCCGAGGCCGGTGTTCCTGCAGCTTTGGGCAACGGCTGGGCTTTGGCTGGCAGGTATGGTCTCAGGTACTCTGTGGAACAGCACAAACACTTCATAGAACCACGTCTGTCACTGCCCCTCAAGTACATTTCAAATAAGGTCTTGTTCTACTATTTCATACATACCCGAGTTAAGCGTGTTCTGACTAAGCCCTCGTAATGGAATGCTGTCATCTTTTCTCTTGAGATACTTGGATTCCAGCCCCAAATGATCACCACTAGAAATAAAAAGGCTAATTAAAATTTAAAGCAAATGCAGTTTGCTATCAGTGCATTACAACAAGTGTGGCTACAGACTCAAACACTTAAAGTGAAACTACTGTGTTTCTAACAACTTTATTTACCATTTAAACTATTGCTGAGTAGGTTAAGAACAGCCTATATATATTACATATATAATATATATTATAGTAATAAAAACTATATATTTCATATAGCTACATTCATACATAATAAATATATATAACAATATATATATATAAACAAATATATAAACAATAATATTATTGTTTATATAATAAATATAAAGATAATAATAAAAAATACTAAAAATGCAGTAGATGACACTTACTTCTCCTTATTTGCTGGATGACTGGTTGCATTCAGTGTCTGAGCATCTGAACATCGATTCAATTTAGAAAGCTGTGTGTTAAACTGAACCTGCAGAGACCAAGAGAGCTGCAGGTTAAAGAGCTCCTCTCCAGATCTGACAGCCCCCACCAGTGAGTGCATTCAGAGAGCAAACTGTCCAGGGATTAGTGATCCTACACCTCACACAGCACTGCCGTGCAGCACAGCCTGGGAGAATAAGCACCCTAAGGACAAGCATTAGCCATGGGTGATAATGCCCAAGACAAGGAGCTTGAGAGTATATACAGCAAATACTTCATGTATTTGGAGAAACAGTCACAACATTATGCTTTGGTACTTTATGCTGTCACATTCTTATCACACAAAAAAGTCAAAGTGCCTGCCTTTGGTACTGGACATGGTGAACTGGTGTTTTTGCTGTGTGTTGGGTCCAGGAAGTTCTGGAAGGCATACAGAGGAGAAATGGGATGACTGATTGCTGAGCTGGGAAAGGATGGTCTGTCAGGCTGTAAGACAAATAGAATACATTCATAAAGGAGAAACACAATCCTTAAAGTAATTGTTTATAGAGATTCAAAATTCCAAAATTAACCAACCACCACAATTACAAAGCCAACACTTGTGAGTCTTCCTGATGGGAAGAAAACATCACTTCTCCAAGATTCACATGCTTAAGCAAAACTTGCAACTTTAAAAAGATGAGTTGAGCACTCTTAGCCAGTAAAAAAACTACACAGCCCATAACTGATTGTGTTGGGTGTACCCAGCTATAAATCAAGAGACCTCTCTGTGTGAACGTGCCCTTCCATTACTGAACAAGCAGCTCATCAATTACTAGGTACAGATCTCTGCTGTCACAACACAGAGGAAGAACCACTAAGTTGTGGTATTTAACAATGACTGCAGGTAATGTTTCTTACCCCTTATTTTCTTGTTTTTAAGTATCACTAGTAAAAGTATTCAAACAGTACACTTGTTTTTCAATCTATACAAAGATAATTAGTAATCTAACCTCACAACATAAAAATGCCTCTTTTTTCCCCTTCACCTTGCACTTCATCTTTTCCAAGCCAATTCTGCATTGGCTTGTGTATTTTATGTATGAGCTTAGAAAAATCTCACCTATGAGGCCCAAGACATCAAGTAGCACCCAACAGGATATTATGTTGTTAAAAAAAAAAAAAAAAAAAAAAAAAAACAAAACCACAAACCATACCCACCCAAAACTTTAAGGCCCAAAGATGATGAAAGCACTTTTTTTTTTAAACTCTTTTAAGGCCACACATTTCAGAAGTAATGACCACATCCCAACCCTGTTATTTATAGCTCTGTCTTACCATGCCATGAGGTGAACAGGCAGCCCTACCACCGCCGTGTGTGCTGGCAGAAGTGTCCAGCCTCTTCGCCATCTGAACTTCACTGAGCTGTCTGTTCAGCCAGCTGATCACTGCAGGAGGAAAAAAAGCTCTAATTCATTTCCTACCTCTTACAAGCTGTTTGAAATGGCAAGTAGCCCTTCCTCAAAAAAAGTGGCAGCTCGATGGGCTATTTTTCCTCCTTAAGCTGAGGCATCACTAGGAGTCCCAGAGCCATGAAAAGCCCATTTGTTGAAGTTTCCTCTACCCCTCCAAGCCTGAGCACTGCACCCCACAGCCCCAAGCACCAGCTCCAAGGGAAGCCTTCTCTACACACCCACAACAGCCAGAAGTTGTTTTCCAAACGTGACAGCAACTGCAGCTCTTCACAAAAACCCCAATATAGCTGCTTCCATTAATTTTCAGTAGCATTTCAGTCATTTTTACAGGAGAAATGAAACTGTATAAACCTACCATTTTCATTGGTTTTCAGTAGCTGCTTACTTTCTTCTAGTTTTTGCATTGTACTTTCTAGTTGTTCTTGTAGCTTGCAAACCTGTAATAGTCCCATAATAATTATAACACCATCAGGAGCTACTACTAACTACAAACAACAACAAAAATAAGCATCTATGAAGTTGTTCTAAAAGAAGTTTGAACTCAGTTTTTTACAAAAGCAATATGGCAATTCTTTTAAAGTAAGCCCCTCCCTACTACTTTTAGCCAAGGTTTCAGCAAGATTACAGCCAGAATCCTTTCTGACCTTTATTTTTCTATTATTAAATAATGCAAAGACTCTAAACAGGGGAACACACGTAATGGAAGGAAAAGGTTCACTCTGTTCCTGTTCTTGCTTCCTTCACCAACCCTACATGAATGTGTCTTTTAAGGATGTTGATTTATCCATTATATTGCTTTGTATTCTTAATACAATTTAGTTTTCTTCCATATGAATGGATCTTACAAATCAGTTTAACATTAAAAAAACTGAAAGTTGATTACACATTTAAGTATATTACACATATGGAAATCAACATAGTTGTTTACATATAAGTATATTCTATTCCACAGAAAGATTTAAGACCTTACATAAATTAAAACACACAGAAACCAACACAGTACATACAATAGGATTTGTTAATTTATCACAATACCTCCTGCTCCTTCGCTCGAAGAGATTGTCCCATCTCCTGCAATTCCCTCTGCTCTTTTTGAAGTCTCTCTTCTTTTTCTCCCAATAGTTTTTCCTGTTGAATTGTTACTGTGTTTTTCAATTTTAATTTACTCATCAGAGTTTTCAAATCTCCTTGTAACTTCTTGATAATTTCATTAGCCTATTAAAAAAACCCCAAGACATTATCAAAATAAACACCTAAAAATAAGGAAGATGTTTCACAAGGAACTGTCATGGTTGAACAAACCTTAAGGAGTTCAGCTGACAGCGACTTAATTGTTGTCTCTAGTTTTTCAATATGCCTCTGTTTTTCCTCTGTACTCTCTTCCAGTATCACCTTAAAAAAATATTACAAAATATAATAACACTGTGATAGACATCACTTATGATTTCAAGTAGAACCTCTATAACTGAGAGCTATCCTTACAAGAAACCAGTCCCTGCTTTTCAGTCAAATTTCACAGGATCTCAATTCTTTTTTTCTTACAAAAAATACCACTAACTGTACTCCAGTACCACAATATTAAAACTGAATCCAGTATACTTTTGATGCCATAATTTAGAACCTTAACTACATCTAAAAGCTGACTTGCTGTATTCAAAAAAACAGTCAGTTGCTACCCTATGGAAGCCACAATTAAGAAGGTTCTAGAGAGTTTACAGAAAATTATTCTGAAGTTTGAAGAACCTTTTGCTCTTGTGTTGCATCTAATACTTCTTTTGTTCTAGTAACCAGCTGATCCTTGTCTTTGATCTCCTGTTCCAGAACAGCCACCCGTGTCTGCAGCTGATTAATGAGTTTCTCTTTTTCATGGCATTCAGCATCCAGAGTCGTGTTCTCCCGACGCAGTGACAGCACCTCCTGCTTTGCTCTCTGACACTCCTAGAATGTTGGGAAGGAATTTAATGTTATTCTTTAGAAAAACCTTAATAGTAATTATTAGTATTTTAAATTAATAGCAATTTAAACAGATATATCTAAATAATAAGCATAATACGGAATGAAGAGGAGATGAACAAACTCAATATGCTGTATCTTCTATTACATGCCCAGGCAGGCAGTGTTAATGCTCTGACACCAGTAAGTTTGGTTTTAGAAATTAAGAAGCCTTACATCTTCTATTCCTGAAAGTTTTGCTTTCAGTTCTCTGACTGTAGAGTCTCCTTTGTATCTTCTCTCTGTTAGGTCTTTATTGATGACCTCGAGTTCTGAGAGTCTGTTCTGCAACTGCTGAATACTTTTCTGATGCAAAGTTTCCAATTCCTTTTTCTGTTGTTCATGTTGTTGTTGGTATTGAGTTTGTGCCTGTGGGAAGCAAAGAAATTAAGCAGTTATTCAATGATTCTGACTATTCACGTGTAAAAATATTGTTAATTCTTTTCCACCATCATACCTGAAGAGCTCTTTCCTTTTCATTTGTCAGCTCCTGTGAGTGTTTGTTGGTTAGAGCTGTAGTGTATGATGTCCATTCATTTTTCAGTTTGTCTAGTTCTCGGCTCTTCTCTGACAAGCTCTGTTTAAGTTTGACAAAGTGTACAGACTTTTAAAAATTTTAGCACTTCAGTCAATACTGAATGATTCTTTACTGTTACTTACTAAAAGGAATTATTAAGAAAAGTCTAAATTTCAGCATCAGATACCAAAATATTTGTGTGTTCTGTAACTAGGAAAAGTAAGGCACTGAGAAGCTGAAGAGCACCTTTGACACTGTGAATAAAGTAATTTAATTTCCAATTGTATTTTCTTCCAACCACTACTTCAGAGTGAAAAACCAGCCTGCTGATGTTCCCTACCCTTGTAACACAGACCACTCTAGTAGGGAGAAAAAAAAAGTCTTCAGCAGCAGCTTTTCCTCTTTTTGATCTGTAATTCTGCATTTCAATTCAGCAAACACATTGCAGTAACTCAAACTGAAATTGTAAACAAATATTCCTCTCCAAAAAAGCTCCATAATAAGAGTTTTAATGGAATTGTTGTTTCATGACAGTCAAAAAAGTCACCTTGCTAATTGTAGAACCTGACCCAAATCATCCTCTTGTAACCCAAAGGTGAAGTGATTACTGTGCTGACTACAAAAAGCAAAAAGGAGTCAAGTAACTTGAAGTCCACGACTTCCATTTTTTTTACCATGGTTTCACAATTTTTCCAAATAAAAGGATTTCCAACCATTCATTGATTATGTAAAGTACATTTATAATTTATCTTCAGACTACCACGTATTTAGTATTAAATTTCTGTGTGTATACACAGACCTCTGTACAAAATAAAGTAAAACTCTGATTTAGTACTGCAAGAACTAAATTTAATCCTTCAGTTGCAGGCTTTAGTCATTCTTTAGAAAAGCTACAGTAGACTGTTTTCTTCTTTTCACTCACTCCCAAGTCAATTATCTTGGCTAGGTAGTGGTTAATCACCCAGCCTACAAAAACATACATTTTCCACAGATCAAAAAAGTGCAACCTACAAAAGCTAAAATTTGACATTACCTGTTGAGTGTAGCTCAGTTGCCTGGTAAGATCCTCTTCAGTTCTTCTAAGCTTTTCTTCCAACATCAATTTGTCCTCCTATGTACAAATTGACATCACATCAAATCCTCAGCTCCCAGAATACAAACAGTATTTAGCTTCCATTTAATCAGCACTGGTTGCCTAAGAAACCGTATACCCACTGTATTTGTGAAAAAAAATCCCCTTATTAAATGTCATATGGAATAAGATATAATTAATAAATTTAAAAGAATGGCATTAGCCCACAATGTAAAAATCCTGAATTAAATTCTTACCAAACTTTTATAATAGTATCTTATCATGAAGACTTGTTTACAAAGGTGTGACGTGAACAAGAAATCAACTGAAATACTTTAAATGTATGTTATGAAAATGGCTTATCAGGTGGCTACAAACATGACAGCACGGTAGGAGAAATACAAATCCCAGGCTGTGAAACTGGAACAGACAACAGCCAAACTGTGAGACCTTTAATTTCTCCTGAAATCAAACCTAGCACACCACTAACTGCATCAACATTCCAATTTTAATTTGCTATTTATAGCTACTAGCCCCTTGCAGTCCATAAGCCTCACAATTACATGGAGAGCTTTCCTACACCCAACTGCAGAGCCAAGAGCACGAGGTTACAGTAAGTTACTCCTGCAGCTGCTCTGTCCATCACCACAGGCTGTGCCACAGGAGACACTGAGGCATCCAGAGGCATCCAACAGCTGCACAGCACATGCACTGCGGGTGGAAAATACCTCACTTTCAGTGCAAGTGACAAGGCTTGGCTGAATACACAGGTCATATTTTCCTTGCCAGAGTGACAGTAACAGTTTAGGTTTCATAACATGCACCCAAGTGGCTGCATGCAATGACACATATGGGCTAAAAGGAAAAATAAACCAATGTGGTACATACTTCTGAAGCATTCAGACTGAAAAAAAATGCTTAAGTACACACAGCATCAAGGCCTAGTTGCAGTTATGACAAACCTTCATTTTACCTTAAGGCATTTCAAACAGTTGGCTAAAAATTTCTTTATTTCTGCATCAGTTCCTGGTAGGAATTTTAGGGAAAGATGGGTAAGATGTTTAAAAGGGTTGGTCTCCACTACATTTAAAGAGACAGCTGTGTGATCTAGAGCAGGTGCTGAAGAAACTAATTGCAGCAAAAACCTAGGGAAAAAACAAAATAATCAAATGTTAAGCACATCTTTTTCTGAAACTACCTTTAGATCCTACAAGCTATTTCCAAATAAAATGTAATTGTTTATGTACATTAAAAGGTTGTCCAGTTTTTGTTTGAGAAAGAACTATACAATTCAATCCCTATGTCACAGTTAATATTAAAAAAAAAAATCAACTAAAATGCTTGCACCCTATAATAAGGAATGTACAAAACTAACCAGTTTGTTTATCTGTAAAATTTTCAGCAGCTCATCTTGGACTTGGTAGTGCAAAACCAAGTAGGGCCTTTGTAACCAAATTCAAGAGGAAAACAGACCCCTAACTTTTAGGTATCCTACAAACTAGTAAAATCCACAGCCCACAAGACATGCTCAGGAAATAGCCTGAGTACTTGGAGTGGAGCTGAGTATAGGGCTTTCCACACTACCCACACAAATAGAAATAACACATCAAAAGGCCACTAAAAGGAAGACTACATCTCAGGTCTCCCCCCTCACATTTTAATACCTGAATACTGAAAGGAAGGAAAATAAATCCTTGTCAGAATGCCTTATAACCTTGCCTTCTGCTGTGAAACAGGATGATTTACACCTCACTCCACCGATTTCAGATCAGCTCTCTAGCATTAAATTATTGAAAGATAAAAAACTGAAACAGAACAAACCCCAAAACAACAGTGCTGCATTCTTGCCCATCTGCCAGCTTGTGAAGCTTGCCAGCTTCAACTCAGATGCAGAGACTGTTACTAGACACCAATTCCACTGCTCAGTCCTCCTGAGAGTTGGGTTTTGTCTGTTACAGCCACTGACTCAAATTTGGGCGTGTCAGGGGCACGTTAAATTATCCTTGTTCTACTGATTCTTCTCTGTCTGAGGGACTGACAAGTATTATAAGAACTCAACACGTACATACAGAGTAACATGGCACACGCTCATAACCTACCTTGGGGTGTCTTTGTTCTGTTCCTGAATGCATTGCTGAAGCAGATCTATAAATTTTTGTGGGAAAGCAGAGAAGTCTACCAAGAGACCTTGTTGGGATTTCAAACTATACAAAGAGATTAGGAAAAAAAATATTAACAATATATAGAAGTGAAATTTATTTCCTATAAAATGTTTTGTTCACACTAGTAGAAAGAACAAATTCCGATCATGTCATTAAAGTTTACTAGCATGTTGTTTTCAAACATAAGAAATGTAACCACATTGTGGATAATAATCCCAGGAGGATATTTTTGATTTCAAGAGTTCTTGCAAATGGGCCGCACTGTTTTTTCACAGAAGTTATTGTAGCACAACAAAATGTGCTCCTTTAAGCAGGCATCTTCCTCACAGCACAGAGGCTGTTGGACAGGGCACGTGCAAGAGGCAAAGGACAGTGAGGGGAGACTCCCCCATCACCAAGACTATCTGCTACTTGTCTATTTGACTGCTCCCCTTCACCACAGACACAGTAAAGTCTGAGACAGAAACCTCCATCACCAAACGCATGAAGCTGTACCTCCGTATAACAAAACACTTCTGCACTTCTGCTTTGCAAACACTATTTTACTTTTGCTTTTTGGTCTGCACACTGACCACACCTCTCTTTTTAAAAACACACACCAAAACACTCCCTCCCCAAAAAAACAAAACAAACAAACAAAAAAAATCAACCAAGCAACCAAAAAAAACCCCAAAACAAAAACAAAACCACACAAACAAATCCAAAGAAAGCAGAAAACTGAAATTTTCATGCTTGATGCCCAAATTTGACGATCAATGATCAAATTCTGAGCAACTAAATGAGACCTGACAGTACAACTGGTATGCAAGGTCTGTGAATCTATGTCCATGCAGACTTATTTCCTGAAGTAGTCAAAAAAAGTAGTTATAAACACAAGATGCAATCAAGCAATATGAACTGTGGCACTGCATCTACGCAGGGAACTTTACATCAGGATCCCACATCCACCTGTATAACCCTGAGCCACTCTCCTGCACTTGGCAGTTTCACCAACTGCTCGAAAAGAGCAATGCTGCCAAAATACTGACCAAACTTCACAAGGGAGAAATGTAAAAACCTAAATTCTAACACAGACCATTCCAAGCTAAAAATATTCCCTCATTCTTTTTTGCCATTTAGAAACATTTCGCAGAGAAAACATTATAATTTCACTTACCTTTGAAAATCTTCCTCAGATATGACAAGGTTATAAAGGAAAAAAGGATCAGTGTCATCAGTCAATCGAACGGCTAAGTCCTGAAAAGATGGACATTTAAATATGATTTAAAATACTATTAACCACCCAGGAGTGTTTAAAAATTTTATACCAATATTGCAAACAGTATTAAATGTTTTAAACAGTATTAAATGTTTAACCAAAAATACAATAGAATTGTGGCAACTAATTCAGAATGTGTAAAACATTAAACACAACTTCAAATATTACAGTGGGAAAACAAGGAAAACTCTTTTTCACAAAAATAAACCAAGTAAAAACCTTCAACTTTGAGCAGCAAAGGTTTCAAAATTCCATGTGTATTCATCCTTTTCCAGAAAGAAACCTATTTGCTATATTTTTCCCCATCATGAAATAAAGTGTATCATTCGCAGTCCACCGTAACAGATTACAAACACATCACTCCCATAACTGGAAATTTTTCAGAGCATACTGCTCCTAAAAGTTTAAGAAACCACTGTCTGAAGAGTTTATATGCTGGAGTGTGAAGCGAATATAGAATGGATACAGCTGAAGTCCAGTAAGCTCATAAGGAAAACTGCAGCACTATGCTGCTTAGCCTTTAAAGGGACGCTCATTTGTTCGCTGGAGGACTACAGAGTATTTTAGAAAAACTGCCTTCTCTGAAAGCACTAAGTCTTGCACTACAAGGAAGGGGTTATGCAAAACACCTGGTACATCCGGCCCAGGCACCTGTTCCCTATAACAAGGATCACACCTGGGTGAATAATATAATATTCCCTAGCAGAGGTAAAAAAGTAGAAACCTGACAGCTCTTCCAATGTAACTGAAGTGCGACCACAGCACAGGTACAGATACAGAACTGAAACACATTTCAGTAATTCAGGTGCCAGTAACACCAACAAAACTCTCAGCTGGAGATGCACAAACTCAGGGATTGACGCATGCAGACAGTTTACACTGACACTAACACCACCCTGAGCACATGGGGCAGACTGATGTGTGGGATAAAAGCACCTGCTTAGTCTGATGTCCCATTAGCTGATGAAGTATTTGTCTTTTCAGACTGACTGCTCACTGATGTACCCAACTGCACTTCCAGGCTCCTCCTGACACAGCCTGCAGCATGGAACACAGTTCCATGAACTGCTTCTTCGCACTGTGAAGAATTACTGTTATCACTGCCACCATCAGGAGAATCTTTCCAAAAAATGCTGTATTCCTTTACAAACAAATCTTTACTCAATAACACTATAACTAACTCATGATCAATCTTAACATCAAGCTGAGTGCACATACAGTTTAAGTGACAATTTAGACATATACTGCAGATGTTGTAATCTCATTGCTACTTTCCTTAAGATAGAAGAGGAGTTATTTTTTTTACTGCCAATTTAGCACCTTAGACTAAGTACCTTTAGTGTCAGGTACTGTTCTGAAGCTCTAACCCATGTTCCCCTGAGGGTCTCCAAACACTTTTAACATACAGGTTTACTAAGACCCATGTACAACCGAACTAAAAGAGAGGGCTAAAAAGGCTAGGAGGAAAAAAAAACAACCACATCATCTCAAACCAACTAAATTACTCAATAAATTATACAAAAAATAAAATAAGGTCAAATGACAAATGCTAAAATCCTATTTCCTTTGCCTATTTATCCTTTTATAAAATGGAATTCACGTAATATCTAATGAATGACACAGATATGACTCATCTACCAACCTTTTTATGAACAGGATTAGAAACTGCCAGCAGCTCAATATTCACTCGAACATTTAATCTCCTGAATACAAAAAAATAACAAATCAAGAAAACATTCTCAAAACAACACGTTCACAGCTGCATTACAGGAATCAATGACATTTAAAAAACAAAAATTTCAGCAGAAACATTAAGAAAGTTGCCACTGATGACTACTACTAAGATGTAACAGTTTCAGTTATCATTGCAGCTCCTCAGTCACTGCTGGTTTTTTTGCTGCTTGCTTGTTACCCAACAAACTTTAAATAGCAATGTAGAAGTTTGGAAACTTTGTCCAGAAATCATAACCTTTGGAAAAGCCTGTTGGAATTCATTAACGATTGCTGAAGCTTCTGACAATCATACAGTGCTACCTTGTCTTCATTTACTTCTTGTCGAGTAAGAAGTTACTTGCGTTACAACACATGCCTTCTTACAGAGGCAAGCTAGGCACACACTGTCTAATCCAGACAGGACCTACAGCGCTGTATTCACTGTATTTTGAGCAGACGGTCACGTCATGAACGTCTGGGCTGCCCCAGACACCCGGCCATGCGCTCCCTCGCCCAGGGGGCTCAAACGCAGGGTCTGGGGGAGGCGCGGGCTCTGCCCCGCTCTCCTGGGCCGCGGGGCGGTGCCGAGGGGCCGCGTCCAAGGGAGGCCGCGCTCCGGCGGGAGGAGCGGGGAGAGGCGGGACCGCCCGCGGCCCGGGAAACGCCAAACATTCACCGCGGCAGAGACCAAACGAACCCTGCGCGGGGCCCGGGAGAGGCCAAACACAGCGCGGGGCCCGGCAGCCGCCCCGGCCCCGGGCCGTCCCTGCCCTTCTGCGGAGCCTCCGCGCGGTCGCTCCGCTGCCGGAGCCCCGCCGGCCCCGCTCCCTTGGCGAGGCACCCACAGCACCCGCTCGGCCCCGCCGGCTGTCCCCGGCCTCGGTACACCCGGCCCCTCCCCTGTGCCCCGGAGGGTGCCCACGGCAGTCCCAAAGCGCAGAGACCGGGGAGCGCTCCTGCGTGCGGCGCTCAGAGCACGGGGCCAGCGGGGAGGAGGAAAGCGCCTGTCGCTCGCAGCCCCTCTAAAGAACGCAGTGCAGCTCCCGCGCAGCCGGTGCGGACGCCTAGCCCGCCCGCCAGCCCGGCTGCCGCTCCGGCTGCCGCTCCGGCTGCCGCTCCGGCTCACCGCTCCTCACAGCCGCGGCCCTGCAGCCGCACGGGCACGACCCGGTCGAAGATCCGCTCCGCCGCCATCTTGCGCTGGGCGCCCGCGGGGCGGGGTCGCAACATGGAGGCGCAGGGGCCGCCGGGAGCGGCGATGGCGGCGGCGGGGCCGCAGCCGGGGCGGTGTGGACACTTCGTGGAGAGGAAAGGGCGCTTCTGCAGGATGGTCCCGGCGCCGGGGAGGCGCTTCTGCGGAGAGCACGGGCAGGAGGAGGTGCAGGGCCCCTTCTCCGGCCGGGAGGGCGGGAGGGCTTGGGCAGCCCCGGCGGTACCGCGGGGCCCTGGTCCGTCAGCACCGGGAGATTGGCAGCGCCTGTGCCTCCCTCCGAGCCCTCGTGTGCCGAGGCACTCGGGCAGCCCAGCAGTAACGCTGCTGTTGTATTATAGGTTTATTATTTTAGGATCCAGTTAAGTATTAAATTCTTCTCTCAGTTTCTCCATTCTGGTTAACCCACCTACCTCTGAATAGATGTTTTATGAAACCGATGCCCCTAAACAGCTTTTATGAAACAGGACACTGAATGCATGCTGAACTGTTGTCTAAAACTTTTCTAACTAGGAACAAAATGACAGAAAAAGAATTCCCTGCCCTCTTGATCCAAAACAGTGAGTATATGTAAATGCTTTCCCTATTCTTTGTCAGAGTTCACATGACAAATGCTATTACTTACTTTTCTTTCCATTTTGATTTTAGCACTGTATATGAAGACCAACTACAAAAGCATTTAAAAAAATGTAATTCAAGAGAGAAGCCAAAGCCCGTAAGTGCAGCATAAAATCAGCACTTCCTTTCAGATTTAAGACCTTAAACATTACATCTCTGTAGAGAATTTGTTGTGCTGACAACAGCTGACAGCACTTCTAGCAAGCACTACAGTAAGGACAGCATGGAAGCTGAAGAAGTACTTCCTGAAATGGAATTCATGTTCCAGTCTCCTCCTGTTCTGTGTCCCTTCACACTGTAATTTGGTACAACTTTTCAGTTCTCTTAGTTACAAAAAAAACCCAAAAGCTGAATTAATTTTTCTCAAAAATGTACCCTGAGAACAGCCTCTTGCAATGCCATTCATTTTGGAGGCTGGGTGAGAGGTTGTCCTCGGAAAGCAGAACTAGCAGGGAGGCTCTAGGTACTTTCAGCCAACTCCTGGTTCCTGCAGGCCAGCAGTGAGTCACGGAAAGCTGGGCAGACACTTGCAGCAGTGCTGAGGGAAGGAACAGAATATGTGTTTAAAAGCTGTTCCCAGAAAAGATGGCTTCTTTATTGCCTTTCTGCCTTATTAGTATTGCACTGTCACTGTTACCTGAGAAACAATAACAAATGGTCTCTGCAATCAGTCCAGTAAGCACTGCTGCTTAAATCTTGTGAACATGTTCAATCTTGTAAAAACGTGTCAGAACACTCATTTGTGCCAGGGATTCAGGATTGGGCTATAGGAAGAGAAATTACGTGGAAAATCTTATTGTGCTGTGGATACCTATTGCTACATATCTTATGATAAAAATGCTGAAGAATGTAGTAATTTGCTTCCTGGTAATTAACAGAATCAGATTTTTCTTTGATTTTTTAAAGGTCTACTTTGTTCAAGATATTAATGCAGGTTTAAAAGATGTGGCAGAAATACCAGAAAAGCAAGTGAGTATAATTATTTGTTTTTAAGTTCAGTCCTTACATAACATGTTGCAATTTATCATATGAGTATAAAGCACTAGAAAACTTAAAAGGTCTTATATTTATAGGTGGCTTTTTTTTTTCCTTAAAAAGGTCACTTTATCTTCTCTATCCAGTGAAGAGCTGCAGAACTTAATTGTCAAGTTGAAAAAAGCAAGTAATGGTGAGCTTACTTAATACTAGATATAATGTTTTAAATTGAATTTATTAAGTTTTTCATTGTTATTTCCATTGTTAGATATCTGTAAAAATATGCGACGTGGTATTAAACACATATGAAGTAATTATCAGATAGACTCCAACAGCTAAATGTTACTATGAAAAATAAACTAGACTGAGAGAATGATAAAACACCTATCCTTTGTTCCCTTCAGTTTTTGTTTCCCACTCAAATATTACTACAGATAACAATTATAAACATATGATGAGAGATTTATGTTCCTAACAGACTGTTTGCTAGTGCTACAGATCGAGCTCATGTCACTATTGTAACATGTGTTACAAACCAGAAACTCTTGGAAACTGGAAAGCGATGCCTAAAAGTTTTGCATTTCCGTGCAGGCCTGGAACTTCATCTTAAGGAAGAAATACTGTCCCACCAGGCTTTACAAGAAGCCTTAAATGACCCAAAGAATGGGGAATCTGCTTTCAAACACTTGAAACAACAGGTGTGGTCACTGATTTACTAATAGCTATAGATGGGTTTGGAGTGCAATTGTGCTGCTGTAAATTTGAGCAACTCTGTGTGTATAATGCTAGTAGCTTCCTATAGAGGAAATCTGATATGCTTTACAACTTTGTGCTCTTCAAATAAGAGCATATATACAGCCCGTGAATGGCTGCTTTCTTAAGTGTGAATAACAGAAGCTTATTTACTGAAATAAAATTTAAATTGTGTGGTGTTCTGAATTATTACTTAAATATTCATATTTTTTATTAACTCGTAATAAAACTGAACTACAAAAAGTAAAATATTTGTTAAGAAGGAGTCTTTTACTTTTGCTGTAAGAGCTGGTCCTGGGTCTCCTGGTTGTGTAAGAGATGCACAAAAAGAATTGGAGAGCCTGAATTAACCTTCTGCCTTTTTAATGTGTATTAAACAGCAGAAATTTTAAGGGAGATAGATTGTATAGTGTAGTAAAATGGAAAGGTTTGGGAAGAAAAATTTAACAGTGAGAAATGTGTGTTTCCTGTGCTCTACTTTCCTTTCCTGTGTATTACAAAACACATAACTGCAGGAGAGAGAGAGCTCTGCAGGCACTGATGCTTTACAGAAAATGCAGTACAGTACCCATATTTTGGATGGCTACTTTGAAGATCAGCGAGAAGAATATTATAATGTGTACCTGAACCCCAGTATCCATTCCACAGAGTTCTGAGTGGAGTTCTGTGAGCAGGGGAAGAAGGGCAGGGTACTGCTGACTAGTCAGAATGTATAATCCCTCTGTACAAACAACATCTTTTCCTTAATCCCTCACTGAGGGGGAGGCTTGAAAGAGTCATCTGCAGTTTGGTGATGTAATCATTTTTCTATAAGGCATCACAATACACTGTGTATATATTTGCTTGGTTCACAAATAATCTTTTGATGTTTGTAGGCTTCTATTTTAGGTAACATGGAAAGATTGCATTTACTTGGTCCAGGAAGATGTTTTGTTGAGTTTGGAGCTGGGCGAGGAAAGCTGTCTCATTGGGTTGATGTTGCTTTACAGAATGTTGAAAATGTGCAGTTTTTGCTTGTGGAAAGAGCGACCACAAGATTCAAGGTAAGAGGATTGTCACATTAGCAGTGTGTGATTTTTAAACTCTTGCCATTGAAGCTGTTAGTATTAGATTTTTAACTTCAATAAATTTAAATTTCAAAAGTTCTACATTCTGTACTTCGCCAATAGCAAACTTATTAGAAAAAAAATCCTCGTGTTTAATGTTGGAAATTCACAGATGTTGACTTGACAGGAAAAAGGTCTGGCATTAATACCCAGAGCAATATTATAATTATTAGTGGCCAGCCCTACTTAATAATCTTGTTCTGTTTAAACAGGTGGATGGAAAACATAAAAGAAGAGATTCTATATTTGAGAGGCTTCAAGTTGATATTCAGCACTTATGTTTAAGTAAGTTCCTTCTTGGCTTGTGTCACTCTGAAATAGAGGCTTATTCTTAAATTTTGAATACTGGGGTTCAAGTCAGTTTGTATGTAGAATGCTTAAATGGTCTTGGTTTTGAAGATTATTCTCAGTGGTTGCTTGGATATGTTAATGCTATGTGTATACACATATATACATACACACAGGCATGTGTATATATACACACATTTTAAATGGACATTTAAAGTTTTCTACTCTATACACTTGCAGGACATCATTACAGGTGAGAAATACCAAAACAAGTGGATTTTGAAGGTTTTTTTAGAACTTGCAGGCTTAAACATCTTTGCATTATTTGGTTTAGGTACAAGTATGCACCATCAATGCTATAGAATTTGTGAGAACACTTCTCATAAGGAGATGCATTAATGTCATATTTACCTTTCCTAGGCAGTATAGAAAGGCTGAAATGGTTAAATGTGCTTCCCAGCCACAGCATCCTATTCTTTTAATTTGTTTTAGTAAAAGAAACTTTCCTTTGACCAAACCACTGTAGTTTTAGTAGTGATAAACATTTATTTCTAAGTGTGCAGAAATTATTTTATTCAGAAAAAATGTTGCCCCAACTATAATAATATATAGGTGCTAGGGTTATTGTGGATTGCATGAGGGGTTTGTTGGTTGTTTGGTTTTTTCCCTCTCCAGGTAAGGTACCTATTTTGGAGAAGAAGAAACTACCAGTGGTAGGAATTGGGAAGCATTTGTGTGGTGCTGCAACAGGTATGAATTATAGATGTGTGAACTGCAGAAAGTTAGGATACTAAATCTTACACTCTGAATGGACTGATCTTCCAGACTATCCTTTTAAGCTCTTCTTGCCCTCTAACCCTTTGTTGGTGAATATAGCAGTTATATTCTAATTACCTATTGACTCCAGTGGAATAGTAAAAGGATAATAGGTGCAAGGATAGTTTAGGCAGAAGTAAAGCCTTTCTTGGGCTCTATAGATTAGAACAAAGAATGCTGTGTGGTGGCATGGGTCACTTGTAATCTGGTGAAAGTACTTTTTTTAGCACAGTTGCCTCTTTGAAATATTTTTCTTTTAAATTTGTGTTGGCTGTTTGAATATGTATCCCAAGCAAACAAATAAGAATGTGTTTCTGTCCTGATAATTTTAAACTAATATTTTTCTAACATCATATGCTTACTACTTAAAGATATCTCAAACATGACACCTTTCTAGGCATTGTGACAAAGATGATACAGTTAAGCATTTAAGAAGTACATGTGCATGTTAAATAGATTGTGTTGTAGATATCAAATTTCTGGAGCAAATAGTTGCATGTTTTACAGGGAGGAGATTCTCCTACAATATGCCAATTTATTACCCAAGTGTTTCAAATTCACTTCCGTAGAACAAATATTCCAGAGGATAAGCCCTGAAGAGCTCTGGAGGTCTCATAATATTAATTTAGCATTTAGGGTTTTCATGTTTTCAAAGCATGCTTGTCATTTTTTTATCATTAAAATTGTGTTTTGGCTTAGTTTGTGATGTATGATTTTATTTTTCTTCATAGAAAGTACATTCCCAATCATGATAGAGCCTGTATAAATAATGGCATGGTGTTTATGGATATTTTTTTGGTGGTGTATCTGTTCATTCCCAGATCTGGCTCTGAGATGCTTGGTTGAAAGTTACTCAACTTGCTGTGGTGGAGAAAATGAAGAGCCTGCGGCAAAACGCTGTAGGACTGCTACGACAGAGGTGGCTCCTGACACTGCTGCTGGTAATGGCAGCAACACAGAAGACCATAAGCCTGTAGCTGGAATTGTCATTGCTCTGTGTTGCCATCACAAGTGTGACTGGACACATTATGTAGGCAGAGAGTTCTTTAAATCAGTTGGACTGGGAGCAGTAGAATTCCATTATTTCCAGAGAATGAGTAGTTGGGCCACTTGTGGCATGCGAGAAACCACAAGCAAAGCCTCTACAAGTGAAGAAAGTGAAGACCAAACTAATGACACAGAAGAACATGAGCAAACATTCAGCACGGCAGAGAGTGGTTCTGATACATGGCAAGGGTATGTGATTTTTTTCCTAGCAAATGGACTCCAGCAGAAAAGCAAAATTATGTATAGTGGCACACTAAATTGTTTTGGGTTCTCAAAAGAACTCATTTTGCAGAAATAAACTTATTACTGAACTTACAGAAATACTTTACTTTAAAAATACAGGTTTTATGGATGTACATTTCAAAATATACCAACAGTCACAGTTGCCTGACTGAAATAAACTTACAGTGATTTCAGTAGTTTCTCTAAGCTTAACTACTAATGTTAACTAACCAAACTATTCCTCTGACAGATGTTCATTCTTTTCCTCCCTTTTATTCACTAGGATACTTACTGTTGAAGAACGAAAGGAGATAGGTTGCCTCTGTAAACGGCTGATTGATCACGGACGGATTGAATATTTACAACAACAAGGATACAAGGCTGCACTACAGTATTACACAGAGTCTGCTGTATCCTTGGAGAATGTCCTGTTGACAGCTGTCCCAAGTCCATTTTTGATAACAGAGCCAACTACATGACAGGAGATAATTTGGAATTGTTAGGGAAAAAAAAAACCTAAAAAACTTATCTGGATTTTTTTAAAAAGCTAATTCAGTGTTTACCAAAAAAAAAAATGTTTTAGTCTTTCCTGTACCCAGGAAAAGGTCTTATATTTCCCAGTGTCACTGGGAATTACACATATGCAAACCAGTTCTCATCAGTGGAAAAATAAAATCCCTAAGAAGATTTGACACCTGTTGTAGGCCTCTTTGCTGGGAAGAAGTATACTTGGTATTGTCTTCCATTCTCAGTTACATTCTTTATTCATTAGGATTTATGATCGGAGGAGGATCAGAAGTACAACTTTCCAGATTTCCTGAAAGACAACAAGTGAAAATAAGAGAGGAAATAACATACTTTATTTTCACTTTGAAGTTCAGGATAGCTTTGTATTTCCTCTTAAATTATTTAAGTAGGCCAAGGTTCTTTCATCAGCCTATGGTGCCAGGGGAATCTATCAAGGAAGAAAACTAACTTGTAAACTGTATTCTTGATAACTGTATTTTTGCTAATTTGATTATTCATTCATGAAATATTGATAAGAAAAAAGCTGGCCTAGTGTTCTAAATCAAGAGCATTTCATTCATTTTTTAAGCCTTCACAAAACACAGAATGAAGATCAGAGAGAACATTTATATCTGCAATGCAGTGCTCTCTGCAAGAAACAGCTGCCACCTGCACATCTGTTCAGAAGTGTTTAGTTTGGCTTCTTACTGCAACATTTAAACTGTTACCTTTGAGGCTACAAACAGCAAATTTTTGTCATAGTGTTTTAGAAATGAGAATAAACTGTGGGGCTGTTTTGTTTAGGTGACTGACTTCATGTCAGGGAAAGTAAGTTGTGAGAAACATCTGTTTATCAGGTGTTGATACTTCATTGCTAGAAGATGTATGTTGGGAACATAAGCATCTCTCCCTTATTCCTTCTTTGGTAGTACCATCTGGACAACATCCAGAAATAGGAAAAGTTGAACTTCATGAGATAAATGGTGCTGTAAGACCCAAACTATGTAAACTGATTAAATTACAAATACAAAAGACAGCTTCTACTTATCCCAGCTCTAGGTAACTCAGGCACTTTTATTCCTATGTTCCTACCAGAATATGTGCTGTTTGTGTGAAGACCTGCTGTGCCAACTCCTGATAAAAGCACCCCCTGCCCTCAGTAAAAATTGTTTTACAGATTTTTTGGAAAATGTTATTCATTTATTAAGAAGACTATTCATGTTTCATTTGTATATGTATCCTAGATTTTATTTATCCAGTTTGTTCTTCCCTTTCTCACTGTATTCCAGAGAGATCAGAATTAATAAAAAGTCATACCTGTTTTCTTGAGGGACTCCTGGATATACATGTGCATGAAGTCAATGCCGAACATTTCCTGCTGCTCCTCCTCCTCTGTATCCTCACACGGAGGGAGGGTTACCTCTAGCTCCAGTGGGTTGTCTCTGAAGTTGACAAATCTGATAATTCACCAAAAAAGGTTATGCTTGCAATAAGTTTTGTCCAGAGAAAACAATTCTTTTGAAACTGAATTAAGATTTGTCAATCACTATTTTGAGCAAAATTAAATAAGGCTTTTATTATACTAAACTCACCCCTCTATCAATAGTATTAAGTAAACTAAGAAGACTTTTTATAATAACACTAGCTGATTGTGGTGGGAAAAAACATTGCAGTCCTTGTCACTTTGTGTTCAGGTTTTCACTCCATAGTCAGGAGCATTGAGCTTCCACAAACAGGAGTGATGAGAACAACAGTGCAAATGCCTCCTCCCAGCTTTGCAGGGCAGTAGCCAGTCCTGTCTCTCTTTGTCCTTGGTCCATCCCTGCACCTATGCTTGCATATATTTGGTTTAAGAGGTGCTTCCAAAACAGCTGGAAACAGTAATTGTCTTACTGGGTTAGACATGATTTATATGGACTAGCATTCTTTCTCTAAAATGGCCAGCATCCAGGAATCCAAATGAAAATGCAAACAACAGGAAAGTTTCTGTCATGGTATACAAAGTAGTATTGCATACTCAATTAAGAATTTCCATTATTTTTTATTTTTCATATCCTTTTGTCCATGTCCTCATACCTAATCATTTTTGTTTAATTCTGAATGTTTGATTTCTCAGTGGCAAAGTTCTACTTTTTGCCATTTTTATACCTGTCACATATTTTTCTGCAGGCTTTTGGCTTTAGAGAGTGATATAAAAGGCCAGTTATGGGGGGGCATGAGGACATTTTGGAAATGAGAAAATGTATTATACCCTGCTTTTTCATTTGGGACTGTAACTATCATCATTCACTTCTTTAAGTGAGTTTCACTACACAAAGGTTGCTTGACCAGATCCTCAACTGTTGTGAATCTGTGCAATTATGCTGATTTATATGGTATTGTGTCCATCTGTACAACTGGGATCATGCCTTTTCTTTTCCTCTTCCTTAGTATCATTCTATGATATACAACTCAAAGAAGGCTTTAAAACTTATCTTCTAGTATTTCTATTTATATTTCTGTTGCTTTTTCTTACCTCAGATTTGTCATATCCTTCATACAAGCTGGAATATCCTTAAGCTTGTTGTTGCTAAGAACAAGAGTACTAAGATTTTTCATATTACAAATGGTTTCTGGCAAAGAGTTTATCTCATTCCTTTGGAGCCATAAAGTGTGGAGATTTTCCATTCTGAAAAACAGGTATTTGTGCACTCAATCAAGATATAGAAAATTAATCTTATCAATAATTACGATAAAATAAATAATTCTTCAGCCACATAAAGGCTGAAGAATGCAACAAGTCTCTAAGGAAACTCTCTATCCAAGATAATCACCTAGTCTCTGTTTGAAAATGTCATTGGCAATAAATATTTAACCTTATATTGTTAATTGAATGGATTATTCCAGCTCACCCAAACCATCACTTTAGGGCTGACAAAATCTTAAATTTGCTGTGAAGTTAACATAAAAATTATCTTTTGAAGTAGCATTTAATAATTAGAATTTCAGTGCAATGGAATTGAGACTAAGATGAGCTTTGAGTTTTATTTACCTGTCAATTGCATCAGGAAGCTCCTGGAGTTTATTTCCCCCCATATCTAACCATTCTAGATGTGGCATGTTGAGGAGAGCTGAAGGGATGGTAGTAAACTGATTCATGCACAAATCTATGTGTGAAAGCTTCTTTAAATCACTGAGCTGAAAAGAAGTGGAGATTTAATGCAAGTTTGTGTAGCTGTTGCAGCATTACAGCAGTGCTCTAAAAATGTTAACAAACATTACAACGTATTTTGGAGCTAGTTAACACGGAATGGTTTCTGAGTTACATTAGCTGGTATTGTCTAACAGTTACAGTTCTCACCTGGAAGGTAGGTAGGTTTGAAACTGGTCAGGCAGAAGAACTTTACCTCACCTGGTAGCAAGTGCCGTAAGTGCTGAGAGGCTGAAAGCCATGACTACAATGCATATATGCACTAAGCCTCATGGAGAAAGAGAATTTTAAAGACAGCACTGTCCTTAGTATGTCATACTCCATGAAATATGACATTTTTCATTAGTCAAATATTTAGATTTTTATGCATCAAATTGCACATACTGTATTTTAGAGTGGACCTTGACACCTTCCATGCTGTGAAGTCTACTAACATTCTAAAAATGCAACATAGCATCATTCAGTATTGCAGCACCTAACTCCTTTGGTGAATCATGCCTTCAGGTGCTTTTACAATGTTCAAGTGATACAAAGATAATTTATGGCAAATCTGATCCAACTGTCTAAACATTGAATGCCACTCAAGTACATACAACCAAAGCTTCACAGCATTCACATCACTGTAGTCTCGACAGGACAGAACTATGCATTTGCTATGAGCTGTTAATTTAAAAGCCATCACTCTACATTACACCATGTAACCTGTATCCATGTAAATTTTGTAAATCCTGGATTTTGGTTAATAGTGTATATTTCCATTTGAAGATTTGATATTGGGTATCACGGTCTGGATTCACTCAATTTTGCAAGGCACTGATTGCTGACAACTGTTGTCACTACTATGTTTTTAAATAAATTTTAAAAAGTATATATGGTTGCATACTTGTCATCTCCGTCTAAGAGACTAATAGTTAGAGATGCAGGTCTCTCTCACATGTAGGTCAGTTCAAATTAAAGCTCAGTAGTAGGTGAACAGTTGTTTTTATTCCCTGATAATTGTTTTCAATATTTGAGAACAACAATCGTTCAACTGCATGCATAGGCAGTTGTATAAATCACACAAACCCTTTTGAGAGCTAGTTGTTCTGGTCAAGATGCTTACAGTTGTGTCCTGGCATGTGGCATGAATTTCTACTCTCAACCATAAAAGAGAACTTCTCTCTGCTAAGGCATCAGATGGGCTAAACCAGTGAAGACATTCAGCCTAGACAAATTGACGTGAAGTGTATCACTGCCCTGTGTGCACTGCCAAGCCATTTATCTGGACAAAATAAAGATTGGCTCCTTCAGCTACTCAGGTATAAGTAGGTTTTTCTCACATGGCTTCAGTTTGACTAGTCATAAAAAAGGCTGTTCACATCAGCGTTTCTGTGGATCAGTTGTGAAATCAGAGTATCACAGCAAATCTGAAAACATGGAGTGCATCCTTTAATGATAATTGGGTTTGGATAAATTCAAAAAATATACATTAAACAAAACAAAAGAGTGTCAAAACCTGAGGAGGAAGATCACAGATATTCCTGTTGACAGCCAGTTCCAATCTTTCCAGACTGATGCAGTTACTTATTTCCTTTGGAACAGACTTTATTCTATTGTAACTGAGAAGCAGCTCTTGGAGGCTGGTCAGCTGGCCTGCAGAGAGCACAAATGAGACATGAGAAATGCTCATGTTCATTCTATTTGAAGTACAATATTACCTGTTTTGTCTTATCCTTTAACTGTTATAGAAATGCTCTGTGTTTTCACAAATTTAAAATAAAAAATTTTAAAAAAATCACTGAAATGCAAATAGTAGGACTTCAGGACTCTTTAGTACAGAGCTGCATTCTAAAACCCCAAAACTGAAAAATTATGAATAGACTGCTCATGCTGTGGACTCAGAACATGAAGCCTGTTTTTCAATATCACTTTTCTAGCTGCATTCTGATGTCTAGTCCCTGCTGTGCTTGCAGGCTTTTTTTTTCCACGGGGAGCTTTCATAAAGACATGTGTCTTCCATCCAGTCATTTTTTAATTTGTAGGCAATCTGTGGTTTGGAGATCTCTGTCTCACTGTCAGATTTAAATCATCTGTTTTCTAACTACCCAATAGGATTTTTAGACAGGGAAAGGGCACAAAAATGGCACATTTGTGCAATTTTCTTAGAAAAGCAGCTTAAAAGAAAGCACAGCTCACCAATTTCCTTAGGTACACTTTCAATTGAGTTCCGGGATAGATCCAGAACAACAAGACTCTGAAATCTTCCAATAAATTGAGGAATTTTCTGCAGACTAGTTCTATGAAGCTGCCATTCCTGGAGATGGACTAGTTTCAATAAGCACGAAGGTAGTGTCTAAGACAAAAAATATGAACCAGAAGAAATTCAGCTTAGTATACAAGAAGAATACAGGCTGAGGTAGAAATTTTATTTGAACACTAACAGACTTTCGTTCTTCTTAAGCTATACTGTAACATGTAGGTTACGAAATGAATCCTGGTAATTGATTTCTAAAACATGCTAAAAGTAGCAAGCATAACTGATACTATTTCAATATCATATATATTAGGAAAAGGTTTATATTTTATAAGGTTTTATATCAATATGTTAGGAAAAGGTTCTTCCTTCAGAGAGTGGCTGGGCACTGGAACAGGCTCTCCAGGTCACAGCACCAAGCCTGACAGAGTTCAAGAGATGTTTGGACAACACATGGTGGGATTCTTGGGCTGTCCTGTGCAGGGCCAGGAGTTGGAATCTATGATCCTTGTGGGTCCCTTCCAACTCAGGATATTCCATGATCCCAAAGTGAACCCACTGTGGGCTGTCATTGTGATCACAGATTTAGCCTGCCCCCTTTTTGCTCCCAGTATTTACATACCTGCACTACCGTCATTGATTGACAAGTTTGAGACTTGCTTTGGTTTGTTTGTTTCTTTCTTTTTTTTTTCAACAAAGTCAACATGACTGAAGATGAAATTGCTCTAAATAGATTTCTGCACATAAAGGGAGATTTAAATTCTGTTTCATAGTCTCTTAAGAAAAACAGTGAGCAGCTGAGAGTAGAAGAGCTGGGGGACAGAAAAACTACAATGTATGCAAAGAGTTCCAAACAAGGAACACCTGCCTATGGGTCTGGCTCTCCCGCTGGCTTCAACACGGCCTAATTCTCATCACTTCATAGCAACTGGTATCTGCATCTCTCTGTGGCTCAGAGGGCTGTGAACTTACACTCTGACATTATAAGCTGTTAGTGGCTTACCTCCACGCATCAGAAACCACAATAATAGTGTTCTGGGAACCTACTGCCTTATTTCTGCTCTTAGAAAGTAAACAATGGTAAGAAATATTGTCATGCACCTAAACAACAGAGTTTTCACCTTGATAATTTCAGTAGTTCTGGTGTGTTAATGTTAAATGAGGATTTATGTCATGAAACTCATAATTCGGAATGTAAATAATTTCTGATGCAGAAAAGCCTTTTAGGCTATATTTTTGCCTAAGAGTAATGCTTAATATTCATGACTAAAAAAAACCAGCTTGCTTTTACACTCACAACAACATGTCCCAACTCACTGTTAGCAAAGCACACAGTGAGTACTTAACAAAAATAGTACAACTGTGTAAGTGTAAAGTTGTAAATAGTAGTTTTCTAATGCATCAGTCATTCAACATGCATTCCTATCAACACTACCTTCCATTCTTCTTCCTCTATCCTTAAAATTGCTCTTCCACCTTCATTAATAACTCTTTCTTTGAGCTTTGCCAAAGCAGCTCTTTCCTCCCAGACAAGCAGTAGCCTACAAGGGAAAGATCTGTCAGTGGGGCAACAGTGAATACAGACAATAATTACTATCCTATCTATTTTCTGGAAAAAAAGACACAGTAGCCTTTTTGGATGTCAAACAATGTTAATTATATCTGGATGCTAAAAATACTATCAAATTGAGGGAAGACAAACAATTAATCTAGTAATTAATGAGGTAATTCTATATATAGGAATTCTATTTTACAGTTCTTCAAATTTACATTCAGAAGGAGGACATTACTTAATTAACTTTCAACATGTTGCAGCAGGGCAACAGAATATAAAGTCATGTGGAACTAAGTTCCAAAGCCTTAATTTTGAGGCAGTCTCCTAAAAGGAAAACCTTCCATTACACCAAATGTAAGTTCAACAAAACAAGGTCAATCAGCAAGAGATTCTTTTAGCTTGATTTCCAAAGAGGACTTCAACAAGAACTATGACAATTAGGCTAATTCTCTTTCTTTCTGCTTGTATTTTCCATTAGTAGCTTTTGGATTTGCCATTCCATTTTAGACACATCTGATAAATCAGGAAGAGGTCTAAAAATAGAATGCTAAATTTCTTCAAATTTAAATTGCTGTCCAGACAGAAAACTAAGTGACCCTATTAATGCCTCTATGGAGAAAAAACCAAATTTCCACAGGTTAGAGTATCCACACAGTTATTTTAGTATCTGAATTTAACGGATTTGGTCTATATACTAATATTTTTATCATAGACACAATTCTTGGTTTGACCTGACCATATTGCTAGATTCTAACCACTGGGAATTCTGCTGGAGTAACAACTAAAGAATTAGAGTCTGGATGAGTTTGAAAAGATTAATTACAGTCTTCTGAAATGCAACATATAGTCTAACTTTCCACATAATTAAAGATCTACAATTTACCTTCCTGCAGACCTCTGCCTGAGTTCCTTTTCTTTCTGTAATTCTTCATTTATCTTGTGTATTCTCACTTCCCAAAGTGTCTTCACAGCAGTGAATGTGCCAAGGCAAACAACAGTTTCAGCCATGATCCTTTACATGTTCAAATGCAGTCCCAGGAATCTGATGGAACACATCAGCCCATGTATCAGTTACCAGCTGGGGACAGTGACATGAGAGCTAAAACCCTGCAATATCTATTTCATTGTATTATTACACGCAGTTAATGTATAGAACAAACAGGATTTTACCATCTGCTTTCTCTTTATAAAAATAGACAACAGCACCTAGTGAAACTGTCTTGTACTAAGAAATGGTATTCTTGAAGTCTCTGTATTCTTATTCAGCTTCTCTCAGTTCCTTCCAATGGTAGGCTAAGTACTGCAGATTTGAGCATTTATTCCCATCCCAGGAAGAAATTAAGCTGTTACCTGCAATGTAAGGCAGTTAAATTCTGATACCTGCATCCTGGCAGCTACCTGATATAAGCACTTGTGACTTAAGGAGTTTTGCACTTTACAAAAACGGAACTGTTCCTGGAAATAAATTAGTAAACTTTATTTGCATTCATTTTCTTCATGGTTTAACTCATTATAATGCATTTTATAGTTAGTAATGCATTACCTTTAAGAAAAGGGTTTTAAATTTTTCTGATTTGTGTTTGAATCTTCTTGTAGCCCTGCTGAGCATCAGGATCCACATTTAAAATTAAATTCAGTCTAAAGTTTTGAAGTCACCTATCCCTTAGTGAGATAATTAAGATATATTTTCCTGAAAAGCAGCGAAGTAGGATATTCAGCCATCCTAATCAGTGCACCACTCTGAAAATCATTCATATTACCATTACTGCAGTCATTTGGGGAAAGGGTTTGTCTTTTAGAACCAATCTTTTCTATTATATTTATTCCATTATAATTGTGTGTGGCCTGGACAAGCTACAATTGCTCAGTGAACATTTTTGTTTTCAAACTGTCAATCATTCTATTTGCTTACTATGTCTTTTGTTAACATACTTACTTGTAAAGCATTATTATACTGAAATAATTTAATTAGACAAATAAAATGTAAAATATTAGGATTGCTTCCTGTTGTAAAGACAACATAAAAATCAAATTATAATGCCTGAATAAATAAGAAGCTGGTCTGATACACTAATATTTAAGATTCTTAACTGTTCTCTGTTTGTTAAGGAAAAATGTCAGGATTTGACAAGTGACACAAATGGTAACCACAGTGTGGCACAGTGCAGTCTGGCATTTGGGTTCCAAAAGGATGGAATTTTTTCCTCTAAAGAGAGGATTGTATTCTCTTTCCCTCCCCCACATAATTGTGAGCACACTTGCTAGTTTGAAGGACTAACTAGTTTCTCTTTCAGTGGTCCACAGAGTAACTACTCTTCCCAGTCCTCATCCCAATATGCAATAGTAATGCTATATATGCATGAGGTCTTTTGCTCTAGCTAGTGGTTACAATTTAAATTGCCTGATTTTTTTCAGGATTAAATTTCTACTGAGATCAAGTGATTGAACTAATTTATAATTTCTTGTTTGGAGATTTTTTTCTTTAACTACAAGCCTTTTTGGAAAATTAGAAATCCTTTTATATAAACTGTGCAGAAAAGGGATATTTGTTAATAGTTGTACTAGTAACCCAGTATCATACTTTACAGTCAAAACAATACTTGTTTTTAGTAAATCTTAGTAAATCTCTGGGCAACTCCCTTTTGCTGTGGAAAGCACAATATTCAATAAGTGCTCCTTCAGAACCATGAAATATGAAAGGGACTAAATATATGACTATTTTCAGGATGATTTTATCATATAACAGGACTACCACCAAAAGCTTCTTGTTCTTAGATCTTATTATTTTTCAAGAAAATAAACCCCATAATACTCATGCCATCACAGCCAACAATTCAGGAGTGAATTCCCAACTGCAGCTCTAAAACAACTGCAAATTTACTCCCAAGTAACCAGATCTCCCTACAACTTCATCTCCAGGCATCAGAAAGAATTTAACAACAACTTACCTCAATTATTTGGTGTTTTCAAGGATTTTCTGTGACTCATTGCTTTCTGGACAAGAGCAGAGACAAATTACAAATCTTGTCTGTATTACCAAAACCATTTAGAACTCTCAGACTCCAATGCAATGTCAGTCTAGTTCTAATTTTAACCCATGCTGAGAATAGAAGGCATCACATGAGGCACTTCTGCAACCTCCCCCAAGCATTTACCACTGTAAAGTCTCCCCAGTTTGCTGAGCATGACAGGGCTCCCCTGAACTCCCACTTAAAAAAGTTACAAATTGTGAAAAAGAAGAACAAAGGAGTAATTGTTATTCTCTACAATGAGCTCATATTGAATTAAAAATAACAAAGATAAAAAAGTCTAGTTTTGAATTGAAAATGACAACTACTTGTTTACTCTAGTAATGTTTCTCTGCAATATAACTGAGCTTCAAAGTGCTAATAAACAGCAACACAGACTGAATAGACTAGAAAAAGTATTACATCACTAAGTATTTTACTCATTACTTCTGTCTATGCTGAAAAATTCTTTTGTTGAAGAATTTTAGTGCCAATTAGCAAAGTCCAGATAGAAAACTAATCTTTATCAAGAGGTACAGAGGGGTTGTTACTCACCCCTTTTCATGCTTCCAACCATGAAACATTTTTAACATTCTATTTCTTCAAATAGTCCTTAGAGAAGATAAAAGGAGAATCTGTCAGAATCTGTTTCTTCAGTCAAATGGAAAGAGAGAGACAACAATAATCACAGATCACTGTTTGAGGCAGAAGCCATAAAACTGGATAATTCTAACCAAGTGCACTGGAGTATAAAATGTGAAGATGAAATTTTAAAATATTGTGAGTTTGGTTATAAACCTACCATACAGAACTTTACAACTAAAAAAACCAAAACCACCCTCTTCAGTCTACAACCAACTAAATACTGGAACACCAATACCTATTTAAAAGACATTAAGTACTTTAGCTTTCAAGTCTTTCAACCTTCTATACTTTAAAAAACACAAACAAACATTATGCAAAAGCAAAAATGATCCAAAAGTTTCTTTGTTATAGGTATTTCTTCTTTCGGTTTTGGTATAGATTCAATCTCTTGATCAAAGCCAATCATAACTAAAAACCTAACCTCATTTGCTCCTCCCTAAAGACAGATAATTAGGGTAAAAAAACTCAACAGCTCTCCCATTTATTGGAGTCTTGAGAGACAAATTTCAGGCTCCTTGTGCAAGTAAAATTATTCTGTCTTAAATATTTCAAAATCACTTTATTGCTTTCTTTCATCTACTTATGTTTCCTGTGTTTATTTTCTCAGTGGTCATCAGATTAAAAAATATACTATTCAGACTGAGCCCCTTACCACAACAATATGCTTGCAGGAAAGCAGCCATTAGGCTGTGCTCTTTTGGTAGCCTTGAGTACTGTATGTTCAAGATCAGAAGAAATAGTTTGAATCACCTGTACAGCATTGCCTGCATGAAATTCACAAATAAAAACAATATTACAATTTTTTGTGGCTTTATTTTTTTATTAGGAATAAATAAATCTGATAAAAATGAATTAGGTGATAAGCATGATATATTAGTCAAACTTTGCAAGAAATGACCTTTATATAAAAGACCCTTATACCACAATAGAAATATAAATAGCACCTTACATGGATGCTCCATGCTCCCCCTCCTACATTACCAGCTTTCCTCTTGCTCACTTCCAGCATCAAGGATAGCAGGGATTCTACCTCTGATAGCCTGTCTCACATTTTCACAGCTAAATGCAATAGACAACTTTGGTCTACACTTCTGGAGAATGCTCCTGGGTTTGATATATCTAAAGAAAGGAGAAAATGTCCATTTTGTGCGTCACAGATTCATTTTTAAGGCCATATAACTCTCTTTTCTTGTGTCTGTTTGCACCTTAGGTTTCTAGAAGGTATTTATATCCAATGGTTTTCTTCCTATCTCCCATTATATCACCAGCACAATCCTCATCTGTTTAGTTCACCTTAAAGCCATGTAACTGTTTTCTGTTTTGAAGCCGTTAACTCGAACCTATTCATTATGTGCCTCGTATCTGAGTTTAGGAAAGCCTTATCTTACAAAGTATTTTTTAATGTCCACTCTTTGTTGAATCTGATTAATCTGGTAAATGCTAGTACCTGAAGATCAATAACACAGTGCAAGCTTTTGGAACACGTTCAGCTTACTGTCAGTCTTACCTAATATAAAAATAACAAAACAAGATCCTTCTTTTTTAATTTGTTTTCTCTTTCTTTCTTTCTTTCTCACTTGGTTTTAATGGACAGATGCTTTCTATAAGAAACAAAAATAACTGGAAAGCATTAGGGACTGAAACTACTTTCAGCTTATAAAAATACAGGATATTCTAGAGAGTATTAAGGTCCTGATAGTTATGAATTATTGTTATCAATAAGCATTTGAATAAATATGGCCTCTTCATTTATAATTTGATAAAGAGTACCTGTGCAAGTAATTGCCAGGAAAATGTGAACTAGCAAAAGACTTAGGAGGTTTACTAAGGTAAACAAGAAAAAGCCCTCTTACAGCAGAAATATTAAAGGCATTTTATTTGTATATGATTTTTGCATAACTCCTTTTGGGAATCTGGATATTATTGGTTAAAATAAATTTACGTGTCCAACATGGAAGAACTAGGAGTATTCCCCTTTAAGACAGGTTAATCAGATTATAAGTACTGCAGGTGTAGAGCAGTGTCACTCAGTCCCACCAGCCTGACAATTATAAAAGGCACAATAAAGACATTCTACCACCATATTCAGAAGCCTTGACCTATTCAGTTTGACAGTCTGCTGTAGAAAAAATACAGCACTACTAATTAAAAGAAGTAACGACTAATTGATAGACTGATATCAACTGTTGAGAACTTTTAACCACATAACATTATTATATAATGCACGTAGCCAAGGGCACATGTTAGCAGAGACAGCTTTCATAACTATTCAGTCTAAACCACAAAGTTTAAAGGCATGTTCTAGCCATGGTTTCCTTTATTTAAGGTCCAGCAGCATCGAAGCAGGGTTCTCCACGTAAGATTTCCACAGGTTAGAAAACCGGGCCATGGTGGCTCCGTCAATGATGCGGTGATCAGCTGACCAGCTCACGTTCATTATCTGTGCCTTAAATACTTCACCTCTCCCATTAAACCGAGGAACAACCTAAAAATCAGAGGAAAGAAAAGAACTGAAATACTAAATACTTTCATTAGCAGATCTCTATTTTTTTGTTATTAATTTGTTGATCCAAATTTAAATATTTTCCTAAATTAGACAGACAGCAGTAACACCCTTCAAAAAAACCAAGACCTTCCCATTATTGTTTGTGCTGTGGATTAGAATATATTGCAAGCCAACATAATAAACAGTCATATCCTCTTTCCACCATCATGGAAATACTGAAGTACTGAAAATATTTCTTGACTCAAAAGTTTCTTTCTGAATAGTTTATTGCACTGTTAGTTCTCAAAGTGATGGTTTCCTTAAAGCATCCCCTGAACAAAATGCTCATGGGAAGAACCTAGAAGTAGTAATTTAAGTTAATACTAATTTCATTTCCAGCACTGGTCTCAAATGTCTATGTGAAAGAATTAAGGACTGAAATTCAGAAAATATAAAACTGCTTTGACCACACAAATTTCTGTATGGATTCAGCTAACTGGCTCATGAAATTATACTTCATTATCAGAGTACTTCTCAATTTTCTCCTTGATGATAGCAACAATGTTATAGCATGTTGCAAAACTTGTAAAAATATATTTGTGTTGTTTCCTGACCACTAGAAGGCTAAACACAGATGTGAGTGAAATATAACAGGATTCTAGAAAACAAATCTGAACCCTTGGTGTTTAACTTCTAGTTAAACATCTAGTGTCTGTACAGTCATCTAAAACCAGTACAAAACTTTGCAATCACAAGCTATGCAATTTCTCTAATATAAAGAAATGTTTATAAAAGAAAAACAAAAGAGAGACTCCAGTTTCACTTTAATTACAGATGACTTAAACACTCATATCACTGAGACAAAGTTACTATACCTGTATCTTTCCAAGTGCTCCAATAGCTACTTCAGGAGGTAGTATCACTGGTTTGGCATAAGTGCCACCAATCTACAAAAGAAAAAGCTGGGGATATTATTTACCAAATAGTTTGGGTTTTTTTAGAGCAGATTGCCTCTTGAATTAATTGCTACAGGTTTTATTCATTGTATATTAAACTTCAGTAAAGTTTTCATTTCAGAAGCAGTTTTCAGATGTAGTTCTCTTTTTTTCTTTACTTACTGTGCCAATATTTGAAAGTGTGAATGTTCCCCCAGTGAGGTCACTTGTTCCCAGCTGGCCTGCAGAGCCCAAGGACTGTAGGCGATTCAATTCAGAAGCAATGTCAAACACGCTACACACTTGGACATTTTTCACGTTTGGGACAATTAAACCTTGCTCCGTGTCCATCGCAACTCCAATGTTGTGTGAAGCCTGAAAGAAGTTTCATTAACTGGACGTTATTATAAGCTCTCAACATAAAATGTATTTTACATAAAAAGGTACTTAAATCACATCTTCCCCATTTATCTTTTCAACCTAGAAAGGGTTGTCTTTAGTAAACAATTCCTTTATACAACTTTGAGGGGAGAAAAGGATGTAAATTTTTAAATATTAGCTTTCCACACCTGCAAATTGCTGGCAATCTCACACCCAGGGAATACAAAATCCAGGAACTGATTTCACACTGAAAACACTGAACTTCAGGATGATTGCAAGTCTAACAAAACATAAATAGCAGATTTTAAAGAGAACACTAAAATTAAAAAAAAGGAAACTCAGTTGCCTTTACTTTGCCAGAAGGAATATAAGAATTCTGAGAGATATTGATCAAACAGCACAAAAGGAGTTTGTACTGCAAGGGGCACATGCACATCACTCAAGAAAATAGACACTAGCTTCCTAGAAGTAACAATCCAGCAGCTGGTATGAAAATTACATCATTTTTATCAAAACTGAGTTTAAAATATAACTTTAATACATAAGGGTCGAGTGTTGGAACAATAGAACCACTGTGCCATTACTAAAAATTGTTGTATTAGATTTTTAAGTGTTTTCATTTTAAATGCTTGGCCCATATTCAGGTAAAAAATAGAAAATCACTATATTAATATGTAATTTTGAGGCAAGCCTGAATAACAAAGTGACTCTTGTTTAACAAACTACTGAAGTAAGTTCAATAATAAATAAAATCCAGATCTTAGAATCTGGACACACAAATTATTTTCCAGCACAACACCACAGTTTTGGTTTTTAAAATTAACTCAGACGTTCTGAAAAGCCCTTGTTAGCTGTTACTTTAGGTTTTCTGCTCACAACTTTTATCAGTAATTTACAAACCTTATATGTGACATTTTGACAGTTTTCATCCAAGGAAGCATTAAGAATGGGATACTGCAATAATCCCAGAGAGGCTGCCTGTTAAATATAAGGAAAAAAAAAAGATAGATTGTTATATTTCATAACCAGAAAGCTCCACAGAAAGGAAGTAATGGTAGGAGATAATTTAGGTTAATAACAATACGGATTCCCTCACTGCAATCAAATTTGGCTTAAACTCTCCTTAATATGTCTGTTGATACTTTGTCATTATTAGGATAGCAAAAAAAAGAAAAAAGAACAACTTGCAAAAACCAAATAGGCATCAGACAGACATACAAAAAATGATAATTCCTTTCCCCACTATAACTGAAGTTGAATCTGCATTTGTTATTTTTGTTCCACAATTCAAATCAAATATCCCAAAAGTTATGAGATTCAGCTGCAATGGCATTCTCAGTTCTCAGCTTAAATGACAATTTTTCAAGGAAGTAATATTAATTGCCCCTAAAGACAGCGAGCAGGAAGAGTGCTCACATAGCACTGCAATAGCATTACCAGAGGTTTCAGGTAAGCTATGCTTTCAATGCACAGTTTAGGCAGCGAGTGCATTGGTTGGAAATGGAACCACAGCAGCTAAATGAGTGCAAGTGCCTGGTCTTCTGAACAACAGAAGAGACATACTGATGCACCCAAGGTATTATTTATTCAATTCAAATTATTCACTACAAATACTGTGACAATAATAACAACAACAACAATGATGCATTTCATGTGAGGTTCATTTTAAAGGAACTCAAAAAAATCACTGACAGTTTCCAAAATTTGTTCTGTGCAATTCCAACCTTTAGTGATGTTTAACCCCCTACTGAATGACACTTAAGCCGCTCTATCCTTCCCCATTAATATTTCAAAAATTTTCAATGATATTATATAAGCCCCACTGCAGTTCCAACTGTAAATTGGTAAGTGGTTCAATAAACAAGAAAAGCTGAGACTTTTCTTGTGATCTGTCATAATTCATATGATAGAGAGGTGCTCCAAACGTACACCAATCATTGAAAACATTTTGGCAAAAGCTGTGTAAATATCCCATACAGTCTCACCTTTATGAAGAAAGGCATAAAGGAAAGCTTAATTCCACGGATTTCAGCCAGAGGTTTCAGCTCTTCTCGCAACTGAACAAGCTGAGTCAAATCAATCTCATCACAATAACCAAAGTGGGGTATCTTCAGGGCTGCACTCATAGTCTTTACCATTGCCTTCTGAAAACCTGGAAAATATTTACTGACTTCTTAAACCAATCAAATAAGCTTCTGTGAAGCTATGGTGAAATTTAATTATTTGTTTCCATTAAACAAATTATATAACTTACAAAAACTAAACCAAACTAAAGTTAAACTACAACCAAAAAGGACAGGGTAAAGAGCACTTTAGGATCACCAGTTATTCAGTATATGTAACTCAATTTTTACAACTGTAACACCTAAGATTATATTACTGCATATCTCTCCTATGTATGTATGGATTGGAAATCATGATATAATCTGCATTACTCTTTCCAGCCTCCAAATAAACATTGCTCGAAAGGCAAGCAAAAAACTTTTATCTTCCCCTTTTAATATGCCTTTTTTTAACCTTAGAGTCTTTTGTGGCACTCTTCTCCAGAACAAGTGTGAATGCTGAAGTATGCTGTTATTAAGTGCTGATAAACCCTTAAATTCACTGTACTTTGCCACTAATTGCATAGGGATTCCTACTGTGATAAACCTATATTTCAGAATTCCTACATGTTTCAGCATACATTTGAAGAATGAGCAAGTTCAGTTTGCAGCCCAACTCCATCCAACCAAAACACAAACAAATCTTTCATAAAATGATTTCATCAGAGACGCTTCTTACAGAGCTTCTTACAGTCATGCTCCCTGGCATGACAATAACGTGAAACACACGCCCATCAGAAGGAGGCAGCTTTTCACAGAGCAACACTTGCTGGTAGTCTACTGTGAACATGGTCTCAAGATTTTATATTTCTTGATTTACCTGTTACAGGTTCAGTTCTATCTTTTCCTGAAAACACAATCGGTCTGGAAACAGGTACTGGGATTTTGCGTGCTTTGTCCTTTGGAGTAGCTGGCACAGTCTCTGATTTTGGCAAAGGTGGGACAATTTCAGCCTTTGGTGATGGAGGTAAAATAGCTCCTGTTTGTTTGGCCAAGTAATTGAGTATGTCTTCTTTAAGGATTCTGTTATCTTTCCCTGTTCCAACAACTTCACTCAATTTAATCTGAAAAGTACATAACAAGCTGTGACACTCCAGTTCTACAGCAATATAAAAATATTCTATATTGTGAGCTATGCTTAAAAATTATTCCCATTACCAATCCAACATACCAACAGTTTTCTTTCCCTTTCTATAATTTATTAGGTACTTAACCTAATTGTTCCAATCATCTAAAAGTCCCACTGTTTAGTTGCATATTTTGAGGAGGAACTACGAATACTACTTACCTCCTAATTGCTTCACAGGATCAATAGTGAAATATGAATTTGAGGAAAGCTATTTGTAACTTAATTTTCTGTACTTATTGTTTTATTTTTCTCCTAAAAGTGCATCACCAACTTTCAAAACTAATGGAATATTCACAGATTCATGAGGAAAAAAAGGCATTAGAAAAACACTTTAAAAAGATCACCTAGTATATCCTCTGCTCTAATACAAATCTGAAAAACAGAACAAGCTGGCTAAAACTGAGATTTTATTTTTCCCTCCACCTTCTTCTGTCCCGGGGTTTCTTAATCTTCAGCCTAAAGCATCCGAGCTGCATTTTAAGCCCAGTAATTCATTTTCTACCCACCATAATAATCAGAAAGCACAATTCTCTTCATTTTACAACAATTTTCACACCTTCAAAATTATTTGAAAACAAGTCTCTCCTCTAGATCAATGTTCTTGTAGTCAGTCAAAATGCCATATAAAAGCTGGATAAAATGCAACAGGATCTTATTCAGCAAACCTACATTGTTCTCCATGGCCAGGCGACGAACTGCAGGGGTTGCTAATGTTTTGTGACCTTTTATCTCTTGGTGAGTGTGCTCTTCATGAGACATAGGAGGGGTTTCCACAACATCTTTTTCTGAGGCAAAACCTGCAAATGAAAATTAAAAATTTGACTTTACTACATTATAAGCATTTCTTAAATTCCAACCTCGACCATTCTCTGATTCTGTGATAGCTGAAGTTTTTAGCATTTACTCTGAGTTACTGTGGATGGGAACACAGCTTGCTTTATAAAAGCTGCTGGTTAAGCTAAATATTCAATAGGATATATCTGGCTTTTGAGATTTTAAATTCTAATAAAATATAACAACTTTCTCTACTCAATTTGCTTGCCCTTATAAAGGGAAAAAATATTACTTTTTAAGATTCTCAGGAAGAAAAAGTAAACTTCCCTGTCACTGATGTTTTTATGACAATAAACACAAAATATGCAAGAGAAAAATATATCTTACAATACCTTTAGAAGCATCAATTTCAATGTCCACTAATGGTTTTCCAACAAAAGCAATATCATCTATACTGTAATGGAGTTTTCTAATGATGCCATCGTAACGACTGGTAATAGTAACAGAAGCCTTATCACTTTGTACTTCACAGATACTGTCAAACTGAGACACACTGTCACCTTCTTTTATGTACCTGAGAGAAAAGACACAGGCTACAGTAAAACACAGTAAGTGTAAAAATCTATGCTGGGTATGCTTTTGTTAAGTTCAGTTATGTACACACCCACAACACGAAAATGCATTCCAGACAGGAAGATAAATTCTCCATAATGGATACATTTGCTCTGTGCGTTTTGCCTGGCTGCTGCAGAACCCTTTGTTTTGTGAAATGACACAGTGATTCAGAATATCATCAAACACACATTACATTGATTTTGGTAAAGCAGAGTTTTCTTGTCAGATTATAAATAATCTAAAAATAAGAATGAGCCCAGCTTGGTCTGAATCTAAGGAAGTTCTTACTTTCTAATTGTCAGGATCAGTACATGACCTTCTACACAAAGAGACAGGAATTTGTACAAAGAACAAGGCATTTCAGCACTGCCTTTCTTCGCTGTACATTTTGATTTTGTTTAATCCATTCATCACTGGCCTTTTACAAACAATTTAAAAGTTCAAATCTTTCAATAAATCAATAGAGAAGGGGTATAGGATAAAATTATGCAGATTTTCTGGACTAGTAATTTGTTTCCAAAGCTCAGCCTAAGTAAGTATAATAAAAGACAGACCTCCTAAACACTGAAAACATTATTCACTGAAGGAAATCCTATATATAGGCACAATTAGGGCATCCCATTCCTTCCACCTTTTCCATTCACAAATAAACCAGACTACAAATAAACAAAATGTAAAGTTCACTATGTCCAAGGTTTTAAAATGTGGAAAACGAAACTTGAAAAACTTCACTTGTAAGCCAGAAAACATTCTCAGACAACTAATTGATAACACAGTTAAAGCTGTTAAACTACCTCTTGATTTCTCAGTACATTTCTAAGAAAGTAGAGCTTACCATTCTTTTACAGTCACCTCTGTAATCCCTTCTCCAATGTCAGAAAGCTTAAACTGGACAATCTGGCCACATGAAACTTAAAACAGACAATAAGAAAGTACAGCACGTTTAATATTAAATACAAGATATCAGGCAGAAAAATCTGAATGCATCAGAAAGTTTACATACCAGCCATATACAAGCCGCTAACATAACACTCATAAAATAGCAAAATAAAATAAATTATTTTATTATGAAAAAGATTACCAGCAGATGTTCTGAATAATCGCTGTTGATGACTAAACTTGAGGGCAGATTTGTCAAACACGCACACATATTTTGATTTTATAACACGAATGCTGCTGCACCATCTAACACGGTGAATGCACACCTGGGGGAGAAAAGTCTCAAGTGTTAATACAATGGACTGAGGAACGTGGAGCTCATTCAATATTCCTGATGCAACATAATACTAAAATAGTTTCATTCTAGTCTATGTAAGAGAAGTTCTTAAGGAAACAATTGCACTGAATACATGTTTGGATGTACAGTAGCCATTACATTAGCATAAACCTTGCCAGGTCTTTAACTTCTTTGACTAACACAACACAGGGGGAGATCAAAGCCACAACAAAATAACCAATTAACAAAAATCATTACAAGATCTGGTAAGAGATTCATACTTGCTATTGTTTCTCTAAGGAATTAGCTTAATCAGGGCGTGCACACACAAAGCACACATAGTATCAACTACATCAGCCAACTGAAATATTCTTATCCAGAACGAATGCTGGAAGGGGCTCCCAGACTGCAGGGAAAACCAGCATATTTTTCTTCATCAGTTCTTATTCCAATCAAAGGGTGATCAGAATTACTAACTGGAAAGGCAATTCACACCAGAGGGCACAGAGAGTTGCCCTTTTGTTTCTGTTAATATATAGGAGGCAATCATCTTCAAGTAAATATCATTTCACATAACTTAAAAACCTTTTTTTAAGAACTGGGCATGAGATGGTTTTCTTTTATGGTTACAATTATATTTATCCAGAAATCAACTCAAAAGAGTCTACAGAATTTTCTGAAAGGTTCTTCAGACAAAACCTTATGCTTTAAAGCATCATGATTGTGGTCAAAAGCAAAGCCAGTAGCACTTCCATTGACATAAACAGGTATTTTATTAATCTCAACACAAGTTAGTCCAGACATCATCTTATTTAGTAAGATATAAATTTAATGGAATTCTGGTGTTATATTGTCTCGCAGTGCTGCAAAATTTATAAAAATAATAATTTCTCTGTGGATACTATCTCTAATTAATTAGAGATATGAAAAAATTCAGGTGCTACAATGTACCTCAAGTAGCTCAAAACTGTAAAATTTAGAAATTATCTTCTTAGAGGAGCCAGAAAACAGCACACCTGCATGGGAAAGTTCATTTTAACTTCTTTTTTGAAAAACCCTTTCAGTAATTACAGAGCATATGAAACTTCCTGATTGCCCTCCCCACACCCCAAACTGTTCAACTATTTGCTATTACATTACACTGTTTAAAAAGTAGAATATTCATTAAGCCATAAAATCCTGAACTGACAGTGTAGGCATTTTATGTACTGTTTAATTTAGCATTGCAAGCTATATTTAATATCATTTTTCTTTAAGGAACAACATTTACACAACACAGTCTATCCCAATGAATACAACAAAGTTATATTATACGAGTTACTTTACAGCCACCTGCTATTGAGACTGTATCTACTGATCTAGAATAAGTATTTTTCTAATTCCTATAACAAGCAAACAGAAAATCCTTTTCATTAGTCCTCCAAACAACTTTCCCTATCCGACAATTAGGTTACATGGTAATTTTAAGCTATGGAAAATCATATTTTATGAACACATTTAAAATTCTCATTAGATTACAAAAGTGATATATAATGTACATCTTCACAAACCTATTTGTACCTATTTTTGATTCTGGTGTTCTTTCCCCCTCAAGGTTTACATAAATACGTTGCAAGAAATGGTGTTCAACAAGGCCTTTTTGTCACAAACTTAAAATAAAATTCTTTTCTCTTTATATGACCCTAAATGAAAAACATTCAATATTTACCTGTGAAGATGATCACAAGGAGCACATCAAATCTCTGAACTATTTCTAAATGTGAAGTTTCACAATGATTTCCATGTGTTTTTAACATTTGGTAACCAATGCAGGTAGTGATTTAGTAATGACACTGCCAAAAAAAGAGACTGGTTTTGTTATAGAAAAGTTACCATGATGTTTCATTATATTTGTAGGAATAATTCAAAACTCCTGCATTTTTAAAAATGGAATCTTTTTGGTTTGCAGTTTCGCACATTCTTAGCTAAAAAGTTGGTTTGCTAGTATGTTACAGTAATAACACACTGCACAATCTCTTGACAGAACAGTGTTCCTTCCTAACAAGAAACATATTAAAATCCAATAAATAAATTTGCTTATTAATTTCAGTATTTAATCACCATAGTAGTATTTTCCGTGTAATGCTAAATAAGGAAATAAAAAAGCATAAAAAAGACAAAATTAGCTCTAATATCCATAGCATACCCATCCACATATCTTGGTGTCTGGAAAAATTTAACAATAAAAACCCAGCAAGTCCAGTACTATCAGTTATGTTTATGTCACCACTATCACACTATATTGCAATTCAAAGGCACTAGTGGCCAGCAAGATAACACCTTTCCTGTGCAAGTCTTCAATGTGCAGAGTTACTCTGGCAAGAAGAAAATGAGGGTCCACCCCAGCCCCTGGCCAGTTCTGAGGACACATCAGCCTGCTTGACCAAGAACTGTGGTTTGACCCCAGCCAACACGGGAGCTGCTGCTATTCAGGGGAGAACTGCCTTGCCCCTTAGGTTCAGGTTTGGTTGTTTCCTTAAAAAAAAGCCAACTGTGATTTTCTAAATTACCACTGATCCTAAAGATCTACTGCTGGCCTCAGAAAAAAATATTTTTATGCAGCCTGCAGGGAACCAATTACCTGATGGAGCAACACTAAATTTCAAAGTCAAATTGAATAGTTTGTGCTAAAAGGCAATGACTTCTCATTAAAGGATACTCCCCTATTGAACTCTCTTGATTTGCTGTCACATTGAGTTATTTTAAAGAATATTTACTCACACTGGATTTGATTTGCATACATATTCTGTATCTCCAAGTATATAGTTGCCTATATAGTAAAGCAATGTCCTTGGTAGCACACTTTAGTCTGAGGTTACTCCTCACCTAAATAACTGGGACATGTCCCAGTGTCCAGGTAACTGCCATTTCCCTACCACTTTACACAAGGGCCCCCAAGCTCCTTTCTTTCCTTCATGATTTACAGCCCCCATGCACAATCACTGTGACTTTGTCCTTCTTCCTTTTGCTAGCCAAAGTGTTTACAAAGGTATAGAGAATATTAAAATAAATCCCTTTAATAATATAATAACCAAATTATTTCTTGGAACTTATCACAGTTTCACAGCAGATGGTCACAAGAATTAGCATCTAGCAAGATTCAAAATGTGCTTGCAGGAAACACACTATAAAACAGCCAATTCTATAGTTCAGCATGCACATAGATAAGATGAGCATTTTCATCTTATCGGAATCTGCCTCTGCATTTAAGAGTAGACGGTTAGAAAGAAAACCAAAAGGAAACTGTTATTTCTCATTGGTCTTACTTAGTAAAATTACTTATGAATGGCCCAAAACTAGATCACAAAAGTACCACTTAAAAATCCTCACCATTATGATTTAAAAATACAGTATGAACTACTATTTAGAGAAAAAATAATAATGGAAACTAGAACTGATCCTTAATTTTGTATCTACTTATATTATCTTAGAAAAGTTATTTCTTTTTCTGACATTCCACAAAACAGCAGTGACATAATTGGAAACCAACACTCTTCACAACAGCAGGAAGACTATAATACAAGAAGACAGGAGAAAGCATGAATTAATCTTCACGACCCTACGTGTTTATGAGACTGTAAGTGTCCTAAAAGGCAACCAAGTAGATTCGCTCCTTATGGTAAAGTATCGCAACTACTTTTCAAGTACCAAGGCTCCCGGGATTCAAAGAAACACGTTTCCCTTTTTTGAACGTGTAGCCGCCCCGTCGCTGTGCGGATGCAGAACGCACAGCGAGCTGATGGAGGGCGGAGGAGCGGCGATGGCAGCGCAACGCATAGGCAGAGCAACGGATCAGACGACTTAGAAATAACAGGAGAGAAGGATGTCACTGGCTTATTACAGACAGGCACACGTTTCTTTCACAGGGAACACGGGCAACGGGGAGGACGTTCCGGGGCTGCGCGGGGCGACGGTGTCAGCTCTGGGGGTCCCTCAGGAGCGAGGACCAGCTGAACGCCAGGGCCAGGGGCAGCCCGGGGCGGGCAGGCCGGGCACCTGCGGGGACACGGGCACCTGTGCCCGCACCCGGGTTGCGGGGCGGGCTGGGGGCGGCTGAGGCAGCCGGGCAGAGCTGAGGGCGGGCGGGAGGGGGAGCCGGGCACTGCCCGCCGCGGGCACTGCTGAGCAGCCAGGCAGGGGAACCGGGGCACTGCGCGCCCGCAGGCACTGCTGAGGCGGCCGGGCAGGGGAGCTGAGGCGCTGCCCGCCCGCAGGCGCGGGAGGCGGAAGGTCCGCGAGCGTGTGGTGTTTGCAGCCGCGCGGTGCTCGCGGGCTGCCGGCTGCACGACAGCACCGGGGCTCCGGGATACCGCGGCCGCCGAGGCGGGGATGCTGCGCGCTATCCCTCCCCTTCCCGGCTGAGCACCGGAGCGAGGTCCCCGCTCCCCTTACCAGGCGCCCCGCGGCTCGGCAGCTGCTCCTCAGCGCGGTCACGGCCGCCATCTTACCCCGGGCAACGCAGCCCCTCACACACCCCCGGCCCAGCCAACCGGCGGCGGCCGCGCCGGCCCAGCCAACCAGGCGGCGGGCGGGGCCGGGCGGGGCCAGCGGGGCCGGGGCAGCGCAGGCGGCGCGCGGGTCCCGCACACGCCCGCGGGAACGGGCGCGACGCGGCCCCGGTACCGCAAAGCCGCTGGCGGCGGGGCAGGGCGTGTGGCTTCCCTGGGTAGCGGGAGGGGCAGTGCCGAGGGCCCGGCCGTTCCCGATACACGTGTAATAAAGTCCCGAGTGTGCCTGCCTGATCAACACCCCCATGTCTGTGCTTCTACCTGAACGGAGATTGTAGCCAGGTGGGGCTCGGCCTCTTCTCCCAGGCAACTAGCGACAGAACGAGGGGACATAGTCTTAAGCTGCGGCAGATGAGGTTTTGGTCGGACATTAGGAAGAATTTCTTCACAGAATGGGTGATTAGACATTGGAATGCGCTGCCCAGGGAGGTGGTGGAGTCACCGTCCCTGGAGGTGTTTAAGGAAGACTGGGTATGGTATCTAGTGCCATGGCCCGGTTGACGGGGTGGTCGGTCACAGGTTGAACGCCATGATCTCAGAGGTCTTTTCCAATGTAATTGATTCTCTGATTCTGACGAAAACTCGCTCGTAATCGTGCGGGCAGCAGTCCGGCCGCTCTCCCCCTGCGCTGACCTGCCAGGTGCCGCGGTTGTCATCGCTCTGGCCCTTGGCCGAGACAGGGGAAAGGCACTGCCCCCCCCCAAGACTCCGAGCCGCTGCATCCCCGCCTGTGCCGGGCCGCGGTCGGTACCGTGGGGAGGCGGGAGCTGCGCCCGGCCGCTGCCCGGGCAACGGGACCCGGCGGCTGCTCCTCCCTCGGCCAACGCAGGCGGGCGGGAGGCGCCTCCGCTCTGCGCCTGCTCGCGGCGCCGCCCGCCCCGGCACCGGCACCGCAGCATCCCGGACGTGCCTCTGCCGCTCTCGGCCCGGGGCTGCTTCGCCGGGGGCTCGCCCTGTGCAGGGCCCTGCCGGGACCCCATCGGCGCGGCCTCTGCGAGAGACACCGCTCGCCGACAGCCATGGACGGGGACAGGGTGGACATAGACGGCGGGATCATGGAGGGGGTGAGCGCCAGCGGCGGGCCCCGGGCTTACCTGGCCCCGGGCTGCGGTCCCGGCCGGGCGGTGCCGCAGCGCCTGACGAGCGCCGTTTCTCCGAGCAGGGCGGGCAGATCCTGCGGGTGTCCACGGCGCTGAGCTGCCTGCTGGGGCTGCCGCTGCGGGTGCGCCGGATCCGCGCCGGGCGGAACCAGCCCGGCCTCAGGTGAGACCCGCCCCGGGCGGCCCTGGGGCGCTCGGCCGGTCACTTACGGCGTGGGGGGCCCTCCCGGGGACGCGCAAAGAGCCTCCGCTGCTCTCGTCTGAAACACTGGTGTTTCCATTGCTTTGAGAAAGCCTTGTTAGCAGCAAATGCCGTCTGTGGCTCTCGAGGAGTGCCCGCGGGGGAGCGCTGGGGATGAACCGGGCTCGGTCCCGTCGGCCGCTGCCGGGGCAGGTGAGGGCTGCCGCCTCGGAATGATTCCAGAGGTGCTAAAACACAGAATGAAACACGAAATACAGTCATATAATGCCTCAGCGAAACGTGGCTCACGGAGCGCACAGTGTTAAGGACAGCTAGTGTATTTCCTATGTAAGTTACCCAAACAAATGGAAACGCAAGCACAAGAAGACACATACATAGCAAACGTGTTAGCTCTCCTGTGGCACTACAGCCGGTTCTAGCTCTGCCAGTATTGCCATCCTTATCCATTCCGTTTCTGTCCAAGTGCTTATCACATTAGGACAAGCGACTGCTCCTGCATCTCATCTGTCTGTCTGGACTCATTCTAATGGAAAAGATACCAGAATCCTGCCTACTCCAGAATGGCCTGAATGCTGCTCCTTTGGCTCCTGTGAACTCAGGAGAAGTACTGTAGCAACCAGAGCGAATTTCTGGTCCTTGACTGATCAGAAATTTGCAATTGTAGTTTCTATTAGTTGGTGTATTGTAGTTCTTTTAATGTAACATGAGTATGTAGTCTACTTGCATATATCTTTAACTTTGTATTGTCACTCCAAGGCCTCAGCATCTGTCTGGATTGGAGATTGTTCGGGATCTGTGTGATGGGAAGCTGAATGGTGGAGAAATTGGCTCAACAGAAATAACCTTCACTCCTGGGAAGATCAAAGGTGGAACCCACATAGCAGATACAAAAACAGCAGGGTATGTCTTTGTACATGGCTTCTTGTCATTTTAATATTATAACAGAAGACTGGGGGAAAAAAGAACATCTATACATGGATCTTCTACCCAGAAGATGTGTTGCCTGAGTCAGATTTGTGTTACCAAAGAACCTGTAGTATAGGAAGGATATGCATGAATAAAATACATGCAAGTATAATAGTTTTAAAATTACAGTTGTTATAAAACTTGAACACTTGATTCATGTTAAGCAAAAAATATCTGCTCATGTCTTTAAAACTTCAGCTGTTATTTTCTCACATTAGTATGTTACATATCAGATCAAATGCATTAAATTAGATAAGTATCTCAAATCCATGAAGTCTGAAATAATCATTACCTAGTAAAGTAAATTTTGAGAGTTTACTTACACACATAGTGGTACACGATGGGATACTAGTCTTTTGGAACTGGGAACATATTCTATCAACAGTTCTTGTGTCTGTGTTTCTTCTGTATTTCTGTGTTGGGTCCTTTGTTCTTGGAATCTGTTGCAAAACAGAGTAAATGGGTTTAGCTATGGAAGGCTGGTGTGAACAGTTGTTTGGAAACATAAGCCAGAGCAGGCATAAGTTAAAGTTCCCTTTAAGTTAAGAGAAATATTTTTCTGAGCTGCAATAGTATAAACAACCAAGCTGATGCCTTTAACTTAACATAGAAAAGTTTGAGTAAGCCACAATGCAGCAGAATTGGTAATTAAGCACAAGAAAAAAAGATAAACACTATGGTTCACAAACATTTGGGAGTTATTTAAGAAAACAAACCCATGTTTTCTCAGTTCTGTGGTGATTACTGTTTTTACAATTCAAAATTATGTTTGAAAGCCCTGTGAGATAACTGTTTTGTTTTGCCAAAACAAACTTCTACTTTTGGAAAACTTACTTTGGAAGCATTTTTATCTCTGTGAAATGTGGAGAGATTCAGTGATAGGGTAATCTTGTATCTAATACCTTAATATTTTCTATGCTCCTGAATTCTCTTGTGTGGGATGCTGACCAGCTTATAAGCAGTTTTATAGTTTTCTTAATATTTTGTTATTAAATAAGTATTAAAATGTTATTGCTGCCTAAGCCTTGTCTGCTTTTATCATCTGCTAGCTAAACCCACAGTTTTCACAGTCCCATCAGTATACTAGATAAGGTACATTACTTTTATTTCAAACAAGACTACTAAAGATGCAATTTTTGTGAAATAAAAACCCTCATATTTAGGCTTGCTAAGGACATGAAGTTTTAAATTAATATTTTAAGACTAACAATTTTACAGATAATTTCAAAGATAAAATAAGTATGTAAATGCTCTGGAAAGCCTGTGATATGTAATGATTCTATGGAATTCTATGGGTTATGACTGTATGAAATTTCTTTTAGGAGCGTGTGTCTACTGATGCAGGTAGCAATGCCCTGTGTGCTGTTTGCTGCTTCCCCATCAGAGCTTCATTTAAAAGGTGGGACTAATGCTGAGATGGCTCCTCAGATAGACTACACAGTCATGGTAGGGAAAAATTCCTTTGGCTTGGTGCATCTTTCATGAATATGTGTGCAATGTAACTGCTGTACTTCTGTTGCTCTTACTGCAAGTGTATTTGTGATTATGGAATTAGGCATGGGAATATAACACTATTAGTGTACTGTATGTAGAGAGCAACCAACGTTTCATGGAATTTCCTGAAACAGCAAATAGTCTGTTTGGTTTTAATTACTAAAGAAATTTTCATTTAAAATATATTCTTTATTCTAAAAGGGCTGTGATTTGATCTTCCTTTTTCCTTAAGAAAATCCTTTTACACAAAGTGGCATTCAGAGTGAAGTATGAGGAATGTCAAATAAGCTGTATGCATGAGACTGGCTATATTTTTTTCTTTTCAATAATGTAACTGAAATTTTTGTCTTGCCTTTTTCTTTTTTTTTTTTTTTGAAGACTGCATAAAATAGTGGGAAATTATCAATGCAAAATAAATACCCTCTGTGTTTTTATATGTGTTTGTTTTTCAGGTTTTTAAGCCAATAATTGAAAAGTTCAACTTCACATTTAACTGTGACATAAAAAAGAGGTGAGTTGTGGAGTCATGTGGCGGAGGCACACTCTGAACCTGTGTGTGAGCACAGAGGCACACACAAGGTGCTCTCAATCAAACTGAGGGATGAATTTATAATACATGAACTAATCCACATTAGCTGTCCCTGTGTGTGTAGTCACCTTATGATGAATGTGAGATGGTTCTTCCCCGTCTGTTTTTCATTGCTGATGCTACAGCTGCTGTGTAATGTCTCCTGTTGGCTGCCCCTGAGGGCAGTGCATGCTGAACAGGCAGCATACTACTGAGCTTCTCCTGAGGTGCCAGTTAGGTTGGTGTGAGGTAGTTAATAAGATGTACATTACAAAGTAATACTGTAAGAGAACATAATTCCATTATAAAGGTTTCGAAGCCACACATCAAGAAAATTCATACGTACAGTAACAGAGAACATAAAAATATATGAAGAGCCTTCTGGCCCTTTTCTTGGTTTCTTTGTGATCTTTGTGTTTAATTATATCTGATTACTGTTTCTAAATAGGGGCTACTATCCTCAGGGAGGTGGTGAAGTTGTGGTCCGGATGTCTCCAGTCAAAGAGTTGAGCCCGATCAACTTAACAGAACGTGGCACAGTGACAAAGATATATGGAAGAGCATTTGTGGCTGGAGCACTGCCTATTAAAGTAAGTGCTGATAATAGTTCTGGTAGTATCCAGCTTTATATATCTATATAAAATTGCATGTAATCTGCTTAACATTCCTCTACTGTTCCAGTATTCTGCAGTCTTTCCCATACAAACTCAGTAGTAGCCTTATTAAATGGTTTGAGTTATTCAGGCTGTAAAACAGTATATTGGACATTTCTAAAATGCAGTTCTTGCATAGCAATATATAGCTAAAACAGGAAATGATAACACTATCCTCACTATCCTTCATATGACTATTTAGCATGTATTGAGGGGTATCTTATATCTGATTTATATATCATTCCTATTTTTGTGGATTATTTTAAATCTGGAATTATGGCTCTTGTTCATAGATTTATGGGTAAGCTATGGTGCACTGTAATAGGCAGAAGTCAGAAAACATCAAATTTTTCAACCATTGCTAAGAGTATTAGAGCAAGTTAAGGGTAGGTTTAGCCAAAAATAAAATGGAAAGAAATTTGCTCCTTTATACCCCCTTCCTGTTCTGAGTGGTCGGACCTCCTTAAGGTTCCTTCTCACACACAGGCTAGGAATTATTAGAGGAAGGAAGAGGAGGAATTGAGTTAGTTTTTGAAGAGCTGTGGATTGCTGGTTTTGGTCTTAAAATCCCCAAACCTCGGAATATTAGCTATGATTAGATCTCAAGGATGGGATAAGCTTCATCTGTCCCCACTTGCCTGTGATATAAAATTGTTATTTTTTAGTATTATCTCTTATAGAATATATCCTGTACATATATTCTAATAATTCTAATAATTGTGGGGGGTTTGCAGTTGGTTTTGGGGGGATTTGTGGGGGGTTTTTTAGAATCTAGTGTTTTGATATACTCAGGACTAAAATCTTTCTCCCTAAGAATGAAGAAAAGTTCTTGAAATTGTGATGATACTGAAGTTTCTATATCTATCTCTATTAGACTTATGAAGAAAAAATACTTTTGTTGTTATATAATTTAATTACTGGTTTTGTGTCTTATCTTGTTAGCTGGCAAAAGACATGTCATCAGCAGCAGTGAGATGCATCAGAAAAGAAATCAGAGATCTTTATATTAACATTCAGCCTGTTCGAGAACCTGATGATCAAGCTGTTGGGACTGGAAGTGGAATAATGTAAGAGGAGTCCAAACTTTCTATTGATACCTGTAATCTTGCTGGTTGATTAGCTAGATTTTGATTACATGTCTGATAAATAAAGTGTAGTGTGAGTGATTCTATTCCTAATTTTGATTCTGTTCTTTTGTGCTTAGCATTGTTGCAGAGACTTCAACAGGTTGTTTGTTAGCTGGGTCATCACTTGGCAAGAGAGGTAAGAATTCCATGAAGTCTTTGAGATTTAACTGAATATACTAATAACAAATAGGAATCTGAAGTATCATCTGTTTAAAGAGCTGATGCTTTGAGTGATGCATTTTTTAAATGGATGTTGTTTAGTAATAAAGGACAGTGGAAATGAGCAGATTTAAAACAGTAAATGGAAATTCACAAAAATGACAAAACTACAGCCTTACCTTTTATCAGAATGGAGTGTTAAGGATCACTGAGCTGAAAATGTTTCTGGACTTCAGGAACATGGACTTTGTGGTTTACCTGTGAAGCTTCTGTTCAACAGTGAATCTAGATTAAAATGAATAGAAGTGATTTTGGGTTTTAACTATTGAAATCAAACATTTTTCTGAAAAATGGGGCCACTTTCATTCCACTGCTTAGGAAGTATGAACTATACATCATCATAAGATGGGAAGGGTTTTTAAAGCAGACATTTGAGGCAAGAGCATGAAAATAAGGTTTAAAAAGTCAAAAAAATTTTTTTTTCCTTCTGTATTTTTAAAATGTTAAATAGTAATTGTCAGCTTTCTAATATCCTGTATTTCTCTGTTAGGAAAGAATTCTGACAAGGTTGGCATTGAAGCAGCTGAGATGCTGCTTAAGAATCTTAAACATGGTGGAACTGTGGATGATTCTCTGCAAGACCAGGTAAGGCTCCTGTGTGTTTACATGAAGCTGAAGTAGTAAGAACATGCCTGTATGTATTACTTGCAAAGAATATAAATCTGAACAGGGAAAGAATGAGATGTTAATTAGAAGTCTTAGAGATGTGTGATCACAACATCACTAGAATTAGCAAATTACTTACAGTTCTTAGGAACCACAAATGCTCCTGGCTTTGTACCATCACCCTCAAATTTTCCCTTCCTGAAACTCTTAGTAAGTATGGAAGAAAGAGGCAGGAATTCGCTTCGATTTGACATTCCATGTAGTGGTGTGAAAATAGCTCCCTGGTTACATATAAAGAATGATACTAAGTGAAGTTATTAGAGAACAGAATATCTAGGAGGTGCTCCCATTTGTCTTTCTTACCTAATTTCATTTGAGCATGAAAGCCCTCCACTGTCTTATAAGAATCTTGGGCTATTTTAGATAGGATGATGTTACCTCTTAGCTGTAAACACTTGAGCAGACATTACTGTTATGTAGTGTAATAGGAGCTATTTAGGTCTTGGACTCATCCTACTTTTTTCAAAGCATGCACAGTACCATTGGTGGGAACAAGCCACTGCCAGATTAGGTGTATATGGAACTGCACAGAATTGTATCACACATTACAGAGTACTTGTCACGGTGATGTTTGTAAATCAAATCAAATGTCTTTCAGTATCTCTCTGGTGAATATGTGATCAGGAAGTGTTAGAATTAAAGAACCTTTTCCTGAGGTTTTCTCTCCGTATAGGTATTCTACTAACCTGGAGTCTGACATGACTTTGGGGAATTTGGGGGAAGACAATGAGAGAGAGTAAAGTTAAATATAGTAACAGGATTCAAGGGCATCTACTGTGGAAAAGTAGTAGCCCTTTGGTAATGGGTGTTAAAATAGTAATTTCCAAACTTCTTAAAAATCAAGATCGTGAACTTTTATGAAACATGGCAGACTGCACTTTTACATCTACAGATATTTTGCAAATTTTTCTTTTTTTTTTTAACATCAGTAGGTTCCTAGAATCTGAAGAATTACTTAATAATTCCCCTTCCCTCCCTTCCAGCTGATCATTTTTATGGCTCTAGCAAAGGGAGTGTCTAGAGTGAAAAGTGGACCAATTACACTTCATACTCAAACAGCTATACACTTTGCAGAGCAGCTAACAAAGGTGAGTCCAAAAATTCAGGAAGTTTTACCTATGAGTTGTCATCCAGTAACTAACTAGGCAGTGTAGAGTTCAGCAGGTATTGTGAGCTGAACTTGATCATGGAGGATAAGCATGGATAAAATTATTGCTACAATGTTTACATGAGAGTTTTCCTGTAGAAAATGAACATACTTTAAAGTTAAATGCTTTTAGAATGGTTAGATACTTTAACCACCTTTATTTAAATGTTTTTTTTAATTTAACCTGTTAAAGCTCTGATATATATAAACACATGGCAATACAATGATTTGGTGTCAGATATTGAATATTTAAACTTATGTGTGTGATAAATTAATTTGTGATATATTTCTAATCCTCTTTTAGGCCAAATTTACTGTGACAAAAGCAGAAGATGAAGATCCCAGTAATGATACCTACATCATTGAGTGCCAAGGAGTGGGGATGATAAACCCAAACTTATAGGGTTAAACAAAAAAGGCAGCAAGCTGACAAAGGAAACACTCAACATACCTCAGTGATGTATCTGCATCACTACATCTCAAAGGATGTATAATCTGTGTGAACAGGAGAAACCTTCTGTCACATCAGAGTGATTTAACTTCAAGGATGGTGTCAAGCTTTTCCTTGATGTGGTAAGAATCTGTCATGTGAAACATAAAAACTTTACTTTTTTTTTTTTTAACTATTAGCAGCAAAATGAGTAACAATAGGACAGGAAGTAGAATATATTGTATGTATGTGAGAGCTTCACTCAGAAGCTTTGAAAATCCAGCTTCACCAAAGTAGAAAATAACTATTTTAGTTTAGAAAAACTACTATCAGTATTTCTTTCCCTTTTGAAAAATATAAGTTTTATTTTCTGGAAACCTTTATGTTATGAGGTATATGGAATGAAGTGCACCATCAAATCTGTATCGCTGTTCTTCCTTAGACATTTTGTTTAAATTGTGTGTGGGGAATATTAAAGCAATATCACCCTATAAAAGGCTGGTATTTATATGTGCTGTTATCTCAACAGGCTATGCTAGGGGAAGATGGATACAAAATAGAAATTATGCTCCTGAAAAGTTTTCTCTCCCTACAGAAAAAAGATAATGCATAAGATAATCTTCCTTTAAAACTTCTGGTTTTGTCTATTTTAAAAAGCCTTCTCAGGTAAGCTAAAACAAAGTACCACATTACATCTCAGACACCAGGTCTTAACTTCATGATGTGACTGTATTTTCTAGCTGCAGTTGTCCTTGTCATACTGACCGAGCCTGCATTTTCACTGAGGTGATGGTTTGTTCTTTTTAAAGGGAGTACTTCACTTCAGCTGAGATTAGGGGGCTATTGAACACACATATGTAGACACAGGTATGTAAGTGTATGGACATGGAGCACTGCATGTACACACAAGTATATTTAGGCAACTAGAATCCAGTTGTGCAATCCCCCATCTGTGGATTTAGGAAGGAAGACCTTCTGCCAGCCTGGCATTGATCATGCTACAAAAGATTTTTCTGAAGTGGAAGGAAGGTGAAAGGAGAAATAGGGCATAATTTGTTTTGCATATGAAGACCTGAATCACAGAGTTAGAATCACTTAACCAAAACTGTATAAATGCACCCTGGAAGCTTGAACTGATTTCCAAGTTTCCACAGCCCAGTCTGCAGCCTTTGCTCTAAGATCTTTTTTCCTCAGTTGTGACTATTGAACCTGAGAGCTAAAGATGTAACTTAAGTATCATTTGTCATATTGATCAAGATAATTTCATTGCTGTGCATTTCTAACACAAAGAAAAACCTTTGCTAATACCCAAAAACATTCAGCAACTATCTTAATAGTATCTTTCTTCTTAGAGTTTTTCCCCCTATCTCCATCCAAAAATTAGTGCAAAAGAATGTTATTAATTTCCAACTAATTATTTTTCTCTAGTACTGGGAATAGTCTGAAGGGGGCAACAGACACCTGCTGAAGTTACATATGTGACATAGACACTCTGCACTCAGAGAGCACCTCTCTGAGTTACTAGTCTTTGCTGCTAACAGTTTTCAATGTTTCCTTTTGGAAAAATTCTGAATGTATTTTTAAAAAAAACTTGAAAGAAAGCCCCAAAAGAGCTGCTGTCTGTGCTTAAGAAAACAAACTCTTCTAAACCACATTTGAATGGATCCTGTTTCCAGAATTCAGTAAGTTAATATACTTGACTGATTTAACTTCTCATGGAGAGATTCCTGCTGAGGGGATGGCTGGGTGTAATTTAATTAAACTTCCTGATCAAGGCACCACTAACTTAGAAGTTATATCAGGTTGATTAGAACCTCATCAAGTTAAGTTTTTAAAATTTTCAAAGATGGACCATTCTACAGTTTTTCGGGGTAACTTCTTAACAGAGCTTAACCACTCCCAGAACTGATATTTAATGTGAGCAGGCAAACAGGTTAGGCTTTTTGTTTGCTTAGTTTTTGTGGGGTTGGTTTGTTTGTTTCTTAAGCTGAGGGACTACTTCTTGCTACAGGAAACATATTGGGAAGGTGAGCTCAGCAATATGCCAGTTCTTCACAATTTCTTCAAAGGAAAACCTGGCAGAAGAAAATTATATAATTAGTTCTACCTTACTCAGAGGGTTTTTGGTATGTGGGAAATACTCAGGTTGCTCTGGTATAAGGAAGCTTCAGTAAGCCCTAGAACCAAGATGATGAAAACCAAAATCTATTACAAACAATTATAGATCCTTGCTGAAAACCAGTGCAGAAAAGCTTTTGAATAGTTTGTAACCTACGTAGTTAAAGGATTCCTTTTTGTTACCTTTGAAGTTCAATTGTTGGATTCTCTGTAATTTAATATCTTTTTACCAATATCCAATCAAGCAACTATCACAGAATACAGCCAGTTAAGTATACTTTTTTGTTATGCAATTCCAACATTATGCTTCTCAAGAGATAATAAAACTGACTTTCTTTGTATTGTTGTTCAAAGTTAACCAACATTCTGCACATCTTTATAAATTACAATCCAGGACTAGTGCCTTCCCTTTAGGTTTCAAAATCTCTAGTGAGCACCTTGCACACATGGCCTTCTTGCCCTGTAGTCACTGGTTCACTTTGCAAATCAAGTAGGAATGACCCACTTCCGTTCCCAACAGATTCTTTGTGGACTGTGAGCCTACTTAGACGTTAATGCCTAGATGGTTTAAAGACTAAATAAATCAGCATAACTAGCTCCTGTCATGTTAAGAAAACCTTATGAATAAAAGCACAGCTAAATTAAATCTTTTACATTTAGGCAGATTTTTATATATTTGTGCACATAGAAAAACTGCATAAGCTTGAGCATGATTTTATATCTGGTCTCAAAGCCTGGCCAGAGTGCCTTTTCATAGCTTCTTTTTGCTTCTGAAAAACTCTGCCAGTCTGCACACCTGACATGTTGTCTGCAGAGCCACAAACATTTTTTCCCACATTCACAAATGTAAAAAACTCTCGTGGAACAACTGCAGCAAAAAAGAAGGGCTAGCAAAACTTTCAGAGAATTATCTTGCATTAGAATTTCTGTCTTTACCCAACACTTCCTGAAGCCAAGTCTATCTAACTGAAAATTTCATTTGGAAAGAATTTTAAAATGTGCAGATTTTGTTTCTAAGGAAAATTAAAAAAAAAAAAAAAGGGCAAAACAAAAAAGTCTCAAAATTCAGTTGAACAAAAAAATCCCATTGAAAAACTGAAGTGCAATTTCTGTCTTCCAAACAAACATAGAAGAAGCATATAAATGCTCAGCTAACACATTTAACAAAGATTAACAAAACTCAGGTTACCAGAAGAAAACCTCCTCTTAGTAAATATACAATGAATAGCAGCTCAGCAATCCAGACAACTATTGCTGCACCTCCCTGTGCTTCATAAGCCTGTTAAAAAGAGCATTAATGGTCATTAATAACTGGCAGTCCTTGGGAGCTTCCTTGCAGGCCCGTTCCAGTGTCCAGCCCCCTCTCCTTATGACCTGACCTCTGGGGCCAGCCCCGGGCAGAGGAGAGGCTGGAGAGCTGGCCTGTCCTTGCTCGCCTTTGTCACTGAGAGGGCTGTCCCCTAATGCCATCCCTGCAGTGCTTCCTGGGTTGGAAGAACCTGGAGCTGATCTAATCAGGCTTTATGTGCCTTTTTCTCCTCCAGGGTTAGAAAATCTCTAGATGGGAGTCATCCACAACAGATCTTACTCTTCAATAGGACTAAATTCCCCAGGTAATTTTTACTCCCTGCTGTACACATTCACACACAAATTTTATTACCCAGGCCCAATTCACATCCTGTCACCTCACTGTGACCTCTTATCAGGAAATGTTTATCATATTTCCTCTCTTTTTCTGTATACAGTAATTAAAACAGTAATTAAATACGCTTCATTGCATATATACTTGAACGATTTTTAACTGAGGTGACAAAAATAAAATGAATTTAGGACTACTACTATCATTCATATTCTACCAAGTTCCTACTTTCCCTTTTCAATGGGGTTCCGCATCATAAAACTTAAAACCTCCAGGTTTACATTTACTTTCAATTCACTTAGGTTTTAAATCTACAAGTCAAAACATGAGCTGCAGATCTTGTTACATCACTCTCCTACACTGCACGTGCTGTATGTACTTAAGCTTAAATTTTACAGCATAATTAATTCTTCAAATTAATGCAATGTGTGTGAATTAGTTGTTGGTAGTTAGTGGTGTATTTTTTCTCTTTTTTTTGAACGTCCTGCCCTTTTTGAATATTAACTAATAATTACAGTGCATTACTTGAAGCTTTTTAACTTTCCTTTGTATCCATTTACAATCATATAATTTTTAACGATAAGGTTGGATTAAGTCACTTGTGGGAATGTATTAACCTTTTGTTCAGGAAGAGATGAGACATTGCTTGCACCTGCTTTACAAATATGCTCTGGGTTTTCTTATGCTAATCAGGCACATTTGAATCTTACATAAAAACTTCAGTGTGGGTGTTTAGATACAACTAAGATGCTTACATGTAATACTGCTCAAACAAGTAGTGGCAATGACTCACAAGTTCTGTGTACTGAGGAAATAGGATCAATCCTCTCAAACTGTGTGTCTTCAGTGTACTTCCATGAGAGAGAATTGTGTATGGATGAATGCAATGATTAGAGAAAGGCACTGCACTGAGATATGTGGGGACTGAAGTCACAAGACAAATTATATGCAGCCAGTTACAGAAAGTTCTCCGGGAAATACTGAACTCTGGTGCTGACTGAACTTTGTTACTCTCAGAAAGGGTATTTTTGAACCTTTTCTCCTCTCATGCCCTTAGATCAACTGATGACTGTTCCTCTTCTGAGCCCACGTGTCTCATTCTGGTCACTAAAATTAGAACATTTAAAATTTTCTATTTTTTATTTTTTACTGTTTTCTAGACCATGTTGAGAATACTGCATCCAGTTTTGGGCCCCTCCATACAAAATGGACACCAATGGTTCGGTTGGTCTGGGGCTGGAGCCCTGTAAGGAAAGGCTGAGGGAAGGGGACTTGCTCAGCTTAGGGAACAGATGGATTCAGGCACCTACCAGGGACCTGCCAGTGCCTGCACAGAGGTTCTGGAGGAGATGGAGTCAGGCCCATGGTGTGTTGCAGAGGGCAAGAAGCTGAAACAAGATGCTGAGACTGGCCAAAGCCCTGACCGACCCCAGCTTGTGGCTGACCCTGCATAGTGCAGCAGTTTGGACCAGAGCCCTCCTGTGGTCCCTTCCCACCTCAATTATCCTGATTCCAAAATCCCTCTCTGGCAACTAATGATCATCCAAACATACTATGGAAGAATCCTCTAAAATATTCCAGCACAGGTGATCTATAACTGACAATGTTAAATCAGCCATAGGTTAAATAAAATACTGAATAATGGTGCATATAAGAAAAAAATGCCAAATTAGATTCTTTTTAATAGGAACAATGAAGAAGGAGGTTTTTTTAGAATTAGAGCTACATCTTGAATCCAAAACAAGTGACTGCAAACACAGACATCAAATCTGTTGGTGACTGGAGAGAATAGGAATTAATATCAGTATTTAAAAATCAAGTAAGATGATCAACTAGAAAGTCCTTCCCTAATATTTGACTGCAGAAAATCTGTAAAGACTGAAGAAAAACAAGTGAGAACACAGTCCTGTGTAAACTTAGGCAGAATCAGAATTTTTCATTTAATCCCAGATTTACCAGTTCATTGAAGACCAAAGTTCAGGGCTTAGGAAACCTACTGATAAGTGCACTTAAAAGCTGAAAGCTCTTATGGAGTACATATATGGAGAAAATCACACTACAAACTGCGTGACTGAATTTTTGTCCCACCCAGCTGTCTCTTGGGTGTTTCATAGTCTCTCCACTGCCTAGGAAGCTTTCTGCCCAAAGCTTTCCAAATCCAAAGTATCTGAGATCCCATAACTATAGGGTATCTGCTAGAACAAGGAACTCCGATTTGAAAAATCGCTTTAAAATAACAACTGAGTCTTTTTCTTCACATACAAGGGCTTTAGGATTAAATTTTAGACAAATTTTCTGCCACACCATACAAGTTTTCAAAGATCCATAAAAAGAACCAATATTAGCTCCGAAAACATCTAGAATTACTTTTCTTTCTCTCTTTCCAAAGATACTTGCCTAGCCACTTAAGACTTTCATTACCAGATAAATGATTCCTGTATAAAAAGACAGTTTGTGAAAGGGTTTAATGACTTTTCCACACAGAAGCCTCTCTATAAATAAAATCTTATGTGCACTGCACTTTTCTAGTTTATACAACTCTAGCTGACCTGAAGTTTATACAACTGTTGGAACCCAGAAATGCACTAGTAGATCATATGTTTTCTCAGCTATTAATGTTTGCAGCATTGGAACAAAGTCAGGCTTGTGTTACTTCTTTCATAAACTGGTATTACACTTAAAAAAACGTGATGAATAAAGCACTCACTTTTTAACAGAATGGGGTGTTATACAAAATATCTGTGCAGACTGACACACATTACAGTATACTGTGTTTTAGAAACAGCAGTCTAGACTTCACTGTAATATAACAGCAAACATTTGCTTTTAATATGATAAAAACTATGACTATGGGAATTTACATTTGTGTAACTGAAGACAGAATTTGTGCTATGGGCATAAATGGAAAAGATTATTGGATTACATCATTTGGCAAAGAAAAAAGGAGACAGTAAGCAGTGAGTCTAAACATAATTTTCATCACATTTATTCTACCATCATCTCCCCAAACTTAACCACAGATGACTGTGATTTTGAATCCTACTTCGCTGTCATGGCTTGCTAAGGAACACTTTACAGCAAGTGTATTATGCTCACTCACCTCTCAGCTATGCAAATTTATCAATTATATTGCTTTTTACAAAAATTAGTCCTTTCTTCCCTTCCTCCCCTTCCCAAGGTTCCTTAGATCTTTCCTTTCTCCCTGATCAAGGATAGGTTAAAAGTTAGGTCCACTACTGGCACCATTTCAAGATGTGAGCATAAAGAAAGAATCTCAATTCACAGCAACTAAATTCACAGAACATCCAAGTTAAAGTTGTTGCTCTGAAGCAGCACTGGAAAGCACTGGCCCCAAATGAACATGTGCTGACAAATTTTAGATAGCTACAGTGAACTCGTCATCAGAAATGAGGATAAGCACATGGCCCCTTTATGTTTAAGTCATTTGGTGGTGCTGTATAAATATCTCTTATCAGAACAAGACTGCTAGTATTCCCTGCTATGTGGGAGAGTTCATTTTCATAATCAAATTATCAGATGTAAAACTGTAAAGGATGACTCTGTGAGTTAAGCTGAACTGTATGAAGTCAAAAGAGGACTTAAAAATTAATTACATTCCATAAAGACCAACAAATCTTGAGCCTTCTATCCATTCAAACCTTTCATCTTTTTATTATTCCCCACATTATTGGTGTGTGCTTTGAACTTCAGCTCCTTAGCTTTAGCAGTGATTTTGCTACACACTATTGAGTTCTCAGCTGAAACACTCATAATAGTAGCACTACTGGTTTTTTCCTCTTTCCATTCCAAAAGGTAGGGGTCTCTGGTCTCAACAAATAACTCTTAATTCTGTATTTTTTCTTTATCTGTTTTTCAGAGCTAAAAAAGAAACTATTTAAAAAAATCCAAAAATATCTATCTAAGCTGCTGATTTTGCTGGAGAGCAAAGAAAAGACCTATGCAGCTATTTGATGAAAACACTGAAATGTGCTGATTTCCTTCACTTTCTTAATTATAACTGGAACTAAATTTTCAAACTTGATGGAGTGCTGGAGAAAAACCTTAAAAACAACTAACTGGTTTAGAAGTTTATATCTTTCCATAGGACAGGGCCTGCTCCCAAGTAAAGTTGAGAATACTTAGATAACTGTATGAAGTTTTGTTTCCAAAAGTGACTACTTGTACTTCCACTGAAGTTTACAATTGTTGTAGTGTGCTCAGCTCCTCTGAAACTGAAGACATATTTAAGTTTTGTTTCTTTTATTTTTTAGTCAGTTGTAAAACCTGCCCAGCTGAAGACAGGTTTGATTAGTAACAATGAAATAGACTATTTAAATGGGTTAATATAGTCCAAAAGCCATATACTAAATCAAAATACTTTATATATTAACCCTTTGTGCTTGTTGAAAGAAACTAAGGTAACTGAATCAATGATAGCCATCGTCACAGAGAAAAGGTCAATGTGATGTTGAACTGACTTCCTTTTAACATAATTTGGTCAGTCAGCAAAAAAAGTATTGAAACCGTGTTTTTAGATAGATTTGTCCAGGACAAGATTTATGTCCTCTGACTGCAAGCCAGATTCCTGTATCCTGTTTATTTTTTAATATGTGCTCTGTAAAATAAGCAAAATTCAAATGCTTTGCCACTTAATCAAGAGTCCAGCCCAAACCCACAGTTAGACAGAATTTAGGCGTTTCATCCAATGATTATTTAATGATCCTGAAACAGAAACCTTCTTCCATATGAACACTCCAGCCACTCCGGTTATCATGCAGAAAAAAACGAGAGCCTCTTTCCCACAGTAAATTGGACAGCTATTGATTGCTGCAATTTGGAGGGAAAGCTATTTAAATCCTTTCTGGCAAAGAAATAAGTTAAATGTGGATCTCTTACTTCCTGGGAGATGTTTTAATTCACATATTGTGAAAAGAAGGAAACCTCTTGTCCTGATTGTTCCCGTAGCTTTCTCATGAAAAACCTGTTGGTCCTTCACACTGCAAGATCACAAACAGATGGAATGATATTCCTGCAGGAGGACCTGAGTTTCAAACGTACCCACTTACCGCTTAGGTCTCAGCAGCAACCACCAAGAACTTGGATGGTTCCCTGCTCCACTCCTCATGGGCTGCACAGTGAGCCTGGGAGCACAAACTGAGGCTCCCACTGTCCAGGAATTTGAGTCTCAGAGCCAGCCACCACAGTCTAACCATTTTTCCTTAAAGCTTCTTCTCCCACAAATATCTGCATGAAATTCAAATTTCCAGTTAATAATTTCCTCACTCTCTCTCCAGCTTTACTGTTTCCAGGAGCCACTACTCCCCTGGACGTGTCAGTAGTATGAATAAAGAAAATAAGAAAACCTCAGCAAAAAGTGCACATTTTTCCATAGGATCTCATGACATATTACAAAATCTCTGATACTGAGCAGGTTTAAATCACCCTACTGATCTAAGACTTTCTTTTGCTTTCTCTCTCATTCGCTCTCCCTGGACACTATTCATTCTTTGTATCCCTAGCAGTAGCATTTGAATCTGTGCAGAAGTGAGCAATGCCCACTGCAGACTATCAGCATCTCCATCTTGCAGACTCAGTTGCAGTTGAGCCAAGTACTTATGACAAAGAGAATCAAGGTTTGTTGTGTTTTTTTCTTAATGTCTTTTTTACTTCTTGGTTTTTTTCAAATTTCCTTTTCTGCTTCTATTTTTATTATCTATGTTCTGCTTTCAAGTTCATTTCTTTCCTGCTTTATGTGCATTTCCTCACCCTCTCTCCAACTGCACATTTCCCTTTTCACCCCTGTTCTCACATTCACATCTACTTAGAGAAGTATTACAATATCACAGTATTGATAAACTACAGAATTAGTACAGTCTGGCTCCAGCTAACCTTGGGCCTTGCAAAACCATTTTGCTTCCTGAAAACTACAACAATTGGAGATGCAGAAAGCATTCAAGGACATCTGTGTAAGCCCCTCCTACAGTGTAAAGGGACAGAGGCTGTTCCCCTGAATGCACCACCAGCCTCTGTCTGCAGAGGCAGCTGCAGGAATGGTGCTTCATGAGATCTTATGAAATAGAAGGAATACTGGAATATGGGATTCACATTATTTCAGCATGAATAGAGACACATCCCCCAACAGAGTTTGGTTGGGGTTTTTTGCATCAAAAAAATTTGTTATTTAAACCACATGAAACTGAGGCACATCAAGCTCATGCTGCAGCTGAGCCTGAGCTTATTGTGAAGTTGCCAGAGCCATCTGCACCCACAGAGCCCAGAGGGATAGACTTTCATGGGAACTTGGCTATCCCTATGCCTGAGTCACTCCTCCTGGCAAGTCCTTGGCTCAACCAACTTAGACAAAGTGAGATTTAATGTGTAGGCAGCATGGATTATCTGGGAGTTCTGGCTCAAGTAAGCTAAAAAATAAAGTCAAATACCATTCCAGCAAAAATGGATCCCCACTGCATACATGGAGACTGTGAGGTCTTGCCATTACCTTTCAGTCCTTGGTAAAATAACAAGTTATTGGCTCATAGACAACAGACATCTTTGAAAGAAGGACATTTTTCTTTTAGTACTCCTTGTTTATGTGACAGAGCATTGTTCAGAGTATGCCTAAGACTGCATCCAAACTGCTGTAAAGCTGTGATGGATATTTCACAAAATTACTTGCATGAGATTCCTGAGATTCCTCAACTTCATCCAGGAAAAGAACAAGACTGGTTTTTCTCACATAAATGAGACTGACCTTCAATTAAGCCAAGATATGCAACATCCACACAAAGCCCAGAAATAAAACACATTAAAGAAAACTTGTTCAAATTTTAGAATAGTCTCTGTCCCAAGATTTTACTTCTACATTTGCTTTATCTACCCTGCAGTCAAACTAACACCATATGAGGAAGAGCACTTTTCTGCCCCAGCAGAAGTAACTAACAGAGCAAAACCTACTCTGGCACAGCTTTACAGTTGCGTGCAGATAGAGGCATTATTTCTCCCTTTAATCATAGAAGTAAATAGTAGTAGTGATGGTGGTGGTGACAAACATCCAAATTTAGGTCAGGGGATTAAATAGCTGCAAGGATGGCTGGCAGATCACACTGTAGTTATGCTCCTCTAAAAAGGCACCGCTGTTGGTTGACATGAATTTTGATTTTACGCAGATACGTGTATAAACCAGCTGACTCTAGATTATCATGGAAAAATTATTTCCTAAGCAATTTCTTTATGATAAGAGAGGAGGAAGACAAATAGCACCTATTTGTAGATTTATGCTCTTGACTCATGGATTTTGACACAAAGTTTGGGGGGTTTTGGTGGGGTTTTTTGTTGTTGTTGAGCAAGTGAGTGATAATACAGGACGACAGGAACAGAATGTGTTCTTAACCAACTCGCTGTTTCAAAACAATGCTGGGAAGTTGCTGACATACCAATGTATCACTTGTACAGCAAAACTGCTGAAAGCAACTCAGAGCACACATTCATCTACAGTGTTGGATCTGCTCACTGGTGTCCTTAGGAAAACCATCTGGATCCAGATTGCCGGCTTTCTCCAGGGGCAGTGAATACTGAACCATCGTGAGCAGCTCACAGCCCTGGGTATCCCAGTTTTTCATCCAGCTTGACTCTTGGTTAATGCAGTTGCTGAGGTGGAAGACACTGAAGAGGTGTCACCTCAGTAAACACAGGGAAATACATACTGGAGTTTATGGCTGCATCTGGGATGTGACTGATGTGGTTGTAAGACAGGTAATCCAGAACAGATGTACAAGTGAGAACTTTCAAACAGGAAAGGAGCCAAAGAGGTGTTTTCTATAATTAATACTGAACAAGAAGTGAAAACTTCTTTTATTCTATGCTTATTCATTAAAAACAGAATATGCTGACCTTGCCCGGAACAAAAACTTCTTGGGACTTTTCACAGTGAGCAAATCTATATTTTCATAGGCTTCTGATGATGTTGGTGATCTGTGGATGGCTGATCCTAAATGCCATTTGCAATAACCTGAAAAGGAAAGGGATATGGCTGCAAAGCACCACAGGGTGATGGCAGTAGAGATATAGTCCATCATCACATCTTCTTCTGTATCCTGTGTAATCTCTGACAAGTCTCATTTATCTCTACAGTACAGGTTTTCACATTTAAAAGAATATTAAGGCAACCTTAAAGTCTTTCTGGGAAAAAAGATTTACTTGAATAAGCTTTTCAATCAAGGATACTCTAAAGGAAATCCTAAATGTGGTTATCAAATCCAGGGAAATGGAAAATGTTTTTCAGTCAACTTAGCTGGAAAAATCCAGGTCAGGTTTTACAAATATCAAAGACTTCCAGATTAAATCCAACTGTTTTCCACTTCCTAAAGGAAATTTTTGCTGTGTGACATGTTGAACAATGACATTTAAATGAAGTTATTAATAAATAGGCAATTAAAAATCACTCTCCTAAGCTCAGTAAAAGTCTCTGTCAAGTGTGCATCTATGGTTAGATAAAGGTCAGCTTGCAGGAGTAACTGTTCCCACAGACACTTTCAACTGGTCCAAAAGTGGGAGAGATGGCTCTGTCGTCATGTTGATGATCACCACCTCTAGCTTGGTTGCACTAGCCTAAATATGTGTGAGACCCTCCCCTGGATTCAGGACCTGATCCAGTCAAAAATTAACCCAGCAATAAAAAAAGGGAGAGGTGGATGAGAAATTAGTTTTATGTAAGGAGCAGACTCTCCTTTTGCCCTACTACAGGTGATTGGGATTGGAAACTATGACATATCTTGTTTTGCTATCAGTCAGTCCTTGTCAGCTTAAGGCAGCAATATCCCAAAAATATTACGCTCTGCAAGGAGTGACATAGAGAATAATCCAGGAAGGTAAGTAATTGATGGACCTTCATTTGGAACAGAAAATACCAGACTAATCACTGTTTATGAAAGGTGACATTGTGCTAGTTTTGGAGAGGGTGACACATTATTCAGAAACAAGTGGACAAAAAGGATACTCAAAGGAAATAATTTTTACAAAGTGTCTAATTAAACTATGCAATTCTTTTCCACGGGAAGTAATTTGGGACAGCACTTTAAAAGGAGTCATGAAAAGACTGGACTTTAAGACTTATGACTAATGCCACTGATTTGGAACATAGACTGAGTCTTATGCCTGCAGACTTACATTTAAGCAATCTATATGAGATAGGAAAAAAAAGCTTAACACTGTAGAAGCAGCTGGTCCTATCTGCCTTCAGGGATATTTCTTACATCTTCCTGTGAAACTCTGGTTGCTGCTTATTGCCAAAGACCAGTGTGCTGAACTGTTTGAATATTTTTCATTTGATCTTGTATGGGAATTACATTGTTCCTTATAAAAAAGCAACAGTATCTTGTGGAAGCCTCTGTCATGCATACTTACAGAAAAATTTAGTGGGGGATGATCACTGGAGATCAAGTCCAGTGTCCCACTCAAAGCAAGGCAAACTTTACAGCTAGATTAGATTGATCATGGTCTTTTCAGGCTGAATTGCAAAAAACCTCAAGGGTACAGGTCTTACAGCTGCTGAACAACCTGTTTTGACTGCTGGACCATCCTCACCATGTATTTGTTGCTCATGTACAATTGGAACTTCCCTTCTCACATGTTTTGTTCATATCTCCTTGTCTTTTCACCATACACCTCTGAGAAGAGACTGGCTCTGTGTTCTCTCTAATGCCTGATAAGAGGAGGGATATCGAAAGGCTACAATCAGTCCAGAAATACACTTTCACCTTCTAAGATGCATGTTGTTACCTAGCAACAGTACTTAGACATACCTGCAGACTACAAACTTCAAGTTGCAACACAGATGAAATGGGACAGAAAAGTAGGCCTACATCAGCCACAAAATTTCTCATACTTTGGTTTTTAAACCTGCCATCAGTGTATTCTCCAAAAAGTCATGCTTTTAATTCAATCTAATTGTGAGACCTCTTGCAAGCTACAAAATCAAATTATCAAGAATTAAATTGATCAAGCATATTAAATGAAATTTAAGGTGTTTCTTAGTACATCTTGTGTTTGAGCCATAATCTCAGGGTGACCTAGAAGATGCAAGGTACCACATTCCTTTATCTAGACTGCAGACTTCTGTCTCTTTCCATCCCGAGGATAGCCCTTTTAAGACACTCAAAAAACATGCTTTCAAGATGTCTGTTCTTGACAGTTCAACTGCAGGAAAGATAACTGAAAAGAGGTATTCATCTTTTAAGTACAGGCAGGGATGTTAATCTTGTGGTTCAGAACTGACAGTTTTTCTTTTCAAGTGTCATAGACTTGAGCTCTGATTACACACTCTTCAGAGGCTCCAACAAAAGAAGCTCTTGTTTCATCTGTGCTTCATGCTGTTGTCTATTGTTTCCCATATTCATTTTGATAAATCTTACAAAATGCTACCTTGAAATTAAGTTTTTGCCATTAACAGTGGAAACAATACCTGCGTAAACAATGTTTTATAAAATTCTATGAGATTTTAATGTTCTACCAATTCAATAAGATTCCCAACATTTTTCTCTCATCTGTTTTATACTCTCTACCATGTTTTATTATTACTCTTATTTTACAGTCTAGGACATTTAACAGTGTATCAGCAATTCTTCTTTAACACTCTGTGGTCCAGATTTCTACATTAGGCCCTCTTATTACCCAGGAAACCTACATCAAAAATTTTTGTGAAAAACATTGTAAAGGCTTTCATTTTATTTGCAATGAAGAAGAGAAGGTGTGGTGGCTGGTCCTGCTCCTGCCAGCCCTGAACCTGACTGTTACAGCCAACCTCTGCTTCGTTGTATTTGAATGTAAACATCTAAGTGAGAGTTCTTCAAATGTGAAAGTAATTGATTACTCATTTCTACTGCGCTAAATACAGTTATTGACAATATAAACTGTATGCAGAATTACTCCTTAATAGGTTTTGAACATTCAGGCCTCCAGCTATAGTATGTGGGATCAGTGCCAAATCCCTCTCTCCTGCTGTTGACAGCTTGAGGCAATGCTATGCAGAGTTCTTCACACTACATTCTCTTGTGTCCCAGACGTTATCTAGAAATCTAGATAGTGCAGTGTTGAAAGATGGCTCAAATTTTCTCCCATTTTCTTCCATTTTGGAAAGAACACAAGCCAAAACAGTGTAAGTCAGGAACTTCAAAAGCTCCAAACATACCAGTAACAAGATCTCAAACTCAGCAAAGCAGTACTTCAGTCCTTACAAACATGGATGGGGTGCATGCTATGAATTTACATATTTTCAAGTGACAAAACAAACAGAAAACAAATCCATTGCAAGTTACTAAATGCAGTGAAGCAAACTCTGACTCAGAAGATTCCTGAGCTTCGAAAGTGTTGGAGGTTGGGAGAGCATTTAGAGAACATATTACAATATTTGTTGCTTTTACAGCATTTTTTGGGCATTAATTTTTACCTACTGCTGGTTAAAAAATCTGGCCTTCCCTAGTGTGGTCATTCTTATGATCTACATAATAATGAACATAATTTCCCCTTCACTGAATTTTTTACAAGTATTTTATTAATTACTTACCTGGGCCTGGTTCCAAAATTATGCACATGCATCCACAAAAGGCTGCAGAAACCTTGTGGATGACAGCACTAGTCTCACAGGGTATTTATCTTCTCTTCCCTATTCAATCAAGCCCAAGGCTTAACAGGTGCCTTAATCATAACTCACATCTACTCACCTGACTCTCATCTCTGCAGCAAGAGAACCTTGCTAACAACAACCACAACAGCCTTTAGGAGGTAGATTTTCATGTCTGAAGAAGTGCAAATCTTGGAGGTTTATACACCCTCATTCTATTAAATTAATGGTGAGCTAGACACAGGAAAGAAAACAGAAATAATCATACATGGAGATTAATGGTAAAGTGTACTCTTCAACTGCTTGCTACTACAGAGCTTGCTACAAAACAGGGAACAAGACAAAGAAGAATCAAGACCTGACAACAAGTTTATAGATGTAATAAAATAAACAAGATATTTCAATATATTTCTGTTTTGAATGCCTATGACTTTAGATGTGGAAATACATTCTCACGTATTCTATACATTTTTTTATCTGCTTCTATAGATATACCCCTCTTTTGGCTGTCAGACAAAGCAAGTAGAGCCTGATTCTGCCATGTTCTTGCTTTTTACTTCACCTCAGACAACTTGGGAGGAGTGACTTATGCCAACATTGTTATAATTTCTCAGAATCGATCTTCTTTAATCAATACAAACAAAATCTTGCTATCTGCTCCATCTCTGCTCTATTATTGGCACCAAGGCCATTGTGACTATGAACTAGAACAAAAGCCTCAACAACAATGTGGCACTGGAACTGCATTTTGCTTGTGAGAAGGAATTTTTCTCTCCTCTTTCTCAGAGCTTATCTACAAAAACTAAATTATCTCCCTAAAATGTTTATTTCTGTATGCTTTTCAGATAAGAGTGCCTGAATGATTATTCAACAGTGAAGAATCATGCTGTCTTGCCTCACTCTACTGTTATGATGCTTCGATATAAATGGAGTGACAAAATGTTCCTGAATTGTAGTTGAACAGGGAATAAATAGATACAACAGTAGATAAACTTTCAATGTAATTTTAAAAACTAAAGGCAGTTGTGTTTTAACTCTATTTTATATGTATTCCTGACACTGAAACAAGCAAATGAATGCACCATTTATTGTAAGATTTTGCTTAAACCCATTACATGAAGGCCGAGATACAATGTCAGTAAATAGCCCAATTCCATTTTCTCAAGTTCTCTATTCACCTGCATGTTAGCAGTAGTGTGCAAGAATCTAGTGCTGTTTTCTTCCATGCATACATACATGGAATGTAAAAATCTACCAGGTGGGACTAGCAAAGAGGCCCTGTGGCTCAACTGGTAGCAGCATCTCAAACTTACACCACTGTTAAAACTGATAGTCTCCATCATTCTAAGTCTCTGAGCCCTCAATAAATACGAAAGAACAACATAAATTATAACAGTCTGAAATATGTGGGAGTACTCAAGACATGACATCTGTGTTGGGAACATGAATTCATTCAACATCTATGGCACCATTTCTTTCAGCTGCTGAGAGCAGATGTCGCATATCTGCCTCTCATTCAAAAGAAAGGTAGAATATTTAAAAGGAAAAAATCAGCAGGATTAGGTCACAAAATTCTGGTTTTTACAATTATGCACAGCAAAGAAGATTTAAATCAAGCCATTTTTAGTTTCTTTATATGCTCCTTTCTGTCTCTTTTAACACATACCGGTATAGTATTTATTATTGTAATAAAAAAATAAAGAAAGTCATTGTTGTTCTACTTCAAGTCACATAAGCAGAGTCCCAGACCCTCTATCAGATCTGTTTATAAAATACATATTTGCCTTTTTAAAAAATAAATCTATTTGCCTTTAAAAAAATAAATCTTCAGTTAGTCCTGGCACAAGTTTTAGGATTTAAATGTCTGAATGTCTTTGCTCCACAAAAAGCAAAAGGTGCCTTTGTAAGAGTAAATTTTCAATCTATCAAAAAACTATTTCCATTTTTTCATTTGCAATGAACCTTAAACACAACAAAATCACCGAGAGGAACAAAGGACATAGAAAGCAAGGGGAACTTTCCACCCCTGTACCTCACAGACACACATGTGGCCATTCTGTGTACTCCAACAGCATCAGAAGGACTCCTCAGGGGGGAAGGGCAGAGGGACAGACAGGAGATTCTCTTCTTTGATACCTAGTGGCTACTCAGGTACTCAGAACAATACATTTTAACTACTAAGATGCCTGGTAGCTAACAGCAAAGCACATCACTCTTTTTACAAGTATTTCCATATTTCTGTTAGCATAACTTGCACCACTTTGGTGGCAGGATATATAGCATGTGGAGACCAAAAGATTGGGATGTCTAGAGACTGCTCAGCTGCACAAAATACAACAGAACAAGAGAGGCAGTTTCCCTGATATGACTACTTCTCTCCTTTCTTTTTTAAATGTGAAGTAGCCTTCAAACTGAATATAGAGTAGTGTCAAGAAAAACTCCCCTTTTCATATGACTTTGTAGAGAGCCCTTTGCTCTACAGACCACTTTCTTGGTCATAAAGACAGGCCCTGTGGTAGGGACTCTTACCTAGTTCTGAAAGCACTTCCTGGGCTGGAGTTGCTGTTCATGACTTTTTGTCAGGACAGAGGCTCTGCAAACTGCTTGATGAGAAATTGTGCTAGGAGAAGTAATATTCCTTCTGTAATTTTCAATAAGAGAAGTTATTTGACTGTGAACTTTTAACCTCCACAGGACAAGCTTCTACCCAAATCGTTAAGTGTCCTGGAAAATACCGAGAATCAGGCAGCAGGGGAGGAGATCCCCTGTCAAGATCCTTCTTTGTGATTTCACTGAGAGGAAGCTTGCTGCCCACACAAGAGCAGCCTCTCCTAAAATGAGCACTATAAGCTCAATCTATTCACTTAGTGTTTCTGGGTGAAGAACTGGCCCTGTTGAAATCACAGGCCAACTCCTATTGACTTAAATTATTTAATACCTTAATGGAGACCCTGAGAGGGTGGACCAGCCCATGTGGACACTAAGGGCTGTATCTGTATCAGAAATATGGTGAAACCAAGAGCTGAAAGGATACTGGGAACTTGTGGAGGAATTTCCAGTAAAGACTACACAAGCACCAAAGCAACTGTTGCAAGATGACTCCTATTTCTCTCCCACTCATCTTTCCTCTTTTTAGTCCTAAGGGATCACAAGAGAGGAGAAAACAGCACAGGAACTTCTATGCTCCTTCTACAAATAGGTTTGTCCCAGGTCTGCTCAGAGAGGGTGTAAGAAGGCAAGGCAGACCTTACTGGGCCTCACCAGTGATTAAGCTACTGCAGTAGGTCTCCAACAGTGGAAGATACTATTTCAGGACATCATACAAACCTGGCCACTTTCTGCAGTGTATATCCTGAGGATTGCTCAGCATCAATGGCCATTGAATTAGGGATGTTATACAGTATATTTCTGCCTACTCCCTTTAGTATTTGTTTATGGACCATTAGCCCATTATTTTTTCCATTCCTCTTTTGAACCAGTTGATATTGTTATGCCCCAGAACTCTCTGCAGCAGCTTCCAGCAGTTCACCATTCACTCTGTAAAGAAGTACTATTCTATTATTTTTATTAAACTACTTTCTCCTTAGTTGGTGTGTCTTGCAATTCTGGCATTGCATGATTTAGCAAACAGCAGTTCTGCATCTGTTGTTTGCTATCATCTGCCTTCACAATTTGGAAAACATCAGTCACATCCCCTCCTCCTTCAGATTCTCTCTCCAAACTGGAAAGTCCCAGGCATTTCATTTTTACTGTTTTCAAGTCCTCCTTCTCTGTATCTTTTCTAACTGTCCTTCCCACAATACAGACACCAGAACCATACCCAGTAGGCAAAACGTGTGTGCACCAAAGTTTTGCACAGTGGAAAAAAATCATGCTTTCTGGTTTATTCACAAGACAGCACTGAGATAGGCCTGACATTATTCTGAATAAATATGCTTGGCACCACCTCCAAGAAATTTGTGTCATGGGCCTGTCAAAGCTCTCCTCCTCCTCTGTCTTCAATCTTTTCTTCACCCTCCTACTGCATGCTCACATTCCTCCAAGCCAAGTCCACACTGCTCTCCCATTTTTCTGCTACACTCCCACTTTCCAAGCCACTCTTTCCAGTCTAGATAGATATCCTGCATGCACTGATTTACTGTGCACAAAACACTACTGAACATGCTAGGAAAAAGATATGGGAGATGTGCACCATTGCCTCCCCCCAGAGCAGCTACCAAGAGGCATCTGCATTTGCATTGCTGTTGGGAGCAGTTGTTACACTGTGTATAATGTAAAGGCATATTCTTTTCACATACCTCTGCTTTACCTTCTGTATGCAAGTTTGGTGGGTCTAAGCCCACCTTCCCATGCCTAGCAAGTGGATCGGGGCACAGTGGATCAAGATGCACTTCAACTCTCAGCCACAGAGCCTGCATCTCCCACAACCTTGCTTTCAGTGCTGAACATCAACACCCAGATGAGTCAAAGCACCACTGCTAGTGAGGAGAAGGGATGCAAGGAAGAATACTATCAAACTCCACCTTTGCCCCTGCACACAAAGTCCACTATTTTCACAGCCACTTTGCCAACACTGGAAAGCATGCAGTGAAAAAGGCACTAACCAGGGTGAAGAATGCAGACACTAGTTCTCCATCAGAAGACAAGTTGACAGCAAAAAGGTTTAGATTTCCACAGTGATAAGCTTGGGAAAAGTATTTCTTCAGGACACAACACAACCACCACTGCCGAGGCTGCACAGATTTTGCCTGTCCCCCTTGCCTATGCCTTTAGATTGCTGCTGGCCTGGCTTCTGCCTTTACAGCCAAGGCTTCCCCTGACACTCAAATCTGCTGTTGCTAAGGATAAGTTTCACTGGTTCCTTCCACACTAATGTATATTCTGACATAACCTAAAGCAAGCATCACTAGGGGGATTTAGTTAAAGAAATCTACTGGCAGTTTTATTTTGCAGTGGAAATCTGTAAAGCATATTTATCGTCAGCTTATATTTTACATGAAAGGTCTGATTTGGCTTGTCACGAAATAACAGAACCCTGACATTGATTTGAGAATGATTAAAGCCTACAAAAACATCTCACCGGTCCTAGAACTAACTAGACTATAATCCCAGATACTTTTTGAGTAATATTTAAAATAAAATGTTTCACAAATGAGCCTCAAGATCTTAAATTAATTTAAATAAATTAGAAATGCATAGCCCAGTGATTGTGTAACTTCATTGAAGGTACAGGATTTATGGCAATATCAGTGAAACCAGAACATTTTCCAAACACAAGCAGACAAATGATATTAAAAACATTCATGCTGCAGAGTAATACAAAATAAAATATCAAGCAATGACGATTTATATCTTTGAATTAACAAAATTTCTCTGTACATAAGACTGCAATTTTACAAACTGATATTTAGTTGAACATATTTATAACATAAATTATACACTATGTACAAACTTGTTTCTCCACAGAACTCTTTGTCCAGCATGCTTCAACACAGAAGTGATTTACCAATTTCTAGGAGAGGATGCTAGCTTTTCCTTTAATTTGAATACCAAAACACTTATCAAAACATGAAAAAAAGCCATTTGCTATCACATGGCACTGTTCTTAAGTCACTTGTTTGTTACCAGAAGAGTAGAACCAGTCACAACAATAAATAAATTTGCTTAATATCAACTAAAGACTTATATTCATGTGATCACACTTTCAACCTGAGTGCTTTTACAAGACTGTAGGATCCATTTATCTTTGCTTTTCTTGACACGTAGATCAAAATTGCAACTACAGGTACTGCTACCGCTGCTACAGAGGAGAATGCAATGATCAGTGGTAACATCTGATCTGGGTTTTCCAATCTTGCTGAAAATGGAAACAAAAGGAGAAAAAAGTTGTGTAAAAACTGACTGAAACAGATATGTGCAAATCACTGTACAGGCAGCGTTTGGAATGCTATTTCTGTTTTCATGCACAAATCACATTTCAAAACATTTTCCTTTCGTGTTTTTTTTTATTAACTTCATATTACACACTTTAATTCCTAGCCACTCAAACCCACCTGATACCATCTACAATGAAGAATACCATAAAATTAATGAAGAATACCAGAGGAATACCACATGTTTTACCCAGGAAACATTTTGTTATGTTTCAACCTCCTGGAATCAATGCTTCAAGACCATGTTTAAAAAGCCCACTCTTTAGATATTTTTGTAACTGAACTTTGTCTGGATTAGTCTCACTGTTCATGCATGTGGACAGAAGTGCAGCCAGGATTCACCTTTTTCTGTCCCTACCCTTAAAGCTACTGCACCTATTCGGGTTAGAGAGAAAGTAACATCCACACGGAAAGGAGGCTAAATACAGCTTATTCTCACCAGGTGTTCTATTGTTTGGGTTGATTTGGGGTGGGGTTTTTTTAGGTTAACTGCAGTACTGTTGTGCAAGGATCAGCCATGAACTAGTTGTGCTCACCTTGACACAAAATTTACTAGAAAGTACAAACAAAATATGTTTAAGGCAATAGATCTACCTACCTACAACAGCTACCTCAATCACTGTGATGTTTTCAACCTTACTGAAAACATGAAGCAAATATATGCCTATATAATTTTTGTTGACATTGTAGAGTAAAAAGGCTCCATTCACTGATGGCAGAATAATTTCTCCTGATGGACTTTTTTCAGGCCCATCTCTGATGGTGTGTTACTGTATGTGCTACACGTAATAGTGATATTTTCTCCTCCTTTAACATTTTCTGATGGATATACTAACACAGTAATATTTCGGGGAGGAACTGAAAAGAAATGCAAGGTAGGATTTAGCAACAAACAGAAGTGAAAACTCCTGAGGTATCAGCAGCTTTTACACACGAAGTACTAATCCAGTTAATGGACCCACTATAATAGTCGAGCACGTAGCTTTAGACACTACTCTGCCACTAGCTATCCTTCACACACTGAAGCCAACAGAAAGAACATTTTATCAAGTGATAGATATCTTTTACATTATATGGAGCCTTTTCTTCTTTTCTTATTTTAAATTCACTGTTTATTTGAGTTCATGAAAGGACACAGACCAACATACACAGAAGTCGATGTCCTCTTTCAACATAAGAGAAACAGAAAAGGCAAAGGAAAGATCCTAGAACTGTATTTTTTTCCACTAGGTTCTGCAATTTTGCATCCTGTTTTCAAAGGTGGAAGTGGAACTATGAAAAATTTTGAAGCAGCAATTATTTTGTTCATCTGCCATTTTGGACAGAAGTTTTCATTAGCACCAAAACCCTACCACTTAAAACAAGAACCTGTGCAACTCATCTCTGTTTAAAGACAATTCATTCTTAATGAAACTGAAGATGTCAATCTGTCTGTCTAAAACAAATCCTAATATTAACTCAGTATAGCAGTTATTTTAAGTAACCTTTGGCAGTGTTGAGATTGCTCTCCCAGCTCATTAATGGTATGCATGTGTATTTTCCTGCACCCTTTAGCTGAGCCCTGTCTGTGGTATATTTGCCATCTACTGTTTCAAGGTTTTGAACCCATCATCTATTTTTCTTTTACAGAGTACTCTGAACAGATGTAACATCCAAAAATATGCAAGGAATGGTAACACTTTCCTCTTGTATCACTGCACTTGAAGTGGAAATCAAAAGCGTATTTTTTGGTGCAGCTACAAAAATAGTAAAGAATAGGGGAGAGAGCTGGATTAGTGGCAGAAGTGATCCCTAAGCAATACACTGTTGCTATGCAATAGACAGAAGTGGCAGGGCTAAAGCAGAGAAGCCTGCTGACTACTGAAAATGGAACTTTGCTACCACTGCAGGTCAGTTGAGGAATCAGCATTTGTTATGGCTTAAAGGCAGCCTGAAAGAACAGGATACAGAGCTGAACTCAGAGGAGAGCCAGGGAGCTGTAATACAGTGCTTCCACAGTTAAGTTTCAGCATGTGCTTTCTCTTTGAATCTTTTGTATGCAGATATACCCTGAGACCTATTTGGAAGAAAATACAGGCACTACACACCTTCTTTACCTGATGCATACATTTGGCAATTGGAAGGAGTGGTGAAAGCTCAACTGACATAAGAAGTTTTCATAAGCTATCTGTACTAAGGCAGATTTCACACTTCACTGTTTAAAACTGCCTAAATGACTTTTGTTTAAAGCTGCCTAAATGACTTAATGACATTAAGGACACATTTCAACTCCATTGACATCAAAGACAGAACCACCCCATTCTTCATAGAAGGAGATCTGGACCTAAAATACATAAAATAAAAAATTTGTTTTCCATCTTGTTCTACAAACCTTGAACAAATAATTTCACAGCTTTTTCTTCCTTGCCAAGTTGGTTATAAGCTTCACATTCGTAAAGCCCCAGATCTTGACTTTTCAAGTTCTGTATAGTTAAAGTTGCATTTTTAAAAATTTTCTCAAACTCCCCAGTGGCTTTCTTTTTCTTCCAAGAGATCACAGGAGATGGATTGCCAGAACTAGTACATTTCATCACCACAGTTTCTCCTTCTTTAACAGCAGTAGCAGGGGTAACAGAGATCATTGTATTCTTTGGTCCATCTGAAATGAAGAGTCCTATAGTTAATCATGATTGGATTTTTCAGAGAAGGATCCAACATGTCCTACTGGATGGTAGATTGTCAGCCTCCCAAAGTTAATTTCTTTTTCATTCTCAGAAAAAGTAAAGCACACAGTATCAGAGTTTCCATACAAACCCTCCATAGCCTAAACACACTAACCAAGTACTCTAACCAAGACTGTTAAGAAGGCAGACCAATTTCTCACTCATTCAGATTCTGACTTAAGACTGTCATTACATTAAAGATTTCATGACTTTGTTTTGTTCATCAGCACTGCTCCTTTCTTTGGGAAGAGCAATGGACCAAGCTGATTTTTTTTGTACTCACAGGGTTTTGTTTAATTTGATAGCTATATTTATCACAGAAGATTCAATTAATTATTTTTAAATGACTGGGAAAGCTTTACATATACTTACATTCCACATTAAGTGTTATTTCACTTTTACTGTTCCCAAATTTATTTTCTGCTACACATTCATAGCCTCCTCCATTTAGGAACATCACAGATGGAAGAAGGAGAATGCTCCCTGCACTGAAAGGCTCCATGTCTGCACTGTCAGATTTTCTCCTTAAAATAATCTTGGGAGGAGGGTTACTCTCAGCAGAACATTGTATGGAAACATTTTCTCCTTCTTGAACTGTTGTAGAAGGCTCAATGGAGAGCTCTGTAATGACTGGAGCACCTGCATGACAAAATAAAAGGATGTTATACTAATGTAAAAGTATTTAAGATGCAGAAGGTTTTAAGACAGTAGGAATTGCTTGCCCAAGGACCTATTAATTTTGGTTTTGATCCCAGACTCTATCTGAGACTTTTGACTCTGTTGAAACAGCGGCAATCAATAAAAATAATAATAAAAACAAAATAGTTCTACCATTAAATGACTACTAAATTCATTACTAATGACTAAAACTAGTTAAAAGAAGGAGAATGTGATGTTCCTGTGAAATCACTATGTATATTATATTTCAAGGAAATAACAGTGTGTGTCCCCTCACCACTTTCTTAGATTCTTTTATGACTTCGAATGTTGCATTGTGGGAAATGTACAGAGGTATGCATATACAACAGTACAGGCAGAATTAGCTATTGAAAATTAAGCATAGAAAGATAAAGTACAGCCCAAAAAGAGCAGTCATAAATTGAAGCTAAATCCTGAATATATAACAAGGAGCACTCCATAATTTCCTAATTTTTAGTGTTTTAGCATCCTTCAACCTAACAAGCAGCTGCCAGTTAAGTATGAGTTAATACAAGTTAAATTCAAGCAGACTTGTACCTTGTATAACAATGTCCACAGTTGCAGTCTCTGTTCTATTAGTTACCAGATTAATTACTTCACAGATGTACAGTCCTGAATCACTGAAATGGGCATGGGGAATAGAAAGGACATTGTTTTTTATCAGATGCTGAATGCTTTCATCAGCCAAATGTTTTCTCCAAACTATTTGTGGTGGTGGGTTGCTCTCAGTCGCACAAGTGAGTTTTAGAGAGTCTCCTTCCATTGGTGAGTTGCCTGGAGACGCAGTAATGATAGTATTTTGTGGACCAACTGTGAGAGAACAAAAGAAAGACAAGATCAGTAGTAAATGAAGAATGACAAGCACATCTTTAAGACTAGCTTCTCTAGAGGTACATTTCACAGAATACCAAGAAAAAATTATTAATGTGTATCCCAGTAACACAGTGGAACAATTTTTCCAGACTTAATAAGACATTTTGCTTGCAGCTTTGAAAGCTAAGTTAGACAAAATGTGTACAATTTTTTTTACTCTTTTTTTTTAATCTCCTTATTGTTTATAACTATAAACTTGGAATTCCTAGGCATACAATTCCAATTTTAAAAACATTTTTTTATTTGCATGATGCCATTTTTCTTCTGATCTTTACTTTCTGACCGAGTAACAGTGCCTGAGGTAAAAGAATGAGAGGAGTTGCTTAAGCATTGCCTAACTTCTGTCATGAACAACAGTGACTCAGTGACTGCTACTGAATACAACAGAATTCAAATCAATACAATAGATTATCTACATAAATAAATCAGATAAGGAGTGCAGATTACAAATTATTTATAATACACACTTTGTAAAGCCATTCCATGGAACCTGACATACTTTGTGTGAAAGTCCTAGTACAAAAATACTTACAATTTGCATTCAGTTTCTGAGAAGATACTCTTTCTTTGGGTTTAAAGTCCATATAAGGAACTGGTAACTTGGCCACACAGGTAATCTCTTTCCCAATATCTTCAGCCATGGGAATAAATGAATATGTCACGGTTTTGGTCTCTGTATTTGTGCTGTCATCTCCATAAAAATGTTTTTCGTGAAGAACATGTTCCTCTTTCTTTAGGATTAGCTCCAGGTGCTCAGAAGGATACACATCAGGAATTTTACAGATGACAGTGACTGTTCCTCCAGCAACTGAGGATGGGCTGATCTCAATGACAGGATCACTGGGGAAAGCTAAAAGAATAATAAAATCAGTTTCTTTAGACTAGCAGAGATTAATAGTAGAGTCAAGATGAGAGCAAGATCCAGATAGCAAACATCTTGAATTTAGAGGTGTTCAGAACATGACATTATATCAACTTTATTACAAGACCTATCTTGATCTGAAGACATACAGGTCTTTTATTTGTACAATTTCTGAAATATGATTGCAAAAAATCGAGTAAGATCCAGCAAGGCACCTTGGCAGTGATACAGCTGCCTAAACACAGGTACTCAGAGCAATTCATGCACTGGTGGTATCCTGTTTTCTCTGCTGGTGGGTTTAGACATCTGAATCATTCCCCTGAGAACTACAAAGGCTTTGATTTTTTTCCCCCAGCTCTGTGACTGTATTCAGGGAGCCAAGAATAGGAATAACTAAGATTAGTCCCTACTAAGCTCAGTGCAGAAAGCTAAGCAGAAAAAGGCTAAGAAAGTGTCCTTCACAGACAGATAAAGGAATCTTACAAGGAAATACATGTTGAGCTATAGCAAACTCATTATCCTAAATTACAAGTTAACTACCAACCACAATTATGGATTTTTTATAATCATGCACTACTTACAGAGAATTTTACTTTTACTTACAGTAAAGTTCAACTTTGACACTCTTCTCTTTTTTCCCTTTCTTATCACAGAAGACAGTACACAGATAATCATGAGAATTCACAACACTAACTGGATTCATAGTCAAGGTAGAGTATGTCCCATGGTTGTTCACTGTTCCTCCAAGGGGGTTGTCCATTTGTGTTCTCCAGGAAAAACTTGGTGATGCACAGCCAGTAGTATTGCATGTGAGTACGAGTGTTTCTCCAATCTGGGCAACAATTTTATTAGCAGGTATAATCTCCATTTCAAAAGCTTTAACTATAATAGGGAGAAAATACACAAATTCAGCAGCTTTCTCAACATTTATTTTTCTATTTCTTCTCATCTTCTACTGATATAAGGTCTTTATGTTTCAAATTTACTTTATAGATACATGGAAGTTAAACTAAAAAAACTCGTACAGTGGTTTACATCTCCAAAATACACCATAGGCATTGTTATTTTGTCAAAGGTAATACAGACTCAGATGACTAAAAAACAGTTCTCATGTATAAAATGGCATAAACCCAATGCATTGGCACAGTATAACATTTTTTTTGTCAGGTGAATCTGGTTCTAAAACCTTGTAACATTTGAGGGGAGACAGTAAGATAGCAAGGACAACTTTAGAAACACTTTCAACAGGACATTTAGTACCAAACGTCACCAATACTGTCAGGAACAACAGTAAAAATCAAACATTCAGTGACACACTGCAGTTGTCTCCTAGACTGTCTTTTAGCAAACTCAGTAAGAAAATGATTGTGTCTTTGCAGAGCACAGAAAAGCTCAAAATAAGGGTCAAAAAAAGGTTCCTGACATTTTGACAGAACTACTTAATTGACAGTTGTATTCACTGAAATGAAAAAGTAACTGGAACAAAGAGAAATAAAGATCAAACAGTAAATTTTAGGTCAATTTATGCTTAAAAAAACCAAAACCAAATAAAACAAGCAACCCCTCTCCCCAACTTACCAGTCCTTAGCACATAAAAAATTACTAGCACAGCCTGGCTTGTTCTTCCCATTTGTTTCAACATTTGTAATTGCTGTTACCAGGTAAAGAAAGTAAATTCAAAACTTTTGCTTTCTATTTTCTGTGAAGAAGCACAGTGAGATCTTGCTGCTCTGCAACAGTTTATTACAAGAGCTCTAGCATGCTCTTTATAAAGGCTCTCCTCCAGCTGGAGTGGGAAATCCCCGGACAGGGAAATCCAGAGCAGGGAGGAAAAGACCCATATCGGGCTGTGCCGGTTGGCTCAGCGCCCTCTGCTGCTTTGTGAAAGGCCAGGAAAATAATAAACATTAACATTTGTAAATATAGTGCATGCTACACTTCGAAAGATCAAGTCAAGATCTGATCCTGCAAACAGCTGATAAAATGGAAGTATGTGGGTGATTCCAAGTAATTGAATGGCACTTTATCTCAGACGTAAAAGTTATTCAATTTTGTTTTCAGTGAAAATATTTGTGTAGGTCTGAATCTTGAGAACACTTTTAACAATGCTCAGCTCTGTAAAGAGCATTATGCTGTAAATAGGATTTCAAAGTACTCCCTTTGAAAACTGTGCTACCAGTTGAGGTGATGTTACTTGTTCCTAAATAATTTTGATCCCTAAACATGAAGAAATAAGTCAGATAACAGAAGTCCAGAGATCTGACTTAATCAGCCTGAAACAGGCTCATACTATTCAAAATGAACTAATAATCCCAATTCCATTTAAAAATGTCCATTACTGATATGCCTCTCAGATCTCTTATGTCCTGTTTATATATAAGTGAAGTGTAGCAGTTATAGAAGAGCTTGGGGATTATTTTCAGTATTTGGTTTCCAATGGGTATTCAAAGCCAGTCTGGAATATTTCTGAGGACAACTTTTACTGCCTAATATAGCAACAATGTTATGAAAAAAGTAAACTAACATTTTCAGTGTTTAATTTTCAGCTGGAAAATTGCTATCAATGCAAAGAATGGACAAAGGTTTCTACATCTCAGTTGTTTACGTATTCAACTACTTACGTAATTCAGGCACTGCAGAGCGATCCGGACAGGCTGGATCAGCGGGATGAAGCCAATTGTATGAGGTTCAACAAGGCAAGTGCTGGGTCCTGCACTTGGGTCACTACAACCCCAGGCTACACTACAGGCTGGGGAAACGGTGGCTGGGAAGCAGCTCTGGGGAAAAAGACCTGGGGGGTGCCGGTTGACAGTGGCTGAACATGAGTCGGCAGTGTGCCCAGGTGGCCAAAACAGCCAATGGCATCCTGGCCTGGATCAGAAATAGTGTGGCCAGCAGGACCAGGGCAGTGCCCATCCCCCTCTGCTTGGCACTGGGGAGGCCACACCAGTTTTGGGCCTCTCACTTCAAGAAAGACATTGAGATGCTGGAATGACGAGAGGAAAGGGCCTCAAATTGCACCAGGCAAGGTTTAGATTATATATTAGGAAAAAATTCTTCACTGAAGGGTGGTTAGGCATTGGAATAGACTGCCTAGGAAAGTGGTGGAATGACCATCCCTGGAAGTGTTCAGAAATGTCTGGATGTGGCACCCGGCAATATGGTTTAGCGGTAAACATGGCAGTGCAGGGTTAAAAGAGGTCTCTTCCAACATAAAGGATTCTATGATTCTATACTGGTCAGTTATGAATCACTAAACAAAAGCAGCAAGAAATTCAGAACAAAACGTGTGTTTTCAGAATGTCTCTGGTAAATCTTTTGGTATGTAACAGTTTGGACATTTGATGTCTGTGAAATACTGTAATCACATAGCACATTTTATAAACAGCACAGATTCAAATATCTAGTAAGTGAGTGATAACTTGGAAAAATAAGGGCTGAAGTGACAACATTGTAAACGTTAAAGAAATCTATCTGCTGAAAAGTTGGGACTACATCAATATATGTTTTAAGTCAAGCAGATTTTATATGGTTAATAACCTAATGCTAGTTCCAAAATACGCTGTTCAGGTGAGAGTTGTACCACAGGATGTAAGGGTCCTGCTGGCCTACAGTCACCACAACTTCTTCAGGCACTATTTTTTGTTGTTTTTCACCTAACTGCAGCCAGCCATACCTTTGCGTCCTCATCAAAGGACAGCTGGACAGCACAAGCTGCACTGGTTAAAATGGGAAGCATCAACCACTTTTTACCTCGCTTATCATAAACTCACAAATATGAAAGGGAATTAATGATAGTGGAAAGATAAAATTGTGATCTCAGCCAGAAAGGATGTCTTCAAAATAATAGTAAATAATAATAAATGAACAAAACACCCCAAGAAAACCCAATTACCCAGTAGACAATAAGACAGGGAAATCTGAAGCATCTAGCAATGCCTAACCAAATTCAATGAAAATGTCACAGTAGCTTTTACCATAATATTTTATTTTTATTATCACCATCATCACTTTTTCTTTGTTAGAGGAGGAAGAATAAAAAAAAATCTCAGAAGTCGTAGGAAATGAAAGCAGAATACTGTTCTGAAAGTAATGCTATCAAATACAAAAATCCAAAATCTATCCAGAATAGATAACAATACATTTACAGAATTTTATTTGATTTCACAGAAAATGGTTTTGTTGAAGAAAAGCACTCTCTCAGTTAAGTTGCAAATAAATACTTTAAAATCACAGGCAGAGAGAAGCAAGAAATGAAACTCTTCTGCTTGGACTGCTTAAATAGTCATAAGCTAAGCTGAAGAAGAAAGGGCAAAATTTCCTTGTTTCTGGGAAATCAGTTTCTAAACAAAGATATGAACATAGGAGGCCATATCCGCATGCTGGAAAAATTTTAATTAAGTCCTTCATCAGATAACATGAAATAGGAAATAACTCTGATTCAGCTCTCAGCAGATTAAACTGGACAGCTGCCATTAACTTTAGTGCAGTTGGATCCTTACCAGAGGGACTACTATACCGGGTGATCAGACAAAGTTAACTCAGACAGCATAGGTAAGAGCAGAGTTAGCCAACAAATATTATTAAAGAAAGTACAGATCTGCCACAAAATTAAAAAAATTCTTAAAATTTGCTCTTCACCCAACTTCAAATGTGAGCTTCCTATATATTTTAAAAAGAATATGTACTTTACTGTTACTCCTACTAGTCTCAGCATCAACCTCTAAATAGGGAAATGGGTACCAAGTTTGCTTGTTTTTAGAACTGTCTGTACTGTCTGAAAACAAACAGAGATCAGCTGACAAGTTTTAGCAGTTTACCTCAAGAGTTCAAATAATCTAGGTTTTTATTCAAACAGCACAGAGGAGGATGCTGGGGATAAAAACAGAGGATGCATCCACATCCACAGTGAGATAAGTATTATAGGATCAACTGGAAAAAATCTTGACACACGCAGAGTGTAATGAAGTCTGGAATGAAACAAGTATTACAAGAATATCACTAAAGGCAAAAAAGATTAAAAGAATTACGCACTGGGACATAAATATATGTTTTCCAATACATCTATTAATCAAAAGAGACTTTTCTCAGGCTTTGATGGACAAAGACAAAACAATTGTGTGTCTCAGAAGGGAGTCTGGAAATACCGAACACATAATTTTTGGCCTGGCATCAGAATACACAAATGTCCTTCGGGAAACAAACTTACATCAGACTTTTCCGGAATGTAAGAAAAGAAACTGTTTCAGAACTGTGCTAAGTATTTGCTTTAACTCACACTTCTACAATCCTGTTAAATACCTATATGATGTACTAGTTTCCTCTTGACAAAAGAGATAGGGAGTTCTTGATGTCTTAATGAATTATTTGAACAAAATGCACATTATCCAATGTGTTACTTATCCAACATTTATAATCCTCTTCCTGCATTTTTAATGTACTGCCCTGTCTCCAGGAGGCTATCAGGGGAAAGCTGAAAGGCAAAACCTCTTGCAGAATTTGAGGTCTTAAAACCTTCACCACTGGTTTTGTGATTTATGGCCAAGGACCTACAGTGAGGAGGGCTAATCCTTTTGGCAGAGGAAATTTAAGAAAAAAGAAGGTAGAAGGAGATTCATCTAATTTGACATTCTGTTTCCTGCGTCAGCAACAAAATGCTTCATGGCATTTCACTCCTGTATCTGCATCTAGAGCTACCATTTGGGATTTCTCCTAAAAATACTCAGTACTGGAATTACAGCCTTTGTACAGGATCCCAACACAGAAACATATCCAATATATTATATTCCACAGAATATATATATATGTATATATATTCCACAGAATTCTTCTGTGGAAGGCTTGACACTCAGGTGAGAGGATGCAGCAAAGTCTGACTTAACAGTTCTTCAGCCTCGTATCACAGAGGTATTACAGCAAGTTTATACTTAGGTCCCTCACACATCTCAGGAAAGATATCCTTGGGATGCACACTGGGTGCCTTAGTAAAGCAAGCCTCTTCCAGAGTTTCTGATGCTTTATGGAAGCAGCTGGGATGAAGAGCTTCCACCCCACTCACAGTGTCTACAGTATGATCATGCCTAAAGGACAAGAGCCAGAGCAATGTGCTGTAACTCAAATGAGAACTATTCTCAGAGGGAAAACAGACATGCCTCAGCAAAGAAGGAATGCTCTTCAGGCACCACATCCAAGGTAATACCTTTAATATGGTCAAATCTTGATGAAGTAATAGAAAAAACATGAACCTGGAGGATATATATGAATACTGCTGACTATATGGCTAATATAGCAGGTAACGATCTGCCAGTCTCTAAATTTTCAGTTCTCAGCAACCTCAGCAGCCTGCTATTTGGGTTATACACTGTCTCCTTCCTCAGTGCCTACTGGCTTTTTGGTTCCCAGAACTTCTTGACCCGTTGCTTCTCCTGATTCCCTCCACCTGCTTTCTCATCACCTGACAATAATACAACCTCAGTATAGCCCCAAGAGGGGGAGGAAAGCATCACTGACTCCCTATAATTTTCATCTCCGGCTGGGAAGGATGAGATCTACATGCAGATCTATTTAAAGGGTTGTGTCTGTTTCAGGAATTGTAACTTTGTACCTAACTACAAAAAGAACACCAACGCATTACCCTGTAACCCACATCACACCTTACAATTGTACTCCACATCTAACTTGTCATCTATTGCAAAAAGGAAAAAAAAAAAAAGAAACATCTTAAGAAAGTTTTATCATCTGCTTCTTTCCCTTTTCTGGAATTTCTTAAATACTGTATATAAAAATAAATGCATCTACTTCCTCATTATCTTTCTCAGGCACCAGCTTCCCAGCTATGACACTTCCTGTTTGGTGAGTCTGAAGGCATCCAGAATCCACAAAGGTGCCAGATAAAATAATAAAGAAGTATGATAACTTGCACAGACTACAAAACAGCTAATTTCTTATTCTCTTCTATTCAGATGCATTGTCCATTTCACTTTACAGAAAGAACCAAAAGTTCATCTACTAATAAATAGAAGCCACCAGAGAAAAAAGTCCCTACTTTTTATAGTCTATTGTTGCTGGCAAAAAACAAGCTGTGGAAATTCCAAATTCTATTTCTAAAAAAAAGAAAGTATGATTTTAGTGGTGCTGAATCTAAAAATGAAACTGTTGAATAGCCTTTAAATCCACATACTTAAAGTGCCAAGTACTGTACTGCACGTCAAACTTCATTATTTTCGATAGCTGAGCTCCTATTGTCTTCATAGTGACATAGGTAAAAAAAAAGTTTCCCTCTTGAAATATTATCCATTGTACTCAAATTCAAATACAAGCCTTGGAGCACTCAAAATTTCTTTGGGAATTTTGAAGTAAGAGTTCAGATCTACTTTTATTTTCATCCAAATACACAAATACGTATCAAAATCATTTGTTCTCACTGGAGCTATACCTTTTTCAGACAAAACTAATTCAAAATGGTCAGAGTAAAAGAGTGGGACAAAGTGTAGATGGGTCAAAGTGCAGATGCTGGCTAGAACCTAGGATATGGCAAGATAAAGTCAGATGAAAACATTTAAGAAGGAATATGACCAAGTTAATAAATTCCCTCAACATTCTACATGAAATTCCAATACCACTAAATATTGTTGTGTACCTCATTAAGGCAAGTATTTCACAGGATCAAAATAAGTTTATCAAGACAGGGGTGGAGAACTATTTGAACGAGCTTTGTTATTACTCACCAGCAGTCACTCTCCAATGCACCTGTGGATCAGTCACGTCCCTATTTCCCATCTCCTTCCTGTTCTTCAGTCATGAGGTACATGTATGTCCCTATGGACCAAGAAAGACAAAGGGGAATGATGAGAGCAAGGTCTGTAACAGACAATTTCACCTGGAAGAATGTAGAACTTGGATTCTCCTAGGCAGGAGAATCCTACTGATAACTGCGCTGCTACTAATTGATTATCCTTCAACTTGTCTATGAGAATACATTCTTTTTTCTCTTACACTTGTTCATATTCTGAAGAACCACGTTCAGCTCTATAGATACTATTTTTGCTGCCTTGTATTATAGAAATGTTATCGTTGTACTCCTAAGGTGGATTGGCTCACTAACAGGTAGAAATATTACACAGATATCAGAAAGAAATTAAATTACTTAACACTGCATGATTCAAGATTCATAATTTTTAAATCTTCCATATCGGTATGAATTACAAGGATTGTACAAAATCATTATTTTGTTCACTTTTTTTAAAGATACATAAAGAAATCTTTCTTTTATCTAGATATTGTAATTTTTCTCTCTCTGGAAGTGGACTGAAAGTTCTAAAGAAAATGACCCTCCAAATAGAAACAAAAGGGAATGAACCGATTTTTACTTCCATCAAGCCAAAATGACAAGTATCCAAGAGAAAGCATTTTGCAGTATCTGTGTATGATTGTGTGTTTGTACACATACTGATAAACGAAGTGACACTTGAAACCAGTTGCAAATCTATTAAGGATCTGGCACCTTTCCTTTATCTCTTAAATGTGCTCTACCTTAAATCAAAAACATGTTGTTTCTTTACTTAGACTTTTGCTCTTCACTTTTTTTCCCCACACAGTTAAGTATCATCTTAACTGCTCCATTTGTTGACACTTTCATGGAAGGAATATGCCGAAGTAGGAGTGGCTAGGTGACAAAAACCATGAGCAGCTGAATTTTTCTAGATAGGCAAGGGTAAAAAAGATGCAAGCTACTGGAATTTATTCCCCCTTCCCCAACAATTACTTGGCTAGGCATCAAAGCCCCAGTCCTTGTAGTCTGATATAGACAATGGAGCAAGAATGACTTTCATAGTTGTGTCACCCTCACCTCACAGACCATGTTACTCTCTAGTGATAAGAGAGGCAACTTGAGAAATGTGACACATTTGAAATTGCTGACAGGCAGGACAAAGGTCTGTGCTGAATTAGTATGAGAAATATTTGACTGCCAACATTCCAATGCTTCTTAGCCAAGAATCCCTCCCGAAATTTCCCAAGAATTGTATCTGAATACCAAATCATAAGTAACAGATGGTTTAATGACCCTTTTGGTTGGATAAGTTTTGCTTTGCTTTGACTGAATTTCTGACTGTAGTAAGCTCCACACCATGAGGAACAGATGTTGGTACCTCTCTTTCAAAAGCTCAGCTCCAGACAAATGCTCTGCCTATTCAGTGTTCTGGCTTAGGTTCTCTCTCTGCTGAATGAAATCACTATTGACTAAGTCAGATGATCATGCAGCTACTGAGAGGGAGTTCACTTGGAAGCTGGCACATCCTAACGGGAAAGAAAACAATTCTGTGCACTGGGCAGTTTCTAAAAGATAAGGAAGATGTAAATGTTGTATATGCAGTGTTGAATCCTTTTGCGGATCAAGAATCAAACCCAGTTAAGTTCTGGTAGGCTCATGAGCTTGAGATTAGTCTTACCTCTGTAACATCTTTCTCTATGCAGGATATCAAGTAGCACGGTGACTTGGTACCTGCAAGACCAACAGGATGAAGGAATAGGAATTTCTAGAGACATGTGAGGGTGAATTCATTAAGATTTTAAGTAAATTATCTTACACTGAGTTTCCTAGATTATTTGAATGAATATAATACAATTATCTCACACTGAAAGGAAATACACTCTAGCAATTCATTACTATGGATAAAAAGTGCTTGATACAAAACTATCAGCCTATAAATGACTTCTTATTATACTGATTTATCTGTTAGGGTACCAATACCTAGCTTCTGACTTTGCTTTTGTTGTACTCTCAGGTGTCTTGTACTAATTCTACTAAATTTTGTGGCATGAAGAGATTGTCATTCTGCCTCTAAGGTAAGCATATGGATCCTGTTGTAGGTTATGGTTTCACAAAATGTGCCATTACTTATCAAATATATTCTATCGACAATTTAGGACCTAAGATAATTTAAGAAAAATTGTTTCCCTTTATCGTGTATATTGTATTTCTTAATTGTAATGTTTAATTTAAATTTATTTTTATATGCAATTTATTAATTGAAAAATTAATAAATAAAATTTATTTTTTAAAGATTGCTAGAAGGTTTGCAAATTTAATATAAAGGAGGACAAATTTTTAGGAGAAGGCTATAGTACAGAATGATTACAAGAATGAACAGAAATTTATCACAAGGTTGAAAAGTAAGCAGTGTGTTTAAAAATCCATAACTAACCGGGGGAAAGCAATTACTAAACTGATGATTCTGCATAACATTCTTTGTCAAGTTAGTTTTGTTTCTGTGAATTATCTCTAAACTTACCTCGATCTTTTATTTTCTTATTCTTCTAAATAAAACTCATCATTTCAATGAATGCATTTCATATTATGGTATTCACCTGTTTTTGTCAGGACTTGTATTGTACGATACTCCATTTAGGATTCAGTTTATCCTTCCGAAGCTTTCTTAGATGGAAAACTAAAACAAAAACTCAGACAACCAAGTTAGTGTTTTCACTGACAGACACAATTATCTATTAGACTGTGAACAGCACTCCTCTGGCACACAGCTGTGAAGCAAAACACTGTGAATAACTGGAAATCCTGTCATGATCTAATTAGCAGAAATAGGGACATGAAACCAAGCAAGAAATCGTCTGTGACTTCTTGGTAATCTCATGATAACCAAGTCACAACAACTTACAGTTGCAACAATTTCATGGTAACTCCTTAAGGTCACTGAAGGTTAAACACAACACAAGCCTAACTCAATATGGGACTGAGAGCTTTCAGTTTCATCTTGGCTGTGATTGCTCCCTGTGTCTCAAAAGAGAAATGTTTACATTATTCAGAGAGCTCCCTCAAGCACATGGAATGTCAAGAGCCTGGAGTGAAAGCAAGTATAGGCTGTATTGTCACATCTGGGTTTACAACACACAGAAGTGTTCGGGAACAGTGACAGCAGCTTTGTGCTTCCCATAGGAATATGCAGGAATTACCCAGGAGCCTGAGGCAGCCTTAAGATCTTGCTGTTAAAGAGAAATGAAATCTACCATTCTTGTCAATATAATAGTGCTTTACATAGAAATAAATTCCACAGGCTCTTCTCTGAGAAACTTACTACTCAAGGTATGTGTGAATGCCAGCCCTGGCACTAATTTCTTTGTTAAATTTCCACGGTTCACATAATGAGAGGCTATTTGAAAGAACAGTAAAACAAATGCTTTCAAACACCATAAGTTGTTCTTATGCTAAAACTTAAAATCTTTCCTGACAAACCAGGAATCACTTAAGAGTTGCTCCACAAAACACAGTAAATAATGTATGTAGATAAAATAACAAACAATGGAAAAAATGGAAAACAGGAAATAGATATTAAATAAAATTCTGGAAATGTTATTAAATAGTGTTGTCTTCAATATCTCACATAATTTAGTAAAACTGGTTTGTCTTATCAAGTAGCTGAAATAAAAGAACAAAGGGTGCTACCACATACAGCAGAAAAAACTATTATAGAGAATATTTTTATTCTCTTATTCTTATTTACATATACTACAAAATACATTAAATATTTTGTATTGGAGGTTACACTTTTTACCTTCTTACACCGAAAGGAAACTTTTTCATACATAAGTTCTGCTGCTGCTCTTTCTCCCTTATGTTCTGAACTCTTTGCTTTTTATCTTTTCCATCATATATTAAAAGAAAGGCAACTCTACACCAAAAATTTTGACATAAAGGTCTGCTTTTGCAAGAGGAAGAGGGTTTTTCCAGCCAATTCAATATTCCGCTGAATCCTGATAAGAATCATGGAAAGTAGGCCAGACACCAGCTAGTTCTCCAGATCTCACTCCCATCTCCAGCGTTTCACAGTTCAAATCCTGTTTGAATGTGCTCATCAGTGTAGTTGTTATAGGGAGGCAGAGATGGACAGATAATGTATCCAGGCTTTGACACTCCACTAAGGCTTTGATAAATCAAACTTAGATTTTTATCAGAATATATAAACACCTGCAACCAGTCAGAATTTTTTCAAGCCAGAATCTCATCTCTGAAACTGGCCAAAAGCAGATTAAAAGATAAAAACTTGAGAATGGCGGAAGCACAAGTCATACAAGTTCCTTACACAGGGACTCAGAGAGAGATGGCCTCTTTGCACTGAATCTGTGTTTTTGAGAGCATAATTCAATACAAGAAAAATCGTATGAGTAAATGGAAAGAAATATCTAAGAGTTTTGGAAATACAAATTTACTGACATGTATTTCTAAAGCTTGTAGCCTTTCAAATTCTTATTCTAAACAACACAGAAAAACAGAAATTCACAGTATTAACTAACACTAGTTCAGTTAGAACTCAGGAATCACCTGCTCTGTTCTGCCACTCTAAAACCAACTCTGCTGCTTTATACACCTCTCCTCTGCACTACTACTGCAAAATCTTTTTCTCCATGCAACTGCAAAATAATCATCTCAATCATTCCTGAATCTAGAATGCCACTGAACTTTATCAAATGAGCTCTTCTGAGCATCCCAATTTTGCACAGAGACTCTGTCAAACTTTTGAATTGTACAACCTGCCAACTGCTGCTAATGCATTACTCCCAGGCCATCTCACAGTCCTGTCACCCTGTTTTGGCTGCCTCACCATCTGGTGACTTTGCACTACAACTGTTACAAAGCTGCCTGTTGGCACCTGCCTCTAAAATTTTCCTTAAATTAATCATGTTCCCTTCTTACTTAAGTTTTCATTCTGGCTTAGTCTAAAGCCCAACAGACTCGAACAGAGAATCTTCTAGATATACTATTAGACATTGCATTGTTCTCTTCAGCTGTGTAAGGTCTTACCTTTCTTAACACTGAAAGCATCTCATTTACTACTGCTGCAAACTGGAATGACTCAAAGGCTAAAAAGTGACTTTGCTAACAAGGATTGGTGTAACTGAAGTCATGAGGAATATGATTCTTAGATACTTTATAGATGAGCTCCTGCTATGCTGCACCACTCAGCCCAGGGCTGAAGCACCAAGCTTGGCTGTAGCTCAGAAGGCTCTTTGCCATAGTACAAAAATGTGCAAATTTTATCAGAAAGAGTATCTTTACCTAAAGAGCAGAAGTTGGCTTTGCAACACAACTTAAAGATCATGTCAAAACTGATCTCAAAATGCAAAGATGTTTCAAATGAAATATATGAAATAGTAATTCTCTAATGCATATAGTCAAAATCACTATTTTCTGTTGATTTTCTTTCCATTCTTCTCCTGGAAGAAAGTTGGTATTTACCATTTTAGTAACATCTATTATCACTCTTTAAACATTTCTCAATTTTAGCAGGAAAATCTCCACAAATAAACCATAGATGAAAACTTTCTATGGCTTCAGTCCTTCACAGAATCCCAGTGTCACACAAGGGATAAAGAAAGAAACAGGATATCCAAGTAAAATATACAAAAATAGGAAGAAGGTTGTTTACGAAATGGCAACCAGAGTCCTGACATATACAATATTCTCATTGTTTTTTCCTTTGCCATAAGTTTTCTGACCCTTCTGTTTTGCCGTTTTTTTTTCATCAGCTTTTTCTATCACTATGGCAAAGGCAAATATCCTCTGGAAGGAAGACCATCTTCCCTCCTCCACACTTCCTCCCAGTCAGAGAAGAAAGAACATCGATTTATTGTCCTGACAATATTGGCCACCTGGACAAAGACACCCATCATTCTCAGGGCAGAAGTGCAAGACTAGAGCATACTCTGGCAAAATCTGCCTGAGGATCAGATCATTTGCCACATCAGCAACATTTACTGTAAGTCCAATGTCTAACTCACAGCTACAGTCACCAGCAGTTCCTTCAGCGGAAGATGAAGACTGCACATAACGGGCCAAGTTCATCATGCACTGTTTTAAATAATGTCGTATTTGCTGAGAATATTATGTCCCCTTACTTGAGGTATGACTTCCTTCTTCAGCTTGGTTTACTTTAGTCCAAAGATTATTCCTCCAACAGTGAAAAACCACAATTTTTTTAAAAGTCAAAACCAGATGCAGAATGAACAATGCATAAAAAGTCTGGTAAATACTCAAGCACATAAATTTGTGTAATTTGAGCATTTTATCTCTGAAAACAGCAAGAAACTTCCTGAAAGCTTCCCAGCTACAAATTATCATATAATCAGATAGTATCAGTTTGAGAAATCAAAACCTACTTAATTTAAGGAAATGTGAAACATTTGACTGGAAATGAGAGGAATTCTCACTTACTAAAGCACAGTTCTTGCTAGTCTTCAGCTAAGAAAAGTAATCCTCCTCATTTCATTATGCTGTGATATTTATAACACTGGAATTGCTTGTATTTAGTCTGTGGCCTTTATATTTGACTTTTAATCAAAACAAGTTATAGAAAGACAGAAGAAAAAATATTTTATAAAATGGAATTTAGGGTTAACGATGGTCTAGAATCACTGCCACGTAAAAAACTGATTTTTAACTTTTTACACATTCCACCCAGCTGTAGGAATTAGACCAGTTTTACTGACCTTCACTAACTGTGTGAGTTGACATATAGACACCTACAGATATCCTATATTGCAGTGTTTATATCTGCAGTTTAACCCCATTTGGTTATGTCCCTTTGAAAGGATATTCTGTCCCAGTTACATTTTAAAACTCCTTACAACACAAAACTTTATGGCCTATACTTAAAACACATAAATGCTCTGTGCTCTGTAAAACGTATGCAGACATATCAATATAGTAAGTTATTAATATCTACATGACAAATAGACTAAGTAAAGGAGAAAATACACATCTGATTCTCAATATATTATAATTCTTTTTCTAAAAAGTTTTTACTTAGCGATTTATGTATATACTGCAGACTACTCCTGAACATGTCTTCTATAATCCATCTTTTAGTAAAGATATATAAAACAAAAATTTGTTTCTCAATGCCACAAAAGTACTATATCTGCATCTATTTTGTCAGTTTGAAGCAACTCCATAACGAGAAGACTCATTTCAACAATGAACTTATTAGTCCCATTCTACATAAGACAGGGAATTTATATCTTAAACTATCTCAGATAATTTAATGTTCATTTATAAATGTTCATTTATGTTCATTTATAAATGGTTTTCTCACTTTGCTGGTGAATGCCAGTATCACCAAGTTGTTTGTACATGTACAAGTGAAGGCCAAGGACTTACTGTTTCTGATGGAAACTGCCATTTGACTTGTCTACTAAGCTCAAAGGAAATGTGTGCTGCTATTCAAACTGTGATGAAAAACATTCACTCTGAATGACCTATGCAGGAATGCTAAAAACTTAACTGTAGTAGCAAAGGGAGAAAAAAATAGTACAATATTCCAAGTTCTATTGGAATCCTTCTAGGTAGCTCAAATGTTGAATGTATCTACATGTTGAATTACATCTATCTTCAAAAGTACTATGTTCACATAAAATACACATACAAGCAAATGGAGAAATCAATCTCAATTTTAGTTTCCTTTAAAAAATGGTTGAAAAATATTTCTAGTTAAAAGCCAGTAAATACCCATATCTTGTTTGATTTTGACATAACTGTCATGTGAGTTCTCCAACAGAACACAGAACTAATCTCCCTGATGCAAGCACACAATTGCTTTCAATATCCTGGATGACTTTTTTTACCTGTGTAATACATCTACTTTCTTATTATATTAGTCTAGATTTTTTTTATTTTATATTTTAGTCGTCTTTTTATAAATGTCTAGCAACTTTTTATGTAGTAAAGCATCAGAGTTAATAATAACAACAATAACAATAGCAACAACAACAACAATAATCTGAGACATAGCATTACTTTGGGAAAAAAAAATTAAGGCAGTTGAGAGGCACTAATATTTTTTTATTTGCTTCTCTACAGAGAAATACGTGACCAGAGTGAGTTGGCCTTACAAACATCCATGAGATTTTCTTAATGTGGGCCTTGTAAATCTTGCCATCCATCAGGCATTGCAAGTTCTTTATTTGCAATAATTTCAGAACGTTATTCTCAAGAATTAGCACTAGCCATTGCATTTTGATTCTTTTGGACCAATGCAAAGAGGATGGAGCCTTATCTTCCTTAGGAAGGACTTCAAAGTTATGAATGACTGCCAAGACAACCAGCCTTTGCTAGGAAAAATAATGTTAAAACAATGCAATAGGTCACTGGAAATTTCCCTCTAAATTTTTTTATACACAGCATTTTGGGGAGCAGAGGGAGGTAGGGCCTTCCATTCAAAACAATAAACCCCAACTATGTTACAGAAAACTGTGGTTTCAGAAACATAGGCATTTCACACAATTACACTAAAGAACAGTAGGTGCTTTTGGAGTCTCCACCCTGAAACAGTTTCCTGTTTTTCAAAACCTCAGCTACTGATGATAAATGTTAAAAGATTCACTTTAATATATCTCATCTCCTTACAGCCCCTATGCCCTGTTTGTAAATCTCAGTCACTGAAATTAAGCTTTCGCACAGCTGTGAAGCCTGTGCAAACTGACCACTGTTACATCCCAGACTAGAACATGATGTAACTTACTTGCAATAAGAATCTGTCTTCTCATTTTCACTGTGGGGTACCTCATGTTTCTCAGATACTACAGTAATAATTAAAAGCCTTAAAAATACACAAAAAAAAAGGGAAAATTGAACCACTGAACTAAACTCATCTCCTAGCTCTTGAAGAATTTGTTCATACAGCTATAAGGGTTAGTTTTAGACTTCAGAAACACTCATTAAAACCATAAAGATACATTTACAGAAACACAGCTTCACAGGATAAAAGCAATTAGTCATGGATCAAATACTGTTAACAAAATGGAAGTGCTTTGTACTTCCAAACTTGTTCTAGTGAAGATGACTATTGATCAAAACACTTTCTTAGAAACTCCCACATCAATAGCTATATGTAGAAACAAAAAAAAATTATATAGTCAAATCTATATTGACATCATTTAATTAAACAAAATCCATCTCAGGGTCCCTTTCAAAGCGTATCTCCTGTACTAGCCCATTTTCTCTCTTTGATAAAAAGAGAATGAGTCAGGCTTTTAAGAAACCTGGAGAGTAGATGCTTAGGAAGTACTGCCCTTCCCAAATTGTATCTAAGCTCTTAACATACTTTAAAATTATTTCAGATTTTTTTTCAGGTAAAATATGAATAATGCTTAAGAGAATTTCTCTAGAATTTCTCTGTTTGATTAGTGCATCTTTTTTTTTTCCTGACATCACAAGCAATAGTTTTCAAAGTACAGGATGCAACAGCATGAAACCTGCTTAGACCTGTCCTTCTGCTTTACTGTCCTGATCTGATTCTAAGACTTTAATGAACTGCCCTCTCCAAAAAAAAAAAAAGAATTTGATCAGGAAATACAAAGCCTTGCCAGTCCCCACTCATTGTCTTTACAGTTCATGAGTTAAAGCAGGTTGATGGGAATTACTGTATTTTCCTATAAAGGCGTTTTGGCTTTGAGATATTATCTGGCAATTAAGACTATTTTGAAAATGTCTGCACCCCTGGCAACGTTCACTTGATTGTGTAAATCTTCCATACTACCAACATCCTTAAAAATCAGTACAAAATAATTTCTTAGGTAAAATCTGAAAATACTCAACATCCCTTTTGATATTCTTAATTTTTTTTCCAATCTGTTAAGCTTCGAGGCAGTAGATTTTATGGTATATATGCTGCTCTTACAATATAAATTTTAATATCCTGCACCCAAGAATATATAATTGTTCACATTACTTATTTTAAGATGTAAAACACAACTCTGCAAATTTTAACCATTCAATTTCTTTTTTACCAAAAAGTTCAGTTCTTTCCAAATGGAGGTATTATCTAAATATCGAGTATGACCAGGCCATATACACACCATCCCTTCAGAACGAACAAACACGGTTCAGCTCTTGCTTGCATGTTCTCAGGATAGTCCTAAATGCACCTACATTGTAGCTGCACAGCACAGCTGATCTGGTGGAGATGCATTCCCATGGTCTCTGTCAGGATGACATGGTATGATGGAATTTCTGCAACGAGATATTTTGTTTAAAAATGCTATTAAGGTTGCAAATCCACATTCTATAAAATAGGAAATAAGAGAAAGTTTTCTTACGTGCCCACATACCTTTTTTTTCCCCAGGAAACCTTCAGTTTCTTTACTGTAGGAGATAAACTGACTGTGATAAAGAATGAGGTGCTGGACTACAAAGGAGACCTTTGGTACCTGAACTTTTCTCATTTAGCCATAACTAAATTTAGTGAGCACTATCATTTATCTAATTAAAGTAGTAAGGAATGCTTTACTCTGAAAATTCAGGTGGTCAACTTAGGTGCCTAACTCAAAGTTAATGGAATTAGGTGCTCCAGAGAAGTGTTTGGAAAACAACAATAAATTAATCAGTGGCAGTTGTCTTCCATGTTTTGGTAACGTCCATCAACTATGTTGGCCTAGGTACAATAAAAACACATTTGTTCAATTCAGTACTATCCTCTGAATAAGCTGTAAGGGAAGGGAAGGTTTTTAAATCCCGTTACTAATAGGAATTGCCGTAATATCCTCACGATTATGAGGAAATGCTTTGAGATTACAGACTAAATGGAGAAGGCATCATAACAGAGCAACTGAAAAAACAGTTCTAGGCTATATCCAGCTTCTAGACATTTTTTACATGGGAAGTGACAGCCATTTGGTCCCATTTCCTACACACACATCCACTTCTACAAGGGAAGAACACCAAGCAAGACCCAGATCCTCACAGCAATTTCTCTGGACAGAAGTTCATGATTTTTTCTGTCCTAAGTGCACCTAAATTCCAGGGAAATCGAGGGAGATAACACAACTGAGCAGAGATTGAGATTTTATTCTCTGGAACAGCACACATGTAGAGTCATTCAGTTACACCAGGAAAACACTTCCTGTTCAGAAATGGGCCTGATAAAGAACTTGTTCTCTGACAATCCGTCTTGTAAAACACAATAAATCTGAGATCAACAAAGCTTGGATGAGGAGCAACTCAAAAATAGCAGTCCAGCATTTGTGGAGAGCCCAGGTGCCTGAACCCAAGCAGCCAGCTGCGACTGCTATGAGCCCCTCCCACAGCACAGGCTCCTCTGGGCTCCTACAAGAAAGTCTTAATGTGAACCATGAAAAATCTATCCAGAGAGCTCATTAACCAAAGGAAAACATTTGGACTGTGGAGAGAAAAACCTCATGCAGAATTTAGATTCAACAGTGATTCCTAACAGTGGGGGATTTTGTGTGACATAACACTTGTAGTAGGCAGTTATAACAGAAGAAAATATTGGAATCGAGCCTGTTTAATATCAGATAACTTTATATTATTAGCTACCATAAAAAGATTTATTTACGACAAACACACAAAAGTATATACTCTGGAAGTCTCGAAAGCTCCAGAACATTCAAAGGTTAGACTTGATGATCTTCAAGGTATTTTCTAACCTTACTGATTAATTACTATTATCATCTCAATTTTCAAACTCAGATTGGCCTATGGTATGAGAGAAACCTTTGTTCATGTAAAAATCCTATGCTTCAACTACTTGTGCTACCAATCATTCCCAGTTAGATGTCCCATGCACAATGGCCTACATTACATAATGGCAAAAAAAAGTCTGCCTTTTAACATGTTCACTAAATACACAATTTTATGCATAATAGTATAATTTGTCAGTAGTGTGCAGAAGCTCAACATCATCTTTCTAAATTTCCTTTTCTCTTAAACGCTCTAACTTACCCAGAAAAAGTAAACCAGCCCACAGTAACAGGTTTCCTAACAGCTGCTCGACAGATTGATGCACATTAATAGAGCTCCTTCCTGATAAAATTACCAACAGCTGATCCCCAATGGCTTCTTTGTCATTGTGTGAATATGTACATAGTTTTTCTTATTCAGACATACGGACAACTGTAGGTCATGCTCTCACAGTAATTTCCTCTGTTCTCTTCCTTTTGGACAGTCAGAAATGCCTTCCAAGTATGCTGATGGCCTCATGCAGTGGAGAGTAAGGAGTCACAGTATAAATATTTAACAAGCACAAACATGCAAAGACTCTGTATCTTATGAAAAAATAGCTACAAAGAGAAATTCATCCTTGGGAAGTTCCCTCTCTGCCAAGCAGTTTTGCAGTACTGCAATGGCAAATGCCCCAAGTTATGTCGGTGAGGAAGCCCTCCTGTGCAAAGCACTGAAACACTTCACACACTACTGTTTGAGAAGTACCTGCAAGATCTACTCACAAGCGTATAGTTCTCCAGGTATATAAAACTGTTATCAGACTCAAAGGTGCTTAAAATATTTCCTGCTTCACTATCACATTTCTATACTTCCTTCTTGATTATCACTTGCCTTAGCATCCTCTGGTTCCTGGCAATTTTTCAGCACTTTTGTCCCTGAAAACAGCAATAACCTAGAATGACGAAGACAATCTGCTGCCAAAGGTACCTTGTTCTGTCATTTTATCTTTCCAAGTCTGTACAACACCAAATTGTACAATTCTACAATTCTCCTGTAGTAGAACAGTTGCAAGTGCTAGCATTTACAGGCACATCAAGCATGTAAAACTTCTGAACCTTTCTTACAGTAGTGTCTCTTTAAGTACCTGGGCTCTCCTCTTTCAATTTCTTTTCAGTTATCAGTAAATTAAGAATTACTTTGAAACTCTTCTTTCTGGATATTAATTTTTCATCCTATTTTCAGTTGTTCAGTTTCACGATCTTTCTCCTTAATTATGAAATCACCTGCACCTTTATACATTAAAAGCACACCCAGTTTTCCTTTGCATATTTATTTTCTCTTCCCCGTTCTGAGAGGGTAATTTCAAAATTCTGCCTTTATTTTCTTTAAAGACTCTTTTCTACACTGACAGTTCTCATGTTTTATATCACCATAGTTGTTCTTGTGTCTTTTTCGAGTCCTCTCAAGATCTCATGCTAAATGCTCTCATTTCTTTTCCAATATGCCTTTCTGAGAGCCATTTTCTAATATTCCGAATTACAGCCAGCATGCCAGACACCTCTCTTACTCCTTTGTAAACCTTTCCTCACTTGTACCTGGAAAGAGTTAGCAAGATCACTACTTTTTCAAAAGCCATTAACGGTTCAAGGCACTACTGAATGTAGCCTGCAATTGCTCTGATAGCTAAAATTAGCAGAACTGAAAGATATTTTATAGCACGATATTTACGGGCACGATATTTAACCTGTTTACATGCCTTATAGCTTCCAATTCTAGCTAAATTCTCAAACTCTTTGCTTCCAAATCCTTTCCAAATCTAGTCCTACATTACTTCTTAGTATTGCGTAATCATGCCATTGTTCTTTTCCCACCTAGTTCCTGCTCTGTCATTCCAGATAGTTCATTTGTACAAAATCAGTTAATTAAACTAAGATTTCCTACTATTCTTTTTTTTTTCAGTTATCTTGTTGGAAATGCCCCCACCTACTTAGAAAGCTGAAAAAAAATTCCGAGATATCAAAACTGAAACTTTCTACAGGAGAATAAAAAAGAAGGAAAGAAAATGCGTAAAACATGATATTTATGAAATGAAACAAAAAATAGGATTAAAATACTCAATACTCTTCACACTAAGTTCAATATAGGCTCTCAGCACATTGCACACTCTCAAAACTGAAAAGAATATTTAGATGTTACTTCGCAGGTGTATTTCTTATTATTAGTTCTCCAAAATACTGAAATATATACATAATGTCAGTGAGGGTATTAGCTCCAGTTAACTACATAACTGAACTCTCATATATGCTTAAATGTTTTGCTAAACGAGTCCTTACAATCATTAAATAAGAATGGTAAATGAAGGTGTCAAAATGCTAGAAACACTCCCCTTAGTTGGTGGAGTATTAAGCAATGAACTCAGAGACTTTGTGTAAAAAATCTTTAGCAAACCTTAACTATAGCAATCACATATTAATAGTTCTGAAAATGTTTTGTACATATGTACTAGAGCAGACAGCTGTTAAATGAAGGTTTGAAAGCTGTGGAAATACCCTTGTAAAAGAGAGGAAATGGAATTTCCCCCCACATCCATTAATTATTACTCCAAAATATAAAAGGTAAAATTAATACCCTAGTCATGGATGGAGTTGAACGTTTAGGAATATGGAAAAGTCTTCTCAAATTCCTGATATTTTGTGGAGATTTGCAGGGGCCTCTATATCCTGCTTATAGCTATTCTTTCTCAGTAAAAACCTAATATCTGTCAGCTCTTGCACCCTTCTTTAATTTTTGTTGGAATAACTCTTGTATTTCGCAAGTCTAGACTAGAACAGAAAGAAAAGGAAAAGGAATGTACCTGGTCAAATCAACTCCTACTTCATGCAAATGCTGCAGACAGCACACCAGGTGCATGGAGGGGAGGCTCTTTACTCTGCCTCGCTCCACTGGTTATGAATGTTCTTGCCTTCTTTCCCTAGTCCTCACCTGTGCTGCAGCAAGCTGCTTTTACACATTCCTGCTCATAACAGAAGGATTGCAGTTTAGAGCAGCATTACTGGTCAAAGCTTACTCTCAGAGAGAAAACAGAGAAAGAAGAAAGGCAAAAAAAAAGAGTGACAGGCAAGTCCTTCCCTCATGCAGTTGGCCTTGGAAGGAAGGCTACTGCTCCCAGGAAGGTGGCTTGTGGGTGAGGAGCAATTGCAGAAGCTGCAGCTAGTCCTTGGGCAGACAGGCTGGGGGCACTTGCACATAAGCTATTACAACAGCCAGCAACATTAAGAGTTTCGATAGGAGATGAAAAGAGAGATGTGTGGCTTTCCACAAGCTGTCCCTTTATCTGCAAATGCAGTCGCAGGCTTGGGTTTGCATCCCAAACTGAGGCAAGAAGAAAAATAGTCTTTGACCTCAGCTCTTACTCTGTTCTCCAGCCTGACCTCTTCAGCAGGCAGCCTGGAAGACACACCCTAGATGAATTAGGGCAACTAAGTCAGGGTGTCTCTGCAAATACTGAGCCAGTGTTGGGAATTTGTAATTTGAAATGGCATATTGTAGCAAATATTCACAGATGATTAAAATAAACAAACACCATTAATTTGGTGCTTTCCAAGACTGCTAAACAAATTAATTTGGCAGAAGCTGGTTTTTTAAGCAGAAGAGTGATTTTGAAGTGACTTTTGCAGTATAAATGTATTTATAATAACTATTTGAAAATCTCATCTGCTCTTCAAATTAGTACCATGCAAAATGCCATGCCAATGAAGAGCCTATTCAACATCCCATTTTCTAATGCACTCCTAGTATTGACCAGAAATTATCTTCATTGTAATAAATAATTGTTCTTAATTCAGACCATTTAAGACTTGTGCTTTCTTCAGTTCACCTATGACACTAAATCCAAAAAACAGTCATGTTGGATTTCTTGCTGAGTGTGCCTATTTTATGGCTGCTGCTGCAATCCAAAATTAGTACTTTATTTAGTATCAGCACTTTCTGGAAAACAAACACAAAGTTGATGGTTATTTTTAAGAATGTGCTGCATCACACATTTAGAAAATACAAATAATACCAGCAAACATGAATGAGATGTACCTTACAGAGTGTCACAGGAAACAGAAATCTGACAGAACAAAGATCTTCCTATCACCAATAACTAGAAGTTGGACCTGCTATTGTTTATTTAAAACATAGGGAGAACTCTGCTTCCTGTCACTATATGTGTATTTTGCTCCATATACAACATGACCCCTGACTTATAATAGACATTGGAGAACTCCTTGGCTTCCATTCAGTTTAGCCATTAAAGACTGAACCTGCAGAAGGTTCAGCCAACATCCACACTACTTTAAAAGGATTTGACACATCATCAGAAAAAACAAAACGTGAGTTTCCTTGAATTCTACACAGAAAGCACTTGAATGGCAAAAAAAAAAAAGAAAAACACAGAAACACTGTTAGGTCAGATAGTGGTCTGTGGACAGTTCTGCTCCTTGTCGCTGACACAGCACATAGCAAAACTCACAGCTGCACCAGTACTGCCTCAGCCCTACTGTAGCTTTTAGGGATTTTGAAGGCTGAAACCTGCCATCAGTTCGCCAAAGTGCAGAGCCAACTGGAAAACTGCATGGTAGAGTTCCCACAAAGGAAAAAAAATCTGTGAATCCTGTAGAAATGAAAAAAGAAGAAAATACAAAATAAAGGCTGGTGTTTAATAAAGCAGCAGTAATCCATCCATAATTAAGGACAAGGCTCATGATCTGCCATGTCTTAATATAAGCTGGAAGAATGGTAGTACCTATTGAGTAACCTACGGCATCCGTGTATTTGATGCCAACAGGAAGATCAACAAGTAGGTTTCCAAATGGAACTAGAGTTTTTCACATGCTGTTGAGAGAAGGAAAAGATTTTTTTAATTTGTTATAATTTCTTCCAAATTTTATTCCTAAGTCCTTTCAGTTAGCCATTTTGGTGATGGGGGCTTTTTATGTTTTCCATCTCTTGGCAAGCATCATTTTTCCCATTTAAACCTGAAGTATGTCCTCCCAGCACACTGATATGAAACACAGGAGTTAAAAAGGACTCCTGAATCATCAAATAAACAATAAAGCAGGAGCTGACAAATTCAGTGTATCTTGAAATGGAAGGAAGATGTCAAGAATAATTTCTGTTAAATTATTTTTTTTTATTTTTAAACAGAGTGCCACATAAAAAGGAACTGATTTTTCACTCTTTGCTAGTCTAAGGGATATTTGTTTTGCTACTACTGGTTGTTCTAACAGCCTTCTAATAGGTTCTTTGAATTTGCAATTCCACTAATATGCACCTACTTCTCTGCACACTTTTTACAAACTTCTGAACTTCCTCCACTATGCCTTCTGTCTACAGATGATTGCCTCTCTTCTATCTTCTCTTGAAGCATCTCTGACAAACTTCCTGTTTTTTTGACAGTATTAACTGTCCATTATCTCATTTTCACCTCCAAGTAGGTGTCTTGCTCTCCATTCCTTCCGAGCCCATTTTCTCCTCTTTGTTCCTACTCCTCTGCTCTATTTGTTTTCCTGCTTGTTCCTTAACACTGTCCTGGTAGGACTGCAGCTCTATGAATTGGCTTCACTGACCTTCCTATGTTATTTTGCACATGTGTAAGCATTAAAATTCTGTAATTATATCGAGTTTTTAATGTCATCTTGCTCATCCTTTTTTTGCAGGTTTCCCAGGAGTTCCTCAAGTGCCTCCCTAGCAACTACTAACGTTGTAGCTTTCCTAGCATTTCCAAATTAGCGACATGCTCATCCATGACTCTTACTGTCACGTTAATGACATACTGAACTCTGAAGGAACAGCATGGTATTCTTTGGTTACCTTCTGCCATGATAAAATACTAATAAATCAGTTATTTTTTGCATCTGTTTTGTGACAGATGCACATTTGTGTAACTTGTACAGCAATCCCTCACCTCTGAGCCAACAACTATTGAACTCCTCTAAAAGAAGTACTCTTTCTTCAGCAAAAGATCTTGGTTCAAACATTGTATGCTGCAATGCAGGCCCCTTCAATGCATAAGCAAAAGATACTAATGAAAAAGCCTAGAGGTTGGCTTTACTACAGATGCAAAGTTGTTTGGCTGACTGGGTTTTATTTAGTTTCAAATGCTGAGATCTTTAAAGTCACTATTAGAATAGACCTCCCCAACCTTCCAAAGCTTACGGATATTTTTGTTTATTTGTTTTGTGTTTTAATAACTTTGACATTCTTCTAAGGAATTCTTAAGCTTAAACTGCCTACTTTTATCTTAAATAGTAATTACCGGTTAGGATTGCCTTATAATTTTAATAAAAACTATATTAATATTATCTTGTCTAACTTTCATTTCTGATAAAAGCACAAATGGAGGAATTACATATATTACTTAACTAAAAACTAGTAAAAAATAATTGTGCTCTAAAAACTGAGATCAGGGAAACTGACATATCATAGTGAGAATATGTATATTTTATGTCTATAAATACATACAAATATAAAAAATACACATAAAATTTTTACATATTTTTATGCATATAAAGATAGCTTAATGAGTGTCTTACAGTAATTACCCCAGATATTTGCTTGAACAAAATTTCTGCTTCGGTAGTGCAGGTCCCTTCACCTCTATCTTTAAAAAATCTTTAAAGGAAAATTTAATGAGTGCTTTAGGGTGTATTTTTTTCCCCTCTAGCTTTCTTGACCAAATCAGATGAGTGTGTTGGTTTCCCGTAACTGCATGCAGTACATAGCTTATCTGCTTCCATACATAATACCATATTTGAACAGAAATATCTGAGTATATGTTTAAAAAACACAAATATGTTTAAGTTATGTTGCGGCAATAATGCACAAGTTATTTCTCACAGTTTTATCTGTGTAGGCAGTCTTAAAGGCATTTTACATCTGCAATTTCTTTCATGTCTGTATGCTTACATTTAAGCCTGTTAGTGTTATTTAAAAAAAGCTAATTAATTGTATCAGTGGAAAGCCTATTCTCTCCCTAATTCCACTTCAGGAATTCTGACCCTGTTGTTGCTGATATCTATTAAATTCTAGAGGCTTTTTAGACCAGATGACTTGCACAGCTTCATCCTGTTCACCAGCAGAACATGATCCCTTTGGACCATAGTGCCATCTAGCTTCTCTTTTCTCTTTTCCTGACCACAGTAATTCCATGTGCTGAACACAGTTCTGTGATGTAGCAAAAGGAGGGCCAGGGAAGCATTGTTAACAGAAAAAATGGTCAGGTTAGTCTTGACTTTGTCTAGACATACAGCTGAATAAGGGGAGCCTGACAATAAACTCCTCTTCGATCATCCAATCAAAAAATGTGAGACAAAAGTATGCATTTTCCTTCGGAATAGGTCTTATTGCTTCCCTTGAAAATGGGAAATGAAGATCCATCCTGATGGTCTAGGCAAGCTACCACTGCCTTTGCAAAAGCTCTAGCACTGTACCAATACTAACACGCACTTCCCAGGATATCAAGGATGGCTAAATCCTCTCACATTGCTGAAGGCATTTGTCTCTTAAAGAAAAATCTCTGCTTTCACATGAGAAATATGTGAAAAGACTTGGAAAATTTCCTGAGTTCCCAAGAAAGGAAAACAGCTAGAGAACGTGATGCAGGGTGTGTGTGTGTGTGTGTGTGTGTGTGTGTGTGTGTGTGTGTAATGGATTTCCTTTTATACAACTGGAATCTGAGACCCCCTTAAAGATGCCTGGGTTTCATTTTGCCTTTGCAACACACGCAGGCCCTCCCTATATGCAAGCACACAACAAATCCAGTCCCCTTAACAAAGGTGCAACCTCATAAAAAGGGCCGCAGTAGTAGAACAGTTAAAGTCTCTTCCATCTGGGTCTGACTCATGTCCTTGGCAGCTTCTGGTGACCAGGACTATATAAGATCTAATCTAGTTTTCTTAATATTTCTTTCTTTCTAATTCACTGATGTGCTTGTTACTGCTAGGAGGGATAGGTATTTCCTGCTGTGTCCTGTGGGCATGGATTGCTTCCTCAGCTGGCATCATTACACGCACTTCTGCTATTAATGCCTAGTACTAAAACAGCCAAGTCTTCAAACACTTACTTCAGAATGAATGTCAAAATAAAGATTTCCCATGAAATCCTACTAATCAAACGCACTTCTTAAATGATTAAGGTATAATAAGGCCTTAATCCCTGAATAATTAACAAACTAATTGAAATTCCACTGCCCTTATTCCTTTCTATATAAGCCACCTTAAGTCTGTGAAGAGATAAGGATAAGTGGGCTACTGAATGTGTAAAGGTGGCATAAATGTGCAGCTGTTAGAGGGATTCAGTAGTTGTGGCCTTTTGCAACTGTAGTAAGTAACTATTTGCTCCACGAGTTGCATTCATACAGATTCCTTGATATGGTTGCCCTAGAGCATTTTTACATTTGGGAAGAGTACTGTTTTATACATTTGTATTCTTAGGAGATGAGACAATATTTTTTTCTTCATAATTAAATGAAAATTGTCTCCTGAATCTAAAAGAAAATAGGCTAACTGTACTAATAAATCTGAAGAAGCTACCACATAATGACTTAAAATTTGTTCTCATGGTTCTGCCTTACATTCTACAGAAATCAGACTATTCTCTGAAGTGGGGTCACCTATTTTATTCTCTGGGAAGACACACTCTATCTACCACCCACAACCCGCAGCCTCACAAACATATGTCTCCCAGGAGTCCTGGCTCTGATTCCTAGATTAGCTTCTGGGCACCAGAGGTCACTAGTGTCCAACAGGGCAGTGACCTTGGGGGGAACAGCTGGAACACCCCAGGCACCCTGTGTTCTGCTGCACAAGGGTACAGGCTAATCAACACACTGACACACGCTGCCAAACAAGCTTTCACAGGATTTCTCTGATCTACGAGCAATAACTGCATTTTTTTAATATCTTAAATTACCAAACTCAGCTGAAGGGATGTTCATTAAGGGATAAGAAGTTCTGGCAAGTTTGGTTTATGTCAAATGAAGTAAACCCATAGTTTAAAAGGCTGCATATTTTGCAATTACATACACGTATATGTACATGTAAGTATATGTAAGTAACAAAATATTTTTCCCCTCAACAATCTCAAAATGTATTTGTGTTTGGGCTGGTACCAAGCATGGGCCACTACCATTTCAAGGATTTTTTTAGCATAGTATGACTACACTGCAGAAGGGACTATAATTATAATCTTGACATTACCATAACGACCGTGGTTGCTATCAGGTGACAGGTATAATATAGATAATCAGTAGACAGTACAATAGCAATATTTAATGATGCATGAGATAGAAGAAAATTAATTCATGCCTTTAATTCAACTCAGAGCCACCATTTGTTATATTTGCATGTGACTTTCCTAATCCTGTTTTTATTTACATGAGTTATATTAAACAACGAAGAGCCAAGCAAGATATCTGCTGCAGAGTTCAGAGATCTTACATTTACTCTTCATATACAATGAATAGTTTTTGTGTTCTTATTTATCTCTATTTTTTAACACAATATAGTTCTACTGCCTTGATTTAAATAGCATACAAAAAAAAGCTGATAGCCATAGCGAAAGCTATGAAAAGTGCCTCTGCCTTAAAATCAAACAGAAGCAGTAGTGAGGCTGTTTTCTGTTTTCACATGTTGCAGTCTACCAACTCTCTCACTTAATCTGCCTGAGAGAAATAATGCCACAAACTGAGAAAAACTAATGTAAGAGTAAACGAAGGTGGTGTGTTGAATGAAAGAGGGACGATTATGCTCACTGGAGGAGCTATCATGGCTGCACACTTCAAATACTGCAAAATTTTATCACTACCTTTATAAAAAATGATTAATTAAAGAGATATTTTTATGGAAAACGACATTCCTACAATGAATCTAGTCCAATATTTGTAGATGGCAATGGACAAAATGCAACAGAACAAAGGAGTAATACTTAAATATAGATAGGAAGAAGTACTACTCACATATCTTCACAATATTTCTGGTTATTAACTGTTCAAACCTTGCTGCTCCTGTCTCCACAGCTACAACACTGCTACAGCCATTTCACTGAACCTTAGAATAAAAGATGCAAAGTTTATAGAGAATCATAGAAATGGTGTTTAAAGAAATGACATCAAGGTCCGTGACAGAGGTTTTAGGATGAGAAAAAAAGTGGCTATCCCAGCACTGTGGTACACTGAGGAAAGCCAGAGGGTCAGAAGAAAACATAGAAGATATTTCCCTGTGACACCTCAGTAGAATGAACAGGAAGCAAAGTTTGCATAGCATTTTACAAAACTTACTTTACAAAACCGTTCGATTCATGAACTTTGTCTCTCAAGCTCTCTCTTGCAGTTTTCTGTTGCTAATGCTCACTTTGTTGCTTTCAGACTGACATTACACCTCCACCATATCATCAGCTTCCAAACATATCAGCACGGGTGCAGCTTTTGCCTGGAGCACAGCTGTGTTTCTAATTTTGTCCTGAGACTGTCACAGAATAGGTGAAGACTCCAGACAGCCTAAACACAAGGCATCTTTGGACTTGAGTGAAGCTTTTCAATAACAGCAGTTCCATCCTTTTTCCTTGTGCATTGGTTCTTGAACCACAAGAGCTGATTTTGTCCACTGAGAGTGACACTTACCCTTCATGTTTCTTTAGTAACTAACACTAAATATGGTTTTTATCTGGTGTCAATTCTAGAGCAGCGAGAAAACTTCTGAAGCAGAGGAAGATCTCATAAAAGTGTAGAAAAACCCCCACATTTAAAGAATGCTGAAAAATTTTGGCAGAGGCACATTTTTATTATTCATTATTTCAACCCATTGTCCCACAAAAGCATAGCTCAGCATGGTAAAGCCTATGGTGCTACACAGCTCCCTTGTTTGGTTTGAGCTCCTCTTCCAACAGGCAGTTTGCTTTCCTTTTGAACAACTCTCAAAAGCTTGGCTCTAAACTAATGACAAGCTTGATGTCTGGAGTTGCAGGTTAGATATCCTATAGTTTTCCCTAAACACCAAACTTCCCTGGAGTGGTTATGATGTCTCTCCAGAAATCCAAAGTTTCAGGCAAGAAAGCAGCCACAAGCAGTTTTTCTTTGGGATTGTTTTGAGTTCTGTAGTTTCATGAATACCCATCCAGAACAGGTGTAGGGCAGGCCTTGCCATGTTGAACCCATTGGCAATAAACAGACAAGGTAGCCCACACTTTCAAAGCAGAGCTATTTTCCTTTAAAGTCATGTTTTCCAAGCCAGAAAAGATCATTAGATCACCATCATAACTGATTGCTTTGAATACCTGCATGAGGGTGTATATTCTGTAATGATGCCCATTTTGTTAAGTTACTCATATTGAACTCTTCAGCTACAAAGGTTTTTTTCTCCAGTCTTCAAACTATTTTTGACTTTTTTTCCCCTCATATTATCTGGTTTTTTATATAGCCTTAATCAAATGCAAGTATCTGTAAATATGGATACAGCATTTGTCAACTATTCTACATAGGAAAAGCCCACCTTCAAAACCTACTCGCTCTCAAGTAGACATTTAAGTTTGTGGGATCTGCCCCTCAGTTCTTTAGTCTTAGTTTACAATTGTCTCCCAAAACTTCCACTGTTCAAGCAGTTGTGCCCTGATCAGCAAGATCAAGTACTTTTCCCTTAGTGAAGGAAATTACAGAAAATACTGAAGAAAAGCAAAAAGAAGGAAAGAAAATAGACTATTACTCTGGTAAAATGATGACAGTGCATGGGAAGGATTGACATAAAAGAGGAAAAAAAAGTAGCTTTCTTAGAAGTTAAACAGTCACGAGAAAAGCTATTTTCGCTGCCACTTCAGAAAGGGACTTCTGAATTTAAAGAATACTGCAATAATCTAGTTATGTGATTTAAGATGAAATAGAAAGCTAAAGTATATGTTGTCACTTTTTTCTTTAATGAAACGCTACACTTAAATGTCTTCATTTGAAAATAATCTGTATGTGGGTTTTTTTTAAAAATAGCATCAACTTAGTAGAAAAAAGAGGTTCACAATGTGCTTATGGCTGACTGAATCTGGAGGTTAGCTAAGATGTTATCTCTGCTTGTCAGTCCAGTAATGCTGTTGAATGCAGTCTCCACAAGAATGATGATGCAATTCATACCTTTAGTCCTTTTTTATTTCAGAGTTTAAAGAAAATTTGCTGGTGTACTGTATGCTTTGTTAAAAGAAGAAATTGAGAGTACAATTTCATGTTTTTATTTATTATGAAAAGCATAGAATTCTATTTCCTCACATATATAAAGAATCAAATAACTTGAGATGGTCAAATTCATCATAATCCCAGGCCTCTTCTGGCTTTCAGATGTTTTTCTGTGTCCTCAAGATCACACCATTAATGCCCCCGTCCTGCTATCTTATCTCCTCTTGTCATATCTTCCCAGCTCCACTTTGCTGCCTGTACTTTTTACACACCTTTGTTTAGGGTAGTGATTGCCCAGTTTTGCTGGAGGCTCATATTGTTGTGGCTACCTAATTCCAGAAAACAACTCTATGGCTTTTTATAACTACCTTAAATTAAGGGTAAATTCAAAAGATTTAATCCAAACTATAACTTCATGAACACCCTCTACAAGCAATTTTCACAATAACCATATTTTTGCCTTAGGGTGTTATTTTGAGGCATCACAATTTTACCTTCAAATTTCTAAAACCCCTGAGAAAACAGCAAAGGAACAGGCACCCATTGCACATGACTAACGTGGCTGATCTCCACTACAGTATAATAAATTCAATGCTTTAATGACATCACACCTCCCATCTAATATAAGTGAAGCAAGCTAATATATGTGAATGCCAGCCATTCCAGGAAGGGCAGCGTTAGGCCATGCTCAGACAACTTGGCTTGGCACAACACCAGAGCAAAGGAGCAACTTGGTTCAAGCAAACCTCATTGAAATTGCTGGCAGGATGTTCCATCATCTTCATTTACAACTCCTGAAAGTTGTTTGGTCAAGACATTTTAAATGACATATCCCTTTTGCCTGTAATGAGTTGTTTGAGCATGACAGAAATTCGCATTGAAGAGAAGTCAGCATTAAACTAGCAGCGGACACACGTAGCTCTAAAGTAAAGCACAGATGACAAAAACTGACAGATCCATTTTCTTAACCAAGAAGCAGCACCACAGAGCCAGGAGAAGTTGAGCTAAGCCAAGTTTCCATTGCAGTTTACCATGGAGTATTTACAATGTGGGAATACAAAGATTATGGCTGTAGAGCAAGGCATACAGAACTTTTCTGAGCAGTAAGTTCTCAGAGAAACTAATCTTGAGACAAATACTCTGTCTTAATTACTTTAAATTAAAATTCTGTGTAATGCTATTTAGGTCACCTGAGTATCTTAAAACAGTTAAAGATTTACAGTCAGATGTAATTACATCAAACTTTCCAAGGGATTTCCAGTTGTTCTCTGGAATTGATGCATAGCATAAGGATAGCTGTCTGGAGTTTTGTACATCATAGTATTTTTATACATGTTTGCATTTAAAATGTAGTCTATATAAAATACAGGCATTTCAGATTTAATTTGCATGCTATTTTACAAGGGAAGAAGCCCAGAAGTTCCAGTTATCTGATGGTTTGGACATTGAATTCTGAAACAGGTTATTGCTTTAATTCTAGACTAATGTGTTCCATAGCCAAAAACAGGGGAGAAGAGTTGCCTAAGTTTTTATTTTAAAGTTTGATTTTTTTTGCCTATGGGCCCAGTACTGTGCTTTACCAAGTGTCTTCAGTCCCTTTAGCCATGGTGGGAAGTGGTAATGCGGATCCTTCTCTGTGGGTTCCAGCCTAAGGATGATTTTATAGTTGAACAGGGTCTTACCCTTGGGTGAGCCTTGGTTTAGCTTTATTTGGGAAGTGAACCAGAATATTTTCCAGTATTGGTATAGCTGTGGTTGAAACAGTTTTCCTTCTCCATTTGCTGCACAAAGTTAGCCAAAGCACAGCCGCTCTGATTGGGATGAGAGATTACAACAAGGTTAGAGTGGCTCTTTCACTCTCCAAGATATGTGCACAGTGTTGATAAAACAAATCTTGCATATCTTGTATGTCCATGTTTCCTTGCTAGCCCTACCCATCCTTCTGATGCCATCACTCAGAGGAACACTGTCTCCAAGACGGAGGAAGAAGCTCTCTGTAAGCCTCAGACTCAAGGAAACTTCTCTTACTTTCCCACAGGTCCTTGCAAGTGGCTGAAGCTGTTTTCAGGGTATTGATAAATTTTCAAGATGTCAAGATAGTATTTTAAATTTTCCTTTTCAAGCCTTTGTTCCTTGTCTTTGTCAAATCCCGACCTTGATAAGAATCTTTTCTGTGATGACGGGGATTTTTTATTTAGAAAAATTAAATATTGGTATGGGAATTGTAGATGCATTGTTGTATCACAGACACCTAGAAGCTCTTAGATTTGAGAAAAATCGAAATTCTTCCCTTACTCTTAAAGCAATTTCTGTGGAAACTCAAACATCATCAGATAAGGCAAGCGTGTTGAGCATTATAAAATATAGCCAGAGGGCCTTTTGTGTTATACCTGTCATGTATGTCTTTCTCTTGTTATTGTCCCATCATTCAAATATCCTCAAGAGAGCTGCTAAGTTTGTGTTAATACACAAATAATAAACAAGTTTGTCACAACAAACTTGCTGTGACAAAATTTCATATGTTCCCATGTGTCCATTCTTCTTCTCAAGTTAGCACAATTTAGGTGATACTGCTTGTGAATGCCCATGAATTCAGAAAACAATTACCTTCTTTCCAGTCTTTCATGCCAAAAAAGCAAACAGAGCACTGAGTATCATCAACATGAAAACAATAGCAACTGCATTGGAAAAGAGGAAGAAGGTGGTCAAGCAATAGAGAAGGAAATATAAGGATTTTAAGATCATTCCTTGGAGGAATGGGGCCGCAGCACTCACCACTGCAGTTTCAGTGTGAGGAGCTGTCTCCTTTCCAAATGCCACAGAGAATCTGTCATTTTGTATTTAGCAGAGGCTGTGAAATTGCACTTCAGTAAAAACGCATTTAAGAGAAACACAACTGGTAACTGAAGAGGTGACAAGGTTAGATGGACAACACCGGCCTCCATATTGTGTTGTATTTTATCAAGTGCATTAACATAGGCAGAGGCCTTTGCCAAAATAGGTCTTAAAGAGGTTTCAAAACAAAATATCCAAACTGGATCCACAAATGTATATGTGTTTTCCTTTTTAACAGTTTCCACAGACAGCATCATCTAGAAGTTTGCCAGGGAAAGCTGGAGCATAGAGATTAGGTAACCTCGGGGAAAGGAAGCAGCTCCTGGTGTCTGTGTGTGCAATGAGACACCTGTCAGCTCTTCACAAACGAACCTGGTGTTCAGGGAGCTCACTTCAAAGAGCTACTTGAAATGCTGAAAGAATCACATCGATTTTACAAAAACAAACTTGCAGTACATCTCAGAAAGAGCTGTCTAGATGCCTGTCTCATACTGAAATCTTTAGAGCATAACAACAGTTACGTGCGTTGCCATATTTACCGGTTTTCCCAGATTCCCAAATCCACCGCCTCGGCTGGAGTCCTGCCCGGCTGCCGGGGGCGGAGCGGGAGCGGGGCTGAGGGGGCGGACGGGACATCCCGCTCTGGTGTCCGTCCCGGTGCCTCGGGAAAGCAGCCGGAGCCTGCGGCTGCCTGTCCGTGCGGCGGGAAAGGGAGCTGGGGAGAAGTGCGCGGGCTCAGAGAGGAGCGACAGGAGAATGCGTAAAGGAAGGAGCGCTGCCGCGGAGGGGGCCGGGGCGGCTCGGCTGCCCGGCGGGCGGGAGCGGCCTCAGCGGTTCCCGCGCGGGTCCCTCAGCGCGGCGCGGCCGCGGCGCTGGCGCCGCTCCCCGTGCCCGTGCCCGTGGCCGTGGCCGTGCCCCGGCGGCGCGGCAGCTGCGGGCAGGGCGGGGCGGCGGCGGCGGCGCCCGCGGCGGCGCTGGGGCGCGGGGCGGCCCCCGGGCCCTCGGCGCGGGGCAGCACGGAGCGGGCGGCCCGGCGGAACTCCTCGCTGCGCCACGTGTAGAGCAGCGGGTTGAGCGCCGAGAGCGAGCAGAGCAGCAGCCAGCTGGCGGCCTGCAGCGCCGGCGGCGCCGGGCGCAGGAAGAAGCCCAGGAGGCTGACCCACACCAGGGGCTGGGTGCCCAGCAGGAACACGCAGCAGAGCAGCAGGACGGAGACGCTGCTGAGGCGGCGCTGGGCGCGGCGGGGCGGCGGCGGGGCGGCGGGGAAGGGCAGCTGGTGGAGCAGGTGGAAGTTGAGGACGCTGACCCGCTTGGCGCTGCCCCGCACCCGCCGCACGATGCCGAGGTAGCAGTGCAGCAGCAGCGCCGTCTGGCCCAGCACGGCCAGGGCGAGGAGCAGGGCGGTGTAGCGAGAGCTGCCGTCCGACTGGGCCGAGCCCAGGGTCCAGAGCCCGGGCAGCAGCGGGACCGGGAGCAGGGCGAGGGCCCAGGAGAGCCCGATCATGCAGCCCGTGTGCTTCCGCTGGTAGAGGGCCTGGTACACGCTGGGCAGCTTGGTGATGAGCACGTACCTGTTGAAAGCCACCAGCAGGTGCGAAGCCAGCGAGACGGTGAGGCCGAGGCCCAGGAGCCCCCCTCGGAGCAGCCGATACTCCGCCGAGCGAAGGGAGGAGGAATTGGGAGGCAGCAGCCCCAGCACAGCCTCCTGGGGCATCCACAGGGCGCACACGCTTAGGTCTGCCGCGCAGCCGTTCACGATGAAGGCATTGCTGGTTGTCTGCAGCTTCTTGAAGGAGAAGACTAAATAGATGACCATCACATTGGATAAAGTCCCTGAGATAGCTAAGACTGCGTAGAGCAGCGAGAGAAAGATGCGGGTCCCGGAGGAGTCCTCCCAGAGCAGCAGCAGAGGCGAGCTAGCACTCCAGGAAGAGGCGTTGGGCATCTCGCTGAATGCAGCTCAGTTTTGACTTTGCCCTGTAAATCCCATCCTTGTCTGGGTCAGAAGTTCAGCTGCAGGAGTCCTCACCAAGCACACGGGAGGATGTGCAGCTGAGAGACTCTAAGGCAGGTTTCAGTCATACAAGCTGCAAGGTGCAGAAAACACAGTTTGCAGTGACGATCCAGAGAACAGCAGTGTCCAAGGCAGGTAGGCAGCAAGAGATTCCACAGATTGTAGCTAGTGAAGGTAGGTCCATAGGGAGGCAAATGGCTGTTGGCAGACCAGTGCACGACTGAGGTTTCTGTAGCTGTGAAAACACCAAAAGCAGCAGCACCTTGCAATCGGCAGCAGGAACGGCAGCAACTGATACAAAGCTTTGCAGTTTCTCCTGTGCCACAGTACGCACACTGTATATCATTCCAGGAAGATTCAGCCCTTCCACTCTTCATGAATTATTCAGCAGATTTTCAACTTGTTAAATCAAGAAGAAAAAAAAAAACCAAACCCTATCATGCTCCAGAAATACTCCAACTACACAGTCTGACTCTTTTTTTCCCTACCTTAACAGTTTTCTGGTTCTAACCCATTTACACAACTTTCATTTGAAGCAAGGCTTTAAACTAGTATCAGTCACTTCTGTCTGAAATACAATCTATTTACTGTAGAAACTCCTCTGCTAAATACTCACTTAAAACTGATTTTTTTTTATGATCTTATTTTTTGTTAAAAGAAAGCTCACTATGCTTCTGCAAGCTTAGTTAATTTTAGAACTGCTCTATAATAGCAATATACTTTCCAAATTAAATATTTCAAACACAATAGATACATTGATCCTTGGTAAAACAGTACTTCTTATTTGGTTCTCAATCTAAACATTTTACGTTTCTTCATAAACCTCGGCCTGTCTCAGCCTGCAGGAAATCCTGCATTGCCAGCCTGCTGGAGGTGAACACTGGTGCTGGTAAGTACACAGATAACACAGAACCAACATAGCATCTGAAATGGTCTCACACCAAAATTAGTTCCTTCACAGACAAGTGACAGGTTTTCAGGTGGACTAAAAACTTGTTGAAGAGTAGGAACTAACAGTCCCATTCCAAACGGATAATAATTAGTAGTGGGATTCTCCCAGGAACTCTACCCTTGGAAAAGATTAAGAAACTCAGTAAAAGAACTTCTGTTTCCTTTCAAAAGCTTTCCAAAAAAAGAATGCTGATTAATTTTGTGATGAGTTAAGGAGAAAAGTTGCTTTTGCAGGTAGGTTATATGTAGGCAACAGAAGCAAACAATCTCAGCTCATAAGGTATGATCTGTACATTGGCCAAAGATACCTTTGCAAGGCATTTTTAGACATTCGTAACTCCCGATGCTACCAAATGACAATACCAACATCATATATTAGGAGGTAGTTACAGTTACAATATGCATTTTTTTAAGTTAACAAAGTTAATTTGTGTGGGTTAATGGGTTATTTTGTTGCAATACAGCACATTTCTTATTCGACAGGAAGGCTCATGTTTGCAATTGACAGAACTATTGATCCAAAGGTGGCTTTGTTACTAACATGAATATCTATGCTCTCTTTTAATTAGATTGCTCATGTGCTTAAGGTTAAAGACATACTTGAGTGATTTACTTGATCAGGCCCTTAATTACCATATTTTTTGCCTGCTGCACTTTACAGTGTAGATCTAATCAAGTGTCAAACCTTTTGAGGCCTTTTATTGTTTAGCTGTCAGTAAAGAACAGTTATTATAGAAACTAAAATCCTCCTCTTTCTGCAGTACTGTAATTGAAAAATATTCTCTGAATTTGTAACAAGAAATAGCTCCCTAACCAAAAAGCTTCATAAAGCATACTTTAAAAAGAGATGATTAACAGTTTCAAAAGATACTAGCCACAGTAGCATAGGCCCATTAGAGACCTTTAGATTTATTTAACACATCCATTCCTGTCTTTTAAGATCTTATGTGCTACAGCTTGTTCTCCCAGAACAAGATCTATTTATATATGAAGGAACAGAAATGGTAAAGTTCAAGGATAGGTGAACAGAGAATATGAAATAAGTTTCAGAGTATTTATTAAAAGCTACATGGTTCTAAAAGAACCTTTCACTGTCCCCAAATTTTTTGTTGTTGTTAAGAAGCTGATTGTTACAGAGTACTGACTTACTTATAATTCATTTTTAAGCACAAAAAAGGTTGTACATTAGCTGACATTTATGTATTTCATATAATAAAGGAACAGAATTCTAGAAAAAGGCCAAGCGAGAGTTTGATTCCTATGTACTAGAAACTTTTTAATTAGCTGGTTTCCCTTTATATTTACATATCCAAATCATCTATTATTCATCTGAATGCAGTGGCAGAAGTTTTTATTGTGTTCTTAGATTAGACTGTCACTAGAATTTGGGCAACTTCTAAAGCATCTACTCTATTCCTGGCTTTGCTATTCCTTTAGAGGGGCTGTGGAACTGTTACATATTGTCCACACCACCTATCGCAGTAGCGACTTACTGGACAGGAATATTAAGTATTGTAAATAAATTATCATGCAATGCAACAAATCTGCTGAAAATCAGCAGTGGAGTCAAACAATGTTAAAACCATTTGTGACTAATCTTTAATTGAATGAAGGAAGGACAAAAAGCTAAATGAAAGCATGTTGAGATTCTTACGGACAAAGACTCTACTGTTGGTGGGACTGAGAAACCTGTTGCACAAGCAAAAAAGACAAGGCATGTTACACCTTTAAAAAGGGCCCTTGCCCAGGAAGGTTTCCTCTATTCAGACACAGCTTTTAAATTATGGTATTCTGAAACATAGCCCCTACATCATATCAACATGTTGATTACATACCTGACATTATGCAAATACACAAGAAGCAAATACAAGAAGGTTAGTTAGATCAGTTAAAAAAGGTATCTATCATGCTGATTTTTTTTTGCAATATCATCCTACTTAGAAATACATTACATGCTTTAGAAGAAAAAAGATGATTTTGAAGAGCTACTTTCAGTTAGAAATCAAATCACATTAGTTTGCATCAACAGTTCTAAGAGAAAACAAGAAACAAGGAAGCTGGCTTATACGGGTATTTTATTATCAATTAGCTGTATATGTATATATATCTACATTTCAAAATTAATCAATATTTTATTAAGGAAAACTATTTATAACAAAGTACATGAGAAAATTCTTTATAAGAGGTAGAATTACCTTACCATTATTCTATAATTCATATACAGTATATTTTATATATATATGCACACACATATGCTACTTCGTGTGTGTATATGTTACATATACACAGTTGCAAAAAAAGTACAGTAAATTTTATTCAATGATTTTTTTAGCTGCTCTCAGTTTTGCTTATTAACACTTCCAGTACAACTTGCTATAGCAATTTACGATCTGATCTTTTTAAAAAATGTTGTAGCACATTGTCTTTACTTTAGTTGTAAAGCAAATGCAGGGCATTCACAAGTCTTCAGGAAAAAAACCTGATAATTCAACCAAGTTTTACTTTTTTTTTTCAAGTTTCTGTAGATACTGGGAAAACTAATAGGTAACAAATCTGTTTTGGTTTTGTCTTACAGATTAGTGGCAAATCAAATAATCTCATTACTTTCCTTACTATGCCCTTGTGGAGTTCTGAAAATTTTACACCTGGTCTCTAGGACCTCACTGTAACACCATTTAATTCTAAGTCTCGTTGGTAATAACATCTGGTTTAACTATATGTTAAAGAGCATCTTTATTACTGGCAAAAATATTCCATGATACAGGAGGTTACCTAAACTATATATTTAACAAAAAAACTAAAGGTGTATGAAGCATCCAAATGAGAAATGAAAATTTAATATACTTCCAACATTTAGTGTGTGTTGCTAAGGAAATTGTACACATACTGCCAAATGTAGGTTCAAAACATGCAAGTATGCAGTGCTGCTGAATTCACTGTATATGTACATTCTTACCAACTTCAGTCTGGTCTGCCTTCATTTTTGCAGTATATATTGCATAGCAAAATTTAACATTCTACATCAAAACCAAAACATTCCTTTAAGACAAATTGAAAGTCTTAGTTGTACAACTGAATCATTAAATAAATTACTTTCTCTTTGCAGTGAAAGATGTAACTACATCATATCTCAACAAATATTTTCCCTTTAGTTTTCTTTCATGGTGTTTCCTTAAGAAACATTAGGAGCTGAAAGTGGAGAGCAGACTATTTATCAAGTGCTTTTAGCTGATATTGTAACAACTAGTCTCTCATTAGTTAGGACTTCCATCAAGTTACCAGAAGACCAATTAGTAAAAGAGTAATTACATGAGGCTTCAAGCAATAATGATGGACCCATTAAACAAGAAAAACATCTTGTTCATAAAAAATTTTTATATCTTTGATAAACATGTACAAATTCTTTAAAATACACATTTTTGTAGCAAAGTAGACACTAAATTAAAATATATTCTAATTTTTACATAATTTTTATAGTTTACCAAAATATTCTCTTAATAGATATTTTAACACTGTACACAAGTTAATAAATGTCTTAATGAAACTCATTAGAAATATATTCAAGCGGTCTCAACATAAAAAATTTAAATGTGTATATAACATGGGGTAGTAATTTCCATAAATTCAACATCAATGCATTTGCAGTAGTCATTAACAAGAAATTTCTCCTGTTAAGAGGTCTTCTCTTGGTGTTAAGCTTGTATTGAAGATTCCTCCTCTTAATGAGCAGCTTTTTTTCAGTTCTTCTCCTTCATAAAGAACATCAATTTGAAGAGCTCAGCAGGTTTCACCAAAGCAGCAAGGCTTTAGTACTGAACATACTCAGACTGAAGGGACTGTGCAGAGAAGAAAAACTGATTAAAACTCACTGAAGAGGTTGTATTTGGATATAATATGTATCTTTCACTTAAAGATAAGGAGTAGAGGAAGGACAGGAAGGAGAAAAATAAACAGAATTGGAGGGGGATCTGAATCTCTGCACAGGTACAGATGAATAAAATAGAAGAAACTAAAGTCTGAATCCATCAACTTTCCTGTATCTACACTTACTTTTCCAAACAAATTCTTAAGATTCTTAAAGAAAGTATAAAAAGTCCTCTAAAATACCACATTAAAACAATACCTTAAAATGTGTTGAGGACATATATGATAGCTGTTAGTATAATTGAATTGTTTCCCCTTATCCTGAATGAGAGTCCAAGTGCTACTGTAAAAAATTAGGCATACCTTAGATGTTGATTGAGATAATGATACAGGAAACATATGGTGTAGCTAATTATTGAGGGGGGAAAAAAAAAGCTACAACAGCACAATTATGCATATGCATAAATTTAACCATGATTACTAAAAACAGATGAAAATGAAGCACTGCAAATGTTTCATCTGGATTAGTAAGAAGTCAGTATAATTAAGATGAAAGTACAACCCGGTCTACTGTATTTATTCTGTATTTATTGACATTTCTGTTTCTACTGAAATCTAAGGTTTTATTAAAAACTTATTAATCAGTTTAGACACTATCCAAACATTTTATTAGCTCATACATAGATGTGTTTAAGAAGTCATTCTGATGAATAATAAGTCTTATATGAGAGAGCTCATCATTGTATTAGTATGGTTATAAACAAATAGCAAATAAAAACCCCAAGCATATTTAAGAACTGCAGCAGAATTAGGGAGAACTACTGGAGACCAACATGAGTCCTAACATAGATCAGAACCTCAGAGTCTTGCCTTCCATTTTCCTACTATTCATAACCAGTCACTACAGAAATGCTCTTTGGCACCCATAGTGAAACCCATTAGTAGAAGTGCATAATAGATATATAAACTTCTAGGGTTCTAACTAATATCACAAAAACACTTTCCCCCCTATATCATAAATCTTAGTGTATATTTCCAAAGTTGTCTTTTAAATGTATTTTCACATCTTGAAGATCTGAGACCATCTGGATATTCTTTCCTAGGTTGAAGAAGAAGTGCTGTCACAGCATATAGATTTGAATACCACTGACTAAAAAGGGTCTGGTTTTAGTAAAGGCAAGGCAAAAGGAATAGGTCTTCATTAATGAGCACTTGAAACTTCTGCCCTCTTTCCTAATGGTCCTCTAAGGTGTCTCATTTTCAGATGTGTATTTTAATAATAGACGGTTACACTCAATTAGAGCAGTATTTGAAACGGATTCATGAAAACTGAATTCCAAGTAAAGCTGATTAACAAACATTAAAAAAAAGGCATGAAATTTAATTATATACTCTCATATGTTGTACAGTAATAGATTACTTATAGCTAGGACAGATGAAAGATGACCAGAAAGCACTGTACACTTTTGGTGATCTTAAAAGCAGTCAGTGTTCGCTGACAAAGAACTGTGAACAGTTCTTTATTTTTTTATTTTCTGAATATACAGAAATAATTAAATCTAAACAGGATTATTTTCCAGATTAAGATCCATTTATGTGACTTCACATAAAGTTCTATTACCAAAAACATGGTGATAGCCCTAACAACTGAGCTATTGTAAAGTACAGATACTCATTTTTGAGTTTGGAAAATTAAAATATAGCAGGGAAGGTTTGTTGTTCTGGTGGGTTTTTTTGCTTCTGAGGAAAAGTAATTTGTGCTCTTAAATCTCTTCACATGTCTGAAGAGATTGACTGTAACGTTTCAAAGCCTGTAATTGAGATTTTTTTTCTTTTTTTTTAATCTTTTGAGGAGTTTTCTATTTTAAAATTTACATTTGCTGTGACTCAAAGTATGGCCTATGATTCTGAAAGCATTATTAAAAACAAAAAGCCCCAATCCACTTTTACAAGTAATATCTGGATTTAACAAAATCGTATTTAAAATCTTATTGAAATAGAGGTAAAAATAGATGGAAAAAACCAAAGAAAACTGACTGCTGAATTGCAATGATGAGTATAAAATCAGTTAATGGAGTCAAAGTCTCAGTGTGTTCTACAGTGGTCCCATGCTGTGTCATGTTTGGCATTTTATACCCAAGTACCAGACATTTAACCAAAGAACTAAGAATTAAGACACAAGGATATCTAATGAAGTTCATGTTAAAGTAACTACTTAGATCACGAGGCACAGAAAGCCTCCTGGAAGAGAAAATAAGCAACAGATCCACCCAGGCACTAGAACTGTATTTGCACACATTCAACTTCAGGATCAAGTCAGCTGTGAGTTACCTTTAATAGGGAACAACCCTGTAGAATTTAGGGCTATTTGTTAAGATTTGAACATGTACTTTTCCCAGATAATTGCACAAATGTAATTTAAGTTTTTTGCATTGTGCATCAACTCTCCCAAAACACCGTTGCAATTAGGAGTGTTGCAGTAGGCAAGAATTACTGTGAATACACAAGACCCAAGATCAGTGAGATGCACTAGCATTTGTCTATGTTTTTGCAAACACTGTCCTGAATTAATAGTAAGTTCTTATTAAGAGAAACTATTCTACAGGTATAATGATGTATATGCATTTTAAAGTACTGCTACCTTCCCTTTTTTTTTTTAAATGTTTCAATCGCACCAGTTTCCATGACAGCTATAGAAGCAAAAGGTGACTCATCTTAAGACTACCCAGTTACATATTCTCCAATGAAAATACATTTTTAAGAGTGATATTTGAATTTAGAGATTTTTTTTTAAAAAAGTAAAAATCTTATTACTGTACCTTAAATGTGATTCTACCTGAAAAGAATAATTCTGCAAATTATAATTGTGAGACAATCTGTTTAATCAAAACATCCAATTTGTAAAATTTGCAAATAAAATATTTATTCTATTTGGCTAGAATGGCGAGTTTTCCATTCTTTGAAAATGAAGATTTTCTTTTAGTTCATCACCATAAACATGATAAAAAGAAGTGGATATTTAGCTTGCACTGATGAAGGACAAAAACCATTAAGGAAAAATATATGGCTGACAACAACAGGAAGTCATAGTCATGGTTATTTCTTATTGTTCTTTTTTGTTAAATAGAACGTGGAACACAGTATTAATGTTGTTTCATTACAAAACAGAAAAAAAAAAAGTAGTGAATAACTCTCTTCCACACTAGGGGGAAAAAAAGTACTTGCATAAAAATGGAATTCAAAATTTTCTCACTAATGAGTTTGAAGAACATAAATGAGAACTGAAAAAGTACTGTCCTAACCATCTTAAAATGCTCCTGCACCACTGATGTTGATAGTTAACAAAGAGGGACAAATAAGAGTGATAAGGTGATTTTTCTAAAATAGGGTATGTGATTACAGCTGGTTAGCTTGATATCTAACTCAGGTAAGGGAGATTTTGCCAATAAAAGAGAGAGGTAATTAATCAGTATCATTCAGGAGTCCTCTGATGAGCTAAGCTAAGTGAATAAGCATAAAGCACCAGTATACGTAATAGACTTCTGTCAGGTACCTTATCTGATGTGCTCCAATTAGAATTCTGTTTAATGATTTCCAGTTCTCTGCTTTCAATGGTGAAATTGCTTGGAAGCCTTGACAGCAAACCTTAGTCTTGCTGCAGAAAGGGTTTGTGTTACATTGCAGTTCTTTCTGTTTTTAACAGAATTCTGCCAGAAGTGGTATTAAGGCTTGATGCTACTCCATATTTTGCTCATGAGCTTCAGCCCACTGATGCATATCACCAAAAGCAAAATAGCTGGATGTCAGTGGTTGAAGTGGTAAGAAAAAACAAATCTTTAGTTGGCTAATTGGTTCCATTAAGAAGAGGAGATGGCGAAAAAAATTATGCTTTTCCACAAAATTCCACATTAAAAAACCCAAGGAAACCCATGGGGAATGCAGGACATGGGACTAAAATACAAGTCAGTATTTTCGATGGCAAGACCTCTTTTTTTCCCTCCCCCTAAACTTCCAACATATTACAGTTAAGAAGATAAAACAAGCTATGGACTAACAAGCAGGACAGCACTGAGTAGCAGCTTTCTGGACCAGAAAGATTTTCAAAAACTAAAGAATTTGAACATTTTCCAAAAGGATATTTGAGCCAACTTAGCTTATCAAAAGAAAATCAAGTTGAGATGACTAGCATGAGATGTCTTCATGACAAGAAAATAAGATAATAAAGGACTATAACAGTGACATAATAAAGAAAAACAGAAAGTTTCAGGTTAAAAGTGAAATCGTTTTAAGCATGACTGTGTTCAATCAGTGGGACTAATCATTCAGAAAAATTATATTGTCCTCAAAATAAGCCATCTGTATAAGCCAGTGAGACGCTCACTACCAGGCACAAAGCATTCAGAGACTAAATGATCAAATAATCTACTCTTGTTTTACACATCATGACATCACAGTAACTACACTCAACTCAGTCAGTTGTGCATAAAATGGGTAACAGTTTAGTGTATTCTACTGTGACTGTGAGAGATGCACAGGGCCATATGGTATATTTAGAAGCAAATGCATTAGTCAGAACATATTTGAAAAACATATTCCAAACAGGAAAACTTTTTAACCATTATATTGAAATATTACTTTACAGTAAATCAGAAACTTGTACTTTGCTACATAGACTTTGCATGGCATGATTCTTCCTAAGAAATGCTGCTTTTCATATCACAGTATATGTTATATAAAATATAGTATTTTTATCTCACCTCACTCTTCAAAGAAGACTGATATAGAATCTCATATAAAGATCTTGCTGTATTCAACTGTGTATAACCTCTACTCCTCAACACCAAATGATATCAAGCCAAGAATTATTCAAAGGTTACACCCTTACATCCTTCCATGCATTACTAAGTCATTAAGATAGGTAGGAAGAAAATTAAAGATGTTCTTAAACAGGAGAAATGTGCATTTTAGAAAGCACTTTTTTCTTCACCGTTTCCCAGTCAACCTAAAACTTTATACTATGCTTAACATATTTCATTTAAATCGGTTTTAAATCACTTCACAGTTCTATTGCAAGGAGACAACAATTAATTTCCTTCTTCACCACAACGCACACAGCACGAAGTCCCTCTCTGCTGTCAAGATGGCTGTTTCACCTCTTCACCCGCTCCTTTTCTCTTCCCTAAGTTAAGCAGTAACTAACATTCCTTGTTTTTCTCCCTCTTGCTAAGTCACCTTTATCTAAGAAGGAAAGGCATTCTACAACAGTGGAAGAGTCACTTACACTGTAAGCCCAGCCCTCTCCCCACATATATTTGGGAAATTTTTCTGTTGCTGCCATTATGTTGAACCTCAAGGGTTTATAAGATTAAGGAGACACCTAGTGCTAACCTAGAATTTTGTAAATATCTAGATATAAAAAAGAAACAAAGTGGCACCAGTAATTAACTTCTTATCCTATGCTTAAGGAACAAGCCCACTAACTTTGCTCTCATTGTTAAGAATTATTTGTAGCATTAAGGTATGGCAACTACCTCTCCAAAGGAGATGACGGTTTTTATTTTCAAAATGTTATATTTTCATTGAACCTTTTAAGCTGTTTGAGGAAACATGCTTATTGTTCCTGTAATTGTTTATATTACCATTTAATACTCTTGTAAATTTTGGCCAAATGTGAAAGATGTCAGCTTATTTTCATAACTAAGTCACATTACAGTTACAAGGTGTTTTCTTCCCCTTAGGGCACTGCATGTAGGCTTACATGCATATATTTAATGCATAATAGGCAGCTGTAAGTAGAATATGGAAAAAAACTCTAAGAAATGCTGCTGGCAGCATATAATTTACAAAAGATAGAACTGAAAAGAACAAGAATGGACTGACTCTCCAAAGAATTATTGTTCATTACATTCAATATGAGACAATATTGAAAATGAGAAATTAAAAAAAAAAATCAAATCAGTCACTTTACCACTTAGTTATTCAGATGACTGATTGCTCTCAACCACTGTTGGTGTACTACCCCCAACTGGGGCTCTATCAGTCCTGAGGACTGAATTTCTGTAAGCATGCTGGATTAAAGAGTGGGAACACCTAAAAAGGATGACTCTTCAGAGCAATCAGAATTCATGAACAAATAAAAGACTCATTGATGTGCCTCAAAACAAACATTCCCTGCTTGCTGTGCAGCTTTTCATCCCTCTCCTTATCTCTGTGCCTGAAGTAATTAAATTAATTAGTTAAACTAAAGCAGTTTTCTTGTTCTAGAATTCGTTTCCTCATAGAAAAACTGATATGGTTTTTGTATCCATTTGAAGCCTCAATTATATACAGTTTACCTCAATCCCATGCAGTAGGGAAAAACAGTCACATTAGATGGGAAACAACTTCAAAAAACTGAAAGGATGTGGCAATATTCAAGAACTCCCTTGCAAATAAGTTACTGCTGCTGTTTTAAGTAAAGTTTAAACTCAATGCAGATGACTTGGTGATCCTGAGATCATGGAATATTAGCATTTATTTCCAGATAAGCTATAGTGGATAAGAAGCTAAATGTACTTTTCGAACGAGGAGTCTGAAAGCATCAAGTATTTTAAAGAGCTGCTTTAGGTTAAGCACATCCTACCACAGTAGGAAGTAGCCACTGACTTAAAGAGAACACAGAATCAAGTTCCCCCAACTAACTCCATTTTCAATATACTTTGTATGTAGGTTAGGTTTCAGTCACATGCAATTTAATTCCACAATAGGACAATGAGAATTTATTTCCTACTGCCATCTATCCTCAGAAAGTGCAATTCATACCCCGAGCTATAAACATGCAGCTTCTGAATTGTAAGAGGTGCCACATCCTAGCTGTTAACATGGGGGTAGGTCCTCCACTTCTGCAGGAAAAAGAGAACACAACCCATGAATGATCTTTTCAGCTGACATCCCAGTTACATGCAATGTGTGTTATTAGCTGCTTTAAGACAGAGACTCACCACACTCAAAACCAGGAGCAGGTGTAACACTAAAATTTTCCTTATACTGAAATAAGAGAGAGAGGTGCAATATTCTGAAGTTAATTACACACAAAGCCAATATTATTTCCAGCAGGTAAAAAAAATAAAAATCTGAAGTGTCAGTACCAGTAAACAGAGGCTGACAGGTTCAATTAATTGTAGGCAAAATACTCTTTTAAAAACACTGCACTAAGTTTTATAATTAGTAGGATATCAAATATTTGAAAACTAGAAATTTTAAATTGGTTTTAGATTTTTAGTAGCAGATATATTTATTTTTCCCTAGATTAGATGAAGTTATTTCTGATTTCTTAATGGGAGTTTCTCTAGTTTCTCTTCTCTGCATTTTGTAGAGAATCACTTTCAAATTGCATTAATTTATCTGTGCATCCTCTTTATACAGACTCTTTCACACAAAAAAAAGAGCATAAAATAAGTCCAAGGCAGCGAAGTTGTTGAGGAATGAAAGCTGCAATGTGAAACCATCAGAAATATCTTGCTCTATAATACTTTTCACATTTGCTGTTAGAAAAGGACTAGGTTTCAAATCAGGAGGACTAATCTTTCAAATAAGCCCTATCTTTAGGGACATTTACCTTTTATTTAGTATGATACATAGAAAACCTTCTTTAAATCTGTTACTGCATGAAGATAAAGATACATAATAAAGTTCTAAACTATGTTATGCATAATTTGAAATAAAAAAATCCAAAGGATAGGATGGTCCATTAAAAAAAAAAATCAGAAAAGGTGTGAAAGTTCAGGAGTCACTTATTTTAGTGAACCTTCCATGTACTAGATATTTAAAAGACATGGAAAAAAACCCCAGCTGAAATGAAAATTACTTAAAAAGATAACAGATAAAGGTGCTGTTCAGAAGTGTTAGAGGAAGTCAGAGAATTATGCTGCGTTAAGATTTTTTTTTTGCGACAGTTTTGCTCACAGAAGCAAGGCAGAAAAGCATCACTCAGCTGCCTGGAAGTGCTGTTGTGAGTATGAACTTACAGGAATTAATTGACTCTGGTATGGTGCTGGAGGAGCTGTAAGGCCCATAAAGGAAGGCTGGTGCGTACCCATCTGTCACGGCGCTGTGCAAACTGCTTTGGCTGCTCAGGTTGGTGCCACTACTGCTGCTTCTGTTGTACAAGTTGTTGTTCAGCTCACGGGTATTTCTGTGTGGCAGCTGCAAGCTGCCATTCAGGTGACTGGAGATATGGCTTACAGAAAAACCTGTCCTAGAGCACGATGATGTCATTTTGCTCCCATCATCATCTGAAGCAGCATACAGGTTCCCTAGAGAACTGGCTAGTCTGGAGTTTATGGAAACGCTGAATGGAAAACACATGCAGGGAAAAAAATATACACAAGGTATGTAGAGATATATACAAAAATGTAACAGACAATTCAGAAGGCATTAGGTGAATAACACAGACCGTTCTGAAATAATTTGTGCTCGCACACAGGTTCATCTTCTAGCTCCTAAGTAATGAAAAGTAGAATTCTTTGTCAGGAGTTCCCAAGTTTTGCTTATTCAGCACTACCATGGCCAGCTTTCAGCTCTGTCAAACCATATGCACATGCAGGAGATCATATTAAAAGGTTTAGGCAGTGTCTGATCTACTCTGAATTACTTTTTGTACATGTGACAGTTTAGGAACTCCTCTTCTGCTGCTTGAAATCAGTAATGCGGTATAAGCCTTCAAGTAACCAAGAAGTAATATGATAAAATCTGAGAATAAAAATAGGGTGTCCTGAAATATCTCAAGTCAGTTACTCTCTTCAGGTAAATATTTGTGCCCAGAGTTATTAAAAATGCATTTATCATTCTAAATTTCATTTAACATATATAATTACTTAGGACAACAGTAATAATGGAAATAAATAGCAATAAATCAAAGGTTCATAAAAGTCATATTGATTACCACTCAGTATTCTTCTGAGTAACAGTATATTCACTTGTGGGAATACCTGCAAAATGTCTACGAACTGATGTAAGTGAAAAAAAAACCCCAAAACTTTAGCAATGTAATACTGTTTCTGACAACACAATCCCAACAAAATGCTCAGACCAGGAGGACAGGTTTTAGCTTTTCTTTGTTTTTTAAATCTGCAGGCAACTAAAGCTTGGCTTGTGGAACAGCAAATGACTTTGTAAATAAATTTAAGCCTTCTTACACCCAAGAACAGCAAGCACTTCACAGACTGCACGTGTGCTGACAACCAGTGGAGAATACGGTAAGTGCTTGAACCAAAATGAGAAGAAGAAAAAAACCTTTTGAGGTTAGATCCTGAGGATGTGGCAAGTCTGCTTATTCTTTCTGCAGATGGTGAGTTAACTGCCATCACTTTGGAGGCCTTCAGAGGAGACATGGATCCTTCTGTGCTACCTGAAGTATTCAGTCTAAAAGGAGTGCAGAGTTTTAGTGAGAAGCAAGATTTTATAATTAAAATATACATCTCAAACACATACAGTCTAGTCTTTCGATATATAGACTGGTATTTTAAAAAATGGGAATTCTCAAGTCTGAGAACACCAAAAATGTAACAATTTGGCTGTTTTCAAGTATCTTTTCAAAAAAACTTTCCAAATATTCCACTTCAAGAATTTCCCCTGCTGCACCTTATTATACAGTTATAGGCTACTTTTCACTTTGATATTTTACAAAGGCCAAGTGTCCATTTTTTATAGATTTATTGTAAATTTTATCATAGATTTTAAATGTGAATTTGAGAAAGAATACTTTTTGTGCTTATAAATTGAGTATGAGTAGAAGAAAATGACACTGCAGCTTTCATGAGATCATCATCATTTCCAAATGACAGCATGAACATTTTCACAAAGTTGCACAGAACATACAGCTCCTTCTAGAGTGGGGGTCTTAATGATCAAATTCTTCTTGGTTTGAAACTGGGCTGTATATGTGTTACACTGGACTACTCAATAGTGTTACCATTATGGCTGCCTACAATAGTTTATTAAAACAATAATTTTCTCCATCCTTAGACCAGGGGATATTATCATGATCAGACCTTAACAGATCAAATAACTTGGGTAAAAATCTCCAAATACAAGCACAGAAGGAATGGCATTAAACAGAAGTAGCTTTAATTACCAAGAAAGGGTAAAACAGACATTTTCAATGTTAGCCATACGGAGTAATCCGACTCAAAAATCCAGGTCACAAAACTAAAAAAATTGTGCTCTTTTCAGTATTAATGCTTTCTAATGATAGAAATCTTGTCTTATATGTTGTATATTAGATTCAATGGGGTAAAGCATGCAATTTGCAGGTGTTTCAAAAACTTTGTTAGCTGCCTATTCTTGTAAGCCAGAAATTGCTAATCAATTGATGTGATAACTATGACCCAAAATGCTGAAAATTAAGACCCAAGTCAAATGGTACACATTTAAAACTAGAACTTTAAAGTTAATACCTGAAGGGTTGTGATATTGACCTGGTGTGCAGTTTCATGTCTTGCAGCCTAAAGAAACAAAAGCAGCAGTCTTTATCCAAGGATAAAAAGCCTTTCCCCTCTGCCAAAGTATATTTTCATGTCTCAGGCTGGCTTAAAATACAGGACCAAGAGTTAAGAGTTATTGACAGTCACTATCTTAATTTACAGGTAAACAGCAGACAGGTACTTCAGGTTTATTTTCACAGTTCATATTTTTACTGGTTCAGAAAAGTAATTATAGAAAGACAACTAAGTTCACTGAAGAATATTTTTGTTCAAGTCGTAAGTTTTAGAATGCTAGATAAATAGAAATGTGAAGGTTTTCAGATTTTTTTTTACATTATCTTTTATGGTTACACAGTAAGAAGAGATCCTGAACAGAGAGACAGAAGGGGAAAAGAAGATAAAAGAAAAAATTAATAAACCAAATCTGCAACTAATAGATATATATCTAGAGAAATTTCCACCACAGACAGTGGTACAATTTACAGTTAGTATCACTGCCTTAAACAAGATCATGTACTTGCCACATAGATCTGATAGCATGGACAGAATCTAAAATTGCAAATTACCTCAGAATGACAATTACCTCAGAGCTCCAGTTGTAGCAGAACAAGGCCGTCTCCGACTTTTTAAGGCATTGAGCTTATCTCCCTGTGTCATGCCATTCTGAGTTTCCACATCTGCTTTGTCTTCAAAATCATTCTGGGAAACACAAAAGGATGCAAGCAAGAGAATATATCAAATCCTTTGGAGCAGTGTAGTTTCAAAGAACTGAACATCTCCTTCATGAAGATTAAAATCTAAAAGACTAATCTATAGTCCTCTGCATACATCAGCACTACTCTTCGCATAGCTCCAGCAGATTAAATGTGTCACTGTACAAACACACATGCACAGAGGATTTTTGCAGAATCTGACCTCAAAGTCAGTTCAGGATGCTCAAGTCTAATGCCAGCATTTATTTACTTCAAAGAAGTCTGGTTTTGTAGAACATAAACCTCAACTACTTCGTCCATAAGTACTTTTAAAGTTATCATCGGCACGGAAGGAAAGCAGTAACACAAAATTTTATGTTATGCACAAATGAGGAAGAAATTTAGATAAAGCTGTATGTCCTGCAAGAGGCACTAAAAATCAACTTTACTAAATTACTACATTTAAAAAATAAACAAGTAAAAGTTGTCATGATCTCTAGAAAAATAAGTTTTGAAAAAAAATTTCCTATGTGAACTTAATAAGGAATATAGAATGAACAGATTTCAGAGTTTTATCCTATTTCTTCTAGCTTTAGAAAACACTAAACAGTCGAAGAAATAGAGTGTTTAAATGCCTATTTACAATTTCAGATTCATCTCAAAATACAATAATACCAATTATACTTCATTTGACCCTAGATCAAGTATTTCTACCACAGTTCCTACTGTGCCTAAGGGAACTCAGTGCTTTGGATAAAACAGAACAATAGTTTATGCCCTTAACCAACATAAAAGATTGACAGAAGTAGTAATATGATAGAAGTTGATAAAATGATGTGATGGTCTAACTGTTGCATTAATTATAGGAAAATACAAATATCTTAGCTAGATTTCACTGGAGATTATATGGTAGGCCATTGTTACCTATCATTCAGCCACATGCTGATAAATTTTGTTTCACAGTCTTTACCTGCCCTACAGTTACTGCATGTAGCTGCCCCCTCTTCTGATTCTTTGACCTCATGCATTTTTGAGATTGGGAATATTACTTTGTTTTGAGCTTCTAGAGAGCCCTATTTTAATGAGGCCTTGAGATATAACCAAATATCCAAAGAGATAATGAGATAAGTCAAATGGTTTGAAAACTGAATGTTGAACAACTTTAATGTGACATCTGTAAAAAAGTGAAATACAGGGAAACAGTACCTGTACAGAAATCCATTCAAGATGCTCTTCCAGATTATGACAGATGATTATTTTAATTTATACTAATAATTATATGAAGAAGGTGCTCACTATATCCCTGGTCTTTCACATCAAGGAAAGAGTTCCATCAGCAACCTAAAACCTCTTTAGTTATTACAGAGCTGAGAAGGGATTAATGAAATGCATTTGACGCAATTAATCTAAACTGTTTCTTACAGATAGTGTAGGAAACTAAAGTTTAAGATTTTTACTATTCCAGAAACAAAAGTATTTTCCCTTTAGTTAAGACTTCATTCCTGTGCTCCCAGAAAGTTGTCATAAGGTCCTTACCCTAAACGTGCACATCACCTCATCCATGCATAACACTGTGATAAAGGGATGGGTGTTTATACACTGATGCATTCTTAATTAGAAACTTGGAATAAGTTTTTAACTAATAGGAACAAAAGCTGATTTTTTGTTTTCCTTCATTCTCAAAGAACTGAAATCCCTGAAAGAAATGGAATCCCTGGAAATAATGCAAACCTTTTCAGTTTGCAAAATTACCTATGACAGTTTTAAATATTACCTGATCTTTTTTCTAATTACGAACTAAAAAAAAAATTTATCTGAGAAAAAGCAATCTAATACTAATAAAAGCCTAAACCTCAAAAATCTAAAAGTTATCTACAGCTAGTTATTAAAAGCTCAGCTTCAGTCTGTTTGGAATTTTTCCCAAGAACACTTACCTCCCTGTATTGATCCAAGTCTTGTACTTTATTTAGGCTGTCACTGATGGAAATGTCATTCAAGCCACAAAGGACTCTGTTAATGTTTTCATCAACTACTCGCTGTTTCTGCTTTGATCGGATGTGATCTCCCTCCAGCCATAACATTGCTTGCTTCCTTTAGGATACAAAACCAAATGTATTCATATCAACAAATTTTCATAAATATAAAAAAGCCAATATGAAAACATGCTACTCTTACAGATTGCCAACATTTGCATCTTCCATACATCTTCATCTGAAAAAGAATTTGAATGTCTATCACAAAAAAAACACCCACAACCCAAACAAACAAAAAAACCCCAAAACTATGGTTAAAAATAATAACCAAACCCCCCCCCAATCACCAAACGAGTGTGTAGTCATCACAAAAATATTACAAGTACTAAAACTTCATTCCTAGGTGGAATAACTTCATTTTACAAAATCCTTCTGGGAAAAGAGATTAACTAAACAGGAATTTGCAATTACATTTTAAAGGTAGCCTAGAAAACATGCTTGAATTAAATACCTTTGAAATCTTTCAAGATTAATTGCATTCACAGTAACAAACTGATTTGATACATACTTGGGTAGAAGTGTTTCTACAGAAAAACCCCCGAACTACCCCCTTTATTAAACCTCAAAGAACCTAAGAGATGAAGCTTTGACATCTATGAAGTTTGGGAGATCAAAGCTGAAAGGGTTTACCTTTTTGTCAGATGCAACTTTGCAGCCCTGAGGGCAAGATATTTTATATTAGAATGATGGAACTGATGTTTCTTCCCAATCCCGCTTTGACGTTACTGGTGACATTGCCTGAATTTTGTCTGATTGTCGAAACAGTTCTCTACTACCCTTAGGACATTAGAAAATTCTTACTGAACAATGCTACAGCTCTTAGCTAGGAGTAATGTAAGTATAAGTGAAAAAAATCTGAAGTACCTTTGCCTATCTATAAAATCAAACCAAGTATTCAATCCATCAAAACAAGAAAAGACATGGGCCTTGTTTTTCTTATAAGTAAACAGCACTTACTAATCACATTATCTATTACCTTTCCTCATAATTTTGCTCTATTGTGCAAGGTATTTTTAAGAATGTACGATCATCCAAGCATCAGTACAGTGTGAAGACGACTATTCTGCCTCCAATGAACACTTGTATTATTCAGAATACTGATTCACAGTATTCTGAATAATAGCAAGCCACCTCTCAAATACAGGAGTGCCCATTAGTTGGATAATAAATAAAAGTCCCTATTCCTGCTCAATTTCTCTTATCCATGACAGTAATACTTCTTTCACTGATATCCTATTGATTTTAAGATGTAAGGTTGGTGCATCTTTGACTGTATTCACACAGTGTCTGGAAGAGCTGTTGAATACTCTCTTTTCCAAAGAGACAAATTTGTAGTAGGTTTTCTTAAAATGTTTTCTCTCATAACAGGGAAAATGCCTTCAAGTAAATATTTTCAGGGTATCAGCTCAAAAATAGCAGCATAACCACTGTAACAGTAAATGCACAATGCAGAAACCACTATGACATTAAACTTAATGTCTACATCATTGTTACTCACTGCCAGTCAAGATCAAATCTGAAGCTGTATTAAAACCATACATTTGTTTTGCTGACAACTATTAGATTCAAATCAAAAGTGTTTCATACATTATGCTAAGGAATCTGTCGGAGATCATAACCTCTCCATTGAGAACTTATTTAATCTTTAGTTACAAGAAAGAAAAAAACATATCAACGATACCATTTTAAGATTCATTTTAAGTCACAGACTACATATAAAGTCTATTCTTCCTTTGTTAATATTTTAATAAATCCTATTTGTTGACTTAATCTTTTGTCCACATCTGTCCACTTCCAACACACTTGTGTAACTCCTAAAGTCCTGAGAAACAAACATGCAGAGTCCTGAGATCGTGTGGCCCTTAAGGGGACAAAGTGCACAGCGCTCCAGAGGAGCTGATGGCTTCTGAGTAAGTTAGATTTCAATCCCATATTAACTAACCTTAAATATATTGAACAGACAGTAATATGCAAATGTCAGTAGATGAAGCAGATCCTATAAATAATGCAAGATGGAAAAGAATGTAGAGAAGCAGCTGATTCTTATTAGCAAAGAAGGTGCATATATACGTACTCTTCCAGGAAGTGTTGCTGGGGTCCTATAATAGAGCCTGGTCGACATATTCTTATCCAAGCAATGGCTTCAGCATGTGTGAACTTGTAGTGTTTCATGATGTAACAGGCAATCAGTGTTCCTGTTCTCCCCAGGCCAGCTACAGAAGCACAAGTATCAACAGTCAGTAGTGAGCATTTCATAATTATCAAATAAAAGTATGGGATGTAAGAAGACTTCTATGTGATGTTATTCACCATCTTAGTATTTGAAGAAAGAATTTGTGATTCAGTATCCCCTTTATCACATAATTGGATTGCAGTGCTGTAGATATAAGAACAACTATTTCATTCTTATAAAAAGTAAACAGTGCTTAGAAGAATACATGCAACAGCAATCACTTGTGCCACTCAATTCTACTTCATATTTTGTTTAAAAAAAGGCTGATATTCTTTTAAAAAAGCTGTGATCAAGCTGAATACCAACTTTATATTTATAAAACCGGTAAAAAACCACAATCAAAGTACCTTTGAGAGGCCAGCACACATACTTAAAAATCATGGTATGGTGCAAATACATATGCACATCACAGAGAGCACGTGTCTTCTGAGCCAGTGGCTTTTTCTTTTTGAAAAAGTTTTGTTGTGAAACCAACAAAACTTATTCAAAAAACTATTTACCGCTATCTATATAAAAAACAATGAATGTTGACCAGGACGTAATATTAGATATCAATAGCTTAAAATAATTTAACCCACTGCCCCCCAAATCACAAAGTAATCCATGTTTTAAGGGGAGAACAGAGAGACAGAAAAACTAGCTTTACTACCAGCAAAATCTCTAACTATAGAGTGAGGATTAATCTCTTTCTAGCCCTGTGTCTTGTCGACTAGTAAAGCATCACCCCATTTAAACCTTATTTTCCCCCGAGTACAATATTGGCAATTTGCAGTCTCGTGGTGGCTGACTGTTGTTTATGCACCAACAACAATCCACATGGAAACTCCCTAAGCAGCCAGACATCTGCTGATAATTCCATACACAACTACGAGCTCCTTACATTTAACCAATAACTAAATCCTGCCCTTTTTTGAAAGTGAAGATGACCAAGGTAAAAGGATGAGGGTAGAAGTTCACAAACTGAGGTTCTGTAACTGTACACTGGAAGACAAGATCTGAAGAATCAATTAAAAGGGGAAGTATCGATTTCAGTTCTGCTCTTTAACTTCCTGCTAATTTACAAACTTTCCATTAGAATCCTTTGCACTGAACTTTTCTATAACTTTTGGGACAACCAATTTCTAGTTGGAAAGCTGTATTTGGAATATCTCTGCAATATATTAAATCTGAGTTAGGTCTGACTTAGTTGTTGATTTAACTTTGTATAGGCTTATCTAGAAGGCTGTAAAAAACTAAAAAGAATAAGATTGTTAGTTTGCTTATTAAATGGTCAGACAAAAGACGAAAAATACTTCAGTTTAGAAAGCACATGTATATCTCAATAGAAATTATGTTATATTCCTTTAGCAACCAACTCCATAAACAACCAATAACGTACTCCCGCTAATCAATAGTTTATACTCTCATTGAGCCAAATAGCAGATGTCCAGCTTATTAATGCCACAATTTCTGGTTTCTAGCAACCATAACAACTTGTTAGCAAATAAAGCATTTATCTTTGATATGCATGTTTATTGTTCATAGGAAAATTATGAATAGCATCATTCTTGCTTCTGATCGGCAAGACATTCGTCTCCACAATGTCTTTACACAACACGAAACATAAATCAAGCTGAACCCTTCAAAGCCTTTGTTCTAAGCATATTTTGTGTATTTTTGGGCTGATTTGCTGAATTAGGCTGGTTTGAAATGCTAGCATCACAATAACTCATATTAAATTGAAATGTGGAATTCATACTCAACAGAAAAATGTAGAACAGTCCAAAAGCACAAAGAAAACCTTTTAGTCTTTTACATTTCCTAGCCAATTATCATAATGCTGTAAAAGCATAATGCAAAAGAGAAACCTGCATCAACTAAATCTCATGTTTTCAAGTTAATATTAAGAAAAAAACAGAACAATGAACAACAGATTGTCAGTTGCTGAAAGTAACAGTGTAGGATGAAAGAACTTAATATACACATGAAAATAACAAATATTTGGCATATATTTAGTCAAGTATCATAAAGCAATATCACTTTCACAACCAGAAAGTGTTATTTGTTAAATGCTTTATTTCTGGATAAATTCTATGGATTTATAGATATTTTGAACTTTGATCTGAGAAGTAAGTGCCCACACCTTTACAATGTACAGCAATGGCACCGTCAGCATTTTCACAGATGGTCAGGAACCTCTGAACTATACTGTCACTTGGTGTGCTTCCATCTATGAAGAACAGGTCATAATGCTCAAAACCAGCATCAGTAAAGCGTTTTGCCTCATAAATTTTTTTGTTTAGTCTTATGATTGATGTGACGTTATGTTTCTTGAAATAGGGAAAGTAGGCTTCAGGTGCATGAAGGGGATAACCTATAAAAAAAGAAAGCCACAATCACTGAACACCATAGATAAAGTTCAAAGCCCTACTAGTGAAAATTGCCCCCCAAACCTTCCTTGAATGATAAACATTAATATTAAAAATGCTTTAATATTTTATTCAAAATAAACATGTTAAATGATATAAAAAATTGTCAAAAAACACTCATGAAGACCACTATTATTAAAAAAGTATCAGGAGGAAGAATGTGTGAAACACTGTGCTGTCTCCTGTTTAGCCCCCACTCCCCTCTGCAAGGAGGGTTCTATACATAAAGCTAGGCACATATATGAACTCAGCATTTCAGAACAGCTGTCTATATACAGACAGACAGTCAAGCTGCAGATGAAAATAAAAACATGCTTTAAGAGGAAACACTGTTTATGAGGAAAATAGAGTGCTGATCTATATTATGGATGAGAGGAAAGAGTTAAAGAACAAACGGGTCAAAGAATAAACTGCAGCACTAAAGACATTCTTGCCCTATGCTGCAGTAAAAAAGCTTATTGCCTTGGTTCTCTGTTGAGAGACAAAGGATCCTCTAGATGAAGATGGGGACACAGGAAGGGAGGTCAAAAACCAACCACAACGCAGCTGCTTAGGACAAGTCATATATGCATTAATAAATGCAATTAGAATCTCAACATAATGAGAAAAATGTAGGTTTGTGATATGCACTTACACTCACCTGGGTGAGGCTTATTTAGTGTTTCACAACTGGATTTTAGTGTTAGTGCTAATTTAGCAATTTTCAGTTATACACATGTTGTAAATAGCTAATTTAGCAATTTTCAGTTATACACATGTTGTAAATAGTGTAAATACTACACTATTCTTCAGTAGTAAAGGCAAGCTTCTTTTTAAAGTCTTTCCTGGTTTTTGTTACAAACTTTTTAACAGTCTTCTGTGCTTTATGCAACTTGCCTTTAATTCTGCATATTTACTGTATCAATTTACTGTCTCCAGGTTCCAGGAGAAAATTAAGGGACTGAAGTTTCTCAGGCACTTTGATACAGAATGAAAGTCACTGACTGTTAGAAGAATTAAAACTCTTCTAGCAAAAATTCCAAAACCTTTTGAATTAAGTTCTATGATCATATATAAAATGTTCACTGAATGATTATTTCTCAGGATTAAAACTGATCTATAAACCTCTTTATTTTCTTATTTGCTGTGACAATTCGTCATGCTGGAAAAATAAGATGATGGAATATCATTAAAACATACACCATACCATTTTCAAGTTTGCTTTTTGGGTGTGGTCCACTGAAAGCCAAAAATTTTCCCGGAATAATCCAGTTGAAGTCACCATTTTCCACTCGCTACAAAAATTTCAAAAGAGAAAGAGGAAAGCATTTTAATACCTGATTAAACAAGGTTAAAAAAATTATTCAATATTTTATTTTATTTTTTACTGTGTTCTTGCTGCATTAAAACAAAATGCTTCAAATGTAATTAGCTAGCTTATCTATATGGGACAAACTAACCATAAGCTGCTTCTCAGAAATCTCTTAATAAAATAAAATGGAAACAAAACTTGCTGAAGTTTTCCAATAAAAGCTGACATATCCTTTATCTAAGATTTCTCCTTTAGAGTGTTCAGTGTTTTAGGATACCTATTAATATCAACACTGACAAACCGACATTTTTCTATGTTTTAATCAAAGACTATAGAAAAATGCTTCTCTGCAAGGCACTGGCTAAAAAACCCAAATCACAGAAAACAAATAAAAAACCAATTAGCCTCCAAAAGAATTATCTTTTCCCTGTAGAAACTGAAATTTACATATTGGCATAAGCTCTGATGAGCCAGTAATCAAAGAAAAGTATAAATCAAATAAAAAGACTAAATTCTAAAAAACTTTCAAACTGACATTTTGCATTTCTTGCTCACATTTACATAAAAACTTTGAAAAGGCTCTTCAAATTCTGTCAGTGCTAAAAATGAAAGCTTCTTTGGAAATACGTAACATGAACTGTAGTTCAGAACTGCCTTCTTTTCTTTTTTTAATTGAAGACTGCTCATTCCTCATTTGGCAATGCAGTTATTCTCAGCGTGACTTTTAAGGACATGGCACTCAGTTCAACTGCATTATTAAGCTTGTGTTTTTAGCTCTCAGCTCATCAAAACATCCTAATGAGTGGAAGGTTCTGATAATGGACATCACTGTAATCAATTCACCAACTGTTGGCTTAGCTGAACGCATTAGGCTTGCTCCAAATGTCCTCACACAGGGGTTGCATAAGCACTAGCGAGCCAACCTCACTGCCAAGCCAGGACCCCGCACTCGATTTGTGTCACAAACTCAACACTGTAGCACCTTTACTCCCTTTAGGGAAGAAGTCCTGTTCAGTAAGTTAGAAGTATTTTTGTATTTGTATTACCAGTTTTATTTGTGAACTAAGTAGTTCTTTATAGTTACAGGGGTTATTGAGAATCACTTAGATATCTGCAGTTCATATTGCTTAAAATTTGTGTACATGCAAACAACATTATTACTCAAAAAAAGAACGTCAGTAATTTACATCTAGTCCAACAAAAGGGGAATTAGCTGCCTTTATAATATAGTATGATAAAAGAATATAAACATGAAATAAAATTTCCTTTAGCCTGCTCCATTTAAGTCGTATGCAACTTTTCTCCACATAACCACACACTTGAAGACCTAACATAGCAAAAACCTGGAACAGTTAAAGTTTTTGAAATATAGCACAGGACATATCTACACATAAAGCTGACCATGATGTGTAAAAAAAGAGAAGACATACCAAAAAATGGACAAAAAACTAAAGATGATTCCAAGTTCTTGCTTCTTAAACTCAGTAAGCAGCATACTGTAAACATCGTTCACACACATGTACTTTTCACAAACTAAAATGATGTTAAGCATTAAACAAGATAATGAAATACCTTTAGTCAATTATTATAATACTTTTTTTGAGGTCAACTAATGCCTACCTCATAGACAGAATTAGAATTCCTAATAATTCCCAAGTACCATTTATTTCTAGAACAGGCCTTTTCCTTTTGTACATAGATTAAGTAAAAAAAGCAGCAATACTTTAAATTTTTGTTCCTGCTCATTTAATTTTGGTAATTCAGCAAAAGCTATACCAATTTCTCAACCTAATCATTATGAAACATTACAGGATAGAGAAATCCTACAAATGCTTTCTAGTATTGTGAATAGCTCTCTGTTACAGACTGCTGATTGCAAACAACAGATACTGTACAGATTTGTGCTATTAATTATGTTTTCCCACTGTTTATTCCTCTTCTGCCTTCACTGTCTTCAACATTCATGAGGTAATTCAGTATGTATCTGAAATACATACAGGAAATGCTCTTAAAATGGACGCTTTCAGACTGAGCAACTCTATTCCCAAGTTTTCTGAAAACTGCAATAGAGGGGAAGAATAGCAGAAGAATACTGGCTACAGTAAAGTAACACAAATCTAAAAAACCAGAGAGTTTAATATACAGACTAGAGGTATACTAAATATTTGAATATATATCTTTCTGCTTAACCAATACAATTTCAGGAATTTAGGAGAGTTCCAAAGACAAGGTCCAATACAATTGTTCTGGACCATATGTACATACACCTTCTGTGCCTGAAATTTCCTCTGTACACAGCCCAATTCACAGGTACAGCACGGGCATATTTTAAAGCTTCTCTAAGGCAATATATCTTGAAATAACTTTCTTCTTCCAGCAGATAAAGGTGTGTATGTTACAAAGCCCTAGAAGCATCCAGAGATAACCAGAGTTTGTCTATACTTAAGCTGTAAAGTGGTTGGTAAAACAACGAATGACATCTGTTAGCCTTCTGGGACACTTCATCAGGAAATATTTTGTATGTATTTCCATTATTAGAATCTCCATATAATGCCTCCTTTACTAAAAAAAAAAAGTTCAAAATGTCCTTAATCTATGTGAGAATAAAAAAAAATTTGACATATATTTGGGACTATTAGGAACACAAGAAGCAGCTAACAAGTGCTGCAAGAAAACACATATTCTGTGAGTCAGCTGAGAAACTTTGGATCGGATCCTGGGGGAAGGCTGGGAAAACATGAAAGACATCACAGAAGCCAGAAAGGCTGCAAGAAAAGGGTAGATTTATTATGTGATGCACTGAAATTGGAAGGATATTAATGTTGTGTGTTTTTCACACAGAGCATACATGTTTCAATGTCATCATTATCATCACATACCTTACATATGAACACTGGGTTTTACTTGAATTAAAATGTGTTTCCAGTATGTTTTAAATTGTGGGATACTGTGTACTCTTATTTTAGGTAAACCAAACACATTCAACTCATTATTAAATGTACAAACCTCATAGTGTTCATATTCCTCCACATCAAATGTCTTAAAGTCAAAAAATCCATGCTGCAAAGCCTAAAAGGCAACAAGGTGTCAGTTTATACTGAAATAAGATATATAATTTCATTTTCTAATACTACTTTGAGAATCAGAACTAAATCCCTAGATGTTTATGTTTATTGAAGCCTTTTTGTTAAGACAACATTACATTTTGCACAGATTAACAACACAGACAACAAAAACTACAACAATGTCACTGAAACATGTTAGATTCATTATTTCCCCTTCAAAGACAATATGATGGGACACAAAGTTGTTGCATATCACTTAAATTATAAAACTGATTCTCCCCACCCCACCATGTGTGATTTTCTTCTGTATTGCAGATGACAAGTAAAAAGCAATTCCCTTTTTGTCATACACTCATTCAGTGATTTCTATGCTTGAATGTATTTTCATGCAGTTGGACATAAAACATTGAGAACATTGAGAGTTTATTCATTTTCCATACTTTATATGATACTCTGGGTTTATCACCATAATACCTAGGCAAAATGGCATGTACAGAATACAGTACCATGCATAACCTGCATTTTATTACTTCTTTTAATACACAGATAAAGTTTGCTAGACTACATTAGACAGTGTCTATTACAGGATTGAAAGAAGTTTTGTATTTGATTACTGTACTATTATTAAATATGCCAATTTTGTACTGAAGTTTTGTGTATAATACCATATTGAAAACAATTCTATGAATACAGAATTCATAGCACAAATTTATTTCAAAGAATAGGCACAAGGCATTTCTTCAGCATGTATTTATACTGAATCTATTCCATTCTGAGAAGTGTAGATATTACACAATATTCTGGGATTAAGGAGTGATAAAAAAAATCACAGATCTATGATTTAAAAATAATCATCAGACTGCTATTATTTCCTACATATAGAGCACCTTTTTAGGACAAAACAAAAATCACAGCTAGCTTTATTACAGAAAACACAGGCTCAGTGACTGGACTGTCATGAAACCTAAGATACTGAGAGGTTTGTCTGAACAGCTGATTTTGAGACGTATTTCATTTAAGCATGGCTGGCTGGCTGCACTCCAAAACTTGCAGGCCTCCTGAATTACATGTATATGATGTACCTGCACAGGAACACCAAATTTATCCAGGTAAGACTACTTTAAATTAAGGCATAGGGTTTCTGCTTGAAGTATTTTTTCCTCTGTAAGTGAACTGGACAAAAATTCAGTAATAAATTTTATGAGAAGAAAGGAGGAAAACTGATTCTCACAGTCCTTTTGATGTATTTGTTGCAGATAAATTACAATGACTGCACTGACTACTTCAGAGCTTCAGGATCTGTAGAATGCCTCACAAATTACAGTCTTGCTGTTAACTGACAGCTCCTTTCCCACCCCCACAGAACTAAAAATATTAAGCTTGATCTTTTTTCAATTTTTAAAAACACTTGTTTTGCCATACTTTTAAGGATTACAAATGGTCTATAAAGTGTCTGTACAGAACTGCTCCTATAGCCTGCTCCCTTCATCAAGGTCAATGGGAAATGAGGAACAAAATTTAAAGGCTGACAAGTAAGATGTGAGGTAGCATTTTTTAAAAAAGCAATACTGGAGCTTAGTATTGTCCAGGACTATTGAAAGTGAGACATCAAACCACCAATAAGATACCTCGGCTTCAATTGTTTTTAAACAATTCTGAAAAGATTAGCATCAAACACTCAACCAAGTGTTTTGGGGGAAAGTTTGGGCCAAGTACATGCAAAAACTGCTCAGATTAAGTCACAGTATACCTGTGTATTCTGTATCACTTGACTTTATCCACCTGTTAGTCCCTCTTCCCCATGGTTATAAATGATCTATTAGCAGATCTAGCACAGTGCCTTGCGTTGCTAAAAGCTGCCTCCAGCCAGGCCTGGTGCATTTGCATGTTCCAAGTCACGAGGTGAAGTTCAGAAAGCTGTCAAAGGCTAGGCCAGCCAGTAGAAGTGTAACCTTCCTCTGCTGGCACTACTCAAACACAGTCCTCAGTACCTCAGGCTTCATGAGAGCATACTACTCATTCACACACCTTTTGAGACCAGATTTTCTAAGCTATTTTAACAGTATTTTTCCTCATGATTTAAAAATCAATTTAAACCTGTTTTGCTAAGGAAAAATGTTATTACCTTATTTACTCCCTGTAAACAGTCCAAGATGGTAAGATTGTACGTGCAGTTTCCAAATGAAGCATCCCTATAGATTTAATACAAATGAATTTAATATACACAGAATTATTTTAGGAACTTGGGGAAAGGCAGCACACAACAGAATACAATCCAGCTATTCAATTCCTTTTAAGAACTCTGAATTCGCAAAGAAGACATCTTTTTAGAAGTTTGTTCATGCTAAAGAACTCCCCTACCCAAGACGCAGCTCAGAGTAAGTGCAATTAGATACTGCATGTAATTTTAAGTGCATATTTTACATCAGCTAACTACATGCCCTTTTCCAAATCATTTATACTACATTGGAACAGGAAGCTTTGCATCCTCTCTCAATTGTATAATGACAGCAGCAAATAAAGCAAAACTTGCTTTAACAATTATTCAAATCCTAATTGAGTTACACTGTCTAACAGGGACAAGCAAACAGACTACTAGTTTGGAATTAATTTATAGGCCTTCGTTTTGATGCCTGATTACAGATGTGATTCAAAGTTATCCAGATATAATTAAATTTAAAATTACTTGACCTCAGTTCTACCACTATGAAAATTACAATTTGTCTTTAGAAGATGAAATGAGACTCCAAAACATGTTCAAGTGGTAAGAGACACTAACATAAAAAAACCCCATACCAAGCACCACCACCACCAAAAAAAATGCATTGTGGAAAAATGAAAAAGTACTTTTTCAGACCAGTTCGATTTTAACAAACTCTTCCTGAGCAGACTATTTCCTTATCACTCATTAAAGAAGTTTTTTATAGCTTTGCTCTAAGCTATCTTAGAGAGAGTCCTAAGAACTGCAATTTATCAGAACTGCAAAATTTTACATTTCACCCAAATATATATTTAATCTATAATTGATTCAAAATTTCAGTCTTTCATTGAAAACTTGCTATAAGCAGTATGAAGCTTTTTATACTGATATGCTCCTTCAATCTCAAGTACTTTAAGGGCAGAATATTCTCACCTATTCTTTAAGAGTAGAATAAGTATAGCAGTTTTGAACAAGCAATGTTCATAGAAAATGTTTTTAAGAAAATGAAAAGCTGTATCTTTGGCAGTGTCGTATTACAGGCAGGCTACTCTAGAAAAGCTTTTGAATAATTAGATTATTAAAGCACAATCATAGTGTTTTGGAAAGGGAACTTTTAAGTGTGTATAAACTTTCCATATCCAAATCCAACAGGGAAGTTTTAAAAAACGAGAACCCAGTATTTTCATTACACTAAATAAAGAAGAACATATCAAAGCAGCAAAATATGAACTTTACAGACAATACATTTTTGACAAAGTAAAAGTGGATAACAGATCATTTTAGCACAAAAGCATTTTAGCACACAAAAAAGTCTTCTGAGCAAAAAAAACTAAGGACCCACTGGAAACACATACAGAGCAGAAAGTTTTTAAAAGCTGCACTGGTTTTCTGAAGAGGTCGACAAAAATAAAATCCAAATCCATTAAATATTTAGAGAACTATGAATGGAAGATATGATCATAGCAGATGTTCTATTATACATGTTATTTTGCTAAAACAAAAGTATAAGTTATATTTTATCTGTATGTATATAACTACTTCTTTGACTGATAAGGCATCTGATAGTGCAGTACAGGAAAACAATATTGAGGGAAAAGGCCACATAATCTCTAATCCATTAATAAGAAATACTATGAGAGAGGGAGAGAAGACAATGAATTTGACCTAGATGTACAAGATAAGCCTATCAGAATTCCAGGTGTACAGAACTCCTAGCTCCAGTTCCCACAGACAGCTATTACCAGTGACGTGCACAGGGATGGTGGCAGCTGACATGGATTGCCTCCACCATCCATGTCTCACACCTCTCATTTCTGCTGGTGTGCACCTAATCATTAAAGTAGGTGTGCTCCAACTGACACCTGCCATCCACACACAGTGAAACAGTAGGAAGACTGAAAGCTAGGAAAATTAAAAAGAGTCAAAGTTTTGGAATGGCCAAATAAAAAGTTTTTTAAACCTAATCCCAATTTTCCAGAAACTCAAAGAATAGCAGTATTCTAATGTTTTTTTAAAGAGTTGACACCTCAAAAACTCACCCCCCCATCTATCCTTCATGGCAGAATGCAATAACGTAATGAAAACATAAGCAACAGGTATGAACAACAGTGCAATGTGGCAGTGAAACAACACCCAGAAGCAGTGGTTTGTATTACCTAAGGCTTCAAGGGCATCATGGTGTTTGATGAACCAGGGCAAGTACTGAGCATATCATATTAGACCTTGCCATAATCTCTCTCTCCTGCTCTGTCCCTCAGCTATCTTCTGGTAAGAAAACACAAGCAAATCATAAAAGTTCCTTGTATCCTAATTTGGAGAACAAGATAATGGAACAAAATCTATGCAACTTTTTTTCTTTAAAGCCACAGTCATTTTTATTTTAGCACTTCCAATCCTTTTTGGAGTAAACCCAGGAATACATATACATATATATTTTCTTCTCTAGTTTCCGAAAGTACAGTTGGCTGATTAGAATCAATTCCAGATGCAAAACTTTCTGAAACTTTACTGTTTTATGCTCCAGAATTTTAAACCAAACTATCTGCAGGTATTATATTTTAGGTCTAAGAACAAAGAAATTAATCTGGCAGAAGTTGTACATATAATCCATGAGGACTCTGCATGCTGGATCTATTGACACAGTACAGCAATATCTGAAGTACAGGTAAGGCAAGTGCTTGTGGATTCAGTATTAGGAGATGAAACCCATTTTACAAGTTTCAGAACATACAGCAAGTCACAAAATACACTTTACAGAGTTGTTTTAAATATTAAAACAATGTTTAAAAAAGTATTTATTTATGACAAAAAGTCACAGTATGCTTATGAAGTGATATCTTTTAATACTCAGTCTTCCTATCAAAAAGATGATTTCGCATTATTCCAGACAAGCATCAGTATTTCTTTACAATTTAGTCAAAAAGTATTTTGCAGAAGTGTGAGAGAGGACAGATGCATGATGCCAATCTTACTGCTGACTACATGTTTAAGAAAGGCCATGAAATACTCAAAAGGCAAAGATTAAGAATTTTACCGTGACCTGAATTCCTGAATGTTTTAAATAAATTACTAGAGTGAAATATCTTTTTTGTTTAGAGGGAGCTGGCTAAGGTATTTTAAGTCACTAATTGTTTTGATACTTTATTTGTTACAAGGAAAATCAAAACAAATCTCCCCCCAGTTACCTAGGTGACTTCCTCCAGGCCGAGGCTGGGTTATCAAATTCTTTTTCTATCCCAGAGAAATCAGTCAGAAGTCATGTGAAATCATTAAGAAGCTTCACAAATAAAATCCCCAAATTTAAACTTGTTTTTTGAATCCTCCTGAATGAATGTATTTACTGAAGAAAACAAAATAATTAAAAGCTAATGCAGAGCAGCTAGTGCAATTTCACTACTCTTTGTGCCAACCTGCCTTCCTACTGATTTTGTACAAATTTCCAAACCATGGATAAAAACATTGGATACTGTCAGAAGTAGTACTAACCTTTACTAAAATTCTGTTAGAAATACAGCTATTCTCATGCCACTTTGGCTTGAGAAGTCAATTACATAGCGCTAGATCCATGAGCATGCATTTTCTTTCTAAGAATGATAGATATATCCCGAAAGTTTTAGAGCAATACTTAATAATACTGATCTTAGCTTGCATAAAATGCAATAGGTTCTGAATGGGTCACACTTTGTTCCACAGTAAAACCAAATGCAAGGACTAACAGTCATGAGGAAGAGCACTGTAAAGAAAAAAATACCTTTACTAATCTTAAAGAAATATATTCTAGATTAAATTAAAATTAGTTCCAGACATCCTTCCTATTTAAACTTTTTCTACTCCTTTGTCCACTGTACACAGTCAGCATAGTATCTCACAGAAAACTAATGCATGTGCTTACATTTAAGATAATAGTAATTTTTAACTCACTGGGACTACATAGGCATGTACAAAAACATTTAAGTGAAACTTGCATTTCAAATCTTACACCTTTTTGTTCAACTCAGAAGTCTGTGTTTAAGAAAGCATAGAAGAAAAAGGAAAACCTCATTTCATATCAGAATAACGCAACAGAGCACAGACAGACATCTCTCGCTGCTTTGCAGCACTCTGATTTTTGTTGCTGATTACATGTTTTATTACAGTATTATTTCAGTCTTTTATGGCCAAATGTATAAGCACCTTGTTTTTCGAGTAGTGTTTTACCAGCTATTACCTGACAGTACTCTATCTGCTTTCAAAATGAAAAGAATGTGAATATTTCTAGGAAACACAGATTCAGTACGAATCTGAGCCGGCATTACAGAGTTGCATATCCCCCATCCCATTTCACAGTTGTTGTAGCTGACCTCAATACTGCATAATGCTTTCCCTTTCACCAAACCTCTAAGCGCTGTCAATAACAAAACAGTTTGTTTCCCAGCACTTGCCAATAAAGAAACAAACCCCAAAAACCACACACTAAAATCTAACTCTGAAATTCACGTCATTATTTAGAGACTGAACATAATAATATTAAAATATATTTGTTTTTTCTCTTGAACATAAAGTCAATACAGAGTAGTTTGAGGTAAAAATTTGAAACTGTTTCACACTACGTAACTGGTATTTATGACAATTTTAACTGGTGTTAGCACTGTTTTTTAAATGGAAGTGAGAAGATATGTGTAAGATCTTCAAGAGACTAGAGCGTCACCAAGTGACAGTGAATCAGCCAAAAATAAGATTGAAGTGTCTCAAATACAGTGTGCCTTATCCTCTCAAGTTGCCTTTAGTTTTTCTACCATAAAAACAAAACAAAATTTCCATGTATCTTGTAAGAGGTGAATTCTGATTTCCTTCCACCTCTGAACTATATTTGCTGAAGCTGTCTTTAAATGAAATACCAGCTGAAGACCTAAGCCGATTAAGGCTTTTTGAGGTCACTGAGCTAGATGAAAGTAGATCAGTTTCCCAGTGGTCACTTCATGTAAACTTACCTCAGCACTCCACAAAGAATCTGACAATCCTGCAGCTTCTACTTATTCAAAGTTGTCTATTTTTTTCAAATAGAGGACACTTCAGATATCAAATTAACAAACTTGTTAAACAGTCCAATTGTAACACTTAACTGATCACTGCTCTCTGATAAACTCTCCACTTGAACTACTCAAACAGAGTTGACCTATACTACAGAAGTTATATAGTATCTAAGTTCCAGGCTGCAAGAACAAACTCTGAATCCCAGTGATTAACATCTCAAATTATTTCCTTCACAGACCAACTTGTTTCTTCACAGTACAGTCTGGTGTCAAGCAGATATACTACCTAAGGCAGAGCTACTGCTTCCAGTACGGGTTCAATTGCTTGAGCCTCTGTATTATGCTATATTTTGCAACAGAGATTCTCAAACGTCCTGAAATGGACACAGGGGGAAATATCTCAAAGGCCTTGGAAAACCAAGGAAGGAGGATTAAATAATTTCTTCCCCATTCCCTCCTGATCTAGATTGCCCCACTGCACACCATCAGATCTACTTGTCCTTCTCTCAGCCTGAGTAATTCTTAAGCTCCTTATGCATCTATACCAAACTCTACCTATGAGTTCAAATATCCCAAATATCCCCTTCCCTATCAGATATCCCACTTCTTATCCAGCCTCCTATCTTGTCATAATCCTTCAGTTTATTTCCTCCCTCCTCTTTGTCTCACCTCTGGTACAGGTTGGTTACACACCCAACTTCCTCAGCTGGACAAACTACACCGCAGGTAACAGAATCTACTTAGGCTCTAATCCAGTGCCAAGATCTGACGTAGTCCAAAGCAGATCCAAAAGAAACTTAAGTGCTTTCCAGCCTCACACCATATAAGAGAGAATGCTCAAGAAATCAAGACATTTAATTCTTCTAGCAAAAGCTCATAATACTATATTCCTTCTAGAAACAGCCAGGCTTTGCTCAAGAAGATTGCCTCCCTCCCATCCTCTAAAATAGTCAAAACTTTGTGTTTAAAAAAACAAAGAAAACCCCAAACACCAAAACTCATCCACACCAGAGAAAACCCACCAAAAAAACCCCACAACCTGTCAAAAGTGCTTTAGTTTTAGCCAACACAACCTAGGGCTTGAAATACACAGACAAAGACTGCAAAGGAATTCCATTCCAGAATACTTCTTACTCTCTAAATTTATTGCCCTCTTCTCCTAAAGCTGACAAATGGAGTGAAATAATTATAATTTTGTAATTATTTTGCCAACCCAGACAGCAAAAACTGAGTAGTCCCTTTGCTGGACATTGTCTTCTCCAATGTTTTTGGTTAGTATGCTCTCCCTTAGAAAATACAAAATGCTCTATGTATATAATAAAAAGTTATCTTCAGAAAATCTTTGCGTTTCTTCTATATTTTTGATGCCTTCTTTGCTGACCCTAGACTAGGTAACTATTCTATTTTGAAACAGAATTTCATGAATCCAAAGTCATGAGGATTTCCTTCGAATAATCATTTAAAAACACTTCAAAGGAAATTTTTTTGTGCCATTAAATTTATTACTGTGGTTCCTATCAGCCTCATAAGAAATCACAGAGCCAATTACTTTCATTACTCCTTACCAGTCAAGCAGAAACAGCGACTTTATTATTACTACTACTATCAACATCATTATTATAAGGAATTAGTTGCAAGGCAAGGATCTGTAGCCTTTGGTTTGAGCAAATAGGGTCATAATGAGACTGTTTGGCGAACACAGTATTCCTCCCAAGTTTTCTGTCTTACAATTTTGGGATCTGACAAATAAAGTTCTTCGCTTTGTCAGAACTTCTTTTTACACACCTTAACCTTTACTTTGGTAGGGGAGAGAAAAACCTAAAGACTATATTTACTGTAAATCCAAACAGTAGATGTCTTTAATTGGTGAACAAGATGCAGCTATTCAGCCATGGGGCCTGATGAGATGTGTCCCAGGGTCCTAAGGGAACTGATGTTGTTGCCAAGCCACTCTCCATCCTATTTGAAAAGTCACGGCAGTGAGGCAAAATCCCCAGTGACTGGAAAAAGGGAAACATTGCTCCTGTTTTTGAAAAGAGTAGAAAGGAAGAGCCAGAGAACTACAGGCTGCTGAGCCTCATCTTTGTGCCTAGGAAGATTATAGAGCACACCTTCATGCAAGCAATACTAAGGCACATGCAAGACATTGTTCTTTGTCTAACGTAGATCACCCCCCCATGTTTTATACAGAATTTGGAGAAGTTAAAAAACACTGACATTTAGAATAACTGACTTTCTTATGCCTTGTACCAAGTATTTTTTATCATTCTCTGAAAAAATTTGGATACCACTAGCTTGGTGAACTTCTTGGGCTTTGGAGAGCTATCAATGACCTGGTTAACGTATAAGCTCTCTGCCAATAAAAGTTATCACTGATTTAATACCTCCTTAAAACATGTGTTTGATGGAGGAAGATTTCATAGTCAAACTGGTCTTGACATAAAATCTACCATCCCAACAGTTTACACTGCATCTGGCTCCTATACAAAGAATAAGAACAGCTAATCTGATCTTCCTTTGCTGAGTGGTTGAAGAATCAGATGAATTTGATACAGACAAGGTAGGCCTACATTTACAAATGCACTGGCTGACAGTGAACACTACTTGTAAAATGCTGACTCCCCTGAAAAGGAGGATATTGACCTTCTTGCAGTTGACTTTTATTGCCAGTGTTTGCATAGGAATACCACGAGGTATTCTCATTCATAAGGCACAAGGGCATAGTTCACACCATGAAAAAAATTTGGAAGTCTCTTTATTAGATAGGCATGATAGCTAAAACTCCCTAGATTTGGGTCTCAATATGATCTTAGTACAGAGAATAAAGACAGATTGATGGAAATTATCTATGATTAACTGAAAACATTCAATAACTCGAATATCAGCGCCTGTTCTGTAAAAGAGAAAATATAACAGCATACAACTCCCTTTATTCCTCTAACTCTACCTACTTACAGATTTAAAATATTTGAATGACTTCCAAATAGTAAAACATGATACATGATGAAGAAAAGGTTTAATCGCTAAATTGCAAACATTCTGAGAACTATTTTAAAAAACTGACAGTTTGCAAGGAATCTTACTTAAAACTTGTATCCATCTAAATGATTTATTATCACAGTACAAAGCAAGTAATATCACCAGATGTAAAAATTATTTTTTCTGGACATCAGTCATTTTGATACAATGTCTGAATCAGAAAAGAAACCCTTTTTTAGGAAGGCAATCTGAAAAAAATTTATTTAGCAAAATCCAAACCAGAAAAGCTAGGTTCATTTCTTGTGTTCACATACCTAAATGGAAGATATGGTGGATTAGATCCCGACAGAAGTGTCCTGTAAGCCTCTTCTGGTGTTTTCTTCAAGTATATTACCTAAAAGGGATGGGGGAAGAGGAAAAAAAAATCAGCCCTGAGCCTGAAAAGTCATGAACCAGATGTTAACTTCCCTCAGCCCACTAAACTCCTAAGAATACATACTGTACTCCCTCATGAGCTACTCCTATGGACATACACAGGTCAGAAAAGAGATACCTACACAAAGAAATTATTCAGAAATCAATAGAAGTCAACAGAAACTGGAATTTCTGGTTTGCGTCATTCCTCTACTTTAAAAAAAGAAAATGGAAAGAAAAAATTACATACTGCTCAACTGAGAGAGTTTAGGACAGACTCGACATCATATTAAGGTGAAAAACACGTATCTATACTGGGAGTTCTCTCTCTAAATGAGTCAAAATACCATTGTGGCAGCTGACTAAGGAAACATTTCTCCACCACATCTCAATGGAAGATTTTCCAACAAAAGTATTTTTGATTCCTAATTGTCAATATCAAACTACTAATTAACAAAAATATCCAATTCAACAAGCTAAACGTGTTACTATGAGACCAACATACAGTTAATATAACACCTAAAGTCAAGGTTCATCCTTCTAATAGTTGCACTGGTTTAAGTAAGAAATACAAGTACATATTTTTGAATTTCAATTCCTATTTGCACAGTACACTTAGTCCTAAAATAAACCTAACTCAGAATACATATTAAGCAAGTACTTCATTTACAAAATATGAAATTCATTCAGTTTGGAGTGGCATATTTCACACATATAAACATTTATTACAAACCAAGCCACATGATTTTCCTAGCCATTTCCCTCCTGTTCACCTTACCACCAGCATCTACATGGCTACTTTACAGCTCTACACACATTTTACTGACTGTAAAGTACTCTAGTAATTATTTTCTTAACCAGGACACAGGTGAGTTCCTGATCTAAAAGCTCTATTCAGCTTTTGACCTTGAGCACATTAGAACATAGGTAAGTGATGGTCACTCCCAGAATATCTGCAATTAGCTTTTTGTCCCAAGTTAATGGCATTCTTTGTACTCTGTAAGATGTTGTCACATTAGGTAGATTTTCTTCCATTCTTCCTCAAGCATGGACAAATCAGACAGCAAAGACAAGATAAGGACTAAATAAAACACAAAAAATTGACTAAAATAAAACAGTCTGAAAAACTCTTTGCCACTATGCAATGAATAGATGGTCCAGAATAATCTCTTTTTCAAATACAACCTATTTGAGTGCTTTGAACAGCTAGTCCAATTTTGGACCAAAACCCTCTACACAAACTGATCTCCATTCAAAAGATCAATCCCCTAACTTGGAATTGTATTTTAGTCTCAGCCTCCAATGTTGCTGCTCCACTCACCATGGTCACACCGATAGCATGGATCAGCATTGAAATGGTTAAAAGATAAGTTTCCCACAATTGTGACACTATGCTGGCACGTGATGTGTAGCAATACAGGCCAGATATACCCACTGTCAAGAAAACTCATACCATATGTCCTAAAAAGCTTGCAGAACAAAAAGGGAATTAGTATTTTGCAAGCCCATCTTAACACTTATCCACAATATTTCAAATGCAGTTTGGATTCATCTTGTTCCCATCTGCATCTGCCATTTTAATATTAGAAGTATTTGAAACAGTTCCCCTTTAGAGTTGCTGCGTTACCACAAGAGTTCTGTGAAGACAACCTAAAGCAAGCTGCAGAAAGGTGTACAGAAGAGGCTGCACACACTGCAGTGACTGAAAAGCCTTTGTACTTGCTGACCCTCCAAGGGAAGGATTACAGGCTTGAGCAGTAGTGTGACATGCTTAGATTACCAGCAAACAAACCTTTAAAGTTTCAGGTAGGGCTGAGATGTCCAATTTAAATTTTTACATTAGGAAAAAACTCCTGCAAGTAAATCACTGAACATGCCATAGTAGTTTGCTATTACCCAGTCATTTGCTGCAATAAAACTACAACCTTAAGAACTCAACAGCTTTTCTCCCTTCCCGGTATAACAGAAGTCTAATAAATGCTGTTACTACCAAAATATACAGTTAAAGTAATCATGAGAGTGAAATATGGCCAGCCCACCTGCTATCTACAAGGAAAAGGAAAAAAGGCTCACTCTTCCCAGGGTTTGCCACAGTGCAAAAGCATGTTCCATCGAGAGTGCTTAAAAGTCAGATTTTGGTCCACTAATCAAGTTTTAGTCCCTGAAGAATTGCAAGAGGTAACTACTGCTTGTTTCTTACAGGGTAGAATTAAAGCTCTAGATTTACCAGAAGCAGCAAAGTGTCATATATCTGTGTTCTCTCTTCCCTCTGCCCTATTTCTCTAGGAGTACAAGAGCAATCACTGATATAAACAGACCAGTATTCCTTCTGCTCTTCTCTCCCAAGGAATTCAATCCTTACCAGACAGAGTACACAACCAGGCAGGTGTTCCTCGGTTTCCAACCAGTAAAAAAACATACCCTAAGTATAGGGAAAGAGAGACCCAGCTCACCATTCATATATGTGTTATCAGACAGGTGAAAATGCACTCTCCTTCAAGAATTCTCCAAGAATTAATTATTTGATAAAAAGCGGGGAGTTAAGTATAATTTAGTTAGACCTACTCTCACTCATTGTCCCCCCAGAAACTAAGTACAAATTGAGTCAAACCAGGCTACTTTAGTTTTGGTATGCATGAAAGGACTTGTATTTCAAAACAATTTTTAAAGGTTCCTTTTTAAGAAAAGATTAACTATTGTGGAAGGCTAGATTAAAAATCCTAACAACTAAAATCTCCAAACAGATGAAAAGAAAAGCTGAACAACACTAGCTTCCATATAGTCTCTGTTGTGCCTGATAAGATTTTGCAAAACCTAGTAGCACCCTGTTTCTGACCTCACTGACCAGTTTGTGTTGTAGTCTTGGTCATTTATGAGGAACCTCTGCATGATCAGGGAAGTCTGCATGTTCTTCTGTTCTTGTAACAATTTAAATTTTTTTTTCTTAATCTGAATTTGTGACAGAAGGGATTTTTGTGGAATTCTTAAGAACAAGGACAATATTTTAGCAACCGGGCATGATTACAAAAGAAGTACTGGAAGTCCACTGTAAAAACTGAAATTTATCAAATGCATCTTCCTGAGATGCATACTGCCAGTGAAGTTTCAAGATTTAACTTTCACTCACATCTCTTATTAAAATATTTAAATAGCCATAGGGTCTAAGTAGCTGTTTAATGGAACAATCTAAGTTGCATAATCACCACTGGAAACCCACTCCTAGAACCTGATCCACTGCTTTCCACGTTTCATTTTACACTTAATGTTTTAACACCAGGACAAATAAACCAAGCCTTCTCAATTAACTTTCACATATTGATAGAGTTCACAGCTAAAAGATTTTCTAGGCTCAAAAAGCTTGTACAATCATAGAAAATAAACTGAGAAATCAATTCAATAATCACTATGCTTCTGGTCTAGTAACTTTAAGAAAGGCTTAGAGAAAAATATTTCTCCTTCCCAGTATGAATCCCGCTCCTGCCATGAGAAGCAATTAATCCTAAAACAGCCAAGTTTAAATGTAAGTTTGTGGTTTGAATTTTCGACATTCAAGAAAATGGTATCCTATGGAAAATGTGCAAATGATCTGCCAAAGCCATTTCATGTCTAGTAAAATAAATGGAGTTAAGGGGCAAAGTCAGGGTTTCCCTAAAACTCATGCAGCAGAATTTCCAAAGACAGTTTAGAGAAGAATGAAATGACAATCTGCATCCATCCCTTGAGAAGTTGTTTTACACACAGCAGAAGTCTCTTAAGGAAGGTTAGAAGTACCCATGTGATCAATAATACTTACAGCATATGCACCTATTAAAAATGCTGCATTTGCTCGTTTCCGCTGGTCAAAACTGGTGTAGTACACTATCTTCTTTCTTGATAGACTGAAATACTGTTTAAAGAAAGAAACAAACAAAATATCATAGTTACTAAGAAAAGAATGCACTTTAAGAACACTTCAAAAAAATCCCTTTTTCCAAACTGAAAAAAAAAAAAATTATAAAGGGATTCTTAAAATCAAAGGAGAAAAAATTACTGATACCCTGAACAATCTTCTTACATCACAGATAACAGTACAAGGAAGCAGCCACTGTATCAGGGCAGATCTCTTTGTTAGCTGTAAAAAAGAAATTCTATAAAATGCAGCTGAACTAAAATGTTCAGTATAAAAAACTGACTTTTTTTCCCCAAGTTTAAGTATTTGAAAGAACAGCTTATGAACACTGATTAAAGACATTGACATTTACAGACTAAAACTTCCTCCTATATGTTGAATCTCTTTGCACATAATTCTGTGGAGAAGACAAAAGAAAAATTGAAGCAATCAAGTTAAGTTAAAACACACTCTTCCATATATACTACCTAAAAATGGGGTAATGGACATCTTCAGAAAACTTCAACAGCAAGAATTGATTTAAAATGGAAAAAAAAAAAGAAGAAAAAAAAAGAAAACATTGCCTGGAAAAAAGGCTAGGCAAAGACAAAACTAGTGATACTTGCAATTCTTCTTTCTTTAGGAAGAAAGGAAGCCTCTGTCAGAATCCTGTGGACAAAACTCCCATTGAAAACAAAACCAACATGCACCAGAACAGAACAATAATGACAAACTGCAGCAAAACTATTTAAAGCCAGAAAGAGACAAAACTGTCACTTAGAAGTGGCAAGCTGGACAATTTACTGCATTAATAATTTTTTGGCTTCATGAATTGCTACCACTGTGATGCATGTTTGTCCTGACAGATTTTTACAGTACAACTCCAGTTTTTAGGAAGTTATCAACAAATATTCTGGTTTCCGTTTCTAAATATTTGAAGCACGTTCTATTTTTAAAAGTTGCACATTCTATAAAATGCTCTAATGCCAATGCTGCTGTTACCTGGCTTCACTGTTGACACTTGGGAGTGGAACATACAGTACCTGCTGCAGAATAGTGTTTTATTTGTTTAAGTAGTGCCAGTTGTATCTCAATTCCAGAGACCTGTGTCTACTCTCACCTTAACTCTTGTTGCAGATTTTAGAATAACTTTAACCACAGAATCAAATTTTGCAAAAAATCAAACAGTTGATAAACTCAGGAGAAAACTGATATAGGTATCACAGCAAGCTTCTTACTCCCAACCCCCAGCAACAGCACCTTTTATAGCAGTTCTAAGTGTACATTCCAGTCTGGTCTTATTAGCCACAACTTCCAGAGGTAGAAGGAGTGAGAGTTAATGCAACTCAGTGTGTCTAAATGGGATTGTAATTCCCAAGATAGCTGGCTGCTGTTGATTGGAAGAAGCTGTATCTAGAGACCAACAGCAACATCTCTCTCAGTGTATATGCAAACATACAAATCACAAGTAGTTATTTAATTAGTGAAGTATTCAATTATTATTAAAACTTGACAAAATTAATCCCAGTATTTTAAGATTCCTCCCTTCTTCCCCCTCCTCAATTTTTTAATTTTAGTGTTCTCTAACTGCAATTCCACCCATGATGTGTAGGTGGGATAAGATTACAGTAGTTATGCAACAGTGACAGAACTTCAATTATAACTTATTGACTACTACTTATTTTAAAGCAAAGTTCTTTGCAGCAGTTTATAGTTCACCAAACCCACTATTTTAAACTGCAAAGCTAACTAGTCAGAAGTTCTATGTAATGAGACCATAGTTCTTGTTCTATTTTATGGAATGGACTTTTAATGTTTTGGGTATATCAAGTCATTTTAGTTTTGAGACACTTCGTACCTGACGTAGTGAAAAACAGAAGTTTCCAGAACATTTTAATGAAAACAATGTATCAGTTTTATTGCATAATTTTCAAAATGTAAGGTTATATGATATTCAAAAAATATATCCTGACTAAAGCTTTAACACAAAATTGAACTTAACATTAATTGACATTAACAGCTTATAGCACAGTAGCCAGTGGAAAATGGCAGCATGATTTAACTTTTCCAAAGCCTATAAGACAAACCACTGTTTTTGTTTGCCCACTAGTTACAGAAAATCAAGTTTTACAATAAGTGTTTCCTGAAGTGTCAATGCAATGCCTCTGTTAACGTTAACATGCAAATTGTTTACTCAGTACACTTTAAATATCAATACTAAGCTATATGATCTACTTTCAAAAATACTGATTTTCTCACCATACTTAATAAGCTTTGTGTCCTCCTTTGGATAGATTCAATGATAACAAGCTTTCAAGACAGTTCTGGAAGGTAACTCTTTTTACAGTTCCAGAGCTCCACCTGAATGGATTAAGGTTTTAGTTCCCTGAGACACTGCTCAACTCTGAAGAACCAGGACTGTTTCAACAAGAACTTTTTCAATACAGGTTATCCTACAGAATAGCCAGACCTTAGATAACATAGTTGAGTAATCTTCTTTCCTAAAACAAAGGCACGCATTATGAAGCATTAAGAGTATTCTTCTTTACCAGTAAGAAAATTTTAGCAGTTTCACACATCATTAAAAGACAAAATGTAACAACAGTATCTGTCAAGATATATCCCAAAGGAACATACTAAAAGACAGTCTTTTAGAATTAAAAGCAGAGTTCCACAGAAAGCATGGCAGGTTTTGGTTTAGGTGATAAAACTAATTTATAAGATTACAAGAGGGTTCCAGAACATGTTATTTTCATTATAAGATTACTTTTTTTTTTAAAATAATAGATAATTTCCTGTTTCTTGCAGGCCTCAAGAGAGATTTACTTGCAGAGAAACTGATGACAGGCTTAGAAAGTGCCATGGTAGACCGTTACTAGATTGTCAGCTGTGTAAAATCATCAGATTATTTGTCAGTATTTCATATAATGTATATGGTTAAACACAGTTGTACTGTTCAAGTAAGAAATTACTGCAGTATGTTTAATAAGCCTGGATCTATGCAAATTCTATTTTTATACATAGAGAAATGTATATATATGTAATATGTACACGTAAATAGCAGTGAATACAAGGGTGGCAAATTGTATAGAAAATGGTTTATTAAAACGTGCACTCAACCCTGTCTCAAAATTTAGGCTGTCCTAAGGAGATGCTTGCAATTACTACAGTTCCATGTATGCCCAACAGTTTATTTATATTAAAACAACAAATAAGCCAAACTCCTCTGTGACTCAGCAGCAATACAGTTAGCACACAAAAAATATTAACCCCATAGTTCATAATGCTGCCAGTGTTTTTCCTCCCCTGCCTTTGATCTTCAATATTCGTATATTTATATCAGCAACACTCCCTGATCACCTCTGCTCCTGGATTTATTGCGAATGTGTAAGGCTGTACACACATAAAACACAGAAGGCTTTTTGAAGCAGTTTTTATCAAGTCAGAGTTGTTTAAACAGAAGAAACAAAATCTTTCTTTCATAAATGAACCCCAGTTGCTTAGTCAAGCATTTTTTCCCCCTACAGAATTCAAATTATAAGTAGAAAGATAGCACAGCCAAGCACTTTTTCCTTGCTGTTGACTTGGATAGTCAAAATCATCTCCACAGCAATTGAAGCATTACAAACGAGGTCCAAAAGGTTTTCCTGTAAGGCATAACCAGGATTTTACCTCAAACTTTCTTGGTAAATGGATATCTAAATAAATTCTTCAGCTCTTCAAAACAGAATTATTTACTGTTTTTAATATCAGTCAGCACAGTTACCATAGTTTACTTTAAAATGTTGGTCTGCCATTAGCCCACTTCAAACTGGTACCCTTCTCCATCCTCACCAGTCGCACAAGAAAGGAGAGAGGAAAACAGAAAACTGCCTCTAATGTCTAACTTCTCTCCCAAACCAGAAATAGATACAGCTGAAAGATTTGGAAGGGAAGTTTGTGGGCTTGTTTGTTTTAATGAGATCTTATACTCTCATTTCTCCTGTTCCTATTCACAGAAGTTTCAAAATTAACAAGTCTAAGTCTTAATTCCTTTTGAGACAGTGTATCCATACAAAATCCATCACGTTTGTAATTTTTTTTTGTGCCACACTTCAAGACTCTTTTCTTCAGAAAAGCACTGAAGTGCTTACCCAAGCAAGTATATACCAAGTCATCCGGGCTTAAGCACTGTCATTGCCTCAGGGTCCCAAAAGCGTTGTAGTATGGCAATAGCAACCATCCCATCATAATCTGCAGCATCTTTTACTTTCTATGATCAAACACTTCCTGCTGCTGGTCACAGGGAACTCTTAATGCAAGGATATGCAAACAGCAGGTTGCCCCAACAGGACTCTCTCTCGTGACCCGAACTTCCGTCTTACACACGCTACTTCAAGCCTCAGAACTCCTCTTTGGGACACTTGTGAAGGGCAGACATGGGAAGATGAGGTGTAGAAGGGTAGAAACTGTGAATCCATAATTCTTGATGAGCAAAGCTGAGCAGCAGTCATTTAGCAAGGCCTGCAGATGTGTGCTTCTGATACATGCAGGTACATGTACGTGCTTCAGCCCTAGGACTTGGTCTTACAAGACTACTTACTCTCTGCAGGTAGTATCTAAAATAGGTCGCAGTCTGGCATATATTTTAACTATTAGAAGAGCAAAGCTTACATTAGTTGTACTGGCCTACCCCAGGGGTAGTGCCAATCAGCCAGACTGGAATCTATTCAACTGTAAGTTTCTATACCACTCTGGCAGTATTCCAAGCTTTAGCTGTTTGATTTCAGGTATTACTTTCAAGTGGTTGCATTATCAGGTTACTCTTCCCTCTTATACACTAGTAGTTTAAATTAACCTATTTGGAATTAGCCTCTGGCAGCAACAAACAGCATCTCCTCCCAGAGGGGCTGAGACTTCTCATCAGCTGTAATCTTCACCTAGCAGTGTCAGTATGTTTGCTTTTTCAACAAATGTAAATGTTGCATTAAAGTGACATCACAGTTTGTTAAATCAGCTCTGCGAATATCAAAGTCAATAGTTCAGTTCCAATTTAGCTCCCTTGTTTATTTTTTCCATGATAATATCCAAGCCACTTCTGATGACATGCTTGCCTCATTCAACATAGATGATGGCCTTACAAGAAGAATAAAGCCTGTAGAGACATTCCTGTTCAATACTGAACCATTAAAAACAATCCCAGGATATTTATTAGTTGTATACTTATTTCCTGGGTGAAACTGTGGGTACCTAGGCTTGGGATTGAAGGCATTCTGGTTCAACCATAAAAGCAGGAAGATACACTTCAACAGTAACACATGAGACTGTATTCGTGTCCCAAACTGATCGCAGTCTTAATCTGAATCTGGAAAAGACAGAACTGATCTCTCCTGTTTCCAAGGGCACAGGGAAGTTAGAATAGTAGCTTTACTATTGGTTCTTCTCTGGAGTAACTGCTTCACAGAGCAAGCACACTCCAACTTTTAACTCAAATAAAAGGTCAACAACAGCAGAATTAAGGTAAAAAAAACAGATTCCTACTGAGTGAGCATCTTTGGTCACGTGTTTGAATGGGATACTGGCACTGGAAAATGGGATGATAACATAGTTATAAGTTCTCTTTAGTGAAATGACAAATCCAATGTTTTCCCAATATGAACACACGCTAACAAAATTAGAAATAGTAGAGTTTAACTTTTTCTCTTTATAAGTAATTTTTTAGAGTTAAGAAGCAATGTACATTTTCACTAGAAGTGCTTTTTTTGCAAAAAGTTTATAGCAACTCCATAAATCCCTGAATTTGGAGAACCTCCCCTTAAGAACATGTGCAATTCAGCATGTCCCTGAAAGTAGCAGATAGCATGAATCAATTTGCCTAAGTGCATTGTGCAGCAAATGTTTGTGCAGCAAACATTAGCCGCAAAACATAATGCCATTTTTGATAAAGGGACCCTCTGAACAGTAGTCCAAGTTATCACTTCTGTAGTCCCATTTTCCCCTTCTGTCAGTAACAGCTCTAATATTCTCTATTATAAAGATTTAAAACCTGTTATATTTAGTGGATGGTCTCCTCACTACTTGCCCAGAAGTTACAGTAATTAGTACTTAGAAATTAGAATATGTTTCATTTCTTGAAATTGATAGATTTCCTATACATGCTGCAAATCACTTCTGCACAGGTATTTGGAGAACAGGTTAAGCCCACAGCTACATGTTCAGTGTACTTGTCTGGCTGGGATGGAGCATAACCAGTGGTTTTTATTACTATTGTCTTTAAAGTGTAAGGTTATGAAAAAAGGTGAACACAGCCTTCAGTGCCTCATCTCATAAGGAATAATGAAGGTATATTAATTGTTTTCACACTTTAGAGAGAAAACAACTCGGAACAAAGAACATCCTTCAAGTTTAGCAGTCACCATCTAGATAATGAGCACCTAATCACCACTCTCAAACTGTATAATTTTATTTCAATTTCAAAACACAAAAAAAATAGGAACATTGTTTTTAAACACAGCTTACCTTTAGTTTCTTATTTAGTTTACAGCAGTATCTGTATAACATTGCCAAATTTAAAGGTCCAAAATCTCCATAGAAACTGGGGAAAAAAAACAAAAACCAGTGTTATTTATACAAAAGAGCTAGGCAAATTTCAATGTCCATGTTGTTGATAATTAAAGTTGCAAATTAGTAACTTTTGCAGGATACAGAGTAGCCAATATACACGGAACAACAGATAAGTCCTTCATTGGTTCATTTAAGAGGACAACAGTAACAATTAATTTGAACTCATTTGTAGCTTCAGTTTAAGATATTCCAGTAACTACCTTTCCCATTATATACACACACTAACTACAGAATTTTTTCCTTCATCCCATGATATGCAGTCTGGTTTTGACCAAAACTACAGAGTAAAGAATATCAAGACATGATCTACATTTAAGCCATGTTGACATCCTAGATAAAGATTCCACAACTGCTTAAGATGAAAATATATCATTACACAGTATTAAGAATAAGCTACATAGAATTTCTTATGGATAATAAAATTTATTGAATTATGTCCAGTCTTGATCTGTCTGAAAATTAAGCATATTTCTTCATATCCCATCCTTCACTATTCCAGAGATTATATATTACATATACACTTTACGTTGAATTATTTTTCCCTTTGTCCCACAATCCTCATCTCTAGACTGTTCTTCCAATCTATTATTTATTTCATGTTGTCAATACCAATTCCTCAATGTTCTTGTTTCTCTCCTAGATTTCTAAACAATCTCTTCTAGAGCTTTCTCCCTCTCCATTCATTGTGCAAAACTGCTCAAAATTTAAGCTTCCCCCAATAATTTTCCTTTTGTGTATAGAAATCTGTCTTGATGATCTTTTTAGTGCTTATAACTTGGTTAATATCCTCTTCCCCACATTCTCTCAAATAAGAAAGCCAAGAGCAGTGCAAAAAAGAGACAACTGTATTAGTCTGATCACTATCTAGGACAAGTAGCCTGCCTGCCACACCAATGCTATTTCAGTATCATCTACTTTACAATATCAAGTAACAATGTAAGTGTTGGTTAAGAGTCAGTTCAGCCCTTCAGAACAAAATATTAAGATGTAATTACAGAAGCTAACTAGCTGGATGACAGAGCAAGTTATCCAACTACTAGGACTTTATTTCCAGGTTGTACAGAAGTAACCAACTCAAGAGGAAAATCCAGTGGCAGTAAAGCAGGGCTTAACTTCAGAACTCCATCTCAGCTAAGTCTCCAGATACGGTCAACAGTTATAGGTATTTTTAAAATAAAACCCTCCATATGGCTTTTCAGAGGTGAAATAAAAAAGTTCTAGGGACAAGTATGAGTTATGACAAAGAAATTAAAACTGGAGCTCTAACAACACTGTAGCTTCTCGAAAAGCCATACAGAAGGCTTACTAACATCTCTCCCCATACTGCTGCACTAACACCTTCTTCAAATAAAAAAAAAAAAAACCCACCCTGTCTTGCTCCATTAACTTTAGAGTATTCTTTCACTTAAATATATGATGGAAGAGTAGAATTTAGGATTTAAAGATTATTTTTGAAAAATACTTTTTAAAGTATTGTGAAACAACATGGAATGTGATAGTTACTATAAAACAGAATACTTTTTTAAAAACCATTGTGAGCAAAGTAGTTGAAAGATTTAATGGAATACACAGTTTACCTAAAGAACTGAAGAACTCTATAAGCCATGCTTTAGGATAAGTTTTTATTTTATTACTATTCATTTGCTAGAAGTACATCAATATGAAGTCATATATCCACTTCTACTTTTCCACATGATTAAATTCAAACAGAAGTATAGGAAAAGTACACAAAAATTAATTTACAAATTTATTCACAACAGACAAGTTACTATTTTGATGGCAGAAGGATAAAATACATTTGAGTCTATCCATGAAGCAAAATGAAGCTATTAAGCTTCTCAGCCATCGAGTGAAAGATGTCACAATCTTTGACTGACTATTTCTCCATCACCTATTCCCATTAAGTATGGTGTGCTTCTCTTAACACAGTGGAGGCCAGGGGCAGAAGTATCTGTGTTTAAGTCTCTGGTCCTGTCACCATTTGTCTGTGCTGCAGAAAAAAAATATTTCTCAGAAGCCAAACACAATCATAAAGGAAAGGTACTTTTAGTCAGTGCTGCACCAGCACTACTGCTACACAAAACCACTGGCAATTCCCAAGTTATTTACATAACACCATATTGGCAGTATAAACCAGCCACTGGCTTCACTTACAAAACATTGGGGTTTACATGTGAGGCAGAAAGGTTATGTTACATGCATAATTTTAACTTTCTCCACTTAATACCTCTAAAGTGCAATAAGTTGGATTATCCTTTTTTTTAGTGGGGCTAAGTGAAACAAGTGCTTTACAAACCTCCAAATCAAAGAGTTCTCTGAAAGATAATACAAGGCTCTGTACTGAAGTCAATGAACTCTGATCTACAAAATCTTCCTTCAATTTACATCCTTAGACCTAAACACAATTTCTGACATGTTTAAGAAGAAGGGTTTAATCTTATGCACCCTCATTACTTTTTCTATAAAAGCCCATTTATATACTTGAATTAGAGACACTTGATCCTGACTCACCCAGAGGATTTTCATCTTAAGAACAGAATTTTGACATACAGTTAAATGTAAGCAGAAGATGGGAAACGGGAGGTATAGGGAATGGGGAAGAAATGACACACCAAGTCACCATCTGAGTAAAGAATTTTATTGGGCAAAAGTTGAAGATAAATGTAAGAAAAAGTCAAATCCTATTATATGATAGTCATTGGTAACAATCCACTCATTATTTTACTTCCACCTCTTTTACATCTAGGTATTTTAACAATGCATTGAAATACAATAAGAAATCGGGATGTCTCTGAAGCTTAAGCCAGTTAAGAGAGAATCACTTACAATGGAGGTGGGAACCACACATGAGGAATAGATGGCAGGTATGGTATTAATTAACATTTAATTATATTTTGTTTTAATCAAGTACCTAGATGATAGCTGAAATTATTCTTCCCCCTCAACCCATGGAGGCTTTCTATCCTTAGGCTTCTCAAACTAAGTAGCAAAACCCCAGAATATACTAGATGAATATTTAAGTAGTCTACTTCAAAAATACTATCATGATGCTACCTGGAAGCAGTAACTTAAGTTTCTGGTATCTGTATTCCCCTTAGAACAGACTCCTAGAACCACTTCTTCCTATAATTTATTACAACATAAGATCTGAGGCATTTGCTATACTGTATCATAGGAAGGGTCATCCACCTCGAAGGGCCAGCCCATAATGGGTCCATTGGTCTACTCTGTCATGCAAGCAGCTACTGTAAATTCTTCCAGGGAATTCAACAGAATGCAGCCTCAACTCTTGAGATAGCAACATAAGTCGTTTCCAACTGCAGTTCCATGGGAGGCCACGTGAAGGTGCCACGAGTCAGTTCAAGCCTAAACCGGCACCTCTTCTGAATGCAAAAGTCACTTTTCACTAAGCATTTGAATACCTGACCCTAGAGTTTCAGAAAAATGATAAACAGATTTCCTATCTTGAACTATTGGATGGTGCCTGTTTATAGTCAATGAAGGAATAATATAGCCTGGCACACATTTAATTGATTTGATAACCTCCACAGAATTACAGATTATGCTAAATTGGAAGGGACCTATCAGGATCATCAAGTCCAAGAATCACAGTACATGCCTGACAGTATTGTCCAAACACTTCCAGAACACAGACAGGTTTGGTGCTGTGACCACTTCCCTGGGTGAAAAACCTTCTCCTGATCCAACCTAAACCTCCCCCAACTCAGCTATTTCCTCAAAAGTCCTGTGACTCATCATGAGAGTGAAGAGATCAGTACCTGCCCTTCCACTTTCCCTCATGAGGATATTGAAGGTGGCAATGCGGTCTCCCCTCAGTCTCCATTTATCCAGGCTGAACAGACCAAGTGCCCTCAGCCACTCCTCATAAAGCTTCCTCTCCAGACCCTTCACCATCTTTGCAGCTCTCCTTTGAATGCTCTCTAGTAGCTTTTTTTATATAGTGGTGCCCCAAACTGCACACAATATTCAAGGTGAGGCCGCCCCAGTGCAGAGTAGAGCAGGACAATCCCCTCCCTCGACCAGCTGGCCATGCTTTGCCTGATGCCCCCCCGGACAGGGTTGGCCCTTGTGGCTGCCAGGGCACCGCTGACTCATATTCAACTTGCCATGAACCAGGACCCTCAGGTCCTTTTCCGCAGTGCTGCTCTCCAGCCTCTGGTTTCCCAGTGTATACACACAACCAGGGTTGCCCCATCTCAGGTGCAGAATTCGGCACTTACCCTTGTTAAACTCCATATGGTTGGTGACTGCCCATGTCTCTAATTTGTCAAGGTCCATATTAACATCAGTCAATTGATCAGGCCAAGATATCAAGTTATCTTCCAAAGATAAAATGCATTGCTAATGCCTTACTCCAGATGCCTGATACTTCTTCCCTACAGATGAAAACACCAGAGCAGTAGTTTTCTATTGCCATTCACTTCCCATCAGGGCCTGATGTTACTTGTATACCACCTTACTCAGCCACTGATTTAGTAACTTGAAAATAGAGCCACCATTTCACAACTGCATTCATTTTCTGGAGTATGTATCCCAGAAAAGGAGTACAACTACTCCCCAAAGTACAAAGTTTGCCTTCTTGAAGACTAGCAATCATATAAAGTAATTTACCTGCCAAAACAGGAGCCCCCCAAGCTTGAAATTACTCAATCCAAAAGATAAAAGCCAAGAACTTTGTAAAATAACATATATACAGCTTCTTAACTGCAAAGCTTCACTAATTTTTCAGCATTTTACAATTAAAATTTACAATTTTACAGTTAAAATTAAGCAATGAGACTGAATTACAATAAGAGAAAAATTCTCCACTTGTTTCTCCTTCCTTTTTTTCCTAGGCTGGAACATTCAGATTACTGCACTCCAAGGGCCCTACTGCATCTGCTCTGAGTCTGGCCATCAAGCAGTACAAGAATCAGGTACTGCAGAAGTGGCCAACTGGCCATTACAGGTACTTGCTTCAAATCATAAGCTGAACACATCTTACACAACAAAGTTCCTGGATGAGCATCAAAAGGATTGGTCCACCCATTCATTACAACCTAACTGCTACTCAGGAAATCTTACCTATTCAGTCTTCTTTCTCCTGCTTCCTAGAGTGTGTTTCTCCTCCCTACTTCTCAAGCACATGAAAATAGGTGTGATACTCAGTGGCACTGTTTCCCTGCTCTAGCCCAGTGATTCCAGTAACACGTGAATTCCTGGGAGCTTTCTTATTTGGGCCGAGACAAAATCCCTAATACTTAATACTACTTAGGGATCGCATGCTTCTGAATAGACAAAGGATGATACAGCAAATATAACCCTGGAAAAATCACCTCACTGCTTGCAACTGGAGGTAGGAATAAAGTAGAGGCTCTGTATTATTCAAAAAAAACCCTACGTATTAACTCAATTTCTTCTTGGAACTTCCAAATCCTCCTCAAGATCCAGATTCTTCAAAATCCAACAAGAATTCATTGATTTAAGTTGTAGGTAATTAAACAGCTATTCCAAATACATTCTTTTTAATGCAATGCTCCTTGACATCAAAAATAAATTATGAAGAGGTTCTTCACAAAAAGCTTCCCTCTGGATGAATCTTCAGGTCCTGCTAGAAGCCTAGTCTCTTCGGAAAGAAAGTCATTGTAACAGAGGTCAAGATCCTCAAATGGTCTTTTCTGTACCAAGCTACACTCCTGCCCAATATAAAACTGGGACCTAGAAAACAGTTCTGGTTTATCCTGGTACCCTTTTACTGGGGGGGGGGGGAAGAAGAGAGGAAAAAATGCTCAATACTACTGGCAAATGCTTTTATCTTTTACCTATGAAAAAGCAAAGACCAATGTGGTATGCAGAGACCAATGCGTAGGTATAAAATTTATGAAACTGCTGGACTGAAAAGCATACCACAGGTGTTAAGGGATAGCACTTTACAAGTATCAAATGTGAAATTATGTCAGAAGTTTGTGCCTGAAGGAAAATTGACACTCTCAGTTAGATCTTCTGATTTAATTTCTGAAGTGAAATTAAAATTTCTCATTTTAAGAAAACGAAATAAAGCTGGAGCATTACTCTTAATACCCACCTGTAAGAATTCAACATACAGAAGTTTTTCTCCTCTGTATTTACATTCACATTGATAGAAGTTAGAAGTTGGGAAATTTCCTTTTTTTTTTTTTTTTTACTTTGGACTTCAGCTTACTAGGTTGTCTTGGTCATCCAACTGTCAAGGTCAAGTCTTCAAAAGTTACTGGAGTGAACAAGGAAGCCCCTGTTCTCTGTGAAGCAACAGCTCTGATTGTTGGAACAAGTTTAACTTAAAGTTTTCTGTTTCCTTTCAAATGATATAAACCACAGAACGATGGAGAAGTTCAGGTTTCTTATGCAAGTACTGTTACTGAAGAACAGAAAGAAGCATTTAGCCAAAGCAAAATCAGGCAAGCTAACCCTTACTCTTCTCACAGGAAACTGCTTCTTTGCATATACACATGCAGTGGAGGAAACAGTACTAACTGAATTTTGTTGTAGCTAAGCATCTGAAAGTCTTATTCTATTGCTGCATAACCAAAGTAGCTAACGTGAAGATTGCTGTGAAATGGGCAAGTAACATGCCATAGCTTGAAAGAAAGCTTTAGTGTAAAGCATAGGATACACAGAGACTATCATATTAACTCCTTTTACAGCCTAGATGATGTCAGAGATTAGATGTGCAAAGGCTGTTTATACAAGAGATCCAAAGTGAGAGCAAATGACTGAATAAAACCGTTATGATTTATGAAGGTTGCCATTACAATTTACCAGTAGAGATTCCTTTTTCACATTATTTAGATTTTAATTTTGTTTGAGAAAGCTACTCAACAATAAAAAAGGACATTAAAAGTTGCTTTGATAAAACTGTAAGAAAGCCAAGTTAACCAGTCAAGTGTAGTATTCTCAATCCAGATCTGTTTACTGAAAGGTGAAACATGAAAGACGCTATTCTTAGAGAATAAAAAGCTTCTTACTTAATTGAGGTTTTGCCAAGGCAAGGCTTGTCTATTTGCCAAATGACAGTCTTCATCAAGCTGGATTATTTCTCATTAACTCCATTTTTCTGAAGTAATAGTTACCTGCACTACATTACCCTGAAAGATTGTGCTCCATTATAATCAGTAGCTCAGACTTTCTCAGGAGGAAAGTCAGAGAGTTTCAGAAAACCTCTGACAAAATCTTACAGAAAGAGAACCATTAAAAAGATTTCAGAATTGTATAATTTCATTCAGTTTCTTGTTCTCTTAACTGAGGCATTTACATATCATTTCCCTAGCATAATAGGTTCAAGGTTAAATTGCAGCACATTTAACTAGTGACAGTTGTAGTGAGTTCCTAGTCAGGAAGCATTTCAGATGGGCTTAAATGCTTTTAAGAACACCCTTATTATCTCTTTAAACTGTGCATGTTTAAATAAGACAGTGTTATGAATTCACTAGAACAGCTGAAAACTTCTAGTGAAAACTGAAGGCTAAAGTGCTCAAGATTACATAACCACACTTTGTGTACAATTTAGTAATAAACCACGTGACAGGCTGCAATAGCAAGTCAGCATTTACCAGACCAAAACTTCCGAAACCATTAGATCTAGCACTACGGCTGCTCTGTTTAATAAATGGGGTATACTACTAAGGTACAAAATTACTTCCTTATGTCTCTTCAAGAGTGGGAGAAAAAGGAAGCGAGGCAGTTAAGTTTTTAAGTACTGCATGATCCAATAACAGGCCCTCTGTAATCAGACAACTCCAAACCTACATATTCATGAGGTTTTCAGATCAGATACTGCTTCAGTGAAGCAAACTGACATCTCTGTAAAGTCAGCTAAATAAAATTCTGTAACAAGCTAACAGAATAAGGCCCAAAGAAAAGCAGTTTATTTCTAAGCTCAATGAAGTATCTTCGTCACTACTGTGATGCATCTAAACAAAGTTAAGCCAATAAGCAGTTGTATTAACATAATTAATTACATACCTCACAAGTGCTGAGGATTGCATACCTGAGTAGACATGTCCTATCCTCCTCCCAAGAACACTGAACAGTTCATTTGATAAAAAGCAGAACTGGCCATGAAATTCTGATCACAACAAGCCAGGTAGGCCATCTTGAATAAAGACTCTGGAAACCACTGTTCTGAGCTATAGCACTTCAACTCACATCCAAGTATTTATTTTGCTATCAGGTAACAAATACTTCAAACCACTTTCTCAGAAAGAAGGCTGCATTTTTGATAAAGCGAGCAGGAGATCTGATCTGGTGTATTAAAGTTATATTCCACTACTACTTACAGACGAGCCCTGACACGAAGCTCCCCACTTTGTGTGCAGCCTGTGAAACACAACAGACTGATGTCAAGCTTGCTGATGAGCACAAGGGAAGCTACAGCAAAATTAGTATTTCCCCAAGAACCGAGTCTTGCGTTCTAGTCCTCAATTTGCCTCTAGCTGTCCAAATTCAGAAAGATATTAAAGAGATACATAAAACTGTAACCCTAATGACACCTGCTTTTGCTTCCCTGAGACCATATAAACTTCTTTAAATATGAGGGAGAAGAGAGAGAGGGGGGGAATCAAATGAGGCATGGGTTTACTACTAAATGTTGCATACACTGATAGTGATAGGTGCAGCAATACAAATATCAGGGGAAAGTTTAGCAATGTTATGCCAAAGAGTTAGGTTATTATAGAAAATTCATTCATACCACCCGGTAACTGTCAATTTCTACCTCATATCACATTTTAGTATTTTGAGAGCACAAAAGCGAGAGTACTATTATGGTATCAAATATAGGATACCTTTAAAACAGGCAAAGTAGGGTAGGAACTGTCAATTCAGAAAATACACCATGAATTACATGTCCAAAATCTTTAGATGTGCTCTAGAAAAAGGAAACTGCTTCCTTCCATTATCTGGTAATTATATGTGATATCAGGTTACACCTGATATGTACTTAACAGATAACTGGGTTCAGGAGTATACCCATGGAATTTCTGTTACACGTTAAAGAAAATTACTTTCCCCCTCCCCTTCAAATTTCTCTGTACTTTTTTCTTTTTTTTAAATATGACATTGTCCTCACACAAAATATCCCAGCAACAGTCCTTGGTTAGCACAGTCCTCTGTAACTAACAGTAAAGAAGTGTTCCCCCTTCTTACCCATAAGATCAAATGCCACATAAGATTCCTTCACCCTTCCTAGAAGCATATTAAGAATTAAAACCAAAACACCTCACATCAAGAATAACACAGAAGTCAAGAAGAACAAGCTTTTTTCATTAAAGAAAGTGGAACATTTTCACATAAGGCAAATTGCTCAGGACCTTCCCCAATTGAATTCTGCTTTCAATATTAGGTCAACCTTGCCTTGGGGTACTCCCAAGGTGCCTTCCAATCTAAATTCCTTAATGATCATTACAGAACTTACTCCCAACCCAAGCAGCTGATTATAAAAGTCAACTTTCGGCACAAATCATTGGGAGCTTCAGTAGAAGATGCACAGCTTAAGATGAGAAAGACTCAAAAACATGTAGAAAACACACTCTAAAACTACAAGCTGGGCATAGAAAGTAAGCTAAAAACCAAGGAGGACTGGTTTACACCTTCACAGGAACAGTGCTGAAGTCACTATAGAAGTAAAGGAAGAATGGCTGATGCTCACAAATTCTTCAGCCCAGATGGAAAGTTTTACAAAAAATAGGAGCACACTTTTTGTTTCACTTCTGTTACAGCAACGCCTTTGTCAAGTAGCTAGATAAACCATCACACATGAAACAGTTGAGTTGGGAACAAAGTGCAGAGCATCTACTTTTTAACCACAGCATAGAGTGGTTACTTTATTTTTAAGTGTATTTTATGTCCTTTAATAGTATTCACAACTATAATCAATTTTACTTTTTACCTTCTATGTGTAGTCAGTGTTTTTCAAACACATGAAGCTTTTACTTCACAGAAAATACTTTTTCAGCTGTTCTAAAGCTACAAAAGCCATCAGGAAGTGCTATCACAAAACCTTCTTATAAAACAAGTTGCAGATGCTCTTTAAAAGCACATTTAAACATTGCATTCTTAAAATTCTATATTAAAGGTGATCACTTCATAACTCTATAAAGGGAAACACAGGAAACAAACTATTGTTTCATCTATTCATGCCAAACAAGAGTCTTCTATTTAAGTCACCATTTAATAAAATGTAATTAGAGATCTTCTCCATGTTTTAAACAAATCTTACAAGGCTCAGATAGCCTTCTCCTAGTTCAACTACAATTTAAGCCTTGCAGCTGTTTTTGTGGGTCTTTTTTATAGCAGTAATCTTGTTAAACTAGTTTCAGCTAATATATAAATATATTCCGGATAACTTTATACTCATGTTCTGTGCAAGTCACTAAATGGGGCAAAAATATTCTACACAGTATCACAGTGTGCTGGGAAGACCCTCAGGTGATCACTTTGAATATGCAAAACGTAACAGATCACAACACTTACTTTTCATAGACCAGTTCCTCATCCGTACAAAAGTAGTGGGTATTTACGGTACTTTTCGGTTTATTTCGTAAAGTAGCGAAGTACAACCGATCTGAAAGACAGATTAGGGCAGAGCGTCGGTCGGTGCGGGCAATGCCCCGCCGGCTGCCCGGGGCACGCCTGTCACCCCGCGGCCCGGGGCGGAAGAGGCTCCGCCGCTCCTTTTTCTGCTGCGTGAGCGGCGGCGGGAGCGCCCGGACCGCTCCGCCCGCGGGCCCTGCCCTGCAGGGCCCCCCCGGGCACCTTCGGGAGCGGCCCCGCGGGCGGGGGAGGCTCTGACCCCGGGCACAGCCGCACACAGCAACAGGTGCCGGCCCCGCGCCCTCCCCGCCGGGGGAGCGGGGGCAGGACCCGCCGAGGTGTGCCCGCGGCAACCGGGGGCGGGCAGCCCGCCGAGCCCGCCAGGAAAAGGGGCCGAGCACGCAGCAAAGCCGGGGTAGGGAGGCGGGAAAAGCCAGCGGGGTTCCTCTCTGAGGGAAGCCTCGGGACCCCCGCGGGCAGGGGACGGGGCGGCTCCCGCCCCGCTCTCACCTTTCACGAACTCCGAGGCTCCCCCCAGCACTTCGGAGGCAGCCGCCGGCGGCTCCATCTTAAACAGGGCGCGGAGCAGCGAGGCGCGGGGCGGCTCCGAGCTCATGGCGCTCTCGGGCAGCGCCGGCGGGGCCGGGGCGCGCTCGCTGGGACCCGACCCGCTGCCCGGAGGGGCCGCCCGCCGGGGCCCACGGTGCTGCGAGCGCGGCGGCCGCAGCCCGCATAGGAGCGGGAGCGGAGCCGAGAACGAGCCCCGGGACACGGCGGGCGAGCGCCCACAAGGACTCCAGCTCCACCCCGCCCCCAGCCGGGAGACGCCCCCGGATAAAGCGGCAGCGGGCGGTTACCAAGCGACCGGCGGCGCTCTGGCAACCGCGTTACGGAGCCTTTGTCTCGCCCGGCCCAGGGCTGACGCTGAGAGTGACCGGCCCCCCCGCGCTCGCCCCCCGGCCCGGCAGCGCCCCTGCTCCGCCAGGCAGCGCCTCTGCGCCCGGCGCGGCCCCGCCTCCGCCCCGCCTGCCCTGCCGCCCACCGCCCGGGCAGCGCCGCCGCGCCCCGCTGAGCTGCTCGCTGCCTTTCCCCGCCCGGGGGCGGCCCGTGGCACAGGGCCCCGCGGGGACAGGGCGGGTGCCGAGGTGCAGCTCGGCGGGGAGCGGCGCCTCAGCAGCTCGGGCGGGCTCCGGGCGGGGGCGGGCGGGCGGCCGAAGCGGCTCTGGGGGAGCCGAGCACGGGGAACCGCGCAGCTCTCGCTGCCCTACCTGGGGCACCACTCACCGTGACAGACAGGCCCGCTCGCCAATCAAGGCCCGCCGTTCTGCGCCTCCAGCCAATGAGCGAGCGCTGCCCGGGGAAGCGCCCCGCCCACGGCCGCCCGCGGGCCGGGGTTTGTGCTGCTCCTGAGGCGGGGGCCGGGCCGGGCGGGGCAGAGCCCGGGGCAGCGGGGCTCGGGAAGGCGCTTGCGGATGGAAAGAGCTTTCCTAAAGCGCTGGCTCGAGCTGTGGGCGCGTTCTTCTGCCACGCTCCTCTTTAGAAAGAATTGGTAAGTGCCGAACAAGGCAGACAGTCCGTCTCATATTTACAACGAAAGCAAAAAGTTGCAAAGAAGAGAGAACTCGAGGAGGAAAAAAAAAAAGAGAAAAAGAGTTATTCTTCGCCCAAACACCCCCGCCCGCCCCTTGAAACACCTTAAAAAGATGTTGTAATACAAAGCCATATGCAGCCCTGAGGTTAACATTATTATCACCATCTTTCCCAAACACTATAAATAACCTACTGTAACTACCAGTTCAGATAATTAATCCCAGCGTGTCTGCAAATGAGACTAAACATGCGTGTGCAACACTTCTCCGTTTTTATTCTAGTGTCATAAGCACTGGATAATCTTTAAAGCTTTACAAATAAGGTGAAGTACTACACAAAACACTTCTCTAGTGCAACTTGTTGTGTAGTTGCTTATTTATTTTTTGTCTTGGTTCTAATAATTTATACCTGTGCTCTTACATTGCTTTATTTTTTTTTAAAGTTCCAGAGCTAATATTCCTAAATATGAATTTGTTTGGACCTGATCCTGTGAACCTAATCAGAAATACCATTCTCAGTACTGTTCCGTACAAGATGCTTACATGAATGAGACTATAGCTGTAACAGCACATTAAATAAAGGTTGTTGGTGGAAGGTATTTACTTTTCATGGAAATCAATGGGTTTATTTTTCCTTATATAGGAAAGTCCTTTCTATACAACTTAATTAAATTTTTTTTTTTTTTTTTTTTTTTTTTTTTTTTTTTTTTTTTTTTTTTTACTTACAGGTAATTGTCTAAGGGGTACCATAGCCTTACCTGTAAGAAAAGAGGTAGTAAGGTATTATCTCCAGAACCATACTTTTTATAACACCCTTTTTGACTCAAACTTTCACTACAGTTCCAGGTAACATTTCTAAGTCTATGCTGCACTTAAGGGGAGTTTGAATGAGCATACTCAAAATAGTCTTAAGAATACTTTCTTTGGCAACAGAAGCAAAGATTGAGCAGTGGAACCATCTGCTATCTGGAATCCAGAATCCTTAGAAACTGTTTGTGTTGAAGCCTATTATTTGTAAACTCATCTAGCTGGACACTCAATCAAGGAACTGAAGAAACAGAAGCCCTGCTGTCAAATGTTTGCATACTGCTTATACACCTTTTGCAAAATTACAAATACTATTTTCATTGCATAGAAGTTCTCATTTGTGGCAATTAGCAACAGCCTTTGTAAGCATCGGAAATATTTAAACTGATCTTTCTTTTCTTCCCTGTAAAAATATGTACAGAATAACCAAGTTTTTTCAATTTCAGTATTGTATCTTGTAGTTTTTACTATGATAATTTAACTAATTCTTCCTTGTAAAATCCTAGCTTTAAGAATGTTTTCAACCAGTACAACTTTTTATAATCAATTCTAATTACTCGTTTTAACATATGATATCAAATATCAAGGCTACAGTGACATCTTGTGGCATTTTTTGGTAAAGAAGCCATTTTCTTGTAGTCCTGTTACAGTATTTGAACACTAATATCCTGACTTTTTCAACTAGGATTTATCTTTCAGGTATTTTAAAACTTTATGTTGCATAAGCACTAATTTCTACAGAACATGCAGAGGTGGTGATGAATCTGTTTAGACTCCAAAATATTAACAAATGACATCTAAGTAATATCTTAGAAGAAATAATCACATGCATATTATTATGTTTTTCACTAAAGAATCCCAAAGCACTTTTATAATCACCAAAGGATAAAAATCAGCCTTTAAAAAATAAGCAAACAAAACCCTTTTGGTTCCCAAACAAAATGAATTATGACTGGAGCTGAAGTCTTACCTTTGAATTTTCTTTCCTATCTAAGACTAACTGCTTAAGGCTGTGTCTTTTTGATGTCTTTTCTTCCCTCACAAGTGGGCCTTACCTAAATTAAATGAGTGTATGTGGCAACAAGTACACGTTTTTTAAAAAAAGAAATCTTGGTGCTGCTCATCTGTATGCAAACTGTGAGCTTACTTTAGACATCTTAACACTGAAAATTTTGGTAAATAATCTGAAAATCATCACAAATCTGCTTTCTGTATTTTATTTGACAATGGTACAAATTAAATTTAACAATATCATTAAAAGCTTGTTCTATTAATTTTTTCACTGATACAGAAGAACAAAAAAAACCCAGAACAAATCAAAACAACTCCTTCCATCCAACACAGAGCCCAATACTAAGATTTGGCTGAGCTGACAGTTTGTTTCACATTTTAAAAATAAGATAAACAACAACTGTGAGTCTTCACAATTCTAGCTGATACTGCACAGAACAGAAATTACGGAAGACCAGTAAGTAAATGAAATACAGTAAACTACAACTGGGAAAGTTGCATTTCTGGAAAGATGATAGACCTGTTTGTATACTGCTAAGCACTACAACACAATAATTAAAAACTACTTTTCACTAGTACAACAAAATTAAGCAGACTTTACAATGCCATGTTAAGATTTTGCCCTTTAAGTCTTACAAAAGTACTAGGAAGACTTCACTGAACAGAAATCAAATCCTTTAGCACTGATAGAACACGGCAAAAGAATCCTGTGTTCCCCCGAAGACTCACACCCTGCTGTAAAAAACTTGTCACATTCTTCAATCACTTTTTGTTCAGCTAATGTATTACAAAAAATGATAAAATTATACATTTTTTGTGCAGATGCTATTTGTTTACCAGGTATTAGCTGTTAATGGTTGCCCACAGATATCCTTGAACTTATACTAAGAATCAATTAAAAGCTGATGCAGATGAAACTAAATCTGCTTTGGATACCAAATCTGATTCTATGGTCCAGGAAAATCAGTGTCTTTTGTTCTTTCTTCCATACCATAAAAAAAAAACAAACCACAAACAAAAAAACCCAACAAAAAACCCCAACCCTTCTGCAAATGCAATGGAAAAGGTTTGTCCTGTCTATGTTAACACAAGGTTTCCAGAACTACAGAGCCCCAGTTTAACAAAAGCTATTGACAGCAGCTCTGTTTCTTGCTACAAATGAAGCCAGGGAATTCAGAGATAACAGTCCATCCCTGTTAAATATTACTGTAGTGTAAAATACTTTTTTTTCCTAATGCTTTACCCATTCATTGCACATTTTAATTCTGTTGTCATAGTCACCAAAACCAGAGAAGGAACTAGAAAGTAAATACGCATTTGAAAGAGTAGTTAAAAAAAACAACAGATCTGTACAATTACAAAATGTACACTGTAATAAATGCAGAACAGCTTGCTCTCACTAGGAATTGTAAATAAGACATTTTTAACAAGTGAGGATTTTCCTGGGCACATTTTTGTATCAATGTAAATGCAAAATATCAAAATAAAACTATGTACTAAAGAGAGTATTAATAAATAACATCCCATCCATTTCTTTTGACTGCTTATGTAAGTGTCATATTTCATGTATTCATGTTTCTTACATTTCCAACTGCTAGGATTTACCTTTCAGCTGCTTGCAGTGTTTCAGCAACTCTAGGCAAATCAATAATAGGAAAAAAAGCCACATCACAGATCATTTTCCACTATCTCAGCAGGAATAGATATGGTAGGCAATGGTTTTAGGGCTATCTGAGATTAAGGTGAGGTACTCTTCTTGCTTTCATAGCAGCTTCAGAACATCTCAGGACACCGAACAGCTTATATACAAACTTCAAAGGGGTTTTGTACAGGAGTGTAGAAGCCTGGCCAGCAGTTCACTGTAGCTCTTTTACAGTTTCACTGGGAACAGAAGGAGGTGAGGAGAGGGAAGGCAAGGAAGCATCTCAACATATAACTGTCAAAAATATGCCTAGGTCTCATTAGACTAGATACGTTTATTCAAGAAAAAAAAATCAAAATGTAAGATCTGAAGGGTGGGAGTGCATTTTTGACTGCATGTTTCTAAAGAATTGGCCTAAGTATAGTAGCTTTTCAGATTTTAAGGAAAGAGGATGATTTTATCACAGCTAAACATTGTTATATATTAAGTTTTTAGAAAACTTACCTTGGTGAATTAGTTAGAAAGGAAAAAAAAAACCACATAAAAAGCCCAAAAGCCCAATGGAGAAAAATCAGAGGCTACACAGAGGGATGGCCAAGATGCAGTAATTACACCATATTCTCTCCTTGAACTCAGTGGAGTTTACTGAGTACAGTTTAACATTTAACACCTTAAATTCATTGGCTTACATTTTATTTTTGTGATTTGCATAATTAGGAAAACCAAACTGAGAAATCATGATATTAGAATATTTTAAGGGCATGCCATCATAAATATTAACCAGTTTATTTACACAGTAGGATCTCTGTAACAAATGCTCTGCTCGGTGCCACATTCCCGAATAGCCACTGTTAGTGTCTTTTTCTAAATTTCTTATATCAACAGGCTTCACAAACACTCCTGAAGGCTTTCCAGTATGCTTGGCTACCAGAAAATTCATGGCAATATCATCACAATTTTGAGTTTCATCTATTAAGGCATAAACTGCTTCTGGCTGTCGTTGAAAGTCTTCTAAATATCCACTGTGAAAAAATGCTGCACCAATAAGAACCATAGAATACTGATCTCCATTTCCAAATCCAGGGTTCTGCAATTCAAAGCTACCATAACTGTATACGCCTGAAGGAGTAGAAATGTGCTTTCTAGGAACAAATCCCACTATATGCTCTGGAAATTGCTGAAAGAAAAAAGAAATTTAAAAGAAATCAAAGTGAACCCCTCACTGTGAGATGTGTGTTAAGTACATTCATAAGAGAGATTTATGCATTTTTTAAATGAGAGGAGCACAAGATTATTGCCAGGAAATAATTAAATTGTTGACATATGGTCCTTTGATCTGCATAAATGTTGCAATTAAATACAGTTTCACAAAACTGACACAGTATGCCTCATTCCACATCATGCAGTGCCAAGAAACATCTTTCCACAAATTGCAGCTGTGTATTTGGCACTGAAAATAACTTTACAGACATTTTATCTTGTTTTGCAAAGCGTAACACTTTTGTTTAACAAACTACTATACTACAATAAATGTAAATAAATTCAGCAGTTAGCACCTTCATGTTTTCGTAAGGAAGAGTTACAATTTTAAAGTTATAGATTACAGGTACAGCTACTACAGAAGATTATTTTTGTAATTTATACTATTCAATACTTCAGTCCTTCCAAAATCTAACTTTATAGTTAGAGAACCAATGGTCAAACATTATGATACAGTATTACTCCAAATAAACCCATTAATCTCAATTGTAAGTCACAAATACTGCCGGCCAAGATGCAAAATATTACCTGCCAAACAGAAAAGGCAAAAGCAAGGTCATGAGCACTGACTAGAGTGTCATCATCCATCATTAAAACAGCTGAAGGGAGGAAAAAAAAAGAAAAACTTTTAATTTATCAAAAGATTAAATACACGAGCACAGTACGCAGCACAGTATTTGACAAATTAAATGTGAAATTTCTATAACCATTAAGCTGAATTACAACTCCCTGAAAGTAGATTGAGAAAACACAACTATATTTCAAAGCTAAAGCAAGGTTGCAGCTTTGTGGTAGCTGGAAGCAAACCTAAGTTTTAGATTATTTGCCAGGCTGGAACAAAACCCAGCAACTTTTGATCATTTGTAGTAGAGCTGGAGAGGTATGTGTTGGAAAACTTGGGAGTGTTTGGCAAAGCAGCTTAAAATTCTACTATCTTGTGTGAAGATACAACTAAAATAGAGTTAGATACCTTTCTTTAGCATGTGAGCCTTATAAAGGATTCTTAGAGTAAAATTTTACTCATCTCACTACTTGAAAGTTCTAAGTAAGCAATTAAATAAATTGCACAGGCAACATTCAATATGATTAACTATAGAAGGAAGACTCTTTGCCTTGAATTTTAGACAAAAGACTATCAGGAAGTGGAAAAGGAAGGATATTCTTGGAACTCCAGATGCATTAAAGCTTTTTAAATTTACAGTAGGCACAAATCCTATTACAGTAAATAAAACACTTGGGAAGTTGAAGTTTCTAATGTCTTCCTAGAAATTGTGGGTTTGGAGTAGCAAGGCATGTTAGGAAGGGGGCAGTAAATAGAATTACCTTTACTAATCATGAGTAAGGTCAGGTCTGTAATGCAACATATGGGGGTTTTTTCCACTTGAAACAAACAGGACTTATTGTTGTACACCTCCTGGAAAGAGCTTAGGAAGAATATTTAGATGAATAGCCAAAAGACTGGGGAAAATACTCTTAAAAGGGATGCATAATTTGAGATAAAAAGCCAGACAGGTAGGGAGGGAGGTTTCTCAGAAGAGCAGAACATGCTTGAGAACTCAGTCTTAAAGGAATGGATTAAATCAAGTCTTTACCAGATGACTTAAGTCCAGATTAGTGCACACACTCAACAAATACATGCATTATGAATTTCAGTTTATGCTACAAAAGGAAGAGAGGCTGAACTATCTATGTCTGCCTGACAAAGGAAATGGGGAACAGTTGCAAAAGCCCATGAAATACTTTGACATCCCTCTTCTTTTTCCTTACTCTTCACTGACAGCCTGTTGGTGGTGTGCATCTGACATCAGAACATCGGTTTCCTCTATACTACCCACATTCTAAGTGACCCAGCACATCCATGGATTTATTACATAGTATAACTCAAACCATCTCTCTTTTAGCATTCAGATTTTAAGCATGAAAATAATATGAGTAGTAGCGATATGAACTGCTGATTACCTTTTGTTTCCAGCTCAGGGAAATTCTGCAGCCTGTTTCTCATGCGATTTACACTTTGAACTTTAAAGACAACAGGGACAGGATGAGGCCCCAAGGAATTCCACATCTCCTCTGGTGTCTTCTCACCAATGTTGTTCCACACAACAATTACTTTATGTAGGTTGGGGATGGCTTGATAATGATTTAAGAGCTTTAGCAGTAAGTCAGTTCTATTATATGTCTGCATAATAAGAGTAAATGAATCCAAGGCAGACTGACTCAGGGGTTTTGGTTCCCTTCTCAAATTGGGCAATTTGTCATCTTTGATGTTGGGAAGCAAAGCTGTTAAAGCACCTGCCACAAGAAGTAAGACGATGATCACCACAGAGGTGAAGCGGAGTAGGCGGATTCCCATAACTCTTCCTGGAAGCTTACAGAAGTGAAAATACCTTCAAAACAAGTAACAAGAAAGGAAAAGTCATTAAATCCATGTTAATGAGCAGAACGCCCACAATATTAAGCAAATTTTGGTTCAAGTAAATAAATAAGGAGGATTTTAGGATTTTGGCCAATTACTGTCAAGACAGATACTTCTGGTACTCTGTTTCTATGTTTACTTGCTTTTCACATTTTTGTTAACTTTGAATTTCATTTTTTTGTGAAAATTAATCCAGAATAATTCTTCAGATTGTTCATTGTTTCTTATTTTCTCAGTACTGTGTTTTTGACTGAACATAGATATATTTCATCAAACCTATCCAGCTGAAATTAGAAAGCAAATTTGTACTGATTCAGTATTTTCAGCACTGCAGGAGCTCTACTTTTGCAGGGAAGCAAAAGGGAGAGAAGATGCTTCCTCAAGAGCTCCTCATACAGCTTCCCCTCAAGGCCCTTCACCATCTTTGTAGGTCTCCTTTGGATGCTCTCTAACACTTTATATCCTTCTTTTATTGTATTCTTACATTAATTCTTATATTCATATATAGCTGCACGGGACCACCTGGAGGTGAGGCCGCCCCAGTGCAGAGCAGAGATGGACAATCCCCTCCCTCAATCGTCTGGCCATGCTTTGCCTGATGCCCCCCAGGACAGGGTTGGCCCTCCTGGCTGCCAGGGCACTGCTGACTCATGTTCAACTTGCCAGCGACCAGGACCCCCAGGTCCCTTTCCATGGCACTGCTTTCCAGCCTCTGATTCCCCAGTCTTATATCCAGGGTTGCCCTGTCCCAGCTGCAGAATCCAGCACTTGTATTTGTTAAACTTCATACAGTTTCCTTTTCTCCTCCTTCACTTGTAAGATTAGTATGAATTGAATGCAAGATGAATGCTCTAAGCTTGCTACTAAGTAGTTACTCATCTATACATATTACTCATGTTAGCAATTTCTAGGTTTTCAGCAGGGAATTCTGATCAAATTCAGTGATCCAGGACGGCTAAACAATTACAATTTGAGAGTGTTTTTTAATCCTCCTTTTCCAAAGTGCAAATACCATGCTTGAAAACGTGAATGTAAATTATTTTAATCTAAAAAGCCTCGCGACTCACCTCATTGTTGCCAAGTAGGATCGTTTTTTTCCCCCCTTCTTTTTATAGGGCAGTTGTTTGTGATCTTTAAATCTGTTGGAAATTAAAGGGACTCTATAATTGAAGATCAACAATTATCTACATGCTACCCAGCATTCTTTTACAAATAAAAGTTCCTCTCTATTATTGACTGATATACGCATTCATGGCAATTATCCCATCCTTTTTCCTATTGCTCAGTTGAATTGTCTCTGCCTGTCAATGAACACTCCAGAAAGAAGTTATCACACCAGATGGTCAAAAAGAAAAGAACAGCATGTTTCTCTACTCGCAAAATTATCGCCTTGTACCAGTGCAATGTCTGTGTGTTCCATCCTTAAGTTCAACTACAGAGATATAAGGACTTCTCCAGAACCTCACCAGCTGTTGCTTTGTTCACCAGGCACCACTAAAATATATATTTGGCTACCACAGTCAGGCAAGTGCTCCCAATGAAGTTATTTTATTTTATGGCTCATCCCCTTCATGTTCTCCTTCCACTGAGTTAACGAGTTACATCAGGGGTTTAAGACACAGAATTTTGTTCTTCCCATCTGGTTTGGCAGCTTGGAAAATATAAGTGTAAGCACATAAAGGAAGGATGTACAAGATCCTTCCTTTTGCAGGACAGCAGAAGAAACTTGTGTCTGTTAAGGCTCTTTGATTGTGGGAGGGATTTTGTTCCTTTAAAACTAGAAAGAGTCTTTAATTTTGATTTAGGAAAAGCACTGTGAAAGCTCAGAGAACAAGAATTTGCTGAATTTGTTGAATAATTGAACCAATGTGAAATTTCATAGGAGAAATTTGTTTGAGCTATATAAACTTGCTTCTTAAAAATACAGATTTGCCAATTTGTGTGTATAACAATCAGAAAATGTCCACGTATACAGGTCTTCCCAAATCTGAGTTCCAATTTTACCACTATTTTGTGAGGAGAGGTCACTGAAACTATTTCCAGAATAATCACTTGTTTTGGTTGCCTAATTTTATAGGTTTAAACAATCACATCTGATTTCTAAAAATTATTAGCAGGTGTGACTACTCAGCATTTATGAGGTCCACTGTATCCTCATCGTATGTGCTTTTGAAAACCTTAGATCCTCTTTCCCCAGTTTGCAACCTAGTTGCAACAATACTTACCACTACTACTGTAACGATAAATTAAAATTTAAAAGCATACAATATTGTTTGCTGTTTATGAGGCTTCCTTGCTTATAACACATTCTAGTGTTTACAACGTGTAGTGACAAGCAAGGATTATATTATTATACAGTCCCTAATTAAAATAAGCGCCTATTTAGATTTTTTAGAATTAGCATCACGGCACTTTCTGATGTGCCGTGAAAGCGCAGATCGGTTTTGCCAGTTAAATTATGAAACTGCAATGCAGGACTGACCTCTTCTAAGAAACCGTACAGTACTCCCTGTACACAACACAAAATAAAAATGACGAAAATAAAACCCCGCTGTCAAAACCCAGTGTCTTAATCCTCGTTCCGAGGAAAAGATTTCTCGAGCGGGTGCCCCTCCTTTGGCGGGCAGCACCCCGTTAGCAGCACCCCGCAGCACTTCGGTGCGGCCCGGCAGCACCGCAGCATCAGCATCTCCCGCCCCGCGCCCGCGGCTTCGCTCACGTTGCGCTTCCTCCGGCCGGGCGGTGCTCCCGAGGCGGCACCGGCAGGGCAGGGCAGGGCAGGGCAGGGCGGAGGATCAGAGGTGCCGGCCCGGCCCCACCGCCCGCACAAGCCCCTCCGGTGACTCAGGGGCGGCCCCGCGGCAGCGCCGCTTCCTGCGGGGCGTCCCCGCGCTTCCTCCCGGCAGGCTCCGCGCCGCACGGCGGGTCCCCGAGCCCCGCCGGTCACACGCGGGGCGCGCCGCGCCCCCGCCCCGCGCCGAGCGCCGCCGCGACAGCTGCGCCGGGAGCGCCCGGCATCGCCAGCGGAACGCGCGCGAGCGGCAGGCACGGCGCGGGGCGGACCAGGGCTCCCGCCCCGGGCGCGCTGAGTGTCCCCAGCGGGCAGCGCGCCCTGCCCCGCGTTCTCCCCCGCAGCCCCGGCCCGGCCCCCGGCGCGCCCCCACAGCCCCGCTGCCCGGCGGCGCAGGCGCAGTGGCGGCCGGAAGCGGCGTGTGGGCCGGCCGGGCCGCGCCCCCGCCCCTCCGCCCGTCCTCCCGGCCCGGCCCCAGCGCGCCGCGGCCCCGCCGAGATGCTGCCCCTCTCCATCAAGGACGATGAATACAAGCCGCCTCGGCTCAACCTGCTCAGGAAGGTGTCCGGCTGGTTCAGGTGAGGGAGCGGCTCAGGGCGGGCCGGGTGCAGGCGGGGCTGCGGCCAAGCCCCCGCGGAGGGGTCGGGGAAGGTGGTGCCGGGGGTGCCTGGGCCGCCCGGCGGGCGGGTCCGGCCTCCTGCCGCTGTGTCGGCGGCCGGTGACCCGCGGTGTGCTCCGTCCGCAGGTCCATCCTGGCGGACAAGACCTCCCGCAACCTTTTCTCCTTCCTCTGCCTCAACCTCTCCTTCGCCTTCGTGGAGCTGCTCTACGGCATCTGGAGTAACAGGTAGCGGGGCTGGGGGCGCGGGGCGGGCCGAGCGCGGCCCCAGCGCGCAGGAAGCGGCGCCTCCCGTCCGGCCAGTGCCACGTCTCCTCCCGGCGGGGCCGGGCCGGGCCTCCTGCCCGCCGTGCGGAGGGGCCGCTCGGCACAGCCTCGGGGCTGCTGGAGCGCTCTCCCGGCCGGGATCGCTCCCGTGGGCAGCGACCGGCTCGGCCGCCCCTCCGCCGGGGCCCGGCGGCGCGGGGGCGGCGCGACTCGGCGCCTTCGGGAGGAATCCTCTTTGGAACTGCTGTTGTACTCGGCTGTGGGCTGAGGAGGAAGCCTGGCCTTGGCCCGAGTTACAGGACTAGAGGGTTGTAACCGTTTCGTGTTGCCGCTTGCCACAGACATCCTCTGTTTGGGAGGAATTTGTAGGTTGATTCCTGGGTTCCTTCCTCTTTCCGAGGAAAAAAAAGGAATTAGCACATCCAGGTATAATTAAGTGGTACTTTACACAGCACGTAAATTCACAAAGGTGGGGAAAAAAAGCAGAGACTTGACTAAATTGCTGTTGAAAAATCTGCAGTGAAATACAAGCAAAAGTGCAAAGTAACTTCTGTACTGACCTATGGTATATGGGTAGACAGTGGTGCTAGTGTCAATCATGCTTCATTCGTGATAGAGAAGTTGTTTTATGGTGGTATTTCACTCTCTTTTGTCTATAGTTCAGTTCAGAGTGATCTGGCTTGGAAATGTCTATTAAGCCCAGCAGTGTCCTTCCACATGGGAGTTAAAGTAGTCCTTGCCAAAAGCTGTAGTATGGACACAAATTACTAAGACTCTTTTCTTTTTAAGAGTCTTGAGTGAATGCAGCAATGTGGATTTGGAAACAGTTGCATCCTAACACCATGTTTTTCTGAATCTCTCAAACTACACTATAAAATCCTTAACTTTGATTACAGTAATTAATCAAAGCTACAGTGTATCACTAGCAAGCACACAATGTTATCTTGGGTACAGAATATCTTAGTAGCACATAGACTATGTGTTTGGTTTTGGCTTTGATGTTGATTCACTTTGCAGTTGTGTGAGCGCTATTATGTGCATAGTCTGTCTGAGTAGGGATGTTTTTTTCCTAATAACTCAGAAGATGTAAATATTTTTCTCTGTAGTTTGTGTATAAAGAGGTTTATGTTCATGTGAGTTTGTTCTGTCTTTTAAGCATAATTTTTTTCGTAGTGGGACCTAAAAAAGTCCTTTATATGAGGTAACTAGTAGTGACACTTGGCAGTTTGTCACTGTGGAATTTGGCAATTGCAATTGAGAAGACTTACTTTTTTTTTTCATAATTGAGATTAAGAATTGTGATTTGCATTAGTTTTGTTTATATTTCAAGTCACTCATTTTGGGTATCTCTAAGCCTAGATTTTGGGCTAGAACAAAACTGTCTTAGCAAGCACCTCTTTAGTAGAGAGTGGTGGCAGAGATTATGATGAGGAATGCCTTCAGTCAAAGCAGGCAGTTCATGCTGTGGAAGAACAAGCACATAACAAGCAAACAAGGAGCCATATAGGGAAAATTATTTCTTCATTTTGCAGAGCACAGCTCCGTCGTTCCCCACATGAGAGATTACCTTTTGTTTGTCAAGCAGGTTGCTTCCTGAACTCATATAGCTGGTTTGTCATTTATATGATCATCCTAGAAATAATTTGGAATGCTGACAATCTTGAAGCACAGAAAACAGAGCTGGATATGGTATTTTGCTAGCTGAGAGCTTGTTTAAAGTTGAAATCTGCTACTTGGGCTGTTCATTTTTAAAATCCTGTTACATGCACACTTGTGTAATTTGGTATTAAACTTGTGTTATTAAATGAGCTATGGAAGTGTCCTCATTTAGATGCTGTAGTTTATACTCTGGATGATGTGCTCCATTTGTAAACAAAGTTCTTCCATACGTTGCTAATGGTTGACTGAATCACTTGTTTACTTTAGTAATCACTTCGCACACATTTTTTTAAAAAGTCTTGTTAATTTATAGGTCACTTAAAAAAAGCCTCAGATGAAATGAGATTGGCCTCTTACCAGGCTTCCTGCCACTTGTGCAGCTAAATCACTTACAGCTGTACCCATGATCCAGAGCATGGTTATACCATGTGGTGAACTGTGCTGCAGACACAGGCTATGCTGTTCCCTGTTGATAAATCCCCATGCCTCTGGTCACCTGGAGTTGTGAGCTTAGGTCTTGAAAGCAGCACGGCTGTGCTGGTGTTGCACCTACTGTGAGTCTTGCCTTGCTGAGATTAGCAGGTGTGAGCACAGTGCCATGGTAACTTGCTGTATGATTTCTGGTTCTAGAGCTAGTATGGGATTTTGTTTCAGTAACAGCCTTTATATACTTCTCTTTCCCAGGAGACTCTATTGGAAAAAAAAAAAAAACAAAACCAAAAAGAGGCCTTGGAAACCACTAGCTATCTCTGTTTAGCCATGCTTATTCCTCCCATTTCATAGTCATTACAACTTAGAGTTACTGTCACCCTATTTACCTTCTACCTGAATGTTTGGTGTGTTTTATGGGTTTTTCCCCCCCACTGAATCTTCCTTATCGAGGAACCAAATCTAAAGCGATGAGTTTCCCTAGAGATGTCACCTGGTTTGGGGCAGGGGGAAGCTGTCACCAACACCCTTCAAGAATTCCATAGCAAATTCCATTTTGCTACTTCATAGGCATCCAGCTAAAACATTTGGTTTTAACTTTTAAAGTTTGTTCAGAACAGCTTTATCTGTTTCCTGCTTTGGTGGCTATAGCACCTAAGGACAATTCTTCATGCCATCATCTTTCTGCCTTAAGTGTTACAGTTGTGTGTATATATAACTCTGTATGTGTCCCTAAAGTATATATGTAAATATATAGATTGAGGCACTTGTTCTCTCTCCTCTCTTCCAAACCCGCTTCTTCCACAGTTGAGTGTTTCATCTGAAACACTTCAGATTAATTTTGTAATTGTTTTCAGTCAGATTCAGATGGTTTAGTTTTTTTAATGTGAGGTAGTTGGAACTCTGGCTAATGAAACTTTTTGTTTGACTTCAGTGTGAAAATGTGGCTGTCTTCTAGAACTTGTTACTACCAGTAAACACTTCTTGTTCTCTAGTTTCCTAAAGCTGAGTTGTGTACCTAATTGTTCTTAGACAACCAAAGGATTGGGAAAATGGAACTTTTGGGATGATTGCAGTAAGAATGTTCATCAGTACCTCTGTATCAAATGTCTTTCCAAATATGAAGCAGATTATGTGTTGCACATACTTCCTTGCAGACTTACAGAACCCGTTTATGAGTAATTTAGTTAACTTTGGCAGCTGTTGTGTGTAGTGTTAAAGCCAGTTTACCTATAGCTTACAAACTGATATGAGTTCTACTGACCGAAAAACTCATGGACTAATTTAGCTTGCTTTGAACTTTTTAGCATGCTGTTTTACCCTACACTTTAACTGTGTTTGTCAGTCAAGATTGTAGTTGTGCATTGGTCTTTGAAATAAATCCTTTAAGATATGATCTCTCAGCTTCTGCTTCATTCAGCTTCTAGATCTAAGAGGAGTGTGGATCTTCTAGTCAATGCCTTGCAGCTGCTAAGGCAAAGATTTAAGGTTGAATTATGTTAGCAAGAGGTGTGCCTGTGGGTAGATCTACTCCAGAGGTTTTGGTTTGTGTCGAGGGAACCCACCTTTCACTAGCACCAAAATCATATGCTAGGAGGATTTTTTTTGCCAAGCGCTCTTCCAAAGTGCCTTTCCTAAGCTGACAAAATCAATGTTGGCGTTATATTTGTGTTGGTGATGAACTGTGGATTTCTCTGTGCTAGCAAAACCATGCCTGAAGCTTAGAAACACAGTGTATTCTGCTAGTGTGTAAAAGATAATTGGCTGTAGATTTTTTTTCATGTTCAACATGTGGAACATAACATTTTTTTCTTGTTCTCTTTCAGTTTAGGTCTAATATCAGATTCTTTCCATATGTTTTTTGACTGTACTGCTCTATTGGCTGGATTAGCAGCTTCAGTTATTTCAAAATGGAGGTCAAATGATGCTTTCTCATATGGGTAAGAAACTTCAGGCTGTTACCTTGATGTACTGTAATAACTGTTTAGGCAGTCATTTTTCACTCTATAAACAAAACCTCTTTTTGCAGAACATGGAAAAGCTATGTTGAAAGTGTGGGGGTTTTTAAGGTGAGTTATGTAAACCTTTAAGTTAATATCGCCCTAGAAATAGTAAAAATATGAAGGCATTGCTTTTGGGGAGAAGTTTTATCCCTTCCAAGATCTCTGTGATCATACTAATGGAAACAAGTTATACAGGAGAAAGGTGCCCTGCCCTGTCGTGTATTAATGGCACCAGTGAAGAGCGAGAGCTGCATCCTGGGTTTGTCCTCGGAGTGCATGAGGAGTGTTACAGGGGCTTTGGCTGCTGCTGTCCCATGCCTTCTTTGGAACAGAAAGTTACAGCTGAAAGGAGCTAAGTCACAGAGATGCTGCACTGAGATTATAAGCTATGATTCTTGGAATCAGTAGGATTTGACATCTGCCATTTGTGGCTGCCATTAATCCGGATCCTCAAGGCTGAGGTGTCATCCCATCCCGCCCTTGGTGGATATACTTGCTGCAGCTGGTTCTGTTTGAGGGTCACTTGGTTTCACTGAACATTGCAGTTCTGCCCTATAAAACAATACTGGTGGTACGATATTATTAATTGGTAATACTGATTAACAGCAAATGAGGTGTAACATGGGCTGCTGCACTCCCCATAACATTACTGACCCGAGTGTCATCATTTAGCTTCAGCTGTCTTGCTTAAGTGTGAATTCTGTAGTTTGAAACTTAAAGCACAGTTTAATTAAGGTGGAAACTCCAGTGTGCCCAAAAATCAGTTTATGAAGAATCGTACCATGAACTCAATTGCAATGAAAGCAGGTTCTGTATTAATTACTGCTCTTCATTTAAACAGCTGGTGTTCCATTTATTAGAGAACAGCCACAATTTATTGTTTGATGTTTGCTACATGGAAATTACACGTTATTCTAACCTGGCAGTTTTTTATTGTCAAAATTTGATGTTTGAAATAATTAATTTCTACTTAAAACTTTCACTGGTAATCCCCCTTATAGATGGGAAGCAAATTAATGTATGTCAGTTTGATATTATACGAAACTTTACGTCAGAAGACTTCGACTACATCTTGCATGCTTATCTTAGTTTGTGGCTTCCCCAAATATATCTTTATACCACAACTTCCAGTAGAGATGATCTTAAATGGAAAGATTTTGACATATTGAAAGATTTTTTTTCATGTAGAGCAGGTAATAGCTGATGTGGATCAGGTAGTGTTTGTCAAAATACAACTTAATCCATTTCATGCACTTAGTTTATATGCTGCATCTTCCATTTAGCAAATTCCTCTGTAATACAACTGTTTGAGAACTAGAAGATTGCACTCCAATCTTTTAAGTTCCACTTCTAAATTTCAGCATTTAAATGAATGTGGTAATATCTGCTATTGCTTTTTCTGTTTCTTGCAGGTATGTTCGAGCAGAAGTACTTGCTGGTTTTGTAAATGGTTTATTCCTCATCTTTACAGCGTTCTTCATTTTTTCTGAAGGCGTTGAGGTATGTTATGAAGTAAATTACGCTGACAATTGTCACATTTCTGTTATTAATAGGGGTGAAATTATTGAGTTAAATAAATTGATTAGGTTCATAATTTATTAAAAATCGGTGATTTGAACAGAGAATAGGGCCATCTGAAATTGCTGTTTTGTGACACAGAAACCCAGCCTTTTCAGTATATCTGTACTGGCTTCTTAAATGGTATATTTTGTTTACGTGTGAAGATTCTGTGAGATGTAGTCTGTCCTTTTTTTCAGCCAGTTAAATGTGTCCTAGAAAGATCTTCACTTTTCATTGTTGAAGGACAAATGAGGCCAAGAAGGAAAGGCCCAAAGTAGCCACTCAGAGGGGTTAGTCATACGTCACGTTCTGTGAAGAAGTTGGACTAACTTGTTAAAGATAGAGCACTATCCTCCAAATCCTGAAGTCTGATATAAATGGCAAGTAGTGATAACTTAGAGATCTACAAGGGTTTTTTTCTCAATTTTTTTTTTACATGATGATTCAGGTGATAATTTCAAGATTGAAATTTAGACATTAAGGGCAACATCCAGGATTAAGAGTAAAACTGATAACTATTTCAGATCAGCTTGCATTAATGCTTCTACTTTTTAATGGGAGATAGACTATACATTTGTTTAGACTTCTACTTCATAAGACGTTCTAGTGAATTTTTCTTTTTTTAATAAAGAACTGGGAAGAGCTTTCAGGAACAGATCTTTTGCATTGATAAGCCTATCAATACCTTAGAATTGGTACAAGCTGGGCTGAAATTGCCTGTAAGCTTGGAAAAACTTCAAATCTAGAAACAGGAAAAAAACTTATTAGAAAAATTAAAAGCTGACTGGTCAAGGGTATTTTGAAACGTAATTCTCTTCTGGTCTTAGCCCCTATGGGAAGTATTCCCTTTCCTTGTGATGGTGACTTCTTTTCTTGTTGTTGCTTTAAAGTTTTACATCTGCTGGAAGTTTCATTGTCTTGCTATTGCCTATACCTTTCATTTTCGTGGAGAGATGGTGAATGTTTATCTCCTCTGTCAACAGTAATTTACGCTTGTCAACACTTGAGATGCAAATTGTATTAGGTCTATAATGTCTCATTGACAAAAAAATTCCAAACAAAGTAGGTAAAAAAGAATTTAAAAACCAAAAATCAATATAGATTTTAGAAGTTCTAAAAAATGTCACAGTTTGTTCTCAGTCTTCATTTCATTTCCCTCATTGCCTCACTCTTCTCAGAAGAAAGGAAGAAATAGTGGAAGTTGTTTAGGTGACTTGGGCAATCCACATATGACAACAGACTTGAATGTTTTCATGTGGTGTTGAGTCACATCCCACAGCAAAATGAAATCTTATGATAACAGTTAGCTCGACTATCAGAATATTCTACTGTACTGTCAGAGCTTTAATAATAAAATTTCAGCTTCAGACAATAAGAATTAGTCTATCATACCGAAAACTGGTAGTCCTGAGTAATTTTTAATTATGTCTGTACATATGTTTGTATGAGAATGCTCCTGTATCTAAGTAGTTTTTTCAGCATCTTTTAATAATGTAAAACTCTACATTTGTGCTTTGTTTTGTTTTTGTTTTTTTGTTTAGAGAGCACTTGAGCCTCCTGATGTACATCATGAGAGACTTCTTCCTGTTTCTATACTAGGATTCATTGTAAATCTTATAGGAATATTTGTTTTTCAGCATGGAGGTCACGGGCATTCACACGGAGCTGGTAGGATGTCTGTAACTTCCAGTACTGTTTCCTTTCTTGGCACCCTGTGTTCCAGGACTTTATAATCCTCCAATGAGAACCCCAGTATTAAATTTTAATGTCTTTTTAGCAGCAATCCTAGCCAAACGTATATTTGACTTCTGACTTCTGTGTTTTGTCACTAGCCCTAGTCACCGTTGTACTTCTCATGTTAATATCCATTAACTGGAACACTTAGAACTCTAGAATCTGCTTTCTGGAACAGGCACTGTGCTGAACAGGCACTCTTCTGCACCTTGTTGAAAGAGATTTGCAGAGTGTCTTTTGGAAAAAATTAAGCTGGACTTAAGCAAGGTTGTGGCTGAAAAATTTAGAAGACATTGTCTGAACCAAATTTTAAGCATGGGATGATTCAGCTTCAGGTGCTTCTCAACTCAGGTGTCTTTGAATTTAAATGCAGAATTTATTTGCCTAAATATATGTGGTGAACACTTGGGTTTTTTTCTGCAAAGCCTATTGGTACCTCATTCAGCTTAACATATAAACTTACATAGTCTAGTGGAAGAAAATAGTCTTTTGTCTTTAAGCAGCAATCTAAGCCTGAATTTTGAATGTGTGAACAATAGCCTATTTCTGGTTTCTTAAAACAGCTGTTTTTAATGTGATTGTATCTAATTATGTGAACATTTTTCAAATTGTACTAAAAGTGTAGCACAGCTTCTCAGAAGTGGGAATGCATAAAAGCACTTGACTTCTCAAATCAGTTATATATTTTAGTGTGTCTGTTTATGTATATATAATTTATATACATATGTATAATATAGCTGCACAGCAGAGCTGTAGATGACAAACAGTTTTGTTTAGTTTCCTAAGTTTTTTAAAGCTGTACCTTAAGATGACCTAAAAGGCAAATAGGTTTTGAGTGGCTTAGAAACAAATGTAAGCATACTTTAATTCATTATTTAAGTTCATACTCTGATGGTGGTATTTGTTTACAGGGCATGAGCACAGTCATTCTCTGTTTAATGGTGGTCTCGGCCATGGGCACAGCCATGGAGGTCATGGGCACAGCCATGAACAGAAACATGCCCATGGACACAGTCATGGTCACGGCCATGGGCACTCTCATGGTCAGGATTATTGTCATGGTGAGTACTTAGTTAATGTACTAGACCATCTTGACTCAATCTAAATGTGCTACTAATGATTTACTGGAGAAAAAAAAAGAGAAGGTGCTGGCAGCTTGTTGTGATCGTACATGGAAGTAGTTTCATTAAATGTCCAGTATGCTCTGCCGCTGCCATGTGTTGTGGCTCATTTTGTGTGTCACTTGCAGTAAGTTCAGTGTTAGTTTTTAAAGGCTGTGATTTACCTGTGGTTTTTGAATGTTCACCTTAATGTTATGTGTTGGCAGAGGGTGGAACAGCTGGATGCGATGGCAATATAATGAAATTATCAAGTGCTCAGCTTCAAATTTCTCATTTAAATCAATAGGCAAAGTTAAGCTGCTTTGCTAGTGTTCTCCATTTGAATAATCTTACAGCTCAAGATATTAGAAAATATGAACACACAAACTTTGAGTACTTATGGATTGTTAGTTGTACTTGGTTTGTGATTTCAAATAAGATTTTCCCTATCTTGTGTAGTTGTAATCTGTTTTAAAAAGGTGGTTGTGAAAAAGGTGCTTGTTACCTTAGCTATGTTTAAATCTTTTCTATAAAGGCAAACAATCTGAGATGTTCATGCAAAATATGATCAGTAGCCTTCACTATGGGAGAAGAGGCAACCTATTGAAACAGTGCAGATGAAAGCCTTGTGGTGTTGCAGGGTTGTCAGTCCTTCCTGCCTAAGCCATAAACTAGGATCTGATGTGACTAAAAATGTGCACATTCAGAGCAGGGAATAGTGTTGCAACTTGCAGACAGGAGGTGACAGTGTAAAAATACTTACTTGTCTCTTCCTTGCTATTCTTAGCGGAAAAGTGGTGCTTGTTTTCCAGGAGTTCTCCTGGAATTTGGTTGGAAAGTAGGAGCTCCCCACTTCTGCTTCTTCCTTGCTTTCCCCACACTGCCCACCCCAGTGGAACAGTGAATGTAGCTGTGTTGTGCAATTTGATATTCAAATCAACTTTTGTGTAATATATTGTGTATCCTCACTAGAAGTCATTTGCTATCCTTTAACAAGTTTTTCTTAACATATCTTTCTAGTGTGTTCCACAGAGGCATTAATCTGCTTGGATGAGAGGATTTTTTGCTTAGTTCTACCTTCTCCAAGTCTTATCCTTGTTGTTGTGCAATTAGAAATTTCCAAAAGGAAGACCATAACAGAATGTACCACTAGAGAGAGCCTTTGTCTAGGTTAATGTATCAATAATTGTCTTCACAGATGACCACTCTCTTGAAGCAGTGGCTGGATCCAGCAAACAGATTTTACAAGGTATGATGATAATAAGTATAATAGTTTATTGGTTTTATCGAGGCCTGCCTGTCATTCATTTGTTTTAGAGGGTTCCTCTGGATAAATGCCACATTTTTCATAGAGGAGCTATTCTATGAAATCCCATTCACCCTGTAAACAGAGCAGTGCTGTACCCTGTGCATGTGTAATTCACTGAAGTGTAAATGTAATGCAGTGTCAACACAGTTTAAAAGAGAGATCCCAAAATCTGGAATTCAGCTTCTGTTACTGGTGCTGAAAAATCAAATAATGAAAAACTAGGAAAGAGTGGTTAAAAGCAGAAACTTAAGGACCCTAATTGCAATGTATGTTCTGGAAAATGAAGAACAGTATGATTAAGATAGAATGTATTTGAAAAATGCAGATAGATATAATTGTTAAAGAGTATCTAAGCTTAAAACTTATTTTTCGTCAAGCTGTTAGAGTTGGTTTAAAGAAGGTGGTAATTTGTGATGCAAAGACAATCACTTACCATACAATCATTCACACAGACAATCACCAGCAGATCAATGTCCGGGGAAGTCTGTGAGCAGCTATTTTGAAAAGATAGCACCTAAGTTTTATTGCTGAGCATGGTGTGAGATGGTATGGAGTATCCCCCTGGTCTGTTTGGGTCACCTGTCCTGGCTATGTGCCCTCCCAGCATCTTGTGCCCATCAGCCTACTTGCTCTGGGGGCAGTGAGAAATGAAAGGCCTTGATGCTGTCTAAACCACAGCATCATGCAGGCTGCTGTGGAGAAAACCTGGCTCTGTCCCAGCCAGACACAGTACAAATGTAGGCTTGGAAAAATCACTTAAGAGCTGATTTGTAGTTGGGTGTTGTTTTTACAAGAGGCTGGAGACTTGTATTCAAAAAGCTGTTTCTGAGTGACTTCCCATCATCGCCAGCAGAGAGCTCCAAAGGCTAAATTTTGGCAAGCTCCAAAGTACATCTTTGTATTTTAAGGCAGTGTTGTTCTTCAAAAGAAGAGTGAAGTTTTTCATGTCTGCAGCAGTGTTTAATTCTCAAAACTATTTGTCTTGGATTTCTTTGCCAAATAACTTCTGGAAGATGTCGTCAGTGAAACGGTAGCATGTTTCAAAGCTTTGCAGAGCTGTTTCTGTTAATAGTCTGTCCATCTTACTGTCTGTAGGCACCAGGGAACGTGAGTTTCTTTACTATAATGTGAATGAAAAAAATCTAGCTGCATCTGTTAATCACTGTTTAAGTTGATAGCCATGCTATGAAATACCCCTTACTGCTAACTGAAGAAAAGAATGTAAATTCTGCAAGTGGTCTATAGTCTAAAAATATGTTAAAATCTTGTGATCACTTTGTGTGCTTGACCCAAAATTGACCACAAATTAAACAGGTATAAATCATGTTATCTAGTTCTTGCAACTCTTCTCTGTAAAATGTCTTTGAAATACACTCTTTGAAATACATGTCTTTGAAAATGCCAAGTTGTAATGATATCAATTGATCTTTTACAGGTGTATTTCTACACATTGTGGCAGACACGCTCGGAAGTATTGGTGTGATCATATCTGCTATATTGATGCAGAACTATGGTCTAATGATAGCAGATCCTATTTGTTCAATGCTGATAGCACTACTTATAGGTGTAAGGTAAGTGTTGCTATCTCTGATATTTGGTAGTACTTCTGATGCTAGTTACAGCAGAAATTATAGCTCAGAAGAAAAGGTTTGTCTGTTATATTGATGACTTACAATGTTTGCTTTTCTTCCGAGAGGGGTATGTTATCTCTCTTCTGTACAGCTGTTTTGATGAGCTCTTGTATGAGCTATTTTCTTTCCCTTTTCTACAGCCACAACTTTTGCTCTTAGATCTGCATATTTTGGCCATTTGCATAATACTACAAAAACGTCTTTCAGGTTCAAACTGTAGAAAGCTTCCTCTCTGTATTTAGTACGTGCTTATATAAACCAATGTACTCTAGTAAATGGAGCAGAATGGCTTCAGGGCAGCAGAGTTGAGCCTGCTGGCACAGAATGTGCCCTTGTCCTTGACAAATCAAGGCTGGTAGGTTTTAAATTTTTTTTCTTTCTCTGGTGAAAACTGTCTTTTCCTTTGTTTTTGTACTCTGAGACATCCTTATTCCTTTTAAGACCTGATGGAAATGCTTCAAGTAGCTCTAGACTTTTCCAGTTGGTGCTTACCAAGATCACTGTAAATGTGAAGCTATTTGGATTAGACTGGACAAGCAAATATTTCATTGAGTGACGCTGTTATTGAGGTTTTCTGGCAGTAGTTTCAATGGTGGCGCAGGGCAGTGTGCCTCAACTCCAGTTACAACCTAATAACTGAACACCTTTGTCTCTTCAGCATTGTGAATGTCATCTGAACTGCAGCTACTTATACCATGTATGGCATGTTTACAGCATATGCATGGCAGCATTCACAGGATTATTGATGTGAATCTCCCCATTTATCAAAGTAGGGCAGCGTGCTTCAGACACAACGCCCACAGAAATCTCTCTGCTAGAGATCACTATTATCATTTTAATATACACTCTTAATATTTTAACTTAAACATCTTGTAATTTCATAAAGGACAAATTATTACAAGCTACTTCTATTACTGAAATCTCAAAATATGGGAAAGGAAATGTGCAGGTTACCAAGAGGGAAGAAACTATTGCTGAGGTAAAGGTAGTAGCTGAGTAAAACACAGGTTTCCATACACTTAGATTAGTGTACATAGATTAAATAATTGTCTGCTGTTTCAAGGAATATCTGTCCATTTTTTCTGTGTCCCTTTTACTAGTTAAACCAACTTTGATAAGGTGAAGTGGGGTGAGAGTGTGTGTGTGCACCACAACAAGTGGACCTCACACATGTGTGTTTAAAAATCAGGATCTGTTCCATAATCAGGATCTTTGTGACTCTAATAAAGCAAGCACAGTTTTGAGTCAGAGATGCAAAAGCCAGTCTGATAAGGTTGTCCAAAAGTTTTAATGGCGTTTAGGGACTTCACCCTAGTTGGAACTGTATCCTCCCAAGTTATTGCTTAATGGTCTGATTTTCACCTAGAGTCTGCAGGGCATGAGTAGGGGGTAGGTTTGATCCTGGGCTCTTTTTTTCCCTGGTGTTTTGTTTGTTTGTTTGTTTGTTTTTTGTGGTTGTTGTTAGTTTTTGGGGAGTTTGTGTTGTTTTTTTTTTCTTTTAATCTGTATTCTTTCTATGATACTTATATATTGAAAGAAGGAATAAAGCCAGAACACAAATCCTTATTCCGTTTTGTGGAACTTTTTGAGAAAGCAGTTGCAGGAGAGTGCAGAGGGAAGTCATTGCTCTTAATCCAGTGTTGTGATTCAAAGAAACCTCTGCCAATCTGAAAAGCACTTTTATTACGGCCGGGGAACGCGAAAGGGGCAGGTGTTCTCCCCAGTGCACTCCACTGAGCCAAGAAATACCATAGCTTTTTATACAGTTTGAAAGTAGCAGGTTTAAAATTATCTTTACACACACTCTTTTGCAGTCTGCCTTATCTAAATAGACATTTAGTTTTACCTCCTATTCTTACCATTATAGAGTAGTTACCTAAAGTTTTATCATTTCAAGCAGTTTCAGGTTCCCCACCCCTCTCTACGTGCTAAAAAACCTTCCCTATTCTCTAAGCTATTTTATCTCAATTGCCCACAGTTTGGGCAGAAACCTTTAAGTAGTTTTACATTTTGCAAAGTCACACTTACATCGCTAAATAGCTAAATTTTATTTCATTTTCTATTTCAGTTGCTTGTGTCTATGTGAGATAACTGTTCATTCATTCTTTTACTGAGTGTTTGCTTTGCTTCAAGGTTGGGGCAGTTCTCTCAGATTTACTTGAGTCTTGCCTGCTTCTGTTAGTGGGTGTTTTCTGTTCAGGTTTCTAAAATTATGGTCACACTTGCCAAAAGAAATCACACAAATACCTGTATAAGGTGACTAAAAAGCTTACTGCTGCAGTATAAAGCTGTCCAGACTCTACTTTGTAACCTGCTTTGTCTTGTGCAGAGGCAGAAGGGTTGAGCAACGCTTCCTCAGAGAAGTCAAGCAGTGCTTTTAAATCAAATGATTGAACCTTGCTGTAGACAACATCTCTAATTAGTGCAAATTGTCAGCTGCTGACACGGTGTCTCTGTGTTGCTCCTGTGATCCTTCACTAAGGCTGCTCTAGGGTGACATATTCTCTGCCTAACACCTCCTGAGTTAGCACAGAACATTCTGACTGCATAGTGAAAATCTGCTGTGGGATTTGAGTTTGCCTGGATGCAACCACTAGTATCTAATGAACCCTTCTTTAATTGCTTTTGGTACTATCTCATGCAAGTGTCCATTTAATTATAAATAGGACAAGCTTAAAATAGACAAGTCTGTCTTACTAACATTTTTAAGGTTGCTTTTTTTAACAAAAGCTTGGCTATTTCATACTTGTTCAGGTTGACACTTGAAGTTTTTTCCAAGGTGTTGTCCTCATAATTGTATGTGCCTGAATCAATATACAATTTCTCAAGTCTCTAAACTGCTTTTAATATTTAAAACTAAATATTCATTTAGGTTTTAGCCTTAGCATTCTAAGCCTTATTCAGAATGTTGAAGCAATTTTAGTATTTCAGTCAGCTATGTGAAATTAGACACCACACAAAAGCCACAACACTAGTATAAATCAAGTTTGTCTGAAACCACTATTAGACCCACATGTTTCTAGAAAGGCACAGTAGACTAAATCTCACACTAGATTGCATAGGGTATGCAGACTACATATTAAGTGGTCAAAGAAATGAGGCAATTTACATTTAGTGAAGTTGTTTCCATGGGTTACGTAATTTTTTTGCATAAAATCTAAAGCTTCTTGAACATGATATAATATGAAAGAGCTTTGGGGGAGGGTGTGCCTGTACTGTTTGGGATATATGCCTTTAATGTTTGAGGCAAAACAATATGAAAAAATTACTTTTGTAAATGAAGTGCTGCATTCTCTAAGATTCAGAAGCAATGTTTTATAGGAAAACTCCTCCAAACTAGCATGTTTGTCATTGGTATTGTTTTAAGCCATTTTTGCTAAATGTCGTGCACTGCTTTTATTTACAGGGTAATAGTACCTGCCAACCTTGCTTGAGAGTAAAGGTACTATGTTGTTATGAGAACAAGCAATTCAAAATCAGTAAAGTAAATTTTAAACCTGTCATCCTTGTCTTGAGCAAAGCTTGCAGTCTGATTAAAATTGCCATTGCCTAGTAGAAAAATTTTATTAAAGTTCTCAAATAGGCCGACAGCCTTGGCACTGCAGATATGGATGGTGGTCGGGGAAAAACAAAGAATTTGGAAATCTGGCTGTAGATTTTCAGCTATGGTGTTTGAAGAACCATAGCTGGTCTTGATCCTTAGCAATGTTTGTTTACCTTCCACAAAATCTATCACAAATATCCTCTCTTTTCTGTAGTGCTGAGAGCACTGAATGAATTTCCTGCTGCGCTCTGAGTGCAATGACTGTGAAAAGGGTTCTTTACCCAGTGTTGTTTTCAGCCCTGCAGTCTGAGGTTATAACAATACCAGGGTCTTGCTAGCTATGCCTACAAAAACAGTGGCATAAACAGGATGGGACTGGAATGGATATGAATATTATCTGAATGTGATGCAGGTTAATTAAGAGTTTGATGCTTTCACTCTTCATTTTTAATCAAGCCTTGTGTCACTGGCAGGCTGGATTTATCAGATTCATATAAATAGCTTTTATCTGTTTGAACACCTTTCACTTCTTCTGTAACTGTTATGTGCAACTGTGATGTGCTGTAACATTAGCTGCTTTTGCAGTTCTAGCTTTTTCAGAGGATATGTTTTTATCCCAAGTCTAGCTGTGGGTTAGCACCTCTTTCAAATTCCATTGTCTTGTAAAAGAGTGTGGTATTTTAGACTTAAGGCTTGGTAATCAAGAGACCAATGGAAAATTGAGTCTGCTTTAGCAGCAAAGTTTAAAGACTCCTTGTTCGTGACGAAGTTTTCCACTTGATGAGCATTCAGCATTATTTATTTTCCTCGATGATCTTATCATTTAAAACAAACAAGAGGGGAAGTACCAGTGCAATAGTTGCTGCAGAGACAGCCATGTATTTTTTTCACTAATGATTAATCCAAAAAAAAAAGGAAAGCTTTGTCAAATTCTCAACCTGCTTGGTTTTGTCATCTTTCGTAATGTTTTCTTCAGTCACATGAGATGGAACTGATATTTCTAGTGCCTCCTTGTGATTAAATATTACTGTGTTTAGTTAATGTTTGAGAAAAGAACATAGTGTGTGGAGTTTTGGTTTTTAAATTAAAGGTTTTGTACTTAAGTAGTGTGCCTGAAACAATGGAAAACATCAGACATCATCAAACTGGATTCTGTTGTTTGTAGTGTTAGTTTGGCTTACAGTAAGACTGCCTTGTGAGATGGTATCCCGTTGGATGCAGAGGGGTATCCATGGCCGCCTGTGCTCTTAACAGCATTTGTGAGGGCCTGTCACATCCCTGCAGCTGTCCTTTGGCCTTTTCAGCTTTTCAAAAGATGACATTTGTATCTGAACACTAAGACAGAGGAGGAGGGTGTGACCCAGGATATGCTTCAACTTCACCAACAGTATCAAGCCACATCCTGATTTACTTCTATTCTTTGGACTTTTAAGATGATTTTGTTTCATAGCCTGTCTCTCCAAATGTACTGACAGTTAATTTCCCTTCCATCAGACAGCGTACATCAGTTTTACCAAATAATGTAAATAAGTTGTGCAAAGTAGACATATTTTGTTAGATTTCTTTCCTAGCTTTTTTCACTCATAGTGGTATGTTTCAAAAAAAAGGCAGGCTATTATATTCTCCATTCCTTTAGTTGTTTCCCTGGGGAAAAATATGCAGCCTGTATGTGTGTGGTTTTTGAAGCCTTTGGGTGCATATGTTACAGGGACCTTGTTAAATTTATGGAGATGGAGGCAGTGTTCAAAATTCCTGCATTCAGTTTGGATCCTGAAGTTGTGTATTGGTCTTTCAAGGTTTTTATTAAGAAGTAAACCTGCATTTTAAATAGTGAGTTAAACTGAAATCAATTCATCAGTGGAGTGTTTTGGCAGCTCCAGCTCCCCTTGATGTAATGCTTGTGACATGGACATTATTTAGTGAGATGGGTCCATTAATAAGAGAACCTTTTTTTCCCTAAACTTCTGTAATCCACTCTAGAATGTGACACTCCAATTAAGCTTCCTTTAGACAGATTGACAGTTATTGCACTGCTAAATGTTTGTCTTGGTGACAGGTCCAGTTTAGGCAACTCCTGCGTGTACCTAATTGCTTCTTCCTATTTCTGAACTGATGCCTTGGTAGCAGCACAACTGTGTGAGGCCATGTGATGGAGTGCACTAGGCAGTGACTTTGGCTGGAACCACCACTGTGCCTGCAAGAAGACTTAATTTTAGGGTGATGGTTTTTCCAGAGGTTCATTAGACAGGAGTCACATGCCCTCTAAGTCCCTCCCGCCCCTGGCTAAGGTTTAGCCAAGGGGTGAGCTGAGCAGTCAGTCAGCCAGCACTGCTTCCATGGACTAATGGAACCACCTGTTTAAAACTGGTTAGGTCACATTGTCCACCATCTGCAAATACACAGCTGGTCTGTGCCATGCATTCCACATCACTTCGTGAGATTTTAAACAAAGTTTCTGTGGTTTTCTCTAAGAACTAGCCTGGTTAATCTCTTACAAATGTTTTGGGTGTGCTTGCAATCCTATTACTCTGTGTACTGCAGCTGTGATGCCAGTGCTGAACTCTGAAATTCAGCTTACCATTTCTGAAATATATAGTCACGTTTGGTCCAAAGTGTTCGGTGACTTGTATGCTCTTGAAATTAAATTGCTATTTAAGCTTTGGTGTTGGGTTATAGATATTTGTTATCCTCTTGAAAATATTAGAATGCTGTACTGAACCAGGCATGGTGCACTGTTCCTAAACAAAAAAGGTACCATGCTGAATACTTAATAAGAGTATAACTTTTTAGTGGTAGCTTCAGGGTATGGGCTTACTGGTCTCTTGGTTTTATTAAAAAAAAAAAAGTAATAACAATAAAAAAGGGTATTAAATGTCTACTTAGTTATCTGATTAAACAAGGCCAAGAGGGAACCTCTAATTGCTTCCAAATGTTTAACCCCTGAGTTTGGATGAGACCCTACACTTAGTTCACTGCAAGAATATGCAAAGTTGTCTGTTTCTGACAAAATAACTTTGTTATAGCTGGACTGCTCCACACTGATTTCATTTTATGATTGCTCCATTATTATCTTAGTTCATAAGAAAAATATGCCTTAAGCCAAACACAAAGGCAAACCCCACTGCAGTTGAATATTGTTATGATTACTTGTGAATGATTTGCCATCGAAGTAGGTTTTGAGCTATACTGCTTTGTTGTATAACTTTTAAGATACTAAGACATCTCATCTCAAATCCCATGATTAAACTATTAGTCTTTTGTGATCAGCCACTGGGTAGTTCTGTGGAAAATGTGAGGGAGAAGTAATCTTGCCTTTGGTAAGACACCACAGCAATTTTGTAAATCCTTCTATTTTCTGTACTAGGTTTTCATGGCAACACTCTCAGCTTCTGGTGGAACAACTAAAGAAGAATTTCTCATGAGTGTTAAAGAACCTTATGTTGCATCTTTTGAAAATGTAATAATAGCTAATTTCCTTTTTTCTTTCTAGTATTGTTCCACTTTTAAAAGAATCCATTGGGATTTTGATGCAGCGAACTCCTCCTTCCTTGGAAAATGCCCTGCCTCAGTGCTACCAGAGGGTGAGCTCTTAAGCCATTTTTGCTCATCAAGCTGCTGGCTTATTGAGCCTCAGCTGTGTGTATGAGGATATTTTATGATGTTTTTTCAGTAATGCCTGTAAAGGTTCTTTAGAATATACAAATGGAGGTACTAGTTTAATTAATATTTTCCTGAAGTCCCAAATTGTATGTAGCTTCTCCTTAGTTCGTGTTTTAAAAATCTGCTATGTTAGTGAAGAAAAATAGATCCTGAAGCTTTTCCTCCCAAAGTCTTCTGTGCTTGTACAAAGTGCAAAATGTTTTTCTGTTTTGTTCAGTTTTTGTCTCCCACAAAATCTAGTTCTTAGTAATGTGAGGTGGAGTAACATTGGAAGTGTATTTGAGTATACATAGGTTACTCTGGATTTGACCTGTTCTCCTGTTTAACTAATCTATTACAGTGTCATGACCTGAACACTGAAGTGTCTTTGCAAAGTTAATAGGAAGCACTTGTAGGAATGCTGTCTGCCCTGGGGGAGTTACAGATTGTAATTGGTCACTTGGAGGGTTTGCTACAATTGGACAGAGGAAAAAGAAGGGGGTTGGCAGGACAAACCTAAGCCCTCACAGAATATTTACAGAAACGTTAATGTATTAATATAAATTATATATGAATATGTTTTCATTGAAGTTAGAATCTCACAAATTTTTTCACAGCAGAATTCCCACTTCTGCAAAAATTGCAGTTTTACTTTAATGCCCTCTCAAATTCAGTAACTGACTTTTTTCTTTTGGACACCTCTATTTTCAGAAATGGTTTCCGTAAAATACCCGTAGAATGTAAATGCAGGGTACAAAATCATGGCATATACACAAATCTGAATGATTTCACCTTCCTTAGGATAACCGAGATAGTAATGAGAAATTTTGCTAAAAGATCACAATTTGCACAGTGAACTAGAAGGAAAAGAATGCATTGGCTTTTATAATATTTTCTGTAAAAAACATAGTATAGACAAACATTTTCTGAAATACATTTTCTGAAATTTGCCTGTATTTTTAGGTGCAGCAGTTGCAAGGAGTTTACAGTTTACATGATCCACATTTCTGGACCCTCTGTACTGATGTTTACATAGGGACTTTGAAATTATTAGTAGCTCCTGATGCTGATGGAAGGTGGATTCTAAGCCAGACTCACAATATTTTTACTCAGGTATGTCTTATCAGTGGAAATCACATCTCAAAACATAAATTGCCTGTCACGTGATGTGACACTGTAATTCTTATCAAGCAAAATTAAATGTTTCTGGGTTTGGAATCTGTGTTTTGGAAAGCTTTTCTGCTCCAGCTGTATAGAACAATTTCAGAATACTCAGTTGCGTAGATGGAATTACTGTACCTCCCTGCATTCGCTTTTGATGCCACTTAATGGAAGTAACACCTCAGGTGTATCAAATTGGGTTGACCTATATTGACCTATGAGGAACCAAGAAAATAGCTGAGGCTTCCCTTGGGACAGGGTTTCCATCCACAGACTGGACCTATTCAAGCTTTTCACTGCATTGGCTGCTTGCACATGTGATGACTTTCTTGCCAAAATCATAATGTAGAACTGGTTTGAACAACAAAATCCTGTGTTACGCTCTTGTACTTAGCTTCATTTTAAACCACCAGCTCTTCAAGCATCTTACTTTTCAGGAAGTTAAACTTGTACAAAAGAAAGTAAGAATTGCTTTTGTGCAGCTTCACGAATGGCAGTGATTTAGGATGAATCAGAGAAGGTAATGTAGCAAAGCTAATGCTAATATATCATTACTTGACTGTGTGAAGAACTCTGTATTCACACTGTGCTCTCAGTGATCGATGTGCTAAATGTGGGAGATGAATTACAGATAAATAAGACATTGAGGTTTTTTGCTAGGTAACTTACTGCTGTGAACTGATGTTCAGGACAGGTAAATTGCTTTGGCTTTACTGGGTTTTTAACTCTCCTTCCCTTCTCCATAGGCAGGAGTAAGACAGCTTTACATACAGATTGATGTTGCAGCCATGTAGTGAATTTCTGGAATTGTGCTGTTGGACCAAAGTTTTCAGTACTGTACTGGTACAACAACCTACTTCTCGAGACAGAGCCTGCCTCCACCACTGTTCTGGAATCGACTGAAGAGATTTCTGCCCTTGGGCTATGGGTGGAGTTCACTTCTAAGGAGTAAATATTGAATGAATGTTATGGACTTTGGGTCTTGGTTTTTTTGGGGCCCCCAAACTTGTAAGTTTTTGAGGGGTTTTTACTTAATAAGATTGCGGTACTGGAAACCCTGTCATGTCTTCAGTAAAGCTGCTGAAACCACTGCTCATTCCCATAAAACCAGTGTTATCGACAATTGGAAACTTGTTTTGTAGATGATGTCACAATGGCTGACATGCTTCAATATAATTGTATGTTTGTACAATTGTTTGTACTTTGCAAACTTAATGAACCAAACCATATTGGGTTTTCAAAGTGCCTTTTATATCAGGAGAGCTATTTGCCAGCATAAATGTGGAGCATCAAAGGGTTTTATTACTTTTACAAATAATCTTGTATGCAGTCTGATTATTTACTAGTGATGTATGTGGGGGGGTTGTGTACTTGCATAACTGTAGATGTTAGACTTCCATTATACTTGCATCTTACCAGACAGAAGAATTCTAAATGTAAAAGACAAAGCTGTTGTGAAGAGACTTGCTTCCAAAATAAGCTGGGTATTTTGTTACATGTCTTGTGAAAATTATTTTCGTCAAAATATTAAGATTTAACTCCAATTCTTAGTCTCTTCATACTGTTGAAAGTAATGAGACACTACATGATGCTACTCATGTTTATAGTCACTTAAGAAACAGACAGCTGAGGGAAGATGCTGGTGATGGAAGCAGTGCTTGAAGTTTTTCATTTTCCAAATCCTGATGGAAAAAACTAAATATTGAAATTGTTTGTGAAAGCTTAAATCTCCTTGATTTTAATAGGTTGTAATAATTTTTATTAAAGTGATTGGTGAGATAATTTTTGCCTTTCCAAATACTGAAAATAGTTGTTCCTGGTGGCTATACCCAAAACAGAAATAAGGACCATGTTTCATATTTAAGATTATGCTTTTCCCAGGTTGACAAGTCTGATATCTTTGACTATCTTACTCTAGCTTTTGTATGTTTTCATGGGTGAGAAAGTTCTTAGTGCAGCATGGCTTGGTTGGTTGGGGTTTTTTCCAGAAACATTAGTCTGTCATATTTTTCTACCATTTATAATCATTTTGCTCAGATATCTGAGTGTTGTTTTCAAAACAAATCTGCTATACTTGGTATTACAGATGATAGTTCCACTATGCTGTAGTTGTTAACTTATAATGGAAGAGTTTTTAAGAGGACATTTTCCAAACAGAACACTGTGGAGTAAAAAACAAGGCAGGCATTTTTCTGATAAATCATAGCTGCCACTGACTGGTATGGATTTTAAGTATTTTTTTGGTACCTGTTATGTGGTAATAGTGAAATCAAGGCCCTCTGAAGGTGACAGTGTCTGTGTAGTAAGTGCTGGGCACTACAAAATTACTGAAGGTTGATTTGCAGAAATGTTTGCCGCTGATATTGCTGAATTCGTAGCAGATATGAAGAGTTTCTTGCATTCACTCAGTTGCCAAACTGATAGGTGGTTCCTGACTTTTCCAGATGGGATATTGAAACATGAATGTTGATTTTGTACAGAGCTTAGGGGTGTACTCTTGTGCTTGGAACCCAAAACTGGATGCAAAGAAAAATAGCAGTACAAAGCCACATATATTACTGCTTTTAAGCTTTATAGTCTCTTCCAGCCTTCAGATCCTTCTTTATCCCTGTTGCTGGTTTCTCATCCTGTTGGCTGCTCCTGGGGATGTGGGTGCAGAGTGCCCTCTCATCTGGCTGCACCGCTCCACATCTCTCTTCTGGCCTCCTGCCTGGCGCTCTGTCAGGCTCTCTCCCCATCCCACCTTGCAGATCCCCTGCCTGGCCCAGACTTTCCTGACTGAAAGATGGGATCTGGGAGTTGCACAGCACAGGGTGGGTGCAACAATCTGTTGAGCAGATTTGAGCATTGCAGTTTAAGATACCATGTGCATGTATGTTCACAGAAAAGGTGATTAAAATCTGGTTGTGATTATAGGGTGGAGTTACTGTTTTGTAGTGTGTTGCATATAGACTGCTGCTTGTTGGCTGACAGCATGACTTCCTCATTTTTCAGTAGTTAGTGGTACTGCTATTTGAGGCTAGAGAAGATCAACTGATACTACTTTAAAGGCAAGCACCAGCCAACTTCAATGCCATTGTGTCATGATCCAAGAGCAGGCTTTGGTTTAAATTTTTATACCAGCATGTTTTGGGACTGGGTATTCCTGGACTTGATAAAATACTGTAGTGCTGCCCTAGTCACTGAGCTTGGCCACTACTTTAGTTTTCTTAATGAAAAGACAACTGCTATTATTTGTTCCCAAGTGACAATCTGGCCAAGTGGCAGTTGGATTTTTTTGATGCTGGTATTTTTTTAAATGTACATCTACAGACTTTTTTAATATGGCAAATGGAGTGAAAAAGCCTATAAGCCAGTTATAATTATAAAAACAATTTTAATTACTTTTTTAATTTGTTTTGCTTATTATGATATATCAGATTGTTGGAAGGATACGTATAAGTCTGAGTTTTCTAACTAAGATAGCACTTCGTTATTTTTAAACTTGGTGTTTTATAGTAAGAAATGTATCATTTGTTTGTCAAATATTATTGGGGATAGTGTAGGGAAGCCAGATTTAAAATAGACTTTAAGCCTTTTTAGGCTTTCTGAAAAAGGATAAGCATCACAAAATGTTACAGAAGACAGTATATGACATGTTCAGTAGGTAACTACAGTCATATCTAGTATGTCAGTAAACCAAGTGACATCAGATTTATTTTTTTTCACTTACTGAGGGGATACTTGCTCAGGTTTTAGGAGAGTACAAATCACGCAAATGACAGTGCAGCTTTTCTTACCCTGAGAGCCAAAGGACCATTACTTTGTGTTTTGCTAATTACCTAACACTTGGCTGCTTATGTAACACTTTGCTTTTGACACTTTATTGGAGATGCATGGCATCATTTAAACAAAGCTTTGTGTGAGTGGCTGACATCCAGAGATGGATGAACGTCCGCAGATCATCTGCTAAAACTCAGCTTTCTGGTATTCACTACTGAATTTTGAACGAAGTTTTCAATTTATGGTTTTCTCATGTTTTCATGTAGCTGAGCTTACTATGGGGTTAAACGTAGTCTGTCTTTGTGGTTTGTTTTTTTCTGTGACTGAAACCAGTAACTTACAACCCTGTTGTCCCAAAGACCAAGCCTGCAAACTGCACGATTTTTAGCGCCTACAGCAAAATAAGAAGACAAATGCTGCAGAGTGTCTGTATGAAAATGCCCCGGTGTTTTTTATGGTAAATAACAGTGGAAGAAAACTACTCTTATGAATATGCACAGTGAAGACTGGTCCTTTATAGGCTAATCCGGTAAGTCTACAGATATGTACAAGACTGGCTCCTTAGATGAGCTGGGCCCCTACAGAGAGCTGAGTTACTTGTGTGATTTGCTAAACTAAGGCAAAAAGTGCAAGAAGCAAATAAATGACTCTGGTTTTTATGTAATACTGCTTACTAAAACAAAAGTTTAGTTGCATCATTAGTAAGAGCTGCTTACTCTATTTTTACATAAAAATTGAAGCTGCTGCTACTAATAAAATGGACATTAGTGACTCTTAACATTCTTAATTTTTTTTTTAAGTAAAACTGGCTTTAAAGGTGAAGGAAAGTAAGGGTATCTCTTTTTAACTGTTGTAAGTGAACCTGTTTTGGGAATTCAGAGAAGATTCAAGAGGGGAGAGAAGCTGCTGCTGACCTGCAGTTTTCCACCCTTTGCACACACTCTGCATTCAGATTGTAAAGTCTATGGCGTTTCTCTTAGTGCAGATTTCAGTTGCAGTTGCACAGTGCAAATTTTCAGTTGCATGCTTCTGTAAAATGCAAACTCTTCTCTCTCTTCATGAAACAAAGTCTTTAAATACCAGTTCAGAGCAACAGTTTTATTTAATAATTAAGCCCTGTCCTGTTTCTTCCAGAAGCCATCAGACTGCCACTTGCTATGATTCTTGATTATTCACCCCTTTAAGCAGGATTTTCTTTTTTCTCTTTTTTAATAATCTGTCTGATCCCTAATACTGACTCAGTAGTTAATTCCTCCTTTACACTTCTACTCCCTTTTGGATTTGTCCCCCATTCAGGCTTTGTTGCAGTGACCATCCCTGTTGGGACTCCATTGGCCAGACACTGCTATAATGTGAAGACGCCAGTCATGCTTTGCTGTGCCTGGCATGTGAAGACTGTCTTGCTGTGTGCACACACTGCTTAATCTGCTTCTCTGTTTCAGTGAGCCACAAAAAGTTCCTGCCTCTGTGGTAATTTGGCGGAAATAATAAGTAAAAGGAGGTGGGTATTTCACTTCCCATGTGCATTGGAGTCTCTCACGTGTATGCTGGGATCTTGTACAAGAGTTAAGTGAATGGCTACAGTATTTTGGCTGAAGTGTGAAATAATGTGAATGAAGCAATTGCCAAAATCATTCCTGGTAGCAGATAGCATATTGCTTACCTTTACCTTTAAATTACAGGAATTACTCTTAGCAGTGAGCTAAAGTTGAATAGCACAGTGTGTCAAAGTACCTGTGAAGAAATCATAAGGCAGCTCACTAAAATTCTGAAGACTCTGTATGATTTGTTCTGGAATGCTAATGTTAGTAGCTTAGCCATGACTTGTCCCAAGTGCAATATTAAAAAATTTTTAATGTAATCTTTTCTACTTGAATACAGTCTATATAAAATGTTAAATATCCTATATTGCTGACGAGATATGGGATCAAATTTCTTTCCAATAAATCTTCAGTTTAAAAAAAAAAATGCATACAGGTCTGCTTTGTTCTCATCTTACCGTGAAGACTAGTTGAAATAGTGACCACCATCATCCACCAGCTGATTTTAAAGAGAATTCTTGCAGTCTGCTGAGACTTGGCTTAAGGTTAATTGTGGTTGTTGCAGTTAAGAGTCCAGCCCTTTGTGAATGCTAGCATTAACATGAAGAAATCCAGTTCTATTTTAAGTTGCAGCCTTCTGAAATAAGAAATTCTGTGCAGCTTCTCCATCTGTTTCACCAGCTGATCAAAGGGTAAGTTCTTGTTTTTCTCGGTTTAGAGCATTCTCACTTGTCTGTATTCACTCTCCCAAAGTAAAGATGGACACAGACCTAACAGGTTTTGCATGCTAATGGTTTCTATTGGTGAGAGGACTACTAAGTTTCTGGGAAGTTGAAAAGCGAAATTTAACATCTGATGCACTTACAACACTGTATGGCAGTAGGCTTAATGGACTACAGCAGAAGTGATGTCCCCTTGATCACAAGTGATGCTGATGTGTTTAAAACTTTCTGGAGGGTCTACATGGTAGAAGCATATACTTGCAGCCTCGGGTGAAAGCAGGTCCATGTTCCTACAGTGCTGTCTTCTGAAGCAATATGCAGTGTAACTGCCGTTAGGTAAGTCTTAAATATTCACAGGAATAGCTTTATGCTGTTAGGAAATTAAAGACGGAATAAAAATGTAAATGCCTTATTTTTATTTAAGTGGTCCTTTGACATGCATTATTTTCAAAACTGGAACTATCTACAGAGAAGAGCTTAAGCATCTCTAATTCCAGAGGATGCATAGTGCCTGTAACAATTAAGGAATGTAGTGGACCACCCAATTCCACGCTGGACATCTGCTGTAGTGTGCCTGCTGCAATCTTCTCATCTGGAGCACCCACACGAGCAAGGCCAACACAAACTGTGTTTTCAGTAGTTTCTGTAAGAAAGAAGATTAAATGCTTAATTTATTGACTAATGATCCCATCATAAAGGAAAAAAGTACTCAAAGTGCTTAAACCTTAACACTGCTTTCTTAAACCTTCCATTATTAAATTATTGGAGTGGCTCAGAAAGAAGATTATTCTTCAAAGAAAATAAAGCTGTATCTTAAAGATGTTGATAAGGAGGAATGGGAAGGCAGCAGAAGCAGAATATGTAATTCTTTCACGAACTGTATTCACTTTTGGGAAATGGCTGCTTCTGATTATTCTATATAAGGGATAAAAGGAAAAGATTTTCATTTTAACACTATTGAAGGAATAAACTTCTAAAAAGAGGAATAGAGCTAGGTGAATTTTTATTAGAAAAAATTTTATGTGACACAACTGAGTCATCTTTATAGCTGCTGTGAGTTTACCCTTGGTTTCAATAAACATGTTTCACAGTTTGCTCTTGACTACTGTTAAGAATTCAAAGTCAAAATCACAGTTCTGCATCCTTAGATTACCCTAGATTTATGCTGGTATTCATGTAGAGCAGAGCATGACCAGTCTAAGTAAAAGGTAGCAGAGAATTTTTTGAAGCTTGACTGATCAAAAATGCTCCAAATCCTTCCACCTCGTGCAACGCGAATGGATCAAAGAGCTCATAGTTCCAGAGGGATAGAAACAGTCTGTGGTTTCCAAACTGAGGCTTTGACTAAACCTCCAGGAGCCACTTTTGCACCTTCATCTGTGCTCACCAAGCTGTGCCGTGTTCAAGCTCAGCTAAATCCATCTTGACTAAGATTTAAAGCAGCCTAAATCCATTCCAGAGCAAGAGAATGCTAAGAGTAAGAGGAAGGGAGTGGAGCCCAGAAACTCATTGAGGGGTGTGACTGGAGAGGGGTAGTAGCAGACAAAACCATTGCAGTCATATACCTGTTTTTTCTCCTTGGAGCCTCCTGTTTTGAATAATGGCAAGAAGCTGCTCTGCAGCTTGATTCACACTCATGTAGCGCGGTGGCTCATAAATCTTTCTTCCTCTGCCGTGAAGGGAAAGTAGAGAAATTTCACATATAACACATTTCATTATCCCCAGCATTCTTGCAACTTATTTCAAGAGGCCTCTAGACAGCAAATTGAACATAAACAGGCCCAGGCTCTCAGGCTGGGCCTTTTAGACAAGAGTGGAGTTTTTAAGTGAGACAGAAGTCTGTTGTGCTCTCGCCACACCTGTGAAGCAGCTGGGCCTCCAGCTGGCACATCATTTGAGTCCTAAAAGCAAATTCAGCTGCTAGAAGCAATACGCAGGTTTTGCAGCTACTCCCAAAAGATGCATTAGGCTTACATTCAAGGGCAAACGACTGTTTTTCTGTCAAATGCCCTGCAGACAGATGATTACAGACTAGAAATATATTCTTAAATGAAATGCTGCTTTCCTTGCCAACTGTGGACTCAGTCAAACAGATTTTATTTTGAACTCCAGAATAAACAAACCTCAATGATACTGTGAGACTTCATAAACGTTAATTTAGACCAGTTACAGCATGTGTATAAAGGAACCGTTTATATTCACCACTGTCAAAACACACAGATTGCAGAGAGATGAATAAGATGTGGTAAGAGCTTTTTGAATACAGTTAAGCGAACTTAAGAGCATTTTCTATATATTGCTTATTTAACTGTTTAAAAAGGTTGGTACATATTCTGTGTTTCACACTGTTTCTAGCCAGTGTACAGAAGAATAAATTTAGAACACTGTTTCAGATATTAATCTGTTTCAGGAGGTGACAGTAGAGGAATAACACTTCATTCACCAAGCAGAAAGCCTACCCCATTCTGACCTAGTGCTTCTCACAGCAACAGTTACAAAAAAGATTATGCCCTGCTGCAACTCCATTCAGTTACTGTAAATAAAGCCAGGTCCTATTGCAGTGAACAAAAGAGTTCCACTCCTTGTAAGAAACAAAAGACAGCAGCCACTGAGGAGCACAAGAGGAGAAGGCAGGTAAGTTCAGTATTAGACCATGGGCAAAGAACCTTTGTTCCTTGTACAAAAAAAACCTTTGTAAGTGCACTGTGTGTTTCTGTATATTTTCAAAATGGTGACTCACTTCATGAGATTCTCCAGAGACTGCTCCTTCACTTTAATATCTGTAGAACAAAACAGATATTAAAACACAGGTTGCCCACAAACTGCCCACTTAGTTTTCTATGTAAGTAAAAACTTAATTAACGGTTTCTATAAAATTTATAACAAAATTTTATCTATTACAGGAAAAATTGTACTGTTACATGTGTTAATTAATCAGAAAGTATTGTGACGTTATGTGTGCGATTTTACCCAAGACAGGGAAAGTTTCACAGATTTCAGAGCAACATAGCTGAATAAAAAGACAGCTAAGTATACAAATAGCTGGCATATTTACCATGGGATAGCTAAATACCAGCACATTTGGGCATACCAGGGTATTGAGGCTACTCCTAAATCATGAGCACTTGGTGGTCACCAAAGGTAAAAGAGTATGACTGACCGACAGTGATTACATCACTGGCCTGCAGGAACCTGACTTTCGTTAGCACTTCCTTCCTGTCCCAATCAAAATTTAGAACAATCTCCTGTTATGGGGGAAAAAAAGGCTTGTGCAAAACTGAAATAGAAGGAGTGAGGGAGGTAAGACTCTGCACAGATGCAGTTTTATGAAACTAATTGACCATAATTTCTCCAAGAGGAATTCAAATGTTACCTGTATTCAAATGTCCCCCAAAAATTATCATTTTTGATAATTTTGAAAGCTGGATACATTTTTAACCTTGGATTTTTAAAAAGTATTGCTTAATTATATCATTAACTTATAAACCAAAGTGACAGTGCAAAGCTGCAAGACTGAAAGTGCCCAGTTTACCAAATTGCATATATGTCCCTGAAGTCACTTTGAATTCGGAAGCTTATCAGCACTAACCTTTTTAACATCACATTTGCTTATACAGTAATCCAGTCAGTTGGATAAACACAATACAAAGACCAAAATGACCAAGGGAACGATTAGTTTGGAAAGGGGTAGTTTTCAGCTGTAAGTAACAATGAGATGCAGCTACCACAATAATCCCTGAAATGTGAGATTTATAATGCGATTTTATGGTTTCCAAATTTTTACTCTCTTGCTACTATGTAAAAAAATTTAAAAGGGACACCATAGAAATTATTATACAAAATATCTAAAGAATACTTTGTTTCAACATACTGTAGCTGTAATAATCCTTGTCTGAAGCACTTGTCAGCTCATCCTTCTTTAAAACAAATTACGAGAATTCTGATTTTTAGCCAATTTTGAAAACAAACAACTTTCAAGGCATTGGAAAGTCTGATGTGCAGTGATGCATACACATTTAAAATTGTTTCCTGCTCAGGATCCTCCAATTACCACAGACTTTATTTTTACTTAAGATATTAATTTATTTAGCCCTGAATGATCCCAGCTGTGTCTAAACTACGATACAGAGAGATATATAACCATATATACAAATAATGCAGGTGCCTTATATTTTATATGCTGGGAGTTGCATAATCCTGAAGGAGTTACTTATAGTAGAGTTTCTCATAAAGTGGCTGTCAGCTGAGGGCTGTTGGGTAGGATAAAGATCAGAGAGCACCGTGGGAGAGCCTGGGACAGTGATGGGGTGGGAGCAGGGCTCCATTTCAGCTCCATGATAGCAAGGATTTTTTAAGCACTGAAGCTTCTCACATGACAACTGCCTTTGGCCAAAAGACCTTTAGATAACTTAGGAAAAAGAATATCACCTTACAAAATACAAACGTGGTTAAAAGTATGATTTAGCTCCCCAGAAAGTTTAAGTGTGTTGACTTAATTAAGTCAACAAAAGATGGCTGCTAGTCACTGCAATCTGCTTGGGATGCTGAGCCAGATCTAGCTCAAAATCTTAGTGAACTTAAGAGCAAAAATGGACCTTCTGCTCCTATTTGACTTCTACAAAGGCATCAGTAGGGATTTTCTGAGAAGGAATTACAAAATTCCTGGCTGCTGTAGCATGAACAACGGCAAATTGACTCTAAGGACCCATGCACTAACACTCCAGTTTTTTGTGTTATTTTCAGAGATACATGTTAGCTGAGAACATGTTGAATCACAGACAGCATCCCGTGCCTGTCACTGCTGCCTCTGAGTGCTGCGTTGGTAATTAAGGAGCCCGGGTAGCTGCTCACCAAGTAAGCACAGGGTGTGCATTCCACTCCGCCTGTTCTTCTCGATCTTGTCAAAAAAGCTTTCTGGCTTCCACGTATCTGTCCAGAACACTATAGAAACTGTCTCTCCAAAACTGTACAACTGTAAAACAAAGCAAATGCAGCAACATGTATATGCAATAAGAAAAAATTAGGAGCATGCAATAATGTTAAAGAACAAGTAATGAACTACCTGTAAAGTTTTTACCTATCTCTGCATTCACCTTTCCAATGTATATTAAACAACTTCCAATATACCTTCTATTCTTTGTTACTTAATTTTGAAGTCCTTTTAAAGGCACAAACTTTGTAAGATTAGCACAGAAAGTATTACTTTTTATTTCTTATTTTGCTTAAGGCTAGGCAACTTCGAATAATGCCATAACACAATGTTTTGATTCTACTGATACAGTAGTATTTAATTTAAAATGACACTTTCCTGCGGATGAAAGCTCTGTCATGCAAAAGAAGCTACAGTCTAAGGAGACAGTGGATGTGAAGATCTGAAGAAAGGACAGATTGCACATGAAGCAAAGAGGTGCAACATTGTTTATGCACATATGGTAAGAAGAATATTGCTAGCAGATTGTATGTCAAGCATACTCACTGATTCTGTTCTCAGTCTTAACACATTTATTACTGTCAGTCCCTAATCTCAGTGAAGACATTTGAAGCAGTAGTCTTGCCAATCACCTCTGGTGATGCAAAAGTGAAAGTCATATGTAACCTAAGGCAATATTTGGCTTCGAAGTCTTTGTAATCAAGCTGAAAAAGGGCAAAACCATGCATCAATTTTGGTCAATTCAGCTCCGGAACAGGGCCGTCCCAGATGGATTTTTACAGCTTGCCAATGTTCTGTCTGCTCAAGCCCACCAGAGAAACAGCAGCTATATGGTCTACCCTTCCCACTTCCTCTGGACTCCTGGAAGGAAAAGATGCTTTTCCATGCCCACTACAAGAGAGACGGTGTGTGCTGTTGGCAGAGGACCCTGTGTAGAAGCAGCTCTGGCAGCCCTGTGCCATTTGGGGATTTCCCTATACAGACTTATTTTACTGTGGCATTAGGTTGTGGTTTTAACTCCTTTATGCTGGCAGAACAGAACTTGAATCAAAGCAGAAACATGTTTGTTTTCAAGGGACCGAAAGCTCAAATTTTAACCATTCATGCTGATAGAAACAGAGTTTATTCAAACATTCCTGGAATACTACTGAAAACGTTTCCTCTTTTAAGTATTTCATTCTAGTGCGAGGACAAGAACACACAGTGTACATTTCACAACCTAAAGGTTCTTCCAGTAAAGTAAATACAGGTTGAACCAAATGAATTGCTCCTGATGTAACTTGTTAACTATTTCAAGATTGTGTTCTAGAAAATTAAAAAACCCCCCCATACTATGCTTTGCCTATTTTCCATGTGGCTGCCTAGAACTCTTTCCCATTTTGTACCAAATCTGAAGAAAAACTATACAAGAAGTTCCTCACCTTCACTGTTAGAACATCTGGGAGCAAGATACCTTTATTCTCATTGGTAGTATCCCTGCAATCTTCCACAACTGCTGAAATGTCCAGTACCAACCCAACTAACTGCTTCCCATCTGCCACCTGAAAGCCACTGCAGTCGTTTCCCAAAAGCAGCAGTCCTTGTTCAGGACAGAAAGTGGCCTCAATTAACCTTAAATCTTATCTTGTCCCTTTGGCATTTCAATAACCTAAAGGAGACAAACTTCCACCTCTGCCTTTGAGCGAAGAAAAGGATGGGCAGAAGTGGGCAAAATGTTACTATCTGATAGGTATTTTGTTGGAAATCAGAACTGCTAAACCACTCTGCCACATATTAAGAACAAGTTGGGCATTCAACTTCATACCCTACAGTGCTTGTTCCAATTGTTATCGTTCTCTTTTTCCATTATTCATTACAAAGATTCTCCATCCTTTTTGCCAACAAGAAGTTAAGCAAGTTATTCTTTTTGTGCAAGCCCTGCCAGTCAGTCACTGAATCTCTCCTTTGTTTACCAGGTTTTGCATTAAAACTAAAGTCTGAATGTCAAAAAAGAATAAAATGTTTTTCTCAGAAATGGCCTGTCTACTCAGTAGAAATAACTTCAGAATACCTTCATGAAGTATTGATATCATAGAAAACTGTACTTACAGTCTCACAAAAATACACCTGTTTTCTCAGCACCTGGAAGTACAGAAGTAGCTTCTACAACAATAAGATGGAATGGGACATATTTTATTAACCTCCTAGAAATGCCTTTGCAGCTTATACCCCTGTACTAACTAACCTTGTGAAGAACAGATTTCCTAGCATTAATGCACACACATTTTTACTTTAATTTAAAGAGAGAGAAATACTGCTTTGGAAACTTTCTGGTACAGCATCAGTCGGAATGCTGTGGAACTGAAGCAGTAAGTGGATACCTCTATTGTGCTTGACTATGTGTAACCAATTACCTTACAAACACTTCTACAGACACAAACCACTATTTCTTTGATCTCTGCAGATGTGTGACATTATGCAAACATAGGAACTGCTCTTCCACCAGGGCAAGCCTGCATTAAAGGAACAACACATGACTGTCAGAACTTACACCTTTAACACCTTCCCTGTACCTCATGCAGATCAATTTTTTCCTAATATATATTCCTCTGCTGCGTTCTAATTTCTGCCTCTTGAAATCATGTGAAGTATCCGACTTTCAAGAAAAGCCTAGGTGCAGAGAGAGCAATAAATGTCAAAAATTCCACTACTGTTCTAAGGACTCAGCAGTTACAGAAGACAGCAGGTCCACTAGAGTCAGAACCCACTGAAATTAAAAAAAAATGTTCTTTCCACAGACCATAAAATGCTAAATAGGGCCCCAAAATTCCAGAAATCACACTTGTCACTGGAATAAAACTGTTCAACATGTTTGTTAACCAAGGTGTATTACAGCACAACTAAGGATTAATCCCATGCTTTGAGATTGTTCAGAAGAAGTTCAATCAGGTGACAAGGAGCTGTGTGTGTTTTCAGTGAAATGATCATGCTGTGCATTTGCTGGCACAGCTTTAAAGGGAGGCAACAGCAAGTGAAGTTTCACAGCTGCCTGTGTGCTGCACTCCACATGAAGCACCTGGCATTTAGGAGTAGGTGATATCTATTCTGTACAAGCCAAAACATCTCAAGCATCACACTTGCACTAATCATCAGATTTGTTAGAGTGCCTACATTCTGCTCAGGCACAGAAGTGCCAGAATTTCAAAGGGGCTCAATGAGATGGTTGAACAGATATTTTGTGCTCTCAGCTTGGAAACTAACCTTCTTACCTTCTCCCCAGTGCTCAAAAACATCACAGAAAAATTTCAAAAGGTCATTTTGAAAGACCTCAGTCTTTGGAAATACCTCTCCCCCCCCCACCCCCCAAGAAGTAACTGGCTTAAGCAAAGGTTTGTGCACTTAAATTTTGCAACACAATAGCTGAAAGTCGGGAAAGGAAGCCAGAACTCCACTCTGAGGCAATGCCTTGCTATTAGAGTTTTCTGCCTCACAAAATAGTGCAGAAAACTGTGCTTCAACTCAGGGTTACATCACCTCAGACCAAGCTATAACTTCCTATTTTATTTACACATGTAACATGAAAGAATGATTGACAACTTTTGGTACTTAGGTGCTTGTTTTCAGTTGGTATTTTAACCCTTATGTTATTGATATTTCTTATTTTACTTCTTGTTTATATAAGCAGAAATGACTAAAAATCGAGAGGCCAAAATAAACTATGAGAGAAAAAGTGCTGTACCGTGATTTCACCTTGGAGAGCCTGTGTGCAAGTGAAATTTCAGTGAAAACTACTGAGCAACTTTGTTAAAGGCCAGTCTGAATGACATCAGACACCTGAAACTGTCCAGATCAACCATCCTCACTTAAAATGTGGCTAATCACCACAAAATCACCACAAAAATTTAGGGCATAAAAAGAAGGAACAAGGCTGAGACTAAATAGGGAAATTGAAAAAGGAAGATCTCCCATCCCATCTAAAAAGTACTAAAGCAAGCAGGAGAGAAGATGCAAAATAATATTAAAGGGCAGTAGGGCAACAGCTGCAGAGAAACCAAGAAGTAAACATTTCAAAATACAGACATTTATTTTTACAATATCTTTCCCAGAATTATTGCTGTATCAGCTGCAATAGTGACAAAGCAATTTTTCACTTATGAGCCAACCTCCTTTCCTACAATTTCAAACAGCTTCAGAACTGGTTATGTGGCAGGAGAAGGTAAAATGAGTCATTGCATTTTTCAGACCTGCTACCTGTAATACACAACCAAGTACCTGAAACCCCATAGCACTGATGTGCTACTTAGCTGTGTTCTGTGAGGTGGTTGCAGGTTACACTGCAGATAGTTCTCACAGATGAGTTCTCTCTGAAGACTCTTCACAGCCTGATCACATCCCACTGACAGGAACTAAGAGGCTTTTTCTCCCAAGACTACTCATTGGAATTTGGAGACTGCAGAGCACCTTGCACTATCCCAGGTTACTTCCTAATAAATCCCAATGAATATACACAGAAAAGCTAAGACACGTTTTCTTTATCTTTCTCATAAGAATTCTGACGTGATGCTGTGCAGTGTTCATCCTCAGAAAAGCGGAAACTTAAAAGTCAGATTTTTTCCCTTTATCCTCTCTAACCTGTTAACAACTCTCTAGACCACATACATCAGATTAAAGGGCTTCTACTGTTCTTTATATTATATATTTTTGCCAGATAGCAGCTTAGGCAGTAGTACAATCATTAACAAAGAGGTAGCAAGAATCAGTCAACCTTTGTTTTTGCCTGGAATTGAAACAACCACAAGCCTAGCTCTAGGTCTTTACACTACCTTATTTAGTAGCACAGACATTTAGCAACTTCAAATGCCTCTCATGAGAACCTTCACATGAAATGGAAAGGTTTTGCCATTCACACATATGTGGCTATAACTCCTTTTTGTACTGCAGGCCAACAAATTGGCTCAGCTGTCCAAAAAACCTCCAGTCCCCTTAGTACATGCCAGAGAGAAAGGAACTGTGAAGAAAAGACATTTGGCTGAGGGAATCCCACTCCACATGATTGCAGTCTTCAGAAGGCAGCTGAGAAAATCACATAAAAGCAGCTGAAGGAAAGAGCACATTTTTCTATGGCTGCCTCTTGTATCTGTGCTTAGGAAATAGCCACTCCACAAGCAGAATAAAATTCAGCTATGAAAATACTCAAACTCCACAAGCAAACTTGAATAGGAGATTTTCCCTCCAAGGTAATGTCACCTTATCTTTAATAACCTTCTAAGACTCTTTCCAGTAATATCAAACAATGTTTCCTTCCCACCCTGGTGACTTAGGTTACTAATATGAAATAAAGATAGCTAAAAGAAAAATACCACAAACTGTTCTGATTAAATGGATTTTTCTGGGTCATGCCTGTTGGTGACAAATGGCACTAAGTTGGACAGCAATTGTGAGTAATGAAGTGGTGTGACTAGCACTGATTTAACCTTTAATTGGCTTGAGAAAATGCCAACTTCTAAAATGCTCAGAAGCTGGTAGTAATTGAGAAAACCAAGTAGTGATGGAAAACAGTTTAACTGTCAGTGAATAAAAACCTTTTCATGTAATGTCCCTCCTATTGGAGCAAAGAGTGTTTTTGAAGATTAGGGCACAGAGGTTCCACTCCTGCAGCTACTACAGGTTTTCTATTTGACTACAAGCACAGTGATTTATAATAGCATCCTTCAGCTTCCTTATCTTTAAGTAATATTTTTCAACTTGACACTAAAAATGTACTCATCTGTTCAGTAAAAGCTCAAAAATAACATAGTAAGCATTGCTTTTGCATAAGCGATCACCTGGTAGCAAAAAGACTATTTTCTATTTTATAACTGTAATTGTCTTACAAGAACTAACTGGACTGCAAACAAAAAAAATCAAGATGAGTCACTGAAAGAAGCAAGGGAACATGCAGATGTTTGTTCTGAAGCTATTCAGGTGGAAAGTGGGTACATCTCAAAAGAAAGGCAGGTCTCTGCCGTAACATGTTTTTTTTCCTAGCTGCCCTACCAAAATATAAAGCAAATGCTTTCAAAATGAGCAACACCACTCAGAAATGAGTCTCTTTTTAGTCTTTTATCTCATCCCTGTCTTGCCTCCAGCTTTCCACTTTAGTTCTAAATCCTCCTTTTTTATGTTAATGCCATTATCTCAGCTATTTTGAGTTGCATCATTCCTTCACTTGCACCACAGGTCAGTATGATGCAGAATCTTCCTCATGTGTTTGATAATCCATACTTCTACCTCAAAGATATATTACCAGAATTGGGTCAGAGAGAATTCTGTCCTGAAAGCATCATTTTGGCCAGTTACCTTCCCAAACTAACCCAGATATCATGCAGGTTAGGAAGAAATAAAAAATGTGTAAATTAGAGATCCTTGGTTTTCTGCCTGTTTATTCTAGGGCTAAAAGCCTTAGCAATCAGCCTATTCCAAAAAACTGAGTGTGGGTACAGGTAAAGCCTTAGAAGTCAGGCTAGCTCAGCCTCTGTTCTCAGCTGCAGTGCTGAACCCTAGTCAGACAGAGCCAAGGCAATGTCTTGCTCATGGGGTAGCTGAGCAGGGATAGAGCAGAGCTAAGCCTCTTACCTAAAACACTAAGCTTTCCAAAGCTACGGAACTACTGTGAAGCTGCTGATGAGAAGAGCTGGCCTGTCTCACTTGTTACCTGCCACTAGAAGTGCTCTCTGAGAATTTTGGCCTTCCCTCGAGGATGTCCCCTCTCCCTGACTTTCCTGGCAGTGTGTACACATACCAAAGTGCCTGACTGTCTTCACTAATGGTGTTTTCCCACTTCAAGAGGAGTCCGAGAGATAAACGTACCTACGTGTCAGACTCTCAGATAAAAGGGGTGAACCTGCAGAAACATGCAAAGAGGCACTGACACATGGCCACTCTTCCTGGCTTCTCCCCCCCAACTGTATTCATTTGTTTTTGAGGGAAAATATGTTCTTCAGCCTTGGAAAAAAAATCTGGCACGGTGAAGCACAGCAAATCACAGAGCCTTATGCACAGCCAGACTAATACTTTGCTCAGTTATACTATCCCCTGCTTTCAATAGCTACACCTCATTGCTTCAATCTGTAAGAACTTCCAGTAAGTTCAAAAAGTTTAATTTTCAAAACCAAAACCCCATTCTTTTCTTTTTACAATCTTCAGTCTTCCAAAACAACTGCACTAATTCTGTTAGATAGGCAAGATAGTAAAAACAAAGTATTTGAAAGTCTTTACAATCTATGAATTGAAGGTAACAAACCATCACTAATGCTCTACTGACTTCAGTAACTCGCTACTGTACAGAAGTGCACAACTACAACTACAGAATGCTGTTGGCTGTACAGAGACATTGCTCTGATGACAAGAGCCATGTTCTTGTCTGAACAGACTGCGCTGTAGCTGCACTTACTGAGGGCCTAATCAGCAGTTACAGCTCACTACGCACATGGCTCTCAGAACAGTGTATAAAGGTGTTTCCTGTTTTTCTCGGCTAAGAAAGAGGGTTTGAATCACAATCAAAGCAAGAAAAAAAAGCCAAGCCTTTTCTGTGGTAAAGCAAAAGAGGAATCCCTCCTATAGTTGACAGCAACTTTGCAATTTGAGACACAATAACTCCAAAACTAAACTGATGGTAGGAGACAGCCATGAATGTAAAGACTGTTGAAAGAAATTATAAACTTTTACCACAACTCTAAATCACAGGCTGCTCTTTTGTAAGATACACCTCACTTGCTGTTTGCGCCTGTACCGATAACAAAGGAGCAATGAAGATTTAAACATATAACTGGTTATCATCTGTCTGGCAATATGATCACTATTTCCTAAATGCTTTATACGACAACAGGAATGAGAAGGCAGCCCCTCCCAAGCCAGAGAGGAAAAGGGGACTAATGCCAGAGTTTAAAAAACAGACCACATTTCCTTCATAGTCTGTTCCCTTCAGCATGGGATAAGGAAATAAAATAGTAAACTAATCTCCAAAACTCTGCATAAGTGAAAAACTTTATGAATTGTTTGTAATATACTCCCAGTTAGTTTTCTGGTCTTTCTTTCAAGGAACCTAGAAATTCTGTACTCTTCCTTCCCATGCCTGGCTGGAGTTGTGGGGGAAGGAAACTTTCAGAAAATTAGGAAAACTCTTTGGGCTTTGCATCTTCCTTCTGAATGAACGTAAGAGAACAGTAAAAAACAGTGACCAGTAGAAACTACTTATCAACAGTCAGATAGCAGAAGCAAACTTTCCACTACCATGAAGCCAAAAGGGGAAAGAGAGAGCCCCAGCCCCAACTCCTGTGTTACCCGCCCCAGTAAGTGCAGTCATGCGGCAGCTGCCATCTGTCTCTGCATGTACATTTTAGACACCAAGAAACTTATTTCCTTCCTAAAAGATAATTTTGCCCAAGTCTTGCAGCAGTAGGCAGGTATCACTGAGAAAGAGCTCACAGGAAGAATTATATAGAGTGTGAATGCTATGCTGTGTTCCCTTTAGCATTAGCATTCACCTCTTGGAGCAGGTGTCAATGCACTGTTGTTGAACTGCCAGATCAGACACGGCTCTCAGATTTCTAATCAAAGCCAAAGATAATACTCAACTTATTGCAACAGATTTTCTGCTGTTGGACAGCATTGTTAGTTCAATGGCATTTGGAGTACTGGAGTTTGTCAGGGGAAATTTGATGGTACCAGTTGTTTGCTGAAATTAAAACAAATTTTGTTATTTTATGTACAGCTAGGAAGGAATTCCTCTTTCAGTGATGAAGTTATTGTTCAAACCCTCAGCTCTTGTCTGTAGTACATTTACATTGCTGTGCTTGGTAAAGTGGGAAATTCGTTTGGGTGTTCCCACACACGGGGAACCATTCTGAACCTTGAGAGGGCAGGTCCTATGTTAAAGAAATGAATGAAAACAAGAGGGGGAAACTTCATCTAATTTATATGTGATTAGTTATGATTCATACACTGCCATAACATTTTTCATGCAGGAAAAGTAGTAATGGACCTATACATGTGTAAAAGGAACTATTTTCTTGAGGAACACTAGACCTTTTCTACTTTAGCCATTCAAGATGCACAAAAACTGTAATTTGTTTGACTAGTCCTTGGCTGGGCAAATCCCTCCTCTCTCATCAGATGGGCAGGAGTGGAGATAGATCGAACTTGGAGAGAAATAATGCATCATATACGAGACTTTGGAATTAGTTATGAGTTGAATATATAGACAAGCTTGTGCATCTGTTTCTTTTATGACAAGACCAGCATACTTCTCAACAAGATAACAACCTTATTTAAGAGTAAACTTATCAGGTGACCATGAGTAATACAAGAAAGCCAACATGAGCGAAGTTTTATCTGCAAAATAACCTTAAATATCAGGGTCTCCTGGGGCAGAGGAAAGTTAGAAAGCAGAGAAGAATAAAAGTGTTACTACTCATTTTCATATGTGCTCGTCAAAAGGGACTTTTTCTGACATGTTGCATGCTGAAAAGGAAGTGTTAACAAATTCTGCTACGGATCTTCAAAGCTGAGACTGGAACACGAACTGCCACAGCAGTAAAAGAGCTCACCAATTCTAAGCTTAGCAGTTGGGAAATAATATATATGTATATACAAAGTATGCATATATATAATATATGCATATACAAAAATGTTACCTGTAAACCACAGCAGCCCACTGCATTCATTATTGAAGCATTATGAATGACCTTGTAAGGAATCCCCAATTTTACTGCACGTAGTACTAAATCACTGTGTGTTGTGGCCCTGTGTTAAGAAAAGAAAGGAATTAAAGATTGAAAAGATGGAAGTTACCAAGTGTTACTAGCATAATAGTTTGTTTTGAAAGTGAAATTAAACCCTTCACAACAAGGGCAATGCAGAGGAGACAAAATGGTGACAATATCCTGACCAATTGTTACAGGAAAGTAAAAACTCCAGTAAGGTTTCCATATGTCATCTTCCCTAGCTGAAATCACAGGCATCTTCAGTATATTACAGTTCTTTGCAGCTTTCTGGCATCATTAAAACTGTAACATGAATACAACTGTTACTTTATAAAGTAGCTTTGGCAAGTACTTGAAAAGGAAAGCTCCATTTATCCTTTGTCTTCTGCAGGTATCTGTGGAACATGTGTTGAACTGTAAAGGTCAATTCTATTTGGCACAGACTTCCACAAAACTCCAGTACTGCACAGCCGGGCCCTCTCCCATCTGCACCAGCACGTGCCAGGAAAGCAACTCAGTCAGACAAGAACTCCGAATGCACAGGGGTGAACTGCAGGCACTACTTAGAAAAAACATCCTTAGACTAAATCACCTTTCATAATATTTAACTCAAATTAACAATGCCTAAATCTGAGTGATCAAGTTTAATCTGAAATAATTAAGAAAATTCTAGTTAAGTTTCAGACTGAGCTAAATTTGGCTCCAGGTCTAAGACTCAATAAACACCTTGCAGTGAGTGACTACTGCAAAAATCACTGGGCTTATAGTTATGCAATTGAGATTAGAGCCCTTCTAAAATGATAAGTGCATAGAGATCAAACAAATCCTTGAATTGCAACGATGTTTACATGTGTATTTGCTCTCATGCATGCTTATATCATTCCCAAGATGTACCACAAATTTCTGTGTGGCGGTTCCAAAGAAGGAAGGAAAGGAAGAAATAGCATATGCCCATCAGAACAATGAACTAGGAAAACTGCTTTCACCCTGGCCTTGTGCAGTTACCCTCACAGAATTCCCCCGAATTTAGTCTGATAATTTTGACCCTGTGTGTCTGACCAGCACCAGTCAGCAGGTGCTCCAGACTGGAGCACAAATATGGCAGCAGCTGGCAAGGCTGTAAAGATCAATAATTTTAAAAGAAAAATCAATTCACTGAAAGAAAAAAAAATGAGGAATCTGAATTTGGTAAGTCTGAGGCCCTTATACAAATAGGCTCCCAGACCTGGGAGAATGCAGAAAAGTGATCTGAACCAAACACTTTAGTTAGTAAACAAACATTGCTCCTGACTTCCATAAGCAAAGGTGATTTAAGAATGTCTGATCTAAGAGAAGAAGTTTTACAGCCTTATGTTATTCCCTTCCCATGCAAAGGACGAGGAGCACTGCAGGATTTTGTGGTTATGCTAATACTGACCAAGGGATCAGCTGGCTTTATTCACTAAAATTTGCTCCAGCCACTATTTTCTCCCAGTAGATCTATCTATAATGACTGTAGCTAAAAGCAGAAGTGCCCTCATGAGCACTCAGCTAATGCCAGCAAAGGCTTCACGGAGTCAGACCTCTGCACCCAAAACTATAGTAGTATTTTCTGTCACTGATACAGATTTTAAGTTTTATGGATAGTAATAATACAAATATTAACACCAGCTTAGTGTGGTGGGCTTTCCACTGTTCCACAGAAATTGCCAGGTTCCTGCAAGCACATCCAGAGCTGTTACCACACACGCAGATAAAAACTTGCAGTGAACACAGTGAGGAGGATGAGGGGGCACAGCTTGCTTTATTGCTTTAGCCATTAACCACCACCACTTGAGATTTCCTAAGGCTGCCAAGTACTCTTCTTACCTGCAAAGAGACTGGAAACTCTATGATCAGCTGCAGTCACATGACTTTTATCATCCTTTCCTCCCCTGTGGCTTCTCTTAGGACAGAAACCTTCAGTACTCTTTCCTAGTAACCTCACAAACCCCTAAATCCTTAGGGCTCTATGTGGGCACAGGAGCAGTTCTAGCTGCACTATTAAAAGCTAAGAACATAAACATTTAGAGAGAAGCAACTCACTCAAAAAAAGGTAGTTTTCTACAAGTATGTAGTTCATTAACCAGAACTGAAGTATTTTGACACTGAAACTATTGATAACTGAGACAGCTCAAAATACTGCTTACAAGGGTACAGGTAATGTAGCTCTACACTCTACATGAATCCTAATTTCAGTGTAAACATGTACTGCAAGTATAATTAATATTTCTGAAATACAGGATCATCTGCCCATAATAACTAGCTTAATATAATATTCTCTTGCCAATTCCCTTCAACCTGTATTTACATAAATTATCTGCTTTTGACAGATGTGCACACCGCTCCTCTTTTTCATAAACTCTCTATTTTTTCACTCACAAATAAGGTGCTTAGTGATTTGATTTTTCCTGTGCCCCTTAACACTGTGGTATAAATCTTGAATCACCAGCTGGAAACTAAAAGCTCTTCTGTATGGCTTGACAACACAGATTGATGATGCCTGACCAAAGAGACAGAAGGAGATCCTTCTGGTGATAGAAAAAGACTATACTTCCCAGCAGGAATAAAAAGTGGAAACAAAAGGCTTAATAGACCAACATGAGAAGACATGTATAATGACATAAGTGATTTAAAAAACTGGCCTATATCAAAGCAGAACCACTGTACAACCAATAATCTGTATTCATTCTAAAACAACTGAGCATAAAAGCTGCAATTTATAAGTACAAACAGAAACTAAAAGAATACTCCTCCAAAACAGCACATTTCTTAATTATGGGATATCCTAAAATTTCTTCTGTTAGCAAACAAAACATGAAACAAAATATTAATTGTAAATTAATAGAGAATAAAATTATAATGAATGAAATTATAAGTGTGTGCTGAAGGAAAGATTCATGTATCCACATTCCTATCTATAAGAAACATCTGGGCAAGAAAACTCCAAAGCAAGATAAAGTGTAGGCAACTGCATGTATATTTGCAATACAATAAAGGGTATGCAGACATAAAAAAGTGCTTCTGGTCTGAAAATCAGCTTCTTCATAAAGAATTACAGTTACGGAGTTGGCTTCTTCCTATTGAAAAAAAGAGTTATCAAGCTAGAGCAATAATTCAAAAGTTGCTTTATCTTACCCAAAAGGATCCCCAACTACAAGAAAAGCGACATCACAAACATCAGCTTCTTTTAAAAGGGTATCTGCTTCTTGCTCCACCATTTCTCGGTCGGCCAAAATCAATTCTTTTCCATAAAACTCTTCCTAGAAATTGAAATTAATATTAAGCATCAGAATCTTACAGTTAGGAGTGGTTTTGTATCTCTCTGGGTGCTCACTCAGGAACACGGATAATGGACACTGGAATAGCTAACTTTAATATTCTCCCCAGCAGTCTGCCCCAGGTCTTGGAGAACCTCACCCCAACTTGGCAGAATGCCTGAGCTTCCCATAAAGCAGCTCCTGAGCTGATAAAAATCAGTCAAACACTTTATTCTGATACTGACTTCTTTTTTTTATGTCTTCTGTGTCAGCTGAGAAGCTGCCCCACAAGTAGCTCAGTCACACCTGCATTCTGAAGGTACCTGGCTGGGCTCTTGGTACAGTTAATTTAACTGGCCGTTGTACTGTCAGGCATCTCCCCTCACAGTCTGAGCCTAACTGCTTAGCTTAGTTATAATTCTGACGTCAAACCAGATACAAACACCACACTAGCTATACCACAACCTGTTTTTTCAGATTTTTCCTTAGAACATTTAAACAAACCACATCTAAGGAATGATTTCATATTAATCCTTTGCCTTCAGAGTTCTCTTTAAGAAATACTTTACCATGTATACAGGTGAAGATGCATTTGCTCATTTCCTTCACTTTTCCTCAGCAGCTCAGTAATCATTGTGTCTCTCTGTATGTTTTAAGTGTCTTTATTTCCCAAATTGACTTCACATATGTAATGAAACTTCAGTTAGTTCTAGAACATATTGTCTGACCATACTGAACGCATCTGTCTCTAAGTCATGTATCACCATGCATTTCACATCCTCTTTACATTTTAAGGTATATTTTCCAAGGTAAAGACCAGAAAAGGTGGTTTTGTTCGAAGTAGTATACAGAAAATTTGGGTGGAATTGTGAATATTAACCAATATAAATAAAGAATTGATAAAACTATTAAGTCATTTATGGCCCAGAAAGAAATTTTTATGACTTCTGTGACTGTGCCCACAAAGGACAGTGAATTGATGAGAGAACCATCATACTTGTACAGAAGTGGAGCAGTGCTTCCATAAAAAAATCCATCCCGTAGCCAGAGTACTAGGTATGGGACTCTATAAAGCAAAGCCCTCGGTAACACCACATCCACTTGGGTGGGCTTATCATTGCACCAGGCTGACTATAGTCCAATGCTGTAAACAAATGCACACTACAGAACATATTGGGTGCAGTCCCAGGAGCACACCTTTGTTTGTTTTCATCCAAGGGAATCTATTTGCATGCTTTGAGACTACTCCACAATGCTAATCAAAGCATGCTAATTAGAGAATATATAGAAAGCACCCTCCTGGCAATGTAGACTCACTGGGAGGCCACTGGGTCCACACAGTTCTTTCACCAAACTAAGGGCCAATTTAGATGGTCAACATCAAATAGCTTCAAATACATGTTTTAGGCCAACAAGATAAACTAAGCAAGTCATGTCACTTGAATTTTGAGGCCTGATTTTAAAAGCATCAGTATAGAAGGATTTCCAGAAAATTTCTGCAGGAAAGGATCTGTTCTTTACTTTTTGAGAGCTTTCCCATAACTTTTCATGCTGCTTAGGAGAGATTGACCTTCAGATCACTAAATAAACCATCCAGCATTGTCACTTGTCTGCCAACTGGGCTGTATTATAAACACTTGGTGATTAATTCCTGTATTTCCTCTTAGATGGTTTTAGATAAGGTATCTTTTACTTTGTTTTTATTGATCACTTTTTCCTTGGGACTTCAAGGTTTGCAAAAGACTTAAAAGAATAAAAAAACTTAACAAAAGCCCCCAAAAACCAGCAAAATAACCACACCAAAATATTCAACATTTCTCCATTATTCAGTGTTTTATTTTCCGATGGCTAGGAATTCTTTTTTTTTTTTGAGAGAGAGAAAATGCAAATTTTGTGAAGTAAAAATACCCAAGTAATCTTTTCCATTTAGCAATTTTCCAACTATCAAACAACAAAGAACATTTTGTTTTAACGGACTGACTACAATTTAGATTGCTTCAGTGTACTGAAAAGAAACATAAAAACACACAGCATATCTTCATTCCAAAATACAGCAGATAAACCAGAGACGGCCTCAAATATTCTAGCCTACCTTGTATCCAGAAACCATGTAATGCTGACTACAAGCTAAAAGTCTCACATGCTGTATGTATATACAGGTATGCATACAGGTACATTATGGCTATACAGCACCCAAGACCCAAACAGCATCTCTGTACAGTACTGCACAGCTTCCCGGGAGGAGACATCCCTCTTTTGTGGGCAGGTATGGTCTTTTGTTGGTATTATTTTGACATTAAACTTCATCTTTCTGTGACCACCTATGAATCCATCAGAGTTACAATTTGTACATTTGACTACTCTTGTCTTCTGTAAGGTTTGTTTATCTCCATGTTGTTCAACAGCCCATCTCTGACTGAACTGTACCTGTTCTGGGAGTCTCAACCTGGTGAGACAGCTTGGCCCACGTGGAAACATGGAAACGTAAGACAGTCAACTTGTTATTCCCAGCAGGCAAGCCACAACGCCTCAGGCTGATATTGAGGCCCAGGGCTTCAAAACGTGTTTTATTCTGGTATGTCTTTTGGGCTTTTTTTGTTTTTAAACAGATCAGACGTTTTTCTAACCACGTTCTCCACGATCTGCACACATTGGGAGAATTTGTGATGAAAACCAGCACAAAGAGTTGAAGGAAGGAACATTTTATTTTTGCTGCAGTCTTCTCGCAAGGTAGCAAAGCAACATCTCCTATAAAACGTAGTGTGTGAAGGTCACGTACCTCTTCCTCCCCGCTGAGCCCCCAGCCCCAGCGCCCGCCTCGCCCCGCGGTCCGAGAGGCCTCGGGCCCCGTGGCCGGACCTACCAGCGCTTCCTTGCCCACCGTGAGCACGGACGTGTAGGCCTCCAGGTACACCCTGCGGCACCGCCTCACCGCCTCCAGCCCCTTCACCGTGATGTCCTTGGCATCGCCCAGGCCCAGCCCGACCAGGTACAGCATGTTCGGGGAGCCGGGCAGAGCCGCCACCTGCCACGGGAGGCAAAGGGAACAGGGATCAGCCGCGGCACTCCATGGCCCGTCGGGACCCGGCCCCATGGGCAGGGGGACGGCCCAGCTCCCACCTCCTCGTATCCCAGCTCCCACCTCCTCGTATCCCGGCCCCCACCTCCTCGTATCCCGGCCCCCACCTCCTCGTATCCCGGCCCCCACCTCCTCGTATCCCGGCCCCCACCTCCGCACTCCACTCCCACCTCCTCGTGTCCCGGCCGCCCCTCCGCGCTCCCGCCTCCCGCCCGGCTCCCGGCTGTCCGCGGCGCGGGCGCAGGGGCCGCCGGGAGCTGTAGTTCCGGGCCATGGCGGCGGCGGGCAGGCCCAGGCCAGGCGCCGGCCCCACAGTGCCGCTCGCCAGCGGCCGCAGCATCCCGGTGCTGGGGCTCGGTAAGTGGCGGCGGGCCCGGCCGAACCCGCCTCCCTGCCAGGGGCGTTGTGAGCGGGCGGAGGTCACCGCGGGGCCCGGCTGGCCCGGCCGACCCGGCAGGTTCGGCGCTGCCTTTGGCCCGCAGCCGGGCTCGCCTCGGGGCAGCCCGGGCTAAGCCTCCTGCCGAGCTGCCCGTGCCGAGCCGGGCAGGCCCGGTGCTCCTCCGAAAGCCCTTTTATTGCCCGGTGGAGCTTCGTGCTCCTGCTGAATGGGACCAGCAAGGCGTGCTGGGACACGGGTGCTGTTCTGCGGGGACAGCAGCCCTCCCCTTCCCTCGCCTGCCCCGGGGCGTTGTGCCGCGGTTTGGTGTTTTGGGTGTGTTTTCTTACGAGGTTTGGGAGCAGACTTTTCTTTAGTGCAGACTTTCAAGCCAGGGTTAATCTTACTGCACCTGTTGCAGCTGAGAACCAGCATAGGAATCTCGGCTCGTGAGAGACACAGGGCCTGTGCCTTGTGGTTGTCGCAGCACTTGGCCTGTGTGTGTTGAAGAATTAAAATGCTGTTAAACCCTGGCAGTGTATCAGAATCTGGGGTGTGATTATTTTTATTTTTTATTATTATTTCTTTTTCTTATTGTAAACTAAGGTTTGATGACATTATACTGAAACTTCACAGATGTGTGGTTTTGGTTGTTGCTCATGCAAATGTGTATGACATTTTTAATATGTTTTTAGGAGAAAAAAATATGCCTGGAAATATGAAAATGCAAAAGGGAATTAACTTCTTTATAATTTACATTTAATTTTATCATCAGTTGTTTAGTGAGAAATTCTTAAAGAATTCATTTTCTAAAATGTAAACATGGGGAAAAAATGAAAAGTCATTTTAATACTGCATTAGTTGTCTGAATTAACGCTAGTTCAGGAAAGCTATTGCATTTAGTCCTAGGAAAACAAGGCTATGTGCTAACCAGAATACAATCCTGCAATGAGAACTTAGGTATGAAAACATTTGAAATTTGAAAGTTGGGGTTTTTTTCTCTCCCCCCCACCCTCAACAAGCAAAATGTGGTATAAACCCAAGGTTGGCTTGCAGCAGAATGCTCCTTTTAGTTGTATATAGGAATGTCAGGTTTATACTATCCTGAATTACAAATTCATCTAATTAGTGGATTTGCTAATTGTTCAAAAGAGTCAAACTATTAAATTATTGAAGGCCATTTTCCAAGTCAGCATAGGGCCATGTGAGCAGGGGAGAGTTAATAACTAATTCTGTGGTGCCAGAGCCCTGCCCATGCTGTAGCACAGCAGATAAAGAGACTGTGAACTCTCCCAAAACAGGAGCTGTAGCAGAGCACCTGGAAGGTGTGCCACAGAGAGGCAAACATGGACCATACACACACCAATGACCATTGCACACTTGGCCAGAGCATTCTGGGTTTCTTTGAATAACTGTCTTTTTATATAGTTGACATTAATTAATTTTTATGTCTCGTAAGGAGTTAATTTATCTCTTGGTTAAAACCTCCTATTTGGAACAGTATTTGAGCCTCTCTTTCTTTCTCTTCTTAAGACTCTTTCCAGAAGTCTCTTTGATTCATAACATATTCTAAAACATGAATACCCTTCCAAGTTAGTCTTTCATGATGCCATTTTATCATGGGTAAATTCAGTATCCCAGATTTTCCAGTTTTTTGCATAAACATACAAATCAAAGGCACTGGTGTTCTTTGTGATACTGGAGTTAATCAGTCACACAAGTATGGAGCTAAGCTATAAAATAGAATTGCCCTTGTGCTCTTTCTGTCTTTATCCTATGAATGTGAACTGACTTCAGAGCAATTATTTAGGATTTTCATTAGTATGAAGGAAGGCAAAATTAGAGCTGTGGATTTTAGAGTGAATTAAGCCACTTAAGTCAATAGGAGTTGGTCTTTGATTTTAATAGGGCTGGGTTTTTATCCAGAAAGGCTAAGCAGATAAAGCTTGTAATGCTTGTTTCGAAGTATCCAAAGTTATTTGAGCTGCACATAACAAAGTCTGAGCAATTCACCATCATCAGCCAAAGATTAAAGAAAGAAAAGAATTTGGAAGTCTGCAAAATGTTGTTAACTGCTTTTACTGTGTGTTTTTGTGCATGCATGTATTCATAAACACGTGGTATGTGTTTACCCAGTCTATGAATTTAATATTTTAGTATCTGTTAATCTTAAGAATACTTGATGCGGCTGTCCCTTACACAATCATTATGTAACGAGCAAAAGGGCCTGTGTTGTTCAAAATTGCTATTTTTTTTTGTTTTGCTGTTTGTTTGTTTGTTTGAGGAGCTGGTTGGTTGGTTCTTTTAACCTGTAACACTTGTTGCCACTTTAGTTGACTTGGGGATTTTTTATAAAATTAAAGAAAACATAAATAGTCTTTTTTAGAGAATGGACTTGGTTCTCTTCTGTCCATTGTTTCAGTATATGCTGAAAGGTGTTTCAGACTATATATACAGAATGGATTTTTTTTTTCTGTTGGAGGTTGTAATATTTCTTAGGTTATGGGAAGAGTAAACTGGCTAGAAGGTAGCCAGGCAGAAAGACTCCTTTGTACTCTGCACGCAAAAGCTGCTGCTCTCTGTCCTATCTCCGTCTTGGTAAGTCCTGAGTTGTCTGTTGTTAGGCCTGAATTCAAACTGCAGTAAATGGATAGTGGCATACAAGAGAATCAAGTTTGAATTTTTCTGACCCAGTTATTTCTGTCAGATATGGCTTTCAAGGAGCTGCTCTTGACTTACAGTGGTGGTGGTGTCACGAGCAGCAGGATTTGATTCCTTGACTTCACCTATCTATTTTTGTCTTGCTGTAGTAACACTTGACATATTGCTTTATATATTCTGCAGATCTTGGAGGATCTTGTAATAGATAGGAATCAAACAGGTCATTTTAAGAAATCCTTATAGATGCTTCAAAACACTGAGAATTTTAGAAAAGAAGGGAGGAAAAAAAGTTCAAGGCTGGCCACCCTCGCATTTGTGGTCAAGCTGTAAGTACCACGATATGCAGCCTAATACAATGGGATCTTTAAGTGGGTGTTCTCACTTCACTATTATTTTCCATGTTAATGATTTATTTTTGTTCCAGGCTTTCTGATTAACTAATGTTTGCAGCGCAGAAACTTGGCTATAAAGTAGAGAAGAATTTTCTTCAAAGAGGATGCATTTTCTGCAAGGCTATTTTCTGCAGGATTTGAAATTTGTTTGGTTGTCATTTCTTATCCCTCTGAACATGCAGACATAATTGTTATATGTTCTCTCAAAGACAGCTTTCATAGATATGTATGTTGCCTCTATTGCTAGATCATCTTTCTAAAAGCTTCAGAGAGAGAAATATGCTGTTAAGATGGTTTCAGCTATCCAGTTGTGTCAACTGGAAGGCAGCTCAGACAGGTATGCAAGTTATTTCCAAGTGATGAAACCCCTTTTGTAGTAGCTGGGAGCTGAAGTAGGGGACAGGTAACATGCTTCTTGGCCAGAACATATTACTCAAGAGTGCGCAACAGCAGCCTAGGATGGCATTCTGCCAAAAATACCTGTTCTTTCTGTTCAAGCTTCAGTTATCAAAAGGTGTTTGTGGTGGTGTTTTTTTAGTTGGGTTTCCTTTTTTTAAATGGCTTTCCATGTCACAGCTGCTTTGGCTCCCAGATTTGTGTAGGAGAAGTTCAGTAAGTTGGTTTGATGCAAAAGGGGAGACGAGAGGAAGGATGTTAAGTGGTCTTTCAGTAGGTTACCATTCTCTTTCTGGCGCTCTGCGCTCTATTACACAAACTGTTCTCACTGAGGAGGATCCATTTCCATTGAAATCTCCTATGAGAAAGATGAATTTTTACTTCAGAGAAGGCCGTGGAGCGTGCAAAAGTTATGTTCTGTCTGAAGGGTTACTTGGAATAACATGCCAAATTCTGTATATCCAAAATTCCATATTTACTTCGATGCATATTCATATTGTGTTTTATCTGTCTTGTGTCCAGCAGAAAGACAAGTCTACTAGCAATGATAAAACAAGCTGACTTTCCTGAGATACCAAACAATTATAAGACAACCCACCTTTGTGTTAGAAATATGTTGTATAGCTAAAGTTTTAATTAAAAAATAAAAATAATCTGCATCTTGTTTATTGCATGATTATAAAAAGTGTTGATAACTTTATGTTTCTCATGGTTTAAGTCTAACATTTGTGTTAGCCCATATTATTCATGTGCAGAGAGTCAGGCAAGTTTACGGTCAATTTTCATTACAAAGGGTGCTTTAAACTGGGGTAGGCTCAAGCCTAAAATGAATTGGCATTTTGGCCCTAATATTTGTATGGTGTCAAACTATGCCCCAGAGAGTACATTAGCTCATAATGGCTTTAGATTGCTTTAGAAAAAGGATGTATTCACTGTCTTGCTAATAAGATAGCTATAATTTCTTTCCATGTTTTTAAGGCTTTATTAGTGTTTTAGAAATATAGGCAAATAACTGATATAAAATGTGATGGTGCTTTGAAGTTAATGTAGTTACACTTTTTCATAAGAGCTACATGTATCTTAGAATCAGGTACTTGGAGAGCATTTGTACAATAGTAGAAAACTACATATTCTTACATTGTCTTAACTGCAGGATACTTGATGCTTCTCTAAAGCAGCATCCTCAAAAATGGATCACTCCTCAAAATGGTGCACACAGTATCATCCCCATCAGGCTTTGGAAAACAATGAATACAATTTGAATAGTTCACGCTTACATGCTTACTGCTGCTAAGCAGGAAGCCCCCACTTAGAAAGTTGTCACTTTTTTTTTTTTTTGGTTAAAAGTCTGAGGGGTGAAAATGCTACCATTTAAAGCATTTGATTATAATTCAGTAGCACAAGGGCTTTTCTTCCTGTAACTGAAATATTAGGAAGCTTTTTCAAGGTCATGTGCTGAGTGGTTGACATCTCTTAAGTCTTGTTTTGGCACTTTTTATTGAAACTCTCTTCATGCCCTTGATATGGTAGTTATATTCCCATTAGAAGAGGGGTGTGTTTTTAGTGTGTTTTTGTTTGTTTGTTGTTTTATTAGGGTTTTTTTTAGAGACAGTAGTAATTAAATTCAGGTGAGTTGGTCAAATAGTTAGAGATTGCTATTTGACCAAATGTGCTGGTGATACCGAAAATTCACAGACTGTTTTTGCTTTCTATGTAATCCTTGGAGCAGCTAGAATTAATAACAACTTGATGAGACAAAAAGTTCTCTAATGATCCCCTCCTATTAAAGTATAAAATTAATTGCATGCTTGCTTGGGAGGGGGCATCAGGACAGGCAGTTAAACTAAATGAAATAATCAAGTCTTTATACTCATTGTGCCTTACCCATGACACACACAGTGAGTATTTTATTAGTAGTAATAATGTTCTTTACAGAGGGCCGTTCAAGAATGGCCAGTGCCATTATGCTAGGTGCTGTAGCTGGGAAAGCAGTCAGGTACTGCTCTAAGCAGCTTCTCGTCAAACAGCCAAAGCCTGGGAAGAATAAAAATCAGTTCAATAAATAAGGTGACGTTGGTTAACTTCCAGCACTAGTAGCTTGCTTAAATTACTTTTTTACTGCATTTGTCAGTATGTTGCACTACTAAGATTTTAAAGTATTACACACAGACACACACAGAATCCCTCCACAGTCAAGGGAAACCATTAAAATATCTCTGTCTTCACTTCAGGGTGTTCCATAGATAATATTCCTGATACTCCACTGTACCTTTATCTAAGTAAATATATCTTAAAAGTAAGATTTTCCTGATTTTTACTTTGCTGCTTGCATTAAGACATATCATTTGTATTGCAACCGCTCAGGATTGCTTGTATTGTTCCCAGTTCCTTTCACAGCACGTGGGACTTTCTTGGAGAACAGCAAAGAATCAGATTGCTCCAAATCCATTGTATCAGGTTGTGTTGGGGTTTTTTTAGTGAAAATGCTGCATATAACTTAAATCATAATGCTGAATGGAAGTATTTTAACATTCCCTTCCATTATGTATTAGTAATCCAGTTACCTGCTTCTTAATCCTAGAGTTGCTCATAATCATTCTTAAACTAAGCTGTGGTCAAAAAAGACCCAGTCCTGCTGGGAGTGGAATAAAATGAGATTTTGCTTTTCAATTCAATGGCAACAGAGTCAAGGCTTCACTGTTTGTCATTTTCTACTGTTACTGCCTTTTTTTTAATTCACGGTTCTTGTTTCTTCATGGCTTTGGTTCTTAAGGAAATTTATGGAACAGTGGTCCTGATACCAAGACCTATGGCACTCCCTCCTATTAATCTTATCCCCTAATAAGAATTGGCTGTTTATTTCTTCCTTTTGTTTTATGTCTCAACCATTTATTTTTTATTCTGTCAGGGCTTTGCTTCTCACCCATGGTTACCAAGTTGCCTTAATAGCCTCTTGTGATGAACAAAATGCCACCTCTATAAATCTTTCTGTCTCAATTCACCCACTGTTTCAGTAGATCTGACCTTGAGAAGTTGTACTTGAGCTTTGAGGGCCTCCAGATATTTAACTTCTGTCCTGGACAAAATGTGGCCATAGCCCAGGCAGCTGTGGGTTTGTAGACAGTGGTACAAAGCATTATCCTCTCCCATCCTGACTAAACCTGGTGAACTCCTACCTTCCTTGCCGTCTTTGAACTTACCTACTTCCAGCCTGGTGCTGTCTTATTCCTAAAAAATGACTGAACGCTGTACAAATGTTGTTTTAAAGTCTACTCATAAATGCATCTGGGGCAAAATGCTGACCCAACTTTTGCTTATATCAGAGTGTACACAGTACAGAAATATTTTTTTCCTGGGGGAAATTGCTGCTCTGTCTCTGCTCTCTTTGTGCACCTACAAATCTAGGAGGTTAGGTTTTTTTATTTTTGCTGGGGATTTTATTTATATTCTGGCATATGAACCATGATTTCATAGCAGAAAAATAGCTTCTTTCTCAGGCTGAATTCTCTTTAGTAATCACCCTGTTGGTGATATGATACAGATGAATTTTAAATGTCCTTCATTAAATCTAAGTAATAAACCAATTTAGGTTTCTATTGATGTTTAATAATTAAAGCTTTTATCAGTATAAGCAGAGGCACTTCATGTGTATGCTTTTAACTTTCCTGTAGCCATTAATAGTTTTAAATGTTGCATGAGAAGAACAAATGATTTGTAAGCAGTTTGAAATTAGCAGAGAAGCAAGCTCCAGTGTATAGAACTTTTGTCTTTAACCACGTTTCTGTAGTGTAGAAAAATTACACCAAACTTTGAGGGGTGAAAAAAGAAAGCTAAACTTTATCTTTCAACCTTCATGTAGCAGATTTTAGTCTTCATACCTTTTTTTTTTGCCAGAGCTCACTAGCAGAGTTTTGGCAGCGTTGAATGGTGATGTCACATGCTGCTGTAACCTAAATTGCTGTAGTTCCTCGTGCTTCCAAATGGGGAGAATGGAGGTGCTAATTCCTTAACTTCAGTTCTAATGTGTATGCAAAGTACCTCCAGCACTGAGAATGATACAAAATCCTCATTATGGGGGGAGAAGGGAGAGAAAAAGGGAAGGCATCTTTGTGGCTTTACAGCAGTTTCGTAACTGTGAGGTCTGTTTCTCACTGTTAATGCCTGAATGGGAGTGCAGTGCATTCTAATGCAGAATGTTTTAAGGCTGAATGTGCCATGTGAGAGGAGGGGCTACAGGAGATGGTTTTGTCTTGGAAACCTGGAGAACATGCATTTTAAATTCTTAGATGATGTGGGGAAAAGTTAGCGTTTGATCAGAAACCTTCTTTATTGTTCAGCTTTAGTTTGCACTAAGGGTGTCTGGATTGTTCCTGTCCTTGGAACTCGGCAGTGGGACACGGCAAGTCTCAGACCTCACAGTGTCACATGACAGTGCAGAAGCAGGATCTGTCGTGGTTCACAATTGCACTTGCTCTGCACTCTGAGCAAAGGGCACTGTTATGTCAAAAATTAGCCATCTGTTATGTCAAAAATTAGCCATCAGCTTCAACGTTATCTTAAATTAGGATCTTACAATGATAATTACTGTATGTGCATTTTCATTGTGTAAAGCTGTGTCACTATAAATCATAGCTCTTCTTATAATTTTTCCTATAATATTATCTTTACAATATTTTAAGCAGTTTTGAATTACTGGTCTCATGTTCAACTGCACTTCTTAAATTTACTGTCCCTCTACATAACTTTATGTTGGTTTTGCTTAATCATAAATTATGTACATAACTTTTTTTAAGTTAACAGCAGGAGTGATTATGGTAATGTTCTACTTAAGTACAGAGTATGGGCTTAATTTTTTTTCTTTTTATTGTTCTTTTTTGTGAAAGTTGTTTAGAAGAGGAAAAAATTGTCACAGGTCTGTCTCATTTATTGTGAAGTATTTCCAAATGTCTAATTTTGTTAATCAATTAATGTCGTCCGCATCAGATAGAGTAGGTTCGGGACATGTTTTAAGGGGGAGGGAAATAAAATTGTTGTTCAGTCTGTTTATTTGCTGTACCTAGTAAATATCCTTATTAGTTATGAAGTTAAAAGTTCTATCGAGGTATGGTAAGTACTGGAAGAAATTTCAATTGAGTTAACAAAGGAAATAGAATGAAAATAATTTAAAACTGGTTCACACCAGCAATTCTTCGTGCACTATTAACTGCTAAGATCTAGTCACAAAACATTATTCTGAGGAGAAAAGGTTTAGTGAACCCTAGAAATTGGATTTGATTTATGCCAGAAAATCTGCCTTTTCACTGCTTGAGATTTCTATGGAAGGAAGCCACAGTCTTTTACCGAATGGTTTCTAAGGTAACATCTTATAGCAGAGCATCTGAAACCAATTTGGTTGTTAATGAGAAATAGTTCTCACGGTGGTGGGAAAGTGTGGAGTGAAAGAAAAGGCTCCAAGATTTGGCAGACTGTCTGTAAAGGCATTTAAATAAATGTGTGCTGCTGCTCTGCTTATGAAATTTCTACATGAATTACACATTCATAATTGCCTTTCAAATGTATAGGTCTCTTTTCAGATTTTATTGATAAGTTCTGCATGATTAAAATGTTCGTATACTACAGCTGAATAATTTAAATAGCTGGCACTTTTCCAGTGGAAATCTCTTTACTCCCACTGAAAAAAATATTTGCATTTTTTGGGTGATAGTGTGTTTGTGCTGCCAGAAGTACATCAGTGGGTTGGGTTGGTGCCATATCAGAGTGGTAGCATCTCACTGATGTTGGACACTACTTGCAGGCTTTCTGGGATTCTCATGAGACACATTCTGAGAAGTTACTCTTACACCTGCCTTCTTTTCTAAGGTTCTGTCTAGGTAAATGGTAGGTCAATGAACAGAAATGTGTGGTCATTTTACAGTAGATGATCTTAATATCTCCTACAGTCACAGCCTCTATGAGATGGAGGGAATAGAGTGCTTCTGTCAACAATGGCTCATTGCCATTTCTTCCTTCCTCTCAGGAAGAGAGAAAACTAGCAATTCTGGCTTCCCTTTCCCTGGATACATAATAAACACGTAATGGCTCTCTCCTACCCTTTTGCCTTGCGGCGAGACTGTATTTTCCTGCATTTTGTTTCTTGGTGCCTGTGAAGACTTGCCTGAGTAGAATTCCAGAGTTTAAAATGATGCTTGCCTACTTTTTTTTGCTCGTGTTATTGAATTCTGTGAGTGTATTCTGAGTTGCACAGGGGAAAAACAGTCCCAGAGTGACACCTTTGCACTAAGCAATTGATCATATTTAGCAAACAGAAAAACAAAAAGAGTGAGAAATGTTACTGAAGTAAAACTTTTATACTAAAATATATAAAATAGCCATAATCCAGATAACTTTTACAGAGGCAAGAGAAACGTGCCTTAAATGACTGAGTTTCAGATAAACCTGTGTGCTGCTTTAGTTCTGACCAATTACAGAACCATTGGTTATATAGTGTGAGTCTGCTCAGTGCCTTTCTCTGATCATTGATGTTGTTCTACCAGTTCTTCCAAAAGCCTATTGTCTCTATAGGCTGCATTCCCTCAAGGGCAGCTGCCCTGTTTTATACACACATTGGGTGCCAGTCTTGGACTCTGAATAAAATATCCAAATTATTTTGTAAAATTAATTGTGATTAAATTTGGAACCCATAGCTTGAAATACTCTCTAGTCACCTTATGAAAATTGTGCAGTATAATAGTAGCTTCGCAGTGAGGTTGACTTTGATTTCACCTGCTACAGAGGAAAGCCCTATACTCTGGAAGAGAGAGGATCCTATGAATACATTGTCATGTGATACTAAATAGGATTTTCAGAGTAATTGACCCCGTTAAGATAAAACTATACCAAAATATGCAGTAAGAATACTTGGGTTCTAGTGCTGTGGTTATAGAAAGTTAGTGTGACATTATCTGCCTGGCTTAGAGCAGCTCTAGGGATGGTGTTGGGGAACATAATAGAAAGGCTCCAAGAGACAAGTTCATGGAGAAGGTCTTTCTGATCATTTGTTGGTTGGCTTGAAGACAACTGTGATTTTATTTTAGTTTTAGTTTTAATAAAAGCACTTGTTAGATCAAATTATTTAACTGCTACTGCTAAAGGTTTTTTTACTTCATCCCTTGCGTGAAATTTAGTGGCTTTTCCTCTCTGAGAAATCATTCAGGCTCATGAATAACCCTAAAACTGTACTTTTTTGTTTTGCCATTTGACAATCCAAATGAGCTTGTCAGAGGATCATATGAATACAGAATGAGGAGGAGGATTTAAGACAGACAGCAAGGACAGCAAGTAAGGACTCTCTGTCCTTGAGCCATTCCGTGGAAGAGGCATGTGGGTTTGTGAATGGATTAGCAATAAACCTTGAAATGTGTTATACGTTCATTTGCACTATGTATAGTCAACATTTTATGTTTTATCATTGAATTTGCTCATAAGGTAATTAGGAAATGAAACTTAATCAACAGCAAAAAATTTAGTATATTCATATTTGTTACCATCGATATACTGTTGAGATAGTAAAAATAAAACTAATAACACCAGGAATTTCAAGCCTGTTGTGGTATACGGTACCATATATCCACAATGAGTGTCTAAACATCGATAAAAGGATGTTTGAGCTTTTGCTTTTGAGAGTTATTTTCTTAAGTGAATACTTAGAGATAAATCAGGAAAGGAATGGCCATTTCTGCAGGTGTTTTGTTTGTCAACTGTTTTAATTTAGTACCGGGTACTGATGTCAGAAGATCATTAATCTCTGATGCGACTTCTAAATATTCTGGCTGTGGTTTCACTAACAGGAACTTTTCTGATGTTATTCCACTGAATTCAAGTAGCCAAAGTTATTCATGTCACAGAACATCTTTGTATTTTCAGATAAATAATCGTTTCACACTTCACAAAGAACATGAAGACACTCTTCTCCACAAAGGAAGGGAGAAAGCAGGGAGGGAAAGTAGGTCCTGGTTCTCTTTTGAAAAACTGCTGGTGCTTTGGATCTCTGTCTGTAGTTCTGCAGCTTCCGCGAAGGAGAACAGAAAGTTTAATGAGGCTGACAGTCAGCTGAGATGGTGCCGAAATCTGGGGCAGGGGGGTAGCATTTTGGTTTGTCAGTTGTTTTACATTTTTAGTGGGTTCAAGGGGGGAGATGTTGTTGGGTTTGTATTTTTGAGGATTTGGGGGAGGTGTTGCTGATTGGGGTGCTGGGGTTTTTTCCCTGTAGCAACTGCATTGTGAACAGGATTGTGCCTTCCTAATAATCTTTGGAACTTTTTATGGCTTGTCAGAGCATGTTTCTCACCCCAGTTTTGATAGCAGCCTTCTTCAGCATACCAAGAAAGTGATGAGTAACTGTGGCAAAATAACAACGTAACTAATTAAGCCTAGTTTTCAATGGATTTGTGTCCTTTGACCTATCCATATTTTCACTGCAGTATCCTTGTCCCTCACAACCACCAATTTTCACAAAATCCGCTGAATGTAATTATCTTGGACATCTTTGGATCTGTCAAATTTAGCTTGGTTCAGTCAGTGAGAGAACAGTGCTATTTCTGAGGAAAACAAGTTAAAATACTAGCTAAGAAGTAGGGAGCTTTTCCAGACCTATTTATATTTGACATTATTTCTTAAAGGAATTCCTGTTTTTGACCAGAGAATTCTGGGGAAAAAAAATTATTAATAAAATATTTTTGGAAACAGTAAGAGGATGGAATGGGTGCTGGTTCATATTCATTTTAAATGCAAGATTGGATTTTGTCTTTAAATATACATGTGCAGTGTGAATTATATCTCTGTGAACAAAAGATCATCCCAACCATGTGAGAATGTTAATGTCAAGTAAGTTTGGACTTCTAATATTAGAAAAAAATAGAAATTTCAGTCACTTCACCTTCTTTTGTCATCCTTCTGCATCTGTGTAATGTAACATACTTAATCACGAGTAAACATAAGAAAACTATAATTTCTAATGTCTAGAAACCATTATTTTAGTAACATAACTAACTTATCAACCTGTTATTTATGATTAAGTTGGCTTGCAAAGTGGTAATATTAAATAACTGTTAAGCTTTCTTTTAATTACTGTTTAGTGCCCCAGGACTGTTGTAGTTCATTTTTAGGCACAGAAATTGAGATAATTCCCTCCGGACTGATCTTACTGTCTTTATTTCCTGTGTAACAAGTGTGCATGCCATCACTGAATGGGGTACAATAACAGAATTATTCTGAATTTTCTTTCTTTTCCACTCTCTCCCTTTAACTTAAAGAGTTAAACCAAAAAAAAAAAAAAAAAAGTTGTTTGTCCTAAATGTTCTTACTGAAATCCATTATGCATGAAAGGAGTCTGAGTCCATTTGCAAGACCTCTAAATGAACTCCATTCATTCTGTGCTTAGAAATGTCCATTCAGCCAGAAACAGACACAATAGTTACAACCTCATTTATTTTGCACCAATACCATCATATTAAAAGTGAACCGTTTGTTTTGAAAAAAGTATAGTAATTTTTCTATGCTAGTTATATAATTCTTTAATAAAATTACTTTAGGGTTTGAATTATGTAAAATTGCCTATCTATTCTTTGCCAATAATTGCAATGTAGTAGCATTGCAGTCATCTAAAATTCTTAAACTTCTTAAAATTCTAAAAATCTTCATGAAGATTTTGAAATAGCTATTTTGAAAATATAAGTTCACTTAGCTTGACTTATTTTCATGTAAAACAAGTTACAGAGACATCTATTTCTAGTTAGCTTGGAAATTAAGCCAATTAGTGATCATAATTAGTGGCTATGGAAAAAAAATAGATTTAAAGTTTTGTCTTTTCAAACATTGAAACTTTGTTTGCATTTGGAAGGTAAATTATTTATGATATGCATGTCAAAATTGTAGGAATGCAGAATTTCATCACTTTAAAATCCACGAAGATAAGTCAAGAATTCACTACTCCACATTTTGTCTGTCTTAAAGTGGAAACTGTCCCATTGTGATCAGCACAATTTCATGATCCTCAGGGTGTGATATCAGACCGTATTACATCTCAGTTTATATGACTTGGAGTGTTCAGCAAGACTCATTGGTTTTCCTTCTAAGGTTAGGAATGAGCAAAAATGATAAGCATTTAGGAGAACCTGGCTTACCTTACATGCAAGTGGGACTTCCATAAGTTGTCATTCTTGCATGCACTATTAAACTTGTGTGAGAAAAGTCTGCAGCCTCCCACAAGCATTCTCTCCCCAGTTCAGGTGAGGGAGGCTCTCTAAAAAGAACCTGAGCTGGTTGCATTTGTGTCCTTTTCTTGCCAGGCTGGGTGGCCATTTGCATGTGTTAATTGCCTAACATGCAGATAGTGTTCAGTGTAGAAATAAATACTATTGGAGGGAAAGAGAAAGTTGAGAGCAGATACAAACCTGAAGTCCTTTATTTATTTAGATTCAGCAGACCCTGTTGCAGTCGACTGTTCAGGGCCCTTTTGAAGGCAGTGACTGAGCCATTTTCATGCCAACTACTGTTTGTGGCACTCTGGCCTTTAAATACCAATAATCAACTTGGAAGGAGGTGACTGTGGTAGCTGACTGGAACTGACTGAGCATTTCCTCCAACAAACTGTAGAAAATACTGTTTGTGGGAAGTATGTGAGTGAGGGTGAATGGGTGAGGGGCTCACGGCAGGAAAAACAACTAACAGGAAAGTGTAAGGAGAAACATCATCTCCTTGCTCTCAACCAGTTCTTTATCTGCCAGTCCTCCTGCTGGTTTGCTTTTCCTGCTGAGTCTCCTCCTCCTTCCGTCCCCTTGACATGCAAAATACACGTCCAGTGAATACCTACACAATGACAGTAACAGCACTTTGTTACTGAAACTCCCTGCATTCTGTAACTCTTGTGTCGCATTCCATTGTTTTGATTACTGCTGAACTTGACATTATGTGAATCGCACCTGCAGTATGGCCTGGTCTGGGATTGTACAATGCAATAATAACTTGAAGCTACCAGGAGTTCAACAGAGTAAAGGTCTCAGGATATGCTTTCCATAAAGTAAATTGTTTTTAAAGTTGTTTGGGTTTTTTTAATATTTTCATCTGTAAATGTTACGCTTCTGTGTGAACATTAAGTGACATATACTGATTTTCCACAATATGTGTTTTCTCTGGATGATTTTCAACCTGACTCCTTAAATCACTTCTTTACAGTTAAATGCTGTTGATTTTGATGGAGTTTTTTCTGATCGACATCAACATTCTCCCACTTCATGTATTTTCCCAGCTTAGAGATCTGTCAGTTCACTTTTTTTTTTTTTTTTTACTGTTGGGAAATGAAAAGTGAATAAGAAGCATCTGTGACCATATATTAAAAAAAAAAAAGAAGCAAAAATTAAGAAGAATGATAAAATATGTCCCTCATAAGTCACTGCTGACAACTCACTTCTGCTTTTGTTTGTTTAGGTACTTCCCACCACGGTGGCTATTCCCACAATGCAGTGGTCCACGCATTACAAAAATGTGGCATTCGTCACATTGACACAGCAAAAAGATACGGCTGTGAATCTCTCCTCCAAAAGGCCATCAAAGGGAGTGACGTGAAGCGAGAGGATCTCTGGATAACTACCAAACTCTGGCACAGTGATTACGGCTATGAAAACACAAAAAAGGCCTGCTTGGAGTCATGTGAAAGACTTGGCATTGAATATCTTGGTATGAATGTTTACATATAGCTCATTTATTGTGCCTTCCATGTGAGTACTCACAAAGATGAATGAATTCCTGAAAAAATAGATCACAGAAACCAAGTTCTGCCTTTATTTACACATTTGCAGGTTTCTTGTTCTGTTTGTTCTCTACAAAGTTCACATGCATACAATTGAGAGCACAGAGTTTTTTCTTGTTGCAAATGTTTTGAAACAGATCAAGGTATATTTTGTAAAGGTATATCTCATTGTTAAATTCCTTGAGGAACAACTACAGGAGTTTTATATATTTTGCTAAAAACACCCAAAAGCTACGTAACAAGGATTCGTAAACTTTACAATAATATATTGGCAACAGGGTGACAAAAATGCCTGTTTTTTTCTGTGGTCTGTTTTCTTCTTCTTGAGGAGTGGGAGTCCTTTCTAAAACTTCCTTTGTAGGTCTATTAATTTTGAAATTCAGAATACTGCCTTTGGTTTGGTCTATCTGACGCAATATACTTTGGGGAAAATATTAGAAGTATTTACAAGACTTTAGAAAACTGAAACTAAATCTAACACTGATGCACTTTCAAATTTAACCTTATCATAAACTTCTTTTAGTAAAAAATGTGATATTGGTACTCCCTTGTTAGATAGGCAAAGAGCTGCCATAGTGATGCCAATTAATTCTTTGCAACAGGCCATAAGAGAGGAGATACCTGACAAAAATAAACATGATATTTGCTTCTTCTTCCCTAGCTGAAGCAATGAGAAGAAAGTGGATGTAGAGGAAGGTGAATTTAAAGTAATAATCTAAAATAATAACACTGGTGGAGATAATCTTTATGCTGATATTCAAGAAGCAATAGACCTAACCATCAAACATTACCTGTCAGTGTCCTGAAGACCTTCATTTTGTTTCTTTCCTCACCCTGTCCCCATTTTAGGAATAAACAAACTTTGATGAGGAAGTGAACAGCTTTTGTGAAGTATGAATTTCGCTGAATTAGTAACATATAGTATTAGTGGCAGCTGTGTGGTATGTTTACTGGCTTTTTTTGCTTGGGTACTTTGCAAGGTGAACAGAGAAAAGTTCTTATATCTGTTAAAGACCGATACCTGCAGCACATCTTTGGCTTCATTCTTTCTGGAAATGTATCCCTTCACTTCCTCCACAGGTACAGAATAATGCAAAATTAATTAAGATTTCTTTTTGTCTGTCCCGTGCAAATGCAGGTCACTGTAATGAGACTTTCATAAACCAAGTTTCAAGCTTTGACTATCTCCTTTAACTTGAGAAGTAACATTACTCCTCCTCTCTGCTTTCTGCTTGTTATTTTGTGTTTGCTTTCTTTTTTCTTCTGCTTGCTCTGGTACTGGTGCTGAATGTCGATGAGAGGAAAACTTGACTCACTTCCAAGAAGTCTTTTTCAGTGATTCCTTCCAGTACTGTAAGCTGTTTTTATTTTCTCAGGTAGTAGGCTGATTGAAGTAGGTGCTCACACAAATACTGAGTTTACATACTGCTGCTAAGCAGAAATACCTGAAAGAAGGAAAGGAATATCTGAGAGCAAGAAATGCACTAATGCTGTCACCATGTGAGTTGAGTCCTTGGATTGACATAAAGAGAACTTCAGTTTGTGAGATGTGTTCAGACCTCAGACTTCTTTTGCTCATATTACTAAGGCAAACTAAGGGAGTATTACAGCTGCCTGTCCAATTTGTCTCCATACTAGATTTGATCCTTTTTTTTTATTTTTGTTTTGGGTTTTTTAATAATTTTTTTTATTTTTGTTTTGTTTTTTTAATAACCTCACTCATCTTCCCACCTTGCTTCCACTGATATGGAGAAGTCTGAAAGATTTCTAAAGCTCTTCCCAAATCACTTAGTCTGCCATAGTGACCTAAATCAATGCAGGCTTCAGCTTGCTTTAACTTGACAGTTTGTGAAGTGTGATGGCTTTGGAAATACTTGACATGCAAGTCACTGATCTGTATATGAGGACGGTGACCACCATGAGAAGGATGGGATGGCAAGTGGAGCAACAGTTTTGGCTACTGGGGTTTAATCTCTCTTGTACCAACTCCACAGTTTCTATTAAGCACAGTGTGATCTGCACTGCTCTGAGAGAGATAAAGGTGAGTTCCATCTTTGGTGCTGTTTATGCTGGGAACTGGACCCTCAGAGGAGGTACAATACCTGGAGTGTTTCACGGGTTCATGGAGAGCATCCTTAGGGAGCCCTGTACCTCCTGTCTGAAAGCACTCAGCTGGAAGGTGCTACTGGAAGGATTTTCAAGCAAAATGAGGCAGTACCTTGAAATATGAACCTTTCAAGTTTTTTCAGGAATGCTTAGAGTAAGAGCTTTCTGTTGGAAATTGAGGCTTATCACAAGTCCAGCAAAAGTAATTAGAATCCAGAAGATTGGTTTGAATATAAGGCTATAAGCTTGTAGAAATAAGGTCAAGATATCTGTTTTCATTCATACCTGCCTTTTGTGTCCCTTTTCTGCTGACCAGTCTGTACCATAGAGAGGACCTAAAATCCATGGCAAAAAGAGATCTGGTAATAACAGGGCAATTTGTGTCCAAGCTTATTTAGGAAAGTAAATTCTTTAGTTGCAAGCATGTGTTAATGCTGGCAGTTTTTCTGTAAAACAGGAGTGTGAAATAATGATCAGAATAAATCAGAATTTCCTGATTTCATTCTATGATATTAACCATATATGGTTAGTTCACAGCATCTCTGTAAAGATACATAGTTCTCAAAGAAAACCGAAATATCCTAAATAAAAATCTTTGATGTTAGACCTTTATGTTGTAGGAAAAGTTAGTAATTCAGAAGACTACAGAGAGAAGAAGCTGCAGGAGTCCTGGCAGCTAAATGTTCAGCTCAGCTTTTTGTTCCTGTTCCTGTTAATTTTCTTGAGGATCCTTATGGATTACACAGTCCATCTATACAGACTGAATTAGAGACCTGGGAAGTAATCTCACAGGAGTTAATAAATCAGTATATAGGCTACCAGCTGTTGAAACAGATGAATTGTTGAAAGCAGTCACAGCTTTTTAAGAGAAAAAGTGCTCCGTGTAAAATATGTGTTATGAAGCCTTTTCAACAAACACTTTTGAGGCAAATGGTACTAGGAGAGCAGTGTTCCAGGATTTTTATTTGAACTGGTAGATTATATATCCATGATGTGCTGGAACTTTGTATTATTTGTGGGCAGTGGTTGTAATAGATATTCTGCTCCTTGCATTTTCTAAATGTGGTCTTCAACTAGCAGACACAGTAAACCAGTATGAAATGGCAGCAAATCTTACAGGTTTGGCAGTAACAGAATACATTCCTTGGTGTTTGAATCTAACCTCCAAAATAACTTCTTGAATGTGATTTGTGGCTTACGGATTTCATAAACAATTTTATTTTCCTTTTGACTGTTCGAGTTTGTCCCATTCAGGCAAATCTGACCTATCACAAATCCCCAACTGGAGCTGGACAAATGCACTCTCAGCATATTCAGTGTAATAGATGAATCACATGGAATGGGTGTATTATCATAATTCAGGTTCTGTATTGCTTCAAAACACTTAGGGTTTGTTTTTTTTTTTCACATTGATCCTTGTTCAGTAGAACAAAACAAAAAAAATACAAAAGATTGAGTGGGAGAGAAAAACACATCATGTCAATACTAAGTACAGTGACTATTGAGAAAAGGAGGGAAAATAATTGCTTTAAGATAGCTGGGAAACATTGAAAAATATTCTTTTGCTTTTAGATGTGATATAAGACAGGGCTTGTTCTTCAAAACTACATTTGTTTTAGTCAGTGTGGACCTTTTTTTTATATTGTATTAAGAATTTCAATAGAATTGCAAACTTTCAATAGAATTGCCAACATGCTGTTGGCTTTTAAACCTACTTTCCAGGGCCATTTGATTGTTGCTTGTAGGTGCTGCAACCGCTAAGTAATAAGCCATTCTATTTTAAATGTATGTGTGAAAGCAGCACTGTGCCTTGACATTTAAATGAACTTCGGGCCTTCGCTTACCACTGCACCATTGCAGCTTGATTTTCTTCAAAGGACGTTTTAAAAAGGTGTTAAGTAAAAAAACTGAATGTTTGGATGTTTTTTTCTTCTTTCTCAAGTGCATCCTTTACTGTGAATCATGGTGGATTTTTCAATTTAAGATTATTTTTGAAAAGTATATGGTTGGAGGACATCTCAAGGTGTTAATTTAATCTTTCCCGTGTACAAAGCACAACCCCATCATTCTCAATACAATAAAATGTAGTCTGTTCTTAAAAACCTTCAGTGATAAAATTACACATTTCTTGATTACTAGAACCTTGAGCTATTTTGATAAATGATTTAAAACTAATTTCTTGCCTCCAAAATGAATTAAAGAGTGTTTGTGTTCTCATAATCCCCCAGGAGGGGAAATATTTTAAGCAAAAGAAAGTGTGTGTGGGTGTAGGGTGTGAATGTGTGTACAAATAAAGATGAAATCATAGACCTGGGTTTGTGCAGGGCTTACTGTTTTTGTTGGCCTGCAGGTATCATGCAAAGTTTTCTAACAGATGCAGTAGAAGAAAGCAGATCCTGGCTGTGCCATGACTGGCACAAAGACTATTCTGCTCATTATCTGTGAGATAAGGGACCTTTGCCCCACATCTTTGGGGAAAACTTCTTGCAGTCCAGAAGAACTGTGCTTTGTGATCCAGTAGAGGCTTTCTAACCCTAAATGCATATATTTCTAAATGTGAAGTAATTTTTATTTCAACAAAACCCCTAAATTAAAATAAACATAGTAGGATGATATAGACATCACATACCTGGTAACATCACCTTTCTAAAATAAAGTGTTAACAGCTAATCATGTTTGCACTGAAGAGGCCTAAGACACTAGTACAGGGAGGGCTGATGTGTTGCATTTTTTTTTTTAAATGTCCAAGGCCAGAGATCTTTCAGTTATCAAATCTGTTAAGTCTTTCTTCTGAGAGTGCTTGAGTTTCTTGGACTGAGTACAATGCATCTCTGTATATGGAAATCCATGATGTAGCTATTTCTGTGAGCATTTGCAAACTGTCGTGTCCAGCTGAATAATCAGGCTTTTGGAGAAGTAGCTTTTGGTGAAATTCTGCTGAAGTTTGATTATTTTTGCTAAATGATGTGTTTCTGCATACTTAAGCAGTTCTTACTAGTCTGGTTTGGAGAACATAGCAAGCAGCAATTAAAGATACATAATTCCATTTTTATGTGAGGTAGGCATCAGATACCACTAACTTACACCTACTTACATGTGACATTTGCGTTATCCAAGCAAAAAAGTTTAAATTCAAACATGGCAGTCTCTGTGCAGTAAGTACCACCAATGGCATATAATTTTGGATCAAACCAAACACTTGATATTAGCAGTTCCTAGTGCTAATCCTTGGGTTTACGTCTAATATAGATCAGTGGAAATTTCATTGGCAACAGAATTTAAGTAGCCCTGACTTTTGATCAGAACCTCACCAAATGCTTTATTAGTTCCCAGTATTAGTTTTCAGTTAAATGTCACAGAAATTGGTATTTATTCCAATAGCATGTATTGGTATTTATTTTTAATAAATACAAGTTGTTTTCTCAGAGCAATTAGAGAAGAAGTAATTATTCGTGCATTGGTGATGAACAAGACTGCATATGGAATTGGAAGTGGATTTTATGTATATAAGGGCAAAGAATAGGCAACTTTTTCTTTAAATGTGATGCAAATCCAGATGCTCCAGATCATTACATATGAGTGATATTTGCTTTCCTGAGCAATTGTATATAAAAGTCTAATGTGTTATTAATATTGGAAACTGCAAATTTAGCTTGTGATTTTTGCAATACATCCAAAATAATTTTTTTCTTCATACAATTGTAATGTATCTTACTGTACAAAACTCTGTACTGTTCTAAAATTTTTAATCAAAGTAAACTACTCTTTTTAACAGTGTTGCAGTGATGTGCCAAAATTGGAACTGGTGTATTATAGAGAATTTCAAGTTACCTTTTCCTCTTAAATTGAGGTTGAGTTTGTATTTTTACAGGTGGAAAACTAATATACCAGCCCACTGGTATAGTAATCATTAGTGCAGTCCTTAAAAGGGAATAAAAAGAATTATTTTTCTTTTTTCCCCCCCCTTTTTTCGTTATTCACAAAGCAGAGGATTTGTATTTTCTCAAAGAGGTGCTGTAAATGAATAGTGTGATGTATTCAAAGAACAAAACCCTCTTCTCACTGAAACAAGTTGGAGGTTTTTTTATTTCTTAACTCTGTATTTGAACTGCCATAAAAGGAATATTATAAAGAACAAAGAAAATGGTGTACATCTCAGTCATCTCTTTATTTTCTTTTGCTGTTTTTCATCAGACTAATGTATGCAGCAAAGGCCAAAACCTGTTTGACTGGGATGCCTGCTGTTTAATCTGGAGTTGGAATTTAAATAGAAATGTAATTGTTTTCCAAATATCTCTTAAATTTCTCCTTCAGAATGTCTAGCAGTGTCTACAAACTTATAAAGGAGTTTAGGTCCTGTCATTTTTGCAGTTTAGATAATCTCATTTGAAACACTGAGTCCAATACATGTACATTTCTCACTTTAATTTATGTGAATTTCTGCTGCCCTTGGTTGTTAATGAGATGTTATAGAATTCGTTTATTAAAACTAAATGGATGCGTGCAGTAATGACCATGGAGTAGGATTTGTTACTATTACAGTGATAATGTGTTGGGGCCTTTATGGAGGGAAAATGCTTTTTCACATGATTTGATATATTTATTTTTTGCACACTTTACTGACCAGTCTGGTTCTGTTTCTTTTTTAGATCTGTATTTAATGCACTGGCCTGATGCACATGTTCTGGGTAAAAGCAATCGAGAGGTCCGAGCTGAAACCTGGAGAGCGATGGAAGAGCTCTATGAGAAAGGTTTTTCTTGTTACATCACTTATCTCAACAGAAGGAACTATTGTGCACTTTGGGATTTGGGGAAGTCATAGTGAGAGATATTCAAAGCTGAATTTGAACTGGGTGCTCATATTTCAGTGGAATTTGTGTGTGTAAGTTATGAGAGTCTCTTTGGAAATTGCAGTGTTCCTTGTAAATATAATACATTGTCAAATTCTGTCCATGACATCAATAATGGTGTGCATACTTTCTTGAGGAAACCTACTGATTGCATTGAAATCTATATGCCACTATAGAACACTTTTGAACACTACAGAACACCTTTGTAGTAACCTCTTCTGTGTTAAGTATAAATCATGCCAAGTTTTACTTCTTTTAGATTTTTTTTTTGATTGTATGATGCCATTTTCCAGTTTATTGTGGTATTTTGTAGTTCCATTTGTGTTTTAGAAAATGTTCAACAAAAGAAAATGGCTAGATGAGGAGCAAATACTGAACTGCAGATTCTTTCCTACTAACTTTTGGAAAAAATTTCAAAGAAGGGAGCTATTTGCTCAAGTTCTGATAACTCTTTTTTTGGTGCATTGCAACCTTCAATTTATGTTCATAGCAATAGGAAGAGTAGACTGTAGATTTACAAGGAGGATTTTGCTCCTGAAGTATGCAGAATTATTAGAAATGGTGTCATGAGAGAAGATCCTGTCATGCAATTTTTGGCCATGTGTTTTGGCCACCCTGTTTACAGCTTCAGAGAAGCTCCACAGTTGGGGAGAAGACTTCTTGGAGTAAGTAGTCTAACACTAACCCAGAGTTACTGAAGTAGTGATTGCAGCAGGAGAGTTGCACAAAGACAATTACAGGCTGTGTGTCACTGCCAGCTTTATCAGAGCCATAAACCAACTTCTCCTCTTACACTTCAACCCTTTGTTTACTTTTGCTCTGCCTCTGGAAATGCAGAAGTGAATTATCTTTGGTATATCTTTTGTTCTTGCTTTTTGTATTAAGCATAAGGGAAGGTGCCGAAAGTGTTTTCTGCTGTGTAAGGCATTACAACATTCAGTTTTTAAAGAAATGCTGCACTGACCTGATACTTCAAAGCATCAATGACTCTTACATCCAAAAATGGATTATTTCACAAGGTATTTCATCCTTCCATTGAGAAGGTTTTTTTCTCAAGAATACTTAAGGTAGTGCATGTCATTCGTGCCTAGATATGGCATCTTAATTTGCTGCAAACAGGTTGTATTTTTCACATTCTATTATTATTCCTATCGGCTTTTTTCTGCTTTTCCATATGTCTCTTTGATCTTTCCTGTCTTGCACAACTCTTTCTTTCTCTATATATCTTCTCGATGGGAAAGACTATGAGTTATTCAGTGGTCTTCTAAGTAAGACACTGGAAATACTACTCCTGGCCACGCAAACAGAGGGAAAATTGCTTTTAATTTTTGTTCCTATGCATGATAACTCTTTACAGACATTCCGTGTTATATTTATTTTTCCTGAAGTTGCATTTCTTCAACAATTTTGTCAATTTACATGTTGTTACCCTCAGTCTTTTTCTGAATTTAAGCATTCTGTAGACTCATGATCTGTTTAGCTGAGCATGAGTTTTCCAGCTCTGGTTGTCTAAATTACGTCAGTTAGATCATATACAGGGGAAGGAAAATTTAATAGTCTGGTTGAGTCAAGTGCCTTAAAACATTAATTTCCACACTTTTGCTTTAGGGCATACAGACTCTGGATGTCCTGACCATAAGTATGTGTTACGGAAATGACACGCAGACGTTAACCACTCTGGAGTTGGAAATGCAATGATTCCTGAGCAAAATGTTAAATAATTTGTTTGCATGGTTAACCACTAGGTTTTCCACTGCAGATTAAACACTTGCTGCATATCTTTGTGACTTGCTATGTGTTGCGTGAGCAACATGTTAGCCTTAGTATGGACTCAATGTAGGATTTGGTCAGTCCTTAATTGAGGAAAAACATAAAATCTTCTTTTATTGGGGGAAAACTTGTAAGTTCTTTACTAAATAGATGAGTTCTTTGTCTTCTCTGAACTTGACATTGGTTCAGGTAGTCACTGTTTGCAATTCTGTTACTTTTTTTTTTTTTTAAATGTTTATTCTGGAAAAAAAAAATTAGTAGAAACTAAACACGGGATTGACAATTTAAACAAGTAATGTGCTTTTACAGTCAATTCACAAAGGTAATATTGAAGTGATTGAAACCCACTTGCTAGTGGGTTTAGCAACTAACTGCATCCACACTGAAGTGTGTCTGAAAGTGCAGAGAATAATGGCTGTTCTCTATAGAAAACAAATTGGTTTGTGTTATGGAACTGATAATACTTTTATGGTACAGAGCTGTCTGCAAGAGACTTATGCGATGGTTAAAAGATGTCTATGTTGACCTAAGGCTTTGATCTGGCTGAATTTAACAAGATTTTCTTTAATCACTTCTCTGTATTCACAGATGGTTTGAGTGCAGATACTTGTAAATCTCATTCTTCAACTTCAATTTAAATCCAAGTTAATATTTATTCTGCAAAATTCTACTTACCTGGGGCAAGAAACATTATTTTAAAGTAATGTAAATTCTTAATAGTCAATTGTTATGATCAGTTGCCCTAGGAGTAGAGTAAATTAACTGCCAGTACTCAAGACTGTAAAAGTCTTTAATGCAGACTTTTTTTTTTCAAAGATTATTTCGATTGGTTACATTGGTCAGAAGTGGACACAAGAAACTGGAAATATGGACAATTTAAAATGAGAACCTGAAGAGTATTTGTTAGTGATCTGGTTACTTTCTTTGGTTGATTATTTGCCGTACTGCAGTTTTGGGCTGCACTCCTTGGATCCAGTGTGCTTTGGAAACTAAACAGAACTTGGTTACTGCCCCAAGGATGGAGTCCAAGGAATACACTTGAAAGAAGTTTTCATGTGTTAGACCCTTGTACTTGAAGCCACCGTTCAATTGCCTAAGTCAACTAAGCAGCAAAACTTTAGGTCAAGAACAATTTCTTGGGCATTTTTCTTGAGATTTTTCACAAGGGAGACTTCCACTGATCAGCCATTGCAACTTCTTTGTATTGAGAATTAGGAATGGGGGAGGAGAATTATTATTTTCTTTACTGGTTTTAGAATTTTAGTAGGTATGTGAAAGTATAGGATAAAGGCAGAGAACTCTAGACGTATGTCTTTGTTTAATAGCCTTGCTTGTGTTTTCCTTTAAAGGCTTATGGGATAAACAGCACTTAGGGAAAAAGAAGGAAAAAAATTCTAAAAGTTGGTCAGTGAGACATTTGTGTATAATAACTGGTTATTTCTGTTGTAACAGCTGAAATCAACTAGGATTCTTGTAATATCAAGGCTATGGTTTGAATTTTTGTGGTCTCAAAATTGTCGTTTTGGGGAATTATCCTCTCCAATACCTCAGAACAGAGGCCAGGCTCCCTACAGAATCCATTCCAAGATACATACATTGAGTCATATATTCCCTTGACAGCTGCAGCATTCTTGTATAGGCATTTGTGTGCTGGCAGATGAAAGCAGTGTGGCAAGCTGCTTTGACATCATGAATAGTCATTATATGTGCTCACTGGTAATTGGTCTGTTCCTAGCAAAGTGACCCTTTCCATATGCAGCGTCTTTAATGACCTTGATTCTGGCATTGTGGCTAGCCCATCATCTTGGAAAGCTTTTCATACACACATGCACATGATTACTCGTCCCTCTATCTAAAAATGCTGGGAAGAATGAGGGCTTCCAGCCAGCTTTTGCCTGAAGTTGGCAATAGTGGTAACGTGGTGGCTGTTCTGGGTTCAGATCCCGCTCGGACTCGCTGCCATTTTACTAAGAGTAAAATTGCTTATCTTTTTCATGTTAGCAATGCAGCTTATGCTGAGATGAAATATCCTTACTTACCTCAGAAATTCCTTAACATGTTAACATATGTTTTTGTTATGATTATGTGCATGATTCAAAGAGAGTCTTATAAAGAGACAGAAATTGTTTAGCCCAATAATTAAAGCCGTGTTACTATGTTCTTGGAAAAAGATTATGTTTTGCTTAATTCCAAGTGAGAGAAGAAATCTAACCAACCTTAATAATATTCTTGTCCTCCTCATTGTTGGGCACAGACGAGTTCAATCATCATCTTTTCTTTCTCCATTTTCTATCCATTCTTAAAGGTATGAGTGAGGTTTCAGTGAACCAAATACAATTTTTTGGGTAGGTGGCACAGATTTCTAGCACATCGTTTGCCGGATGGCATATTCTGCTCTTATTCTACTGGAAAATTACTTTAAATCTATATGTATATTGTCAAATGATGAACAGCTGACAACTCAAACTGTTGTACTGCAGCTCCACAAAATGTTTGCCTCAGGAGTGCTTATGTTGGTAGGAATCATATGTGAATGTGTGTTCATAAGTTGCACTAAAGTTCTAATAAGTAAAAGCAAGTAACTAATTTGCCTAGCAACACTTCTTTTTCACATTGTGGATAGTATTCTGTCTGTACAGATGATGTCGTCTCGTGGGCTTGTTATTATCAGAAACACAGTTCAAAGATGTGTTTTCATGGGTTGGAGGTGGTTGCAGTTGGTGAGGATGTTGGTTGCACCACACCCTGTTGATCAGATAAGGCAGCAATAAAGACGTAGGAAAAAAAATCGCTACACTTATTTATGTTAAAGATCATAAAGAAATCTTCATCATTTTCAGTATCTTATTAAAAAAAAAAAAGAATTACCATAGAAGAAGTCCTTTTGGTGCAGATGTAAAAGTGGGAATTAATCTAAACTTGCATTAATGTCTATGCTCATTTGTTTTGCTCTTTTTTCTTTCTTAATGTTAACTTAATGGGTAATTCTACGTGTAAAAATAAGCCCTCAGAGGACATTGTTTCATGATTTATTGCAGTGTATGATTTGAGCCTTTTCTACTAGCAAGCAAATCCTTTTTGTCAAAGCTGTAAATAAGCAAGCTAAGCAAGAAGATTTAAAGCAAATGTACACATTTTTGTACCCACACAGAGGTGCCTAGAGTCCCCGTGTGAACACAAGAACTCTTGTGAAGAAGGCAATGTTGAAATACCTTTCAAAGGAAAGGCCTTGTCCAAAATAACTTTTCGTCTCAATAAATAATGTACATGATTTGAGGAAAAGGCATAAGTTATCTGTTTTGCATATGTTGAATTAAAGCCTTAGATTCTTAGCTATTATAAATCAGTATTGCTTTACTGACATCAATTAGGTTGCTGTTATTCATACCAATTCGGAATCATTATCCCCTTTGATATGGAAATTCAAAAAGTATCCCAGTTCAGGAAACTGTGCCATTACAGTTACAGAGGGGACACACTGTTTAGAATCTAACTATGTGCTCTCTGTAATGCTTCCAAAGTGCTACATAATCCAACAGCCTGTAGGTATGTGGCTGAGTTGCTGATAATTTTGATCACATTTTTCACACCATAGTGTGTGGTGGCAATATTTGCTTAAGGTATAATGGGATTCATTCTGTACCATGTTGCTTTTTCAGTTTTGATTACCCAGATGTTTGTGAGCAATTGCAGAATGTTCTAGATATAAAAATGTCTTTTCAGCCTCTTTTTAAACCTATGTTCTCTTCACAGCATGATTTTACATGCTTAAACTGGAGTAAGAGAATGGAAAATCTGTAAGAATTCCTGTTTGTCTGGTTGTTTTCAAAACTGAATCCTTTTTGGTGGATTTTTTTTAATCTGTTCTGGTTTTTAATGTAACTGTAGAATAAAAATATGTCAATGTAACTAAGATAGTGTTGCATTGAAGTAATCAGAATGAGCAGCCGGGGTCAGAGGCAGCATATATTAAGCCAGTATTGCTGCATTATCCTATTGAGTTAGCCATTTAACAGTTGTGTACACTGAATGTTTGTAATGAGTTTTCAGTCACAGAAATTGATAATTTGACTTCTATTCATACCTCCTCTCCTGTTGTCCTCACAGTCTACCGCGGTTCACAGATGATCTGTAGCAGGAGTAATGATCATAGAATTGTAGAAGCAGAAAAGTAATTTTAAGACAGATAAGCACCTATACTGTGGCAATGAATAGGCTAAAAAGAAATCCTTTGGGGGAGGAGGTATGGCTTCTGTGTTTTCAGTTTTGCCACAGTCTTCCTGTGTCTCAGACAGGACACTTCGCCTTTTGGAGTCTGTGTGTTTTAGCCTGTGAAATGGGAATAAATGTTACTTCATAGGTTTAGAAGTTAATTCCTTATGGATTGTGTCTAAGCATAGTCTGCTTTATTTATCAAGGCTTTGGCTTTCAGTCTGCATGTGGGGCACACTCAGCCCACAGCTCTGATTTAGGAAATTGTGCTGAAATCAAACCTTGTATGGTTTCTATGGGTAATGTGATTTAGCCCCAGAGAAGTTCTTAGCATGCATATCAGAGAGAATGTGGACCTTTCTAACCTGTGTAACCTTCGTTAATAAAGTTACAGTTACTGTTGTTGACCTTTTGTGAAAAGTAGATCCATTTGTGTTTTTATTCTGTGGCCTGAATAGAAGATAAAACAGAATGGGCACTGTTCGCTGGACGTGGGAATTCTTCCTTGCTCTGACTCATGTAGAGCAGCAGGGAGGGGGAGGAAAACGGGCTCCACAAACCTGGTATCCAGTTTTGTAATTTAAAAACCCTTTTTGATCTGAACTTTGTACATTTCATATTTCAGAGAGTATTTAGAAGTCTGATAAAAGTCTGTAGTAGTGCTGGAGAAAGATAAGGCTCACTATTGTACTAAAACAGCGCTGTGGTGCCAAGACACTAAACTTATGCTTTTTTGTTGGAGGAGTAACAGTGACTGTCAAACTTTGTATAATTTGGTATTATACAGATTAAAGGAAAAAATACCCAATCATTCTCTAGATTGCCATAAAAAATACTTTAGGCTTAGTATGCAGCTATATTGCAAACCAGTGCTTCACAGCATCTGGGAGAAATACAGTGTGGTGAAATTACCAGTGGGGTGGAGGCCAAGATTTTTTTGTGTAGAATAGAAAAGATCCTTACTTTTTTCCCATTATATTCAATCATTATCCTGCCAATATGTTTTCTGATGTGTCTTGCGGAATTTCATGATAGGTTTTCAAAGCTGGATGAAATTTTCTGTTCCACCATTGTGGTCAGTCAGTTTTTAGCATGCATAAAAGAAGCAGCATTGCCAAGTTTTTCTTCAAGCCTGTGAAGTCAGAGTTGCAAGGAGTAGGACAAAGCCTCAGAGCTAATGGGGAATTGCAAACTCTTTGTTTATTGCACCTGGCACTTTCTCAAAATCTGCTTCGTAGGGGCCAGACCACTCATTTCCTCAAGCAGATAAGGAGGATGCTTTCTCTCCCTGAGTCAAAGCTCTGTGACTTTGTAAATAAGTCAGGATAAATGTATGTTTTAAGGGTACTTTCTAGAGGGATTGTAGCTAGCACATTGCAAACTTTTATCTCGGAAAGCCTGAACTCCAGGACTAGTTAAACTGAATAAGTTAAAAAGAACTATAGACTTAAACACCACATGCTGTCATAACAGCTAAGACATGAATTGTGCCTGAATTGTCTGAAATGAGATTTTTAAGCATACTTAACAGGTATTAAAAAACCCCAAATGCCTGCCCCCCTCCTCAAGAGCATTCTAGTGGTTTTGAGACCCATGGCAGAAACCGGGGAACTTACCTGTTTGAGCTCTGTGAGGAAATGTGCACCCCCCCCACCCTCCAGGTTATTTCAAGGCAGTAAATTGGAACACTTTTACACAAGTTTCTCAATATGTAGTTTTTTTATTTCTACTATTGATGTGATTTCATGGATCTTGTTTGATACACGTAGTCACAAGTGTTGGTCTGCCAGATAAGGCCCAGCCGTGAACCAGACCTTCATTTTCTTGTCTGTCTTTTTTTAAATCTTCATTCTTAGGAATTAATCCAGCAGATGTAAATGTGGAAATAATCCTGTGTAATCTTCTGCTTTAAGACAGTTGTTCTGAGATTTGGACAATGCTGAGCAATTGTGTTAATCTTCCTTCAGGCAAATGGAAGCAATTCTCTATAGAGTAGAGATTGATTGATTGTTGAAATTTAAGCTCTATTTTTCAGAAAATTCCAGTATTTTGAATTCATGTTTCCACCATGCATTAAAATAAGTTTTTTTAATACAGTTACCCTGTGCAATTGTTTTAATTATTTCATATTGTAATTTAATGCAAAAGTCAAAACACTTTAACTTTCATGTATTAGACTATAACTAAAACCAAAACAATGGCATTTAAACAAAGGGTTCTAACTTTACCAAAACTAAATATGAGTATTTAATGACAGTCAAATGTTTTAAGCATATTACCCTAAAAAAAAAGTTTTAAGAAAATGCTGGTTCTGCAAAAACATTGAAATTCTAATTATTGTTTCTCTGTTTTCTGTGAAAATGTTTACTTTCTTGGCAGTTTTGAATTCAGCTTTGTGTGACATCACTGTAAACACGTGAATGCTGTAATACTGATTTTAGTAGGAATGGCTCAGATGGCTTTTAACACAAAACATAAGTAACCTGAAATTTCTTGTTGGGAAATCTAACTCGACGGAACAGACTTCGAAGTCTCCTATGAGAAATATGCTAGAAGCAAAACATCTTAGAGCATACTGTAGGGGGAAAAGAATGGAAGCTTTCTGTGCAAATGTACAGGTTTGATAAGCCCTTTCATATTCATTGTCTGTGATTGAATTTTGTTTTATTTCAGCCTGAAATGAAAGCTTTATTCTTCAAGGGCAATAATGACATGGGTTTTGTAACTCCTTAGCTTTCAACAATAGTGTATAATATTTTGGTTCACCATTGTGTTAAAACTGTGTTTTTCTAACTGCTGTGGCATAATGATTTATTAGTGTTGACACTCAAGGGTTGTTTGTCAAAAGCTAAGGTTTTGCTCCTTCTGGCAGATTACATACAAATTATGCAAATCACTATAGTGCAGATTTTAACCTAATTATGTTATACATCTTGAACAATGATAATTTCTGTAAGGGAAAGATGTCTAGCACTTGAGTTGCTAATGTATTTTTCTTCTTTTGGTATTCTACAAAAGAAGCCACATTAAAAAGTGATAGTATGTGTTATAACAGGTTTTGCTGCTGTGCAGGTTATCTGCTTCTGCTGCTAAAGTATATGAAAGCTGATTTTTTTTTTCAGTACCTTAACAATCTCTTTATAAGAATTAGCAGTAAACTGTAGTTTCACTTACAGAATTTCCAAAAGGACTAGAGAAATTTAATTTCTTTCTTTGTGTATAGATGCACACATGCCTATACATTTTATAGAATTGGCCAGCTCAAATAACTACTGGTTTAACAACAGTGATCAGAGTTCTGTGTTCACACACCTTGAGACAGGCTTGCCATCTGTAGAATTACAGACTGAAATGCAGATCAAGTCAATCCAGACAAAGTTCACCTACTGAAGAAGTTAGTCTGAGTTGTGGTCCACACAATCCACAGCCCAAGGAGACTCCTACTAGCCTAGCTTCCCTACCAGCACAGAATAAGGACCAGACTGTGCCAAACAAGTCAGGGTTGAGGTGTGTATGTGGCAGGCCAAGACTGGGAGTTGTCCTTTATCATATCTGAGGTTTGAAGAAAGACATCTGTTTTCAGGTCTGTCAGCTCCTAATTTATACACATGCATGCACACTTAAGGCTTATTTTAAAAAATAACCTTCATGTCACCCAGGTCCCATTTAATTTTATTTGCATGTCAACAGGAGCTGAGAAATCTAGCTACATTTTAAGCTTCGTGGTTCTTGTTAGATACTGCTCATTTAATGAAGATTTTACACTGAGTTTTACATAATGTCTCACAGTGATCCAGTAGAAGTATAAGCAATGTGACATAGTTCATTTGGGCTGCGTGTCCTTGTGTTGTATTGCTCACACCTTATTAGTCTTCAGCAAATGTTCCACTTTTCTTTAGTTTTGGCAAGCTGCTCGGAACACCATTTCCTTCTTTTCATTCTGGTGGAGTCTGATTGTTCTTTGCTTACACTACATCAGCCTTTCCCAGAATTTAGCCTGGAGTTTTTATACACTGGGGAGTTTCCAGTGTGTTTAGATTCCTAATGTGACTGTGACAAAACCATGCTTTCAGATAATACTGTCAAACTAGATTTTGGTGCTGTTTTTCTGTGTTTCTTTTCAGTATTTTGCTCTGCAGAAATGATGCGAGCAATCATTTTGTCTCTTGAAAGTGATATTTTTCAAATCATCCTCCCAAACAGTTAAGATTGTCCCAAAACTTTTTCTTGTTCTGTTTTTCATTAGGTTTGTGTAAATCAATTGGCGTAAGCAACTTTCTTATCAGCCATCTTGAGCAACTAAAGGAAGACTGTGTCTTTACTCCACATGTTAATCAGGTGAGTGGATAAATGTATTTAAAGTATCTGAGTTTGGGTTTTTACTTCGGTTTTTTGGTGAACCTCCCCACCCCTGTGTCTGAAAGGCTACACCCAAACTAGCTTTAGTCATACAATTTCTCCTATTTTTAGTATGTACATACTGAAAACCATTCAGGAAGATGACCTGAAGGGGAGGGCAGTCCTTCCTCCTATTTTCCACCCCAGTTTCTCCCAGGCTACTTGTTTGTGTCTGGTTTTACGACACAAACAAATGATCCCTGTGGCAGTTTTTGATGATAAAACAGTCAAGAAATAAAATTCGAGGAGCACTGAACATATAGCATCTCTAGAGAGAGCAGGATTTTGGAAAGCCTGTGTTCAAATGCTTTTGTACTTCCTCTAAGCAACACTGAAAGCCTCAGGTAATTACATATCCGTGCAAGGCTGCTGTTTCCCTTGCTCCCCCCTTATTTCTTATTTCAAGATCACATTAAATTCAGTGAACTCCTTGTCTAGGCAGGTGCTGTGACAGCCCTGGCAAAATTTTTTTTGCTGCCCTAGGCAGATATAAAACGGCCACCTACATACCGGCACACTGCCAGGGCACTTGACAACTCTTCCCTTGTTGCAGGTTTCTGCCTCCAGCTGTGCTGGAAGTTCATGCTCCCATTCCTACCATCTCCTGCCAGAGAAAGTGTGCTTGTGCTAACATGGACGTGGGAACTGGAATGGATGGAGTACAGGCACATGCTTTTCCCCTTTGTACAGGTGGTCAGGATTTCTGGCAGCTGTTTGTGGTTTAATGTCTTTAACAGCCGTACAAAGGTTGCTCAGTGTGACCGTCAGAACCAAGCAGCTCTGATTTTAGCTGTCCACTAGACAAAAGGTTACTAAGGGACAATTGTGAGTAATGTTAAATTAGCATAAACTCATATAAAATAGTTAAATTCAGTTACTCAAAATTAGCCATTGAAATATGTGTTAAGATGGGCAGGCTGATGACTGTTTAAGAATCAGTGAGTTTTCCAAGGTTCAAGAAAGGCACATCTACAAAGTCTTGCTAGAATTTGGCACAAGCTGTTACTGCTTGTTAAATGAGAGGAGTTGTTGTGTCCTACTAAATCACTGCAAAGAAAAAAAGTGTATTCTTGAATTTGTTTTGAAATTTCCTCTTACTCACAATGTCCAAATGTTACCAGTCTTGCTGTGTCAGTAGTATTCATGGAGACAAGTTGTTTCTTGGTCCTGTTTGACAGAATTCTTTTTCTGTGGCTGAAAAAAAGGAGACAGAGTTGAGGTGGTGGTGATACTGGGGGGTGGGAGAGTTATTTCTTTAAGGTTATGCACAGCAATGTTCTGATTTTAATACAACAACCACCAACGAAATACCCATGCCATTGCAAAGTGCTCCACTTTGAACAGTTATGTTATAGCATTAATTTACACCTTTTAGATTTATAGAAATCTTATAAACCATACTTCAGGTTATCCTCAGAGTATTTATTCTGTTTCTTGCTTAGTGTTGGAGAGTTATTGTGTCTGATGGTGAGATTACTTAAGCACCATCAAATAACTAATGAATTCCTACATTCAAATTGGAACTGGAAATGCTGTATTGAGTTCCTATTTCACTTTCCACAGTTTATAACACAGTTTATAATTTTTTTGCTATATTTATGCATAAAATACTGTGCTCTTTCAATGGACTTATTTCTAAATACAAAACATTTGCAAATAATCACTGTATACAAAGTCTAAATATGTAAATAAGCAACTGGAAGAAAATCACTTCCCTTTTAGAATTTTGGGTGTTCTTCTTACAATTCCAACAGTTCTTATGATGCTAAAATTGAAAGTTGTTTTTTCTGTAAAGAGGAGGAAGTAGGAAGGCAGGAGAAGTAAGCAACACGTCTGTTTTACAAACCAAGTGTTAAGTACTGCTTTCTTCTCAGTTCCTGGAAAAAAAACCCTGATATCATTATGGCTTTTGAAGAAGTAGGAAAGGCCTGTCTTTTCAAGAAGATAGTATTATCAAGGTATTTATTACTAAGCAAGCACCTTTTAAAATTACAATATATTATTAAAAATACTGCTAAACACTGTGTAAAATGATGGAAAATGCTTTATCATGTAGAATGAATCTTATAACCTACAAGTTTCAGGTTTGTGTTCCAGAGTTTGTAATTGACTTGGCAGTAGTAAGTTTGGATTTATGCTCAAAGAAATCTTTGAAGTCTCTTTGAAGACTCCTGGGCCTGTCACTCATTAGGGGAAAAAATACATTTTGTAAGTATTTAATTAATATATATGTTTCATTTAATAAAGTGATACACTGAAAGCAAATATAAACTGTCCCTCTCTGAATTCCATGTAGAAATGCTCATCATATTTTTTTCACTCTTAGAGAGGTGCTTATTACTGTGTAATACTTCAGAGAGATTTAGCAATGTCATTGATATTGCCATTAATATTGAGCTCTATTGTGTAAATCTGTACAAGGTAGAAATGTATTTAAGGCATTAGCAAACAACACCTTTGTACATAAACTCACCTGAACTGTTCCTCTATAGAGAAAATATTTATAGGCTTGTCTTTCAGTTTTATAAAGAGAAATAATTGTAAGACTCAGCATTCCCACTGAGAAAATTACTGGATTCCAGATGCAGGGAAACCTTACCAGGTAAAAAGGATCCACAGCAGAGTGGAAAGAGTAAGGCTTTTGTGTACCATCATCCAAGGTATGACTTTCTAGGGCCATGTGTCAGGATTGTTATTAGACTCAGCTTTTCCCCATTTTGCTATGACTTGAAAAAAACAGCACTTCAGTTAGATGTCCCCTGTGGGCCCCCTGACCAAGTAGCAGCTGTGAAAAGTTCTGTAATGTGAACTGCAAACTGTTTTATTAAAAAAATACCAGTTTTTACACAGAAATCACTCAGGGTAGAGTGCCAGAAAAGATCAAGATCTTCCTCTACCACCATGTGATGGACAGCCCTCACCTCAGAAAAGCTTGGTGACTAAAATGGCAAGGGTGGGGCAAGGCAGGAAGTAGGAATTATTACTTTGAGGGGAAGCACATGCTGACCACTCACCTTATGCCTCTTGTAGCTCAGGATCCTGGTCCCTTGCATTCAGGTGCTACTAGGACCTTCCAGAATGTTTGCAGGAAAAACAATTCAAAAGTGCTTATTTTATTGTATGCGTTTGATTATTTTAGTAATATATTTAAGAAGCAAAATACTTGCTTGCTACTAACACAGAACTGCTTGTGCCAAAACTCATTTCACAAAATTTGGGAGACTCCTGGTTCAGTGAAAGGCAGAAAGTGTAATCTTCCCAGGTGGGAAGTAGTTGTTGCTGTGTATTCTGCTTGTGAAGGAGGCAGGGGACATCTCAGCATGCTGCTCTTGCTTTAAACATGTCTGGTGTAGCCTGGAACTGTGCTGCCTAGAATCTTACTAGACCAGCAGATAAATCCTGCTTACAGTTATGTTAGTAATAAATGCCAAATAAGTCATATGATGCCATAGGGGCACTGCAGATTTTTCAGCATTTGATCATAAATACATCCTTCTTTATTTAATATTTTCTAAGCCACAATATTTGCTATACTTAGTGTAAAGAATGTCTGCTAAAATTGCTTATTATTATTATTGTAACAGTCTAGTAGTACACCCTGCTTGCTCTTTCGTTTCTCCCCTCATAGTTTTGCGTAAATACGAGAATATTTTGTAGTCAGCTCAGGTGCAAACAAGTGAATAATCATATGACCTAAACACTGCTCTTACACGTATAAACATGAAATACAAAGGGTACTCAAAGGTCAAGAAACATCAAAGGTTGAAGACATGGATGTCTGCTGCTTGAACCTTGTTCCCGAGTCCACCTAGTAATTTAGATCATAGCGGCTCTAGGCTGACTCAGCCCAGCCTTCCAGGGGCACAGTTTTTTCTTAGCACATGTTGAATGACTGCCAGCCTATTGTTCTGACTATTGTTGTCTGCAAAGACAACATGTACTAAAGATGAGAAACAGGAAATGTTCATTTTTCCTTTTTGTGGCAGAAGAAATTTTCCAGATTCCATGTGTTGAGGTAATTGTTCAGAAGAGTATTTTTCCTCAAAATGCGCAAGAGTTCGATCCCTGGAACAATGGTGATGACCAGTCACAAAAATATATAACATGATTATGTATTTTGTAAAAGGAAACACTACCCATTTTCATCTGAATGCAGAGGAAGGTATACTTCTTAGAATGCGTAAACTGTGAGATACTTATTTAAATAACATATTAAGGAATATTACAGAGGTTCTCTTTTGGGTTTAGCTACATGCCAGAATACGTGGCTCCTCTGAGATCCTTACTTTCCAATAACTTCTGTTTCCTTTTGCTCCCAACAACTGTGTCTTTGTAGCTTGTTACTTTTCCTCTTCTGACTGGCTCCTGGCAATTTGTGACCTACCTTCCTACAAAGGGTCCCCTTCACACTTCATTCCACAGCAAGATTGCTTCCCTGCATAAGCTTATGGTGACAGTGCACACAGAATACAGCATTTTCCATGTACAATCCATGCCAACAGGTCAGGCCCTCATCCTAAGCAAATTGTTCTGGTTGGTCTCTTGCAGACCCAGTCCGTGCACAGCCCCCTCCCCTTGCCTGTGCAACTCAAAGATGATTAGTAAAGAAACAGGAAAGGACGTAGATTTGCGGAAGAGAAGGTAGTCTCAAAGCACCGGTAAAAATGACCTGACCGTGACTTCCACTGTGCATTGGCAAGTATTTCTCAAACACAAAACAGAACAACAGTGCAAGTCCAACTGCAAGTCAGGCAGACAACTGCTCCTTGCACCTTGCTTCAGAGGGAAACAAAATACACAGTAAACTGCTGTGCCAATTACAGGAAAAATACTTGTTGATTTATATACTTCATGTGTCTTCTAAAACTGATAATTTACATCTACTTCCCAGAAACAGTGATTTCACTCAATGTTGTATTTTTAAAACAAGAAAGAAAAAAATATTTTCATTTATCAGTGATGTTTTCTACCAAATGTACTCTCAAGGTTTTTACTAGAAGTTTATTTCTGTTTATCTAAGGTTGAATACCACCCTTTCCAAAGACCTCAGGAGCTGGTTGATTATTGTAAGAGCAGAGATATTGTCTTTGAAGGCTACTGTCCTTTGGCCAAAGGGGAAGCACTAACTCATCCTACGATCATTCAGATGGCAAAGAAGTATGGCAGAACTCCAGCACAGATTTGCATACGCTGGAGTATACAGGTAATGGAGGGTGGTAATAAAAATGTGTCTTCTTTCTCAGGAAAAAAATGCAAATAGTCTGGGTTTTGTGCATCAAACCAGAATTTATACAGGCAGTATTTCTGCCTTCCGTATGTTGATACTGTGTGAACTAACTGCTGTACTGGAAATTTGGAATGTCGTAGGCAAATCGTGCCAGTATTTTAAATATGCAAAGAATCTGATTCTAGAGAATAAGTACTAATAAGAGATGTTTTCAAAGTAAGTGTTACAAGCACTATCAGGCATCATTCCATTTCTGTCACTCAACACGAAGTACTAAGGAATGAAATATTGTGTTAAATTGACATAAACCTCATGATCTCTGTTGGAAATTAATGCAGTGTATATAACTGCAGTTGCAAATGGCATATAGAAATGTCAGTGTCCCCAGAAAAATGAAATTAAAACCTCAGAAGACATGAGGAATGTCTTCAAATGTTTTGAGAGAGAGAATTTTCTTCAAAACTGTGTACATTTTAATGATAAGAAGCATTATGTTTTCCAGAATGGGATTGTCACTATTCCAAAGTCAACAAAAGCGGAAAGGATAGAGGAAAACTGCAAGGTGAGATTTGGTTATGCACTCAAGTCTGACTTAGATCCAAATAACAGTTTTCAATACTTTGGCTTGACTTCCCATTTTCCTATGCCAGTTTTATACTGGAGTAACTCAGTTAAAATTGGCAAATGATGGTACCATAAAATTACTGCAATGTAGTAGAAAACCGTAACTCACAAATATCTGAAATCAACCAGAGAGCTAATTGCTGTGTATAAAGAAAAATACATAGAAGACCTTTTGTAGTTGGTTTTTATTATTAATATTTTTATTTATGACTTTGCTGGTTGTAGAACATCCTACTCTGGTTATGGTTCAGTCCTTTTTGTGATAGGTACACAGGTCAAATGGAAGGAGCTGTGCATAACATTATGTGAAAGCTGTAAAACTCACTTAGGGTTATCTCTGAGGTGGAGACCTTCCAAGGAAATCGCAGTCTTGCCAGAGCTGACTCTTGCCCTATCTTCTTCCTTCTACTCAACGTGCAGAAAAGGTCCCAACATGAAGGGGATGGACAAAGAAAAGAGGGCACAAATGAGGATTGGCAGCATGATTCCTCCCCCGCAGCCTTGTTTTAATTTCCTTTTCATACCAAATGGTTTTAATTCATTACTTGATTTTTCTCTCCATTTTTCTAATCTGAAAGTGTGCTTTCTTTGGGGGAGGTGAAACCACAACAACTGTATTGTTACTTCCAAAAATATCATTGGGGTATGCACTGTTTAGCAAATCAGGAGGAAACTTTGCAAGACAGGAAACTTCTGTCTCCTATTTTTATCACTCTGTGTGTGTGTGTGTGTGTAGGTGCAAACGTATACATTTAATGAGGATTTCTGCTGGTGGCCATGCCTGTTTATATAGCTCCTGCCTTGATTATTTATTCTCACATGCACACAGCCTTCTGTGGTACAAGCACAGCTGCTTGTGGTACTGTAGTGTGAACCAGATCAGAGAACAAAACCATGTTAAAAATCCTTCCTTATTCTTTTATTTTCCCCAATGATATTTTAAATCCAGATTAATTTTATTTCTTACAGAGTTTACTCTGTCGCACCACCAATTAGTTTTCACACAACTGAGGAAATGTGTTGCAGCAAAACTTAAAACACTTAAGATGGAGACGAGGAGGGAAATGGCACAGTTATCGAGTGCTGTTTATCACATTTGCTTTCTTTTCCCCATGCTAGTGTGTTGGCCTGAGTCTCTACCGCTTCTAGTCAAGTTGGTGAAAGTACAGTTCTCATTTAAGCCTCAGTATGTAATATATAGGTTTCTAGTTGTGTGACAGGTCCCTGGTTTAGGTTTAAAAAGCTGAAGTGAGCACTGAGATTTGACTACAAGGGTCATTCCAGCAGACAGGGATTGCTGGATAATGCAGGATGGGAGGAGCTCATTTGGCAGCAGTTCAGGACCCACAGGATCTTTTTATTGAACATGGAGGAGCTCTGACAAAGACAACAGAAGCAACTTTCTGATGATAATGTCTGAATAAGACATCTGCTAAGAAAACACTGACACTGTAATTCCATGTTGCAGGTCTCGGCACAGGAGAAGGCAGTGGCTGTAAGAACCTGTACATGAGGGCAGGTGATTGCTTTCAAGTTCGAGTTAGTACTGAGGCACTGTAGCACTGTTTCTGTATTAGCTGATCTATGAGTGCTTTGTCAAAGCAGAATCATAGACAAGATAGATACAGCCTTTGGTGTGCTAGCTTTGTGAATGTCCTGATACTTTCTAATAATTTTTTTTTGCTAATGGTCTGAAGAAAAGAACTGTAACATTCTAGACTGAACATTGGGATGTAAGTGAAATACGGAGCTCAGGTTCCCAAAGGGATTGCAGTCAGGGTATGCCTATTCCTCTAGCAGTGACAATATACAGTCTTGTCAAAAAGAGCAGCTTTGATACTACTCTTGTCTTGGACCCTTGCCTGAGGCCAGAGTGCTACAAAACCATCTTAACAGTCCACAAATAAAAATGAATCACTCGGGAGCAAAGGACCCAGTGGAGCCTGTCAGTTTAATAGAGTGTTTTTCTGTGACAAAATATAAGAAGAATTTGCTGATTCTCTCTGTGTTCATGAAGTTAACTATACATACATTCCCGTAGGTGTTTGATTTTACAATAGCAGAAGACGATGTTGGAATTCTGAATGGAATGCATGATGGGAGACATGTTTCCTGGGATCCAAGCCTTATTGAGTGAACGAAGGTTTGAACTTTTTCTTTCTCAGTGATCAGTGAGTCACACCATGTAATTTAAATTCAAGGAAGGTTAGTATCATGAATGTAATCATGATAGTAATGTCTGTTATTAATGATAACTATTTTGAAATCCTTAGCATTGAAAACACAGAAAAGATATTTTTGAGGATAGCACTTTTTTACTATCCTCACAGAGATTTTATATTCCCATCTCAAATCCTCTTCCCTAGTTCACTGAAGCCTATGCAAAGACTCTTGTTTATATCATCCACCCTGCATCAGGCCATTTAATCAAAAGAGCATGATGAGGTATCCCTTCTCGAAAAATGTAGGGAAAAAATGCTACCTGCTAGTGTATAACAAAGGTTGAAATAATAAAGTATGAAATAATTTTTCAAGTACTTTGTTAGAGGTAGAATTTACAAAGAAGAAAAGGCTGTGTGAAAAAAATGTATCATAAAACAGTATTTATGTTGTATATAAACTGCAAATCTCTGCCAAAAATACAATCTCACTGTAATATGCAATATCTGAGCATCACAAAAAAAAAGGTTTAAGCATATGGTATTGACTCAGAGAGTTCTATACACATTACTTAGTAGCCTGTAGATACAACAAAGTAGAAATCTTTCCAGAGAAGTCCATTTACTAGTAAAGTATCTGCACAGCTGACTTGAACAGCAAGCTCTGAGAGCCAAAGAGGCATCTTTGTTATTACTTACAGAAAATTCTGGTGAGCTTTTTGTGAGAATTAGTTTAGCTTTCATTTTGGATTTGTCCAGGAAATCTCATTAACAGACTGTACTGTTCTTCAGATTTTTTTATAAAATGGCTATCTATATAAAGAGATAAATAGAGATACTTGTAGTTTACAGATCTGTTTTGAGAAATATGCCTGCATGGTCTGTTGTCTGAGTAGTCAACTTCTAGTTGCTTTGGTTTGATATTTTAGGAGTTTCTGCGTCTAGAAAAGTATGGAAAATCTGATTATGATTTATATTGTATGTGGACTTCCTGAGGCAGTTTTCCCAGTGCTGTTCTGCTTTAGTCTTATTGGGAAACAAAGCTCCTCAGCTTTTTTATCAAGAAGTGACTTACAGCAATCATATACTCTAGCCTGCATTGTATGTCCTCAAAGTAGAGCTTGGCTAAAATACAGACAAAGTTACCTTTTTGATAACAGCTCCTCAGAGTATTTGGCTAGTTTTTCCTAGTAAACTTTTCCATAAAAATTTGTCTAGATTTGCCTCTGAAACCATTAATATATTATTTATTATTTTTAAGAAAATATGAAATGCTGCTTACTAATACCTGTACAGTGTAATGTTCTGAGAAAGATACACAACCTCTCCAGTAAGGCTGTTTTCTGGAGTTTCAAGCTTGGCCTGCAGTCCAGGAATGCCACTTCAGGTGTCTAAGAACAGCTACGTACCTGGCTTAACTGTTGTGATGAGGGGTTCAATAGTTCCAAAAAGTAAGGCTCATTTATAAAACTAAGGTAATTCTTGGCTTTTTTTAGCTTTTGCAGAAAATGATGGCAATGACTAAGTGAAAGTTGGAAAGATTGTCCAGAAATAAACCTTTCTACCAGTGGCTATCAGCTAATACTCTTAAAAAGTCACTTTATTGAACAACACCTTAGCAATATGGAAAAAAATTCAAACTGTGCTGTTGAGGGAGTCCTTGCTTTACAGTGTATCTGAATTCATAAAATGAGGACTAGAAGTGAGTCGTGCCTAATACTCACTCAGTGTGGCTTTTTTGGTAGTGAAGACTTTCAGAAATTACAGAAGATAAGTCTGAGTTTCACCTCTAGTTCTCTCTGAAGAAACAGACATCACATCAACATACTACTCCCAACATGAATGATTCATACTAAATCTTTATATATGCTAGCAAATTCTAGCTCCAGTATTACCAGACCAGGATCAGTTAGGCCTAGTTATGTGGCTAGAAGTCCCATGTTAGTTATAACAGTTCTGGGGTTTTTGCCCTTAATTCTGACTGATGACCTCCCTTGTTCTGAGCTAAATGGAATTAAAACAGATTTTCTTGGAAATGCCCACAGAGGTGACTTTGGGCTACAGTGAGGATGGCTTTGAATTCATTAATATATTTCACTGTTCCTTCTGTCCAAGAGATTTTAGAGTGGTTTTTTGTGTCTGCATCTGCTTTTGCTAGGAAGTCAAACCACCATTTTCTTAATCTAGGTCATGGTATCTAAGCAGTGCAATGAGTAATGAAGGGAATAACCAGAAATACTATTACTAAAAAAAGCATTATTCTTAAGGAATAGCTGTGGCAAGTTACAGTTTTAATCTGATACTTTTCTAACTATATTCACTCCTAACTGTTGTTGGTTCAGGACTTTTTTTCTGTGTTTTTTTTTTTCTCATTATTATTATTATTTTGTAATCTTTCCTAGCACTTCCTTTGCTATCAAGCAGTGGCTTTAGAACTACAGAAGAGTTTAATTTTAACTATGTACAAGGTCAAGTGTAATTTAAGGCGAAAATAAGCTTTTTCAGTGCCAGGACTCAGCTGACCCAAACTATCTTTCTCCCAGGTGTGATGAGCAGTTTTGCACATTGTGCCTCACTAAGAGCCATTGTTTTCTGCTAGAAGCTATTAATTGCCCTAGGAGACTGGAACCCTGTTATCTCCTGTGTCCTTGAGATAAGTCACTGGAGCCTCTTCCTTTGAATACGGTATTCACAAGTTTTATACTGTGTTTGTTAATTAAAAATCATTGAGTAAGTCCTCTTTTACTTTTAATGAGGTTGCAGAGGGAAAGACAGAATCAATAGATTCATATTTTATGTTCCTCTCCACAACTAAATTGACATAAGCCTTGTGGTAATAGATTTTAAGCTAAGGCTGCTAAGTCCTCATCACCTCCTCTAAATGAACCTTTCTAAAGTACTGACAACATTGATCAAAGAAATAAGACAACTAATAAGAAATTAGCAAGTGAACAGTAGCGAGATTTAGGGGTAGCAGGGAGGAGTGATGTTTGGTAATAGAAGCAGAACATGGAAGGCCAAAAGGATATAAAAGTGCTGAACATATGAAATCAGGAAGTTTAATTCCATTTTTTTTATTTATTCTTTGGTCAGTTAGCCTGGAGGTGCTCATTTTTTAAGGTTTTGTTTTATTTTGAACTCAGAATTTGTCCCTCAAGTGAATTCCTGGAATTATATGCATATTTTTCCCCAGAGTTGAAATTCCTCCTCTTGCTCTTATTTCTGTAAAACAAACTTTCTCCAAAGGGAAAAAACTTTTTCACCTTTCTACAATGACCCTTTTTAAGATACAGCAATGCATCCATTTCATCCACATAACCCATCATCTTGTCAATAGGATCAGGGAATACACCAGAAAACTGGAGTCACTTTTTTTTTTTTCCCTATCATTAGGTCGTTTATGGTAGTGACTGATTGGGGCACTCCTTTTTAGTTGAGATAAACCATTATTTAAAATAAGATACAATTTATCAGTGCCATCTACCTAAGTGCAGTCAGCTGCCTTCGCAGGAGCTCTGTGATTCCGAATGGAAGAGGAGTGTCTTGAAACATATAAGGAAAAGAAAAATATAAACTAAAACTCAGTGGAAAGTGTGAGACCATTTTCAGTGCAGCCAAGTAGCTTCTTGCCTAATGAGTGGCTCCCTCTCTTCTTTTTTCTTGCTTCTTTCTGATTGTCATCTTTTATATTACTGGCGATAAAGGCATCCAAGAATGTTTCATTGGAAAATAATGGAAATGGGGGTTTAAAGTGCATATTCAAGATTTTTTTTTTATTTGGGCTGCAGAAGTGTTTCTGTCACACCTGTCCCCCAACATGGCTTTCAAGGCATTATTTTCTGACTAGCATGTGTAATAAAGAAACTAATGCTAGTAAGTTCACAAATTCACTGAGCCAGGTAGACTGCGTAATATTGGCCCCATTTTTTGCACTGTGGTTAACCCACGTGTTTGAAAATGGGGATAAAGGTGGCATAGCTCTTGCTGGTACTGATTGAATCTAAGCAGTTAACTCTTTCCACATTGCCACACCCCTTCCAAAGCTTTGAAGCTCATCTCTGACTATTGTGCATTGGGTAAAAATTACAGATAAGCCAACACAGCAATTTTTTGTGTTGCTGTGCTGGGAGACTTTTTCTGTACCTAATTTTTTGGCACTTTTTGTGGCGTCCAATAAGATGTCTGTAGTTTTGAAAAAAAAAAAAAAAAAGGCCAAGTATTTGCACTGCCTTGTAGTATCATCCTCTTAATAACTGCTCCCTATATTACAGTGTGTTACAGTTTGGGTGCAATGATATCCATGCAAACTATTGCATGTCACTTCCTCAGCTACTTCAGTTCTCTACCTTTGGACTTGAGCTTTTCCTAATGTTATATTCATCATAGTGAAAAAATAAAGTACAAATTCTCACAAAAAGGAATGTAGTAAACATTTTACATTAGCTTTTAAAAACAAAAAAGGACATTTAATTAATATTAATGATCAATATCAAGAACATAAAAACAGGCCATCTGCGTGCTCATACTGAAGAAATATATGTGCTTTAGTCTTTGCAATGTTCTCATCACTTTTTTTTTTCTCCAAACTAGGTTTTTGATTTTAATCTGAGGAAAGAAGATAAGGAATTTTTGAACACTATGAATATCAACAGAAAATTAATTCATCTAACCTATCCCCTGTGGAAACTATAATTTAAAACCAGATTGTTCTAGATTGCAAAAGTGATGCAACTGAAGCATTAATTCATTTTAAACTGAAAAATAAATCCGAATTGTTCTCTTAGATATTCAGAGAATACCTAAGAATTATCACTCAAGAATCAGTATCAATGGTTTGTATTTACTGTTATGTTAACAAATTAATAAAATAATTTAATTTACTCTTTTCTGTGTTGCTTTCTTACAGATACAGAAATGCTTACTTTTTTCTGCTCTCTCTGAACTTTGTGGTATAGCCCCCCAGTATAGGTTATCTCACAATGTTATAATTTTCTTCTGCCTGCATGTAACTTCATTTAAGGTGTCATTTTAACCAATATGAACAAATTAGCTTACAGATTTTGGAAAGTATCAGTTACTTAATGGCGCATATAAGAGCATGCTACAATGCATGTAAATTTTGACAAATTATTCAAAGTATGGAATATTTGTTCAGATATTGCATCAGAAGTATGAATCTGACTTTTTCGCTGTTTTTTATATTTCTTGTAGTCATGAGAATTTTGGGGGATTCTGGAGGCCACTCTGGATACTTTCTTGGTGATCAGACCTGCTCTCTTGGTACTGTTTTAAGGATCCCTGTTCGTGACCCAGCACTTAGGGAGGAATGGCTCTCTTTGGGGTCTAAATTGTGTCAGAATGATTAAAAGTACATTTTGCTTATATGGATAAAGATTTTTGAAGGTACAAAAGAATGATGTGTTGGAGACAAATCCTTTGCTAATCTGTCTTGCAGGGATTTTCACTGTCTTTTCCAGATGGATAGTGTTCAGACACTCCTCTGATGCAATTGTGAGTTGTCCAGCAGCATTAGCACTGGGAGAGTACGGTCTCCTGGTGGTGTCAGAGGCCACCAGTCTTGGTATGCAGGCGTTGGGCGGACCCCAGCTTACAGCTTCTTTTCTGACACGATCAAAGCATTTTCCTGCAAGGAAATTGCCCTGTGACTAGCCCTGCTTCTGCAATCCTCACTACACTAAGCTGTCATTGGAAATTCCACAAGTTTGATTGTCACAGGCAGTTGGGGTTATGTTGTTGTTGTTGCTGTGCTCTAAAACATGAGTTTCTGCTCATCCTAAAAACTCAAGTACCTGGGAGCATATACATACTCAGGATCTCTGTGACCAAATGCCTTTGCCTCTTTATGTTTGTGGACATGTTGCAAAACAGTTTTTTAACCAGTTTACCCAGGTGAAGTGGCTGTTACGTGTCAGTTCAGTGTTCTGATGTGTGCGGCTCTCCTGCTGGCATTTGACTGAGACCTGCATTCTGGTTATTTCTGAAATGCTGCATGAATAACATTGTGTTGTTCTTTCTCCTTATTCTGACCGTAGGCAATTCCAAGTCGAGTTCTCAAAGGAGCTGAATATACACTGGATTTCTGTATGTATTTCACAGAAGTACAAGCTCCCTTAACAGTGGACCTGGCAGTTGGAGAGGTACTGAGAAAAAGAGTTCTCATTCTGTTGGTGGCTTGTTCTGTTGGTGGGGATCGAGTATCACCCTGGTGTAAACCCCTCGCTGAACACTTAGCAGCAACTACACTTTTGGTAGAGTTGGCTGGACCAACCTGAGTTTACTTGTGTTTCAGCCCTGGCAAGGAGGCTAGAACCTGTGCAGTTTGAGCCATGTTAACCTATCATCTCTGAGGATTTAGACAGTTTTCAGTGCAAATCCAGCTGATCTGGCTTCATTTGGCCGAGAAGAGTGAAGCTGTATTTCAGTTTTCTCTGTTGAGATGTCAAGAGGGCTGTAAATGTGTGTGGTCATCTAATTTTAATGATGCTTTTTGTGATACAAATACCCAACCTTTTGAAGTGGAACTTAAATTGCCTGTGTATTTTACCCAGTGCTGCACCTGGGGTGGGGCAACCCCCAGGGATGGAGAAGGACTTGGGAGTGCTGGTGGATGAGTGGCTGGACATGACCCAGCAATGTGAGCTTGCAGCCCAGAAAGTGAACCGTGTCCTGGGCTGCATCAAAAGCAGCGTGGCCAGCACTGAGAGAGGGGATTCTGCCCCTCTACTCCGCTCTGGTGAGACCCCACCTGGAGTAATGTGTCCAGGTCTAGGGTCCCCAGCACAGGAAGGACATTGACCTGTTGGAGCAGGTCCAGAGGGGGCCACAAAGATGATCACAGGGCTGGAGCACCTCTCATGAGGGAAGGCTGAGAGAGTTGGGTTTGTTCAGCCTGGAGAAGAGAAGGCTCCAGGGTTAGTTTATTGTGGCCATTCAGTACCTAAAGGGGGCCTACAGGAAAGCTGGAAGAGGGAGTTTTTGCAAGAGCATGTAGTGACAAGACAAGAGAGAATACATGAGAATACATTTAGATTAGATATTAGTAAGAAATTCATTACTGTGAGGGTGGTGAGGCCCTGGAGCAGCTTGCCCAGAGAAAGGGTGGATGCCCCATCCCTGGAAGTGTTCAAGGCCAGGTTGGATGGGGCTTTGAGCATCCTGGCCTAGTGGGGTGTCCCTGTCCATGGCAGGGGAGTTGGAACAAGATGATCTTTTATGGTCCATTCCAACCCAAACCATTCTATGTTTCTATGATTTTACACAGCCTCTGAAAATTAATTTGTTGAATGTAACATCTCTGAATTGGAGTTCTCTCAGTTGGTAACCAGTAGCCCCAAAATGAAAGCCTGTACACCTGACTAATGAAACCCTGAGTCATTCTAACCTTTAATTAAAGCATGTTCCTTTAATATGTTCCTCTTGCTTAAAATTAGGTGGGAATTACTTCCTAGAGGGAAATGCCCAGTGAATGCACTTTTATTTAGTATTTTCTACATATTAGCTAAACAAGGGGGAAAGCTTGAAATATCTAGGGTATGTCAGGCAGTTGCAGGGGATGCATATGTCAGCCTCAAGCATGATTTATTTCACATGCCTTTTCTGACAGTTGTAACTTAACGGCTGTATTTTCCTCCAGGCTCTCAGGAGGCTAAACATCTTTTCAAGTTTCTAGCTTTGTGGTGGAAGAGTTAATGTCTGTTTGCCAGTGTAATTTATCTGAGTCATTCTGGGAGAGGCGTGGAACAACTGAAGCGTGACTATTAGCATAAATAAGAGAGGGACCCTCTACCCTCTTCCTGAGGGTAGAGTACTCTTACTGTCTTTCAGAGGAAAGCTGCTTCCCCATAACAACTGCTGCTGCTAATTGACCAGTGTGATGCTATGAACTGAAAGACCTGATATATTGAGCTCTGGTGTATTGTGATATTTGTTTGCATTTCAATTTGGAGTTAACAAGAACAGAGGAAGGAACAAGAAAATTTCTGCAGTAAGTGTAACGATAGATTACCACCAGAGTTAGTTTTTCACATACACCAAGGTGCTTTTTCTTTTAAAAGTTTGAAGAGAGAAGGAGTTATAAAACCTAAACTCACTTCTTTCTCTGTCTCTGTGTAATAACTCTGTTACCACTGTAAGTAGTTGCCATTGCCAATTTTGTTTTTAAAAAAATGAATTTAAAGCTTCTCTTCATATTTTCAAACGTAGGTATTTTACAGCATCCTCTGAACATGCATAGATTTTTTTTTTTTTAATGTGAAAACACCAACACCTGGTGCTGTTTGACAGTGGCAGAAAGTGAGCTTATCCCCCATGGGTCAGTGCTGGCTTCTGCCTCTCCGGTGTGCAGCCTGGCACCATCCTTGCACCATCCTTGCCCCATCGGGCCGGTGCCTGCCCGGGGGGAGCCGCTCGTGAGTCACCCAGCGCCGCAGGAGGCTGCAGGCCAGCGTGCGGGTGGCAGCCACCGGGCCTGCCAGGGCAAAAACACACCTTGGTGAAGTGGGAAAATGGAAGAGCCTCTTCCAGGTGTTTCCTTTCCCAGGTCCTGTGAGATTCAGGACGGAGGTGGCATATGGCCATAGCCCTGCTGTGCCTAGTCGGGGGTAAAGAAAGCCGGAGGGTCGGGAATCTGCCCCCGCATCCCCGAGGCGTAGGGACCGCGCTCGGAGCCGGCCGGGCCCTGCCGGCTCCTCCTCGCCCGGAGCGCCGGGCGGCGGCCGCTCCCGGGGCGGGCACGGCTGGGGCGAGACCGCGGCGTCCCCTTCCCCTCCTCCTCCGGCCGGGCAGGGCCGGGGGGTCCCGGGGGGGAGCACTTCGCAGCAGCGCCCACAGTGCTCACGCCGGGCGGGGCGGGGCGGCGGCTGGGCTGGGCGTGCAGGTCCCGCACGCAGCAGGGAGGAGTTAGAAAGGAGGGTCGGAAAAGGGTGGAGAGCGGCAGCTGCAGAAACATTAAAACCACCGAGCCCCCCAGCCCGCCCACCGGAGTTGCTCCGCGGGCACGCAAGATGCGCAGGGCCGGCCGGGGCTCCGCGCCGCGCTGGAGCGAGGTGAGGCTCGGGGAGCCGCGCTCCGCCCGCACGGGGGATCCCGGCGCTGCGGGTCTCGCTCGGCGCGACCCCCGGGACCCCGAAACAAAACGGGGGGGGGGGGGGGGGCTGCCCGGGCCGCGCCGTGCCCGGCCGGGGGCTTCGTCCGGCCGAGATGGTGCGGGACGGGAAACACGCGCGGTAGAGACCGAACCGGAGCGGGCGAGTTTGAGCCCGGGAGCGGTGCGGGACAGGAGCGGGGCGAGTTTGAGCCTGGGAGCGGTGCGGGACAGGAGCGGGGCGAGTTTGAGCCCGGGAGCGGTGCGGGACAGGAGCGGTGCGGGTTGGAGTCCGGGAGCGGTGCGGGACAGGAGCGGTGCGGGTTGGAGCCCGGGAGCGGTGCGAACTGGAGTTCGGGAACAGAGCGAGGAGTTGAACCCACTGGCCTCGGACCTCCTGCTCTGCCCCGGTTAGGCTGTAATTTAACAACTCTGCCTGCTGTTCTTTTTCCCTTGCATGATACCTGAGTTTTAATTCTTTTTAAATGTCCACTACAAAACCTTTATATGTAAAGGCAGTTTGCTCTATATGTGTATTCCTTAATCATGCCGATTTCAAAAGCTTGCAATACTAGTTATTTAAATGCAAGGGGTTTTTTGACATTCTTTGTTTCAAACCAATGGAATGGGCTTGCGCTGTAGCTTAATTACATATTTTTTTTGCTTTTCTAAACTTTTACTGCTGTGGCTTTTTTAAAGCACGTTCTTACTTGTCTTTAGCAAGGGCACCCCTTACCTGTTTACAGCTTTGAGATGATCTCTTGTTTACATACACATCAGTGAATTTACCAATGTTTGAGATGGCATCAGTAAATTGCATAACTACCCCCTTCCAAAGTGCATTCAGGCTTTATTAATGGAGGAGAGTACAGGTCTCCTGTCAAGTAATTTCTGTGCAGGCTTTCATACATTTGCAGTTAAATCAAGCAAGCCCTTTCCCTTTCTAAATCTCTGCTGTTGTATTACAAGTTGTGTTTCCTACTGAAAAAAAGAAGGCTAGAACTTATTGCTGGGCAGCTTTGAGATCTTTTGAGTTGGAAAAAGTCCAGTAATGCAGTCCTTGCTGACTCCAGTTTACCTGTTCAGCTCTGAGTGACAGAACTTTTTTGTCTTATTAACTTTACCTATTGAATATGCCTAACCATCTTTTAAATGTATTTTAGTAGCTGAATGAAACTGGTTCACGTGTGCATACCTATATGATTCTGATACACATAGCAGATTATCTTAAACCCTTTATAATTTTTTACGTTGTTTGCCTTCCTTCTTTTAACTCTGGGCTTTGTGCCTCTTGTTCTCAGGGCTGCAGTTTCTGAGGCCGTGCAGCAGCACCGGGCAGGCTGCGGGGCCAAGGCTCTGCGGTGCAGCCCCCGGGTTTGCAGTTGGTGTCACCGTGTGGTGCCGCTGGGGAAGGAGCGCCAGCCGGGACCATGAGCTCTGGCACCACTGCCCCGCTGAAGGTCATGAGCAACCCGGCCAACACTGATGCCAACTATGTCATCAAAGAGCATTATAATTACACGGGAAAGCTAAATGAGAATGTGGACAGTGGAATTAAAGTGACGTCGGTGGTTTTTATCATCATTTGCTGCTTTATAATCTTAGAGAACATTTTTGTCTTGCTTACCATCTGGAAAACCAAGAAGTTTCACAGACCCATGTACTATTTCATTGGGAACTTGGCTCTTTCAGACTTGTTGGCTGGTGTGGCTTACACTGCCAACCTCCTGCTATCTGGACACAAAACCTATAGCCTCACACCCTCCCAGTGGTTTGTAAGAGAAGGCAGCATGTTTGTTGCCTTGTCAGCTTCTGTGTTCAGCTTGTTGGCCATTGCCATTGAGAGATACATCACCATGTTGAAGATGAAACTCCACAATGGCAGCAACAGCTTCCGCTCCTTCTTGCTGATCAGCGCTTGCTGGGTTATCTCCGTGATCCTCGGGGGACTCCCGATCATGGGCTGGAACTGCATCAGCCTCTTGTCCAACTGCTCCACCGTGCTGCCTCTCTACCACAAGCACTATATTCTCTTTTGCACAACCGTTTTCACTGGCCTTTTGCTATCTATTGTCGTCCTGTATTGCAGGATCTACTCCATGGTGAGGACTAGGAGCCGCAGGCTGACATTTCGGAAAAACATTACCAAAGCTACTAGGAGCTCAGAAAAGTCACTAGCCTTGCTCAAGACAGTGATCATAGTCCTGAGTGTCTTCATTGCCTGCTGGGCTCCTCTGTTCATCCTGCTTTTACTGGATGTGGGATGTAAAGTGAAGACCTGCCAAATCCTCTATAAAGCAGAGTATTTCTTAGTGCTGGCCGTGCTCAATTCAGCCACGAACCCTATCATCTACACCTTGACAAACAAAGAGATGCGCAGGGCTTTCATCAAGATTTTGTGCTGCTGCAAATGTCCCCCAGCGGATTCTGGGACCAAATTCAAAAGGCCGATCATTGGAGGGATGGAGTTCAGCCGGAGTAAGTCTGACAACTCCTCACACCCACAGAAGGAGGACGGTGACCATCCTGAAACCATCATGTCTTCGGGCAATGTTACCTCATCTTCTTAGGAATAACTATAGGGGTGTATTTCAGAGCCTTGCTCTGAAGTGGGGGAGCTGGGATGCCTCCTGCTCACAGGAGCAGCATTGGGCTGAGTGAGCAAGTAGCATTAGTTCTAATGAGGCAAACGGTGCAGTTGTGAGGCTGGAGTTCAAGAAATGGGACAGACTGTTCTGGCTTGGAAGTCTTTTTTTCCTGGAGCATGTTTTGTCTTTGCACTGAGGCAGCTCAGGATTGTCAGGCGCATTCATATCCTGAAATCTCCTTAGTAACTCTGAAAGACTGATGCCTTGGTGAAATGATGCCTGGTGTGTGTGAGAGAAAGAGAGAGGGGGAGGAGGGAAAGGGAGAATTAATTTTTTTTTTTTTTTTTTCCCATCTGAGAAGAATGTGAAGTTTTTTCTCCTTGCAGCAAACCACTGACACAAAGATCCTTCTGTACCGAATTTAGTGGTGGCTCTGGTATCATTGGTTAGAAGTGTTTGTTTAGCACATAACATGGAAAGAGATCACAAAAATATAATTTAGACCACATACAACCGTAATTTGGCATCACTTTGCAGAGTTTTTAGTTAAGTCATAAGGTTTAATTTGCAGAGTCCAAAGCTGTTGGGGTTTTATTTAGCAAGATCATAGCTGTGAATTTTTGCTGTCAGTCCATATTACATTTGAAGACCATGAGCTAGGTTCTGCAGTTACTTTCACCTGTACAATTCCATTGACTGCGTCAGATTTTATGGAGTAGCTCAGAACAGCATTTGGCCCCATACATTGATTGCCTTTTTATTTTATAGCATTAAATCAACTGCATTATCATGAAAAACGCAAGGTAGAACTAAGTGTCATTTCTCTTCAAGATGACTGAAAGTATACATAATAGTAAAAAATAGTATTGACAACAGCAGGATTTTTGCCTAAGTAAGAAGAGCTAAAAACTGAAGGGGCATTTCAGTGTTAGGTTAAAAGCCTGTCGAAAGTAAAGATCGGCTGGAAAATCTGAAAAGAGTACCTTGAGTTTCAGAAAAATAAAAGGAAAGTTGAAGTGAAATGACTATAGATAAATGCACTTCCATAACAAAATGCAATACATTTTGGCACATTTTATTAATGTTTATAATTTCAGCAAAGATGTCTGTATTTTATCAGTTCACGGAAGAAGTACCTGTCATTAAATTGAATGTATTTGTTTTACAGCATCATTTTTACTCCTCTATTTTTCTAACCTGTTCTAATGGGGTTGAATGTGTACAATGTAAATAAGTTAATAAGATGCAGGAGTCTTCATGCGCCTAGAGTATTGCTATAACAAAAGTGGTATATCTGGAATAGCTGAGAGAGAAAGTGACTGATTTACAGTTATTGGCAAATCCTAGAAGTGTATTTTTTAAAGAAAATGTACTGCCTTTGTAGTAAAATTTCCAGTGCAATTAAACTATTGGATTTTTTTCTGGTTTAAAAAATAGTATTTAAAATGTTTCTGACTTTTATTGTTCAATTTGCACATAGCTTTATTGACTTCTAAACATTAATAAACTGATTTTTTAAAAGATTCTGTTATCAGATTACTAGTAGTTTTGTATTATTGTGGTGGTTTCATGCCAGGTGTGTTTTTTTGTTGATAGAAGCCACTGAAAGAATTCCTTGATTTCAGTACATGCTGGGATTAAGTCAATTCTGTGGGGACACAAAATGCATAATGTCACAGGATCATGTAAAATACAGAATGAATACTAATCTATAACTTTTTCATCAGCATATGGTGTATTACTGGAATGCCATTAGAAAAATCTCTGGAGTAGCAATCCTTCTCCAACAGCTAATGAAGTACAAACAGAAGGAAAACCAGTTTTACCGTGACTGCCTAGAGCAGAATAAGTGAAATAATTCACTTGTTTCACCAGTATGGTTCGTAAGTGTAATTCTTAGTTTATTGCAAACATGGAGGAATTATATGAAACACCGAATGGTGGCCTCAACTCTGCAAGCACTGCAGCTCCGTTGGGTCCACCAGTGAAGACCATGGCAATGGAGTGGAATAGATGCTGCGTTACTTCTTCCAAAGGCTTGACTTCCATTTCCTCTCTTGCGGCTGTTGCCTCTCAGCATTACTTTTAAGTTCCATGGAGCTCATACAGGATGCAGTTGGAGTGTGAAGATAAACCTCACCTTCTCGTACTCTATGTCATCACTGTGCAGGGTTTACTGTGGGAAACGAGAGCCTACTCACCGAGGAAGGCTCTGGGTCATAACCTCACTTCCTGAAGGAAATTCCAAAAATGCCCTGAAGACAAAAGAGTGGAAACAGGCTGGAATTTCTCTCCATCTGTCTGCCTGTACGGAAGGAATGATTTCATGTGTGCTCACTTCCTAGGCTTTTAATTAGTGACCTGAGCAAAGCTGGAAAAAATGGCAAATCTGTATTTGTGTACAAGATAAAGTGTCTCTTGGCTCAGGCCTTCATTTGGGCAGGGATGGTGTACTCTGGGTGCTGACAGTCATGAGGGAAAGCACTGCTTTGTCCCAGGGATAAAGTCACTTCTGTGCAGAGCACCACAAGTATATAAACCATGAAAGTCCAAGTTAAGCCCTCGTTGTGCTCCCAGTGAGTAAATAAAGGCAATGTACAGGGATGAGGCAATGCACAGGGACATCTGAATTTGTAGAGGTGTTTTTATCCAAAGGACCGGGGCCCTTCTGCTCCTGAAGCCTTATGGGCATTAAGGTTGTTTGTCCCACATGTGACAAGGGATGAGCTATATCAGCATGGCTGTGCCACTGACCCCTCGTGACTACCACTGGCCTTTCCGTAGTCATAGCTGATAGCCCACAGGTGAGTCACTTCCCTTCGCTTTGCCTTTGTTTCTGTATCCCTTGCTTATCTGCCCCATCTAATTGCACTGTGGGCCTTCTTGGAAAATGACTGTTTCCCCTGTGGAGGTGACTGTGAGACGGGAGCCCAGTTTTCGTAGAGAACTCAAAGCTCTACGTAATTCATGCAATAAAAGACACGCACGCACCAGAGTGTGGCACTGGGCCATGGGAAGCATTTCCTACACTCTTGATCATGGTGACTGAAACTTGCTTCCTCCATAGACAGGCCACATCTATGCATGTAGACAAGACTCAGGGAACAATCACTGTAATAAAATAATAACCTTAATAACAGTAGGGGTTCCTGCCATGAAAAAATAAAGGCAGGCCATTTTGTACTGTTCCTAACTTCCTGCAGGAGAACTCTGCAACTCCTTGGCCAGGGCCATGCATTCCCATATACCAGCAGGTTAGGCCAAAGGTCTTGTGCACAGTTTTGAAGGGTCCAATGTAGAAAGCACCATTCCAGCCCCAGCCTCCCTTCTGTGTGCATGGAAAGGGTGTGGAGCTTTGTCCTGGTGTTGGCCGTGTGACAAACAGGCAGAGAAAATGAACTGAGGACTGAAAAGGTGCATTATACCAAATGTCTCTCTGAAATAGAATAGCCTCAATTATTCAGAGTAACCTGGCCCTTTGATGTTTATTCTTTTTCCTAGCTGCTCTTCCAGTGCAAGAAATAGAACAGGGATAGAAAATTATCATAAAATCTCTCTGTTGCTTCCCTGGCAACTCCCTGACTAGGTATGCCTCTGTGAGAGCCAGTTGTAGCAGGGTGTACATTGGGCAACAGAGGGGCTGCAGCCCGAATGCCCCACAGACCGCTCAGCAGGAACTAACCTTGGGCATGCTGTACACCACAGGCAGCCAGGACTAAAACTAGGGAACAGAAAATTGTAAAAATACTGTTATCCATCCTTTTCTTACTCTGTCAACTAAGAAATTTAGGGATTGCCCAACTGTAACATTTCCTATTTCCTAATTTGGCCTGGAAGACCTCAATACTGATTCAATTTTGTATGGTCTGAGGCATTGTCAGATGTTGTAAAAAGGGTCAAACTGACAAAGCACCCAAAAATGTGGATATGCAAACCAGAGCTATGTAACCTGCTCAGCTATGAAATGCTGGAAATTCCCCAATGAAATTTGCTAGGAAAACAGCTATCGTGTTTCAATAATTCCTTATACTGTTTATCTTGGAAAATGAAAGTAATCCAATACAACTGAACTGTCAAGATTTAAGAAACAAAAAACCCAAACAGAATCCATCTAACTTAAGTTCCTGTAATCTGCTCTCACAAACTTTTCCAGTCTCTTACTCTGCTGAAAAATCTTATTTGGGAGTGAAGCAGGAAGTGTTTCCTTGCACTTGGACCTTCCGTGCTACCTTCATGGGACAAAAGGCAGGAAATCCCATCAGCCACACCCAGGAGTGCTCCGGCATGGAAAAGTCCTAATAAAGCAGAGCTCACAAAGCTCCGTCAACCCTCTGTGAACCTTTCACCAGCCTGGGTTAGTACTCACATAATGGAAACCTGACACAAAGGCCAGTATTTATTTTGAGCTTTTGTGAATTACTGCTTGGAGAAGACCCATTTGTAGGTGCACAGTACAGTAACTATACATAAAAACGGCTCATCGGAAACATGTGTGACCAAAGCCACATTAAATATTAAGATGTGTATGTAGCATTTGCAGCGTTTATTCAGAATCACTCCACTCAGCTAAAAGTGGGCTCAAAATACTGACTGCACAGCTTTGAAAACAAATGGACATTTGGAAAACACAGGCTAGAGGGAAATCACTGAATAAATACTGGGTTAAAATTATCTGCTGGGCTTTGTGAAATCATTGATGAAAACTGTATCACTACCTGTGACAAATCTGGTGTAAGCCACAGCTGACACTTAGAGGTCCTGACCTGAGCTGACTGCTAAAGGTAGTTTTGCTCTCTTAAACAATGATATACTTGGCATAAGCCAAGACTTTTTTACTTAGCAGCATACTAATAAAAATTGCTGGAATAGTGTCTCAGACAAATTCTTGCCCACACTGAGCACCTACAGCTGTATAATGTGAAGGTGGGGGCGTGAATTGCTTTAAGCAATAGAAATAGAATTTATATGGTTACAGAGAATGTGCAATAAAAATGTTCATGATGTGAAAATTGGATTTGGCACGAGATTGTGACTGAGAGAACAGGCATCGGGGACAATCTGGGATTGTGGCTGGGGGTGGGGAGAGGAGAGCTGGACTACAGTCTGATATTTTCCACTTGAAATGAAGGAATCCTCTGGTAATGCAGACACAAAGCTGAGGATTTTGAGGATTTTCACTTGTGAACTCTATCCTTAGTTCTGTAACTCTTTCCTGAGCAACTGTGGGTAAGGTCTCGGGAACCCTCCCACAAAAGATATATATAATAGACACACAAGGATGTTTACAAGTGAATACTTTGAATTTTGTGGTACTATTCAAAGAGGTGGTATCTATGTTAATTTTGAATTGGGGGGAGAGTCTGCCAGTTCAATTATTACCCAGTTACTTGCAGTATTTCCTTGCACTTTGATGAGCTGGATGCTGCTTAGTTACTCTTAAGTGGAAGAAAAAAATCTAGCAACATGTTCAACTCTATCCTCACGGTTTGGAAGAAGGATCAAGATGTTAGTTGGAAAACACATTCTGAAGAAGTGCTGAAAAACAACTCACCACAGTCTGCATTGTTATCTTTTTTGCTTTCAGGGAAGACACAACAATGGTCTAACGATTTCTTCTAATCTGTTGACCACTTTGATGCCTGTTGCACAAGGAATCCATGTGAACCAGGCACTTTAGATGTTTTTTATTTCCATCCAACTCCCACTTCTACTGCTGGTTTAGGCAAAAGATAAGAAATTGCTTGCAGCTAGTGTGTATTTTCTCTCTCTGATCAAGGTTATTTGATCCATGCACCTTTTGAACAAATCCTTTATGTTGGCACAGAGATGTTAATTCAAAGCAGCCCACAACTCCAAAAAGTGTAACAACTTTTTCTTTTTTTTTCTGCTCAGAAATTCGATACATTTTGCATTTTATCAGTTCTCTTAGTGTTTTTATATTTCGTGTTGCAAATGTGAGAAAATATTTCAGATTAACTTTTGTCTCAGAGAATGTCCATTTCCCAAGCAAAAATGTATTTTATTTTTTTTTAACAAATAACATATGTGAGGGGGAGGAACTTGTTTGCACAACTATCACAAGGTGATAGTGAAGGAATACTGAATCTTTCAACTTGAAATGGTTCATGAGGGAATGAATGTGGCTCTCGTCAGGACTCTAACGATCCAGGGTGAAGTTTTGCTTTTCACTAAACTTGCTGAAAAATGCAGAGGCATTAAAGAGGGTTCAGAGGACAACAAAGCAAGGCGCTTTAATAGGATGAACTAACATAAAAGGCTCAGTGAGCAAAGCCTTTTCCCACCACATCGGCGAGAATGGGGAAACACAATACTCAGCCCAGCAGCTACGCTATGGAAGTGTGCTGGGTGGTACAGAAAGAAAACTTTTTAAAGCTCCAGACAAAAAGCAGAGTCCGTCTATAGGAACTAGAACCAGTTAAAACATGTAAAGTAGCTCAGAGTATTTTCAAAGTATTTTGATGTTTGAAGACTCAAAGTACCTCAGTATTTCAGGATGCAATTAGGAGCGGTTGTTTTTTATTTCCCCTAAGCGGCACGGCTCCTGTCCCTGAGCACCAGCTCTGTCCCGCGGCTCCCGCACTCCCACACCGACCCCCAGCTGCGGGCGCCCCTCCCGGGCTGCGGGGGCGAGCCGGGGCCTCGGCGCCCCCAGCTCCGGGGCACGGCGGCTCTCAGCGCTCAGAAGGGCCGCGAGGGGCACGTTCTGAGGCGAAAAACACCCTCCCTTCCTCTCCGGGCTCTCTTCGAGGCCACCGAAACCGCTCCCGCTGCCCTCGCCCCCGGGCCCCTTCCTGCGTGCTGTTCCTGCCTTCCCCGTGCCTTTCCTGCCGGCCCGGCCCGGCTCTTCCTGCGCCGCGTTTCCCTTCCCTCTGCTTCCTACGTGCCCTGTGCTGTCTGGGATGGCTGCTGGGGCCGGGGCGCCCCGCGGGTCCCACGGGGAAACCCACAGCCACCCCGAACCGACAGAACAAACCAACCCAAACAAAAAAAAAAAAAAAAAAAAACCAAAAAAAGAACTGAAAACCTCTTTTATCTTGGTAATAAGTAAAGAGTGCTCGCTGTAATGGGGAGAAGTTTAAAGGGACCTGAAGAAGTTAAAGGCTCCAGCAGCGCCTCCGAGAGCGCCAAGAGCCACTCGGGCTGCGCGAGTGCTGGGTCAGACGGGGGTGTTAAATTCTCACCCAAAAGGTGAGAATACAAGCGCGGCAGCTCTAAAACTGGCCAGGCTTTCGCAGAGCCCGTGCTTTTTTTGGTACTTAAGTACTTAACCACATCTTCGTACTGCAGAATACTGGGAGCACCGAGTCACCCCCCTTAGAGCTCCCCGCCTCGGACACCTCCCGTCCCGCCGGGCACCCTCTCCTTCTACCAACAAGAGGGAGCTTTGTGGGAATGGGAAGCAACCAGAAATATTCTTTTTCTCTTTCTCTCTCTCTCTCCCTTTTTTTTTTTTTTTTTTTTTTTTTTTAACAGAGGTGCATTGCAGGTCTGGGATTGTTTTTGAAAGCTCGGTTTTTATCTTCACTCAGCTGAGGCAGCACCAGCTCAGCAGCCGGCTGTAGGAGGTGGTAGGGCCGAGGGCCTGCCCGGGAGAGCCCCCAGCCCTGCCAGGCTCTGGGTGTAGCTGAGCGTGGGCGCTGTCGCCCTCCCCCGAGGCACAGGGCAGTGATGGGGAACCCGCAGCCCTGGGGCGGTGAGGGAGGAGCAGGCAGGGCTGAGGCGCAGCACAGGGAGCCTGGGTGAGGCAGGGAAGAGGCCCTCGGGTGTTGTGTCCAAGGGGAAGGAGGACCTTGGGTCTAACTTGATTTGTCCCCTCGCAGTATGGGGGCTGTGGTGTTTCCGTGGGAACAGTGTAGGATCTACAGTAGCTGTGGTGTGTTTGTGTGCTCCTGTAAGTATGTGTGGCTGCACGGCACTTCCCCTGCTGAAGTGCAGGCAGTGTAGGTGATGCTATGTGAAATTAAAGCCCAAACTAATGAAGTTTTGATAGCTGGAGCTTAATTACAAAATTCATTGAGCACACGTGCAAAAGCTGTGGCACAGATCATAGACAAAGTGTTTATTTCAATCTTGCCTTTACTGTAGTCCTCCAGACTTACCTGAGTATTATCTGTGATCCACGCGTGGGTAGCCTTTTGGGAACAGGTTATTGAAGACACAAGGCACAGACCAGGTCAGTATCACCTCAGCTTGACATCTTGGGAATTATGATACAAATTAATGCTTATTCAGGGAGAGGACCCAGCTTTCTCACACAGGTTATCAAGCAGCCTTCACACTCACCTTTGTTGATCTTGTGTGCATTTATGCAGATACTTTGTTGATAAAATAACCATAGTTTTGATCTTCCTTCTTGAAGAACATTCCTTGGGACTGGTTCATTTAATCAAAGCATTTATTTTAGGGATAGAATTTACTTCAAACAAACAAAGTCATACAGGTACAGTGGAGAAGGCGTAAGTATTTCTAGATGTCATGCTTTTTATCCTGTTTGATTGTATCCCTGCATGACATTAGGTTAGTGCAGCTCTGAACCACACTTACTTTCTGAGCAAAGTGAAACAAATACCAAAGCAGTTTTAGCAGTATTTAAAGGCATTTTGATATGTGCCACTTGCAGCCCCAGTGTGTGGCCTCTACTCACCTCCTGTTATGGGAAATAAACGTAATAAAACTTCTCCTTCCCTTCTAAGTGAATGTCATTGTTATAATACAATGAGTCAGGAAAGAAACAATATGAACTTCAAAATAATGGCAGTCTAGCTACCAGCATGAGTTCTTCCCCCCTCCCATCAATCAGCTGGAATGCCTTAACTGTGTTTCCTCATTGTGATCATAATTTGGCAATAATTTAATGAAACTGAAAGTGGAGGAGTTCCCACAAATCAAAAGTAGGATTTTCAGTGATATAATTGCAGGCATGAGACCTCCTATTCAGAGTCAGGGAACTGAAAAAACCTTCTTGCCTATGGGCATTGCCTGGATACATCAAGCAGGGCCACATGTGCCAGGGTTTTGGAAGTAGTACCATTATGACTTTAACATGTTCAGAGTTTTGATGACATAATGAATGAAGCCTATGACACTTTATGTCTGATACATACCTTGCACTGAATTTAAAAACCATGCAATACTTGCAGATTCAGGTAACATTGTAATTCCTACAGTTTGTTGTGCTGTTGGTGTGGAAAGGATGTCAGAAATTAACTTCTTACATGAAGACAGAAACAAACATATCTTAGATCTTTGCTCGGTTCAGTTCCAGGGTAGCTGACTGCTGAGCTGGCTTTGGTCTCTGATTGTGACCCTCTTTGGCTTATGGCATGCTGGCACGTAAATTGACAGCTCTTAAAGGTTGCTAATACTTTGCTGTTAGCCCTGCTATTAGACTTGGACTTTTAGACAAAGGTGGAGGTAGTGGAGGACTCAGGTAAGTCCTGAAAGTTAAATAAAATTTTGGTCTAAGAGAGATGGGCTCAAATACAGTTCATAAGGGGTTCATGAACAGATTTCCCATGTTGTCAGAATGATACTCAGGGGTGCAGACACTCTTACACAGATTGTATGTTACTGCTGTGTCCATTACAAAGAAATGTCTGGCCTGTTTGACTAGTTGTGGTTGAGGTACAGCAGTTTCTGTCCCTGATGATATATGAGAGGAGAATGTAAACACTGTCATTTGCCTTTGACTCCTTGTTCTGAATGGCTGTGTGTGCATTTGCATTTGCATTTGAGTTAAACGAGCTTGATCTGGAGAGTGATTTAGGAAAAACGCTTGGACTTGCATCTGCCTTGATCCCAGCAATCTCTAAAACGCTGCCGCAGTATCTAGTGAATTTATTAGTTTGCAAAAGTGAAGTTTGAAGAGTGAGATGAAAAGCAAAAGAAGACCAGAAGAACAGGCTGCCCTTCTTGTTTCCATTTGTAGCTACACGTTTCTGGAGGTTTGTGTTTGAATTTAATTTACCTTTCACATGGAAGGTATGTCAAGTGCAGACACGTCTCCTCTGTGCTTTGACCTGGTCAGCTGAGCCTGAAAGCTGTATAGCTGGGTAACCAGAAGGCAGCCTAAGCTAATGTACCATATTTTGTGTGGCTTACAAGTTTGAGCAGTGCTAACATGGCTAGCTGCTGTCTGGACTTGATCTGCCTTTCATCCTGCCAGCCCTAGATACTCTAATTTATCTGCCCCCAGGCATGCAGATGTACCCAAAGCTGTTTTGATTGCAGAGGCATTACTACAGTTCCGTTTGTGGTTGCTGTTCTGTATTTCAAAAGCAAGCTTTTATATGTAAAGTTCTAGGGAAGTTGAAATTAAGACTGTTTACTTGTCTTTTCTGGAGAAGGATGAAAGTTCAGGTTTTTCGTCTTGCTTTTCCCAAGTGCTTTGTTTTGTTGTGTCTGTTTGGCTTTTTTAAGCAGGTCAGGTGTCATTCCATTACTCCTTGTTTAGTGGTCTGTCACAGGATTCTGCTGATTGGTCTCTGAAAGGCACTTTTGCATAGCCTTTGTTATTATACAACAGTTAATTAGCACTGGGACTACGAATGGAAAGCATCATAAAGCAGAAAGGAGACTGCAAGAGTGGTGCAGGGATGATACTCATTTAATGCAGATCCTTGGTAATAGATGGTGGAAATTCTATCAAAGTTGTTAAAAGTCCAGCCCACTTATATGAGACCTGCATCTGATCCTCTCAGGGGGTCACCTAATACATTGATGCTGGCTCTGGGTCAGACCTTGAACTCTTGCTGTCAGTAAAAGATTTACCCTCAGTTTGTATGGAAGTGGTGTTGGAACTGTTGTGAAAAATGAATGATTGTTACACTTTTTAATTTTTCCTCCTTGCATGCTCCTTGCATGCCGGCTCACTTGTTGCTCCCCAGCATGAAAGGGAAATCCGGCAAAGTTGATCACGCCTGTGAGTTTCAGAACAACAATTTGAGATGTTTAGAAAAACCAAACTTCAGCCCCACCCTGCCGGGCACAGTTGAATGTGTGGTTGAGCAAACCCAGAAAGTCTGCATCAGCAAAAAGTAAACTGTTTTTTTCTCTCATTCTTGAGAATCCAGAATAGAGCAAAACGAGTGAATGGCAGCTGTGTCAGGGTCTATTTCTTTGCATGAAATGTCACAGTGGTATTTGGTGAAATAGCGTTAGCCCCAGTGTATGGCACAGAACATGCATTGCAAATGTTGTGCTTCTTTCTCTGAAAGTGCTGGTACTTAACAATGAAGTTGTGAGCCTACTCAGTCTCTGCTATCTCCAGTTAACTTGCACTAAATCAAAAAAACACAAACAAAAGGTGAGTCCAGGGTGGTCACAACTCACACTTTGTAGGAGATTAAATACTTGACCTAATAGTTAGGAGGTGAAGTTAAAATTTTTCCTGTAAGTCAAGGGCATCTGCACCCATTTGTTCCAGATAGAATTCTTCTGTCTCAAGTCTTCACACATCGTGCAAATGATGGGAATATCTACTTAAATACATTTTATTTTTCTTTACTCTCCCAGAATATTCTGTCATCTTTGTTTAAAATTCAGGCTTTGGGGAAGATGAACCACTTCTGAGTCTGTTGTGGGTTTGCTCATTCTTAAACATAGGTGATTCCTGGAACCTGGCTACTGTTTTTCTTTCAGATTTTTGGAACCTGCCTCTACCTTTCTTGATTCTGCCAGGTATGGAAGGAGAAATGGCACAAATCCATGAGAAATCAGCATTCCCATGGGGTTATAGTATGCCTGGACACAAGGGAAACTGTTGTGTGTTCCATCGGGGATCAGTCAACATGATCCACAAACTTGCATGTTATGAAACTTGCAATATCACAAAAATCTTAATGTTGCATAAAATCATGTAACAGAAAAGTAATCTAATATATTGTTGTACCTTTAGTCATAATGAGTATACAAGGTCATCCTAGAAACATTTTCAACTTTTTTTAAAGATCTTCATGGGTGAAAACTTGCAAGTTCTTCAAGCCATCTATCCTAGCACTTTGCTATCCTTACCACCAAAATCTCTAGAATCCTCTCTTTTTGCAATTTAAGTCCATCACTTCTTATTCCATCTACTCTGCCTATAGAGGCTGGTCTTCCATTTGCACTTGTGGAAAACTTTTATGTCTTTAAAATCTGGCAGGCTGCCACCTCCTTCTCTTAGTCTTTAGACTAACTGATCCCAATTAAAGTAATCGTTCCTCAAAAGCAATTTTTTCTATATCTCCAGTGATTTTTATTTTCCCCTCTGGACTCTCCTTAATTGTATAATATTTGTGTGTGAGCATGCATATAAATTTTTAAAGAATAAACTAGAAGGTCTTACAGCTTTGTACAGATACCATTGTGCACAGCAAATAACAATGTCTGTGTGAATATATTCAGTTTTAAAACTGTCTTTTAAAATTAATGCAAATGGCCCCTTTTAACAAGCACTTGTGAAGAGAGTACACAGAATTTTTCCAAATGTGGCACAGTTTGTCATCAGCGTATCAAAAGCTGTTGTGTCATTCAGATGAATGAGAAATATTGGCTCCTTAATGGGGATAGTTTTTTAATAAAAGCAGGAGAAATATTCCTGACTGCATTTGATTTGTCTAGAGATACTCTCTGAAAGGCTTGTCTGGTTCTTCTTGGTACTTGCTAGTGAAAACTTGTGAAATTCTGTGCTAGTAGAAATGAATTGTCTCTCTTTGGTACTTTGCTTGCAGTCAATCACCTGTAAAGGTTGTAGAGAATTTGTTCAATCAACTCAGCTTATGACAACTTAGCAAACAGGAACCTTTCCTGTATTCATAGGTTCCTGTCCCAAAATCTAATTTAAAACCATATTCCTCTGTGACTGCTGAGAGCAATGGAATGTGTTTTCAGATGGATGTGTGTTCTGTGCCTGCCCAGTGGAATAATTTCAGCTTTGTCACGGCCTTCTGACATCTTAGTATTCCAACAGCAACCATGTCATGGAGAGGTTGAGGCTTCTCCAGGATTCAGCAACAGTGACAGCCTGGGAAATCCCACTGCTTCAGGATCTTCCTGTTCCTCCCACCTTCACCACCTGCCTGCATTTCCCTCTCTACTTCTAGTCTGTTCTGCTTCTCATTTCCCATTAAAAAGTGCTCACTTTGTATGGCAGAAGAGAGCTGCCAGGAAGGGATGCTCACAGCATTGATTTGGGGGGAAATAGAAGAGAAGTACATTGCCATCCTGGACAGGGGAAAATGGTCCTACCCCAATAGTTAATTTTCCCATGAGTGTGAAACAGCTGTCAGTGGCCCTCATCCCATTTCTATTGTATCCCTGGTTTATCCTCCCACGCCTCCTGAATTCTGTCTAGAAGCAGTGTTTAGTTTGACCATACTTAGTTACCAACCGGCCAATTTATACACTCAGACAAAAAAAAAGAAGAGTTAATTGTTGAGCCTGTGGTTAGGTAACGTGTAATCAGGTAGCAGGTGATTACAGGATTAACCAGTTCACTTCGGCGTTAATATCATTTACAGGTCGCAGGTGCTTTAGTCACAGCGGCTCAGACAAAGGACCCTCAGCTTGGCTTTTAGCCGCGCTGCGGGAGTCGAGGGAACCGTGCAGGAGCGGAAATGTTTCAGGATGCTTCCCAGTGCCCCCCGGCAGCTTCCAGACCCCGCGATCCCGCCGGGCCCGGCCCCACTCCCGCTCCCGCTCCTGGGCTGTTCCCGCCCGGCAGCGCCGGCCCGGCCTCCCTGGCGGGGCGCGACCGACCCCTGGCGGCGGCGGCGGGAACTGCCCTGTCCCGGCACGGGGAGATCGCCCCTCTCCCGCCGCCGGGAATCCGGGGCCGCCAGTGCGGCGGGCGAGGAATTATGGAGCGCGACGACTTGGTCCCGTGTGCTGTTTCGGTAAAGGCAGCGCTGTGGTACCAAATCAAACGTACGCGGTGAAAGGATTTTAAATAGTTGATAGGTCATAAAAGGCCGCTTATAGGACAAGCTTTCAGACTTAATGGTATTTAACATTTCTGCTATTCTGACTATGCTGATCTAGTCAGAAAAAGGTGGAAATGTGAACAGAAGAGAGGATGCTGTTACCAGATTTTTGTTTGTAAAGGCAATAGAAAAGTTCAGGCAGTAATTTTTATAAATGACCTGTGGGGCTGTGACTGCAAATCTGTTTCTAAATTAGCCAGAATGTGCCACCAAGTCTTATGGAATCTCATTGGAGACAGTAATTGTCCCAGATTTCTAGGAATTTTTTATGGAGACTTTGTATATGGTACCTAGACGCAGTAGTAAAGTCTTAAAAGTACATATATCAAATTTATGCCTCTGTTAATGATATTTCTCAGTATTGCTATGGGCCACTGTCTGCCTTGAGAACAAATAATGTTCCCATTGGAAACAGTGAGAAATAATGAAAGTGGCAATTTGTAGTGAAATTGTCTGAAATTACATTTGTCAGCTTCATCTGCTAGTAAAAAAAACAAACAAAACAAAGACAAAACCCCTCCAACCTTAAGCTATGTAGAAGACTTACCAATTATCAAAGAGTTGGTTTTAAATGTTACTTAGTTATACATGTGAGATTTAAATACATAGAAGGTTCTGCTACTCTTATTGAGACCAGGGCAAAAATAGACATTGAATCCTGTAAGGGATTAACTTTAACTTCAGTTACCTAATCTCCAAATTAGTAAGGACGTAGGAGGCTCATTAAGTGAAAAAAACCCCTTGTTGTTAACCTTTTTACAGAACAAAGTCTTACACTGAGAACAATTTCCCCTTTACATAGGGAAAGATGCTAAAGGCAAACAATGAAAGAAAGCATTAAAGATATCAGATCTTAATCAGTTTTGAGAACAAAATGTAGTTAGTGGAGGTATATAGTGCAGATATATATATCCTTCTACCAGCACCCCAGATTTGAAGAATATTTATATGTAAGAATGGAAAACAAAAAAGGTGCACTAAAATGCTACCTGTGGAGTCAGACAGACTGGCAATTATGCTGGACATGCAGTGGGATTCTGAACCTGTCTGAGCATCAGGTGGAAAGTGTGACACTGGGTCAGTTGTTAGTCTGAGAAGTCAAGGTTGGCTGATGACTGCTCCAGCATCCAGCTGCATCCAGCAGCTGGATCCAGCTCTCCAGCAGCTGCATCCAGCTCTCCTCCATCTCTGTTGCCTCTCCTGTTCCACCCTCCACAGGCAAACTGGGGTACATTGCCCATGTGCCTCTGCAGAGCTTCTGGCCTAGAAATAAGTTGCTGCTGCTTTTATATGCATGAAAGAAACAGTTGGTTTCCTGAAACTGTTGTCTATCTCCTCCTACTAGAAATGTTGAATAACATTGCAGTAATTATAGCCCATACCTAAGAAAACTGAGACTTCACTGTCCTGACATTCTCTAGGAGGAGAGTAGATGCTATTTTGTCTGAGATTCTCTGCGTATGCACTCTTTACTCATCTAAAATCTGTTTATGTAGCAGTAACAGTCCTTAATGTGTACAGCTTCTCTTCCCTGTGTGCTGAAACATGGAAACTGGCACATGCACAAACAGAGGTCAGTGAAGATCATAGAGTGAAATCAAAAAGGGGAAGTTGAGGCTGAACACCAGAAAAAAAATCTGCCAGTGAAAAGTATTGTGTAGTGAGCCCAACTCCCTCAAGGGAATAGGAGAAGCTCAATCCACTAGAGATTTAAAACTAATGTAACAGTCAAATAAATATGCAGTAGGAACAGTTTTGCCTTGGCAATGAAATAGAACAGATGGCTTAGCAGATATCATCCATCCATAACATCCACGGTTTTGTCCGTAGGATGTTAAGTCTCTAGAAATATCCTGCAAAAGGGCTTGTGTAAACTGAGGCTGTATAAGCCAATACAGACACCCATATCCCTCTGGGTTTTATTTAATTTTCATTTTAGAACAGCAGTAACAGTTAAAGTACAGGGCATACACTGGAGGTAAGTAGCTGGCTGGGATTAATGATGCTTGGTTGTGTGCTGTGCCATCAGTTTTTGTCAGCTGGTCATGAACTGAAAGGGTACAACTTCTGCCTCAGTCACTGTTATTTAAAAGAAATTCTTTTCTTCCTTCCCCTCTGGGACACAATCAGCCTGTAAACCCCATATGCTCACTTTGGTCTGAAAATAATCAAGTCATACGTTGGATGCCTGTTGCTCCGTGTTTATGTAATTTGATTGGCCCAGATGTATTCTAAGCAATAGCTTAGAAATGTACTGCTGTAATAAACAGTCTTAGTAAGTATTTCATACCATTGCCCTAATCAGTAAATCTGCACTAGACCTGTATCCTGTGCTGAGCCTCAGCCTTCAGTGAGGGGTTTGCATTGCATCCTGCTGGTTAATACATTTACACTGGTACGGATGAAAAGGCAGGGGAAGCTTCCCAAAGGTGAGGAGCTCTGCTGCAGGATGTGTCACCTGTGTGCAGTGTTCCTTCTGGGCCGAGTTGGTGTGTCTGTAGCATTAACATGCACAGACAGACGTGCACGTGTGCTGGGGATTTGTGGGTCTTACAGCCTGTGGTATCAAACCACTCTGTAAAGGGTTGTGCTGCTTTGAAACAGTTGTTAACCTGGAATGTGTAATTTTCTTAGTGTTCATTTTTAAAGGCTTTCAAGCTTTACAGTGGCTAGTAATGTAATGGTAATATGGAATGCTTTTGCAAAATGCACGTATGTTTTCATGTGTCTTATGCTGTTATTGTGAATTGTATAATAAAGGCTACCTGGATGTAATGTTACAGTTGTAAAGCCAAACACTTGAGAAGTCAGATAACTCAGCTCCCAGATTTTTACTGAGTTAGCACTGGCTAAGATTCTGGAAGTTTTTGGTGGTGACAAGGCACAACAAAAGTGTTCTTAGCTGGACATTTCAAAGGTAAACATGTTAGAACTACCCAGAGAAAGAGATAAATTTGAAGTGATGAGGTTGTTTTGGGTTTTTTTAATTGTTTTGGTTTTTTTTTTTTCTTTTCTTCTCCCCCCTCCAGCCCCCCAGAAAACTCCAAATGCTTAGTCTGATGCAGACAGCTCAGTGGTAAATGATGGCAGAACGCCCAAATCTTGGCAAATGAGAAACAGCAGGAGAGTTTACAATGGAAAGACAATTGCTAAGCAATGTTGGCTGTGTCTTTCATAACTTTTATGTATTATGAATCATCGAATTCATCCTCTCCTTTTATGTAACAGAGAGCTTCAGTCATACGGAACAGGACCAAACTTTGTAGCAGTGTAGGTAGCTGGGGTTTCTTAATACTTGTATGTTTTAAAACACATAAAATGTTAGGAGGAACTTTCTAAAATATGTGTAGTAGATGGATTCCTAGTGGCTCTTTACAGCTTTGAAAGCTGCCTGTTTAATACAGAATCCCTTTCAGCAAGCTCAGAAGGCAGAAATGGATTGTAATCCAAAGCACAGCTCGAATACACATCTAGAAGCTTGTAAAAAGGAAGAGAATTGTGGTTGAAGCTGATACCAGAGATAAATGTGAATTAGAGGACTTCTAAGGAGCAGCTTTTTCACTGTGTTTAAATTGCTCTTTTAGAAATGCTTTTAACAATATGTGATAAGTGTATGTTTAAAGGGGGCATGTATCTGGGGTAGGAACTGATTAAAAATTAATTTACAATAACAGCATGAAAGGTAGAAGAGGACAAACTAATGTTTTATTTAAATGTCTTTACCATCCTATGTTTCTCCAGTGTAAATTTTGTTATGAAAGTGAAGCCCACAGGATGCAATTCAGTCAGAGCCTCCATGGGGGAGTGAAATGTTTCTTTGAGGAAAGCAAATAAGAAAAACCCCTCTTTTATAGATATAAGACTAGCAGCATCAAAGCATCATGTAGAGCAATGAAATTAGGAGACAGTTGTGTTAGTTTTGAATATGATTTAATTTTCCATTAGTGAGAAAAAAGCACAAAGGATAAAGTCTTTCACTGGGTGAAGCCCAGCCCAGGAGTGCTGCATGATGGCCAGTGCAGTATTTTTACATTTTCCATTACAATAATCTACACCATCTGAATGCTGAACATCTTCTACCACATATAGACTAACCAAATTAATGTCAAATGGACATATAGTGAAACCTAAAGAGCAATGCTGCATGTATGCCTTATAATCCTAAAGGTTGTTTTTGGAAAAACATCTGGGCTCTTTGAGGTTTGGCTGGTCTGAATCAGCTTATAGGAGGAGATGAGCTAAATGCAGAACAGGCAAAAGAAGCAGTGTGATTTTTAGAATACAATCTGCTTGGTAATTAGTGGGTTGTTGCTGTCAGTTTTAACTAATCATGCTTTTTCCCGTATGTTAGAATTCTGGGTTAGGATGCTGGTCTAACAGATATCACCACTGGACCTGGGCTAAAAAAAGTGATAGTACTGCAAGAAAATCTTCTTTCTGCCATCACTAATAAGTTATTACAAAACTGTGGGGAAAATACATGTTTCACTCAGATGCTTGAATCGCTGTGTGTTTTTCAAAAAAAAAAAAAAGTTAAGCCATGGATGGAAGTCAAGAAATAGAAGCAAGTTCTTAAGGAAAAGTAATATTTTCTGATAGTGTTGATTGTGGGGAGGAATGATTTCAGAAGAACGGTAAGTGTAGTAGTGAGGTGGATTTGTTTAGTGTTTTTGGCAGGTCCTTTGCTTCCTCACTGCCCTAGGGGTGGCTGGTATAGCATAGGCCTGTCTACCCCTGGTTTTGATTAACATTTTTAGTTCCTTTCTGAATGTGATTTTGTTGAGCCCCCTTTCTTTTTGTGATCTGCACTTAATCTTTCAATCAATCAATCAATCATTCCTAATGATCTTTATGTATGTGGCAAGCTTTTGTGAACAAGCTGGTTGGACCCAAATACGTACAATGTCTGAAGAGAGTTTTTAAAAAAATTCTGATGAATAACAATCAGATTTCTGGTAACTTTATTTATTTATTTATTTATTTATTTATTTATTTATTTATTTGGTTTTAAAATTCAGATGACTTAGGATTTCATCCACTTGGATCAGTACTGTGTTTCCATGGACATGGACATAGTGTGTATACAGTGCCTCTGTCTGTGAATGTGGCAATTCAAATTTTACCAGATACATTTCTGACAGTATAATTCAGCTTTAATTTAGACAATTTTGTAAAGCATAATTTCCTTGATTTCCAAGGAGATGTACTTTTTATTTACTCCAGTTCAAGTGGGATTATATTGGATCCCAGCATTTATATAGTAGAGTGAAGTCAATACTGGGCAACTAAACAAAATCCAGCCCACGTGTTGTGTAACTGCTGAATCCATGATGAAGCTGATCTTCTGTATGTGGAGAGGGAACCATTTTTGCTGTGTGCAGGCAAGCCAGTGCTGACAGTGCTGTATTTCCAGCAGAGGGCAGATAAACACACCTTTTCCAACCTCTGATATTTGCAAAGGAGAGTTCCACTGTAAAAACATGAAGAGCAAGTTTTATATATTGCAGCAATAAATTATGAATCTGTAAAAAGAAGAAGAAATACAATCAAACCAAGCTTTTCATATAAAACTAAAGACGAAGGAGTGAAAATTTGCAACATCAGCTTTTCAGCTGATGCTTTAGCATAATTCTTTTTTAAACCTTACTCGATATATTTAATGTTGCTCTCATGACATCAGCTGTTTTCTTTCCAGTTTTTTCCCTCTTTGGTCAGTACCATAATTTTCTAGCATTATGTAAATGATACTTAAGGATGGGGAAATTGTATCTACTGTCAGTGTTCTCTATTGTGCAAAATCTACTCTTTATTTTTCCTTAGCTTCAGGTTCTGATTATCCTCCAGTTTTTTGCCAGATTTCTTCCAGCTGCTACTGCAGCACTCATTGCATGACCCAGGCACAGCATATGCTTCTCCCTTGAACACCCAATTACTTCTTTCCTGAAGCAAAATCTGAGTAATCTCTGGATCTGAGGATTTCAGTTTGGGTAGTTATAAGCAATTTATCTGACCTTCGTTTTCAATATCTCAGCAGAATGACCTTATAACAGGCCCAGTTGTCTTTCAATATAGAATCTATGGCTTCTGGGCGAATGGAAGGATGTCACTCTTGCTATGAAATTAGTTTGCTTCCTGCAGAAAACTGATTCCCCAGCCAGGGAAAGCCCTTCTTCAGGATGTGATGGGAGAAAAATTTGTAGCTACAGGAATTTCACAAGCTTGCAATTGTCATGCAGAGAAATTTCAGAGATTCACTTCAGCCCAGTGACACCTGGTGCTTATGTCTCAGTCTGACTTCTTGTCTCTTGTATACAGGCCATCTTCATTTTCCTGTCATGGAAATGTCAAGAATTTGCTTTTAGCTTTGAGAAAATATTCTGAGGAAGTGTTCATCTGAATAAATTTGCTATTTTGTCATATTCATGTGTGGCATAAATGCATATAACGAGCACTATGACTTTTACTGTGTCATTGTAGTTTGCTTTGTATGTCCTGCAGGGAACGTCTTGTCATTTATGGGACCTAAGGCAGTATCAGAATGCCCATGTGATTATTTTGTGCATTTGAAATAGACCTGAATTTCTTGTTAAGTACAAGGTAAGTATATCACAAAAAGAAGAAAGATACTTGACCTACAGCTCTTTAAATGTTTAGATGCAATATGGTTGTATTTTCACTGCATTCTGTGTCTCCAAGTGGTGTCCAGGGACTCAGGATCAAACTATATTTTATCACCGTAAAATAATTCTATGACTTTCTGCTAAGCAAAACTGTATCATGTCAGTTAATAGCTGTTGTTATAAATATTGGTAAATGAGGGATAATTCCAAAACCTACTTAACTTGACCATGTTTGTCTGCATGATGGTGTCACTATTTATTTATATCCTCACAGTGTCTAGAAATTCCACTGACAGACCTCTCTGTCTAGATGCTGTCCAGTGAAGAACTCCACTCTGAATAGCTAGAGATGCAGCAGAGCAACCAACACTCCTCTACTTGGATAATCAGAGGCTTTGACAGTAAGTGGATTATTTTGCTGATGAAGTATATAGCCCAGACTCACAGACTTTAAAAGTCATGACCTCTCCTCTCTTGGAAAAAAGGGACGTATCTAATTGAACTCTCTTTGTCTTTGCCTTTAAAAAGTACTTTTTCAGCATATAGAGGGATAGGAAAAGGGCTTGGGCTGGACTTTCCACAGCTGGTGGTTACAGAGAACTGCTTCTGAAGGGGAGTATAGGCTAAAAGTCACTGTGGGTTCTATGGTTAGGTCAGAAATAGTATCTCTGCAGGCTTCTCAGTTCCCCTCTTTAGTTGAGCTCTGACAAGTGGCATCAGTCTGAATAGTCAACCAAGTGAGGAGAATCTAGAAAATGGCAGCTTTTTTTTTCATTTGCCCTGCTGTTCTGTTTCACGTAATTATAGAGATGATACAAAAACTATTACAGCATAAATTACTAGCCCTTTACCAACAATTTTGTCTTTCACATGCTGTTCTTTTCCCAAAGGCTTGTGCCCTTCTGTGTCACATTAGATTGCTCATGGAACTGGCAATGGAGTTGAATATGAAGGGACTAAACCTGTGAAAGGAGACTAGAATAGGGGATGGATGCTGGATCTGGCATAGGAGGAGGCTGTTTGGCTGGTTTGGCTGGCCACAGCCCTAGGCTGTTGTCCAAGGAGAAATTAAAAATTAAATCTAAGGAAAACACTCCCAACTGAACCGCTCCTCCAGCCGTTTTCCTTTACATTCTTCGTGGCTCAGTTTAGTGTCACATCAGTCCAGTTTGGCCTGAGAGAGCTGAAAGTTTAATAATTGCATATTTGCATTTCCTAAGGCATTCTGACTGTATCTGTGGAAATGGGAGAAGAGTAAGGTGTATTCTGTAATTGAAGCAAATTACTTCAGCAAGAAGAACGGACAATATTTTTATGGGGCAATAGAGCAGTCGCATGTTAACTCAGAGATGTCAGATGATGTCATGGCTGCATGACAAGAGACAGGCTGTTTGCAAGTCACAGGGCTATTTTTTTTCTTCACGCAGGGCATGTAAAGCCATTTGGATCATTTCGTCTGGCATATAAGCAAGGCAGTGGTGATTTCTGTGCTAAATGGGACAGGGTTTTGAACTATTTGGAACAGAGAAAATTGGACTGTTGAGATAAGAATGGGAAGTTTCAATGCAGATGGATTAAGACCTTTATAATCTAAACTGCTTTTTTATCTCCCAGCTGTGCCCAGCATACAGCTAAATATTTGCATTAATGTATCCAAGTCATATGCACTCTTTTACCAAGCCGAATAGTTAAAAATTCTACCTTTTCTGTGAACTAAGAACACCTATAGAATTATCTTTCCACTCTGTCATAATCAAGAAATATCTGTTCTGCAACTGGAGGATAAAGGTATTTTAGGAAAAATTATAAGACACCCCCCCCCCGATGTTCTAGTAAAAGAAAACGTCTTTTGTCCAAAGTAAATGAGATTATCTAAAGCACTTGCCTTATAGCCCTGTGAATCAGGAAGAATTTCTTCATGGAAAAAGGAGTTAATCATTGGAATGGGCTGCCCGGGTAGGTGGTGAAGTCACCATCCATGGAGGTGTTCCAGAAATAAGTGGACATGGCACTTAGTGCTATGGTTTAGTTGACAAGATGGTGATGGGTCATAGGTTGGACTTGATGACCTTAGAGGCCTTTTCCAACCTAAATGATTCTGTCATTCTGTAATTTGGGTGTAAACCTGTCTTCCTCTGGAGCTGATATCCTGAGGGCTCTTTATCTGGAGTGTTAGGAAGTTTGATCACTACCAAAGCATTTGTTCAATGACTTATTGACACTGTTATTCTCTAGCAGCAAAGAACATAAAGTAAAGGAAAAGTCATAAATATCTTACCTTCCATTTCAGTGAGGTCAGTGAGTGGTGCTCATTTTGGCAGCTGGTAAGCCCTCAGGATATCTGCTTTTGCAGTATTAACCTAAATTACTGCTTTAACTATAGGCTTTTAAAATATTAGCCTCAGCTAAGTGGAGGGAACTGAAGACAATGGCTGTAGTTTTAATTACTTCTTCATAACTGATTACAGATTTTTACACATTTCCTGTAGCCTTGCAAGATGTCCATTGCTTGTTTGTTTCCTGGGGTTAAGAATACATTTTTTTTCAACTGTGTTTCTCATACCCAGGAATGTTCAGATTTTTCCATAACCATTGGTAAATATTTGAATGTGTTTGTATAAACTGTAGATCTGATTATTTGGCAAAATTTCAGGGGCTTTTATTAAAGCTTTTTAGTGTTTCTCAATCTGGCTACCTGGAAAAAAGCCAAACAATAATAACCTCACATATCAGCCTGCACAGTAGCAAAAAGTCTTGCTGTTTCTATGACAACAAATAGATATTTTTTTCAGCTCCCCCAAATCAGTTCTATGAGGTACAGTTGCCTGTACAACCGATTACTGGGAAGATGATGAGCCTTCTGGATTTGAAGGTGTACAGGTACCTCTAAAGGCTCATATTTCTCGGACTTGGGTTGTGCTAATACCGTAGTAACAAACTGACTGCAGTGCAGCACCGAGATGCCTGAGTGAGCTCCAGGCTGGGAGCTCAGTACAGACAGCAGCCTACCCAGTGCAGGAGGGACCCTTGAGTTCATCTGCTCTGCTGAGAAGTGACTTATGGATGTTGCTTTGTCTTGTTCAAATGCTTCCCACTGAGTTGCAAGAAAGCTGCAGAACAGAAGGGAGTTTTTCTTAAAGAAAAAAGTGTTTGATTATCTCCTTCCTGTGAGCATTCAACAGGCTCACATATCACACTGAAAGAAATTACTTCAGACTAGGAATAAATTTTCACATTTTTCTCAGCTCTTCCCATGTGTTTACTTCCACATTTCTGAGGATGCTTTTTACAGCCCATTCCTCTGCTCTTCCTAAATCTTCATTGAACAGGTCTTTTGCAGTCTCACGTCATCAAATTTGCACCTCACTCCTTTTAACAATTATTTTTTTAATGGGCAAGTTCCAGGTTGTCTTATCCTTCCAGTGCTTTCTGCTATCCTTGATCCTCACTATTTCTTTCTCTCTTATCTTTCAAAACTCAGCATTTTTGTTTATCCCTTGAGCCTGGTTCTCAGCATCTTCTGTGGCTGTGTCTGCTTGAATACCAAAGCCTTGACAGTTTGTGGGGAATTCCTGGCTGTCCTTTGCACCAGCTGGCAGGGGCACAGGTGGCAGTGCTGCTGTGTGCTGATAGCATGGGCTTGCTGCCCTCCAGGCACATCCTTTAAATCTAGTTCATGGAGCAGCTGGAGTAGTAGCCATTTGTGGACTCTTCCTAGATGCCAGACTCCTTGAAACTGTTAAGGGGAGAAAAGACAGGCAGCTTGCAGCTTGGCATTTCTGGTGGCAATGGCAGCAGTCTGTGAACATGGGTGAATTTGCCTCCATTTTTCACTCTGCCTCCGGGACAAACACACTTCTCACACATCTGTTGTTACAGCTTTAGAAAAATCTTCCTTTGTTGCCTGATTAGGCCAAAATAGTGATAGTTGGCAGCAGGAGACAATCTTTTATTCTGCGTCATCAATTGAGATTTTAAGCTTCAAGGGGGAACAAATTGTATCAAAGATGATGCTGAACAGACTGTTGTCCTTACCCAGTTGTTAGTACTGTGAGATGTGATCACATCTGTAAATGTCATTTTGTGTTCTGTGGAAAGAAGGCCTCTTTTTTAATCTATTTTGCTTCAGCACTTGGTGTACTGTATCTATTGAAGCCCTTCCAAATTAAATTGAGACAACAAAATCAAGACAACAGCTTCCCCCCACTGTCTCTTAAACAAGCACTCTCATTTATTAAAACATGATTACTTCACTCACATAAGTCATGGAGTGACAAAACAAACCATAGCATAATGCTACTGAAGTCTTTTCACAAAGAAAAGGCTGCTAAAATTCCAGCAGGGTGTGAGTTTGACTCTAGTATATATGATATTTTCTGAAGTGCAAATGTGCCAGCTGTACTCTGCATTATGTTCTGGATTTTTCACTTCATAATGGTGGATATAATTATCAAATGGACTGGAATACACACAGCAAAAAATATTAGTATTCCAGCAGTAGTGATGGGCCAGGGTTGAAATACCCCCTTGTTCCTTAGGGAGCCCCAGAGTCATGCCAGCATCCTACTGAAATTCAGGTCAGGTATTTAAAGCTAGAATATAATATGAAGACACAAAGTGAAGGAGAAGGATGGGAATTTCAGTATTAATCAAAGTAAATGAATCTTCTCCTAGTGAAACTGGCTATGCATGATTTTTTTTAAGAAGGAAAGCACTGTTACAGGCCCCTGTGGTGGGCTTTATGTTTGAAAAACCTTTGCCCAGCCAAAACTGAACTACCTGGAAATGAGATGACAGGAATTTAATCATAGTATAAGAAGGAAAATTTTCAAACCCACCAATGCCATTTTGCTATTTTCCTGATGAAAGGCCTGGAGAGAAGTATGTGGCCATACTCTGGGGATGCTGAGGGGAGATGAGGGAGGGGTGTGGCACAGATATGAGGTGCAAGGAGTAAAGCACCAGCTAGTGAGAGACTGGAGTTTTCTTTTTATCTCTGCCTCAGCTAATTTTCAGAGAAGGGGGCAAAGAGCATTTATACATGCTGAGGGTGCTAGTGGTTGGTTACTCTCTCAAAGACTGGTCAGATCAGTTGGTAGAACTGGAGGCGTTTCCAAAGACTTCAATCATACTCAAACTCCAGGAGGAAAGCAGTAATGTTACAGACCTTATATATACTCTCTAATTGCTACTGAATGGGATGAACACTTAGAGGTATTCCATGGACTGTTTGAATGCCTTAACTGCTGAGCTATTTGTGACTCATTTTTTAGTTCACATTTTTTCCTATGTTTTTGTAGAGATAGATCCATGCTGAACACTCCATGAAGCTCGACTGCATTGATTTGAACCTGTACCAATTTCAGTGGAGAGATGTATTGTTTGTCAATAACAATGCACTTGGTCAGCTCCTACTGGCCCAACGACTGTGGGATGGGCTTAATATATGGACTTCAAGGTTACATTTAGATATACGTAACCATTGTGTAACAAAATAATGGTGTATTGAAGCTGAAGACAATTTATTTATGTTTTTTTCTCTCTGACCCAGGAATGAAGTCCAGTTGCTTTTAGGTACAAGAGAATAAACAAATGTTCTTTAGTAGGATCAATTTTAAAAGATGTCAACCAGAAGATGTCCTTTGCTGCCGTGGCAGAAAACGTCAGAGTGATATCCAAGGACAGGAGGATTGATGGAAAAGGAATTGTCAGGGGAAATGTAGCAGGAGTTTAAAGAACTGTGTGTAAGTGTGAACGTATTATATTTTTTATTTGCCTTCTGCTCTGAGACTTAAAAAAAATCAAAGCAATTTTCCTTGCTGCAAGCTAGATCTGTAAACCTCATGAATACAAAATATAGAGATAATCCAAACACATTTACGATCATGGTTTGTACAAGTACATGGGCCAGTTTTGTGAGCCATTTGAGGAAATTTGCAGGTGGTATGGCAGGGTTTGACCTTGCCAGTATTTTATACTCAAGTAAGTAAAGTTGTAACTAGAAGGTGCAGACTTGAGAGGGAAAGGAAAGGAAACACTATTTAATATACAGTTCTCTGATCACAAATGTTGATGTGTGAGAAGTAATGTTGATTCAATTTAGTATTTTAAACCCCTGCTAATACTGTAACACTTAATGTTTTTCGATGGAAAATCATAAGCAAGAAAAAACACAGGAAGAACAGTGTGATTCTTTAATTATGCAAGCAATGAAAGGGTCAGCTGTTTTTCCTAATCAAAATTACTAGCAGCTAGAGAAAAAGGGAGTTGTTGTTGTTTTATAGAAAGTAATATAACTTTCCTTTCAAAAATATTTCCTGCTAATGACCAGTGCATGAGACAAATATTCAGCAAGCCAGTGGGGACAGGGCGAATGCTGCCATCCAGCAGTGCCAACCTGAGGCTTGGCCAGTGGGTCTGGTTATAGTTTCGCTGTGCCACAGGTAGTGTTAACAAGCAACAGTGTGACATGGATGCCTGGCTTCAGCACCCACTGACGCTTTTGACATGCCCTTTGTTACTTAATAAATTAATGATCACCCAGTGAGATCTGAACTGGCAGCTTAGGGTTTGAGCCAGTTCATTAAAATCGCTGCCATATTCTGGGAATGCTTTTGGAGTTTGCTGCTCAACTCATGATTAGAGATGAGGAATGGCACAGGGAAGTCTGTAGCCCACTCATTCAGTCTATCTGTGCTTGAATGGTCCCTTGAAGCCTGCTGTGGTGTGACACAGATTAAAGCAAGCCTTACAGTCAGCTCTACATCCTCATTATATGGCCCATGGTATACTTAGCCCTGTGCTCATAGGTAAATTTGAAATGAAATCTGTGCTTCAAATGTTCTGCTTCTGTTCCTCAAGGGTCCCTACTGAATGCCCAGTGCTGCAGGAGGTGGTGTGATTTTCTCATTGTGTAGTTGGTGGCATTTGGCTAAATGTGGCCCAGACCCAAAGTGTGTTGTCAGAAGGAGCAGTAGCCATTACGTCCTCTACGTTAGCTCCGTGTGAAGGTCAACCATTAGTTTGCAGGCAGGCTAGAAACACTGTAAGCATCTGTTCCCCAAAGTAGTCACCTAGAAAAAAAGCTGTGATTTCATTATTTTTCTTTTGATTGATGGGCTGGTCTCCTTCTGACCGCATCACAGGGCCAATCTGAGTTATTCTTAGGAAACAGAATAATTTTGGATTGGCATTAGTTAAATAAAGAAAAAAAGACTGGCATATAGTTTTAGGTGCTCTTTTATTAGTGGAGTTTTGGAATAAGGTCTTCTTTCTTCTTGGCTTGGCTTTTAGTTTTGATGAGAATAGACACATGGCACAGTTTCTGTATCCGTTGTTTTCTGAAAAAAGTGAGGCAGACAAATGAACCAAAGCTGCTATTCTCTTCCATGTTGCCAACCCTCACTTTTTATGACACTGGCAGTACCTAAGGGGCAGATAGCAGAAGGAATGTCCTGTTTGTAAGGACATCTTTTTAAAAGGAAGAATTATACATAGCTAGTTCATTGCACAGGAACGAAGTAACAGTCCATTGGAATGGATCCTCCAGTCTCTTGAAAAGTTTGTGAACCCAAGTTAATGTCCTAGGGAAATCCTTCACACTTGGGATCTGGAGGGTAACTTGAAACCAGGTAAATTATATGTTGGATTTCATTGATCATAATTCTTGTAGGGCTATGCCTATTAGCACATTTTTTCCTTATAACTTTTCTTTACCAGCTCTGTTATGTTAGTCTGGAGGCAAAAGCCTAAGGGGCAAAGGCTACCATTTTTATCCATGTCCATCACTTTTTTCTTTTTAATTTTAACTTATATTATGTAATGTAACAGTTGCTTTTTAGTCTTTTGCTATTTTCCTTACATCTCTTCTTTTCTTCAACTTGACATGCTAGAAGGTCAAACACAGAGCTCTGACAATCTTTGCTCCTCTACTCCAGTGTGCAAGTTACGTGTTCCAATAGAACTTGCCTTAAGGACTGGAAAGAGGATATGGTCATAACTCCTTTCTGAAACCCGTATCAGCTAGTTAGTTAAGGCTGAGCAGCACACACTAAAAAACTCAAACCCCACTGTCTCAAAAGCACCACCACTCCATTTTTCAACATCTCAGAGTCTTTCTCTTGGTGTTACTCAGCATTTCACAGCCAAATGTTGTATAACTGCTGCTGCAGAGTGATTTTAATCCCTGCAACAGATGTGGCTGTTTGAGCCAAATCTCAGGTCTGCATTTTCGAGGAACCCATTTATAACAGAAGCTCAACATCTCTTCCTGCATGGGTGTTAAAAGGGATAAGTGTTTTGCAGGGAATGCTTTAAAAGATAGAGACATAGTCTCTGTGGGCCCTTTGTCCATGTAAACGAGCCCTGTTCAATGCCATAGATATTTGTAAACTCCAGAGTGAGAATTTGAGTATATAGTTGTTTTGAACATAAACTGACAAGGAAAAAATAGTCTTAACATGGGTTTTGAGCAATGCTACTGTCTTAACACTTTTAATTGCGACATTGAAAAAAGAGTCCTATAGTAATTATCCAATTTTAATTTTTAAATCAAGTTGTAGGGGAACAGGGAAGTAATGGCTTTCTTCATGCACTAGCAGTTATCTTCTGTTTACCACTACTCAAAATATCCCTGAGTCATTTGTTATATCTGTACTCCAACTGTGTTAAAACTAGGACAACATTGCACTGAATTTTGCATGCAGACAATTCGTTTGCATCTTGCTAACTCAAGATATGAGTATGGACAGGCTGAAATACAACTGGCAAATAATAAGTGTGAAATTGAAACAGGAATAAATGCCAGTTTCACTCAGAAGTCTACTGTTAATAAATAGTCTATTAAAAAGTGCTATGCAGAACTTAAAAACATGTTCACCAAATGCTGTAAATTTGCAGAAAACAAACTGATTTACACATCCAACCAAAATTAACTTTCTTCCATTTGTGACACATAAATTTCAGACACAATAGTGTTTTTGAACACAAATAAAAATCTGCCTTCAGTATTAAGCCCAAAGCTCTAAAGAAAAGAACTGTTGGAAACATGTTAGAGTTTTTAGATTTACTGCTGGCTTCCTAACTGGAAATTAAAAATACCTTTTAAATTATTTTGTCACCATTTGACTTCATTAGAAAATCATACATGGGTTAGATTGTAATTGATCTAAAATTACAAGCACTTGTTTATAAAATGTTTTCTAAAACTGATGAGCTGTGAAACTGTCTGCACACTCTGTCATTTCCAAAACCCTGTGAAATAAACTGTTACACTGAGTTAATTGTTCCCAACTTTACAGATTAAAAAAGCTGGGTAGTGCTAATGCTCGTATAGTTTGGTCTGCTCCTTCCTAATGTTCAATAAGTTTGTCTGCTGTGGAGATTAAGAAGTAGAAAATGGGAAGAAAATTAATTTTAAAAGGTATTTGAAAGGTCAGACCATATTACGCTCAAATTGAATCAAACTATGTAGTGGATTAAGGATAGACTTTTTGTGCTAAGTGAGTTTCGCACTAGGTTTTGAAATTATTCCTCTTTTCTTTGCTGTGGTAGCTCACTGTTTGCAGTTTCTCCAAATGGCTCCAACAGCAGGATTCAGAAAACATGCTGGATTCTCAGTAAGAAGGTGACCTTTATTCTCTGGGCCCAGTGAGATAGCTTGGGTCACAGTTATAAATGTGTGCTTTGCTAGAAACAGTGCAGGAAGCACTACATATTGAATAGTGACTGTGTTATGTTTGTCTTTTTGGTTTGGATTTTTTTTTTAAAATTTAGATCAGTTGAAACTAAACCCTGCTGACAGCCAAGCACAACTATAAGATAAAACACAGAAATGGAGAAATTGCTCGGATGGAAGGCAGTATAAACAACCTCATCCATCTGAACATATATGAGAGTTGTGTTTATTAGATACATCTGCCAGTAGGAACTTCCTCTGAATTTTATTGGTTCTCTGGTTGCTGTAAAACAATTGCCTTTGTAGAAACCTCATTGATTCTGGAAGAGATTGATTCTCCTTGGGTTGAGATGACTTGGGAGGTTTTTTTCTTTTTTTCCATTTATATGTGAGCACAATCTTAGCTGCATTCTGAAAGTCTTGTAGATAAGAAAATCACTTGTCTAATTTGTACAACACATGGAGTAGTGGTTTAGAATGAGTTCAGTGGAAACTTGTCCTGTTAGGAAGAGCCAGTTCCTTTCACTTTTACTTTTTTCTGAGAGTGGTGCTGTCCTTTGAGCAAAATTCTTTCCACACAAGCACTGGGAGGCGTGGTGGTGGTGGGCGAAGGGGTAGATGGAAATCCTTAATATTAACAGAGCTACTGGATTGTCATGGAGAAAGGATTTAGGCAGACTGTGAGATATATTAAATTCATTTGCCCCATGTCACCAAATATTAATTTTATAATTTCCTTGTAATGATACCATGATAAATGGGAACACTAATAACAGATTAAAATTGATTCATCACCAGCTGTAGTTCTTCAGGGTGAATGACATACTTCTTCCAGCAGTGAGCAACAACAAGGCAGCATCCCACTGATTTCAAGGAACCTCTCAGATGTCTTGAGGCACCGATGCCAGCCCTGACCAGACTTATCTGGGGCCTCCCACAACCAGGAGCAGGATTTAAACTCAGCCCTGTGCCACCACTCTCAGCGATGCTGCAGGGTTGCTGGTCTCCAGCTTAGCCACAGCTATGCTCGTCCTTGTCTGTGGACTCCGGCCCATGCACACGCTTCCTGTCTTGGTGGGAGAGCTGTCCTGTCCTGTGGGTCTGTCTGGCAATCTCCAGACTGCATCTGACTCATTGACCACCAAGCTTGGCCTCAGACCTACCTCATCACCTTGAGCCTCCCTGCTGGATGAAGGTCATGGTTAGAGCTGGCTGCCATCCCCGGAGCTGCCGTGCTCTTGTTGTCAGGTGCTGTGAGATGGGCCCTGCTGTAATTGCCAGCTCCCCTCTCTGCCTTGTCTGGGCTCACACCTTTGTCTTCAGACCCAGTATCTTTCACTACTTATTTAGTTCATTTGCATATAAAGCCACATTTAGTAGAAATCAAGATCTCAGGAAAATTCTTCTTAAGCTCTTTTTCATTCAGGAGCACAAAGAAGCATTTAGCATTCGTAAATTGCAGAAGACAGATGCAGAATATTGATGAGAAAGACATAGAAGAAAATTTTCTACATTTAAAAAACTGTAAAATTTTATCAGTAAAGAAGTTGCTTTGATGCCTATGCTACTTTGGTAGATATGGTGGATTTAGGGTATTTTATTTTCCGTAGTGGTGCAATAACTTTCTTGTAGTTTCTCCTAAACCTCGTATCTGTTTCTAATTTGATTTCCTGGAATACTTATAATTCATGAGTCTGTACAGCTAAAAATGATAATGCATTTAAGTATAAACCAAATCACTAGAGGCTGAAATACGCCTTTATCCATCTATCTCCTTGGTTTAATACCTAGAGAAGCATAAGAAAAAAGTACCACTGCATGATTTCATAAGTATAGTGCAAACTAAATTGAAGATAATTTTACCTAAGCAAAGTATCCACATTAGAAATATGATTTGGCTATAAAAAAGAGGCTATTTGGCTCAGGGCTGTAATTTGGTTTGTTTTAAAGATGTTGCAAGATGTGTTACTCTAGTCAGGAAAGATGTGTTTTTGTAACTAAAGAATGAGAGCGAGTTTTGTGTGTGTATGTGAATATATTTCTTTTTTTAACAAGTGTACTTATGTGTATGCATGTGACTTCCTGCAAGAATTCAGGGTTACACTGAACAGGACTGGAACTAAAAACTAACTAGAGCTGAAAGAGTGCCTATAAGAAGATAAACTACAGAAAATGCCGAGGGTCCTTGAGGACAATGCAACAATGAAAACATGTGTGATTTGTTTTTGTAGCCTCTGCTGATCTGGTGAAGTTTATTCATCCTAGACTTGCAGCTAAGACCAAAGGGAACCTTTAAAATGTTGGCATAGGGAAGAGGAAAGATTGAGAAATTTGCCAGGGGCTACCCCACGAGCCTCTGAGGGCTGATGGGAATGCAAAGATAAATGAGAATGACATCAAGTGAAGCAAGCTGTCTTTGCCCATGGCTGAGATGGAGATAACTGGGTTGAATAAGACTTACTAGTACCTCTAAGGAAAGGTTAAAGTTTAGAAAAGGGTCAGTGTGCAGAATATTAATAAATACCATAGAAATGAGGGCAAGTGTAATTTGGGTTCAAGGTATAGTTGAACTAACTAGTGTGTGTGTCAGGATGATTCCTCCCGTGTGAGGAGTCTTCAGTAATCACTCTATTATAACATATGTGTGTTCACTGTTTGTCTTCTTTTATCATTTTTTGACTTTGTTTCTATCCAAAGAACCATTTCTTTCTAAGCACAGAGGAAACTTATCACCCATGAAAAGGTGGCTTCTTTCTTTGAAGTTTTTTTTTAGTTTGGGTTAAACAGGTATTTGTAAGGAATGATACAGGTATATTTGATTATTTCTCTATGTCTGTTTCTAACACTGTGATTCTAGATATATTTGAAGTTAGAGCTATGGATACATTTTAAAATTAAATTTTTAATTTCTTAAGAATCCTTATTTTGATGTCTTAAATAACCTTTAAATTTGAGAAGTCATATCAGGCAGAGCTGCCCCTGACACACTGAATTTGGTTCATGCTTGAGGAAAGAGAAGTGTGGGCTTCCAAAGCTGCTGGAATTCAGCAGTCTGTTTCATACTGAATTCTTGTGGCTTGTGCAGAGAGATGAGAACACATGTGGACAGAAACAAACAAACAAACCCCAGCTGTACTACAGTCAGTATTTCTTTTCAGACAGTAAGGCTTCCTGTATTAAGTGCTTGGTATTGTTAATTGATGTCTTATCCTTCTGATCTTTGTGGATTATGCTTTTCCCCCCCATATCGAGTAGAAACCATCTGCAAGCTGTTGTATTTGCATATGTTGGAATCTCATAAGTTCATGTGATTCCTCGTTTGTTATCCCTTGAGCACTAGCTCTGATTTTTTGATTGACCCGCTGGTCCTGCTTTCTGCGTGACTGAAACAGTGTGATGCAAGACTGGCTGAGGCAAATACAGAGGCTTGTGGATGTGTACTTGAAATTCCACAGGGAGATGGCCATGACTTTGCAGGGCAATTCCTTTTTAAGCACTACACAACTATTTTTGCAGCAGCCCTGGTAGTTGCCCTATCACAACCACAGAAGGTTGAGATGGAGGGAGAGACAGTGTTATCCACCTGTCCACCTCATTGTAGTGGTGTGTCTGGATCCATGAAACAAACACCACATAACTTTGAAGGGTTTTTCAGCAAATGTTTAGCTCTGCAGAACTACTGCAAACTGTGTGAGGGGTAGTGGTTGTTGAATACCAGGTCATCAAGGTCGTTTGGGAGATGTGTGCTGGGGTGGCTCTGTGCTGCAGCCAAATGCCCACCTAGCTGCTCATTCATTCTCCCTTTCAACAGGGCAAGGTAAGAAGGTAGGATGAAAAAGCTTGTAGGGTGAGATAAAGACCAGATAGTTTACCAATTACCAGAGTGAGAAAAACAGATTCAGTTTAGGGAACATTAGCTTATTGCCAATTAGAGTGGATTTGGATATTACAGGATATTTATACAGGTTTTTCCTGTCTAAATAAAGGAAATGGAATAACACACTGAGTGTGGATGGGATAGAGGGTTATGATCACTTCATAACAGCTCCTCTCTGCTGTTCCTCTTCCTCCTCACTCTTCTCCATTCTCCCACATGGGCTCTCTACAGGCTGCCGTTTCCTTCAGAGTATCTCCACGTGCTCCACCGTGGGATCCTCTGTGGGCTGCAGGTGAATACCTGCCCATCAGGTGCCTGGAGCTCCTTCCCTGACCCTGGTGGTTGCAGGGCTTTTTCTCACACTTTTTGCCTCGGTGCCAGTTACTGTTTTGCCCTTTCTTAGATGTTTTTCAGAGAGGCACCAGCATCCTTCCCCAAGGGCTCAGTGGTGCCCGACTGAGGGGCCGTTTTGTCTCTGGAACCGGCTCCGGCCGCCCCTCACAGTGGCTGCCCCTCAGACACCTGGTACAAGTGTCTGACAACTCACCCCAGAGTCACACTGAGATGCCACTACCACCCCAAGACCTGCCTCAGCCCAGCTGTGATGGCTGGATGCCTGGTAGGGTCAGCGTCCTGTGCTTCATGCAGGTTCTGTCTTGTAAACATTGGCAGCTCTTTGGGGTTTAACAAGCTATTCCCCATTGTCCTGTGACAGTGAAGCTCTAGCTTCTGAGCACTAAAAGTCCTCCTTGATAAAAGGTCTATTTCTTTATTACAAAAGTCTTGTGATTCTGGAATCTTCTATATGTTTGGGGTTTTCCCCCAGCTGTGTTGGGTGTGAGTGTTGATCATGGCCTCTGTTATTCTGGGAGACGCTGATCACCTGGTCCATCATTAGTCTTAACCACTTGCTGCTGATTTCAATCATAGAAAGAAATTGTGTGAGTATCTAAGCAGCTGCAGAATAATGATTCCCTAGGAGCTTGGGAAAGGATGGGTGTGGCCTGTCATAAGAATTAAGGGACACAGGTCGGGAGAGGTGAGGGTTCTGTAAGCAGATGCTAAGACAGCTTTGTCAAAACTAGTGGCTGAGGACACTTGCTGTGAGCACAGGAGCTGATTTTAGTGACTTCTGGAGTTGTGGCTATGGTAGGTATTATTTATTGCTTTATGAAGTTATTTAATGAAAACTGGAATGTTTCATGAAAGTGTTTTAGAATAATATTTCTTCAGTATCCTTATGAAACGATATTTGGTTTTGTTATATATAAAAATTATATTTTCATGTTTGGTAAGTGAGCTATTTTTTACAACTTTTTATTTATGAAAAACTTGTGAGTTTATTAGAAGCTTGACTTTAACTTTTTATACTGCATTTAGATTGTAATAAATATTACTAAAGTTGCAAAGATAATGGGGTTGTAGTCTGATGAGTTCTTAATGGAAATTTTTCACAAAATTAAGAATTATTTAAGTAAAATCAGCTTATTAGTTTAGTGTTGTCTAAACAGAATTTTAATAAATATGAATTTGAATATTTTTCTTCAGTGTTTCCATAGAATATTAGAAATAATTAATGAAGTGTCAAGGATAATGTTATGGAATGATTTATAAATATTATTTATTGAATTTCCATGTTTTGTTTTGTGTTTGATAATTTCAGCCCATTTTGGGAAGTCTGATTTTTGTGGAACTTGAATTAAACATTGTCATACTTTCAAAAATACAGATATGGATTTCTATGTATACGCACCTGTACAAATACACTGAAATGATTAGCATTTGTTCTTTAGTTTTACTGAATGGAATTATTACAACTTTTGGAATGCTTTGGGGCAAAAGCACAAATGTTTGAGTCAACAAAAGCAGTTAAAATGGTGGAAGTTGGAAATAAATAGTATGGGGGTTCACATTTAGTTACACAGTTCAGGAATATGCCAGTGCTGGGCAAAAAAAAAAAAAAAGAAAAGATGTAAAAAAAGTTGTCAGTGCGTAAGTGGCTTTCAGCTTGGCCTTCTGCAGCAAATCTAGGGCAGCTGTGGCAGAAAGCACTAGCACTTGGCTTGGGGTGCTGAGGGGCTCTGAGCCGTGCCAGGGGCTCAGGCTTGTGGAAGGCAGGAACTTGCTGGGGCCGGCTGCTGTCCGTGCTGAGGGGCTGCACAGTGCTGCTCTTGGAGAGGCACAGCCTCAAGCCAAGTGGTCTGTTTGTTTATGAGCTCCTTCTTGCCTTATTTTCCACCGAGTCCTGGCTCCCAGCAAGGCTCTCTGCAGTGAGCTGTTGAGCAGTCAGGCTGTTTGCTGTGTGCCTGTGCTGGGGTCCTGCTGCTTTGCTTCGCTGCCTTTTTGGCAGGTCCAAGCTCCCTTGCTGAGCTGTCTGGACCTCGGACACTGGGGCCATCTTCAGTCTCACTTTTCCCCCCCTCTTCCTCTCAGCTTCTCCTGTAGATCCCTGCACAGTTTTTAAAGCTATGAAAAGCAAAATGTTGCATCATTCAACACAGTGTCCACAAGAGAACTGAAAGTAGCAGATGGTTGCTATTCTTTCCAATTTTTATCACAGATTAAGAAAAAAATCTTGTATTTGAAGCACCATCCTGATGGCCTTTTTCCAGTGTTGAGACTAAAGATTTTGTTTTTTAATATCTCTTCTCTTACAGCTTGTATTTGAAATAAAATTTAGCCCTTGTGTCTTTATCCACTATGCATCCATATGCTTGTGTGTGGCTGTTCAGGAGAGCTTGGCATTGAGATGGCTAGCAGGGCTGGGGAGGCTTAGTAAGCATGAGAATAAGAGTAGGAAGGGCTCAGTTTGCGTTAATAGCATTAATGTTTGCACTACAGACAGTAGTGTAGGTACCTATTTGAAGAATTTATTAATTTCTTTTGTGTATCCAGGAAGTTGGAAGGTTGGTTGTTTAGAAGTAAAAAAAAGCAAAAAAAAAATAAATATATAGAATGAAATAACTTGCCAGACTAGTTCCCCTGAGGTACAGAAAAAATGTAGTCGTCTAATCTAGAGCAAATAGCAGGGCAGTTCTGCTTTGCAATGTTACCACCATTATAAAACTGCTGCTTAAAATTCTGATTTGTGTGTTGGGCAAATATGGTAGAATACAGTCCTACAAGAAATACTTTAAACAGGAGGGTGTAAGTATTCTCAGCCTCTTGATTCTGCCACACTGATACCTCTCTACTTTTGTGAATTCTCGTGTGAATGCAAATCACTGTTGTATCATATTCTCCCAAAAGAATCTCTCCTGCTTGTTAATATGTTGTGTAACATGAAATATCTTGTTAAAATGCTATGAAATACAGTTATTGAAATGCTGGGACAAAATGCTGTGGCCTGTGCTTCATAGTGTGGTAGGGTGCAGTGCTATGAAATACTCCTCTCCACCCCCAGTGTGCAGTGGAACCCATCTCAAAATGCACAAAACAATGTTTCCTGGATTTTAGGCTTCCTCTGGCTCTTTTGTTCATCTGAAAACTGAAGCAGTAGTTGAGGTCTTCCTCCTCACCCCCATCAGTTTGTGAGTCTCTGTGTCCTCATTGATCTATGTATTGTGGCTCTTAGCTGTGAGAGGATTTTCTATCTGTACCCTGTAATATTGACAAGTAGCTTCATTATTGCCAGAAGTCTGTCTTGTTTTCATTTGTTCCTGGCTGTTTTGCAAGTGTCCTTCAGTTCTTTGATCTGTAGGGCCTCCTTTCTGTGACCCCTTTCAGCCACTCCATTAGCAGTAGCTTGGTATGAGCCCCTGTGGTGTTATTTTTCTGAAAGACTCTTTTTTTCAATCCCACAGGATAAGGAAGACTGTTTCGGCTTCAGCTTGACTCCCATTGAACATGAGAGTGCTGCTGTGTTGTGATGATGACCATGGTTATAAACAATTGCAAATGGATTTCTCCTGCCTGCATCAACATCACCATGGAGCAGCAGCCAGCCTGGAGGTACATACACACTGAGTTAGATGTAATAGGATGTGTGGTATTATGTGGTGCTGGTAGATGTGGGTCTAAACCATCATAACTGTAAGTTTATCAGCTGAGAATTTAGTAGACTCTAAGAGGAGTTTGAGAGGCAATATTGTGGCAGATAATCTGCCTGAAGAATTGTGTTCACACATAATTCAGTGGAATTGCATTGAGATTTATGCTGACTCTCTTCCTCCCTTTGACCTCAGTAAGCTCTTTGAATCATAGCTAAGACAACTGTGATGTAGAAAGTGACCCTTGTTTTTATGTATTTCTATAACTGGGCACAGCATGCAGATTGTCTACTACACAATTTGGAGAAGAGCTGTATTCTGTCTTCTTGATGTGGCTTCAACATATGCTGTTGTCGTTGGAGTAGTCTCAAGAGAGATTGTGTTGCTGTTTGCATGTGTTGATGTTTGCATATGTTTTAAAGGAGGAAAGGCATGCAGGTTTCTTCTCTCTCAGAGAGGATATTATGCTTGTTTAGATTGTTCACACAAGGAGAAGGAAGCATTTTGTATGGAGATGTTGCTGGTGAAATGTTTTTAAAAAAATCTATCATGTATGGAACCTTTATGTAGAGGCTGATTTCTGTGAAAAGTTGTGAAGAAACAAGGCCCTTGTATAGGGAGTTCTCTTTTTCTAAGCTTAAAAAAAAGATTAAAAAAATTAGCAGTGACTCGAATAAGTTCAGGGAAGAACCAATAACAATACCTTATCCATTTGTTTATTCCAGAGTCAGTGGGTAGCTGCTCTCAGCTGTAGGTTGGCTGTTTTTGAGGCCATACTAATACCCTAAGCCAGAGGTTTTGTACTGCTTTAGACAGTATGACTATTGACTTCTTGTTTGTTTTCAGCGATAGATTTTTTTTTTTTTTGTCACTAAAATGATTTTGTGGGGAAAACAAAACACCAAAACCCAAAACACAAGCAGCTTTCCTGTTTCCAGCACTCATTACATGCTGTCCATGGTGCTCATTCAGCATTCTGTTCTGATGTCTCCCGTAACCTGCAAGCACGTTTGCTGTGTGGGTTGTTTGTGTGACCCTCAAGGATGAGCTTTTCTTGTGCTGTGAATTCATACCTTTTAATTAAAAGGATAAAAATATCTGAATAAAATAGCTTTCTATTCTGTATAATTTTAAATCATTGAACATTTGGGAACTCTTACTGAAATTTTTAGGGTGTTTTCAAAAATACTGAATAGGCCAAAAAGAAATGAGAAGCAAATGGGAAGCTGAAGAGTGTGGCTGTATTCTTAGTGATGTCAAGAGGTCTCTTAATGGTTTGTCCACTAACAGCCTTTCTGTGAGTGAAAGTGTTTGTGATCGATTCAGTGCAGTAGCAATGGCTGCCTGTTGAGAACAGCACTGAAATACCACATCTCATTTTGCGGTGAACCTTTTCATTATCAGCGTTGTTATTTATTAGAGAATAGAGCTGGTCAAATTATTTCATGAATTCTAATTAAGAAAGCATTTTAGTTAATGTACCATTTGCCAATCGGTCTCAGCTTCTGTAAATCCTCTTGTAACACAGTGGTCAGTACTGAATAGGTTTTTTTAACAGGTCATTTTAGGCAGCTGTTTGCAGGAACTCAAAATGCCTGATTCAGTTGTGCCTTCATTATGATTGCTCAGCTAAGTAATACAGGATTCTAAATGGGGTTACGGGTTTTCAGTGCCTTGGTATTTGAAGGTTCTACTTTTCACAGTGGTGTGGTTGTATGTTGTCCTGTCTTCTCCCACCCCAAAACCCCCATGTCACCTAGGTTGGTCTGACAGGTGAATGTCCGTAATTTTGATGGAATGCATTAAGGATTTATTGTTTGGCAAGCCCCCAGAAATTAATTTTGCCATGTCATCATTTAAAACTGTGGCTGGATATATATGGCATCATTTCCTCTGCCTTCATGGAACATGAAGGTGCTTTTAGGAATACCATTTCTGTTTCTCATCTTATGTCATATCTCAAACTTCATTCACATTGTCTAGAAATACTTGTGTATGCTTGAAAGCTCTGTAAAAATCCAGAGCGTGTTCCTGTTTTCACAACTGGCATGATCCAACCTGTGTCTGTCATGCTTTACTGTAGCAAATGAAAATTAAGAATCTTTGGAGAGATCTGGATATTACTTTTCTGCTACTTTTTGTTGAAAGCTACGTTTTATAACTCCTGAGAAGGGCAATTTTGGGGTTGGGGGTGCAAGGTGGTGTTTAGAGCTGATTATTTCTGTAGTAGTTTGATATGCTATTAGGCTAAATTGCTTTGCACATCATGTGAGCCTGTGAAATGTAAATTAAAAAATCCTGGTCTAGACTATCTCTGATACTTGTTTATCTAAGATTTTCTTAGAACCTCCCACATGAAGGGATTCTATCACCTCTGTAAATCCAGTTTTCTTTGTGACTGTTTCTGTAAGGCAAAATGTTTTTCTTAAAATGGAATTAAAATTTTTTCTTTCCAATAAATGAAGTTACTTGTCACCTGTCTGCTGTTAGCTAATCAGTAGGCTTTGACAATTTCAGTTCCCTTCCTTCAGCTGTAGAAGTGTGTGTGTATGTGCACTTGCAGCTGTCCTGGGGAGGGCTGCAAGAACACTTAGCAGTGACCATGTCCTTGGCTCAGGATGTGTGCATTTGTGGGGGTAATTGTCATTGCTGTGGGGTCATCTGGTAAACCAGAACCTCGAGAGAACAAAAGAAGGTCTAAAGGTGTGAAGACCAAGGTTTTAAAAGGTTTAGATGGGATATTTGCCGTGGGGTTAGTTGGCTTGCAGTGGAAGTTGCAGAAAAGCTGACTGGCTTAATGCTTTACTCTGTCAGGGCCTTAGCAGGTGGCCACTTCCTACAGCAGTTGGATGTGTGAAGTAATTTGAGGATGCCTGACTCTTATAGCATGTTGGCTTTTAAAAGCAAACCATTACATGTAGGGACAGGAGCACCATGAAAGAAATACTCTATTATGGTTTGAATACAGCCATCACTTGTTTGAGTACTTTATATTTAGGTCTTAATGAGAAAATGACTGCACGTTAAATCACATAAATTCACTAAGTGGGAAAAATATAATTTGAGGATTTTCTTGGAAATGGATGTCTATTGCAGAGGTGCTACCTAAAGTTAAACATGCTTTAGCAGGCAGTCATTCTTTAGCTGTGCTATTTTAACTAGCTGTGTTATTTTACTCAGTTCCTCCTTAGCAGTATTTTTCTTTTTTCTATTTTTGATAGTATTGCCCAATTCTTTAAGACGCATGCTCATATAGATGTGCAGATAAACTGTCTCTTCACATCTAACTTCTTGAGTAAGTAGTATTAATTACACTTCTGTAGCTAAGAGTTTCCAGGATGTGACAGATGTGTTATACTGCTCTCATGGTGCTTTGCTAACGCAGAGCAGAAAAACATCCTAACCTTGCCATTTCAGCAGTACTGATGCTTGTGGAGCTGTAGAAAACAAGGGCTCCTAAACTTACCAAGGCATTTCAAAGATCATTTATTGCCTTCCTTCTTTTGCCTTCCTTATTTAAAGTATATACTTAAACCCATACTGGATTTGTATTCCCTTGTGCTATTTAATATTAAAATGCATCTGTATAGGTTTAAAACAATATTTTTTTGCAAGCAATAGTCTTTTATATTTCAAGATACTTGAATTTGACCGTACAGCTTACATTAAAGTTAACTGGATACAATTACAGAATTAGGTCATACCAACCTCGCCCAGCACTGGCTGAAGATGATGGTACTTACACAGTGATAGAGTAAATGATGAGGTTTGTAAGCTCAGTTTATAATGATGAAGAAAAAATCTTATTTTTACAGTAAACTGGTACCTTTTTTTCTGAAAATATTGTCCTTATTTGCTATCAAGTTAAACTGGAGTTGAAGGGAAGCCATTAGGTTTGTGTTCCTAACTTCCAATCTAGTTTCTTTTAATAAAAAGGAAATCAACAGCACACGTGATAAAAATCTTTGTAGAAATTATTTACTATGAGCACATATGTAATTGATTGGGAATCAAAGAAAAAATCTGAGTCACAATAGCTCTGGCTGTGGTCTGAGAGCAGAAAGAGAAAAGGGGGGAGAAATGAAGCTCCTGTGGAGATAATTGAGGTTGAAACATTTCTTGGGCTCTTGAGAAGAGTTGCAGAAAGCGAATTGTATGAAAAGAACAAAGTGGGAAATGTCATGTCAGCCCTCCTAATTTTCTTCTTGGCTGCATGCCCAGTCTCTACACTTGTATTAAGTTTTGCCATAGCAACAATATCAATGAGGTGTTTTCCAGTCCAGAGTGTACTTCTTCCTGCAGGTTTAGGGAGTAGAGATTTGGAAACTGTTTGTCTGTAATCTTACACTTCACTAAACATGAGCCTTTGGAATAAGTGCGTGACCAGAAAGGTTAAAAAAAAATTAATCTGCTTTCAAAAAAGGAAATGGACCCAACTCTGCAATAAAATTGCTTTACATTTTTTTCTATGCAAAAAAGTATGGAGATGCCATGCTTGGAAGGGCATGGAAACAAGACTAAGCTGTGAGTTCTGATATTCCTACTGAAGAGAACCACAGCAAAGCATTGTTGAGAGCAACAGGATCACAAGAGTGACAGACATACAGTAAGAATACAGCTGGTACCAAAGAATTTCAAGTGACTTAGATACATGAATTTTCTATGGACAGGGCATTGTATAAACTTAAACCTGGATTCTTGCTTTGAATCACTCTAGAAAACCTGGAAAGTCAAACTTTGAAGAGGCAAGGATACCTGCAAATGAATTACACTGGAGCTGTGATCCTGCAGAATTACTCTTTTTTTTGTTGTTTGTTTGTTTGTTTTTTGTGTGTATTGTGTTTTTTTTTTTTTGTTGGCACATCAATTAATTGAGAAAAAGCATCAGAAAGGAATGATTTTTGGCATCAGATGTCCTGGAATTTTGCAGACACAAATACAAGATTCCTTAAAGTTTTCAATTTCAAAACACAGCACCATACCAGCTACTCTGAAGAAAATTAACTGTAGCTGGGCCCAAACCAATACAATCCTCTTCCTTACCACCACTGCCCTCCCAGTTGTGTAATTGTAATTATTCAAGTATTCAAGAAAATATTTAGTGAGTTGAGTTAAGCAACTGTAGGATGAGAAAAAAAGAAATGCTCTTTTACCAAGAGAACCATTTCCTTGTGATTTGTCATATACTCTTACAAATAGTTGTATCTCCACAAGTAAGGCAGGACTGAGATGGAAATAAATGATAAGATGTAATTAATTGCTCGTGCTAATGCAGCCACTGGAAAAAATACCCAAACTATTCCTCATGTTTTTAGATCTATTATGGGAGAATCCTGCCTTCAAGGTAAGTGAAGGAGGACAAGCTGTGGATGCAAAGGATAGGAATTTTGGGGTAAGAAAATGTATTCGGTGTTTGCAGTGAATTATGAATGCATATTTTATTGAAAAAGTACATATTGAGGTAAAATAACAGTTCTTTATTAGTTCTGAAATATATGCACTTGGTAAGAGGGAATTGATTCTCAACTTTTCAATACACATTTAGAAATCTTCCTGTAGTAACTGTAGCTTATAAATTGTCATCCTACACTTCTAAAACATAAAAAGTAAGTTACAGCTGAGTGCAGGCACATTGTTTTTAAATCTGTGTAGCGTTATTTCACTGAATATTCAGTCATTTTGCTTGTTAGCAATCAGGACTTCATGCTGAGAAATATATTAGTTCTAGCTTGCTACCATCAAGAGCAAGCTGCTCTATTAGCACTAACTGTATTTTAGGGAAGGAGAGAGTGAGTGCCTCTCCAATGGATCTCGTGTGTAGTTTGGGTGCCAAAGACAAAAGCTGCCTGCATGAATATTTGTCTAGCAGACTGCCTCTGGATAGCCCAGGACATCAGAAATGGGCCACAGGATGGCTGTGGGTCTTTCTTCCCTATCAACCCCTCAGCTGCACCGTATGAGCACTTGTACAGCTTGGTGGGGAACTAAAACAGAGGATTTGTTCTGAGTGATCCCAGCATTGTTGTGTCCCTGAGGCAGGACATAGGCATTGCAGGCTGGATCGGCCAGTGATGCCACTTTCTGTTGCTTATACTTGGTTTAAGGAAAATTCTGGTCATCTCATGAGTTGGAGCCCTTGTGTGGCACTTGGCAGCTGCAGTAAGGTTTGAATATGAAAAATATGATATGTTATACTCTGAGCATTCTGTTGTAACAACCGAAAAATCTTCTGGCATTATCCACATCCATGGTTTCTAGAAGTGAAAGAGTAGATGTGCAAGGAGCTTTTTATCTGCGTGTACTTGTGTGCACATAAAGGGTATAGTTCTACACAAAAACGTTGAAGAGCAATATGTTTAAAACTATTCTCTTTTCTTACATTTAAAGTTTCATTCTTATTTTACTGGTTTCTTTGCAAGTCTGAGCTAGTTTCCTCCAGGAGAATCAAAGATGTATTCACAGCAACAAAGCATAATATTATTGATGTGGCTCTAATGGAATGAGACAGTACTAAAGCCAGTAAACCTGGATTGATGTCAGAGCTCAGCCTGGGTGCAGTAGAGTAATACAAAGCTTTAGGATGCTTCACTGCACAATAAATATTTCCCACCTAGTGCTTCTGCTAGTTTAGATATCTCCACATTGCCCTTCATTTTGCAATAGACACATGCCTGGAAAAATTATAGTCTGGAGTGTTATTTTAGTTGAATATATTTCAGTCCATGATGCAGATATCTTACAGTGCTCCTTGCTAGAACTTTCATATTTTGGTGTTGCTTCCTGCCCAGAGGAAAAAACTTTTATTTGCCGTTTTAACATGTGAAGTTTTATTACTACTATAGAATTAGAGGGGGGAAAAATGAACAGTTGTGTTTTGTAGTTACTCTGGAGCTGAATGAAGGACATAGAAAAGGCCAAATTGTGAGTGGAAGCAATATTTTCTTTAGATGAGATCATTCCACTCCAGAGACTCTTTTTTTTTTTTTTTTTTTTTTGAAACTTCTGCTGTCAAAAGTTAGCCAACCAGGTCCACGCCAAAGCATCTAATTAAACAGTTTATTTTTCAATAACTGCTGAGGCCGATAAGAGCAGATGGTTCTCAGCACTTCAGAAATTTAGGCTGTTTCTTTCAAGTCCTCAGTGCAAATGGAGATGCCTAGCTTTATAGCCTCCACTTGAAAATATTGATCCTTCCTCTTAAATATAAATACTGTTTTTATCTTCTTGCAGTGTACGACCCATGAAACCTTTAATGCACCTTTCTGCGTGAAGAGACTCGGTGGCAGTACAAAGTACTTTCAGAGCTCCATGCTGTTTGTGGCATTGGTTCCTGAGAGGATGAGTGTATTCCTCAGCCAGCATTTCCCAATGGCAGCCCTCAGCTGCCCTGGCAGCCCCATGGAGGTGGTTTTCACAATTGCACAAAGCAAATTCTAGTGTGTTCTAAGGTGCTCGGGACTGTGCATGTGGAGCCAGTTCTAGGCCTGTGAACTGCAAGGGTGGGTTAAAGACGTGCAAGTCAAATAAAGGCAGCAGCAAAGTCCTTATCTCTAGGATCTGTGCTTATTTCCCCCTCCCCAATCAGTAAACTAATTAACTCTTTTTTTTGATAGCCCTACTTCGGTTGGATCCAGCCTTCCTGTGCAGGTGGAATACAGAGTTAAGAATCAGACAGAGTAAATGCTGCTCTAGCTGGATGAGTATCAGAATTAACCCTGATGCTAAGGATGTAGTAATTTATTTCTACCTTCACATGTCCTTGATTGTTGAGTGAGTCCTCTATTGAGTGCTCTGGTGGTGTCAGCTGTATGACACTCATCAGTTAGTGAGTGACTTTGAATTAGAGCAGGGTGTTCAATGAGACTGCATCTCTGAGAGAACAGCAAGAGGCTGTGGAAAGAATTGGGCAACACAGATTTCAGGGTGCTGGAATGAGTGGTAAGGCCTGTGAGAAGGCTTATGAAACTGCCAACAGATGGAACATTATTAAAATTTGAGGGCTGAGCAACTTGTTCACAAGAATATAAAAACAAGTAGTAGTTGCAATTAATTTAAAGGCAATGTGGAAAAAACCCAGAGAGAATTGTGACAAAACCCTCTGAACATCTAGCATTTACAATCATCTCTACGTTTTTTATAACAGGATTGTAGAAATTGATAGCAAACTGCCAGGAAGACAAAGTAAGTCCCAGGACTGTCTATAGAGGCAGATCACCTCATAAGTACTTAGCATTGTATTGAATGCATTTTATTAAGCTATCTGGTTTGCACAAAGTCGTCCAACAACAGTAAATTGCAGTTGGTCCTTGCTTATTAGCAAAGAAGGCCCCTTGCTTATAGTCATTCTCTATTATATCCCTAAAAAGGCTGCATTACTTTCACTTTCTTAATAACCATTTATACCTTTTGAATAATAAAGGGCCTGCTGGTGGTGTCAGGAGAAGTACTTCAGTCTGTTTTGGAAGAGGATAAGAGTTGCTATTTTAGTGTGAAAAATGGCCTCAGAAAAGTCCATCTTTATTTATATTGTGTTTCTGTTATGATTTGCAGCTTTCAGGAAAATGTATCACTTTGCTCCTGTTCCATTTCCTCTTTTCACCCCGAGAAAGAAGATGAAGTAGGTTTTGAGCCTGGATGGCTTCCTAACTGTCATCTCTGAAGCATGTGTTGTTAACAAACACATGCTGGTCAGGATGGATCTCTAGCAGTATTTTGAATGGCACACGTTATCTGGGCCATGATGGGGGGTTTTGCTTCAGCTTTGGCTTCTACTCAGTAGTTGCATTCCATCATTTCACACATGCTGTGTGTTCCATCAAGCTAATAAGGCAGCTCTTTGCTATGCATGACCTGCTCTGTAGCGTGACTGACTGATAACTGCAGCACTTTAAACCTGGCACTATATTATTAGACCTGCTGCCAGGTCTTGGTTATTTGTCAGAAATATTTCTTGTCACTGAAACTTCAGATGGATGGAGAGTAATTTTATAGGATCATTGCAAACTTGTGTGATGTAAAGTGCTGGGATCCATCAGAGCCAAGGCATTACTTACCAAACGTAGGGATGTGATGTGTGTTGATACCAAAAACCCCAGGAAAATGGATGCCCCTGTGTCATTCTGTCTATATTGGGTATGAAATCACTTCAGCTTTGCTCTTTGCTATAAAGAAATTTATTGAGCTGATGAGTGACTTCTTTTTTAAATATAGGTATACCTTAATGTGAGGCAGGTAAGATGTAATTTGGGGAATATAGGATGGCTATATTCCTGTCTTTGGTTAAAGTGTATGGTTGCTTAGGAACTTCTTATGGGAGCTTGGTCCATTTGGTGCCTTCTGAAGGAATAAGTCTCTTCAAAGGCATCCTTATACTACTTTAAGATAAAGAGTGGACTTGCTAAATGTGATTGAGTAGTTTCTGTTAGAAGATCTAAACAATGCAGGAAAAAGCATTGTTGCTGTAACTGGGCACCTTAAGCCCAAAAGTTTTGGTCTTTTTGATAAGACCAGATTTGACCCACTCTTCTGGATGGCAGAGTAATTATTTGAATAATAAAGGACCTGCACTTGGCTGGTGGTGTCAGAAGTACTTCAATCTGTTTTGGAAAAGGACAAGAGGTGCTATTTTAGTGTGAAAAATGGCCTCAGAAAAGTTCTTGAATAGGATGGAGAATAATACACTGACAATTAAACCCTATGTTCCCTGTAAATATAGGTAATTTTATGAGACTGAGATTCAAAAGCAGTTTGGATGACTTAACTTCTGACTGTCCATTATCACATACTTGAAATTGGACTTATTTTCAGAAGTACCAAGTGTAGAGATAAATATTTTTATTTTCATAATTTGTGATGCATGATGAATTTTGAAACTCCAGCCAATATTCATCTCATTTTGCTGCAAGAACCATTTTCATGTTAAAATGGTACTCTAGTTCATGCTATTTTTCATTACAAGCTCTTTGAATCCTAAGAGTTGCAGTGCAAAATAATTACAGTAATTGAGCAGTCTTAGTACTTTAAACAATAGCCTTCTCAACTGCCTCCTGATGGCTGGGAAAATGAAATGATTAGTGTATCTACTTGAAAAATATTTTATAGAATGCGTCTGACCATGAAAGAAAAAGTAGGAAACAAATCTCACTTCTCTTTGGACAATAATGTCTGGGGTTTTTTTTCAGTGAGAAGTAATTCAGTTTGTAGTCAGTTACTAGGTGGCAGATGTTGTACAAATATAGAACAAAGACAGGATCCCTGTCCCAAAGACTCTATAATCTGTGTACAAACAGGCAGCAGGTGGGTACAGCAGATGTGAGAAAACAGAACAATGAGATGAGTGGTAGCATCATAGGATCAGAGCTGACTGTGCATTGTTCAGGTTTCAGACGGGTATCATGGCAAATGGCTGTTTGGGAAGACCTGGAAGAATATAAAGGGTCTTTTTGGAGAATCCTAATTTACTGTGTTACTTATCCTGCAAAAACATTATTAGCAATTCAAAGCAGAATTCAAATACAGGTTTAACATTCTGTTTCCTCAGATCTTTTTGGTGGTTTGAGGTAGAGCTTTATGGAATGACCTATAGGATTAACCACCAGTGGCTCAGTTCTAGCAATCGTTTAGATAAGATTGGAGCATGCTTCTAATAATCATGCAATTTGCAATTCTTACCTGCAGCTGTTTAGGGTTTATCTTTCTGAACTGTGGAGTCCTATCTTATTATGGTCTGTCATGCAAAGTTCGTGTTTCTGAATTAATATGCAATAATCTGTTCAATAAGTAATGGGATTAAAGAATATCACATCATGTTTAGTTATTCTGTTACAATGGCCAAAAGATATGGTTAATTACTTATTATTGCACGTTGTCTTTTTATTCTGAAATTCTGTGACTTATTCTCAGATTTTATCCTCCTTTATCTCGTCACACTTCTTCCTTTCTCTTTATGCCTTTTCTGTTGGCTTTATGCCTTTTCTGTTGTAGGGGAGATAGGACTAAATGAACTTCTGTTCTCATCTACAGAGGCTGTTATGGTCTTAATCAGTGTACCTTGACAGGAGCAGAAATATATTTTACAGTTCTGTGGGAATACAGAGATGGAAAACTTGATGGTATTGGGGTTATTCTCTTACTTTAGTAAACAGTAACTTTTTTGCCAATCTAATTATAAATTAATAAACATATTTATTAAATGAGGGAAGACAAGGGAAACTAAAAATTTCTTTGAGCCTTAGAGAAAGGCTTTGAACCCAAGGGATCTGGTGTCAGTGGTGAGCTCTGTGGTATGCTTGGGGAGTTCTGATCAAGCCTCAGTTTCTTGTCTGTAAAACGTGCATAATGTATATTATTTCCTTCCTCACTTCCTTTGTTTATTGAAAACTCAGATACACAGCTAATTTTATTAGCCATGACTTCAACTGGAGCCTGGAAGCTCAGGTTTAATATAAGCAGTTGTAATGAAAGCAAAGTACTTCATCTGTTATTTAGGGCATCCAGTGTAATCTAAGCAAAGGAGACTAAGGGTGTGTTTTCAGGTATTTTTGCAAATGTTGACCCATATGCTACAACTCTAATACTAAAGATCGCTCTTTTCCTGTGAGAAAATCCATGTATTTGGGACAGATCAGTGGGGGTTTTATCAGAATAGACTTCAGCACTAAGTCCAAGGGAACACGTTTCATGAAAAAGGGTTATTGGTGTAATCAAAGTTTGCAGGATTAGGACTATGAAAGGTGACTTGCACACAGTACTCAGACTTCATAGTTGAAACGAAGCAGTAGTTTTAATTCTGTATTTCTGCACTTTCACTACTGATTCTAAACTTTAAGTTTTCCGCAATCTAAGATGTTGGTGGTGTTTATTAAACATATACTAGCAGTCACTGCTCAACCCATTGTTTTTGGCCAGATTGCAAGTGCTCACAGGCACCAAGCAGTAAAGAGTGAGTGACTGCTTTTTACAAGCCTAATGGCCATAAGGAAGAAATAAGAGCTGGTAAACCTCTTTAAGAACTCATTTACACACACTTTTAGCCTGTGTGAGAGAGGCTTTTGTAACCTCTCTTTCCGTACCTATGTACGTTTATATCAGCACCTAGAAAACTAAATTTCCACTGAACCCAGTCCCAGGACTTTAAATGTATCTGCAGTTTTGCACAAAATTGGGTATATCTGACATGACACTAAATTATTTTTAGTGAGAGTAACAGCTGAAGCAGATTGCTACCATGTTGTAATTACTGAGACAGTTTTAGTTTTTATTTTATAATAGTTAAAACTTACAGAGCATACCAGGGTCTCTACCAGCCTCTTGTCCATAAAATAAGACAGAAATTGTATTATACCTCTAAGAATTTTTTTCTGGGTTTCATTACATATTCTTGTCACCTTTATTCTGGATGGATGCATTTTTTAATGCGTTTGCAGTAGTACCTGATATTTGTATTCCAGTCAGTACCTACAACACTCAGGCGCTCTGTTGCAGCTGGGGATACTGCGGTGGAATTGTTGGGGCTGTTGGAAAACCTGGCTGGGGATGTGGCAGGAGAAAAAGATGCAGTGTACTAGGGATTTTTGGTTCTGAGGTACTGTTGGAGAGAGCAGTGAACAGGGTCTTCAGAGAGCTGGGCTTCTGATGTGCAAAATAAATAAGCAAAGAAACTGGGAGAATGAAAGTGAGAATCTCTGCTGGGAGACATATTTTACTTCAGTTTCTCCAGCTACCTTTCCCAGCAGCAGTGCTACTTAAGGAAGTGGGATGTCGTTCCAAGAGTGGGAGGAGAAGATTGTAATGTGAAGACAGAGGTAGCTTACTAATGTGGAAGAAGCTGTCAAGCTTCATAGATTTAAATATCTTCTCCCAGTTCTGGTTAACCCTCTACACATACACATTTATAATAGTCACGTGGTGTACGCAAACAATGACTTTGTGAATCTCCTGTGCTATTATTATATAAACATAATATGTTCTAGAACAGTTGTTTTCTAACAGAAAACATCACTCATTTGATCTTTATGCTTGATGTTATTTAAATCGAATGTAATGCAGTTTCTTCAGAAGTTTCTATTCAGAAGAAGAGATCCTGAAAATGCTGGATTACATTTGTGTGACCTACAGAATGCCTGATTTGTATTTAAAAGCGGAATAAATTATAAGCTGTACTTATATGGAGGGACATCCCCCAGTCATCTTCTGAAAGTAATGCTTTCAAGGGGACAAAAAAAATCAGTGTTCAAAAAGAAGTTTATTCAACAAAAATTGATATACCAACTTTGCCTAGTTTGAAATCCCACTAGTGAAAGTCTTCTTCAGTATCTGTGTGTGTAGCCCTTTGGTTTATTGGGGCACCAAGAATTTGTTTTCTCTGAAAATGCAAAAGAAGAAAAAAAAAATCTGTCATGTTTTGTTTATGCTTTTGACATTCACTAGGATGAAAGGTCTTTAACAGGGTTCTATATCATGGGAAAAAAGTTGCTAACCTTGGCATAGGATCTTCTACATTTCAGTGGGAAGAGCTGTACTGTGATAATAGCTGTTTCTTCTCAATGTTTCAAAAGGGAAGTGAGTTATTCTCAGAACTGTACCCCGTGTCATTCTTAAGCAGCTAAGGATAAGCTTTTATTTTGCCATGCTGACAGCTCTTTCAACTCCTGTACTGTGTGTGTGGGGGTTTGTTTGGTTGGTTTTGGTTGGGGTTTTTTTCTTTTGAATTGAGATCTCAGTTTTTAAAGGTATTTGGGTATTGGAACTTCTATAGGACTAGTTTATTTCTTTCAGTGGAACTTGTGCACTCAAATACCTTTTACAAACTAGAATCCAGGTACATTTATGTTTCTTCAGGTTTCTGAGAACCTTTACAAACAGGGTTTAAGATGCCTAGTTAGCTCTGCTCTGCTCCCCTCCTGTCTTTAACTGTGGAAGCACAGGAAGCTACTGGAGTGTGTGCTCTGCAAGACTGTTGTGGCTGTCTCATCACAGATGCCCTAGAGCTCAGTTGAAAGCTTACTGAAGTCGATGGAAAGAGTCTCTTTAACCTTGTAAGCTTTTTATTTAGCCCCTGAGCTTGTCAGGCCTGTAGCTGTCACTTTATTTTATATTTGTACAGTTCTGGGCACCACAAAACTATTTTTCATTGATCTCTGGGCACTGTCACAGCAATATGCAGTTAACTTAAAAATATATTTATTAAGTTTTTTATTCATTATTTATCATCTCTCATTTCAGTTATGGTGCTCGCTTTGCTGTACTTTTGTGCAATTTGGATGAACAGGCAGTAGAGGTTCAGCTTTCCACTCTGATCATCTTCGGTTCAAGGGTACACTTTAAAGGTCACAAAGTTGTGGTTTTGGAAATCCATGAAACAACAGTATCTTCTTTACTACAAGCTGGAATAAAAGCAGACTGGGTAATGTGTCATCCACCTTGCAGTGGAATGGCAGGTAGTTCTAAGAAACAGATGAATGTTGTGGGAATCTCCTGGAAGCAGACATAGGTCAGGCTCCTGGTTTGTGCAGCAGCATCTAGAGCAATGGATGTTTGATCACGACTTCTGGATGCTGCTACAAAATGCGTATTATTCTGAAGAAGTATTATCTTTGTTGGAAACAGTGTGCTGTGGTGGAAATGACTGGTATTTAGAAAGCTGTTGTCATGCTGCTGCCCTGCTCTGTAACAGGAGCAAAATACTTCACCCCTTGGTAACCTCAGTTTCTCTAAGGGCAAATGCTGCTTCCCTCACAGGCAGCAGGAGGAGAGGATTAGAGCTCAGTGCTGTTGAATGATTGAATGTAGAAACTTCTGAACTCCCTCATGTTTCTGTGAGTGCTCTGCAATGGTGAATGCTGGTCAGAATGTTTGAGGGAATGAAACAAACAGCTGTGGGGAAAGTCAGGTTTTGTACCCATGCTGCTGTAAGCTTTGACAGCTTGTAGAGAATATAGGTGTTGTACTGTGTAGTGAGATAGGGAGAGAAGAATGAAATGCTAAGAAAGGGAAAAGCATAAGACAAGACCTCCAAGGGTTTAATATGCATAAATTCACAGGTAACTCTAGAAGCAAGTGTTTTGGGGCCAGACACCAAATGCTTAGTGTGTTCCTGGGCTATATGCTAAAATAGCTGTATGTCCAGCTGATCTGACATGCAAGACTGGCTGAGGCTTTGTCGTGCTGTCAGACAGTGAAGGCCCTTTCACTGTCTCAGCTGCACCCTGGCAATGTGATGTGCCTGTAAAGTCACTAAGCATACATATGGGCACAATCTCTGAAGGATTCAGGCCTATGCCTTCCTCATAAGCTCGTAAAAATTTCAGTCTGGATGAATTTTTGGCTCTCAGGTCTTGTCCATCTCATTCAGGCTATTGTGACCATCCACAGTGTTGAAACCATCCATATGCTGAACCACACAAGTCTAAGCAGGTAGTGCAAAAGGTTTGACCTTCACTTCTCCAATTAATTTACAGTGCTCATCATCTATTTGTAATTTGATTCTGAAGCAATCCCCTATTATGCCTAATAAGAATGTTTCCATAATACCTTCAGAAAAATAAGCTCAAAGTACTGGAAAACCTTAACTCATACCTCCAAAAACTACTTTATTCAACAAGGAAAAAGATGGAGAAGCCAAAACAGTTTCTCAAATCTCCCAAGAAATCTGTGATAAGTTCTAAATTTTTGGAGCTTTATGACCCTTGGAGTCTGCTATCAGTGTTTTTGGATACCAGAGTTGGAAAGAGGTTAAGCAACTTAGACAAAATGCCCCACTGAGGTAGCTGTACTGCTTCTAACACAAGGCCTGTCTTTTCTTGGTCTAATTTACTTTCCTATTTGTGTGAAATACTTGTGTTGCTATGATACCAGGTAAGTAATGTCTTGTTTCATGTGTTCATCATTACATTTCTAGATACCTTTCTCTTTGCAGTTGTTGCATTAATTAAACATTTGACTTCTGTAAATCAGTTTAAGCTCAGGGACTACATACTGCACTTTGTAAACTGCACATAGACACAATAATAAAGAGCAGCTGTCCTTAGATTGCCTAAATACACAGCTGTATTAAAAGTAGAGTTAGTTTTTGTTGCTTATCTAAGAAAATAAAACTGGTTTTAAACTACCTTTTTTAATTTTTGCCTCTCCCTTTATATTTATGAACACCTGGTCACAACACAAGTATGGGTAAAGTTACCACATTCTGCCTTCTATCACTTTTACCTGGCTTCTGCAGGTAATGATATTGAGACAAGAGAGGTCAAAGCTTTTACATATAAGTGAGTGGTAAAACATCCCTGAAAACAGCTCTACTTTTGGAACAGTAGCTAGACATAATGTTAGTGGATCTGATAAATAAAAGGATATATAAAACCCCACTGCCATGCCCACAGTTTCTTTCTCCTTGCCGTAAAATTCCCTGATCTCCAGCAGGTGGCAGCGAGCAACAGCCCGAAATTTGAACGCTGTGAAAGTGGAGAATAATTTCCATCGCTGAAACTGAAAAGATACTGGATTCATTTAGGAACTAAATGACACAGATGTGGCAGGTACATTCTAAACAAATGAAACACATTTTTCACAGACTGGTAGCTTCTAAGTCAGCCCTCGAAGGTGACATCTTCCTGACCCCTACATTGCCTCTTCCTATTTTCTCACTGGGTGGGCTCTATATGGGCTCTTTATGCTGTGATGCAGTGCTGTGCAGGCAAGGATTGTTAGCTTTACGACATACAAAACAATTCACTCTGTTAGATTAATAGAAATGCAGACCGTGTTTTGAATAGCTCATTTTACATCTAGGCCTTTTTTCATGGAAGGCATAATGAATTGAAGTGGGATAGGCAATTTAATTTATTACAGCTGTCAACCAGTGAGCACTGCTGCACTTGATTTGTTTTGGTGCCTCTTGCAGGTTGCTGCTGAGGTGCTAGTCATTACACTTCATTTTGGGAACTACTCAGGTGGTGAAAACATATAAAGGAAAAGGTTGCTGGACAGAATGAGAGCTTAGCTTCCTTTTCCATAGATGTGAGGAAAGCACTAGAAGAAAAAAAAGGTTATATTCTGGTCAAGCCCTTTTGCACTGAGGTAAACATTGAGCCTTTGTTTAATTATATGACATCGGTGGTTAAATCAAGACTTAAATGCATCCTGTTGTTCCTTGGTATGGTTTACCTTGCTTGAAGGAAGGAAGTAAATACTTTCTGAAATAAGCAAAATAGAACCTGAAAACCCACGTTTACTAACTGAGTTTGTTATTTATTTACTTATCAGCCTAAATATAAACATTTAGGTCTTGGGTGCTACTGGCAAAGAATGACATCTGTGACTGTTGAGGTTCATTTTCTGTTTCTGCTCTTCTCTACTGAAGTGAAGGGGATTTTTGTGTTTGAGGTGTCCTGCAAAGTCACTAATTTTTAAGGATCCACACAAACTCCATGTGTCTTAAATCGAAAGAGACTGCAAGGTGAGACAAACTGCCTTGCAGATGCAGAGAGCTGCAAAGGTCCTAATTGCAGTTGGATTAATTTGTCCTTCAGAAAAAAGGGGTGGGATTTCTGTCAGTTCTGTCTGGACCTTTCCTGAAAGTCTCATTAGTGTGTCTGTTGGTGTTAATGTGCTTGTTAGCTCATGCCATAAAAGGACCTAACACATGTCCTTGGTTAGTGTTCCAGTGTGTTTGAATCATATTTGTCCTGCAAGAAGCACAACTGAGCTTCAAGAGTTAAAGGTGAGGTCTGAAAGATGAAAAAACATGCTTCCTTTTCTCCCATCAAATTTAGGGGGGCAAATGGTGACTAGGACGTGCTTAGCTTCTGCTGGATATCACATAGTGAAGGAAAGATGGCTGCATAATGCTGCTGTTGGGAGAAAAACGATGTCCAGGAAACCACATCAACAGAAGGTGGCAACCATAGCTGGAGCTCCTTTGAAGGGATAGTAAGGTGTGACTGAACTATGAGCATAGTGTAAGACTTCATGAAGTGAAGGGGGTAATAATATTAGCTGTGATTCTTAACTTACGTCTCTGGGGGTTAGGAGAGATTTTTGTAGTTACATGTGTAGTCCCTCACCTGGAAAAAAAAGATTTTTGGATGTCATTTGAGGCGATTTTTGTGAATTAAATAGAAGTATAAAAAAATAATCTTATGGCTGGAAAAAAGAGAGGAATTGATGTAAATCCTTCCCCTTTGGCATGCTTGTAGCATTTTGATATTCCAGTTTTACTCATTTTTTGATTTATGTATGCAAAAATGACAAAAGTTACAAAGGGTAAATCACTCTTAAAATGACACAAAAAACTTCTGGCTTTGTTTGAATAAAATCTTTCAGATTGAAGAAAAAGAAATGTAGGGAAGTCTTGGTTCAATTTAAGATAGTGTGCTTTGGATCTTTTACTTAGCTATTGCCATGAAGGAAAATAAAGTAAAAGAAATACCTACTCAAACAGCCTAGCTTACTACTTAGCAATGCATTTGTTTTGATCAGGTTTGTTATTGAGAGAGGTATTACGCTGCAGAGTATTAATATAGATAGTGTATTTATTGACATCCTAAGAAGATGGTTATGAGTGTCAAAGAAGGGCAATCCTGCTGCTTCCAAATGTAAATCAAGCAGTTGGTACCAAGCTATGTGTCCAGGGCTGGACACGTATCAGAGGATTTAATATACCACTAGTACCAGAAGTTCTTACAGTGTTTCTGTAGTTATACACACATTTCCTGCCGTGATTGAGTACCAGTGCCCTGGAGAATAATAAAATTCTCCCTTTTCAACTCCTCCCAAAATTCTAATTATACACTGGGGGCAGTGAGAACCCTTTCTTTCTGTGCAGTGAGCCAGAAGAATTCCTGTGTTTGAGGTGAATTTAATAGAAATGAAGTGCAAGGAAATGGTCACTTAATTTCTGTACAGTCCTCCTTCTCTGGTCTCACCTGGATATCCAAGGCATCATGTCACAAATAAATCCTTAGTTGGTGGTTGGGGAAGATTGTCTCTCTCATGGTAGTTTTAAGTAGTCACTGAAGCAGGAACTGAAATCTGGGTCTCTTCCCCACTCCAGACTACTATCTCAATAGCTAGACAATAAAATCCCCTGTTTTACCTAGTTATTATCCCAATCTTCTTCCTGACCAAATAGTAAAAACTGTTAAAACGTGAATTTGAATACATTTGAGATGAGGGAGTACTGCTGTTCCCAGTTGCTCAAACAGGAGTGTGTCTGTACTGGGTCAGACCAAGGTTTCCTCCAAGTCTGTTGTTGTGTCCCTGACAGTGGCCTTACCTGGTACCTCAGTTGGCACATGAGAACAGGATAGGAATCTCCCAAATTTCAAGCATTTCAGTGATCCACATTCCCCCAGGAGGGAAAAACAAGCTGAGTCTTTGCCCATGTAAGCCTTTCTTCTTCCAGTTGTACTTGCCATTTAGGTCTTGCTTGACTCCAGCCGAAGATAATTTCTGGAGGTGGCAAATGGAGGGCGTCAGTTTGATGAGACTGTTGTGTTATTTCTCACATTGGTGCTTCTTGTGGTCTAGTCCTTGGGCTAGCTGGCTTAAATGGGGATTGCCTAAATTCTCAGATGGACCTACTGTATTACCCAGTTTTGAGGAGCATACTTTGCAGAATATTCAAAAGCATACAAAATGAGTTTGTTATCACTGTGAGCTCATATGATCTGGTTACATATTCTGGGATGAGAAAAATGACAGTGCCTTGGCTCAGTACATTCAAGATGCTGCTTTTTCTGTTGCCAGAGAGGTGGCTGCCTCGGTGACCTCTCCTGCCATCACTAATGCATCCTTCCTGAGTGATGGATTGAAAGGTGCACTTTGCATCTTCATATGTCAAAAAAACTGGAGTCTCACTCTTTGAATGCAGCAGCCAGTCTGAGTGTAAAGGCAAAACTGAATTGCAAGAGATGACCCATGCCACTGAGGTCATCACAGTGAAGGAGAACAGAATATTCTTTTCATCAACTGGAGTACAGTAAAAAGGAGAGTTAAGAGCCCAGCTCCTGTGTTATACCTGTGTGATTCTGACAGGGCATCGGGGAAATGAATTCATCACTATGCTGCTGCTAATCCAACACTGAACAGAATTTGGACAGCATTACACTGAGAGCAACAGTGATTTATGGGAACTTCAAACACACTTAGGTAATCTGTGTTTGAAATTTTTTATGGGATTCAAATTTTTGGATGTTGTTGTGGAGATGGCAGGTTTTATCACCAAGTTGCTTTGGATTAAAAAAACCATCCCAAAACACAAACCCCAACACTTAGATATGCTGTCCCATGCATAGGTTGTTTCCACTGCAGTAAGCTGAATTTTTTTCCTGGGAATTCACTGTCAGTCCCACACAGCCTTTGTGCCTTGTGGGAGGTGGTGAGATTATACAGATGGTACTTTGGGCTTTTTCAAAAATGGAAGAGTGCACTTTAACCTAGCTTATCAGTGGAGTGGCATGTGAGGAGACTGCAAGGTGATGAAGACTGTGAGAAGGACTAAATCCAGGGAAAATCACAGAGCTGGGTAGGAAGTAGGTATTATTTTTGACATGGCTTATATCTAAAAGAAAACATAACATTCTAAAAAATTCTAATTGAAAGATTTAAAAAAAGTCTTTTGGATGGATCCAAAGCTTATATTTTCAGAAAAATTAAAAATAATTATTTTCTTTGTAAGCTTAAGAAAATGTTTTTATATGGCAGCTATACGCACAGTTTCTAAATGGGTGCCTAACACTGTTGAAAAGGTCAGTTTTAATTTTCTTCCACATAAAAAATAATTTTTCAAAATTAATTTAAATGAGATGCTTTAATTTTTTACTGAAATGTCTCGCTTCTGTCATAATTTCAGGTAAATATTTCAGTAGTCAGTAAATGAGAACTTGAATACCATCTTTCTATGTGGAAGATTTGGGTCTACTTGATTGAATCTCTAACTTGATATAACTTAAAGTAACTTGACTGTCCATTGCAGGAAGTTACTTGTCTTTTGAGTCTTCCCAGCATGTTGGTTTCGCACTGACAAACCCTGGAAATCTGTCAGCTTATCCAAACCTCACATTTTTTCCAAGATTTTTCACTGTAATTGCAGGCTTGGTCTTAGGAAAAGGACTTAATTGTGACTTGGATGGAGCCAATTACTATTGGTTTCCTGCTTTGATTCTGTGTATGTGGGCATTTTTGTTTCTACCATTGCTTATTATTTCTGTTGAGGTCTTTGGTAATCCCTGCTGTGTCTTTCACTTAACTCCATGCATCATGTGCCAGCAATACAAAACTGTGCAGGTAGAATCCTGCACAATATTAACACTGAATTCCAGCTGTAGTGATCATTATGCTTCTAGCCATCAAACCCCTACATTTTCAGCATGTTACAGATGTGTTTATGAGAACAAGAAATCTTACTTTAGCAACTTTGTGAATTAGTATTGGAAAGATGGAGATAAATAATACTGAACAAAATATTTGTTGGACTATGTTAACAGAAACTACGTGGTTTGGTTTATTTAATCTTAAGACTGTTTGCAAGTGAAGACAAATCACATGAGTAATTTTAGACACACTGCTCAAGGAGGAAGCCAAAGAGTGGCTGGAGATGTTTCCAGCCTGTTCCACCACACTCCTGTGAGCAGCTGCTCTGTCCGGGTGAGGAAGACACAGATGCTTTAATTCTTGAAGAATTTTAGACTGTCTATCCTATATAAGAATCCCAAGCACCAGAATGTGTCTGGAGATGCTTCTGATTTTTCTAGTATTTGAGAAATAGAGCGACAGGGCAGGAATGGCCCTGAGCCTTTAGCAGGGGTACTAGTTAAAGAGATGCTTGGATTCTACTCCAGTGACAAATTACTTGTGCATCAAGCAATTATGTCAAGATTTGAGGGCATGGGCTCCCAGTTTATACCACTGGAGAGCTCGATTTGCTCCCTGAGCAGGTCTATACTCCTTTGAGTTGTTGTTTGTTTGTATATAGTCCTTGGTTAAAAAAATTAAGAAGCAAAACACTTGAGGCTAAAAATAAACTGGTCTTCAGAGAAGGAGCCGTGTGGTTTATTTAATTTATCTTTTAAAAAGGTGGGAATTAGTATGTAAGTGTTGATGTCTTTCTGGAGTTTGCTGCAGTAGGTGGAGTCTCTTTGAGGCCCTGCTGAATTTGCTGCTCAGTACTTACAATAACAAAGGTTGTGAAATGAAGACCTAAGGAGGAATTTAATCACTTAATCAGTCTGATATTAAATGCTTTCTGAGTGGTCTGACAGGCTGGTTGGGCTCAGTTATGTTGGGTGAAGAGACCTGTAGTATGTGGCAAGATGCACTGTGGTCCATTGTGCTGAAGCAGTAGTTTAGTGGTGGGTTTAGATGGTGAGGAGACTGGGTGAAGAAGTGTTGGATACCAGAGAAGGAAGTTGAGGTGAATCTCATTAGATTTTATTTTCTGTCGATCACTGTTTTGGCCCATCTGCTACTCTTGTAAAAAGAACAGGTTGGCTGCAGATGCTTGTGTTGCTATTATTAACAGAGCAGTGTGATGTGAAGAATTTAGTCAAGTGCAGCAGGACGGATGCCAGTCAGGCTTGGCTTTTTTGGCTTGCTGATATCTTATTGTAAGTGACACTTTCATTAGCTCATTTATTGCACCACTACTTCTATAAATGATGGTCAACTAGGAGAATATATCAGGTTGTTTACAGCAACAAGCTGAGCCAGGATTTTTTAGCCTTCTCCCTTTTTTTGAGGAAAGGCTGACAATCAGTCCCAGCTAGTATCAGGTTGAGGGCTGCTTTGAAACCGTTTCCTGTCAGTTCTGAACTGATGTGGCCCCTTGAGGCTTGAGTGGGCACAGGAATTGATGGTGCTAACTCTCTAGTGGGGTTTGTTTATGTGTTTGCAGATAAGCTGCTGTTGACTGGTTTTAGGAGTAATTTTATATCTCATGTTTGAATTACCCAGCTTCTTTTTGCCAGAGGCTTTTTTCTGTAGTTAATTATAGGGTTATAATTGCCAATTAAGTGATAAGCCACAAAAGAGCTTGTATTCCTGAACTAGTGGTGCGTGTATTCAGTGTATTGTGCAGCAGAAGCAGCATAGAAAGTGACACAGTATGCTTATGGCTGTTTTGTGTAAGACCTATTTTTTTTCTCTTACATATTGTGAATTTAAAAAAAACACAAGATGTGAAATGGAGGTGGGATTTCTTTGTGGACAGCACAATTAAAAATGATAACAGAAATGGGAAGAGGAGAAGAATGATTTCTTCCTCCCATCCCCAAATTCACCTTCCTTCCCCTGCTCTGAGTCAGTCTTTCCTAGTGGTTCAATTTCAGTGTGGGCCTGCCAGGGCTCAGTTCTGTTCAAAATACTCTGACGTGCAGATGCTTTATCATTCTTAGGTTAAATTACAGTGGTGAGAAGTGAAAGTAGTAGAAACATTGTCTTTAAATCATTCTTTGTTTTCTTTGAAGATCTGTTGCAACAGCTCAGCTGAGATGCTCCAAAATGAATCAAAATTGACCAGGTGTTGTCTAGCATAAAAAATAGTGTCATTTAGCTGAAATGTTAATTCTGTATTTGTTTCTTCTCCAAGACAGGAGAGCAATTTAATTGGAGTACTGCACTGGAGAAACATGGCATTTCTTGATTATGTTCATAGCACAAGCTGCAAAAATAACCTTCCTGTCCTTTTAAGTGTTTTAGACTTGAAAATGTGTGTTAATCTGCTTGTTGATCAACAGAGTTGTTTTAGCTTGACAGAAAATGATCAGGGAAAACTTAGTTGTGAGAAACTTGATGCAAGTGAGTTGCATTTTTTGTGTGTACAATAACGAGTGGTGGGGTGAAGAGAAACTACTTTGTCATACAGAAAAATAGAAATTTTCTTGTCTGCAGAAAGTAAAAACAGGCATGCAACTTTTGCTGAGGTGAAAAGCTTCAGCTTCACTTCATTACTGAGCAAAATCAATCCTAACAAAGTTAAGTTCTAGTAAGACTATGACCATGGTAATGTGACAATAAAGTCATATTCTGGTTTAACAGCCAACCTTCAAAGGCAGGATACCAGACTAAATACCCTCTCCATTTTGTGTAGACTGAAGAAGTGTAATTGAAGCAAATAGTCCAATCACAGTGCTAGCAATATCCAAATTATCTAGTTATTACAGCTTACTTGAGATGATAATATAAATAAATATATGCAGACTTCATCATCTCACCATTTTTGGCATTACTCTTTATTCCCATGCTGCTCTGTCTCTGAACTTTCATGAGTTAATTTTCCTTGAAGGGAAGAAAAGGTAGTTTTACAACAAGTTATCAGCAGACTGAACCCTTTGCTCAGGGAAATGTGGCAATAGTTTCTTTTCTCGTGTTTTTGCATCTTCCTGAGGTTGTTTTTGTGTGATTGCTAACACAGTCTGTTCACTTGCTTTTCCTCCAGTGATTTGTAAGTGACATAGTATTGAAGATCTGTTATTTGTGTTATGTTTTATATATATCATGGATATTTATTTTTTGGCACTCCTAAAACAGGTTTTACTGAGCTCCCAAACTTGCATGAATTATAGTGATGGTAAATCAATCTTTTGGTTTTGTAGTTCTGTGGTCTCTGTTGTCATTCTGTGCTTGCTATTTCGAAGCCTTCATTGTAATTTTCTCCCTCTATTTTTGGGCTGTTTACAACATCTGTTTTTCTTAGATGCCAGTCAGGCTGTGGGTAACTGATGTGAGCACAAGCTAGTCCTGTGTTTCAGTTCTCAGGTCACTAAGAGTTCACTCTAAAAATAAGTAATTCACCAGAAAACACACATACACACAGTCACAGAGACACAATGTTGTGGGAGCTCCTTGCTACAAATATCTTCTAGTTATGGCAATATCATTGGTATGTTATTGAAACTGCAACAATAAATGATCATAAAACATTGCAGTGGCTAGGCAGTAAGAATTATTATTTTTATATATTAGTATGTTTGTGTGTTTAGAAAGTAAGATATAAAAGAAGAAATGTAATATCTGAGGATGTGCATCTAAGGAGTTTACTGAAGGTGATGAGGATGATATTGCTATGTCACCTATCTTTCTTTATTATGCCTTATGAAAAGTAAGGTAAAGGAACCATTTTGCTTTTAGCAATAAATTTAAACTCTGCTTTTGGACTTTATTACCAGTAAACTCGTGATTCTGTGATTTTTTTTTTTTTTCTGTTGTGACTAGCCAGAGACAAGCCTTGCAGAAGTAACTCTGACATCAACACGATACCACCATGCTTCTGCATGAACCAGGAATTTAAGATAGGGTAAAGTCTACAGTTTGACTTAGACTAATGAGATTCTTTATCTCTTGCGCCACTTTGCAATTACAGAATACATCTCTCTTGACAGAGAGAATACTTTTCCATGGAATTCACCAACATTATTATATGTTTATATATAATTACATTATTATATGTTATTATTATTCACAAACATTACAAAAAAAAAAAAATCCTTCACTTTCCATTAAACAACATTTGCTAGGCAGATGTTTTACTCTGAGATTCCTAGTCTTGTCTAGGTTTTGTGTATCTGGCCTCTGTTGAATTCTTGTTAAAGGTAATGCAAAGACATCCAGGTACTTCAGAAAACAATTGAGTGAGCATTTGAATAATTCAGGAAGATGGATTTCAGAGGTCATAAGCATGTACCTTTGTTAACTGGGCCACAAAATGTCATAGGCTCTTGGGTCTCTGCTAAACATTTCACAGACAGGTAGATAAATACTCTGCATTAGAACAGTTAAATCTGAGTGTGGAAAACTCAGCACAATTTCTGAACAATGAAGTGGTATAATTCCAATTAGATAAGAGTTCCCTATCACCAAGTTCTGAGGCCTGGATTTTAAATCAATATACTGCTGGAACTGAGGGCAATGCAGGCTTGTGCATTTTAATGTCTTGAGGAACTGGTTTTGAAAGACAATATTGATGCTACTTACTAAAGAAATTTAACATAGACAAAATTCTACAACGAGACTGAAAGAGAAATCACAAGTTCTATGACAGCTTAAAAAAAAAAAGCTCTGCCTACTTTCCTCTTGTCTTAGACGTGTGGTTTTTCTTTTTTTTTTGCCTTATCAATCATGTTTTCACTATTAATACAGATCACATGCTTCCTGTGCAGGTGTTGTGCAGTTTGGCCATAAGATTGTTTTCAGGCTAAGAAATTTAGGACTGGGATCTTATCCCATGTCTTTGTATATTTACATGAATCCCAGGTGAGTTTGAATGAATTAAGAAATGTTATCCACCAGATCAGGAAGTAATCTCTATCCAGCTGGGCAGTGCTACAAAAAGGGCTGGTTACTGGAGAATAAGATCCTTTTCTTATAAGGTGTAATGTTGAAGCTGTTGCCCTCTCTAATAAATGGAAGGCTATAGCCACAGCCCCATCATGAGATAACATGAAAATTACTAGAACTTCATTTAGATTATTCTAGTGAGGAAAAATAAAAAAAGTACATGTTATAGGCAAGTTTATACACTCTCTTTTCTAGTGATCCCGTCTTATTTCAGGATAAACCTGTATGCCCAAAGATGTATCTGGTATTGCAGTCAGCATGAACTTCAGCTCCTTGTATTTGTGATTGTATCAGAAGAGAACTTTGTTTTGCAGTTGACTTTGGTTTACATGTACATGCTCTACTTATGAATATGACTTTTGATGACCAAGACGACCTGAGCAAGAGCACCTGCAGTAGTGTCTGGTTGCCTGTCACACAGTCACATGTCTCAGCTCTGCAGAGCAAGGATTCCCATTGCAATTCTGGCATGTGCCATTGGTATAATGAGCAATGAGCATTAAGAGCCTGTTGCATTTGATTTCTTGCTCTGGGATACCACACCACTGTGGGAATCATAGATTTAAAAGCCAACAGGAAACCCTGGGATTGTCTACTCCATCTTGCATGACACAAGCCACAGTGTTTAAAGACTGATAAATTACACAGGGACAACAAAACCCAAGGGCTACCAAGCTTGGTGTTTGTCTCGCTCAGTTGACACACACTGGGTCACTTGCAATGAGCTCACGTCCCTTACAGAATTCCTGGTGCTTTGTTCCTGATGCTTCCTTATCACTTTCTTGAGCCAATGGCTCTATACTATCTTCAGACATGTGAAGTGTAATATTATTTTATATTCTTAGTATCTGAAGGGATGAAATAAGTAGATGCTTGGTTGGTTTGTCATTTTCAGCTTTCTTGTTTCAAGTCTCATTTTTCCTCTCCTTTGATTCTGGATGTTTTTATTCTGTCAATAAACTGATGACATAAAAGAATAGTGAGTTGGCATCTGCTGTTGGATGTCACACATGTTGCCTTGGGGAAGGAAAAGGTTGGTGGCAACAATGATTTTCTCAAAAACTCAAACCTTTGGTGACTAGTGCTAGCATGAAATACTTGAGGATGTTAAGGAAAAAATACTTTTTTTAAAGTTGTACTGCCCTCAAAACCACTTCCCCCATTAAAAAAATGGTTACCCCACCAAGAACAGAAAGCAAAATCTCCCACAAAGTCCAAACTATTTTAATATTTTCTATCATCAGATAAAAATAGTGCCTTATTAATTTTGTAGAGGACCTACACAGGTAAGAAGTCAGATGCATAATGCAAAAGAGCATAGCATCAGTGAGGTTAAAAGAGAATGATCACTTCATTCTCCCTTCATATATGACCTGCCAGGTGTATATCTTGGTATAAGCTGCAGAGAGCAAGATGTGTTTGATTGGGATTCGGCTAATGTATCAATACAGAGGAATTATTCACTGATGTCCTTTTTTGATGTGAGTTGATGTAATACCAGTTACTCCAAGAACTATGTTGTTTGTGGTGGGGATTGGTCATGGGCAGAGGACCCTCTCTGAGTGGAACTTGCTCGAGGAGTGGGGCCTCCACTTACCCTTAGAGCAATCTATCTCAAGAATTTTGTTGCAGACTTGAAATGAATCATGATCATGTCTTGGAATCAGGGACAAGTGTGTTGACTGAAGGGAGCTACAGTTTGTAAATACTGTTGAGTATTGTCAAACAGGCAGCATTTTTTAGCCAAACACTTTCTTTTCTGAGCAGACTGGAAAAGAAATCTCCTGTGCTGTGTAACGATTCTGAAAGGGATTCACTCCAGCAGGGGAACAGATGGCCAGGACTGAGTGGGCTTTAGTGGTGTGAAATGAGTGGTGTGTGCCAGCGAACAGAGCACGGGGAGAGAAGCCGTAAGAGGCGTAGGAAGCACTGGCTGTGTTTGAATGGCCAGCAGCTGGAGCTGCATCATGGTTACCTCCTGAATGGTACTGTTCATATTTCATGGACAGGAATAACTGTCATAGGAAGTTTGTGTTCTAAAGCATAGGAATGTAAAGGAATCGAGGCATCTACAGCTGCCACAAAAGAGTAATAAAGCATTATGTCATTGCCATGAATTGTGAGGAAATTTATTGTACGTTCATAGAACAGTAAGAATTTTTTTTGCTGAAAATATCTCCTTACCCAGGAAGAAAACTGCACAAAAAGGTGCTATATTGATGAGAATTAATTTAATTAATTTATTTTAATTTAAAAGTAATTTAATTTTTTATTCCTTAGTTCAATTTTGAAATAGAACATTTTTCTGTAACATACTTTAATATGATTTACCCATATTCATTAACAAAATTTTCAAGTTTTTAAAACGACTAGATTAAATATTTCAGTTGATCCTTAAAACACATACTTTGGTTTGTTACTAATATACAAAATTAGCATTTTGTTTCATCTTTGGATGAGAATTATTTTACATGTCAAATTCTTAGAAGATTGGGGAAGTTTCCTGGTCTTCCATGTTCATTATGTCTGAAACCCAGAACAATGAATTATTTGATGAATGTATTAATTTAGCAATAAATATACTTATATGAACAGTCATGAATACTAAATAGAGTGGCTTAACATAGCAGTTGATGGCAGATAAATATTTCAGATGCCTGAAAAATCCTATACAGATTCTGGGAACAGATTTGGTTGCTGGTTTTTTTTGACTGTTTGAAAATGGAAAATGTTGTATTGCAGATTAGAGTTAAATTGACAGCTAAATTGGTCAGCTGCAAAACTGGTGTCTTATATTCAGTAATAACAGCAAATAGTATCTTGTCAGTCTGACCAAAGTTAAACGTTTTCTCATGGCTATTGCCATCAATTGCAATGGTAAGAATGGCAGAATTGAATTTTTATGGCTTTGAGTTTCAAGATAAAGAGAAAAATGAGATGCTGGATATTATAAATGAGGCTTGGATTAGTTTTCTGCTAATATGTTTTATTTGAGTTTTTGCTGTTATTAGTCCTGCTAAGCTTTGAAGTCACTTATTCTGAGTCACAGAATGTCGTAATTTATTTCCATTAATCAGTGCTACACCTATATATATTTGGGATCTGAACAATATAAAGGAGTAATGAGGCATGATGTTTACTTTGCATTTTGTAGGAATACTCATCTCTGAAAGAAATGAACTGAAACTTCTCTCAGGGGGTACTTATTAATGCATTTCACTGAATATGCTTTTTTTTGTTCTTACCTCCCTTAGGAGGAAGCCTTTTTCCTTTGGTCAATTGAGTATGGCACAAGGGTAATAACAAGTCTAATGGATGCTGTAAACCACCACTTTTTAATGCATAATGTAATCGAATCAGAATATAGTGTCTAGACTGATGGAGTCCCTGGTGCTTTAACAACTGAAATTATGATTAGAAAGATCCAGATAATGCTGACTTCTCATACATTAAGCCCCTATTATACAATTTCCTTTCAACAGCACATTCACTTTTACTTTTGAATTATGCAGTGCCATCTTAAACAGTTTAATATTACACTGAAATCAAATTCAAAGCTTCAAGAGGGCTTTATCATTTTGGTGGCAATACGTACAGAATAAATTTGTAGCGGTGCTGTATGACTAATATTTCCTCCAAACAGCTCTCATATCAAATTCTACATTTAAAAGTGCATTCTGTGGCAGAAAGCTTATTGGAAAGCCAATACTCCTCTTAGCCATGACTGAACAGAATGTAGAACAGAAACTGGCTTGGCATTGTGTGCCAAATGTGGATAAGGGGCTTCCAGAGGCTCTGGGATAGCTGGGCCCTTATCCTTTCATCTAAAATACAAAATCTGAAGATGCTTTTCTAAAGAAGTGGATTGGAGAAGGTGTTCTAAGGCTCCATAGAGCACCTAACCAGTAAGCTGCACATTACATATGCTGTGCTTTCACACTCATAGAGAAAACTCCTATATTATTATTAGCTGAGAAGTTACTTCACATAGATGGTAATAATAGAAATTTCTAAGTTTTGTTAGCTTTTCTTGAGGAGATTGAAATAATTAATTTTCAAAATAGCTGAAAAGAAAACAGTTATTTCTATGTCAAACAAAAATTATGTTCAGACAAAGTCATTGCTGAGGTTTTGGATAAATGCAAAGCCATGCAGGTGGTGTTATTGGTAGTGCTGAGTGGGAGCTGCCTACAGGCTCCCTCCACTACAGTGAGCTGGCTGAGCTCATCCTGCAGCCAGGGGATAAGCACAGAAGTGCCCACCAAGGTTAACTGTGAGGTGAACATCCAACTCTTTGTACAACAGGTTAGGGTCTCTATAGGAGGTCACATCTCAAAAGACAGTAGCCAGAATAGCACAGACTGTGTTGATAAACTTGTTTCTGAAGTTTATCTCAAGTATATGAAAGTATGCCAAAGGACAGAATATAATATCTGGGAAATGCCTGGTGAAAACAGGCTAATCCCCATCTCTCTCAGTTCAAAGACTTTGAATAACAATTAGATAATTAAAATTCTCTCTGTTGTCTTAGAATAGAAGATATGCCTCCTCAGTCTTCATGTAGTTGGTGAAGCTATAGTGTGATGAAAACGAAGTATTTCTGGCTTTTTGCTGGCACTGTGGCTTGAGAGAGGTAAAAGACTTTGGATATACATGGTAAGAAGTGCTGTATGTCGAAGGACATCAGTCTGCAGAGTACAGTGTTTAACCTTTGAGAGATGAAGCTAAACTGTGGGGAGTCTTCGTGTTTCAGAGCACATAAATTTACAATTAATTCCAATATGAAAAATCTATTAGCTCTGAGAATGTGGACTTAAACTAGTACCCCTTGGTGTTATGCATTCTTTAAAAATTTGGCATAACGAGGAGAGGCTGAAACTTTGCTTTTTTTAATCTTAAACCTTTGAGTCTTAAGTCCAGCATTTATTTAAGAAGTTACTTTGATCATCTCGGTAGATATGGAACCAAACTTCAGTGAAGCAAGCAAGTGAAAGCTGCCAAAAATTGCATGAACATTTGAGATGGCTGCAAATATACAAGGAAGTTGTAATGGAAAATGCTATGAAATTAGATGATGGCTTAATGGTTTTTCATGTCTTAGCATTATCACTTTTCTTCATATCTGATAGGCATATTCTGTTAATGAAATGTGTCTATTTGTACACGTAAGAATGCTTTAATTGGGACTGTGGGCCAGGTAAGATTTTTCTGAAGGCCTTAAAAAGTCATAAGGATCTCTGTATTGGTAACAAAACCAGAAAGTTTTGCTGAAGCTAGAATTTGTCACAAATAGAGGCTGACAGAAACTGTCCTTTTTTTTTTGACTAAACTGTCTTGGGAATGTGGAGGTCATAATTTTCAGTCTGAAATTCAGAGCTGCTTCTTTTCTAAAAGAATGATACAAAGAGAGATTAAGATTCTAGGTAGATGCATGCTCCATTTCTATAGTTAATGCTCTTGAGATTAGCAGGCTACATTTTTCAGAGTTAAATTGAAAGGATAAGTATTAGATATACTCTGGAAATGTTTGTGCTGCACCACTCTATTCTTAGACATCTGGAATTCTGTCTTCTAACACTCTAATTCCAACCATGCTAGATGTCACAGAAATAACAGAGAAATACAGAACAAAAAATAAAACAAAATACTCCCTTGCTCCAATACAGCAATGTTTTGTGAATGAGAGTCTTCATTTTAACTGATGTGAATGATTCAGGCTGCAGAAGCCCTGTGCCCAAAACAATCAGCCAGATAGCTTGGAAGTGTTCTGACAAATTGCTCTTGCTGGCAATAGTTTTGTAACTTTAAATGAGTATTAACCAAAGGACAGTCTTGATTTTCCAAGTACTAGCTGGAAATAAAGTTTTAACTCCATTGTTTGTTCAGTACACCAAACCCTAGGACTTCAGTGTGATGTGTGTGTACAAATAGATTAAAATCACTGCTTAGTACATTTGGGATTGTAAATCCCTCTCCATGGGCTCAACCACCAGCATCACATAGCACAGATGTTGTCTGTTTTCTTTTCTGCAGAATTGTTATACATTATGGAATATCTTGGGAGTTTTCTTACTCTTCACAGTGTTTATCCCAAATTGTTCCAGTTGTAAAATCTTTTTGTTTCTTTTCTCAGCAGCTTTTCTTCCCTTGTAGTAACAAATTTCCCTGAAGTCAGCTGTCACAAGGGTGAGTTTTAACTACAGGGAAATGCATATGCCCTTGGTGAGATTGCTTGTGGCTTTCTAGGCCTCTCAGATCTTAAATTGTTAATTAAAAACAGGTGGAAAAAATGAGACAAATATTCCTACACGTTCATGAAAGACAAACAACCTCATGCATGTGTTGCAATGCATGTGTAATCCCTATTAACCCAATAACCTACGATCCAGCATGCTCTTTACATCTTCGTTTTTTCCTAATGGCTCTTACCTGACATGTGCTTTGGCAGTGGAACATGTTAGGCTTTTTTACGGGGCAGTTTGACTACTAATATTGACAATTTGGCAAGTTTCCATCTTGGGTGCTGGGTGGGAGATGGGAAACATCTGTAAAGCTTTGCTGGTTTCCCTCCTCTTTTCTGAAAGAGAACAGTACATTTGTTTGTCAAGAGCTAATCCATAACCTCTTTGCTGTTTTGGTGAGACTGGTTTTATTTTGCTCTACATTCTAGTAGAGACTCCCAAGTGTCTTTTCAAATGTTAACCAACAGTGTGTTATCTGCATCACTTCCTGTGGGATGAGATGTGTCAATTAGAATAGAGGAAAGAAAAAACCCCTGCAGTTAAAACGCATGTGCTAAATTATCTGACATCATCTTTGTTTGGAGTTGTACCAGTGCACATGGATATGCACACTGCTTGTGTTGATGGTTCTTTTAAAATATTTTGAGTAACATTTAGGTAACAGGAAATGGTTGAGGGGAGCATAAGCAGGGTATTTTATTAGATTCTGCTGTGTTGATTTTTCTGGTCTCCAGGGATTGCACAGCCATCTCTGTTCTTATGAGAGGGATGCATTTTTGTACATTCTTCCCTGACTGTAGCGATTCTGTGAAGTTAGTATATATTCTCAATAATAAGAAAAATAGGAAGAAAAGAGTGAGGAAAAAACAGGGTGCCAGTATGCATGATGAACTGCTGTCTCTGAAGTTCTGTGGGGCACTTTTATGAATGCTGAGTTTATTGTCCTCTAAGACTCAATGAGCACCAAGCTACCTTCTGCAGCAGGCTGAGAAGCAAAAGTTGCCTTTAAAGTTCTGCTCAGAAACACTGGGGTTTCTCAAGGTTCACAGCACTGCTCAGGCACCAAACTTACCTTTATAAGTTAACAAAAAGTACAGAAGAATTTTATCTCTGATACTAGTCTTAGAAGACTAATACTAATTTTTTTAACATATTGATTTTTGAACAGTAATATTTCTGTTAACAGAGCTGAGATTTTGACTCATTGCTGCTGAGATGCCTGATGATAGCATTGCTTAGACAATACAGTAAAAATAATACAGGAGAAAATATGCACAGGGAAATGGAAAAAACCCAACTCTGCCAATCATTTTGAATTATAAGCCACCTCAGGAGATGGTAAGTAAGTAAGGTGGATTATAAATGTTATTTAAGATTAAATTCATTAGGTGAATTTAAAGTTGACCTACATTCTTATTATCTCTTAATCGTAGTAATAGAGCAAATGCTATAAGATCATATCCTTCAAGACTTCCTTTGTATTAAGCCTATGAATAGAACCTTTGAAGTTCCCAGCCTTACTCACATAAAAGGTGTTAAGCAACTGTTTAAATATTCTGGTGGACTGTAGCTACAGATTTTTGGCTCAAGCTCTAGAAGCGATTATTGTGCATGCAAAAATAGTAAATTGCAGGTATGGTTGGTTATGTGTGTCTTTACTCCCTTTTACTTGAATAATGAAGTTTCTTATTCATAAGCTATTTAGTAAACTTTGTAACAACTGACATTCCTAGGGATGACTAATGAGTGAAATTCTTAATATTTTGGAATCTTGCCAAAGAAAGAACTTCTTGTGTGTGTGTGTATGAACACACACATAGCTCTGGGTGTGTTTTTCAGCTGTGCATATGAATTAGTTGGGGTTGTAGGAGTGAGAAGATATTTGCATTTGGGCAGAGCAGGTGTAAATCCTTATACTTACAGTTACAGTTCCAGACTAACAGAGCCCTGAGGTCAGTAAATCTACTTTTCCATCTTGGGTTTCTCTTGAATGATGTTAATTACATGATAGCATGGTGTTTAGTGATAACTGAAACATGATAGCAATTCATATGAGCCTGTAGCCCAGATTAATAAATTTAGTTTCTAAATTAGACACCTCCTTCTGAAAATATTATATTAAGGTTTTCAACTGTACTGGCCAATAGCCAGATTAACACTGATTCATCACATGCTCAGAGTTTGTCTCCATTCTATCTGAGCTGCAGCCAGATTAATTTTTTTACCAGGATACATCTTTTGCTTTGCCATTTATTTCTTCAGAGACCAGGACCTGCATACTTCTGTTTAGTGTAATCTTTGGTTATGAAAATCAATCCCTGTTTGTATGAGAGCTGTAGAAGAACTGCACATTTCTAACTATAAAACAAAGCTATTTGTTTGACTTAACTTATTAATATTCAATCGCATTTATTTTTAAAGTGAATTTGTTCAGTTCCCTAGAATGTGGTACAAAGGCTTCTTTGTAATGTAAATTTGATTTGATTGAAAGTTCTGTAGAAGCCAGATGTATTTGGCAGTGGTCTTGGAGTCAGGCATCTTGAAGTTCAACAACAGAGATGACATAAAAGGAAAACTGTTATGCTTGTCTGTGTAGACTGTTTGAAAACATCTTCTATGGGTGTTGGAACTAGATATATTTAGAACTAGAAGATCTTTAAGGTCCCTTTCAACCCAAGCCTTTCTAGGTTCTAATTCTCTACTGTATTCCTTTGCAGTGTATTAGGAAGGACATCACATCCTTAATTAAGACTATGATGTTCTTTACAAATTCTGTATTGTCTGACTTCAGCAATCAGTTTTGTTTCACATAAAGCTGTGCCAATATCAAATAGAAGTGACTGAGATGGGAGAGAATTTAGTCTGACTTTTCCCCTTTTTTTTTTTCTGTATTATGTTTTTGAGTAATCTGCATCTCTGAAAGTGTACTCTCTACCACAAAAGCTGATTGGAAGGAGCTGGATTTGAAGTAATTGAATAATTAGAAATTGTAAAGGAAATAAAAGAGCTGATTTCATTCTTGGGCTCTGCTGTGTCATCAGCCTGAGCTAGAGCAGTCCTAGTGATGCTTATGCTGATCATGTGTGAATGGCACATAATGTATCAGCAAGTAACTCTGAGGAGCAGAACGTTGTACCTGTAAAAAATTACTATCCTGCCTGAAAAATAGGGTTTGCAGTAGTAGCGGTGCTGTTGCCAATCTGTTTGGTATACAAATGTAATGCATACCCATATTCAACCACTGTACCCATATGGGAAACATAAGAGAGTAAGGTACTTTACTGCATGGTGCAGGTTATGATCTACTGGGGAAAACTAAATCGTCTTTGGGTGATTCTGCTACAGTTGGGCCGGATGCTGCCAGGGCAGGCAAATGTTGAGGAGGAGCAATATCACTGTATTTGGCAAGTTGCTTTAACCAGGACTGAACTATAAACTTCCTTTTAGGGAACAGTAGTTATTCCTTCTCTCACCAGTAACAAGTTTAGGGGTGTGGGGGAAAATGCCATCATTATGAGCCTTCCAGAGTCATTTGTAGATCAGATTCTATGCTGTATCTCTTCTCAGCTTTTCTCCTGCAACTTAGTGTGAGTCCTGGTTGTTTCATGCTCCCTCCTCCTCACCCATTGGCTTTCCCTTCTCAGCAAGTGTAAGGGGTTTTTTTGTTGGTTTGGTTTTTTGTTTGTTTCTCTTTGTTTTTGGTTTGGTTTGGTTTTGTTCTTAGTGTCTATTTTTTTTCCCAGGCACAGCCGTTTTGATAAATTCTGCTTTGTAACAATGTTCAGATAAAGTTCCTGAGCACCATAATGTTTGTTTTTAGGAAAAGTGATTTGTGTGGGGTTTTTTGTGCTTTTACTGCAGTAGCTACCTACAAATACAGTGGGAGAAAATGAGATGTCAGGTTTTTATGGAAAGCTCTTTGTCAGATGGAAGATTTACTTCTCAGAAAGATGGATAGCTGAATACACTTTAAAAAATAAAACTGAATTCTTTGGGGACAGTAAAGGCTGCCTGTGGCTCTCAGAAAATGGAACTTAGGAATAAGGTTTTTTGAAGGCCTGCACTTGTATTTTGGTTTATACTGAAATCTGTGTTTGCTTGTGACACATCTAGAAAAATACATTTTTATGGGACTGCTGGAGTGTGAGGAGTCTTAAAAAAAAAGAAAATGGGGAAGAAAAGAACATTTATCTTTCAGTTGTGTAACATGAACACATGAGGGTGTTTGATCATGTGATGGCCATATTCTCTCTGCTTAAGTTATCTCTCTTGGGATGGGGCAGAGTCAAATTGAAGTCCTCTTCCCTTTTATGTTAGAATGCACAAACTAATGAAGATAATGGCTTGGGAGAGATGGGAGAAAAAAAATCCCACTGAAGAAGAAAAGCAAGTGGAAATGACTTCTCAAATGTCCTAAAAATCAGAGCAAGACAGCCTTTCCAACTACTTGCTTTACGATGTTGCAAGGGGCGTATGATTGTTGAGACAATATCCATTGGACACCACATCCAGTTCTACTCTGTCCTACTCAGCCACCTGTGTGATGTTGTTGCAGTGTGTTCACCTATGATAGCAGAAAATATGGGCTAGCTGGAGTTGGTGGCTTTTTTCATTTGAAGTTCATTGCACTATATGTACTGTATGGATGTTGCTAGTAAAGCATGTAAATAATTTATTGCACCTAAAGAAAAAGATTCTGAAACAAAGATATGTGAGGAAAAAATGGGACTTGAAAGCAACAATGAGAAAAGAAATAAGTTATTCTGCAGCAGAATAGATGACATCTAAGGAGCAGTGCACTTTTTGCACTAGAACCAAACTGGGTGTAAGTTGGTCTTACTGGTTTAATTAGGTTTTTGTATAGGATTTGCATCTATTGCCGATTTGTATTCTTTCTATTAGAAATAGTTGATCTACTCAGAATAGTTATAATATCAATTTAGTTTAAATATTTTTGTTTGTTTGAAAATGGCTATTGATTTCTAGGGATCTATTTGTAATTTAGAGGCACTTGCCAGACAGCTCAGGCAATACATTTGCATGATTAGGTTGTTTGGGAGCTGCTCATTTTGAATTTTCATGGAGTGTGACTAGTCACTTAACTCATACATTATTGCTTCTGTTCTATTTTTCAGCAGCAAGCTTTTAAAGAGCAGGTGAATAAATGGATGCACAGAAAACGTTTTCATGTGAACCTTGGGTCTTCCTGGGTGCCACATGTGAAAGGTTTTAGGCTTAATATTTCTGTGACTAAATCCAATATCAAGAACAATGAATAACAGCAAATGAACAAAGCCGCTTATATTTGAGAAAAAAAAAATAACTATCTGCTTTGATAATTACTCTTGCTTTCCTCAGATGGATGGTGAGATGGGGCATGTGAAATGCTTAGTCCTACTGCTCAATGTTAGTCTGGGGTTCTGAGAGGTAACAAGCTTTAATGCCAGCTTTGTGTCATTTGCTTTACACAAGTGTTACCACTGAGGTCAGTGGATTAAAAAATAAAAGTGTAGAAACTGTGAACTGTACAGTCTTTTGTCTCAAGGGATTGCTTCTTGCAGATGTATGAGGCCATATTTATTCTTTAGTCATGTTTATGGAATTTACTGAATATCATGGGGATAGTACTGGATATACTTCAAATAGGAATTAAACCCATGTATTTTCATTGTCTGAAAAGGAAAACTCAATTCATTTCTCCAGTGTATTTTGTAAAGAAGTATTAGACAAAGAAAATAATATCCATGCTGTATAGGTCTAACTCTGCTCCCGTTTGAGTCAATAGTAAATCTGTTACTGAATTTAATGAGGGTCACTTGGGACAAAACAATGCCTGAAAAAAATAATTATTTTAGGCAATTTAATAAGAAACTGTAATACCATGTTGAAATAAAGCAATTATTTTGGTAGCCACAAATGGAAGTTACTGCTTATGTGTTCAGGTTTTAGAATAGGTTTATCTCACTTATGTAAAATTAGGCATCTAATCAAGGGTAGTCATCTGGACCTTCCTTCTGATGCCATAAGGCAGGTGAACAACCCTGAGAGGGTCAAGGCTAATTCTCTTTTCTTCGCCCCAAGAAAATTCCCTTGCAGATGTGTCAACACTTTTTTCTTTAGCTGCAATCCTAATTTATAAGTATGAAAAATTTATCTGTAGTCAATGCAGTCATGATGTTACAAGGGTCTGAAAGAACATTTAGAGTGCAACTACTGTTTTCAGGCAATTAGTACTGCAAATTGAGGGGTAATGTTTTACAAATAGTGTTCATTTCAATTATTTTCTTTTGCAAATCCATTATTTTCCTTATAAATAAATATTTCCATTATTTAGTGATTAGCCTATGCAAAAACAATCAAGGTGTATCTGAGAGGGTAACAAAATCTGCAGTAGAAGACAGTGTTTGTCCTGACACTGTCCAGACATGGCATGGACCATGTGATAGAGCACAGTAAAATATGCTGAAAGGGAAAAAAGTGATTATGTTACACAAGGGTTAGGAATAAACACTTCTGTATATACGTGGTTGACGATCATAGATTCCAGTGAGAACAGTAATTTGAGATGTGTGAGACATTAAGTCAGACACTGATGCAAAGCAGAAGTGGGAGAGCATGAGTTACCTTTTCTGACAAGTGAAGTCAGCTGGTGACGAGCGCCCTGAGCACTGGAGGTGCTGACTGTCTAATAGTGACCTGTGAGAAATAATTATTAGATGAAAATGGCAGCTGCAACTTTGAAAATAAAATGATTGTGTGCAGGCAGACTCTGGATGAAGTGGCTCTTATAAAGGGAAACGATAGGGGCTAATATTTAAGCTCATAGAGTTGAGTTTAGCTATCCTTCCCAAAGCTGCTTCTATCTGTGTGTATTTAAAGGCCCTTCTTTCTTTACTGCCATTTATTACAGGATACTGTAAACAAAAGAAAGAAAGAATAGTATTGAAAATCCATTGTGTTGTTTTTAATAATGTCCTTATTTCTTCAGCAGTTTTGTATGACTTTTTTATTAGTTCCTTTATGTCTACATTTACGGGGTCCTGTGATAAATGTCTGAAGAAATAAATAAGAACATTTTTAAAAATTACACTTTTTTTTTTTCTCCTTTAGAATGTCTTTTTCTCCATGTTTAAAAGATCTTGTGATTAAAGGCTGTTCAAGGAAACAATGCAACACTATGGATGTATAATATGCGTCATAGTGTCAACTTGTATCACTCCGTATCCATCCATCTATCATTTGTACTTGTATGTGATTTGTATAACTCTGGGAACGGCAGTGGTAGCTGATTTTAAACAGAAGGAAAAACAACCCCTTTTGTTTGTAATGAACACAGCATTCAATAGCAATGAAATGCCTACTGCAGTTCAGTTAAGTTTTTTTTATTTTTATCAAGCAGATAAAGATTAATTTTTACTGTGATGGTCACTGATTACTGCATACTCAAAAGAAGTCTTGTGTAGTGAGATTCTTCCAGTTTATCCTTTCAACTTCTAGCATTTGATTTTAAAATAGCAGGAGAAGTGTGCCATCTCTGACTCCTAGTCAGGTCCTGGTCTGACTGAAGGCCTCTGCCCATGGTTGGGGGAGAATGAAATTCTCCTTTTTCAGCACCGTGTCAATGTATAGTGGATCAACACACAGTATTTATCCTGTCTATGCATGCTAACAATTCTCCAAGTAAGCCTGATGGAGCTGTTATAAGTCATAAAATATGAAGAATTAAGGCATTGAGGTGGAGGACACTCAAAACCACCTTATCTTTAAGTGTTTTGTAAAAAACTGACGTAAAAAATCATCAAAATGGGCTTTTCAAAAATATCTTTAAACCAAGGGATTTATATGCATGCATAAATTCTTTCTTGACCTTGTTTTCATCATTTGATATGTAAGGATCTTTGAAAACACAGCTTCAAGACAATTAAGGAGTCAGAGAGAAAGTGGACAGACATAAAATACCAAATGACTCTCAAGTGAGGCAGTGATTAAATTTAAACATATCAGTATTCCTCTCTTATACCTATGCCTTAAATATTTGCTTGAATTTTTTTGTTCAAAGATCTGCTCTGGTACTTCATTATTTGCTGTTCAGTGTTCATAGGTTGTTTTTCTCTTGTTTAAACCATTTTAGTCGTCCAATCAGAGCACTGGAAACATTGTTATCTAATTAAGTTGGCCAAACATTCCAGCAATATAACAGAGTAGTGTGGTATTAAGGTGAAGATTTTACAAGCATCCCAAGGATTTTAAATTGTTGACATAAAATACTCAGCAAATGCTTGCAGGTAATGAATGTTTGAATAAAATGATGGTCATTTCCTAGAGAATTTGTGATAAGAGAGGGGACTAAAGTCACAAGAATGTGATTCCCAACGAATAATTCAGTTGGAGCAGAATGAACATTTGAAAGTTTGGTTTCCTTCACGTTTCACAAATTTCACATCCTGTCATTTATTTACCAAGAATTATTCTCTTTTAATTAGTTTTCTTGAAATCTGAGGAATTATCAATTTCAAAAACTTAAAAGAATAAAAGAATAAATTCCTTGCTTTTCTTTGAAGTTGGTTCTGTGTTTTCATAAGTATGAAAATGTAGTTTAATTCATCCTAATGAGGAGAAAACCTATTTATACATCTGCAGAATGAATCTCTGAATATGTTAAATAGTAAATTCTAGAAATACTGTGTCTCAGATTTTTTGTGGAACAGGGTTGGTGTTCAAATTATAACTTTTTTTTTGTGGTAATGAATTATTTGACAACAACTAGAGACACTGGTGTTTTATGGGGAACACAATGTATTCTGTGTATTTTTTGCCCTTTCAGTTTACAAAATACACATGATCACATTACTTAATTTATATTTTCAATTATTTTCAAGGTAATTTATGATCTGCAGAGAAATGAGGATTCAGTGTTCTCAGACTTCCTAATAATGTATTTGATACCATTAACAGTTATGGAATGGGATTTTTCTTCATAAAAAGTAGGATTTTGGTATAAATTCTTTCATGGCATGTTCAAAATAAACTTTGAAAAACATGTTACCTTTATTTACAAATCATTGTCAGTGTTGCTCCTGCACATTTTCCATTTACTCACAGAGAGAACACAGATTTAGCTGGTGAGAATTTCAGGCTGTGTGGGAAGTTGTTTGATGTAAACTTCAAATTAGGCTGTTGGCTTTTGACTAGCTTTAGATAAAAAGAAAAGATTTTTTTAAATTATGAACCAACTTATCAGAAGAAAAAGATTGAACTGTTTTCTGTAAGACATATTTAACAAGATTGGTAATGATAAAATAAAGAAAATAATGAGATTACTGTATCCTGAAGAATAGAAACTATTTTAAAAAAAATGCTGTAATTAATTTAACTATAAATGTCATAAAACCTGTTATGTATGTACTCTGTGACAGACTGTACAAATAAACTTGTAGAGATAGTAGTTTAGCAACTAACTGTTAACTATGGCTTCTTCTGTGTAATATCTGATTTTAATTAGTATGAATTAAGCAACTGCTTCCCAAAGTGGCAGAATTATATTATTACTTTCGTTTCTTTTCTATGAACAAAGAATTGCTTAAATTTTTCCCTCAAGATGACAGCTGCAGTGCTGGAAAGATGGGCAGGCTGCTCAGGTTGTGCCCTAGCACTTGGCAGACAGGTCGGGCTGCACCTTCACATGAGACCCACATGCCAGGAAAGGTGTTGGCTCTAAAGAGCCACCAAGTAAGGGCAGGGAATGCTGTAACTGTGTATAAGAACAGACTAGCATTTGTTCATTAACAAAGATGTGAGACTTCCCAGGAGCTTTTCCAAGCTTGGAAATAGCAATTTCTGCTGCTCTTTTCCCCACTGTGATTTTCATCTCAGTTTTGTGGGGTTTTTGGAACAGAACACTTGGGCTGATGGAGAGATGAAGCAGCTGAGGAAACACTAATTTAAGGCCCACCCAATTTTCCTAGCAATAACTTTCCCTAGTGCAGGGCAGTGTAGTCCCAGATCTATTTCTTATGTATAACTGTGCAGAAATAAGAAGCTTACAGAAGTTGAGTGGCCTTAAACTTGAGGACTAAAGAATAGGCTCCAACTGGGGTGGGTCCTCATTCTCTGATTTGTCCAGTTGTGATGAGTCACTGTTCTCAGACAAATCAATACAAAGAATATTGTTAGATAGGGTAAAGAAAAAATTATTTTCTTCAGAATGTTTGTCCTATAATTTCTATGGATTCCTCTGTATGCTTTTCAGGACTCTGTGCCTTGAGTTCTAATGTTTTCTAATTGCATATCAAGGAAATTTGTCATTTTGGCCGAAGGTCTAAAGTAACATCTTGTAGAACTAATTTCAGTTGAACTCACTGAACATTAAAAATCTACTGAGCTGTTCATGAGAGGAGTTCAAGTTGTTATGCAAGACAGAGTCTGATTGGAAAATGTTCCTGATGGTTTCAAGAAGCTTTCTATTTGCTGCAGCAGATTTTGGATTAAGCATTTGGTATGCAGACATTTTAAAGAAGAGTTGTTTGCTTGTTTGTTTGTTTTTTTCCCCGTCCCTCGTATGTGCCAGTGGGTGGTGAATAATTGAACTGCACAACATATTAGAAGTTTTCAATACATGCTTGATAACACAAATTTTAATTTCACCAGATACATAATATGCAATTTTGGAGAAGGCAGGGGCTACTGGATATACCAGAATGGTTTGTGAACATTGAAGTAAAAACCTGTGAAGTCTGTACTGCCCGAGGGTTTGCTAAAAAACAGACAAGGAGTTATATTTTGGACTATTCATAGTTTTCAGCATCCTCAGATAAGGTGAAGTAAATGCCTTGATCCTCAAGGAAGAAAATTACGAATTCTATATAATTGCCCAAAGGAAATTTCCTTATTAATAGTGCTACAGCATATACCAGTTTGTCCCTTGTCTAATGCGACTGGTTAATTATTCAAATACTCCATTTTTTTCCAGCTGTTGTCTTCCTGGGTAAACAAATCACTAAATTCAATTGGCTTCCATTTGCACTTCATTGCCTTTTGACAGCAAACACTCTGTAAAAATGAACTGCCTCAGGATCTTTATAATCTCCAAGGGAAGAAGAAACAAATGCCTGCATAATTTCTCTAATTTTTTAATATTGGTTTCCACAAAACATAGCACTTAGTTTTGAGTGCAAAACTGTTTTTTCAATAAGCTGTTATCAAGGTTACAGTAATACACTTTTTGTAGGCAGGAAAGCATAAAGGAGTCCATCAGTGTTTCAAATCCATTTCTGTTACAGTGCAAATTGTCTTCTGAGAAGTGCAAGGTAATTAAAAGATCAAAACAAGGGCAAGAAGTACATAGTTTTCCTTACGTGCAGTATTTCCTTTAGAAATAGCTCAAACCAAGTTAAACAGTGAACAAACTCTGCTGAAATGTATTTGGTTTCTTTCTTTCATATTGGGGGGGGCACCAATCCATTAAAACATATCAGTAGCCTTCCTATAGGGAATTATGTAGTGGGCTTTCTCAGTCACATTTCTGCTACAAAATATTAACCTGTTAAAAACTTTTTGGCTCATTTTCTTTACATGTCAGGTCGGGATAGTTAATTTAGTAAGTAATGGGTATCCAGGACAAGGAATCAAATTTTTTAAGAAGGTTTCAGAATCTTGGACAAGAAATTGGTACAAACTAATAGTTTATTGGGGCAGTTACTTTTACCTGCCAAACAAATTTTTTAAAGGTTCCCTAATAAAAGGAAAAAAAAAATTCTAAATAAGCTTAACTGTTGAATTACTGCATATTATTTTCCTCTGTACTCCTTTTCCCTTTCACATCACTTTTCATGTGGAAGATTTTATGAAGTAGAAAAAAGTAACTTAAAAAACAATGGTTCTCGAATTCAATTTTTTTTCCCTGTATATGCAAGCAGCATGAAAATAAGTGGCAATAAAAGAAGCAATTCAAGGTGCATTGTATTTTGTGCCTTACACCTTTACTAGACTAAAAAGGGTCTCCTCCTGAATTTTGTGACCGTGTTGTGCCTGCAGGACTGAGGGTAGGATGGCAACACTAAGTCCTCTACTTTGGACATAGTAGCTCTACACCGCAGGAGGATCAGACTTGTGAGGATGTTTTACTGTGTTCTGCAGCACAGAAATTTTGATTTTTTTTTTTTTCTTTCAATTAAATATTCAGAGTGATAAGAATAGCTTAGAAATACTCAACTTGTTTAGTGAATTTTCTTAATTAGACACTAATCAAAAACTCAAGTGCATTTTATCTCTTTTATTTTAAAATGTGAATTAACAAAAATACTTTTATGAAATCTGTCTTTCCTATTAATATTTTGAAGTTATGATTGGAAGTATATGAGGTCTTACTCTCATATAATACCAATGCCAAAATTAGTACGTCCAGAGCTAACACAAAGCAAATGGCAATTTTCAGAAGCAAACAACACTGTTCAATCATGCTGGCACCTGTTAGAAATCTGTATGTGCTTTCTCTTTATTTATTCTCTCTGTATAGTGCCTTCATGCTTGGTCTCTCCACTTCCCTTCTGATCATAAGGCAAGACTTCCCCCTTATTGAGTAGCACATATTTATATAAATGTGACTTCATATACATATATTGAAATACATGTAAATATATGTGCATATATGGTTCTTCCCTCACATATGGAGGTTAATTTTGCTGTTGATAAAGTCTGGAGCCAGTGGTGGTTCGTGAATTTAATTTCTGGTAGTAGGTTTTAGCATTTGGTTTATGACAAGGGTGGCAGAGATGTGGCACTGGGTGAATTGTTTAGTTGCTTCACATGTTTTTTTGTGCAATCATATCAGGGTTTTTTGAAGGAAATTAGTGTTTCATGAAGATGTGCAAGAATATATTTAAATAAAGCTCTGTTAGTAAGAATTAATACCATAAAAACACAGTACGATCTCTTCAGCATTTTCAATACTGGAGTAATGTGGGTGGACAGAGTAGCAAAATGTCCTCAAATTTAACTTCTTGAAGTGGAAGAACATTCAAAACCAGAAAAACTGAGAAAGTTGGTAACTTGCTACAAGTATAACCCTTTCTTCTTCAAGAGGAGAAAGTATCCTTTATTGAGGAGCCAAATTGGCTGAGGCAGTTTGTGAACATCTGTAGGTTTTCAGCTCAGTCTGTTCCTTCATGGCACCAGGCCCTCTTCCCAGGTTCTGGCTACCATATTTTTGAGACTATCTCTGATCTTCTGAGTAGGCTCTCTATCCAAAGAAAGCCAGGGTAATCCTTGCATTGAAGTTGTTCATTAAAGGGACAAAAATGTTATTTTTTAGCAAAGTGCCAAACGGTAGAGAAATACCGTATTGACCAAACCAGGTCAAATTTATGTCTCAACCGAGTTCTGAAAACACTATCAATACCAAAAGGTAGAAGGCAAATGTGAATATTGATAGGAGAGAAATACTGTGCTTTTACCATTCTTGATTTCATTAAATCACAGAATTGAAGACATGGGTTCTCTGGTTTAGTTATGCAAGAGGTAGAAAGGAAATTAAAAATGATCTCTTTGGGGCCTATTAAAGAAAGAGGGCAGGGAATACCGGGGGCTGATGAGATTGCTGTAGTGTTGGGAAAGGAGCAGAGAAATAGCTGTAATAGGAACTGGCAATATGAGAGCAGAAACAGTTCTTGAATATTTCAAGGCTGCAGTGTTCACCCTGGGGAAAATACTCAGGAAGCTAATGGAAACAATAATTCATTAATATTTTATTTAAAGTATTTATGAAAGTCCTGTGTTTTCAAGTATTTCCAGGCTAATTCTATGAGATGGGAGTATAATGAAGCAGAAGAATTAAGGAGAAATAACATAACCGAAGCAAGTTTGCTAATTGAGTTTGATCCAGATTGGCCACTTCAAGCAACATAAAGTGAATGGATTCTTGCTGTAGCTTATTCTTTGCTGCACCATGGGAAATCTCTGCAACTCTATCCAAATGGTCCCATGGTTCAGGGGAGGGGAAGCGCTGTGAGACTCTTGTGTCATGCAAGGCATTTCTGTGACATGTATTTTGACTGAAGCTAACAATTCAGAAGCCTTTGGAGAAGATTGCTGCTAATTGTCAGTGACTAAAATGGGCAAAACCAACTACAACAAACAAAGTTGCTGAAGTCCTCTGTGCTTTGTCAGCTGCCTGCATTCTGGAGCACAGTAAGGTTCATATTGAGGAAAGAACAGGAGACATATGTGGTAGAAACAAGAGCTGTGTGCTTTTTATCTGTTCTGCTTGTCTCTTCTGTTTTAGAGCAAGCTGTCATAATAATGGCATGGTACATGCACAGCCTTATGTTAACAACTTTCTGGAGATAATACACTATTCCCTTTGGGCAGCCTGCATGCCAGCATTTGGCATATGCACAAAGAAAGGAACTGAGAAAGGGAGAGTGGGTATTTCTGTGGTCGGCGAGTATCTGGGAAAGTACAAGACAGCAGACTATTTTGTATGGCTTGGTGGTAGCTTGATATGTTTTCACTCTTTTCCTTAGAAGGAGAATCTATTAGACCTCAAATTGTTGTTTTTAATACTATTAAAAAGAAGAAGTCCCCTAAAAAAAATCCCAATCCTCCAAAAAACAACAAAACCCCCAAACAACAAAAAGACCCCCCCCCAAAAAAAAAACCCCAAAACAACTAAAAAGACCCACCACCAAATCAAATCCAGGGAAAAAAATCAACAAACAAACCCAAAACCAAAAAACCCCAGAAACTGAACCCACCTGAAACTGTATCCTGTAGCCTACCTGCTTTGTTAAGGGAGTGTTTTATCTCAGTGGGTGTTGGCTGAGGTTGGGAAAAGACCTCTGCAGAGGTCTCATAGGTGAATGCCCTGAGGCTGCTCCCTGAGTGCCTGATGCAGGAAGGCAAGGCTGTCAGCCCTGCGCTGCACTGCTCGTGCCAGTCGTGCTGGCTCATGGAGCAGTCTGGAGAACGAGGATTGCTCGGTGCCCTGAACCAGCCTCCCTGGAAGCCAGGAACACTGGTGAGCTCATGTGCACAGCAGCCTAGAAACATAATTCATTACAATTCTTTTAGTTTACAGATATGGGATCCAAAGTATATAGATCAGCTCAAATTTAATTCTGATTTTTAGTTTGTGTAAAGAACAATGGTCATCCAACAAAGTGCTCTTTATACTACAGTCATCATCACGCTCTGTTTGGAGTTTGTTTTACTTTAAGGTGAGACATTGAAGACACAGTTCCCAGCATAACTTTGCATCATAAATATCTTCTATGGATTTGGAGAGGGATAGTCTCTGCCTCTCTGACAAGGAAGTGGGGATTATTTGTTCTACATACGCTGGAAATGGCCAAGCCTTTAATTCCTCTTAGTCAAAGTTTTCAATTTCTATATAATATTCAAAGTTCCACTGGTTTGCTAGTCTCCAAAATACTCGGTCCATTGGCGTAATAAGAAAAAAAAGCTCAGTTTTATTGTACCAAGCATCCTTCTGCTAGAGGCTCTTGACAGTATATGAGCAACACTGACCAAACCCCTAGTCAGTAAACCCAGATTATCAAAGACCTTCAGGTTTCTGAATGTTCTTCTTTCAGTGGGAGCTGTGTACCTTCATGTACCTTTAAAGCTCATTCGATATGAGTGTGCCAAAATATTGTTTTTTAACTTAGACAAAATATAAACTCTAGCATAACAGCTATACTTAAATTGCTTAAATGCTATTTGTCAAGATTTTGGGTGGGTCTTAATATCTTTTCTAAACTTCTCTCTTTTTTTTGGTGTGCTTTGTTTGTTGTTGTTGAACAAGTCTTCAACAGTTAAAACTATTCTTTGTTCTGAACCTAATTATTGGCCCAAGTTTACTTTGTCTAACAAAATTTGAATGAAATATGGTTGAATTGTTTGAGGACTTACTCCATTCTTACTCATTCTTAAACTCAGAGGGAAGTGTATTATTTCAGAATAAATTTAGGAAAAAAAGGTGATCAAAACATATTTAGCTGAGACTTCTACGATAATCTGTAATATATAGTGTGCAGGGATTTTTTTTGAGAGCTTAAAGTCAAATATTTTATTTTCTCTAGTGTTTGACTCACCCTGTTATTAAAAATTTCTTTTACCCACAGACATCTAGAAAGAAAATTATACTTTTTTTTGGTCTAGTTTGATTCTGAGAAATTTAATGTTTCCCAAATAGCAACTCCTGAAATAATAGGTACTAATTAAAAAAAAAAGGGAGGAGGGTGTCCATCACCAGGTAGCAACAGTTTATCCGTACAAAAAACATATGTGACAAGCTCTGTGTGTTGCTCCATGTTATGTGTTTTCGTGAGGTTTGCAGTGCTGGGGTTTTGCTGTTTCAGTCCAGATTTATGCTGGTATTATTGACTTCCAAGGTAAAATGTAGCTGAGAATAGAGTGCAAAAATAAAAGTTCAGAGTATAGTAGCACCTGTAGATCAGAGTTACAAATGCAGTAAAAGCAATGTCCTGGCAGAGTTTTAGGCTGCCAGATTCTGTTCTGATAGCTTGTAAGAAAAGGCAATAATGCATCTGTGAAGGTGTGTAACTGCAGTTGCCATGGGAACCTGCCTTGGTTTAGGAAGTTCCCAGAGTTGTGTGGTTTAAAATTTCTGTCTCAGCAGTGCATCAATATACTATTTTGAATAAAAATCTCTTTAAATTATATCTTGGAAGATGTTAGAATTTCCATAGACATTATTCAGCATAAAATAGTCTCCTGTAATATATTTCTTTTTAGCATACAGTTGTATGCACTGTCAGTTGATCCATCTGAAGGCAAAAAATTCCACTGAGCCCTTCACATGAAATTTTTGGTTATTTTTTTAAATTTGTTTTTAAAATTAATTTTTATAATTAGTGTTAAATTCTAAGAATTGACTGAGTTGCTACTTTTTGCAGAGCAACTTAAGCTGTTGTTATTTTTGAAGAATTCAAATAAAACGAACCATTTCCTCCAAGTGAAGCAACTAATAAATATGCTTTAAAAACAATTTAGAGGAAATTTTTTCCAAGTGCTGGTTCCTGAAAGCAATTTTTATAAATAGTTTTTGAAACAAGCCCTTTTGAAGATTCACTTGTTATTTTTGTTCTTTTCCCTAAATCTGGTTCTTATAGGCTTGTGTTGATCTGTAGTGAGGTATCAGTTGGTGCTGTGGGCAGAAACGTGTTGTGCAGAGATCAGACAGTTCGCTGGGTGAGTCCTCCATCCAGGAACCACAAATTAAATTTCATTAGCTGTGGTTCCACTCTGTATTAATAAGGGGTGGCAGATGGTCCTGTCATATCCTGAGTTACTGCATTAACAAGGTGACCTTCACAAAAGCTTTGCTAATTTATTATTTTAGAGAAAAGCTACGTAAATATAATCCATTAGAAGTGATTACATGCACGCTTTCTCCATTACTTTGCATCATGCTATACATATCACAAAGTAATAGCACAATGTAGAAAAAATGAGTAGTTGAGCATCTCTGTTTGCCATTCTGCATTGTCTTTCCCAAGGCTACTATATTATTTCTTCATTGTTATTGCAAAAGGAAGTTAGAAATATCAGGAGATAATCACCAGGAGAAATAGAAGTCAAACAGCATGTAGGAGAAAATGCAATTCTGGGGAGTGGGGGAAGTGAGGATGTGATGGCAACTCTGTTTTCCTGACTAGCACAACAGATATTTCACAGTGTGTCCAGCAGTCCACTGAGTTTAACTCGTGCCATCGTTCTGAAGGCAAAGACAACCGCTGGGCTTGCTCCCTTCCTAATGAACAGTCTGTGCTGAAGATGGACAGTAGTCTGTGTTTTGCCACTGAGTGTAGTTTGAAAATAAGCAGCAAGAGTTTTGTGACATCTAGTGCTTATAAATTCAGCAAACTGTCAAAACAATGGTAATAACTTTGACAAGTTTGCCTGAAGGAAATACATCTGGACAGTCATATCCAGTAGTGCCAGCTGCAACGTAGCCTTTCCTCAACAGTTAGACTTCTTGTCAAGATATGATGTCAAAACCTAATGATATAGTAAATTGTATTTATTTTAATGGCAAAAAAAACCTGGCAAAAAATATTTTTTATCTGTTCCCAGCAGCAATATATGGCACAGATGCAGTAACAGGTGCATGGGGACATAAACTATTTGTTAAAATTGCACTAGCAGGCTTGGGTTGAACTGTACAAATACTTCCATTTCAGCATAATATTGTGAGGAATAAGATACTGCTCAGCATGAGTATAATAATCAGAATCTGGTCCAAAATCAATATTCACAAGCCTTTAGCTTGAGTTTTCTGGTTGCTGGGATGGACTAGTCTCAGGATTTGGCCTGCCACTTTGTGCTTGGAATTCTGTATTTTCATTTAGGATTATGCATCTGAGGTGTGGCCAGCAGCACTTGTGCATATTTTACAGAAATATATTTGAACACTTAACTTTTGAAAAGAAAAACATTCTTCCGTAGAAATACTTAAGCCTAGTGTGGTTTTATGAACACAAACTTTTTCCACATGGACTGTGATTAAAAATGCTACAAAGCTAACTTCTGTTGTAGGCATGGTGAAGGTAAGTGGACTGTTTGTAGAACAGGATATTTCCCATCTCAGTTAAGAAAGAACAACCTTGAGCAGGAAGTCTAATGGTGCTCACAATTCATCTCGAAGGCTTACCCCATGAGCTTCCTTGGGGCTGTATTGGGTCCTACCTGATGAGAAAGATGAAGCTCCTGGATCCTTCTTCATAACTTTGATATCTGATCCCTACTGTGGGAATGCAGCCCAGGTAGAATCCCTAAAAGCTGTACTTTATTCATTAGTCAGTCACTACTTTTGTATTTGTAGAGCAGAGGCAACCTAAAAGCATAGGCTTCAGTCTCTAGAAAATATTATCTAATCCTCCACAAAGGATTACCAAGAGAAATCTTAATTTCTGGCATTGCTATAAACACTGTGGAAGTGGTCCAAACCTGTATAACCAAATGTTTGTGGTAATCTCTGTACAGGTGCTTTTCCACCTGGGAATGTTTTTGAAAAAAATTTTCTGCCTTATTGCAGAGTCTCTTCAAGAGTGTGAAATGAACTGTGGGCTGTTGCACAGGGTCAAGTGCCAGGCAGGGTTTTCATAAACAAACTGGTCCAGTTGAGTCGGCGGGGAAGCGATTCTTTTTCACTGCATCTTTTAAACAACCAGTGTTCTATAGATCAGGGTGAAGCACTCACCATTTAGTCCTTTATCATGTTGTACTTAAAAAACCCAAATTTTTACATCCAGGACTACTAATTTACATGTATTCATTATATTAAAAATGAGATTCTAGAAATTGGTTTAATTGAGCAGCTAAGGTTGCCTATTGGTAAAATAAATCCCTATGCAGAAAAAAGGTAGCAGGTTAGCTGTCTGGTCTATTCTTCATCCTTAGAGTATACTGGATTGTAGCAGCCTTTGGCAGGCATAATTTCCCTGGCTTTTGCAGACAAAGTAGAATTTAGAATAGCTTTGAAGCTGCTCTAATTTACATCAGAGAATAAGTATGTTCAGTGTGTCCCTGAAAGGCTTTTTGTTAGTGGGTCAAAATAATCCACTTTTTTCACTCCCTGGACAAAACCCTTTTAAAAATACAATAATTTGAATCTTTTGGGCTTGGTCATAATGAATCTGTCTCAGAAACTCTAAAATTCCTTATAAAAATAAAATATTAAATCATCTTCAAACGTTGTTCTTCCACTTCCATTTTTTCCAAACAAAATACTGCAAGGTCTCTGCATGAATGGGGTATGTTTAAAAGCTGGAAAGCAGATATATTACCATTGTCATCCTTACTGTAAGATACAGGTGGGACTGACCTAGTTTTTCAGTTTGCAGTTCGATTCTGTGCTTTTACCTTTGTAAGCCTCAGAGAGGTAATGATGCTCTGGCCTGAATTGTTCAACTGTGTGCACACTTACAAGCATCGGAGAGCGGATGAGACTATCTGCTGGATTGTTTTCCTTTGCTGTGGAAATGACAGTTTCACTTATATTTTTGGATCTTGTCTGTAACCTCAAACCAAGATTTCTCTGATTTTCAAGGCACTATGGGTTTTGGAAATGTCTTTGAATGAATTCAACATATCAGAATTTCTTTTAAGGTCTCCTACTTTGGGCATCCGTAGAGGAGGTAGATGAAGTTGCTAATGATTTTCTAACTTAATCATACATTGACATGTCTTATCACTTAGATATATTTGTAGTAAAGTATGACTTTAACTGTGCCTATGACTTCAGCAGGTGAGATACTTGAGTAAGAGAAGAAGAAGATTTAGCAACAGAGGAGAGCTGGCTGAGTCATGGTTATAACCCTGTTAATTTTGGATGGACTATGCTCTATAGCACATGGATTGCTGGCTGATTTTCTGTTTCACTAAGAGAAGGAGTGAAAGGAGAAAAAGCTACCAGACAGGATACATGATCATACCTGCAGTCCGTATTTTGATCTGTTTTAAAACATTGTAGCTAAAAACATCTTGTGAAATTTTCATACCATTTTTTGCCAACACCATACTTTCTTTAGCACATTTTCAAATTCTGTAATCTATACCATTCTGATGGGTGCCAAATGTCACAGTAGAAACCCTTTATCTACATGTTTCTGCTGACATTGTGTGAAAGTGTTTTGTCAGCTTCTTTAATTTAATTGCAAACAAGTATTTTTATCAACATTAAGGTGCTGTTATTCATGCTGAGTTGCACCTGCTTTTCCATCCATTTCTGTGCCCACAATATTCATGGAAAATTAACTATCCAACAAGCAATTACGATCTTGGGCGTGTTCTGGTTTTCCACTGAAAATTGAGCCATTGAATCCAACTAAACCAATATTTCAGACTTATCTTTAAATGCTGAGGCCCAGGATGCTGTCTCTTTGCTTACTCTTGATTCTACTCCTTCCTCTATTTCAGAGAGACATGTATCGTGCAACAGTACAACTGCTTAAAGTATGACTGGAGGAATTGCTGTTTCTACTTAACTTCATTCCACTTGTGCAGGACATCCAGAGAAAGAAAAAGCTGCAGAGCTTGCAGACTGTTGAATGTTTAAGAGATGAGATATACTCTCATCTTCCTTTGCCTGGAATGAGACATAGGTATGACCAGTCTCTCCAAGGCAACTTTCTGTGCAGGTATAGTGGAAACATTATTCACAGAATATTATGCTGAAGAAGTGAACCAATTTTTCTTTGACATTTATTATTTCAAAGCCTGATGTATTATCTTCTTTTATGATATTTTTATACCATTTAATAAGTGGAACTCATTACTATTATTAGCTATACAAATTGTGGTATAAAGGACACTAAATATAGAAATTTGGGGGCAAATTGTAGAGCATTTAAAATCGTATTTTAGTGCCAACTGCTTCTTACTCCTGATGTGCACACAGGTCTGGTACAGTCCTGTGCTCTGCTGTCAGGTCACTTCATTGCAAAGGGAAAACATTGTTACCTTATAAATAGGCAATCTTCCTCTGTTATGGAACTCTTGGTCCTTGGAGATAAATAAGAAGAATGTAGTGCCAGCATAATAGTAACTCAGAAAATATTTTCCTAAGACAAAACCCAAACTCTAACATCTTGGAGTTTGTCTGTGTTTCTTCTATAGTTCTGAAGTTCTTACAGCATCTTTTAATCTTTGGGTTCAGAATTGTTTGCATGTGCAATACATTCTGGTAGGTAATTCAGTTTATTTGCAGTATCATTTAATTTATGATTTATCTAAATGCTATTTTAATGTTCCATGGTCAGGATTACAAATTACGGATGTCTTTTCATCTATTGCTTCCTAAATATTTCAGGAGGAAAAGCAAGGATATTTTCTGGCTCGTGGATTCTGTGCTTGCATTATATTTAGTATTACTTTCCACAGCTAACATATCAAATGTATTTTGATTAAACACCTCATTAGAAATAAATGAATTGTGTTCTTGGTACTAGAACTGACTCTTATTCTTCACCTGAATCCAGACTAAAGCTGTCAGATAATGTAGAGAGATATCCAAAAGCAATAAAAACAAATCCATTAGTGTCGAGTATCTGTGTGTTGCTGCAACATTATTCCAGCACTAATTATTTCTAACACACAGTAACAAAATGGTACGTCAGTAAGAAGATAGTCTACAGACTGTATATAATCTGGATGAGTGATATAACTATATGATATAACTATAGGAATTCAAAAAGCATCTCAAATTTAAATAAATGCTATATCTTTTCCCCATGTGTCCCCAGTTTATGGATTAAAGAAGCAGGCAAAGTACACTGAAAACCTCTTGCGATGCTTAGTGTAGGATACAAATTTTTTCTTTATTGCCTTAATTCGAGGGACTGGTTAGGTGTATTTTAGCAATATTCATTAATTTTTTTTTTTTTTTTTTTTGCAGAAGGGTATCTCTTCTAAACGATAGATTTTGCTCGTGTCTTTGCCAATATATGTTAACAAGTGTAATCAGTCTACAGAATACTATACTGAAATTAATGAGGTGATACTTCCTGAAGAAAGTTGAACATTCAGTATTTATGTTCTCAAAATGAAGAAGTCTGTCCTGTAAATTCACATAATTTCAGATAGAAAGTTTAGATTTTACAAAAGGATGGAAATGGAAATTATTCTTTTCCCATTTTACAAGTGAAGAATGGTGGCAGAGGGAACAAAAGCCCACAAGAATTTTAATATCTAACCTTCAATTGCAACCAGTTGTTATTTGGGAGACTTCCTTGTATATAAGCAGACAGAAGCATATGGTAATCTGAAATTTGTAGGACTAGTTCTCAGCAGAAACTAGCAAAATATCTAAAAGATCTCTGCGTGAACCTGAGAGATGTTTGTTATGCTTATGTAACATCTGCAAGCATCATTCCCTTGTGCCGTTTCGGCATTCGAAAGAGGTCTTTGTAATCCTCACACACCATATAAAACCATCAGCTATTTGCCAATAAAATACCAGCACAGAGTGACACAACACAAAGGTGGGGTGAGCACACGGTAACTGGGGTGGAGGGCCGAGTTTAACACCGTGAGCCCCATGTTGCAGGGGCTTGTAGGGGGATCCCTGGGAACTCTCGGGTGTGTCCCGTGCTCGGAATGTTACACTTGCAGAGGTTTCGTGACTACAACGTCTGCACAGAGTTAGGGCTGGGTGGGCTCAGTGCCAACCCACAGCACAGTGCCACTTCTCACAGCACTGTAGGTGGGCACATGCTGTCAGAGAGAGGGAGAAGAGCCAGATAACCTGATCACTTGGGCAGTGGAATGGAAACCATCATCTGTTTCCAGCTGCTGCAGGGCTGTAGACCTGCAGGCACTCTTGGACTTTGTCTCCATGCACCCGTCGGGTCACTGTCTCGACACCAACCACAACACTGTTGCCTTATGAACTTTTAGGAGGAAAAGATGAGTCAGAATCCAACTTTGCCTTGATTTTACCGAGATCTGAATTTACTGCTTTGTGAATAGCTAGAGCAGATTAAATACAGAAATACAATCAGTTCCATCTATTTTAATTCAACCCAAATATAATAAAACAGGTATAAATGGAAATGGTTGCTTCACTTACAAAGATTCATTACACAGTCAGTGTTTCATCGTTTGATGATTTTTTTTGAACTCTTAATCAAATATTTAGCTCTGAAATATTCTATAGTAAATCGTTAATGTTTGTATTTAGCTGTCCTTTGTTACTGTTTTTTGAAAGCCTCCCACCTTAAGGTTAATTAATTTATTATCTAAAATTCTTTCTACTTTCAAAATAAAACATATATATAAAAAAATTCAACTCATGATACTATAGTTGGCAATCTAAATCTGTTCCCAAGATGGAGGAACTTTTTCTCCTTATAAATTCAGAAAGACAAGTAATTCAAAACCTTTTGTGACAAAAATCCCATCAGTTTGGAACTGATAGCACAGGTACAAACCTTCAGCCTGATTTGATTTGAAACTGCCTGATAGTAAATGTACAAAATTGGAGGCAAAATTGTTAACAGCTCACCGAGCATGGTTTGAGCTCTTGTCTAAGTAATGATGAAAAATAAAGATTTTTTTTCACCCTGTATTTTTGCATTTATCTGTAAAATATTGCTCTTGGAGTAACTGCAAAGTGAAGAAAATTATTCTGTAATGCCATGTATTTTCAAGATGAGCACAGGACTAGAATTCATAGCTGATTCACTCAATTACTGCTTTCTACAATGTTCTTACCAGGATATTGCTTTTTGGGCACTTAAGAAAACTGAGTAAAATTGGATTTTATGCAAGACGAACCATAAAGGAAAAAAACACACCACCAGCACATGGTTATTGGCCTTCAAAAACATAAATTGTCAGCTTAACACTTGATGTCTCATGAATGTTCTGATATTTACAAATTTTTTTTTAGTATCAGGAAAAGAAGATGTCTGAAAAAGTAGCACAATCAGCATGAAATCTATTAAACACTGTTGTAATTACCTTTTACGTGTTTCAAATACAGTTCTGGCTATAATTTTAGGAAAAAATTAATAATATTTGTTCCAAGCACTACAGAATCCCTCTTGATGTACCACTGGCTAAAAAAACTAGATTCTGGAACTACTGCTAGTAACATTAATTTCTGCTGGGGAGATTATGCATTCATTCAAATATTTCTTACTCTGTCTCTTTTTGCATATACCCAACTGGGAAGGGAAACGAAAATACAGCTATATCAGCACTGCATCTTCTTATGGGACAAGATCCTGAGCCTGCAAAAGCTGATGGAATTTTTTGCTGCTGTCTTTAGTGAACTAGGCACCTTTTTCATGCCTAAAAATTTTTCTTTTTTTATTAACTTATATACTTCAAAATATGTAAGAGTTGGCCACATATTTAGTATATTCAACTAACAGAAAAACAGATTAGGGTTGAGAGTTGGAGCAGCTTCTCTATTTAGTGGGAATATTTTACATAGCTTAAATCTCCCTTTGCAGTTTAAGGTTGTTACTAATCCTGCTCATCCCTATTGGTGTGTGACTCAGTATTTTCTCCCATGTGGTAAAGAAACCTACCTCTTCTGAAAAGGTCAGGTTTTCTAGATTCTAGTATGTTGTGATGATCTCCCCAGGACTTCATCCAGTTGTTTCTCATCTTCCTGGAGTGGGATGCTGTAAATCAGCTGCAGCATTATAGCCCCTGTGAGTAAGTTCCAGAGCTACAAGATTTGGTTCATGCATTTTTGTTAATTTGGCATGGACTGCTTTTCTGTTATCTTTCAAATGTGAATTGGATGAATATTGAGCTTTGTATGCTTAAATAATTACATTTTTTGGGAAACTTGGATATTAATTTCAGTCTATGCCTTAATAAGCATATGTATGCACATTGAAAATGTACATTTGAGATGTTGTGAATTTGGAATGGAAGTCCATGAGATGTGACAGGTAAATTGACAGTAAGAATGAAGTTTATTCTCCTTTCTCAATAGGGAAATCAGAACATCAGATGTTCAGTTATTTATTTTATTAGAAAACTAACAGTGCGGTTTTCTTGCCACAGTCCACTCAGGGGAAGTATTTTCATTGACTTATGAGATATAACTTTAATAATTTCCATCTGCTGCAAAAAAACTTCTGTAAGAGATACTTAATTACAATAAACTGTAACTATTTCCACAGATTTGCTTCTAGAGACAAAAGACAATGTGTGTAGTATATCCCAAAAGTTAGGAAGTGTACACATGGTCTACCCCCACAGCTATAAAACGTAACTATAATTTAAATTCCTGTAAAACAGGTAGACATTTTTTAATTTTGCCATGTGTTTATTTTTAATCTATGCTTAATAACGTGCTGTGTTTCACAGAGACTACTGACATCTTCACACTGCTTGATGAGGCATAGCTAAATCTTTCACCATCTATAAAAAATGCTTTTATCTTGCGGAACCAGAGATGTGCACAGAGACTGACAGACCTACTCTAGTGACTGTAAACTGATGTTTAGCTGCAGGGAAGTAGGGAACAAAGAGTGTTTTAGTGGCTTTATTGATCTACTGAAATGTGTGTGAAGAGAAAATGACACAAAGCTGTGTGTTGTCTGCTGTCTTCATGGGACAGGCGGTCTCTGGGAGGAGGTGTGGCACTGCACGTGGATGTGGATGTCTGTTCTTCATTAATTTATCTGATCTCTTTGGCCTTTTGTAGCCCTCAGCTTCTGTGTATGAATGGGAATTGAAGTGAAGGCAGCAGTTATTTTCTCCTTTTTCATCCTCTTGTCCCTTTCTTCTCTGCAATGACATGGGAATTCCAGGTTAAACTGTCCAGCATACACATGTAATACTTCTCGCAGTGTGTAAGGAAACCTGTCCTGGAGAGGCTCACCATGGCTTAGGGAAACACAACAGGACTTGAAGTAGACTGGAGGTCATGAAGAAAGAAAGAACAGAGGGTGACTTGCCTGATGTCTTCTTCTGTTTGTTCTATGAGGACATGATCACAAAGCACTCCTTGTTCCATAGCCAAGGGAGATACTGGTTCTCCTCTTTGTTATTTTGCAGAAGGGAGTTTTAAACTGCCTAAGTCTCTGTTGCACACTCTGTGTCAAAGCATGGAAATGCAGGAAAGACTGTGCAGGTGCAGAAAACCACATTAGTGCTGGCAGTCTGGAGTGCAGGGAAATCTCATCAATTGGAAATGAATTTTATTACAGGAAACATTGATTGAGTCTGGATTTATTCTGTTGGGTTTTTTTGTTTGTTTGTTTTTCATACAGAACACTAATTACTGGATAAATAAAAAGGAGTTAAAGTAAACACTGCTAAATATTTCCCCTTGCAAATTGATCACTTGGCTTATTGTCTATTGCCAGATATTATGTAGCTAAATAACATTTATTTTTCAGTCTTATTTAGTATTTCATGGATGGAAAAGTAAAGAATACAGCTTGTATCTCTATCTACTCATATAGATACTGTAAGTTTCCCTTTCGTTTTTCCAAAGATGAAAAAAAATTGTGACACTGACTTTTCAAAACATTTTTTCATGTCATCTTCTAAAGAAAGGCAGGTATTTTAACTCCATACAGCTACAGACTCTTCTAGTTCAAAGAGGGGAAAAGAATGGGCACAGTACTTCGCAGTTTTTGCTGACTACTCTTAGTACACTGTTTTTTCTTCATGCTGTGACAGTTAAAATTTATGTATGGTTGTACTGTCAATGAAGTGTTTATCCATCATATATGCCCTATAAAGGTCAGACTAGAAAAATGTCCCAGCTTTAGGAGGGGAGGCTTAAAAATATTTGTCTGAGCTTAAGTACTGGTGGAAAAAAAAAATCTAGATTTCCTGTACTCACAGTCAAAAATATTGTCAACTACAGTTTAACTATATATTCAAGTAATTTCAGTTACCCAGACCCCTTGTAGAGTAAATAAGTTATGTTAATGAAATGCATAAATTAATCACAGCCTATGATTTTACAATGCACTGAAGTGAATGAATGGACTTCAGTGTTAGTTAACCTTCACTGTGCTTCTCATTTTATTAATATAATTAACTTTACAGTGCACATTTAATTTATTTGTCTTATTTATCCTCATGGTCGGTGATGGTCAAGGTATGGGACTTCAGGTTCTCATGTTTTCATCTATACTGTGATGCTTTCATAACTATTAGACATATTTCTCTGCATCTCCAATATTTGAAAAAGGCTTCAATAAGTGCTATGACGTGTTTATTCTGCATACCCAATATTTATTTGATAGTTGTAAGATTCTGCATTACTTCCTGGCAGAAACTACAGTAGGTAGAAGGATAGGTACAATTGTTTTAATTCAGAAAAAGATGCTAGGCACTAAATATAGGTGGTTTTAAACTATAATACATCTCTGTGGGTGTTCTGTTCAGGTAGTGATTTCCCACCTCATTGAATCCCATGTTGTGTTACATCTTGCTGTTGGGTATGGCATGAAAATTACTTATCCACAGTCAACATGGGGAACAAATTCTGTTCTTTGCTGCATCCTAGTCTTCACTGATTTGCTTTGAAACAGTCTGTAAACTATACAGTTTACTCTGTTTTATCACCTAATCATCTTGACAGCTGCTACACTTTTGTTTTTTAGTAGTATGAATTTGGAAACTGCTGAAGGAAATGGTCTTAAAGCCAAGTACTTCTAGAACATTATAAAGCAAACACAGGAAGGAAATGCTCTTGAAATCCCACCCATGCAGCAGAGGAAGACTTGTGCAGCCACCACCACTGTATTATTCAAAACAAAATGCTGTTGTAGTGTTGGTACTGAATTGAATATTTTCCAAGGATACTGGATACAAGGATACTTTTCTCCTTAGAGAAAAGAAAGAATAGCACCAAACCCCATATTTTCTTTCTGGAACCCCTGAAGTCATTAGTGTGTGTAGCACACAGTTAGCAACACAAGTTCTGAAGCTCATATCAGACTGTAAAATTACTAAATTAGAAAAAAATTTCTCTAGGTAAGTTTTTTTAATGCATCTTTCTATATGTTTAATGACATCTTTAATTTTCAGAGTGCTCACAGTATTTTGGGCTAAATCTAATATAATCTCTCATTCTGTATTTGTGACTATTATGGAAGTTACAGTAAGAAAAGTGCACATCTCCAGGAGTTTTTCTCATGGTTTGATCTTTCTAAAGTTCTTAAAGGTACTTATGTGATTTAAAATAGTGTTGTCAGTAACTTCTTGATTTAGGAGATTAAAACTAATTTTTTTAGGAATCATCATTATTTTGTTGCTTAAGAACAAGCCAAGGATGATATCTGATTAGTTCTTTAACAAACATAATCCCTTATAGCATTCTTTCTATCTACTTATGCACAGAGCTGCTGATGACTGAATGAAAATAGGATTTAGTGGGATTTAATAATATTCTCAGTAGAAAAGCTTAACTGACTATGCAAGTTCTAGTGGGAATTTTCTTTCCCAAAGATATTTTATAAGCATTTAGATACTTTAGAGTGTACAAAACAGAGATCCAACTCTCAAGCACAGAAAGGAAGTCCCATCAAAGTATTATTGTATTTAAATGTAGACCTTTACAGAAGCTGCATACTAAACCCACGAAGAGAAAATATGGGCTTATTTCTTTTAAGGCTTTGAATTGTCTATTCTCTTTCTTGTTATAGACTACATTTGATACAGTCTTTAAATTTATGCTTGATATAGTCCCAGTAAAATAGAATGAAATCATCCACAGCTGGTCAATGATAAAGAGTGATGAAGTAACCATCAGCCAGTGGGCCCTGATGGGGGGGTACAGTCTGAGCTCCTCCACAGGGTGTGCATTTGTTACCAGCACTGATCCTGGGAATGCCTTCCCCTTTCCATGGGTGACAGATTTGATGCAGCTGCTGCTGCACCTTGGTGTGACAACACAGGTAGAAACTGAGCTGAAAAACTGGCTACTTATATGGGTTTTTCCTTCCACAAGGTGACTGTGAAGCTGGTGCACCATTTGCACCCCAAAAGGCCTCAAGGGTTGTGAACTAAACAACTGATATGGTCTAGCAACTTCAGTAATGAATTATTAACCTCAGAAAAGCTATTTAGTACCTCTGGAAATTATAGCTGAATGCTAGGATAGCATCTCACACAGTATTGTTGTGATACTGATGAATGGGTTCTGTAAAATTGAAATAATAGAAGAATTTTTAAAATATTAATGCAGTAAAAACTGTCTACCAAATGAGTTAGTGAAATAGCAAAAATTGTTTACTTAGTACAAGTTTGGAGATTCTTGAAGATGGTTTACTGAGCCAGAAAATTGTCTCATAAAGTGAATTTTTGTATAGGTGTTTTCTGTAAATTCATGGTTATCTGCTAAATTACATTCCATGTAATTTTATAAAATAGTTTGAAAGGTATTTATTTTGGCCTTTTCTGCTGAAGTTAGATGGATAGGCATTGATCATTTAATCAAGAAAATACTTCCTGAGGGAAGGGTAGCTATTTTAGAAAGAAGAGAAATCAGATACCTAGAAATAATCGGAAAGGTGTCTTCATATATTCTCTTAGAAATATTTCTGTCCATGGCATTCTAATATAGTGACTTGGAAGCCAAGTAAACAAAGAAAATATTCTCATAGGACTACTATTGCATTTTCAAGGATGAAAAACAAAGAAAAAAAACCCCAATGAAAACAAGTATTATCTAGGCACACACCCCAGTGACTAAACAGCCGGTCATAAATATGTAGGAGTAAAGGTCAGGTTATCTGGTGGCTAATACCTGTCAGGATTATCTGACTTGTATTTTTCCAGACTGTTTGGGTTTCTTTAAGCCATACCAAGAGAAGGTGAATCTTCTCATTATGCCAGAGATTTGTTTTTCTGTCAGATAAGCATCTGAGCAGGGCAGACCCACTTGGGAGAATCCCCAGCATGGGGGACAGGTGGAGTTGAGACAATCCCTCTAACGATTCTCTCCTCACCCAAAGAGGTTTACTCAGCCAAATCCATCAGTAGCTCACCACGATCTCACCTATGTAGCTATTTTAACATGCCTTTTTTTTTTTAATCAGTGCAGTTTTTAAACTAAATAAAGGGAAAGTCAGTTTGCTGCCTCCTGCTGTCTGTGGTTTTTGCTTTAACATTTATATTCTATGTGCCATGTTAACTTTCCTATAGTCAAGACAGAGGTCTGGAAGAGTCTGTATTTTGTTGAAATTCAATATTGTAATCCAATTTTCTAATTACATCCCAAAAGTACATGGATACTAAATCTTTCTTTTCTGTTCAACTTAATTTCTAATCCAAATCAATGAGTACTGCTTGTTTCTACCTCATGAGACACTTACGGCTGTTTTTATCAGTTAATGTGGCAATATCTATCTTGTTGTCTATATTCCCTCCCTCCAGTTTTTTTTCCCCTACTTAACTATAAGTTATTCCATTTATCAATCACACAGCATAACCCACAAACAGCTGTATCAGCTCAAACAGGCTGTGAATTGCAGCAGAAAGGTGGAAACAGACAGGAAGAGAAACATGGGAAGCTGTTTAACTGGATTTATTACTACCAAAAAGAAACGTAAAATTATACTCTTTGTAAAAACCTGATTGCAGTCTTGATTCCTGCCAGGTCTCTAACAGTCATTGAAAAAACCAGAAATCACTCCATGATTTTTCTGAGTAAGTTACTTATCCAGTAAACTCACAAAGTTTGATTTTTTTATGTTAAGGACAAATTGTTAAAAATTGATTAAATGTTGGTATCTTATATATATTGCCAAAAGACAGCCCAAAGTAACCATTGCTTAATATTCTCTGCTTTTGTAAAGCACAAAGTCAAGAAGGGTTACTCATAACAACTTTCATAAATATCTTTCTAGATCAGTAATTCTGTAAGTGCAGGAAAGTCCAAATCAATGGGACAACGTTTAAATGTTGACCTTTTTATGTTTCTTGAAGCATTGCTGTGTGTTTATTCAGTCTTTATAAGTCTGAATGGAAGAATGAACCCAAAATGCTGACAAATGGTTTAGATCTAAATATGTCAGAGATTCATACAGTCAGAGTTTGAGGCTGTACTGAATAATGTGTTACCTGATCTGACCTTTCCTATTTCACAGACCATTGTGTTACTCCAAAATTGACTCCAGTATTGGCTCTTTGGTGAGTCCAATAGCTTGGGACTGACTGAATCACAACTGAGGTGAAACTTCTGACTGTTCACACCGGTAACTCAACATTGCTGGGTACAGAAATCTCCTCAGTCAGTTCCTTTACAGCTCCTATTGATATCAAAATGTTTTTTCTTCAGAAATTGTTCCTTCGTGCCCCTTTTGAGATTAATGGACAGTATTGTTTATGTAAGAATGGAGACAGAGTATTTATTGAACTGATATCTAACTGTACCTAATTACTTGAAATGCTAAAGGCCCTTGTCTGTAACTTTGTGAAACACCTTGTAAAAGGGCTCTGAAATTTTACATGAGTGGACTCAGTAATGTCAGTGAAAGATAATTCAGCTGAAAATATCGATAAGAGGACAGACAAGACCATATGACAGCGGGGCCAATTTCTATTTCAGTATATGTAAAGGTATGCTTATTAAGTGGGTTATTTGGCAGGCCAGAGGAATCCCTATTTAGTAGCAGATGAGTAAGGTATTCCAAAAGAATACAAATTAGAAAAAAAGTTGTAAAGAACCCTGATTAGCTTTTCTAGGCCTGCTGTAGCTATCTGCTCATTTGTCAAAACTTCTGTAATAAATCTCTATCTTTCTCCCCTAATTCCTGAGAGACCAGGTGGCAAACGTGGGGAAAAATGCCCTGTTCATGAGTCTGTGCCACCAAGTGGACTAGCTAGACAGGGGCATAAAACTTTGGCAAACGACTTATTCTGTTGGACAGGAGCTGTTTACTCTGGGATTGTTTTCTCACAAAGCTTGTCACATTGTGCAGTTTGCTTGACTTTATGACAAAGGTTCCTTTGATTATTCAGGTGAACATTATGAGATGCATTATGATTTCTCGTGACCATCTGCTGAGAGCTTTCCAGTTTCCATAGGATGAATGTACTGCTGTGTGCACTGCATGGTGGTAGCTGCCTGGACCCTGGGGGCCATGGCTGTCCCACGATCTCTGGCAGGCTGCAGCCTCTGCAAGGCATCACAGATTTTGTTTCAGGTAGAAGTATCTCCATTCTGGGGAGTCTATCTAACAAGGAGGGAGTTTTCTTATGTTGCAGATTGGATTGTTTTCTGGATGTTATTGCTTCAGTCTGTGTGTGAGCTCTTGCCCAGAGACGCTACATTCTCTCCAGATATGCTTGTAATTATCACATAGAACTCATGTAGAGTCATGTATCTGCATTGACATCTGCATCTATGTCTAGATTATCTGTAAAATTGGTTCTGTGCTTTTTCTAAGTGCAATTTGGAAAGGAAAACACAAAACTGAAATTTATGTAGCTCTTTCATCCATCTGTATTTGATGCACTGTATATACTGATTTCTAAATTTTATCTTTAAGAGAAGTATCATCCTACACTGTGGCATAAAATATTTCTATTTCCATATGTTTTCCTACTCTTGCTTAATATGGCAAATAAGCAGTGTTCCATGCTCACTATAGGATTTTAAATTTTTTTTTGAGAATCAGCTGAATGACATAAGTATCCATTTTCATATGGTACATAAACATCCAACTCCATAACTACCTAGGCATGCACTGCATATTATTATTCAGTAAATAATAATAAAATCAACTGAGCTGGTATTTATTTAGTATATTCTATTGAAAAACTATAACTGAGTGCTATTAAGCTGGAGCATGCATTGCAAAACACTCAGTTGGGATAATTTTATTTTTTAAAATATATTATTTTTTACAATGTTATTGTCTTTCTGATTAGGAGTTCTGCTGTATATGGTGTAATATTTCTGCTCTGTATCATGATATTGCATTACTATTAGAACAACAGCATATTAACATTTGCCATAAGAGTGCAGTTTAGTCTTTCAGAGTGTAATTCATTCCTGGGCATAGGGCCAGGATGAGGCCTGTGAATCTTCCAAGTCCTACTTCAGCTCTCAAATCAGTGTCAAAGCATATAAAAATTGTCATGTTTTCCTCCCTCATTTGGCCTGGTGAACACAACTGTTGTTGCATATACTTTGATGAGATTGTGCTCTGAAGTGAAGAGAGCTAGTCCAGAGATGTAAGAACCTAAAATATGTTTAGGCAGATACCCACTGTTCTCCCTGAACGCAGCTGATCTATGCTGCAGGTCTTGGCAGAGCTCTGCTAAGGGCTGTGTGGAGGTTATGCCCAATCCCTTACACTGCCCTGCCTTGGGAGCAGCTTGGCTTGGATAAAATGCTCTGCACTGTGGCTCATCCTCCTCAGGACCAAAGGAAGCTAGTGAAGTGCAGCACTATTGGAGTTACTCTAAGTCAGTCTGTAGACCTTTGCAGGTATGCAAAATAAGAGCAGCATAAAAGTAGTTCCATACAGCACCCTTTGGATTCCTTCTTCACGAAGGGAACAAAGAAACTCCTTATAAAGTGACATTTTTTTCCACAGAAACCATTAGAGGCCGTTATCCATAACGGGCATTCCACACTTGTGGATTAATCAGCCATCTCTGCAGTATGTGCCCCCTAGTCTGAAACTCTTGAGGTAGCACCTTGCCAATGGACACAGGCCTCCTTAGACCGAAAAGAAAATAGGAAAAGCCATTAAAAAGCAGTATAAGAGTGTGGGAACTGAACTTTTGGAACAGATACTTCTTTCTGCAGGAGAGTTAATGAGTGATACACTGACTTGAGAATTGAAAATCAAACGTCAACAGCTGGTGAGCCAAAGAAACTGTTAGGCTTCAGCTGAGCAGTTCTCTGTCCAAGATGCTCAGCCTCAACAAAGAGATTTGTAAAAATGTCCTTTCTTTCCTGACAGACTGGGAAATGGTCTAAATTAGTGTCTGTAAATTACCTTGCAGTCCTGAGGAGGTGGCTGCTACAGAAATGTCAGGTGGCGTGTGCTCTTCCTCTGGAATGAGCTACTGTTAGAGCTGCAGTAATGAGTTAAAGTGGTTCTCCTGCATACTTTGCCTCCAAAAGGCACTTGTGCCTCCAAGTGCTGCACTGACAGAGATGGTCCTGAGTAACCATTAATCTGTGATGTCCTTCAAGGTGACAGCAAGCCCAATTTTCCCAGATAAGGGAGGCCTAAATAAATGGCCTGTCTGCATGGTGTGACACAGACTTGGAGCTTCACTGAAAAGGCATAAGCACCTTTGACAGCATGCACACTCAATTACTGTGAGGCCTGATTTCCTGGTGATGGAAGTGTTGCTGACCACCTTGAGGGTGTGATCCAGAAGGGAGAAATGGATGTCTAAACCTGCTGTGGACAAAGATGAATTTAATTTAATGTCTCACCATGGCAGATATGAAACAAAATATTTCCTTTAAAATAAATAAATAACAGGGACGAAAGTTTATCTTGGATCTGTGTTAAATTATTTCTGTAGAGCAATCCATGATATACAATCAGTATTGCTTGTAGGCAGTTTTATGGGCACGCTAGAACTAAATTTTACATAACTGGAAAAATAAATTTACACCTTCTCCAGACGAAGCTTACTGTGCTATAAATTTCCTGTGCAGTTTGAGTTCTGTCTGAACAGTCCTTACTAAACACATTGCAAGATGAAAAGGGTTGGGGCAGGTTTAGGTGAAGATCAATAAGGTTAGAACCAAGAAAAGAAGAGAAAATGCAAACCAAAATAAACTGGAGTAGTTTGTGCAAGAGGCTGATACTGTGTGAAGGAAAATGAGTATTTCTGACCCAGTGGATTCTTCCTATTCAGGTTCACCACAAGAACTTGTAAATAAGAACTCAAGCTTTCATGTAAAGAGCACAGTAAAACAGATTGTGTTTTGAGATGCCAAATCTGACCTGTTAGCTGTCATTTTCATTTGTCTTCGTATACTTTTCTGTGCTGCTATGGTATATCCCTGCACAATTTTTTTAGGCAAAATGGTACAGTGGACTCAAAGCTGGGTCAGAATGCAGCTGATCTAAATATTATATGCATTTATAGTGAGCTGTGTTTAAACTCTGCCATTTTTGAAACAAAATCCTGAGGAAGCTTTGTTTCACTTGGACTGCTGAAATGTTTCTGCGATGTAATTATTTTAACTGAATGTTCTGAAGCAGTAGATACAGGAAAATTCCACAGTTCTTCTGCTGATGCTCAGCTGACAAGGGGCATGTGAGTCTAACAGAAATTTCTGATTCTAAAGAAAATATGAGTTTTTTCCCCTATCTGGATTTCAGAGACAAATATACTTGGTCTTTAAGAGGCTGAATACTTTCATGAAAAGCTGGTGCAACTCCTCTTGATATAAAATCAATAAACATGATTTGTATTTTAAGAGTGAGGATTTCCTCCAGTGGTAGTTTTGGAGAAAACGGAGTTTTCATACCTGGGGCCAATCTCTACATTTATGAATAATCCCTGCTGACTTGAATAAGAGCTGCAGAAAGGATGTGTCCCTTGTGTTCATCACCCTTGTGGCCTGTCCGACACAATATGTGCTACCCGTGTGAGGGGCTTCTGAAGAAAAAGAGAGATGTGGGAGCATAGAAGTTATCTGAAAATGCTTACTAAATGCACTGAATGACCGCAACTGAAAGTCTGAAGGAGTTCACAGATTATAAGATTGGTTATTAATCATAATACCAAAATAATCAGGTGGATATTCTATTTGCAGTTTGGGGGAAACTCCTGCACATGTGTTTTATGAATCTGTGTTCACAACTATTGCATCAGTGTAGTACATCTGTTTTCTAGAGCCCAGCAAAAGTCATACTATACAAAATAGTCATCTTTGCATAACCTAAATGATCTCTTTTCTGTGGGAGAAATAACCTTATTATTCTATAAGTCTAGTATTAGTTTATTTGCTTGCATATTGATGTGCATGTATATGGTCACATGTGTAAGAATTATTGAGGAAACCTCAGCTTAGAAGATGGGCTTTTGCTTTTATTTTGGCAATAATATGGTCTCTATTCTTGGTGGGGAAGTGAGTTTCAGGACTTGGCTTTATGATCTGTGGAAGTTAGTTTGCGTGCTTGAGTCCGTTTGAGTGTGAGCTTCTGGTGGGATGCAGTTGCTACAGGATGGCGTGGAGGAGGAGTAGGTCTCCTTGGAATTAGTGCATTGGGGAGCTTGTCAGCACAGTGGGGCTGTGATGCAGCTCTGTCCTAAAGCTCTGCAGCTGCAGCCCTCGTTTGTCTTTTGTGGAAAAGATGCCCAAGTGCTCAGCAAATGTCAAGGATGTAAGATTTACAGCAGGGAATGCTTGGATGGTTTGTAGGAAGAGATGCTCATCCAAATGATTTCCAAAAAAATATTTTGACTAGCATAAACATCAGTATGTATCAAGACTGTTTCCTGGCAATTCTTGAACTGAGAAAGGATACAATTTACTGTATGAGTAATTTGCTGTGGTTTGTTCACTTCTACTCTAGCATTTTCTAAGCAATTGTTTATTATGACAAATTACTAGGTAACAGGTTTATTCAGGCTGTGGTTTGAAACAAACAGCTTTTGCTGCAGATCCAGCCTGCTGAGCTGAGTGACAGCTAGTGCCCCTGAGCTTGTCTGAAAAGGAATATTCTTATATAAACAATCTGTGATTAAAACCTTGCATCAACCTGTCTCACTCAACTAGGTTCTTTTAATTTTTCAAATTTAATGCCATCTTTTGTTAGCAGTGACTACAGTGCTGAGGAGGCTCCACAGAGTCACCCTGCCAGTGGTCTGCTTGGCACACTGTGACAGACAGGGCAGGCTGAACAGCCTGTGTGTGTAATAATAGACTTGAGAGTTACTCATGGGCAAGAATTGCCAGACGGGACTATAAAAGATTATTACTGTTCAGGAAGCTTTCTCTGGGGAGGTTTGTTCTGCCTGTTTTGTCCAGGGGAACAGTAAGTCCATTGCAGGGAGAATGCTGTGGGCTTTGTGGTGTGTATCATCCACGTTCCCTAGGCTCCCTCAGGACAGGTGTGCCTGGTGGCTTGGCAGACTTGTACTCCTATGCTAGATTTGTGACTGTTTGCATCTCCCTCTGCTGCCAGCAAAGCTTGGGGAAATTTAAGAATTCTGGTCTGGGTGCAAGAGTGACACAGTCCTTTTACATGTTTATCCCTTGAAGCAGGAGGTCACTAAGATATTCAAACAGGCTCTAAAATTAATTTCCTCATGTTTAAGGATAGGGGTTTTTTTCCCCCTAGAGTACTGATACCTCCTCATAACAAACAGCCTATGCTTCAACTATAAGAATAAAACTTCTGGGTTGCTGCTACATTAGGAAGATGTTCTGCTTGTGCTGCTCAATTATGAAGGCAAAGATTGTAACACAAATTTGCTTATAGTGAGGCATGGTGTTTTCAGCCTTTTGGAAATATGACTATGGACTTTCCAATTTGGAAAAGATAGGTGATCAACACTGAGTCACAGAAAAATGAATGCTCCTTAGCAGGAAGTTTTGTTACTTGATAATGCCTCGCTGTGTTTTGTTGTACGGGTGGTATGCAAGTTGTTATATCATGTTTAAAGTTACCGGAATCCAGCTCGTTGTTACTAATTTAGAAGGGCAAGATTTATCCAGGTATGACAAACCACCTTTTGAAGGAGCCTTTCCCACCCCTCTTTCCCATCCATCTCTAGCACCCTGTAGTAGTGTCCATTTCTTCCTTTCCTTTGACTAATAGGAGTGTGTTACCCTTTAAAAGGCTCACTAAATGGCACTGAAATCAGGTGAGATTAATCTTCCTGTAAGAACTGTTATCAACCTGTACTAGCGTGTGCATGCTAATTATACAGAATGACATTCTTATAAAGAAATATGGTAGTAATAATTTTTTTCAGATGAAGTTATCCTCGCATCATGAGTATTAGTCTAGTTTATGATGATACAGTAGAAAGAAGTTTAATTTCTCAATCTAATTACTAATGTTTTTAAGAATGCTGTCTCAGTGAAAAAGTTCTGTTTTGCTGAAGTTACTCTGTAGAGAGAAAAGGTTAGGGTTTGCTTTATGGCTTTTGATAAAAATCTGAACATACTTCATTTTCATAAAAGATCCCTGTATGACATAAAATATCTTTTTTAATGAGTAGTCATATACACTTTCACACATCACATAGAAGATTTCATTGTCAATACAGGAAAGTTGGTTACAGGAGGGAAGTGATTTAATTTGTCTGTTTAGCTGAACTGAGTCTTGAAATTCTGTGTAACTGATTGTAAGGGATAACAACTATCATTTCAGCTAGGCAGGAGGGGGGAGATGGAAGCAGGAAAGTAACTTTTCTCTGGTCATGTTGTAATGTAATTTGCTGGTTTTTTTCCCCTTTAACAGTTCTTGAAACCTAATTAGCTTCCTTTTTTTTTGCAGCCAGTATGAAAAATAAGGCAGTTTGTTCAGCTTCATATGGGGGTCATATTATAAAGCAGATTTGTAAACATAAACAGACATGTATATTTATAATAATGAAAACATTAATGAGGCTTAAGGTGGTCTCAGCTGACACGCTGGTAGAACCAGCAAATAAAATGTCTTCAAAATAGATCTGGCTTTTCAATTTCAAAGGATATAAAGAGGAGAATCCCAGATTTTGTGAGCTTCACAAAGCTTCAGCTTTCACTGAATTTTTTGTCTTTTTGCATTTTGTGAGAGCCCGCTAATAAAAAATCTTATTACTAGTGCTTAATAATGTTACTTTCTTTCCATTTATGCCAAAAGATATGAATAGCACCTCATTCCTTTTTTCTCAACGTAATGTGCACTCTCCCCATCCCCGTTTCTAATGAGATAGTATTGCAAGCCACACAGCTTTCATAAATATTTGTTTTTAAAGGCATCAGTTTTGACCATAAGTAACAATTCTACTGCTAGCAGAACCCAAACCTCTTTGCAAGAGGTTGGCCTCAGTGTTGTTCCATTTCCAAGCAAGGGCTACCCAGTGCCACAGTGATCATCCAGGCTTTGTACCTTTTCCTTTGTATTTTCTCTTCGATTATGGTCATCCCAGAGAAGAGTTTTGTCAAAAGATAAATGTTCTTCTATTTTGAGTAAGAAGATAGGCAGATTAAGGAAAGCAACTTGACTTCTAACACTGCTCTTCACTGCCCCAGAACAGCACTCACACGCTGTGGACTCACACGCTTGCTGCAGACATGGGCACCAGCCCGCTTTCTGCTCCTCTCTTGGAAAGCCCAGATCAGGGAGTGAGCATAAACAAGGGCAATAAAATGGTGGAAGGGAAGAAAGTGGGAGAAAGAGACTGAGGGAGAGAGAAGCCAGCAGTATGAGCTAAAAATTGGGCAGGGCAAACAGTTGTAAAGCTGAGACAGGTATGAGGCTTCGGTAAGTGCCAGTGGTGAAGAAGAGATCTACCAAGCAAAGCTGAGAACGGGAATCATGCATCTGAGAAGCTACTGGTCTTTCTCAGAAATAACAACCTTTTAGCAGATTTTTACCACTTTCAATTGACCCATAACCAGAACTGCATTATTTCAATATATTTTATAAAAAATAGTACTTAGTTTACTTTCACATAAGTGAAGAGATACAATTGCACAATGGTGGTTACAATGGTAGAAATACATACTGTCGATAAAATGTTCGCAAGAGATTTAAAAACATACTGTACAGCACCACATCTGAAATTGGGTGATGGCAAAATGAATCATACTCCATGTCTAAGTAAATTAAGTTCCTAAATCTTTCTGAATAAATAAAAAAATACAATGTGCAATATGTGTCTGACACTACCAAAATGCTTCCTGAAGTTAAGCAATAGATTAAAACAAAAAAATGAGGTAAAAAAAGACATTCATGCATTTAAGCCAACATTAGTCTCTGACTCTAAAATAAGGCAGATCATAATCTTTTAAAAACTGTCTTTAGCCACTTAAATTCTCTTTAGTGCTTTTCAAGACAAGGTCTTGACAGACCTTGTAGAATCATGAGTTAAGATGCTTTTATTTCCGACAGGTCATTTTAGACAGGCTCAGCCATATTTGAAATACATTACATAGTAGAAAATGTTGCTTTTCCTTAATGAAGAAAGAAATGTAAATTAAAAGGAACTGAAAGAGATGGATGCTTTTAGAGTTAATCACAAATGAGACTGCTTTGACGGAGGGAGGTAAGGGAAAGAAAATTATGTGTCATCTTCAGTTTTAATGACGTGGAAGAGGGTGACGTTAAACAGGACTTGATGTCCATTATTCCAGGCATAGAGAGCTCTATCTCTTGCATTGTAGTCAAGCATGGATATATGGAAATACTGATTATGGAAAGGAATGTCTGTATACTCGTAAGTGGAAGTTTTTGTGGAATAAGAATAGTAGACCTTGGCTCCTGTTAAGTGAGAGTTAGTAACATACAAGGTGCCACAGATCATGAAGGATTCTCCAGCGCTTCTCTTTGGGTAGCCTGTGCTCCAGCTTTTCAGCACCTCCAGAGTATCCTGGTTTAGCTGGCTGATGACAATGTTGCCTGCATTCTGGTTGGTGGCATACACAGCCCACAGCCCAATTTCATCTGCCATCAGATCAATATCAGAGAAGCCCCCCCAGGTGTAAGGGTAGACATTATGAAAGCCAGCGTACTCCAGGCTGCGCTGCGCGAGCACCCGCCCCGTGTCAAAGCTGTATTTGATGATGATGTTGCTCTGGTACTTGTTGAAATAGAGGGAGCCATTGTAGACAACATGGTTGGTGCCTGCCCATTTGAATGGAAGGTTGTATGTCCTTGATTCAGCTCCACTGACAAAGTCTGCAATTGATTTATATTCACGGACAATTTTATTGTTAGTGTAACTATCCATGTACCAGACCTGGAAAGAAAACAAAGATTGGGAGTAAACATCTGGAATACAGTTTGTGGTACATGAGCGTGATATGGCATGATGGATAAATTGCAGGAAAAGAGGGAAAACGGGTTTTAGATATGCAGCAGGCTATCAAAGTACAATATTGCCGATATTGCTGTTACAAAAGCACGAGGAACTCTTGAATTTCTGAATCAAAACTTACCTATACAGGTGAACTTTAAATATAACTGTTACTAACCACAGTGTCTGCATTTTCAGAGAAATTTAATTTTGGATTATTCAGTGTTTGGATCTCCGCTATATGGAGCTTGCTTAAAGATATTCCCAGAGACAAATAATCTAAGAGAGAGACGGAAAATGGTATGCGAGCTAAACTTGAATTTATACTTAGGGATAAACGTGGTTGAATTTTTTTCAGCTGAATCTCTAATCAATGAAAAATAGTCTATTCTTAGTAAAGAAAACAAAAACAATAGCAATGAAACCAGTAAAGTTTAGAAACCATTTTTTCTCCTTAAAACAGAATCAATAATTCTTTTTAATGTGCTATGTGCAACTTCCATTCCCCCATTTTTTCCTCCATGCATTTTACCTTTTCTCCTTTTAGTTTGTCAGAGGACAAATAAAATCCCGGCAAAAAAAAAAGAAGAATGATTTCTGGAGGGTTTTTTATGCCAATTTCAAAACTGACATGAACAAAATATTTGTATAAACACCAGTTCAGCTTCTGGCTGCCCATTACTTGGTGCAAGGAGGGTTTTACATGGTTTGTGTGCACAAGTAATTTGTGTGTTACTTGAAGGTGGTGGCTGTCAGGGGAGGGGGTGGCAGGGTGTGCTGGGAGGGGACTGAACAGGGAGCAGGTGCTGATGGAGACAAGGGCTCATGGGCATGGTTCTGGAGCAGCCACTGGCACTCTGAGGTATCAGAAGAAACTTTTTCAGGATAAGATGGGGCTGAGTAGAGTTTGCTGCTCTCCTAAAGTTAATTGAGATTTCTGGGGTCAGTAGTAAACCTGCACAGACACAGCAGGCAGGGGAGAGCTGCACACAAATCTTTAGTTATTGCTATTTGTATGTAGCCTTTGGTGTTTTTTTTTTTTCTGTAGTCAAAAAGCTAACATTGTGGGTTTCATACAAATGAAACTGTGTTTTGACTTCCAAACCCCTTTGGACAGAGCACCTCCTTAAAACTGTGTCCTATTTTAGATCCAAACAATAACGTAACTTGGATATGATGCAGAAAATGGCCTGAATACAGATTATATGGGGCCTAATCCTGTAAATTTTAACTGTGCTGAATTACAAGTCATGCTCTTGAGTAAAAGTGTGGATGTTTGTTTTATAGTACTTGAGTTCTTAAAGACCCAAGCTCCATTAAACATGTTAAGAAATAAAAAGGAAGTGTAGTCAATTCAGAGAGATGTTTGTCATCCCTGAAAAAGCTGAAGGCATAAAGGTGCTTAGCTAACTTTTGTCTTTGGATATTTTTGCACAAACACTCTTGCTTTTTCTCTGACGATGTTAAGTGTAAAAATGACTGAAATAGAAGAAACATGCTTAGGAGTGTAACTTGCTAGGGGGAAAATACATTTTTAAGGATTAAAATAAAGCAAGTAAAAAAAAAGGGGGCACAAAGATAGTCAGTGCCTTTACATACTCGGTTATTTTTCTCCGATGCCAATGGATCCGTCATCCAGGCTCCAAATCGGGTTCCGGATATCTTCACTGTAATGGGGCCTGTAATTTTCATCAATTTGCCGCATGCTGAAATTAAAAAAACAAATGCATTAATGCAAATAATTGCACAACTCTCCTTGACATCTGTCAGAGCACAGGACCAATTGCTCTAAACTAAATTGTGGCTCCAGGGGATTCAGACTTATGTTGAAGATGAATTGTCATCTTCACTGAAGGAACTTTTCCATATCTTCTGAGCTGAAGTGAAGAACACTTAATGATAAATGAAATGAAGGCATAATCCTCTGTCACTTTTGCCTTCAGGAAGTTCAGTGCACAGCTAGGACTGATGGATGTTTCAGTTTTCCATTGACCAGGGTAACAGGGTGGTTAAGGGCACACAGGAAAAAATGAGCTTGTACACAAAGCAAGCTCTACACAAAGCTTGTGCCTGATTGCCCTGTGGTTGCACACATGTAGCTGTTCCAGGACTGGGGGCTGTGTGAAGAAAGTATGAGAATTACTCAGCAAGCTTGGCTGCATCACTTGGCTTCTATTTCATTAGACTGCCTCATATTAGACTGTCTGTGAGGAAATAATGAAAGTCGATATGATCTTGGATGCTGACCTTCCTAACAATCCAAAAATCTATATTTTAGGGGACATTAATAACATTCCTATTAGCAACAAGCTCCTGGTGGAATTCATTGTATTTACCAAGGATTAATATCACATAGTGGTGTGCAGGTGATTAGGTGAAATAGTATGGTTTTACAAAAAAGATGTTCCATAAGAATGTGAAAATAAGTGAAATCTTTCACTAATTTTTTAAATCTAAATGTAAGTACTTCTCTGTGCTACATGGTTGTGCTGTACTGTATAACCCTACCTACCTAGGAAATGTGGAAAACAAACTATCTGGTGTTGCGAATGAATTTATTCAGTTCAAAAGAGGGTCACATTAAACCTAAATTTTCTACTCTCTGTAACTGGCAAGGAGTGTAATGTGCCAGTCTGTTTCCCTCACTCAGAATGGGGTTAATGCTGTGGTGGCAACTCAGAGGCTGCTCGTGGAGTTTTTGTTCAGAGCCAGGGAAGTGGGGTGTATTGGCAATGAACATAACTGAATACATGCTGAGACCTCAATGAGCGGGGTAGGCTGTGTCTATTTTCCAGGTCAATTAAAAGCTACTATTATTTACAGATCTCAATCTATGGACATTGTAATATTTTGAAGATATTTTTGGAATTACCTATTTTAAAGAATCTTACAGTTTTTTTACAGTTGATTATCACTGTACAGATTTTTTTTTTATTCTGGATTTCTCTGTAGATAGGCTGCTATTATTGTGCACTGAGTGCTCTTATTCTACAGCTATGAACTGCTATTAGCTTGAAGGGTAGAGGATTATATCCCACGAAGGTGAAGGCTTTTGTTTTTAGATGGTATGTTAGTAAATAGTCTCAGAAAAGGGCATGAGATAAACTCAAACCTTCAGAAAGGTTAACTTTGGAATTTGGAATATTTAATTTGGAATAAAATTATCAGAAAACTAGTAATAAGTAGAAAGAAATTGGAAAAAAATAATTACTGCTGAATTTTTAGTTTTTAAAATAATTAAAATAAAGTGAATGTATGAGTTATAAGGGATACTAATTCCTGCCTTTAAAACACAGTACTTAAATTAGTAGGAAAACATAGTCAAAGAATTTGGAATCTGAAACAACGTTTCTTCTATCAAAAAAAGAAATCCAGAAAGTTAAATGTGGAATCATATATGAGTTGTGAAATTTTGCTTCTGAATGGAGACAACTTGTGGAAGGGGCCCATGGCAGAGATGTGAGGGTGCTCTCAGAGCCTAGGTTTGTGTCTGGGCTGGGTAATGCCGTGTTGGGGTAGGCAGGGCAGCGTGACAGTGTGCCTTGAATTTGCAAACTGTGGCTGGGTGAGCAGTGCCAGGGCCAGGCAGAGCAAGTGCTCAGTGAGGGCAGGCAGAGCATGGGGGGCAGTGGGTCGGGTCCCTCAGTGAGGGCAGGTGTGTGAGAGCTCACAGGTTTGCTCCCCAGCGTGGGTGTGTTTGTGGATTGTGGGGAGCAGCACAGGCACACACTGAGCTCGAGGCCCCACATCTCCAGCAAAGGTGTAAAAGCAGGTGATGTGTTTGTAGAACGTGCTAGCTGCTGGGGGGGGGGGCTGTGCAGACAGCTCCGTGGGTGTTTGTGCACGTGGTGATCCATATGTGAGTGAAGTCTTTGAGTCTAGCCAGAGAAGGGTGTTCAGAAATTTGTATGTTTAAGTGTCTAGTACTGTGGTTCCTCTGCTGCATTACTCCTATTTATCCTGGATGTACAGTTCACTGATTGCCAGTTGAAATGAACCAAGCTGTCTTCCCCTGTGACAGTAGTCAGATACTTTCAGAGAATAGTCTTTCAAAATGTATTGAGATGCTGTTCAGTGTGGAAAAAAAAAAGACATTGTACTTCAGCCACTAAATGATCATCAGTTTGAATCAGGGTGTATTTATGTGATCAATTTTTTATTCTCAGATAACATGTAGTGATCAAGAAAGGAAGACTGTTAGGACAGCTGCTTATAGCTGAGGGGTGGCTGCTGACTGAAAAAGTGACAGTTTTCAGCACAACAAAACAGAGCATATTGTAAGAGGCATGAGGATTTTTTTTCCTCCTGCCCTCTACAGTATGACCTATCCTTCCTTTTCCTTGTTCAGTTAACAGAAACCCATGGATCTGCCTATTTGTGTTATAATTTGATGGAACTGGTACTTAAGACTAAGGAGTAACACTACAAGTATATTTTCCGTATATGGTAAGTGATTCCTATTGTAGTGAAAATTCATATCCCATTAGCAGGTTTCTTCTGTAAACCTCAGCAGTAGTTGAGGTCTGCTGACCTACTTGTTCACAGCATGTACAGTAAAAAGGAAGCAGCAGAGCTGTCAGTGCTCACCTCTGTCTTGTCACCCCAGTCTCCTTACAGTTGAAAGATCCTTCAGCACAGGAGCTTAATATATAAAGTCTCTGCCAAAATTCTAGTAATTTAAGTTGCAGACAGCCTTTAATAAAATTATTAACATGATTTTTAAAAACAGGAAAATATTATTTACAGTTGTTTACCCTCACCCTTACTCCAGCTGCAGATTGTTTCAAAATCTCACTCTTCTGTTAATTTGCAAAATGTTCAGGGCCAAGTACATGCATGTCACCTTTTTTGAGTAGTGAGAACTCAAACCAAGCAGTAAGTCCTTTCAGTTCAGAAAGTACTGCTTGAAAGAACAGGACAAGGCCCCAAAGCAAGTCTTGGTTGAATGGTCAACCTTGATAAATCAGCTCACGCTGTTTTAAACTGTTTAAGGCTGCAAAGGTAAATTCTGTAGAAGTAAATTGTCCCAAGTATTCCACAAATCAACATACTTGCTTAAATACTGGTCTTGTGAATACAGTGAACCTATTGCTGACAGATGATGCAGAGAAACGTGACACATTTCTCCCAAAAAAGTGACTGAAGCCAAATTTTCCTCCTCTTCTCAATGAAATTCCTCTGCCCTTCAGTTCATGTTTTACTCTGTCAAACTGTCAGACAGTCCCCTAATGCAGTGTTGCTTCCAGTATTGGATCAGAAGTTAAGAGAATCGAGTGAACGCAATTATGAAAACCGTAAATCTAATTTCTCATTCTTCAAGAGAAAGGTGGTGTTGTTTTCTTCAGTTCTGTCTTTTGGAGCCCTGCCTTCAAATGTGTCCACCCATTTGTTACAGCAGACCTATAAAAATCGGCAGAATTGGAACAATTTATGTTTTGTTCATTATAAAGTAGCAAGTGTGCTGTCTGTGCTGAAGTGTTATTGACTTACTAACATAGTGAAGTAATTTATTCCAGGTGAGTATCACAGCATTTTGATGATACATTACTACAGTATGCAGTTTATGAATCTGTTTAACATTGAAATAATTGGTTATAGTGACTTTATAAGGATAATTCTCTTCCAGCTTGCCCAAGCCTGATCTTGCATTTGATACAGGAATTAAATTAATGACAACTCTCTCAAGAGTAAAGCTCAATATAATGTCTAACAGTTCACTGACAAAACAAGGCGAGTTTCCTCTGTGGTTTTAAGCACTTCCAACTTTGTGTTCAATCTAAGAAATTTCCCTTACTCCTCCACTGAAGTTAGTAACAGCTTCTTCTTCTCTACTTAAGTGTAAAACATGTTGATCTAAACCCAGTCTGTATTCTCAGCTGCAGAATGAACCTGTTAATTGTTTGTGTGGCTATACTAAAATTGATCCTGCATGCTGAGGTTTTTTTTGCTAGGGAATGGTAATACTAATATACTGAAGGGAAGATAATTTCTTTAACATTTTTCTGGCATGGCAAGTCTTGGAGTCTGAAATGAATGAAAATTCCAATTAGTTTTCAGTTGTGGCATTTCTTTAGCTCATTTTGTATGTAGAGAACTGGAACATAGACAAATGTAACGTGAAATGGGAATCACTTCTGGACTATGAATTTTCCATAGCTATGAGGTGGTGGAGAGTTAAAACTAGCCTATGTATTTTTTTTCCCCCCCAACGTGGCTAAAGCCTCCTTGCCAACCCTTTTCTTCTGTTTTGGTTTATAGCAATATAGCAATTTAATTCCCTGACAGGAGAAGGACCAGATGCTAGTAAGAAGGTAGGTCAAATGTATCTTCATACTAGCAAATGTTAAGAAGTTCAGGTACACTAAGAAAAACGATAGCCTTACCTTTTTTTTTCCCCTCATTTCATAAACACATTATGACAAGAATAGGAGGGTTCCAAGCACACTGTGCAACCTGCACTCCCTTCTAAATGTACATGTCTTACAGGACTGCCAGCAAAGGACCCATATGCACATAAGTCTATGTGAATTTGGGATGTGTGCAATCACATGCACTTTATTCCTACGTGTTTAGTTGCATGCACCCTTTTAAAGCTTTGTGAACAAATTTCTCATCAGCTTCTTCCTGGATTTTCTCTTATTTCACAAAGAAGCAAATTCCAGTCATCACAACTGTTGTGGTAATCACTAAACCTCACTGAAAGTAAGACAACTGCTTACTATATGTCAATGATGTTGACAGTGTTGCCAGTGCAGATGGAAGATCCCTTATAAGTGGCCAGGACAACATAAATAATGCATTATATGGCTGAAAAACACCTGCTAGGGAGAAGAATGGAAAATAGCTATTGCACATGCTGATTAGATAATTATATTGTGAAATGCAACAAAATCTGTGAAAATTCCAACCAGATCCTGTGGCAGCCTGCTGCTGCCATAGGCTTCTGGCCGTCAGATTGGCTGGGACACTCACAGCTGGACCATCTCCAGTGTGGTGAATGTGGCTGGGAAGAAGGTGTAGGCTCGAAAGCTGTTTTCCCCTTATGCTTCCTGATCTGAACTTTCAGGAGTTACAGCAGGCCTAACTGAAGCTGTTTTTACTTTAAAAAGTGCACAGGGATAGGTGAAAAAACCAGCCACTTAGCTTGTGACCATAAGAGTCATTTAGGCATCTAAGACTAGGGAGTAATGCCAATAAAGATGAATGAATCTGTGTTAGAGCTTGAAAAAGTCCACTCCTTTTTGATGATGGATACGCTTAATAATTTATTTTATACAAAAATTTTCTCTCTACTGTTAATATACGTAATTTTAATAGGAGTTTTTTCCATTAGGTACATCAAGAGAAATACAATATGTTGCAGGAATTCAGGATAGATAGGATGAGAACATACCTAGTAATTCTGGTATATATCTCACACTGTAGTCACTTCACTAATCAATATTACAAGATGGCGTAAAAGCAAAGAAAAATAAGATATTCATTAAAGATAAACTGATGATTTTTGGTGTTTAATAACTTACTCTAACCCTCACTATCAGAAAATACTGTCTATTCATAGGAATTGCTTTGCTTGCTGTGGTATTGCAACACATATTTTCTCCTGACTGTCTCCTGTCAATGCAGTAATGTGCTATTATGTGTGTGTACTGAGGGGAAAATAGGATCATAAGAAATTTGTGTTTGAAGAGGTCTTTCATGTATTTTAGTGCATCATCACTGTGCTATTTCCAGTGTAAAATAAAGAAACTGAAAATAAATAATTTAAGAGGCTAACTTAACCTAGTTTTTCTCATTCTGTTGCATCACAAAAATAAGGAGGCTCTGCTTATCTGTCAACAAGATATTTAAGGTAATGTGTAGTACTTAAAAGTAAACATCCCACACTTGATAACTGAGACACCAATCACAGGACTGAACCTTGGAATTTCTAGTTTATTGATGTTCAGTGTTAACATACAGTGTTTGTTTTTCATAGCGGGGCTCGATTGTTGCAATAGTAATCCATTCAGGAGTCTCAGAATGGATGGATAGACTGGGGAAAGGGGAGACTGCATTGTGTTTGTAAGGCAGGTAGGTTCTACTGATCCCTCCAGGGGTAATGGAAGATAAGGGTGACACTTGAAAATGATACTTAGGCTCTTAGTTTTGGTGGCTGATATTGAGCTAGCACTGGTTTTCAGAGATGCTCAATGTTTGACTTTTTCTAACTAAAGCCAGCATGTGAGCAGCTGAGATGGAGGCTGCCTGATGCAAACCTAGTGCAGTGCTCACTGGGTTTGTTGCTGTGCTTCCTACAGAAATCATCCTTTGTTCCCTTAAATTAGGCGTAATACTTAATTACATTGATATGCAAATTGGAGAATGGCACATCTCTCTTAGTGCTAATATTACAGGTCTAAAACACAGTACAGCCAGAGTGGCCTCTCAAGTTTCATAACAAAATGACAGAGTTATGATGTGGACATCTCAAAACTGATTCTAGTCTACTTCCCACTAAATTTTTTTTACACTGACATCCCAAGGGTGACTCTAGTAGCAATGCCTGTCTGAGCTTTTTTGATAGAATATTTGTAGCTCTCCAACTGCTTTGCAAAACTCTTAGAGTTTGAAATTGCTGTCTGTTATAATTTTCCATCTTAATTCCTTCTGTATACAGTAGGGCAGGTCATTATCTAAGATACACTGGCACAAAGTAACTGACCTTAGCTTCAGTTACTCTTGACTTTTATTAGGGTAGCACAGAGCAGAATATAATGTGTAGTCTTTCATCAAACAAAAATAAGCTCAAAACTTAATCTTTCTTAAGAGAGACAACTAAAAATACACAACCAAGGAACCAAATTTGCCATGAACTTGTTAACTTACTGAGCTTTTTCATGCAGTCTCGAAGCCTGGTTTCTAAGCTGAGGACGCGCTGGTGTAGTTCGTCATAGTCATAAGCACCAATTTCTTCCTGAATCCCAGTGAGCACAATAGACAAATTCCTAATTTCCTCCTTGAACTGGGTGATTAATTTGGCATCAGTTTTGTATTGTTCCAGAACTGGGATCAGTGGCAGGAGCTCATCCATCTTTTCTTTCAATTCCTGTTAGAAGCAATCATATGTCCATTAGAGCAGTTTAAAGGAGTTCAATCCCATAATTTCCTTTAATGTAATATTTATGCTTGATTACTGAAATGACTTGAAAATGATTATTTATTTTAGTTACAGATCTACAATTAGTCTATTTTGAAAGTGTTAGAAACCTCAGACTTAATCACAGTAAGCAGCAGATAAAATGCATGAGAGAACTGTTTTTCTGCTTTAAGGAAAGGATTACCTTTAAGTGGATCTCAACCAAACCTGTTGAAGGTCTGACTTTCCATCTATAGGATATAAACCCCCACTAAGTGTGTCTTTTTTCAGAAGATGGTTAGGCCTAAATGCACAGTAGTGTTCAAGGAGGTCATACCTGGTTTACAGTGCTGTCATACATAGGATGAGCTGTTAATTTCTATTTAATTCTTTAGAAATACTAAATTAATCTTTTTCTCAATGCATGTTGAGCACTGTTCAGTTCTGTTCCAGCCACAGTGATATATGCCTTTTTAAGTAAAAAATCCATGGTTCTTAACTGTGATTTGTATTAGTCATCCTGCTACATCACTAGGTGGCTTCAAACTTCCTCAGTTCTCTCTTTTCTGAACTACCATAAATATTTTTTTTGCCATATGCAGTTGTTGTTGCATTGACAATCTTATTAAACGTTGATTAAATAAAATAAGGCTCCACTTTGGAGTCTCAGATTGCCACTTCCTCAGATTTTTTGCCGTGTCTCATACTTTGAGAATTTGTCTTAAATACTGGCTGCCCATTTTTCATTTCTTAATTATTCTCTTAAATGCACTAATAATACAGGCTTTATTAAATTTAACCTAATTGTTTGAGGTGTTTTTTTCTTATGTTATTATTCCACAGAAAACCTCAAAGAACCTGCAGTCAAAAGGTCTTCCTTTATTGAAAAGTAGACAGGTTTGTCCCTGATATATCATCTGTATGAAGAAATTTGGAAATCTTTTTATAATATGTGGGAACAGCAGGACTTCCATAAGCAAATGCCAGAGAGACATGAGGAGATGCCAAGGTGGACAAAACAAGGCAAAGATGGAAATAAAGCTTTGTTAGATATTAGCATTTGGTGGTAATAGAGATTGGGAACAGTTTAGGACACAGGGGTTATTGAAAGGGTTAAAAAATCAATAGCTGGAGTATTCAGCAGGTTAAAGGGGAAAGCAGAAGAGAACTAAATGGAAGGCCAGGCACCAGAAAGAGGCTGAGTAGCAAATGTGTCAGAGGTTGCTGTGGTCACTGAGGTGTGCAGAAACACACAAATTTGTACTCTTTGGTTCTGATGAATATGAAAACACAGCTTTAGAAGATCTCATTTCAGTAAATGATATAAAGCTGATTTTGGCATTGTCATGATAAATTAAAAAATTATTGTTTTCTCCTGACACTCCTAGCTTGTTGCTACGATGAGTGGTACAAGGACTAATTTGTGTTGCAACACCAATAGGTGGTAAATGTATTCTGGCACTTCGAGCCTGCTGATATGAGAGGTTATGCTACATCCAGAATGAATTTCTTTGTCTTGGGAAAGATAAAGCACTGGAATTTTAGTAGATCAAATTTCAGAAAGCCAGCAGCATATTGTATTATGTTGACCTTTTAAATTATTCTATAACTTGATTGGCTGGAACTCTTTTATACTCCAGGCAAACTGTCAAACTGAAGTTAAATGACTGGCCAATACAAATATCGAATATTTAAAAGGTTAGAGTGCTGGAGTAATCTGCTGCCTTTGACATTGTGTATCAGACATTCAAATTTTGATATTTTGTTCCCAAGGAAAACTGTAATGAGAATACAGAATATATAATGGTATTATACAAATGTGTTGTTATTGTGGCAACGAGGGGCGAAAGGCAAAAAATGTGGAGATGTTTCTTCCTACTTGAAAATAAATGGAAGCATATGCTCAAACTCTAAACTAAGAACAATGACATAATCAATAAAGTTTGGTAGTCAGATCATTAGTGTACTTAATTCCTGACATTGTTAAGACCCACTGGATATTCAGCGTCTCTGAAAAATAAATTAGAACCCTTGGCTATGTAATTATATAGGTATATAACTCTAGCACCAATTAGAAAATTAAGTTCATTTTATATGAACTTTTATAAACACTTCAAAAATATGTATTTAACATAGTATAATTTTCATAATGTATTTCCTAGAACCTATTTTGCTGTCTTGCAGTCTCGAAATGTCAATTTATCAGACCTGCTATTTAAAGACCTTAAATATGCTCTTGTAATGTTTTTTCCTTTAAGAGTACTTCAGGTAGCTTTCTCAGAATACACAATGCTGTTCTGTAATCTCTGCAACCCTTCTTTCTCACAAAAGGATTAGCTTGTGGTTTTTGTTGTCAGTAAAATTCTCTGGAAGTCTTTTTTTAATCACACAAATGTGACTGGGAATGACTGCCCTCCTCCCCATCCCAAATTCAAAACAGCAAACCTTCAGAGATGAAATTAGATCTTAATTATACTGGATAAAAATTACAATAACCTGATTTATTATAGGCTTTCTTCCCTTCAACTGCAGTAAATGTCAAGCAACACTAAAAGCGCAGAACTCTTGTTGTTTGCTATTAATTCCATTGGATCTCCCCATTTATCACTGGAGCTTGAATGAATATAAATGTCTCAGTATGACATGCACATTGATACACAAAAAACCAGGAATCTGTTTAAAGTGACATTTCTGTAATGACTTAATAATTAATAGTTCCTCCCTATTACAATTAAATTGATCAGAGCAAAAGATTGTCATCATAAAGGAAGATTTATTATGCTTTTCCTTTTAATGATGCTCTTGTATGAACATTTCAAGCTGAGACTTTAGCAGTCCATGCATTGCTACTTAGTACATTGCTTCCAGCAGGCTTCAAAGTTATTGTTAAAATCAAACCTACTTGAAAATGCTTTGTCATTAATGTCTTCCGATCATCTTCAATTTGCCGAAACTTGGCCTTCAGCCCTTTCATTTGTGTTTCCATTTTTAAAACATATTGGAAATCCCTCTGAGTCCGTAGATTTAAAACTTCAATAGACTGGGACATATTCTGAACCTGTTAAAGAAGAACACTCTCTAAATGCACTTTTTGTTGCTTTTTTTTTTTTCCCCGGTTAAATGTCAGGCAATAAAACGTGCTCATGTCAGTGCTTTAGTTGTGAGTCATTCATACCACAGTACAGTTCCAAATTCCATAACTGCATGACAGTACAAATATTGGGGAACAGGGCGAGACCTTGAAGCCATAAATTATTTGGACTAGTTCTGTGAGGTAAAGAGAGAGAGACCCTTTAAGCACCATCATCAATGGGCTCAAAAAAAGCTGTCAGGCAATAGAGTCTACTTTGACACCTGTCCAGGTCCCTGTTGTTCAGAAAGTGCTATACAGCATTTGTTTCCTCCCACGCACTTTGGGAGGACAGGACTGAAATTTGGAGATTTTGGTTAGTACGAAGAGCATGCTTTTCATTGCTAGGCAATTATATAATAATTCAATATAAGGAATTCATAAGATTATCCAGAGATAAACTGGGGTGTGTCAATCATCAAATAGGTGTTTGCTCATAATTCTGTAAGTAAATGTAAAATTAGAAATTTTATCCAATTGTTTCAGCTGTAGGAACCCACAATTTTTTCAGATGAAAAGTACAGAATGTTCAGGTAACTTTTGTAGAGCAAGTGCAATTGTAGATATTGTGAGCACTTTTACCACAGTGAGACAACACTAACTATCTAGAGTAAATTATACATACTTCTAAAAGTTTCTGTTATGAAAGCAATGCTTTTGCCAGCCATAAAAATGATACATTTTCCAAGTGCAGTTACTGTATTTCAATAACTGTTTTCCCAAAACATGAAAAAACTAGACTGCTGTAAATGTAAGGCACCATGTTGAAGATCTGGCTCAAAAAAAACAAACAAAAAAATTTACCTTCCTAATAACCCAGCACTATTCCTGTTGTTTGCAAGAATATGTGATGTTTGAATGGATATTCATGTTTGAAACTAACACATGATCTAGAGAATGTGTGGATTCAGAAAATACTCTTAAAAATAGTATACATTAGTTATTGCACAGTCACTGTTAGCAGTTCTTAGGATTTTTAATGAAAAAAGCAATGTTTCTTGTTTCTTTGCATTTTAATTGTTCAAAGCAGGCAAAGTCCTTTGGGTACTGGAAGAGCTTTGAGCATTTCCATTTGATAGAAGAAGCATTCACACAGAGCCTCTAATTAAAAGACTGCATGGACTTAGTGAAGTAATAATATGCCGTTACACATCCATGTCTGCCACAGTTCCAATCATAAGAAAACAGCTTTTAGAGACTAATAATTTAGGTTCTTTTCTGTGGCAGCTCAAAAACTATGTTGTGATCTTAATGCATCTTTTCAGCCCCCACCTCAAAATAATTTTTTTAACGTTAATATTTTAGTATTTGGGAAATATGCTGGAGCAAAGACTGAAGTCTTCCTTTCTTAAGTAAACAGACAGCATGACAGGAGGTAACTCCTCTCGTGCTGGTTCATCAATGTTCTCTCCATGCAACTCACGCTATGGGTTCTGTCACAACTTGAAACTAAGTGCCTTCTGAAGTTCATGGGAGGGCAGGGAGCAAAAATCTGTGGGCATCTGGCAATATATTAGCACTGGAATAATTTTTCCTATAGCTAGAAAAATACTGAAAATTGTATCCTAAAAATATATGTTTAAATCTACATTTTATGTTGCTTTCTGCTGCTGTTCAAACACTCTCAAGCCTCAGGTTCTGTACTGCTGTGATACAATAACTATCACCTTGGTTATGTACAGGGAATGCAGAAGACTCATTTGTCTTTTCATGGTTGCACAATTTTTTCTGTGGATGCAAAACACTTCATTGATTTTACTATATGTGCAATAGCAGATATAATACTGGAAATGATAATACTGGAATTGAGAATTGGGTTGTTGGGGGAAATTTGCACCACCAGAGAATGAATAAATACTAATATCTGAGGAAAAAGCAAATGAAAAAATTAGAACTGTCTCATCTGCATAGTCTGCTTTCAAGATGCTGTCATGTCTCTATCTCATTACTTGTTGGTAAGAGACAAGAAATGACCTTCAGCAGTCTCATATGATTGAAGCTGAAGCTGTAGTTTAAATCCCACAGCAGCGAGCTAGTTTGAGGTGGGATTTGTAACTGCTTTTACACAGAAAAATCTGCCCTGGTGTGTAAGGAACAATCTGGGAGGAGTAAACAAGAGAGGAGATGCAACTTGGGTTGGGAAAGGTGTGACGTAAGGAAAACAGACAAGTAAATGATCGGGGTGAGAACGCTGGTAGGGAATATACTCTGAAGAAATATTTTTATTCAATAACTCTTCAGTAGTTTGTTATATATTAAATTTAGAGGGAAAGGGGTAGATTTATGTGGGAAGTTTAATAATCAAGAGGAGGAATTTTTTTTGGAAGACTTACCTTCTCTAGCAGTTGTCTGAGTTGCCTGCTTTTGGCATCTCTTGAACATAGGTTTTGTTCAGGTGCAACAACAGTGCAAATGCAACGGCCATCAGGATCCTGGGCTGAACTATAAACCTGCCACCCTTCCTTGGGGCTAATCTGAGTCTGTAACAATAAAATAATAACAATAAAAGGAACTGAGCACATTTTTTTATTTGAAAAAACACTATCTCAGAATATTTTCGTTTATTTTTGCAGTACATGTTTGCAATGAGGTTCCTCCCAGTAAGCAATTATTGCTCTTCACTAATTAGTTTGGCAGTTCTGCAGTTTTGCCATATCTCCCACCTTTGCAGTAGCTGTCTAGAAGTGTCCAGGACACACTGTTTCCAGGGTGGATGAGAACAGTATTTTGCTTGTGATTCAGCACAAACTAGTTGATTCAATTCTTTGCAAAAGGACATTACAGTTTTCATCAGCAGAGAACAAACATATCCTTTCAGCCTGAATGACTTTTACTTTAGACTAATGGAAACAACAAAGACAGAAAAGTACAAACATAAAAGCCCAGCGAGCGAGTGCAGTGTGTGACTCAGGCGTGGGGAACTGGCTCTGCACAGCTCAGATGTGGGTTATGGGTTTGCCCTTAAAGCTGTGCCACGTGGGAACTGTTCTCCATCGCTGCACACACACCAGAGGGAAGAGAGGCTTGCTCAGGGTGGCACTGAAAAGTGCCCGCTTAGTTCAGGTGAACGGGGCTCACGGCAAGCATGGCACAGGGCAGTTAAGACATTGCACATCCTTTACTGGGATGGGAGAATTCTGGAAATTCCCCAACTGTTCTTTTATACAGCAACCATGATCGAGAAAGAAAGGTAAAAAAAAATCACGTTTGCTTGCAAAGCAGCCTAACACTGCACTGCATTTAAAGTTTGTGTGGGAGTAGGTATCTGTTTAATGGGATGTATAGAAATGGCATAAGAATGAGAGGAAGTGATATAATTGGAGGATTGAAAAGATTCAAGTGATGGAATTAAAACCGATAGATACAAGAAGTAATTTTTTAACTCTTTTTAAATTATAATTTAATGTTGTGCATTATTCTTTCCAAATAATACAGTATTGACTGCTGAATTTCATAGTACAGATGCTAATGGATGCCATTGAAGTAATTTTGGACACAGTTGGAATCAATTACTATTTACATTATAAAACTGTACTCAGTATCACCAGAGAAGGTGATTATTCAAACTGGCAAGCTTTGATGTCGATGCTTTACTGGCAGCTTAGTGCAGAACGAGTTGCAGAGTTCCTCACCTCAGAAGAGGTGCAATATCTCTGTGGACTGAGGTAAGAAAAGAGCACAGACTTCACAAGTGACTCTTCAGAAGTGACTCTTCTGAAGAAGTCATTAAAGCTGGCAGTGACCTTCTACTGCAGAGTTAACAGAAAAATCAAAATTGTGTTGTTCCTAAGTTTTGCAAGGAAAAACAGTGTGTCACACTGTAGATGACTTGATGAGCTGAGGGAGCTGAGCCTTTTCAGCCTTGAGAAGGGATGGCTGATAGAGGACCCTATCAATGTTTCTAAGTATGTGAAGGGAGGATGTCAAGATGGAGCCAGACTCTTCTCCATGGTGCAAAGCAATAGAATGAGGCAACGGGCAGGAACTGATGCACATGAAGAAAACCTGAATATGAAGAACTTTCCTGTGCAGTGACCATGCAATAGAACAGATGACCCAGAGAGGTTGTGGTCTCCCTCACTGGAGATATTCTACAACCCTCTGGATGTAATCCTGTGCAATGTCTTCTAGGAGAAATTTGAGCAGGGAGGTTGGACCAGATGACCCACTGTGGTCCCTTCCAACCTCTCTCTCTCCGACTGTAAAGAGAGAAACTTGCCCTAAGGTTTGCTAGAAAGCTATATCCAGAGTTCAGTGCTAAATTATACTGGTGCTCTCTTCATCTTAATTTTTGTGGCAAAGGGAATCTATTTTAAGACATGGAGAACAATAAAACGAAACAAAATTACACCTGCAGAGGCAATTTAAATTGTTTTTGAGCAGCTACTAAAATTGTGACATTGAACAAGCAGACTTTCAAGGCTGTAAAACCCTTGTAAAGTGTAAGCTCTATTTACTCCAGTAATTTCCATGATTTTTTGTAGAGCTTATGCCCAAACAGTGTCGTCATGCAAAAGCATGGAAACAAAATTTTTGTTGAAGTTCTGGAACATATTCAGGACCTAAGAGTTTCTGATTCCTTTAGAAATTACTTAATATAAGTTTATGAAAAATTCTGATATTTGAACCTTATACCTGCTATGTTTAGATTGGGAGCAACTGATTTTACTGCATTCAAGTAAATTCTCTACAGTGGAGAATGTGTGAGAAAGCAGGATCCTGCACAGTCTGTAGTAAAGCCATTATAATCCAGGCTGTGTTATCAAAGGTACTTATATATGCCAGTGACATAATAAGTGTCCCTTTTGGCTTTATCTAAGGGAAAAAACCCCCCAAACCCAAAACCACTTCATTGATTAACTTAGCAGATATTTTTTTATAGTGTCTAACAAACACTTGATCAAAAAAGGTAGCTGCTATTTGGGAAAATATTTCTCTTAGTGAGAGACTGTCAGGCCTGACAGGAGTGCATGGTTATTGACTGCCCATGCATAAATAAGCACTTGCACAGTACCAAGCAATTCAGGCTACAGTTCTTTGCAGTATTCTGTGGTTCCCTGTACTTGGGGCTTTAGGGTTCCTTCATTAATTAAGATGGGTTAATATGAGTGATTGCAGAGAAAAACAAGCACATGTGTGGAGGTGTACTTCCCTTATTTTTCTGTTATTTTTTTAGTTTGACATTTAATCCCTCAAGCAGAAACTGCTGTGCCATGCAGAGAAAGAGCCAGAAGGCATCAAAACCTTAAAGGAGATACTGCATCTACTCTTCAATTGCAGGCTTACTGCTGACAGGCCTTAGTAAACAAACAAGAAAAGAAATAACAAGTGGAGAACAGCAACAACAATAAACTATGCTAGTTCTTGAAAATCTGGGAAAACAGAGGAGTCCCTCTAAAGCCCAGTATTAACCACTGCCTTGGCAGGCTGCTCTACTATAGGATTACTTCACTTACCTCTAAATGATTTATTTTTTTCTCTTGCCCTCATATATTCTGCTTAAACTGTTATAGGTACCTCTGATGTTACTATAGTGATAGGGCAAATGGCAATACTGTACTTAATACGTTTGCTTAAATAGAAACAGTATTTTCCAGTTTAGTCCTGGGACTAAAACAGAGCTCAAAAGAGGATGCCCCTTTACCCGACCCCTCATCCCTCCAGCTGAAGTGAGGAAACCAGGAGGTTTTGTTCTTTTTTACCTTGTACAATATACACAATTTATGAGCTATGTATGTGCTAGAAGAGAAATTCTGGAGAAGTGTGTGTGCTGCAGTGTTCAGGGGAGAAGCTGCCAGTGGGTAACTCTTGATGGCAGTTAAAAACACATCAGTGATGACCCCAGTATTATTTAGCACTTGGAGCACAAAGTCTCTCAACCAGCATCTAAAGTTTAGAGAAAGGCAGCAGATTTACAGGGCTTTTATATGCAAAAATAACCCCATGATTGAAATTCATATTTTCTTTACTTGGCAGATGTCGCCAAGATCATATAATCAAGTTTTTATGATGCTTTCCCCAGCTCTCCTGACACTCCTGCTACCCTTCTTGAAACAAAAAAATATTCTTATAACTCCAACTCAAGGAGTGCAAAGAGCATTCCTGAATTAATACTTAGGAGGCATTTATATCAGCAGTGCCTTGTTGTAGCCAAGGGAAGCATGACAATTTTACACTACTTGAAATCTGGACATGTCAGTGTAAACACATATAAACCTGTGGTTGTGTATAAATATATATATATAGTTATAATAGGTAGTGTACCTCTCATAGTTGCAACTTTAAAGTTGGATATAAATGCGATTGTGAACTTTTACTTGTAATATCATACTGTCAAGATCTAGCAAAATATACTGTAGCTCAGTGAGAACAAGTCACATATAAGGAAAATAAAATAAAGCTTTTTCTTGTATTCTCATCTTGCTGCTCTAAAAGACAAAAGAATTTTTTCTTACAACAGAATTAATTTTGAAGTAGTAATATTTAAAGTCTAAATACAGTGATTTTCTGCAGTAGTGTTTTTCCTGCATGCATATATTCAATTAATGAAATGCTGATTAGTAAATGCATCATTTTTAGTTACAAAAACAAAACTAAGTTCTGAGGATTAAGAACTACTATACAAATAGTTACATTTATATTTTACATAACATACTATTATGTAAACATCTGATTGCAGTTGCACAAAAAGATACACTGACAAGAGTGTTTTACTAAGCATTTAGAAAAATGACGTTGGAGTTTAATTTATGAATACCAGTATAGTGTTCCCTCTTGTCCAATTAAAGTGTTACTTGAATATTTAGGCTTCTTATGAGTAGTTAGTCATAGCTTTTCTGTAAGTTTTCAGTAACAGAGGCTGCTGTATATGAGCATCAATGATACAAAGTGATATTTGTAATTTGTATTATTCCTATTATCAATCTTTCTAAATTCTGGTATCCAACCTCCTGGTACCAATTTTACTTATTATTCAGCTATTTATTTGCTTAACTGTACACCAATAAAGAAAAATAGGAAAGAATCAGACCCTTTGGATATTGTAGTGAATAGTAAATATGTAATATTATACAGTTTTCAAAAAGAAACCTACTGCCAAATAGAAATTTTCTTTATAATGCAATGCATTTTTCTGGGGCAGTAAGCATAGGAAGAGAAGTGTAGACAAATGAAATGACATTGCTGTAGTCTTTTTAGAATTCCATGCTCAAGATGAAGGCATTTGATCTTAAATATTTAAGGATGCTGTTTTAAAATCTTTCCTTGCATAGAAAGACCGCAACATGCTCACCAGTGTGCACTTTTATGATGCCCATAGAGAAACATGCATTAAGAGATGATAGGAAGATTAGTAGCTTAAAAAGAGATTTACAAAGAGGCAACAAACTGAAGCTTTTGCTGGCACTTAAATACTAATTCAGCATTAAGATGGCTTGCAACATATCACAGCTACTTACTAGAGTATCTGAAGTGGTTATTCTGGTGGTATTTAGTCCTACCAGAGATGGGAGAGTTTGGGACATCCAGTTAGAGATCATTGCCATGGTACTGAGAACAGCACCAAGCTTCAGCAGTGGAGGACTCATTGCTGTGGAGCTAATGAGTTTTCATAGTGAGTGATTATCATCCCAGAGCAGGCTGGCAGTGAGAGGCGTGACTGCAGCACACAACATCCACAGCGTGAAAGGAGATCAAGCTCCCCAGATTTAATCATCCATTAAAAACACTCATATCCTCATTTGCCCTCTGTCTTTCTGCTCTAACAAATACTTATGACTATCTTATGCTGACCACTAAATAAACAATCTTTTCTACGCCAATAATCACTGCAGTTTCTAGTGGGAGATGGCATGGGTGAATTATCTCTTTATAGGTGCTAGAGAGTCGATTAGCCCTTAATTAATTCAGTCCTTGCAGAGTGGTCTGTATTCCTGTCTGAAATGCAAAAGCCCAAGCACAAATAACCCCCCACTCCCCATCATTTCTTTGGTAGAAAAATGCTCCAGTTTGTTTCTAAATGTCACTGTACTTGTCCAGGGAGAATGGGAGAACTCTCAGCCTGCCCATCAAAGCACCAGAAACCTGATTTGTTGATCTCTCATAAATTACAAACAGCACTGACTTTATTATTTGTAGAGCTTGTTATTAAGATATTTGTTGTTCATTAAAGAACAACAAAGCAGTAAAGATTCACATTTCTCAGTGTTCTTGTTAGTTTACAAGTTTTTATATCAAGAGTTACTGCATTACTTCCAGGGTTGGCAGACTCAGTATGTCTTCATTGCTGCTTGGATGGGATCAGAAGATAAACTGAGGGTTGCACATGTAGCATTTTTGAGGTTTCCTTTGTCTCCGCTGTTAAATCCGCTGTTCTCTAGTGCTGTAGAATGATCTCCAGGTTCAGTAGCAATTTATCTTATTCATATATTTACCAAGTGTAGGGGGGGAAAATAAAAAAAGTGTAGAAATCATTGTGTCATTGGGGCAACTTTTTAAGAATTATTTCTAAAAGAAGTGCTGAACAAGGACTTCTAATAGCAATTATTGAAGAGAAAAACTTGCTTAAAAGTTTGCAGAAAGACAGGCTACTGCATATCCCCCAGAGGTAGTCAGGAACTTTGTTTCTGAATTTGCTTCCAAAAAACTCTGTTTTTTCTTAAAGAATATTGGCAGTTTGTACAAGGGAAACCTGCATGTAGTGAAACTGAGGGGCTGTATTTTTATAGGTGTATGGCATTGTGAATGTATTTATTAAAGCTACTAAACCCCTGCAGAAGGTTTTTCAGATTCTGAGAGCTCATACACCAATCAAGGCTAGGCATTTCTCTTCCAGCATTCATTCCAAATTATTTCCATAAATCTCTGCAGTTTAAAGATGTTTCTCTTTTTTCCTCGTTACATCAATCACCCCCTCTCTGAAACTGCTACCATCATTAACTCGCCACTCTAGGAAGAGGAGCGGCATAAAGACACATGGAAAATTAATTTTTTAAAAAGAAACTGAAAAACCCCATTAAGAGCTATTATATAATCTTATAAGAAGTCTTTCAGTGATAGAAAACAGAAAGAAAATCTGTGTATCCAAGTATGAAATGTTTTCTGGTAGTTACAGAGCAAGCTGAGCTGTGAAATGCTTCAAATACTCAAAAAAACCTAATTCACTGGAGAAATGAATTTGAAAACAGTGAAAACATATGAATTTGTTTATGTAAAGTTTCCAGTGATTTTCTGCCATTTTAATTTTCAGTAGCATTTACATTAGATATTCAATAAAACCTCATAAACTTTTCCCTCAAATGTGTGATATGATGATGGATCTAATGGAAGAAAAAGAGCTTCTTTTCTAAAATATAAACAGGTATCTCTTTAGTAGAGAATTACTGGATTGTGGAGAGACTCCTTTTTTCTTCAAGAGAGGCTGGAAATCTGAATGCTTTTAGAGGATACTGGGATCCCTTGTCTTGCTGTGAACATCCACAAGACAGAAATTAAGACAGTAGAAAAGTGGAATTCCATGTAAAAGGGGAATTTGTGTTTTGGAAGTCTTAATGGGCTATGTCTGTGCTTATGAATACAACAGGGTTGGGGCATGGGGTTGGACATTGACCTGTAGCAAACCCTGTTGTGGGTACCACACCCCCTGATTACCTTTTCCTTTTCTGCCAGGCCATGATTTAGGGTTACATGGTTTGGGCATGGATGCAGCATTTCGAGAGGGAAAGAGAGTAGTTTTGCTGTGTGGAAAGGAGCTGTACCTCAAGGTCTAGAAAGCATCTCATCTCCATTTTATTTAGTAGCATGGCTGTATTTGCATTTGGCCAAGTGCTGTCTTTGAAACTGAGAGCAAAGGAACCATCTACTCTTTGATTTCTGCTGCATTCTGACAAACTGGTCTTCGTCTGTTACGTAAATTAACAGCTTTACATTACAGAAATATTTGGCTTTATCCTCCTGTATTTCCTGATGCAGATAATTGTCAAGACTGACTCATGAAAAAGTGAAGTGGGGAGGGTTATCCTGCCGACTTGCCCTTCATCCCATGATGTTTCCTACAGTCTTTGGCAAGTCTCTTAAACTGTCACATCATACTGATTCCCTCTGCTAACACATTGCTGTCATTTCCTCTATAAGGATGAAAGAGAGAAAAATTCTTCAGAAGTCTAACCTAGTGCTCACTCCCAGTGGTCTGACACCTCACAGGCTATGGTATATATATAGATACTAATCAAAAGTTTATAGGTTTAACCAGCATGGCACTTAAAGGCATTTAAAGGCTGGAGCATCCTACCGTTAGGATTTTCTAACAATGGTGGCATTAACAACATTTCCCTCCTGACACATGAAGATCTCTTTCTGGAAGCAGAAAGACTGAGAAGGAAAATTATGTGTCTGTTCAGAAAGCACCACATATTTCCTGCAAAATCTTAAAAAATAAGACTTTGTGAACACGTCTCATTTCAAGCAAATCCATTTTTGACGTATACTGCTTCTTGACACCATCCTGGAAGGACTAGTTTACTTGTAAACAGGGATGAAAGCATACAAGGAGTATAAGTGAATACTGAGAAAATCTCATGGGCAATCTTTCCTGCAAGACAGAGGTGTTAATCAGAATGCCATGGTCAAATTCCAGAAGTTAACTATGTTCTGTCTAGCAAAATGCTTCCTGCAGTTTCAGTTGGATACTATAGTCTGTTCTAAAGGCTGTAGTGCTTTGAATACAATGAAACAGGTGCTGTGTTTTGCCTCAGAGATGGCTGCATTTTAGCAGTGGGTAAAACAGTCTATGTACATGCTGCAAAGCACGATCTGAGATCAAAGATGGCATAAAATAATGTTTAAATAAGGATATAGAAAGCAAACACTTGCTATTTTGTAAGACTGTAACAATCCTGGAAGTTTCTGATCTGAATAATACTGAGAAGAACTGAAGATATTTATTTGGAAATGAATCAAAATTGTATTACTTGCAGAAGAATAACAGAGTATCCCATAAACCTTATTGACATGACATACTATTCTTCTAGCTGCCTTTATTTCCTACTTGTATTTTTCAGAACAGAAGTTTTAAAACAGATTTCACTTTAAAGGATTCAATTGCTCATTTTTATGATTTTTTTCTTAGTGGTATTATTTAAACTGGTGTGTGACACTGGGAAGCTGAGCTGGGTCCGTCCTTGTGAGGAATGGGTGCTGCCCTCCACAGGACTGCTGAGGGCTGGAATGCTTATGGCAACTGTAGTTTTTCATGGATGAGGAATCTGGGTGTCAAATTTGAAGGTCCAACCTTCTGTTCCCAACCCCTCATGAGCAAAAAGAGAAATTTTTTAAATTGATGCTGTTGTCTGAAGATAGTACTGTGAGAAAGGTACATCTGTAATGTGCAGCAACAAACAAATTGAAATGTAAATATAAAAAATTCCACAAAGGTGTCCCAGATCTTGTGAAGATCAGTACTCTTGGCTCTCAGGCAGTAACAGTGGCTTTTACAATAAAAAGTAAATAAAATAAATAATATATGGTTTAATCTTAGCTACTATTTTCCTGAAGTGACAAAATGCCAATTTTGTAAGTTTTGATGTGGATGATTCAGAGTTCCGCATATGGGTGAGAAGCAAGACTGTAAAAGGTAGTTTGAACATGAAAAGTTTACAATAAGTTTATAAAACTATTAGGAGAAAGGAAAAGAAAGCTGCAGGAAGGAAGAGATGGGAAAAAAATCACTCTGAAAATCCAGAGGCATATTTAGTGGTGAGGTATATTTGGGATTGCTGCCTCTTTTCTCCTAACTTGTTACTTGAATACAACAAAAGAAAGATGCCTAGAAGACATACAATCCAAAGCACCTTTTTTTATAAATGTGGTGTTTGTGCATGGCCTAGTGGCCATGCAGTTGTGTGCCATCCTCAGCATGGTCATCCTGTCACCTCAGGTGAGGTGTGCTTCCTGTGTGAAGGCTGATATCCCTCCTCGAGAATTAACAAAATCCTGAACTGAATAATATTCTTAGTATTGGAAGCTGCCTCTTTTTTGGGACAAAAAAAGGCTACTGTAGTTCATACAGCTTATGATTTTCCAGGAACTCAGGCTCAGAAATGTGTTGGACAACCACAGATATCTGCGTTGTTTTGAAAGAATTAATTTGCGTTCTGACTTCCCTTCCTTCATTTCTACCAGCAGTTTAATTCAGGTGTGACGGACAAACCACTCTGCAGACTTTTAATATCATCATAATCCTCAAAAAACCCATACAGGCAGGAGTTAGCAACTATTAGGAGAGGCCATGTTGTTTTGATTAGAAGAGAGTGGTGTACGTTGAAAGTTCTCATAAAAAATTCTCTGTGATTCAGTGTAAACCCTGAGATAAATGTAAATATTTTTTCAAACTTGTGGAAAATAAAAACCAATGAGAGAGTCTAAACAACTATGTTTATAATATAACTACGTAGTTTTCATGCTGGTCCTTGAAGCTTAATAATTTCAACGCTTGTTATTCTTCACCCTGTCACATGTTACTCTTTACTCCCTTCTTCATGTGTCTCCAAAACAGGCTTTGTATTGTGTTCTCTGAGTTACAAATTTGTGGTCTTGGACTAATAATGGGTGATTTTTCAGTTATCACAGAATGTGATTGCAGCAGATGAGGAGATGGTGGGAAATGGCTGGGCTTTGTGTTCCTTTGCAGTCACACGGAGGCTGATCCCACAGGCTATGGCAGTGAAAGGGAGCAAAGCTTTTACAGCACAGTAAGCAGTTCTGACATCAAACTGATCAATGACTTAGCCCACAAAAAATTCATATTTCAGCTTCCAAACGCAAAGCATTCTGAAAAAAATATCAGTACACATCATGTCAGATTACACTCATTCTTTAACAGTTGCATTTTATGACCAAAGGAAACAAGATCATTCCCAATTTAGGAGATGACTGGAAATTTTGCAGTTTTGCAGGGTTTAGTGAGCTGACAACAGAGGAGTATAAATGACGAAGACTCAGGCGATACCACATCAAAAGCCTTCTGTTTACTGACACTCTCCATAACCTATATTTTTAAAATGGCTTTTCAGCAGTTTAAGGCTATTTTTTATCATCTCCATAACTTAATCCCTATGTGCAGTCATAATCCTCTGTTTACAATATCAAAATCAAAAACTACAGACATCACTATTATCTCACAGGAGAAAATTCTGACGTGTGAGGAGTGGGCATCAATGAATAGCTTAGAAGCACAAATTTCATTTAAAAGAGAAAGGTTTCTGTCCACAAAAGTTCAATGCAGGCATTTTCCTTTCTACCCTGAATTAGGAGAAATGCACTAATTAAGAATCATAAAGTCAGTGAGTCTTTAAAGGACTGCTTAGCAATGTGATTGTGAAGAATAAAATTAATTGGCAAAGCTGGTGAAGTTTTACATAAACTTTTAGATCTAATTAATAAAAAAGGACCAAGATTTTGATTAATGAAGGCATTTACATAACCTTCAAGATTTGATATTAATTTTACAGGGAGATTTAACTAACTTATTAGCAAAGTGACAGAGAAATTTAATAAAGTATTTCTACGAAATCTTGTAATTAGTTTCTGCAGCTTGGCTAACAGTGCTACAGAAAGTGAAAGAACTACTTGCACAAGGGCAAAAAAACCTGAGGACACACAATTGGTGCTGGAGCTCCTGAAAAGTGTTTTCAATCCAAAAATCTAATTTTAAAAACATGCAAAAACTTACATCAAGGACCACAAAACAAGAAAAGGAAATTTCAATCGAAACTACTGTACAGTTCAGACTATACAGTTCTTTTCTGTATTTTACAGCCCCCTGTCCTGACCAAGCAAAAATTCTGTTCTGATTTTTTGTCTTACATTAGTGTGCTTCTAGCCAAGGTTCATATCTTCTCCTTTTAAAAAGCATCAAGACATTAAACAGTAACAGTAAAAACTATTAACATGAAACTGGAAAATAGATGGATATATTTTATCCAATTTGTCAAAGTGCTGGTCGTGTTAAGGCAATTAAATAGCAATAAGAAAGCACTAAGGACCATCACTGTTAGCCTTGGAAATCCATTTTAAATTTATAACTAGAATAAAATTATTTAAAATCTATACAAAAAGAGATGGTTTGACAGAAATAGGAAGATGCTGAATGAAAATTTTGCGGAACTCAAAAGTGGGAAACTGAAGAAGCTGCATTTCACCCACACTTCTTCTTTATTGACTTTTTGCTTTTGATAGAATAACAAATTATTGCTTATTTGTTTTCTTAAAAATACAACACAATCTGTCAAAAATAAGGAGAAAAGTGATTCCAGATGGAACCCACCTCAGCCAGTGCTTAGGGAAAATATTTGTCTTTTTTGGAGCCAGCTGGAATGCCACAGGGCTGTTTGCAAGAATTAAGTCTTTTTTTTCTTTAATATGTAATGCAGGAGAAAAAAAAAGTGAAAATACATTCTCTAGCATAAAATAAGGCTGCTGCAGGGAAATGTCTGCTGTCTGTGTTCTTATTTCTCATAAGCTCTCTTGTGGTCAAAAGGGAAGGAAAGCAGGTACATTAATGTAAGGTTTTAGCAGTGCACCATCAGTAGTAACAAGAAAACTTGCCTAATGGACAGATAGTAACAGATAATTTTAAAGATGTTGGCTTTGTCAATAGAAATAAACCCCAATAAACCACACATTAGCTTGTTGCAGCTTCTCATCTACTTCAGACTGTTTAGGAAACAGACTTCTGTAGATCTTATATCTGATGCAAGGGATGACTACTTGAGCCTGAAGACTGTTAATAATACTTTTCAAAATTATCTCTGTTGGGAGCTCTTTTTGTTTTACTACCACACACACGTTTTACAGATAATACAAGACATATCCTGAAGGGTGCTTCAACTTGAATTTATAACACATTTTCTTGGAAGGATTCAAGGGTAGTTTTAAAATAAAGTGCTAAATTTTAGCTCTGGAGTAACTTAATTAAATGACAGTCACTTTGCAAATGGTTTTTGCTCATTATAGTCAAATAATCAAAATCAGTTTAAAGGCAAAGTGTGACTTGCAAGATTTACACAAGAGGTACATAACAGTTCTTTTGGTTTGGATAGATTACCTTTGCTTATGTTGTTAAGTTCTGCACTGGAGTGTGAGATTTTTGATTCATTGTTCAGCATACTAAGGATACAGATGAGTTATTTCATGAGTTAAAAGGAAATTCAGTAGATAAAGTTAGTGACATGCACATTTTCCATCAGTAGTATGATGAATTAAAAATATTCTGATGAATTTAAAATATTAAATTTATCATTGGAGATTTTGTTTAATGTCTTTGATTCAAAGAGAAACACTTTGGAAAGCTTCCTTTTAATCAGTTGGCAATAGGTGAAAAAGACAAGTCAAAATGACTTTTTGATCCTCAGATCAAATTAATTTGCTTTACATAAATGCAATAGTTTATTAGTAACCTGAATAAATTCTTTTTTCAAAGAATTTAGAATAAATACCAGCTTATATTTTAATTCTTTTGAAAAATTGATAAGAGACTTGAAATATGCTTATTTTGTTTGACAGGTTACTGGCTATAGCCATACTCTAAAAGCAACACAGTCTATGGTAATGCTCCAGTGCCTGGGAAAGCAGACTACAAAAACACACTTAACTTGGGACATTCAAACAATCTTGTTTTATCCTGAGATCTAACCTAATGTTTTGCTGCCTTTCATGTTTGTTTATTGTTAAGTTACATGTCTGAGCTGTACAGAAGCTGTTTGAAGTTCTTGTGTTTTTGATTTTTCAGAACTCCTGGTTTCTTAAGCCATATAAATTGTTGAACTTTTCTCTTAGCAAACCATTTTCTCTGTCTGTTGGTTCAGTAAGTGACATAACATCTTCCTAAAAATTTTACATAGCTCATGTACATACATGGATGTAGAACACTCCCTTAACGTGTATTAGTCTTCTGTGCTACAGTTTGCTTTCTGGATTCAAAACAATTGAGTTCAGAATGAGACTCACAGATATGGATCTTTTTTCAGAAGAACTCTGTAATCTGGCTCCAGATTTTCCATCTTTCCTTGCAAGGTCAAAGACTTCCCTAGGAGTTGTAACTTGAGGGTACCGGTAGTGAGAAATTGAGGTATCAGACTGTAGACTTAGCTTTGCTAAGGTCTAAGCCTTCCTAGTATGGACTTTCCTAGTTGTTCCTTGAGGGTATGATGAATTGCCTATAAAAGAATTTTGGACTGTGCAGATGGAAACAGATGGAAAAACACAAACTAGTATCTCGATCAGTGTTTCTTGATGACTTTTATTCCTGTTATGAATTCCCAGAAATACAGGAAATGTTACGGCTAAAAATCCCTTGAGCTGATCATCAGTCTCAGAGAAAGAATATATTGGATTTGTAAATAATTCCTTTCAAAATGTAACAAGATCAGATAACACATCAAAGCAAGGAGGCAGAGTGGAGGAGATAGGAAAAAAATGGTTTACATGGAAGATGAGACACTTCAGCTTTTACCTCAGTAGCCTTGTGCTCTAGAGACAACACTGGAAAGCCAAGGCTGAATGTATAAATATTGAATGTACAAGTACCATCTAGATATAAATGCCATTTCTGCTTTTTACTCCTTCTGTTTGCACTCTGAGTCTTGGAGGAATCAGTGTTTAATTCAGAAGATATTGTTCCTGCATTGCTGCAAGTTTATGTTGTCCTGGACTTGGCAAGGATGCTAGAATCTAATTAAACCAGGATGGGAATGCAGGTTGGGAATCAGTAGATGCAAGAGATTCACAAAAAGACTGGCAAAATCTCTTGCTTTGACTCAAAAGTGAGGTATTAGAAGTCAGATGTATTAAGCAGGGAGCAAGCGGAGTCTCTAGTGCAGCTTGCTTGGCAGTCGAAAGAATGTGATTATAATAGCTTTTTAGTGGGGTGGAAATATCCAATTTCCCCAAGGATCAATCTGGCTTAGCAGTGCAGACTTTTTGACTTCATATTCTAATGCTTACTTCACAAGATGCCTCATTTCTCCTTATGTAATGAATTGGAAACAACACTGTTACAAAGCACAAAGTGCAAGTGCTGCTCCATTAGATAAAAGAATTCTCAAGAACTTTCCAAATAATAAAAGAGAGAAAACTGGCCCTAGAGTCTGCATGTGAAAAATTTCAAGTTTTAAATATTAGATGCCTGTAAAGAAGATAATCAAACATATTATTTATCTGTGAGACCATGTAAGGAAAATAAGTGTGGCTGATATGACTATACAGACCCTTTAAAAATGAAACAGAAACTGAAAGGGCTGACAGTTGGGAATACCAATATCTTGGAAAAGAAAAGCACCCTTGAAGAAGAATGTGGTCTATTACTTAAAGGTGTTATTTATGCCTAAGGTGTATGAGCTGCAATGGAGCTGTAACATAGTACACTGTCCTGTGCATTATGAATGTAACCATTAGGATAAAAGCCTTCCAGCATTCATACAGACAGTTACTTTGCTGCACAAAGTCAGTCTTTAGTAATTATGAGGAATCTAAGGCAATTTATAGTCTATACTCATAATGTAATTTAAGCCTTCTGGGTTGGCAAACAGTTGTCTGCAATCTATTGTAAAAGAGGGGAAAAACCCCAACTTCATAGCCTAATACAAGATTAAAGAAGAAAAAAGAGAAGAATACAAATAAAAACAACAGATTAAACCTGAAGGAAATGTATGCACTAACAGAATAACATGAGATTTAATGGATAATTCTGTCTTAGACTATGGACAGTCAAGAAATCAGAGAGGCAATGGGTGTTTAGGTTTACAACAATCAATCTGGAACATTATTATTGAAAGCTGAACGAGGTAATACTCTTTATTCCTTATTCTATAGTGACACTTAAGATTTTTCCTCAGCCTAGTATGGTGTTCCTACTGGGTAACATGCTAAACATCTGCCAAAGAAAACTGCTGTAGCTCAACACTGAGCTGTTTCACAGACAGAATGAAACACAAGTGTAAGAATGAAGGCTGACATAAATCAAGAAACAGGAGCTTTCTGGGTTTTGTTAGGATGCCTTGGGACTCTCTAGCTGTCCTGCACTGGCTGAGAAAGGCTGTCTGAGCATGGAGTGCTCTCTGGATTATATGACTCTCTTGCTCCCTCTCTTCTCAGACCTCTGAGACACTTATTGGCATTGCAGGCTGTGCTCAGCTCTGGTTTCTGCTAAGATAAGCAGGTACTCCTGGCAACACCAAGGCTGCAGTACTGCAAGTGATTTATGACCATGTCAGCCCTTCTGTTCTTTTACTGGATATATGTTAGCAGTTCCTGAAAAGCAAACCTGTAATCTTTAGGAAAATGCAGCAGAAATGCCAAGCTCTAGTACTGAAATGCAAATTTAAGGGAAAAGGACCATTTACATGGGATGGGGCCCTGCTCTCCTGGGAATGGCTTAACACCTGCCTGCCCATGGGAAGCAGTGAATTAATTCTTTGTTTTGCTCTGCTTGTGTGCGTGGCTTTTGCTTTCCCTGTTAAACTGTCTTTATCTCAACCCATGAGTTTTTTGGCCTTTATTCTTCCAATTCTCTCCTCGATCCTGCTGGTGGGGAAGTGAGCGAGTGGCTGTGTGGGGCTTGGTTGCTGGCTGGGGCTAAACCATGACACCAAGTCTGATTTAGTTTTACTGAAACACAAAGAAATGTACATATGAATAAAAATTTCTCTGACAAGTACTCAGTGAAACATCTTTCCTTCCAATCAACAACTGAAGAGAATTTTCTGCTATAAACTATTTATTCTGAAATTATGTAAGAAAACCTCATATTTCACCTTATGGAACTTGACTGATTGTTATTTCAGCACTTGTTTTTCCCTACTCATGATAGAGATTCATGGATATCCTATAATTAAAGGAACATGCACAAGACTGAACATGGGTTCTGCCTCTGCTCTTGAACTAATATATAAATTACTGGTTACTTTTAGGATTTGAAAAGAACCCTTAGATTTGAGGAACCTGTACTGCACTTTTAAAGAGTTTTATAAAAATGTGTCATAATTTCCATCAATTAGTACATTGGTACTTGCAATGTTACAAGATCAAATATCATTGACTTCAGAGATATTTGTGTTTTAGTGGGTTTCTGAAACAGGAGCACTGAGGTAAATGTTTCCAGGGAAATGCATCCTGTCCCGTACAGAAGGGAAGAGCACTTCCAGAGAATAGCAACACCCATACTTTCTGAACAAGACCTTGCACAGTGCTGAAGGAGGGAGGCTGAGGTTGTTTTAATGCAACATCCTGTCAGTTGAAATACAAGGGCTCTGAAAAACTTTTCTTGAAAACAGAGGGAAAGTCCCTGCTTTGGACTATGTTTCTAAAAACCACAATATGAACTATCATCTTTTGTAACTGAGACAACACTAACAAAGACGTTCATGAACTGGAAGTGATGTAAAGCCTAAAGGGGAACATAAGACATGCCAGTTACGTTTAGAATAATGTTCCTGAACTATAATTTGTGACAGTTGATCAAGCACTAACTTGATCAACTGTTTTCCTTTCTTTTCTGTAGCACAGTATTTAGATCTGCTCAGTCACACCTGCACATTCCGTTAGATAGCTCAGTGCGTGGTTACAACTTACGAATGAGAACTCTGTAATGCTCAGATGATAAATTCAGGAAGTGATTTTGAAGACTTTAGAGCAAAAGGGAAGAGCTGCATGGCCTGAAGTTTTTGTTAGTTTGAGACAAATGTGTTCATTTCACTTTTGAGAAATGCTCTCGTGACATTATCTGTCTGCATAAAGCACTCAAATTTCAGCTGTATTTCCACGATGATGCAGGGCTGAGAGTTTGGTATGTTCAGTTGTTCAGTTTTGGAGAAATGGGTTAAATGTCTTTTTGAGCTTCTGTTTATAGTTTACTTTCCATGATTTTGTGATTGTTCTGATGAAGGTAGGGAGCATAAGATTTGTTTCTGGGTGGAGGGAGTGAACTGTGAAGGAGTAAAATTTCTGAAGTACCCAAGAGACTTTTCCTCTTTTCATATGACATTACAAGGTGGAGGGGGGTGGGATTCCCCCCTAATACTATTAAAATGAGTGACGTTGTTAGAGGGCAGCAGAGTGACAGAAAACAAGCTCTGGTCCACTAAAACCAGTCAAACAGAACAATGGTGGTATCTTAGTACAGATAAGCTATGCCTCTTAGCTTCTCCTCAAATCAATAAATTCATAAGTTTTTAATCTTTTTAAGACACTGTTTCATTTGTCTTTTCTTTATGTTCGTATATGAACCCAGACTAAGAATTGAGGAGAAGGCACAGTGAAGGTTAATGGAGCTCTCAGGTTCAAGTAACTCATATGAAATAGAAATAATTGACTAAGAGGAGGTGTAACAAAATCAAATCCAAAAATACTTCATGCAGAGTTCATAACACACTAAATAACACTTTCAGACAGATGCAATGTAATTTTGCCAAAATGAGATAAAACAAATACCAAGTAAGTGTCAGAGTGAACAAAGGAAGGGTCCCTCCTGTGTCCCTTTAAAAATATATTTTTTTTCTGCATTATTCCTCTAGTGTATAGGGAAGGAATAAGAATGGAAAGAGCAAGAAACATTAAAAACCAAACTGAACTTTGGACCATTCCTTCACCCCTCCAGTTGATACAGGAGTATATATTCCTGAAATCTCTCATAATTCGAAGTCAAACACACAAACAGAATTCTCTCTCTTATTTTGGTAAACATGTGAAAGCATTATGAACTCAACACCATATTGTGAGATCAGCTGTGTGACTGCTGAGCAAAATAAGGAAGAATGAGTCCTGTTCTTTTGTTCTTCCCACAGGGAGCTATATAGAATTTCAGGACAGGGAGGAATACAAAAACAATTCTCTTCCCAAGATAATCTGCCCCTGCAAATGAGGCAGTGTGACAAGAATAGTAAACACTTTCTTACATTAACAGCAACAATTAACATCTTTGGAGTAAAAAGGGAAATAATTCTTTCTTCGCACTGTTCATATAATAGTAAACCCATCTAATGATCATTAAGAATTGTATCCCCAGGGCATAATTTGTAGGTAGATGATCTATATAGCTTCCAAAGGCTTTCTTCACAATCTTATAAAGAGAGAAAGAATGGTCCTCATTCATCTGGAAATGAGTTGTACTCTACGTGCTAGAAAACCTTGAAGGGTTTGGAACACAATTTTCATTAAGGACAAGGAATCAACTTGTGTCAGTTGGCAAATAATTCTACTGCACTTTCGTCTTTTCAGGTTCAGTCAGTAAAGAGCAGACTAATTGTCCAGGGAGGGTTTCCTGACAGGCATGCTCTGGAAACTCCATGGGGGTGGAAGCTGTCACAGCAGTGCAGTTAATCAGCCATCTCCTAATGCCATAGGAGTTTCTCAGAGGGACTCCACAAAACTGCTTCATATGGGTTAACAGTAGGTTATCCAAGCTGAAGTTCTTTGTTCAACCAAATTTTAATTCACAGAAAGGCACTAAGTATTTAAGTCTGGATCAAGTCTGACTAAATTATTTTCCATTTCACTGTCTTTCAAATTGCTCCTTAATTTCTCTTTGGTAATAATAACGATTTTAATTTAGACAGACACTTTAACCTAAGGCTGTCATAGTATTTTAGTGTGGTCAGTCCAGCCCAGAACAAAGAGGAGTTCTAAAAGCTTGTTACTTTCCATATGATATGAACAATGTGTGTTCCTGTCATGGTTATGAATCTACAGTTAAATTCCTAAAACCCTGGAGTGACAGCAATGGAGGTAGAACTGAATGTGACATCTAGTGATTGTAGCTGAATACACCCGTGATAAAATCTAGCCTGTAAGCTGTAGATTTGGAATAATACAAATATAACTTGTGTATGACTCAGTAGCATGTCTATATGCACTTCACAATGTATGGAGAATATAAGTGCATGTGTGAGACAACCTCAGATAAATGCACTTTGTTTCTAGATTATGTGCAATAAATACTAAACACTAGGTGACAACATATTATCTAACCACTAAACGTGGTACAGGTAATCATATATTAATAATGTGAGGCCATTGTTATGCAGAACTAAATCCCTAAATTCTTATTCAGTTAGACAGGATAAGGATTAAGGATTTTGCTCCATATTGTCTCTTCACCAAACATAATTACTTGGTTGCGAGTGTGCACGGTAAAAGAAATCATGTTGTCTGCCACTGTGTACAGAAAGAACAGAACCATTCTCTTTTTCACACTCTGATATTGCACTGTTCTCAAAACAGTCTCTGAAAATCGAGCTGAAAAAAGCAGCATGAATTCAAACTACTATATCTGTGTTTTGCAGATTTCCAGTCCCGGTGTTGGCAAATAATGAAACAGTGTCTGCATGGTAACTAATAGAAAAATGATGAGCAAAATCCTTACCAAATATAAATGATGTTTAGTTCTATAAACCTTTCTGTGTATGAAATGCAATTCTGAGCATACCTTAAGGTGGTTGTTAGTGGTGACTCTAAGCTTTAAATGTCAGTATATTATTCAATTACCTGTCTTCTCAAAAAGTAGAGAGTCCCATTGTGTCTTCTGGTATCTTCTGGTATCTAACTAACCCTGAAGTGACTGCCTTCAGTGTGGTACCTTGTTTACACCACTGTAAAGGATGTCAGGATTTTGTTCTCTGGACATTCCTTTTGCTTGTTGGTTCACTGGACATATAGAATGAAGACACTCAGGGTGATTTTTTTTGCTTTCCAAACATAATTAATAAATATTGTTTAGGGGGAAAAAAAATCTTTATACATGCCTGATCAACTCCAAGTAACCTGTAATAATGGACATGTTTGTTGGAGTATATGGGTTTATTTGAATATTAAAGTCTTACCAGAACTGAATATTGATGGAGAAGTTTTATTTAGCTAATGATGAACAGGGAATAAATAGAATAACTTTCTTTGTTAAAAATCTTTCAAACAGAGGAGAAAAGGCAACTGAGAATTCCACCACACATAAACCAGCTAAATTTTGCTTCAGCACTAGAATGGGTCCTGAGTCAGCCTGACTGTCACCTCTGGTGACAGTAATGATGTGAAAAATGCCTTGTTATTTCAGCTTAGGATTCCTCTAGTGAGGAGAAGGGAAGGAATAAAATGGGGACAAGGATGTTAAATAACGGTGGCCAGATTCTGTCTCATCTAACTTTTTAGTGCTGTGCAGGTGTCAGTCCCAGGCACAGCCAGTAATTACTGGCTTGGGGATGGCAGAATCAGTCTAGACTCAGTAACACCACAAAACTATAACAAAAAATTTAGTTAGAGTCAGATCCTCAACTGGTATAATTGCCTGTTTGACTTTTGACAGAGCTCAGGGGCTGCAGCATCTCTCAATTAGAAACAGAGACCAGAGACAAAGTAATTTTATGTTATCCTCCTGCACCATATACAAACTGAATGGCCAAAGCAAAAGGGGTACAAGTTCTGGCATCCTAAGTATAATTCTTTTTTGTTCTTTTGAAACATCCTGAATCCACAGAATCATCCAAGCAATATGGTGCCTGAAAAGATCCACTGTCGATAGTTCCTCCCTTTAAAGTACGATGACTTTGTCTGGTATTAATGAAGAAATTAACTCCCATTTATGTTTTCCTGATGTCATATATGGGAGCTCACAAGTTTCTTTTTTTTCCTTTAATGGAAATGATAGAGCAAAAATATCTAAGAAATCCAAACTATTCTCCCCCCCAAGGAGTAATAGAAAAAGAGTACTGAAATAGGAAAATAAAATAATTTTTTTCCCCAAGAACTTGATTTGGAGTGCAGTGTGATTGTGTTTTTCTGATAAAATGTCTTATAACTCTGCAGCAAGAATAAATAAAAACTGTAAACCAGTTCTGTAGGACAGAGCTTCTAGGATCAGATGCTTCTCTGATGTTCTTTGGCTCTAAGTCACTCCATAGTCTTTGTCACTGTTTCCCTGCTGCAGTGCAGACTGTTTGCAACTCCATTGATCCTTGTGCAGAAACACTGGCCTAGGTGTCCTAATGTATTTTCGTTGTACTTCAGACTAACTTAACTACAGCACATTCCTTTTCTAGCTATAGAATAAGGAAATTTATGGTCTTGATATTGTACTATACAAATCCCTTGCAAATCCCATAGTAAAAGTCGTGTTATTTACTCTTTCTCGTAGGAAGATATATTGATTCTTCTGCAGTAGTGTATGATATCCTCAAAAGACAAAAATCTGGACACAAACAGAAGAGGATGGCTTAGCAGTTCCCAGAAAGGCAGTGAAAGATAGTGCAATTCAAAGCAAATTCATACTGAATCTGTTCATAATTGTACATTCACAGTAGGCCTACAGAACATAAGCAGTGGAATTTGTTCGGCTCTATCATACTCTCCTGAGAAGTGCTGAGAATGCCATTATAGTTAAAAATAGACTGCACTGTATACTCAATAATAAGGCTAAGCAGATAATTTGATCTAAACAATTTAACAAAATTATCTTCCTCTTTTACTAGAATCAGTCGGCAGACAGAGTACTATTTTCAGCAACATTTCTATAAATAATTCCTGGTGTGTAGCTATTTTATGAATAATTCACAAGTCTGAAAGCTAAAATTTGAGCTACTTTGGACTGATAAGCCTTAAGTATATTGGTATTTCTTAAGTGAGTATGCCAAATTTGTTGCCCTACATAAATGCAAGTAAAAATATAAACTTGTATTAAAAAATATATTACAATATTCACTTATGTGCTACTCCATCATTTATTTTGCTTGCTAGAAAAGTAGTATAAACAATTTTTAACCTAGGTTTGTTTAAAAATTGGAATAACTATTTGTGGAAGATTTTATTTCTGTTTTCTTTCCTATCTGCTGAGGGCATTGTGTTAGGAAAGAAAAATATTGAATCATTTGATATTTTTCATCCTCATTTCCTTCATAGGCATCTTGTGCTCATGTGCTTGTCTGGGCAGAGATAATCTTTGATGGGCATAAGCTTGCTGACCTTGCCACAGGTGTGGTAGCATTCTAACTCACAGCTGGCTGACAGGCAGAGAGAGGTACATCCACAGGGCTTTCTTTAGACACTCAGCAGTATATTTTTTAATGAAATATATCCCAGTCCCAATCTATTTTCATACCATTAGTCTTATTTTTATTAATAGATCAGTGCCTTTATGAAAGACAAAACAGCCCTCAAGATATCATCCAACTTTTTCCATTTTCAGTGTTTCCAGGCTGTTCCCAGTAGAATTCTTTCTTTTATCCTCACACTGTTATCATTTGGGTTTCTTATCTTCCCTTTCTAAGCCTATTCTTCCCACTTTTCAGAATATCTAGTACATTTTTCACAATGTGTCCACTATTTAGCACATTCTGCTAAGTCCTTATTACTTTCATCCTTCTTTTCATCACAAGCTCTCACTGTATCACAGCCTTTTCAACTGAGATTGATTCTACACTTTATTCTATAAGGCTGATATCTCACACATTCAGCATTTATAATGTAGGCACTGTTTCAAACGACACAATTCAGAATTAACAATTTTGGTGCCATTTGACAACTGAAGTTTCAAGGTAAACAGTGCAGGTGGTCTAGCATATAGCTTTGAATTGGATTTAGAGCTCACTTTTAAGAGTCAGCAGTGGCATAGCCTGTATACACAGTTAGGCACTTAAGGGTTTGTTCCAAAGTTCCCATTACCTCCAGTGTTATATCTGGTCTTTCAGCCAGCTACTCTTCAAGGAAGTTGATCTCCAAGCAGTCTTGTAATTAACAGACACCACGGCACTCATGCTGTGGAATAAGCCTTGTCATTTTGTCAGGCAAGAATTCCCCCAAAATCAGTGACTGTAGGGTTGGGCACACCTCATGAAAACAGAAGTGCAAAGCCTCACTGACTGGAAATGGGGAGGATGTGCTCTGTTTGGCATGAGGATGTCTCTGACTGGATGCCGACAATTTTAAAATGTTCTGAACTCAGAGTTCAGCAGAAAATGCAGGGACTCTGAAGTAACATGCCTGATCTGCAAATGTGAATTTTCTGACTGGATATAATTTTTAAAAAGAATTAAAATGAGCAAGTAGATTATTTAAAATATTTCTTCAGATTATGTTTAAATTGATGGTGGTAGGTATGCTGACCATTAGTTCTTCATGCTACAGTCCATACTTTGTTCAAGCAGACTTATATTAAAAAATGGCCTCCCAAAACAATGAATATATAAAAAAAAGGCACCTTTAGGCAGTGGTGGGTTCTTCAGCCTCTCTTCACTCCCTGCCATAAAGCATTTTAGTTAAACTGATACTAATTGGAGTAACTGCTCCAGAATTTGGATATATGCCCTTGGAAGTCTAGCTGAAAATCTTTGCAGTCCAATGAACAAGTTACTAGGTCTGTCTGTTACAGACTTTCAAGTAAAATCAAACATATATGATGCATGAACCACAATTGTGAATTCTTGTAATGCTGGGATACTTTCCTTAGGTAAAGGGTGCATTTGTCTTGACATGCTCTTATTTGTAGCTTAGAGGAATTTATTTCAATTACTTTAAAGATAATAATAAAAATAATAAAATTCAGCATATGAAATGATATAGAGGGGACTGGAAGAATCTGTCAAAACTTAGCAAAACTCTTTAAGAATCTCTCAAAACCAAAAGATATCAGGTTCCTGGAAAAAGCAGCCATCCTCTAAAGGCAACTAAATACTGCAAACACAAATGCCTTAGCTGTTAGGGGCACCTGTAAGGAATGTGGCTAGCCAGAAAGCATTCCAAGATCGCAAACAAGGAGTGTGTGGGTACAGAATAACAATGAGCATTTTGGAGAGAGAAGAAAGGAGAAGCCTAAGGACTTTGGTAGTAAATTAGCTAATGATAGCAGATTTTTTTGCAGAGGAAGCAAAAATATTAGAAAAGAAAAATATCACATTTATTAGTTTCATAAAATCTGCCTAAGTTTGGGAGGCTAATGATGGCACGATACAGTAAGTCTTTAGAACTGTAATTGAAATTTATGGCAATGGATAAAAAAGAGTGATAATTTAACACAAAAATAGTTACTGGAGGTAGGGGTCCAGACTAATTAGACAAAATATAACATCAGTCATTCTTAGGCAGCAGAGGCTATTAAAAACAGAAAATCACAAAATACAAACAGCTTATGTCCAAGAATGCTAATGAGAAGGGGGATGTAAGTGTTAGACAATATATACTTGCATATAGTTTGGGAAAATTCCGAAGAAGAAAAGATGCAACCTTGTTTCTATTTAACAGAAGAGCTAGGCAATTAGGGCTTATCAGGCACATTTTTCAATAACTACATCACTATTATCATCCACTTAGAAAGTGATATGGGAAACCATATAAGAAAACACAAACTGGTCATGTCCCTTGTAAGGAGATGGACTCAATGGCCTAACCAGTCTTAACATTATTTAATTTCTATGGTATTTCTAAATGGGAAAGAGCTATCAGCAAGAGCAATTAATTTTATTCCTGACAGACACTGGTGAATGTAGTATGAGTGCCAGGAGCAACTGGGTAAATTTTTCTCCTGTATGCACAATAGGGGTAATAGCCATTACTGTAGCTTTCTCACTTGACAAATCTAGAACTGGGCAAATTTGAATAATACAGATTACTACCAGTATTATATCAAAATGCCTTTTGTTTCATTTAAAAAATGCTTTTGGTATTGCCTGGTGGCGTCCTATACAGTGGCCTTATCAGAGATATCAGGGAAGCCATGTCATTCTGTCTTCTGGTTTTGAACTCTGCAAAGGAAGCATGTCTCTTCACTTCTCATTCAGGCTGGAAGAAACACAAATTAAGCCATCATATCCATCAGGGATAATTTCACTGTCTAGTCCAACAAGTAGAGGAACAGATCTGCCTGTACATCCCTCCACACACGGATGATGTTGAAGGAATTGGAAGAGCAGATGTGTAGCATTTGCCTTCTTCCTCATGCTGCTCTCTGGAGCTCATAGCGGAAGGAGGAAGAGGGGGAAAGCTAGCACTGACTGAAGTATAAATAAAGGTATTTTTGGGAGGAGAAACCGAACTTCTCAGGCTGCTCTAAAATTCCTCAATCTAGTCCCTGGTGGCACTCATAAAAGCAAGTTATTGCTTCATGAAATACTTTTAATGACCATTGTGTTCTAGCCAATGCAGTTCTTCATTCTGATTGCTTGAGGTGAGAAAGACCACCTTAGAGAAGGAGCACTTCATATCTGAAAAAGATAAACACCCTGGTCTAAATAAATGGAGCATTCTGAGAACACTGATTAAGACAATCTTTCCATTCAAAATTTTCTTCAAATGCACGGTCTGTTTCACTGAGAAACAGAAGGGGAACAAGTATCTGTATATATCTCTCCACAGGCTGAGGTTGTATTTTGCTGTTTTAAAGGACATAACATTGCACCTATTTTGAGTTCTCACAGAATTGCATCAGCAACATCCACTCCAGATAAGGACAACAGCAACCATCTAAACCCAGAAGGGTCCCAATATGTAAACATAAGGTCAGTACCTGGAACTTTGGATATGCTTATTTTGCTCTATCACTGTAGTGAAGATACTCACATTCATTGATCTGAACTTGAACAGCATATGCATGTAGCTTTAAGAGAAAAAGCAAGTCCAGAGGGCAAAGAAAGATCAGCAAAAGACAACAACTACAGCACAGAAATATGAACTCTTTGAATTGTTGCTGCATAGATTGCTGATCACAGCAAGTAGTATGGAAGGGAAACAAGGTAGAAATGTATTTCTATACCATCTGCTAATATGGAAGTGCTTATTTTAGCAGTGTCTGCAGAACTAGTATAGCAGAAGGTCATTAAAAATTATTTTTATAAACTTCTTATTAAAGAGGATTAGAATGCAAATCAGCTACTTAACCTTGTAAGAGCCACAACTAACAGACTTGTTGATGTCATAAGTGAACCTGTCATATCACAGACCGTAGGAATATGTGGTGCATACATAACTTCAGTAGTTTTATATGCAAATTCAGTAGTGGAGTAAAGACATAGCCAATTCTATTATTTACATGCCCTTCTACCTTAGAGGAACTTCTTTGCTTCTGGTTTCAGTATATTCTTCTGGGCCAGGACACTTCCATAAAACTGGAAACTAATTTTTGTGTGACACAGTATGGAATATAGCTTCCATCTTTCAGCTACTTTTTTTGCATACCTAGTTTAATTGCATATGTTCCTAACATACATACTGCTGAGCTTGTTGAACAGTAATGTCCATATCATTTTCATATCAACACATTAATCACAAAGAAAAGCAAGAGCACTTGCAAAATTTGTGCTGGGGATTGAGGAGGTATCTGAAGTCAGCAGATTCCTGCCTGTTATGGGGCAGGCAAAGGTGGAAGCAGGATTAGCCTTTGGGTTAAAGAGTCAGAAGGGAACTGAGGTTTTAAAAAGTCAGAAATATAGGAGACCATAATCTTTGCTTGTGGCTAAAGCTGATCCTCATGGGAGATTGTTAACACTCATGTTTTTAGTGTTTTGGTAAGTATGCAGGTATTCAGAGACAGGAGGGAAAACAGGTCAGTGGCAATCTTTGTATTTAGGCTACTCTGCCTGACATACATCTCTATATTCTTTATGCAAGTGCCCAGAAATACCTGTGATGACAGCAAGCAATACTGATCTGAGACCTCATAAGAAATTCAAACACACCTACTTTGAACTGAGTGCAGGTATCTACAGCTGTATCTACATTTTTTGTATCATCATCTATTCTATGTACTATCTGTTACTGTTTGTAACAATAGATCAATGTTACAACTACACTTTTTTCTGTGTATTTTCTTGGAAAAAACATCCTGATACCATATATTGAAAATGCAGTCTTACTATAAGAAGGTAGAATAGTTAGGATAATATTTAAGAGATTATACAAAAGGAATAGGAAAAAAATAATTGCAGTAGGGAGGCTGAGACTGAAAAACCTCATTTAATATGAGTAAGGAAGCATATGATAGGTTTGTTTTTATAATCAGATCAGTATTATTTGCTGTCACCACAGGTATTAATGTATTCTAAATGTGCTGAAGTTCATATTTGTGTAAATCTATTTTTAAGGCTGAAGTCCAAACTCAAATAACATTTACAATATCATATATGGAAAATTATTTAAGTGCTTAGTTGTCTCATTGAAAGGAGACACACTGAAACGCATTTTGAAGTGTTTTCCTGTAGCATTGGTTCTAAACTAGGAGGTTCAAGAAATTCTCTACAAAACTCTTTTTTAATAACATGTCCCAATAATTTAAGAATAATATTCACCATGTTGTGATTGGCCCTTGATAAGAGAGTTCACTCAGTTCTCACTCTAAACAGAGTTAGTATTTTCCAGTTGTTCTGGCTCCCCCCTTACAGGTTACTTTGCAGCTTGCAGAGAAAGCAAACACAATTTCCAACACCAGAGCAGTGAAAATGGCTACTTGCTTTCAGAATTTGCTTAAGCTGCTGTTATGAGGACTGTTATGCTGACTGATATGCTTTTCGGTGAAATAAGTAAACAGAAACATTAAATCACAGTTCCAAGGATTTGTTCAGTTAGAAGGCAGTGCAGCAGACAGATGACTGTTCTTCAGGGAAACGCAGGATGAAACACGTTACATTTGTGTTATCTGGGGCTGCTTTAGCTTAGTTATTTAAGTGCTTTAAAAGTCTGAGAAAGGCTCAGAAAAGGTCAGAACAGTGAAGTTTCTCTAATTCCTCCTGAGGAAAAAGTTTTAAATAAATAGGAGTGCATATTTTATGAGTAATTACATAAAATGTTTTTCTTTCTTGTGAAGAGACATAGCTATAGAAGCAGCTGAGTGAGAATTTACAAAATTCCATATCCACAGGTCTGGTATTAAATAGGCCTTTGGCTATAACTTAAGTTCCAATTTATGATTGTTTACTGACTTATGAAAAATATGCCTGGTTGTTCCTTTTTGGCTTTCTGAGAAGTAAACCTCTGTCTGGAAGCTGAAGGCAACAGATGACAGCATGACAAAAAAGCATATGCTATGTGTCATACCACCATGAAACTCCGAGTAAGCAAATTATTGTGTGTGCTCCTCTATCCATTAATACAGTTATCTTCTCGATGTTAACTGGCTGTATCACCAATATTGTGTGCTCTGTGTTTCCTTCCCTAAGCATGGACATTGTCTGGTGTATTCAATTAATTAATATGAATCAGTCATGTTGTTGGAAAAGGTAGTTCTTAGGAAACTTTCTGGAAGCTGGCCAGTGAAGAGGAACCCTAGAGATCATCTAGTTTTAGACAACACATACGTCACTAGACATCTGGTACTAACTTTCTTTATCTGATACATCGATTATTTCCCTATTTACTGAAAAATCTTTTAGCCCTATTCCAAACAGGATGGAATGGGGATAAGCTAATCCATACAGAGGGCCTTGTTATGTTGCATTCTGGTGTCATGGTGTTTCTTTAAGACAGAAATATGAATTCTCCAATTCCAAACAAAACCAAATCTAGACTAAGAAGCTCCTTAATGTCAGTAATTAAAACAATGACAATAAAAATGTTTTTGAAATAGTTTTAAGTGTTCTAGTAAATTGTGCTGCTGATGGAAAGTCAGTTGCTTTTGAGTCACTAATGAAAAAATTGGAAGCTGCAGTTCATGCTTACAGTGAAGTATCACTGATTTTTGGAAGTAATGCTGTGACATAGGAGGTTGTCTTCAAGATACATTTCAAAGTACTTTTAAGAGTAATATGTATTGCTACTGTATTTCTGTGTTTTACTGACCTAGAGGACTAAGAATTCTGCTGGCTAAGTTCTTAGGTGGACTTGTTAACGTGGATAGAACCATGTGCTTCGGTCACACATCTTGGTTTAAAAACATGTTTAAAAACATGGGAATAATAGATCTGGTCTGGAAATCCGAGGTAAATCCACAAATTTCTGAAATTCTGAAAGTAAGAGAAGTTTTCCACTGTTTCTGAATTCTTACTATGAAAAGAATTCTGTATTCAAACCCAGGCACACAAACCTTTCTCTAGGTTTCATCTTAAACAAGAAATCTACTGCCTTGTGGAGTAAAGCAGTACCAATGGACTGCTGCTGTTGTGAAAGACAGTCCTTGAGAGGACTTCTCCCAGACTACTGTTGCAAAGATTTACAGAAGGCTTTTGAATTTTAACTGGTTTTCTGTGAAGATTCAGTAAGAATGCTTAAGTGATGCCCTGAAGCATTTCTGTCATACTACAGTATTGAAAAAGGGGACTTCAGTGCCCAAAATAGCCTGGACTCTCTCTGATGACTCCCTGTTCATTTCTTCATAGGTTCCTTATGAACATCATGTATTTTAACTTGAAATTTACAACTGTGGTAAATCGTTAGCCAAGCAGAAGCACCATTTTTAGAGCTGCTGTTTTAATGTTGTTTTAATAGCTGCAATACTGCATTTCCTGGTCCTGACAGTCCCCTTTCCTGCTTCTTTTTCTTCCTGGTATATTTTGTGAATTGATTCTCCTTCACTGGCTTATGACTTGGCCAAATACAGAAGAAAGTTGGAAGCCTGGTTACCTGAAGGCAATATGCATCTAATGGAAAAATGATTGTTTCCTGTGAGAATATGTCTGTGTATATACATATATATATACATACATATACAATTTTTTTGAGATTTAGTATAACACATAGAATTGTTTTTTGAGTGTATTTAAAGGAGTAGCAGTCATAATAGTAAGCAGAAGAGGAATCTGTTTTTAAACAGAGAAAAAAAAAGACCTCTTTCCATAGCATCAACAGTTTTAAAAAGCCTTTAAAGACCATGTGATGTCTGATAGCACCAGGAGAGTTAGCACGTGTGCAGATGTCACTCATGTGTGTGTTTTTGCATATTCTCTTCCAATATCTTAATATATGTTACTTAAAATGACGTAGTGAATACCTTTCTGTGATTTTATATAACATAATGGTGGATGTATGACATTGAGTGTAGATGAACAGAAAATATATGAAGCATCCTTTTTTTCCCAGGACTGAAAGGTCGGAAGGCACTGGATTGATCACTGCAGGAAGAACCAGTAGTGTTAACAGTCTTTGGTGTTTACACATTGACTGAAGTTACTAGAGAGAGAGTAACGTAACTGGAATGACATCTGGGAGAAAGCCCAGGATATATTCATAGTAATAGGATGTTCTTCAATGGCTTTTGAATCACGTTGCACAGAAATGGGAGAACAGGCACCAAGTGAGAGTTGACCACATTCAGCAATTAATGATTTAGAGCATTCTTAAATCTTGCAGGCTAAATAATTATGTATGATTTCCATATTGACTAACTACTAATACTGTAGGAAACAGGGTCAATTAATTTCCAAGTAGGTAATGGGATTTCCATTAAATTTTGCGGTGTATTGTAGTCTCGTGAGTCATATTTCCAATAATAATAGTATATTGTGGTAACCCTTTTTTGTACATAGTATTCTTATAAAATCTTGCAATAGAGATGAATTAATTTGCATTGCTAAGCAGCACTAAAGCAGGGCACTCTTCCTGCTGAAAAGTTCTTGAAATGCAGGGAAAAGAAAGATTTTAGTGGCTATTTGTATAGTGTGACTATGTGGGAAAATCATAATTTTTAAATCTAGAAACACAGCCATTCTAAAGATCAAAATGCAAAGTTTAATTAAGCATGCAAAAATAGATGACTGCTTTCAAATTTGCTTTTATTTTTTAGTGTTAACATTCCCCAAACATCCTGTTATCCTGAGCAAGGAACATAAATCACAGTTGCTTTCTGTAACTGTCCCTAATGATACTAAGCTTCCATTTGGGATTGTACTTGGCATTTGTCTTCTGACCCATTTTTTGCAAAATTCAAATAAAGGAAATGAAACAGATGTAGGATATATAGCCATTATAAAATTTAAAGGCCTGAAGTTCATTAACTGCATTGAAACATGAACAGATTTTTCAGATCTATTTAAATTTTCAAAATTAAACTTAAAAAATGCCATCTAGACTTGTAAACACACTGAGCTTGATTTCTATGTGGAGCAGCTTTACCTGACTGTAAAATGCTTGCTTGGTTATACTACTGTGATTATCAAATGATGGCCAGCAAAGCAACCCTTACAAAAGAAGTCCACATTACATACTGTGAAGGCCATTACAGAAAACTCCAGGTATAGAAAAGCAGCACAGATATGCCATCTAGCAGTAACTCTTAGAAATGTCCTAATCTTGAACAGTTTCTTCTTTCAAGATAATTCTTTCAAGAGTAAGACAAAAGAAAGGCTTTATATTGAAGTTCTTTCCCTTTAGCTGGCTTCCTGCTGAATGTCTAATCACTCTGCTGGAAATAGACCTTTAATGAAATATCATCAATATTTTTTTATTTTTCTATGTAAATACAGAGAAAAAATAGAATAAAGTTAACAAATACAACATTTAATAAGTACCTTAAATTGATACTCAGTAATTAGCATTAAGTGTGTTAAATTTATTGTTAGTGAGCTGTCTTCAATTTGTTAAAGAAACATTTCCTCACTGGGTCAATATTCTATATCAAGGTTATTAGCAAAAAAAAAAAAAAAGAATTCAGAAGCATGGGCAATAAATTACTGTGGTTGAAATTAAATGTTCATGTTCCAGAGACTGAAGAATTATATAGAAATTTTTGTTACATATTTTACCATAAGATGGCGATACTTAAACACTTCACTATTAGTAAATAACCGAGTAAGTTTAGCATAACATCTCTGTCGTGATAGGAGTGCCTGTGGACAGCAGTCTTGAGTCAGTGATGGCCTGGTATTAAATTAGAGCTTTTTTTATTCCCCCAGGCATTATTTTAAAATAATTGATCAGTAAAATAAATTATTACCTGAAAATTATGTGGGACACCAATAGGAAGGTACTGCGTATACTTGAAATGTCTGATGAGATTTATCTCCATAAGCTGAATAGTTTGTGAGTGTCAAGGGCATGTAAAAAGTTGTCTAATCATGAGCATACTGCACAAAGAAGGAATTTAACATCCCCTTGTTTTCTACAATTAGCTTCATATCATATATTTGCTTCCTAACCTGCAGAGCAGAAAATTATTCTATTTCAATTTAGCATAAAGCAAGATAAATAATTGAGTACTAGTTCCATTTCTAAAGTGAGAGTTCAGTCAGAACTTGTACTTTTTTGCTAAAAATAGCCTGTAAACATTTTTGCAGATATAATTTTTCATAGAAATATGAAATATATTGTTCATAGTCAACAACATTAATTATGTGCCATGTGGCATCTTTTTTATGCTTAATGTGGTGTAGCATGAATTTGACTTCAGTTTTTTTGCTTATGAAAACCCAGTTTAACTCTGATAGATGCCAAATTTTGACTAAGAATTCTAATTTTAATCTAATCTTAAGGATTTTTTAGCTTTTTTTATTCCTGACCCTTGACAAAGTCAAAATAGCCAGTAAAGAACATTTTAATATCCCTGAAAATGTCACACAGAGTGATGAATAGAAGGGCATTTTCATGCCTTCTGCACAGTATGCCAAAGCAAAAAGGGCTGGAAGCAAAGTTTCAAAAGTTAATTTATGCCACTTCATTCCAGTGCCTCGTCCTGGTTTTCAGTGCTGGATGGTGACAGACACATAAGATGGAACATTTCTTCCCACTGTTATTTCAGAGCCTGAACTAAAAGAATAATTCTATCAGCTGTTTGTTTCACTAGTGATTCTACTCTTCTGGGGACAGAGTGACACAAATTTTGGTTTTCCTGCTTTCATGCAGTGTCTCTAAGTATTTAACTTTATAGATCTCACTAAGGGTAAGAGAAGACAGAAAAATAAAGAAAATGCGTGTGTGGAAACCTGTAATTATAATGTGAACATGTGCTGCTATTTGCACAGATGTGAAACTCCTGTGTGTGCACTGCGTGATGACTCTCTACAGACACAGCAATAGCTGATGCTTTCAAATAGCTCCTATTAAATAGAATTGATATAACTGATTTCTTAGATTATGTTATTGATTCTCTACCATGTCCTGCTTTTTTAAGTTGTCACTGTATCTTACTGATTGAAAAGCAGTCAGAATACTGCATGCGTAAATCAGCTTTCTACTGGCTTCCTTTTTAGGTTCTGTTTTTATGTTTTTAAAGAGGAGCATCTTTTCCATATTGTTAGAAATTCAGTGCATACTTGTATATGATTAATATCTTTATTTTAAAGGAAAAACCTGCCAGAAGAGCTGAACATTGCCTCACGTGGTTGTCTGGTACCTAAATGGTATCGTTAAATTGGCATTCAGCAACATACAATATAAATTGTGGCAACACGGTACAGACTGCTGCTGGTAGTAGACTGCAATACTATAAGACTGTTTTCTCAATGTTCACAGTTACAAGACCGCACACCACAAAAAGGCAAATGAGACAAGTTCTACATCTATAAAATACAGCTCTACAGACAGCTGCAGACCTAGGGGCTTTCAGTCATTATTGCTCTTAAGTGGTATAGTGCAATTCCAATTTTTTAAAGGACTTAATCTAAAATCTCCGTCATAAACCAGGTTGCATGGCTAAAACATATTGTTTGCTTTTATCAGTACTTCAGTATCAGATGTGATCTTTTGGTGACCTGAACACAGTTGAAAATAACGGCACTCTGCAGCAGCCCCGAGCGTGGCTATAGTACCAAATTCAGTGTCTTCACGTGATGCCTCCGGTTCCACTCTAAACAAATTTATTTCCTTTCGGAGGCTGTCGATCTCTGCTCCCAGCGCCTCGCTGCCTCCCCGGCACTGGTGCAGTCACCCAGCGCTATAAACGCCTCCATGCCTTGGGTGGGACGGATCGCCGCTCGTTCCGGCTGTGCAGCTGCCGGCCTTGGACAGCTGCCGGCCTCGGGCAGGGGGGAGCCCGCCCAGCCCGCTCTGCGGCGTGTGCAGCTCCTGTGGGTGGCGGTGCGGGGGTCGCGGGCAGGTGCGGGGGGTGCCCGCTCTGCGCTCCGGGACCGGGGTCGTGGGCGCCGCCGCATCGCGCCCGCAGCCCCCTGACCGCGGGCGGCTGTCCCGCCTCGGGCCGGGAATCCCGGGGCCGGGGACAGCCATTCCCGCCACGAGCTCTCCCGCCTGGCCCCTCGGACGGCCAAGGACACGCACCCGCCTCTCCCCGGGGCCGCCCAGCGCATCGCCCGCTACCGCATACGCCGTGTGCGGGTCGGCTCCGCCGCTGCGGGAGAACTTGCCGCCCGGCCGGCTCCTACCTTGGAGGGATCGAGGCCGGCCAGCAAGGACAGCAGCAGGAGGTTGAGGATGCTGGCGGCCGCCCGCATCCTGATCCCGGGGCTGCCTCTCCGCGCCGCTCCTCTCGGTCATTCACTCCGCTCCCGCTGCAGCGACCGCGCCGGCAGCCGCGCTCCCTGCCCGCCCGCCCGAGCCCGACTGGAGGCGGCAGCGGCAGCAGCAGCCGCCCGGGGAACGCTCATTCCGCGGGCAGCCTCGGCGCGGGGAGGGCGGGCGAGGCCGGCGCTGCCCGAGCTGCCAGAGCGGCTCCGCGGCCCCGTCCCACCCCCGCCCCTCCCCTCCGCCCCCGGCCAGCCCACCGCCAAACTTTGGGCCCGGGAGACGGCGGAGCCAGCGCGGCTGGACGGACACGGGCGGCGGATGTGACATCAGTGCCGCCGGGAGGGACCGGGCGGGGGGCGCTGGGGATGCGGCGGTGGCCGGGCCGGGCCGGGCCGGGCCGGGCTGGGCCGGGGGCTCAGGGCAGCGGCAGCCGCGGGCTGGGCAGAAGCGCGGTCGGGCTGCAGGAGCGTGGGGTGCCCCGTGCAAGGGGGCGGCTCGCCGGACCCCCTCACCCGGGTTGTCCCGCCTGCAGTGGCCGGCGGGGCTCGTCCCTTTGTGGAGGGCACAGCGTGCGGCCCACACTGCTCTGCGCTGGCTGCGGGCGGGCAGGGGCGGCTCTCGGAAAGGAGCACCTGGCACCGTGGCAGCGGGAAGGGGCGAGGGTGGGCTGAGGGGGGAAGCCTCGGGGAGAGGGTTTTCCTCAGGGGGATCCCGCCGGCTCGCTCCCCCACCTAGAAAGTTAAGTCAGGGCTTGACTGAGCCCTGGTGAGGGGAGAGCCAGCTCTCTTCTCCCTAGCTGGACCGTGGGCCAGCAAGGGACCAGCATGTCTCCTTGGTTTGGCTGAGGTGGGAAAGCCTGTGTAGATGCAGGCTGGTGGAGGTCATTGGTTGAGGAGTCCCTTGAAAGCCTTCCCAAGGACATGTAACATGCAATCAAGTTTCCTTTTCTCTAGATCAGCCAGCACCTTTGCAGTCAGACAATGCTGCTTTGCCAGCCGAGGCTCGGGGTGAGCTCCTCTGCCTGTGCAGGTCAGTTCCCCAGTACAGGCAGGAGTGTGAGTTGGCTGTCTCAGGGATGCACATTCAGCACAGCTGAGTATGGCCCAAGTGAAAATAACAGAACTATTGTGTTAACACGGGCAAACTATGTTAATGTTTCAGTTATTTTTCCCTTAGAAGACTCAAGCTCAAGATCTATGGGCAGGGTAATCTTGCTTATGGCATAGTCAAGATTAATATGAAAGTGATTTTCAGCTTTTCAGTTAGCGATTTTTTTGGTCTTAACTAGATTCTCTGGGGTCTAGGTTATATGCTTTTTCAGCAGTTAGCACAGAAATGCCAACACACTTGTGCTTTTTTTTTAGGTGCTATGTAATGTTAACAAAGAGAAAAATGAGCTAAAAGTATCCTTAAAAAGCAAAACATAAGTGTGAGGAAACAACCCCCAAACAAAACCAAACCAAACCCCAATCTTGAGAGGGTGTTTTCATTGAGTGTCTTACTAGGATAAGTGTGGACAGGGCATGGTTTTCTCACTGTCTCTGGGTCTACAAGATTGGTTTCTTTTGACTTAAAGAGCTAAGACCACTGCTGAAAGACAAATGGAGCAGAAACTGTTCTGCTTTCAGGCTATCTGAAAACATTGCATGTCCTTGGCATAGTGTTCCCAGATCAAAATTGCTGATTTTTCTTATAGTGTTTTATTATATATTTGAATTTCTTCTTAGATTAAAATAACTAGATTTGCTTTTGTGAGTGGATTAAAATTTATATTTTATGCTAAGATACCTTAGACATCCCCTTTTGGTCATCAGTATCTTTTACAAAGATACAGTCTTTCATTTCCGTGGAAGGTAGATCTACAAAGTATGGTCCTTTATGACACGGAAAGGAAATTATAGAATTTATCAATAAGCTTGCATTGACATTTCAGGATCAACAATTGAAAGAGAATCCCCTCTGATACAGACTCTATTGAATTGGCTTCTACAAAGAAAATATAAAAGATACAGAAAGGAGATTTGTTAGTATTTTTTTTCTGTAGAAAACATGTAAAAGTTCAATTTTCTATGAAATAACACTAAAAAAAAGCTGCATATATTCATATGGATTCAATATTAAACAAAGTAAGGATACCAAAGCACTGAAAGCTTCAAGTTCCCCAAAGTGAGTGGTGTTTTCACAAGAAACAATTTCCTGTGAAAAAAGAACATAGATTCTATTGGCACAAAGGCAGGATTGATGGCATTTAGATCTTTTCTAGAGCCCCTCAGTGACTAGTTTGCTAACTTTCCTTACCTTTATTTTCTCCATGCTTTTTTTCCCATCTTTTTTCCTGTCTGTCATAGATACATGTGTATGAAACATTAAATTAATCATAGAATGCAAACTTTTTGAGGAGCTTCAGTGATGCAGTATGTTTTTCCACTTCCTGATGCTGCTTGGAATATTTGTCTTTGAAATCAGTGAAATACGAAGAGTACAGTTAAAAATAAAACCAGTGATTCCCTAGACCCCTAAAAACATGAGCCTTCAGATCTCCTGAACTCATCAGATACTTTTATGTGTTACAAATTAATAATTTGTTTGATATATGAAAAGGTACCAAAATATATTTCAAAAGGATAGCATAAGATGACCTAATTATTTTCTACTTTATTTTAACAATCTATCAAGAAGAAAACAAAAATATGTTATAGATTTATTCCTCCCCCCTCTAGCAACCTGACAAGTAATATTTTCTTTGCCAGAAAAGACTATCTGAAGACTGCTGAGAATCACTAGCAATTAGTATCTGAAATAATTGTGTTTGTTAAAGTGTATCTGAAAAAATAAAAAAAAATCAAGTCCTCATGAGAAGTTTTTATTTCTGCTGTATGCCCTGAAGTTGCAAGGAAATACCTGATTGTGAAGATCTCTCTCTAACAAAACTTTTAATCATCCTTAAAACTTATGAAATTCTATGTGAGTTGCATTTCTTGAATTCTTTGTATGGAGATGGCTGCAGTCAGGGTAAATACTTGGTTGTGATAGAAAAGAGAAGGGATATCAAAATCTTTCCTGCAGGCATCAGTGACAGAGTATTAGCAAAATGGTGGCACACACTGAATACAGGGTATTCTCAGTGTGTGGCTGAAGTTACAACTATATTTTTTCACACCGTATTGCAAGATGTATTGCTGGCACTTGGAATAAGACAGATACTTGTTCACTTGGATACACAGAAGTTGATAAATTGGATGTAGGTACCACATTATATATAAATAAGTTCAAAGTTTTGCAATCTGAGTTTGACAGCTCGAAAATACTGATGGGAGTTATGAAGAAGGACAACATACATATGGATCTGTAGAAGGATAATCTTTATTTATAGCAGGTGACATGTGAAAACTTTTTAATTGCAGTGCTATCAAGTATTTTTTCTAGACAAGAAAACTTTTCATGAAATCAGTCTTATACTTACACTAATATTTCATGGGTGCTGAATTTTGTACTAAGTTAGGAGAGTGGTCCAGATTTGGAATTCTAGGCATTCTCCTGATTATCAGAACGAAAAGTTTAGGGAATTGGAAAGAGAGAAAGACCCTTGCTGACATTTACAGAACTGAAATGTCCTTGAAGGAGATGAATGTGTCTTTCATTACAGAAAAGATTTTGATGTCTCATTGAGACTAGAGAGGAAAAGATAGAACCAAAATTAAACTGTCAATAATACAGAAGCTAACTTTTATGATATGTGTTGTATTTGATTACATTTGTAAAGAACATGAGAGAAACAAAACACTTCTAGTGTTGTTAAACCAGATGAATAGAAAAATCAGTAAAATACTAATTAATTTAATTTAACCATTTGAAGGGTGTGTAGACGTTTAATGAAATACAGGAATATTGCTCACGTGGGACAAAGTTCAGGACTACTTTTGGCCTTCTAGATGCTAACGTAATTTTTAGCGCATAATATAGCTATAGTATTTTCAGATTTACATTCAGTTATATTTAAATCACTGTCTAAATAGAAATGGGAAAATGTAGGAATGTCACCTTGTAAAAGTGACAGCATCTATAAATAATGCTTATCTACCAAGGATGTTTTTCATAGAAGATTATGGAACTCTGCTCACAAACTTTCTGTATTTTCCACTGCCAATCTGGACAGTACATTACAACACAAACGCAGCAGGGTAACCTTTAAGTGTATTTTTGGTTATGTGAGACTTTTATAATTTAAAATATCATAAAACTTAAGGATTAAGATTCTCTTCTGCAAGATTGAAAAGAAAGTAAGTTTATTCTTGATGAACTTCCTGGTGTTCTTAAAATTGCACGATCACACAGAATAAGTGAAACTTGGAGAATTAAGGTTGAAATATGCTTTATTTCAGAATTCTAGTGCAGATAATAAAATCTAGTCAATTGTTTGATAGAAATTGGGGTTGTCTGACAGATTTTTAAAATCAAGAAGGTATGATTTCTCAGTATGAATAATATGATTTTTAAACAGTAAAATACTCGGTTGGACATATTTGAAATAGACTTTTACCTCTTAAAATACATAATTTGCAGCCTGTCAAGTCACAATTGAAGTTGGGCTAAGTAGCGGATTACTTAGTAATCCTTAGGAATCTGTAGAGTGTTTAATATTAAATATTTCTTCTAATTTATGTATTTTTAATGTACTTTGCAAATACATACTGCAGAAGCAACAAAGAGCAGTATGCTGTATGATGACAATTGTACGAATTTACTTTGATAGTAATTTTCTAAACATTTATATGCAGGCAAAACTAGTTTGTGTCTGATAGCATATATATGAATATTGACCAAAATGTCATAGTAAAGAGGCTGCCTGCCATAGTCCAGTGTAGCAATATGATGCTTATGGGAATTGAAAGGACCAGGGTATCCTCATCTACTGATCATTGGTGAGTTCTCAGGGCTCAGCATCTTGCAGGACTGGGTCTCAAAATAATAAAATAATGAGGCATCATTACTAAAAACTCAATTGCAATACCAGTCTTTGTCATAATCAGTTAAGGTCACAGGTATTAGAAGAAAGATTAGGTCGTGATTGTAAATGATGATGCTAACATTCTGATGGATTTTATGTTCTGTTCCATTTTAAGGTTTTGAATGTTACCATCACACCTGATATTTTTCCCCAAATGAAGAATCACTGTTTCTCTGTCTTCCATGCAGAAATTTCTGCTGGAATGAAGAAAGAAAAGTTTGCATAAGAGCTTGTCACAAAGACAAATGAGTTTAAGAGGTGGGTGTTTTCTGTAATACAGTAGTTAATTGCTTTGATTTTTAAAAAGTTTCAGTTTTTAAAAGAACCTGGCAGTGTGGTGCTATTTGTGGTACTATTGCAATATTCATGGTTCTGTCTCATATAGCCAAGGGCTTGTTACAGCTCATGATATAAATGCAGGCACTGTTAGGATATTTTTTTATGAATTGACACATATTTGATATTTTAATTCCAGCTGGATGTTAGAATATAACTTATCTGAAAAAGTAATTGTTTAGGATGATGCTTACTGGAATTCTCCAGGTGCTTCTTTAGGATTACATTTTAAATACTGATGTAGGTTCATAGCTGTGAAAGAAGTTTGTTGGAATGCTCTCTGAGATCAGGTCAAGCAGGGAGGAAGCTTTTTAAAAGGTAAATGTTAGGAAGAGAAATGTTTTAAGAAGGTGTTTTGATTTACTGCATACAGTATTTATTATGTTCTAAAGTGTTTCTAAAAAGTAAATTGATAGGTCTCTTGGCAATTATCAGGTGTGGTATCTGCTCTTCTTAATCTCTGAGAAGATTATTCAGATTATGCACTGATTATCATGAGTGACAAGACCTCCAAAATAGCTCCACCCAGGTCTCAAAGCAGTACAAGTGTGCTGACTAAGAGTTACGCTGGCTGCACTTAACAGCTCAGCTACTTCTGCATTCCACCTTGTACAGTGTCATTTGTTTTCTATTTTCTCATTACAATATCAAATTTGGGAGTCTCTAACTTGCGTGTCCAACATATTATCCATTTTTTATCCTATTCCATTTGCCCAGAGTTACCCCAAATGCTTGAGAGTGGGCTCTAGTATTGTTTTGATTTTATTCCTATCCTGTTGCAAAACAGCAACAAAGGGACAGATGAAATAATTCCACTCATTCATAGCTTTGGCTGTGATACTTGGTCAAAATAAATACAGGGTCTCTTCTTTAGAGAAGAGAGTTTATAAAGGTTTTCTTCAATTTTCTGTAGGATATCAACCCCTTTGTAAACTGTAGAGGGAATAACTGGATTAAATCATCCATAATTGTAATAAAACTGTGTTCTGGAGCAAAATGGCTTGTTTTCTCTCATACTCTGCTTTACATTCCAGTAATTTTGTTGATCTTTTGGAAGGCTATCCCTCATTTATAACTAGTGTCTAAAAAGTGAATCATACCTACAATATCTGACATTCAGGAAGCATGAAAACTATAAATACCACACATTTTAAGACCTAAGAAAACCCTTTTTCCCTATTAGGACAGTCAAGTAGTGTAACAGGTTGCCCAGCCAAGGCAGCACCATCTGCATCCTTGGAGGTTTTCTGGACCAGATTGAATAAAACTCTGAGTAACCAAGTCTGACTTCACAGCTGACCAAGCTTTGAGCAGCAGTTTGGACTGGAGACCTCCTGAGGTCTCTTCCAGCCTGAATTGTCCTGTTATCCTGTAACAGTATAAATGGTGGTGATGTGCACAACTGGCTTGTCTCTTTAGCTGTGGGCAGGACTTGGAGCAGCCCACCTTATCCCTCAACATATCTGAGAAAATGGAGGTTCTGTATTTCCCATCAGTGTGTATTTTTTGACCAATGTGATGTATATTATATGGGTTTATGTGCATATATATATATATTGCTATGTAGACCAGTTTGATATAAATTTTAATTACAGGAACAGTAGTGTAGAAATTACTCTATTTTCCAATCTTATGGAGTTTTATTGAAAATCAGAAAGAAAAGAAATTACGTGGTTTTGGTAGACCTCTGCCTTTTTCCAGAAGCTAGCTGTAGTGTTTGTGTGAATGATATCAAACTTTTTCATAATTAACTTTTTTAAAAGGTCACTTCTCTGTGCTATGCCTTGACCATTGTTTTGCAGGAACTTCAGCTTATACATTATTACTACTTTTTTTGTCTCAAGCCAGAGGAGATGTCTTTAAATCAGAGTAATACTGAGGGTTGACAGTGAAATAAATAAGCTGTGAACTTCCTTGCTCACATTTGAACTGCATGAGTGTTCATGTAAATCTAATGATCTTTTTGGGTAGAACCTAGCTTCAGCTGTTAGGCAGTGGACTCAAAACCAAAGCTTTAATGAGTTCTCTGAGATAGTCTCCTTTTTAGTTTTAAACCTGAGGATGAAAAAATCCATGAGATACTACCCATTCTCTTACAGAATGTGAACAGTCTTTATTTGACTTGTGAATGAGGGGTTTGGTAACAGCTTTTCTTTCAGAGTGGTACAAATCCCTTGCTGTCATACTCAGCAGATGGCAGCATGCATGTTGACTGTCTGGGTATCTGCTCAAATCTTTTAGCTGCCATACCATATTGACGAGCAGAGTAATTAATTTGTCAGTGTCTTTAAGGTCAATCACAGTGGAAGCTTTCAGTGTGTTAATATGAAAAATCATATTTACCCTGAGGGCACACTGTCACAGCAGGTAGGAATTAATTGTGGAATTGTATAATTTTCTCCCTAGAATACAACTGTGTTCAAAGAAGGAAAGCATGTAAAACCAGTAGAGTACAATTGAGGACCCCAGTGTTTAAAACATTAAAATACCAATTTAACATTTCCACACATGCATATCTGAGTGGTACCAGGATCAGGGCCTGGGATTAGTCCATGAAAGGTTATGCAGATAGTAAAAAAAAAAGGAAAAAGGACATGACCAAGCAAATGTTTGCATGTGATTATTCAATAGCAATACTGATGTCATTTGAATGTGGCCAGTTTTGTTTCTAATAGCAGATCAAATGTGGTGTAGATGACATATTATAAACTCCTGAATATGAGCAATGAAGGCATACAAATTGCCATGTCAGGTAGAAAAAAACCTTGTTTTTTTCAATCTACACAGAATATTGCAAGGGTGGTGTTTTTCATTGTAGTGTTCTTATCAGACTTGCAGAAACAGGAAGAAAGGGGTACGGAATACAAAAATCTAGAATGCTATCTGAATTTTTCAGCTATGCTGAATTTTGTCCAGGACTCTTAAAGTGAACTCTTATGGTGAAAAATGGTATAGATTTTTGATTATTGATGAATATTGGAAATATTCTTTTTTAACTGTTCAAGCAGCATTTCCTCTGTTTTTGTGAGTCTGTAGGAACTGAATTTTAAGGCCCGTTGATGGTATTTGTGTAGATATGAAGATAAATTGGTATCTCACTGTCTTACATTTATTTAAAAAGGTCAATGAAACATTAGATTCATCTGACAAAAAAGGATCATTGTCATGTGACCTAAAAAAAATCAATCACACAGACTACTATTAAGTTATGAGTGCATATTACTGGGTAATACCAAGTACTGTGTACCTCACAAGAGATCTTCTAAAATTTGTTCAGAAAACTGCGTGAAAATTTCCCAACGAGTAGATATTTTTATCTAGTTATAGATAATTGGCAATAAAAGAACATGCTATTTTTGGTCACTGATTTAATGAAAAAATTATTCATTGCAATTTAAGCACTTTCTGAAGCAGCTTAAGTTCCTGATCCTGGAGAGATTTATATGCATAGTTATAAACATGGATAAAGGTTGTAGGAATATCAGCCAGTGAAGTTAATAGGAATGTTGCCTGTCTGTATTTCCATTATTGTGAAGTGGTGGCATTTATTGTATTTCAAATGAATTGTGTTTGTAGATCTTAATTTTTTTTTTTCTCTTCCCAACTCTCAGAACAAAGTTCTAAACTAACCATTTTTGGTTGCAGATTTTTTGTGTTAAAAATGTATGCAGAAGATATTTGTAACTATAATGTACTTTCCCACTTGGTCACTCTTGGTTCCAGTTTGGCAGTGCAGTGGCTCAAGTAATTTGCCCATTGATTCACATCTCTCCTTCTCTAGCAGTCAATCTAATGCTTAGGTTGGCTCTAGCAGATGTACAGGCCATTCAAATAAAATGCAGGAGAATTTCTTCAGCCATATTTTTGTGAACATTACTGTCAGCCAATACAAATATTGTAAGGCTTTATTTTATGATTTCTTTTTTATTCTGAAGCTTTGTTTGATGTCTTATTAAAATGTTTGCCAGTTTGGTAAAATCAGTATAACAGAACTGTTTTAGACCTTACACTTCTGTAATGGAGAGAAGACTGGAAATTTTATATGGGGATACAGGGATGTGCATAAACTTCAGCTGGGTTTCCAGTAAAGCCAGCAGAGTCATAAAGAAATCACATTGTGTTAACATTCTGTGTTTCATATTGTGGAGACTTCCCTTCTACACCTATCCTTTGAGAATTTAACTCCTATAATATAGGGTATAGTGTTTCTTTTTCTCAAGCATTTGATTTCTGCAGTGAATATGGAGTGTTAGTCAGCTGGATCTTCTGTAAAAGTCTAGAACAAACTATTATAATATGTTTGACAGGATTTAGGGAATACAATGCATGAATCAGTATTCCTTTTTTTGTACAAGTATATTAGTTTCTTAACTGATTGAGCGAGACTGGGGAGACAGGAAAGCTTTATTCACATAATAACATCTATTTTTCTTCTGTTTGTGTTTAAAGGCAAACATTTGCTTTTTTATGTTTGAGCTTGTTACAAAATGCAGTGTGTTTGCAAGAATGAGATGAAGAAAGAAAAATAATTACCTGTAGACTAGGAAGTCTTTTCATAGAAAGACTTTAAGCGTTAGTTTTGGTTAATTCATTCAGCCAAGAAAACCAACAGTTTGGTCCACTGTAAGCTTTCAGTTTGATTCCATTATAGCTGACAATCAGCTGTGCTGAGATGCTTACAATTAAATTAGGGATTATTGGCACTGTCTAGGGCAATACTACTGAATATTTTGCATGTAAATCCATAACTGTGGAAATTCAGTTTATCTTATAGAAATGCTCAAAACTGTCCAAATTACTGCAGTCAGTTTTTGTGCAGCTTTAATGCAGTTAGGCATAATTTCTGAGTGGGCAGAACTGCAAGGTGAACCAGGAAGAGCATAATAACAGCCTATAAATTTTTAATGGCTTACAAAATGTGAATTAGTTATTTGGAAAGTTAGTGAAGTCCTTACTGTGTTAATAAAATATTTTCTTTGGGCATCTGTTGGTTTAATTTAATAACTGCATGCTAGAAATCACAGAGAAGGCACACAGTGGCTCCAGACAAACTTCTGACAGGGGTTGAGATGAACACCTGAATCATTTAGTTGAGAAGGTGCTGTTTCCATCTGCCAAGGAACATGCATGGGATTTCTGTTGCTAAGGTACGAGTCTTAAGTTTAAGAGAATATTAAATAATTGAAAATAATTATCTAGAAGAGGAAAAAGAAAATGATACTTTTGAAGAACTGTTTCCACAGTAACAGACCAACAAGGGATGAACTATGTTGAAAAGTGTTTGGGTTGACTAGCTTGGGTTTTTTGATCAGTCTTCTACCAAGCGAAAAAAGCAAACAATGTGCTTGCTCCCTCCTTCATCTTCCTCTTGTTTTCTTGAAATTTAATATTGGCTAATTTTACCAAATATAAGAGAGGATGTGTCAAAGGAGAGGAGATGTGTCAAAGAAATTAATAGTAGAATTTGGTGAAAAAAGTGTTAGTAGTGGTGGTACAGAGGACAGCCCTGCATGAGCATTGCCTGCAGAGAACAGATGTTAGATTTGACTGTTCTGTGTGATTTGCTAGCTGGGTGAGCAGCATATCTTTGCTTCTGAACCAGTCACGGGCCAAAGAAATCTCTCACGCATTTGGTATTGAGAAGTCCTTGAGCAGGGTGAGCATACTTGGAATGAGAAGCATTCCTATCTTTTATTATGCAATCTTCAGATAGGAAAATCTTCAGTTGGAGTCGATGACATTGGTTTGATAGTTTGTTGTTAAATAATCCTCTTTCTGTGTGCAAATGCTTGGAAAAGGAATATCTGGAATGTACCAGTTTTCAAATTGATCAATACTATATGGGTCTGTAACAAAATATATTAGGATATAGTACTAAACTGTATTATTTTATAGACCTGTAATGAACACTTGAGTTCAAACATTTTTGTGTTATGTGTCAGATAGAGGAGTAACATTACCTCTGAAAGAGCAGACTCACTGGGCTAGCATATGGACATTGCTACTGACATTTCCTCACTTATTAGATTCTATAGGAATGTGATTAGCTATGTTCTGAAATGTAATTTCGTAATTAATTCTTTGCCTAAATGAAATTAGCAGACATTCTGCATATTTTGATTGTTCAAAACCACTGAACTAGAGGATCTTGATTTTATTGTTCATCCTTTTAAATGGAGAAAATGTGTTGCCTAGCTAGATTGAGAAAATTAATTCTTTGAAATATATTGACATTACTCTAAAAATTAAAAACTACTTCTTTTGATCAAAGCTCTATATAAATCTTGCTAAAAGATTTTTAGTGGTCTTGCTTTTTCCAAAGTATTAAATGATAGCTTTTAAAAACATGCTAAGGATTTTAATTTGACTTGGTTCTCCCATTCTGCGAGACTGACTGAAAGAAGAAGATCAAAGCAGGATTAAAGGCATTCATATGCCACAAAAATCAGATGGAAACAGTAGATGATTTCTCAAGAAGCTTTACCTAAGTCAACAAAGATTTGTAAAGATGGTACAGCTCTCCAGACTAGTTAAGGAAGATATTAGAAGTACTTACATAAAATTTTCCTATTTGTCTTTCAGAGCTTCAAAATGTAGTCTTCGGAATAATATATAGTTAGGTTGGTTGAAAGGTTGCATATGAAACTGTTTCTACATGTATTAAAAAAAAATTATTATAACTTATATACACACAGAGACGACTAACTAAAACGATTTTCCTGTTTCTGGTAAACAGTTTTCGGTATTTGTGAGGAAAAAGAGTGTTGTTTGGTAATTAAGAGGACATGAATTAGAAGGAAATCTTTTCTGTTAGTCTTGATATTTTCTGACCTGGCCATTTACAGATTTTTAAAAAAAGTTTGGAGTCCTATCTTAGACAGTGTTTATACTGCAGATATTTATTAATTATACACATAGCAGTAGAAGGGGAATAAAGGTAAAAGAAGGGGAAGACTGTGAACAGAGGTATAAAAGGAGGGAAAATGACTAAAACAAAAAATTTAGTGACAAAGCAATACAGAAACTGGAACAAACCCAAAACAATTACTTAAATTTTCGTAACTTCTTATTACCTGCTCACGCTAAAACCCCCCAACCTTAAGCACATCCTAAAAGCACATACTTTACTGAATTTGTATTATTTTGAATTGTTATACCTTTTGAGTTTCAACTAACTAAAACTGATAATGCAGAAAAACCCAACTGCCATAGCACTGTATTTGTAATGTTTCTAATCAACTCCTAATCAGCAAGGATACAACCCTCTTGCACAGACATAGTTCTTTTTAAAACTAAGGCATTTAATAATTACAGATGGTGAACTGAGTTGAAATTTAGGAACCTTTTGACAGTCATTAGTTTGCAGTATGCTGTTCCCAAGAGTCTTGGTTTGCTTGTATGCCGACATTTAAGTCACTGTCATTCAGTGTAAATGACATATATAACATGCATAAATGGCTAAGAGAGCTCTATCTGTTGTGTGAGTAACACTGAGCCTTTGAAATATTTAATGTCATTAACTTTCAGCAGAAGAAAACAACCCCTTAGGATATGGTTGTGGCTTTTTTTTTTTTTTAAATTGCTCTGATGATGATGATGATGATGTATCCCTTATACTTGAAAATATTTTTGCTGGTGTTTTTGTTGTCCCTCTTATATCTCAACATCTGAGTCATAGTCAGAATTGAATGAAGACTGTCTCTTAGGGTACAAAAGCTGTTTGAAAAGATGTCTTGAAGAACTCACACCTGCTGTATTGCTAGCATAGAGTAGCATCAGGAAATATGTATGAGCTAAACCTCAGTTGGGCGTAGCAAAGAATAAGTACAACTGGCTGGAATTTACCCATGTCTACTTGGCCAATGCAAAGTTTTCTTCGTTCTTACTTTTTACCTGTGGTGCCAAGCTGAATTACTTTTTATTTCCATTTTTAATTGTGTTTATAAAAACTAGTGCAGTTTTGTCTTTTGGTTTCTCTCCTAGGCTTGGACTAGTAGCTATCAAGCTAATATATTGGAAACATTTAGGCTAAGTCTAACTGTTACTGCTAGTTAAAACAGTGGAGTGCACAGATCCTGGATATAATTTGGGTTTTTTTTCAATTAATTTCAGAGGAGTAATTGTTGGAAAAATCTTGATTTCCTATGAGCCCTGTGATAAGCTATCTGCATTGTGCTCCATCACAGTTTATATGTGGGTGAGGTCAGGCACAATCTGGTTGATGTAGCAGGTGTGTTCTCAGCACTGTTTTTCTAATTTTATATATTGGTGTTGGTATGGTACTCCTTCAGATAACAGTGGTCTAGATCATTGCAAATTAAATAAGAGATTAAATGAAAGCTCCTTATTTGTATCTGCTCTACTATCCAAGTGTGGCATATGGTCTTGTACACACTAGGAGTAATTTCTGTGCCAGATTAAATACCCTAAATACCAGCAGCATATGAAAACTAAGCAAAAAGCAGCATCACAAGCAAAATGGTAAGTTAAGCACAAAAGCTATCCATAAGTATAAGCATATAGCATTAGAGTCTTTGTGTTTGCAAATGTGAAAATCCAACTAATTTTTCACTTTCTTATAGCAATTGAATGGCCCTGTGGCAGCCAAGCTTTACCTCATGAATCACTTGCAGCTCTGAAGCAGTTCATATTTCTTACCTGTTCCAACTGTGTTGTATAGGAATTACTGCAGGAATATGCTAGTATGGGATCTGCTAAGTCATAAGAATTCCTGTGGGGAAAAATGGATCAGGAGAAGTGGGGAATCCAGTGTTATTTGGTTGTATTAGACCCAAGTGTAGATCGTGTCTATCCTTACCCTGTGTATTCTTCTGGGAGGAAGGAAAGAGATCTGGGAGGATATCTTCCTTTGAGATATCACCTCTTCCTTGGGAACCTTAAGAGGAACTGAGAAGCTCTTACAGTTTCAAATAGCAGAAGATTTTAGCATGTAGGTGTAGGAAGAAGACTATAAAGGACATTGATGTAAGAAGTAGGTAAGGAACATTTTCTCAGTCTGTTTTCTCTGAGTTGACAGGATTTTGTAGTGTGGAGAATCAGAATAACATTGATGATATATACAGTTAAGTTTCTGCACACAAGATGGAGTGTGTACAAAACTTGTGTATACACCCTAGCTTGAGCTCTGTCCCACAGTAAGTGTACAGCTTCCACCTTCCTCCTTTTGCTGTAGTGTGTGTCTGGGTTTTTTGACAGCTTCAAGTGTTTTAGTCTCACTGGGGAATGGGAAACCTTTCCCCTCATCTCCAGGTTAGTGCAGGTTGGCAGCTTCACACCAACCAAAGCACTATCCTGTCTGTTGAGAAGGTAGGTTAGAATGCCACAGTTCATCAGGTAACAAGCAGATGGCTGACACAGTTTGGTCAGAAGGGAACTGGAACCTTAATAAGCCACCAGAGCACACTGGCATTAAAAAGATGCTAGGTACAGGACTTGGGTACAAAGTTTCAAGGGAAAGCTGTGTAGTGTCAGCAGCAGGTAAAGGGACTGATGACAATTCTCTCACCAAGGGAAACAATGGAGACCAGACCATGATTGATGCTAAATGAGGCAGTGCTGAATTAATAATGTTTTGGCTTAGCTAAATGATCTCTCTTGCATGCTGTCTTCCCTCATGTCTGGTTAACAATTTAACTCCAACTGCCCGTTGTTTAAAGTAGTGCTCATTGAAGGCTGAAATAAGTCAGCTGTGAAAAAAACCCCATGGAATTGATATTATTTGAAGTTTGGAAGAATACTTCTGAAGCTCCATTGAACATTTCAGACACAGAAGTACCATAGCCAAGATATATACCAAAATGTGATAGAAGCTGTGGCTTCATAATTTAACAAGAACACGGTTTCATCTTTATTGTTCTTTATATCCAGATGTGAATGTATATGAAGGCAGGAGTACCTGGGAATTTATTTCCCCTAAACTGCAGTATTACAAGCAATTACTTAGGGCTCTAAGTGGACGTGGTAGCATGTAAGTCAATGCATAAACCTTCAGTTCAGAAGACATGCACTGAAGTACAGCTCAGTTCCGCAGTAGAATGTGTTGGATAAACTAGAACTTTATACACATTCAGTCACTGAGCTGAGAGACCCAGGTTTCAGTATTGTGTATGGCAGTACCTTATCAAGCTTCTGATCCTGCGCTATGCATGTTAGCTTTATAAGATTAGGCAGAAAACGATCATTTAAATTGTAATTAGTTTTTCTGATACTTGATGGACCAAAAGACTTTCACCATTTCTTCTAAGTTTGTGGAATACACTAAATCTCAGTCTTGAAGCTAAGAAAAGGTGACAGCAGTGATTAAAAGACCGCACACATTTCACTGAAAACATTGACACATGTAAATCTAGTGAGGAATTTTTTATTACATTGAAAAAAAGTCTGTAAGCCAGTTAAAAATTAAAGCAGAAAACCACTAAAATGGAATGTAAAAATGTTTCCTGTCTGAAAAAGCAAGAGTGGGTGCCAACTAAAAAAAAGAAATCAGTATATTTGATCAGTAGTTTCATAATTGATTCTTTATTTTCATTTGCGTTTGTAAAATTTTGTTGAAAATTCTTACAAATCAGCTCAGAATCAAAATCTTATTGTTTGGATGAACATGAAAATCCTTATCTAATATTATCGTCAGTTTGATAGTAACCTTCCAGAAGTACAAGCAGACTAGGAATCCAGGCCACTCTCTAATTTCTATACATTAAAAATGTGAGAGTTTGGAGAGAGTGGGAAAGAAAACAACTTATTGTTGTAAGAAAACAATAACCTGAAAAGAGATACGCCTGGTTTTGTATTCATTGACAGCTCATCTTTAACAGCTCCATAACCACAAAGGAAATAGCTTTCTTTAAAGGCACTATAGAGAGAGTACTATCTGAAGAGGGCTTATTGCTTCCTATGCTCCATGAAAAGATGTGGCTTTTAATGAAATATGCATAAAAGTCATTTTAGATATGTGACCTACATAATCATACCCATCCTGAGAGGCTAGGGTAGAAAATTATTCTATTCAGAATAATTAAACTCCCCCTTTGTATTATTTCTCATTAATTCAATATTCTTCTAAAAAATAAAGCTCCCACAACAGTTTTAGTAATCAGCTTTTCAGATTTATGAGCTATTTTTATGCTAGTATTGTTCTGTGAGACAAGGCTCCTTGATCAATTGCCAGGTAACAGTTTCAGTCTTTTCCCAACACCCTCCTAATCCAGCACATTCAATTATTTTTAATTGAGTAACTTCATTATTCAAAAGGTCCCCTTGTCATAATTCTGTAAACATTAACAGTGTCTTATACAAACAATTATCTAAATATAGTCGTGTTGCTTCCTTCATCCCCATATCTCTTCTTGTGCAGAAAAAAATAGTTCCCAAGCAAAGAAGAAACATGGTAGAAAAAATTAAAGAAGCTTATTATCATTAAAATTATTCCCCAAAATGCAAGACCAGTTGTAATTGGAGGTCCAGACATAAGACAGCTCTAAGGAAAAATTTTAAGAGGCTTGAAAGTGCTTTCAGTATAGTTTTATGAAAAAAACCATGAAGTCCTTCTGCTTGTCTGCAAGGAAATGTTCTATCTCAAACATTCATAAGTATACACACAATGAAAATGCAAAAGTAAAGAATAAACAGAAGTGATTCAAGTAGTATATTTTTAGATTGAGATAAGGAAAAGATTACAGTGACAGTCTGCTTTAAAGCAGTATGTTTTATGTTACCTAAAATTATGGAATCATTGAAATTAAGGTTCATGCATTCTTAGTTGCATAGTTACAGTGTACCAGCTGCCTCCTTTTTAAAAGAAAGAATGGCTTTCTAAGTTCAAATGTTCTTCCTGAAACAATTATTCCACCAACAGTCACAACAATGCCTCTGCTATTAAAAAAAAGGAATTAAGAGGTGTCTCTGAAAGGATGAAGAGGGACTGAGTGAGGGAAATGGTGTCAGTAACACTGTAGCTGCCTTTTCTACAGAGTATCCTTGGTTCTTACAATGACTCTGAAATGCTTGATGTTCATGACAGAAGAAGGAAGCCACGGAGAAGAGATCTTGTCCTTCTGTAGTGAAAAATTTCTATTTTATGAGTTCTTGTAAGAATCCTCCCACAATAACAACATTCTTATTTTTGCCAAGGGTGAGAAAAAGGTATTCACATCATCTGACATATGTATTCAAAGTTCATTCCCTTGATCGAATTTTAGACATCCAGTATCTTGCAGCAGATTAGACAATCTAGCTATAAAAGATACCCGAGCTGCCATTACAGTTGATTTTTAGCTATACCTGCCCCGAGGGCCAATCATTATTAGTTCTGGTAATTGTTTCCCTAGTAGCAGCTCACACAGTAGGCCTCCTAGCACTGCTTTCTGTTCATGACCCATGCTCAAGGCAGTATCAGTTGCTACTCAGACTTCAAGCAGACCAGCTGTACAGTGGCTGATAGATCAGAAAGAAACCCTACTGATAGGAAGAGGAAACTGCCCAGGACTGCAGTGAGCAGTATGGTGGAACATCACTTTAAGGAATACAGACACCTGCATGGATATTTAGAGTCTCTGTAGTGAGTAACCAGAAGTTGAGGTGTACTAAAGGCAAACTTGTGGAAATCCACATAAGGAATAACAATCTGTGCCGGTCTGATTTTTTTGTATTTTTTTGGTATAGTCCTCTGTGGGAGCCTTTTTGTATCGGATAGCTGGCCTGCTAAACAGTGTACCTAATTTAAGTATGTAAAATTAGGCAACATAACTGTCCCCTGGATACCTCCCTGAGCATCCACTGATGGAATACACCATTAAATGCTGAGATCTCATATGAATTAATGTATTGTTTTTCTGGGAATGTTAAGTACAGTTTTACTTTTCATTAATGAACTTCTATTAAATTCTTATGAAAATGCATCTGAGATACAATCCAAGTAATTCCTGACTAAAGCTTCCATCTTCTTCAGCTGCTTATGAAAACTCCAGTACTGTAGTAAAAATCAAAGGTTGTAACTGTAATGTGCTACATGAAGACAATGTGGATACTAAATTAGCCTTGTAGCTATCTCCAAAATGCAATAGATTAATTAAAAAGTTGCTAAATGTACTCATACTTCACTGTAGGATGTGTAGGATGATGAGGAAAATTTCTAATCTAATACAGAGATGAACCCCAAATACCTTTGACTCTGAAGTTGGCAAATACCATGCAAATGGAGCTTCTGAAGGATATTAGTGAAAGCAGGAACAGGGCACCCTGGTTTTGCCTCCCTAGAGAACTAGTACCAATATTCTATGGCTGCTTGTTATAATTTATACATTTTCTGGAAAATTGGACTGTTGTGGTACTAACATTAATCCAGACCTTTCAAGTTTTGTGTTTTACTAAAGGAGGGTTGGAATTCATAGAAGGTAGATATTATGAAGAAGATGAAAGGCTAAATATAGATTTGACCTTTTATTTGAAAATCCAGGAATGATTGCCAATAGCTAGTTCTTAAGCTTTTGAATCTATCTGCTTGATGAAGCAATTTTATTCCTTCCCTTTTTGAAGCACATAGGGTAGGGTTTTACATATGTCAGGACTATACATTGCTTTACAATATTGTTTTATTGTTAATTGGACTGGAACTGACTCTGAATGCAGATCTTTCCATGTACTCTCCTGTTACCATTTATAAAATAAAGAAATACTAGATTATGGGAAAGCACACTTTTGGACTGGCCCTTTTCGGAGAAGAAGCCTTGTGATAAATTTGTGTGTCCATGCTTCTTTTCTCTCACATACACTTCACTTGCTGTGCTTACATGCTGCTTATACTACCTCCACCATCTAGTATTAGCTATAGGGAGTATTGAAAATAGCTATCAGGTAAGAATTGTAATAAAAAACCCTTTATTTAACTTCACATTTTGCATAACAAAAGATCACAGCAGCTGATAATAGAAAATTGCTATTATCATAAATAAATACTGTGTGATGAATATTTAGCATATGTCTTCGATCTAAATTTAAGTACATTTTGTTGTTTATTTCATTTCTTCTTCCTTTGTCTGATTTTCACCTAGATGGTTCTATCTTAAACAGACGCAATGAAGGAATTAGTAATACCTGAACGTTATCTTGGCTCAGCTTTAAAACAGTGCCAAAAGGTAATCAAATGTTAATGTAGGTCAACATCATCCCAATAGTCAGCACTGACACAGAGCACTAGATATTTTTATATGTTCAAGGTCAGCATCAGTTTCTTCCTGTTGTATTGTTCATATTCAGTGAAGCACAGGTTTTGCTCCTCGTATTTGTAGCGAGATTTTTCTTTTGATACTACCTGCAGACCAAGAGCCTTCTGAGCTGGAGTATTGTTTCAGTTAAATACGTGTTTAACCATTTACAACCTAAATGAAACCACTTTATAATACAACTGCTCTTTCATATATGTTTTTTAAAATCATTTGATAATTGTTATTTTCTCATAGAGTGTTTGGGAAACACAAGGCAGCAAAATGTCACACAAAATAGCAAAGCAGGCCAAGAGCGCATGCATTTATTGGTGTGTTCCTCATAAAATCTGTCACATTGTAAATGATGATTCCCTTATAGTATTCAGCGCACAAAACAGTTTTAACACTGTAATAAGGAATTATCCAATTCTACATTTTAAAGTGCACCTTGAACAAATTTTAGTTTATAATTAGTAAAACAAACAATGCAGACCTGTTAAAAGAATCAAAAGGCTTGCGTTCTTTCCTCTGAACTTTTAACTAAACCCCAAACACTGAAAATACCTGTAACATCAAACATAGAGATTGCCATTAATTACTTCTAAAGAGTCAGTTTCCTGCGATTTCTTTGTGAAGAAAAAACCCAGGTCATTTAGTATTTTTAGATTCTTGTGGTTGAACATTCTGATTGAACAGAAATGTGCTATTAAATAGCATATGGCAAAGTAAACAATTCCAGAATGCTAGGAGAGTTGTTTAAAAGTGGTTAAATTGTCATCATCCTTTTCTAGTTGTTATTGAAATACAGAATGCAGAGCACAGGCACATAAAGCCACTTGGAAAGACAGCTTGTCATACTTCTGGATATATTTGAGAAAATAACACAATTGAGTGAAATGCCATGGAAGATTAACAAATTAATTATGTATAAGTTGACCTCCTGTATCCTTGGGCTCTCGCTGCTATCACATTCTTTCTCAATGCCACTCTGATACAAATTTAATTGGAAACAGTTCCTTATGCCTGTTTGAGTTTGGGTTTTGTTTTTTTATTGCTGCTGCCGTGCGTGGGGAGGACTCTAAAAGCAGGAAATATGCATTCTCTTTAACAGTTTTTTCTCTGCTTCAAGTAGGAAACCTAATTCTAAAGGAATATGGAATGCAGAAATTGCTGACCTTTGTATTGGCATTAGAATTAAACAGAATTCATTTGCAGATTTTTCAAAATAAAGCAACAGCATTCTGTAAACAGCATTGATGGAGTATATTATATGCAAGAGACCTTTTGGAGAAGAACAGGTGCAAGAAATAAATATCTGCTCAACTATCTCACCACACTTGCAGTGTAAAGCTTTTTTGCATGTTTTTCTTTAGTGTTTTGGGAGCCATTTAAAAATGAATCAAGTGATGTAGCAAGAGAAAAGCATCAGTAAGCAAAGCTCTGCATTTTCTCCCCTGAAATTCTCTCTTCCCTTTATTTTTTCATTAATTTATTTTATTTTATTCATTTATTCTCTCTATTTCTAATCACTTACTATTCATAACTTGTCATTAAAATATCATTTGCACAGAAGGGTAAACAGGGTCATGATCAACTACAGGCTGCACAGGAAATAGCATAAACAGTAGAGCAAACTTTCTGAAACTGTGTGTCCTTCAGCTCTTTACTACTTGCTGTGTTCTTCCCTCGCTGTCCTGGAGGTACGCCGAGGGCACTCTTGGCAGCGTGCTGGCTCTGAGCCACAAGCAGCCACACCGTGTAGCCCCAGACAGGAGTCTTTTCTCGTTCTCTTTTCCACCACTGTAGCAAATGGAGTGAGTGCTGTAGAAAGGAACATACCTGTGGAAGAATGTGCTCATGAATTGAGCAGAGGTGTGAGGGTCAGAGTGTGAAGGGGCAGTACTTGCTAATTCTTTCCAGAGATTTGCAGCAAGACTGTACTGGTGGTGTACCACAGGACAAATCTGGGGCTGACTTCATTCTCCAAGGAAACTGCTCTATGTTGTCACAGTTGCACTTACATTCTCCTTTCCCTTCATGTTAAAAGCTCTGTCAGTTCAGAAACAAAGTAAGCTGGTGTAAGACAGCAGAAATCCTGTATCCTGCAGGTTTAACCTGACCTTTAGAGATTAAATTAACACACTTTAATCTGTAATAATATTTTTTCTCTCTTTAAATTCCTTAGACCTGCCTGGTAAAAAAACCCTGTTCCCACAATGTTATTGATGCTTTTCTGAAACAATTATGTAAACTCTTATGTAAAATTTCCACTTTATGCTAAGCCATAAGGCAATAGCTGTGGGGAATAACAGCACAGATACTGTGAATCCACTGCTTTAGACTCTGCATGTTGGAGGGAGGTGTGAAGGGAGATAGAGGTGCCCTGGAGTGGGATAGAGAAATGCCTGAGGAGGGAGGTACAATTGTTTGATGGGAAATAGGTGTGCTTTACAACAAAGCCCCTCTGGCTGTGGACCCTGGTGGAATGCTTGGTGGCTGTTGCTGTTGTGTGGAGTTCCAAAGCACAAGAGATGCTTCTGAATTCTGTTTTGGATTCAGTTGATACTTATATTGCAGGTAGAAGATCAAAACTTACTAAAAAGGTCTCTTACTGACTCTTTGAGATTTGACAGAACTGCTGGTAAAAAAGTGAGTATTTTCCTTCTGAATTCTAGAAATGCAAACTTGTAAACTTTAGTGAGATGAAAATTTGTTTCTGAGCCTGAAACTTCAGTATTTTCACAATTTATTTTGCAGCAATGTTTTTTTATCTGCTCAGCTGCAAGTGAATATAAGTATGTGCAAGTTAGAGAATAAGAGCGTGAAAGATTGCAGCAATGAGAGTATTTGGAATCTCATAAATCAGGCCACTTTGAAGCTTCAAACAGAACTATACTAGAGTGACATTTAATAACAATACAGTTTGCCAGTGCTTAGTTTGTAAATTTTATTAATAATTATCACCACTTCAGAGCAGTCAAGTCTTATTTACTTATTAAGCTTATCCTAAATTAATGGTATTGCCACAGAGCTGTAGATAGTGCTGATGGATTTGGTCCTCAGTCTTAGTCACTGAGGTTGAGATGATCAGGCTGTAGAACTCTTTGCTGAGGGAAGATGGAACCACTGTGGGTAAAACCATTCTTCCCTATTTTTCCTCTCACACTGTTGGTATTTCTGTATTCCTTGCCCATTTTGTTACTGTGTGTTATACTTAGCTGTGTTACAAAATGCTTATACATGATGACAGAGTATGGTTGTGTTATTTAGAATACCTATGCCTGCAGTCAAGAAAAGCAAATAATTATTACCTCCCTAATATATTTCTACTTTATGAGTGCAATAAGCATCTGCTCTTGCTACAGCATTGCAGCATTTTTCTTCATTTATTTTCATAGTAAATGTAGTCTGTGAGAAAATTTTCATTTCCCTGCAGTCTTAGCTTTTCTAATGTAAAATTTTTAGATACTTGTTCTGGAAAAAATGGTACTTATTCAGTTTTTGTCAGTGTCTGGGAAGAGCATAGATTTCCAAAGGATCCTCTGTAATAGTGAGAGGAACACCTAATGGTAGGTCTATGTGGATTCCCTGGGTTCAAGCAGAGAAAGAGCTTCAGTCCTGACAGAAAAAGATATTTCCCCTCCTTTCTAGCCCCTGTAAGAAGAGGCTGTTCAGATGAGCTGACTGGGCAGGGCAAAAGAGAAAACTCAGACCATGAGAGTCAGTGGATGCTGCTAACTTCTCAGTGTAGTTTCAGTTCTGAACCTCCTTGTTCAGTAGGTCACAAGAAAATAATGGCCTTTTTGTCTTCTTTCTCCATATTTTTTAGCTGTTGTTATCTTGTTAAACTGTGAAATATTTAATTTTTAGACTCTATGAGCTTGTACTACTTAGTGCCTTACTCTACTGAAGTTTTGGACTATATGAAGGCTTTAATTTGCTGGTATGTGGCTTTCTGAGCATCAAAGACACTATGACTTCACCATGAGCTGGTCTCTTGGCATCTGAATCCTATTTACTAACAGAACAAAGAACTGCTTTATACCCTAATGAATAATAATAGAAGCTGCTGTAGTATATGTTCCATAGCGAGCAAAAGCCCTGCCTGGATCCATACAAAAAGAGCTCCCCATGAAACAAGTACTTATTTATGGATACAGAGATAAAATTCAGAACCAGGTGCTTATTTAATCTCTATATATTTCTAATACAGATGTCTCAAAAGATCAGCTCGAGTGGAATAATTTAATACCCTGAAAAAATATGCTGTTGTTTCCTTATTGCATCTTTCATTGTATCTCCCAAGCAGTGCTCTTATTTAATAAATAAAAACTGCTAGCCTTATACTCATTACTTATTTTACTTAATTGGGTTGTATGTTGCCAAGATTGTAACTGCAACTGTTTTAACTCTGCTTGTTTTTTTCAGTTTACACCTCTCCTAAAGCATGTTGTAAAAATATTTACATGGAAATGTATGGTAAAGTATGGAGAAGGCAAAGAAGTAGGAATTTTTTTTTCAGCTTAGACTTTTTCATCTGTATCCAAATGAAAGCTTCTTTAAACCATGGAGTATCCTGAACTCTATCACAATTTAAAATGACATCATTTTATATTCTTTGCTTGACAATTGCTAAATGACATCTGGAGCAAGCACAGCTTTGATATCACCTTCAGACACAAATTTTGTGTCTAAGCACATTTTTAGCTCTTCACCTCAGTACTTCCTATGACTAATCCTTGTAGCATTATCTTTTCCTCCCAGTTTTTAGTTTTCTTACCTGCCCCCATAATTATTGGTCATTTTTCTGTTTCTCAGCTGGGCTCTCTCATATTGTGATTTTTAACACTGTCCTTTAAATAGCAAATTTCTCAAATGTCTTGGTTCGTTTTTGCTGTCATTGTGTTCTTGATTTTTAAAATTATGCTTATTTTATCCTAAAGAAAAAAAAAGCTAAAACCACCAAAAGCTTAAGAAGACAAATCTAGACAAAATTATAAAGATGCAACAAAATCCCTGGTGCTTTACCTAGCCTAAAAATTCTTCAGTCCTACAGATACCACGAAATCACAAAGGAAAATTTTTTCATGTACTCTCAGTTTCTTTTTTTTTTTTTTTGGGAAACCCCCCCCACCAGACCACTTGGTAGCCACTTACCAGTTAAAGTCAGTTTGTTTTCAGTCACCCTTGGTTGCAGTCATATGGAGTGGGTGTATGTAGATCATAGAGTCATAGCCATAGGGTGGTTTGGGTTGGGAGGGACCTTAAAGATCATCTTGTTCTAACTCACTCCCCTGCCATGGCAGGGACACCTTCCACTTTAAGTTGCTTAAAGCCCCATCCAGCCTCACCTTCAACACTTTAAAGGCTGGGGTATCAACTTCTCTGGGCAACCTGTGCTAGGGCCTCTCCACCCTCGCAGTAAAGAATTTCTTCCTCATACCTGATCTAAACCTGCCTGCTCTCAGTTTAGAACCATTCCCCCTTGTCCTATCACGACATGTCCCTGTAGATGTTTAGAACTTTCTGCTTGTTCAATTAACATGACCTCAGATAATCCTGCTGGAAGATGGGAAGGGAACACATCCCCGTGAGCTCATTGCTTACGTGGTAGTGAACTTTATTGCAGGCAAATCTGGCTGAATAATATTCTTTCTTTCCCTGGGCTAATATGTCAAGGTATGGAACTAACAGATTTTATTGCAAACACAAACAGGCATTGTCATTGTGTTCTGATTGTGAATTTCCATATTTTAATCTGACCATACATTTCTCCAAATTTGTGTGGTGTCCAAGAGCAAGAGAAGTTTAACAAGAAGTGAAATATGTCAAAGCATGAAAAATATATACTTTATTTTTCTAACTCCTGAGGGCTCACTCATGTTACTGGAGCAGTCTGCTCACTTAAGCACCTTTTCCAATTACAACTTTATGCCTTTTAGAGAAATGATGATGTCAGTAAGGAATATGAGTTGTTAAATGCCCTGAAATAGCAAATAATTCAGGGTGCTAACCAAGAGCATTACAAGGGCAAATGTGTCAGCTTATGATATGATATTTCTGACCAATGTATTTCCCACTGTATTATGTTGTGTTATAGATAACCATGTTTATAGATGGGTGTGTTGTTTTCTGTTTGTTTTAGAATATTGCAACGCTGTCACTGAAGTTGATACGGCAGTGACAACCTACAAATAATTTGTGCTTGTTCAAACAATGTATTATGAAGAAAGGATTGTGGGAGATGATATGAATCATAGTCCATATCCTCACCATAAAAAGAATTGCAGTTATGGGAAAATATTGAGTCAGATAGTGTTGTGAGAGATGTTCTGTTTTTGCACTCTGCAGCCAGAGCCATCGAATGCAGCAAATCACTGACCAGCTTAAAGATCTACAAATCAATGTCAGAGCCTATAATTCATTGCAGTGTCCTAAAAGTGAGTTGACAGTTTGTTCTGAAAGGAGTTTTATCCTCTAAGGTAGCCTGGTAGTAATGCTAATGTAGGGAATTACTGGGTCAGACCGACAGTCACGCCTGAAAGAGTCGCTCTGGTTTATAATGGCTAAATGCCTTATTCATAAGAAAGTATTAATCTTATTTTCATGCATTTAGGAAATGTAGGTCCCACTTCCAAGGGTGGGGTATCCACAACTTCTTTGGGCAACCTGTTCCAGTGCCTCACAACCCTCACAGTGAAGAATGTCTTCCTAATATCTAATCTAAACCTGCCCTCTTTCAGTTTGAAACCATTCCAAGTGATGTGAGCTGATTTCTAAGCAATTTGGTTTCTTAGTCACTTGGCTGATAAGGATGACAACGGTGTTGTCAAAGTAACCCTGGTTTTAGCATCTCTATTTCTTTAAAAAAAAAATTAAAAAGAGAGAATTCTGTGTATCTCCCTTTTTACCGGGCATATTGCCTGTGGATATAAAGGTTTGCTTTTCTAGCTGGCCAAACCAGAATAACAATAATTTAAAAAAACCCTACTGGAAGCAGAGTAGAGATGTAGCTGCAATATCCAAAATGGTATCAACTCAGGTTACTGTTTGTAAAGGCACTTATCAAGATTTTGTATTCCACTCTCAAAGTTTTAAAAGGGATAAATGGAGCAAGTTAGTAGAAAAATAGTAGATCCATAAAAAATTTACATTCTTATTTACTTTAGTACATCCATCTGGGAAAACCAGATTCATGCTAGTATATTTAGAAAGCAAGCTGGATGAAAAATACCAGTTTCAGAACTGTAGCAGTACATCTGAAAATACTGTGCAGAATAAAGATCATTAATAACAGAACAGAATGATTGCATAAACAGTAAACTGTGGTAGTATGTGTGTGAGATATGTGTTAATCTCCCCATCTTTTTAAATACAGTTTTCATGTTATGCCAAATAATAGCTCAGCTTGCTTTCCCACCAGCAGAGCTGGAGTCCCAAGTTGGTGGCTGTGGCAATGTCAGGTTGTGCCAGCTCAAGTTTTGCTTTGGCTGGAGAGCTGTGCACTGTTTATACTGAGGTTGCTTTGAGGTGGTTGACTGGTGTGCCTCTTAATGTGCTGATGAAAGCCAACATGCAAATGTTATTAATCCATAGACAAGCAGTTATTGAATGATAAAGAAATAAAAGCCAGGAATAAATACTGATTGCTTTTGTTCAGAGATGCAAAGTAGTATTTTGCTAATGTAATTTTAGTTTTTTATACTACACTTGTAATCTTTGTTTAGGGGAGATTATAAATACACCATATGTGTATTAACTTTTACAGGTATTTTTTATATAAATATGTAAAAAGTCTCTAGATTTTTAGTAAAACTTCTGTTTCAGAGGATTCTTTTAAAAACTTCAGTATGTGTCTTTTCATTTTCTGCCATAACACCAATTTTTTAAAAAAAGCATTGATTTTAATAGGACTAATTATCAGCTTAAATTCATACATGTGATCCAAGGTGGTGCTGGAGCACAGCCAAATTTATGCAAAGATAATTTTTAGGTAAAGGATGTTTGGGTTCATTTGCATGGATCTATTGCCTGCAGAATATGAAACTTCTTTCCTTTCTGTTATATGGTATTTACCCCTTTGACAAATACTCAAATTATCAGTAGTCCTGGGATTGCCTTTTTGAAGTGATGTCCCGTTTTGCATTCTAAGTACTAGCAAGTATTTGTTCCTATCGTGTGACTCATGCACATAATTCTAAAAAGTTATTAGTACCACAGAAATGTAATCAGACAAATGTTTCAAAATACCCCTGTGGAGACCGTCCAGAATATTACTGAGTTAGCCACTTGTGTCTGGAATTTTGGGTTCATAGTAGTGGAATGTGGTTTGTGAGTAAAGATCACTCCCTTGGCAGGAAATGCATCTGTTGGTCTCTAGCCTGCCTTCTGAAGCACATCTCCCCTGCTCTTGGTCCAGCAGTCTGAACAGCTGCAGTCAGTGTCATCCAGACTGTGCTCAAGGAGGTCTGAAACAGATGGTCATCTCTGAGTAGGGTATGAGTAGGCTGTGTGAAAGCCCAAGTTTGGCACTAAATAGAAATATTAATTGGAATATTAACTGGAATCTCCTTAGCAAGTCCTGATGTTAGTTCAAAATTCTTATTTCTCTTCTCTAAAACAGACAATGATTACCTAATTTTTGTTAAGAAAGGTAACTAGTGGTCATCTATTTTTCACATATCAGGTATTTTTTATTTTATTGTAAGAACACTAAAGGGAAAATGTGTATTGTGACTTGGGACCAAATGGACAGGACAGAGACTGAGCTTGAATACCAGAACACTTCTAGTCACACAAATATTCACTAAAAAGTGGCAGATCTGCCTGGCTCTGTGGAAGAGACCTCACAGTCCAGGGAGAAGGCAGGCAGGTCAGCAGAACAGTTTTTAACATGACTTCTCTGTCTTGCAAGAGAGGAGGTGGCAGGTCCAGACAGAAAGTCGTCTGGGTCATCCTTCAGTGAAGGCGCAGGGCTGAGGCCCTGAGCCCTTAGGCATGCTGGCAGTCTCTGCTGCCCAGCATGACCCCAGGTGTGGGAGTGGATAGGGAAGACTGCATTCCAGTGGGCAGAAATTCCTGTGGTGCCTAATGATCACCTGTTGCCACCTGCTGACTCTCTCCAGCTGTCCTTCCAGAAGGGTCCACGCGCCTTGGCAATGCCACAGTGATTAACAGGTGACTTACAGGGGAGTAATTTGAAGTTAAACAAGGTTTAATTAGTCCTAACCTTATGCCAGATAATTGCAACATATAATAAAACTGTAACCCATGTTTGTATAGGTTGCGTTCCCAGATGTCGCCTGTCAGTGGCTGGCACAAATTGTGCCTGTGTGTGGCAGATGATCAATGCCTTTTCTCTCTGTTAGGCTGAGATTTGTCTCATTTTAGTTGACTGGGAGTCTCTCTGATTGTTATAGAAACATCCTAGTAAAAGCTAGTTTAAATTGAATGCTTGACTTTTGTATGCTGACATTGTAGAGGATTAATTCCAACAACTGTTTCGAGTGAACATCCCTTTCACTGTAAGGTTGCTGTTTAAAAACTTCCACCCTTTTCTGAAATGAGCAAAGCAGTAAATGTCATTAGCACCACAAGAGCTAATTTCAACAAATTATTTCTTGGTGTTCCTAATCTCAAAAGATAACTGACTGTAAAATAGTTCCACTGGACCGAGTCAGTAACTCATTTTCCTTTGCTAGTGTAAGTTAGAATTCCCAGAATAAATGCATGAGGACCTTTCTGACTACCTGAACTATGAGAGAGGAGATACGGAGACAGCATCTTTACAAAGGTACCGTAAATCTTAGTGGATCACATCTTCCACAGAGAAAAAGAAAGTCTTATTCTAAGAAGCAATTTTAACAGAATGGTTAACCTTTCTTGGGTGCATATAAAAGTAAATAATTCAATTTAATATGAGTCCATGGAAAATATTTGCTTATCTCTGTGGTTACTAACCTTAGGATTTGCCTGGGAGAGTCAAACTGATAAATAATATATAAATAAATATAAGTGCATCCTCTTAATGGTTTTCAGAGTTTTTAGAACTGATCAGCATTCTGTTCAAATCGAAACAGTGAATTGTTCAATTTACTGTTATTTTTCACATTTCGCGCTTTGCGTATCTGTGACTTGAATTTCACTTGAAATTACTTAAGATTATGGCTCGGTACCTTTACTGAAGATGTCCTTATTACCCTCTTCTTGGAAAGTCTGGAGACATTTTATGTCCTAAGTTCCTGCATTAGGTTTAGTTCTGTCCTTTACACCTTTAAAAACGTCAGAATCGACAGTAGCTGAAAGCAGTGCATAGAACTGGACTCTTCGAGAGCTACAAATGAAGTTAAGACCTTGATACTTGTTTTTTTTCTGTAAGTATAAACCATGATAGTTTCTCTACACTGATGTAAAGCATCTGACGTTATCAGTAGATAAGTGGTTGTATGTCAGCTTTTGACAAAAATGTAATGGACAGACATGTTCAGACAAGAGCTTAAAGATCCTGCTGTCTTCCTGTTGTTCTAGAGGAACATAGCCCATAAGAGAAAAACCCTCACAGATGCTCAGTAGAAATAGATCTGTATACTTCTGGAATTTGACACAAAACACCGTCAGCTGAACTTCTCTTTTTAAATCCTTTCCAATAGAAATAATTCACAGTTTTATTTGGAAGGAAGTGGGCCATGGCTCTGTTTGTATCTGCAGTCTGCATTACTTTTGTTCGCTCGTAAATGAATGCTGACAGACCTTAGCCAAAATGGTAAATGTTCGCCAATACTGTTTAGACTAACAGTCTAAATGAGAGCCTGAGAGCCCTCAGCATCCACCAGGTGTGTAATTAACCACTCAGCAGCCTCCTACCACCACTTACTCAGCTTTTACATAGCACTAGTGAAAAGGTTAATTGTCAGGGTTCTTGCATTAAAACATGGGCACAGAAGGCACTCTGCTGTGGGGGGTGGCCCACTCTGGTGCCGTTACCATTAGCTGGGTAGAGGATGGGACTGCTGGGTGACCAACAAAGAGAGGGCAGTGGGTAAATACCAAAGTGTGCCTCAGCTCACAGCCCAAACTGGTGGGACAGACACAGTATGGGTGAGGAAATGTACCTGCAGGCAGAGTGATTGCTGGGAGGAAGGAAGTGCACTGAAGACAAAGTAAAAGGAGAAGAATGGTATGAAGGGGTAGAGTGGCAGTGAAGTGAATAGGGACAGAGAAAAGGAGAAATGAAGCTCAGAACAGCCAGTTACAAAATATGGGGAGAGAGAACTGAGGCATAATTGTAGAGGCTCTCAGAGTGTCTGCCGTTGTTGTTGGGCTCTTTCTGCACCTGTTATTTTCAATGTATCATTACTTCCCCAAAAGCACGTACAGCAAGAGCTTTTAGGATCCCTGAAGTAGATAAAGGATTTTTCTTTGTCATTTAGCTTTTTGCTGTTCAGAGTTGTTCATACTAAAACTGGATTAATGATAAGTTATCACATGAAATTTTACTCTGCATTATACCAGTATAAATCAGATGTTGCTGACTTCAAATTACTTTCCTGTTGTTTTTTTTTCTTTTTTTACCTACATGAATGTCTGACAGTAGCCAGACTAAATTTTCTAAACAAAGTTTAGCCCATCAGTTCCTAAGAGAAGTGCTTTGAATTGCCATTTGGGGCTACAATAAATTCCTGTGTTTGTGCTAGCAGTTACAGTATGGATAAAAATTACTGCAAATGGACCTTCAAATGTGATGTCAGAAAGTGATGTGATGCTCAGGATTTTGATGGAGGAAAATAGTTGAATGTGAAAAACAATGAACTATCTTTAATCAATTTATCTCTCATTTTAACACCACAGTCTGGAATTCAATAAACCAGTACTGAATAATTTCATGGGCACCAGAAACAATGATAATTTGATTTTTACTTTCTAGGATGCAGTGAACCTATTAAGTACATCACACAACAATGGAAAATTTTGTAAGATGAAAATAATTATAGTGTTCATGTAGCAAGCAGAATACATGCCATTATCTGAACTGTTCATATTTTGTTTAAATTCATGATGAACTTCAGAGAAAAAGTAGCAGTTCACAGGAGGGAACTGTGACATGGTTCATCAAAGAGATGAGGAAAGTACAGTGAACCCTCCCATCGTGAAAGTTCAGTAAAAGATGTCTTATACTTTAGCAGGAAAGGGGCAAGACATGACTGGAACACTGTGATCATTCAGTCAGTGTAGTCTGGCACAACTACAGAACTACTGCCAGACAGGCATCAGACCAAACTAGGTGGATGGGCATTTTATCATTTTTATTCATTATTTACCCAAATTATTTCCTACTTCTGAAAGGCAGAGGAATAGCAAAGGAGATGATGTACTGAGTCCTGTGCAGGAGTTGGTGGCAGATGGTCAGCATGTTGTGAACCACTGTCTGGACTGCCTAGTGAATCAAGGGAAGTCATTCAATTTTTGTCTTATGTAAACCCATTCTTTACCCTTTTCATATTAGTCACTGGGTATTTCAAAAGGTAATGGGAATGTCAGAGGAGTTAACCTTTGTTGTTCAGAAGATGTACCCAATTTCAGAAGTAAAGAATTGGCCTCTTTTCTGCTCCATTAGCTTCACTGGTATCACAAGGACAATGTGATTGTTTACTCAGCTCAGTGGGAAAGACCAGCTGTACTCCATTTTGCACTTTCTCTGCTTCATATCTGTAAGGAACAGGAATGTATCAGAAGACTTTACCATTATAAATATACTAGACAGGCATGAGACTGCCCCTGCCCAGAGACTAACAATTAAGTATCTAGTAATTTTTCATGAATTCAGATTTTTTTTTCTCCCAAACTGAGATTGTCTCCTTGGTAAGCACATGCTATTGTAGGTTGCAGAATATTTCATTGCAATGAAATGGAGTGTGAACATATTTTTAATTTCTACTATATTAATAAGCTAGTGCTATAGTACTTTAGTGCTTAAACTACTAACTTAGTACTTTAGTGCTTTTAGTCCTTTAAGAACTCTCTGTTGTATCTAATCTTCAAGTTTAATCAAGAAAGCGATGGTAAAGCTTGTTTTCAACCCTGTTCCCCCCCCTCAGCTATAATGATTGACCCCCTGTCTGGTCAATCATTAAAGGACATTTGGGATCTTCATGATAGGCTTCAGATGATGGAATGGAAGATGCTGTAAAGTATTGTATGTGAAATAGATATTTCATTCAATATATGGTAAACAGTGTGATGGAGAGAGGAAGAACAGTTGTGTTCTTTTCCTTTTATAAGAGAAAAGCTTTAAAACTTTATGCTTGTTTATATTCCATGTGTTTAGCATCATGATGGAACTTTACAGCCTGAACAACATCTGTCTTTTGTGTTAGAAATAATACAAAATGGTGCTCTGCTGTCACTGCCAGGTCATACATGGTCCCATGCCTCTTTTACTGAGTGTACAGTGCTTTGCATGGTGAGATATAAGAGAAGCAGGTGTGGTTTTCATTCCAAAATGTGGAATTCATAATGCTGATTTCATATGAAGAAGCTATTTTTAGACTGCTGAAAAGACTTTACACTTTGGAATAACAGGTATTCCTGTAGAATTTTTGAGTATTTCCTTCACTTCACTTACTATTTTCTCATATTCCCATAGGACACCCTTCTGAGGCCATTCACACCTGTGTCTTTTGAATGTTATTTTCTCTGAAACTAGAATGTGGTAGCTCTCTAGTTTTGCCTAATTTTGTCTTTTGAATTTCGTATTAATGTAATTCTTCGTTATCCACTGTTTAGGTAGTGACAAGATATAGTCCATTCTTCTTAGCTTAATAGAATTTACGTATTTTATAACAAATGCTTCTTCTGTGTTAGAAATTTTGCTGCAGTTGCATATAAAATAGAGAACTGGAATATGATGTTTCTGCCCTGAGAAAAGGGAACAGGTACTGGATGATAGTAGGAATAATAAAATGGATGGAGCATGGAAGTGTAAGAAGATACTAAAATGACTGTTAAAATTCTGAACCTGTACTTGAAAATTGGAAGAGAAAACAAAGGTTCCTAAATAGCATTGTGTAGAGATGTTAATAGCATGAACATGACAGAGTTGTCTTCAAAACCCATCTCAGTTTCTTCAAACTATACGGTGTTTGAAAGAAGAACAAGCTCTGTTTGCTTTGAGAGAGATAGAAAAGGATGGGTCAGCCTTCAAACATTAAACGAGGCTGAGAATTCTGGCAGAGAAAACGTAGCGTGTAGCAGCAGAGCTAAAAGGAAAATCAGGAACATAAAATGAGTAGATAATTGAAAGCCCAGGATTGTATTTTACAGAGAATGTCTGCATTTTCAAGTGCCTGAGTGGTTAACTCTGGAAAATAATGACTTCAAGTCTAGCTAATTAGTATGCAAACCAGGCTTCTTTTCACCTCTGTCTTATACATTTAGTACCACTCTAACTATCCATCTGTTTCTTTCACATGGTTTTAAACTGTAAGGTCCTGATAATTATTCAGCTTTTCTTACTTTCCCTGGCCTAAGTTTTACGTTTTGGGATTTCCTTCTTCCTCTGTAGGCTATCAGCCAGAAGAGAATAAACCTAGCCAGCAACTTGGCTGGTGCCAGACCACTAGCTCCCACCTGGTAAATGGCTCAAGCCAATGTTATTTTTACTACTTTGAAGCAGCCTAAATATCTTATTTCTTCCGTTGTGCTCTTTGCTATTAATTTTCCCTTAGCAGCCTTGCTTGATTCAGCTCCTGGCAGTCAGGTGAATTGATATCAGACTGATAACCTGTGCAGCATCTTCCATTTATAAAAGCATTGCGTGGCTGCTTAATTCTCCACAGAAGATTTATATGGTGTTCTTGTGTGAAAGAAATTTTGGAGAGATGTAAACCTGTTGTTTATATATGAATGGTGTTCAGTAATGTAAAACAATCGTAATTCTGCACTGTACTGTTTTTGCATTAAATACATTTTTACTACATTCTATTATTAAACTAAGCACATTCTTGACAGTATTTTATTATTGTAGCCTAATTAATACTTCTAGAAGGTACTTTTTATAAAGAAGTATTTAAATGCAAATGCAGTTCTTCAGACAAGTGTCCTTTCTTGTGTTTGAACAATGAAACAAAGCAGTGCTTATTACTGATTCACTGGAAGGCTGTCATTTTGCACAGTTCAGTCTGCATGACATAAATCTAAAGAACAAAAGCAGAGAAGTGATTTAATAATTCTGGGAGGGACCAAGCTTAGCAGTATACCCTACAGTGTCTGTAATGTATAATGGAGTATAGATGTGTCCCATGCAGTATTAAACTCAGTAGAAAACAAGCCCTAGAAGGCCATATGATAATGACACACATCAATTTTTGATCTGAATATCCTGACCTATTTTCACTTCTGTTGCTGTTACTGCATATTGATTTTTGTTAACTGATCCTGTTCATATTACTGCATCTTACCATATATTCATACATAGCCTTCATTGCTGGGATACAGGAATTATTAAAAATTTCTGTGTATTTCAGTAAGCTATAATGCAAATTTTGTGGATGTTATACAGGGCTTCTCTTTCGTTTTAGAGAGTCACTCCAATAATTTAGGTCTCATGCTTAACTCTCTGTTAAACTGTTAATGGAACCTTTCAGTGCTTAAAAATTTTATCTAGAGTTTATTAATGCATTACTTTTTCAGTGGGGAGCATTTGATTTGGGTTTAGGGAAGTCTTGTTCACCATGAGGACAGTTAAGCAATAAAGGAGTTTGTCTAGAGAAGCTGTCTTCATCCTCAGAGATTTTCAAGACCAGATAGGATAAAGCCTTGATCAACCTGGTTTGGTCTAATAACTCATCATACTTTGATACTATATGTGGTTTCTAGCATTAATCTGTTCAACTTAAAATTCCAAAGACCTTACCTTTAGAAAAAACCTGGTCTGTTAGCTATCCAGCTGCTTCATATCAATATCCACTGACTATATTGCACAGAATTTCTCGTGACTCTGATAACATATTAAAGTGGTTGGATAGCCTATGACTGCAAAATTACTTAAGTCCTCTGAGTGCACAGAGATGAGCTGCAAGTGAGAAATCAACATGAAGCAATTGCAAAATGCCCTTGCTGCTTCAGCAAATAATGGTTGTGATCCCAGAGCAAAGTAACTCTTGCCCAATGATGGTGATTTGACTGTGGACTATGACAGTGATTCACATGTCTAGACAGGGGAGCCACTGTTCAGCTGAATGAGAAGCATATGAGAATAAATTATATACGTAGATATGTGTATGTATGAGGTATGATTATAGATTACTTGCTGGAGAAGCAGAACATATGGTTGTATCATGGTACTCATGATCAAGCCATATAATACTACATACTGTATCTGGTGTTCTACTGCCAGTGGGCTTCCTCTCTGCCACTGTGTATTCTAACTCCTGTGACATCTCACAGTCTAGATCTCTCTGTAATAATTTTCATTTGCTATAGGCCAGGAGGATCTTCCCCCTCAGCAATCTTTTGTATCTGTCAAGATAAATCATTCGTTGCTCTTCCAGAAGTAAAAGCAGAAAAATAAGCATAAGATGAGTAAAGCCTGCCATTTAAAAAAAGAGCAGAGTAGGACAGTTTTATTCTTAAATCCACAGAATTTTTGTTTTGTGAGAAGCTGTGCCTCTGTAGTTGTATGGAACACAGGTAACAAAGATTAAAAACCATCAGCCATTGTCATGCCAGTACTTTTGACTTGGTTCTTTTTCTCTCCCAGGGCATTCATGTCAGACTGCTTTGAGAAGAATAATTCTTTTTTTCAGGAAACCAATGCCCCTTCTTTTGCCAAACACTGCCTTTCATATGAAAAATCCTTTCTTTGTGCTTTCCCTTCTTCCATGTAACAATGCTTTTCTGCTGATACATGGTTTCAAAGCATGTTTTTCAAGCATGTTGGTATTCATCCCTTGATTTGTCTACCTGAGCACAAAACTTGCTCCTTCTGAGAATAGCCTTAAATCAAATTTAAGTAGAATATTGGAAGGTAGATTGTAATAATCTATTTATATTTTATTTGTATCCAATTTTATCAACTGTATTTCTATCCAATTGGGAAAGGAAACCTGTTCTGAGACTCTACTTATTGTTCTTTCTGCCATATCCCATCTTTTACCTTTCCATCTTGCACCATTCTGCATTTGCTTTGTCCTTTGTTAATCATATGCTCTTCAGTTTCAATAGCACAAATCTGAGGGTATGATGAAAAATAGTAGGGCTGGACATGGTTTCAGTTTTGGAAATCTATCTCCCTAGGGTCAGATTTTCAGAAAATTCAACAGTTTATAGGAACAGATTGCTTATTTCTTCATTTTTTTTCTGTACTTTGACTGAGGTCAGAATTTGCACATACAATTTGAATGTGATTACAGATCAGACTAACTGCATCTGTACTTAAATAATAACAACTTGTCACATATACAGTGTGAAAATCCTTTCTTTTGCATCCTTTTACAACCACATTTGGGGTTTTTTTGCCAGTATAATATGCAGGCTTGAATTTTAGGAGTATGCAGTCTGTTTCCATATTTATTGAAGAAAAAACTTTTGTGAAACTTTGAATCTTTGAAAAGCTTTATTTTAGCATATATAGGAACTGTGACCCCAGCTTTTTCTTAGGTCTGCTTGCATGAATAAAAAGCTTTAATTGGTCACTGAGTTGTAAAAATTTTCGTTTTGAAAACTGTCTTTCATAATGATGAAAATGAAAACTTTGAATTCTGTTACTAAGTTACAGGATATATGGGACCATATGGCAAGTCACTGTAAGGTCTATGAGAGATTAATGCTGACATGATAGTCAGGTCCAATTTGACCTATATTCTGTACTAAGTCACTCAAAATCTAGATGTTGTCCTAGCGTGATAATTAGGATGGGCCAGTTTGCATTAATCTCTCAGTTGTTGTTACAATTAATTTTTGTTTTCTCTTTCCCTCCTCTTTTATTCTCCCTTTCTTTAAAAAACATTATTTTTATTCTTCAGTAGGAACTTTTCACTAGCTAAGATGGATTGGAGGAAAAGATTGAGAAGACATCATCTTGTCTCTATCACCCATCATAAAATAGAGACAAGAGCTTAAACACACACACACACACACACACGCACATATTTACGGAATCCAGCAAGCTGAAGCTCTTAAATGTTAAGTGGGTTGATTTCAAAGCCTTTGAGTGACAGAATATAAGGCTAATGCTCATGATTGAATCTGCTTGACTCTTACCAGCAAACAGAGTGCAACAGTTTTTCATCAAAACCATTTCTACAAAATCTCTTTTATATTATTCTCAAGAGTCAGAGGGAATATTACACATTCAGAAATCTGGAATGGCACATTATACCTGCTTTGCATGCACATAGCCACATAATCCTTATAAAAAAGATATGTCGTGTGAACCCCTAGATAAACCCCTTAGGAAATATTTGCAAATGTAAAGACCCAATCTGTGTGCATATATGTGGCTTTCAAATGTGTTTACTTCATTTCTGATTAATGGGTATCTTTAGGATGTGATCGAGTGCTTGCAAGGGAACCAGAGAGTAATGAACAAACATTACTTTTGTGTCTTGTTATTATCTGTAGGTCTGTCATTTCTAGTATTCTCTTCATGCACCTAAACTCATGTTCACTTTATTCAGGTTTTTATGTTTGGAAAAAAAATATTGAAAGATTTCTTGAAACTAAACATTTTTGGAAGAATCAGCGAAGTTGAAAAGCATTCATTCCTACCTTTGAGAGAAATGTCCATAGAATTTATTGTTTGAGCTCACCATCCGAGCCATTTTATTCAGTTCCAGTACTTGTTTTACTAATGTTCCAAAAACCAGTGTTTGAGGCTCTCAGGGGAAAGACAGGCTATTTATTTAATTTGTCAGGTCTGGCATAAATCATAACCCTGTTGCTCTTGATGCTGTACAAACAGAGTTAATAAATGATCCTTGCCCCAGGTGCTTAGGAATTAAGTCAAAGACATCAGATGGTGTGTAGGTATGACAAATAGAAGAGTAAAGAAACCCAATAAATAGTGCCGGTTAGGAAGATAGATTGCTTCCTGGCATATCAGCATCAAGGGGTTTGTAGACTTCTCAGAAGGGCTGGGTTTTCATAGAGGTGGTGGTGGTGGTGGTGGGATATTAATACTTTACAGTATTTATAGGGAAATCCTTGCAAACATAAGAGGGAATATGGAAGAAAAGCTGGAGTTGCTTGTATGGAAGATAAACAGACAAATTAGCTTGTTATACAGTTTTAGGGGATAACATTTCACTTGTGACTGAGGGTGAGATGTAGCTTGCTTTGTTAGTGTTTTGCTCTAGCTTTCAGACATATATGGGAAAAAAGTTAGTAGATGAAAGGGTTAACTAAGATACTCTGGAATTACCAAGGGAGATTCCAAAGCCCGTTACTGTTATTCTCTTCTTATTTTGACTGACAACACTAAAGGCTCAGTGTTAGAATGCTCTAGATTTCACTTCAAATATTTCACTTCAAATTGCATGAGCAAAGAATGGTGTGGTGGGATTTTCCTAGTTCTGATATCAGGATGAGTGTGGTTAATTACTTTAATGGGTAAACAGATATATATGTATATATATACTGAGAGGGACATAAATAGAAAGAGAATAAGCTAACTATTCCATAACAATGCAATAAATTACTTCCTCATACCAATAACGAAAAGGAAGCTGGAAGAGCATCTAAAAATACTGAAGTAAAAATAATTTTAGTTCATCATTTAGAGGAAATTATCCATTGAGAAGTCTGGTAGACTGCCAGTGCCTCAGCCTTCATACCCAAATGCATAGAATGGAGAGACAATTAATGAAGAGATTTTTTTTTTTCTCAGATAAAAAGTTTTTTTAATGGTTCTATAGCAACTGTAATCATATAAGAACAGCAGTAATTCGAAGCAGAAATTTGAATATATGGGTAGTTTGTGCAAAAGCCTCACATTTGTACTGTAGAACAAACAAAAAACCTAATTAACTACATTTATTTACCAAATAATCAAAAGTAGCCTAAACTTTTAGCTCTGAGCAAATGATATGAAAACAATATAAGGCAACAAGATTAAGAGAACTAACTGAAATCATCCTGATTCAGCAAAGCTGACTGAAGTGCTTATATGCTCCATATTAAGCAATCTTTCTATCATAATGTGATCAGACTGAGCTAGATAGGCCTAATCCTTCAGCAACTTGCACTCACCATAAACTAGAAGGAAGAACAAAAATGCTAAGGAGTGTCAGTGGAAAAGGGAAGAAATTACATTATTTCATCAGTAGACAGAGATTTGTGACAGTCCAGCAAGTCAAGATAGACTGAGATGGTGTGGGTAGGAGGAAAAGTTCAGTGTGAAATTTAAGATAAAGTGGTAAGAGTGGTAAGATGAGCTCAGGCAGGGCAGCTTCTGCTTAAGTTGAATTGATCTTGTACAAACAGTTTGAAGCAGAAATCAAGTGAATAGACAAGTTCCCAGTGTTTTCATTTGAAAGTATTGGTTCAGTAATGCTGTACTCAGTAAAGTACAAATGTTAGGGCACTTATTAGATACATGGCACTACTCTTGGTTAGATCAGGTTAGTTTGGTTATCAGGGCCAAAATTCTAACAGTGAGTTTTGAGAATGTTGGATAGTGGTCTCATTGAAGTCAGTGAATAACACATGTTGATTTCAATTAATTCTTCCTGCTGTGTATCCTGTAATCATTTTAAAGTCGCTGGCAGCTTTATCCTGTAGCATATGTTTGATGCTGAAAGATTAATCTAATGCTTTTCTGACTTCCCTTTTCAAAATTGTATATGACAGTGAACATTTTCTTTTTCAATGGTAGGTGATACTCATAGCAATAAGCATCATCTTGAGTAGAGTCAACATCTTTCATATATGAAGTCTGATTCTCTTTCTCATTAAAATTGAATTTATTAGACTGGAGTGCCTGATTCAGGTTACTGCATATAAAATTTCATTTTGATAACACAGCTAGCTCATCGCTACCAGGACATGGCTGCGTGATTCATCATCTCTTCCTCTAAGAGACATAGTTACTATTTATATGAAACACTGTGGGGATGGACAGGGGTCTAATTTCACAATAACATTCTTATTTTTACTTTTCATTTTTACTACTGAATAATCCTAAGAGCAACTAATAGCTAAGTACCCTATAGTAACATAACCTGCTTCCTCCCTCTTGTAACAACTGCCGTACACAGATCAAAAGCTGCACTGGCTTTTTAAACCTTGAGGCAATATAACTTTAATTAACTTGAAAATGTTCTGTAGTTACATTTTGTTATAACAAGCAGGTTAAGATAAAGACTTGCATTGTACCTAAATAGAAATGATGAACCATTTGAACAAGCGAAAAACAAGCATAAAGTTTCTTTGGAAAAACCATCAGTGACAAATGTGTAAGTTTATTTTCTTTCTCATAAAATGGGTTTTTAGTTTGGTACTGTCTTTTATGTCTTGGAAAACAACTTTCTGATGAAGTATTAAGGTAATACATTATGAGAAGACTGTGATCTTTTAAAGAAGTATTCTACTAGGATTAATTATCTCACTGTTACTCTGATGACATGTTTTTCATAACCTTGAACTCAATGGGTTGAAGTGAATATTTCATTTGCACCAAAGCTCAGAAAAGCTTCAGTGAGAAAAGATGAGGGAGAAGCTAGAATTTGGGGAAACTGCAATGGGGAAGTGATCTAATAAGGAAGGAATGGTCTGGAGGACTGTGGAAAAAGGAAAAGAATGACTTGTTGTCTGGTGAGAAATGAAAAAAATTAGATTATAAAGTTAAAAAGGTGCTGTTTAAAGAACACAAAAATTCACACCTGAAAGTGAAGAGGGTGGACATTCATTATTGTCGTCATCAGAGAGAAATAAAAGCCAACGCAGTTATTGTATAAGGATTGAATTTTTCTCCCTTCAGGATAAAACAGTATCTATGTGTCTTGAAAACACAAATGTTTTCATGTTCTATTGTAATGTTAACCAGTTTGGTGACATTGTAAAATTTAAAACAGTGTTCATGTTTCAGGGCAAATGAACTGCCAGAGACAGTTTATAAGACTGCCTGTTAGAAAAGACATATCAATTTTAACCAACACAATCCCAACGTTGAGTTTAAAATAAAAATAAAAATACAGTATCAATACAATGTCTCTAGGGAGTTTTGAGAGAGCAGAAGATTGATGGCTAAAAGATACTAGATTGTTCTTTCTTCAGGTTGTCTTTACTGGAACAGTACATGACTCTGCAAGTATTCTGAGTGTAGGTAAATGATGCAATGCATTCTTAGGCAAAGATACCTGAATCAGTGTTTTTATACACCCAAACACTGTCATTTATTTAAGAAAGTTCTGGGAGCAGATACACTAACAAGTTTTCACAAGTTGGTTCTGTCCCACAGGTTGCACATTCTTTGCATATTAGTGAGTAATAAATGTTTTTTTCAGTAACATGTAATGATTAACATATAACTATGGATTTATATCTCATATACGTAGTCAAAAAATTATGATGCTGCATGCATAAGTGAACTGTTTGTTTTCTAGGAAAATTAGGAAACAGAGAGTAATGTGGCATAAGAAGAAAAACACTATATTCAGTCAGTTCCTTACAGTGATTTCTATAAATGAATCTAAAATTCATTCAGCTCTTATACTAACCAGCTGTTTGTGGAATGACGCCAAAAGAAAAATGACAAAAAACCATGTGAATGCCAAAAAATTTCCTCAGGCTGTTCTAAGGTTGAGAAATGCTAGTGCTTAATATTTCTTTTTCATGAAGTTCTGTATTAACTGAATTAAAAATTTATCAGAAGATTATAGCACATTTCTTAAATGGCAATAACTGTCCTGTATGATCAACATTTATCCTCCTCGGTGTCTAGATCACTTCTTCCCATTCTGAAAATTTTAAAAGTACTGGCAGAAATACTGTCAAGGTTGTGTCAGATAAATCCTTGCTCTCCTTCACCCACTGCTTGGAATCTAGAGGTTGTAACCTCAGGTTGACTGGAAGAAGAGGACAATGTCTTGCATCAGGACTTCCATGGTGTAATGGTTTTTAGTCTAGACCTTCCTTCCTGGTAACCAGGAAGGAAGGAAGTATTCCATCCTATTTCTTTATGTAATCAAACATATAAATAGAGAGAGAAGCCTCTTCCTCTCTTCTGTTCTGCGAGGTTTGGGGCCAGCAGACTCCCGTGGCAGGTCTTGCTCCTGTGGGGGAGCTGAGGCTTGGTCGGGCCTACAGGGCCTGTTGTTTCTGCCGATGCGGGGTCTGGCAGTGTGGCGGTGGCGTTTGGCACAATCGTGCTGTCTCAAGAAAAGTATTAAGATTTTCTTTGGCTGGTTCTTTATGGAGTGTGTATACCTGTTTTTAGTGTTTTTTTGTTTTGTCCCTTTTCCCTTTCCTTTGGGGGTGTTGGGGGCTTCTTTCTCATGTGTACATAATCTTTGTAATTGTATATAAATGTAATATAAGTGTAAATATATTTATATATTGCTTTAGCTCTCTTATTTCAGGTCTCTTGGTTTTTTTTTCTCATTTCCTTTGTTTTTTTTGGGGGGGAAGCTTTTGCTGTGGTGTTGGAGACTTGGCAGGGAGCCAGCTCCAAACTGCGACACGTGGAGACTGCTGAAAAAGTCAGTCTTTTCAGGGGTCACATTATTAAATATGTACTTTTTGAGCTGGAAAATAATGTTGCCAGTTAATCACTTAGCAACATTTGTGTGAAGGACCCTCACTTGTGAGTCAGATCGGAATCAAAGAATAATCTGTTCTTCCTTATAACAACTGTGAGGTTCTGCAAAATTATTTCACCTAGAATAGGACTTAGACTAAATCCCAGATGAAAATTGCCAGTTTTATTAGGAAGTCTGAATATATGGCATGATATCTGATGGATCAGATGCATTTGCAACAATCATTTCGATATGCAGCACTAGCATGGCCTGTTATTCTAGAAGCTTTGGGTCTGGTTGTTTCATACATCTTACTTGTTTCATCTTTTTTTAGACTTGACTCTGTGGCAATGGGGGTTATAACTGTAAAATTAGTTAAAGGAGACTCAAAGCCCTGCTTCAATACTGCGTAGGAGCTCAGATGGCCCAGACTCTTGAATGTAACCTACAGAGACATATGTATATTATTTCACATATTTCCAGTATATAGACAATTCATTTATTTGAGAGAAATAAGCAGTCACTATTTTCCCTTTTTATGTAAGAATACTTGTGGATCAGAGGTTCTCAAAGTTGTGCTCTTCAGTCCTGGTACTTCAGTTATCCAAACTTGACAAGTATGTATCGTGTCTTCCAACCTGTAAGCCAAGATTTCCTTCCAGTGGACATCAGGCTATCTGAGACAAGAAACTCATGTAAGTATCCAGGTCTTATCACAATTTTAAATGCCGCTGATTCTCACAATTTACGTGTCGTGACTTAATGGAGATTTATAATTTATTATAAATTATACTTAATGAAGGTATAATTTAAAGATGATGATTCATGTAAGAAATCTGTCTTTTTCTCCTGTGAGGCTTGATTCTGTGGGAGAAATGGATGGAATCTTTCATGTTTCTGATTACATACATTTTGAACTGAGGATTTAATGTATGCACTTGAAAAATCCAAAAATTGAAACTTCATACAAATTAAGCAATCTTTTTCAAATTTACTTCCTCCACTGGAATCCTAATAAAAAAATTGAACTCTCTCAAAAATACCACTGAACTGCCCTTTTCTAAAAGCTTCGTCCTTGACTAGATTAATTTTTTTTTGGTGAAAGTTTAACTGGAATGCTGCTACAAATAGCTGTGATTCCAAGGAAATTTAGAAGAGTTATCTTTAAAAGAACATGATTTTTCATAAGGGGCATTTATTACTCATTCAGTTCACAGACTGTAAAATGCTTGTGTTTTTTATTATTATGATTATTTTTAGTGTTTAGAACTCAACTCACCTAAAGTTGTAGAGAGTGGAAGAGATCAAAAATCAAACACTGATTTCATACTGTATATTAAATTATCTAATGGCCACTCTCAGAATCTGTAATTAACAGAAATAGTTTTAACTGTGTAACGTTGTGTAACGCTGACCTCACATTCTGCCAGCTCTTTTCACAAGCCATTACCTTTGCAATAACAGTGATAATTCACAGTATCCAATGATACTAATGACAAGCAATCTTTTATAATGTATCTGAATATTTTTTTTTTAGAAACCACCAGAGAATATTTAGTAGTGCTAGATTATCTCAAGGAAGAGCATGACAAAAACCAGTTCTTGGATAAAATTGCAAATATCACATGACACTGCTCTGAAGAGGCTGCTCATAAGACTGCACATGTATATCTAAATATTGTTGGTTTCTGTTAATTAAAATATGTCTGGTGCAGCTGTTGCTTTCAGTGACAGGATAAATGCCATTCTTCATATATATGGATGAAATAGAAACTACAGTTTGTCCCATCCTGTGGAAGAGGAAAATTTTCTTCTGATAGTTGAGTACGACTTACTTGAAAGCCCAAATAGGTGGGGGGTTTTTCAGGTTTTGAGGGTTTTTGTAATTTTTTTTTAATTTATATTGAAAAGAAGTGCACATGCTGGAGTAATTATACTTTCAGTATTGTGGTTCTGTAATAGAACATACAGTGTAATAATCATACCGATTTTATTGGTGTAATTGTAAGTGACAGATATCTGAGGCTCACAGTCATTTTAGCCTGACATTTGCAATTATTGCAGCAGTATTGATGGAAAAGGATTAAGGATCTCTCAGATGCCAAACCCCATTATTTCAACTTTATGTAGAGCTGTCAAGTCCTAATAATTCTGCAGGGATTTAGCCATCACAGCGTAAAAAGGCATGCAAAAGGTTTTCGTAACAATTTTAAAGCTACTACGGACCATCAAAATGTAAATGATCATAATTTAATGAATATCGAATTTCATAACTTTCATTTGACAATTTTAAAATTGTGCTCTATATTTTAAGTGACACAGTGGTCAACAGTTAGAAATATCCCTTAAATAAGTCTTAAAACTGTCTGTTTTTCCTGGCATCTTAGAATTGTGATTCATGAGAGTGCATAGCCCAGTTCAAGGAAAATATATCCAATGTGCAGTAAAATGGATTGAATAGTTTTTCTTTTCATCTGACATCTTCATGTCAACAATCTGCAGTCTGGTCTTTCAAGTCTTTTCAAAGGGAGATAATTCGTAAAGAGCTTCTGTGATTTATTTTTAAGACAGTTCCATGAAAAATGAGTCATACTCAGTACGTTGCCGAACTCTTTTGTATTATCGTAGGATACTTTAAAATACAATGATTCCATGAAGAATTTATTTTAGTCTTTAACCTCTTCTTTTGGAGATTCTGAATACCTACTGTAAAATGCTCTTTTTAAAATCTTACTGTGTTCAGGAAACCGACTCCAAGGTTTAGAATCTTGTGTGAAAGGAACATATTCTTTGTGTTAGACTTAGCTGTTTCTCTTTAATGACTTTCTTTTTCCTGACACTTCTGCAAAAGCAGATACTGGAGTGTGCATTGAAGATGACCCTTCGTATCTGTTGACAGACCTCTTAAGCTGACGACTTTTTCATAATGAAGATTCTATTTCTTTGGTAGCTTAAAGTTTCACAAGAAGTCTACATGAAACTTAGCACTTTGACCAGCACAGTTGTTTCATCTTTATGGATGAAAGAAGTTGATGGTTTTTTATTCTGTTTTGCTAATTGGATTCAGAGAGGTTGCTTTAATTCCACATTTTTAACAATGACTTATAGCCATCTAACAGAGGAGGTGAAAAATGATGTCTTTGTTCAAGAGTAGCAACAATGCCAATAGGATTTCCAGTCTGCTTAGAGCTCTTCTGAAGTTAGAACTCTGCTAAAGTCACAGAAGTGCAGCAGGCATGCTTGAAGGGAGGGGGTACATAACCTCACTGACGTGAAAGTGTTTTTAAAGAAATATGTTCTCTAGCTGTATGATGTTTGACCTGGCAAGAGTATTAATCAGAACCCAGGCTGCAGTACTTCCTTATTTTTTGTTTGGGGGTTTTTTTATCAATTTTTTTAATAAAAATCAGTTTTTCATCTGTTAGTCACCAAGATATGCTAGAATTTAGTATATTCCTTCTTGACAGCTCAAAGACCTGTTGGTTTGACTTCTGTGTTTGCTGTGTATGATTACTATATATCTTATGCTCACTCTTTTTTCCCACTTCAATTTGTAGTTAGCTAGTTTGCCTGGAGCCCAGTAATTTGTTGCTATGACTGTTGGATGCTATCCCATGCTTTGTGTCTTTAATGAGCTCAATAGCTTGTTTTGAGCTTTTGCATCTGGTAAAATAATAAGCATGACATCTCTGTTAGTCACAGCCATGCCTGCAGTGAAGGGCACACTGGGTTTTGGGCTTAAAATAGATTTTTCTTCTATAATCTGTGTGCTCAAGCCTACAATAATTACTGAACAAAATGTTCTTAGACATTTGCCTGAATAGCATCTCAATCAATGGCACTGCTTATGAAGGAGAAAGGTATTTTTGAGACATAAAGAGGCTGTGCTCATAAACTGGCATTTACTTTCATGTAGTTCCAAAATCTAGACCTGACGTTTTTGTTTTCATTGTAATTTAATCAATAGGTGTGCTTTGATCAGACAGCTAAAAGTCTGTGTGTGCTCCTTCCCCACAGAACAGCAGCTTGGAAGGACCACTCCCTTTTGTCCTGAAACAAAAGATCATTAGCTCATTGTTATATCAATGGCCATATTGGGGTGGTTTTAAGGAAAACTCACGTAGTTCATCTGTGCAACAGGAAACTGATAGAAACAGGAGTAAAATCCAGGGAGAACCTTCACATGCTGAGTGTAGTGAAGAGATATGGTTTATTTATCCAGAGAATAAGGATAACCTTGGCTTATTAAAATGGGCTTTATCTGTCTAGAAATTTTCAAAAAGACTTAATTTAGCCTGTTCTGCAAGTTCTCTTCAAGAACCATCCCCCAACAGGTAGAGCCTTAGAGCAGACCAGCTGTTGCACTATGAGTAGCCACAGTGGGAATTGTTTGAAATACTGTCAATTGGTCTTAAATGCTTTAGGAGATGTAGTATCTCCACAGATTAACAAGTCATAAAGTCACATGGTCATCTGAACAAGGAGAATGAGTAATTAGAGCACAGTCACACAAATGTTGCTTTGGAGTGACAGGTTAGGGCTGGCTGCTGATCTGAAGGAACTGCCACAGGGCACACTCTCAGTCAACAGCAAATACAATCAGCATTAGCTGACTACTCTGAGCTGTCCAGGCATGTGAGCGATTACTGAACAAAGAGTTGTTTCTGATATGTGAGTTATTCCAGAAAGACAAGGGAGTAGCTATATTTTAGCCATAGGGCACAATTTGGCTTTTTGGGAAATGGCGGAGTTTGGAGGAAACAGCAGTGCTATCCCTGAAACAAGTTATGCAGTGTAAGTATTTGTTTCACAAGAAGTCTAATTCTCTGATAAACACAATTAGGACAGCATGAAAATTATTTAAAAGTTAGATAAGAATGAAAAAAAAAAGAAACATGACAATTGCAGTCCCTTCCTCCTGACACAGTGAACACTGAGGCCCATGTGGGTTTGTAGAGAGGGAGACAGTTTCATGATTTCTTCCATCAGGTGGAAGAAGTCACCAAAGCATCATGGCTGTGTTAAGTGAGTTACTCTCTCTGACTCCCAAAGGCATCAAAGTTAGTAAATTGCACTAGATCTCTTACGTTATATTTTTTCTTTCCACTTAAAAATGAAAGCAAAAATAATAATGCAAAAAGATTAACCAGGGAGAGAGTATTACTGTTAATACACTTGACAGGCTTACAGGGTCTAAGCCATGCATGTTCACTAGAGGTTTATATATGGACCACAGTCAGAGAGAGAGACAGAAGCATCTGTGAATCTGGCCATGTTTTGCTTCTGAATGCTTTGTGGAAATGTTGGCACTATTAGTGTTTTGAACAAGTGGAAAAACAGAGAAGGCTATAAAATAAAAAGACTTGGTAATCCGTGGTGCAGAGTTATGAATGAAGTGTATAAGTTCAAGTTCATCCTTTCTAAAGTCAAACAATTTTAAAAAAATATTTCAAGGGAAATAGTGTGACGTCTTCTGTTGTGTTTTGGGTGCAAAATCTATGCTGCTATGAGAAGTGAAAATAAAAAAGGAGCTGCTTACTCCATAATGCTATTTTGTATGACTTAAAATGTAAAGCTTATCAAAATAAGCCACGCTTCTCATTCGACATTTAGTTTAGAATCCTAAAATCTTATGAGAAGCCTTTAGCATCCAAATTCAGCTTTTGCAAATCAGAATGCTTTAGTCCAAGTTGAGTGCATCCGTAAACAGGGAGCTTGAAACTGGCATGACTTGGAAGAAGTGGATCCTCTTGGGATGAGGGCGTGTAACTGATAGGGCATTTTTGTCCCAAAGGGCTGCTTTACCTGAAACTGTTTAACCTACAGAGAAGTCTGCAGGGTTCTATTTCCTGTAACAGAAAGAGTTTCACTGTATAAGAAGTATGGTAAAAGCACATTATCGAAGAGGAGGGTTGTGGTTAGTAAAGTCCTCATGATATTTATTTAAAACGGTATAAAATTTAAAAAAAAGGTGGTTGTTCTTAGTATGTGTGGTAAGTGCCAGTGTTTTCAGCTGCATTACTGTGATCAGCCTTATTCCCTTTGCTGTGTTTGTGTGTTGCCTGCCTCTGTTCCCTTGGGAGTCCTCAAGAATGGAACCTTGACTCTATGACTTGAAAACAAATATGTAATATGAAAACAGAAGGTTACTACCTTTGAGTTGTTACCACCCATAAAGCTATACAGAAATGGTAAATACCTCAAGTCTTGCTTCTAACTCCAAATATTCCTACTAAGGTTAAAAAGGACCTTTAGATTGTAGATTCTTCTTGGCCTGTTTCATAATTGCTAGTTTTGCTACTTCAGGTATAAAGGTGGGAGTATGCAGAGCTGTGGGATTTAATACCATAAGTGTACCTTCAACTTCAGTGACACCTATTTTATGCCTGGCATTTTACTGGGTGAGGGACTACTGAATAAGATCCTGTTTTCCAAGAATTTGAAAGATTTACAGGAGTTCTTCAGGAACACACTCCTTCCTCTAGTTTTCTCTTCTGCACCAAAGTTTACACGTATATTTTCAATCTGTGCATGTAATTCCTACAATACCAGTTATGGATGCATCCAAGAAAGAAAGCATCTATGGTTTTCACAGCCCAGCAACTTGAACATATTTTCCTTTTGTAAACCCAAGTTTCGTAACGGTTGAAAGGGAAGTTAAGTTTGATAAGTGCTGAAATAAATCTCTAATTGGAGAGGACCTGTTAAGTCTCTGCACAGACTATATTCACTTAATGCTAAAGAATAAGGACAACATAGGGCATCAAGATTTCTCTGTGTTTCCTTATTTATTTGAACAAGAAGACATAGAGAATATATAAGCAATATGTTTTTTTTATCCCATAAATTTTCCTTAGGGCAATTTCAAGGATATTTCCTTTAAAAAAGGTAGAGGTAAATCTGTAAGAAAATTAGTGCTCTTAAAGACACATCTTTACAAATTAATACATTACATTAAACAATATAATTAATATGTCAAGAAATGAAGGTCTTATAATTCCATAAAAATATTGATATTTCAAAGTAAGACTTTGCAACTTCTCCAGTGTTCACATAGAAACCATTGTGGTTTCTATGGCATAGGAAGAAACAATTGTAGTTTTGTACCAGTATGTACTTTCTTCCAAACTATATATATATAAAATATTTTTTTAAAGTGGTTGAATACCTTAATCAAAATTCTAGCATGAAGTCCTACTATCAACCATGGCTAAATTTACAGCAGTTCTAAAGCCAACATGTCAGGATACCTGGAGAGACAATGCATGGATTTAATATTGTTTGCCAGTGGGAATTCCTGGAGCTCAAAGTAATAATGTCTTCTACACTAATGTGCAGTGAAGTGAGTGTAGCATTAATCTTCATAGAAAGTTCAGTTCTCCTGAGAATATGGAAGGATAATATAAACCATGGTAATAGGAGGAAGGAGCCAGGTAGCATGGGGTTACTTTTATATAATTTCAATCTGGTTAAAGAAAGTCTTAATTTTTTCTCTCTGTCAGCATTCAGGATGATAGATAACAAGTATCTCAGTGCTGTGAGCATGTATATATGACTCATACATCTTGGTTGAGTTTGAAATTTTGAGATTCAATTAATAAAAAGAATTATTAAATTACTATAGCATCACCTTTTATGCTATTTATGAGAGAATCTGGCTATTTCAAATGCCCTATTTTCCAGAGGCTACATTTCTGCTATGAAAAATGTGCTTTAAGCTGAATCTTAATTCATAATTTGCCACCTGAGAATCAGTTATTTTGCAGTACTCACTAATGTAGCAAGAATTTGTTTGACTTTATATAGGGAAAGGGATAGAAAGCTGAGTGACTTCAAACTGGGGCTTACTTGGTAGTACAGAAGTGTCCAAATGGAAATGTACCACTGTGCTTTGTTCTTTCCTTTACAGACGTAAAAATCTTTGTATTTGCAAAAATAGTTCATTGTTGCTCCTTTAATGAAAAGAAATTTTACTTTGACTGTAACTTTCTCCTTTCTTGCTATCAGTTTGATTAGAATCTCATCAACATTATTTTAAGCATGACTTTACGTCAAGATCAAAGGGATGTGGGGTAAGAAGAAGTAAATACCCTGACAGTCACTGAACTTGATGTTGCAATGGAAGGTGTGTGTGGGAGAAAGCATGCTGAAGTACAAGAGGGGATTTGATAAAGAGGTCAGAGTTAGCAGGAGGATAGACTGGTGATCTGGCAGGGGAGCTGTGCCCTGCATTCATTATGAAATGTTGTGCAGGAGCAGCAAGAGCTTTTTTTCAGATCTGTCAGAAAAGGATTTCTGTCTCTATGGCTAATCCATGTGACAACCTCAGCTCACACTTTCTGTTAAGGTCAGCTCTCCAAATACTTGGACAAAGCAATACTCCAGGGAGGCAGAAGGAGTGAGATGATGGGGAGACTCTAAAGTTCATGTGTATTCACTGAACTGTGCCTAAACCAGCACGACCTCACCATGCCTTGTGTCTGCCCTGCAGCTCAACTACTGTCGCTGTGCAGATCAGGCATATACATTTACTTGCACTACTGAATGCTAGGCGTGGTTTTCCACACCTAAATTTTCTTACATGTCCTTTGTCATTTTAGAAATACTTTCTGAATCAATTCCATTCATTTTTATAGCTGAGGAGGCAGGACTCATGTCGTGGTACTTTGTGCAATGGAAATTTCAGTGCCACCAAGGGAACAGGCCTGTTCAATACCTGTTTGCAAATGAGAAGACATTGGATTTCTGACTACAGTGACATATTGAGGTTTAATTTATGGATGTTTATGCAGCACTTTTAAATTCCTGGACATATGTATCACACTGCAAGAAATACAGTGTAGCTTCCTTGCTAGGGTTTTTTATTGCACACAGGAGCAACCCAGACCCTTACCAAAGGTCCTTGAAGTCAGTGAAGCTCGTCAGCTGAACACAGTTCTAGTGGGGGAGTATCTTAGTTATCCTGGACTACAGTGAATAATTACAAAATCACTTTGTCACTCACGTCCTACTGAATTTTCAGTAGGAGCAGATAAAATTTTGAGTAAAACATTTTTATCCTGAAAAATGCATACATTATTATAATTTTTTAATAAAATTATCTGAGAAATGTTAGCTAAAATAAAGGTTGAGTGAAAGAAGGGAAAATAATAATAAACAAAAATAGTTTCTTGCAAAAGTCACTTTTTGAACAAAGTCACTTACTTTGAATAAAATAAGATACTTTTTCAGCTAAAGTATTTAATTTTCTAAATTTTCTTTTTAATTCATAATATGTTAGAGAATTTGCATGTGTTTTTTTTTTTTCCATCAGTATGATAATTCCTAGAGAAAGAAATTGCTCACAGAAGTCTAAGTTTTAGTTATGTGTATTTGGAAAGATATTGGTATGGGTTTACCAGGACACATAGATACACAAATATTCTTGGACCTGTTACTACCTTGTTGATTTTTCCATGGCATTGTTCTGCAGTAAGTATTGGATATTTGTCTTTGCTAATTTTATTCTTTTATCATTGTTTTAGGAAGTATTGCTTTGGTTCAGTACGTAGATCCCTAGATACAAGTGGCTAGATAGAGACATACACATTTTAATATTACTAATTCCTTTAAGTTTCCACCTTTTGGTTTTTTCCCAGGCATGTAAGTAATTTCTTTTACTATCTACCTGATCAGTGGTATCTGCTCAAAAAAACCCAAACACCCAAACTTCCTTATTTTCCCAAGCATGAGACATAAATAGCTTTTCTACATATTAAAATACTTTTAATAGTGTGACAGTTAAAGCCTTATGCTTTCTTGTGCTTGAAGTTAGTAGTCCAAAGAGAGTCATACATCAAGAAAATTTAAAATTCAGTGTAATGGTGAGGAAAAATTACAATCAACTCTACAGCCAACAGGTTGTAGAGTAACTTTTGTCTTCCAAATGAATTCAGAAAGTAAGGGGAGCTTTGCTTAGCTTTACAAAGAGTTTTTTCACCTACACAGTTAATGGAAGTAAACATCACAAATCTTAGGCTCCTACAATTTTCAAATATCTGCACTGGAGTGAAATGGTCAGCACAAATTCACTGAGTTCCCCACACTGCCTGTGGCCCATTCTGCCAGCTGAACCTTAGACAAATGTGACAGGATCCACTGCTGAGTTTCTCTCAGGGCTTTCCTGATGTTCTCTACTGATGTGGATAGGGAGCAAGAGTACAGCTTTGATGATCTTATGAGAATGACACCAAGATGTCTCCCTTAGGTAGGGATGCAGGTTCTGATATTCAAAGAAATCACCATCTTCATAATGACTCAGGGCAACTTCAAGCAGGAATGTTATGCAAAGAGTTACACTGGCAGAGCTGGCAATGGTAACAGGGAAAAATGAAACAGAAACATCAATATATCAGTTATCTCATGTAGACTGAAGCCTCTTTTTGCAAATTTGCTTTGTGTTTGACACTACTTTTTAATGTTGAATGGAAGAATTGGAGGACTACTTCTGTAATCTTATCAAATTAGTTTATTTTTTTGCAGATGACTGGGAGCTAGCTAAGTAGACCATGATGGTGTTTCTTTGATGCATGGTAAGCTGTATTCAAGTAAAATTTTGGTCAGACTGCTCCAAATTCCCGCTGGATTGATCCCTAATAGACTGAATGCTGGTAATAAATTTTATTTTCTACTCTTTTCTTCTAAACCAAGGGATGTTGGCCTGAGGACATTCCTGCCTCACAGTTTAGTCACCTTTATTCCTTTCTCTCATGATGTATTTTGTTCTGCCTTAATTTTGAGGATAAGATATGACACAATGAGAATATTGGCAAAGCTTATATTTCAGTGATTTACTTCAGTTTTATAGGCTAAAAGGATATAGTGTTTCAAAAATCTCTCACTTAATGTTTTGCCTATCGAAAGAGTACAAAACCTTCCAATTTCCTATACAATGAGTTATCCACCATGTACAAAGGCATTACTGGTGTTTCCAGTAGTCTCCTTTCTTGCCTGTTGTTACTGAAATGCTGGTCACCCTTTTTCCTGGCTTATTATCTAAAAAATTTTAGTAGGTGCTGAGGTAAAATGCTGCAGTTGAGGATCACTGCCCTCCTTTGCTGCAGTGCTTGTATAATTAAGACTTTCCTCTTCATCAGTTTAAATTGGATGAGCAAAGATTACAGTTACTACAGGTACTACATCTGTTCCTTACACAGTGCCACTAACAAAAAAGATGGTTTCAAGATGTGTTCTGTGATATATATATATATCTGTTTGCTCAAAAGTGGGGATGGGGATGCAAAAAACTGTCTTTGAAAGGAAGAGATTAATCTATTGTAGCCCCAGGCAGCAGTGATTTATATTTAGGAATTTATGAGAGCTTTACTCACGTCTTCATTATTTAGTAGAAAAAAAAATCCATACCTATTTTTGTAAGTGCTGTATTGACATGTTCTGCAGATGTTTCTAGGGCCTGTCAATACACTATTTCACATTAAATGTATGCCATTTTCAGTATGTATTAGTAAAAAAAAATAATCCAAATGGGACTTCTTCTGTGAAATATATACTATATGCATCTCTTCAATCTGTTTCTCTAACCAAGCTTTGAACTCAAAGGGTCAAGGTTAGTGGAAGAACAAAGTAGTAGGGCACCACTGTTACAGTGCTTTGCAATTTAAAGAACATTGAAGTCACTTTAGTATTTCAGGTCATTCTACTAGAAGAATAGAGAGAATAGAAAGGTAAAACTGTTTTCCAAGTCCAAGAAAGACTAACTCCCACAGTCAGATGTGTTTCAGGTTGTGGGCTTGAGTTCATAGTCTGTCATTCCTGTAAAAGTCTGGAATGAGAAGTTCTCTTGCCATGATTCCCCAAGTTCCTGGGGATAAACTTGTGCATTGGCCTTTGTCCTTAATCTGGGGTTTTGCATGTTATCAGTCACAAGAACCACATCCTTTGGATGCTTCTTAAATTGACTCCCAGAAGTTCTTAATGGAAAACAATGGTTCCTGTTTTCAGCTTGTAAACAACTTCAAATTCCCATTCGTGGACCCCTTGCTCTATAAAGGGGCATATCACCAATCTCTAGGAATTTAGTTAAAATCATGGCTTAATGCACAACATTTTCATTGGTACAAGTTTGCATAAAATTTCACTGTAGTTTTTATGTGCCAGTCAGGTGAACCAAATTAATATCTACTGTTGTACCATAGTCTTAAAAAAAACCCCCAAAACCAAAAAAACAAGCAAAAAGAAAAATAAAAAGGTCAGAATTAATTTGGCTGATGCTGTAACTTGGAAATTTTTCTTTTTTGGCTGGTTTGGTGGGTCTTGACTAAGAAGGATTGAAGTTTCTGTTTTGCAGTCAAGCTATTTAATATCTTCAGTTTGGTTTCAATGGAAGTTAATAATAGAGGCACAATAATTTGAGACATGTACTTGAAACTGAAAGTATAGTTCCCTCCTCTGTGCTTTGGGAAATATTGTGTTACACAACAGGACAGAAAGGATTGATTTTTAAATACCTGGAGAGCCTTCCAAGTCCAGCGTAAACAGCAGAAATTTAATAATTATAGCTAATTAGTTGACCAGATAACAAAGAGCCATGGCTCATGCCTATATGCCATGAGGTTGTGGGTGATCTTGGGAACTCAGTGGGCTGACCTGCAAATTAGTTATGGAATGAATTCAAGTAGATACTTTCCGTGAAATTGGTGCTATTTAGGACATCAGAATTATGTAAGGATGAGTTTTTCATTGAAGTCTGAACCTTTACTAGCTTCTATCTTCAATTGCCCAGATCTTCATTTAAATGTACAATATTAATTAATGAAAATTGCTTTTTGAATCATTATTTCAAAGAACTTCTCATTAAAATAAATTTGAGAATACAAGTGTTCTACAGGGAACCCATAGTAAATTAAAAAGGGCTTCTCCTGTATTACATATGATGGGCTTCTCATTGTTTAGTAATTTATAGCTGATACAATAGTGATAAATTGACTTTAGTCTTGCAGTGATTCATATGTCCTAAAGTACAGATACCAAGTTAATAGGAAAGTTTAATGAAATATGAATCCTACCTTTCTGAAATGAGTTACTGTCCAGAATTCAGAGCTGCATCTTTTCTTGGTCCAGGTAAGTAAGTGGTACCATGTAATTTGAAGATAGTGGGGAAACCTCATCAGGAAGTTTACAGAAGATTTGGATAGTCAATTAATCTCTATTTACACTCTACTTACACAAGTGTTTGTTTTCCCAGTGCAATATGACAGTATATAAGTTGATGGTGGTTCTGTGTACTGTGATTTTTCTTTGTGGGAAAATAACATTAAAGTTAGTGAATTGATTGTTTTTTTCATAAAAATGTACCTCCTTAATTCAATAGATTGGAGCTCTTAGGAGAGAATGAAAGAAAAGGATTTGTCCTTTTAAAAGAGGATTTGAGTTTAATTGGGACTTTGTAGTTATGTACCTATCTGGATCTAAAAAGAAAAAGTAAAAAGATTAAAATTTTTGTCAAATCACTCTTTGACCCACAGCATAAAGTTCTAAACTTATCAGTTTTGCTTGCACAAATAGTAATGGGAATTGAATTTCAAAGAAATAAGCACAATAATTTGTAAACAATGAAATTTAAGTGCAAATTTTGAAGTATTAATGATAGATGTATTTTCATTAATGTATTTATATAATTCTGTAGGGTTTTGTCTGCCCGATTCAGACTAAGTGACGCAGCATCGATTCTTAAAAATGCTTCTGAACAATTCAGAATTACAGCAATTACAGTATTTTCTAAATATTTTCAAGAATAATCATCATCGAGAATACTAAAATCACTCACTGATGAGTTCACTTAAGTTTTTTTAAAAGCTGAAAACTAGATGAGATCAATTTTTCTTTGCAGATTATTTTCTTAGCTTTAATATAGGCCATTCATAGTGCTTTCTCTTATGATACCTTAAAAAGTAGAATGTAATTTATTTTTGTAATAACTCATTTCTTTACTGTTTAGCACTCTGTTGTTAGGGAAAGAGTGTCATGATTCTTTAAGTCTCAGAAATGGAAATGGGGCTTTTTGCAGAGTCTGTTTTTATGTTGTTATTGGCAGGCATGTTCTTAATCTTTCTTGTGTTAGGTAATTACTAATGTCTTGTAGTTTAGCAAAGTCTTTTTAAATTATTGGTTTGGAGTTTTGGGAAGAAAGGACAAAATTGGGAGAAGATACTTAATGGAACTTTATGGAAATGAAATTTTTAAATAATATGATTGCTGCTCTGGCATGTAGTTTATGTTTTTTGCTGTCATTTGCTTAAAGGACAACCTGAATCACTGAATGTTTGAAATCACTGAATATTTGAAACAATTTTTTTCACAGCTGCAATCATTCCTGTAGAGCAGGCACACACTGCAGCATAGATTTCATCAGGTTCATGTAGAACAGACTGTGAGACACCGATAAAGAAAAGTGATTCAATTTTTCCATTCTCTTCATTGCAGATTGCATTTTTTTGAATTTATGAATATGTAAAGTTATCATACTGAAATTATTCTAGAATAGGTCCAGTGAGACTTTTACCGAGTAATTCATTTTTCCTGCTAGAAGCTTTTAATGTAGCTTTAGCTTGCATACCTAGTTCTTCCATACCTTACTTCTTGGATTCCATTTATTTAATTAATTTTCATGATCTGTGTGTCTCAGATCTCATGATAAAAACCATAAAAAATGTCTGTGTTTGTGGGCAGCTCTCAGCATCACTGAATTACTCATCAGCCTCTTGCCCTCAGCCACATTTGAAAGGAAACCTGTAATTAGCAGTCACCAAGAAGAAGGTTCGGGGTAATTTGATTGTCTTTAAGAGAGTGTTGGATTGAAAGATGCCACATGGATGATAATAAACTACCTTTTCCTGAATCAAGTTAATTCAAACTAATACAGGACTAACCTGAATAATATCTTCTTGTTTCTCTTTATTACTGTTTCAAGAGAGTCATGTGAAGAGTTGGAAGGTCTTTATGTAATATAAAATTATGGCTTTCTGTATGGGCATCTATCAATATTTATATTTTTCTACTTAGATTTTCATGGGTTTTTGTTGTTTTGTTTTGTGTTTTTTTTTTCAGTTGGAGATTTTGACTGTCTAGGAATTTCATGTTTCTATTTTTGTTTGCTTGTTTTGTTTTTTTTTTTTTTTAATGAAGAAATCTGTAACATAAAGCTTTTGCAAAATCTGCCATGTTATTCTGTAAAAGGAGTGCAAGTTTGCTAGTAGTTTTTATTCCTCAAAATGCAATCAGAACAACTCATAAGGTGCTTTTCTTGAGAGCTGATTGAGACAAATAGTCTTCTCCAGAGCGTGAGTCAGAACATTTTAAATGAGGTTACTTCTCTGAGTCTTTTAGGGGAGATAATGTTTTTCTTTGAGAAAGTGTAGAAGCCAAGGAAGGTCATTCTTTTAGCTTGGGTACCTAACTCGTTTTCCTGAATTGCGTGTTACAAATTCTCCTGGCAGTCTTCTCAAGAAATTGCAACAGTCACCAGTTCCTTTGGGAGTTACAAAACTGCAAAGATTATTCAAATCCAGGTTGTTCTGGGACATCAGCAGATGCCTATGGCCTAAAGACATGGAAATCTATAGGAATACCCCTGGTACATGAAGTACCTTACTTCATAGTGATATTTAAAAAGCTTCAGTTTTGATTGCTAGAAGCTTAATTTTGGAAAAAGTAATGCTACTACTGATATATGTTTTACTTCACATTCAAGCTGAAACATTTCATAGAGAGCAATTTCGCTCTTTTTGATATTTTCTGAGCAAAACAGATTGAGGATTCTTTAAAGCTCACTTATTACAGGATGGAAAATGAATGTGACATTGCAGCAATGCTTGTGATAGTTTTTTATCCCCATGCCATGAATGTTATCAAGTTATATTTGTTAATAATTTTGAAACCTGCAGTGTAGTAGAAGTATGTACATAATATAATACCAAAAATCAAATCATTACATCTTTCTATGTAGTACAAAAATTAAATCTTATATTTAATGAATCAGACACAAATGATTACTGGAAGCAAATGGTCATATGGAGATATTAATTGCTTGATCTAATAACAATTTTTTAACAAAGCCATGATTTAAGGCTACAATAATGGACAAACCATTCAAAGCTTTTAGAAGACACTCAAAGAAATTTTATATGTCAACTTGAGAATACTCTTGCCTTAGGATTGTAATGCACGGACAATAAAAAGAGGGTTTGGGTTTTTTCAAAAGGGCGTGAAAGAGAAAACATTACCTGACTAACTGCAGGCCGGAGCCTGGAATCGTAGTTATGGGGAGAAAAAATGCAGCATTAAAATGCAGATAAAAAGGAATTTTTAAGAATAGAAAGCAGTCAATAAGGTAATTGATGATAAATTAATTAAATTTGTAAGTTATAGAATATGTTATTTAACTCCTAAAACATAATGTATATGTGAATAGAGTTTAACTTATTTTTGTCCACTTCTAGAATCTCACTGAATTTCCTTCCAAAGGTCTGAGCTATTTCCAGAAACAGGAAAATTCTTTGGGGAAACACCAGTTAAATATATCCAAATGCTCCTGGTAATTTTGAAAGCATTCATCGTTTCTGTGTCACTCTGAGTTATGGAGGATAGGTCATGTAAGACAACAACTGCAGCAGAAAACTAACACATTTTCTTATTTTATTGTTACTGAACGTGCAATATTTTCGACCATCTTTAAAGCAGAATTTAGTACTGGTTATCTGGAGAGCAAAAACTTTACTTATCATTCAGAATACCTTTGATGTGTGGAAATTGAATAGAGAGAGCCTGAGATGATGCTGGAGGAATGAGGAAAAACTTTAGGCTCAGTCACACTTTCAGAGCATTAATTGTAAGTAAAAGTGGTAAAATTCTGCTGTGAATCACTCAGAAGTCAGAGTGATTGAGCATGGTATAAAGCATTGATTTAGAAATGCATTAAACACATACTTTAGTACTTCTGTGAAATTGTTGCCTAACTGTGCAGCTTTATTGGGAGAGTATAAGTAGAGATGACCAAAAAAGTGCAGGGAACAGAGCTCAGTACTGAAGTTTTTCGAAGTTTGAAAAATCCATTATTTGGGCTTCATTGTCTTATCATGAATCATTAGCTTCCATCAAGCCAGACTGCAGGCAAGGTAATAGAAAGGCTGGAAGTCATTTTGGGTTGAGGAGAGAAAATTTCATTTATTTCATAGACAACTTCTTGTCTTTCTGTAGCTGTAATTAAGGGAAACTCAAATTGCAGATGATGCTTTGTTGCAACTGCTTTTTGTCTTCTACTCAATTTTGTTCTAAGCACAACAAACTGCTGGATGAAAGTGTCATAACAATAGAGTAGAAGAGTGGGTTAGCAAATGGGGAGGACATTTTCTGGCAGAAAAGTGGGAATGGAGAGAAACAATGTTGATTATTGTTATCCTTTCTTGTAACTAGGTCTCACAGCACATTCATACTCTATTTAATTAATATCCTTGATACATTAGCAACTCCTTAATATTGGTTAGGAATTTTTCTGCCTCATTGGGGGCATGTTAATACAAATGAAACATGGCAGCATCTGGAGATGAAGATTCTTGCCTCTTTAGTGTAAAAATAGGAAGAGTATATCATGTTAAATATTTTTTCAAGACAATGCTAACTCCTTGTTTCGAAGTTTTACTGAGCCCTCTACAAAATGCATATTCATGTAGAGGATCTCAGTGTTTCTGCCTATAAGTGAGTTAAACACTGCTTGTACTGAAATATTTATTCAGAAAACTTGATTAATTTGCCATTAAAAAGGGAATGATCTTTCTTTTTTTGTGAGATTATTCTGGAAATGTGAGATTATTCTGAAAAGCAGTTAGTTTCATTCTCTGTGCAATGAAGGTGACTCAGTATTCCTTTACAGCGCTAATGGGATGTTACGTGGTTCCAAGCCAGAGTGGGTTTCTCAGTAGGGATGAGGGCTGTGTGATGAGAAAGTGGCTGTATGCCTGGGCAGCCCTGAAGCCAGATGACAGCTGGTTCCTCTTCTCATAGTATGTGCTGATTTCTTAGCTACTTAAATTTGCTTTAGTGAAATCTAGACCAGTTTATGATTCATGGAGATGTTTGGATCTGTTTCTGATTCCATTACTGTGATTGCCCTGCAGACCCATTATGAGTTAAACATTCTAAGTCTGAATGCTGCTGAATCCTGGTTAGATGAATCTTCGTTTTGTAATTATTTCTTTGCCCCACTGTGTAACAATAACAAATCTTGATCTCTTTAATGGCAGCAGATTTTTGTTTATGAAAAGTTATTCACTACTTACTGTTTCTATATTCAGTCTAATTGAGATGAAAGACTTTGTATATGTAATTACATTCCCCTGAGATTATTCAGGCTAATGGTTTATAGGTAATTTAAGCATTAGATTTGTAACTTAAACAGGAAATTATTTAATGTGATTTGTGTAGTCTTTGGCAGTCTTTGTGAGAGCTTTTCTACAAGCTGTTTTTACAAGTGTATAGTGATGGTCGAGATCTAAAATTGTCTTTGAAGGCTCCATGGGCCAACTAATATGCTGGTATTTTAGGCTCTATTTTGGTGAGGTTGGGTTGCTGTAGAAAGCAGGACCTCTTGCATTAACAAATACTATGAATGTAGGTTTTAGTCTTTTAAATGGCTATTGGTGAAAAATAGTTGCAAACTATAATATTTCAGTCACTGAGGTCACAGCAGAGCGTTCTTATTTGGATGACTTCAGTGAGCTGTTTCAGAAGGCCTTTGCAGAGATGCCTTGCATTCTTCTCTACTCAGGAAACTCTGTTTGTCAAACAGTTTCATATGTGATGACTAGTTTTTCTGGTAGAGACTGGATAAAGTGTCATTAAATATTTGTTATGTAATAGTCTCCAAACTGTGTCCTCTTCTTAAATAAATTTTTCCTACCTTTGCATGTGTCAATACAGTTTGCAAAGATAATGTTTTAAGCAAATTCAGTATTTCAAATACTTTGCATGAATTATTTTGCTTTACATTTTCTTTTGTCACTTTAATGCCAATCCTATTTATGGATGTTGTTCTGCAATAGATACTTGTGTATTTAAATATTTTATGAGTGCTATTATTATCCTGTCATGAAATGATTAGTATTCTATATGTCTTTGAAAACGTATTTTCTGTAGCATCTTCCAGTCTTTGGTCCTTCTTTGTATAAAATCTAAATTAGAAAATAGTTATAAATTTAGTGACTGTAAGACAATATGGATTGTATTTTGTTATAAATTCATTTTTTTCTTCTTAATCATGCTGAGCTTAGACTTCATATTTGTTGACCTAAGTAGATGAAATAAGTAAGTACATTTAAGAACTAGATTATTCTTGAAATAAAATTGCAATATATTAAGTACAATAACTTTTAATTAGTGCAGCTGTTCACCTCTCTGAGCTTCAGTCATCCCTCAGTAGTCAAAGCGAGTTTCTCTTCAGTTGTCCCTTTCTGGAAAGTGGTTGTTTTCCAAGGTGAAATGGATTGTACTTGATAACAGAAGTGTCATTTTATGTGTCTGTAATACTGTCAAAAAGAATAATCATTAATCTATAATATTGAAATGATAAAATTGCAACAAAACCTGCTTTAATAGCAGAGTTGCCTAACACTTGTTGCAATAAGTGCAATGCACTATGACAGGTTCTGATTAAAAACTGACTCTAATTAAAACCAGGTTCTGATTGATCAATCCCATTTCTCACTTCCTGCTGTGGACAGTCATGGGATTTACTGAAACACCTCACATTTCTTATTTCTGATTCTTCTAGAGAGAAACAGTGCCATGAAAAAATTGGTCAATGTACTTGTATTTACAAAAATGACTGTAAAATTCATTGGAATTGATGGATGAAGATAAAATCCCTTTCTATGCCACTTTTGCTCTTTTTGCATCACTTGCACTATGCAAGTGCTTAGAAAAACAATTGATTCAGTTAATGCAATTTTTTTCCCCTAACTCAGGACCATTATCTTTCATATTAGGAAAAATAGCACATAAATGAAAAAAATTGCTTAATATTTACCTAAGATACTGTGTTAGTAACAAAAAAGATCCTCTTTTTTATTGTTGACACTTTTTCCTTTTTCTGCCCACTCCCTCCAGCCTGCCAAAGGGTATTAATTCTATTTCCCATGTCTACACATGAATCAGACTGGCCTCTACTTTACTGTGAAGTCTGTTCTGCAGGGTGATGTTCAGATAACTCTAAATGATTAAATGAAATAATTTAACAATTCACAGCGCAGTAATTAATTTTTAAAAAGCAACGCGCTAAATATTGTTGGATAGTTGCTGTCACTGCAATATCGTGAGAGTAATTTGATTTGTTTATTGACATCCCTTTCCTCTGTACATTGCTCTTATTTTTATGCCTTCCTCTTTTGCTAGTGTACATGTTCACGGTCTCAGTTTAAGCTTATGCATTCATTCTGAGGGAAATTCAGTGACAGAAGAGGTATTGGAATTGGAGGTTCCTGAGCCCTATCCATGACCTACCATGCTTTCTTTTAATGTCCTGAAATGTTTCAAATAGGACAGGGAACCATACAATTTTAAACCCTTGGACCCTACAATGCATTTAATATATTTTCTGTGATATTTTTATGTCTTAGGATTGCTCTCTGTATTTTTTTATGTCTTATCCCAGGATATGTACAGAGTGATTTTACCTTGAGATGGAAGGTTGGTACAAAGTCTTTATGCTCACTGGATGTAGAGGGGGCAAGAGATCCTATGGCTTGATGAGGAAGACTGCTTTTATATATAGGAAAAAATGTGGTGCTGATAGAACTGTCTGAGGAGACCATATGGGGCCCTGAGATGTGATCCAGTAACTGTGTCATTGATCTAAATGACTAAAGCAGCACTTCTGCCCTGGGTTTTAAGGGGGAATTCAGATATCCTCCCTCTGCACATGTGCTCTCTGTAGAGCAGTTTTTTGGGCTCTCTGGGACAGTGGTGTATCTCACCCTTAGCTAGCTATCGAGATGCTTTCATGTCCTCTGAGCTTTGAACTGATGATGGGCATTGTTGCTTGAGAAATTATGTGTTATTATTTCTATTAGGTTCAGTGAAGTACGTGGTAACAGGTTTGCTCAAGAGACTATCTCCCTGAAAAAACCATGCCACTGAGAAGAAAAGAACCTTCTGTAAGAAGGTACAAAATCTGGTGATGTCTGTGCTTGGTCAGGTTAAATTTATTATTAGCAATTACTTGGTTCTTCGTAAAGCCCAAGTGACAAATAAATGAATACTGAGGACAAGGAATGAAAATGTGGTTATGCGAATTCATTATAAACAAAGACATTAATCCATTTTTTACTTTTAGTCATTTTAGAAAAAAAAATTTTACTAACATTTAATGGTCTACCAAAAATATTCTCATGGATGAAAGCTAATATTTTTTTGCCTTGATTTTCATAAAATAAAGTCAATATACCCACTTTCTGATTAAAGGCCTGCTATTTTTCAGACAGTGATGACAAGAAAAAAATGCTTTTTGTTTGGATTTAGTAGGAATAAGAAGAACTATACTACTATGTGAGCATCCAGCTGAAATACCATTGTCTAAGAGCTCCTAAGTTTAGTTATATGTACTCCCCATATCCATTCAGTCTTAGATTTCTGAAGAAATAATACTATTCTGCTGAAGTTCTTGCTAAAGTTTAGGGATTGCACTGAGTGTATTTAAATCAATTTCTATTTATTGTCTTAGTGCCGTTTCTGAAAACAAAGCTGTATTGTCGTGCTATTAAACAATCAATTTCTCCTACCCCTGCTGTTCTGCTTTACAGTCTCCACCGTGTTCTGCCACCTCCCAGGACAAATGTAACAGCTGCTGCACTGTTTGCTTCTTCTTGTTTAGTATTAATGTATTTAGGATTATGGACTTTGTTGCTGCCTTAATGAGGTTTAAAAAAGAAAATCAGAACATCAGCTGACTAACAGAATGGAGGGTTTTGCACCTGTGTGAATGATATTAAATTGATAGTCACAAAAAAAGAAAAATAATTCCACTTTTCTTCAGAAAGCTTTTCTCTTTGTTGGTAAAATGACACTTAGGAATGGTAACACTAAAAATGACTAGAAGATTAAAAAAAAAACTACTCACCCTAAATCAAAACAAAGCATAGATGTGATCTGCAGAGCTTTTAGTACTGGCTGTCCCCCTGCCTCTGGACTGCATCTTTAAAAGGAAGAATGTGTGTTCCCTCATTGCTGAGGCAGCAGTGTACACTGTTCTGTACAGGGGAGATTGGTCTTTTTTTACACCAATTTTTACTGCTGTTTCTCTTGCGGTCTTCCAGCTTCTCACTTGCATTCATTCTGTGATTGACCTGGGACAAGTTGTTTGTTTTTTTCCTCTGCATAACTTTATTTTACTTTGTTTGCATTAACATAGTTGCTAGTGTTAGAACCAGGCTGGGGAAAGGAAGGCATGTTTATGACAAGGCCATTGGCCTTGTTTTTATTTGATGGAACTTGTAGCTAAAATCAGATCTGTCAGTGATCTCAACACTTTACTTAAAGCTGCCTGGCTTTCTTCACCACTGTTTTCTTCCTCAGAATTGTAAATCAATACCCTTTGATCTAAACATAAAAGCCTGGGAGGCTTATGTTGCAGATATCTTCCCATGTGCCTTGATTCATTCAGTTCTATTGCTAAATCTAGTCTAAGGAAATCAAAAGCAATACTGAATTGACAATTAATAGCTCTCTCAACCCTACCAGAAAATAATTTCTCAGAAAGTTTTAAACAAACTTTACATTGTACTGGTCCATTTTTAGTATTCCACTTAGCATATGCAAGCAGCTTTTTGAAAGCAGTGCATAATAGCTGAAATAGGAACTTTAAATGCTTTTTCCTTTATTAAAATCTGAATTTTCTGAGGAATAGTAAAAAAGAAAAATCAAAAGAATATGGAGTAATACATCTCAAATTGCTGAAGGATTTTGAGGAACAGGCATGTTTTGTCAACTGTACCAATTTTCACTGTATGGAGTAAACTGTAACTAAACTAAAATACAGTTGCCTTCGGTTTTTGCAAAAATCCATTCTGTAAGCTTTTCAGTGTCTTGTTAGTTCACTTCTACAGATACACTGAGTGGTGTGTCTCTTTTGGTTGCTATTTCATCGTGGTTTTCTCCAAGATGCCAGGAATCCTCAATGTCTATTAATCAGCTCTTATAAACCTATGCTTTCTTTTAAATGATTCTATGAGGCAATAATATGATTTGAATTCAGAATTTTGCAACATATTGGAGAATGAAAATGTGTGGGAAACAGAAAATTGTTGTTTTGGTTGAGTTTAAAATAAATAGCAGTATCTCTGCCAGTGGGACTAACCTGGGGTGACTTCATGAAAAAGGAAAGCTTTTTGTGGTGTAACCTATGTTATAATCTGATGATTAGTCATTAAATAACTCATATCTCCAGCATTTGAGCAATAACTGCTGTTATGTCTGGGAACTCAGCTCCTTTGACAGAAGGATATCTTATTTCTGGATGTTTGCCATATAGGGACAACTCATCCATTACAAATGGTTTGTTTGTGACACTTTCCTAATATTTTCAGCTGTGAAAGCTTTGATATGGCCTGCTGTAGTAACCGCTTATCCTGAGGAATGTGGGTATATGGGAAAAATTTTACTGTCACAAAAATACTTCACACAAAAAGAAACCTGGCATGACTAGTGAAGCCTACTCTCTGCTCAGGATTTATCTCAGTATAAGTGAAAGATGATTTTGACCTACTGTTTTAGACTTTTATTTATTAAAATAATCCTTTTTAGATGCTACCTAGCTTTGTGTTTGCTAGTTAAGGTAGAATTCAAGTATAATCACAGCTAGCATTTATGGGGCAAAACTTTTCATGGAGAAAAGTCAATGAAATTACACTGGGGAAAATAAGATTGAAAGTGAATGGACAACTGTTACAAACACATTCTCCTACAAGTTAGTATGTGATCATCTGCACTCCTGTGCAAGTCCTACAACAGTTAGTATGTGATCATCTGCTGCAAAACAGCAATTAATGAAGCTTGGTAGAAACGTGCTTTTAAAGTACTGATCTACCTGGGGGGGGAAAAACTATTTCAGTTAATTGCATCTTTGCAATTGGAATTTACTGAAAAGCATGGCAATTTAACATACATATAGAAGTGGTTAGATTTTCTACTCTCAACAGAGAGAGATTTCCCATTTAAAAGTTAAAATAATCAAATATTTCTGAGATAACCTGACTTTTGTATACTCTGTAACAGTAGGAGCTAAAACCAGTCCAAATCATTTTGTCTGAAATTATCAATCCAGTTTTGAACTTTCATTCCAACTCAGAAGAACGAGAGTTCTAAAAGGTCCTAATAAGGATTTTTCTAGCTTTATTTTATTAACTTCTTCAACGTCAAGGATGCTGAATTTCTTTAAATAGGTGGCAGTGAACACCTGAAGTAATGCTCCAGAAGCTGATCATTGTTTGCTACTGGAAGAGGAGAGTCTGGAGAACATTTTGAACAGTTTTGATTTACAGTGACATCTAGTCAGAACTAAGTGCTTAGGAGAACCTGTGAGGTTTTGAGTTGCTTTAGGTGTTACTCCACCAGTCTAAGGTGCCTGTCACAAGCAGACTGTGTCATTGCCCAGAGGAAGTTCTCACCACTGACTGTGATGAGAACCTTCCAAGCTGGGGAGGAAAGCTGCCTGATCCCTGCCTGATGTTAGAGGAGGTTAAATTTACCTGTGGAGTTAAAGCAAAGTCTTCAGGTATATATATATATATATATATATATATATACTGGTGAACTTGGAAATTCCAGAAATTCCTCAGGGATTCGTTTATTGGGACCAAGTATACATCCTGACATGTTAATCAGTATTCCCATTGTAGTCACAGGACCATGTTGTCCTGAATATAAATGCATGACTATTGCTCTCACCCAACATAATTCTCATGGTTTTCCACTTCTCTGTGTAATGTAGTGGAGTTTGTAGAGTTTGTGAAATTTTTTTCTTGGCTGTAGGGTTGTTAAACTAACAGCTAACAGGAGAAGAAGACCTATGATCCCAACTCTAAAGCAAGGCATGCTCGTTAGTGGTAATAGGTAATATGAATTTTCCATCTTTCCTAAGGAAAGGGAGGAATGGCTTTTCAAAAAAATGAAAAAAAATGTAATTACTTGGGAATTGTTTTGGAGAGGTAGAGAGAGAGATTAATGGTTAAATATGTTTGGATGCTTGAGAAATAACCTTTTCCCATCTTGGATACTGTGGAAGGTGGTACATTGTGTGCTTTAGTAGGTGGAAGACGAATTTTACACTTCTTTATTTTTTTTCCTTAATTTGTCATTTTTCCTATTTGTAGCTTTTGAATTTTATTAAAAGCAAGAACAACAACAAAAAAAAAAACGCTATGTATTTTCTTCCTGAAGAATTACGAAGGTGGGTTTTGAACTTTTTTGGCTTGCATAAATCTTCATTAGTTAAACAGCAATAGATGGTTGCCTAATAGCTAGCCTGCAGTTTTCTGATGAACACAGTTCACACAGTAGCTTTTCAAGCTGTAAGATGAGATCCAGTATATAATCGATATGTATATCTACACACAAATGCATGTATTTATATAAACTAGGTTAAAAGAGGGTAATTTTAAACTATGCAGAAATACTTTAATAAGACTGATTTTTTCAATTCTTTGTATGAGTATAGCCATCCTATCTGAGACAGCAAATTCTAAAAATCTCGCAGACTTTCAGAAGGCCCCCATTCTTCTCTTGCTTGCCCCCACCACTTGCTTTCCTTGGAATGTACAGTAGTCTATCCATGACAAGCAGGAGTAGCTCACTCTGCATCTTCCCAGCGATGACAGCATCCCTGACTGCTTCACACCTCAGAATCTGACACTTCCTAAATCCAGTTTTGTCTTTTCTTGAATGAAGGTCCCAAATCTTCCTTCAGACGGTCTTCTGATATCTAATGAGGTTTTCATTTTCCTGTAGGTGAAATGGGACTCTTAGGATGACTCTTCCTGTTGTCAGAGATACCTTATTACTATTTGTATTAGTTATGCTTTCTCAGTTCAGTTTGGGGAAATTACTGTCTGTCAGACACAAAGATATAACAGCTGTCTGATATTTATACTTTTGGATTAATTCTAGGAAACAGTGACATTAAGCTGCATAAGTTCAAAAAGGAGCCATAACTCTTCTTAGAACACAGAAATCTAGTGCTGTTGGTGATGTTCTGCCAGTGGGTATGAGAGTGGGAATTAGTAGACCTGAGGTAAACAGAGCAGTGCAAATCTCAAGGGCTTCTGAAACACAGAATATGCAAGCACGATTTTGAAAACGCTCATTGCTGCTTCCTCTCACACCATCCACCTTATCTCTCTTCAGCTTCTAAAAATCAATTTGATGTGACTTCCTCTAGTTTGAAATTAGCATGATTTAACCTGTGATACAGGAAAAACCTTTCTCCACGGAAAAGGCCCTAATGGGAAATCTAATGATAGCATATTCCCCAAGGAAAGCTGCCACCTTAGACTGTGTCCCTGTAGGAGGGAAAGCGAACAACTGCAATATTCCATGTATAAAATGTGTGTGTGTGCATGTGTATGGTGACATGACACAATGCTTTGTGGCAGCTTATTTTATTCTGGGTTCTTCACATGACAGATGAAATGATTTCTGTAATTATTCTTAGGTATAAGACCCAAAGTCAGTTCTGTTAATACTTGGACTGTTTGGCATAAAATACATTTAGGTATCTCATTTAAACATCCCTCTGGAAAAAAAGCTCTGGAAATCAGAAGTGATTGAATGGATGAGCTGTAACTGTATTGCTTCTAGGCCCAGTAAAAAGGCAAGTGTAACAGGCTGATTTTCATTTCAAATGTTTCATTTGCAGTGAAGTTTCATCCCAAGGCTTACATAACTAGACTTGCTTTCCTTGTAGCTGAATTAGCTCTTGTTTTACTTCTAAGTTAAATTAAGATCATTGCCATTTTATGTTAAGGAGTAGGAGAAAAATGAAATGTATCCTTACTTTAGCACAAAATTGTATGTTAACCATAACCAGTGATAAAATACTACTTGTCATTACAAGTCTTTATTACTGCTTATGATTAGAAATAGGTGAATTATATAATATGACATACCCCTGAGGAAATTATTGCACGTGTATCTATGCCTTATTTTAAAATAATTGATAGGTTAATAATTTGATGGGAATATAGAGTATTTTAAAAATATATAATATAATTAGTAAATTCAGGAAGAAAAATATATATAGTCTCCTAAAGCCTGAAGAGGCTTTGTTGCATCTCTGTTTGTTGCGTAGCAATAATGCAGTTTTTATTATTCATTTAGAGAAAACACTGCTTAACTTTGGTGAAATTTTTTCGCTCTTTCTGAGCAGTCAGTGTGACTTTTGTCATACATTTTTAGGTTTCCAGCTGGGCTGGTTTCCTTTCATTGCAAGATTGAAATCAGTCAGTGTGTCTCCAGGATTACTGAATGGTTGAACCCACCTCAATGGTGTAAGGTCAGCAGAACAACAGTTTTGCAACTTATATGCTTAAGAGAGAGGGAGTATGTCCAGAAAAATTCACTCCAGTCATCTATCAAAGATGCCAGCACAGCTGGTGGCTTTATTTCTCAGGAAAGCAGAAAGAGATGGAAGGGCATGAGGGGAGATTTTATTGATTGCTTTCTGGAAAAATTGTTCTATGAGCTACTCTTGAAAAGAATGTAATTTGCCTGAGGTGTAGCAGGAATAGTATGAAAAGCCCTGGGAGAAGTACTTCCCTGATTTATATGGATATAAAATTATGCCGTTCTCTCAGAGCCAGAACTTGTATCAAGAGCTCCACGAGTGTCACTACAGATGAATGTGACTTCATGTGTTTGATAATGATACGGGTGACTTTTGAATGATCTATTGGAAGAAAAACTGGAAGAGATATTTTTACTTCTCAATGAACTCATGTTCATGTAATAACAAAGAAGTTATCATTTTGGCTCTGGCCTGTCTTTGCTTAGGCATACCTTGTACTAGCTTGCTGGAGTGGTGGGCAGCATCTATATTCTTGAGACAAAAAGAGTACAGAGGCTTGCAGTTAGCATGAGTGTTGCAGAAATCTGGACCCTTCAGAAGCACTGGATGTATTTCATTATGATTGTCTTCAGGAGAGTCTTTTAAAAATGCCAAACTTTGGTAGGTTTATTTGTCTGACATACATTATGTCATACTCCTGACTCTTGTGTTGTCTGCCCATCTGAACAGTTGAAATCATCTTGAACCTGATCAATCACTATCAATTGATGAATTGCCAATGGAGCTAAGCAGATTTATAATGCAGAAGAGAACTAGGCCTTTAAGTTATTTTATCTTTTGTCTCAGTGTAAGTGTATTTAAAAGTCTGTTCTGTATGGTAAATGCTGACTTTCTAACTGTTAAAATACAAAATATTGTGTCAACAGTAGAAGACTCCAGGAGAGGTCATAAAGGTATTTTATTCTGTTTAGCTAATTTAGGCTAAAATTTTACACAGGCAAATAATAAGCTGTGGGATGTAATGCTCTGACTGACTTACAAGACTGCTTTCTTTCCCATTTCTGTGATGAAAGCCTTGAAAATCTGCTAGTGCATATTATAATACTTTTAACCTGTACTGTAATGTTGACTGTTTTAAGATCTGAAGCCAAAAGCATTATCCTCCTTAGAGCTGTTCAACTACCAGTTTCAAGTTTATCAGTTTTTCCACGTGAGATTCTTTGGATATAACTGCCAATCTGTGATTCAGATATAGGCTCATCTCCCACAAGTGAAAGCAGCTAAAATAAAATAAAATAAAATAAAAAAATTTCAGTTTACAAATTATTGTATTTTATATATATGTATTTGCCATTTTTCATTATTATAAAAATCTGATAAATGAATTCAACTTGATAATTAAAATTTATATAAATGTTTGTGGAAGATTAATCTTACATATTTAAGGAAATAAAAACAATTTTTAAGAAAATAAAACATGAAAAGAACTTGGTGTTCCTGCATGTGACAGGTGAAAGGTCTAAAATCTGAGGAAATTGAATGTCACTCAGTTACTATCAATCTTCATTGCTCCCTATCACACCACAAAAGAACATAGTTAAGTTTTCTGAGTTACAGATTCTTACTGTACAGCCATACACTGACATAATTTTATACTGGCATTAATGTAAAATATTTGTAAAACAATCTTGTTGCTGGAAAACACTACTTCAGTAGTCAAAGTGATGGAGTCAGGCTCTGAATTTAATTTTGATTCACTATATTGTTTCTTAAAGTACTTGCAGACTGTATTTGTATTTTTGTGTGCAAAATTCACAGATGTGTTTACAAAAGGTGAATTGTTTTATCTTCCTCCAGACTAAGAAGAGAGCCATATAATTTGAAGTTCACAAAGATGGTGATCAACAAGCCTGCAGAATTATAGATGGAGCTGTTCTGTGGTGAGTAAACTGAGGCTTTCATACACTGAGCTTCTTGTGTGAAGATTCTGTGGCACACTCCTCAAATAAGTAGAAATTACAAAGTAGCAGTTATTGATTGAAACCTCAAAGAATCACTCCTACAAAAATAGTATTAAAAATGAAATAGTTATTACTGTTTCACTACTTCAGCTAAAATATTCCATTCTAGTACGGACCTTTATTTTTTTTTGTTTGATCAGCATTCTCACATTTTGCTGTCACTTTGTGACATCTAATGCTATATGTTGTAGTTGTTTCATCAAACAATATCATGAAGCACTTTTGATTGCTGAAAAACCTCCTACTCCTTGACAAGCTTGTATCTGAATATCCCATTGCTGCTCTGTTTGCAGTTATGTACTATTGAGTGGCACTTCAGGCACTGACTGTGTAGGGACCTGACTGTCTTCATCTATTCTGGTCACATTTGGCAAAGGTGTAAAGCCCATTCTTGCCAAAATCAGATCAATTCTCACTAGAGACTGTAACTGGCTGGCAGTGAGGATGCTCCTCGATGCAGCCCGTGGCCAAACAACTTAGAGAGAAATGCTGCCGACAGAGCTTGGCGACAGCTGAACCAAATGCAGGGGTTCTAAACTGCTCCTCTGCTCTCCTGATATGCATAGTCACCACAGTTCTAGGAAAGCAAAACCCAAGTATCTGGAAGTGAATGTTAAAATACTAAGCTTTGTTCCTATGAATTTAGTCGTTTTTGGTCAGACTGTGCAGAGGAAGAAATAAAAAGGAAACTAAAATTTAGGAACTTGAGGAGTAACAGGGCTGAATTTGTGTAGTGGAATAAAGGGAAATGCATTCATCTGAAAGTTACTTTGTGTGCTGATACCAGGTTTTATAGCTGATAAATTGATTTAAGGATCTCTTGATAGTTGCAGAGAAAAAAAACCCAACTAGAAATTCCAGTGAGATTTCCCTGCTTAAATACTTCTGAAACAATATACTGGTGGCTAGCATGGAAATGATGGCTGGAAAAACTGTTGCCCAAGTGAAGACCTCTTCCTAATTCTCCTTCAAAAAGGAAGAAAGTTTGAAGCTGCAGAGTTTTTCTAGAACATACAGAACTTCTCTTAATGGATTAACCACACTGTTTTGTGTGGCTTTTTTCCCTCTTAACTGTGCAGTAAAATGTGTTTTGCTATGTAGAAGCATTGAGTGACTACCTCCCTCCCTCCCCTGGGAATAAACCGAAGACTTTATAGCAAGTAAATTTTGCTTCTTGTAGTTCTAATGAACCACAGAGGGCTTGTCAGTAAAATTTATCTGTGTATATATATTTTATGCACATCTTGTAATTATATATTTGTCTATAATATATATATATGCTATACATATGTATATGTTCAGTACACACATGTGTATTGATATTATATGTATGTATAGTTATATATGCACATGTATGAGAGAGAAGTCAAGAAGTGGTCTTTAAGCTCTGTGGAAGAAATAGAAGATAGTGCTGTTATTTCCAATATGTGTCTCTTGGGAAGTATCATTTAGCATGACTGTTGGATAGTAATGACTCTTTTCAATGTTTGCCCACTTCAAGCAATGATATGACCATTGTTAGATTTATTAAATTCTTTCCTCTGTTTTTTATCTTCTTCCCGAAGTTTGTTGTCCCATTCAGATAGCTTTTAACTGGTACTTTCTGAATTCATTCGCACTCAGTTCAAAGGTTTTTGTACTTCTCTGGCAATGGTGCCTAAAATGAAGAAATCCAGCACACCTTGTGATTGAGCATGCTGCCAACACAACAGATGGATGTGATTGTTGGCAGCCAAGAAGCCTTATGAAACATCGGTGTCAAATCATTAGAGACAGCATTTTTAACTCAAAAATATCTGTTAGATGTTCTGGGTTTATGCACATGATGGAGCATAGTCTAATCAGGTTGACTGAGTTATTTTAGATTTTAAAATACAACGCTTGAGTGTATAGTTTGAGTGTTGCCTGTGTAACCTGCAGCTGTTATTTTCCAGTGTCTTCAGGATTACATTTACTTTGCCCTGAAAAAGATTCATGTTAGGGAATAAAGTCAAAGGACTAACGGTGTGTGATGTGATAAGATACCTGTATCATGTCATATATCCTGATCCTTTGCATACATCTAGATTGCATGTAATTAATTGCAGGGATTAATTTACTTTTCTATTTTAGTGTCAAATATATTGCTGCATTCAAGTTGTATTCTTTTATTTTAGCTAATATAATTATGCTGAGATAGGGTGACATTTTTGAGATATAACTGACCTACTAATCTTTTTCCCTCCTTTCCTGCCCTACATGGACACAAAATATTAACAGGTATAAGACACAGACAGTTCGATATTTAGAAGATCCCACTGGATGCTTATCTACATCCCTTAGTTCATAATAACCTCTGAAATCAGAGGTTATTATGTTTAACTCATGTTAAACCATACTGGTTTTATTAGGGTTTTGTGACTCTAAATCAAGTAAGTGCTTTAAAATGGTTACTCTAAATAAAAAACAGTAGATTTCCTTTTTTGAAAACGATTGTTTGGTTATCTTGTTGAGTATGAAATGCATGACAAAATACTTGGGATCCTCTGGTTCATTATGCTACTCAGCATAATCCCATAAAACCAAGTTCCTGCCTTATTTTATTAACATGTTAAACTCTTTCTGTTAATTTAGTTCTAAGAGAGCTTTCTGTATCAGAAGGTGAGGGGTGTGATGGTATGTGGAAACTTGTGGCATGTAATTTATCTTCACATACTGTTCACATCCAGATAAATGAAAGAGGGAATGTTTTTATCATGAAATAGAAACAAGGTGTTCTGGAAAGAAGATTCACAGCTTATAAAATCACTGTAATATGTTAAATTGGCACATTAAATCCAATCCCATTAATCATTTTTAGCTAAACACAGCTATTTCTACTTCATATTTAAAATTAATGTCTGAGAATAATTTTTTTAAACCTGAGATAGTTTCATTCCAGACTGTATTATCTTCTGAAATCCAAAGCACTATTAACAGAGACAGGCAAGCCAGTAGATAGCAGGTAGAAGAGTTACTCAAAGCAGGCAGTTCCACATTCTTATCATAAATGTGCTGAAATGACAGTAGATAATGTGCATGAGGAATTTAATGGAATTTTCTAGTAAATTCATAGTGGCCTTCATCTTACAGTTCAAGAAGGCTTCTGAGTTTGCATTTATTCTGGTTCTCAAGCATACTTAAGGATACCTGGAGGTGAGAAATCACAAACGCTTAAGACTATATGAATATAAAGTACAAAGAGAGAGAGAATAATTTATAATGCAGTGTCAGTGTTTCTGATTTTAAAACACCATCATGTCAACCTTTTTTTCTCCTATCATAATAAAAAGATATGTATTAGTCCACAAGAGAGTTTTACTTTAATTCAGGTTTCATTTTATGTTTTGTTTATTCTGCAGCTATCTACATATTTTCATACCAGATATGATAGTGAATTTATATTTTGGGTGAAATGTATACTCAGCATTTTAAAAAATTATAATATATGCATTTTATAACCATCCAAAGTGGCAGATTCTAAGATACATAGTACAAAACTTCACTAATAGCCATGGAGTCATGTAAATCTGTAAGATTCTTGCCTAATCTATAAAGTCCAAATGTAGGATATTTTTTATATTAGAATTGAACCAGGATGAAACCACATCATTATTAAACATGTTTTGGTTACTAGAGGCTCAGCTTGTCCCGCTTCTTCAAATATATAGAGAATTAGAGTTTGGTATGGGAACAAGAGGGGCCACCCTCAAACTGAGCAAGTAGTGACAATACATATCAATGTACACATCGATACCCCAAGGATACTGGAGGAGAAGAAGGGGAATTACTGGCAAGAAAATTCATCCTGTGCATTTCCAGGACTGACTACAATTAATAAGCATAGGCACTTGCACTCAGAACTATGGTAAAGTATTGGATAGTTCCAAAAGTCAGGCCAGCCTGTGACTGCAAACTTCAGGAGCAGTATGCCTGCTGATGCAATTTTCTTTCAGGAAATCAAGGAGAGGCTTTAAGACTTGTTCCTTGGCAAATGTCTTCAAAAGAAACACCTCTACTGCATTTCAGCTGTCACAGTGCTGGCCGATGCACACACTATTTTCAGATGCGCTGTGACAGCATATGCTCCCTCTCTTACTGGAATAATTTTATTTGATTTCAAGAAAAGCAGCAGAATGGAGCAGGTTGAAATGATGTTCCTGTTTGAAAGTGGCAGAGCAATATGTCAGTGTTCTGTAGGATGCTGCCTCTCAAATAAAAGTAAAAGAGAGTTTAATTTCCCCTATCCCCCCATGATAAAACACAGTTCTTTTAAGTTAGAAAATAATTTAGATAAGTTTATTAATTTTCTATATGACTTCTAGGTGGTGGGTCAAAAAGTGCTAATTTTAGTGGAAAGGTTGAGGCTGCATCAGCAGATCTTAAAATGCTCATATGCATCTTTTAATTCATGCAAGGTGCTGACAGATGAAGTGAGGTAAGGAAGTGCTGGTGTAAAGCAGTGCAAGGTACTGCATGGGATATGGATATAATTCAGAGTAAGCCATAGATTCAAAAGGTGCTGCCAGGCTAAGAAAGAGTGTCTGGAATAGATTTAATATATGAATGTTGACCTGCAGATAAAAATGAGCTAGAATAAGGTGAGAATTCAGAAAGGGGCTATTACACTAATCTAAGACCTGAAGGTGGCATGTGCTGCTTGAAAACAACTTTTTAGGCTGCGGTGAAAAAATATCACTGAACTACACATAAGTGATTAGAGCTGGGTTTTTATTAAGGTTCAGGTGGCAGGGTCATCAAGTTGGAGAAGAGTTTATCTCGAAATGGTTTACCTGTGCTTGGTATTGCTGATGAGGGGTCATTGGCTGCTGGTGGGACTGGTGGCTTGTATAGGGCGAAGGATAAGATGTTGAGAACAGGCTGCTTGCCCAGCCTGACCGCTGAAGCTGGTAACAGTACTAGCTACAGACTTCTGATGAGGCACATTCCGGGAGCAGGGCACTGAGAGGCCACAAGGTGCTTCACTTCTTTTTGCAGTTGTTCATAAAGGTGATGCATAGCTGTCTTGCCCAGGGTTGTATATTCTTTGTGAAATGAAGATATGACTGCTCAGACATACACACAGTTATCCATGTGTAACAGCTGTTTTCACCATTACAGAAATGAAACACATTCAACTGTGATTCCTAACATGTAATATTAAGTTCAACCCATATTTTAATCAGTAGGCCTGCAAAAAGAAAATAATGTAAAAGGCTGCAGTGCTGGCATGCAGCATGGAGGCTGTTACAAAAGATTGTGAAAGTGAAAAAAAATTGAAAAAATCAGGGGAGGAGAGAGAAATCAGAGATGACTGGGTTTACCCCTTTCAATTTGAAACCATTTGATTTTCAGGGCTCCAGTTTTGTAAATCACATTAGCATCTGCTTAACCTTAATCACAGTTGTAGTCCCTTTTTATTTCAGTATATTTGCATAAGTAAAGTTAAGCATGTGCAAGAATCTACAAAAGTAAAACAAAGGTAGGTATGATATTTGTATTCTTTCACCCGGTTATATTCTAATGCTGCATGTCCAAATCCAAGTGAAATAACACACAGGAACACCATGTTAGTGATAAGCATTCTAATTCTGAGTTTCCCACTAGGATTTAAATTAGAATCTGATTTGCAGACAGCCAGGCTACATTGTGAAGGCAAGTCAAGTCTTGCTGTAATTGCACTGGCTCTGATTTGTTTTCTAAACCACCTGTTTCTCTAGTTGTGCTTATTTTAGGAAATAAAGCTTATGTTGGACAGGAAATAATCTGAAATCTTACAAAATATCCTCTGTATCTGTAAGCATTTAGGACAAATTAACTATTTTGAAAGAACACAAGTACAGCAGGAGTGGAAATGTAATATTTAAATTGGACAGGACTTGTTCATTGGAAAACCTGTCACATATTTAGTTGAATTTTCCTGTGACTTGCTAGCCACTTTTATACACTACTAGGAAGGTCTGTCCTGTGTTAGAGATTGTCTCTGCCTTAGCGCTTACCAAAAGCTTGGCAGTGGTAGTAGTTCAGTAGGAGAGATCATTGCTTGGTGTGCTCTCTGGTATAATCACACCACTTTTGTGTCATTCTGTGATCTCTCCTTCAGCCTTTCTTGCTTCTGTTGAGACTTATTCCTAAAAAAGACAGACACTGGGATGTGGGGTGTTGTAAAAAAGTGCTTTTAGGTATAGTGAGAAGCACATCAGGTACTTGAACAGGTGAGGTGAGCTAATGTCTTTCAGTGGGGCACCAGATCATGGTAGACTTCTGTCTGAGAGCTGGTGGGAGACACTGCTTAGACTGGGAAACTTCACAGTGCTTCGTGGCTTCTGAGGCTCCCAGCTCCTGATGGCATTCCAAGTTCTAATGCAATCTGTAACACTAGATTCTCACCTGTTCACTGGTCTTCATCTCCTCTCCTCTTACACCTGCATTCTGGTTTCCAGAGAAAATAAATTTGAATATCAATGGTGGATTGAAGTCATGTTGTCCTCACACCAGCAGCAGCCCTCACTTTCTAAATGTTCAAGTCTTGTTGGTACGGGTTAAACTTCACTTTTCACTGTGTGGGGATTGATAGAGAACCTGAACTTTGTCCTGGGGAAACCAAGTTTTCCTTTCTTGGAGTGGTAACTATGATATTATGGCAACTAATTTTGATATGAGAAGTCCAGGTTCATTTTTCAGTTTTGACTGAAGATGTTCATCTGCCTAGTATGTGGTTCTTGAGGGTACCTGAACCATCATGATGGGATAGAGAAAAAGGAGCAAGTGAGAAGGTGAGGAATCTTTCATGCTGTTGAAATTGTTCCCCAAATAGTGATACATACCTAGTGGTGGTACAACAAAAAATTGAAGGCCAAACCCAGGAATTTAACATTTTTAGAAATGCTTCTAATCATGTCTAATCCTTTCATATCCCTTGGAACAGCATTATGAAAATGAATGCAAACTAGGAACAGCTTATGAAAATTAATTCAAGCAAGGCTTGAAAAGCTTTGCTTTTCGTATGTGAAAAGCTGCTGAGCAATGCTACTGAAACTAAGTTACATTTAGGTATTCAAATCTTTGGAGGCCTGCACAATGAAAAACTGATGTTTCTGTCTAGTATGAGCACCTTCAATGTTAAAGGAAACTTCTGTAGAGATTTCAGGATAATTTGGGAGTTGGGCTCCCAGTTTTAATGTAAATATTTCTGCAGTTGCTTTTCTTGAACCTTGCCTCTCTTTTTTCAACTGTAATGCCGGTAAGGACAGAGGAATCTACACTGTGAAATCTGTGAGAGTTCTGTTTTTAGCTTCACTGGGAGGTAGAACACAGCCTATCATCCTCTACCTCAGCTATGGTAAAGATTTCTGAATCCAAATTCCTGCAACTGCAATTATGTATAGAATATTTTTGTGCTGTTACTTCTAGGTTAGTGCATCTTTATTTAAAAGAGAAAGAGATTTTTAAAGTCATACTGCTGAACTAATTAAAAATAATGCAGAGTTGTCCCATGAGGTTGATTTTGAACCAGAAAACTAAGTATGCTGATTATTACTGAATAACTGATAAGAAAGAGACTATAACACACATCCCCACACATCCCCATTTTTAATGCTTAAGACTGAGCCTTAAATAGTAGTTGTTCTCATGGAGGTTTCCTGGAGTACATGTGCTGAGGAAATGAAATTCTCACCTGCTCCTAAAGCCATATCTCTTCTATCAGTATAGGAAGAGTTTTGGGACTGACTTACACCTACATCCCTCACTTGTGAAATATTGTATCATAACTGGAATGGTCAGAACTGCTGCCTGGGTTAAGTTTAGTTAAACCAAATGTACAGCAAAATATGAATCTGTCAGATTATACTTTCCTTTAATTTGCTTAATTTCATTGTGTGGGATTAACACTGATGAATCTCATATAGTGTTTCTTTATGGTGAGATGTGGTTTTTCTAAATGTACCTTAAAGAAATGCCTGTTTTCCAGACTAATTAAAAACAATAGTTCTCCTAAGTAGGAAGTATTCCTATTGAAAGATCAAACTTTTTTTGTAAGAGTGCTTCTCTGAAACATACTGAATGTAACATATTCTTCTCAGGATAACAGCACAGTTAAGTGTGCAGATTCTTATTATCTTGCCTATATTTATATTCAGAACATTGGGAAGTGTGTCAAGAATTTGTTGCTCAGGGAGTGTATACTTGAAACCTTCAAATCTTAAATATGATTCATGATATATTGTATATGCCATAGGTTGGTAATATGGTAATATTTCTCTGACTGATGTTTAGATGCTTCCATTAAGTGAATTGATGTCTAATTCTCACTCTTGATAACATTGTTCAGTCATTATTTAGTGCTGCAAGATGTGGAGAACATGGTGATTTATGCAAGGAGAGCCCTGTGGGATTGAGTATATTTTAAGCAGAGCTTTGGTCTTGGACTGGACCTCAGCTTGTGAGTGAATGTCATATTGCATGAACATTACAATCACAAAAAAACCCCACCTTTTTCATGCTAGACAGTCTTTAATCAAGTCCCACGAATTCTGAATTTATTAAGACTCTAGAGGTTAGGGAACTTTTCCAGAAGATTAAGAGCTGGTGAGCGGACAAATATTTTATAACATATGTATTGAAAAATCTTTCAGTTTGGAGAGCTGCAGGAATTTTAGCAGACTTGTGGTGCTATACAGTTCAGGAAAGGTGGTCTTTGGGATTGTTCTTGTATATGCCAATGGTTTGACAATTCCTTCTGTAATTTGGAAGTTTAATGCTATTATTAGAAAATAAAATCTCTTATTCCTCTTGGAAGTGTGGCACCACGTGTGACATTTTAAAGAGAAGTCATATCCGTGTGATCAAGTGGGACAGAATAGGAGCCGATCAGAGAATGGTACCAAATATGGGTGAGGTAGTAGGAAGCATTATATATGTCTGCTTGCAGCAGCCAGGTGAACAGAACACAAGTGCAAGGCACCACATGCATCACTTTCTTATCACTTCCTTTGGGCTTTCTTATCTTCAGAGCACCTGTGCTTTAAACAAAGGCTCCTGCCAGTCTGTTTGCTTCTTGCTGTACTGATTCAGAGCACCTACTAACAGTCGTTTGCTACTCATTAGGATGAATCACCATGGTAATAACCAGCAGCCAGATAAAAGACTGGGAGCCACAAGGGTGAAGCTGACATTGTCCTAAGTTCACTCAGTTTTTACATACCAAACTACATGCAAATAAAGTAAGTCTTTAAAGGGGCATCACCTCTATAGCCATTTTTGTCTCCGTGACCTTATTAGATCCATAGTATCTCTTCCCCGAGCCAGTGGCCAGTCTGCTCTGGGGGATGCAGTCAGTGTCCCTCCCTGGCAGCCCTTCAGTGTGTCAGAAGCCTGTAGGGAATGAAGTTGAGAAACTCACAGCTTCATTTCTCACTAGTTTAATGAGGTTAGTGATAGACTTTGAAAGAGATCACTTGATTGATTCCTTGGCAAGCAGCCATTGCAGAATTCCTCATTAGGATGTCTCATTCAATCTCTCCTAAATTATGGTGATCAAACAGCCCAAGCCTGTTGAGGACTGTAAAGAAAAGAAATCAACTTTTAAATTTGTTTAGGGCAGAGTAAAATGAGCAATGTAGAAAAGGGCTATTTGATTTATATTTAGATACTGGTAGTTCTTATTCATAAATTGTTTAGGTCCATGATTTTTGTTGCTGCATGTATGGTACAGCAAAGTTTAAGAACATTTTTTTTTTTTAGAGGTGTGTGGGGATGGAATTTGGTAAAATTAAAAAGCATGGGATAAAATAAGACCTTGTAGATCTTTCTCTCTCCCCATTTTACATTAAAGTAAATATATATTATAAGAAATAAAGTATAGCTGGGCAATTTCAGTTGTTTGCATTCTCCTGAATACTTCATATCTCACCATAGCACTGCAACCTAAGAGTTGAAAATGCTATCCATGGTGTAAAAAGTCATCTACTAACCAGTTAGGAGCATAAACCTGTGCAACTCAGGATATCTCAGCTGTTTGAAAGTTTGGAACATGTGCAAATATTACTGTAGCTCTCACTGTTTGCCTGTGAGCAGTTTGTTGAAGTTGCACATAGTTGGTTGTCTCGTTTGTTCAAGCAGATTGTCTCCCTGTGGAGATGCAAAACTGCTAAAAAAATATTGTAAACACATCTTTTCCGCTGCATTTATCCACCACTTAGGGTGGAGAAGGGGAATACTGAGGTAAAGTAATTCTAAAAATCTTTTGCAAATAATTCCTAATGTTAATTTAAAATTTATTGGACTGCCGTTCTTGTCCACAAGCTGAGTGGCTACCAAAGTGTAGAAAGGTCATACAAGAGGAATTCAATCATCAATCCCTGTCTTATACCCTTACCTAAGGGTACCTACCTTCCTCATCTGCCCGCTGGTAACAACAAAATGCAAGGCTCAATGTTACTGTGGTTTTCACTGATACTACCTTCTAAAAGTAAATGGCAAATGCCAACTGGCTTCATTACAACTGCAGTCCCCCACACTTCATGAATATTCATTAAAAGAGCAAGATTATTCATGGCAAGTAAACATAGAAAGGAGATAATATAAAAATCAAAACACACAGGTGAAATTTCATTGCTGTCACGAACAGAATTACCATGGAAACTCTCTTATTATATTTTTAAAATATTTTCATCATTGTTTCCTTTTTCAGTTAAAATTGTCCCATTTTCTAGAGGCAGATTTTTTAGGAGGTATAAAGCATTTGTCTGGGAAACCGTTTGGAGCTGAGGGAGAAGAACTGAAGATTGTATATAGTGAACTGTTAGACTACTTTTACACTACAAACAATTCCCAACGAAGTAAAGACATTTAAGTGGGGTGTGGGTTGTTTTTTTTTTTTTAATTCTCTTGGTGGTTCTCTCTCTTAGAAGGTATTATTTAACTGATCTGTTTGATTTCATATAAAGAGTAGCAAAAATATCAAAACAACAATGTCATCATGTGTATCTTCAGAATGGACAGAGTAGAAAAACAACAGAGGTATTGTGTATTAAAAGAAGTAGATTGCATGCTGTTTTTCTGGTGTACCTTTCTAAACCCATTACATCTCTAGCTTTTGATGCCCCCAAAGGACAGTAGAGTTTCTCTTTTGCTCTCTAACCCCTCACAAGATGTCGATGTCTGGGTCAGATATAATTGATTTACGATTCATGACTGACACTTAACTGGTTCTTCAAATGCCATTGTTCAAATACCCAGTAGAGGAATGAGAGTCACTGTATTAGGTAAACGTACTTTATGAAAAGATGCAACAATTAATTTATATGTTTAAACTTTTTGTTGTTTTCTTCCTGAGTTCCTTGCTGTTCTTTTATGCCTACCTAAAATCATGATAAAATATGGCAGTTACTATTAGTATTTTAGCAGGTAATGTGGCTGCTGCCTCAACAGCTGAAAATACCTGCTCTGAAGAGTTTAAAAGCCATAATGAAATGCAGTTAATGCTTCAGAGCTCTGTCATATTTTTATCACCACAGAATAAAGTTCGGGAAAAAAAAAACTATTAGGAAAAAGAACAAATAGTTCTCCTCTGTCACTGACAGCATTTGGATGACAGGTGGCCAGCAGACATCAGGAAAACCAGACATCAGAGTCCACCAGCTCTGTTTTGCAGCATTGAGGACAATGTACTTTATAGCATGTAATGCCCTTTACTGCTAAATTCACTGAATTGAAGTTATGGTTATAGCCTTATGTTCAGTTTGTCCAGGACTAGAAAGTTGGTTGAGTGGGACTTTATATTAATTGTTTAGATTTGGAGAATGTGGGGCATTTCAGTAACAACTTAGTTTAGTGTAAACTCAGCTCTTTTTCCCTCCCACAAGCTTTGAATAAGCCATGCTTTTAATTCTGTTTTATGAACAAAAAATGTGTTGATTCATGGTTTATGTCCCTTATCTCTACCCTAGTACACCTCAGCAGAGAAGTGGTAAGTGGTTCCTTGATAATAAACATATTATTTGACAAGGTTTGGTGTGGGGGTTTTGGCACTTGTTTGTATGTTTTTTGGCTTTAATCAACTCTTAAGAAACAGAGAAAGTCAAAGACAAGCTTTTATTTACTAATCCCTCCCATGATCCATTTGAAATGGAACTGTTTGTAGTGTTACTGCAGTGCTACTTCGTAAAAACTCATTGTGGGTGTATTTTGAAGCCAGCTGCCTTTTTTCTTATCTCTGTTAATCTTTGTTTATGCACCACCTTCCAATATGTGATATACCCATATGTGGCTAATCCTAAATGAATCTTTTTATCTCCTCCACGTAGTAGAAATAAGACAATTCAATTTTGGTTTTGTCCATCTCTTACATAACTTCAACCATTTTTTCTACTATTTTGAAGTACTTATTTTTCTCTGTGACATTCAAGAACAAAAGATAGGTCTTTCCATGCTTCACTGCACAGCTTTTAGGTTTATCTTCATACTTTTGATGGACAGTTACTATATTTTACTGATCCATACTTCACGGTTGTCATTAAACATACATGGAACTGAAATACTTTGTCCTCTAAAATAGTGTTTTCTTTATATTTTTAGTGAAAAGTAAACAGGGGATGCTACACTATTGTTTTTGTTCAGTAGAGAAACAGGCTGTCACTAGAGAGTAGTTAAATAGTGTTTTTCTGGCTGACTATGATGCAAGAAATATTGAGATATCCAGCCAGTCTTGCATGGGTGTTGCATTTTGATTCTGATCAAATAATCTAAATACCTGCATTACTAAAAATTTTCACCCTCAGAAGAGGGTGAAACTGTAACTGGGCATATACTGCCTGTCCTGACTGTGAATGACTGGGCCAAAATGTGACTTGTAGAACACAGCTGCAGAACTGCTGGAATTTCTCTTTCAAGTGGGGAATGAATTCTATTTCTTTAGTAATTTTGTTGAAAGCCACAGCATTTAAATTTTCTTAATTTGCTACTATGTCACCACTGGTTTGTTCTAGAAGAAGTCTGTGACAATGTAGGCTGTTCCCCCTTCAGAAATCTCCTCCCTTTTCACCGATCTTCTGTTACAAGATAAAGTAAAGCAATATATCTTCCTTTGTGTCAATCACCACTTTTCTGTTCTTGAAATAAATCACTCTTGTTAACCTTAGGTTCATTTCCTTCTCTTCCTGGCTTGTCTTTTCTAATGTTCATTCTCAAGTGTAACTAGAAAAAATAAATTGAAGAAATGGAAGTAAAGATGGAATGAGATACTACAACTGTGTGATGATTCCTAATTGCAGCTTTCATTATGCTAATAGTAAGTATTCTTGTTAAATCACATGGTGCATAGATAGCTTCATAATCACTATTAATATAGTGTGCTCTCTGTTTTGCAAGTCATTCTGAACAATTAACTATACTTTTTTTTATAAAAGAAGAAAAATCAATATTCTAGTGTGCTTCTGTGCAGATAATTGATTCCAGTGAAACGAAGTCCCTAGGTATGAGGTTTTGCTTTCTTATCTAAAAGAATTAAAGGCAAAATTAGTATTAATCGCTGTTAATCTCTCAAAATTGCTGTAGAACTACTACTTATCTAAAATGGAAGTAAGTGTACATCTGTTTTATAAATGGTTAGTAGTCATTTGAACACTAAAAGACACTAATTTTCTGGGGAAACTCACTCTTACATTGTTAAAACAGCACTATGAGTTTGTCATATGTAACAAACGTTTCCTCATACAGTTCTCAATAATGTAGATATTTCTATTCTGTATCATGACAATGGTTTAAAGAAACATGTTAGGGTTGATGCTTTGTCTCCATCTGAAATAACAAAGCCAATCAATTAATACAAAGTATAGCAAGCTGACTGTCTCTGTGGCTGGTACAAATGGTGAAGAGAATCCCACCAATAATTATTTTTTTCATAGATGCATAAAAATAATAACAAGGTTTTTTTCAGAGATTTATCTGGATACCTTTATTATCAATTATAAAATCAAATACACAGTAAAACTCTTCTCATTATGAAATAGTTTCCTCTGTATTTCTGCTTTTTCTCAAAATATGTCTTTCATGCCAAATGGTGTAAATAGATGTACTTTGGTGAATGCCGTGAAAGAGTACAGACTTGCTTTGGATATGAGGAGGTTTGTAAAGAGTTTTATCAGCACTCTTAACTGGCCAAGAGCATTCCAAGGGGAGGGAAGAGTTTCTTCCTCACTGCTAGTGTTTAGTAGTTACTTTTCTGTCTTGAGGAATGGCAGCTAATAGTACAAACGTCAGGGGGCAGTGGTAGAAAGGTCTGCCTTGCTAAGCTACTTGATGTTGGCGGTACTGATGTTACTGGGAAATATCCTGCAATTTCCTTTGGGAGAAGAATTCATCTGGTTTTCAAAGATTGGCATAGAGACATCGAAATAGTGGGTGTCTTTGTGGGTAACAAGTGTGATACAGCAGGTAACAGAGCTCCACGTGTGCTGTGTGTGGGGAGGTGGCTCTGTTTGCTGTACGCAACAGGGGGGGATGCTGCAGGGTCAGCTGCAACTGCAGCTGCCTGGAGATCAAAAGGGTGTTTAGTTCCACTAATAAGTCTGGTCTGGGGACCTTGACCTATGGTTAGACCTGTATGTGTGCAATATATAAATAAGAAATCAGAAGTGCTATTCATCACAGCCTTCTCATTTGTCTGCCTGTCTTTTAATTTTCACTGTATCTCCTACCTTCCCCCTGTCTCCCCAGGCTTTATTGCTTATATGTTCAATCAGTACATCAAATATTAAAGATATAGTCTGAGATAAATAAAATCATTTATGCTGTCTGTGTTTGCTTGGCATCAATAGCCAGCTAAATCATACTATTCTGAGAACTTTGTTAACATCAGTTGATAAAGCTTCTGTGTGCAGCAGAGCCTTGATGGGTTAGATTGCTCTGTGTGAGGTGAAGGCTTTTCGATCTGGGAGCCAGAAAGAATCACACCAATTTCAACTCCACCTAAAACAAGAAAAAAACTTCTACTTTGGAGAAATAGTAAAGGACAAGATCAGAAAGAAAAGATGGGAACACTGAAGAGTTGATCCCACGATATCACAGGCATTTAAAAAAACAAGTGAATATTATGGAAATTGTGCTAACTCTCACATCATCTGATTAGATGTGTTAGGTTTATTCAGACCACAGTGAACAAATTGAGAAATTAAGAGGACAAATTGAAATGGGTTAGTTGTTCTTTAATGAAAGAAATATGCTTAGATCAAAGTAAAAACTGAAAAGGCAAGCTAAAAGGTTAGCCATACATTAATAATTCAACATTTCTTGAGATTACTTTCATCATAGTAATTTCAGAAAGAGCCGTAGTCTGTGGCTCTGTGTTCATCCATGAATCTGTGTGCAGTCTTTAAGTAGGAGTAGAGCATTTTGGTCAGTTTGGCCCTTCTGCTGGCTGCAGGAGGCAGTTCATTAAAAATTGCAGGGCTTCAGAAAGAGCTCTAGAGCTTTCAGGGGAGGCTGCTAGTTGGGGAAGATTAGGTTGAGGGGTTTAGCTAAGTAAGATACTAGTAGTCTGCCTGGAAGTGGTCCCTGGAAAGAAAAATTAGGTGAGGGGGGCAGCAGAAAAGCTTATGAACAGAGAACAGCCTCAGGGCTAACCTAGAATTTATCTTTTTTTATTAGTTGTGCTGTTACACTGGTGGTATGATGCATACAAGAAAATTAACAGCATTGGTATGACGACAAAGGAGACTATTTTGGGAGACTGACTGTACCTTGCTTTCTTGGATTATTGTGAAAAGTTACATATTTTCATATGACAGTGGCTCTGTGTGTGTGTACACAGTTCATAGTATAATGTACAGATGTTTAATATATAAATGTTAAGTAATACTTTAAATGTGGTCATAATACAAAAAAAAGGTTCATTTTTCTCACTACAATTAATGGTTATGGCATATTAAGTGCTGTATTCTTACTTTCACCAGTTTGGTTCATAAACCATCAATTTCCCCACATGCAGATGAGTTTTAACCATGAGTTATCATTTGCTGTTTCCGAACTGTCAGAGCTTTAAGTGAGAACAAATTTTAGTTTGAAGAAGTTTAACCAACTTTAAAAAAATATACAGAAGAAATCTCTGAAAATAATCAGAATACGTGCCTGTGCTTGTGTGTCCAAATGTCCATATTTTGGTTTGATAAAGAGTTAATATATTAGGCAGCTGTCCAGAGCATTCAGAGCAGTTTAAAAGGTTTAATGAATCTGTTTTCCCACCATTAAACTTACTGTGAACCCATGGGCAATACTGAAGTTGGGGGTTTTTGTGAATTTGCTGTTTTGGTTTGGTTTTGGTTGTTTGGGGTTTTTTTTGGCATAAGTTAGTGTGGATTTTTCAGACAGTTGTTGCATTGGAAATCACGTGACCATTTCCAGCTCTAAAATTGAAATGGCAATAGCAAAGAGCTAGGCAGATGAGGTTTACAAATATCTAGCCAGGGCAAAAACTTGCACATCCAGTTTTGTGAAAATGCAACAAAAACCTTTGCTTGTTTACAAACACAACTTTAATTTTGGCCAGGAGATTGTTTGCATGCTTGCATTCTATATTCCAGTAAGAATATCTTTCATCAGTTTTGGTTGGTGTTAAGTGTTTCTCTTGGGTTTGTTTCAATGATCCTGCTTTAAGATTTTATTTTTTTAGGCAAGGTATTTGATCAGACTGCTATGTTTTCAACAGGTGTGTTGTACTTCTAACCTGCAAATACACACAGTGCAAACTTGGAAGACTGCAGACTTGGAAGAAAATTGTGAGAGAGAATAAAACTGCAAAAGGCAGAAATGTTTAAACCTTGAAATATTATTAAATGAGATGCAAATGGTATTTGTGCAGTGCTAACAGAGAGATCTCGAACAATGGTTTATGGACTTTCACATAATTATCATTGCAGTGGATTCTTTTTTCCCTCTGTTGAGTGCAGCTCTTTTATTTCTTTCATCCCACATAGGACTCCTCCTTTGAGTGTGGTTTGGTGAGTCATTGCATATTGTGTTTCAATCAGAGAACATGGCATGCTAAGAAAAAAGAAAAAGAATTCAAAGAAAGACACGCAAAAAATTTGAAAAACAAATTCTTTTAATCAAAATTTTGTCTGCTTTTGCAATAAGAAAGATCAACAGTAACTTGGTAAGAAATGCTGTGCTTATGTTTGTTTTTGAAGACCATCATAATCAGTATTAATTTTGGAGCATATCATTGGTGATCAGAGATGATCAACAAGATGACTGACTTCTTAAATTGTCTGGCTTTAGAATAAGGTATTGTAGACAGCTGGCCCCAAGGCTTGCATTAGTTTCTTTTCTTCCTTTTCACTAGGGTAGATTTCTAGTGCCTTTTAATCTTTTTCTTAGCACCACATACATCTCTCTTCCTCTCAAGTGGATTACTTCAGCTGTACAAGGGGTTCTTCCTTCAGGTTTTTCACTACACAGAGGATGTCACTTGTTCTGAATATTCTAAAATAGGTAATACATGATCTGTTCAAGTCAATTTATTAAATCCTAGAAAGAAATCTTTCAAGGACTCTATAAACAATTCAGAAAATATTGGTTTGGGTGTTTTTTTACCGTGTAATCTTCCTTTCCATTTAATAACTAGCCCATTTTTAAATAGTTAATACTTTACAGTTACTCTGTGTTTGAGGACTCTAAAATATATTTCTTTTTCAGCACTGGCTGAAATTTTGCTGAAGGGTTCCAATTTTTTGCAGTGAATAGTGTGTGGAGTCATTGCGGAAGTGCTTGAATGTGCTTGAATATGCAATATATACAAAGTCCTGGTGGGATTTGTAAATTATTGCTATAGAACAACTGTGAGATGCAGGATAAGTGATAGAAAAAGAAAAGCTAAGATCAGGACAATTGGAAGAAAAGGGTGCTGTGGAGATCCTAATATGCTACTTTCTACCACATCACCTGAATTTATAAGCTCTCCAAATGCCTTGCAAATCTCATGAGGGAGTGTGTGTGCATTGTATGTGCAAGTGATCTACACTGCCACTACTATCCATTACTGTTGACATCCCTGTGAGGTAACAAAATGTGTTTAATTAAGGTAGTGATCATCAACCACTGCAGACCAGGAATGCCAGATGGTACGTACCAGATGGCACAACCCTGATGGTAGGTGTCTTAAAAATACCCAGCTCAGAAAGATGGGTGAAACATCAGTGACAGTGTTAGAAGGATACAATGCCCCTGAGCAAGTACTCCCACTACTATTTGAATAAGTATATCTTGGTTTGCATCTTATCACTAAATTCATAAAAGCCAATTAATTTTCCTCCTATTTCTTACAGAAATTAAATCTCCTGTATGGTATAAAGAAGAGGGTATACAGCACCAAGCCTTCCTGCCTTCAGTACATTAAAATTACACACAGGTTCAATTACCTCAATAATTTAGGACTTTTGATTGTTTAATCGGTGGGGAAACATTTCCAACACTTATGTGCTAGATTGTTGTGCTAGATTAGGTGGAGTGATAGCACAGATGAAGACAAGATAGGTTGACAAAAAGGACTAGTAAATCATTAGACTCTTAACAAAGTAATAATTGCTTTAAGTGGTAAACCCAAAAGCTTAATTATCCTTGGATGTTCTGATCAATATTGCCAAAACCAACTGTTCCAGGTTGCTTAAGTATAATGCCACAGCTGAGGTCATTGGTACAAAATTGAAACAAATATTATATTCCACATAAGATAAAGATGGAAATATACAGAATTCTTGAAAATAAGTTTTTTCCTTAAGTTTAGGAAAAAATACAGTTAATTCTCATTGTGACCAAGTTCTTAAAATTGGTGAGCAACAATAAAGACAGAAGGACTGAGTAGGTAGATGTTTGTTCAGTTTTTTGAAAGGAAGAAGGAAAGTGAGTTGAAGAGTTCTGGATGCTTGTTGAAGAGCTGTGGATGTTTGTATCCAAACAAACTTAACAGTTATGTTCTGAGGGAGCTGATGCCATGTCTTTTTATTGCATGTCATCGTGTAGCTTTGCTGCAGAGGTGAACACTTCATCTGAGTGGTCTCTTTCATATTTGCTGAGCTGTTGCTGAGCTCTCAACATCTGAAATTCTCAGCATGTAGCCCGTAGTAGAATGAGACTATAGCTACATAAATTCCTCCAGTATTTGTTAATGTGACCTGTTTATCCATCATTTTCTTCCTCCCATTTCATTTGGAAGTGACAGTCCCTGTTCTTAAGTTCCAATTATTTTATAATGTCAGCATTAAATGCATGCCCAGTCAACCCTAAAAGCATAACATAATACTAACCATTAAAAATTAAACTGCATTTCTGTTTTGGCTTTTCTAATTCTTGCAGACACTAGAAGTTTCAAACTACATTAATTATGCTTACGCTAATTGCAGCAGAGTTGCATGTTTCTGATGTTGCTTGAGTTTTCTCAATATTGAAGCTCCCTCACTTAAGCTTTTCCAGATAATTTAAATAATGTTGGATTAGAATATCAATGTCTTTCTTCTGTTTTCTGTTTTCTTTAGGATTGATCAGAGAGTGATTTTGATCATTATTAATTGACCCCTGAAAACATTTTCCCACCAAGAAATTTACAGTTGTTTTGCAGTGTGAATCAGGTGATATTATTTTCATGAATTCACTTTTCATTTTTATTACCATGGAGTTCACCATAGACCTTTAGAGACATCTTTAGTGCAACTGTTATTATAGTGGACTAGATTTCAATGAGAAGAGGTCAATTCAACATCTGCCTTTCTTATTTTGCCTACACAGTAATGCCCACCATTCTGCTACTTCAGAAATCTCTGGAGTGTAACATAAGCTGAGATTTAATGACTTGGAACCTGCTGTTTCAACTGATACTCTGACAAGCTGCTAACCTGCTGGAGCTTACACAAGACTTTTTTTTTTTTTTTTTAATCCTTCACAGAGAGTGGCTATGCTGGCAGCAGGTTTTACGTGCCAGTATAACATATTTTCCAAAGTGAAGGTTCCAACAGGAAAAAATGGTGAGATGTGCAGAGCTGAGAAAGTCTTGAGTACCTGACAAGAAAGTACTCACCCAGTTTGTTCATTTTATTATCATAGACATGAAGTGTTCCTTAATGTGAACTAGGATGTTAAAAAGCATAAAGATCAGCTGAAATAATATTTTTAACATGCTTCTATTGTCTTTTCTAGCTGTACAGACACAGCCTCCCAAATCCACTTGATTTAATGGAAATCAGACATCTTCAGATCACTGATGTGAAAATTAAATATACATTTCTAACTACAAGTGGTCTCGAGACTGTTGCAGCCTGTATGATATCACCAAAACATTTTTAATCACTGGTGGCAAGCTTCAAGGTAAAACTAGGTGATACAGCAATTTCTTGAAATAAGAGACCCACCAGAGTTTAAACTATCTTATTAAAGTGTGCCTCAGTGTTTTAGTTAATGCTGCTTTCAGCTCCTCCTAGGCTTCACTGGTTTTCTGGGAGCCATTTCTCTTCCTATGACACTTATTAATGCTTTATGAGGACAAATGTGTGACACGCATCAGGAAAACCGATTGATTTTGTAACCGCAGTCATAAAGCATGTCCCACGCTCCAGTGAGTTACAGGGAGCAGACAGTGAGAAGTTACCATGAATGCCAGCACATCAGGGTTGGATCTTGGTTCCATAAGTTTCATCCCAGAGATGCCCATGTGAACTGTAGGAAATTACTCTGCTGTTACTCTGCTTTTACTGTGATCTGGCTGTTGTGGCTTTTTCTGTCAGTGCATGGTGTTCTTAAGTAAGGGGATGGGTTCTCTGTTAGAGTAGCTCAGCTGAATGCTGCAATAGCAGAGTGTAAACTATTTTTAGTTAATGTGATTTTAAAAAATCAGTTTCACTACTCACTAAAAGCCGGGCATAGGCTATATGTAGGATTCTTGAAAATAGTGGGTTTAGTTCATTCCATCCATTATGGAATATTTAAATCAGTGAAAAGTTTTGCTTAAGAGATTTTTCAGTCTTTTTAGTAGAGAAGATTCTGGGTTTGGGGCTACAGTCACTGAATGTTAATGTAATAGTTAAAATGAATACATTAAGTAAGCATGGTCAAAACATTGTATCTGGCTTTATACATTCAACTAACTAGTATATCAATTAAAAGTTGATTGATTTGTTTTTTATTGCAGAGCACTTAGAATATTCATCTTTTCCTAGTAATTTCCTAGTTAGGTACTTTGACTATAGTTCATTCAATAAATTTCAATACAAGTGGATTGTTTTAGAAATAAAAAGCCATGTTCCCCCTCAGAGCACTTTTCTGTGGAAACTAAATGTTGGCTCCTATTGTGGAAAGCCTGTGATTGGCTTTCAAGGATTTGGATTTTTTCACCTGACCAAACTAAGACTCTCTGGAAAATGAAGCAGCATCTGCAGGTGCCTTCCACAGACTGTCTTCAGAAACTTGAGTTAAAATTAGTCTCTCGATACCTGATGTTCTTGGACAAAATCAGGAGGCCAGAAATTACAAGCATATGAGTCACAGATCTTTTTAAATTATAAAAGTCAAGGCCAGATTAATTCCTGTCTAGTTGACAAAAACAAGGATTTTTTTTTTTAATACTAACTTTCATATGCAACCACTATAATTTTAAAATCTTATCAACTCACTGTGAAAATAAAATGGAAAGGTTACATCATATTTGATTCTAACATAAACAATTTTAAAGCTGAGATAATCAGAGTACTGTGTAGTATAATACCCATTTACTATCTAGTTTCTGCTCTTGACCCCTTCTTTAACACATCCATGTGCAGATAGACTTTGCTGCACACAGGAGGATTTGAGAGAAGCTAGACTGAGATAAAGTGTATATGTCTTTCATTTTGCTGTATGACACTGCTTTATCAATGTGGTAGAAAGGCCCTTTTGGATTTTGTCACTTTTGTGACATTTTGTCACTAATAGAGTATTTTTTCAGAAGCTGCTGTATTAGCTATATCTCCTTACTAATGTAGAGAATTGTGCAGGACTGTCACAAGTTTCTCATTATAGACCCTCTCCTAGAACTAGTACTTGAGAACTGGTTTAGCATTTACTCTTAATTGAGCATAACATTGAGCACATGTTATCTTGCTCCTCTCATGGATCCCTTTCCTTTGCACTAAGTCTACTGGTCACATGCCTTTGAGGTGAATTTGCTCTGCTTGTAGGTTTGTTAGAAAAATATTAGTTTTGTCAGTGGATTTCTGTCAGATCTGTGAGCTGTACCAACTTATTTTGTCTGCATGATCATTAATTAGATCCAGTACAAGAAAAACAGTGGGAGAACAAGGTCAGGGATAAGTAAACCTCAATTACCCTAGATTAGCATTAATACGAAAGTGTAAGATTTTTTTCCCCCTCTAGGTAACTGTGCAGTCCAGCATGGCCGCTCATGCTGCTTTGTCATTATTCCCCTTGTAACATCAAGAACATCAATTTGCAGGCAATTTTCCTATTACTATAAACTGAAAAAAACCTTGTCTTTGTTTTTTGATGGAATTTTTTGGTCATTCAGGCTCTAACAAAGAAGGCCAAACATTCTATAACCAGTATTGCTAGAGTCTGATTTATAATAACGTGGGATGTAGTTCTATAAGTAACATAAAAAAGGTAACCTTGTTTTGTAGGCTCAATGTATGTGGGGTTATAATACAATCTTTTGTATTGTGTCTGATCAAATCTTTCTATTTATCTGTTTCTTGAACCTGGTGAGCTGATATGAGATTTTTAGTGTTGTTTATTCTAACAAATAGTTGAAACTTGAAATGTGAACTGAGTTTTGTTGTCACTTGTAATCTGGTAACAACAGTTTTAACACTTAGTGATGGTTCTGATCTAGCTGAAGTAGCTAATAGTATTCATACAAATACTACTATTATTAGAATGAATGATGACAGTAGCAGAAAATGTATTATTCTCCAACTATTAACTGTAGTATATTGGAACTTACTGCAAATCCCCAAATGAATGGTGACCTCATATTTCTTAAGTTTCGTGGAAGACCCAGTAGTACTAATAATGTATTATTCGAATATGCTTGGAATCTTGGGAAAATGAAATATTTTTCCTTATGTTCTACAATGATACATTGAAAAGAAACCCCAACTTCCAAGAATCTTTCAAAAGACTTGAAAATACATTTCAGTAGAAAGTGATGTAGCTGTTACATTGATGGTGTGAACCAGTGATGTCCAGAAGTAATCCTCCCGTAAACCACTGTCAAATATCATGTGTAGGTTCTATTCTCTCCCTTAACCTGTAAGTTTAAGTAAAGATGTAAGTTTTCAGTAAATATGTCTGTCCCTTTTTATTGTAATTTATATTCCAGATAGGTTTCAGCAAGGTTGATGTTGAGGAAATGCTTTTATCAGGTAACAAGGCAAATTAAGCCTTTATTCTGGGTTAAAAAAAGTGGGGATTTGGATGCCTTTCTGGTCAATGTAATCTCTAAATTACCCTAGATCCAAAAAATCTACTGACTTTTTCACTATTCACACTTGAGGGGGTTCATCACTCATTGCAGTTAATTTTGAAATGCAGTCCCAAAGGCCTGAAAATTTTCAAGTTTTGCCCCTAATTTTGACTGTAACCATAAAAGATATCAGACAGTGCAGAATCTAGGTGTTGCAGAATCCTAACCAATTTCTGTTTATTATGTTCGAAGACTGTAATTCCTGGCAGCCCTTGTATGACCTTTCCCGAAATTTCAGCCATTTTTTGTTGTAGACAGAATTTAACAAATGTGGTAAGCCTCCAGACACACAGTGATTGGCCAACTGAATCCTTCTCTGCAAGGTTAACACCTGTCACTGCTTCCCAGTGCAGAGGTTTATAACACTGTATCACCTCGGCCGTGAAACCCTGTCCAAAGAATTTCTGGCCATACTCATACACTTTGAATTGCTCTTACAGTCTCACTTTCTGGAGCTGCTCTGTGATAAACCGGCTTCCACAGAACAACTCCATGCGAGATATATTTTGCTCCTTCTGATAATCCAAACAACAAAATTACCTTTCAAATTAGACAGTTATAGAATCACCCTAGAAATCTCCTTGAGCTACATATTACCCCAAACATGCTGACGAATCTTAAAATGTGCTCTGGTGTTTTTCCAGTTTTTGGTTTTTCACTGACCTGGAAACTCTATGTGTGTGCTCCTATTTCTTGTAGTTTTTCTTTGACATGAAAAACATTGACATTTTCAGACTGTTTCTTATAGTGAAAATGCACTATAAATATTGTCCTTGATGTCCTTTCTGATCCAAGCTTGTTTCTTCTGCAGATTATCTAATTTTCTTGCAGCAGTGGAACATGCACTAAACCTGCTCATTCAGTGAAAAAGCCAGGGAATTGCTGAAATCCTTGTCAGGTTACATTGCTTCAATCTGTGCAGCACATATAAACCAATTTCCCTGCATTCTTTTAACCCTTGCCAAGTCAAGTTCATTATGATTTTTTGATGCAGCTCATCTTCAGGAATTGATTCGCTTCCTTTTCCATCAGCAAAGGAGTGGACTTTTGCAAACTGACTTTGTGGATAGGTGACTGTTGAATTTCTGCAGCGTCAGCAAGTGTTTTCTTTAGTATTTGCAGGATCTGTAAGATTGAACAGTAGATTTATACTTGCCATGCCTTTATTAATTTCCGTTCTATTATGTAAAACTGCCATAATTTTCCTAACAGGCAGTGCGATGGTGGTGTTGGATTGGGTAGCCTAGTATTTGAGGAAAGGTTTTTCAGAAAGAAAGGATTAGAGAGTTTTGCACTTTACAATCTGAGCCACTTATGGATGGGCTGGAGTCATAGTGTCCCTTTTTATGGCTTTCCTAGGATCACAGAACCATTTAGTTTGGAAAAGACCCTTAAGATCATCAATTCCAACCATTAACCTGATGCTACCAAGACTTTGCAACACTTTTACAGTATCTCTCCATTAGAACTATGATTTGATCTTTACAGAGGGCTCATAGTACCTGGCTTACACACACTGGGAATGTGGGAGACCACTCTTGAACAGCTGAGTTCATATTAAGCAGAAGTGGATTTTCACTGGTTTGAAATAAGTAATGTTTTGATTTTGTGAAGAAGCTACACTCTCTGGTGAAGACCTAAAATGTCAAATTTATGCCTCAGATGAATTATTAAATCTGTACTGCTAGCAACTGGAAAGTTACAGTTTCAAGGGAAATAGAGGAAGTGTAAATAAGCAAGTAAACAAAATACTCAAAATACTTTTTTTAAAAAAGAAATATCACCCAAAATTGTTCTCCTTTAATTTTCCTACTCCCTACAAGACTCTCCTGACTGCTACAAGTCAAATTACTTCTGGTTTCTCCATATGTTAAAAGAAAAAAAGCTTTTCTTCTGCAAACCAACCATATGACCAAGAATTGATTTTTTTTTTTGCTTTTGTCTGTTTGGTTTTTTTCCCCTTCTAGTCCCAAAAGCCTGAGATTCTTTTTCCTTAATTCAGAAGATAGAGGGCTGTGTGTCTCAAAGACACTAGGGTTTGCAAATTAACAGGTGCATCTTTGCAAAAATCTTTATGCATTCAGGGCTGTATTTAACATGATCCTGTCATTTAAATCAAGATTAGAGCCCTTTTACACAGGGAAATTCAGAGAATTGTTGAAGCAACTGTTAAGCTTTTTCTGTCTAAGCCCTTTGGTCTTTCTGGTATTTTATGGTATTCTGATAAATATCAGACTAGGAAAACATTCATTCAAGGGAGAAAAAGGTCAGAGAGTCTTATGATTGAACAGATTAACAAAAGTGTGATAAGGTTTTGATATATAGAACAAACCATTTAATCATCAATGATATTCTCTTTTCAAGGGACTAATTGTGATTGAAAAATTTCAAGCCCTCATTTGCAACTACTGGGCCTTTACCATATTGGTCATCTTATCCCTGTGCTAAGAATAACCAGGAGTGCTCAGATTGGGACTGATATTCCAGTTTGCTCAGCAAAAATAATAGAGCAGAGGATTGAAAATTACAGCAAATGGTCTAACTGGAAAATTTCAATAGGACTAAATAAAACACTTTAATTTAAGCATGTATTATTGAAATGTTCCTCTGATTATGATCAGATTTAATCACAGGATTACATGTGTTGAAAATCCGGGACCTGGAAATCATATAATTATTTCAAATAAAACTGCATATCCTCTTGGCCAAAATAGTTTCAGTTACATGATAATATTTAGTATATATTCTGGAATATTTAAATTAACACAGACAAAAGAACAGGTAAGAGCAACTACATCCAGCCTTCTTATCTGAAATATACACATTAATGAGAAATTAAAGTAATCATGGTCAACCCTATAGGGTTTATTTACTCATCAGCATTTTTGGTATCCCACTCCTTTGTTACCTATTAACTTTTTTTTTTTGGTTGCCTAGCTGAATCTGAAATGTTGGTTCCCCCAAGATCAGGGGTTTATACTGAATACACAAAGTAAAAGTTCAAGTTCAGTTGTGCTACTAGGGGAGAGAATAACGATTCCTTTAATGGCATGTAAATTTATCCCCTTATTCCACTTTACACAATTCCTTTTCGGTTTTGGGTTGCAGCCACATGCTTTCCGAGGGACTTTAGGCATCTATGATGAAGCCCAGATAACTATGTGTAAGTTTCTGTGAGGAAGATAGTAAATAATTTATATAACTTAAATAACACATATTTGTTGCAAACGTTAATTAATCTTCTTATTAAATAACTAATTTTCTTTTTGCTTTAACATTCCTGGGCAAACTGTACTGTAGGCTGTTGCTACTACATAGAGAATATTTGCTAACATTTTGACTGAGAACATTTAAATTAAATGCTCTTTTTATTACACTATTTTAACTGAATGTTATTACAATTTATACAAAGTCACGTCTCTTTGAATTATGGAAGTCCCTTGATTCCAGTAGCAGGGTGGCACATATCCTATTTATGCCACTGTCATAGTAAAACTATTCTAGATTTTTTTAGTTGTTCATTTAATATACATTAACCATCCCAGCTAGCAATCATCATTTCTTTCACACAAGAGATTAATTAGAACTTAAAAATTAATTGCCCATTACCCAGACTGATGCTGTGTCTTTGCTGGCATGATAAACACTATGGTTTTCAAAGCATATTTTGTTTTTTTAACCTTTGTAACATCAGCTGCTATTGATTAAAACAGGCTGGCACTGCCAACTATCATACAGTGTAGTGTAGCAGCAGAGGATTATCAGGAACATCATTAGTCCCCAGCAATCAAACACACAAGCATACAAATTTACACCACTGTCTCTTAAAACACAGTTAATTTGTCTGTGTTTTCCTAAGAGCAATTAACAGCAGGCAGGAGTTTTAATGAAATAAGCTGGTGCTTCCCACAGGGACTATTTATGATAAACTTTACTGTGTAGCAACAGCTTCAAAGTGTTTACATTAAGACATGATTAATAACAAAGCTGTTAAGCTACACATTAGGTAAAATACAGGCCCGAATTAAGGGATATTTCTAATTAATTAATTAATTGTAATTATTGGTATATTCCCTGCCTAAATATATTTTTGGAGAGGAGGATGGTGGGACTTACCTCTCTTAAAATTTTTTGGTGCAAAATCAAAAGGATTCAAGTCACTTCTTGTACAAATGTAGTTTTCAACAGTGTAATAGTCTGGTGAAGTGGGATTGTATTGAAACATTTAGAAGTTTCTGTTAGTGTCTGTTTATCAGATACTTGGAGCTGTACAAGTGAGCTGTTAAAGGAATTAATCAACTTTGTTAAACTGGGTGTTAAACATGCCAGTGGAAATCAAGTTTTGGGAGTTTGTTATAAAATCTACCAGAAGTTCAATAATCTTATTCCTGATTTCTGCATGACTGAGTATCAAATCAAACATACTTGTTTAAAAAAACCCAAAGCCAAATAACAAATTTAACTGATAATTATAGTTTTATCAAATAAAAAATTTCCGATTTTACTTTTGCTGGCACATTTTATTCCAGGTGTCTTTGAGCTAAACAAAACCCTTGAGGTGACAGCCTACAATTTTTCACTGTTTTCATTTAAGAGAGTAATATGCAATATAAATCAGGTTATTTTACACAAGAAAAAACAACTGCACTAGGAGCTGTTATAAAAGTGGGATTAAAAAATCTGCAGGAACTCTTTAGGTGAAATAATTATCCAAAACATGGGAAACATATTTAAGAAACTTAAGCTCGAAAGTGAGGTTTTTAGAAGCAGCTAAGTGATTTAGAAGCAAAACCACCACTTGAAATCAATGAGATTTATGCTTCTAAGGAATGTAAGTTCTTATGAAAATCTATGGCACGATGAAATAAATCCCTGGATTTTTAAAAATGTAGTATAATTGTTCTGCAAGACTCTTGGATGTTCTATAAATTGTAGCATGATATAATTTCTCAATTACTGGTATCATTGAACTCAAACTGGTACTTGACTTGGCTTGTTTTAAAATATTGTTGCAATTAAAATTCCCTTACTTCTGTTTCAGTAACCTTGTTTCTTGGATGTCAGCCTTCTGACTGAGGGTGCCTTGATGGTTTAGCAGATTATTTGCCCTGCTGTTCACAGCACGCTGTCTTTAATCTGATTCACTGTGGCAAGTTTTGAAATCAGAAACAGTTGTGCTTACATCTCCTGACTGAGTAAACTAAATCTGCTGTTTTGATTGCACTTGTCTTACTGCAGTCCTTTAAAAGTGTGACACATTAAGCAAAATATGTACTGCCTTCATTATGAGCCCCCCCCAATCAACATAATCAAAGAGTAATCAAAATTTACATACGGTGTCTTTCCAAATCAGAATTAATTCTCTTATTTTGGATTCACAGTTTTTTCTTTATGGAATGCTTAAGCATCGCATTTACATGAGGAATATCAGTTTAATGATATTTGGAGTTGTTTCTATTGTATTCATTAGGCATTCACTTGCTTTTAGGAAGGAGCTCTAACAGGGCCCGTTATTCAATGCAGAGACCAAGCAAGGCAGCACGAATGGGAAGTGGAAGTGAAGTAGCATTTGTGCTCTGCACTGAGTTATACAGAACAGGGAAATGATTTGGCCAGGATGCAAAAATACATTGTATTAATGTAGACATACTAATGTATGTACTAATGCATAAATAGTCCAGTGTACTAATTGCCACTGATTTCTAATGAAATGAACTTAAAAATTAAGACAGTGGTGGTTTTTTTACTGAAGTTGCCCATTACTTTGTTTCCTCTGCTACTTCAGACAGTTAGGAAAAAAAAAAAAGGTTGATTTATAAAAAGTCATGAGATAATTTATATATATAAAACTTTATTGATCCTAATACTGGGCCCAAGATTTGGTGACCTGATTTTTTCATAGAAAGGAGGACATAATATTTGTGTTGGTGGACAAGACCTTAATTTTAGATTTTCTTGGGGAAATTTGGATGGTTCCCTCTACTAGGAGAGGTTAGGTGAAGAAGGGGCTTGAACTCATTAGATGATTTTATCTATTAATTAACCCTTCAGACCTAGAAAGGTTTCAAATATCAATTCAAATGACTCATATGAAGCTCTACTTCCTTAAAGATCCCACATTTTCCTCTCATAATGAGTCTTACACACAGCAGTCATGTCCCTTCTCAAGCTTTTGGTAAGATAAGTATACCATTTTAAAGTTCCACAGGGTCTTCTTGTGCTTTATAAGGCACTTTAAAAACAATATTCTTGTTGAGGCTACCTTCTTCTTTCTAATGTTCTGTTTTCTAATAATTGTTTTGGTAAAGCAATTGTAAGGGAGATTTTACTCCTTCCAAATAAATCCAGCTGAATAATTTGCTGTTCTCTAGCCTTGAGTTAAGCATTAATTCCAAAGCTATTATAATGGTGCTATAAAAGCAGCACTAAAATTTTTTATCATCTGAGTCAATTATTGATGTAAACATTTGTACCTACTGGATAAGACTGTAATTTGGAAAAAGATAGAGTGATTTTGTGAATAGAATAAGATGTCCTAAATATGAAGGGAAACTAAATTTTTTTTAAAGACAGTGAATCTGAAAATTTGTTCTGTTTTGGTTTATGCCCTGGTGAATGTAGCACCAAAGAATTCACACTGCGTCCTTCTGTGTCTAATCGAAAGGTTACATCTGTAAGGAAATAATGAAAAATTGGTTTCCCTTGCCAACAGGTACAGCAGGCAATTTAGTAGAAGACCAGGTATTGTAAGATAAACATGTATGTGATGTGGTATCTCAAGGGCTCCTTTAGTTACCTCTTGGCCAAAGAGCTCCAGTAATACAGGACTCATCTGCATTGCCCAAGTGTTAGCGTGCCGCAGTCAACCAAACCTTCCTTCTGGCATTGTGCATGGGCAGCACCATGCCAGTTAGCTTCAGAAAGCACAAGCCTCTATAAGCATGAAGACTGTTCCAGCTACAGAAATGTAGTGATTTTAGATACTTCACTGCCATAAAATTTAAACAAACGTAAATCCCCACAACACTTCCACGTAGTTTGTTTTGTATTAGAAACAAAGGGCAGTTCTGGAGAGCTTGGATTAAACTGTAGACATTACTGTTTCTAAATGTAGTAAATATTTTAAAGCAGCCATTGTAATCAACCAATGCCAATATAATTAAGTATAAAGACTCTGCAAATCATACACTATTTCTTCTTTTTAATTTTCAGCATCACTTTATCAAAAAAAAAAAAAAAGGCAAAACAACCCGACCGCCTCTCAGCACATCTGTTGATATATTATAAACTTGCTATTTATAAAATTTTGGAAAACCACTTACCTCTGATTACCCCATTTCCATTATATACATATTCAGATGTATAATTATAGCAATTCAAAACCAGTCTGTATAATGCAGTATTTAACACATTTAGAAATAGAAATACAGGTATTGTGGGTTTTCTATTTTTTTCCTATTGTCTATTTTTAGATATTTCTATTTCTGGATTTTTTTTTTTTAACTGAACTGTTACTGTATATTCAGTTTTATTTTCTCCCAATTTCATATATGCCCCAATCTTTTATGTCTGACTAGAGGGAACCCATGTTTCCTCTTGCCACCTTACCTTCCTTTTGTCATATTGCTCTGTCTATTCATAAAGCTTTCTCTTTGGTTTTTTTTTTCTGAAATCTTTTAGTCGTCTATAATATTTATTAGCTTAAGGAGCAATCTTTGTTTTCTGTAAGTTGTTGTTAAGATAGCTTTGATACTGTGACCAGTAATGTTCTGTAGTGTATTTGTCACAAACGATGGAGCTTCCTCCTAACAGTTCACAAATACCTTATTCTTTAAATATCACAATGAATCATGGTTAAATGCACAGATTAAATCATACAATATTTCAACAGCACATACTTGCATTTTTGTTAGTTTGATTTGTTTTCATCCAAGTGGAAATGAAGAACTGCAGTTGTGCTGTGTACACTCAAAAATTGTAGCAGAACAAAACTCTCCTAATGGAATATATCTGCTTCTGAAATTCCGAGTTCCAGCGTGCTTATTCCCTAAATAAACATCATCTTGTGCAGAGAGCTTTTCCCATTGAACTTGTGTGAGTTGACTAAAGCTTTGTTTCAAGTCTCTCTGGAGAGGACTGACACTCCAGTTGCTGACAGAAGAACCCTGCAGATAGCTCGAGGGGATTTCTACATCACTTCAGCTGCAGCTATGATCAGCTTTTTAAAGTTCTCCTTGAAGATAGACTGTAACAGTTTGAAAGGCAAACAATTCTGGTAACTTCTGTGGAAGGGGAGGGGTGGGGGAAACCCAAATAACACCCCCTCCAGCCACCCCCAAGAAACTCCCAGCAGCTAATGACTTGTCTAGAGGACAGTAGGGGAAGTGTTACACTCAAGTTTCAAGTATACACTGAAATAATTACTTGCAACTTCAGTGAAAAATCCTGTGAGTTTTTGTGTTGTTAATTGTGTCTTCTGGGATAGTACTGTCACTGCAGGAATGAAGAGCATAACTTCAGCTATTCTTTCCAATGAGACATTTAGATAACAAAAGAGGAAAAAGGAAGGGATTTGGAAAAATATCTCTAAAGATTGGTCAGCGCTGTGGGTAAATGACAAGGCCCAGTTGTTAAGTGGGACTCCTTCATTCACAAAAGGTAGTTCAGTGGTCATCTCTTAGGGAATTTTAAATTCTTTTGTGATGGCTGCTTAAAATACCTGTTTAATTTTCTCCCTTTTATTTTCTTTTATTTTTACATTTTATATATCCCTGTTTTTTGTGATCTTACCCCAAACTGATCAAAATGTATGTTCACAGCTTTTTTTTAAATACTTCTGAAATATTAACAAGTTGAGGAGAGAAGGGGAGAGAGAACAGAAACTCACACAAAAGGTGTAAGTGATAGGTAAGGAGGTGGTGAACTGAGTGGGTAGGGAAGGTTGAAACTGTGCGGAAACACGAAGAACAGGAGCAGAAGAGCAATGGTACAAAGCAGTTTTTAATGAGGAAATAGAACTGGGCCTATGCCTACCATAAAATTTTATTTTCCTGACCGCAGAATAGAACCAAAGATTCTCAGATTTTCCCGTGTCTGTTCTTGTTAGCAAATTTCTGGGAAGTCCAGTGATTGTCCCGTGGAACTCTGGTTTTCATCTGTTAATGAAAGTATGAGATATCATAGTTGTAGAAAGCTGCAGTGAAAAACCATGAGGGATTCAAAGATTTCAGCACTACTTACTATTTGGGTATATATCCTGGTGTCATCCCAGGCATTTTATAATCCTATAAACATGTAATTTCCCAGGAAAGTACTATTCTCCTTTAAAACAATATGACAGTTTCTCATAAAGTGCCTGAACTTGTTATTCTGTGTAAGATGTTTTTTGCCACAGTGTTACCAATTTTCCCTTCTGAGAGGAAGAAAACAAAACAAAACTTCTTCAGGGAGATGGGAACCATCTGCCCCTGTTCCAAAGAACACCGAGGGGATTTCACCACTTATTTGTTTTTTAATCAATGACAGATTGTGCTAAGTCAGGCACCCAGTAATTTAAGAAATGCCAGTTTCTGATTCACAGAGCTTTCTGAAAACTGACTATCTGTTGGCCCATATTATTTTTGAAAACAAGCTCAGTGGATCTTTCCAAAGCAAACCATATAGATGTTTTAGCTGATCAGATATAAATCAAAAATAAACATTTGGGCAGCACATTTTAAAGGCAATATGTACCAATTAATAAGGAGATAATTATTGCTAATTACTAGAGATGAACAAGAATGGAATTTTATTTTTAGGAAGAAAATCTGTATTTTCTGCAGTTTTCCAAAACCGAATAAACCAATGCATTTTACAGAATGAAATAAACTCCCCAATTGCTCAAAATCTTTCAGCTCAATACACACAAAAAAATTCTACTTTGTGTTTTTATTTTTATATTCAACATGTTATTCATATTTACAAATGTATTTATTTTCAATACATTTTTCTTTTTTTCTGTTTGGTATATTTATACTGAAAGTAATTAACATTTTCCATGTTAGAGAGGTTAGCTTGGCTGACTTAGAGCTTTAGTGCAAGGATTTTGCCATGCTTCTTCCCCAGTTCTCTTTTTGAAATGAAGCATTGCTGAAATTAATGTACCCTGCCAACTGGTTTCCTGTGGTCAAAATGGCATAGCCCATTTAAAAGATTCCCACAAACCCCTGGAATTTGCTGATAAGTGTGACTTTTTTCAGTAAGAACCATATGCCAAAGCAGTTCATAGTTTTAATAGTGCAGAGGAAATACCCTACTAAGTTCACTTTGCTGTATGTTCTACTTTAATGATATATCTGGTTGTAAAATAGGTTTTCTTTCAATATGCAACAAAAGTTTAAGAAAAGTCATTATGCATTTAAAATAGATTGTTATCTGGAGTTAAAACACCCTTCCATTTTCCAGGTTAAATTTTTTCTAGGTAATAAACATTTGTTGCTATTGCCACCTTATTTTAGTTGTCTTTCTACATGCTGAACCTTCCAGCAGAAACCCAGAGCTCTTCTGATCTTCCATTGGTAGCCTTTCTTTGAGCAAGCTCTCTGTCCTCTTCACCTGTAATACACTCTAATTCTGGTAATGCCAGCAGCCTTCCACTTCACTTGTTTCAGAGAGTTCAAATTGAACATGGCTTAACATAATTGTGGTAGTACACTTAATCACTGCACTTATTCAAGGTCCTGCAGCTGTGTTTGCTTTCCCTGCCAATTGTGCCGTACAATTCCAGCAATAAAACATCTTTTCAGACTTCACTAGTTTTAATACTGGTCAGGGAACTTCTTATGGGAATTTTGTCTTCAGAAGTGTATAGTATTTGGAGTTTCTTAAGACTATTTTGAGATACTTGCTTACAGATATATTTGAAAACAATTGAAAGGCATGGCTGCATCTTAAAGACATTCAGGGTTGTGTTTCCAGTATTGAAGTTCAGAGCTGAAGTTAGAAAACAAGCACTCATGTTCTAAGTGAAAGCTCAGATGGAAGTGAAAGCCAAATGAAATTCTTTCCTTTTCCTGTGTCATCATCATCGATAAATATTCTGTAAGCTCAGATCCTAAGCTCCACCTGTAGAAATTCATTTTGCAGTGAGGTGGCATAACTATAATTAAGGACAGAAATGACTCTGCAATTTGTAATCCAGTTCAGGTCCTCGGTGGGTATAAATTATCCGATGTTATCAACTTCAGTGGAGCTGTTCTTATTTATTCTTAGTACCTGCCACACAGTTCATAAGCCTGCCAATACTTGCTGAGGGAAAAGAAAACTTGGCACACTTTCTCCTGGGCTCTTAAGGCTAATGCAATTAAAAAATGTATTGTTTTGCTATTCAAGTAAAGAAACGAGGCTAGGAATACAAAGCAGAGAGTGGAACAGCTGAGTTGGAAGGTGACATTTAAACAAAATCATTTGTTCTGCTGGTTTTGTATTTATAAATTACTATGTATTATGATCTAAACTAGATGGTTAAAGTTATGATTGTAGGAGAAATTCTGCACTCCTGTTGTCAGAGTAATTATTTATCTGCCAACAAGATGCTGTAGCAGAATATCACCCACTGCTACTGTCTGGAATAGCTGTGTTATGTCTTGTCTTTTTTTTTTTTTTTTTTTTTTTTTTTTTTTTTTTTTTTTTATGCAACCACTGATTTGATGTCTTTCAGCTTAGCTGAATTTTTTTCTTACTGGTTTAGCATAGCTGCATTTCCCAGGGTACAGGCAATCTTGCACCTTAGATATGCTATATATTTAAAAAACTATGTGTTGCAAAGAGATTATCCCATGAAAATAGATTTCTGACTCTACGGACAAAAATTTGAAGATGAGAGTTGCTGGATGATAGCCGTTTGTATAACCTGTATTGTAGAAACCAGAGTTGCTGTTTGCTAAGGTCAGCTTTTGTTCCCTGTAAGCACGTCTCACTCAGGTTTCCATTCAGTTGACAAGGGGCCCTTCATGCCCATCCTATGTCCTTTCTCCTAAGTCACTGTGAGCCTGAATCCTTTGTTCCTGGCTGGCAGCAGGAACCACCTGTAAAATGCAGAGTTTGGGGTGTTTCCTGTGGCCTGTGTTCCTTGCCTGGGCACTCAGAGTTCATGCCCTGCTTCCCCTGGCCTTTGCAGGGTTCTGCTGAATCTTTTGCTTGGGTCTAATATGCTCAAAACATTTTAGGGTGCAGTATTTTTTCTGTGATTATAACAGCCCTCATCAAAGAACGAAGAACAAAGCTTAATCTCAGTTTGATTTTTCTCATACGATGCTTAGTAATATTATGAGTAAAAATACCTATTACAGAGAAATATTCCAGTAATCCATGTCAAAGAGCTAAATCAGAGTGTGACCTTAGGTGCACTGTAGCAAAAGAACAGGCTGTAAAGCTAAAGCAAATGCAGTCTTGAAACGACTGCAGTCTCTGATACCTGTGCATGAAAGGATGATTGATCTTCTCCTGTCAAAAGAGAATACTCTGGGAAGGCCTGTATAAAAAAGTCGATGGCGGCAAGAAGACGGAACATAAGGAAAGCTGGAATAGCTGCTCAATCCATAGCAATGCCATGTATTTAATGTAATTGCCTGACTGGGAAGAGCAGGATTATAACTAAGAAGCAAAGTCAGATCTAACAACAGGGAAAAGTAAGTCCATTTGTTTCTTGCTGTTCTAAACCATAACTGAATCTTTTGGTTTTGTTTTAAATATAGATTGCTTTTTTTTTAGAGGATTCACAAATCTTAAAGTGTAAGTATATCTCTGCACTGAAAAAAATCAGATTGTATTTACTTTACACTTCAGAACCAGAAAAGCCTGGTTCTGAAGTACTTTGAAATGAAAACTTCTGCATGCATACAAATCAGTTACATTAGATTCCAGGATCTGAGCTTCATGTAGTCTTAATGCCTAACAACTATTCCTGAGCATCCATAATTATGACTAACCAGTAGAATGACTATGCCCTATGCATGAAAAACAGATTCTCACATATGTTAAAGGAATAGCAATGCATCTGTAAAATAGTGCCTCAGAGTAGTAATTCAGATATTTACTAGCAAAATTTTATCTTCCCAAGGGATGTTACCAGACTCAGGTGGGTTTGTAGTTTTTATGAAGTCCAAGGAAATGAGCTGATCACTTCCTGGAAAGGTTCATCACAGAAGTAATTAATTCTTCCTTTTTTTTTTTCCCTGAGGGGGGAAAACCAAACATAAATAATTTCTCCTGTTAAACATTTTTCTCTTATCATTCAAATCCCTTCAAATTGCTGGAGAGTAAAAGCTCTGTTTTTTCCACAGGAACAGGTACAACACGGACAGTTGCAGTGTAAGATTTTGTGAGAACCGTAGGACTAATCTCAGAGGAGATCAAATTTGTTCCTAATTAAACATAATGAAATTCATTTTGAAAATGCTAAAACTCAGGGTACCCTTTTATAGATTATATTAACATTGAATAATTAAAAATAAGCTAAATCAAGCATAGTATAAAAGGAAACTACTGTTGGTGCTTCTTGACACTGTGAGATTAAACTTTTAATTACCAAATTAAAGTAAGAGTATATTTATATGGCAGTGAGTTGATGCATTCTAAACAGAGCACAGTGGTAGTCAAGGTACCAGACGAATACAATCATTTTTCCAATTTTTATATAGAAGCAGTAGATAACATTCCATTAACTTATAAAGAAAACTAAAGAATTTGATTGGAAGCCTTTTTTCCAATTTTATTCCTAATATCTCAAGGCACAAACAAATGGTCACACTAGTCCACCTCAACACCTCAGCTGTGGAAGCTGTTGATACACATGCTCATAGCTCTCAGTAAAAGGGGGAGAAGATGTAGAATAATAAGTTTTAGGGGAATAATTAGTCACAAAGATAGCTATGATAAAGGCAAATATGATACAAGAATGGACAGAGTTAGGCATTTCCAGGAATGTGGGTGCTTTTTTATAAAAGCTCAACATTAAACATTGGCAAAAGAACAAATGGGTATTACCTGGTCACGAGTAACTTCAGCCTGCAGATGAAAAAGTCTAACATGTGACAGGGATTTATGGCAGAAGAATATGCTTGCACCTTGCTGGAAAAGTAATTAAAACCTTGCTGTTTCTGGGGATTTTGCCTTTTATTCTTTCCATGCTAGGTGCTAAACCTAGAGAGCAGAAGCAGTGGTTTCTTAGTGAAGTTTTGTTTGCTGAAGGAACTTGTTTGTGTAGTTATCTTTGCTTTTGACGAACGTTGAACAAACTGAATGGGCAACCCTACTTGTCTCCACTAATATAACTCACACCACAGTAAGGCAAAGTTTATGCTGACATCATACAGCAAAAAAACCCATCTGTAATTTTTTTCAAAATGCCTGTGTGAAAACAAAACCTAAATTCCCTTGTGATCAGAAAAAGAACAGTGCCTCTTCTGAGCCTGAGTCAGAAGGTTAGAACATTAGCCTTCATTTCTCATACAAAGGCAAGTGCCAAGCTATGCAAAGACCTGGTGCAAAGCCAGCTGGCACCAGACACTTCTGACCTGCAGACCTGATGTGGGAACTAGAGAAGCCAGTTCCAGAAAAAAAGCAAAGTACTTGATTTTAAAGGAACTGTATTGAAAATGAATCACAAACCAAACTGGTGCACTATAAATATTTCATGAAAGATATACATAAGTAGTATAATTTTATGTTCCATTAGGAAAGAAAAGATACTTACTGCTGAAATCCCAATAAACCTTATGATGGAAAGAAATAGTGAAATGTGGCACAGCCTATTAGGGCTAAATTATCCTTGCACTTTAGATGCTTAATTGAGAGGGAATGCATGTCTTTGTGTGTCTTTTCTGGAAGTAGGTCCTTCAGCAAAAAATATCAGTGTTTTCTGTTATTTATTAAGTAGTCACTAGCATAAAGCTGTCATTTTCCAAATGTGTTAAGTAGATGCACTTAATTTACCATTCTGTTTCTAAGGAGAGGAATCAACTCTTTAACCTTGTTTATTTTCTATGGTTACATAAAAGAGTGTGATCATGTCTTATCATGGGTTCTAGCTGCATAATTTCTTAAATATCTCCATTTTGCTTGATACTACTGTGCTTGACTTCTCTTTTGACCTGATTAAAGCTGAAAACCTGAGCTCAAGAAACACTGCAAAAAGATCTGATTCTTCCTTTCTGTTTCCTCCTAACTCTTTACTTGTTCTCTTCTTGCAGCAGTTACATAACTGAGGTTGTGGGATCTCCTCTGGAGGTATTCATAGAATCATAGAATCAGACGGGTTGGAAAGGACCTCTGAGATCATCAAGTCCAACCCTTGATCCACTACCACCACAGTTGCTAGACCATGGCACTAAGTGCCACATCCAGCCTCATCTTAAAAACCTCCAGGGACTGAGAATCCACCACTTCCCTGGCAGCCCATTCCAATGGCTGATCACCCGCTCTGTAAAGAATTCAAACCCCTCTGGACACAGCCCAGAGTAACGTGCCCTGGGGGACTCAGCCTGAGCAGGGAGATTGCCTCCAGCGTCCCTTCCAACCTCCCCCCTTCTCTGTGTGTGATTCTGTGACAGCACTGCTTTGGTCTGTGCTGGGAAAAGTCTGTACACTCGATGCTCTTCTTCCCAGCTGTCTCTGGGATAGTTTGGCCATATTTTTCTTTCTACCAAATCAACCCATATATTTATCAGTAATGATACTACTAACAACAAAGTCACAATGCCTTTTCTCTAAACCTTTCTTTGTTGGAGAAACTATAGTGCATGTGGAGAGAAAGAAAGTTTGAAAGTTTTGGAGTCATACTATTAGTCAGAAATATATTATTGGCTCTATTTTTTATGGTGAAGAAAGGAAAGATATTTTGAAAATATAACAAACTTTCCCTGGAAATATGGAACTTGGTATCAAGTGTTAAATATTTTATTGCAATAGTAAAATGCTTTGGTCTAGAAAGAAGCCAAAAGAAGTAAAAGCCCATATAGCAAATTAACTAAAATACTTGTGAATAAAATCCCTTGGTTTTCTTTTTTTTTCTTTTTTTTTTTTCTTTAACAAAAGAACATTTTCAACACAATTTCAGAATTCCAAAATAAAAATGCACTTTAGGGTAGTGACAGTGAATGAGCAAGACTTTTAAGGTAATAGTCAACTGGTGTGAAATAGCTGTTCTTATAATTTTCATATTTAGTTTGGAATTTTAAAGTATGTGGGCTCTTACAAAATAACAGTTGCAGTATTCAACTCATTTGTTTCAGTGACAAATAGTGTCTGTAGGAACATAGTTTTAAGGTTTCTATCTGCAAATTGTAGCCTCAATTTATAAGGTGTAAAATCTCTACTAAAATGATGTAAAATGGGGTTTTTCAAATGAACTGCTGGTCCAAAATGCACTCAGACCTTGAGTCTATCCCTTATTATATGTCTCTAAATCAAAAAATAATTTTAGCGTGACACACTGGAAAGAAAGTTAGACTTTTTTCCAAATTGTACGGGTTTTCCTGTAGAACAATTCCTAGACTAATGTTCCTCTTTGAAAAGACTATGACGAAATTGGTTTCCAGTAAAAGTGGGATAGTATATTTTTATTGCTGATGACTTGACTACATGGGTTTTAATCTTTTTCAATTGGATTCAATATTCTAAGTGATATGTTCTGAAGTAGTCTTTTTACATATGAGAAAAGTTAGTTTTATGGTAAGAAAGTTCTCTTTTCACAGTATGAAATAAAGTACCATTGGGATTTCTGATGTATTACAGTAATCCTCCTCCTGTGTTTCAATATTTTTGAAGTATTTGGATTCAATAAAATACAATCAAGGAAAGAATGTCTAATCCAAAAGTGTGAGATGCAAAGAAAGGTCAAATGAAATTGTTTACCAGTTACTTGGTTTTTAATGCAGCAGAATATCTGAGATTTAAGAGAAAAATCTTTAAGCTTCTGCACTTTTCTGAAGAGAGAGGAGCTAATTAATACTCTATTATTATAGTACTTGAATCTTTGTAATAGAAGAGGACTCACTGCTCTAATTGTTGTGCAGGGTATTACAACACAAAGTTTGCAGTCTGTGGTGCCATGAGACAGAGTAGGGAGGACTGCACACTAAAGGTTTGCCTGGATTCACTTGGTAAGGCAGTCATCCATCCAGCTTAAATGTTAATGCATATTAACTGGGAGAGATGGAAAATGTAGCTTCTTTTCTGCCCTTAATATGCCAAGCTCGTTCAGAGTGGAACCATGGTGAGTGAGAGCAGCTGTGGATGGGGCAGATGGCAGTGGATGGAAGATGAACTTCACACCAAGGTTTGCAATTTTCACACCAAGGTTGAATACTGAAGATAACATCAGTGAAATTGTTGCATACCATATTTTGCATATCCATGTATGGGTAATTGTGATGAGGATCCACAGACTACTAAGCAAAACAAAGCAGAGCAGCTAGGAATAGGATAAATACTAGGGTTTGGATCACTCTCTGTTAAAGGGACTCACCTTTCCTAAATTTTGTTGGCTAAAATGTAGAAGTTTTCATCTGATTTACATGTCTGTTTTCAGTAAAAGCTGAATCAGTTTACTTGGTGGAGTAAAGACACTTTCCAAGCTATTTTTAGGGGATGATGAATCACCCTCTAAATTCTACTGACAGGAGTCCAGACTCCTCTGTTGCCAAAATGCAGTTAGTTGAGCTGAATCTCATCCTTGGATGAGCTGTCTTTCAGATATTCCAACCTCTTGCCCATTCATGTAGATCTTTGAATAAACTGCCTGAGCTGCTCATCAGCTATCAGAAATAGGGTCAGAGCAGTAAACTGCAGTTTTTGATATGTATTATTGTCTTTCATGAGAGTCAGTGGACAAAGTGACAATGCCCTTTGTTAAAAAAAGGTATGAGCATTTTGAGTAACTAGGTACTGTACTCTTACGAGATGAGGTATTTGAAACAATCCCCACACAGCAAGAACATACAGTTACTATAAAGAAAAAGGATTATAGGAAAGTATAGAAAAGTAAAACCACTAAATTATCTGTCTTTGTTGTTGTGACACATTTAATCACTTGGAGAACTCCGAATTAAAGTGTTGAGCTGTGTATCTGTTTATGGGTTAGAGATTAATACTGTGTATTATAGATCCTGCAAAATCTTTTAGACACTAACTCCACAGCATTATAAAAAGAAGATTTTCAGGAACTGATGAACTTTTGCATTACAGAAACATTGTCCTTGGAAGTTTTCCCAAGGTTTTGTTTCAAGGGACTGAAGGCAATATTGGAGAAAATGGATTTCCACTGAGTCATGATGACAAAATTATAATTTTGCTCCTGGAAAAAAGAGAGACCTGAATGGTATCAGGAATTTGCACAAGGCATTTTTCTGCTTTCCATAAAATAAGTAATTTGACTTGGCGATCTAGCAAAGCTTATAAAAGACATAATTTGCTGGGCATTTCTCTTTGCTCTATTACATTTTCACTTCTGAGGTTTTATTTTAATAAGGTTTCCTGCAACACTATACATATATCGTTTTGATAGTTATTTGATTATGTCAGATCAGGAGAAATTACTCATGGCATTAGTGATACAATACCCTCCAGAAGGTGAGTTTAAAGGGAGACATACACAGAACTGAAACACAGTTAATATCAGTGTTTGAGCAACTTGGAGTTAGATTGCTGGTCACTGTGGGATAATTAATGGATTGATATCTTCTTGGTTGTTTTTTAAATGTTAATTCATTTTGAAAGATTTTATGCTCTCGAACATTAATATTTCAGTGGCTTATATGTACAGTGTGGCAGAAAGCCAATTTTTCCATAGTGCAGAAAAGATAAAAGCAGTACCAGCAATATCTATAACCCACTAAGCCTTCAATAAATTAGAAGGACCCGTCTAAGTCATGGTATGGAAAAGAAGCAAAGAAGGACACTAGTAAATTCATGTTCTAAAGTTGTAACTTACGATTATTTTAAATATCAAAACCAGAGTCTGAGTGACCAGTATTTGGCTGTGTGACTTGGGGTATGTTCTCAGTAGGCTTATTTTAATTAATGTTTAAAACCCTGGAAACAGATCAACGTAAGTTGCTTCTTATGAACTCAACTTCGGTTCCATGCTATGCTACATCTCAGAATCCTGCTTAACAGGAGGTTTTCTAGATGGCATAAATGTTCTGAGTGTGCAGCAGATTTCATTTTGTCTGTGTAGCCAGTCTCCTTCCTTTTGCAGTCCAAGGTGTGTGTGACAGAGTGGAGGTGGTCTGTAGCTGTGAGGTGAGCTGTAGCTCACCTGGGCAGTGAGCCAGCGTGGCCAGCATTCTGCCTCTGAGTTGCTGAGATTAGTTGTAACTTTGGCTAACGAGGAAGAAAATGTTATCAAGAAACCAGATAACATTCTGTATTTGTGGTAACTTACCTGCCTCTGTGTCTTTGTTAGCATGAACAGGTAAGAGTAACAGAACTTGAAAATCATGTACATATTTTCATTGGACAATTATAGTACATTTAAGTAGGATGGTAAAGGATGTCGAGAAGAGGCCATTCTACATTTCCTAGCAGAATGGTTTTCAAGGCTGAAGTGGCCTTAGAAGAGAGCTACATACAGGAAATACTTAGAAATATGAAAAAGGCACAGAAATCTCCTGTCTTCAAGCACATTTGAACAATCAACCATGAACACTGCAGTCAAGCACCAACCATTCACACTTGGTGCCCTGTGGTAACTCATTTTATCCAAAGGAGAATAGAATTCTGTTACTACTCTCCCCCTCTTTTTCTGATGAGTACACAAAAGCATGTTATAAAAACACCTTTGCCAATAGCTTAAGTAAACATTTGCAAGTATGGGAGGCCAATTTTCGTGACTCAGCTCTGTATTTTAGCTTCTCCACTGGATAACCTGATTTTCAGAGGTGCTGTGCATCCACAAGACTGACATCAATTTTAGTAGGATCATCAGGAACTGGTTGTGGTGCCAAATTAAACCAGTCCTTGCAAAATTATTTCTGAGAATTGTAGCCGTGAATTACCATTTTTGCTCAAGTAATTTCAGAGTACAACTGTCATTTTGATGACTGCAGAAGTATATGAGCACAAAACATTAAATCCAGGATAGCAGTGTGCACCATTGTATCCTCTCTTACACACTGTCCTTGCCTGGTTGCAATAAAAAAAACATGTTCATACCAATCGAACAGAATTACTTCCTACTAGAAGTAAAAAGTCCATAAAAACTGCAGCCATGTCAAAAGCACAAAACCAAAGTATATTTATTTCTTGATTTTACAGAGTTCTCATGTCAGCATTGATGTGAAGAGGGTTGATGTGAACAGTAGTCTCCAAAGATTTTTGTTCCTTAAACCAATCTTATTGAATGAAAATTCTAGATAGATGTGTTTGCAAGAAGTGGGACAATGCTGTAAAGTAGTTAAATAATTTCACGACTTAGGAGAAAAACCTGCACTTTGTACAGATGTAATAAAAGTCACCAGGCAGTGAAGGAGAACAAAGAGGTTTTAAAATAGTAATAATGCAAATCAATTTGATAAATTATTACAAGGTTCCTATTTGCATTAGTTCAGCTGGAAAAAGAAAACAAAAAAAAAGTGAAAGACAAGTTTGCATTTTCAAAATGAAAACAGATCATTAGAGGCTAAAATAAGACAACTATAGCAATTCATATCCAATAACTTTGAACAGATGTGATCCTAGAGACAGTGGTATGTGACAGCAGCATGGCAGTACTGCAGAAAGAAATTATACATGTGTGTGTATGCATGTGTGTGTACTTAATGCCTATAGTTGTTTGGCCAGTTCTACATGTAATTCCAATCAATGAAATGTGCATTCTGACACATAAACATGGCTTTAAACACTTGACAGACTTTGTTTATGTTGTACACCAAACGTGTTTGCTGAATGCATGACTACCATCTGACAACATTATAGCACCTTGGCTAGAGGATGTGCCATTATTGATCATGTTCTAGCTGCATTAGTTTTGGAAAAGAAATGTTTTCTGAATATTTTGTCCTAACTATCTTGGAGAAAGTTACACAAGTTGCACAATCATTCTAATTAATTCTTCAGTCACTGTTGTAAATTCATCCCTAAATGAAGCCATTCCAGAAGAGATCAACAATAAATCTTGTAGCCTGGTTGATGTTGCTATTAACAGGTCAGCCACTGGCAAGGAAATGCATGTAGATTAGACCTCTGAAATGGTAAATGAGGACAGTGGATACTTCAAGTGACATATTAATTAATTACTTGCTTAACTTGAGTACAATAACCCATACAGTTCTCAGTGTTGGAAAAAAATATGTTCTATTCAGCAATTAATCATTATTTTTGAAGTGTAATGAGCCCTTAGGAAAAAACATTGCAGTAGACAGCATAAGCTGACTAAAAAATGCTAAGAGTGACTGTTCGTTATTACCTTTTAAGCCAACTGAAATGTAACTACTCAATAATGTTTCTGCAGTAAGAGAGAAATGAGCTTGTCTGTACTGAGAACTTAGCATTATAAAAAAACCAAACTGTAAAAATGAACTTATGTTGAGGAACTATAAATGAATTTAGAGAGGAACTACAGTTTTGAGACCTGGTTCTGTATTTCTCTGCAATATTGTTGTTAAAAAGAAATAAATTTTCAGTGTAATCAGAAGAACAATAAAAGTAATTCAAATACGAATAGAGTTAAAAGTGCTCTCCATAATATCAGCAGGTATACCTAGGAGGTATGTTCATTTCTGCTTATATTTAAGCAAAGCAGCTAAAAATACTTATCAAATGAGTAGTGATAAGCAGGAGCCACAGGAAGAATGATCAAGAAAAGAAGTGAAAATCCATATAACAAAGAATAGAAGGTTGGTAGTGTCGTTCCCATTAATGGATCGAACTATATGGAGTGGTAATGGTTAACTAATACCTATGCAATGCTTATGTTTTACAACTCATGTATGATTGTAAGTTTAGCAATTGGAAACCTTTCACAAATGTGCCTCAGTTGTTTTGTTTGGTTTTTTAAAATATCCATGAGAACTATGACTCAATAGCAACTGAAAGAACACAGAATTTGATTTGATTTCCCTGGTTGTAAAGCAATGCATTTCTTTAAAATGGTTCAGCTTTGAAGATGGTCCCGAAGTTTCAGCCTGGCTGCTCTCTGAATTAAAATAATAGAATACCAAGCAAATGAAACAGGGCAATTTTCCTGAGTTTCCTATGGTGGTAGAATTTTACAGTGTCTGAATTCCATCTCAAAGGGAAAGGCAGACACAATTTGAGTGAAGTGTATTACAGTCCATGAGGATATTCCTGTATCCACACTTTAATGTCAATCTCAATGCCTTTATACAGAACCTTAGTTTTGCCCTTGAGCCATCACAGATGGGGAACTGAGGAGTCACCTTGCATTATTTTTCTCCAGTGCTTCAAAACCATAGTATACAAAATATACAGAAATATTCACCAATAATCAAGGGATTTTTTTTTTCTCTAAAATGTGAATGAGAAGGATGACTTGGTAGTGATGAACATTTTTATCACGTTCAACACTTGCTTTGGGAATCTGCCATGTGGCTTTTCCTCTTTTTCCCATGTCCCTGGAAACATTACAATTTTTGTATTTGTAATATAATAACTTTGTGTGTGGTACTCCTTGCCCCCACACACTATTCCAAAAGTCTGACACAGAATTCTCAGATCAAAAATACAAAATTTCCAATAATGTAAATGCAACAGTAACCAGTTCGAAACTAATAACAGACCTCCCATTAAAATGACATAATAATGCAGTCAAAAATACTAGTACATTATACAAGGTAACATTGCCTGGAGGAGCAGTAACGTTTGATTGATAGTGCAGATATAGAATAGACAGAATACAATAGACTATTTCAGATGGAAGAGACATACAATGATCATGTAGTCCAACTGCCTTAGATAATTTTATTTTCCAAGTATTGCAATGACACTGTAAATAAAAGCAACTACTTTAAAACACAAAGTAAAAAAATCACAGAAAGCTGTTACTGGGCTTGCTCGTGAAGTTCAGAGATTCAAATGCCCTCTTTCAAGGCAAAAAATGCAGACTATATTTTCCACATAGCAACCCATTTTCAAGTGTGACCAGGATCCATTTGGAATTAGAAGGTCGTGTTATTTTCATGATTATTAAATTATCTGGCTTTTCATTCTACCTGCTCCATAATATAATTAGGACCATATCTAATAGCAGCAAGATGAGTCTGCAAACGCTGTTGTGCCAGATATGCAGAAATGAGCACTGCGTGGGAAGTGTAATTGCTGAGCACTTTATAGAGCATTCACTGCTTGACTCCAAACTGGGAAGGGCTGCAAGCAAATTAGAAGACAAGAGCAGAATTGAAAATGGTCTGGACAAGTAGGAAGTAAAAAAAAAGCACCATGAAAAAACTGCAGGCAATTCTATGAAGACAAGTTAAAGTATCACAGATTACGATATGGATAATCAACTGCAGAGTAGAAGGTGGGGTATGCCTGGCTTAGCAGTACTTTCATTGAATCTATCATTCTGTTGTAAGGAGGAGGAAGAAAAATAGCAAATTGCACAGGGTATAGCATAGATTATACTATTTTTAACATAATGTTAAGAGAAGTTTCAGTATTATCTTCAGGTATGTGTACCAGACCGCAATTTAGAGAGGAAAAGTTTACTTTGAAGAAGGGAAATAGGAATTTCCCTTCTTGTAGGTTACAAGACGAGATATTTGAGAAACAATTACAAACCTCTGGTTGTTTTATTTAGATAAGTTAATTTATAGCTGCTCTACTGAAACTATCAGAAATGTCCTGTCAGCTGACTCATGAAAGCCATTTTTTGCTCTTATCTTGCCCTACCTTCACTATTAGCTTAAACTGGTTTCATGTACCTTCCTTCACAGGCAAAGAACAGTGGACTTGTCCAAGGTGAATTGATGGGTGACATAAACACATGACCTGAGATAAATTTAGTTTGGTTTTTTTTTTCCAATGGATCCACCTTGAAAACAGACGTAGTAATAGTTTTCAAATGCTAAAGATTGCTGCAAAGATGAAGAGAACACAGTGTATTCATTGTGTGTAAGAGAAAAGGAAAGGGTGTCAACTACTGCATGGAAATTATAGGTTAGACATTAAGAATTAATTTCCCATCTATAAGGATTGTTAAACACTGCAGTGGATTTCCTAGGAAGGCTGTGTAATCCCCATTAGTGGGGATGGTGAAGAGTACACCAGGTAAATATTTGTCAAGAATTGTTTAGGTGTAGTTGATCTTGTCATGAGGATTTTTTCTGAAGTCTTCACTGAAAAGAGCTAAGTGTTTCTTATTTGCCTGTTCTCACACACAACCCCACCCTCCAAAGCAATAACAAGAACCCCCCCCCCAGAAACCCCCAAACCAGCTTACTTTTAATTGTTTTATATCAGTGAAAGTGAAAACTTAAACAGTAAAATTTCTACAGTAAAAATTAATATGTATGTCCTCAACCAGAAAATGGCTACTGGCATCTGATCACACATGGATTCTTTTAAATTAAATGCTCTGACAATAAAGGCCAGATGCAGGCTATCCCAACTTTTATAGCATAAAGCTGGCTTTATTAAATGATTCAAGGACTTTCTGAAGAAACAGTATTGTTCTGTTTTGCTTGTAAAAGTAAGTTTAACTCTCTGATATATTCAGAGCAATGTAAAAGAGCCTCCTGCAAAACTAGTCACATATTACTATTTTGCTGTTGATGTTTTTTTTCAATGCCTTTGGGGAAAAAATCATGCTTAGGGTCCTTCATATTTATTTTACCAGAGTAAATTAAAAAAAGACATTTAGTTAGTCACTGGTGTATTCTGGCAAAAAGACAGCTGGATAAAATGATAGCAGATAATAAGAAACTCACATTTATCATAGTGACTGATTTTTCAAAACATTCAACTACACCGAAACTAAGTACTATCAATCTTGCCTAGTAAATAAATCTTCCTGAGAACATACCCTACCAGAGCAGTTTCAAATGAAAGCTGCTAATTTCTCTTCCCTACCACCTGAATGCTTTTGTTGCCATGACAACTAACAAGTTTTAACTCCGGTCAAGGTTGAATGGGAAAAACCAATGTTTTGTAACCAGCTGATCTGCTTCAAAAATTACATGAAGGGGTGGCTTTTCCATCTTGTTGATGGTGCATGCTCAGTACATAATTTTTAGCAATGCTGCTGGTTAATGAAAGAAGGAATATCCACTGATTAAAGGTATGTCAGAAATGACTAATTATTTATGTAATTTTATAGGTTTATTATGAGAGAGATTTATTTTACCACTGAAAAAAATGGTGTCTGGTTAGAGAGACTAAGGTGGAGAGAAATGGCTTGGTCTCATTCAGGATGGCACATGCAGCTCAAAAAAGTGTGGAGTTTGGACTGGTTGTAAGTCAAGGTGGACAACAGGCAACTGATGAAGCGTAATCAAAACTGTTAAGCCCCAGAACCAGCCAGGCCTAGACCATACAGTTGCTCAAAACTGGTATTTTGGAAATCCCACCACTTAACCTGTTTTTAAACCAAGGCTGTCTCAATTTCCTTTCTAGGAAATTAAATTCCTCCCGGGCTGGGCTGAAGACCCTGTTTTGAATGAAGTATTCTTAAAATTGAACATGATGGCCCACCTCATGATCAGGCTGTTAATCTATTGATCACACTTTGGTGGCATTCTGTTTTTTAGTTTTTTACACCAGAGACCTGGATATAGGCTCCTAGCTGCAAGCTATGGTATTCCCTGCCCTTGCCCCAGTATTTAACGTGGCTGCAAGATAAGGTGTGTTTCTAGTTTAGGAATATTGTTCCTTTCTCAGAAAAGAACCCTGAAAGCTTAGCACCTATCTTGTGTCTCAGATGTGGATTCCACTAGACAGCTGAATTTATAAGCATTGTTGAGTGCAAGGCTTCAAATCTTGATCTTCTCCCATTGACATTTATAGGAATTTAGTGGTGACTTTAAAGTACATAGGAACTCAAGTCCTTTGTTTCTTCTGTATAACAAGTTGTGAAGAGTAGCAATTAAAACTATAGCTGAAGATTTGTCTCTTTTTGAGGACAGAAGGGTCCAGCAAAAAAAACCAAAAAAACAAACTTATTGGTTCTTTGGAAATCCTGACCCTTTGAGGGGTGGGGGAGAAAATCTTGCAAAATGTTGGATGGAAAGGCTTATTGTTTCCTAAAAAGAGTCTTGGTATATTAGTTCCCGTGTCTCTCTCAAAACCCGCACTCTCTGTCAGGCAGAATGCTTAGGAATAATTTTCATTTTTATTTGCAGCTAAGAAGCTAAAGGACTGAGGAGGGTGGGATGGCAGATGCATTGTCTGTATCCTTAACGGAAATTCTTGGGGTTGGCAGAGCTTGCAGGGTCCATAGGAGAAATGTGGTGAAACATAAATTGTAACAAGCTTGAAATCACATGTGAACTACTATTGAACCAGAACAGGAGAGACTGCAGACAAGATGTATAGAATCTGAAATCTGCACTATCTGAATTTGTCACCCAAATTAACTGCCTCTGTGTCTCTGGACTCTCAGCAAGAAGAAATTATTATAGCTGCTAGACCTAAATCACAGCTGCTTAAAATACTGTGACCTTGCAAAGGAAAGGAAGGTAATGTTTTTAACCCAAGCAACAGACTTGCTTAGAAATGCAAGTCAGAAGTGACTTGTGTCTTGCAAAGGTGACAGAACTTTCCTGGAGTGGGCTTGTGTACATAGTGGTGTGTCTGATCAGTGCCACCTCCTACCATTCTGTGCCAAGTTCCCTCCACAGCTTTACTACAACCTCTTTTGGGGTACGGTGGGGAGAATGGATGAGAAATAGGAGACCATGTCTAGAAACAGAATTCAAGACAGGGGGAAGAAACAGGGAATCCTCTATGTTGGAAATATACTTCCTTCCATTACCTGCTTAAGTCTCAGCAGATATGAGACTGCTTAACCTGGGTCAAAAAAGGCAGCTGAACAACAGGTTAGTAGATTCAAAGCAAGGAAATAATAAAAGGATAGTTTCCAAAGGAAGAGATTATATGCCGAAGTATGACAAACTTCAAAATCAGTGATAAATGTCTTTGAAGGGTGAAAGAATAGAGAATGCTTTTTAATTATAAATTAGAAATGCAAATATTAATTTATATCTAAACTAAATATTATAATTTCTAGTTATTTGGATAAATACCAGAATTTATCCTCCTATTTAACAGCTTCCTAGAGTGAATTAGTGATGGGTGAAGGGTTCAGCTCAGCTTACCTGCCTTGTCAGAGGCAAATAAGGTTTAATCAGGGTCAATAAGGTTCATGCAGCCACTCTTGTTCTAGAAACTGAGACTTCAACATGTAAATGAAGAAATCAAAATTGTTTGGCTTAGCATGTAGTCTACAAATTAGTAATGGTCACAAAAGGTAGATCTAAATCCAGAAGAAGGAAATTAGTCATTTAATAACATGAATAAACAGAAATGTTGTTCAGATGAAGATGCTGGAGTTAAATACATGCTATGGCAGGACTTTGGATTGAGCAGGGAGCCACTGCTCTGAGAGTGGCAGAATACAGTGCTTGAAGCAAGGAACACTCTCTTGAAAAGAGATGCTGAGGGCTGATTCAGAAGCATATTTTTTACCAGGAGAGCCAATTTCCAGTCCTTTTGTGCTTTGAATTCTGCCAACTCTATTATGGATTTGCAAGGAGAGAAAAGGAGGGAACTAACAAGAGTGTCTGACAAAGTTTCTTTGAGGAGTATTAAAGTACAATCAAAGTGGTTTTGCTCTAGTCCTACCTCAGATTCTAGTTGTTATATATAGAAATTGGAGAAATGAAAGGAATAAAAGAGTCTTCCAGGAAACTCTGCGCTTGAATAGACTTTGCATACTGAATTGTATTCTTACTATTTTGAATTTAGAAACTATGGACTTTTACAGGTATTAGTAAACTTTTAGTTTCAATGAATTATTATTCTTTTTGGGAAGTTTCTTTTGTGCTGGTAAGAACCAGTCCCATAAATTGGAACATAAACTTATTTTTTGCAGAGGCATGGGGAAAGAACATTTATCAGACTGTGGTCTTGGGAGCAAAAATGTCACAGCTAAGAAAATTCCATAGAAGCCAGATAATATATAATACTAAACCAAGTCCACAAATTATTAATTTTGTAATAGTTGCTGTAGTCTTACTCTGCTATATTAATCTAGTAGCTGATTTGTTCACTAAAGTAATTACAATACTTCAGTAAATGGTAAAGCAGAAGAAATAATTTGTAACAATAGCAGTAGTTGCAAATTGTCTACATAATCCTTAATAAAATCAACCATGGTAGCTGGGCATGTTCTGAACTTGCTTTCTCTGTTTCCCAAACTGCAGAAAAGAAAAAGTGTGTAGCTTCTCTTTTCCAAAGCACTCTTTGGTTCTTTGACTAATATATTTGTATCAAACAATCATGCATTTTATCCTTAATGAAAGTTTATTGGTAATAATATTTATTGGAAATAACTGGGTCATTTTTTTGATGACTTGAAGGTCAGCTAGAGAAATCTTTAGACACCTCAAATATGATCTGAAGGAACATTTTGGACCCGAAGAAAACAGAAATCTAATCTGATGGTAACTTGTTTGTTCCTTGGGTTCATTATTTAGTTTTTTCTGATATTAACTGTAACATGCTCTACTGAGAGAAATGGCGATCACTTATTCCAGTGGCAATGGTTTGATGGAAAATGTAACCACAATATTGTTCTGTATGAAGTATAAACTATGAGTGTTTGATCAGTGTACAAGAAAGGAGAAAAATAAATATGAGGTAATAAAAAAAATGGAAGGAGGGAGAAATGAAAAGCTAAAACATGCAGAATGAGGCTGGTATAATGTGTCAGGGACAGACATCTTCCTCATAATCTTTTTTTCTCCCTGCTGAGGCTTGTTCACTATCTAGTCCTGAATACTCATATGCTAGAATTGAGTGTCAATTTTGCAAGCTAAGTAATAAATCCATCAGTAGGATTTTTCTTTAAAATAGGTGATTTACCATGTGGTTAAAACATAAAAATATAAGAAGAAAATGTAGGAAATAAAGACATAGAAATCTGAATGAAAGCTTGATCTAAGTATATGAGATATGCCTAACAAATCCAGAAAATTAGGGACTAGCCCCAGATACCAACCTGAATAAGTTCTGAATTCACTGACTTGAACAACAGAGCTCTGATGTGAAGGAAGTGACCCTGTCAACATGATATATACCAGGCTGCAGAGCCTATACATCGAGGTGAAATTCAATGCTGTTCTTCAAAGAGTTGCAGCTCATAACTCAAACCCATGGAAGGCCCATGGCATAATTTTGAAAGCCCCAAGGAGCTATCTAAATTAGTGCAATCTGTCTCTGCCTACAGGCCAGCAGCACTGCAAGTTCTCTGCAGCAATACCTGCAACAGTCCTGGCTGTGAAAAACCTGCCCCATTTTCAAGCTTGTCTCAGGCATGTCCTTTTTGCAGGGTTTGTGAGGTGCTCTTTAGAGGCCAGCTGGGACGGACCAGTCCTTTGTGCCAAACCAGTCATTTCACTCAGTTGAAAGTGATAAACAAAAACCTCGTCCCAGGAAAGCACTAGTGGTGGCTTCAGATACAGAGGCTAGAACTGTCTGTGTTATTGAATGAGACTGATCTATTATTACTGCAGAGAAGAATCGAATCGGGATAATCCATCTCATAAGATATAAATACTTAAAACTGTGCAGTGTAGAGGTGATGACAGCAGAATGGTTCATGTTGAAGACCAGAAACCATAACAGTGCCTGTTTAAGCTGTTGAAGCATCTGTATGTGAATGATCTGGTGAGGTCACACATATTAGCACAAACTGCAGCAGACTTAGGTCTTGGGTATCCACAGTAATGTTAAGAAGTATATATCAGGGTGGAACTTGGTGTGTAGATTCTAAAATGCAAATGTATGTAGATTCTATTAACTGTGAGTGATGTTCTACGGACTTTTGAGTAATTTGGGATCAGATTTTGAAGAATTGGCATGAAATCAGAGCTACTAGAATGGCTGGAAGCCATTGAATTCTGAGAGTCTGTGAATACGTGGAAAATAAGGATTCAGAACCATATCATGGCTGTAAAATCATATTAAGAAGTCACTTGGATAATGAAGGATTAAATTGTCAGCTTGTAGACTTGGAAAGCATACTAGTTTCAGTGAAGCCATGTCAGTTTACACCACCTAAAAACTGGCTTTAAGGTTATTGAATAGAAGACAATCTACTTGAATAGGTGATTTTTTTTTGGTAAGAAAAAATATTTAAAAATTGTTTTCTATGTTAGTTATTCTAAAAGTTTTACTTCTGGGTAATCTTTTACTAGTCACCTGAATTCTTTCAAATAACACATTTCTGACTTCTGACTGGGAACTTCAGAACTATGATTTAAATACCCTATTAGAAAAGTTGCATGAAAAATATAATCACAAAAGCAAAACCCAGGGTATGTCCCTGTGACAGAGACAACTGAGTTCATAGTTGATACTTAGTTTCCTGCAGAAAACAGAAGTTTTATTTGTAGTAGATCAAATGTTAAAGTGAACAATGAAATCTGTATTATTTTTACTGATTTCAAGTTTTCTTGGAAGCTTCCACTTCTGTATTAGTGCCATTCAAAACAACAATTGAAGGTAAGACAAAACCTAAGGACTAGTAATCAGTTCGCAGCTAACTAGGGTTAGAGACAACTTGGCAAGGAAAGGAAGCAAGGCTTCCAAACTCCCAGGTTCAGTATCAGTTTGTAATATAAACCTGCTTATTCATCTTTGTAGCACTCAGTGGAACTGAACTGATAGGCACACACTGTTTTCTGGAAGCAGCAAAGTCTCTAGAGACAGACGTTCCCTTTTCCATTGAAGATAAGCTCTTCTCTCTACTGCTTTTCCTCAGAAGTTAAAGCAGATTTTTATGCTTACTTGGCAATCTAAAAATAGCACTGCTGAATATGCTTTTAACTCCTTAAATCTACTTCAAACGTTGGTTTTTTATTTTTTTAATCTGTAGCATTAACACTGCTGTGGAATGCTATTCTCAAAACTGCAACTCTTGGAAGAGAAAGTGATCATTGTGAGAGACTTTGTCCTAATGACCTGTGAGCTGTAGAATCCACTGGGGCCTTGTTAAGCATCTCTTTCTGAAGCTGCCAAGATGGACAGCAATATCTTCTGGAAAGAAGGCTTCTTGTAGTGTCATACAGGCAGCATGGGCTTAGAAATTCAGCCTGTAAGCAACATGCTTACATGGGTTACTAATGCCCACTATTGGGTATTGAGAAATACTTATCAGAAGAAAAATGAAATTTAAAATTTTTGAAAAAATTCTTAATTTTAACTTTTTTTAAGAAATATTTTTTTTGACAGCGGACAGGTTATTCTATCACTGGAATTTCGGTTCAAAAGTTCTCTAATTTCTGCTAAGAGCTGTGAGGTGCTAGGAGAGAAAAATCAATATTTAAAATAAGATATCACTCCAGACTAAGCAATGTATTTTCTTGTATGTATATATTTTCCTACTTGAGAAAAACTTCTTTTCCCTGGTTTAAAAAGGTGGTTCTTCAACATACATAGCATTAAGTGCTTGAGTAGTCCTGTGGACTACAGGAGGTTTAGGAATGTATGGGAAAAGCACTTTTGCAGACTTCTTTTAGCTGCTTAGATGTCAAATTGCTGTTCCTATGAGCAAGTACTAAATATTGCATGAGTGTATCTTGAGGTAATGTAGTATTATGCCCTCCCAGTGCTGGAAGAAAATACCCAGATCAAAGATTATCTCAAAGATGATCTCAATTAGTTTAAGACATAAGCCTTAAGTATGATAATTAAGAGAGAAGTAGTGAACATCTGTTATCTTGTGATAATAGTATCTTCAGAAATGAAAATTACGTGAGGGTATTATAAAATATATAGTCCCAAAAACACGGAGCTTTTAAAAGCCAACCTTTGTAGGAAGAAATGATGAATGGAAAGAGATCGATTAGAACCACCCGCTGTTTACTGTGGGATGTTAGAGATGATTATAAGGAAAAAAAATTACACTTATTTCAGTAAAAATTAAGAACTGCCAAAATGATAAAATGAAGCATCTAAAAGCTGCAAAGTATTTAGTACATAGCAAGGTAGGGCAGAATATTATATAGCTGCAAATATAGAAAAATAAAATGTGAGCAAGTAGTACTACTCTTTTGTCCTCAGTAAGTAGCTTTAGGCATAAATGTTGTCCTCTAGAATTTTTTTTTTTTTTTTTTTTTGCAAAAGGAATAAAGATTTTTAAATAAGAGGACAAATCACTAAAACTTTATTAAGCACTCTGTGAGCATTGTGGTAATTTTTGAGGTCCTACATGGCCATTATTGGTGATTGAAATCTGATCACTTTTAAAACCCAACATGCCCAAGAAACTGCAAAATGTTATACATGACTACACTCTTTAAAACATTCTTTGATGGGGCATGAAACAAAAAGATAAATTCAGTAATTTCAAAGCAGCATTATGGTTTGTAAACTTGTTTAGCATTACTCGATTTCAAAGTCATAGAATTTTTAAAAAGTTACTTAAGAAGGCAGAGAATTTTTTGGAACTGAGCAATGCATAGGAGATCTCAGGCTACATTTTCAAAGCTACGTAAATGATTTACAGACATTGGCAACATCAGTGATTAGGAAACAGCCATAGAGAAAACATGAGACAACAATGTTGTCTCTCAGGTCCAGAAGTGATTTAAGCCTTTGGGACTGTACATTCAGAGATGTTTCCTTGTGATCTGTACCTCAAATATAATCCAGGCAACTTTTTATGTGGGGAAAATAATGCATACATTGAGTAATAATGGGACAGTACAGCATCATAGTGATCATAGTAAAGGAATTATTTTGTAACTACAATGTCTACCAGTGAGGAAAAAAAGATATTCCAAAAGTGGAGGTGCTGAGTGTCTCCTGTGACTCTCTAAAATAAGATGGTAGCTGGATTATTTTCAGACATAACCAATGCTACCAAATGTCTTTGGTGACTCTCTGTTACTAGTTTGTCATACTTTTTAATAAACTGAAATTCTTACTTATAGAAATACCACTTTATATACCACATTATTTTCTTTTTTTTTTGAGTGGTTGGATATGTCCTATATATTTACAAGGCATTCATCTACTATATGAAAATGTAGTATCATCAGCAAAGTGAAAAATATCAGTCATGAATGCTAAATTCCTTCTTTAAAGCATGAGGCATTTGGATTGCACATCTATACAATTTTTTTTTATTTTTCAAAAATTAGGATAAAAAAAGTCTGAAGATGATTGAATACCAGTACTGTGTTACAGGGTTGGCTGAAAAAAAGAAGAAAACATAAAAACCCTTCAAAAATTGCCCTATCTGAAACACATGCATCACAGTAACCAAAAAAAGGTGGACTTTCTTAAAGGTGCTCACACTTTCAAATGTTATCTCAGATTATACTGGCTGTGCTAGGAACCTTTTCCTTAGTGAAAGCATTTGTTTGTTTATACGTGTTAATACATATCAAACAAAGATTTAATTACATTTTAAATTATACTCTTTAGAACAGTGCTGATTTGAGAACAACCCTGATATGTGGGGGAGAAAATAAAACCTCAGTGGGTCATTGTTGCCAAAGTCAGTGAAAATTCTTACTCGGAGAAGTGCTGTCACCTGTACAGTCCTTGTGTGCTTTTAGTCAGACTTGTGCACTGTCATGTTCCTGCCTGTCCTGAGGCACTGGGGTCTGGGAATCTATTTCAATATTTAAAACCCTTTTTTCATTCTGGTTACAAGTGAGGGAAATGCTGTTTCACACCTGCATGCTGTTAGAGCTGACTCCACGCAAGCAGTGAGGGAGCTCAGGCAGGCCCATGGGCTAGCAGACTTCAAGTGGAATACCATTCCAAACAGATCTGCACTTTGTGTCCTTAACACTTGGCAATTTCTGCCCTATTATGTTTCTAGAGTCAGGCATTTCCAGCCTACTGCATGAACGCTGGCAGCTTTTAATGAGCACTTCAGTCAGAATGGCAGCTGCTGCTCAGCACTTGGGGCTCCTGGACTGTCCAGCTGGGTATATTAGGATTTTTTATGCTCCTCTATAAAACTGTGTTTGCTTGAATGAATTCCCCTTGCTGAATTTCCCTGACAGAAACCTGCATCAGTGACAAAGGTTCTAGTCCCTGGCATTATGGTTTCTCAGAAAAGTTTTAAAGCTAAGATTTAAATCTAAGTTTGAATATCTGACCGTGGGAATACAAGACAGATACTGAATAATGTTAAAAAGAAGGATCAGTGGTTAAAATGAAAGGATAATTATTTAATTTCTGTGTGATGTTATATAACTTTCTAAAATATTGGAAAAAACATTGCAGAGTCACTTGCTGAGTGATAATGGCAATTCCAAGTTTTTCAGCACTTTTGAAAAAAAGTTAATATAATTTGCTAATTACTAGTATGCAAGGTGTCTGAAGGGCATCAGTGTCAGCAGAGAATGTTGTCTCTTTAGGTACATTGTGAAAGTAAGATGTGACCTTACCCCTAGAAGAAGGGAAGAAAAGGAATCACTTTCCTATTTGACAGAACAGAACATGTGTGGCAAGACAAGGAAATGAACTAGGTATTTTGGATATGGTATTTTAGACAGTATCACCTTCCCTTCTTAGGTAAGAAGTGTCCCTTGTCAAGCTTAGAACTCTGCATTTTGTCAAGATAAAATGTCAGCCCTCAAAGTCCTGCATATACTCCCTCTGGGATCACACCTGGATAGAATATCTTCAGTGATACAGGAAATGCAGGAAATCCTGCATTTGTGAATTGAGTCTTGTTTCTTACTGAATTCTATTTCCTATCATGCTGCTAAGTAGAAATGCAGTTTGATGTGACAGCTGCCAATCCTGGTTGTATGCAGTCATTGAAGATGCTGTTATCTATGTATGGCTTAGGTTTTACTGAAACCTAAGCCATACATTCTAGTGTATGAAATCTTCAGTTGGATTCCTTTCTTTTTATAATACATATCTTGTAGGTATAATAGAGATCATATAAACTGAAGTTTAAAAAAAAAGGAAAAAGGGTAAGTTTTGACCTGTCTCCTTCTAGTGAACGACTGAAAGGTTATTCCCTAGGAAATGTTGAGGTAATTTGTTACCTTGTTTTATGAGTGTGCTGTTAAATAGCTGATATATTTCCAATGAAAGGTGGCTGCAGTGGTGAAGGTAAATCGATTGCTTTGGTGAAATAATCCCGAGAGCTGGGTAATTGATTGCATTTTACTTTCGGTTTGCACGATCTTTTGATGTTCTTTGGGACCAAAAGCAATACAGAGTCAGAAGGTTGCTTTTATTTATTAATGAGGATTTCTTAGCACTGAATCTATCTGAATGCGAAGCAAAAGTTAAGAAAGAGAGAAATGCAGACAAATGAAGACTCCCTTTCCTCTCTCTCTCCACCCCACCCTTTCTTTTTCTCCTCTCTCTTTGGCAATAGTAATTAATTCTCTTGGTCCAGGAAATTGAAAAAATAAAGGAAAGTGAGTGCAGGCCAGCTGAGGTGTATGTCAGCACCAGAGCAGTAATGCATAGGTGCACACACAAGGCCCTTGCTTTCATTTGCTGCCTAGCATTTCAGCTCAATATATTCTAATGCAGAGTGTCAAATTTTCAAGAAAATAAAACTTTCCAAAGTATTTCCTGGCTGCTTGACATGTCAATACACTTCCCCCCCCCTTTTAAAAATTCTTACTAAAATGTTTACATTTATCATATCTGTTAATTAACATTGCATCTGTATTCGCCACAGCTTTATTCTCCTCCAGGGTCTGCTTAGCTTGAAGAGGCAATTGTTATAAAAAATGCCAACAAAGTATTATGACAAATCCATCTACAAGAATTCCCAAGCTTCTGGTATAAGAAGAATTAGAAAAGCTGAGATAAGCAGCCCTACATTGTTTCTTGGCTTATATTCATGAAGGACTTCATACATTTGTACAAAAACCAGAGTTGTTATTGAATAGCTGTAAGATGATCACTAGAACTCAATCTTCAGCAATAAGTTCCAGTAAGCTCGGAAACATCCTTAAGTTTTATTCTCAAGAGGAGAACACTCATTATGTGCGCTTTTTTCACTGGGCATCTGAAGGAGGGAATCTAGTATTCCAAGTAAATTAAGAGGAAAAATGTATCTTTTCTTTTTTGAGGGGGAAAATATAAATATTTAAGAGTTTCTTTATCCTACAAATCCCTACTTTTGAGTATAAGAGGAATTTCCAGATTGAATGGAAGCTTCAAGATCAGAATGGGAGGATTAGAATGATGCTGCCAGACTTAGCATCAAACTCGATTTCATCTTTTGAAAAGACGATCCACTACAGAATGAACAGTTTTAAGATCAAGTGCTTTAAGTAGATCTGGCTACAACTTTTTCTGAGGATATAGTCTGAGGTGGTGGTGACATAGTATAATTGCCTTTAAGATGTGTAAATGACTGTGCCAGCTACAAGATGGTACATAAATGGTCCCAGATAGGAGGTCTGTACTACCAGTGAGCAGATCTACCATATGTTGATGAGGTGGGCAGCCAAGCAGAAATTTGGAAGACATAAGTTAAAAATAGATGGATAGTGGTGTATAAAGAGAAAGATTTAAAGCTAAAGCAGGGGGAATAGGGAGGCACAGAGGAAAGATACTAGTATTGCTTGTGGACAAGTGGGCAGATGATCACTTGTTTCATGTAGGGAATTGATATAGTCACTGAATTATGAGTCTGGTTAATATAGGCCTAATTTTTTTTGTTTCATAGTGAAATCATCATGATTTAAACATCATTCTCCTTGAGATTCCAGTCCAGAAATACTTGAAAGTTCCTGTGCAAGAACAAGATTATTGCTACATATGTGATGCCTTTGATATTGTCCAATGGACAAGATGAACAAAAAATCTCCAGACTTTAAAATTATAAACAGTTGCAATTCTTCCTTTTACACCAAAACTAAGTTGCTTGGAATTGCTGTAGCTAAAACTGTAGTGGACTCATGATCTGTTTATTCATTAAAGTAGAACAATCTTATAAGCTGGTTGTACATGTGCTTATGATGAAGGAAAGCTGGGTTTCATGCTGGGTTCTCTCTTTAGCTTGTCTACATTAAGGTGTGCTCTCAGGGTGACAGAATAAAGTATCAGTTATGTGGCCTGTTGGGAGTACACTGACCTGAGTACTGGAAAAGAATTTAATATGCTTTAAATTTTTACCTGCAAAACAGGCAGCCTATCCAACCAGTTACAAACCCTGTCAGCTTAAACAGTTAAGTGGAATGAATGCCTTAGTAGAAATGGTGCTGGAACAGAGAAAATAAGATAAAATTTCCTGTTACAGTTTGGAGTCTTGAGGGTGACATTTTGAGAAGGAAAATCTTTTATGGAGAAAAGTATGAAGAGATAATACTTATCCCTAAAGGAATCTTATTGTGTAAAATTATATTATTATTTTTAAAATGCATATGGCAGCTGATTTGGGTAACTTTTATTAAATACTTTATCTAAGCACAGACTTTTATTGTGATAAAGTAAATGTATTTGATTTCTGTTAGGATGGCTTGAAAGGAAAAAAGGGTAAGGGTCCCTTCTTTGCTTCCATTTAGCATGTACAATTCAGTGAAAAGCCCAAAATTATAATGTGACTTTGAGGATTGCCTATCCTCATTTGATTTATTTGAATCTTCTCTCTTTTTGCATTAGCATTTCAATATTTGGGTTTATTTCTATATTTAGGCATTTTACCATATTTAACCTTTTTACTAAGACCCTATAATCTCTTTTCTTGGGTAATTTCAGTAATTGCAGTAAGAGGTCACCAGTGACAGAACTATTGCTGGAAAGGACTTCTGGGAACCATCAACTCCAGGCCCTGCTTGAAGTGGTGCTATTACTAGAACTTGGTCCAGCCAGCCCTGACCTTGTCTGGCTGAGTCTTGAATACCTCCAGGGTGTTCTTGCTGAAAAACCTGTCTCTGTGCAGCACTACCTTCCTTGAGAAAAAGGTTTTTATTTGATGTCTACATGACTCCCCTTCAACCTGTTGTGGGTTTTTTTTGTCACTTTCATACTAATATTGAGTTTTTTTGAGCCTTAAAAAAAAAAAAAAGCCTCTTGCAGCTTACATCTCAGTTCTGTTGTCCTGTTATCAGAAGCTGACAAAATCTTCTGTGGTTTGTTGTTTGGTTTTTTGGGGGGTTGTGTTTTGGGTTTTTTAATTAATCTTGCAGTATAGTGAGAGAAGAAAAAATGAGTTACTTCTAAGAGTTCTGTTTGTGGTCTTTCATATAGACCACAAACTTTTTTTAGGGAGTAAACAAGCAGAAAAACTGAAATTAACAGATTTTCAGGCTCCTTTATAAATGGAGAACAAACTTTACTTTCCTTATGTGAAATAGTGAAAACTTACCTTTTGGGTTTTCAAGTAACAAGTGCTATAACTGGTTGTCAAAAATAACTTAAATTTTGTCTGAATATCTAGTTATCATTTTATGGTAAGATAGATGAAAACAGTAACACAGGAATCCTAGTGTATTGGATAATCTAGTCCCAATGAGCTCTTTGAAATCTTTTTACACCTTTGAAGTGCAGTACATTACCTAATCCTAACTGCATCTCCTGGGTACAGGATTCTTATGGGAAATAATTACTGGTGGCCTAAGGAAACCTCCTCAGCATGTGCTCTTTCTCAAGACTTACTTATGTATCCTGACCATCTGAAGAGGTAATTTAAGAGAAACTGGTGTTTTTTTACAATTTCTCAATCAGTTTATATCCATGAAAAAAAATTAGGAGAAACTTCTAGTCAAGACACTTTTTTTAGCACATTATTAGAACAAATTGGACTTCCACAAGTGGTGGCAAACCACTTGGCTGCTTCTTTTGCAGTTAAGTTACAGTCTCTGTCAAAAAGTTTCTGCCTCTGGTTTACATTTTTGTTGAAACTGAGACCCCCTACGATCTAAGACCCCCTATGATCTGAGATCTCCTATGACCTTTCCACACAGAGAACAAATGGATGTTAATCTGTAACTTATGTCAGCTCTGGAAACACTGTAAACAGTTGATTTCACTTCATTGTGAATACTCTAATCTTCCTCTAAGAGATGATGGTGCTACTCATGCAAGCAGCTTGGAAACCTGCAATTCTTTAAAAGAACAAAGAGAATTTTGAGAACAAGTACATTGCAAGGTGGCTGCCTGCATCTTATTTTCTGTTGTTATTGGAGAGTTCTTATTTATCATAACAAATAAATTCTATTTGACTGTTGAAAGAGAATGAGAAATAGAGGTCTGGATAATACATCGATCTAGTCTGTCAAGCTGAGGGTTGATTTGAAGGTCAGTCGTGTTCTTTTTCCACTTACCCATAACATGATGACTATAATGATATATGTGTAATATAATTTGGAAGAACAAAAAGGGTTTTCAGATTTCTGATTATAATCCTGTTTGAAGCTTTAAAATAGATGTTTGGGTTTTTTAAATTGAAACAGTTTTATACATTAGTATCCTTGTACCATTAGTCATCAGTCAGCCCCTTTTTTGCCTTAAGTGTAAATACTGACAGAATCGGAGCAAGCTGTCCTGTATGAACTTGTTCCTGATTTAGTAAGATTTCAAGGGTAGTGGGATGTCAGGTTGATGCTTTTCCTCTCTCCTCAGAGAGCAGAATAGGCCAGGATACTTCAGAGGTGTAGCTCCAGTGGCAATACTGGGGTTTGCTGTTGGTAACATACATTGGCCAGGGAATTTAACAAGGCAGGAACATATAGATATATACAGGAAAAAACAGATTAGTTCAACAGTTAGCAGTTTAGCAGATGAGATTTGATTCATGTAGTCCCAGTGTGGGCTTAAAACAGCAAATATGAATACTTGGGAATTTATTCCTGAAAAAGTGGTGTGGAGGGGCAGGTGAGGAAGAGAGTTGAGAAGCTCTTCAAAGACACAGCTGGTTCTAAAGCTGGTTCTATCAAAAAAGTTAGGAAAGAGGTCTGTGAGCATCAGAAACATAGATTATAGGAGCCTAGTTGCCACATATGGACATAGATCATCTACTGGACAGTGCTGCTTAGTCACAAAATTAGCTTGTGGGGGGTGTAGCTGGGGTTAGTCTCTCTTGCTGCTTGGGAAATCATCATGATTTGATCCAGATGATGGATTGGGGCAGTCTGAGTTTGGATAACACCAATCTTGTTACTCTCAGCTCTGTATCCACAATCCTGTCATCATCTCCATGTAGAGATATGTGACTGCTATGCCAGTGAGAGATGAGTAGTTCCTTCTAGCCTACCTGCTGCTTATGCATGTTCGCACGAACTTCACCTTGAGCACCTTGTTAACTCCCCTATGGCTAATGCAGAGGGAGAATAAGGCATACAGAAAAGAGTGTGTATAGGCATCCATCCTTAATGAAGATGTTTCTTGTCCTGCAGACATTTTTATTCTTAATGTCAGCAAAAGTGAAAATTACAAGTGTTTCTAAAACACAACTGCATTTGACCTGACCTCAGCAGCTCCTCTGCTGCTGCACAAGGACAAACCACTTTGCTTCCAAAAGAGCAATAACCTTATTCTCTATGCACAGACCCCATGAATTCATTTTATAAGAGAGCTGAGTAGCAAACCTGAGATGCTGATCAAAGTTGATTCTTTAGTGAAGTGAGGAATACTCAGGCAAATTAATGATACTTCCTTGAGTGTGCATTTAAAGCCTTATTAAGCTCAATACTGTAAAAGGCAAAACTATCCCCTCCCATTCATACTTTTAGGCCTCAGTAGTTACATTTCTTCTATTACCAGAGGCTGGAGGCCAAGGACTGTTATGTCAAAAGTAGTACTGCAAATGTTGAGCATAAGTACTGGAGACAAATTTAACATACGGACTTTGTAAAGCTGTATGGGATTAATCTAGGCTAGGATCCTGAATCCTCAGTGATCAGCACAAGCTGATTCAAAGGATAAAACCAGCAGCAGGTACTTGTCTGCAACTGTCTTCAAGGAAAATTTTTCTTTTTAGGCACAGTAGTTAGAGATTGCAGCAGTGCTTCAGATGGTGTTTAAAGAGTCTGTCACCTCTTTCCAAGAACTGAATATCTTGAGCATCTGCTAGATATTCAGAAGTGATTCAGATCAGGTCTCTAAGGAGGAAAGGTAACAAGGGTTTGTAAATATGATCAAATCCTACAATAATAACTGAACATCAATGCTAGCTTTAATGAGAAAAACAGAAGGTGTTAAAGTGAGCTAGAAAGCTTTTAGGCCTATTTAGTCTCTCTGCCAAATGAACAGCTTTAATACACAAGCTTTTTGCATGCTCATGCAGTTAACTCAGTATGTTTTATAATGCTTGCCTTGTTAGTGAAAGATAAGAATTTCATTGAAATGCAACAACTTCAGTGAAAATATCTGTTATTTCCTGATTGCTTAACAATTCTGATTTCTTCTGATTTCAATCCCATTACAAGAATTACAAGTGAGGAAGGACTCTATACAGCTGCTTCAGAAATTGTTTGTCTTCAGTGGCACATTTGTTTTTCATCTGAGTGTTGACTTAAATTGCATTTCATCCCTCATTTATATTTCTCATCTGCATGATAACATTGTGCACGCTGATGCAGTTTCTCTTGCTATCATCCACGACTCTTTCTGACTTCATTTGACACTGTATTAAGGTAGACCACATTCTTGTTAACATTAATAAGCTCCAAAGTGGTTGAGTGCTGCTTTGAGTGAAGACACATGAAGGGAGGAAAATGTAATGACTGTACACACTGTGAAGTGAAAAGGCTGTCTTAATGGACTAAAATCAACTTAGAGGATAAAATGATTTGACTAACATATAGTTGAGATTAACTTGTCTGATTCAGCCAACAGCTTGCTTAAAGTATCATTATTACCATATCACTAAGACCTACATTGTAAAGGGTTCCCTGAGTCTGATAGCTCTGGTAGCACTCATGCCTGTAAAACCTAATTTTACTCCTGGGTAGGTACTTAGTCTAATTTATTTCACTTCCTTATGCTTATTGCAGAGAATATATTTGGACATAACATTTGTTCTCAAAGTCTTTTGAAATGAAAAAAACCCCTAAGCTACCGGAATGTCCTCACAAGGAGAGTGGCCAGTTCAGAGAATTGTTCTCAATGAAACTGGGTCTGAAATCACGCTAAGATTTTCTCTGTATTTATGGATTGCATAACTTATAGTGTCAGCTGCTGGATGGCACAATATACTTCCAGTCACAACAAACATTCACACAAACACTATACTATGCGTGAAGGAAAAAATCGTGACAATGATTTTATTATGGTTAATGGAGCCATAGAGCTCAACATGGTGGTACAGTGTGTCTGCAAAGAGGGTTTTGGTTTTTTTAACTTTACATTAATACTTGAGAGATGACTGAAATAAAAATACTTTAAATCTAATGCAGGATTAAAACAACAGTTGGGTGTTCTTCAGTCTTTATTTTGTACTTCTTTTGCTAACATACAAAAACATCACTGTCTTTATGTTTCCAAAGATATTTTTCTTATTATATCATTACTTCATTATATCTTCTAGCAAGTAACATCACTGGCAGTCGATCTGTGTATGTATATGGACAATTTTTTCCGATATTTTTACTTAAAAGTTTTGATAGGGTGAAGCATAAATGTAGCAAGGTTCTCCATTCTGTGTGCCAAGAACCTTCTTTCTTCGGAAAGTTGGAACACTCGTTTTCCAAGAATTCTGTGGAGAGACAGAACTCTTTCACAACTCGAATTTTTGAAAGTGAATTGGATGCAACCGAGACTTTCAGAAAAGCCTGATCTCTTAGCAAACATAGGAGGTACTGAAAACATGAGATACTGGAAATTTTGTGTATCCTTGAGGGCGGGCAAATAAGTCAAGACAAGTCTATAAGAAATACGTTGAGCCACTTTGTGGGGCACATTGACTGTACTTGCTGTGCATTTTACGTGACTTCTTATATTGTGTATAAAGTGCAAATATTAGAAGTGCTGAGACCCTTGTAACCAGGACTAGAACTTCTAGAATTGCTGTGGTAGTGAAGCCGAGTAAAGTGGATACACTCTGCTGACCTACTGTTTTAGAACTTACTTTTTTTAGTAGACTTTCCTCTCCAAAATCTTATGCCAATAATGACAAAGCAACAGAGTAAATAAGTAGGTACTTTAGCCAGAAAGTTCAGCTACTGACCTGTGTGCTAGGGATGATTTTACATTTCCCAGCATGCATCCATTTTGAAAGTTATCGAGGGGAATTTGGACTTCTAGGCCACTGCAGAATAATCACTGAGCAGTTATTTGCTGAAGACAATCACTATTACTAAGGTCCTTACTCCACATCCTTTGAAGGCACTGAAGGATTGTTATTGATTTTTGAGTAGCATTTGTAAGGGGCCTGTGCACTTCAGACCAACTGGACCACATCATTAGACTATCTAAGGGATTTTCCATCAAATATATTTCTGAAGGCAACACTAATAGAAGAACTCTTAACCTCTGAATCAGAAGATGGATGTATTAGTATTTTAAAGGAAAGAGCTTCAAGAAAACAGCTGCTAAAAGGCTGTTTGAAGTTATGGATCACGAGCTAATCCTTGATTTATGAAAGCAGCATGGTAACAGTTTTCTAATTAATTGATCTGATTGTTCTCAAGAGTGTTGGAGTCTTAATATTCACAGGAGTCAATGATTAGGAAAACCTATTTCTTGGCATCAAAACAAAGTGGACTCTTAGAAAAAAAGAATGTAACAGCTGCTTGGCCACACTCACTGCACCAGTGGCAGCTGGTGATGTAGCCACGTGAGTCCCATGCCAATGGACTGACTCACCCAACCTTCTCCTCTGGCATGGTCCCTCTTCTGTTGTAGCAGTATTTTAAATACTCCCAACACTGCTCTGAGGCTCCCTGGCTCTGATAACACCGGGCACTCAGGGCTACACGTGGAGGTTGAGGTTCCCAGTTCCTGAGCGCTGCTGCAGCTGGGGCTGTGTGGGTGACCCGTACTCACCACTGCTTTGCATTAGGCTTTGGATGAACACATCTGAACGTGTTGCAGAAATCCTGGGATTTTGTAATAGAATTTTAGAGTCAGGTCAAATTGAGCTAACTGAGATTTAGGTGAGATTACAGTAAATTTCACCTCTAATTAATTGAGCACCAATAGCACCTCAGCCAGAGCTGACACAATTTTTTTAAAAAGAACAGATTTCCACACCCGAGTTACAAATAAAATTTTAACAGGTTAACTTGGAAACAATGGTATCTATATCTGCCAAGCAAAGACTAAAGTTTATTTACTGCGAGAAGCTAGAATTAAAATTTCTGTTAAAAAAAATTTCTCTTTCTAAAAAAATTAAGCACACAACTTCAACTTTGTCTTTTGCCTTCGATTAGTGTTAATCTTGGGTTCTCATGCAACCTAATTTACTGTTTCCATAAATAGAATCCAAACAAGAATGCTATTTTTTTGAAAGAAAATACATATTCCCAGGGTTTTACACTCAAAATCAAGCAAAAACATGAGGAAATTAGTCTTCAGTTTTAGGACTTTCCTTTCTTACTACAATCTGGTTATCTTGACCACCATGTTAGCTAGTAAGTTTACCCAAATACCAGTCTGGTGTTATTGTAATTGCTACTGACAAAATGCTTATGCATAACTTCTCCAAATTTGTGAAGTTTATTAACAAGTGAGAAATGTAAACTTGAGAAAGCCAACACATTTTTATCTTTATTATACTGGATATGCCCTTCCAAAGGACACAGAGTTTGCTCAGAAGTTCGGCTTTAAGAGATCATAAAGCTTTTGAAAATATGTATTTAAAACACAAAACTTGCATGTGTTTTCCTTGTAAATAAAGGATAATGTAGTGCAGAAGAAGTTTATTTAAACTATGCATACAAATATGCATGAATGCCAATTGGATTCAATTTTGCTGCCTTAATTTGAATTAACTGATGGGTCTTTTGACATAAGCTGTACTAATTGTTGCTTATTTGGGTGCAGTATATCAGTGAGCATGGCAATCAAAAGCTTATCCAGATGTTCATATTTTCTTTGATTGCCCACAGCCTTAGGTTTGAAGAAAAGTCAATCAGCAAAATTATTCTTAGCATCTGTCAAGGTACTGATCACATTACCATAATAGTCAGAAAAGCAGAATGACTCTGATTCCCCTTTCACTTACCCTGGTATCAGCCCTCAGTAGCTCTCTGCACTCTTGGTTTGATACCATCACAAAACAGGGAAATTTTGTGAAATTAGAGCAAATGCCCTTACGAGTAGTTGATTTCACCACAGCGAAGCATGAATGTATTTTTATCTTCATATGAATTTATATTTATGTGAGTAACTTCTATAAAAGTATATTTTGTATGTTTTATACTGGTATATGTTTACAATGAGTTATTGACGGATGGGATATTTTTTTCAAACATCATATAAAAGCTTTTAAGAACTTGAAAAATGAAATGTATTGCACCCATGTGCAGGAAACCTAAGCCTACTGAAACAGTTTCTTTGGATTTGCCTTAAAACTTTTGGACTCCTGTAAGATACATCAAGCTTTACATTTACTACACAAACAATTTTTTTCAATTCTATTGTGTTTTCACAAAAGCATCCAGATAAAATTCATTTGTGTGTATTTTTTTTTCAGATATTATAAAAGCATCTGACAGAGAGAGTTTGCATTGATTTTCTTTTGAGACAAAATACAGCTCAAAACTGTCTTAACCTTTCTCTTCTTTTATCCCCAGGTGTTTGAAATGTGTCCATGCATTCCCTGCATAATTGGATCCTACCTCATTAAGGGTAAGACTTTGTTTTGCAATCCTGATAGGAACAGTAGTTAACAAGGGGGAATGCATGGTTTGCACCTGTGTTAACTTAAGAATTACCTGGAATAATGGTCTGGAGTTCTCCCCTGCTCAGGAATGTTTTACCTTGCAGTCCTCACCTGGCTGCCTGGCAGCTGAATACTTTGAGCAAAAATTATAATCCCATTTTTTTCTGATGCCCTCAGCCTAAGACAATTTGCAGGCAAGGAGAACTGAGGGGAAGAGAGCCCAGCCTCTGTCTATGTGTAGGACTGGTGCACGTCTCTTACTTGTTGCATAGAAACATGCTGAAACTGTGAAAGTAGAAGAGTCCTTGCCATGGTCCTTAAAGGTGATGGACTGTGGAAGACTTCTTATTTTCAGGTGTTTATCTTTGAAGTTTGCTGAAATGTCCTTCATGTTTCATGAAGGGCAAAAGCAGACCTGTGGGCAGTAACAGCACTGTGTGCTTCTTCTTCCTATTGAGTAACAAAGTATGTACTTCTCTTTTAGACCTTTTAATGTGTGTCATGTCAAAAAGATGAATTTAACCTGACAGATGAAGATAATAAGGGAAAGATTCTGGAAATGTTATTATGGGTGATGAGCTCCAGCAGCAATTAATTCAGGAATGAGATTACTGAAGGAAGCTCCCAGATTCAACCACAAAACCTTGAATGTGGCTTAGCTCTCAATCAAAGCTTTCAGGAAAAGAGATTACATGAAAGAGGAGCTACTGCATCCACCACAAAGCTGCTTATTTATGACTCATGTCTCAGTGGAAGAGTTTTCAGCATAAGAACTTTTTGAATGGTGCTTCAAAATCAATGACACACAACCCTAGCTAGTTTATAGAGTTGTTTGCATACCTGCTATTAGAAGGCCCACAGCTACTCAGGTTTTGCAGCCCTTTCTACCACAGAAATACTGAGGTAAAGAAAAAAAACCAACGCTGTTCTTCCCTTCACTCTCCAAAAAGGTTGCCAGAGCACATGCACAGCTTTGTGTGTTGTGAGGAGGAGAGGGAAAGGTTTGTATTTTGTGGGTTTTTTGTTGGGTTGGGTTTTTTTAACCTTATTTATGCCTTTGAAGAGATAACAACTAAATATGAATCCGCTTCTTCCACACCTACAGATATAAAAATCTGTGGATGCTTTGTCTGGGACATTAATATGATGCTTTTAAGGAGAAATGAGAATTGAGGGGAAGAAAAATGCCTGACAAAATGATGCTGGGCTGAGGCAGCCCCATGGACACAGAGAACCTGTGCTGCCAGTGTCAGACCAAACTCCCTCCTTGGTAGAGGTGGAAGCTTTGCTCAGAATAAATATCCAAATAAGTGTAATTAAAGCCATGTCTTAAAAGAGGGCTTTTGTGTATTTCATCAAATACTCAAGTGCTAGTATCACCTTGAGTGCTCTGTGCAGTTTTGGGTGCCACAATACAAGAAAAATCTAAACCTATTAAAGAGCAGCCAAAGGAGGCTACAGAGATGGTGAAGGGCCTTGAGGGGAACCCATATGAGGAGCATCTGAGGTCACTTGGTCTGTTCAGTTACAACTTCCTTGTGAGGGGATGAAGAGGGGCAGGCATTGATCTCTTCTCTGTGGGGACCAGTTACAGGACCTGAGGGAATGGCCTGAAGTTGTGTCAGGGGAGGTTGGATATTAGAAAAAGGTTCTTCGCCCAGAGAGTGGCTGGGCACTGGAACAGGATCTCCAGGAAAGTAGTCACAGCACCAATCCTGCCAGAGTTCAAGGAGCATTTGGAAAATGCTCTCAGGCACACAGGTATGATTTTTGGGGCTGTTCTGTGCAGGGCCAGGACTTCGGTGATCCTTGTGAGTCCTTTTCAACTCAGGATATTCTATGATTCCTCAGCTGTACTTCGTCATGTTTCTTTGTAATCCTCCCTTGTCACACATACTGTGTTTGTAGGCCCTGGGCTTTACCCTTTTCTGCTTTTTGCAATGTTACAGCCCTGACCTCTGTGTATGTGAGTCAGCCTGCATTTATTTACAGATATTTGGGAGCACACATCAAGCTCTGTCTTCCTTCACTGTGTTTAAACAGAAAAGTTCGGAATGATATCTGGCTATGAAAAATATTCCAGTGTTGCAAGAGAGCCCTAAAGTACTTTGATGTTTTTGCTTCCTCTGAGTTATGCCTCTCATTAGTGTTAAATGTATCATTTCATACACCATCACAGCTGAGTTCCACTTGGGTAACGTGCATCTGAATTTGCTGTATATCTATATGATGTATTTATTGTTATGCATATTAAGAGGTTATTAACTAACTGTGCTTGCATATGTTTCAGCCCTTAGTTGGCTATCAAATTTGTGATTTCTCTTTCATCTTAGTTTTATAGTAGATGATTCTAACCTAGTCATTAAATTTAATGAGTAATCACACTGGCTAGCTGCTGTTTCTACATGGTACACTTGTGCATACAGTCATCAGAAAGATTATGCAAAACATGAGAAATGAATGCACACGTGCAAAACTGCATAATGTCTTGAAATAGTCAAGAATCATTTAATCAGGAAAAATTTCAGGTATTGTCAGTTCACGTGTACTGTCCATTTTTAATTTTTTTATTGCTTTCTCCAGGAAAATTTTCTTGGAAAGATGTGATGCCAGTTCAAATGTCGTTCCTCAGTGCCACGAAATAATGTGGCTGCTCCACAAGAATAGAGATCCTGCAGAGCAAGCAGTGTCAGGACTGTTTTGAGAGTGAGAAGTGAGCGTGGGAAGGGAGGGGATGGAGAGCAAGGGACAGGGACGTGGCTGCAGCCAGTGCTGTGTTTTCCGTAGAGACATGGAATTGTTGCTGTTGGTTTTAGGTGTGTGTTTTGTAAACCGGGTTTGCTGCTGCCTCCTTACCAGGGGGCTGGTGTACCTCTGCTAATTGGCAATGAGAAACAGACCCTGACCCCTGCTCTACACCAGCAATCACATGGGATGCTCCCAGACTGGCCATAAAGATTTCTCACCCTCTTGCCCTATATTGAGGGAAGCAAATTCTCCTATCATCCTTTTCCCACATATTTCCCCACTGCTTTCTTACTTCCTGCTCCCCCTCCACATTTTCCTCCTTTCTGTTGTGAGAAACTATTTTATTGCGCCTTTATTCTTCTATTTTATTGCACCTTTATTCCACTGTCAGTATTGTGCTCAGCTCCTGTACCCCAGCACATCGACTGTCTCAGTGTGGCTATGAGGGGACTTCCTCCTACCAGTCAAATATTTTCCATCAGTTTGGAGAAAAACATCTTATAATTTCAAATGGAAACATCACAGCTAAAAAAGTGGGGGAAGTTGGAAGGTGAAACATACTTTGGTCTTTTCAGAATTTAAAGTGCGGTGGAAAGTTTTTAGAAATTAAAATTCCTTTTCTGGCCCTTTCTGACAGTAAACAGCTTTGATCTTAATATCTGTGCATTGAACAACTCTGCAGGCTTAGAGCAAAGTGGATATTTCTAAAATCCTTCTGAGGAATAACAAAAGGATAAGTGATCCCTATACATCTAAATCAGAAAGTTACTGAATAGCGAATGTTACGAAGATTATCTATTTATGCATTCTCCAGAGCCTGAGCCCTCACATTGTGCTGTGTTATCTTGTGAGCCAATTTGGGCAACAGGACCCCAAAGCAGAGCTACTTTTACACCTGAGCTGCCACTGAGATGATATTCTAATAAAAAAAAAAGGCACAGGCCCAAGAGACTGTATGAATAGAATATAAAACTTTACCTTTTTTTTTTGTTTGTTAATATTTGACGGAAAGAAGCTTTTATACCAATAAAAACAACTTCATTCTAAATCCTTTCACCTCTCATTCCAATAAATTTACTTTCTGTGCTGTAATGAAGAGTACCTGCTCTACAAGTCATGCAGCTCCATGACGGTACCCTGGCTGACTTCACTGGGCTTCCTGCATAAGATGCTGAGTAAACTAACAACTAACAAATCAATGTTTCCATTTCAGAAACAACAATTATATTGTAATGCTGTTATTGTTATTTGTGAGTCATATCCTGGGTTTCAACATTTAGTTAATATTTTCTGTTTAAAAACTCGGGTTTATGGCTCTGCTGTAGCTATGTTTACTTTTTATTTGTGCTGGGGAACTTCAGAGCTTGCAGGCTGGACCTCTGCAGGCCACAACCTGATGGCCCTGCACTGCTGCAGCACAGGGGGTGCTGTGGCCATTTTCAAGATCTTTGGCTATGAGATATTTCAGGTTGAGAGGAGAACTCAGTGTGAGGCTTCTGTGTTCATTCCTGGTTAAGATGACCTTGGGACTCTGGGCAGCCTTGTTATCCCAACCCTGGAAACTCAGAAAGGTTCTTTTAATTAACCATTACATCCTTACACCATATCCAGTTTAGAGAACTTCTGGGGCTAGAGAAGAATTAATTTGGTTTTCTTCTGGCAATTTATTGGGTGGACTGAATTTTAATTTTCATCTGCATTTTAATCACTGTGCAAGCTGGAGTTCTTTTATGTTTCAGCAAGATTTAACTACAATGCCTTTTTGATGTTTTAAAAAAAAATTTCTTAGATCATACCAGGGAGCAGAGAAGGCACTTAGATCCCAGTCCCACTGCTGAATTCTTAACAACTGCTGTCTCTTACTGAAGTTAGGTGTGTTTTGATGGAGATCACTTCTTCTACCCTTGAGAAACTGGAAACAAAGTCAAGGTCTGCCAAAGCTCCCTGGACAACCCAGACAAAACCCGTCCGTGGTAGCAATGTAGGCTTTGGCTCCATCCTCCCTCATTAGAACTGAACCTTCATTCAACAGCTGGGAAAGAAACAAGCCCAATTTTGGCCAGAGCAGTATGTCTGAATATCTGTGTGCTTGCAGCCTTCCTCACTGAAATTATCTTCAGTGTTCTTACTGAAAACAAAATGTGTAAATAGCTTTAGAGCAATCTACTCCCTTGCAATCATCTTGGCATTGCTTTTCACTGAACTAACCATAAGCCTCTGATAATTTATGTGCCTACCAAAGGAACACAAATAAGACACACTTCTCGGTAAATATAATAGACAGGACATTTAATATGCTGTCTTTGTCATTTTCAGTTTTTTTGGTGCATGTACAATAGAAGATGTTCATTCACAGAAAAATGAGTGTGCTTGCAATAGAAAATCCATGGCTTTTAAAGCTTCTCCTTCTAGTCATTAGCATGTGAAGCTTCATTTTAAAATTAACAAAGCCGTTCCCCAGGGGAAAAATCTTAAGCAGATTAACTGTCCTTATTTTTTGAATCAGATGGTAGCTTTTTGTGTCACAGGGTGACTGTTGATGTTAGCCATAATGGCTGCCTGCTTAGACTGAAAATAAAATCTTTATTACATTTTATGAAGTTTTCCAAGAGATGTACCAGTCATGGTGAATTGATATTACCCTATCCTGGGCTAGAAAGAGGAAAGGAGAGAGAGGTGAAGAAACTACACCTACACACAGAACAGTTTATGCCTCTATGATCAGAGCTTGTCACTTAAATCTCTATTGTATATCCGTGTTATTCTGGACAGAACATTGCCTCAGTATTTGTGGGCTTGTGTTTGCCATGTGCTGACTCACTCCATTTCCATGCAACATAACCACAATCTGTGTTTGCAGTGGGGAAACCATCTCCAGGATGGCTTTTCTGGTTAGAGGGGCTTGAAGCAAACTTTCAAGATAAACTGCCCAGTGTGCTTTAGGTCAGGTGACCCCTCAAGATTACAGAACGTCCCGGTTCTGTTTTGTCAGTTCCTACAAGTAAAATCCAGATGGCATCTAATAGTTCCAACCTTTCTGGGATTGCACAGGTTTTTAATTTAGAATGGGAAAAATATTGATCCTTGTTTTCTTTTGGGTTTGGTTGAGTGAGGAATTTGGTTTGCATAATTTTTTGTAAGTTTGTTTTTATAATAGTGTATGAAGGATCTGAATCTGAGGTTTTATGTTTTTATGGTTAGTAGGATTTAATTACAGAATTTTATAGGAGGACTAATGTGTGAGTTTTGATGTGAAATTTCTTTTTGTTCTAAAGAGTGCTCTTTTTGTTTTTTAAGCACTGCTAAGATGAGACTTCTGTCGAGAGAAAAACGGAGAGCATAATTTTTGCTTAAAGGCAAGAATATATAATGGCATTTTCCCCCTTTGCAACCTGGAGAGGAAAAACAACAGCATTTTGAAAAAGAGAATGGACAAAGAGGAGTGAGAATAACTGGCAGTGGTGAGATGTTTTCATGACAAGGATAAATAGTAAGGTATGTGGTTAAGGCCTTAAGAAGGGTTAAAGAATAAACCTGATGGGTCATTGCCTGAGAAGTGTAGAAGACTCAAGTTTATTTTCTCTTTTGGGATGTTGCCAACACAAACCTTGGCAAGATGCTTTGACTAATTCTGGCAAAATCTAGTTTCATTTGGCTTCTTGAATACATCATTGCACTTTTAGAAACAACATTCTGCTGCAGACTAATCCTGACTCTGTAAAAACACAGCCATTTTTATTTTTTACCCATATCACCCTAAAGCACATCACCCAGAAGTGTTGGGGTTTTTTTTAGACAGGCTTGAACAGCTCAGCCCCTAACTTAACCTGGCCCACTTGAGCAGCAGAAAGTAGCTTCTCTTCTGCCAGAATTATCAGAGCTGCTTTCACAGCTTGCTTAGACATAACTAGAGTTAATAAAGAACAGTTAGCAGATTAAAAAAAGATAGGCTGTTTTGGAGAAGGCCCTGGGGACATACGTCTCTAGATGGGCCCCATCACCAGTTCTGGTTCCACTATCTAAAGCAAGGTGCTGGAAATTTTGTGTTCCAGTAGTTTCTAAGTCTTGGTCTAATTCTTGTCTTCTGTTTCCCATTAATAAGTAGGGTCACTTGCCTACTTTATGGGGTCCTACAAGGATAAGCACAAGACTGTGAAGCAGACAGACACTGTATCTTGTAAGAGTGGCTAGAGATGGAATATCAGGCTCCTTTCTCATGTTTGATAGGACTGCTGCAGCTACAACTCCATACAAGCCAGATGTGAACTTATCAGCCCTGCTGCACAGTGACGAGGCCAGACCAGCAGCTTCACTGTTGACACTTCTCCTCCCAGTGCTGTTGCCCAGTGCTTGCCAGGAGACGTAGTAAGATTACTTTTTTTTAGAGCCTGGATGGTCTGGAAGCAGAATGAAGTTACACTAATGACTGTGGGTGAGTTCTGGACACTGAAATAAGAGAATGACCAATCCAGATAGACAAGACTTGATTTTATTAATAAAATTTGTATTTTCCTCTTTGAGGTGACAGTTACAAACTTTGGTTCAAAAATAAAAGAAAATATGAACAGCAAGAAGTTGACTTTTGAAATCTCACTTTTACATGTATAAACGTGCATAAGAAAATACCAGTTGGAAACGAGCCAGCAGAAACTAGTACTATTTAATTTAACAATTTATAAGAAATAGAAACAAACATTTCTTTTCAAGTCTTACATATATTATGAAAAATAATTACAAAAGGATTTGTGTTGTAAAGCTAAAATGTAATTCCTACTTCCAACTACCTGAATAAAATGTTCAGAGGGAAGGCCAAACCAACCTGTGTTTTTGGTGAGCTTTGAATAGCGAATTGTAAGGGTTTGGGTCAAAGACAGCTCTGTAGGAAGCAGTCCCTCGTATGTTGCTTAGCAACTGTGTAGAATCACATGACCTAGACATATTGCATCCCTGGCCTTCAGGTGGAATAACAGGAAGAAAAATCATTCATATTAGTGGGACGGGCAAATATTGTATAGGACCATTCTGTGGAACTTTTAGTATCCAGTTCAGGAAGCAAACATCCATTGCTTACGTAAACATCTAAGTAAACACTGCAAAACTCCATAAATAACTGTTTAGAATTCAGTTTTTATATTTATGCAGACCAAATAAGCACAATGGAAACAAATCTAGATGAGATTAAAAAAAAAAAACAACAAAGGAAACCTATATGACTAATTTATTTCACACAGATTTTTTAACAGTTCTCTTACACAGAAGTTTGTTTTTTTTCTTACATATTTTCCCCACCCAAAAATATAAACTTGTTTCTTTTAGGTATATACAGTTATCTTATGAAATTATGGAATTAGAAAAGAAAATAAGAAGTCTGAGGTATTAGCACCATGGAACACAGCACCTTTGAAGGTGCTTTCATTATCAAAATTAATTGTCACAGAGTGATATCAGCAGAAAAGAGTTGTTTGAGTGTGCTGCTCAAGATCTTCCAGTTTTGCCACCTTAAGTTTACTGGCAACTTCAAATAACAAAGCTCTTCAACAACAATATATACAAAGGGATTTTATTATTAATCAGAAATGGAATTGGCTTCACCGGCAATTACAGTTTTATTTTTTCAGAATACATACACAGTATTGACCATGTAGTTTTGTAAATGTAAAATAACAGCCAGATGCAATTCAGAGACACATGCAAGTTTTGGAAATGGACAGAGAAATAACAGTATAGTACTGTACATAGAATAATTACAGTTTATTAAACACTTTCTTAACACCTCTTTGTTGTAATGGAAGGAGCACCATGTCGTTCGTTTTTTACAGCACCAGAGGAATCCAAAGGGGGTGTTCCTGAAGTGAGCCCTATGTTGTCTGTCTGTGCCACAGCATCTTTGCAAAATAAGTTTAAGTCATGTGATTCTGGCCCTACAAGGGCAATGATTACTTTCTAGATAAGACATACATACACAGCAAGACACATTTTCTATGCCATCCTTATTCAAAACTTGCATGTGGCATGAAGTGGGTTGGTAGCACCAAAGTGCAACATTTTGTTGATCTGATTTTGTCTTAAGCTTAACCAAGGAAGCAGACAGGACCGACCTCAAATCCAAACTTCTGATTCTGATCACCAAAGTCATTGATCATCACATCAACTATGGGCACTTGGTCTATTTTGGGCGTGTTGATTTCAATCACTGTCTTTGCATAGCCCTTTCTTGACTGTTAAAAGAGAAGCAAAAAAAAGCAAATGGTTATAGATCAATCAGAGCAGTGAGCATGTGCTGGAGATCTTCACAGGTTATCTCTGAAGTGGAGAATTTGTAAGTTTTTGCCCCGTCAGGCAGCAGATATTGCAAACTCTAAAGTTTATAAATTGTCTTACGATTTTTAAAATGTTTTGATTTTAGAAGGAGAATAGGCAGTAGTTTTTTGACTTATTAAAATAGACCTATAAATGAAAAATAATCTAAGACATTTCATCTTTCTTAAAGAATTCTCAGTTCATGTCTATACTATTTAATAACTAGTAATATTCCCATAGCAGTGCACATCTTCCTTGTGAAAAAATCATTAATTAGTTCTGAAAGAGAAAGAGTGTAACTGTCTCACAAAATATTACAGCAGCTGTTTGGACAGGAAAGAAAGTAGTAGTCTGACAGGACTGCCAACTGATGGACTTAGAAGCCAGCTTTGAAGGCACATCCTTGCTGCCCAAAGAAAGCTCTCTAGCTCCTCTATGTCATGCAGCCAAGTCATCATGTTAGTTATCAGAACTGCACTTCCTTTACATGGTCTCTTGTATTTGCTGAGACCCTTCAGCTGTGCCAGAGTCCTGGAGTTCAGATGAGCATCCAAGTTGACAGATCTGAGGGTTCTCAGTTTACAGAGTTACAACGTTCAGCTCTCTCAGGAGCTCTGCATTCACCCACTGTGGATAACAAAAGTGAAATAAAAATACAAAGCATATAGAAAGGCTGACATGAAGCAGTTTTGTAGTAGACTCTCACTGCTGAGCAGAGACTCTGCACCTCCTAAGCTGCATCTCTGTCTGAGAGCCAGGTGGCACTTTCAGGTCTCTAATTCTGTATCACTGACTTCTCAGAAACTGCCTTCAAAATGCTCCCACATCAAACCCCAAAATAATTAATGAGGCTTCAACTGTCACTTGCTCTTTTGACGTCTTTGTTTCAAAGTGTTGAGTACAAATCATTCTGTTTCTGAAAAGTGGTAACAGTTGTTATGCCCACAGAGACCCTGATGGAGAGGTGATCAGAGAGCTGATGCATGCTTGGATACCTCTGGGGATTTTAGCAAAGCTAAAGGAGGATTTTGAAAAGTAAAATCCACAAACTTCACCTGGCTTTGACTACACAAAATGAGGAAAGGAAATACAAAGTCACATATCAAACTATTAAAATAATTTACTATGTTTGGGTACCTACATATGGCTTATTTAATACATGTTTTTCTGTATTCACTAAATATTCTGTTTGCATATGCCTTGATGGCCATTCCAGGTTTGTTCCATTTCTGTAGTTTGGCTTATGGTTATTTCTTTTCGGTACGTATGTGAAAATTAAATATGGGACTAGTGTACTGTAGTTAAAAATCTACTAAAAGTCAGTATATGAAAAGTAAAGGGTTTAGAAAGCTTTTCTCAGAAGAAAGCTATGAAAAATAGATTTGTCTGATTTCTACTTTAAATGACAGGTTGGTTTTGTAAAGGCTCTTTGAGCATGTACTTACTGCACAGCCGTCGTGAAGAGCTTTGATGTAAGGATTGTTGTCGTAAGACATTTCTTCATCGTTCGATCCTAAGAACCTCAGTGCTTTGTCATAGCTGTCAGATGGGGCGTCATGCCAAGCTACAGACTGGTGACAGTTATAAGTGAAATTCTGTCTGGCAGAGGCACTCAGTAGTTTAAGGAATGTCATTTGGACCATATTAATGGAATTGCCTTCAACATCCAAATAGGAGAGCTGGAAAATTCAAGAAGTTAGATGAATATTTATCTTTTTTTTTTTTTTTTGTTACAATGCGAACTAAAATTATTGTTGACAAAAAAGAACCACATAGCTGTTCTTAAAAAAAAAATTAACTAACATATAACATTTTATGGAGTTTTAAAGGTCAATACAGCTATGACTCAGTAAATAGATTTTCATAATGTAGCAATATATTTAGGACGAGGAACCACATATTTTAGCTTCATTCCATTTGGAAAGACAGGAATTACTCCTATCTTATAGTGTAAAACAGCAGAATCTCTTTGGGAATCTGTTTTTAGTTAATCATAAAGTCATGTCAGCCTGCAGCCTCATCTTTTCATACTCAGTATATTTCCAGTTACTGCACTGGGGTGGGGGATCTGTGCTCCAGCTGCTTTCCTAAGGTTCAGTGGTGATGTGTGGTCTGCCAGAAGGCAGATCCTCACCATCGGGTGTGCAGGTGACCACTGGGATCACTGTGGGACAACACAAAGCAGGCTTCTGTTGTCCCAGTGGTAAGAGGCCACATAACTGCTGTAATATTTAGGGCAAAAAGGCTGGGGGGTCTTTTCATTATCTAAATATTTATAAAATTCCTTGGGATCTGCTGATCGCTGATAATGTGCACCTGATTTGTGAATACAGTTATGTTGCAGTGACAACTTACAAGTTTGCCTCGCTTGAATTCACTAAACCAAGATCCTGGATTCTCCTTTGGCCATGATGAAATTCTAACCTGTGCAATCAACAGCAGAGACAGAATTATTTAAAACATATATTAACAGATATGAAGGTTTTATATTACTTGGGACAAATTTCACACCAGATAATAAACAATGGTTCTTTCTGAAATCTCAGTCACTTTAAAGCTCTAAAATAGGATGTTTTTCTTGTATAGAATGCCTTCAAATTAGTGACTTTGCCAGGAACTCAAGGTGATAGCTTATAGAGTTAGTTCTAATTAAGGGAGACCATTATAATCTGTTAAGATTCAGGTAAACTGGTGGTATGAATTGTTGTTGTGAAGAGAGTCTAAATTAGAGTTTTCACTGCTGTTGCTGCTGATAGATCTCTCTCATTTAGGCAAGCTTTTAGAAAGCCTTCCTCTATACCTTCTGCTCCCTCTGATATAGTCTGTAACAGTGAGTAAGGACAGTGTTAATACATAGTGTTTTACATCTACTTTGCATAGGTATAAATGAATAGCTATAAATGAACCCACAAGAGAAACACAGTAAGAGTTTTGCTTTTAGGTGACAAATGCTAGATTATGTTGAGTAACTGGCTGCTCAGCTGTGTTGCATTCTGAAAGGCAGTGAAATGTTAGCAAGCAGGTGCATAGATTCCCTGTCTAAGACTGAAAATGGTATTTGTTAACTCTATGTACCATTTTACCACTCCATTCAGAGGTATGCAAATTTAAAAATGTAATTAGAAAGACAGATATATGAAAATGTGACAGTGTAATTATCCTGTTTAGTTTAAAATTGCAACAGCACAGTAGGATCTGTCAACAGCCACCTGAAAGCACAGATTGGTACTTACTCCTTCAGATTTCTTATCTGGGTAGATGCAAGTTTCCCCACCTGCTGTGAAATTGCAGTATACTTTAAAGGAGTCTCCAGAACAGCCCTGGTTAGGATCAATCCAATATTCCCCTAAAACAAATGACAAAATATTTGCCTTATATAGTAGTATTGGTATTTGGATGAACTAGGCTTTACTGCTACCTAATGGTTCTCCAAACTGTGTAGCAAAGTTATTTTATCCTAATAGGAAAGCAACCTTTTCTGCCTTATGATCTGTTGCTGTTGTCATTTATGAAAGACAACACCAGGATCAAAGTTTGTTTTTATCTGGGTTCTCTTGTTTTTGTCTAGTTTGACTTCAAACTGTGGTTCTGTTGCAGGAGACTGCTGAGGTTTGAAAGGAACTGCAGACAGACACCTCGGTCTAGAGAAGGAATGACAGTATATGTGGAACATATATTGCAAGTCTCAAAAATCTGGCCATTTCAGTATTTCAGCTAGAAGGATAATTTGTCCATGTGGTGAGAGTACTCTCCAAAACAGAGCAGAGGTAGCCTTAGGCAGAAATAAGCTATGGGTTAGGTGAGAGAGCAAAATCTGGAGTAATTTGCATAGTTATCTGTATAAAAAGGTGTGTGCCCCTTTTGGGGCTTGGTGGGGTTGTAGCTGGCACAAGTACCTAAAGCTTCCACTGAGAGAGATTTACCTCACACAAAGACCTTTTCACTCCTGGGTTATGAAGATGCAGTGCTAGTGAAACTAGTGAAGGCTGGGCATGAAAGAGAGTGCAGTCCATCCAAGGTCCATTAAAAGTCACTGCTTTTTAAAATCTACTATTCTAATTATAATGATGATTTCTGTGTTGTGGGTTCTTATCTCCAGATATTTCCTAAGCAGGACAGCCATTGATTTTCTGACACTACAGGTCTAATCCCGTTTCAAACAAATAGTGGAGGTTTCAAAGAGAAATGACAAATCAGTTCTGTCTTCTGAATATAGAATATAGACAAAGCATTTATGGGATTTAAAAATTCTGTTGATTTAGGCTGTATTTATTGAAAACAGTCTTTCCTATCTGTAAGTCTTGTCCCTGGAGAATTTTGTATTTTAATGAATACATTTGCTTTTATTTTAACCAAAATAAGATTACTTTTATATGAAGGCTCCAAATAAGAAGCAAATACTGGTAAATGAAGAAGGTGATTGTGTTCTATAAAAACCATTCCCTATTATGGAGGGTACTGAATTGTAAAATATGTACTTTTCATATAGCACATACACTGCTTAACTACTCCTCAAGGCAACCATCTGTTCTTATCTATCTTGAACGAAAGCAATAAAATATTATTAAACTGTCAAAATCCATTTTTCCTTCCATTTAAAAACAGAAAAATATTGTTTTGAACTGGGAAAAATATCCATTGCAATTGAAAAATATATGAAAGGATGAAAATTCTGTGAAGGCTGGCTTTCATTTAAACCTTTTCAGAGGGGTAAACTCAGTTACAAAAAAAAAAGAAGAAAAGAACAAAGCATAATAAAATCAAGATAGTTCTTCAGAACATTGTGTCTTGTTCATACTACTTTGCATTTTATCATGCTAGTACTTGGTAGTATTAAGCAGTATCAAAGAACCTTTGCTGACTGATATAGAACAAACAGTGATGATGCAGTAGAACAAATTATTGTTCTAAAGGTAAAAGAATAGTAAAATTTTTGAGAGTTATAATTGATAATAAATCTTCTATGATACCAATGCTGTTTTTTATTATTACGCTAAGCTAAAGTATACAGCTACTAAAATAATTACCATTAATTTTAAAAGAAGCAATTAGCTGTCCCAGCATGCTGACATTTGTGATTTTACTTTCCATTGATCTAAACAGCATCAGTCTTTCATCACACTCCTGCTTGGATTGTCCTGGAAATGTAAGGCCCACCTTTCAAAAAAACAACTGTTTTTTATTTAAAAAGTTTTAACCCTAAAACCAGATCAGGTTATGTGTTTCAAGAATTCTGGCTTTTACCAAAAGAACATCTCTTACATTTTTTAAAATTTTGTACCTGTAAAAATGGATTCAACGAGACTGTATTTGTTGAGCAACTGTATTACCCATCTCCCAGTAATTAATTATTCTGCCAAAGTATCTTGGCAGACCATAAGCTCAGCCTCGTCTCCTCTGCCATGCAATATTAACATACCATCTGGGAAGTCTGGGTGACAGAGTTGCAAGTCTTTGCAGGTTCGGGCAGGGTTATTCTGAGTGCCCATTGGGTACTTCATGTGCTCAATGTCTTGCTTCAGCGAATTCAGTGAACCAAAGATCTCTTCCATGCCATCAGAATAATCCAGAATATTGTCACCAGCATCAGATAACATATAATCAGGAGATCTTCTTGTCTTCTTGGGTGACTGGATTGGCAGTGGCTGGATTACCTCACCCGGAGGGCCCTGAGTAGAAAGCAACAGATCTGATTATCTTTTCTGTTTGTTTTTCAGCTGAGGAAGACCACAGAATGTGGCTTGGAGATGCCTTGAATAGGCTTTCTTCAAAGTGTTTATTTCTTTATTTCTCTTAATTCCTTCAGATTTATACCTGTGTGTTTTGATTTACTGGCAAAAAAAAAAAGACTGTAGAAGCCAAACCCTCACTGTGCTCTAAACTCTTCTCACTACATTGCTGTTTGGGGAAGAGTGTGTTGCCCGCACATAACTGTGTAGAACTGACTTGCAGTTACCTCTGTATCCCTGACAATTCCCTTGAGCACAGACATAGTCTGTGAAAACTGTGGATGTTTCCTGTGATAAAACTTCAAAATTCCACTTGGGGTCTATGAAGCAATATTTAATTTCAAGAAATTGAAACACTTCATTCAGATTTGGACTCTTTTCATTTTATGTTATTATGATACGAAAAATAGTGGAAACAGAAGAATTTCAGCAGGGGAAACTAGTATCCTTCTATTTTCTGTGCTTCAATATACACCTTAAATAATTATTGCATGAGGGTTTTTTGTTTGTAGGGGGCATATAGGGGGTTTTTGGGTGTTTTATTTGGGGAGGTGTTTGTTTCACATTTCTAATGGACTTCGCAGTGCAGACATGTATTTCTGTGTCTGGGGATCTGTGAAAAATGATTCTCGAAAAATTAATTTTCAAACAATCATTATTATTTTAGTTCAAAAATGCTGGGTTTTACCCTTGTCAAAACAGGGGGATTGTGTCAATGTAATGCCAAGATAAGAATTCTTACTTACTGGAGGACCAGGTGGACCAGGTAACCCACTGTCACCCTTTTGACCAGCAGGACCCTATAAAGCAACGAAAGAAATGCAGTGTTGGCCATGCTACACAATGTTTAAAAATAACACACAAAACTTAAGTAAAAGAACAAAAAATAAGAGAATTACTCACGCTGGATCCTTTAGAACCCTTTGGACCCTGGGGACCCTATGGACAAGAACATAGAACTATAGTTGGAGTTTATTGCACACAATGTGGAAGTGTTTTGAGCAGGAGGACTGGATGAAATTACTTACAGGTAAACCAGGAGGACCAGGGGGTCCAAGTGGACCAGCAGGACCAGAAATTCCCTAAAAATGAATAAGAGAATAAGCACAGAACTAAAGTATCCTACATACTACAGTGGATTAAAAATGCATACCTATGAAAAAGGTAGTCCAACTAAATGTTCAACTCTGATGAGTTTTGATTTAGGCCATTTGCTAGGGGCCAAAAGAGTTTGCAAATTTAAAATATTATCTGACAGTTGAGTTGCTTGTAGTTGTTCTTACACTGCAGTCACAACTGTGTTCCTCTTCAAACTGGTTTGGAAAGCTCACTTTTTACACAGTGTCTTAATAACAAGGAGAAAGGAAGCTACTTTGAGTCATGCAGTTAATAAACTTGATGAGATTGGTGCTGCTAGTTTTATCTTGTCCCTAACTTGTGTTATGTGTGTATAATGTGGTGTATGTGTTTCCTTCCATTTTCTCAAACATTCTATAATCTCATTTTAAGCTGTTTAATTTCACTGTGTTTGAACAATGCCTAAGAAAGTTTTAACCTCTGGCAGGAGACTCTGGGTGTTAAATGTTTATAATAACTTTGTCTTTCAAAAGAAAGCCTGGAGTATGTGCTCCTTGCTTGTATGGAACTTGAATGGAAACACAAATGTGTTGTACTCACTGCATCACCCTTGGCTCCAGGAGATCCCTGTGGGCCAGGAAGACCCCTATCACCCTTTTCACCCTGTTCTCCTGGAGGTCCAATCAGGCCAATCAAACCAGGATGTCCCTAAACAAGATTGAAGAAAATATAGTTAAAACTCAATATACATTAGAATGTGTTTTGCAGACACGTAAATTAGACCTTTCACATGTTATCACTGTTGCTTGACAACAATAAACCTGAAAATGAATTATTCTAAAAGCATATTTGTTGTTGTTAGATGGTCTTTTAAACTTTATTTGCAAGTTGTGACTGCTTATTTAGTGAAAGATCCAAGTGCAAGATGGTCCTTAGTGAAACTGATGCAGAAAAATTGTACCTATTTCATACCAATTTTCACATTTATATGCTATAAGCATATCATAGAGTCGCACATTTGTTCCACATGTGATATAGCTGTATAAACAGCTGATCCAAGGAGATAAAAAACCCCTGAAATTCACAAAGTACAGTCATTTTCATATCCCTTTCTCTACAGTTTTTCTCTGATTCACAAGCAATCAATAAATTTTTGTGACTCTGTTAGAAAATGCTACCCCAGGTGTCTCAATACATTATTTCGAAAGAAAGTACTATAGCTTTTAAATATATATATTTTGTTGTTTTAAAATAAAAATCTCCAGTGTTTGTTATTTCTACTTACTTTGTTCTTGTAAAACTGACAGTTCTCTTTACATCAATATCTTTGGGATTTTCATTGCAAGGACAGATCATGTGTTCAATACACAGGCAGTAATCTTTTTCTTCCTATTACCAAGGCACAAACAATGCTAAAGCATACCTTCTCTCCTTTGGAACCTGGATCTCCTTTCAGTCCAGGCAAGCCAGGTGGACCCTAAATAAATCAAGGGAAGTAATGTTAAAATAAGTTTTAACATACTGCACAGATCATGTTTTCTTGAAATATTATTAAAGGCAGTGCAAAACAAAGTGCATTTATGTGCTTTGTAACAGTTATGTACTTATCTAATCAGAGTACATAGGTTGATGGTAGTGATTGATGGAATGTGATTTATAGCCCAAAATAAAGTTGAAATATATGTTTAAAAAGGCAAATTGATGCTACTGTGGTATTTAAATTTCTTTATAACTAGAAATCTATAAAGGGTTGTATGATTAGAAATCTGTGAAGCCGAGGGCCAACTAAATTCTTGATTTGTGAAATCTTCAGATGTTTATAAGAATGGCAGTACTGGTTTTGAGTAATTTGTACAGAGTGGGGTGAAAAATTCAGGCCAAGCAGTGCATATGCAAGAGACATTAATTTCTCAGGGGCTATTAATCTCACCCTGAACATGTATACATTAGGTGTAGAGCTGCTAGACTAAGTCAGTCTCTCCTCACTGCAAGTCTCCTGGTGGCAGTGGACATCTGTGAAATTCTGATATGGATGGCAGTAATAAGTGACCTTTTCAACCTGGCACGGTTTCAGCAGTGCCATAACACTTCACGTACAAAATGTTATTCACTGCGTATGCTTCCCATCTCCACTTCAGGATATCACCAGATGCAAAAGCCTAGGCAAATACATAATTCATAAAAGAAATGTAAAATTTTTAAGCTTTTGGAATACAGAATCAGACTTTTCACCTGCAGTGTGTTGTGCTCTACTGCAAATCAGCTTTCATATTCTTCTGATAGCAATCTGCTGCAGAGGATGGGAGGGGAAGGAGGGAGACCTAACCTCAGCATCTTTTACATATAAACTTTACTTTCTTAAAATCCAAAATTGAGTTGCAGCAGTGTATTGGAAAAAAGTTCTTGTTGAGCTGACAGGAAGTCTGTGCATTTGGGAGTATATAGTTCATTAATATACTCAGCTTCAGATTTGAATTGAATATTTAAGCTCTCAAATATTGGAAGAGAGATCTTTTGATGATGTATTTGGAGGCTTCTAGTGACTGACATGTGGGAAAAGGATGCTTGTTATTGCTGAATAATTGTTCATTGGCTTTTAGATTTCAGCACAGAATTGTAAGTGAGGAGATCAGTTTTCAGTTCCCTGACTTGTACCCCATGCATTTTATCTGTAAGCTAACCACAAAATTTAAAAAGTGTGGTGGTGGTCCCATCATAAACTCTTTAGAGAGAAGATGCACAAGGAATCCTTTTCCTTTCAGCTTCTCATATTGTTCCCAATATGAGAATGTATAAACAATATGTTATCCATGAGACTTTAGACAAAATTAGAATGTTAAAACAAAGGGCAACAAAGAGATGTAATGTAAAGCTTCATCATTGCATTATTTGCTCATTATTGTTTTCTAAAGGACAGAGAAAAATGAAATTAAATGTAGGTGCCATTGTAATATCATCTATAATTATATATACAGAAGTTATCAATGCATATATCTATGTACCAGATCACTGTTCATTGGAAAAAATCTTTATGGTGTGGGGGGCATAAAACTATATGTTCTGAAACTCTTTGCTTATAGGTTAAGTGCTTTTTCTGTTCTGGCCCTGAAAGGAAGGGAACTCACCAGAGGTCCAGGAGGGCCATCCTGACCTGGTGCTCCAGGTAGGCCTTGTTCTCCCTAGAAAAAACAAAAAGTTTGCTTTACCAGAGTATACAGAAGAAATGAGATATTTAAAATATTATTATGTGTTCCCATTACTTACCACAGGGCCAGGAATGCCCCGGAGACCCTCTGGGCCAGGTTTCCCAGCAGGTCCCTGTGGACCAACTGGACCAGTTTTACCAGGAGCCCCTTCCGCACCAGGTTCACCCTAGAAAAAACATAATGGGTCAGAGAGGGAGAGGCAGCTTGGCGCTGCAGGGATAGACAAGATGCAAAGTCAGAGCAGAGTTTCCTTGCTCTGTTAAAAGCCAAACCAGCGTTCTGCACAGGACAATTCCCTGTAATTCCTTCATATAAAGATGTGGTGCCAGCAAAGCACATTCATCTTGCCTTTTACAAGGGTGAGCTACGTTGGGCCTGCACAGGGGAGACTCCACTCCATTGTGTATTGCTACTAATTCTGGGTCTTCATTTGGATTTCACAGTTTAGCTATTATTACTTTGATAAGTTGTGCACTCACTGCGTGATAAGCAATTTACTTTTAATTTATAAATAGTTTATATTTCCATGCTTCTAAAAAAATCTTCAGTGATTACCTTTGCACCTTTTTCACCTTGTCTGCCTTCAGCACCAGTTGCTCCAGGAGGTCCCTGTAAAATATGGACACTAAGCTCATAATCTTAGTTTATTCAAATATAACCAGTGAAAAAATCTGGAAGTGTAATTTCCATTATATTAATAAACTTACAAAACAACATTAAGTTTCTTTCTTGACATTTTATTCATAGGATAAAAAAATACCAATCTGTCCTAGCAGCTCTTTTTCCCTGGTAAAATTTCCTGGGTTTTTAGAATATCTGAAAGAATATGCATTGCCTAACACATCTGACATGATGAGGTTCAAACCAAAGAAATAGCTTGGAAAAAAAATTAAAACAGGATATAAATGGAAGTGAACAATACAAATTTATACATACAATAACAGTTTTAAACTTGCTTTGCATTGACTTCTATCTATTTGCTGTAGTTTATCCACTGATTCCAAAAGGGCCTGTCATTCTGTAGTGCACAGAATGACAAGTACTTCTTTATTCTCTAAATCAGGGATGGGCTCAGTAAGCAGCCTAACTACATTTGGACAGCCAAAAATCCACTAAATATGAAAGTGAAAAATAAAAAGACCTTTTTCTCCTCCAAAACATCAAGGGCTGATTTTTAGGTCAGGTAATTAATATTCATAGCTTCAGTCATGAACAGAAGCAGTGTCTAGGATCTAATGTACTCTTCTGAAAATGGTTCTCTTATATATACTTAGTTTAGAAAAGATGCACTCAAGATAATGGACCAACTGTTCTCCTACAAGGTTAATTTTTAGCCTGGGAAATGTCTTCATTACAAGTAGCTAGTTCTATAAATCCTAAGACTCAATCTGTTCATTAATGCAACAAGCAGTTTGTTATGTAGAAATTAAAAAAAAAGTTTTAAGGACCAACAAGAAGAAAAATTCAATCACTTCCATTTATTTACTGCTTTTTACTTCGTAACAACATACAGAAAACCAATGCAGGCCCCCTAAAAGTAAAGCACCAGAACATTCTTAATTTCACAGATAAAACCTGTACTTCCAGTCAAGCATCTACCTGTATCCTTTGTGAGCTCAGGGACTGAGACCAGCATTTGACCTAATAGCAAGTTTTTATACTAGAGCTGAATCTAGCCCAACTTTTTATAGCCTGATATATCACTGTCCACTACTACTGTCACATACCTCGAGCAACTCCACCAATTTTAATTCCTGGAAATTTATATTCATTTTACAACTATGTACATAGAAGTATATTAAGATCATTCATTTGCTTCTGAAATTAAGCTTTCTCCAGGGTGGAACTGAACATCTGCAGCACTGTGTGAACCTTTTGGCCAACAGAGATAGTCCAGGCTTTACATCAAAGGTAGTACAACATGAGCTGGATTACCCACAGTGGACTTTGACCATTTGTTGTGGGTATCAACAGGTTTTTCTCTTTGGGTATTTTCAAGAGCTGTGTGTGGTAAATGACTTAGTTTCGTCTCTTCAAAATACATAGAAGCTAAAAAGCCTTGGGCAGTGTGGTCCAAATGTTGACTCTTTAAAACAGGAAGAATAATTTAAATCACTGCTGTTCCAATAATAAATAATAAATAATAGTGTCTGATGCATATGCCCCTTTGTGTATGTTGTAATTCGTTTGGTGGATTGCAGTTTGCTATGATAACTAAAAAAATCAAGAGATACCCTAAATTAACTCAGAAACATTTTAGAAAAATGACTTTGTTTTCTTACATGATATAATTTACATGCCCATTGTCTTCACTGCTTGAAAATTCCTTGCACAGAAGTTCCTGTATGGATTATAATCTACCCTGCCTAAGAGCCTGGAAAGGGTTGAGTGTGGTAGTTTGTATTTGAGAAATATGGTCTCTGCATAATCTAGAAATGCAGCTGCAGCATGAATTAATTATCAGGGCTAAAACCAGTGTGATATCTAAATTACAAATAGAAAAAATGATGAGTGCTAAACAAAGGGGGGTGTTCTTTGTCAAACAGTGCCAACGCTGCTCCCAGTGCGAAGCTGCTGAAGGAACTGCTCTTCCAACAGGCTGGGATTGCTGGCCTGGCAAGGATGGGGCTTCCACAGACAGAGAGAGACACTGCTAATTATTATTTATCTTACCTTCCTACACTGGAGGTGTTGGAGTGTCTGGTAAATTTTAACTGACAGAAAAGATTTCAATAACAGTAATTTTACATTAATGCATGACTGCCCACCCTCATCACCCCAGCTACCATGGTTATTTTCAGGATCACTGCACTGTAATTTTGGACATATTGCCTGATACATTTTATGCAGAGCCAAGAAGACAAAAACAGTCATGCAGAAACAAACTTGTTTGCAATTTTTGTTATGTGAACCTATTAAACATTTTTGTCTGCTCTTCCATATTTCATTAAAATAATTTAAATTGTTGTTTATAGCTGTCTGTCATTTGACTTAAACCATGATTTCCAACATAGAAAACCATTACATTTCCTCAGCCTGTTGAGATAAGAACCTGGCATATTGTTAGGTGTTCTGTGCATTTGCAATCAAGAGAGAAAATTAGCTTAATTTTTGAGTGTTGAGTACACCCTGCTGAGGCAGCATGATGCTTTAGCCAAAATGGAAAAAATTCTCCTTCACAGAAACACTTTATTTTTTCTTAAGTTATTCGACATTGTACATAAAGGCAATGAACCAAATAAACTTTTCTTCTTGAAATTTAGAGACTGGTTTTGCTGCATTATTGACATCTCTTCTTTTAATGAAAGCAGACAGTATGCCCTCCAGTTAAGAACAAAAATATATCTTAGTCTTTCACTTTAAATTCTGATATTTTTAGATTGATATATGAAGCTTTATGTTATGTGACCTAAACATTTAATTGTCTCTAATAAAGAAAGCAGCCAAACAGCAGACACAACTCAAGAGCCCAGCACACTGAAAGGCTGAGAGGAACATAAGCCCTTGTTGATTTTTATTGATTGCATATGTTAAGGATGAATGTTGTCTGATGGGGTCTTTTCCTCATGCTGTTTTTAACATTTGTCAGCTAGAAATCAATGAATTCAAACTAGAGATGTTATCCAGTACTGTACAGCAAAATAAGAAGTCCCAAAAGTAAGAGCAAGGAATTGAGTTTCAGAAAATAATAGTAACAACATAACTGTAGAGTGGTTCAGTCTTTAGATCTACAGTTCTAGATAAGCAGGCACAATTACTACAATTACTTGCACCTTAATTACACAGGTGTATAAACCCTTCTGAGCATGCATTTATCTGGTCTGGTACATGCACAGGTCACTTACAAAGTCAGAATCTGTAAAATATTAAATATTATTTAATGAAAGGTTTTTAAAAATCATTTGGAAAGATTTTATCAATGACTATGTCACAAAGTTTGCCCTTTGTAGATTATATTTTTGACCTATAAGTATATTCCTATTTAAATCATCTGAATATAGGACTTTGTTTTGAGGATGCACTCTTCTCTCCCTTACAAAAGTAGTAGGAGTTTTTCTGAAAAGCAGTGGTGGAAACAGTTTTGGAAGAGCAAGTGTTACATCTGAAAAGTAATATGTTAATTAAGGTACCAATTTTGGGGATGCTCTAATGATCTATCCACTTTTGTTTCATCCATAGATTTAATCTTTTAATCTGGTTTAGAACTAAGTGGTCAGTAGCATGCCAGTCCATTTTAATTCTTCAAAGAAGGAATCTGGAACAGGCCTATTGTTCTGATGTGAACTTCCTAGGTAGCATTTCTTAAAAGTAACTCACCATACTGCTTGTCCATGAGAGCCTCACTCAGTCTGCAAGGTACTGATTGTCAAAGCTTTTAGGGCACCACAGTAAAACAGTTTTGGTATTTGCTTAACACACCAACTGCTAGTAATCCTATTACTGTTATCCGTCAATAATTAGGCAAAATAGTTTATTCTTGGTCTTCACTTGATAGTTGAATATTACTGTAAGTATGTATCTGTAGCTGAAATCTCTTAGATGCAATGGAGAAACTATTTATGTCCATGTCTTTCACTAGAATTTGATTCCCAGAAACCTCTTTGTAACTGGCAATACCAAACAGAGATTGCTCAAAACTAGTAATAACCACAATTTCAGAAGACCAGGCAGTAAAACTGAGTTCAGGTCAGTTCCAAAATAGAATGGAAGAGGGTAATAAAGCTGAGTAACAAAATAAATAAGGAGACTCTACAGTTGAGGATTTCAAGAGACTTTAAATAAAAAGTATGAATTCTGAGTTCTGCCAGCTTGTTTCAGAGACAGAAAAACAAAATGGTGTGGAATGTTGCTTTCTAGTAGTATAGCCAGAGCTGTACCTCCACAGATAGCAATATTACTACTGAAATGGTTTGTCCTTCTTAGTCCAAATGAAAGGACAAGTGTAGTACTTTTTGTTGACATTGATTCTACCATAAAATTGATGAAAACTAATGAAAAGCGTTTCTCCTGTTCATTTTTCCAGCAAAGTATGAAGCTTTCAGTCTTTTCACTATTCCATTCTAGTGTAATATCAATATAATACAGATTCTCTATAAGCTTGCAACATTCTGGTACTCAAGAATCTGATTCTACACAATGTTTTCTTCAGAATTCAGAAATGGGACTACTTGGCAATATTTAGCCATACATTCTCCCTGAACTGGAAATGTGTCAAACCACAGGTAACATGGAATTTGTGTTTCTAAAGTGTTTTTTTATCTAGGTACAATCAGATGGAATATAGCCCATCTGTTAGGAATGAGGTACTGCCTTTCTATATAATAAAGTAGGAAGTTCTAATTTGATGTCAAACAAACATACTAAGTGCTAATATTCAGTCAAGCCATATTTCAGTTCTAGTGATAAGGTTGCTAATGCTGCCATAATCATCTACAGTATTATAAATATTCTGCAAGTTGGTGGAGCAAATAGATTATTGTGTAAAATAGATAAAACTAATTAGGAATGTCAGTTCACTCAAGCCCATTAAATGGAGCCATTTAACATATTTTGTTAAATAACTCTCAGCTTACATTTAATGATGCCACTTCTCCTGGTTTTTAAAGTAAAAACTGCTCTAATTGCTCTCTGAAGCAGACCTAAAGGTTGATGCATCTACTACAGTTCTGTAAGTGTAACATTATTTACTGGTTTTGATTAGCTATATTTGTAAAGCCTGCGAAGCTTCAAAGACTTTAGAAATAATGGAATAGCTTCATAAGTTATCAAAATGTCTGCTTGCTAATTTTGTGTGCAGAGAGGATGACACAGTTTTGCCAAAAAGCTGCACTGAAATTATTTTATTTCAGAGGCTAAAGACACCAACACAGACACTTTCTTCCTGCTCTCTGATAGCAGTCATGTGCCTAAAGATGAAGTCTTTTATTACTGCCATAATCACTCACTTCTGTTATTTAGACTAATTCAGCAGACCCTGAATTCACTTGGGTGAAAAGAGCCTTTATAGGTAAGAAATACATTCTACCCTGTGTATTTTGGTTCCCATGTGCCATGTGAACTGTGTTAAAGAGTTTTCTCTGCTGTTTCTATTTTTTCATTTCTCCCATTACGTTTCTTAAAAGAAACATCAAACATAATATATGAGTGCCGCAATATAGAGAACAAGTAGGTGGAATCCTCTGGAATATGTCTCAGAACAAGACATGAACAAGAGAACATGAGATATTACTTACTCTTTTTCCTGGTGGACCAGGTGGGCCAGCTTCACCTGAAGGACCTGGTGGACCCTGCCAAAGAAAATTATAAGCTCAGTGGTAATAAAGGATGAAGTTCTTATCTTTATTAAATGCAGCAGACATCTGTCATATGTCATCCCCTTTTAGTGGGCAGAAAATAAGTACCATAAACACACACACACACAGAAGTATTAAACAAACCCTTACTTAGGGTGGTCTTTTGACATTTTTAACATCTTTTGTTACTGTACAAAATGCAATCATTATTTTTTTCTCTTCCTGTTTGCAACAAAATGTTGCAGACCAGAAAGTGGCTGCACAGAACTAACACACGGTCTGAGCCAAGTGCCAAGCTCCACTAACAAGTTTCTTGCTTTCTGAGGTGCTGGGAGTGTTACTTTTGCTAAAATTTTTCACTAACATCTGTGAGTTAGACATGGGTGGCTTTCTCTTGAAAAATGTTACTGTAAAGTAAGACATACAGATACTACCTGAAGTTTGCAGGTAACCCCCAGCTCATAACCCCCAGTCATCCAACCATATATTCAATGCACTAGCATTTTTTATTTTCAAACTGTACTGCATGGAATAATTGTCTGATAATCAGAACTTTCGGAGGCAGAGAGAGACTTTCCAAAATGGAAACCCTATCTCTTTGCAATAAAAAAAACAAACAACTAATGATATTTTATATGGGAATCTACAGAAATAGAAGAGCTTTGAGGCTTAATATGGGTATTGCTAGATCTTTGCTTCATTTCATCACATCAGCTAATGAAGATTATTTGGCTGCAGCATTCCTTTCTTATGGTCAGAGTTGCTCTATTTTTAGTGTTCTTCAGTAGCTCCAGCACAAATTCTTAACACATCATTTATTCCTACTTCAAAAAGAAATTGAGCTCTTGCTCAGCTGTGTTACTATAACATGGGCAGTTCTATCTCTACAAGGAAATAGTTATTTTTCAGTATAACAGAAGAAGCATCCACTTTGAAAATGTTTTCAAGAGTGTGAATCTATAGAAACCACTGATTTGGCAAAAGATACTTTCTTAGTGTCGGAGAGAATATGCAGGTGACATAAAATGACAGAAACAACTCACAGGTTGACCAGGATCACCATCTTCACCCTTCTCTCCACCAACACCATCCTGACCCTACAGGATTCATAGGAAAATAAGCAAAATTAAAAATTCAGCTAATTTAAGTCACTTAGTTTCATATATGGTTATAAGAGCACTATTTCTCTACAGAGCATTTTCCTGAGGACGCTAGTTTTCAAAACTTTTTAAAGATTTCTAAACGTTTTTAAGCTTTAAGAAATATGTGAACAGAGAAGCAGTGGATTTTACAGTCCAGAAGTCATCTTCAGACAAGAAAGAGTCAGGATCAACTAGAATTTAATGCAAACCAAGACTAGGGCCTAAAACTGTTTTTAAGGCATACTTACAGCTGGACCAGGTTCCCCAGGGGGACCAGGGTCTCCAGGAAAACCAACTGGGCCCTAGATAAATCAAGAAAAAACCCAAGGGAAGTGTCATCCATTAACAAGCAGGTAGCACTCATCAAAATATTTTATGAAACATATAATGATTTTAGTGCAATTGTAGAAAATTATATGCAGTTCTGTATGTAGCACAACTTCAGTAAAGCTTCACAGTGTGTTGTGTTAAAATTATTAAGCTCACTTACTGGGTTACCCTTAGGCCCATCATCACCTGGAGGTCCTTTAGCACCTGGTGGTCCAGCTGCTCCGGGTGGACCAGCTTCACCTTTTTCTCCTCTTTCACCTTTTGGACCCTGTAGAAAACATGAACACAAAAAATGTCATCAGGAAATTGAATGGTTAAAAAAAAAAGGATCACAATGGCAAAACTGTTTTTCAGAGCAGGGCAATGTTACTCCTCCATAAACACTGGCATGTGAATAGGAAAATAGAACCTCAGCCTCAGACTGGAAAACCTGTAAATCTCAGGTCATGTGCCAACTTCTGCACCCAGTTTAGATCAATGAACTGTTTTCAGAGAGAAAAACATGCAAGCTTAAGTTAAAACTTTTGGAAATAAAAATAAGTACTCTTTTAGGAGGATTTCAGCCTCATCCTCTAGCTGTGTCTATTATTATATGGAAACAAATTGCATTTAAAGGTGTAAGTTCTTCACTGAAAATTCAAAGAAATCATACACAAATACACAAGTAATCTGATTAAATGCTTTCTAAAGTAAGCTCTACCAGATACCTTAGTTCACCATAATAAAGGCTAATGATAATACAAATAAAAGTACTCACAGATGTTCCGGATTCTCCAGGAGGTCCAGGATTACCAGCTTCTCCAGGTTCACCCTGTGTGTGAGGATAAATTTATAAGTCATTAGGGAAGATATTTCTATGAATTTATTTCTGTTATTGCATATTCTTCTTGTGCTTATTCACCTAAACAGCTTACAAGAACTGGTTTTTATTGGGTCTACCTAAAGGGGTTGAGTAATGTATATGGCTTTGCAGAACTGGAGTCTAAAATTTGAGATAATAAATTAATATTTTTGTGAGCCAGGGAGACTAACCTGCCCTTTGGGCTTTAGAAGATCTTCTCCTTTATTATCCCATACACTGCAAATTTCCTGTTTGTTGTCTTTCTTTCTAGTCACAGAAAAGCCAAATAAGTGTATTGACTGTGTATTTTTGTTCTTTAGAATAATTTTGTTTTCTAGAAGATAAATTTTGCCTGGAAGCAAGTTTCTACAAATAACAGAATACTAACTGGAAATGAATGTAAATGGAGTGAAGTGATTATTGCTATAGGTACTGTTAGAATAAAAAAATTGTATAAAGAAAACCATAAGGATAAAACAATACCATAGCAGTTAGTAAAACTTTATCCACAGGCTACAGAGGTCTACACTATGTATTTACCAGCGATGGAAATTATTCAGTAAAGCAGATGGCTTTGAGGATGACACCATAGGAAGAAAATTTGTTCAAGTCAAAGATTATGCCCTATAAGTGAACATTTAAGATAATTCAATCTGTTTCTGAGCTCATATACAGTATAAGCTCAAAGACTACCTTTTCAATTGCTCGTTTTAAAGTTTAGTTATGACTGATTATTTTCTAGTTCAGTGGTCTGATAAATAAATTTTTTTTAGAAAACTATTCCTACAGTAGAATATTTAGTTATTAGCATCACAGATACACAAATCTGTGAAAGGATAACAGAATATGCTTTGTGATTGTCATGGAGTACTGAGGTAAGAACTGTATACTCTTATTCCAAAGGATTTCTGAATCTAACTTCTAATGGGGGGATTTTCCCCCTCATATATATTCTTTTTTCAAACCAAATGAACTTTGCCAATAATTAAGCCTATGGACAAGAGTAGTTTACTGCTGAAAATGTATTTTACCCAATAAATTTGTGTATCCCTCAGCCCATGTGACCTACACGCCCCTCTTCATTCTATGACAATTCAATTTCTGTGTGGGCAGTATAAAGCTACAAATCATAAAATACAAATTTTAAACAAATGGTGTAGATACTGAACTTTTTTTCAGAGAAGCTAATAGCAGCACAATGACCTCACTGGGACCAGAATTTGGCCCAATGTAAATATTACATTAGATTAGTGGACAAAGATTTGAGTACCCAACTGAATTCCAGACTAGATTAATTAACAGACAACCAAAATTTTAGGAGCAATATTAAAATGCCCTTTAGAAAGGACACTTTTAAAGGGTGAATGTGCCTTTAGAAACTGTGGTATGTTTTATTAGATGAACTTGAATTTGTAGTAATGTTAAAAATTAATGATCCCTTTTAGTATTTAATATTCATTTGCTTCTATGATACAGCATTCATTATTAAAAAAAAATATAACCCTAGTGGATACTTCAGGGCAATAAGCATTAATTATGTTTTCTAGGAAAATCCATAATCTTCATTTCCTTATCCTCTGCATGGGGTCTACTGAATCTGCAGCATCATTAGTGTTGGGGTTTGTCCATGCCTCCTATCAATTGTATGAGATTTATGCAGCAATGCAGAATGAAGCCAGGAGTTAACAAAAATATCGATGTTATTCAAGTTAATAGACATACTATATATAACAGAGTCCACTATATAGATCCTTTTAACAGCTGTTCCCACTGCAGGACTCACTAAAGGAGTAACGTAAGAGCACTAGTAGTGCCAAGCCTTTCCTGACAAGCACTTGTGCCAGAGTAATCCCCTTGTAAGCTGCTCAGAGAGTGAGCTCTTTTTCTGCCTTTCTGCCAAATGATATTGTAATTTATGATGATCCACATTTGATTTATAATACAATTCTTACCCTTCCCATTGACAAACACATCTTCATTTTATGATTATCATGCAACAATGGGCTTTTTCTGACATATTGACCTATCCTTGGGGGCACCAGGGGATCTTGGGGTGCCTGCTGTAGCACACATGTGGAAATGGGCAGGTGCAGGCAGCTCTGTTAACTTTGTGCATAGTAACTCCCCAAAAAGCAGCAGTGTGGAAGGCAGTGAAATTGGAAGGGCTAGAAAATGTCAAGATGTTCCCCTTAAAGGGCATCTGTGAAAGATGAGACCAGTTAAAGTTTCATCTCACATTAATATTCCTATACCATTGCTCTACAAAAAAATGTGACTCCTCCTTGTATGCAGTCCTTGTTTTATCTGACAGTGATTTTTATATTTCAAGTATTAGGTAATATGAAATTTTGTATTTGGTTTAGACAGCTGTTAAGGGAGTAAAAGAGTGTTTTGAGAGAGAAGATTGTAGCTGGTATATATTTACAGAGAGCATACTTACAGCTACTAAAAACAGTGCAATCTATAGTTATTGTTGACCCTTGTCTTTCTTTTTATTTTTGGTAACAATGATATTAATTCAGAATCTGATACACATTCTCCACGGAAAACATTTCATGTTCTTTTGGGAAATACATTTTATTATCTAATAATAGATGTATTTCAGCTCTGGAAATATTTTTTTTCTTTTGTTACCAGGTCAGATCTTTTAAAAGTTAGTGTGGTCTTTCTCAGGCAAAGCCTTCTTCTGACAGAATTTCAACAAGCAAAGATAGACATCCTGAACTACAAAGCATCATGTCATTTCACAGACATGTTTAATTCTGAAAACCTCCTTGGATTAAGCAAGCAGAATGGTTTCTATCAAGCTAGGTAAAGTAGTTTAAAAGTTCTTAGTTTTCCTTATGAGCAGTTCTAGAGAACTGTCCATACAAAGCACAGAGATAGTGGGATGGAAGGCTGCCACCTTTTGGTTAAATTCTGGGGCATGGTGATTTATTTTCTGAGAGGCAATTTTGCAACTGACTGGGTTGTGAAAATGATTCAGTTACAGTTTTGCTCCTTTTTGCCATTCTCACAGAACAGGAAAAAAAGAAAGAGAAAAACTGTGATTCTAGAAGACAAACCCTTTTCCCATAGGTATGTATATGTGACTGTGTTACATATAAAATGGCTATGTGGAGAACTAAGTTTAATTGAGAGAGAAATTCTAAAGCTGTGCTGTGTTTTTTGGGAGGGCTCATATTTACAAGCATTTATAAGTTGGAGAGATGGAGAAGGATGAGAAAAAAATCACAGCCAGCAAGTCATGTAAAGTTATTAAAAGCAATTTGTTATTAAAAGTAATTTGTTATTAAAGGTAATTTGTTAGGACAGATATTCAGGTAGCATAAACTGCCATAGATCCATCTTGATTAAGTACCTTAGCAATGTCTGCACATATGTGTGTGGAAAAACTATGCACACATAAAGAGGTCTGTGAAAACTTATAAGGCATGTTTTTAAACTTAGAGCCGGAATACTCAATTGATTTTGTCCTCTCACTTCCATCTGTAGCATAAGTCAATGATTAAGCATATAAACTACTGATTTCACTTGTTTACTGTATTGGACTCCTTATTAGTGTACTACTTTAAAAAGTATTTTAGAATAATATAATAGGAAGGAATAGTGATTTTCTAACATAAGACTTTTTCGTACAGGCAACCAGATCTGAACTCTGAGAGGCTCCAGAAAGAATGCTTAGGTTCTGCAGACATTCAGTTTGTATTGCTCTCTAACTTTGACAGTTTACAACATGCTGTGGAAGAGAGGGTGGAAGAATGGCACAGTACTCAGTGCAGTTATCACAAATTAATCTAAATTAGAAAGGCAAATTTATTTATTAGGTTTTGTGGAAGAGAAGTGTGAGGTTAACGTTACTTGTTCTGTTTCCCCTCTGCTGTACATTCTTATGTTACATAAAACGTCTACAGCACAGTTTTGAGAAGTCATGAGGAACTCCCTGGGTATTTAGAATATCTGCCTGTTAGGCCTTTGACATCAAATTAGAGATAAAGATGTGTTGGTACATTTTGGTTTTATGCTTTTTCTTAATTAAAAGCACAACAAAGAGAATATTCTTTGTGTGGAAGATGGTTCTAGTTGAGTGTAAGTCTCAAGACCTCTGGACCGCTCCGTGGAGGTTCCAGGCATTAATAATGCAAGGCTACATGCACATTTGTAGTGCTGAGGTCTTTGAACATTTAGGCCCTTGTGTGTAGAGCAGAAGAAACAAGAAGTTAGTTAAAAATGCATGGCATTAAGTGTGACAAAAATTGTTTATCATTTGCCAGAAGATAAGGGGGCTTTGAAACCCTGGTATTAATGACAAAATATCTCCTGGTCTAACCATTCAAATATGAATATGAGGAAACCTAATTCACTCTGCAACACTGACAGAGATGACGCCAAAATGTTTTTCGGCACTCTACAATCACTGCATTGAATTTCTGTTGTACGATATGTCTTTCCTGATAAGGGTGGAGAGGCCAAAGCATGCTGACATAATAAGAAAAACATTGGGGAAAATATGTGTGGGAAGAAAAGGAAAAAAGAAAATGCATGTTTTGTTTAAAAGCGTGAACTGTCCTCCCACTGTGGGAACTCCTCCTGACAAAACAACTCTTGATCATTTCTAAGCTTGCAAAACTTATTAAATGGAACTGAAATTAAGATGGAAGATATCCTAACAAGGGAAAAAAAATCTGGCATGTACTAAAACTTGAGAAGGAGGGAGGAGAGTAATTAGAATAAATAAAAACTTCCACAATAACACGCTTGGAAGCTTCTCTGTGTGACTGCAGAGTATATGGGAAAGAAGCAAGAGGAAATAAAAAATGACAGCCAAGTGATAAACAGTCTGAATTTCATGTTCTTGAATTAAATTTCGTGGGCTGATCATCACACATAGGGATTCTAAATCACATATATGAGTCACTGGGAGAAACAAAGGAGTAAGGAGTTCAATATAAGTCAGTGTTTTTACAAAATGACTGAAAGATAATTTGATCACGAAACAGTAAAAATTAAAGAGGTGACTGAAACCAATAGCAAAATTCCTACTGAGTTCAATGGGCCACCATATTATATAAGGTGGGTTTTTTTAAAGCAGTGAATATAACTGGGTGCTACCCTGGATGTTCTCATAATTAACGTTTTTCTCAGTACCCTAGTGGAAACAGGGAAATTTTTTCTTCCCATAATGCCCATTACTTTCTGTATTCCACTGACATACAGAGTCTCTTTTTCCAGTAACTTTTTTTTCTACCAACTCTTACACTGTGTCATGTTTTTGGTACTCTTCTCAGAGAGAAACAAAATCCTGCATCTTTTCATGAGGCCAAGATCTTTTTTAAAATAGGCTGAATGAACTATGTCACAAAGTTTGGACATTAGAGGGAGTATCCTTGTTAATAATGCAGTCAAGAAGGAGGGCATCATGTTTTGTATGTCTTCTGTATGTGCAACTTTGGGGAAAAGAGATTGAAGACACAAGGATGATGTTTCCCCCAAGAGGTGAGTTGATGCTCAGAGCACTTCCTAAAAAAGAAGGGCTTCAGTGAAGCTCTGTCAGTTTGGTACATGACATCTGCATGGGCTCAGTACCCTGTGGTCTCAAAAGACAAAGGAGGGAGACAAAGTAGCATATTTTTCCATCAAGCCATATATTATATTGCATTATTGCAGTACACTCTTCACCACATCCCAGAGCATTGGTAAATGATTTATTTGATAGGCATATAGAAAAAACCCATGAAATATCTGAAGATTCTATTAAACTAATAGTTTAGTCATACTGCTAAGAAGTGGTTGATTCCCTTTGACAAACCAAACACATAACCAACATTTTATGGTAGATGTCAAGAATACTGAAGAGCATCATAAGAAAGATCTTTTGTTGTCACAGGCGAACAAGAAGCTTGGGAGGTACTGTAAGATGAACTGGAGATTTTTATTTTTTTACTAGTCATACAAATGATCCTGGGAAAGTAATGGCAAATTCCTTGTCTTATAAAAAGAAAGAATACCTACAAGCTCTATGAAGTAGAGTAACATGCTTTTGAACAGTGATCAAGAAGAGAATCATGAAAAATATAAGTGATTTTGATTGACATGGTACTTGAGTCATTTTTTGTAAATTCATAGATCTAATGGGATTTGTACCTAAAGGTACAATACTGGTCCATTGTGCCAAAGAAAATATGTGGATAAAGGGTGAAGAAGTTAAGACTTCTAAAGTGCTGAAGTTCAGTAACAGTGTATGAGGAAGATGAGAGAAAAGGTACCTGTGCATTTATTTATCTCATGGGACAGGAAGAAAAAGAGAAATCTTGCTTTGTGTTCTGAAAATTTAACAATATGGTGAGCTTTCTGAAAAACTACCAATACTAATATACCTAGAGATGTCTTTTCTAGGATTTGTTGACATCAGTGTTTCTTTCAATACATATGATACCCTGTAGTAAATAATTAAATACTCAAGAGAAATTGACATAGTTTCTCAAGAAGCTATTTATAAAGTGGCATAGAATACATTTCTATTTTGTTTCCTCCACCCTATGTTCCACTGAGAATCTTTCCAATTCCAAAGTTCAAGAAAAAAATTCATATTAAATCTGTAACATTACAGCAAAAGGCTTTTAGGCTTACATGAGTGATGTGGCCGAGGTCATGTAGCTTAATAAACATAAACAGGCATTTCAAGAGATTCTCTTTTGAAATTTTTGCTTGTTCAGCACTACATAATAGTTTACTCTGTTGCTTCAAAGAAATCAGAGGGAAAAAAAAAAGCCCTTATATCTAGGCATAGGTCATCTTTCCTTTAAGTAAAAAGAAGATATATCTAGCATGTTCTTTTGGTAAGATATGAAATTTAAACAAAACAAACCATACCAATCCACTCCATATACTAGTAGGAAATTTTCTGAATAGAGAACTGAAAATAGCAATGAAAATAATTTTGATGAATGAATGTCATATAGCATCAGTCTTAAGTCAGGTTTTCAACTAACACAAACAATCCTCAAACCTTTGACTTATTGGAACTGTATCTATCTGTATGAGGAGCAGACATATGGATGCTGAAAGTCTGCTTCACTTCACAGATATATTTACCACTAATACATTAGATAATAGTGTATATTTTTATTGTTCCAGATAGAGGGCTATGTCATATTTGATGATACACCAGTATAAAATGGAAAGCATTTGAGGCCAATAATGTTACTGAAAGCATCATATGTAGTTAAGGGAATAACCTCGCTTTATTACTTTGCCTGAAAACTACATTTTGTGCTCCAAAGTTCTTTCCTCTGATTGTTAAATAATTTTGTGATGTAAAACTTGAAATGAAAAGACCAACTGTGGTAAGTCAACAATTAGGAGCATAGCTAGATCACTATTAATAATTATTAGGTTAATGAAGGATATTTGGGAATTGTTATATATCTATATATCTCCACAGAAGAATAAAAATGTACATTCATATTCCTATTCCAAAGTTTTCTCTTTCTAGGAGGTTATTATTAACACTCACCTTTTCACCAACGCCTCCAACAGAGCCGATTGAGCCTGGGGGACCTTGAGGACCCTACAATGATTAAAGATATTTGTTATACCAAATATAGTTATCCCAAATAGAGTGCTTATTACTGAATTACAAAGATAAAAAAATAGGTAAATTCTTACATCAGCTCCATTAGGACCCTGGGGACCTCTTGGACCTGGAGGACCAGGTGGACCCTGTATCAAAGAGACAATTTGATATCACAGTATCATAGAACAGTCATAAAGAATAAGTTCAGTAGGGATTTTTTACCAATGAAAAATAATATACTCAATCTGTAGAGGGCTTTTAATCTTTGCAGTGCTACAGAAATGGCAGGGCCAGGTTGCTGCCCATTGGATGAGCTCACAAGGTGACAGGGGATCCAGGCTATGTTACACAGTACCTGAGCTGGAAATGATCTGATGCTTGGTTTCCTGCACTGTACTTTCCCTGCAGGTTACCTGCATGCCCACCCCACTGTGCAAAGACCCTGGACTAGCTCATACGTGTGGTAAAGCCTTGTGACAGTACTGCACCATCGTGCCCACAGATGGGCATTAATGAAGCATCCAGACTTGGCATGGGGTGCTGGAGGCCAATCTATACTGTCGAGAGCTTGCATTTCTCTCAGGAACAGCCCAGAAGGCATTCTGTCAACAGTACAAACAGTTGGAAAATGCATCACCCAGAGAAAACAAACACAGCCAAATAGTGTTTACCATCTTCTAGCCTGCAATTACCTGAAGCTAACATACAATGTCCTGAATTTCAGAAAAGCAGCTCCAGACTCTCTGGTGCAGAGGTATCTACTTTTTCTTTCCTGAAGCTGATTGCCGCTCTCCTGTCTCAGGCACTCACAGCATCTGCTTTACTATCTATTTTTCAGAGTATTTTCTTAAGTTACTTAAATCTTGATATTAAAGATGAGGAGATAGATGTGAGAAAGCAAAGTAAATCCCAGAGGCACTTTGTTACACAAAATGTTTCATGCTCAGTCACTAAATTCAGGAGTAACAAATTGTGAGCTATAGAGAATAGATAATAATATATGGGGGATATTTATGTCCTCTAGAGTGACTAGTGGGGAAAAAGTCTTACCATTGGGCCCACATCACCATTTTCACCTTTTTCACCTGGTGGGCCAGGCAGACCCTAAAACACATGGAGGAGAATAATATTAGTAGGGTACCTGGAATGATGAGTTATGAATCAATATGAAACAATATAAATGAGGTCTACATGTGAAAATTGTGACCTTGGGAGGGGGCAGGGTGGTGGAACAAGAAAAGAAGACCAATTTACATTAAAGAAAAGAAGGGGTTTTTTATATTACATTATAAGTATATGTAGTCCTAGGTTGCTTAAACTTGGTGAAGCAGAAAATTTTGGGGGAAAAAAATGCACACAGAAATGCTAGGGTGGATGACTTTAAAAACACTGTCATCATTATCCAGAGCCCAGGTGCAGGTTTGGATAATTTAACTTATGCTATGATACATATATATGTAAAGAAAACATGATCAGTGCAGCACAATGAAGTGGTATGCAAAGATGTCTAAACTACCTGAGTACTGGAAGTTGCATAACTGCTTTAATAAGGTGTCCAGTGGAGGTGATAAATCCTGCTGAGAGGCATTGCATTGGGTTACACAAACATACCCTTAGAAGAAAAGTGTCCAAGTTCGTCTACTAACAAACATCAAGAGAAGGAAACTGCAGCTGATACTAATATTGATTTCTAGCTAGAAGAACTATCACAACTGAGCTGGGCATTCCCAAATGTAGGGTCAGGTACAGGTTATCAGCTACAGGTATAGGTATAGGTTAAGGTTTGGCTTAGTGAAAGAGATGAGTCAGTTCATATGTGGTGGATAGAAAGGAGATGTACTGTTTGAATATATTCAAACACTATTGCCATAGTTTTTAGAAGAGAGTATATAGGATTCACGTTAAAGCTTAATGCATGGTTTAGAAATAGTTAGTGTTCTCTGCTCTAATGTTAATTAAATGGATATGAATCTAAGGTCCTAAATGTCTTGTTCTTTGTCTCATTGTATTTAGGCAAATTGAATTTTTGAAAAAGCACATTTTTCAACTGTAATTCTCTGGATGCAGCAGTGAGAAGCCTACATTTTACTGTATGCTTGCTTTGTGGTTTTTGACTCATAAAATACCAATTTTAAGAGGAAGAAATGTGAATCTGTAGGAACCTGCCTGCGATGGCTGCAGTATATAAGCATTATGGAGTTCTGCTTATCTTTCAGGACACATGTAGTGTCTGTAATGGTATCACTGAGAAACACACTATGTTGCCAAAACCTATTGTGAAAATACTGTATGTGACTAAGACATGTTGAATCCCCTCCAGGTTGCATCTTTTCTTTAAAGTGTGTATCTCCGGTATAAAGAAGTGCACTTGTTAAAACAGAAATTGTTTGACTCTGTCAATCAATGAATTACTGAATGAAATTCTAAAGCCTGTGTTAGCCAGTGGTTCAGTTTCAGAGCATCCTACAAATCTGCAGCATTAAATCTGCATAAACTCTATGAATATGGGATCTTTCTGTTTTTAATAGAGGACCATAGCCATTCAGCTTCTGACACAGAAACTGGGGTTTGTATAGGTGGAGGGTAAAATAATAAAGGAATTTACCTGTAAGCCAATAGGGCCTGGAGGGCCGGGGAAGCCTCGAGGGCCTTCATCACCTTTTTGCCCAAACATCCCTTGCTGACCTCTTGGGCCTGGCTCTCCATCACCTCCCTAAACATTGTGGAAACAATAAAAAGCAAAAATACCACAGGTTTGATAATAACAACAGAAAAAGCTCCATGGAAATGACTGGAAAACACCTACAGTAGGGCTCAGACTCATGCCATATGTCTTTACAAATGCATGTAAACCATCCTGATTGGATGAAATCTGTTATACAAACAGAATACCAGCACATGCTCTGGTTTAATGTAGGTCAATTAATACTGCATGTCTTATGAAAATTTCCCCTGAATCCTCTTCTCTTTCACATCTGCATAAACATTCTAGCTGTTGAATACCTACATATTAGTAAATATGAGTAGCATACAGTTCTACCAGTCTTCAGGGTAAAAGAATTCAAAGCCTTCTAAATGAAAATAAAAATCAATCCACCTGATATCAGGTGGATTTTAAAAAGAGATACTCTCTTTTAACTGCATGTGGTACTGAGCTGTCATACATACCACCAAACAAGTTCACTGAAATGATGGGCCCCATTCACTATTTACAGTATTTAATTTTTAATGTTTCTGTCAGATTACTGCCCTGCTGTAAATCTGCAGTACAGCACCACCAACAATGCAGGTTTGTTTACAATTAAGAACTGCATGTAAGTGGGCAATGACAGAACTGTTAGTGGCCATTTGAAATACATTCCTGAGCAGGGAGCATGTAGTTCAAAGAACTTCTAAGTACCATATAAGTTACACAAGGCTGAGGTTTGCTCTGAATAAGCCACTTACAGCTATACCCGGGGCACCAACAGGACCCTGGAGACCCGGTGGACCCGGAGGACCCTGCAACAGACAAACATCAAAAGGACAAGTTAGTGATTCTGACATCTGGAATGAGATTAAAAGCAAATACAGAGATGAGAGAAAACCCTGCTTACATGATCATGGTCTATTAAGCATTTCCACATTTCTTCATAGAGAATGTAGATTATTCACAAGTCTTTTGCATTCAGTACAAATAATCATTATTTGTTTATTTCTCAAAAACTCAGATTGGCATATGTAGAGGAGACAATACTGTCATTTGTTGGAAGCGCATTTTTAACGTTTCAGAATGGATTCCCATGCAAACATGAATTAAAATGAAAACTACTTCTTTCACAATTAAAAATATCAACACTTTCAATGAGATTTATGGAGGAAAACCTTCAACCTTTAAATCATCATCTAAAAATGTATCTTTAATTGGAACTCTTATTATTTGGATTAGTTTTTATGAAACTGCAAATAATTTTTCCAATAGCACAAAGCTTATTTTGACCTCGAGGCGATACAAAAAACTGTAAGTTCTTGCTGAGCACTGGGAGTCACATTCTCTTTGATATTAAGTCTTTTTTCAACAGAATGGCAAAAGAAAAGTCTCTGAGAGGAACAACTTAATTTTTTTCAGTGTCCTTGCAGAATAATAACTTTTTAAGTTATATTGCACGTAATTTAGAAGTTGGTCATATAGATGTGATGTAACAAAGCTATCTAACAGAGTACAGGAATGTCAAATACTAGTTTATGATGGGGTTAAAATTATGTGGGAGTTTGAATCTTGTTTTTGCAACACTAGAGGAACTAAACTGATAAAGAGTGAAGCCAAGAAAGCATAAAAACACCTGGCATTGACTAATTCTAGTCTATATCAGATGGAAAGTTTTCTACGGCTTCTAGGCTGCAAATTTTATTTTAAAGTAGAATAATGCTTGGATTTAAAGGCCTTGGTAGGGCTAAAATTAGATTACTGCGCCCTTTATAGGGAGATTAGGAAAAGGGACTTCTGAAATCTATTGCTTTCATTGGGTTCTGTGTATACTTTAGAGTATCTTACAGTGAAGCTATATATTTATCTTATAATTTTCTTTTTCTCACATACCTGACGGCAATACATGAAGCAAAGCTCTATGGTGATATATCTAAATGAAAGGAATGCTCCACTTGACTGGGGAGGGATACCATGAGAAAGGGAATTGGCATGCATGGACTTTTTAAAAAATCCCATTGAAATGGACTGTTTTACACTCTGAGGGATGCTTCAACATGCTCCTTCATTTTATAGGCCCTGGATTGAGACCTACACATTTTTAAACTCATTTAAAAACCCCTTTTGATATAAAGCACTGTTGGAAGGTACTTTGCAATTGATTAATGAGAAATTATTTGGACACGTGACCAGACTTTCTTCCCATGGCTATGGAGGGGAAATGGAGCTCTGGAGAAAGACTCAGAATGATGAGAGAATCTTCAGTTAATAAAGGCAGCTGTGGCAGCTGTGGAAGTTTTGAAGTTCAAGAGAGGACACATCAACAACAAAATTGTGCTGTCCCTAGCTAGGATATGGATAATAGTATTTTTTTTTAGGCACAGTATATTTAAAGCCCAAAACATAAATCCTTGTTAGTTTCAATGGGGAATGGAAGATGTTTCCAGCTTTTCTTAAAGAGGAATGAGGAATCAGTTCTTTGATCAGGATCCTTGCTGTGATCAGGCTCTAAATGCCCACCAAGGCTTTTGTGGGTGGTTAGGTATTGTGAATATCTATTCTTCATGTCCTGTGATTTCAGAACTGGGTACTTCTTTAGAACCTTTCAGAGGTGACCAAAAAGGCCTCTCCTCCCTGCCCCTATATACCTCTGTCAGCATGTTGAAAGGAAAGCAGATTTAAAATAAACATATTCTGAAACTGTCAGAGCTGAATGACTGCAGTTGAGGGCAAACAGATTCAATACACATCTCTTCAGCTGGGGTAACATTCACTTAACTAAGCAGGCCTGAACACTGAATCCTGTATTTCGAGGAAAATGGATAATATTCTCAAATGCCTTAAACCTTGAAACCTAGAGTACAGAATATGTTCTCAAATGATAATGCTGCAAACACTTTATTTGTAAAGCAGGTCTGCTGGAACATGTCCAAATACATTAGTACTCACTAAGGGAACTGTGGTCACAGTCTAATGCTCAGCTATGCTAAAATGATGGGAAATAGAAAAGTGCAGCATGTGTGTTTTTCTGAATTTCTCTGATGCAGAAGCTTCTCTAATGAAGAGGCATGTCAAAGGGAAAATCAGGATATGCATATGATCACAGGCAAAGTCTGAAGTGGAACTGGATGGGAGTTGGAACTAGCTGATCTTTAAGTTCCTTTCCAAACCAAGCCTGACCTGCCTCATGTGCTTCCTCTTCCCTTTCCTTTAAAAGTCAGATTCTTCTGTGTACACAGGGCCTGTTCTGTTCTGGACCTCTTTAGGTGGACAAAGCTGCATATATCTCTACGTATCCCACAGCTGGTTTACAACAGCAAACAGATTAAAATTTATTTTCGGGTACCTGGGAACAAGTTCATAGTTTTAAAACTGACTTTTAAAAATGTTTTAATTTCATGACTTAATTTTACAAAGTTAACCAAAGCACTCAGGGAAGTTATGCAGGAGTAATTTTAGTCTGAAGCAGAATTTGTTTACAACTTGATTACACATATGTTTCTTGGAAAGCAGGTGCTTATAATAGAAGTGCTCTTTTATCCATTTGTATAATACTACATTTCTGATGTTAACAGGGCATTACAAATAATTTATTATAACACTTGTGATTTAATCTATAAAAATAATATTGTGAAAAGAATGTGTTTTCTACACTGGAAACTGCAGAAGTCTTTCTCACATAAATTATTGAGAAGGACAAGCTTATCTTTAAAAACAAGAATAACAAAACACCAAAAAACAAACAAAAACCCAAGCCAACTCAAACCAAAACAAAAAAAGCCCCAAACAAAACAAAACAAAAACCTTGTCATTTTTTCCCACATTTTATTGTGACAATTTCTTCCTTGAAATTATCATAAAGCTATGATTTGCTTGAATGTGTATATATCCTCCTATAACACATCACCTGATAATATCTAAGCTATAAATTTGGTGTAATTTTTAAAAGCAATCCTCTCTTAAGAAGGCTCTGTAAATGGTTAATTGCAAAAAGCACACAGTGTTTTCAAGATAAATATGCTTAGCTATGAACCCTATGTTGAGTTCTGAGCTTCGCTCACTGTGAATATTACTGAAATATAATAATAAAAGGAACCTTTCTGCCCTTACATCTCATTTTTTTCTTAAGGAAAATTATTCGAATAAAGTGCCAGTTTATCTTGTAATTGAACACAAGTGAAAACCTACCTTTTTTAATTTTTGGGAAAGAAACCACAATCGAACAGAAACAAACAAATGCTAGTTTTATTCTCTCTAGCTTCAAATTTCACAGCAAAAAATGCTTAACTTTATATTTCTGGCCTCAATCAAAAAGTATTTGAACTTCACAATTAAGTTTCGAAGACAGAAAAAGTCAAATTAGAACAGTAGAAGCCCGATTAGTCCTAGGTTAACTAATAGGCCTAATGATAATATATGAAAGCTTGTATAAGCCATTTCATCTTAGGTCTTTCTCTGTTCTGAAATGTTGCCATTATTTAATTGTGCTCTCCAAGATTTAGATATTCTTTCAAAATTTCAAAATTTTAAAACAATATTAGTAGATTCCTCTACTGAGTCTTCATAGTTTTCCTCGTTATGGCTCAGAAGATGAAGCTGGATAGATATGTTCACACAATCCAGTCACAGTAAGGGAGTGCATGTGAATTCTTGGTCTCTCCCAGTTCAAATGCAGAATTATTTCAATGATACAGGAAGGGTGCTTAGGAGTATAGTGTACCTTTCTATTTTTTAATGATTCTGTGAGCTCTAGGAATATGAAAAATACTGAATATATATGCATGGCTCTATAAGTACAAACCTCTAGTGCTGCAGTAAATCAACATCATTTTGAAGAACCATTTTAGAAGTGTGTCTTTTTTCTGCTCGTTTATGTAGCAAGGCTACCTGCAGACTTCGTGCATGAATACTTTTTATTCATAAAGATGTAATGGACAAAGGATTTTGCTACTCACGTTTTCTCCTTTGTCGCCTTTACTACCTTTCTGACCTGGTTCACCAATTTCACCCTGTAATTGAAAGTTAAAAGTTAAAATTGTTTTAAATTGTTTCCTTCACACTTAACTGAAGTCAATATCACGGTATTTTTAAATGTTCCTTTTGATATGATTATTTTATGTTTTATGCTGCTGCTTCGAGTGAATGCCTAAAGGGAGCAATTCTGCAATGATCAATAGTATGTCATATTAATCCAGATATTGATTGCTGTATTGCAAAGGGCAACAAGACCTGGCTTTGAAGTATAGTGCAACTGAGCTCTAAATAAAGGAAATTGTGTTCCTCTTGTCACCTTCAATATGAACTTATAATGAAAGTACCCTGATTTACAGACTCATCTAACTGTATGTGACTGAACAACTGCTTCTCAATGTAGGGTACAGCATTTTAAAACTTCAGAATTATTCTAATTACCAAGAAACTGTATTAGAAAATAATGGGGTTTTTATACAATAATAAAAGACAAACTAAACCACAGAAAATACTCTCTGTGGCATAAATAACACTCATGCATCACAAAAATTAATGTCAAAATGTTTACCTTTACGCTATGCTAACTAACAGGGCAATGTTGGACCAAGCAAACATGCAAGATGATCCTGAAAGGTGCTGTGTGTCCTAAATTCTGCCAGGAGTCAACAGAATATCTCTGCTGTGAATGTAATTATTTTGACACCCTCGACCTATCAACAATGGTTCTGAATCCCTATATATTACTGAGAACATTTCACCTTACTCATTCAGCAAACCAAGTTTTCTAAAATAGGCAAAAATCAATTTTGGTATCATATGCCTTGATTTATTTTGCCATACTTTCATCCTTGCTTCTTTGCCAGGATAAATGTTATTCTACTAGTTCTTGAACACAAATCCAAATGTCCCATGGCATCTGTCCCTCAGACATTTGATTATAGAAGAGTTTTTTTAAGTTTTTTTACAGTAAACAGAGGAAGTTTGGGGGAGGCAGGGGTAAGTTTTGTTGGTTTGCTGCCATATTTATTGTGAGAAAAGCTACAAACAGAGAAATGTACTGACAGATCTCACTGATGCACTAATACCAATTATAATGATTCACCTTGTCACCATCTTCTCCAGGAGAACCACTAGGACCAGCAGGACCAGGAAGTCCTACAGGACCCTGTATTCCATCACGTCCAGCTGGACCTTGAGGACCTTTTTCACCCTGGTTGCAAAGAAAAGGAAGCAATCCACATAATCACAGGAGACTAATGAAAATTTCAGTACAAGGAGTCACATTACCAATACAAAATTTAAAAAAACAGAGCCCCCACCTCTCAAAAAAAAGAAAAACAACCAAACAAAACAGTAGAAAGGAAACTCTCAAGGGAAGAGAATATATCAGAGAATAATAATAATGGAAGCTGATGTCAAATACACTTGTACTCTAATGCAGAGTGGCTGGGTACAAAGTTTTAATGAAAGACTAATTTAACAAAATTTTTTATTATATTCACACCATGCTGTGACAATAACAGGTTTAACTTTTCTTGGTGTTAGAGGGTAGGACAATGAATGTTTTACTGTTTCCTTTACTGTAAATCTAAAAGGAGTAGGTTGGGTATTCTGAGACTATATATTTAATAGGTAAATATTAGAGTGGGACAAAGTAACCTTCTGGAATGAAAAGTCTGTGCCATGACAGTTTTCTGGGACTGTGATTACTTACGGGAGCACCCTTCTCCCCTGCGGGGCCTGGAGGACCCTGAGGTCCAGGACGACCTGGAAGACCAATTGGGCCAGCAGTGCCCGCTGCTCCACGTTCCCCTGGAGAACCCTGGAAAGAAAAACAAAGTATAAGGGAATTCTGATATAACCCAGATAACTGTTGGTTGTTTTCATGACTGAGGCAAACAGAGAAAATGCCTGCTTCTCAGGTACACATGCAGCATGAGTGCAAGTAAAGGAAAAGACTGAAAGAACTAACCTGAAGTTCATACTCAATACAGTTCGTACAAAACTAATTTATTAATTTTTTTTGTAAAATCATTTCCTGTGTTTGTTCATCATAATTATAGTGTGCTTGAAAACAGCTGTTTTCAAGAACTTATTTCTCTCTATTTTCAAAATGGATTAACATGCTACTTTGATGAAAGAATATTCACCTATCAAAATACAGAACTAACCCTCACCACAACCCAAAGTTTTAGTCCAGTTTTGTGCTGTACGTTGCTGTGATGATCAGTATGTTTCTGCATTTGAAGTCACCTGTGTAAAAATCTATTCAAGTATAATGACTAATCTAGTGTGTCATACAGAGGAGGCTTTTATGCACAGGTATCTTTACATAAGCACAAAAAAGTTAAAAATCTAATACTGTAAATTAAAGGTGAAAAGACAGGGACTATATGTTGAAAACCACTAAAATTGAATCTTTCTTTTCTGTCTCAAATTATTTACAATTTTTGCATCAATAGAGTGCTGTTAAAGGTGCTCCCCAACTTTTCAGCTTTACACCTTCAAAATAGTTTGTAATATTTTAAAGTTACGATTCATAATTTACTTTTCCACAGACATCCTAGAATTGGGATACATCGTGGAATAGATACCTAATAGGTGGTGTAGCCTGAGGCTCTGAATAGCCTTTATTTTCACGTATAAGCAAGGTCAAATTTGTTGGCCCTTGGACATTGGAATTTTAAGATGCTTTCACCTATGAGAACCCTTTTTTTTGCTTTTACTCATGACATACTTTTCTGAACTGACCTCGTTAGCATAACTAGTACTAATTCCATAATAAGGTGCTTTTCCCTCTCGATAATTGTGTCAGAAAGAATACTGAATGATTTCTCAAAATATTTTCATGAATTATCTCAGTAAGATCTAAATTTGTGTGAGTGTTCAAATAAAGTATTTGTATGGGAATCATAGATGACTTTATCTTTCCAGGTGTTGGGGTTTTTTAAGTCTGGGTGAATGCCTAAGTTTCAGTCCTATTTCTGTTATTTTAGTTCCTAAGGCTTCAGTGAATTCAACAAGAAAAAGTCACCACCCTGCAGCCATTCTACCATGGTCTCTGATCTTGTCAGCTCTCATAAACTAAACAGTTTTAGGTCATCTCATCAGTAGAATGCAAGAATAGAGATGAATAAAACCCAAATAACTCAAAGATCTTTCCTATGTCAGACAGCAGACACTAACAGTAGCCATAATTTCTAGTAGCTCTTTTTACTCAGCCAACTTTTCACATTTATCTTTGCATTTCACCAGGGTATGAACATGGACTAAACCTTCTGTTTTCAAGGAACCTCTCCCTTCTCTGTGAGAATGGCCTCTGATCAAAGCAAAACACATTAAATCATAGTCACAACTCAGAAAAGCATTTAGGCAGCTTCTTAAGTCTGTTCTCTCTATGTTTGTTATCTTTTTTTGGTCACTCTGTCCCACTATGAAACAACCTCCTTATATTATGACACTATTTGTTAACCTGTGGCCTTGCAGTGGTATTCACATCCTGGAACCTTTCTATTAATTCATGGGTTTTTTTAAAAAAACTTCTCTACAGAATGGAAGTGTCATGTTTTGTCATGTAATACTCTTATACAGACTATAAACTCATTATCAATCTTGGTTTTATCTCACTTTCTGTGACAAAATATGTACCTATAGCTATTGTATCCATTGCATAGTAGTGGCAATACTTTTTACTGATGGTTAACAAAATGCTCAACAAGTGAGGGTCCCCATGACTGCAAAATGTTATCAGAGGGATGAAAATAGCTCTAGATAGCTCAGTACCAATAATTGGGTAGCCTACAGCTGGCTTATTCTGAGTCTAATTTCAGCATCCTATTCCTAAATGAGCAAATGAAAAATGACTGCTTGACATTCCAAAGAGCTTTCTCTCATCAGCATTCAGCATCCCACACAGTAGTATGAGAAGGGAAGAAAACAAACAGAAGACAAAGATAGCAGATAAAAGAGAGCTGTTAAAAAACCTCAAACAAAACCCCCATGACAACAAAAAAACCTCAATCACAAAACCAGCCACAAACCCTCCACAAAAAGAACCCAAAAAACCAAACATGAACCCCTTACCAAACCAACAGAAAAGCCCCCTTGCTCTGAAGTGCATTCATGCATCTCTTTCTTTTGTCCAAATCCTTCTAAACACAGTAATTGGCATGCACAGTATTTGGAGCAGTCATTTGTTTGGTATGCTTGCAGATGTATCTGGTAGCCAAATAAACCTTATAATTGACTATATATGCTAGTTGGAAGCAATTGGTATTGGCAGAGAATCGGAGGAAAGTCATCCAGTGGCATGAATTCTCTTCCTATTAAAAATGGCAAATGAAGACTCCACTATAATTACACTTCTGGGTGTACCCACTGTTGGCTAAAAATAGATGGGAAAATATTTTAGGATTATTTGATGCTCATGGTCTGCTATGACCTACTGTGAAAATGAAGCAAGCTATTGTGGTTTAATTCTGGTCCTTGAAGATGCACAGAAACCCAGTATTAAGGGCACCTCTACAACTTTTTTTCACTAAAAGACTGTTTCAAGATAAAAAGTTAGTAATTAAAGATGAAATGGATAAAAATCCCACTGAGGACTCCTGGAGTACTTTCAGGGAGACTTGGTGCTTGTTTGCACCTCAAGTGGCCTGCTTGTACTTCAGTGAACTCAAAGCATTTAAAAAAAAAATTAAACTGCCCCTTAAACTCTCTTTCCACTCTTGCTACCACTACATTTATTTCTTAAATATTGGAAAAACCATATGCAAAAATCTCTTAGCCTCCCAAGTGTTTCTTTCTATGACTGTTTACCTTAGCAGAAAGTGTGGCCCCAACAGTAATGGATTTCTACACTGAAGCCCTTGGTATTGTGCTCCTGCCACTCATATTCTGTATGTTTCTGCACTATAGTTCATGGTAATTCTAGTCTGGCAGTGAACTCCCATTAGCTGGGGAGCATTAATAGGAATTCCTAGATTTTCTCTATCAATTTAGTTTCACATGAAAGTAATACTATTCACAAACTCTAAGAGAGCTCCATGATGTGAACCAAAAGATAGTAAATGGGGATAATTGAGACATCCTCCTCAAAAAGTGTTTTCAACTAAAACTAACTTATACACACCCTATGGGAATTAGAAAAACATGGATCATCTGAATTTAAATTCAAACACATATATTTCAGAATACAGACAACTATCACTAAATAAGATATGTGCTTTTGCCTCACAACCTTATGTATGTGTCTTTATGAGGAACTATGACAGGAGTGGCACTGCTACTGTGTGGACATCCTGTCTGGCAAAGTGGGGTGTGTTAAATGTCAGGTATGTTTGTGCTGTCTGGTTTGTGCATGCTCAGAAGAGTTCTGGTTCATTGCACCTGAACTAACTATCTGCTTGAGAGTTCAGTCCAGCCTTAGAGGCTCCTCTAACAAAGAATCAAGCTATGACCTTTAGATTGAAGAGATTATTCTGGTCTGTGCTTTCTTGATTTTGATTCAACTTTTCTTTTAACATTTCAGGTTCTTCAGATGGGTAAGGTGATATCCCTTTTGATTCTCCCTACCAGTTTCTATTCCGTTTCATTCCATTCCCAGCTACCTTGTTTCAGTGCCTTTTGGGAATATATTTGTACTTCACAGTTTTAACAACTAATTCACAAATTCAAGTTCTCGTTTTAAAGAATAGATGCTAAAAGGCATTAAGAATTCAATAACCAATTTTAAGAATTCAAGTACCAAGTATTACTTGTACTACTAATACTCTTTGAGGTTTTTTTATCCTTGTCTAGTGCATTTTAATCTCAATATGAATTGCTGGAACATAAGAGAGCTTCATTGTTGAAATACACAGAATTTCAGCTCCTCCATTATTTTTTTTGTCTAACAAGAATAGCTACGCTGATTGATATTTTTTTTTCCTTTACTTCAATTGCACTAAATGAAATAAATAAGTTGACAACAGTCAAAATTGACACACTTCACATTTGGGAATAACTGTACTGTGTTTTGAATACCAGTGCATCCTTGTAGAACTTCCTTGCATAAAAAATGACAACAGAGAATAGGTAAATTTAAGCATATTCTACTGTTGAGCTTAAAATGTTGAGAAGGAGTTGCTGTATGAAATAATTTTGCTCAGTTGTACAAAGGGAATACAGTAGTATTGGGTTTGTGTGGCACAGTTTTGGTAGCGGGGTGCTGCAGGGGTGACTTCTGTGAGAAGATGCCAGACACTTCCCCTGTGTCTAACAGAGGCAACGCCTGCCAGCTCCAAGATGGACCAGCTGCTGGCCATGGCTGAGTCCCTCAGTGACAGTGGTAGTGCCTCTCGAATAATGTATTTAAAATGCAGGGAAAAAATGTAGAATAGCAACTGCAGCTGGAGAGAGGAGTGAAGATATGTGAGAGAAACATCTCTGCAGACTGTGAGGTCATGTAGAAGGAGGGGAAGTAGGTGCTCCAGTCACTGGAGCAGAGATTCCCTGCAGCCTGTGGTGCAGACTATGGCGGGGCAGCTGTGCCCCCCACAGCCCATGGAGGACACTCACACCAGAGCAGGTGGATGCCAGAAGGAGGCAGTGACCTCATGGAGAGCCCAGGCTGGAGCAGGCTCCTAGCAGGACCTGTGGGCCATGGAGAGAGGAGTCCATGCCGGAGCAGGTTTGCTGGGAGGACTTGTGACCCCACAGGTGACCCACACTGGAGCAGCCTGTTCTTGAAGGACTGCACCCTGTGGAAGGGACACATGGTGGAGCAGTTCATGAAGAACTGCAGCCCATGTGAAGGTCTCATGCTGGAGAAGTTCATGGAGAACTGTCTCCCATGGGAGGGACCCCACACTAGAAAAGGGGAAGAGTGTGAGGAGTCCTTCCCGTGAGGAGGAAGGAGTGGCAAAGGACAGTGTGTGATGAACTGACAGCAACCCCCATTTCCCATCCCCCTGCACTGCTTGGGGCAGAATAAAGCAAAAATGAGGAGTTAAGTTCAGCCTGGGAAGAAGAGAGGGGCAGGGAGAAGGTGTTCTAAGATTTAGTTTTTATTTTGCATTATCTATCCTACTCTGATTTAATTGAAAATAAATTCAACTCATTTTCCCCATTTTAAATCTATTTTACCCATGGTGGTAACTAGTGAGTGATCTCCCTGTCCTGATCTTGATTCACAAGCCTTTCAGTGTATTTTTTCTTCTCCTGCCCATCTGAGGAGGGGAATGATAGAGCAGTTTGACATCTAGCCAAAGTGAACCCACCGCAACAGCACGGGTCCATCATTCACTATCCATAGATTTTTCCAGTACGGAAAACTTCTCTCATCTCAAAACTACTTTGTGTAAGTGGTAAGTATTGAACAGGAAGTAAATCTATCTACTGGTAGCAGAAGGCTTTAGATACTCTCAACCTTCACATTCTTTGAATGTTTATTAGTATGGATACTTAGTAGAAGTTTGATCTGTCTGCTGTTTTACAGACTGCATTAATGAAAACATCACAGCATGTAAACAAGAAAAAAGGTTACTAGGTAATGTTGTTTATATTTCCAAAAAATTATTATGGTTACTTACCATTGGGCCAGGTGGACCCTGTGGGCCTTCCCCTCCTTTCAGACCAGCTGGACCCTAAAAAATGTAAAGAAAAAGAAAAAAGCTTGTCTACTAAACTGGAAAGTTCAAGACTTACTTTTGCAACACATGTAATAGGAAAAATGTAAAGCAGGAAAAATGTAAAGATCCAAAGACAAAAACCTGCATAAATTCCTTTTTTCTTATATAGTCAATGATACTTAAAGTTGAATGTTTGAGGTCTGTTTTCCTATTGCATTCATTTTTAAGCACAGCAGAAGATTCCATGAAGTAAGAGTTAATCTTTTGTTTCTTATATTTAGAAATATCATGTCAATTGCTCTAGTGCTTATATTATACCTGAGCACCTGGAAGGCCTCTCTCTCCAGGGAAACCACGAAGACCTGCTGGTCCATCTTTCCCAGGAATGCCTTGAGGGCCTGGATCACCCTGGGAAACACATTACATTTTGATTAAAAAAACCCTCCACGTTTAAAATGCTCATATTAGTTGTTAAATGAGTGATGAAAATGAAACACCATATCCTATTTATAGTAATAAAAAAAAAAGATTGTGCTCCCACCCATTCACCCACTTTGAAGATTACCAGTACAATAGTCTATGGTTAAATTTATAACAAACTTTGACAAAATATAGTACTAGTTATAGAATACAAAAATAGTGAAATACATAAAAACTCATAAAAATAACTTTAAAGACACATTCAGTAAAAATTTAAGATACCCATTTATAATGAAAGACTGAATAGAATTACATAGTAACTAGATAAGGAATATTTTTAGATAAGCAATATTTCACTACTACACATCTGACTTTAAATGCCAATGTGCAATTTTCCACCTTGGTGGTGAACATGTCATTACTAAGTATTTCCATATTGAATGTGTAGTATGTGCAAAATATTTTTTTAGTTTTTATTACAAAAATACTAATAATTGGCTCAAGAGAATTCTCATTATTTCAATGGAAGTAGACACGGCTCTAAAATTGGAAACATCCGGTCTTTCAAATCCTTCTGGGTGAAACGTGCCAATCATGACTTTATGCTGTATGTTTGGATTTCATTCTGCATGCTTACATGATGATTTGAAATGTCACACTGTCAGAAGTTTATCTGCCCCTTCCAATTTGTTCCCCAAAGCCACATCATACCTTAGCACCTTCTTTTCCTGCAGCACCTGGGAGGCCCTGTTCACCTGGTGGACCAGGAGGACCTGGATGACCTCTTTCACCAATCGGTCCGGTCTCACCAGTAGGACCCTAAGCAAAAGAGAAAACTTGAGTCACCTGAAGGTATTTTAATGTCTTGGGGGTGTGGGAGGAAGTGGAGAGGAGCAGATTATTAATATCTAGCTGTTATGAGTATCTGTTACAAAACAGTATTACCATAGGTTAGCATACATTCCTCACCTTCCCTCCAGGCAAGGCTGACTTACAAAATATCTTTGTCCTATAAAATAAATCTTGCATTGCATTTTGCCTGCAGACATGTCTGTACAGCTTCCAAAGGGTGAAATCCTGACCTTGTTCCTTAAGCACTGAAGCTTTAAAACACAGCGTGTTTGGGAGAAGGTTACAAAAAGGACACGGGAGAGAAATCCATGTACTATTCTTGTCTTGAAACACTTCTGTACTGTTGTTTTTCTGAATAATATGAATTGTAAGGGAGGAGAGCTGAAAGATTTCTCTTCAGATTCACTAGCAGAAAAGTTTCACCGAGGGAATTACCTAAAAAAGTTCATGCAATCCAAATGCCTGATTTAGTTGCAAATTACTAAGATTAGATCAAATGAAATTTTGATAATCTCTCCACAAGCTAAAAGTGACTGAAAATTGTCCTCTAGCAAAAAAGTCTTTCTAAAATGTTTCATGATAGAGAAATCTGCCTTCCTGACTTCTGGAAATTGCTAACTTAATAATCACATAAAAACACACACACACAAAAAAAAAGAAAGTGGAAAGGTAACCCCAACATTCTCATATTTTGTGGAATCACTGATGTATACCTTTCTAATATTGTTATGCATATTTTTTAAAAACCTTAATATAACCATCGATATGGTCCTTCTAATACAACAAAAGAGACTGCCTTAGCCATAATATAACCATTAAACTTAGATCTTAAGGAGTTAACTATGAAATTAAATTGCGTACCTGAGGGCCAACAACACCACCAGGACCAGGAGGACCAGTTTTTCCTTGAAAACCCTGTGAAATAATTATAGAAAATTATGTTACCCTGGACAAGATATAGAAGAGCAAAATTTATATCTGTGCTGAGGAGGAGAAAGAGAAATTCCATATCACAAATTCTTTCTCTTCAGGAAATAAAAATGAGAAATCCTATTTTCCTGTGTATACTTAGAAATGAAATTATTAATCTCTCCTGTATCTATCAGTTCCAGTCTCTCTGAGGTGATATAGCTGTAAAAATTGCTGTCAGTTTCCCAGATCTCTCTAGGTGAACTTGATTAGGTGAGTTTGAATGCATAAGTGATGCAGCTAAAAGACAGTTGAAAATACATTTTTATATATGTACATTATGAATCATAAAGCCAGACATAAAAACGCTTTTTAAAGAAAGACACAGATGGTGAATTAATTTGGAGGGGCAGATAAAGTGGAGGTTAGACAGAAAGAAAACGAAAAGAAATAAAGATCCAGGGAAGATGAAGGTTATGTACAAATGGTAAAAAAGGCACCACGAGTACCACAAAAAGAATGACGCTAATGAGAAATTGATGTGATGACAAAAACTGGGAACCAGAGAATAGAGAAGAAATGGGTTTGAGACAGTTTTTTAGAACACTGGCAAATTTTACAGAATTTTCATTTTCTAATCAGTGGCTCCAGACTTTAGGCCAAAATTAGTCAATAAACTGAATGACAACCTCACTTTATAATAGCACTGTTTAATGCATCTTTGAAAAATGCTACATTATTTCTTTCAAATACTGGAAGTGTGTTAGGAGAGTTCACTGCTGTATCACATTAGGGTTCTACATAGTATTCCCTGTCTAACAGCCTATGTCTGCCTCCTACTCTGCTCACCTGTGTAAAAACTAAGGTGTGATCTGGCCCAAGTTTCCTACAAACACCGGGCCCTTCTCCAGTTTCAGCTTTTTTACCCTCCTTAATCTGATTCTCTTCTGGCTGCTAGCCAGATATTATCATTGTTCAGTTTGGCCCAAAACTGAACAAAACTGAGACCTATGAAATGATCCAGATTTAAAAAAAAAAAAGACAAAAGTACCCCTTTGTTCTAATGACATAAAATCAGAACTGCTACAGATGGAACCATTCAAGTGTTCCTTTGTTTACACAGTCAAAGCTTCATCTGTAAGCCAATTGTAAGAAAAGAGAAGGAATGTTGAACATTTTGGTCCAAGTATACAAATACACAGGGCAGAAAAGAGTGCTAATGAAAAGCTGCAAAAGACCAAATGTTTCTCTCACACACAAAAAAAGCCACTATCATTGCAAAGCACTACTATGTCACAATGCTACAGCACTAGCAGAAGAAAACAGAGATTTTCAGAATGATGTGCTACTCCAAGCTGTGTGCTCCTCCTTCCAGCAGTGGAAGTGATTCACCAGTCACTAACAGATTTCCAGTGATGCTGGACCTTAAAATACATGCCGAGAAAATTCCTCTCTAAATTCATTTGTGGCTTTCTCTCCAAGTAAGAATTTTATTTTACTTTAGTGGAATATGAGTAAGGTTTTGGTGCTACAAAAATAGAGTGTTTTTAAAAAGAATTCCATTAAAACTATTATGCTATTTTTCTTACTTTTGATGCCAGAATTTATTCATTGTGATTCTTTCCAAATGTAAGATTTTTTTTAACAGGTTAAGTCATCTTTGATCCTACTTTCCAAAGGTCTTGGCTTTTCAGTTTTCTAGCTGCTTACCAATAATAAGACTTTTTGTTATGTTATTATTTATGCTACATGGCATTCAGTGAGAAAAGAACTGTATAGTAACTGTCTCAAAAATCTTAATTGAGATCTGGGTATTGATCTCTTTTACTTCTATTGACTATTTAATCTCATTGTGATGCTACTAACTGGGCATAGCAAAGAATAACCTCACACTTGTATCACGGAAACAAAACAAGGCTTTCTCATGCCTTACCTACCAACCACAAGTACAGATATACAGCCTCTTAGTGCCAGTCTCTTTCCCTTTTCCCTGTTGTCTCTATTTCTTTAGTTTTGATCACATAATCATGACCTCTAGGGGTTTACAACACTAACACATTTACTTACAGTCTCACCCCGCTGTCCTGGGTGTCCAGGCAAGCCATCTTTTCCAGGTGGGCCCTGAAATTGTAAAATACATAAATCAAAACACTCTGGAAAAAAGTGTGCAATTAGCTGTAAGAATCTCTGCTCTTTTTTTTTTCCTAGACTAGTATTTGGTAAAGCTTAACTGCTCCTATATAAAACAAGTAGGATTTTCATAATATTTTTTCCTTGTGTCCTCCCTGATGTGTTTTAACAACTTCTTGGAGAATGCCTGTTGACAAATACAAACACGGTCAGAATGAATTTCTGTAAATTCAGAAATAATGGAAAAACCCTATACTTCCCTTCCATTTTTCTTTGGTTAATAACTCAATTAACACAAAACTAAGTATTACAGGAGTACTAGATGAAATTGCAGGTTTGGCATTGGAAATAGAAGTAACAAACGCATGGGTGAAAAAAAAATCACAGGTGGTTTGATGCTTTTGTACTTACTCCACATGAGCAGAAGCACACCAGAGGAGCAGTAAAACTAGTTCAGGCAGCAGCTCAAATGTGCTATTACTTCTATGTATTTCTGCTACTAATGAATGTCTCCTTCCTCTTCCTTTTTTCCTCAAAGAATCAATTGTTAAAAGAAAACATACACCAGCAAAGTAGTATTTTGCTTTAACTCAGTGTGTGACCTGGACATTGGACCAACACACTAGAAGACTTGCAGTTTGGTATATTATGCTGAACTTCTTATGAGTTGCACCAATGATCATTTTGAATATGTGAGTCTTAGCCTCAGAGCTCAACAAGCATATTTGTAATCTATACATAAACCATCCCTCATATAAATTTTTAAACAGTCACTTCAGGGACACTGTATGGAAATTAACATTCCTGTTGCTGCACATACTTAATTAAAGAGATACTTACTGGAGGTCCCTTTGGTCCAGGGAATCCAACAGGTCCCTGAGGCCCTTGTGGTCCCTGGAAAAAAGGCAACCAAATAAGTAAAGTTTTACTCAAGTTGCCTTGACACTGGATTGAAAAGTTTGTTTCAATTATAAAAAATATGAACTATGTAGATAATGTCTGGATTTAAAAATAAAGCCTCGGCTACACTGCCATAAATATTGGTAGCAACAATTCTCATGCACAGACATTGGAGGAGACTTCCTGAAAGCAATACTGCTTGTGTAGGAATGCAGTAAGAAAAGAGGAAAAGTACTTGTACAAACCATGTTTGCATCTGACTCCTAAAACTGTGCGTAACAAAATAGGAACCAACTGTGAGTAACAAGCACTGTTTTTCTATGTTGCATAAACCATGGGATTTAGTCAATGGTCTGGTCATCTCTTTAACTTCCAGTCAAACAGTCATCTTTGACAATTATTAAACCCTGACAATATTTCAAGCCAGTACAACAGTACAAACTTCCAAATAGAATAAGCCTTCCAGAGGTACTTGGGATTAAATACAGAATTTTTGCTATAATGAAAAATAGTTGAAAAATCTCATAATGTATGAACATTTTATTGTTATAGTTTTGTATATATATACATATATATTGAGGGAGAAAATTTTCATGTTTTATAAATTTAAAGTTGATTGGGTGAGTTAATGCATTGTGCACGTGTACGTACAAGTGTACACATACACGTGTAAATACAAATATGTTCAAATACATCTATATACACAGATATTTACACGAAGTACCAGTTTCGTAGTAAATCGCTGTTCCTGAAGTTGTCATTTAAAAAACCAGAGGCCAGTTTTTAAAGTTTATTGTTGATATGCTGAAAGGGACTATGCCAGCTTATGAAAATAATTTTTGCTGTTTAGTTTTAGTGTAGTAAGTCAAAGTGTAACAATCTTAAAATCTTACTTTTACATGGTTCCACAGCAGAGACAGGTACTCTAGTCATATAAAGCAAGTCTTCATTGTATTCTACCTGGTATATGATGTGTGGTTTTGCTATGACATCAGCTGTCAAAGTATGTTAGAAATGTTGGTTTGATGCAAAAGACTGGAAGAAGGAGACCACATCTCCCAAATTACACTATCCTTCTGCTCCTCTGATAAAGCTCTGTTTTCCAAGTTCCATAAGCCTCATTCCTTAGAGCCCAGGATCAGTTCCAGAGCACAGCTGCCTCCTGCAGTAGGCGGAGCAGTGTGCAAATGTAGCTGTGGGAGAGGATCCCTTGTGCCCACTCTGGGAGCATTTGCCCTTAAATGAATCTTATTCCAGGGCAGACTTTCATTATACTGAAATACTAAAACTGAGTCAACTAAGAAGTGCTAGGCCAAGGGAGAAATCTTTGTGATCTTACTGCACTATCCATAATTTTTTTTTTCTTCAAAAACAGGTGTAAGGCTGTTTCTGAAACCTCCATAACACACCAATACACTCCTTTTCTCATTTGCTTTTGGATATAACATAAAGCTTAACATTTAAAAAAAAAAAAAAAAGGAGGAGCTCTACAGAGGAAAACTAATAAAATTGGCTCAGCTATTCTACAAAATATATGAATGAAATCGGTCGCTCTCAGAAACTGGGTTATAGGAGCACAATTCAAATTTTACAGTTAATTGCACCTTCTTTCTCATAAATTTCCACTGTTATCACATCTTGAGGCTTTTTAAAGAAAAAGCTTGCATTTTATTTCTCATTCATGATTTGGCTTGCAAAAGTCCACTGATGGACTGATGGATTATGTGAGAAAAAGCATTAGAATACTAACAGTATGCTATCAAAATTACATTTTCTTTTCTGTCTTAAAATTTCATTTTAACAGCAGCTACGCAGGATAGATTATTTAATGTTTACATGTCTGGTACCTGAAATAGTCTCAGAGGAGTAGAAATGACAGTTTTATTTTCTGGCTGACATTCACCCCTATTGGGAATCAAATAAGATACCTCACACTTATATTACACAAGTGATATGACACATGGTGCTCTATGATTCTTCATCTCTTCACTCCTATCAGTTTTTCTCCAGGGATCCTTCATCTTGGATTGATCTGCTCATTGTTTTCGGTGTCCTCACAACTTCTCTTCCTCATAACCTGTTGGAGCTGTCAGCAAACTCCTCTTTCAAAAGGATCTGCTATTCACCTTCTGGTAGTCTGTCTCTGATCTTCCTCCTCAGTGTAATGCAACCTACATTTCCTTTCTTGCACTAAGCCTAGTTCTTTCCATCCACCATCCTAGTTAATGTAAAAAAAGAAAGTGACAGTATGGAGCTGGGGAAAATGCATAAGGAGCTCCCTCCTGAAGAGAACACTGGCACCTGGGAGTGGATACTGGGAAAAGATCTACGGGTTCTCTATATGAAAAAGATTAGCATGTAATGAAAAGTTTTTTAAGTTTTGCAAAAATACTTTGGCAGGAAACTCATCCACTTAAACTGAGTTGTTTTTCAAGTGCTGCTATTACAAATCTGATTTATTAATATTGTTTTTCTATATACTGCTGTGCAATGAGCTGACTGTATACTAGATTTGTGTATTGATTGGTAAGATAACAGCAAGTAGAAAATTTTGTTTTAGAGAGAACAATAGGTTTTCTGAAGCACGAAGAAATTAGGTTGAAGGGAATTAGCTGATCAGAACAAAAAAAAAACATAGCTGTTTCAACAAAGAATCTTCTGGAAGTGGCTTGAGTGTTTGCAAATCCAAAGAACAGGAAGCAAGCTGCAGTAAGTGGGCAATTCTGAAGAGCATAAGCTGGTAAGTACACCTGTAACTCACATGGATATATATAAACTGCATGGATATAACACAAAATGTGTATGTATTCTCTGTGTCCTAAGTGTACAAAAGTGATGGAAGAAGCTTTCAGCAAACTTCAGCCACCCCATTCATAACTTTGTAAAAAGCATCATCAGAATTGAGGTTTTATTAGTTCTTTTTACTCTGGTCAAAGAAGCGCAAAGATCTGAGCAGGAGAACTGAAAATAAAACAACCCTCCCACCCTCAAATCACACTCCTATCTAGTGGGAAAAACAAAACCAGCTTTCACATACCCTTTCACCTGGTGGGCCAGGAGGACCATCATTGCCTGAAGTACCCTGGAAAGGAAAGACAATATGTTCAAAGATTTAGGTTTATTTAAAAAAATCAGCCTGTAGCAAATCTGTACAGTGTGCTTGACCATTACCTTTGGACCTGGTTTCCCAGTGGGACCTCTGGGACCTCTTGAGCCTCTTGGACCCTGTCAATTTAACACAGATGTGCTTGATAAGTATTGGATACTATAATCAAATAAAATTAAATCTTCACAGTATAGTGAAGGTAATTTATACAGGAAAGGCTCTACATTGCAAATCAAAACAACATACTGTTGGTCCTCGCTGTCCTCTGGGGCCTGGTTTGCCATGTAATCCCTAGAGAGAAAAGTTGACAGAAATCATCTTAGCAGACACTCTATTTGTAAGATAAAGTTTTTTTACTGAAGTGGAGGCAGAGTGTAACTCCCATAAGTTTAAAAGTTATTTTATCTTTAACTATCTAGTTTGCATTTCAATTTACAGAATCATGGTCCTTGATAAAATTGATTATCTTTCTGAGTTCACTGGGACTTGTGGCTAAATGTGCTAAATTTGCCTCAGAGTCAGATTCTGTCAGAGGCATTAGAAGATTTTAAACTACATTAAAATAGTAGTGAAGACGGCACACAACAAGCACAGTCCCTCTGCAGTAGTCTAAAGGACTTGGTATCATTTCCAGTGTAATAACAGCCTTGAAGACAAGGTTCCCAGGTTCCCATGCACAACTCCACAGGTTAATAGAAAAAAGAAAGGCAAGCCTCTCTTCATTTAGAACAGAAATGAGGACTGTAATAGCTACCAAAATTACGTGCATTTGCACAGCAATACAGAACTTACCTGAATACTAGCCCTTTATTTTTTGCTTTAATATATCTCCTGATCATACTCAACAGAATTTTTTCTTTAGGTTCTGCATTAATATTGCTGTGCATTGTAACACGAAGAATCTTAAAATTCAAGAGAGTATTCTTCAGGTAGAAAAAGGAACTTGATGACTGGTACTTTCTAATCTCTGAGGTAAACAAAACAGCAACAAAAAATCAGCAGAGATGTTTTAGCATAAAACTTGCCTTTACCAAAAACCAATTAAAAGCACACACCTGCTTTCTTGGCAGTTTTTTTTTTCTGTTGGTTTTATTTCGCTTATCAAAATAAAAATTACGTGTTGTTTTTGAAATGCTACACAGCTTGTGATCTCAGGGACAAGGACTGTCTTTCCTAGTACCTGTATGCGTGGTAGCATAAAACACAATGATAACCCTTCAGGCAAGATTAACAATATCTGATTCTCATTACAAAACGAGCAGTTATGGTCTTATTGATGATCAGTTTAATACTTAAGTACACAAGCAGTTTGATGGTGTTATTATGTGAACTGAAAGCTTTATAACAGATAACAGATCAGCATAGTTAGATTTTCATAATTTTAAGTCTGCTGTTTGATGCTATTGTTTTGTTTGCTTTCTAAACCTGTATTTCTAAATCTGTATTAGCAATCATGTGTCATTTTTCCTAAAAAGGATGAACTGCACATTGTTTTATTGTTTGTGCCTGTAAATAACAACATATTTTTATCTTAGTTAAAATAATACAAGAAAAATTTAAACCATACATAAGCAGTGCAAGTGCAATTGGATTTCATACAGTTCATCTTAAAAGAATGAATTTCTGCTTTATTTTGTGATACAAATTAAAATAGATTCCTAAGAATAATGATGTGCTACTTCAGTTTAAGTTGCTATCACCTACGAATTCTGACTCATCTCTTAATTTCATCATCTTTCTAACATGTTCTGCTATGTGCAACTGAGCTTTAGAGACAACAGCACAGTGACCTTTTTTCTAATCTATTTTTAATTGTTATAGTTTGAAGAATATACATAACAGATTTTCCCTCACCTGCTTCCATCAAATAAAGCAGGAAAAGATGTAATTTTATATTTTTTTAATATATGTAATAGTATATATTCTTCGTCTTGTCTGGTATATTTTGCTTTTTTGAAGCTAAGCCTATAAAAAAACTACCTTGTGGCAAATCAGAATACTTATGAAATACAAGTTGAATTTCCTTGAGGATAAATTGCATGGTAGGAGGATAATTCATGGGATACGGGAAAATAGTTCTTGCCAACTCAGTCAGCTATACTGTCCAAAAAATCCCCTTCAGCAAAGGTGACTTTTTTCCTCTTTTTCAAATCATATGATTATGACAGCATATGCAGCAGAAAGCGGCCCACTTCTTGTATATTTAGATTAATACCTTAAAGTATAAAAATAGTGTCTCAGTATAGACACATAGAGGTCCATCTTAAATGTGGAAAGCTTTGTTTTATAGTTCTTTAGACAGTAGCTTGTATCCTTGGGTTTTGGTGATTTCCCATGGCATAGAGTTTCAAAAGTTAATTGTCATGCAAGAATGAATTATCATACCCTTGCACCTTTCTCTCCATTGGCACCAGGAAATCCTGGGAAACCAGTCGAGCCCTATGTAAGAAAGCAGTGCAAATATCAGAGGATATCAACAGCAAAACAGTAGTATAGTCAATATTTAATTTCCACATAAAGCACAAGTTAAAAATCATGCACATTGTCCATGTTAAACTTGCAAGTGTGATGGCACTCATGAAAGCTGTAAATAAACTCACCATAATGCTTCAAGTCCAGAATGCATTAAAAAAAATAAATTAATATATAGAATGGACATTATTTTTCATTTTATTAGACAATAAAAGACCTATTAAATCTGCACGATTTTTTTGGAGAAGAAATAATTAGTAACAGCTCACTAGAAATAACTGTATCATAAGGCAGACAAACAAACAAAGCCTTGTTGCATCACAGTATAATAATTCTTTTAAAAAAATAACTAAAAAAAATTGTAGGGTTTTGCCACACGCTCTATTCACTTTACTGAGCTGTAAGTTAAGTACTTCGGATGCTTTATTCGTTGTAAATTGACCACTGGACAGTTTTGTTTAACTGATACATACAATTCATGCATAAGCAGAATGTGAGAGTATCTGACTTGAAACTGCTCCCAGCTTTATTCCTCCTTCCTCCCTTTTTATTCCCCTTTTCTTTTGCTAACTGCCCAGCCTAATCTGTACTATTTTCTTATTTATTTCTGGTAGACAGGTTCAGTGGGACAGCAGATCTTTTACCTGCCAAGGTGCTAATTTGCCATAAGGGACTTTGGGTCAAAGAGGTGACAGACATGATAAAATACACTTTTAACTGACTGGAGATGCAAATCAAGAGTGTTTGGTTTCATCAGCCACTAAAACTTACTAGCCAGACTTCCTGCTGTGATAATGCACCTCTGTCTGTGCAGCTTGTTAGTATTTTAGTGGCAAATGAAATGCATATAACAAAAGCTTAAAATATAATTTCTTGGTGCTCTTCTTTGAAATGCAATTATTTTTTTTCATTTTTTTCCTCTTGTTCTTACTTATGTCTTTCCTCTAATGAAACTTGTTTCACACAATCATTCCAATTATCCATAAAAGACTTAGGGGCAGTACACCTCCACAAACACAGATTCTAATGACACCCTGACTGATACTGACTGGTGGGAGAAAAGGAAAATTTTTCTTCCTTTATTTTCCTTTTCTTTTTCTTTCCTTTTCTTTTCATTCTCTTTCTTGCCTTTTAATTCTTCACCAGTTATAACTTTATACATGAATGAAACTGAAAATTCTAGTCTGTGAAGCCCAAGCACATTCTTTAAAATTAAAAGGCCAGTAAATACACGACTCCAATGATGGGGCACTAATAGGCATGACTTGGTTGTAAATACGTACAGTACTTTTGAAATTGTGCTAATCAAGAGGGACTGGATTGAAGAAAAAAAAGGCATAGTGAAAATTATGAGCAAATGGCAGTACTTTAAGAACAATTCTCAGAAGAAAAATCATGAAAAGCAAGTAAGTATCAGCAAAAAGAATGGTGTGAACCTTCTTGACAGTACTGGGACAAGATTTCCTATTTGCTTTGCACAGCTAACGTATTTTTCTGCTGCTTTTTTTCTTACTCCCTTGTGTTAATTTGATCTGGACTGTGAATAAGTTTCCAAAGAAGTCTCCAGTGAGTTGTGTTTTGTAGCTGTCATTATTCTTTCTTGGAAATTTAAGCAACAAATTAGAAGAGTAAACATGAACACAGCTTGACAGCTATTTTCAATTTTAATGTAATAAAAATTTAATACAAGGAAATTCTTGACCAAGTCTGTGTTGGAAATATATCAATCAATTTTTATTGGAAATGTTCTATAATTTTTGTTATTAGAATGGAACAATGTAAGAACTCTTATTTGTCTTATTTGACACAGTCTGGAGGTGCAATGTCTCCCTACTGGTCTCCTCTACACAAGGAAGTATCTGTAGAACTATGCTTTTATTCCATTTTTTATTTCTTGCTAATCTCAGAAAGGAGAGCTTGCCTGTTTCCTAAAGCTGTGTTAGAACATCCTTGATAAAAATATATTTCATAAAAATGTTTTAAAAATAAAATCCTTCACTTAAACCGGAAGCTCCCAGCATGGTTTTCTATTGCAATCCAAATGTAAAAGATGGCTGAAGGATAGAGGTAGGCATGGGTTTTGTCACATTTGTCTTAAAAGAAGCTAAAGGAAAACCTGATGAAAATAGTAAATTATATATTTCAAAGAAAAATGGCTTATTCTATAGAAGAAGCAGTAATGACACAAATGGAATCCTTGTACCACACCGAAAATTCCCATCACTATCAGCATCCATTTAGTGGTCAATATAGTGCTTATTCTCTTTCAAGCATATCAGCAATTCCTTAATTTTCATGTTGTTTACTGCATGCCAGTTTCTGATGCTTACACAAAAACACAAGTCATGAGAGCACGAGAACATGGCAAAGGGTTGAAGGCAGTGTACTTAAGAAGAGGAAATATACTGCTCCATAAAGAGCCTAACTTAGGGATTCCCACATTATTAAAGATTTTACTTCAAAATATGACTGCCAAGAAAGAAAATGAGAAAAATGGCCCTTTCTTTGATGTCCACACCCTGTTTCTGCAAACACACAAATAAAATAACTAATGTCAAAGCACACAATATACAGCTCATTTACATCTCACCTTTGGACCTTGTCTTCCTGGATATCCTGGCAATCCAGGTACACCAAGTTTACCCTGTAATAAGAAAGCAGTGTTAAATTTTAATTTATCCTCCTTAGTGGTTCAGCAAACTTCTATACAAAATAATTTTTTCTCAACATGGAGTGATGATACTTCATGGAATATAATATTCAATTAAATCAATTTCTCATTTTTAAAATTAATCACCAGTGAGCTTAGTTCCCCAAACCTAAATAAAAATCCCACTCCAGTGAATGAATCCAGAGAAACCAATGCCTCAGTGTTTTCTTTTCTCCCCCATGAAGTGTTGTGGGGCTGATGTCATTAAACAATTAATATTCTTTAAGAAATCAGGCTGTTAATAGGCTTAAGTGAGGAGAAATTATTTTTAGTTTATACTGTGTGACGGTTGACTTTTCATGAATAGGCATTTGAAGAATCAATGCTTTTCTTGAATAGTTCTAAACTGAGACTATGATAAATCACGCCCCACTGACTATTTGCTGACAATAGATTTGTCAACAAATATTAAAAACTTGTTATGTTCAGAAAGGACTGATCAACACTGACATCAGCCATTCTCAGAAATGAAATACAGTACCCTACTCCATTGAGTTGGTCTCTTTAGACCTCTAGAGGATGAGTGATTGTTTGCCGCTTTCAAAGGCAAGGGAAAGCAGTTTCAGACTTTGAAAGATGGGAACTCTGGGGAAGAATTTGTCTTTTTTCCAGACTATCACATTTTGGAGAAGATCTCAATAGAAAAGATATGACTACAGAGTATCATAAGGTACTCGCAGTAACCTTAGGTAATGAAAAATAGGAAGGAGAGACCTGTATGGGGTTGGAGATTTGCCAAAAAATGTCTGTTGGTAAAAAATGCAACACATGAAAAATATGTTGTATATTATCATATTCTTGCAACTGTATGTGTCTGGTGAGACATTGTAGAAGAACAATTTTTACATTTATGAAAAAAATTATAATGCTGCCACTTTTGTGCCCCACTGAAACAAGTTGCTCGCATTGCAATGATTTAAATGTTTTGTAGCATGACAGCGCATCAAACTCTTGCCAAAATCAGTGGAAGTTTTATCCCTTATTTTATGATTAAGCAAGCCCAGTTGCCTAGGTTTTGATTGTGGATACAGATGTGTTTTTTTAATGATAAGCTCTTTCCTGATATGTTCCCCATTTTTTTGGCACCCTACTTGGGATTTCCTTAATTAAGCAAATTCAGCCTTAGACCTACTTGGAAAATAGAGTTTTCTTATCACAGAATCAGTTGAACATAGTGCCCAAGAGTCTACTCTGGCAATTTCATTACTTTCATTACAAGACTAGTACCTTTGCATTAAATACATCATAGGAATGACAGGAGAACAGAACATTTATAACTGGTTTTATATATTTTCCTAATATTGTGAGGAGGTCCAAGAGTTCTCAAAGATTATTTTAGTTTTTGAACTAAAATAAATATCATAGGACCAACACCACAGAATTCCTCTCTGATCCACTCTGTTCTGGCCAAGTATCCATAGAATATCCACAGAGCATGCCTGAATTCTAAAGGGCAAGATAAGGTAGAAAGATTTGCAGAAAGGGGAAAACTGTAGGTCTAAAATTCCAAGGCCAGCTAATGTTTTTTTTTTCAAATGTCTTCTGGTATTTAGAGCTTCAGATTCTGGACTTGTGAGACTGTCAGAGTCCCAAATATGTCACAGTGAAGAAAAACTGCTTGAAAACATGAACCTATATTAATACTGAGTAATTTGAATACGAAGAATTAAAAATAACCCAAATTAATATTTGGAAATTACCAAATATTAAGAAAAAAAAGGTTTGTTTTGTTTTGATCTGGTTTACTTTGGATTTTTTTTTTATTTAGGTTATAAAGATTTGAGAAAAATGGACTATTTCCTAGATGTCCAGAATTAATTATTCTGCATACATCATGACAACAATAACAATTTTTACAGGATTCCAAATATTCTTACATTTTTGTCAGTCAGCAATACTGAAAATAACCATTGTCATGAAACATATAGTTCTTTCTGGAGAATAGAAATATATTGTGGGTGAAGATAATATAACTTATTATACTGGACTGTTTTGTTGACTTAGTTAAAACAAAGTACACTGGCTTTCTGGTGTGAACTCAGCTTGCATTCATGTGAGAGAATAATTCTGAGTTTCTTTTTTCTATGTTCTTTGATTCATGACCTAAGGAATCAATTCAGTGACCTAGTTGGTGAGGTATCTTGCAAAATTGTAGAAAACATAATTTAATAAATAATTCCCAATAGTTAAGTAAATCTTTTTTGTAATGAGTGAACTGAGTTTTTCCATATACACTTTTCTAAGAGTTTATGAATGACATGATCAAATTATAACCCTAACATCTTTCTGAAGTTCTACTAATGATATAGTTGCAAAACACAGCAGCTTTTGATGAAAAGAGTTTGTTTCCAAGTTTGTTGAACACATATTTTTCTTCCTGACAAAACTCAGCTGTGAACTTTGTTACCTTTTTAGTAGCACCACATACTTTTTAAGATTTCAGTGTATACTTTCAAAGTGTGTAAATAGATAAAGATAGAATAATTAATTATCATGTGAGATGGGATGTTGCTGGAAAATACTAACTGTTCCTACTTCAAAGACAGTGTAACTGAGAACAAAATGTAAAATGCACCTTCTGTCCTATGCTTTTCAAGACAGAAGTAGAATTAATTCCATAGTTTATCAAAAAATTGAAATACTTTCATCAGCATTCACTCTAGTGAAATGTAGTATATACATTTCTGAACTGTAATTTTTGTTTAATTTTATTTTATATTATCATTCTTTCCCAGTTATTCAAATTACCACTGCTGAAATCACCTTTCCCTTCTGGTGCTGCCACACAGTGAAATATAGTACCTGCACCCCCATTCCTAAGCCTCCTTTCAATCCTCTGTATCAAACTCAAGTGGCTTTTGTTGAGGTCAGGATTCTACAGAGATCTGTACTTATCTCTGTGCTTGTTCTGTCTTGTATTTCATGCCACCATCCTTTTTTTCAGTCCCTCATTTTAACAGCCCCTTTCCCTTTCACCAACACTACTTTTGACTTTTTTATTCAGGATATGCTTTCTGTTTAAAACAATCTTCAAATCACAATTTGTCACAATATGTCTCAATATTAATTCACTCTCCAGCAGCATCTTTATTCTCTTTTGTGCCCAGCTATTTTCTTTGCAGCTGTTTTCCACAGCTGGCATGCACTGTATGTAATTTGGGATAAGAATGCAGTTGCCTTACGTACTGGTGAAGTACTATAATGCCATTTTGTATACTTACAAAATAATGATTCCCAATACTTCTTCAAATGTGAACTCCAGTGGTCTATTTTAGTCGTGTCTCATAAAAACTACTATTAGGTAGCTAAAGATTCTGCAGATATGGAGACTTCTTTTTTTAGTGATGAAGACTATGGGTTCCATCTATGTTATGAGACAATGACATGTTTATGTTGATTTCTGGCTACTGACCTTTTCCCCAGCTGGACCAGCAGCACCTGGATCCCCAGATGGACCCGCTCGACCTTTTGGACCTTCTGGACCATCTTCTCCTCGTGGACCTGGCTGACCAATTTCTCCCTAAAATACATTGCCTTATAAATATAGAACAATTGCCTTTGTGAATATATTAGAAAGATTACCTAACATTACTTGAAAATAACTTTCCAGTTAATCTAAATAGAGATGGAAATCATAGAATAGTTTGGGTTGGAAGGAACTTTTACAAGGTCATCTGTTCTTCCTGCAACGCACAAGGACATCTTCAGCTAGATCAGGTTGCTCAAAGCCCTGTTCAAGCTCCTATTAGGAAAATACTACTACTTATGTTCATCATATAAATGCAAATACATACAAATTAGACACTGAGTATTACCTTCACAAGTGTAAGAGCCTAGTTGTCTTGCCTGAAGACAGTTGCATTTGGAAATTGCGTATTCTTATTTTTCCTTTCCCAAATTCTTGTGAAGACACCCTGGTAGCCCATAGAAAGAATCCTGTCTTTTAAGTACTTATGTGGATACCATCTTTATGTATACAGACAACAGATACAGGCCAGGAGCCTCTAAAGAGATTTTTTAGAACCTCCAGAATACTTCTTATGAAAGGATGTAATCACCCATTGGGCTAAATAAACATTTTGACAGAGATTTGCAAGATGCTGGGTTGGAAGAGAAATATCTTTATCCTAGATAGATAAATTGTCCTCGGGCAAATACTGGAGATCTTGGAATCTGGAAAAGGAGTTTCCCTAGGAAGAAGATTAGTGAAAAGGATATTCAAGACAGACATTCACTTCCTCCTTATAACTGTGCCATTGTTGATTCACAAGAACCATACCTCTGCCTCAAATTTGTGCATGCACAGGGAATAATAATAATTTAAGCTACTAGCCTTTATTTTATTTTTTGTTAAAATATATTTTTTTATTTTAGTGATCCTTTCAAAATAATAACACTTAAACTTTTAAGAACATATGGGCTATGAATAAATGCTTACCCGGTCACCTTTAAGACCCATGTCGCCTTTAAATCCTGGAAAACCATCTTCACCCTAAAAAAGACAGAAATTCATTTAAAGACTTTTAGTAATAAGAGGATTTTTTTTTCTGCAAAAAGAATTAAGAAAATATGTTCACTGCAGATTAAAATAATGTGCATAAAGCAAGAACTTCAGACACAAGAAAATCTACTATGTCTATTACTATTTTATAGAAAATATAGCTGTGCACTATACAAAATGACTTTTTAGTTTGAAAGTTTTTAATAACAGCTGTTGAAAAATCTAGTTAAAGATAGAAGCAATGTAACTTTTCTGTTTCAATATGAATTATCTTGCAAAGTCCTTTCTTAACTCCTAAACTGTTTTTGATTATCACTCTTTTTAATATGGTCATCCATTCAATTAAAGAAAAAGTTGGTGGCAAATTATTCAGTGTTATTCTTTTTGACAGCAGAACTTCCCTTTTTCTTTTAAACTAGCATCTAAATAGAATCATGAAAGGAAATAAAAAAGTTGACTAGTTGTGACATCTTAATAAATTAACAAAAAAAGCTTGACATAATAATGCCCATAACTTAAAAGAAGTAGACATCTCTATCAGCAGTTTGATGTCCAGCAATACTCAAATCTGTCTATTCTCATTGGCTGAAATGGTTGAAAGAAAGCAGGAAAAAAATTAACATTAAGACTGAATCCATATACAGTGGCAAACCAGATGCACATTATTGTTATTCCTAGTGAGAATTACTTATTTACGGCCTAAAAATTCTGGCAGAGAATTTACTTCAAGCAATTTAATAGGTCTCCATGCTGAAGTACAAGCAGATAGTACTCAGACAAGTTTCATTTACACCTCTATGAGTTAGTTCAGATGCAAACAGAAATCTCCAGATGTGTTCAGTGGAGTTGTTTATGTCTTGCTTCAGCATAAACGGATCAGCTTTTGGTTCAGCTTTCTTAGACTAACTCATCATAAAACTACTGTTCCAATATCCAGACAGCCAAGATTATTGACTCAGTTTTCATCTGATGCTTAGTTATAATCTGGCAGCAAAGGTCTTTGTGATGAATAAACACATAGTAAAATGTTTTATTATGATACCATTAGTTTTTTTGTATGCTGAAGAATATTGCTGACTTAGAATCTGAGTAATATTTGGACTGTCAATAAAGCCAAGAAAGAGTGATAATGTACTCCACACTACCGAAAAAAAACCCAAGAAGGCTTTGTATTTCATCCTCACTTTAAAAAAACAAGTTTGCGTTTTGCATTCCTGGGCCCGCAAAAGCTTTTTCTCCCTGATCAGCAACTGAGATGGACTGCAAGGCTGAAGCTCTTTTGAATTTGTTTGGAAGTTGTCATACTGCATGCAACAAATAACCCTAGAAAGGGTGATAGAAATAGATCTGCCAGTGGTAAACAGTTAAAAATAGGTAGGGAGACATCAAAATTAAAAAAAAAAATAAAACCAAACAAGTAAATATAGATTCTTAATAGAATGTGTTCATGTGATTCTGTCAAAAAGAATAGGCTAAAAACCATTCCGAAAGCAGGTATGCCATGCTTTCTAGATGGCGAAACAAAGCTTTATATGGTCATCTTCTACTGCATAAATTAAAATTTTAAGGTGGCCTTTCTTAAAATTTAGAAAGAGGTGAAAGGCAGAGTGAAGAATACATCAAAAAAGCTTCAGTTGTAAAAGTTGCTCAGTTATGGCCATGGACAGTAATAATTACATGAGAACACTTTGCAACATATCAGCAAGGACTGACCACGTGCCAACTACTGACCAAATTGCTGCCAAATGAACTGAAACTCTTCTTCAGCTTTCACAGTGAGGTTCCAGCTATTGAGATCTACAAGAGGTTGATTTTATTCCATGTAGGAGGAGAGAGCTGAATGCTCTATTTCCTCTTCTGCTGTTAACAAAAAATAAAATAGCTAAAGAGTTCTAGTTACATTTACTGGTACAGAGAAAGGCCTCCTCTGATATCCCTGGGACCATCTCAGATCTACAGAGGCTTTCCTGACCGGTAAGTTTATTTATTTTGGTCTCTCGTAGTGCTTTCGCCCATGTAATGGCATCTGAGTAATTTCAATAAAAAAGGCCTGTGTAACACACCCTTAAAGCACTAAGAGGACAGACTATGAAATATCTTTGCGTGACCTTCTGAGGTATATAATAGAGTTCACCGTCCACTGCAACTGTGAGATCAATTTTTAGGAACACAGAAGTATTGTGAATATTATGCTAATCAGTACTCATTGATACAAGCAGATGTATACACACACATATCTTAAGCATATTTATATGGGAGTCATGTATTTTATCCGAGTTGGATATTAATCACTCAATAAGGCACTAGAAAAATCTGGGGTTTTGAACTGTCAAGTCTCCACAGGTATTAAACACACACTTTTTCAGCTTAAATGTAATGAGCAACTCTAGAGTGAGCATGCAGACTAGACAAACCATGGTTTAGGAAGGCTTGAAAATATTCAGCAGCTCTTGGCATCTGAGCCAAGTGCTGAAATCAAGGTTTTTTGGCAAGACTGACTCTTCTGCTTGAGAAATATCTATAAATATATACATTAGCCACCAGAGCCACAAGGCTGAATTTGCCTGTGTGGTCAGGTTTGCTATCTGTCTCTTATTTTGAATGCTGAGAGAAGTATGAATTTAAACCAATACTGGCTGCAGTTTCAGTCACTGCAAACCATCAGCACTCAGTATAGTTCACAGTAGCTGGTCTTTGCTCTAATAAGAGCTCTACACATACAATTAATGGTCTCAGGGGAACATGAGAGCTTTCTTCACATTTCTATACATGTATCTGACTGGAGCTGTCCATCACTTTGACAAAGCCAAAGATCTGGAACAAAAATACCTTGAACCTAGAAAGCCATTGCACTAAGTACATAAGTACATACTAAGTATATAAAAAATACAAATCTATCTTATAGCTCTATCAAAACAGATAAAATACAGTATTGTCACCATAAATTTCTCTCATGCACAAGCTTCTCAGTATCCACTATAGTTATCTACCAACAAGAGAGGGAATGTCTAATTCTCTACTTAAGGGCACCTTAGAGAGAAGTTACTTAAACTGGTGTGAAAAGGATTCAAAACCATTCTAACAACTGAAGGTTTTATATTCAGTCTGTACCAGCATAAATAACCATGGAGGTCACTGATTTAGAAATTGGGCTTTGTATGTCCTTAGGGAAAGGCAAAAATAAACCCACTGCTGCAAGATAAAGCACACTGCAGTGAAGGAGACAGAAGATGTTGCAGTGAAAAAAGGGAAAAGAATTAACTGCAGTCAGATTTACCTTTTCACCTTTGGATCCCTTGAGTCCACGGACACCATCAGCACCCTAATGGAAGAATATAAAGAATTACTTACATGCATATATTCAAAGGGGTGTGGGGAGGAATCCAATAACTAAATCTTACCTTTACACCACGAGGACCTGGATAGCCAATTGGACCCTGAGGACCTGGAGGGCCCTAAAATATATTGGAGTAAAGAACCTTTGTTTGTATAGTACTTGGTTAGCAAGCAGTTCTCTTTTGAGTCTAATCCTTATTCTTTCACTACAATGCAGCAGTCTTGTGTGAAACAGCAAAATAACACTGGGCTGCCTGCCACTAAGAAAAGTTAAGACATCACAAAGAACCCTTCAATGTCACTATTAACAGAATTATGATCTTGGATCTACTTGTATATTTTAGAAGCAGCTATCTACAATATAAATTATCTGTAACAATGGTAATTGTAAATAGTAACAAACAATTAGGAACAAAAAAAAAGATGCAGATTAGAAACCAGTGGTGTTTTACTGGAGAAAATTTATGTTAATTATGATGATGACACAAGTCAAAAGTAGAGATAAAAATAATGGGGAAAATAAAAGTTATAGTTTAAAAAAAAAAAAAAAAGGATTCCAAGCCTGAAAGCTAAAAGGCTCATGGTGCTATCAGTACTGACTTCTGCCTAATGAAACTGAGTTCTGTGAACACTGGAAACAAAGATGCCTGGAAACATACCCCTGCGTGAGGCTGAGCTGCTCTGTTGATTTGCCAGTGTCTGAGATGAACAGATAACAAAAATCTTTCACTAATGGGGACATTGCTAGTGTCTTTTTCCTCATTCCAATGTGTCTTTTCACAAAACCTTTTAGACTGTAAACATCTCTGAGAAACTGAACTTTCTATCAAATTTGGCTGAAATTGAGCAGTAAATTCAAAAGATTTAAGGAACAACTGATAGATGGTGATACACCTGTACTTTCAAATCATAAATACTCTGTGTAAACTTTATTTTCTTAAGAAATCAGGATAAAATGTAAAAGCCTCTAACAGGTAACATTTTGGACAAATATAACACGCTTATGTCAGTGGTACTGTACTTTCTGAAATGTCCTATTAATTCATTCATCCTGTCATCCGGAATACAACCTTTTATCATTGCCCTTGAAAACAGTACTGAAACTGAAACTGATGTCAGGTGCTACAATGAGTGCTATTCTGGATAAATAAGTGTCAATACTGAGCAAGCAGAACAATTTAGAGAGTCCCAAGTCCCTCCAGGGTTCTACAAGGAAAAAAAAAAATTACTTTACATTTAGTTGAAGGTGACCTAAAAAATGCAAGGTCTCTGCATGCATTTTTACATCTTCAGAAAAGCAGGTTCTGAAGAACTCTTGTGGGTACTCCACACAACAGAATTGAAAACTCAAAATATCTGCAAGTTATTTATATGAAATGTATGCACCTTTTATTGATTGCCACTCTGCCAACTCCAAAATGAATTTTACTTTGAAAGAGTAAGCTTTATATTATTTACAATGTCTATAATATTTCAAATACAATAAATATGTTTGTCCACATACAGATGCTTTGAATGTGTCATGGGTTTTCTATTAGCTTTTTAAGTAGTTCTTGGAGCACTAAATGTGTCATACAGCCTAAAAATGGCCAATTTTTTTTTAAAATCTATGTAAATAGATGGAAAAGTTTTAAAACTCACCAATGCACCTTTATCTCCAGACTGACCCTCTTTGCCAGGATGACCCTGATTTAGGAGAAATGTATTTGATTTGAAAAATACTGGTTTTTCAGTAATGACTTTTTATTATAAAAATACAATTATTTAAACATTTGAATTTCAGGACATTAATCACATTTCTTCTGTATTAGAAGAGACACAAAAAATTTTGAGGAAAGATTTTACTTTTAATACCAATTTAGTTTATATAACAAAGGAAAAGCTGGACAATAGTTACATTCATGTCAATATTTTCAAGAATATCATCATCCTCCCTTCTGTTTAGTTAATGTTTCAGCAGTAAGAGGTTTTTAATGTAAGAGACTCTCAACTTTGATTTTGAAAGAAGAGTGATTAATATTGCAGCATGAAGACATTCCTAAAATTATTTTTAAAATTACAGAATTTATCACAGGAGTCAGTAGAAGGCTGATCTAGTTTCAACGTTCTATGTCTTTGTTTTAAAATAAAATAAATTTACATCTTAGACTTTCTTCTGTATCACTGACATTAACACTGCAGTACTCAAAACATTAGCCAATCCACTGCTTTTCTTTCTTACAAAATTTGCAAATTTTGCAAATTCTGCAAAATTTAAAGGCCATTTAATGAAACTAAAGATTAACAGACAATTAAGAGTGAATAGGCTGGGGGTGGGCAAGAAGCTGTGAGGGGACACAGTCATACTCAGTACTAAAAGCAGTTGCCGACTTGGACTACCACTATTTTCCCTCTCCATTTTGTTTTTGCAACAGAGGTATCCATAAATATTTATCACTTGGTAAAAGTATCTAAACATTCAAGGGATTAAATATTTGGTTACTTACAGGAGGCCCATCAGAACCAGGAAGGCCAGGAAGGCCAGGCTTGCCCTGTGGTCCCTAAATGCAGTAACAGACACCCATCTTAAGAACAATAGCAAACATGTCAAACACATTTGTCTTTAAGAGCTAAGGATATAAAATGCAGTTATATGTAAATCCCTTGATCTGGATATCAAGAATAAACCAAAAATATAACAAAACTGAAGCCAGAGTAACACTATCATATATATAAATGCAAGAGCACAAGGCCAGTTCTTACAATCTTTAGCCAACACACCACCCATATTTTTTAATGAGATGTTTGCCTGAGAAGAAGCTTCAAAATTACTCTATGAACATGCACACACATAACACAAGATGGGGAAGAATTCTCCAGTATATAAAATCAACTGTTATTTAGAATTTCAGGAATAAAAGGATTCGCCAGTGAAAGATATTAAGTTCAAGAGGCAGAGTTCAGGTTACAGAACTACAGTGCTCGTAGCTGAAAGGCGTGGTATGCTTTTGGAGAGCCTTGGAAATGCATATATTGTAGAAGTAGTCCATTTTGCTAGAATAACACTTCTTAGGCACACTGACAAGTAAAAAGTATGTGTATAGTTTCCTAAAATTTCCTTCATTTTCTCTAAAAGAATACAATAAACAGCGAGGAGGAGAAAAATCAAAAAAGAATTAATTGAGCAGGAATTCAGCAAAAAGGGAAAAAAAGTAAATTAGTGTAAAATTCAGTAGTGACAGTTTTAAAATTACCAGAAGATGTGTTTCAAGCCACAAGAACATGTAAAAACAGATCAGAAAAAAACACCAAATGACCCTACAGTATGCCAATTACACTGCAGAGTTATGTCAAACTGTAGTCCTTGAAAAAAACAGAATCAGACTTGAGTAGGTAAAACTTTGTCATAAAAAAGGGATTAGTAAAAGTAATTTTTGCAGCTTCCTCTAAAATTAATTAACATAAAAGTACCCACGGTTTAATACTGTAGATAGGATTCTGAAGCTAATAACAAAATTAAACCAAAATAAAGGGAGGAAGTTATGCTTGTGAAAAAGTATACGAGAGGAAAGCCGGGCCTCCATTGATTATTCATTTACTTGATGATTTCAGGAAGATCTCCTGATTTTTACATTTAGGTTACTATTCCATAAAAGATAGCAAAGCCTTCAAGCTCATAAACAAGGTTGTTGCACAGAACTGACTGCAACATAACAAAATAAAGCTGTAACTTACTTTTTCACCAGGAGGCCCAATAGGACCTTGAGGACCAGGAAGCCCCTGTTAGAAAGAAACCAGTGTGAGAAAGCAGGGAGAACAATATACATACATTCACCCTACTAAAGGTCCCTCATTAATCTGTTTAAACACACTGGCAAATATAAGTGGCTTTTTTTCCCCTTACAAGTTAGATCAGTTTTGTGTGAGCCTTTTGCACAAGCCACTATTCTGGCAGTAGGTCTGTAACAAGATCCTATTCAGAACCCTCCTCCAGGTGTGGCCATTCCTGCTGCATTCCAGGAACACTGAATGAGTCATTTTTCTCCTGAATGAAAAATCCCTCTGAAAACTTGCTTAAAAACTCTGCTCCCACTGCCCTCGGCACATTTGTAGTATTATTTATAAAATCCTTGAAGCTTTATCAGTTTTGCACATGGAAAACTAACCTTTTAGTAATTTCCATTTATTAAACATTTGCTGCACATTACATCGTATTTCTTGGGAGTTATTTTACACTTACTTGTGGGCCTGGAATTCCTTGCTGACCAGGAGGTCCTGGTTCCCCTTGAGGACCCTATCATGCAAAAAAATAGTAGGGCATTAGGTTTGCATTTCTGCACTACAGATCTTCATTGTCAGAACTAAAAGGAATACAAACTCATCATTGTTCCTCCCTCTTTAAAGTCTACCACCAACTTTCTATCCAGCATCATATTTTTTCATGCTAATGAATATCATGACCTTTTCTTTAATAGAGAATAACTGCCCACACATAGGACCTAAGCACTGGAGTCCATGGTACTAAAGGAGCTTGAGACAAATCATGGTTAGGCCTTCTGGCTGAAAACTGAGTAACAGAAGGCTTCTCTTTTCTATATAAAATCATAATATTTTGACAGAAAAGTTTAATTAAATGGAATAGACGCTATAGTAGCAGGTATGGGTGAATATAGAAAGGATTCTTAGAACTTACTCCCTTTCTAATTCCCAGTTTACTACTCACCATGTTTCCTTTTGGGCCTGAAGGTCCATCAATACCTGCAATGCCCTACAACAAACAATATAAACATGAGCAACTTTCAGTGGACTTGCATTTTTTTCTCCTGGAAATTGCAAATACAGATCAATTCATACATACAGGTTGTCCGGGGGGACCAGGTGTTCCTCTGGGGCCCAGTAATCCCCGTGGACCCTGCAAGAGATGAAACACTTATTAACACCTGTGTGTCTTTTTCTGAACAGAGACACCCATGAGCAGGACTGAGCAAAGGATGCAATAAGGAGTAGGAAGGATGAAGGGTGTTTAGGAAGAAAGAAAGAAAGGAAAAAGTTCACTGATAACAGATTCACCTCAAGGACACCCTATGTCTGAACAGGATGTCAGTGGAAGGGAAAGCTCTGATTTAGCTGCTATATTATCATTTCAAAAAAGGTAGGAGATTGCTATTCATATTTCCTGGTGCAGAATACTGGGACAGCATCTTCCACTAAAGTTTCAGCTGCGTCTTGGTCTAGAAGTCTGACCTGAACAGTAGCATACATGTTTATATTCCTGTCTTTTGAAAACACGATGGTGTGTCATATTCTATACTGCTATTCTAAGTATAAAATAGTGGTTTTATCTTTACTAAAAATCCAATAAATAATTAAAAATTGCTAAGAATTTTATTATAATAAATGCAAGGCAGTCTGGAAACCAAAATCAGATTTGTTCTTCTTACCCCTAGAAATTTCCACAAAAGACTAAATAAGGTGAACATGATTTGAGTCTATAACATAATCTATGTTATACTATGCAAATGAATATTAGTTTTTATCATCTGTGTCATCATTCATGCCATGCTGCTAAAGTAGGCAGAACTGAGTCTCCAGTCTCCTCATGTATGATATAGTCACAAATCACTAACACTCCGACTCTGTAGCAACTTCGTTGTACTTTGTGAGTAGGCAGCAGCACATCAGACATTTAGGGTAAAATTCCCCTTTCTGAGGCTTGATTTCTTGCCTGCAATGCAGAACTCTGTTCTGCAGTGACAGCACCTGCAGAATTCCAACTGACAGGAGTGGAAATTCTGCATGTGAAACATGTGAAACAATGAAGCAGAGTAGTGTGAAAAAAAGGGGTGAATCCAGGCCTTATTTTCTAATAAGCCGATGCTTAGAAAACCTTTTAAAAGAAACAGGGGCTTGATTATATTGTCATGTATCAAGGACTGCAGTGACTGATTTTACACAACAGGATAGGAAATAGCCTTTGTGACTCTGAAAGTTGTATATACTTGGCTGGATACACCCCTGGTTGAATTCTAATTGTGTAAGTGGTGTTTCATCCCTAACAAAACTGTTAAATTGTTTGCTTTTCAGGCATACACACACACGCAATAATTTTTATACCTGGAATTCAGAACAGTTTAACAGAAAGGAAAAAAATCTGAAAGTGGTTTTTGTTTATAACAGAAACAAAAGAATAAAAGAATTGCTTACAGCTTCACCTGGGAGACCTCTTGGTCCAACTTCCCCATCTTCTCCCTGTTTTTGTACAAAAGAAAACAAGTTTTAGACAAAAACTGAACATGTATTGTGACCATGTTCCCATTACCTGAGGATTCACTTTAGGTTTTCCTGTGTGAATAGCAACTTACTCTTGACCCGTCTTCACCAGGTAAGCCAGGAGGTCCCTGTGGGCCACGGTCTCCCTGAAGAACAAGGAAAGTCATTAAAATAACATCTGCTGTTGGAAACAATAATGGATGGGAAAGGAAATGAAAACAAATGTGTTAGCTGAAGTTTGATGTGTCAAAACATGTCTTGACATGCTGATACAAATCTGTAGATTACAGTACTTAGTAAAATCTTCCATTATATTAGTATAAAAACAAATGAGCTTTACTGAAAAATTAATTATTTGTGTTTGCAAAATTTCACTCTGTAACATTTTCTACTGTTACAGAAGATAGTGTTACCCACATTTTCCTTTGTCTCATCAACACCTTCCTGCTTTCTCTACACAGTGTATTACTGCCAGTAAAACAAGGCTTGTGTACATGGGTCAGAAGTTAATAAACCTATAGCTGGGCCCTGGAATATACATAGAGAAGTTTACTGACCCCCTTTCAGAACCACACACCTTGGCACCAGTCACTAAGAGCCTTGGGACTGATTTGTCTGAGGTTTTGGAAGGCAGCCAGACTTCCACACTTCCCTTCAGAGGTTTGGGCTTTTCAAGTCTATATACGCAGAGCCTCAGTAGATTCTGGACCATACTTTTAGGGTTTATTTTTCTTTCCCAATTCCTAAAGAGAACTAGTGTGCTACGTAGCTCAAACACCACCGACTCACCTCCTTGTGGGCCGTGGGCTTTTAGACTGTGACTTCCTTCTGGCATTGGACAACAACCAAGTATTTATGCTGTTTACCCTAATTTTATCAGTGTCTCCAAGGAGCCTGACCACTGCTGTGGATTCTGGTAGAGATATATGGAGTCACTGTTTAGTGGCTCTGTTCTTTACACTTCTGAGCCTTCCTAGGGAATTTTAGGTAACTTTCTCATATACCCAAGAGTACATCCCCCAAATAGAAGACTAATGCACCTAGTAAATCTAAATAAGAAAAGTTCAAAGTCATAGATACTGAGGTTAAAAGAAATATTGCACCATGTAGTGTGATCTGCTCTACATTGGAAATCAGGGAATCTCATCCATGAACTCCTGTCTGACAACTTGTGTTTGACAGAGGCACAGCCTCAGAGAGACATCCAATTTGCAACTCACAGGTGCAATATGACTAATTCTAAAACCAGTCTAAAACTTCTACTCTAAAGATATGGGTTTTCAACATCTATTCTTTTACAGCTGAAATATAACCACAAGAGAAAAATCGCTTTCCTTGTCTTGCCGTGCTTATTATTGCAAGCCAAAGACAACTGAACATTTCCATTATATGTCAGTATATGTGACTCCAAGAGCTACAGCCATCTGATCTGGCTTTGAACTGAGCTGCTTTCACAAAGATCACAGTGCGTACATTTACAGAAGATCTCCACAGAAACACAAGAAAGTAGTGATTTTTATATAGTGGGATGAAAGAAATGATGAAAAGAAGTCATTATTTTCATTATTATTTTGCCAATTTCAATCCACACTTATTCTTCTATTTTAGGAGGAGTTAATTTTTATTTTTTTTTAGGAAATATGAAATAAGTTGAATATTTAAAAAAAAAAAATTATTTTTTTATGACTTGGAAGGTGCCACACACACAATTCTAGTATTCCAGATTGGAAAGCAGACACACATTCCCTGATTCAGACCAGATTTCTGCTCAGCCCTCAGAGTGCAGCAGTGGCAAGTGCTTAATGCCGAGCCCCCTCTGCTGTTCACCTGCTGAGTACGCTGTGTTTCAGTTATGACATGTGCTGACTGCTTTACACTCTTTAAGAAGAGGGGATGATGAAAGAGGAATAAAAAAATTCTTTATGACACCAGAATTTCTTTCCCCATTGCAAACACAACTCAAAGCAGTATCCTTAGATGCTATAAAAAAGAACTACATTATGGTTCAGTAGCCAACACAGTTGAGATTTTCTAGGAAATGCAACTGTGTTTACCCATTGAAGGATGACGTAATAATTTCTTGGTCATCAAGCTTTAGCACATATAGAAATGGTTTTGTTGACATTCCCATTCACTGTTTCTTTTATGGTGCATTGCACTTACCAGGACAACAGTAAAGAAGGGACATTCAGGCACATGGTTGCTAGCATCTACAATTAGAGGTATAATCTAAAGCAGAAATCCCTGATTGCGATTATTTCGACACCATGTAGGGAAAGATGAAACCTCATCCCATAGATTTGTATGACATAAGGAGCAAGTATATTATTTGTTTTAAATATTACTACAAGTTTTCCTAACTTATCTGACCTGACTGTGATCTTTCTTTAAGTTTCAGTTGCTGGAATAAGCCACACTAAAAAATTCAGTCTGCAATTTAAATATTCATATGCATTTTGTTGAGCAACCTTCTCAGCAGGTTAAAATTTGTCATGGTCCTGATACAGAAACTTCATGCTAATTTCCTTTTCCTATTACTATTTCCTTTACAATGACAGTTAAGTCCAACAGGCAAATTCCTTAACTAAGAAAATTAGAGCAAAACCTAGCTGAAGATGTGATCTGAATTCTTTAAATATATTTAAATCATTACTATATATATAAATAGTTGTCTATTGATTGATATTACTAAAAAAGTTTCATGAAGAATGCATTGCCTGATGGTACAGATATTATTCTGTAGCGTGAAAAGCATGAAACACCCTGTTTTAACTTTCCCCTTATTTCTCAGTGCTATTCTTAATGAAGGGTGCATTATTTCTGTGACAGTATCAATTTGGTGTTTTATAAACATACATATTTCTCTTCTTACCCTGTTACCTTTGTCACCAGGGAGGCCAGGAAGACCATCAAATCCTCTGTCACCCTAGGAAAGAAGAAATCACAGCTTTAGTAAATGACTGTTACATTATGTATTGCTTACTCTGAATAAATTGCACCTTCCCTCTATAAGTTAATTTCTACCCTTGATTATATGTACACTTTTGTTTTTAAATTAAATACATGGAGGTGATCATATAGATCAAATTCACAAAATTTGCTTCTACGCATTGTAGCAAGAGAAGGTGCCAAATCAACTTTTTCCCTGTGTTGTAGTTACGCTATTTATAAAAAGAAGTCCACACCGAAATTAAAATCTTGATTCTAGCTGCACTTTGCAGTTGCAAAACTGACTTTACTATTACTGATACTCTGTAACTAGAAACTGACTCAGAGAGAGAGGAATCATGCCCCAAGGATCAAGTTTCTTCAAGGTCAGACTACTAGCCATTAACATTAATTACCATATTTTAAATGGATGATTCATTCTCAGCTCTTGCATCTGACCCAGCTATCTGACATCTCAGTATTTTCACTTAAGAGAAGAATTTTGGGTTGGCCTGGATGAAACTGTGGTACCTACATAAAATCTATCTAGTCCATTCCAAGACTGCAATAAAGCCTCAGGTCTTATTATTATTATTTACCTTTGCACCAGGTTCACCTGGCATTCCTCTGGCACCATCAGCTCCAGGACGTCCCTGCAAAAGCCAAAAGGGGCAAACATTTGAAAATGCAGTGGAATCAGTTAATATTTAATAAAAACTATTTTCCCAGAGCAGAACTGATCCATACGCTACCTACCCTTTTGCCAGCTTTTCCACTTGGACCGGGGGCACCTTGAACACCACGAGGACCCTGAATTTAAAGAGTGCAATTCTTAGAATCACATTAATGTCAGCTGAAAGTTAGTTAAAAACCTCACCTCAGGAAGAAGATAAGATTTTTTTTATACACAAAGCTGCATTGTTCCCCCAGGAGATGGATTCTGGTTCCCAATTTCCCATTAGTTTTAAAAGAACATGGGCATCCAAACTGGCCTTAGCACTACCAATTTTAACCCTAGTTTTCATGAGATGGCACTATCCATGGCATAATTCATCATTTAATGTAAAAGTTTCTCACACTCTTTCCATGACTTTGGAGATCTCAGTCCTGTAGCTTCTTCCTCTCAGGCCAAAATTATTTAGTCATATTATAAATATTTGATGAAAACTAAGAGTGCTTATTTCGGATCCCTAACTTATACACAAACATGAGCTATGCTGGTAAACAGCTCACATGCCACCTTAGCTTTACACAACATACTTTTAAGCAGAGGGAGAGTGAAAAATCTGATTTCACTTTTCAAACATATGTTACTTTGACTGATGACTGTGTGGGCGTGACTGTAGAAATTTTCTCATCCTCCATCCAAATGCCGGTGAAAAAAGCAATGGTAAGGGCCAGCCATCCAAAAATAATTTCAGTGCTCTTTAACATCACTACATAGCAGTTTATATAATAGTAAGCTGAAAAGCAAAGCATGCACTGGTTCCTAAAGACTTATTCTTGCTATGTCACGTCTTTCTTGAAAATAGGCTCTCTAATTATGAATTAAATTCAACCTCCCTCACCTCTGTATGACAGAGGCCCAGGTCATACAGTTACAGACTAACGTGATTATTGAACACAGAAAAGGGCTTGAAGTGACAATATTAAAACAGGTTTTCAAGTGATAACTCTACATGTGATAATTGCTCTTTGTTATACAAAGATTGTTACTTTCACTTTTCAAAATGAACAATCAAGTTATTGATTTTAATTAAGATTTTAATATTGATCAAGCTATTGAATTTAATTAAGATAGTATCATAAAAGTTATTTGTCTTCAATTGCATGCAGAAAGCATATAATTGATTGATTTCTTCTAATTGATATGAATACATTTTTTTTAAGATAAACACTCAAACATAACAGGGAATATTATTGTACCTGGGGACCTGGTTCACCACTTTCACCCTTAGCACCTGCTGCTCCAGGTCCACCCTTGATGAAAAAAAGCAACATACATTGTGTAAATGCACAAAAGCCTCCTTAAATTAAGAAGTTACTTTCTATTTCTATACATGAATTACAGGGAGCAATAACAATCTTCTATTCAGCAGGAGGTATGAATTTACCATTTGAATCTAGAGATAGTCATGATATATCATTGTCTAGACACTGGTTCTAGGCACGTAAAAATAGTTCTTCCTGAAGAGAACTCCCATCGATTTGAAGAGATCAAATGTAACTCTTTGTTCGATATTAATATTTGAGAGCTAAATATGAGCACAGTAAGAACATAAGTAATGCAAACAGAAGTGCATTCATCATAGGAAAGGCAACAGAAGCAAAAGCCACCTCTTTTTACCTTTATTTCTGTGTTGTACAGAAAATAACAGTTCAATCCGAAGATCACTATAGTCAAAGAAAAATACCCTGTCTAATCTTGTAGTGAACTTTTAATCAAGTCCTTTGTGCATCTGCACCTGCAGAAGTGGAAAATCTATATAACTACATCTCTTTATTATTATGAAATGATGATACAGATTTTAAGAGTAAATTTTACTGATAAAGAGACCTAAAGCAGATATTCATCCAAGGCAAGATACTGTACATGGAATCTGGGGCAGAACTAGTTAAAGTAAGTTAGTGGTCTCACTAAAACAGACAAAACAAAACAAAAAAATCTTGACATGCACACACAGAATACAGGCTCAGAGAAAGAACATACAGGAGTTTGCTACTACATGCAAAAGAATTTTTGCATTTCTGAGCTTTGAAACGGGTTGTGACTCGATCTATGTATTTAATATGAAACTGCAAACCTTTGAAAATTGATAATCCTCCTATGTTCACCATCGTGAACACTGAAAGAAAGAAGTAATCTCATGGTTTGCCTTAGTGCTGAGTCTCCCATCCTGGAGTGGAAAGATTCCCACTGACCTTATAGGTATTGAAAGTCAAGTCCTAACCAAAATGAAAATCAGATCCCAAACTGGTACTGGCAGTGGAAAGAAGATTGGCTTTGCTAGGTGGTGACTGTCTCTTTGGGTTTCTCTGATGTAAGTTCTTTTTTAAATTAATATAATTAATTACATTTAATATATGTAGGCAGAAATTTATTTTGTATGCTGTGTTAACTAAGCATGGGAACTCCAGACTCGGTTGAGGTTACACTGGGGCTTTGACACTGCTATGGTTAAGGTTTTTAGTAACTAATACATTTGTAAATGTACCTTTTATTTCACAAAATACAATTCATATTAGGAGTAAAAGCTCCAACTTTTTCATTCTTAAAAGAAACTAGGCAGACAAACAATTTACAGACCAATAAACTTGCTTTTGCAACTGTAGGCAAAAAATGTTGCTAGATCAAAGAGTTGGATTTCTAGGGCCTCCTGGTGGTTTAGAAGCAAAACAACTATCAATATTATTCATTTGTTGAACTTTGCATACAGAAATTCATGAAGGTTTTTAAAACATGAAAGCATGAGTATGAGGCCAGGTTAAACCACTGTCAATATTATAACAGTTTTTACAAAGTACTCCTTGTTTACAGAAATTTTATAGTTTTTTTGTCTATCTAGACTGAATGTTACCCTGCAGGTCACTTGATTTAAATATACTGCTGGAAATAGTGTATGAGTTTGTTAAATAGACCAAATATGTTTGACTATTTGTAAGTATTGCATATCTAATCATGATGAATCAGGAGTCTGTGAGACAGATTCTCTACTTGGTAGCAACTATTTACTTTGGAAGAATTACTCTAGAGAAGAATTGCTATTGTACAGATCTGCTTAAAAATACAAGCAAAGTATATAGACTTTGTATAACTATTAAGTTTTTTAACATCCACAGGGCCATTTCCAGGAGTATTAGGAGTCAAGTAAAATTCACGACTGAAGTAAAAAAAGTATAATTCTTTTAGAAATCTGCATGGCTCTTAATTGCTTAAAGGAATCCCTCTTAAAAACTTTCCAGATTCCATTTAAATATTGAGCAAAGGTGATTCTGCACACACTTTATTATCTCCTACTGTAGAGCTTCATATTTACCACAAGAAATTGTATGAATATTATTACAGAGATGACTGACTGTAGAGACATATGTAATTATCTATGTAAAAACTATTTACTAGATTTGTAAGTCTACCAGTGTGCTCTATCCAAACACCACAAAATCTACAATAAAAGCTGATTTAGTATTCAGGTTACATTGCAGACCTTGAATAAGAATACAAGCCATGGCTTTAATTACATAATATCAATTTTAAATAAAATAAGCACAAATACAGAGGTGTAGGCAAGACCAGAATGGGATCCATGGCCTGCATTACTGTGTTCTTAAACCTCTGTCCCTGTTTTGTTTACATACCACAGGACCTGGTCTTCCAGTGAGTCCCATAGGACCAGGTGGACCTCTCATAGCAATCTGAGAAAACAAACAAACAGAACAACAGGTATCATGAAAAAGTTGCGAGCCAACATACTTATTCTACATTAATACAATTCCACAATGTGTTAACAAATAGCCCCCATCTTTAACTTCACATCCTGCATGATATAAAACAGATTGGGTTTTGGAGCTGTACACTTGTGGCAGTTTTGTTTGAAGGCTCCTTGTGCTCACCCTAGCTTGCTGAAGAATGGCTTGTGCTTGAGCTTCCTGAGCTGAGATTGTAGGGCCTTTCTCACCATCTCCACCGAAGCGGAACTGCAAATACAAACACAAGAAAAGGACTCAGAATTTATCAAATCAAATTCATATTTGTTTTTTTGCTGCAACTGTGCAAACCACTTCAAAGACAAAAGGTCACAGTCTAGTTCATTCCACTGACTTCAGAAGATCCAGGCCACTGGATCCAAGATGAACATAAAGCCATTGGTAATAGTTTAGAATTGAGGTCTAAATCTAATCCCTTAAGAGCAAATATTTTCTTGATTTCATAGGATTTTGGTTTTCATTTTATTTGTTTGCTTGCTTATTTGTTTCAAAAAGAGGCCAAAATAGACTCTTAATTTTCTGCAAAACTTCAATAAAAATGGCTATCAAAATTAATTAGTTCTCTGTACGTTGGTAGTTACCCACAGAAAAAAATGCAATTTAATTTAGGGCAGACTTAAATTTGAAAAATGTTTGATATCTCAAATAAAAGAGTTTTGTGTAATTTCTGACAATTTCAAAATAAATTACAGAATAAAACTTAAGTACTCATTCTTGTGGTTCTGTTATTGCTCATGGAACTGCTAGAAGAAGCTTTGCAATATTGCAGAAATGTTAAGCTGCAACAAGAAGCACAGCTTTCCAAAGGTATGGCATAGGCACACTGGATATCAGGGCCGTGAATCTTTCACTGCCCACAACAGTTTATCCAGCTTGCCTATGCCCAGAGTTGACATGGATCTTTTGCATATATACATACACTTAGGAATAATGAATTCCATGCACATAGTACTTTTCATACCACAAAAGTGCAAGATCCTTTAACAGCTTTGGGCTTGTTCCTCCACATGCTAAAACAGATGGTGTTTTGCTTTGACTCCAGTGGGAGTAGAGCTGGCCATGTGCATATATTTCTATTCAAAGGATGCACTGACTCTTCAAAGAAGACACTGAAGTCCAATTTTAAGCATTGAATGCTTAAAATTCTCCATGTCAATGAGACTTGAAAGCACACATGCCTGTTGGGAGTACAGGCTCTCTGTACAACAGCAAACTCGTTGTTTAGGACATACAGTAGCAAAAAAATAGTTACTATTGAAAATATAAGGAGATTTGCAGTGTCTGTAATTCATTCATTAGGTTCCAATCTGTCAGCCATGCAGGAGTTAAAGCATATGTTTTGTTTCAGGAAAAAAAGGCAGCATATGAACTTCAAATGCTTAGAGCGTACAAGAAACTCTGTTTCATCTCTCATTCCACAGACAAAAATACATTTCTCGAAAGACACTTCCCCTTTTTGTAGGCTGGTGACCCTGTAATCATAACTTACCGGCAACATTAACATGGTACCTGGGGGACCTGCTAAACCATCAGCACCAGGAAGACCAGGGCGACCAGGTGGACCCTAAGAGAACAGAGAGATGAGAGAAAAAGGGATGAGAACGAAAAGATAATTACGTAAAATAAACCTTTTGAGTCACATACTTTTGAGTCACTTACATACATTTACACTCATAGAATAGTGTGAGTTGGAAAAGACCTTAAAGACCTAGTTTCAACCCCCCTGCCATGGGCAGGGACGCCTTCCACTAGACCAGGTTGCTTAAAGTCCCATTCAGCCTGGCCTTGAACACTTCCAGGGACGGTGCAGCCATCTGGGCAACCTGTTCCAATGCCTCACCACTCTCACAGTCAAGAATTTCTTCCTAGCATGAATCTAAACCTGCCTTCTTTCAGTTTAAAAACATATCCCTTGTTCTATCATTATGTGTCCTTAAAAAGTCTCTCTCCATCTCTCTTGTAGCCATCTCCCTCACCCCCCAGCCTGTCTACATAGTAGAGGTACACAAGAGTGGTGTAGGGTAGGAGAATTGCCTCCCTGGACTTGTTGGTCAGGCTTCTTTCAATGCATCCAAGGACACGGTTGGCTGCAAGTGTATGTTACTGGGTCAGGTCGAGTTTCTTGTCCACCAACACCCCCAAGACCTTCTCTGCAGGACTGCTCTCAGTCCATTCTCCACCCAGCCTAATTGCTACAATTATTTATTCGTGTCATGTGTCTGTTCCATGACAGGCACACAGTGTGTTTAGTCAAGAATTTCCTTATGATGAATTCAGTAGGCAGACAGTTACAAAACTATCAGTAGTTATTCCATTACAATATGTTAAAATTACCATTTTATAAGTTCAAATTCCAAAATATTTAATTAATCTGCAGGAAATAAATACTAAAGAAAGGTGGATGCTGACTTACTAGCAAGGTGAAGAATTGTTGGGGTTTTAACATTATCTCATTATTCAGTGAACTGGTAGCATCTTCTCAACATCTTGTATGCATAAATACAGCGTGAACATGCTAGACTTGAGACTAAACTATCTCATAAAAGACAGAAAAGTTCTTAGTAGTATATTTTCATCAAATAAATATATTTAGGCTGTTTTAAAATTGTGTTGGTTGTGGTAGTAAGGAAAGACTTATGAGAACGTATAACACTAATATAATAGCTTACATTTAAATTATTTTCATTACTGGACAGGGTTCTTATGCCATATATTACTTAATATGGCTAATAAATTCTTCCAAGATCATCTAAATATTGTCCATCACCTTCAATATTCCCATGTGTATTTTGATTCTGCAGAGCCTGTCTTTCTCTGTATTTGCACATATTATAGATGAGGCCATACTGTTTTTTTAAAACTCATTCAAATCCATACGAAATGTTTGCATCTATTACTTATTATATTTTAAAATACATCAAAACAGAGAAATATAAACAAATAGGATCTTCACTTTCTTCCTGTATTTACAGTGCATATTTCTACCACTAAGGAAGTGTTTGTCCAGATTCTCAGTTGATTTCCTTAGCTGAATGAATCAGCCTCGGTTGCACTGAAGTTTCTTAACCTATGTGGATCTATTTCAGAGCAGGATCTAACTCGCCCTTGTAGCAATTAGTGCAAGATATCCCATGAATACAGAGGATAATGTTTGTTGACTTACCCTTTCACCAGGGTCACCTGGAGGACCAACTGGACCTTGAAGACCTGGGGGACCTGTAAGACCCTACAGAAAATGAATGACACAATTATGCTGAATGCTTGCAGCACTTTTGAACTTTTTTTTCTTTGGAAAGTTATGATTAATATGTATTTGGATAAAATAATTTATAAGATTGCATTTTTTTTTTCTTACAAAGATTCGTAGTCAACATTCAAAACTTAGATATTCAAGTGCACTCAGCTTGTAGTATGCAGTCACTGAAAATGCTAGAGGTGACCCTTTTTTACTCCCTTTTGAAAGTGCTAAGTCTGATATACCATTTGGGAACTATAAGACGACTGATATTGTGTTTAACTCATGGACACAAAAGCAGAGTGGATAAATTAAATGAAATAAAGGAAATTGTGATTAATACACTTACAGCAGGTCCTCTTGGTCCCGGTGGTCCTTCAATGAGCATACCCTAGGGGTGGATGAAACATGATGTTAACTTTACTGTGTCTTACAGGAAAACATAAAAAATCTTTTTATCTGAACTACTAAAGTTAACATTTCTTAGTGTTTTGATAAACTTTTCCAGGAATCTTCTCTCTAAAGTTACTAGAATTAAAATCTGAATTGTTGTGTGGCTTTAAAAGTGAGAAAGACTGCTAGAAGACGCCTCCTAACAGTGGATTTAAAGTAATTTCTTTTAATGCTGTTGAAGAATTTGATGTGAATAACTGACTATTCCTATGTTATGGATCTTATAGCATCTCCTAGTTCCTTTTTTTGAGAGTAGATGCTAATCCAGATTCCAGGTCATGGTAAGTCCTACAACTATGTGATCCTCACTTGTACTAATTGGCTTTCCATAGGAAGGAGGACTGGGCAAACTAGCTTGAAACTAATTGTAGTGTTATAGATCTAAACTAAATGTACCTTGCAATGGTTTAAAAAAGTCATGTATTTTATGAGCTAACACTCTTTGAGTTTCTTCACAGATCGTGACTGAGATGTCACAATCTTATTTCAAACTTGTTCATTATTGTACTCCTTTAAATTTATTCATCAGTAACTTCACCAAATTCTAATCCTGAGACAGAAATACAGAATTAAGAAGGAGCTTTTGGATCACAGAATTCAGAGGTCACAATGACATATCACAATATTTTTTCAGACTTCAACTTAAGCTAATTTTTCCCTAGGTAATTCTGTACCTAATTTTCCATGAAATAAAAACCAGATTAAACTTTAATTTCCGCTTGCATCAAATACAAATTTGAAAGCAGTTCTTGAAAATTCTAGAAAAGTAAACCACACAGGCATTCAGTTTCTGCTAGATATTATAAAATGATTATTTTTGTATAATTTTTTTAATTCAGTTAAATTTTAGTTTCTAACCATCAAACATTATGCTACAGTAAAACTTAGTCCTAATGTAAAAGCCACTTAGCTACTATACTACTGTTTAAAGATGCATAAACTACTGATACATTACTGTGCTTATGACCAAGTTGTAGCCTCCAAAGAAACCATTTAATTAAACTCTTAGCAATATGATTGCATCAGCGCAGGTTAAACATACAAGAATTTAATTAACCCCTCGGAGGGACTTCCTTGTCCTTGCTGAAACCTGTAGTCATGGTGTTACCTGTGCCTATGCTGAAAGTTATCTTGAAAAACTGAAAGTTTTCAGTTTTGGTAGATCTGTCCAAGCTGTAGATACTAGATGGCCTGAAGAGCAGATCAACACACTGTTTTCCTCTGCACAAGAAGATTGTCTTTGTTTTATGGAACATGTGGTTAGTACTTCCTGTGACCAAAAGAGTAGGCTGGAACAGGCCACTGTCTGTAATCACTTGATACCATCCACATTACAGGTGAGCGTTTCAGAGATCACGGATAAGGTTACTGTTATCCTATCACGAGCAACGTGGTTTGATAATGATGCACCCACAGTGTACATATGTTATATAGTGCTACAGAAAAACTCACCCACATCTCTACTTACAGGTTCAATCACAGCTGGTTCTCCCTTTTGGCCTTTTTCTCCATAAGCCCCATGTCCTGTCACCTGGCCAGTAAAAACAACCCCAAAAATGAAAATAAGTAGAAGGTCTAAGGACCTGTTACAATAAAACAACTGCAGCAACCTGTAACTGAAAGCTAAAGCTGGAATTGGTCTGTGCTATAAAATATAGCAAACCATATAAATAAAAAATACATGAGAAATGGAAAACGCAAAAACTGTATGCATACTTTTCAAACTACTGGATACTGTCAATTTTTACTTTTTGAATGAGATGCAATAGTGTGCATCCCATGCTTTGCATTAGGACTTCGGACTTAGAATCTAAAACTTCTGTGTGCAAGCCACAACATTGTTTCTTTTTTTATTTGATTGGAAATATTCTCAGCAATTAACAAAGATTCCTCATGACTTTCTGCATTAAGCAAGCTTAAAGTAAGAGGGAAAAAAAGATCCCTTGGTCCAATATGGACAGTTCCCTTCAAGTTCCTAATTTCATTCATTAGAAATCCACAATATGTAAAGTAGTCTGAGAAGGGGCTGTGACTGCATGGCGAAAATGGGAAAGGAGTTAAATGGCATTGTGAACATTATATAATATGTCCCAGACAGCCAGATATACCTCCTAAATACATGAATTAGCATCAACTGCCAAATTCTTTTAGGATCAGCTCTATAGGAAGTTTTGGGTTCAGGATTAAGATAACAGAAGTGCCTAAAAATAACACATGTTAATGGAAGAAACAGACAGATTGAAGTTTCAAACAAAGAAAAAGAAACTGTTTTTTTTTTCAAACCATGAGATAACGTATTTTTCTTCAGAAGTAGCTCTCTTGATTGCTAATATATTCACTAGAAATTAAAGTTCTAGTTCTGACCAGTTGAAAATTTGAAATGATTTTTTAAATTTTTTTTATTTTTTTTTTTAATTTCAGTAGAGTGATTTGACATTTACTCTAAAATAGCTGTGGATTTTAAAATGTTAAGGATAATGTTCCAGTATTTCCATATGAAATATTTTGGACTGGAAAAACAGAGGCATAATTTCCTGTGCATTTTGCAATTATTTATGAAGGCACAGATCTCACTAGTAATAATCAATAGTTCATAAAAATCAAGTAGCAAGAGGTATAGACAATTATTTTTTATTAGAGTAACATAAATTAGTTGTAAAGAATGACATTAGGGTCTCTATCTTTGGAGATATTGCCCCTTTTTGAAAGTTTCCAGATACTGAATACTTTCCATCTTGCCTTTTTTATCAAAGGTAGAACTTCAGTTCTTCTAAATACACCCATATTTCAAAGGAAAATGATATGATATCTCTGGTTCAGAAGATGAGAAGGCACAGGCCAGAGCCTGTGTTCTAATTCAAGATTCCTGACTCCTTCAGCTTTGTATCAAGGCATTTTAAGTTGAAATTTACACCAGGGGATAGAGTCTACACAGTCATTTGTTTAATGCAGGCACAAATGGTGCCTTATGGGCTCTTTGCTTTGCAGATAATCTGACCTTTTCTGTGTCATTCTGCCACAGTGTCCCCATCTGGGCTAGAAGGAAAAGAGTACACTTGTATCACATTGCACAGATAAGGATCATTAAAAAATACAATGACCCCAACAGGGTTTAGAAAGGAGCAGTAAAAGTAGTATGGGTTTCAAGGTTGGCAGGGAAAAGCAACCTTACAGCATTTGCTGTTATTTCTTGGATCCTTCGTAAATGTAAGTTTTGACTTTGTGAGGAGAAAATAAAGATAATACTGAGCAAATACTGCAAACAAAATTATCTTTTTCTATTATATTCAGCGTCTTCCTGATTAAAAAATCCAAATGGGAATTTTTTTTCCTTCCAGTTTTAGCCATATTACTTTTCTTTGCAGCTTCCACAGTCTGGTAAACTGGTAAACAAGGATCTTGGCACAACCAAAGGAAAGTTAAAGCCTTGCTGTTTAGCCTGTGATTAAGTCAGGGGGAAAGACAGAGCTATAAAACTCAGAAAAAAGAGCATGATTCACAGGATCCACCATGTCATCCTATCTTTCTTTATATATACAGAGCTGTTAAATCTCTTCTGCAGGATCATAAACCTGTCGCCATTGACAAAGTTTATTTTCATGAAAGGATTCAGACCTTCACCTTTCCACTCATGAATCTTCTCCTTGGAAAGTAGCAAAAGCCATAGGATTCTAGACACTTACATGCATTTAAACTTCTTGGGGTAATCATATAAAAATATTAATTATAGCACTTACACCTGCATTAGAACTTACATTCTTTCCAGCTTTAGCTCTAGTTTAGACAGATTTTTAAAACTGTTCATTTTATCATCTATTTTTTTTTTAATTCCACCTTTCTTTCTTTTCCCTCCCATCTTCGGCCCTCCCTTGTTCCCTTCACCAAATGAGACAAGAATCTTACATTTAATAAAAAAAAAAAAAGTCCAGAAGTACTGAAACAAGAGGATAGCCCTGATTCAAAGCCTATCAAAAATGAGAATATATCTAATAGTTACCAGGAGCTCTGGATCAGGGTCTGTGCAGTTCTGAGACTGTATAATTACAAAGTAATTGCTAAATTAAATTAATCTGCATTATGCCTCCAATCAACTTACGCTTGTTTCTGTGATATCGGTCTCTGCAGGAACACCTGGACCAAACTCCTCATTAGTGGAATCAGTTGGTTTCTCTTCATATTCTTTATATTCATAAAAATCATATTCGCCTAAATCTCCATCTACCAGCAGATCAGATTCACTGAGGTCTACTCCTCTGCTTCCATATTCAGTTGCCTCAGTTTTTTTATCATAATCCTCTCCAGTTATGTATTCTTCAGCAAATACTTCTTCAACGGGATTTTGCTATTCATATCAGTAGCAAAGATTTGGAAATAGGAGGAATATGTGGGTTATTGTTAGTAAAGCAATGTAAGCATACGCTGATCCACCATGATGACTTGTCAAAAGAAGAAAGAACAGTAGAACTACAGCATATTGTCTTTTAATTAGAGTCTGAAGGAATGGAAGTGCAGCCTTTCAGAGTAATTAAAAGATCTTTGTATAAGTAGTACAAAGAAGTAATGTTTTCATAGGCTTTGGCTTTTTATTTCCAAAACCACTGAATTCAATATATCCAGTACTATGTGTACTGTTTGCTTAATGTTACTTTAGTGCCAAATATAGCTAAATTTCCCTGCTTGGTTTCACACTTACAAGCATTTGAATGAATGAAAATATGCAATGAGCAACGAATAAAATCAGGCCTTTTTACAATAGCAATGTGGAGGAAGTGCAAGAATCACTTTAGTTAAGCCCAGCCTTTTTCATTATTTTATGGCTATAAATACTGCTGCTGAGATTAAACTTCTTTTCTCTTATTAATGATTTTACAGTTTACTTATCAATAAAAGTCATGGTTCATATGTGTCACGGTAATTTACATACTTTTTGGTCTAAGTCAAGTACCACATGCAAAAATCAGATTAATTTTAACATTTCTTGAAACTAAGTTTTCATCTTAAGAGTATGTAAACTGTCAAACCAAGCAACCAACTTAAAAGCACTAAAGCAGTTTAAAAGAATGCTATATTTGAGATGTACAAAACTATTTGTGAAATAAAAGAGGATTGCTTTATTCTATTATAGAGGTCTCTTGAAAGGATAATTTTGAATGAAATCAAATTTCAGATATTGCTAATATGATATGGATATTCTAAATTATCAGACAATATGAACTTGTATGGTCTTAAAAATATTACGAAGCTACTCACCATACAGAGTAATTAAAAAAATCTTGATTTAATCATGCTATTGAAACATACTGCAATTAAAATAGGCCAGATTCTGATTTAACAATTGCCTAATCCCATTACCTAAAGGAGCATGACTTTTGCCTTACAGCCAGAGTAACCACAGATCTGAACCAAATCTAAGCCAAATTTAACCTTTATGCAGAACAGCTCTCACCAAGGAGAGCATTTAGCACTTTCAATCTACCTCATTACAACTCTACGATTGTAAAACTGGCTTATAAATGCCCAAGAAACTGAATTATTTAGATATACCTCTGTCAAACAACTTGTGAGAAGTAAACATGAGATTTCACACAAGAATTCTTTACAGTAAAATGAGTAAAACATACCTTAATTCACCTTCACCTTTCAAGATTTATAGGATGGAAACCAGAAAAACAAATGGGGACTCTTTTCCTCTTTTCGAATATTCAGGGGAAGTGGGGGAAGGGGAGTTTTGTACATCTTTTAAGCAACATATCTTAATTTTGAAAGGAAAAGGTAAAAGAAAAATGAAAACAATATTTTTTACAATCAGCCATCATTTTTCTAACACTAGCATTAATTAATATGTGGACATATTAATCAACATTGGCTTAGGTGTAGTAATTTTAACAAAATAATGTTTAGGCTTATCATTGTGGCTTTCCAAAAATGTCTTTTCTAACACAAGTAAAAATAATAATTTTATCTTTTTGACAGTTCAAAATATAATGTTTCTTTTGACTAGAACAAATGAAAAGTTAATAATTTGGTTTTGTTAGCTGAAGAACTGTGAAAAGCAAATGATGGCTTCTGACTCAACTTCCATATGCTGCTATGGTTACAGCAACTCTTTCTCTTTTATGCTGCACCTTTAGAATTAAAGGAAAAACTAGAGAACCCACTTCCTATTAGATCAGGAGGACTATGTCTAGTATCTAATCTGGTTTATGCTAGACATAGCTCCATTCACATCCACACTGAATGCAACAACCCTACATTCCCACAGCACATATCACTGAATGATTTCCAGAATCGTGAACCCTGCAACCTGAAGATTCGGCAGATCTCTACAGAACTAAAGGGAGTTCTGCCCAAGAAAACAGTACTTTCTGACATTGGCTGAGAAGGCATAAAACCACATTAACTGCTGTTATAGTATGTATCTTTTACACAGACATTCATCTTTTTAAAATGTGTTTCTACTTTTTTGATCACTGGCACCTGGTGGAACAAGTATTTTCTCGGGAATCTTTATTACCTCATTTGCTTCAGTAGTTCTGGAGGGAGCTTCTGTCTGGGGCCCATAGTCATTTTCAGCTATGCTGTACTCTTGAAAGCCATCAACAACGTTTGCCTAGTATTAAAGAAAAGTAAATGATTTAAAAAATCATGTATGAAAAGTTCAAGAGGTATCACTTTTATTCAGGTTATGGCATTAGCCAGATGTATTCATCTAGTGGGGTTAGGTAAATTTTTTCTTATTATCAGAGATCTTCCAGTCTTGGTCTGGGAAAGATCTTGATTATTTCTTGGCTACCTTTACCCCTAGTTTGTCTTTTGTTGCTGCTTGATAACTTTTCTTCTTCTTGGATGCATATTTTTCAGTTTTTTTTGTTGTGGCCTTTTGGGGTTTGTCCTTTGAGCTAGCGGCCACTGTCCTCTTCTTCTTTTTGGCCATGGCTTTCTTTTTCTGCAAACGTTATGAAAGACGGAATGGAAAAACATAAATAAAATGAAAAGAAAATTGAGATAGCATGAATGAAAGAAGGGTAACCAAATGCGAGATGAATGCTGTCAGCCGTGAGACCTTCCATCTCTAACTGAAAGCAAGTGCTACAGAGTAAAGGAATGAGTGAAAGGAAAACATTAGGTTTATATACAGAAGACACAAATTGACAAACCATGTGGTAGGGGACAGCTGGACACCACACAACAAACAGATCAGATTTTGTTACCTCTGTTTGTGCTACTGTCTCTTCGAACAGTGGGAGTCCCTCTGTTACAGAATCAGTTTCTTTATAATCTGCATCCCCATACTCATAGTCATATTCGATAAAATCTTCTGGTGTGTACTACATTGTAAATGGAAAAATATCAGGCATTCCTATGTTAGTGGTAGCATACTAGATTAGAAATACTGGAAAGCATCTTAACCTTTACTTAGGAGTAAAGTTTAACAAAATTAAGTTAGTATGAACAATTCAATATAATTATTCATTTGGGGGGAAAAAATACAATTTCTTATTTCTTTCAAAGCACAATACAAAAGTAATAAAAAAGTAAGTAGTAGTGCCAGGAAAAAACTTCTCTTTTATTGGACTGCAAAGAAGAATCAACTATAATTTTGATTACTGGGAGCACCAAGAGATCTTAATGAAATCATACATTTATTTAGTCTTTAAATTTCAAATAATTCCTCTTTCTACCTGTACTCTTTTATTTGTATTTTTTTCAGGTGACTAGAAGAGCAGAGATGTCAATATCTGACATGAATAGGGTAAATCATTTCAGATACAGGAAAGAAGCCACAACTCACAAATAAACATGGCTATCTTCCTGTTGTTTGTTGTAGAGTTCTGAAAACCAGGGTGGTTCCACGGTACACATTGTCTGAGCAAATGCCTCACTGGTATAATTTCATTTCAGATTCAACTTCTGCAGACTGCTCCACAGATCTGCATCTGTAATAACTAGTATCAAATGAAGATCTGGCACACAAAACTTTTATAAGAGAAAATAGCTTTAGAATTGGCTTGTGTAATGTTGTGAGCATAACTTAGGGTGCCAGAAACTCCTGAGCTGTACTTGTGGCTGTGCTATGAAGATACTGGTCTTGATATTATGTGCACCAAGGACTACTCATCACAGTTGAGAAGAAAGGGCCACTTCAAACAATCTCCCACTTGAAGCTACAGGAACTGGTTAGTCTGGTAAATTAAAGCAGTCTCCTGGTTGCTATCGGTTCACTTTATGTGTCCAGGGATTCAAAGGAAGGTGGAGTTGTGGCCGGAGTCTGGATAAGTGTTTGCTTTCCCTTGCTTAGGAAGAAATACTCTAATGTGCCTCATGTGAATTAGCCACTTCTGAAATCTCCTCTCTCCTGTTACAAGTCAGCATCATTGTCTGTAAAATGAAGACAATATCTGTTTGTTTCATTAGATTGATGAATTAGTACATTACACTTCCAAATGGTCTGAGGATTCATAGAAGCCATCATCATCAGAAAGAGATTGGCATTTTAGAAGAAATCACAGATGAAATTAAAACAGATCTCCATATTCCAAAATATATTCTACCAAAGTGACCAAAGCACTGGTTTAACTGTTTTATCTGGTAATGCTTTTTGACAAAATTTTTTCCTTATGATTTTAGTGCACAGAAGTTGATTTCCTCAGCAATTATAAGACTAACACTGAAAGGCCTTAATTGCTTAAAAATACGTTTCCATGGGTTTCTGTTACTTCACTTCTGTGGCTCCTCAGAGGCTTACTATGATAAGAGCTTTATTTAAAAAAGAAGGTACAGATTTTTTTTTTCAGAAGTCAGATGCTTTTTGCTTGATTGTCCTTCTGATTATTTCTACCCATGCACATATAAATTGGTTAGTTATGAGATACAATAAAGATAAAGAAACGATGTAACATATTTTGGTACTTGTTCGAAACTATACTGCACATTAATAAGAGCATTTCAAACTACATTTAAATAACAAAACATCATTTGAGGTGGAGAATATCCTCTTTGGGAAGTATATGGACACTTTGTCTCATATAATTAATCAATGCTTTGTTTTCATCAGTGGTATCTTTGGCATTACCGAGGTAAGTTGATACTATTTATACTTTTCAAAACCAACAGCATTTTACACTTAAACATGGTAAGTAATATATGATTACTCTCTTCTTGTTCAGCAAATTATTATTCAGTGCTAACCCCAGTGAAGTCAAAGAAACATGTTTGACTTATAAGTAGTATTGTCCAAGGGCCTCACATGCAGTGATGATATATTTGTATGGTTCCGTCAATATATAAAAACATGTTTTCCGGCTTGTGCAGTTCTGGAAATGCAACTCAAAACAGCTCGTTTCTAACGAAGAATGCCAGTGCCATCCAAAAAAGAAAACACAATGGCAAGTTTCTGGGAAACCATATGCAGCCACATAAAGGAGTCAAAGAAGGAACGACATGGATAAAACCAGACTTTTTAAAATAGTTACTGAATAGCATTGAAATTGTGGTATGTCTTTGAGAATTATAAAAATGTATGCAAATGCATAAAATCTGATTCATTTATCTTCTCTAAAGAAGTCCATGTAAACTAGGTTTATTTATGGGAAAAAAAAATCTCTCTCTATATTCAGTTATTCCACCCTAACAGTGATAACCCATTACATATTTCTAAGTGCTTCCTCAGCCAAACCACACGAATCAAACACTCTGCTACGCAATTTTTATTTGTACCAAAGCAATAGACACTACCTATGTTAAATAATATCCAATATTTTAAGGGGTAAGTGGAGGAACATTTTGAAGAGAATTACTGTGTCATTAGCCAGATTTAAATTTAAATATACTGTTAGGAGTTTGTTTTAATAACTTACAGACACATAGATTCCTTTTTAGTAAGCATTGTAGACCTATTCAGAAACTGTTAAGTGTTCATTCCAGCAGTCACTATGACCAATTAACAATTTAAATATAGCTCTGAGTTGCTCAGGATTATAACTGTTTTGCAAATCTCAGTAGTATGGCTTCTCTTATGGTAAGTTGAATGGCTGTGCTGAATTGTGCCAACTATGTGACTAATAAAAATTGCAACAGTAGGTTACAAATAGTTCTTCAGAGGCCATAAACTAAACAGAAATGTTGACTGGGGGAAAAAAAAAGAAAAGAAAAATATCTGTGTCAATGTCGGTATTAAAATGTTAGTATTAAAAAAGAAAGTGGTGAATAAATTGATATTTATGCTAAGAGGCATAGTTTGAAAAGTCAGACATCTATGAATGAGAACTAGAAAACATACAAACCAGCGCAAATATGTGGACAGATCTATTACGTCATGCATAATCACACAGAAAATACTTTTGGGTGTTGTGCCTCACTCATTTCTGTTAAAGACAGTGAAAACTTTCTTGACATATGCAAAATGTGATCCAAGTGGTTGCACTGATATTCAGGCACACAGACAGAAAGAACATGGATGGGCGAGAAGTGGGGAATGACAGTTTCCACACTGGTTTCAGATTCAGCCAAGCAAGCAGGTAAAGATCCTCCATTTTAAGAGCACAGTATCTGAGGGGTATTATGAAATTTTTGAATTTACAAGCTCAGACATGTGGTCACCTTACTGAAACCATATTCAAGTAGTTTCTAAATCTCAGTACTTTGCAGTCCTCCTGGTACAAGGAAGAAAAGTGAAAATATGCAGTAGTTCTAAACTTCCTATAAGATAAATCTTATCCTTAGCAATCCTTCCTTTCCAGACATTCCCTTCTGAAACATCAGCAACCCTTATCTTTCACACCAGCTAATAGACTAAGAGTATGTTTTGTACTGTACTGCACTGCATGGGTCCTGTTGTAAATAGTGAAATACAGATGCAAAATTGGCCAGGTGTATTTCCTGAGGCACAGTCTGTCCAGACAGAGGAATGCATCTCTACATCCCTAACTGGTGTAAAGATACACTTTAGAAAGATGATTTACTCACAGCATGAGTTTATCAACTCCACCTGATGAAGGCTATTCCCTATTTTTAAGATGAGACAACAGAACTATTAAAGGACTGGTCAGTTCAATGAGTTAAATTTACAAATACCAGGGACAGGTTTAATGGCTTTAGTCACCTGCTGTGAAGCTGGCAACTCACACTTACCCTTCCATCAACAGTCAAGACTGGATACGTGGCACATATCCCTTCTTTTTCTGGAGCTACACAACCACAAGGTCACCTTTATCAGATAACCAGAGAGAGGGGTATGATCTATTCAGTTTGAGGCCTCAACAGAGCTTGAGAAAAGTGTCTTTACATTTTGGATGCTACCATTCCTGAGTGCAAAACCCAGGCCCTGCTATTAGTTCACAGAATTTGGGGAGTTCACAGAAATCTGTAATGGCTGAACTGCTAATCAAAGAAAAGACAATAAGTAGACTCGAATATATAAGAGAAAGTATCTAGAATTTCTACATTAATTAATGCAAATGGAAAAGTAACTTCTGCCACTTTCAGAGTTTAATCAAGACTACTGACTCTAGCAAGAAATCAAAGCATTGAAAGAAAGTAAGTGTGACAGGATGACGAGTATAGTTGAAGAGAGTGTAATTTGGTTTTTTAGCTCTATACCAAAGATATTACTGGCCAGGAATGCAGCCAGAGAATCAAGAAGCTGGAAAGGGATTTAAAGGGGCATTCGGCTTGTGGATCATTCTGATGATCCTCCTATGAACACTGACATAGCCAAGTGTAAAATATACCTACCACAGATATGCACTGTTAATTCCATCCTGCTCCAGAGATCTGCCTATGAAAGTCTACCTAAACCCTAATACTGCTATATAATGGAATAGTTACAGATCTGAGAAATCAGGGATAGAAAGTTCTGTTGTTAGCACCAAGTGCTCACAGTTATAGCAAAATATATATACTGCATTAACTTTCACAGTGGTTTCACATGAATATCAAAAAGATGGACTCAATAGGTGGAACTTGGTGAGAGATTTTAGCTCAGAGATGTCAGGTAACACACCATTCAAATGTGATGCAATTTTTATCCTCTTGCTCTTCTTTCTGCTATTGTAATACCAGCAATAGTTACTGAACAGCCGTTCTTGTAATGAATATTGCATATGACTGTTTTCTTACAAATGAAAGGAAGAATAAAACCTGCTGCTTCTTGATGGGACAAAATGTTTCCATTATGACCTCATGCTTTCTTTACCAGAGTGATTATATTACACTACCAGATCATCATGTAATTCCAATTAAAGAGATGAACTGTTTTCTTCATCAGATGTATTTTAGAAGCAGAGGGTCAGCAGGATGCAAGGCCTATATTTCAACTGTTAAATGACTTAAATATTCTGAAGGAAACCTGACTTTGAAAACCAATTCTTCTGCTATCCATACTCTAAAAACCTAACCTCCCATTCCAAAATGTAGATTTTAGCAATATTTGCTTTACATTTCCAAATTAAAAGAATTAATAATATAAAGAACTGTCATGATTAAATTAATAATAACAAAGAACTGTCATAAGCCAAATTTTTCCACTGCCTAAAGATTATGCTAAATCATTTAGCAAACTAAAGAGGCAAAGATGACTTTGAAACATTCTAGGCTCACTAAGACATTACAAAATTAAATAAAATAAAGGATGCTAAGCACCATGAGAGTTTTGAAAATCAGCTGCAATAATATAAATAAATAAATGATAGAAAATGTCAATCTTAGGGTAGAATAAAAGTTAAAAGAATTGGATGGCCTCTTCTACCATATAGTCCTTATATTGTTCATAAAAGTGATAAAAGAAAGGAGATAAAAGGAGATAAGAACAAAATGTTCAGTTTCCAAAGACAGTCTGTGTCAAAAGAAGAATAAGACTCTTAAGGTTCTTCATTATGTTAATTCCTTAAATAAAAAGTCTATATATCCATAGAAAGAGAGTTAGGAAGATCACTACTTTAAATATCTGCTAAGTTAGCTAACTGCAGTTCTAAAGATGACATAATTATCTTTCCATATTTTTCAGAAAACTAGTATTTCTGCTCAGTCAAACACCTGAAAGAACACTAATTAACATGTTCTGAAAGGATGCCTGAAGCCTCCAAGTCAATATATTTGGGAGCCATTTGCACCTTTACTTTACCAAGCTCATTTCATTAAACGAAAACATTTTATGTCTTCAAGTAATCCATTAGTTTGGGACAGATCCAAAATAAATGAAGCCAAATTCCTTTGTGGAGTAATTTCTTCAGCAGAAGTCAGATGGTGTGATTCACTGGGTTGCAGAATAATCTTCCAAGAGAAGATCTGAAAGTCTGATAGTTGGGTCCTTTGAAAACTAGACCTGATGACACTCAAGAAAATATACTGCCCAGCAATCAAGGACAATGAAGACTGGTTAGGTCTTTCTCAGCTCTAATTTCTGTGAGCTGGCCAAGCATATGTGATTGAACTGGAAAGGAATTTAATACATTTCCATTTATAGTAGAAAGGGGGTCGAAAACAAGACAAAAGTCCAGACTGTTCACAAGGTATTTATAAGAAAAGCATGGATGCGTGTCTTCCTTAAGAAAAGTAATCTTGATAGTTCTGAAGCACAGTTCAGACCCATACTTGATTCTTGAAACCTAATTATACATTCAACATGAAAAAATGATTACTGAACTTCTAGGGAACACTTTTTTGTGTAGTGACAACTGCTGAGTCATAAGTCTGTACTTGACAAGTTACAGAGATTCATATGTGGCTATTCACAAGCAAGAACAAGGAAAGTTGATACATACTTCAATAAAAACATGCCTTGAAGATGGAAATAAATCATAATAAACAACAGAGTAAACTGTGTTGATATTACTATTTATCTAGTGTTTTCTCATTTGCATGCTGAATGAGAGTTCTGAAGAAGTGGGAACCAAACACAGAGGGACAGAAGCATTCTCTATGGGAAGGGTACTGACATCTATTCGAACCTGAACTGCTCCCACAGAGCTTCGAGGTCTTCACACAGGAAAGAGAAAGAATCAGAGTGCTAAGTCAAATAGCAGCAAAGCCTGGGAAAGTTCCCAAGCAAAATTTAAATTTTCTTTGAAATGCACTAATGAGAAAAAAACATATTTTGCTTTTTGTTTGTTTGCATAAATTATCAACAACATGCTTTCAATCTGTTCTGTTTTGGAATATGGAGATCTAGGTAGCCAGGCACACAGATAGAAGTCCTATGGAGTCCCCATGAAGACATCAGGCTCCATACATTGTAAAGCAGTGTAAAGGCCTCTGCCTATTTGTGATTGACTTGACACATCTTGAACAACTCTGATGCAATGGATGTGGGAGGGAGTCCCTTTGAAATAAGTTCTGGGCCCTATGGGCCTCTGTCTCTTGCTGACATAATTTTCAGTCAGATAGAATAAATAGTGACAACAAATAAAATTATCATGTATTTAGAAAAAGTTCAGTCCTGAAAGAGGCTCAAAGCATGCATCCAAGAACAATTCAGCAAGTTTTTAATGATCTCTTGAGCAATCAGTAGTAATAACCACTCAGATCACACACTGCTGACTGCATACTAGCTGTCCAGAGCCCAGTTTAATTACAACTAGTTACATTTTGCAAATGCTTTTCACTTTACACTATTTAATGCAAGTACTTAGAATCTGTGTACAGCAACACATACAACTGCTGATGCTTAGAGGTCTAGTCTGAGGAACTATCTTGACCTCAGTGAATTACTCAGTTCATGGCTGTTAAAACTGTCTACAGTGACAAACAGTTTCTATTAATACCTTTCATGTTTCTACTCAGTTTTGTGCCTGTTGGTTAACCTGCTAAGAGTGGAACTGGCTGAAATAATTTTGTGTGCACATGCATTTGTGCACACATCTCACTAAAACACATGGCATTTCTAACAGAAGATGTTTACAATTGTAGAATATCCAAAGCTCCTTACAAATGTGGCATTGTTAATACTCTGCATCACTGAAATCATAAACATACACAGAAGACAAATAGATACAAGTAAACAAACTCATACTGCTATAATTTTTAAAAAGAATTACAGTTTCACTTCACTGAGAATGATGGTTCTTCAAATACCACCGGTGTGAGAGGTTCCTTCAAATGCCTGACATAAATGAGTGGACAGCAAAAATGAATGCACTCCTGCAACCTGTTTCCTTCACTTCTAGAACAATGCATATCATTTATCTGGAAGTGCTCCTTTGCAACTTGTCTCCAGCACAACCGCTAACGTGCAATAAGTCTAGTAATACGTGACTGACTACTCACCTCATCAACTTGAGGATCTTGAGCCTGAGCAGCATTGGGCACTGGGGAATCACAGTCTGGGCTATAATGCTCACAATAGTCAAATGCAGCTCTGGGATCAGCTATAATCAACAGCTGTTGGATCTCACCCTGCAGGAAAGCATATCCAGATTAAATAATAAAAACAAAGATAGTCTACAATTCATCAGAGGTACAGAGTTTGTGTTCAGAAAAAAACTAGGCACATAACACTTAGTTAATACCATCTGTGGTTATAAATATCATACTTAATTTCGGCTGCTATTATGGAAAACATCTTAAACATTGTTCACATGGAAAAACAATGCAAATTAATGTGGAATGGACTAGGTGTAAAATTCTGGCTTAAAATGATGCCTAGTGGGAAGGTGTAACTCCTGCTCTGTCATTTTCCTGCTGTTTGTTTACTTCTTTTCTGGAAACCAGTCTAAATTCCTAAGATTTAATTCAGGGCACTTCCTACTACCAGCATGCAGCTCAGCATGCAAGTGATCAACAGTATAATTCTGAGAGTTTGCATCACATCAGTACTCTCAAAGAAGGAGACAATAAAATAAAATAAAAAAGTCTGTACCAGAGACACAGTTATTGGACCAAAAAATAATTAAGTAAGCACTGTGTAAATACACACTGTAGAATGTGTTAAAAAAAACCTTTAACTGCTAACAAATGTTATTTTCGCCTCTATTGCCATATATCACGCATAAAAACATCACAGTAAAGGGATCCACTATTCTGGATATAAAAAATGGCTCTGCTGAGATCCCCTGCAGAGACCTTGTATGTTTATCATTTTCCACAGAAAGCTGTCTGGTATCCAGTGTATTTCTTAACATAGTGGTACTATTTAAACAGTGTTAGGTAAATTCCTGCCAACATTTCCACTATAAATTTCCTCATCCAGGAGCTTCTTATGCTCTCATAAAAATAAGCTTGCTGAAAATTGGCAGATGTTCTTGGTCAAAACCCATTAATTTTAATCTCTCACTATTTCCCCAGAAGGGGGGGGGGATTTTTAAGCTTTTATATACTTCTAATGTAATTTTATTTTGGTTTTACTCAAAATAGGGCCAAATTATTAAATTTGTTAGTACACCTGTAGCTGTTTTGTCTTTAAAGATATCATAAGTGATGGAAATCTACAGCTGTGAAAATTCACAGTTCTCTCAGTATTTCCAAAATTGCTTTACATCTATGATAACAGTAACCTTTAACAAACTTAGAAAACTGGAGAACATTTCAAAATAATAAAGAATAATGGTAACACTACTTCCTTTCAAAAAGAGAAAAAAACCCAAAGAAATAAGCACAGAAAGAAATTTCCACAAACTGACAAAAAAAGAAAAAGTATCTGCAATTCTCCTAGTTCTACAATATTTTTACTATCTTTTTAATCATATAGTAGGAAATAGTTTCATAGCACATAATGGTTATATATTACAAATCTGCACTTTACAATATTCTCAACTCATTTTACTTTATAGAATCATGCATGTCTCAGGTTAACTTAGATTTGGAATATTTTTTTTAAGCTTCCAGAAATAAATGCAAATGCCACAGTTTGTTTCTCTGAGAGCAGTTCTGGACTGTCTCTTTTCCTTAGCTCTCTAACACTTGCTGATTTGGATATCTTCTTACAAAACCTGCTATGCATACAGAGAAATCCCCCTTTGATTTTTTACATGACTCCCTCAAGAGTCTGAGTGCTTTGAGAGGTTTCATACAGTCCTTGTCAGCCTGGGCTACGCATCCCCCATCTCCAACAAAGTGTTTCCAAAGTGGTCGCCCTTCCTCTTTCACCAGTCAAATTAAAATGAAGTGGAGGAAAAAATTAGAGAGAATTAGCAACTGAAAGACAAAAGAGGTAACTCTTTTGAGCAGCCATTAGAGGTGGATGTGTAGAACCTCTGTCCTCACTCTGAGTTCAAGTTATTGTCTTGCTCTGTGCCCTGGAACATCCACAGCTTTCCGCGATGCCCATCAGATCATCACGTGTACACTGTGCCAACCAGTGCGAGCAGTGCCCAAACGGCTCCTGGAACTACTGCTCAGTGTGACAGCCTAAGAGAGCCTGGGTCAGGGAATGTAGCCAGTACTCTGGAGCTGGCTTTGTGCTGATCTTGAATGCCATGGAATTTTGGCACTGAGCTTTGTTGGATTGTGTGTTTGTAAGAAGCACTCAGTATGCTGTTACCACTTGGCTTGGATGTCCCTAAATTGGTTAAAGCTGTTCCTGATCCATTGACTGTACTTCCCAGCCCCGCCTGTCATGGGTCCACATAGAGGGAGGCCCTCAGAAGTCTTGCACAGAATACATAAATTGCTACTGGCTATTCATGTGCGAGAGTTTTACTGAGGAACCAATTGATTTTACATTTGGCAACCCAAATGTTAATTTCCCTGCTTTTCCTTCAACATCTGCTATAAAAATATTTCCAGTAAATTAATATTTTTCTTTTTCTATTTTTTTGTTTTTATTTTTCTGTCTTTGCTAATTAAATGGCTTCTTTGAGTTTTTTGTTCTGTGAAGTATTGGCAGTCCTCTTTCATTACTCAGAGAAGAGCTTTCCTTTCAGATCAGGTCAATCATCTCAGCACATGAAATTCCACACTCATTATTGCAGATTTCATTATTGTGATTTAGTTATTCTAAGGTATTTGTTGGACAAATCTACACTCTTTCTCTCTGAAAATTTTCCATATAATGACTTCAGTCTTCACAAACACATTCTTTGATTTTAACTGCTTGACAGAATTTTTTGAAGTTTTTTGCAAATAAACTACACATTATCTGGTCATATTTCATGACCTGGAGTAATAAATTGGGCATTTAATGATCTACCTGCACAAGTCTCGAGAACTTTAAATAAATTATGGATAAATAGAGTCATGAGTTATTAAGAATTCCAACAGTTGCTCTCTAAAACAACACTGAGGTATCTAAACATATGCATATGTGCATGCAGGATAGGATGATGAAAGCAAGAGAGGGAGAGCAAAGGGAAGGAGACAGAACGGTTTAAAATGCACAAAGCATCCTTGAAGTATTCTGAAAAGTGCACAGAGAAAAAAAAAAGTATGAAAGGCAACTGTCTATATAGATTAGTTCTTTTTCCTTCTCTATGAACTTGTCATGACCATATCTGCTGGCAAAGACTGCTCAGGCAATTTCACAAAGTTGATAAACAATTTCTAGCATATTATAGAAGTAAAGACTTTTATGTCTCTGCTGAGCCACTCTTCCACTATGCTTTGGCATCAAGAGATGAGCAGGATGATAGTAGAAGGCAGAGGCACAGAACTTGTGCTGAGGTATCAGGCAGATATACACAGCCATTTTTTCATATTAATACTTGTAATAATGTGAATGCTTAACTTGCCCCCGAAAGGGCTAAAAGCCTATTTAGCCCTTAAGTAGAATAATCTGCTGCCTTGTAACATTGGGGTTTTTTATCCTGGATAACACTTACAAAATGACACTTACAATCTGACATTTTAAAGTGTTTGTCAGATACTTAATGTTATTTGCATATTAGGGATGAGAAAGATGAGAGCTACATGTCTGCCTTAGTTATCCAGAGGTGGAGGGGAACATCCAGCAAGGTAGCTAACATTAGATATATAAGAACCACTTCAAAGCAAAGCATATCAATTTTAAGTCTTAATATTTAGTTTGGATCTTAAATTCTTTACTGAAATAGACATTAAGTGGTCAAAGCCAACAAACAACTCACAAAGTCAATGTATAGTTGAGTAATTCATCGCAATACGGAATAAAATTGGCTAAAGTCTATGAACATTTTAATTCCTATTTTGGGAATGTGCTCACAATTAAAATCAGAGACTTTTGAATCAGCCCTCGTGGTTATATGAAAAAATCTGCCAGAGACTATTAAAAGGAGTTATTTAGATCTGAGGAAACATTCACTTCTTTGTTGCATGCAACAGCAAAAGCAGAGAATAAGGCTAGAGAGCTACAAGGAGAATATGCTCAAACCAGTAGAACACCTGCTGAGTGGAACAACTGCACAGACATTCACACGCATTAGCTGTTCTACAACAAGACATTGCACAGTTAAAAATGAGAAGTGTGTGGTGAATTCACACACTGAAAATTCCTCTGTGACTCTCACAGACATTCCACAGTGACATTCTGGAATAACAAATTTATGTGCACGGACATTTCCACGATTTGCTGAAAAACACAAAGCAGTGACGCACAAGGTGGGCCATCTACACGGGAAACATAGCCTCTTTATATGAAAACAGTTTGCAACACTGAAAAAATACAGTGTTGAATAAGAAAAAAAAAGAAAATTGAGACTCAATTTGCAGGAAAGCAGTAAACTAACAAATTCTCTTTCCAGTTTTGTCTATGTCTTCATGTAATTATTGCTTTAGTTAGCCTTATGGTAATAATTGCTACATCTGATTCCAGGCTTTTGGAGCCTTTCTTAGATTCACAGTAGAAATAGGAACAAGGAGAATCTCCAGTTAGATATGGTGTCAGATTTTGTCAATGATGTAAATCATCAAGGGTCTGAGTAGTAAGGAATGAATTATTTTATCATTATAGCAATAAATGCTAATGGCTGCTTATTACCTTAATTGACTTCATAATATGTCCTAGATATTATCTGTCTTCTTGAAGCGTTCCCTTTTCCTTCTAACTATGAAGTCTTATTAATGCTTTCTAAATGTGGTACATTAGAGAATACTACCATAAAGTAGTCCATTTATACCCTATTTATTACCTAAAAGTTTCTATCATCAAGAAAAGACATCTCTATTATCAGCTGCCACATTCTTAAAAAGGCAAAAGCATGAATCCTTACATGGTTGTAAGGCAACTATATGAAGGAATCAGTGCTGAAATTAACGTTTTCTTCCAGTATGTAAAATTTTATGGTCTAGTTCCACAAGAAACTCAAACAGTTCAGAGACAGATTTTGGAGATATCTCTTTTACAAGAATCTTAATGAAACAATAACGCTGCCAGGTGAAAGTGATCTTTGTCCAGGAAATAGCAAGTAAGTGTTACTTGAGAAGTTCTGCAGCATTTCTCCACAGAAACAAACTTCAAAAATTATTCAAAATTTTAAAAAAATAATTTCTAAGAACAAGTGATCTTGACAGTTGAACAACTAAGATGATACTTAACAATGTGACCAGAACTCAGTACACAAGTTGTAGTTTCTTATAGTAAAATAATGAGATTTTTGAAAAATATTTAATTAGGAGAAAGCTTCTTGACCTTCGGAAAAAAAACCCAAACTCACAGCAATTCCTTAAATGTCTAACTTATATTAGAGGTTCAAAAAGACTTTCTGCAACTAGAGTGGGAGGGTTAGTGTTAGCAAAATACCATCTTTCTGATTCATGATCTGGATAAAAGGAATACCTCTTATATGCTTATAAGGATAATTAGATCCTAGAGATGTCTAAGTAAATGGTGATAAAAGCAAAACAAGAGCAGTGCTATGCACTATATCAACTCAGAAGAACAAAATCAATATCTTTTATTTCATGTTATGGCTAAAGCCTAAGAAGTACAAAGTGAATTTTTCAGTAAATGAGAAAAAATCCTAACCTGTGTATATGTGCCAACTTTCTCTAATTAGTTCTGTGACAGTACAGCTATGGACTCCAAAGAACAAAAGTCTAGACAGCATGAATATTATTACTATAGAACCTAGAAAAACCTGCTGCAGAATTCATTTAATCTTCCTGTAAAGATTTGAGGGATCAAGGAGTTCCAAGGGCCTTTAATATAATATTCCATAACCAGGGCCCATTGCATAATATAGCTAGAGAAAGATATTTAGAACCTGCCAGAGTGAAGCACTGTAAAAGCAATAAATGAAAGTGGAATTCTGTACAGGTCAAAGTTTCCATAGAAATCAATGTCTTCTTGATTTTTTGAAATACAATGCTTAAAGGAGCATAAATTTAGCTTGGTTAAGAAATAGTTTGAGATACCAATTATAATTTTTAACCTTCAAACCAGACCAAAGTTAACTGTGATTCTTGGCTGAGAGATTAGATTTTATTACAATGCCTATATAATAGCAAGTGTACATAGCACACATACACACGTGTGACCAAGGACATCTTCCTTGCTTGATAAAAGATCTGCAAACCTCTTACATTTTCATGTATCTTTGAAACCTCATTTACAGGTTTAAATGTGTTTAAAACTGAAATGTATTACACACAATAATAAATGAGGTGATAATAAATCCTATCTGTTAAATTTGCTGGAGCTGATGCAACACACAGCATTTTTTGAGTCCAGGCTGTTAATTTTACATGTAATTGCATTTAATGTAATTATAAAAGTTTAGTTAAATGACCATTCCTTTGTTTCCTGGGAATACTCCTTGAAAATGAACTTGAATTCTGATGAATTACCAGAGCTTTGCTTTCTTTTTCTGTCCCACTCCTGCTTTTAAAAATGAGGATGGGAAACTGGAAATATTTACTTTTTTTCCTTGAGCATAAGTTTGGAAATACTATAAAAAAATTAATAAGCACCAAATCACCATTTTTTGAGATAAAAAAGAAGAAAGCAAAAAACTCAAGCCAAATAGAGAACTTTCATAAAACATCCTGGGTTTTTTATTAGGTGTCTCTGAAATGGAAAAACTGTTTGCTTTGCTCTACTTTTTTTTTTTTTTATGTTGGTTTTCCTTTTACCTCTCAATGCTGGAAGTTGGCCACTTCTCTGGTGTTGATATCTAAAAGGTTGATTCTAAATAGTTTTGCCTGGAACCTATTACATTTTTTGGTTTCTGTCCCATTTATGTTAAACATTACTTTTTAGTCTGATGGACACTAAACATTCAGTGGGTCAGTAGCAATTACTAAATGTGACGTATAATGGGAATTGTTTTGGCCGTGTCAACATGAGCTGGTAGTGCAGCTCAACAGCAGTGTATGAGAGGATACTGAGGACACCTCACTCACACCATCTGCCTTCAGGGGCATTTTGCTTTGGGTTTCCTTCTCTATTCTACAGAAGCTGTACAGCAAATTTGATCAGTCAGTAAAAGCTCTACCCATTCTGCTGCAGTTACCTTCTTAAGGGAGCATGCACACAGATGAATGGCCTTTCTGCACTTGCACTCTTGAACTTCACATGCTTACAGATATGTGAGGGATGGTTCCTCATCTGAAGGAATCTGCAGGTTAAATCATATTGCTGTCAGGGCACTATCAGTCTATCTTTGAGTGCTCGCTCAGCCTATTTGAAGGAATCCTATTCTGTACACAAGTGTATGAGTGTTTTTACATGAAAACAGATTAATGCCTAGTATCAAAATCTAAACCCTTTATTAACAAGTATTACTGCAAGGATTTAATCTCATAAACTCTGTGCTTTTAAAGATTTCATTGAGCTTTAATTGAGAGTCTTATACATCAGGTTTTGTCTTGTTATACTCATTTACAGCACAATGCTTAAAAATTATTGCATTGGTATGACGTGTGGAGTTCTGAAGACGATAGAAGCCTATAGGAAAATATCTGCATAAAGACTCTGCTAGTTATTAACTTGTTATAAAATACTTATAAAAAACTGTTGTATTGTTCACACCAACAGCACTTAAATGTGGAGTGACAAATCCTTAAAGCTGGCAAAGAATAAAAAGATCCCTATTATTTATCAAACATTTAAGCTACAAACATATTTCAATGGATACAATTCAAAATTCTTTTACTAGGTGCCATGTACCAGTTTCTCACTAATTTCTTTTTTTTTTTAAATGTTATTTAGGAATTTCTATTTTTTTCTAGTAAGTACTTACAAACCAGCCTTTCTTACATTATGTCTTTGAAAACACAGAAGACATTAATTTCAAAAGACACATGTAAAAGTTTGAGGAATGTTGTGACAGCCTTTCATAAACAAGCATTTACAGATTAGTCCCACTGATATCAAATGATCCACTTCAGTGAGCAAGGGCTCAGCAGTGTAAATGAAGATCTCATAATTTGGCAGTTAATAATAATACAGTTTCTAGACAGCATAATTTTATTATTCTAAGACACAATCACATAATTTGCTTCTCAAGCATTTATATGCACCTGATGTTTAAGGCTGGCTTGAATTCAGTACCTTGTTTTTAACATATACTGATGTCCATACTAACTGAGTACAATGCCATAAAATCTTGGATTAGCACTTATATTTGGGAATGAGCAGTAGGCAACTTCAAATTATATTCTCATATAAAACACACACTCCCACCCCCACTCCAGATCTGGAAAATACTTTAGATAAAATTTTTCTTGCTTTTAAAGCTGAATCAGATGATTTTTCTGACACCACTACTAAAAACATGCCTCTTTGCTTTAGTGCAGTAGGTAAACTTACCAAAGAGTATTACGTGTGTTGAATATACAAAATCAGCAAATTTGGTAGTCATTTATAATGCTCTTAAAACACCAATCAGCCCTTTCCTTCTTTCAGTGGTGACCTGCCTGAACTCTGGACATCCATTATGCCTACTCACTCTAAAGTTTTAGGTCATCATAGGAAAGTTACATCAAAGCAGTCATGTCCAACTGACTAGAACACATGCATTTAAAATTTCCCAGTGTACTATAACATATTTCTGCTTTAGCAATAGTCAGACTGCCAGAATCAGAACAAAGATGGGAGAACTACCTAGAAAATGGAGTTTAATATTAAGAACACAAAACCAGAAAAGGAAATAGCCAAAAATTTAATTTTGTTACATCTTGTATTACAAATTAAAAAAAATGCAATTAGAAACAAAAAAGAATATTTGCTCCGCAGTGATACAACATTGTTTTAAAGTCAGTGCGAAACATTCCTCACAGGAATAATATTTGTTTCTTAGGATTCTAAATGAATGGTCCATGCAAATATGTTAGAGCAATATGACTGGAAAAGCTATTGTTTTTTTAAAAAAGATACAATTGGGTTGTCAGGAGTTCAGAATGTCACGTAATAATATCTGTTTCTGACTCATGTGCACACAGGAGAATTCACAGAGGTTTAGGTGCACTCTCTAAGGGAACAGGAACATATGATGTATCTAACTGTTCACAGCACTGGTTCTGACAGGGTTGAACTCTGCTTTCAGTGGGAGTGAATTACCTTAGAGGTGCAACTGTTTTTTTTGCAGTTGTGTTACGCTGCATAAATTGGTTCAAGCCAAAAAGAAACACTGTCATATTCAATTAGTAGGTTTTTGAAGCCCAAGATTTCATTACAGTTATCTACAGCTTCATTATTTCCACTTTTTAAATTTCCATTCAGTTTGAGGAGTCTGAAGAGTGCTCCACAGCTCCTGTGATCAAATCATTATTACCCAAGATAAAACAGCCTTTATGATTCATGGATACAATATTAGTGCTTCTGACACTCAGAGCTGTGAATTCCAACAGGTATTTCTTTTTAGGCAATATATGACATACAAAAAGTCTATTGTATACAGTTTTAAGTCTTAAACAGTTAAATCTAATGTCATGGCTAAATAACTTAATTTCTGGAATTTCCTGCACACAGAATAAGACACACTGTGTTATGTGTTTCTTCAGTGCCTATTGTGGTCCGAAGATACAGCAAGGTTCATAACACAGAAATACTAAACAAGAAGACCTGTGGAATCACCAAATATCACTCTGTGCTACCATGAATGAGAAAAATAGAATATTTAAGACAAAACCAGAAGACTCTCGAGCAGGAGGCAGGTTTCAGGAAACAGCACAATACTTTAGAAATTGTAGCAGCAGTAACTAAGGGATGGATAAAGCCTTGTTAATGAAAACAAAAAGAATGCTGTGTAGAGAGCAGAAAAACAGCAGACAAACTAAAAATGAACTAGATTATGTTTTGCTTGGCCAGACTTTGAAGGACAGAGGTCACTTGGCTTAGAGAAGCCTAGAGAAGAGGAGACTGATGGGAGACCTCCTTGCAGTCTACAGCTTTCTCACAAGGGGAAATAAAGGGGCAGGTACCAATGTCTTCTCTATGATGACCAGTGACAGGACCCAAGGAAACAACAGGGGAGGTTTAGGCTGGATATCAGGAAAAGCTTCTTCACCCAGACGGTAGCTGGGCACTGGAATAGTCTCCCCAGAGAAGTGGTCACAGAATCAAGCCTGACAGAGTTCAAAAGGCATTTGGACAATGCTCTCAGGCATAGAGTGTGATTCTTGGGGCTGTCCTGTGCAGGGCCAGGAGTTGAACTCAATGATCCTTGTGAGTTCCTTCCAACTCAGGATATTCTATGATTCTGTGATTCATTAAAAATGTATATGGCACAGCACTTGGCTTAAACTTCTAACTTCAACAGGCAAATTTTTAGCTAAAGATTCAGATAACTGAACATTGGTATAAATGAATCCATGGTGGCTCTACAGTAAAAGAGAAAGAAGAAACCCATCCCAAAAGCAAAGATTACAAGCTTCTAATTTAAATAATACTTCAGACTAAATTTAAACCCCCAGCAATTACAAGAATAGTGTACAGAAATGTACACTGATGTTAAAAAAAGACTGAAATGCTGCTGTTCTCAGTACTGAATGTTAAGATTCAGCCTCTAAAATGACTACAGATAGCTGCACAATTTCTTTTTTGAGTCCAAATACATCTTTCTTCTTAGTGGGTCTCAGCTGGAATTGAAGCACTAACTTGTCACGTCAGCATAGAAGATTTCAGCAAAACATTTTGGCAGAGGATCACTACCACTACCTTCCTTTCTCATCCTTCCACATGTGACAAAAACCCTTAGAGAATAGTAATTTTAACTCATTCTATCATATTCTGTTAAAGTTATATTCTTATGTCCATGCTGACTTCAAGAAAAATGTAGGGTTATTTTTGAGTTTCTCCAGTTAATCTGCTAATCCTGATTTTAAGCGCTAATTTTAATTTGCTAATTATGTCTTCATCCAACCTTACTGACTCTTCCAAAAAATAGTTGCATTCTACCACATCCCTCCCGTTCTCTTCTTCCTCTATAGGGATTGAAAGAGCAGAGGCAATTGCATATGCAACTGCAAAAAGCAAGGATGGAGGAAACTAGCGAGGAGGAACTGCTAGACTAGGAATTATTTTGCCTTAAAATAGTTATTCTTTGTCATGACTCAAATCAAAGTTTCATCTTTCTTTCTGAATGGCTAATAATCTTTGTGGCAAAAGAATGACATAGCAGGAAATTTTCAGAACTATCATTTTATTAGCTCCTTAGTTAGCCCATACCTTTCTGTATTCCGATGGGCATGGTTTTAACCTCTTTTTAACATATTTTTGAATGATTTAATATTTAAAATTGTTTAAAATTTAAAGGACAGCTATAATATTGTAATAGTCAACATCTTCAGAAACTAAAGGCCCCTAGAATGTTTATCATTATTAAATATGTTACTTAATGCAAATGATTAAAACAGTACCTCCCTTTATATGCACATATCATCAAAATTTATTTTCAAACAGCTATGTACAACCATTTCAGCACCTCTGAAACTTAAGATAGATGTTTTTATTTAACAATTGCACTGAGTAAAAGAAACCAAACATCAATGTTTAGATATTGTGCACTTCCCTCTTTGAAAACTTTTAAAATGGTTACAAACTTTGCAAGAACAAGCCAGGGTCTGTTGTCTTAGCTTCTGTTATAATCTAAAAATCACATGTAAAACACTAAAAAAAAAAATCAGTTTATCTAATTTTATTTTTTCTGAATTATTTTTACTATTGCATATTCACATTGCACACATTTTGACAATTTATTGTCAAACACACATATTGTGGGACTTGGTTTCTGACCTCAGAAAAAAATAAAAATGAAAATAGAAAGTAATTTAGCCATGAAGAGACCAAAAATCCTTGTCACACCCCAGATAAAGCACCAGTGGAATTAATCTTTAAGTGGAAAATAATGTCCCTCAGATGTGCAAACTGTACTGGGGACTACAGGTGAATTAGGCTGCAAATATCGTACTGGTTGATCCATTGAATCATCACAGAAATTTCCATACTCAAAAAGCTCATGGTTAATCAGTGTCACAATGTTACATCCAAAATTCATATTTCCCTTCTTGATACCTATGCAGCTTCTCCAGCACATGTTCTGCTTAAAGCTAGGATTACAACAATGGACATTAATGGAGCACAGATGTTTTGTATATGAAGTAAGTTAACTACTGATCTGTATTTTCTTATTTTTCAGTTTTAATTTAAATCTTACAGTTTTATAACAATATTGTAAAAGAAACTCAATAGTGTAGATCTAAAGAAGCTTCATTATTAGCCTGTAAAAATAATTGTTGACATAAGGATTCTACCTAGAAAGGCCTCATGATTGGCAGTCACATACTTTCTTAGAGGTATTTTATCCTTCCTATATGTACTTCTTGGCCACTAAATGATGGAAACATATATGTCCTTATTGCCAAAGTATGTTTCATTTACTGGAAAGAGTAATAAGTGGGATAAACACTATAACAGATTCATATTACACAGAAAACTTTCCAGGTCCTTCTGCCCTGCTCTCAAATATTCTTAGCATTCACAAATACCTGCAAATGTTTAAGAGAGACAGAAAGAAAATGATTCAGTATCATACTACACAACTTTCCCAGACTAATTCTCCTAAATATCTCAGGTATCTCAATATTAGGTAGAAAGACAAAAAAAGCAAGTCCCTTCCAGACACAACATAATCTAGAGGACAGAAAAATGCATCAAATCTTCCAGCAATACACTTCCCTGTTTTACTTCTCTTTAATTTCAGCCTATCCTAACAGGTTCTATAAATCAAAGTTTCTATATTAGATCAGCTTTTGACCTAAAAAATTATTCTGGTTTGTATTAAGCGCTTCACTCAACACAGCATCACTCAATATCATTTGTTCATTATTGATTTGTACCTCAAAAACTTCTTCATCCAGAATCCTGGTTCCAAAGACAGTGATGCCATTGGTGTCCACGACTGTTTTGTCACTTCTGTCAAGTGGTTTTGTAGTTTTTTTGGTGCAGTCAACAATCATTGTAACACTCTTTTTCTCCACACTAATAGCTACTCGATGCCACCTATTAAAAAAACCCAACACAACTCTACTGTAATTTATGTTTTTAAAACTATGTCATTGTGTTCTTAAGTCAGATAAAATTTTAAATCTCTCCATTTATTTCCTTTTTTCATACGTGCACAAATGTGCACAAAGTTTTAAATATTTCCTGTATATATTCTGTCCCTTAACACAAATGAATCTGATCCATAAGTCACTGTGAATATCCTATGCAAGATAAAGTTCAAGTTGACCTTCTCTGCAGTTTTAATCAAAGAATATTAGCAAACTAAAATTATAAGTGTTTACATTTTACAGATTGACTGATCTGACAGCAGATTTTTTTTTTACTCATGTGTTTGATTTTCCAAATTACTTAAGGAATTACTTGAGCAAATATAATTAACCCAGCAGTTTATTATTTATTATTTACATTTTAACATTTGTTCTGTATAATAAACCACAAAAATTTTACCATGTTCCTTTGCTTATTTGAATGTATCCCATAGTTATAGAGATTTTTCAAATATGTACAGCAGTTCCAACATAGATGCTTTTCCAGATCCATATACTTACAAATGCCACCATTTCTGCAACACTAGCCTTCCATACATAATATTCACCAAAAAGTGAATGAAGTGATTCACAATACTGACAAGTGCCTGTGTTTTATTTTAAAAGACATTTGAGAATAAAGTTTAATATGATTTGCCCAACTCTACTATGTTCTTTATAAGACTTTATTAATAATCATGACAGACCACTTTAATTTAGTAAGCCTCTCTCAACTCAAAGATCTAAGAGCAAGAGCAGACCACTCTGCAATCTAGCATGGAGCAAAGTGTTAAAGAATTTTTGAGAGACCAGGGCAAAAAGTTTCAAAGTGTGTCATGTTAGTGACTGGTAGGAGGAAGGCTGGAATCAAATTATTTTAGTTGGCTTTTTTGGCATTAAGGTTGCCTAAATCAGAGAGACAGCTTAGATCGTTACAAAGAGCTTCTGCGTATCAAAAGGAACACCTTGAAGCTAATGGAATCTGACTGCTAAACAGTATCACTGAGCCAGAACTGTAATTCCATGTTTTCTCTGGAACGTGGTTAAACATTATCATTATAAAAGCAAACTGGCCATGCATCCTCAGGCACATTACACTGTTCACACTTTTTAAATATATCTCATTTTGAGATGAAGATTGTTGTCCTAGATCCTTCATAAAATAGCTGAGTCAGAAGAAAGTTGTCAGCCTATCTTTTGAAAGCATGTAGAAGCCGAAAGCATGAAATCATGGCTCACTGTGGACAGGATTTACTCCAGTTGATTTAGAAGTTGTATAATCTCACTCCAGGAAATCGTACCAAACCAAGTTCATTTTTATTTCTTAGTTTTTGTCAGTTTCTCAACATTTTGGGGGAAATTCTGAAATCTATGTAAAATCTTTGTTATTTAGCAAAAGTCAATTAAAAAAAAGTTTGCTGCTTTGTTTTAACACTCCTTCTGCTAGGGAAATGCATCAAGTTTAGGTTTTGTGGTGTAAATCCATTGCCTGGTAATACAAGGCCAAGAAGACAATTAATTTTTTTTCTCCTTTATTGCTTTATAAATGTAATTCATTACAGTTCAGTTTTGGCCCTTCCTTACTGATTTGTTTTCTTTTGCTTTAGTAATATTCACTTCTGTGTATCTCTGAAGGCTGTGGCTGCTCTTCCTGGACTGAAGCACAGTAAATAAAAAGTTTTTGAAAGAACGAATGTCCTTTTACAAGCACTGGAATGACATTCCCAGAGAATGACTGCTCATCTACAAAGCTATCAAAAATTAACAACTGCCTTAATAATGCAACTGGTGTTTGAGATTAATTCCTTTACTGGGGGTGCAGCGTAAGTCCTTGCAGCACTTCAGATTAATTGTCCAGATTCTTCTTCCCTGATTTCATTACACATATATATCTCAAACCACCATCTTATTGATCTTTTGGCTTGGGATAGGAGAAATTCTATGCACTTTTGTCAACTTGTCTTCACTCTGCCTACCACCTTCAAATGGACCAGACAATTCTTCTAGTGGACTATTCCTTGAGACTTTTTGAAAACAGTTTCTTTCTATATTGCACAGGAAGAATCTTCATAGATTTAGTTTTGGTGGGTTTAACTTTTATGACTATTTCCTCACTCTTCATTTATAGAAATGGCAAACAAGAAAGGTAGTTTGCTTTATTTGTAGCTGTATACAACATTTGAAGCTGGAACTGTAGTCTGCTGCAAAGGTTATCTGATTTTGTACCACAGCAGTCAAACTAGCTAGAAAACACATTCCTGATTCATTTAAATATTTAAGAAAACATTTGTAAATACCATAAGCACCCACACAGTGGTCTGTGGCATTGTTTCTCACTTTAAAATTTTATACTTACTTGCCATCAGCGATGTTGACTGTTCTGAAAAGTGGATAGTCTTCTGGGGCAGGTTTTCCATTTTGGTCTTCAAACAGGAATACAGGGGATCTACCAACTTCAACACCTACTTGCTGAATTCCTTGCTCATTATAGATAGACAGAAGGAAAGACTGGATACCCTTTTTAGGTTTTACTGTCATTAATATTGAAAAATCTTCTGGAAAATCTCCACCTGTAAACAAAGTTATATATACAGTTATAAATACAGAAAAGATGAAACCATTTTTGAAAAGTTTACATTTTTTCCATAAGCACAGAGGATCTAGCATACAAACTGTTGGGGTTTTCTAATTCTCAAAAGCGAGTACATAAAAAATGATATTAGGAAAATTTTTTCTATCTTTTTTTTCATTGTGGTCTCACTTTAATTCCTGAAAGATATACCTTAATGGTTCTTAAAAACATAATTTGTAAACCATAAAATCATAGAATGGTTTGGTTTTAAAGGGACCTTAAAACTCACCTAGTGCCAACCCCCACCATGGGCAGGGATGCCACATACCAGACCAGGGTGCTCAGGGCCCCATCCAACCAGCCTTCAACACTTCCAGAGTCGGGGCATCCCCAGCTTCCCCAGGCAACCTGTTCTAGTGTCTCACCACCCTCTGAGTAAGGAATTTCTTCCTAACATCTAATCCTACTCTCTCTTCTTTAAAACTGATTCTCCCTGTCCTATACTACGTGTCTGTGTAAATAGCCCCTCACTCTCTTTTATAAGCCCCCTTTAAGTACTGGAAGGCCACAGTGAGGTCTCCCCAAAGCCTTCTCTTCTTCATGCTGAACAATGCCAGCTCTCTCTCCTTTGTGGAGAGGTGCTCTAAATCTATTGTGAATTCCTGTAATAATACAATATATGAAAGAACCACGATAGTTTCACATTCATTATTTTTTCTATTCATCTTTTGTTTAGCGATCTTCTAATTTAAAAGTGTGCACTACAATTTCACTCAACATAATAAGCATCTCTGCTATAGCAAATACACTTCCAGGCACTTTAATAGCCCTTGATAACCACTTATTTTAGTTTCTCTCTTACAACATACATTTGAGTCTTTCTAGCATTATATTATGCATAACATCGAAAAAATATTTAACTAGTTTTATTTAATGGGAGATTTAGGCAAAACCAAAGAACACCAATTTTCATTTATTTCCTGATGCTTTCGCTTTGAAATATAGATGATACATCAAATATTGTTCCAACCTTTACAACTAAAAATAAACAAAATGAAAAATGGATATCGGTTGTTTATAAAGGAAGTACTGAAATACTGCTCCCATTGAATCTTGTGGTAAATCTGCATTTCACTTGATGTGAAACTCTATTAGGCTTAATAACAAACAAAGTGTAAGACTGAGATTCTAAAATTAAGAATATTGGATCTGGATCCATGTGGCTTCAGGTACAATTTGACATACAAGAAATAGACAAGAAACTAATAATAACATTGGCAATGCAACTTTGTATGCATGAGAGTGGATAAACTGTTCTTAAAAATTTTAATATAATAATAGAGTAAGCTCTAATAAAATAACATGCTGCATTTTTGTAATTAATAAAAGTACGTAAAACTTCATCAAACTCTGATTTAGGAATTTCTTCTTCTAATGGAGAAAATGTAAGATTTTTTCCAAGACAAGTATTGTGGGAAAAGTCTTTAAAGATTCTAGAGTATTCTGTGAAGACAAGTTTCTACTTCTTTAATTACAATATGAAAACAAAACGCATAGAACTTCCCTTGTGCTTTAAATGATATATTACTCTTCTAAAACAGAAAACTTACACTTATTATATTGTCTGCTGCAATGACATTTTGTGTGCTTTCTACTGGTTTTTTACTTTTTTTTATAGAAGGTTTTTGAAACACTCTAGTAATATAGGCTATGTTTATACATAATTTTGACATCTTATTTTGAAGGGATCAAAGCTCAATAAATATGAAACGTTTCATTTACTCTGGTGAGTAAATGGTGGTAAAGGTTTCTCATGACAAGGTAAAGCAGAATAAATTAAACTGTATGTTATACCTTTTGATGTCAGAGCAAATAGATGACAAAAAATGGAAAAGAGAAGACGACTGTCAACAAAGGCCAAAGAAACTATTCAAAAAGCACTAAACACTTGCCCTATCTGCACTGTTAATCTGAAAGATATGTTGACAATGCTTAAGGCAGGTGATACTAATTCAGCTTGTCTGGGCATGTGCTCTTCAAACTGATAAAATCCTATTGAAATAAAACTGGGAGCTTTCTAAGAAAAGTGACTGAAAATGAGTCACGTGCCTCAGTTCAGTAGTTTCTGTCATCACTTCTATGACATAATATTCCCAAATGTTGAATCTACTTTGTGTAATTATAAGCCAATTTCTTTCAGAGTTTTGATTGAAAAAGTCAAAAACTAAATGACATTCTAACATGTAAAACTGAATGTATTCCTATGTATATACAGTTCATGGACACACATCTGGAATAATTACCAAAGTCTTCTCAAGTGCTTTTAAATTTCTTGTTTACTGGGATGGTTCTATTTGAACAATAACTAAAAATAACAATTGGAGGGAAACTATCTAGAAAAATCTTTGTATGCATCTGGGTCATTCCTATATGCTTTTGTAAATGACAACTAAGGGCATGTAAACAAACTGTACAACTAAATCTAAGCAGTAATCATTACAATTATATACTGCCTTCCAGCCAGTGCAATCAAAGCCTATTATATTTTGGGAATTTGGTAAATATTACTAAATTCATATTTTTAATAGATGGATATATTGCTGGATATATTTTGATTCCTGATGAGTTACAGGAGTCAGATGAAAGTAAGGATGGGATGCATTACAGCTTGTGTTGTTAAGTTAAAATGATATTTCACCACTTGATCTTATCTTGGATATCTTCTACAGTCTTTCTACTGTTACAGAGCACTAAGAAAAAGGGACATGATCACTAAAATATCTTTAAGAATATTCTGAAAAAGGAAAATTTCTTGTGGTCGGGAGAGAGGATGCTTATTCCACAAGACTCAAAAGGAAGTAATTACCATAATCACCCCCCAAAAATTGTTTCAATGCTTTTTTACTAATGTAAAGGATAGCAGGACATTTTCCTGTATTAAGCAAAGTTTTATACTGTGGGTGAGCAATGCTTTTCTTTGCTGCACGCAGAAGTGTTACGACGAATTGGTAAAATCAAGAAAACTCATTCCCGTTGTAAAGCAGAAACTAAAAGCATAAATAAGAAGAGTACCTAAATTATGATAGTCAAAGGCTATAGAAATTTATATGTCAGCCAATATGTTCTGGCATTCAAGAATTATAAGAACAGTTATAACTGCAGCTGCCAGATTTCCTCTTTACACTACAATCTGATTCATGAATAAGTGCCAATCAACCCAAGCTCTCAGACTTCCAGCTCTAGATTCTCAGGTTTTGATTTAGCAGAAGGTGTTTGCACCGCTCTAAACTTTTTTTAAAAAAAAAACCAGTGATTCCAAGTCAGTTTAATCTTCTGTTCAGTTGTATTTGAATACTCATTTAAAGCTTTTTGTTGAACCACTTTGTTTCAATCACACACATTATAAAACTCAGACTATAAAGGTGCCTGCTTATTACACTGTGCAACTTGTGCAGTTTTTCAATTCATAATCACAGAAACAAAGAATGGGTAAGGTTGGAAGGGACCACAGTGGGTTATCTGGTCCAACCTCCCTGCTCAAGCAGGTCTATCCAAGAGCACATGACACAAGATTGCATTCAGGGGGTTCTGGAATATCTCCAGTGAGGGAGACTCCACAATCTCTCTGGGCCAGTGTGTGGTCTCTGGTACAGTACAGAAGTTCTTCCTCATATTCAGGTGGAACTTCCTGTGCATCAGTTTCTGCCCATTGCCTCGTGTTCTAGTGGTTGGCACCCTGGAGCAGAGCCTGCCTCCATCCTCTTCACACCCCTGCTTTAGATATTTATACGCATTAGTGAGGTCCCCTCTCAGTCGTCTCTTCTCGAGGCTGAACAGGCCCAACACCCTCAGCCTTTCCTTGTAAGGAAATACAGTGGAGCATTTTTGCATTTTTTTTTTTTAAAGAAAGAGCAGTCCCTATTCTGCTATCCTTACTAAGGTGAAGAAGTATTTAATTGCAAACATAGCATGTGTACAGCATGACATTATAGACTAATGTGCCATTCAGTGAATGATATTTTCAGCTGGATAGCTCTGTCAACTACATCCAACTTAGTTGAGAGGATATATTCAAACATGAAGAACTGCGTTAAAAAATACTATAAATACTATATAAGTAGTGAATTGTGCTTTGATTTTCCATCAATAATAAAATGATGAATTAAGGGAACATGTAAGTTGCACTTGAACTGTGTAGAGCTGTTTCTCATGTTGCTCTGGGAACAAAATATTACTACAAAATAAAGCCTGTTTAACCCTTTTAGAGATCTGGGTGATATCTATGTGATTGCTACTTCGAAAGACAAAAAAAAAGTATTTTTCTTTGCCTCATCTAATCTATATGTTTATAGACAGACTTGTTCAAACTCTGCATGATGTGTCAAAACAGAAAATTCATGTTTCATGATTTTGGTTTTTAATATTCTTACTATTAATTCCCTCAACAGTTTGAGTCAAGTGACAAGTGACAGCAAAATAATGCAATAAAAGTCTCTCTGCAACATCCAAAGAATCTTTCTCAAAATTTGGCTATTTCATTTTGGAGAAATTTGAGAGAAGATGGAATCAGATTATCAGCTATCCACAATTAGCCTTGTTTAGTCCCCCAAGTACCCAGATACTCTGAGGCAATTCTTAAAAGATGGTACTTCTGGGAATGACTTTGCAATGGCCAATGACAACTCACTCCTATCACCATAGTAATACTCCAGGAAGTACTACTACTTTAGAATGGCCTGCCAAAACAGAAGGAAACTTGCCAAAGCCACCACACCAGGTTTCCACCAGATAGCATCATGAAAGAACAGGTGATATGACTTACAAGTCAATTCGGGCAGTGACATAATTTGACAAAGAGCTTTATAACTGAAGCCAATAAAAACTTAATTACGTATACAGGCCCAACTCTAGGAATAACAGAAGTGGTACTGATGATGTGCTTTAGATACCATAAAAACACAGGCAGTAAAGTAACAGCTTTCTGACAATCTTACCTGGGTACAGCTGCTTTGTTGGGGCACTCAGCTGTGCAGTTTTTGAAACTCTGTAAGCAACATCCGATCCTTTTGAATTCCTTCTGTTTGTGCAAAATCCTGCTGTTCTTGATATTCCTTCTGGTGAATTGTGAAATTCTAATGCTTTTAGCACATCAACAGGTTCAGCTGACAAAGGAAAAAAAAAACCTCAACAAAAAGAATTACTCATCTTGCATGTCTACAGTACACAGCCTCCAAAAAGGATATGAATTTCATTGCAAAAGCGTGTGTGTAATCCAAGCAGTAGCTGTATTCTATTTTGATTTATTGCACATTACTCCTACACCATAATAATATTTTAACAGGATTATTCATTTTTAAATATGTAGATGTTCATCCCATCCAACATAATTTTTATGATTAGATTTTCAAACTACTTGACTACACATGGAAAATCATAATTTTGCAAACGCGGAGTCTTGGTGATTGAAACTTACAATACACACTTTTAATATGTGATTTTTAAGAAGTGGAACTTATTTTCAAAATTAGTACAAAAGTTTCAGAAACATTCAAGTGCCAATAATCTGCTACCAGAAAATCATCTGTTGCTAACATTAAAATATAATCTGATTATATATAACGTCTTTCTCAGACACAAAGTGATAAGGAAGCAGCTAAACTAATTTCTCATCCAGTTAGAGGAAGAAAAATGTACCTGCTTTGCCTGCAAGGACTGAATGGACTGAATCACATATTCCATTATTTCCAAGTTAAAATGCAAATGGATGTGGTTTGTACTTTCGAGACCAAGTACAATAAAATTCCATTTGTGCTCAGCAATTTAAAGCTGAAATCCAGAGCTGTTACTGCACTCACATTGATGCAAATTAAAGTAAACAAGAAAGCATATATACGTATACAAACACGTATAGAAAGCCAACAACAAAGCCTTAAGCTATAAAAGTTCTCTGTGGTAAAAGGACAAGGTACTGGATGGACAAGCACTTAACAGAGGCAGTGAGAGAAAACAGTTTGTAAATTACACATCTTGGGAAAAATTAAGGTGCTCATTGTCATGCCTCCTATGGATCCCTTCGCTAATGTATTTTTCTGAGTGGAAACAGAATTTCAATAGACTTTTTTTTCTCTGATTCTGTTCTGCAGTTTTTACATTGGCAAATTCATAACCACTTTATCTGGACAGGCAAAGTTTTACATGACTTTCACTGTGAAAGCTGAGAAATGTGCTTGGTAAATTTGACCTTACTTCATCCTTGAACTGCACTGTGGCATTAACTACAGCTGATTTATTGCCTGCTATCATTCACTTTACATGTCAACAAAATATCAATGTAAGGCCCAAAATACCACTGCGGATGAATATTCAACTATTTGAACAGCTATTTACAAACAAGTGGAAGACTGTAAAAACACAGGCCAAGTATTAGTCTTACCTCTGTGTTGAGTACTGACAAAAAAATTTTAATGGATATAATGTATTTTCTATAGGTGTTCCACACAATTCTAGTTACTACCATACTGAAGGAACTCCCACTCTTTTTTCCTGGTAACTGATGCCTATTTTTGCTTTACTTATAATAATTTGAACCAGTAAAGTAACGTAGAACCAGTCACTAGAAATATTAGTAAAAATTCCAATTCGCTGTATAAGTCAACCACTGCTACATTCCTTTTCCCTTTGCTCTTTTCTGTAATTTGCACCAGATTCTTCATTATTTTTTAGAATAATGGCCTTTCTTTGCCTGGCTGACTGGGAGACTATTCACCCATAAACAAGATTATTCATTACTCCCTGCTAGTTCTCCTGCTAAAAAACCTCCAGACAAGAAACAGAGTAATAATAGGACAATCTTTAAACCACAAATTCCAAATAATAAGAACAAACATTCTTGCTAATAGTCCACAGCTGACTATTTATTTATTTCTGCAAACTGTGATTCACAAAACATAAAATAGCAAAAGAACTAGTCAGTTTAAAAGAATTTCTAGAAGTGTAATTTGTCATAGAAGTGACAAGTTAGATGAAGTAACGATTTCTACAGAAATGACAAGTTACATGAAGTAATTAACGTAAAAAAAGGTAGTCTATCTCCAAAGATAAGGTGGCTGACCCATTAAATACATACAGATCACAAGTAACAGAAACTGCTTCCCTAATTTATATCAAAGATTTCAGACAGCCACTTCAAACAGCATTAATAAAGTAAAGTGGTTTTTTAGAAGTCTTTAGATAAACTGGACAGGAACGTAAAAGATGCATGACTCCTCCTGCATCATGCCTAGTGCTACCATATAGTGAGGTTTCTGCAGAAGACCCCTCTTTTTGCTAGTAGAAATTTTGTCTCAGGGAATTTCAGGATTTTTTTAATATATTTCCTGTAACTATTGCAGCGGTTGGAACAAGCATTCAGTAGGCTTGACCATGTTGCCACTACATCAGTCTCCAAATTCTTGATGAGCTCACTGTGCAGATAATCTGCTCAGTGCATATACAGAAAGCAGTAGATGCTGTTACCAGAGAACACAAATGTAGGAATACAGTCTAAAATGAACAGCTCCTGAAAAACTGCAGTGTAGGCCCCCACTGGTTAGAGGTAACCTGTTCAAGTGTAAAGGACAATGAGAAGTCCTCCCACAGCCAAAACTGCTTGCCTAGAGGAGCAGGGAGGGAGGCAGGAAGACAACTCACAGTCAGAGAAGAGCATAGTCTGGAAGCTTTCACCTGAAACTATGGCTTCTCTCTGCCAGTTTTCATAGGTTCTGCAGTGCTCAGCATCACTGTATCCTGAGAGCTTCCATTTTTCCTGAAAACTGCCTCTTCTCTAGCATGCTGCTCCCACATGAGTTCTGGGAATGCGAAGAAATAACCAGAAAGAGCACCAATGCTAAGGGCATACAGTTTGCCTGTTTGTGTGGTCCAGAAACTAAGATTACAGCTTGTACTTACATGGGGCAACATTAGTATAACCCATATATTGACAGATCAAGGGTCTCCCACAAGACCTTCCTTGCAGCGCATAAAATAGCTTTCCTAAATGATTTACCTTCTATTTAATTTCCTTGGATAATTTTCTGAAAAAGTAAAGAAAACTGCAGATTAATGTTATATGATGTAATGCTTTTGCATCTTTCCAATTTGGTGCCAAAATTTCAGATGGCAAGGAAATAATAAATAAGCATCATGCAAATAGTTCCCCGGTTCTTGGGACGCAGTTAATTCTCCTTATGAAACTTGGACATCAGCTTTGAAAACTCAACTGTTTGCCAGGCAAATTCAACAAAATACAAGATCCAGATGCAGAAAATAGGTCCCTTATGCAGATGTTTATGGCCATGCTGCACTGCTACTTCAAGGCCACCTCTTGCAGGCAAGCCAGACAAAGTCCCAAGATAACCCTGTGAAAAGAAGATCGTGTTCATCAGGGCAAGCCTGCAGTTTTCAGCCTAAGCTCTCCTGAGTTTCAGACTGCAATCAAAATGCAAGTTTCCACTCTGCTACTTTTCCACTGATATAAAATCAACTGCAGGGGATTATTCTTCTCACTAATGATTATAGTGCAAAGTTCAACAGCATATGTCCTTGAGTCAAAAGAGTTCAGAGAGACATGTGCAACTTTCACTGCTACTGAAAGACTGCACAGTAGTAGCCAGAGGAGAAGTGTTTAAAAATTATGGGATTTTTGGTATGGTAAAGGTGAAGTATTCAGAAATCCCTTTTTGGAAAACAGAATTGCATGAGATGGAAACCTGAGTGTTCCAGTATCTTTCAAGATACCAAAAAGTTAATCATTTAGCTCCATCATAAGTCCCTGGTTTTCAAATAAAAAGAAGATAAAGCACATGAACAAAAATTAGTGGTATAATATCTTAAGACCCAAAATAACTTGTAACTTGCAATATTTAAAATTGTAGAGCCGAATACTGTGGTATTACTGAAGTACATCCATTCACTCAACGAGCTTCCATATTTATAGTGGTATGGATAAGAATATTTGGTCCAAAGCATTTCATATTAAATATAGCTTCAAAGCCATATTCAATCTTCCTTTGCTTTCCCTTTAGCTTTCTTCTATTGTAACTAAATAGGAAACTTAGGGGGAAAAAAAAGATGTTGGCAGAAATATAAAATGTTCTAAGCTACTTTAAATGGTACTAAAACATGTGTAAGAGCACATAAATTAAAAAGAAGAAAGTAAAAAACACCCCAAACTTCTGTCAGCATATCTCTGCTGGAAATAGAAAGAATTCAGTGGAGTTAAGTGGATGCTAGATCACACTTTTACACTGTTGGGTCAGGAAAGATTATCACGAGTCAACAACATGAGGGAAATTTCATGTGTTTTCTGTTTATTTGGAAAGGAGGAAGGTAAGTAAAAATTGACTACCAATTTTGGTTAGCATTTTCAAGCCTAGACTTTTTCTATATACAATGATACATTTGTTCTAAAGGCTATGACAATGCATACTATTAAATGAAATAATAACCACATATTGTAAAAATATAATGCTATTAAAGACTGAAAAAGAACATTATTATCATGTAGTTAAAAACATCACAGCTTTCACTGCACTTCACAATCTCTAAACTGAAACAAAACTTGTGATATATCATTCTTATTAATACTAATACTACACATATGGATCAAATTATGATACCTTTCTGTTGCATTATACCCAACAACTACTACCATCGCTCAATGTCGTATCTTCTGGAGTTAAACAGAATCTGATGAAAACAGCAGATTCATTGCTGATATGTTATAATGTCACAAATGTAAATAACACACATTATTCAAGTCCAGAGGACTTGCTTCCTTCACTTAGATTTCTTGATATTTGAGCTGGAATCTATTACATAACATGGCTCTGCCTTTCTCTTGGTGGAAACTGTCCATGGTGGAGGTTCCCGGGTACCATAACAAGTCATGATATCAGAGAAAGGAGTGACTGAGAAACTGTACAACAGTGCAGAAACTGAAGCCCTTTGGACACGTAGTCTGTGCTGATGACTTATGCAATAGGTGACATCCAGTCTCCTTGTCTCAAGGATGACCCCAGTTTTCAGTAAAAGTGCTTAGCAATTCCCCATCTCTCTACAGGAATGCTTCTTGCAGGTGATCCATAACCCTAGGTAAAAGAATGCACTTTACAAGACAGGGACAAGTTGCAACAAATGCAAGAAAATTTGCATTGAAATGGTCATGTTGGGTTCATTACATCCGGATTTATTTAAACGTAGAGAGTAACTAAATAAACAGTGTTTAATAATATCTTAGTTTATTAAATATGTATCCTGTCTGTAACTGAGATCATGGTGAACTTAGTACCTTAGTAAAACGTACCTTAATAAAATTCCTTGTTTCTGCTTCAGTGGCCACCATTAAATTTCTGCATTGTAACAAAGCCCATCTGACACTGCAAAGGTAAACTGTACAGAACCCAAAAAAGATGGATCAACAGTGCATCTAATGGCAGCAATGTAATCTTTGGAATTATACCAGCCACAATAACTTCAGATAAAAGACTAAAATCTATACATACTATCTTTCTAGCTACAATCACATTTTAAAGTTAATTATCTTTATTTTAATAAATTTTCATTTATGAAAACATTTTGATTTACAACATGCTTTTTTAAGAAGTTTTACTCAAATCAAGTTAGTGAGTGACATTACTGTTAATGCTAAGTATGTAAATGTTAGGTCATTAACACATATAGAAAATAGAGCTGTATTGTTTCATGTAAGTAGAATGTTCTGTCCTGTATGACTCTAAGTAGTTAATGTATCTATGTCAATAAATTGACACTTAAGCATACAAAAAACTTGAGCTCCTGTTTCTTAGCATACATATCAGCTTCCATGTAGTAATTTAAGTCTGCTGCAGTCACAAATAAATTGACAAATTCTGTGTTATATTTGTTTCGTTCATAGAAAACTACCTGAACATTCTATTACTGGAAACTTTTTTTCAGAAGAAAAACTTAACTACCTACTTGTGCTTTTTCAGAAATTTTTTTGACCCATCGTTGGCTCCCAGACAGGTTTCTAACCTATGTAAAGCTGTACTGAGAAGCAGTTTATATGTCAATTCCACGAGTGGCTGCAATTGCACACTGGTGTGGATCTCACTCAGTATCTCATGCCTTACTCAGATCTGAAGGGGTCAAACATTTAGAATCATCTCATCCCACATGTATGCACTGGTCCTCAGTAGACTTGGTATACATGCAGATTGAAAACATATTATTCATTGAACTGAGAACTTTTGAATGAGTTCAATTATTCCTTAAAAGATAACCATGGAAGTCAGAATGGACTTATCTAAAGGTCACACCTTGAGTTTTCTTCTATTTAACACTGAATGTGCTGTAAGACACTTAGAAGCTGCAGTGGGAATAGAGCACAGAACCTTTTCAGATAGGGTGTACCAAGCTTGACACCTATTGCCTTGCTATAAACTGAACAGCAAAGCATTTTTTAGCTGCAGATAAAGGTGTTGGTGCCTAAGGACCAAACAGTTCAAGAAAGACTGTTATTGAAGATAGGGTATATACAGGAAACAACCATCTGCATTTTCAGAAGGAAGGACTTCATTGTCAGGCCTCAAAGTGGAACTCTCCAGGATTGACAGGAAAGTGACTGCAGTGGCAACTTCTGGCTACAAAATTCATTCCCATAAGAAATTGTTTAGGGGATGACTCATTTAGACTAAAATATTTTTATTTCTGTTCAAATACCTAGTAAAGCAAAGAAATTAAAATCCCATTATATTAAATTAAAATCCCATTATATTTAGATTTTGGTCTGGTAGCTCCTGGGTCTTAGTCTCTTAATTTTGTGAGGGAGCTCAGGCCCAATGACCCTTCCCTATTTAAAGGCTGTGTTCACCCACATAACTTGCAAGATGCTACTAGATTGCATGCTGGAGGACACACTTTAAATGCAAACAATAACAAAACTCAAGGGAAAAAAAAAAGAGCCACTATTCTTTACTTTACAGATATAACTTAGCAAATGGAGGGCGCAACTCAGTGTCTGCCATACTGTTAATACCTCTAGTAACTTTGCCTTTCCATTTTTTTGATATAGTAAACAGTATTTTTACAATTAACATTATTATGTGTTTTTGCAATAAAATAAACAGGTAACTTCAAGTTATCATAATTCTTCAGCAATGCCTTTTTCTTTATTGATGTGAAAGTGCAAATTTATCAGTGATGACTCCACAAAGCACCTTTAAGAGTTACAATCAATAACTCCTTATTAGTGAGATACAGCCCTGGAGTAGAAAAGAGCTTACTTTGCCCCCATAAAAAGAATTATTTGAGAAATTTAGGAAGACTAATGTCTCTAAATTACTATTATTTTACTTCATATTTTTACATGGAAATAGGTTTCATTCTGCCAGTAATCTGTTCCAATGGAACCACTGCAAAAACTAAAACTTAAAGAACATTGAAACATTAATCTTCAGTTCTAAATGTAGTGTTTTTTCAAAGTTTTAGTCCAGTTTTATGTCACTGTAACAGATCATTTAAAACGTACTAGCTGTTACAGCCTGGTAGGTAGGCTAAAATGTGTATATTTCTTGAGTATTAATGAAGGGACTCCTTATATTTGTAGACAAGACTTACAAAATAGGCTACCTATGGTTAGATTTCTAGGTATATACTTAGGGACTTAAATAGGAGGTACTGGCTGCTCTACAGGTTTTTGAAACCATGCTATCCATTAGAGGCATAATAGCCTACAGTTATTTAGTTTATTTACTTTTCTTAAAATTTTGAATCTTTATAAGTGCTCATTCTAAGGACCTTCCACGTATTCTAAAGCTGGGTAAGGATAAACACTGCTATGATGAAGGTTTCTGACACTCATTAAATAGTCCAAAGCTTAATGAATATAAGAGGTCTTTACCAGCAGCATTAGAACCTAGATTTGTTAAACTGCTAGCTTGTTGACCTGTAGGATACAAGACAAGGCCCATCTATTACTAGAAATCTGTGCTATTTCTAATGTGGTAAGAATATTTCTGTTTCTGTTTTTACCCTTAGACTTTTTACTTGTTGTGGGTACTTACGATGGATATCTTTTAAAACCACAAATACACAGAATTATTATTATCTCTACTTATTATTTTACTGTGTTCTTCATCTGGTGAGCATTAATACAGAAGTAAACATCCAAAAGCAGGAATTCAAAGGCACGTTATGCCCAAACGCTTCACTGAGCTTCCCAGTTCTTAGAAAGGACTCTATTACCTTCCCACTGCAGACTCCAGTCTCTGTATCCCAAGCAACGATTCCCTGCAGTTTGGCCATAGGTGTCTAAGCACTAGAAAAGGATCAGACACTTCTGTCCTCAGCATTTCCTACTGGCTAGCTCTGAGTAGAGCTGCCCTTCCTCACATGGTTTTAGGCCTGGCAGTCTGAGAATCCCAGCTCCACTGAGAGCCCAGACATGTAACAGAAGACTGCTCTGGGAGGAAGCATCAAATGCATCGGTTCTGCAGTGTCCTTTGTGAAGGTTCCAACACTTTTCATAGATGTTAACCAAAGGACTTCACAGAGCTGGATAAAATGAACTCTGTTTTATGGGCTGCAGAAGTGAGTTACAGAGCATCTTCAAGGTACAAAAATGAAACCAATTGAGTTGCCTAAAGTAATTACACAGTGCTCCTGAAAATCAAGCTGGGCTTTTTTTAAGGAAACTGAATACAAATTTATGAGATAAACCAAATGTATGTTGCCCTTATATATATTTCTAGAGACATACTTTAAGGTTGTTTTACCTGTTAAGAATTTTCCTATGTTAGCTTTTAGATTAATTATGTAATTGGGATCTTGACTGGTGACATTGTTAGAAGAACGTGTTATTGCAGTGCTTTCATATTTAATGATTATGAGAACTAGCAATTATCCAGATGCATATAGGAATGCTTTCAATGGCTAGGATTGACTATTTCACCAACAGAAGCTTGTGTGAAATTGTTCAGAATTGGCTACTTCTGTTTCCATACCAGTTATTTGGAAATTTTTCATTGACTTCTTATGCTGCCAAATCTACTGAATACATTATAGTATTTCAAAGACTATGCGTATAGTTTAGGTATATATGGGATGCAATTTTGATACTCACCAACTACTAACTATAGCTCCTTTTAATGACCAATCTCTAACACTCATAAAGTAAAAAACACCCAACCAACCTACCAACTAAACAAAAAACCCCAAACCAATAACAAACAAACAAATGAACAAACCCCTCTAAAAAACCAAAAAACCACGAAAACCCTCACTCAAATCTCATTCTGAAAACAGTGGAAAACTTGTCTATATTCAGCTACAGGCTCAGATCTTTAACAACTTTAGCTTCCAGGTTGATTTATGTACTGGAAATATTCAGCAAAAAAAAAGAATATTTCTAGGTTTTGTTAGACTGCATAATTCTGGAGTGCAACCTAGATTTTGAGAGTTTTTATCATATTTGTTTTATGTATTTTACCATAAAATGCGACTTTTTTATTACCCAAGACCTTCTTTGAGGCTAGATAGGTTTTACTTTTATCACTTGTTCAGCAACATTGACTGCAATCAAGCACTCAAGACCTGATGCTGATTCCATAAAAGGTTTCACCTGTTACCCCAGAAGATTGGGCTAGTTCATCATCTGGTGCAGACCTGTACTGATCCATGGGTTTACAATACTTTAACAGCTGTCTCCATATTTCTGTGGAGCTGTTCAATCATTTAGCACCAGAGCAAAATCTATCAGGACTGCAGTCCAAGTGCCTAACTATTTTGAGGTCTCTGCTAAACATTCAAAAAGTTCTTTCTGTACAGACAGTAGACACGGTACTTTCAACTGTGAAAATCAGCAAAACAAGTATTACATTCTTGAGGTATCCAGTTTCTATTGCCTTATCAAAAAAAAAAAAAAGACAGTCTAAAAAATGGTCCCTGCTACAGAACAGACAAGGTGTTCCCTCAGCAATTAAACATGAAAGAAACTGAGCCCACTTAAAAGTTTTGTTATCAAGCTATTTATTCAGAAATAACCCAAATAAGACTTCATAAGTATCTTCTAATAAATGGGAGTTTTCAAATGTGGAACATTTGTACGTTTTTCAGCTTTAAGCACAGAATACAGCTAAGGACGAGATTTAGAAATGGTGCCATTTAAAATAATCCTATTTAATTTTATAGAGAAACAACTCATACGACTAAAAGTTTCCACCATACTGTCACTGATATCAAAGGTATTCTCTCTCTTATGAGAGCAAGGCAAGGAAATCAGACTCAGTTCTCTATTCTACTAATATTAGCAGGAATTCCTCTTAAGCAGACAGCAAGGTTGTAAAATCCTGAACTTATTTTTTTATAAACTATGAATGCTTGATTACTATGATAATTTGAGTAAGGTAAGGTACACAGCTAAGCAACAGAGTAGGTAACACTTATTCTACAGCAATACTTTCACAATGTGACCATAATCTGACTCACAACTAAGTTAATTTGTATTACAGACAAAGCTTAGCTGCCACTGACATTATATATAGCAGGATCGGGATCTTTGTTTTTTTAAATCATCTATTATAATACATCTTTCAGTTTGGTTTGCAGAAAACACTTCACTTCCATAATGTGAGCTCTGCCAAATCCCTTCTGTCTCACACACTGTGTGCATTAACACTTTGACACACAGTGAAGTCCCAGACCTGAAATTCAAAGGTTTTACAACCCCTTATGTGTGCTAATGTGCTAAAAGGAATTTAAGTTTTGCCAGATTCTACTACTATTGCAATAACCGGGTCAACAATTAATCCTTACATTTACAGTCTGTAAACTTGGTATTTAATACCGAGTAGAACAGTTATAAGCCCTTGCAACAGGCATGTGTGTTAACCTAATTCCTTTTAAGCCACTGCTCTCTATTGTGTCCATTCAGAGGGCAAATCTTTATCACTGCATGAGACTTCACATTCTTAGAACATCAGAGATTTCTCCAAAGCTCTGCTTAATTTATTCCCCCCTATTATCAACAAATATTCAGAACAATGATAAATTAACCAATGCTAGGAGGATTTCTTCTGAAAAGAAGCAGAGTGCTCTACAGAGAAAAGAAAAGCAACTTCTTAATCTTGCTGGCAGATGGAAACCCTACTGTTTGCCACTGTACAAAACAAACCCGGAAAAGACATAATTGCTCCAGTCTGTTTTAGGTATAACTTCACGTCAGTAGTGTCATGGCTCCTTTAGTGTGCTGCAACTATGTTAGTATTAAGGGTTCTACTTGGAGAACATCAAGTAAGTTTAGGCATGACAATTGTAAAAATGAGTATGACAGCCTCTTTCCTACATTTTACAACTGCTGCAGACACCAAATTTACAAGCAACAGGGGGCTGGGGGTGGGTTGGTTTTGGTGTGGTTTTTTTTTTTTCTACTAATCAGAACAAAAGATAGCACCAGGAAATGTTTTCTATCAAAGATTTTTTTTCCTACTGTCATTCCAAGTATAGGTGTCAGAGACAGAGATTATTTCAAGCCAAAACCACCGAGTATTTGTGGGTGTTCTATATGCACTTATATACAGTTACATTTGTTAAGATATACATAAAAATGAAGTTGAGAAACTTCTTTTCTGCAGAGCTAGTAGAAAGACATAATTTCCTGCAGCCCAAATAGTCCTTTCTTGGATCCTTGTGGAGGCTCCTAAATTAAATGCAAAGACACACGCTCTAGAAAATTAACACCACATACCAGTCATTTTTCTGTTTGATGTCTGCTGCTGCAGTTGAAATAATTATTTTACCTTATAAACAATTAAGAAATCTAAATTATATATCAAAACAGATGTATACGTGCACATCTCTCTCAAACTGGGAGATTGGACCATTTCACCTGCTGATCCTTGGGACTCGGAAAAAACTTAAGCTAGGACCACTAGCTGCATCTAGTGATGTCACTCTTTGATTTATTCATTTTTGCTGACTTTGTGAATATTAATCTTACAAACCCACACAAACTAACATACAAGACAATTTCACCAAGAAATAAAGGAATAATTTAAATGTTTGTGTTCTTTTTCAATCTTCAAAGTGAATTGATCAGTTAAAATCAGAAGTGCTTTACATCACTAACAGTTCTGAGAAGAAATGTATACTTTTCTAGTTTAAAACTTCATTTTGTACAGGTTTAGACCAGCTGGATACATTCAAGAAACAGATCCATATCTTCCTTACTAAGCAATTACAGTGTAACTTACTAAGCAATTACACATAAGCAACAGTGTTAAGTGAGCATCCACAAAGAAGACTCTCCTTTTGCCATCACTAGTTGGCCCAGTTCTGCATTCCTTCTGCACCTAGAACGCCCACTAGTTTCCAAGCCTGGGTGGGGGAAGCACAAGGAACCTTTGTATTGTCTAAGAGGACAGTAAGAAGTATCTATCCTATATTAGAAACAAATCTGCTTGTCACTTACATAGAAGGTCCAAAGTGTGTTTTCCATATATATCTTCATAGCCTCATTTTCAGTAAGGCTTCTTAAATCTTTTTTTTTACTCAGATTAAGAGCTGGATTTCCATTTGCTTGGAAAAGCTTATAAATAATAAAAAGACTGATTTTTCATTTCTCGCCCATGAAATTTAAATCAGCATCACAATAGTGCATTGATGTCAAGCTCTTACAAAAAATTTATAGTGTTGAAGCCATGCCATTTCAACTAAATGAGTTTATTCATTCCAAACACATTACCAACAGATTTAGTATTAAAGGTAAGGAAGGGAAAGGAAATCAAAGGATGTCTTTTAAAATACTGAATTTTGTTTGCTTTAGCCAAGTCTTAAAGCAAAAATATTTTCTAAAAAGAGCTGGTTAAGAGCTGGTGGGCACTGAGCTGACCAAATATGAGTCACTGTTTTTCCCATTCAGTTTATTCTCACTTCTGTAACTTTTTCTGTCTAAAGAAGAAATAACTCAAAAGCCCAAACACACCCTCACACACCATTTCTTACTTCTATGAAAGACACCTCATACTTCCCTCTTTGTGTGAGTGTGTGTGTGCGTGCGTGTGTGTGTTAAATAAAGAAACTTGGAAAAAGTCATGAATTTTAGGAATTTGTTCAGGTTTGTCTACATGGAATGGTTTTTGTTGTCTTAAAAAGAAGTCACTGCTATATGATTACATGATGTATTCATATAAAGCTAATTTTCTTTTCATAGAGGTAGTTTATGAAAACAAAATTGAAGAATATAGGATTTAAAAGCGTTTATAAGGGCAATTCGTATTTTGCCCAGCATTCATATTTTATCCAGCATCTTCATTTAGTCATATTGTTTACCTGCTGTAGTATGCTATTTGATTTTATTCCTTGTTATTTTTCCTCTCCTATTTCCAAATATGAGTCATTATGTCCTATGTTATCTTTTAACTGCTTTAAATAAGATTAGAATGCATAAAAGATGATTCAGAAATACCTCCCTTGTACTCTGTTAGAGAAATTAGGTCAAATTCTACTCCCTCTGCAGTCAATGGAAAAACTCATACTGACTTCAATAACAGATCAAGCCCTAAACACACAGTTCCCTGTAGTTTCTAAGCAAATAGCATACTGTATTTCAGAAAAGTTCAAGAACCAAGTTCTTTTCAGAATGCTTCTACAAACACAAGAAGCCTGTAGTTTTAAGTTTCTGAAGTGTCCTTTATGCAGAAGACTAGAAGAAAAGATTTTCAAGTTTTTAATAAAGTTACCAAAACCAAATTAGTCTGCCTAATGTTGCTGAATATAGTTCAGTAAGTACCGCATAATTTCTGTTGATTTTTGCTGGGCTGTTTGGATTTAGGTTTTCTTTTAACTTGTCATTTGCATCCAACCCACTATGTAAACATAATCTACATAAATCCTACCTAATTTAGTCAGTTTTACTATGAAAAGTATCATAAGAAATCGATCGTGCCTTTAAGGACAGTATCATTTCTTGAAGAAATTTAGTTCAGACATAGTAACGAGTAGCTGAATCCTTGAAGCTCTGCGAGGTTAATTCACTCTTGGTGTAATTCCACCGAGTCCGTGGAATTGCAATAGGAATGAAATCTGACCCCTTGCAGTCCCTGTCAGAAGCGGGGCCAGCAGGGGGCAGGAGCCCTGATTGATCTGACACCGTCAAGGTTGTGCCCAGGTATAAAGGCTTGAATGGAAACTGGTCACCTTTCCCTGCTCCCTCTAGGACGCCTGTTGATTCGGAAAGTAGGAATTCAGATCGAGAAGTACCTCGTTAAAATAATAAATGTGTAAAAAATAAACCTTTCATTCCAGAGAGTTAAGCCCCACAGCAAAATAAAAATCTCCATTCCAGCCAGACTGGCCCTCAGATGCGACTGCGGGCTCCGGTGGGAGGGAGGGAGGGAGGAAGGAGCAGCGTTTTCACCCTCGGGAGGAGAGGAAAGCTCTCCCGCCACCAGAGACTACACGCTGCAGCTCCGCGAACGTGCGAGCACAGCTCTGAAAGCCCAGATGGGCCGGGGGCCTGGGGCTGAGCCATGCCGGGGAGCGGTGCGGAGGGGAGAAGTGCGGAGGACGCGAGGAGTGGTGCGGGGGAGGGGGCGGCGATTCCTTTCTGCTGAGGCTGCTGCGCTGCTGCCTGGCTCTTGTTCCCGCTACAAGTCCCCCGCGGGCCGCACCCTGCCCACCAGGTCCACGGACACCTAAGGGACCACTCGATAGCCCGGGGAGGCTGCAAAGTGGGGAGCAGGCTGGGCACGGCGCGCCGGCCCTGACACCGCCCGTGTGGAGCCCAGCGACCGTCAGGCTGAGCCCACCGAGCTGCCCCGGGCATCTCCACCTGCGGGGCGCCGCTGCCCCAGGGGCTGCCCTCCGCATCGGCTGGCAAAGGGCCCCTTCAAATATATCGTCTCCCACCCTTGCGTCCTGGAAAACTTTTTGCCCACTGAAAACCATTCCAAAAGGAAAAATAACAGAGCGGAGAATGGAGAAAGCCAGAGCACAGAGTTTCCACCCCCACCCCCAACTTTCCCTTTCCTCGCCCCTCTGAGGAGAAGGCAGATACTTGTCGTTCCATTTCAGTCACAACTTGGTGAACTTGAGCAGTTCAACAACACTGAAAATCGGACGCACACTCCACAAAACAGAGTCCAGTGCTGGAAAAGGATAAGTCGCTCTGTTCAACAACTACTTCTTTCATCTTCCCGCCCCGCCAATGTGCATCCCCTTTACCTCATTAAAACCACATCCAAAGTTTAAGGCTGCGGCTGAACGGGAGCCGTCCCGCCGCGGCACCTGGGAGGGACGCACCCCCACCGCGCCGCCGGGGGCTCCCAGCGGGTCCCCGCGCCGGCCCCAAGCGCCTTCGTGTGCTCTCGCCTCCCCAGCACCGGGAGCCGCTCTGACAGGTTTCCTCTGAAACGCGGCCCCAACCGTGCCCTGGGTCCTCTCCCCGAGGAGGAGAGAGAGGCGACTGGACTCCCCGGCTCCCCTTTGCTTTCTTACCTCCTCTGACCTCTGCAGTCCGGAGAAGGATAGCGAAGGTGATGAGCACGGTTACAGCCGAGTCCCAGGGCCACCTTCTCGTTTTCCACCTTGTGGACCTTCTCTGCATCTCCATGCTGGGCACCCACAAGTGTGAATTAAACACGGGCGCCTTCAGTTTATACCAGCTCCGTCCTTTCCACTATATTCCCAGAGATGATTTCTCCTATAGAGCCATACGTGATAAACCGAGAGGGATTTTCTCTGTCTCGCCCCGCTCACGCTCCGCCCGGCCTCGCACAGGCCCCTCCGACCCGTCCTCCCCGGTGCCCTGCCTTCAGACTGAGGGGAGCTGAGGGGCTTTAATCAAAATGCAAAGAGCGCCGCATCCCCCTAAAGGCTTCATCCCGTCAGAGGGCTGGGCGAGCGGCTCCCAGGGCCACCCCTGGAGCCCGACTGACACGCCAGCCGCCGGGCGGAGGCCAATCGCGGGGCTCCCCCGGCCGCCCACAGCACCGCCCTCCGCCTCGGCGGCGGCACACCGGCCGCTCCGCGGGCACCGGCGGCACCGGCGGCCCCCGCGGCGGCGGAGAGCGGCCGTGCCGGAGGCGCTCGGGGAGCGGGGCCGGCGGGGCGGGAGCGTCCCTGGGGCACCGCCGGAGTGTCCCGTCCCTGGGGCACCGCCGCCCCGCCGCCCCCCGCCCCGGCACGGCGCGGGCCCCTGGCCCCGGGCATGCGCAGAGGCGGCCGCGGCGCCCCGCGGAGCGGGGACCGGAGGGGGAGAGGGAGAGATGGGCCGGGGGCGACACTGGCGGGACGCGGGAAGCAAGGGGAGGGGGACGGCGGCTGGGAGGGAGCGAGGCAGGGCAAGTTTGAGGGGAGGAACGTGCGTGAGAGGAGCCGGGGCGCTGAGGTGAAGCCTCTGCCGGGTGGCCCTTCAGGGTCCACGAAACTGCCCGGTGGCGTTGGTGCGGCGGCAGGTCCGGCCCCGGCGGCCCGTTCCCTCTCACACCCCTCTGAGGCGCAGTTTGTTCTCACACACCCTGGAGGAACCTCCGGGAGCTTCGCTCCAAGGCCACTGTAAGAAAGAAATGAGCGGGATGGTGAAGGAAAAGCCCGCCACTAAACAGGCGCCCCGCTCCCCGCCTCACCACACCCTGCAGCCCGGGGAGCCAGGTGTCACGGCTCCTCCCCGTGAAACCTCCCGTTCGCGCTCCTGTCCTGCCCCACCTGTGCAGCAGTCGGTTACGGGGACCGGCCCGTAGGTAGGTGGTATGTCCAGTCAAGATCCTCCGTTGGGATCAGATTCTGCTGTGGCTCCTCTGAAAAATGAGAGAAAACCATGGTCACATTTTAGTAGAAATGTATATAGATTTTTTTTAAATTTGCCTTCACTGAGATCTTTCATGCCTTACAGCAATTAATAAGCCTGTGGCTTATCAAAATACATGTTCTTTTATATGTCAAAGAATACTTCAGAAATTTGTTGTCCTTTCCTATAATAGCTTATTTTTGCTGCACTGTAGTAATATAACTAGTTCTTTCTGTCCTTGGTTTTCTGAAACAGTGGGTATAATAATCATTATATTTGCAACTGAGGGGACTGAGATCCATCACATCTGAGCTCCCTTAAGTGCTGTGCGTTGGGTGCCATTCACATGAGTGAAGAGATACACAAGGTTGTTCAGGCAGCTCAGGTAGTTACCTGCAGTACAGCTGTGGAGCACCAAAATGCCATATGCATCCCACTTTTCTGTACAAAAACTTACTCATAGAATCATTAATGTTGGAAAAGACCTCTAAGATCATCAGCCATTTAGCCCAGCGGCACCCTGTTCACTAAGGCATCTCCCCAGCAATTGTGAGACTACCCCCAGCTGCTTATAGAATATTTCATCTGGTTTTACAGTTAACTTTAACTACGTACAGGTCCCCAAAAGTCAGTACCATTACTGTTTCTTTGCCAGTCTGTGTTGTTCCGTCATTTACTAGATTCTGTCTAAAACAGATCAAGTTAACTGGATGCTTCAGCCTCCTTCATTACCATGTCAGTAGGTAGTCCCAATGGCAATTGTTTTTACTCAATACTTTGTCACTGGAAAATCTCATATGCTCTAAAGTTTCAAGTTTCCTCTTCATGCTTGTAAATAACACATCTTTTTCTGTCACCATCATTCTTGCTACTTCCATTCTCTTATCACACATTGCTTCTCTGACTTTTTTTTTTTTTGAGCGTTCCTGTTGGCCTAAATGAGTACAGCTATACTGTATACCAGTAAAAAGGAAAAACTCTCTCTCTGCCCAAGGGAAGAAATGGAAGTATTTCAGACAGTGGTGAAAAAGAACAAGTATTCTCAGAGTGTAGAGAATACTAATTTTACACAGTGCCTTTACCATTATTTAAAGTTTAGGGTACGTGGTTCATCTCCCAAAGTGTCAGTGGAAGAATGCCCACTGATTTTTGTGGTCCTACATCAATCTGAAGAAGAACAAATAAGAAAAAATGCAAAGTTTTAAGCCAGGTTAATATAACATGTTATATTAATATACAATTCTGTATAAGTCTGTATTAATTCTAGTGCAGGGACCACGTTAATTTAGAGCTAGCTCAGTTATTTTTGCATGCTGGCATATCAAGCCACACAGACGTTTAAGAAATTGCCATCAAATTCAACAGTTACGAGAGAGAAGTTACATGCCATTTAGATGAAGATTCACATCTTGCAGCCTGTCAAATTCAGTATTTAAGGACTATTTATTTACAATTAAATTAGTTACATTTAACTTATTTTGTTAGTTACTGCTTTTAACCTTCTTAATTGCAATGATGATGTTCTAGAGTGAAGTAATTGCAGCCTAGGTGCCATGAAAATATGCCAAAGAATAGATAATGATTCAGAGCATGGATAAGCTTTGAGTGCCATAAAATTATTCTTCAAAGATTTTTGTTAGAAATTTTCAACCCTTAGATGTAATGTCAGGAGAAATATGTTCTTTGTTGAATCTGAAAGAGGGTTAAAATGTGAAATTTTTTTTCAAAGAAAAGCAGAAAAGAATGTTATTTTTTGAATCAGCTGTGATCCACAGTGGTTTGTTCTTTCTGTCGACCTTTTTGTTCCTCATTACTCTTCAAGACAGTTTTAGTGAAAAGAAAGACTAAGCACTGTGACATTCATTATGTTCTGTCCCTGATACATCAACGTTGGCAGATTAGCCCGTGTTTAAATATTAGGAATTGCTCTCTTGTATGTGCACAGATGGGTCATTGTTGTATTTTGGGGCAGAGAGGGGGAGGGGTTAGGAACTATGGAGAAGAGAATATGTTTCCTTGGACCACTGTAGGTTACAAGAAACTCACAGCAGCAGCACTCTCACATGCTTCAGACTATAGGCACTGTAATGCAATATAAGTGAAAATACGGTTTTCTTTGGCTCTCTTGCAATCATACTGTGTTTTTCCCAGCATATTCCTTGACATCACCAAAAACAAGAGACCTCTCTCTGTATATAAAGGAGTCATTTAATTGGGAATAAGTAGTGCACTGTAAGGAAGGATATGCTTTTATTGTTGGTTTCCATGTATCTCAGGGATCTTGACTTTTAGTTTCTAGCTTCACACAGACATTGATGCCCTTTCCAATTCTGTTCACAGCACATAAGTGAATATTGCAAAATAAATGTCTGCCTTAAGTCATCACCCACTGCCTTCTCTATTACTTTATTTCTTTTGATTTAGGTAGGTAGATATTTCATCATAGTCTCTTTTCTGGTGCAGACCTGTGTTTTCTGAGAGTTTTGTGTTATGTGATTAATGTTGGGAAGAAATTTGGGGAAGTGAACCCTCGTAAAAAAAAGACATCTTACCAATGGAGATTAGTGGAATAATCTCTGCTAGGTGAAATGCTAATCAGCTTCTTTCTGTAGTTTTAAAGGGAGAGAAATATTTGAATGCATGCACATAGACAAAATAATGACTTCCCATGATTCCATCTTCTAGAAAGGTAATATACCTTTTGCTGATACCAATCATAGCTTGAGGCTTCACTGAACTCTCCCAGTTCCATTATCATAGGTTTTGAAGGATGAAGCCAAGGCTTTCTCTGTCCCTCAGCAAACTCTTTGGGCTAGGGAATGACCCATTGATTCTTTCTTTCAGATTCCCAGGAATTAGGGAGGGCAGAGGATAGTAAAAGAAATTCAATACGAAACAGCGTAGTTCAGTACTCATTAGCTAAGGTAGCAAAAGACTACAGGAACATTAACATTACCAACTTTTTTTCCCTGTGGAGAGTGTACTGAGAATAGGCAAAGCTGGAGTGACAGCTGCATTGTGCAGGGCTGAGATGCGGCTACAAATTGGATGCATATTTGTTGCTGTACTTATACTGAAGGTTGAATTCCTAGAGTTTCTGGTGAAAACATCCTTAAATTTTTAAACTGAATGTGCACTAATAGGAATTGCTACCAGAAACACCAGTGTGAGAGGTTAAAACTTCTAGGCCTGTGTAAGGAATAAAGTTAGTGTTAAGGTAAGCATTAGGGATTTAAAGGGTTAAATGACATGACTGCTGTTTGAAACAGCCTCCTGTTTTGGGAAGGGAGCTGTAGGTGGTAGGAGTTCATACATCTCTTGCTGCGGGCTTTTATACAGTTTTTTGTTAATATGGTTAACACTGAGAGTTAAAAATGTCAACCATCAAAGTTGCCTCCTGTTCTTCAGGATCATGAAGATAAGAACAAATTTGGAAAATTTAATCTTCAATGTTCCTTGAAGATAAGATCAAAGCAAGATAATAACCTGTGTTGCTTTTTACTTTAGGGATGATACCTCGTAAATAAATAAGTATAATCCTTCTTACAGAACTTGGTTAACAGAAATAAGGGATATTGTTAAAAATAAGAAAAGAGAGATTTGGCACATGGGTAGGGCTGAGGATTTTCAAGTCTTAAGAAGCCAGATTGTTCCTGCTGAACCCTGGAAATAGTAATTCTTTTAATAGAGAACTGTGCCTTGCTGTATTAGTGCGATAGGAACTAGTAGAATGTTTAGGAAGAGGAGATGACAGACTTAGGCCAAAGGTTTTAGCTAAGAGCCATTATACCTTTCTACAAGTTCTCCCAAATTAATTATGTTGGTAGAAATCATTGAATAATACTGTCTTTAACTATGGGGTTTACTTCCTTATATGGTAGTTAATTCAGGTTATAGTTAGTGTTCAAGTAATAGTGTCAGGGTTTGACACTATTGTAACTGTCCTAAACCCTGAGTAATCTGCAAGACTGCCAAAGGTGGTGTTAAGAAGGGAGGTATTAATAGAATCTGATTTACTGTGTTGTGATTTTCTGTAGAAATTGGTGCCCTTCCTAAAGATAAAACTACTATTAGAAATTACTTTAATGCTGATACTTGCATGCTTGTCACAATTTCCACTTGCATTTTGAACCTATGGGAAGCAAGGAGATAAGGAGGTAGGCACTGATGGAAGCCAGTGCTTTATACCAGCTGGTAGAAACCAATGACTTAGTGTCTTCTAGGCTGGGGAGAAGTCTACTATTAGGCAGAGGTTTAAGGCTTAGGAAAATAAAGCATCAACAGTTAAATTCATTTCACATAAATGCAAAAATCTTGTCAGCACGTTTTGTGCTAATGTAGTTAGCAGCCGGAACCTTTAGTCGTTTTCTTCCTCAAAAGAAAATAGTATTTTATACCATATAAGGGTCTATATTTTGTTTTACTGTTGGAATTCATTCTTTAGAACTGAACAAGACTTTTGTTACACTCGATGTTAGGTTTTTTAATATAATGTATCTTCATCCCTAAGTAACGTTCTGTTGTACAGGGTCCCTTGCAGGTAAGCATAGAAACAGTACAAATGAAAACCAGAGACTGATACTGTCTTACATTATAGCAGCAGGTTATAATGTATAACCTGGGTATAAATTACAAATTGGCATTGGACTCTGCAGATGCTACAGAGCTGAGAATTGGGCAGATACTGCTACAAGCCTTATATTGTCTTTTCTATTCCCCAACCCTCCTTATTATCAGCATGCTTCTGTATTGTTATATGAGAGGAAAAGTAACTTCATTTACATAAAATCTTAGCACAGTTAAGGAGCACCATTTTTCATTAACTTTGTTCTTTTCATTGATAGATGTAGTCTGACAAATTTGTAATTCTCTATGAAGTTCCTCCTTCCTTGCTTTATATAGCCTTAATATATACAAAAGTAAGCACTGTTCCAATGCTGGTACAGGTGACCTCTTTGAAGAGCTACAGCACATGGTATGACTGGAATATTAGTTTCTCTGTGGATTGTGGAGCTGTAGGACCACACATTTGTGAATGGAAGATATTCTGACTGGAATTTTTCTAGGAATGTGCTATGTGTTTGGCCTCAGGTTAAAAGAGAATGTTAAAACTCTGTTATCCTGTGGAGTTCATTGAAGAAAAGCAGCAATCACCGTATTTCCTGGTCTAACTGACTTTGTTGGATCTTAATCATGACTGTTTTGTAGAATAGTTTGGTCTTCCTGCACCTCCCTCAGAACAGAGAAAAAATATTGCTGAAATTGCCTTTTATAGCATATAAACAGCACAACATTTCCATCCTGTTCAGCAAGCAGCAGGAAGTATCAAGTATCATGCAGCATTGCCAACTCAGCTTGGTCATTCAGCTCAAGTTTTGGGGGCTTATTTCAGCCAAACTCCCTAATCTTTCAAGGTTCACCTACTGATACTTTACAGCACTTCACAGTCTAATTGATACAACAACCTACCATTCTTTTTATTTGCATGAATTTCTTTTTGGGATCATAACTTGTTGTAATCATAACTTCTTGTAATCATAATTATACTTCAAGAGAGAAGAAAAAAAACAGCAATTAGTTCGACACATGATACATCTCCTAAAATATGACATAAAAAGGGTGCCAAAATTTGCCACATTTAAGACAACTGAAAATTATATATATATATATATATATTTGAAGTAGGGATTAGTTTCTCAGTGTCTGGTTTTTAGATATTACCATTACACACCAAAATTGTCAAAAATCTATATTTTGATTGCCATTTATGAATTTTTTCAATGGCCAACTAAAACTTCAGTCTGTCGTGGTTTTGCAACACAACACTTTCAAATATTTGCCTTCAATTGCTGGTGTCTGTTTGGTTCCTACATTTAATTTTTTTTTTTATGATTTATCCGAAACTTTCTTTTACTGGAGACCAATTGAAACTTTCTTTTACTGGAGACCAATTGAAACAAATATGTAGGCTGGGAGAACTAGCAGGGAACAGTGTAGATGGGCTCAGTTACTGTTGTTGGCCGCTGTTTATCTTATTATCAGACAGTGTCCCTGATCAGTTCTGCTTCAATCAATACTGGTTTAGAACCAGTGGGCCAATATCTACATACTACAGTCCATTTTTAACTATGACTTTTGACAAATTAAGAACACAGATGTTTAAGCATAAAAAGCCTCTTACAGTGCCTGTTCTGCATCATTTTGTGGTATTGTTTTGTGTTGGGGGAGTACTGGTGGCCTATCTAATACACAAGGAGGCAGTGCAGGCACAGACTAATGGTCTGCATGTGTCACACACTTGTAGCATGTTTATTAGTTTTTGGCAATACTAATGCTACCACCCTCACAGTTCCTTTTAACTGGAGGAAATTAAGACAGGGAGAGAACTAAGAAGGTGAATAGCTGATAGCAAATGAATTTATGCCCAGTCATGACAGTCCTGTACTTCCTATTCCTATGCATAGACACCTTGCAACTGAATCACTTGTCAAAGTACTTTGAAGTAGAAGAAAAGTTTATCCTGATCAGTAACAAAGAACACAGAGAAAACAAAGGGTAACACTTCAGGGAGATCTTGTGCCTCAAGAGGGTCCGTCTTACTTGCCCAAGTTTGAGAAAATGAGGACCAAAACATAAAGTGCATCTAAATAATAATAATAAAAGGAAAAAATACATTAATAGTTTTAATTTAATAAATATTTGTCCCATTATATTTAACTCATATTCCTCCAAAGTAACACATCCTCTCAAAGCAGAGGTTGCCAAATGAGAACTGCCTTGGCATATGAGAGTGCTGGCAGACTTCAGATATTTCTCATTATCCACATCAGTTCATAAAATAATGGCCATTTTAGTAGTCCTAGCTGATGAAAACTGAATCACATGCATTAGCATGTCATGCAGTAATTCTTCCCTAGACCAAATTCTGTTTTTATCCCAGAAGAGAGAGAAACCCCTTTGAGGAAAGTGGTTGAGTTATGTGTAGTAGCTTTAAAATTTAGGCATGGCAAAGCTTTTAATTTGATTTGGTGCCTTTTAATTTTTTAAGATTTGAAAACTCCGTTTAGGGCTGATCATGCCCTTTTGAAATGTGAGGCAGCCTCCAGTACACAGGCCTTAACAGAGTCTTGGGGACCAGTCCCAGGAGGTCAGTGGGCTGGGTGTGTTAACAGCAGCTCCCGAAGGCATCGAGTAGTTCGTGTGACAGGGGATAATGAAACAAGGATTGCACGAAAACTGCCAGATTGCCTTAAGCTTCCTGTCCATGGGCATACATTTCTGCAGAGCACACAGTTCCTCTCTCAAAGAGAGTGTGTTTACAGGTTGTTTGTGAATTTGTATGGATGTTAAAAAGGCAAGTCAAGAAAATATTATTTTAATCATTGTTTAATGTAAAAAAATGTGAATATTTGCATCTGATATTAGGACACACAGAGAAGAATATAACAACTCTGTGAGACTCACAAAACAATCAGAAAATGCAGGATGAACAGAATATCTTTGCATACACTTTTTTCTATCTATATTATCTTGAAACTGTGATACACCTTTTTTCTCTATAATATGTGTTAGACTAAATGATCAGTATGTTGATTTCTACTTGGTTCACTTTTAGTGTTTTTCATCTCCCCTTAACACTTTAAAAAGCATATCTAACAGATGCTCCCAATGCTTCAGTATTTCTGTTGCAGTCAGTAATAATCTCAACTGCCCATATTTTGATCTTTTTCCAGGAAGTGATTATTTTCTAGTCAATACCATGAAAATTATTAACTTTATCAGAAAAATGTCAAGTTTTTCTTTCAACATGTATCTTCAAAGCAGCAGTGGGTGTCCAAGCCCTGCTGTCTGCCAGGCACACTGCCCAAACTATAAAATAATTAGATTCATTTGTAGCCAGTCTGGACTGAAGCAAAAAGTAATGAGGTCTACTAGTGTAGTGATAGTTGAGGAAGATGAAAAAGTACAAAATTTAAAGCTCTGAATGAAAATCTATCATAATTTATTTATATTATATTCTATAAAATAGGCAATAAAAAGATAGGAATATGGAAGTTCACATTTGGATTCTTAGTTAAAGAAATGAAAGTTCCATTACATTGCTTCTTCCACTACTCTCTTATTTTACAAGTCAGGTGATGCAAAACTCAAGATTAAAGACTACTGATTATTAAGCTATCATAGCAATAAATAAATAAATTGTGTACTAGATAACAATTTTCAGTACATGATAGTGAGTCCGGAATTCAACTATTTCAGTATGAAATTTGGTCTGGTCATTTTCACATAGATTATGAGATTATTTCCTTATTTACATATGAAAGTTCTAGAGGTATCATGAAAAATATTTTGGTGAATTTATACATAGTGCCTTGACATTAGATTGCTAAACCAAAACATTGATCAGAAAAAAATCCGAACGTTCCAAAATGTAGTCCTGTTGAATGACTATAAAATGAGTTGCAGAATTTCTGACATACAGTGGGCAAAATAACGAAGGTTATATGCCTGTTTGTTTGTAGTGCTGTCAGACACTGAAACCACAGATCACCTTTCTGTGACAGGTGCAGTATTAGTGCAGATTCTCAGTGTATGGAGAAAGCAACGTTCAGGTATGATCATTGCATCTACAGTGTATATTTTCAGATTCTGATGTGTAGCAGGCAATGTTTATTTTATGCTATGGATTAATTTATTGTATTCAGATTGATTCCAGATGATGACTGCAGTAATTTTCCAAAATTTATTATATGGTTTAGTCTTTTAATGCTCTACCAAATTATAATCAGATATTAAAGCAAGACTGAGAAATGTAGAGAAAAAAATTTACTCTAAATATTAACATATATGTATATTATACCTTGTGTATATAATCCCTAGATTGCTCAGAATCCTATCTAGTCTATCCCATCCTTTAGTCCTCCTAAAGATAGACTTTAGGGATCATCACATTTGCCAACAATAACCTTTGGCTTTATTATGCCAATAGGATTTTATACATCTGTTTTTATTTTTAGGTATGTAAAAGGTTCAAAATTCATTCCAGATGATATATAGCAATCTTGTCTTTTAGTTTCCCCTAGATAAAAACATCCAACCTATCTTTACCATAAATACTGTTTCTATCCTTTATTTATTCTCACTCCTGCAAGCCAGCTATGATTATGATCCTTGTAGTATTTTGGCAGGTGCTTAATTTTTAAGCACGTAATTATATCTGTGCACCCCATTGGGGTATATCTTTATATGTATCTTCTTCTCCCCAGGACTAGTTCCAACTACTACAAGGTGGCTAGACATTTCTAAAATCAGTGTATGTAACTAGTGGTTTTATATATGAAAAGTAGAATCAATATATATTTCCTGGGCATCTGGATGGTGGATAAGACAAATATAGACTGGAATGATGTTACTATCCTTTTGAGTTGGAGGGGAGTTGAAGTGGATGAAGGAAAAGAAAAAGGATGATTAATTCACTGTATATACTTTCTGTTGGACCCAAAATGATTATGGTATTGAAAAACCTGGGGAGACTTATAGGAAGAAGGGAATGAGAAAGGCTTATTTCCAGTGCCCTGCTCTTTCAGAAAGCAAATGACTAAATGAAAATGGACATTCAGTCTCCACCTTACAGTGATGCCTGTGCTGCTTATGCCCAGGGGAAGAGATTGATGAAGCAGTGATGGTAAAACTAATAGAACAATTCCAGATAGTATCTAAGATCCAATCTTGCAGTTTTGTCTTTTTAAATAATCCCTTAAATTCATACAAACCCATGCTAAATTGCACTTAATTGAATAGGTCAGAATTTCCCACATTTTAAGGTATTGAGACAAATTTCTTCATGAATATATAAGCAGCTGTAGCTATTGACTGCAGTGGGCTCATGTCAGATTGCTAAGGCTCTGAATTTGGCCTGTTTGCCTTTGGAGCCTAAAGTAAATGCTTTGTGAATGACAGTGTTGCAAGAAAGATGCATTTTGACAGGAATGAGAATAATCAACAGGCAGGTGGAAATACCTGGGCATGTTATGCTTTGTGGCAACCTTCACAAGCAGTAGAGCTGCTGACTTCAGAGTTGCCTGTGGGTCTGTCACTGTGTTCGTCTCTGTCAGGGTTGATTTATCAGAACTACTTTGTGTCCAATGCGTCATATCCCCGATGGCTTACCTTAGCCTGTAAGGAATTTACATGTTATCATCAGCTTTGAATATGTCTTAAATTCCCAAGAAATCTCCAGAGCTTTATTATTCTTTATTATAAAAAGTAATGGGAGAGAGATGGTAGCTTGTCATCCTGTTATTTGTGTGGGAACGTATTTGTGATAGCATATCTGCATGATATGTTTCACTGGACTTACCGTTTTTGAGAAAAAATAATTTAGAAGGACCCATGAAATTATCCTACAAAATAAAGCTGCTAATACATTTTATATTTCTTACCCTTACACTGTTAGTCACACTGTGAAATTTAATCTTATACTGCATTAAGAAAGAGGAAAACAAACGTTTTAAAAGTTATGGTGGTGGGGAGAGCAATAGTACACTGTCACAGTGGATATCCATAAAATTTCAAACACCTACATCAATCAAACAATAGAAAAATGGAATGAAAGAATGCACAGTTTGATTTCAAACATGTCAAGCTGGTACAATCTACTAGCTTTGAAACCTGACCACAAGTTTGCATTACCCACTTTTTCTGTTTAATTTCCAGCTGTGGGAGCCACAGGAATGGGCTAAAGGCATGGGAATGCTGCTGCTGTCCCTTCAACAGGGAGTTTCCCTGTTCCTGACTTCCCCTCCCCAAAGGCAAAATGGTCTGGCTTGTAAAACAGTGGCTTCTTTCTATGCAGAAGACAGAAACAAGAAATGCAGGAATTATTTTGTTTCTGAAAATTCCCCTTAAAAATAGATGTTCAGTGCTTTGCTTCCTCTCCCACTTCTTAGGCCTCTCACTTTAGAAAATATGTTCATCTTCATTTCTTAAAAATTTGCTGCTTTTATTTAATTAGATTAAAAGTCTGTATTCTGAGGATCATGATTTGGTAGATAACTCAGATCCAAGATTTTTAATAAATTGTTTAAGGAAAAGTCATTAAATGTAAAGAGTTAATAAAAATTAAAGCCTGTGCCAGCCTTCCATAGTCTGTGTCAAACCTGTGCTTAGGGAGTTTAAAAAAAATCACCAAAACAAACCAGCAAACTGTCTTAATACCAGTAAAGGTCATTTCATGGGAAAAGATGACTTGTTTCACAAAACGAACCCTGCCCTGCTGTTCCCTCACCAGTAAAGCATCATTGCCTGCAACAGAAATATGCTCTTATATCCATCCAACAAATATCTGAGCATGACATTAAAAAGTCTCATTTTAAGTGAAAAAAAGAGGTCAGTGAGCTCTTCTTGATCAAGCACATGTTAAAGATATGTTAAAGAACTCCTAAGGATTCTCTGCTGTTTTGGTACTGCCAGGAAACACGACCAGGGAGGGCTGAATGGTACAGAACATCCTGCTGTACTGTGAAAGTAAGGAAGTTAAATTTAGGAGTAAGATATTTTTTAAATTAACTACTGAGCACTTTATTCACAGAATCGCAGAACCACAGAACATGCCAATTTGGAGTGGACCCACAAGGATCATCGAGTCCAACTCCTGGCCCTGCTCAGGACCATCCCCAAGAGTCACACCATGTTCCCTAGAGTATCATCCAAACAATTCTTGTACTTTGTCAGGTTTGGTGCTGTGACCACTTCCCTGGGGAGCCTGTTCCAGTGCCCAACCACCCTCTGGGGAAAGAACCTCTTTCTAATATCGAACCTAAACTTCCCCTGACACAACATTCCATCCAGGGTATGATGAAAGGTGTATTGTGTCACTTGTTTGATCACAGTTTATTGTGTACTACACTTTATAAAAAGATGAAAATAGGCCTGATGAGGGATTTATTCCATCCAGGTGAACTTTTTCAAAGGAAAGGGGTGTTGGGGCTTCTTTGGAAAAAGTTTCTGAGTGTTATTAGCCATGGTCACCTGGCAAAGCTTTTGCTGCTCAGAGCAAGCAGCTGGGGAGTTTACAGAGGACCTGGGAAATACTTATAAGAGGCAGGGAGCACCTATATAGCTACATGAGACAAGAGACAAGGAAAGTCTCCTTAGGCTTTAGAAGGGAATGCTGTTTGTAGCAATCCAAGAATTGAAAACTGCTGGACCTGGGAACAGGATTCGGATGTATGGACGGCAAGGGTAGGGAAGAGATTGTTTACAAAACTTTGTATCTGAACCTGTCTTTTTCAAAAAATTTGCATTATGTCTATTTGAAAAGCTACCTTGTTCCAGTTTGAGTTCTACTAAAACCTAGCTTAGGAATTAAAAACCTTTAACCACTTTTGAAGTGCTGATCCTAAGAAAGGTGCAGACAGTTCTGCCTTAAAGCCCTGGCTTGCTTCCCGCCCTGTCACAAAGGATTATAAAAGAGGTCTCTTCTAAAGGAGATATGTTGATTCTTGTGAAGCAAAGCTGGAACCATCTCTTTGCCTAGTTCTTAGCATATGACTGTTGGTGTTCCTATGATGAGTTATGGAGTTGTGATAAACTTCATTTATCATCCATCTTTCACAATTTCACTTGCATGTGCTTCTCCAGCCAGCCTCTCACAACATGCCTGTAACATTCCAAACCTTTGAGCAGTCTTGGACAGCTGACTTTTTCTTTCTTTAAATAAATTGCCACAAAAATGTACTTTTCCCATATTCCCTGGGCCAGTTATAGATCTTCATCTCACAGTTATTCTAACCTGAAGTTCAGAAGGACAATATTCCTTTTTTACCCATGTTGAACTGCTTTGAGATAGTCTGTTAGAGCAAGAAACAAGCAGTGAGAGCTAGGCTAGGAAGAATGATACCATCGAAAAGGGGAAATTACACTGAGGTAATGAGTCCTGAGATGCCAGAGTTTAAAGCCCAACATTCCTATGTAAAATAAAACAGATCTGGTTGATTTTAAAAGCAACCAGTAAATAGAATTTCTTGGTTATACTATTTCTCTTCTTCCAAAGTCTGTAAAATGAGACTCATCAGACTAAGGCAGCCTGTTTTGCAAACACAGGATTTTTAAGCTGTAAGTCAAATGTGTTGAGTAAAAGACCTAAAAATACTATATGTTTGCTCTGAAAGAATGTGCAGCTTTATGGTTTACCATGAAATTTTCATCACTCATTATTGTGCCTTAACTTTTGTAACTTGGTAGTAAGTCCTAAGTGGTAAATTTTACAGACTTCCCTTCCACTCTGTGTATCTAGGTATGTACTGTAGAATAACCATTCAGAAATTGGTAGCAAAGAAGATGGTTGATGGCAAGCTTGAGTTCTCAGACAGATACCCCTGGAAGAGAAGTTTAATTCAGACCATATGAAATATGACTTCATCCTCATACTAGTTTTATTTACATGACTGAATAAATAGACTTAGATCCATATAAGTCATCAGTAAGTGATATCAGAAGCACATGATTTGGTCTTCATTAGCTGAGATCATGCTATTAATTTTCTCACTATAAATTAAGAAAATCAAAGTATCACAAGTATGGAGGGGTTTTTTTTGCTTATAACTTATCAGGATAGGTTACTATAAGCATATTATGAAATTTTCAGTTCATTTTTCAGTTACTTTCAATATGTTACTGGGAGTCCTTCGCCTGTTGTTTTTTGACTGGTGCAAAATTGGATCCTTGTTTACTGCCTCAGTATTGTATTATTCAACAACAGACGTCAGACGTAGATGAATTCTGCATGTTCATATTTTCTTTTGTGTTTTCTTAATATTTGTTGGTTTTTTAATTCTGTGGATGACTGCTATTTGACATTAGTCAGAGTAGTGGCAAGAGTCAGGCAAACTCTTCATAATTTTTAAGAATTTCAAATCTTCTTTTTCACAAGGAAAAAAACAAAACAAAAATATCAATTATATATAAAGGTTATCACCATTTTTCCCAAAACTATGAGCAAAGAGAAGATTTGGTGAGGTAATGGAATTTGTTCCTGGGGTCTTTTTTATTTTTGATTGTGGTTTTTTTTCCTATTTCTGACTTTGAAAAATGGTTTGTGATGGAGGAAGGGGAAAGCAAGCAAACAAAAAAAAAAATATCTACATAAACAATATTTAGGTACAGGTGCTACTTCTCTTCCAAAAGTTTTCAGTGTAGGACATCATTTAGATTTACTAGTATCAGTTTCCCCTTTCTCTAGTGTTTTTCAGTTAGTATCAATGAATTGAATGTTAGCAGAACATTTTTTAATTTATCTGTAATATAACAGGAAAAATTAGTTCAGATTTGTTAAAGACAGGAATGAAAAAATAACTGAAAAACCTTATTCGTAGAAAATGCTTTCATTCAGAATTAAAATGTGTGCATAAATCTTACGTGTTTTAGAAGGAAAGTGAATTAAATTACACCTAATTATGGAGGTTAATTCTGAATAAATCTGTCTACTCAGCCTTTTGATGTGATATTTGCAATGTGATTTTGAAATTTAGTTTGAATTGTTTCTGCAAGTGACCCTGCAAAGATTAATTTAGATGTAGTCCTTAATTACTGGCTTATTCCTATTACTTGGGCAGAAGTATTTCTGTGAACAGAAGACTCTCCGTGAACTTTCCACAGCAGAATCTGTAATTTTTCTTATGCTGGACAAAGAAAAGGTTCTATTTCATGTCTTAAAATAACTAAGATAGTGATGTTAATAATGCTATGCAATGAGATTATTAAATAATTTGAAACATGAGGAAAATAATTTCACAGTAACAAATGTACCACTTGATGCCCTCACCCGTAGAATGGGTTTGATGAACAAGCAACAAAGGAATCATTATCACTACTCTGTTTTCCTCTGTGATGTTATAGCATCAGAAGACAGGTAAGCAAGTGCTTGCTGGAGCAATAGCACCCTTTTATTATTGCACATGAAAATACATGAAACAACTAATCCAGAGGTGCTTTCCAAGTATTTTGGAACTTTAATGTTTTGTTGTCATGTTTGTGGGAGGGGTGAGGAAAGCTGAGAAGAGATTTGAAATGTACAGATGAAGAAACCATAGCCAACCATGTAGCCATAGGCTAGATATTGTGGATATTTGCTAAGCTGGGATAGAGGTCTCCATCTGTGAGTTATTTCCTCTGGTGTTTCTAGTAATATGATAAAAAAAGAATGGTAGATTCTTGCCTTGTTCAGTACAGGCAAATAAGACTGGGTAGTGGAGTTGACCAGGTTTTCATTCAAAGCAATGGTGAGGGTTCTAAGGTTGTATTTTAGTAAAATTCCAAATTAATTTATAAATAGATAAAATCAAGATTGTGGATTGTTGGAAAACTTCCCTAAGAAACTGGGCAAATTATTTACTCCCTTTTCTAAATCTTAGCTGGATTTCCTTCTCGGGCCTCAAAAATCAGCTACTGTGTTGTATGTAAATCCAGTTGGGATCTACCCTCCTGGTCTTTCTATTCTATTTCTATTGTGAAACACACTGGCAGAAATTTGAATATACAAAGACTTTCTATAACCTTTCCTCACACTGACTTGTACCTGATTGATTGTATGATTTCACATTCAACTAGTTATATTTATGCCTGGGGTGGGTGTATATTTAAGTTGGAAATTGCCTTAAAATAATAGTAATGACCTGAAATGGGAAGCTTGGATTGTATAAAGTAGTTTAGTCCATGAAAGGAGATTAAAAGGGCAGTGGGAGTAGGAAAATGATGGTAACTGACAAATGGAATTAATAATGGGTCATAGAGAGTATGACCCATTTACCATCCAGAAAGAAGGAAAGCCATGATGAGTTGCTTTAGAATGGGAAGGACCAGGCATTTTGTGGGAACTAGTGTGAGAGTAGATGTGTGTTTTGGATGACTAGAAAGGTATTTTTCTGGCACAATTGTTTTTTAAATATTTTAAAGGGAAGGCTTTGGTTTAGTTATAAATTTTTAGTGTAGACTAGTACACAGACAACCACATCATACTGTCTAAGGTATGAGGACAAAACAATACACACTTGGAAGTCTTAGTAAACAAGTAAACCTACACATAGTTGATTCATTTAAGAGTCTGTTTCTGGGCTAAACATAGGGTCTCCAACTTCTGAAACAAAAGCTCTGTTATGAAGCAAAAGAAACAGCTCCCTGAGCTCAAGCCAACTGAGTTTGTTATATTCAGTCCAGACTGCTTTACAACCAATAATTCTTCTAGTTTATATACAGTACCCTGTTATTTCCAGAGGGATGGTTTTATTTGACTATCCATTCACTTAGGATACAAGTTTAACTTGAACTTGATGGTGCCAAATATGGCAAGTTGATCTTATACCTCTTTGATATCTCACTTTGCAAAGCCAAAGCAAGCATTGTGGCTTACCAGACTTACTATTAAATGCAGCATTTTAAAACTTACTGTGGCATAGCAAAGGCATGTGATCATTGAGATGCACAAGACCAAAATTACAGTGACAGAATCGTATCATTATATACTGTTTCCTGCATTTTATTTACAGTCATGAAACATAAAATGGATGCTGAAAAACATAGATTAACCAAGAAAAACATTAAAGCATTAGGAAAGCATTCCTAAACTTGAGAGGTTAAGAAATGTATAAAACATCAAGAAAATTAAGTCTCTTGTGAATTTACCAAGCTTCATCTCAGATGAATTTGGTTGTTTCTGTAACTGAAAGATTGTTCCAGAAGTACATCTTCTGAGACATATATAAAATCTTCTGATTTTCTGAGTACATTTTTTATAGCAAATTTATCATACGTTTTCATCAAAAGTAGGTATTGCTCTTGCCTCCAGCCACTCATTCACCTGGTATATTGATGGAAAGTTATATTCTCCCTTAGCATCAGCTTTGGTAGACTGAATCAGGTGGTACTTATAGTCACTTCTTGTAAAAAGAGGTCCCATTTTCTCTGCTACTTCTTTGCATCCATTTCATTTTGAATGCATCTTTTGAAATAAATGCTTAGGGCCCTTAGGTAAAAGCCTTTACATGAAACACTTGTGCCTTATAGATAGCTTGATAACATAGACTGCTTGTGTGCAAGTCTTGGATACTTTTGCTGCCCTCAGCAGAGGTTTTTATGGCTTGACAAAGTATGCCAAAAGCTTGGTCCCACATATTTTATTCTTCTGGACCTTTCAGGTTTGAAGGAAGCTATGCAAAAAGTTCCCAAATAGATATTATTCCATATTTACTAAGATTTATTCTCAATTTGCACTGTACTTTACAAATGCTTAGATGGTAAAGCTCTAATCCCATTGGATTTACACACCAGCTTCATTAAAATGTAGAAATTAATAAAAATTTGAAGAAAAAAATTTGAACCCATCTTCCAAAAGATCCCCATGTCTCCAAACACAACAATGAACTAGAGCTAAAGACCTTGCTTTAGGCTTAAATCTCACTAATTTCTTTCACTGGCAACTATGTTTCAGAGAGCTTTAAGATTTTTTTAGAAAATTTTCTGATATAAGGATGCTTGTTTTGCTGTGTTAAGAAAAAAAATTATGCAGATCAGTTCTACGTGCAGTGTTTATTTTCAGATGCAGCATGAAGACATTTAGTAGATATATATTGAGTCTGAATATGAGAACACTGAATGGTTGATATTTTAGAGAAGGGAAACTCCTTCATCCTTGTCATTCCTCAGCTACTTCACCTGACAGTTTGATCAGCTGGCAGAAACCACATGCAAAGACAGGTGAAAAAATGGCTAATGGTAAAAATCTACTTAATTATTCTGTCAGTCCTGTTGTATGCTACAGACTTCAATTTTTTTTGAATTGTGGGCTGACTTTGTTAGGCTAGGTCTGATAAATTTGTTACTGAAGTGTTTGCATCATCAAAGACTAATTATTTTTAACTTTTATCATCTCCCAAACTATTCTTCAGTACTTATTTTACTAACATGAATAATGAGCTAGGATGGATTATGGAGTGAATATACCACAGTGATATTTGAAAATGAAATATTTTTGATTTATCACAAAGTATTTATATCTTAAGAATAGTATGTTATTTCCTCTTTTGCTATGTTGACTCATCTTAGTCAAATATCAAAAGATGGGCTTTCTCTAAAGCATCACATGAATTTAAAATAAACTACACTGGCACATGGGTTTGAAGAGAATGTGAGAATGTGAGAATAATTTCTATGAGAATAATTGATTTTAAATATATAAAGAGAAGAAAATACTAAAGAAAAATAAGGCAGAGAAAATTTATGCAAGTAAAATAAATTTCTAGAGACAGACATGGGAAAAAAGGAAAGATCTAGATGATAGATACACAAAAACAAATGAGCCATTTTGGGCACTTTTTTCATTTGACTTTTTTTTTTCCTTAGTGGGATGAAAGAAAGACATTAAAGCAAACTGTAGTATATGTAGTGTCAGTACTGATAGTATCAAACAAGATATTATCAGCAAGTCAGCAAGATAAATATCCTGTGGCACCTTTCAGTGAGTGAAGGAGATACTTGCTTTATGTAGCCAGCCTTTTTCAACAGAAAATTTCTATTTTCTCATTTGTTTCTGAGCCAACTGCTCATTGCGTAATAGTAATTTGGCATAACCACTGCATCAATCGTATTTAATTTCTTAATGTGCATTATTTGATTGATTTTATTCTTAAATGTAGAGCATTTCTGTGGGGCTTTAAAAGTTGATTTAAAAACTGCAAATACTATTTTCTTCAATATTTCTTCAGGGCGCTTTGTGTGTGTGTGTGTGTGTGTGTGAATAGCTACAGCTTCTTTACTGTTTGTGCCAGCTCCTCTTGAGTTACAGAACTTCCTTAATATAAATCAAGGCTTTATCACCTGAACAGGGCAATTTTTCTTGGCCTAAAAACTCTGAAAACACAGCAGAGGTGTAGGTTCTGCTGGCACTGACCTGTTAGGGATGACTTCCTTTATCTGTGAACAATTGGAACAACTTGCTATGGCTAGAACCACAGATGGATAGAACTGAGTGGACAACTGACAAGTAACTTCAAATACTCCCAATGTTAAAATAAATAAATCATTTCTATTAATCTAATAATTTCATATAATTCTATATTAAAAGGTGACTGAATTATTTTAATCCACTGATTTACTGGTATGAATTTAGTCTCATCAGTCAAACTTTTTTTTTACTTCAAATCACAGCATCAATCGTGATTGTACTTAGAAAGTAGAACACTTCTATTAAAAAAAATTGACAGCCATTTGCTTCTGTCTCCACATTAAATCTAGATCCATTTCAAGTATTTCTTCTCATAAAAATGAGATTGATGCAGGCAGTCATCTTGCTCTCTTAAGGAGTTACAGTGCAATATTGCAATATTGTCTAATTTTTTGCCTAAATAATGTTTTTTCTCCTGCTTTATTCTGGTAAGTGATCATGTCTCTTGTGAGTCTAAATGATTTGCTTTGCAAGGTTTGCCTTCTTTAGCAGTTTGTACTTTACTGTCCTCTCCAGTTGTACATTCAAAGGAAGAAAGCCCTTGCTTTAATAAAGCATATCTTCAAGGAGGACATTCTGGGATTACCTGTTTCTGTTGCCTTCATATTTGGTAAATGGGAAATGTAAAACATGGCATTGCCTTTTTGTTCAGTTAATATATTGCTTTATTCATTAGCCATGTTTGCTGGAACTGTGACTTTGGAAAGCATTTTAGCTGATACCTGCCTTTCATACTTGGTTGCCTACATATATTCTATACATCTATGCTTTTTCTGTGGTTTCTGTTACTACTGTATTTGCGTCACCTAATTTGAAACAGACTCTCTGCTGTTTTCAACTCTAATGGGTTTGTGGCTTAGTATGTGAAATAGAATTGACTGCACAAAATGTGAAATTTTGATGCTAGACATTCCGGCTAGGTCTCCACAGACAGGAATGTACATTTGTCTGGGCAAGCATTATAGTCCTAGGGGTGCTTAGCTCTTTTAGTGACAGCCTGAATATGTTGAAGTCATTTGATTTAAAAAAAAAAAAAAAAGAAAAGAAAAAAGAAAACAATACAAGGGAGGGAAAAAACCCCAAAGATAGAAGCATTCATTTTAAAGAAAAGAACAAATTGCCTTGGCATAGCTCCAGCATTTTTGCATTGTAAATCTCGTACAACTGTGGAAAAATTTGTGAAAGAAACATTGAAAGAAGAATAAAATATCTTAAGCATATAAAGTCCTGAATACTAAGTAAGCTGTAAAAATTAAGAGAAATGTTTACTAGCAGGGGTAAGTCCTACTAAAAGTATGAGATGCATTGATTGCTCCTAATTATCATCTATTTCTGATATTTAACTGTGTCTTCAAAGGAATGCAAACACACTAAATCCACAAATCCTCTAAAGGTTTTTAAATTTCAAAGCATGAGATGGCTTATCCCGTTTTGCAGTCATCCCTCTGGTTTTTGGAGAAAGCAGACACTTCATGTTGCTCTGATAGTGATGAGCACAAGTCACTAGAGCAGCCACAAGAATTTCATAGTCAGAGAGCAAGCTGTTAAGCTGTAATTGTCCCTGTGGGGAAGGGATAATCTCTCCAGACAAGGTTAGGAGAGAATAAAGAATGAGGGAGGAGAAACTCCCACTCCTAGGATGAGAGAGAGAAAGAGAGAGAGAAGGAGGAGTTTGAACTCCTCTGTAACAGAAACTTCTGAGGGTGGAGTGATGGGAGTTGTGACCATTAAAAGTCCAAGTATGTTTGGTTTTTGTTTCAGAATATCAAAAATATCTTCCCTTCAGCCAGCTGCTAAGAACAATTTCCTTCCTCTGCCTGTAGTAATTTCAGTCTGTCCTGTTATGGCTTTGCATTCTAGAGCTGCCTATAAATCCTTCAGTCATTTTTCCCAGGGACGGGAGCAATCGAGTAAAACCCAGCCACTGGACACACAGATATGTAGCATGACTATATAGTCCTTCCATAACAAATCAGCTGAAAAATATTGCATTCCTGATTCCTGGCCCAGGCAGTGCCAGAGATCTATTTTCAACTCTTCTGCTTTTCTCCAGCAGCTTGACTATCTGAATTGGTAGGACTCCTCTTACCAACACTCGAGTCCCAGATCACTGGCAGGATTTTTCTGTAGAGGCTTAGAAGCTCTCTGCAGCTATGCTGATGGCTCCAGTTATCTCCTGTGCCCACTCCTGGAGCAGTGGGCACGGTGTGTGAGATGGGAGAAAACAGGCCTTAGACTGAAACTGCAGTTTAGAAATAACTATTTTCTGACAGTTTCTGTAATGTCTGTTTTATATGTTGTACCCTAGTATCATGAATGGCCAATCACTTGTTTTAACCAGTTTTTAAAAATAATGTAATGCAATGAAAATAGAATAGCACGTTTTGGATCCATTTTTATCATTGGCATAAAACTCACTTCCAAAGTAATGTGTTAACTTGAATTTAATTGGTTTTTTAAATATGAATAAGATGACTGATTTTATTATGAACTGAAATGAAAATGCTAAGAGAAAACAGCTCATGTTTATATTGTATTATACAGTAAGGCACGAGGCTCCTGAAAGACAGGAAACTGATTGTTTGAATTGGTAATTCTCATTTTTTTCCATTCTGAAACTCTATCTACTGTCAGGACCCTTCTTGTGTCTGCTCAGGAACTAGAGAAGATTTCCTGTCTATTGAGGAAGCATACAGTAGCCAGAGGCAGATTAATTTAAAGACTTACAATTTAAATCCTGTATGATCATTGAAACAACTGGATGCTTTGTAGCAGTCATACACAGTTATATAAAAATAAGCATGGCTACAATGTGTCAGATCCACCATCCATCAAAACCAGTTCTGTTCCAGAGATTGGCCAGAGTGGAAGCCTACAGATGTGTAAAGCCATCTCCCAGTGCCCTGTCCCAGCTTCTAGGGTTCTGCTACTGAAGATGTTTCCTCTTCAAAACATCTTTACCATGATGTTTAAAAGCTACAGAGAAACCTATTTTGTACCAATTGCTTAATTGTTTTTTGCCATTGTATCCATTTATACATTTGCATTCAAAATATTGCAGTTAAAAGTACTACTATTTCAAGATTCAATATGTGAAAAACCATTTCGTATTTTTAATTTTAAATATAGTGACTGGTTCTTTGTGTGACTTTCACTCTTTTGAATTATAAGAAAAAGTGATAAATAATTTCTGACCACTTTCTCTATTATAATTTCTATTTTTTACATCTAGTGCAACTAATATCGAAGCTGAAGAATCTTGATCTTTTAAACTTATCCTTGTCCAGAAACTATCCCATAGTTCTGCTTGAACTGGCTGCCTTGCATCTATTTAGTGTGATACTTAAACATCCTTTTGTGAAAGGTGATCACTAGGTAGCAATGTTCCAATGTGTGTGCTTGGGATCTAGTCAGTGTTTAATGATTTTTATCATTTGTTATCTCTTTCCTTTTAATTTTTATGTGTTTTTTGTCAGCTTCTGAGTATTGAGCTACAGTCTTCAGAAAATTATCCAGAGTAACTCTAATATCTCTCAAATTTTTGCTAATTATTTAGATCCAATATGTTTCATGCATATTTAAAGTAATCTATTCAGTGTGAGAAACGCAAGTTTCTTTACAAAGGCTTAAGTGTTCTTCCATTTTTACACAGTGAAATCACACTGTAGCTCTGTGTGTGTAGCAGGGGAGGGTTGGTATTTAACACGGAGTAGCTCTGACAGGTCACAGTTCTTGTGAGCACTGCAGAATTTGGATTGCAAAGAGAAACTATGTTTTTCTAGATGAACAGTTTGAAACCCTTCATACTGGCTGCAGATTTACTATGATGGTTTTCTAGTTTTGATTAGCCATGGAAAAGATGTATTGATGTAATATGCAGTTAAAAAATTCAATACTCCTTATAGGTTATCTTAAACATTTCATTATATATAACAGTATTTTTGTATGCCTTTGTGTGAAAGCAAGCTGTTGAGAAATCTGTTTGGAAATTTCTGTCAAAACATTTACAATGAACTGATACGTGCTTATAAAGCTTGCTTTCAAAAGATTGTGAGGTGTTGCTACCTTAAAATATGGTATTACATTAGGGGTTTTTTTTTTTGCATATTTATCATACATTTCTGTAAGAAAAACGAAATTTTTAGAAAAAACTAAGATGTAGATGAACACCCAGGTCAGGAACACATGCATCAAAACTGCATCCAAGTCTAATCATTTTATGCATGCATACTACAATTAGTGAATTGGTCTCTTGGTGTCAGTAACAAAGAAATATGTATTATTGTAATCCTTAGTCTTTACCAGTAGCCTACTTCATGATCTAACTTAATTCTGAAATTATAAGCTATACAATAATTGTCCTCTTATTCAAGCCAAAGTTACTATACTTAACTAGTAAGTTTCTAACCACATTTTCCGCTGTGTTAGCTACATGAAAATAAGGCTTTTTTGTAAGGCTGCATATTTAGAGAAAATGCTACTAAATTGCCCCTGTATTAATAGAATCCAGAGCATTCCTTGGTGGTGGCTCAGCACATTGCCATGTGAGTTGCCTGCCTTTGGAAAGGCATAATTTGATCTTAATAGTTTTCCTGAATTCTCTGGTAGTTACAGAGAACAAGTGACCACAGTTCAGCTCCTCGAGTTGAAAGCTGAGATTAGAACCACAGTGATGCTGACTTATATGGTTGTGAATTTCAACAGGAGAAGGAAAATTCTTCCTTGCAACCAAGACTTTCTGATTCTAGTGATGAGCTGGAAAACTGAAAATAGCAAAGTGATCCCAGATGAACTTTTTTTTTAATGAAAAGCTTCTTGAGTGGTAAAGCTGTCTTTAAGTTTCCCTAGATATGTCTGTGTAAGGTAAAAGGCTGAATAGTGTTATGCTAGAGCCAACAGGAATATCTAGTGAATACTAGAAAAGGCAACATTATTACTCTTGAGGTAAAAAAATTAAACATTTAAGAAAATACCATCAGTTTTGTTCCCATTTGTTTCAGCACACTGTTTATTTGTCTTGCTAGATATAAATCTCAATTACCAAAGAAAGGAGTAATAGTAATTTAAGTGATATCCAAGGAATAGATTTGCCCTAAAGCCAGAAGAGTTAATAGAAGGTCGGGAAGCTTAGAATAAAATAACTACATACTTCCTATCAGCTGCTTTTAAGTGAGAGAATGGAGTTCAAAGGCCACATGCTGATCTTGGCTACAGCAGGGCAAATCCAGGCTCTCTGTGAAAACCATAGAATTGCTGAAGATTCCCATCAGCATGAATAAAACTAAAATTTGGTCTTTAGAAAACTTAATTAGTAGGGAGTTTATACTTATCATGCTAAGTTTATTTTGTGTTTCTTATCTCTGAACATTGGTACATTCTATTTGTAGTTATTTCTAAAGGTTTTTTTCTTTGGTTGGTATTTTTTGTCTTGACTTGGCTTTGACATATGCAGCAGCATAAGGGTGGCATGCTATTAGGTTTTGATTGTGTTTTATTTAAGTAATGATGGCTTTTGGATTAGTGAGATGATGTGAAGTGGTATTATTAATGGACATTGACCAGTAACAAAACAGAGCTGCATAGGCAGATCTCCAGTTGGCATAGTGAGGCCAAAGTTGGAAGCCTGCCTGGAGCAGAGGAGGAGTGAGCCTCACCAGGGCACAGCACATAAGATGTCTCTGGCAAGCACATACAAGTAGCAGCTGAGAGGATTTGACAGACAAGCATAGATGGCAGATACCATATCTCCCACAAGGATAAACAAACAGAGTGCCAAACGGATAAACATAAACATATGCAGCCTCAAGTTGAAGGAGAGCTAATGCAGATCATTAGCAGGGATGCTGGCAGTGACCTTCTAGTGATTTCTTCATAATATATTAGGAAAGTCACTGGTAAAAGCAGTGCCCGCAAAGAATCAATATCCAACTGCTCTGGTGAGGGGTCACTAACTGCAGGGAAATACCTACTTTGGTGTCTGGAGTGCTTCTTCCTCTCCTTTTTCTTTGACCTTAGGGGTCACTGGACCATTTCTTACAGTTTTTTTCCTCACTCCTCACTACCTTTGTGGCATTTTACTCTTTCTTAAATACACTTTCAGAGAGGCACCACCAGCTTTCCCCAGGGCCTCAGCCATGCCTGACTGAGGAGCTGCTGTGGAACCGTCTGGAACTGACTCCAGCCACTCCTTACAGCGGCTGCCCCACAGACATCTGGTACAAATGTGAGCTTGGAACATTCCTGCTAATAAAATCCTCCTGAGAGCTAAATAGAACTTGCAGGTATCAGTGGGGAAGAGAGTGAACGAGATGGACAAAGAAAATCGGTTTCTTTGTTGTGTGATTTGGACGAACAGGTCCAAGTCTGGCAGAATAACCTGAGTAACCTTCAACAAGACTCTCCCTATAACCAAGTATAAACCAAAATCAGCAGCCTGTGATTTCTCCTGCCCTTTTACATATTTGTGACTTGGTTTCAGTAATGACACTAATGACCTATCTCAAGCTGTCTGAGCAGACCAGGCGAGGATGGAGAGGCAGCACAGCTGGCTGACAAGGCGGGCAGAGGGATTCCCCCAGACAGCTCTGCCCAAGCCCCTCAGGGACAGTAGGAGTAGCTGTGCCAGCTTTCCACAGCTCCATCCGGTGGGAGAGGGACAGCAGTGGGCAGCTGTGGCTCTCTGTAGTTAGGCCTGAGCTCTGCACCCTGGAGTAGTGTCGCCTGTCCTCTTGTATTTTTAGAGGGTTCTTAAGTAGAACTCATTAACTGATTGAAGAATTAATGGTGAACATGTGGTGGTATGAATTCACTTCGTGTCTGTGCAATGTGCTGTTTGGGGGGGGGGGGGGCAAATGGTTTTCTTTGGAATACACAACAAAATAGATAAAGCTTCAAAATATACCCCAAGTTTGTAAATTCTCTCTTTCAGTGCCAACTATAGCTAGAAAATTTTGCATAAGATGTGATAGATGCCGTTTATACGCTTTTTCTTCTACTTCTTGGCACTGCTTGCACAAATTAATGTGACAGAAGAAAGAATGAAACAGAGGCAAGGAAATGTGTCCACTAGCAGGCTGCTCTGTCATCCCCCCAATGGTGTTATTACTTGTTGCCTTTGGTTTAATTTCTGTAGTAGAGACAGAGGCCCTCGAGGAGATGAAGATGCCTGTGCTGTTAAGTAGACATTGATTTGTTGTGGATTCTGGAATTCTTTTTTGGCGTTTTGCTTGGTCAAAGATTCTCTTAGTCTGGTTTTAATTTTGCGAACATATACATTGACATACAGAAGGCAAATAGTGGTCAGCGCCAGATGCTTCAGAATTAACTGGGAAAAGCTGCCTCATGCTTCTAATTACATCTTAAATAAAACAGATATGTTGGAAAAGGGACTTCTACCTAAGAACTGAACTGAACCGTGTGGACATGGGAAAGAAGATGGTGATGGCATTGTTGATTTTAGTGTTGTTCATAAGTGCACTTCTGAAAAGACAGAAGGGAGACTAACAGGCTTGGTCAGAGCTAGCTGAAAGGGGAAAAAAAGTGAATGGGAAGATAAATCAGCAAATTATATAGTTTATGTACATCCGCTTGACTCATTCTGAGTAACACAATTCATGAGTATTAAGTGAAGCCAAAATGAGAGCTTTGTAGATAAGTTCCTGGAAGTTACAGCATGTACAGGACTCAAAATCTGACCTGTTAAGGTGGGATAAGGTTACTAAGTAGGGGCTAATATGAAATCAGAGTTTGAGAGTACCCATGATAACTTGTTTCTGCATTTTGTAGAATTTGGGTTCTCCTGGTGGTACCTACGCATGAACTTTCTTGCAGGTACTCATAACTTTTGAAAGCAAGTACACACGATTTTCACATGAAATCACAAAAAGTTGTGATGTCTTCCTGACATTACAGAATATGAGGGAATTTGACCGCTCACCCAAAGTGTTTTTGCTTGAAATGTAAGATGTTAATACAATTACCAACATGATGTACCTTGAATATTGTGGATAGAATAAAATTTTCCAAAGTATCCAACTAACCAACTCCAGTCACATTTTCAAACCTGATTAAGGCACATACATTCCTTAGGCACTCTGGATCTTTTGCCTTCAGGGTTTTCTGAAATATTTAGTTGAGATCGTGATTAATTCACAATGCAAAAAAATGTTGATTCATAACTATAAAATACTTATTTGAGAATATTATTGTATATTTTCTTTATTATTATTCTATTTGTTACAGTCAGTTGAAGGATTTTTTTTTCTCTTACAGCCTCTGGCATACAGTAGATATTCAGCTAATTATTGGCATATGTTCTTGAAATAGTTGCCCAGAAGATGACCTGTAGACTAAACAAAATCTGTGGAATCTGTTGCACCACTTAAACAAACCAAACAACTTGTACTTAAAAAAGCAACAGGTAACACTGTAGTAAGAGGTTATCTTAACCTTTTTTCTTACTTGGCAGAGAGGAAAAATTGTTGAATAGTTGTGTATGGGCCACATAATTCTCAATCCCTGATTTTGAAGGTAATCCAAAAATCACTCTTTCATCTTCTAGTGATTAGTTTTGGCAGCAAAGTGCTTCATGACTGTAGTAGTCCCAGTGCTGCAAATATTTAACTATTTGAACATAGTGGAAAATTTAGGTTAAACACATGTTTAAGTTGCAGGCATAATATAAAATTTACTTGCAAGAGCTACAGAGCCATCCACAAATATTTAACATCTTGCCTAGGATTAGCGTTGACCTTTAAAATACATGAAATAAATGAGGAAAAGGGTCAAGCCAGAAATATTCCAGAATTCAGTGTTTTGATTAGTAATTCTGGTAGATTTATTTTTTTGTTTGTTTGAATATTACAATAACACAAAGCTATAGAATTTTTAAACCAGTTCCTATTGTGAAGGTGATCTTATAAATATATAAGCTCTGTAATCTTAGAAATGCCCTCTAGTGCAATATTTACTAAGTCACTTTCTTGGTCAGGCAAAGACCACTCTCCATATGAAAGCTGGAAGTTTTCCATCAAATCTGTGTAATCTAAGTGAGAAGGTGCAGTTTGGGACACTGGGTAATAGAAGCAGAGGTGAACAGAGAATTTAATGTGTTGAACTGGGGGTTTTGTTTCTTCAGAAAACTTTGACCATATTTAGGAATTCAAAATGAGATATGAACCCAGTGGGTCATGCTAAAATCTAGCTAATACATTGGAACAGACAGGCAGGTTGTGGCTGGTGGGGGGGGTTGTTTGTTTTAGTTGGTTGGTTTTGGTTGTTTGTTTGGGAGTTTTGTTTTTGGTTTTTTTACTATATGAGGTAGTTTGACAGCTGTTTCTATTTGTTTAGCTGAGAGACCTCAGAAAAGGACTGGGCCATAGGAATGGCTTAGGAGGAAACAGTCATGGGTAGGACTGAGTGATCAGCAGAGTTGCCTGAGAACTGCAAGCGGGATAACAGTGAATGTCATCCATCTTCCAGGTACAGTCAGAATAAGTCTCGTGACATCTGTCTGTCCATGATTCCCGCTAGTCTGGCACTAATGTTGCCCAATGGACAAGTAGGAGTAGACTAGCTGGTACCCTTTTATTGGAGCAAAATGAACCCAGAAGAAAAAAGATTTTTAATTCACTGCTGTTTAAAGAAATAACTTTGAATATCACTTGAGGAATCATTCCTTGAAGATAAAATATTCTTAATTTTTGTAGGACACTGCTCAAATACATACTAATGTAAAGTGCATATCTAAAACCTTGGCTCTGGCATGTCATTTACAACCTATGAAATACTAAAGATCTCTAGAAATACAGTGCCTTGCTTGAATGAAGAGAAACAAATCTCTGCTAATGAAATATTCTGCGCCACCAGCTGAAAATGTTTGCCTTGTGATAATTTTGTAGCTACCTTGAAAATATTTTGAAAGCGCTATTCTTTTGCTCCTTTTGTTTACTCACATTTGCCAGGTGATTGGAGCGTATGGGCACTGTTTACTCCCCTGGTAATGTCCAGCTAGTTTAAGTGCCAGAGATAACACAGTGAGGACTAACTCAGGTGAGGTCTAAGTAGATACCAAGCTCCAGCAAAACACCCATGTCTAGTCCAGATTCCTGCAAAGCCATGCTCATTGCTGCTGCAGGTAAAGGACATAAACTCAGTAGCTGTTGCACTAAGTTTCTTCTTGCAGCGATAGCTTGCTCTACCTCATCCATTGGCGAGATCACCTCTGTCTCAGTCACAAGGAAGTAAAATTTTATTTTTGCACTACATCTGTGAAATGCCTCTAGTTACTTCTAACAAAGGAACATTAGGCCAGCTGTAGGTTGGAGGTCTACAGAGTGAACCCTGGGGGACAAGAAAATTAAGGAAGGCCTAGTAGGAACTGGTGGCTCTTCTTCCTTCCGGGGTGTTTGGAGATTTCACAAAATAAGATGCCACATTCACAGTTCAGTTTTTAAAATAATGACCAAGTATTAGGTATATACACTTTTATTATTCTGTGCACTGTGCATGACTCCACGCTTCCAGTGGAGCTTTATGGTGGAAGAAGAGCGAAAGATTGGGAACATGTATGGAAAATCACTAGGTTTGTGGGTTTTTTTCACTTTTAATACTATTTTGAATGAAACATTTGGGTCCCCTAAAGATGTTTAAAGTTCACTTCTTTCAGGGAACACCATGTAGATTGCTTGATAGCTTTCTCAGATGTGAGGAGGTATTGGAGTTGGAATAGGTTAAAAATAAAGTCTTTCCACTTGGTTCATTCTTTTGGTGAAAGGAGATCCAGCATTCTGGTTGCTATGAAAAGAGAAGCTTTCCAAAACCAATTAGAGTACTAGTAGATTTGTTAAGTGTAATTATTAGTGAAAATGGAACTTTTCAGAATATCAGGCCTCGGTTTCATACATAAAGACCTCAAGGTAGTCTGTGTTTATGGAAAATCCTAAAGAAAGGATGGAAATTTCTGTATGTCTATGTGTGTGAAAAATGATAGCTAGAGAAATACCTTATTTATTTCAAAGCCACCATGTACATCCAGCTGTAGCTAGATCACTTAATTAAATTGTAGGTATCTGTATCACACTGTAAGATAGGAGAGCTGGGGCTGCCTGTGGTGAGGATGGTATCTGAACAGATAACTGAAAGGTGGGTGAGAGTGAAAAGACTGACAGAAGGAGTCTGGGAGGGACAAATTTTTTCCTTGGGCATTTGTTCAAAAGGTTTGATTTTAGGGCCTCAAAAAAAACCCCCTCAACCAACAAACAACCTTTTCTGAATTTTTAAAATTTCTTCTTCAAAAAGATTCACCTTTTAATGGAGAGTGAAAATTCCCTTAACAAAGCCCAAGTCCCCTGGAGGTCTTAACTGCGGTGTTGGCTCTGGAGACCAGCATGAGCTGGGCTGGCTCCCCTGGGATGTGCCAGCTGTGGCAGCAGCTCTGTGAGCAGGGCCCTGGGACACAGGGGAGCTCTTCCTTGGCCCTCACCATCCCTACAACCTGACCCTACCTGCTGCTGTGGGAAATGCTGCCTATGATGAGAGTAACACTGAGATCTGGATTCATACAGACGAAGAAGACAAAGCACTAAGGAACTGTATAATTTATGTACAAGGTCACTTGAATAATATATTTTGCCAGTTTCACCCCCTTCATTTACTACTTGCATTGCAATACTGCTATTTTTTCCCACAAAAATGAAATGTAGCTGGAGAGTCCCTTCTAAAAATGAGATATATTTATTACATTGAATGTGTTTCTATTGCATCTTATGCCTAGGATTTATATGGCATTCCAAGTGATGGCTTTTTGGCAAACAGGATGGAGTTTTTTCTTTATGAAATACAAGTAAAAGGAGGTAGATTATTTTCACTTGAAATAAGTCAAATAATACTGAAATAATTCAGCCAAAGAAATAGCAATTGATCTGATCTCCATATACCAAGTGTGATTAAGTTTTACTAATTCTTTGTGTATCATTTTATTATAATCTTGAATTTCATATGGATCCAGTATGTAAGTTTGAATACTACGCCACCTTTCCTTAGAAATGGTGATTCTTCCTTGCTTCACCATCAAATACTAGATTGTTCTGGCTTGCAAACGTGCTGCTTCTGCTATTTCTGATGTGCGCCTTCCTCAGAAATCACCTTTTAAACTTCAAATTGATTAGGAAAAAATGTTAAAAAAATTGCATCTATCTACCTATCTATCTATATAATATATAGATACTTCTGGAGTCTGAATTTACTTGCTTGTTATAAAGTTTCACTTTGTCCGAGTAAAAGATGGATAGAGTTGTGTGGAAAATCAAATGGAAGTATGCTGTAGAGTCTTCTCTAAATGTCTTTATGGGAACAGAAGATAAATGTAATCCAGAAAGTAGTTCTGTCAAGAACCAATAGCATATAATTAACAGCCAACGTGTAGAAGAGGTTTCCCCTGATATATATCTAGCTGTAAAGTACTGATTTCTGTCTGGAAATTCCATTTTATTATGTAATATATATTGGAGCAAATCAGCAACTATGGAGCCAAGACACAAGTGCTACAAGAAGTGGAATTTTCATTATGGCAAAACCACTGCTGTATCTTTCAAGTCGTTTAAATAAATCACTGAAAGAAAAATGTATGAACGAAATCTGGTACTTAAAAAAGAATTGCCATACTCTGCTGCATGACTGTATCAAGTACTTCTAACAGTTCAGTGTACCTTGTTGCAACAAACAGTAAGCTAGACATTTTAGGAAAACTAAGCACATGACCTTAGTTGTTCTTAATTTTTCTCTTTAGAACATGACTAAAGGTTATTTAGTTCCTTTGCATATGTCCTCTGTTTCCCACCTGTGAGAACCCAGGAGAATATCTACTTTACCTTTTAGAATGGCTTTATAATGTGTTTGTTACGGGAAAAAGTTAGTGACAAAATCTTACCAGGACTTTTTTTTGTCTATAATGAGTGTATTGGTCCTTAAAGAGGGCAGGAAGTGAAGTTGGTGTATGTTTTATGAAAAGCTTATTTTTACGTTTATAGGATTCTACTCTTTGAGGCTATAGAAAGATAAGAATTCAGAGACAAAGCAGAAAACATCTTTATAGTTAGGAGTATAGGTGGGCACAGGCAAGTGGTGGACACTGGTTATAAACTATCCAGGCTGTGCATGTGCACAGGCAGCAGGTGTGAAATATGTTAAGGTGTGAAATATGGGCAAAGAAACTGGATATGTGTCAGGCTAACTCAGCCCTGCTAACTTCTGATGATAAGCCACAGATGCACACAGAGGAAACTTAATATAATCATCTTCAGTAATCAAGCAGAAGTTTCAGGTGTGAGATTTGGAAACAGAGCTGAATTTCGTTTCATGAATTCTCTGGTTGTCCAGTATGAAAACTTAGATCTACAATTCCTGGGCTTTACCAATTTTATGCCAGACTTACTGGAAGTTCAATTGCATCTTTCTTGTAGTGTTTAAGGCTTCCACAATCCAGTTTGGCAGTAATTGTATGATATAATAAACTCTACCCCTGACAAATAATGAGAAAAAAATATATTTAATATGTGAGAGGATATCTAATTGCTTCTAGATCACTTCAGTAACAATAACTAAGAAATGTATTCAAAACAATTTTTTTTAGAAAAATTAAACTTGCAAAATCCAGGAAAGCTTAACATGATTCTTACTACAGAATATACTTGATCATAGTTTCCTAGTGAAACACCCATTTGTGAATAGCATTTGCAGTTTTTATTGTAATAATGTGATGATGGACCTGGTAAAACTACTCTATTAGCAGTGGTTTTGCACATCTCTTGATATTCAGTGTTGATTCCCCTGAAGATAAGTTTAAGAATATATACATACTGTTTTGTAACCTCCTCCAAAGTATGAAAAGCAAATGAAATTCATAAAAAGTCATTTAATAATTAAGTACTGGAATATGCTGTCCAGAGTGATGTTGGGATCTCTCTATTGGGACATAGACAAGAGCCAACTGTAAAAGGCCTTGAGCAACCTGATTAGTGCTCTTTTGAGCATAGGGTTTGACTAAACGATCTCTGGAGGTCCTTTCCAAACTAAACTATGCTATTATTCTAGACTTAAGGGAATACAGACTTAAAAGTGGACTAATTCACTTTTCTGAGTAATGTTTCAAGCAGGAAGTAAATTAGCAATTACTGCAGTAGTATTGTAGTGTGCTGAGGCACATGAGTTCATTTTATTCCGTCTTAAATTGATGAAGGCCTACTCAAGTGTGAGTTCCAAGTTATGTTTTCTGAAGAAGTAGCAACATACTATCTTTGTGATTGTTGATTCCTGTTCAGGAGAATACTTTCAGTACCTACATGTGTGTCTGTATTTATGTTATCTAAGGTTTGCACACCTTTGAGTCCAATCTCATTTTGTTATGAGATTTGTGACAAATAAGGCTTGAAGGACCTAGAACACTGAAGTTTGTCCCAAGGAAGGAAAACTATGAGTTCTGAACATACCATGCAATCTTCTTTTCTATCAATGTCATTGGCTTTACACTTAGAAAGTTCCCCTGCTGCAGATTAAAAGTGAGCTATCTGATCTTACTGTGGATATGAAGAGCAGCTTACTCCCTTGTTTGTTCAGCATGTTATAAGTGCTTCATTGTACCTGTCCTCAGTCTGCTCTTTAGGGAATAAATCCAGTTCTTTCAATCTTTCTGCACACCTGAAAAGCTTGTACTTTTTCTCTGTGACAAACTCTCTCCACACATCTCATGTGAATTGGGATGCCCAGAGTGTGATAAAACCTGCTGGTGAAGGCTTTACCTGTGCTCTGTAGAGTGGGAGGATTTCACTTTGTGTTATGTCAGGCATCCTGTCTATATCCCATATAGTTTTATTTGAAGGTGACATTCTTTCTCAAACTGTTTGGTTTAGGTTAAATCTGTGATTTTTAGTGTAATTCCTGTTCTGAAAGCCTCTCAGCTAAGTTCAAGTTGTTGCTTATCTACATATAGCACTTTACTCATTTAAGTGTAAATACAGTCTGAAGCCGTTTAATAAGATTACTCTTGTAATTTTCAAGGCATAGAGAACAGGCATTTTCAGCTGTACAAGATAAAAACGCATTGTATTTCCTTTCAGAGCTATAACAATAATGTCAGTTCTAATTCCCAAGACAACTCGAGCATTAGAGCCTGTTTTGAATGCCACCAGTGAAGGACTTGCTCTCCTGGCAGCTGATTAAAATTTCAGTCAAATCAGAACGAATTACGTCTGCAACAGAGAATTGACATAATGTAATAATGTGTGTTACCTTAAAATACCTCTTAATGATGAAGGATCTGTCTACAAATGGGAGACCAATTTCACTGAATTTGGCTTAAAAACTGTACTTTAGTTAAAACAATGCAAATATGCATGAGTCAGCTGTAGTATTTGGTTTTGACTGTTTTTACTATGAAGTAATAGTATTTGACTTTTATCTACCAGCTTGCACTCATTTAGAGCTGCATTCAGGATATAATGAAATAAGTTAAGATTTTCCCCTTTGTTTTAGATGAGCTGAATGAAGTCATCAGAGAGAAATACGTATTTTGGTATTCCAGCTACTTTATCTGGTTTTGCATACTAAAAAACTGGTCTTGTGGAAGGTGTCCCTGCCCATGGCAGGGGGGTTGGAACAAGATGATCTTTAAGGTATCTTCCAATCCAAACTGTTTTATGATTCTATAAAATGACTAGAGAGGATTTTTAGCAGTAAAACTCCACTTTAAACGTGAGACTTGCTTAGGCTCAAAGAAGCCTGGACTTTCAAATAAAAGATGAAAAAGTGTAGTGGAAGCATTACAAATTTCTCTAAAGGTTGTCAATCTGGAAGTTGTCATCTTTCTTTTGATTAGCTTTTGCACAGAGGATCCAAAGTTTGTTTCTTTTGATGATGGAGTAGACAAAACTAAAATAGCTATGCTTGCAAACAAAGACTTCACTTTGATGGAATGCCAAAAGCCATTGTAATTTATAGTTTGAATTTAAGATTACTGGTTTCCCAAAACAATGCACTGTGTTCCAGAAGGACATTATTATCAGGTCCTTGTTAGTAAATGGCCTTATGGTATGTAAATGCTCACATTCTCCTTTTAGGAGTCTTTGTAAGTAGTCTTACTGTGCTGTGAAATAGCATTTTGTAACAGCAACATGACAGAATTTTTAACTTATTACATATTGTAGTAACTTTATGCATTTAAAATACAACTGTAGAGAAACAGTATATGTGGTGTAATCAGAGAAATAATTTCCTTTCTGATAGTGACTAATGTCAATAGCTCTGTTTGTTGTCCTATTTATAGCAGCAAGTTGAAAGGAAGTCTTTCAACCTACTGTGTAATTAGTACATATTTTCAACCTTTTTTTTCCCTGACCAGCTATCCAGTTCTTAGAGTAAGAAAGAAAATGAGTGAAAGACCTAAGAGTACACAGTTCCAAATCTGCAAGAGGAAAGTAAAATAAATATGAAAAATTAATCCCTTTGGGCCCTGGACTCCAATTTTCCAGACACAAGCTCCACTGGAATCCACTGTTAGCACTGCCAAGGAGTTAAGTTCCTTTGATATATTTTGTTTACTTATCCAACTCACTTTGACTTTTTGGTCTAGTGTGTTTGATTCCCACTTACTGAAAACATATCAGCCTATTTCATTTCTTAAGACAAACCAAAATGAGCACCCTGGCTGCATGGGCAGGAGACAATCAACTTAAAGCACTGGCTTCTGCTTCTCTTCTATGCTTTTATTTTTGGCATCAGTGATTCAGACAGCCAGGTAAAATGCTGTGGTTCCTGGCTGATGGGTGATCTCAGTTATCACCAGTATCTTTGCTCTGAAGTGCAGAGTTATGACCAATCTTCAGACCCTCTCAAACACTTGCTGAACTTCCCTTGGGACAGGAATGTGGTGGATATGAAATGTTGTCTTTGTAGATACTAAGAAAATGAGACAAATGAATATGTACAACTCCATGTGGTAATGCAACTGCTTCTTTGACTTTTTAAAATATTGTTACTCATTCTCCACTCCCTCCCTGCCCCTGCTAAACCAAAACAACCAATAAGCCAACCAACAAACAAAAAAAAGAATGATTAGTAAGTGTTTCTGAAAGAGCCATACTTGACTCCACAGCTGTAAAGTGCTGACCTCCTTCTTGGTGGGACAGAGATTCCCACTGGCAGGAGAACTCATGTTTTTCAGCTTTACCTTCTCAAGAAGGGGAAAAAAATGTGGTGAAGAAATCAGACATTAAGAGGGAAAGCTGTTCTCAAATTCTACCTCAGCACTGCAACACTGCCCATATTTGTAGTAGAAAGTTGAATAATGATGCTCACTTTCAGCAACTATATTATCTGAATTGATTTTTTTTCAATTCCTTGTAAAGGCAAATCCTGTACATTTTCTTAGTGAGCTAAATAGTAATATTGCTTGGAAACTAACTTTATAGTGTTCAAACACTGATGTTTGCCCTTAGGTAAAACAAAACATCAATTGAGAAAAGGAGACATGAAATGTATTTGGCCTCATTGTGGCCTCCCACTGGAAGGAGCAACAGTTTTTTGAATAAATGAAAATCAGTGATACATAGAGTAATTGTTTGAATATGCTGGTTGGATGTCTTTACAGTAAAAAATATTGTACCTTTTCAATTTAATTTTTAAAAAGCTAGTGTGCTGCACCTTAACTTAAAATGTCGTGATTTTAGTATGCTGCTTGTGAATGCTGAGGAGGGTTCAGTTTAGATGTTTATATAACATTGAATTCATATTTAGTCATATGTAAGGGAAGCTGGAAACTGCAGACAGTGATGTAAAGAGTTATGATTTTCTGAGAGCTGCACATGTGTGGTTCTTCCTTGAAGAATAGACCCTCAGACCCCAGATCAAAAGTAGGAAGTAGTCTTACAAGAATAATTCCTACAGAGAAGAGAGACAAACTCTCTGCAGAATTTCTGGTTTCAGTTTAAATGGTGACTGGTTTCTTCTCAGTGAACATACTCTGAAAAACAGCCCAGTACCCACCAGCAAGATGAAGCCTTTTCTCAGCATTTTATTCCTCTAATGCACCAAGTGTTTTGAACTAAGTTCATCCATAGGTAGTTTAGCTTGAATGAATTTTGTTTGGAATACATTGCCCAAATAACCAATGCAGTAAAATAAAAGTAAAAGTAAAAAAAAGTAAAATAACCAAAATAAAGGTATTTTTAAAATGGTAACTGATATATGAATGCTAGAAATAAACTCAGTGATGACAACAGACATTGGTAAGGCTTGAGGCACTGCTAAATGAGCAGTGTTGTGTTGTCTAGGTTTCATTTCCTTATTGGGCTGGACTGACTGACATAAAACTGATTAGCAGCTGGAATTGTGCTATTCTCTTTATTGACATGGTTTCTTGTATAGTGATGAAATACACTTTTTATTAGATGAAAGATATGTAGTGGTATGGGATGTGAGGTCACCAGAGAATTCCTTGTATTATAACTGGCTAGTCATTTGTCTGTTTGGTCCAAAGAAATATTCTCCCGCCAAACTACCGGTAGACTTCTTAGCTTAATAGTTCATTGGAAGATGGAATCCAGCTGCTTGAAATTTGAATAGTCAAAAGCAGTATTGCTTAAACTACAGCTTGTGGAGTCTTTGTGGATTAGTGGGATAATTCCTGGGATCTGTGATACACTAAATGATACTTATTCCTGGGAAGTCAGCAGTCCGCTCCTGTCAAGTACTGGCTGCAGCTCTGGCTTTATGGAAGCTGCAGCCTGGCCAGAAGGCAGTCATGGGGCTCTGGGGAATGACAGCTGTTGGGAACTGGCCATGTGTAATTGCCCTGGCTCTTGCAGCCCAGTTCCAACCTCTGTCACTGTTGGGCCGAAGAGTTTTGGGTGTGGGCTGAAAGCAGACTCTGGGTAGATCTGTTGCATATTGATTCTACTACAGACAGACAAGCACGTCACACACCCCAGCATCTTTCTAAGGTTACACTCCATATATTAATACTGTGAGAATGTCCTACCTGCCCCACCAGAGAGATTAGTTACCACTGTTGAAGTGCAGTCTGTAGCTTTGATTTATTTACCTCTGTTGTATTTTTTCCAATTAGTCTATTTTTGTCCAAGAAAATACAGTAAGATAATACAATTGCTAATCAGTGATTCAATGGATCCTCATTGCTGTAAGACTGAATCAGAAGCCATCTAATTAACTGTTTGAATATTTTGGAGTGTGTTCACGTGTAGAAACTAGATCATGGGTGGAGTAATCAAAATTCCTATTGCACTTTTTTCTGGGGTAAATAGCAACTTAGATGTTAAGTCACCACATATCTTTGCCTTGCAACCTTTTGTTCTTTATTAGCAGAGAATAATATTTTTATCCCAGAGTATAATTGTGTTCCCAAGGTTCAGGTCATTCAGATCAGTCCAAATAGAAGAAAGCTGGCCAAGAGTACATCTGGAAACAATGTTAAAAGCAGACAATTTCTTTATGCTGAGCTATCTGGAAGATCTGGAAGCTGAACAAAAATGGCTCACACCTCTGATCTTCTGGTATAGTAGCAAAATGTTTGAATTACTCTTGTAATAATACCTACCTCTTGGACTGCTCTGAATAGCTGATATTTATGTTCTTTTTTTTGTTGTTATTATTATAGTTTTAATCATGTTTTTAACCCTTGTAATTAGAGTAATTGATCTCTTATATTCTCTATGACCTCACCCTGTTCATTTTGAGAGGTGAATGCACGTGCCAGCATATGAAAATAATGCCCACTAAGAAAAAATATTCTCTTGATATACCTTTACAGCAGCCAATTGAACCAATTCCATCTTTAGCTTTAGTGTAATGAGAGAGTATTTTTCTAACCCACTACTAGGCTCAAAAATCCAAAGTGCTTTAGTTATATCTTTACAAGATCCCAGCTTTCAAATTATATTTTGATTTTTTGTTGCCTTGTTTATCTTTTCCGCAGTTCTTCTAGAAGTTAATCTGACAGGCTGCCCTCTTGTTACCTCTGCAGCAAATGCTGGGTGTTTTTTTTTTCTTCTGGAATTCATAGCAAAGTATGATGATCTAGGGTAGCTGAGCTGTCTAAAGCCTGAGCATAGCAATTTTGTGATGTCATTAGCAAGTGCCACTCTGGTGCCCAAAACCTGATGTTAGTCTCCGACTTCAGGAGGTCATTACACTCATGAAAAGAGGCAAGAGAATTTTGTAGTACCACCTTTCCTTTATTTTGCAGTCTTGCTCGTTCTCACATGCCATCCTCTCTGTTTATTCCTAAACTTTTGTGTGATGGTTTTCAGGATACTTAACAGCTGTCACTCTTAGGCAGAAACACCTTTTTAATGCCTAGTTTCAATAACTTCAGGTTCTTCAATGCATTCTTCAAATGGATCAAATTTTTTTGTACTTATCTGGAACCCAGTTAAAATCTTAGAGCTGGGGGAAGGGTAATAAAGGTAGAAAAAAATGGCTTCATTTTCTTTAGTTGATTGGAGAGTAATAGTATAGATCTAAATCTTATGGTTTTCTGTCCATATTACACCCATTTACCTTTGGGATCTTAATTTCCTTCCTGCCTCCTTTGCTTTCAGTTCTGCATCAGGGCTTCATTCAGTTCAGTATTGTATTTCTAACAGGAAGAAAGGAAATAATTCCACAGATTAAATGATCCAAAGAAAAATATTTTCATACCCCTTGTCTTGGTATGTTCAGAGATGTTATTGTAAACAGTTTTTCATTCTTTTAACTATCTTATACTGGATCTACATTATTATTATTATTATAGGTGCTTGAATAATTTTAGGTCATCACTTTTTTCAGGATATAACTAATTCTTTTGCAGTTTTATAGAGCATACATTGATGTATTTTATTGTTCAGGGTTTTTTTGGTTGGTTGTTTTTTTGTTTTCGTTTGGTTGGTTTTGTTGTTATTGTTGCTTTACTGCCATCATTAAAAATTCCCTGTGGAATATGCACGGCCCCACATTTCCCTTTTCCAGATAGCTTTAGTGTTTTTCAAATTCACTGTTCAGTCCAGTGAACAAGATTTGTTAGCTTGGCTTTACTCAAGTTTAAACTGAAATCAGATTTCAAAATACTAATGAATGCCTGGCCACCGTCCTGACCGTGGGCCTCGCCGGCCTCTTCTGCCACGGCTACTGCAGGTGTCTTTCCCTCTTGGCTGTTCCTTGTTCTTGCAGACAAACTGTTCTGCATCAGCCCTTCCCACTTTGCTTTTTTGCCTGTTTAAATCCTTAACCTACATTCCCTGTTGGGCTGTAACACTTCATTATTTCTGCTTCGTCCCAACACCGCACACTTGGCAGCTCTGCTTTGTCTAGATCAGACTGCTGAGAAAAGTGCAAAAGTAACAGTTCAACAATCTATATTGAAAATTACACACTTGGCCACTGTACTTAGCACTGCTTATTTCCAGCTCTTGTGTTCTGACATAAAGTTTCATAAAGGAAGTGATAGAAGGGTTTTAAAATTTTTCTACCAGGGAGGTAATCTGTTTCCATCTAATGCTGGAGTCCGAGCTGGCCATATTTTTTCTCATGAAAGCTTACTCCAGGGAGTCAGATTCTCTCTTGGCAGAAAACATCCAATGCTAGTTCCTGGTTTTCTCATTGAGAAAAAAAAAATTAATCAACATGAAACATTTTATGCAAATTGTCACACATGTCAGGAATCACCACAACATTTGTTGGACTGCACTGTGACAGAATGGTTAAAGGAGCTTCTATAACAGAGAGAAAGATACCAATAAAAGTAGATAGGAAGAGGTGAATGGTGGGGTAAAAACTCTGGAGGGATCATTCTGAGGACACGTGAACTGCAAAAAAGATATTTTGCACACAATTATTTCCACACATTGAATATTTGACTTTATAAAACTGATGTGTTTAGAAGTAAAAAGCACTAATACCTGGAGGATCTGGGAGAAGTGGACCATGCTAGTGATCATGTCCAAAAACTTACTTCACTTGTTACTTCTGTTCATCACAGTCTCTGATCTACTCCTCTTGTCTATCATGGTGGTTCATCAGATTTTTTTTCCTGTTTAATGTAGATATTAACATTGGTTGTATTGTCTTTTTTTTCCTGGGAAGAGAGCAATCTGTCAGGTACAGGCATGTTACAATAGCCACTTGACAAGTGATGACAAGTTTGATTCCTTTTTTTTCTTGTATTCTGAAATTCATTGCAACTGAGATTTCCCCCTAAAAGTTTGTGGTGTCTTTCAAGTGCCTTTTTTGGCTACCTTCTGAAATTATTTGTTTGGTTGCTTGGTTGTTTGCTTGTTTTGTGGGGTTTTCTTTAGCAAACCCTATGCTTGGATATGGTAGCTTTTTCCATTCCAACTCCAGTGTAGACAAAGCCCTAGCAAGTTGAGTTTGGCAGATGACAAGTATTTGTTATAAAGTCAGGAGACTGTGCATCCAGAGTCTGGACTAGTCATGCTGTAGTCATCATCCAGTCTATGAGAATAAAATGATTGTAGAGAGTCCAAGAAACATTTTAAGACATAACTAACAGCACTGAACTTGGTTCCTTCTGTAATTAAGAAGGACTCTAGCAGAAAGAATCATTAAATGCTTTTCAGAGTTTCATCTCGGTCATTAAATAGTGAAATTTGTTGGATTTTGGTTTGAGTAAAAGGTAAATGAGTAGAACATGTATAAATAGATAGTATTGGGTTTTTCCATACTTAGAAAGAGAAAATCATGATGAATTATTATATAGTTCAGTTAGCTAATGTGAGTAGTTCAGATAAGAGTGTAAAAGCCCATGAAACCAAACAGTGCTGTGTTAGGGAATTTTACTTTTTAACCATGCTACTTGAACTTCCTTCATGCTGGCAAATTCATTGTCATAATTAAATGTGCTTTTTTATGTGTCTAGTAGAAAATTGTTTTCCTTGGCTAAGTGGCAAAATACAGCTGTTTAAATTTCTCTCTACTAATTGGACCCCCTGAGGTTTGCAAAACTAAGGACTGTGACTGAACAGATCTCACGTCCTTTTTAAAAAGGTATCAGCCAACAGGATACAAAATTAAAGGATCTCAATAAAGAAATCTTCTTTTATTTACAGATTAAATCCTTCCTACTTAAGTCAAGTGAAAGTCCCCTTAACTTCCAGAGGGTTGTCTATGCGTTGTAAAGGGTAGCAAAGTGGTTCTCAGGTTCTAATGAAGATCATTCTGACTCTGTAAAAAAATACCAGCTTTGAGGTACAACATAGTGTTTATCACTTCTTCATGAAACTGATATTGTTAATTATAATCTTAGTAAATCACATTTTTCTTTGTTAAATTCTCTCATATTAATTATGTAAATGAGCTCACAAAGATGGTAATGGTGTATCTTCACATATTTTAGAGATTTTAGTAAATTTGAGGGGTTTTTTTACAGAGGCAATACTGCAGATGCGACTGAAATAAGTAGTAGTCAGCAGTTTTGATAGTTAATGCACAGAATGTGTCAGAGGTGAAACTCTTGGCATTGTAATGATATTTTGCCTTCACAGGCCTTATTATCTGGCATCACACGTTGATCCTCGTGGGAAATAAAAATAAATCTACATAGATACATGGTTCACTGACAATAAATATTTCCAATCTGTAAAAATAAATTTTAATTTATCTGATTCAGGACGTTTCCAATGTCTAAATGCAGTGTTTTACATGTTAAAGTGATTGCTTTAGCAGAAAATGTGAATCCATAGATTGACCACTTTGTATGTCTGGGGGTATTTTTTCAAGTCTCAAGAGTGTTATGGGAGAGACACAGACACTTTCACTTTGGGAGAAATAGCTTTTTAAAGCAAAGAAGAAAAGAAATTCCTAGGCAGAGAAATGCAGTCTTCTTTCTCTTAAAAAAGGATAGTAGGAGACCTAAAGGACAAAAAATTCATAATCAAATTTTGAGGACAAATACATGGTGTTGATGGATGCGCTGAGTCTACTGACTATTTTCTGGCACTAGTATTTCATATGTCTTTCAAGCTGAATTTACTCGTCACCTTAGATGTTAAGACAAAGATAAGTGAGCCAAAATATGGAGATACTTACTTCTAGCAACATCCCAAAAGATTATTCAGTCATTATTCACTTCTGTAGATGGAAACTGCTTGCTCCTTGACCTTTGAAATAATTCATTGTGGCAAGCTAGCTGAATCTAGCACAGTGTGAATGCAAAGATATATCTGTATTTAATAAGAGGATTCCATCAGTATTCCCAGAAGACCATCTGCATCTTTTTTTCTGAAAGAATTTATTACTATTAAAAATAATTTTATCTTCTTGAATTGTAAAGTAGGGCATTTTCAGGTGGTGCAATTGGTAACTCTCAATAAATTTCTAATAACTAAGACATCATTTTATGTATCCAAGAACCAGTTGAACAGCAGTATTTAGTTACAGACATTGAAGGCTTTTTTTTGGTGGGCAAAAAAAGAAGACTGGAACTGGACTTACACTGTATATTGTGACTACCTGGCCCAGAACATCAGATACAACCAGAGCATTTTTTTTTTATTTTTCCTCCTTCAAAGCTGTTAAATTTTAATATATTAAAAGGATAATTGAAAGATAAAAACTCTTTTTTCCTTCAAGTAAATTTTCATGTCTGAGAATCTTTTTATTATGTTGATAATGGCAACTGCCATGCCATTTTTTTAAATCTTCAGTATGTGTGTTTTTGTATATATATCATGATTAGTACATAAACTGAGTCCAATCCATTTCTAGAGTTATTTATTTCTTCTCTTATGGGAAAATGAGAAAATAAATGCAGACATGGGAAAAACTTGTGGTAATGCACTCCTTATGAATGCACACTGGGTTTAAAATAATGAAATAAAGCTATTGAGACAAACAAGAAAAGTAGAAAAGAACATAAATTCTTGTTCTTGTATTCCTACATAGACACAGTCGATTGAGAAGCTGAGGCCTTACCAATGTTCTTGGCAGTAGGAATCCAACAGCAGTGATGGGAAGGTAGGAGTAGTACCCTCACCCTTTATTTCTATCCCCTACAAATAAATCCCTTATTCAAAATAATTCATCACACTTTTTAACAGGAATATATTGCTTTTAGAGAACAAATGTTTTGTCTCTGCAACTTTGGGATGGATTGTTGACTAAGTGATGGGGATGGCTGTTTTGAGCTTTTCATAGTCAGCCTTTGGTATGAGCAGGCATCAGTGACCTGCTTCAGCATAACTGAGCACTAGGGACAGAGTGGTAAGGCCAGGGCAGAAGGGGCTTTCTCTTAGTTGCTGCATGTTGCTTGCACACCATGGGAAAGCTGAGTCCTGCCATTACTGCCTCAGAGCTAAGGAATGAGGCCAGTGTGTGGATTGCTGTGTGCCTGTGGATACAGTGACCAAAAGTTCTTCTAGTTTACCGTCATGCCTAAACCAGAATTGGTCCCATACTATTATTTGTTTTAATTTTGCTTTCCTTACAGTTTCATGTGTGTTTGACATGTATGCAGGTGTGCTTACTGTGTGGCAGAAAGCGAGGCTGTAAATTCTGAGATAAGAACAACTTTTTGGTCCATGCACGGTGACAAACCCTGTGGGGTTCTTCTTGTTCATGACCTCCTGTAAAGTCTGATCCTGAAAAAAAAAAAAGATAATTTTTCACTTTTTCTCACACAAGCAACCTCTAACAGGCAGCACAGTCCTATATATAAGGAGGATTCATAAGGTGGGTCTCTTGAAGGTAGCACTTTCACAACACAAACTTCTGCAGTTTGCTCAGACAACTGAAGAATGAACAAAATTACCAATACATGTTTTCCATGGTGTGCACATGATATGTATTCACCTATTTGGAATGGGTCCAGTTTTGCCACCATTACTCTGTGTCAAATTGTACCTCATGTCTGAAATACTCTCACTCATTTCAGGACTTCCTTTTTAAAAGGAAGCGATTGAGTCAGTGAAAAAGTGGCAGGGAATGAGACACTGATGGGCTCTGTAATTATTGTTTTATCACAGAGTAACCCTGGAATAACTAAACTTAATTTTTAAAAGCTGCCAATATTCATCTTCTGGAGATTTAGGCAGATGTTTTTCTCCCAAAGCTGTCGTGTAGCCCAGTGCTGCTAGATGAGTTGAAAATTGTTGTGATAACTATGTAATATAATGAGAGGAACTAAATCTACTCTTTTATTATGGTTTGTTTGGTTGGTTATTTATATTCAGACTAATCCAGAATATATACATATTCAGAATAAAGCTCAACAGATGTTTAAACATGGAAAAAATATAATTCCTACTTAAAAATTCAGAATTGAATAGTCATCTCTTTGCCCCCGTTCCTCTAGCCCTTTCAATAACAATGAGATTAGGAAATGCTTTTTTCACAGATGAGTAAACTTGTTAAATGTTTCACTATTTTAGCTGTCAATACTGTAGTCAGAAGTGTTGATTCAGAATCCTTAGCTATAGCACAATACATATATTTTGAACTGTTCAGAAGCTTTTTTAAAAAAATAGATTTTCTTATTTAAAAATATCTGTGCTTGTGCAGTCCTTCCTTTACTTTTTCTCTCTCCACATAGTTTACTGAATTTTAGCCTATATATGTTTAATGGAAATTGCACACCCACTCATGGCAACAGGATCCAACATCCACATCTCTCACTTGGCGATATATATTTGAATTCTGACAGGCTGAAGGGGAACCTGGTTGGAATTTCATGGGCAAATAACCTAATTATTAGATGCTAAAAAGGAGGAACAACTTTTCTTCCTTTTTTTCCTTGCTTTGCAGGTGACATTTAAAAGGAATTTGGGCTTTTACTGCTGCTTGGCAATTTTCAAAACTCTTGTAATTGAAATAAGTTGCAGAGAAGCTACCTTCATATCCCGAACATTTTTAGCTCTTGAAGTCATTTTATAACCTCAAGTTGAGGAGCTGGGGAACTGAGATCCATAGATAGGATAAGTGTTCCTGTGTCTGTTTTGATTTTGTTTGGTTTTGTTTGCTTTGTTGTTGATTTTTTTCCCCTTAGGCAGTGCTTTACAGGGTGGCAAGAGCTTTCACTTCAAATAGGTGAACATCTGCTCTAACTCTCAAAATGGATATATATATTTCTGTTATATATTTCTGAGGTTGGTTTTGTGCAGTAAATACATGATTATGTTGTACTTTGTATTGTAATCTTCTGTATCCCTCTCTACTTGCAAGAGAACGCCTTTCTCTCTTTTTTAACATTTGTTCTTTCATAAAACCACAAATGACAACCTAAAGAATAACTAAATATTCATTCTGCAAACACAGGGCTTTTTTCATGAGTGTCGTGCCTTTTGCATTAGAACATCACATGGAAAAATGGCTTTGTGCTGAGGGACTGATGCATGTCTAATTGGGAGAGGCAGGATTTTATACAATGTTTAAACTAGAAATGGTTGGAAATTTCATGTGACAATATATACTCAAAAGGTAACACAGTTTTTACAAACTAAACTTTTTAATGGATGTTAATTTTTTTAAGGGTTTTTTTTAGATGAGGAAATTCAAAACTAATTCAACTCTTTAAAATTTGCTTGACCCAAACCAGAATTTATTATTTCTTATCCAAATTGAACTGTTATTTTAAAACTCTTTATGTATATGTAAATATATAAATTTTATATATTTTATAAATATATTTTTGTAAAATATATAAAACATAAAATAACTGTATTGCTCTCTCAGGACATTGCTTTGATTCTTTATCAACTTAAATAGGACTCCCAAGTGGCCTATAATTTCCATAACTTATGTAAGATTTGCAAGATCTGGAGCTGCAGTACTACTGCAGATATAATGGTGCAGTATTAATTCATTAATTTTAAAATGAGTTTAATAAAGCATAATTATTTCATGTCACTTTCACAAGCTGAAAGCCTCATTCAGTTCTAAGAATAGCACAAAAATAAAATGAATAGAGTAATATTTTGAACCTCACTTGTTCAGAATTGTTATTTTTAAACTATTTTCTTCTACCATCTATATAAAAATGGAGCACTTTAGGCATTTAAATGCTGGAATTTCTCAGGTGATCGAGATTCTTTGTCTCCAGTTTTTGTATGTTGTTGCTAATATGCGAGATCTCAAAAACTCAGTTAAAAAGGAAATATAAATTGCATGAGCCATTATAATGGAATCTAGGATATACTCATAAAATAGTGTACAACAGAGAAGTTTATTAGAATAAAAGAAATACTTAAGGAAATAGATTTGAGTACTCAACATAGCAATTACTTAAGAAAATCTAGTTTATGATGAGTGATAGAAATATGCCCTGCTAATCCTTCCGTGAATGTTAACAGTTGTGTGCTCTGAAAAATGAGGTTGCATTATTTTTTCTTCCAAACTGTTATTTTTCTCTTTTTTTTTTTTTTTTTTTTAATTTTGCTAGGTAAGTATAAATATAAATACCCAAATGGTATGTCAGACTGAAGTAGCCATCCATTAGATATAATGCAGATTAACTGGTGCATTTTGAGTGTAGGCCCTTAGTGTGCTTTTAATCACTTTGACAATGTCAGGATTTTATATTTATTTTAAAAAGTTATGTTGGCCTAGAGTTTTTTTAGCAATGTAATCAAATTCTTATGTAATACTTTATGTAAAGAGTCTGCAAAAGTGCTGAAACATTTTACTTTTGGGTAAAAATATTTTTGTGATAAAGAAATATTCCTTACAGAGAGCTCTCTCCAGTTTTCATACTACAAGTTTGATTATACAGTAGATACAAAGAAAGGTTTTAGGTAGGATCCAACAGAAAACAAGCATGCACCTACTTTTCAAGGGATGACAGGACATTTTACTGCCTTTTTGTGCCATTGAGAATGCTACCTCTGGCTTCCTCAAATAAGTGTTCAGTACTCTCCCACAGAACTGGTTTCTGTGCTGCTCTTACTTTTTTGAACTTTCCAAACTAAGAAAATAGCTGCTAACAGATGCCAGTGCTTGGTCTAAATTTTACATGGTTTGACATGTTACTGGTGAACCTGTTTGAACAGTTCACCATAGGCATTTAATCACAGGCATTTAATCAGACAAAGAAAAACAAACTGTTACAAACATATAAAAATTCAAAATCTAAGAATTTTTTTCCCCAAAGACTTGTTCTAAATCAAATAAATTAATGGAAGGATTTTCTGTTATTGCTATATGCTGAAGATTTTGACAGTAGGAAGTCAAATAGGAGCACATCACGAATGCCTCTTACTTCCACATTATACAACCATGAACAATATTTTTTAACAAGGAGAGTTATTCTGAAGCAGGTTAAACCTCAAGAATGCTAATCTGCTTCCCAGACATACCTATTCCTCTAGCTCCTCTGACTCCTGCTGAAGATGGTAAGCAGCAGATCTCTTGCAGCAGATGGTGTGCAGTTCAAGTAATTGCAAGCTTCTATTTGATTTTCTAGAAGTAGGAGACTAGAAAACCATTTGTTTGTGGTTTAGTGGATTCCACTTCAAATAAATATAGAACTACACCTTTCAAATGTACAATTTTCACTGACTAACCGTAGCTAAATGTGAAGGACCACTTCCTTTTTCAAGTTTAATATTTAGTAACCAATAATTTAATGCCTAAAATGCTTTACTAAGTAGAAATGAAACTCTATGCTTGCATTTGGCAAGAAAATAATCTTGAAGGAATTCAAAGTCCTTTAGGGCTCTCAAATGATCTTTCCATATAAGACCAAGTAGACATGTAGATTTATGGGGAAAAAAACCCACCACCAAATAACAAAACCAAATGAAACCTCCAATTCTTCAAACAAACAAATAAAACCTCACTTATGAAAGAGGAATTTGCCATAGTTATGCCTAAAACTTGGTTGCAGTTGTCATTAAGACCAAGATGTAGGGCCTTTATCCAGGCTGGAATTATAACTCTGTATAGCTTTGCATGTATTATGAAATTAAGCTAGCTGAAAATTTATCTCATACCAGTCATCTCTTGATTATAATAATCTTTAGAAAATGAAAAATCTGGTGTTTAGAAAGAACAGAGTAATCAAAGTATTTCTAAGTAGAAACCTGGCAAAGAATGAGAATAGGCTGTTGCAATTTGTCTATCACTTGGGAAACCCACTGAAAATTATGATGTGAGACAGCTATAACATATCTAATAAGAATGATCCACAGAATAAAGCATTATTTATGATGGTATAGAGTAAAACAAATATTTGAATTTGAAGATTTTGGGAATGTGCTAATAAAGGAATATAAGTAGAATTTAATACTGACAGTCCCACTGAAATCCATTCCTTTGTACTTGTCCTTTTGAAAGGGAATTCCAATTCCATTTTTGTTCAGTCATCATTACTGCAACACAGGATTGTGAATTTTAAAGGGTATCTTAAACTGGTGTTTTGCAATTAAAGACTTAAAAGAACATCTATTTAAGATGTATGAACTGATCATAAAAGAAGTGATAAATGCCCATCAGAGAATGGATTTGTTTGTAATAAAAACAACACATTAAAATGGTTATGTGAAGCACAGCATGCATATGGCAAAGCAACCATCTATGAAAATGTGTTGTAAGCATGATGAACTATGAAATACAGAACTAAATTGAAAAACATACTAAGCAGCACTAATCAGTGTTGCTGCTAATGAAATGCCACAGTTCCTAGCTGCTTTCTACAAAATCAAACAATATTCAAATAAAGCAAGAATGAAAGATAGAAAATCCTTGATATAGTCAAAGTACCTTGCAATCATAGTGCTTTGAGAATTAAACAGCATAAAGAAATAGAGACAGTAGATTTGAACAGGATAGGTTTATTTTGCAGAGCAGAAGGTTGTGCATGGGCTACAGTGTAATAGGTGGAAATGGGTGTGATGACATAGGTGTGTAAGTGCAGGTGGATAGAGCAGATGTCAAAAACTTTACTAATTATTTGATAGAAATATTTAAAAGATGGGCTAGCAAGGAGGTGGTATGTCATACTGATGGAGATAGCAGTGCATCATTAATGTGTACATGCAACTGTTAGCAATAAGTAATTGCACTTATCTGTGTACAAAACCCATAAATCAGACTTTCCATAGGAGAACATTAGAAGCTGCTGAGGAAAAACATATTACAGTTGGCACAGTTGAAAATCTGATCATGTTTTGGCAAAGTAAAAATTATTAAAGATCTGTGAAAAGGTCATCAAATGTCAGGTTATAGTGTGAGACTCTCCAATGTATGTAAGTTGGTTAGAGACCTCATTCTCTGTACTTTGTCTATAAAATCATAAGAACATCACTCTATAATTTGCAACAGGAATATTTAGCTTAGATGTCAGAAAAAAATGAGTAGCAAACCCAATTAAGAGTACCTTCATGGAAGTCAATGACTACACCAGGCTACCTTTTGAGGTTTGCAATCCTTTACAATTGGAGATAAGTTTAGACAAGACCTCATTCCATGTGTAGCTGATCGTGTGCACTAAGGGGTGAGTTCTGCAAGGAAGATCTCTTGCAGTTGTATATTTTGTGATATGAAAACTGCCAAGCAGAGCATGTGGTAGGTTTATATTGCAGTGGTTTCTGTGCAATATTACTTCAGCAGCTAAGGATTTTATTCCTAATATTTTAGAAATTCTGGATGGGTTGAAAGCAGTAATTAATGATCTCCATCTTGCTTCTGAAATTATCAGCAATGAAAGCACATTCTAATATATGGCAATGAAAATATCCCAAAGGCACCCAATGTTTCACATTGTTATACTTTGAATGATACCTGAGCAGTTTGCTTGTAAAATCAAAAGCAAACAAAAGTATCCAATTCCATATAGATTTCAGGATATGTCAGCTCTCTTTTGGTTTTAGAATATAATTTTGTTACAGTGCTTTTAACTATTCCTTACTAGATTGTAGCAAAATACTGTTTTTGTGTAAAAGTGTTCATCCAGATCCAAACAGGGTGAAAAGTTAATATACAAAAGTATTCTGGAACGTGGAGATCTATCTAGCCTGTCAAGATTGCTAAACAAACTCATTCTCACTTTGTCTGAAATAAATCTCATTCAGTTTGTTCTTTGAACACAGTTCAGAATGGCAATGGGATGACTGACGAGGTCTCAGAGGGGCATTCAGTGGTGAGTCTGGAGTACTGATGAGTGCAGAAAGATCATCTGAGATGCAAACTTACACACATTTGAATCAGATGTAAGAATTACATTCACAGTGTGGAAAAAGTCATGGAAGTGTGATTGAGGGAGATGTCTTATGAAGGTGAAAAGCCATACTTGTTTTATCTGTGACTTTAAGATAATATTTTGAATGAAAAGCTATGGTGATAGAATTGAACTCTGTGCCCTCCTTATATTGTGATAATTTTTTTCCTAGTGATTATATCATTGTGTCTCAAACTAGAAAACATCCTGAAAGGGTGATGATGTTTGCAACTTTAGGTAGTGTAAACCAACAGGACAATGCAAGGTGGGATTAGCTGAGAATGAGGGAAAGAGTAGAGTTCAGTCAGGAATAGGCCACAGGGAAAAATAACTCAGGAAATGCTTGATTAATCTCTCAACCCACATGCTGCTCTCTCTTGGGTCATGTTTCTCTTTTTCCTTTGTGTCTTCTCTATATGTGACTAATCTGCAGTCAGCTCCTCTGCTTGGACCATTTATCCTGGTCAGCAGCCAAAGGAGCTCTGAGCACCCGCTCACTAATATCCCAACTAATGTTTTCACAGTTGGATAAACTGTGCTGCATGAAAACCTTCATCGTACCTTTCTAAACACTTGCTATTTTCTGTCTCAATCAGGTACTGCTTGTTCCTTCACTCTGTCCTGGATGCCTGTGGGTTATAAGTTATGCAGACATTTACCAGTATATAGCAAAGAGGACTATTGATAAAATCTGTCTTGGAAAATGAGGAAAATGTAGACCAAGTGTCAAAGGCTAAGAGGAATTTATCTAAAAGTTTCCATTCTGTGATGTATTTAGATTATTTTTTAAAGGTACAAATATGAGCCTCATTTTTTTCGATAAAGAGCTTGCTCTGCCTCCATAAAAACTGACAGTTTTCAGTCTTGAGTAGAGTGACAAAATGAAATCCATATATCCTCATGACAGGAAAGACAGAATGGCTACTACACTGAGAAAGTATATGTTGACCACATATACTGAAATAGTTCCTCCTGGCATTGCTTAGTAAGGAAGACAGAACATTTCTTTAAAGGTAAAATGCATTTGAGGATCTGATCTAATGAGACTGTTGTGCTTTATCATGCAGTGATCTCGTACCACTTTTGACTGACTGGCTGGGTCATGACTATGCTGCACTACCACAGAACTACCATTCCATTTATATCATTGTCTCAAATACGGCCAACGACTGAATGTAAGACCAATGCCATCAAATCTGCCATCCTTGCACTTTTCAAATGCCCAGGATTCTTAATGGGAATTTGTTGCTGATAGAACGAGGCCAAGAAAAGTCTCAGCCAAAACCAGCTGTGTCAGAACTACCAAAATTTGTGAACAACTGCCTCCTATTTGCATTTGAATTTATTATTTTCAGTTATTTATGAACACAGTTCATATCATTTAAACACGTGATTACCCCCATAAATTAGATATGATTATTCACAGCCCAGAAACCTATGGAATCTGATACCAAAAGAATGCATCACTATTTGAAGAGTTTTCTGATACTGGAAGTTTAATAAATTTATGATCCTATATCACTCAACCAGTTTCATAAATCTTCTTCCTTCATTTTGCTTATACAAGTGAATACTGTCGTTCTAGACTTGGATCCATAATTTAGAAATAATAGAAAAAAAGGCACCATAATTTTGTACAGACCTCTGTTGCTTCTTTTCATCCCTAGAAAGAAACAAGGTTTCCCAGAACACATTCTGAGATCTGAATAATTTTGCTGGTAATCAGGAAGCCAATCTTTAATGGGATGGGAATTGCAGGAGTAGCTAGAATCATGTCTCTATCATCTTTTGTACACCAAAGTACAAAAGAGACTCTGATTTAATTTTGTCTGGAATTAACTTCAAACAGAAGGCAGTATCTTGAAAACATTTAAACAAAAAAAAAAGTATTCATCTTTACTAAAGTGATATATAAAAGAATACACTGCTATTCCAGAATCTTGACCCTCGTGTTGCTGCATGCTCTTTATTTATATATGGAATTTTATACTTCCTAAATCTAACATTGATCTGAATTTACTTACAATACTCAAGCAAAATTCAGGCCTGTTGTTGGAAGAAGTGATTGATAAGAAGACATTATAGAATATAGAATATTATCCTGAATAAATGCACAAAGGTTGCTTTATGGTAATACAAGTTTAAAAATTATTAGGATGAAATGTTGAAAATTGCTTACAGTTAAACTCTGAAAAAAGAATACAGGTTATCAAATGAACTGGTATTACTCTGCGTGAAAAAGCATAGCTTGGATTTATCCTAGTTTTGGTAATAGATATTCATGTTTATTCAAGCACTTGCCTGGGTAAGCAATAATAATACAAGCAGCCTGGTCAAAGAAAAATGTATGCATTTTTCCTCTAAAAAAATCACTGTCAAGACCAAGAAAATAAAATCTTCCCCGCTTTTTTTTTGCATTGCACTTCTCAAATGAAGAATTTTTTTCTTTCTTACTGACGTGAAATCTCTCTTTAAACAAATCTGACATCACCAAGGCAATAAGGTCCCTCAGGAAAAGTGGGGTGAGTAGACAAAAATTTCATAAGAAATAAAAGTTCATGTCATAAATATTATCAGAGGTATTTTTTTGTTGGAAGAGGCATTGGCTGTTTTCTCAGTTGCTGCTATGCTCTGCTTTTGGTTCCTTGCCACACTAATCTAGAGTTAGAATTATACTAATTTAAATTTCTATTCTCTTTTTATGTGGAATTTTCATTCATGGTTCCATGAATGAAAGAAAATTTTCTGTTTTTCTTAAATTTTTACTCAAAGAGTATATTTTTTTTCCTCAAACCGTTAATGTAGAATGCCACATAGATACCCAAGCATCCCGTTAAACTCTTTTCCCTAGCTTTATTTCCAGTTTTCCTATATCCTGCCATGATTTGAAGTACATATAAATTTAAATGAAGTTTTTTGAAAAAGAATTTTACCACTAAAAATTGGTATGGTGTTTATGTAAGCAGATGCCTTAACAAATATCCCTCTGATGATCCAAACTACAGCAGGAACTCAGCACTATTTAAGTGACAGGAAAGTATAACATATACTGATAAAAAAAGGCCTAGTAGCAGAGGTCTCTAATTGTAGCTGGCACAAGCATACAAAACCCAATTCATCCAAATGTTGAATCCAGAGACAGTGGAGCTTCATGTACTCCATAGCACTGAGGACTTACCTCTAGAGCAGCTTAGAGAAAAATTGTCAATATGGACAGGACATAAACAGCCAAAGCCTGTTCAGACCTTGCTCAGATACTTGCACTGATTTAAGACTGTTGCCTAATAATGCACTCTTCAAAACAAAGCCAATCAGGTGCTATCAAGTTTTTTTTAAGTTACCTACTTTCTAATTCCCTCTGAAACACCAACCTGTTTATTTGAAATAATAGAAATTCATAGAAAGTAATCTTAAAGGGTTTAATAATAACATAGGAATGTGTTTTGTCCAAAATAACTGTTTGGAGACTTTTTACGGTTAAGATTACAAAAACAAACTATAATTGCTGGGATCCACATGACAGTATAGGCATGTTTTTGTGGTTGGGGCATAACTGAAGAGTTCAATTTGAAAAAGCTAAGCATGGTGTTTTGGGTTTTTAGAAATGACAAATTACAAAACTGCAGGTATTATATTTCCATCCAAATCTTTTTATATATTTGTAAGCTCTTTCATTCAGGATTGGCAATACCATAACAAAAAGGAAAAAATACAACAGAAGTTGTAGATGCTGCACAAAAGAGGGGAACTGAGCCAATGCTTTTTGTTTGTTCTTTCTGTATATCTATGCATTACATTCAATGGCAATTTCTGATTGCATTCATCACCAGATGAGGAAAGATGTGATTCTCTCTATGGTCGTGGAAGGAGAATCCTTCTCTTCACAAACTGTTTTATGTTAAAGTTTTCTAATTAAATTTGTGTCATCTCTGTATTATTTCTGTTCTGTTTTCTGAATATTTTAGTTATTTTTAGTTGAGACCCAAAGGCCGGGGCATCCTTATAAATCTAGTCCTGAACAGAGGCCCAAAATCAAGTGTGTTAATGCAGAGAGGCACTGGGGATATTGTGTAGCTGCTGTAACCCCTCGGTCCCTTTCTGCTTCTCAGCTTCTGGAGAATCTATTGCAGCTGCAGATAAGGTAAAACACATGCTTCTGCACACTGCCCCTCCTCCTAGCACACGGGACAGAAAGACCAGGGCAAATGCTCCACAGGAGCCATTCATTATATGAGGAAAATTTTCTCTAACTTGAAACACTTTATCATGAAGAGTGGGCAGATGTTATTCAACTGACATAAGTAACAACTTGATATATAAGGGCCAGTTAAAACAGCACTAATGAAAGAAATGGCAATTAGGTCATGTTTGAAAGATAAATGCCAGTGTCTTGAGCTGCCTGTGCTGTCACAGCAGCACACATACTACCTCAGGCTAACATCCAATTATCTGACTTGCTTTTTATGTAGGTTCTTGAGTTTTGCTATGGCTTTTTAGCCAGTAATGCCCAGACCAGCGTGGCTGTGCTTCTGCCTACTTCTCACCTTCTGTAACATAGTGCTCTTCTTAGATGACTTCCAGAAACAGAGAAATGGTAGCACAGATGTAAATAGAAATGCACCGTACTGAAAAATTATATTTTTTAATAAAAGCATTGGAACCCTGTACTCATTAAGGATTTCATTCTGACTCTGCTCCTATGGGCAATAGCTGGAATAAAATCACTAATTTTTGCACAAATAGAGGAAAGTGATAGTGGCACATGGAAATAGTGCATTCTGGAGAAAAGTGTGAGATTTTGGAAGTGTCCCTGTCCTTTTAAATGACCTGGACAAGGAATGAAGGAAATACCTTGCACTGACTCCATGCGTGGTTCCTTAGTTTCCTGGATACTGTGGTTTGACAGGGGCTGATACGGTTGCAGTGAGACAGGCTGGCAGGATAGATCTATTGCTACTCCTCTGCCATGAAAAGAAGCAAATGTGCTACAAAATTGAGTTTTCCTCAGACAATCAACTTCCCCAAGCAAATCAATGCCTATCTGCACTTGCAATGCCTGGTTTTGTTTCATTAAAAGAACAGAAGAAGTTAGAGTTGGCGTTCTCTTAAATCTTTCTCCTGTTTGTCCACAAAACTGGGAGTTTGTTTTTCCACTTCAGTTTCATAGCATGGTAGCATTTATTTCAGCTTCATTACATTCACATAGTAGCAGCAGATATATAAACAGTGTTCCTTTTTAATAATGTACAATTAATGGCCTGCAATTTCTCAGCTTGAAGTACTTGTTGGCAGAACATCTGTGCTGAGTACAGCAGCTCTGACATGTACATTATCAGTGTGCAGTAGTACTGTACAGGCTCATGAAGAATTATTTGCAAAGCCTCTTCACCAAATATATCATGCTGAGTGAGATCCTTTGTTGAAAAATGCTTCCAGCTACTATAAGAGTATTCAAATAGCATAAAATTCCTTTATGTGTCGAGGACATATCTGGAACGCATCCATGAATGGCTGGAAACAGTGAGCAGTATATTACCAGTGTCAAATATCAAGGATCCAGCTTTAAGTAGATGTTCTTTTTATATACAGGAGAGTCCAAGTTTTATATTAGAGTTAAATATTAAAAAAGTTGATCCCAATACCTTTATTGGGGTGTTAAATATACTTGATAGCATCAGAAAAATTGTATGTCACATGCTGTGGAATAAAGAGAAGAATGAGCTAGTATTTTTCTGACTCAAAATACGAAACCAGATTCCAGGACAGATTATGACTTCTAAAAGGAGGTTCACTATGAATGGAAGAAAAAGAGCCATGCCAGAGCAGGGTCCCAGGAGAACTGCAGTTGAGTCAAGTTTCTTTTTCTGGAGACTGTAGAGTTAAGAGGGTGAACAGAGGAGCACAAGATCTGATCACCCCTCCACACTAACACATTGCACTATGCACAAATTTTCCTCTTACCGGGGTTTTAGTTTGAGCTAATTACCCAAATTATCCTTCTGTGTACTCACTTCAGTGCAGGACAGCAGGAATTTATAAATGCTAGATGTGATATTCATTGTTTTAATAAAAGTTTCAAGTAGAGATAAAAGTTCTGTTTGCTTTGGAAAGCAGCCACAAGCAAAGTTTATTTGCTACTTCAGTGCCAAGTTGAACTGCAAATACAGACAGCAATTCTCTTTACTCTGACCACAAAGCACATTGCTTTGAGCCAGCTAAGGGAAGTCCCTATTTATGAAAATAATGTGAACATTTCAATTTATGCAGTCTATACACACTTTCCTGTGTTTAATATAGAATTCTCCTTCAAGATTTTAGAAATATATTAATATCATGAAACTGCAACCCTGACTATATATAAATGTAAAGATCTAAAGGCTGGAATGTCACCAGGCTAACAGCTGGTGATGAAGGTGTCACTACTATCAGCACCTTTGACATATGGTTCTTTATAGTCTGGAATATAACTGTCATTGTCAACATTTCCATTCCCCTGTGGGCTGACTGTGCTTCTGAACCCCAGGGAGTTTAGATTTGAAGAATGAGTAAGTCAGAGGTAGGAAACAGGGGTGGGCTTTTTAGCGTGTTGATAACAACTTGTGAACATCCTCCCCCATCTGTCTGTGATGAAAAGGGCAGTGATAAAACCCAGCTTGTGTGCTCTCATGCAGCTCATTTATATGCGTGATTTTAACATCCTGTGAAAAATACTTTGCTCTTTCTCTATTTAATTATTTTGATCCTGCAAGTCTTATTTCTCCTGATGCATGCTTTTATGAATCTTTCTTCAACTTCATTTTTCAAGAAAGTTTCTTACTCCCTGACATGGGCATATGCTCCCAATGTTGATAACAGCATAGTCTGTGTAAATGTAATATTCAGCCTTTGGCTTACAAAAAAGTCTACTTTTTTCAAAAGTGTAAACCTATATAAAAATACATAATTTGCTGTATTTAATAGCAATGGTAAAGGTATAAAATGTTTAACACAAACACATAACGTTCATCTTGTGTAATGTTTATCTGATGGTGTGGACCTTTTCTTCTTGATGCTTGCCACTTCAATGTCACTGCTAGAAACAGCAATATCTTTCAGAATAGCTTTAGCTTTTGGGAAAAGTGACATATTTTATTTATAACTGAATTCTGGTTTTACTTGCAAAACTCTATGTGAGAGAATACTTAAGCATAAGGAAAGGTTTGTCTACTAGTACACCTCTTACTGTCAAAACTGTTTATTTTGCACTATAGCTTTCCTTAAGAGACTGTAGATATCTTTCAAGTTTCTATGCAATTATTGGAAACAATATATTTTCTTGCTTAAGGTTCCCTAAAGCAATGTATAATGAAGGAAAACTGGACGTGTAGTTTCACAGAGCATTTCACATGGGAAATGCCATGATAGCTGTGATGTGTGACTGGTCCTTTGGTAGAAAACTTTTCATGAGCAACACTTCGTTCTTTGCTGTAAAGAGAGAGGTTTCACAGCATATTTCAGTGTTGTGATATACTCCTTTTCATACTCCTTTCTTCTCTATGCAGTGTGGCCACATACATAGACAATACCTGCCTGCAAAATCCTGCAATATAGAAGTTGGTAATATATAAGACATGAGAAATTTCAAATTAATATTTGTAAAAATAAGATAATTATTATGCTAATATTAGAAAGTGCATTGAGGAATGTTACAAGCTTGATAAGAGAAATACATGTATTAATTTTCTTACACTAATACACAAATAGGCAAGTATGTAATCTAGAATTTTACCACCTAAAATCTTCCTGAAATGTGCTTTGCTCTGTAGTATCTGCTCTGTGACTAGAATTTTTTGCCTTGATTCCCAATCCTTCTCATACTGACTTTAGTGGTATAGACCATATTTCAATGTAACTAGTCAGTTACTGATTGTGAAGCAGTTTATCTGGGATATTTCTCCAGATTTTTGAGGTTTCCTTTCCTAAACATTAAGACAAGCTTTAACTTTAGAAAAGGTCAATAAACCAGCAGACTGAAAGAGTTTAGAGATGAATGACTGACTTCTTAATTTTTACTATTTCAACCTGGATTTTCCTTTGTCATTCTCCCCCCTTCCCATGCAATAATGACTTGGTTTGTCAAGAGAAGTGTTTGAAAAGGCACGTTATTTTTTGAATAACACTGGATTCCTTAACAAAATTAAAATTCACAGAAACATGCCTGTTCTTATGAGCACTTTTATTTCCCACAAACTGGTGTTTTCCAATAAATAAATGGGGTTTGGCAAAAGTTTTTGCACGTCCTCTGGGTGTGAGGTGCAGCATCTTCTCCACTGGTCCTTACCACTTGTTAGCAAAGTCAACTGTAGCCATAGTAAAGACTGTTAAAGACAGAAGTTGAAGTTATTTGCACTTTATATTGCATTTTATGATTCACATTTTTATTCATTATCAGCTGTTACATTTTCCACAGTATGCCAGCACACACACTTTTATTTAATGTTTCCAAAAAATGGTATGGGCTTCTGCTTCCTAAGATTGAATAGGAAATATTTGATAGTCTTTCCTGTCTTGCTGAGTGTGAGGTTGTGCAGCTGTAAGAGAAGTCAGAAACGGTTTAATTCATAACATTTGTGCATTTTTTTTCATAGAATTTTGCAGATGTTTCTTTCTGGTGTGGCTTTTTTATTTGGCTTTGCTTCTGCTTTGTTCTCATATTTCAAATTTCAGTATGAAGTAATAAATGACTGTGGTACACAGAGAATTTACAGATGGATCAGGATTTCCATACTGTTTTGGAAAAGTCATAATGCATTTAGCTTCTGACAAAATTCTTGAAAAATACAAAGATCATTAAGACTTTATTGGTACACATTCCACAAAAGCTGAAGTGAAAAATATAAATCACTGAAAACAAGAAAAATGAGAGTTATTTTCAAAGAGTTGGGAGCACTGAAAATGGCTATTGAGTTACTACAGTAAAAACTGTGATGAGCAGATTGCCTTAGAGGGCGATACTATATCAAAACACTGAGTGACACTGTGCTTCCCTTTGTTCAAAGTACTTCCCAGGTTTTCCAAAATGAGACATTCAGTGGGGTTAGGTACTCAGAGACTGCCAAATTCTCTGGCCCCCTCTGCAGGCATGCAGAGCCCAAGGAAGAATGCAAATGTCACGCTGAGTCTACCGTGGGACAGAATGGGGGTAAAAAGAGCTTCCGTGCAGGCGTACAGACCCACCTACCCGCGTGTCACACCGCCGGGGAGCCTATTGACTCGGGGCTGCTGGTGGGAGGAGGGAATGCGGCTGCACATTTCCTGACAACGAGCCCTCTCAGGCAAGGGGCAGCAAGGGCAGCAGCTGCGACAAACTGGAATCCCCATCCATGCTCCCGCATCCTGCACAGTCAGTACAGGCTGCCCGGGGGCTGGACCGCTTACCCCACGAAGGGATATCACCTGCGTGTTTCCCCGGCATTCATCAAGACCAAATGATTGACATGGTGAGAGTGTGGGCTTTCTTTGTGATGGTGGCAAAATACTAAATAAGATAGGTTATGATCCACTCCTGGTTTTGTGTAAGACCTATGGACACCCACAGATGTAAGGTGACTTCAATATTTTGTGAATAAATTTCACTTTCTCTCAAAGCCATACAAAATACCTTGTTTTCTGTCTTCCTCTCACACACAAGCACGCTGCTGCTTTTTTTCTTCTTTTCCAGGAGACAGTTCAAAGCAATTTCTGGGTTTTGGAATAAACAGGGCTCATTCACATAGTGAGATAATACTAGCACAACATAAGGTTTTGTAAAAAAGAAAACCCTGCATTTTGACTTCTAAAAAGAATAATTTTTATGTTAGAGAAGAAAAAATATGATGAAAAGTTAAAAGCACTACATGAGCACTACATGAGCAGTAACTACACTCAGTTACTGAGTTTCCTGCAGAAAGTCAGTCCTATAGGAATGTGTCATACAATTACAAAGATGTACAGAGCAGGTAGTGTTATTTAAAATTCTTTTTTCTCTTGTAGAAATTTTGCCTTGCCACAGGTTCTTACCAAGATCCCCCTTCTTCTTCCAGAAAGCAAGCTGTGTTGACTGGTATTAACAAGCACCCCTTTATACCTTTCCTTCAGAGAGCACAAGGATTCCTTTGAGCTCTGTAATGAAGGTTCCTTCTTCCTGAAGTTTACACACTGGGCAAAACTCTGCCCTGGCTTGCAGCACTGCATCCCCATGGAGCAAGTTCAGTGGGGTTATGTGGGGATAACTGAAGCTGACCTCCTGACTGTCATTATAAGAAACAAAAAAGAATTTTCTTTTCTTACTTCATTTATAAAGGTCCATTTTTGTGGAGGTTTTTTACAGGTAGAGAATCTTAAAAGCAATTTGTTGATATAAAGCAATGATTTATCACACATTCTAGAGTACCCCAGCAACAAGTCACTTTTCCCTCAGTGATGTTGAAATGGGACTGCAACACAGTCCAGAAAAGCCCATAGCACTCACAGCTTCATGTGTACCCTGTGAGCTGGCTCTGACTAGGAACTGTAGATATTTCCTGTTTTGTAAAATGTTCTTGAGCCAGCAAGAGAGTGAGGAAATTTGAAAGTAAGAACTTGAGGCAAAATGCATCTCTAAAAGAAAGAAGTTAAGGTTGTTTTATAACAAGACTATTCTGACTGATATTTTACAGTACATTTTCTGTAAATACCTATATCTTCTCCAATACATACCTGTGTATGAAAGTACACCCTTTCATTGGGAGATATGTCAGGTAAAACATGACCTGCTTACCTGTGGCAAGGATGGATATTTTGTCACTTGCTTTGTGCCCCCGCACAATTTTTGAAATAATTGTCACCTTTCTGAGTCATTTTTCACAACAGGAGGTGTTATATTTCAAAATGCTTTTTTTGACACAAATCATACTCTATCATATTTACTTCTCTCTCCCTCTTCTCCTTCAATCTCATGCTACTGAGCAGTTCCAGCTTTCACTGGTTTCAGTTTATGATTTATTAAAGTTATTGCTATTTCCTGAATATCTCTAGATTCCTTTGAGAGGAAAATTCTGACAAGTCCTTCCAAAGACAGCTGGAAGCTACTTTAACCTGCTTCATAAAAATCCAGCTGCAAATAAAATGCATAATTTCTCACTGCAAACAGGTACCTTTCTGTACTGGAAAGAGATGGTCACATATGGTACCCAGGTAATCAAGGTCTAGTAAGAAAACAAATCTTTTTGTTATTTCTGATATTTCCATGCAGATTTTAAATTGTGTGCTCTGTGGGTCTTAAATGCCCATGAGAGGGGAATTATTCCTATGCAAAGGAATAGCTCAAGAATTGTACTAATTCCAAAATGTGCTCTTAATACTTTACTCTTGTAAGGCCAGCAATGTATTAGAAACTACACAGGCACAATGGAAATCTCGGGATAACAGAAAGCAAAAAAGGTAGTTCAACATATAAATTTAACGATTCAGTGGGTATTGACCTTGCTATGATTTCTTATGGACTTGATTTAAAAAAAAATGTTTCTTACTTGTCTCTACTTCTTCACTATTTATCAGCTTTGCTAAAGAGTATGTCATTGAGGAGCTATCTTCAGATCACTCCTAAGCCTCATAGAAAAGAAAAACAAAGCCCCCTGGCCAGCCTGTGTTCAAGTGACAATCGTTGTGTAGAAGCTGCCAAAAGAGATGGGACCAGAAAGGGACAAAATGAATAGAGACAATGATAGATAGATGAGAGGGAATTTTTTATGGCTCTGAAAGCATGATGAAATCTTGACTAGATGGAAAATACGCAGAGCTTATGAGGAGGAAGCCAAACTTAGAGAAACAAACTTCACTTACAGGTGTCCTGTGTTCCATGGCAAGAGTTAGTCATGTTAGTCCTTAGCATGTCTTTTCAGATACTAAAGATTTCATCAAATCCTGCTTATAACTCATACTGAGGCTGTGGAAATAAAGTTAGATCTGGCAAAAGAGTTAGATCTTCTAATATGAGTGTACATCTGAGAGTGGATAAGCGCTTCACTTTCTTGGATTTGTTGTTTTAGTGAAGGCCATATTGAATTTTTAATGATGAACTATTAATTTTCTTTCTTGACATCAACACTTAGAAGTCACATGCCTTTTTTCTCTCTGTCAATATTGCTGTAGATTGGCAAAGAAATGTCAATTCTTTGATTCTTTTTGCTAATATTTTAAAATTATCCAATTATTTGATATGTTTCAGTCTTGGTAGTGGGTGATTACTGCTGAGCCACTTTATTTTGCACTGAGGCCATCCAGATTGGTATTACAGACTGTCTAACATTCGGGATTCTACAAACATTTGCTACCTGGAGCTGTGCAAGTTCCTCAGACAGCTTTCCAGACCCACACAGACAAAAGTTCCATTGAAATGAATAGCTCTATTCATTTGCGAAAAGGAGGGAAAGGACTGAGCAAAATTTTAAAGAGCAATCAGTGCATTTATATAGCTCCTACAGAAGTCACCAGCTTTAGTTATAGAACAAATCTTACTATCCTAATTGTTACAGTGCTTTGGCCATTTCTTAATTGCTCCCCTTGGACTTCTTTATGCTCCTGTCTGGGATCTTTTTCAAGTGTTGCCCTTACTAAAACACAGCCAGCACATGGCAGAAACAGTGAAGAACAGGTCCAGGTTTCTAAACTCCTACATACATGAGGAACTTTAGTAACAGAAATAATTGCAAAGAAGTAAGTGGGATTCACTATGCAAGTAAAATTACCTACATGTGTGTTTGTAGGATTGGGCCCAAGACATTCATTACAAGCTGTAAGTTTTTATAGTTTTTGCTTCTTGCAGGCTTTGAATTTTTAGCCAGAAGGGCTGATTTGGCACCTCTGGAACCACAGTGACTAAAATAAGGGAAGAAATATAGGCAAGAGCAACAGTTGTTCTAACCTACTAATTTTGGTGTAGTGGCAAAAAATGTAACATTTTTGCTATCATTTCTCAATTTCAACCAAGTGAAACTTTACTGTCTTTTTGCAAGCTGAGATTTTGTTGTAAATATGGTGACATTTCATACCTTTGAACAAATAGGAAACCTATATACATCTTATTGGAAGTTTATCCACTAACTGAAAAAGTATACCCTTTTCCAGTTCTTTGTTTCTATTTTCACAAAGTGTTAAGGGACAACCATAAGGGGATTTTTTTTCTTTTATAAAAGCATAAATCTGGTTAATACCAAAGAATGGTGTCTTTTGCCCTGACATAGATCCACTTTAGTCACAGAAGCCAAAGGATACATCCCAGTAAAGTAGATTCAGATCTGGCCAGTGTGAAGGGTTTCTGGAGCATTAGTCTTACTAAAACTCTCTTTAGTTTTCCTGTGCTGTTGCTTCATCCTCATCATCTCCTTGACAACTCTTGCCTTCCTCTGGCTAGGCTCTTCCCTTTTCCTGTCTCAGGTGTTGCTGCCAAAATCCTCGTCGTAATCTTCTATTCTAAATACTTTTCCTTTCAGCATCTTGAAACTGTTTATTGACTTCTCACCTACTCACCACATCATTCTCCTTGTTTTTACCTTCAAGATGCTGCACAAAATAGAAATTGCTTTGTCCTACACCTTCTTTTTCTTCCATTTGCTTTTGTGCTCCTTAATATCTCTCATTATGGCTCCTTTTGCCTACCCCTATCTATCTTAGCTTTGTTGCTTGCCACCCCTCTCTCTTGAAAATACAATGAAATACAGAGGGAAGAAAACAGAATTTGTTTGCTGGTATACATTTGTCTCTTTTATTTTTAGATTAAATTCTTTTTTTTACATTTTCTAGAGGAAAGCTAATGTTGTCCTCACCTTCTGGTAATAGAACTTCCCATTTGTTGCCTGACCAGCGTGAAGTCAATTGTAGGATATTTAGGACCTTTGCTTTAATGTTCTGAATAGTTCTGTGTGTATTTATGGTACCACAGAGATACAACAGAAGCATAGGCAGTGAATTGTGAGTTGACAGATTAAAGGGAAACAGCAGTGTTAAAATGCAGCAGGTGATCATCTTGATCTCATTTCCCAGTCACAGTAACAGTGAACCTGGCCTGCCTTATTCACAAACCAACATATATCAAGCAGATTTCCAATAAGATGACTTATTGGGGATGCCACTTAGGGGACAGGCAGTCTGTGGTTGTGACCCTGTTGAGGCACAAATGACCTTGAAGGAGAGCATGCACCCTGTCATTGCTCATTCCCCCCTTCTAGCCGAGTCCACCATTCCACCCTTCCAGCTGGTGGGCAACTGTGTGTTTATCTGTGGGTTTGGGCCCCTCCCATGGTTTTCTGTGTCAACAGAACTGGATGTGACCCCATCTTTGATACGATACCTTGGAAATCTGTTGCTTTTGTCGGTATTTCGCTGTTTAAACTTATATTTCAAGGAGAGAGGTTCGTTCTTTGTGTACAGTAATTACAACAAACCAGTTTCATTGAGCTTGTGGAGCCAACTTGACAAGATAGAAAATACATAGAGCAGATTTTAACCTCTGTCTATTTTTCCCTGGCAGAACAACTTCAAGTTCCTTTATTTCTAAAGTAAATAGTAACTAGCAGCAGGGCTATAGTTTGTACTGAGACAGAATTTCCAGATAAAAAGATCAGTTCTGGGAAATTTAGAACTTTAGTAACACTTTTGCTAGTGGCTACAATCCTCTAGCAAAGGATGAAAGGTTATCAGGGACTGACCACTGGATATTGCTCTCTTCAGCCAAAACAACTGTTTACAGAATGCCCTACAGGTACCCTTATATAGGCAGCTCCTCCTTTGGAATGCTTCTTGTAATTGTGGTGCAGCCACGTGTGACTGTTCAGCAGAGCACAAATATCTTCAAGCAATTCAAATAAATATTTGCTGGTCTGTTTAAATAAGTCAGAAAATTAATTCCTTTTTTTACAAGCAAGTACACTTGGGTGTCAAACCAAATGAAAGACCTTAATTTTGTCAAGATGGCAAATTTTGGCAAGCTTTATTGTATTATCAATGTTATCAATATTTTCAATTATCAGTATTATCAATATAGCTAAATGAAAAATGACTAAATAATGTGATGTCATGTACAGGCCATTGTTCTTTTATTGATGAAGACTTAAATGTTCCTAGGCTGTATTTATGACGAGATGTAAGAATTTTTGCAAATTTCTTCAGAACATGCAGAATTAAGTTAATTAGTAATAGACACAGTGCCTTCAGTGAGGCCAAGACCTTACCCATAGTAGGCAACGAAATTGAAAGATAGATTAAGTATAACTATAATTTTTTTCACAAGCTTTCCTTCATTTATAGAATGTATACTTTCTTTGCAGTTTAATTATTAGCATTTCAGAGCAAGGGTGTTAGACTGATGCTAGGTATTTTGGAGAAGAATCATATTTCAAAATATTTTTGTTAATGGATTATTGATTTAAATGTCTCAGCATGTGTGCAACATACCCTTCAATGTTATAAACACAATTTTTACAGGATTTGTGTATCATATATTTTTGATACTATGGTTACTATGGTTCCTTGAACTAATATGTTAATAATAAATATAGAGAAAGAAAATAATCAACTCTTGCATACTAACTATGAATTGTTTGACTTTTTGCTTCCTCTTTTGAAAATAGTTCTTTTCTAGTCTACATTCCAGTCCTCCATGAGGAGACCTACCCTTTCTAAAAGTCTTTTTCCTTTCTTTTACTTTCTTTCCAAAAGTATTTAAAAGCACAGCTACTAAATATGGCCACATTTGTAGAATGTATTTTATATTTGAGCAGATCATCTTAGCAGCAGAGAATGGGAGACTGCTTTGGGAAGTCTGTTTCCACTCAGTGATTCCAGCCTCTAGTTCTGCAAAGCCTTCTGGGAATACATTTTCCCGGTCTGCATTCCAGTAGCTTTTTATTTCCTGTAGCTGTGTCAAAAGCAGTAATAGTAAGTCTAAAGAATGGAACAGGTTACTTTATAATATATGTACCATATGGCTTTGCAGCCTCCTTTCTTCATTTGTTTGGAAATGATTGCAGAGGATAATAGTGACTCTGTTCACTAATTGCTGTCCCATGTGCTATATTCATATATTTTAACTTGGCTGTCAGTGAAAAATTTATGCTTTCTTTTCAAATTTTCTCTTAGATCATTATATGATCAGAGGAAGTTAATTACAATTTTGTAGAAAACCAGCAATGCTTTTTGGATCATCATAAACTCCATACACTATATGCACTTTGATTTACTTATTGCTTTATATTCAAGTCTGCTTTTCTGTGAAAGAAATGTCACTTTTTGCACTCACCTTTCTCTCAGCATCATGTGGAGCCCAAGCATCTCCAAATTGACCATGAGAAACTGATAATTTACAGAAGCTGCAAATTATCTTAATCAAAACCGCAATGTCAGAGCTGCAAATAACATAGACTAGGATAACATTCTTTATGATATATTTCAAACCAAAATCCTTATGGGCTCCAATTTCACGTATTAAAAGAACCCCAATGTTAATGAATATTTTATTTCCCCAGTGTTGCTCATCCTGAATAATAAACAAATAATGTTTCATTCCAAAGTAACATATAAGTTTTACTGTACACACAGTTATAAAACCTTATTGTATCAATTTTTTAAAGAGTATAGTTAGATGAGTAATGTAAGTGCTGAAATTATGAGAGGCTCCCTTGATATTAAAGTCCTGCCTAGACTTGAGCTTCACTAATTGTTTTATTTATTAATTCTTTTGGTGACAAGTTTATACAGGGTGTCCTGCAATGTAATAAATAGTTTTAATGCTACATATTGCATAAAAGTTCAGTGTTCTCTCTACATTCAGTGATTTTTATTTCTTGTTCCTTTTTCCTATTGTTATGTGATGCAAATTACACTGGGGGATTAGTGCTAGCAGAAATTTGTGTGCATTTCTGAGCTTTTGGCTTTGCCTAAGTAATTTTTCTGAGACACAGCTCAGAGGACTCAGGGACTGGGGGGAAACTTGGGAAAAAAAGGCTTTAACATTTTCCCAGTCTTGACCAGCAAGACAGTAGAAGGGAGGTCCCCTCACAACTGACAAACTCACAACAGACAACACTCAGAAGAGGGGTTTTTTTCCAGTGGAGTATAAAACTGAACAATGAACTAGGTGAAAGGGAGAGACTGAAATAAAAGACACCGAACAGCTAAAGGAGTTGTTTGGACTAATCTTGTACTTTCTGATATACTTAGTTTACAAGTGATCAGTGCTGAAAGAAGAAATCAGGGATGTTGACTGACAAGGGCACAAAGGGCAAAGGAGTCCTGACCAAATAAGCTTGTCTTTTTACTTCAGTTTACATCTTGGATGGTATAGCACAAGGATGGACTCCTGAAACAAAAAGAAATGGGACATTTAAAACTTGTTTTTTATTCTGACACTTTCGAAAGATATTAACAACCACTGAGGTGCAACAACTATGGAGAAGGACAAGGCTGCCTTGTGGGGCCAGCAGACTCTTAGTCAGCCAGGGTGGGAGACTGTAGGTGGTGGTCAGTGATTGGTGGCATAAGGTGAAGGGATGCCTTGGCTGCACAGACTCCATGTCAGTGGTCTAACAGGCAGCCTGGCAGAGGTTTCCTGTGTGTAACTGCAAAATGCTAAAGCAAACTTTCTACTTAAGCTCTCCCAAGACCTTAATCATGTAAACCAAAGAGAAACCTTCTGATCCCATCGTAGGCCAGCCTTGACGCTGTGACAGTCACAGAGCTGCTCTTTTGTCAAAGCAAAGTCAAGGATGTTTTCCACTGTAACAGCAATAATTCTATTTATGCCTGTAGTGTTCCAAAAATGTGTCAGGTATAAAACAAACACCCTGAAGCACTCAAATTTGGATGGAATAGAAGGGAAGACGACAGCTATTTAATTTTACAGTGGGCTTTTTCCCACTATCCAATTACACTTTGCTGTTTTGAAGTTAGTTATTCTGATTGAAGTACTTTAGGAAACTTTTAGGTGGTCTCCCTCATAATTTTTTTTCCTTTTGAGATTGAATTCTCACTTCTCTGAAATTCTGTGTGACTGAAAAATACTTGAAGACATGATATTAGTATGTTTTTCTTATTTTCTTCTTGTTCATCACAGTACTTAATTCTCATACTTTCTGTCCTTTCAAGAAGAAGGACACAAGGAGGAAGGAAACACTTGCCTGGCAGCTGAAGAGTTGAAGAGGCAAATTACTTGAGGTCTTCTGGTGGTGGCACAAATGAATCAAGCCACTAGATGGAAAGAAGAGAAAGTAGTAGCCAAAACACCAAAATAAGGGCCATAGGAAGCAGCTACAGAAGAAATATGGGGCTTGCTCTGAGCTACATGATAATAATCTTTTTTACAGTACTTGTTTTTCTTTGCAGTCTCTAGGAGTGAGCTATATTTTTAATTCACAGCACTCTGAGGCACTGATTTTCACCAGTTATGGATTTGGTGATTCTGATCTAATCCTAATGCCTTGTTTGATGCTCCTTGTATCTTCTACTAGAAGAGACTGAGAATATAAATTTTTTACCTTCTCCATGTAATGATTAATTTATTGACTATTTAAATTATGAATTATTTTAATCCTTCTCATTTTCCTCTTTTCAGGGTGTAGTTCTAATTAATTTCTTGTACAGAGACAGTCCTGTTTCAGCATCCTTGATGTCCTCTATACCTTTGTCTGTTTATTCTGTGATGACGAAGCAGAACTGCATGTTAACAAATTCATGTGCATCTCGTTGATTAAATGCTGTCATTATAATGCTTCTGTTTCATTTTCAGTTCCTAAGTTTATAATTGTTATTTCTGTGTAGTACTAAGCACAGAACTGATTATGAAAATACACATTTTATTTTATGTTATCTCTTCCATTGCTGTAAGCCACCAGAATAGGTAACTAGCATATTCCACATACATTGGTCCTGCTGACCAACCCACCTCTGCATGAGTTCATAATTCATGCATTCGATGCTTTGTAGCCTCAATTAGTTCCAGTAATAAGCAGGATAAAGCCAAGTTGAAGTGCCTGCTACCTGGGGAAACCTGTCTCGACCTGGTCCAGGAATTTTGTGTGAATCAGGAATCCCTAAAGTTGGTCTTCTGGGTCTAGGTTACCCTTGAGACATGCTCTTTAGTATCATCTTCGTATGGAATCCAGAAAGGACACGTGGCCAGGGCTTCTGTCAGCGCTTTTGAGAAGCTGGACAAGAGTTAAAAAACAGGACCACAACTCAGTGGTGCCTGGTTGCTCTGCAGAAGGCCTTTCTGGAGTGTGTACAATTAGAAGCAAAAGTTAAAATGAGGTCTTGGGAGTGGCCAAACTGTCTAATTAGATGCAGTGTACCCTTAACTGAGGAAAAAACCTCAAGCTCCACTTGAATACAGAAACGCTTGTTTCTAGGCTCTCTTGCTTATCTCATTAAAAGCTTTGCTTTACCTCTGCCCTGAAAAGGAGTGGAATCCAAAGGTTATGTCTATTTTCTGCACCTTTGCTATGTTCAAATGAGGAGGCTTGTTTAGAGGTTATATTTCTTTATGGCTTTCTTTTCTTTTTTGTTGTTGCAAGGAGAAAACTGTGTCTGTTCTGACTCCATCTGACAATTTTTTTCTCTGATTTATCAAAAGAAAAAAGAGAGAGAAGGAGTTGTCACTATCTAGACAAGAGAGTTTGAAGAATAAATCCAGCTGTTGGTATAACTAAGACTGAAGCATCACAAAACAAAGTAGATGAAAGTTTATCCTTCTGCAGTTTAAGTAACTGAAAGAAAGTCTAGGCTGGGATGGTAATTTCCCACAGGTCTTCTAAAATCTCTGTTAAGAAAACTGGGAAGGTAAGAGCTATTGTTCAAACTAATCAGTATATAGCATTACATTATTTTACAATATTTGCACAAGTAATTAGTATTATCTCTTGATACCTGATGCAAGTAAACAGATCCAGCATCTACCATACTGCCCCCACAAGTGTAATACAGTGGTTGTACTAAAACAAGTCCCTTGGCTCAAGTTAGAATCCTTTTCATTAATATTCAGCCTAACTTATTCCTAATATGGAAATTGAGGATTCCCTAGGGTAAACTGTAGACCTCATGAAGTTAGTTTATGCCAGCCATTATTCTCATTGCTTACCCTACCCACTGCAAAAGGTGTTTGGGAGCTTAGACTGAAGGAGAAGAGAACTTTTGTACCAGAACATATATCGCATTACGGAAAGAGTTCAAGTTGATCCAGGCTACAGCCACCCTGAACCACTGCTGGCTGTGCTCCCATTTAGCTGTGCTGAATAAGAGCTTGGCAGAGCTGAGCTTGAAGCCCAGGTTCTGGACAGTGAGTATAATTGTCTCAGTTTAAAAAGTCTTTGCAGAAGGGAAGACCAGGGCTCAATAAGGATCTACTCTGGCAGTTGCTTAGATATTTGACATATGGCATTTCTATTTCCAGTTGCCAAGGTATGTCTGAAATGTATTTTCTATGTCATTTTGTGGTAGGAAGGAGAGCATATTCATAGCCCAAGTATCCATGCATTCTTATCCACTCACATACGAGAGGTCTGACTAGGATTTCATAAGTAAATTTCCAATTTCAATCAGGTCATTTCAGTTGAAGAACCTACGTGCACTCGTGCATAGCTGTGCGAGACATATTTCAACAGACTTCCTTAAGCATCCCTAGTATGAGTGAATTTTGCCGAGTCTGCAGTTGAGTGTATGGGGTTTAAAATACTAATTCAACACGGTTTTTTTTTCATGCAGAATTTTGCAGGGTTTTATTTTCATATATTGCTTGTCCACTTGTCTGATCCCTCTCTGGGTTTTTTGGGGGGTGGAGGTTGGGAGGGCTGTTGTTGTTGTTTTGCTTTGGTTTGTTGGTTTTTTTGTTGTTGTTGTTGACAAGATATTCTGTCCTAAGGTTCAAGATAAAATCGAGACAATGTCTGTGGTTTGATAGGGTAGCTTGTTGGAACTAATGTGGTAGAACACAGTGTTTCTGTACACAAAAATGGTAAAAAACTACTTTGGGAAAAAAAAATGTTTGTATTTAAACTTTTTTTTAAAACAGTTTTTGCAGAAAGACAGACTGGAAGTTGGTATGTGTATCTCAGCTTTAACACCATTTGGAGTGATGAACAGAGAGGTGATGCAGGTCCCATATTCTCACGTTGATGATTAGCCCAATATTGGGAGACTCCTTCACAGATGTCAGTCAGTGTGTGTCTCCTCCTATCAGCCCTGCCATCAATGGGCATTGCAGCCATATCACAGCAGAGAGTAAAGTGGAGATACCCGGTATTTCATAGCTACCCTCACTGACAGACTGTCTGCTGGAAACCCTTGCCAGCTGGCAGAGGGTAGAGCAGCCCACAGGTTGCACTAGCGTGTCCAAAACTGGGAAGAACAGAAAAGCAGGGAGCACAGCCAGCTCCCTGATGGTCTCCTCTTTCTGCTTCACTGAAGCAGATAATGTAACACTCAGAGCTTGTGTCAGACATAGTCTGAAAGGATGGCTCCCGGTGCTGCCGACGTTTCATTCCTGTCCCTCTCAATAACAACAGATAAAGACCATGGTCGTGAGAGGGGCAGAGTGCCATGAAGCACCATGGAGGAGCTGATGAGCCCCATCTAAGTTTTCACATGAAGTTAAGACTTAGCTGTTGGCTTCACAGGAAATAAAGTACTGTTACTACATCACCACCAGCTAAAAGTAATGTGCTGAAAACCTGCCAGACCTATCGGTCAGACTTCAACTGCCAGAGGTCTTGTTTAAAAGAGGAGTTCTTAAATGAATTCAAGGGGATTCTTACTGCTCTTCAACCAAATTTAATAACTAAATACCAGACAGACAGCATATCATACTTCCTTATGGTTCAGAAGTAAAGGGAGTTCAGCCTAAAATTCATTTGCAGACATCTGTAAAACACATTGCTGTGGAATGACAATAGAGGTGATCCATAACTTGAAGTGGGCACTTGTTCTTTATTATGAGATACAGATACAGTGACACAAAGCATTGCTTTTCAAGTAAGTGTGCTCAGTAGAGTCTACACACACAATATAACTTCATGCCAGACATTGATTTTCTGTTGCCGGTGAACATCTGTTTGATATACACAGACATCTTGTGATTAGGCTCTGCTCAGTAGCTAGACCAGTAAATGACAGGGGTGGAGTGGGGGAGGATGAACAGGCTTTCTTTCTGCGAGCAATAAACAAACCATAAATGTGTTTATTTCTATAAAGAGTGGAAATAAAGATTCAAAGTTCAAAAGGTATTCACTTTCAGCACATTTTTTCATTGGAGTTGGCTTTTTATTGACAGTCATCTATAATCAAATGTATTTTGTGGCAGAAAGAGATGTTCATCTGCTGCATTTTAAGACTTAATGAATAAGGAAACAACATGTACATTAATTTATTATATACATGAATGACAAACAAAATGACTTATTAAATTAATTATCCTAAGCAGTACAGAATAAAAATATTGTAATTTATTGTTCTTAAGAAATGTTACATCTCACCAGGGTTTAAAATCCTCTAATTCCTGTGGGTTGTAATTTCCAGTTTCAGGAATATCTCCGTCAGCTCAGTACGTCATTGCAATAAAATCCAGTTGGAGGCAGATCTTACCATGATCCCTGTTTCTGTTCCTGAGTGACAAGGATCAGTGCTGCTAAACCAACTGGACACAGTCTCCATTTTGCAGGTCCAAACCAATGTATTTCAGTGACTATAATAACCAAATGAGTGTCTACTCTGATCACTAATTTATACACCTTATACTTGCAAAGATCTATTAACTAGCTTATTTTCCCTTTGAGTTTGCTTACTATGTATTTTAGAGAGAGGACACACAGTCTCCAGTTAAGGCACTGGTTAGAAAATTAGGAAGGGGGGGTTCAGTTCAGAGATCTGTCAGAGATTCCTAAGCACAGTTTATAGGTTCATCACCCTTCTCAGTAAAATAACTGAGAAACTCTTTTACTAACCTCATTTCTGCCTGGAGCCTTTTTGCCACTTGAGAGGATGTTACATTCTATAAAGCCACAGGGGAGTCTTTCCTTTATGTAATCTGCCTTGACAGATAAAAAAGGCCAAAACTGCTCCCTGAATTAATTCCTGTAAGAAAAAACATTTTATTTTTAAAAGTTCTATAAACACTTACATGATGGAGAAGTAGGGAGGATCATCCTGTGCTAGTGACTGGCCTTCTTATTATTCTCAGTATTTGCTGTCCCTCTACTGTCAAAGTGAAAGTTTACCATATGGCTGGAAGAATCCAAAAGAGATTGAATATATGTTTATTGCGTTGCTGAAGAATGCTTATCTAACGGATTCCTTATGGTGGAAATATGATATTTCTCCAAGTTCTTATGATTTGAATGCTTTTCCCCAGTATCTAGCCAAAATCTTCCTTTTTGCACATTGAAACCCACGAGTTGTTATCTATTTGGCCATATCTGGTAAAAGGGTTTAACACAACATCAGGCACTGATATCTTAGCAAATGGCATTATTTAATTTAATAAGGTAAATTCCATTAAATATTTTTGGATTTCTGGTAAACAGACATACCTCTTTCAGAAGAGGTATTAAATGGTAAAGATCCAGCCTAGGACTACATACTTTTGGCATTTCAGTGTCATCTCTTGCACAGGGTGTGCTAAAAAACACCATTCCACTCCTCATTGAGACTGTCTTCTAGGTTACTTTGTATGACAGCAGTGATATATTTTGTGCTTGTAGAAATCAATGAAAATTTGTTCTATCCAATTGGCAATAAAATGATAAATAAAATATACTTCACTGTATATCAATTACTCAACTGTTTCCAAAAGGCTAGGAATGTACAGCAGAGGATTTTTTCTCCCTCTAGGGAGACACTGAGTCTCCAAGAACATTCATTGTCTCATAAAAAATACAGCAGGTACCTGTGAAATACATAGCCTTTCTGGTAGGTACTTATGGTACTTATGGAATATCTTTGTATTATTCTACAGATGAATGCTTGGAACATAAGATAGAAGGAAAGATGACAGAACTTTATACACGGCGTCCAGAAAATAAAGTTTGAACAACTTGTTAGAGCTTACTGCAGTGTATTTTAAAAAGTCTTAGATTTAGTATGAAGCATGCATAGCCTATGTAGTAGTAGACTAAAAAGAACCCAAAAGAACAGTTGATGTGTTTAAAATATATTGTTAATATTTGATGAAGGTACAAACCAACCAATGAGCATATATGATCATTATATCCAGGTATTTAGTTTTTATTTTTTTGAACTTTTGATTTTAGCCATTATTGCACTTTTGCATGGAAAATGAAAAAAAAATTATGCACATTAAGGCAAACAAAAATTGCCTTGAAGATTATTTCTAAAAGATTTCATACTTAGCAAAACAGCACTGCTAAAGACTTACAGAGCATTTCTTTTTGTTTTTAAAGGCCTAATCCAAAATCTATTTAAAGTTGATGAGAATGTTTTCATTGAATTCCATGTGCTCATAACTGTGCTGTAAATGCAAAAGAATTGCTTTCAACTGGAAAGAGGATTTTTAAATACACATATATATTAACTTACATCTAGAAATATATATCAGGGTTTTTTTCTAAGCTCAGATACTTTTTAGTAGACTATTTCATAGTAGCATTCTAACTAATTTCTCCTCACTAATTTCCGAATTTTTTGGATAATGAAACAGTATCTTTTCCTCCAAAGAGCAAAATATAATGGATATGATAGGTAGGTTACTACTGAAATTAGATTCATTGTCAGTTTGCTTATAAGGAATAAATTCAGTAGTATAAATATGTTGTCCTTTAGAAATCCCTGTCACTTCTGTAGTAGTAATTGAATATGGATTATGAGTATGAATATGTGAGTCTGTACCTCTATGAAAGATATTCATACTGCCTGTTAGATATCTATTCAGTTATTCTGAATACACTTTTGATGAGTCTCTTTCCTTCCATGGACATAGGAAGTTAATATAACAATAAACTTGATAGCTGTGTTTCATTCATGCCTTGTAGGAGGGGAAAACAAAACAAAACACATGGCAAGTGTTTAAAAAATATCCGGTAATTCAGAGTCCTAGGAGTTATGGCAAGATACATATTATATTATATTATAAGACCGACCTCTGAGTTTATCAGTGCAAAGTCTTCCCTGGTTCTGTTAACCTATTTGTACAAGTTTTATTGCAACTATTTTTGCATGACACAATAAAACATAAAAATGTTGACCCAAAAACTGACAAAGTTAGCTAGCAACAAATGTTAAACTAATTCAGGAACATTAACTATCTGTGATGGATTAGATTAATAAATGTGCATCTGAACGTCATAGTGTTTCAAGGCCTAGAAGTGGTTCAGATACCACAAAATTGGTGGTATAGCGGTGGTATTCCATCTGCAATTCCTGTTTACAACCCCTGTAAATGGTGTTGGTCATTGTATGAATATTTGGATTATGACTATTTGCAATGATATGTGTTTTTATGCTGGTTTTAAATTAAATTAGATTCCATTTATAACAAAGATTTATTTCACTGTGTCCAGAAAATTGCCTGTTCTTAAGGGTGAAAACAATTGAGTGCTACTATACACTACTACACCCTTCTTCAAATTGTGCTGAAATCAATGGAAATTGTGCTGAAATACTATTGGAAAGCAACAGATGGCAACATTTGTAATGCCAATGGGTATTCCATGTGGAAGTGTGCTATTCTCGGCTTACACATTGAAATAAGGAACCATGTAACCTGTATGGAGTTTGCAGTATGCACGCTGACTCTCAAAGTCCCCATAAGTTAGGAAATGTATCCTGTGTCATTCTCAGATGGCTAGGGTATCCTCTGCATTTCTAGATGCTATGCTGCTAAGCAAATATCAAGAGAGAAAGCATTATTTCAGAAACAAGGGAAGCAGAGGATAGGCTTGAGCAACCAAAAAAAACAAAGCAGGACGGAGACTGAACTTTTATAAACTTGAAATATTTATATAAGGAAATGTCATCACCTCGTCTCACTGAATTCACAGTATTCAACAACTGGAGCACAGGTAGACAAAAGGAATCAGAAATTTGTGGCTTGTACTGATGTAGCCAAGTTGCTCAGTGGACTGTGAGTAAGTAGTACCATGGGTGGGGCTGAAGTCGGTTGTCTGCAGTCAGAGGGAAGGACGTTTTGCTGTTGCTGATAGTTGTGGCAGTAGCTAATGGCAGGTGTGTTGTTCTCTCCTCGGACACAGGCAAAAGCCTGTCAGTGTTTACTGTCCATTTTCATCCAAAAAGGAAATACAGAGAAAGGAAACAGAGGGTCACGCCTCTTTGCTACAAAAAGAAGATCCTCTATTTCTTTGAACTAATGTTCCAATACGCTTTTAGCTTTTTGTTGCAATCCAGTCACACAAAAAAATGTATGTGTGACCTTTTTCTCTTCTCAAATTTAACTTTGAAGTTTTACAGGTTGTTTCCTGGCAGTATAACTAGTCTGTAGAAAGCACTTTGGACAATACAGGGAATGAGACCCACAGTTAAATTCACCCAGTGTTGTCCATTATAATTCCCTGTTACCATTACAGATTTTAGCTTTATTATATTTCTGTAATCTGTATAGAGATTATTTATGCTAAGTATCAACAAAGCTGTAAGTGGTACAGTTTCTTGGAATGATGTTAGGTATTTCAGTGATGTTATTGGTGATTAAAGTTCATCCTTTCCTTAGTTCAGTTTCTTATTTGGTATCTTACATCAACATAATAAGAATTTATTAAATGTGTAATAGGTACTTATATATTAGTCCACTGCCAGGAACTGTGAGGTGCCTCATGGAAAAAATGTACTCAGCAACTGTGGAAACTAAAGCTTCTTTTTTTTGCTGATGGCTGCAAAACTGAATCAACTAATTGACTCCATCTATATTTTTACAGTTGGCTTCTAACATATTCTGAAGTTGGTTTTTACACTGCCTTTTTGAATTTCTGTTTTATGCTTCAAGAACGCACTGCCTTTGAAAACAGACTGATCACCATCATGCTACAAGTAATAACCAATTTACGGTAGGATAGAAACACAAACAGAGTCTAAATATACTCTGCAGAAATATGGGAGTTCTTTAACCTGGACAGTTTCTCTGCTTGGAACTGAGAAATAACACACAGAAAAGAAACTGCAAACAGATGGCATTTGGCATGCCTTTAAATATAAAGATGAAGTAAGCAGAAATTATTCATGTGTAAAACCAGTGTGAAACTGGGAGATTTAACATTTACAGAGTACTATCTTTGAAATCAGGGTGGGTTTTTGAATTCTTTCATTTTAAGTATTTTTGGTTCAAAACAACGGAAAACAAATTTAATGACATGCCAGATTTTAATTTTTTCGGAGCATTAAAATGACTCCTCAGAGATTCCAGGAAATTATTTATTCACAATAAATTAGAGCTGCTGCAACTGCCAGCCAGACTGTCTGCAGCAAAACGTACAAATGTTTTATTGTCTAGCATCCTTGAAGTCTGCCAATAAAATTGGGCTTCATTCTACAGTCAGTGAAATATTGTACTCCCTCTCTATAGGGCTGTTTATTCAGTATCCACTCACGCCGTGTGTGTTTATGCATGTGTGTGCATGTGCACTGACAAATGTGTGTTATAAAGAGGAAAATCAAAACAGACATAGCTGAAGACAGAGTACAAGGACCTTACATTAACCTATTTTCATTCTGAATCTTGTTCAGAGACCCAGTAATACACATTTTCTTCCAGCAGTTATGATTTATAAAGATATATAGCCTTTACAGAAGTATAGTGGGTTAGTAAGCTGTACAAATGGAATTTTGTTGAAGCTTTTTAGTGTAATTGTATTTTTGCCTCTACATTCAAATAATGAACAAATAATTTAGAAAAATAACTTGGAGAGGTCACAGATAAACAGAGTGACACGCACAGAATGTCCCCAAATATGCCTTGAAGAGAAGAGCAGGCCTCATCTACATGGTATTTGTTTCAATATTTATCTGGAAATATTACTTAAAAATTGAGAGAAAGAGTTTTGCTCAGTGTTCAAATTAAAAAAGATTGACAAGGCATGGAAATTCTAATAGGAGTAACTTAACAGGCACGCAGATAAAGGTTCATGGGATGTGCCTATCATTCAGATAGGAAGCACGCTAAAAACAGCTCACCAGACGTTAGAGATTTTTAACAGTTCAGAAACTTCTTCAAAAATGCCCCTTGAAATGAACTGGAATCTTTTGACTGGCCACATCAGAGTAAGCTTTGGATCAGGCATCCATACCATTCCCACAACGAGCCCAAACAGAACCAGAGCGCAGAGGGAAAAGGTCCATGCAGTGTCTTCTGTACAACTACTTTTGATGAATGGCTTTCCTTTTAGACATTCCTTTTTACCACAGTATTCTCTGAACTCTTGATAGGTTTTAATTTTGAATGTTTAGTTAAAGTAGTGTACCGATTTCACTTTTTAATCCTAACAGTAAAAATAGGTGAATCTACAAGACTGAGTTAGAGATTTACCATCTCTGTTAGTGAAGTTACATTTCCATCTCCCCAATTAGTGCAGAGACAAGTAGATCATCAGCAATGCATTCACAGCATGTAAAGAACAAAAGTAAGGCTATTGCTCAACTAAGCCATTTATTACAACACATAGCAAAATCTCTGTGATGTTTGGTTTTGTTTTTTTTAATTTAGGCCTGTGACTTTCATAAAGTGAATTAAGTAGGGGAGGAAAAAAAGGTAGAAGGGAGCATATGTCATTTTAAAATGTATTTTAAGGGACTGTTCTGATCCCATCTATATCAATCAACACTTCTGTCTCCCAGGTCCCAGAATTTGATGTAGTTTTGCTGCAGTGTTATCACAGAACCCTATAAAAGCCCAGCTGTGAACTTGATAAAGGAAAAGGAGTCTAAATTCTTCTACAACTCATACTGCCCCCAGAGTTGTCTCTGAAGGTAATTCCATAATGAATGGAATACATCATAATGTAATACTTCCTAGGGCATTGGATTTTTTTTCCCCTACAAGTTTGGAGAAGATTGAATCTAGAGAAGTTTATTTGATTTCCCATTTCAGTGGACTTTTGAGAAAGGCTTCTAAAGGGACTTTGTGAAACCTAAGTAGGCTGGGGGAGTCAGTTCTAGAAAAGTAGGTTTTAGCTTCCCCTCCTGGGATGGGAGGCTGCTATACACCTATGAAGAAGAGGAGAGGAAGGAAATGAATAACAGGCTACCCAAATTCCTGTAGTCCTCACTCAATTAAAACCCACTGCCTGGCATTTGTAGTTTAATTTCATAATTCAAAGGATTTGAGTAAACAATCCCATTTGTTTTAGAGGTCAAACAGGCTTCAGTTGCTTTCCTTTGCCCACTCCTATTTTTCTTCTTTTTTTTTCTAAGTTGGAAATTTTTGCCTTTGTTAAAGTGAATGAAATAAAGCTTTTAGGCATATGTTCTTCTACAGTTTTCAATGGCTCTTAAGGTGATGCAAAACATGATTTGAATAACACAGAAAAATAGCAATAAGGGGGCATTACTTGTGTTTCTATTTCAGTTCCACATGAGCTGTTTCGTTACAGTTCTACTGACAGCATGTTTTCAATAGAGTAACTGCAGGTTTTTTATCAGTGACAGTGAACATAAATAAACTTCAGGTTTTATTTGCTGTGGATGTTCACATCCTTGCCTTTCTCACTGTTGGAATTATCTGGTAGTGCATGTAATGCATCCTGTATGAACTTCTTGGCTTGAGTCCAAAGAAGGGCCCCAATGAAATAGCAAATTTTGTATTAGAACCTTCCTAAAAACTTGCTTTGTCCATTCATCTTTAGAAAACAGTTACCATACTTCATTAATATAGATGATGCACATTGAGATAATGTAATCCGAATGAGACTGTTGTGAGTCATAAGAAACTCCAAGCCTTTTTTTTATTCCTGATCTGTGGAGTGTCAAGATGCATTCCGGAGTCCCACTACATGTACAACCCTCAGCAAAGTTTCCTTTAAAAGGTGTCATTCATGACTAGGTAAGTACAGCAACCTTCCAATATAGTATTAATATAATAACTAGTCAAGAGCAGTGTTAATTGTAAATTCATAGCTGATGTCCTAAATTTCACATCCTGTGTCGTATAAAACATAGCTGAAATCCCATGAAAATAATAAATTTTAGAAAACTCAGGGAACAAATACAAAACTTTGTTTTGTGAATATTTGTCACTCCAAAATTATTAATCTGGGACACCATTTAACCCACATCACAAATTTATTTAAAGAAACAGATTATAAACTATATCATATGACTTTGAATAATTTTGAATTAGGCATAGCTCTTCTAACTTCTGTGGAATTACTACTATGTTACAAGGCATAAATGAAGGAATAAATTTTTTTCTTAATTCTTTACTGCTGAGATTCAAAAGACTTTAGCTTTAAGAAAAAATACTTGGGTTTTTTCAACAAATGCAATTATTGATGTTAGGATTTACATCTTAAATTGATTCAGATGTAGTTTATGTATTTCATTCCTGCAGAGGGGTAAGAGGATTTTAGTGTGATGTTGTTTGCTTGGAACTGATGAAAATTGTTCTCTGGATCACCTGCATCCTGCTAGTTCTTTCTAGGCCTGAAGTCTGTGTCAGGGTATAATTCCAATGTACATCCTCTAACAGGTTTCTGTGGGTTACCAACTGTTCAGACTTAATAAATGCTTTTTCTTCCTTTTTTTTTTTTTTAATGTTTTCTGAGGGGGTTGTTTTTGCAAAGCTTCCTATCTAACCCTGACCTATGAGATAGGAACCCACTTGTTAGGTACCAGTGCAAATCTGAATGGGAATTAGTAAAAACAGCAAAAATACTCCTGATGAAATACTGTCATTAAAAGTAAACCTATATGTGCTAAATAACATCTACCCTGGTTCTGTGCTGAGGGTGTGACAGAAAGGAAGCATTTCCGTTCCCTTTTTCTCCCTTTCATGCTAATGAACGCTTCTCTTGATTCCTTCAGCACTCACTCAAGGGGACACCATCCATTTTCTTACCTCTCCAACCCACTGCCATGTGGAGTTACAGTTATAGAATCTGCTGAGGAGGGTGCTAATATTACTTGCCCCAAGTAATATTTTTGAATTAGAGCAATTATTCTTGGCAGTGACTCTGAAGAAAAATCTCCAATACTCCGTTTTCTGCTACAGATCATCTAGAATCCAGTTTTGTAACAGCTGAACATATCCAGCAAAATTGGTAAAAGTTAATAGGATCATAATTACTGTGCTCCCTGCCTTATCATCAGCATTGATTTCTTGCATGGCTTCCAATGAGGAAAGGAAGGAAAGAAAGGGGAGAGGAGAAGGGAAAAACAGAAAAATATTTTAAGCTTTAAAACATCTAAGTAATAAGAGCACAGGTCTTGTGAGCAGAACCCTCTTCTGTTTGCCTATGGACAAAATGTTATACCAGCCCAAACAAACCCACTTATGAGTTGAATAATGGGTTTTGGGTCATACAATCTTAGATTAGAAACTTCTGCAGGACAGTGTTAATAAAATGTTGATCACATTAAGCCTAGCTCTGCCTATATACACATCCAGGCAGACACTGCCCCATGATCCAAAGAGCCTTTACAGTAATGTTAAATAATACACAAAGAAAAAGGGAGAGGGGCAGCTGAAGTGCAGTGTACTGATGGAATATGTAGTGCCATGTTTGAAAAATGCCTCTGTATGTTTAAGCTCTAAAATATTATTAGAGAAATCTAATGGCAACTATGTCCAGTAGTTTTACCACCGACTTCAAGCCTCATAGAAGCATAAAAAGTAATATACAGTAAAAAGGGCGCCAGTTTGCACATGTAGGGTGTAGCTTTTTCATCATTAGTATCGTGGTTAGCACTGGAGGAGGTATCTTTACATAGCAGGAGTTTTTTATAACTTTCAGAATTCTTTCTCTGTCTCTATATGAATGGCCTTATTTACTGCTCCAAGAGTAGGGAGAGCTGGGGCACAAGGTGGAGAAGAGAGGGCACATTTCAGGTCTGAGCAGCAAACACTCAGCCCTGGCATTTTGAGGTTCTGTGTGGGTCAGGTTTCATGTGGCTACTTTGGTACACTTTACAGGTAATGGGTACTACAAATTTAGCTCATCTCCAGTGGCTGGCAATCAAAAGTAAGAATAGCTGCTTTTGGGTGTCCCAATGAAGGAAGATATCGATTTTTGTGCTAACAGACAGGCATTGTGTGTCTCACCAAGAACACTAATAGTCAGTACATTCTGCCAAAATTAGTACTGATAGCATCAATTATATTTGGCTTGTTCTTCCGAAATGAAATTCCTAAAAAACTTTGAACATAGCCTGTTTAAAACTCTTTTTCCTTCTTTTAAGAAAAACAAACAAACAAACAAACAAACCCCCCACTCTTTTCCGTTTCTTTGTAGGAAGGAAAAGGAAACCTGCTTGCAGTAGTCCTGAGGATTTAATTCTCTAATTGATGAGGCTTACATATAGCATTGTAGCAAGATATATAATCAATTCCACACATCTGAAGTAGTGGAAACTTGTGAAAATTATAAAAACAGAGAGATAAATAGGTTCCTTTAAGCAAAGATCAGCATAATCTTTCTGGTTAGTCTTACCTCTAAGAAGGAGCCATTTAGATTTTAGCTGCTAATCAGGAACGTATATCATGGAATTATTTTTTTATTTTTTTAAAGCACACTATGATGTTTATTTTCCCTGAAAAGAGTAGACTACAGTGAACCTTCTATTTCTGTTTCATCAGTTTCTGGACCTATGTTTGTTGTAATAAAAAGCATAACGTTGCCAACTCAAACAGCAATGTGGTGAAACAGAGTTCCAGCAAACAAGAAAAAACAACTTCCACACGTACAAATAAAGGAACTGAATGGGACTAATGATAACCCAAACACCAAGGTGGTACTCCTGCTTTCTTCAGAGTCACAGACCATCAACAGTTCAAACTCAATACTAAAAGGGAGACTTGCAGAAAAAGTGAAAGGGAACTTCAAGGTGTGACAATGATGGAAAGATCTTGAGGATTTCTTGTGGTAAAGCAAGACCAAGGTTGCCAAAAGAGCTATTCAGGTAATTCTAAAGCACTTTTTCTTATCCAATACTGTAGTTATTAAATTCAATTCTAAAAAAAAAAAAAAGAAAATAATTTTTAAAAAATTAGCATTTTAATACCATTCTTTGCCTCACATACCTCTTCAAGTGCTTCCAGCCTTTTCAGTCAGACTTGCCCCAAGGAGAGCTGCCCACCAACTTGTCGTTCCTTGTGCCAATGAGCCCTGTTTCTCTGCCAGTATGGGTGGAGCGCCTGTGTAAAACAATCTTCTCCCTGCGGGAAACTGTACCAGTCGTTGTAATGATGGCATGGCTGACCCACTTTCTTTGGAAAGCACCTCAGCACAAGTCCTGTGAGCACATTCCAGAGCTCCCTTGTTTTCTGTTCACCCAAGAAGCAGTTCTTTGGCAGCCTCCCCAGCAGTGCTTCACCCTGCCTGCACTGACTGTCTCTCTCAGGGCCTCCTCTGAGCCTGCTGCTGTGGGGCCTTATGATGTGGAGGCAGCTGCCAGTAATGGGTAAAGAAACCTGGAGTGTGATTTTCAGCTTTGTGATGTCCAAGAAATTAGGCAGGAAGCTAGATAATTTTCTCCAGTAGTTCTAAATATGCCAGGAAGATCTTGAGGAAAACATGACCAAATATAATACTTGTAAAGGTATTCAGCAGTGGTAAAGTAAGCACCACTGATGGTGTTGCTGGTGTCCTCTCAACAGCGAACCCACCTGCTGAGGATTTGCAGTGTAGGCCTAGCAACATTCTAACCTGTGTTGTCAGGCCTGAGGTAGGCAAGTGTGCCCATCCCATGTTCACTGAAAAGTATATTCTTTACACAGCAGTGAGCACCAGATAACAGCTCTGCTGCAATGATGCTGCCTAAAAGCATTAAAAAAGACCATATGCATGTATTCAGTGAGAAGAGGAAATGAAGGATGGAAATAGGAAAGAGAAAGTTATGGAAGTTTTACTTCCCTTCAGAAATTCTTCTCAATGCTTACCGTCTACTTTGGCTTCAGCATTTCAGTTAAATGTTTATAAACAGTTATGCTGTGAAGCCAAGATGGACTTAAAATGAAAAAATATTCTCCGCATGTGAAGTATGAAACTACTGCTAGTTCCTATTGGTTACACAAAAAGGCTTGTCATCTTAGTCACATGAACATCTCACATTTTCTCTGTAAATATTTCTTGATTGACTTACATATGAACTTGAATTTCTCATGAGGAGAAAAGGGAATTATTCTGTTAATGACATTGTCTGGAACACTGAAAAGGTAGACCTTGATTTTTCCAAGAGCAGAATTTAGATTCAAACGGAAATGCAGGTTAGCTGTAGTGTTAAATTGCTTTTTAGTTAAGCTAATTGGTTTTCACTTTTCTTTACACTTGGATTTCTTTATTGATTCTCACAAAAAGGTCAAACAAAAATCTGTTTCCTGGCAGTAAGCTGGATTTTTTTATAGGAGAAAAGCAATAAAACACTAGTCTTCATTATGGTACAAAGATAGAAAGTGAAGGAAGCACTGAAGCAAGTTTCCCCTTGTAATACTAGGAAATAGCTGATTCAAAATAAACATTGAAGGCAACTTTCCCCTGCCTGGATGAGTTAGGTCAAAGGCAGATATGAAATATTGGTCTCTTACTAGTCAGTCATTAATTTGCTTGTCTTGAGCATGTCTATTGCCCCCTTGCTGGTAGTCCTGCATATCAAATAACCTGGTTAATTCACCCAGCCTTGCACTCAGAAAGTAGTTTGTATTTGAACTCTTTAATGAGTTTCAGTATTCAAGTATCCTCCAAGTTCTCCCAAAAAAAGAGCATAACATTCCCCGATAACATGCTGGAGGCAGAGAATGCATAAGTTCTCAGAATTTTAGAGGCAAAATACTTCTCTGTATAACAATTACCATATGAAAATGGGTTGGGATTTTTTTGTTGTTTCTTTTTTAACTAGGGGAAGAAAATAATCCCCTATAACATGAACTGGTGACACATTCTAGCTTAAGAACTGCTAACTCTGAATATTTACCAAATCATCTGGGAGTCTTCTGTCACTCTGTAGTTGTCTTCACAGAACTGAGAGCCCTTGTGTCCCTTCCAAATATCGTATTTGGATGTTTGGAGTAAGGAGGATCTTCAAATCCAACCTTTTTATGTTCTGAATGCATTTAGTTATCAATGCACAGATAGCACTCATAGCATCCCATTCTGAATATTTTCTAATGAATTTGACCATGTTGTTATAACAAATCAACTGGAGTTACTGTGATATGCTTTCTGAAATAAGGACACTAAAGAACGTTTCAAAAGCCTGAATTCATGTATTACTTATAAATGTTCTCCATACACAATACGAAATCCCCACAATAGCTTCCTTTAATTTATTCTTTATCAAAGTGAAGTTCTGGCTAAAGGAAGTGTGAAAACCACTGTTCCAAAGCATGTGACACAGCTTAGAGACCTGCCTCCTGAGCTCTGTGGGCTCTGTAGCCCATGCTTGAAAAAATGTGAGAGAAAAGTTGTAGCATGAGGTAAAAGACCAACTGATTTATGCCTCACAGGGGTCTCCTGAGCTGCAGGTCTAGGATGCCTTTTTCTGCCACTAACCAGTTTTGCCAGTGCTTCCATGATAGACTCTGTCTTCACTTTCTAAAATGCTAACAGGCTCCTTGTGGATGGGATCAAATGACTGCCCTGTTCCCTTCACCTGTGAAATTTCAGAGATGACTTGAAAAGGGCCATTGTTTCCCAGGAATGCCAGGCCTAGTCCAGGAAAGAGAGTCTTCATTTCAGCAGGAATTTGGAGTCTGCTTGAGAAGGCCTTGCAGTTAGTAGGTGAAAGCTATGGCATATTCATTAAACATCTGAACATTTATAGTGGCTGGGCCTCACCCTTTCTGGGTTCTTTTGCTTACCCTTGCCGAGTGGGTGGGAAGGAGAAGGAAGGCTTCACCACTGAAACCGTTGGGTTTGAACCATGATTAGCCACCACACACAGGTTTCTCTGTTCTTGGCTCTATCCTAAGCATTTATAGCACTTGTATGCTTTCATGTGAATAAGCCTGTATGCTTAGTGAGCATTTTGAAAAACATTTCTAATAGATTATACCTTTACTTGAATACAAGGAACAAATACAGTGAATGTGTTCAAGTTCAGACAGATGATACCTGCTTCAACAAAGTCACTTCTAGGGTGAAAACTGGGAATAGAAGCCGTGAGAATACTCTAGTGTTTTTAAACACATTTGAAACACAAGCACATAGGCAAAAAATATACTGGGACTGGCCAACAGTTTTAATGTCAAAGAGTCCTACTTGTTAAATTCCTGGGATATTTTAAACAGAATGAGTTGAGATTGTTGCCAGGATGGACTGATGATGCTAATAAGGTGTCTGAAGTTTCATAATCCTTATTAGGAGTATTTGATTTACTGTCATGAAATCTTTAATGCATTGCATAGTAGATGCAGAACATGCAAATGTGAAACACAAAGTGATGATGAATATTATTATTAAATTTGTAACCAGATGGGTAAGGGAAAGATGGAAGAAATCTTCAAAGGTTTTTTCAACCTGTTTTTCAAAGGAAGGAGGAATCTGACCTGAATATGAACTGATAATAATAAGTACTGTGCTTAGTGAGCTGAAGCACTGGAAATTTTATTTTTTGTACAAATACATTTTTTTCTCTGTTTTGGTTTCAGACCTCATTTAATCTCCAAACGGTAACACTTTATTGACATTAAGTACTCACATTATAATATTAACTGACTCTGTGACTGTTTTCTGAAAGTATGGTTCAGAATGTAATAATACAGCTAATAAATAATGTATTTTAGAAAGCTCAAGAATATAATTTATGACATCTTGGATTTTATTTCTTTTTCTTTTCAAGATGTTTCCTGTGATCTAACTAAAAAAAAAAAAAGTTGTAGCACTATGTGTCCTTAGACCCTGGTATAGATGGCACACAAAAGGAAGCTTGTCCTTTTGGGACCTGGCTCTGAATCAATTACAGACGACAGAGAAATACTCTTTTGTGGCTGCTGAAGTTCAGGAATGAAATCTGGCAGGCTTAGCCAATTCCCTAATGCAGCAGCCACGTTACCAGCATCAAATTGGCAGCTTTTGCCTGTCCCAATGGGGACAGGGTAATGAATAGATTTAGTTAAGGTGTCCTGACTCATCTACAAAGTGCCTGGTATATGCACCAAGGCTCTCCTGTAAAACTTCCAAAAAACTGTCATTCAAAGAAAAATGAAGTTAAGAAAGTTTGCTGGCTGGCACTGGTATAGCACACGACTGGGTTTCAGCCTGTCCTGAGTGCCCTAGAAAAAGCTACTGTTCATCTTCCTTTTAACTGGTAGATGCTTAGGCACTGTAAGAGAAGTTCAATTCTCATAATCTATGATTTTTCACTACATTTTCAAGGAAGATAATTCCTTTATGATCTTCTTCATACTTTCCTTTTTTTTTTTTTTACCATCACTTCAAAATAATTTGCACCATGTCAAGAGACTGGCCTAATGGTAATTTTAAGTGACTTTCCTTGGAATGAGGCACTTTCATTCTTGAGTCTTCAGGCAGCGTGTTTATGAATTTCCAGAGAGCAATACAAACATACTTTTCCCTTGAGGCTCTTCTCCCTACCTGACTATGCAGTGAAGATTGACAATGGATCCAAAAGTAACTACATCAGACAGCTCAATGCAATCCAGATTCTACAGGTGTGATTCTTTCCACCAGTATCTCTAAATACCTATTTTTTTTTTAATAGGGACTGTTCTTAAAATTTCATTATGTTTATTTCTAGCGCAAACACAAAGAAATGGGAAAATTTTTAACTCTATTTGTATTTCATTTTTTCTGTTCTTACTCGTGTCCCTAAAATCCATGCCAGTGTTCAGGGAGAAAAAAAAAAAACCAACAAACTAATAAAACAAGGATAAGAATTTGGTCTCCTTATACACACATTTCTGTTTAACCTTCCCCTTTCCTTCATTCAGAAAAATGAAAGAGAATAAAATAACCACGGTTATGTTCAAGTTTCCTTGCTTATTTTGGTTACTTCAGCAAAGATTGGTAACATTCCCAGATTCAGAAGGCACAGGTGATCAAGTGCAACACAAAGATAAGAAAAAAAATAGTCATTTGAGTCATTGGAATGATCTTTTTGTCTGCTTCTTTTGATATGAAGTTGAACTCTGACTTTCTGAAGGGCTTATGTCAGTGATTCTCATCTTCACACTACTGTAAATCAGGTTCTATTTTACTGCACAAAATTGCATTGGACTTTGTCTAATACATTAGAAACTGAGCCCACATGCACAATTATAAATATGTACATTTACATGTACCTATATATACCCGTATATACACCCATCCCTTTAATATGGATGTATAGTCTTCATAGGATTTGTTTGTTCTTCGATATTTCCAAATTAGTAACTGATTTGCTGACATGCATAAGTCCCCCAAGGAATAACGTTAGAGAATCATTTAAAATATTTGCAGAATCTCCCAAGCAGAACATTTTATAAATGTTAAACACAGAGAGAGATATCACCCATTTTTCACCCTGGCTGTGATAAGCAATATGGGGGGGGAAAGGGGGGTAGAGGGAAGAGAGCGAAAAAAGTCTCAATAACAAAATCCACATTGAAAAGTTAGGCACTTTGAACTTTCCCATCACCTTACCAGTGTTTCCCCACAGGCTGTCTAAAAGACAACTCAGCAATGTCTGAATGGGGCTGCACACAATGGCTCCTTCACAAGTAGGTCTTTAATTGATTACGGCTGTGTTTATAGAAGCAGAAGAGACTTTACTCAAAATGACAGATTGCCTTTAGTGTTAAAATAGTTTAGTAATGTTAATGGTAAAGGAGGTCCCCGCTACCTCCTCTTCAGCTGCAAGAAGCCCTAGAGATGAGCTCTTTGTTACTGCAGCCCCCAATCGCTCTTTGCTTTCCGTCCTCCCCTCCCCGCTCCTTTCGTCCTTCCAAAGCGGGATGTTCCTGGCTCCACGGGCCGCATGAGCTGGGCAGATTCACGCAGAGAGCAGCAACTGGCTGGCTCTTGCGGAGGCAAGGTCCTCCAAAGTTGCAGATTCCATTCGGAATATGATAAAATAGAGGAATACACAACCCAAACCTACGGGAACTCATCCCGGCTGCACCCTGCCTGTGTCCCTGTGCTCGGATACTCGCGGGGACAGTGCTTAGGAATACAGCCACAAGGCCAACTCCAATGGGGTGGAGGGAGCAAGTTGCCTTTCCCTATTTATATGGAGGCACTGGCAGCTGGCGCGGTCCCGGTGCGGGCGGGGGATGCGGCCCCGGCGCCTCCCCGCCCCCTCCGCGGCGGCATCGCCCGGCCCACAGTGACCCCTGCGGGCCGGCACGGCCACGGCACCGCCACGGCACCGCCACGGCACCGCCGCGCTCCCGCGGGAACGGGGCCGCGCCTGTCCTCGGGAACGGGAGCCGCGCGTGTCCCTCGGGAACACCGGCTGCATTTGTCCTATGGGAATACCGACGGCGCGTGGCCCTCGGTAACGGGAACTGCGTGCGTCCCCCGGGAGCGCTGACCGGGCCGTGGTGACGCGAGGCTCAGCATCACGGCACGGATCAGGTTTCAGAACTTCAATCGCAGCTGCAGAGCCTGGAGGCGAATGTCATCTTTGCTTTTCTGATATTTAAAAAAAAAAAAAAAAATCTATTTTTTTCCTGATATTTTAATATCCCTTTTAACAGGGTTTTCCTAACCTCCGGTGTCTCAGAGTAATTTGATTGACAACGATGAGCCATGAATTTCATATGAGTGGTTTCTTCCTCCATTAAGGGGAGATAACAATTTAAAATAGTCTTTCCTTTGGCTCTGGTGCGTCTGAATTAGTTGATGCTAGGAATAAGGGCAGACAAAAAAAACAACATTAGAGATGATGCCGTCTTTATTTAGAAAGTATTGCTAATGCTGTGTCATCAGACACTGTATTTGATTTAATACCAAAGATGCTTGAAATGGATTCCTTCTTTCACCTGTATGATTTTTAGTGTGCAGAGAGAACTGTCATAAGTAAATTATGGCATTCCACAAACACAGACATTAAAAAATTGGGTGAATATGATCATTATTAAAATACCCCGAAGAAGACTCGGGTTATGAATATCCCTGCCAAATACCTTCTATGCTGTGATTGTGCTGAATGTCTCTTGATTGGAAAACACGTTGTTGCAATGCTTTTTAGTGAAATTTGTCTTTTCCAGATTCTGAGGCTTGACTTGCCTCAACATGCTGCCTGCTTATATTGTCATGCTGAAATAGGCTACTAGAACAATTTAACAATCTTTTAGAGAATAGTAAGAATATAAATCCATCATAAAAAATATACAGAAAGAATCCATTCCCATGGGTAGAGTTCAGGTAGATATTAACAGTGACTTTACCAGGACAACCTGACTGAATGAGATGAACCCTTTTATGAACTGCCAACCTGGGTGCACGAGGAAGCAATTTGGAACAATGAAGTAAACATTGTTAGGGACATAATAAATAATTTATAAACAATACCCTTAGTTTTCATATCCTAGACTCCTTAAGCTCTTTTTATATCCAATGAAGAACGTCACCCAGAGAGGTCAAATGAGGAAGTATTGCTTACTAAGCTTAATAGTAAGGCTGTAAAACTGACACAAGTATAGGCTTCAGCTCACTTCTCAACAATATTGTAATCGCACTACAAGAGCAACATGTGGCTGCCTCCCTACCTCTTTCATTGCAGTGTCAGGAAAGCAAATGAGAACAGTTCCATTTACACCTCTGAATTCACATGACACTTCCAAGCCTGCTCAAGAATGCAACCTTATTTTTGTCTTTCATCCTCCATTATTTCAGCTGATTCTTTTACAAGGAAGTCATACTTCCTATCTCACTTCTGAGACTGTGTTTTTATATTTTTTCTGAAGACTCAAGAAGCTACTTATTTGAACCTGGAATACCAAAAGTATATTCTTTTAAAAAGCAAAACCAAACAAACATTTACAGTTTCCACTTTTGGCAAATACAGATCACCTGATGTTGGTAAAAGCACAAACATATTCAATAGACGTAGGAATACCAAAAGCAAACATTAAGAATCAGGCAATAGTCTTACTGCAGTCTCATACAGAGTACATATTTATGCAAGAAATTTGTGACAGAAACAATACATCTCGTATGAACTCACAGAGCTATAAATACATGCTCCTTCTTTAAGGCACGGAAAATGTCAAAGTCGTCACTTCCCAGTGCAAAGACATTCAGAAATTCAAAAATAACTGTATGCAACATTTGATCTTGAAATTGTGCATCCATTTGGGAGTCAACGCAATAAAAGTGGGAATAACCCTCCAGTCATCAATACAATACATTCTGGCAGACTGAAAAAAGCACTAAATGAAATCTATATGTGAGTTTATGGTCTTGACCCTGAGTACATGAGTTAGTGTGGCTCCATTAACATCAGTTTGGCTAATGAGGAATTATGTCAGCTCGTTCTGTCTCTGAACAAATAAAGTTGCCTTTGCTACACATTTGCGCATCCCTAGGAGGGAATCTGGCCTTTGATTTTTAAATATTGAAAAGACTAATAAATCCTTGTGCCCAACATATAATTAACGTATGAAATTGCCTGGCACAGGCTAGTATTCTGACAGATGCAAAAGCAGATTAAAAATCATGCTCAACAGCGATAACGCTTGCAGTAGCAGTAGCTAGGACAAAACTTATTATAAGACCTGTCAATCATGAGGCTTTAAGGAATATATTTCTTCCCTTGCACAGAAACAGGAGGGTTTATTACACATTATACAATCTAATGTTTGCTACTTTTCCTCCAAAATCTGTCATTAGCTGGATAAAAAGTAGCAAACAAGATGGAACAATTAGTCTCCTCTTGTTAGACATTTCTTACAGTTTCTGGCCATTGGAAAAGACTGCAAATGAAATCAAAGAAGCATTGATGAATTGCCTCAGGCCTGTTTTAAAATGCAATGAAACTCTTATGAGTACTTCAAATTGTATAAGTGGATGCTAGATCACATGAAAGCTGAGACTTATTTTTATTCATATTATTAATTTATCCCCTTCTGGAAGGGAAAATCCTGCCTCAATAACCTGTTCAACGACAGTGTCAAAAGGCATATGTGCAGAGGAGGTCCAATGGATGATTTTCAGAAAGCCTTTAACAAGGTTTATTGGCAAAGTTTATTAGTGAAGTTAAGTTGCCACAGAAAGGGCAAATTTTATAGATATTTTTATAGATATATAGATATAAAAGATATAGTTCTTTTATATATACTAAAGGACAGGAAGGGCTTAATAGTCACTTGCCAGGCTGGAGATTAGTCAACAGTGGAGTTTTCTGGGAATCACTGTTGACACCAGTTCCATTTGACATTTGTGACAGATTGAGCTTCTTGGCTTAGCAAAAGCAATATAGTAAATATATTAAAAATAACACTATAACTTTGGATACGTGAGACAGTGAGTCTCAATACCACCCCAGAAAAGCAGAACATATTCAGCATTTATGTACTTATGCAGTACTTCATATTCAATGAAATTTTACATCTTGAATGCACCTGATGTTTGAATTTCCTAAAAAGAAAAAGATGAAAGACAAAAATGTAAGTATAGTAGAGCCAGATCTTCAGCAGTATTAAATTGGCACAGATCCACTGGCAATACAATGTCAATATATAACAGCACTGTAAATCAACTGAGTAACTAAGATCTTAAAGTAAAACCAGTAAAACTGAGTACAATTGTATTTCAGTGTAACCCTTTTCTAGTTTGCTATGGTTAACGAACATTGTAAAACAAATGCTTCTGAAGCACAACTGAAATATTGATTGGGAATATATATATTTTATGTTTAATTGATAGCTGCAGTACGTAAAGTTAATGTTTTTTTTCTTTCCAAATGGCTAGGATACCTTTATCATTATCATTAGAAATCTGTCATACAGCTTCATAGGTTAAACAGAGTGGTAACACATAAATCAGGAAACTTTACACTTTACAGGTGATTAAATTTGTGTTTGCACATTGTAAAACAATTCAATTTACTGGATTGGCACTTGTTTTATATCATTTGACCTGGTGATTACACGACATTTGCAGTCAGCAGTTCAACTTGTGAAATGATGACTACAACTACATTTTAATCTAACCAATTAAAAACAATGACACAGGAAAATTTTAATCAGAGTTCATTAGGTTTTCAAATTCTGTGAAATCCTGTGAAAATGCCAAAATGCAACTTCAAAAATAGCCAACCTAGCAATCACCTTAAGGCAAAAAAGTTGAATAGAGATGTATTCTTTCTTCCTAAAGCCCCGAAACCAAGATCTACCAGTGCTCAAATCAACCCCATAAGAATTTTACTCTTGGATAAAAGAGTATTGCTGAGTAGGAAGCTGCAGTCCTAAATGGAGAATTACATCCTGAGCACGGAAAAGGCTGTAGGCTTGCCCTTTGGTGTGGAAACAGAGGGGTTTGGTGGGCACCTCTTCAGCTGCTTAAACAGACAAAACAGTCATCTCCTTAAGCAGAGGAGATGCCCAAAGGAAAACAAAGAGAAATAAGTGTTTTTTAAAGAACAAAGATCGTTATGAAGCAAAAATACAGAGAATATAATACAATGGTTATATAGATTAGACTATTAGTGATAAGTAAGCAGTGAAAAGTGCTACAGAGCTCATCTACTATAAAATCACACGTTCTACAAAATGTGTCATAGATGAAGATGTCATCTCAGAGAGTATCTTAAATAAGGAGGCTCTTTTGCATTCAAATCTAACACCATGGGCTTTTTTCAAGTCCAGCACACTAAATAACAGGCACAGTTCTCCATGTAAGTCTTCAGATGATACACAAAACATACTTGCAGAAGGTATGGTTGTCCTCCATCATCATAGTTGAAGATACTGAAGAAAAACAAATATTTTTTTTCAATTTTCCTGTCAAATACATGTATCTGCTTGACCTGTTGTTCTAGATTTCTGGTTTTTAAAGCCAAGTTTAAAGCAGAATGTGGCAACTTGGACAGAACATAAACAATATAATCAAAGACTAGTGGTAACAAAGGGTCTGTCAGTTGAGAAAACTGACAAACTGAGAAAAAAATGCTGGAAGACCTATTTTCCCAATTAGCACTTTTGCATACTTGAAGTAAATTGTATTTCATTGAAGCTCTGATAAAGTTTTGAAGATGACATCTTAAATGCGCCAGAGAGTAAATATTATCTTTCTTTAGATAAGTTTCTCACGTTATTTAATTCTATTAGAAATGAGCAGAAACATTTAACTCATATTCACACAAGTCTTTTAGAAAAGCTGGGTCTTCTTGTTGTTAGGCACTTAAATAATAATACTAAAGGTGATAAAGAAAGGAACAGTTCTATTTTTTATAGATGGTGGGTGTCCTGGAACACAGACAGCATCCTCTCATTTGCCCAGCAATATGCAAAGTGATGGTGCTTCATACGTGGTTTTCATTCGTTATGCTGGAATGCTTTGTTTAGAGAAAGCTAGTTCCTGTCACAGACTGTGTGGAACACTTGTTACAGACACAGAAAGGCAATGATGGGGTTGATTTTTCCCCTCTTCAGTTTCTCTCTTTGCCACCAAGACAGCTTGTTCAGACAAGGCTGCAAATCCTCCAGGGATCAAGGTCTCCTGACAAGCAAGGCTGAGGAGCACCACACTAACAAAGTGATACATGTTGTGAAGTATGAGCTGCTTCATAGTAAAATAATTTTGTAAAGGGAACTTAAAAAAAACGCCATTGTTTTAATGAGGCAGTGATGTCCTCCCTCTCTAGGTTAAATCCTGTCAGGAATGGAGAAATCCTACGGCCCTTGCTGTTGTTCAACCCAAATTGAGCATGAAGAGAACCACAGAAATAAGAATTTCCTTGCTCCCACTTCTAATCCAGGCAGTAACATGGGTATGCATTAAATTAGTATCATGTGTGGCAGTCCTTTAAACCTGCTGAAACACTGCCCATCGCTGCAGTGTGGTGCCAGCTGGGCAAAAGAGGAAAGCAAAGGCAAAGCTTTGCTCTGGGACTGCTGAAATTTCATGTAAGTGAACTTCTGGCTTTGGGTCAGAAAATAAGATTATGTTAACAACTACAAATATGATACAGGCTAAAGAATATCCCTTACTAATCTCTGCATCAAGTTCCTTAGCTGGGCACTGAGTGATCCAGCTCTTGGTGACAGCTGCAGGACTTTTTCAGCTGACATAAATGGATTGTCTTTGATGTTGGGCACTTAGGAGAATAAGCGGGGGTTTCACTGTGTTGTTGGGAGTGGTAGTTTCTCATATGATGATTTGCATGGATTTTAGTTACTTTTGCAAGGGACATTTAGGGGCTAAGAGTTCCAGTGAGTCAGCGCAGCTTGCTCACAGCATCTTCTCCAATTCAGTGTCTCAGTCCTCCTGTACTGTGCCTGGCCAATGGTCTAGTATAAAAAACAATCAGAAAGAGGAAATGGTAGATGACAAATGTAATGTCTTTCTGTACTGTAATAGTTTTTACTTAGTGATTGCTGGTGTTTCTTCTGTTAAAATTTTCTTTTGAGTAAATGTTCATAATCAGTAAAATATTAACAATAGGGCTTAGTTTCATTGTTTGGGCTACACAAACAACATAAAGAAAGAAGATTCTCCTGTGTCCAGGAGGTCAGCTTTGTCAGAAGACATTTTCTTCTCTATGGTACATGTTGGAATTGATAAATCAGGTTTTACTTTGAAAAAAGTGGGAAAGCCTAACTCAAAAAATGTTACCTTGCCAAACCTTGCTCTCATGAGCTGCTTTTGTAAAGATTGCATATTCCTTATATGTACTTGACTAGTGCACCTTACATATTGCAATACATGTATACATCCTAAATTAGGCTATTTAGATATCCTGTAGAAACTCATTGTTCCTTGTATTCACATGGAGTAGATTTCTGTCTGTGACCAATGTGCCCAACACCGAGCATATCCATACCAGCTTGTTTTAATCACCTTACTTAGATGCCATTTTAGATATTAGTTTTCCTATGAAATTACATTCTTATCTGTCCTGTAAAAGTGACTTTTTATTTCTGTTGCCTACAAGAGTTCTAAACTCCCAGTGTAAGTACCTAAGATGGATATGTAAGTGTAGGTGATAATCATCCCAAAGTCTGCCTCTAATAATGCAAGCTATTCCTTAGTGAGAATCTTTCTTCACATAATTCCCTGGTGTTTTCATAGTCTGAGATACTTATTTTAAACACCAGAGCAGTCTAAATATATCAGTGGACACAGATGTTTTCCATTCTACACATCCTCTGCAGGCTTTATTAAATTGTCTGTAACTAAACAGTAGAAATGAACCTCCTAGTTGTGTCATGCTTTTTGTTTGCTTGTTCTGATTGGCATGACTTGGTGGGATGCCTCGGTTAGACGTCCTTTGGGCAAACCCTGCCACACAGGGAGTCCTGATGCGCTCCTCCATGTTTACTTTTCACTTGCTATACACTATGGAGGAAATTTCAGGGCTTAGAATTCAAATCCCAATATGCAAAATGACTACATTTTTTTCCCATATAATAATTATGAAGCCCTTATGAGCATCATAATCCCATTTTGTACAGAGCCCTTATTAAAATAAAAGCTTGGTATTGGCTCATAACTGGGTTGTGATCTCCTCACATACCCATCAACTTACCTTCTGTATTTTGATTTTATTTGCCCCTTCTTGTGCATTTTGCTTTGCCAATAGATGCCACTGTTAGCTTGCCAAATTGCTAGTTGGAAATTGCATTTACATTTTCCAAATTATATGCCAGGTTTTTGTAATACCGTAAATAGACAAACATTTGAAGAAAATTTCAACAATATGTTCTTACAATTTCCTGCCTAATGAGGTAATTTTGCCGAGTAAGCTAGGAAAAGAAGTGGATTTTGGATGCAAATCAGGTCTTTCTTATTTGCATAACTGAAGTCCTTGGTCCTCTTTTTCATGCAATGCTTGGAGTTATTCAGATATAAAAAAATAAAGACAATGTGTTTCAGTGGAAATATATCTACTCCTAAGCATATTTTCAATGTGATGATATCTTGTACATGGAAGAAAGGAAAAGATCATATATCAACAATAAGATTATTTTATTTATGTAAATCTATCTATACACTTGAATATCATCAGAAATTCAAGCCATGCTGATTATAAGATTAAGACTGTAATAAATTTCTGAGAAAATATTAAAATGAGAAATAAAAAAAGTTTATTTCCTCATAATGAATGCAATCATTTATGTCCTGATTTGATATTACCAAAAATCACTGATAAGGTGGTCATTCAAGATCCAAAAATGCAAATATTTTCCTATTTGGTGGTCTATAAGCCTTTCATTTTTGGACTAGGAAAACCAGTTCTGACAGTTTGTCAGTCCAAATACTCTACATAAAGGAATATAATTTCTCTTCTGTCATTTTGACAGGAAAATTATTTTCTGTTGTTCTCAAAGATTTGCTCTACTGAGTTGAATAGCATAAAATCTGAAGATTATTACACTTTTTCCTAACAGGACTGATTGTTCTCCTGCGGTCACACGTATGTGATATGACCCTTAAGAAGAGGAGTTGGAATATATAAATTTCAACATACATTTCTATATGTTCCTTTATAATGGAGTGAAAGTCTTTTTAATGTGAAATAACAGTTATTTCTTTGTCAAAACAAAATGGGCAGAGATAAACATTTTTATGTCACCCACTCAGAAGACTGCAGATATGCTGATGTTGTAAATGCATCATTATACATATGTCAGATGTCTTTTCTCTCTTAAAACTTTATTGCTCAGTTTTAACTGCAGAGCTTTAAGCTTTGTCAATATGGATGAACATGAGTCATCTAAATACATGACTCGTTTATATCCTTGTTAAAGATTATATCACAGGCCCAGATGGATAATGGACCCTAATGAATAAGTGAAGTCAAGCAGATACTGCAGGATTCTACAGTGAGTAGAACTGAGACCTGCTGTTAATGGAGGAAGTCGCTGGGAAATCTCAAAACTGGACCGCCCTGCTGTGGCATTCTCTTCCCACTTCCTGTGCATTCCTTCCCTTTGGACTTTTAATCCTTTGTGCCATATACCACCAGTGTCAGCAACTGCTGTAAGCAGGAGTCTGAGACCCAAATGGTACAAGAGGTTCCTTTCTGGGATAGGACAAGTCACTATTCTTGACTGTAACTCAGTGCAGACTGGGTGACACAATGCATGTCATTAATTGGAAATGCTTTGATGTTCCATCAGCCACTATCTGTGCCAGTTTTCCCATAAGATATAGTGAAATTGGAATATATTCTGTTTCTTTTATGCAAACTAGCCTTTTTCAATGGTAGAATGGTTTTAAATAAGAGTCAATGAGATTCATTTAAACTGTTAAAATACTGCTAACTAGATCAGGTGTTTTAGCAGTTAAAAGTTTCTCAGAAGACAAATCACTTCATTTACCATCAGCTGTTGGTTCCAATGGTGTAAAGCCATCAAGGTAAGGATTAAAGCAGAAAATTTACCTCTTTACAGAGGAATTGTACACTCCATTCAAAACCAAAGACAAGTTAATACACATATATGCATTTCCATTAAACATATAATTTAATACATAATTAATTTTAAAGAGAAAAGAAACCATACTACACACTGGTGAACTTAGTAAAGTAAAATTTTCTTAGGAAAAAATGTAAAAAATTATCATAATAAACTTTTCTTTTTAGGACTTCCTTTAAGCTTTATTCAATGTATTCATACTATCTTGATCTGTGGATTAGACTGGACACTCTACTGTGAATATTCAATATTGAGAGCCTCGAGTTTTACATGGTACTATTCACCTGTCTCAAAGCAATACCTGCAGACTGCAACTGTCTGCGACAGATTCTATAGAAACTGTAAAAGGAAATATTGCTTCAGCATATTTAAAACGCATACAACTTCTCCAAAATTCACTAAAATTAATGGAAGGATCTTTTTATACTTTAACCGATGGTCGATAAGTCTGAGTAACTTCAGTCTCACAAGCCTTAAATGGGGCTCTGCCTCTGTGTCCTTACAGTGGTGAGACTGTGGCCTGACTTCAGTCACGGTATCACAACCTGGCAAGGTGAGCAAGCCAGGGAAGAGGAGGTCAAATAAGAAAGTAAAGATACAAGGGCTAGATGTGAATAGAACACTACAGGTCAGAAGTATTTTTCTGTTTATATGTAAATAAGATAAATTAGTGATAGCACCAGACTTAGCTGCCTGCCCACGGCATTTGTGCACACTTAGTGAATGTGCCCATCACAAACTCACTGGACCTATTCTAAGTGTACTTGTCTTGCACCTCTAAGGCACTGATTTCCTGCTGTCTTGTACCTTGTGCAGATACTTGTCTCAGTGCCAATTGGCTTAAACTGTATTGAATTTGATGGATGAGCTTTATGTGCAGTAGCTCTTTCAGATTGCTGAGACATCTTTGATCTTTGTTGCTATGTACCTGGTCAGCAAAAGAGAAGCATCAGCAAGACGCAGCTTTCTTAGCAGACTTTTTAGCTGATGCTACATTTTAGAAAATTGTATCTTTTATGTCTGGTTTCACTCAGATAACTGCTTCCTGATGCCTTCCTCGGCTCTTAGATGTGACGTTACTTTAGGCAAGCCCACAAACCCAATATCCTGTCAATTCTGGATGCCTGCAGCATAAAGGAAGGGAACTCTTTTCCCACATGAACTAAAAAGTATTGTTTAACTGGATTTTGATGCAAAAGTAGGAAAGCTCAGTGTAATTCAGTCCTATATTAAAGGAAGATGAAGACCTAGTACAGACTCCTGGTGAGTTGTTAGCTATAGCATGATTTTGCTGAAGAACAGCAACAGAGACTGTTTTCTGAGTGTTTTAAAAATAAATTATAGAAGTACAGACTGTACTAGACACTGTACAGAAGAATGGCTTAGCACAATCTAATGATCATGGAAAGCACAGCTGTCCAAGATAATTAAGAAAATCCTAGGAGATTTGCAGCATGGTCCGTCTAGTGAATGGTCAAGACATTGCAGTGCTGTGGCTGAAGGCTGATCATGTCCCCACTCTTATACTCATACTAAATAGTAACCAGGAGGCAGAAGAGGTTATTAGAAAGCTGGAAATCAAATTATGTCTGTTCCCCTGGTTTTTGGTAATATAGCACCAACATAAAACATAATGCTTTCTAGACTCCTGCTTTTCTCTGATTTAGTGCAATACCAGCTCTCACTTTACAAAGTAATAGGGAACTACACCATTTTTACTTCACTATTAAGCTTCTGCAAATTCCTTCTATTTCTCTCATCTCTGAATGAATTTGCAGTGTGTACACTGTAAGTAACAAAATAAGTACTTTTATATATCAAATTATTTAAATTATCTTAATTTTGAATTTATTTTTATTTAAATATATTTATATGGATGTACAATTACTAAGAGATAATTTCTGTAACTCATTTTTGTATCTTCTTAATAAGCCAAGCAGACATGTTATATTGTGCTTAATAAAATTATGTGTTCAGTGGTCACATCCATGGCTAGCAAGTCCATTCCTAATGTTCATAGAACTACAGTGTTAATGGCAATGACAGATTCATTTTGCAGTATAATACACAAGGGAATTACTCTAGTTTGGTGATATTCACCAGAAATTCTTCTTCAATGTTGAGGGGTTTCAATGCAGAAAAACTGTATATTGTGCCATGTTAATAAACAAGATAAACAGTATACTTCTCAAGTTAAAAACCACATTCTCTTAATTTGAAACCTACTGCTTGAATTTGGAGGTTCAGTTTGTTCTGAGCCTTACAGTGTCTGTAGTGTAGAGAGCTTTTTCTTTTTTTCCAACTAGATCGCTGTTATAATGGTAGAATAAAATGAGTCAAATAAGTGGATTTATAATGAGAAGGCATGAATTTGTCTACAAATTCTGATATAAAATAAAAATATAATTACCAGAGACTTTTTTTTCTGCTGGATACTTTTCTGAAACTCAGCATTTATGGATTTGGAGCCTCTGTCTTCATTGAGATTTTTTTGGTTTTTGCTTATATTGTGTATGCATTGCTCTGAGATATACTTTTTTTTTAAACTAAGACTACTGTAACTTGTAAAAATACAGCTGGAGAACCAGGAAACACGTTAGAATATATATGTTAAAATCTATATGGTTTCTTTCTGAGATACTAATCTCTTAGAGCCTGTTGGGATAGCTAAAAGCAATGAAACAACTCAGTTTGCAATTGAACTGTGTTTTCAGTTGTATTGAAGATAAGGAGGCTACTATAAAAAAGTTAGATATGCTACAAAAATGTTGAACTATTGTTTATTGTATTCAAATACAAGGTCACCCAATTCATAAGTGGGTCTTATCCACAGTTATGGACAGAATCCAAGCAACTTGATCAATGTTTTATTATTTACTGCTTGCTATTTATTAAAGAACACTTGGATAGAGGTTGAAGGTTACCTCAGCTTTTTACATTTGCACTGTAGGATATGTTCCCTGTCTGAGAGATATTACAGCTTAACAGATGTCTCCCAGATGGTCCTCTGATGCAGCCATACACAGAAGTCAGGTCAGCAACTTCGGAAATAAAATTCAACTCGCAGGAAATATTTATAGTTAATTCAGCATGCAGCTTTATTAGTGTTTAAGGAAAAACAAGAGAAAAAGTTGACATATTTAGAATAGAAAACCTTTGCTAAAAATATCAGAGAAACTTTTAGTTTAAAACTTTAGTTTAAAAAAAAGGAAGGAAAGAAAAAAAGTTTACTATACTTAGAATAACAAACTTTTTGGTAAAAATATCACTGAATTTTTTAGTTTGCTATTCCTGAAGCCTACTCAATTTAAAAAAATTGGACACACAATACATAATCTTACACATACACTAAGTGCCTGCCCGTGGTTATCCAATTCTGTCTCTAAAAGCCATTCAAGCCATTTGGGGTTCTGACACACAGTGACTTGTTATTTCTATCAATTAATAGCCAATGAATCAATAGCTTCTTCGTGGGTGGAAGCAAAGTAGAGCATGAGTAGAGCATATGATTTGTCTGCTCAACTTTGATAGAAAACTGAAGCAACTATGAATGGGAAAATGACATTAACATGGAATAATTTTGTCTCAGAACAGCTCTTTCTGCCTCTTGACATGTAGACACCTCACTTATGCACTCTGCAAACACTATATTCAAAGTGAAAATAAAAATTAATGTTCATAGTTATCTATTTCAGGCATTATTTGCAAATTTTATGATCCCGAAAGCCAATGTAGGAAAAATAAGCTACTAAATTAAGAGTGATCTGTGTAACCCAGGGGGGTTATACATCTCTTCTAGGACAGAGAAGCTTATTTTGTAGCAGAAGCATCTCAGGCACATGTTGAAGAAGGTGAAACAATCCTGCTCTCGTGGTTAGCTCTCAGCCAGAGCAGCAGCAGAAACCCCCCATGGCAGGACGGTCCCTGCAGTCTGCCAGCACAGGGAGTGCAGCAGAGCACATGGGCTGGAGCAGAGAGGATGCTGCTTCTGACACAGCACCAGTTAGCCTGAGCTGATTATGACACTACAACCCTTTCTTGCCAACCTACCTACACGACCCAAATTGCACTAGAGTATTTCCAGATATCCTAGAACACTCAGCATTAGAGATCTGGCCAGACTATTTGCTGTAGCATTTCCTCTTCTCCACTTTGAATTGCAGAGGAAGCTTATATTTCTTTTCTGGCAATTTTGTGTCATTAATTTGTGGAAAAAAAAAAAACACCAAAAGTGCATGGTGATTTTATTGGTTTGAAAATTATTTAAAGAATGAAAAAAGTAGGGTTGTACCTGATTTCTAAATCTGATTCTAACACCAGTTTTCACAATTTGTTATTTTGCACACAGTATAGTTTACATCAGTCTTCCATAACTGCTCATGAAAGCATTTATTAGAACTAACACCATTTCATAACTCCTTACTGTGAGTAGCATGCTTGTTTAAATAAATCTCTATGCTGTAATGCAGTGCCTTCCTTGACTACAAAAGCCAGGTGGGCTGAGTCTCAGGTGGACATTTCCAGAGCCTTGGAGAAAAGGTCTTACAGTGTTCAACAATTTTTAATTCTAAATTAGCCTTTCTGATTTGAAATAATTTATTTAGCACTTTTTTTTTTTAAATTACATTGGATGATATGGTGCTTTTAGTCATACAACTTTAGTTCTCTTTATCTGCCTTTAGAAAAGGGGCTGCAGGATTTCAGGTACCAGAGGCACTTTCTCAGTTTATCCTCTTGTGTGAAGTGCAGTGATCTGCTTTCTAGGATTTGGAGGAAGGATTTGTTTTGGTTCTGCTTTTGGTTTTTATAGCTATTTGTCAAATTCACAGAATGTAAAGTCAAAGAGTCTTCTGCTTTCCCCAGAGAAACCATGTGGGGTTTCTGGCAGTTCTTAGTTCCTTGGAAGAAGAGCAGGTAGCGCTAGCCTGACACCTGAGTGGTGCTGTGACTTCCACATTCTTTCTGCTTATAAAGATTGCAGAATAGAATAGAATAGAATAGAATAGAATAGAATAGAATAGAATAGAATAGAATAGAATAGAAGTATTTCAGTCGAAAGGGACCCACGATGATCATCTACTTGAACTGCCTGACTGCTTAGAATTAAATAATCTGGTTTTAGCATATAAACTCAGAAAGCATTAAGAAATATATTGGCCTTAGATTTACACATTTCAGGTCCAATTCCATTGTCATTATGTGAACTCTGCGGGAATACAGAGTAAGGACTGAAATCCTCAGCATTCAATGATACACTTTTACTGTTCACAAAGGAGGCACAAAAGAAAACAAATGACTAAAACTTTCACTTGTATGCGGTTTCAGTTACTAGTATCATCTGCATTTCAATGCCATTTGATATGTGCTCCATTTTTTAGGATGCTTTGAAACATTCTTGCTGCACACCAAATTCATTTTAAATTGGCTAGTGTGGTACCTATTAGTGCCAAACGTAAAAATTTATTCTAAAATGTTTTTTCATATCCTGAGGGTAGATGGGACATTTTAAAGGCCTTACAGAATGTCAAGGTCACTGTAGCTTTTTATTTATTAAAGTCAGTTTGGAAAGCAGAACATGCTTTCCTAGAGGTGTTACAGCTTTTTACAATAGAATTTTTGAACAGAAATTTACCTTTGATATCACAGGATTCTATAAAATAGATAGGAAAGGAAAAGAAAATAAGTTTACCTCTTGACAGCAGAAGCATGACTCAGGAGTTTGGCTATGCTATGTCAGTTTTAATTAATCTTTCTTAGCAGAAATATTATTTGAAATTTAAAGCAGATTTTTTTTAAAAATCAGCTTGAATAATCTTTAGAAAAAGTTATATACTCCATAATTAACTAGGGGTTATATTACTTTTTAAACTATTAGCATTAAGGAGTAAAGAGTTATTTGTACAGCATTCAATAATAAGCATTTTATATAACCATACAACACAATACCAGTTCCACTTTCCTATTGTAAACTGCAACTTTTTTCATTTGGTCCACTTCAAGTATCCTTGAAATACTCGAGCATGCTGATTTCAGTCCTCAAGTAGAAAATACCTTCTTCTGAATCAGAAAAATTTCTCTCACACAGGAAATGTCTCTCTAAAGCTGCCAGCCCAAAACCTTTTCCATTTATACAGTTCGCATGACATGACCCTTCAGCAAAACTGGAATCAGTCTAATAGGTGTCCACTCCAGACCATTCCTCAGTTCTATGTATTCTTGCCTCTACCACACACATTTAGGTGGACAATGCTGCATTTAAGAATGTGTAGGAACATTTATTTTACTGTATAGGGATTCCATGAAACTGCATAAAGTGGTCTTGGCCTAAGGTAGCCTGGTCTGAAAAGTATTATCCTTATAGGAAAAAAGGTTTAGTAAGACGATCTTTCACTTAAAGACCTCTGCCAGCTCAGTCTGGAAGCATACAGATGAGGGCAATATCATGCTTCACTGCATAAATTTTATCAAAGTTGCGCTGCAAAAAAATTGGTCTAAATGTATAAACGACTTTGTTAGCCTCCACAGCTTTTTTATCTAGTGTGCAAATAGAAAAAGAATGTATACCCCAAGGGGATAAGTAATACTTAAATATCATAATATAAACATAAAAATTATTGGCTTTATAAAAGCTGGGGGGAAAATAAGCGAGTGGACTTATGAAAGTGTGCACTTGAAAGCCTTCCAAAGCAGTCATGCTCTTACTCAGTAGAACCAGAATAATAACACGCTAGATAAAAACTCTAATTAGGGTACAACAAGGAGAAGATCCTAGGGGGAAATACAGCCATTTATAGTTGTGTCTTAATGAAGCAGAGCTGCAAAATATATTTTATAGACACTCTGAACTGGAAAGAATTTAACCACTAGTAAATATCTTGGGTTTGCCATTTGGCTTAAAAAAGTGTCCTCTCATTCTCTTGTGTTCCTCCTTTTTAATATGACCAGACTGCAATCTCCAAGTTGACTTTGGCAGTAATATATAAAGTATATGTACACATCTAATATTAGGGATTGTTTGAACTCTTCTGTTTATCAGTGACAATGGGTGAAATCCACTGTATTACCATGTGAAATTTGTCATCCTTTTCTGTGATTTACACAAAGCCTTAGTGAAAAGTGAACTCCTGTAATTTGAGTCAATAAATCTCCAGAAGACTTTTTAAAGGTATTCAAGAAAATTCTTTTTGCAGCAGAGAAGCTTCTTCCCACCAGTGAAACTCTACCAGAATAGAAGTGGATATACTTACCCAAAAAATACTCAAAAAATTGTTAAGACACAGAAAAGAAAGTTTAAAAAAAATATCACTCAAACAAGATAGGAGACTGTTACAATGTAAAACTCTTCAAAGTTTGGGAAATATCTAGATTTATTTAAATGGAAATTCCGGTGATGAAACCTCTTGTATCAATTTCAATCCTTGCAGTAGTACACTAATAGCTTTATGACCAGAATAAGTCCAGGTAGATATCCTTACTGCTGTTATCCCTACTAATACCCAATAAATACTTCATGCAGTACCTGGATATCAGTGGGACTATTAGTGAAACAAGGATCTAAATTGCCAGGTCATGAGGTAGAAGAAAAACAAGTGGCTTTAAGCCTCTGCTGTAGGTCTCTTGGAACCCAAGACTGGCCTCTGGTTAAGCCTGAAGAAAGCATGTTTCTCTGTCATGCTGCTGAATGTGTTCCTGCCTGCACAGGAACATGTGTAAGCATGCTCTGTAGATTTGGGGTCCCTAACACTGTCATTCTAGTGGCACGGCATTTTCAACATATTTTAATGCTGAATTTTTTACTTAAGGAGTTTTAAACTTCATGTACTTGTTACCTATGTAAGTATATAATGTCTTTTTTGGAAGGCAGTTTTAGGTGCCTTTGAAGGTGACAGTAAGCTTACACCTGGAAGTAAAATGAGTAATATCCTATGTATTTATTTGCTGGTTTTGATATAAGCCTACCTCAAAGTAAACCAGTAAAGACACGTGCCAAAAAGAGTTAGCACATTTATGTGACAGGAGTTCAGTTTCAGTGTAATTGAGTTTGCAAAAACGAAGGTCACTTTTAAAATGAATGACAACTTATACCTCAACTCTGAGCCTGCAGTGGATATAACAGTGGCACTGCAGTGCCATGTAGGGATTTCCCTATTAGAGCCCAGAGTGACTGGCAGATGCCATTTTAGCCAGGGCAAAATAAGTTTTATGTACTACTTACCTCTCAGAGAGTGTAATTTCCTTGCTTACGTATTGAAAATAGGATCCAGATCTCTGACTGGCAGAAGTGTACTACATGCATGTCTAGAAGTGGGAAAGGCTGATATTAAGCTAGTTCCAAACCTCTTTTCTGCTGGAATTGACAGGCACTGACCTAGCTCGCAAGCTGTTCTAAATTGTATAACCTGTTTTCATTCCTTCTCTGCTTTTGACATATGGGGATCACCTGAATGGAGCTGTGCCCTTAGCACTTCTATGCAGGAGGTGGCTAGCTGAGTATATTTGCTTTGTCTGCTGAAATCAATTTAACCTTATTGTATTAACATTTCTGATGAGAAGACAGAAAAACCGCTGCAGAAATTAAAAAGTCTTTGAAGGAGTTCATAGAAATGGTGATTGGTGAAAAAACAATTAGCTCATGAAAGAATGCTGTTCTTTTGAAACCACTTTGAGAAGATCATCAGTAAAATGGGATGATCTATGAAAGTCTAACAGAGCTCTTGGCTAAGAGACCCAACAGTGTGGATCAAATCACTGCACTTAAAATAAAAATGGTAAATGACTTATGGAAACAGAAAACAGAAATAAGGCCTACAGAAATAACTAAGATCACCTAATTTTTTAGAAATACTTGCTAAATAGAAATATCTCCCTTAATTCTAGATGCTGTTATGGCATAGAAAAATAAACTCTAAACTTGAAACTAAGAACACCATTCTGACCTATTATATAGGACAGATAAACAGAATGAAATATAAACCTGAATTAAATATATCAAATCTCTTCTCAGTACACTTCCCCCTTTTTGCAAAAGTCTTTACTCAAAGCAGCCCCATCTTCATCTACAGAGAATATATATGCACAGCACCAAAAATCATGTCAAATTCTCAGTACTGGCAGAAAGAGCTATTGCTAAGATGTCTGATATATATGGATTTGTGTAAAAAAACCCTGATCTACATGTGGTTACAGCTACAATGCATGTAAGAAAGAGAAAGAAAATACCAATTTTTCATATATAAATATGCTGCGGAGTTTTATAAAATGAAAGAATAACAGTGTTAACAGTACAGTATAATTTGCAATTAAGGGTCACAGCATCACCTAGTGGTCATATATGAAAAGGAGAATTCTTAGTGATCTATCCATTGTTTTGGGATTTTATTCAGACAGAAGAATGAAAAGCAAAAAGAAAATGGCTGCTTATGCTTCAGGAAGCGTTGCAGGCCAAGGTCTGGAAAGCAGTTACCTGACTTAATGCTTTCTTTAAATATCAACTCCCTCTTAACAGAAAATTATTTTTCACAGCAATCATTTTGTAGTTTCTAGGGTTATGTGTATGCTGATGTAGTTGTGGTGGGTTGACTTTGCTGGATGCCAGGTGTCCACCAAAGTCACTCTGTGACCCCCCTCCTCAGCTGGAGAGGGGACAGAAACTATAACAAAACACTCATGGGTCGAGGTAAGGACAGGGACAGATCACTCACCAGTCACTGTCTCAGGCAAAACAGACTTGAGTTTAGGAAATTATTTTAATTTATTGCCATTCAAATCAGAGTAGGATAATGAGAAATAAAACTGTATCTTAAAGACATCTTTACCCCACCCCTCACTTCTTCTCAGGCTTAACTTTACTCCTGATTCTTTCTACCTCCTCCCCTCCAGGGGTGCAGGGGGATGGGGAATGGAGGTTGCTGTCAGTTCATCGCACAATGTCTCTGCTGTTTCTTCTTCCTCATAGAGAGGACTCCTCACACTCTTCCCCTGCTCCAGTGTGGGGTCCCTACCATGGGAGACAATCTTCCATTAACTTCTCCAATGTGACTCATTCCCACAGGCTGCAGTTATTCACAAACTGATCAAGCACAGCACGCTTTCCACAGGGCACAGTCCTTCAGGAACACACTCTCCAGTGTGTTGGCGCCAGCAAACCTGCTCCCGTGTGGACTCCTCTCTCCAAGGTTCCACAGGTCCTGCCAGGACCCTGCTCCAGTCTGGGCTCTCCATGGGGTCACAGCCTCCTTCAGGCATCCACCTGCTCCAGCATGAGGTCCTTCAAGGGCTGTAGGGGAACCTCTGCTCCGACACCTGGAGTACCTCCTATCCCTCCTTCTTCACTGACCTTGGTATCTGCAGAGCTGTTTCTCTCACATATTCTCACTCCTCTCTCCATCTGCAATTGCTCTAGTGCACCAACTTTTTCCTCTTCTTAACTATGTTATGCCAGAGGCGTTACCACTGCTGCTGCTGGACTCGGCCTTGGCCAGCAGCAGATCCACCTTGGAGCCAGCTGGCATGGGCTCTTCTAGAAGGGCTCATAACAGTTTTTCACAGAAGCCACCCCTGTAATCCTCTTGCTACCAAAACCTTGCCACACAAACCCTATACAATAGTACCTAACAAAATAAAGCTGGTACACACCTGAAGCTTTTGTAACATGGACGCGATTCCAGCAGTAACAGACGTTATCTTGTCAACATTACTGTAGTCCTTCTGCAACCTTCTTTCTAAAGCTACTTTGTTACACCACGCTATTCATATTAATATGAAAACAGTTGCAGAACTGCCACCATGAAAATCAGATTTCTGGTAGTGTTGCCATTTGTATCGCAAAGCTACTCTTATGGTTTTCTTTTTTACCTTAGTAATTAAAACATTTTGGCCTGAGGCTTCCAAAATTCTTAACAAACGCCTTGCTAGCCTTGTCTAACTCACAAGGAATTAGACAGAAAAAATATCTTTTGGGAACTAAGTTTGAATACCATCTAATACTGCCTATTACTCCAATATTTTTGATCTATGGAGTTGTTATTACAACAATGACCTGGTAATATAGAATGTTAGCCTGTAAGCCAGTAAATACAATATTGTCATTACTAATAAAGAGCCACAGGCCTTCAGTGAGTTTGCGAAGAACTGAGGCATGTCAGACTTGCTTTGCTTGAATTCATCTAGACCTGTCTGGACCTTCGTCTTGACTTGTTTAGCTGTAACAACAATTTTTCTTATCAGGTGGCTATGCCTAATTTCATTTACTTTTGTTTATCTCAAAATCAGATTTGTTAGTAACACCTGGTTATTCTGTATAGAATGAAATATTTATCACTGTAATCTAATGCAGAAATACAGGCCTAGCGTGACAGCAGAGGCCTTGAAATCAGTGAGGTGTATGGAGACATTCTTATCAGCCTCTCAATTTGTCTGTAATTGTAGGCAAACATACAAGAGCAGCTGCAGAAGCTTTGTAGAAACCGGAGTGCTCAATAGTATTTGTAACCTGTATTTTGAATCTATTGAGGGAAAATAAAAGCAGACTTCACTCAGAGAACCAGTCAAACAGTCCTGACTGCACATTATACAGTTCTGCAAGTCACTGTATAGTTACAGACCAGATGTTTCAAATGGAGTTTGAAAGCTAAGATGGAATCTCTGCTGTTATATTATATTAGTCTTTTTTTGACATTTGTCCCAGGAGTAGAGGAAATATATTTACTTGTTAACCAATGGATAGAATCTACACTGCACCACGTTCCACAAACTGAGAAGTTCTGCTTTAAAGGATGCAATTGCAAAAACAGCAAAACCAGCACTGATACTGTCCTAAAAAACACCTAATGCTGAACAGGCAAACATTTTTGATATTTTGAGAAAATCCACATGTCAACATACCATTGGAATGCAAGGAAATTTATTTATGGCTTTAAATATCTTTGGTTTCTTGTGCCAAACACTTAGTATACAAATATTAACCCTTTTAACATGTTTGAGTCAGAGTAACAATGTCACCAAATCTTATATGATGAATTAACTCTTAATCAGAAATAATAAATGTCCTATACTACACAGTCTTTGATCAAACCAAGTCTTTTCTAATGACTTATGAAATAAGGCAGAAAACCTAATGATTAAAAGGATGGGATGAAAGTGAAAGAATTAATTTTGTCAAGTGCCAAATTTGAAACTCTGGAGAACTAAAATTATATTCTTGTGGAAGCCACAATTCTAAAAGCCATTTGCTTGTTATACATTCCTCTTTCTGATGAAAAACAAATTTGCCCCTTCTATCTATTTTTTGTTACCTATAATTATTTCTTATATATAGATATCATTCCACAGGGCAGGGGGGACAGAGAAAGGGGAAATTGCAGCTTGCTGAAAATAAAATATCAGTTACTTATGGAATGGTAGGGTAGAGCTGATTGTGCAAGCTCTTTCTTTCAATATAAGGCAGCATGTTTGAAAAATCATAATCCAATGATCTAGAATGTAGTTGTAGTTCCATATAAAGTATTGATTGTGTTTGGTGGAAAAAAGGCACTATCTTACACAGAAGTATAACACACAATAATGTATTGGTCTTGAACCTCATTCCTTGTGGGTAAAAAAGCCAGGCACTCAGCTTATGTAGAGGTGTATTTTTTGCTTTCCCCTGAAAGGTTGTTGACACTTGCGTTAAGGTATGAAATACGTCACCTTAGCATTGCACATGTAACCTGAGAACTTTGGAAATGATGAAATGCAGCATGTAGCTTTTCCCCTGGACATACTGAGTGAAAAGTAATTTGTTTTGACTGACACTTCACTGTTAAAATGTGGCACTTTACAATACAGAAAAACTGTTACAATAAATGGTTTCTTATACCTATGCTGCAAAACATGCTTAAACATGCAGATGCATTGTTACAAAATTTTTTATTCAAACAAAGGCTTGGAGGAAAAGCAATCAGAACACAACTGCATAGGGAAAGAAAGGCAAAATGCCCCACTGTTGGAACAAACTCTGGGAACTTTGTTTAAACAGTAAAGGAATTACTAGAACTTGCTGCTGAGGTTTTTCAGTGTGCAGGGACAATGCTTTCCTTATTCTGATACTAGAATTCCAGTGGCCATAGTTTGAATAATGTACAGAATGGATAGAGAGTAACAAAAGTCTTTCATGTGTTTCATTAAAGCAGAAAAAAAAACCCACCCAAGAAAAACAGCTGTATCATTTGAGAAAAATAACTGAGGAAAGCATTTTTTCCTCCCTTTAGTGAAAAGATTGTTTTCTTTGAAAAAGCCTTTGTTGACAGCCTCTCAAATTGCATTAAAAGTCCATACTTTTCTTTCTGGAAGAAGAAACTTGAATTAAGGTTATTTGGAGTTTCTGCTGTTGTAATCTGAAAGATTTTTTTCTTGTGTCAATAAAGGATGAATATGAAAGCAGAAGAGTCAGTAAATTCAGTTGTACAGTCTTTCTATAGTGCTAACTCTAATATGCAATTCCATTAATGAAAGAATGTGACCCCATTATACAATGTTATTTATTCTGTGAATTGTGTTACCAGTTTAGGGGCCATTTAAAACTCTGCTTCTCATGGCCTATCTGGTCCTAGTCAAACAAGAGAGTTCCGATATGTTAGGTTGCCCTCACAGATTCATTTAAGTACATGGATATACAGTATTTTGTAGAGAAGGTAAAACAAGCCTTGGGCTTATCTTCATGCTAATGCAGCTACTTGTCCCCTCACTCAGAGCTTCCTTGTGTCCAGCCAACTGGAATATATACTGGAGGCAAGAGAAAATACCTAGAGGCATATTAAAAAAAAAAAAAAAAAAAAATCCACACTCCAGCTTTTATTTTCTTCAACATTTAGCTTTCTGGTCTCACTTTATTAGGATGATGATATAACAGTATCTTTGTGTATCTTAATTTCTGCAAGAAACAGTAGCATCGCTGCTCTCATAATAATGCTCACTTTTGACTGCTTAATGATGCAGATAAGTACTTTTCAAAAATCTGTGAATTCACTAACTCACACCATCCAAAAGAAAACTCATCTCTTTCAGGTGGACCATTGCATATTTTTTTATAGATTTAACTAAACCTGTGTATCATTCAGTGTGGCACTAATTTACTGCTTTCCTAAGTAACTGTAAAGGACAGGCTGAGTTGGACTTCTATTACTTTGGACAACTGTATCTGCCCCTGGCCACTGCTGATTTGATGTCACTAATAGACAGCTTTATGCAAGTGGGTAATGAGTGATGTGCAAAACATCGGAGTGTTCTGCAAAGCTGCCTTTCTTCACTTTTTTTTTTTCCCAAACTTGTATTTCTTACCAACTCAATAAATTTTAATTGGAATTTGAAATTTTGTCTTTATGGAGTTACAACACATTTATATAAATATTGTCAGTTCCAAATGGATAGAAAGGGAGAAAAGAAAATCACTAGGAGGTTAATTAAGGAATGGAAAAGCTTGTCTATGCAGGCTATAGAATCTTCACCCTTAGGGCCTTTTGAGACCAGGCTGGAGAGAGTACTAAGTGATGTGGTTGGATTTTAGTGCTGACCCTGCTTTGAGTAGAAGACTAGACTACAGATTGCTGCAAAAGGATCTCTTTCCTTTCTAACCTGAATGAGTCTGTAGTTCTGACTCATACTAGTATTACTAAAACACTTGCATTGAAATTTCTCTCTGTATAAGCAAAGTACTTAACCATGAATTTTGACACAAAACCATGATGCACTGCTGTTGAAGAACTCTATTGTTCAAGAATCTATAAATTTAAATCTTGGAAATTTTAATCTTGGAAAGTAAAAAGAAAATAACATATTAGTCATCTATTTTACCTATTGACATGAGGGGGAGAGAAAGGGCAGGTTTTTTTTTTTCTTTCTGCATCTTAGAAAAATCACATGCATAATTTTATCACCTTGACTTGCATGATACTTTGTTAAACCTCTGCTTTAGAGACGTTCATCTTCAGCAGCCTGGTCTGGCAGGGTGAAGAGACTTTAAAAGAGTTTTTCTCTTTCTTTGGGGGGGATTCTGTACTAGGAGGTATGAACAGCTATCAGATATCAGAATTATTTCAAATGAAATTGTTCTTGTAACTTGTTCAATGTAATTAAAAAGTACATATTTTTCTCAGACTTTTCTGAGCGGAACTGAGAAGTGTTTCTTAGTTCTGAAAGGAAAACATATTTGAAGTTATATAATTATTTCCCCATCTGGTGAATGATGTGCAGATTAATAATTGGAATGTACCTAGAGAACTAGAAGGAAACAGGGAAGTTTGGTTTGCCTACAAGTTTCACAGACCTGCTACATAAGAAGTTGTCTGAAGTCATTACCCAGGAGTGAGCTGAAAGTCAGGCCAATTTAAACAGGATGCTGCAGAACAGCCACCACAGAATTGCTTTTGCAATCCTCATCCTCCCATCTGCTACAACTGCATGTTGACCAGCATATCCCAGAAAGTCTTCTGGACTTTATACAAACCACAAGTCACACAGAGAGCTGGCTAGGCTGGTCAGTGTTACTTTTAAAGTTTTAACAGCCTTAGAAAAACCAGTACTGCTGGTGTTATCAAGAGGGAAAGTACACTGCCCTATTTGCACGCTATGTTAATTATTCCACCTGTTTCCAAGTTCATAGATATTTTCCAGCTTATCCTAATAACAGCAACAAAAATGCATTAATGGATCCTGTAAGAAATTGCTCCTAATTTTCTGCTTTTCTCCTAGATCCTTTTTAAAGATTGTTTTTCAGCCAACTCCTTCCCAAACTCATTTGGATGAACTTGGACTGTCATCTGATGTACTGAATGAGATCCCTGTGACCACCCACTATGGCCAGATCTTTTCCCAGATTGCCAGTGTTCAGTCATGAAATAAGCACAGCCTAAGACCCTCCAGGTGTACTGCACATATGGTGCCAGGTCCGTCGTGATTCTTCAAGAAACAGAAGGAGCCTTGAAGACTTTATGGACTGAAGGCCTTGGTTTTTTTCTATTGAAAGCTGCAAGAAACAGCCATTCCCTATTCAGCAGGTACACTGCACAGCCTTCCAAACATGTTTTTTCTGTGGTGGTTTCAGTGCACCCCAGCGCAGGGCCTGCAGGCTCTGCACAGCGGCATCGGGCGAGTGGCTCTGTGGGACCCACAGCCAGTGGCAACAGTGACACAGGCACGTGGTGCTTTTGCCAGCCAGCAAACAGCTAATTAGATGCGCTAAAACCTGACATTTCATCAGTCAAGGTTGGGGATTCCCCCCCCCCCCCCTTTTGAGATCACAACCTTTGCCCTCCGAAGCAAGGCAGGGTTGGAGCAGCCCTTGTGGCTGCAGTGGTTACTGGCTGCGATCTGCGATCTGCCTCTGTCCTCACTGCTCGCCCTGGGATCCGTCCCAGGTTGTCATTGGGCTGTGCTCCACCCACACCGCCTGCCTTGCCCAGACACCAGGGCAGCAGGTTAATGACTGTCCGAGTGAGGTGTCAGTAGCTCGCTGGTCCGTCAACTCTCTTCAGCTTAGAATTTTGTCTGAGGACAAGCTCTGAACTGTTGGGGCGGGAGGGTTTTGTCTCACGTTGGAGCATCCTTTGGGACGTGACTCGGGCACGCCGTGTGTGTGAGGGGCATCCCTTGGGACGTGACTCGGGCACACCGTGTGTATGAGGGGGCACACGGTCCCAACCGAAGGGCCGCGGTCCCGCCGCGCAGCTCCGCCCGACTCCCAGGGCTGTGTCAGTGTCGCGAGACTTGAGGCCTCAGGCTCCGCCTCTGCTCTCGCGCGAGTTGCCCCTGCGCGCGCCGGTCCCGCGCTGCGATGGCGGCGCCGGGCTGTGCGGAGCTGCGGGCGGGCGGGCCGGGCGGTGTCCCGGGGGCTGTCCCGCCGCACTCCAGCTGTGTCCCGGGTCCAGGGGGTGTCCCGGGGGCTGTTCCGCCGCACTCCAGCTGTGTCCCGGGTCCAGGGGCTGTCCCGGGTGCTGTCCCGCCGCACCCCAGCGGTGTCCCGGGTTCGGGAGCTGTCCCGCCGCACCCCGGCGTGTCGCGGCGGCGGGGGCGGACGCTGCTGGTGCGGCACCTGCCCGCCGAGCTGACGGCGGCGGAGAAGGAGGATCTGCTGCAGCACTTTGGGGCGGTGTCTGTGCGCGTCCTGTCGGACCACGGGCGGCTGGTGAGGGCTGGGGCCCGGGGCAGGCCGCAGGGGGGCCGAGCCGGTGTGCCGGGCGGGGAGCCCCGCGGGGAGGGCGGGAGAGCGGCGGGCTCGGGGTGCCCCGGGCCGCGGCTTCGGCCTCGCTGGCTCTTAGCGATGGGCCTGTGGAAGAGCAGTGCAGAGGGGCCTCTTGCAGGTGTAGGGGCGCACTTTCACAGGTGTGTCTGTAGAAATCTCTTATTTGATTTTTTTCTTTTTCCAAGTTAAAGAAACACGGGCATATCTGTTTGGTGACAGATGCTGTTCGGAAAGAGCCTTGTATTCCTGCAGAGCTACAGATAATTGATGTCTGCATCTTCTATCAGGGTCGTGCTTTCTTTATAGGATATCAAAAATACTGACTTTGTTACAATCATTTTGGGTACCAAATCACGTAGTGGCAAGGTGAAGTAATAAAGTTTGTTAAAACAAATATAACTTTGAGATGAACTGTGTATTCTGTGAGGCTTTGATTTAATTTGAAAAGCTTGCATCCTTTTAAAACCTAAAAAATAGAGGAAAATTAGTTAGAAACCATTCAAAGTAGAACAATAGTTACAACTTTTGTAGCAGGAATAGTATTTTGGAAATTGCTTTGATGAAAATGTGTTACTGTGAGGTGAAATAAATTTCTTGTTTGAAAAGAGGATTAGACCTCTTTATCCATATGTACTTTTTTGCAGTTTAGGATGGCTTTTGGTTATAGAAAAAAAGCTTTTCCTGTGTTCCTCAAGCAACTGAGTTCCTGTCTTGATTTTTGACTGCAGGAGGTTTATATCTTAAATTCTTAAGAAAAATGTTTTTTAGTCCTTCACGTTTGCTCCATGTGGGAGTTAGGTGACTACTGTCTGGAAGCTTTCAAATATGTAAGCTTGAACTTACAAATTTCTTGTGGACATATATTTTACATTCAATCTCAACTTTTTGAATGCAGTATAATGTATATATATTATATACAGTAATTTTTTTTGCTTGTTTTCTAGAAACATACTGCTTTTGCCACCTTTCCCAGTGAAAATGCAGCTGCAAAGGTTTGTATTGAGTTTGTTATTGAATGGTTTGGCAAAGCACTTTTCTGGATTGCCAGTTGTGCTCTAAAATGTTTTGCACGTCATCTAGTACTCAGTGCTAGAAAAAACAAGGCAGCACAATGTAGTATTAGAGTTCTGTTTCAGGATTTGCTTGCAGGACTTGATGAAATGAACACTTCAGTAGATACCTAAGAAAGATGAATTGAAAATTGCTTGTGGAAGTCATCTGATCCAACCTTTCACATAGATCATGGCAAACTTAGAGGAGCTGAGGCTGAACTGGGCCCTGTCAAGGATGTATGTGCATTTATATACAAACTAAACCAAACCTAATTTTCTTGTTTCCTGCATAATTACATATTTGCCATAAAATTCCCTAGTGACGTACACAGTTCAAGGCTGCCTTGAATGCCAGCTTTGATAAGAAAACTACCACATTAGTGGGAGACTTAGATGCCAGAAAGGTAATGCTAATAATGCTTTTTAAATACTAGTCTGCTAAAAAGCCTGTGTCTAGAACTTCCGCCTTATGCCCTGGTGTTTGGGTTTTGGTTTTTTTGCGTTGCTTCTATTTTTTTTAGGCTACATTTCAGAGGAGTACTCAAAAAGTTACAAAGACTGTGTGAGGTGAACAGTGGTGAATTAGGTTGCTTGTGTCAGTTGTTAGCAGCCTGTTGTGTTCTGGACTTGCAGAATGCTGGATCTTCTTACTGTTACTTTTAAGAATCTTGATCTTAAAATTCCCAGCTGTTACTAGCGGAATTCAGTATGTTCGTAGTTTATGAGCAAGAGGCTGGTTACTTGAAATCACAGAGATGTACTAGTCTGTGTAATAAGTATCACTGTTGAGGCTGCAGTTCTGCCACTGTGTTCAGATGACCTGACTCTGCCGTGGTTCTGGCTGTGCAACCTTGTCTCTTCCTGCCAGCAAGAAAGAGGTGCTAAAAGCAGGGCTGTTCAGGCAAACACAGTGCAGGACTGCCTGTGTCCATAGTGGCACAGACTGAGCTTAAAGCAGTTGGGACTGCATCCTATGGCTAATTTACCAATCAAAGGAGAAACAGTTATGCTTTAAAATGATTCTCATGTTTTTCCTCTTCCTTTTCTTTCTTTTCTCCACTGTAATTACTTGAAGGCTTTATCAAGGCTGCATCAGCTGAAACTTTTAGGTCACACCTTGGTTGTTGAATTTGCGAAGGAGCAAGAGAGTGTACAGGCTCTTAGCCAGCCTTCTGTCTCAGAGAAGTGTAAAAGGTATGTGCGTAATATAGTTATGATTGTGGTCAAGGAGAGGAAATTTCATATTCATGATACTTTGGTAGTCCTTTTAACTCAAAGGAAAAATTGTAACCACAAAGAAGTGTTAACAAGGAGGTTCAGATCCACAGATAAGTGACTGCGTTCCTCACATTAGACCTGTGTCATTACCTCTGGAATATGTAACTAAGTGATAAAAGCTATGTGATAGTGTTTAATTAAAACAACTGTAGTAGAGGTTTCAAGTTACTTAGAATATGAACAAATCAATAATTTAGTACCTTTGAATTTATACAGTCTCTGAACAGCATGAAATCATTTTAGTTCTTTTCCTATGAGTAGATTGAAGTCAGGAGTGTTTTAATATAGGGAGGCTTACTTAAATCTGCATAAGTACTTATTTTAGAAGACTGTGGCTACAATAATTGTCCACATGTATTAATTCTGAAGCATTGATAATGGCTGTAGTAATACCATTGATAAAGATGTTAAAAATACCTGTGTTAATCAATTTCTAGTATTAATAGATGATGCCTATTTTGTATACTACATGAAGCATTTAAATTTAGCCCTCTTTTAATTAAGATTAAATTAATTTTCAGTTCAGAAGAACCAGTGAAAGAAGAAGAGAAGGTAGAACCAAGCTGTGTTAAAATAGAGAATGGAATTGCACCCAACCATGGGTTAGTGTTTTTTTTATTTGTCTTAGTTATTTTATTCTGTTACAGGTTATTTTGAAATGTGTTATGTACTGTTGAACAATAGTTTTGTTTTCTAGTATGCTACTATTCCACAGGCATAGCTGTAGGAATTGTCTTAAAGATGAAGTTTCAATTCCTCCAGTTTAGAATCCTCACAGTCGAGTAGTGACTGGTGCTTTGAGCCATGAAGTTGTGGATTGCACAGTAGCCTTCTAGCACTATGCATTGTTTTCTCAGGAGGAGTCTGAGGGCTGGGTAGGTTGTCCCAGTGTTAACAGCAGAATACTACTGATTTTTGGTTTTCCAGATGCCACTGCTTCTTTCCTGCCCCCCCACCCCAGCCATTTGCATTTTTGCACACATGAACAAGTTTTTTGGAGGCTAGTAAATTCAGCACTCTGAGTATTGAGTTTATGATGTTGGCACAGCCTGCTATGCTGTGCTTTTGGTTTTGGATGCTTTGATTGTTTCTAGGTACTTAGGCTTTCTGCTTAGGTTGATACTTTCATTGTGCCCAGCCCAGTAAGTCTGTCATGCACTGAGGCCTATTCCCTGGTGTTAAAGTCAATGTAAGGGGCCCAAAGCTGTTCTTGGGGAAATAATAATATTTCAGTGTTGCTTCAGATGTAATGAATAGTTAAGCTTCTAGTAATCATTAAGTGTTACCAGTGGCAGTGGTGTTAAGGTGTCTTGTTTTTTTTTCCTCAGCCTCACCTTTCCCATCAATTCCTGCCTCAAATATTTGTACCCACCACCTTCAAGTGCAATTCTGGCCAATATAGCAAATGCCTTGGCAAGCGTGCCCAAATTTTACGTCCAGGTAAGTAAAAAACAGGAAACAAAATTAAGTATAAAAATCAAATCTTATTTTTCCTCTTTCAGTTATGCACAGAAATAATTTTTTTTGTCATAGTAAATAATAAGTTACTTTTTCTGTGACAGTGTTAATCAATCTTAATTTTTTACCATGTTGAGATAATAAGATTTTATTGACCAGAGATAGCTTACTGAAGACTTAACTGGATATGCTCTTCCTAATTAGATGTGACTTGAGTACTTTGGAATTTCAATTGAGAAGATGCTTTGCTTTTCTGATTAGCCTTTTTAGGGTGTTGCTTTTATTTACCATTAGTATGGCGTCTCAGGTGGAGGCTTTCACATTGTTCATTAACATTAAAACTCTACTGATTTACAGCTGCCAGAAGTTACTGGCTATGATACCTAGCAAGGAACTGTTGTCACTTATTTGTTTAAGGAAACCTTGCTTATTTTGAATAATTTCAGGTACTTCATCTAATGAATAAAATGAATCTTCCTCCACCCTTTGGACCGATTACTGCTCGCCCTCCCATGGTAACTTTTTAAATATATGTTTTAAGTACTGTAGAAGTGATTCACAATTTAAAATGTCAGTAATATGGTAGGAGATCTAAGTTCTAAAAGCTGGAGAAATCTCTAGAGGATAGCAAATACTGCTGCATTTCACTGGGTACAGTGTGCATGTTGGTCTTCTAAAGAAATCTTTTTGACTGTACTTAGAACAAATAAATACACATATATGACAGTAGCACTAGAATGTTTCAAACTGTTGGCTTGCTGTAGAAACTGAGATGGCTTTGGAGCTTAGGCCCCCACCTGTATTTTTTGACTATATTCTTCTCAGGAAAGTCCTTAAAGCTGAGTGCAAGGTGAAAACCCAGGACCATGGGTTTGCCATATTTCTTATCACCTCAGCTTAAAAGAATTAAAACATTCACTGTTATGCTTCAGAAAGCAGCAACATTTTCTTTTTGGTTGTGGAAAGTTTTTCATTAATAATGTGGTTTACCAATATAGCATCTAGATCCCTATAAGCATACTTTGAGAAAATGCTTCTTCTCATATTATAATTTATTGCTTTGACTGTTTTTATTAAGTAAAGGAAAAGAAGGTACACACTTTTTTTTTTCTTACAAAGTTTAGATACTTTTTTAAACTTTTTCCCCATAATTAGTATGAAGAGTATTTACCAGTGCCTGTGCCACCTCCCCCAATCCCACCTCTGCCTCCTGAAGAGCCTCCTTTACCTGAAGAGGAAGAAGAGCAACTGTCTAGTGGGGATGAATCGGAATATGAAAGTGATAATGATGAGGAAAAGGAGAGGTATGTGTTTTGCAGTCATTTGCAAGCTTGTGGGCTCACTTAAAGTGGTGGGTGCCTTTACTCTTCTAGCTTCTGGTTCAGTAAGTGGTGAAATCTCTCTTAACATTTGCAGTACATAGATATAGTATCTAGTAGATAGTATATAAAAATCTTTCTAGGTGCTTAGAGAAACTCCAGATCAACTTAATAACAGAAGGACAGTGCTGTTTTAAATGCAGTAAGAAAAGGAAAACGGCCTATTGGTGTGCAATTTATCATTTGTTCTCATGTCAAAAACCCCCCACAGTGCAGTTACAAGGAAGCATTAGTTTGTTTTTTGAATTCTTCATTGTTCCATATCTTTACTGAATTAACTACTCAGCCTAAATCGTATATTAATAATTGGAGGTTGTATGCTGACGATGCTCTTGCAGTTTTGAGACTAAATTGCATCATAGGTGTGGGATTTGTTTAATCTTTAAACTCATACTAAAATTAAAAAAACAGGTTTTTTATTTGCTATTCAAACTGAAAAGTAAATCAGAAAGTCATTATGCTTTATTCAGAAAGAGACATGCATTTGGAAAAAGGCACTCCTGTTGAGTGAAAATTGTGTTATAAATTAAGGTTCAGCTTGGGGTGTCACAGCTTTCCTTACAGCTTCAGTGTCCTAATTAGGAGCATGCTTGGGGAAGGAAAGGGCATCATTGACCTCATTACAATTATAGATTATTAGTGTAGTTTCATTTTTAAGGTACCTAGTTTTGTAATCATATTCTGGAAAGTTCTATTTCAAAGGCTTTAAGGAGAGGAGAAGGGTTTTCATAATGAGTATTTTCAAATAAACTGTAAACCACTTTGTTTTGGTTTGTTTTTTATTTTTGTTAAAATAGAATGACCAAGTTGATGGAATTAGCAACCCTTCAGCCTAAAAGACCGATAAACACAAAGAGACGAGGTGTTAGAAAAAAGCAAAGAATTAAAGACTTACTGAATGTTCCTGTGTGTACTCCCCACAGGTTTGTATTTTTTCTGTGTTTTTTTTTTACTTTTTCAGAAGATTACTCCTTTTACTAAATTGTGTTCTCTGCATCATGTTTGCTTTAGTGTTGCTTTTTTAAAACAAGCATTCTTCACTGATAGCTGAATTTGGCAGATGAAGGGAAGATGGTCTTCCCTTATCCTCATGCTTGGTTTTATTGTTCAAAAAGTCCAGATTTTCCTGTAATTTGAACTAAAGTCTGCTCAACTACCTTAATCTGTAAAGTGTACCTGTTCAAGCTCTGTGTTTCTCTTGCTATCAAACTAATAAAAATTCCTTTTCATAAAAAAATAACTAATTTTGTATCACAGCTGTGACAGAAGCAATATGGGTCTTTTTTTTAAATACTTATTAAAATAAAAAGTTATAATAAAATTATGATACTGGACTTGGTTTAAGATAAGTTTGGTTTTTGGAGCTGCAGTTCTGTGGCACAGTAGTCACCAGTGTAGTATTTCTGTGTGGTGATGAGTGATTGTGAATGCATTTTTCGTAATAGCCACCTGCTTCCTCCAAGTGATTTGCTATATTTTTTTAAAATGTGGTATATTTTTTTACACTAGGTGAGAACAGCAGCAAGGCCAGTTATTTTTCATATTTAAGTAACTGCTAAAGTTTTTAATAAATGCCTGTTTGTCTTGTAATGTGGTATGTGGTATGTATTCTTGATTTTGCTCCCACTGCCAGCAATACCTACTGTATTTGTGTTCTGATCAACTTGAACTGTGTTGGGTGAGATTTATGAAATGGAGAACACATGTATTTGTGGTAAACAACAGCATAAAATACATCTGGAAGAAATCTTGTATTTGAATGTGCATTCACCAGTGTCTGAACCTTTAATTAACATGTTGTTGTTTTAAACAGTAATTTGCACCCTACACTGTCACCTTCAGATGTCTTTGAGCAGCCACATCATGTAGGTCATAAAAAAATAGAGTTTCATATTAGTACTGACATCCCAGCTGTTCTTCAGATAAACTCAGAAAAAGAAGAAAAAAATGGTAAGACTTTGTACTTCCAATGTATTTAATACTAAAATCATCTGGGTTCAATGTGTAGAAAGGTGCTGAAATTTAGGCCAGGAAATTCTTTTCTTCTTTTGTACTGGAGCTTTCAACACCAAGTTGTGTCATGTTTGCATTGGCTGTTTTTCCCATGTTACAAGCTTTGTAAAGGATACAGAGGATTTTAAAGGTCTCTTTCTCTCCTATGTGCTCTGTAGGTTTATGGTGAATTGCACTGTCTTTTAAATGTTAAGATGTTTTTAGCAAATGTTACAAATGCATTCTCAGTACTTTATAGTGTAAATGAATATATCAGGCTAATTTCAGATTTTCCTTTTCCAGCTCTTAGAGAGCAGCATCCAAGTGATTGCCAAGTCCTTCTCTGTGGTGCACTGATTATCTGCTATAATAGTGCTGGGTGATAATAGCAATGAGATGTGATGGTTTTTTATAGGGTTATGGTCAGTCTGTGTTTCTTAGTACTTTATAGTAATATTCAGGTTTTTTAAATCAAAATTAGATAAACCATTGAAAGGAATACAGGCTTGAGCAGGAAGGCTTGTTTTATGCTAACTAGCATGTGCCATGGCTTTTGTTTGTAGTACATTGGGTTTTATAGGACCATATAGAGCAGATGCTTTTGTCAAACCAGGGATTAAGACTAATTTTCTAAAGGATGTGTTCAAATTGCTTTACAAAGTCTACTATATTAAAATATTACTGAAAGGAGTATACTTCTTTTGCTTGCTCTTGATCCTCTTGTGAATAAACATACAAACTGCTTAAATAATGTGTTGAAATTTCAGATCTTTCTGCAACCAGAGAAGAAATCAATAATACAGGCTTTGGAAGGATTTTCCCAGCTCCTAGCTCAAATGATAAAATGGAAACTGAAGAGGAGGATGATGAAATACCATCAGAATTTATTTCTAGAAAGGATCTAGAAAAAAACAGACTTTCTAGAGAAGGTATAACTGAGAATGTATTATCTAGTAATACCTTTTTGATTTGTTGAAACAAATAGTTTAAATAAGTAATTCCTTTCTTAGTTGATGATAAGTTATTTTATGTACTGAGCAAATATGCGAAGTAAACGAACTAAAACAGTCTCTATTTTTTCTCTTCTTTAAGAAATGGAAAAATTTTCTGTTTTCAAAAACTATGAACCAGGTGATCCAAATTGCAGGATCTATGTGAAGAATTTAGCTAAACAAGTCCAAGAAAAGGTAGGTAAACAAGCAAATCAAATATTTATCCAAAAGGGCTTTTTCTTAGCTTTTCTCTTATACCTACACTTTAATTTCAGGATCTCAAGTTCATTTTTGGAAGATACGTTGACTTCCAGTCAGAAGTGGAACGAAATATGTGAGTTCATTTGGTACTTGGTTAGATTTAAGTTTCTTATATTATCTTCTACGATACTGTTGAAAATTGTGATTTTAGAACTAGTCATCGTTTTTTATGTTTCTACATAAAGAAAAAATGTGTTTCATCTGAAAATCTTCATTTATCTCAAGTACAGAAATAGAATTGTTTTATGAACAGTGTAGATGATTGTGTGTATCTGGTCATTTTGCATGTCCTATTTAGTAGTACTGCACACCAATTTGCCATCCTGCAGTCCGATGTTACTTTTTAGTAAATGGTTCCCCCAGGCAAAATGGTCTCCAAGGACATCATTCCTACTTGTAGGCTTTGCTCCTGTTTCTGCTATTTCTCCAATTTGATGCATGAGAATCACATTTTTACTGTGAAATATGAAAGTTTTGTGAAACCTGAGTAATTCCCAATTCTCCATTTTGCCTCTAGGTTTGATATACGTTTGATGAAAGAAGGCCGTATGAAGGGACAGGCTTTCATTGGACTTCCTAATGAAAAAGCAGCTGCTAAAGCATTAAAAGAAGCAAATGGATATGTCTTATTTGAAAAACCCATGGTGGTTGTATCTTTTTCTTCAAACATTTACATTATATTCTTTGTAATCTGTCCTTCAGTCTCTTGTTTTGCTGTCATAGTGTTCTACAAAAAAGGAGACACAGAAAACCAGTCAGCATAACACAGTGTACTATTGTTAGTTTTATGGTAGCTGAAAAAAAATAGAGTCACCTCTTCTAAAATAGGAGATTAAAGGTGATAATATAAGACAATAAGATTCTCTGGTCTTACCTCCAATCCTGCAAAGACAATACAAAAAATAATTTAGCTTGTATGACCTCTGTATTTAAATTAAATACAAGCTTTTTGACTTGGTTGGGCCTATGTTTGCAGAATTAAGAACATAAGAAGTGTTCCTATTGGGGTCAGTTGTCTCTGTATACACTGGTCTCCAGCTGGAACTGTCACTTTTTAGTTGCATGGCACTGTTTTTTGTTGTAAATCTTTCCTTATTTTTCACTTGAATGTTTCATAGTTTGTTTCATTTTCTTTGTGCTCACATTTATCCCAACCTCTGTTCCTTTTACCTTTTTTCCTCCTAAATTCTGAGACATCAAAGTTACAGAATTAACACGCTGGGATGGAAGATTGTGGATATCAAGCATTTATCCCTCTGTAGTTACTCTGCACCAAACCTATTTCCAGTTAGTTCTCCTTATTTGCTTAGTACTGCAAACTCTTGGACAGTCTCTCTTAATAACTTTAGTACTGTGTAACGGTGAGGTCCTAATCTTTGACTAATGGACACTACTGTTATAATACTTTTATACTGTACTAGAATTGATTCACAGGTAAAGATCACTTTCTAGACTGTGATTTGCAGAAGTAATCTTTTTTTTTCTTCCTGATTGGCTTCTACGTATTACAGACACTTGTAGTCCTTAACAGAATCTCAGCAATTTGCTCGTTCAGCTAGACCAAAACAGGATGCCAATGAAGGGAAAAGGAAAAAGTAGAACACTGCACAAGGTATGGACTCTCTGCCTGAAAATAAAAATAAATAATTAGGCTTGGATTTTTTTTGTTAGCGTGTGCATTTGTTTGTTTTTATGTAATATCTCTTTAATGGCTTATTTAGGAATACTGGGAAACATTCCATACAATTTTCTTTTCTTAAATGTGTGCTTATATGAGGAAAACAAGAGTGCAAGGTATATAGTTGGTGTAAGTTTAAAACGTTGCTTCTTCCTCTTTAACAATTCGGAGACTGACATTTCACTGCTCCTGATCTCATAGGGTACCTGTCAGTTTCTCTGATCCTTAATCTGGGGAGCTAAGGGGAGTAATTATGTGGAATTGGACCACTTACCTTTTAGTAATCTTCCAGGGTTTTGGTATTGAAAAGAGTTGCCTCTTTACAATGGTAGGGATGGAAGGGAAGGAGTAAAGTGATGCTGAAGAACTGGTTCCAGCAATGAACTTCTGCTAGCTGTAAAGGACCTTTGGCTTTGCTAACTTTGGAAGATGAGATCTTAGTGCTGTTGCAGCATCCTTTAAATTTATCTGAATTAGTGAAGGATTTTCTGTCAGAATATGCTGCTTAATGCTGCATTAATCAAGACTTCCTTTGTGGAATGCGCAGGTCCTGATTTTTGGCATTATTATCCCATCATAACATGTTGGGAAAATAACTTATAGCAGAAAGTAATTGCTATTATTTCTTATGATGTAGCTTTACTTCACTACTGCTTACTCTATTTCCTTTTAACTCAAGCGAAATGAGCTCTAATTTAACTGTGATGGGTTTCATGGCCTGAAAACATTTGCATAGTGAACTCTCAAATTCTCATGTGAAGTAACTGATGCAAGAATAAGAAGCACTCAGTTCTCAAGCTGTACCCTCTGATAGATCAAGGTCAAATTTAAAGGGCATTGAACTTAATCACTGGTTACAGTTGGGGATTGCTCTGGGTAAGCCACCACTTAAGACAAAATGAACTCAAATCTTAGGCTGAGTGCTTATGAAGCATTCTACTTAATCCATGATGTGTTTTTAATCTGGAGGTTTGATTCTTGTTACTTTGAAGAAAACATGAACTTTGAAATAAAGGATGTGAACAGTTGGTTTTGATTTTTACAAATTGGTTGGAGACCCCACAGAATGGTTATTATGAGGGTAGTATTTCTATTTACAACAGTTATGTTAATTGTATGTTCCTTGTTGTATCAATTGTCCTAAGGATTTCTTAATCAGATTATGTTTGAGCTTGTTTCCCTCATATCTGAGATACTACTTGGTCTTAGAAGTTCCTGTTTCGTACAACTGATTGTGGTTTGCAAAATCTATATTTTGTAAAATTAAAAGTAATTTTTTTTACAGGCATTCTTCTGTATTGGTCATTGAAAACAGAGAAATGAGCCGTGGCTAAAGTATCTTATTAGGAACAAGTGTTGTTGAGACAGTTTCAGTCTTGTTTCCTACTCCTGCTTTGTTAGCAAAAACTTGTATTTATATTTTATCTAACATCTAATAAGAAGATTACTAAGTGTCTTGATATTCAAAAAAGAAACTTGAAACATTTTAGCTATTGGAAAGCCTGATAGATGAAAACTGAGCATTTTTATTCTTTTTAGGAATTCCATGTCTTTGCAACTGATTTTGTACATTAATTCTGAATTCACTAAACTTGATAAAAACTTGAATTCCATGAAGAAACTAACAAAGTGCTTACTTGGTTATTAATTATGATGATGGTCAACTCAGAAGCATTTTTTAGAGTGAACAAAAACATACTATGCAAGACTTAATTGTGCACTTGAAAGTCTTACCTAAATTGCCATCTTGCAGGTGTCATTGGTTTAATGTACCATGGGCAGAACTGCTCCCTTAGCTTGACTGTTTGTACGTAGCAATCACAGAATGTTTAGAATGATACAGATTTGTAAGGATCCATGAGGTTTAGTTGAAAATATTTGTTTGATTTCCCAGCTAATGATGAAATGGAACCCTATTTCTGCATGACTATGTTTTCCTTTTCCTACTGGAACATTCTGGTGGATGCTGATTTATGATGCAAAATTCCATTATAGAAATCTGAGTCTGGTTTTGTGTTTCATGGGGTTTTTTGTTTGTTTGTTTGGGGTTTTTAAAATTTCCTCTATAGAGATTTTATCCTTTGTGGAGAAGATAATACCTATGGTTTATAAAAATACTATGTAAGTCCTCGCTGGCTGAAATATCTTTCTTGATTGACTGGCAAAAAAGTTCAGTTAGTATTTGGGGTGACTATTTTTCCTGTAGCTAAAATACAACTTTTTGGGAGAAAGGTTATGTAGAAGAAACTGATGCTGAGACTTCTCCAGCTTCTTCTTAGGAAGAAGTGACTTGAAAGCCAGCATTAAATGGAAATGTGATTGGGTTTTGGACCTGATGGGGAAAAAAAAAAGTGAGTCTGTGAGATGGCAAAGACTTGAAGGAGAATTATGAAACAGAAAAATCTGGTGGTATCCTAGTAGTTCCAGTTACAAAAAAATGTATTTACTTTTGAATATGGAGTTTAGTGTTGGTGGATCCATCAACCCTCTTTAAATCTCATAAGGTGTCAGAACTGTATTTTATCAAACAAGCATATTTGCTTTTGATAGGTAGCATAAAGTTATGTGTCTGCAATACTGAGAATCAAGTAAAATTAAACCACATTCTGCTGTTCTTCTTTAGAAACATTCCTGCGTAAATACTGCAGTAATACTGTCATGCAGAGTGTATCCTTTCTTGTTGTATCCTTTTTTTGTGCAATGTTTCCCGTAGCACTCAACTACATCTAAGTTTTCTTATAGAGTAGGTGTGGGGAGGAGTTTACATGTTTAAAGCTTGAGCTAATCTGGTAATTTTGAAAAGCAAAAGATGCTTTTTCAGGGGGAAAAAAGAAATCAATGAGTTTTCTGTGTTGTGTGAATAGACACATTAAAGGTTCTTAGTCTTAAAAGGTGGCCTCCACCTTTTTCCTCTAAGATCATATACCTTACTAATTTGTGGTCCCATTCCTTAGTGAAACAGTTCTAGCTCAAACAAGCTGATGTGTGTGGAGCTGTGCTGAGCTCACACTGAGGGTGTCACTTTGTTTTTCTTTAAATAAATATTATTATATTAATATGTTGGCTAAAATATGTTGCAGAGCAATTCCTAATATTAAGGGGTTGACAGGTATTTAGATCATTTGATGATTACTGTTGTCCTGGTATATGAGAAACAATGTATAGTTGATTCAGTTTATACATTCCTTACTATGTCTTTTTTGAGTAAAGAAAAAATTAATAATAACTTGCAATGAAGCATTTGAACTAATACTCAACTATTAATCACTGCTACCTTTTTGTTGGTGTTTTTTTTTTTTTAGATTGTTCTCTGCACTGAGGTAGTGTTGTTGCCAGTGACTTAATTTTCTTGTGGGTTTCATACTACATTACTACTTAACTTTCTGTAATTTAAAATTAATACAGCCTGCATCTATTAAGTCATATTTTTTTCAGACATTAAGCACTTCTTAAAAGACTTTAACATCTTTCAGTTTAGTTGTCAAAACAAAGTATAACAGTGCTGTTTTCTGTTTGTTCTTACTTTTAACATGCCTTTGTGATGTTCCAGGTCCCTTTTGTGTTCCATCTCTTTCAAGTATTATCAAGCTGGGGGAAGAAGCAGTGTAATCGTCAGGACTCTTGAACTGTGCGTAGTAGCGTTTCTAAAGTATTTAAGGCAGACTATAAATTTTCTCGTCTTAAAGATTCCACATCTTTAAAGTGTCACAAGACTTACATGATAAATGTATGTTAGTTTGCTTTTGAAATCTAATAAATTATTTCCTTTCTCTTTGTTTTGCCTTTCTCTCTTCATTTTGGCTTTTATTGTGGGGTTTTTGAGTTGGGACGGATCTTTTTCCTGTCTTGGAACCAGCAGGAGGACTAGTGCACCGACATGAATTTGTACTGTGAAATTAGGCACTGTTTTACTCAGTAATTAACTTCCATTGTTCACCTGCATCTTGAAAAATGTCAGTAGTGAGACTGAAGTCATTAAAACAACAGTAGCAGTTAAAGCAGTGTTAAACCTGTGTAAATGCCCTGTTGAACTGTGATTAATAACAACAAATGCTATGGAGGTCACATAGTAGGATTTCTTACATATTTGGCAGATTACTGTAACTGTCTCAAATCATGTGGGAAACATTGAAATGATGTTTACTTGGCAATAGGGAGTCCAGTCTAGTGGACTTAAAGTTATTCCATAAAATACTAAGTCATGGTTGATGGTCTAGTAACTAGCTCATGTAAAAGATTTATTTTGTCATCATTCCAGCTGCAAGCAGTCCAAATCACTAGTTATAATGGCTGGACCAAAGTAAGTGTATCTTTGCTGGTTCTTTTCATATGAATTGGCTTATCATATTACTATAAAATGCTTTTACTGGAATTCTTTTTTAGCTTATTTGTTACATTCCCATGTGGACTGTGTAGTTGTTTGTTAGTTCATCTTACTTGGTTTTGGACGTGTAGACCAGGAAAAATATACTGAGAGAAGTTTTATGAGAGTGGCTGAAGGGTTTATGATGCTTAGAAGTGAGAAAAAAGTAGCTTAATTTTTTTTGTGTGTGTTCTGTGGCCATTCCATTATGAATAAAGCTAAGCTGTATTTTTGGTGGGGTTTTAATTATTAAAGTAAAATACAAATAAAACATGATGTCCACCATCTTACACTCATAAACTATCAAGGAAACTTTTGCAGTCTTGTTGAGAGAATATTTTTTTGGAAGTCAGGAGGAAAAACTTTCATTCCTTTAAGTCAACTGGGTTTTTGTATACCTATTTCTGCTGACGGTTTGTATTTGGGGCTTTGTTTCTATGGTTCTATGATAGTGTGTCCTGACACCCGTGTTGAGCTACAAGTACAGGACCAAGTTATTAAAATAGTGCATAAAAGGCCAGCAGGTGAGTTTTCAAAGCAGTGAAGTAGGGTAACAGCAAGGTGGTGCTGTGCTCAAGGACAAAAGTACTTTTTTAAGGCATGCAATAACTGTATATCCCTAGAGCCTTCCCTTCCCAAATCTCAAGAATATGTTCCAGACTATAATCTTATATTGAATCGACATCATCGTGTGTAATATAAAACTTCTAGATATTTTCTCCTTTAGTGTTGCTAGAGTGGCTTTGACATACAAAGTAACTAATGGAGTTAGTCATAGAAAAATGGTTCTTTTCTCTGAGAATGGACAAAACCACAACTAAAGTAAACAGTTTTATTTGGTCATCTATATATAACATGTAAGGACCTGCCAGGAGCTGCTAGTTCGGTAGGAGCTGCAGTGTTTGGCCTACAACAGGAACAGTAGCAAGGCAAGCTACTTTAGGAAACCAGTGGCCAACAAAACTAGCATTCCAGGGGAAAGAAAAGCAAACAAGCGAAATCCCAAATAGCGATCCCCAGCAGAGACGGGTATACGGAGGCGGGCTCGGCTCTTCCCCGGGCTGTGGCGCAGTTGTGCGGGCCCGGCTCGGTCCCGGCGGAAGGGGCGGTGCTGCGGGTGCGGGACTGGGGCCGGCCCAGCACGTACGTTCGGGGTCCCGGGGCTCCGCCGCTGCTCTCGGGGTGTGCGCGGCCGGGGGAGCAAGGGGAGCAAGGGGGCCCGGCCCGGCGCACTCGCGGCCGGCGGCGCTGCCCCTGCCGGGCCCTGGAGGAGCGGCCGAAGCGGGGTTTGGTTCGCCTGTGCGAAACACCGAGCTGGGGAGGGGAGTCCTGTGGGGAGCCACTCGAAGTGACAGGGACACTGCTTTGCTATCCTGTAACAGCTTCAGCAGACCTGCGTCAGACCTCTCGCAAATGTAAATGCTGCTGCTGGCGTGTTGGAGATTGCAGCTGAGCTTCACAGCACAGACCAACCCAGAAGACAAGGTGACCTGAGATCTCATGCTGTCCAAGACAGCAGTAGTGCTCTTCAGAGACAGTTTTCTCGCATGTTCTCTGAAGTCCAGTCAGTTGTGCTCTCTTCCATAGGTGAATACAGGCCTATTAGTTTTTAAGTTTCAAAAGCGTTGTGAAACCAGAGCCATCAGAATGTGGTGGGGCTTTCAACATCCTCATTCTCTTATCATTACTTGTACTGAAGTTAGAACAACCATGTATCTATTTCAAAGAAATGAAAAACAACATTGGGTCTTCAAGCGTTAGGCCTTGGAGCTGGTTGGGTCAAAGTACATTAGTCTTACTGCTTTGTGTAATTTACTGCTTTATGTACTTACTGCTGTAAGTAAAATTTGCCAGTCTGATAAATGGCTTCTCTCATCAGAGAAAATCAAACCTTCTTAGCTCGTTTTCTGTTAATGTGTGTTCTTCCTATCAGGGCAAAGAAGCATTTTTTCATGAAAATGGATGCATACAACAACTGCTAGTGGCTGAAATTTATCTGTATACTTTACCAAAGATCTACAAGTAAATAATTTCATTAAAATTATTTTGTTCACAAGAAGAAAAGCAAGCTAAATATACCAAACTATTGATTCTAAATAACTCTATCTGCTTGTGAAGAATAGTGACAGCTGATAGCAACAGGCTCTGGAAAGCAGATTCTGTACTATATATAAACTGATGTATTTTGTGCTTGAATTTGCTCCAAAGAGTGCAGCTCTACTGCCTGATGGATATGAATTATCATTTCCTTGAAACAAAAATGAGGATCATTTTGTGGAAGTCATGGAAGATTTGATATAAACTTTGGCCTGGGTATCTGTATCATAGCAGGTTGGAGTTTTCAGCAGTGCATTCGCAAATGTATATTGAATCAGGAAAGGCACTGATTTCCTTCATGTAGCAAACCTTGAAAGCCCTTGTGTTCATGTTTAAACCTTCCATGAAGTGTTTGGTGTTCCCTATAACAACACCGAGGAATCTCCCTATTCCCTCTTTGCCCTGTGTTGTTTCTGTGTTAAGGTAGCTTTTTATAATAAACAGCTCCTAAGAGGAAAGTAACAATCAACTTCTAAACATGAAGAGTGTGAAACAAGATCCTAAATAGAGTAATGCAAACCTTGATAGTTGTTTAACTTCTGGTTTGTTACAGACTGTATCTCTTTAGGTGAGAAAAAGGAGAGGCAATTTAAATATAAAACTTGTCTTCTGTGTTTGTCCACAGGTAAATACAAATAGGATATGAATTGGGAAATAGAGTTCCTAGCCTAGCTCATCAGAAGGTAATGCAGCTGATTTTCCTCCTCTGGAAAGCTCCTCCGTATGCAGAACTCTGTACCTTGGCCCTGAGAAGATTTCTTGATTAGGGAGCTTCACAGCACTTCTAATGTCTGCCATTGCCTTGTGTCCTTTGGAAGGATAGTATCTCCACAGAAATTGTACAAGTGTACAGAGATTAGACATGAGCATTTCTGGTTTTGAGTCGCTATAATAATTTCTGTGTCTGAGAGGTCTTCCAAGGTTAGGGTAGTTGTTTGGATGGCAGGTGTCATGAATATCATGAATGACAGACACCCATGTTAGACCTCCAAAATATGTGGGGGTTTGTGACAACTCGCAATAAGAAATATTCTGCTTCTCCAAGGTCTTGTCTGAATATGTGCAAGTCATAGTAACGCCATTTTGAAAAAAAGATGCCTCTCAAGGATAAATAGGAATGTAAAATATTAGGGATTAAAATGAGAAACAAAATATCCATTTTAGTTTATATAACAACTCTTTTGCCTTTTGGGGTCGTTTTTGGCTTTATACTAATAAAAATACAACTTACGGGAGACAACCTATCAACATCTTAGTTGTAACTTCAGGAAAACAAAGTTACTGTAAGAATGGGAGGTTGATATAGCATAGATAGAATCCAGTTCTCATACAAAATGGCAATCAAGTTAAATATAGTGCCAGAGGTGGGCATTTACTTTTAAATGTGTATTTTCTAATGTGTACTTTACCCTCTTGCAGGAACATAAATAGGTAGTAGGAAGAGCGCAACTGATGACAGAGCACAGGATGGGTATCTATTTTCTTCTGTTAATTGTAGGGTTTTGCTGGGGGCAGTACAACCCCCACACCCTTTCTAAGAGGACATCTATTGTGCATCTCTTTGAATGGCGCTGGGAGGATATTGCTCTGGAGTGTGAACGCTATTTAGCTCCTAATGGATTTGGAGGAGTTCAGGTATGTCTGTTCCTATCAGTAGGTAGTAAAATTGCTACATGGATGATAATTTGTTTTTCAGAGAAAATGTTCAATTTTGTTCAAAATGTTCAAAGGACAGGTAGTGAGAAAGAAAAATAGAAATTGGTAATGGAAATAGTAAATGCTGACAGATATATTCTTCAGCTATCATTGAGAAAGCATGACTTTATTTCATTGTTCCAAAGTGCACATTTTGCATTCTGTGCTATTACATTTAGATGAATTAGAATTGCGTATTGTTGGCTAAATCTTTTTTTTTTTACTGCTGTAAAGAGTAACCTATGTTTATCTGCTTGATATTATTTAAATCGAGGGAAGCTCTTAAGAGCTAGATAAACATAAAATAGAACTATGACTGAAAAAATGGCTCTCAGAATAACAAAGTGCTGAAGGTTTAAATAATTAAGTATGAAAGGCTGCTATTTGTGTTCACCCGAACTGGCAAGTTTCTCTCTGTTAAGCAAAGTGTCACAGTAAGCCATTAAGAGACCCTTCTTTGTAGGAACCTGGTGTGAGCAGGCAGAAATGAACTGAACACAGGTTCTGGTGGGGGTGTGCTTATGTGAGTCTGTTCTGTCTGAACAACAGAGACATGTTCCTGTAGAACCAGTACTGTCAGATGGGTGGTGTAGTGTGGCTGGAGAACAGACACTTATTAAGCTACTTCAGTTTGCATGTCAGATTGCTCAGGAAAAATTGGTGAGAAGCCTGCCTGTCTCTTGTAGCCCAGAAGTTTGCAAGCTGGCCTGAGTAAGAACTCTCCCATAATATTCAGATAAAAACAGCTTTTCTTTGCAATCTTCTTTCCAGACACACAGACCTGATTGATTTTTAAACTGATTTTTCAGACTGTGGTATATGCCTATATATCTTTTTAAGCCATTCTTTGACAGTGTCTCAGAAAGAAAGATTTTCAGATGATGGCTTGCTGAGATGGTCACAAAGCTGTGGCAGCTAAGTAGGCTGCAACCTAGGGATCTTTCTGAGAAGTGGTGGGATCAAGTGGTTGTGCTCAGAGGACTTGGAGGTAGCAGCAAAAGCTTGTTGCCTAAAAAGTATCCTGAAGAGAGTCTGTAAAATTTTGGAAGAGGTATAACTCACTTGGAAACTTGCAAAAACTACGTCAAGAATGCTTTTATCCAAAACATTACAAAAATGGGAAGTTGGATCAGTTTTAAGAGCAGGATATTACATCAGTTGTTATGCAGTCAGTTCCTTCCTGATCCTCTATCTGCTGACCTAATTCTTTGATTTCAGATATTTTTTTTTTTTATCTTTGAGGCCTGCAGTTACAAAAGCTATTAGGACACTATGTCCATGGATGTAATTTTTATAGTATTTTTCTACCTGCTGAAAACCAGACCTAAGTCTTTTATTTTCAGTGTAAGCAGAGGATAGTGAGTATCTATATGGGTTATGTTCTTTCTAACATGGGCAAACAAATTAACCACTATCAGTATCCTGTTACCAAGTGCCATTGTTTTATTCACAGATTTCACCTCCAAATGAAAATGTTATTGTTACTGACCCCAAGCAACCATGGTGGGAAAGATACCAGCCTGTCAGCTACAAGCTGTGCACACGATCTGGAAATGAAACTGAATTTAGAGACATGGTGACCAGGTGCAACAATGTTGGAGTGAGTGCTTTGAAAATCTTCTGGTGTTAACAATGCAAGGATAGAGACAAGCAGTAATTTGGAAGGGAAGACATGGTAGCACTGGAGTGAAGATGGTGGGGTTTTTTTGTGGAATAGTTTTGTTTGGAAGGGACCTTAAAAGATCATCCTAGTCCGACCCCCCTCCAATAAGCAGAGACATCGTCAACTAGATCAGGTTCCTCAGAGCCCCATTCAATCTGACCTTGAATGTTTCCAGAGATGGGGAATCTACCACCTCTTTGGGCAACCTGTGCCAATGTTTTACCACCCTCATTGTGAAAAAGCTTCCTATATTTAGTCTAAACTTGCACTTGGCCTTGTTGAACCTCATGAGAGTCCCCATGGCCCCACTTCTAAAGTTTGTCCAGGTCCCTCTGAATGGCATCTCATCCCTCAGGTGTGTCTACTGTACCACTCAGCTTGGTGTCATCTGCAGACTTGCTGAGGGTGCACTCGATCCCTTCATCTGTGTCATTGATGAAGACACTAAATAACACTGGTCCCAGTACAGATTCCTGAGGGACACCACATGTCACCAGTTTCCACTGACACTCTGAGCTGTTGGCCACTACCCTCTGGATACGACCATCCAACCAATTCCTCATCCACTGAACAGCCCACCCATCAAATCCAATCTCTCCAATCTGGAGAGAAGGATGTTGTGGGAGATGGTGTCAATGGCCTTACAGAAGTACAGATTAATGACATCTGTAACCCTTGCCTTGTCCACTGATGCAGTCACTCCATCATAGAAGGCCACTAGGTTACGCAGACAGGACTTGGGTGAAGCTGTGCTCCTTGTCTTAAATCACCTTCTTGTCCTTCACGTGCTTTAGCACAGTTTCTAGGAGGATCCAGGCTGGATGGGCCTCTGAGCACCCTGCTCTAGTGGAAGGTCTACCTGCACATGGCCAAGGTTGGAACTAGGTAATTTTTAGGTCCCTTCCAACCCAAACCATTCTATGATTTTCTGATCTGTTCCATGATCTTGCCAGACACAGAGGTGACACTGACAGGTCAGTAGTTTCCAGGATCCTCCTTTCTGCCATTTTAAAAAATGAATACAATGTTATCTGCTTGTTTGTAGGGCTGCATGCTGTATCACTGTTGCCGTATGCTAATAAAAGAAAAATAATTTGAATAAAATATTGGGTGAAGCAATCAAGCATATATAGGGGGATGAGGCAGGAGGTGTGGGAGCGAGAACATTAATTAGTGATGCTGTGGGAAGTAGCTTTCTCAAATTGTTATGTGAATATTATTCTCTAGGTATATATTTATGTGGATGCAGTAATCAACCATATGTGTGGAGCTAATGCTGGTGCTGGTGACCATGCCACTTGTGGAAGCTATTTCAATGCAAAGACTGAAGATTTTCCAGCTGTGCCATATTCTGACTGGGACTTTAATGATGGTAAATGTAAATCTAGAAGTGGAGACATTGAGAATTATCATGATATATCTCAGGTAAACCTAGAACTATGATTTTCATGTAAGTCTGTTCCTGTGCTGTGGTTTCTCTGCTCTCATTTACAGTCAGACATTTTTTAAAACAAAATGCCTCATAGAAAACCATCCAGATTAATAATAGATGTTAGTGTTGCTATCAGGAACACCACTTCTTAAAGGGATAGCTCTATTTGAGACAATGGCTCGGTTTCAGATTTAGACTAATATGCTTAGGTACTTTATAAAGACAATTTAAAGCTCATAAAGTCTATTTAGCAATTACCTTGTGTGGGAGTTTTGTGTTTAAAAAAAAATTAGAGTTATTTTTTGCCTTTTATTGTAATTGGAAGTTTTCTTTGGTCTCAATTTCAGAAAAGAGAGATTAGGATTTTTTAAAGGAAAATAGTAATGCCAAAATCTTGAAAATTGACCTTCTGTTCAGATATTTCCTAGGAGTTTATCTATTCCTCTGTGTTAGATTTTGAGGTCAGGACTTTATAACTACCAAAGAATAAAAAATTATCTTCTAAAAATAAATACCTACTTTTCTTGAATAATGTCTTATGTCTTTCAAATACCTTTGATCTTTCCTGAATCTAAGTTGAGGGGAAAGGGGTTTTGGAGAAATGACAGAAGAAGTTCTAAAGGAACTGTTCTTTAGTTCAGTTTGCAAGACAGACTAATGCACCTTACTCTTTCCAGGAAGATGTGCATAACCATGGAAACCTATAATGAGTGTTCTTGGAAAAAGCATCTCAGTATATTCAGTGTCTGTTTAAAGTATTCTTTTGATGAAAATCAGTGCCCATCATTTTGTATTTACAGGAAATTACAGTTTAATGTTTTAGAAGGCTAAAGGAACTTGAGATTTTGAAAATATTTAGGAATATAATTTCTAGAAGTCTTTCATATATCAGAGAAGAAATGACTGTACTGAGTAAAATGCCTTATACTTGCATTTAAAAAGCTAATTATAAATGTAATATAATATAATATAATTCTTCAGCACCTGCAAATGCGTAAATTGGGTGAATGCAGATTTCTTAATGCTCCTTCTGTGTAGATGACTGTCCAAGGTACCCGTCCAAGGCAAAGATATGGTTGGTTTACAAAGGCTAGTGAATGCTTTATTTGGCATTGTAACGTAGGCAAGAAAATTCAAAATGTATGCTGAACGCTATGTTTAGTTTATTAGGGGAAAAATGCTTCATTTCAGAATTTTTGTCCAGGTCCGGGACTGCCGCTTGGTCAGCCTTCTGGATCTGGCCCTGGAGAAGGACTATGTGCGCTCGAAGGTGGCTGAGTACATGAACCATCTCATTGACATTGGCGTAGCAGGCTTCCGAATTGATGCTGCCAAGCACATGTGGCCTGGGGATGTGAAGGCGATTTTAGACAAGCTGAAAGATTTAAATACTACATGGTTTCCTGAAGGAACTAAACCTTTCATTTACCAGGAGGTAATCTTTATTTTTTTTTAAAAATTTTACTGAACAAATGCATTTTTTTGTAGGCACAGTATGGACTCATTCATACACGGAAAGCAACGCTTTGCTTGACTGAACCCAAGCACCTTTCAGATTGAAGATTTATAGAAATCATCATCAAGATTTAATCACCATAATTTGCAAATATCTAATCTGCCCATAAATGGTAATTGGCGTGCAGAATGCCCCAGATGTTTTGGATCTTCTGGAATTTTCACCTGGAAATTTCACTTGAGATGAAATTTACTGCATTGAAGTTAGTGTAAAAAATCTGTTGGTCTAAAAAAACAGATTTCACTTCCTGAATTTTAAATTCTGGATAATAAATTGTAACAGAAGATGTAACTGGTGTCTACAGTCTGAAACTTTGTTTTCCAATGCCATAACTAGTGTTGCTTGATGTTCTGAATTTGTGCTTTGTATTTGAATAATGAATCTGAACAAGACCTAAGAAGCAGGTAGTTGCTGGTTTCAGTCAGCAGAAGCTAAAGTTGATAGACACATTTTATTAGATCAGTATCGGGCCTGGAAGCACTAGGGCCAATAATGAAACAGTGTTTAGCTACAGAACGAAATGAGGCTGCCAAACTGCTGGAAGCAGAGACATTGGTGACTAAACTAAATATAAAGTTGATACAGCCCAAGCATTAATTATGTATTAGTGATCAATCAGCATAAGGAGACATAGGATGGAGATGGAAAACAAGTTCACAGCTAGGTTGAGGTAAAAGGGGAAAATAGCTTTAAATACAATTTTGCAGGAAGGCCAAAAAATATAATTAGCTCGAGTATTACCTGTTCCTTAAACCAATGTTAAAGGGAATGCCTTTTACTTGTTTGGTTTTTAAGTAGAAAGCAGTACCATGTCTTTCCTGTCCCAGGTAATTGACCTGGGTGGAGAGCCGATCAAAGGCAGTGAATACTTTGGAAATGGCCGAGTGACAGAGTTCAAATACGGTGCAAAGCTGGGGACAGTGATCCGCAAGTGGAACGGAGAAAAGATGGCCTACCTAAAGTAAGGATGGAGGTGCTGCTGTTTATCTGGGCTACACTGGATACAACAGTTGACAGGGTAACTTCGACTCTTTGTGTTTTTGGCTAGGAACTGGGGAGAAGGCTGGGGCTTTGTGCCTTCTGACAGAGCCCTGGTCTTTGTGGACAATCATGACAACCAGCGGGGGCATGGGGCCGGTGGATCTGCTATTCTGACCTTCTGGGATGCCAGGTAAGAGATTGCTCTTGTCTGGGTGCTGTTTTGTCTGTCTGTTTCTCTTTGCACGTCTCATGACTTGCTTTGTCCAACCAACAGGCTCTATAAAATGGCAGTTGGTTTCATGCTGGCCCATCCGTATGGGTTCACACGTGTGATGTCAAGTTTCCGCTGGCCAAGATATTTTGTTGATGGAAAGGTAAGCCTGCAATGCTGACGATGCATTTGTGGTGGATAAGGACCAGAGCAGGGCCCTAGAAGTAGTCCAGCACATTTCAGTGTGTTAAGGGATTTCACTGGGCCATGTTGGATCTAGCTGGTGAAAATTTGATGCTCCATCTAGCTTTTCTCTCCCAAGAGGCTCTTTGCATTTTCAGTAAGAAGTTATAAACTTCTGAATTACAGGACATCAATGACTGGGTTGGACCTCCAAGTAACTCGGATGGCTCAATAAAGCCCGTGACAATCAATGAGGACACTACCTGTGGCAACGACTGGGTTTGTGAACATCGCTGGCGTCAGATAAAGTAGGACACTGTGGGAGAAAAAACTGAGTGAAAGCAGTTGCTTTTGCTTCATGTTCCTCATGGCTTTAGAGCTCTTGCAGCTGCAGTGACAGCCGTTCCTTGTATTTTCAGGAACATGGTTATTTTCCGTAACGTGGTGGACGGTGAACCTTTCTCCAACTGGTGGGACAATGGCAGCAATCAAGTAGCTTTTGGCCGTGGTAATAAAGGCTTCATCATTTTCAATAATGATGACTGGTAAGTAAGAGAGGAATAAATCATAATTTATTATTTTTATAAATAATTTATTATTTATTTTAAAAATCTAGGTAATAGTGAAAGCTTTTAGGGTGTTGCTGGGTCCAGCAGATCTTTGGAACAGATGCATCCTCTGTGTCTTTTTCTAACAATTTAAACTTATCATTCTCCACTCTACCTGGAACACTCTTCACTCTTGGCAGTTAGGCCTTGTACTCTGATCTCGCTGTTTCCCAGTTCTGAAGTTGGCTGGGTCGTTGATCAGGGTCAGCCAGCAAAGTCTGAACTTATAGAAATGAGGGAACTTGTAAACTCAGGAATGTGGTCTAAAAGTGACAATTTTAAAAACTGTATTGCAATCTTTTATGCAATAATGAGATGATAAGAGAAAGAGAGTGTGTCAGGCCTGTAATAATTAGAAGCAGGTTGTGGTGATAAGCAATTTGAAGGATGTAGTGGTTGTACAGATTTTGCAGTGTCCAGAGAAGTGCTACAGGATAACTCCAGAATTACCTAACATCTGAGAAGGTTTCCAATATGAGTTGCAGAGCATTTTAGAGTCCACGTAATCCTTACTGCATTTCAATCTTTTCCAAAGGTCTTTGAATGTAACTCTGCAGACTGGTCTGCCTGCTGGCACTTACTGCGATGTCATTTCTGGGCAAAAGAATGGTGACCATTGTACAGCAGGTGAAGTTCACGTTGCTGCTGATGGCATGGCAAATTTCCTGGTTGGTAATGAGGACGAAGACCCATTCATTGCCATTCACGTTGATGCTAAATTGTAGCCAGATCTGTTGTGCACCTGTTGTTTCTTCTCTTCTGTATTTTTGCTGAGAACATACAGGTGGGCCAAATGTCCAGCACCAAATGAACCAAGGTAGAGCAAAGTCTATTAGTTAATACTAATGAAATAGTGAGCCGCTGCTCTACAGAAACAGGAGCTAGTGGTGCCAGCGCACATCTGGGAGTGGTGCTGTACACCTGTTTGCATTTTTAAGCGTGCTTTATTCAGTTAAAATACTCATACAAAGTGAAAGGAGAAAATTGAAATTACTTAATTTAAAATGGTGCTGCTCTGTCCATGAGTGGAAGTAGTGTGGTTCTCTTTAGGGGCAAGTGGGACTAGGAATTGACAGGATGTCCAAAAACCAAGAGAAGACACTTTTGTGCTGAAACATGGCACAATTCAAGTTGCTTCCAAATGATAACTCAGTTGAAAATCTGTTTCCTCTGTTGATCTGTACATTCTCTGTATCTAGTGAATAAAAAATGGCATTCAGATCAAGTCTGTCCCTTTTTTGTGACAAACCAAACATGGGGTCTGGGTCAGAGGAAGCTGGCCTGTGCCAGTTGTTTATTCCAGCCTTTGGCATCAGTCAAGCCCGTCTTATTACCTGGTTCACAGTCACCTTGTGCCTGTACAAGTAAAAAACTTAGTTCTTCCACAGTTACCCCAAAATTGACTTGATCTCCGTTACTGCTGCCTATAATACAATCACCAATAGGATGGTGGGCATTCCTAGTCATGGAAAAGGAATATGTGGGTTGAAACCAGCTAAAGCCCATTGCTACCTGCAAAAAAACTTCTGTTAGTTTTTAATTTTGTGTAACCTCTTTTGTACTGAGCCATGTCTACATTCTTCCCAATGCTGGTCTGGCTAAACCAAGGAGATAATCACCCTTTTTAATTAACTCTGGGATAAACAGTTACATTATCAGCTAATGCACTCAACTAAGTTACATTATCAGCTAATGCACTCAACTAAACCACTTACACACAAAGAGTTTGTGTGTTAAATTAACATTCCTTGCAACACCCTTGGACAGTCAGTCACAGCCTGCACAACCTGTCATGTGAGGGCTCTCAGTCCTCTTTCCCAGTGGGTTTGCCATCCATTGCATCAGGCTAGCAAGGATGGGTCCTTACTCTTCTTGGCTGACAGCAGCATATTTTTCAGTGGAAAATGCATGCCACTGGAAGCTGAAAGTCATGCAGTGACATGCCATCTCATCAATGGAACCCCACAGGGAATGATGATGTAAAAATTAACCTGAGGCACATTTGGTTGCTTTCAGTAATATTGAGGGATGAGGGGGTCTGTTCTCACTGAGTTGGTAATCACAAAGTGCAATCGCTCACTGGTTCCTTGCTGTTAGTGAGTAGGCAAGGTCATTTGCAGTAATTTACTATTTCATTATAGTAGTGGGAAAAGAGGCTTTTAATAAGGTCTGTGACATGAAAATGAACAGGTGGACAAATGGGACAAATGCTTCTGTGTTTTGTCCTTGAAGACAAATTCTGGGAAAGAGAAGGATGCATGTGACATATTGGCATGGCTAGTTTCAGAAAGAACACACTAGAGGTAGTTTGGGTACAAAGTGCACTGATGTACTGATGTTTCTTTTCTTCTGGAGTAGATGTGACCTTTTTTCTAACTTTTTTTTTGTCACAGATATTCATCAAATGTCAGAAATTTTATGGTCTTTGTATTCTTTCAGAGTGGTGTTGGTATGACTCAAGCTTGTTCATGGAGAATTGTTGCTAAGACCTTGATTTTATAAGTCAGTTCTGTATGAAGACCTGAAGGCATCTTATGAGCTAAAGTCAGTAGTTTTTTTTTTCAAAGGAGAAGACTGTAGGAAAAGCCAAAAGGGACTTGGACAACAGCTCTGGCTTTCAGATTCTGTTTTATGTCAGTCAGCTAACACTCATCTGCAATATTTACATCTGATTTTGGGTTGAGTTCCTTGGCTCAGATGAATCAATGGTCATTTAAAATGAGATGAAACCTTATGCAAAGTTTCTGCTGGAGAAAGAAACACAGCTTAGATGACTTTCAGTCAGGTACAGCGACAGCTATTCTGCACAACCAGCTGTGTGAAGAAAACTGATAACAGTTCCTAGCAGAGACTGGGCAGTGACACTAGAGAAATGCTTCAGGTATGAAAAGGCATCAGTTTCTAGTTACCAATGTGATTCACCTGGGGAAGATCCACAGCCTGTTGTCCGATAGAACTGTAATTGACTGAGAGTGGCTGATCAGGTACCCTGGATTGAACTCTGCCAGCATTCAGAGGTGTCCAGCTGTCAGGATTAGATGAACTCAGTCATTCTCCTAGTGCTGTTAGGTTTTCATCTTTCAGTCACTTCTCCCTCCTTTTACCTTCCAAAGACCCCTTTCAGGGTCTGTGTGTTATGTTTTGGAATACTTTTGATAAAGTATTTCTGTTTACATGAAAGAGTGCAGTTCTGGATTTGGGTACACTGCTCACGGACTGCTTAGTTTATGATAGTGTATAATCACTGTGAAAAGGTATTTTATCTTCAGCTGTTGGGCAATCCAGGAGGAAAACCAACCGAAGGAATGATATTGAGCTAGCTAGCTAAATAATAACTGATAGCATTGATCTAGCTAGCTAAATAATAACTGATAGCATTGATCCTTGTGAATTTTGACAGCTGTGGTAGGAACTTTGTCATCTTGCAGGAACATAAATAGCCTGTGGAGAGACTAGAGTGCCTTCAGTAGATGGCTCCATGCAAGTCCTCCTCCTCCTCCTTGCAGCTGTGGGGTTTTGCTGGGGGCAGTACAACCCCAACACCCTCTCTAAGAGGACATCTATTGTACATCTCTTTGAATGGCGCTGGGCGGATATTGCTCTGGAGTGTGAACGCTATTTAGCTCCTAATGGATTTGGAGGTGTTCAGGTAAGAGTAGTAGGAAAATGGCATTTGTAGCATTTAATTAATAAATCAAAATCCCTGAGATGGAAACAGCCATCTCCAAGTAACTTTGCTGTTGGAGAGGGCCAATGATTTTGTATCTCTAGCAGGTCAGTTACAAAGGGGCATGCCTTCCTCTGAAAGGCTTCCCCTGAAAGCTAAGTAAGGCTCTTCCCTTGTTCTGAGGGAAGTGCATAAGCATTGAGGTTTGGCTTGTCTAAGGCTGTCACCACTCCAGTTACAAATACTTCCTATGGCTTCAGCCTTCCCGTGCACATGCCCTTGAAAGCAGGCCCATGCTGGATCTGGGCAACCCACAGAAAAAAAATAAAACCTCTTTCTTGCCAGTGTACAAGACAGATATCTCTCAGACTTGGGCTTATGCTGTGGGAGAGGCTGGGTTGGGTGCTAGCCTGCCTCTGAGGGTAGAGATGCTGAATGCAGGTTTTGCCCTTAAAACGTCAAAATAAAACCAAAGTATATAATTTCATCTACAGGTTTCACCTCCAAATGAAAATATTGTCATTACTAACCCAAACAGACCTTGGTGGGAAAGATACCAGCCCATTAGCTACAAGCTCTGCACTCGGTCAGGAAATGAAGATGAGTTCAGAGACATGGTGACCAGATGCAACAATGTTGGAGTAAGTGCCTTGAAAAATCTGTATCTGATATGGCAAGAAGTGCTGTATCAGCTGAGGGAAGGTACTGCTGCTTTCCTCTAAGGAAACATATACTGAGAAGAAACTGAAGTGGAAAAAAGTCAATAGTGAAGTAGTAAAGTTGAGGCTATCACTTCACAATCACTACAAAACATAGTGAAATGCTCACATTGCTTTTCCAGGTTCGTATTTATGTGGATGCTGTCGTCAACCACATGTGTGGAGCTGCGGGTGGCTCGGGCACCCATTCTACCTGTGGAAGCTATTTTAATGCTGGAAACAGAGATTTTCCAGCTGTACCATACTCTGGCTGGGATTTCAATGATGGCAAATGTCACAGTGGAAGTGGAGAAATTGAAAATTATGGTGATATATATCAGGTAACTTCCTCTGGCAAAAGTTTTGATTATTTTTCTTTTTTTTTTTAAACATGTTGTGTAAACTCCACAGTAAGATGAAACAAAGGGTGTAGTTTTTCACAAAATCTGTGCTTAGTCACTTGACAAATGAATGAGGTTGTAACCATAGGTACTAGTGGTGCAAAATATTATGAGTAGTGAGAAATCAAGAACCTGTGTGTGGAAGTTTTCCCCTGAACTGAGCCCAGTGTACTCAGCTCAGCCCACAACCTCATTCTTATAGCTTATAAGCTCAGCTGATCATGATAAGGAGCCCCCTTGAAAAACTGAGAGCAGTGCAAGGTGGTGCCCTGGTTGAGCAACTTACTGGTTTTTGTAGTTGGAATGTGTAGCAGTTCTTTCTCAAGCTCTTTGGCCACTTTGCAGCAATATACTATGATATTTCTGCACTGGCACTGCTTCATGTAAGGCTTGCCCTTCACTGGTTCAGGTGGCTCCTAATGTGCATCTGTAATATGCATCTGTAATATGTGTTTCTGTAACATGCATCTGAAATCCTGGGTTACAACAGTTTAAAGGTATTTCCATTTCAATCTCCACCCCAGTCCCTTTGGACCAGACCATTGTGTTTAACATTGCAATGAATTCCTCCCCTTATCCCTGCTCTGCCTTGGACTTATCCACAGACTACAATCCCTCAGGGCTCTACCTGCTGCAGAAGGAGCCTTGTCTATGAGCCACAGTCTCTTCAGGAGGACACCTGCTGTGGCACAGACTTATCCACAGCTACAGTCACTTTGAGGGGCACCTGTTCCAGCATGGTCCTATCCATGGGCCACAGAGTCTTCAGGGATACACCTGCTCCAGTGTGGCCTTACCCACAGCCACTGTTCCTTTAGAGCCTGCCAACACGGCCTTAGCCCTGGCTGCAGTCCCTCCAGGGGTGTTCCTGCTCTGTCGTGGGCTTGTCCATGGCCAAACACTTTGAGGTGCTCCAGCATGTGCTCATGCACAGCCACTGATGCTTCAAGGTGTACCTGCTGCAGCACAGTCGTGTCCTTGGGCCCCAGTCCCTTCAGAGGGACACTGCTGTGGCACAGACATAGCCATGGCCACAGACACTTTGAGATGTACCTGCTCCACTGTGGATCCATCCACAGGTCACAATCCCTTTGACTTGAGTTCACTCTGAAGTTCCAGCCTGTCTGGTACAGCAGCACAGAAACAGCAGCAGTGTGCTGGCCACCTGCCAGCCCAGGAGCATCTCCACTGCCAAAATCCAAATGTTCCCAGAGTGAGGTGATCAGCAGCACAGTGGAACAGCCAGCAGTGAAGGCAAAAAGCAGCCACTAATGAGCTCTAGACTCTAATACACAAGTGAGTCCTGTGCAAGCACAGGAGCCTGCCAATTAATAGCCAAAGAGCAATAACAGCTATAAATTCCATCTAGCACATTCCAATCAAACTTGTTATTTCAAAACCTTTGAGCCCCACATTTGGCACCAAAAAGGACTGATGTGGTTTAACCCAGTCAGCAACTAAACACCACACAGCTGCTTGCTTACAGGGGAGAGAATCAGAAGAGTAAAACTGAGAAAACTCATGGGTTGAGATAAAGACAGTTTAATAGGTTAAGCAAAAGCTACGTGTGCAAGCAAATCAAAACAAGAATTTATTCACCACTTCCCATGGGAAGACAGATGTTTGACTGCCTCCAGAAGAGTAGGGCTCCATCATGTGTAAGGGTGACCTGGGAAGAAAAATGCCTTCCCTCCAAACATCATCCCGTTCTTCTTCCCACCATCATCCCCTTCTTCTTTATCTGCTGAGCATAGAATATCCCTTTGGTCAGTTAGGGTCAGCTGTCCTGGCTGTGTCCCCTCCAAGCTCCTTGTGGGTCTCCAGCCTACTCGCTGGTTGTGTGGTGTGAGGAACAGAAAAAGTCTTAACACAGGAGTTTAGTTTTAGTAATTGCTGAGCAGCGCTTGCACAGAGTCATCACCCCTGTTTTCAGCACAAATCCAAAACACAGCCCCATACCAACTACTTTGAAGAAAATTAACTGTGTCTCGCCAAAACCAGCACATTCTACGTCCCTTGTCCCATAGCATTTACATCATGCTGAAGTACCACACTACCCAGTCAAACCACCACCCCTCTCCACCTCATTTGATAATACACAGATATAATCTTCTCTTCTTCTCTTCTCTTCTTCTCTTCTCCTCTTCTCTTCTCTTCTTCTCTTCTCTTCTCTTCTCTTCTCTTCTCTTCTCTTCTCTTCTCTTCTCTTCTCTTCTCTTCTCTTCTCTTCTCTTCTCTTCTCTTCTCTTCTCTTCTCTTCTCTTCTCTTCTCTTCTCTTCTCTTCTCTTCTCTTCTCTTCTCTTCTCTTCTCTTCTCTTCTCTTCTCTTCTCTTCTCTCTCTCTCTCCTCTCCTCTCCTCTCCTCTCCTCTCCTCTCCTCTCCTCTCCTCTCCTCTCCTCTCCTCTCCTCTCCTCTCCTCTCCTCTCCTCTCCTCTCCTCTCCTCTCCTCTCCTCTCCTCTCCTCTCCTCTCCTCTCCTCTCCTCTCCTCTCCTCTCCTCTCCTCTCCTCTCCTCTCCTCTCCTCTCCTCTCCTCTCCTCTCCTCTCCTCTCCTCTCCTCTCCTCTCCTCTCCTCTCCTCTCCTCTCCTCTCCTCTCCTCTCCTCTCCTCTCCTCTCCTCTCCTCTCCTCTCCTCTCCTCTCCTCTCCTCTCCTCTCCTCTCCTCTCCTCTCCTCTCCTCTCCTCTTCTCTTCTCTTCTCTTCTCTCCGAACCTCTCCTCTCTTCTCTTCTCTCCGAACCTCTCCTCTCCTCTTCTCTTTTCTCTCTCTCTTTTTTTCAATTTTCTGTTGTTCAGGTCCGGGACTGCCGCTTGGTCAGCCTTCTGGATCTGGCCCTGGAGAAGGACTATGTGCGCTCGAAGGTGGCTGAGTACATGAACCATCTCATTGACATTGGCGTAGCAGGCTTCCGAATTGATGCTGCCAAGCACATGTGGCCTGGAGACATTAGAGCATTTCTGGACAAGCTGAAAGATTTAAATACTACGTGGTTTCCTGAAGGAACAAAACCATTCATTTTCCAGGAGGTAATCCCCTGTTTTGCCCTTTATGTTTGTTTTTGTCTTTTACATCTCTTTTGCCTTCCTCCTTCAGAGGAACAGCAGTACATCTTCATCCAGCTTACCCCAGAAAGAGCTTTTCGGGAACAGTGCTGCACGCATAAGTAATTTTGCTTTTTAAAACTGCCTCCACAACACACTGTCAATCAACTTTACCATTTCTTTATTCAGTCATGTTTTTGAGTCCATCATGTATTATACTGACTTTGGATTGATTTACACAACAGAAATACACATACTTGAGTACTTTTTTCTCAATGTAAAGCAAGAACTAATGTTGAATTCTGTACACTGCATTTTTGGTCTCTGTGAGACAAGAACAGATGCACAGATTTTCCTTCCTGTCCCAGGTAATTGACCTGGGTGGAGAGCCGATCACAGGCAGCGAGTACTTTGGAAATGGCCGAGTGACAGAGTTCAAATACGGTGCAAAACTGGGGACAGTGATCCGCAAGTGGAACGGAGAAAAGATGGCCTACCTAAAGTAAGGATGGAGGTGCTGCTATTTATCTGGGCTACACTGGATACAACAGTTGACAGGGTAACTTCGACTCTTTGTGTTTTTGGCTAGGAACTGGGGAGAAGGCTGGGGCTTTGTGCCTTCTGACAGAGCCCTGGTCTTTGTGGACAATCATGACAACCAGCGGGGGCATGGGGCCGGTGGATCTGCTATTCTGACCTTCTGGGATGCCAGGTAAGAGATTGCTCTTGTCTGGGTGCTGTTTTGTCTGTCTGTTTCTCTTTGCACGTCTCATGACTTGCTTTGTCCAACCAACAGGCTCTATAAAATGGCAGTTGGTTTCATGCTGGCCCATCCGTATGGGTTCACACGTGTGATGTCAAGTTTCCGCTGGCCAAGATATTTTGTTGATGGAAAGGTAAGCCTGCAATGCTGATGATGCATTTGTGGTGGATAAGGACCAGAGCAGGGCCCTAGAAGTAGTCCAGCACATTTCAGTGTGTTAAGGGATTTCACTGGGCCATGATCTAGCTGGTGAAAATTTGATGCTCCATCTAGCTTTTCTCTCCCAAGAGGCTCTCTGCATTTTCAGTAAGAAGTTATAAACTTCTGAATTACAGGACATCAATGACTGGGTTGGACCCCCAAGTAACTCGGATGGCTCAATAAAGCCTGTGACAATCAATGAGGACACTACCTGTGGCAACGACTGGGTTTGTGAACATCGCTGGCGTCAGATAAAGTAGGACACTGTGGGAGAAAAAACTGAGTGAAAGCAGTTGCTTTTGCTTCATGTTCCTCATGGCTTTAGAGCTCTTGCAGCTGCAGTGACAGCCGTTCCTTGTATTTTCAGGAACATGGTTATTTTCCGTAACGTGGTGGACGGTGAACCTTTCTCCAACTGGTGGGACAATGGCAGCAATCAAGTAGCTTTTGGCCGTGGTAATAAAGGCTTCATCATTTTCAATAATGATGACTGGTAAGTCAATGGGAGAAACACTGTACCCAGAGAGAACCATAGCATCCCTCATCAGCAATACAACCCGAGTTATTCAAGTGTATGCCAAGTCTAGAGAGCTAAAATCACAGAATATTCTGAGTTGGAAAGGACACACAAGGATCATCGAGTCCAGCCCTTAGCCCTGCACAGGACCATCCGCAAGCCTCACATCATGTGCCCAAGAGTATCATCCAAACACTTCTTGAACTCTGGCAGGCTTGGTGCTGGGAGCATAGGGAATGAAGCAGGGGTAGGATCAGAAAGCTCATGCTTCACATTGCTCTTCAAAGTAAGGGAGTAGCATCAGGTTCAAAAATCTTGCACACAATTTGAAATGTTTGTTTTTAAAATAATGGATAAATAGTATTTGTTTATTTTCACACAGGAATATGAGTGTTTATTTGCAAACTGGACTGCCTGCTGGTACTTACTGTGATGTTATTTCTGGACAAAAGGAGGACAACAAATGTACTGGAAAACAGGTGTATGTTTCTGGTGATGGAAAGGCTAATTTCCAGATTAATACCGACGCTGAAGATCCATTTATTGCTATTCATGTTGATGCAAAATTGTAACTCCAGAGAAATGTCCTCTTCTGTGCATTACTGTTTCCCCTATATGTAGTTTCCTGCTTTTTGAGCATGAATGATTCTGTATCTGGTGAATAGTAAATGGCAAGTAAATTGAAGAGTCGTACTTTTTCCCTTAATTAATTGGATGTAACTTTATTACCTCATAACTAGTGGCATTGCAGTCATAGGTTTTAAGGCAATGCAGCGCTTCAATTCCCACTTAATAGGAGAAAATAAAATAGATAACACCCCCCCAAACCAGCACCTCAGTAAGTTAAAATGCATTATTTCCAAGGCTAATACATGCACACACAGCTGTATCCCACAGCAGTCACGTTGTGGGCAGTCAGCTACAAGCAGTGCCTGCATACAGTTTATCCCTTTCTTGTGGCAAACCAAACCTGGGGTCTTGGCCAGTGAAGGAAGCTGGGCCATGCCAAGCAGTTATTCCAGTCTGTGGCTTCAGTCAAGCCAGTGGGTTACAGTTTGTGCCCGTACTAATCAAATCCACAGCTCTTCTGTTGTTATCCCCAGTGGTTTGCTGCAAATGAACATTCACTGTGGAGGGTTCCAGAGGTGTCCAAGGACGTTGTATATCCAGGCATCACTTACCCCTTGTGCCAGTGGCTGAAACCCAGCATATTCTTGTCTATGTGGTGCGTTAGGCTCCCTTATTCTGTAATATCTCAGAGAATTACACAGACAGAACACAGATGTGGCAGCTTTCCCTATTTCCTTGTCAACTGTGAGAAAATACTGACTTAAAAGGCAAGTGTGAGCTTTGCTTTAAGTCAGTGTCTGCTAGGCCAAAAGTACTTATTGCGGCCTGATCTGGAGGGGAAAATAGAAGAGGGTTGCTCAGATTTGCAATTTTTGGGGTAAAGGTGTACTTTTAAGGGCTCTTTCCCTTTTGTGGTGGGAGAGAGAGTATGTGTGGATGTTGGGGGTGGTTATTGGCTCTCAGTGTGCCCAAGGGCTTAGAGTGTCTGTCAAAGCAGTCGTGGTGTAGGAAGAGTGTCCCTGGCCCAGTGCTGGACCTATCGTCTGTCTGCATTGCTGGCTATGTCCAGCACTACCTGGATCCACCCACGCAGCCCCTGGATCCACTCACTGGAGCAGTGTCAGAGATTGGAAGATTTGTGTGGCAGGATGTTCATAGCCAGTGCAGACCTGTTGTTTGCCCACAGGGGCAGGTCAGGAGCCCTCCTGCCCCTTTGAAATTGATTGGCACTGCCTGCTCCTCCTGGGTTACTGTACCCGTGTTTGTTTAAGCCCTGCATTCAGCTCTAACCCTCAGAAACACTGTGATTCCATACTAGCTGTTATTCAGACACTACCCAATCCCAAATGGAATTGTCAGTCCACATTTCAAATTACAAATCCACCTCCAAGCCCCACAGTTTTTGTGGCAAATGACTGAAATGACACACATTGATCTGAGGTGTCCATAATCAACAGGCGGTGCTGAATATGGAGAAGATTATGTCTGTGCCTGTGAACATATGTGGATCCGCTTTCCAGTTATGTTGGAGTGCAGTGAGTGTTTTGCCTAATGTAGACTCAGATGGCTCTGCATTTCACAGTAGAATTAAATAGAAATATGGAGGAAAAGAAATCTGGAGACAGTTTCCTTATATGTAAGTAAAACTTTGTGGGCCAAATGTTCATTGCTTGGAAAGGACCTGACCTGTTTTTTGTTCCTTTTATTTCAGGCTTTTTAACACATTGCATTATAGTATGAGCACAAAGATGATGAAGAAAGCAACAGTGTCATCCAGAGTAACACCAGGTCTTTCAGATAACTCACAAGCCCCAGTTAGCTTTACTGATGATCGCTACGTTTTTTAAAAAATTTTAGTACTAGGAAATATTTATTGTTATCATTTCTATTGTCACCCTTCTGTATCTAAATTGAAGGCACCAAGGCCTTAATCTTGTGTACCAGTAATCAGTGAAAAATTGAAATTATGTTATGAAATTTATCAAGTTTAAAGTAAAATGTTTGCTGGGGCACAAGAAGATCTGTGTCTAACAGATCTGCTGAAGTGTAAAACTTTAGAATTTTGTGGGCGTTATGCAATATTTCATTTTCTGTGGCAAGTGGTGCTCACTGTCATTGGCCAGTCAGTGAGTTTAATTGAGTAATGTCAAAATCTGTTATAGGTTGATTTTTATTTTTTCTTAATATTACCAGTCTCAAGCCTTCCAAAATACTATCTCAAACCCTAGAAATTCTGAGATGGAAAAGAAAATAAAGATTTGAATAAGAGTTGACTTTTATTTTCACTCCAGATTTGGAGTTTTCCAGGTACACTCTCTTCTCATTTTTATATTTTATTTTGAAATCTGGTGTAGAATTTAAACATGGGAAAAGTCCCCTGACCTAACCAGCTGGGATTAAGCACACAAAAAACAATATTTCCAATTTTAGGGATATGCCAGGTACCTGATTGGAAAAAACTTTCTGAGCAAAGGTAAATACTGCTGACTTTTACGTACTATCTGGTTATCAGCTGGGTTTTAAAGTGAATGGAAGAAAGATGGCAGTTAGTAATAGATTATTTTTCCTTTGGGATCTGTGAGATTTCCAGAGAAGTTTAACTAGTTCTGTTATATAATTTCAGTTCCTTCACTGGAGAAGAGCATGAATGCAGCTGCTGGGTCATGAAGACTTGCTCAGTTGACATTGGTTGTGCAGAAGGTGAATCTATCCATCTTTACTTATGATGAGTAAGATAATAGTGTATCTGAGAAACTTGCCTTCTGTCCTTTTGTCCCTGGTTCAGCTGCTCCAGCTGCCCTCTGTTCTACTCGGTTCTATTAGACTTCCATACACTTTTATCCCAGTTTTGCTTTTCCTGCTTTTCTGCCTCTTCTGTCACATGACAAGTACCGTTTCCATCCTAGCCAGCTCTTCCTTTGTGCTCTTTGGGAAGCTTAAAGGAACTGTGTTAGATTCAGACACCTCCACTCTTTGAACAATTTCATCTTTTTACAGAAATATGGTGTTCTCTTGGATAATGTACAAAATGAACAACTCCAAAAGCAATGATGGTTTTATGAAAGCTTTTGCATTTATGGTACACCAAAGCTACTAATGGTGAGTGTTGAGGACACCTTTAAATAAAGAACAAGCTGTTTATTTTCTTTATAATGTGCTGGAGCAACAGAGGAATGAGGCTGTAACTATTGTCCTGTAACTACCATATTCAAGCAATATGAAGCCTATAAAAGTATGATTTGGAATATCTACATTTCACAGGTACCATAATTGAAATTAAGCAGAATTTTGTATATATCAACACATTGTTCAAACATGGTTTGTTTTGTGCTGTACAACATATGGAGGCATTTAAGGGAAGTAGACTGGAACAGAAGGAAGATCAATGCAGAGATAATTAATTTGCAGTGTAGGTACGAGAAAAATTCTTTAACTTATTTCACCCAGATGGTCTGTAAGTATCCATTATTAGCAATGATATCCCTTAGAGAACATTTTAGGAACAGTAGTTAAATGGTTTTACAGAGAAATTTTAAGACTTTAACAATTCTTGTTTAAACTTTACTATGGTCCTCTAGTTGACCATCTTAACTTCTGTCCTCTCTACACTAAGGAAATTTTAGGGCTGCTGGTAAATCCTTAACAGTTAACACCTGCAAAATCAATGAAGAATAATTTATAATTTTCTCATTTAATTAATTGTAGTTGTGTTTAACTGGGTGATAAAGAAAGAATGTCCTTTACTTTCTAAATATATCTTGTGATGGGATGTTTTATTGTAGTGGGGTGGGAAAGACAGTAGATAATTGTCAGTTTTGTAAATATAAAACACTTGTTGTTCACTTCAGCCTCTGACAATTAAAATATAGAAAAAGAACAATAAAATAAAGCATAGCAGTAGATGTAATTTTCTTGCTATGTCCTTTTGTTTTGGCCATGTGCTCTCTGAATATGTGTAAACAAAGTACACTGCACTGAATTAAGCAGAACACCGTGTAATACCATAAAATTCAAATTCACAAACATTATTAATTTCAAATAATATATATTTAGTTGCTTAATTTATTACCTTTTTTTTGTTAGTTTTATCCATATCTATCAGAATCTTGCACACCAAAATCAGACTATTGTAATCAGAGAACACACCAGTAGTATGAAAGCTCACACTTTAAGGGGCTGGTTCCAAGCAATAAGAGTTTTCTGATTATTTTATCTCTTATCTTCTGTAAGTCACCATAAAATCCCCATCTTTATAGCTGAATTCATTTTCCTCGAACTTTTCAGTTTTAAGAAAATTATTTGGATTTGCTATGCAACATATGAGGATACCTTCTCAGAGCATTACTGGGTATAAGTAGCAGTCACTGAGTAGAAATTAAAGGAGGTAAGCAAGTAATTTGATAAACTGGAGAAATAATTGTCTCAGTCGACATTAATTTCTGATTCTATAGATGCATAATAAGGCTGTAGATTTGTTCATTCTTTTTTCTTTTTTTTCTCTTTATTTTTCTTTTTCATTTTCTTTTTCTCCTTTTTTTCTTTTTTTTTTCACAGTAGTTCTGTCTCTATATGTAGCTTTCAGCATAATAGTGATCAGAATTTAATGGAAGTGATGCACAATAAAGCAAAGTAAGTGGCTACTTGTATATGCAACTGCTCATATTTAAGTTATATATGGACACATTCAGGAAGTAAACACTTTCACATTCATCCAATTAGAAAAAAGAAAGCATGAGTTTGATACATCACAAGATTATTTATCCTTCTAGTGGGTTTAATCCACAGAGTTAAAATTACATATTTGTCAGTTAAGGTGAAATAAATAGTGGTATTAGAAAAACCATGAACTTCTAGTGTACTGTCCATGAGTGAACCAGAGGGTTAAGTTTATTGAATTATTCATGGCAATTTATTTTCTCATCTCAGTGCTGGAAACTTTTGTTCAGCTCTGCATATGTCTGTGTCAGCTTATTATTTCCCTGAATCTCTGTTATTTTTCTAACAGAAGAAGGAGTTCTGTAAAGGGAAGCTAACAGTCTATTGTCTTTTTTATAGAGACTGAAAAATTTTATTCAAGTTATCATTTTGTTTTGAGGGGAACAAATTAAGAACTCAACACACAACACTAACTTTTAAATTGCTGATCATGTGTTTATCTGCAATCTGTGTTTTTAACAGTCTTAGTCTATTAGTCTCATTTCACAATGTATGCTAAACAATATACAGATATTTCCTTTGCAAGTGTTTTCATGCTATGGCAATTTTAACTTTGCCTAAATGTTAAATCAGAATGATGGTGGTAAGAATGAATGCTATTAGCAAATATGTTACTAAACATGTTGTCTTTCAGATTGCATTTAATATGAAAGTCTTGGTTATTAATATTCCGGTGACGCTGTTTGAGACAATAGTGGTGAATTCTCTCCAGCTACTGGAGTCAAAGTGAGAGTGAGTGTTTGGATTTTCACCCAGTTGGCACACTAAAGCATTGAGCATTGGCATAAATAGCCAGAGCATTTAATGTAGGATTAAGAAAGTGACTTACACCCTGTAGGAGAGCAGAAAAGTGTGAGTAGTGCTGCGGCACTTGTGAGTTGAAAATGGAAATGCCAAACATTTGTCAGAGAATGACATTGTCTTCCATTGTCTTCATTGGTCCTAAAATAATAACTAGATTGCATTATCCAGGCACTAAGACTGAGAAGTAGCCACCTTAATTAACTGCATTATACTTTCTTTTTATTCCAAGATTTATGTTTTTTGTTTGTTTTTTTCCCCCCAGAAAAAAAAAAAGGCTGATGTCATAGTAATATACAATGTTGCTTTCATATTTTATTTTTCATTTCACTTGGGAATAAAGCCTTTGGAAGCTTAGCAGTTTCTGTGTGTTCATAGTTGACAAGCAGTAATAACTGTGGATGCTAATTTCTGCAACCTTCTGAATGCTCTGTGGAGCATGGAGTCAGTCAGGAGACCCTTGAAGAAAGTTAACCTTTAGAATTTGGGCAAAATGACTACAGGGAACTAATTATGTTTATAATAATGGACATTCAGACATTGGCCTAATTTACACTGGTATTATTCCTGAGCTGTTCCCTTGGAATGTGTGTGTGTGAGGTAGTTACTAAAATGTTGACTCATTATCTTACAGGACACCATGGTATAGTTCAAGTATTGGAATTGGTCTGTATTTAAAATATGACTTTTTTTATTGTCCAAACTTTTCTGTCTTTAAGGCTTGGAAAGAATATCTGTGCTTGGAAATTGTTGAGACTAAGCTCAAAGAACTGCTGCCTGAGCTCATAGGATAAAAAAATTCACTTAAGAATAGCCATATTTGGTCTAAAGCATATTTACAAAGCTGACAAAATTGGAGAAGTGATATAACTTCACTATGGAGGGCTATTTTTTTCTAAAAGAAGGGAACATCCCATAACTCAGCCCTGATTTACTATTCCTATCTTTCCCCATTTGTCATGGATTAAATACAATTGCTCTTCCCATGTCTGCTGAGTTTGGAAAAATACTCGTCTTCCAGATTCACAGGTGGCTTTCTGTTCATTTGATCTTCACACTCAAATGCCATGTTATGTTTATCCCACACTTAGAGATCAGAAGGTTGGATAAGACCATTAGGGTCATATCAGTTGCACTATAATTACAAGATGATCCTCTCGACTTGCCTCTTAAATGTTTTATCTGGTCTACTTTGAACATGGCTTTGTCGATGCATCAGTGACTTCTTTTGATGTGCTATTCTAGTGCCTAATGGACTTTACGGGCAGATTTTTTTTTATTGGCAAGATAAAATTTACATTTCCATATTATAGTTCTCTACTCATTAATCACCTTAAATAACACCTTGTCTTTTCCCTGACAATATTTCCTATCAATAGCAGAGAAACTAAGTGTATGTTGAATGTCAGTGTAGTGTAGATTAATTAGGCTTAAATCAACTGCCACAAAATGAAACCCACTTCAATTTTTCTCTTCCTCTTTTTTATCTAAGTAGACACAGAATTCTAGTAACAAAATTTTTCTAATACTGCATGATTCAGTAGATTTTTTTTCCTCACATGATCTGATACTTTCACACTTATAAAATAAAGAAAGTACGAGAGCTGACATGTCTGTTTGGTGTCCGACTACAAGGCAGTCACATACAGAATGAAATAATTACTTGCTTGGCTCCTCAAAATTCATTTGTGCTGCTAGTAATTAAAATTACTTTGGACTTTCCAGAATGTACTGCTGTAGAGCACCTTGGCAACACCTCTTCAGCCTATGATTCCATGCATTTTTCTATCATTCTTGAAAAATTAAAGGCATTCTGCTCTCAAAAAAACTAACCATCAAAAAAAAAAATTTCTTGTGTCATAGCATTAGAAAATTGTTTTGTTCACAACAATGTAATACTCTTTAGGACACTTTACATTCATGACATCCGTTGCCTGTTTTTAGCTTGGAGCTACACACACAACTCCACAAATACTTGGATCAGCAAAACTGAGGACTTGCCAAACTTTTACTGTATGTGAGTGAACGAATTCATTGAAACAAATATCTAAACATTCTAGAGAAACTTTCCATGCTGCCATTGAAGTCATAGGCACAATTTTTCTATGTTAAACCATTTTGCTATTTACTTTAGAAACAATATACACTAGGCCGGAGATAAAGAGTGTATAAAACCAAAATTCTGCTGCCCTCTAATTTTCAAAGTATTTAAATTAACATATTCTTACTCTAGGTGCTGATGTGTATATATTGCATATAAACAGAGATACACACAAAGGCAGTGTTGAATCCATATTTATAATACAGATAGCATCATCTGTGTGTTCAGGAGACACTGCATTTCTACAGAATGTAGCAAAATTGTAAGCTTTGCTGAGTATCTCACTGAATTGAAATAAATAGCTTAGGATCTTCAGATTCCATTTTTATGCTCAACAAACTGTCACTGAGGAAGTAGCTTTGCACAGTTTATGACAGTTTCAAGAGATTTGCAGTTGTGCCCTGAATGCATTCAATTATACTTAATATCAAACTTCAGAATTACTTTTTGCCATTACCTGGACAACTTTGACGTGGAGTAAAGTGCTTTGTTCAGAGATAGTATGCTAATGTAATCTGTTTGAACATGTGATATATTGAAACAGGCCATTCTGCGTAGAGGAAAAAAAGCATCAAATATATATGAAATATCACAGGCTTTTTTTTCCGGTACTATCCAGCCCAGGAGTTAACTACAGTGACTTGGTAAGGGGCTGAGGACAGGCTGAGCTCTGGCAAACCCCTGTTGCTGTGGCAGGGCTTGGGCAGCATTCAGGGACCTCACACACCAGGACCCACCTCCTCTTTGTTGCTGGGCCGTGGCTCCAGTCTCAGGAGGCTGGCACCTCTCCGAGGACCTGCCCAGGAGAGGACCTGCCCAGGAGAGGACCTGCCCGGCCATCCCGGGCGTGGCGGTGGTGCTTCCTTGGCCAGCCCTGCCCTGCTCACTTTGTGCTGGTGCCACAGGATGGGCTCTCATGGCCTCTGTGTGACAACCGCCACCCTGTGCCCAGCAAAGCTAATCCTGTGAGCAGGCCTGATGAAGGTGTTGTCGTGGGGAGAGTTTTGAAAGAGACACAGTAAATTCATGAGAGAAAAGAAATTTGATTTTCTCATGAGTAAATATAATGCTTTATTCTGTTACCTCTACTACTCTACAGCCCAGGTTTGCATGTAGTGAAGCATTACTAGATTTTTTTTTTTTATTTCAAATAATCTCTACTCCTTGAATGCCATCCTATGATTTTTTGATTAAAAAATATTTCAGAAAGATCACATGTAATTCAAAGATAAGGCCCAAATGCCACGTTTCTGGGAACAAAGTGATGTGTCAGTAAGGCTAATGGGTCTCTAACAAAAAATAAATAAATAAAAATTAAAAAGAATGTCTAAAAAAGTGCAGTCAGACACACTGATATGCCTAATTAAAGAAGCTGGATCATGATCATCAGGATAATATAAATACTAATAACATTAATAGCTTAGCTCAATCTAAATTGGACTGTTCTGGAAAATAGCTGCTAATTGGTATTGATAGAAAATGATGAAGTCATGTAATTTTTGCTGACAGACTGTACTCAGTTCACAGAAACAAGTTCACTCCAATGCCAGACAAAACAGTTCTAGTGAATTGCAAATAAGCACATAGCATAAATGCTGCCTTTTTCCTAAGTACTAAGCACCAACTATACACTGTTATTAGCAGCCTCAATTAGAGAAGACTTCGGATTTTGACAACAGGAACAAAACATTGTAGATGTTGGCAGCAGTTTTAGCTTGCTTGAGCTGCAGTAGCACTGAGTGTTTCTTGCTAGAGCAGCTCCTCAGGCAGCCTGAGCCAGGGGAGTCAGTCCCTGAAGATCACTGGTTCTGGAAGATTTCCCTTTATGAGGAAGTTGACTCTTTATTGAAGTCTTCACAGTCCTGCAAAGCTTCCACATTTTTATTGTTAAAACTAACACAGTAAAATTCTGCAAGGCCAGCGTTTACTGTGCAAGCAATACAAAAGCCCATTAAGTAAGTCAAATGACATGATTATATCCTGTTCTTTAACACTTTCCTGTTCGGGAGCACTGAAGCAATGTAACACCTACCTCTTATTTTCCTTCATTTTGACAAGGAGGGAAACAAGAAAAAAAAAACACCTGAAAACCCAACAAAAAATGAAATGTTCTATTCTGTAATTTGATAATACAATTGCTTTGTAATACTTTGTCATGTATTATTGTATTACATTTTATATTTATGCAGTCACAGAACCTTTCTATGTTACCATGTACCCTGAAATATAAAGAACATACAAGTTCAACAGTTTCATTCCAGACTCTAGCATCACCTTAAGTGTACTTATTTTAATTTCTGTGTCACTGGCTTTTATATGTCTAAAAATTCTGTATTACGATTATTTAGAGTGACTGTTTTAAGCAGCACACCTAACTTGGGGACTTTTAGTCTTTGATAGAGTCTAAACATTTTAACTGTCATTATGCTCACTACAGTTCCAGCTGTTAATTTTGACTTAATAAGTGTGTACCTGCTGCAGGTCACCATCACACCTACAGAGGGATAACTTTAGAATTTTGTTTCTGCTAAGCGAGAACAAGATACACAAGACACACAAGACAGCTGATCTTTTGATTTAGCTTTTAGAACAAGATCTCTGCTGATGACAGAGCAGATGGTCAACTTTGTTGAAATGGAGAATTAAAATAACTAGATAGATTTTTGGCAGATGTTCGCTACATTCATGCATAAATAAATGTAATCTCATCTTTTATCTCAGTCTGGTTCTAGGTGTAAAGGATGTGCAGTACATCATTTGCAGTGTATTCTGAAACCTGAGCCACAATAACTCTGCATTTTCTATATTGCTACAGTGAAAGAATTATGTCTTTTGCTTTTATCCATCAGAAGACATACAGATCGCTGAAATCTTATTTTCATGTGTTTGCTTTCTGGTTTATTACAGAGGAAAATTTTCCTACCAATCATAATGGTATTTTTGGGACAAGCTATTAGGAATAAAAGTACAAACTATGTAGCACAGATCTTCTAGCAATGCTCGCTGGTCAAGCACAAAAAAGGGATGTCAATAAGTATTATAACTCAGTCCTGAAACTCATGGATAAATACAGATCCTGTTGTTTTTCTTTAGCATATTTCCAACAGAAGGCTACTCATTTTGGGACTTTCCAGGCTGAAGATCCACAAACTCATCTTTTTACATTTGTGGCCAGGAAAGTTAAAACAGAATCCTTCGCAGACTGTACAACTTTGATAAGCTTTAATATGGAGAAAGTTTGTCAGGAATCCTTGGTTTATCAAGAAAAGTTCTTTGTCAGTAAACTTCCCTCTCTGACAATGTGGTATCTCTGGACTTGGCGTCCAAAATAAGAAATCCTGATTTGTAGGCTCAACCTGAGTGTCCTGAAAGAAAAAGTTAAAGTTCATGTGCACTATACAGTGTTTCACACAGCTGAGATTTCCAAAGGTACCTGTTTAGTACTTGGCAAATTTCTACAGGATCTCAAATCCAGAATATTGAAAACTACTGATTTTATACCACGTAGAACAATTCCAAGGTAAGTGGGAAAGAGCAAAGACCCAGGGAAACTATTGCTTGCTTGCAGGGCCTTGGCTTCAGATATGGAAAGCCCTGGCTCTGGGTGATGCTCTCTTGGGGTCACCAGAAGATTTCATACCAAGAATGTAAGTAGTTCTGATATGAGACTTGCTGTTTTCTATGAAAGTTTGAGCAGACAATAAGTAGCTTGACATTTTTCATAGAAAAGAGAGGGGAAAAGAAATCGTGCCTATCTCTTAAGCTGCAGCAGAAGTCACAGCCTCTTTCTTTCAGTGGGACTGTGTAACATCAGGTGCTCAGCAACTCATGTAACAAGGCAGAGCTCAGAGTTACCTGACAAATTATTGGTGCAGTAAAAAGGCTTCACCGAAGGGGAGAAAGGGATTGTATCTTCAGTTTTCTGAACCAAGAGGCTAATTGCAGTCACTCTTTGAAATGCTGAGCAGTCCTATCCAATGGACTGCACGTCTTGAATTCTAACAGGGCATCTTCTGAGGCCAGTGTCAGTGGTACATTATAATTAACATTGTCAACAGTGAGTCAGAGCATGGTCCCTTAGTACTAGCACTCTACAAACACAGAAAACATTGAATTTTTGAGAAAAATAGAACTTGAACCTCTGTCACTGTGAATTCAGAACATTTTTTCTGAGCCCTTATCATTAGCCTCTGAAATAAAAGTACTCCTAAGATACTACAGGTCCCTTTTTGGACTGTAGATGGTGAATGGTCTTGTGAATTTCTTGTAGCTTACCAGTGGTCCAGGACACACACATAAAGAGACCAGACACTTGCTGAAGGGTATGTGTCTGGAACAAACTCCATTTTAAAAGTGGGCAATAATTAATAAGGCAGCTCTTACAATCACGTGTCTCACAATGACCCTTCTAATAGAAGCACTATCTATCTACTCCCTTCCTTTCAGTGGAAGAAGACAAAATTATCTTGCTAAAAGTCCGGTGAAATAGTTTATGACATGCAGATATAGGCTTTTTTTTTTTCTGTGAATTTTTTGCAACTGGGACAATACCTATTCTGTTGCATGTGCCGTGGCATTTCAGGAATTCTTGCCAAAACAATAAAGAAAAAGGTTGCAAAAAGAAACAGAATGATAAAACTTGTCATACCACAAGATGGCATTACTGTTTAAAATATAAAGCTTACTCCACTAAAACAATAGTGCTACGACCATTCATAGCAGATAGTACACATAACACTTGTTTACAACTACAATGTAAGATGGATATTTTCAAGAAAGGTAATCACAAGTTAGGAGTATCTGCAGGGTTTGTTTTAATTCTCCTTTCAAGAAGTACTGTAGAACAGTATAATACTGTGGCTCAGACTCCAGTGGAACAATGCTACAATGGAACAATGGTACTGGATTTCAAGACAAAACGCATAGAGATAAGGAACATATTGCAATCAATGAACACATTGGACACTCTTTTTCTCTTTCATGTCCTCAGTTTCTGGAGAAGAGAAATTTGAGGCCATTAAATAGCGTCTGGCAGCTATTTTTTGTGCATTAGCTATCACATTAATATTTACAGCCAATTTCAGGCAGCAGAGAGAGCAGATGCAGGAAGCTGCTGTGGCATTGCTTTGTAAGTATAAAATGTGCTGTGTGCAAAAGGTGTCATTCAGAGCAAGCAGATAAAATGATACTATATACTCAAGGGTAAACATCATATTCCCTTTCTGGGGCACTTCCAGGTTATGTTATTAAATAGTTATTGCTGTCATCTCTTATAACAAAACAGTCACAGCAAAGTGTTTCTGCAGCAGCAGGTCGAAGACAGGTGGTGATCTTACCCAGTATGGGAGTGAGAGCTGGATGGTCTCGCAGCCAGAGGGCTTCCTCAAAGGCACATGAACTCCTGTGCATAAACACACACATGCATGCTTGTACAGTGCTAAAAGGAGTGATGAGGAATTATAAAGAAATTCTATTCCAGGGACATACATCATGATATAAAGCCAGAAAATCTAGTCTTGTCTGTACACTGTTAGAGTGGCAAGAGGAGTCCTAGACACATGCCTGCCTCCAGAATCATGCGGGAAATCGCTTACAGCAGGTCAGCACCTGCTGTTTTAGTCTCTGTCTCAGAGAGCACTCTGCTAGGGAGCTGGCAGTTGCAGGCTGCAGAGCTGCTGATTTGTCACACTAAAGATTTGTCGTGGTGTAGTAAGAACTTGTTAGTCTGCCAATTGCCATGACAAACGCAACATATCTGTTTCTGTTTGCACTGACAGATGCAAATCGCTAGTACAGAACCTCGTTCAAGGGATGTTTTTCAGCAATGTGAACATAGTACTGGTCTATGAAGAGGAATGTTATTATATTTAACTGCAGGGTATATCTTTTTTCCTTGATGTATACTATAACATGTAACTCCCATTAACTTTAAAAGGTTATATACTCTAGAAACATCAAAGTAGGACACACCCTGAGGAAAATAAGTGTGTCCTTGAATGCCTATGCACAGCTACTCTGGACCTTAATTTAAGAGTGCAGTTCTTAGTCCTAAGTATTTCTACTGGATCTGAAACTGACCTCAATTCTCATGGAAAAATCTTACAGAATTTCCAGAAAATAGCAACTCCTAAGAATGTCTTTTAAACCAAACTATTTAAAACCAAAGCCTTATTAGACAATAAGATACTTACTGTATTACACAGAACTAATTTTAAAATAACCAACAGCAAGTATCTTACCATACGTATTTCAGCATTATATCTTGAATCTTATATCTGTCTCATATCTTGAATTGCACAGTCTCACCCTTGCAGCTAGAATTCTTCTCAAGAAGATGATATCAAGTGCCAGACGAATCCACCTTTTCTACTCACTGCTTGCCTAAACATTCAGGCATTGTGGACATACAGCTCAGGCATGATTTTCAACCTTCATTTTGCTTCATAATTTTCATCAGTAGCCATTAATGCCTACTCTTCATGGAAACAAAAACTTCACATTGATCTCAGTGTAACTTCTCTGTCATAATTCAAGTTTTCCTGAGAAAGACGTAATAGTTCTCCACACAAGTATTAGAAATTGAATTTTCTCCTACACCTCTAGCATTTAGACTAGACATTCACACCTAGTTACATGTTCGTGTGTCCCATGGGGAGCTCTGTCTTTACAGGCAAAGAGTGATCTTAGCTACCTTCCAACTCAACTTGTATGAAGTGAAATAGGAATGAAGGATACATAGGCAGTGGGTTGAGAATATCCAGCCTTTAGTGTCAAGTGTGTGGGAAACTGGTCCTTAAAAACAACCTCCTATGATTTATCATAACAAGCTGTTACTGCTACAGGTCAGGATGCAAAAGGGTCCACCAAAGCAGTGGAGATCTGGAAGGTCAGAACCAGGAAAGTATTTAGCAGAACTTTTAGTATTTTCCTGTGCAAATATGGAAAACCACTGTTGTCCAGACTATATATATATGTCTTTGTATTTTTGTCTTCAAAACACACCAAGAAAAGATAATAATATCTGATATTGTTAATTACTTTATTCACTCTGTACTGTGACATTTTCCAGCTCTCCTAAAACTCAGAATCTCTTTGCTGCATTTTTGGTATGACATGTGTGGAAGAAAGTATAAATAAATAATAAAGTGACCTGTAGACTAATATGCTCCCTAGTTCAAAACTATTTTCAAGTATATATTTTAAGATGACATGCCATTAAAATAAAAAATTAATAAACAGAAGCAAAAATGGCACCATATTTCATTTCACATTAAATGCATCTAGGTAACTTGTCACTCTGCCATACCTTATCAGGGGATGACAAGGGCTACAGGACCAAAGGACAACAACAAGCTGTGCCATAAGTCACCTTGAATTTGAGCACTGGATCTGCTGTGCCAGAGCAGAAGCCCCACATATCTTGTACAATATTCTGTCTTTGAAAGTGACCAACTTCTGTAGAAAGTGCAAGAAAAGAATGTAAAGGAAAATTGTGGGATAACTTCTTTAGATGTGAGGAACTGCTTAGTTAAATAAAAAAAAAGCACAAAGCACCAAGGTTTCTAGCCTTATATTTCTTCATTCTATCTTAAATATAATTCACATCATTCTTTCACAATGTTTTCAGGTTAATGAATCCTTACTACAGCAAAAAACGTTTTTGTTAGCATTTTTATTTGCTATTAAAGAGCAATAGTGCTGCCACAGAGGCAAGAATCACTGGTTTTATTTTTGTGTTTGAGAGGTGGCAAAAGATACCCTAAGGAAAAAAAAAAAAGGACAGAGTAGAGGGAAAATCAGAAGAAGCATCAAATTTTCTTTGCTTTTGAGTGTCTTTCATCCTCTAGTGGTCCTAACACACTGCCTAAGAAATGGGTAGGTGGGTGTATTTGTGTGTGTATATTGTGTTCATATGTGTGCATACTCTTCAGGTGACATGCAGCTCAAAGATACTCAAGGAGATAAAAGCTTTAAGCTTTGGCATATTTGAAAAATCAATACCCTAAGAAGGTTTCCTGCAAGGCATATATCTGAGAGTGATTGCAGAATGTACCCATTGTCTAATATTGTACTGTCGTTTTGGGAAGAATTGTCATTTGCAAAGAGTACTTTTGGGAACCATGATACATCCCATAATCTGCTCTGACTACCCTACAGTGAATAGGATGAGCAAGTGTAAATAATGGATAATGTAGCATGGAGAAAATAAGAATCAAGGCATCCAAAATCTAAATTGAGGTTTGTGTTGTAGTGGCATTGGTGTTGGCTGCTTCATACTCCAACTGAAAATCAGAATAATGCTACAGCCCCAAGACTGATCTAAAGTTACCCAGGTGACACAGATGTGGGCATTACTGTATGGAAAAGGGTTGTTACACACATTTAGTATGCAACAGCTACTCCTTGTGGGCTACTACAGAAAGTGGAATTGGTTACCTTGTCTTTTTTGCCCACAGGTACTGTATAAAGGAAATTAATAGAGAAAAGCTGACTGTACTACAGTATCATATCTTTGTGTTTACCTTGCAGTAACTTCTTGTACTGACAAGGCTTAACAGGTGAGTACCAATACTGCTATGACACCGAAAGGCAACAATCAGCAACAAGAACCTGAACTGCTCACAGTAAGCAATTTACAGCTGAAATATTGTCTGTTAAAAGATGGCTTCTGAACACGTTTCTGTAAACTAGGTTACCCCAATCATTTTAGCAAAATGTGGCTGAATCTCATCTGCATCTCTAGATCTCTCTTGTAGGCCCTTTTCACGTCTTCTCTATGAGACTGCAAAAGCTCTGCAAGGCTTCACACTATTTCCCCTGGTACTCAAATCTATTTTCTGCTTTTCAAAGATGACTGAATTTTTGAAAGTTTTCCTAACAAAAGAAAGGAACACTAGGTACAAGTCAAATGTACTTTTCTGCCTGCATTCAACATGAGTGTGGAGTCACCATTCTGCTCCAAATTCAACAATGTCCTTCCAGTGTCCTGTTAAAATCACCCTCTGTTTAAATTTGTTGGCATTGAAATATTTGGAATATCTCCCCAGTCTATCTCCTTCTACTCCAGAGTATTTAAAAACTTGTAACAGTAGTGTTTTGGGTTTCCCCCCCACAAAATCAGAATAATATAAAACTACTAGAACTAGAAAGAGGAAGAGCAGTTAATAATGAGCAGGAAGACGTGACAGTTTTTTCAGCAACCTCTGGGTAGCACATAAAACTAGGAAACCAGCAGTAGGAGGAATGAATTTTCAAAACCCACAGAGACTTAGAAATAATAAAACATGGGTTCAGCTAAAGCTTTAACATCAGCACACTTGATGATAGCAGAAATTGTCGGATTTTTTCATACCTATTAAAAAGTCAAAAGACACTTATATGATAATTTCAACATTTTTGCGTGAAAAGTGATTCAGTAAGCAAACATTCTAATTTATAGAAGAAAATATGGCACTGTAAATTTAACTTCTCAAAATGTTGTTGAAATACTGACCAGAAGAGTAAAAGCCAGGTGAGTGAGCAGATTTCTGAGCTCTTTGAACACACGGTACTCACACTCAACAGCCCTGAAAGATATGCCAGCTTCAGAAGTTTACTGTACATTTTCAAAATGCATAGCCCAGAGAACAATCCAGACAGAGCTCTCCAGGGGCTACTTTTGTGTTTATAAGTATTCAGCTGAATTTCTAAATCAGAAAAATGGAAGCTTACATTTAGCAGAAAGGTTCTCAAGAGCATGGACACTTTTAAGCTTAGTCTCAACAACTGAACTAGACACTTTATGGATCTAAAGGAATCTGCTATGGTGGTTTTATCACCCAGTTTAATAGAAACAAAATTTCATCACTTCATATTTACCCTAAGATAAATATCTTTAAATATACTTAATATGTTTAAAGCATCAAAAAGATTTAATATTAGAGTCCTCTTACTCTTCTGTCTGTAAAAGAAACATGTTTCTTTCAGGACAAAGTTTTAGTTCTAGAAATACACATTAATCACAATATTAATTTGTTCCTTTTCTATGTCAGATGAGCTCTCTAAGCTTTTCCTAGCTTTTGTTAAATGAACATCAGTCTTACAAAATGTTTATTAATAATATTTGCTTTAACAGAAAAATGGTGCATAAAAAGGCAATCTATATGATCAGAGATAAGGTTATTTTATTTTTTTCCCCCTAAGGCTCAGGCCTATTGGTTTATGAGTAGTGCAGAGAAAATGGAGTGCCAGCATTGTTTCCTACAGAAAACAGGTTACTGACAATATTTCATTTATGGAATGGCAGTGCAATATCCCTGCATTTGTTTGTTTTCTCATGCATAGAAAGCATGAGAAAATGCTGCTTACATCATCAAAACAAACTCTCATAGAAATTTTATAAGCCAGCAAAGCACAGATGGTTGAAGGCATATGTTAGATCACTATTATAGTTTTATTTGCTTAGGAAGACTCTCTCTGCTCAGGTCTTGAAAACTTTTTGTTAGAACTCCAAATGAGCATGCAAAACAAATTACATAGCATATCTCTGTATAAACGTCCTTTCAGTCCCCTATGAGGACTTTCCTAGAAAATGCAATTGAAACTTCTTTATAATATTAAAAGTATCCATTATTAATACCTGCTTCTTCTAGCTTCTTCTTTAGTGTACTTTTAATAGGCAAGGCCAAAGTGCAAATCACTGAAGTCAGTTTATGTTAAAACCTCCACATGTTAGATAAGCATGGAAGCGCCACTTGTTTTAAAGATTCTGCAGCTTTTTAGTAAAAAAAAAATAATTTCTGTGAATGAGTTTTTTACTTTATATGCTATTTCATAGATTAAAGAGGCAACTTTATAAACAATCTTTTGCTTTACCTTTTAGAATTGTTCTTGCATCTTAGTTCTTACGGATTCAGGGAGACCTAGAAAACCCAGTATGAGTTTGGGTGCCAAAACTGATCCTTCAAATCTGGGTTTTCACATCTAGATTATCCACCAAGTTGCAAATCATTGTTAAAAGCCCACTGTGGCTGGAGTTTAGAGAAAACAGTATTTTATTTTCAGCTGTGTAGGTCTTTAGGGCTCTGATAGTTGACTTACACTTTGAAACACATTTCCATCATGCCAGTAGCCCATCAAAAGCCTCTGAGTTGCTGCTTCAGCCAGGAGTCTTCCTGGGACACAGCCGAAACACACTGCAATTCCTCGTTGTTACTGTGCAATATGCTTTGGATAAAATCTCATAAAGGATTTTTTTCAGCCAACCTTTCAAGAACTTTATAGCCTCGGATTTTTAGCCTTTATGAAATTTATTCAAACATTTGTTTCACAAGGTGCCATAAAAAGCAAAGCAGAGCATCAGTGTGGCCCAAGTACATTACCATTTCTGCTGCCTCTCAGATTGACAGTGCGTTAAAAAAAAATTCCAGTGATTGGGCTTCAAGGCCTAAATGTCTGAATAGAAACATGACTTACACATAAAGATTGGAAAGCCTGAGTAGTCCCTCTGTGCCTGATTGTTTCACACACATGCACCTCCACACAGGCACACACGCACTGTGTGGCACACAGGTTCCCAAAGATGTTGTCCCCACTGAGCAGTCATTGTCCTTCCTGCCTCTCACAGCTGTGTAATCCACAGTTTGTCTTCCTGCCGAGCATATGGAGCTACTACGGACACTAGGCTACAACACTGGGGGGGGACACACACATTTCCTCTAACCAGAGTCTTAACAGGTCAAATGGGAAGGTTTTGAGACACTGACAAAGCCTGTAAATAAGATGTGAATCAGGCAAGGTTTAGTCTGGACATTAGGAAGCATTGCTTTATTAAAGGACTGGTCATGTACTGGAACAGGCTTCCCTAGAGAGTGGTCAATGCCCCAAGCCTGTCAGTGTTCAAGAGACAGTTGTACAATGCTCTTAATAACATCCTTTGGTCAGCCCAAAAGTGGTCAGGTAGTTGGATTAGATGATTGTTGTAGGTCCCTTCCAACTGAAAATATTCTATTCTAATTTATTTGAAAGGATCGTTAAAATGATCACTAAATCAGTTCATTAAGAGCTTCCTATTATACTTGAGTGACAGTGACTAAATAAACTGAAATGTAGTTCTGAGGTGAGGAACTTTGCAAGGAATATGACATTGCCTCAAATGTGGGCAAAGTTGCCATTTGTAAAACCTGGAAGTATTTTCCAAGGTTTGTGCCAAATCTGGAACATTATTCTGCTCTGGCAAGACAGTTTTAACAGTTCGAGTCACAGGCACTAGAATTCGGATCATCGTATCTTTAACAGAAAAGCAAACAGCAAAACTGAAAAATAAACAAACTCCCCCTCCTTCCTGCTGCCAACCCCCAGTAGCCAGACAAACAGAACAAATTACATCCCCTACACAGTCAGCAATTAGCATGGTCCCACGATAAACAATTTGCTGTAGGTGTTTGGGTTTTTTTTTTCCTTTTTTTCCCCCCTCTTTTTTTTCCCCTGAGAGGCAGTGCACAAATATCTCTGGGAAGGATAGTCTGATGATAAATAATATAATACCCTGACTAACTCTCATGCATGTGCTACATAAAGACTGAACATTTCCCATTATTGCAAGTAGTGCAAAATCTGGCAAGATACAAAAAGCTAAGTTGCAAATGCATATGGAAGAAAGAAGACCACAGACTGTCTATCCTTAGACAGACTTAAAAACTACTGCCTCCAACTTGCTAAATGCTAATTGTTAATGTGACTCCCCTGGTGGGACTGAGATGACAGGTATGAATGCCTTCCCTTCTTGTTCACCTTAATTAGCCATTAGCAATTATTTCTGTATTGTACTATAACTGACTCTTTTCTTTAGCTGGAAGATTACAAAGAACATCAGCAAAAATGCTCTCTAGATTTTTTCAGACAATATATGTTTAATAAAAATCTGTTCTTCTCATTTTAATGTGAAGTGTCCTGAAAATCTGTTGTGCAGTTCAACACCGTGCTGTCTACAGACTCCCACCAAAGTGCTATTCCTGTACTGGTAGAGTCATCCTTTCTTACCTATTCTTTATTTATATGGACAGGACATAAAATATTTCTGGGCACCCCTCCTTTGTTTACAGAGCTGAAAGCAGCATTTGTTTTCACATACAGCATTAAGTGCTGAACACAGTCCTCAGATAGCTTAGGCCTTGCGCTAATGTGTGGTGTAACTGGGTGAGATCAGAACAAGTTGGCTAATGATGTAACTGTTCACAAGTGTTTGTGAATGAATTTCCTTGAGCTGAAGTTTGCAGCCCTTCTGTCCTTGTTTGTAACTGGCAGCTGGCTGATGCCCCTTCCTGGGACTTTTGCCGAAAGTCCATTTCAATGCTCTAATCTGAAATTTGTGCTTGGGCACCTAATGAGTGAGTGGGTGGGAAAAAACCCCGAAGCACTGTTTGGCAGCTCACAGCTAAACAAAGCAATGTGAACTGCAGATCACACTGAATAGAAAACAATTTAAAAAAACGTTTGGAGAATACTTTTGGATCTTGAATAAATCTGAGGAAAATCCCTATCAGCTTATAAATATTTCTTGAGCACAAAGAGGTTATGTGAATCAAGGAAATTGTTGAGCATGAATTATCTGCTTATTACTAGGAAAAGTAAGGGAACTTCCTCTTCCAACTTCAAAATAACTTACTGTGTAAATCTATTTTTCTGAGTGTCTGTCTTCTGGGACATCTAATGATACTTACATAATTTCTATATACAAAATACATACAGCTGTTCTCATGCTTAAAACATTCTTCTAGTAAAACTGCATTCCTTTTAAACTGAAGATGGAGATAGCAAAGTCAAAGGTAAATGTATCTTGAGACATTAATAGATTTTAGCTTAATATTTAACTGTCCCTTTAAATGAATGCCCACAGAGCTCTCTGGCCTTTTTGTCTCTGACTTTTTACAGATAGAAGTAATTAAAATTAATTAAATAGACCTACTGACAAGCAGAAGTAAAGCACTCTGAAGATTATATTTTTCAACATGGCAATATATTGATGACCCTTGTGGGTCTCTTCCAACTTGGCGTATTCTGCAGTATTTTTGACATGTCATCATCATCATGTACTTTTTCCAAAAAAAGCCAAAATAACTCAGGACCTTTCCTTTGTATTTTCATTCTGTTTGATTTTCCAACTGATCTCAATTAATATTCCCTTGATCATTGATCTGATCTTTAAAAATATTTAAATATCTTACTTATATATCTAAAATATATATAACTTTGTATGTAAATCTATATCTGTATATATAATGTATAGGCACGTGCATCTCTGTGTGTAAATCCATATACCTAAAATCTATTTTTAAACAATAAATTATTCATCCATATGCCAGTCTCTAAATAAACATAATTGAATAAAAGAATAGAAATTATTCTTACTTTTTGCTTTGTGTTGTTTACTTTTGGCTTCCAGGATTCTGCGAGTTTTTGTCTCTGTTTTGAATGGCTGGATATTTTCTGGCAGGACTAATACTTTTATGTATATACTCTTCATAACTCTGAGGTACACTTTCAGGCATGGATAAATCAAATTTCATTTTCTTCCAAATATGTCTTCTGTACACAGAAAGTTTGAAAACTACACACCTATGACATGCAGGTTACTCACCATCAGATCCAAGCTCTTTCAGAAAAGGAATAAAAATCCACAGTTATGTTAGGAATACAGCATAATAGGGTATCCATTCAGTTTGGAGCACTCATTGCACTGGCAAACTACCTGCAAGAGTCTGAAATAATTGCAGTTGTCATATGGCTGAAAACCTTCCCTGAGCAAATCCCAATTTGCAAAGACCAAAATCTGCTTTATCACTTTCTCCTAGAGAAAATTTGTCATTTGTCTAGCCTGCAGATATATGAAAATGAAATGGAGACCTTTTGACCTGGATAACTTCATCATGATCTCAGATGGCAATCAGCTGCTGAGGGGGCTTTTGTGGATGGTGCTCTTGGATTCTTGATGTTTTCCTCAGTCCTCTTAGATGCTACTTCATTGTATCAAATCCAGACTTACTGAAAGACAATAGCTCTTTCTTTATTAGCCATGTCTTCTGTAGGAATACATGTAGGATATCCAAATTTCATCTGTGAGAACTCCTACTGATGTTATGCTCAGTGTCAACTTGAGTAAACATCACAAAAATTCCAAAGAGGCCTTGATTTTTTTCTAGTTGCATTATCCATGTCCAGACTTTTCTGTCTTCTTTAAATATCCTTAAAAAGATTTATCACTAAAATCCATAACAAAAAATATAAATTTTATATTAATTGCAATTTTGTAGATCTAGATAATTCCAGACAACAAAAATCCAAAGTGTACATTCTAATCAATGAAAGACATATTTGTCTACTTAGCCAGTATCATTCAGCACAGTCAAAATGAATTCATCATATGTATCATACTTTTAAAAGATTATTTACATATTTTTAGTCAATAACACCATATAACAGATACATGTGAACACTGCAATATTTATTTCAGATGATTTATCACCAAAGAGGTTTGAGTCTTATAACTGATTACCAAATATGGATTCTTCACCTGACTCTAAAGGCACACAAAGGCACAAAAATGTTTGCAGTATTGCCTGAAATACTGAGGGGCTGAAGTACATCAGTACTGTAAGATTCCAGTTTCTTAAAATAAATCATGGTTAGAACGACCATACTAATCCATTGCTAATTTGCTTCCAATTATGTCTCATACATTTATCATCATTCAAGTTGCCCTTTTAAGCTGTAGAAATATTAGGGAATTCACATGTCCCTTGATGTGCATATCTGCCAAAATGTTATCCTAGATCCTGCTTGAAAGTAGTTGTTGGTAACAGTTGTATGCCAATCCAGTATAATAATTTCACAATGGCCAGTCTGAGGTTATGTTCAAAAATACCCTGTATATATTCATGCACAGAACATTTGCAGCAGAGAAACTATGGAAGTACTGGTTCCTTTCAACCCAGGATAAAAATTAATATTTCATTAAGTCTTTGACTCTGCTTTATATATCTCTATCTACATTTTCGTAGGAAAACAACCATATTAAAACAAACAAATAAGAAAGAGCCATTATTGGGAGATAATCTTAAATTAAATAATCAACACTTAATCAGGTATTTCCAATTTTTCAGCTATGAATATTTAAGTACTCCAAACTGAAAACCACGTAGTCTTCAAAAGTAAATTTTTTTTTCTTTCTTTCCAGTAAAAGTCTGTGTCAATCAGATTCACAATACAGCAGCTTCTCTCATTTGATACATGAATGCACATTTAATGTATTTAAGACAAAGTATATGGCTGCTGTACAGCTACCAATCTATCAATCTGGTGAGAGGGGCTGCAAGTAGAAGCAACACAAAGGAAGGAAAGTAATTCAGAAAAAAATGCAAAGAATCATTAAGAAAGTGTAGGTGAGTATCTATACATGAACAAATGTAAGGAATGAACTGCAAAAAAGGCAAAGTATTCTTTTTTTCAAAGGCAACAAGATGGGTTTGAACAACCACATTGTGTTTGAACAGGTAAAAGTGCAAACTGTGCACACCTGATTAAATAGCAAAAATGCACTGGAAGTGAAAAGCAGGTAGTTTTAGGAAAATATGTACCTTCTGAGAACAGTAGGAAAGAAAGAAAGAAAAAACCCAAGTTAACAGATAAATACATCTAAAAAAAGAATTTCCTATGTTGAGAAGTTGAATGTTTTAAATCAGCTTGAAAAGGCTGGTCAAAACCATCTGCAATGGAGATCAAAAACGTCTGCAATGGAGATAAATGCTTTCTCTTTAAATACATCCCACTTGAAAACAACGGGGACTGAGGGACAAGGGGTAAGAAACTGCAGATTTATTAAATTTAATGTTTTGCTCCTGATTTTCTTGAGTTAGAAGCAAAAATGAAATGCACCAGGAACCATATTTCTTTGTGTGATAAAGCTGAAATTCGGAAAGGTTTCAGGTAGAAGTATACATCTGTGCCTTTTAGTTATAATATGTAAGAAGTGAATGACAATGAATTTTGCCTTGCAGAGTGTTGAATTCACATGGACTGCATTTCAAAATACATCATTTTAAAAAACATTCTTATGATGGTTAAAACTGTATTTAATTTGCTTTTCTCAATTCTTCATTCTCAAGGTCATTTACCCTCACAGACTTACACATACAGACACATTTTGTTGCTTAAAGCTAATTTACTTTTGTTGATTATTCAGCAGTGGAAGTCATACACTTCTCCCAGTAGCATCATTACAATGAATTAATAGCACTATTCACTGTTATTTTTATTGGAAAAAATGACTTTCAACTATTATGTCTCAGCTGGAGCAATCATATGATATCTTAGGTTGTCTTATTTGTGCCACATCTTAAAAATAACTTGAGTGCCAAACTTAATTGGATGAATATTGTAGGATATATTAAGAGAACATAATGAAACACTTTATTTCTTTAGACATTTCCCAATATGGGTTTAATTAAACTCTTTTTTTCATCGTTGTTGTTAGTTCTGAACAAGTTTTATGAATCAGTCTTAAAGAAAAGCTAAAGAGGAGACATTTAGTGTCCTAGAGGCCCAATTCTGCATTTATTATTTGCGACACTTCTATGGTATTCTACCAGAAATTTCACTGTGTAAGGACAGAGGAATTACAGCTTGGTGAAGAACAGATAAAGATAAATCAATTTACCACTCCAGGGACCGAATAACAAAGAGTAAGAATATATTGATTACTGGAGCACAGACCAGGGCACAGCACGGGAATGGAAGCCAGTTGCTTGCTGTCATCACCACACACTCCCAGAGATGCATGGACCTGCTCCCTGGCTGTGTCCTGCCTGCAGGCAAGGGGACAGACCTCTGCCTGTCCCCTCAGCCCCACGGGCTGCCTGCTGTGGTGTGTGTGAGTGGGCAGGGGCTGCCTGGATGCCCACGACCCTGAACTCAGAGGTCAGGCTGGCAAGAGTGCAATCTGACTTATGCTTGGCTTTCATTAACTCCTGCCTAAAGGATTTAGGGAAATCATTAGGAGGAAAACAGTGCTATAAAGGAAGTTACATCAGCCCATATGGTTACTCATGGCAGCTAAAGGGTAGATGGGGTTCATTTCTATCCTCTTAGTGAAACAAAATTTGCCCTGGTGACCCTTTGCCCATTAGAGGTAATGGCTTCTCTCTTGCTGGCTCCTGTTGCAATGTGTTCTCCATTTGTTGCCTGTCTCAAGAGTAACCATGACAAAAGCCAGACTAATGCAATCAACAACCAGGAACAAAGCAAAACAAGACAGCTTTCCTTTTCAGCAAAATAAAAACAAGGATTTGTTTTTCAGCTTACTCTTGGGCTCTTCTTTTTATAAAGTGATCATAAGTTTAAAGACAGGGGAAAATCGCTCACAACTCCAATAAAATTTAGAATACGCCGCTACCAGCAATACCAGGGGATTTCCAACCAATATATTAGCCTACAAATCAATAACAAGAGTAAATCCTTCTGCATTGAGGGCAATCAAATGTTCACTAAGAGGTACTATCACCTATATTAATATAATCCCCCAAGTGTCAAAGTTAATACCAAAGGAAGCTTATGCTTCACATGTGATAAGCTGAAGGTTATTTCTAATAATGGTTTAAATAAAAGGAAATTGCATGGAGATTTTGCATTAAACGATCCTTAACTGACTTGGCTCTGCTGAAGTTTCTTCTTTATGGAGATTCTATGTTTGCTTATCCCAGAGAGCATCCTGGTCCATCAGGACTGTTATGCTAAGCCTGAAATGAATTCACAATGTTTTAAATCTAGAGGCTTTGTAAAAGTGACTTTCTTCTTTTGTCAGGATGTTTATGTACAACTTTTTTCCTGATCTGTGGAAGTCGTTCATTTTAGTGTTTATTTCAAACTTACTTAACTGTGTAAACTTCCAAGTGTGAGCTTAGTATTGTTATGTAGACCAAACGCTTGCTTGCCATTAACAATTTCTCATCTGGACTGTGATTACATAATTTAAATATCTTCAACTTAAAGATGCTACTGTGGATATGTTGTGGATTGGTTTTGTTTTAGGGGAAGAGGTATTTGTTGATTATTTAAATTTTTACATAATCCAACTGCAGAGTTTGGCCAGTCTGTTTCTCTTGGGTGAGTTATTGTTGGAAGGTTCCTCTCTCCCAGGTTGGGGAAGTGCTGGTTCTTGTATGAAAATACACATAAAAAATTACATTATATAAAAGCAGATAAAATAACCCTGAATACCCCCTGCTGTCTCCAATCAGTTAGGGATAGTCAGGTGAATTTGCCTCTACCTTATCTGATTAATATTTTCTAGCCGTTAATGACTGGCTTGGAGGTTGTACCTTTTCAGAAGGAACAATGTTGCAGTTAAGCCTTTTAATGGTTTTTGGGAAATTCACTTGCAGAGTTACTATAGGTCCTAAGAAAACACACTTGATTTCTCCTTGTTTTGCTGATCCATATTCAAAGAGATAAAAATACATCATAGTTTCCTATATTGCTTAAGAGAATGCACAACAATGCCTTTATGAGCTGGGGTAAGCTCCAGCAGTTAATGGTAACAACTGACATTCATTCTGAGTATTCCACATCACCCAATCTGAACAACTCACAAGCCTACAAAAGGACATTCAGGATTTTGCAGAGGCATGTGGAAAGCTGGCTATGTGCAAACTGATTTAATAAGCTAAGTGGCAGAAAGCAATGAAACATGAAACATTGCAGTTTGCCAGGAGAAGCAGCTTTCTATTCCTAACTAGGTGTTATTGTTACGGTGGTAATGAGCAAGATCAGTATTTTGTAATTAACAGAAAGGAATTTGAGATGCCAGACTGATGAGTCACAAGTTCAAAGAGTGGGTGTTTGAAGGATATTTATGATATAAAGCAATAACAACTGCCTTTCACAAAATGGTTCAAACCTAAATGATGGCACTCTAAAAATTGCAACACGGTGGATGTTTTTAACTAAGCAGTGCATTAACAAATTGAAAGGTGTTTCTCAGGAAAGAGGATATAGAATAAAGCTGCTCCTTTGCAGTAACACCCTTCTAGACAGAAAAAAATGAATTCTCATAGCAGAATACAGAACAAATAAGATAGGGTTTTGCAGATATATCAGTGAGGACAAGTATTTTAAGAGAGAAAATCTGCTATTTAAGGAAGAAGACCAAAAAAAAAATCATGCTGATTCTAAATTGACTGTGCTGATATGTGGATCTCTGGCACCATGAGGAAGAGGGAAAGTAAAATGGCTAATTAAGAAATGATGAACACTTTGCATCTGATTCCAAATTTCCTGAAAGCATACATCAATCAACATGCTTCATGTGAACATTTACGCTGCTCTTCTTATTATCAGAAATCTGATGCGTAGGTGATTGATAAAGAGCTAGTAGAGAAATGCATGGAAAACCTTAAATCCAGGCCTATTAGCACTTCTGTGTGAAGTACATTGAATTTTCCATGCTAATTACTTTATACTATTAAACACAGAAATATTTTTAAAAAAGTATTTTATGGTCTGGTCCTTTAAGACTTATCTATATGCCTCACTCAAAAATATGAGCAGTCTCCTCTGCATCATTAGGATTCACATAGTTAAAATTAGCCATGTGAGTATTTTTTTTTCTTTGTAGGCTAGGGCTTTTGCAGAATTAATGAAACACCAGATGGTTGGATGGCACTGAACTTTAGAAGATGAATAAAGAGTAATTGTGGAAAATATCATCTGGTAAATCCCATTACAATTCCTAGGAAAATAATGGAAGTGAGGTTTTGGGTTTTTTCAAAAAAGAAAGTCAGCAGCTGACAGCAGAAACATGAGCAATAAACAGCAATGAGTGAAATTATGATCCTAGAAATATGTGTTGGAGCACAGGGTGACTACAGTAGGGGGGTCACAAATTTGTAACATGCAGCAATTTTGGATCTTGCATGCAGTGTCAGAAGACATCAGATGCAGTACCTCAGAAATCATACTTAAAAAATTAATCTCATTTGGGTTAGAAATGAGCACTATCTCATGGATTTAAAATTGGCTGACAAGTTATAAAAGAAGGGCAATGATAGATGGTGAGATATTGAGCTTAGGGAAAAAAACCAAAAAGTAATGCTAATGTTTAAGCACAGAACAATTTGACTGATGAGGAACATCTATGAGAATTATGTAATGTAGTTGAACATTGACCAAGGGTGGTATGACAACTATCACTGTGTTGGAAGAGGAACTTAAGATAGGTTGAGAGAATAATGGAATACAGAAACTAGAAATAATGGGATATTACAAAAGTAGATGAGCATGAGGGAAAGTGTCCCAACTAGAAACCATTTTTAATTAGGGATAGTCTCATGAAAGAAAAGTTGCATGATCTATAGAGTGGTCTAAAAATGTTAAGATGCCAAGAACCTTTGTGGACCAACTCCCTTTATAGATGGGGAAGCTGAGGCAGAGAAGCCTCATTTCCTGCCATGACATGACTGCACATTTACTTGCCTGGTCACTTTTTGAGTGTAGAATTAAATTTATCTCCATTTTAGAATTATTAGTTCTTCATCTATTTACTTCCACTATGTTCCTACCTTGTGAGCAAGTGAAAAAATTGAGCTTTGTGCAGTACGCCAGCCATGTATTCCCATGCGGTCATCCACTGTTTTCTGTCTTTATGTAGAAAACTCAGGCTGGCTGCAATGCAAAGGAGCCATCTGTATCCACAGAGAAGCAGGATTAAATTCAGTAATGCAGATCAAACAGAGAATGAGCATGCATTGATTAGTCATGTCCACATGTCCTCCACACCCTGCCTTCTATTTGTCATATTACTATGTTATTGGCTTAAAAACACTAGTGCTCAAACAAGAAGATATTATTAAACCTCACATAAAGCACTGATGTACAATTTTGTGTTACAAATTAGTGCAGTGAGATAGCCTTGGTTTCTGATGTTCCCATACAATGATCTAGCAGGGCCTTCATAAACTAAGGACTTTCCCAAACACAGCAGTAACTATGATTCAAACCTACAAGTGCTGTCAAGGTGACAGGTATCTGGTAAAACCAGGAGTCCCAACTACTTTTACAATTTAAAAATCTGGGGTAAAAACAAATCAATAAACTGAAGTTATTTCTAAGAAAGTCTAAAGAAAGGATGGAAGAAAGAAAAAGTACATAGGTGAATATTTCACAAGGTAGATTAGTAAAAACTACAAAACAGCCTCTAGCTATTTTTATCCCCAGATGCACTTCCTCAATTCTGCTAGCTTGTACTGAAACTCTATTGATTCACACATTTTTCTATTCCACTATAATAAAAAATGCTCATTCAGATTTAAAATAAAAACAATAAGGTCACGGGTTACACTTCCCACTGTAACGATAAGTAGATCCTTTTTTTTAACCATATTTAAAAAATAAAATTCAATGTCCAATTAATTAGAATACTTACAGGAAGACCACAATGGATTTGAAGAACTATTTTAACTGGTCAAAAGTTAAATTCTGTTAATCTAGCATCAAAGTTGAGTATTCTGGGTTTTTTCTCATTGCATTGCCATGCCCTGAGTCTTTATCTGTTATTATTACTAAGTGGTCCCAGAAGACTAATTTTTCAGTTTCTGAATCTAAATGCAAACAGATCTAAATAACCTGCACGTCTGAAACCTTGAAATTTTGTCTTGATTCAGAAGACTAAATATTTTACTGGACAGAAGTAACACTGTATTCCCATTTTCCGTGTATCCCTAAAATGTTCACAGCTACACTAATTATAAAACAGAAAATCTGAGTGATTTCCTCTCAAAATTATAAGCATCAGATCCTAATAAAAAGCTTTTATTCACTAACAGTTTGCAGAAGCAATGCAAACTTCTGAATACCTATAGTTGCTAAAGGTCTTAGATCATCAAACTCGACCTAAAATATCTTAAAGAACTTATGTTTTTTACTCTATCATTGCTCTGCTACTTGACTGGGCAGAATATGGGCCAAGGTCAGATGATAAGTTATTGCCAGAGGAAGATTGGCTTGGGAGGGGGAGTTCCTCCTCCTTCACTGTTGCCAGTGCACTGACACCTCATGCAAGTCCAGAGGAGCCAGCCTAGGTTTCAAAACAGCCATGCAGAACTTTCATGCCAACCACAGATTTTTTCATCTGAGATACACCAAGTAATATAGAAAGGCAGTTTTTCTGCTAGCTGAGAGGTGTTCCCTCACTGTATCCACTAAAGAAATATTTTTTCCTCACTGTTTCATTCATTCTAATGCATCTCTATTATGTATTTTACATTCTGCCCTCCTCTTATTCTATACTTGTTCTAATCTCTCCTGCTTTTAATGAACTTATTTCAATCGCTCAGAGTCTGCTACTGTGCACAAAGTCAGAAAGGAGTTCTTCAATAGGCCAACCCCACATAGCTGACCACGTTACGCACTTAAATTTTTCAAGGAGCCCATTTATAAACCCTCTGAACTGAAGATAACTTTTTCCGACAGCTCTGTCCTATAGAGGAAATCAATCACCTGTCTTGTGAGTCTCCTTGGACATCTGGGATGACAAAGACAGAGTCCTTGACTTATGTTTACAGGGACTACACTGAGACCAAGGCAGGTAAAGCAGCCACCAGCATGCCGTGTACTGGATCCCAGCATGATATGCAGTAATGACCTGTCAGGGAAGCAGGCTGTGTACCACCACACTGTGAAATATCCTGGGGGACCCTCTTTATGAATTGAGCATGCCCTCAGGCAAGAATGAAATCACACATCATTTAAATATTGTTTCATGCTTTCCTTTTAAGGTGTCTCATCCCTTTCTTTGGTCTGTTCAAATCTATATTTCTAAAAATTTTCAAAATAAAGAAAAAGCCCTGAAAAGACCATTTTTACCTTCCCATAAAATGGTTGTTTCTTAGAGGTTTCAGATTTTTTCACACACAAACCCCTTTTATCTCAATAGGGGTTTGAAATGCAGGCAGAAAGAAATTTTTTTTTTTGCTAACTATTATCTGATCATTTTAAACAGGAATTGATTGGTTTGTTTTATCATCTTCAAAATTTGGCAGCCATTGCAAGTAAGAAGCAAGAGCAGCTTGCAAATAGCCTTGGAGAAGAAAGGAAATTTAATTTCATACCCTTAGTGTAATAGCATGGTGCACAACACAAGGACAATGAAATCTCTGCTGGAGGTAACAATAAACCCTGAGTCCTTTATTTGCCAAAGCTTTTGATCGCTAGTTCTATTTTTTCTTTCAGCAAACACAGTGGCTCTGCCATTTTAGTTATCTTGCATCTTTTGTTTTTTTCCCTGCAGTACTGATGATTGTTCCCAGGTAGGATGTAGATTGCCAAAGTGTTGTCTCGCAGGGTTCTAATGATCCCTCTTGCTCTGCCCTCCCGAGCGCAGCACGGCCTGCGAAGGGCTGAGGCAATCTGCCCTGCCCCTGCATGATCCTGGACTTTGGTCCAGCTCTGGGGCCATGTGAACTCTGAGGGTTGCCAAGATTATGTGATTTGTCAAGGTCACACAAGCAGGGGCAAAGCAGATTTCCTTATGTACGAAATGTAGTAAATACAGGTAAGAGTCTGCTCTTCCTTAGAAGTTATTTGTGTTTACAATAGGAAGGGATTTCCATTTTCTGAACACCATTGTAATTTCTATCATAGTAAATAATCGTTCAGAAGAAATTTCTTTTCCTTGTGTGCTCAGCCCCTGTTTAAAAGGAGGGCTTAAGTATACTCAAAGGAACATCATAAATAGCCTAAAAATATCTCTGCATATGAAAGCGCTATAAATGACTCACAGAGACATGAGTCAGATGAAAAAAATACATTTCAGGTATGTGTAAAGGTCTGCATACAGGTGCTAAAATGGTTTTAATTTCCATGGAATATAAAATAGAAGCGTAGGCATGCACTTCATTTTCTCAGCAAGCTCTCACTGATAACAGCAGTTCATGAGTTTCATCACTTGGAGCCATACATTGTTCCACTTGAGAGCTAAAAACCAGTGTCACACACAAGAGCCTCCTCTACCAGAAAACTTGCCACTCTTTATTTTTCCTCATCATTAGAGAGAGTGCATCATTAGAAAGCTGAATTGCTAGCCTTTCAACAGAGAGCTGCAAAACAATGGGTACACAGGGAAACAATACTTAAGAGGAGCAAGTCAAACTACTTAGATCAAAAAATTCTGTGTCTCTGTTTCTTGAATTGAGCTTACAGGCCAAGAATATATGGCCAGTCAAAATAAACATATATAATTTTTTGAATAGCACAGCATAAAATCTATGTATCTTGTTGAAAAATTCAGCATGTCGCTCCTGCCCTGCAAGTACATTATTATAACATCCTAAATACAAAGACAAACAGCTGTAGAGAGATTTTTGCCACACTTCACATATATCAAGCAGAGCAGATGTAGCAGCCTCCTTTCAGTAGCAGACATTCTTTCCTGTATGTGAATTGTCTCTTAGGTATATAAATGAAGAAGGGATTATGTCTTTGCTGGAGCAGCAGATGAATGAATCACAAAAAAGCCTCAGTCAGTCTGTAGATAAAACATGATCATTTTCCAGGCTTTGTGTCTAAATAAAGAGCTGCAGAAAAATGGCCTGATTCGAGAAAGTGGTGGAAAGAAAGGAAAAAAAGGATCTTAATCCATTGATTCTCTGCCTAAGTTAATTTTTGATAGGTGCTCATCACTATTCTTGACTATTCATATAAGCAAGCAAAAGTATGGTTGTGAAGGGGGTAAAGATGACAGTTCTGTTCCATAATGTATTCAGCCAAGGTGCCCTTATTCATATATTATACACATGGGCATTTTTAATATGCAGGTTGCAGCTATTTAAAACCTTGCTAATGCTTCATGGAAAAAATTGATTCAGTGTACTGAGGCTTCACCTATGCAGCATGTCTTTTCTCCTCTCACTGTTTTATAACTAGTAGCATGTGCACTAACGCTGAATCTTTGTGACTAAAGAGTTTGATTTTGCTGTGAGATGCTTGACTGAAGTTACAGCCCTCACTGATATCTCTCTGTGTCTGTTTTGATGATAAAAACTGGTTTCTGTTTTCAGAGAGAGTTTCTAGGTTTCTGAAAGTGGCAATAAAGTCCTGCTCTCCCTCAGGTTGAGGCTTGTCCCACCTAAAAAATATTTAAATCCTTCAGATTTGTATTACTGTTGTATTCACATCAAGTGTGTCTAAAATGAACATTGAAATCAATGGTTGACCTGCCCTTCACAGTATTCTTTAATCAGAAAAGAGTTTTTTATTACAGTTTTAAGCCACATTGCATCAAATTTCTGAAAACAAGAGTATTCAGATCTGGTCTGTTTGATATTGCTACATACAAATCCTTTGTTCAATTTATCTGAACCATTTTCCAGACAACAGATACTTGCTTATAGATTCTGTTTGGCAAGGTAATTAAAGCATGTACATATCAGAAATTTCTCAGGTATTCAAGATTATTAATATTGTATCCCTTTTCAGGGAATTACTCACACAGAGAAATAAAGATAGATTAATATTAAAGACATCACACAGCTGAAGAATAACAGGATAATATGTGCTGAAATGGTTCTCATCCAGTTGCACAGACAAAATGTACCTCAATTCTTGCTTGAAAGAACTCTGGCTCATCATCATATGAATTGTGTTCATATCACAATTCCTCTGCTTTGACTACCTGTAGGTACTATAACACCCACAAGAAATACAATACCATAAGCTATCTTCAATTATAGGTCAGATACTCACTGTTTGTTTGAAAAGTGGTGATCTTCTATTGTTCAAAGACTTTATCATCTCTGCTTGCCCTCTGCTGAAGTGTCCTAAAAATAAATGCATTTAAAGTTTGTCATGACCCTTGCACAGGCTTTTCCTTTTAGGATAGTAATTTGAATCCAGCACAGGTCAGCAGAAAGAAGCTGAAATTATCCTCCTAAACAGACAGTTGTTTGCAGCAGCTGGAAAAAGGAGGTCACAGGTCTTGCTCTGCTTCACAGGCTACTGCTGCTCTTATCACAAGTGACCACTACTAATTAACAGACTCACTGGGCATCTCAGCAGAAGGGTTAGAAAGTGAACTAAAGGGTGACTGAGTATTGTCATTCCCCTACCCTAGAAAAGAGTTGTTCATGCTCCTGTTGCCAACTAAATACATTGTGAATGTATACAGTGCTTAAAGAAACCTGCTGTTTAGATGAAAGCTGTAAATAAGTTGTCTTAGCACACAGAAGCTATTATATGTGCAAACATTCCATTACCATTGTTATTATTGAAATCTTAAATATGAGAAATCTAAGACATTTCACTGGCTTGTAAGACTTTTTGAAGGACTGCAATAGAATATTTTTCATACATGTATTCACATGCATACATGTCAAACACTTCTATGTAATCCATCATTATTGCAGTTCTCTCGTTGCACTTTATTGGCTTTATTCCACAGCAGTGAAATCTATAAGACTTTTTTTCTCTTGGCAGCAGTGAGGAATCACTCTCCATTTATTTTTTTTTCTGTAGAGTAAGAAAATCTGAGGCAATTTCCTTTTTTGTTTTTCATTATTTGAATCAGCTATGGATAGAGCTCACACACCTACACACAATACCACACCATAATATGCTTCAGCACCTCAACTCAGCCAGATGTCCTTGGGCCTAAAAAAACCTGTTAATCAAATGTTTAGATGTTTATAATAATTCAATTGAACATAAAAACTAAATTTTTTTTTATTCAGTGTAAACATGGTAAGCAGTAAAATGCATTCTCAGTTCCAATACTTCTCAATGCAGGTTGAAGTTCCATTTTTCTTTCAGAGAAATGGTATGGGACTACAAGCAAAGCATATGGTCAACCTTTTTGTTTCTGTCACAAAAATTACTTTCGCTAATTATCAGTCTTCTTGGCAGGCTCAGCAAAAAGTCCAGGGAGATATTTTCAAGAGCCATCAGATTTTCACACTACATGCTTTTTAAACTATAAACAGCACACATGGCTTGCCCAAAAAAATAGGCTTCCCCCCCTCCCTCCTGCAAATGCACATGTTTTCACTAAAGTAAATGGCAGGGAGTACAGAGGAGTTAAATTGTAAATACCAGAAACGTACGTGCCATGGGGATATGTGATAGTTACAACACGTAATGGAAAGCCAAGGTGGGGGGTCCCACTCCTGATTTCATCACTTAACTCTCCCGTGGATTGGAGGAAGTAGCTGATCTGTACTTTTTATCACAGTCCTACCAGCTGTAATCTGGGGATAATAGTAATACTCACATAAAATCCTTTGAAATCTTCCTGATAAAAATGTTAAGCAATGCAAATACGTTTAAAAACATTCTGATTTTCTTCTTCTCACATGTTGCCTGGGGTTTGGTGCATTCTTAAAATAGCAGCAAGTCACAGTTTTCCAGAAGAAGGGGCCTACACATGCTGCACATTTCAGGTGACAGAATGAACATTAGGGATTTTTTTGTGCAGAACCTGCTTTTAGGTCACTATAATCAGGCACCGTCACACCCGGTCTGAGGAAAGGCTTGCTGGTGCCAGATGAAGTTGGGCCCTGTGTATTAGGAAACTGGGCTGAGGTTTGGTTCAAAAGTCACAAGATAGGTCCTGTCCAAATAACAAGCAGGAAGCTTGGCCTCTGCCCTGAGAAGCATCCTGCAGAGAAGCAGACAAGGCAGAACTTGCTCTACAACCATGATTATTGCTATAGCTGAGACATGTCATGCTTAGAAATATTAGTCTGGGGCAGAAATAGTAGCATCTGCCTTCTAAAATACAGAGAGTCCTTGTCAAGATGCCAACAGCGGTCTTGTTATTACCAGGCTGTTACTACCAGCTTGCAAACAGATGTTCCAGTTCAGCAAAATAACATGCTCTAAATTTTCTCACATCATCAAAAGTTTCTTCAATCTTCTGAATGACTTCTTTACTAAGAAATCAATTCCTACCACCCATTCATCTGACAAGACAATGTCTTATGCTAACCATAAGGGAAATAACTTCATGTTCTTTGCTGCTCCACATCCTGTGAAAGAGCTTGTGAAGGAACAGCTACACAGTAATCTGATGGCTCTGGAGGTTCCTATTCAATCTCTCTTTTATCATAATGCCCCAAAAGTACGAGATATTATCACAGTGCTGATACTGCTGCTTAGCATGCACAGTCATGTAGTCTTGGAGCACTCTTCCTCTCATCTGTCTGATATCCATGTGTTACTTTTTGTCTTCTACACAGATTGTAAGTTTTCTAAGGCATTAACTAAATGGAAAAGCTAGACAATGCTTTTCCATGTCTCTTGGGTGCTATAATGTTTGAATAATAATTATCCTAATAGTATCTTTTCAAGAGAAAAATTGGGACTGGCAGGCAGAGACCAATGTAGTCAGAAGAACAAATATTGTAGTGATGCTTTAAAATGACACTGATGTTCTGCCAGGGTAATGTTAGTAAAATCAGAGGGAAACTTAATGCAACTCTAGTGAGTAAGGCAGAAGGAAAAAGGAGGATAAAGACTTGACCTGGAAATTGGGAAACATGTTCTCAGCTTGGCCATTACAAACAGAGAGTTGAAAAGTGACAAAGCAGGAGTTCATGTAACAAATCCCATTTTACTTTGGTTGAATTGCAAAGAGGAATCCAAACACCAAAGAGAAAAAGTCCATATCATATTAAAAATGCTACGTATTTTTAAAATTCTTTTGTGACATATAGCTACCGGGATACGGAGTTTTAAATTCTCATGATATTAGTGGTACTTTCATGGCATAGGATGCATTTTTCATTATTGTATCCTGAAATTTCAGCTATTTCCACTGATGGTACTCCACAAGGAGAGAAGAGCTGATCTGCAGCATTCAAACTGAAGGACTGTGACTGCATTTACCATCCTTTTCATCTAGATTTCTGAGACGCTACCACTGTGAAATTCAGATATAGATAACAGATTTATAATCTATTTTTGAAAGATGCAGGAGAGATATATAAAATGAGAACTCTTCCTCCCAGTGAGCGATTTAATTTTTGAATGTTTTTTTCTGGGACAAGTCTAACTTGGAAAATTGGTACAAAAATAAACACTGACAGAGAGGAAGGGAGAGACCCAGTTCATCATCACAGCCTCAAAACCTAAACTCAGCCTTCTAAATCCAGTTACTGGGATAGCTCTGGGCACATTGTTAGGATATGAAGTGGATGATTCTAACTTCTATTGCAGCATATTTCACCTCAACTAACTTTGAGAAGGCAATTGATTAGGTCATTTAGTTAATTGAAATGCTTAAACAAAAGTTTTTGTTTACACTGGAAGCAGGTCTTACAATGAAAAGCTTTGTCCATCTTAAAAGAGAACTCACAAAGCAAGGGAGATGTGATGCTGGCCACTAGGGAGTGGGAAGATGAATGTAAAGTGAAGTGCTGCTTGTGAAGTGCTGCTTTGCCTGTCTCAGGAGAGCAGCTGCCAAGCACACTTGAGAAAGAAATCTGAAATCAGACATCTGTATGTGCATTGCGTCCACCATGTTTGCTCTGAGGAGAAAGAACCATATGAAGCAAGACAGCAAAGGTGAAATCCAGCATATCCTACTTTATTGCTATGGCAACCCCACCCTGATGAAAAGTAGAAAAACAATAAAACATCTTCAGGAAAAAAAAAAATCAGTGCTATCTACCAAGGGAATTGAGGAAGATGCACTTTAAGGAAGAGCTTGACATTTCCACCATTTGGTGACTCTTTGAAACAAAGGCATGGCTGTAGTTTTTGCAAGCTGCAGAGTTAGAACATATTGTACTTGATAAATTATTTAGTTTGTTTAGCAGCTGAAGTTTGAATTATAAGTGAAAGCTGTAGTTACAGATTAGAATCTTTAATGCTGCTGTAGCCAGACAGAATACTACTGTTGTGATTTTCCTTGATGTCTTCTAACATCTGTCATTCCAGACTAGATTAACACTAGAATCACCTTTCCTGCATTAGACTTTCCAGGATGGGTGAATATGAGAGTGGGTAAGTGTGTGTGTGTGTCTTACCCAAGCATACTTCCGAGTCTGTATATTTGGGCTTGAAAGAGTTTTATGCATTTGTGCCTGCTGTATCTAAATTTGTTGGTGATTTTCATGTAAATTGAAGTAGATTACATATAGAGCCCATATAGGGGCTGCGATCAAGGGGTCCATCAATGAAACATCTGCTTGTAAAGAAAGCAATGACATCTATCACCAGACTGATGCACAATTAATATGCAACAAAAGAGTGCTCGACACCTGCTGGCAAAGGGGCAGACCTAGGGCAGGTGAAAGGCTCGTACAAGGCAGTTTGTCTGCACTGCTCCTGTGAGAGTTGAAAACTGCTCTCACACTCTTACTTCCTGTCTCCAGAAGGCTCCTGGAATGGAACAACAGCTGCAGTAGTACAGCCTGCCATTCCCCACACTGAAGTCTTCCTGTACAGCAGGAGACTTACTGGCATAGGAAGGTGCAATAGATACTTCCCTCAGCCTAAGGGAATCTTATATAGTAGTTATGTTTGCCAAACATAATCCTTTAATTTTCATCTGTTATTTGCAAACATTGTTTCTTATAACTAATTTGCATGGGCAATGGTTATTCTAATTCTGTATAGTAATGAGAAAAGCAATAAGACTATCTTACCAAAGGGCACTTTTAAAACTAAATATATTGCTCTCTGTTTTAAATAGCTTATATCTGATATGGTTGTTACTGTTTGTATTAACTGTAGCTAAGCCCTCACAGGAGCATCTAGAGAGATCATATTTCAGGTTATAATTCCTGTGTACAAAGTGTTAGGTATATCAGGGAATAGAAAAAGTAGAATTTGTCCTATAATTATGATATTTGTAGGATATGAAGTGAAAACTGATTGCATTTCACTTGATTCCCAGTTCAGAGCTTGATGTGATCACCTTCCCCTATCTCCATGTATATATTAGACAGGGAGATCAATGTTCTTCCTTAGCCCTGTGTGGTCATCACTGCTCACCCCAGTGATGTGAGCTAGGGGACAGCCTAGCTCTACAGCACCCACTAGGCAGCAGTGATGGCATATGTTCTGTAGGAGCTCTAAATTACAGTCCTACAGAAAAGCCCATGGAAACCATTTGGCAGGCATGAGAACACATTTTTGAAAGGGGTACTGAAGTTTAATCTCTTTGTACCTGGAAGGATAAAAAGCTCAGTACTGTCATAAATTCATACCTTTTTTACTCCAAAGGGAGGTTAAGGCCTTTACTCTCAACTACATTCATCAGGAACCATGTCAGAGTTTAACACAATACTGCATTAGTGCATGATCTAAAATGGAGTTATGATCACAAGAACTTATAATAAATTTGGTGTGCCTATGGCAGTGACTCAGCAGCTGGTGTGTGCCACCCTATGCTGTGATCAACATATATAGACTTTTCTTTGAAATAGTAGAAATACGTTTGCTTAAAAAAACCCCACAAAGATGACATACTGTCTGGTTCCACAGAAAAGGATTTTTGGGCTTTTGCAAAACTACGTCATTCATGTGGGAAGGAAACCTTTGCCTTGTGGCCAAGGCTGTGGAAACTTGGACAATTCACTGAAAGACAGTAGAAACTGAAGTTGTTTTAGAACAGAATTAACAACAGCTCGAACCTCCTCATAGAGGAAATGGCAGGAATAACTTTTTCCTTGCAGTGAGTGCATCTTTCCTACTAATATTAATGAGAGATATGGCTTCCTCTATTTGCCATCAATATTAATGAGAGATGCACGTGCCACTAATGTTAATGAGAAACACACATGCATGTAACTCCCATTAATGATCATTAGATATCCACAGGAGAACTCTCATTAACACTAATGAGTGTTGCACGTATATGTAATTCCCATCAGTATTAGCCTGAGATCTATGGCATGTATTGCCCATTAGTGTTAATGAAAGATATACATGCATGTGGCTGAAACTGTCATTAATGTTAATGTGATGTATGCAGGAACTGACAAAATAATATACTTTGTCTTGGTAACAGAAACTTGCCCTTTGTGTTTGGATGCTAGTGCAGCTTTAGGAAATGCATTGCTTTCCATTAATGATCTAGTTTAAGTATTACTTTGGCTGTGTACTAAGTACCATGCAACATTAAGACAAAATGCAGAGATTCATTTTCCAGATGATGTGAAGTCTCTATGTCACAGATTAGAGAAGAGCAATTTGAGTATTTGTGCTGGGGTCAGCATGTGGAGCTGGTGAAATCATGTTTTGATTCAACGGGGTTTGATCAAAATTACCTTTCTTAATGGCAGTAAATCTCACCCAAGGCTGTACTCTGATAGGTACTTGGGTAGCTGTGATCTGCCTTGAACTTGGGTTCTGCCAGCTATGCTTTCATTAGACCTGTCAAGTTTGTGGCAATTTGTTTTACAAATTTTCTTTTTTAGTTAGTTTCTTCTATCAATTAGAGTCTGTGTGTGGAGTGTGCCTGAATTGTACACTCAAGTGAAAGGACTTAGTGGAATTTACAAACTTTAAATGTGACATATAGACAGCAGCCTTTGCTATTTCTGAGGGATCATTTTGTGCAGATACTGAATTTTGCTACATATCTTTCATTTTAGCAAAAGCCCATCGACAATGAGCAGACAAGTCCTCAAAGTGTTAATTTTAAGATCATTGTAAAAAACATAAGTCCCTGCAATATTCTTTTTTTAAAAATGCAAACAGGGAACACCACACCATAACCTTAGAAAATTCCAGAGCTCCTTACCTAAGACAGGCCTTATTCTCTACTTGTTAATAGCATGTCTGACCACTTTTGCCTTGCAAAGCAGGTGTAACAAAACTGAACGGGAAGGTATCACATCTACTTTGCATCACATTCATGGCTTCTCAGGGAAACACCTGGAGAAGAGTGGGTTTGTGAGAGCTATACCAGTATAAGTATCTTGTGTCCTTTTCATCCCCATATCTGTTTCAGGACTGCTCTTACTTGTTAAGACTAGGAGATAAGTGACTGAGCAAAAACCTCAATAAGACATATGCTTGTAAAGGAAAGGGAACCTTCTGTATGGCTACACTGTTTTATGACTACTAAAATTTAGGAAAACTAAAATATAACATTGCTGTCTTTGTCATAGTGGGCCTGTCTGCACAATATGCTCATGTCATTGGTATATCTGGTCTAAGAAATTCTTGCTTCTCGACTTATCTCTCCTCAGAAATTTTTTTCCTTGGTTCACCCCAGGGCTCTAAATCATGCCAGCACTGTTGGAACTGTGCTATGAATTAGATAATTGAAATTAACCGTTTTAGAGAAAGGACACAGTATTAGGGTGCCCTGCTTGGGGTTATTTTGTTTTTCTTATGACCAGGTCATTTGAATGATCCAATTTACTGAGGACAGTCATATCAACATAACTGAGGGTACTAAAGACTACTGTGCAAAGGTAGGACCAAACATTTTGAGAAAGGTGCTTACCACCAAATCATATTCTTGGGTCCAGCAGACAAAGTACTAATTACTCCAAGAGTCAGCAGAGACCCAACATTCTCAGGATTTTGAAGGACTAAGGCCACACCTAGGTGACAATTAAGAAACAAATTAAAACCTGTGGCATATTTTTCATGTTAATCATTTTTTCTAGCTGCTCCATCACATTGCTCAAGCTACCTGCTCATAATTGCTTTATTGCAACCAGCCAGAAAGCAAGGAGGTTCCAAGTCAGAGGAGCAAATACAAAATGAAAACGAAAAAATCCCAAACCCAAACAAAATATACATAAAACATGCTGCTGAAACAGCATGCACTTCAATCTAGGAGTAAGGAATGTAATTTGGCACTGGGTTTCATCTTAACAGCTTCCTAAGAACTAAGAAAAGTCTATCACAAAACCATGACTTAGGGCTCAATTTTCCTTTCTGAGCATGTAACCTTTGTTTACATATTTGCAGCTCTAGGGCTCAGCAGTGTAATCAAGTGCTCCTGATTTTAATTAAGGGAGTCAAATTTGCATATGCAAACTCCCCTCTTACTGGTGTTAATACCTCAGCAATGCCAGCAGCTTTGAAGGAACTAAGAAAACAATAAAAGACAGAAATCAAAAAAATCTAACAATTAATCAGTTTTGTTTGACAAAAGTAAGGAAGGAGCAGAGATGATAATATTAAATATTTCCATTCATAAAGCTAAAATGCAGTAAGTGAGATGCTGGACTGGCTTTTAGTGAGGGGTTTTTGCTATTGTGTTGATCCTTAAGCATGTCCATGAGAGATTTCCTTTCTTTTCCTTTTTGTTTCACCACTTAGCATGACTGTTACATATGCCACTTGCACAATGATGCACAGTTCCTTACAGTCCCTAGGCACAAATTATAAGAAACTCGTTGTAAATTCACCCCATACTTAAGTGGTTTAGCTGCTGTGGTTTTAAAGAACAACCTCAGTAAATATTTTAACATAATCTGGGGATTGAAAGGTGATACTGAGAGTGAAAGATATTTTTTAGCTAACTGGGAAGAGATTAAGTGGTCTTTTTCACTGCCTACTGCAGACTTTACCTTCCCCTTTATTTTCTGACCTGTTTTTCAAATTTATTCTTCTTTCCTAAACTAATAATGGGAGGAAACCTTTCCATAACACTCCATTTCATGACAAAGAGAAAAGACATGTTGATCTATGTCCGTCATTAGACTCGGTCATAATTTTATTTCCTCCTATGTCTTGAAAACGCTTACAGAGAATAAAAATTATCACTGATTCACTTTCTCTGTGAAATACAATAAATTAAGAGCACACAAATAATTAATTCCTACAGCAGTTAACAAAAAGTTTGTTTTCAAATTATCCAGGGCCAAACTATTCATAATTGACATTCTCACAGCCTGGGAACAGCTAAGTTAATAGGCCTACAATTTGTTCTCACATCTCTAAATCAGGAGATGCTCCTCCAGATTATACAGGTGCAACTGTGAGTAGAATATTTGAGTAGAAATACTTTTATGGCCTGAAAGTGTTGCTGAGCATTTCCTTGAGGAAGTACCTCTGACTTTTTTTTGGTCCCCCAGAGAGCCTCTGCACTGCAGAAACTGAATAACCTTGTCCACCCAGGAGGCAGGTAAGAATCCCAGTACCTGGGAGGTATATGGAGCACCAGAGACAGACCTTTCACAGTCTCACTTTCACTTAAATGTGAAATAGATGGGAGAATAGAAGATGGGAATAGAAGACACATTTAAAAGTGTGCTAGTCTTAAAACAAGATGCAAAGATAAATGATAAGGTACTATTCTGCTTAAAGATAGACAATAGAAAGCATGCAAGGAGTTACATAAGATAAGGAACACAGAGAATGAATTTCAGAAAGGGAAAAGGTAATGTTTAGGCTAAGCATGCCAGCCAAAATCCCTTTCTGTTACTAGAAAAAGAAAGACAGGCTTCTCCAGGAGGAGTCTCACACCTTACCTTGTCCTGGAACTCCACCAAACAGGCTGTTCGCACAGCTGCTCATAGAAGAGGGAGCACTTAGAAAACCAGTTTAAAACAGATGCTGTAATTTTCAGACAGTATAAGTTAGATGAGATTAATTCTGGACATGATTTCAACAGCTGAGGTTTCAAGAAATATGTCAAGTAGAGCATACACGGCATCATAGCTTATTGACAAACAAGTTTTGTAGTCCAGGTTATAAGTGAGGAATATAACATCATAGGGTTTGCTTGGTTTTTATTGTGTCTTTCAGTTCAGAATAAGAAGCAACCCCAAAGTTCTCTTGAGTCCAGAATTTGTTGACAGTCTGAAAAGAAAACCATAGTTACACTGAAAAAACTCAGAAGCAGAAGGCACTTTGAATTATTTCAACTTTAAAATGTATCTTTCAAAAAGCTATAATAAGGCACAACTTCCAGCAGTTACCAGATTCACTGCAAAAAATATTCAAAAGAATTTTCAATATGGAAAACAATGTCATATACTAAATAATAATTTTGAAAACAATGCTTAAATAATACCTGAGACCATCTGCTGGTTGCATGGTGACTTTATTATCTGTTACTCAGAAAAGGCTTATCAGTGTCTTCAGGGTTTTTCTATATGGTAGAAAAGGTAAATTCTCCTTGATTCCATGGTAAAATTAAACAACCACAAGGTGTTTAAGCAGCAAGGCTGTAAACCATGACAAAGCATCTGTGGGCTTTTAATTTTAATGTCCCATTATGAAGACACTGTAATGATTTGCAGTGTTTGCTAGCATGATTATCTTTCTAATAGAGAAATCAAAGACTTCGTGTTGGAGGTTTTTTTGTTGTGTTTTTTGGTTTTGTTTTCTTTTCTGCAAAGAGGATATGTGATTTTTCAGGTAAGAGAAAATTAGCATTCTTATGGAAAAAGGCATGGAGTCATACATTGTTATAGTACAGTTAAGTGAATGGTTTAAGGTCGAGAAGACAAAGCTGTAGCACTTCCACGTATGCCAAGTCCATCAAGCCCCAGTGCCTCTCAACACCAAAAATTGAATTAGTTCTTCCACAGACTGCTGTTTAATTTAGCAGAACTGCTTTGCACTTCACTGAGCCACAGTCCAAGGGGACTTCACTGAACTCACATGAAAAGGTCTACTCTGGCCCAAGATGGCAAAGAAGTAGTTAAAAGCAAGACAGCTTGTTGAGAAGAGAGGTATGTGCTCCTCATATACTACAAAAACTCTGTTGTCTTCCCCTGGGGAAACCTGGGAAGAAGGTGCCACACACACGCTGACCTGTTTTGGAGCGGTCAGGCCCTAAAGTGGGCAGCACGACAAAGTGTTTGTGTGTTTATGCCGTGCAGTGCACACACTCACTTGTTGTGAACTGCAGAAATGCCAAGCAAAAATTACCACTACCAGTGGCCTTGTCAGTGCCACGACCGAAAGCAATTTGGTGAGATGCTGGCAGAGGGCTCCTCTGCTCAGCCAGCGCCACTGAACTCAGCCACCCCTGTCTGAGCTACCCCAGGGGACAGGAAAGTATGCTGCTTCATCTCTGTTTGGCAACTTGTGCATTTAAAAACCAGTTCAGGATTTCACACCTATTTGTCACCTGGCTAAACAGCACTTTATTTTGCAGAAACTAAATCAGACCTCTCAAGAAGACCATGTGCCAATACTATCTTGATTAACTAGCAGTCAATATAACACACTGTCATCAGTTTCCACGGAGATAGACCCACTAAAGCAGCTATCCCCGTTCAGCATGGCCCAATTAAATAGAGTATACTGTAATAATATTCTACATCTTTATAAGCCATTCATCCTCAAGCACTTCAGAGATTATAGTGTTCTGATACCACTGGTGAGTGTACTATAACTGCCTTCATGTAGCCACACTGAACCATAGCAGTTTTTCAAGTGCAAGGCAGCAGCCAATTGGCATGGCAGTTTCTGAGCTACCATGGATGCAGGAACAATGCTGCAGTGTTTATGAGATAAACCTATGACATTATAAAAAAAAAAATGTTTTTGAGTTTCTGAGTCTCTCTTTGGAAAAAAGACTTTTAGCTTTAGAACTAATCAGAATAAATCCATGTAATAAAATGCACAGACCTCAGTCAACTTAATTTGAGAAAACAGCCAAGACATCTCTTCCTATACATAATTCCACAGATCCTGCAGATTAAATATTTCAAAATCTGTTATTTGGACTGCTAAGCTCCCTTTGCCAGTGACTGAATATTGAATTACCATTGGATGTTTTTTCCTCCCTTTAGTACCTAATTTCAGTTTTATTTCCTCTTTCTACTGTAGAAAGTATTTCTGACTAACCATCCACTTCTACAGCCCTTCATTTTTTGTTATAATCCTCCATTTTATAAATGCAGAGAATATCTCATCTTCAGCTACATTTTCTAAATGACAGTGGGAATGAAAATGAGGTATTGAATGCTTAGCTAAATGAAGAATTGAATGCTTAGCTTACCTTTCTCTGCAAGTTTTGTGCAATACTTTATATACATGGTGTATACAGCATCTTGTTTAGCTGTTGCAGATGGAGCGATAAATTCACTCATAAGAGAGAAGCAACAATATATTTGATTGATATAAGACAGTGAGTTAACAACATCCAGTGGTAAATGCAACACTGGTTTAACAAGATCTGATGTCAAAGTACATGAGTATTTACTGCATAAAGGACAGGGTCAGACAAAACTATCAGGAAGACCCTGCTGTTGAGCCATGTTGTTCAGAAAGGACCCCCTTGTGTTCTAAACATCTCAGAGGGGAGTTCAGGTGCAGCTGAATCCAGACATAGTCCCAGACTTGGTCAATGGTTTATGTCTAAATGATAATGTACATACTCATCATCCAGCCTTTTTATCACAACCCTTCTCATCTGCTCTATTAAGCAAATACTACCTTCAGTTAATACAGAATTTAAACTATTGGTTTAGGAGGTTGTGTTTCTCTGCTGCATGAGGGTTGTATTTCTCCAGAAGCAAGCTAGGGGTTTTTTTTTATGCCAAGGATGCTGGTAAGTTTTGCAGACCTACCATTTTCCTTTGGACAAGTCAGCTTTCAGTTCTTCTGACCTTCTGTTGTGTTTTTTAAATGCTATGAAAATACTATTGATAAAATACCCTATTTTAAAATGTTTTTACAAACAAAAGTTCAGTAAGGTTATGTGTTTTATTGCCATTTTCTCATTATTCAAAAAATGATGAAGAGGTTTTTCTCAAACCTGCTAAAATAAAAATGTTACTTTTGAGAAGGACTAAGTTCAGAAAGCTGTTTCAGCCCATGTTTAGCTCTGGCATATTCTTACTATTTGTTGCAAGGGGACTTAATTCACTCTCAATGCATTGTTTTTGAATAGAGACTTTTCTCAGAATTGAAGCTGAAGTACTGGGAAGTTTAGCCTCAGAGGTAAATGTTTTGGAAGGTTAATAGCCTGTGGAAATAGAGGAGCTCTATGTTATGTTTAGTACTCACTACAGCTGAAAGATGAAATAGAGACTCTTCACCCAGGCGCTGAAATGCAGCCACCTGTGGGGAGTAATGTGCCAGCTCTTTAGTGCAACAGTGCAAAACCATTTAAGTGGGAAGTGAAGCGTTTTGCCTCAGTCCGAAGGGAGTGTTTGCCATTGTTATTACTGAACAGCATGACATTTTTCTCTGGGTGGAAGGCACTGTTTCTGTAATGCCATGTTTCAAAAGGATTTGGCTTCAGATAAACAGGAAATGGGATCCTGCCATCAGTTAATCAATAACTCACTACCATGGACCAATCTCCCTACTTAGCACCTCCCTCTCCCTACTTGCCAGAAGAGGCAAGACCATGAACAAAGCAACTGTCACTTAATGCAAGTGCCTACCTAGTAGGGTTACTTTTATTTGTAATTTTTTTTACTAAACACTTAAATAGACATTGAAATCTTTGGTACAGCCAAACAGCTTTGATTCTTTCACTATAGATTAAGATCACAGTTTAATTTCCAGCAGAACTCATTGTCTCTCCTTAATTTATGGAATTTCTCTTACAAATTTAAGTTTAACATTAATCTGAATTTTAACCAAGTCCAGCCTATTAACTTTAAAAATCAACTTTACCTTTCCACAGTAGAGAGGAAAAACTTGGGAGAAGTTTTGGAAGAGACAAGGTAGGATAAAAGTAAACTGCAGGAGACCTACAAGCATAATTCTGGTTCTCTGAGATGATATGTTAAAGGGAACCACACACTATTTGGACTTAATGTATTAACTATGGTGCCTTTTTCCACTCTGATTTTCTTTCCTCAAGCTCAAGGAATTTAATTTCCCCAAATTCAGCACACCACCACCGTCTGCACTCCTGCTCCCAACTGTTAGAAGGAAAATCATGAACATGGTTTAAAAATCATTGAAATGAAAAATTGTAGGTTTATGTGTGGAAAAAATCTCCTTAAATGCTTAGATACGCTTTCGCCTGAAGGTGGCAATATTTAATAATATTCTGAAGGAACAAACTTCCCATATAGATACCTTTAATTAAAGTTATGTTTTTAAGTGAATATCCTTCTCCTCCATTATTTTTTCACAATGTGTTGAGAAAGAAATATGGTGAAGTATCATATATTTGTTTCAAACAATCTTGAGCATCTGTTATGCAAAATTATTTGCAATTAAAATTAAAGAAAACAGATAATATATAAGCCATATTAATAATAAAATATATAAAGATTATATAATAGGCCAACCCTTCCATCCCCCCAATTTAAAAGCAACTTCAAAAAAGATAGGCTGTATGTTCTTTTTCACAGTATTGCTACAATATGCTCTTAACTCCAAACCCAAATTGGTGCTTATTCTTTCAAACCAGGCCTTATCTTTATGCCAAGTTATTTCACCTGCCCTCAGTAAATGCTGTGATTTAGAACGTGATGCATCAGCCCAACAAGAAGAGGCAGCATTCTGGGTATTGTGCTGTATAATGGTGTGACTTGGGTGCCCTGCACACCAAGGGCAAAATGCTGTGTGCACTCAACATGGGGTAGTAATCAGTAAAGGTTCTTTGTGCAGAAGAGAAGAAAAAAGGATCTTAAATATAATTCCTATGTTTGTGGGTTTTTAAAGATTTTATATTTTTTTCCTAAAAATAATTAAAAAAATAAATATAAATGTATGGATATCTATCTTTGGATTATTAAGAAGATAGAACATAATTCTATACATTTATTAATCTTTCTGTTCTAATTTATCTTTCACTGATTTCCACAGGGCTTACTGATTTTTCCTTTGACTTCTCTAAAATTCAACGATTTCTGCTATCCCATTGATTACTGTTCTTGTGGCTACGTGAAGAAAGATATTATTCACGGAATTGAAATGTTTTACACAGTCCTGGTTGGTAAGGCTACATTTGCAGTGCTCTGAGCATTCCCCACTAGGAAATCATGTTACATTTAAAGAAAAAAGAACATTTAACTAGGGCACATAGCAAACAAAAAAAAAAAAAAGGAAAAGAAATCCTCAAAGATTAGAAGACAGCAACTATTGTATTAGGAGTAGTTAGGCAAGAAAACCAGCTGCTGAATTTGCCCTGTCTAAAGATGACATGATAACAGGCTGTGAGTACTTAAGAAGAATTAATAACAAGAAGGTAGAGGGTGGTGTGGGAGGACTGTTGGCAGAATAGTGAAAGCAGGTAGAAGTAAAGTAATAGCTCAGAATTACTGAAGGGGAAAATGTAGATTAAATAGTACTAAATGAGAGAAGAGGGAGGTAATATGGCAGAGATGGTCAATGATTTCAAGACAAACGTTCATCCCTGAGGATCACATACAACTACACTGTTTGCAGAGGCTGGAAACTGTGACTCCAGAGGTCTTTTCAACTCTAACATATATGGGTCAGATCACTCCTCTATGGCAGTAAATGAAGGAGTGTTTCATATGAAGAACCCTGAGGGACTGCCCTATGCAAAGCAAACTGAGAGCCTGGCTGTGTATACCCTGCTGGTTCTTACACCTGTGCAACAGCCTTGAGCATTACCCAGGCTTTCCAATTTGAAAGAGGAAAAGAACCCCTCAGTAATAATGGCTCCTGTTGGCTCTGGAGAGGAGCTGATATAAATAAAGCATAAACAAGAATTGGAGAACAGTTAGTTGGAGTACCACTAGTTCATCTGGAAAACGTGCCATTGATGAATCAATAGCTTCAAAACCTACTAGTTCACATAATTTCTGACAGAAGGTTGGCTTTGCCTTCATGAGCAAAAGTGCTCAAAAATTTGCCCTGAGCAAAAGTGAACAGTAAATTATTATCCTTCCAAACCAGAAACAATGGCCATTTAGGAGGGAAGGAGAAGAAAACAAGGTTATAGTCTTTTCCTGCCTGTTCCTCCTGCCCACCCACTTGCCTAGCCCAGTGTGTAAACTGGCAAATTCCCTAAGTCTGGAAAGAGATACAAACTAGTCCCCTTCACAATATAAAAGGGTTGCTACTATATGACACCACAGTCGCAATCTTGTTTTTAAAGTGTAGCCAAATTTCTGATTGGGTTTCAAAAGCTTTTTGGGGGCAACCTCTCAACTTCTTTTTTAATGCATCCACTCTGTGATTCTCAATGCACTTAGTCATTAAAGCAGACTCACTACCCTTGGCATTTCTATTAAAACTGCATGTTCAGAAAAGGAAAAGTGTCTGAGTGAATCACTGACAAGATAGTACAGGTATTGCAGAGGGGAAAAAGGATGATTATTTCCAGGCATATTCCCTTGGAAATTGAATAGACTGGATGAAGAATTGACCAAGTTGTATTACGAACCACAGTATCACAAGGTAACAAGGCATAACAGCAAAATTAACACAATCCCAGTCCTATGCATTCAGTTCAGACTTCATGTTCTGAAAAAAAATCTTAACACAAATGACAGAAAGACTTCCTGTACACTCTGATATAAGATCATTTACTAAAGCAAATATGACACAAGATGTTGGTGAGCAATAGTGTATGCAGATTAGTCCTCTGCGACAGCCACAGATAGAAAGGATTTTCAGACTGCAGCTGCAGGGACAAGTTAAGTGCATTCATAAACAGGATGGTCTCAACATAAGGATCTCTGAACAGCAGAAGTGAAAATGAATTAAGCAATAAAAATAAAGGAGTGAAAATAACATACAATAGATAAACAAAGATAAACTACTGTGCCATCCAGAAAGTTTTGTTACAAATAGAAAAGTCTTCATCAAAGTGTCAAAAGCAAACATTTTTGTCCCTTCCAAGATCTGTTGGGATTTCACTCTGCAGCCCTAGATCTGAAGAAAAAAGTCACCAGGTCCAAGCCTCAGAATCATGGTGCTCAGGCTTGGCACAGGGAAGAGCAGAGACAAAGGCTCCCTAACCCCAGAACTAGCACTTTAACAGGTGTAGGCACAGGGTTTGTATTTCAACACCAGTGTCAAACCTCAGGGAATCACTGAGTAACACTATCTCCAGAATCTCTTTGTTCTCCAACAGGTCTGTCTTTCCCTGAGGCACTTGGGAAAAGCAGTCTCTGGTGCTCTAGGGAGAGATTTGGAAGGTGCAGAGCAGTGCATGCTTCCCTGATCTGGCTATGCCCTGGGGCAGTTTGCAGTTCATTTAATGGGAACAGCACTGTGCCACACACAGCCCATTCCACTTACCAGGACTATCTTTGCAAGAGTCAAGGATACAAAACACCAGTGCCCTGGCTAGAACACTTCATCAAAGCAAAGGTATGACATGTTTTGCAAAGGATACCTCAATAATAAATTTTAAAAGTCACATGCTCTCATTATTTGTGCTTTAGTTATTATACTTCTCCTCTTCTATTCTCCTGAGTTGCGCATATTTTATTTTCAATAAGGATGCTTGATGAAGATAAATTAAAACCTGTAATACTTAACTTAGCACAGAATAAAATATTTAGTGTGTTAGTTCATATTCTGATGTGCTAGACAAATTTTTCTCACACCTAGCAAAATTAAGGGTCAGTCAAACAGCAAGAATCTGTCAGGTCCAATTTTACCTGTAATGATCTCTGGTTTTGCCAGTGTCTCTTTCACCATGGAGAATCTGAGTAAATTTTTTTTTCATTGAAATCATTGCAATGTACCTTTGTGATAGAAGATTCATCTACTTAATGAGATGTATTTCCAATGCATGTCACATGGAGGTGAAATAGTTTTAGGGGTTTTTTTGTTTCATTTTGTTTTTCTAAAAAGCATACACAGAAAAAAATTCTTTTGCTTTTGAGTTCTCTTGCCAGTTAGTTCGGGACCCTGGAAATGATTTTATCTTTTATTAACCAGTGGGTCATCTCTATTATCTCAAATGGAACATACTGTCCCATTTACAGCACTGCCTCCGAATACATTTTCTGTGTTTCCATATTTTCCCTTTTCCGAAAGAACCTACTGTAGGAAAAAAGGAAAAAATAGAATTCAGGTTGAAGAAGCCTTTAATAAGAGGAAGAAATACTATGACAGAAGAAGCAGGTAATTCCATAAGATTCATTTACTAAATTTTAATGTATGCCACAGCAGGGTGGTACGAGTCTAATTGGATTTGAAAATTGTGTGAATCTCCTGTAATAAAAGCCATATTTGCCAGGCAACTACAGGAAAGCATTATTCCTGTTGGGTCTTAGATTTAAAGCACAGCAGAATGAAAGAATGAATAACAAGCATTCTACTAAATACCTTTCCACATGACTGTGGAATGCTGTGCAACTTCAAATCACAGTTCCAAAAAACAGGATTTATATTAAGTTTGTCTCCTACCAACAACCTCATATTGAAAGAATACTCCGGGGGAAGCTTTAAGGAAGATTAGCAAAATAATCCTTTCATGCTGGGAGTTGCATTTCTTCACCTAAATGGCCACTTCTAGCAATGAAAATTGAGGCAAAACTGCCACTAAAAGATCTCAATAAAAGACAGAACCTGAATGTTTTCTGGAGTCAGCTTAAATTGTCTGTTAATGGACAGCTATCACACACATTTCATTCTTTCAGCGAAAAAGTATGATCTATATGGTAACAGCATTTGTTAACGAAGTCTCATCAACACAGACAATATTGTATTAATGTAATGTAACCTGATATTTATTTTTTTTTTGTCTGGGGAAAATTATCTGAAGCTGAGCATTTAAATTTTTCATTTATTTCCCATTTCATACATTTTGAAGCATGCAAAGGAATTGCACATGCACTGTCTAAATCTTGTGAGGAACATAGAGGTTTTCTCACAGCACTTAATAAAGCTGAGCTTTTTCTCAACCCCACCTGCAATGACAGATCAAGGAGAATTTTGCTCTTAAAAACAAATGCCTCCAGATACATTTCTTTCTTTAAAGGACAATGTATGGATAAGAGCTGAGCAGTACTGCTGTAGTGAAATATGTAAACAGCAGTTTGTGACCTGGCAACAGCACTGAATAGAAATACGTAATCTCTTTAAAAGATACCGTGCACAAGTAGTTTTAAATGAAAATCACTGGGTTGAGGGTTGGTTGAGTTTTTTTTCCTTCTTTGTTTTTCCTTATTCTGACAGAATAAACCAGAAATAACTTCAATTTTGCTATCTGACTATTCGCTATTTTATTTCTGGTGTAGCATCCAACTTTAGGCAGAAAGACTCATGAATAAGGCAGCTGATCTCCTGAGGTAGCCATAAATATTCTTTTTATTACCCATTCATATTTCTTACCATAACGTGAGCCATAGAGCAAAGAAGGCAAAACACTACACTTTCTAGGATGTGATACAACACCACTCAGGGTGGACATACAGTCTTTGTGAAAAACGATGTGAAAAGACCTGGGGGATCTTCAGAGTGGGTCAACAGGCCTTATGTGATACAAAATAGTGGGGTTTCATCAGATGAAAGTGAGGTAATAAAGATTGTTTAATTTTCTTCCTACACAAGAGATTTTAATCCTATGCTGAAGGACTGCACCACAGAATTTTCTCTGTGGAGGAGAGACATTTTCCAAGTAAAAAGTGATCATTTGCTTGAAGTTTGTGCATTACCTCAGCAGAAGTCCATTTGACTATATAAGATGCAACAGAGTGGCAAGGCAGGCCATTTCCCTCTCTTTTTAAGAAGGTAAAATCAAAAGGGAGAAAAAAGAACAGTAATAGCAGAGCAGGGACATGACTATAATCTAGCTCTACTTTTTTATCCTGAGGTAAGTTACTTGACTGCAGCGTACTTTCACTCAGGTCAATATGAGCATGGAGTCAAGCCAAATGGATTTACATCAGTGTGTGCCTCCACGGTTACTATGAAAAACAGTCCCTGAGTTCCACAGCAGTTAAAGCTGTACTTTGTCACAGACTTTGAGAGGAGGCAGATCCCATCTCCCATGTCCCCGCGTGACACAAGCCAGCGAATTTACAACCTTTTTTCTCTGCTATAGAGGCTTGTACTCATTGAGAAAAGACTCTGAGAATGATGGTTGTATCCACTGTTACGCTCATCAAACACCAACTCCACCACTACCATAATATTAACTTCAAATGCCTTTTTTTGGTTGCTGTTTTGTCAGCCAGTGCCAGAAACCAAGACCCTGGGCACTAGAATAGCTTGAACCACCTCCCAAAATTCTGTCTCTGCTAGTCAGAAAATCACCTTAGCTATCCTTGCAGATGTATTAGTACATGATTAGTCCAGTGATATTTGCTATTGAGAAAAATCTCTCCAATATTCTCCTATCCTCCAATACTACCCCATCTTCTAGGGATCTGACAGCAGGCAGGACCAACATCCAGTACTTCCTTTTTGTTGCCCAGATCCCACCATTTACTGTCAGTGAACTTGGAAACTGCACATCAGCAGATTACTAACCAACACTGCAGTTTTCAGTCAGATATCAGTGATGACACCTTTTCTGTTAAATAAAAGTTATATTCCACAGAGATCTTTCAGAACATTGAGCTGATACATCTAAATAACAAAACAGCTTAAGGCAAGATAGCCAGTTTTCCAGCTGACTAACCCCAAGTAATAAAAAACATAATTGCATTATCTCTACTTCATTTTTTTTCATCACTTAAACTCTCAACAAATGCATACCTAAAAAGAGACCTCCTGTAATAGCCATTCTAGGTGAATGTATGGAAAACATTAAAAAAAAAATCCTCATGCAATGCAGAGTATTGTTCTTAACCTATCTATATAAGAAACTTCTATTAGTGACAAAGTGAAATAGATGCAAATGATAAAAAAAATTATTTTCCTGTAAAGATGACCTGGAGGCACAAAAAACTGAGGTTGTTTTTCTTGTAAGTGATTAGGAAGGGGTCCCAAGTCCATATTCCCCCAGATAGCCACTGACAGTAACTGGTAATTTGAAATCATCTGAATTAAACTAATTATCTTCAACCTACAATGAACTGAATATTCTGAGTTTCATTTTTTTTCTCTTTAAAACACATTCTTTATTTGTGTTGTGTCAACTTAGGAAATGCTTCTTGAACACCTTCTTCTTGTAAGGGAGGAAGAAGAACATGTTATATTTCACATCTGCGTAAAATAACATCTTTATGATGATTTTGGTATGGTTCTGGAAAAACCAATTTTGTGCCTGTGCTGGAAAGTCAACAGTATAATTAAAATACTGTTGCACATGGAATTAAAGAGATAAGGAGATGCAAGATGAGCAACAGCACTAGTTCACAGATAAGGGAAATGAGGAATGTTGGTTTTGAAAGAATAACTCTCTGAGTTATTCATATATCTAATTCCCTAAAAAAAATCTAGGCCTATGTTTGGATGACACAGGGTCCCTGGTGATGACACTAGAAATTGCAGTCAGATCTAGAAAGTTCCATCCAATTAGTAGCTTAGACAAGACAGTCGTACTCCATTTTCAAGGATGATAGAAATTCAATAGGTAATTTTCATGAAGTAGCTTTTTAAAAGTACATGTAGCTGAATAAAACTTATATATGCAAATTTTAATGTTTCAGAATAACTAATACTGTAGAAAGCAGGAAAGGGTCAATAAATTGATAGGGAAACATAAATAAAACCAAACGAACGGCATGGGAATCCTATGCTGAGCTTCCTCATAAAAGATGATGAGATAGTATTTTGATCTCACATACCAAGTGTGATTTTTCAATTATCTGCAAATAAAAAGTTTTATAGGACTTTTCAGAGGAAGTTACCTGGAAAAAAGTCAGCTCTTATAAGCATATTATTTCGATAATTCCCACCTGAGGTATTTTTATGAACTCCTTGTAATGGATGTATCTGTACCAAATCCTTTCTAGTTTTTGCAACTTTTGAAATTAAGCAAACCATCCTAATTTGTACAATTCATACTTAGCTATATTACTTATTTCTGCTATCTTTCCCTCCTCACATTACATGGTAACACGAGATATTGCTATCTTGTTTAAGCTTTCTACTGATTTAGCAGTTCTACTGCTACGGCACTTTAAACCACAGGTTTTGGAGTCATGTTGAAGATAAGATAAATAGCCTCGGAGCAAGTTGAATTTGCCCAACATCGCTTGTCCATTGCTTTCACCAGACATTTAATTAGCATTATAGCAAGTAAGAATATATTGTGAAGGAAATCACAAGGATATTTGATGATTTCTCTGACAGATTTAAAATAATGTTCAAAGGAAAAGAAGATGAGACATTGTACAAATGACCACTATTCTTCCCCTGTTGGACTCTGTACTGAGAACAACTCAGAAACGGGTCTTGTATCAAAACCAAGGAAGAACTGAATCACAAAAGCCAAACACATCTGAAGGAGGTGATTAGAATTAGGAGCTTTCCAAGTTCAGATTTCCTACATTAATATTGGAAGGCAGAATCAACTGCAGCCTAATTCCAGGCATTTGGACATCATCATCCAAAATAGTCACTGTATAAGGCCCTACAAAAGGGAGTCACGTGGGTTTGGAGGGTCCACGAGTCAGGACTCAAGCCCAGTCAACGGCAGAGATTGAGCTGATTATGTGAACATAAGTCTGTAAGTTATACTTAACATTTATTCTCTGAGGTGCTAGATCTTAGTGGTATTTGGTAACATTTGTACACTTGCTCTGCACACGGAAAAGGAATTCAGGAGGCAGTACAGAACTGACATAAATATAGATTATGATGCAATTATTCACAGTTAAAGTTATATTCCAAATTGTAAGTTTTCCAAGATGACATAACACCTATAGTTATTGTTACCTATATGTTATCATCATTGGGACAGGTTATGATGCTGTACCATTTCAATCTCCACCAGCACTGGGCTAGAAATTGCACAGCTTGTTGAACACAATAAAGACTTGTAAGTTGCACCTTGGCCAAATTCAGTGATGCATGTGATGTGTTCTTCAGCAGCTGCTATTCTGTGGTGCAAGAGAAGTAGTGTTGTTAACGTGGAAAAGTGAAGGGTAACAGATAATGCCATGGGTGAATCAATTCAGTCACAGAGTCACAGAATATTCTGAGTTGCAAGGCACCTACAAGGATTATCAAGGCCAACTCTTAAGTGAATGGCATACACAGGGATCAAACCTGTGACGTTGGCAATATTAGCACCAGGCTCTAACCAACTGAGCTAATCTGCGTTCTGTGAGTGCACCAACCTCTCCATGCCCAGCCATCTCCTCCACTAAAAAAGGAAAAATAATTTACCAAAATGTAATAAATATCATTGCATTTAATTAAATTCAGGCATTTGAATGAGAATTCAGCTCCTAGATATCAAAGGATTGCATTCAGCCAACATATATTTCTCCTATCCTGTCCCATTTTCTGCAACATCCTGTGTTTTCTTTCACTGGTCTGTGCTGTCATTCAGCCAAGATAGGGCTCAAAATCTTTTTCTTACCATTAGTAATGAAGCCTTTGCATACCTTGGGAAATCACCTTCTTTTTTTGTAAAAAATACTTCACCAAAGCCTTTGCTGTCAGTAAGGTTGAAGGGATATCTCTACCACCTAATAAACACAGAACAGATTTAGCAAGGAGATTCAGAAAAGTAAAAAAAAAAAGCAGATGAAAATGTAGTACAGCATTAAAAAAGGAGAGCCTTGAGATTCACACAGAAGATTAAAGGATTACTTCTATCTTGGAAGCTTTTGAGATGAAGGGCCCAGGTAACCTATGCACCGCTAGAACATTTAACTTCCCAATACAGCTTTATTTTTCTGGTACTTTTGCAAGATAGAGTAGTTAACTGAACCAGTCATGAAGACATTTAAATAATAAGCCCTCTGTCAATGAGGCTAGAATATATTCCAAGATGGGGAGTATAGTCCACTACAGTTTAATGAAGTGTTATTTTGCTGTAATCCAATTCACATTTTTATAATTTATCTAGGAGATCTAGCACTTATGAAGTTTCTTTTTTTGCCTATAAAACATTATTTAGAGTATAAATATTCTCCCCTAGGAAACAACCTGCACTGTCCAAAATTTCTGGGATTGGTTGTGACAGCCTATATTAAAATGCTACAAATTTCCATCTACATCAGGTATTAGAAACAAGGACACTTCAGATTAATATAACATAGTATAAAATAGTAGTTAATTCAGAAGTGTTATTCTTCACTTTCCCAAATACATTTCTATTGATACATCAGGACTCTCCTATATTTGAATTATTAAGGGAATTTAGTAAAAACCTTATTGTACCACTGTATTACGTATTTTGACATCATCTTTGCATGGATTATTAATACTGCTCCTCATCCCACCTCATTTTCTTATTCTTCAGCAACATAAAACACCTAGAATTTTGGCTTTTTGGCTGAACTCCTTGTTGAATGAGCAAATAAGTTAATGGGTCCAGTTCTGTAGAGCTGAAACTAGACAGAGACAGGACCACTTCAGGTGCATTTCTATGGGGAAGTATCCTGAAAAAATAATGGTTTTTGCCTGTTTACTTCATGCCTTACAATGAAACAGTCTATCTACATCATCAGAAAGATGCTTTTATCAGCTCATTACACATCTGCTATGCACATTGGCAGCACAGCTGTATCAGTATGAGCTTGTAGTGTAGACAACCTGTACATCCCAGTAACGGAGTGCAAGCACAGGCTGCAATGTCTGTGTTATCTGGCTCTTCCAGAACATTGACTGAAGTTTCTTCAAAGTCAGGGAGTATGGAAAGGGTAACAAGGAAACTTAGAGAGAAATAACCCATTTCAAAGCGAAATTTACATTTAGAAATTTTCAGAGACAGTTAAACACCACTAAACAGAACAAAACCATGAAGTTACTTCCCACACATGCTGCAAACATCATCTAGTGAGGTAATGAGCACCTTCAGCTGCAGAAGGAAGGGAGATCCTGAAATACTGAGTTAGGGACATTTAATAGCTGGCTAGATTTAGGCTTTAAAAATTGATTCCCAGTTTTGACTTGTCAAAGTAGATGATCTAGTTGTTTTTATTTAACAAGGAAGCAGTTGTACAGGAGGTTTGAGGGTCAGGGAGATAACTTGCTTCTATAAATTATATAAGGATGGGATGTGGCCCTGAGAGCATCTGTAATTCAATTTCGGAATAGTTTCACTAACAAGTATTGCAACATCTTTTCCATCTTACTGCTTTTCAAGGACCAGTAAAGCTTAAACATTTACTCTGAACTTCCAGGTCATGTAACTCAATTCTCATAAAGAAGCATGAAGAGCACCTAGGTATCATAAAGATGCCAATCACTAAAGTAGACTTGAGTGTAAATGTTTCTAGTTTCTTTTTTCCCCCAGCATTAGGTAATAGGATTTTATTATGATAATGAGATTTACAAGGAACTGTTCCTGCCATAAATTTGCGTAGAAAAGCTGAGAAGTCTATTTAACTGAAGTCACCATCATGCAAATCGATAAAAAGCAATAGTCAAAATTAATTTTCTTGTGAAATGAGAGAGGAATAAGACTCATTTTACTTTATTCTATCTTACACATTAAGGTACCAGGCATTTTAGAAATAGCTAGCACATTACTTCTTCCTATGTTATCATGAGAAATGAAAAAACTGAACACATGCTATTGAGTATGTGCACGTACATCTGTTTTTCAGCAGTTAGTGTTAAAAAAGCTAAGCTACATAGTCAGAAAATGTCCCATTTATTTCCAATTTTGAGGATTCAATGAGTTTGTTAAAGTTTCTTTTATCCATATTGTGTGAAAGGAGAATCAGATAAATGAAAAATTACAATCGTATTAGTGCACTTGGACAAAACTGATCCTTGTGCAAACCATTTTTAATTGTGAAATTTCCCCTGATTTAAATTTCACTTAATTTGACTGAAGGCGAAGTCATAGTCCTGCCTTCATAACTATCTCTTCAAGTGCACTGTGAAGTCAACAAAAAAATATACTTAATAGGCTGAGCTATGTGTTCTGCAGGTCAATAATCTTCAGGGATCAAGAATGAAAGAAAATGCTGAATTATAACCTGGCAATGACACTGTCTTTCTTGCAACTGCCAAAATACCTGCAGAGGGTTATCTCAAATGCCTCAGCTCATCTCAGTTACAAGGGCAGAGCATGACAAGAGCAGCAGATTTGAAAGATCCAAAGAAGAGACTGAAACGAGGTACCGGTGTTGAATACAGAAACAGTACAAAAAAAAAATCTATCTAACTCATGATAATATGCTCTCTGCCTACATTCCTGCTGAACTGAAAAAGGAAAATAAACCCTATAAGATGCTCAGTGTAATTTAATCTGGGAACGAAAAGCAATGGATAACCATTTTGAGGAACTCAGACAGAAAAGGGCACAAGCTCTTTGGCAACTGCAGATGGAAAAAGTGCTTTTGGCTGTTCTCTGGGCATCCAGAAGTAGATGACTATACAGCAAGACACTTTGGCTATGATCTTCATTAAGAAAATGGTATGCTGCTTGCTCAGATAGTCTTTAATTCCATTAAGAGGACTTATTCCTTATTTGTCCCAGTTGTTTCTATTCCCAGCTACCATATGCCTGAATTCTTACCAGCAATGCAAGGAAAATCAGAATTTTAACACCAGTGTCAGATGATGTTTCACCAGAAACTTGAATAATAAGAATCTTTACATCTCAAAATATCATTCTCCATTAGTCTCAGGAAATGCTGGTATGGGAGATCTGTTCCAGAGATTTTGGAACACGTAATGAAACATTTTCTCTGTAAGCCCTTTACAAGAAGTTGGAGAAAGTCAAGTACTGTCAGAACTGTGGAGAACAGCAGAGTGCTCTGAAAGTCCTTTAAGAATGAAATCCTTTTCTTTCAATCTTTAGAATAAAATGTAGTAACTTTTAGAATGTGAAAAGATATATTTCTAATTTTGACATTTTCTTAAATAAGCTCTTCATCCACCCTTACCCTGTCTCGGGCTTAAAATCCCCCACTACTCTGTTTCTCCCAACAGCTAACTTAAGTTAATTGGATGTCTTTCATTTTAATCAGAGGAACAGATGAAATATGTATGTGAAAAAAATGTGTTAAAATATATTAATATAAATTAGTCTATAAGGAACTAAATTTTGACTCCTTTTCCCAGTCATGAGGGTATCTCCAGTGTTTCTATTCATCTTATAGAAGAAAACTCCATGTTTGTCCTTCCACCTGGTGTCCACGTGAGCCACTCACTGCAGTCAGTGAAATCTTTGTTCAATTACAGCTCTACCTCATAAACATTTATTGTTAGATTTAGTACACTGTGGAAGATTTCAGAGGGCTACCTCCATGTAGTTAGAGGTGTCTTTGGCATTACAGATTACCAAATTTGCGAAATAAAATGGTAGTAAGTGCTCCTCAGAGGGAGTTTGTCAGGTTTGTCACTGAAAATATATTTTACACGTAAGAAAGTTACTCGCCCAAAATGAGCATCCTTCAGGGCATATTGTCACAGGGAATGCTACCACAGAGCTGCTTCCAGTAGTGCCTCCCAGGGGTGGTGGATCTCCTCATGGTTCTTGTATGGTTTCCCCAAGAGCAGAACTGATATTAAAACTCAGAAAACAAGGGAACTGCTGCTGGTGCCTGTAAATGAGCACAGTCCACCTTGAAGAGCTTTGGTTGCAGGAAAAAAAAGTTCTTCTCTTTTACATATGGACTGTCTGTGTTCACACTCCCCTGAGTACAAAAGGTAGAATTCTCCCATTCAGTTAAAAAAGTCTTAGTTAAAAGCAGGATAAAAAATTTAACAACCTATTATTTTGATCTGGATTTTAGATTTCAGGAACAATTTTTTTATTAATATACAAATTGAATTTTAATTATCAGGTTTCTGGAAAATAAAAAAGTGTTTAAACCAAACATGAAAGAAGCTTGTACCTTTTTTTCTTTCTTTTTTTTTTTTTTTTTTCTGTTTGAGACAGCACTTTCAGACTAGGAACAGAAATACTGCCAGGCAATAACACCCTGATCTAAAGCTGAGGTCTGTGACAATGCATGAGGCAAAGCACTGATAACTCTCTCTGGTAAACAGACATCTAGCCCTGACCAAGTACCTTTATTAAGGAATTCACCCACACACTGAGCAAGTCATTGCTTTCCAGAGTTTAGTAAATTCATGTCTATTTACCATAATATTTTTCAATATGGAGTATAATACACTTAGAAAGCACTGAGATGTGAGCAGACAGCATTTGTTCTTTTAACAGAAAGAATAAAACATTCTATATTGGAAGCAAGCTTGTGAGCCACTTTGATAAAGGTCTTTTGCCAAAATCTGTCACTGCAGTTAACAGAAAATATTGATAAACATGTCTCAAATTGACTAAAATGAAGGCAATTTAATACATAATACTAATGTGGAGAAATTTCCCTTCCATGTGATAACCTGGTGGGTGAGATGGTTGGGCAGTACAGGTTTTTAGTGTACTACGTTCTCTGTTGTGTAAAAACTTTTAAAATTCATTAGCTTTGAGTAAAAGAGAGAGGAAATTACATGACTAAGCCTGCTAGCAAGAAAATCATTCATGGTATAAAACTGTTTAAAACCCACCTAAAAATCCATTAAGAAAATTTTCTTTTTCCTTTCATACAAAGAGATGACCCCTTATTCTTTACTTCTTACCTCTCTTACCCTTGCAAAGTGATCTTAGATATTACAACAACTCAATAATCTGCATTCACCACCAGTAATGCTGCAAAGTACTGTTAAAACAAACAAACAAAAACAATAAAAAAAAAGAAAAGAAAAAAAGAGTCTTTGTGAGCTTTGGCGGCTCAGTCATAGTGTTACTGTGGTCAGTCTTTCCAGTCACCTAATTTATGAAAGCCATAACTTACTCCACGATATAAATCACCGCATTTCATAATTCTGTTCTGTGTGTTATATCTCTGTTTTACACTAACACATAAAAATCTCCGTATTCACAGTAACATAGAGCTACTGTTACTATTTTCAGTGTCTTTTTTCAAGTGCATTTGAAGTATGCAACACGTAACGTCTTTCAGAGGATCTGACTTTGCTGAAGCAAGTAAGAGATGATTATACTATTATAAAACTGTCTGGGGTGAAGTTTTAAAATTAGAAATTTAAAAAGTAAAAATGGTCCCAGAATACAGAGTTTTGGTGCACAAGAAGTAATTTCTCTCTTTATGGATGGTACTTATATAAAAAATAAACTTTTCTTTTTTTAACACCTGGTTTATTTGAGAGGGCTGTATTTGCTCTGTGATTAGTACCTAAAACATCAGGGAAAAAGAGTGAACAGACAGAAGTAGTTGTATGAAGTCATGAAAGCGCTAATGAAAACAGGTCAGCTCCCCGCAACAATTGTGTCATCTTTCTAGTACGTAATATTTATTATCTGTTACCAATCATTTACTATCAAATTATTACTTCTTTCTATAATGTACAGTATTTGAACTCAACAAATGGAGGCTCTGCCACTTCAAGCATGTTTTAAAAGTTTGGGCTAGAAGCACAACATACATTAACCAAAGAAGAGGAGCTCCTTTCTGGTGTTAAGGAATTCATGGGAGGACAGTAGCACAGCTGGGAAGTACTGACCTGTGCCAACACCAGAAATAAATAAGTAAAGGCAACACACACGCAACAAATTTCTTAAAATCCTTACTGCAAAGAGTAAATGCCTCCTGTCTCTCTTCAGTGGAAGAAATCATTCCCTGTGCTCACAGAACTTGAGCATGTTCCAAAGCAGAAGCTACATAGCACGTGGTGTAACATTCACGCCTAAGGGAGTTTGGGATCCTGCCAGCCAGCACTCAGTCACAACCAACCTCCTGCCCTATTCATTACAGATAATTCACATGGTTTATTAGTCTGAGTGTTGCTGTCCCAGAGCTCTGTAACATACAATACTGGCTGCAGCAGCACAATGCCACTTACCTGGACACCAAAACATGGTCACAAAACTGGACTTGGGAGCACCAAGGGTGAACAGATTTGGGGGCACCTGACCCGCTCCCTGCTAACGGGGTGGTTGCCCCTCACAGGCTGCCAGCTGAGGGAGCACAAAGGCTCCTAGACCCAGACCCTGCTATGGGTGGGTCCACACCCAGGGAGTCAGAGACGCACCAGGGAGTCGGAGGACACCCCACCAGTTTTTACATAACGCATGCCTTTTAATCTTTTCTATTCTTGTGCTGCTTTCCTAAAACAAATACTTTGGCAGGACCGTTCCTCTGCCAGCATTAATTCCAAAGTCACAATGGCACTTTGCACCAAAAGAGGGTCAGAAAGAGTTATAAAATTAAGGAAATCAGGTTGGTTCCCTATGCATTTCTAAGCATTTAATTTAAAAGTGATTGCACAGAGGCTTTGAAGACCAGACTGGCAACAGTAGGCAAAGGGCAGGCTGGGATTAGGATAAGGGGGAATGGTTTTAAACTTCTGGAATTGCTCATACATTCCTGGTCCTTTCCTAACAACTGGGGGAGCAAGAGGTCTTGAGTTTAATTTTCCTTTAAAGCAGCACTGTAATACAGCTTAATTCATTCAGTACTGACTAGATCTTGACTCACATATTCGTGGAAGGCCACAGGGGAAATGAGGGGAGGACGGAAGGGTTATTTCTCTCCTCCTCCTGCAAACAGCCAGCGGCAGATCTGTCTAAGGTAGCAGAAATGCCAGCCACTAAAATAATGCTGGAATGTTACACGAGTTAAGTGAAATGAAAAAAGAGAAGGCACACTCCCCACACCCCCTCAATCTGCTCTGCCTGTTAGCTGGAGTCATCTCAAGGGCTTCGTATAACAAGAGAAGACACAACATTTTCAGATGGAAATGTGATTTTCAAGTTGACAGTACAGCTTTAATTAAATGGGAGTCCAAGGAAAGAACATAACACTAGGAAATAAATAGGCTATAAAAGAAGAAAACCACTAGTGTGTGCAGCCAAGGAAATTAAGGGAGAGAACAGGAAAGAGCAAAGGCCATGTGAGACATCTATTACAAAATATCAAGGTTAATGCTACAAGTGGAGGCATAGACAGCTAAAGTGATAGAGATTACGGAAATGATCAAGGAAGCAAAGATCAAACATGAAAGGAAATTGCCAGATTCTCAGTGCATTCTACACTGACCTGCAAAAGGGATTTTTTGTGTTTTAAAATGCTGTAGCTGAAAAAAATGACACTAAATTGTATCATAGTTTTTTAGACAATGAATTGACTAAAAATATAAGCAGCTATAGAAAGCAATTTTTTTAATATTCTACATAAAATTATAGACTCTTTGCCATTTTCTTAAAAGCTATGTCCTAGAGTAATGTGAAAGAAAGCACTTTGAAGTACCAAACAGAGAACTAAAGATTCTCCAAGTGCAGCTCCATATCTGAACCCTTCTGCTATTTTCTATTTTTCTCAAAAAAATCCCCCAAAGAAAACAAAACAAAACCCAACAAATTACTGGCAACAAATTTGAAATTAAGGAAAAATAGAGTCAGGCACCATGGGGCAGTTAGACCATGAGTTTCTGAAGCTTCCAGAGGGGAACAGGAAACCTAGGCTCTGAGAGAACTCAAAGGGCAAATCTCCCAAAGCTGTGTTGTGCTGGGAGGTTATTCTGTCACAATAGCTTCTGGTACATGGATGAATGTAGTTCTGCTATATGTTGCTTTCATAAAGGCAACGATCCCTTCACTCATCACAGTCATCACACTGCTCTGTGCTACTTTTGGTTCATTTCTACCTTAGTGAACTTCCTTATTGCACCCTGTTTTCTGTTTGCTGTTATTATTTACTTAATTCAGCTAAACTCAGTCTAGTGAGCCACCAGTCAGACCCTGAACACATGTTTAGAAGACATTTGGTGTTTTGGAAAGCTTGTACTTCATGTGTCAGATAAGAAGACTTGTTTGTACACCATATTCAACCTACCTGACATTAATCCTCCCCATATTAATTCAGTCATTATATCTATTTATATAGTTATTATTCTTAGCAGTAAAACAACCAAAACCCACAGATATTCTTGTTCAAGTGCACATGAGTATATTTTTTTGACTCACTGTTAGACTTATCTATCAATTTTTAGCAATTATTTTGCCTCATCTTGAGACTTCTCTGTCTTTTCCTTTTGTCTTCAGAGTTTTAGCTTCTACTTCTAGCTCACAAATTGTAGTCACAGGTTTTCAGTTCTTGTACCTGAACCTACTATTTAACAAGAATTCCCCTTTGAGATAAAAATGAAACACACTAAAACTGACAAGTTCTGAGTCAGCCCAACTTTTTTTCTCTATCCTAAAGAAAGAATTTCAAAAGAACAACAATAACTCTGCTTCTAGGATTCTAACATTCATTTTCTAAGAAGGATAACATTATCATATAAGCGATTCACCATTTATAGCAAATTTACAGTGAAGAAAAGCAAGAAAAAGTAATTAAAGAATGTCTATTTTTTTCTTCCAGACAATTAAAGTCTATTCTTACAAGATTTATATACTCATGCTCTAGTTACATTTAACTCCAAGTGTTAGATTCCCTAAGGATTTAGGAAAAGAGCTACTGCCTATGCATTGTCTTCAGGGGACTATAATGGGAAATGTGAAATCCAGTCTGTTGGAGGAAGGCCGGTTAAATGCTCTCACTGCCAGGATTAAGGAAAGGAGCAGAACTATTGTTATTAGCCTCTTCTGAGGATATCACAACTTAATTTGCTGACCAGTTTCACACAAGGGTTCATAACTGTCTATGCCAGGGTTGAAGTGCTAATTCTCTTTGGTAAGTGAAGACAAAATCATACCGAATGTTTAGAAGAGTAACATGCATTCACAGGGGATTAACTATGCAGAAACTCAGTGGGTACATGACAGCTGTCTACCAATATTTGAAGGAAATAAGCACTGCTTTAAGAAGGGTACTATTTGTCATAAACATTAGGGAAGCAATGGAAACACAATGAATGCTTGAGCACTGAGTTCTTTTAATTTGTAGAGTCAGTTCCTCTATTAAAACATTAGCAATAAAGCATTATTTTAGGAAGGTAGGTTGAGTGCCTATTTGATTATCAGAGAAAAACACTCAGAGACTAAATAGGCTTTTGAGTCACTCCCTGGGCAATGGCAAAGAGTCCTCTATTTATGAGCCATTTCATTGCTAAAACGTCATAATTATTAGCTCACTGGACAGAATCTTCACTGAAACAAATTGCAAAGCCATTCTAATGATTTCAGGACATTTAATACTTTGCATTCATTTCTTAAGCGCATGTAAGGCCAATTTGGTCATGAGTCACTCATGGTGAACATTAAACTTAAGTTTGCAAAAAAATGACTCATCATGTCATTTTACGCATATGAAATAAAAGGAACTATTTTGAACATCATCTATCCCAGCAGGGAAAAATGTGGGTAAAGAGCTGTTGAGAGAGAACAATTTACACAGAAACACATTAGGACTCTCCATTGTGCATTTCCTATGATTTTAGTTTTTTCCTATAAGCAGTTACATAGTCAGCTAGAAAGTGTTGTTCAAGTGCTATCATACAATGAGGTGTCTCATCTGCTTATGTTGTCTGTGTGTTTTATTTTATGCAAATGTTCATAAAGTAACTTGCATTAAATTATCCAGAAGCAATATTTTGCAAACAGCCAATGAAAATTATGATGAGTGTTCCTAGTTAGCTGATCATCAAGCTGAAATAATTTTAGGATAAATTAAGCTATGGATATTACAGAAAAGTAAAGAAATACTAATGTCAGAAATTTTCTGTTGCCTTTTTATTTTTTTTAATGTTGCAGTGAGAAAGGAGGGCAGAAGAGGTTTGTTTTGCATTTAACCTCTCTTCACTTGTGCTAAGCAAACACAAGTTTCCTGAAGCTCAGAACAGAAATTCTGGTTTAAACTGAACTTTTCATTACCAAATGGGTTTCTCAGTAGTGAAGAAGCATTTGTTTTTGTCAGCTTTGACCCCACTTGTCTTCATCAGGTTACTTTTTGAAAGAAGACTTCTATGATCGCCCTAAAGAAAAAAATGATGTACTGAGTTAAATAGCCCTGAGTGGTATTCTCAGGTGTTACACTGCTATCCTGACAAAAGCCTAATGAGGAAAGACCATCTTCCCTTCTATGACAATTCAGTGATTGACAATGTAATATTAAAAATCTTAGGTATTCTATGATACAGCTGAACTAAGATTAATGTACGTAACAGAAAAAAAAAGAGATACATAGGTTCAAAATAATCTACCCAAATACTGAATGTTTGCAGGCATAATTATGTTAAAAATCAAAAAACTCTACCTCGGCAATTGCTAACCAATATAATGCAATTTAAAATGCTTAATTTAAAACACATGGAAATCTTTACAGCATTGGGGATCTTTAAATCCATTTTAAGAGGAGTAGTGTTCAAACTCATTATGAAATATGGACATTCTAATAATACTACTTATGTTTTGATACCTGGGGCAATTTAAGAAGGTCTTGCTTTTATGGGTTCTACTAGATTAAGTTCTCTGTTTATACATGAACCACAGCAGTTTCAATTTGTGTTTCACAGACATGGCCCTCAAAGCCTTGCTTAAGATTTTAGCTCTGGAGTAATTATGCTTTATAATATATTTGGGCCCTCAATTTTGACTGAGGCTGGCATGGCAGATCACATACAGGATTCACTTCATGAATGTATTGGATTTCTTCCACTCTGGCACAAAGTGACAAAAATTTCCAGTGATGATGAATTTAGAATTTTAATAGACTGCAATTAATTTTTTTGTAGCTTTTTTCCCCTAAATGTGGATCTAACATATCTACCTTCCATCCTAATTACACAACTGGCTGCGAGAGTCTAATTTGTCATGCAAAACAACTGTTTCTGGATCTTCTGTTACACTGAAGGAATTGGGTAGGGGCTACATTTGGTGCCAGGGAATGTTGACATATGAGAAATTACAAACTAAGGAGGTTTTTTCCTGTTTTTTCCTTTCTTTTTTTTTTCTTTTTGTTTTAATATTGGCCTAAGAGAGATGAATCTAGAGTAGAAGAGGCATTGTAAAAGTTCAGTCCTGCCCTAACTGCCATCTCTCTCTGGCTTCTTGAATACTAACGGTTCCACAGAGCCACATTATAATAAGTGTCATATATAAAATGCAATTTGATACAGGTGTTGTCTTAGCTGCAGGTTCAAATTCCTTTTGACCAACTTGCACAGATAATGTTTTTGCAGTGTTAACTTTAAATATAATGGATTTTTTTTCTTTTTGTTATTTAAAAGGTCATTCTAAGCTAAATAGAAACAAAAAGCTCATCACTTTTTAGAAAAATATAACGTACAGAATTGTAGCTACAGTGAGAGACATATCATATATCACAGTTTTTGGAGCTGTTCAAACACTAGCCTCATCAAAATCCTCCATGAAGGGGAAGTATTATTCCCTTGCTTAACTCTGGAAGCAGTTAATCATCACAGAGTCCATTTAGGAATCCGCCTAGATTTTGCACAAAGATGGGAAGAAACAGCACGAGAGGAGGTAGATCAAAGGCTGCAGAGCATCTCTGCCTGGGCTTTGCAGGTGTCAGAGGGAAGACTACGAGAACCATGGTAGATTAGCACGCTTGTTTTAGGCTCTGACTAGCAATAAGGGAGTGCATATATCTAATGAAATTTCACCCAAAACTCATTAGAAACAAACAAGCAAACAAATAAATAAACAAATAAATAAAATGCGTTCCTTGAGGCCTGCTGTGGACGTAAGGGGAGAAGAAAAGAGCCTCTGGATGCATGCAGTACTCAAGGATGCAGAACTTAAACATTTTTTTTCAGGGACAAGTTATCCCACATATGTGTTTTGAGCTAAGACATAGTTTTGATGAATATGAGGTAGCTGCAGCCTCTTCTACTTTCAGATAAAAGTATGACATCCACTGGCTCTAAAAATTCAGCTCCTCAGTTTCATGCAGTACAGTTAGAAAAAGAGACTAAGAATTGTGTTACAATTCTGTCATATTGGGGTTTTGGTTTGGCTTTTATTTTTTTTTTTAGAGGGGGTGTGTTTGTTTGGGTTTTTTCCCGCTATTGAGTTTTAATTAAAATGAAATATTTAATGTGAAATTCAGTGTTTTCTACTTATGGATAAGAAGTTTAAATAAATCATAAAGTTTTAAAATGAACTGTAGACATGTGGACTGATTTGTTCTTTTAAAATGTTTTATTCATTTCACAATCAGTAGTTTGACTGAGTGGGAATAAACTTTTTCACCTGACACACATAGTTCTGTTCTATGACCACTGCACATTTCATTTAAAAACTGGAAAAAAATTAACCCAAGAATAAGCAATGGTCTAGCTGCTATCAGCTTTCTCATGATAATTATCCAAACCTGCAATTCCTTATCCAAATTCACTGAATGCGGGGGAACCCTTAACACAGAACTCTCCACTTTTTCTGAGGCAGCAGACTGATTTTTCTGACTGTCCGAATTTAGTTGAAGTAAACGAGAGGAGTAAAAGGGCCCACTGCAGGCCCCAGTACAAACAGTGCAAAGTAATTGAAAAGTGCAATAAAGTCAGAATAAAAGTGTTTCCTTGGTGTTTTATGCACATCTTATGTCTGTCCAAATGCAAGACAGAAATTAATTTCATTTCAAAACCAGCTTCTTGACAGTGATTATTTCTGGATCCTTTCCCTTTTTTTTTTTCCCAGTACTGTGAGAGCGTCCATTGGTTTTTCACAGGAAAAACATCTTGATTGGAATTAGTAACAACAAGGATGTTTGTTTGAGTCACCTGTGTGTTTAAAATATCTCTTCTGCTTTTAAAGATTTTTATTTTTTTTTTAACAAAATACAGTCTTAGTTTGAGGCTCTTTCTAGAGCCCATCTTGGTAAAAAATAGATTAATTAAACCTTCAGGAATAATTCCTAGACTCTTCAAGAAAGCTTACTGTTGCCTTTCAAGGTTTCCTACACTCATGAAATCTCTCAAATTAATTGCTAATGATGGCATTTTATCATTTGGCCCAAGTTAAGGTGCAGTACTAAATTTCTTAATACTAACCTGGACAAGATCAGATTTCATTTGGATCAGATCCCATTTAGCACCTGGCAGAGGCTGCTTGTTCTGGGATTCATCGACTGATGAGAAGTTAACACATAAAACCCACTATGTGGGACACTGTATCAGGCATTAGGAATGCTGAAGCCATATTTACCATATCACTGTCTATTATAGAGAGTATTAATTATTATGCTTAGCCTGAACTGCCGTGCTAAAATTACACTGGAAGATGTAATTTCTGTGTATTTCGTGAAACTGCACATCTCGAGGAATCTTCGTACAGAACAGAAGCAATCTTAGCATTAAGTGAAGGCTCTGATAGTTTATTTTTCTCACTACATGCCAAAAAACCTATCTGTATTAATATTAAAGGCTTTCCTTCTGGTTTATTTATATGGGTCACAGAGGCCAGGAGTTGCATGCACAAAGATGCCAAGGGAAAAAACCCTGCCCTGCTTACAGGGTGGGCTGGGGGTCAGGAGATCTCTGTTTCCCACCTTGGGTGTGGAGACAGGGACTCTCACAGGGCACTTGCTCCTCTCTCCAGGCAGCCAAAGGAGCACGATGGCCAAAGGCCAACAACAACAAAGAAAAGACCCAGCCCTGCTTACAAGGAGGTCACCCAGCGCTAAGCCGGCTGGGGCAGCCTGAAGGTGCCCACTGGACTCTTACATATCCCTACCCTGGGAATGCCAGGGAGTCCTTTCTTGGGGTGACCCTCAAAGTTCCTCACTGACACTCAGGGCACCCAGTCACCCTCGGGGACCCTCAGTGACAAACAGGGCACCAGTTTGCCCCTCAGTGACCCTCACGGACCCCTCAGTGAGGCACGGGGCACCTGCTTTGCTCCCCCTCTGGAGCAAAGATATTCCAAACCAACCTGGACATGTTTCTGTGTCGCCTGCTCTAGGTGGCCCTGCCTTGGCTGTTGGGTTGGACCAGATGATCTCCATGGGTCCCTTCCAACCCTAACAATTCTGATTCTATGAAAACAGGTCTGCAGGACTGCTCATGCCTGAAAGTTACAAAACTTCCATTAGCTAATAAAGAACAGAAAAAGAAGTCACAAATATACACACCATAAACAGTCACAGGTCTGACCAAATCCTACAATGACAATGCTGTAGAATAAAATTTGCCATCTTTTACGTAGCAGCCCAGCAAGTGGGAGTTGTTTGATAGCTTTTTAAGCAAGGTTCACAAAATTTCAAGAACTTCAAATCTCTCCACTTTGTTGCAGAAAGTATCATTTTTCAGGTGTTACCAGTGAAAAAGCTGGTTCTGCAATGAAATAGCTCACCAACCTCTTCGTTTGCATAACAAGGTATCTTTTGAAGATTCCTTTACTCTTTTTTTCCTTTGATTAAGACCCAGATCTAACACTCAGCCTTCCAAAGTCTATCTGTGAGAGCAACTGGCCTCTGTTTCTTGAGAAAAATTTCAGAAGTGGGTTCTTAGAAAGTACCCTTTAAGGTAAGTCATGACAAAAGACAGCTAAAAAATATGATGTTAGCTTTTCTTATATTAATCTCTGACAGTCTTAGAAAAAATTGGGTGGAAAATGGTTTACAGTTCCTGAACACCTGTAATTCAATTTCTCCTCTCATTTTTCTGTTGGATATCCATTAATTGAGCTAGATGTTACTTAAAAAAATAATAAAAAAACCTAAGTCTTTATTTGTGATTTTATCTCCTGTCTAAAATGTAAAATCCTGAACTGGTACTGGTGGCAGGTGGTCCTGCCCTCCCATTCCACTGCTCTTGTACACAGCAAATCATACGCAGCCTTGACTCCATCTCACACATCAAGAGAACCAAAGAGCAAAAAAAATAGGACTGAGTTAATCACTGTTGCAGCGGAAAAAGATTCCATCTTTCCACATTATGGGTTTTATTTTTTGGTTATTTTTCTTGGCTCATATTTATATCCACCACAGCTGGCAGAACTCAAACCTGTTGTAGTTCCAACTATGTCTCAGACCTTTCCATGCAAGAAATCAATAAAACTGATTAATGAAAAGCATCTTTCATCAAACCTAGGTATTGGATACAGCACTGCAGTTGATAAAATAACTTTGTTGTCTTATTCTTTAGCTAACTGTCTCACATTTGGCACAATGGATTAATTGAATGTTTGCTACTTTCATATGTTTTAACCAGTAACAAGATATTCTGAAGAGATACACTGGAATGTTTTGGTCATAATAAAAATATTATGCTGTAGAAATAGGAATCAATTCTTGCAAAGAAGAAATCTATAAACAATATTTTCAACTGTTTCTGGTGAACAGTACAACATTAAGTAAAACTTGAAATCTGGTGACAATGAACAGTAATATATATGGGCAAAGGTAATAAAAGCATAAAATAATTTCATGTCCAGTTAGTTATATTAGTCTTTGACCATTAAAATGTTAACATGATGATAATCAATCTTAAATCAATTACTCTGTAATTGCTGAGTCAATAGAAGTGCAGTTAAATATTGATAAGTCTCTAAAAGCTCTATCAGGACATATTGACAACTGGAGAAATGAATGCAGGCCTGTGCAAAAGGAAGGTTTGACTTGCATTGCCTTGATGGAAAGCAGCACAAGGCTGAGTTTACATTCTTATTACTAGTTAGATGTGGCAATCGATACTGGCTGCCTCTGCTCTGTCAGCATGGAGCAGTGAAGATGTCTAGATGTTATTTCCAGTCTTTTTATCTTTACAACAGTGTGGAGATGACCAGCTAACATCCTGTGTAGCAGAGGGCAAAGAACTTAACAATCCAAAGATTAAAAAAATAAATTAAAAAGTGATATTAGAAAATAATTATTTATGTGTAGAAGGGTCCCTGCTGTTTCTGCTTAGCATTCTCTGATGGTTGTTAAGGTGGTCACAGTAGCCTGCAGGAGCACTTACTGGAGTGCTCATAAATTGTGAATTAAGAGTCCTTTTATTTTGATAGATAAAAATAAAATAGCTCCAAAGATTTACACCATTTCTTACACAACTACAGAGACAAGACACATTTTAATAATACCAAGCTTGATTTTGTGATGCTGCTTAGCAAAGGAGTCACCAGTTTTGTTCCGTGACTCTGGAACAGTTGTCCCTATCCTGTTCTTCAGCTTATGAAAACTCTCTTTGTTTCTACAATACTGAGCTATTTGTGTTCTGTTTGCTTAATGAAGCCATTATGTTGAAGCAAATACCCTTTACTATTTCTTTCGTGAGTGCATGGACAACTGGTGTCTAGATACTAATATTCTTTGAACGAAACATGTTCAATTTTATATGCAGCCAGCAGCAAAATATAAAGGAACAGAGAACAAAACTATTTGTTGTTAGATTTGGATCAGATAAGATACATTACTATAGTAAGATCCAGTACAAGCACCTGGTAAGGTTATGCCAGGAGTGCCATCATAACTTTCTGTTTCTTTTCTGCAGATAACTTTTTGAAAAATTCTCCTTCTCTGATGATACTTTCCTGCTTTGCACAAGCCGAGGGGCAAATAGCTTTTAGTAAGTTTAAAATAAAACTTTTCAGCCATTTCTCTGTATTGAAAGATTAATTTTCACCTCTGTCTTAACTTTCTTAATAAATATTAAGGCACAGTTTTGTTCTTGCAGCAACAGCTGAGTGAATCTTTCAGGCTGGCCCTCATGGCTTGTTCTGTGCTTGCCTTTTCATGTCTGGTACTCAGGCACAAAATGTGTAAGGACCATCTTCCTCCACCTGCTCAAGTCAGTAGCAGATCTTGCCTGGTTACTGTTAAATTTATATGGCTGCTCAATTGAAACATAAAGTGACTACCTAAAATTCAAGAATGAAAGCTGTATTGATACAGACAGTTTGCTGTGTCTCTGACAGGCATAGTGACCAAACTTTCATGACCGTGGATTATCACTTTCTGCACTGTTTTGTCTGTGCAGAGTGGGGAAATACATACATGTGTACAACTAAGACTCCAGCGTCTTATTTAGATTCGGAATTTGAATGGAGTTATTTTCTAGCAGGAATAGACTCTCTCTATCAATCATTGCTGTTGATGAAAAAGTCACTCTAATGGGGAAGAATGTTACTATTTCTAACACAATGAAATTTTTTAAAATGTCAAAGACTTTATATAATTCTGTTAAAAAACTCAACTTGTGTCACACTACAGACTGTTTTTATCAACTGTGTTTGGACATAAGCATGTTAAATATTAGTTTATTATGCCTTAGGAGTAATTTGGAAAAAATGAAACAAAGTATAGATTAATGTCTCTGCTAATGAGATCCCCATTTTAACTAGAGAAAAGCCCTTCAGTAGATGAAATAGATAGGAGTTCAATAGTCCCCAATTCTTCCACTTTTCGACTCATAACAAAGCACGCACTTTTAAAAATCTGAAATCTGAACATGCTGTCCTTGCTCAGGTAACGCCGCTAAGTAACATTTAGGACAGATAGTATCTTATAATTAGGCTGAATTCAGCCTCTCAAAGAGATACAAATTATATTTGAAGATTAAAAGAAAGGTTTAAGTGACTTAGTGAAGATGATGAATTGCAGAGCCTTAGGGTGAGATGTGGGGTAAGGGTATTCTTTAAAGACCATGGTAAGAGCATGAAAAGTCTGATGTATATATCTTTAAAACAGGACTCTAGATTGAACTGAAATGGGCACTAATGCTGCTTTATGTGTACGCAGAGAAAAGTAAAGATACCTCATGCATTTTACTAGGTCCAGATAACAAATTACAAACTGGTAATACTGAAGCACCCACGAAACAAATCAAGCTGACACAGAATTGTCAGTGTTAGTTTCAAACAAAAAGTGTGAATTATCCCTCAGCCACTTCTATTTCTCAGTGTACCCTTTGATTAGGAAAGCTACAGATGAGCAATCTCGAAGTTGGTTGACGCCCTCAAATTCTCTAAGTATGCTTATTTGCCTTTAAAAATATGTAAGACCTATATATCTATCCTCATTCGGAAAAATAAAAAAACCTACAATTCGAGAGATTAAATGAGATTATTTAAAGAGCCAACTGATTAACTCTGAGGAGTGAACTGATTACTTCAAGTCAGCATGCTTAATGTTTATTTAAATGAAAAACCTGATGGTCAAAAAAGGAGTTGTGAAACTGTGGAGTTTGACAATTTATTACCACTGAAGTGATCACCTTCAAATCTGACTTTGTCACTCACTCATCATTAACATAAGCTTTGCACATTGAAAAAGAAAAGTGGATTTTAAAATGTAAGTTTTAATACATTCTTACTATTAAAATATGCCATATGTAATGTGGGATATGCAGCTCAGCCACATTACAATTAGAACAGCCCGACCCTCTAAAATATTCTGATTTTGAGTGTCTGATATTACAGTGTTAGCGCTGCATTAATGTAGCATTTTGAAGCTCAAACTGTTTGTATTTATTATTGTTAAATTTCTACAAATCGTTCTGTACTCCTTTAGAAGTGTGAAGAAGCATTCTACATATACTCCAGTACTCCTGGTAGGCCTTTGCTTTTGAAAGTCTGACTGCGAAACCAAAAGAGGCGTGACGCTCTTCTTTACAAGCATGACAGGGAATCTGTTCAATATTTATGACCCTCAGATGTAAAAACGCTCTTTATCAACTCCTGTTTTACATTCTATTCAACAAAAGTCACACCACAGGTCACGTAAAAAGACTATCACTAGTGCAAGATAAATGAGCAGCTAACAGCATATGGGAAAGACTGTAAGTATCATAGTAGTGTAAGGGAATAAAGTATAGGATTTGTTTTGACAGGAAAAGGCAAAGTCCTTAGAAAATTACTGATAAGGAGTGAATTAATTTGTGCTTTGCACAAAATACCTACTTAAGTAAGAAGAAGAGAGAGAGAATGAGCTTCGGCTATGTGATTTTTAAGGAAAATTACAGATGGGAGTTTTGATGTCGCATTAAGGATACAGCTTGGACAATTTGTCAGCCACGCATGCTTTCTTCCACTGGTGTGCCTAGTGCACCAGGCCTTGGCATGTGCACCTTCAAAATATGTCCTGTGTATATTATGTTTTGGACAAAAATACAAAGTCTGCTTTTGGCCCAGCTCTTTTGCTGTAGGGTAGGAAGCATGATACAGTGGGGTTTGCTCTTCAGGGGCTGGGTCAGCAGCACATCCATGATGAAGGCCTATGGAAATGCCCTGGTTTTACTTCCTAAATTTAAGGAGATTCACCCTCCATGGGAACAATCTGCCTTTAATGAACTACACTGGTCTGAACCCCTGGCAGATAAAAATCATAGAAAGGCTCCCACACAGAGGAATCCAAGGTTTATAAAGGTGACTTCTGGTTGTTCTCTTTAAAAGCATGTGAATTTTTCAGAAAGCAGTAGGAAGGGTTCTACTGTTAATCAAATAAGAATTTATTTTAAGAAGTCCTTCCAAAATGGAAGTTTTTGCCTACTTTGTTTGAAATTGCCTTTTCCATCTGTCTGGGAAGTAAACATACAGAAGCCTTGATACCACTGGCTCAGCTTATTGGGAATAGAAAAGCTGTCTAATGCTATTCCAGCAGCACAGTAAAATGGTCGGACATATTAAAGTCCCCCTGCACAAGGATGGTATAAGGCCTGTGCTTTTCCAGCACTATACTTAATTCTATGAGTGTGCAGACAAATTAAGATAATTACAAACAAAAGGTGGAAATACCTTCCATTACAAAGGAGGCAGGAGATGCTGATCTTCTCAGGTTCTGCTCAGCAGGTCTAAAAAGGTGATTCTTTCACCTTTTCCCCTATTTTCAGTTAAAGGATATTATGTCCCACAGAGTTAAGAGAGAAACTACTACTGTATGTATTAATTATACAGTATTGTCAGGGCCTCACAAGAAATATATGCTTAAAACCAGTGCAGGGTTTGAATGGATGCTACTGTCTTTCCTGATACATATAGATTATCTAGTAGCACTCCTAAGGATTTCAGATCCACTCCTAGGTCATCTTTTCAAATCATAGGTGAGTGGAATGATTTTACAGTGTAAGGGCTGGCCATAGTGAAGTAAATGTAGTCCCTTTTGAACAGGGAACATTTGTCTTAAGTTTTTCCTAGCAGTGAGCAGCTCCAATGTACATGTGCAACTTTATGCAGATAAAAGGAGGAGCAGACAGGAGACACAAAATACACCTCTATGCTAGAGAAGATCTTAAACATTCCAGGAAAACTCCTTCTTTGCAAGTATCTCTGCTAATTGAAAATGAAAATTCAGATTATTACCTCATTTTCATTCTAGAAATTTTTTTAAACAAGATAAATCTCCTCCAGATCTCAGCACAAAATGAAGCATTTGTCATCTTTTTATTCATCACACATTTTCCCTCAAGGCATATTCAATCATTTATTTCAGATACTAATCATTTAAGGCTATAAAACTGATTCAAAATAGAGGTCGGTGTACAGGTATATACTGTCTTTACCTATGGAATATTAATGCATTCAACTGTGTGCAGTTTTTCACAGTAGATTTTGACTTGACTTTGAGAAAAGGCTAAACACAGCATTCCTGACTAAGCTAATGCTAGGCATCCACAGGTATATCACAGTAACAATGTGTAGTCAAGGTTTAAGTTGAGAAGCTTAAAGAAAAATTCACTTCAGGAGGTTTTTTAGTACCATCATAAATAGCAGTTGCTGTTTAAAATCTGCCATGGTACTTTCAGCTTTGTATATGGAAGCACCCTGAGCAAGAAAGATTTCTAAAGGTGCCTTCTAGTTATTTTCTCTAATAGCATGCTAATTATGCAGAAAGCATGCTGAAAATTGGTACACAGAATGTCTCAGTGAACTCCATATTTTTCTCTCTGAAAAGCATTTTATTTATTTCACTGTTTTCAGTATCAGTGGCAGAGAAATTTTCCACTAATGATCCCAACAAGCCCTTCCATATCCCATAGTATCCACTATGGAGGTTAGGCTTTTCACTGAGGCTGGTTTCATTCCCATAGTTACAGGAGCCCATATGCCTTGCCCGGGCCGCTAGGGATGTGTCACAGAGACAGCGACAGAATCCTAAATTCGGCCTTTGGTTTGATGGCCCCGGCCACAGGCTCTAGATCAAGTGTTATTAAGGAGAGCCTACTCCTTCCTGCAGCCTTTGCCCATGGTAAGTCAGACATGGCCAAGATCCTGAACTAGGGAAATGGAGGGAAAATCTGAGCAAATGGATTATGTACCTGCATAACCAGCACACGGGTCTTCCATGTTCTGGGGGTCAGTGCCACACTGAATACAAGCTGCGGTGCTGTTGTTCTTGCCAGCATGAAGAAAGAAACTTTCTTATCATGCTGACTACTATGACATCTGTACTGAAGTACAGTGATGACAAAGAAGAAAATCATCTTTTTGAACCGTTGGTTGGAGATGACAGCTGAACACATCTACTTTGTATTGGTTTTGTTAGTTTACTTTCCATAAGTCTAGGACAGTATCAAGATATGTCTCATCTATGGCCTCCCACCACCCAACCAGTTGCTCACAAATTAGATGAGGCTTATCCTATCTGGCATCACACTAATGTGTTTCCACAACTTTGTAAGTCTTCTGATGCTTGCAATGCTATTATTTAATATTTCTATATCTTTTTTCATATTCAAGTCAGATGACAATACAATAGCTCATTCACTTTAAATATAGATATTAGATCTGTTTTTCTCTACTTCATCTCTAAATATAGATATTAGATCTGTTTTTCTCTACTTCATCTCTTTTGTCTCTCAAGACTGCCTTAACTAGTTCCTTGAGGGCTCAATTGCAAGCTTTCTTTTCTTTGTTGACCTTAATACTTCTGATTTCCCTAAAATTATCCTGAAATCTATTCTTTCCTTACCTTTGGAATATCCTTCTAATCCTTTTTTGTTAGTTTGAGTACTATCAAACATCTAGTTCACAGAATCACAGAATGAGTTGGAAGGGACCCACAAGGATCATTGAGTCCAATTGGTAAGTTAATGGCCCCTATGGGAATCATCTTTGGCATTATTAGCACTGTGCTCTAACCAACTAAGTTATGTTCATCTAAATTCAGCTAGAATAAAGCATTCTGTAAGTCAGCAGCAAAAGAGCATTAAACATTCAATATTTTCCATATCATCCATTATGACAGAAAAACTTCCGTCAAACCAGGCAACAGTAACCAGAACGAGGACATTTTACACTAGTGATTAAGGTCCTGACAATGACATTAGAGTCAAATTGTTTACATTTACTTTCTCCCACTTTCAAATGCGTTCTTTAGTGTGGTAATTATGTACACATACACAAATGTACTGCCTTTGTTAAAAAATAGAACCCAAAAATACAACTGGATTTCATTACGCTGATATGCTTGGTTTTGATTTTTCATCACCCACTTATTCTGGAATGGTAACTTCTACTTGGCTGTACTACCTTTCCATAAAGAAAGATAATGAAATCATGAATTACTCCTGGTTTTCAACTGAGCTAGAAACCACAGCCATTGTTTCTAGAAGGGAGGAATAGGAACTGAAAAGGGGAAGTGTTTTTGAAGGATATGCTTACACCTGGTTTATGTACTTCTGTCGTGACAGTACTGGCCTGGAGAGTATACAGCACAGATAGTATAGAGTCATCAGAGTTCTTGTAAACATAAATACGTACACACACGAAGAAAAGTATCTTATGTCTGCAACTAGCTATCATTGCTTTCATGGTCAGTAGTGCCCCTCCATTAGGGATTATTTTAGGATAAATGAAAAGAGAATCCGATTCCATATTACTAAGATGCACAGAATGGAAAGGAAATAATTGCCAACACTGCTTACTGTTATTTTGAACAGTAACTTAATAGGATAGAAAACAGGAGCTGCAGTTTCCTTTTATAGGCCAAATAGTTTATAACCAATATTTAGGCAAGATAGAAAATTCCTTTTGCTACTCAGTTCATTTTGATCTCACTGGACTGCTTGTACAACACCACCATGCTAATATGAAAAGAGACATCATCTGGTCCACATGCGCAGAGTACACTTGTCAGTGTTTATGATTACAGAAGTCAAGTTGCTTTCAAGCCATATTCAGAAACACTGAAAATGTGTGTCTTTTGATAGTCTGCCAGTAGCGTATAGATATATAACCAGTATAGTTACAGCACATCATAAAATTTTATTTCCTGCAGATTTGTCTGCCACAGAACATTTACGTGCTGTCAAAAAGGTAAAAAATATGCTAACTGCTCTGGGTTTCCTCTACACACACTGAAATTTCTGAGACCATCTCTACAGCTACTATTTTTTGCTTCTTGCAACATTTGATGTACTCTACTTTTGAGGTATGGGGAAAATTTATCTTTAGAAATTGATTATTTTCATATTGGTATCTAGGGAACAGCAGCTTCTGGAGATATGATTTAATTTGGGTCTCCTCCATGAGGTTTAGGCATGACCCTGCCGCATGGCAGTGTGCATCATCTCGTTCTGGAAAGAGCCTTCACAGGAATGACATTTACCTGGTTTATTAGATCTAAGTATTGCTTTACTCAAGCTTGTTTAAGCAGACATGAATACAGAGCACAGTCCCGCTGCCAGCTCTGTTGTTTTGTGGTTGCCAAATATGCAGGGGCTAAAAAAGTCTCTCTGGTGCTATATAATGAGGCAAGTACTTTTGTGCATTGTTTCAGGGCTTTTGGTAAAACATTAGAACTCAGCAAGAAGGGGGATGAGCTGTAGCTTCAGCTGCCAACTTGTAAAATAGAGGCTGATCCTGAGCCACTAGCACTGGTTTCAGCAAGAAAACAGCACTTGAAGTCTGCAGGAGCTTTACTGAAGTTGACCTGTATCATCAAATCAGCTGAAGATTTTTATGTCAGGTCTGTTAATAACAGAATCCCTCATACAGTTGGGTTCCCTCCTACTGTAACATCAAACAACTCAGGTATGATCCCATTGTGGACACTTGCAAGCCTGTTATTTTGAGTGCTTTTACTCAGACTATCCCCCAGTGTAAACACGATAAACACTGCAGCAGTCATGATGAAGTGCAGGGAAGCTGCACAGCTCAGATCCACCTAGCAGCTGGCTCAGCTCTTCCCAGCAAGTACTGTTGCACCAAGGGAAAATAACTCATATTTGATCCCTGCCTTCAGGAAGTAAAATTCAGGTCTATAGCAGAGCACAACTCTCATGCCAGGAAGATGGTCATCTAGTCCTTTTCTATTTGGGGGTAGGCTGCTGGGGGCTCTCCCAGCACTGAAGGATCCCCCATTCCCCAAGGAAGCCTCAGCAGAGCCCCCCTGCCCCAACAGCCCACAGGCCCCTGCAGAGCCGGAGCTCAGCAACTGCCCATGCAAGGATGTAGGCAGCCCATCTTAGCAGTGAGTCCAGCCCCAGCACCCCGGTGGACAGAGTGTCTCTCTCTCTCATACACATGATTTGCCTCTAATTAAATTATCTTTCTGTCCAACAATATGCAGTAAATAACATGTGACAGGTAAAGGTTTTCCAGTCCTGGATGTTTTCACATTGAAAGAGGAAATCCACATTTCCAAAAAGTCTGAAGAGAAAAAAGTCTCAAAATACTTCCCAACTGAATATTTAATCTTAAACATCTTTGTACGTTCCACACAGGAAACATCAGAATTATACATTTTAATGAAATAATTTATTACAATAGACTTCCCAGAGGACTGTTTTCTGATGAAAAATGGTTAGGATTAGTGAACTAACAGTTTCTAGCATTTTTCTGAAAAATTCCCAAGCAATTCTAAACAATAGTAATACTACTTCTGAACTCCATTTTTATGCCTTCACTTTCTCCCAAATAAATGGAAGGCTCCCAAGATTATAGAGAGTATTACCCCCCAAATTTTAGCATTTGGAAAAGGAAACACAGTGGAAAACAGCGCACTCTTGTGAGCATACATGCAAACACCCTCCCATCGTATCTGACCACCCAGTAACACAGTCTGTTAGGAGCAACTGCATTTAAGTAAATGCAGTAAGGAATCATTTACGTTGGAAAAGACTCTCCTCCACTTCAAAGCCTGCTATGCTTCCCCCAAGTAACTGAAAATATTGACTGATGGGCACAGCTGAGAGTTGGATTCAGGCTTACTTTAGCAAAAATGTGAAATCAAGTTATTTCAGATTTTACGCTAGAGCCACTGCCCCTTGGGCACATTTCACTGCAAAAGCTGGGAAGGACTTTCCAAGGACCTCTCTCTGGGTGCACACTGAAGTGGAGCAGAGCTCGGGCCACTGCAACTCTTTCTGGACTGCTTTTTCAGCAACAAAGCTAAGCTTTGCATTCAGAACAATGAAGGCACAAACACAGCAGTGTTCTGAGCCTTATGTGTTATTTGTTGTATTATTTTATGTGCAGCAGCTCTGAATGTTTTCTGTCAATACAGCATAATATTTTTGTTTGGTTCGGTGCTCTCCTCATTATGAAAGTACAATAGCATGTACCTAATCCCTGTTAGGAAGCCTGATTTTAACTCAGACCTCAGAATGCTGCTACATTTGAGCTAAAAACAATCTCTGTATCTGAGGGTTCTCAGTAAGTCATAATATTTCTATTTTTATTATCATTGTGTCTTTTTTACAAATTCTATATGTAGAATAAATCCATCCAACTCCCTGCAGAGTTTTTCAGTACAATAGACGTTTATGACAAGTAAATTACCATGAAAACATTTTGCAATGCATATAATTTTCATGTGAAATCAGACCTTTAAAATAGAAGCAATTTTTTTTTTTTTTGGAGTTCCACAATTTTTACAGCAAAAGCTTGAGGAAGGAGTGTTTCCCTTCTGAGAAATAAAGCAATAAGATAATTGCAGGGCTGCTGTGAACCATTTGGCAAAAGCTGCTGGCCATATTTGAGATTTTCCCTGTGGTAGGTTTTATTTTTTCTCATAAACCTTAAAACAGCTATTAGATGAATGGTAACAAATGAGCCTGAAGAAATATCCGTATTTGGCCATGAAGCCAAAACAATATTAGTATGTTACTATTTTACTCTCAGGAGCTAATGGAAAGGCAGATTAACTGAAGAAAAAAAATGATTGGATCATGTTCTGTATGGAAACAAGATCAGTCTTAACCTGGACATCAACTAAGAATGGAAGACTCCTGTAGGGAATGGATCTAATTTTTTTTTCATTAATAATGTGATATCTTCTTATGTTTCTAGCTAGCAAATCCAAAGAATATAAAAATTCAAAGACAGAAATGGCAGAGTTGCCTAGCTACACTGGTACTTTTGAAACAATTTCCTTGTGTTCATGTGCTAGAAGACCAGACGGTTGGAAACGTGGACAACTGTGGGCTACAGCGAGTAGGCAGTAGTACACTCTGAATTATACAAGGTGGGGAAGTTGCACTTCATGAACCAGGAAATTAAAAATAAACAAATAGCTATTAGCACTGGAAAGTGTGGATTTCACACTTTCCAGCAGCATATAACATGTGTTACTAGCTCCAGGAATTTGTGCAATTATGCAATATACAGTAACTGCTCTTTCCAGGCCAAAGCAGGGCAGCAAAACTGATCAGGCAGAGAAGCCAGAAACGCCCTGAGCACCAAGTCAGCTTTTCAGCCACTGCTGTAATATAGTTATCACAAATATTAAAATCTGTAGCATATAAAATTAAAAATGTTTGAGATGCTTATTCTACAGAGTTCAGTATTTCACTGACCCACCTGAAGTCTGGAGGCAGAACTACAGCAATCATGAGTATTCATGAACAGTTGCTTTTTATTACAAGATGTAAATCTCACCATGTCTTTAATTTCAACTGTCAAGCCCAGTGAGATCTCTAAATATGTCACTGAACATATTTAGCTAAGTAGTCTTTTTATAAAGTACTGAAATTTCTGAAAATTAATCAATTTACAATCACCCTAGTCAAGAAAAAAGGGTAGGTCTAAATGAATAATCGTAATAAACTCATAACTGAATTTGACTTTCTATCTCAAATACACACTGATGGCATGAAGATTGAATGTTGACTCTGATCTTCATTGTGGGTTACATGGAAAAATGTAGTGACTTTTCAAGGCCTACAAGCTGCAAGTGGTTCAAAGAAAGAGTTACTATATTCAGTGACATGTGTTACTGAAGGGCCCCTATGACCACTTCAAAGATTTCTCTGTCTCTCCCCACACTTAAAAATTCATATCATATGATCATAAATTAAAAAAAAATACCTACAGTAAATCACATTTCTGACATGAAAATGCAAGGATTTTTGTTTTGGCTGCTTTAGACTTCCATTTGTCCAGTACTGTAGGATTTCTTTTACTTATTTTGTGCACATTTGAACAAGTATATTTTAATTTCAGGATTTCACACAGTTGTTATGTAGACTCTGCTGTTGCTGTCACATCTCCACCAATTTTGTAATCCAGTAAATTATATTAATCAGATTTTGGGCTGTAGTCTAAGTTTAAGACACAGGATATGAAAGTAGTGTGTGTTGTAAAAGAGAACATGAATTTACATGATTTACCTGGTACTAGTCACAAGCATGGGCTATTGTGAGCTACAATTATTTTCCAGAGAGCTCATGAAAGAAGTTTAGTGAGACAGCAATGATTCACACTCATTGCTTTTATAAGAATGTGTGCAAAAAAAACATGAGTAGGAAATAACTAGTAGTATTTCTAGTGAAATTGTAGAACACTAAACTTCTCTGTAACTGCATTCACAGCCCCGTTAACCATTTCTAGTGGTTGCATGGACGAGAAAATTGTATGCTCTTGCACTGAGTAGGTAATAATAGACATGAGCAAAGGTGTGCCTCTGCACATCTCATGTGAAAAAGAAATTATGTCAAAGTTTGTGAAGCTATTTAAAGTAAAACTTCTGCTGTAGAGGAGTCCTGTAATGACTGTGTTTGCATGGATAAATGACAGTGTTTAGACAGTGTACTATTAGGTATGGTTTGACTGCTGCCCCTCTGGATCATCATAATAATTTGATGTTACTCCTCCTGAAGATACCAGAAGGTAATATTTTAAGGAAAGTCAGCACAGCAAACAGTGGCTTTCAGTCTAATCCAGAATTAATGTGCTGTAACTGTGCATGATATTAAGAAGAAAAACAACAAAATTTCCTCTGAGATTTTCTGTAAGGAATAAACTCTCCTTTACATTCTCTGTTTAGTTTGGGAAGAGAGCAGTTGTGCTAGTGACAAAGATGAAAAGTCCAGAGTGTGTGTTTTCAGACTTTTTGACAAAAGTATTGAAAAATAGCAACAACAAACATAAAATGAATGCAAATTGACCTGTTATTTGTGTATCTTACTATATATGATGTAGATACCAGAGTCATAATAGTTGCATTCATTAGCTAAAAAAATGCCAAAGCAAACCCCAGTCAGAAAACCAGAACCAGTAGAATTTTTGTCCTATTTAGATAGGATTTTTTTCTAATGTATCTGGGTAAGCTGTGGGGGGAAAAAGTAAAGCAAAGCTTTTCTGATTTATATTCTTCCCTATGTGCTTGTGGAGGGCAAAGACCCCTGTTTCCCATGACTATTACAAAATTCTTGATGTTCTAGAGATGTTAGAGCACATGAGCAAGAATTAAAACTCTTATCTTTTCTAAATGAAAATCCTTTATTTTATTAACACTTTTCCCACTGATGGGTGTGACTTGTTTTGTGGTTTGAAATCTAGCTTGCTTTCACACTACAAATCAATAATAAATTCATATATGAATTATTAACCTGCTCTGTTTAATGATACTATTCCACTTTCAAAATTAGGAAAGTCACATCCATATGCATGACTTGTTCTTTTAGATATTCCCTGTATTTTCCCTTCCTTCACTTTAATATAGATTTTAAACCAGAAAAAGCCTAAGCAATTAAATCTTTGCAGAAGATGATAAAGTCTTCCAATTAAAAGTAAACTCATATTTTGACCTGTGTAGCCTTTTATAATGTACCTCCCTTTATTTATTCAGTGGAAAGATACTACAGGAGAATTTAGGGTGGTAGCTATGATGTCTCTTCTCTCAAAAAAATGAGTCTTTCTTTGGTTATTATGCTCTTCCTTGGTTGCCTGCTGCTTCCTAATCTTTCCTTCCTATGCTTGGACTCACTTATAATAATCCATTTTAATTAAAGCTCTCCACCTCAGTATCAGGTCAAAAAGAAAAATGTAAAAAGTGATGCAAGTTGGGTAAAATCATACATTTCATTATGTTACTGGAATCTATGTTCTATGCATCTGTGCTAAATCCATCTATCACATGCCAACACTTGATATATCAATCCAAACCTCTTTTACACTGTGGTTAGTTTTCTTTGTTGTAAATAAAAGCTTCTTCTAGTCCTACTTGATATGTTTTTTGTTCACTATTGTGCAGTGATGTATTAAAAAAAATGAGGTTTTTTTAGAAAATAGTTCTGAGTTCTTTAGACTATTTGTCTTCTGTCAGTTTGAAAGGTGCAATTTTATAACAGTACCTCCCAGTTGGCATAACTTCAGATTCACTTCGCATCAGCTTCAGGCAATGGACTTATTTTACTTCTACTAAGCAAAATTTCGAATACCACACATATGGTATGACTCCATTACCTTTTAAATGATCCGAGAATCAGATACTAGGATACACAATCAATGGGAAGACAAATATTTTTCTCATGTTAGGCTACCATCATTATAAGAAACCTTTTTTTTTCTTCTATCATAAGACAATATCTGTGACAACTCATAGTTTTTCTTCTTCATATAATTAGATAGATGTTCTTTAAGGTCCCTTCCAACCCAAGACATTCTACAATTCTATGATACCTCTGATGCCCATGAAAGAATTAATATACAATTTTTCCAGCCACAGACAGGATGTAATTTCTAGCAGAAAATGCTTTTTTAATGTTCACTTATACACCGCTATCATTGTCAGTGTGGTGAATATCAAAAGTATAATAGAAATAATAATAGAAAGAGTAGGACTTGAATGACAAACAAAATTAATGCCAAAGGTGGGGTAAAAGGCTTTTTTGAAGCTTCTTAGAAGCTTGCCTTTTCACAGACTGCAGTCTCATTTACTGATAATTCAACAGTGGACAGGAATTGTTCCTACCTTTTCCCACATGAGAGGACGAAACTTAGAAATGTTCTCTGGTTTATGGGAGGATTGAGTTGACTACTTTATATTCTAGGTAGCTCTGCACATGAACCAGATATTCCTGTTCTCTTATCATATTACACACAGCTACAGGAAACCTTCCTGCCACCCTTAGCTACAGTGGACCTTTCTGGATACTGAAGTGCACAGTGAAAATTATCCAGATTATCTGTAATGGATCACAGGACAATCATGAACCAACAGCATAAGGCAAAATAGGTAAAAGTCAGTTTAGATTACATAAAAGGAAGCCTCACTCTAGAGTTTTCTTACACTGTTAGTTTTCTATTACTTTGCAGTTTTCTAAGAGATCTCGATCAGAAAAGCTGAATGTATCAGATACATTCAGGATATTGGTTTATAAGCGTGGAAAGTGCAGGTTAGTAGGAGAAAACCAGATGGTTTGTAACAGGTCTTAAGTATAACAAGGACCTCTTAAACTGTGCAGGCAGAATAGTAACTGTAAGGTAGTTACACATAATGCAAGAAAAATGCTCAGATTACAAAAACTGCTAATGGCCCGTGGAGTAGCTGACATCAGCATACCCAGCTGTACTCTCTGCATGGAGATGGCATCCCTTTGCAGCCCAGTTGTTAAGGGCAGATGTTCTGCAAAGTACATTTCTATTAATCAATTCAATATTCCAACGAGTCTAAGCAAGAAAGTTTTTCTGGCTTACATTTTAGTAGGAAGAAGCATAGTTCTGCACTGTCAGTGAGTTAGTGTGTGTCTACATAGGAAAGGGATTAACTATTAATAATCTGTGGAGAATATTGATAAGCACTGAAATAATGCAACTACATTCAAGTAAGCAGAAGTTTCCAAGATAAAAGATCTACTGAAAGAAAAGGATAGACATTTTTCTTTGACTAGAGAAAGATATTTTACTGAAGAAAAGTACTTATTAAAAAAGTGTGCAGGAGCATTTGTATACTCTGAAAAGATTATCAAGAGGACTAAAAAAAAGCTTATTTCTGAATTTCCTCAAAGTGTCATGAAAATTTGGGACCAGGTTTTTAACCAGGGGAAAATGCAGATGACTAAATTCAAGCAATATGAAGCATGATGGTACAAGAATAGAAAAAGTGTGCCACCCACACTCCTTTTTGCAGCTCTGGCACAGAAGGAATCATACACCTTAGAAAGAACACTTTCCTTCTAAAGAAAACATAAAATTTACCTTTGCACAAAGCTTTAAGTTTTCCTACAAAATTTCACTGATTTACTTTGAACAGTACTTTCAGCAACACAGATTTTGAGGACTACAAAGAGGAAAATTTACATTAAAAAAAAATAATCCTATATTTTCCCTGCACATCTCCCTTATGGGAAAAAACAGCCCACTAATTTTCTTCCTTTTCAGTCCAACTAGCAAAATCAGAGTAAACCTAGCCAAAAATAAAAGCAAGGCAGAATAAAGAAAATACCATTTCATTTTGGTGAAGAGCTGCAACCAGAAGTCAATTCTGGTGTCAAACATCACATATCAAATACTCATGGCAAGTTTGTCATAAGTAATTTCATTTGCTTGGTTGGTTTTTTGTTCTTTGGTTTGTTGTTTGTTTGTTTGTTTTTTAATTTATTAAGGGAACACCAAGAAATATCCTGGACACCATACTAGCTGAAATTTGGAAATTCGTGCCTAACTCAAATGCATCTGATGTTGAAATATGAGGGATGAAAGATGGTTACAGGTTTAGCTTGCTTACTATCAGTGCTTCTCTTCTTGCTATAGGAATACTGAAATGATCTGAGAAGGAACTTCTTGTAGCCACAGGAGATCAAAGACACACTAAGTGACCTTGTATATCTCCAGGCTGATTTCCACACCAGAAAATTCTGAGTAGTTTTAGCTGAACATTTGAATGCTGAGTGCCTGCAAGCCAACACTCATCTCTTCAACATACTTCATCAATATGAACAAGTCTTTATTGGCCCATGGAAAATATATGAACTCAAAATGATCCTCCCTGAAGGGCTTCTTACAGTGAAATGCAGGGACTGGATTTCCAAGGTTGCCAAGTACCGTAACTCCAGGTAAGACAGTGCAAGTGTTCACTATAATTATGAGAGAAAAAAAAGCCCTCCAATTTCAGCCACCTAGAATTGCAGAGATTGGTATTTCATTTGCTACACTTACAGAAGGAAACAGGTCTATGGTCTGCACCACCCCTGCTGACTTCACTGCAGCATTAGGAATTTTTCCTAGCACATAGTTTTTATGATATACCTGGTCTCTAGCAGTGATCAGTATAGTGATGATTTAAAAGCTTTAAGTAAAGGTTTAAAGGCACCGTAATGGTGAGTTTCAAATGAATCTGAATGGGATGTGTTTAAAAGATATTCAGCTACAATAATCCTTTCATGGTGAAAGGATGAGAACAAAAAAGAGATGATGAGACAAGACAGAAAGAAGCAGATGTTGAAAAGATGAACAGTCAATATTAAAGCATATTCTTCCAGGACAAAGCAGCCGATGGAAGCAGACTATATATGCCAAAGATGGCTTAGCTCACACTGCTTTACTGTGAGAAAACTAGCTGATTTTTTTTTTTTTTGGTGACACTATTTAAGGCTCCTCTCTGGCTTTATTTCCTAGTTTGAAGGAATTCTTGATAGATCACAATCAAAAGCTTATTTCTGATCAAGCTTCTATGGGAGTTTGCATCCAGGCATCCTCAGAAGCCCCTCTGTCTATCCATCTACATGTTAGTCAACAGAAACTTTTCAAAATTTGGCTTTGTGTTACCAGTACAGATTGAATTCCTGAGGAAAAACTACTGGGAGAGTGATGTGCAGGCAGACATTCAGAAAGCAGAGGGTTTTTTCATGAACTGGTTTCTTTACATTGGCCAAACATTGTAAAGTAGACACTGTTCACAACAGGCAAACAGAGGATTGCCCTAATGCTGCAGTCTACAAAGCTGTTAGATCCATCTCTCAGATAAACAATGCCACCACCTCATGCAGCAAAGGAAAAAAAAAAAAGTTTTTTAAACAACGCAAACAAGTCAACCTTTGGCATGGCAGCCAGATACAAGTTCTGCTTTGATTCTATAAAGTATGTATTGCAGTGGCACCAGTGTGATCTTTGCAACTATACTTTGTAATCTCTGCTTGTATATTCTGTCTGGAACAACAAAGCTCCTGTTTGAGGCTGAGTTGGTTTCAGCTGCATTCGATCTATATTTTCAACCTTAGTATGAATAATACTGCTGCTTCAGATTTTGCAGACACTCCTTTTAATTACAAGAACAAGATTCTTATTCCACTCAAACATCTCCAAAAGCTGAATTTGACTTATGTGATTGCCATAGCTGAATTAGCACAGCATTTCTTAATCTTCACTTGGTTCCCTAACACTTATTTTTTTTAAATGATATTGCTCAATTTTATCATCCATTTAATAAGGCGAAGTCTGATTTTATTCTTTGGTGGATCACTTTGCCTCATAATATATGTTGGTAGCACTGAGACTTCATGCCCAACTTAATGACAGAAAGAATATTATATTCTACCATCTTACAGTGTTTCTAGTGAAACACATTCTGATGCATAAATGTTCAAGTACTCACTTTAAAAGGAGCCAGAGATGGCCATCTGCAGCTACAGATATTTCCATATGCTCAGGATACGTATGTTTCATGCACTGCAAAGAGCCTGGTGTCATTGTCCTTTTACCACTTGGCATTAAAAAGATTTTACATTTCCATGAATGATGACTGACTACAACAGCTCTGGCACTGACAGAAAGTGCTGCTATTATAAGATATGCAAAATATGGCTTCCAGCAGAGACCAACACGGCATGGTTCTCAAAAGCCTGTCCAGAAAGACTCTTTCCAGCTATTCAACAGAACCTCTCTTTATTGAGCACTGTTGCTTGAGCACAACAACTGTACAAACCCAGACTGTGATAAGTCACACAGACAATACCATTCTGAAGATACTTCAAGAGCTACATTTTCCTTTCTGTGTCATTGAGGTAAGCCCACTGACTCCACTGGGAACACGTGGAGTTTAAGTGTTTATGCACCGAGTTCTGCATAAATGCCAAATAAGTAGAAAACAGAGTCTGCATCTTACAAATAGATTACAGCCACAAAATGGATGCTAACAGTTGCATAAGTTTTCTCCAGTGTATGACTACAGGCAATCCTACAGAAATAGCAAATTCCTGGTTTTCAACAGTTTTAATAAATGCAAAGAAATATGCACACTGCGCAGACAAAGAGATCAGTGATGCAGCCTGGTTATCCTTCACTGAATTTAATAAGTATCAATTTAAAAATTAATTCCTAAAGAAACCCTTCCTTGTGCTTTCTAACCTCAAGGTTCTTCAAATGAATCCCAGGTGATCATTGCCTTTCTGCAGCAATCACCTCTGACCCATTCCTGTCATGAACTTGATGACATGTGGAAGACACTTGACCTTAGCAAAGAGGGATATTTCAGATAGTGCTGTGCGTAGTGTATTGACTGAGAGAAGCAAATGAGAATCAATGATAAAAACGTCTCTGATGGTCAATGAGCAAGAATCTGATCTGCTGCTCACTGAACTTGGTGCCCTTTTTAAATGATTTCAAATGAATATTGGCTTACACATGTGAAACCCTTCAATTGTCAAGAGCAAGAGAGGTATCACATTGATGTTTCACCAATGGCATACAACTATGTTCCTCTCAAATAGCCCATGTGCTTAATACAATATAATGAGTAGAAAGATACTTTACAATTTTCCTGACCACAACCAGCACTATTTAAAACAGTGATGATTTGTATCAAGCTCCACCAGCTCATCCATTTTATACTTTTCTTTCATTGCTGATATTAATTTAGAGCTGCATGTTCAGCTCCAAGTAATCTATATACGTGTATGCTCAACATCATCTAGTCACTATTTTTCTTCAATCTTTTCCTATATGCACCTTGAATGATATGGGTGACTGTAGTTACTTCACATTTTTACCTCATGTACATAAGTTCTTCATCCTTTTAGAAACAGCTTATTTCTTACACTACATTAAAACAGGATACAATATTCTGATAAACCATTACCAGCTCCTAGCAATTCAACTGTATAGAAAGACTTTTGTCATCTTTAATATCCTTGATGTTGAAATTCAGTTTCTAAGAAGCAAAAGGACATATAACGATATCACACTTTTGCAGCATAACATAACAGGGAATACATCTTCAATACATTAACTGAGAAGTTGCATAAGTTGCCTACAAAATTTTCCATGCATCCCAGAGAGACGAACTCCTTCCTATCAGAATACAACATACTAAGCCCTCAGATAAGACTGCTCTTTCTGAGCAGAAATGCCTCTTTTACATTTGACTTCTCTCTCTTTCAGGTTTACATGCCCCTTGGAGGCAAAATAGCAAATTACACAGGAAAATTTATGTGATAAGTCAGTCATTTCTTATGCAAATACTACGTTCTGCTTCAGGGTGTATCCTTAAGCTGCATCAGATATTTACCTCAGTTTTTGAAAGTATTCCTCCTACTAGACCAAAATGCTATGCCTTGTAGAAAGGAAATTATACTGAAGTTTACGATAAAACAATCTGCAGGCATTTTAAAAGGCATTATCGTTAGAATTGGTGAAGAATACGCAATGAGATTATGCTGCCTAGCAATCATCTAAACATTTACAATTCATATTCGGTCACTGAAAATCACAGAGATGAAAGAAACCAAGGAATTTTGCTCCTCAGATTATATCAGGTCTTTTACCTGTTGGCAATATATTTGTTTAACACCTTCTGACCCTGCTCACATTTCCTTTCCCACCAACAGACTCTGATCTTCATAATATAAAGCAATATGAATTATTACTTAAATATTTCTTCATATTTTGTACTCTAATTTGTATATCCTGTCCAATTAGCAAGTGACATATTTTCTTTCCATATAAGAATTTGAGAAAAATATTCAAAATTGCCTGATTTTTTTTTCATTTCCTGACTATACTCACAATAAATGCTGAGATCTCAATGTTAGCCCTTCTGAAACTACAGTGACCTGATTTTGAGTTCCTGAAGTTAAATATTATGTGCCAATTTCAGATACACAGCTTTCACCATTCTAGCCCACATCAAAGCATTAAAAAGGTCTCAAGGACATCATTCTGAAGGGTGCAAAACAAAGCCCTAGCTATACAGGCTTCCTTCCTGGAAAAATAACACCTTTGAATTGAGTGGGGGATATGCATGAAGCTTCTTTAGATGTTGAAGCTTCATTATGCAACTGTTCAGATGTAGCCATTACCATGACTAAAAATTCCAGCTGTTTTTGGCTTCAAGGCAAAAATTCAAGGTTACTTTAACATAGCTTTCTCTGCATTTCATAACACCTATTTTCTGCTAAGGAAAAATTAGTTTAGAACTTCTCCTGCCTCACATTGCAATTATTTTTTTCATCAGTTAGAGCAGCTGCCAATTTACTACACTTTGTGACCTGTATTAGCTTGGTTTAGAAGCCAATCTAACAGTAATAAGCCTTTCTGAGCAGGAAGAGCCTTCGTGTTCACTATTCAGGGGATGGAGAGAGATGATACCATCAACAGTCCTTATCAGATAACAAATGCAAACCCAGTTCTGACTCAGTCCTCTGAGAGCTATGAATCGATTAGTTCCCCCATAATATTTTAACTCAAAAATCTGGAAAACAAATAATGCATCACGTTCATGAAAAAAAAGATTAGTTTCTAGTATTCATCTGTGTTTTCATTGCAGTTATTTCACATTTTGAGTATGTCACATTTGATAATACCACTGCATATGACTGTATAACAATGATGAAGCCAATACAGTACATCTGAAGAAAACATTATAGTAAATAAGCTGTAACTTGCATATATAATTGCATTTACAAAAGATAGCCACTACTAAATTTATTAGAGAAGTCAAGGAAAGGAAAACTTTTTTTAAGAAACAAAACTTTTCCCTTTTTCTGAGCAATATTGTTGACTACATATCTATGACAGAAATTAGATTTGACATCCAGGAAACATTTTTAGGCACACTGCTACATGGCAAGTTAGTTGGTTTATTTTTTTTTTCCCATTAAGGATCATCAGTAAAATACTGTGAATTTCATGATTAAAAGTACTCTCTGAGTAGCCAAAAGTTGTGTTTCTATATCATCCTGTAGTAGTAATTATTACCTTTCTACTAAAAAAGTCACAACTCTGCCTTTGTGAAAGCCAGGTAATTGCTATTTATTTGGGAATTTACTTTAGGATGGATATCTCTGGGATCCAAGAACTCAACATTTCTGCCCCAAGTGGAAGAGACAACTGTTTCATCTCTCTGTAGCACAAGTAAACATGTCTCACATTTAAAAAATAGCAACAAAAATACCAAAGGAAAATATTCTACTGCAAATCTAAGGAGAGTAAAAGGAAGCAAATAAGCTGTGACAGATTTGGTTACTTAATGTACCACTGGGAGGTGCCCAGATCCTGAGGTAATAAACACATTACAAAAATTCATACAGAACAGAATAGTCTAATTCACATGCAAAGCACTGTACCCAAAGCACCAGGTGTTCCCTGGAGGAACATAATACAGTGATGATGAAAATAACTGAATAAAAGCAGAAAAATCATTTAGAATAACCAATCATAAGTCAGAGCAGTTGACACTTCACACTGGAAGATATTAAAAATGAGGAGATAGAAAAGACAATGACTCTGGACAGCTGATATGACTAAAGTTCAGCATGAACCAGAATATCCCACAGGAGTCAAGGTATGCCATAAGGTACAGTAAGATATACGTGAAGTATATAAAAGAATCCAGTGGTAAGGAAGAAATACCCTATATTTTCTAAGGGTTATGAAAACAAACACAATTTTAGAGATTGTACAAATAGATCATGATACATATTTCCAGATCAGTCTTATTACAGAAAGTCACTCATGCAGTGTTTTCATATAAGGAATAAATACCACTTCTGTGAAAGATTGAGATCTTTAATTAAGAGAACACTACAGAAATAAGAGATCAGGAGTCATAAGTTAAAGGTACAATAAAAATCTCTTCAAAATTATAATGAGTTCAGATTCAGGATTCTCACTTTGTTCTCTTTATAGCTAAGCTGAAGACCATTTACATGATTCAGATTCTGACTACCACTGCAGGCCCAGTGTCCAGGTCCATGTCATGCTTTGAGTCTATCTCAAATAAATACAGTTAAAGAGTGTTAACTGGTTAAAAAGGTTTGCCCCCCAAAAACCAGTTTATTTTATATACTGGAAATAGGAAAGATATTAATAAATATATAAATATATAAAATAAATATATAAATATATAAAATGGCTGTTATTGACTCATTACCTGGGGTAACCATTTCTACAGTGCATTTGTGTTGAGATTCAGACATCTTTGCAACCAAACTGATTCTTCTTTATTTATCATACATGCTTGGAATAGAGGATTATGAGGATTAGAATAGAGGATTCATCATACTGAAACCTGAAATTATTTGCAACAACTTTAAGTGTTGCAGAATGCCAGCAGAGAGGCTTAGTGTGTATGATTATGTTTCAAGAACATATATATGTCAAGCTTCAGCTGTTTCTCTTAAAAGGGATACTTGAATGCATTATAATACATTTTTTCTTACTGGAGAGCCTCTCTGTGCCATATAACAAAGGCAAAATTACATAAAAAATTTCCAGTGTTTCTGTCTAAAAAGTCAAATACATACTGCCTATTAATTTCATTTTCAGCTTTTCTATGATAATTCTTCAGTGGTGAAACAAAATTTAATAGGTTTGATACCTAATCTTTATCCTTATTATTCCAGTTCCCTCCTTATGGTATTTCTAGTGTGCACCAATCGGTATTCTCTGGAAGACTGTGTCTTACACAGTTGATGCATAAATCCAGTGCATCTGGAATTACTTATGTGAGTCCAGAGATGAAAATTAATGCATATCTCATACCTTTTGTAAAACTAATGTGAAAATCAGCTGCATCTTCCCTAAAAGTAAGATATACCTTCTACTAGATATGGACATGAGGATTACAGAAGCTATTTTTATTTAAGTAGCTTTCATAAACAAAATCTAAAGGTCTCAGCCTACAGATTCCTACAGTTTGAGAAGCTCTGGGTTGATAGAAATTATATTACAGAAAATATTACAGACTCCTTGCTACAGAAGATGCCATAGATGAAGAAAGTAGAGGATACTACTGAGTCAGTTTTATGCGCATACAGGAAAAAGCAAGGCCAATCCTGGCTCTAGAGCGACACTGAAGCAACACAAGAAGCTTAACAATAAGAAGCAGCAGCATGAGGAGCTCGACACGACCCTGCAATGGGCGCTTGCAGCCCAGAGAGCCAACCATATCCTGGGCTGCAACAAGAGAATCATGGCCAGCAGGATGAGGGAGATGATTCTGCCCCTCTACTCAAGCAACAAAATTGTTGGTAGAGGCATACAACAAATGATTTTTAAAAATCCTTATGCAAACAATGCCAAGTAAAAGAGGGGTCAATTCTCTTAAAAAAGAGTGCTGATTCATAAATCTAGCACAGTAAATTATCAGAAAGTCAATCACAAATCAGCAGACGTTTACTGATGTTCAAATATTTATGTTTTTTTTGCTTATAAATAAACTGTCTTTGTAATAAGAATTGACTGATGAACATAAATGGTGGTGAGTGTCAATAAAGGACATTTCATTTCAGCTAAGAATGGGTTGTTAACTTCAAGTATTTCCAAGAAGCAATACCTTCAGATACATTTGGATGGCTTTGCTTTGTAAAAGGATCACCATTTATCTGATGTAAATCAAGCTAATAGACAATATTAACTGTTACAGATTTGAAGATTAGAAAGAACTGAAACACTAGGGGGAAAAAACATGCAGAAGAAAGACACCTAATAGTTTCTTCAGGGAAAGACTATTATTTTTTGAACATTAAAAATATTCAGCTCTTTCAAGTCAGAATTACAAAGTGGTACAAGCCTTTCACACAGCTGGAATTTCAATATTAGACCATTAGAAGACCAGAAGAACCAAAGAGATATCTTAATTACTGGTGTGAGTACAATACTTTTCCAGCTCACACATAAAGTTTTCAATCTCAAGATTCTTCCTAAATATGATAGAAAGGTATTAATGAGAATCCTTTCTGCTGTCATGTTAACAAATTTAGTCAAATAATTCACTGATGCCATATCACACAGATAGTGAGGTATCTGGGCAGACACCCTTTATAATATTATAGTATGCTGTATAATTATAAGCAAAACTGCTAACATCATAATTATTTTCCTTTCTTACTTAATATTGTTAGAGAGAAATTGCAATTACACTGGGTTTATCCTCAGTGTTATCTTCAATGATAATTTGTCAAATATCTTTTGAATATATTTTGGTGACAAAGCATAAAATACTCCATAAAGGCAACGCCATGAATGCTTAAAAGTGAGTGGCTAAGTTGCCCAGAAAAAAGGTATAGTAATGGCCATTAATATTTGGAAACAGCAAAGTAAACAGGTGACTTATGTCTCTTTCCTTCATATGAATCTATTTTGTATCAATATTAGTAGCAGTTCCCTCTATATACTATAGATAGCATATCTCTACCAGCTACCCGTCCCTGGTGCTGGATTTGAGCCTTATTACCAGCACTCACAACCTGAACAAGTCACAATACTAGATGGCTCAGTCTCTATGTCTCATTCCTATTTTTTTTCTTCTAATGTCATGAAAAAAAGTGGGAAGTATGATGATTTCCTCTTTTGCAATGTGAAAGCAAGGCCAACAAAAACTTGCTTGAGATTGACAATTAATTTATCCTAGAGCAGGCTATGCAATGCAATTATGCTGCCTTCCAGCCGTGGCACACCTAGCTGAGGCTCATGCACACATTCAACTATTCTAACTTAAAACCATAAAGCATTCACATGCTGGTAAAAGTCTTTTTAGTTCTCTCTCTCTAGCTATCAAAAATTTGATATCACTGGATGCCAATCGGTTCAGGGTTAGGATTACTATTTGCAAACCTATTTGTGTCTGCTCTACTGCACCATCACTATATGTGAAATGATAATTTAAAAAAGTCAGACAAGAGAAAAAAAAAAACATTTTCTTGCATAAAAAATATAGGTTATACAAAACTAGTTTCCTGAAGGAGACAAGGCAGCCTGAAGGTTACAGCTCTGACGGTTGTTTTCTACTGCCTCTGCTTTTCAGATGTGATAATGTCCTTTTATAAGCACCCCAGTAAGAGTTTACAACCTTCTCCCAGGGATTGTAAATCCACTGCTTTTCTCCTCTAAATTTTTAACAGATACCATTGTTTCCTTAAATTGTACACAAGGGGGATAAAAGAATTAAGATTATTCTCAAGTACATCAAATTCAGTTTCAAGGCCCTTTATGACACACAAAACTGTATCAAGGGACAGTTAATAGGCATGACAGATTCAATCCTGAAAGGTGAGAGAAAGCAATGCTAGCCAAAACTATTAGCCAGAAATCAACTGAAACAAAGATGTGCTGCCCAAGGAGTCACTGTTTAATGTAACACCGAGTCATTCATTAATATCAATACAGAATCAAACAGATCTTTTTATTTAACCCTCTTTAGGTAAAACATTGACCTGAGTTGAATGTCTCTGAGGCATAGTAGAGTAGAGATGGTGCCTGACAAGCTTGATGATTCCCCTGTACAGATACCATTGCAAAAACCTTTCCGCACAGTACAGGACAGGGAATGGGCTGGGCTTTGGGGCAACAGCACCCCTTTTAGAGCAAATCAAAAAGTGGGAAACCCTTGAGTCGTCTCCGCAGCAGAACATCACACCTCATAACAAGAATCTATCAGAAGCTAATTTTTGAAACAAATCCAGCTAGTTACCAGGCTCTTTAACAACACCTTGACTTTCCACTACAATTTAAAGAGTAAGTTAAAGCATTGCATTTCTGTCTGTGTACTGTAGTGGGTACACAGTACAGCTTCCAGGACTGAGCTAGCAAGGCAGCACAGCTCTGCTGTGCTCTGTGGGCATCATCTCTTTATGGACCACTCCATGCTAGCTGCTAGTATTCCTGCCACCACTGTTAGATACCACAGCTCTTCTCCACTCTAGCTTGAAATCAGTTTTCCAGAATTATATACAGTATTTCAGGTAAAAACTTAACAGTGCTTTGAACACAGATTGTTTTAGTGCCATACATATCTACTCAAACCAGACTGTCTGACACACAGTAAGGCCACTGTGTTTATTCATGCCCTTGGCACACTCATGACTTCCAGTTAACTGAGATGCATAAATATACATTCAGATAATCTACTCATCATCAAACAATGAGAACCTTCAGTTTGTAGAACTATTTGTTGTACAGCTGAAGTGCTTATAAGTAAACCCTGAATGTGCATTAATAGCTAGTGTTATTAAACTTACTTTTCCTTCTATAATTTTACTAAAACAAGTAATTTTGGTTTTTTATGTCTAATATCCTAATAATGCCTTCCAGCTTGCTTTTCTCCAGGCAGTTTCATCACCATACTATTTTATTACTTCTTTGGACCACTGCAACACAGATCTTTAAGGAACTCCTCCAGTTAGTAAGTACTTCTCCATATATCTGCTCTCCAAGCAGCTCTTCAGTCACATTAGATTTTTCCTCCTGGTCCTCATTTTATTCCACGTGCATGATTTCCCAGGTGATAGCATATCAAAAGCTTTACTGAAGTCCAGAAGTATTTCTTTCAAGCTTTTGTTGCCAGAGTACCTTCCAAGCCAGTAGAAAACTTTGCTACCAAGAGACTGCTTCTCAAAGAAAGAGGAGACACTGAAGAAACACTATAAAGCACACACATACAACTTTGATTTTGCTTTCCATTGGAATTAAAACATATAAAGATATTTCCTACTTTTGCAGGCACATTCTTTTATATTCTTCATTAATCACAATCCAAGATTAGACTGGGAGGAAACGAGCTCCGTGCCACTTTTGCACTAATTAACTATTGCACATGTATGTGTGCATGCAATAACAATGAAGGATCAAGGGAAAAAGTGTCTTGTTTTGATTAAGAATCCTAGTGGAACAAAGCAAATAGTGCTATAATTAAACCTGCTTAATCCTAATACTTCTTTCTAGAACTTTTTGCTGCTTCATTCCTGTCTGGCTTTCTGCCATATCCATCTTATATTTCTGCTGGCATATTTTTAAACATAGAAAATACATATGTGGCAAACTTAAATTCAATTTAGTGAAACCTCAATTAATATTTTGTCTCATATTTATGCCTGAAGAAATAAAAATTCCTTAAAACAATTTTCTCTTCCTCCTGCTCGAGCATTTGCACAGTGACTAAACATATTTCCCTCTGTTTTTTAATTTCCCTAATAAGAGTGACAACTTTATACAATATGTATATGTGAGAGCCCTTTCTTTTGCTATTCTGAAATCAATATTACTGATCCTTATACTGATTATTTTTAGCTCTTCTAATTCAATAGTAATGGATGTCAGAGCTATTCAACATCTCTAAAAAAAAATCTACCTTATATTTACAGATATCATATTGTATAGTGAGGTCTGATTATTTTGCCTTTCAAAAGAAAGGATAAAGCATTTGAAATCAGGAGGCCTTTTAAAGTTAACTAAGCACTCTTTGTGTTCCTCTTCCAAACCATCGATTTTAACTTGACTGGTTATTGCATTACAAACTTTCATTTCCTTTCCAACATACAGATCTCTTTGTTTACCAAAATCATAGAATCATCATTAAGGTTAGAAAAGATCTCCATGATAATCAAATCCAACCTTTGACCAAAAGTCACCCTGTCAACTAATCACAGTACTATTTCTTGAACGCTTCTAGGGATGGTGACTTTGCCACCTCCCTGGGCAGTCCATTCCAATGATTAACCAACCTTTCAGTGAAGAAGCTTATGTTCGCTTCCCCCCCCCTTTTAGATCTCTATTTTTTATTTATTATTCAGTTGCTCATTCTCTTTTTTTTTTTGTCTCTTTAGTTCCTTAGCCACTTATTATTCAGTGTTTATTTCAAAGCATTCTACAATGTGTGCTAATCTGCTCACATTTTCTCAGTGTTGAGTAGACACATCAGTAAATTTTTTCTCCTTACAAATTAAATTTTTCAAAATACCTACTTAGTTTCCAAGTATTTGGCCTAGCAGCACTTGTGGCACTGTTTATATACTGAAAGAGCTGAGATGCTCAAGCCAAGACTTCTGGCCTCTATTTACAAGCACATTGTCTGTCATTTAAAGCACTTGTATAACAAAACCTATATTAGTTGCCTAGTTGTAAACTGTAATCCACTGTTCTCTCATTCCCTCTTGTTTTCTGAAGACAGCAGTGGGATGGAACCCCGTTTGGGATCTGGTAAGAGCGGCTCATTTCTGACTCATCACCCAATATCACTAGTTCAGCTTGAGGCATCCTCTTTAGAGGACAGCCCAAAATACATACTAGGAGTGATATATCCAGTCCAAAAGAATACCTGCATACCACCAACTGGCTGGTCTACAAGGAAAAACATGTCCTGAGCTCTCTAGGTTAGCCTTCCGCTACCTGTGTTACCTGATAAACACACCCCTTCAACAGAGCGACAGGCCAGGTACTCACATGCAACCAGAGACATTGTGACACAATTCATTATAAAAAAAAAAGCACAGTAAAGCCAACCCCATTTGTATTTATTACTCTGAGTTTTCCTTTGTATTTATTGGGTTGCCTCTGGGGCAAAGTAACAAGCATGAATATTCACAGGTATGTCAGGGTATGTGACACAGCTGAGCACTGTGCAAAGAAGCTAAGCATGTTTCATAGTAAATAGCACTAACTAAAAAGGGAAGCAGTTCCATCTTTCTGAAATATTTATCAATATTCCTTATTGGCTAAGTAGGATCTAAAAATGTCTATACTATACAGGTTTCTGACCTAATTCAGGACAGATATCTCTGTCTCCATGGTGTTAATGTTACATAGGGCACATATAACCTCAAGGCAGAGAGGGGCTTGAAGAGTCAGTCTCTAAAACATTTAGCAGTAATGTACTTCACATGGGTAATGGATCAAAGACTGAATGATCCAGCACTGATGTAAAGCTTTGAGATCTTATATAGGTACGTGTCCTGTCTGAGCCAAAGTACCGCCAGAGCAGATATTCTAAGTACGGCACATAATTTTCTAAACATAGTCAAAATGTCATTTTATAAGCTATACACCATTCCATCTTTTAGAGAAAAGAGACATAGTGTTCTTTTTAAACAAGAATAATATAATCACATATTGTATGTTAAAAGCTATTCAACTAAAGCTAGGATTATTTAGTGTGAAGAACACGTTACATGGTTTGCCTCTATACCTCACATTCTTGATGATTTACACAGGTGGTCTCTGAGCTGAAATATTTAGGTATCAGATGAAGGGGATATACTCAGCCAGATATTCTGAAAGCATAAGCTAGCTAGCCATTATTTCCAGGCTATTATTAGCTTTGCAGCACTTTCATGTAGTAGCAGCCTGCTGCTTCACAACCAGCTGGTTATCATTTTCAAAGCTTTCCAAATTCTTTCTGGAGTTTCTTTGGACCTCCCTCTGGAACGATTTCATTTTCTTTGGAGTTAAGGGACATCAAAAGATTAGATTGTGTCATATTTTTTAAGAGCTTCCTTTATTCATCTCAGAGAAAAAGCAGAATTATCAAGCTACATCTGACCATTCCAGCCTTCTGAAAAATCTTTTTGAAAATATTGTTAAAGGCTAGCCAAGGCTGATCATGACCCTGTTCTATATTTAGTTAAAAATGTATTCTGAAGGCATAGAAATCTGGAATTTGGATAAGAAGTCCCCAAAAGGGAGGTATCAAACTGAGAGGAATTTAATTGTAGGGTATCTAGCAGTCCTGCATAGTGTACTTGTAATTATACCAGGAAAAAAAATACATACATTTTAGCTGAATAGTAATTTATCAAACATCCAACAGATTATCTGTCCTAACATCTAACAGATTAATTATCCTAATACTTATAAAGTAACACCATAACTTTTTTATGTACAGGTTTCTATGCAAAGGATGAAAAGGTTATAAAACTCAAAAACCTGAGCAAGCATGTAGTAAAAATGCTTCTCAGATATCTCTGCCTAGTACTGCACTGCATCATGTACACACACCCATTATGTGCTCAGACCTGCCCGAGACAGTAGGACCTTGAACTTAGCCTGAGCCTCCAGATTTACTGCTGCATAAATAACAGTTCTCTGTTTCTTAAAAGTCGCCCTGTACACCTTTTTTCTCACATATACATGGAAAGAAAGTTTGTACAAAAGATGCTGACATAGGTGCATAGCAGGGTCTATACTTCATGGCATACACTTAGAGTTCAAAGACTTCAAAGTTACCTTAGTGTACACATAGAGGTGAGAAAGAGAGAGGGATGGGGGAAGGAAAAAGAAAAAAAAGGAGAAAAGAGAAAGGAAAACTCTCCCCAGTGGTGAGCGATGAGTGGCGATGAATTCACTGGACAATATCTTCCTCAGGCTACTCTCTCCAGAGCCAAGAGCGGTGACGATGAACACAGCCACGATTTCCTCAGCACTGTACAATTTTCATCAGCATCCTCTAAAACTCCCCATTGGTAGTTGCCATTTATAAAGATGTTAGTGACTGAAGCATCCCTAATGTGCACATTGACACAAGTGTTGCATGCTGAGTTGGTTACTCAGCTTTTGTGCACAGGTAATACTGAACAGATATTCAAACACCTATTATTCTGTGTTCTGCACTAAGCTTTGGTTCATCTCTAGTCTAAATAAAAAAAAAAGTCTCATAAAATAATGAGTAAGAAAAGGCACAGGAGTGTCACAAGAGTGGTAACTGCTTCCCAGGAGAATCTGCCATAAAAACAGCATTAGGGTTTGCAGGTGAAAGGCCACAAGAATAGCAGCAAATGAGCAGCAGCATGAAACAAGGGAAAGAATCCTGTCACACAGGCCCTGGAAACAAAACACTGCTACAACAGCTTCTTTCAAAGTTCTGACACCGGGAGTGGAAGGCATGCTACAAACTGGGAGATGGAAAGGTCCTCAGTATGGCAAAGATATGACACCTAAGGCTCTGTGCACCAAGAGGTTGGCAGGGAAGCAGTAATGAGTTTGGATTAGATACAGGCACTTGCCAGATTTACCAAAAACCTTTTTGCACAAGTGTTCAGTGGAATTTTAGAAACTCCTGTTTCTTTAAAAACCCAAAGACTCAAGTTGTATTTTTGGCACTAACACTTTCTTGTAATACGGTTATTTTTCTCCCTTAGACTTAGCTGTTCTTTGACATCTTTATGTTCATCATCCTAACAAGCGTGGCACTATGTTACTCATACATATTTAGGAGGTGATCTTTTATACATTTATTTGCACAAAGCATGACCAAAGACAAGACTTCTGCTTCCAGTGGCTTGTATCAGCCTTAAGGAGACAATAAAATTGCTTTGATTCATTTACCCAGAGAATTTATGTACTTGTTCTTAAAATTTACTAAGTACATAATGAACTAATTTGCAGTTAGATGACTTCATAAGTGACTAGTGTTTATTTTATGAATATTTAATATTGTATTTATTTACACTTTGAATAACAGTAAAAAAAAAATTGCTCCATATCACCAGTTTTTTGGATCATGAGAAAACTGTACCTTAAATTGTTTTATTGGTCATGCACCATAAACAGCTAGTGCAGCATTGTCATTTTAAATGTTCAGGTCTGTAAAGAGATATTTTTGCATTTCCACTTGTATAAAAAAAGTCATTGGTGGTTTATACTCCATGAGATCTCCTCAATGCAATAAGAGAATTATTTGGGTGTCTCTGATTAATGCTAAACTGGCAGAATAGACATAAATTCCCTGTGTATTAACGAGAAAATAAAACTCCACAGACCTGGTCTATTTGAAAATCCTAAGCATGCACAGGTTTCAAAGCATGATTATATGATCACTTTTAAATAACCAGTATTTTACTTCCTCCAGGTTTCTCTGTTTTAAATTATAAAATATACTTTACATTTGAAACTACAGGTACATCCTCTGTTATTCCAAATGTTCTCTTCCTGTGCTTAGTCACCTCTCATAAAGAGTCCTGATCATAAGTAATTTTTACTTGATTTTATATATTAAAAAAAAGCTTTTCACATAAAGCAGTTTTTATTTTACAAAAGTTTTGTTTTCTGACAGAAAGTGGGTTAACTTACAAATAGTTTGTGATATAAATTCAAATCTGGAAACACAGCAATAAAAGTACATCCTGATTCCTCTGAATGTTGTGAACTCAGTAGGAGAATAAGGTCACAAATTGGCCTCCACACTTGTATTTCAATAATAACTCTTCAAATAAGTGTTACACATTTAAGACTCAACTAATAGAAAATACTAGTGAACAGTGACATCCCTAAAATCTCTCTTCAGCACTGTGATTCTGCCCAATATTGTCAATTAAAAACTCCACAGTTCCTGGTGGTTGAATAGAGAATATATTGTAATCCCTGAAGAGTTTAAAGTTTTATGATCTATCTGAGATGATACCCAAATACAATCAAGGAAGACAAGTATTCCATCAATTATTTTCCCTAGCACTAAAGACTGAACAAGAAAAAGCTGTGCTCCAATTAAATGTATGAGAACCCAGGATTATTAATAATTACACTTTGGCTCTGACACTACCTCCCTTTTTTGCCTGGTATAAGTCAGCCTGATGTCACTACTCATCTCTTGGAGAAAAAAAAAAAAAGGACTTGATGCCAACCTTGGGTTGATGTCTTCTCAAATATATATATATATATAAATATATATATATAAACTTCTCTTAGTATTGAAATATGTATTGCTTCAAGTTATCAAAACATAAGAAAAGTTCTCAAAATTGTGTAGAAGTTATTTCTCTTACTGTTGAGACCAAACACTGAATAAATCAAATTTGTGACTCAAGAACTCTGCAAAACAGCAGTCAGCTTGGACGTACTCTAAGCAGGTAGGAGACTGAGCAGCAGAATGCTGGGAAGTGGACGGCAAAAGTTAACCTGCTCTCACATTTGCCTAGGTATAACAAATAAACTAAATAACTACAGCTCCTCCTGTGTCCTTGGGATCATATGGCTGGATATCTGAAACTGCAATGCAGAACTGCCGCATGCGGGCAGACCTGCCGTTCTGCTTCCAACAGTGGGAAGTAGTAGATTCCTGCATAGGAATCAAAGGAGAAATGGAATCAGGATGTACTTAAAGATAGACATGATCACCCTGTTTAGCGTGACCATTTTAATGTAAACTAGAGAGAGCTGTGCCATCTACTATAACACAGTGTCACACAGAACACCTAATTCTACATGGACACACAGCAGTCAAAAACTATATGCAGGGTGCAAGCAGAGGGTTCTCTCTGGAAAAGCAACAGCAAGGATAAACAGACATTTTAGACCCCATATCTGACCCAGAAGGATATGTTAATCTAATTTAGCCATGCTTATAAGGATCCAAAAATGCATTCCATGTTTTTCATTAACAAATTAAAAACTCTGTTTTAAATCTTTTAACCATTAAGTGCTTATCAAAAACATTTTCCTGATGAAGTGGCTTTAGATGCATTCCAAAGAAGCAAAGGAAGGAGAAACTTTAGGATTTGAAAAGTTGATGATAGAGCAAAATGAGACACAAGCAGGAATGCTCAAGAAACAGCTCACACCATCTGATTTAATTGGGTTATAGAATTAAGTTGTGCTAAGAAAGGATTTCAAACTTTGCAGTCATTTTAACAGCTATGGATAGATAGTTTACAGGCCATCAAAGTGGAAGCTCATGATAAAATGAGTCATAGAACTGAAGCTGCCAGAAAATGTGAAGGGCATACATAATAAGTACTTACTAGGGATGCTTGGCTATTTGGCATGTACTGTACGATCGATTGTTGAATGCACCACTCTAAAAAGGCATAACAGAAAGAATAAATAAAGATGTAGAATCCTTCAAAAGCTTTTGTCTGACTGAAGCTAATTGTTACAAAACTGTCTCAATGCTCAGCTTTGTTCTCTCCATTGTGGGGGTGGGATTGTCTGAAAGTTCATCCTATTTAATTGATTTTTTTCTTATGTATCTTAGGACAATGTTTTAATTTGGTAGGGCTAACGGCCTACCAAAATGTAATTTAGACACTAATAAATATTTCAGATTGGATTGGTTAAAAAACCGGTAAGGTAAAATATATGGCCTATATTTGGTTCTGTATGATGAGGGGTGGGGGGGAAGAAAAGCTTCCCTCACTGAGGAGAAGTGGCATGAACTTGCTTCCCTAGTAAAGGATGACACAATTTAGGGATCATTATTTAGTGCCTCAAAATACCTCCTGGGTGCTGAGAATTTGCCTGAGCAAAGCATGAAGCTTCTAGTTTCTTTGCTTCATGTGTAGTCCATGCTCGTCCTTCTTTATAAATTCAACCTGCAAGTGAAGGATATTTGGTAGGGATCAAATGGGAACTGCTGAACTCTTTGACATTACCTCAGTTAGCCCCTTCTCTGACTCAGCTCCCAGCAGCGGGGAGTTCAGGACTGGCAACCCTCAGAAGCTGGTGTGCTTTACAATGCTTGCTCACTGCAAGCAAGTGCACACAAACAAGAAATATATAAATAAGAAATAACTGAAGGACTACATTCATATGCCATGAGGAATTTTTGACATACTCAAGTTAATATTCTTTTTTTTTTAAAAAAAGAAAAATTTCCATGAGAAACACTACAAGGGACCAGGTTTAGAAGCAAATCTGTGCAAAGTGCCAGAACCTTTAACCACCTGCAGGGGGAGGAAAAGTGCCAACATGCAGTCCTGCCCACATTCTACTACCTTCTGGAGACAATTCAGTCCAAAGAGAAACTTCTTTTTCTCTGACTTAGACATTTTTCTTAAATATATCAGAACCATATCTCTCTCCCAAACAGAAAAAAATGCAAAATTGCGTCTTTAAACAACATACCTTTTGTGGTTTTGTGAGAACAAACAGCAGGCTATTTCCAGGTTAAATCCGTGCTATTAGTAGTTAACTGTGGCACAATATCTATTCTGGGGATACCTCTAAGTTTTGAGCTAACCTCTCTACCAAAAATAATGAGAAAGAAAATCCACGTGTCATTAAACCGCTGGAGCCGGGCTGGGCAAGTCCCAGCATGTCGCTGTGCTCAGGTGAGACAGCTCAGGAGGAAACAGCTGTCTGCCAGATGGAGCAGCATCAGTGGCATGAGGGTGGGGGCAAGTTGTGCCACCCAACACCACCACAATCAGCCACACTCAACCAGGCCGCCCTGGCTTGCAAAACAGAGAAATTACTCCCTTTACCACCATTTCTTGCTCGTGCATATGTGAGGTGCTTCGACCATCATTTCTCAGGCTGTGCTAGCATACCTTCAACTGACAAAGTACCAACTCCAGCAAAACCAAGCAGCAGTTGCTTGAGCCATGTGTGCTGGTCATGCTGCTCCCAGCCTTTTGTGCAGGTGCATCCAAAGCCCGACATGGTCAGAAGGTCTAAAAGAACATTTACACAGAGTACTGTATAGCTCAAGTCCCAGTACCCTAAGGTTTGGAGGCATCATGTTTGGATCATCAAGGAAATTTTCTCCATTATTCACAGGCATCAAGGAACATCACCCTGTTATGAACAATGACTTTCCAAATCACTGTGGCTTATATAATTGAATTTGAACTGTTCATGTAAACAAAGAGGGGAGGAAGAAAGATATTTGAAGAAATCAAAGGAATGAATCAACCACGAGACCACAGCAACTGAGTATTTCCCTTCATGGTTGGCAAGTTCAATACAATTTAGATTATATTCAGTAAGTAAAACTTTGGCTTGTGATATTAATGGGCTCATAATAGCTTCCTCTGGGATATATATTACTTCCACTCTTGTTAAAACTTCCTTTGATAACTTATTCATCACTTTGCCTTTTAAAAGTTACAACGTGTTTCTTAATACATTTAGTATGCAAGTCCTTCTGGAAAAAGGTTTTTGACCTTAGGTAATTTGAACTTCCATGATTTACTGTGCCAAAATTAGAGAGGGTAATTTCAATTGTACTGTTCAAAAAGATCTAGGAAAAGAAAAAATAAGAAATAAAAAATCACCACTGACAGACTATAATCTCAGAATACTTTGGCCTTCACTGAGAATATCCTAATTTAACTATCAATAGAGAGTATAAAAATAGACAGCGTATATTAAGAATGCCAATAATAGGAAGATATTGAAGTAATAAAGAAAAATGTAGGCAAACAAGACAACATTTCAATACTCAGCATTAACTGAGCATTTAACAATCAATTATATAAATATTTCCTTCATACTTAGTAATTCTGACAAGACATTCTTGTCAGTAAATGTATGGTTAGAAAAAATTTCTGTCCCTTCTTACATTACTGAGAGAAAACGAGGGTCAGTGGGGAAATCAAGATTGATTAAGAAAACAAGCAGCAAGCTTAGATTTGCACACACTTACTGTGCTTTAATATATCAAACTATAAAATGTTTATAATTTTGTCTACAATATGCTACTTCGAAAATGCCTCCAAATGCATACACATAAATATCTCTCTTTAAAAAACAGGGAAACAGAGAGTGAGAGACATCAAAACAACCACAATCTCCAAAGCACAGGGGTTTTCAGGTAAGAGCCACAGTTTTGCACTAGAGAAAACAAAGAAATTAATAAAATTGGATAGTTGATGGACAGGTAGGTAAAATTTATTTTAATGGAAAACAAAGAACACCAAATTTTTGGGCTTCCCCTCAGAAGGATGTTTGTATAGACCAACCTGAAGTGAGACATTTGCTTCACAGCAACTACCCACACACAGCACCTTCCCTATGTGAAATGTGAGATAACCTGTACAGCAAGGACAAAGGCAGATTCTTCTCATATGGAAGAAAGAGTACTTATAAAGGAAAGCTGTTATAACAGAAACAGTGAGCCATGACATAGGTTACCTAGTAGTAATTTTACTTCACATTTCAAAAATAAAAAAAAAAAGTCAAATCTCTTGAACATGAGAGGAAAAAAACCCTTATCTCAAAATAAGGGATTAGGAACCAACACTGTATTACCATAATTTCTTTCTGCATGTCAATAGCATACTTTTAAGTCTTATTCAGACTGTAAGCAACTAGTCATGGAGGGGACAATAAATAACTGTTTACTTAGGTTTGATGAAAAAGCTCAGGGCAGCCTGTTGAAGGCACTTGCAATGCTTCCATCCTTAATATCTACCTTTCCCAGTGCTCTGTGTACACACTAAAAGGGACCAATAACATCCTCTATGAATAAAACTTCTGGAAAGACAAACAGAACAATCCTCTTAGGCATCCCAGAATGAAACAAAACAGAAACGCTTAAAATCAACATCAAACTCCTGTTGCTATCCACAGTCACTGTACGGATTTTGGGGGGAGCAGTGTTTGAATCTGCAGTCACCCAGCTGACCTCACCTTTGGGCAGGTGGGAGAAATACCCCTTACAGTCTCTAGTGTGCAGTGCCTCCACAATGGCAATAAAATAAGACTTCCAAACCAATGAAAAACATTCTTCTCCCCTGAAAATAGGAATCTACAATTCTAATATCTCTAACTCCAACATTCCTCTCCTGAAAGGGTTCAACAGTAGGCTAGCAACAAAAACCAAGAAGATACCAACTCAGAGTTTTTCAGATAGAGATTTTACATCATTTACTACTATCACCATATTCAGAGTATATTTCAGCTTCTGATGTGAATATACTTAAAACAAATAGATTCTTGGTGATATCACTATTTTCCATAATTAACTTGAGTTTTAAAGTACGAGACACTTCAATGTTTCAAATAGTGCTGTAGGCTTGCTGGGGCTTTTAAGCTGTGAAACTCATTGTATCTGTCATCCAGCATGGACATCTTCTATTTTTCACTCAAACAGAAAATACAGCATCTGGAATAAGTTAACTTGTAATAGGATTGCAAAAGTTATCTGATTAAATGTCCTATACAGTTTGACATCTATGATAGATTTCTGCTGCTCTAAAAATTAAATTTCAGACCTTGGTTGTTCAAAGAATGGAAGGAAATGATGGGGGAAAAAGGCCCCTGTCCCAAGTGCTTTATAGACATCTATGCTTTCAATATCTATGACATTCTTGGTTCCACTGAAGACTATTTCTACGCATTATAGTCTGCATTTGATTCTGAAGGCAACAGACATTTTTTGGATCTATACTTTGCAAACCTTTATCCCCTCTGTATTACATAATCCATGCATTTTGATAGTTTAGCAAATCACCAATTTATTTTGCTCTACTGAAGCACTAACAACATCAACAGTTTAGGTACCTTACTGAACACAAGCATGTAATAGAACATTTCTAGCTTTTTGCAAATCTATCCAAAGATAGTCCAAAAAAGATGATAGTTAAGTACCAAACCTCATTTAATCTGGGACTTGGGGCTTCTTGAAATTACCATTTTGGATAAAGCTTACAGGAAGGTTGCTATAAAACTGAAGTGTGCCTGTTGCATGGTGTGTCATGTGCTGCTGATGGAAAATATTAAGTTGTTTTTTCCATTACAGAAAAAAACAAATACTGTTTGTATTTGTGATACAAACTTTTAAATTCCAGTACTTTATGTCTACATGACTCAAAGGACTTTTCAGTGCCATTCAGTGCAAACTCCTACAATAGTATAACATTTATATAATCCCCTTTATATATGTATTAATTTAAAGGCTCTGAAAATCTAGATTTTCAGATAGCATTTTTTTTCTGTTGTTTTGTTTTGGTTAGTTTGTATGTTTCCTGAAGTTATTTCTTCTCCCTGTTTTTATTCTTCTGATTTGATCACTGGACAGTGATCTATGTCCAGTCCTTGTTTTGTCAGAATATCCTCAAAAGGATCTTAAATAGAGATTAAAAGGCTGATGTTGTACAGATATCAACACGGAGGCTGAGCTTTTTCTCCTCTCCTGACTGACAGAATTCATATGATGGGAAAAGACACAGTCCCACAACCCTAGATCAAGCAGTAGAAGAAGCTGGAAGCAAATTTGGACACTACAATCCCTTCAAGACTGTTCTTGTTGCAAGGTACTGTGTTGTTTATTGAGCAAGTCCTCAAGGGCAGACTTGTAACCCAGAGAAGACCTTTTCTTCCTCCTTTCCTTTCTGGAGTCCAGCAGGGACTGCTGAGACCCTCATTTACATCAGTCTTAAAACTTTCTACTTCATCTGTTCCAAAATCTTTCAAATGTTCCAAAATCTTTAACTATATCAGTATTTAGTATTCTAGATAAGGCTTGGCTTTACCTCAGCTGAAGTTCGTCTGATACATCTATGTTTTTCACAGCTGCAACTTACAGTTGGCCTCTAGCCAATCTCTAATTAATTAATGCTCCAAGGGCCTTCTGCTCCTCTGGCCTTCTCAGCTAAAGAGTTCCGAGCTTATTGCTGAAATTTTTGGTTTTACTTAAGTGCATAGGTTTGCACTTTGAATATTATAGCTCATTTGTTGGTTTTCAGGGGTAACAAATCACACTGTCAGTATGTTTCATTTACACACTACTGTTTTCTTTCAAGAGCTGTGGAAAAGCCCTTCATAATTTGGTTAGACTAAGCTAAATGTAATTGGAACTCCAAGATTATCTCCTATCACCTCTGTGATTTCTGAAATAACACACCTTACTCCCCACGAGAGGGTATCACCCCAATTCAACTGCTGGAAGGGAAGTCATGCCCAATCCTCTGTGACACTGACATTCCCACACTCCAACAGCCTTCAGCAGCACATGGGAGGGAGGAGATCAAGTATTGCATGGAATATCCAATGAACACTTCATCCGATGTGAAAAAAATTAATTCTTCACCAAAGACCATGTGTGGACCCTCTAAATTATAACAAAGTGTTTGTATCTATTCAAAGAATACCAGAACTAAAGAGCACCTATGAGGCAAAACCAGTGATTGTTTCAGTGTAGGAACAGGTTTTCATGTGTATTGGCAGCATTTTGCTTAGAACTCGGTGTTCTAAGCTGAGCAGAAATAGATTCTGGCATTTTGCAACAGAATATAAGGTCCTGTACCAAGCACCATTTGTCAGAACAATATTTGCATAGATTTTCTAACCAATGTTAGGATTGTGACAAATTGCTTAAAGATACGAGACCAGCCTGGACCACGTGACCCAGTGCCTCATTTCTGTCTTCCTCAGTTCATCAAGCCTAAATAAAACCTCAGCATTTCTGTAGATACAGCCTATGATTTATCTCCATTGTTTTATTTTATTACACCAGTGCATCAGATATCAGTTGCAGTGTTTAACATGAAATTGAAAAGAGAAAGCAAAAATAATCAGAGAAAAAGAGAAGGTTCACATCAGTGAACTTGTTGTTCTGGCAAAGTTAAAAAGCACTTGAAAATGTAACTCCTTCAACTGCCCTGTACTGTTCTTTCATAATAGCACACAGCAAGTATATGGTTCTTCCATTAATAATAAAGTGTATAGACAATGTCATCACTTTAGTGTGATTGAAAAAGTGTGGCTTAAAAAAAAAAGTCAGTGGACTGATCACAGGTAGCTTGGTCTTCCAGGTTTTTAACCCTTATATTCATCTCTTCCCTGTGCTATATTTTCATGGAGTGCTTTTTAACAACATTTGGAGAAAGTAATTTTTCTTTTGGATATATTATTTTGAGGTCGAAGTAATTTTCTGCTATGTTATATTCATGATATAGTCAAAACCTGGGTCACCTGAAAGACATCACCCAGTCTGAAATTTCAAAGAAAGATGATGATTTATGTTTGCTGGTAAAAACTCTTGCACCTACTTACTTGTACATGTTCAGACATTCAATTTCTATTGTTCCAGTGTGCTTTTTGAAAGTGCATTTCATGACAGACAAATCTAAATAAAAACAAACTGTCTCTTGCTCTGCTGTTTTCTTTGTTCCAAAATACTTATTAGTCTTGCTCTTCCAATCAGAGAAGATCAAAACCTACCATTAATTAATCATCTACTGAGATTTTTTTCCTGGTTGAGAGGAAAATCATCACCATTCTGAAAATTAGACTGAACCAGTTTCTCCAGTAGTAAGTTCTAACTTAATGCCATCTGTACTACAAAAGATTAACTCTTAATCAAAGTTTTCACACTTCCACTGTGCAATTGGTTTTACTGAAATCTAATACAGATAGCGTTCACAAAAATCCTATTAATTTGTCCTTAATTTAATGCTCTAAAATGTTCAGGCTTGCTTTTATTTTCCTGCTAACCAGCCATTCAGAATTTATTCAGAAGAATATGTAGCTCAGTCATACAAAGACAAAAGTAATCTGAGAAGAGGGAAGATGAAAACTCAGATATTTTTCCTGAATGCAACAGGAATGAAAGCCTAAAGACTTATTATCACATGACAAAAACTCATTTCTTTTACTTTAATCCCTTGATATACTTCCCTAAAAAAGTGCTACTCAACCACAGATGCTTTAAGCAATGTACATTTCAGCATGCTTAATCATTTGTCAAAGCAGAGCTTTACTGTCAGGCATGCTCAGTATTGAACCAAAGGTCCCCCATTTTACTGCCAAATCTGTAACTCTTTAGGTATTAAGCATAGCTGCAATACCTGCTTTTCTTTTTAAAATTATTCTGGTCTTAATGGAAAACAACACTGACATTCATTTACATGTGTCTGGTAAATAAAAAAAAAAAAAAAAAAGATCCAGCAGTGTATTTCCAGTGCTTTTCAGAATTCTTATAAGAGTAGGAAGAGAGACAAGAGAATCTAATAGTGGGGCTAAAATTGACATATGTTTGGATTTTACTGCACATTTCAGAACTATTTAAGCAGTTTACCTAAACATCCTAACAGCATTTCCAACAACAGCAAACCTAAGTAACAGAACTGGCATTCTGTTTGCATAATCATCTAGCTCAGATAAAAACTGTGTTGTTTTTGACTGTGTTGAAATAAAATCTAGAATGATAATTATGGTTTCTTGATGAAAAGCTACTGGAAACCCAGGAATATTTCTGTGGACTAGGCTGAAGGAAAAATACCCGGACAAACTGAAATAAGATGGAACATTATACTGCCAAAAAGTTGGGATACCAAAATTTTCTTTTTGAAAATATTTGAGTAAAATTTGGCTACTGTAATAAGCATGAAGAGTAGCATTTATCATCACTTGTTATAAGGCAATACTTATATTTCCTTTAGGCTACTTATTATTCTTTAACACAGGTACTGTCATTAGCATTTGATCAGTAAGTAGGACAACCTAATCCTAAGTGATGCGTCTTCCTGAGGTTCACACAGTGAACCAGTGCTGTGAACAAAACAAGAGATCTGTGACTGCATGACTGTGCGATAGAATGGTGCAGGTGAGATGCTACACCCAGCACGGCCAAATGCGGGCTCTTGATCTGCACTTGGCTTCTCAGTCTGTCAGCCTCATTTATAGTGCAGGGGATTCGTCAGACTAACAACAGGAGTGAACCTCCTGGATAGTTACTCATATTCCCAGTCCCTGGCTATGGAAAGGAGCAAATTAAGGATTTGAGGACAGTCCCTGCACCCAGCAGTATTCATCTTGGTCTTGCTCTTCCCACAGTGGACTAGCACTCTATCAGAAGAGCCATTTCTGTACACTGCAGAGGAACCATCACTCATCCCTTCATCTCTCTAGGGGCTTTTAGCCATGTAATATTTTCAAAACTTGTGATTCAAGAGTTTTCCCCCCATAATACCAGCACTAAAATCCTGAAAATTGAGAAAAGCAACATCTATGAGGAAAGCTAGCAAAATTCAGCCCTTTGAACAGTCAGACACCCTTTGTTCAGCTAGGTGTTGGTAGCTGTAAAGAACCAGACAGCAACGTGTGAAATTATCTCTTGAAGCATGAATATAGTTCTTGTGCTGCCATAGGATTTTCATGACATTTTAGAAGAAGCTGAATTACACTCCAAATGATGAAGTCCAATATTTCAATGCACTAGTATATTTATTTCAAAGAAATGACTATTAGAATTATAAAGTCTAATGAAATATGAAATGAAAGAGCCACAAATGAAAGAGCCACAAATGAAAGAGTCATACAATCTTTGAGAGTTATTGATGCAGTGCACCAAGGACACCAAACTGCTGACATACATTCTGTGGTTCTCTTCCTTTGCCATCCATTTTGAAAATAATTAGCATAAAAAAGATATTTGGCTTTTATTAATTCTTCTGATGCTCATTCCTCACATGATATGATAATTCTTTAATCAATACATCTTAATCATGTGGACATATTATTTGGGTTAGGACTCAGCAGCACCAAGTAGAGGATTGAAAGCCTTAAGTGACACGAACTTTCAGGAAGTGACAGAAGGAAAAGGTACTTTAGTTTGTTGGGTGACAAATCTTACTAAAGCTTCAAGTGAGGTCTCCTGTTTGTTAATGACCCTAAAGTCCTTTGTCACCTTAGTTCACACCCAAAATCTCTCAAGAATCTAGCAGGAAGTTTCTTATTTAAAACTAATAATGCATTTAAGATTTATATAATACATTTCTCACTCTGGCTAAGTCCAAAATATAGATACAAAATTTCTAAGAGACCACTTAGAAGAAATGAATACAATACTTTTTATAAGCTCAGAGATAACGCGATGGAAGTAAATAGTCAACTTCCCTACCTCAATACTAATAAATCAACTGAGAAATAAGGAACTAAAGAAACCTATTGAACTATAGTTCAATAGTAACTTGTAACTAATTCCAGAATAACAGTAAGGGAGACTTCAAAAAACTCCTTACTGTATTATTTTCATATGAAATCTAAAAATATTTTTTAGCTCAGATTCAGCACCTTCATTTTCATGGACTTCCTTACATGAAGAATCACGTACACAGCCTATTACTTTTTTCCCAGAAACATCAGTGTGAAAAATATATTTTTGAGAATTTTAGAATTTTTCATTTTCCTGATTGAATTAATTTTATGTTTTTATTTTATGAGCATGGAGCCAAATTTAATGCCAAATGTTCCTGCAAAGGTTAATTTATCATATCTAGTAACCAGATCGGTATGCTAGATAGTAGTTTTAAAATAATGATCTTATGAACACTGCAGGTGATGAGGTTACAAGAAATTGTTATATTCAAAGATATTGAAGTATTTTCTGTGTTAGAGTTAACTATTGGCTTGTGGGTGCAAAGCAATTCATACAGCATATTCAAATATTACCTGAAAAACAGGCAGGAAATCGAGGTCCTCCCCTGTAAATCCCGCTGTCTTGGCCTCATCCAAAGCTGCAGAATAGCACAAAGTCCAGCACCAACTGTACCCGTAGGCAGACTGCTTCCCTAAGAAGGGTAAATTTGTCAGAAGTCATTTTAGAGAAGCCAAGGAGCGTGAATACAGTCCCTGAGAGATGGGTCCAGGGTTACTATCCGTAGGCTCACAAGATGATGGTATGCTTAAGAAAAGTCAAATGTTATGTTTTTCCTTTGCTATGTTATAACATAGGGTCATACATGTGGGAAGCACAGACCATTACTAAGATTATATGCTACATTAGGAAAGCTGACTGGTCAGTATGTTAATCTTCATTAAATTTGTTGATTTGGGAGGATTGACTGATTGGTACTGGGAATTCTTAGCAATTAATCACTACTAGATGATAAGCTGTGCTCGGTCTTGAAGTGCAATCTGAATGACATGTTAGTTACATAGATGAGCCTATAGCTTGGGGATGTACTCAGAACCACACACGAGAAGGAGCATAGTACAAAACACAGCAGCTGCATCCACGCAGCAAAGCACACTGTTGCAAGCAGAGAGCACAGCAGGGGTGGGAAGGATCAGGCCATACACTATCAGAAAGCCATCAGCCTAACAGGGTAGAGTCCTGTAAACAGGTACTGTGTACAAAACCATCTTCTTCCTCACTGAGAATGTAACCCGTTCTCTGTGACCACACCGATGCACAAACAGAGAACACTTTCCTCTCTCCCCCAGATGTGTTTTACTGAGAGGAACTGGGTTGGGGACTCTTCCTTTCCTTGCAACCCTTACTAGGAGAGATGAGGACAGTGCCTTCTCTCCCATCCCATGCATGGTGGTGAGGCTAGTGAGATCAGGCCACTCAGAGTCTACATGCTTCTCACTGTTTCACTTTTGGCATTAAAACTGAATATTCTTTTCTTTGCCAAAATGTGGTGAATAATATATGAATTCCATCCCACATCTGCACCCCCTTCCCTTCTAGTATCTTAGTTATAATCTATTTCCTTCTAATATTGATTCCTTAGTTTTAGTAGTTTATGACACTGGAAAAACAGACTAACATTTGATTCTTATAATGTTCTAAATAAAAATATTCAAATCATCTGGAAGTTTATGTGATTTAAAAATAACTACTAATCAACTTAAGCTCAGTAAAGTCAGATTGTACAAGTCATAAAGCCTCCAAAACCAGTCTTGTTTAGATTGTATAGAGAACATAAAGAATTGCAGATAACCTCTTTTGGGTTATACTTGATACAGCTCACACTGTTTCATGCTTTTACCCTGCAAGTTGAGTAACTCAATACTAGTACCCAAGCTGAGTAACTCAATACCCTCAATACCTTTCCATCAAACATTGTACCTCCTAGGTTCCTCATATTCACATCAAATATCTGTCAGTTGTAAAAAACATGATTATTGATGTGAAGTACAAGAGCCTTTCTTGGAGTTTGGATTCTCCCTCAGTCAAATACAAGAAATAAGCAGACACATATATATGACATTTTCAGAAAGAATTCCCCTCTAGAACTTACTGTTCTTTCACATTTTAATTGGTTTTGGTCCTTCCTGTACAGGTAGCTCTTTGAAATGGCTTTATGAATAGCAACATATAATTTCTTCACCATTTCATGTTGTGGACTTTTTATTGCTAATAAATAGGTAATAGGATCAAATGCAACTTTCAAACTTTCAGACCTCAAGATGGAAAAAAAAAAAAAATCTCAACTCTTCCTGTAAAATCCCTAAATAAATTCACATGTTGCTACTTAGAAAGATTTTTGGTTACCGATAAATTCACATCGGGTCTGTCAGTGAGGAATACCTGAGAAAATTACCATCTGAAAGTAACTGTGATTTTCTTTATAATTTCAAAAGACTATAAAATGAGTCAATAATGTGTAAGTAGTTTCTGTTTTCACATGTTAATGCCCAACTTTATGCTTCTTCATGAGGATATAAAACACACATTAAAGCCAGAAACAAAGTACTAGTGTATATTGTCAGCCATTCTGCAGTTTTCTATGAGCTGCTTCTTCCAGTTTGGTTCCTCTGAGCCTTTTTCGTTTTCTCTAAAGGGTCTTTTTAATGCAATTTTTTGCAAGTAGAATACAAAAAAGTCCTTATCTTTATAAAACACCTATTTTAATCTCTTTGATGCATGGTAATCCAATATGCATGTAACCTGGGGCTGCTTTCAAAAAAGATCTGAAAATGATAAGAGCCATGTAATTCAGCATGACAGAATTTAAAATAGGTGTTTGCAAGGCTAGTTACTAGAAGAGCAGAAACTAACCTTTCATCTCGGTCTCGATTGTATGGATCAAGCTGGTTAGACATAGATTGAGTAATTCTGTATTAGTCAATCAGTGGCTTCACTGTAGTTGCCTTTAAATTTTCATAGTCTCGTTTGCAAGTGCTTAAAAAGGAAGGCTGTAATAGCTTGTGCCATAAATTCAGTAACTATATTTCTATGCATAGGCATGCACATGTGTACATAATGTATGGCTACTAAAAGTTCCTCTGAGCAAGACACATCAAGAAGTCTGTTCATGAAAGCAACAGTGTCACTTTTGTAGAAAAGTAACTATTTCAAAGAGTATCCAGAGAATTAGATGTCAACAAGAAGCACATCAGAACACCATCACTCTCCCCACATTCCTTCGTTCTTGGTTACATGCAGAGTACTTTGCCACTGCATGAACAAGAGCTTCAGCGTTACACCGACCTCAAGGAAAGAGCCAAACAGTCACTGTTCAAGCACTTGGAAAAGCACAATTCTCTCACAAAAAAAGTGAAGAAAGAGCTAAGTAAAAACTATGGAAGAATGAAATCTGTACAAAGAGGCAAACTGATGGGAAGTGCAGGATTTACCTCATCTGGGAAGAATCTTGAGGGGGTTTTAAAATCCACCTTATTTGTAATAAGAAAATGGGGGATGTTTCAAGATAGGATTTCTGACAAGATCGGAAAGGATTCTTTTTCTGGCAGTGCACAGTTGGCTATAGGGGTGTTTAGTTGTTCACACAAAACCCAAAGCATCCCTCACAAATATGAGGTGAGGCAAGGCATTTGCAGCAATAAACAGTAAGTTACAAGGCAACTCTGAAATTTTGCAAGAGGGAAATTCTGAAAGAAATCTCTTCAGGGTATCTTGATGTTTTCATTTATTCTACAAGAACACAAGTTTGCCCTGTTCACAATAGTCAGAGTGGGGACACTGCCTGTTCATTGCCTACAGTTCACATACTTCAGTAGCCTACAGCAAATACAATCTGTTCTACTATTATAGCAATGAGTCTTAAGGTCATCTCCACTTGAACACTCAGTTGTTTCTTCTCTTGGCTGAGGAAGAGAAAGAATAAGAAAAAATACAGCATAGCACTGACTGAACAAGTGATATGGTATCTAGAGAAACAGTAGCATAAAACTGAGTCAGGAGCAGGAAACAAACTGCATTCAAAAGAAACGGTCAGGGAACTATGTCCAAAACAGGAGACAGGGTGCAACCAGACAGGGTATGACTATCAGAAGTTGCAAACTGCATTCGTATCTGTTCATGCTTGCGATGCATCCTGTGCAGGCAAGGCAGGGTCAGTGGACAGCCTGGCAGAGAGAACGGTCAGCCTTGCAGTTCCTACTTGTTTCTCACCAAGATGACTGACTAAGAGTACATGCTTATATTTTGACAGTCCTAATCCTCAACTGGCTTGCACTGTTCAGGCAGGCTCAAACAAGAAATCTTATTTCTGGACTGTAATTCTTAAAACTGCCATAGCTAGGGTAATGCAGGTTTTTCTTTCTTGCTAGCACAGTAAAACCACTCTTTATTTCACCAGATTGAGGACTGTAAAATATTAAGACTGCCACACGATTGCCTGGCACAGGTGCCCTACCAAAAAATCTTCTTGTGAGGCCTGGGCAAAGCAGGCAGCCCATCGCTCCAGCGGGCTGCCCTGCCTAGAGCCTGAGCCAGCCGTGCTCTCAGCAGCAGTAGCAGCTCAAGGCACCTGGAGGGGTTCCTGATTTTGGGGAAGGGGTGAAAGGAGGACATATACAGAGAAGCTGTGCTTGGGTGAGCTTTTGACAAAGCAACAGCTGCTAGAGAAAGACCTTGATAACATGATGCTTTAGAGGCAAGGACAGGCAGCTCAGTCTCCCCCTAAGCTCCCTCATGTGTTGAAATCACCCAGTCCTGTGCATTTGGTTGCTCTTCCTCTGCAAAGTGTCTATCTTTTCTGAGCACAAATTTGAGTGTTAGACTGTTAGAAGAGGTGAGAATCTTATCACATCTGCCAAGCCAGAAGGGAAGTAGAGGGCAAAGAACACATCCTGGGATTGAGTTGTTTTTCCTTCAGGAGCAAAGTAAGTGGAGGCAGAGAGAAGTGTGTCTCTATCAGTTACAAGTATTTATGGTCTTGAACAGGGAATTAAATGACAAAACCATCAAAGTACAGAAGCATCAGCAAATCCTATAGCTCCCTGGACTCCAGAAGGCAGCTGGTTCAAACCTTCAACCATTAGCTAGTTTTTGTTTTCCCCAGACACTGTATTTAAAACTGCTGTGTGTCTTCATGTTTCCAAGCTCTGATTACAGAAAGTTCATTGTTGATGAAATATGTGCCAGGGAGAACCCATTTTGAATTTCAGATTCCAGGCTGATATTGAGAGAGAGATTTTTAGGGTGGAGGAAAGGTTAAAACAACAAAGAAAAAAACTTTTGAAAGTTTTGTCCTAATGTAAAATTTTGCTATTTCCTTCTAAAACACAGAAATGGTTTGTAGAACATAATTACTTTCTGAACCTTAATGATGTAGCAACAATTCAAGTACTTTCTGATACTGGGCTACCATAGTAGCAATAGACAACACTTTATAATGGATGTCAAATGCTTTTTTTCTTGTGTGCTATTAACCTCACTTTCCTAGTCAGAATAAAGAAAACAAGAAAGAAAACATGCTCAACATCTTTCTTGCACCGGAAGCATCACTACTATTGAGAAGACATGTTTTACCTTCTTATACTTAGCCTCAGAAGATTAGAACGTGTTTATGTAGGGAAGAAAACTCTTACCTCGATAGTAATTTATAGATATTTCAAATTAAGTGAATTTCATATAGCAGAATGTTGAAGCTGTCATAAATAATACACTTCTGTAAGTCTTAAAGGCAGAAACAAAGTCAAACTCTGTTCTAATCCATTTAGACATGCAAAGCAAAGACCTAGCCAGAGCAATAGCAGTATACTTAATTCAAACATTTAAACACTTCTTTAAGTGCTTGTTTAGCTGCAACCGTAAGAGTGGCTTCAATTTCATGCTGAGAAAAATGGTTTATTTTATTGTACTGCATGCTTCTTGTTGTCAGGTTTTCTTGGGTGTTTGTGCAAACTTTTATAGTACGAAGTGCTGCCAGGATAATAAAAAAAAAACCAAAAAACCAAACCAAAACAACAACAAAAAGCCAAACAGCCAAAACTCAGCAAATCAGCAGATGTACAGAATTTGATATTAACTACAGTTTAGAGGTTTATTGGGAGAAATAAGTATGTGGCCTGATCCTGAGTGGTCCTAGCTACACACTCTAGCCTGTGGAATAAACGTAAGGAACCCTCCAGTTGTACAGCTTCAGTTTCACTATTTCACTGTTTTAATAATCAGGGACGTTTGTGGAGAAATTTGAAATAACAAAGAGAGAACATACAAATTTGGGGATACCTCTAGGTTATACCCAGGTACATACAAGGAGATATATCTAAAATTTTAATTAAAATAGCATTAATTACTGAAGAAATAGCTGAAATACTGAAGGATAATGAACATGAAGTAACTGTTTTCAGATGGTCTAACTGGGGCAAATTACTCCCTAGAGAACTATATTGTAGTCACAAAATCAGAACATTACTGATGTTAACATATGACAAAGGACAAATGAAGGTCTAGTCAACATTGTAACAGCTTCTTTTCAGAACAGCACAGAACAGACATTTAGGCAAACCTCATTGCTGAGTATCTTTAAGAAGGTTAAGTGAAAGAAGAAGCCATTCAAAACCATTTTCTTTATGTAACTTTAACTGAAAGGATATTTTAAAAATAACCCAATGAAGTCAAGGAGAATGAATATTTGGGCAGCATCTGTACTCCATCCTATCCATCTTGCCAGTGTATGCAGTTATATCTCTGCTGTTGATTATGGAAAGAATGTGATCTTTGTCCCACTGTATTATGAAAATGTATACTCGACAGAAGGAAAGAATTGCCCATGACCAGAATGTATGTCTTAAGACTAGTGTGGGTCTATCAGCAAAGTGCTGCCATAAGAGAAATAAACCTTTTAGTCCAGATTCCTAGGGCAATGAAACTTATGTGACTGCACTGCCTGTTTCGCTGGTTTTATCCTAATAACTGAGAAACTCTGCTGTTTAATTTTATCCAACTAACACAGGGTAGGGGACAGAAATATTCTCAGAGATAATTAAGTTCCTACAAGTTTCAGAAAAAAAATGATGCCTGAAAGAGAAAGAAAACTCTAATTAGTGTTCCCACAGATGGGAAAGCAGGTAGGCTCATCTCCGGCTTGCAGCTACTGACTGACTAATCTACACCCGGGAAATGGCAAGCCATCCAGCACACAGATAGCTCGGGACCAGCACTGCAGAAAACAAGATTATTCACAGAAGTTAAAGAATAAAGGACAAATATCAATAGGAAAACTGGCTTAATTACTGCATATGAGAGAACTTCATTAAAACCACACCCCTTGATTAATGACATTCTGTAGATTAAGTAATTAATCATCCAGTTCACATACTGTGAAACACCCAAATCTTCATATAAAATGCCTTGTAGACATACAGTATCTAAGCTCCCTTTGTGGTGATAAATCCTCCATATAAATAGTTCTTCGAACACTGCAGCTAGGGCTCCTAAAACAACTTCAGGCCAAAACAGTCTCTTCTAGTGTCGATAAAACTTTGACCTATACTGGTTCTGAATTAGTATTCTAATAGCTAAAATGGACTTACTTCCCCTCCCATCATTTGTTCCTTTCATCTTGGCAGGCTTCTAGTCCTCTCCCCGTCCCACAATTTGACTCATTACCTTTCTGAACACCACAGATTTTAACTTAGCAACACCTCTCAGCACCAGTGCCATTTCTGTATTCTCTCTGCACTAAACCCTGGCAGCTACATCCTCCTTTTGACTTGCTATCCTGTTAAGTCTTGCAGTTGTTCAGAAAGTCACAGTCTGTCCTTAGCTGTTGCATATCAGCCAGAAATCTTTAGCTGCAAATCCTGAGCAAAGCCTGAATGAGCAGGAGTGAATTGCAAAGCTTACATCAGAAAAATACAGGGTTTTTTTTGCATAGAAAAGTTTATGGATGCATTCCTGACAAAACTTGCTTCCTCGTTACCCAGTGTGTTCCAAAAACCAAAAAGCAAAAAAGACAAACCAAAAAAGCCCACAAACTTTCATCAGAATTATCATTCAGCTCAAAACATCCTGAACACATTCACTGTGTTCTTTTGGGTCAAAGTTGTACAAAATAATTACTCTCTGTACATGCTTTATAATATCCATCTCTGTGACTAGAATTGTAAGGTTTTAGCTGTAAAAGTATGTTTGTTATAGAAAAATTATGTCAGTGGTCAAATGACACATTTGCAGACAGTTTATGCTGATGACGCCGCCCTTGTTGCCCACACAGAAGCAGCCCTGCAGCGTTTAACATCCTGTTTGCAGATGCTGCTGAGCTCTTTGGGCTGGAAGTCAGCTTAAAGAAGACAGAGGTTCTCCATCAACCTGCACCTCAGGAAGTCCCCCATCATCCCCACATCACCATTGGCCAATCAGAGCTCAAATCAGTCCAACAGTTTAATTACCTTGGTAGCCTCATCTCCTCGGATGGTAAGATTGACGGAGAGATAGACAACAGGTTAGCAAAGGCATACAGTGCTTTTGGAAAACTCCACAAAAGAGTATGGCGTAATAAACACTTGAAGAAAAGCACCAAGATCAGTGTTTACAAAGCCATAGTGTTGTCTACTCTCTTACATGGTTCTGAATCATGGGTCATCTACTGCCACCACCTGCGTCTCCTAGAACGCTTCCATCAGCGCTGCCTCCGTACAATCCTAAACATCCGCTGGTCAGATTATGTGACCAACACATCTGTTTTAGAACAAGCAGCAGTCACAAGTATTGAGGCCATGTTACTGAGAACACAGCTGCGATGGGCAGGGCACGTCTCAAGGATGAAGGACCACCGCCTCCCTAAGATCCTGCTCTATGGTGAACTTGCCACTGGCTGTTGCATGAGAGGAGCCCCAAAGAAAAGATACAAGGACTCCCTGAAACAACATCTCAGCCTTGGCCATATTGATCAACATAACTGGTCTACTCTGGCCTCAAATTGGGAAGCCTGGAGACAGCTGTCTCCTTCGAGAACACACGCAGGATCACTCTCGAGGAAAAAAGGCAACGCAGAAAAAACCGTGTATAGCAGAATACACCATCTAAGGAGTCTTTCTGCTGTGCCTTTTGCAATTGGATTTGTCTGTCAAGTATTGGCCTCATAAGCCACCAGCGTGCCTGTAGCAAATGTGGATAGAGCCTTCCCAAATCTTCGTTTGCAAAGCCTAGCCATGAAAAAATGTTTGTTATAGAAAAATTATGTCAGTGGTGAAATGACATATTTGCAAACAGTTACATAAATTTACAGAAGCTACTCTTGTATCTTCATGTCTGCTCTGAATATGAAATTTCATGGATAATAGGAACCACTTCAAAGAAGCCAAATATTTAGAGTCTCTCTGTTTTTAAAAGAAACTCCAATAGCAACAGCAACAAGAAACCAAGAGAGAAGGATCATTTCTTCTTATCCACAAAACTATGCTGAGCAGGCTTGAAGATGAAAAAGACTCCTTGGCCCCTTTTTGCATCTGTGCTGTTGGTGGAGACATGAGAAGTCCAAAGCAGTATCAGATAACTTCACTAACATAGTATGTTAGCAAAGGAACAGTTTCAATAATACTGCAGCAGTCAGTTGTGTAGGTATCTCTCCTCATGTATCATAACATCTACCTTTGTTTTCTGGTAACCTCTTCTAAGCACAAAGGAAAAAACAAGCTGTGTGTATTCATGGGGATATATGACTCTACAGCCCTAAACACCACTGTATTTCATGTTGAAAAGTTTTGTAGGGAGGCCTATGTTTGTTTCTTGGTTGGTGTACAATTTGAATATATTCCCCTTGGAAGGATACTGCTTTCCTCTTTCCTCCATTAAAGCATTGACAGCAGAAAAGGACAGCACATTGCAGCCATTCATGTTTGTCTGTACAACCATTTTTACATTGTAAGAACAGCTGCAGTTAGAATTGGGAATTTGAAGGCATCATGGTCTCATGATGCATTCAGTCATATTTCCTGTACCCCTGCCTGCCTCATGTAGTCAGAGCAAGAAAACCTGTAATGTTCTCATAGTAAGGTGCAGATCTCATTTCACTGGTGCATCAAAACAGTAAGAAACCCTGTCACTACCTAGATACCAACTTTTTTGGGCAATATTATTAATTTCAAGTTCTGCAGTTTTATTTAGCTATCATGGTTCAGGTGGGATATGCTGTTGTTGAGGTACATATAAATTGAAGTGACATAAAATACAAGGCAGACTATGTTACTATTAGGAAAATGCAGTTTATAAGCAATGCAATCCCTAATAAAAAGTAGCTCATAAAGGCACTAAATGCTATAATATGTAGCACCAACCCATTTGAAGAATGACATAGCTTAACCCAAAGAGAATAAACACAATTTAAGGCCTAATATTTTACATGCAAACTAGAACTGCTCTGTGAGATGCTATTTCCTAGAAAATAAAATGTTCATTTGAGGATATATATGTGCAGTTGTAAGTGTGTGCATATAACACGAGAATGACTGCATGTACACAGACTCATGAAGATAACTATGTTTTGAAGTTATGTTTTACTCTTTTAATATAAGGTTGCAATAACAGAAATGGTGCCTAAGTAAGCCATAGACAAGAGTTTCACAGGTGATAGTCACATTATTTCTTATTTTCTGCACCAAATAAGCCATGGAGCATACTAACTCTTTTAAAGAAAACTGTTCATGTCAGGATACAGTGGCAATTTGGGGAAGGTCTTTAATAAGCACTATCCTGTCATGCCAGTGTATATCTTGTATATCTTCTGCTACAAGTACAGGACCATTTGCAATGCACCGGTTTAAAATATCTTGAAATATATTAGCACATAACTAAGGTAAACTTATAAAAAGAATGGTCTAACACTTTCTATTACAAAACTGCCAGAGACAAGAAAAGTGGTAAAGTACTTATACAATACAAAGAATAAATATTAAAGAGACAGGGAAAACAGCTTGAGGAATAGATTGGAGGGTACTTTGTAAAATATGCTGTCAGAAGAGGTTGCAGACAGTTTCTTTGAAGCTAATGTACTCAAGTTTCCTGGGGCTGGAGCAGCCTAAGGCTGGAGCATCATGTGAATGAGACATATTTCTGTTTAATCCTGCTGAAGACAGATAAGTCTGCCAATTGAGACTGTGCAGGCCTGACAGCCAACGGCACCACCTTTGTGATAGTATGAGATTAATGCTGAAATACCAGAAATACAGCACTTCTTGACAGCAAGAAACCAACAGGTTAGAAAAGAAATAGAAGACAAGGTATTTTCCAGTCAAACAAGATGTCTATTCATGGAAAACATCAAATCTACCATGCTAGCACAGTTCAATATTAATTTGATTGCTGATATTTTATACTTCCTCCTTTCAGAAGTAAGGTTAAATTTGAAGAAATATGAATGACACTTTTGTGTTCTTCATTCTTCTCAAAAAGACCACATCCTCTGTCATTTCTCCCTCAACAGGTAACTTTAAATAGAAATTTGAATTGTGTTAGACAGAATCTTTAAGGTGTTTTATAGTACCCAGTATATTTAGTGTTCTCACAGTTATCTTTCATACTTGCTTTATTCATTGAGGTTTGGAATAAATTTATATAGCTTTTTACAATCTTATCATAATCTTTTCCTTTTATCCTCATTCCCTCTATGTATCAATGACAAGGTTTGACATTCTAGGCTATTTCAGCAAAAGACAAAGCTCTCATCCACTCAGGATGATACTTTACCACAAACAAAAGAAAGGATTGGAGCCAGTGACCAGTCTTTCTTGTCCTGAAAGAAGAGGAGAGGAAAACTGGAATGGAGTGAAGCCACTTTACAGGAGGAATGATTTGCAATTGAAGTGAACCAAGGTTTGGCTCCAAAACTGAAGACATCTACATAATAGTTAGTTTATAAAATGGATAACACGGCACAGTTATTTACAACAGCAAAATTCAATCAAGTAACCAGGAGATCCTTGCAGTGCTATAGCAAGATTATTAAAAATATCAAACTGATCAAAAAATCTAATAATTTTCAGAAATTTCAAGTACCTCATGGAAAATAACACAAATCATTAATTTGAAAAAAAAAAAAAAAAACCAAACTCTAAATCAACAGGAATACAAAATTAGCTGAAATACACTGAAAAATTATGGAACTTGTGCACCATGCTCTTCTGCCCCCAAACTTCAGACCTTCAAACAGAGTCTGCTTTTGGAGAATGTTTTCACTTGGATCAGAAGCTACCTTGTGCTGGAACTATTAAACAACTTTCCTTATATTATTATGAGAAATCACTATGGATTTATATCCAAGTCTGAATAAACAGTGTCTCCTTGTGACTAAGTAGTAGGAAGGAGTCTTGCTCTATGACAATGAAAACCCAAAAAGCAGAAAATCTTTCATTTTAATCTATCTCAAAAACACAATAGTGTTCACTTTATTAAAAAAAAAAAAAAAGAGAGAAGCCAGCATGTAAAACAGGACTACACTTGAAATAGTAATTATATTCCACTATTGTTTGATAGAAAAACATGATTTTGAGCTAATACATTAAAAATGGGATGAGGGAAAGTCAGAAAATGGAATTGTCTTAATAAAACAACTGCAACAGAAATTATTTGATACTACCTTATAATTTCATACTTTGTGACTTGCTTACAGAAAAACTACAGAAGTAAGGTCTGGAAATTCAATTCTAAGCCAAATCTTACTGCTTACCATCAGGACATGTTTGTTGACACTGAAACCTGATAGAGCTGGATTTCCAGAAAATATCAATTGTTTATCTTTTTAAGGAACAAGAAAAGAATAATGGAAACATGAAAAAAGAATTTTAAACCAGTTGTTACAAAGAAAGAGAAGCAGGAAATTAATTTGCTCACAAAGTATGTGAAGTGAACCCCCTTAGTTATGGCAGAGATTGCAATGCTTAGAACCAAACTGTGTCACTACTGCAACTGATCTTCAGGTACAACTAAAAGTGGTCACTAGATGCATCTGAAAGTGTGGATTTAGATATCAAAATATCTTTCTGGGGTTTTTGGGGTAGGGAGTCATTACGTATACTAGTATTTTCTGTTCCTGGTTTTGCTGGAAAAGGTATATGCCAAGCAGTTGCAAAACTTGCCTTCAATTATGCTTAGACAGAAGTGAACCTGGGCTTAAATATCTAAGCTGTGTGAAGAAATACTTACTTAAATTACTATTAATAATTAAATAAGCCAGTAACTTGTTAGTAACTTCTAGAAGTTACATTAAAGAAGCAGATCTTAACAGTTGATTGTTACAATCACAATCCATTTGGCTTCGTCAAAGCAAAATGAACAACAGATATCACAGATTTTTTTTCAGGGAAACCGCTTCTGTTTTCTTGAAGCTAATCCTAAAATATGCTGGTTTATTCTTAAACCTTACACATGCACTTGCAAACTGCACTTACTGGCCATGCACACCACACCATATATAGCATTTTTCATTTTACTGTTAAACTTTTCCCTTAAAGCATTTAAATATTATTGTGTCCCATATTGAATAGGTGTGCCAAATGTTAGTGTAACAATATTTTTGAAAACACACCATCACTGCAATAACAGTCAGTAAGGTTACTTGATGCTAAAATGTCTTTTTTTATCCAGTTTGCAAACTCTAAAGCAAACACATGATGAACAAGATCAGCTGCTATTACCTCATTAACAAGACCATGTGACTTCAAATGGTTTACAGTAACCCAAGAAATATTTTACTAATACAGCCACATTACAAAAAACAAAACAAAACAAAACCCCCTAAAAACCGCACACAAACCAAACCAACCCACAAACAACCCCCTGAAAAAAACCAAACATACCTGAAGAGAATGTTCTGAGACGAGCACAACTAAGGCATGCAGCAGGTAAGAGAGGGTGAAGTCACTGAGAAGGGCTGGGAGCAAACCACAGAGCAAACATACTTTTTGAGGATAAATTAGGCAAGACATGAGGATGGAACAGGCATTAGGCACCACAAAGTTATGAATATGACATCCCCAAAATCAAAACACATTCTCTTTGTATCACTATAATAAGTTTTGAAAGGAAAAGGCTTGCAATGGATGCAGTAAATTGCAGTGCACAGACACTGGATTTTAATTAGAGTTACCTTGAATAGGTCACATGTCTTTATTTAATGACTAAGTAGTTCAATTTGATATCATTGTGCTATTTACCAAATCAAAACCACTGAAGTGTGATCATGTAAACCTGTTTACAATGTTATTTACTAGCATTTTTTATTTCCTGCTTCTCCCTGTAACAAATTCTTGGCTTTTAACTGGTTATGGAATATGATCAGTTACTCAAATTAGAGCTAGTGTGATTCAGGTCACCACAGTTGTTGAAATGATCTTTACTGAGCAACATTTTATATTTTGTTAAATAGTATTAGAGAAAAAAAATGCTCAAATGACTGAACTGATCTGGTTTCCTACGTTTTTAAAAGTCTTATTATGGTCAATGAAGATCTTAGATATAGCCCCTTTAATATCTTCTGTTTACTGATCTCAGACAATTTGGAGAAATTGATACGGATTACTATGAAAAATTCATAGCTGTAAATATCAGTTTCTCATGGTATGTTACAAAACAAACAAACAAAAATGCACATTTACAATTAAGTATACAAAGCAAAATCAAGCTCATTCATACTCTCATTTGAAAAAGAAATGGAATACATTACATTTTTACATGTACCCATGTTGTTATGTTTTAGGTAGATTCTTAGCATGCTATAGCAGGTAGCTTTGCCTAATTATCCATAACTTACTAACTTATAACCCTTTTTTTTGAAGAGAAGAATGAAATAACATTCAGGGTTCCTCTCCCCACATGCCCTCAGAAGGAAAACCACAGAGTTCTCTCTGGCTCCCAGTACTTCTCATTTACAGAGTCAGGGAGTGAGAGTTGGGTCTAAAAGCCCCTCGACAAACCCTCCTTACAGTCCTGCACTGGAAGGCAACAGCAGTCACTGTTTTCTCCTTTCCAGAGGTTGAAGTAACAGAACCTGGAGGTATTCAGTTGACAAAATAAAGCTGCCTTATTATTTTCCTTAGCTGGGGAACAAAGCTTTCCTTTCTTCCAAGGAGAACTCATTATCAAGGTCAAGTCAGGTAAGAACGTCAAAGCTGATGTTCCCACCCTCCCAATGTGAACACAAAGCATCTGTTAAGAGAACCACTGCAAGGTGCCCAGGCTTTTCACAGAAAAAATTTGTTCTTCCACCAGCTGGCTGGAAGAGGATTTTGATATCACTACAAATGAGATTTCTATTAGGACAGAGAAAAAAAAAACAAACAAGATTAGACTACAGAATATTCCAAACAGCTATCTTTCAAAAGCCCCTGATTTCCTGAGCTTAAAATAAATTAAAAAAAAAAATCGAAAAAAAAAATGAAAAAAAGAAGTTTCTCCAAAAGCTACTTGCACATTAACACTCCTTACAAGAGAACTGCAATTTTAAAAATATCTCTCTGAAACAGCCCTCTTTAGTTATGCTTGTTCAGAAAGAAAAAGTTCTAGAAAGGAGAATGCAAATCTGGCCTGAAGTGATTTAAAAAAATAAATTCTTTCATTAATGAAGTCAAAGAGTAGTGGGGTTTTTTTCTGTGTGTTTTTTTTGTTTGGTTGGTTTGTTTGGTTTTGTTGGTTTTTTATGTTTGTTTGTTTGATTTCTGGTTGTTTTTTTTTTTTTTTTTTACGTTATGATGCAACCTCTACATGTAGGACTACATGTAACATGCCCAGGTATGCTGAGACCTAACATGTCCCTGTAGCAAGGGGCAATTCAGAACATGTACACCAGTCAGGGGGCAGGCCCCCAAACATGCAGGTATACAATGTTTTTCGAGCATTTTAAACTTCCTGAGGTTCTCCTGGAAACCCCCAGTCTGAAAGGTAATTCCAGTCACCTAATTAAAATTCTAACTAAGAAAAATCTTATGGAACCGAATGATTCAATTCCACAATTCAAAAACATTGAAAATTTTATTTTAGATTAAGCTTTTGGGTCCTCCAAATATATAGAAATTAAGAATATATATATATTTCTATACAATATATAGAAATTTTTGTCAAAATTCTCCATTTCCATTTTGAGAAGAACTAATTAACATTTTTCAGACAGATCTCTTCATCACAGTCCATGAATATATATTCTCTCAAGATTAATGGCCACATTCTTATTTGGTGAATCCAACCATATTAAATGAGGAAGGTAAAACGCAAGCTTTGTCTTCCTCATAGTTCAGCAAAGGCAGACTGTTAAGCAAGATATTAACAAAACAGCAAGTATCTTATGACTATAATAAAGAAAGATCTGGATGTGAAACTCTCTTGCATCTCACAGAGTTCTCATACCTCACCAGGATGAATTAGGACCATTTCAAGTAGAGTTCATGAGTGAAAGAAGGAAAGCCCCTGAGACATCCTTCAAGGGTATGTAAGATTCAGGTTCATATTTATCCATCAGCTTTTCTGTGGAGATTGAGGATTTAGAACTCTATCCCTATCAGAACCAATATATGATTCCTTTAGCATATACTTGATTTTAACAAATCCACAATTCTGAGAATTTTGAGTTCTGCAAGAGCTTTATTAGTTCTGGTGACTGCCAAAGACTTCCTTTCCAGTTGTAGTTATATGACCTTAAAAAGTAGTAAATCATAGGTCTTGAATGAAAATACTGGAACAGAGATGCTCATGACTATACAGGACCAGATGGCTCTGTTTCAGTACTGAGTCAGAAGTGATCTAGTAGCAGATACTAAGAGAATTGTTACAAGGTACACAAGATGACCCTAATCTAAAATAACTTATAATAAGAAATTTAGGCACTATTGAGTTGGAGCTACCCATCCTGTACCTTTTCTAACCCAGTTAGGCTTTTTTGCTTCACTGTGACACAGGACTGGCTCCACCACTGGAGCACTGACCTCCATAACACCATGCCTTAGAAGAAAGTTTGCCACAAGATGTAGCACAGTAGACTGAATCAGCAGACCTTAAGACCTGAAAATATCCTTTATTAGAAATAAGCAGTTTTGCCTGACTTCCATCAAAATACTAGAAGGAGAAAAGGATAATGTTTACATTGAGAAGAATCAACTTTTAAAGTGCTAAGACAAGAGTGATTTGAAAACACAGTAGAGGATGGTCTGCACTTATAATTTATTGGCAGTCCTTCAAAGTTATGTTCTGGGCTTTTACCCCTCAGATAACTAGATCAATCATATGAGAACAGGCCCTTTATGTAAAATTGGCATATGAAAAAAATAATCCGACAAAATATTTCAGAAAGACATCTTCCACCTAAGCAAGGGTACTTTCAAAAAACACCAGCTTTTCTGTATCCAATATATTACCTTTATTCTAATTTGAACCTTGACTTTCAGGTCATACTTGCTTTGTTCTTCAATGAACAGAGCTTGCTAGGTAACTTTAAAAGGAATCAAGAAACAAACCTCACAAGAACTAGTTGCTTTAATTCCATGTTTATAGAATTGTAAGGCTATTTAAGTTATGCAGAGCCTGATCCAACATTTCTTTTTTTAAGTGGTCTGATAGGAACTGCCTATCCAGAAGGCTACCTGCATCTGCAAAGCAGAGTATTCAAAGTATCTCTCTAAAAATATTCAACAGGCCTTTGACAATATTCTTTTAATCCTGTCAAGATAGTTTCTGGTAAGCATAATAACAACATAGGAAAAACATAACCAGACTTTAATGTATCAAAATTATATGAAATAAGAAAATGTTTCAAAACTATTGACCTCTCCCCTTTTTTTCTGGGGTGTGATTTATTCCTCCTAACTGTAGTCAATGTTAGATCAATGCAGTTTTATTCCCTTACTTACATCAACATTATGACTAATCTTTGTTTCAATTTACATAAATGTCCTCCAAAGATCAGGGGGAAAAATGTCCCTGTAATAAGAAGGAAACTGATACACTGCATCAGCAGCAAAACCAGAGAATACCGGGGCAATCAATAAGTTTATAGACAGATGGCAGAAAGGAAGGAAGAGAACAAAAATAACCCCGCCATGCAAACCAGAAAGCTTTTAATGATTTGTTTTGAATAAGCTAAGCCATTTATACTGCACTGACTAGCAAAAACAACTTTTGAAGTATCATTTCTGATATCAGTGCTGCAGTGTCCATCCCTGAGCTAAGTCCCTACACGGAGGTAAATACGTATACATACTGCATATCTATGTACAAGACAATGTGCTGGTGAAGAAACTTACTATAAGCAAAATTTAGATTGGTTACCTCTCCATCTCTGAAATGTATGTGTTAATTACAAGCTAGCAGGTTTCTAAGGTACATAAAAGGTACTTTTTCATGACACGAAGGGGTTGGTTTATCATTATGCTCTTTATCTTTATTGGAGTCCCATTTAAAATATTTGCACAAACCTTGATTGATACATAAGACACCACTTACTGTCATCAAATGACAGCAGGTTTCTCATTCTACAACTCAGATGTGGCCAACCAAACAAAAAAAACCCAGAAGACAGACACATCTAATCAGAATGAGAGGATTCTGAATGATTCTTCTGATGCACAAGTCAAAAAAACCAAGATAAAAATATGTACACTAACATGAATTTTCTTAAGTAAGTCATTTCTCAGCTGAAATTCTAGGTATTGTTTTTAGTTCTGTAGTTTACCCATTGCTGGCTGTTAATAGAAGAGAACTACAGTTATCCTCATATCCTTCCCCAAATTACTTACAACAATAATCAAAAAGGTTGACATCACTGTAAAAGTTCAGGACATACTCAATACACATTGTAATTTGTCTTGGGATACAGTTTTTATTCCTGTATAATTAGAATTAGTATTACTTATCTATTTTTCTGTGCTATGTTGTCCAGATTATTTACTTCTACCCACATAATTGGGATACTCCTTTGATGATTTATACTTTTGGTGATTATTTCCTAGATAGGCTTTGTATATTCCACATTCTGTTCCGTTTAGGTCCTTACAGGTTTTATTTTTCCAATTTAAAGTCTTTTAATATATTCAGTTAAAAAAAATGATTTGCCACATCAATGCTCCTCAGGTACCTGGCAGTATCTAATAAAAAAAGTGAATGGGGCTTTTTGATACATTTTCATTTGAGCTACTTACAAGCTTTTTTTCCTTATTCCTGGTATTATCATCCATTTTAAATCACTACCGCAAACAAAAAGTTCTTGTCAGATTAAAAATCAATTTCTTTCTAGAAAAAGAATTACTATTTCTTTACAAATAGTTTTACTGAAACTTCTGAACTGAGTTACAAGTTTACAGACTGAGGCTCTGCCTCATCCTTTTCAACCAGCCTTTTTCAACACTGCTGCTCAGTGTGTTTTTCAATGGCAGGGTTTCTTTTTCCTCTTCAGTTGGGGTTGGAGTTCTTTCTTTGTTTTTTTTGTTTGGTTAGTCGCTTTAGAACACCAAACAATTTCTAGATAGCTCCACCAAAGTTACAGCTACACAGTCATACTTTAATCATGGCAGTTTTCTTTTCTTTTTTTTTTTTTTTTAGCCCCGGCAAAAAAATTTTGAGTTACCAGGTACTACATTTTTAATTTTCCTGGTAGAACATCTCCCTGCTATTTTTGTCCAAATTATAAGTTACCTATATCAGTGTTCCTAGATCTCAGATATTGTGAAAAGAATCACATTGATGCATAAGAAATACCTTCTTATGGACAATACTCCTCAAATATAAATTATCTTTAATATAATTTATTTCCAGTTACAACAAGTCCAGAAAGTTGTTTCTGTTGTAATTTTAACAGGTTATCTGAAAGAAGTTAATAGCTACCCTTGTGTAGCTGTAGGAGCAATGCAAAATACGAACACACAAAGACAGTGGTTGCTTTGGGCTTTATTACCCACTGAAAGCCAGGCCGGCCGATCCAGCGGAATCACACTCACACACTGGGTGGTTCGTGGGACCCTGCCAAGCATCTCCCTGTGCTGATTTGCTTCACATCTGCCTGCTAAGAAGCATTAATACACAGCTAGCCCAACAACCTCTTCTCCTAGAAAGTATTAGTGGCTGGCATCATAAGTGTCTTTGATCTATAGGCAATCCCAGACCTTGAAGTTGCCGTGTACTTAGTATTCTCTTCAGTTAGGCTAAATAAAAAGCCTGAAACAAAACAATTAAGCTTCTTTATGGAGTGAGATAAAGAAAATAATAGATGCTACTATTAAAGATAGAGTTACATGGCAATAACAGAGCAAGAACTAACTGGGAGAGAAAAGCACCACTTCTCAAGTGACTAATTCCACATACAGGAGTGGGCACATCAAACTAAAAACATAAGAGAAAAAATGGGAACTGAAGGAGAAAGCTCCAACAGGGGAGAAGACATTGAAAAGCAAGAACATGAGAAGGCACTGGGATGTCTAGAAACTGCACCAAGGAAAATGTCTACTGTATTCACGGAAGAGCGTAACTTAGACACTCTTTATAAAGGAACAATTAAAAAAAGATTTGATCGTACCAATTGTTTTTTGTTTTTTTTTTTTTTTTCCAAATAGAAAGCACACAGAGACGTATTTAGATATTGATTGAGAGGATCCCAAACCTCAGCGGTTCCCAAACCTGCATTTCTCGAGTTCTGGCAACAGCCAGCCATGGCTGATGCTGTGGAAAGGGATGGTGGTGCTCAGTATATATATTGCTGGTAGCAGCTAGAGATACCACTGACACACACACAAATCAGATATATTTATCCCCCACTTCATCTGTACTCACCAAGCACTCATCCTTACACCCTTTGCAACAGTGCACCCTTACTCAGCAATACCTGACTTCAAGAATCCCACATTCAAACACTTCTTTGTTCCATTCCCTTAGCGTATGATTTATCTCTATCTCTACAGTCATCCCTAATCCAGATGTTTATTGTCTTTGCTATAAAATACTGACCCTTCATCTGTGCACAGGTGCTCACAGGAATAAGAAATCAGCTCCTGATTGCCTACAGAAGTCATGACATTCAGAAACTGAAAAGTACCTTGCAACTTTCCCCTATCTGCTGTCTAAAAAGGTATCATATGTTAGCAGCATGAAAATTGCATCAAGTCTATTTCAAATTCCTTACATTTTCCAGCAAGCTGTGAATAACAAAGCATGCATACAGAATTAGTTGCACATGAATCAGTATAAAGTTCTTTTTCTCCTCAGATTCAGGTACAGTGGCACTTTCAACACCACCTCTGTTTGTTTATTCTACATTTGTCACAATCAGATAAACTGCTTAGGCTCCCCTTTAATAGGCTTCTCATACAAAGCACTTCTTAAAAATCTTTTTCTGGCCCTGGGCTGCTCAGATGCAATTACAGCTTAGCTCCTAAATTTACTTCTGTAAATTTAGTAAAGTCCTGATTTTGAAAGGAATGTTATTTAGGGGTTAGAAAGCTTGATGAATTTGATATTTAAAGCCAAATTACTACTCAGAGATGCCTCTACTGAAGTTTTCTTGCAACTTTCTGTAATTCAGCACTTATACAGAACCAAAGCACCTCCAGCAGGTTTTCCACTCTGGAATTTATTGCTCACTCACTGAAAAGCCACGTCTTTATGATCCTCAAGAACAGAGTACCTTAGTGAGTCCAGCTCAAATGAAACCAGCCAGGTTATTTTACTTCTTCAGCAGGGAAAGGTATTGTGAGGCAGCGAGGTCACAGCTCAGGAGACCATATCACAGAGCTACAACTAGACCTATTAATAGGAGCAGTGTAGGTTCATTGTAATTTACTGACTCCTCTACAAAGCCATATTCCAAAGTCTTATTCTTAGTGGCAGAATCAGAAGACTTTCCATTACTATTACTGTGTTATTTTAAACAAAGTTATATATATATATTTACAAAGAAATCTACAGAGATTATTGCTGTTAGAACTGGTTTTTTGGGGTTTGTGTTTTTTTTTGTTTTGTTTTTTTGGTTGTTTTTTTTTTGTTTGTTTGTTTGTTTTTCTTTTTTTGTTTTGCTTGGTTTAAGCTATTTTTCTTAGATCTTCTACCATCCTGTTACCAGATGAATACAGAATGTGGGAAACAGCATTTGGTTAATTCCAGTAAAAAACATAAGAGTCAGTCAATTAATGAGGCAGTGAGTCAACCATATTTCTCTATAGTAAAGTACCACTTGAAAAATAAAATACTGCAGTGTAAGCTGAAAGGGGATAGAGAAGGTGTTTAATTGCTTCCTACTTTAACTTATCAGAACACTTGCTGAAAATGATTTGGATACATATAAAAAATTAACGACGGATTACAATAGGATCCTATCTGCCACAAGAGCTCTACTCCCACTGGTAATAACATAGTTATTATGTCTCTTGTAATAGTCTCTATGAGTGTGACTATGTGTCAGCGGGTCAAATAGATTTATGCCTTCCTTAATTTTGTTCTTTTCTGTGAAACTGCCATTATAAGACCAGCACTTTGATAAAAGAGCTATGGATCTTTGTGTGAAGGCAGGAGTGGAATCTCAATGAACTACACCATACTTATGTAAGTAATCACAACTAAATTAGCAATACTCTTGCACACCTGAGGGTTGGTGGAGAAATATTTAAGAACACATACCTGCTCAGAGACCAATTTGCGTAGGGAACCATTTCTAAGTGTTCCCAGAAAGCAGTCAAGCTACTGACAATGTGCCCAGCTAGAATTAATGCTCTTCAATAAAACACACCATTTTCCCTCTGGCTTTTGATTGTACATTACAGGGAAAGAGCGCTTGCCTTTTGTGTATGTATTATGACTACAGGTCAGTGGATTCAAAGAGCATGATATATTGAAAATTTGTTATCTGGCAGATTAATGAATTTGTTTGTACTGGTGGCAAGGTTGCAAACAGACCTTTTGGGCAGCCAAAAGATTTCACAAGGCATATTATGACCCAGCTTGAAGAGATCAACCTGTAAATATGGGGGAAAATATCCTAAACTTAGTGCCATCACCTATTGTGCTGGATGTGCATCTACTTTCTACGGTAAAATTTCCTTTTAGAATTTTAATTAGGTAGAAAGAAATTAAATACAGTATTTAGAATTATGGAAAAAAACCTATATCTTTTGTTCATAGATACATATCCAACTGTTGACAAAATAAAATAAATAAAAAAAAAATCACTCAGGAACTGCATAATTGATTTCTTTTTTCCTACGGGACGAAGCAGAGTTATAAAAATAATTGTTTTCACATGGTTTTACTGAAATTACTCCTGCTGTAGTTACATTACGCCTAGTACAGAAAAAGCCTCTTGGGTTTAATCTAAACCTTGCTGAATGTTATTAAATCATATCTACACAAATAATGTTTCTTTCTGTACACTATATGTAGCCTAAATTCTGTCAACAGCAAAAGAAGTCAATTATTGAGGTTCCACATGCAGTACTCTGTGGATACTGCATGGAAGCTATAAGCCAGAAGGAATTATATTTAAACTACAAGAACAAGGGCCCTGAGTTAATATGATACAAGGAGACCAACTGCATTATATCTCCAGGTTTTTGCCAAGTATAGGCCAAATTTTTCCATGGTTTTAGCAAGTGCTTTAACTATTACTTGGCAAAATGTGTATCTGGCCACTGTTTTGGCACGCCACCGATGCAACGGAACTTGAAGCTGAGAACAAACTGGGCATCTAACCCTCAGTTATGAGCCAGAATTCAGCACCAGACAGAAGTTATTAGGAAAAAAGGAAATGTACTGTGAAAAACTAAAAATCAAGATCAACCAGAAATGTACAACTGTGAACAGAACTTTGCATGGTCATGACTTGAGAAAGAAATTCTGTTCATTGGCCCCTATTACTCACAACTGTGCTATGCATACAAATAAAATACTGAGTACCACATGGTATCTTTAAGCAGCATATCACAAAGGCCACCAAAACAACTTGGAGGATGCTTATTTCAGAGAGAGGGGTTCTTCCGCTATAATTCCTTCTCTCTTGGTTTGTTCAGGACCTCAAATGGCAAGCTAGGTGAAGACTCCCGTATTATTGACCTCAGTGCATTGCCATGCAATGTAGACTTTAACGCAAGGGGAACAGGTTTCTAAATCAGGCTGCACAAAGTTATGTGATAAAACCACTTGATCACTAGCATTTCATTAAGGTCTCTGCAGCCCCCTCATCCATTGGCACTACTGTTTTCTCTGTCTTGACAAAAGATTCAGGACACACGCGAAGTAAACCATAATCTGCTTTCAATGATAGTCCCCCTCCCGTTTCTTCCCACAGCTGTGCGCGCAGCTGAAGCTCCACACTGAAAGTATAGAAAGATGCCAGAACGAAGACCCAGTAACCCTAAGTTGTTTTTCTGGCTAGAGAAGGACTGATTAAGCAGCGTGATGTAAAATAACTGGATGAGATACCAAGGCAAGGAATAGTAAGTAAAATATCACATCAGATGGAAAATTCAGGATCAACAGCACTCCAGTTACTTACAGTAGATCAGTTACAACTTACAGCAGTTGATGCTGCACACTTCCTCTGGACAATATTATTCTTTCCAGGTTTGTCAATATGTATGTATCCAAGTCTGTCAGTCAACTATAAAACCTACTTCAACATGCAAAGGAATTGAGGTACAATCAAGAGAAGTGTAACTGTAAGAATGAATGTATGATTAAGTTTCCAGAATTTGGGAGTTTCACAAAGCACAATATACCTTTATTTTATGAAGTTTTATTGACAAAACCAGAATGTTTTTTAATATAGTGGGTTACCTCTCATTTTATCTGTTTTTTCAGTAACAAGCATCTTTATTCATTCGTTCAATGTATTTTACTTAGCAGTTTCATTTAAAAGATCTGCAATTGTAAATGCTCCCTGACACAGCTACAGGTTGGCTTTGTTAATACATTTTTAATGTTGAGTCATATTTCATGAAGTGTAACCAAGAAAGGCTAGTACAAAGTGTGCCACCACCAATGAGTGTGTCGGGACGACGTTGTTCCTCCCACTCCCCTCCAATTATTCTGATTTCTCATAGAAATTTTAAAATGTCTCCTTCTGTTCCCTGAGGCATCATCACAACTAGACACCCTTTGTGTCAGATGTGTTGGCTGAAGATGCCACAAGTCTGTTAGTTAACAAAAAAAGTATAAATTTACACTACGTATTTCATAATTCTGCTAAATTAAAAAATAATCAATTTCTTATTCAGACTCCTTCCTACTGACTTTTTAATGGCTATTTTATACTTCTTGCTGAGTGTCATAGAACACTATTGTAGTTGTAGAGGTCCTGAACAATCAACCATATTCTTACTTAAAATTGTCACCTTTTCCTAAGCAGATACATTTCCCATTTGATTTTATGCACTAGAGAGAAAAGGTGAGAAGTTCTTGCATAGATAGGGGAGTGCAGCAAGCACTGTGCTGAAGCAACCTCCAGAAATCAACAGGAATTTCTGCCCTGTGGAGACTGAGTGATCAACAGGTACCTAATTTAATTGTCTCTAAAAATCCATTTGCATTCCTCTTTCAAAGATGCCTATGCTCCAGTACGTTTAATTTTAAATATATTTTGATAACTTCTTTCCCCAAAACAGAGAACTTGTGCAAGAGGTTTTAAGTGCATGAAAAAAAAAAAAGCGTGTTTTGAGTTACTTTTAAATTTCTGCTTTTAAATAATGAATCTGTTGTGCTCTAATCCCCTTCGCTACATTGAAAAAAAAAAAGTGGCTGAAATTAATAACTGGAAGCTTGTAAATGGAATCTTTAAAGTCTTTCATTGTTTTTACTACTGTATTTTCCTACAGCATCTCTTGCAATTATTGTATAGGTGGTGCCTGGGACAGATAAGCTACTCTGTTCTACACTCCACAGCATGTGGAGCAGATGGCTCCATACTTCCTGCACAGATAAAAACATCATAACAGGAAGAATGAAGAGCTGATAACAGCTCTCAAGATACTACAGGAAGCAGAACACACTTTGGGCCTATGAAAAATTAGCAGGTACTGGTTGTGCAAGTCTTCAGGAACATCCCAATGTGTTGACTGAAACATTTACTGGGTTTCAGGCATTTATCACGGAACTTATGAAACATCATCATCCTCTTCAGACACTTTTGGTCACTAGATGATGACTAGACAAGGGGAACCTGTACTTGCCCTCTCATTATATTCTGCAAACCATGATACTTTATCATTTTTTTTGGGGATTACTTAGGCAATGTTCACTTTTTATTTCTCTGTTGTCTTTGAAAATGCTTTTCAACTATACTTAGAACAATAAGCAATAAATTTCTTCTATAAAATACAGATTCAAAGCTGTTAGAAACAGGTTATAAACCATTCTTTTTCTCTGATCTACAAGACCTTGCTTACTTCTTGCTGCATTGAAAAACTCATCTCTAACATCTACATAGTTTGCAACTGTGGATGAATTTGTCTAAATGGAGAGATAGTGAAGAATTAATAACAGCTTATAAAGTTAAAGATGGAAAAGATTAAACACGCAGCATCGGACTTATTAAACCAAGTACACCTAAAAAATGAACGCATTGTGTCAATAAGTACAAAACAGTAAGAGTTTTATTAGACATTTTGAAGTTCCTTTCACTTTTTCCTTCAACAAAAATTAGTGTTGCACATGGTAGGCATTTCAACTAGTGAATCAATAAGCTAATCTAAAATTTTGTATGCATGGACTGAACATAGCAATCAGTCAGACAGCTGCAGTGCTACATTATCCTATCAGTTTATAGTTTCCTCCAATTAGGAATGTATGAACTTCATCACAATTCCATTAAACAATTAAGTCATAAGAGTTGCAGCTATAGAATCACTGCCAATTTATTTTCTTCATTACTTCATGTTCTTGTCTTATTGCTTTATCATCCTGGGAAATAATACATGGTCCACAAACCACTCAGTTCAGTAAAATGATATAAGAGCTGTAGGTGTTGCCCTGGACAAAGATAATATTTAGTTCTTGTCAAAGCAGTGTTTTTCTATCTATGCATGCTAGATGAGTTAAAACCGTAAGCTTCTAACCGATACATGCAAAATAGACTTTTTTTTTTATCTATAAATCTGAGAATTTGTTTTCACGTAGTGTTATTTTTCTTCAAATGCTACCATGTGCATAGGAATTTTCTGCAATAGTGTGGGCTTTTCATGGAAACCATCCACTGAGCAAAAATCTAGTTCTCTAAATTCTACTCAGTTTACTTTTTTCTAAATAAATTGTAATGGCACTAATTAGTCTAAGAGTCAAAAAAAATAATTTAACTTGCTTAAGAAGACTTGATGTAATATCAAAGAGCATTTGCTACACTTGCAACCATTTTCTTGGCAAAGTTTATTGTTGTATAACTTATTTTGAGCAAAACAAGAGACAAAGTAATTTACAGTTCCACAGAACACTTTAAAAATGAGAAGAATAAAGTCTAAAGTATTCTGAAACATTATAACATCTCCAGTTTACCAGTTTTCTGTTCTATAAAGAAAGAGGTACAAGGGATTGCTTATTTCAGAAAAACAATTTATATGCTTACTACAGACATCTATTCCATTTCAATTTTTCTAATTCTAATTATGCTCAAAAAAATAGTCTTCACAACAATGAAGTCCTTTGCTCAAACTAGTCCTTGTTTAGCCACCGTCATTATTAAAAAGGAGCTTTAACCACAGAGGGTCAATAGCTAGTGCAGAAACAGTGTCATGGGGGCATGAACCCCTTAGGTTTGAACTGTTTTCCACTCTATTTCCACAGTACCACAGTAAAATATACATCAGGAAAAATACAACTAGAGAAACTGATATTACAGTTGTTATACTATTAGACTGTAAACCCTGCTGAAAAACAGAACTCACAAGCAGTAATTATTTGGAGAAAAGACATACATATAAAAGAACAAATTCACATTAATGGCACTTTGTAAGATTATCATTCAATACAGCGTCATCAAGTGGTACACTAAGGTTTTAGGGGTCTTACTCTAAAGAATAAGGAGGTTTTTGGCAACTCCTTGGAGGTCATACACTTTAGAAGTCACAGCAGTACTTTAACACAGCTTTGGTGTGCGATACACAGCATTTCATCTCAAGCCACTTTGCAGTAAGAATAGCAGAAATATGGATTTGTTGCTAAAATGGTTCTTAAAGGCAACAATTCCCATGCTAAGAAATTCTGCCAGATTAGAAGCTTAGATGGTCCTACAAAAATCAGTGTTTTCTGCCTTTTTACAAGAGCACAGGGGCTGAGTTCATCCACACTGAATACTACTAAATTAATAAGTTTATCACTGCAATAAGAAAAATATAGACTTATAAGTCTTTAATATTTCCAAACACTGTTTTTAGTCTTCATTCCACTATTGATACATGCCTAGACATAAATAGCTAAGATTCAGTCTCAAACTTCCTGTGACCCTGATGTTGCAATGACTTGAAACAGATTAGGATCTGAGCCTGAACTAGGCATTTGTAACATATCTGCAATGCAAATCACAAGTTCAGCTGAACCTATTTAAATAGTTCTTTGATTTACTTTCCCTGGTACATATCAACAAATGCTGAGATGCCATTAATACTGGCACATCTAGACATAATTCATTACAAAGTCCCATTTCCCAATCGGACAGTTCCACATTTCCCATGGTCACCTAATTAATGGATGTCTATCAGCCCCATCTGCAAGTCTTACTGGGTAATACTTTCACAAAACTAAATTGAGCTTGCCACAGCAGAAATGATGCAGTACCGTGGGGTACAATTAACTACACAGAGACATACTTTATCCTAAGCCTTAGGCACAATCAATAATGAGTTTCTTTTCTGAGATGTTATGGGGTTATAAGCACAAGATGATAGGCTTGAATTACTTAAGTTTTGGTGACCTTTTTCTACTTGGATCCTAACTCTTGGCAAATATAGAGCTAGACAAAGTTTTTTACATAGTAAAATTCCCTACCAGTTCAAAAATTAAAACACTTTACTGCCTAAAATATAAAACAGTATCTTGCCTGTGAAAAATTTAATAGTTATAACATTAATAAAACGATACAAGAACCCACCAATATATTTTCTATGCTTCATTTTTCTCTACACTTGGGAGTGCTCTTTGATTTTATTTTTTTTTTGAGACGCTCATTTAGGCAAAAGAAGAATATTCTGATTGGTTGAGGAGGTTTGGAAGCTACATCTCAGTCCAGTTGACAGCGTGAGTCTTGCAAATTCACTGAAGACAGAACACTGTCTCACCTCACTGTGATCATCCAAACAATGAAATATCCATTCATCATACATCCTACTTGGAGATTAACTGATTATTTGACTGTTTCAAGGATTTGTTTTCACTAATATTCTGGACAGGAATTTGCTGAGCTACTTTTTTAAAGAGCTTTATATTGAAAGGAAAAAACAAATTTTTAAAAAAATAACCTGTAAGTACATTCTAATTCCATCAATGTTTCTCTCAAAGTCATTTAGAATTTCCTCCTCAGACATAAAATTTGTTTCCTGGAATGGGTTTCACATCACCTACCTGTACTTAAGCATAAGTACACAACTACAAACTAGCTATTTAAGTTCTTACAATATCACACAAAGAGATGATGGCACTGCCCCAAACAACAGACAGTCCCAACTTAGCTGATAACATGTTGGATATCAACTGCCCACACTTTCCCATAATCCATGGGGCCTCTCCAACCACCTCTTAACTTTCTTGAAAATATGTACTCACACAGAACATGGGGATTTTAAGTAGACGGGAAAATCAAGCTGTGCTGGTGTGACAAACTGGTTTTCATCCTTTTACCATAAAGAGGTCACAAGAAAATGATTCTTCTATTTACAAAGAATTCTGTTGCAGCTACGAAGAAATAACATTAGAATGTGCAATTTATTACTCAATAATTTAGAAGTCAAACTATTTTAGCAAAAGCCTAAAGGTGATTCTTTTGCAAGACTATAGTGAGGGGAAAAAAGTCCACAAAGAAAGTTAATTTCAAATCCAATTTCAAAATTCACAGTGTTGCCCTTTCCAAGGTCACACAGCAAGACATGTGAAATCAGGGAACACAGCCTGGAGCACAGCAAGAAAAATGATTGGTGTAGGCAGTAAGTGAATAAGCTATAAAACCAATTAGCAAATGTGTGTTATGATGCATTAGTATGCATGCTGTACAGGAGGGCAGGCAAAGCTGCCTGTACTTAGGCTCAAGCTGCTGGACTTATACAGTCATGTCCAACTGTACACATCCGACCGGTGCTATTAGCTGTGGCCTCCACCTGCAATGGTTTGCTTACTATGTTTCTAGGATAAAGGAAATATAAGTAATGGTTCTAAGGACTATAAGGCTTAGGACCAATGCAGACTTGGAAAAAAGAGTAAATAAACATGTTTGAAGCTGGAACACAACTCCAAAGAGACAGAGAAACTTGATATATAGAGTACTAAGGAAATCTCATGCAGTTCTTTGAATATCCTATCGATAGCTGCAGACCAAGGAATATTCATTATTGAAAAATCCCCTGGTTCACTCCTAAATGTGTAAATGTACATTGCTTTAGTTTTATAACCTCATTCAGATATTATAACAGACTAAAATGCTTCTCCACAGTAAAAAGGCATTTGAGCATCTCAGTTTTCCTTTCTATTTCTTATGTGGTTGTGGGGAGTAGTGAAGTTAGATATTTTAACTCTCAGAGTTGATACAGAATGATGAATCTCTTCCTTCACTTCCACCAAAATCTAGTAATCCCCCCAAGAATTTCTCCAGGATGAGATGATCCCCAAGTAACATAATATGCTGCATATGCTATTCCCATTTTGTTCACAGGTGCAGTGATACTTTGCTATGCCCTAGAAAACCTCCCTTTCCAAGTGGACTCTTGAGAAGACAGGCAGCTGAGCATAAAATTGAGCAGTCTAGAGGCTACTCTAATTAGGATGAGGGATCCATCTTGACCCCTGCTGTCCTCAGAATTACAGGAGTTTACTTCTGCTATCCACACATATTCAACTTCACTTTGCCACTGCCAGGACAGAAAACTATCCAAGGTGCTTTTATAGAGCACTTTTATGTAGGCTCAGAACACTCAACAGTATTTATTATCTATGGTAACACATGGACTTTATGAAGCAAAGTTGATTCACTGATGGCCATAATTCAGAATTTTCTTCATGCTCTGTTTTATTGGTGCATGCTTATTTCATTATGCAATACATGACTACGTAGTGTCTCATTTCCACTTCAGATTTTGAAAAGTCATCAAAAGGAGGAAAATTACAGGAAGTTTCAGTTTGTTTTCATATCTTGAGCTTTCCTATGAATATTTTCTGATAACAGATTATGGTGTGTATTAAACATTCACAGTCCTACAAAGATTAAAGCTACTTCAAAGAAGAGTAGTGTATTCCTTTGGGTAATATCTATGTGTCAGATATTAACTTTACTTAGGACCTAGCCTTCAGGATTTATTCAGCAATCATAAAAGCTAGCTTGTCAGTGTTAATAGGGTTATACTACATATACACAGTACTTGCAAGAAAATTGATACTATTCATTACCTACAACACTGTTTTCAAATCTTGGCAGTCTGTACAGTGCAGCAAAACCTCTACAACAGTGTGAAAGCAAAAAAGATAAATTTGAAGGGGAAAGGGAAGAAAAGATGTTTTGAGACTAATGTATAGAATGAGAGCCAGGACGCCTGGGTTCTCTTCTCAGTATCCCTTTATCTTCTGTTGTGACCTTGGAAAAGCAAATGTCACCTCTTTAATTGTCAGAAGGCAAAAAACCAAGCCTAATTCACATTTAGTGAAAGCACCCCTGAGCCTCAGCCTGAATCAACTTGAAGTGTCAGCAAGGCAGCTCTATTACACTGGTCCTGGTGTTAGCAAAGAGCTTCAAGATCTGTCCTTGCCTAAGGGGACCTGACACCACTTCACATCATCTCGCTGCAAGAATACTTCTCTCTTTCCTGCCCCTTTGCCAAGAAGTGGGACAAAAGAGACTTGGCTTAGTTACAAGTCAGATGCACATTAGCAAGGAAATCCCTTCAGTGGCACTATCTGCTGGGTAAGTTTACAATTTTTAGCATTTCAAGAGTGGTGCAGAGGGGTTAGCATGTGAACTGCAATGCCAGTCTACACCCAACACATACTGGAGCCACTTGTTCAGTTCATGTGGTGATAGTTATAAAAAAAGCCAGAGCACCTAAAGTCTATACAAGAAGTAACATTTGAAAACTTAAAGGAAATTATCTCATTTGCATACGAAAACTGTTTGGGCAGCAGAAGGTCTGAACACTTTTCCTGAAGTACTTCGATATCACAGTTGTGAATTATAAACTGTGCTGTGCTTATCACAATCAACAGCTATTCAGTGTTTAGGCAGAACTGTTGTGCCTAAACTCTGCTTTTAAGCTTTGCCTTTAGTGACCCATGCCTCATTGGGAAAAATCAGTAGGTCCAAGGTATATAAATGAACAGGTAGAGGCAAAAAGATATTCCTTCTGTTCATGCCAAGCAGTCAGAGATGTAACTTCAAGTCCAACCTTGTTTGCACCCAGCCAGCTTCCTGCAGGGAGAGCCAAAGTATGACAGTGAGCTCAAACTGAGTCCTTGCTTCCAACATCATATGGTGTTTATTGGGAACGGTGGAGACCCACGGTGCAATGACTAATCCCTGTGAAAGCCTGAACCGGGAGTGACTCATCCAACCTTAGAAATTAAGACATTAGTATCCATTAAAAAAAAAAAAAAGCTTCTGAATTTAGCTTTCTATTTAGCAAGGTCAGTCAACTTTTGGTCAGCTGAAGGAGAGCAAAAACTTATCTTTGGTTTCAATCAGACAGCTATAGAGCATTGCAGTAGATCACATCTGTCAACATTTGAAAGCTACCATATTAGGAGAAAAATAGAGATAGACCTTTCAGTGAAATACTCCATTGAACTCTATTGAAATGCATTAGTCCAAGACATATTTTGTACCAGGAGAGCTTTCCGAGACACAGAGTGGAAATGTGGTCTTTCCCCCCCGCTCACTTTTTTAATGTAGCAAATAGAAAAAATGCTTTTGAAAGAGAAGTAGTTGATAAATATAGATATAGTTAATATCTCTAATACTTTACTTTAACCAGGCTAGTGCTTGTGAATAAGCTATTTAATTATCCTTATGATAAATTTGAAAGTACTTTTGAAGCAACGCTTTATATATTTGATAGATATTATGCTTTTAAGGTCAGAATTGAAGAGCCTAACCACGTAATCTGATAACTTACATTACTGTGCCTACAGATTTTTAGGCAGCATTTGTCCTTATACATAATGGAAATCTGGATAGCTTAATAATTTCATTAATGCCTCTAACTAGACAAAAACCAACCACAGTCTCCTGTATTATTTCCACCCAAACATTTCATTTCAGTCTGCAACATTTCCTGAAGGCTTTGCAGGCATTAGGTGTTCAGCCATAGTTGAGGTAGATGTAGTCCAAAAGAAAGCAAAAATCATTTGCAGCTGCACCACCCTTCATGCTTATTTCTCAGTACCCTACCAGGATTCTACACTCAGATGAATACATGAAATTAAGATGTCAACTTGAAAAGTAGTGCTGCTAAACTGGAGTATGGCCTGAGGACTTCACCTCTATCTGGATGTGCTATTGATCTGTTCTACAGTAGAAACCTACTGATGTGCCTCTACAATCTCCGGTGGTTCCATCCAGCAAGAATCACTGCACAGAAACCTCTTGCTATTTCTCATTTCCAGCATTGCCAGTTTATTCCATGTGCCACTTCAAGCATTTCGTTGCCTCCAGGGGTCTCTCTCGTACCATAAAAGAAGAGATAACTGAGATGACAACCTGAGAGGAACTGGGTGATGCTATGTCATTTCAAGGACATCTAGGATTTCTAATATTCCCAGTATGCTTGGGAAAAGCCTCTTCTGATGAAAGAGTTCAATAAACAGTGACCTCAAAACTTGAAAACAGCAGAGGAATGATCTAAACGTTTGTATTAGTGCACATTAACCAATAGCTGAGTATATACAAACCACTTGCTTTTGAGTCTCTCACCAGCGTCCCCCATTGCAAAGACTGGTGCAGCCTGTGGAGCAATCCAAATGATGCTTATCTCTAAAGTGGAAAATGTCTTACAAAATGAAGCCACAGCAGTCTCTGTAGTGGACAAAAGCCTTTGGTGTTAAGCCATTATAACAGACACAATCCCTAAAGTAGGGCAATTTCAAAGGAAGATGCCATTTAAAAATACCGCTGTTCTTCACTGTTACCCAAATAACTGCTTCAGAAAAAAAAAAAAAGATACAAAGAACATCCTCCTGAAATTGTAAAGGAACAGCAGCCGCACTTATTCTATACACATGGATTGTTAAATGTAAAAGGTGAAGAAAAGGAAACGTGCACTTGCAATACAGTGAACACCACACTTAAGCTCACAGTAACTGTACTTTTTTTTTTTGGTGGTGGGGAGGAGTAAAAAAAGGAATAACACACACATGCTAGTTGGCTGAAATCACCAGATGGTAAGATGGTGCGGTTACTTTCTATAAGTGATTGCAAAAGAGCTTTGAATAAGCCTTCCAGCAGAGCAATGATTTTTATACCTTAGCTTCCACAGTGGTTGGTATGACAGCTTACCTTTTACAGCACCAGGCCTGCTGTGGTTCAGTCTAAAACATATTCAAGCTTAGCTTTCCTCCAAGGGAGATTCTCATACCACAGCTTAGAATTTTAAATAAAATGCTTTATTCAGTTGTTACTTTGCATGCAAGCACACTTTCCATGGAAGCTCTTACATACCACACCTGACATTGAAAGTTTAACATTTAGTCAGTGAGAAGAAAAACTTAATACAAATATTCACATCTGATAGTGATATAGAAGGTTCTATGCTGCTCACTGCCCAAAAGAACATTTCTGGTGTACAAACAAGCTGATATTTAAAGACATTGTCCTTCATGTCCTTTATGCATTCCAGCAGCAAAACAACTGCCAGTTAAGCTTCTAACAACACATATGCCCAGATCGTGCTAGTTTCTGTTAGATTTAGCTATTGATGCAGCAGGTCACAATGCAATTTAGAAGCAATTAAAAGGTAATGAATGTGCTGAACTGAAACCTCTGCCTGGGAGGCTTTTTCTGTGTACAAGGGAAAGTAGATAGATTTGTGTCCTTCAGTGATTTCTGTTAGTGAAACAGCAAAGAAAAATGCCTCTGAATGGGCCTCAGATGTCTGAAGGACAGTCTGTTTTTGCAAATGTGAGCACTGCTGAAGCATTGTGGTACATCAGCTTAAACTCCTACACATAAAATAAAAGCAACTTCTTATATCAGTAGCTATTCGAAAATTCTCTCTCCATAATAAGGCTTTTGGGGAAAGGAGAAAAAAATGACACTACTCTTTGGATACCATGCAGTTTCCACACAGTGCTGCATAGCTGTGGGATTAATATCCTATTAAACTAGGTAGAAATTATCTCTACAGTTAATGATGGTGTATGTCAAACACTGATTAAAACAATTACATTCTATTAAGCCACATGTATTAAGAGTGGTTTATCCTCATTTGAAAGCTTTATTTGAAATCACATTTCATGGTTCTGTTTTCATTAAAGTTATTGGGCTCTGGATCTCCAAGCACTTTGTTGATATTTCACAGTGGGTCAACCAGGAGCAAAAATAGTTTTCTTATGTTTCTACAGGTGGGGTAAACTTTCTACTACCTACTTTCTGTTGGGTGTCTACTTTCCTTATATTTTTAACCCTTTGAACACACTTATTGGCACTAGCAGATTAACTGGTTTTAGACCAATTCAAGACAAGAGACATCCAAGATGTCAGTGCTTTCAGTATCAAAACTAAGCTGCTAAAAAAACCTTGAAAACAGATTTCTTACAATTTTGTTTTGAACTATGGACATTTTCAAGAACTTCTGCATAGAATGTTCTAACTAGAACATTCATTGCAGTACACTGTATTTTATGATTTGTGAATTGTTCATAAGCCCAATCAGGTTTCCTGAAGCCAGCAACACTAGAGCCTGCCAAAAGTCAACTGTCCCTCTGCAGGGCTCCGTTCAGGGAGAGGAAAGGTGACACTATTTCTAGCATAAGCAGCAATACTAGTGACAAACTCTTCTAGACTGATGCGTTATAATTCTGACCTAGACTTTGTGCTTGAGATCAGTAACAGACAAAACAGTCATGTTGTATGCTGAAATGCACTACAGGCATATTTAAGAAAAAACCAAACAAACTCTCTTATATCAGCTATTGTATTGACAAAAAATATTATTAAAATATTACAAGATGACAGTCTGCAAATCTAGCTTTGTCTAACCCCTTTGGAATAGAATTTTAAACCTAGTGGCTTTTCCTTCAAAACCAAGTGTCAAATCACTAGGCCAAAAACCTGCTGCTTTTGGAGATGACAGAAGGTAAAAAAAAAAAAAAAAAAAAAAAAAAAAGACTGAGCATCCTTCGTTCTGGAGTATTTCCTGTGGTTCCACAGGTCAAGCATTGAGAGAGAGATTCAGTTTTACAGATTTTTATATCTTAAAAAATTGAAAGTAGAAAAAATTTACATTTAATGTTCTGTTGAACACAGTATTGACAATTCAATGAGACAATTATAATATATAACAAATAAAAATGGAGACAACTTATGCTAATTTTGTGTGTCTATAGAATAGCCTTATCAATACCATTTATTCAATAATTCACTTTTGATATTTGCTAAAGGATTTCATCAAACTTCTTATTAAAATATATTTTATACCACATACACACAATCTTTTATAAGCCAAGAAAGATTAAGGTATCCTCATAAAATACAGCTTATATAAAATTCACTGAACTTCTTCTAAGTTAGCATACTTTCCTGATATTAATAAAGAAGGCAAAATCAGGCTTAGAGAAGGAAAAAATCTGTACCAGACTAGTGTTTTAAATGGCTATATAATCTGTTTAAATTGCTATTTCAAAGGCTAGGAAAGAAAAAAAAAAAGTTTAAATGCCTAGGGGTGGTTTTCCAGCCTGCATTTTGTAAGACTGTGAATTATATCACATGACAGAAGATAACTGCACATAGCCCCATTTAATGTGTTATGGTACTTTTTTAAAAGCAATTTATTTCAGTTGCTCATAGAAACATGATGAAATCTTATTAAAGAAAATATATCAGGGCTACCTGTTGCAGCTGGTTTACAAATATAGGTATTGTGACTCTACAATAAGGGTTAGCTCTGTTAGTGGGTAATACTTAACAGTCAGCACACAGCAGCCACCAACTCTCTAGGATGGAAGTTTTTGTGAGAACAATGTGTCTCAAAGTAAATTGTTATTTTGACAGGATATACTGAAATATTTGCAACAGAAGAGAAAAACAGAGACACCAGGAATGAAAGAAAAAGCGACAGTCATTGACTTCAGAGACGCATTTTCTGAATATGACAAGAAGGAACTTTCCCATAAAGATGCAGGTAACAAACACCTGCACAGTGTGACTGGTGTCAGTGATCAAGCCTGAATCCAGCCCTTCCAGTACAGGAAAGACTCTGCATTTGTCTGATACATGTAGAAAATTATTTTGCAAGAACAGGAAATAAGCAAAACAACTGGCTAAGAACAGCTGAAACACCTTCAAACTCCTGCAGCAGTCACCTACAGATCTTGGCATATAGAGGTGAAAGTGAGACTTCTGGAATACAAACTGCAACTGCTGAAGCAGCTCCAATTTAGGCAGGGAGCAAACGAGTCAGCTGATGCTTGAACTGGGCAGGCACTGTGATGAAGGCAGCAATCACATAACTGGGGCTCCTGCTGCACTGTACACTCCTCATCTCCCTAGGAGTCTCAACAGACCACACAGGTCATGCTCACCCTTAACAACTCCAGTAATTATCATCTGGAAAGAGAAATGAGTAATACTGGCCTTTTGAAAAAGCTGCTTTACGGGTGCTGAGGCTGTATAAAAGAATAGGGTGAAGAAAAATAGACTTAGGTCCAATTTTTGAGGCCTATACACATGCAAGAAAATGAAAGCTTTTATGGGGTCAATCAACATGCAGAACATTAAAAGAGTTTGAGACTTAAAGTGTTGGTTGTTTTTTTTTAAACCACCTTTTAATCACAAAGTTGCTATTGACCTCAGATCACAAAACACTTAGAAATTGACCTGAAAACTTTGTGCCCATCCTGAAGGCCAGCTTTTTTTTTTTTTTTCCACTAAATCACATAAAAAGTAAAGTTTGCTTCTGATTTTTTACCCTTTATACTTGCCACTGGATTGAGGTATCCCAGATTAAAAACAAAAATTAGAAAAACTTGTCTTCATTGCTAAAAATATTACACATAATTTAAGTTTGGCATGGAACCATGACAGAGCTACTACTCGCAGTGGCATTTGAAGGGTCCTGTACAGCTCACTATATCTTTCTTCTGCATCTTTAGTTTTACCACTGCAGAGCACTGCTCCAAATCTTGAGTGTTTGTTCATAAGGTGCTTTTTCTTCCATGATGAATATGGAAAATGCACCATGCTCAGCATCTTTGGAAATCAGTCTACTGATTTCTGAAGCTCCATACTAACTTTGTAGGGCAGCTTCAAGCCTTCTAGGTTGTCCGTGTTGGGCTTCCTGAATTCCTTGAACCATACCGACAATTCGCAGCTTCAAGCTCTGTGTCCAGTGCTGCCAATCCCACCAACAACGGGTAGGATCATGTAAGTAAGACTAATGGATGTAAATTCTTGAAAGTTCCTAGATTTGAGTATTTAGCTCCAATTTCTGACTTGGAAATTCTCCTTTGACTTTTGATAGTAGTAATCTGGAAATGTCATTTAAGAAGTGTAATAAGTTTGGGGAAGAAATTTAACTGGATCCAGTTCTGTCCTTCTGGCATAATACATTGTTAGAACAGGCCTGCTTCATATGCATTTCAATAACACATCTTTAGACTGAATATGGTCCTGAAAATGACCCTGGAGACAACAGTAGCAGCAGCAATAAAGAGATGTAGGCATTTATAAATGGAAATAATGATGGGAATAATTAGTATAGTGATCTTGTTAACTTCAGAAAGTGTTAACCTCTCCCTTTAAGAGTGGAAGGAATAATTGTATTTTTACAAACCTATAATTGCAATAAAAACAGTTCTAATTTGAAAAAAAAAAAAAAAAAAAAAAAGAAGAGGGGGGTTCTTGAAGTTTTATGACACTCCAGTGCTAAAGCTGCATAATGTACCTCTCACTTCAGGTATTGAAAAGCTCTCCTTTGTCATTTGGGCCTCTGGGTACATTACAGCTGTGAAAGTAACAAGCCTTTTCTCTAGCCTCACCAGGCTTTGGACCAGATCCTGTATCAGCACAAATCAAAATGGTGCAGGTATTCTGGAGAAAGCTTAAATCACTTGTTTGTTACTCTGATTACCAAAAGATAAAGGTACAACTCCACAAAGAAGTATGCCATACATTATTGCTGCCAATGAAGTTACTTTGAATGAATTTTCTCTCATACAAGAACATACATGTTTCTGCAAACTTTCTAAAAGATAAAGCTCACAGAAATCCCACTGAAGAGTTAAATGTATGTAAGGGCTAAATTAAACATGGAATTGCACACTCAGCCTCTGATTTGATAAGATACCTAAAATGCACTTACTCTAAGTGCATTGACTTCATATGTTTGAAGTTAAGAGCGTGTGTAACATGCTGGATCAGCACTCAGTAATCCATTTTAGTGAGATCTCTTCCCAGGAGACATCACCTTCTCCCTCAAACATGCCTACCCCTCCTTGTACCCCTTCTCAAATCCTCATTTCTTCAGCTCTCTTCTCTACCTTTTCAGACTGTCTCTCCCTTCTCTACTTACCAGTATATCAGGTAACCTGTCTTCTTCTAGTCTCTCCTTCCACCATACACAGCTCTGCTCCTCTCTGTTGTACCTCTGCAGGGACTCACCCTCCCTTGTCTGCACCTTGTCAGCCATATGCCTGTTGCTGCCTGGGGACAAACCTGTTTCAGCAGAGTTCAGGAGGCCAGGACTTCACCAGTTTCCAAATCTGATGACAAGCATTGAACTCAATGTCATGGACTTCTCACAGCAATTAATTCAGATAATTTAATAGATCTGAAAAAGCATAACAATTCCAGATGATGAAAGTTGTTGGCTAAATGTAAACCATAACTGGCTACATGAGTTCCCCAAAAAATAATCTGTATTTCTACTGGACATGGAAGATGCTGAAATCACAAACAATGAGCTTCTTCCAGTAGCCCTGTGTGTAGCAAGGTTCAGATTTCAAACTACTAGTGATGAAACAGTATAAAAATCCAATGAGGCAAAAGGTAACATTGTTTCTGGTCAAGGTGTCAAGAAAACCTCTGACATCAAGTTAACTTTTTCCAAGAACTCCTAAGCTATTTGAAATGAAAAGGCATATAAAGACTGACCATTATCATGAAGAAAATCATAAAAAGAGAAAAAGACAGGATAAGAGAGAGAAGAGATGGCTAAGGGAAAATAAAAATAGAGATTAGCATTTTAAATGGGAACTAAAAATGTCCACAGCTACATGTGTAGTTAGGGGACAAAACTAAGTGAAGAGTCATAGGGAAGACTGGACAGATCAACATTCCCATTTTGCTGCTCCTTTATCCAACACAGTCACATTCCCTGTTCAGCTCCCAACAAACATACAACTTATTTAAAAATAACTGAAGAGAAAAATGCCCCCTCCAGCTGCCTTCTCAACTGTGCAATTTCACTAAAATAACCTTTATCAAGCAAGGAGGCCCCCTTTGGTATCAAGTATTTCAAAATAACATATCATGAGCAACTAAGGCTAGAAACAGGTATTTGGTACCTCTAAAACCCACCAATTATTTTCAAGATAGATTACAAGGTACCAAAATTCTAGAAGTGTCCAACATGCATGCACATGATGGATTCTTTCAATCTTAAAATGTTTTTACCTGCAGATTTTAGCCATCTTTCCCTCAAAAGCTATATTCAAAGGCACAAAGTAACATAGCTTTGAAGATAAAGATCTGTGAAAATCAGAGGTAAAAACTGTTTAGTTTTTTTTTAATTATTTTTCAGTGGTGACATTTCAATGGCACGCAGTGTTCATGAAAGGCAAGATGGTATAATGTAGTAAGACATTCATTGCCAAATGTTTATGATGCTCTGCATACTACTCCAGTAGCTTTACACACACAGAGAAGGGTATTTTCCAAGCATGTTGCAGTTCAGAAACACGTTTTGGTAAAGTCAGACCTAAGGACCTACTTGTTGGTAATAATTTAAATGCTTTCTTGAACTGGGACACCAATACCCTCCATATCTCACCCCCTTCACTACTCAGATAGTGTACAGACCTCCTTCTCTGATTTATTGTAACAACTCCAACAATAGCTAATCAAGAAGTTGTTCTGCAGTTGAGATACAAGTCCACAAACAGTTTCTCCTGATACTTGACTCCGCTTCCAAAATCAACAACACAAGTTAAACTTATTTTTCAACCTTTTTATCTTTTTAATAAAAGGTCACAATTTCCTGCTTCAGCAGTATACATCAAACCATAGAATTCTTCAGGGAGGATTATTTCTAGCACATTACTTCCTGGAGCATGACTATTCTATAATATCCCTTAACAATCAATTAAGCCTGAAACAAAGTCTGATATAGAGTTAATGGCTTCAAATCTTTCCTCAAATCCTTTGAGTGAACCAGTACTTTAAAACTGAGGACATTTGAAAAGCCATAGAAATGATAATAAATTGGTTTAAAAATCTTTAGGCTAATGCTAACTTCAGTAGTATTGTTCTTCTAGCACACTGATTTTTTTGATCATCCAACTGATTAAAATCATAGAAGCATTGAATATGGTGGTTATCTTTAAGGTATTATTAAAACATTTTGGTCAAATTCAAGGCTTAACAGTCAAATAATGCATCATAATTCTGCTTTTTTGCCATAAGATCTTAATATGGTGAGGAGGGCAAGGGAGTGGGGAGGGAAGTAGTGGATCACAGAAGTCTGTAACAACCTCAGGCCTCAGTGAGTACATACTGAATAAACAATTAGCTTTTCTGTTCACGACCAACCCTCCAGAATTCAGAGGTACTTTTCAGGGCACGTGCATAAATATTTTCAGACATGAGCTTAAATTCTCAGAGCCTTCCAAAATACCTGTATCCAGACACTGCTCAAACACAACAGGAATTTTGCTACATATCCTGCAGCTGCATGTGTTTCCCATGGACTCGGTTTAACAAGTATACTTGGAATTCAGAACGAAGTCTGAAATACTGGGGTTATATTGAGCAGAAATTCCAAAGATATTTTTGTGCATGGTACAAGTTCAAGAGGAGATGTGTGACCTGTAGATGGCAGTATCTTATCACGTTGTCCCGATGGGAAAGTAATTCCCTAGATTTTTATTCTTGATGGTGAAGGGGCAGGGGGGCTAAGGCTAAACCAGAAGCCACATTTATGACACTGGTAAGCCGGAACTCGGGATCTCTCAAGAGTTGTTTGTTATCAGAAGGTTCTGCAGGGTTGCTTTGGTTTCCCTGTCTGCCGAGCATTTCTATGCCATTAAATGGTTAATTGCCCCTATTACCCATTTTTGCAACAGAGGTACCACACTTGGACAACAGAAACTTCATGGGCAAATCCATTTTCCAGCACTATCAACTGTACTATACACTTCATTTTCCTTTGAAAAGGGTCCCAATGTTTTGGGGGAATGGTTAAGATCTTTCCTAGAAAGCAAAGACTCATGCTAGCACAAACTGAGTGTATTCAGGCTTTCTGCACAGCTGGAGAGCAGTATACTTGAACTCAATCTCCTTTGCAAGTGGATTGAGATTCACAGATGTAAGTTCCACACATTATACAGCATAGGAAAACATTTCTTTTATTGCAGTTGAGAACATGAGAAACTGTAGCTTTATATGTAATTTCATTATTTTCCATAATTAGACATATAAGCAGTTTCAGTTTGTCTTTAAAATTCACTGCAAAACAATGAACTCCTTCCAACTCAGTTTACCACTGACTGTCAATCTCATTCATAATGCCAAATTCAGGTGCCACATTTCAAAGAAATTATGTAACTGCTTTGCATAAACTGTGCACCTGCCTTTGAATTCATAATATGCTTTTGTGTAAGTGATAATAATTTTCAATATACTATAGAAGAAGCCATATAAAGCAGTTTGCAAAATACCACAATCAGATGAACTGCAAGCAATATGGGAAAAGTCAACTAACTGAAGCATGATAAGAAATGCCTCTTTCAAAATAAGATGTTAGCCCTTCAAGAGAAAAGCTCCTCCCTCAAATAAGTGGAGAATGAGTTACACATAACAGAGAAAGAAAAAACTATTAGAATACATTTGTTGCAGTGACAGAGAGAAAACAAATGTGAGAAGTAACCTCAGTGATGCCAAAATCTTCATAAAGAGAAAGGCAGGCAGGCAAAATGTACTCGTTGCAAGGGGATAGACATGCCTGCTATCAGAATTTCCGCTGTCTTGTAATTCTATATGTATTATATTTTAAGATGAGACACCAAGCCCATGTTAGATTCAGCAGCTCACTTTCAATTCTCAACTTTCATCTCAAAGCCTTACGTTCATCAATTTACTCTCTTCTTAAAAGTGACACAGGTTTTCCCCTCCCTCTTCCACTATTCTTTCCAAACTCCCTAATCAATATATTTAGACAAATTACTCTCCCTTAGTAATTTCCGTTTTTTTTAACGTAGCATTTATTGCTAGTAGGTGATGGATACATTTGAGAAATTGCTTTTGCTTTCTCTCCCCTACTTTCTCCTTTAGGGCAGGCAGCTATATCTTCCCCCTTGCCTCCCTGTAGAGCCACCATATTTTCATCTTAGAGAGTAACAACACACTTTGTAACATTTCTTACTTCAAATAATATCCATTTTGGGACATACGAGATACTTGACAAATTGATGTAAATCTGATTTCAATAGTGACTTGTTTTCTAGGTAAAGATGACTGCTATACTGAATTATTTCGCTTGAAAAAAATCTTTAAAAGATAAGGTGACACAAAACTGAGATTGTCAAGGGCAAGGAAAAAAACCAGAAATTTAACTTGACCAGTGCGTAGGATAAGTCTGCATCACAAAATGCAAGATGCATTTTCTGATGTAAGATGCTCAAAATACTTGGTATGGAGGAGCCAGGTATTGGAGGGATGACTTGCAACTGAAGCATGTGGGTGCAGTCATAGATGTAAAATCATCTCCACAAATTCCTTGTTCTCCTTTGCTTACATGTGACTTCACCCATTAAACTATCTTTATCTTAACCTAGGAATTTTCACACTTTTACCCTTTCAATTCTCTTCCCCTTCCTGATGTGGGGGGATTAAGTGAGCTGTGTGGTGCTTAGTTTCCAGCTGAGGTTAAACCTCTGCAGTATGTCATACTGTTAACTGTACTTTAAATAAAGCAGACCATGTTCCCACCTCTGAAAAAATACCCACATCCAGCACTTCTACTATTAAAAGGAAACAGGAAAATTTATCAAGGTGACACTGCATTAATTACCTGCCTTGAGTTTTTCATTATATTTGACTTAATAAAAGTCCAACAAATTTAGGGGTACTTATTGTTGCACCAACTCTTATACTGCACAATAAACATATTACTGTAAGTTCCTGAACTTTATCATTCAATAGGAAAAAAACAAGTGTATCTAAGTCTGTAATTTTATGGATTTCTGTCTTGGTCTTTCTATAACTACTACAATATTATACATATACTGGAACAGTTTGGAAAAATTATAATATAGCTGTATAGTCTCCATGTACATGTCTCCATTTAGCACTTGATCCCAGTTCACAGCTTTTCCCCTAAATGGCTCAATTTGAAGCGATATAGACGTGTACTTCGATACTGCAAACCTTTGCTATTTCCTCCTCCTGAGACAGGAGGTCTTGCTAGAAAGTGGATGAAAGTTATGGAGAAGGCATCAGTGGACCCTGTCCTAGCTACAGGTACATTACTATGGATCCCACAACAGTGAAAATATGGAAACATGGCAAGAAAATACCTGAGCAAGGGCAATCCTGAACAGAGAAACAGCTCTAGGGAGATTTCTCTAACTGCCCTCAGGTCTAAAGCAGATCCCAGCACACACAACTATGCCTATAAGTATGTAGTTCTCTTGTTATTATGTAATTTAGACACATATATATCTCTATATAACTTTATATAATTACATAGAATATACATATTTTTTATACATCTAATCATACTTGGGATAAAAAGAGCTAAGCATAAAAAAAATAAGTATTTGAGAATAGTTTTTAGGTTAAACCTCAACCATTGTGTAACACCACCCCGAAGCCAAACTAATTTGTGCTTTTCCAAGCCCTTAATTTGTCACGCTCATAGCTCAATAAATAGTTGCTGGATTAGTTCCTTCCATTTAGCCTGCCTGCTCATCTGTTTTCTTACTTTGTTGATTTCTAGATCTTCCTGTAATTATGAATAAACACCATTATTATTGACCACCAAATGATGTTTCTATTTCTCCCCTTGTCTCTAACTGCACTCCCATAAGTTGCCAATATTCTCCTGAGAATTGCTAAATGATTGCCTCTCAGGAGGAATTCAGTGCCTTTTATGGTCAACCCCACAGCTTGCATCTCTTGCTCAGAACCTGGCACACATTTCCTAATACATGGGTATGTTTTGAAAGATTTATTTATTGCTGTTCTTGCAAGTTACATTACTGGCACTTCTGCTCAACCAGTAAATGCTGTGTATCAGAATTCATAAAATCTAATCCAACACCTCACTTGGTGTGATCACAATTGCAGATAAACAACCTAAATTTAATATAATAGGTAAGAAAGCAAAAAATCACTCTACAATACTTAAAGAATCAGAATTCGTTAAAAATTATTTTTTGCATAGAATACTCCAGTCAGATTCACCACGGCCACCTGCTGTGAGTGTCATAGCCACAAACACACATTAATGGCAGGAGCATGTTATAAACCATGTTCCTCTCCTGGGCCAGCACTAACAGCTTTGAGCTCTATCCTTAAATTTTGAGCTTCAGTTGCTACTATTAGTAGAAAAATGTGTGAATGGGGAAAGTGGGTGGGGGGAGGGTTGTGGGTGGAAAGAGGCAGAGGTACTTCAGCTCAATCTTTTCCTAGCAAGCTTGTACAATGCCATTAAGAGCATCTTTTATACTGAAAATGCTGTTTTGGCCTAATGGCTCCAGCCTGTCTCTCTCTTCACTAGGTACTGTAACATGTATCCCCTCTGCATTAACAACATTAATGTCTCTCCATTTTGAGAGGATTCATGTATGCCAATCATTCACACAGAGAATATTTTACAGGTTTAGCTGCCTTCCAGCTTAACACCTTAAATGGAGCTTATTGTGGGACCACACAAGCCTCTACACAAGCTCAAGGGGAACAGCTGGAGAACAGGATGGGATTGTTTTTTTCAGTGACTGGTGGCTTTCAGGATGCCACTTCTGCGCTGAGGCACCCAGCTGGAGGAGAACAAAGGTATGTGGATGATTAGATCCTTTTCCCCATGAAGTTACCAACCTTGAGGACATTGGGACTTGTCAAAAACCCATTCCTGCTGAAGCATCCCCTGATTCTCATATCACCTTGTCTTCATGACTACAGCCACCTTACCTTACTATACTCACAAACCGATCCAGCAATACTTTTAAACCCATTAGTTTGCAGACCTCCATTGCAATTACTGGAAAGCTGCTGGAGAACCTCTGAAGTTACTTCTCAGCCAAACGTTTATCCTTTACCAGAACACTCATTTGTTCTGAATTTAAATAGCTTTTTTCTTCCCAGCAGAGCAAAACAATAGCTGAAAAAGCTCTACAAGTGTATCAGAGGTCTAAGGGTTGCACATTTTTAGTTTCTTTTTCACCCAATTCATACTACTAGACTTTTCCTTTATCTGTTCCCATTTGAACTCATCTTCTGAAATGATTCTGGGTAACCAGAATTGCAACCAGCTTTTCTGAGGAATGTCACTACAGTATTTTGCTCAGCAGCATTAACATTTCCTTTTATCCCTTGAGAAAAAAACCCATATTTTGATGCATCCTGAATGATCACACTTATCTGTCATTAGTGCCTCATTCTCTGAAGAAGTACACAAAGTTCTCTCCTCCCTCAGCCATTTCCAGTTGATGATCTTCACACAGTGCAGAAATCCCTGTTGTTACTTCAAAGGGCATGAATTTGAATTTTATATAACTGAACTACAATTTTACTGCCATTATTACAAGCGCCAAGTTCATCTAGTTCTTCCCTGATGATATTGTCATCCACCTTTGCACTGGACATCATATAAGCAATACTCATCTCCCCTACTGCTCAGGAGAAGGTCCTGAGTAAGTAAATCTTTCAGTCTGATGCTAGCCTGATAAAACTTTAATTTACAAAAAAATGAAAGAATTGTAACAGTAGAGAAGCACAATCAGAACTTTAGGACTTGTATAACCATCCTTGTGTGCAAACACACACAGCTCAAATACTAAAGTTATATATAAAAATCATGAATTATCCTGAGACTTGCTCTTACATTTAAGCATTCTATCTAACCATTGTGGACAGAGCTTGACATTTCTGCGCTCTTTACTCAGATAGAGTCTTGGGTTATAACAAGTATTTCAGGAGCAGATCCTTATCAATTTACACTTCAAGTATTATTTTATTTCAATGGTAATGTTGTTATTCCAGAAAGTAAATGGCAAAAAAAAAAAAGGACATCTAAATTAGAAAACAACTGTTCTGACAGACAATGCACAAAGCAGGACCAAATTAGACTTACCATTACAGAACGGTACGAATCAAAAATCAACAAAGCTTGCAAGCTCAGCTCTGTATTAACTGAAACACGTGTAGGAACCCTGTAATTAGGGTTACTTTCTCAAACAATCGGAAATGGGGCTTCATCTGGGTTTTTGTTAAAATCAAGTGGTTAGCTGGTGTGGAAGTTGACACAGACACAGTTTTTGTACGTTCCAGACTTCATAAGTTAGCTTTGTACAGGTGGTGTGTTTTCCTTTATTTTGTATTTAAACAAACACCAGAAAAGCCTTTTTAGCTTGAAACTTTTTGGGTTTGCTATAGAAAAAAGCCTATGTCACCTTTTCACAGTATTCTAGGAAGAGAGATTTTGAAAATAAACTTCACCAGAAGAAATTTTTCTTGAACAATGGAACTGTGTGTTGGAATATCTTTCTCTGTTAACTATATTCTATTATATTTTCTGGAAAGTGTATGCATGAAGTTAATTAACAGGATGACAGAGTCATCCTGTTTCCAAGATTCAATTTCTGAAAGCAAAGTAACAGTAAAAGAGTCACCATTTCTTGCAAATATAGGTGGCTTGCTGATAGGGAAAAGCTGCACCAAAGCTCCTCCAGAGGGAAACAAAGTGAGTTTAGACCATGGACTCCATACATTTCTTAGCCACTGTAGAACTTGGCTGAACTTTTATATAAATACAGGACTGGAGAAGACCTGCTGTATTACAGTCTACTATTTTGAAGTTGTGGATAATCCCAAAACAGATTCCCATTGCAGAGAGCTCTACAGAACACCTGGGTACAAAGGACCTCGTGGCACCCCACACTCTGGTAACAGAGCATCATAGACATGTCCTGTTGTGTGACTGCCATGGTGAGCAACCCCTGGCATGTTTTCCCCATGTTTCTTGCCCTGTGAAGCCCTCCTGCAGCAGGGAGGGTCACAAGGGGGCCAGGCACCCTTCCCCAGGGGAACAGACTTGAGGTGTGCAAGTGGACTGCACACCTAAACCACAGTGACATAGCACTAGGAGAGGGTCCCTGTATCCCAAGCAGCAGCAGAGGAAGAAGGGAAGAAACAAATGCTCTGCTAATGACACCATTTTCTTATTAAAAGTGTTCGATTAAATGGGGCAGAAATGTGAGTATGATCCAATGTTAATGCTTAAATAAGAAATGCTTCTGAAACTGAATTTAAGAATTAATGACCTCAGGGCCTAAATATAAATGAAGCAAAAGGAATGTGCCTTTATTGCTCCATTGTGGGGATAGCATAGGAATTCAAGTGGAAAAGAAAGTGAAAGGTGAGAATTTTAGTGTTAAAATATTATGGCTGAAAAACAGGTAAACAGAATGGTTAAGCCCACATTAATTGAGGTAGACATCAAAGAACTTCAAGCACAGGCCCATTTTATGTGATGACAGCCACTGGAGATAAGATAGAGGACTCCCAAATATTTTAAAGAGTTAAACTAACATGTAATATGTTCAACCAGAGAACAGTACACTTCATTTAGATCTTCTGCACTTACCATTAATAACCACTAAATCCCAAACTAAATTTGCACCCTGTCTCAGGGCTCTACCCTGTTCCTGTCATGCTGCTACCAGCCACTCGAACACCTGTTTTGGGCAGTGCCACCAGCTGAATCACCCAATTGCAGTCTGCAATTATCTTTCAATCCTTGTGTCCCTCCTTCAAATACAGAACCAATGTGGATCTTTATTCAGCCATGCTGGGACAACATCGCTTGTTACGAGTTCTCAGATGCACCTTCCCCAGAGTACAAAGAATGTACTGGCACAAAGCCCAGAGCCACTGAGGGAGAGTCAAAAAATACAGACCACTCAAAACTGCTGTGCAGTGCATGCCATTTTCAGGCTGCAGGTTCTCCTGTAGAGGTACTTTTGGCTCACTTCAAATCTGCTTTTTAAAAATGAACATGTGCATTATGCTGTCCTATACCAACAGCATGACCAGTAGAACTAATATCCACTTCAAGTTTTGTAATTTATTAAATAAATCCAGCTTCTTCCTCTTCAGAGAGGAGAGCTTGGGCCTGTAGGTCTATTTAACACCTGGTTAAACACTACTTAACCTCACTGCACCAGCCAACTACTTTTCACAGAAGTTGAATTTTGGCTAATAATGTCCCAATTAAACAGCAGTCATTGTCATTCACTATCATTAGGCTAAATTGGTTTCCTGGGAGATGTCCCAATAAGACAGCCATCCTGGTTAAATGCTTACCAGTTAAGTAAGATATGCAGCACAGAAAAGGATTTGTGAAAGAAGAAATTCAACTGCCTTTCACCCAATTCTATGCAGATAATTTGCCAACAATTTTAAGATTTCATGCATTGCAGCACAGAAACTTTGACTATTAGTTTTCAAATACGTGTGTGTGTGTACACTAGTGGGCAGTAAATAGCATCTGTGTAAATCCTGTTTCCTAGTAGAGCCAGTACAACATGTAGCAAAAACTTCATAACATGTGCCCCGTGAGTGGAGAAATAAGAACATGCTGTAGGAACAACAACAAAAAAAAAGAAATAGGTCTGAAGTGGTATATGGGAGTAGATTCAGAAGGCTAATTTAGGATGACCTGTGTTTAATATTAACTGAGAAAAATGATTTCAAGATTATCTCACAGAACCCCAAGTCTTGATTTCCAAATCTGGCATTTGAAAGAAAGTGTCTACCTAGAGCTGCAATAAGTTGGTCATGTAAGCCAAGACACAATTAATTTAAATTTAGCCATTTAAAGCCTAACCCAGTTGTTGGGAATTTCTCTGATGTCAAAGGAGAGCTCTTCTGGTTGCAAAACCATTATCTTTGATAGGAAGAATTAATACATTTCTTCAGATACTGATCTATCTCTAATCCCCATAGTGTGTGCTCATCCAAGTTAGGTTTTTCTACTTTTTTCCCCCCCCATTTTCTACTATTAAACACTACAGAAGCTTCCCTGAAGGTCTGGCAGAGTATGTGCCTTTTGATCTGTAGTCTTTTCACAGGATAGAGAAGAAACGAGCATCATTTAGATTGGCAAATCCAATCATTCACCGGTATAGAACATGCAGCAAGCAGCACAGGCTAAAAAGGATGAGCTATATGTGAATCTCACAATGTCTTGGATAGAAGAGCAGGCCTGAAAGTAAAGCTTCTACATGATTGTACCAAATACATATTATATATATATAAATATATATATGATTGTACCAAGTATATAATGCTGTAGACACAGTCATTAAAAGGTACTAAAACACAGTTTTAATATCAGAAAAAAAGAGACAACTGTATTAGAATGCTGTCTCACTCACCCCATTTCCAGGTTAACATACCCTGTTTCTTGGAAGATAATCTGGCAGAAGATGAGCCTTTGTAAGATAATGGGACCATGCTCTTGTCTACTTTTCAGAGATTGCAATTCTGGTCTGCACCATGGCTTGCACCTCATGTCAAAAACAAATCTGAGCCAGGTTTAAAGTAAAGTGAAGTAGTAAGTACATAAAAATCACACCTTCCTTGCACATAGTTCTTGGAGCATTGCTTCCTGATTTAATTGGAGCAGAAACTAACACACATCTGATTTCTGACTGCTATAAAAATTCAGCTGAGCATAGGGCTCGGTGGCCTGCAATCACAGATGCAGGAAGCAACTCAGACCTCTCAGCAACTCTTTTGTCATCATGTTCCCTTAAAAACACAAGGAGATTTTGCCACTGCACAGTTAAGTGATATTTATAAAGTTTTCATCAACAACTAGGAGTAAAGAGAAGGGATTTATATATTTTAAAGGAAAGATAAAGTTTTAGTATTATTTAATATTTTTAGAGTTTGGTGCCTGCATGGTCTAAGTGTTGAACTGCCCTCAGGACAACTCCTGTACTTAGGGCTGCAAAAGCCTTTTCTTCTAATGGATCCTCCAATCCTTTCTTTCTTTAGTGACAAGAATCAACAATGAGTAACACTATTTACAAATGCTGTCTTTGTGGAAATTAAGAAACAAGCAAAAATAACATGTTTTTTAAAAGTAAGATTCTGAAAGGCAGAATTAGGTGAAGCTGTGAGCTTTGTTTGAGAACTTCTGCCAAAAAGGAAACCAAAAATTTGTAAAAGTTGTTGCTGAGGTTAGAATACGGTTGGTTTTCCCTCAAGCAGGGACATAAGAGCTAAAGGTCCTGAGTTTAAAGAGTCTGATGCTGCTATATAGTGCAACACTATACTGCTGCTTTACTCTATGTTTCTGCTTGCAGATAGTAAGACCAAAAAGATAATGTGCTCAGCTCAACATCTCTCAATTGAACTACTAGTAGAAGCTTTAATAAAAATAATTACCATCATCTTTTGTGTAAGAATGCAGCCTCCAATTGCAGGTACATCAAAATCCTGAATCACTGTCTGCAGTCCCTACAGTCTTGCAACCAGTTTAAACATCACAAAGATTTCTTTTTTCTGCTGCCTATCCCTGAGCCGAAAGAAGGAACTCGGCACTTTCTGATGTCTGAGATCAGCACTGCAGAGCTCCTTCAGTAGCTCTGTCTGGAGGGATCAGCCACCACCAGGGTAGTTGGTGTAGAACCCCAGCTGTAGCCTTTGCTCTCAAACAAGTGCCCACCATCCTCCCCTAAGAGGCAGGAAGGATGAGTGTCCTTGACTTGTGCAGATGGTCACAGAAAAGTGCCTGGTTGCTGGGTTGTGGGAATTTCAATTCTTTCCACTTGGTTAGTGGAATGTCTCTATCAAAGAGGTGCCCTGCACAGCCAGGTCACAGTGTTCCTGGTCCCTCACACTCCCTAGGACTGCCTTTTGTGGGACTGGGGAGTGGTTGCCAATACTCCTGGTCCCACACATGCCTTGTCAGCTGCTCTCATAAGAACTGCCAGCTCCGGGGGGGTCTCTGTGCTCCCCTGGGGTATTCCAGTTCAGGAACCCCTGCTGTACGGAGCAACCTCCCACTCCACTGCAGCATGTGCCTGCACCGGAGGTAATTGCCTCAGTGAGTGACTTAATTCAAGCAAAGTGCTCTTCATGTCCTTAAGACAGAAGAGGTTTTCCCATATTAAGATATAGGGCATCAGAATAAATCTTTTGAAAGAGGTGGGTTGCTTACTGATCTTCCACCCCTGCCTACAGATAGCTAATTAACATGAATTGAAATCATGACTTTCATCATTCTCACTGTCACCTGCTCCCAGAAGTGTATTAGTACTGATCTCTGTTACTTTGTTTTCTCCCCCTTTTGCTCTCTGCACTTTGGTGTATTGTCTTTGCTGTGCTTCTGGTCAACAAAACTTGTTATAGACCTTGTTATAGACCTTGTCTTCACTCTGCTCCACACCTGCAGATGACCTTATCTATTTATGGTGCAGTGTAAGGAACATGCCATATTCCGTCTGATCTTTTACTAAGAATAACTAACGTGTGATAGCTACCCTGAGGTAAAAACCCCACACCTTTCCTAGCAGTGAACCAGTTTTGTAACCAAGATATTATTGCTTGACATTAGAAAAATTTGGTTTAAATATTTATCTAATAATATCAAGTAAAAAATGAATGGCAGTTTGAACACCAGCACCGAAAATCAGTTCATATGCCCAAATGCATACAATAAAAGATACTAAGTTCTTTTCACCTCCTAAGCACAAATAAAATAGAAAAGGCCAAAACCTACTCACAGTTTGCATCTTAAGTTATTTTGAAGGAATCTAGTCTCCAGTTACTGGACATTCCTGATTGCACTGAAGTTTTGATATGAAAAACCTAATTATTCCGAAGACAACTCTGTTCAATATCTAATTTATATCAGTACAAGAAAAAAATGCTAATACTCCCACAATTCTTGAAACTTAACAACTCAAAATCCCAGACAGTTTAGCTAATCAGTTTCCTGAAACATAGCTGAAAGAGAGGAAGGCATAGGTCACACAGTTACGAACATTCTGAAAAATTAATACAGCCACTAACTAGAGAAAGTAATCTCTTTGATGGAATTTTATCCAAGGTTCAATGACTAACTATTTTTCCTTTAAAGGCTTGGAAAACTAAGTCATACAACCACTGGGATTGCTACTGGTAAACAATTACTTTTAAGCATGAGTGATAGAAGCTTATACTATTTCTACCCAAAATTTATGAGTTTGAGCACTGATGCTGTTGCCTGTATGCATGGCAATGGATAAGCCTGGAATCTGCACCTGCAATGCATAACTAAAATGGCACTTAGAAAAAGTGAAACATGAAACAAAGTGCAAGATCAGGCCCAGGTATTTTTTAATAGAGGATTAAATCATGTTTTTGATTTGCTTTCTCCACCTTTCCAAAAACTCCTGTTACATTTAACCACAGGTGTAAAACCATGTCATTTGTATTGCACATTTGCAGAAAGGAGGCAAGTTAGAGGAAACAAACAAACAAAAAAAGCCACATGTTATAGGATGCTCTTTGCTTAGATTTCTTAAGAGAAAACAGAATTTTCATGCTGATGCAGCAATGTTAACACCTGACAGCAACTTCTCCATGTCTAATCTTTTATCTGTTCACATAATCTTTATTATTTATGCCAGTGGCATTGTTTTATTATTTGTTTCACAAAGATATCTTTATTGAACAGTAATAACATTGGTCTGCAGAGGTTTATTTCAATAGTACTATACATTAGGAACGTATTTATGAGCACTGCAATCTCCCTATTTTTTACATTCTGTTGGTATCTGTCTAACAATCTGTGCACCTTGAACACCCTATCAATACCTAAAAAGTAATGCAAGCTGCTCATGCAAGTTTATGTGTGGACTTCTGTTTCACCAGCACCAACTGCATAAGAGAAAAATGCCTAAATCTGTAAGCTCATTTAATGTGAACTGACCTTTGGAATCGATTGCAGTTCCTTCTGGTGCTTGCTTTAAAAATAACTAAAAAGATTAATAAGTCTGTTTAGCTTTTATGACAAGTTGGGTATTCCTGGTTGAATGGATCTTCTTTTCATGCCAACAATATAATTATAACAAATTATGGTAATACACAGAAAATAATCAAGACAATAAATTTGGAATCAATTTTTCTAGATCTGGATATGGAGGTCTCCTATGTGGATAGTAGGGACAAGATAGAAGTTGTGGGGAAAAAGTGTCATTTAACACAAATCAATTTGCAAGTGTCAAACCCACTGTGGACATTCGGGGCAATAACAAGTGTCATGTATAGAAGACAGTCATAAAGTTTATTTATTGTCTGCCTTAAGCGATTGTATGTCTCATGTCGCTGGGATCTAAGACTGGGTTTTATCCTGACTGTCTGATATCCATCGCCTATTTTGCTTTCACTGCACTTTAGTCATCAAATATTATGCTTGTACATGACAGAGATGAGCACTTTAAACCTTTCTGCTGCTTAACATTTGCACAAATCTTCAGCAAAAAGAATAAGGGTCACATTCCCATTTGAGCACTGATATCTGTTTTATAATCTCATTTCACTCTTTCAGTCCCTTTTCCTTTCCTTTTCCTCAGAGAAAAGGCTGAACAAATTCTGATTCTACATTCCATATGTAGTTAATATAGGCAAAATATGCGACACTTCTGTGACATTTTACTATCCTTTTTTGCTTAGGCAAAGTTCATCCCTGTGCAAAGGGTCAACATAAGGCCTGTTCAGCTGCTACTAATATTAAACTTCAGTATTCGGTCTCTGCACAATAAGAATTTTGGCCAAAGTGTGCGTATACATACGCGCATATACATACAGGCTCAAATACACCATTACTTTACCAACAGCTTTATAGAACACAAGCTACCAGCACAGGATTAGACCCAGAACTACTGACACATGCCAGAGTACAACATCTGTGTACTTTGCTCTAAATACTGCGCATGCCAATGTAGACAGAGGCTATGCTTATGGCCAATAAGTATAAGTAAAAATACTGCTACAAGAGTTGCTATTTCAGATAGGAAGTTTTGTCTCAAAATTTTAGAATCAGTCCTCTATCATTTATGCTGCTCTGAAAATTATCATGTGCTACATATCAACTTCTCTCTGTCAGCATAAACCTGTTTAAAAAGCAGCAACTGGCCTAGCTCTGGCTACTTTACAGGAGTATCATCTTGTACACATACCCACTTTGGGTTAACTGATTACTAGCAGGTGATCCGGTGCTAACACAGAATCACAACTGTCTTTCTACTATTAACAATTTTTATGGCATAAAGGATTCCAACATGAAAACACAACAGTAACTTAATATCATAATGACTATTCAAAATGTTTTCCCCTTGGTCACTTTTTCTGAAGCTTTGGTTTGACTTGGTTTGGAGGAAGGAGAAAAGGCTCTTAAAGTTAGTACCTTTCCATTCCTCTAGACTAAATCTGAACAGGAAAAAAATTTTAGATGATCTTTAAATGACCCTATGACATATATCTTTCTGGATTTCTGACCTCTCAAAGTGTATCGGTTTTATGACACTACAAGTAAAATCTTCCACAAGTTGTAGATAGTAGACCACTGCACTGAGGTTCTCTGTCCCCTTCGTTTTGTTGATACACAGAGGATTTTGCAAACTTTTAAACCAGGAACTCCCTATCTTCTTCCTTTGTCAGAAGCGACTTAAGCTTCTAGAACCAGGATTTATAGGTGCAATCTCTCCACCAGAGAACACATCTGGGATTACTGCACTCACTCCCAATTTTGAAAGTGATTCTGCACTCAATACTATGTTCAATACATCCTGCTCTTAGCAAAAGCAGAGAGAAAACAGGGGATAGAAGAGGGTTGGCAAGTATAGGTGGAAATCTCTATAGAAAGGCTAAAATTGCTAGCAGGGATGCTTGTCTAACTGCAGAGGTGCTATAGACCTTAAAAGCTAACTGGGAGGATGAGGAAGAAAGGATATGGCACAAATCAAACAGCTCTGTATGTCCCCATAACACCTTAGTATAACTCCAGATATCTGCAAAACTAAATACACCTGGTGTGAGTTGTATCACATAGCTTCTCAAAGTACAAGAGACAGAGAAATATGTTTATGCCTGATTTTCTATGTTCACCCCAAAAGAAAATGTGATGGTGAACTTAGCAACTGCATACAATTTTATCACAATTGAGGATTTTCTTACAAGTATTTTTGATCCTTTGTTTTTAATAGAAGAGTGAAAACAATTTTAAGGAGAAAAAAACCATTCAGTTTCTAGCTTAATGTAAGAGTTTAATAGGTCCTTGACCAAATAGAGGTATAGGGGAAAGAACTGAAATAGGGAAACTGTGCAAGATATTGATACTTATATTGTAAACTCCATGATTTAGAAAGCAGGAAGTTCTTATATTCATTAGCATAGGAGGCTTACCAAAATAGAAGCAGTATTTGAAGTACCACCTGAAAACTTATGTAACATCTAAACAGACCGTAAACAAATACTTTGTCCTTTTCACCTCTGCAACTTATATACGCCTTTACAGTGAAAACTGATGGTAACAGAGACTTTGCTTATCTAGACAGCAAGGCTAAAGGAGCAACCTATTCTTTACCAATCCCTTTATATACAGTAACAGCAACATTTCCCATTTTGCAACTTAATTGCCAAAAAAGAAGTTAATTCTCTAGTTTGATTTCTTCCAGCAACTGAAGTTCTTGCATAAAAAGAAATCAGTTTCTTCCTATAGTACAGTTCTTCAAAAGTGAAAGCAGTAAGATGATGTATCTCGGCAATAATTCAATAGAAGAACAACATTTATTACAGTTTCTATAAAAAGCAAAGGACTTTGTTATCTCTTCAGTAACATCAACAATTACACTAACAGAATAACAGAGTAACTGGGGAGGTTAATTAGAAGTGTGCCTTCAAACGCCGTATATACAATTTGCCTTCCTATGGTGTAGTCTGTGCAGAACTTTGCTGAAATATCTCCTTGAACAGAGAAAATTTTCTCCTCATATAAAAGAGAAATGGGCATACCCTGGGCTCTATAAACTTGTTTATATATCCTAGTAGCCTTTTGGTAGCCCAGTACTTAGAGATACTTACGGAAACTGGTTTCAGCTCTAGAATGTTCTGAAAAGGCTGCAAAACTCAAAGAAGCCATTCTGTCCTGCTCTTGAACATATGAACTAGAGAAAAGAGATGAAAAGGTGAACTACTTACACTATGTATCCCTTATTTTTCAAGGCATTTCTGAACATTAATTTAAATGGTGAAGTCAAGAGGAGAAAAAGCCAAGGCAGGCATTACGAAGAAAACAAAAGGACTCCACTTTTTTTTCCCCAAAGTTTTACTAAAACTATGAAAATGTTACTGGAAACATCTAAATGGTAAACTCTCCACAGATATTCCTCTAAAACTGGCGCGTGATGTTCTTATGGCACATGTTCTTAGAATACAACACTGTCCAGTATACAAACACTGCATGATATTTTCTGGTTTTCATTATTCCTATATAACCTATGAATAGATTTTTCTTCAAGAACACAACATGATTAGTATTGGGTTTATTTTTCTGATGCAACAAGATGAACTATCTGAAGGGCCAAGTTGTACCTGAAGAGTTGAATCTAGATGAATTACAGTCTTAATATTTCTATATTTGAAGTATTAAATTGTTGTTTAAGAAATTAATCATTGTCTAAATGCTACCATGGTCCCCTTCACTGGTTTATTAGCATGCCTTACATGCACAATAAGAGCAAATGAGCTTAGCAGCCAGAAAATCATTCTTGCACAGAATCTATAAACACTCGACTACCAAACAATCCAAAATAAGAGGGATAATCACTCCTTCCTCATAAGAGATCATAAAACAGAAAAAGGTCCAAGTGGATATAATTCAATGTATAGATGACACTGCTTGTTCGTGGTGAGTAAGGTATTACTTTCACAAGGGTTTTCTTGCTGTTGATTTCTCTTGCTTCCCGAAGTTGGAAGCTAGAAAAGACTATCAGTACTGCCCTAATTGAGTTTTGGAGTGTTCCTCTCAAAGCAAGAGCAGTGAGTTTTCAGTGCAGCACAGAACAAAGGTAGTCTTGTGTCTGAGTATGCATTCAGAACTCAGAAGCAAGGACTTTGCTCACTGTCTATGATACCTGGAACAAGCAACCAAACCCCATACCCTGCCATCTTATGCCTCTATACTTGATGTTAACAAAAATGTCCTTCCCTCACAGGGGTACTGGGAAGAAAATCTTTGGCAAGAAGATCAGCAGGTATCCTTAGCCGGCAGTGGGTAAAGGGAGGAAATCACAACAATGGGCCAAGACAATAGTGTCACAGGACAGGGCAGAACACGCACAGGAGAGTGCATGTTCTGCATGCACAGGAGAGTCAGGACTGGGACAAGGAGAGTCTCTCTGCTGCTGTGGTTGCTGACCCACATGCTCCTGGCCCGTTCCCAGAGGCAGGCACCAGCCTGAGTCACCAGGGCTTCCACAGAGGCAGGGAAAGCAGAGCTACCATTCTGCTGGGCAGAAAATTCCTAATTTAAAAAGCAGATGATGTGTTTTAGAGTAAAGCTTTGAACTGACACCCTGTTAACATTCTCAGCCAACAGTTAGTTCAAAGTGGTAAACCCTCAGATCAAACTTACGTAAAACGCAGTGATTAAAGTCTAGAACTTAAATCACTTAAAACACTTTACCTATAAAAGAGATCAATATCTTTTGTATTTTAATTTTATTTGTCTTCATGTTGCTTGGGGAAAAAAAGTAGTTTGTATCTTATCTGAGTACCTTGGCAAATTTCACAATTTCTGTGGGTTTTTTTGGGGGAGAGGGGGTGTTTGAAAAATAACACCTTGTATTACTATCACAGGTCAAAAGGTAAAGTCTCCTTGCTGCAACATATAATCTGATGAAATACACTGGGATCTGTACTGATGTGAAGACTGGGAAATATGCTGCTAAAAGGGACTGGAGTGGCACATAGCCCTACCTGGATGCAGGAAGAAAATCTGACAGTTTCAGACTTCACACCAACCCATCCCATGTAAAACCACACATTTTACATTTGACCATACAGATTTATACATAAACATGATTTCAAACTTCTCCTGGCAGATGTAAGGCAAGATGCAGCACTCAATGATAACACAACTGTCATTTTGAGGTTCTAATCAAGCAGTTTTAATTAGATCAAAACACTGCAAATTAAGCACATACTGTTAGAGTTACCAAATGTACCACTCAGTAGTCCAGACGTGATTGCTTGCCATGTGAACTTTGTATGGATGCATTGATAATTTTATGATCTATTTTGCTTTTTAGGCAATGAAATATTACCAGATTCCCAGATGATAATAACTAAAAATAACTCTACACTATGAAATTAAGATTCTGACAGACCTATATTATGGTGTTAGCATAGTTTAGTATGCCCAGATGACAAGGTCAACTAACACATGAATGAGTATCTAGTGCCTTTCTAGTGAAGTTTTTACCAATATAAAATTTCACTCTTTCTTTCTGCACAGTTCAAGAAGGAAATTGTTTTCTAATCAACCGTAACACAAAACCAGCAAACACAAATGTGCTTAGACGAACCAGATGCCTAGTAAGTAATTGTGTACCTTTCAGAAAAAAAATCAGATAATCCATTATAATAGCAAGACGGAAGCCATGATATTTCTTTTAGAGGAGGAAAGGAAGAGGTTCATAGTAAAAACACTTAGTTGTGTAAACATACAGAAACTCACCAAGCAGATTTCCCGCCCCCCCCCAAAAAAAAAAATCTATAATCTCATTCTTGAATGTGCTTCTGTTATTGAATCAAGGAACAGAATTGCATTAAACCCAAAGTATTACCTATAAAGGTCTGACATTAATCTATCCCTTTGAGAGTGCTCAAATAAGCTTCTTGTGGCATTTTTTCCCCCCACAACTTTTATTCTTTTTTCCATTGATGAACATATCCAAGCAGATTAGGTATTGAGGTTTCAATAATCATGTTATCTTTTAGGAAAGTATATGATGGAACCCACTGTCTGAAATTCAATTAATAAAACCTACCCTTTAATTAACCTATTCAGTTGTTAAATGCCTGAAGAATTGCTTTAGCACCTTATAAAAACTACAGCTATGTTTTATATATATAATAAGTACCGCTGACATGACATCATGATTAATTGAGGAAACAGTGGGAAAATGCAACACTGACTCAAAGTCTGTCATGGAATAGGAATAAGTAAATGAAAAATGCAACATTGGGAAAAAATCAATTCCTATCTGCAAATAAGTATCTAGGATTATAGAGGACCACAGCATGAACATTTGGGAGCTATTTGCAAAAAAGGCATCTATTTTAAGGGAGACATAGGAAGAGGAAGACAGCTCACAAGAAGAAAGAAATCAGTGTATGACTGTTGCTTCAGCTACTGCACTGCTGAGCCAGATGCACCCACCACCCATCCATCTGGACAGGTCCTGCCTGACGCTCCCCTGGCTGGTAAAAAGGAGCACCAGCAACATTCATAATCAGAGCCTGAGCATCAATAACATCACACTTGGCATGGGACTAAACACCCAGAAGAAAAATAGGGAGCTTCCTTAAACGTTTGTGAGGTGTCAGGGCAACAGAAGCAGCAGCAGAACCTGCCACCATGAATGATTGAGGGAGCAGAGAAAGGTCATACACGAAGTCAAAGGGACTGTGACTTCTCTTCTGGAGAAATCCCACATCTCATACTTCTGAGTAATCCCAAAGTTATCTCAAATCTTGGCAGCAGCTCTAAGCTTTTTCTTCCACAAATCAGAAATCTTGCTACATGCTACCTTCCAAAACACGTGGGAGAACTTATTATGGCCAGTTAATTTTCTTTGCAGACATCTACTGAGAATAACTTCTCCAAGAGGCTCTCTCTCTCACAAAAGTGTTTCTCACAGCCCCTAACTTCCTTACGAAGAAGCCAGCAACTGACTTGGAAATCCATGTCTGCACAAAATTACAACAATTTGAGAGAAGTTCAGTGACCTTCAGAAAACTAAATGTTGTTTCCCATCCATTCAATGTCCCTGCCATATGAAATCTCTTGCTGTTGCAGTAATTTTCTTTCTGCAAAATCATCTTAGATTTTTATCTATCTACACCCGAGAAGATAAAATACAGTTAAAATAGCAAAATTTTGCCTTTGTAGACAGCGTACAAAAGTTAAAAGTTGTTTTGCCAGGTCCCCAGTGGAATAAGGGATGCTGCCAAAAAAATTTTTGGCAGTGGTTTAGAATATTTGTTGGCCTAAAAAATTGACTAAGTATGAAAGGAGGATTTTTTTTTTTAAGCATGATTAAAACAGGTACACTGGAAAACCTTTAAAGTACCGATATACCCCAGTTGCAGCATCTAATTAAGAACATGAATTGCAGCACCACAATTCTGTTAATTAGAAGCTTTATCATCATCTGTTTCTACACTGAAAATATTTACAAACTGCAGGAAGTTGCTGCCTCAGAAATTAAATCTCAAGAGAAGTGTTTCAGTATCAGTTATACTCATCGTACGAGCAAATCTGAATGTCAGATATACCAGCAAAATTTTACCTTAAATTCCTTTTAGTCCATTCTCAGGGAGGTGACAGGTAAGGGCTTTGAATGAAGGGCCTACATAGCCAAGTAACATAACTTGTGTATTGCCAAGATGAAAAGCAAAAGACAATTTATCTCTGCTGCAATATCACTGTCATACACTCTTTGTTGCAGTGCCAGAGATATTTTAAAGGGAGATTTGGCTTTTTGAACACCTTTAATAAGCTTCCTCAGAGTTTTAATTAGTAAGAGATCCAAGCAGTAGCTGACAGCTGGCAGAATCTCCTGTCGTGAGTTAAAGTCAACCTAATTAAGATTCTGGAAGGAAAACATATTCTTACCAACACCCTTAATCAGTCAGGCTTGGTTGAAAATGCAGTATGGAACCTTTTGCCTTGACAACAGCATAACCTTAAAAATATGGTACTTTCAAACAATAATAATAGTAGAGTGATTTCTTCATATGGAAATTTAGTAAAACTCGTACTAAATCTCTGAAATGTATTCTCCACCTTTCCCTTAATAAATGTTAATATAATTTAGGATTATTTGTCATACTTAAGATTTGACATTTTATGACAGAGACATTTTGTGCTATCAGAGTCACAGACAGTGACATATAAAGCTGCCCCTAAGAGATGAAGCAACTTTTTTTCCCTGGCACTTGTAAGAATATCTATTTACAGCCTGAGTGGAAATACAACTAGAACATTCAGGTTGAACCAGATACACATGGGGGAAAAGGGATTTGTCTTAATGATAAGCCAAGGGTTATTTTGTATGCTCGGGTTCAGGTGTCAGCCTGAACCTCCAGGTGTCTGTGCTCTTCGTACTCTGCTCTGTCTGCAGCGAGCTGGCTCTCAGGGTGGAGAAATCTTGCCAGTTTGACTTTACCTCTGGAGTAGTATAGCCATAACTACCTCAAACTTTGGGGTTCTGCAAGCTTAATCCAAGCTTTAGTGCAGCTAGCAGAAGTCTGTTTACTGTTTCCTTTTTTTAAGTGCACTGAAGACACATTTTGGTTGCAAATATCAGTATCAGGTTTGCTTTTATGTTTACCTAAAATCTGCCTACAACCAGTTGCAAACACATGGCCCACTCCCAGCATGGCAGACTGAAGAGAGAGGAAGATATCTGATGAAAAAGATCTGGGAAAAAACCCAGCTCAAAACCAAACACCCCGGCAGAGAGCACTGTCTAGAGAAAGGGTTGCCTTGAGGATCAATACAACTCCCAACAAGCCCAAGCACTACAACAGGCATGAAATCAGATTTGAATAGAAACCTCATTTAGAATTACAATGTCTCCGCTGCCTTTTTCCCTTTCCACTGCCTTTTTCTATCATGTATCCACTTAGACCTCAGCAATAACTTAATACTTGCACTGACTTTCTACTCATTCTACACGTACCCTAGTTGTCCATTGCCATATGCAATGTACAATCCATCTCTCTGCAAATATAATATTATCTCAGCCATATCATCATATACTATAGTCCTTTTAGACAGCTGTAAGTGACTGCAGAAGGTACAAGGCAGTCAGGAATCAGGCCTACAGTACTTAGAGTGATTACAATGAATATGACAATAATCCCTCTCTTTGTAAAACAAAATCCCAGGAAATGTGTATACATGGAGGTTAAAGCCTCTTGAAGCAGCTGCTAAGATGCTGCTTAGACTACTCAATTATGCTATTAAACCAGCAGCAGCCACCCAAGTGATTCGATCCTCAGTACAGAAGCTGTGAAATACAAAGTATAAGATGGTGATTTTAATAGCAGATTTAAGGCTGTCCAGCCAGCACAAGCTGCAACTACCATGAAAGAAGATACACCAGCAAACTCTTCTTTCTGTTCCCCCAGTCACACCTGAATAATCTAAACAACAAATGTAACTGTGGCAGCTAACATTCTAGACCTACCAAGTGACTCATAAGAAGCATAGGGAGCCCTGAGAAAAAGCACTGACAGCAATCATTCAGCATGCTGCCATTTTGTACTGTGATAATAAAACCAGTGACAAAGCTACCCTTAAAGTACAAGGCAGTATTATGAATATTAATACTTAGCATTGGTTCAGTCTTATTTATCTTTTGGACAGTGCTTTCAGACCTACAGGATATACCTCCTCTAGCAAAGACCAGGGAAGAGCTAGCTTTTTACTCTAGATATATTGCTCTTTAGGTATTCAGATGGGTACCTACAGGTCCACAGCAAGAAAAGATGCATTTCCATTAAAGTTACTGTATTCTATAGACAGGCAGTCTCCTTGTTTTTCACTTTCAGCATTCTGCATTCCCCTTTTTAGGTCAGCTAATTTTACTTCTCCCTTTTTCACTTCAGCTCAATATCTACGTTGCATTTCCGAGTCCAGTGCAGTTAACATCTTACTCGCTGTCCTTCTATTGCTGTTCTCCTCTGCAAATCCACAGCACACAAGTTATTTCCATTACCAGGACACCTTCATGGCATTCACACTGAGTACACAGTTACAACACTCGTACTTCATCCTCACCTCTGCCAGCAGTCACCAGACAGCAAAGACCATCTTCTCAGCATCAGCCCTCTCCTATCCCTCCACCCTTCTTTTCTGTCTACAGATAGCCACAGTTTTCTCTGAGCCCTGAATATCATCTACTAGTCTGAGCTTTCCATCACCTCATCTTTCAAGGTATCTGCACCTCTACAAATGCTCTTGCTAGTACATCTTCTTTTAAAACTAACAAAGCAAAGACCAAAATTTAAATGAAGATTTATCAATGATAAAACAAGAAGATACGTAAGTAAAAAGGTAACGCACAGTAATCAGACTTGATCAAAAGCTACCTTCATGCTGGTACAACATCACTGACTTAAGTAAATTGTCTTGATTTATAACATGTAAGGAAGGCCAGAAATCCCAGCTAACATTTCACCTCATCCCTAGAGCACACTATCTAAACCCACATACTTTTACAGTCAAAGAAACGCAAAAAAACCAACTAGGCTGAGCATTTTTTTAGGAATAAAAGCAAACTAGGAAAAAAATTGCAAAGCCTTTCAGAAAATTTCATGGTTCAGGATGTCAGCTCAAAACAGACCAGTAGAGCCCCAAAACCAAACCAGGCATATGCAGACCTGAAAACCCCCCCTCCCCCCGGGAGACTTACTGCTCCTCATCACTTCAAGGGACCTCAGGCCATGTTTTGACGAGGTAAACACTAAAAAACCAGGTTTCAAAACCAGGCCAAAAAAAGAGGGAGATACCTTCTTGTTCGAGGAGTCTCCAATGCCTTTGAGTCATCATGCACCAGGTCTGGGAGCGGGGTTGCAGTGCCAGGGAGGGCGAGCAAACACCTGGGCAACGCTGGTGGAGCGGGGACCTCACCAATCCATGGACTAGCAGGGGCTGGTCAGGTCAGGTCTAAAGACAGCCTTGGAAATCCCGAGGAAAGTCCAGAAGATTTAGAGTGAGGCTGGTAGGCCCTTAAACAGGGCCAGGTGGAGCCAATTAGGGTCAGTAACACCCACTGCGCAGGGGAGGATTGTCAGGGACAGTAACACCTGCAGGCAATCGGTACCATCACTAAAATGCACTTATTTCACCAGGTGTGGTTACACTTGTCACAAACGAGCAGGCTGACTTCAACAATAACATTTCTAAGCATTAAATCCCCTCTAGTGCTCTTTACCAAGGAGCTTGCTGTTATCTTACAACTTTGTCCTTATTTATGTTTAAAAGGACTATCAGAAATTGGGTACCTCTACACTAAACCCTCATCTTTGTCCCAAGTGCATGCCAAAGACATCAGTCACACACATTGCACCTTCTACACCAACCTGATACACCAAGAGGGCTGAAAGCAGGATTCCCCAGCAACCTTACAAGGACAGAAAAACATGGAGGTGGCTTTAGCTGTGGCTCACAAATGAATCTATAGCCTGCTCAAAAGTACCCACAGAGTCTTTATATCTCACAAATCAAGAAACAAAGGAATGCAATAATTAATGACAAGATGTCATGCTGGTGCTTTAGCTCCCCAATTTGAGTGGTGTGATGAAGGGTTTGCATGACCCAGGATTTGGCACAGAGAATACCTGATTGATGCCAACAGCTTTACACACACACATTTCCATGCAGAAATATTAACTAGGAGATTGGAACTTAAGTATTTAGGATTATGAAGTGATACAAATCGAAGAAACACAAGAGTCTCAAGTAAACCTTTTTTTTAATTTAAACTGCTCCAGTGTAGAAGATCTCCTACCCTGAATTGTCATTTTTTGAATAACATCAAAGATTTTTCTCTCTTCTATAGGTTTTAGTTTGTTGAACTACTGGTCTATACAATTTGGTACCCTGCTACAGAAAGTGGACAACAACTGATGCCTTAGAGGACTTTCTGCCCTGTTACAGCTGCTCTGCTTGCATGAAGTAGCACGAAAGCTAAGGATATGGAGTTAAATTTTTACTGATCCCTGAGGCAATCAGTGTATTCCTTGGAGTATGAAATTTGATTACACTTATTATCTTAGCTTGCATAGCTCTGACTGTCCTTACTGCATATAAAATACTTCAATCCTGCACAGCACTTGGCTTGATAGCTTCCTCAGGCAGGGAATGCTACAGGTGGACAGTGCTACGTGAAAGTCCACCAACTCAAATGTAAAAATATTAGATTTAATCAGTAAGCATTTACACCACAGGCCAAGGTGGAAGCACGTGATAATGGGGCAGCCTGAGGAAGCTTCAGCTGTCATTGTTAATGCAGCACTTGTTCTAGAAGTAAAATATATTTATACTTCATTCTCTGTGGCTGTCAATGCAAGCTCTTTCAGGAACACTAATTTTAATCTCAAAAATGGACAAATTATTTTATACTTGACAGAAAAAGCGGAACAGTCAATGGAAACTAACTGAACAAGAAATCACAAAATACCTGAAATGAAGAACATGTTTTTAATTGCTTACTTCTCTCCCATCCTAATGTCTGTCTGTGATGGATGATGTGACAGAATAATCCTCACTAAATTCTAAGTAAATTAGAATTAGCAGAAGTGGCACTGAATTTATCTTATTCAATAATGATTCTTTGTTTCTTTTTGGTATTCTAGTTTATGGTATTATTCAGTGTGAGGGATGAGATAAAAAGGCTAGAAGACTAATAGGGTAGAAGGAAGGGGTGAAGGCCAAGTGTTCTCCTGATATGCAGATTAAGTGCATTGCGATCAAAATATGCCTTTCTCAATGACATTTGCTAAATTACCCAGTGCAAGAAACTATGCTTACAAACATAGCATAGTTGCTTTCATGTAACTGAAAAAGGGATATGCACTAATAAGGAAAACTTGTTTTTTTAATTTGTGAAAAGTGCCTTACCTTGTTGCTCATTTAAAAGGTGAAGGATAACAAAGTAAACCATTTAAGCAGTAGTGCATTTCAAAGTTGAGTGCAAAAGGACCCATGTCAGCTCAATACTTCCAAAAAAAAAAAAAAAAAAAAAAGAAATATGCTATTTGCTTTTGCAAGTTGTTCCAGAAAAAAAAACAACTTGATTTCATGACAGTGGTTATCTAACAATATATAAATCCTGCCTGGGAGAAAGAACAACACACGGAGACACTGAACACCTCAACTGCAGGAAGGTTCCACTGTTCACTATCCAGATAAGCTACACTCACCACAGAGCCACAAGTCCTACCAGGAAAACCTGCCCCAGAACAGACTCCCCTCTCCATGGGTCAGCAGGTCCCTGCCAGGACCCTGCTCCCACACAGGCCTCTGCCTGCTCCAGCGTGGGCTCCTCCATCAGCTGCATGTGGATCTCTGACCCCCCTGGTCCTTTTCATCTCCGTTTGCCTCCTTTTGTTTAGTTTCCTTTCCTTACAAGACATCAAGGCTATTCTCTGTAGTATGGTTGAAATACATCTTTGGACAGATTGTTGCAAGACCCCTTGAAAGGAAGAGGTCTGGTTTCTTCCAAAGCGGGACAAAGCTTAGGACAGAGGCCTGATCAGCTCTGGTAGTCAGACAAGGAAAGGGCAAAGCAGGGAGAGGAAGACGGACAAATGCAAATCACAGAATATGCCGAGTTGGAAGGGACCTACAAGGATCATGAAGTCCAACTCCTGGCCTGGCACAGGGCCATCTCTAAGAGTCAAACCAGGTACCTGAAAGTATTGTCCAAACGCTTCTTGAATTCTGTCAGGTGTGGTGCTGTGACCACTTCTCTGGGGAGCCTGCTCTAGTACCCAACCACTCTCTGGGTTTAGAAGGAATCAAACAGTAACCAGAAAATCAGAGTGCAAGGAACTACATCAGTTCAGTAAACCCATAGAAAGATGAATAAGTAGTGATGCAGCATTTGGGAACTAAAATGTCAAGATTTTCATTTGTGGTTGAATACTTCTTGATTTTAAAAGTATTTAAAGCATATAAAAAATAGAAAAGGTTAATTTTAATCTTGTAAATTCTGTATGCCTTATGTCTATTGTCCTAATTTATTCCCTTTTGCCTGGAAAGGCTCTTCTGCCTGTGAAGTGGATGGCACCCAAAAGTATTTTCAATTACGTCTATGCTTTCGAGAGTGACGTCTGGTCTTACGGGATATTGCTTTGGGAGATTTTTTCTTTAGGTAAGCTCTTTAAAGATCTGTACTTCAGATCTGTTTCACTTTGGGGTTAACTGCAGATGCAGAAATCATATTTGACAATACAGCACTGACTCAAATGGCATTGTACTAACAATCCTACTTTTGTTAAAGCTGCAAGCCTCTGTGTGTGTATGTATGTGAGAATATAAAAAGTAAACAAGCAGCTGATTCAAAAAATGCCACAAATGCCTGTAGTTGTAGGAAGTTTTGTTAAACTCTTTTTTCTCCCTATTTTCTTATTCCAATCTTTCATTAAATACTTGAGGACTCCAACCAAGTCTTCTTGGAAAAACTGTACAAAGTACTTTGGTCTAACAGTGGATCTGAAGACAAAAGAGATGAAGATTGAAACAATACCAAAGAAGTTCTGAACACATCCATACCTGTCTACTTTAATTTAAATAACAGATGTTAATGGTGCCAATTTAGCAATAACTCGAGGCCCAACAGAAATCACCCTCTTTTTTGTGAATGTAAAATCTTAGTAAAATCATATAAAATACAATAAAATTTTATGAATATAAAAGATCCACAGAAACAAAATATATTTTCATGGTGACCAAGATCTATAGCTCAAGTCTGAAAGATTTATGATCTAGTTAGATAGATGAAGATTCATGGCAGTACATTCGAGTTGTCACAGCTGAAAAAGTGATGAATTGTCAGAAATAATAAATACAGCAAAATACTTCAGGTCCTATTAATTCTCAGATTTCATCTTAAGCATCAATAATTTCCATGTCTAAAGCATAAATGCAATTAATTAAAGTGCAATTAAAGAATGTTCTCTCTCATAACACTGGATTAATTCATCTCAGACAGATTTTGTTCATATCCCTAATCCTAAAATGTAAAGAAATTAATGGGAACTTTCAAGCTGAGTAGCTCTGGACATGCAGTGCTATTTAGAGGTGCTCTCCTTTTAAATGAGTCAATAAAGAAATGGCCTTCTGAGCACAACAAGCAGACACATCTGAGTCACTCTTCATCAGCTCTGCTGATTTGCCTAGTGGTTGCCATCATCTGCTTTTAAACCCAATTCTACAGGTACATTTTGCTTAGACATCTAATGCAAAAATAATTTCATTGGAACTTTTGGCCTCATGGAGTTCCTGTTAATTCTTTAGGGAAATTCAGTTATGATGTCCACCAACAGAAAGATTAGTAGATCTGAAATATTAAAAAGGGAGAAGTCATAATCCAAACTTATTATGCCTTTCAAACTATTGCATTATTGTTCTCCATTGTTTTCCCCTCTGTGTAGTCATAATGCCATCATCATGATTTCTACACACTTCATAATCCAGTGAAAGCTGGAATTGTTCTTTTGGTCAGAAGTGTAATTCCAAGTGGGATAACTTGCTATGCATTGTAAATTTTAACCATATTGGTTGAAAGAAAAAAATGCAGCCACGTTTCTTTCTGCTTATAGTGGCACTTTCACAGTCAAGACAAGGAAGTTTTTATCAGGTTTTAAGCATTAACAGGATGTGATTAGAGCCTTCTAAGATTTCTTAGATATATTTCCCAAAGGATGAACCTCCAACAAAGTTCTTGAAGCTTATTATCAGAATCAATTGGCAGTGGATTATCCAGACGAAACACTCATGCATTAACAGTTTTCCCTCTACTATTGTGCATTTAAAAAAATATTAAAATCATTCTGCAAAATAAGGCTAAGGTAACCAAACATATGTTCCATTTTATTTTGAAACATTCTTGTTCTCTTTTACCTGATAACATAGAAATTATAATAAAGGAATATATAAATCAGGTACAAAACACAAACTAACTATAAAATGAGCTGGTTTTAGAGTTTTGCTATGAGGGTGTACCAATGACATTTTCTGCTAATATATATGTAGTTGTTTGCATATTAAGATCAGAATTTTCAAAAGTAGCCAAGTGTTCTGGGAACATATTTTTAATTGCAATTTATTGGATTGCTTTTCCTTGTAATCACTTCATATAGTAGCACACTGATACTCATATAACTTACCAACAGACAATCACTTTGATTTGAGTGGAAAAATATTTATTTTCCATTCATGTTACTTATTTTCAACTGAACTTGGAAAAGATTGATCTGAAAAGATGTTGTCATCATCACCAAGCATCACCTGCCTGGGGATACCACTGCTTTCTATTGCTGATAGTGCAGAAAGCAGAAGCTCAGTTTAGGAAAATAGTGAGGTCCTGGCCCTGATGTCAGTAACCCTGAGAAACAGGTCTTGACTCCAAACAAGATCTGTAGACATATTTGGAGAAAAGCAGCTTTGCTGACTTCTAGGTAAGGGGGAATTCAGGATCTGTGGGAGGATCTTAGTGTTAATGTGAACATTCTGCAGGCTCACAGATGCAATCCCCTGGAATTTCCTTTTGCAAATTAGTAGATTGTGCATGCTTACATTTATTTTTGAGTATTCTGCCTATTTTCAAATCCTTAACTGCGGTTACAATGAACATTGGACATAAGTTTATACAACAAAAAAAGTGAATATTCAGACATGTTTCTTCCCAACTACTTTTGAAATTGTGTGCATTGCAGAAATATCCTGTAACAACCTCTGAGAATAGCAAACCAGCTAATACAACACTTTTTGTGCCTTGCTATTAGGACAGTATTGCAAATTAATTTTTGTATCTGGCAGTAAACTAGATTTTGTTTGGAAAATTCAAGGCAATAATATTCACATTACACACATGTGCATTATTTTTTCTCTTATTTCATCTTTATCAGAAAGATTTCATCTATTCAGGGTCAAATTTCATTCCCATTTAATAAAAATTCAGTGATTGAAAGTTTACACTTGAAAAATATTAAAAATAGACACTAAAGTGGTCATTCAGTTGTGTAACTTTTAATCAGGGAACTGGTGTCAGTTCAATACAGTCAAACCCAGGAAAATTGCTTTTCCTTCCATCAACTTTGAATTTGGATATTTGACTTCAAAAAGACATTTAATAAAAATTAGGGTACCACTGGCACACGAGGCTGGAGGAACAAATTAGAAATGTTACTGGAGAGGAAAAGTACATTGAAACAGTTGAGGCCTGGAATGGATGAGATGTAGGTTATGTTCTTCTGGGTGACACTACATTACTTTTAGGCACTGGGCAAATCACTTAAGGTTTCATGTTTTGGTCCTCAGGGATGAAAAGAAATTAATTCTTTCTTTCTGTCCTTATAGATGGCCATCCCTTAGCTTTAAGAACGATTTCTTATCCTATGAATTTATGTGTGCATGTATACATACACATATGTATATACATAACACGTATTTACATGCTGATCTAGACACATACACATATACGTAACCTCTACTCAAAAAGCAAAGTCTGGGGTGGTTTCCAAGCGCTAACGTTACATAAAACAGACAATAACTAATCTCCATAGAATTTAACTATCTCAGTGCAGAAGCTAAAGAATATTGAAACTGGAGTCTGGGAGTGGTTCTGGGAAATCATATGTGTGGGTGTCTATTTTTGTCTGCCTACACAGTTCCCCTATGATTAATCTGAATTATAGTGAAAAGGGGAGCGAACATAAAACCAGACAACACATGGATAGTTTAACTTTGAAAAGGAGAAGTGAACAAATCTCTTTTCACTGCTGGTATTCTAATACAAAGACGTACAACATAAGAAGTGACATAATTTACTTTGACACACCATCATTATTTGTTATGATAAATTAATAAACAGCACCTTTGGGTGCTGCCAATTCATTCAGTTCCTGTCACAGTTGATTAGAATATCCGACTGAGCTGTAATAAAATGGAAAGTGCATTAAAATATGATAGTTTCCTTTGTTTACTTAACGCAGAACAATTACCGCTTATTCATTTCCCCAATCACAATTTTCTCATAAGCAGTGAGCATTTCTACCTCTTGCTTACAGAGCTGAAATGGAAAGGGTCATTACTCACGTTTTATTGTTGCCCAGAGCTCTTAGTTACTGTGAAATAGAGGAGTAGTGGTGATTTAAATACGTAACATGTAGTCTAACTAATCACATTTGTTCGAAAGATCTATGTTTAGCAATATTAAAACAAAATCACAATGTCTGAACATTCTATAAATTTAATCTTAGACTGTTGTACACTCTAACATTAATGCTATTCCAATAGTATGTGTACTATAAACAACTTCTCATGATCTTGAATATTATGGATATGAGTAGCATTCTTGAATCATTGGTATTCTGCTCCAACAGCACTCCCTTTGCAAAATATGTTCAGGTCATCCTAAATGGATTTCTCACTTTTTACATACTGTAAAAATAAAAATATTTAATTTTTTTAACCTACTTTGATTACCATCCTCCCATGGGATGTCACAACTTTCTTTTCCAGTTACTACTGTACATTATTACTCCATATCCCTCCTTTAATTTTACTGTGACTATGTCTTTGCTTCTAGTGTAGGAATACTCTCCTGTAGTAGACACATAAATATTTTAATCAGTAACTTTCCACAGAGAACAACACTATCTGTGCATTATAGATACATTATAGGGGTCTGATTCCATTCTAAGTGTATTTCATGCCATTCTAGAAGCCTGAAGAGTATTTCCATACTCTGTAAAGATTATTTACTATTAATGGCAAGTAAATGCTTACTGCACATGGGAACCAATCCCAAAGGGTTAAATGAAGGCCTAGCAGAATTGTGATCAATATAGCCACTGACTTCAATCAACCCAAATCTCATTTTCTCTCTATTATTTATGCTTAAGATCTTCAGTGTATGCTGAACTCTTCCTGCTAACAGGCTTCACTGTAATAAGAAATCAGTAGCATGAATGTTGTATTGGCTGGCAGGAATCCTTTAGTTCCATTATTGGTGCTGATGTTCCCACTGTGTCTTTTGATAAGTTAATGAAGTTTATTTAGTAGGAGCTGTGGGTGCTAAACATACTGAAAATCCAACCATTTTTTTGGATCACCCAATTTCAGGGAGCTAGGCCCCCTGTACCACTTAAAAATTTCAGGCAATAGGCTTGCAATTGCATTATCAGGATTAAGATGCTAATACAAAAAAATTTGTTAAGCATTACTATCCTACAGAATGCCTTCCAGCTCAGCATGTTCTGTGATTCTATGAACCACTTACATGTAAACTTTAACTCAGAACTTCTGTGGGATATTTGAAACCACAAGAACAAAACAATTTGTGAACAGGTAGACATCTGCCTTCTCTACACTTTGGAGTCTGATTTTGAGTAAATAGTACTTGAAACCTAAAGAAACCTTTACCATTAATATTTATTAGAAGCATACTGTGTACCTAAACACTCTTAGGGCTTTTACTTGCATAAGAATATCTCATAGTCACTAATAGATTTCATCTGCAGATTACCTTTGGGATTTTTTATTCTTCCCTGAAGCCAAAAAGCAAAGGAACCAGGTTTGTCCAAGGTCAGACAGAAATTCAGGCTGAACCACAAACTGAAATCCTGAAACAACATGTCTATTGCCTTCCAACAGTTTTTCTTTCACCGTTCTGTGCTATAAGACAGATTTTTTTACTAAAGGTATTATTACCTTGCTGTCTTGTGTCCCAGAAATACACAGGGCATGAGACTACTCAACAAAACATGCAGTGCACGTGGTGGAGCAGCACTTTTCCGAAGCCACAATTCAGTGACTCCTAAAGAGAGCCTGCTGCAGCTCCTCCCGGCACAGCTCTGTGCCAACTGCAGCCATGGAGGGCTGCAGCATTCATTGCCCAAGCTGTTGTAGCCTGGAGGCAAAATCAAGGGAATTAAGCTTTTTAAGCTCCTCTTCTTTCTTGTAGCTGTTGCCCAGGCAATTTTCTGCATATTTTGAAGAGGAAGCCAGTGGCTCCTTTGGGAGAAGCTGTCCTGTGCATCACACACCTAGGCCAGCTCTAAAGCCTCATGGTCACCCCCTTTGAAAAAGGCAGCATATTTTTTCATGTGCTACAAATACCGCTGTTGGGAGCCTTGGACATGATGAAGGATTGAACAGATGTTCTTTTTATGTATCTTCAGTAGAAATTCAGTATCTCACGGAACTCGTGCTTGGACCACTTCTATTTAATTAAGAAATGAAATATGGGGAGCAATAAATGGAAAGGGTCTGGTCCCAACCTCAACAAACTCAAGGGAATGACTCCTTCAGATAAATGGACAATGCATTAGGAGTTAAATGCCACGTGGTTGTACAGACTGCTGACACAAGTACTGTAATTTCAGAAAATAGCTTGTTCTTAAAAGACACCCTGAAGTCTTCATGTGTTTAAAAAAAGAGAAAGAAAGAAAGAAAGAAATTTTGCTCCTAAGCCTGTCTAATCTTCTTACCTGTATCAAAAGGCATGAAAAGATTTAGGAAAATGAAGCTCAGAGGAGAAGAAAGAACCAGTCAAAAGATTTTTGAAAGGATTAAATATTAGTAGGGGATGATATGAGGGAGTAAAATAGAGCCACAAGGTTTGAAGATTTACCTGTTCTCTGCCATTGGGCGCAATGATTATTTCCTCCTATCTGCCATTGGGAAGAGATGCTTTGAGGGTAGAAAAGACATTTTTGTAATCCTAACCATCACTCTTATTATTAAACCCTTACACTGGGGAAATCCAATAGGTTCTTTGATAAGCAAAGACTATATTAAAGAGGGATTTCACTTGCAAATATACAGCCTGTAAACATGAGAGACAAAAGGTAATACAAAACAATACAAATGAACACTGGAAAACCCTCATGCAGTTATTTTAATTATTATTATCCTGGATTTAAATTGCAAGTAACTTCTAGAGGTTTTGTACAAATGAGATGAACTCAGGGCTCTTCTGTTTCAGGGATACGTGCTTAAAAACATCCATGCAGTGATTATGCAAAGCATAGCAGAGGCTACTCTGATAAAACTTGTTGTTGTCTAATATGAGCAACAAATAATGGCAAAAGACCAGCCAAGCACCTAGACGAAAACCAGAAAGTCTAATTCTGCCATTTTGAGTATGTTTGAACATTTCCATTAAAGTTTATGACATAAATATTGCATTTTCTTTTAAAGAATGCTTTATGAACAATAATGTAAAAGATAACTGTAGTTACATGAAGTTTGAAGAGAAATAACCTGGGTTTAGGCAGGTATCCATTATTCTAAAATAAATTTTAACTTCGTTTGTTGTTATGCATTATACTGTCTTCATACACAACTCTGAATTTCATGAATCCTTGTTCCTCTCTAACCTTAGCTAGAGAGGAAAAAATGCTTTTACAGTTCAAATAAGAAATCTGAATAAATTGGTACAGTGAGTGTAAAGTCCACAGGGTGATCTATAAATGTAGATTATGCTTTCCATTATAAAATACAGCTGTGAAGCACTTATACGTAAAAGCTGTACTAAATTTTAACAATACACCACAGTTGCAAATCTCTATTTTGAAAGTTCTGGGACGTTTTCTGCTACCAAATAAATTTTTATCTGTGAAAGGGAAATACGGCCTCAGAAGCTTATAAATATGGGCTTTCCTTTTCCTGGAAGATTATGAGATTTATCTTAATATGAATTGTAGGTAACAGTAATGACATACTGTAACTTACCATGAATAGGTGAAGATAGTAATATGCTAGAGAACCATTTCCTTGTATTACTGAAGTCATCTTTGTGGGAAGATAAAAAGTACAATATAATGTATAATACACCAGGAAAATAAAACAACACTCTACTCTATGTTTTTTCATCCCTTCAAAGTAAATGTACTCCCATATTATATTTCAGCATGATATATGCTAACGATTTGTGGGAAGGGGTATATGTAGCAAATGTTATTTATACTAAAAATTAATTCACATAAAATTCCCAAGAACTTGATTTTTTAACTTATTTTACTATTCTATCACTGTTAAAAATGGTCTGTACCCTCAGGAACATTTCTCATCCAGCAACCTCAATATGTATGTTGTAAAGATGAATGGATGAGGTGTTTAGAGTTAATGATCTGTATCATATTGCATCCATTTAGCTAAAGATATATAATCCCACACAGTTTGGTTTATATTGACTCTTATTCAAGAGCTACATCTTCAAAAGGCCATCATGCTATCCTGACAGGTTAGAAGATGAAAATAAATAAGACAATATACTCAACTTTCTGTTTCATAGATAAAGTCTACAAGCTACTTGATAGTTTTACTTCTTATATTTTACAGTGATGTTAGAGTTATTTATTACCAAATTAGTCACATCACGTTTTATCACTTTAAATTTATTTTTGCTTCGGAACCATTTGTACTTAATTTTATTTTTGCTAGCATAAACATGTTCTATATCTGAGTATATATTCAGAATAAACACATCTTATTTCAATAATTTTTGTGCATTCTAATAAACTGCATCCTTTTATGTCCATAGAATGAGATTCATCTCAAAATAACAGTTACCACAAAGAGATAAAGGAATTTTAAATAAAATAATTATAAAAGGTCTTAGACAGTATTAGATGTAGCCTGTGGAACAAGAATGATTTAGTATGTTTCCTGAGTTCAGTGATGTCCTCTATTTCTTGGTTAATGCTGCCTTTTAGGGTTACACTGTTGTGTCTCAAGAAAACTGAGGAAAAGTCACGGGTAATTCGAGTTTGTTATCTTTTCAGCTAAGTTGGGTCAACAGGGCCAGACTGGATATGCTACATTTAGAGAGTACATTTACATCAAATATCAAAAAAAAGGCTGCAAAACGAAGAGTGATTTTTATTTTCTGACCTTTGTAATTTTTGGTTTGTCATCTGTGAAATAATCTGTAATATTCAGTTTACTAATCTCAATTAGATATTATAAGGGAAGATAGACTTTCCCAAAGTAGTCATTGTCAGGTTTCATCTTAAATGTGTGATATCTTTTATAACTAATGAATGGTATTCCACAGTCAATGGTCAAATATTTACATTTATCACATAGTAAGTTCCAGGTGCTGAATACAAGAACACCAACATACATCTAAAGAGTGTAGAACAAACTGACAGCAGGGTCCTAAATATGCATTTATGGCTCATCTGTGCTCTCAGCAGAATCAATGCCAGCACCCTTATTGTAACACCAGGCAGAAATTCCTGTAATATGTTGAGTTAGAAAATGCCTTGATAAATATGATACAGTGCAGAAAACATAGTGTATTTTTTATACAGAAAAATTGTATCACAGAAACCAATTCAAATTTCTTTAGGGAAGCCACAAACACATGAAGGACAAACTTGTGAATTTAGTTTACAGGAATTTTGGAAATAAAGTTTACAATTTTGACCAGAAAATACTTAAGACAAAGTGAGTTCTTCTATGGTAAAAGGAAAAATCCCCAAATTAATATCTAACTGATAAGAAAAGATCACTTCTTATAATGGGTGGGAAGGACTTAGCTGTGGAGACCTACAAGTATCTGGAGAACTGGTGTCCCTTAACGTATTTATTAATGATCCAGAAAAGGCCTATGTAATGACAGGATGAAGGCTGATGATGGAATAAAATTATTCAAGGTACTAGAGTCAACACCTGCAAAGAGGTCAAAATGATCTTATGATACAGAGTGACTGAAAGATAAGAATGGCAGATAAAATTCAGCATCAAAAAATTCAAAGTAACATACCTAGAAGAAAAACAATTATAACCACAGGCATACACTAATGGTACCTAAATTAGGCAACACTCAGAAAAGAAATCGAAGTTATTGTGAGCAGTCAATGAAAAGGTTATCTTAAAAAAGGAAGATGATGATTATGAGTTGTTAAAACAGAACCAAAGAGCTAGCCAGAAATTGCCACTGAGATCACTGCATCACCCCTTGGTTTACCTGTATCCTTGAATATTGCATGAATGGTTCTCTCCACCTTAAAAAAGATACAGCAGAATTAAGAAAAATAATATGGAGCATAAAATTATATAATTAAACAACAAATCCAAAACTATTCAAAGTACTTATCACACAGAATGCTTAAGTAAAAGTTCCGTACTGCACAATATTCTTGAATCACAAAGCATGTCTTTGTTGATTTTTGGGGGGGGGGGTTAATAGCAGTATTTATGGAAAACCCACAATATTCTAATAAACATCAGACTCTAGTCTAGCAACTCCATTAGCCAGAAATTGCTAGAAAAATAGAAAGTCTATCAGAGACAGCCTGACTGAATGATCTGTTTTTACAGCCTTTCCTGTAGCTTGTCTAATGAACAAGGTTGCATTTCTGCTCTTTCCATATGTTGGCTTATTGACATGTTCTCAGTAAGAGAAGTATGAGCATAAATTCCAATGCATTAAGAGAAACTATTGTTTAATACTAGAGATTCTATCAGATTTTTAAAAGTATTTCAGCTAAAGAAGCCTAAGTCTGAAAAGGCAATTGCTAGGTAGCTATTGTAGGTATCACTATAAACAGTCAGTGCCTGAGGCCAGCCCTAAATAAATCACCTAAATTACTTCCATTCATGTTCTCCAGTAGGCTTATATATTAACATGCTAGAACTAGCCAATCAGACCTTGATTCAGAAACCAAAGAGTACCACATTTAAAGGTGCATTTCCCTATCATAAGGTGTTGAGTGACAGGTGCACAGAGTCATGTTTTCAGGCCACTTTTTGGAACACCGATTTTGTAGAAGGACCTATGTGAGCACTGGTCTCTGATTTTTCTGGATTTTGAAGCACAGACCATGTCAGGCCCCAGTCTCTGACACACAGAATCAAAACGCAAGCAAGCAAGATGCTGTAGCTTTTCAAGCTTTGATGAACCACAGTCCCTGCTGCTGGAAGGTCCTGGCTCTGAGCTTTCGTGCTGCTGTTAGAGAAATTACATATGTGAGAGACTGTGACAGAAGACTTGAGTGTTTGGAAGGTGTACAGGGTTTCTATACAGATAGTTGCAGTTTGCACATGAGAGGCAGGTTACACCCGAGAAGTTAGAGGACAGTGGAAATTACATAGTCCTCATTTGCAAAGGTATAGACAGGAAGGTGGAAAGTCAGAGGACAGTGGGACTCCTGGTCAGGTGACATTTTGGAACACTGCTTCAGGTACAGAGTTCAGCCATCCCAGTTTTCTGTAATTCTGAGAACACACAAATGCCTACAACAGAAGAAAGAAGCAGAGATTTCATATCAAGCAGTAAACGTCAGCATAAACTTTCTTAACAATTGTCCATAACTGCTTACTCACACTAGAGAGAAAATCTCTTCAGAAAGTAATCATTCACTTCGTGTCCTTCCTGCTCAGCAAAATCAAAACTCACTCAAATAACCCTAACAACACTGGAGGTAATGTGAGCTTTGGGCTTTTATTTACTCATTTACATGAACTGCTCCGGGCAGATGGAGCTCGTCGGCCCTGTAAGGCCATCCATCTAAGAGAAGGTCACTCTAAACAAACCTACATCCTGAGGACCTCGCTGCCACTGTCCAAGCTTCGCTCGGCCCCGGCAGATGAACCTCAGGATTAAAGGGTGGGCTCAGTTCAGCACACACTGTGTCTCACCTAAAAAACCCACTGCGCAGGCTCGAAGGGTAATGACCTTTCCCAAATCTTCGTTCGTGAAGACTGGCCATACTACTATACTACATGAACTGCTGAGAACTCTGAACAGTTTAGAAATGGTGATAAAGGAGGTCACAGAACATTTCCAAAATATATTTTGGCAGAAGACAACCTGAGCAGGATATATCAATTCACAAAAACAATGAAAGCTTTTGGACTGAAAGAAATTTGCTCTACAAATAACTGGGTCCACTCTGCTGGCAATATGCATCTAGGAAACTATATGATTCTATGCAACTATATGAACTGTTGACTGTAAAGAGTCTCATTATGAGGCCTTGCTTCCAGGTTGGTAATTAAAAGAATAGATCCTGCTTTCTTTAACCCCATATATAAATGATGGGATGGAATCATGCCTGGGGGCTGTGAGTCATGTTTGCCTTTATTTTCTTCTTCTACTCAAGAAACAAAAGGAAGTTCTCACTAAATTAAGAAATGAGCCTTGATGAGGTAAAATATGCTTTCTGCAAGTAACATCCCCATGGAAGGCTCCTTCTGTGTCATTCTTACTGCTTGGCAATATTTCTTTTTTCTCTTCTACAACTGAAAAAATGTGTAAAACTTCTGTTACTGCTCTCCACTGATTTTCCCTTTCTGTCTATTTTCTCATCTCCCACTTCCTTCTTGACGGATTGTTTCCCTTTCATCATATTGGGAACAGAAAATTGAAGCAAAATTGGTGAAAAACTCATCTTCTCAGAAATGTCATAGGCTACAGATGTTAGGTACAAAACAGCATTATTTACTTTTCTGAGTATCATGAGACTCACACACAGTGGAGTTGAGCTATGTCAAAGAAGAAAACACCTGGGCCCATAAAAGTGATGGAAGGAGAAAGAGGAGTGAAAGGAACATAAAGCGACAGTGAAAGAGTAAATTACCAACAAAACTAATGTTTTCCCTGCTAAGAGGCTCTTTACCACAAAACACCAGGGGGTTTTATAATAAAAGTGGAAATTTTGTGGAATTTTAACTGAAAAACAATACCAAATTTGATTGTGCACAGATTCCTCCTTATTCCTCCTGTAATGGGGCACTGCAATGCTTCTGTTAAGGCAGAATAAATGTTGTTTGGTTTTATTATAAAAAATAATGTGTAGCATATTCAACTGTGTTCATGCTATTTTTAAATGTATTTAATAAAATTTTATGATTCGATACTTTCATGGTTAGACCAGAGGGTTTGATTAAAGGCCCCTGAGCAACTGTAGGCCAGTGAGTGAATGTGAACAAAGGGGGAAGCTTACACTGCCAGGAGCTGGGAGTGTGACTCTGTTATGTAGTAATTAGCCCTGAAGCAGTGGTTTAATATTAGTTTAGAACTTCCATCTGTTCATATTTAAATTAATCTAGAAAAAAACCTGACAAGCAACAAAGAGGAAAAAAAAAGGTAAAATGAGGAAAATATATAAACCAATTTTTGAGCTTATGCACAGACAGCTATTAGCATTCCATACAGAAAATTTTATCATACACAGACATCCTTAATATTACTTACATATGTTATAGAAAACAGAGAAAAAAAAGAAATTAAATTTGACTACAGCAGAAAGAGATTTTTAGAAGCATAAATATATATTTTTATCTAAAATTTTGGTATAAATGAAATACTTTTATCAGTATATCCATATTACCTCTATGTGTTCTGAATAAATATTATGCCAAGGAACATATCAACATTGCAAGTTCTAGCCTAAACTGGTCTATCGCTACAACTGCTGGCTAATTTTATTTGAATGCTACTCTGTCATCAGAGTATGGTTCAATTACAGTTACATACATAAACATAGCTGTTGCTTGGCATTTAGAATACTCCTGCCTTATGTTCACCAATTTTTTTTCCTATCAAATCCTTCTCTATGTCCTTTCAGCTTCCCCTCATGAATTATTATAGTCAACATCACCATCAGCTCTTTCTCTGCTTTTACTTCTAATTTTATCTTCAACTTTAACCTTGTGTTGTGTTATGCTCATCTGCATAGACCAAATAGAAATCATGAGGCTTCTTCCTGTAAAGCCCTCTGGAATTAACCTTTCTGCCCCTCCAGACTATTAACTAATATATCCACCTCTTCTCCTCACACTGGAATGAATCATTGTTGTCTTCTTGTCTGTGGTCACATCTGAAACCTCATCCATTAAAATCTACTCTAGATGCTAAAGATCACTATCTTGCTTGCTTATTGGACTAGATAACACAGTTTACATCCCCCTTAATCTTTGCTTGCCACTACATGAAAAAGGTGCTCCTGGCCGCTTTTACAAGGCTTTTCAAAGCTGATCTTGTGGTATTTCTAGATAAATTCTCAATGCAGTGATAATACAGACGCACCATCTGTGATTTTCTATTTCTCTGAGAAGTGTCTTCAAAACTTTCTCATACGTAACAGTTTGTAGCTTTACCAAAGTGAAGCCTTTCTCCCTTTCTCCTCTTTTGTGTCGTTCTCATCTCTTCCATGTTGCAAACAGGAATCTGATTCACCAGGGAGGGCAGTATGACTGCTGCTCCTGGGAGGCCTGGAACTGAACACTTTCAGTTTCCATTACTAAGCTGAGTTTCTAGCCCAAGCACCTTCTTCTCTGTCTCACCACCTTTTAGCTGGCAAATCCCTGCAGGACCTGAGATTTATAATATATTTATACTTCTCATACAGTTGCCTAGTAAGTGCTCTGGTTGGCCTCCAGTCGCAATATAATTATCTGTATATTTTTGCAGAGTTTTGGTTTATTTTTCCATAGACTAAATAGATGAGAGCTTTGAATATGAACAAGATTTTTTTACATTTCCCCTATTATTTAGTTAGCAATGATTATCAATATAAACAATTGGAGAAAACTTTATTTTTTACCATTTACTACAGCTTCCTAGATTTTTTTCCACCTAGAAAGACACAGATGACCAAGCCCACTTTTAGGTCCAATGATATAAATCTAGAATTGTTTTTTATTTTCAGTTTCTTAACCAGTGATGTATTAGCACTGTGAGGAGTGAAGTTCCAGAGTCAACCACCATAAAATGCAAAGAGGACAGGTAAAATAAAAGCAAGTAGAAGAGAATGAACAAATACATACTGAAGATGGAATTAGAGAACAGAATTACCTTTTGATCTGCCATTCTGAGAAGTCCTTGATGTAGAGAGAAGGATTTTCTTTCCATGGAATCCTACAGAAACACTGAAGTTTGCCTACACATTAAATAGAAAAGGTTAAGTAAAGGGTTAGGAAGCTAATTCAAAATTCAAGACTAATTTAGATTTCCTGAAATAATCATTATGACCACAGCAGTACCCTCTTTTTATATATTTGCCTAAATAATAGTTATAATAAAGTTAGAAATAACTTACAAACTTTTCTTGTCAGGAGAAGATTTTATGCTCAATCCTGAAGAATGGCACTTAAATGCCAGAGTAAAGGGCATCCCTACAAAATATTAAATAGATGAATTGATAAAGAAAAACTGAATTAGGAATTTGAAAATGTCTTAAAGATTGAAAGAGTGTTTTAGAGGGAAAAACTGGAAACAAATAAAGAAGACTGAAAATTACAGAAAGAACAGCCTGGAGGAAAACACGGTTAGTATAAAAGATTGACTAAAAGACATAAAAAAGGAAGAGAAAGGAAACCAGAGGAAAAGAAAAAAAAAATTATAGACACAGTAAGCTATTATAGGTCTCTTGTTTTATGGAGGGTTAGGTTCATTCCAAATTTTGTCATCTCTCATTTTTATGTTGGATTTAGCCACTTTCAATAAAACATGAGACTGTTTTGCTGGCCCTTGAGCAGATGCAGTCGTGGCAGAGAAACTGCTGATGCTGAGCTTTGTGAGCAGAGCTCCTGAGTAGGTACCAGCATCTCCCTGTTGGCAGAGGGGACAACTGGGAGGCTTCACTGTGTTTACCATCAGCTCCTGGGCAGGAAGCTGTCACTGTGGAAATTGCTGTGCTGCCTTTTATTTCAGCAATTTTCTTATTTGTTTCTTCTTTCTCTTCCACATAACAGTGAGAGTGAACAGGTGCTTCTGGTGTTACCTCAGCAAAGCAGGAAGGTGCAAAGATACTAATTCTTATTAATTCTAAAGTTTTGTATACCCTCCTAGGATACATGCCAGCTCCTGCCAGTAGTGTGTCAACATTTTCCAAGATCTTCTGTCAGTCATCAGGAAGCAAATGGATATACTCAGGCTTCTTTTCTCCACTTTAGAAGTAGACAGTAATTTCAGAAATCTCTAAAACATATCCTAAATTTTTAAATTGCCAGCTACATTGCTTTGGAGAAGATAACTTCTGTCAGAACCAAGAAGGTTTAAACTTCTACTTACGAATGACTTTATACCTGACTTCACTATTTTTAAATGTATATGCCTCTAAGGTAGAAGATGTAAAAATCTCACAATAATTACTAAGCCTTGTAGCCAAAAGGGGAAAAAAAGGTAGAATCAGACTTCTGTCCTGGAACTTCAACCTATCAGAATTCCATCAGGCTCAGGTTTTCACACTGGCCAGGGACATGCTATAGCATGCTGAATAGGATTCTTTATCTAACAGTGACACCTGAGAGTGTTAAATTACAAAATAATTTTCAAGTCCAACTACTGGAAATACTGCTTCCACTTGGGTTAGTCACAGTTCACAAGCAGGAGCAATTTTACAATTTTTTACTTCCAGTGACATCTTCTTTTAATATTTAAAAAAAACCCCTGTCTCCTAGAGTTTTTGTCCTATGCTGTTGCTAGAAGACTTACACTTTAAACGTCAATCAGAAATGAAAATGTTCCTGTGGAAAGGTGAATCAAATCATGCATTAATCACTAAAGGAAAGCATGACATGAAGAAAACCTTCATATTTAGAAAAAACTAAACCTGGATCTATTGATAAAATAAATGCTCAGTTCCAATGTTTGATTTCCAGCCACAATGAATATAGTGGAACTGACCATACAGGCAAAGATAAGAGCATGAACAAATGTTTTTGAGAGGCCATTAGAAGCAAGCAACAATATTTACAAAGCAGATGATAATTAACAAATATATGTACTGGATGCAAGAGGGTAAAAAAAAATCTGGTAATGCTGTAACTTCTTTATCTGCCCCGACCGGATCTACCAGATCTTGCTTGCTTAGAGCTTTTGGGTGCTTGAGTGACCTCTGCATTCTAAAAGTCATTGTATTCCAGAAATCTGGCTGGCCCTTCTGCCATATTCTTTCCATCTTGCATCTTTTGTCTGCACTTTGGATACTTTATAATACATGAGTGGACCAGTTGCATGATGCCTCCTAGCACAGAATAAAGTGTGGCCACCTCTCTGCCTATTATTTCAGTTGGTCCTTGGTGTTTTCTTCTAAAATCACTCTCTGTAAAAAGGGAAGAAAAAGGCTATTTGGGGAGCTGGAATATCCTATATGTCAAGATGCTCAAGCACAGCACTGCAACTTTTTGCAGTCAATCACAATCACAGGTTGTAACAGAGAAAATGAAGGCAGAAATCTTACTGCATCCTCCAATGCCTAGGTAGTCCCTTTATGGAAAACTAGCCATGATACACTCTGACACACACTAGCTTGGATAAATACTGTGTTTCGCAATCACAGGGACAACAACCACAAGGATTTGTAGCCTCCAGATGTGGAATGTCATATCAACAGAGAAGTCATTCATATAATTTACAAGCATATTGTAGGTTATTCATCCCCCTGCTTCCCTCTCTAACCCTACAGAGGTTTAAAAGGCTGATAGACACTTTCATCATTCATGAGGTAGCAGCATAGAAAACATTCCCAGGTCTAGGATTTGTATGACATTTCAGACTCCAGAACCATTCACTGGATTCACAAGTTCAGGCTTTCAACCTTTAAACAGATTAAGCCCATCATATTGTAGGAGGCCAGTTATTTGACACATATGCTTAATAACAGAAACACATATTGAAGTGTTTGCATTAAAACAAAGAGACAAAAAGGAACTTTCTGACTGAATACAAAGTGTGACCTTGACCTCAAAAACCCCTCCCAAGCTGATTAAACATCCATTAACTCAGTGTTTGAAAAAATATTTTACTTATGGTAGGTATGGAAATATGTACCTAGATTAATCCCAACATTTATACATTATACACCCAGCACACATCAATGATTATAAATCTCTAGATGCAACAGCCAAAGATCCTACTAGCCCTCTGTTATTTTGAGAAAAGAGGAGGAAGAAAGGAAATTTTAGTCAGCAAATTCAGCTGTGGTCTGACAAATTACCTCATCCACTGCCACTAATATGGGTTTACCGAGCTGAATTAATTTCTTTGCCACCATGATCTTTTTTCTAGTCCAGAGATCAAGGTCATGTTACACCCACAGAAAATCAACCAGATGTGTATTACTCTTCAGGAGACGTCCTAATTTTTATTCTTAAAGCAGTAGCCACTAGTGGCCTATTAACTATTATATACTATAAGATCTTTCATACATTTCTGTCCTTTACAGCTCATACAACTGCCTTTGCACAATGTAGTAATACATATAGCTTAGGAAACCAACCTCTAAAGAATATGAAAGAGCTGTATGGCAGCTAAAAAGCAATTATCTCTGTGACTATTTAGATATACCTAAGTAATTTTTAGCCTTTATGGTGTTGGTAATGATCCCTCTTGGTGCTTTGATATATCAAATCACAGCTAATCTATGCCCACTGCTTTGTGTTACAGATGCAAATATATTTGCATTGATATAAATAGTATACAAAATTAAATTAATGCCTGATTATTTTCAAGCTTACACACGCAAAGCTACTTGGAGCTGTCATTTTCTTTTCTATGATCTAATTACAAAGTCTTGAGGGACACAGAGAGGAAATCAAGTATTTGAGAAAATGGGATATACATGTTCCAAGGGTGGTCAAGAGCTCAGTGGGCTGCAGGAGCAAAGCCCACCAAGTTTCAAACACTCAGGTTAAGAGTCAGAATGTGTAGAAACGATAATAAATATCTAAGTATGAACAAAAAAAAGCATCCCAGGAGAGCAGTGTAACTGTCATGTAAATGAACCTGTGTAGGAAACAGCTATTTTATCAATTGTTAACAGAATAAGTAAGAAAGTGAAGTTTGTGTGCCAAAACTGTGCTCCTCTTATTGTTGCCATGCCCAGCAGGACCTAACTTTGCTGCCACCCTGACAGAAGTGAGAAAATGAGTCCTATTTCTTATGAAAGCACCTGTCCTTAAAGGCAACATGCAATTTCTGAGATATTTTACACCAAAGTTAGTGATTCACCTGTTCTATCCAGATTTTTAAGCATGCCTGGAAACAAATTCCAGCAGAGTAATAAAGATAATCTCAGGTGGTTCAAAGGGGAGCAGGGGGAAAAGGAATAATGACATTTTATAGGATCAGCTAGAGTAGTGTTTAAAAGAAGTAGAATCACGGAAAAGGAAGTAGTTAGCTTATAAAATTTTACCCAGGATAAAAATGGTTCATTATGCAGTAAGCATGTAGTCTGATTCCTCACAGTACATTGATCAAGGTGTAAAACTTCCCTAAATTTAGATAAACAGGGGATAAAATTGTTCAGTGTTCTGCATTTCAGTACACAACAGAATCATTTTCACCAAAGTTGCCACACAAATATTTAAACTACCTGTAGAGTATGTAGAGCTATGCTTGATTTTAATGTCTTCCAAACTTCAGAAATTAACACTGTAATTTTGCAGCTCCTAAGCACATTGTTTCTACAATAACAGAACTTTAAAACTCTGTGGAAGGGTATGTTCGAAATTGCCTGTTCAAAAAAATTTATGATTTTATTATAGCTGCATATTGACTATTCCTACAATAACCTGAAGGCAGAACCAAACAGTTTATTTATTCAAACTGCAAATGAAATCGGGCAAGAAAAGTAATTAGCAAGCAACAAAAAATAATGGAAAAGCACCATAAAAACGGTGGTGAATTTATGTGGGTTGTCAGATAGTTAGAAAAATAACAGCTTAAATTTAAAAAGATCAACTTCTTTTACACACAGCACAAAGTACATACGGATTAACCATGAAGTTGGTTTTGAAAAAGCCCAGAAGCCACAGGGCACACTCTGCACGTTTCCCAGCCACTGCTGCTTGTGAATGAAAATGTTAACTCCACAATCAGAGGTGCTCCTACAGGCATCCGTGGGGTATGGACTCAAACAATACAAATAATTCTGCCTAAAAGAAACCAGTTTTCCAAAATACAGATTCTGTGGAGGGTTCTTCCCCATATTCAATTTTTATATTAATGGGCTACATTTCTTGCCTATGAAAATGAAAGCTACTTCGAACTATGAAGCTTTCCATGGGCTAAGAGTCTGCTCCATTTTCCTCTCCTCTTTACTGTACTCCTATGTAACTAAGCCTTAGCTACAGCACTGCACCAGCTTGGGCATGGTTATGTTCCATAACCAGTTCAGTTTATTCCCTTTGACTTCCTTAAACTTCATGTTCCACATTCTTACCTAACCTCCCCACTATCCCAGGAAAGACTTTAATTTTCTGAATAGATAATAGTTCCTCAAATTTCTAAATCAACTTTAAGTCAAAAGTTAGATTTTTCAGGGGAAAATCTGTCATTTCATGTAGTAATGTTCTTTCTCCCCCATTTAATCCTTTATCCTTTCTACTACCAATCCTCTGCTTTAACTGTTCAATTCCCTTCTTTCTAGTTTTAAATCTAACTGTTGCAGTCTTGGTTTTAATTCTCTCACAGCTGTTTAGAAAGTCACATGCAGGTCATGGGTTGTGATACACTGCCCCCCGGCTGCTGCCAGTCCTTTCCCAGCTCTGGCTCTTGCTACAGCTGGGGAGGCCACAGACATGAGACTGCTGGACATGGGAAAACAAGCCTTACAAACTCAGGCCAATGCAAGTCCAAACAGCTAAAGGGGTCCTGCTCTGTCAGGACAGAGAAAAAGCACCAGCAATGGCAAAAAAATCATGGGTTTTTTAACTGTGCTAAAACCTTTTCAAAAGACGTTCTGCTTTACTCCCCCTGGCCTTAAAAGTTATTCATAAATGGTTTTACCTATCCTTCCTTCTATCACCAAAATGCAATCCCATCTTTATAAATATTTTCCTACTGCTATGAATTTTGTAATGCTCAAGGTAAAAGCAGCAAGAAACAGCTGGATTATCACTTTGCCTGTTACTTTATTCCATGGTCACTTTGCTCTCACTGTGGAAAGAGAGTAAATCATGGCTATTACCATTTTAATGAATAAGCCCCTAGTGAGCATATAATCACAATTCCAAAGATAAAAGGGTGAATTCTTATGCTTCTTTTGGATATTTATATTGCTTTTAACTGAATGGTCTCTTATATTCTACCATATTTTACTAGCAAGGCATATAATTTGTTTCATTTTTAAATCTGAAGCAGAATATTCCCAAATAACATAAAATACAAATTACAACCCCCACCATGCAGCTATGGATCATGAAGTTAGGCTTTTCAATAAGTGTTAGATTTCACTGAAAACTGTTGTAGGTATTTGTCTTTGATTAGTATAAAATATACTCTAGCAATGAATGTTCAAAATCTTGAAAATCTTTAATCATGAGAATTTGAAACAAGAGAACTGAAAGAAAGGATGAAAAAATATTGCTTCTGATTTTCTGTATTATATCACTAGTTGCAGTTCAGTGACCAGTCATTTGTCTGAGACAAATGTCTAAGACCCTCCTATAAATAAAAGACTTGAACTAAATATTTTACATCTCAAAATGCTTCTAAAACAATTAGAGGAATTCAAAAACCCCAAACAACATGTGAAAAAAAAAAAAAAGGACACCAAACCCCAGAAGAAACACATAATGTACAGAAAATAGCAACATTCTTCCTAAACAGAAAACCATCAGTGTCTCTTTTAATATTTTATAGTCTCGCATTTCCTTCGAAAAACACAGAGAGAAAAAAGCACTAGCTGGCAACAAAAATAAGGTGCATAATCCTTACACAGATGGACTCCGCTTAAAAGCAGGAAAGCTTATATACATAAGCATTTTAGTCCAGAGCAAGACTGCACTTTTGAAAAGAATTGCTCAGTTATCCTCACATCATACACTTGCTTTTGCATCATAGAGTGATCTTAGACAAACAGAAATTACATATATTCTCCTTTCACTTGAAGCTTAACCAGATGTGGTTCAGGGAATAATTAGTTCTCTCCAAACACTAATTGGCATTCAAGTTACAGGACAACACTAGGTGGAGTCTGAAGTAATTGCTCATGAAACTGCTACAGTATGGCCACTGGCTTCACCAGAGTAGTACTGGTCTAAAGCACTTGCAGAAGTGGTGAAATCAGTAATATTTTTGCTTTCAATCTGTGCCAATTGGGAATTTTCTTCCTATGCTTTATGAGATGCTAGCATGTATTCTGGTAAGAATTGTAGAAAGTTTTTATCTGATATATATAATTTCTTTTCAAATACTTTCCTGAAAACTTTCTCAGTCTGTGACACTAGCAGAATAATAACAGCATACATTGGGCACCCATGTCTACTGAATTTGTTTATTTGGGCATTTAATCTAAAATAATCTTACTTTGATCTGCCAACGTATACATTCTAAGGCAAAAGAAGCAACGAAGGAATTTAAAAACTCCCTAACTTTTTGGATGCACTGAATTTACATTAAGTTCACAAACAGATGCAAGTTAGTTGCATTTAAGGACACAATTAAGTTCTTTACTTGAGCGGAGACTGAAAAGATCACTTGTGAGTTATCTCCCAGTTTCTTCCATGCACTGCACTTTTTCTCAACTAGCTCAAGGCTATAACACCTCTGACAGATTACCATTATTTTACATCTCTTTTACAGATATGACTATGAAGCACAGGCACCAATAAAATCAAGTTACATATGGGAAGCTCTAGCAAAGAATCCAGCTCCAAAATCTCTATATTCAAGGTATTTCATAGGATATTGAACCCATGGATTCAAAATGTACTTCAAAACAAAACAGTGTGCAGGCTCATGATGGCAACAGATGAGAGGGCAGAGGTTCTGTATGTTTGTCTTTTTCCCAGCTCCTCCCAACTTGCTTATTTTTGTGCCCTGCAAAAAACCTCACAGGTTCTGGCCCAGACAGTATACCTGCCAAGGGAAATCTGATTCCTGATAAAATTCTCATTGACCTCTATACAGCCATGATTTCACCCAATGATTTCACCACAATACCTCCACAAGCAAGCTTGGAAAATGACCTTATGCTGGTACTGCAGCTCCTCAGATGACAGCAGTCAAAACTATGCTGTTTTTCTCAGAAACACTCCTGAAAAGTAAGGGAAATGAGATAATGCATGTTGAGACATATCTGATCTGGACACATCAAGTCTCAAGATACCTGCAGTCCTGACACAGCAACTTTACACACAGAAACTTTCATCAAGAACACCTAAGCTTTGGTGTGAATAGGAGACAGGTACCAGGTTACCTTCTAATTAAACAGATGGAGTCAAATACTTTATTAATAGCTTAAACCCCTGGGTTTTATCTCCAGACAGGGATTCTGTAAGAGAATCACTAGATACATAAATTATCTTTCAAGAGAACAACATTAGTGTTTACCAGTTAATTTGTTTTGTGATATTACTTCTAGAAATAGCATTCATATATGTGCTGGCCCACATTACACTGATTTGTAATTAAAAGATGATTATTAAGGTTAGAATGTTAAACCATCAGAAACTAGGCACATTAAGACTGGGAAGGAAACCTTGATCAGCTTCCTTGAATAGACACATTATTAATCAGAAACAAGAGCAGAGTAAACCCATCTGTTTTAATACCTAGTCCCGGTTTCCCTTAAGTGATGACTCCCAGTCTTCCTTTCTCCTTCCCTTTACCTCCCCATTCCCGGACCTGTTCTGTGTCTCTGCCATTGTAGTGCACTCAGCACTCTGGGCAAATGTAATCCCACTCCCTCCCACAGTTCTCCTTCTCCCAGACATCTTGCCATGACTCCTCAGGACTGCATCATTACAAGTTCCTCCTCTGCTATCTGGATGCTGGCATCAGCATCATGTGATACTGAGGAAAATAAATCCCTGTGTTCACAGATTTGGAGTTCAGACTTTAGACAGTTGTCAAAAAATAAGAGGTCTAATGTTAAGGAAAGTCCTGCTCAGTGTTGGAACATGCCCAATTCAATGAATATTCACAAGACACAATTTTTAAATCTGATTATTATTCCTAGTCTTGGGAGTACTCAGACATTTTTAAACATTCAAAACCTGGTTAAGTTCAGATGCTCTTTACAGAAATGGTGAAAGGCACATATCCACATACCACTGGCACATGGAATGAATTTTAAGACTCCGAACATAAGGAATCCAGGACTACTCAATGAATATATTGTCAAAATACTTTTATATAGTTAACACAACTGAGTTACCTAAGCAATTTCCCTAGAAAAATGTGCTCCTGTCTCACTAACAATGTCAACAAAGATAACAATATTTTGGGATACTGAACTGTGTAAAATAACAACTCCAGTTCTGACACCTTAAGAAGACACAGAACGGCCACCCTACATGTAGTACACTTAGGGAGAGTTCCTTTTGAATTATATGATTTGTGATCCCTGTTTTACATTTCTATAGAACCTCAGTGGGTTGAAATATTACCAGCATACTGAACACAGTAACAGAAAGTAACTAACAGAAGTTAATAACAGAAAGAGTAATCTCTGTCAAAGAGAAACTCCTTCAAACATATAACAGGATGCAGCAAAAGCACCCTCTTCAAAATGAACACAGGCAAATTAACCACCTTTCCTATGTAATTCTAATAAAGTTCAATTGGGGACAAATAAACTCATCAGAATAAATTAAATGAAGCTGCCACCACGGAAATTTCACTTCTAGATTTTTCTTTTATAAGCAGGGAAGAAGAATGAGGTCAATAATGCTGGGGATATCTTCTGCTCAAGCACTGAACCTTAAAGGTACCCTGTAGGTATTTTGTTTAGCAGTACTAGTAACTCGTATTCACAGAAAAAAGTTATTTATTGTCTAAGGTACAGTAATTTGTGTACTTCACACTTGAAAATAAACAATACTGGCATGCATTTCCACAGCTATTATATGATGATATAATTTTTTATGGTTTTGCCCAAGGACTAACCCAGAATGTGGATGTGTTATGACAAGCATTGAACAGACCCAGGAAAAACAGACAGCCTTTGTCTCAAATAACATAGGTAAGTGTAAAACGTGCACACTAGCTAAGGATAATTGATCCCAGGGAGGGCTTGCCTTGCATTTGTTTCCTCTCTACCCTAGTGCACTCATCCCAGGTTTTGCTGCTTTTGCATAGCCCTTCTTCACTAGCTGCAATGACCAGATGAGTGTGGCTTTCTCCTCACACCTCCTAATACATAAAATGCAGTCTGAGTCTAAACAAGGCAAAACTGAAGAAGTCCCCTGCTCCAGAGAGGGCAGAAGTTTTACCTCTGGGCTATTACCCAGAGGTAACAGCAGGAGGCCCAGTGTGGGCCAGGCTGACATACTTTCAGGTTTGTGTATATCTGGGTTATCAACTCTTTCACCTTCCTCTACTGACATCAATACTGGGAATATACCAGTAATCAATAAAGGATTCCCATGACTTTCTGCTGATAGGATTAACATTGGGTTCACCAAGATCAACTCATGGTTTATCTAAAGTCACTCAGTAGGGGTTTTATGAGTGTATTATTGCTTTTGTCCAAAATAATTCCAGAATGTTTCAAAAGCTTACCACCACCAGAAAGGAACTACACCATTGCTTTCCTTTTTCAGTCAAAAGAAGCACAGTTAATCATCTCTAACTGCTCAATAAATGTCATTCTGCAGTGCTATAAAGTAGCTGGTGTTTGTCAAGGATTTCTCAAAGGGTAAACGATTATTTACTTCAAAGTTCAAAGAGTAAATGGAAATTTAGCTAGTTAAATACATATATATATATATATATATATATATATATACACACACATATCTATACTAATATATATAGTATAGAAATGTTCTGACTGGAAGAACTAACAGCAAGTGTATCAGGCACTTCTTCCTACTCCATAGGATAGGGTTAATTTTCCTTGTCCTTTGCATGGCCACTGGCAGGCATTTACTGCTATTTTTCTGTTACCTACTAACATTTAATTTACAATTATGCCAGAGAGGTTTTTTTCAAAGGCCTGAGAAGTCATTAGCCAGTTCCTGAAGTGGTAAATCAGTAGACAGGCACTCTTCCAGGGTATGCATGGCAGTAAAGCAATTAATTCTTAGTCAAACTAACATGAAGTGATTTGAGAATGTCAGTACTTTAAATAGACTAGCTTCAGATTAGTTTATTTTAATTCTATAAATATAAAATTCTATAAATAAGCTTGTCTGGTTTTGCTGACACAGGTTTTCAAAACAAGATTCAAGACAGGATTAAGTTCAGAAATGTTTAAAATACAAAAACAAAAAAACCAAACCTCCAAACAAAAAAAATTAAACTGCAGTCTGATTTAGGAGCAAATTCTAACATCTGTACTCCAATTTAGCATTTTGAATTAGGCTGATAAAAACATTAAGAAGTCTCTAAGTGGTGATAATGAATGCAATCAAGCCATCTCAAGAGAATTATGTTTCTGAATAAATGCCAATTATATGATTAGAACCTCACGGTGAACTTACTTATTTAACACCACTGTCATCACTTTATTATGAACAAAATGAAGTTTTCTTTTCTTTTTTTTTTAAATGTAACTGCTAGATATACTGTATATACACTATGCCATTATGAAATTAAAAATCACGTAATTGCCTCAGCATAAGATGCTTAAATTATGACACCTCATTTTGCTTCAAAAATCTCTAACTATTTGAGGAGTATTTGAAACATATTTTAATGTACAATCTCAGTAGAACCTGATTTGCAAATCTAGCACCGTATGTTTTGTTAGAAAATTAGAAATGATTTATAAAATGCTCCAGTTCCTTCTTACTGAGTTGTGTAGAATTCAAACTTGTGGTGTTGTCTCCAGTCACTCAGTGTATCCCAACACAATGGCTGAAGGGCTTCTTTTGTTTGGTTGGTAACCAGGGCTCTCCTACAGAGAGCACTGATATTCAAGTGCCTTTGACTACAGGGAGCTATCACAGAGGTAAGCCCATAATGCTCCAGAATGGGCAGGATTTTCAAGTTTTCCTGCTGAGGTTTTCTTTGCATAACCTTCAAAATGTACTGCAGAAGAGTCTACTCCCCTAGAAAACAAAGTAGTGGAAGTTTTATTTTATTTTATTTACACTGATGAAAAATATTGCTCAAGAACACTGTCAGGATATTCTTCTAGAGCCTCATTTGAATGAAAGACTCAGTCAAAAAGAAATGGAATTATTAAGTAGAAACAATGTATCCAAAAGCAGAGGACATAAATCTAACCTCTCCAGTTACTATCAATGAACAACAAAATTCCTTTATTAATAAGAGAGAGAGAGGCAACTCTTAAAAAGGTCTATGAATTAAATAGCAGCAGTAGCCTGAAGCAGTCTAGACAGCAATGACCCACAGGTCAGCAAATAAGGATTTTAAGCAGGCATGTTTGTTAAATTCAAAGCATTTGAATTTTACTTCACTTCCAAGTGAAAATGGTAATAGAAACATATCCTTTCATGTCACATAGGTAGCAAAGACATCTACTCATCTCACTTTTATTCAAATGGGATCCATATGCTCAGGTCTCGGCCATCTGTCTGAAAAGGTCAGAATCACTGAGGGAGGATTTGGAGAGATAGAAGTGAGGAAAAATTTGGATTCAAGACCAAACATTTTCCTTTATTTTATGTTTGACAAGCTCCTGCAGCAAAACCTATCTGTGCCAAATAGAACAAACTAATCTCGAAGCTGTGGAGAGCCCTTACCTGTGGGAATCATTGTAGGAAAACAATTTCAAGTAATGTGATATTGCTCATGCAAGCTGAGACAGAAATATCAAAACTACTACTGCAAGTAGCGTACAATGGGGACTTGAAGGTTTGTAGGCTTTTTACAAGAAACTTGTGTTATGATTATTACCTCATCCAACTTGACAGACTAACAACAACAGAGCATAAAGGAACAATATCACACCACGTGAGCAGTGTGAATGAATGATGGTATAAATATAGCGTTTCTCCTTGAAATAGTTCTCTATAGCCAGTTCTCTACTGTACAAACAAAAGCAGTAAAAATTAAACAAACAATTAACTACCATTTTTCATGGCTGACAGGAGTTTGGAAGATGCAGATGTCAAAATAGGCTATTATTGGATTAAAAAAAAATAATAAAAGGTATGTTTCAAAGCTCAAGTGTCCTGGAGAATGCTTAAATAAATGTAAGTGTTAAATGCCTACTTATTCTTAAAACTACTTACCTAAAGGGTTCCTAAGATTAAATTAACCTATGGAGAATTTAGACAAAAAAACCTTAAGCATGCATTTGCTGAAATAATTTAAAAGTAACATCTTTTGCTGTTGTTTCCTTAACCTCTTGAAAAATACCATCCACTGTTTTATTACCATACTGTTTTATTTTTGTTGTAGCTCTTAGTGGAACAACTTACTTTCAGTTCTTAGAACACACATCTATTGAAACACCCAAAATGTTTGCCTTAACTGAGATTTTGTCTTGTCAACAGCAGTAGTGCTCCATATTCCTGTGAGTACACTCAGTGGGGTGAATTCCACATTGAACCCCCATTTAACAGGAAGAAGTGCACTGAGGTATACTGAGATATCTTGTTTTCTATCACTGCAACGAAGAGAAATAATTGTCACAATCTTTTCTTTTGGAAGAAACAATGCTTAACTCCCTTTAAATAGAATGAAATTCATAGGTTCAAGAACAGGACAAAGAAGGAATATGTAAACAGGAGGAGAGCAAGTACCTACTAATTCATTTGCCTGACAGTGAGAAGAGGCTTGTCCTAGAAATGCACATAGTATGCCATATAGACCTCTGTAGAATAAGAATGAATCTTATTTGCAAGATGTCTTAACATTTATTATTTTTATAATTTATTATTAGTTCTTAGTACATATGATGTGTCAGATAGCAGGAGATAATCACTAAAATAATGACTTCATATTCAGATTCTACAGGAGACGTTCTAGCATGCACTTATAATATTTTTCTGACACATCAAAACACCAGGGAATAGATTGACTCTTCTCTTTGCCTCTGGTCATTTCACCTGGTCAGTCACAACTAAAGCCCCATTTGCTTAGCAAAAACATGGAAGTGAGATGTAAAATGCAACTCTTAATTATTAGCACATAAACTATAATGAGAGGTAAGAAAAAAACCTTTTACAAGACACAGTCATGGATACTAAAATGTTTATACAGTTAGGAGATTTTTGGTTTTTTTTTTTCCTCAACAAACACAGCATACCTGTAGTAAAAAGACCCAGCTGGAAACTACAAAAATAGTCAAGTTTAAAGGTATGAAAATAGTGATACATGAAACAATGAGAAAGTATCAAAAGCTGAATGAATTTTCAAAGAAAAAAAAGAAAGTCATTAAGGTAGAATTAAAATCAGTGGAAAAGGAATAGCCTGAATAAAACAGATTTAATCATAAGGTTGATTGAGATGTCTGTGAGAGTTGATAATGGGTGACAATAAGATTTATAAGTAAATTAGGTATAATAAAAAGGTGTTAATTTTTAATGAGATGAGTTCTCATTAGAGACTAAAAAGAAATCTAGACTTTTAAAGTTTTACATTTCATTTATGAAGGTATCAGAATTTGGTCTGAACCTGTGACACTTTTACAAGACATTTTTTGTGATTTCAAGGAGATCTGCTGGCTCTGTATGTTTGTAAGGCTGTCATAAAAAGTAAGACATTCCTTATTGGTTTCTGTTAACCACTGATGGCTTCACAAATATAATTTTATTTCTTAAAGGTCACGTAGATATTTATTTCCATATACTTGGACCGTAAATCCTTTCTTAGCTGCACAGCACTGCTGTTCTATTGCTGACCCAGAACCACAAAGAAAAGTTAACACTTTTTAAAGAAAAGAGTGAGGGGAAAAAAATGCCAAACCAGTGCCCACTGCTCAAGGGCCTGAGAGACACCTATTTCAGGGGTGGATCAGTGTTAAGAACTGCAAATCTGCATTAGGCACCTTCCTGTTACCTAGAGTCAGAGTTCGAGAGAGGACTTGAAATTAAAGCACAGTCTTGATGGCACTGATTCTGTAGGACAGGAGATCATCCTGTCATAGACAGTGTTTTGTAAGAAACTTAAAAAATGCTTCATGATCTACCACAGAGCTAGAAGCTGCCATTTCCAATACTAAAACCACCAGTGCTAGTGATGCAGGCCAGTGCTTGAACCAGTCTGTGAATCCCTCCTGTGAGTCTCACTCCAGAACAAATGGGAGTACAGAAATAAGAAAGGTGCTAAAGATGTTAATATTGAGCCAAACTTCAGTACCCAACACTAAGCTCTTCCTGTTCCCAACCTACTTTTTTTTTAATTTCATATTTCAATTCTTAACATACACAAAAGAAGTAGTCATCATATCAGTACTCACAGCAATGCTGAATGATTCATGCCTTTGGAATCCATTTGTATTTCATCTCCTCACTTGGGACAGAGAAGAATTTGCAAGAGCTTTCTTCCTATACTGCTGTAGCAAAGAATACTGTAGGATGGGGGAAAATCCAACAACAACCCAAAAACATTACCTTAACATTTTGAAGAGAGATAAAAATGAGATTCACAGTGTAAGTAATTCATATGCATGTTAAATCTGATACAAGAATAAGATGAACTAATTAACTTGGGCCTATTCCTACAGCATCTGTAGCAGTTATGGATATAGCTTTGAAGTCACAATGTATGCTGTGAGAATATCACTACATGTGGCGAGAAAATACAGCATTGTAATCTCCCATAAACAACACAGGATGAAGAGTTAATAGATTTGGATTTATATTTTTTTGATATTTTTCAATAAATCATACATGAATGCTGAATGAGAAAATTATATTCTCAAAATCATCCAAAGTACAACAAACAGAGTTTATTCATGCAAAAGTCAGGTTAGCAAAGAATGCATGGAATAATTTCATTTTCCAAATACAATTTGTGAGGGTAAATTTGTGGTTTTAAAACCAAACCACCTGTCATTCGGCATGAGGCATGGATGTGCACTAAAACTATGAAGAGAACAAACATTGCTCAGCAGAGGTGACCTTTATTACAGCCATTTGAAGCTTCATCACACAAGAGGACTAGATCAGAGAGCAAAATCTTAGTAATGCAAAGTATGGTTGTTCTATTTTTCCTTGTTCTTCTACAGTAAATACTATTGGACTCCATATATTCATCTTATTGATTTTTTTTAATGATATGCACAGAAAAAGTGATTCCCAAACGTTCACTCTGTCACTGTGACTAATCATTTTCTCCCTTCTCTAGATTTTACACCTTGAGGAAACACTTGCATCAATGATACTTTCCATTAATGTGTCCTGCAGATGTCAAGAGGTATGCATTAATGGCCAGAGAAACCTTATAAAGACTGGGATGTTTAAATACTAAATAAAACCAATAATCAGTAAAGAAGCTAGAGGTAGAATACAAATTTGTCTATTTTCAATAATTTCCTGCAGCCATATAAAATGCAGTGCTGACTTACTAGTCTCATTTTCTCTTAAGTTCTTGACTGAAAACTTGTTTATGTCTTCATTCTTATTGCATCCTTCTGATGGGTCATTTTAACATTCATACAAATGTAGCTGTAACACTAAATCCACTAAGGAATGTTTCAGACTTTCACAATTAAAAAAACTGTGGCTTTTTTGAACATTATTTACTAAAAACTTAATGAAATTTGAAGCATGTTTTAGGAAACAGTCTGAAAGGCAGTTTGTTTCCAGATTATTGGGATATTCTCGGTTTTATTTAGGATACTTAAAAAAATGGCCAAAGTGATATCTGAGTTCTTTATAGTTATCTCTGAGGACTTGCAATGCTTTCAGACAATGGAAGATGGGAAAACAGATTGACTCTGTTTAAAAAATGCCTTATTATAAAATAAAGATTCAGCTGGTCCAAAATTTCTGCAATCAATTATCTACTTCCTTGTCACCATCTAGAAGGTAGTACAGAAAAAATTGCAGACAGTATAGATATGTCAGCACCAAATTTTCTTTTTCAATAGGCTCGTGGATCTTCCACTTTTAAGTGATGGGAAATAAACCCTCTTACATTCTGATTTTAGGAAAGTTTTTATAGCATCTCACTTCACATTCTCATCAGCACTTGACAAGTACACATACCAGGTGAAAAGAAAAAAAACAGGTGGAAAACCTTGCTGAATGACCATAGCCCAAACCTAGTTTTTCATAGTTTGTTACCAAAAACAAAGGACGCTTACCTGGCAGAAATCTTCATGGGTTTATATTTGTCCAGCATTTTCATTGAGAATATTAATGACTTGGTTAATGAGTGTGTATTTGCCAGAGCTGAGGATGGTATGAGGTGGGGAAGGACTGCAAGTATATAGTGGAATTCAAAAATATCTTTGCAAACTGAAGGTTTGCAAAAATTGGGGTAAAAAATTAGGATAAGTAAAATTTTATACATGAGTAGGAACATCAGCTGCACAAAAAAAATCACTGCATAGGAGTTCTTAAAGTGTCTGTGTGGAGAAATAATGATAGTAATGATAAGCACTCACTTCCAAAATTCTTCCTACTTTCAAGATATGATAGCTAAGCACATGCTAGAATCTAGTAGATGGGTAAAGGAGTACTTCATGTAAAGAAAAAATAGAGGAAAAACCTCTTTAAGACTTTTGTAAGTGATAATTTTATATCTTCTGGATTAAATTATTCACAACTCTGTCATCCAAAAAAATTTAAGACATTCTTCTGTTCATTGTCAATCAGTCACACACTGTCAAATTAAAAGCTTGTTCATATAGGATTTACTTTGATCTCCAGTGGCATCCAAACTGCAATGAGAAACATTCATCAGACTTCAAAGATAAAATTACAAATGAAAATGAAGTACAGAAAAAAAGTATCTGAACACAGAGATGCGTTACTAACTATCACTTATTGAGGGAAGACATTTATATTTTCCAGTAGAATGCTGACAGCACTCAAAGAATAGCAATCATATTAATTCCAGAAATAACCACTGAAGAAAAAAAGCAAAGATCAAAAAGGGTGAAAAGAATAAGAATACTGTATTCACTGGGAAGAATTTTCACCAGCCATGGCAAGGATGTAACTGCTATGACCCTGCTGGGTAAGTGGTATGATATGCTTTGCAGGCAGCAATTATGAAAAACAGCTTGATATTCAGAGATACTTACAAACTAACTCTTTAATGCAAATGATCACAAGAAAGTAATCAACTTGATTCTTAAAGTCTTTAACTTTTAGCTTCTTTGCAGAGCTCCTGGAAGTATAACATGTAACTGGACTGGCCCATGTTGAGTTCCTGAGAGCTCTATGACTTGGATTACTAGGACTCCTATAGTCCTTATTTATGCACTTATTTCTGCAACTTCCATCAATTTATCATTAATGCAGCACAGTCTCTGACCAAATTTAATGCCAGGACTAGAAGGGTCTGAAATTCGGAGCCATGGCATTCTGTTCATGCCAACACTGTCAACCTATTTTCTTCAGTATACAAACAGAAGAGCAAATCTGCAGCTACATGGGACCACCTTTGTACAATCACATGAGCTCTTTTTCATGAAGTTTTCAGTCAGTGGATCTTTAGTCTTGACCACTACTTAGCAGGGTAACTGCTCATGTCCCATGAGTAAGGATACCACAAGCTACTACAATTGAGCTTCATTTACTTGGCAGAACTACGCCCACTCTCCCCACCCAAAACAACCCCTGACACTAAGTTTCATCTCCTTTTCTTAGAAAGATCTGGAGATTTTAAATATTTTCTTCTTTAAAGACTAAAATAATGTGACTCTCTTGTCTCCTTGTCAATTAGGAGATGTTTCCCAGCTATACCTTCAAAGACCAAGGGGTCATAGGTATTTCTGGGTGTTCATCAATGAGATCCGGGGCGGTTGCTTTCTGATTCCCTTTCATTAGCTAACACAATTTAAGGGTGCACCTATGTTGGGAATTTAATAGGGGTCGGGAGTGCATTTTTTAATCACATCTCTAAATTGCCCCTACTTGCCACCTGTTTGGCATTGTGAAGAGGGCCTATAGTCAAACTGATTCAGCCCTTGATAACAGACTGAGCAAGTCCAAAGTAAAACTCTCCAAACTGACTGGCTGTGAATGTCAGTTCTCTGTCCCATTTGATCAGCCCTACAGAGCAACAGAATAGTTCTCACACATCTTCTCTATTGAAGTCATGCTGCTTGCTGGTGCAGACAGTCATACAGAAAATGACTAAGACAGAAAATCCCACAGAATTCACTAGTAATTTTAGGTCTTTATTGCCACCCATATCAAAGTTGAATTTGAAAAAATTTTTGGAGTTCCATTGCTACAGACCACACCAGGAGAAAAATTCCAGCATTCTCAAGTAAATGGCAAGACTTTCAACAATTCACTTACTGTCAGTTCCGTGTTTTTCATACAGTTCTCTAAAAGGTACTTGAAACAACTTCGAATGTTTAACTCTGGGAAAAAAAAAAGAACAAACAACAAATGATCAAGCAACTATTTCTTATTGAAAGTTTTGAGTTGCACAGTGATTTTGTCAAGGTATTTTAACATAGTTTCAAAAAGAAAGGCCACTGGGAAAAATGTGTCAGAAAAGAAAGTTATCTACTGTTTCTTCACGTCATTGAAGTTGTAAAATATTTAACATTATTTACCTGATTTACAGCAAAACAATTGATCTGCAACCAACAGGAGAAACAAAAGTTTACAGTAGAATTCTGTCCTTAACTCTTCAAAACCTAATAGATTTCACTCTTTGTGAGAAACTGGAGAATACTTCATGGATTATGAAGAGATATAAGTTCTTTCATCCTTTTCATTCTTGCAGTTTTTAGCCTCTCATAACTGAAGTAGGTGTCAAACCCTAAATATTTACCTTGTATTCTTTTACTGGAAGGCTAAAGAAATATTTTCAGAGCAGCTACCCTACATATGAGGAGAAAGGATGAGAGTGAAAAGGTATCTGTCATAAAAGATAAAATACAAAATTAGTGCATAGAGTCAATTACTGCATGTGGGAAACTAAAAACAAACCCAGAAAAATGAAAAATATCTTAGGCAAGGGACACAAGAGATATTAAGAACAAAAATCTAATTCACAGCTTCACCGAAGTAATTTAAGAGTTTTGTCATACACCTCATGGTTTCTAAGGTGAAAGTCTAGCTAAACAGAAAAGCTCACTTTTGCTCCTCTCTCAATCTGAGCCCCTTTCCTGAGAAGCTACTGGTTTTAAGGAAGACCTGGTCCCTAAATGTGTTCTCATAGGAACATTTAACTGTCAATCACTTCTTCATGTTGTACTATTGCAAGTGTATCTACTTATTACAAATAATCTATCATAATTTAATAAGTCAAAATGGATCATGTATTTATGTTTGTGCTCTCAGATCTAATTGAGCTAATTATCATAAATAATAATAATAACAAATATACAAATGGCATTATATGAATTTAAGGCTGCTGTAATTGTTAATCACTTAATCCAGCTTTGCAGTGCACAGTCTCAAGACCACCCTGAGTGTAGATGTCTACTAATGCATCTCTGGTTTCTTTGTAAAGACAGAAGCCTAACAGCAATTGAAATCTCTGATGAAAGGTGTTCTGGTTCAAGAGAAACAATCACACATGGGGGGAAGAAACCCCGCTTGTGTTTGATGGTTAGGAGTGTCATATAAAGGTTCTGAAACACCACTCTTGTTCTTAAATATCAGGGCTTTTAGATTATCCACAGTCCACAAATAACTAATGTTTCTTCAAACAATTTTCCTGGGGTTATTACCTTATGAACTTCACCATATTTTGGTTTATAAATGAGAATTTGCCACCAGAAATTGAGATGCTAAGGACAAAAAGTATTCTTTTGCTAAGCATAGGTGCAACTGAAGTAAATGATCTTTTACCCCAGCTTAGAAAGCTTAAAGAAACCATTTTTACAGGTCCTAGAAGGTTTTTTCCTTTAGCTCCATGTAGATTTTCCTGTGATTTTAATTGGTTCCTTAACATGTGTTCACTCATTAACTGGTTCACTAAGGTTAACTAAAGACTAATGTCTTCTTTAAAAATATTCTGTCATTACTCTGCACCCACATGCTGCAGCTCAAGAGTAACAGAAGGTGTTTGGCTTCCTGCAGTGTTATTTAAAGACTTATAGAAATAGACATAATTTTAACCTATGTCTTTATTCTCTATTTTAATGTGGGTTTACAGACTTTTTTTTAGGATGTTTTGCAATTAAACAACTTATTCACATAAAATAAAGATTATTACCAGATTTATTTATATGTAAAAATCTAAGCTTTTCTTGTTTTTAGTTTGAGAATTGTAACATGAAAAATTTTTAGTCTTAGTCTTAAAAATAAAAAAATCAAACAAAAAAAAACAAGTCCAAAAATCCATATTTCTAAAAAGCTTTATGTCACAAAAAAATGCCACAACACTATCAGTCAAAGAATCACAGAGAAATAGGGTCTCTATTAAGCTTACTTGGTTAACTTCACATTTCCAATCTTTCTGACTTTTTAATATTAGCTTTTTGTTTCATTTTTTAAATTCTGTAATGTTGAATTAGAAGGCCCAGACTAATATGGCACTTGTAACCATAGAAGAAACTACAAAATTTTCTCGCTTTCCCCTTTAATTACTAGAGAGATAATTATAGAGTTCTAGAGAGTTCTAGATTTAGATCTCTGCATGTAATAGGTTTTCATTCCAGTCTCAATAGCAATGAGCAATAGAAATTCACAAAGATTGGAATATACAGAGTCTTATGAATCAACTTTCAATTTATGGTTTACTTTGATATAAGCAAATCAAAGGGCACTAGACACTTAAAAACAATTAAACAACACTATATCAATAAAAAATATTTTCTTTGTTGGAAACAATTTATATCAGAGAAAAATTATACAAAACGTTTTAGTGAGTATTCTGTTAAAGGAATTAAAAAAGAGGTTGCAGAAGGCAGGACATTAAGTTTTGTAGCTTTTTGCTTATTAGGTCCTTAGTTGCAGAGATGTTGGTGAGCTGATAAAGGTTTTGACATTAATTTTATTTTGCACTTGAATTCTGTTTCCAATTTTACAACAAATGAAAGGTACTGAAATCTTTTCTGAGGAAAGTGGTATCCCATTGCGACTTCTGGCAGATTGGAAAGAGGTTGACTTGCCAAAAGGTTGTTTGCTTTCCACAGAGAAAAAGCCTTTGCTCTGAGGAATAGCAAATGCTTCCACCTGAATTATAGGAAAAAACCAAGCCATAAACCTGCAAAAAATATCCTCTGGTAGACCCAAACAAACAGGCAAGTTAACCACTGGAGAGCGTAAGAATTGAACATGCACTGAAAGATGAGTAGATACATTAAAAAACAGTTAATTCATATTGTTTAGGAACTGCACTGACAGATTTTATTTTTTTTAAATGTCAATACCTACACTTTCCACAACTCATGGATATGTTCCTGTATCCACAGTATCTGATCTTCAAGGATCAGAATGGCAACTGGTCAGGCTGTGTGATGTGCAGGAAGTGCTCAGTACCATTTGTTAAGGACCAGGTACAATCTCCTGCCTCAAACACATTATATATAATCCCAACACTGCTGCATAACTCAAAACCCCTGCTGTAAATCATCTGGAACTCTCATTTACAATCACTTCTAATGTGGAATAAAATAAAATACGGCATTTTTTGTGCCCTGGAACTATATCGCACTGAAATACACTGAACATCTAGGACACTCTCTCCTGGGGAGGGGAGCACAAGACTTTTTTTCTTAAGAAGATGGATATTGCTTTTTAATCCACAATTCACACCTCCTTAGTAAATAGTTTGGAAAACTGACTAGCTGGGCATAAAGGAAAGGGGATTTCGTGCATTTTTAAAGCTGTAACTTAAACTGAAAAGACTATTTTTCTAAATAAACAAAGGAAGCCACATGAAAGTAGGACATGACTGGTTTATGTATCAAAATGAATGATAATAATATCACCATGCAACAGTTCTTCACAGTTTCAGATGCTGTATTTTTACTTCATTGCTTTGGCATGCTTTTTTTACCATGTGAAACAAATGTAAGAATTGTTTCCCTGATGGACAATATTCCACATATTCTCCAAATAACTGCCACTGACATTTTACAACTACAGTGTGGAAAGAAGTGATACTGACTGTATATGGAATGTGACTGAAAAATCCTTTACTAGTGCCCCTGGCTGAAATTCTCATCTAAATGGTAACACTTTATGCCCAATTTTCATTTTTATAAAATAATCACACATAGGCAGGACACCAGTTACTTCAAATTTATGAAATGATAAGGCTTATAAAATCACACAAGGCTGAAGAGGGGTGTTTTGTCACTGGCTTTGTTAACAGTGAATAATATGTTCCCAAAGCAATAAAAGTTTAATAATTTTAGTAAGTGGGGTGGGGTGGTGATGGCTGCTGATTAGTTGGGTTTTTTTGGAGGTTTGTTGATTTTTTTTAGAATTTCCAGTGTCCTGTTAAATCTTCAGTCTGTTGGATAAAAGATAAACAACTGAAACTATGAAAGCATACTGTGTCTTTAACTTCTGCCTGCTGATTCACTAGGTTTAGAAATCACAGGAAATTGTGTTTATCTCTCACCTATAAGCCATTATTCCTGATGTCTAAACTATTTTCTGGGAGTACAAGACTAACACGTGTATCTGTCAACAAAACGGGTCACCTCTATACTCTTCTATATTTTCTTTAGTTGAAATCAATAAAGAAGAAATCAGAAAGATCAGACACTGGAGGGAAGGAATGACGAAGTGCTTAACATTGCTCCCTGATGTCTGTATCACAAGACACATGGTTAGTTCCTAACTATTTTGTCAGTTGTCACATTTTACCTGTTTGTGCATCCTCTAGCCCTTCTAATATTTTTGCATGCTAAGAATTTTTTTGTCACAAGGTCATGAACAATAATGCTGAAACAGATTAATAATTTAATTTTTAACATTTTGCATAGCATTAATATGCAAACCACATAGCTTCAGATTACATCTCCCTCAGTATATTACACATACAAAAATCATGGTGCAGCAAAAAACTTGTAAGCAAAACAGTGTTAATACTATTATAACTAACGTGTATCATTTTCATTGACACATAAATGAAGGATGGGTTATAATTACTTCACTGTGAAAACAATTACTGTGAATAATTGATATATTTATAATAATTTAAGAGACTCCTTTCTGACCTAGAATAAAAGCCATATTTGTTTTTCTAGCACAAGTATATCACATACAGGGGAGTGAAATATAAATCACTAATAAAGTAGACACAGCAGCACCAAATCACGAAAACAGTAAAGGAGACAAATTTTCAGCCTTTCAGAATGCACCTCCTGAGTATTCCTTGACTGCAAGGTCATCAACTCCAGATATTTAACCTGAAAGTATTACTCATTGGTAGTGATGTCATTACAGATTATTAACCTGGTAACTGATTATGACACCTAGTAAAACACAGAGGTAAATTTCAAATTTATTAGGTGACTAAAATAGAATATTTATGAGAGCTCCTCAAAAATCCAGCAGAAAACTGCTCACATCAAGATACTTTATTAAAATGAAAACAGTGGAATGTACACAGAGAGCATTTTCTGGTTTACTATCCATGTTCTCCTGGGTTTTTCCCAGAGGAGAAAACCCACAAGAAAATAACAGGACAGTCCTAGCAGAGAGGTAAGTTTATATTATATCCAAATTCTACATATTTGGATATATCAAATAAATATAAAATTATGTATTTTGGATCAATATACATTCCGGATCAAAATCTCAGTAATTCCAAAATTTGGACCTGGATTTCAAACTAGTTCAGATATCAGAGGGATTGAGATATATGCATTTTGATTTAGAGTCATTTCAATGTATGCTGAAAACACTGGGAAACAAAGCAAGATGTTTAGAGTGTTCAGCCTGGCTCACACAGAGCTGAGAGGGGCCATGAACTTGAAGTACTCAGCTCACAATGTCCGGTCATATTTTGAATTGGAAGACAGTAGGGGCAATGACCACCTACACAGGGTCATAACTCAAGGCAGGTTTGGGCATCAAAGTCAGAAAATGCAACCCTGGTAACACGAAGAGCTGTATTTTATTTCAAAAGAGTCATAAGATATTTATACATTTCTGACAAAGTCAGAGCCCAGCAAAATGTATTCTTACTACTCTAGTGAGGTACATTCAATGCCCCTTCAGTGATTGTGGCAGCAATCACCAAGCACAATTAGCATTACCTAAGTGTGTGCACCTTTCTTCCTCTTCTTCCTTTCTTGTAATACTTTTCGAGGTTTCAAGAAAGGAAACATTGCCAGGGATCAGTTTTGGGACCAGTGCTCTTCAGCTTCTTCACCATCTGTGGTATGGACAGTGGGATTGAGAGCACCCTCAGCACATTTCCCAGTGATACCAAGATGTGTGGTGTGGTCGACACAGTGCCTTGTGCAAACCTCAGGAAGTTAAGCAAGGCCAAGTGCAAGGTCCTGCACCTGAATTGGGGCAATGCAAACCACAAATATGGGTTGGGTTGAGAATAGAGTGAGAGCAGGCCTGAGGAGGACTGTCAAGGTTGATGAGAAGCTTGTCAATGTGCACTCACAGCCCAGGAAGCCAGCTGTATCCTGGGCTGCATCAGAAGCAACGTGAGCAGCTGGTCAAGAGAGGTGATTCTGCCTCTCTACTCTGCCCTTGAGAGACCCCACATGGAGTGCTGCATCCAGCTCTGGGGTCCCCAACATAAGAAAGACATAGACCTCTTGGAGCAAGTCCAGAGGAGGCCATGAAGATAATCAGAGGGCTGGAGCACCTCTCCTATGAAGGCAGAGTAAGAGAGGTGGGGCTGTCCAGTCTGGAGAAGAGAAGGCTCTGAAAACCTTATAGTACATTCCAGTACCTAAAAGGGGCCAACATGAGAGCTGTAAAGGGACTTTTTATAAGGGCTTGTAGTGACAGGACAAGGGCCAATGGCTTTAAACTAAAAGAGGGTACATATAAATTTGATGTTAGGAAGAAATTTTTTACTCAGAGGGTGGAGAGACCCTAAGCATTTCTTAGAGAAGTTGTGGATGTCCCATCCCTGGAAGTGTTCAAGGCTGGGTTACATGCAGTTCTGATCAACCTGGTCTAGTGGAAGGTGTTCCTGTCCCTGGTATGGGGGTTGGAACTAGATCATTGGTCCATTCCAACCCAAACCATTCTATTACATGCATGCACCTAATCTTATTCTCCAACTAATTACCACATGAACAGCATTTACAGCATCCATCAAACTCACTCAAAAATATTACTGCAATGTTTGTTCATTTCAAACAGAAATAAAGAAGCATCGTATAAGTTGGTTTCTTTAGGAATAGCTATGTCTACACAGCATGCTGGAGGACAGAAGAGTGTTGGTACCTGCTGTTCTGACTGATGCTTCACATTACCGTGTGAAGGTACCTGGGCCCTGAAGGACTCCAGGTACTTTGAATTAGAGCTCTTCAGCTCTGTCACTTTGTTTAGGTGCCTTGGGAATGCTTTTCTGAAGGGACAAGACAAATTTTTTAACATTCATTAAACTTCATTGAAACATATCTCAGTTAAACTTTACACAGTTGAGTTGGCCGTGGTGGTTATGTGCTCCAAGATAAAAATTAACTGTCAAAAAATTAACCACAAAGATACAACTACATTTTGAATGAAACCTCACAGAAATACAGAAAACAGCAAAAAAAAATTAAAAATAAAACTAAAGATAAAAAAGTTCCTGCAGAATCTGACCGATGTATTTTTCATTCTTGAACTTTTAATAAAATACATGTAAACTTTGTCAATAATTGTATTTACATTTTTGAATCTTTGTTCCTAATATCTCAGTGTCTGTCTGAATCAAAAATATCCAAGACAAAACCTTTATGTGCCTGAACCATTTCTTAACTTTGGTAACCATTTTCATATGTCAGGGGAAACAATTCCATTAACATACCCATATTGGTACTACTCATTGAGAGCTACCAGGGGATCAAAGTAGAAAACATAGCACCAAGGGAGAGTATTTAATAGTTCAAAAATTTGTTTAGTCTAGTGGGACTTTTAACACTAAAATACAGAATTCCCAACTGCTCAGATATAGTGAAAATCCTTACAAGGGTTTAGAACTAAATGCTTACATGACTTTTAAAGCTCAGTCTCAACACTAGAAACCTCAGCACACCGAAAAAAACCTCCATGATTAGAAACATATTGCAGCACACTTTTCTTCTGACAAGAAAAGTGGCTAAAATATCTCAAAAAGATGCAGATGTCAAACATTAATCATAACCAATACATACTGCTATGGCCCAGTAACTGTTGGTACTTAATTTCAACAAAATCACAATACTCTCTCAACCTTTTCTATGCGGCTGTGTAAACATGACAGTAACTTTAAATCCTGTTGACAGGGACTTTCCTACCTGTCAGCAGGCAGGCAGCTGCAGTTCAAACAGTGTTGCACAGAAAAGCACTTTTGAATTACCACCCTGAGCTCCAAATTACACAACGTATTTTGGGACACGGTTGAATGCTGAGTCAAAAATGTCCCTGCTCTACAAGCAATTAAACAATTAAAAATTATGTCTATGTAGTAGGGGACAAAGGTTAATTAGAAAGGAAGATCAACTGGAATCTGAAGTAAGACAGAAAACTTTTTCAAAGATAATTGAAACAAACTTGTAAAAATTACAAATATACACAAATTATAGCTTCAGCAGTGTACCCAGATTATCATAATAATTAGGAATATGATAGACAGATAAGTACTTTGTATGTATTACACATACATGCCTACATACATAAAAGGTATCACCCAAAGCTCCCATTAGTAAGCAAACCGGAATTTACCCATGATTTCCACTGCTATTTCTAGACAGATTCATCTGAGAAACAAATTCATTATCCATACTACAAAATTCTGTTGCTTATTTTCTTTAATAATATATCTTATATTGTTTCACTGAGTATATGTATTTTTTTTCCTTACTAACATTCTGTTTATTCAAGCAACTCTAGACAACAATAGACAAAAAAATGGGTTCAAATAGAATGACTAGAAGGAGTTCTGGATTCAAAACATCATGCAGACTTGTTTGTAGGCAGAAGATGATTATATAATGATAAAAGATTTCAGGAGAAATGTCAAATGAAGAAGATATGTCTTTCAAGCTAGTCTAAACAACACATTTAGTTTTTAACCCCAAGTTTTCTGTATATTTTTGTGTTTGGGTTTTTAATATTTATCCACGTGAATAACATGAAAGATCAAACTGAAGTTGTAGTAGGTCTGTTTGTCTTTAATATCTAAACTCTCCTGTATTTTAATAGTCATCTATCCCCAGAGCAATTTTAGCCACCAAACCATCAGTGCCTGCAGGCTTCTGTTTTAGAGAATTTTTATTGAAAAAAAAAGGCATATTTCTAATTATTTTCAAATCCTCTGGAGAGAATTCTCATATTGTAACTGCAGCCTGACATTACAGTGTGCAGTTTCTTGAACTAAATAAAGGAAACATTAGTAATTTGCTCAGTAGAACCTGATTGCTTTCAGTGAACATTACAGTATGTTAAATGAGAAGTGCATAAAACAAATAAATGAAGCAGGTGCATGTCAGATTCTGATTTGGAAGACTGCCAACTGATCAACTCCACCAAGGTTTTATAATCTAACTAGAAACACATTTTGTTGATGCTAAGATTTTCCCTCAAGAATAACTTCTGCCAGCAATGGAAACAGCTGAATGAACAAAATGCTGTAATTATTGAAGATTCAGGTAAATGCTCCGTAGGAAGCATTGTGCTCAACTATATGCACATAGACAAACATGCAATTTTTATGCCAAGAAAAAAAAAGCACAAAAATGACAGCAGGCCATCAAAAAGAGAGATCATGTTTTTCCACAGTCTTTGTGATAAACATTAAAACAATGATTGAACAGAAAATCTCATATTTGGTAATTTGAAGGGCATATTTTCCAACTGGAGAGCTTCCTTTGGGCCTTAGTAAACAGCTGGAGGGGATGGATAGACTATTTGGTAATGCTGTCTATTTGGCCTTTTTTCTCCTTTCATCAAACTTTTAAATGGTTTGCAGTGGAAAAGCAGGACCATAGCATCTTGTATTTGTGCCCAGTGCATATAATTTGCAAGAATGTCAGACAAAGTGACCTGCCACACACTCATTCCATGACATGAATGTTAACAGTTTTAATTGAAGTTTTAATGCTGCCTCTAGTTCTTGTAATGTATGTGTTGCAGTACTGTCGAAGTCTACACTTGCACTGAATTTCAGCCCCTGGGCACTGTTTTTTGCCCTCCCCCCAGCACCTGCTTATATGGGAAGATGTAAATCCTGCTGCTAACACAGATGCTCAAGAATTTGCTGTCTGAATAGGAGCTGCAGTTTTAAAGAGGCATATTTCTTTAATTTAAGCATTAAAGATGCTACTTTCAGGAGTATTTAAATCAGTTCAAATGCTAAGGTATTTCTTCCACTCTGCATTATAACTTGTTTATTGCTCCTCTTCTAAACTCAAGGATAATCTTGTATCATGGTAGCACGTAATAGTACACTTTCCCTTGGAGAAAGATTCAATGAATGCTGTTTAAACATATTTATTTTTCATACTTTTTAATATACATATCACTAAGGGGAAATTTATAAAAGCATGTTTATGGTAGAAGTCTAAATTGAATTTTTCTTCAGCAGGGTACGTGTACTTTTGCAAACTGTATGTCACATTTGATAGTAGGACCTGTGAGTTTTTCATTATTGCAAAAGAGTTTATAAAATAGAAATACATAACTTTTCAGAGAGAAAAATTCTTACTCCTTGCTGTTTTTTTAATAGTTGGAAGAGACTTCAAGCAGTTCTCTACTCTCAAACTTCTACCACAACAAAAGGATTAAAAATACCTAACCCATTTTTGGCAAATGATTGTACATCCTGTTCATAAAATCCCTTAGTGATGGAGATTTCATTGTATTCTGTGAAACTTATATGAGAGAATATCTCTCACTGTCCTTACTTTAAGAAGTTTTTATTAAGGCTTTATATAAATCTCACTTTCTGCAACCGAAGCTCAACTGTCCTTGGAGGTTGGGGGAGTTTCTTGTCTTTCTTTTCAGTTTTCTTTAAAGCATTTGAAAATCTACCATGTCTCAAGTTCTGTCATCTCTATTCTTACCACCCACAATAACCTTCTATTTCTTTTTTCATAAGTTACATTTTCTAGACTTTGGATCCTTCCTTTTCTGCATCACACGATGCTCCCTAGTTTGTCCTTACATTTCTTGAAGTTTATGTCAAAAAGTGGCAAAAGGACTCCAACAGAGGCTTTATTAACACTGAGAGGAACAGAAGGATTATTTCCTATTTCTGAATACACTCCCAGCTTTCACATCCCAGAATGAGGCCTGACTGCCTCTTTGCACAATGGCAGAACATTACTGATTCATGATCAGTTTATGATTTACAAAGGGACACTTGCAAATCACAAGGTTTATGGCTGAAATGCTGCTATCTAATGGGTCATTCTCTAACCTTTATACATGAATTTCCTAACCTAAGAGTAGTACTTTGAATTCTCCATAATTAACTATAGTTTTTCATATCAGACCGATTTTTCAATTGTTGAGCATATTTTGAAATGCAATTCTGTCCTACAAAGTGCTTGGATCCCCTGTCAGCTTGGTACCATTTGGAAATTTAGTAAAGAATTCTCTATGCCTTGAAAGCCACACATAAAAACATTGAGCGCTTACACTATCTGTGTGATGCCAAAAGTTTACAGTTTTTTTCCCAAAGGCAGACTATATTTTGAAGGAAAAGTTTGGATCAAATTTAGTCAGGTTCAACAAGAAGAAAGCACATAATTTCAGAAAGAACACCTTACTGTCAGAGGGTAATAACAATGATGAGACAAGTTCATATTAAGTGCTAAATTTGTATGATTTTACTGTTTTCTTGCTGGTGCAACTATGATATGAGAAGAAAAAATGAAGATATGGCAAATCACAATACTGTGATTGCAAATACCAGGACAGTGTGCTATGCAAAACATAGCTTAGGATTTGTACATCTGTCACAGAATGTCTCTCCTATCTTGTATCACACTGGTCCCTCAAATTTTTATTATGTAAACTGCCTTAGACAAGAGAGTAATCCCAAATCCTAATTATAACCACAGATTAGGGAATTAGCCAGTAGATGAGCTCCTTTATATACCGTGATCTGATTTCTCTTCTATGTAATTAACTAGTATCATTCATTATTAAGATATATTAAAATTATTCAGGAGTTTAAAAAAGTCATCAATATGTTACTCTGATTAAAATTCTTAATAAGTTGCTAACATTCTTGAAGGCCTAGAAATGAATAAAGAACAATCTGTGTATGATAATAACTCTTAAACAAGAAAATCTTCCTGTGAGGAGCTCTTCAGAGATATATTCTGAAAAAGGTCCACAGTCTTATTGGCAGCATATGGGATGAAATTAAATTAAATGAAATAAGAATATGAGACCAGCTGTGTTGGGTAACAACAAAGCTCTATATAGCCTGTATTCTTTTTCTGACAGTGGCCAGAAGTGGATTATCAGAAAAGGCAAATGTGTAGTGATATTTCATTCAAATTCTCTTATCCTTTAACAATACAGTTTTCAGAAAGTTCTTGAAGCACAGGTTGTAGCTCTGTCCCTTAGTGGATTTTTTTCCATGAGCTTGACTGGTCGCTTTCTCTATACTTCCAATCAAACCAAATAAAATCAAAAGCTCACACCTTTAAGTATTTATTCTGCATTTCATTCCAATTATACCTCGAGTTGAACTATTTCCCATATCCTTTGAAACCCAATATATTCCAGTCACAAGAATGGAAAGATAGAAACACAAATAACGTAACTGAATTACACTCTCAGAAACATCTTTCCTTCATTTTAACTCCACCTCTATCTATCAAGAAGCACAATTTTAAAAAATCTGACAACTTAAGTCCCGAAGGGTTTTAGAAAGATAAAACTCATGTGTTTAAAAAGTGAGCTGGTTCCTTGGGCCAGTCCCTTTCCTGAGTATGCAATGCAGGGGCCAGTTGCATATTTTCTTCCACTGTGTTCTGATTGTTTACTCTGTAAGAAGGAAATAGAGTGAACTGCATTTAAATAAAACTGATATTAGCAATGGAAGAATGAGTCATCTGATCTCTCACCTTTTTATGGGAAGGTCTTTAACGTAACAGTGTGTCCTGTCCTTTGCACTCCAGCTTTAAACTGATGACAGGACTGAAGTGCCTACAAACAGTGACAGAACATTTCTTACTCTAACAGAAACAAGTTTTTTCTTGTTTTGCAGAATTCCACTTTCACATTTATGTAGTGATGGTCCCCAGTGCCTACTATGCCACAGCTCCACCAACAGCCTACATCAAGGCAGGAGGCACTGTCAGAAATGTCAGCAACAGCGTTGTAGCAAAGACCCCCCTCAGCTGGGGAGATTTGGTCATGAGTCTGTTAATGTGACATTTACTGTAGGATGGGGGAAGAAACCCTATCATTTGCTCACTATCTAAAGTACTAAATTAATAAGAAGAGAATCTGTTACAATGTCCTGGGGTGGTCCCTCTGAAAACCATCCTAGAAAATCAGTCTCAGTGACCTGAACTGCTGAAGCAGCATGATGCCTTGAGCAGCTGCCATTTCTTTGTCACGTCATTTACTGGCTGTTAGCCTTTTTTAAAAATGCAAGAAATACAGTCAACACCCACTGCTAAAATTTTAAAGCTACTGCCTAAAATAATGTTTTCACAAGGAGACAGTATTGTAACACCTCTATATAAAGGGTACCTGCCCTGCATCAGGTCACCCCTCTACACAATTTGAAAGAAACTCGCTCACCTAAACATTCCACAGAAGAAATCCAGCAAGATGCTTTCACTTTAAACTGAAATCTAATTTAAAACAGGATGGTACAAATTGTACCTTCAGCTAGAGTTGTAAATGCATGAATATAGCTTTATTTCCCTTCAAAAAGAAGACAGAGACTCACGCAAAAAGTATACAACTAAAGGTGAACTTCACCTGTTGTCTACTTCTTAATAGAAGTGATATACGAGCAAGCTCAACAGGGAAGTTAGGAAAGATCCATAACAAAGGATTGTTGTTGGGCTCAGATTTCCCTGTTAATCTTTGTGTTAATTCAGGGCTGTAACCGCACTCCTTATTTTTCTGCACTACGGAGAGAGAAAGAAAACATACGGAAAGAAATCTCTGCCATATCTTCCTTAGATTTATCATAAAATGACTTAAAGTTTTCACTTTCTAGATCACAATAGATCATTTCTAAGAGGCTTTCTGAAACTGTACTTTTTAAACAGTTGGAGGGAGAAATCCTACCGACTATGAGTTTCCTCAATGAAAACAGTACAAAGAACATGAGCTGCAAGCACAGCTCCATACTAATGCAGGACATTGGCACACCTTCCATTCAATTTGTGCAAAGGCCAATGGACCTATCAGATATTATATGGATGTGATATTCTAATGTCAAATAATGAAATGTACTCAACCAAAACACAGTTGATATCACAACAGTTGCACTCATTTGCACAGATAACACACTATGTCCTCTACTGACACAGTAAATAAGAAAACTGCTTACTTGACAAAACAAACCACTCACTATGATACTTAAATTAAAAGGATGCCTGTATCACATTATTGCATACTATATCTTCAGAGACAACACAAAAAAAAGTCCTGAGTATACAAGCAAAATGTTGAATAACATCTGTGCACTGCCAGAAATTTGTCTGCTTCTAAATGCTTACGGTAATGGAAATGAACAGCAAGGGTGACTGTAAACCATATGATACATTCATAGCAAACTACCCCATTATAACACTTCTGGCCACATTCTGTAGCAAGCCCCACATCCCATAGTCATGCTGCAGCTGCCACACCAGACCCCTCAGTGGTAGCTTTTGAATGCCATGCTATTGCCACCAGAGCAGCAGGCACCGTGCACAGGCAGTGCGGACTGAAACAGCAGGTCAGGTGCTTCTGGTGTGACTCCTGATATGCCAGGCTAAGGAAAAACAATTTAGAATTTATGACTTTCCTAAAATCTACGGGATCTTGGATTCATCTCCAACAAAAATCATTACAGTTTGGCTTAAGGGCACACAAACATTTGCATACATAAAAATTTAAAGGATTAAAAGGATGAGAGACAGAAAAAAAAGAGATAATCTCTAATTACATTCTTCAAAAGTAAAGTGGCTTTTTCAAAGACATTATCCTTCAATATTCTGGCTAACAGTTTCCTTAACATGAATCTAATTCAGGACATGAATATGTTGTTTGCAACCTCTGTAATGATCTACTGTCTACTGTCCTTAGTCTATGTTTCACAGGTCCTCTGAGATCATTTTTTATACATCTACAACTTCCTCTGGGATAGAATCTACCAACTGGTAGGTCATAAAAAACAATTTACTCTCTTCTTCATTTTCCTCTTCTTCACAGACCAGAGTCTGGGACACTAACTGAGGGAAACTCTTCCTGTACGGCCGTGAGGAGGAATGAAATCAAGCCAATCATGATTCCCACAGTAAGTAACAGAGTCTTGAGAAGTTTGCCTGGTTTTGAGATGACAGATGGAATTTTGCACTGTTCCCTTCCACCCCTGCCGTTCACCTTCCCTTCCACCCTAAACCAAGAAAATATAATAACCTGTGATTTGCAGTTGCTCCATGGTCTGTGTCACACTGACTTTGCCATTTGAAACATGAAATTCTGTCAGGGCATTGGTCCTGCACAGTCCTGAAAGGAAACACCTGTCTGCTGAATCAAATCCACAGTTTTCTGTACAAAGAACAGGAAAAGTCATAGGCATTGCTGCTTCTCTTATTTTTTCTATTTGTGGCACTGACAATAAGATATTATCTATTTTGCATAATCAAACTCTTTATGCTTGAGTGGCGCCACTGTAGCAAAAAAAAAAAAAAGGATCTAGTCTTGGGAAGAAAGTGGTTTCTTAAGTAACCTGCTTAGCTATGGTTCATTTTAAGACACATTAAGGCACCTAGAAATGGTTGCTTTTCAAAATACAGCTTATTCTCACAATTCATTCATAATGCATGGTTTCATTTGGGATTTTATGCCTGGAGTGGGTTAAGCCAAGAGAGCTAGCAAAGGCAACTCAGAAAAATGCATTTATTAGGTAGAAAAAATTGCAATGAAGGGAAAAAAATGCATCTTTATATAGATTACATGAAAATCTATTGCTCAGGAAACAAACAAATTTCTGAATATAAGGATGACTATTATGATGATCAAGGGAGAAGAGCTTGACAATAAACCTGAGTGGCACACAGGACAAATACACTGGCCATCCTACACAAATTCAGAAGAAAAGATACCTCTAGGCTTTACAATCACAATGAAGCAGATCATGAATAGTATGTTACTCTAAAAAATGTGCTGCCTACTGTCTCTGTCACAAAGTACAAATATTAACCTATTAATCCAATGAGCAATACAAGTGTCATTCTGATGGTTTTGTATTTGCAAAGATACTTTTATGTATGAAGCATTTGCATTTGAAAAACAAGTGCATCATAAATATAAGAGCTTGGCCAACTTGCAGGACTGGTTTGATCCATGAGCAAAGAAATGGCAAATCTTGCTACTCCTCCTTCAATAGGACACAAACAAGACAAATTGAAAGAAACCAGGTGTTTGACCAAGAGGAAGGAAAGGAAATAATGTACTCTTTGCATTAGATACACAGATCCCTATCCTAAAAATGAAAATGTGATACACCTTTGAACATCAAACTGAAATCTCCTGAGTCACTCCTGTCCCAGTTCCTGCAGATACTACATATCACAAGGCATTTAATAAGCTCCCATAAACTTTTGTTAAACTTGCATGCTCTGTGACATTTGTTTATCTAGTTGTTAATTATAACTTCTAAGTTACACAACTCCTGCCTTGTGCAATCTTAGGAATAAGCGATGTTAATTGCAGTGAATGAGATGAGCAATGTAGCTATTTCAAAAATTACTTTCCAGAGGCTTGGCTGTGGCACTGAAAATGGCTTGTTGATAGAAAAACTGGATAAATATGTATACAGACACATTATCATGATCCCTATATATATTGAAAACCTGCCTTCTGAAGCAGTAAAATATTTTAACTATTGAGACAAGCTCACCCAAAACAAACCAGACCCCTCTTCAAAAAACTTACAGTAATAAAGTCAGAAGTCGAGAGAAGCAAATTAGAAGCTCATCATTAGCTACGTCTAAGAATTTGTAACCCTTAACCTATTTAAGCAACACTACCTTCTACATAGAAATATCAGGCAAGAACATCTGTTTCACAAACATAAGCTGAGTCCTTCTAAACACGAACTTGCTATAAACAACATGCCTCAGAGTAGAGTCAGAACATACATAAACATGTTGTGTTTGCACTTCTTTATAATTCTATATAGCTCTAAAAAGGAGAAAACACATAAGGATATATCAAAGGATAATAAAAACTTCTGTATACAAGGAGAGACAGACGTGAACATTTGACATAATATTTAAACTTTCAGTGCTAAAGGCAAGACAAAGCCAACTTGAAGATTCAATGCAGTCTTGAAAGCACTGATGCATAAGCAGAGATTTATAAGCTGTTGAACTTATAAAAACAGCTATTTCTTTAAATAATAGCACTAACTACATTTTCCTTCAAGTGAAAATCCCACCTCATAAAATCAGAGTATCTCCAACTCCATAGACAGCACATTTCAGCCCGTAGATAGACTCATAACACATAGTAACAGTCTCATTGTAAGTTTACTATAAAGTTAACTTAAAAAAATAAAAACTAATACCCTAATTTAGACAAATAAAAGAAGCCAGGCACAGCAACACCTAGATTTCTAAGGCCACTGTGTGCGCTAAAGAAGACATGAAGATAAAAAGAAGCCGGGGTGCTCTACACAGGTCAGACATGGGTACACTGTTAGTAATTTGCTATCTATCACTCTTGACATGAGAGCCACCTACACAGACACAACTGTTTGATAATGACTGAAAAGTTAACGAGCATCTATCATGCTGTGGCTCTTTTCATTCATCACCCAGTTGATCTGGGAGCTGTAGATCAAGACCAGCTCAACAAGTAAAACACCAGGGAGCTCTATAACATCTGTGGCTGCTTGTGGGTGCTGGGAGATGTCACTGTCCCTCAGGGGCTCTGGACTAGTGTGTGGGCACGGAAAACCCTGCTGCCTCCTTCAGCAGCCTCCCAACTGGGAAGGGTTCAGCCCTGACCCTCTTCTCACCTTGCCACTCACTCTACACAAACTAATGACAGCAGAGTCAGTGAGCAAAAAGTATCAGTTGCCCTGCCTCTACCTTCCAATGATATTTGGTCTAAATAAAAGTTTCTGTGCATTTAAACAGTGTTCTGACATTACAGTAATTAGGTTATTCACATCAATTTAGTCCCTTAGATGATTCCCATAATGGCAGGAGAAGTGAATTTCATTTTTTTAAATTTAAATGAAATAAACCACTGGCATTTAAATGTGCTTTCAGCTATCAGATTTGCTGCTGAATGTTATCCATTTTTTATTCAAAGACTGACAAATGTTTTAAAAGCGTGTGCTTCATGCTGTGCAGAACAGAACTTTTACTTTAACCAAGAAAATACTAATATATTGAAGAATTTATTTAATACTGTGCATATTTTGAGAGTCAAATAGATAACAGTACCATTGAGCAGTACTTATTCTTTCCTTGAAACTCTAACAACTAAAAAGCACTGTATTGCTTGGTTTTTATTATTTTAGCCAGCCAAAAGTGGTTTAAGACTTGATTCTTCCTTTCAAATACATAGGTGTTTATTGCTAAGTGTCTTACAAAATCAGCTACAAACCATGAACACAATGTACTGGTACTCACAATGTTCATTTAAATATCCACTGGACAAACTACAATGTCTTGTCATTATTCACTATGATGACCTAAGATACCTTCCAACTTTGAGTGCAAACCCGACCTGAAATGTATTTGCCTTTAAACTTTAGTCAAGCCATTGCCTAAGTTAGCCATTTAGTTGATATTTAGATGCTGCTCATTTCAGCACCAAGCTATATGTGAGACAGACCAAGAAGCCTCAGAAGGTTGCAAGACTGGATGCAGATAGTGAGTGTTTCCACTAGAATTGAAGCCATTTTTTTTAGGATTGTACAAAAAAAAAAAAAGCAAAAAAACTGCCAACAAAACAAACAAAACCCCCAAACAACAACAAAAACAAAACAACAACAACAACAACAAAAACCAAATGAAAAACCCATAAACCAAACTAAACCAAACCAACCAAACGAAAAACCCCACAAACCAAAAAAAAACAACCCAACCACTATTACTAACATTTGGGATCATCCACACTTTCTACATTTTCAGACTCACTACAGTTGGGCCTTTGCATCCCTATGCACAAAGGTGTCACCAACTCCACTGATGTGCTCCTCCTAAGTTTCTTAATGCATTGTACTTCCAAGTAGGCTGGAGAAGGTGTAAAATAGGAAAACCAAGTGGTAAGTACTTCTGATGTCATCTGGGGTCGTGGCACAACAGCTGCCTCCAGACAGAGCAGGGATTTTAGAGTAAAGCTGCGTGGTCAGGCAGGAAATCTTGCTTCGCAGGAGTATCAATGAAGTTAGCTTTCACTTCATTCAGACATTAGTCACCACCAAGCAGCAAGTCTTTCCTCTGCCCTTCTCCATTCCAACAAGGAAAGGCCCAGTAAAGTCTACTTTTTGTCTTCCTTTCTCTTTGCTTCCTGGGAACCATCCCACTGGGGGTCCCCATCTTAATTTAAATCTTAATGTCATGTACACAGTATGTGCTTTGAATCACATACTCACTTCAGAGCTAACATCACACACTTCTGGTTTATTTCTGCACTCATAACTTGCTTTAGGTTAGGCTGCAGACTTTCTTCTCACTTTATCCAGCTTTTCATTCCTTCAATAACTATGCTTCATAAATAGATTTCTACACAATCAATATAAAGATGTGCAAATCCTTACTGGAGTTTTTCCTCACCTATACAGGGTTTGAAGTTTAAACACATCAATTGAATCAGAAAAATATATAAGCTTTGTATAACCTGTTTCTCTACTGACTTTAACTTTGCAAAGTAATTTATGTCTGCTCCAAATGGGTTCAGAGTACTGCCATCCTCATGGGGTAATGATTTATGAAGAGTTAGCACACAGGTGAATATGTGTAGTACAAGAACTTGCAGATTCAAACCCTTTGTTTCCCTTTGTTGCTATTTAATTATGAGTGAAGTGGAAGCAAAGAGTTTAAATAAACCTAGTCAAGTATACAATGCCAAAGAAACACTAGGGGATTAAAGAACTTAGTGTAACTTTCCGTGTACTTGGGCTTTGTTGCTTTTTAAAGCCCAAATCATGTAACTTTTTCCACACTCATTTCACTCTATTCTTTTCTCTATTAGATTATTTCCTATTTATTTTGCAATTCTACTTCTCCCCCTGGAATGAATTGCTCACTAACACATTCTGAAGACAGGTTTAGAATCTAGAGGTTTAGTCTGCCCTATAAGAAATGCTGCCTTTCCTCAGTTTCAAACCTTCAATGGAAACCACATCTTAGAAGAGCATTCAGTAAGGACTCAAGAAGCTAAACAGTCCAAAGACAATGTTTGTATTCTCTGGGTATTGTTGGTCTCCACATTAATGAAACTGCTGTCGTATCCTGTTGAAAGAATGGGACATGCACCACTGCTCTGCTAAGCTAATAGGCAAATTTTACAGTCATTTGTCTTATAACTAACCAGTAATCAATATCTCAAACTTTTAATAAGATTTTCATATATGTCAAAATAATCCATTGTGAAAGCCTTAAAGAGAGAACAGTTTTTAATAAAAAAAATAAAAATTGAGCATGACAAACCACATGGGCAGCGTCATTGCATGCTTTATTCCTGCAAGATAAAGGGTTTGCAATTTAGATGATCTGTTTTTAAAATGTTAGGGTGAAAAATAAACCTAAATCACATTTTCTTTAAAAGGAATAAATTAATTTTTACCATCAGTATACAAAATCATATCAATCAATCAATCCAAATTCTCTATTCCATTGCATTATCTAGGACATAAAGCTGTTTTCATGTTAGCCTATGGTTTTAAATTCCAACAAATGTTATTTGGGAAGTAAGATTGAAAGATGAAGCATGGAAGAAAATGACATTTTGTGTACCATATAATTACCAATTACCTACCAGTGGAACTAATCAAATTGTATAAATTTAGACTGCGGATTCATCAACCAATTACCTTTGAGAACATGTTATGCCCCTCATCAGTGATTCAACCTACACTCCAAGCATTATACAACTTACTATGGATATTACAGGGATCTATTTTATTCAAAGAAACACAACCCAAAGCACGGTAGTTAAAAGCTGCTGCAAGTAATAATATTGTTAAAATATTGCCACTGATGTAAATGTATTTTAAAATTATCTAATATTAGTTTAAACTTTTTACTTAAGTTACAAAAACAGTAGTGATTTACTATACCAAATTAAAGCAGACTGAAATTGATGTACTATATTCTACAAAATCACACTTTTTGTAACCTCTGCTTATTACACAGCACAAAAAAGTGATGAAATACAGCTAGCAACTGGCTAAGAAACCATTCATGCATTAATTTAGGTGCTTCATTTAGATTTAGAAGAAATTATTTAGAAATACAGTATCTGTGAATTATTTTTCTTTACATATGAAAATTTTCAATTAAACACAATTTTATTTTCATACCCCCAAAACTTCACTTGAATTAACTGCAGAAATTAATTTGAAAAAAATCAGCTACTAGTGAATGTCTATCAGAATATATCTCAAAAGAAGGAAGAGAGTGGTAGTATAGTTTCTTTCTTTTCATAAAAACGCTCAGTTACATATCACAAAATACTCAGTTACATAAATATGTGCTGGTTAAAAGCAATAGGACACCTACTCATGATAACAAAGTATGAGCTTTCTACTATTGTGCCTGAGCATTATTCTGGAATTAATTTCTAATTATGTTTACAGCACTATCCCCAGCTTTGCTAGGAATTACTATTTTCACATTAATGAAAATATTAATACCCTCCTGAGGCTTGAAAAAACAGTTGCAAATTTTGCTCAAAAAAAAAAAAGCTTTTAAATCATACTTTTTTCTCTGCATAAACCAAGTTGATAATTAAAAATTTCATATTTGATGGGATATAAAGGATTGTATTAAAAAAATATATTGGTTCATGTTCAATCTTTATTTAGGTTTAAAAACTGCTATCTGATTCCCAGTTGATGCCACACACCTCTGCAGACTGCTGCGTGCAGCAGGTAAGGAATGAAAGTCCCATTTGTGCAGTTCACAGCTTTTCCCAGGCAGGGCCATCCTACTCTGCTCTCTAATCTCATATATGGGCCCAGGACTATTGACATAAAGAATGACATTTACTCAAACCAGTTTTAGGGGTAAGAGGAAAACGATTACTGGGCATGCACAAAACCTATCATACAACCTATCCACCAGCTAAGCAGGTGGAATGTTGAGCTGAGCCCAATGAAGAGCCAAGCATAGAGTGTTTCAAAAAACAAGGAAACAGCCAAACCTTTGGAGAGCAGCATGAACATCAGCATGATTCTTACAGCAAAGAGAGGGAAGAATCCTCCTTCAGTAACATGTAATTCCTTGCAGGACCACCACAGGCTGCTGACAAGGCACTGTGATCCTGATCCTGAGACAGCTTCTGCACCTGGAAAAACAGCAGCAGGTTTAGCATAACACCAAAAAGCAGAAAAGTTCAGTATTCAAGGGTTCTTGTCTTCTAATCTTTAAATGTAGCTAAAATATCTAAATAACATAATGCTGTGAATAGTAGTAGTATTGTAGTTGAACTAGTAATCACTGTTGTATTTTAATCCTACTCCTAATTAAACTAACAATAAATTCTGGGCTTTGTATACCTGATGCATTCCCCTTTTTTTTTTGCACAAAACGAGACTTTGAACATAGTAATATATAGATATGGAGGGGATATTTGTCCTGTCCCATTTTCATGCACTACATTTCAATATGCTGTGTACAAATAAGTCCATATGTTCCCAGAATCAACTTGGAAATCACTGCTTCCTTAGAGTGCTCGTTATACCCAGACAAACTGCTTCCTACAAGCATCCTAATCAGGCAGTGGTTATTCAGCTCCCTGATGCCTCTCAAAATACCACTCTGATGTTTAGTAGAAAAGGGAAAGCTAGGTCTATTTTTCCTAAGTCGCAGATACAACCAAGGAATTAGATTTCTAAATATTTGTTTTGCTTTTAATGAAAAAGCTCACTTCTTTAAATATAAATTTTCTTCCTCTCCTTATGAAAATGTGCACTGTTTCTGGTAACAAGCAGTCACCAGAAGCAGTGGGAGGTGTACTGCTTGGCATACAGTTTTGGCCCCCGTAGCCTCAGACTGAAGGTTGCACTTGTGTTTTACATGGAGCTGATTTTAGAGAAGGTTTGATGACACTAAGGAATCAGATGAAATTAACTCACACTGTCATTCTTTTTACCCAAAAGAAGAATAGAGCTATGGGTCCTGCTTTCTGAATGGGAATGGCATACACATTAAAAGTCAGCTTTGGGAATTCCTTTTGCATTATTACCATGAACATAATATCTCCACATCTCTCTTCTGACAATATTGTCAGTAATAGTTTTTCTAGCTATAATTCCTCCTTTGGGAGCCAAGTACACAAAGACGACAACTTTACAATTTAATTAAAGGTAACAATGAGAAAATATAATAATAAAGTGAGTATAACATTTCATAAAAGTCAGATACAAAGGCAGAGATTGTTGAGCGTCTCACTGATAAAGCACTGAAGCCTTTTTACATTTTACAAATTAGAGAAGTAGTCCCAGGAGTTCACGTTGAAATGTTGAAGGATCCAGCTTGTAGGGTGTCTTTACAGTTTCACTCTGTATAGAGAGGAAAAGGAGAAAAACATACTGCTTTTACAGTTAAAAAGAGTGTGAGATCCTTCCTATTGGTAGACAAGTATTAGAGATATGACAGGATCCATCTATACAAAAAATCTCTTGATAACTGCTGAGAGTTTCTGACTTTTGACTGCAATGCCAACCAGAAAACAAGACTTTTGGCAACGAGGAAAGGTGCTTGGTCTTTAATGTACATATTCTTTCTTTAACTACAGCTTTGTTGTAGATAAAGAAAGTATAATACATATACTAATGTAGAAATTCTTTGTTTAACCACAGTTGAGAGACATGAGTCTATGTATACTGTTCCTTTAACAATTACTCAGGAAACCGTTTCTCTGAGACAGGTTCGATTTCTGAGGGGAAGGATTGGCAAAGTGAAAAGCTTGGAAAAGTTGAAGGCCCAAAAAAGACTAACATGATGGGCTCAAAGGACAATAGACAATTTAGGCTAGGGCATTCTACAGGCAAAGGTAGCTTAGTTTTGAAATGCAGTTGTCAACAGTAATTTTAAATAAAACAAATGGGGACAGGTTAGAGAAGGAGATTGCCCCCTAGGCTTTCTCAAAAGTAAGCTGGAAGTGCATTTACTTGCCATGCACTTACCTTTCCTACCTCCTTCTCCATGCAGGCACTCCATACACAGCCTTCAGACAACTTGTTTCAATGTTTTGAGAACTCCATCACAATAGACTTATTTATCTTTAATGGGTTAGTTGATTCTCAGTTATTCCTCTTCTGTCTTCTGATCACCTCCTACCACCTTTGGCCAAATCTTCCTATCAGTCTGTTGGTTTCGGAGACAGAAAAAAAATCACACAAAAAAACTTCCCACTTTTTCCTTTCAGAAGGAAGAGGTAATTTAGTGTTTCCTTCCAAGATGTTTTATCTGGCTCTTTCTTGTCAGGTGAGCAAGGACTCAGAGTGGGTGTCCAGCATCTCCTGTGACTTTGTGCCAATAAGACACATGATTTCACAATGCTCTTTAAGTGGGGGACACAAAGATTTGCAGAGTTAGGTGCATCACAAACCCATACAGCCTGACTGTGGACTTGAGAGACACTCATTCATGGGATTTGCTGAGCCAAGATTTAAGAAGAGGAGATCAGTTTCAAGAACCAGCATTTCTACAAGAGTGAGGGTGGTTTACACTGTAAAAAGTAAGAAGCCAAACAGCGTCCATAATTCCTTGCCTTTTGTTTCTCATTACAGCCAGTTACACCTTCTGTGCATAAGACACATGACCACATCAAAAAGCTCATCAGACATTACCTCCATCACTACTGCTGTGTCACTGATCACAGCAATAGCAGCATCAGAGGAAAGCAGGTCCAGGACACAAATTGTGTCTTAATTCCTGTTTGTTTAGTCTTTTAAAATCTGTGGATAATGTCTGCCAGATATCCCAGGAAGTATGGTAATTAATTAAAAATTATACAAATATGTGTGATTGAAATGAATATTTGCCAAATCCAGTATTTTTCACACACCTGTTCTTTCCCAGATATGAGATGTAGCAGTTGGCAGCAAAAGTAAGTAGAGAGAGGAAAAAGTCCTCCTGTGTAATAGAAAGAATGTCCATTAGCTAAATGGAAAAAACCAAGATGACAAAGGGGAAATAACAGACTAGAAAGTTCAAGAATCCAAATTAGTGTTAACAGTTCAATTTATCTTGCATAATATTACAGTAATTGGATTGTGTCTATCATTCTGCTGTTGTGACACACTTGGTTTGCTCTATTTGTTCCTGACAGTTTCCCACAGAGACCACTGTTTGATGGCGATCAGTTTTGCAAACTCCAGCATCTCTTATTTTCCTTGCTACCAGAGCTGAAATGTATGGCAGGCTGCACTCACAACCCTCGCAAGTCATGAGACCTGCATGGCTGCTCTTCACTACAGCAACAACATATATGCAGACAAAAGAGTTCTCATATATTAATACTTTAAGACTAACTTATTGAAGTTATTAAGAATGTCAATGCATGTTTCTTTTCTTGGTGGTTAAGTCATCAGCAATGAAAGGTAAAGGAGTAATTTTCATCAGCCACAGAAGACTGAATATAGGTCATGGTGAGTTCAAAGACAAATAATTTAAGAATCAAAGCCTCAGTGGAATGCATCAGAGGTAATGCCGAGTAAATCACTGTGTCAGTATGACTGATTAAATATTAGCAAAAAATGTGAATTGATTTTAAAAAAGAAAAAGAAAAGCTTTGTATTTTATTATGCTATAAATATTTTTTCTGCCACACTACCATTACATTTTCCATTTTGTTGTATTGACCTATGATAGAAGTATAATGTTTGCCTCAATAAGGTTAAGCATTTTAATTTAAAATCCATAAAGGTGAATCTCAACTAGAAACAATGCACAGCTAGCCAACATTGTATAATACTAATTCAAAACACCATAGTTTTTTCACATAACTAGCAGAATAAATACTGCAATTCATCCTAAATCTCAAAAATAAGCACTGAATTTCATGTATTAATGTTCAAGCAAAATTGTCATATTTCATGTATAACAAGAAAATCTTCATTCTCAATGTCTTAATATTACTGATCTGCTAAAAAAAATATAAGATTAAGGATGTGTCCTACAAACAGAAAATAGAAAATGTTGTTATAGAATAAAACAAACAAACACATCCCTTAACACATAATGCTAAAAATGCTGTGATATTTCTGTGGGTTTTTATATTTTTCAAAATTCTATGATGTTCCTTCCAAGCATTAAAGCTCAGTAAAGTATAACTTTGAAAGTTACCAATTTAAATTGTAAACATACTGGGTTTTATTAGACACATTGTCTTGTGACAGCAGGGATAAAAAACAGTCTAAATTGTAACTAAGATAACAGCACTAGTTAGCACAGAAACTGGTTAAAGGTGAAAATGGAATGAAAAATATTAAAAAATTCTTTCAGGCAGGATTTACTTTATTTGCAAAATAAGATTTTTCTAAGCACTTCGCTTACATACAAGCGAATGTAGAGGACTTCCACACTTCAGAGTTTAAAAGTGTATTGTAGAGAGTTAGGGATGAAAAGCCAACTTGCAGTTTGTTTGGAGCCCTTATGCCCAGATATGTTCCCCTCTGTTTTGGGAAAAGCAGGGATGTCTTGCCTTAAACTCAGTCTAGGATTTGAGCTAGAGCAGTAAGCAAAGCCAGGCCCAGTGCTATGGTGGGTCTCTAGAGGACATGCCCCAGGAATGGTTGTCCAACACCTGACGAGTGTCACAGTTCTCGTGTGGTAGAAAGCAAAACAGAGTTATGTGGGGCAAGGGAGGCCACATGATGGATCAGGATCAGGGTTTTCCATGATGGGAAAGTTGGGTATTATGACAAAATGAGAAAGTGCCTGTGTAGCTCTCCACTCCTCCCTGCTAACTGAAAGCAGATGGAAAGAAGGAAAAAAGGAGAGGAGAAAAGCAAGACAGCAGTGCACAGGCTTCGTTAGCTTTGTTAACTTTACATTTCAGGCTCTCCAGGATGAAGACTGCTCCTTACCATGCATGCACAGCACCTACCTACTATTGACTTGCTAAGACCAATGACTGTAGTAGTAGTAAAAATTCCTGGCTTTTCTTCTTAAAAGAAGAGGGGTTAGCCATTTATAAGCGATGACCTGTCCACTCTAAACAAATTGCTTTTTCTTTACTTGCACCTTCATTACTCAGCTAAGCAAATAAGCCAAAAGGGATACTACCAGAAAACATCCTTCTGTGATGTTTACAAAATAAGATATTTATACAGACTCCTCCTGCAAAAAAGATATTTAGAGATCCAGAAATAGTAAGCTCATCAGCTACAGAAAGGAGCCATTTTACTGTCCAAGTGAATACAGACTACTTTTGTTCTGCAGCTCTTGAACTGGTAAAGGCATCAAAATTCCTCTCACTCTGGACATCTCATGAGATTTCTCCAGCCTCAGGGCTGCAGAAACTCACTCTGTTCTTGAACGTGGAGGTGCACATTAAAAACATGAGCTGAACAGCAAGAGAACTGGAAAGCTTACCTAAACTGCTCTTGAAACTATTCTGTAACTCCTGCATCTCTATTTATGGTTTATTTATATGGGTTGACCCGATTGGTTACAGCAAGTAAAATGTCCTCTGGACATTCATTAATATACCCAAGCTGAACCATTAACCTGAGTTATTTGGGAAATACCTTGACAAATCAAACTTCCAAAGTCTAATTCAATATACAATATCATAGTAATAATAGGTTCATAAATTTCACTAACACTTCACTCAGTATCAGCCTATATCCACTATCTGAACACTCATGGAAAGGAAAGGTTACTACAGTACTAGTTTTTGTATGTTCCCATGATTGTGCACATCTGTGAGATAGATTTTTGTCATATTTAAAATGAAATATGAAAACAAATTTGATTTTCAAGCAAATTATGTTTATCTCAGCATGTGATACTGAGGCGCTTCTAAGAAGCATTCTTTTGTATCTGCTGGTTTAGGTCATATATGAAAATTACATAGTCCTTGAAATGTTTACATCATAAATAAATCATATAACTATACCTTGCAATGATTTAACATTCTAGTGTAAGATATTTTGGCATTAAAATAAATAAATAAATAAATAAATAAAAATAAATAAAAATAGACTTTGTTATAATATTTGCATTGTGATTATTTCACCTTGAGTAACTACAAATTCTTAACTCTTAGTTTAATTGTCCCTGATAGTCCTCTAGAAGTCATAAATGGCATGCAGATATACTTCTTATAATTTAATATTTATTTTTCCCTGTGCTATATTTAATCTCAAGTTCATGGTTTTCCTTCTAATTTTCCTTTAAAACATAGCAGCATTTGATAGCTTTGTATCCTGGGGAAAAAAATAAAACAAAGGTATATTTTTATCCAACCACAAAATGATGTCAGAAACCCAACAGGGACCAAACACCATGTTGGAACAAAAATAGTCCAGAGATACACTTTCAAAGTTGAGCACCTGCTGTAAAATAACCATCTGTGTTTAACTGTAATTTAATTATAGGTTCATTCCTTTTGTGTACTCTGACAGGATCTCATAGGTCTTCCCCAGTTGGTCTGCAATCAACTTTTGGCATTTTGCAAAGGCAACAGACATGTTCTCTTAATAACACCTGCTAACTTCTTTCATTCCTGTTTCAGCAAAGGTCTTCTGGGATTAAACAATGGTGTTTAGAAACAAAATAAAAAATCTTATTAAATCTGAAATAAAAACCTGCATTAATGAATCACCTGCCCTAAAAAGCCAGTATTAATGGCTATCAAATATACCATTTCCCTTTTTGCAAAAGTAACCCAAGGACCACAAAGGTAAAAGATTTTTTATTATTATTTTTGAGGGGGAAAAAAATCAGTATTCTCCAAAGATCTCCAAGCTACCGTGGCAATCTATATTAATTGAAAATTTCTGCACAACACCTCAAAGCAAAATAAAGCTTGCTGAAACTAAGCCTGTCTATTAGAGATTTATTGGAATTAAAGCAAAACAAAACACAACCCCCCCCCAAACAAACACAAAAAAACCCCACTAAAACCACCCAAACAGAAAGTTCTTATGGGTAGAAGATTCTCAAATTTCATCCTATTGTGGATGCTACCTGTGACCATTTCATTAGGCCATATAATTTAAATATTAATGCCCAAAGTTAGCTACCTATAAAAGCTTGAAGTCAGAAGATTTTTTCTAAGGTTATTTAATTGACTATTTTAAATAATAAATTACAAGATAAAAGGTTGAAATGTCTTACATTTTCAGTGTATCTTTATATATTACTTATATATACAGAAATAAATTGTTACCTATTGAATATAAGTCCTATGGACGAAACTGCAGAAAGCAGTGTTAAAGTCGTGAAATCCAAGGAGTGTTGCAATAAAAAGTCTAATAATTCAAACTAACAATTTCAGAAATAAGTGGAATTAGACCTGAATTTGACACTGCCTCATATTAAGCCTAGACACAATCATGAAATGTATATCTAAACAAGCTTCCCTGAATGTTCAATTACTAGTTGCCTCATACCAAGCATTTGCATAGACAACAATAATGGCAGGGGCTTTTCTGTGAACGGGGCTGACACAAAGACCAACATTAGCATGGGGCAGAAAGTTTCATGAAATGTTAACCAGTATAAACTACAACAGAATCAGCATTTTTTCCCCTACTGTGCCAAAGTGAAAGTAGTATTCTAGAAACTCAAGGACAATGCACAAACAAAAAATTTCAGTGAACCTGGAGCTGGGACTTCTGTAATTTTTGTGTTTATGGTTTATGATGTGCCATACACAGGTGTGCTACTATCAACACATTTCACCTATTTTAGGTCACTTTTTTTCTATTCAGAAGAAAGGAAATATCTAATTTAAGGCTTGGTAAGGAAAAGTAGATGGCTAGGAAGAAAACACACAGCCTAATTCACAATTTCTAACTGGAAATGTCTTAAAAGTTTGTTAACAGTAATAGATCATATTGAAATTTTGAGTTAAAATTAAATTCTGCTCTGACATTCTATAAATCCTGCCCTTGAAAGAGAAACCAATATGCCACATGGAGGATTTTAATTCTGGTCTGCATAAAATGGAGTCAGCAAAACCTACTGTCTAAAGTTAAGACTTATATACACCCGTGGGGGAAAGCACATGATACCATATATTGTTCGAAAACTAACAGTACTTAGAAAAATCTTTTTTATTTTTTTTATAACTTTGATACCTATGAAAACTTCGGGGAATTCAGTAATTGCCCCAAAACCACTGCTGGAAAATTTATTGCACTGTGTTTTGAACGGGGTAGAAAGATGTGAAATATGAATGAATGTTTTAAGGAACGAATTTTTCATATATATGTGATTAATAATGAAAGCAGAGCCTTGTCAGAGTAAAAAAAAAGAAGAAAAAAAGAAAAAAGAGGAAAAGTGATGACCTTGATTGAATGTTAAGCTTATTAGCTAAGAAAAGCACTACAGTGTTAAGAGACAACTTAAGTGATAAAACTCTAAAACTACAGAATATGTGGTTAAAAGTGCACGAGTTTCTTCACTACTTAGAAACAAAAACTATTGCATATGGATTTGAGATACCATGAGATATGCATGAAACAGTAAAGATTTACTGCTACTTTGGAAGACACTGAAAATCCCTCAGAAAAACATTTGAGTTACCTGTCAGTAGTTTACATACCTTTATTTTAAATTAGGAAAAAAATTATAATCATCAGACCTTGACTTCTGATTCTCTAGAAGTTTGACTGGTACATTCATAAGGGCCTTTTATGAAGATCTGCACCTCAAATGTGTTAAAAAAGTCTTCTGATTGAAAAATTATAACAAACAAGTATTTTCTGAGAAGATTAATTCACTCATCTTTAAACTTCTACATTTAAAATTATTTATAATCATAGCCATTAAGCTTTAAATTAATTCAAAATCCAATCCAGGTAAATTGTGACTTTTTCGCACTTGCAATGACAACCATACCAGCTATAACTGGGATGTAGAGAGGTCATGGGGGAGAAAGGATCAAAACATGTGAAAGAATTAAATACAACAGCATGTTGGTGCAGCTGATTGGCTCTGTAAGGGATATGAACATCCCACAATTTGCAGTACACAACAGCTGCCCCTACTGGGCCATGGCACCTTCTCACTCCCGGTAATGCACACAACAGGTTGGCAGCAGCAACAGCTGAAGTCATGGTTTCGTCCTCCCGGTGTGTGGCTCAAAACAGCAGAGTCCCCCACATCTCCTGTGGGTCTAAGCTACACTTCCCCAGCAACAAAACTAGGTACTGCTTTTACACTGGGTCTCTCCAGAAATGTCAATTCACTGAATGCTCATTTCTTGTGTTATATAGATATTAATTATATTGATGTTCTCACAGTGTTTTACTGCTACAGAGTTTTCCTCAGAATGTCTACTGATGGGCACAGAGTTCTCATCTATTTCCCATCTAGACAAAAACATACTCTATATTAAAATTGCCTGCAGAAAAGCAAATTACTTACCATATACATTTGGAAGTTTGAGCTTGCATGTAATCATCAGGTATTCAAATTTTACAGTGCTCTTCCGCATAGTATACGATACTTAATCCTGGTTTTACGACAGTTTATGATTAACTAGGCATGCATTAAATGCCTTCTCAAATCACTTTCTGTTTTTCAAAACAGATGCATACTGCTGTGTTCCCAGCAGAACACTTGCCTTGGCTTTCAGCAGTTACTCATGGTCTGCTTACTCAATGACACCCAGCAGACATTCCAAAAAAATTTGCTATAAAAAGGAATCAACTCACTGAATGAGACCACATATATTTTTTAGATGCTCTGTCCTAACAGTTCCTAATTTTCTCTTCATTGTGGATCAGAAGGGATATTTGAGAAGGAAGAGGTGTCATATCTAAATTCTTCACCATTTGAACAATGAGAGACTTTAAACAGATCACAGTTCAGTTTTAAAGAGAGTACTCCGAACACATAGATCTGTCCTTTGGCTGTTCAGTTTCACATCATTTCAGTTTTAGTTATAAATCCATTATAATTCTATCTTAAGCTATTTTTTCTATGCATTCACCATTCTAACATCTTTTGGTCTCTCAATACTTTCCTGTCACACAACACTTCTCTTTTTGTTCTCTGAGTTGCTGCTACTCATCTTACAAAGTCAAGACTAAACACTAACCAAAATTTACTCATTTGTAACTTAGCCAGTGAAGAACCTTTTCTTTCAACCCAGTATGTGTTGGCTGACAAGTGATTTTACTCACCACAAAAAAGCAGTTCTCAGCTATGAGCAAAGGTGTTACCCAATTTTTTGTAGTATAAATGACATTTATTTAGTTAAACCTCTGCCTGTACCCACTGATTGCCAATGAAGACATGTACTCAGACTTAAATAAAGCAGTAGTCTGTTTCCCCAAGACCCTATAAATCGTATCACTCTACTTCTCTAGCATTATTTCTGTTTTTTAATAACTTTGCAAATCCATAGGTACTTTAAGCTCATACATTCATTAAGCAAACATCTGCAAGGGATAACCTATATTTTTTAGGAAACTTAACAGTGCCAACTACCACTCAAAATCAGACCCACAGTCTTTTCTGACAGTAAATCAATGCAATCTTCTAATCCTGTAGTGGATTTAAGGTAGTGGAGAACAGTGGCCAAACCCAAACTCATATATAAACCTAGGTGTCATTGCAAAAGTCCTGCACTTCGCTCACTGAGTTGAGGCATATTGTTGAACTTCACTCATTCCCAAAAACACACAATCAAGTGCTATTCTCCATTTTGCTTAAATATCCTCCAAGAAAAGTTCTATGGAAATGACACTGAAATTAAAGTATTCATCAAGGCTGGTTGCTTGCTTTTAGTTTTTGTTTTGTTTGTTTGTTTTTAGTCTTAGGTTTGTTTGTTTTTCATTCTTCTTGAGCTAAAATGGTATTGTACAACACAGGACAATTTTTACTGTGCCATTAACATTTTCCTTAATTGTTCTGAATTTCTGGTATGTATAAGCTATACTAACTTTCTCAGTGTCACATTCATGTAAATCAAGCAGAAAATACCTCTGATGTTGCTCAGATTTCTCAGTTTCTTCTTGTACCCTGCACAGATCCACAGTAATCTTTCAAACATTCATTAAATGCCATTCCAGTGGCATATGTGCAGTCCCACCTACAGGTAGAGGGTTTCCTCGTTGAATTGAAGCTACAGTGGGGACTGTTCCATGCAATGTAAGCACAGACAGGATGCACATAAAGGGAACAGGCACCTTGACTAAGAGTCTTGCATGTCATAAACAAAACAAGCAGACTGATGCAATCTTGCATATGGACAACCTTTCTTCCTTTTTTTTTTTTTTTACTTTCAACAGCTGTGAACAAACTGCTCTAGACTTGATAGCAATTCCCTACTTATAAGCAGCTGTACGTATGACAGATTTAGTTCAGCTGCTAAACTAAGTATAAAACAGGTGTTTTATTGTAAGTTTGACTGAATGATCCAGCAAAGAAGTTTTTAAGCATAATTCAAGATTTAACATGTTTTCACCTTAACATTCTACCCTAAATAATCACCATTTCTATAAAACCAGAAAAACCTGATAAAACCCCCAAACCAACTCACAAGTTTAGAAAAGGTGGAACTACAGTACTTCCTCCTGCAAACCAGGAAAAACTATGAGCAGTTCTGATGGTTTTACTATATTCTTAGTACCATTTTTTTTGCCAGCTGAACCATATGACTCTGAGTTACAGATCCCCAAGCCTGAAACCTGCATCTGCTCCAAAGTGGCATTGGCTGAGGGAGCTCTAAGCTCACAAAATTGGGCATGAGCCCTTTAGCAAACACCTCAGCACCGGCTGCTCCTGCAGCATCCCCTTCCCTCTGACTGCAAATACTTTCCAAGACAGTCTATAAATTATACAACTCCATACCTTACTTTCAAGGTGTGTATTTCACAGTGATTCGGGTTCCATCTTACAGGAGGGTAATTTTGTACAGAAGATATTACAAGCCTCTCTTTCCTACAAAACATGGTGGTAGATCAGTTAAAGATCTGCTACTACAGGTTTAAGCATATAATCAGAGTCCAAATGACTGCATAGAGACAATAGAGACAATAACATATGTACAGGGATGGGAGGAATGGTACAGGTGTAAGAACCCAAAAGACAGTAAAGGAGAATATCCACTGCTCTGCAGGTGTCTAAAAATAGGGTTTTGACCCTAATCAGTAGGTTCCTCCCCCAGGCGAATTCTTTCCTCTGCTGAGGGCTAAAAATGGTGAATAGGGTAAAGATAAGGTGCAGGGGGAAATGCATCCACAAATTCACAAATTATGTGGTAAATGAGAAAGTGAAATTACAGTTTTAGGCCTACAGCACCTCAATCGTACCCAAAAAATATACTCACTGAATTTTACAAAGCAGAGACGATACTTACATTTTTGGTCTACTAATTACTAATTATAATCTCCTCATATTCTGGGTGCCCAGCAAGCAACACTTGGGCTACATGGACAGTCATTCTAGATAGAGTGTTAAGCTTCATAATGTAATTTTTAATTTTTCTGTTCAATTAAAGGGTTGGAGGTCTTTTTGGCTGTAATAAAATATTGCTCATAGATAATCACTTCCCCCTCCTTCCCTTTCAACTCCCACAAAAGAACTTTTTCGTAAACCTCCTAAAACTCAGCTATTTGTAATTCTCTCTTTTTACTTTTAACAAAGAGCTGTGTTTTCTTCTGTTTACACTACTTCCTTAATTTCCTTACAGCTAGGATTGATTAAACACGTAATAACTAAACCCTCTCTTGAACAGCACTTTGCAATGGCCACACTGCCATGCATTTCAGATTGTATGTTTAAAATAACTGTTTCCTCAAGGGTATTACCTAACCTCTAATACCACTAAACATTTAAAGGTTTGCATTTAAGAATCCAATTTCCTATAGAAAAATAACTCTGTTTATTACAAACCCAGTCTTTATATTTCAGTAAAAAGTGTTCAAGCTCTGCCTCTAACATATATTCCTCACTGTCTGATCCTGAAGTTATTTTTTAACATCAGTGGCTTTGATGAAATATCAGATTGAATAAGACCTCTCAGGATCTTAAAGATCATTCCTAATCTATTTCATCAGAACTTTTTAACACTGTTCATTGACCACTGATAGAATTCTCATTACTGATAACTACTCACATCACTTCCATAGCTGTCATTTACTGCACATTACTCTTGCATCCAATTACAGCTTTGGTTAAATCATTTTTATTTACATTTTACCTGAATGTTCAAACATAAAATTTCTTAACTGAAAAACAAATGTAAAAAGCTGAAAAAGTAAAATGAATATAAATAAATTTCTGTAACCACACATATGACTAAGTAGCTTAATCTGAAATCTAAAACATATAAATATTTTATTGCATGCAATATTGCAATGCATGCATTAGGAATGTATTATTTAAGTTTTGGGCATTTTCACAGTTTTTGGTGAATTTTAATTATTAGAGCAATTAAGAACAACTTAGAAAATACTTATAATGAGCTGAAGTCATATGCTTTGCTTTCACCCTGGAGTTTTAAAGCACCTGCCATATGTTCTCTCTAATAATTGCTACTTTTGCTTTCTGAATACAGTAAGAGAATCTATTAACTTGTAGAAGTTTCTGAGATTTATGCACTTGTGACTGGAAACGGGGAAAAAATGTTATTTCAGTCTTATGTAGTCTGAGTTAATATGGGGTTATACTGAGGACAAGGGATAAAATGACATATTTCAATGGAACAGGAGACATCCAGTGAAAAATTATCCTTTTGAAAATGTATATGAAAAATTAGGGAAGCTCCTGAGTTTAGCAGCCACAGGGGTTACCAGATCAAGTCTGTCTGATTGGGTGGAATTCAACCTGTAACACAGTTCTGAGTTGTGTTTTGTTTATCACTCTTTTATTTATATCCATTTTCATTATTAACATGCCATGCATCAAGTCCCATAGTATTCGCTCATTAAACAATAAAGCATTTGCTATGCTTGATATTTGCTTTTTGCAACAAGCTAAACATGAATACATGGAATTTGATGCTATTTGTGAGCAGAATTTCTATCAATTTTATACCTCATGTTTAAAACCTCTCAAACTCTAACCAGCCAACATACAAATTCTTACAGTTTACAAAATAGACCTTTAAAAAAAAAATCCCCACATTTTATATAGGCTAAAAATTTCACTTAAAAAAGGAATAAGAAAAAAAGGAGTCATATTACAAATAAATGGATCTCTATCAGCCTTTATGAGGGAAAAAGCTGATGACTTGAAACTATCCTATGCAACTCTCATTCACCATATGAAAGAAATTTATTGTTTTATATAATTAAATATGTAATTTACTGCATGCTCTATCATCCAAAACTAAAGCCTTAGAGAGATTAGTTCTAAATGAATTGCTAATATAGTGATTTCCTTTTACTTCATTGCCCAATAAATGCAGCAAACAAAGTTTTTAATTCATCACATCTTGATATCTTGGAGTTGAAAATAACATCAGCTACTCATTTTAAAGCCACAATAAAACACTTCAGCAAACTACATGCATTTTCTTGTGCTGAAATCTGGATTGCATTGAAGTAAATGGAAGATTCACTATTTACCTCAGTGGAGTTGAAATCTTATGCTAACATTTAAAGAAATGAAGCCCTCAGTCATAACATATTAAAAAGAAAAGTCCAATTTATCATTATTTTTCTCATAAAATGCTTAATCCCAGAAATTGGGGAAATTGGCTTTAAATGGTTTTAAATCCACCTCTTCTTCAGGAGCTTCACAGAGTACAAATATTCAACATATCTTAGTATTATTGGAAAAACAGCAGGCTCAGTCACCCTTTTTAAGTATAAAACAGGGGTTAACAACAGATCACCAATGGATCTATATATCTAATCTGCATTTTTATGTAGGCCTATTTATCTTTGTGTCTCTCTATGCATAAATATGCAAAGCCAACTATAGAACAGAGTTAGTATTTCTTTGTAGAAAGTTTAAAGCTTTCTTCAGTGAAAATTGCTGTAGCCCATTCCTCCTGAAAATACACGAATGTTAATCAGGACATTTCCTTCAGCAAAGCACAAGTGTCTCTATGCCACCCACGGCAAAACTTAATGGAAGAAGCATTTCTGGCATCTTTATATTGCTACACGTTTAAAATATTCTTTTAGCTTGATGTTAAAATAGACAGTCCAATTCCCAAGGCTTTGATTCCTGCACTCTTAGCAAACCTTTGCCCAATGTTTTTATTAACTCAATTTAATGGAACCTTTTTTATAGTGACCTTAAGAATTTAATAACTCCTCAATGCAAGGACAATACCACCTGCAGGCTCTTCTGGGATTAAACTGTAGTAGTTCAATATGTTCTGCAGGAACACATAAAAAAAAAAGGCAGAAAAAAATGTCAGGAACTACACAAATCAGTCACTCATTGCTGAGGTTGGGAATTATGCCTGGTTATGATGTCCTGCTCCAAGACTCGTGACATAAAACTCTGCATCTGATACATGCTGCAGCCTACTTATTGCTGCTTAATGGTATTAATCTAGTTTTGATCATGTCAGATATGCTAGCAATTTTGAATTCCAGAGTGCCTTCCTTTCTGACAGACACTCTGCATATCTTACAGGTACAATCAATACATTATTAGTCAACAACCTGAGAAGAGGCACATAAATTAATCCTTTTCTGTCAACCCAGCAGTTTGTACTGAAGTGAAGCCTCACCCTTGCAGTATGCGTGAGACTGATCTTAATCCAATTAAGGTAAAATGAACTTTTTTTTCTATGGCACTCTCCATCTATGTTAATTCAAACCTCTGAAGACAGCTGCTCTGAGGAAATAATTTTATGCTTGATCTTTTATGGGCAAGGTTAAAATCAGTATAGATACATCTGTATGCAAGGGAAGTCAATAAGCTTGCTCTCTCTCACTTCCTCCTTTAACCTCCACTGGCACCTGTAAAATTATGCCAGAGAACACTGCTGATTTCCAAGTGACAGGGATGTATTTATTTTAGTTGCATAAAGGACTCTGTCACTTTAGCCTTACACTGAGCACAGCACGTACCTTTGTTTTGCTGTGGGGCAAAGTAATACAGAGTGACAGCCCTGTCTGTAGTATTCTGGAAGTTGACAACTAGAGGATGTTAACAGCCTACAATATGCAAAACAAATCGTTTCTTCTCTTTGTGATAGTTATCAGATATAATGACAGCAACCATTAAGGAAACAAGACTTGCTCGGTACTATTATTTCTCCAGCAGAAAATATAGGAGAGAGAAAAGAGCTAGAGTGCATTTGAACCCACTTTGATGGTAAGAGAAAAAGGTCCAATTCTGTACTAATGCTGCACTGCATTCCGAGAGGGGCTTTAGTATGGTAGTACTTACTGATTTCTTTCTCTTACTCAGTTTTTCTCACAAAAATATGGAATATATCACAGCTATGGGCCATGATTACTCTTTTTTCACCTGACTTTCCTCTAAATATCTCCCCTGCCCATACCTAACTTTCTGTGTTAAAATTAAATGACTAAACCTCGCTCCACCCTACTCATTAGGCAGGGAAAGAAGGGTACTTAGAAGCAGATTGTAACTACAGTGTTGCACCCTTGTTGCAGGGTTTCTTTGCTCAGCTTGAGCTCTTGATTGCTGTCAAGAACTGAAAAGGACACAGAAAAAAGGCTGCTGTGAACTGCAGTAACTTCACCTGGAAGCACACGGGGACACTCTACTAGTGCCCCTTACCCTTAGTGTACCATCATCCCACCAGTTCACATATGTGTTGTGATGAGGAGCAGGCGTGTAACCACACTGCCCTCTATAATTGGTCCTGGCCTAGAGTAGGTGGGGTAATCACATAAAACGTTAGCATATGATAAAGTTACCTAACAACTAAAGAAATGAGAATGGAAACATTATTTTGTGAAGTGCAATGGGCACCAGTGTCTTTCAGTCTGGATTGCTTACATATAACATTATCCCATCAACAGACAAAAAAAAAAAATCCTCAAAAAACCTGGTCTCTAAAAACTTCCCAAGGCAAAGAAGATGAAGAAAAGACTGCTATTTCTCTATCCAGAAAAAGAATGATTTTTCATGTCATATATGGAGCACTGCAGCAGAGACTGTAATCATCTTGAAATCAGCCCAGCATGTTTCTGAACTGCAGCTCTTAGCCTGTGTTTAGTCATATGTAATAGAATTATGCTTTACCTAAATTTTCACCAATTTTATTTGGACTAAGACTTTAGTACTAAGGTTTGAGGGGCTTTTTTTTTTTTTTTCTTGGGGGGGGGTTGTGTTTTGTTTTGTTTGGTTTTTTGTTGTTGTTGTGGGTTTTTTTTGAGGGGGTGGTGGTGGGTGTGTTCTTTTTTGTTTGTTTGTTTGTTTGTTTTAATCTAAAACAAGCAGCTTCATTAGGAATTGGAATTAGGAAATCCTTATTTTCCAGCATAATTAAAAATTATAAAAGAATTTTCTCAAATTCTCAAAAGTAAAAATAGCTCTGAATAAGACTAAGCAGAGAAATCTGTAGGCCAAAAGGCTTGAGGAGTTATGGATGAATAACATGTATACTTCGATCCCATCACAGCATCTCATGATCCAATTCCAAACCTCTAAACTTTCATAGTCTGTGCTATGAAAGGATAAGAACAGGCATTCCAGAGTTGATTATACTATTTCTCCAACTAATAAGGATTTGCTTTTCTTCATTAAAAGTATACCAACATGCAAATGCTGCCTGCACAGCCCCTTCTCTAAACAAAACTACGTCGTCAAATTCAGTTCTCAAAAAAACCTACCTGAAAAAGACTCACATCTCCCTGGCATTAAGTATCACACCATGAAGGACAGGAAAAACACAGAGATGAGATGAAAGGAAGTGTCTTTGAAGAAACATTTCCTAAAGGTAAAATTGCTTTTCTCTCTTTTTCCCAAACTTCTTAATCCCAACAAACTTCTTGGCAAGTTGCTCCGTAGATGTTCTCAGGCAATAGGAAGCAAGTTCACCAGCAAAGCAAAACTCTAATTATTCTCAATGTTGAAAGACTTGCCATACCCAAAAAATATAATTTCAAGGAAGGAATTATTATCATTTGGAAATTTCTGCACAGCTTAAAAGCAGACAGAAGCTGCACAACTGAAAGCTTTTTGTATAACAAACTGTCAGAAGTACTGCTGAACTTTTGGTCTAATAAATGGTAGCAGATCTGCCTGACTTGGCTTGGTGGAGTTTTCTGTCATCAACATATTTGATCATATTCATGAATACGTCCTCTTGCAACCATGGAACTAAACTAGCATTTCCAAGAGGCTGCCATAGGACAAAGTACTATCTCCATACAGATTTTCACATACAGATTGATATCAATGGGACTAACATTTGAATTTACACATAAACATACCTATGTAGATAACTTATCAGGCCAATACTACAGCTCCCAAAGAGTAGCGGTCAACAGTTCAGAAGGAGACTGTACATCTAGTTAGGAATACTTACACATACAGGAAGATGTTTCTTCATAATACCTTTTCTTGCTAGTGGGATGCCAGTGAAACATACAATAAAAGCAGTGTTGATATTTTAAGACAGCATGCAAATAAAAACACATTAAAATTAAGAAATCAAAACAAACCTAATTGCAATAAGGCCAAATGAAACTACTATTTCTCTTACCTGAATCAAATCCTCAAAGAGCCTGTGTTTCAGCTTGGATCATGCTGCTTCTCCCACGAGACAGGGAGATCCTTCATACCTGGATTTGTTGCTCCAGCTCACACTAGCATGAGTAATTCTGCCAGGAAAAGCTGCCTCTCACCACAGAATGCAGTATTCTGCATGCTCACTTCACAGATTTCTGACAAGTGGAGTTGTGGCCATTTTGCTAAGCCCAAGTAACAGCCAACCCTATTGGAGTCTGCAACCAGTGGTGCCTTAGTGTCCTCAGATTTCTTCATCTTATGTATAGCACATACAAATACCAGCACACAACACTGTACAAGTTCATTCTCCTCAAGCTGCAGTTTCTGAGGGAGGATGTTGAATATTCTTTTCAGCTTTTGAGAAGGCAAGATGGTATGAACCCCGAGAGTAGCAGAAGAAAGTATCAATGTATAAAGTTTTGGTGCAGTACTGTTTAAGTTTTTTATTGCAACAAAGTAAGTTAGTATTTTCATACAACAGAGAAACTCAATCTCTCAGCATCAAAACACTCTTGTGACTGTGTCACGACAGGAAACTCACTGAAAGGTTTGTTCAGTATCAAAAAGTATGTTTGTTTGTTTTTTTTTCCCTCTACAGAAGATACTTTCCTCCCTTTATCATTTAGTGCTTCTCAGACTAGATTTGAGAGTGTTCTGTAATTGGAATAGAGTCTTTGAGAAATACTACCATGCACCGAACAAAATTGAGAATCTCAAGGACTTTAGTGTAAAAAGCAAGTTTCAATAACATATAAATTAAAATACCCTACAAACAATTGTAGCAATCACAAGGAATTAACTAGATTGGTGGCAAATACTAGTCATGAAATGAATTTCAGATACTGGTTATTTCTGAACTAATAAATGGAATGACAAGTAATACAGCGTGAAATGCATAGTAACGAACATAGTTTCATAGTTGTATTTTTAAAAAGCACTATTCACAATGGCAGAATTGTTGCATTTCTTAAAAGACTTCAGAAATTCTGGGTGTCTCACTAGACACTTTTTCTGTCTTATATCTGAAAAACTTTAGTATTCCAGATTTTAGATAAGCACAGGCAATTTTTACCCATTTACACTTCAGACATATTAAATACAACACTTTACAGAGAAAAAAGAAGAAATGCAGAACCATGTCTACATCTCCTTGGAGATAGCAAGGCACAACAGACCAGGTCTAAGGGCAACTATCACATTATAGCAAGTTTTAAAACACAACAATGAGGTTTTTTATTAATTATTTCAAACCTTGTCTTAGGTTTTTCATTAAGAATGAAAAACAATTAAACTCTTATCAGCTTTTCCGTAATGGTATTTTGAACTTTACTGAAAATTTCTGATTTTGCTGTATGCCTACTTTAAGAAAAAATACAAAGAAATATGTTTAACCTTTTCTTTCATTTCAGTTCACAGCTTCTATAACAAGGTTACTGGAAGAAGCATTGTAATATCTAATCCTATGCCTCTGACATACAATAATGAAGTATTTTGTTTGTATGCTACTTGAACCCAAGTAGCTGCATAGAAGAAAAGAAATCACAGTTCAGCCAGCTCATCTCTCTTTTCTTATTTTTAGCTTAGTTTGATTAAATGTGCATGAAACTTATGATCCCTTCAATGGAACAGCTTTAGGTAGATGTCAAGATCAGACAGATTTTTGAAAGATTATAATGCTGATTTTTACAGGGACAGTTGGGAGGGATGACTTGCTCTTAATTCTAAGTTTTCTTTAACTCCATTGCCAAAATGTACTGTTTGAACTGTGCTTCTCTTTCCACTTTCCTCTTTTCTCCCTTTCATTTAAAATAGACAGATAGAAAATATAATATTGACTAAGAAAGCAAAACACAAAAGCGGAAGTGGGAGGAAAAAAGGAAAATACACTGGACTCAAGAAAAGCAGATTATTTAACATGGGAAAGCTTATTTATATTTGCTTTGCTTGTATGTGCAGCTTTTGCTTAACCTATTAAACTATCTTTTTCTAAACCCACAAGTTTTCTCACTTTTACCCTTCCGATTCTCTTCCCCACCCCACCGGTGGGTGAGTGAGCAGCTGCAAGGGGCTTAGTTGCCAGCTGGGTTTAAACCCAGGATCTAAACAAAACTCTGCTTGTTGCAATGCCAACCAGAGCCCACGGTTACATTAAAATAAAGCCCAGCTGCCTGGGCTTAGATTAAATGTTCTCCCTCACACTGTACAAAGAAGAAAAAATCCCCAAATCTGGATACTGGTGTGTGTCTCACTCCCAGTCGGTCCTAAAGAAATATAATCTTAATCGAGACTTCTTTTTTATCAGAGAATATGGCATTTCAAAAACCAGTATTACTGTTTGATTTAAAATGCAGTGACATGGCACCATGCAAAAGTAAAATCTACTTCAATCACAAGCTTAAAGGAAAAAATATCACTTTACACCAGCAATAATCAAGTAATTTCTCCTTAACAGCAGCATTCCAAGACGTGTAACCAAACCATTCGCTAAAGAATAACAAACTGGTACATGATATCTACCCTTCCTCATGGGTTGTGCCAACTACATTAAAAAGGAATAAACAAACCCTGTAAATCTCAAAGAATGAAAAAAAATCACGTCAGGTAATTCAGCAACCAGTAATTGAACCATTTTAAAAACTGTAATGCTTTTCCATATTGTGTTCTGAAATGGTATTACTTTATCATTGGTAATAAAAATTATTAAAACAAAAAAAAGGTAAGAACTATCTTTCTTACATAGGACTTGCAAGTGAGAGCATATTCTGTACATTTTACAACTCATCTGTCAGGTGTTAGAGCCCCGTAAAGGTACTGAGGTCTTGCCTTTCTCAACACTCAAGTGTTTCTCTAGCAAGTCTCAACAAAGGCTCTGGATGCAGCCATGTCAATGAAGGAGGGTTCTTCTTCTTTCATTCTGCTTTCAGAAGTAATTTCCCCTTTATGAAGACAAGCTGAAATACCATCAGTACTTTCGAAATTGCTGGGCTTAATGCTAGAACATTCTGTAATGAAAAACTAGTTTGGTGTCTAGGACAGAGTGTGTGTCACAGCACTGTTCAGATAAGAAAGTCAGAAACAGAGCCTAAAAGGCCTCAGGGCTCTCATAACTGAGTCTGAACACGTGAACCAATTTGTTATGTTTTGTGATCTAGTTTTGACCCCAAGTCAATGTTCAAAAAACATTTTAGCTTAATATAGCATAAGGTTTTTCTTATCTAGACGAGTTGTTTGTATGAGCATTACCTTAGTTACCTGAGTGTAAAGGACAGGAGAAGGATCTACCTCACCTGACTTCTGACAGCTACCACCTGTGCTGATTATTCCACCACAGTTCAACGAGTGAAACTACACAGCTGATCTCTGTTAGAGAATAATCTGCTTGGGAGACTAAAATATGAACTTGTTGATCTAGAAATGTCTTTGCTTAGACTGATGGATCCTACCTTGCTCACCTAAATACATCTGAGATTTTGGGAATACAACACTAAGGTGCAGAAGGTCACCTAGAATACAGTTTGAATACGGGGATTTTTGGCTTTTTTTTAGGAACTCTGTAACTCTCATTATATATTGGGATTATTAAAATTGAAAATCAAATGACTGACTAATGATAAAACTCCTAAGTTATGCCATAATAAAGCACTTGCTAGAAACTGAAGTGGAAGAAGACTGAGATTTATCCAAAATGGGTGACGGAAGAAAGAAGGCTCACTGGTCTTCTCTATCTGTACTGACAACATAAGTTCAAGAATGTCAGAAGCCAGGCAAGAACAAGTCATTTTTCTCTTCCACTTATCTTTTTCCTCTCTACTACAGAGGTTCATACTTCATCCTCTTCTGAGGCTAACAAAATTTCAATTTCTGTGTACTTCTAATGAATTTAACATGACATCATCACACCAGAACTCTAACATTTTCTGCTGTAGTGAGCACTTTTCCCAGGAGTGATTCTCAAGGATAGGTCAAAACCGCAAGATTTCATCAAGTTCTCTCAGCAGAAATGTCAGCATATTATTACTGAACAAGAAAATTTATAGCAAAATAAATATCTCAAGGGTAATTTCTTGTTCTATTAAGCAAGAGAATATTATTTCCAACAAGAAGGCTGATGTGACAAAACACAGTTACAGAATTACAAAATGAATGATATGAATTCTCCAGAAAGATGTTTTAAAAAGTGACCCAACTATCAGTTTTCTTGATATGCCAGAGAAAATTCCAGAGCAAACATCTGTTATGCCAACATGTTTAAAAAGAATTTTTCATATGGTTTATATTATTATTGACAATTGGAAGCCAATTACTATTGAATAAAATGAGGAACAAAATTTCATCTTCCTGGGAAAAGAATTTTATTACTTTTGAATATTCCTTTCTAGGAAAGATGTTGCTTACTTTTATTAAAAATCGCAGTTCAGAGCATTCAGCAACAAACTGGACAGCAAGACACCTCTTAAAAAAATAAACATTTTATAATAGAAATAAAATACGTAAGTTTATGTTGCTTCCTTATAAATGTAAATCATGCTAATGTCTTGAAGGGAGAAAAAAAAGAAAGAGTATTATTTTACATGTAATACAGGCTTATCATAAAGCTCTTCCACACTCTTTTATAGACCCCTATCAATACACACAAAAGTAAGTGTTCCTTTGATCATGTTGCTTTGTCATCCATCAGTTTAACTGAGACGTGCAACAACAGCTTAAACATGACAACCCTGTTTCTCAGATGCTTCTACAAAGACTTCAGCAAATGAGAAGCACAGTAAGGAAGTATTGTTCAAAATGTTTAAGCCAGATTTTATGGTTCAGATGAATGGAAAAGCTGAAGTTGGAAGGCACATCTGAAGGCCTGCACAGGGCAGCTTGAAAGTTTGATCCGGTTGCTCAAGGCCTTGCTCAGGCAAGCTTTTTAAATCTATATGGTTGAAGTTTCCACATTTTCTCTGGGCAACCTGTTCCAGTGCATGAGCTAATTAGCATCTTACCTCAAAGTTTAAAGAATTCTGATTTCCAATTATTTTCCTTTATTTCTAACTATGCATTTTACAATTTTCTAGCACTTCTGAAAAGGAAAATGAAGAAGGCGCTCGTAAAAGCTATTATGACATCACAGATAAAGGTGAAAAACTTAAATATAAAATATGCCTCAGAAGTCCCATGTTTATTAACTTAATTTCAACATGCTCTTATTGTGGTGGCCCATGTTGATCTTTACATTTACTTGTTTCAAATGTCAGATATTACGCTGCATAGAATTCAGTTAATTTAGTGGTTTGACAGACACTCAGAAAAAAACTCAGTAAATGGGTAGGTGATAATTTGAAAAAAATTAAAACCAGCCTCCTGTCTTTATCTGATTGAAAGTTTCTCTGATAACCTAATTTTAGGAGGAGAAGAAAAATAATTTCTCTGATAATGACCTAGTAACATTTACAAGTCTGCTATGAGATATTGCTCGGAATAATGTGGTCAGCACACAACTTGAAATGTTCCTTCAATGATCACATGCCCAGCATGCCCAACCAATATTTATATTCTGAGTTCTGTTAGAACTTACTTTCCCTCAGTGCATTATCCTGTTCAATTCAAAAAGGTAAGGGCACTGAAGAGATGCAACCGCATTATAAGTCCCTAGAAAGGGGCAGTGCAGAAAGCTGGAATCTGACAATGACACATACTAAGTTGGGCAGCACAGCAGGTGTCTCATCTCCTGCAGAGTAAAGCATCTTGAAGAAGAAGCAGATGTACATATTTCCTGGCTGCTACAGAGAAGGGTAAGAAAATGACCTCGTCTCCTGCCCTTAGGAGACTCTGGCATAAAGAGGTTAGTAGCCCTTAAAATTAAAGGAAGACATTTGACCTATGGTCATTTATTTTCTGAAACTGAGAAAATATTTAACATTTTTATTTCTTTTGAGTTGTCAAAAACTAACCACTACCTCCCAAATTTACTTTAGGAGTTTCTTCATCTATCCTTGGTTTAATTCCATTTTTGAAATGGTAGGTTCTTCAAGTGAATTACAATGTGAATGACAATGTAAAGAAATGCCGATCTTGATCAGAACAGCAAAACATGTAGCCTACTAGCTAGCCACAAATACTTCTGAATAAGTCATAAAAAATGCTAAAATTTCCCAGAAAGAGCATATACTCCTTCATCCTGCTTCTTTGTCAATTCTAGATGATATTCTTAACAGCATCAAATGCTGATTTAGATGATCTTTAAGATCCCTTCCAACCCTATCCATTCTGTGATTCTCTGAAATATTGCAAGACACCAGTTTCCCCAGACAAGAAATATCCTCTACACTGGAGATGTCTGTAATATTAATCTGGGGTTTTCGGATTGTTTAAGTTTTCCAGCACTAGCAATGCCTTGTTTAGCAATGCCAGCCATGGCAGCCCTGTATACACAGAACTCTTTTGCTGTGGTGTCAGAACAAGACAACATGACAGGTAAAACCTGAAGGGATTCTCAGGTCATGAATCTTCAGATAGGGCATCAAGACTAATGATACATGGTAATGTGCCTGATATAAAAAAAACCCCCAACCTCACAATAAATCTAGAAACCTGTTTCTGCATGTTTATGGCTTTTATTGCTCCTTTTAATCTAAATTAAATTAGTAATTAACTTGTGATTCAGGAAATCACCTAATTTCAAAAGCCTTTGCTCTTTTCAGAGCCATCTCTCACACTTGACTTCTAACTCTATCACCTTCATGTCATACCATATGCTTTTTACAAGCTCACCTTCCTTTACTCGTCTTCTAACTGCTTCTGTGCTGATTGGTAACACAAGTTGACTGCCAAAACCTGCAAGAACATTCTCACTCCTTCCCCATCTCTTCTTTAAGAGTTTAATATTCTTTTTACTTTATTTTACACTGATTTGCAAGAACCTTTAGCTCAATCCCTTGGCACTAACTCTCACATTTGGCCACTGGTCAACAAACATTGACACACAACCGCTTTCAAACCAGAAAGGGCTAAAGGAATGGCTGCATGGCTGGATTTCCTACTTTTCCAGCCAATTTCCATGACTAGAATATTGCAAACTGGTTGCTGCTCCTTCTGCTTACCCTCCTCCACACTAAGATGAAATAAGAGCACACATCACCTTCTACTGATTAACTGGGGTTAAATACTGAGGGGCTCTGGATTTCTTTAGACAGAAAATGAAAATTTAATTCCTTTAAAGCTCACAGAGATATATCAGATTTGCCTTGATTTTTCTGACTATAACCCTGTCAGGTGCAGACTTATGCAGACAAGAGTCACTAAGAAGCTGTTTTTAGTTCTCTTCTACCCACTTTACTACTTAGCACAAATAAAAAGACAAGTGACCACACTGTAGATCTGGAAGCTGAACTAATGTTCTTCACTGCCTATAACCTCCTCAATTACTGCTAAATTTTCAGTCAAGGACCATGACTGATTTTATAATTTAAATACCATTTTATTTTCTTTAGTTCTTATTTAACAGTGGTTATTTATTTTTTGGTACTTGAGAGTCATTTTTCAGTAAAATCAAAAGAGCAAACTGAACATATTGCCAGTAATCCAGTGCAAAAAATCACAGCATTAATTTAATGAGAACTCTGTTACTCATTTGGCAAATGAGACAGTGGAGTGGCACTGACATATGTAGAGCAGGGACCAGTCTGAGATGAAAATACATTGATTCATGAGTGGCAAAGAGCAGCTTAATGTAACTCACTGATAAAACTGTCACTGATCTTGCTCTGTATCTGGGACTCCAAGAGAAAATGATGGGAAAACCATTCTGTGCCATTAATGACAACTGAGTAAATTGTGCCAATGAGAGATAATAATACACCTACATGACACAGACCATTAAGCAGCCAGTTACAACAGTCTTAAATAATACAAACAAATGAAAGTAACATTTATGGTCAAACCCTTGTCTTATTAAGCTGTTGAATGCTTTTCAGAATAATTAATATGACTTGGAACTGATAATTCAAAAATTTAAACTACTGCCCTCTCTGCTTTCTCCTAGTTAATAATTATTTAAGCCAGTACTGTCAAGATGTGAAACAGTAATAGGCAAAATTATGCTGAAGGCAATGCTTTTGGCTGCAATTCCAAAAGGCTAACCATCTACAGAAATAATAAGGAAGGACTGCTACCACCAGGAAAACCCACTGCCAGGATACTCTCCCAGATATGTAAATAAAATATACTTTGAGGTTAAAAGCGAAGATGAATAGCACCAAAAAGTGTAGGAATGAGAAACATCTACAGCATCCTATTTATCTTTTCTTTTCAGACTGCACCGTAAAGAGGCATGATTTTTTGATCTATTAATAGAGATTTTTGATTTCTTTTCTAAATAACAAGCACATCACAATTGTCCTCTCTGAACACATGGGGTTGATGCAAGATCCAGCTGAAAGGATTTAGAGGTACCACTCCCATAGTACCAGTCACCTTTCTGATGTCTTTATGAGGACTATATTCAGGTTCAATCATAGGAAGGAAAAAAATAAAGGCTTCTTGAAAATCTCTTTAAAGGCATGTAATGCCCACTTACATATGCTAAACCAAATGAGAGCTCTGTGCACTGAATGTATGACATTATCACATATTATGTCTTTTAAAACCTCTCAGATGGAGGTTTTAAATAAGGATCACAGACACCAACGCTGTGTGAGGATACAGTCCTTCTCCTCTACCTCCACTGCCCTGGGCCCAAGCAAAGGAGAACATCGTGCTTCTTCCTCTATGGAGTGAAGGATTGTCAGCTCCTCTGGTCTCATTTTAGGACTGGGAAAATCAGGTCAGCTACCCTGGATAAATTTCAGAATCAAGATGCCTGGAGATCAACATATAAAGAAATGAAGGCAACACACAGCTGACACCACCAAATTTATATGAATTTAAAAACCCTTGAATATTGGGAGCTGGGGGCACCTGGGTCACAAATGTTTCTTAAGAAGAGAAACCAAAGCTAATACTGTAAAAAAAACAAGGGCAGACCCTTAATTAAATTATATTCTTTCAAGCATTTTAAACATAATTGCAATTATGTTTAATCTTACCCCGTAATATTTTTAGATTACTTTTTGCGTAACTCTGCTCATACTGATTAATACTCAAAATCTTCTTGCAGCAGACATGATTTATAAACTCAATGTATGGATAGCTAAATGCCCAATTTAAATATTTCCTGCACTAAAATTTAGTGCCATAGTTTTCAAACACTGTTTTACATCCAACATTTCTTAGCATTTTTTGTTGTGAGAATAATGATAAAATGTTTTTATTAGGAAAGCCCAGTTACTATTTCATGCCAAATCAGTTCAGACACTGTAATGCTATGCTGTTCCTCTAAGTAGAGTGAAAAATTTATAAATCTTTGAAAATTCACTTTACTGGCTACCTTTTAATTAGGAAAAAAATATTTTAAATCAGAATTATACAAATTTCTGCATTAATTTCTAAATAAGAAAAGTGGTTTTACTTTTCATTGAAGTAATCTAGGTTGGTGAGTGCCTAGATTCTATTATTTGTTATAGTGGTGTAAATACAATGTAAGTCAATTCACTTGAAAGAAGCTGTACTGGAACAAAGCAACTGGTGGACAAAGTTTTATACATGTTCCTTAAAACAAGGAGATAAAATTCAGATATCTTTTACTGTGCAGATTCCTACACAATATAACCTACTTCCCACTTTTCCCATTTCCAAGACTGTTAAAGTAGTTGGTTAAGTGAGAGGTGCTTTAAACAACTCTGTTCTTCCATTGCAATGTCATCTAGTTAACTTGGTTTAGTTCAAGTGTATCCTTATCATTCTACTCAAACACAGTTACCTTTCTTTTTCCCCTTGACTTGCTTCTTTTTTTGCTTTTGTCAGTCTGGTTGTAGATTCTCTTGGGCGAAGACCAGCTGTTAATATGCACAGCATCTTCCTCTGTAATCAGTAGTTTTAAAAGGTTGTTACTAATGTTCTTGGAGGAATACCACAATGAATAAATAGGAAGCTTACACCTTGGATATTAGATCACACCCTTTTATTTTCTGTTCTTTGCGCATCATTTCATACACTAGTGATGAAATAAAACCTTGGTCATATATATACCATTTCACCCAAAATGATGTTCAGCCATGTTCTCATTTGTTTCAAATCACTGCGTTCTGTGACAAAAACTGAATTTGTCTTGCTTATCTAATTGTTCCCTTCAGGGACACATCTCATTAAAAGCCTTTTTGGTGCAGTATACTCTTTCACAATCCCTCCAAGGAAATGTAAAAATGATCTGATACTGTAGCTTTTACACTGTCTCAAAAGTCAGTACCAGGATTCCTGATATTATTTAAAACAATCTGACACAGAAGTAAATCCCTTTATTGTGCCAAGTATTTTATGAATTATTAATTGGTCCATTACACTTTAGCCTGCAATGGGAACATAAAAAAAGGACAAAAGTACTTTGAAAGGTGAAACTTCAAGTGGTCCTGCCTGATAAGACAAAAGTTTAGATCTGCATTTTTATTTACCACAAAACCACTCTACTAGTTATAGGCTCGAAAGTTCATGGTACCACCACAATGCACAGGTCAGTGAGGGGATTCAAATAGGAAGAAGAAGAAGATGACAGACACATCTGAATGAAGCACAGCTGCAGGGTCTAAAAATATCTCTGCACAATGTTAATGGCTTACTGCATTGATATATTCAATTTGTGTTATCTAATGAAGTATAGCATTGACACTATCATAAGCTTCCATTGGTTAAAAGTGTTTAGCTAAATGTCTAATATTGCTAATGGTATTTCCATGTCCTATTTCATTTTTCAGATTTGCAAAGATAACAGTGTGGATAAATTCTAGATATTTCAGACTTTGGAGAGCAGACTTTGAAAGGCAAAAGTCAGACTAGTAATAGAAAAGGCGAAGAGTGTAATTCAGTTTATAATAAAAAGAATGTGAGTAGCAAGTAATTGTGCCATAATTAAAGAAAATAAAACATGTCATCATACTTCTATGTGGAAAAAGCTGGAAACCAATCACATCTGGCATTAATAGTTTCAGTGCTCCTGTGCAGTATATATATCTAACAAAATGGAAATAAAAGCTATACTTTCAAAAAGAAAACATTTAGGTGTTCACACTGACACTTTGCAAGTCTTTGTCTGGTTTCAATCTATTCATCAGTTTTCAAAATTTAGATAAATTAGTCTTGTAAAAATGCATTTATAAGTTCAGTGTTTACTAGATCACATTTTTTATAATAAGGTCCATGCATTCATATATTTATAACACAGAGAAAAATCACTATCTCTGTTCTTGGTGGAAATGAATAAAAACTACTGTAAGAACAGAACATATTTTGTACAATTAATAACCTGCTGTTGTCATTGGATTGTTGACAAAATTAGAAAGATCTTTTAAAAACTGTCAGCAACAACAAACTGTTGTTTGCCCAGCTGTATTCTGGTTCCTCTGGAGTTCTAAACACAATTTAATTTGCAAATGAACCAAGAAGACCAAGGCCAATATCACACTTAACTAAACCTAAACACATTGTGAAACATATGTTCATCACATAGCCCGGTTCTTGGTTTATCTCTTCTGTATAAAATACACCTTGAGACTTTTACTCTGGTTTGATTTGGACAAAACTTCAATTGGTATCAGCAAAATATGCATGATCAAGAAGTTCAAGATTAGCCTAGTACTTATGTGATCCCCCTCAGACTGTAAAGGAGTAATTCAGAAAAAACACTGGGTAAAGCACATATATCAGAGAGATTAAGCTTTAGGAATGGTAGCAATGACTAAATGCTACTGTAATGCATGGTTTAAATGATTTTTTTTCACTTATGTGTACTGTACTGCCTTTTAAATATTTCTGAATGTCTGGGACTAGTGCTAGATGGCAATGTGATCACAGTAAACTGTTCTTTGGTATTAGTATTCCTGAAACTAGTTTACTGGTTACATTAGGACTGACTCAATTTGCTTTGAGGGCTGTTAGTACTCAACAGCTAAAAATCACTGCCTTATGTCCTTAGCCTTCTATCAGCTTTTTCATGAAAAAGCATCTAATACATATAAATAGTCCACTCTGCATCACATACCTGAGTCTGTATTATATGGAGACACCTTATTACATCAAAAGCAGTTAAGTTACATATTTATGTGATATTTATGTACTACCACTAGTATCTTACCCAGTAAAACTTTCTATTTCAACTTTTCCAGCTACTCAGAAGTGACTGAAGAAAACATTACCTGAAGAAAGAAACTCACTCATTCATTAAATCTCTGTGGTCTCCCACATATAGACCTATAGAACCACAAGTACATTGAGAGAAACGCCGTAGGACACGTAAGTGTAGAGCTACTCTAACAGAGTAAACTGGCACTTCATTGCCTTCAAGAACAATGCAACACCACAAACTCAAGTGAAAAGGGAAAATTACCTTGGAATTCAAATTTCTAACAAAAAATGGAGTCAGTTAGGGTTCAGTGCTGAGCTTGTCCGCAAACATTCACTGTAATACTAAACCAACAAATCAAAGTCCAGATTTTGGCACTGTCTTGTTAAAATGTTTCTTCACCCCTTGTGTAACAATACTTGAGCCTTAAGTAAAAGACTTCTACAGATGAAAATGGACAAAAGAGCAATTCTATCCCTAATTCAAATGGGGATAAAACCACTACCTGAATACCAGACTTGTGTCTCTTGTCCATTCAGATGGGAGTAGGATAATCTATTATTGTATGGATGGGCAGTACTAAATATAACAAAAGTTCTAATCCCTGTTGAGAGACCACATGCAGTCTTTTAACATACTTAAATTTAAAGGGTTCAGGGAAAAAAATGCTGAAGTACAGAAAATACAAGACAAAAACCTACACCAGCAATTTCTAACCACTCTGTATAAACAAAATACCATTATTTCTAATCAACTCTATTACTCAATCTCAGTAGAGGCTATTTAGAATTTGGAACTAGCATATGTTGATGATTATACAATGTAGCTTGCACAAGAAATTGTATTTGCTAACAAAGACAGTAATATAACTTGTAAAATATTAGGTCCAAACTAATTTTACTAAAGCCCTTATGATTATTGTTTCCTGGAAACACTTAGACTTTTTTTTCTGCAGTAGGAAGAGGGAACTGAAAGTCTTTTCCATTCTAGTGCAATTTTTAAATTAAACAAAATAAAAAAGCCTCCTTACTAGAAAGGAGAGATATTCATTGGTGTTTTCAAATAAGTTTGCTTTTCTAAATAATCCCCAGATACTGAGTATTGCTCTTCATTTGCAAAATTAAAAGTCAGGTGCAGGGCAGTTTTTCCAAACAGATGGTACAGCACCTGGAGATTTTATTCCCACTAGATGGTAATACATGCATGCAAGTCACAAGAGTCAATAAGTCTCAGAAAGTAAGGCAATAGGCTCCACTTTGTTCAAAAGCAAGTCACCATCACCTGAAAATGCCCAATTGTCTAAAATTTGAAGAAATACTTTGTTACAAAGCTCATCTTGATTTATAATTCCTATCCTCGTGGATGAAAAACTGTACATGAGACAAGAGTGTGCTCACAGCCCAGAAAGCCAACTGCATCCTGGGCTGCCTCAAACAAGTGGTAGCCAGCAAGTCGAAGGAGGTGATTCTGCCCCTCTACTCTGCATTTGTGAGACTCATCTGGAGCTCTGTGTCCAGCTCTGGAGTCCTGAGCACAAAAAAGACATGGACCTGTTAAAGTGGGTCCAGAGGAGGCCACAAAGATGATCACAGGGCTGAAGCACCTCTCCTATGAAGACGGGCTGAGAGAGTTGGGGTTGTTCAGCCTGAAGAAGAAAAGGTTTCAGGGAGACCTCACTGTGTCCTTGCAGTAGTTAAAGGGGGTTAGAACAGGTTGCCCAGAGAAGCTATGGATGCCCCATCCCTGGAAGTGCTGAAGGCCAGGCTGGATGGGACACTGAGCAACCTGGTCTAATGGGTGGCATCCCAGCCTGTGACAGGGGGGTTGGCACTAGATGATCTCTAAGGTCCCTTCCAACCACACCATTCTACAATTTTGACTGTAAGTTCTCAACAATTTTATCACCTCCTACCTCCATGTCTTTCACCACAACCCACTTTGTCATCTTTCCTGACTTTCTTAAAATGCCCTGAAGTTGTCTGGCAGAATGCTCAGTTATGTGATCTACCTTGCTTTTGTAATTCCAGTGATGCCATAGCCCTTGCACCGCTTTCTCTTAAACCCCACCTCATCTGTGGGCTTGGTCTCCAGCCCTCTAATTTAAAGCTTTCATTACTAAGTTTCTCTCTTGCTGTTGCTAAAAAGTCACAGTAGATTTTTATTCCCTTTGCGTACGGAAGTAAAGTGTTCCTAAAGCAATAATCCTCTGTGTATGTCGCTTCGAGCTGATGAAGCAGAGCTTGTTTGTTATCCAAAGGACAGCAACAAAAACATGCAGCCCTGTCTCAGCATATTGGGTTCTTGTCTGCACATGGAATGTGCACAGAATTATTCTGGTTTTCTTAGCTCTACATCAGCTTTCTTTACAGGAAATTTTACCTCAGGAAGTCTGCTATGTTTCGTGTCTGCATAATTCACTCACAGGTAACATTCAATATTATTATCATCATGTTAATATTTGCTTTAGATATTCAGCAATCAAGCATTTAACATGAAATTGCATTTTATGTGGTCAGCCAGGCTGGAAAGATATTCAGTAGGAACATTTCCTCACCTACCAGATTGTTTTTCTGTGGGAGAATTTTGAAACCTGCAGTCTGAAGTAAGAAAAGGACAAGAAAGAATTATTTCCCTTAGCCAAAAAGGGCATCAAGCTTAAAACACTCACTTCTGACATGCTCAGTTCCCAAGAAACCCATACTGAAGAACTGAAGCACTTGCACAGAATGATACACTGTAAGAGTGGCGTTACTTAGCCCATGTTAAACATAGAAGTAACCCTATTTCTTCTCTTAAGCACCAAACAAGGGAAAACCATCACTTAATCTCTGGCATTTGCTATTTACCTTGTGAACCATGGCTCAGCAGGGAGACTTGCAACTTTTCCCCAATAAATATAACTTAGTTGGAAAGAATGGGCTCAAATTCTCCCCTCTACTCTCTAAAAATCTGGAACAAAATAAATAAAATTATTGATTTTTTAAAATAAATTTAAGAAAATCCTGAAGGAAATTTACTAAATAAAATACAATTTAAAAACCCCACATTTTTCATGGAGCAGGTTTCAGAACTGAAACAAACATTTGCAAAATAATTCAGTTGCTCTATCTCTTATATGAAAGAAAAATTCTGTATGTCTCTAACCCTAGCTGATCACTATGCAGCTATTACTTACCCACTTTATATGCACCTGTACTCACCAGACCAACATGAATCTTACACTCGGCAATTACTGCCATTCCAAATCCACAATCCCGTCCTGCTGCTAAGGGTAGCCTATGGTCTGTCTTCTCACTGAGCAGCTTTTGTACATATTTTTAGGTTCTGTTGCCCATTTTTCCCACTAGAAAAAGAAAAAAAGAGCATGCAACAAGTGTGGGAAGAGAACTATGCGAGCAACAGCAGGCGCAGTCACATTCATGCATATTTTCAAATAGCTTGGCTAAAATGAATTAAATGGAGTTTAAAATATTTCCAGCTGCTTCCGTGAAGGTGTGACAACATTGTTTTTTCAAAACCTAGGTTCAACCTCTTTTGCTGTTATTTTTTTAATCAGGCACCAGATTTTCAACAGAAGTGTGTATGCCAAAACAGCACAGCCAAAAACCCAAAAGATTTCAACTTAGAAATGCTGCCACAACACATCAACATCATTGCATTGATCATTTTCATATTCTCGTACTGGAAGAATCTAGTACTTTTTAAAAGATGCAGCTGAGGAGGCAATCTGACTCAGAGATGAAGCTACTGAGTGATTGTGATACTGCAGTGATTGTAAAAAACAAAGAGAAATTTACTCCCTTTCAGAAACATTTTTGAGTGGTTAATTTTTATATGGTAATCTATTAAAAATTAATTAGCCAGAGCTAATTCCAGGTCTATATTAAGACAAAGATTTTTAGTTGTGTTCAGATTACGTTTACTACTTTTCTTCAAAAAATTTTAATTAGTGATTAAGATAAATTGTATCTTAAAAATTACTAACATGTTGAATAAAAACCCGTCTGGGAGCCATAAATTAACTAGTTTAGCTTGCAGTCAGCAGCATTTCGTGTTACTCTAAATAAAGTTTTAGGTCATATTGGAAATCGTCGCCTGAACATATTTCTTACCCATGCTGAGCAGAGACATCTGGATTGACAATACTGGCAGATTTCAGTGCAGTGACAGCATCACTGCCACTTCAGAATGTGCTCCAAAAGATACATTCTCTTAGAGCTGCACTCTAAACCCAGTGAGGAGGATCAGTCAAAGCAGGGTGCAGTAACCCAGCTATAAAAGGTGCTGCTGCTGGGATCAAACTATGCCTAAACTGCATTGGCATGTCTTTTATTTCCCAAATTTATTTTCCAAGGTTTAAACTGTTGGTCTGTGTTAGAAACCTGAAACAGATCATTCCAGTTCGTTCTGAGAGCCTTTTCACGTGCAATACCATGGCAGTCCTCAAGTATCCAAGACAGCACTCCAAAAAGTCAACACAAAGAACCTACATGTCTTTGAAGACCCTCTTCTAAAATTTAACACTCTATTAAATTTCTTTTGAAAAAGTTTGACCTGTCAGTGTAAACAATTCAGGACATTCTGGGTGAGGATTCTAGCAAGTATTACAAAGCCCAATTTTACTCAAAAATAATTTTCATTTATTCTCCCTTTGATACAGTTTGAGTATTCTCTTAATCCCCTCACATATAGTCCAAGTGTAGCTGCTAACATGGATTGATCAGTTATACAAACCTCGTGTATTATTATAGCATTTAGAAGTAATTCTGTTATTAATACAGGAAAAAATGTCCTTAACAGAATTAGTTCAATTTCACAAACCCTAGCACAGAAAGCAAGTTGCAACTTTTCTTAAGCTTGGCAATAAAATAAGCTGAATTCAGTTATAGGTTCATTTTCTGCTGGATTGGGCCATTAGGGCCTGTACCTATCATTTATACCACTAGATGCCTCTTAGTATAGCAAATGCTTTAATATTAATAGATACAAGGGATTTTAAAAATTATTATTATCTTATTGAATTACTTTTGAAGACTTTTCAAGAAGCTTCACTAACTGCCTAAAGCAATAAATAAGGTAATTTTATTACCATCTCTAAGCTGCGGTGTTTTATATAATATCTTTCTCTTAGTATCTGAGAATTAAATAGCAGAGCTAGGTAGAAATACACTGACAGGTGAACTGTTGCAAAATGGAGATATCAAGCATTCTAACACAAACACTGACATTTAGGATGAAACACCCCTATTACTGTCTCCAATGTACTCTTGCTCTTAAAGTTATTGTGATAATGAAAGAACAGTGATGTGTTGGTCCTGGCTGAGCATAATTCAGAAGTTCCTACAGAACTTCCTACCATGCCATAAAAATATGGACTTGTCTTTTATCTGAATATTTTAAGGAGAGGAACACAGACTCCAAGTCCCTACTCCTTCCACACTGAACTATTACTAGCAAACATCAGGAAAATGTGTCAGAATGCATCAGAAAGAGCATGTCAATTTACAGAAAAGAGTTAAGATGCAGCAAAATTTCATTTCTAAAGAAATTGTACCTTTCAGAAATTTACATGAATTTAAGGCATAAGCAGAATTAAAAAACAGCATGAACCCCAAAGATGATCAAATCACATGAATTAATATGGCACAAGATAAAATAATGCAGTACTACTAAGTGATGAGAGATTTATGCTATGCAAAGCCCATCTACACTTTATTACTAGTAAGTGGTAGATTTCAGTTGCAACCAGAAATATCTCCTGAGCTCCACAGTTCTGTTCCTCTACATATGCACTGACAGAATTATTCTGCTAAGAGGAAAGCTCAAAAATTCCAGATGTTCACTAATCACCCCATTATCCACCATCCTTTGTATGTGAAAAGTACTAAGATGCCACATCATCAAAATCTACCTTGTATTTAATGTACCAGGAATACCATCAACTTTAATTTGCCAGTTCTGTGGATTTTTCCCATGGAATTCACTAAGAACTACTTTAATATCCTCTCTTAAGGCTAGAACCTCCTATGTAATAACCAAAACAATTGCTGACAAGCAATCATGTGTTAGAAAAATGTGTCTTTATCTACTCTAGTGCTCCAAATTGTAATAAAAAAATAATTTTACAGTAAGTAATCAAGAGTTGAGAGCAGGATAGGACCACTAGAGCTTGAGAAGCAAGTAAGATCTGAGCTTTTCTAACTACTTTATGAAGTATTTTTAAGATCTTCCCCCCTCCTTTTAAATTTATGTCCCATTGCCATTTAAATTCCAAATGGAAAAGGAATATAAAAACATACAAAAATATTCATGAAAATGAATTAGTTGTCTCTGCAATTGCTTGAGAAGCCACAAGTCAGAAAGTTACATTAAATACTGTAATGTAATTAATTTCCACGTAATTTAATATAATTAAATTAATGTAATTAAAAATGTTAGCACTTGAGTTAAGAGTGATAAATCACAAGTTTACTTGTAAGTACAGTAATTACTCTCACTAATAAACAAGGAACAGTTCATTTGAAGGTGGCTGTACATGTAAAGCCAAGACACAGAGAGCAGAAATTCAGCTTCGGATTCTCACTTCTTACACATAACACTTGAGGACTCATTTTGCCTCAGCTCTCTACTGTTTTCAAGCAGATTATCATTCAGCAAAAATGCTGAACTGCTTTACAGTCACACTTTTTATCGAGAGAAATCTCAGTAAAAGAACCATATATTTCATTTGGAAAGGGTAAGAACCAAGGTCATCTTGATCACAGATGGTAGCAGCTAAGAACTGAAAGTGCTTGACTAGTACATTGACTACCAATGTGCATCTTTTTAAAGTACATGCAAATTATCATGAGGTGATACAACCTTTAAATCTGAAGAACCTTCATAACTTAGATTAAAACCTCACTTTGAAATAATGGGAAAACAATTTCTTCTCATTTATCCATCTTCTGTTACTGCGAAAGTACACTCATGTAGTTCAGCAAGAACCTGTGCTTGGTTTTTAACTGTGACAGATGAGACCAATTCTACCACTAGGGTAAGAGCTATGGAATTTATACATCCTTTGGTTATACTTGTATAACTGGACGACTGAGCAATGCCTGTGTGCATACTTAATTCCCCAGATGGTCCAGAAACTCCCCAGCTAGTCACCTACATTGGTGAGCACAGACCAGCCGGAGACAAGTCTGAACTCCTAGTTGCCCTCAGGACAAACCAAAAATACCCACCTTTTTTCCCCTTCAGTTTACAGACAGATGTAAATATTGTTAATCTTCATTAAATTGCATCTATAAAATTGAGTGTAAATAAAGGTCAACTAAAAAACCCACAAAAGGGAACACAAGCATTAGCACGCTAGAAGTAATAAAGAGAAGCAGTGACTGAATAAACTGAAAAATTAGTATCTCATTAGATTTTTTTATTTCTATTCAATTTAAAAATAATATCAAAGAATTTTAATATAAAACTTACAAAACAAAATTATATAATTTAGGGTTCAGAGACATGACCAGACTGATTTTTAAAAATCCATCATTCCAATAAAAGCAAAAAATGCACCTAATTGGCACTTTAAAAACCTCTGTTAGTACAGATCTTTAATAATTCTTCATGAAACATAAATGTCATTTCTATGTAATGGTAAGAGAGTCCATTTTTAAAAATTAATTTCCATAGTTACAATATGATACTATTATAAAAGTAAATTTAGTGTGCTGAATACTGGGAGAGAAAAACAATACTTCGGTTTCAGACTATTAGTGAGCCTCTTGTTCCTGCAGTTCTTATTTGCGATTCTCACATGAATCAAAACAATCATATTTCCAGAAGTTTAATTAGAACACCCTTCCTGAAACTTGCTTTATTGTCCTGTGTATCTTCTATTCCTTTGATAAAACTCTGCAAAACACTTTTACAAATTGCTAATTTCTATTTAATGCCACCTTAAGAACTGTCACACTAAATTTACAATAAATTTCCTGGGCATGCTACTACAGCTGTAGCATACCAAATGTCTGTGCTACCAGACTGCAAGATTGAGTTCCTTCAAGACTATTTCAGCCAGAAAACACCACACCTCTCTGTATCTATCACATTTACCAGCACAATTCTCTTAGTCTTCTCAGTCCAAACTGGACTTCAGGTTGAACATTAACATACATTTTCAAAATCAATATTCTTAGTTCTAAACATGCCACAAAATCAATCTTAGATTATTATTGCTAAGAAATATTAATCTTCCTCCATAACTATTTTTTTATCAAAGTGTCTGAATGCTTTACATCTGCTGCATACATCCTCTATAGTACAAACACATTCTTTTTTTATCCTCTGATTTCAGGAATGGACAGAGAGGCCAAGCACTAGATCTAATAAAAATACTTATAAAACAGGGGATGAAATATAGACATGTAAAAAAATTCTAGAACCTTAAACATGTTGCTGAGGCTCTCAATAGAGAGGAATGGAGGAATATGGCAGAACTCATTTCTGGTTGCACTGCAGATGCTGACCTGCCTAAACGCTGTATATTCTTCAATGACCAGCAAATAAGAACAGAAGAATGTCAAGTGTCCTCCCCTTGGTAGCATTTCTCTCTTAGAACTTCATGTCCAGACTTCCTCTAAAATGAGGCACCTACTCCCTTCCCTTCTTTTAAAAGACTGAATGAAGTTCAGTCTGCCTTTTGTTTGCCTTTTTCCAGATGCCTTTTGCCAGGTTCTAATGGTTAGAACACCCACATAGGAAATAGGAGCACCAGGAATCATTTCCTGAGTTTTTCTAAGAAAATATAATAGCAAATATCTTCCTGTCATCTAGCACAGCTAGAGTGTTGGAGATTCAGCTTTTTCTGCTGAACCTAAAAACCAGATGATGAGTCAATGTAAAATTATTTTCATAAATAATTATTTTCATTCATTTTGACATGTAGGGTTGGTTTGTTCTTATAGTTTTGCCTGGGCGATTACAGAAAAGTAGAAGGACAAAAAATATTAGTGCCTTTTTCCACAGAGTCTCTGCCACAGCAAGCATGAAAAAATACCTACTGAATGTCTCCTGCTTTAGCCACAAAATATACTGAATCTTCTCTGCAGTTGAACGGTCCTAAAGGAACACAACTGAATAGAGTATGTTATACTTAGTCCTTTAATACCGTATGTGAGGTAAGACTGGTTGTAAGGGAGCACTCCAGTTCTCACACTTAGGCTGCTACACAGGACAATTTCTTTTAAATTTTCAATGTGTCCTTGCTAATGCCAATGCCAACAGTTGTCTCAAATACAGCACAAGTATGGCTGATGGGGCCATGTAAATGTGACTTTTGCTAGTGGAAGGCCATGAGTTTGCATTGTCCTGGAGAGCAGGGCCCCAGGAGTTCTCAGGGCTTGTGTTGGGCAGAGCTGACTGGGTCTTGTCCTGTCTCTGGTGGCCTTGTGCCCATAGCCTCCCTGGCTGTAGCTTCAGCTCTGCTAGTGCCAGAGCTGGGAGAGGGCTGTGGGTCACTGGGTGACAACCCACAACTTGGTGTCAGCTGAAGCTGGGCAGGGATCCACTGGGAAGCCAGATAGTGATAAGAGTATGGATAAACACACATAGTCAACTCTGAAGGAGATCTCCACCCTCCCCACGGTACGTTATACATTTTGAACAGAATAATCACTTTGGAGATGTAGATTCTTGTCTTGGGAAACGAGTGAGAAAGAGTTAAGACACTTTTGTTTTGACTTTCCCATGTCTCCTGGGAAAAGAAAGGTGGAAAAGAGGTGAGCTTCAGTTTAAATGCCCAGATCTGTGTTCAGATTCTATTTTCTATTCAAAGTACATGAAATACAAGAAGTAGTAAGGGGAAGTTCTACAATATGCCTTTGCATCAATATGCCTTTGCATCAACTTGGTTTCCACTGAAAAGTTACTGGAGAGGAAAACTCAAATTCCCTAGGTTACCCATAGATATTATTGTTGAAATGTGCTATTCCTCTTCTTAATAACTAGTACAAATTTGAACTTCCAAGTATGTTTTTTTAGAAGTTTCTGTAAAAAAACACTACAGTGGCTTGAGAGAGATGCTGTTCAAAATCACAAGAGGACTGGTCAGAACCAGTGCTGTCCAGATTTTGCAAAAAGAGTTCACCCTTTCAATGCAAGGAGTGACATGCAGACATATTGTCTTCTCATCATGGAATCAGATTCCAAGACACATCTAATACAGCAATTTCTGTGTCTCTAAGTGGCTGTTAGATTACCATAACAAAAGTAAGAATTATGGTATGCCTTGTCTCCTAATGATAGGTTAAAATGACACAAAAGTCTTCTTTTTTATAAGATGTGACAATCATATTTATCACATACTCTGAACAAAATAGCATTTGTGTCATTGTGATAACAAGGTGCCTTATTAGCACTGAGTGTTGAAAAACTCTGGCAACACTGTAGAAAAGCTTTAGACAAGGACTTTTCATCAAAAATAATACTCTCTTACTAAGCTTTTGACAGCTGCACTGTTACGACTCTGCAAAGACAGTTAATTGTGGGTTGCTCTTACCCATAAAATATAGCAACGGTATTTTACAAATGTGACATAACTATTCTAAATTTATGCTACCTATTTTGGCACTCTAATGATTTGTCAGATTTTAATCTGTGAGCACAAGTTGCCTTTGGGGAGGCAGGAGAGAGGAGGTTAGGTTAATTTCTATATTTTAATCCAGAGTAGCTCAGCTGGCAACAGCCCAGCCACGCTCCAGGCCCTTCCTGAAGGAGCTGCCCTTGCAGCTGAGGGGGAGAAGGGTTGCAGGTATCTCTTCATGAGTGAGAGCTGTTTATGGAGTTGGCAATGACGAATTGTGCTGCTAAATCGAGTATTTAGGAATATGGAATTAAGTTGTCACTCTAATGACTTATGTGTGATGTTACCTTTAATTTAATACATCTTAAATTCCTTGTGAACTTAAAACACAGTCTACTTCCAAATTACTCAAAAGCCTGTTCTGTTAATTAGGAGCTACAGACCAATATAATGTGCTAACTTAGGGCTGGACAATTAGCTTTACATTATTATACAAATGGAACTGTGTTAAATGAGCGAGAAGAGCACAGTATTTTGTGGTACATTGACATCCCAATCTATTTTCAGTGATCCTGGTGTAATATTGTGTTCAGTGAATTTACTGTAGATTTATGCTGGTATTAATTAAGATCAGAATTTGGATTTGGAGTTTTAATCTACCTTGTTTTGTGTGCACGTCTCATTATAACTGAACATAAACTGTTATTAAAATATTTCTATTATACAGGACTGGTTAAAATGTTTGGAGTTTAGTTACAGATTTTTACTGTGTTGCATTCCTCTGAAAGTATTAAATGATGATTTAATATTTTATTCATGCTCACACTTGAGAAAAACTGTCCAAAAAAAGAGAAGGAACATTTAAAGAGAGGTAATTTCTCACTGTAATTTCAATATGGTACTTGGTTTCATTTCCTTGAGCCTTATCCTATGCCTACTAACACAGACTGATCATCCTTGAAAGTAGAACTAATGACATTTTTTCAATGTTTAAAAATGTTACACAAATAATTCACTTATACTTTTTTTTCCCATTGAATCTAAAAATCAAAATGTGTCATGACTGTTAAGTGAATTGAAGCTTAGAAAACAAGTAAGATTTAGTATTATAGAACTAATTTTGACAGGTTAGTTGGAATGTACCTGCTCAAAATACAATATCGAGCTTTTAGAATCACATTTCATTAGTGTTGAAAAAGAAACTAAGAAAAAGATCTTTCTGCTATAGGATAAATTTAAGTACAGTTTCCATCTATGGGCTGGGATTTTTATGGAAGTAGCTTATCTTGTGAGGAATAAGAGGTAAGGTATATTTCATTTCACATTGTTGCAAGTCTCTGGCAAGTATTCCTGATCTAAAATATGATGGCTTAGATAAAAATAAAGACAGTATAAGCAACACTTCTGTCCATTTGCAACCTTTATGAAAGCAGTCATTATGACTTCCCAGGCAGACCTTTAGTTGGTTCCATGTTTCAGAAATCAGATCCCACCCAAGGCTGGAAAGTGATGGTCTGGGAGTCTGCTCACAGGCATATAGTGGCAGAACTGCAACTTGGTTTCTGTAACAAGATACCAGGTCCCACCTTCTCATCTGACCTCAAACTGTCCACTGCATAGATCAAACTACCTTACAGCTGAGAAAAAAGAAAGGAAGAACTAATACTTAAGGTTCAACTTCTCTATTAGTATTGGTCACATGCAAACTATCAAATGTTAAAAAATTATGAGATCCAGCATCTTTAGGCTCTATCTTACTTAAAGATGTATTGGTACATTGAAGGGCCACATACTGGTGCCTCTTCCCACAACACCGTCTCAGCGTGCAGCACCTCACTTTAGGCCCATCACCCTCACCAGCAGTACCCCGCCACAGACTGTCAAAGAGGGGAAGCTTCTTTTCAGCTGGGAAGCTAGTGAGGGACATCTTACTGCTGTGGAAAGCCTAAGCCTGCAATTCCTGATATATTTTTGGTCCCTACTCTTGGTTCTCTTATACACTTTAACAAATTAGTCTTTATCAGGACACACTGAGCTTCTTAAAAAGCATTCAAAACAGTACATGATCGTTTCTTGCAGTGCTGTATTGCTGAAGTGAGCAGAGTGCAATCTATACATGCCACATTATTCAAGCAATATTGCTGAAACTGGAAAAAAAAGGATTTATTTCTTCCCTTAGATAAATATTTGTGGACAGCTCAGAATGTTAACGCGCAATATGGATAGCCAGGAACAGCAACAAGAATATGTACTCACATTTCCCTTTATACTTAAGCTGAGTTTAGAAAAAAGGTTAAGGCAAAACTCTAGCAGTTAAGAATATGGAAATTCTCTTTTCTGTCAGGATATCAATAGAGCTAAGTATATATTATTTCTACAAGCTTGAAGCACAGAAGTGCCTTGACTTACAATGATCGCTTTTCCTGTGATGTGCAGACAAAGGTCATGTGGCTCCCACCTGCGCAGGTACCACAGTGACCAGTCATCAGCCACACATCATCTTGGGCACTATACAGCACACAGGGTCTGAGGCTTACTCACAAATACCAGTTTCTAGCACTGCCTGTACTTTCCAAGACAGTGCAATGCAGAATTCAGTCTTGGGTTAGAAGCTCTACTAGAAGTTGGTACCACCATAAACTGCCATGTGACTTTTAATAAACCTTACCATCCAGGGACTTCAGCATAAAAAAAAAAAAAAAAAAACAGCCAAAAAACCCAACCAAAACCCAACAAACAAAACCCCCTTAAATGTACAGGAAAAATATGGCTTCTAGAAACAAGGGCACATTTGCCACAGGTAATAATGCCTATCCTAAGTGAGCAGTATTAAGTGCTGAATTAAGTTTAACCTGAAAAGCTGAATGTTTGAAACACTGCTTCTAAAAATTACATCCAACTTCCAAAAACAGATGAAAAAAAAAATCAAAATCTAAACAAACCTTTTTTTTTCATATGACCAATTAGAAAGACCAATCTCACATAAATTTGATGCAGTTGTGTTTAATAATAAAAAATATATCTGCTAATTTTCCTTAAACAAAGAAAAACTCATACCAGCAAGATTTATCATAATACTGTGCCTCTAGCAGTCAGCAATGATCCCCAAAACAGCCCCCTTCCTTTCCATCTTGTTTTGAAACATGGCACTGATGCTGTAAATTCCACATTACTCTCTATCTGCCTTTCAGAACCTTCCTGCTGTTTTCCCTCATAAACACATACATCTTTAATCAACACCTAAATCACATGTTTATTTTATCAGTCTCCAGACCATGCAGTTCAGTCTCAGTTCAACTCTAACACTTTCTATTGTGGGCAAAATTCATGAGAGTTTTCAGCTGTCCTTTTTTTTTTTACAGAAGTGAATGGATATCCTTGTATACATGTAACAATTTACTAACACCAACGTGTCCCTCTCCTCTTCTGATGATACACTGGTCATTATATTTCTACATCTCCCAGTCAGTGGTGCTGAGTTTTCAGAAACATGCAGCGATACAGGCAGTTCAAGGAATCATTCCTCCTGTGTGCCATCCCTATCACAGCAGGCTATTTCTTCATTCATGCCCTGCTCTCAGTATGCCTCCACAACTGATGGGATATCACTAAGACAGGAACAAACAGTCAGGGTTTGGGGAAGGGACAGAAAGGAAAATCAGCAGTGGGAGATCCTCAGTTTGACATTGCTGCCAAAGGTTTGCAGCTACAGCTTGGGGCATGAGAGGCAAGCAGCACACCTTGACTAAAGAAACAAGACATTATATTTCCCATCACAAAGACACAAAAAAGCGAACTTGATATTGGCTTACTCATACAGTTGAGGGCAATTTTGATGTTTAAAGCTACACCAGGTAGTAAAAGGCATGCCAAGGTCAAGCCCACAGAAAAGTAGTTTCCTGCCCCACATCCATGACACCCTCCCTCCTCACCAACTGAGGACTTCTCACACTAAAAAACTTAGAGCAATGAGCCAGTTTCTTGCCAATCATCATGAACTAATAGACAAGAGTACGGAGTAAAATATGAACCTGCACGTCCATATACACATCTAGATCAAAGCCAAGATAAATTTTATGTCAGAAGTAATTATTTAAATGTCTTAACTCTTAGAGGTGAAGCACTATCAAGGTGGTTTCGGCTAGACTACACCTCTTCTTTTAAATCAAGGTTGTTTTCCATATTAACTGTAGTGATAAAAACCATACGGAAAACTAAACTCTGTAAGGAATTAGTAATGGACTCCAAGATTACAAGGACTTTAAAATAACTAGAGGTTTTTTCCTCTCCCTTCCTGCCCAATAGGTTTCATTAGCAGGTGAAAAGGACAATCAAGTCTATGCAAATGTGCCCAACTTTTAAAAACAACATAAAAATATATTGTTTCCTCTTCTGTTTGTGTGTATGAAGGATATGTACTGACTTCATGGAATTACTCCAGCAAGCTGTGAATGATGATGCATGAAATGAAAAAATCTCAGTCCAATGCACAGGAAGAATACAGAGAACAGCAGGCTGTCAACAATACATTCTTTAGAGGAGAATGGATATATACCACATCTTCCTTGAATGCAACTGTGCTGAATTCAGTCAACAAGATGCAATGGTGTCATATGTGTAAGTAAGGGGCACTTCCAGGTACCCACTGGACAGATTCCAATCCTGCAAGACAGCACTGAATAATTAATAATTAATTCAAAATTAATTTTTTATCTAATTGAGCTATATTTTCTGTCTCAATTGCAGGCAATTGTAAAAAGAGTCAACTAGAGGCTTAGCAAAATGATGCATGACAGTGTGCCATTAGATTATTGCTCAGAACAAAATATCTATTACTCTATGTAATCTATTATTATCCATATCTCTATTTTACCCATCTGTCTGATTGTAAGAACAGGCAAATTCCAGATAACAGAAACAAATGAATAAACCCTTTTTGCAAACCTCCAGCCACTGACAAGAGCCTCAGTCAGGATACAAAGACCCACCTCCCTTAAAAAACAGTTTATCAAGAAGATTAAACTTTTTAGCAGCTGGGCATCGCAGAATGTATTACAGAAGCTCCAAACTCCAAGAAGATACAGTGTATTCATTCCTCCAAGTCCACTTTTCAAGAAGCAAGACTACATATTACCAAACTCTTGCAAAAACCAAAACAGGCTGCTTTAAATGCATTCCTTAAAAAAAAAAAAAAAAAAAAGAAAAAAAAAAAAGAGAGAAACCCAGGTATGCCTATGACAGATTCCAAAGCAGACACTGAAAGAGGCACACCAGCATTTTCATTTGGAAAGAGTTTTCTTCCTTTGGCTTTTTTGAGTGTAAGATATTCTAGAGATGTTACTGCCTCTCTCATAGCATGGGCTGCCTTATGCTGATCTTTATCCAGGCTGCCTAAAGGGAACATACAAAGGTTCCCTGTATGTTCATGTTATAGGTGCACTGGGAGTGCTGGATCTTAAAGCTCTGTGTGACCAAATGCAGGTTTACAGCAGCTGACAGCAGAGCTATGTTTCCCCTTCCGTTTGGAAGGCACTATACAGGAATGTTCACTGACTAAACATAAACATTTATTTTAGGAGGAAAATTATCTTTCTTCTGTTGTTACTTGAGCATTCAGAAATTACTCAGTCTTCCAGAAAAGATTCAACAATATATGCCAAGTACAATTACAGACACCATGAGGGTACAGTGCACACACATGGAACTACAGATCCAACTATCTTGCACAGAGGAGCACAAGGCTAATCAGCATCTCATTCAGCTCTGGTGGGGATGTGCAGTAAGACACAGATAAATAGCTCTGCTTGAAAAGCCAGGCAGATGATTTTCACTACAACAAATGTTTCCTATTATTTCCATGCAGTACATAAAGAACTAGTTGAAGTAATTTAAAAAGTAAATTATTATTAGGCTATATAAGAACAAAACAGTCAACAGTGATGAAAAAGGGCCTCAACTTCTAAAATTGTTTGTTTCTTTATTCTGTATAAGAAACATTCTCTGAAATTGCCACACCATTTTTGCCATGTTTGCAAATCAGATAATGTATCACCTCTCAGGAAGTTTGCCAACAAATTTCAAAGACATGAGATTGTTTCTATAGAATTAGTCCAATCAACTTTGTGTGAGAGGAAAACTAGCTATCAGTTATGGGTCCCATTTAAGAGAAAAGCTGGAGGATGAAAAAGCTCAAAGTAGTTGAAAAGATGCACATCTAAACAAACAAGCTCTAGACTCGAGTCTTTAGGCACATTATTAAGGGAAATTGTTTCCCTAATATATATCAATGTATTACAGGTAAATAAACATATAGTATAGAACCCCATCCCATTAAAAATGTTTCTATAGTGTTAAAATAACAGTCCTTTCTCTCCTGGTTGAGACTGATGAGAAAGTATTCTGCCTGATGATCGTGGTCATTACTGTGCAACTCCTTCTGGGTGTTCATGACATTATCCATCAATTAGTTTTTACAGACCTGTCAAAGATGCTAGAGCAGGACCTGAAGTTGAAATTTATTTGCTGTATTTTTTTCCCCTCAAAACATTTCCATGGAGTAGATGCCAGAAGGCAGAGTTTTCTAAAAATATTATCAAATGAGATAAACAAATACCACCCATGAGTTTCACATTTCAACTAAGTATCATATTATTAAGCATTTACAAGATAAGCACTGGAGAGATGACACCCATGTTACTGCATCTTAAGAAACATATTTAGGGCTTAATTTTTTTGTACACTTGGTAGAATAGTCTTTTATAAAAATGTAGAAACACGCAGACCAGATGAAAAGGTGTCATTCTATTGCCAATTTTTTCATCATCCCCTCACATGTCTTGAGAGAGGAATATAGTTGATTTCTACTTAGCACTGAGAAAATGAGAGGACAAATCCTAGATCTCTGTTTAGCACATAATCAGCATAAAAAATGAAGTAATTGAAGCAGGTTAACTGAAGCATTAAAAACTGCTACCAAAAACTCATTATTACTTCACCAAGAGTAACTGTTATACTCAATTTAGGCCTGAGCTAATACTTATTTCTGCATAAGCATCCAGATGTGTTCTCTGAAAGCACACTCTCTCTGGAGAAATTATTCTTGCTTGCTTATCAAGAGATAGTAGTATCTCCTAAATTCAGTAACACCTTAGTAATAGCACTGGGTCACTCTTCAGTCGCATCACAAAGGAAATATGTTTATTTAATGTTACAGGAGCATTGGAAATAGCATATAACATTTAATCTTAAGTTACTAGAACAAAATTGAATATTCTAGTGTGTTTTTTGTTTGGGACTGGTTTGTGTTTGTCTTTTTTTTATTGGCAATAGTTAGGGCACGAATTTGTGAAGTCCTGGGAACCTGCCACTGATTTCCAGTAGGGACAAAATCTCCAAACATCTTTTGAAGCCAAAGCAGATGCAGTGCTCTAATGAGGTGGCCATAGGGCCCCACTCTCTCCCTCTTGGCCAAAGACTGCCCTAGTACTCCACTCAGAGCAGTCTTCTGACGAGAGGCAGACAGCTTCCCTAGCTCTGTCACCAGAGCCTATCTCAAGGGAAGCCTTCTGCCACCATCAGTGAATTTGGACAGGGCCCCACTGCAATTCAGAGTTGACTGCTCAGCCTGTCAAGGAGAATTAGAGTCATGGCCAAAGGCAGAAATCTAGGTTTCCAAAACTTTTCTGGCACAAATTTGGGAACCCTGAAAGTATGGTACAGACTTTTTTCTTTTTTTTTTTTCCCCCATCAGGAATCTGAACTATCTGTGTTGTACTTCTCTTCTTGCACTGCTTTTGCCCAAGTTATTTTAAAGGAATGTTTTCTGCAAGAATTAACCAAAAGGGATTTTTTTTTTGCCATAAAGTCAGAGGAACATATTTAGTTAAAAAGAAAAGTGTGTAAGTGAAAGGTAATAAAGATTATGAGGGTGAACTGAAAGATAGTTTTGCATCACTTTGTTTTAAAAAACTAAGAGTTTTTCTACTACAAAAAAGGAAAATTTTCAAATAAACTCCAGATAGCTGCATGTGTCATTTCCACTGTTTTGTCTCCACTGTATAACCTGCAACATTTCTGACATGATTGCTACAGCTGGAGGGAGGTGAGGAGTAGAGTAGAAGTAGACTGGACAGCAGAAAGTGGCCCAGTTGGAGTGCTTTCCCAAAATAGCATCATCTGTTGCTGCAGGCAGAAGCTGGGTTAGACTGATCATTTATCTGATCCGTGTAGCAGAGAAAGAAAAGAAAACAAAACCAAACAAGCTGAATGGCCAGTCCTACCTAAACTGTTATTAAAACTTCATGAAGAAAGTTGCAGGAATTCCCTCCTTTCCATACTAACTGAGAAGTTCTAATTTCAGCAAATCCATGCAATTCTACTGTGCAAGGTTTACATGGAAAAAGCAAACTTGGTAAATGGAAACTAGAATTTTCTTTAAGTGTGTTGTATACGTTAATTTTTTGTAATGTCAAACTTAAATCTGGCACTAACACTAATTTGAGAAAAAGGTACTTTTTTTGTTGCTATTGTTTGAAGTTTTTTTCCAAAACAGTTATCCCCAGCAGTTTTTTTCCAGATTTCTACAGAGCCAACAGTCTTTCTCTTACTTCTTGGGGGTTTGGATGAAGTATTTAGTGACCTGCATCTCATTTTAGTGCAACTAAAACACACAACTCGTGACTACTATTACATGATCAAAATATGTAGGGATTGTTTAGAATAACCTCTCCACACTGAGGTTTCTGCAATAGCAACATTGGTGCAAAACCTCTGATACAAATCAAATTTTAACATAAAAGAGAATTCACAATACAGCTGCAGCCATCAGATGTAAAATACATAGTACATGTAAAACAGAAGTGGAGCTGTGTGTTGAAAATACTCAGAATCTGCCAGGTAAAGTGTACAGTGAAATTAAATGACAGGAAAAGGTCATAAAGAAGACAGGAGAGAAGAATTCTACAAGAGAGGGTCACATGGAAAGATCAAGCTGTTGTTCAGTGAACACAGAATAATCAAAAGCAAACTATACTGAATGTGACACTTCACCAGTTTCAGCGTTAGAATTTCATCCCCACTCTGCAATATGACCTCTTAAAAAAATCTAATTAAATCAGAAATCTGAACTAATAAAATCTATTGTATACTGGTATATTAATTTCTTTTTATGTAACTGAGAATTGTGAACCACATACTACAAATAAGCTGGGTAGTTTGTAATACCAGGATGTTCAGAGATGGTTATAAATGCTCCTATTTTAACTTTTAAAGTAGACTCTGTATAGACTTCTTACATTGGTTACAAAAGGTACCAACTGACCATGTTCCCAAGCCACTACAATTTCCCATTAAAGTTTGCTTGTCTGTTTGAACTTTACGTAACTAGCCTTGATATAAAGGGGTTTTTTTATTATTATTATCATTTGGAATGCAAAATAAATGAGAAAATACAGAGTTTAACATAATTTCCTTTTCAGATATTAATTCTTTCAGGTCTCAGTAATCCGTATATCCACTATTAAGTCTGTTACAGCAGTAGCTGGATTATGTGCTGCAGGTTCACCATTCCCCTTTGTCCTCACAGGAAACAAAACACCATATTGTCATTCCAATAAAAGAAAGAATCACACACTTCTGTGCCAGCTTGCAACTCCTCTTTGACACTAACAACTAAACTAAGCATATGTACAACTGTAAACAATAAAAACATTAGAGAGCAACATTTTAAAGACTTTTTGAAGGGGTTCTTTCATCTTTGACTTGCCACTCAGCAAATAATCAGATCTGAAAATATCACCACTAATACTATCTACAAAAACAGTTTCTAACTGCCTTTAGGTCTCTTCTTGGCATCAGAGAAGATAAATTATTGGAAAGAGGACCATAGTCTGCCACATTCTAAATCAACAAGTAACTACTGAGTTGTAATTATAGCTGCATACAGATGGTAACTAGTGCAAAATTTCAGTACAAATTCCATTTAACTCAATTTAATCTCTCTAAACATAAGTGTTTGAAAAGACTGAGAAAAACATCGATGTGAGTTGCTTATTTTGGAAATAAAGTTTGAAAGATAAAAAAATCTTGCACTAAATCTCAGTAGATGTTGAGGAGACTAATTTTTATTACTGATTAATCCAACCAAATGGTAAATGCTCATTGCACGCCATAACAATTAGGTGGACACACTGAGGGAATGATTAAATCCCATGCACAACCCTATACTTCGCAACTTTAGAGCCGCATTTCAGTAAGAATAGAAGACAACAAGCATGATCTTCCCGAAGCCTGAGAAAAAAAAAGGCAAAAGATTGCCCAAATGCAAAAATTATCACCAAATTGCTGGTCCCAGGGAGGGGTCTGTTTAGAGACCTCACTGAGAAGCTGCTCAGCTGCACACTGTGCTACAGTGCACAGGAGAGCACAAAGCAGCACAGACTTTACCTTGTACTTGTTCAGCCTAGAAACTTGTAATAACGGTCAGAAAAATAATATAAGTCATCAACATGGTTTAGTAGTTTTACAGTCTGAGGTCCAGATTTGTGCTGTATTAACAAGAGGCCCAATGTGCCATGGCTCAAGCTCAAGTTATGCAAATCCCAGTGGGCTTACCTGCAGAGGTTTTGTGCAGGTTTCATTGCAATTCACTTCAGGGTTGTTCCAGTCTCTGCTCACCGAGACTTCTTCTCACTCTTTCTCCTTCTTGGAGTTGGGTGAATGGTGTATAGCCAAGAAATTTTTCACAGTTATGATTACTTAATTCCCTTGGGTACTGGGAATTTATATGTAAAGCATGTATGCATACATGTGCACTCATACCACAGGTGTGCAAGTGTATATAAAGAAAGTCAAAGTTTGGAGCATCTGACATAGTCAACTCTGGCAAGGTACAGGAAAATATCATCTTGGTTTTTCTGGTGATACAGTCACATGACAAATTTTGTGTTCCTATCAGTATTCTCATAATTACGGTATAAACATTTGCACACAAGAATTAAGAAAACTAGTACCTTCTCAACCATGTGATTGCAAACCATCAGTGCTGATATTTACAGTGGTTTCAGCCAATATTGTCATGATGCAATTTCCACATGCCTTTAGCCAGTACATCTGTCAATGTGATGTACATGTGATCAATGTAACAAGACTGTCAATCAAGAAAACCAGCTGCGATTGAATTGTACCTACCTCGGAAAACATCCCAACCCACTAGTCACAGGGTAACTTGTAAATGTCCTTGCAACAGGTGACACCATTCAGTCTCTTAATATTCTGATATGTTAATCCTGATTTCAGACAGGTCTGGGGAGAAAAATCAATAAGTACCACTCATACTCAAAGTATTGTCTTCTGCAATAAGTTTGTATAACTTTATCTGCAATGAAAACATACTGTAATGAATAACACTGAGAACAGAAATGAGACACTGTGTTTTAGTAAGACTACTAATACTGGCGTGTCTGATCCTTGGATCTTCCCTTTCCTATTTCCCAAAATTAAATAACAAAAATATACTTTCTTAGGAAAAGTGTGCTTTTAGAAGTGCTAGATCATATTGTGGCCACTCTTGTCCCTCACCTGGGGAGCTAAAGTTAGTGAACCGAGTTATTATCTTAATATTGTCACTCCACACTAAATAAACTACCTGTCAAAAAATGCTGAAAATTAATGCAGCAGGAAACTAAGAAACTTGGTAAATGCTGCAGCTGGTGATTTAATGTGCCAATTGCAATTCCCTGGGAACCACTGGCGCAAGGTTTGATCCCTGCTGAATTCTGAAGCCAGCAGGAAACAGGAACACATCTAGCACAAAGCAAAGCATTACACAGACTATTAGCACAACAGTAGGGATAAAGATTACACCAACAAGCCACTCAAAATGTGCCTCTGAGTCACTCCAGCAAGTTGGTTTCTCCATAAAGGTTACCCACCTTTGAGTAGCACTCCTCCAGTATAGACTCACTTTATAGTTGACTGGGTTCCAGAAATCAATGGGCCCATTTTAGAAACTGGCTGAAAACACAGAGATTCTTAGACTATAATCACCCTAATTCTATTGTTTGGGTTTTTTCCAGGCCCTTTTGGGTCAGTTCCTGCAAAACCAGCATTATGTCATTACTTAAAAAATAATATTCAAACTACCTCTAAGCACAGAAGTACCAAGCAACTCTAGCAACAACTATTCTCATACCACAGTGTCTCTATCACTAAGGACCATTATCACCTTTTCACATCATTCTTGGGAATAGCAACTATTAGGACCAAACTGAGATAGATTAATGCAGAGATCAACTGGAGTAAGACTGTAAATCATGCCAACTTTCTATTTATTGTAAAACTTAATAATATCTCTATGAATAGTGAAAGGAAGAAATATAGAAACTCAAAGCAAAGGGCAGCGTAAGGTAATTAAATGCAAAAGCAATTGCCGTGCTTCTTTTAAAAAGACATTATTTTTCTTATGCTTTAGAAAACTATTCTAAAATGCCTGAATTAAGTTTTATGTTTAATTAAAAAAAACCCAAACAAACCTTCCATTTCAACAAATTTGAAGACTGAGAATTTAAAATTCTTTTATATAAACAATGACTTGGAAACTTACTCTTTTTTAAACATTTACGTATAAATGTTGTCTCTATTATCCATGTGACAAACACTGACATTCATTCATCATACCAGAAATGCATATCCTTAAGTAAGAGCCAGCCTATATTTATAACATCACATTGCACTGTTGGTTTGTTTGTTTTATTTTTGTCTCAATACTGTGCCTCTTTCTGTTCCATTAAACTTTGATTTGGTTCAAGATAATAAGAAAAAACAGCAAATGCCATAATTTTAATTAAATCCTAACGAGTTGATTTAGGTCAGGAAATAAGTACTTCAGTTGACAGAATCTTAGAGCGATACCAATTAACTTTGCAGGTATCCCACCTTTTCAATGGGATCAATTCACAGCATATCGGGTGGCAGAGCAAGTTGCAATAAACACAATGACAGTATAACAACCACAAATTGAAATACTATTTCTTAATCTTCCTCTTAGAATACCAAACCAAAAGCAAGTCAGCTATATGAAAGTTGTTAAAAATGCTTATACAGCAGTCACTACAACTACAGTTTTAAAGATACCACTTCTTACTTCTAACTGGGGAAAAAAAAAGGACAAATTTATTGGTTTAAGTTCAAGCCTCTCTAAATGAATTAAAAACCTCATAGCATTCAAAAGTCTGTAAAATTTTTCTAAAGTCCATGAAAGGGATGTTAAATAGAATAGTAAGTAGAATGGGCCATAGTGAAGCCTGTTTATTTTTTGACCTGCAGCAGATTGCGTTGTTCTTTCATTGTATGTGCACATTCCCTATGGAAGTGAGTGTCTGGTCAATGACAGTTATTTGATCAAATACTGTAGGAGATGCAAATGATGTACTCACAATTGCTTCCCTTCCTAAATTCTATCTCATAGAATATATAATGTGTAGTGTAATAGAGTACTCAGTACGAACCCTTCTGGGGTATCCCATGATCATGGTATTGACATCAGTTCATTGCATAAGAAGTAGCATTTTTCCAGAAAGTTAAAGAACATGATTAAAATCCATTTCCCATCAATTATTCCTACTCAGTAAGTTACTTAATATCATACACAGCTGCCTTGCATCACTAAATTAATGTTTACATAGAAGCAAAATCTCCTGTAATTAAATACCCTTGGCATAGTGTGCTCTAATTTAAGCTAGGAATATTTGCATTGAGCCACAAATGCACAGTGTTTAAAGAAAACTGAAATGGTGGGGGAGGGAAGAAGTAAATTTACAGCAATAATTTTGACATTATCTTTCAACAGCAAGGATTTTAAAACAAGTGGGACTTCTAGGTTTTCTTAACATTACTGTGACAACTTTCACTACATCAAGTGGAAGCATTCTAGGGGTGTAAAAAATCTCCTGACCTTTGGCAAAATTTTAAATTCTCCAGAATTGCTCTCCCTGTAGTATCCTAAGGCTCAGGTGAAACTTAAACAGACGAAATTCTGCCTTTTCAGTTACATCTGTTGAATTTCATTTGCATCACTAGTACTACACACAGGAAAAAAAAATCCTACTCCAGTATTATTTAATATGAGTAAATCTCATGTTTATTTAGATATACTTAAGTGGTTTAGCATTGTTATTAGTAGTCTAATATCTAATTTCCAGTACAAATTAATTTTGCCACTTAGGAGCCTTGCAGTCTGCAATGCCTTTATTCCTGGAGGTAATTTTCATTAATGCTACTGCCCCTTTGAAAGTACACACTGAGAGATAAAAAACACCACCCCCTTAAAAAAAACCAAACAAAAACAAAAACAAACAAAAAACCCCAAACAAAACAAAAAAGAAAACACAAACCAAAGAAATAACAAAATACCGAAACATCCACCGTGCAACAAATTGACTTCAAGACCATGCAACAGCTCAAATTAAAAACTTAGTTCAATCTGAAAACACGATGTAGCTCAATGTGATTTTCCCAGCTATGGATCACACTAGGCTAACCTGACAGCTTTTCTTCAATAGATTTTCAATACAACATAAGTGAGGCACAAAGAAAATCTTATCTAACGGGATTGCAGGAACGCATTACAGATGGTGTCACATTAGAGGCGGTATTAAAGTCAGAAAGCAAGGATTAGTAGCCAAACTTAAAACATGCAAAGGAATTAAGAGTTGAAGGCAGAAGTAAAATGACAGCAGCTAAAGGGAACACATCTGGTAAGATGCAGGTTATTTTAAATTCCTCAAGGATTACTCTCATGAAGTATTTCATTTAGTACTCTTATCAATGGTGTGGACACAAGTGGGAAAGCAACAGTATCTCTAATAAAGAGGAAGATGAAGTTTTCAGAGATGAAAATCTTGAGGACTGCAGTAGAAGCACAAACATTCAATAGTATAAAAAGAAATTAATTTTCTTGGCTAACTTGGAATTCATGCACAGAAAGCATCTGAAGAAAGGATGTGGAGGAAAAGAAAGTTGATCATAAAACTGTGATACAGACACAAGAGAGTCTAATATGACCATATTGGGATACCCCAAACAATAAAAATAATTGTACAAGACATGCTCTGGATCAATGCGTAATGCATTCATCAAATGCCTTCAAGAAAGAGTTATCTAAATTAGAACTGGTGTAGAACAAAACCCAGAGATTAAACAGGAACATAATGACCTGAAAATAAAGGGATTTTTGGGTTGGTTGGTTGGTTTTGGGGAGAGGTGTAAAATATAAACATCTAAACAAAAGAATTGTTACAAGTAGAGCCAAGGCATACACAGCTCTGAAGAACTACTTTGATGCTAAAGGATAATGCTAACACAACAACAAAAAAAAAAAAAACCAAAACAAAATAAAACAGGTATTAGCTTGTTGCCTAAATGTAGGTTAGAAATGAGAAAAATCCTAATCATTAGATCAGTGATGTCTTTCACAATTTTCCTGGCTGTTTTAAATATGAAGCTCACTATATTAATGAAAGGAATTACATTACATGGAATTTGCAGTATTAGGGGACAAAACTTGACACTAAAAACTTGACATTAAAAGTTCTTTAGTGTTTGGATGGAACCCTATATCCATCACGTTATATCATGTTAGGAAAAATGAGTAGCTTTATTTTTTACACCTAGAAACCAGAAAGCAGCATATGTAACTGATTTACATTTAAAGTAATCTTCTGCAGTAGAGGTGAATCATTCTGTCCAAAACAGTGACCTCGGGGAAAAAGCTTGCCATGACACATACAGAAAACACACTGTTCAGAAACAAAGCTTTTGAATTGGCTGCAAATTTTCAGCATTATCAGTTCCTCATTATTCTGAGACTATTTGTAAACATATTTTAGCATCTATCTATGGCAAGAAACAGTCATAGCAAATATAAAATAAAACTTTTCCTGATGAGTTGCTGATCTAAAACTTCACAGTCTTTAACATACTGAGCACTCCTTTTTCACAATCCATTACCTATAATATATTCCTAAATTCCAAGTAAATACAGTAAAACAATGAATTACAGTTCTTGCTCCGCAAAAAGGAAGATGCTGGAGCTAGATTAGCAACATCATAGATATTAACACTTAGCAGTAAACCCTGAAGTATAAATTAAAGCTTTTTTAATGGATACATCGCCTATTTACTTCAGGGGAAAACAGATAACAAAAAGAAATTTTCTCTTCTCCCATCCCTGTTTTCTACCACTATTTCTTTATTTAACTCTCAGTCTCCTCTTCTACTGCTCTTTACAGTTCCTCGGTGCTCACAACTCTCCTTCTCCCAGCCCATTCCACTCTGCTTTTATGCCTGTAGTATTAAACATTTTAAATATTGCACACACACACACTGCACCCACCTACTCTGAAAGCTCATCCCCCTCAACAGGTATTTATCTAGACCAAGTGCAGCATCGCTTCAACTCCTGATTCATATATCTATATCTCTCACTATCGAGTTGTCCTCCCTTGATTCTGTAATGAATGCAGACTTTGCAGACCTCTCCCCAATAAAAGAGTTTCCATCAGAAGTTGTAAAAAGCATTACAGGCAGGCCCACCCTCCCTCACTATAATGAAGCTCCAAGTCACAGAGAAATAAGGTTACCATGAAAATTTCCCAGATTTCCAACAGGAGGGCTCTGCTCAAGAAAATGTGCCATATGCTACACCAGACCCCAAGCCCAGGAATCAGCTTGGCTCTCTGTGCTCTTGTTTCCCACACCAGCACTTCCCCTGCCAACCCCCAGGTTTTCTCTGTAAACACCTTAGAGCATGCTGTTCAGAGCGCAGAAATATGGGGCAACTCATTGGTCTTCTGCAATGGTTTCTCTTTCAGTCCATGCAAGCAAACCTTGTGAACAGCATTGTTCTCCATTTGGAAGAAATACTGCCTCATTTGCACCTTAGCTTTCATCTGGAAAGAAACCCCCAATGTTATAGATACAACCTAAGAAAAAATTTATTAAGTGTACACCACTGCCTTGAATTATGGAAATCTTTCTAAACCTATTAGGCCCATCTGAAAAAGTACACATTTTATTTCTCTTTAACGAGCAGGGAGAAAAGGAAAACTCTCATGTTTATAAATCAGCAGTAATTTCTCCCTCTCTCTCTCTTGAGTTTATTTCACTACTGATACCAAGGTTCTGTCTGCATGGGCATTTGGTCTTATCTGCTGACCGAAGGATATTAGAAAGCACATGGACACTGCAATGCTTATGCCTGTAAAAATTTTTCTTTACAAAGACAGAGGTGGAGACAGTTACCAACCCCTTAATGATGAGCACAGCCATTCATCCCATGCACTGAACAAGACAGGACGGGGAGAGAGACAGAATATGAGACTGAAAAAAGGCAGGGGTTTCTCTCCTCTCCCACTCTGTTCTGGATCAAATCACAAAGTTCCTTCATTTCCACAGGTCACCTATTCTAAAGTGTTACCACAGATCTTTACCTTCCAACTCTTCTAAGGTAGTTTGAAGAATTTCTCTCTACTATGAATACTTCTCCTAAAGTATGTGCAGCTGGTAAGGAATTAAGGCTGGAATTAAATTTCTGAGAGCTGCTCTTCCACTTGTGTTTGTTTCAGTCTGTGCTTATGCTATGCTCCAAAAAACACTGATAAAAGTAAAAAAAGCGGGTACATCCTGTACTTTTATTCTGTCAAAACTGCATTAGAGATGAGAAATAAATCTCAAAGTGCATTACTTTGTTAAGCATGGAGAGAAAAATCATCTCCTCCTAAAGTCCAGTTAGTCTCTCATTTCTAAAGCAGCTTCACATTGTAGGATTGCTCTGCTTTTGAGTCAGCAGTGCAAGAAACTTCAGTTTTGTGCTGGGAAGGGTCTGAGTCTTTTTCTCTGGGATGATCACCACATGCAGTGCAGCATCAGGTGACTCAGAGGATTAGGATTTTAGGAGTTCATCAAATCTGTGTAACATCCTGCTAGGATATGTAAACAAAACAATAACAGCAAACTAATCCTAACAACAACAAAAAATATGCATTTCAGAGGAGTAAAAGGGAGGCAGCAAAACGTTTGCACACCCTTTTCTTTAGTACTTGATTCTCGGATTCCCAAATTATCTAACTTCTCTCACATAGTACAGATTTTACTGACTCATCTTTTCCCCTAGAAATCAAAGTGTCACTGCCTTCTTTTATGAGGAGAGTGGACTCTGCTTCCTAAAAGGGACTTACACAATCTGACTAGAAGTTGTTCTATGGATGGCTGATCTCATCCACAGATCACCAACCACCCCTAGGATTATGAACACTGGGATCTGGACCATCCAACTTATTCAACAGAAAGGTTACCCCATCAAAAAGTAAATATAAAAAACTTCAGTCTGCCTGAATGCAGTTCCACAGACAGTCATAGTGCCTTTTGATGTGACACAAGAGAAAGGGCTACAAGAGCAGAATGAGCCTTCTGGAGTCAGATATGTGTGGGTTACCCAGATCATGAAACCACTGTCTAAGGAAATTAATGTGGATGCCGGCAAGGGGCTTCTAAAACTCTAAAACTCACAGAAATCTGTTTTTTGATATAGTGAGCAAGAATTACTGGATCTCAGCCACAGGAAGAGGACCAGATTTTTGAGGAAGGAGCAGCAGCATATTTTTTCTCAGCATTCTTTGTAGAGCTGACTAGAATGGACCAGTGAGCATAAGATGTGGTGATGTGATACAGCTGGAGTTACTGGTGACAGGCAGTGCAAACTCTAGCAAAACACTGTTAAGGCTTCCCTGAGTAAAACATCTGCTCTAAGCAGGAAAAGGGATACAGACCCTAGAAGCCGAACAATGAGACCCACTCTAAATACAAGGAACCAAAAAGCAGTAAGAAGGAAGAAGGTGACTGGCTACCTCAGCAGCTGCTCCAGTAGGACTATAGCCAGTGTATTCTTCAAAGGCAGTTATTCTGCTTAATATGTATTCAGACATGCATAGGTAAAACAAATTAGGCACAAACACCTGGTCAGAAAACAAATTGTCATAGCAAGTGCAAGAAAAAACAAAGCTCCAAGAAAGTCATGATGAGTTCAGACAGACAAAATCTGAGAAGCCTCAGCCTGAGGGCCTGTAGGTAGCAATGGCAATACACTGTTACTATGCTACAGGACTACACATTTCAATCCCAGCCAACCACACCAGTATAACAGCAGTTTCATATTAAGACCGGGCTTCACTACACGTCAACAGTCCCTGGTAAGATTGTTTTTCCCCAGCCTCTTCTAGTACACAAACACAGAGATCTCCTGTTCCAGAGACAGCAGTGGACAGAAATACCAGTGACACTGTAGGGTAGAGTAAAGAAGCAGAAAAACCACCTAGGCAGCTTTGCACAGCATCTTCTCGCATTCATGCTCCTGTTACAGACACACATCGAAATCCTAACTGATTCTAAGCCACATTTTACTACTAAACCTGAATTAATAAACAAATAACTTAAAATTATTTACCAAGACCTAAATTGCTAAAATGTCTTTTGTTGGCTTTCTGAGAACATCTGACGTAAAAGTTGCCTGAGAAATGAAATGTGCTGTGCCTCTAATTTGGAAATTTTGTTTCTCTTGGGCTGAGGCACTACCCTTAATTTCAGCTGCTGGCAGTAAACAACTTCAATGTGAGGGCTATTAAGAAACAATCACTGAGAGTAAGCTTCATGGGTGACAGGGAGGGTGCTGCCAAGATTCATTTTAAAACTGAATAGACACAAACATGGAGAAAATGCAATTCAGTGGCATGGATTAATGAGACGGAAATAAAATCTAGATAACAAAATTTAATATTCTGATTTATGTGTGTGTGATTTTATTAAGTACGTGTCATTATACTTGTGAGCAACCTATTAAAAATTCTTTATTTCAACATGTGGACATATCCTGAACTTGAAAATCATTCCTAAACAGTTTTAAGTCCTACTCTTAGAATGTTCTAGTATGAAAATAGAAGGATTCTTTACACTCGCCATCCCAGTCTCGATCTTTTCATCCCTATTCCTTTTATAAAAATCCAAAGAGATTTTGTAACACAAAAATGAAACCGGTTTAGATATGGTAATGATCTAATGCCTTTTATCCTGTATGTATGCAGAAATACCAGAAGTCAAACACTTCTAAGCCTTTCCCCCTACTCCTCTGAATACTCCCATAACAATTCTTTAAAACTCTGCTGTGGATTTTGAGGCAGACTAATGCAGTGGCTGTTTCATGGCATAGCCCCAGGCTACAAATGCTCTCAGCCCTCAAATGTTATCCTTCAAAGTTTTTAGAAGTTTCTCAGTTCTTTGTTTAGCCATCACATGGAGTCTCACACACAAGTTTCACACAACCTTGCACTAAAAATAATTAAAAATCCATCTGCCCTTATAAATAATTCATTACAGAAAATACATGTATCATATGTTGACTGTATTTCACTGTTACATCAGAGGTGAGCATTTTGCTAGTGGGATTTGAAGGCCAGTTTCTGAATGAATGCATAAACATCACCTCACTTAAAACGAGAAGACATTTAACACTGATTTACTGATTTATCCCACGTCAGTTCATAATTGTGGACAAACCAATCAAAATCTATTTAGTAGGGTTCCACCTGATTGAGTTTCTGCATTTTCCCTTAGAGGACTAGAGATGAAAAAGAAAAATAACACAAGTTTCATAAAAGTCAGGAAACAGATGCTTTTGAACATAGGAACTACTAGGTATTAAGGGCAAACGATATTCCAGCTGTATTCTGGCAAATTATCTGTCTGTACAGACACAGTTTTATTTGCATAGAGCAATTCTTATTTCTCTAAATTCACAACAAAAATATAACACAAGACAAATCAACTGCTGATGAGAACACTGTTCAAAATAAATATATGGGTTTCAAAATTTTCTTGCTCTGAAAGCATAATTAGCTAACAGGTACTAAATACTTAGATTCAGAAATACGCTTTGAAAGTAAGTTTGATTTTTAGCTGGACTATAAGAAACCTAATACACACACTTAAAAAAAAAAAAAATATCCCAACTAAACATAAACCTTACATGCAAAATTAAGCAAGCAAACCAAAAAGCTGCACTTCTTTCTCCTGCACATTCTGTTTCTGAGTTGTTGTGGCACAGGGATGGACTCATTCTGCCAACCTGCACCAATATAAAATCCCCAACTTCAAAGATTTTAAACCCAGAATACTATTTGTGACATAGGTTTGGAGAAGAATCTGTATTACTGCAGTTAATAACAAGAGCTTCTGATATTGCTTCTACATTTCAATATAAGAGTAGAATGAAACTAGTAAGATGGATCTGTTTTACCACTGCCATTGAGAAATCTGCCAACAGTAAAACCCTTAAGAATTATATCAGTTCCAGGTTGCTGCTCTGAAAAGCTACCAAGAACAAAGGACAACTGAGATATAGATAAAAAATATTATATATTTTCCCCCCTTCAAGGCAATGTGGATAAAGTGTTTTAAGTAGAGTGCATCCCCTTCTCACAATAGTGAAAAGGAACACACTAAAGAAGGAAGAAAATATCTCAGCAAAATTCCTCCCTTTAAGTTTGAATGCAGCCAGACAGGTAAGTCACCAGAGATATCAGTTAAAGGACAGGCTTGTGCAGAACTGCCTGATGCCATCCAGGCTCTGCCCAGGACATCCAAGTCTGGCCCTGAAGGAGAGCCACAGGATGAGCACAGCACTCACCTGAGAGGGTGCTCTGCATCAGCCAGTAAACAGCCAGCTACCTCTAGTCCTATATATTCAGGCTGTGACCTTGCCTATGGAATGACTATTTGCAATTGCCTCTTGCCTAAAAAAAAAAAAAAAAAAAATCACCATTTTGTGTAAATTAACTTTCCAATACTAAAGTCCTACTGGCAAATTAAAGACATGAGAAATGTGGCTCATTAGGGACATATTGTGCAAGTGAAACAATAATTAGGACAGATTTTTATCTCAGTTACTATGGAATGATTTGGCTCTAATTTCACTATCTTCCATAGTCTTAGTATCATTCATTAGTTTGCTGTGGATGTACTCCAGCATAAACAAGGTTAGAATCAGGGTAATCCAAACAGATTATAACAGGTCTTGCAGAAGGCTGTAGCAATAACCATGCTGAATCTTTCCCAGTTATTTGAAACTCTAAATTTTGACTTGGATATATATACACTCAGTACAGCATTGCTTGCATTTGTAAGATTGGGAAATTAAATTCTTTTTCAAAGACATTCCTTTTGAGCATAACTAATGTTTTAGCTTTCACTAATCTTAAGCTTTCAGTTGTGATTAAGGAGATCACCATCAAAACCAAATGAAAAACAGAGCAATTTTACTTACTTGAATTTAATAACTTCTTAATTTAAGGTAGGATATTTATTTTCACATAAAGTATTGGCAATTTTTTGGCTTTGAATACCTTCTCTTTTAAAAATGAAGGAAAAAGCACTACAGTTGTGATTGCATTCATGTTGTATTACCCCATCACATAGAATAACTCAAGCTCTCCAGACTGAATCTGACATTCAGAAAGCAAAATGATCAAGCCATGTCAGTAACTTAGTTCAATTTCTAAATATGTGGGCACTCTGATTTCTTCTGTGTTTTTAATTGGACACTAAGTCTACTAAACCTATCTTCTTTTTCCCCTTGGCTATTTTGAAGAGAACTTTTTTATATTTTTTAATTCATTATGATTGTCCAAACCATTAGATGGTAGAGTCCAGGAATTATGCAATAAGCGTAACATTGATTCAAGACAAACTAGTGGTGAAAGTAAACAATTCCAGTGCTATGAGATGAAAGAAAAAAAATTAAAATATGATCCTAAATGATCATATTTTTTTAACCCGTTACCATGGCCCATCAAGTTCCTCATAGTCAACACTAGTGAGGTTGCAGCAAGTACTGCACTCAGTTTTAGGCCCCTCACTACAAGAAAGACAGTGAGGTGTTGGAGCATGTCCAGAGGATGGTAATGAAGCTGGGGAAGTGTCTGGAGCACAGGCCTTATGAGGAGTGGCTGAGAGAGATGGGGGTGTTTAGCCCTCAGAAAAGCAGGGTCGTGGGGGACCTTATCACCCTCTACAACAACCTGAAGGGAGGCTGTAGTGAGGTGGGCGTTGGTCTCTTCTCCCAGGGAACAGGTATCTTTTTAACTGACCATTATCAAATCTGTGCCTTGATTTGTTCCTGTAGATGTGTTATTTAAAGAAAGTTCTCATATTCTTATTACTGCAGCTAAGAAAATGAGAAACAGACCTTCTGAGAGCCTTTGTCAGGTTTCATGCTCATCATAAGCCAGCTGGTGCTTAAAATTAATTACAATTGGTTACCTTAGTAACACTAAATCATGCTTGAAAGTTTCAATACTGTTTATCCTTATAGGTTTCCACAGCATTTTCAGTTGCAAGGGTAAAAGATTGAGGACCAAAGTTCAGCAGAAAAAGCAATCCAAACTGACCCCACCACTGAATGAGCACCCCTTTCTCCTTCCACCTTTCATAAGGGCATTTATAGTTTGTTGCATTCTGTGTTAAAAACATTTGATCTTTGAGCATCTACCCTTAAAAGGCTGTTCATCAAATGCCTGCTGTTCACATCAGATACCTACTGTTCAAGTCAAAGATTCTTACAGCTCTGCTAAATTGATATTGATTTCATATGTTCAATTAAAAGCATAAGGTAACTGGGCTGAGAGCAGAGCCTGAGGAGCTTGTTTTGTTGTTTTTAAATAGAGAAGAATAAAGCCTCTTTTATATACATCAGACCATTCCCAGCAGCCTAAATTCCCCTATAACTTAGGATCAAGAAGTGTTAAAAGAGCATTGTCTTACAATATTGCTTAGATTTGAAAAAGAAATTTCATTTTACTAGAAAGATGAGCTTTTTGGTATACAGATTTTGCTGCAGGGTGAGAGGTGGAGGGTTGTAAACTCTGTTCATAAATGCTTGGGTATATTTTGATAACCCATTCTTTTCTACCTTATGCTTAAAAGGTTTTAAAGGTAAAGATCTTACTTATTCTGCAATTGCCAAATTTGTAGATTAATTTTTTACTTGCTCCAGAACTGGTCTGAGATTTCCCTCTTGAACTCTGTATAGTATAAAACACCAAGTAGCTTACAGTTCTGAACAAAGGTTCTTTATACTATGGTAAACTGATGACCTTATTCAATCAATTATTTACATCCCCACAAAATATGACCTGATACAGCCATACCACTTCCCACCATGCAATTTGCTTCCTTCTCTGAAATACAAGGACAAAGTAGCCTTTTTTGGCTAAATAACTACTTTTTTTCCTCCTGCAGCTAAGGCACTCCTAACACCTCTACTCCTGCAAGTAGTTTTACATAGTTGCTTCTTGTGCTACAGCTTTTGTCACAGGAGCTCAGGGATGAGAAATTCCACTCGATTAACATCGCCTCTCTCCTTACAGGTCTGCAGGACAAAACTGGGAAACAAAGCTCAGTGTTTGAGCAAGTCACAAGCCTTGAGAGCTCAGATATGTGGCAGGAGAAAACATAGCTAAGGCTCAAGGTAATAAGAAAAAAAGTAGCTAAAGTTGTCAATAACAGACCTTTCACGTCTCACTTACTTGTTTCCTTGTCATCGCTGCTTCCACACTGCCACCTGCTAAAGGATTCATAGTGAACTACCTACTGTCTTCTCCTCCTGATCCACGTGCCAGTCATCCATGGACATCTGGAATGGGAGCTACCATGTTTGTGTACTGTACAGAAAGTGCCTAGCAGGGCCTCACACACACTGCAAAGAAGTAGAGCTTCTCTTCCAAATCCTCTGGTTGGCCTAACTTGGGCGCACACCCCCATCTCATGAACCACAAAGGAAATACCCAACCTGGACATTCCCCTGACAGTGGGACCCAATACAGGCAAGTGCATGCATTGCCCCTCCAGGAAACCACAAGAGAATTTCCCTGAATTCCCTAGCTCTTATAGAGCCTGGAGTAAAAGGTAAACTGACAACTGCTGAGCTGAAGAATACAATGACCTCCCCTGGGAAAAATAGCAGTATAAATTGATGTAAAATAATGTCTATTCAGGAGGTGAAGGATGAGGTGTAATTAACCTCACTTTGCAATCGAGGCATGCGTACAGGCACAGCTCTGTCACTCATAATTAAAGCAAGTAAAAAGCATTTTTTGAAAAGCATTCCTTAAAACATATCCCCTCTTTCACAGTAACAAGTAAAAATGTGCACTTTGCACTTTTCCAGTTGCACAGAGAATTAGTACCACAGACACAGGGGAGTCCATATTGGTCTAGAACAGCATATGAAACACTGAAAATTCCTCTTTCTTTTCACATATTATATAGAAGTTTTCAGGTATTTCTTTTGCAACTAATATGATGTCTGAAACCAAAATCCCTGACTAGAACAAGCTGTGCATTGAAGTGAAAGTGTAGAGTAGCTAAGCACTGACCTCTCCCTGCTCTCAGTGCTGCTCTCCCTGGCACAAACCATACAGAAAGAATATCTGATCAGTACAGAGCTGTAAGAACAAACCTGGGATGTACAGGGATAGAAAGTCCTCTATTGTCCAGCAGGTGAAGAAAGAGGGGGAAAAAAATCATGCAATCAAAATACTACATTCCTTCTGAACAGAGATAAAACCACAGGAGTACCCAGCAGGTGAATTAGGTGCACCTTTTCTTCAAGTGATCCATTCATACAAAGCCTATTACTGCTTCATTAACTCCACAAATCTGGGGGGACAATGTACAGCACTGCTTTGCCCTTTGGATGCTACTCCATTCCCATGCAGTCTTTTGCCACAATTAATATTTAGTTAAGGACTAATCAACAAGAATAAAGATTGAAGATCTGAGTCATTGGAATTAATGTATTATGATACTGCAGGTTTCACAAGTTGACACAGTCTGTCAGAGCCTGTGGAGTATTAGTTAAGTTCAAATCCAGGCCTTTATCTAACTTATCTAAAGCTTATCTTTCCTCGTCTCAGATTGTCCCTACATATCTTTTCTTGGTTAAATTCAGTTGTCAAGAGGAATACATAATTTTACCCCTACAATACCTGTGCCACTGCAGTGCTTACAAATAAAAGTAAATAAACAGCTTTTAAAACCTTATCAATTTTTCATACAACTCTTATGCAATCATAGAATCCATCAGCTACACTGCTATTTCAACCAGAGAAGACTTTATAGGAGAAACTACCAATCCAGTTGAAATTTCTACTAAGGAGGATGACATCTCAAAAAATTTGTCCCTGCTAATGAACTTCAGAACTGCAGTTTGGGCTTAGATCTTCTGTGTGACAGGCTAATATAGTACCTCACTGGTCTACCTAGCTCTCTGTTTTTGTTCTTAATCTTATGCTGCATGTATAGGTATCTGCCCTCTGTGTGCACTGCTCATCAGATAACACTGGGTTGCTATAGTGATTGCTTAAAAAAGTGAAAAAAGTGAAAGCTGAATAGTGGAGAACCCTGAGGCTAGAAGATGGTTAAATTACCAGTCCTTAAAATGAAACCTAAGTACCATTTTTCCTGAATTCTACTGGAACTGTTTGCAAGGAAATATATTCTGTTTTATGAAATAAAGAGAATTTGCTTCTTCAGTTAAATCTTTTTGATTGGTACCTGTGTTGAAGTAATATAAAAAAGGGGTAAAGTGAAACATTGAAAAAAAAATTCTGTATGCTAATTTTGTGTTTACCCAAGACTTTTGTTTCAGGATCAAATGGAGATAAAATTATCTTTATGTGACACAAAATTATATAGATCACAAGGAAGTTAAATAAGATGCTTAAGGCCAAAAAGAGTCATTACTTCCTGAAACCTGAACTCCATCACTCTACATTACTGTTTCAGGTAAAGTTTTATACATTAAAACCCTTTATTTAACAAAAACGTGGATGCACACAGGGACACACATTTCAGTTGGTTAGGTAATTTATGTTTATACACTCATACAGTTTATAGAGGAAAACAAAATTAGAACCAAATATTTAATCAAAGAAAGCATTTAAGGCCTTACTATCCTTTAGTTTAAAGCTTAAATTGTCACAGTTTCCCTCAGTGAACCCTAAGAGCCCAACCTGCACTTAAGCCTGAGTCCATACACCAGGTACACAGTCCCTTATCAACTGCTGTGCCCCTTTGCCCTGCTGCGGCCCACAAGGAAGGTAACTATCATTCTCTGACAGACTCGTGGGAAGAACTGGGAGTCCCAGAGCGTTCAGAATAAATCTGTGAAACCTCAGAACAGCAAGTCTCTACTCAACAAAAGAGGGGAAAGAATCAGAAGTTGGGACCCAAAGCCACTGACATAAAAGGCAGCATCAGCATCCCCTCAGGGATCCTTGTGGCTTTAAAGAGTTTGCAATAGTTTAAACAATCACTTGAAAGCTATGACTCAAACTAGCTGGCCTGTTGCAAGTGGAATAATTAATATTCTATTAAAATCAACCACAGAGGTAGATATCAGGAGTAGAACCTACTTATAATATTCTATTATTGTTTTAGCCAAACATCCACTACTGCTCCATGAACTTCCAAAGGCATAGATATCTCTAGATTTGTATGACATCAGGTTGGTGAATTTTTTCAGGAACACAGGCATATTTGAAGATAGTTTCATGGACAAATCGGGGACACTAATGGCTAACTAAACTTTCGTTACTGACCTAATTTCTTTCTAGTTCCATTTACCACAGGATTTAGCTGCACATCACAAGCACTTTCTTCAGTGATCCTCATAACTCTAATTTTAGTGGATTTCATCATCCCACCATGATTCTTTTTGCTTTAGAGTTTCATCTACTGGGATATGTCAATGCTGGAGGCAGGTGATAAACACTCCAGCCTCTGAAATTTCTACCAAAAGATCAAAACACTTATATTGCTTGGAAACTCTTGGATATTATTGGTACTATTTTAGTCGTTATTGACAAAAAATTTAGGGAAGAATATCTGCTTTTTGGCAGATGGGAAATTTGCAACAGCTTTCACTTCATCCTTTAGTTTTCTTAATTAATGGTGGGAACTCGGTCTCTCAAGATACATAGCCTTTGTTCTGATCCCTGATTGAAAGAACAGGCTGTAAGCTATATGCTGCATAAATTACCTAAAAAACAACCATCATTTTCCTTTCTCTGTAAGGATAACCCAGCACTGATTTAACCAGAGCATTCATACAAGATTGTGCTCTTCAGGAGAACATTTTCTCAGATACTGGGAAAAGCCATTGAAATACCTCCTTTACATCACACAAGAAACTAGCTAACCACAGGGGAATCTAAATTTTAATGAAATGAAGGAATCTAATCTGAAAAATATTTAGATAAAGCTTCTAGTAAATGGGACAATTTATTGTCATTCTACCATTACCTAATTGCAAAGCTTAAAAAAAGTGACGATTTACATTTATTACTTCATCTGTGTGGAAAAAAACCCCTCAGTCTCTTCATTCTCTGGTTTTAAAAGTCAGAAGCAGGGCAGGTGGGCAGGCAGAAGGAAGAAAAGAAATTATTTGGCAACAAGCAGGAGATTGTAAAGTCTGTTAAAATTCCGAGGCAAAAACTACTACATTTTGAGTAGATGCCTTTAGGTACCTTGTGTAATTTATGGACAGATGAAAGTCTAGAAGTATGTATGAAAGCTGCAGAATTCCCTTCCTATAATGAAGTTAACTAAGGGTATTTAAAATGTCATTTTTTAATCTAAAATTGAATAAAATCTGGAATTTCCCTTATAGGTATTTACACATTTGAGAAAAAGTGACTAAACAATGGCAATTCTAAAAGTAATTACTTCCCATACATTTATATTCAGGCCAGAGAGCTAGTACCTGTTGGTTGCCTTTCCTACAGAGAATTACTTGAAAGTTTTTGCATTCTCTCCTAGGGTTGAAATACAACAGGAATATACAGAAAACATCAATTTTCTTTGCTTTTCTAATGTTTACAACTTCCATGTAGTATTTATCAAGAAATATACAACTCCCCATAGTTAGAGCTGTGCAAGCTAACAGTAGGAATTCTTGGTGCTGATGGAGCTATTGATCATACAAACATTAAAATTATGCCTCCTGTAGTAAATGCCAATAAAACAGAGGTACATTAATCAGGAAATCAATATGCTTGTCAATAGAAAGGCTAACTTTGACAATGTAATGCAGCAGGCAGACTGACTGGATGGTGGACCAAAGCACAAGTAACCTGGGTAGTGACCTTTTTGTTTGACTTCTGGCTGTGCTGAAATACTGTATGAATAACTGGAATGTACAGAATGAAAAGAGGGAGGCAAGGAGTTAGCTGTTTAAATTGTTCCACAGGAACAAACTAATTTATTGCCACAGTGACCTTTAGTTGTTCACTTAAAAATAAAAAAAAAAAAAAAAAGGAAAAAAATACACCACCACAAACTGAAGAACAACACCACCACAACCCACAAAACACAAAAGCAAAAATACAAACCCAACACCCAAACTCCACACTTCTAGGTCATGCTTTTTAATATCTCTATGTTAAGGGGTAGCATTAGTAGCATGCAGTTTGAATATTATTTGATGTTTGGGGGGGGAAGGCTAAACTGACATTTTTATAATTTTCAATTTAATACGTTAATATTATTCTTTTATGTAATAGGTTCATTATTCATACTTTCAAAGTAAGAATGAATTTTCATTCCTTAAATAACTATTTTAAGTAGAAAATACACTTCAGGAAAAGTCTCTCCATTAGACAGGAAACAAAGCAGCACACATTCTCCTGAACAAAAACAGCATGTATCTTAACACCTTCTTCATAAAGGTTAACTGAAATTATGTATTTTAAGTCCTGAGGACAAATTCTAGACCCTAGGAAATAATACAGTTTAACTGAGCCTTGCACTCTGAAAAAATATTTCTAATGTTCTCAGATTGAGGGCACTGTGCTGCAAGGTACTTTGGAACAATTTAGCTTGTTTTTTTTTTCCATTTGTTGAAGGACACAAACTTAGTGAATAAATACTTGAAATTTCATAGGTGAAAAGCAGAATTGTATATGAGTTAATGGGGAAACTTATTCTTCTCACTTACATTTAAATATTTTACCAAGTATTTGAGGGGAAAATATGCATTAAACTATAGAAAAAAAGGGTACTAAACAAAAGTTTATTGTAGGCAATTTATAATTAAAAAATATTTCAGAAACTTTTGTTATTTGGGCAGTCTATATGCAAATGTAAAACCTCAAAAATAAAAAAATTAGATTTTCACAAAGGAAGCAGCCACAGAATATTCCTGACATTCTGTAACTCTCTTCTCACTTCTATGTCTGGACTAATACAGTGTAAAGCTATACACTTTTCAAATATGTATTACTACTCCTGGTGCCAAAAATTAAAAATCATTGTCAGATCCAGGCAGGATATTTTCAGTCATATGAAATTGACTCCAAAATAAGGTTACAAAAATAACCCTCCCCATCACCATTTTGAGCGTTCTCTGAAGCCAAAGCTCTCCTTGTTCCCTTTAACTTTCTCAACACAAACTGCAAGGAAAACCTGGTCTGAATCTGAGTAATAGTAACTAAATCAGAATTTTCCACAGTGCAGATCAAGCTTTCAATTAATTTATTTTAAACATTACACACCAGGACAGAATCAATTTTACAAATTCCATATACTGAATTTTTGTAGACTGGCCAGTGCAGACCTGACCACTTCATCTTCTATTACTGCTGAATATATCGATTAAAGGAAAACCAAAAGCTGACAAAAATAAAGGGCTGCTATTTGGGTATGGATGATTCTGTCCATCCAATTTCAGATCAATTACTAAGCTTCTGACAGGGCACGGGTTTTTTTTGATGAGGAATAAATAAAAAGAGATCTGCTTGCTGGCTACCTAAATAGGACTGAATATATTAATCAGGTAAATTTATAGAACAGTAAATGAGCTATGTATGCTACCTATTATATATGGTATATCTGAAAACAAAGGCAAAATACATTGAGAAAAAAGGTTTTGGCCTATATAATACAAAAGCAAAATCTACTAGAAAAGTAACCCACATGTACATACACATACTTATTAAATAGGCCACATACTTATTAAATGTGGTGTCCAAGCATGTAGCAGCATTAATAATAACATCAATATCATATGAGTCAGTTACAATCTTAACCTCTCCCCTTTGAGGGGAAAAAAGGAAAGAAAAACCCCAGTGAAACAGAAAAGCACCAATCCTCATAAAGAACCATGTCTCCTCTTGGATCTGTAATTTACTACTTATAACACCGAAAAAAAATAACTAAAAAATAAAATGCTCTGAATTCACTTTAGGATTCTTTTTGCATGCATGTTGAAATAAAATCTGACCTGATACTACTCAGAGCACATAGGAATAGTACAACAAAATTCATCCTGCATCTTGCTAATAAATTATGTATGATGGCAAAGTTTAGATTCTTAAAATGATAGCGTAATGCATCACCAAATTTTATTCCTGCACTTAGTTCTCAACGGGATTTTATTTTCTCTTTTTCTCAACTAAAAAAAAAAGCATCATTTTGTCTCTCAGAGTTCTCATTTTCTCTCTTTTCCTGTCTGAGTTTCTTTCCTATGCTTGGTACCAAACATTAACAAAGTTGTAACTGGTACAAGCCCAAGTAATTATTTTTAGGGCAATTTTGTTCAAGTGTTCTATAAAAACATCCTTAAGTATCAGAAAACCATTGTTTGTGTCTTGTTTCACATTCTTTCTGAGGGAAATCTGAAAAGAATTCAGACAATCCCACTAAGTTAATAACTCCAAAGTCAAATTCTTGATTTAGCAATAAAGTATGACTTTATAAAAGAAATAAGGTTTGGATCATTTGCTTCTTTAGGTAGAAATAGACTTCATCACAATGGAGATTGACCCTGTAGCCTGATCTGATTTATCAAGAATGCTGATGATTATCCCAGTGCTGCTGGAATACAAAATTCTTCCATGCCACTAGAAATAGGTCTTTTAACAAAGATTAATGTTGACCACTATGATAACTCCTCTCTAGTTTTATTTACTTTTCTAACTGTGCTGGGAAGTAGGATTGTGAAGTCATGCAGTTCCTATCCTCTTCAGTATTTTCTTGTTAGATATTTTCTTATTAGACAGGCTCCTCTGCTTTATTTTTGGTCATCTCCCTTCATTTTTCGGTATATTTCCACTTATACCTGAAATATGTTAATTTTTGTTGAGGATATTTATGGAGCAGCAGTCACCACACAATCTAGGTGCTATAAATTTATTTTTATACTTACCACATTATTTCCTTCTCACAGTCATATATGACCTAGTTATGATGCAGAATATGTATTTCTTAGCTGAAAATAGCCCTGATTTTGGCAACCAAGTTAGATAGACTTAGATTGGGAATCGAGGTTATGAAGTTTTTTTCTCATAACAGGTAATTATAAGCATATTTATCACTTATACTTCACTGTAGAAATATTACAACAATACAATCTACATCATCAAATCAACAAACAAGAGTAGAACCAGTTGACCCCTCTACTCAGCACTAGTCAGGCTTTGTCTGTCTAGAGTACTATGTGCTTTTCTGGTCCCTCCAATTAAAAAAAAGACAGGATAGGGTCCAAAGGAAGGCCAGGAAGCTTACCAAAGGCTGAAGAACCTGCCTTTTTGAGGAAAGACTGAGGAGTTAGATCTTATCACACTGGAGAATAGAAGGGTTAGGTGGGAACACATCACAGTTTTCCAGTGCTTAAAGGGCAGCTACAACATGAAAGGAAGGTCTCTCCTCACAGGGAACCACATGGAGAGAACAAAGGGCAATGTGTACAACAAGTTGCACCAGGAGAGGTTTTGTTTTGAAAAAAGAAATAATTTTTTTACAGTGAGAACAATCAGTCAGTGGAACAACCTTCCCAGCTACATGGTAGAGTTCCCATCATTTGGGGTTTTCAAGACAGAACTGGACAAGGCATTAGATAATGTCACCGAGGCTCCCTTTTCCACAAAATATTGGACTAAGTGATCTTTCAGGGTGCCTCCAGAACTGAGATGTCCTATGATTCTCTGATGAGAGCTTCAGCATGTCTGGGGTAAGAGTTCAGCAGACTTTAATACCTTTTGGCACAAAAGGAAAGCTTAGAAGCATCTTGTCAGTTTTGCATGTCTGCCATGGTGTCTCTACAAATTCCTACACACGTTTTAAAGTCGTCCTCACAGCTAGAGGATCCCATATAGTATCCATCAAGCCATAATCATAAGCCTCAGTCACATGAGCTTAACTAAACCTCATTTCTCCAGCTTGCCTATTCAAAGTCATCTGCATCCCTTTTCACAGGAGTAGTACAGAACAAAATGGAGAACTTCAAGTTGACCACAAAATGATAACGCTTAATTCCTGAAACAGTTACTACAGTCACTTCAGTTACTACAGTTAATTGCCTAGTAAAAGCTACATATAAAACTGTAAGGTATGTCTTGGTAAATAAAAGCAGTGTATAATGATACTTCATAACAAAATAACAAATCCTATTTGTCTTTTCATTCTGTGCTACTCAAGCAAGCTCACAGAGTAAGAGGAGAAGCAGAATTTCATAGCAGGGCAGGAAAATATAAATTTCCTTCTTGTCCAAATTATTACCTTTCCCTCTTTCATTACACAGATTTAGCTAAACATAAGAAAAATTGAAAATTAATGACCTTGTATATGAATTATTATAACATATATTAACGACATTGGATTGTGATTCACTGATAAAAATGTGATTTCATACTGATTTTTTTCCTTTGAGTGTTTTCTCAGAATAAGAGATTACAAACATTGCCATTTGTAGCTATGCTTCCTTCACAGGAACACCACGTGTTCCTGTGCTCAAAAAACAGAGTCTTCAAAAATCAGAACTGCAAGTATGCAGGGTTTTTCCACATTCAAATTTTAAGGTATCTGTAGAGCTTCTTATCCGGCATAGATGCTTATTGGGCATATTTTTTTACATTAATGCAGTCCTGTGCACGTGAAAATGATCACAAACTTCCAGCTGTTTCTGACCTCTCATTCAGAAATGTACCTACTTCACAATCATACCAGCTGCAAAAACAGTAGTGATCTTTAGCAGCTGTCCTACAAGAGAAATAGAAATGAAGATTCAAAGTTCATTTATGTGCAAAGACAGCTTTTTCTTCCTGCATCTTCATTCTTGAAAGCTTCTGGAGAAATTCTCAAAATCCCTTCTGTAAATTAAGCTTTTCATCACATCACACTATTGCTGCAGGTAGTAATTACCTGCAGAGCACCTAAAGCCCGTAGAATGAAATCTTGACTGCTAAAATTGTTATTTTTATTTCCTTCATGAAATAAGTGTAAATCTGTTAGTGTACACCAAAAAACCCTATTCAACCTACTTTAATAACTCAGTATCTGTCAACTGTAGTTACTGTGTCTGCCCTGCTGTTTATTATGGAATGATTTTAGGCACTAGGTTATAACTTTTTTTTTGGTTGAGACAGACTTAATTATCTCATGAAAGAGGGTCTACTTGTATGGTGGGTTTTTTGAATGTAATTCAGGATTTAGGCAGAAATTTGTAGGCTCGTGCCTTCTCACAGTCCTCACATGAAAACATCCATCCTGAAGAGGAAAAGTATTATGAAAATATATAAAAATATTATCCCTATTTTTGTCTGCACTAGACAACAGGGAGGCTTTTCTGGGAATTGGGTTTTCAGAAGCTGGTTTAAAACTAACAGATGACATTAACACACACAGACCTTCACTGAGACAGGAGTTCTGCTGTGCTTGACACTGTGGAAAAACACTGAAAAGACCAGTAGGATTAAGGGGAAATTATCTTCAATCTCCATTTTGTATATATAAAAAAATAAAGGTAACATCAGGGGGCAGCAAAGGCCTCTAGGCAGGTAGAGAACTAGACCAGCCAGGGTATTTTCCCTACAGTAAAGCAAGACTCAGAGGGTCTGAGAAATGAAATGAAATAAAATAAAAAAGTGGGTTTTTTTGTTTCTTCTGAATCCTCCTTGACTTCTCCAGTTGCTTACAAGTACTAGAACCCTACTTGCTATGTAGTGGCTGTAAGCCTGAAAAGAGGAGTGAAGCTATTTGGTCCTATCTAAATATATTTTCATGGCCTAAAAGATTTAACTCCCAGATTACCTCAGCTGAGTTCCTAACAAGCGACTATGAGATCAGTCTTAGGTCAGTATTGAGTCTGGCTGCATTTTCAACTGTTAAAATGCTCTAATCAAAAAGGAAGAGAACTCATTAATAGCAGGAAAATAAATGGTACTGATTCTGCACTGTCTGCAGCCAGAGACTGTCTTGGTAACAGTGACAAAACTTGAGCTTTCCAGCTGCAGTGTCTATAGTGGAAGTTATAGTCCCCCTTACCAGAAATTATATTTCAGAAGCTTTTTTTTTTTTTTAATCTGGTTTGTGTTCTTATGTCCAAGAAATTAACTGTACTTAAAAAACACAGACCTGTCCACACTAGCAAGTCTGATGATAAGTCCAACATTGTCATGAGATCTCTTATTTTTGTACAGCAAAACCAACGTATCACACAAAACATGCAACCAATGTGTACTTGTATAGCAGTGCCAGTGTCAATTGACCCAGTAAAACTGGGTCAATGTGAGGCTTAATACTGGTAGAAGCCCATTGTGACACATACAGATAATGAAATTCTTCATCATAGACCAGCAAAACTAATTGAGTGGGCTTTCTTACTTATTTCAACAGACATGGCTACTAATGAATTTTTAGTGTGGTTCTGGTCAAATTCTTTTAGAGGCGTTTGGCAGCTATTCTCCATAAGGCTATGAAAAACAGTATTTCAGAAGGAAAATTGATTTAAAGGTGAAATGAAGTGATTAATACACTGTAATTCAGCATCAGAGGCTCTGCAGCACAGAAGTAAGATCTATTTCAGAAAATAACTGGCATTTATAATTCATCAGATGACACTGTTTAAACAAAGAATCTCATCAAAATCAAGAATGGTTTCTGGAGTTCTACTGATGCAAGCAGTTTGTTTCTATAACCAAACTTTTCCAAGATGGCTTGTAGTCTATAGCAGATAAGAGCAGAGATCCACAACCTCTATCTCTTCATAATCTGAACTATTTTATATTTGTGAAATATTGATTGAAGGCAAATGTAAGGTATATTTTTAGTAGCTGCCCTGAATCCTTAAACTTCCTTAAATATCTTAAACAGAAAAGAGAGAAAGCTAGAAACAAGAGATGTTTTACTTTCTCATGATGGAAGAGAAGTGGAAGAGAGTAGCTTCATCTACTGAAAATAGACACACTTTGGCTGATTAGAGACCAAAGCAGTTATCTGCAAATGACTGTCTTATGTTGAATTTTGCCTCATTGCTATTCTGCACTGTATTTGTAGCCTGAGAGGAAAACTAAAACAAAAGTTGGGGATTGAAGATAAAATAAGATGATAAAGAAGAAATAGTGTCACTTCTTTGCAACATAGAGATGTATTTCTCCAACCTTTTCTTGAAAACTAGAGTTTATTTTGCAGAAGAATTAGTGGAAATAAAGCTGCTGAAATATAACAGTCCAGAAAGCGGTTATTTAGTTAAAAGTTTGAACATCCTCTGTGATAACCAATTGATTTTAGACCTTGCATACATTTTCATTTAGGCAGAAAGGAAATAAAGCCAAACTCCTGTTCAAATTATGTCCCATAAAAACCCAGAAACAATTTCTGGTCTGATTGTACACAACCAGCCTGGCATCAGCGGCACTGGCAACATCTTCTTGATAATACTAGTAATGTCTTCCCATTTGGATCTACCTCCTTGTAAGACCAGCTTCAAAGTAACTTTACATTCAGATCAGAAATTCAGATTTAATTATTTCTGTATCTCTTCTTCACTGATATTAATTAAAATACAACCTCAGTTTTTATTTCCTACAGCTGCTTCACCTGATGATCCAAAAAGAGTAACTGGGAGAAGCTGCGAATGTATCTACAAGGATTAAGTTCGTGGATTCTATGATTTGGAATCATAGAATCCATTGATGCCTTTTACTAAAAAAGTAAGAATTTGGAGTAATGCACAATGACATTTTATATTAAACAATCAAAATTCATAATATTTAAAGTATCATATAATACCCCCTGATTCCTGTATTCAGATTAATTTGTTAAATTAAGTTGACTTATAATAGCAAAACATCTTTTTAAACAAGCAAAATGAAAAAAAATCAATATGTGCCATCAATCTACTATATGTCTTTTAAGAGATGTAAAAAAACTATAGGTTGGGAAAGACAAATTAATAAGACAGTTGAAGTCTGTTTTCTCAAAAAGGTAAAGTGATTTATCTACATTGTATAGGAAAACTAGTACTAATTTCAGGAAGTTCCCCAAATAATGCAATTTAACTATAAATCAGAAAAAAAAAAAATTATCACCTGAAATTGAGGGGGGGGGGAGAGAAACCTGACAAAGAATATACTCAAATATTTCATATATATTCAAAGTTGTTCTGTTTGTGCATATGAGTTTCATTGCCATGAAAAAAGGGTAATAAGAAATTAATTTCAGCAATCATTGCCATTTTGCTCTAGAGATGGCAAGATGAGAGGAAACCAAGAAGGTTTCCTGCAAACTCTATGAAAAAAATCTTTTTCCACTCCCTCTTCCAAAAGAAAATTCTAGTCATTACCAAAAGATGATTTGTTCCTGTTCCAGTTGTGGTAGACCTCACAGCCAAGACACAGAACGCTATTTGCACAGCCTCAGGACAAAGGGGTGTTTAGACCAGGCAGAGTTCTCTTAGTGAGAAACAAATGAAGGTTACAGAAGAGAGTTCCTAAACACCTTTCTCAATATTTCTTATGACTGAGGTGAAAATATGGCAGCAATTGGTTTCTCAGCTTTCCAGAGGAGTGCCAGTCAGACCAAGGCAGCAATCCTGGGGAACCTGCTGGTTTGAAATGCTATCACTTGCTGTTCTAGAGAGGTTATTTTTCAAATCAAGTGAAACAGGATCTCATCACTAAGCTTTCTTCTTGATGACTAGGACAGTGCAAGACCCAGCATCATTTAAGGTAAAATGAAGCATTATTTCCTGTAATCATGACTTCTCTACTTTCTACTAGTTTACAAGTCCATGCAGACAGTTTCAAGTTGGAAATGCAACAGTACTTTCTGGCCTATGATACTGCAGAATATCAAGAGTCACGTTGTTCTACATGCTCTTAACAGTAAGTCAACCTATATCCTATCAAAGGTAACACTAGCTTCAATAACTTCAAAAACTTTGAGAAAGTCTTTGACTTTCTCAAAAAACTAAAGTATGGCTCTTCCAATCACCTTATTGCGATACTTATCTCTATGATACAGTAAGAAATCAGTGATAAAAATATGGACTTTTGAATTAAGCAATGTTCTCCTCTTCCTTTTAAGTACCAGAGAAGTAAATCCTAGATTCATAGAATGATTGGGTTGGAAAAGACCTAAGAGAACATCTAGTTCCACCCCCCTGCCATGGGCAGGGACACCTTCCACTAGACCAGGTTGCTCAAAGCCCCATTTAACCTGGCCTTGACTACTTTCAGGGATGGGGCATCCACCACTTCTCTGGGCAAGCTGTTCCAGTGCCTCACCACTCTCAACAGTAAATAATTTTTTCCTAATATCTAATACATATTAAAGTATAGGTTTTAGTTCACAGTAAGAGAACAAGGACTAGTTCATTACGATGCATCTGTTCTGTAAAATGTTTGCAACTGCTCCACTCCCCTCCCCTCCCCACAGGAGCACATAAGCTCCTGTGCTTAGTTTCTAGTCATCCCATTGCTGAAAAAGATTTGAGGTCTTGAAAATGTGCTTTTTCTCCTGACATGCTGCAAAATTCCTCCAGAAACCTTTTTAAACTACATAATTTCAAGTAATTCACACTCTAAAGTATGCTTTCCATACAGACTTCTGAACAAACAGCTCAATAAACTTGCTTTTTTTTTTTTTTTTTTTTTTAATTCACACATGGAGACAACTGATGTTGTCCAGCTTTACATTATCTTTTCTGGCAGTACATGTAACATGACAGTGTTAACAAGTTTGCATCTGCAGCCTCGGCACACCTTAAGAATCATATAATCATCATATAACTTTTCCTTATAGTAAATCTGATATGAATCAGATTCCTTCTACAAGTTGTGCAATATTTAGATGCAAAGATTTTCTTTAAAAACAAACAGCTCACACATAATTTTTCCTTTCACATATTACACTGACAGTTGAGTACATTAAGAAGCTAAACTTTTATCTAAATTTAGCAGACTAAATCAATGCATTTTATTACTTAGTCATTTCAACAATAACTTGTTTGCAGCAAAGCTACCCCCAAATCCAGTTATCAATGGAAAACTTGCTTTTCTGAGCATCTGTTGGTGATACAAGTATCAAATTAGCAAGATTGTTATAGATTTGGCTTATTGTTATTGTTGCCAACAATTTTATAACTAGATTTTAAAAGGGCAATTACTCCACAGCTGTTGATTGATACTAAACTAACATAATCTTTGTGTAGTTTAAATACTTCGACTGTTGCACCTGTTTCCAATTGAATTATTAATGGAAATTGCCTATTACAGTTATCTTCTCATGTGCTTCAGTACACCTTAAGAAGACAACTGCAAACAATGTTTGTCTCTTTTCAACTTTTATGATTCATCCTTTAAATTGTATTCTTCTAAATTGTTTTACTTCAGTTATGGAGAATTCAGAGACTTAAAGTAAAAGATCTTGCTTGCATCTACTTCTTGCTATTCTTCTCCAGTGTTTCTCCATATCTGAAAGCTTCTCCACATCAAGAAATAGGTTATTAATAGCAGCTGCCTCTACAGAAACCAGATCTATGAAGTCCAAAGTTCTGTTCCAACACATACTGCTGAGCTACCTACCAGGAGAGACTGGCTTTATTTAAACTACTAACACTGGATTTCATGTTAGAAAATTAGTTCAGAGTAGAACGGACTCAGAGAATAAATAACAGGGGATGAACCAAATACTCCCTGTCTACTGCTCCTTGGCTATCACTTTTAGTAGAGCTGTCCAGTAAAATGTGTTTTGCATTTACCTTCTAAGTCTGAATTTCCCATCATCAGAAAAGATACAGAACTGGGCAGGCAGTGATCTGAGCTGCTAAGACTACTATAGTGGATTGCCATAACCATGACTTATCAACTTGTCGGTTCGTTTTCAGATGCCAATAATCATTATCTTGCAGATACAGAAAATATTGCAAAATAGTGACATTTTCATTAAGTTGTAATAAGATGTCATATCAAACCCCAGAAATATTAAAAACAAAAAAACCCACCCAAACTTCAGTAGAAAAAAGGTTTGAATGGATTGAGAAGTTCCTGCTACAGAAAACAGTGCCTCAAGTAAAAGTAGACACTGAAATCCTTTACCAGCTCCTTTTTGTATAAAATTTACAGAAATATCTTAAATAGATATGACATTTGTGATGCATTTCATTGAGATTACTACTTTGGTACAAAATGATTTTACTTGTGTTTTATAATCTTAAAAATTACAGATGTTTCAACTGTCGAAGCAGTAATCTCTGTACTTCTTATTAACTTAATGAGTTTAATGAATTTAAGTTGCTCTGTAACTTTGATTAAACAATGGTAGAACAAATAATTAAGTATATTTTAAGTGACTCAAGTCATTTTTTAAATTTTTGGTAGTGTTCCAACATCTTACCTAATCAAGCCTGTAGGTACTACTAATTTGTTCAAACAAATAGCATTGTACATTCCCCTCATTTAACTAAATATGTTAATTAAGTTGTTCTTGTTATCTTACTCTTCAACAATGAAAATGAACTTGTCAATCTCTCTGTTAGTCGAGTAAAATCCCTATAATCTTGTGACTTTGTCTCTTAATGGTAAGGTATATTTTAAACCTCTAGAGTAGCCAAGTTAATTCCACTGTATAATAGTCACTGTTGTAAAATTTGACTTTTACTGCATTCCAATTCTCAGAACCAATTAGCACACTTTATGGCTCCATTTGGAACAGTTCCAAGTTTACAACCATATTACTATACTTCATTATTACTTTATTTAAACAGTCTGACTTAGACCCTTGTTACTGTAAGGTGATCTGCTATCAAGTTATGGAAATATTACATATATTAAACAGATGTCAACACTACAGATTTTTAATTAGCTGCTCTTATTTTGTAACATTTACTCAGGCTCCTGAGTACTGGCACCACTTGGTGCCAGACAGATATGACGTCCTTCAAATTGGACAAGAGGGTAAAAGAGGTCATGGGAATGAAAATAATAGAAGATCAAAGTCAAGTTTAGATGTGGAATATCTACAAGACACTTCAGGTAATAACTTGGCAAGTGTGAATGTGGCACACAATAGAGAGGTTTGTAGTCCATGGGAATCATGTAGGTTTGTCCTTGGCTTTCAGGCACACAGAAGCTCAGAGATTTTGATAAGTACCTTGATCTTGTAACTTGCAATCTGCTACTATGGCAAAAAATAAATAATTAATCAAACCCCTCTTTAGCAACGTTCAAGGAAATAGTCAGAAGAGCAGATTAAACACGCAGAGCAGGAGCACTGCATCTCACCTACCCTTTTACTCAATCCAGCAGTGATTTCTGTATTGTTTATTCATATGAAGGCTAAAAAGATGAGCAAACTGGGTAATTCAGTGGCTCAGAATTGTCAGTTATTTAGATGATAGTTTACCATAAATCAGTTTGTGGCTGTGGTTTAGTTGTGAGTTAGAAGCCCAGTGGGATGGGTACCCACATCTCATAACACTTAAAATGTACAGCTCCATGCCACTGAAAAAACAACCTGGGCACTCAGCAAGACATTTCTGACAAACCAACTCACTATTATACTTTCTATTTTTTGGTTTTGTCAGTCCAAAAGAACTCTCCACTATAACTTTTGTTGCAACATTTCAGACTAGTTTACAATAATTTCTAGAAAATGCAGTTTTAAGTTTGCCCATTGGAAAAGAAATTCAATAAACAATTCTGCTGAGCTAAGTGAACATTAAAGATATGAAATATTGCATCAAGAAGTAGAAATGAAACATTTCTATTTTCCTCATATTTTTCCTACCAATTGTATTTCTCAGTTTGCATTTTGAGAGAAAAATATACTGACATCCACAAAAGATCTGAAGATACAGCAATTGCACTTCCATAACAGCAAAACTTAGAGGCGCCTAAGGGAAATTAGGCTAGTTATTATTGTGTATCAAGATAAAAGCCTGGATAATGAATGAGAAAAGTATTAGAAGCCTGATTCTTGACCTATTGCTAAGGCAGCCAAGCTGAAAATTTTTTTAAGATGGGGATTATACTGTTGGAAATACAGACAAATTCATGGGATACTATTTTCTGCTGGCTGTCAGAAATGGCTGTAAGATAGGGCTTGTGTTTTTTCATTTTCATATGGAAGGAGTCTATTTCCAGACACTATTAGTATCTATGGAAAACAGTAAACATGTCTACTAATGTCACAGTGTACCTGCTTCCAAAAAATCACTACTTTATTTTCATGATTCCTTTTTGGCTAGTGGGGAACCTGGTCTGACCTGACTCATGCAACATCCTGAGAAACAGTAAAAACAATGATTGGCAGGAACAGGCCATCCCACCTAAGATCCCTCTTCTTCCTGCAGACTCATACTGCAAAGCAGGCAAAATAGAAAGGATCCTACTCTGCAGTCTTTCATCTTTGAAAGAGAGAAAGTCCTTTAGGCTTCATGCAAACTCCCTTTAAGGTCCACATGCTCTTTAAGACAACAAATCAGTCCTAGAGTTCGAAGGACCAAGCACAGCAGCACTTGAATAGAAGAATAAGAGTCCATGTACTCTGCTCACAGAACAAGAGCTGGAAGAAAGCTCAGCAGTGAAAAGAGCACAGGTAATTTCATCTTTGAAAAGAGGCACCGTCCTTGTGGCCTCTTAAAGGCAAATGCCAGGATGAAAACAAGGCCTCTTCTAAGGTGATAAAGCACTAGTTCCTTTCCTGTAGATGAAGAAAATTGTAGCTGAGGAGGAGATAAAAGAACTCAAAATAGACAAAATTCACCAGTCTAAAGGTCTGTGAAGTTTATAACTTCCATGTGGGATTACCAACTTTGCAGGTTTTAATCTTCATACTAAAATTCAAGAGCATGTAAATTTTGCTTCAAGTTACATTTTTGAAACACCTGCACACTCTTACTGAATATGTTTCAAAGAACTAGGACAATTCAGCTAAGCTTTTAAACACATCATGATCCATAAAGCTAAAACTTCACTCTTATTTTTAATCTATTTTCTGAAATCAATAAATCTCACATGAATGTACTAGGGTTTTGCATGCTTCTTTCTCTCACTTCCATTTTAAAAAATCCCTTACTAACTTGGCAATACATTTTTATTAAACCTGAATATCACTAGGGTTTTCAAGAAAATCAAATATCTACTGCTGTTGTGAAAAATAGGTAGCCTAAAAGAGTAGTGACAAGACCTAAGCACCCTGCTAAAGGAAAAATCTTGATGTGTGAGTTCCCATTCTGTCAGACCAGATAAACATCATGGAAAACATTTAACAAAATCACAAACTGCAGGAAAAATTGAAAATTGAGACCAATTTCACGAGATACAGATACATGAGAATGTGTGCAACTTTTAGTGCTGGTAGAACTGCTTTTCCTTATCTGAACTACTTTTTTTTTTTAATACTAAAGACCTGATATTGACCTTTCCATGCAGATACACTATTCAAGTTTCCTTCCTATTTATGATGGTTTACTTTACTAAGGATATAGTTATTTTAAAAAAATCTGGAAGTTGGAGTGGTACATTATAGTTTCAGAGACAGTTCAGAAGATAAGTATTTTTCAGAGTTATAACCACGAAAGTATATGGTGATATTTTTTTAATTTTTTTCAGTTCCTTTGAATATTTTCTCACTTTCTTAAGGAAATTAAAGTATGTCAAAAAAATGTCAATTGCTGACAAATAACTGAAAAGATTTCAAAAAGTACTATGGCATAATATCAGCTTGATTTCTAGCTTTATGGAATATGAAGAAAACATAAATATAATTCCTATTTTAAACCAAGCAGCCCTAAAGAAATGAATGTATTATGCTTGTAACCTGGTAAGAAAACAACATTTTCAATTAATGTAGTGTAAGCCTCGACAAGGCAAATATTTCTGACAAATCTGATCATGTTTTGCTTGAAGATAAGCCTACTTCCTAATTTAGTCTTGAGGGTTTCTTCCCTCCACCCCCATTTCCCCCACTTTAGTTCTATTGTTTAAAAAGACACAAAAATTATTTTTTAAGCAACAAAGGTCTCCAAATTTAATACATCAGCAGTCCAATTTCATAGGTCTACACATATTCAACTTTCTTTTCTTTATAATATATTGCCTGTGCATTCTATCAATCTATTTCAGTTCCTGGAAGTACAATGATGGTATGTTTCACATTTCCTGCCAAGAAAATTGGACAGCCTAAGAAGGAAAAATTCAGGTCAATTGCAACTTTTTTGGTTGAAAAATATGTAATGAAAAATTGGCAAGGCAGCAGTGGGGAAAGCTATAGGGAGATTCAAGATATAGGCCAGTAAAGAAAAGTATGTGTACCTTCTATAGATGGTAAAAGGGTCAGGTAGCATACAAAGTGGGTATAAAAAGATCAAACGGGAAAAAGCAATTAACCCCTTGGCACTGGGAATTGGGATTTCCTGACACCAACTGCTAATACTGGCCTCAAGGGGTTATAGAATCAAATAATAATAAGCCAAGTCCTGAAATAAAAGCTATCATTTTAGACAGTAAGGGAAGGCATTTCAAGTACATTCTGGGTTGCCAGACTAGCATGGTACAAGGGGAAGGGAGGAGAAATATGCTGAAAGATAAATGGTAAAAATAGTTTTCCAGATTTGGACTCAAAGAGATTTCAACCAACCTTTTTTTTTTTTTTCTGAATGAAACACACTGTTTTGTCCTATATATCTGTGATTTGTGACCCTAGCCAGCTCTTTTCTGATACATAGAGAGATTTAACCTCCATTTTTTGAGCAAGTTCCCCATCATTTTGTGACTAACTTCTGAACATTGTCTATATTAGCTGTAGGTGGTTTACTTAATTGCCTTAAACATTATGGTTCTTTTACTTCCCTTCCTCACAGAACGGGAAAAAAACAGAGGAAAAAAAGAATGCAAGTGACAACAGAGGAACTCCTTAACAAAAACACCAGCATAGTCATAGTCAACCAGTCTGAGGAATCACATGATTCTAACAGCCATTCTAACCTACATTTATGACAGAGGGGTAGTTTGGGTTTTTTTGTTTTTAAAAAGGCCATTTGTTTCAGGATATCTCAGGACCTACACTTAACTATTTACAAAGTTACTAATTTAAAGCTTTAAATTACTCTTCTGTATAAAATAATTACTGGATTTTCAAACTGATTTATAGTATGGAAACTCTTTATGAATACTGAATGAAGCTGATTGTTTTTCTTCTGTGCAAACTAAACATTCAGAAGCTGTTATATAAATGCTGACCTTATCACAAAACATCAAATGGTGAAAACATTCCTAGCCCTTTTGAAATTAGTGAAACTTCATTGATTTTCACTAGTTAAAAATCCAAGATGGTTGCATTCTGAAATCCACAACATTTTTCAGTATCACTTCATCTCTTACCACATGGAAATATTATGAGGAAAATAACCTTTGACATCAACTTCAGTGTTTTGTTTGAATTTTTTTTATAGCTACAGCATTCCTCTCTGTCAACTACCTGTCTTCATGGGGGCATAAGAGATTAAGTTATGGTTAGGAGCCTGAGGGTGCTTAAAAGGTGCGCATCATCTGTTCGTACTTAGTTTTCATTCTCTCACAGTTGCTTGTGTTTGGCCATACCAGTTTACCTGTCAGTAGTGGCACTATTTATAACTGCCTACAAAACAGTACCTCAAGAGATCTAAATTTCATGCAGTAGACATCATGAATTAAGTATCACCAAGATCCAAAGGTATTGTCCCATTACATATCCCTTTGTACAGTCACGGCTTCAATTTTGAATTGTGCTCACTGATTTCAATGAAAACACCTCCATCACCTTCAGCAGTCCAAGCTCTTATAGAACAGAGGAAACAAAGACTGCTGAATTCTAGAAGGATTAGGAGCATTGGGAAAGAGGAAAAAAATGATATGAAAGATACAGAAAGACATAACACAAAAGTAAAAGAGAAATGAGGTGGAAAGAAGACCAATTGATAGAGAATCCCACTGTGATACAGCACCACATAAAATACAATGAAAAGGTACCTGTTATATATTAACTGCTGCTCTACCAAAAAACAAAACAAAACAAAAAAAGCTGCCAGCTGGAAATGAAGGACTGCTTACTCTAAGCAGATAAGATCAACACACCACGCAGTTTAAAAATTGAGAACAAATACATGACATGGCTCTTTGCTAGGTGGTACTTCAGGCAAAGTTATGAAGTGCTTCTCTAGAACACTGATCACAAAATGGATCCCTGAGGAAAACTACTTGTCAACAGTTTCCTCTCCTAAAGAGAGTACCTAGCCAGCACTTCACATTCCTTTTAAGTGCTCTACACAAACATTCTCTCAATGAAATATCATATCCAATTCTTTGCTTCCCTAAAGTTCTATGATGAAGTTTAAAATAAATGATTTCCTGATAGGTCAAAACAGATACAAAAAATATGTGTTTGATAAATATTAAAGTATATTCAGATTAGTATCAGATTCCTAACATTCTTCACAGTATTTGTTAAGAGTTAAGAGAAGAAATCCTGACCTCCTATAGTCTGAAAATATTGTGTGATTCCTTTCAAGACCAACTAAATTAATGCCATTATAATATAAACTCTATCTTTTTTTTGGTGCCTGTTGGGGAGTGAGTGGAAAGATTAGACAAAGTTATTAAAGAAGCTCTGCCATTGAGTCACAAGGTGCAGAAAGGAGTCCCTTGCTTTCTAAACTCTTTCTCAGAGAAGAGTTTAGGTGCAGTTGAATCCTATCTTAGCCTTGGACTGTGTCAACAGTTTGAATTAAGGGAATTACAGAAGTGTGATCAAATCACTTTGTCCCACAGCTTTTTATAGTTGCAAAACAGATATATTTATATAAAAGTAATTATTTATTATGACAAATGAACAGACAGAAGATCTGAATTGCAATTATTTACTACACAGTGTAAAAGCTAAAAATCTACTTGTAGATAACATAAAGGAGTATAGTGCACTGAAACAAAGCAATTATATTAAAGCAATTGCATCAAAGCTAACAAAACAAACAATCATTAAGTAGAGATTGATATAACTCACCATACAAAATAACAGGCAGATCCCTCTCTTAACCCCTGGGAGTAACCATGAAGAGGAGTCTCTGCTTCACAGGAGAAGCTCCACACTTCAAGGAAGTATGTGGAAGAGTCTTCTATATGAAAGCTGGACTGGGCTTTTATCGAAAGAAGGGGAAGAAGGTGACAAATGGACAAGATCATGTAGTAAAGGACCAAATAAAGCTTATAATACTTAAAGACACATATTTTGCAAGTAAGTAAAGATAAGTTGAAGCTCCTACAAATAACTCAGAGCCATACTCTTTTATGAAAGCCTGCATGGAACTAAAACATATTTTTTTTTAAATTTGTATTATGTAAGCACACTGGTATTCTCATAATGCAAAACAGCTTTTCAGGGAGTATTTTAGTGTCAGACTATGTTGTTGTAGTGAACTGCATCAACACAACCCTGATACCATTACCTAAAATCAGTTATCCGTTCTTCCACTGTACCCTTAGGGGCAGACAGTAGTTGGCATGAGAGTGATTCTAATTTCTGTAGACCAAATAAACATATGTACAAACTGACCACAAAGCTGCATCTTGATGTGAGCCATTTGGTAGGTGAATCTGGAAACATACAGGAAGGAAACTTATTTTTGCTCTGTTTTCAGTTGTTTTGTGAGCCAATGGATCTGTATGTGAAAACTGTAGCTTTGGTGGTGACTATACACATTAGTATGAATAAAAAAGATAGGTTGGGACAAACTGTATTCTCCAAGTATTGTTCTCTATACGTATCTTCTCTTTTCTCTTATATAAATATCCTCAGGAGATTAGTGATTATAACAGCATTATATTCACAGTTCTACTGCCACTCCCTTTGCTTCCCTCAGAGATGTTTCAAAAGGTAGTGAACTACTCACATCATACCAAGCGAACGAACTTGCTTCTCTTCAGAATTTGCTGCTCTGAAGACAAAGCTGCCTGCCATTTGCAACAGACTGATGTGATGAAACACATCGTGTCCCAGCTGAGAGATAAACATTTCCACCTCTGTGGTGGTGATTGCTTAAAAGGGCTCACCTGAATTCCCAGGACAACATAAACATGTACTTGAAGGAAAGAATTAAAAAATTAAAAGGAGAACAGACATGATTATCTTTCCATACTTACCCTTATACTGACTTTTTTATTTCTTAAAAAAACTTTATGGAAATATAAGATGGTCCTACTGATTTGTCATTCTTATACCTACTATATCCACAATCCCCCTCCCTCCATGATATTCAGCTTCACTCCCCACAATCATACCCGATGATTCTCTTTGAAGACAACTCCAGGACATTTCATATATACATTGTATGCTGAAAATAAGTAAAGAGGTGCTTACTGTGCAGAATAAAGCACATATATCCCTAGTGACATGAAGATGAATAGGAAAAAAAACCAAATTCAATTAGAGTTTTGACACAAAGACTGAGATGTTCCTGTCAATTAATCTACAAGCCTAACTTGTGTCTAAAACCTTTTCTCCCTGTTAAACTTGCTCTGGTTTTGAAGTGATTTCTGCAAGCTCTTAGAGGGTACTGATGCTGCTTGGTTAAGAGACTAGTAGCCCTAATTAATTCTGCCAAAGATCATCTCTCCAACGTATATTTCCAACAGAAATCTAAGTACTCCAAACCATCCTTTGAAGGAAGGCCTACTTCCCCCCCCTTGACTGCTATGGCAGATATTACAAGTACTCAAAACAGAAGATCTTAATGCCATTCACTGCTACTACTGAAAGATATTTCCTACATAATTTTTTCACAACAACAAGGTAAGTGGGGTAAGGCCTCATGACAAGATTAATCAACACCAGTCCACAGATGTTTAAGAAATCGTAGCTAATCAGAAAAAAAACACCTTTGAACTGATGACCATAGAAAAACAACCCGAGCTAAATCTAAGGTTGCTTTCTTATATCCTGGGGCAGAGGGTGGAGGAGGTGGGACTTTCTTTTTGATATCATAATTTCTAGTTAACAAACACGGTATTGTAAGACAGACAGAAAGCTTCTTACTTTAGACCTAAGTCAGTTCCTCAACTGGTAAAAGTATATCCCACTGTAAACCTCTCTCAACCTCTAGATAAAGTGCACAGAATTATTTTTGTCACTGATAAATTTTATATTAAGGAAAATGTCTCTTTCCCTGCCAGAAGCTCTTTATTGCATAGTTTTTAACAGTCTACAACTCCATCGGCTCAGGGTTGTGAATAATTGGAAGTCGTGCAGTTCTTGTAAAATATTTGTCATATGTAATCTGAAATACGTAATCGTAAAATAAATACACTACCAGTCTTTAACAGAGACATGTGGATTAATAATTCTAAATATGATATATAAACCTGTAATTGCACAATATAATTTGGCAGGTATCAATTAGGAAACACTGTATGAGTACACATTACATTATTTTAATTTCATATAATATTTTCCAAATTATGTGGGTATTTCTACAGAAAAAATTTGGAAAAAAATCACCTACACATATCTGTTTCAAAATATATTTTGGTTTTATATGTATTCTGTAGAAAAGATTTTTCCCTCATAGTTATCCTTTTATTGCTGCCAAATGACAGCTGTAATTATACAGGAGAACTTTCCCCCTTTCCCTGAAGGGGAGAAATTACAGCAGGATACAGTCTGAAAACGAGCCAAATGCTTGTTTAAAACGGTTTGAATGCATAGCAAGTGAGATATTTTTCAGCTGGGGCTCTTCTTTCAACCACACAGAACAATGGCTCATATAAATGCAAAACAGGTGTGAGAAACAGGCAGCATGGTTTCCCCAATCTACCACTATTAACCATCTGACCCAGTATTGGCAGGATGCATCTCAAGAACGTCACCGCTCCCTCTGACAGAGCCCAAGGACCAGAGAACATATTGTGAGAGATAAAGGAGGAAAACAAAAAGTATATAATAAAGTCCTCCATCCTCCTAGGCAAAGAAATATATGGCAGTAAAACTTTTAAAGCATTTGCCCCTGTTTTACGCAGCCTGCTTTTTACATAAAAGAGCCAGGAGGACAAAGTCCTCTCGCACACACACAAAACCTTTAAAAAGCTGTTTGAAAAGCTTTACAATTTCTACAAAGAGGCTTCCTGCAGCCCTTTGAGAAGGCAAACAGTGCTTTTAAGTGCTATATTCTTATTCTTTTCAACTTGTAGATAAAATCCAGGTCTGATGGAGAACATCCCCCGCATGCACAGGTTTTGCAGGGGAAGTTAAGATAAATTTATCTCAGCATCAAGATAAATTTATCTAGCTGATAGTGTCATAAGCATGCAATGGACAAGAAAACATATGTCACAACATCATCACAATAAAATGAATATTATCAAGTCTGCAGATATGAGGACAGCATCAGACAAATACATTTTGGGCAAGATTATTAACACAAACTAGTTCAATAGTACAACAGCACAGTAATCATGCAACCTCCTTCCATATGAAAAAAGACATGCAGATGATTACAAGGGTGGGATTTAACACCTAATAAACATACTCAGCAAAGATATTTTCTTCAGTTAGTGTCCAAGTTACCAGAACTTAATCTACAATCCCCCAAAAAATCAAGGAGTTTCCTTGATAAGGTCACAATGAAAAGTTGTGACCTTAGTTTCCCTGAATACTTCTATTTATGCCAGTGAAAACTTCATGGATGTGAAGATATAGCAACAAATATCTCACATCTAAATACATGCAAGCACTTCAGCAGTACTTGCAGCTAAGCATGTTGAACAACATCTTCCACATGCCAAATTGCAAAATCCTGAGTATGGTCTTTGACAGTACAGCATTACAAGAAGTGCTGAAAGCTTTTACTCATTTGTCTTCCTTCTGCCAATTTTTCTTCAATACTGCCTCACAGTATTGGTCTCACAAGCTAAATTCAGGTGAGCACCTAACCATTAAGGAAAGCATAGAGTTTACTACATCCTGTACCCAATAATCACACAGAACTCCTTTCTGCAGTTTACTACAGATCTGAACTGGAACTAAAGCAAAGGTTCAACAAAATACTTAAACTCTGTAAGCCTTATGTTGGTGTAAATTTAAACCATAAATTACTAACTTTTCATTTCCACCAGGAGTGCTTAAACTTTAGTGTACAGGGAGAGGATTACGGTCTTAACCTCTCTATCCATTACAGAATGAAACTCACCAACACCGCTGTCTTCTGCACAATTCATATCATGTATTTCATATGATCTCATACCTTTCAAGACTGTTGATTTTGCTGAAATAACATAAATCCATTGTCAAAATTTTAACTTACATTCAGCTCCATGTCTCCATTCTGCAGATCGCCTTTCACTGAAAAAATAGGTATTTTTCTTTACTGTTCTCCATAAGAATGACAAAATAGGCTGAGAGGTACCATTTGGTTATATACCCATATCTGTAACTGGAGAAAGCAAAAGAACTAAGCAATGAAAAATTATTGTATAAAGTATTTGGGGAAAATCAGTCAGCTGGTCTGTGCCACTGGCATGTGTGTTATTTGACACAACTGCAGGGCAGATCAGGAAATCATAGAAGGTGACAGACCAAGAGTTTTTTAATTGGGTTTAAATTCAATAATATTTTCTGAAGAAATCAAAAATAGACATCATGTGCTGGCCCCAATGGTAATTATCCAAGTTTAAAACAAAAAATTATTAACATATGAAAATACATCATATCAAGGGATAAATGTGCTGTTTTAAACATGATTATTTCCAGCCTGTATTTCCACCTTATGTAATGCAAGTTACCCAGTAACTGATTAATCTTTAAGACCCAATTCCTGTTTTAGCTCTAAGGGAGACGTCTCTGAAGACATTTTCTTAACTTATTAAGGTAAATATGATGTATGGCATTAATCTAGCAAGACATGGAATTATTTTAGGCAGGCAGGAAATGAAAGTCAATTTCCACATGTATCAAAAATGCATGCAGGTTAAAACTTGCGCAAAACTCACCCCGGAGAAGGCTGAAAATCAGTTACTCAGCTGATCTGGGAATATGAAATTAAACTTTGGTCAAATATTAGAATCCTTTTCTGAAAAATCCACAGATATAAGCAAAGTAAGACTCTAAACATTATTAAAGCACAGCTACAATTCTTATTGAAGGAATTCTTATGCAAGGAAATTATTTTTAACTGTAATAAGCATATACCACATAGATTTGGGATGGTGAGAGAAATTATTCTGCACACATGTGCCTCATTTTTATTTATTTTAATTTTTAATCTAAAGTCTGCCTGAACCAGTTTTGGAAATTTTGAAGTCCTGAACATAGCAATTTTACTTAACTTACCTATATATTTCTACTGTTCTACAGTTGTGTAATACTTCTCAGATCTAGATAAAATTTGAGTTTACTGGCAAATGCAACAAAATTTAACTGAACATCCTTCAATATGTCGTGTCCAAATAAGTGAAAAAATTGCCTTTTCACCTGTTTTCAGCCCAAGGACTGAAGAACTTTGCACCCGTAAATCTAGTAAAAATCTGAGAAAAAAAAATGAGATAAAATACTGAAAAATAAAGCAGCCCACTGAGTCAAATGGATAAGAAGAACAGCACAGACTTTTGACAAGAGATGCATATTAAGACTACATTTCATTTATTATATACATTTGCAATGTGTATACATTTTTTATGTTTACCAATCCACTGTTTGCATACTGACTGGTTCCTAGACTCTGGTATTCCACTGCACCAGGAGGACAAATACTTGCACACTTACCCTTTGAAACAGTTCTCACACTTGCAGAGAATTTAAAAATAGCTGCCTCCCTTGAAATCGCAACACACATTACAAATGGTACAGCACGCCACTGCCTATTCCACTGGGCACAGTGGCTTTCACCACAAGAAATTCATTATCCTCTACTCTGCTAGGCATGAAAGGGTCATGACTTTCTGCCATAAATTTGTGCCCTCATTGAATTTCTACTCCCATTTCTGTATTGTGACTGAATGACCTTTATATACAGGCATATATCATGCAGTTCTTAAGCTCCATAATTAATTTTTTAGTCAAAATTCTGCCAGTTTTGGCTTTTCTCCAGAGCAATATCTATCCACATTTTAGGAGTACATGAAATCATTAAAGATATACACAGAAATCTGGGCATCTCCTTTCCTTTCTCTCATTCATCCACAGTCATCTTTGGGCTACTGAAAACAACTCCTTAGGTTTCCTAGCCCATATGTGTCTTTTTGCAGGGAAGAGTCACACAAGGAGTGATGTACTTCACACACCAGACAGAAGCATCAGTGTATTTGATTGATATAAGAAAATGAATTGTTACCATTGAACAATGTTCAGTGGTAAGTGCAACATTGGTTTAACAAGATTCAATGACAAGGTACCTGAGCACTTACTGTAAAGAGGACAGGGTCAGAAAAAACAGTCGGGGAGACCCTCCTACTAAGTCATGACATTCAGAAAGGACCCTGTAGGGTTCTAAACACCTTCTCAAAAAGAAGTCCATGAGCAGTTGGAGGCAGACTTAGTCTGGTTGGTCAATGGTTTATGTCTAAAGGATTATATATGCACAATCAATCCTTTCTATGACTCAGCGAAGATTTCAAAGTTACAGTGCTCTTATTCCCAGTTCATTTACTGAGTATCTGATGCAATAAGGATTGTCTCAGATTCAAGGAGTAGTAATCATAAGAGGCATCCCTACTCAAGGGGAGATCCCAGTGTGCAGCACACTTCTGGGCAGGGGAGCTCAATTGGCTGTGGGCTGTCCACTATTTATGGAGTAAGATGACTGATTTATAACTATATCTGCATACCTTCAAGGTGCAAGACAGCCCTGGGCTACTGTGTTGCCATCTGTCTCCCCAAAGTCCAGCTTCAGCTGGATGCATACATCACTGCTACCACTAGTGGTTATTGCTTAAGTGGGGTGGGGCAGCATGGCTCCACAGTCACTGTTCTGGCATGAGAATCCCAAAGCAGAGGAATGGATAAAGGACCATTCATATTCTTGAAGAGTTTTGGGTTAAAGATTTGCTAAACCATTGGTAGTCTTGTTTTCTATACTCTTCTGTTTGCCCCATTTGCCAGTTTTGTCTGGGGTCCTCAGTAGGATGAGGAAGGAATTGCCATATATCTGATTAGTACAACCCCACACCAAATCCCAGCCAGAATCAGGTATATCCCCATCTTGGATCAAATTGGGGCATTTTTTTATGTGCAAGTTAGTGAAGCTATTCATTATATTAACATTAAAAAAAGACAAAGGTAATTTTTGGTGTAACTTCTAATAGAATAAATGATCAAATAAAAGAATGTGGTGTTAGACTTCTGGCAAATCCAAAGACAGCTTGAAAGATAATCTTCAAAGAAAACCAGATAAAATGCCTACACCAATATTCGGATTTAAAAAGTGAACTTATTTACATATTTCCTTATGCATATGCTATTACAAATTATTCACATATGAAATTACTTTTGTTCCAGAAAAGAGTGCCTTTTTAATGATTAATATAATAAACTTTCAAAGTAGCTTAAATTTAACATAGTATGATGGCATGAATAAAGAACTAGTATGCTTTGTATGTTCATCCTACAAATTTCATACTAATTTGTATGTTTAAACAAGCTCCTATACAGTTGCAACTCAACTATCTTCAAGGAGAAGGAAGTAACCAAAGGAAGAATCTGCATTTAGCATTAGTGCTCTGACATTAGACTGCAGTTGGATGGCCCCATCTCCACTTGCGTCTACTGAAACGCAAAGTTGTTCTCCGTAGAGCTATCAAAGAAGGCCCTGTTGAAAATTCATATAATCTCACTGTAACACATTCCCTATTTACCTCTTTTTCAAGTGTCTGTGCTGCTGGTTGTATCTAGTTCAATCCCTGGATTGAGGATTTTAGTTCAGTTTAGAAATCAACTCAGGTTTTATTACAGGCATTTTATCAAACTGATACACATGGATACACATCATCAGCAGCGTAGCAGTAGGTTTATTCTGTTTGTGGGGGGAATCACAAGAAATTAGTTACCACTACACTGGAATTGCACTATTATTTGGCAAACCCTCACATAAACAGCACAGTTGCTATCGTTACTAAGCTACATCACTTCAACATTTAGTATGAAAATGAGTGATCTGTGTTTGCAAACTTGCAGAAATGATCTTAAAACATTAGGCCAGGTTGGATGGGGACCTGAGCAACCTGATCTAGTGGGTGGCAACCCTGCCCATGGCAGGGGGTTGGGAAACAAGTGATATTTAAGGTCCCTTCGAGCCTAAACCATTCTTATTGTATGATTTATAAAAACGAGGAACAAAAAAAAAAAGAAAAAAATCTCCTTAATTTTTGAATCTCGTCTTTCTGGAGCATTCTCAGATATATGATCTTACAAGGGACCAAAATTATTTTCAATGTGAGAAAAAAACCCAAATATGATCAGTGGCAATACAGATGTAATTATGTACATTAACATAAAAGGCTTTCTACTTGTAAATACAGTATATTCAAAACATATTGGAAGGAAAACAATGTCATAATGAATATTTTATCTCTATTTATGATAAAGATTATTTAGCATATCATTGCATGCTAAAACTAAACACTGCATATCCAGAAAAAATAAGTGAGATTTCCCTTGGTTTCTCCAGTTATTTATAAAGGGACATGTCCATGCACACAGACTTCAATGTAAGATGGTGATCTCAAGAATGACTACGTAGTAAATTAAGAGTTGTAAATTCCCAGTTCCCAATCTTGTACTTAAATATACTGTTTTATTTAATGAGAATCCACTTTCCAAATTTAATATAGAATCTCTGAAAAGTGCTCATTTTTGTGCAGCTTTTCAAACCTTCTATCTCAATGGCAAGTGAGCCTCTCAGAAAGAATTTTCAGTAAGTGGTATCAAGTGGGCCCAAATACCCATTGACCTTGAAAGCAAGAAAATGGAAACAGTCACTTCAAATGATGTAATTTGTATTCTCCAGTAGTGATAGAGTGCATAGCATGCAACTAATCTGTAAAACTCTCAAACCATTATAATTTACCCTATGGAACAGCTTCATTGTCAGATGAAGAATTGGCAATGCTGGAGAAGCACTGTTTACTCTGCTTTTTTACAACAGTCAAGAGTTTTCTGACATGTTCTCAGGAATGTAATCACCACAAATATTCTAAAGGTAAAGACATAGCTTATACTCTTTGGAGAAATGAAAACAATACGGAAACACCTCCAGAATGTGAGTGACAGCAATTTAAGGACAATGAATTTTAAAAAAAAAATTCTTTAAAATTTCTTAACATGAGATTATTTGAAAGATTTCAGTAGGATAGAAAATCAAGGACGGGTCAGTAATTTACATTTTACATTACCAAAATGCAATAAAAAAATTTAATGGGTCCAAACAAACAAACTAAAAAACACTCCCTAAGCGATGATCAGCAGCACTGGAAACCCATTATACATAATTGGAAGGAGGACTCTTATTTCTTGCAGACAACAGTGGTACCAATAAGAAAAATTCACCACCTCCACAACCCACCCCACACCTCCAGAAAAAAGTTAATATTTCATAAATCTATTCTGGAGGCCATGAGCACTTACTATCACTAACAGTCTTGCAATGTAATCCTTCTTCCACCTCTCAGGGGAGTATTGAGCATATCTCCATGTTAGCATGGTAGCAAATACTTCTTGTCATTTCCAACCTAGATATGAATGTTTGAAAATAAATTACTTCATCCTTACACTGCAAACTAGGCTTTTGCCTAAACATGCACACACACAAAAATCCCTTTCCTTCTTCCTCCCTCCTAATGCCAATCTATTTATAGAATGCAATCATATTAGCATGCAAACACTTCTTCCAGCCTAAACAAGACAGGCTTTCATCTGCTTTCGTAGAATCAGCTCTCCCCTTCCTTGAAAGCACTTGCAGCACAACCATTCTCCTTTGCCAGTGGATAGGGCTATGCAGTACTACTGCGGTAGGGAAGGCAACAGAGTCAGGGAATACTCAGGCCATAGCTCACAGATGGTTATCTGGACCGAATCAAACATGTATCACTAATATTGTCAACTGCAAAGTATAAATGGAAAGCATAACAGTGATAAGAACAGATGTCTACAAATGCGGCTGTAAGCAGCAACATCTAGATGTTATGAAGTTTGTGGGAACCATTCAAAATATTTTAACATAAAGTCCTACACTGCTTTGGTGAAAATGCCTCCTCTATCCCAGGTCAAATTTTTCAGGACTTCTAGCAGACACAATTAATTTTAAATTATGACCATGAACATCTTGTTATTTGGAAAAGTATATAATTTCCTACTAAAACAAAAAATTATAAAATACCCAAGCTAAGCCAATGACAGACCAGAGATTAATAGAGACAGATCAGTATGTAGTAATTCCAGCTGGTTACCTTATGAGGTGTCCTAACCCATGCAGCTGAGGATGCTCCACAAAAAATGATAATATTGTGGAACAATAATACTATCACACTTTTGAAAACGAAGCTGGCCTGGTAATAAACCATGTGACATGCATCACCTGTGGCTGAAAGAAACTTAACTGTTGGTATTACACAGAATTTATACTCTCAGTGACAGGGAAGAGAAATAATTTTCAAAAGAGGTAGAGGAAACCACAGTGTACACAGAGTTCTACTGAAATATATTGAAAATATTTCTAAATTAATTAATTTTGAGTAATGTACCAGTTGCTCCTATGATAATTTTATCATATCAATGATATGATTTATTCTAGTTCATCAATTATTTTTTTCCATACAGTCTGTTTTATTATAGTTCTATTGTGTTAGAGTTGTAAAGTGTTAAGTGTTCTTTACTCTTTAGACAGAGCAAAGGCTGTACTATTACCACTGTAGATTCTGGCTTGTAGGATGATCGTTACAAAGAATATTTGATCTGGGAGCATATAAAGAAAGGAGATGAATAATGCAAACACAGGGAACAAGAAATGCTCAGACAGAAGGAGGGCTTTGAATTCTACACACTAGTATACAATACAAACTGTGAAATAAGTAGGTAGTATTTGGCACAGACACAGAGGGATTTACTGGGTTATAAGGTCCAGGCTGTTCCCATCAGGCAGACATGTCCATCTCAAATTTCAAAATCCACTGAAATTTTGGTGGCTCATTTGTCAACAGAGAGAGTTCATAAATTTTGTGATGTAGTTCAACTTGTTAAAGTCCTCCAATCATGTGTATATATTTTAAATATCTCCTTTCATAGTTGCGAGCTCCTAAAACCCAGTGTTTCTCACAGACCTGTGGTTTCCACACGAAAATAACTGAAAACATTAAATTCCTGCAGATGTTTCAGTTTTTGAGCCAATGCAAAAAAACTATTTAAAAGATTATTACTAATACGCATTCATGGTATATATCCATAATGAAGGTCTTTGTATCATAGAAGTCATCTCTTTTTCCAGTTTGAGCCAACTAGATTGCAATGAACCTAAAACCTTACTTTAGAAGATCTAAAACTACTAGAAAACATTTATTCTTCTTCAATAGTAAATGAAAAGAAAATATTAAGCATTAATATTTAAATTAAAATATTCCAGGAACGTGATATAAATAAAGATAAACATAGTAGAGAAGGTGCCAATTTATAAAATAAAACATGCACATCATCTGTCCTCTCGTCAAATGTACATCCTTCAAAACTTCTTCAGTTAGGTTTCAGTTTCCTGCCCTCTTTGAACATGCCAGAGAAATGTTTTTGCTTTTAGAAATAGATTCTCTTTTTGCTTTCTTCAGAATTGCTGAAATAATTTGTAATAAGAAACACTATTATTAATACCTTGAAAGGTACTACTGTTTTGCATATTGATGATATGGAAGTAAAGCCATCAGTTACACTGGAATCATAATATTGCTAATGGAACATCAGTTTTAAACAGACATTCTATATTCCACCCTTGTCCCTTTTCACTGACGTATTATTTGAAAAATATATTATTTGAAAAATAATCTAATTTCTTCTGTTAATGATCTTGATGGAATTTATTCACAAAAATGCTCTTTTCCTGAGAATGAGTGAAATGATTTTTATTTTTAATAGAATAAATTATTGAAGCCAAATAATGTGAATCAAAACAACTAAACTACTATATTTTACCAAGTGTAAACAGATTAATGTACAATGTTTGATGCATGTTTGGAAAATTGTTCATATCATTTAGGCTCTCTACATAGAGCCCAAAAAAACCTTTAGTCCTACTGTCAAATCCAAGATCTACTTTTTACAGACAACTCCTCTTCAGAGAGAGTGCAGAATCCATACTTGGGTCCAAGTTCTGATTTTGTGTTATTTATAAACTAGTTTGATATTTAGCTGTGGGGAAAATATAGACCCTTTATAGTCTTTCATCAGTGAAGTGGTATTGACCATATACAGCCCAGAGCACATGACTAGAGGAATTTTCATTGCATATATTTTCTTCAAAGCACAACAATCTGATGGTTGTTCATTAAAAATTACTTAGGTTTACCATCTCTTTATATTCTGCCCACATCCCTTCCTTCTTTGACTAAAGCAGATTTATGGAGAAGCATAAAAGCATGGGCTTGACTTTAAAGAATATATATACAATTGTTGCTAGGAATAATATAGAGTTTCTGTGTTTCTTCATTGGGTTAGGTTAAATCTACTCCATTTTTAGGAGCAGATGTTCAAACCACAATTATGTGTGTACATTTCTTTGCATCCCCAGTACTTTCTGTGGAACTCCTGTAACATCAGAGGTGTGCCTCGGTGGACCTAATTCATCAAATAGATTCTAAAATCCAGTCAAATAAAACAGTCTCTGTCCTAAGGGATGCATGGCAGTAAATGAAATACTTAACAATGAATGTAAGAGATAATAGCAGTCACAAGACTACATTATTCCTAGACATATATGTATATAACATACAGAAAAGAAAATGCCTTATGCAGTATGCATAGTAAATTACATCCTTAAAAGATAAAGTAAAACAATGTCAGATGAAATGTTTTCATTTCAGAAAATGACAAAAAAAATCTTTTAGATGGGAAGAAAACATGTTGTTAAACACATATTTCAGCCTTCAAAATATACTTACATTATTGTGATGTAATAAAAAAGAAGTAGTAAAATCTGTTCAATAGAAAAGTAGATGGTATTGCAAAGTATGCAAACAATACCCAAAATATTGTCTTAAAAAGCAGTATTCTTTGTTCTCCTCCACAGGCCAGCATAAACCTCACTGAGATCAGTGAAAGTACTTCAAAAAGGCCTAAGCTGTTCACAGGTGATGACAATTTCAGCAGTTTGATACACATAACAGCAGGAAACAACACCTGCAACCACTCAGCACCAATCTGATACTATCTACAGAAAGTGTGGCTTTAATAGATTAATGTCAGTATCTCACAGCACAGTGCAAGTAAAAGTATTAATGCCAGGACAAACGTGGTTTCAGAAATTGCTGACATTTGGAGAATAACTACTTGACACCTGAACTCCTGGATGAGTTTTAAAATTTGTATGAGTTGTCCAGAGCCGGTGCACAATTTACTAAAATGTATTTGCTATCATGAAACAAAGATTAAAACAAATTCTGCAGAAATTATAATTGAATTAAAACTCAAAATATTCTTCTGCTGCAGAATCCAAGTGGTTCTCATGTAAATTACTTGCTTTGAAACAAAATCAAGTTATAACTATCTGCAATTTGGAAGAAGGTTCATTAGGACTAGGATTTGGGTATATTTTGCAAAAGAAGCCCCTTGACCTTTGGGATGTTCTGTAACTTACCAGATGGGTTGGGATTTAACATTGGTGTGATAGCAAAGGAACTGGGCCAATAAGGAATAAAAAGTTACAGTGGTTACAGCAAGATATGATTGACACAAATTCACAGAAAGCACTCATAACTGACATTATAACACCTTTAGCATCCAGTAGGAGCACAGGCAGACATATTTCAGTATTTTTTCAGTGGATTCTTTCTTTATCCTTTTTCTCTAAAGGCTATGCAAAACAATCATGTTCAAAATTAAATGACTGCTTTAATTATGATTTTTTTTTACTGATACAGATATACTCTCTACTTTGGCTTATATGTTAGAGTTTTTCATTCATTATTTTATTACTATTGGTCCCTTAAGATTGTCATATTGAGTTTTCCTAGTCTCTGAAGTAATGAATATTTAATTAAATCTTGGTTAAAGGTAGTTCAGAGCCAAATGGTGCTCATTTCTTCCAAGCATCTGGTTGCCAATTCAACTTTTAGTTCGCTGGCTTTAATAATTCTTTGACCCTGATCAAAGAACTTTTTAATAGAGCTCTTATTGGCTATTTACATGAGAAGGTAAGAACTGGGGAACAAAGCACAGAAAAAGCCAGTCAGGTACTAAAATTTTGAGGGCTTTTACCACATCTCACTCTCCTTCAGAATAATCACAAGGATACAGAAGTGAAAACAGGTGGAGTTAACTAAAAAAGCCTGTTCATTGCCCCAAAGAGACTACAAATCACATTCACAGTTAGATCCTGTCCTGCTTAGTCCCATGGAACTCAGAGGTAGTTTCAAGTAAAGCAGAAGTCAACCCTATCTGACAGATATATTCACGAAGTGAGAATGTGAATCCTTAAATTTAGTGAGAACTAGCTAGGCAGATGCTGAGGAACAATTACCACAGGAGAGATGAACTTTTGTCATGATGTGACTGTAACTCTTTCAGGTGCCATGCAATCTAATTCACCTTAAACCCTGGACAAAAATACATCAGGACAGTAAAAGAATGAACTAGAAGGGATAGAGGTAGTTCTGTAATACAGGGGATCCAAGGAGAGGTCTGCTGAGACCTGCAGTGTGCAAAGAGCTGACTTCCAGTCAGCCTCAGAAACAGAGTAAACCAGCCTGTGAGAGCAGAGCTCTTGTTGGAGGCTGTCACAGAGAACCACTGACTTGAAGTAAACAGACCATGTCCCTGGAGGATATTGAGATGAATGAATGAAGAAAGATGCTGCAGGGAAGCAGGATATAAGAGAAATCATAAGAAATGAATGAGCAGAAGATATAGACTTACTATGTTGAGGGCCCCATGGTCAGGAGCTAAGCCAGAGTACCTGTCCTTACCTGTTCTTTCCAGAGCCATAGATTAACGTTTCTTCTGTCAGAGAAGCTCCGTAGAAACTTGTGTAAAGGGTTCAGTTTTCCACACTGTTTACCCAGGAGTTTAATCAGAGGGACACAATAAAATCTACTTTTCTGCTGTGGCAGAGAGTTTTGGATCATACTGCAAAATCAGCCTGGGCACTCTCAGAAAACTGCTGTTCCATGAACTGGAGTAGATGGACATTTACTACACAAGTCTGAAAAATGACTGGACCTTGCCTATACCCAAGGGGACCATAACAGAGAGAGAGGCAGAATCGGTTCCCAAGCCCAGGATGATGTATGCAGACCATAATCACCTCCTGGCTGTACTCTTTCAATGCAGGTAGCAGAGTACAAGCCAGATGTACAGCTCTGGCACCAATACTACCTTCCAAATCACAAGGTGGGGATCACTTCTTAAAATTTAGGCATTAATTGACCATTCATTTTCTAAATATGTAGATTTGGGAGATTAGAGAGATCTGCAGAATGAGCACTCACAGCTCAGTGAGGTCAGTGGAAGAACTGCTTTGGAGGTGGAGAACAAACTCTAAAAGGATCCTAAATGTCTTAAATTTAAGAGTCAGCAATTTTTGGATATTTTTGAATTTATAACTACTTAATTTATAAGATACAGATATCAGCTTCTTGAATTACAGTGGGACTGAAGAAATGCATCAAAATTAGCCAAAAAATAACCTTTTGATAAACACCTCAGGTATTATTAATTCTGCCTTGACAGCCAAGTTTGAAATAGCACATAGTAAATAAACTCAGATACACATAAAGATCAATAAAATGGAAGGTAATCAGTGTTGTATTATAAGGGAGCAACTGGAATAAGTAAAACAGCTATCCTAATGAAATTAGAGTCTGAGATCATAGCCTCACAGCTGAGGCTTTTGACTCTTCGTAATTGCAAACATTTGTAAAAATGCTAGCTAAATATATTTTAGGAATACACAGTAAAGTTAATTTAATTTTGGGAGCACAGCAGAAACTGGGGGAGATCAAGATCTCCCACAGTCCTATGATTTTGTGACTTGAGACTGTGTTGTAATGCCTACTTACAAATAGGAAAAGCAAAATAGCGTGGGCAACTTTTTTAATATTTTGCTAATTTCTGATTGACTTAACTAAAAAGTAAAGTTATTTAGGTCCCAACTCCATTAGTTAATAGGAAAGCATCATTATTTGGCAAATGCAAACTACCACGTTGACAGTCCTCCTGCATACATATAGATATAGATGGATATAAACCCCCTACATTTCTCTCCAAACAATTTTAGAATGCAAATTGCACATTTAAGTAGACTATTTGCTGTCTTAACAAAACATTGTAAGATGTTGCATATAAAATATATAATATAGTATGTATGCAGAGCAAAGTCTCCCAAGTGTAAGTAAACCATTTGCAAAGAGTGAGTACCCTTATGTTTCAATACACAGAACTTTAAACTTATAAGGACAAAACATTGTGTGGTCTGATCAGTCTCAGCTAAAAATATTAGAGCTATTAATTTTACTGTTAACAAAGTTTTTCAATAAGTATAAAAATACCAACAAAACCATCTTGTTCTCCCAGACCATACACTAATTTTCTCTTGATGGTCATTACTTTATTCCTGCCTTACAAAGAACGGCATGTTGTTGTGACAATAGCAATGTAAAGTTTCTCTCTCTAAGAACTTTATTTCCTTAGAGACAACTACTAACAACTCCACAGGTCGAACCATCACATTCTTTTTTCTTGCTAAAAGTACATCTATTTCCACAGCATTATAAACAGCAGAGTATTGCAGCAAACTAAAACAATCTTTAGCCAGGTAACAGAAAGCAAGCCATTCCACTCGTGTGCTCCTCCCACCACTGACAGCACTTGCAAAAACTCAGCCCTAAACCAGCAGAAATATACCTGGAATGTTAAATATGGTATTCCTGGACAATTAAAGTCTTATAATCTACACAATTGTAAATGTTTGCTGTGTTGTCACAAAGGATCTGGTGGGGTTTTTTGGTTTGGTTGGGAAGTTTTGGGTTTTGGGAAGTTTTATTGTTTGGATTTTTTTTTTTGTTTGAGATTTTTAATCTTTATTTGAAGAAGTCTTTTGAGGTCCATTTTTAAGGTATTACAGTTTGGTAAATACTCCATCTGAATAGCAGTATCGTGTATATATAAAAAACCCTTCATTCCACGAACTTCATTCCTTTCTCAGCATGAACTTTACTATCCTTGTCTTTTTAGACTCCTAAATTGTCTTTAAAACAGTGATATTGAGGAATAGGAGTTAAATAAATTATGGGTCCTACGCCCCTCAAAAAACGAAAAAAAAAACCTCCGAAGCACCTTAAGCACCTTTTGGAGAAGATTTTCAAGTGGGAATTTTGTAGTGCAAATTAATTAAGGTGCAGTAGTTCTGGTTTCCAACCTTGAAGGAGTTGGAAATATTCCACTGCCAATGGAATATTTGCCGCAAGCCCACAACTACCTATCTTATAGGATTAGCTAAGTAGCAAATCATTCTGTTTGCCTCTGGTATCTGGCACTGCCTTGCAATGGCACTGTCCCAACACTTCTAATACATTTCATTACAGGCACAAAAAACTACACTATGTATATACATTACACTCTTTGAATACTTCCAAGGTACTCTGTTCACTCTACAAGCACGTTTATCCTTCTAATAATACCAGTATTTTGGTAAGGAATAAATAATTATTAAATAGTAAAGACAGCAATAAACTAAAAGAGAACTCTATTGATAAAGAAACAGCATGCCTTATGTGGAAAAAAATAGCTAAATAAAGTATTATTATATAGAAAAGAGTTTATAGCAGATGATGGCTTGTAGCAACTTTTGGCACAAATCAGGACCAACTACTGGCAATGATACACCTCAAAGGAAGTTCTTACTGTATAGATAGAATATAAATAGCACTATGTAAGATCATGTCTACCACTCACAACTAATGCATGGAATATTTTTCCTTTCCACATTTTATATATTTGTTTTCTTGAGATTATAAATTTAAATTCTCTTTTGACTACCATGGCTGACCATTTCAGATAAAATCACAATAAAGTGAGAAAATATTACCCTCATAACTTTACAATATATCCGCTTCCATACAACCGAATCAGCACACCTTGGATTGCTCAGATTTACCTGATTTTGGTGGCTGCATAGATATATCATCAACTTCTAGAACATATGTCAAATAGTCATCAACTTTTGGACTCTTGATAAAAAGAAATTAGTTCTCTATAGCAACAAAGAATTTTGAGCCTAGAGTCCCTCCTTTTGATTAAAAATCCATAACGTATAGGAGAAGGCATCACGCTAGTTTTGCATCAGTGCTTTTACAACTTCGGGTTGAACCTACTAAGAAATGAGAATAGGAAAATGAAGCTTAGACCTCCTTATTCCATCCATGATTTTCCTTCCAAAACCTTTCCCCTAGGACCCAAATAACAGCTTTCTTATCTTCTTGGAAACACTGCAACTGCCTTATATATCACGTATGAATTTCCGTGACACAAGATAAAGCAAAACTTTTAATATAATTATGAAATTAAAATGGAATGGGAAAACTATGCAGAAATATGAAAGTAAGGCTCACTGTTGCCATTTGAGTCAATGTCCGAAACCAAAACAGCCAGCCTTAGCCCAATTTACAGTGATAAAATATTTATCACACACATGTGCTGTAATGACCTGAAGCAGTTATGTTTTCAAAGAACATTAAGAGGAATATGACCTCTTCTGGTGCAATTGTTGTCTCTCTCTTATTAAGACTAACGAGAACAAATTCTACCCAATCCCAGACCAAGTGGAAAATTCAGTTAACTTGACAACTGAATGACAATGATATAATTAGCAAACCACAGAGCTTTCAAAACTCACAATCCCTTCCATGCAATAAATAAAAGAAATTATTTTTAGTTCAGTGCATCAGATGATCTCGCACAGCATAATAGGAAAGTGACCTTAGAAGACAAGTAACTAATAATAAAAATGTTTCTCAGAAAAAAATCTCTCAGTATATCACAGCAGGTTTTTCTAGTTTTCTTGTAATAGTTTATCACAGTCTACCCTCTCGGTCCTGTGTTTTTACCTCAGTAATCAGGGGCAAGGGAAAAAGAAGTGTCTTTTACATTCTTTTCTAATACATACAATATGAAATGATCAGGAATGCAGAGAATGATGTCCTAATGGGTTTTTAACATCCTTACACACCGTCTCTCACAAGACTAAACCTGAGATGATGGATGGCACTTTCTCTACCTCACTGGTAATTAGATTCCACTTATCTATCCTATTTGTTCCTTCCATTAATGGTTTTGAACAGTAGAAATTTTGCTAAAAAGCAAGACAAAGGCAAAAGTCTGAGCAAAATTTGACTCATTCAAAGTCAAAATAGCAGTAAAAACCTAACACGGAGAGAAGTCTATCTGAAATGTCAGCAGGTTTCTAGCCCTAGACATAGTCCCTCATAGATCAATTTTACCTGAAGCAAATATACCCCAGGTTCCCTGACTACCTGGGAAATATTTCCCAGGAGGTTTCAAAGGCAGGAGTATTCCACATTTTTTCAAGTTGCATTCAAATCTTAACCTTTTTTCTCTAATTAAATGGTATTCTGTTATGGTCCCTTCCTGCTTTCACTAAGATTAGGAAACAATACATAGCTTGGGGAATTGGATATATCCATTAGGTAGGTAATTAGACCAAAAAAAGACAGTGTAAAAAAGAAACTGAATGTGCAGTTAATTGAAGTCACTGGTTTTCTGGTGCTGGGACAGACAAATTGCTGGCAGAAAATCACAGTGAGTAGAGTCAAGGCTGAAGGCTTTTAATGCAGCAATTGCACCCACAGAAATTTCTCTTGAACCAGGAAAATGTTGGATTAACTCATTCTATAGGAAAAAACACAACTCTCTCCACACAGCTGAAAAATCAAACAAGAAAGATTTATTACTTTCAGAAATAAAGTCTTATTCTCAGTTGCTGTTACTAACTCATTTCATACCTCAGGATTGCTTCACCAATGTGTCATGTGTTTTTATTCTAGACCATCATGCTGAAGAATATCTGAGTTTTTCTCCCTCAAGATTCTTGCAGAAGAAAAAGTCACAGACTTAAATTTTGTTTCCTATCTTTCTCTTGTTTAGACTTATTACTTAGAAACAAGATTTATTCCAAATTTTATACAGGACATCTTAGTTTTTTTAATAAGAGATGAAGATTTTTTTTTTAATGAATACACGATTCTGAATATCTACTTAATCATATGCTCCCACTGAGCAATGGTATGTTCAAGAAAATGTAGAACAATTTATAAATTTTCTAATACAGGAGAAGTGCAAAGAATAAGAGAAAATATATAATTTGTCAGACTGGAATTTGGCTAGTGACTCAGCCCCAATCCTTCCCAAAAATATACACACAGAGAGAAGGGGAGGGTATACTACATTACAAGTAGTCAATTTTAGCTTGGCAATTCACATAGGTAAACCATATTCCTTTTAAAATTGGTCCTTGAGGCATCTATATTTTTTAAGATTTAAATATGCAAAAACATATCTTCCATGAGAAGATACTTAGTTGTGTTTGGAAACCTGCATACATAAGTATGAAAAATTTTTGAGTTTGTTCTTCCATGGAAACAGTAGGGAAATTACACTGAGGAGTTTGACTTATATTTCCATTTGCTGACAGCCTTTGAGAATTATACAATGCCTTATTCTGTGAACTCCATCCTCATTATAATGTCACACTTGGGAGTCAAATGTTTTAATCATTACAGAGGATGTAGCAATTCAAGTGGTCATAATGAGATTAATAAAGCAAGAAGGTCCTTCAGATAGAACCTTATGTCACGTTAGGCCTTATTAGAAGAAGAAAGTATCTTGCTGCTGTGCAGCATATTCTGAAGGGAATGTCAATAACTGACGCATAGTTGTTCATTAATTGTGAGTCACTGCTTTGAGAAACCGACTTTTCATCCAGGAAACCAGAACCCTGGAACTTACTTCATTTAAGATGCTGCAAATGCATACCACGCTACGGCCAACTTCAGAATGCCAAAAGATTCTGGAAGGTTCCTCTAATTAAGGTGTTCGGTAGTGGGGGGGTGTGTGGAAATAAAGTTGGCTGCTCCTGACCTGACGGCATAACATGCTTTGCTGATCTGCAAACAGATAATGTATTCTTCAGCTGACGCTGATTCCTGAAGCCATCCTTCCCTCCTCTGCCAGGAAGGATGCTATCCTCACATTAATTAATCCCTCTAAAACACGCTCCCAGCATGCCAGGAACCCAGTTAGCATATTTGTTGTACAATTGCAAACCTGTGAGTGAAAATATTCCCAAGTTTCACTAAATTTACAGCTAGCTGGTAACACATGTGTTTAACACAGCTGATGATATTCAAATGACAACTGAGCAAATCTAGTGGCAAGCCAAACTCTGCCCCATATCACATTTTCTGGCTAGACTAACACCAGTACCAATTGTGCTGGAGCCAGGATCAGGTTGGGCAGACATCCCAGGGCTGGGGGCCCTGGGTCTGGCTGCACTGCTGACCCTGGAGCCGTGGGCAGGGACAAGGTGGGCGCTGGTGGCCCAGGGCCCAGCCAGCAGGTGCTGGAGGGCCTCAGGGTGGCTCCTCAGGGCCATTTAGGCTTATCAGTGCCTCAAGGCTCCAACACAACCATCTTAACCACCTATTTTCTTTAATTTTGCAAAAAAATAGGGAGGAGAGGGAAAAATTTGGAGGAAAGTTTGACATAACAATGAAATTTGTGAGGGGAGATGGAAATGTAAATCTCAGCTTTATCTCCTGGCTCTAGCCCTGCTATATGGGGAGCAGAGCTCATGGTGCTTCCCAGAACAGCTGTCAGTCAGAGAGTCCCAGGCAAGAGAGGACTTGTCTGACTGTGGCATGATGGCTCAGGACAAAAAAAACCACCTTAAGATTTCTGGTAAAATAAATACAAAGCCACATGTACACTGGTGTCTCTGAATCAGAGTAACACAAAGGAAAGTGGCATCCTGCATTTTCTTGCAGACCTGAGCTCTCAGTGAGGAAGCCTCCCAAAAATCTGAGTCTCTAAAAACAAAAATTAAGCACGAAGATTTTAAAATTATTCCTTTCGTTCTACTTTCTGCCTAAACACCACACAAGTTTATTTAGAAAAGCATGCATATTTAGGAAAGATTCATTTTAAGAATGTGCTTAAAAATAAATCCAGAAATTTCACTTGAGACCTCTGTCACATTTGAACACAAGTCCACAAAATAAAACAGCAGTTATGAGACCTGATCCTTTGAATAGCACAGACTCAAACGTTTTAGTGCATTCTTCAAACAGATAGTCAATTTTTGCACTGACCTTGTGAAATACTTCAAGTTTTCCTTTATTTTTAATTTTTTGTTAGACCAAAAGTATGTGTTTTCACTGTCATCTTTCACAATCATCCTAGAACTTAGTAATATCCACAAGATATTTGTTCTAAGGAATGTATATGCAGGGAAGAGAGAAAACTGTTACCTGAAGAACACCACCGAGTGATAAACCTGACTGTTTCTTACCAAGATTAATTTTCCTCAGTCAGAAACTATAGAGAAACATCTATCCACAGCAACAGAGAATAGTAATTAAGAGTGTAATGTGTACCTTGCATGCCATTAAAGGCTTGGGCACTTCTGTTGAAAGCATTCTGTAAGCCATAAGCACTCCTATGTGCACATTTGACTCACTGGGGAATTGTACATACAAGTAGTTAGTTAATTCCCCATAAGCAGAATGGCAAAAAATTAAATTTCAAGAGTTGGGAAAAACTGTCAATTTACACATGGGATAAAGAATGACATCGGGTACAATCTGTCATCCTAACAGAACTTTTCCCCTTCCAGACATACAAGGTAGTATGTTTACCCTGCTAGTCTATGCTGCAAGTATCTCCTGTAAGTTTAAGGTAATATTTAAAGAAGAACAAAAAAATAATTAATTAATTGCATCATGTCTACAACCACTAAGTTACAACCAGAGCTTTTGATCAACTGCCTAAACCACACTAAATCAAGTTGCTTCAAATTCTGCTGGAAGAATGGTGGAGTGTCATACAAGGTAACCACCCCAGTGTTCAACCAGATCAGTCACCAGGATGCCAATGTCTTTGCCAGGATGAATATGATGTTTACAAGATGAGGAAAGGGGCAGGGAGGGAAGGAATTAAGATCTCCTCACTGTGAGAGAAAGTCTTGTCTACACTTAGGTTAGTCTTTACATGTTTTTACCACTTTCTGCTTATTTCCCACTGGATGCCAGCCACTCCCCCAGTCTCAGCCAAAGCCAGGATATGGGTTGCCACTCACTGACCCCTGGAGCTGTGATGCCCCGACATCCCAGGGCTGCCAGCCCTGGCACTCACAAAGCCAAAGCTACAGTCGGGGAGGCCACTGGCACAAGGCCACCGGAAAAGAAGTCCCAACCAGCTCTAGCCAACGCAACTCCTGACAGCTCTTGGGGCCTTAATCTGCCAGGACAAGACAAATCTATGGTCTGATACTGGAAACCACAAAAATACTGAGCTCAAATCCCCTCTGCTTAGTCACTGAACCACAGGAAGTCTCTCGGGAGCACAGCAAAGACATTGCTAACTCCACAACCCCTAAGGATTCTGGATCAAAAGTGAGAAAGGTATCTTACTGGTGTCTTTACTTTTTCCTGTCTAGTTTTTTCTCATGACAAACAGCACAGATTCAAGTGAGGCTCACATTTCTTTTCCATCATGCACAGCCGTTACTTCACCTGATAAGTGATTGATTTTTATAGCCAATGCAATTTTTACAATCAGCAACAACACTATGATTATAGAACTTACAACTAAAGGTTGTAAAGTTAAGCTCAAAATTCTTGCAGTTGTTGCAGACCACAATATTACATTTCAGGGTACAATTATGGCAGGTCACAATCAACAAGGTAATTTATAAAAATTTTTAAGCACTGAGTAAATATAGAAGCATAACTGGTTTCCACATATATGATTATAGTTTGATCAGAAAACACCAATTCCAGAACTGAAGTTTGAAAACTAGTACCTTCACACATATCACACATACATTAAACTGCTGTTTGCTGGCAAATTCTCTAGACAGTTTGGAATATTTCATTTGGTGAGTAGCTCTTCTTCATAGATATCTCAGAAACATCATAACACAGTTCCAAATTTACCAACTCATACCCTTAGTAATTAAAAAGAACTGTTCCTATCAAATTCAAAAACTATTAAATACTATATGCATATGAAGTGTTTTGATATTTCCATAACTGAGAATTTCCACACCATTGGTTTTAAAATATCCCAGGACAGCACAAAGTGAAGTCCTGGTATTACAGATCTACACTTGCTCTTATGAACACAATAAATTTTATCCTTGTATAGAGTCTATATAATAATGCTACAAAAAAAAGCTTTGTATATTGGGATTCTAGTAATTATTACCATTATTAATAATACACAGAACATCTATCCTCACCCAAGGAAACAAGGTTGCTGTTGTTTGAATAGAGAAACACCTGAAACTAGGTATATTTTTCCTTATTACTTATGCACAACTTCAGCCATGACAATTGAGACAGAAAAACCCTTATAGGTTTCTTTATTCAAATGTGCATGTAACTAATAAAACAAAATTAAAAACAACTATCAAAGAGCAATCAATAATAATTAATGAATGAGAGCTGAATAGAGTTTGAATGGAGATAGAATGCAGTACTTTGCTGTGATATCAGTAGAAGAGAAAAATAGTTAAGACTTTCAGTTGACACCTTAGTTAACAGATATAAAGGATCTCTCACCATAAGATCTTCTGGTTGTATCAAGGTTATTTAGCGTGTTCGTTTCAGAAATGTGTATTATTAAATGCACTATTGCTATTTAATACTTTTTTTCTCAACAGCCTTCAAAAACACTTTATTAATCTTCTATTCTTGTTAGTTAACCTTAGCTCCATCTTTACTTTATGACAAACCTATTTCAACAGTGACAGTAGTCATGACACTTGTACATAGGGTTAATCATTCCTTTTTTCCTTCTCATTTGCACTTCAAATACAGTTTTTAACAAATGAATTAAAAGCATTTATTATAGGGTTAACTTCTGACTTTCAAAGCTAACTCTATCCTAGTCCAGTGAGAACTACTTACATTGTGAGAGCAGTACATATTGCTCTATTTAAAAACCTGCTTTTTTCCGCCTTTTGCCTTTTTGCTTTCTGCTCATGTCTCAAAGTTATCCCTCTTATTGGACCTGTTCTGCCAGTTCTACCTATGACTGGTATCACTGCTGAGTCTGTTTTAGTTTAACCAGGCAGTTAACGCCACTATTTCTCACATTCTGTGCATTCAGACACTGCAGCAGGACATTGCATGTTGGCTGTCTCAGCACCTTTGGTTGCACATTTCACCAGTTTTCCCCTTCTTTCATTCCCCCACCTTTCATTTTTACAGCGACCTGAGTATCAGCGAACATCTGAGTATTTTTGTAACAAATTCTCTGTCTTCCATTACCAGGATCATAAGGTCTTGTAACATTTTACTCCTCTGAGAAGGGGTTGTCGCTTGGGTCAAAGCGTCCTATGTGAGGTTTGTGCCCTTGACAGGAGGGTGCTTTAGGATGGGCCAGGGTCACACCTTGCTCTGTTCCTCATGCTCCTTTTAACCCCCCAACTCCAGTCAGATCCTTCTCTTTTCAAGGTATTTCCTGCACCAATATTTCAATCCTCATTACTTTACGTAAAAACCCGCTTAGAATTTTTTAAAAAAATTTACTCAGAGAAGAGAGATTAAGAGAGGCCAGTCCAGTGCAAGTTTTCTCTCCTCTACAGAGCAGTATGGGTTTCTTAAACCTTTAAAAGCCTTCTTGGCCTCTCTATAAATAAAAACTTGTAAGAAGTTAGAGGGGACAGGCATAACAGAGCAACAACAGTCTGATCATGCGATGACAGACACCAGCAAAAGTTTCTAAGTGGCAGAAAGTGTTGCATGAATGTGGGCTTCCATTGGAAAAGCACTTCTTCCAAGATTCAGTGGAGTTTAGCAGTAGAGGGAAAAATCACACTACATCATTGCAGCTAATAGTGATGTCACAGCCCATCCACAAATTCCGAAAACCGGGATAAGAACATCTGAAAGAAATTAGAGGATGGGGGTAGCAAGAAATCACATGCTAACTTTCTACAAGTGTCTCCTGATTATCTGGAAGGACTTCTCCATAAGCAAAAGTAACACAGAATTTGTTTGCTGTGCAATGCAGTTACCCAATACACAGAGAATCAAAATTCTTTTATTTCATGTATATTTTAGCCACTCACTTCTGTTTTCTCCTGCCACACCTTGGCAGTCTTGCTCTTTTCAAATATTTTTCTGAAAAATAGGATCTAGTGACATATTGTGTTAAAAATAAAGAAAATGACCCAGGATGTTCTGGGTAAAACTACACAGTTCTTTTTCTACCCTCTACTTCATGATCCTGCTCAACCCACTAAAAACACTTGATACTCTTATCTTGTGTATTTGACTTGTGGAAAATTACCAAAGTATCAAACTCTGTTCATGCTATTAGTCAGCAAAAGAAGAGTAGCTGAAAAGCAGAAATAAACTTCAAAAAGACTGACATTAAGTATTATTCTATAAGTACTGTAATTCTATTAGCATACTAAGCATTTTGACCTTCAAAAATACAGTTTAATTTTTTTCACAACCTTTTCTTATCCTATTTCTTTGAACGAAATAACAGTACAATATTTTTAAGAAGTCAGCATCTAGTTTTGAGTACACAAAAGATCCATCATAAGTAAAATATGCTGAACAAAGACATCTGGGGGAAGACCCTCTCGAATCTTTGTAACAGAAAAACAAAAAAGAAATAGTATGGAAAAACTGTTACTAACATACACAGTTATTGCATCCCTACCATAATGTCTATACATTTATGTTGTATTAGCAAGGGTAAATGAGAATAGTTTGACATTTATACTTCTTTCACTTCAGTAATATTACAGCAACAAAATTCAAAAAGTCTTTAAGACATGCTAAATTTGGAGTCTGAGCACACAAGGAAAACTGAACAAACACTTTAATTTAATTTATTCCACTTTACCAACAGAGTTTAATGGTTCCAATAATATTACCAGTTATGCACATGCTTGCAATAGCTAGAACTCTATCTTCTGCTTAATCATCAGCATATGAATATTAAAAATACTACACATAAGCATTTCTAAGTACAAGTTTATTTATTTAGCTAACCTCATTTGCACTCAAAACCACACAGAAGTCATCTTGAGATTGTGCTATAAAAGACAATTCTGTTAGACTTAAGACATTAAGGCTGAAACATGAGAGGAACAAAAAAAAAAAAAAAATCAGAACTTTCACTTACCTGTATATTATCCCCAACCTTTACAGGTATCTATGAATCTGAGAATCCTAGATGTTGTCTGTATGTTTTATCTGTCTTTAACTACAGAGGATTCACTGGCTATCTAGAATCTGAAATATTTTCAGTCCTGAACTTCCCCATTGTAAATAAATAGTAACTAGCAGCCAACAATTTTCCCTGAACAACTTTCAGGATAGTGGGGCTTTTTCCCTCAAATTTAAAATCCACTGAACTAGACTTCTGCATTGGAGTCGTTCAAATATTCCAGATTACCAGTTAAAATGGTGCAAAACTACTGAACACAAGAGTCAAACAGCAAGTGGCTGAATGAAATAAATGTAAATTTCTGTACTGGCAACAGTCAATATAGGGTTCATGGTTCAGAGTCTAGGTTGTTCTGGGTGTGTGAATGCTACTATGATTCAAAGTCAATGACAAAAGTCTAAATTATTACAAAATGAACTATGACTAAAAGCCTAACTCCAATGCACAGCTATACCACATGATGAAAATAAGCAAAGGATTACCTGAGCTGCTGCCAGCCCCAAACCAACCCAGCTAAAGCCACATACCAAAATGGCCATTCAAACACAGCTTCCCTGCTCTGGGATCTCAGTTTCTGCCTCTGGATACATCCGGATACATCTGTGCTGCTCGATGCACTGCCCAGTGCTTGTGTGGTGTTTTGTGCCCTGTTTCGCTGCCACGGCAGAGGTTTGGTGCAGTTGTGGAACATAACAAAAGTCAAAGAGCTCTCTGTACATTTCCGGTTATGGAATGGAGGCAATTACTAGCTTCCAGGCATTGCTTTGAAATTGTAACCTAGTTTTTTTAACTCTCAATTAAACATCAGCCAAGTAACTCTTGTTCTGAGAAAATGGCTGAGCCAGAATACACTGCTATACAAAGACAGTCGCTAGATTCTCCTTTTCCCTCTCTAATATTTCTTCTCTTCTCTGGAATTCATCTGTCAAAAAAATTACAATAAATTTCTTCGATGATTTGCACTTCCCACAGGCAGTTCTGACATTTTTGCTAGGCAACACCATACCTTAACACATAATTTTCACTAGAACATCATTCACATCAGTATAACAAAAAGAGATTGTTTTTAAAATCATTTTTCCCTGAATCACATGCCATAATCAGGGAAATGGGGAAAAAAAGATATTAGGAGGACATAAAAAAAGAGTTTCTTTTCTGTGTCTATTCAAAAATCACATATTTCTCTGAATATTTTCTACTGATAATTTTAATAATCATTAATTATTTTTAGCAGCACAAAGCCATATATAAAGTATTTTTTTAGCAGTTTAAAGTCCAGATATGGACTTTAAAAAAAATTAGGCAGACAACTGGTATTCTGTAGAATTTCAATTATTTTTGACCTGGTGAATCTGTATCTCTCCAGTGTGAACTAGTTTACCTAGGTGTAGTCCAGATAAACAGTGAATCCAGGGGGTGTTGAATTCTATTCAGTTACTTCTGACAACTAGTTTTCATCTGACTCACATCTGGTTGTGATTTTGTTTCAAGAAAAAGTCAGCTCCTGGACTTCAGCAGTCAAAGAGCCATTTGGGAAGTAAGAAGTTGTCAAATGTCTCCTTAAATTAGAAGCTTCAATAGAAACCAGTATGGAACTCTGGATTTGTTTCAGAGATAAGTCATTAAATGTTTGTGTTCATAGAAATTACAATGAGTATGCACAATGCAGAAACCATCTGCTGGAAGAGTCTTATGAAAGATTAAACACTGAGTATACTAGAAAAATCCTATGGGAATATCTTGCACAATTGGAAGTTAGCATTCCAGTGCCCACAGCAGCATGCAGGATGAAAAAAAGCATGGCACGAGCTTTTAATCATAAATCCTGTGAGTTTTCAATAAAAGTCCTGTGTATTGTAAATTTAATCTGTTTCATAAACAAACAACCTGTGAAGCCAAGAAACAGCCCAGCCTTTTATTTACCAGAAAAATTCCTGAGTTTCTTCTGTAATCAGAAACAAATCTAAAAGAACAAGTTCAAATTGCACATTGGTAATTATCTAGGATTCCTCTTTATCAAGGTATGTTAGTCTGCCCATTTTACTGGTCAAACTAACTTTCAGCAGCATCATGCCTCAAATACTATTTTTAGTAGCCTTTTATTCTAATCAGCCTATACCCCAAATATATCACTGGGACTAGGGAAATCTGAGATGTGTGTAAAATAAAGAATTAAGAAGAAATCGACAAGTGATAAAGGAAACTGTATTTACAAGGAAATGTTTTGTGATTATTGATTTACAAAGTGAAGTGACTGTTTTATATTTACAAGAATGCTCAAATTTCAGAAAATACAGTCACTTTTGTACAAATCAGACAGTTCTGAGTGACCTTTTATCTGTTACACACAAAATTAATCTCATGACACTTTGATTACAATATTGCTTCTACTCCAGATGGCTACCATTTAAAAACCATCTATTTGCATTAATTTGCCGAATGTACTTCTTACTGACACATACTTCCTGCAAGACAGAAGATCTTGTTTAGTCAAGTGTCCATACATCATGAAACTCTACTTTCTGAATTTTGCATGCTGTGGGCTGGTTAAATAATGCTGTTTTTTTTGAACAGCACCACCTTTGAAATACAGTGACATTAGACAGACCTCTTCTATTTTCCAAAACCCTTCTTCAAAATATTCATGAACTATGGAATACAATTGATCCACCTGAGAAATATATCTTTCAAGTTATGTATGATATTAAAGAGCGTTTCAAAACACTGGTCAAAGACTACATCAGTCTGCAGAACTGGAAGTATACAAAAGAAACAGCTTAACTTGCATTCTGGCCAAGCTATTAGGTCAAGCTTTCTCTTGTTAAGAAGTGCTGCAGAATGCCTCATAAGCAAGCATGTTAAGAACTCTGATGTCTTAAATTTTCAAGGCTATACTTATTTTGTCGTTGTGACTTATCTAGATTTGATATGCAGTTTTAACAAAAAAAACCCAAAAGCCGCAGAAAAAAGTCACCAAAACCAAACAGCAACAACAATAACGATAAAAAAATCCCACACAAAGCCCCCCTACCTAAACAAATGAAATAACCAATACACACCACCAGAGAGAATGGCTTTAAGACCTTCAGCATACACTGAGCTAAAACCCCATGCAGGCAGTCACAGACTCAGGCCTAGGCTATCAAGGATATGCTGTTCTAGCATCTGCACCACCCTGCTGCATGGTGGAAGTACACAGACAGCAAAGCAGACATACCCAATAGAATCCAGCCTACATGTCCCTGATGCTGGAAAAAATGGGAGCATAAACATCACCTGTTGGAGTACGGTACCATAAGTAACTTCTAAACTTTTGTTTGACCTCTTCACCCCAGAAAATGCCTCAGAATATCAAACCTTTTTTTTCCTCTAAAAGATTACACAGGATCAGTGGGTCTCAGAGTACTAGATATCCAAGGCAGTGTGCTAGACATTTCCATTTATGGTTTATAATGTTAAGGTTCCCAAGTCTGTTGTTTGCTGTCATTCCTACTAATTTCCAATAAGAATTTGTGCCTTATATAATGCAACCCTTATTAGAAAGCTTTCCTAGTGTCACCCCTTTGCCAATGAAGCTGTTTATCACCTGTAGAACCTACCAGTCAATCTACTGTGCTGTTCCTCGTAGCACATCACTTCTGCTCTAGAGACACATGAACATCATTGTAGTGCAGCATAAAAACACACCTCATAACCCATTCTTGAGAATCCTGCCCTAAGGCACCACCACTTTTCCATTAACCTTCTAATCCTGTGTTATTTTGCTTCTGCTCCTTGAGTTACTTCCAAACAAAAGGGTTTTGCTCAGAAGAGGCAGAAGAAAAGCACTTTTCATAAGAGCATTAGTCTTATTTAGCAGCACAACAGGATTTGCATCTATACTCTCTTGCAGCCATTCAGGCATTTTGATCCAAAACAATTATCTAAATTCAGTCTTGACTGTATTTTGAAACACAAAACAAGCAGAAAATCACAGAAAACAAGAGCCAAACATAATGAGCTCTGAAGGAAAAATATCAACCATATTAGAGTTCTGCAGTTTGGCATGACAGGTGAGTATTTCTTTTCTTCAAAGATCCCAGTAAATCAGAGCAATGGTGTTGATGCCATGGGATAATTGTCTCTGATATGTTGCAGTGAGTCTTATTTATGGTTGTTTATAAAATATGCTGTCAGAATGGCAGGCTGCCTAGAACCTTAGCATTATTTACGGATTCTCCTGTCTTCACATGCCCTTTTGTGTGCCAAATTAAAAAATCCCAGAAGTTTCAACTCTATGCTCTTGAAATAAGAGCTCTTCCTTCAGAATACAAGATTTGTATTATCATCTTAAGTTATTCTGTGAATACCTATCGTGAAAAACATTTGCAGCTCCAGCAAAATATTTCCCACATTCTCTCTCAGCAAAAGTCCAAACTGTACTGAGTGATGACACATGTAATGCTACTTTTGTCATTTGCATTATACTTGATATAAGTCAGGAATCTGGATTTTGTTTGGGGTTTTCACAGGTGCCAATGGAAATATATCAGCCTGTTCCCTCACAATTTTTAAAATATAGTCTTAAATACCCAATACATGTAAGACATCTTTGAAAACTCCTACATAAAACAATTTGAGGTATAATTTTCTTCTAAATGTAGGAAATATCTACTTTGCTAAATATGCTTTTTATTTAAATCAGACAAAAACCCCAAACCCACCAAACCTTTAGAGATTTTCGAAAGACACTTTTTGTCAAGGAAGCTTTAGGCAAGTAGAATTTTCAAGTTCATTAAACACTAAACACACATAATTCCTTTGGTCAAGTCTTACTCTCTTTCAAAAGTTATAATTTAGCAACAGAATATGGTTTGTAAAAAAGATATAAGATAGGTGGTGTTTGTTTGAAGTGTAAAGTAGCAGAGCACAGGCATTGAGAGAAGGTAGATCCGCAGCCAGTGTAGAGGTTTTTGACTATTATAGTTCCCAAAAAACTGCAGTAATGTCAGCCTCTTGAATCAAAATCTAAGAGTGATGAAGTAAGCAGGCTGATTTACTCATACGTATTTTTATATATTTTTGACACTTTGCAAATTGTAGATATTGTCTAATAAGGTGAAAATTGGCAATGATAAATAAATAATAATTATTTTATTTACTGTAATCCAAACAAATATTTTAGAGGGACCTAAATTGTTATACTTTCTGTCTCCAATTATTTAAACATGATACTGAAATACAAAACTACAAGATTTATGAAAAAAAACTTTTTTCTTTTTCATCAGATTAGTAGTTATTCCTAAAAATAGAGTACAAGTCACATTCACCTTTAGGTCTCAGGTAACCAGAAATACACACAGTTAACAAGTATATGTTTTGCACCCAATAGCACATTTCCTCCTAAACTAAATGAAATGTAGGAGATGCTCAAGTTTGTTTTCCGGCTTCTTGTTAAATCATGAAATGAGGACAAATGAATTAGGAAGACAATAATGATTCTAATGTGTCAGATACTAGTGTCTGTTGATGATATCTTATCGCAGTACCCTTTTTTACTTAACACTGTTACCTGCAAAAATCTTTTCATAATTTTCAGACAGCTTGAGCCTTGGGAATAGTTTCAAAATCCCAAAACAATTCCAGCCTCCTCTTATTTGCAGCATTGGCAGAGTGAGTTCAGAGGTAAAACGATTAATTTGTTTATGCCATTTAATTCAGTTGGAGTCAAGTATCACATCCTTTATTTTTCCTTTAGATATGCCACGTGTTTTAATGTTACCTAAAGCACTTCAATAGATTGTCCTGCCAAAATTAGTGAATAGCATCTGACAGATGACACTCACTCATCTCTCCATGGTTTTATTCAAATATGGAAGGCTGAAGTACAAAGAAGGTTAGAAAGTATTATTTCATTCATGAGAAAAAAATGTGTTTTAGTTCTGAAACTTGTCATGTAAAAGAAAACCAAAATAATTGTGGGTTTTTTTAATTAAAAGGTTCAACATGGTTTCCTTCAAAAACATGCAAAGGATTTCAATATGAACTAAAAATAAAAATAATAAAAAACAAAGAAAAACCAAAACAAAAAAACCAAAACCAAAAAAACAAACAAAAAACCAACAACCACAAAAAAAAAAAAAAAAGAAAGAGCTCCTGTGCTTTAACTTCAGTCTTTGGTTGAAGGTTGATATTTCTTAGCTTCAACAGAGAATAGAGGGATCCTGAAAAACATACTTGCCTTTAGCAGTTTACGAAAAGCAGCTCTCAAAATATAATTAACTACTTGCTGAACTCCTGCATTTGTTTTTAATTATAGTAGCTACAGTTTTAAAATACTACGTAAGAAATATACCTATGCTTCTCAATAAAATTGAATAACAAGACAGATGACTAAATAGAGGGTAGACAAATATCTACTTTCCAAAGAAATTTTGCTGTCTGTAGGATTACTTGTTTACATTGCAAAGAATTATGTCCTCCCTGGTTGTTGGACAGAAATCCAAAGAAGATTTTGTTCCAGAACGCAACACCTTTAACTTCAATGAGTAAATCCAATTTTTAGTTGAAATTAAAAAGAACTCATCTCCTCAAGTTTCTGTCCTGTTGTTATAGAAGTAGCAGACATTTGGAGCAGACTAGTCTCTGCAAAACAAGCCATTTCCTCATCATGGGACCATACAAATTAATTCACAGAAAGAGGCAATCTAGATTAAACAAGCTGTCAGCTATATGAAATTGCTTATCTTTTAACAGAACACAGCACAGCCATGGCATACATTATTAAGAAAACTCTGTATCACAGTCAGTCATATTTATCCCAGGTTTTTTGCCACTGGTACTGCCAGATGTTACCCTATCTGCATCATTTCTTGCTGATCACAAGCACTAGGGGGGGAAGGATACTTCAAACCCTAACCACCAAACAATGCTACTTGGGAAAGGTAAACCCATGGGTTGTAATGCTCAATGGTTCACTACTGCCCCCAGGAACAGTAAGAGATCATAAATTCTACTAAAGCATTACATCTCCTTAAGACCCTTCCTTTCACAACCTACTGGGAGAAACAGATGTTTAAAATTGTTGATTTACATCAAAAAAATCAAAGACCACTCAAAATACATCACTTAAGCTCAAACTACAGAAATCAGACACTGACACTGGCAATCATTCAAAAATTGAGGCCCAAAGTGTGCCTGTCCACAGAAGCAGTGATACTTTCTTGGTCAAGTGGTTAGTAGCATACTGAACAATTATTAAATGCCTTGTACTCATCCAGAGATATGCTGGTTTCTTTCTGTAAATGAGGATTATGCAACAAAGAATTAAGCATATTTTAATCCTGACATTTATTTAGTAGAGGGACATACTGAACCATAACCAGTTCTGAAGAAACAGAACTTCAAACAACTATGCCTTCACTTCAGTGCCTACTGTTCTTAGCAGCCTCTGTGCTCATTGTATCAGCTAGAACCCAGAAGTGAATCATTCAAAGGACACAAAATATGGTCCTCTCAAGTGCTATGGTGCATTTTGCAGTGTTATTCACAAAATAACAGTTTCTGAACAGAACTTCAACTGAAAAAAAAACCCAACATGTTTGCACTTAAAAATTAGAGGCTTTTATGCAGATAAATAACAGGAGACAAACATATATGGAGAAATAACAGGAGACAAACAGGAGTAGAATGCAGCATCATATTCACATAGAAGATCCCAAGATCTTGAATCTAGGAGGGGGAAAAATCCACAAAGGATGCAAAAAAGGGAGAATTCAAAAAAGATTTGCCTTTGGAATGGAAAAATCAAATTCTTCATTTCGGAAATCAAATTCTTCATTCACTAAAGCAGTAGGAAGTAGAATACAAGAGGATCCAAAGGAGAAGTCCACACATCTGTCATCCATCTTCACAGTGATTAGTGAAGAGGGTAGAGCTAACTCCAGCAGTTTTAGCTGGGCCCATAAGGAAAGCAGACACACATACATAGCAGTAGGAAAGAAACAACACACCAATTAAATTTTTCCTGCTCATTTGTGATACAGCCAAGAACACGCAATACACTGTGATCAATCTAAATACTAAGGTATTGCACGATCTTAACCTGGAGATGAGAGACTTTTTATGAAAAGATAATAAAATAATTCTAATTCACTGACTAAGATCCAGAAGTTGTTCAGAATCTTCCCCAACCTTCCCCTCCCTTATCCACTGATTGTACATCACCTAGTAATCATGGGGTTTTTTGCTGCTGGCTTGCTTTCAGCGCAAGGACAGATGCCATGAGCTTCCTATTAGCACAATACAGATGGTAGAAGCACTTGTAAATCAACATGATGGATTGCTTCAGGAAACAAGACAGTTCTGATTGCAGCATTAGGGAACATAGAGAAGGGAAGACTCTCCTCTGCTTATGGTAGCATATCACTGATCTTTTAATTCTTCCTTTGAAAAAGTAGTATATGTATATATTTGAGTATTACATATTTGGAAAACATATTAATGAGTCAGATAATTTCATAGAATCATAGAATGGTTTGAGTTGGAAGGGATCGTAAAGTTCCAACTCCCCTGTTGTGGACAGGGACACCATTCTCTAGACCAGGTTGCTCAAAGGCCCATCCAACCCCACCTTGGACACTGCCAGGGATGGGGCATCAACCACATCTCTGGACTTCCTGTTCCAGTGCCCCACCACCCTCACAGTAAATAATTTTTTAATATCTAATCTAAACCTACTCCTTTTCAATTTGAAGCCATTCCACTTGTGCTATCACTACGTTAATTCCCTTGCAAAAAGTCTCTCTCCATCTTTCTTGTGGGCTTCCTTCAGATACTGGAAGGCAGTAATTAGGTCACCCCAGAGCCTTCTCTTATCCAGGCTGAATAACCCCAGGCTCTCTCAGCCTAAGAAAGGTGGTAAAAGACCTCTAAAAAAGTCAGTGGATTTTCGATGAGCTTCTCAAATGAAGAAGCCAACCAAAGGAAGAAAGACCAGAGTTTCCTCTATTTTCACATGAGAACACTTCGACTGAACCAGAACAAGAAAGAATGGTAAGCCACAGTAAAGAATTCATCATCTACTTTTTTTATCCTAGAAATTTTGTGATCTGATTCATGCCAATTTTAGACAATTCACTCTGTGAAGAGAGATTCAAGGATGACAGTGAGAATCTAAAAGCTACACAGGCAGCATATGACCCTGTCTTTGCCAAAAGGAGGACTGTGACACAGATCTTTCTTCTGATAATGGCAGGGTTGTGCAGTTGTTTCCACAGTAATTACTCCTTCTTTTTTGCAGAGAACCTTTGTTTCTTGTTCTGCTCTTTTTGGGACTAAAAAGAAAGCTAAGCCTCATAATATACTGTACTCTGAAATCAATAGCTATCCCAACACAACATCAGGATAAGACAGCATACCATAGATAAGAAATACCACCAACCATTTCTGCTTATGAGGGCAAAAAAATACAGTACTTCAGTTTAAAATATATACCAAAATTAATGTGGTTGGAATACTTATGAGATACAAAACAAACTTATATAGCTTTAAAAAGCAAAGCCTTTAACTAATAGTAAAAGGACCATAGAAGTGTTACCTGTAAAATAGCATTCTAGCCGTTCTTCCAATACCATGTCAGTATCATAGTATTCCACGAGCTAGAAAACTCTAAGAAGTCACACATAACTATATGTTATGTACAACTCCCACCGTACTATGGAGGAATCAAACTGCACAGAGTAGGTTCAAACTTCCTAATGCCAACAACCTGCCTTATCCCACTGCTTGTTTCTTTCCTTTGTAACTGAAAGGCTACAGAATCAAAGGAAAGGTGCTGATGCCAATCTGTGCTGCATTACTACTTACCCACAGAGAAACAAACCAAATGCCAAACAGATTCCTCTGTTTCTTCTGAGGAAGCATTATACTGTACTAAAATCCTGACCTGTTTTGTGATTAATGCTCTTGTTTTAACAGAAAAAATGGATCCAATCACCTTCACTGTATCTTCAGGTGTCCTTATATTATTACCAGCATTGCAGTTTACTGTAATATCAAAAAATATAAAGCATCATTTAAATCAGACTCATTTATATACAGATGCAGCCTCACACTGAGCATGGTATGAATGGCTTCTAGACTATCCAGCCTGACTGATTAAACCATAAGTGAACCCCTTGATGAAGTATAGCAGTGTGAAGAATCCATCCTACACAATTCTTTCGCTTTAGAAAGTGTTTCATAACTGTTGGGTTAAAGGCCTTTTTTGAGCAGTTTCAACAACTGACTTTAGTAAACAAACCTCGAAAGTGAGCTACGTGCTTTTATATCTGCATCTATTTTCTCCACTTTTTCACTGCCTCATGCCTTCCACCACATTTACTCATAAAAAAAGTGCATTGACAGCATATTACTGAACCAGAAGCATTACATTCAGCCCCAAACAAACACCATTACAAAGTGCACAGTGTTGTGGCTCAAGTCCTGTGGCACAGCCTATCAATTAAGTAACAAGGAAAAACTTTTGTGGAAACATCATGTGACTCACAAAAATATCCCTGACAGTTCTCAACCACAAGAGAACTAATTCCAGCAAGTGGATTTTGGTTGGTTGGTTGATTTGTTGGGATTTTATTCATCTATTAAAGATTTGCTGATCATCAGATTTAAAAGGATGAAAAGGAAAACCTTTTCAACCTTTAAAGAGCATGAAACTTCCTGCCAGACTAAGAACAGTTACAGAAAATACATATTAGTGAAAGCAGCCAATACTTTTAATCATGAAACCACATTAGAGTAAACACTGGAATCAACAGAGGAATACTCAAGCTTTCAGCGTCATGAATTACAAACACTTCTAGGTTACAGGAGCTGTATCTTCAGTTTAAGGATGGTTTGATTTTTTTTTTTAATTCCAACAGAAGCGTTTCCTTACTAGTAAACAATTGAAAATATTAGCTACTTATGATTCAATCCAATTTATATCTGGTATCAGTTTGTCATGTAGCCCCTAATTTCAAAAATCAGCTATGATATATCCTAACAGAAGCTGTAGTGTCCTCTATTTTCTTCAATTTATTCAATGTAAATATCATTAATATACTATAAATGCCTGTCTCATTGAATTAAATCTTTATAAAATGGTTTTGTAAATACATTTGTTCAAACAAAAACATGCAGTTTTGATGTTTAAGTTATGCAAAGTTTCTAAAAGTTGATAGTTTCAGAAACATCACCATGAATCCTGCAAGTGTGACTCAGCACTCCAGTGTTTTAATATTATGTCAGCTCACTGATTCCCAAGACAGTTGACCAAAAATGTGAATATGTTAACAAACTGTTGAAGAACAAAGAAAACACACTCCTGTAAGTTTTCTTCGGGTTTCTTGTATATAAATACACATGGAATTTTATCAAGGGTTGAGGACATGCAATCTACCAAAAACTCAATTAAAATTTCTATTGTGGAAATCAAGAGTTTTCTAATATAGAACACGCTTTACCACTTCTATTGCCATATTCTCCTACACAAAAAAATTAGCTTACAGCACAAAGGAAGGTCTGATTTCTTCACTTTTATGATTCCAAGTGAAAAACTTCACAAGAACTACCCTCATAGATAACTCCACATGTTAGAAACTCCACAGGATAGAAAGAAGAAAAAAACCTCTACCTATACTAGCAGAAAAATGTCCTCCAACAATTAATCTAGGAGGTTTGATTGTTGCAGAAGACACTTTTTAAACTGTCTTGGAGGCAGATTTCAGACAGTTTCCATCCTTACAGACAGCGAAGACAGATGGTGTAAATCTGCATTATTTCATTGAGTTACTGAAAAAAATGCAAATTTATTCAAAGGATCCAGATTTGTGTCTTCCTTTTCCTGCAAAACAAGCGAGAGGGATTGAACTAGAATATTCCAGTAAGTAAACAGCTTTGTAAATTCCTATAAGATGAGTAAATCATTTTACTATTAAAGGGCCTCAGATAAGGACCAAAAGGAAATCTGTCCCAGGAGATATGGCCACACTCAGCAGCATGGGGGAAGCATGAGCACATTTATAGAAATATTCCAGAAATTTCTTTAATCTTCAGAAAGACCATGTGTACTGCCAACAAACTTCAAAATCAACTGAAGACTTATCTACATGAGAGGTCCCACCACACTGAACCTGATCCAGCGGTTAACACCCACAGAAACCTATTTGTTTTATTTCTGAAAGCACAGGTTGCTCTGAAGGTTGAGCACTCGGTTGCACACGCCACTGTACACACAGATCTGCATTAGCTCAGAACTGCTTGGGTGGATTCTCCTTTCTCCACACTGGCACAGTCTGTCCAGAGAAAGTGAAGATACCACCACCACCACCACCATCACCCATTCCGCCTGGGCAACTACCAACTTCCAACTAGGAGCCAAAACCAAACAGAACAAGGCTGTGCACTACTTTTTAACTAAAGGAGCACTGTTTGGCAGAATCAAGCCTCACTTTTCTTCTACTGTGCCAGGTACAGAGGTACAAAAAAAAGTTCGTTGTACTTTATGAACTGAACAGTGGAACAACATTACTGTATTTTGGCAGTTTCCTCAAGTAGTATTAGTAGAGTATTCTTTACAAATTGTTTCCATATAGGACTACAAGCATGGAATATGTTTTATCTTTCCCCATGAAATATTGGCATGTTTTCCATCACTCTCATGGTTTTATGAGCCTGTCCCAATTTACTGGCATCTTTTTGAGCTGGTGAATCCAAAGCTGAATACACTATTCTTTTTTGATTAAAAAGGTGACAAATGAAATGAAAATGACATCTCTAATTTGGTTCTTTCTGTTTTGACACCAAAAACTATATTATCCTTCAGTCACAACATCACCCTAGCAGTATACATTCAACTGACTATGGATCAGCACCAGTATAATTTTGTAATAGTTATTCATCATTCCTCCACATACTCCTGTCACAGCACTATCACTTTTAATAACTTTATATTTTTCTCCCTGATCAATGAGAAAAACTACTCCAAATAATACTCTGAAATAGCCCAAATATTGCTGAAACTGCTAACTTAGTACGTCACTTTATTCGAGGTCTACACCTTGACTTGGCATCCTTACATTTTCTGACCCAACATCTGAAACAAGTGCTTACATGAATATATCACATAAAACACCGTTGCCTGTATCAGCCAAAATCACATTAAAAATTATGTCAAGTCAACTTGGAAAGATTTATCTTCCATCAATCCTGTTCAGCAGTCATTAATTATACTTCTCACTTTCAGATCTTTATTATTCAAGCCTTTTCTCAATCATTCTATTATTTTGCATTGACTGAAGGAAAGATGAAGACTCTGAGTCATAACAGTTGGGAAAAGTGTTAATTCTCTTTTAATCTCTTGAAAGAAACCTTTTTTATTTTTCTGAAAAAGAACCACCAAAATATCAATTTTGAAGCTCTTCTTAAGGTACCCTTTAGAAAGAAATCTTTGAAAATTAAGTGGGTTTTTTGAATGTCTTTCTTTGTTATATTAATTCAGTTATTTGCCATAAAAATTTTATGTATACTTTTATAATGTATTTATATCCCATGTATTGTTAACTGGATCATCCATCACAAGCGTGATACAGATGTCTAAATTTAATTCATCCTCAGCTGGGTTGTGGTAATTGCACACAGCTATTCCATTTCAATGTAACATAACAGGTTAATTATTTCAAGTACGTTAATTCAATTCAATATAATTATCAGTCTATAGTCTGAAAATAATTTATATTTTAATTTATAATTTAACCAAAACCTCCAAATCTTAGATATTTCTGATGTTCCTTTCTTTTCCATTAACTTGCTTTCTGCAATTACTCACTCTTACATTGTGTTTTCTCTATTTCTGTATTTTTCCTTTGGTTAAACCTTGTTACCTAACATTATAGAGTTGTATCTAACTTTCCTCTGAAATAAAACTAGTATTATTTGTTGTTTTCAAAAGTAAAAGGGGGTTTATAATATGTGGCATTAGGTTTTTCTATATAATTCACTGAATATTCTGTAAACTTCTCAATTTTTATTCTATTATGCCATTTTTATTTTGTCCTCTAATTCATTCAATCACAATTCGTAAGTGAGCAGAGTACTGTCAAATTCTTTGCACTGAGGTGTGATAGAGTTTTCATTTTCAGTCTGGATGAAGTCCAAATTAATATTTTTTGATTGGTAGTATTCAGGTTTCAACTGAGTCAGGAATTGTCTTCTGGGATACAGAGACATTTGGAAATTATTTATATTTAGTTAAACGCAGAGTCTAGCATGTAAACTTCATGTAAAAATTTCCAAGATCTCCACAGTGGAGTATATTCTTTTCTTGCTACATATAAATAAGCCTTTACAGAACTGTCATTCTGTTCTCGGGACTGATCATTACAAAGCAAACACCCACTGTTACCATTTTGCACTTCAGTTTTTGCAAGATTTGTCCATTGTCACTGAAAGCTTTGCAAGTCATTGATAATTCAAATGGCTAAAACAGCATTTGGCACAAAGCGTTTTCCTCCCCTTCTGCCACTTAAGTCTTCCCCAATATACAAAATATTGAGTCATGTGGTTTGTGCCACTGGGTTTGTGTTGCCATAGTGGTATTTATTGTATCTGTTAGTTTTTCTTCTCAGTCACTGAGCAGCTTTTAGAACACCCTTTAAATACAGTTTCCCATGATAATACCATAATAGCTTTACATTTGCATGGAACCATGTTTGTTTAATTCACATTTTAACTTACAGTCCTCACTCTGCTCTTGTTTACAAGATGAAATATGTCAAAATCATTGGAATGGGTTTGAAAATTGTTCTGCTCTACGGCCCCACTGCAACATTCCTTCTAGTATCTGTCTATTTTGCTTAAAGTATCCTGCCCTCTCACTGAGACTGAATTTATATCCCTTGTCTCTGCCCTTAGAAAGCATTTTCCAGATCACAAATGAAGTCTTCTCTTCCAAACTCATGGTTAGGTTGCAGAGGAGCTAAACTATATTTGACATAATTTTCCCCTTAAGAAGCTTTGATTTTATGCAACAAAATATCTTTACTCTTTGGAACAATTTCTTTTTTAGACCTTTACACATATCTGTTTAAGGATTAGATTCAATCTTAGATTATTTTTTTCCTTGAATAATTTTGCATATTATATTTTAAGACTTTCTTGTGCCAATGAGCATACTTTTTTTTTGAAAAGAACTTCATTAGGTATTAAAAAAAATAAAATTTAGAGCTGCTTCCTTTAATGGATTTGCAGGTTCCAACTTACATCTCGAAGCTATTCTCTAAACAGCATCCAGCTGTCTCTCTCTGCACATGTTAGTAACATGTAAATATGAAAAAATCAAATCACTATTGATTTACAACACAGATAATTATGGATGAATGTGTAGTAAAGCCTTTTAATAGAATCCTGTCAATCATTTCCAAGCACTACTTTCTCATTATGTATTTGCTGAAACCATATGATGGAATTCTGGTGGTGACATTTGAGTGATAGTGACTTTGATTTCAAAGGAAATGTTTCAGGTTCATTTCATTACCTTGGAAAAGTAAAAGCAAATTTGCCTTATAAAAAGCAATTACTTCTTAGCTGACCAGTGCACAATAGCAATATAAAAAAAGATTTCTCATTCCACTATTCAAATCCTAAACTAGCAAACTAGTGTTTGATTTTGCTTTAAACCAATTTTACCTTGTTTGAATTGCAAAACCATTTAATCTTCATAAAGTAGGTTATTATAATGGAGATCATATTTTATTGGTACAGTACACCAGCCTGGGACAAACAGGGGGTTTTTTTGTGGCTTTGGGTCTTCTGTGGTTTTGTTTGTTTGTTTTAAACTAAGGAAGGAATGCTTAAAATTGCAAGAATATCCACACTCTTGAGGTATGCTACATTTTGAGACCTTGTAAAAATACCTGAAATAAAAAGTATTCCAACTATAATAAACAAACACCCATCTTTATACTGTATGCATCATACAACATCTCTGATGATATATAAAATATAACAACTCTCTTCCCATAGGAGCCACAATAAATAGGAGTTGAGTACTTCATTTATGTGGTTTCTACAATGAGTTGCATAAATTCTTCCTTTGTTCCCAGGCTTGATAGCCATAATTCACAACTTGTTACATGGCAACAAAGGTTTTAAAGAGGATTCAGGATAAAGAACTGCAACTACAACCACTTCTGATAAATTTAGTATCAAAAATTCTCTTATCTTCCCCATTTAAACACAAATTGAGAATATTGTATTTTCTGTTACTTACTAGTCATGTCTACCAATTTACAGAATTTCCTTGGAGTTGTCAACATGAAGTTACTGACCATCATCACAGTATTCCACAGCAACTTCTGTTTTAAAGTCACATTGAAAAATAAATAGATTGATATGCAATTATAAGCATCAACAACAGGCATATCATTTAGCAAGTCTACACAATTAATTAGAAAGAACTGAAAGAAATCACAAGTTGTTGTATTTTCTGACCATAATTTAAAAAGTGACTAAAATAAAATCCCTACTTATCTCTGTAATACAGCATGTCCAAATGTATAAATAATAGGTAAGAAACACAATTCCAGAGTTTTTTAAGGCCCTCCAATTGAAATAATCTAAAATTAACACATGGAAGTTGAAAATAAAGTGGAGAAACCATGAAATCAATGGTAATGCAAACTATAATTCAAAAAAAAGCTTTAGAAAAGAAGCAACATGAAATATTTTGAGCTAAAAGCAAAGCACTTACTCTCTGCACTTGACTGCAAGATGTATACTGATACATGTTAGCAACTGGAAGATTTTAAAAGGTAGTTCCAAACTAATTTCTACCTTTAAAAGCTAATGAAGAATGAATCTCCAGCTTTGACTTTTGAAAAAAAGAGGTATTTAACATAAGCAGGTGCCCCATTGTTAAGGACTGCACAATGCTGGAGATTAACACCAAATTGTTGCACTTGTGGAAAAGGTTAAGAAGAGACCACACTTAAGTGTAAACAATGAAAATATTTTAGGCAGTCCCCAGAACCCAGTGAAGCCTCTGTTTCCTGCAGGCCTTTTGCATGTAATGCATACTGAGGGGCCACATCAGTACTGACTTTATAATCTGATAACATATATAGTTAAGCATTATCTTGAACTTTAAGTGGTGCAATTCATCTTTGTTACTAGGCTGGAGTAATTTCCTGGCTACACAGCAACCTTCCTATTAAGAAAAGTTCAGATTACCCTGTTACTTTGCACATAACCCAATTAATTTTCTTCCCTTTCTCTACTGTGCAACCTGAAACATCCTGGGACCAACAGATTTGCTTATTTCAAAAGGGAAAGAATTGAATATTTCTCCCTGTAGCTGACAAATAAAAAAGTTCAGGTTTCCCTGTTTATTCCTGAAGAAACCCAAATTCTTGGTTTTTTTTGAGAAGTGACAGCAGAGTTTCCTTAAGTTATAACTTTTAATTATTTCTAGACAAGATTTTTCTCTAGATAAGAGAAACAATAGAGACTCCTGTTATACAGGAAGAATAAAGATTTTTAACTAACATACACCAATCCTTCATGCAATTGTTATCCTTTGTAACTGAATGCTCCAAAACAATAGAGCAAGAATGATCAAATTCATCTGGATTCCATACAACTGACATATGGTGGTATACAAGGCAAGAGAATCCTTTCTGTCTTCACACAGGAGGTGGTTACACCCTGAGCAGAGCATACAAACAGCCTGAATCTGGGGCTGAGGAGATGTACAAGCATAACTACGGCTTCTGCTCCAAGCAGCAGAGCTGAGCTGCCTTACTCATCTGGGCAAGCCCATTTGTCCCTCCCTGTGTGTGCTTCTCAGATCCATCAGGTCAGCTGGTGTCCTGTGAGCAGCTTCCTGTGCTTTGTCTCCCACCTGAGAGTCTGAACTGAGACTGCTAAAGAGTGACTGGGACAGGCAGAGGGAGAGTTTGAAAACAGGCTGAGAAACCCCTCAAGAATGTGCCATCTGAGAAACAAGTATGCTTTGTCTTCTAGTCTGACATCACCTGTGATTCTCCCCAAAACTCATTACAACACCAGAAATCTTTCTGGTTTCATATGGAAATGAAGAATCAATTTATATTTTCTGTATAGCCCTGCAACCAAGTACATGTGGTGCTGCTGCCAGCAACAGGCTTTGCACTAAGCTAACAATGCAAGCTTCAGGGCTTGTCAGACCTTGCTGGGGCTGCCTGGAGCTTTGCTTTAGCTTGTTTATCTGCAAAACACTGTGTAAGGACCTAATGAACCCTTCTTTGTCTTTGTTTTTCTTTGTTTTGTACAACTGTATAGTGTACCATCTATTGTCAGACACCTATTTTAACTAATAGATAAGAACAAACATTTAGTTTGCACAGAATTATCTGTATGACCTTAGAATAAAAATCCAGGAGAAGCATGGGATGAAATGTGAGGTCTTGAAGGTAAAGGCATAGGATGTCTCATGGATACAAATAACTTAGTAGTGGTCAGCTTCCAGTCAAAGAATGTAGTCTTGGCAAAACCAATTCTAGATAAAACAAAAATATCCAACACATGCAAAACACACATCTTCTCATAAAGTCAGATATAATAAGAGACTGCAGACCAAGGGAGAAAGAGCAAGGACATTGCTGTGCTAGTGATCGTAGGAAAGTAACTTCAATTGTGTATCTAGATTTGAAAGGAAAGAAACCATCAATAATGCTGTGTCCTTCCAGCAAAGGACTTGAAATGCTTAAAAATTATCATAATCGACAGACACGGAACAAATCCAGAAAACTATATTTACATGACAAAAGGTATGTTCACACTTCTACATACTAAAATCTAAACTTAGCTGAAATAGAAAATTTGAACTTTAGATCATCAGAAAGTAAAAGGAGAAAACATACCTCAGCAATGCTTTGTAAACAAAGACAACATTTGAACATGTCAGCTAATAAACCAGCAGCGCATAATCCAGAATCTGAAATAAAATCATCAACAACATAGTGCCACGTAAAGGGAAATTAAAAATCTTTCCATGTAAAGTAGAATTATACAAGTCAATAAATTAGTTTCTTTCCTACAGAGATGCAGACAATCCTTTCCACTGAATGACAGATATTACAAAGCCAAGTAGAAACAAATTAACACTGTCCTTGAATCAAGATAAATGTCAAATGAAATTGTACATCATCTCCATGAAAAGAAAAAACAAATTATGATTCTTAGATATAAATATTAAATGAGGGGAACGACATATTTCTGAAAGAGTGCTGTGTTTAAATCACTGCATAATAAAAAATTAGTTACTATCAGATTCAAAGGGATTTCTCAACTGAAAAAATGTATCAAAGAAAGAGTTAACATAGTAGGCTGGCTACATAGAAAGTGACAAAGATGCTTCAATTAGAAAAGCAATTTCATCACTTCATGGGGGAAAGTTACAATCACTTTAATTGGGGAAATTCAATGCAATTGAATTTCCCCAATTAAAAAAAAAAATCTCTTTCAACCAATCTCTTCTATTCAGCAGTATTCTTGTTTCAAATGGATGTCCCTGCATTTTCCAGATTTTTTTGTGAGAAATTTAAACATTTTTCATAATATTTTGATTTTATAAATTATGATCCCCTTTTCTGAAGTCAAACTTTTACTAGAAGGCAAATAAAAAGTTGAGGTTTTTTCTATATTGAAGGGTATTTTAATTTGTGCTACACAGCAGCTTCCTTCCATTATTTCCAAAGAACTATAGAAAATAATTTTAACTGGCTATGAAAAAACTCCCTAATATACTGTTGCTTTATCAGTGCTATGCCTATGAACATTTCTTTTCATAAATTATTTCTTTGTGATACAATAATTTTTTTATTTGAACCGCTAATAATTTCATGAGGAAAAAAACTCAAAACCGAAATACATTCTACTAATATGTAGAAGGAAAATAATATAAATGACACTCAAAATAAGATTTTATTGTAATAGAACAGCAGCAGTGAATTTGGCAATAACAGGAACTCTTCCTCCACACAGCTAAAATCAACTACAGAGATTTGTATCAAAGAATCTTAATGACGTTTGTAGATTTCTTGCCAATAAAAGAGCCTTAAGAGCAATTCCTCTTTATCAAAGTATATGTTTTTCAGCTATGCAAATCACGACTTCCAGCAGCATAAACACTGTAATAATGTTATTTATCAAAAGACATGATACCAGTTAAAGTAAATCAAGGGGAAGAGGTTACAGACACCTAATGGAATTTAAACCCAAAGATGCCAGTGATGATAAATCCACTGACATGTCACCAAAGCATGTCTCTGTAATACTGTAGCTGAAATTTTTAACAATAATGGATCAGAAAGACTACAAATGTTCACTGCCCCCTCATGTTCCTTTGTCCTTCATAATTTCAGCCTGAATTAGGAAACATTTTCCTTACCTCTGAGGGAAGAATATAATTCTCACAGTTTTTAAACATACATTAAATCAAAGTGGTTACAGAGATTCCAGGAATCTCAGCACAGAAATGAAAGCACACAATTAAATCCATACCACAGTAGATATAATAACTTGCTGCAGCTTGAGAGAATCAGATGGATGCTCATTAAAATCTAGAGTTGAAAGTTCAAAGGAAGAACTTGGAGAAGTCAAGCTGTCCTCAGGTCTGAAACACTTTTTGATGAGACATAGAGGTGATCAAGTCAGATTCAATCAAAGGAAAAAATGAATAATCATATTTTTTAAAAAAAGGAAAAAAATCACCACATCATAAAGGTAAAGATTAAGGTAAAGCATGCCATAAGGACTTTTTTTTTGATTGAATTTAGTGTTTCTAAAAAGGAGTCAGATTGACATCAACAGAAACCAAACCCTTTTGTTCCCAGAACAAGCTCAGTATAATCAGCTTGAGAGAGCACAAACTCCTGCCACTGACCAGCCACGTAGATAAACCCAGACCTGGCAGGGGCAGCCTTCCTGCAAGGATAAAAGACAAATTCATTTTCTGTGTTCATCCTAACCTTGTTCTCTACTGCAAGACTGTCAGCTAGTGAAATAGCTAGTAGGGGTTGGTATGACCTAGTTTATAGATATCCACATTGCAGAAGAAAAAGACCAGCAGCTGATTTACACAGGATTATCAATAATAATCAAACCTCTCAATAGGCAAAAGAACATATTTTTATTATATTACCAAACACTGGGAGAAATGTGGGTTCAGCTAGTGACCAAAATCCACTAAACATTACACACAGCTGCATTTTCTGATGAGCTGTGTGTCACCTGCCAATTTCAGTCTAGTTGTGGCCAGATATTTTAAAAAATCCAGGCATCCACATCGTTTAATGGCACAAAGATACTCTCTCTTCTCTACAATGTGGAGAAACTAAACAAAGTCTGAGCAATGAGTTTTCCACACTCAAAGAGACCCCAATTCTCAGTCTGTCTGAAAGTGCAGACCTGAACACACTTTAGAATGAGTCATCCCAGGCACCGACACTGCTCTCAGTTTGGTGATTCTGGAGAGATCTCACACATAGCCTTGCACACACATTCGCACACACCAGGAGACTGCTTCAGAAGGTTGGCCTTTTTTTCTGTGTCACCTCCCTTTACAAAAAGACAAAATTACACAAAATACTGTGTCAAAACCTGTGGCAGCAAGACTCAGAAACATGAGTTTTCATCGTTATCTGATAAACAAAGCGTACAGTCCCCCAGACACAACCGACTTGGTTCCACAATGCCAGATAATAATGCAACTCACTCCTATGCAACTCACTCTCCCTCTCAGTGTGTTAACTACTACTTGTGCTGAGTATTACATTGGAGCACCTGCTGTCAATGAAATAGTATTCCTTGGCAATCATTTGGCTGCATTGTGCTGCCTCAAATGGTCATCATCTCCAGTGACCTAGCGTGAAAATGAAATGCATTTTCTACTCTTCCTTGGTTGTTCATACAGAATCTTCATGAAATTTGAAAAGCATTTGTACATGCTTCAGGTCGATGGATTCACTTGCCTCCAAGCAGGCACTGACAGAAACAGGATCCCAGCAACTAGCAGTCTGACAGAAAAGTCCTGATTGGGGTTTGTTAGTGGTATACTGTAGCTTACAGAGCCATAAGAGCTGCTAAGACCCTGCCACATTCCCATTGATGGAAGCAGACTTGAAAGATTTGCCAGGTAACCCAACCTTCCAGTATAAACATTTCATTCATAGTTTGCAGCTTTTACAAATTTTTTGCAAAGTGGCTGCAATCAAACTGGCACCTGTCAGAAAAACCTAAGTCATTAATAAGTGTTATATAAACATGCAGAGCACAGCTCCAAATGTCAGAGAGAAGTATTAGCCTCTTACATAACCTCTTGAGTATTTTGCAACAAACACAAACTATATTACCAAACTATAGTAGATTACTGAGGTACTGATAAATATCATATACCCATAAACTGTCTTACTTATCAGATCAGATTATTAAAATCCAGGAGTTATATTATTCCTTATCGGTATGCTATGAAACAGATAATTTAAAGTAAAAAGGGGTAAAAAAGTTTTGTTTTTACACTCAGCTGATTTTCACTTTAAAAACTATTTAAAACAATATCCACATTCTGCAAACAAATCTTCCTTTCTTGCTTCCTGCATTTAATTATTTATTAACATTGAAAATAAATAGTGATTCTAAAATGCAAAGTTTTTACTCTATAAATAGTCAGCTCCAAATGTTAAGCAGAATATATATGAGAACTTGAAAACAGTCAAACAGAAAAAGTCTTTCATAATATACAAAGAGTTGCAATGTCACTTTTTTCCTCTCCTTTTTACTAAGGAAATACTAAGTGACCTTTACATGAATTCACAATATCCACGTTATTATTTGTAGAAATGTGCGTGCATGGCAACTTAGAATCTGAACATGTTTAAATCCATTTACTACTTGTTTTCTTTATGTAGTGTACAGATTATTGGCCTGGTTTCCATTAAATTTCTGCTAGATATCCATGATCATTTAAGCTTTTTGTATCTCACACTGTGTAACTAACTTGTGTGCCTTCATCTAGCGCCACACCCCTCTGCAGCTCGCTCAGAAACTCTAGGTACAGCTCTTCACACCACTGTGCCACTGCCAAAGGGGAAAGCCTGAGGCCTGAGCCATGTAATGACTTTTCATGTAATAAGGCCCAAAGAGACCCAGATGGCCAAGCAGTGCTCTCTTATCTTCAGGTCTTATTTGGACACTAAAAGTCCAAAAGAAAAAAAAATTCCAGTGTAAAAATTCTGACTTCTCTACCCTTGCCATACTAAAACATTTGTCTTTTCTCCCAGTAGCCCACTGTGAGGCAGGAGAGACTGCCTTCAATGGAAGGGTGTAGGGGTGGACAGAAGGGACAACTCATGTACTAGACAACTTGTATGCAGGCTTAATTCTTATTATTTCCCCTTATGTTGCTGTTAACAAAAAGCAAATATGCACCATCATAAACATTAAGAGGCCTGGGAGACACACCACAACCTTAAGCTTGCAAAATGCATGAAATAGTTTTCAGGGTCTAGAAAAGAAATTGAAGGTAAAGTACTATCCCAGAGGAGGAGTTCATTAAAGTTAAGCTTGTTCTAGGTAGCCTCTGGATTCAAAAAGGACAAGTTTAATGTCCTACCCTGCTCTAGAAGAAATGCTGTGAGTCGGGGTGCAAAAAACAGGTTACTGTGAGATCACCGTGAACTAATAGCAAGTAATCCAATTCACAGGAACTTGGATGTATAATTATATGAATTACTTTAAGGAGATCTCTATTAGTAGGTTAAATTATTCCTGTGGCTTCATGTGACAAAGCAGAGGTTTTCCAAGGTGACCTTTAACTGTAGTGGCTTACCTTTTCACTATTACATTCTCCAACAGATAGAGATAGCACCCTACACTCAACATCATCCTGATATCTCCATCCTGTATCCTCATAACAAATAAAGTAACACATATTTAAGGGGTAGGAATTATATAATGGTCTTCATTAAAGTCCATACCATAAATTTCAATAAACAAATAAAGGATTATTCAAACTCTTCGCATTAATTTGACTGTGCTATTATTTGCCATATACATGGGGACTTGTTTGGGTACGCATACACACATGACTTCACAAGATTGTTTAACATCTGTATAAGATATGTAGCAGGCATTTGAAAGCCGTTAGGACTGTGAGATACACAGCATTGAAATAACGCAGGACAGAACATGGAAGGGGTAAAAGAAGTGCAAATCCAACCCGTGTTTCTTTACACAAATCAGTGGCGCCTGAATGCCTTTCTGGAATGGTGACACCATGTGAAAAAATCACATGTGCTAAGGACGATCCACATGAAACACAGTCCCAGAGACTCTGACAGAAAGATATCGTTTCAAATCATATTACCTTTTTTAAAATATATCTTTTTCCTCTAATAATTTTTATACACTAAATCTTATATATGAAAACATATATTCAAATCAATCAAGGTGATAAAGGAATGTTTCCTATATCATGAGAAAACAAAGGTGATGACTCAGTGCCAGCTTCTGCAAGTACTCTTTAAAACCGGTTCCACTCACTACAGAGAAAACAAATTTCCTTCAACCATCTTAATTTCCTTGTATTGAATAAGGAAACAGAGCTGGCATATATTTGGGATGCATAACTGCATTTATTACAGTTTCATATTTTACTATGGAATTGATTTGTGTAAGTCTCAAAATGATGGGAAATGCTCTGATGTATTCTCCTGTTTTGAAAAGATGCAGATTACATATATATGTAGACTACTGCTGCAATTGAATTTCTCTTACTAATACAATACAGTGGTAAAGGTCAAATTAACTTCCATTCTTGTATGCTTTGTTTCTTCTAAAATAATTTTTATCCCAGCGTTTTCTGAATAATGGTTTTAAAAGACTCTTTAAATATTAAACATACCAAAATATTGATGGATTAAATGAGACCTAGTTTCATAATCATAATGCACAGTGTTTAGTGCACAATGTTTTCTTTGAGCGTGCTTAGTACTGGCTTTCAAGAGGATGCCTTGCATTTTAAAATAGACTCAGTTTCATTATCGTTGATGTTTCCTACTTCTGAAAACATTTAGTCATTCAGATATTTTTTTAATTTCCTGGATACTAAACCTCTGGTGGGATAATCTCATACCAATCCATATGGGGAAGGCAGTTTTGCAGATCAACAAATCCTGCCATTATTTGATTTGATCTAAGAACAACTTAATTGAAACAACACAAAGTCGTTAAGAATGGTTCTTATGCACATCCTAGTTAACATAAATGACAGGTAGTTTAAAATAATGAAAATTTTGGTATGACCAGTAGATGAACCCATTCTCATATTAAGTAAATCCAGGATTTTCTTATATATACACAGTACCTTCTGGTTGGTCACAGATAATGGTTAGTTTTGTACCAAAGAAGTGAACTGTTTACAACAACTATACTGCTTGTAGTGTAACACACATATACAGAGTACAAAAGAATGCTATTACAGCACAGGCACCATAATCCAGGTAAAGGATTGGAGGCAACAAAAATTCTCTTAGGAAATATTATGTTGAAGTGAGTTTTCATTTCAATATACACATTCAAAAAATATTATTTTAGGTCATAAGAATAAAAACAACAAAACTACAGTGACTCGTCTAGGAAAAAACCCTGTACAAACATGAAGTTTTTACTGCCTTTGCAACTAAAGCAAGTATTTAGCATTTAGACAGCATTAGAGAGAGTAAAGACAGAAAAATTAATAGGCTTCTGAAATATACTCAAGACCACAAAAAAGTCTCAAATTCAGAGGTCTTCTTGTCTTCTAAATGTGCAAATATCTTACTGAAGCTACTTTATGCTTCGATTCTCCTGAACAAACAGTGTGGGAAAAAGACGTTTCCTACCTACACAAAAGAACAGATTTTAGTAGTAGGCTTTAGGCAGTCAAGGCTTCAAAATTATCATTATGGACTTGGGGAGACTTCTTAGTGGAAAGCATATATTTTGGGGTAGAGGGGAAAAAAATTTGGGATTCCTAATGCATTTTTTCCTAAATCCTTTCAGGTAGAAGAAACTGCACATCTTTTAACTTTATTTCAGAAAGAAGAGGAAGCCTGTACTTTTAATGGAGGGGAACTCTATGCCCCAAAAAATTTTCCAGTCAAAAATCAGGTCAGCAGTTCCCTCTGAAAAATAATGAATCCTTTCACTCACAAAAGGGTGTCAATACCCATTGCATTTCTTATTATTATTTTTAAACAGCTTTGTTGGTACTTTCTGAAGACACTCATACAATTAAGTTTTTCTTCATTAATGTCTACAGAAGGAGATATTTCAGTCTTATATGTACAAAGGCTCATAATCAAAAATACTTTTATAGCCTATAGCATTTGCATACTCAAGAAGGAGTAGAAACAGGATCCCGCAGTGTATCCAAGCAACTGTACCTAACTAACAGGATATGGACAACAACTATGAATTATCCCTGAATATCTGGGAATAAAATTCCAGAATTAAAATTTCATTCCATTGAGCTGACCTATTCAACTGACAAAGCAAATAAAGCAAAGGGCTAAAATAATCAACTAACTTCTTTTCTGCAAATTACCCCCTCAGTCCAGGTATTTTTCTTGTGTCTAGAAATACCATGGTAACACAAGTAGATTGTTTAACGAGTAAGAGAAATTAATTGCTGCTCCAAATAGCAGGGTTTTGTTCTTGAGGCAGCACTAAGTCTTTCTAATATGTCATGAGTTGGTGTCTTCCATACACAGAAATGATGAATCACCCGTCACATTTCCACTGGCTTATTTTCCACACAACAGGTATATTGATAGTGCTTACTGTCATTTCTCTGAGAATGTCTCCTCACCTAATAAAAGCAGTTTACAAATTATTCTAGTTTATTCCGTGATCTGCTGAACCAAACCATATTCTTGACGCAAATCAAAATAATCTGCGTTAAAATTCCAACACAAATTACTGTAGGTATTGTAAATGTTTCAAAAATACTGTTTACACTTCAAATTATTGAAGTAATATTATCGGGATTACCTGATTCTCTCAATAAATTTTTTAACTAGCACATCATATGTACTGCATTTTAACAGTTCTCCATTAAATCTAATAGTTCCTCTACCTTTGGAGGCTTACAACATAAACAAAAACACAGCTAAAGATGGTCCTACCAGCATCTGCCTGACGCATCTGATTGCTCACCAGTTGAAGCAGTTGTACATATTCCACAGAAACAATATCTGACACCAAATCTGCCAGGCCATCTCACATGAAGTATGACTTACAATGAAGACCGCTTCTTAGGCAGTAAATATGCAAGTTTAAGAAGGTTCCTGAAAATTAAACACCATTTTGGATTGTTTTTACTTCTATTTGCCCCTCAATTACTACTGTTCTCTTTCAATCTTTGGAAAGCTAGGCTACAAATTATCAGTTGATTCTTGCTCAGACCAAATACACTGAAGACTGACCAAATTAAGTGCCTCCTAGACCTCCTTTTCAGTGAAAACATATTTTTGAGGAAAATAGTTGAACAATATCTTAAATTTCTTAACTAGTCACTGACAGAGGACAGTAATGCCTTATTTGTTTAAACATTAGAGTTTAAAATGTTGGTTTGGACTCTAATTTCTGTTACAGCATGAAAGAACAAAATGAAATATCTTAATATACCTTTCTAAGTAGTGTTAATATACTTTTCTTACTTTATCCTAATCAAACACCATCCTCTGAAACACTGATTTCTGAAGGTTTTCCCATTCACACATTCAGGATTGGTTAATGTTCCAAATCACACTATACTCTTTATGAAAAGATATTAGAAAACAAATTCTTAAAAATTTACAACTGTGCTCCTAAATAACAGCAAGTTGTCTTGACAAGACTCACTAATGTTACTGAAAACAAACTACTGCTAAATTGGAATGGTTCACAATAAGTTCCTCCACACTCTAGGTTACCTTTGCTTCTTTGAAGCAATACAATTGCTTATTTCTCATCTTTGTTATCTATCCTATATATCCAATAAAATCAGAGCTTAGTAGCAGCAAGAAAATAGTTATTCCTCATTGGAAAAATTGAGAATACAATCTTGTCAACAACACATTGCTCACACCATGGGAAGTATTCTTCCATTTAGGTACCATAACATTCAAAGCAACTGGATTTCACTTCTGTTATCTAGATGAACAACAAAACTAATTCTCATTATTATGTACATTGGGTCATGAAAATGTGCTGGTTTTAAAATTTTATATATTCTTTAATAGAAATCATAATCCACTACTGTCTGTGAGATCACAGCTGGTTACTGTGAGGATGCTGACAGTGCTGCAAATAGAGGATTATTACTCCAGGTGAGGGGAAAAAACTGCAGGAATAGATAAGCTGTAATAAGGCTAAAAATCCTGTTTGTGAAAAATCTGTAGAAAAAAATAAGAAAAAATAGGCTGCAGGTGATACAGACAATTGTTTAATCACACTGTTTTCTACAAGGCTCATTCAAACAAAAAAAGTATCTGCATTATGTTAAAACATCTGGGGGTTTAGAGTTAGTGACAAAGGGGCAAAACATTCACTGTCAGGAAAAAAACTCTTACCTTTCAGTTCATGCTGCTGGGTTTCAAGATTTCACGGCAAGAAATCACACTTCAAGTTCAAAGAAAAACTAATTAGATTTAGGGCCATGTTTAATGCTGAGAACAAAATGTAACCATACCTGTAATTCAGATTAAGCCAGGATTTCTGCAAAAGATACACATGGGTAGTTTTTCTATTAAATTGTTCATCTAGTTTATTTCTCTATCTGTATTCACCAGTTCATGTAACTGTGTGTAATCATAAAGGATATTTTAAAATGTCTAAATTTTATCTTGCTCTATTACAGTCAATGTGCAGAAAACCTCAGCAAAACTTCTCTTACTCTCTTTGGATAGAACCAAGTTATAGATCACCTATACTGACTCTTGATTTTGTCATCCAATCTGATGATCCACCAATCTAGGGGGACTGTAAAGGCGGTATTTTAAATTCACTGTCACTTCTCAGCAGATGATTATCACATAGAAAAACCTGAACTTTCCCAAGGGCAATGCAACAGATCATAAAATAAGACATCTGTATCCATATAATGTATCATTTTTCCTAGGGACATAGAGTGATTGATCGATTGATTAATTGCAGTTATTAAACCAGAATATCCACCCTCTGCCTTGTCACATCTCATTTACAATCTGGTTGTTGTCATAGGCAAAGTCATTTCATATAAATCTTTGTTTGAGACACATATTTTTGTTGTGGATGGGAGAATAAAAGCCAACAGATAAATCACAGCAGCAGAATCCTAAGCTAAACAAATGAAAGGGATTTTAAATGTTATCAGCTCTGTTCATAGTATCAGTCACAAATTAAATGGATAATCATTGCTATTGAAGTCAGTGGCAGCAGAAGGGAATCATCATTTTCTGGGAATGTGATAACACAAAGATCAAACTATACTTTATATTCTCTGTGGCAATATATTGCAATTATGTCCTGCATCACCACTAAACAGATGTTATCTCCACATCAATGTGAGCAGCAGAGGTCTTAATGCATTTCTTCCCTTTACTAGATTTTCTTAGACTGAAAAGATCAGTACCAAAAACTATATTGAGAAGCATCGGAAGATCAAGCTTGTCTCATCTCCTATTTCACTTCCCCTGTCCCCATGTTCCCAATTTCTTCTTTCTTCTTGGTTTCTAACATCCACCACAATTCACTGCCTCTTGTTCCACTAAGGATGTACAGTCCTTATTTAAAGGTTTCTTCCATGCAGTTCAGAAACAGAAAACCTTTTCAGCAAACATTGTTACCATCCATAAACAATATTAGTGAGAATTACTGAGATAAAGGTTTCCTTTAGGTCTATTGTCTATGGGGTTTTTTTGTTGTATTTGTGTGCTTTTCTCTTCACACGTGATCTAAACGGTCAAATTCACTTTTTATTTAATAAAAACATGGAGAAATATTTCTGTGAATTTTTTAGGTTATTCAAAGTTTGATTGCTTTTGCTGTTGAATACAGTAAATTCAGAGAAAGGTGAGTCCAGAACTCACTGAAGACTAGGAGAAATTTCTATTGTTGTTAAATCACCTTTACACCAAACCCTCTTTAACGTGGCCTTCCTCCTATACAATGTCTAAACTGACTTGAATCTTTACCATGTTTACCATGTTAAATCTCTACCGTGTACCAATAGACATTAAGCTCTCACTTGTGAGATTTCATGGAGTTAACATCTTTGTTCCCCAGTTTGTTATGCTTATTATTTACTTTGAAATTTTGACAGCAAATTCCAATGCCCCATCCCCACTTTTAAACTATCTTAAGGGATGAAAATAAGCGAATTAATTTACACTCAACCCATAAGTTGACAGTCTTTTACAATTATGAGAGGCTATGAGTTTTTTAGTGTCTATCCATTAAAATCACTTTTCACACAATTAAGCACGTAAGAGTCAATGTGTGAATTCCTATCAGCAGCCTAAAAGGGCTCAATTAGAAAGTTGAGCCTCTTCTGCTAGCCATTAGTGATGAATGTATCATGAGAAAAGTGAAATTATTTGAAAGACTAGTAAGTATCAAACGCAGCCCAGATGTTTTAACAAAGCACACATAACAAAAGCTACAATCCAAATTCATCATTACTTACGTCGTGTTCGCTAATATGGCAAACCCCACTGCTGCCACTCCTCCTTTCACCCAGTTATTGTGATCACTCAAGACCCACTTCACAATCAAAACTTGGGAAACTATGAGGGCAGTTAAAGAATACCAGCAGGTTCACTGAAGGAGCTGTATTCTTAGCCAGCTACCATGCCTTCTGGGGTGAAGCTGCAGCATTTGTTCCTTGCCTGACTAAAAACGACACAGTATCACACACAAAAAAAATTCTCAAAGGATCAGGTCCCGAAATATTTAAGTCTTAAAGAAGCATAAAAACACCTCAACTATTTTCTGAGTCTTCCTAGGTAGACACAGACCATTACCGCAACAAACAGAACACTGGTTTTACATTCTCCCAGCATAATTACACCTGATGGCAACAAAGAGTCCCACACAGGCACATTAAAATGTTCTCATCATATGATGATTAAAAAAAAAAAAATTACTGCATACAACCACAGCTACCCAAATTGTATCATATTGCTCCAGGATAGAACCAGCCTACCTCAGCTTCACCAGTAGAGTGTAGTAGCCTGCAAGAAGAAAGAAAATACTTTATCTTTGAGATTTCCTTTTTCATTCAGTTTAAGAATATAAAAGCAAACAAAAACAACAACAAAAAAAGATAAAATACTCCAGACTATTTTACACAAGCTCCAAGCAATACTATGAGCAAAGAGTCTCTAGAGAGATTAGGATGCTTATACTAATTGTGTTTAAATCTTAACGTTATATAAATAAGCCATGGGGCAATGGAATGCGCTCGTGAAATTACCATGGTTAGGATATATTCCCAAGAGTGTAAGCATTTGAGTTTGGCAAGTTCTTTACTTGCATTGCCTCAGGCACCAATAGGTTTATCCTTTGCATGGCTAAAGTTGGCATTTCTCAATATCATGGAAAGCTCATGATGCCCTTCAAGAAACAAAAATCAAGCAGCTCTTGCAAAGTAACTTTGTTTAATGCAGAAAATGTCAGGGTTTTCGGTTTGTTTGTTTTTTTTTTAATATACAGAGTAAAATTGGTCTTTCACAATGATTAAATTGGTGTGAAAATCCAGGTTAGCAAGGGAGGGAAAATCTATATTCACCTACAGGTTTGATTCACCTTTGCAGACAGAAATCCATTAGATGGTACAGAACTTTACCAAGGAACAGAATACTAACCAAGAGAAAAGATTAAATCAGAATTATGCAAACAATATGGCAAACACTTTCTTTGGGACCAGAAGAAAGATTTCTCAGACACAGTAATACTACAAACCCAAATAACAGCAGCAAGTAAGCACCAAGTTTATTATTACCCACAATTTATAGCCTGTGACAAGAGAATAAGTTAAAGATATATGGTGGAAGGCCAAGTTCCTGGGAGAGGCCAGGTTCTCTCTTTCTCACTAAGCTGTAAACTGGCAGTGAATGGTATCTTTTCCCTAGAAAGGTAAAATAAATGCTTTATTTTTATTATATTCCATTTTGTGAGGGAACAAAATGGTTAATGGTTGGGCAGAATGGTTACACAACTTCTTCATTGACCAGATGAATACCCTTGAGCAAGTAATACCATTTGTGTATTTATCAATAAGCAAAATAGTTTATTGCAAGTTTCTTGAAGCAGAAGCTGTCCCCTATGTGTCTGTACAGTTCTTAGTATGGCAGTCCTAAATGGGTTTGATAGAGCACACTGTAATTCAGCTGATCAGTATCAATAAAGAGAGAATATCTGGAAACTGGCTATAAGACCAAGAGTTTCAAGTCACTTAAGCAGTGAGAATTCACAATGTTAGCAGCCTGGTTTTACTTCTTTCTTAATTACTTTCCCTGCATAACTAAAGAGGTTACAGTTCAAAAGGTGTTAAAAGATTCTTACAGCCAAAGAAATTTGGGAGATTTTGTTTGATTCCAAAATGCACATAATGCTGCAGGCTGATAAAAGGACATGGGGTGATTCATGTCAGCTCAGAAACCTAAAATTCACTAGAAGGAATGATATTATTCCTATTAAAAGAAAACACAGGGCAAGTACTTCAGATCCCCATGAGTTACCTTTCTTCAACATAAGTCTTTCCATCCCCAGTATCAAGAAACATCCCCAATATAAAGAACTTCTGGTCCAGTGCCTGGGTTATTTCCCCAGCAGGTCACTACAAGAAAATTTCTGCAGTGTTGATTCTTTACTTCTCAAGCCAAACCAGGGACAGTCACAGGAAGCTAAGAAATGTGCATTATGGAATGTCACTGACTTCTGATGGTTGGTTGTCAGCTCAAGAAAGAGGACAGAATGGTGTGTGACCCTCTGAAGTAAACAGAGTTTTTGTTTTCACTGCAAAGGGACAAAAATTCACTCACTATTTGATCGTCATTTCAAGAAAGGACCCTCTAAAGAGAAGGATACTATTAGAAAGACTGGAAATTTAAAACAGTTAAAGTTACAAGGCTCACGAATACCTCATGAACATGCCAAATAAAGCCCAATTGTTTGGGTTTACAAACCAAGAAAAGAAATACGCTGTGGAGATGATCTATGAGGGGTAGTAGCTCCCTTGCGATTCATCTTCTCAGAAGACATTTTAGCTGGAAAAGAGCAAAAATAGAAGCAGAATCACAGATGGGGAACTGTATCTTTCAGAGTCATTGGTCCAAGCTCATTTGGAGTCAATTATTTTGTTATGTTGAGGCTCTGGCCAGAATTCAGATCCTGAGCAAATCATGCGTATCCAACATCCCACCTCTTACCAATTGCCGGAAAATGATGCAGTAGTAGAAATAATACGACCTAATAAAATCCCGAATGGAATAAGGGAGAAGTTAAATATCTAGTAGAACTGAAAAATCTGTGAAAATTAGGACAATGGATGGGGAATGTTCAAACACTGTTTGACCCTAATGTACAGATAAGTTATCAGTGAAATAAGCTGGAACTTAGTCACAAATAATGACAGAAAACTGTGACAAACTATTCCTTCTGTAAAAATTAAACCAATCAAAAAAAAAAAAAGAATCAGAAGAGTTCAATACAAAGCTGAAGACTCACACACAGTCCTGGTTAGACTAATGTCTTACCAGTTGACACAGAAAACTTAATCCTAAAGTAGAGCTGAGCAGTCAAGCTCAAACCTGAACTGTAGATAGGACTTTTAATTGCCTTCAAGATGCAATCAATCATCCATGCATGCTGTCATACTGTGGAAACAGCACTCTTTCAGGGAAAGCTTCGGGATCATGAATGAACTTCAAAATCACATTGTCAGTGTTTGGAAGGAACTCCTCAAAAACTGATCTATCTACCTGCAAATGTCTCACATCATTCTGGTCAAAATATAATCCTGAGACACACACACCAGTGCTGGCAGACTTCAAGGTCAGTAAAAACTCCCTGAAAAGAGTAAGATTCAGTGCAACCTTCCTCTGAGCTTCAGCCACAGTTAAATGGTGAAGAAAGTTGAGAAGTTGCTTTTACTTTGAAAGACAGTTTTTCCACATATTGCTGGACAGGTATGCCAATGGTTCTCTGGGACTACATAAATTAAACACCTAGCATGTCCTACTCCATTTGGATTTTGTGCAGAACTCTCGCATGCACTTGTATCCCTCTAAAACTGCCTTCAGACAGCACACCTCCATCTACTGTGAAAGTCACATTTCCCTGACACAAACTAACAATTACCACCCCCCAAAAAAATCATATATAATGAGAAGAGAAATGGTATTCTTACTTGGAGAAACAGTACAATGCGTGCTCCTTGACTTGTCCCAGAAATTGATCTTTTTCTGTCAGATATTCAGAATACAATAACATTACCTTGCAATGTTTAACAAGGCAACACTTGTTTGATGCACTTCTTTCATTCAAACTACATGAATTTCAACCCTATTTCAAAGCTTACAATGTAATATTTTCCTTTTGGAAAGACTTCCTGTTCTTTTCTGGTTCTGTGTCTCCTGTCTACAGTTTGAAATAAGATTGCTTGAGCAAGTCAGGTCTGTAGATGATGTTATAGGTGAAAACAGTTTCAGCAATTATTTTTTTATATTTTTTACTGCTTGCAAACAAAAAAAATTACATTTGGGAAATCTTAACTCTTTAAAGATGGAATAAGCACTATTACAACAAGTACTGTTCATACGGACTTGCATGAAGGGCTGGAGAAAAACACTATAAGAATAAAACTATTTTGCTGGATTAGCAGAGAGCAGTAGGAGTAAATCATGTTCCCACACCTGTCTTAAAGCCTCCCTCCCTACTTACCTTCTCACTACTGCTTATTAAAGGCAACAACAACAGCAAATAACTTTCTGCAACAGGCTTCCCTGTTTGCCTGAACTGGAGAAAACATGCTGATCCTTACAAGAAAAACACAACACAACACATATCACTAGCCCACAAGTTTCTGCAGAAGTTCAAAGAAGAGGAGAAATGTTATCTAGGAAATGTTGGATGCATACCCTTACTTATCAGGGTGATGCATGCTTGTGGAAGTTCTAGATGCCTTCATCAGAATCATTCTCTTAAGAAGCACATACAAAATACATCTTCAGATGGCTTCCTCTCAGTGCTTTGAGAAGCATTTTTCCTACGTTACTATTTATTTAAGTGCATCCAGACATGCTGATAACAAATACATTGTGTACATGTTTAAAATAAATGACACGGTCAGACCATACAGAGCTCGACGATATTTCTCTTTTAAGAAGCACTTGGTAAAGTACTGCTTTCCCATAGCATTCGATTGTTACAGACATGCTCCCTCGTTTCTAAAATATTAATAAATGTCACAATTGATATTTAAATGGAACATTACTTGCTTTCTATAGCTATCCTTGTCAACAGTAGTGGATTTTAACATTATAAAAAACCTCTTTTATCATTGAGGCAAATGCCTTTCTAATTACATATGCTAGTATTTTCCCTCTTAAAATGCATAGTTTAGGATGATTTCTATTTGCAGGGGTGCTTGAAAATAACCTCTTCTTTTTTTCTTCTTTTGCATTTGGAGGAATAAGATGCTCTTTGCTAATGGTTCATGCGAGAGCAGCAATTACTACCTATAGGGCTTTTTGTTCTCACTAACCCAAAATATCTGTCTTCTGATATAGCACAGATAAACTACTGCTGGGAATCTATTTAAGTCTGATTTAAAAAAGGAACTAGGAAAGGAAAAAACTGGGTAAACATGGCAGATTGTGCATTTATAGGATGATCTTATCCTCACTGCAATATAGCCATTATATGGATTATGCTTGAAGTGGGGCAACAGGGTCTGTTTCAGAACTGCATTATCTAAAGTACCATAAGGTATTTTTCTCCTTTCACAACTCATGATGAAAATGGCTGAAATTATTTTTCTTTACACATATATTCAGATACTGTGTCATTTATCTGCATTTACTTAATATTCCAAGGAGATGGTAACTGCAGTTTAATATACGATGATGTTTTAATCTACATTAAATATTTTAATAAAACTACATTCTTAAACAGATCTGTGGGACAGACATATCAGCATTTAATCATCCAGTAAACCAACAAGTCATTAAAATACACAGAGAGAAATAGAGGCTAAGATTTAAGCAAGTATGTGTTATATATTAACAGTCTCATTAAAATAAAAAGCTGGGCTATACACAGCCTCCAACTGCATGAGATATAGAAGAAGACTTAACAAAAGGTAAGCATGAAAATAAAGGAAACAAATTATTCTAAAGAGCTGGTACACTAATGCTGCATTGATTTTTTGATGTGTTTATATTTTTTAAACTATATTTTAATAACAGTTAAGAAAATGATTATTTGCAGCACTTGAAATGATTTAACTTTTTATGACTACGTATTAAAAATGTGAAATGAAATATAAAACTTTTAAATATTAAGGCACTCAGTGAACAACCCAGTTCATAATATGGCTCATTCGTTCTGGACATTTTATGTTCTATAATGTTAAGACAAAAATGAAGTTGAGGCATAGGAATAAGGAATAGATATTCACAGAACCTCAGCCAAATCTCCAAAACTGTAAGAAAGCCATTTCATCGCAGAGCATACCCTGTTGTATTCCAGCTTTGACATATCTTAACTCCTCTGAAAATGCTCAAGTCATGAAAGCATTTTACAGTAAGCCTTAGATGAAGAGAGAGAGGGAGAGCTAAACAGTTAAGTGAAGATGTTCAATACATGAAGTGTGTTCTGGGCCAGTAGCATTCTGGCTTCTTCTTGAATTGACTTCTACAGTTTTCTCCTGGTTTACCTGAGCCATACAACTCACCCAGGATCAGTTTTAGAGACAGGAAAACAAACTGCAAAAAGAGAGAATAGATGTGCTCATTGAAGAAACATAACCAGAAAGAGATTTCCATGTAAAAACAAAGTACTTTGTCCCCTCCTAATAAAAATACACTTAAAAAAACTACTTAGTGTAATATTATGATTTTTTGTGAGAGAAAAAAAAAGAGTAACTATAAACATTTGGGAGTTGATGGTTGGTTTATGGGAATGCCCACTTGAAAGTGTGTTTGATATAAGTCACACATCATTATCACAGAATCACAGAATTTGATGAGTTGGAAGGGACCCATAAGGATCACCGAAGTTCAACTCCTGGCCCTGCACAGGACCATCCCCAGGAGTCACATCCTGTGCCTGAGAGTATCATCCAAATACTTCTTGAACTCTGCCAGGCTCAGAGCTGTGACCACTTCCCTGGGGAGCCTGTTCCAGTACCCGACCAGGTACTTCACAGGGTGAAGGTTTGTTGTGAGCATGTTATTCAGCATGTAGGACAGCACAGGGATAGATATGTATAAAAACCCAAAACAAAAACAACACCACCACAATAACAGCAACACCCTCCAAAAAAAACCCAAACCAAATAGAAAACCAAACCCAAATGCTCCAGCATTACAATAGCATGCCAGTAAATGGTATGAAGAGGAAAGCTAAAGCTAAAATGGATTGAGAAACCAGTATCTTTTCATATTACGAGTTGTTCAACTCTCTCTGTTATACTGCTTCTACAGATAAAATAACTTCCAGTACAGTCAAATTCATACCCTGCAGGAAGACTGAAATATGTGTAAATAATTGATGAAATGGAAATTTTACATTAAAGAGGTCAGGAGGTGATAATTAAAACGGAGTCAGTTGCAGGTCAGCAGGAGGTAATTGAACGGTAAGATCATGATACATTCACGTCCTATTGTATATAGTCCATATTGTTGTAACACCTTCACCTGATGGGCCAAGGCATTCTCTCACTCTAGTAGTTTGGCTATATTGTTTATTTTCTTGAGGGTTGAAGAAAAAACTTCATCCTTTTCAAACTATTTCAGGATGATTAAGACACTGAAAACCAGAACAAGACTAGTATGTGGAACATTACCAGAGATGCAATAAGTGTTGACTTTACGACACCAGTAAGCCTTCAGGAACTGAGGAATCCCAGATTGCCCAGAAACCCCTCTTCTCATGTAGACACATACTACAGCAAAATTATCAAAAGAAACTCTCACATGATCTATGATGCTTTCCCTGCTGACAGACTAGATGATATTTTGTTTTGAAACAGAGACAACTATATGCAATTGTAACCCTTCTGTACCACAGAAACACATGAAGAGGGGACAAGAGAGTCAAGGGAATCTGTTCTTCTCTATTTGTATTCTAAACTAAGTTTTGTAGACTAAGAATAAACCAAGTGAAAAGGACAATAACTTGCCAGATGAATTTACTGTTCATTAGCTGGAGTTTTTACAGACTCTTATACTTTATTCCCTAAAGAATACAGGCTTACATACACAGCCCAAAATATCTGCAGTTTCAGCCTCACAAAAGACGGAGAAGTCACCTAATCATATCTGGAAAGAACAAATGCCCTTGCCATATAGTGCTATACTGAAAAGGAACAAAACATCATAAAAATAAATTCTGTGACTCTTAACTGATAAGTGACATCTCCCATCATTAAATCCAAACCTAGTTTGTCACAATGACCCATGCCAAGCACAAAAGCACGCAGTGCAGTTGACATGAGAAACCTGGCAAAAGGAAAAAGTCTGAAATCATGGCTGCTCAACCCTCCTTCACTGATGGTTGAGGAGAGGCTCCATTTGCAGAATAGTCGGAAGTTCCACCCTGAAAACAGCCTCTCTCCAAAACCTAAGCAAAACTTACCCCTTTCTTTAAAAGCAAAACAAACAAAACTGAGACAAAAAAAAAGACAGCCAGATGAGAAAAAAAGTTTATCAAGCACACTTCTGGTCAATACTGCTATAGTTAAAATGATCATACAGATGAGTATAGAAAATTAAAATGCACTTTCTCTGCTGAAGGATTAACTACTGCATCTGTTATCAGAAAAAGAAAGTACGGATACTCAGTTATAGGCTGTCACTGATTGGAGAAAATTGTACTGAAGTCATCCCACTGCCCAACAGAGAAATTTAAAACAGATATACCACAGGAAGGGAAAGTGGTCATGGTATGAACATCTCAGTCTCTACTATAAATTAATTTTCATAAAGCAACCACTGGAAGAGGGATAGTGCCACAGCTGTTGGAGGCTGTTTCTCTTTTATGCTTTGAGACTCTCTCTCCTGGCTACTGTCACAGTCCCTCCTAACTGTATTTGGCAGGTAGGGCCCACCACACTGTTCAACCTTTCCTTCAAAGTGCCGGTGTAAGGAGCACGGTTTGTAAATGACACAATAGCTCAAGCAATATCAAGGGGTCAGCGAGGTGTCAGGGATTGACAAGGCTATGTACAAAGGAGATTTCCCTCTTCACTTATTTCACAATTGAATTGAATTTCGTGATTAATTACAATATATTTGAAGGGAATGACAAACAAAGAAATCCCTTCTCAAGCTCATTTTTAGATGTTACTTGTCTCTAGCAATGCAACTCTGATTTCTTTCGGTCTGCATTGTATGTGGCAAAAGCGAACAACAAAAGTCAAAATAGCCAGGTCTTCTCATACCACTTTTCCAAAGATACTGAAAAGTCTTTCACATAATTTGAGCAATATGGAGATAACCTGGCAATGCTTGAGCAATAATGCACTGTATTTATAGGCAGTTCTTGAACAATGAGATCCCAGATATGCTATTATTTTTACTTTCCAATACAAGTGGATAATTTTCATGAATTCATTTGCATCACAAATCTAAACCTTTCCTAGTTAAATCTCTCATATCACTTTTGATTGCCTCTAATATTTCCCAACACAAAAGAAAACAAATTTGCCTAGTGTTCTGGATTACAAAAACAATATATTCAGTCTACAAATCTGAAATGAGGGTAGTTTTCAATGAAATAGGCATTTTGAAAATCTCTTAAAGGATTTGCAGATTTAAAAATACTTCACAGTCAAATCTAGTGGTTCCTGTTTGGCAACAGTAACAGTGACACAATCCATGCTGTATGAGATGTTGGTTTTTTTAAGTGCCTGAAGGCTATTCCTTATACTATCATTGCTACCCTTTGATTGGGCCTTCTCCAACAGAGAGCTCCAGTATAATCATTCTAAATTAACAATAGTAGTTAATTCTGCATAGTAAATGTGGGGGAAACAGTATAATCAAGATTCAGATATTTAGTAACAGATTACTAAGTATTTAGGTGCTCATTCCTGTATCTCACAGTAAGGACCTCATACAAAGTGGCTTATAAAGACAAAAATGAGGACATTGAAGATCTGAGCTGAAGAGTACTAAAGCAAGAGCAAATGCAGACCTTTGTTCTGCTGTGTTTTCACCAAGGAGAGAAAAATGCACCAATTTCCCAGCATTCACCGGAAGAGTAAATACCTCCATATGCTAACCTGTCCCATAGGGGACCTGCATTCGACTGTCCACTGAGCTCCAAGCTGCTTCTGCTCCCCAGACTTGTCTGTTCCCGAGTCCTGAATTCTTATAGTAGGTTCAAAAGAAAAAGCCTTCAAAAGCTGATGCCTCAGTTTGCTCTGCATGCAATAACAAAATGATTTTCAACACGTTAAGACTGAAAAGGAAGAATCACCATTCTCTGATAGCTATCCCAACCAAACCTATTAACTCTAGACTCGTACCTCTGCATAGAAGGTTATTTGTTACAGCACTGAGGTCGCTGTGGCAGAAGTGACTGACCTTTCCATTACAGTGTGTTTTTGCTAAGCTACACGACAGCAAAGACACTGCTTAGAACATACACCCAAAAGCCAGGACAACTCAACAAACAAGTCAGGTGCATGGTCACAAGTCAAGAAACAAGAAAGGGCAAAGCCTGGGCTCTTGCAAGGAAACAAGACAAGGAGGGCAGGGAAGGGAGCTCAGGCCCCTGAATTCCTGGCTCATTCATCTTCCAGCTCCTGGTTGTGAAAACATGCCCTCAGAATCAGGAGAAAGGAAGTACTGCAGATAGCATCTTTGACAGCGGGGCTCTTTGCAATCAGTCTCACAGGCAAGAGGGCAGAAATCAGAGCCAAGCAGATGAACCCTGCTGGGTTGTAACACAGACAAGACCAAAAAGTGGGTCGATATAAAACTTTTCAGAAAATTCCAATACATGCAGTTGTTTTCATCAAACTTGCCTTGCAGCTATTGCATCTTAAATATTGTGGTACTAACGACCTACGAGTGAGAATGATTACCAGCCCACTGCAACTAATGTCATTTATTTTCCCTGTCTAAACAAAATGCAATGCAAAAAAGGTAATCAAACAAACAACCTTAACTGTGAAAACAAAATTGGATTTTTAAAATACTGTCATTTTTATTAATCTGAGGTGATACTACTGAGCCGAAGATTGTCCTTTCATTTACAACAAATGTGTTTTCTCAAGTTAACATTCACTATTAAACAGAACAAAGAATTATTAAAAAAATCTGCTGTATTTCAGACAAAAGCTATTTTTTATCGTGAAGTCATAAAACCCCATGAAAGGAGTTTACAATAGAAGCACTGACATCCCCTGAACTGCAGCAGCCCCAGCTAAGGTAAATGTAATGGGGAAAAATTTCAAAGACAAGAATCAAAGTGTTTTATCAAGGTTGTTCATCCTATTACAATCTCCACTTCTACAAACCTTTTAATGCACAAAGTCACCTGCTGGACAGAAAGCTGTTGGTATGAATCTGTATATAAAAGCACTTTTCAGTTATTGTCTGTGCCTGAAATGCCAATGAGATTTCTACTGTGGAATTTCATTTTAATGAATTTTGGATTAAATTATGGTTCTAGTAGGTTGAGCTTGTCAATTTTTTTTTATATATATACAAAATTGTATTCTTTGTAATAATAAAAGCCATATTCTGGTCTCAAAAACACAGTCAAAGTAAAGCCACTGAAATGTCATATCTTTGCATAGGTTTACACTGCTGAGGCTCAAATCAGAATCTGATTCTTCAATCCTTGAATGTTGCTGTTGGTCTGACCTTGGAAATATTGAGAATAAGCTAAATATAGCCAAAAGTACTTATATCTGAGCAGACACACATTTTGTAATGTGCAAAGATTTGCAAGAATAAAAAGGAAAGATATTTTAATGCATTGTCAAACTGATAAAATAATTTTGAGAATTCAAAATTATCAGAATAAATGAAAAAATTAACTACTATCTTCTTTCAAATCTGTTTGAGTTTGCTGATATGTAGCATAGTCTCACCAGAGTCAATACTGTCAGTAAGATCCCACTGGATTTGTTCTTATGGAGACATATTAATTAAAAACCAGATTAAAACACTGTAGGTTTCATTTCATTAAGCTACAGAAAAGCTAGTGAAATATTTCTGAGAATTACTGCACATTCCTTATTTGTACAATAGAAGTAAAGTATTCCAGCAGATCCCATTAACAAACACCAAACAAAAAGCATCATTGGTTTATGTATTTGGCTAGACCCACTTATGCTGTTTCTCAGCATAAGACAACGGTATCTAGAGAAATATAAGTACACAATAAAATTATCTCTTCACCCAGTTGTCCTAACACAGCCATTGTGTGACTGAGTTGGCCATGTCTTCTATCATGAGACAAGTTTTCCAAATACATTCCAAATGCAAGATTTAAGAAATATGTGGGACTAAAAAAAGCCCAAGGAAGGGTAAAATACATTTTAAAAGAAATATCTGGACTTTCTGGATTTTGTTTCATATTCACTAAAGGAAATGGATGAGCCAAACATCTGTGCTTATACAAATCCTCTAAGATAAATCTATTTGAGGGAGAAGACTTTTTAAAGCTTCTCTAGGAAAATATGGAATATTTTACTGGAAGTTCTTCACCTCTATAATTTGGTTATGAAAAGTGGTGTTCTCTTACCCATATGAATCAATCATCTCTAAATTCAGAAGCCTAAAAGCACTGTTTCTTCATATATATCAACACACCTAAGCCAATGTTTAAAGAGTAAAAGATTTTTTTACTTGGATCAAGAGAAAATTTTTAGCCAAGGCTATTAATCTCAAATTCCTAGATACTAAGCTGAGCATTTTTCTGTTAAACAAACCATTAAAAAGTGTAGTTTCATGATTCTATGAGAGGGAATGGTTCGGATCAACATTTTTTTCAATTTTCCCACAAGGAAAATAAAATTATATATACCATTCAAGCAGAATTATCCCAGCTTGAAATACTGCAATGCAATATTGCAAAATACTCTTTTTGAGTCAATGGAACATTTTGTTTAAGCTACCAATAGAGCTAGTGTCCCACAGAAGCTCTCTGAAGTGAGCATCACCAGCTTGTTCTCACTCTCAGCTGATGTCTGCTGGCACTTAGACCATTTGTATGATGCCAAAGAGTGCTGCCACTTATGAGAGACCAGCACATGCTTCACAGATATTTAAGGGTTCTTTTTGTGCTCTGGTTCTCATGGTTGCTTTTTAATCTGGTTTAAATCTTTAAGCATAGAGCAACGAGGAGTCCTGTGGGACTTGGCAAGATGAATGTCTGGATGTTACCACACCAAGTGGCAGGTGACTGGCAGAAATTCCAGTATATATGTGTACAGTTACAGGCACAATGCCCAAAGTATTGCAAATCCAAAGCAAAGGCCAAATTTCCCAAACTCTAACTGTGCATATCATTATCTATTTTAAAAACACCTCCTTCTCCAAAGAACTTGTACTCCCTGACCAGTGTTCTCTGAAGTTGTCCTTGACATGGAATATTCTATGCAACATCTCACCCCTTCCAAGGACATGGTCATACATAATGATGAAGGACTTTAATTAAGATTTCCACCTTCGCGACAAACCAGCCAGGGACCGGCTGTGCCACTGTTGGCTTTCCATGATCTTTGCTGTGAGGAAGACATGCCAGACATGTAAAATTTTGCCAAAGTAGAAAAGAGAGGCTTTAGGGAATTGGAGTGCATCCTGCATTTCTGAAATATATTTCTTGCTCATTCTGTACCAAAAAACCCCTGTAGAATTTGCTGACAATGGCTTTTCTCACATGGGCTATTTCAAAATTCTAGTGAGTTTATTTTTTCCTCCTTCTGTTTTTTTTTTTTTGTTACCTTATCTCTTCCTCAGCCCATTTTCCTGCATTCCTTGGGGCTCTTTTTGACAAGAAAAGAAATCTTGTAAACTGAGAAACCTGACAGCCATCCACAAACTTATATCACTTACCATAAATCAACAGATCACCTATTATGGATCACAAAAGCAAAGAACAAAAAATAAAAACCTTTTAACAATTACTTGGTCCTGAAATTGATAAGCAAAAATATGAAACAGGCATAGACGCCACCTAAAAACTGCAAAAGCACATTGCATTGCAACCTCAGTTAAATTGCTTCTTCAAAGGTAAGGAAAAAATGCAGGTGCACGTATCAGGGTACAGCTCCTGTTTGGGGACAGATCTGCAACTTAGTAACAGAATGCAGCAACAAGATCCCAAACAGGAAAAGAGAAGCTCCATATTATTGTGTCTTTAATTTACTTTCAAATCAAAATTATTAGCCCTAACTTCAAGATGACAGCTGATACAGCTGCATTATCAGAATCAAACTTTCTGACCAAAAGCAACATGAAACCACACAGTAGAAAACCTGAGTCCCTAAACTTGCACCTGCACTTTTGTCCTTATGATCACCCATGACTGCCAAAAATACTGGCAGTGTGCAGCAGAGCTCATATGCATGAACATACTGAGAAAGCACATGGACTGTCAAAGAGTTCTTTTCAAGCACAGCACATTTTAGCATGGATGTCTTGCAGGTGCACTTCACAAGATTAAAGTGTAAACATATGCAAGCATTTAATATCACACTTCATAAAGAAACTGTTTATACTGATAAAATTAATCCTGTTTGCAAATGTCTGACGATCACGAGAACAGCCATATTTTGTTTCAGAAAGGTCCATGGTTCAAAAATACTATTAAGAAACCAGGAGAGTACAGAATAGCATGTATTTTCAGAAGGATATTATATCTGAAAGCAGAGGCAGGAATTACATCTGAAAACTGCATTTTCTTTAAAATTCGCAAAATCAAACTTATTCATTACAGCACAAAGTAATCAAATCCCATTTGAGCCTATTCACATTTACTATCTCCACCACACCCTCGGACAGGGAATTCCATAATTTAAGTAACCATTTATGAAACAAATATTTCCTTTTGTTGGTTTTAAAACTGTTGAATTATTATTTTATTCAATCCACCTTCATCCTTACATTATAAGAACTAATAAAAAATACTACCTTTTCTACGCCATTTGTCACTTATTAGACCTTTACCACAACCCTAGTCCTCTCTTTTACAAGGAAGAAGTATATAATGATTTAATCGTTCCTCAACAAGAAACCCTTCCCCGTCTTTACTGTTCTTGTTATTTGTAGCTCTTCTAGTTCCTTTGAGAACTTTTACCCCTCTTGTTTTAATATTCAAGATAAAAATGCAACCTAGATTTCAAAAGGATTACACTCATTATTTTATCTTATTTTTTCCCTGGGTGTTTTGTAGAACTGTATTTTCCTCTTTAAATGTTGCGGAGGTGACAACTTTATTGAACTAATCACAACAATGCCAATATCTCCCTCCTGAATAGTAACTACTAAATCAAAATGCATATTTAAATACATTAGTTCCTTTGCATTTACCACAATTGAATTTCCGCTGCCATTGAGCTTCATAAAAAACATGTTTTCCTTCTTTAGAGTCAGCTTTAAAATTGAGCATTAAAAAAAATTTAATCAAGCAACAAACAGCCTGTACCTCATAACTAATCAGCCATTTCCAAGATTATTTACAAGCACGCTGAATAGGACCAATATGTGTGAGAAGTTAGATTTAAAATCCTCCCTCTGAAACTCAGTGAAGGTACAAAGCTTGGTTTGATGTGTTTTGACTTGAATGGCAAATCTTTCTCGTTTTCCAGAGATTTTATTCCACATAGGATTTTAAATGTTAGAGCTAGTAAAACATGGGAAATGGTTTCAGAACAACTCACTTGAGCAGAATCAATTTTGATTTTAACTGTTTATGATATATTACTAATTCTGGGAATTTTTACATATCTCAGTAAATATTGAATTTTTACTAGTTATTAGTAATTTCTTTCTTTTTTTTAACCAAAGAAAAGCAATTTATTGAAGAAATTAGCCCAGAAGTGAAAAAGTTTCCTAGAAAAATCATTTAGCCTAATTATAGCAATTAAACAGCTGACAACAACTCTGTAGCTCAAATTATAGATTTTGAATATCCAAAACACGCACCAAGTAGATGCCACAAATTCTCTGTCCCTATGTTTGGAAAAGGAGTTGATTTTTTTTAAAGTTCATCATAAAATATTTAACTATTCTTCAAATTAAAGGTATGCATTGTTGACTATATCATCTGTGTCTGTAATCAATCTGACCAACTTCAATCACCACTCAGTTCTTTGCCTGCTTGTGTAACCCACTCAGTGGAAGAAAATTTCTTCAAATACAGAACTGTAACTGTTATAAATATACTAGTTTGGGAGAGAATAATGAAAAAGAGATGTTTAAAAGAAGAGATCTGCATTTCCAGACACAGTTTTCAAAGTGGTATCCTTCTGGTCAGTCTCTGTGCACTGTAACAGACTATAATAACCGGCAGTCACCTCATGAAGGTTAAACTTTAGATAATATTTTCCTTTTCAGAAACAACTGGGGATAATCATATGCTGCTTCCAAAAATATGAAACTTTCTGATGATGCAAGTAACAATCAGAAGTGGCCATTTCTAAGCCTGTACCCACTTTAGAATCCTGTCTTGACAGCAAGTCCTACTCAGAACAAATGTACTTTATTGTTAATAGTAATTAATTCTCATCTTACACTCCCATTATATTGTCTCTGCAGTAGTTACGTAGGCTTGCTCAATGCCCTAATTTTTCCTCACTCACAGCCATTTAAAATCAGCTTTTTGAAACCTGTGAGCTTGCTGAGCTGAGGAATTCATTTTCTTCTGAATATGTGTGCTTGTCTGGCATTTCTATCCAAGCTTCTACAGCTCTGTTTAAGAGTTAAAAAGTGTAATAAAATTGAAATATGTTAATATAAAAATGAAGAATGGGATTTGTCTTACCATATTAAGAAGATTAAGCAATGGCTAGATAGTTCTGGACCATCTAGGGTTTAACTTCTACTTGTCAAAGCTGCTTTCTCATCTCTATAAAGACAGTAGATTATAGCCCTTTTCCAAGGTCAGACTACGCTGTCTCTGCAAGTAAAAAACATGAAAGAGATTTATTAGGCAGCAATATATACGTATGCATTTTATCTTTCTGCAGTCTAAACACCTAGAAGATGCTTGAAGCAGAGTTTAAGATAAATGATGATAAAGTCCAAATTGATTCAAAACTGATGGGGTTGCATCATTTAACATTGTCAGTAATGCTGAGTACCATTTTTACACATTACCTTTTTTTTTGTTTGAACGTGTCATACAACATCTGCTACCAAGATATGGATGTACATCAGAATAGTTTTCAATTGGAAGATCATCATAAGCATGCCTAATATTGCAATGAGCTTTTATCAGTTATCAATGAGCTGTAATCAGTTCATAGGAAGTAGCCAAAGTATGAACAACCATCTCCAGAGCTCTTAATGGCCAGATACATGGTGTGTATTCCTACATATGTGTATACACACACACATCTCTCTCCGTAGATAAGTGACCAAACGATAAAAGAAAAAAGTAAAAGTAAGGGGGATTTTTTCAGAGTACTTTAGAGGAAGATAATGGCTGACAGCTACACCAAGGATATAGAAAACAAAGTAATTCAATGGTATATAGCCCTGTTAAACAAATCACTGGCAAAATACCAAACCAGGGACATTCCCAAGGATAGGACACTTAGCATAAATAATAACAATGCAACATCACTGTCAATATTGTCACTCACATCATTTCTCCTATGGTATCCCAAAGGCAAGGTCCAAGTTACAATGTCCATACTGCTTTCTGCTACACATCATCTTTCATACAATTGGAGCACTACAACTTTCTGCAAACAGAAATTGTGTCTGAAATGTTAGTATTGACCAATGCACTCTTGCCCATTTATTAAAAGAGAACAAATCTTTTTAGGTAAAGAATTAAAAAACTTTGTAGATAAAGAACACAGACAGAAAAATCTGTTCCTCAGTCTTTGAGATCTTTCTTGTTACAAAAATAAAATATTCAAAGCTTTAAGAAACATTTTGGAGGCACACTTCCCACAATGGTGTCTGTTTTCTTCTTTACTTGCAAGCACTCAGAGCTAGATTTGGAAAAAAAGGGGGAAAAGCACCAAACCCACTCAGCAGATGACACAAAAACCATCCCCATGAATAAAATGAATCAAACATGTAAAATTGTTTTCAGATAAACCCAAGCAGCCTGTGTTTATTATGAAAGTGTCACACTTACACAATTAAGAGTTAAGCTATAATTTATCATGCACTTGGTATTCTAAAAATCAACCTAGACAGCAGGTTCCGATACCAAAAGTTGTCTTCTCCCTCTCAATTGGCCTGTGCTTGGCTCTGGTGGGCATCAAGACTCCTCCAGCCCTGTGCTCGCAGCTCTCTGCAACCCAACACTGCAGGAGCAGATCACAAGCATTGTTCACTCCTGCATTGCAAGTGCAAGATTATAACTCTGAAAGTCCACAGCCCTTATTTTTTTCAGACTTCGGTTTATTTTTCTGGAGGTTCTCAAAAAATCTACTGAGGATTTTTATGTAATAAAAGCAGAAAAAGCCAAAAATTACAACTTTCCCTAATTCTCAATCCTAAAAATTCTTCCCTAGCTGTATTTGAAACACTAACCTTAAGGAGATACTCAGGCATGTACCTGTAAGCAACTGTTTGATATTTACAGATCAAGGAACTCAGGAATTCTGAATTTATAGAGATATTCTTGTGGCAGTACTGATGCAGCTAGAATGAAAACCCTACCTGTCCATTAAATTTGCCCCTAATAGAAGTAGACCTATTCTAATAGGCTGCAGAAAATTCGGAGCATCTTGGGAAGATGAGATTCCTCTGATGAATGTCACAATACAATGCTGTACATAGTGGAGGAAATTGTTTAAAGTGCTTTCTATCTATTTGTAATTTCTTGCTCTTTCCGAGTTGGGATGTAGTTTTGCCTATTATGCTTTGCTTGAGATCTGTGTTCACCCTAGCTCAGAATACTTCCATAATGTGTCATTTCGGATGATGTACTCATCATACCGTAAAGATCCTTGGAATCAAATTCCCACGAAAAATGTCATCCAAACCCCTGTGTATTGTTTAGGTTGACACAGGCTATTTAAATGGTAATAGTTGCAAATGTTCGCATATGGTATTTCTCCTGAATATGCTATCAACTCCCTCTCTCTGAAATCACCACCACCAGCTATCTCAAGCTGAAGGTTAAACAAAAAAATCCTAAACATCTTTAAATTGGATTAACCAATATGATCAAAGCTTGATGGTATCATAAACATCACTATATCTGCAGAATGGGACTTGAAATCTCTAAATAAAGCCAGGTGCACACCTTTTTCTACTTAGGGATCTTAAATGTTGTTTGAACTTCAGGTTTAGTCTGGCAAAAATTAATAAAGGATTGATTAGCCTGAAAAAAAAAAAAACAAGGAAAAATTACAGGTTCATGTAGACCTTAGAAAGAATATTGTTGAAACTAACTGCATCTACCAACCTAATCTAACACATTTTATATAATTTAACCCTTAAAAACAGATTTTGGCACAAAGGAGTATACCATTAAGAATATACTAAACTGAAAGCTCTTAACTTTTCCTGTTGATACTGGATTAAAAAAAATCCCATTATTTTTCTCTATAACTTATTTGCAAACAGATCTAGTCCCTTCACATATGCACTAAAAACAAAATAAATTGAAAGGAAAGCTACATAGTAAACCTTTCACTGAACTCCCCTCACGTTGACATCTCAATGAAACGAGAACACCTCGAAAGACAGCAGAATCATTGATAGATTATGATCCACCACACTGGAAAACTGGTTTACCCACAGTGACTCAAAGGAAAAGTTCACCTACCGAAAAACGGCTACCTGCAGCAATCATACATTTCAGTGATTCTATCCCATACACACAGAAAGGCCAGCTGTATTTACTTTCCTTAATTTATGTACTTAATATATGTGGAATGTAATTTTATAGGCCTCACATGCAAAGCCTCATTAAGAAAGAGACATGTACATAAACAGAAGTCTAAGGAACACAGAGTCAAGAGGCAAAGAGATTATCAAAAGCAAACAGTCAGCCAGGGGCCTTACTTGAATTCTTGAAAGCCATCAGCCTTGAAAGCCAACATTTGCCTTGCCAAAAGAAACATCATCAGATGGCCTTCCATTTATAAAAAAATAAAAAATAAATTGGAGATTAAAACTTATCTTCTTTTTTGTAGTTCCATACTAACACATCAGTATTTCTGATCTCATTCATGACATAGTACAATATATAAATGTAACATGATAAGCTTTAAAACTGCTGACTTAAAATTCAAAATCCATTTTACACTTTTGAGTCAAATGACTTTGGAAGAAGAGTGTATTTGCTGGGTGAATTTCAATGACTTTTTCCAATTTTAATACAACTGCATTACAATTACCATATTTGCAAAACAAAGAGCACAAAGCAGAAAAGCACGAAAAGAAATGGATGATGACATTTGCATTTGCACAGTACATTCAGTGTAAGTTTGATTCTTTTCCTACTCAGCATCACAAATGTATTTTGAAACCTCAATGTAGTAAGCATTATGCGTTTATTTGAGGAGTTTCATTTGCATTTAATTTGCCTTCAATGGCTGAATAGGATATTAATTCTGGAGGCTTGTAATCTTTTCTTATGAAATAATACTATGATCTAGACGTGAGAAATCTCCATATTTTTACAACATTTTTCACAAAAAACCTATCCTGCTTTTATTACATGCCTGAAAGTAGAAATTCTTAAAACAAAGTAACTTCATTTTTTAAAAAACATGCTTCATTTTTCTGAATTTCCCTTGAAACTGATTTTAATGTAGAAGATTACAGATTTTTTTTCATTGTCAGAGATTAATACATCGATATTAGTAATAATATTGCATGCTAGATCTTCTTCAGCGGTGGAGGTCTTCAAAGCTCTCCAAGTGTCTGAGGCTCATCAAGTACTGAGAAACCTTCACCTCCAGCATAGTGATTAGAAGCATAACCCAAAGAAACTTTATTATTCCATGACAGCCTTTACTGGTGTACAGATTTCAGGTTCTGAAGGCAAGAAATCCCTGTCACTGGTGGTATAACACCACTGATTTGATCACTGACTCAATAGAGCCCTTATAGCTGGAGGACTTGGCCATTTTAACAACCAAGAAAGATATAACAAAGGATTATAATGGAAGAAATAAATCTTACTATATTTGAAGATGGAAGAGAAACAGATATACAGAAATGGAAGATTGTTCCAAAGAATTAATGCAACTATGAATTTTGTTATGAGAAAAAAATAGGACCTCTACAGAGAAGAATTCTGAACCAATACAAGAGTGCTGTATGAACAAGGCATCACCTCTGCCCAAAGCCTTATAGAAACAACTGGGCAGACGCTGAGAGAAAGCATGGTAATCCTGATTTTCTTCACAAAACTTGATTTCCTTTTTTTTTTTTCTTTAAAATTACCTTTCCTACCACAATGGAAATGGTACTAGGCAGGAAATAGGAGTAACAGGGAGAAATCTGAGTTAGATGAAACATATTTTCATTGCAACCAAGATAAAAAGCTTCAAATTGCCCAAATATCATGGAGATGAATAATAGGAAAATAAAACAAGTACTTAGCTACATTAGATTTAGCAAAACTAAAGGAAAATTAAAGCTAAAGGGGTTGCAGAGGCAGAACAAGAGAAAACAAGGAAGCGAGATGATACAGTGCAGTGCATGTCAGGAATTTACTGGCAAGCAGAGAACTCTTTGGTCAAAATGGCAGTGGAAGTAAAATCATCCTACTACAGTCAGAGAAAAAAAGCAAGGGCAAAGACATGGTTGAAAAGCTTCTTGCTAATATCCCACAGGTGGTTCCTCCCCAAGAAGGGGAGGGGAAATCCTCAAATTCAAACCCCGCTGAGCCTCTTATTCCAAATACAGTCAATCCTGTACACAAATAACACATAAAAATCCAAGATCTTCCAGTTTAAATGAGGGTCAAGCATCTCTTCAAGTCCTTTGAAGACTTTTATTACAGAAGTATTTAATGAACTACAATGGGATGTGATTCTCTTGAAGGCTGTAATGGGAAGTGTACCCAGATATGTATAATGAATTATTTAGGGACTTCCTTTTGGGAGAAACTGATGAATTTAATTATATATGTAAAGCTGCAAATGGTCCTGAAGAATTGACCATTTTTGTGGATTCTCTGTCATCATGCTAAATGCAGCAGTGCTGGTTCCTATTACATAAAAAGAGATAGAGCTGGTATTCATGATGGTAACTTTTTCAAATATTGGCCACTGGGAGTCAAGTTCAGTTGAGAGATTTGTGGTCTCACAAATTTCAACAATTAAGAGAAAAATTAGTTTGTGACATTTAGGCTTCGAACGAGGTTGTCTAACAGCTGGCTGAATTCAATGGATCATTTAATTCAGTTCTTAGGATCTGAAATAGATAAAAGCTCAGTGTACTCAGAAAACACTCAAACATAGTAGGCATTACTTTTGATAGCAAATTCATCAGTATGGATGATCTGGCTAAGGATTCATTAAAAGGAAATTCTAAGTTGTTGGCCATCTCTTAGCAATGGGGAGGAATATATACAGAAGCAATTTCTGATGGGTCTATGATGCAATTTATAACTGTATCATTTGACTTAAACCTCTTTACACAACAAGAATTGATTCCAACTACTTTTACTGCCTTTTTTTAAAAAAAGAGAATTCATTACTTCTTAAACACCACTTAAAAGATGTGGGAAGGAAATCCCACATAATTTGAAGAGGCTGCTGTTAAGAGTGGGAATGATTGCATTCATAAAGTTGTTCTGATCCGACACCTTATTTCAGTAACGCTCCTTTGTAAGTTCAGGGATCCACCCACGCTGACATACACCCACTGAGTTGCAAAGCTTATGTAACTTCCTAATTCAAGGACTAAAGAATGTTGGCAGTTTTCATTCCCTAGAGCATTTTTTTCCTTTCTGATTAAAATTCAGTTCCTATGAGAAATAGAATTGTATATTATCAGACTGTTCTAGGCAGAATATGTAGCACCTTCACAGTCGAGTAGAATAACACACAAAACCAGCATAAATTTTGAAAATCCATCTGCATCTCTGTCTTTGTATTCAGCACTAAAATGAAATCATCCACTCTCAACATTACAGTAAGTTGGACTTAAAATTGCTTCGAAACTCAGTCAGGTCTCAACCACATTAAGATCACTGGTTTTTATAACTGTAGCCTGGTCACACATAATTACAAAAAGTCCACTTAGTAGCTCACTGCAGAGACTGTCAGTCTGTCATCTGCTCCACAAAAAAATTTCCAGGCACTTAGATTACTCAGGTGGTAGATGTGTAGAGTCAGCCCTAGCCACCTACTCAGTCTCCCACCCATCCAGGGTGAATTCCCCATCCCAAGGAATTAAATACAACCTTGAACTGAACATGGCCTATGAGCTCTTAATCCGGACTTGTAATTAACTTGACTGTGGGAAGATTAGCACAAAATAAACATAGTTGTGATGTTCAAAGGTGGCACAATTATCCCACCAACCCTACCACTGTGACCACACTAGCAGCATTTGCCAAACCCAGGCCTGGGGAGAAGAAATGAACATAAAATTACTAACTCATGTTGGGGCTTCTGGCTAGGTCAGTACGTGTAAACTAAATAGGGAAATGTCCTGACAGCATCACTCCACACTGGGATCTCACTCTGCTTTCCAAGACAAACAACACCTGATAAATCTCATTAGCAATATCGTCTAACACCTAGAGTAGATGACAAACACAGATTTTCTGCTTGTCAGGATCTACTTTTTACATGAGAAAGGGTCATTACTGTTCAGAAGGAGTTTGTCCCATGTGTTTGTCCCACATAACAGCAATAATAACCCTGACAGAGCATACAATTATAAGAAAATTCACATTACCATTCTAGCTTTCTTGTGCTAACAATATTATTTAAATAAAATACTTATGAACAATTAATTGACTAACATAAATGGAATAATCTTAACTTAAAAAAGCAAGTATAACTGATCACTAATCAAAGCAAGCTGGCTACTGAGAACAGCTATTTTATCTAAAGGATTATTACACACTCAACTCTTGCAGTGTAGAGTATATATATGTTAAACCTGTGTTTTATTTGTAGACCAGGATACACAAGAATAAACACAAGACTGCCCATGAGAGGACTGTGTTGAATAGGTTAAAGCCATTGATTCATAAACTCATAAATTCATAAACTGCCATCCCCTTTGTTCATTCTTTGGGTTGGGTTTTTGCTTGTTTGTTTTAATTGGAAAATTTCCAGAGCTGTATCTTTCATGCTAGGAAGACATTTAAAGTAGATTAAAACAGTAATTTAAATTTCATAACCTTATTCATTACTTTATTATATTAATCTTGCATCAGTGTTTCCCCATAGAACTTAACAGCACTACATGTACACAAATGAAACAAAATCATTTGATTTCATCAGAGTTACCACAGATCATAAGAACAGGAAGAAAACTGTGAGAAACCTCATCAATATGATTGGGAGAGTTATACTGTTACAAAAATGTTATAAATAACAGAATGAGAAATCAGTTTCTGGCTATATTTGAGAAAGCAGGGTGTGATAAAGCTTATTTTGGAAAGCTAGTGGATTTTGAATTGAGTATCACTTCTAAGCATTATTTTATGTTTCGATGATCATCAGTCTAGTAGAAATGGTTTTGTCTTTTGTTAACTCAAGTCCCCTCTCACCATGTGACTATTTCTTCATATTACTTTGCATAACGCAACAAACTTCAACATATATTTTAAGATCTGACCAAAAATTGTCTTCTGTGATTTTTTTTTTTTTCGATCACATTTCAATCAAGAAAATATCTCTTTTCTAACTCAGGCATCAGGTTATTCCAGAAAAACCTAGTATGCTTATTCTTTTCTGCTGCCCATTCTACAGTTTCTTTTAACAAAGAGATTTTGGCACATTCGGTAAGATCTGAAGCATGACTAAATTGTGGCACTAAAGAAAATCAAGTAGGCAATGCATATCACCAGACTTATGGTTGCTTGAAGACTCTAGTCAGCCCCTAAAAGTCCTATTTTATCATTAGAGCTATTTTTCCAAATACATTTGGAATTTTGAGCACTTGTCATAGTATATAGCACCTAATTTATCACCCAAATAGGCATCATTTTCCCTACCTGGTATGTTCTGGGAAGTGACACAAATCTATTTATTCTCTCTGAATGAAAACTACATTGTAGAAACTCTCCTACTGCTGCTTTACACTTGAAGTTTGCTTAAAACAATAGTACAGCTCATTTAAAAAAAAAAACAACTTAGCCCCTACAGATGTTTATGCTAAGAAATTACTCATGCTAATAAGTCAAATGTTCAAGGTTAAACACATTTGTAGTAGTAAGTTACATTAATTGACCTACAACCAGAGGTGTATCCTAGTCTAATAAACAGCACCAACAGCATCATCATCCTGAAAAATAAGCCTATGATTCTCTTAAGAGAAATACTTCTTACTGAGCAATAGATCTTACTGTCAAAACTGCAAATTGAAGACTGAATAGGAAAAAATTGCACTGAGGTTAACGTGGAGCATCTGAGGCCTCTTCAGTGCAAAGCCAGGGCTTGCCCTGCACTGAGGAGCTGCCCTAACTACAGCCAGCAGCAGCAAGCACTGATGTGAACTGTAAAATCTTCCTTCAGACTGGCTGATCTTGTGCAGCCTGTGATTTCCCCTATGGAAAATCACATTGCCCGAGTCTCAGGCTGCAGTAGCTTTGCCTTGCTGCCGTGTGAGTTACAATCGCTCTTGTGAGCTGCCCACTGACAGCTGAAATCCCAATCCAGTCCGATGCTAACTCCTTGGGTCACAATAAAACCAACAAAATTCCCAGGCAACAGTTTTTGCCCAAAAATATTCAGAGAGATTTTTAAATCTTTAGACACAGAATAGAGGTGAACTTTCTATTACACTAAACTTTTGCTAAAATACGGCCACTTATCTCTGTGCAATACAGGGTGTAACTTCTGAAAAATCTGTCTTAGCTGGCAGGTGGGAATAAAGTTGAGTGGGAATGCATGACTTTTGGAAGAGAATGAGCTTAGAAGTCTCCTATCCTTTTTCACCTGGCATTACCACCTGGCAAGGCAGAAATTTATATTTCCTCCAACTTTAATGACTGTGTTGTGATCATGTGAAGTAAATAATTCTAAAACCTGAGTGGTGTAAGGCCATTCTGGATAGGGAAAGCAACCATTGCCTTGATATAATAAATGATAAAATTGCAATAAATTCCATTTAACAACTACAAAAGGTTTCCAACTAATATCAAGGGTTAGACAGAAGAACATATACATAAATTAAAAATAACCGTATTCATAGATACAGTTACAAATGTTATTTGCATACACACTGTATGAATACTGAAGTCTGTGTAGTGCTGAGAACTGCCTTTTATATATAAAAATAATTTAAATCCCCTGTTCAGGGTAAGAAGGAGAAAAATTACCAAATGTTGCTGATCTGCGTTTGGAAAATTTGCTTAGCTTGACATAAATGAGAGGAGAAAATTTGGGTTAGAAGGTTTAACACTGGGTTTTTCCTTGCCTGATAGCTCATGTCAGAGAGGTGGAAATGGAAGAAGAAAAAGTTTGGTTTCTAATCACTGAAAAGATTCTGGGAAAAGAATGGAAGAACTCATCTGTTATTTCTATGGTGTCCAGCTTCTGATGGCTAAGAGCAAAATCCCAGCGGAACACGCATGGTCCTGCAGCACAGAAACCGCGATGGCTTGGAAGGAAACTACAGCTCTTCAAAACTCACCTTGAGCCTTAAGAAATCACTTTCATCAGTACTGAGGCTGCAGGACCTACAAATACATGAGAGGATCTATATTGGATGTACCTTCTAAAAGTGATTTTAAAAGATTTATCTAGCATATTCTAAACTCCTCTAAATGGATTCAGCTCCACCTTTTGACTACAAATGATGATTGTAAACCATATGAGGGAAACAAGAAAGCTGACTGCATGTCTAGAAGAGCAAAATCAGAAATCTGTCACAACCTCCCACAGAGGAAAAGTTATACTAGGTCTGAAGTGATTCCCACGAGCCAGCACTCAAAATGTGCCTTTAAAGAATAATTATTTTCTATAACTGTACAAACTACAACCATATGTATTTACATACAGAAGGAGGACTATAAATAAGAGCTTCCAATCAACACTGTGATATTCAAATCCATCTACTCTAATGTAATATGGAAATCAGATCTAAATAATCTTGATATTATTTTTTTGATAACCAAAATAACTTATGAAGGATATAGCACACCACATTTGGCTTCTGAGAAATTTTGCAGCCATGAATTTAGACAATCTTTACTTTTACCAGCCAAAACACACAGTTGCAATATTGGTACATCCCAGTATATTTAAATCAGTATCTGGAGTAGTTAGGACAGGATAGAAGTTTTTAATATGTAAGTCAAATATTGATACAAATTGGTTTCCCAAGATTATCTTTTGGGAGGCAGCAGATGTATAATGCTCCTGAAAATGAAATGGACTATGACAGGTATGCTAAATTCTGCTTAGACAGGGTTCAGTGGGAGCTGGCCCTCCTTTATAATTTATATTACCACTCTGTCATATTTTAATGCAAGAAACAGTGTCTCCAGTCACAGGATTTCCACAGTTTTTAACTGCAGAGGACAAGTAGGTCCTAGTTTTTTGGGGTTTATGGCTAACAGTAAGATTTCCCTTATTTTAAGGAAAAAAACACCAACTATTTAAGCAGTAAAACCAAAAAAATGCAGAGGAAAATACATATATACTTCTGCTTTAAAAGAAAGGAAAAAAATAGTTCATGCATCTTGCATATTTTAATAGAGCATAACACAACCAAGAATGAGGCCAGCATCACACAGTTCAGAGCACATTTTGCATTTTATGTACATTTACTTTAACATGTTTGTTGGAAATGCATTCTTTAGTCTTATTAATGATTTTTTTCAGTGGCAAATATTATCTTATACTATTTTAAGCTAATTGAGGCTAATTTGCTGTGGACTATTCCTAATTTTCTATGGACTGTCTCCAAGACCTAACCAGAGCAACACCTTATTCATCTAAAATCACAGGGCTGTCTGTAGCTTTCTTGTGTGTGCACAATAGAACTATTAAACCAAAAGGAGATTAGTGGGTGACTCACTTGTGTCTTTTCTTTAATAAATGTCCTTCAAATCATGCAGATTTTTGGATTTTACAACAGTATTTTAGCTGAGATTTCAGGGTCCATTTTAGGGAACATAAACTACCAAGAAATTAATTTCTAAATAACTGGAAAAAATATATTAAAAATCATCATCATTATTATTGTTGTTGTTATTATTGTTGTTGTTATTATTATTATTATTTTATTAAAAATAAATATTAAACTAATTTTTGGGTGAGATAGTTTTAATAAATACTAATGGCAGTGAAATATCACCCATCAATGAGCCAAGAAATCTCTAGTATACAAATAATCTTTAGAAGATGATGATACTGGATTTGATGAGATTAACTGCAATACTTAAGTGGCTGTTTATGAGCTCTAAACTAATGAACAGGTTAAATGTATAATCACTCAAGCTCTTTGTAATAGCTGCTACAGTTATTATCTGAGCCACACCACTTTTCAGCTTTCCATAATAAATTATTGTTGCAGGATCACTCAAGATATTCCTCTAGTGTAACATTTTATCTCTTGATTTATCTTTTTTTAGCTCTTTTACTCCAATAATTGCAAATAGCACTAAAAGATGACATTGTATCTTTACTCTGACATAAAACATTACACATTTTTACAACAGGAAATCAAGAACAGTTTGTACAACTAAGGGGGTCTGGGTAGCCAGACTTGAAACTGTCTGATTAACTTTGTAAAATAAAATACCAAGGCTATTAAAGTCTATTTCTTTAAAAATTGTGGTCTCCAGGGGGCTATTATCTCATGGTTTTGTTCAAAAATATAATCTCAGGTGAAATTAAGTTTTAAGGAGCACAGCAATGCTGGTTCTTTCAGTTTAAATCTGTTATTAAAATATCTCATTTCGTTACTGAAAAAATTACTTTGCAAATACACAAACCACTGCAAAATACACAGCTTTTATGAAAGTTTACTTTGTCCTTTCCTGTAACTCAATTTTTTTTCAGAGAAATATAAAGTTGTAGACATACACCATAATGGTTAAGACACTGCAGTTTTGTCACAAGCAAAATTTTCCCTTCTGGTTCAAGTCTGAACATTTCAAAGGCTCTGAACATGATGTGATCAGCCAAGTGAGAAAGGGACATCTTAAGGGCATACAAAATTGACAGCTGCTTAGACACAATTAAGTGACTGTATCTTTTGGATGAATGGTCAGTCCAACCACTGTAAAAATTTCTAGATCCAATCCACAGCCATTAATAAAATATTATGAACATTGTTTGGCACAGTCTATTTAATTTAACATAGCAGTTACTTTGGATATTTACAGTGTATTATGTGAGATATTTTATAGTCTCAAATTAAAATACCCACCCAGATTCCAACATTAATGGACTTGATAAAAAACACTAAACCTTTAGTAGTAAATAATGAGTTAAAAAAACATCCTTGAAAAACAAAATACTTTTCCACCAGTTTGAAGACTAAAGTCTAGAAATGTATGACCTAGGTTTTTACAGCGAGGGGTCGTTTTTGAATTGAGGAAGCCTGATTTTCAGAGACTACATTATGTTTCATGATGAAATGCAAACTCTTTTACCATGTAGTAAATTCAGAATCCCAGAATGAAGCGATTCCACTGATCCCTCTCTAAAACCCTGGTCTGGTGGAGAACCGTAGTTTAAAATCAAATCTATTTAGAGATGTAATTGTTTTCTTTAATTTGACAATTTGCAGCCACGCAATGCAAAAGGAAAACAAAACCAGTATCTCTCTAAGAATTGTTGCATTGTTTTGATCAGCCCACTCAACACATATTACAAAATAAAACTTCAAACATAGAGAAACAGCTTGTCTTTTAGTCATAACTGCTGGTCTCGTTGATCTAATTCTGCTATCAATTTCACAAGTGTTCCTCTTCTCAGGGTTTCATACAAAAATAATTTGAACATAAAAACTGAAGGCTGGTTGCCCAGCCAATACTATATTTCCCACTGCTACTGTATATAAACTGCACTTGAAATTTCATCTTTAACAATGATCACTTAATTAAATAACTTACAGGTGTTTTATGTTGTTCTGCCTTTCTGGAATTTGATGAAAGAGGGTGTAGCAGTTGACAAGCGCTTGAACTTAAAAGAGAACATATCTTTGATGTCAAGTGTGTCTAAAGGATTCTCAAGTAAAAGTTATATGAAAATGGGCTCACCACCACTCAATCTATTCCCAACAGTTACCTGCTGGTCTAAGTGCCTCTGCACCATTATAAAAATCTGTCAAGCATTCAAAATCAATTACCCACAGGATGTCAAATGCTGCCATGCCAGCTGTCCTTTCAGTCCATGGCAGCTCTCACTGCCCATTTCCAGTTAAAAACACATTGAGCTACACTGTTGTTTTTCTCAGCTGTGATTCACTGCAATACACTGATCTGACCTCTACATACCTTAATACCTTCATATAAGGAAAGGAATATTTATACATAAGAATAGTATTATAGAAATTTGCGTAATTAAAAATATAATGAAAAATTAAAGATATTTCAGGACATATTAACATCAGGCTACAATTTTAAGGGGAGACCATTAAGTACTTAAGTTGTTCATGGGTGTTGCCTTTTTCTGTGATTGCGTGTGACACTAAAACAGAAAAGTAGGTTTCAAATATTTCTCCTGCTGTCTCTTCTACACAGTACATGGATTTCATACATTCATTTGCCATGACAGGCAATAGGAATGCATAGTACAATTATTTAAAGATGTGAGTCCAAAATGAATGGCTCCACTTCACTACAGAAGCAGCCTTCCCAATTTATATTGAGTCACATACTACCTCCAGTGCTAAAAACTCTTTTGATAGCCACAAACTTAGAGGGACAATGTGCTCAGCTAGGTTCAGATAACATTTGATGTAACATTGGTCTATAAAACAAAACATCCCACCACGAAGCCTTACTTATTCACTTTGTGATGAGTTATTTTCATTTTACCATTATTTGTTGACATAGGATTTTTTCCCTTTTCCATATGAACTTTCGTTATCTTTAATGGATTATTTTTGCCATAATGATTTAAGTCTTTATGAGAAATAAGCTCTTGTTCCACGAAAAGATTTTCAATGGTTTGCAGAGTTTATAGAAGAGGGTGCTATGGCCTTTCATTGAAACCAAAACTGTAATGGAAACATTTTGTTTTCCTACAATGCTTTTCAGTACAGAACTTCAGAAATCTTTTGAAAGTTTTTGATGAAAAATCAAGACTTCTGAATTGAGAGCATCTGTTCTGAAACAACTCTATTGCAAGAAAACATTCAAAATGCTTTATTTTCAGTCCACTGTGAAAAAAAAACAAACAAAAAACAAAAACAAACCAAACCAAAGCTGTTGTGTGGAAAAACCGACATACCCCAAAAAGCTGAAAAAGGTTTGCTAATAGTGTCAGGGACGCTTTGCAATAAAAGTGTCAGAGGAATTAAACATGAGTTATTTGTCAAAAGCATTTGTATACACATTTATTGTGCAACTCAGCTGAAGACAACAGCAAAATACCACTTTTGAAGCGTGGTGCTAAGAGAGCAAACAGCAAAGCCCACTGCACAGTTTCAAAGGTACATCTAGTGACAACTGTATTCTTCTAGCATTCATCAGATTCACACTTGCTCTGCAAAATATCTACAAAATAACCCCTAAAATATTTTAAAAGACGCCAGTCTTCCCACATAGCTGCTTTTACTACTCCTTTTAAAGTTCAGTCTCTTGCCAGCAGCCATATGTAGCAGTGAAATAGAGGTTAAGTCAGATAGCACAGTGAAAAACCAATGTTGGGATTTAAGATGAGTGTGGTCCCACGTCCTAATGAGCAGTATGATGACATTCTGTCTCTGAGGCACATGCTTTACTACAGCCATGGAAAGCTATAAAAGTATTTTACTCATGTTTCAAATCAGAGAGAAAGAGCACCAATTGGATTTTTTCAATCATTGTTATTTGAATAACAGAATCATGGAAAAATCACATCTTGCTAAATATATGTAACAACCAGCAGCACTGAAAGACAAGGGCAATCCTCCAAAAGATGGATGTTTTTTTCACCTGTATCTCTTTTAAACAAATGTTAAAGCTTAATGCCCATAATTAATGTTGAGAACATGCTCTCTAGAAGAGTGTAATCAATGTTGTTCAATATTAATACTTGTCATTTCAAACAAAAAGGGAAAATAAATTCCCAAATCATCTTTACCTTTAGTTACTTGCTAGAGCCTTCTCAAAACTGTCTTAATCCTTCAATGCACTGACTATAAATAGGAACCCTCTTATAAAGCCCTCTGAAATGTATTTAGCAGGTAACAACTTTACCTGTCTCCATTAGGCCTTTGAGTATGATCTCTCCAAACCAAAGACTGTCTAAACACAATCCAAGACTTCATGCTCAATGAAGTTCTCAAGAGCTACAAAACAAGAAAATGTTCATTAAATGTACTACCATTATTAATAATAGTTTAAGAGTGATAACATCAGCAGACAAGTCATATAAATACATTTTAACAAATCAAACAGCATCACTCACTTTCTCTCCAAAACAATTTGACACTGCTGTAATAAATTGATTGTCTCTCAAATGAACATATATCAGAGTTTTCAAGGTTACAGAAGTCTGCAGTCCCAAACAGGTTTTGTGTTCATTTTAAAATACTGAAAATTTTGCCCTCGTAATTCAGAACAATGGTACTAACATGGTGATGTTCTATTGCATAGACCTGTCCATGCTGTATATATTGAATATTTTTTAAAAGAAAAAGAAGGATGAAGTAGTCTTGGTGGCAATTATTCTTGGATTGTCAGCAGACACTGGCCAGAATAAATTACTGGACACAGTACTGTTCACATGATCATTAGAAATTTGACACTGGAAAGATATGATGTTAATCTGGTTGAAAGTAGAATGACTTTGATATCTTTAGAATGTTTCTTCATGCTTGGAAGCCACTGCCTATAATGCCTATCTGAAGAGTGTACTGTGGGGCCAATAGCAGCAAAAAAAAAAAAAAAAAAATTTTTTTTAAAAGAAAATGTCCCTTCAATGACCCCACCAACTTAGAAAATGTCTCCATCTATCAGAATCACAATCATAACACAAACCAGTGTCTGTGAAAAAGGTCAGAAATCAAAATGAAATGCAAAATAATTCTTACAAAGGAAACCAAGTTGGTTCAAATACCTAGTACTCTACACAAAGAACATGCAATAATGGTTGAAAAACAAATCTTGGGAGTGCTTTCATGATGAAGATGGAAACAGTGAAGTTTTGAAGGGCAATGACTCTTACTTAATTGCCAACAGGAAAAACAGTTAACTGAGTTGGACCTGACCCCCTGCCTAAAGAGTGGACTAAACTCAAAATGGTCAAGACATCAAGTAAATAAAACTACGATGGCTGCAACCAGACAGGCTGAGGCTTTAGTTCACATCACCTTTTTTAAATATACTTCATTGGCATATCTCTGGGGAGTGAGCTAACTCTACCTTAACCAAACTGAACGGAGTTGTTGTGACAGCAAGCAAGTGCAGTTGAGGAAAGCCAACCATACAAAAAAGGGATTCTTTGTTCAGTGTAAATGTCACCAATGACCTGTGAACTGCTGAGCCCAATGTTACAGAGTATTTTTAAAACTTAGGAGCAGACTAATAATTCCCCACTTTATTTATGAAAACAGAGTCTCACAAACCAGTTCTGTTTGGCAGCACTTCGTATTAAAATTCTTTGAAACTAATGCTTTCAAGGTTGGTACAATTAAACCAGGAGAATTTGCAGCAACTCCTACTGGAGAATAGGATAGATTTGGCTACATGCTCAGAGGGGGTCTAACTCCCATATGACCTGCTTACAATGAATATTATTCCCCCTCATGTCATCTTCAGTGAGTGATAAGGACTGTGAGGTTGATTCACAGGTGGGCTAAGGAGAAGCCAGGAGACTCACTGGACATGCTGAGAGAAACACATAAAGATCAGTGTTAAAGGCAAGTGGCATTTTATGTCCTTTTTGTGCTGCTAGGCAGAAAAGTGGCAGCTACTGATAACCTGGTTGTGCATTTGAATGAATGATGTGAGAAAGCCATTTACTTTAGAATTGAGAGGAAAGTCACAAAGGCGTGTCAGATAAATTACAACTTGGCTGCCACTGCTGAGGCACAAACTGATGCCTGATGTTTGCAGGACACCCTCTACACAAAAATTCCATTACAACCTTTCGAAAACAGCGACAAACATGTGAAAACACAACACACATGGGTGAGCTTTTCTGCTTTCCTAGCACTCATTTATATGAAGGTTATAATTGTTTGAATCCCTTTGCACATTGGATTAGAGAGCATCTGGAGTGGTTTGTGGTGTAGCCACAGGCCCTCCAAATCTGGGAAGCCCACTCCCACATGTTGGCCGAATATGAAGGGCTGTCCAAAGGCAGGACAGACTAATGGACCTGCTGGCTCAACAGGTAATTCTGCAGCAGTGAAATGCACTAAGTAGGAAGATACTAAGCCTATTCTTTCAGAAAAAGAGGGTATGTATTTTCAAGCAGATATAGAACTGGTTGTTTCTGTGTTTTACACAGCACCACTGGAAAGAGGCATCGTTCACTGAGCATTGACTATGTATGAAATAACATAAGGAAGTAACTATAAGTAATTTACTAATTTATTTAATATTTAGCACAGTCATGCTGTGATGCTCAATTCTACTTCAACATTGTGTCTTCGCATCATGACTGAACCAACATTTCCAGGAGGAAATAAATAAGTTGTTCCCTATGTCTTTGGTGAAAAGGCCAAAAAAAGATTTAGACTGCAGCAAACATTTAAGTGAGAGATTTTGGTTCTTATTATTTTGAGGGCATTATGGACAATCAACCAGCATAACACACCAGGCTTCAGAAAGGGGAAGTGGAATCTCCATCATTTTAACTTGTTCCTAAAAATATACAGGCACTCATGACAGTGAAGATATGGATTTGATGTTTATCCAGTGCAACATCAAACCTAAAGAAAAATATAAAGAGAAAAATGCATATGACATGTTACAAAGTAGTATATATTGAAATACATAAAACGGTCTATTACTAGAATGAATGTCAGAGAAATACATTTTCAGTTTTCCTCTTAAGTGATATTCCATCTACTGTGGAATAATATCCTGCTACCCATAGCTGGAAACAGTCTTTATTTTTGACCTACATATCTCTGGGTACTAAACTAAAAAGATTTTAAATTCATCTTTTAGGCAATTTATACGTTTGGCTTTTCTAAAGAATTTTCTTAATACTATAAAAACTAAACTAAATGTTCTTACCTTGACAGACTGTACTTGTATTCCTCAAAATTGCTAGTCTGTAGATTTCATAACACTTAATATATTAAAGGCTATGATAAGCCAGACTTCAATTGAAATGTATGTTTTCAAAAGACACAAGTCTGTAAGTTATTAAGCCAGAAAACCCCTAGACTGCTAATCCCTGTTACCACCTGCATTTGCAGGTTTCTAACAGAAGGGTGACAGATCCCCTTCCTCTGAGACCATTTCCCAATTCTGTCAGCATTCAGTGCAGAGTAATATTATTCTCCAGGTAATGCAGCTTTGTTGCTTAGCAGCAGGTTCTGCTTGTGTATCTGGCAGTTCTTGGCTAATTCAGATAGAAGAAAAAAAACCTCGAAACCAAACCCAGAAAAAAACTCACCAGTAAGAAGATTCTACTATTATTCTCACTGGATACTGAAACAAGACTGGAAAGAGAAAAGAATATTTTCTGAGCTCTGGCTTGTACTGAAAAAAAATAAACTGACATTATGGAAGTTTTAAAAATTCACATTTTACACAAAACTTCTTTAGCAACGCATTGGTTCTATAGAGCAAGAAACAAGTGGTGGTATTTATGCTTCCAGTGGGAGTGAGATACCAAGGCAAAGTTGAAAGAGTCAACATGTACTTTTTTTTTCTTAAATCATCATATATGGAAAATGAAGTTCACATCCCATTGCAGAATATTCTACTGGACTTGAGATAGAGGCAGAAAGTACAAGATTCGGAGCTCCAGTTAAATATATATATAGGTTTAGTGGTACAGACAACAAACTGGATTGTGTTATGAATGGTTATTAATGAAATTTTGCCCAAATTTTTCAATGGAACCTTGGCTGATTTATTTTATCACAAAAAAATATAGTACTTAACAATTCATTATCCGCACCTTTTATCTATGTAAGTGATAGCCACTTCTGTAGACACTTTCCTACATTGTGCAGTGTGAGCCACACCAGCACCCTTTGTGATACTGTGACAAAGATGGTATCACAAATCTCACACACTGTTGTAAATATTAGATTTAAGTTTCTCTTTAAATAAGATGTAGCAGAACAATCACATATTGGGAGGAAAGTAGAGTAAAAGGAAGATTAATGAAACATGATGGCCTGCTACCAAAATTTTTTCTGAAATTCAGAAAAGGGTGATACAAAAACTGTAAACTAATTGAAAGCTAAAGAGTCAGATACAGAGCCAAACAAGCTTCATTTAGTTGTTGGCATATGTGTGTTAGAACTCCCTTCCCTTAAGACATCTATGAATTACTTTTTAATGGGTGGTCTAGTATTTTACCTCTGAATGCAGAAAAAATGAGAAGAGTCACCACCAAAATTAGAACACAGGAACCCCTGGGCAACAGCAGGACCCTTCCCATAAGACCCCTTTGCCACAAATCAGAGACAGTAATGAACCAGTGGTTTGGAAAAAGATGACAGGAGGTCACATCACTAGCATGTCAAAATATGTTTTAGTGTTTTGGGGACACCTGAGACCTGAACAGAAACAAAGACACTGGCTGGTAAAACACATTTCTACGAATGGTAAAAGCATGAGGACAGAATCTGTAAAAAAAAATGTTAGTAAGTTGGTTTCTTTGAATTATTGAGTTACCTTCAGCAGTCACACCATAACCATAACTAGGCAAGATTCTTGAGATGAAATAGTTACTTCTCATTTAATAGATTGAACTGGGGAGAGGGGCCATTGTGTATTTTAATTAGTTGATTGCAGTCAAATTTAGAGATGGCAACAAAACTCTTTCACCGTGCTGGAAACTGAACAAACACATATCAGGATTGGTCTGGCCTTAAAGTTTTTATAGTCTAAGTAGAAAACAGTAGGAAGACTAGAACATAAAGAGCTAAAGGAGCTATCCTGAAGCCACAATATACAGCACATAAGAAACCATCTGTTGAAATCTTCTCACTTGATCTTGACAATTATATGTAAAAATTATATAAATTAGAGTTTCTTTTTATTTGGAGAGGCTATCAAAGGACTGAGTGTCAACAGCACATTTAAAGGATGTTCCAATAGAGAAATGTCTGAAAATCTTAGCCCTGTAGGACTCTAAATTAAAACTGGTTTTAATATTGGAAAGAAAGGTAGACAAGGCCATTTAGCACGTGAATCTAAGCTATCTACAGTTCTAGAACTTATTCTTTTGTTATTTTTTTATTTATTCATTTGTTATGTAGGTTAAAGAATACGTATTTTGTCATAAGGAGGTGTGAGTACATAATACAAGCTAAATAATACAACGCCAATTAAGATTCTTGTGCTACCTCACTTTTAGAGTAAAACATTTCTCAGTTTAATAAACTCACTCCCTTGCTATATATACAAGAGAAAATGGATTCTGAAATGGCAAGGAAAGAGTCATTCTTCTTTTTTCATCTGTAAGTATTTTATAAAACCCTGGTTTTCACTATCAAAGCTATTTCCTGTCATGACCACTGGTGGAACGGATAGTGCCAGAAGCACACAGAAAAATATACACATTATCCACTCTAGTTCTAAATGTACTGTCCCTAAGTATCTAGTGAATAGCACAGTATTTGAAAATCTTTTCTAGACACAGTGTAGGTATTTTTCTCAGTAAAACTAGACAAAGAAAAGAAGCTTACAGTGGGTATAAATAAAGTCACTTAGGTTTCTGAGTTTTTTAAAAGAGAATAATTCACTGCAGTTCGGATTGCTTAACTTATTTTGATAATATGGAGTAAAGGCAGAAGAAAAGTACACTGAAATAGAGGATAACTAATACAAAAAAATCAGAAATGTCCCAGACTCAAACCTAGGTCTAGTTAAATTGAACCATCATATCCTGAGGTTTGGCTCTTGAAACTGTAGAAACAAAGCAGCAGGTAATGGAATGGAAAATAGTATTTCTTTTCAGGGAATGCAAACATGAGATTGATTAATTAGCTATTATCAAATTTATATGCATGATATAACTAAGACTGATGTTTTGATGTTTGGTAGAAGAAATTCTTATTTCATGTGCTTTTGTTTTGCCAATAGTACATAAAAAGCAAGCCAAGAAGTAGATCGGACACTTATTTTACCTTTTGGAAGGGATGATTACATTTTCTTTCTGATCTAAAAGAATAAAACCAATCAATTTTCTAACAAACAAGCTATCATTGAGTTCTTCACTTACAAAAATGGCCACCATAAATGGGCAGCTGACTGAATCTGAAAATAATAATAATAATAATAATAATAATAATAATAATAATAATAATAATAATTATTATTATTATTATTATTATTATTATTATTATTATTTGTAGGGCAATAGCTGGCAATGTACAGTGGACAGTCAGTCTGTGTCCGTTTTCCAAAATACCTTTATTTCTGTCATAGTCATAGGTTCAATTACACAGTGGGTATTCTCTAATTTGATGACAGAATTAGAGGTACTTCTTTAGAGGAAAATTCTGGAAAATTTGGTATTTTGCACTAGAATGAATATGTTATAGAATAATGGAATTTAAGTAGTGGGGGGGCTTTGCTCTGTGGAGCATAAAAGGGAAAGAGGATAAAGTCCTGATGACTGTGATGAGAAACAGTACCCCACTGTCAACTCACTCTCAATAACTAAGCTCTGTTTCTGCTGGTGTTTCTTTCAAATTATCATGACATTGTAAAACTTCTTTACAGCCTTAAAGGAGGGAGTAGTTGTCTTGCAGGTTTCTACAATAACCTTCTTTGATTCATGAAAACCAGTGTAGAAAAACATTTGAGAGATGGTTGTCAGAATATTCAAGAAACTACCAACTTTACTGTTCCTTGGTGGAATAGAAAACAAAATCAAAGCCAACTTTTAGTCCTTCTAAACCCAGACCAGACGTGCGCCCTGACATAGTCTCAAATCCATCTCAGACGGAGACCCAGATCTCTCTTTCATAGGAAAGAGGCAACTGCACTGACCACGATGACCAGCAGACCACAGTATAACAGTGCTATGAGTCTGTTTCTCTGCTATCAGCTGTGTTTACATTCATGGAAAACAAGCCTTTGTTTATCCACATGAAAGTCAGAACATAAAAATTAAAAAACTGCGAATTTATCTTTTTTTTTTCTGGGTTAACCATATCTATTTGAAGAGCTTTAGTATGCTCATAGCAAATTAGCCATTTACTGAAAATCAATCTCATTTTCAGAATTTCAGAACAAAGCTTCTTGCCACACTTGCTTTCCACTAACACAAGGATATTTTATTGGAAAAATAGCTGTATTACTTTCAGTAAAGAGACAAGTGAAGAAAAGAAGCTTAGCATACCAACTGATAAAATATACTTCACTTTTCTCTTGTAAAACAAAAGTTAGAACCTCTGGGTTTGCAGAGTGAAAATTAATGAAATGGAATAAAAAGTCCTCTAAAAATCAAGCTTTCAGATTAAAAGATTTGTCACTGAATATTTTATAAAAATAACATTGTGTAAAGCCTTTGGCATTATGAAGAAAACACCTGAGTATGAAGCAATAAAACCAAAAATATTTCACCCATTAAAAGTTCTTGAATTAATCTTTGCGATGTAGCGGTCATATTTCCATTTTTTGTCTAAAAGAGGATATAGTTACAATATATTCCTTTGTTCTGTCAATAGCAGATCAAAAGCAGACATGAAACAAGGCAGAATTCTTTTGTTTCCCTGTTTATCACTTCACATCTATTTATTCAAGACTCCTTGCAAACTGCTGAAGGCCTAAATCAAACCCAGCTTGTATGGCTAGGTTGTTTCAAATATGCTTGAGCAGTTTTGCAAATGATAAAATCACTTTAGCCCACATCTTCAAAGGTGCTTAGGCTGATAATGAGATCAATGCCCTTTCGAGGAGGCAAGTCTTGAATAGTAAAAATAATTGGAGTTCAAATGGGAGTTTTAAGAAGGGTTATGTTCCAGAAACGGTTAATTGTAGCTGCCATTTATGTGCCAATAAAAGGGTCAATTTTCACTTTGCTACATGAGAAAACATTTAAAAGACAGACTTTTACAATTAACAGGCTATGAACTTTATGTATTTTTGTCACTTATTAGTGGGAGGTTATGAAGAAACATACAGCATACACCCTGTGGTGTATTCAAGGCAAAATTAGTTTCAAGACATGAAGATACTACTTGAAGAAGTAGATAAACTCTGCAGACTATTGTTCCTAGAAACCTGACTTCAGACCCGGATGTTTCCTTACAGGTAAAAGTGCAGGAGTACATGTCTGTTGCTATTTGGGAGGGACAACAGACTCAGACGCCTAATGGATTTAGGAATGCCATACATAACAAAGGAGTTAAAAGTATAAAAGCACAAAGGTTGGTGAAATAGCAACCCGAAATGAAGTTTATTTAAAAGAAATCATCATGCAGTATGGAAAACAGTATGATACCATGATTTGTCTAGATATTAATCCTAAGAGCACTTGAAGGACACACTTTTCTGATGTTTGACTCTTCCTAAAAGGAGACAACTTGGATTATCCTAAAAGTACCTCCCTGACACTAACAAAGAGACATCTTTTCTGAAAGTCACACAAAGCCTGCTTTATACAAACTCTTTAAGAAGTGCTTAAGATAAAGTCTAGGAGTGTCTTATAAAGCTATGTGTCTGAGCCATATATTTTTAAAAGTTGGTAGTCAACCTTTGCAAAGAAAGAAATGACTATTTGAAAGAACAGTGCAATCACTGGTTTAATAGGATGAGTGAAGTAGAAACATGCAATTGCTTTATTAATTTTCCAGGTATTTTACCAATTTTGCAACACAAAAAGGAAAGTGCCTCAATTGGATTAGCCAACAGAATCTGTTTCTTCTCAAGTCTCATCACTGGCCTCATATCCAGAACTTTTTATCTGCTTTTGCTTTATCCCTAATTCATATTCTTTTCACATACAGCTTCCAACAACTCTGATAGGCAAATGATTTTAAAGAAATGAAATATAATCATTAGCTACAGAAACATGAAGTTTAATTATTTCTAAAAACACCTTTCATCTGGACAGCCCTTGTCAACAAAATAAGCCCCTGGATAGCAGCAAGACTTCAAAACTTACCATTTTACTATTCACACAGCATTAAGCTATTATAGGTGCCACACAGGAATAGAAGGAAAAATAACTCATTTTATCTGACACTGATGGATTGGAATTAAAATATAAATGAATTAGGCACATTCAGATAATTTTCATAACTGCAGTTACTAGATGTCAGGATTTCAGTGCAAATCTCACGTTGAATATTATTTTATGACTTCTCTAGACAAACAGATGGTCTTTCCCAACTAGAAGACACACCAGAGAGAAGAATGAACCTGCACTAATTCTGACAGCATACTTAAAAGAAAAATTAATCTCTTCTTCAGTCTAAATTTAAATAATCATTTAGGTCTCAAATCAGTAACAATGTTTGGCTCACAGTCTAGAATAGCCCACATAATGCCACGGGGGCCTTCAGCAGCCCAGCATGACCATCTGCAACGTAGGAGCCTGAACATATTTTTTTCTTTAAATTGAATTGTACCCTTTGGTGGTAGCTACCCAGGTCCTATAATTATCCAGGGGTGCAAATGATAGCTTAGAAAAACAAAACAAAACCAAAAAGCACACATACACAAAAAAAACCCCAACCAACCTAGTGAAACGTGTATGGGAGGTGAGGGGAGAGTTATATAATTGTTTTATAGGAGAGCAGACTCTGTGCCAAGTAGACAGTTGCCCCAAGAAAGCACCTTGCACAGAGGGGGTGAATGCCCAGCCCTGCTTCCCTCAGGCTCCCAAGCTTGCTTCCCACTGCCCTCTGCAGAGACACTCACCTGGGCACAGCAAATGCCAGGGGTTCCCATCAGCCCTCTCCAGGGGAAGGCAGGAAACCAGTCATGAGTTCTCTTGAAAAGACAGGTACTTACAGACTCTCTTTGCCAATGCATGAGGCCTGAACCTGAGTTTAAAGGGGTGGGTTTGGAGTGGGGGACATTGGTGAGGTTGTTCAAAGAAAAGCAGGTCCACAGAGACCTCCTGTGCACTTGGGGCTCTCGTATTTCACAGTTCTCATGGCAAAGGCAACAATGTGCCTCGTCAGGCCAGACACCTCTATGCCGAGATAACAACTTGGTAGGAGTCCATACTGGCTCATATTAAATGATGAAAGGCTTCATCATCAGCTAACAGAGCTTCCTCCTGACTGTAGACACCATGATAAAATGTGTGTGAAGCAACCACACACTTATCACATACCACTACATTCACAGCGCAGGACTATTTCCTAGCTGGCTTCCTTTGTAACTAAAGTCACACTGATGCAAATTGGTCTCATCATGCCCCATCCTCAATAGATCTAAAAGCCTTCTCTGGGCAGTAGCTTGGTCCCATTAAGTGTTTAGTGGGGTTTATGAATGAAGAATTTTGAGTACATTTGTTTGCCTCAATTCAAAACACTGTTGAGAAATAATGACTGAACGGAAGAGAAACTCTGAAACAATTTGATAGTGTCACAGTTAAGAAGTCAAATAATGTTTATAATTGGCACTTCACTAGAACTCCGCAACTTTCTATTGTCTGACAGCAACTCACCTAAGCAAAACTCCTGATATTCAAGTAGTTATTAATTAAAAAACTCTAAACAAAAAGCCCTCATTAACAAAAACTTTTGTGAAGCTGACCTTTTAGCACTGGCAGAAATGAATCCTTACTTCAGTTCATCTTAATGTAATGGTAACTACTATGCTTCATTACGATGCACAATTCTAAGAAGAAAAAGCACATAGACCACAAAACCCCAAAAGCAATCCTTAAAATTAAATTAATGAGTTATGGATAGCTGGGTTCTTTTTTGAATATTGCTAAACACTTTCAAAGGAACATAAAAGTCAAAATCAAACTCCAGAATCTCATATTAGGCTTGAGAAAGTAAGTAAAATAGAGATGAAACATCGTGAGCTACACCCGTACCAAGTAAGGAATACTTTTTTTTCTAGTCCACATCATTTGAGACAAATGGATCCCAAAGACCAACACTGGAAGGTCCCAAATAATTAAAAAAAAATGGAACACTGAAAAAATTCCCAGAAAATCTTCTGCACAGGCCCAGATCCTTCAGAATCCTGCTGTTAGAAACAGTGGCTATTTTTCTTGGGACACCAGTGGTGTTTAAAGGAATATGCCCTTCATGGCTGTTTTCTAATTATGATTTTAAAACATGTATTTGAGTATTGCTCTAAAACACACCATCTTTCAACTTCTAGAAAACTGTTGCTGTTTCAAAGAGAGCTGTAGCTGATGGAATTAGGCATGCAGATGTCAATAAAACAATCAGGAAAATAAAGAGTTAATAACAAACTTTTAAGCAGCTTTAGAAGTACCAGTTCAGTACCTAAAGGAGTAAATCTAAAAATGTGGTTCTGTGATATATCCACAGCACTAATGAATTTCAAAAGGTAAACTTCATCCAGAATGTTTTATCTATAAAGACATAGATATGCATCCACATACATTGTTCACACACCCCACATCAACCAGTCCTACTCCAGTTTCCTATAGAAAGTGATAATTTGTATTAAAACTTTGAAAGAACTATTGACAGCAATGTCCAACAAGCAATACACACCTGTGCAGAGCTTCATCCATGAAACATTGCCTCTGTCAAATCATCAGCAGAAAGAGGTATTTGACATGTAAGTTTTTAATACAGACCATCTCTTCATTAAAAGAATAAGCCACAGCTGTCAAAAAGGGACCAGGGTCTGTCTTACACCTAAAAATGGTGGTGGGTTTTTTTAAATACAGTCTGTATTTACTGTTTTTCTGTGGTACTCCATCCCTGTTTTGAGTGGAGCTTTTGCATGAAGAACTCAGGTACAAACTAGCACTTCTCATTTGCTTCTACTGAAACAAAATCTCCTTAAAATGATACAGGGAATCTTGTTCTAGAAGCTGTAACATGACCACCCAGAGAACAATCCTAAAAGAAAATAGCAAAGTAAAAATAATTAAAAAAATTAACAGGGGAAATACATTTATATGAAAGGAGACAGCACAAAGACAGACCTTCAAAGCTCAAATATTTAACTGGATTATATGCTAGCCACGATAAAGAGCAGAACTGCCTTAAAATGACATTTTTGCTGTCACGCATTTAAAGGCACAGGAAAATGTCTTTCTCATGGTGCACCCAGAAGTAGTTAGCAGTTTCACACTGGCTGATTTCAACAGTTATTTTTATAATTATTTTTTCCATCCCAATCCATTCTCTGACCATGGTAACTGTATAAATGCCTTCAGGTTGTTCTGTAGACACAGCATGTAGGACACGATACCAGAGCACAGCAGCAGGATTTATCTGAAGAGTCATGTTCACTTTTAGAGACAAGAATGACATTTTGGGATATTGAATTTCTTAAGTAAATATTTTTAACCATTTTGCAATACATTTCTTGATAACTTGTCCTTTTCTATCAATTTTGGACTAAAATCAAAGGAAAATGTGCTTAGCAATATCCCTTTCTTTGCCAATTTAGGTAATGTATGTATTGAGTATTTAATCTGCAAAAAGAGAAAATGCATCTTTTTCCTCTTTTCTACCTTGGGTTACCTAAAAAAATTCCCCTAAACACTGGAATCGGACTTTTTTTTTTTCTCTTTAGCTATAGCAACCAGTTAAGTATGAGATTTAGAAAGAAGATGAAAATCAAAGATCTCAAAATTAGGTGGAAAATCAGAGAGTGCAAATTATGAATATTTTTTTAATTGGAGAAGGAAAAGGAACTTTCACAATGAAACAAGTTAAATAGCATTCCAGATAAAAACTAAACAAAACCAAACAAAAAACCCCACAAACAAACAAACCACCCCTCCCACCCCAAAAAAAACCCTAAACAAAACAAAACAACACCAACACAACAATGCCTTGGTAATTCTACATACAAAGATTTTGTGTCCTTACTTCTGGACCCCACATTTCTCTTTCGAAGTGTACCCCAGTGAGTCACTACAGCTAAAAGGCAGCAGTAACCACTGCAAAGCTTTATGTGCCTATTTATTCTGCTATTCTATAAAAATGCCCATTAGTTACTAGCATTTCCCATTTCACGTGGTGTGTACATACCATTGATGAGATGGAAGTGTCTGCAAATGAAGAAATCACATAACTACATGTAGAATGCATCCTGTGATGCATATAAAAATCCTTGCATGAAACTTCCAAAAAAGAAAATGCTTAATGCAAATGAAAAGATGAAGGTCTGTCCTAGAAACAGTTAGGGCTTTCCGCTTCCACAAGAAGCCTTTTATTTCATATCTAACTTCACTGACCTCATAGCAGAACCGACTTTTAGTCTATTTTCAATTGCAGCTGACAGCAATTAAAAAAAAAAATAGAACTTCATGGAGCAGTCATGTCTGCATTGCCAAGCAGGGCTGCTAAGTGTCCAGTGTTCACACAGCACACACCTCTGCTGCTGACATGAACTGCCACTGCTTGCACATCCCTGCTTTCTCCTTCTGGGCTAGTGTCATTGGGAAGAAATTCCTTTCAGAACGCTCCAGGGCTGCCCTACAACAGGAACCAAATGAAGGTAGTGAGGAATAGTCAAGAAATCCACAGCAGAAGAGTACCAGTGTCAGCTGAAATGCTAACACAGACCCACCCAGAAAAGGTAACCCCCAACCACAAAAATGATCAGATCACTTCTCTTCCATAGAGAGCAATAGAGATTTCCTACAGTCTCAGCTGTTTCAGATGTTGCCTGCAAGAAATCACATGGAGCGTGTCCTACTGGGGCAAATAAAGGCCAACTAATGCCAGAGAAAATACATGTTTTACTTTTAGTGTCAACTATTGCTGCAAACCTCCCCTTTCTACAGTGTGATTATATCTGCTGTTGATTCAATATTACGTGATGAAAGATTCTTTATTAATGAGTAAAGGAGAATTATTGGTCATTACAACGATTTCTCCTGATAGTAACATAGGTATTAGAAAGATTTTAGTTTCATCACAGGTTTTATCACTTTTAGAGATACTTCAGGAAAAAAAAAATCCATGATTTGTTTATAGCTAAACCTGTGCTTATTAGTGACCAGTGGTAGTTAGAGCAACTCATTTAATAAACAACAGTGTGATAGGCATGAAAAGTGCAGTGGGGAGGAAAAAATTAGAAAGAGTCTAAGCGCTAAGCTGATAATAAAAATAACAGAGGGAAACATGGTCATTGAAGATCACTTCTACAGCCACCCACTTGGTATTTCAAATGCTCCAGCAGCAGTATTATAAAGACAGTAAGAATCAAGCTTTAGCCATCCAGCTCCTAGATCTGCTCGCTCCTGGTCACGAACAGAGGAATTTTACCTAGAACACAAACAATTTCTGATCGTCAGAGTATTGCTTTGATCATAGAGGTGGAGTACAACATGAACATGGAAGTAGGACTCAAGGACAAACCCCCATGCATTTATGTGCCCATAAGTGAGAATCTTCAGGTATTCCTGGGTCCGTGGAGTGGGTTCAGGGGCACTGTAACATGCCCCTTTCAGAAGGAGATACTGAAGCCTCTCATTTAGATTTGCTGTTCTGAAAACATGGAGGGCAACCAATCCACCCTTCCTCCCAGGCCTACCACTCTGCCTCCTGGTGTTTAGAACTGCAAAATTAGCTCAAGACCACAGTGATAGTTCTCAAAGTCTGCAAGTATTTTCTCATTTTTTCTCATCCCAGTAGCTGTAAACTGTACAGGACCTGACATCAATGTGTCAATCAAACACACCCTATGAAACCAGCCCTAAAAATAGTGAGAACCACAATGATTCATCAGGGAAGGGTCCAGGGCAATTTCTGCCACATGTTTTTTCCCCAAGCCTAAGTAAACTACCTATCTGAAAATCATTCCCCTGCTAACATTCATACTCCATCAGAACTTGATGTGGAAGCCCTACAGAAATGATGGGGCAAATAACTGCACCATAATGTCACTCCAAATAGATTTCCCTGATCTCTCTGGCTTAGCTGAGGCACATGTACAATGAAGAACCATACATCAGTAATGTTTTTTTTTAAATACCAAGAAACCCCTCAAATATTTCCAGAATCTGTTATAAAATGAAGAGAGTTTTTAAGGATTGTGAGGGTCTGAAGAGCTGTTCTGAATACTGGAAGAACATTTTGTTCAGACCTGAAAGGCTGAGGCAGCAAAATAAAAATGAACCTTGAAAGAACACATAGGCCTTATTACAAAATTTTAAGTACATGTGCACACATGCCTAAATAAAACTGCAGTTCAAAAAAAAAAAGACAAAAAAAATCCTGAGTGTCTAGGTGACCTCTTTAGCTTGATAAGGAAAAGTAAATTCTTGTTTCAAGTCTGATAGAACACTCAAACTGTTTTTAATTGACTTAAATTAATAATATATAAAAAATATTTACCCACAGAGAAAAAGTCTTCACAATAGTGAGAGAAAACAGATGGAATTTGTATGGCATTTTAAATGCATATTTACTTAATGCTTTATTTGTTTAAGAGTTGACTCTCAGCTCTTTTGAAGTTCAGGTCATATTTCCACTTGACTTTTATGAAAACTGAACCAGCACTTCAAATATCAAATAAAAAAAACCTGAGGTACAAACAGTGAATAAGGACAAAATCAGATGTCTAAAGTTAACGAATCAGAAATCAAAGTTTTCTTGCACTCAAAAAAATAAAGGACTGTATTGCAAAATCTCAGGTAGAATGAAGCACCTCTTCTGCTTAATATAATACAAATATCAGCCATTTAGGATAGGATTCAGTAAAATGTAATAATTGGTTCATATATCATGATGCAACTGTTCAGTAAACAAATGCTTAATACTTAAAGGAGCCATTCTGTGTCCTTCCAGGGAGGGGAAGCAACTGAGTATAAATGTAAGAAACAGAACAACACCTTGAATAAGTATATTTTCATGTTTTAAAAAGACTAATACCAAAATCTTTATCCTCAACTTCATGAAAGAATAAGAAAACTTTTGAGCTTCCATACATAATCAAATTCCATAACTATCCATTTATATTTATAATATGATAGAATACTAATTTGAATATTAGAACTATTGCTGTTTCTATTATAAAACGCCCTTTCTTTAAAAGGTGGTCTATGAATTTAGCTCATTTTGCTAAAGGTATTTGAGGAAGCAATTTCCCAGTCAAAGAAAGAAAATCAGACAGGATATCTCTGCCTCTGACACATCCTGCTCTTACAAACTTTAGTCTTCAAAAATTCCTACAAATGTGGGTGTGAATCCTTTTAACACTGAATTAGGTTCACTGTAACACTTGGGATACATTAGGAATATGCCATGCTTCTCAATTATATTGTCCCATGATGAAACTTTCAGTTTGATCATCCCCAAGAGCAACATTCCTCATTTGGTTAATTTTTCTCCCTGGAATCACTTCATTTTATTGTCTGAACCCTTTTGGTTTATGTCCTGTTGTACATATCAGCATTTAAAGTTGAAAGGAAGAAATTAATCTCTTTACTTTTTAGGCAATCCACTCCTCCTATAAGAAAAGTTTTGGGGTTTTTCATGTTCTCCTTTTTTCATTTGGATCTGTCTTTTTACTAATTTAAAATTTGTAAGAGTCTAGTGGTAGTTTTAAATCAAAGCAAAAATTTACAAAGTATTATGAGGCCACTTTGAGAATTCTAATTTTTTAAAAAAAAAAGATTCTTTATCAGGAAAAAATACTAATACCTCTGTCAGTAAATAATTTTTTTTTTACATAGCTTATGTGAGAGCAGCCAGCCATACCAGATTAGAGAAAAGGCCTATTTTAACCTAGCACTTCATCTCCATAAATGGCAAACAGCAAATGTCTGAAGAAAAGCACGATAATAGGACAAGTCTACTCTGGTGCTTCCCTAGAACCTTGTCGGATGCTTTTCTGCAGCAGCATTATTTAAAAGTAGGTGTAATTATTTGCTCACTTCAATAAGTTCAGGCAATTCTTTTCACAGTATTTAAATGATCACTGATTGGTCCAAAAAGAAAAATAAAGTAATATGAAATCTTCACAAACTCTTCCAGTCAGTTGATCAGAAATAATAATAGTCAGCTGTTGCCCTGCATTTTTCTTAACTAATAGAAAAACAGTCATTATCTCAGTCAGTGACAGAAATAAACAGTGTTTATCCCTTTGAGCATTACAGTCCTGAAATGTTTTTTAAATCCCAGCCAAATATTCCGTACTGAGACCCTACTCCTGCATGGAACTAGATCCACTGAACTGGCTCTCCACACCTGATTCGCACAAATTATTTCTTCTTTAAGCTTAAGAGGTAAAAAATAATAAAGTACCTCACCTGAGGTGAGCTACAGGTAACTGTTTTCCACTTTAACAACTTCAAATATCAGTACTCCACCTGCACTGCTGCGGCCCCACCGGGAGCATTGGAGCACTGTGTGCACCGCGGGTACAAACCACTACTGACCATAAACCAGAGCAACAGCGATACAGGAGCTCCCCCGAGCCAGCTCCATTGTACAGTGCACTTACAGCTAACTTCAAATATCACTGTTAGAAGTTTTATGTACCTCGTCATGACGATTAATACGGAGAATTGACTATTAGCAAGACGTGCTATTAGTGAACAAATTTAAAACCGGCCCCATTTGTCAGTTTTCTGAGACTCCTGTCACAATCTCCAGTTCCCTGACAGTAATATACACCTATGGGGTGCATACTTTCTTATGTGCAAATACACAACAGCAGCTTGATGCTCCTCAAAAGTCCTGACCAAATGTAAATGCTGCTTAATCGTGAAAAGACCAAGAACCAGAGACATACCTCACAGCAGAGGTCAGCAGTGAATGGGAATTGACTAAAAACAACAAAAAAAATTTCACTGAGTTAAATGCATTTGTCTCCAAGCATGATTTTTGTTGGACTTCCTCTGTCTTCACTGCAAAGCTCTTGATCTTTAGATGGTCCTCTGATTACTTTCTTCAGCTCATCAGTGTAATAAGCCTCAGCTGGAGGATGATCTCATCATTCTCCCATGGGTGGGAAGGTGTAGATTAACCAGCTTTCAAGTTATTGACAAAAACAATGACAGGAATGTCTCCTTTAAACAATGAAAGCATAGAATTTGCATTGGCATTCACATTTTATGATTGTTGTAGACCTCGAACAACAGCTTTAGTGAAGCTTGCAAGACCAGAGCTACAGGCAAAAGCAAGGCAATTTTCCCTTATTCTCTGAGCTATTTCATAATTTAATATTTAAAGAACATCCCAGAGTAATTAATTACTATTTGATATAATTTGCATGCATCATCGTATTTACACATCAAAAATAAAACCGAATTTGCTAAATGAAATCTTATACAGTGCATTTTGCAGCATGACAGGCACTAGAATTAATTAGATGGTGTTTAAAATCCTCAGAGCCTTTTGCTTCACACCTTCTTGAAAAAAGTTCTGCTATTTTTTGTTTTGTCTTCTACTGGGCTTAAGAAAATGTTTCAGCACTTTGCAATCATTTTGTAGACTATAAACTAGCAATAGGTGTCAAATGATGATCTGAATATTTATCGTGTGATGTATAGAGAGCAATTTCAAACATTTACATTGCAAATATTTGAAAAGTCAAAACAGAACTGATACTATCTAATTAGACAGGTCCTACAACTAATTCAAAACTTGCTTAGCAGTCTGGGTGTCCTCTTTCAAGATACCTTGATCAGGTTCATTGAATTCTGAAGAACATGACAGAAACCCCTTGCCACAACCAAAACCACCCCTTGGTAAAAAATTGTTGAAAATTTAAAAGTTGAGTCTGTTTATAGGTCTGGTGAGCTAAGTGGTCACTAAAGTGTACTCTGCAGAGATGGAGCAGTTCAAAACATTTTGCCTAAACACAAAGCTCTGGTTTGGCTTAATATTTGTATAGATTCAAATTTGTTTGTGTAACAATATCACAACTATTTGGTCGTTTTGGCCCATGGTTCAAGACAACTCTTAAAAGCACCACTAAAATATACCAGCCCAGTACTGCTGCAGCTTGCCTAAGATCTGTGCACACGAATCTAGAAAAGTTTAAATTAATTATTGGGAAATTGTGACCATTATCAATCTTTCTTGTTAGGCTGCTGCTAATTTTTAACATAAATACCTTTGGATTTATTGGAATGATCATTTAAATTAGCTCTGTACTGGAAAATTACAGCAATGTCCTCACAAATTTGGATATTGGTCCACTTCTTTTTCAACATGAAATGTCTAAGTTACTTAGACACCTTCAAAGAATTTACAATTTTTTAAACTTCCTACAATTATAAGTGATTTGTCTTAATCTGCAAGAATTGAAGCTTCCTCTAACTCAAGTGAGGTAGACACTCCTCTCTACTCTCACCTTGTTTTCTATCCAGAGCTTCAGTCAATATAAAAAAATCATGGATTCTCTTCTTGTTTTCACAGAATTCATCTTTGTAGAAATAATCAGCAATAATTTACGAGTGAATTTAAATTGCATTAACGGAAATCTATGAAAACCTTAAAAGTATAAAATTCCACTATTTCTCATTTTCTTTTTTTTTAACAGAAAAAAAATCACCTTTTTTTTTACTCTCATGGCATGCTATCTCTGAGAAGATATAAAAGGAATAATAAAGAACTTACCAAGATGTAAATAGGGTTCCTAAAATCATCTCAAGTTAAAACAATTAAAAAAAAAAATCACAGACAAGTATTTATAAACACTTTAAATCACTCATATTCTATTTCCCTTTAGCATTAGTCACAGCTAAATACTGCATTAAATAATTACATGGTTTGGGCAAAAAAGAATTTGACATAATCACCGCTGCATACATTAATATTCTAATTTTACAGTTTTGTTTAGAGTATATGCAGTATTACAGTTATAAATTAATTATGCAATGGTTCATCCTTTATGTGTTAACTCCCTTCACAAGTAATCAGCCAAAAAAACAGAAAAAAAACATAATCCGAAAAATTCATTTCACCACACTATTCTTTGATCTCTTTAATACATTGAGCATTCATTAACTCTTGATTATATTTTCATTATTATATTCTGCATGTAGCTGAAAACAAATCCAGCTTCCTCCAGGCAAACATTTGCAATATAAGAAAGTCAATTTCTATAAACATAATCAATCTTATGCATGAAATTTTAACACGCACCCTCCCCTAAAAAACTAAAAATCCACAATCCAAACTCCCTAAAGTAACATAAATTTTAGTCTATTTCATTGCTAGTTGTTATTCCGTTATAATTAACAATACAAAACAATTAAGGATTTCTACTGGATAGAACAGTAGCTGAAATTTCTTTTCATCTATTGGGCAGATCAGGCCAGCTTCTCCAAAGAAAGTAGTTCTGGATGAAGTTGCCTCTATATTGCTATGATACTGCCTAAATTAAGGTTATGTATAATTTTTTAATATTATTTTAGAACATTTAAGCATTGTCCAGATATAGAGTATTGTGGGAGGTGTTTTTCCTATTTTTTTTTAAGGTTTGCTTAAACAATAATTTTCTGCCTATTGGTTTTGTAGTTATACTATCATAAGTATATATGCAAATTCAATTAAGACTATTCGTAAAGGATGTCTAAAAACATCTCAAGTAAGGACAAAAATTGGCAAATCATTTAAGTCTACAGTGAGCATCAGGAGGTCTGGAAAGCATGTTTTCCATGGTTAAGATTCAAGCTACCTACATTTCTTCAAGTTCTTTTTACCTGCTCCCTAATTTCCTTGTAAGAATGTTTGTTGTATGTTTTTCACAGGATTTCAGTCATATGGCATTTCAAGAGATCATATACGCAAAATTTTGGGGCTTTCAGATGGAAAAGAAAATACATATAGTTTCAACAACAGATTTTTCCTTCACAAGGTTTAGCTATTGGAAAAGTTTCCTTTCGCACATATGTTTTATTGTGTACAATAAAAATAAATGCTTTAAGAAGATTAAGTTATTAAAAAGAACATTGGACCTCACAAGAATTTACTTCCTTTAGAAAAAAACCAACAAAACAAAACAAAACAAACTCCACAACACTATTTTGTACAAAAGGTGAAGGGAGCTACTCCAAGGTGTAACCTACCAAGGAGATAAGATTTTGTCACAAATAGTTTTCTCATATAGCTGTTACTATTAGAAAAAAATTAAGGGATCAGTCCTTTTATGTAGCAAATTAATGTCCAACAAATAAAGGACCAAAGAAAAGTGTCCGTATTTCTTGCATACTTTGTACTGCCAGAGTTAAAAATTACCTGTGTAGGATCTGGACTGAGCTCTTGCAGAATTTTCTCATTCACGTTATCCAAAATGAACTGTAGCCATGTCCCAGAAGGGGGAGAGCACACAGCTCACCTTTCCACATGTCAGTAAAAAGGCTGCTGACAGGTCTAGGGTACAGGACAGTCAAATCCTAATTTACCTGACAACTTGCATGAACATTCCGCTAACGTATACTGTGTATTTCACATATGATTGACAATTATTAGCCATTATTTACCCTAACCATTGTTTTATCTAAATACAAAGATTCTGAAGTTAATTGGACAAAATGTAGATCCTGTAATCCATACTATTCACCTCATTAGTGTTAATCCTTTCCCCAATCCTCCGAATTAATTACAAATGTTTGGTTCACGGAAGCTAATATCCTTTTTGTCATTGTTTTTCAGTTAAAATCAACACAATTATAGATTACCAATAAAGGTTTATCCTTTTATAATTACTTCAAAGCTCATACCAGACAAACAAAAGTCATTATTATGCAGGCTAAACAAAATGGCAAAGGATTTTCTCATGCTGAATATTCAACAAATCAATGCAGGTGGGCTGTCTTCATAAACACATTTCAAGACTTTATAAATTTAAGGCATTTTGGAGCAGCATTTAGATGTTACTGGTGTTCAGAATATTGCTCAAGTGCAAATATGAACAGCTTTTGAAAACCTTATGGCTCAATACATTTTGTCAAAAGCCACTGTTTTCAAAGAAACTAAGTCAGAGTTAAAATTTTAACTTCTTAACCTATAACTTCTTTTGAATTTCTATTTACAATCTTAATAAACCTTGTAATGGTTTTACAGATACAATATTTAATACTTTCATTTTTTAATCTGATTTGTGGTACTCTGAATATGTAAAACCACAGAATTAACTCAACTGGTCAACTAATCCATTTTAAAAGCTGCCTCCATTTGGTGAACTCCAAAGGGAATAAGAGATTGGTCTAGTAGCAAAATTAATCTCCTGTAGATAATTTGCTTGAAAATGTTATAGCTCTAACCATATAACTCTATTCTATTTAGTTTTTAAATGAAAACAAGGGGGAAAAGGATTGTATTTACATCCTATATATTTATTATATAGTCTCATGTATTGCCAGCATGAAAATGAAATGTATATTAATACACATAAGATAATGAAATTATTATTAACTTCAAGCTACTGCTCAAGTATGTTTACAGTGGAAAGAAAATATTATGGATACCATTTTTCCCTTAGGTTATTGCTGTTCTCCTGAATTACAGTAGCTAATTTCTATGACAAAGATTTTTTTTTTAAGTTTCCTGGGGTTACTATGAATTGAATGCTGTACAGAAACTTCAAGACCTTACTTTCTATACCTACAGGTACCATTATTGAACACTCAGCAAGTAGCACAACTTGCACTGAAATAAGAACATACTTGCTGGTCGAGATGCTTGTTTTCTAAATGCTACTGAGGAAATAGCAACAGGTTAGCAACAATACTCAAGAGTAAGTATTACTCAGGGATCTGCTTTGTTAATCTCATTTTATATCCTGCTGTAAAGTGCGTAAAGAGTGCTTGGCCTAGTAAAACATAGACTGGAAACTGCAGTTATGCCCATTCATCCAGTCTATCCTCAAAACTCAACACAGCCACAAAAATTTATTTTCAGGATCATATGTTAACTCAACTCTCTGCTCCCTTTTCTTCAGAAATACCAGCACACAGTTGAAAAAGTGATAATTTACTCTTATACTTTGTGTGATAAAAACCACGCTATTATGGGAGGGGAGAGAGAAATAAAATCAAAAGGATTTTGTGAAATAAATAAAAAAGAGAGGAGCCAGTGCTAAAAAAAATATCCTGTTGCAATCTTTAATATATGTACAAAGAGCATTGTACAAAAAAAGAAGATGAACAGACTATCCTATTCAGATGTGAAAATCAACTGGAAAGAGCTTCAACTTGAAGAGGATCCCACTTCCATAACCACTGGGTCATATTTGATATAAATCAAAGCCATTTAAATTGCTTCTCATAGGTGATGTGACTTGGGCAGACAAGTCCAGGAAAACAGAGATCATATTGCATCTTGCCAACAGTAAGCTACAGATTACAACCACCTGAACAACAATTCCAAGATTTCTTATTCCCCTATAAAGATGGCATAGTCAGTGGAAAATAAATTCTCTATACGGAGTGATCAAGGTGGGGGGGGTCATTGGAACAACACACAGTAATACATAGAAAAATCCTCTAATACATGATAAAATTTGTTACTTCCTAGATAGTTTTCCCCCAGTTTGTTTTTCATTAGTTATGTTCTTCATTTGACACTGAACCACCTGCTTCTCAAGGGTGTCATAGTTGCTCCTTGTTACTTTGTAAGTTGAACCTGACATTTTGTTTTGCCTTACATCTCAATTTCATTGTCACTCAGACCTTTAGAAATCGTTGATGTAATACTGTAATCTATTCTCATAGTGATATTTTAATACTATGTGTTTTATTCGGATCACTGTGATAGTTCCCTTGAAACCTCTTGTCAATATGGATTATCAGTCATATTTTGTTTCCTGTTAATCAGCTGTTATTCCTCAATATCTATCTGTAATATAACTGATTTTTAGTCCTGACTCACTGTAACAGGATACAATTTAAAAATTTATCTTAAAAAAAAATCAGCCTGCCTTTATTCTACAGTTATTTCTTTTATCAAATCAGAACTGACGTTACAGCAGCTATTAGATTTATTTATACACAACTATTTCAGTTGAGCTTACTTGTTTTGTCAGTTACTTAATGAGGTTAATTAAAAAAAAAAAAGTTTACTGGAGTTGTTCTATATTAACACGAGCAACCCAAACATTAATAGCATTACAGCGAATAACATAAGAAACAAGGAAAATTGATACATTAGCTTAAAGTTACAATTCAAGTTTCTATACAGGGTTTGCTCGAAAGCTGTGGGCATTTCAATTCTCTGCAAGCTCAGGGACAGCCATAAAAATTGCCATGGAGGACTACTGTGCAGACACAGTACACTTCTTGCTGCACATTTCACTGCAGGGCTTGGCACTATCACATGGATAATCCATGCTTAACCCAAGATGAAAATTACACTTGGGTATGTTGAATATTCAGCATCAGAAAATCTGCTGCCATTTTGTTTGGGTTGAATAATAATGACTTTTGTTTGTCTGGTATGAGCTTTGAAGTAATTATAAAAGGATAAACCTTTACTGGTAATCTATCTCTTTGGTAGAGTTGTGTTGATTTTAACTGAAAAACAATAACAAAAAGGATATTAGCTTTGTTCGGGTTTTTTTCTACAAAGAGGTCACCACAGCATAGGCTTCTGGGCTGCTTTAAATAGTTGTCAGACAAGTCAGAGAACTTTCTTCCCTAAAGAGAAATTGAATACTTCAAATTATTTACTATACAACCAATATGATACAGCACATGGAACTCTAGTTCCCCAAACTTTATTAATTTCTTCCACAAATATATATTCAATTCTTAAATAGAAATAGACACTTTAAAGCTGATAAAATGGAAGAGTGAAGAAAAAACACGTGTGCCTGTCATTTACCGTTCACACTGAAAGACTGCAAAATTGTTTCCTTATAATTCAAATTCTCATGGCAAATAACTATACTGTCATTTCTAGTGCTATTGTACATAACACTGAATTCACTGCAAAGCAGACAGCAGCTGATCATACACATAAGCAAAAAACATCTGACATGAAAGCACAGGAGCTACTGATTTCTCAAGTCACCAGCATTTTTCAGTAAGGCTCCCTCTATATACAATTTTACCTTTCCAGAAACATGGTATAAATAAAGGATTTTTCTCACACAATTTTTTGCTCTCTGGCATTCCAAATCCAAGGGATTTTAAACATGCTACTGAAGGCTTTTCATCGGAAAAGTATATGTCTGATAAGATACCTTGCAGTACTTTCTGTTCCGCACTACTAAAAAGAGATGGTTGACAAGTTGAACAGGGAAGACAAAAGGTGGCTGGGAAAGCAGCAGTTTTACAGGGCTATGCAGTGCTTCCTCTAGTTTGTTATTATATATTTTAGTCTATGTAACTGAGGTTTTAAATATCATTCCTTGGTATTTAGAGATCAGGTTAAGATGTTAAGGACACTCCCCTGTCCAACCATCAGGAGCCACTCTGACAGTCACACTTGCAGCACCTGCACTGGGACCGAGGCCCCAGTGAGCCGATGGATGCCCCACTTGACTCCCTACACACCCATACTCACACAGTCCAGGTTTCCTCACCAGCTCAACTCCAAGTTTCTCATAGTAGAGTCTCATATATCCAGATCCTTCAAATAATTTAGTCTTGGTGCAATAACTAAATAACAAAATAACAGCTCTGGCTGGTGCCTCTGAGGAGGGACTCTGAACAAAGGAGCTCGTGGGCTTTTATATCCCCACAATCTGAGCACAGGAAAGAAAGTCTGGGTGTTGTTGGCTCCTGCTGTGTCTCTGAGTGTCCAGTCACCTGCCTGGGCCACAAGTCCCTGTGCCCTTTGCCATGAAAAGGGGCAGCAGTTCATGGCCCATTGCCTGGGACTCTGGCTGTGCCACCCAGAGCTCAATGTGCAGCTCTTACTGCAGCTGCACCAAGCTACCTGCACTGAATGTACTTCTCAAAAAAGAGGAACAGATAGCTTTGTCCAACTGGTTCAGCCACTTGTCTCTCTTTTCCTTTGGAAGAGATAACCATTGTAAAATCACTTTCATACTTTAAATCATGCAAAATTCAGTCCATGTCACCTGGATCCAGAACAGGCGGACACACAGGTGTCCAAGAAACAAGTCTCAAGCTGGTATAAGCTACACAAGCTTCATGGAGAGGTAGAAGGACATCAAGATTTTGGCATTTGATCTAACAGTGGTACTTAATAAGCCAAGGTATTTTTTAGATTCTCCAAATCATGGGTACAGAAAACAGATTTCTTTTTTTTTTTTGTGAATGAAGCACAGGATATGCTTTATTTCTGGGTAGATATAATACAGTTATAATTGAAAATTGTGAGCTAGGTTTTCAGTTTGGTCATTCAGCCTTTCTCCTGTATCAGACTCAATGCCAAAAGTATATCACTATTTGCTAAATGAGTTTTGGCAATACAGATATACACACTTATAAGGTTAAAACAAACAAAAAACATAAAAGAGAAAACAAGGAAGAGAAATAATTCTAATACAGATCATTCAGAGCCAGACTGTTGATAACTTCATTCAGATTGAGTGATGTCCTAATTCACTTGTGCTCTCTTTATCTGTACTGTTTCACACAATTTAATCAGACTACAGAAATTCCATTTTAGAATTATGTTAGCACTTGCCAATTATTAAGTGGCCACTAATGTCAGTCTCCTTCAGAGAGCTGACTGAAAATGTACAAAAACATTGGCAAAGCAACAGTTCAGAAGCAACAGTTCAGAGCAACACCAAACAATCTGCACGGGCGGCCCAAAGCAGCTGCTTTGCAGATCAAGATTAAATTCCTTTTTTCTCTGTTGGGAGAATTCTTGGCTTGTACAATATGAAGTCTATAGCATGGAATGGCTTTCTAACTGGTGCTGAAACAACACCAAAACACATTTCTTACCACGGACAACACCAGGATACCCAGGCTGAACAGTTGCCAACTTAAGTCAGAGAAGTCAAACATTATGTTTAGGCTGGCTGCAACATACAAGACATGTTCAGCATTTGTAATCATTTTTCTTGATTTTATCACAAGAACTTTGTGGTACTCAGTATTCACTTCAGATTCACGGCCTCCAGAGGCATGCAAATACACCAGGTATCTGTCCTTAGATGAAATAAGCTTTAAAATATCATCCAGTTTTCATATAGACTTTGAAACCAAAAAGACAAAGGAACTAAAACCCAAACTCTCACAATGGGCAGTATTGGCAGCATTCATGTGTCTCAGTTTGTACAGGCACTAAATGTGAAGCTGGGAAAAGAGGATTGTAGTTCTGGATGGTGCCTGTTGTAGTAGTTGTCATTTTGTGTAACTGTAATTTATTTTCAATTATTTCAGTGAATAAGCTTTCGTAAAGTGTGTTGATCCTTTAGGATATTTAATTAACTAATAATAAGTGATGTTACAAGCAATCAGATACATTTCTTCAACAACTTATCACTTGTATTAATGCTCAGCTTCTTTGAAATATTTGCATGACCCTCCAGGCTTCTTTTACTCAAATGCTGTACCAAGTTGCATTCTTTCTGAAATCTGATATTTCAGCTTCAGTTTAAAATTTTTCATCTTTCCCATAACAAACTTGCAAAGGGAGTAAACCAGTGAAGAGACCAGCAGTGAAACTGCAATTTTCAAATTGATTCATAAACAACCATAAGGCAAGGCAGGCATTAATTTATTGGTGCACTGCAAGTTTCTGGCTAATTTACCAACCCTGGCATTGTGCTGTGCAGAAAGCACTGGGAAGGAAAGAGTCAGAAGAGAGGTCACTGCCTGAGCTGCAGCTCATTTCCACTGTGGCCCTGCACAGCCCCTGGCTCTAACCAATGCCCATCAGACACTCTGAAAAGCATTCCCTGTGCCTGTCTTTCCCAGCCAAACGTGACAAACAACAGGCATTAATATGGATTTGAAAAGCCTTATAACCATTCTATTAGTTCAACTAATTCACAGTATTTGATTAGATTGCAAATAGGTTTCTGCTCCATCTGCAGTCCTGTTGCTGTTGTCAGGCAGGAAAAAACCCACTCATTCAAATCTGTGTTGGCGCCTTTGCTGGGAACACTTACAGGCACCCAACGCTTTGTGTCAGTTTTGCAGGCATGGTGCAAAATTCCTTGCTGTACCTCACCTGAGAGCCTGTGAAGCTTCAGTACAATTTGTGGAGAGTCCTTCAGCTTTGAAAGGACTGGGGAAAAAAAATCCAAAATTTAAGTTAACCTCCCAACACAGCCACTGTGACAGGTAGGAGAGCCCATTCCGTGTGCTCCTCAGGTTCCTGTGCATTCTGCAGTAAGCAGCAAGAGCCCTGTCGCCCCACTCTTAGACTACCACACTAAGGTTGGAGGTGTCCTCTTGATTAATATTTCACTTAAGCAGCAAAATTCTTAATAGGATACTATTCATAAAGCCTAAGGACTACATACGACAGTCAATTGTCTCAAAACCTGTACAGGCATGGAGGGAAAAGGCAACAGAAAATGGACAGGCTGCTAGAAGAATTTTCCTGATCCGAAGATGGCAAGACCATCTTCTTCACTTTAACTCCTGCTCTTCTTGTCCTTTTTGCTACACTACTGCAATCAAAGGACTTGCTAGCTTCTCTCTCCCACAAATCTATTGTGATTAGAAAAGCTGCAAACCTAGCATTCTCTTCACCCAGCAAGTCTGTTACTCAGGACAAAGACAAATGCCTGTTTCCCAGCTTTGAGACAAACTTACTTCTCTCTTTTGAAGAAAAAAGGTTTTTCCATGACCCTCAGCAGTTGCATGTCAACAGAAGCTATTTTTGCTCAATCAAGTGGCACAACAGGTCCCCATTGTGGAGAAAAGAAAACTAAGGAAGTTCAAATGGTTCAAGCAGGCACGCAAAGGGGATCTGCAGGAATCTCCATGCCGGTTTTATGCCTGCGCTACTCACAAGGCGAAGTCAGAAAGGAGGCTGTACTCACATGTTATGCAGAGCATCCTCACCTCAATCCAAGCCCAATGGCAGTAAGTAGCATTGCTCAAATGTTTAAGCATAGAAGAGTAGAAAAATTAATAAATTTTTTTCATATTAATAATACCATCATAACTTCTCAAATGAAATTTCAGATCCATGACTTCTTAAAAATATTGAATAGACTTTTTTTTCTAGCACAGTGTTGCTTTGGACTCAACTCATTAAGACACAATGAACCCAACACCCAGAAGAGAAAGTTTTGATACTCCCAAATCTGTTTTCATATCAGTGGCATGGATTTAGAAAGAATGAAAGTTATTCATATTTGTAGACATATTCAATTGAAGTTAATTTCTTTTTTAGAATAGTAGCATGTCTTGTATAGCTTGTAAGATGGCAAAAAAGAAATGCATACATTTTTGGTCTGGTATTTAATTTTATACATTTAAGCACAATTTGTTGGCTTACAACACCAGTTGGGTTACAGCAAATACTGCCTTTTAAAACTTTATGGAACTAATTTATAGTGTAGGGCAGGAACAGACTTGATCTCCTGGCAGCAAAATTTTATGTTTCCATTTCAGCAATACTGCCTAACACAATAATATCAGGCCAGCAAATCTTAAATATAAGTTAAGCTAACATGATCCATCGCCTTATAAAGCTAAAGTACCCTGTGGAGTCATGCTGAATATGCCAAGTGATTTTTCAAAATTTAATCATCCTAAATGTCAGATAAAGGTGCTTTTGCTGTCATTCTTTAAAACCAGGAAAAAAATCTGAGTGTGCCTTCAAGTTATACAGAAAACTGTTCAAAAATAGCTACGTTAAAATATCAATCTCATGTTTGCTAAATGTAAGGAAGGAAATATTGATGTGTTTTATTGCAAAATAAAGAATTGTATATTTTTCCCAATAAAGATCACTAGTTTTCATATCAATATAGATATTACTGTTTCCTTCCAAGATTGATTTATCTTTTGTACTGCTTCCACAGTAGATGTTATACAATGACAGCAATGACATTCCGATAAAAAATTTTAGTATGCTTCAAATCAAACTTTTCTTGACTTTAACTGTTGAGTTGATCAAATAAACAAGTTGGAATGTTTCATAACTGTGTTCTTTACCAGCCCCACTCATGGAATGGGATTGACATGAAGACTATTCATTAGAAGGTTGCATAAGGATATATGTATATATATCACAGGATCAAGTTCCATGTGGCCAAGTAGAAAGAAGTAGATGAATTATACAGAAGAATTTGAATATTTGTAGAATTATAACATATTTACAAAGCCTCCCCTATGGCAAATTTATTAGAGGAGGGGAGGAGGGGTATCCCAAATTATTTTTTGGAATTTTACCTTTAGAAAGGCTGAATATAATTATACAAAATTAAGTGAAATAAATAGCCAGCGTATCATAACAACTGATGCTAGAACACCTCGGAAAAAAGAGACAAAGAAATATTATGGTTAGGTAAGTGACTAAGTTGACAACTTGTTTAGGTTATGAAGAATAGGCAGGTCTATGAACCGTGGATGGTGACTATGGATTTAAATCCACCCATTTTCTTTTCTCTTTACACTAATTTCATATATAAAATACTTCTCCACATTTATGGTTTGTACACTACCACACAGATCAAACCAGTCTGTAAAAATCTGTGTTTCCTGCAATATTCAGGATTTAATTGTAGGAGAACGTCAATCTTGGAATAAGTTTTGAGCGATCATCTGATCTTTCAAAATCTGTAACCTTACTTGGCAATTTACACACAAAAATGAAATGTTCATAATGAGTCATCGTCGAATTCAGGTAGCATTCCTATAAATAATGCTATGATGGAAAACCACAGCAGACATCAGGATTGCAGTATTCTGTTTTGCACACGATATTTTGCATTACAAACAAAACCCCTCTCCCAAAAAAAACCCACAACCAAAGCAAAAAACCAAACCACCACCACCACTAAAAAAACAACAAACCACAAAACAAACAGAGAAAGAAAAAACTTCCTTTAGGTTAAAAAATAAAGATGTCAGTGACACGTAGCAAAAAGAGCAAGTCATGCCTCATGTTTTGTTCATTTCTAAGAAAGATCTATAACTAAGAAAATGAAAAACTTCCAAAGGTTCATTAAAGCAACAAAGATTTAAGATTTTGCTTACATTAGGAAAATACAGTTTTCTTAAACCAAAGTACAAAACTTAATTGCTAGAAGTTTTATTTTTCATAGCTGAAAGGACCTATTCATATGACACTCACATTCTCTGATTGATGCAATCTGCAGCTTAAACCCAGGAATCGGTGATCACATTCTCAACAACTTCATCAAGAAATTTAAGATACTTCAGGGCTTTCTAGTTTATAAACCATTCAGATTTCTCTCTCAGTCAGGTAACCTTACAGGATTTCTTACTTACAGCTTAATCAGTGGAATGAAGTCTGTGACACCAGGATAATGCTTCGCCCAGGACAAATTCCTACAATATCGCAATGAGCGCTTTAGACAATCATCTAATGCATTTTGGATTTTTTTTTTAAGGTAAATACTACTGTTATTGCTGTAAAAAGAGAACATAACGAAAAGTTTGAGTTATTTTGGGTTTGGTTGTTTTGTTGTTTGTGTTTGTTTTTTCCTTAAAGCAAGACAATAAGCCAAGTCAAACAAACTGCAACAGAAAACACAGACATTGTAATGCAGTATTCCTTTTTGGTAATATATTTATTTTCATGGTCACTTGCTCCAAGGTTCAGCAAATAATCTGGGTATGGTTTGCAGTACTATCATCTGGATTGTTAAGCAGATGTAGTACTAAGCACTGCAGGAAGCTGCCAAATTGGCAATCATTATGAGTAATCTCATAATGAAAATTAATTCTCTAGAAGTCTATTAATTTGTATTAAATGCCATTTTGTGTATCTTGCATCTACTGCAAAAATGTATACATAATAGCATATACATAACCCCTTCTTCATTCTCTCTCAAATCTTTCCTGGGTCAGGAACAAAAGAAAGAGGGGAAAAAAAAGAAAAGAAAGTTGGAGTAGACACTGAAGATGACACACTTTTTGTATAAACTTTGTGTCCTCTCTAGTTTTGCCATAGCAACTAAGCTAAATCTTCCTCTCTTGGCACCATTAGCTTGATGGTTTGGCTGTGGAGAACAGAAATTGTGATTTCAGAGGGTTTTGAAGGCATGTGAGTCACCTTCAGACTTGAATCTGTAGTGAAATTCATAGCTCAGGGTCAGTAGAACCGTCCCTGGCATGCAGCGGGCTTACTCCTTTCAGGCACCAAATCTGGTCCGGTCTGGCCCGCCTCCAAACTCCCAGTTTCAGTGCCCTGCACTTCTGCAATCAGCAGTTTGCCTATTTGAGAAATAAAGGAGTAATCTGGTCCTTCTGCCCTGGCTAGCACACCTGGTGCACAGAGGAACAGTCTCCCATACCTGGCCGGGGTGACGATGCTGGAAGCAGAGATCCCAGCGCAGGAGCAGGGGTTGGATCACAGGGTTTGGGTTCCCTGAGGTTGGACAGTTGGCAAAGGGCAGAGAGCAGACCAAACCTAGAAAGATCTCTAACAACATGAGCTGTCACAAGTCAGGGTTATTATCCTGCTAGGATCTTTTCTTCCCCTCCAGCAGAGGATATATTCTGTCAGAGCAGCTGTATAGGCTGGACAAGGATTTCTAAAAGAGCCTTATAATGGGACCACTGAGTACCACTCTGAGTTCAGCCTTGTGATTAAACCAGATTAAGGCTGCCATCCAATTCTACTGATTTTCTGTCCTACACTGGAATTGAAAGTTAGGCAGCTTTGTCTTAACTTTTAGCTAGATTCCAATAGTTTTGATAAATTCTGTCCATAAACAAATATTTTCAGCATTATATGCAAAACATCTTAGAGATCAAAACAATTTCCCCTGAGAATAGCTCTTCTTCATTCACTCAGGGAAAAGAAGAGCAAGATTATTTGTTAAAGGATGATTAAAAAGGATCATCATACTCACTGAAATAAACAGAAACCTCATATTTAACTCAAAATTGTTATGATTTCTTACAACATCAATAACACTAAGTGCAGCTTTAAACTATTCAATAAAAATTGTTCTGGTTTTAGAGAGGAGTATTTGAGAGAAGAAAGCTATATACCAAACAATAAGATTACACCATTTACACAAATAACTTCTGCATTTCTGTCATCATAGAAATCATGTCATGCATCAAAGTGCGTAAGTCATAAGAGCAGGATGATGAAGCAGCCCTAATAACAGCAGAGAAGACAAACTTGTTAGCCATCCCTTGGCAATTTTATCTCAAATAGCCCATTTCACATTCTGTATTCTGCTCTATTTCCATTAATGAATATCATATTCACTACAAGGCAGAGCTGCAACTACTTGCAAGGACAAGAATTATCTATAAAAATGTCACTTGTTTATATGAAGCAAGTAAACCATTTTCAAATGAAAAATTGTGGAAATACCAGCAATTTTATATACTTCCAAGATAAAACTTCACAACTTTTCACTTTCAAATAGCATTATGTGAAATTTAACTTTACAAAAATTGAGTTAAAAAGAATTCTTTTTTGTCAACTATTTATAAATTTTTTCCCCCAAGTGGTACTAGTCAAAGTGCCTCTAAAAAAAACCACAAACCCATTTCAGATGGATTTATTTTTCTTAATTTCTTTTTACTTTCCTTTTGTTTCTACAGTCAAGCAAAAAAATCCATTATTTGCCCAGTTCTGCTCTGCTATACTTAATGTGTTTATGGTGCTCCCAGGAACTGGATCCAGGACAGCATACCAATCACTGCTTGCAATATACTGCATGTTTAAATCAGTCCCACCTCAGATGGTTTCCACATTCATACAAGTCACTTACAGTCAACCCACAGTCAGGACTGTGCTGTATGCTAAGCATTCATAGTAGCAATCCTTCTCAGAGATATAAAGTATGTCCAATTATGGTTGTGGTTATATTCAGAATGTAGTGTAAAGTATACCAGATCATCAAGGACTTTCAGTGAAACTTGTAGGTGTTCTTGGTATTCAGCCTCTTTGGCACATTTTGCCTAATTCTGCCCATGAACTTTGATGTTCTGCAGATAGTGATGAGTATTTATGCCCTATGTTCAAAATATTCTGACTTGCTATTTGATCCATCTGGCATGGTGATATTACTGATAGGCTCATGCTCAGTGAGTTCAATAATTCTGCTAAGCGCTTTTCCCATCTCTATGTTTGACTGACTTTTTAGTTAATGTGTTGCACTAGGTTCCTCGGTTTTGCAGGGACCTGGTTTAAGCTAAAGTCCTGTCATTTAATCCTTGTGTTTTCAGCAGCAAACTTCCTCTTTTTCATTCTAGGGCAAGAGCTGACTAGTTGTACCTCACCTTGGGGAACTATAAGGGTAGAAATGTGAAATATTTGTAATAGTAATGCACAATACTGCTTCTATGCTTAGCATGTACTGAGACTACTCCACATTTGGACAATGAATCATTATGTTATAATCTACTGCTTATGTTATAATCCACTGCTATCAGTTTGTAACCTACCTCTCTGCGTCCCAAATTTTATAGAAATATAAATAAATTGCTTGATAATTAAATGTCTGTAAAGAACATCACCCTTTAAATTTGACAGTTAATATTCAGAAAACAGCAAAGCTGCAAGATGCAATTCAAATGAAGAGTATTCCAAAACAAGATATTTCAAAAAGTCAATCTCCATCATGGTGATACAGGACCATGAGTCCCATCAAAATCTTGAAAATATTTGCTCATAGGAAGCCTAGTTTCACCCTTTTCTGTCTTTTCTTTGTTTTTCTTATTTTCTGTCTTTACCTAATTCCTTAACTTCAGCATTGAAAATGGGCTTTATTTGCACCTAACACACATATACATATAATGATAATTTACTCCTAGTTCTTACTTCAATTCTTCCTCAGCTAAAATTATTTATTACAGTTCAGATTCAATTATTCATTAAAAAGTTTTAAGTACAAAACCTGTAACTCTCTCAGACAAGAACTCTAGCATCTAATTCAGCTTTTTCTCAGAAATACAGTAGCCATTAATCATCACACAAAGCACAGTTTTGCTCACTCTGGGCAAAATGATTCTGTAGCACCACCTAGTGAGATGACATCACTATCTGTGATGGAATTTTGAACTCCCTATCAATATTAATTTGCCACTTCCACTTTTGGAGAACGTAACAAGTTGCAAGACTGTAATTTAAATTCAAACAGACAGTTCATGATATGCAGTGATGTGAGGTGTTATGGGAAACCTTTTTTGCAAGGTCTACTTTTCACATTCAGAATGGAACAAATTCATTGCCTGCTGCAGAGGTGGAAAAGTGCCTTTACCATCTCTTTCTCCTCTGCTTAAGATGTGTGTTCAGAAGACAGAGTAGCATGTGCCAGTTCTTCAGTAGTCCACTGAAGCAGCATTGCTGTCGTCTCACTGGATACAGGAATGACTGGGGTCATGGAGAAGCCTCAAATATCTGCACAAAAGGCACTCAATCTTGCCTGGCATAGCCAGTGCAAAAAGGTGTGCTTATAGAAGCATTTGGAAGGCTGGCATTCCTTTCTTTGTTACCACACAAACAGAACACTCCGACTAAACTCAATAAAAATACAGTATAAGGCTGTTTCTTGCAGATTTTACTCATGCAACTTTGTGCAGGTTTACAATAAAATTCAAAAAGCCACCAACAGGAGTCCTAAAGTATGAAATCTGACTATCCTTCTCTTCACTTGCATAACTACAAAGTTCTGTCAATAGTCTCAAAATCCCATTTTAATGGAGGTTGGTTGTTCCAATTACCCTCCAACTAAGCCAGTGGAAAAAAAGCTTAGGCATAAGCTTGTTTTTAATTGCTCAAGATAAACACAATAGGGATACACCTGTTTAGGGAAGACCTTTAGTAAAAAAAGGGTAAACAACATAAAACACTCCAAACATTTAAATGATTCTAATTACCCTGGAGATTGTTGCAAGATCCACAAAATGAAAACTACTGGCATACCCAGTGAGAACCCATAGTGATGTGTCCTTCTCAGGCTGCTTACCAACTAAAAGACATATATCTCTAATGAACAGTAAAACAGGTGCCAAGGGAGGTGGAGGAATAGCCACCCTTGGAGATATTTGTACCTCAACTGTCCTTGAACAACCTGACCCAAATTCAAACTTGGTCACACTTCAGGATGAGGGCTGGGACCTGAGGAACTGTAGCCTAACAAAAATGGGTACATGCTAGTATTCAGTTTCCTCCTTCTCTTTCCCAGTCCCAAAACATCAAAACAGCAATCCATGGGAGAGGCAGAGTTACAGAAACAGATTGTTATGAATGTAGAAATCAAAACATTATCAGAATGTATGTCCACCCTGAAACTTCTGAAAGCCAGATATGACTTCAGCATGCTTAAACCAAATGCTAATGGTGGTAGAAGCAGCCTGCGCACTTTGTACAAGTCATTCAGTAGCTCTCAGGGGAAATGAACTATAGAGTATACAGATTTAAAGAATCCAGCCCACACCTCACCTTTATATACCGTAATCAATTTTTAACCAAAAACTTTTGCATCAACCAAATCTTCTACTGTATTTACTAGAACTCAACTGAAACACACCTTTGAAATAGTTAATTTCTTAGAAGCTGAGCATACAGATGCACACCAGTCATTAAAAGCACAACATGATCAATTCATGCTTATATTCCTGTCGTGTTTGGATATTTCCTGTGCTGCTTCTCATTCAAGACCACACATGCCTAGTGTAAACCTCTGCTTTCTTTTTGATGGATTTCTGACATTCTACTCATGAGTCTATTACCTGGCTGCTTATCAGTCACATTCTTGAGCTTCCTGTACTCCCACTGCACAGCTACAAAAAAACCCACCAAACTGTTTGCAGGCCTTCAGCCACACAAACAGTGCAGCCTGCACAGCCCTCTCAGCCCATCAGCACAGCATTGATCCATTACTATTAAGACCACCCCATCAGTAAAAGGGTCCATAGCACGGACCCTGTATATTCAAGCCTGAACGGTACATACCTGTAGGAATCTTTCCTAGAAAAATGAATAAAATATTCCTTATTCATGATGTAAAGGAGGATGTGAGTTAATACTTTGGAAGTAGCTAAGTTGTCCAATTTTTCTCCCATCTGCTTAAGAACAGGCAGCTCTTAAAAAGAGATTTACCCCATATTTAGTACTCTTAATTTTCAATGTTTTGTGCCATTCTTCCCATTTCTATCTCATCATATGGCATTACAGCTCTCTGTATCCATCCAAATGTATTAAATGTTTCTAGCATGAAGGACTTGGGTACACTTCAGTACAAGGACAGTACAATGTTTTCCTGTCATTGGAATGCTGGTCCATTCAGTTATTTGAAATATTTGAAAATAATGAGATAATATTTCCATTCAGTTAAAGCTTCATCCCTTAGTGAAGCAAAGCACATCTTTCAGTGCATGTATACAGACTGCAGTTAAATTAACATAGAATTTTATTGAAATTGTATAGATGTGGTAAATAAATAAAGCATTAAAGATGTGCCTATGCTTAATGTTAAAAAAGTTATTCCAATGTGATAAGCAGGAATATAACCTACTGGTCCACTCTAAATGGCAAGATGGTCACATTTTAATGTATATTGTTGAAAATAATAGCTAGAAGTCTATAAAATAAACAGATATATGCATTAAAAACTGGTACTATGCATGGAACTCTGATATGAAACTACTGTGACATTTCCCAGGGGAAAATCCCCAAAGTCCTTATGTAAAATCATCTTAGACAGTACATCTTCCTTATCTTTCTAAAGCAAATCTGAATTCCTTCAAAAAGAAAGAATTTCATGTTTCATACAGTAAGTTGTTTGGAAGTGACCCTGGGTTTTAAGTGGTTTGTTATGAGCTCTGACTGATATCAACAGCTAAAATGAAACTTATGTTTTCTTGGGTGGTTCGTAATTTTTTAAATGGAGAGAGCTGAAGTTTTGAAAGTGAGAGTCTGATAGCTGCTGATATTCTTGAAGCATACACTAGGAAATATAATCTAATCAGGTCAAACTTTATCTATCTATCCCATGCTTTTATTTGAGATGGCTGGTTGCTTTCTCTTTTCTTTTTTTTTCCCCATGAACAGTAAGAAAAGCCTAAAATATCTATTGAAAATTCATCATTGTGTTATTTTCTGATTTTAGCTAAGTCTGGAATGACTAAGCAAAGAAAAGAAATGTTTTTGCCAAGTTCTGTCCTTATTTTCAGACAGCCTAAGTTTTACCTGACTGCAATTTAGATTATTTCATTTTTTCAGAGGCATTGTTCCACTTTTAAGTTCAGGAAATATAGAAGATGAAAACAAAATTCTTGAATCAAATTTAGTATGTCCAAAAAGATCAAATTCTATTAATGCGTAACCCTTCTGGCTGAAGTTTAAATAATTACAGTTTACAAGCATTTAATTAGGTTTATAAAATGGTCTAAAAGAAAATAAACATCCCTCAGCAGTGCAGTAAGCATTGAGCAGGCAAAGAATCAGGTAAGGGCATAACAGAGTTCTATGTACAGTCACCCAGAGACAAACACAGGCCATCCAATTTATGGTTCCTCACACATATTCATTACTATGTGGTTGCTGAAACACAGCACTGGAAATATCACGTATCTTAATTTTTGTAATTAATAAAACCTATTTTTATTAATAGAACAAAAAAATTAATTTTCTTTTAAGCCTTAACATCTGTACTTTGACCATCCATAGAAATACAATTACTTTACAGCAATAAAGAACAGAGGAGAAGGGTAGTCTGCCATGCCTACACCACACAGTCCCATCACTGCCTAACCAGCACTACTGTGTGCTGCTTTTGAGATTCTGTCATTCTGAGCATGCTAAGCAGTGCTTTCCATCAAATCAGTGACACAACCACTGCAACACCAAATCATCAATTTAAAATTAAGTTACAATGCAAAATCTAGTATTATTTTGGGCACTGTCTTCCAATACCTCCAGTCACCTTATCTGACACTGTTATTTTGTGCTAGGGGAACAGGTGGGTCTTTTAACGAAGCTCTGGTACTTAATTCTATTAAAAACTAATGTCTTAAGCTTCCTAAGTGGTTTTAAAATTTTCAATTACTTTGAACAGGTTACTTTACATTACTGCTTTTGGAATTACCACAGAAGAGTATCTGTCTATATGAGAATACAAATATTTTTATTCTACTACATGACATATTCATTCTCAGAGTTTACAAGGTGCTTTCTCTTTTGTATACACATATGGACAGTTAGCAGGGTAATACACTGGTTATGCCCTCAAAGCATGATTTTGGGTCAAAGGATAGAAGGCTTTGCTTTCACCAGCATACTTTCTACCATAACAACGACTGACTCGAGACTAAAGTTTTGGCAGCCCTCAGAAGCCCAAAAACCAGCTAAAAATCCTTTAGAAAAGGATCCATTGCCCTTGCTGGAACAAGTCTTCAGGAAAAATTAAGGAGCAGTATCAAGATTTTACTAGGAAAAGAAAAAACCCCTGGTTCTGCCAAGTACACAAATCTGCTGCAACGAGAGGGGGGTGGTGAGTGACAGAGATGTCCATGTATCTTCAGCTATTTGACAACCTTTATATTTTCTTCTTTGAGGACAGCTGTTGTGTGAGACAACCCCCTGAGCTGGCTGCAATGCCAGCTGTGGACCACAGGACAGTCATCCTCCTCTCCAGCAATCTTCCTGCACTTCTGTCTATAATGTGGCCTGGTTTACATGGGGAGTTGGGCTTAAAGCTCAGCCACTCCTGAGCAGCAGCAGAAGTTACTCATTATTACACATCTACTGTTAATAACTCACTAAGTGCCAAAATCAAACACACACAATAACCAAAGCTGCCTGAGACTGTGATCAGAAAACTAGCTCTGAAAGTACTTGAAATGCAACTGACTGCATCTTGTATCGATAAAACAATTGTCACCTTCCAGGAATAACTCACGAGAAAAATTGATCATTTTAGAAAGTTCAACATATTTTGCTCAAGGAAGTTAAAAAATAAAAGGATGGATTGACAGCAAAAGGCAGCCTGGTCAGATACCTCACCAACTGCCAGACAGAAAACTAACCTCATGTGTGACGCACCTAAATTGCATCTGTTAAAATCTGAAAATATGATGTCATTTCAGTACCACCCTCTTTGAGAGAGTTATAACGACTATGTCATTAGTGCAAAGCCTAGAGATAATTACTGTACCCAAGGATAACTAACCCACAAACACATAAACCACTTGCATGTCACCAGACAAGTTTGTCAAGGACAGCAGAATGCTATTTACCTGCACAGGTTGCAGGCTGCTCCATAAGACCCATGCAGTTTGAACCACAAGCAACTCTGGGACAATCCATTCCCTCTGTTTTTTTGGATTATTAACTACCCAAATGTATCACAGCAAAACCCAATACCTGCACCTTCTGTTCCTGAGGAGCATGATGATTCTGTCATTAATTCCATCCCATAAAGAAACAGAAGAAACTATTTATTCACTTTTCCTCAGCTATTCTAACATTGCTGCTGCATTTCTGTCACTACCACTGCGTCACTATTTCAAGTATCCTTGCAATCATGTTAGAATGTTACAACTAAGTTCCTATCTTTTAACCATGGGGTTTTTTCCCCAGTGGAAAACTCTGAAGATCTGTCCACAGTTAAAAAAAGCAAAGTACAACCAATAACAGTGAGACTTCCAATTCCTGATCACTGTCTACAGAGTAATTTTCCCTTACAAATTGAACTACATTTTTAAAAAAAAAATCTCAGCTACCTGATGATGTATGTGGAACTTACCACCAGGCTCAAGGTAGTGCCTAGCAACAAAGTGCTTAGGATACAATAATCACTACTAGTATTTTGTAATAATTTCAGAAGAAAGAGCAAGAATCAAATGGATTCGATGCTTCAGTGTACTGTCAAAACACTTTAGCTCAGCAGTCAGGGACTCATATTTAAGTCCCACACCATACATGATTTCCCTATTCTCTAGTACAGGTTATCCTATCTTAAGTATTTTAATAGCCTTACATTGACTTCACAGGATCAGAAACACCCAAACCACCTCACGATCCATTTGGTAGTCTCACTCTACCAAATTATTCTGCAAACATTCTTTCCCTGATCAGAATCATCTTCCTTTAAATGAACTCATTGCAATGCAGGATGTTTTGCAATGTAGTTGGTAACATATAATATAGGGAAAATAATTGCTGTTTAAATGACATTTAAGTCCTGCAATTGAAATAAATTATATGAATAAAATGTCAATTAAATGTTGGTAATAAGACACTTTATACAATTTTCTTCCCAAAGGAGCAGAAATCAACAGTCACAGTGGTACTGCAAGGTACATTTGGAGAAGAGAACACCCATAAAATTCAAGTAATCTGAAACACTTCACATAGATAAAAAAGTCAAGTCAAGCCATTTGAGCTGTTTCTGTCATCTACACGAACTAACCTTTTGTCTCATTGAAATTACTGTCACAGTGACTCCCAAAGGGCTTTGACAACGAAACTTTACTCTTAGTATCTCAGAGCTGTTGTATTTTGGTGGAGTTTTGCACTTGTTTCTTTTTGGTTCCCCATATCTACACAGCACAGTTTCTACTGACTACTTCAGATTATTTATGTTCACTTCGGTCAATTCTAGGCAGCTTCTGCTGCAGAGAAATCACTGGAATTGCCAGATTGTCCACCCAGGATGTTAATCAACACATTTAAACACATAATCTGTTCTTACAAATTGGGCAATGCACAGCAGGAGCTGCTAGAGGGAGTCTCTGGGACAGTCCAACATTTTTACCTGTTAGTCTAAGACTTTGTTTTGAAGTTGGCTGGAAGTTGTGAACCCCTTCCAGTTGGTCCACTGTCCTGTCTATGCAGAGATCCATGGAAACAATTAAGTGCACATGTACAGAGTCACGATACTCACCTACATGACAATCACAGCTATAGAGTAAATTTAAAATTCTTGCTTACGTAAGGTCAAATAACAGATTTTGTCAAATCTGACTTTGTGATTCCTTCATAAAATTCAGCTGTTATTGCCTATCTCTTGGAGGTTCTTGAATACGTTCCATTAACAGTACAATTACATGGCTGTAGTATGCTGTGCACACACGTATCTTAAAAGACAAAAGCAGTCAAAATTTAGATATTAAGTCAGCAAACGTAGCCTTGAACTACTGTTCAACAGAGTTTTCCTAAGCAATTTCACACCATTTCTTACTCAGGAGAAAGACAAGTTACATCCATAAGTCAAAGGTTTTCAATTCTCATCTGGGACTTTCAAGCATAACAGCACTAGAACCTACTGCAGGGTTTCTCCAAATGTGCTTCTGCAAATCTGAAAGTGCTGGACATGGCCAAAAAGCAGATAAACAGTGTGATAGAGGCAATACAGCATACAATGTATCTCAGAAACATCAGTTCTTGGTTTGGTTTTTTTTATGGTAGTAACAATATATTTTTCTTTCTATTGAATTAACCTCTAAGAAAATTGTTGTTAGGAGCACCACAGCTACACTAAATAAATTGATTCGTAAGTTATGGATGTTAGTTTACAATGGTCATAATATAGAGATGCTTCTTTATCTAAAACAGAAGGGCAAAAACCTTTAGTGGCACAATTACAATTTTTTTTACTGAAATATGTAGACTCTGCTGCTGCAGTCTAGCATTACTACTTCTTCCAACGTTTTTGGGCTTACCTTTTCCTCCATGAGGTAAACCAGCATTAAAAGGTGTAGTACTCTGCTTTTCCTAGGGAGGGGCAGGAGGATGCCATGTGAAGACCTCCTAATTTTTCTTGTTCCACCATGCCACTCTTAGCTGAAGCACAGGCCAGACTTTCAGATTTTTTCAAAGGTGATGCTCAGTAAAGCTCTGACAGGGACAGGCTCCACTGAGTCCAACAAAAAAACCGGGTACCACCTATCTCATCAGGTATGTTTGACTGAAGCAGAGTGAAGTGTTCCAGTGACCACTAGTGACAGGGAGAAAGACAAAGGGAGATAAACCTAAGACCAACTCTTTCTTATCACCGAAGCAAGCGGAATTTTACCAAACGGACAAGTTACTTGAACAGAAGCTGTTGTTTACAGATTGCTTTACAAATTCCACATGGCAATGGGTAAATGAGCTCTCAACCCCTGTGACATTGCTGAAGTTAAACCAAATGCTGCTCTGTTGAACGCTGTAGACAGTGCCTCCTATGTTTTGCTCTTGCTCTTTAACTTGATGTTGCTATCCTAGAGAAAAAATTGTTGACCATGGGCAAAACAAAAGTATGTTGGGCAATCCAGTAAGTTGCCAACTAAATAAAGCCAATGTTCTCATGATCAGATGTACAACGCACTGTCCAGAAATCAGTTTTCATTACTAATGTCCAACTGCGGTATCATCTATTACTTTAGAGCTGGTTAAGTTTCCTGCATTAATTGGAAACAAATACCCACTGTGAAATGCCATTATTCACTTTTTATGCTCAATTTGCTTACAATTCGGTAGAAGTATAATTTGTTCCTATTACAAACTTACATATTCTTTAAATTGTTCCCCTGTGGAGTCTTGAAACTGAGAGACTGATGGACGTGCATTGAATGTCACCTCACAACTTCCAACCCTGTGTTTTTGCACACCGGGTTTTTCCTCAAGGTAGCTGCTTAAGGATTTTCGAATACCTGTAAAAAGCTCCACAATAGTAACTTCTCCACATAAATATTTTGATTGCTCTTTAAAAGAGGGAGGGATTTGTTTTTCTGTGTTCGTAATTACCGCATCACTTGACTTATTTTTCAAGCACCTACTTAACAAGGCCAGACTTAATTGAATTGCTCATTAGAAGACAGCTGAACTGCGAAATACAAGCATTTTTATTCTTTCATATCATACTGTTCATTTTCACACTTTGCATCTTGTGAACCATACCTGTTTTTACAAGGCTTTATGCTACAACTGCATGCACACTGCAAATTGCTTGCTGTTCTAAATAAACATTAGGATTTTTCAAGATTGCCTGATGGTAATGCATAGGAATCAGACTTTTGTCAAAGGACATCTGCCCTCTGAAAAATCAGACAGCTTCAAGATTTCCCTGGATTATCACTAAATTATATACTATTACTACAGGTGAGGTGAAAAGAGAGAAATAACAGTCCTTTGTAAGTACTTCTATGAATATCTTGCATTTTAAAATCAGAAAACAAATTCAAAATAAATGCTCAGGGTTTGTTCACATTTATATCAAATTTTGTATTTGAAAAGTGTAAGATTAGAACATAAAACAATCCGAATAAAAAATAATACTTATGACAGCCTATTTAAACCTGAGCTCAGAGTGTTCAGGTAAATGAGTTAGCTAGCACCCTTCCCAATATTCCTGCCTTATATATAGCACTGATACCATAGAGGTTACATGATTTAAAAAATAAATATAAAATTAAAGGGATCCAAGTAATTCCTTGCCATGAATATTTTGAGATTTGCTGGTATGATATTTCTTTTTTTAAAGACTCTTCAGGTTAATTCTTTCTGTTCAGTACCTATTAACTATGTAATGCACACTTCCTCCCTGGTGTCTTTCTGTCAATCTACTTATTCACGTGGGTGGAGAAGCATTTAATTGTCAGCCCAGAAAAAGGAAGTTGCCTGTTCAACTACTAGAGGTAGAAAAATTTGACGTTTGACCAGCCAGCTCCATCAATGTTTAAAGATTTTTTTTTTCCTTTCTGTAGTCTCCAATTAGCTTATAAAATGTCACTCCTAGCAGTTTATTGATGAACAGACAATTGTAAAACAGCAGCAAGGAAAATTAAAAGAACCCGAGTTTAAGAGAGCAGAAGATTACATTTATAGTAATTTACACATGAGTATTTATAGTCATGTGTACACACACTCAAAGATACTACTACAATTCTCTTGGGCAAGAAAATGTAAACAGCACTACAAATTCTAGTTTTACATGGGCAACTGCTTCCTAATGACATTCCTCTCATCTAGAATAGTTTTGAGGGAAGAAGCCAGAAACCACTGCAGTAAATAGGCCTAGACAGCGCTAAAATCCCATTCAGAAAACTACAGTGTTCTGCATCTTGTATTGAGATGTTCTGAGCATCGAATCTTTGCTTTCCTTTTGTGAAAAATAAAAACAGGGAACTTCGTGAAAGCCATTGCTATAGACAGTTGTCAAGGGGGAAAAATGTTGCTTTTTTAATCTTTCCCATTCATTATTTAAGGGAAATTAAATGTACTACTTTTCAAAGTGAGTTTGGTCAGACAGCCTTCCTGGACACAAAAGAAAACAAAGATGGAAGTAACAGTAAATCTCTAACTTCTATTTAAAGTACCACGTTAATGTGATTATTGCAGTAGAAAACTCTGTAAAGGTCAATCTAGAAACCTTTAGAACTCAAATGTCTCCCAGCCTTTGGCTGTTAGCGTTCTCACTTGACTCTAGATCCAAACTTCAAATCTCAGCAGCACATTATTAAGGCAGAAGAGATCCATTGTTGGCTGATACAAGAGTACAGATCTCGTAAAAATTAAGTGTTAAGCTAATGTTAAATGAGGCTGAAAAACCCAAACCAAACCCAAAACATCCTTTTGTGACTAAATGATGTAGGATAAAGTTCTTCCATTACAGGAGGTTTAAAAATAACACTAACACATTGTGCTAAAAAGCACACAGTGCTTTAAAAAAAAAAAAAAAAAAAAAAGACTGTGTATAAACATATTGTTTGATTTCAGGAAAAACAAGCGCAAATTAAAAAAACTCTCACTGTACTTTATGATATAAAGCCTGAATCAGACATCAGTCAGGCTATGCACTGTAGAAGATGATTAGTACTATATTTACAGTACAGATAAATTTTAAATTTAGATTAAATTCTCAGTTGCCTTCAATTCAAACACGAAATGTTTCTAAAAATTATTTATACATCCTCTTGGCATGCCTACTTCATCTATATCAACAGTAGAAAGCAGACACACAAAGGATTCCCCATTTTCAGTATTAGACTACAAGAACAAATCTCCTGAGCGGGAGAACCATACACGCAAGTGTAAAGAAAGACCTCAGTCATGGCTTTCATCTTTTAATGAGACAGTAGGACAGTGTTGTCACTCAATGAAGTTACTCTGATTTACATAGCCAAGAATATAGTTGCATGTTTCTAGTCCTGTTTCTCACACATTCTGCAAAGGGGAGACCAAGAGATATGCTAAAAGAAACAAAAGTGGACTTCACTTTTAGGAAAAAAAAAAAAGTATGGTTGCAAATACTTATCCAGCTCAGTGCTGGTGGCATACTCAGAGAGAAATCATTTTTCAGGGCAACTCACAAGGCCAGCTCAGCTGTAATGAATCTCAGAACTGAAACTCATTAAAGCAGCAGAGATCACAGTCTCTCCTACCAAGATTCTTACAGATCCTGGTCCCACAACATTAATCAGAAACAATTCCCTTAAAGGTTTGCTTGAGTAACAATTCAGAGATAAAGACTAATTACAGTCCTGTTCAACTCAGATGCCAGAAGCACATTATTCAGTTGTGCTAATACATGATTCTAGGGTGAGAATCAACTCAGATTATTTTTAGCATTGACACATGGGTGTCTAGCCTAGGTTTATTATCTATGTTATCTCCTTAGTCATGAAAGCTAAGTGCCTCCAGAGAAAAACTCACTCCATCCTAAAAATGGTCTTTTTGTAGGGGATAAACTGCCCTGTGAAGCTGCTTGCCCTCTTCACTGACTAGAGAAAGAGTCTAAGGCATTGGCTCTATTTCTCACTGACTGCAATGATTGAGATGCCAAGTCCTCTGTATCAGAGCATTCAGTCTGTAATAAAACTGACTTTTACAGCTGGACCTAAAAAGGGTAACTACATTTCTGCAAATGTATGACAAAGGGCAGCACGAAAGAATTTCCACACTTAGATAATTTTGAGAAAGTTAATTTAAAATATTCAAACAGGGCTACTTCTTGAGAAAAGTTCAAATAAATTTCAACAAACTCCAGCTACATCAAGACTTAAAAACTACTAATAGGATAATTATTCATGGAGACTTTGTGCTTTAGGAGAAGAAAAAGTAAATAAAATAGATATGTAATCTTAGTAAAATACTTGCTTCTGGTTTTAATTCTTAAATAAACTTCTACCTATCAAGATTTTAAAAGGAACCTGGGAGAATAATTTTTCACAAAGAGACAAATAATTAACAGGCAAAAAGTGTGGAATGATAGAGATACAAAAACTCTTCTCATCTCTGGTGACAGAGAACCATTTCTCTAAATTTTTGAGGAACAAGTGAAATGCAATCATAGATGTTACTGGTACTCTGCCTGAATAATAATAACTGTACCTGGCACTTCTATAGGCTACAGTGACTTTCATCAGAGAATTGCAAAACACTTTGAATGCATTTCTTTTTCTAGAATGGTAGGATTTTACAACCTATTGAGTACCTCACGCATTAGAATTTGAGGGTGTACAGCACAACACAAGAAATACTTAACAGTCTGAAGAATCAAGCCCATTAGTCTCATTATAACCTTTCAAGCAAAACAACATAGTGATGTAGACAGACTTCCCATAGCAAGAACAGAGTATAAATGCAAAGACAACTAGCAAGAGATTCAAGGGGATGGATTGAAATGGCACAAATCTGACACTGGCTTATATCAGCTGATTTTTCTTGTGTCACTGCTGCTACTTTAACTCCTTGTTGCAAGAACGCAAGAAAATGGCTATCTGGGACTCTCACAGGAAGCTACTCTGGTCTAACACAAAGTAATGCCTAAAGCCAGTGAAATATTGCCTTTTAAAAAACATGGTAACTTTGAGGCTTGTAGGGCTGTAAATGTGTTTTGTTAATGTGAAACAGCATCTCCACAGTCTCATAGCAGTATCACCGCCATAAACAAGACAACTAACGCTTTATGACTCATGAGAAACACGACCATCTCAGACTATTTTACATTAACACCTAGATGACATTAAACCTAAAACAAAAATGAAAGGTGTATAGTCTCTGAAAGTAATAGACAGCCAAACCCTGAGAGAAAGAAATCACAACAGTGCCCAAGCCACAGAGCAAAATAAATCCAAAACACCATGAGAGAGAGCAGGGGAAAGAAGATATCATATGGTGTGAACCCTCTATCTGTTCTTAACAATCTCAAATTTGGGTCAACCCGAAATGCATACTCCTCTCCATTAATCTTATGACATCTGTGGCTGTATTCCTTCCCTCTTAGTCATCTCCACTAAATGGGGACCACATGGTCCTGTTCTCCCGTGACTGGTGTCCTCTCCTGCTCTTTGACTGCCACCTGTCTTTCTTTTCTCTATTTAAAGCATTACATAACAAAACCATACGATGAAGAGGAGTTAAATGCCTGTCTTGGCTCACCCTCTTAAAAGTTATTTCTGTTATGGGGCTTTCTCCCCTCCTCTCCTGATCTGGCAAATTCAAAATGACTTGACATTTTCAATTGTGATTCTGCATGAGCAAATGGTAGTTCTCAACAGGAAACTAGAAAGAAGTGGAACACCTTTCTAGATAAAGGCTACTAGTTGTAATGTAGTATTTGTGACCAAACAGCAGCAAACAAGCTGCAGTCAGCAGTGTTACACCACTAGCTAGCCCAGCCCAGCAAGCCCAGCCAGGCTGCAGGACACTGCTCAGAGCTAGCCACTGCTGATAACCAAGGAGTGGGAAACAAAGCAGAATCAAGAACAGACTATGTCATGGAGAACCAGAGTGCTGGGAAGGGCTTACAGCACCTCTAAGCCCAGGGAAACCCATATTGGTCCACACTTGGTTTCACAGTGCCAGGGACCCCCAGAGTAGCACAAACAGAGGTTCAGCACAGCATAGAACTTAGCTCTCACTCCTTAGTCATCATTTACTCCTTATTTAGGCATTTTAGTTGCTGTTTTTCTTTCTTTCAAATTTAAATAGGAGAAGCATTTTTTTGTCTCAACAGTGTAGCAGCACCAGCACCCACTGTACATCTGTAGGGACAGCAGCAGCAGAAGTGCCTCTATTCTCCCTTTTCTGTGTCCTTCCTGCACAGAAGGATGGCATCTGCTTCCATTCACAAACATTAATATGTCTGCTGGAAGAGCCATCAATAACTTTTGACACTTGTAAGATGGAGAATTCTCCTCTGTGAAGCAAACTGAAGCCATTAACTCATTTCATACAGGCCACTGAAGCCATGACATACAAATGACTCTTAATCTGTGGCAAATCATGCAGCACTCAGTTAAATGACCTCAAGGTTAAACCTCTGTATGCTATTATCTCTCCTGAAGGCAAAGCATCCCACTTATTAGGAGTTCAATTGTAGGTAGACCTGGAATACTGAAACATCTATTCAACAGAAATAGTAAAACACTTCTTAAGTGGAATTTGCAAACACTTTTTTTACTAGTTTATCCATTACTGAAATTGGGACATCTATATGTATTTGGAAAAAGGATGCTCTAGCCAAGACTCAAAAATGTTACCATGTAGCAAGGAAATAAACAAACTCTGAAAAGAACAGAGTACAAAGCTATCCTTGACATGACCAGAGTGCTATGTATCTGCAGTTCCCCCTTACCATACAAGGAGTTGAAAGGCACAGCACCCCATGGAATGTCCCTCTAGAAGTTATTCAGCTCCCAAGCTAGAAAAGAGCAGCTTTACTTCAGCACTCCTACAAACATCAAAAGGTAACTCAGTTGAATTAAATAGCCCTAGCAGGATAAAATTAGTATTCAAAATATACAGACTGAATCAACCAGGTATGTCTATGCATAATTTCACTTACAATTCTCAAATATTAAAAAGACATTGCTAAAGAAGCCATCCTAAGAAAGCTTTATGAAACCTTTGCTCTTGGTTTTACAAAGTATGTGAAAGTGAGCCACTCAAAAAGACCAGAAATACTTGACAGCTAGAACTATGAGAAATGTTCACATAAAATTTTGAAGCAGCAGCAATTTTTTTTTATCCTGTTCAGAGTGTTAAAACAGTGGACAATTTGCAAAAAAGAAATTTCCTATCTTTTCATTACAGTACAAGCTTGCAATTCTTGATCTGTAATAGATTGACCGGAGTTTACAAAACTTTTTGTGAGAATTCATCCAACTAGAGTATATTTGCATGGACAAATTGAAATCATAAGATACTCAGTGCAACATGGGGCTTGATTGCACAGACTCTTGAAATGTTACTCATCTTGATTTCACACTTCCTGTTAAAATCTTGGAAAATTTTCTGATTATCTTTCATTCTAATATCATAATTCAAATTGAATTTAGTGAAATTTAGTGAAACAATCATAACTAAAACAGTTTGGTCAGTTTTTGCAGTTCTTAGCTACAATTTGCATTAATTCCTACTAAGTGGTATCTATAATAAAAGCAGTGTCTCCATCTAGCAAGGTCTAAATGCTCTGTGTAAGTACAGGAGGCCCCTCACAGGAGGGCATCAGCTTGATTTCCTCACAAAAACAAAAGAGTAGGGAAAAATTCATAGCACTTTGTCAAGCGTTTCCATTTCTGTGTAAGTATGAGAAAATAAATAAATACATTGTAAATGCAGTCATGTTCTAGCTCTCTGAGTAGCAAAGGAATAAATAAAATTAGAAAACAAAACTGGAAAGGCCTGTTGCTGTCTGGCTTTTTAAAGAAGATTAGTGTTATCATCCAGGACTTCCCAGTCACGTGATACCACAAAATGGCACACAAACTGGAAGACTACAAGAAGCTGAGTAGCTGAAGCTACCTTAATCTGTTATCTTCTTTAATGAATAACAGTATCAAAGCCAGAAAAACATGACAGCAGCTGACAACGTGGGTGGTGATATAGAAAAATATGAAGAAAAATATTCTAAGCCTTCCCCCCCCCCAGTATCCCATAAACCACATGCATATGCCACATGTATTTAAAGGCTGGTGATCAAAATTAGTCAATATTGTAGCTCCCTACACCCTAACCAGGATATTTAGGGAGTGGTTCCTTGCAGAGACCAAAAAACCTGTCCTTGTGACTTTGCTTCATTGTTGGACCAGAAAAGTTCTGAGCGGGATTTAACTAAAACCAACTAGGCTGGTACTGCTTACACTGCCCAGTGCCTTGGTGGATGCATGAGCAACCCATAATGGAAAAAGAATGAAGAGACAGAACAGGTACAACAGTGAAGCAAGGAGAGTGCTGTGACTCTGGAGGCTGTCACTGAGCTCTGTTGCCCAGTGGCACAGTGGTACACCATGTGCACTTACACAGACAGGAAAACATAGGGGATATGGGCTTAAGTCTTCAGTGCTGGCACTGGACTGGTCCACAGTGGAAGTCCCCTTCTAGTTTCTCTTTCTTCTACACAGATTTCAACTCTTAACCCACCTCTAGAATCTTTATGCCTCCACCAGTTTTAGCTACTTCAACAACCCAGGAATTAGCAACTGACAGCGCAATGCCCAAAAGTAAGATTACTGACCTTGCCAAAACACAAAGGGAGGTGTTGCTGCTCACAACCATTACCTTAATTTTCCCTAAAATACATTTTATCTGCATACAAGAGAAGTAGGAAATGCCTGTGCAGCCTCAGTTTTGCCTTCTCATGATCATGTATGACACGTAGTTAAAACTTACACATGAGATAATCCCACTGTGTTGTACCCCAGAAGTGCCCTGCCTCATTCCTTGACATACTAGCACAAAGGTATAACAAAGAACAAATGTTACATTGACAAACAGGTATTCCCAAAACTGCTCACATGCACGAATGTAAGTGCAACAATATACACACATACGCGCACAACAGCAGTTCTGAACTATGGTCATAAAAGTTGAGAGTTAGGAAGAATTATTTCATCTTTAAAGTCACAAATTCAGTATTTCTTAATATCAACGACTTCTTGACAATTCATGAAATGCTTATCAAAATTTGATATGTACTTCATGAATCCCTGAGTTTAATACTTTTTCTTTTTCATAATGGTGAGCAATAAATACTCCTCTAAAATAATCCAGTGCTGTGTACACTGAATGCAGGGATATTACAGCCATTTCAAGATAAGATTTGCAAGAGGTAGCAGCTAACATGCAGGCAGACCAGGCATTCAAAATGGGAAAACTTTGTCCCAAAGCATTTTGTTACAAGCAAGCAACAATCAGGTTCAGTTATTATCATCAGTGCTTACAGAGTTTCCCATTCAGAACACTTATCTCTCAATTCACCTTAGCAGCTACATTTTCACTGTCAATCTACCCACACCACTTGCATCACTATCAAATGAAGAGCCAGTGGCCCACAGAACTATAAATACGAAAAACTCGTTCAGAAGTCTTATTTAGAAACTATGAAATAACGTAATTATGAGCAACATCATATTTTTATGCTAAAGATTGCTTTATAGAATTGTAGTAGTTTAAACGCTCAAGGACAAAGCAAGAACCTGATAGAACTCTGCAGCTGGATCTAATATCTTGAACACTCCATTCTATTTTGAAATTTGCTTTTCTTCTTTAAATTAAGTTCTCTGTTTGTAAACAAGATCTAAACTCCTCCTGGGGTTAATCAAATAAGCACAAAATACAAACCAAAAAAAGAAAAAGCACCTTCAAAGCTGATATTTGCTCAAAACCTGGAGCAGTTACCATGGAAATCATATTCTTTTGATCCATAAATATCGCCAAAATAACATGAGTATTTGAACCAGGTCCAACTAGTTTGAAATCAGAAAATGAGGCAAATGAAAATGACAGAAGAAAAAAAAAAGGTGATAAAAATCTCAAAAAAAGTTACATTTACCTCCTCTTTCAAGCTTTCTTCCTAAGTCTGTGTTATACAAATCTTCATTTTAATCACTATTAAAAGATACTTTGAAGTGCTGAAGAGGTAGAAGATTTAAACAAAGATACAAAAGTAAGGGCAAGATTGTTAAATATTACATAACATATTAGCAGTGTGAATGCTGTGTGCAGTCATTAGTTTTACATAGTCAAGAAATCACTATTGTATTTGAGCACATCTGCATTTAAACTTGTGAATAGATAATACAAAAGGATTATTTATCTTCCTAAGTACTCAAGAATCTTTACCATAAAGCAAAGGCTACATCAAACCTTCAGAAAAGCCTTACAAATCTAGGAATCATGGGGAAGATTTCACCACACAACCCTATCTACTATACTCAACACCAGTAAGATAGTTTCTCCTACATGCAGAGATTCTACCTGCAGTCTTGAAACACTTCCCCCTCAACTGCATTTTGCACTTTAATTGCCTCAATTATTAAAATGATCCAGTTTAAGAATTGGCTGAGGGTTTGGGTTTTTTTTTTTGTTAATATAAATAAGATCACAACCAAGGAAAGGCAACTTATCAATGCTACATATGGTATTATGCTACCCTTCCCATAAGCAGCTGCAGCACATTCCTCCAACGGCCTCAAGGAATAACAAAGCCTGTGTCCATTGCCTGGATGGTGGTGGGGAGCACTGTGGCATCCCTCACACATTCATCTGTGCTTTGTCTCATCCTTAGCAAGAGGCAGGAACACTTGCAAAAGGCACTACATTTGGAAATTGGGAGGGATGATTGTAAATTTAGCTCTGTTCCAGGCTCAGTTTCTAGAGCTTACCCAGATAAACCGAGTCTCGAAGACCTAGACTTCCATCTGGATAACTCTCATTACTTACTGTTTTCCTTCAAGAACACAATTAACTGCGATTTCCTATCTCTGGATAGCACTTTATCCTGGAGATAGCTCAAAGGAGGCAAATTTATATGGTGTAGGGTTATGTGGAAATACAGAGTCTTGTGTCTCATGCTCCTCTTTCAGCTCCTTGCACCCCAGCTTCCTGCACAGGAAGAACTTGAGGATAGCTTCAGAGTTTGCTGGATGGATTCTTGGAGAACACACTGCAGACCAGGTACAGCAGCTCCTTCTTTAACAGCAAAGCCTGAAGACAGGAGGAGTTCTTTTGTCTACTTTCAAATCATACTTAGAAAAATGCTGTTCTGTGACCTGCTTCATCCTGCAAACTCCCAAGTTTCCTCAGACAGCTCTTGCAAAATACCATTGGGAATGAAAGTCATCTTTCATTCACTAAACTGGCAATAGCACAACAGATACTCTTTTTTCTGAAGAAAAGTGCTGCTTACCAGGCCTTATTTTATCTTACAAAATGGTGCTTCATCAGGGTGAATTAAGATCAGTAATTGCTTCCTTACAATACAACCTACCAGAGCAGGAAGGGGGTTGTGAAAAAACAATACTTTTCTCTCTGCGGTATCAGATCTCGAAAAAGCCTTCACCTCCACTTATATTATTTCTCTCTTTAAAGAAACTGCCTTCAGTACCAAAGGGCTATGCTAATGAACACAAGCAAAACAAAGGAAAAACTTACACTGAAATATAAGTTCAAACTGCCACACTATCCAGTCAGAGGGGTAAAACAAACAAGCAAACAAGCAGAAAAACCCACACACCTTGCTTAATTACAGGATGACCACACAAAAAATATGATAAAACAGGAATTTACAAATAGCAAATTGAACTAAAATGCAAAAAATCCCCAAAACCAGATAATTGAAACAAAATGCAATGTAACTGTTGTATTGATGTTGTTGTAATGCAACAGTGACATTGCTTAAAACCTCCTGGGCTTTTTGAAATAACTTAAATAGTGTTTTTTCAGGGAAAAAAAAAAGACAGCCTTCCACGATTTGTTAGGAAAACTTGTTCTCTAAGAATTATTTTACAATATCATCTCTCCTATCTGTGTTATATCTGAGATCAGTACAACTAGATATCTGTTACACCCAAAAAAATGAGATATGCAGAAGACAACATCATACTTATGTTGTTGCAAAACATCTACATTACAAAATAATTCAGATGTTCCAGTGAAGGCACAAGTATGTTAGACACTGAAATATTTAGGAAGATGTATTCCTTTGCTGTGAAGAAGTCTTGGAAAAGACCTGAAGAAGGAAAGAAAGCTACCATCATCTGTACACCCTGCTTTCCTTTCTGCATATCTTTGATAACTTCTTTCCAGGCAGTCACAAAGATTCAATGGCAGTTCCTAGTTCTTCAGTCATCAGCAACTACCCAAAGGGTTTACAAGGCAGCACAGACAGGTAAGGCTGGACAGGTAAAAAGACAATGATAGATACTGGGCTGATGGCTCAGCTGAGAGCATCCCACATACAGACTGGCTCGAGGGCTCCTGGTGAACTGTCACTGCCCACAAAACAGAAGAAAGGACAAGAAGCCATCAGAGTGCCACAAACTGAGTCAAGCAGTAGCTAAGAATACCAGTGATCAATTACTATATCTCTATACACAGAGATATTTTACAAAGCAGCTAATATATGTATGATACATGGCAGTGATTCGTAGTCAGTACTTTGGAACAAAGATATTCCAAAGGATCTCTTCAGAAATGTGGCTAAATTCCCCTTTCACTAAATTTATGTTGGAGATCAGGGAGGAAGAAAAGGAGAAAAAAAGCCAAGGTCCGTATAAAATATTATTTCAGGATTAGTCAAAGAAACAGTTGAGTGCTAATTTTGTGTGATCAAGGACAGGACAGGACTTATTGTCTGTGTCCATCGAAGGATGAGATGAAACAACTCCAAAATAGCTAGATAGTAAATAAAGATATAGTATACTTAAAACAAGCAGATGTTTTTTCCCTTTAGTTAAAGGTGCTAGAATTTTTCTAAAATTCTGAAGCCATTTGTCCCCAGATTAATAAAGACATACTTGAGTCACAGTCATGCAATCCAATATATGAGAGCATACATATGGAAACAAATTTTGTGTGCAAGTGTTTGCACATTGGGACTCTTTATTTTCTATTCTTATCTCTATCCTGTGTTTTTTTTCACCTCCAAAAGCACTAAAACTTATATACCAGTATTCCAGGGCATTAATTATGGGTTTTTTTGACTGGAAGGACCTATGTGCAAATATGTTGTAAATAAAGTCTGTTTGGTGCATTAGTGAGAGCTCTCTATTAGCTTTCCATATTTTGACACTTCTTTTCTAAGAGAAATATAGAAATAAAATATTTTCAAAGGTATGTGCCTCACAGAGTTCCTTGAGGCATGTGTTATCTCACTGCTACATATTCCTTGGCATATGCTTTTTTTTTTAATAAGTTCCTGAACAAACATAGTATCTTTTGTTCAGCAGAGGAAAAACAAATTATTCGCATTCCATTTACAATATGTGACTGCTATGTAGAAAAATCAGAATACAGCTTGCTTTCTTTCTAAAGAGAGGAAGGCCCCAAAAGCAGATATTTAAGTAAGCTGATTTGTTGGGCTAAGGAACAATATAGGTGGGTGTAAATTAGTCAGAAAATGGTCACAGATGGTAAGGAACTGCAGCATATAAGAACTCATACACTATAACCAAAAATTATGTATAAGAGTATACATGAAGCATAGCTAGAGAACAGAAAGTATAAATTAAGGAGGTCTTGCTCTTTATTTGAGGTTCTCTCTACACCTACAGCTGTCCCAGCAACCCACACTCACACTGCACAGCTGGAGGAGGCTTGGAACAAGGCATTTAGGAGACACCATTCATCTGGCCTCCACAAACTCCCTCCTCCAAAACCTGACAGTCCTGGTACATCTTTGCTCATTTTCCATCCAAAACCCTGCTAATATTTTGCTTAGCACTCCCCATACAATAGACCCCCAGTATCATTGCTTACAGAAATGTGTATGGAAGATTTATTTTTCTTAAAGAGAATCAAGTACACACCCGATCTAAATTGCTCCTGAGATGTTATCTGTAGTCCTGCTTTAGTCTCACTTCACTTTGCTCTTTCCCACTCAGTATTATATTTCAAGTCCTACACAGTAAACAACCCAGGGAAAGCTGCTGCTTCCTCTGCTTTGCAAAGTGTCAAGCATCCCTTCACGTTACATGGTAAGAATGTGCAAACAGCAGATACCCTGAAAGGACACAGGAAAAGGTGCTTGACAGTTAAATGCCCACCTTCACACTTCCCCACATAACATCTGGGGAACAGTTTGTTGCCATCAAGGTATCCAGCAGCACAAAGACACCTCCAAGGAGCAGCATCCAAGGGTACAAATACAGAAGGTCCCCTGGCTCACTCCATAGGATCACAACAGAATAACCAAGGCTGGCAGGGACCTCAACCCAGCCTGCTGCTCAAAGCCTGACACAGTACAGTCTTCCCAATGACTGAAATCTATGCCCTGAAACTGGAAAACCCCAGCCATATTGGCTCCCACAGAAGCAGACACATATGAACTTCTACACAGTTCTGAGGTTTTCTTTTATTCATTTATTTATGAGGATTGGGAGTATTTGAAAGTATTCCAGATCAAATTTTTCTTTAATTTCCATTCCCTGCAAGCCTAATGATTTCAATGTGGAATTTCCTGCAGCTGTAATGAAATTAGTACTTCCTTTGAAAAAAAAAATCTGAGACTTCAAGTAGTAGTATGAAAAGAAATTAAACTATAAAAAAATTCAACACATCCCCAGCATACAAAAGCAAGAAATATATACACTCTGTGAACTGGCACCCTCCTTTTTCCAAAATTGGATTAGGGTTCTAGAAAAATAGGGATTTTTTAATGGAATTTTTCCTGAGAAAAGACATGTGCCTTTGAATTATATGAACTGATCAGCTGACATCATCCTGAGTTATTTTAAAAAAATCTCATACAAGTTCATTCAAACTAGAAATTTTGTTCTGTCAAGAGTTAACTGAACAGTACTAATTTGAAATATGATTTTGAAACAGATATTTAGTTCTATCATTCAATTCTTTGGAGTACCACTTAACAATATAGAAGAAAGAAATTCAAAGTAGAAAACAGGAATTTAAATATGAAAATCAGCTCATATACTGAATGAATGATACTGTCATAGAAATGCTTCTCAGAAGGGACCCCAAAGAGTAATCTAGTCCAATCTCCCACTGTAAACTAGAGTATAATCATCACTAAATCAGATCAGTCACAGGTTCGAGTAGCAGTCTTGAGAACCTCCAAGCACACAGATTCCAGAATGTCTGGCAATCTCTCTCTATGCTGCACTACTCTTCTAGCAATTTTTATTTTATCTCCCTAAAGCTCTACCTAGACCTCTCAAAACACAGGTTATGGCCATTATTCAACCCTGGTGAGATTGCATCTGGAGTACAGTGCCTGGTTTTGGATAGCCTAATTCAAAAAGAACGGTCAGAAGCTTGAGAAGGTGCACTGGGGCACTACCACTGTGGACAGGAGCCTCGGGCACACAATCTAGAAGGAAAGGTTGAGGGACTTGAGCTTACTTTGTTTGAGAAGAGGGTAAGGAGCAATTCAAAAGTGCCTTCAAGCTTTGATGGTAGCATCAAAGATGGAGCTCAAACTCTTCCAGACAATATCAAGCTCCAGAGGTCTTTTGCTACCAATATTTCTTTGATGTTACAACTCTTACAGAAAAAATTTGGCCTCTACATCAAGTCCTGGGGCACTCTGCTCATTGCTGTCCACCAGCCCTTTCAGCCTAACCATACAAGTCAGTTTTCAGCCTACCATTATCCAGTCCATACTTCTCAAATTTCTGCATGAGCACACAGCAAAACAAACCAGTCATAACAAGGTCAAACCATATTATACCTTCGCTGATCTCCTTTCATCCATATTGATGGCCCTTTGAAATAGAAAACAGATAAGGTTGGCAAAACCCAGCTTTCCATTAGTAAATCAATGCTGACTACTAATTATGTACTTGTTCTTTATATTTGCAACTGGCATTCCAAAGATGTTTACCATGACCTTTCCAGTGAATGAACTAAGTTCCCCAAGTCTTCCTTTTATAGTTTATTAAGATGGCTATAATGTAACCATTTCTCCGGTTGTCAAGGACTTCCCTTAACTGCGACCTTTCAGCCTTGGAATCACACCGGCAATCTCTTAACACCACCACTGAATGAATCCCATCTGGTCCATGAATTTGAACACAAAAGGGAAGTGAAGGCACATTACCTTCCAAAGTGAACCTGCATTGTAACACCATGCTTTGGAATAGGTTTAGAGAAAGATTCAACTTTCTATAAAATACAAGGGATGTGAAGCTGATATAAGTTAATGCTCATATAAGTTTATTCCTCCAATGCATAAATACTCACAAAGAGAGTCTCATTGTCTTATTCTGAAGTTAGAAAATTCTTCTGATTACTTACAAGTCCCGACAGATGAATAAGCACAAAGCTCCTGCCACCACAAAGGTGCCAATGCTATCACAAGAAACAATATAAACAAGCATAAATTAAAAGCTGTGAGCTTTCACAGACCACATTGAAAAACTAAATTCCTTGTGCATAATTGACCTTGCTTTATTATGCCTTGTTATAGAATCGTTACAATATCACTTTGTGTTATGCAAATACTAGGAAAAACCAGAATATCTTAAATAGATCGCTTGGATGATTTCCTAGTTGTATCATAGGAAAAATATAAAGATATCAGACATACCAACTGCTGTCTTTTTTTTTTTTTTTTTAATGTGCCTGGAATGGTTTGAAGGTTTGTTTACTTCTTCTGAGGGTTCCAGGAGGGCTTCTGTTAAAATATGAGATTTAAACTTGTTCAGTAAATCTGTTATGATTGTCTGAGCATTGTTAAACAATTTATCATACTGGCAATAAACATTTGCAGCACACACTATAATGCTTTCATGGGACTTTATAATGGGATATGCTGAGAATGCATATGAAGAATATCACCAGAAGAAATCCTATTAGTTTAACAAATTGCAAAACCAACTAGTATAACTTTATTCTGTGTTGACATAATTAATTTTTTTCCTAAAAACTAAGCAACTGCATCACAAACATTTTTTTCAACAAACAAAAGTATCTGACAGCAAGCAAATTCATATATTTGGATGCAGGTCTCTGCACATGGCATCTGTTACTTCTCAGTATAGATGCAGGCTTCAAATTTGAGATGATATTTCCTGCTGTACATGATGAAAAACAATGAGTCACAGATGGAGCTCCCCCGCCTGAACTCACTATTCCCATTTGATTTCTGGTCATCATTTTCAGCATAAAGGGGAAGAGATGAACTTTGTGGGCTCTGAAGATCTGCAGACTGTGCACCTTTGCATGTGAGCAAGGGAGGCAGAGGGAAATATGGTAGGGAACAACCCATAAAACTAACTTCATATAAATTATTTTACTCAGGCACTATATACTTACTTCATCTTTCACCTGAGCATTCCAAGAGCAACATGAAAGGGCTGGTCCTATATTTAATGTATCTTTCTTAACTAATGTTCTTTTTGTTATTTTTGTGAGGATGGGGGACTGTTGTTGCTATTTATTGGCTGGAGTTTTTGGGTTGGTTTTTTTTACATAGATGCAATCAATACATTCCTATTCTCATTTCCTTCCCCTTCCTGCCCTCCACAGTGATTTTCGTAACTGTAATGGATACTTGATAACATTAGAACTGAATAAACTTCTGAATCCATAAAGGGCTTTAAAATGAAATGTAAAATTTTGCTCCCTAATAGCAAAATATATAGAGTGTTACAAAAAGCAAAAGGAAATTCTCAGGAGTCCCATGATAAAATTTTCTAAAGAGTAGATTTCTTGTTCTACTTATCTTGTAGCTCTCAGGTACTGTATTAATTCCTGGACCAAGTAATGCATTTTTTTGTTAAAAGAAATCCCCAAAAACAGAAAGCTATACAGAAAGGTGAAGTAATCTTTTGCTCCACTAACCTTAAACATTTATTTTTAAAAAAGGATTAGAAACAATTGACAACACATAGGTGAAGGAGAAAGGTGTTGCATAATTATTTTTTTGGCCATCAATTACAGTGGTTCCAAAGGTTTCATGGAAATTTCTGCATCTCCCACACTGAAAACAAAACACACACCAAAACTGATTTTATAGATTGCAGGATCACACCAAAAACTAATTTCATCTCCACCTGGATGTTAAAAAAATTACCCTCCTAAATAACAAAGTGAAAGTTCAATTGAGATCCATCAATGCATTTCAAACACTAATAATCTTCAAGTAATTCATGGCTGCAAAGCAACCACCAGAATGAATGAAAATGATCAATTAAAACAAAAAGTACATCTGAGAAGATATATTATGTTCTCATAGAAGATTTGTTAATAGGAAAAGAGAAGAAATTCATCATACAGATTATCCACTATAAATGACTTGACCAAATTTCTCAGAAGCAAAACAGCTTGGATTCAAACCTCAGCCAGTTACAGTTTATTAATACATATGAACATATATTTGTCTTGAACGTATCATTCTTCTATTTCTTTAAGATACACGAGCTTCTGACCTTTCACACATAATACTCTTGGATAACGAAAGGGTATTGAACAGCTGCCATTCATACACAGCACATGCAATCCATACTGTCTATGTGAAGCCTGTTTGATATCCATACAGGAGAACACCTACAGAAGCACAGGTTGCTTCCAGAACTGTCAGCTCCAAGGTCAACAGCCGCAAGAACATGATCACAGCCAAAATCCATCTCTTCTGACCAAAAAACCCCAAACCAAATGTACCAATAAGTGTAAGGTATACTTTCAGTGCTATGTGGACACTAGCACTTGGTTGGTCCGTCTTTGGAAATGAGCATCCGTCACAGAACTGCATTTTGCATGTTGTGTTTTCACCTAATGAAGGCTCTTTTATTTTAGTTCTGGGCTAAGACAACCACTTGCCCTTCATATAATAGTTGTATTTTGAAGCACAGATGTCTAACATAACAAGAAGCCCTGTTGCTTTCTAGAGTTGTTCAAAGCTGTCTAATGCAGAACTAACAAAAATACTACTTATGCAAATTTATAAATACTTCATTTATACACTTGAGGATAACCAAACTTCGAACTTCTGGCCATCACTTCAGTGTGATTCTTCTAGATGAAAAGTTTTGCCTGTCCTAAGGTACATCAGAGATCAAATATTCATCCCAAGATGAATAATCTTCTAGTTAGCATATTTGCATTTTCTCATAAATAAAGCATGAATTATTCTTCAACTGACAGGGGATTTAATCTCTCAGCTTTGCTTGAAATCACAAGTTTTAGTGCCTGAAATTAAAAAAAAAAAAAGTTCCTTCAAGCCTTAATTTAGTGTAAACAGCTATTATCTTTTTCTTTCTTCAGTATTTCCAAACTGTAGAAGACAAACTTGTGAACACAGTATAATTTTTTCACGAAACGGATATGGAATTGACATAAGCAACATGTTTTGTTAAAAGCTTTCTAAAAACATACCAGAGAAATAAGAGAAGGTTGCCCTGTATTTAATCCTTGCTGGGTTACAGACAGAATTTTGTAGATACTTTAGTTTAGATTTATAACTTCGGTGCTCATACTGCTTTAACCATCAAGACCTAGTCTTTCAGCTTTACAGAGTGGCAGCTGTGAGAGGGGTTTTGTGTACCCTGAATATCAGTGTGCCAGAAAGTGTTTTGAAACTGGTCCTTTAACAGCACAGCCATTGGGTTTTCCCACTCAAGCCCAACACAACTTCTGTGGTAACATGGCATTAAAAGAAACACCTACAGAAGCACAGCTTGCTTCCAGAACTGTCAGCTCCAAGGTCAACAGCCATAAAGTCCACATTTAAGCTGCAGTCAAAGTGCAGTACTTTGACCATTTGTCCTCATTTTTAAACACTCTGCAGATTTTCTCTAACGTCTTGAACAAATAGTTTGTAGTTCTCTCTCCTACAAATCTTGCAACTGATTTACATGAAGTCAGGACATTGCCACTGTGTCTGTTCTTAAAAACGTTTCAAAGACAATTCTAGAAATCCAGAACAATTAAAAGAAAACCAATTTGGGTGATGAGTTTTTTTATTAAGGGATGATGAATCTTCTACTGCTCCCAAACGGCTGCATTCCAGCAGAGAAGAATGTGAAGTTTTACATGTCTTTTTTCCTACTAGTTTTCCAATTGCAGAAATCCTCAAATGGACTACATCGATGCTTCTAAAGGCTTTCAAATGATCTTACTTTAGGAAATGTAAACTGATTCTCTGAAAATTTTTAGTGATAAGCCATTTGAATTTGGTCACAACAACTTGCTGCTTCTGAAACAACTAAAACTTGCTGCAAAGTACTCAAATACATTCTGAAGTTTGGCCTGAAAAGTAATTATTTAAAATTTCCCTATCAGTAAATTACAGGATGAAGCAGCAATCAATTAATATCACAAAAATTAAAAATTCATAAGGCAGTTAACATTCAATCAGAGAGAATCCAGTGCAGTGATCTTTAGTTATTTGAGCTGGAAATGTAATTAGCTGAATCAAAACAAAATAATCATGGCTGTTCACAAAGGATAGATATTTCAGGCAACTTTTGCTTCAGACTTGGTATAAGGAAATTGGTTTAGCCCAAAAGACATAATAATGTTTGTTGTGTCAGGTGTCTAAGCAGGAAGTTACCCTAGGCTGGATACACAACAAATGAAGGAAGACAAGCAATCCTCAGAGGAAGAGAAAACACAGGCTGACTGAACCACTTCCCTCAGTGGCTGCTGCTGCTTCATTTACTATCACCAGCTGAAGTTATAATTTAAGGTAGATGCAGCTCCAAAAACCACACCCTAGTCATCTGCAGATGACTCATCACTCAAAATTAGGAGGGAATATCTAGTTCTTTGCATGCATGCATCCATGCATAGACACTGAATATATAGTAATTTGACTTTATTCTAAATATCACTTTTCCTACAAATTAGCTACTTTTGACTTTAGTTGGCCCAGTGCAAGCCCAACAACATGTAAACTTGCTACACCTTCCACAAAGAATAAAAAGCTTATTGCACTTGTGGCCTCAAAAATGGAAGTACTCAGAACTTAATTAGAACAGAAGGTAAAAGGGAAAGCAGAAAGATTACTTAATGTTAAAGATAAGAGTAACGTGCTCCAAAATATACAGCTTTGCAGATGGACTTATTGAAGCCAAACAGAAACCTGCAGGGCCTACAGTGCTGCCATCAGAAAACACCTTCAAGAGTAAAAATTCAGGAACATATGCCAAGCATGCTTTCGGCTGCAGATGACTAGCCTGTTGAGTTGCACACCACCTCAATAGGTCCCATAAAATTCAAAACAAAATCTAGAAGAAAGTTCAGCCTTTGCAAATAGCACTTCTGTGCATCAGCAAAACTAGTAAAAAGTGATGTGCACTGAATCTGGTACCTGATAGTCCTCACAGCCTTCACTGCCAGACATGCACATTCAGTAGTGGTCTTCCTTCCCTGCACATACTACTGCTTGTCGTGACAGTCCTGTTTGTACTTATTCATGACATAGATTAATCTAGATCCACATATGGACAGTTTTTTCCCCAGAGAAACTTCCATTGGATGTGGTGCCTTTCTGGACACCATTTGGGTGTGCCATGGAACAGCTACACGTGCCCCAAAGGGTCTCAGTGAACTGCAGCTCAGTCACCTGCAGTGTTGTTAGCCAGAGACAATACTCGCAGAAAGAATTTCAGACTGCTTCACCAAAAAAAAGGATTCAAAAGCAAATACAGAGGCCTCGTAGTTGTAGCACATAAAACCTTGATTTACAGGTATGATATGTCTGAAAAACTCATCAATGGTAGCTTGTTTAATTTACATTATTCTGTGTATGCTTCCAATGCTGTGCATAGTTTAGGTAGATAGTACTGAATACACTTCTAAACCGATTAATCAGGTAGGCAACTTCTTCTGTCTGCAAGCCCTAAGAAGCAAGGAGGAAATAAAATGTACAAAAAAGAAAAAAGAAAAGAAAGAAGCTACCATACATTTCTAACATCACTCAGTATTAATAGTGTCACAACACTGATGTATTTTTTTCAGTTGCATATCAAAACAGAACTTTTTAAAGACTACATAAATATGACTTTTGTTACTATAACTTCAAAATATTATTTTTAAAAAAATGACCTTTATATTTATGAAATAGATCAATAGGAAGAGAACTTGCTTTTCCCTGTTCTCTTGGAAGGTGTTTTAGGGACTGGTCCTGCAGGAGCTTCTGCCTTTACCCATGAAGATTGAATAAAGTTTTGCAAATTAGATGGGACTTGTATCCTTTGTTGAAAATGGGTTGCACTGCACTTCACAGCGTTATTGAATTATAATTTCTCCCTCAAAACTGGGGTCAGAGATATCATTTTAACTTGTGCAATTTTTTGAGTACCTCTACCTACAGATACTGATTGAAATGTTTAAAGTTTTAACACAAAGATATGCAGTGTTAATTTCCAAAAATACATAAAACATTGATCATGCTAGGGATTATAAAATCCTACCTTATTTATACTGAATTGATCAAGTAGTTTTCTTTTTCAAATTATAATTTGAATTCTACAGATCTCACTTGAGAATTCACCAAAAGCACAGGTCTGCAACATACAGTGCTCTAGAAGTAAATCTGTGTTCATTTTTGTTAATTTGGAGATTTTTCCCAATGGTGAACTGGAGGGAAAAAGCTTGATGTACATAAATCATGGTAGTATTGATTTAACTGCACTTTCTGCATAGTCTGTCTGCATGCACATTTATTCATTTTCAAAATTAGTATCCTTCCCAAAAACTTCAATACAGCCGAAGTAGTATAAGTAAGTACTTAAATCTTTTGATTAGCTCATTCAAAATGAAAAGTATAGCTCCATACTGTACAATTAAATTAGGATCAGGAGCCTCCCGGGACCATAACTAGGAGAGGACAGAAAAAAAAGTCTTCTGATTAATATAAATATTTGCAATTGTTTCTGCTTCCAAACTTACACTTAAATATAGTAGACTGGTTGTAGATAATTTTGCATTCAAATGTTTTTAATCATCTGAATGCCAAACCTTTACTAAATGCTGCTTCCAATAAGACAAAAGGACACTTTAACCCATAAATATGGCTCCAGAAGACACTGAATGAAGGGAAGAAAAAAAAAAAAAAGTCTTATTTTCAGGTAAAAGGAGGAATAAAAACAATCTTGAAAAATTCTTCTACTAAGCACATTGTCCTAAACAGGGAGCCTGTCATTCATGTGGTTGACTTTCACAGGGCCAATGCAGCCCTATCCCAGGGATTTAGAGTGTCCCAGAACCCTTGAGAGGCTGGAAAGATGCAGGAGATCCTTAACAGCCACAGACCTGCTTTCCAACAGGAAAAGATTAATGGTGAACACAGAGAATGAAGATGCTGCACTAACTCACAACAGGGAAAAGTGCACCCACAAGTGACAGAACAGTAATTTGTTGTCAACAGGCAAGATATTCCTCTGAGCCTGGGAAGCAAGTTTGCTCTGTTCCTGAAGCAGCAGTCACAGCTACAGTTATGAAAATGGGGAATGTTAACAAGGTAAAAAAAAAGAATGAAAACACAGCTAACAGCCGGTGAAAGAAATATTAGAAAGTTGCCTACAAGCAACATTTTCTCCTCCAAGGGCCAAATCCATCTAGCCTGTCTTAATCCATATGAAATTGCCCAATTCATATTAGAAGCTTCCTAATGCTTTCAGTAATTATGCAATAAGAACAATTGAAGCCACTTTTAATTGCAAATATGTTTACCAAATCAAGTTGTACAGTTGTATTTAGCATGCAACCTTAAAAATAAATTATTAGCAGTCTTGTATAACATCAAAAGTCACCTTTGCTAAAGATGAGAGTCTAACAGTATTGTAAAAATACAAATACAGAACTTCAAAAGTACATTTGTCAACAGTTACCATTTTAGAGCTATTTTATTGCAATCAACTTGAACTCCCACAGAATAAAAAAGATATTAAACACTAAGGTAAGAAACGTAATATTTCCAAGTATCATATTTTGCTTTCCTATGTTCCTTAAATATTCTATAAATAGCAAGAAAAACCACCTAAGACACAGGTTGACAACATTCAGGTGGGCTAAATATTAAGTTCCCTTCTCAGCTATTACACAATCATTATTAATACAAGTTTTTGATCCACTTCTTTAAAACATTCTTTAAAAGCATGCCACTGCCATCAGGCAGCCAGGTGTCTGACCCTGCTCCCCAATGTGCCAGCCTACATGCCTATTCAAGCCCCAAAGCAAGTGTTAAGAAGGCGTCCGCACCAGAGCTACTCAGAACAGCAGTGCTCCAGCACACACCCCACATCTGCACAGACCCGAGTTCAACACAGACACACGAAGCACAAGCCACGAGCTGGCTGTGAGATATACTGAGCTCAAGAGTGCAGCGTGGATGCTTGGAGCCCAAGTTACAGCCAGCAATGTGGGTGGAAGATCATTAGTCATTCTCGTTACTACTCCTTTATGGGTCCTATGTAATATTATGGCTTCGAAGAAAAGCAAGTTACAGGTGAGAGATGCTGGACCTTTTCAAATACCTGTAACTTTGAAATGTTATTACTTTACCTTGCCCAAACAGAAAACTAGTTGTTGCAATTTTAGATTTGTCACCGAGCAGCCTTCATTAGGTGGTCACAGCTGCAGTAGGTGGTGCATAGCTGAGCATGCTATTGATGACTATGGCTGGGGTGGCAACTTGACAATCAGATTTGCCCATCAGCTTTGCTGTGAGTCATACAGTTTGGGCTCTTACACAAAACCTCTGATGCAAGGTTTTGTTTAGTCTGACTACATAGGAGTACAGCAATCAATTATTAGAAAGTTATGTACTCTAGGTGAATAATATGTAGGAGAACACAGTCAAGCAATTACGGAGACACAATAGATGTTGTTAAGTTATTAAATTAAATTTGCAAGAGAATGTCTATGTATTTAATTAGAATCTGACAAAAGTGCTTATGCAAGGAAGTTACAGCTTTTCAAAATATCAATTAGTATTTTAGCAATAAATTGTTATCTTGTTATCTTGCTTTAGTAGTTTTGTTAAATGCCATTTAAGAAATTGCCATCTTTATAATCAGAACAACAATGGCAGCTCATTTGGAGAAAGAGCACACTATTTCTAGACTCACATTTAAGAGCCAGTATTTTCTTTAATTGTAGTACAACTGCTGCTGCAACTGCAGTCACAACTCACCTTTTTTCAGAATTAATTCTTCAATTCATGGACCCTTCCTCTTCACACAAGCTGAGGCAGAAGACACTATTTAGACAAAAATCAAGCACAAGTACTTGCTGCTGCTTTGGTGACTAATGTTCCTTGAATTCTCACGGTGAACAAATGACAGGTGCCTAGACTAAAATGTACAAACATACTAGATGGAAAGGTGAGGTGAAAACTCAGAAGGAAAGCTCTGAGTACTTGAGCCTAAACTCCTACTTCTTTAGTAATAATTTTCCTTCTGGAGCTTCCAGTATTCACTTTTCCTTTGTGAATTTCACAGCATTCCTCAATGTTTTCTAGTTACTCAAAAAAAAACAGTGGTGCACATACAGTAACTTGAGTTTTTATCCAATTTGCGCACACAGTAAGTACAATTAAATCTTGAGCTAACTTTTTCAGGAAGCAAACCTGGAGGAAATATATGAAAACATGCACATCTTTGGACATGAACAGTCCTCACTGAACATCAGCTAACATCAATTTGGCAATATCATAATTCCTTTGTGTCTTTAAAATGCAGCAGAAGTATAAACATGGCCATGAAAACAGTTTCAAACACATCTAGGGTCACTGCAATTGTCATTGCATATATGACCATTACCTTCCAACAACTTCGAAAAAAGAAATATTCATGGCACTAGTTAAAAATAAGTAAATCCTGAGAGATGATATTTTAGCTACATCACTAATTCCAGCACAAAAAAGGAAGTAGACCTTGAAAATTAAGAGTAGCAGAGAATAACTTAGCAGTTCCTAAACAGTTTGCTTTTTCTGTTATCAGCACTGACTGTGTCTTTCTGCAATATCTTCATTTAACAACTGAATTGTGGAGGAGTAGGTTAGTTTTTCCCGAGGTGATGGGTGAGGAGGACCGAGGAAAGTATCAAGAACATCATTTCCTCACTAACAAAGTCACAAGTTCAATTCTCTCTTTGCTGCAGTTAGACATGCAGTCTTGCACAACGCGAGAGAGGAGGTGGTGTCGTTTACACTTTTGCAGAATGCTGCCTTCAAAATGGAAAAAGCTGGCAATTCTTTGACTGAAAAACAGACCCAGACTTGAGCACTGAATACAGAATAAGATCACTACATTGTCTCATTAGCTTCCAACTGAGCAATTTAGTTTAGACTGCAGACATGGTTAGCAGGCATACTAATTACAAAGAAACAACACAATGACTTTACCTCACCGAAAATCCTGAAACAAAAGTGCCTTAAGGATGGCAGTGAATTTCTTCCGGACTCAGCAATCCAACAGTAACTGACAAAACTAATGGCTTGGTAAAGAAAATAAAAACATAAAAGATAACCATAAGGAGTGATTAAGATCCACCTGTTAATTAAGGAGTAAGTCGGAAGAGTGCAAACTATCATTTCCAAAACACATATGCTTTATCTTCAATTTTTCTGTTTTGTTTTTCTCCTTTGTTCCTTAGATAGAAACTATCCCTTTTTTTGTGTCTGTTTTTTTTTTTTAAGCACACTGTTGGCTTGTCATGAGTTCACTGTCAAATGCCTGTGCTCCAGCTCATCTTAGGTTTGCTAGACACAATCCTTAAGGACACTGCCCTGGCACCAACAGCTATGAACTGGAACCCACTGTCAGTTCACCCGTCCCTGTGTTCGCTGCATCTCGAGTCTCCCTTCTCAACATCTAAGGCCTGTGATCCTTCTCCAGGAGCATACATAGTTCAGTGCTATGAGCATGTAGCCACAAACAAGCTTCACAAATAATTCTTTCCTCTTAAAAAAAAAAAAAAAAGTCTTTGATGACAATTTCCAGAGTCCTTTCTTCTGGTTCTCCATGCCCTTGGCAATTCACACAGACCATTTGTATTCAGAAAGCCAGGTTTATGAAACTCCTGGAGTAACTCACCTTGAGCTGAGCGAAGTCACTGAGAAGTGTGAGGGATTGACCTCCTGCTCTTTCATCATCTTTGAGGCTTTGCCATCACGTGTTGCCCCATCACTCCACGCGGAAGGCCCTGCAGGGTGACCTTGTTGCCAAGGTAACCTCTTCCCTGACAACACGATCTTCCTGGTAAGAGCTGGGTTATTGTCTCAGATGTTTGCATTAAAATAGAAGACCATCTGCATTTAATGACCTTCTCTTTTAGGGCTTTGTTCTCATTTCATCTCAACACAAAAGTGAGCTAACACTGAAGAAGGTAAAAGGTCACGCATCCAAAATAAAGTCAGCAGTTTAGCAGGATACAGTTCATTGGGAAGAATGTATTAATTCTTTATGCATCAGAGACCTTCACATTGTCAGAGGACTGCTTTGCTAAATGGAAGGGAGCAATAAACCCTTTTCCAAGATATGCTGTGCTGTACACTGATTAAGTGATATGGAACTAATTATAGCATATAATACTTCCTGGGTCTTTCAAAAAAAAGACATTTAAAGAAGTAACACTCACTAATTAACAATTGTTTCAGTCTACTAGGCTTAAAAGAATCTAGAGCAATAAAAATTAAGGGTCTACAAACACCTTCTATGCCCATTAGCTTTAAGGTGTCTATAACACCACCTTCGTACACATCCAAAAGTCTCACACATGTATAATCATCCCAAAAGGTCCAAAAGGTACATTGCTCCTGGTTTAGTCCACCTCCACAGCCACAGCCTGGCAACCCCGGGGAAATGCAACAAACTACCTCCTGAAGGCATCTATTTCTGTCTGTTAAAAAGAGAAGGCTGGAAGACAAACTTTAACACTAGACTTGAAAGTTTCAAATGATAAGCTTGGGTGGGATCACACTCTAATCATTAGGATACAAATACATATAGATCCAGGGCGGTTTTCACTTGCAGGAGAGAACACCGTAGGAAAACAAGACAAAAGAAAACAACCAGGATGAAGTAAATTGTTTTCACTAACCACCATGCACAGAAATATTTCAGTGTTGCAAGAGACTTAGATTGAATAACAAGGCAAAAACACTGTGACATTAATCAACAAGTCAGTAGCCAGGAGCATTGCCTACTGAGACTTAAAGCCTCCACAGCCTTTGAGGTTTTGAGGTATCCATGACACAAGCTTGCTGCAGAGGGATATCTTCAGGGAGGTTTCAGCTTTCATCAATTTTATGAAACTCTGCTCTTTATCTTTGTCCCCTCTAAAACATTTCTCATTTGAATAGGTACACCAAGTGCTTATTTCATATGGGTTAACATGCCTAACTGAAGTACAGTATTTGAATGGGCAAGTAGCCTGCTGGTGATTTGCTGTTCAGAGAATCAATGCTTTGTAAAACAAAAGGTGTTAATCTATGCTGCTTTATACTACATGAAACTCCATACATACTGTTAAGAGCAATCCCCAAAAGTCTTTGCTACAATGCCACATTTGCCATATAAAAACATGCATGTGCCAAGAAAATGGAGTAGTAGTAAACCCTAAAGCAGTAAAATGCCTTTATTAAATCTGATAACTTCTGCGTATCGACAACTGAAAAGCTAGCAGAACAGAAAAAGTGCCATTTAAACTGACTGCTGAGACACTTTTCATATGGATATTTAAAAATATATATATAGCTTGTAATTTATTAGTACTTGGTCAGTTGTCATCTGCTGGAAAGAAAGCATACAAACAGTCCTAAACCATGCTATTTTGACCTTTTCAGAGTTTTCATATTTTAGTTGTTGGGCATTCTTTTTGTTTCCTGTCTGCAACCTTAATATTCTGTGAGCAACAGAGAAATGGAATGGTTGCCTTCTCCAAACAAACACAATGTAAAGGTTAAAGTAGTGTAAAAGCTTGCCGCTGCTGTTCTGCTGTCATTTGCAAACGTACCAGCAGCCGGGACTGGAAGGTGCTGCTCAAACGAGAACAGCAAGTGGGAATAAGTGGAACTTATGAGTGGAAATAATAAGAACTTCAATTCACTTTTGTAATAATGAGCTTTATAAACTTTTCAAGTCTCTCTCAGCAATCTATTAATAGAGTGGTAGCTTACAAGTAGTCCAGCCAATGTTAATGCAGCACTTGACTACCTACTTTCTAAGTCTTTTTTTCAGAGTGCTCTATGTTTAGTTAAACACCAATTCATGCAAGTTTAATACGTCACATTATCATAATTTCACAAAGTGATTGTTGCTGTGCAGTCTTACAAACAGGCACATATTTTGGTGTCATACTGCATCAGGACCTAGATATTCCTGCATTTCATTTCTCACACAGATGTTCATAACTTTTCTTTGGTCACGCTACTGGGAAAGAGGGGATTAATGCTTACTGAAAGCTTGAAAAGCTAAAAGTTGACAACATGGCTAAACAATACATTTGTTACTTGGCAGTGTTACATATTCCTACTATGTTACAACTGTCAAGATAAACTAACAATTTCTAATAACAATAGAAATACTCACTGACAAAATATATCCTGCTGTAAATATTTACTGCTGTAAATTACTTCACTTAGAAAATGTATTGGTCACAGTAATTTTCCTTTTTTTTCCTTTTTACAATAATTAAAAACAAATGGTATATCAGGTTTTTAGGGTTTTTCCAATCTAAATGGAAAGTAACTATAAGTTACTTTTTCAGTTTAAAAATACATATGAAGACAGGGCAAGTTGGTCTTTTAAGTATGGACAAGCTATTCCACATACCTTTGGAAACGATGTAAGAATTAATCATAACTGTTAAGCTTCACTGAGAACAAGTCAGGAATAACTTCCCTTGGTATGTTGTCACATCTCTTGCACTTCATTACTCAGAACCATGCAACAGAAAATGCATTGTTTAAATAGATACAAGAACATGCTGGTACTTCAGCAGTGTTTTATGAGTTCAAAAGTCCAGGCTACAGTCTCATTAGAGGAATCTAAGCAACATCATTGCCAATATGTCTATTAAAAAGTCTTATTATTAATACAGATAACTTATTCAAAAAAAGCTTCTTAGCATCTAGCTAATCCTCTGGAGCTATGCTCCTCCTTTCCCACATCATTCAGAGTTAAAGGTTTGACAGTCTCAGCTGTCCTTAAGCAGAAGTGGGGGAGTATCTCCTGCATGTGAGTTTGTTTTACACATCATCTTATTCCACTCTTCTTCCTGGGACTCTACTCAGGGCAATACAAGCCTACATAAATGGCAAAAGTCCTGTCATTTTTACCCCTTTAAGTTCTATCATCAAGTGATAATGGCAAAAGTGCTATTTAATAGATGAAACCACAACTTCCCTTTGCCCCCATAGATGCTCACTTGGTAGATAAGTGTTTACTGATTAAACCAGAGGAAAGCTGTTCTCAATTGTTACTTTTGTACAGGTACATAAACTGTAACTTTAACATAAATATTTAATTAGGCACAACATGAAAATCTAATAATGCACTTTTTACCCCCAAAATTTAAGTTAAACCCAACAGAAATTCTTTCAAGAAAATAAATATCCTAGTGGTATAATTTTGCTCATGGTTGTAAAATCTTGCCTTGATTGTATGCATCATAAGGGCTAATATATTGAACCAAAAATAGCAACTATAGGGGGCTTTCAAGTTTGCTTTATATTATCAGAAGTAAAGATGCAGCTAACTTGACACCTACTGCTTCCTACACACAATGTTTTTGCAAACCACTTCCATGATTTTTCAAAACACCTGGAAAGCTGATAAGCCTTGAAACTACTACCATATTTTCTCCTTTATATCTTTCTAACTAAGAAATACATGTAAATTAAGAAAGACTTGGCTGTAGTTCTTGACAAGCAGAGGACAACTGGAACAAGAAATAACATAAGGATTCTCTCATCGGTTCAAGCTCATTTCAGAGGTTGGCTCCTAAAGCTCTTTTTTGCAATTTGTTTAAAAATGTTGTCTCTTGCATTTTTAAGCTCCTCTAGACTATCTTGAGCTGTTTCAAGTTAAAGTCTCAGACAGCCCACTCTGGAGTTCAAGGTGACAGGAAACACAACATGCATAGTCTAGAGAAGAAGGTGCTGCTGCAGCATTTATACTCGAGGTCATGTTAACTGCTTCTGCCAGTTGCACTCCTGATAGCAGTTTAATCACAGTAGACTGAACCACAGAGTAAGCACCCAAATATTTTTAAGGGTCTTTCATTCTGTGGAGAACCCCAAGTGCTATGACTAACATATTGTCAATTTATTTAAACTAAATCTGACATATATATAAAGGAACTGCAATCACTCTTATCAGCTTAAGGCAGGAATATCCTGAATGATTTTTTCAGGATTCCAGCTGGTCGCATGCATTAAGAGCATTTATTACTGCTCATGGCTAATAAGACTTGCATAACTGCCCCTGAGGGACTTGGAATCATTGCTATCATCTGGAGGCTCAGGCACCAGCAAACATATCCAAGAAAGTCATGTATCCAAAGCACATATAGCAATTTAAAAGCTAAAATATTTTAGACAGTCACAAGCTTAACAAGATATATATACTGAACATTAATAATCATTACAGAAATTTATCATAAACTTTCAATTTGAATGTCAAATAACAATTAATTAGAACAGTTAGCAAAACAGTTACCTATTTCCAGAAATTTCCATTTATAATTCAACTATCTTAATATCACAGAATTACACATCATGACCTCATGGCACCACAAGGCTGAAAGAGAAGCTCTGGAGGTCATCTGGTCCAATCACCCTGCCCAGTGTCATCTAGAGCAGGTTATCCATACGTCTTTCCAGGTGTATTTTGAGTGTCTCCACGGATAGAGACTCTGCACAATCCCTTGGGCAGCCTGCTCCAAAGCTCAGTCACCCTCACCAGTGAAAAAAGTGTGTCCTAACGTTCAGATAGAACCTACCATGTTTCATTTTGTGCCCATTGCCTCCAGTCCTGTTACCAGGACTTTGCATTTGTACCCTTCTTTCAGGTATTTATATACAGTGATTAGATCCCTCCTGAGTCTTTTCTTTAGGCTCAATAGTTCCAACTTTTCCGAGCCCTTCCTTACATGTGAGATGCTCCACTCCCTTCATCACCTTTGAGACCCTTCACTGGACTTTCCAGTACATCCATCTCCCTCTTGCACTGAAAAGCCCAAAACTGGACACAGAGCTCCAGGTGTGACCTCACCAGTGCTGCAGAGAGGAAAAGGATCTCCTCTCCTGACCTGCTGGCAATGCTTTGCATAATGTAGCCCAGGATATCATCCACCTTTACAGCAAGTGCATATTGCTGACTCATGTTCAGTTTGGTGCCTACTGGCACCCCCAGGTCTTTTTCTGCCAAGCTGCTTTCCAGTGCCATGGCCCTCAGTGCTGTATTGGTGCATGGGATGGTTCCTTCCCAGGTGCAGGACTTTGCACTTGTTTTTGAACTTCACAAGGTTCCTGTCAGCCCATTTACTCAGTCTGCATATAGCCATACATGAGAGGTACTGAACCTCATTCACTCTTTTCCTTAGATGCTGAAAATAAGCATTGTTTTTATACTCATACTTAGAGAAAAATATGAAACTAATGATGAAAGACTGACATGCACTGTCCAAACTAAAATTAGAAAGAAAATATAAACAGTAACGTAACAAACACCAGGAGGTCTGCCACTTGGGAGTAGGAACACAGTCACTGCAGAGCTTTTCAAATCAAAGGAATATAGAACATATACTGAAGTGCACACAGTTAACCAGCATACACTTATTTGTTTTCTGCTCATTTATTTTTAGATGACAAGCCTAACAGAAATCTTGGCTTCACAAAACGAATTGTATAATTTACTCATACATGAACTGAACAAGAGTTTTCCACTGCAGAAAGCCCCACTTGGGACCACATTTTGCCACCAAGACAGAGCTCTGCCCTCTTCATTTCCAGGCCTCACAAGGGACTTTCTAGAACACTGTGCAATTACCACACAATAGTCTCACACCATTAGTGGCAGTTCCCCTACAGTAATTTTCTTTTAATATAAAGGTACAGAGTGAATATACTAAGATGGTGTAGGGAGTAGGAGTACACAGCATGGATTGTGCTGCTGTTATCCACTAAAATATAGTTAAAGGATTCATAATCATTGAGACAGAATAAAAACATCACTGGAGATCGCTTATAAGTGAAGCTAGATTTCACTTCAGAAGCAGTGATTTGAAGTAATAACAGCAACCAAAAAAAACCTCAAACGCGTCAGTGGCTTGGTAACTTTACCACGTGTAGTACTACACACAGACTCCCCAAATATCTTTGTATTTTATAGGAAGGTACAAGAAAGATCAATAATGTAAAGCACTAGCCAGGACCTACCCTGTATTGTGATTTTAGAGCGAAGCAGCAACCAGAGGGTTGTTACACGATGACTATTCACAAAAATGAGTGATGGACATTCTTTCAGTCTATACATAATTCTTGCTAACAACATAACTCCCCAACTTGTACTTTTCTTACAAGAGCTTTGAGAATTGCCAGTGCTCCACGTTTTACTTCTATCCACAGTTTGACATATAGAAACTCATACATGGACTGCACAGATTAAATATGAACATGGAACAAATCTCAGTTGTCAAATTTATGCATGTACAGATAAATCAGTTTCACAGATATTTATTTCAGGTCAATACTTCCTGAAAGTGTACTTGTTTGCAGTGTGCTTTGCACAAAAATGGTAGACCAACATTTCTTGAATGCAAGTAACATACTGCATGAGCAGATCAGTAGAATAGCACTCCCACTAAAGACTGCTTTCCAAAAAACCACTTTTTCCTCTGCCTTGTGCTGTGCGTAGACTTTCTCTTCACATGCACAAATGTGTAAAGGACATCCAAGATGCCATGATATCTACCAGTCCAGTTGGACTTCCTGCTCAAAGCTAGAGGAAGGATCCTGTTCTGAAAAGCAATTGGACCTTTGTTGACAGGATCCATCCATCCAATGCAAAACTGCATTTCAAAGCAGCTGTTTATTTTGTAACTTTCTGTCACAGCAACTCACTCAAAATTCTTATGCCAATAGTTTAAAATGTAGACACCTTTAAATGTTTCAATAAACAGGACAAGAATAGTTCATGGGTCTTTCTTTAAATACACTTATTATTATACAGTAGCAGTATCTGTTTCACAGCAGGAAGTATAAAGTACTTAAAAAGAGACATGAATTAAAAAGCTAAAGTGGCAGTTCTTTGTTATTATCCTTAGTATTTGTCACCCTGTCTTTCATCCTTTTGTATTCTGATAATCCAAATCTTTAAATCCTTCAAGAACTCATTTGAGGCTTGAGGTTAAGAAAGATTTAATTCAAAATGCTAACGTTCCTCCCTCAAATCTATACCTTCAGGATTATACACTAAATGAAAAATACTTTAAAATACATGTATATAATTATAAAAAGTTTTAATGAATGATGAAGAGTTCCGTATTGTGTAAACATATTTCACAATAAAGTCTGAAGAGACAATTAACTCCTCTTATGTTACTCCTCTGATAACTATTAAGATTTCAATAGATTCTAATTGAAAAAAAAACCCAATTAAACTATACCAAGCTTATTTCAGAAAATAAAAAAAAAATAGAAACATGAAAAAAAAAATAGAAGCATGAAAGAATCACCTCTTTTTAGAAATTAGAAAATAATTAGGTAATTAATCAGGTGAAATAATAAATAATGCAGTTAAACTACTGGTTGTTGTGCCAAAAGACTAGATATGTGCAAAGAGCAAACACTGTGAGTAGTTTTATTTCTTCAGCATTGTGCAATTACAGAGGAGTTCTAGAGTTAATCAAAAGCTTATTATGGGTAAAAGTGGACGACATTTAAATGGAGCTAAAAAATTCATACTATTTAGAAAGACAAGGCCTTTTACAGAGAGAAATGTTATGCAAAGAAAACCTGGTGCATTCACTACCCCCGGTGCATCCCTGGGTCTACAGCTGGCCGTGTCCAACGGCCTAAGGAGGAACCGGTGGGAAACATCTCTTCCTGCTCAGTCTCGGCCACATGGCACTTGTTTCCACAAGTTTTCTTATCACATTCTGCCGTGACCACAGCCAGGCAGATGCCCACATGCCAAGGCCAGGTTGCACATTGCCACATACCCAACCCCCCAGGGCTGTGCCACACCAACCCTAAGAAGCCACAGGCACACGGCCACTGGGCACAGGAAAATAAGCCCCAGCCAGCTCAGGCCAACACAAGCCCAGTCAACTCTTGTGGCCTTGTGGTACAGGACCACTGTGTGTGGTCTTCGGCTGGTAGCTGGGAAAATTCACCAAAATCTCCAAAGACTTTGCAGACCATATGGCACACTACCATGGCAGCGTGTTTTCAGTCTCATGTACAGAGCTAGCAATCAGTTTCGCTGAACTTATTATCCTTGGTTGTTTCTTAGACCCCATCAGCAGCAATGCCAAGCAGCCTCAAACTGCAAAGATGGGAAAAAAAATTAGAAAAACAATTATCAAAGCACAGCATCTACTGTACATAAAGAAAGTGCTCTAGTATCAAAAGTCTAATTTATCATTGCTTTGAAATGTGAAAGCCCAAAAATTATAAAGATCAGCAGGATATCTAAGCCAGAAAATAGAGTTAATTTCAGTTCCTGAATGGACACTGCTGAGTAAAGAAAGGGAGTGTCTAGGAAGGCTTATGCTCAATTACAGAGGAACAAGTTTCCAAGACACCTGCCAACAGCTTAACTAGCTTCATCAAAGGCATATGTGGCACAGTCAGTTCACTAGTGGTACCCGGGCACTTAAATTTCTTTTGTGAATCTGAAAGACCCTGTATAACACTGAAAACTACAGCATCCTGATCTCTGTCCTCACAGAACAGCTCTAACAGTGCTGTGGAGAATTCGTGTGAGCCCATTTCCGTAGGCATGCAGCAGCACACCCCAAAACCCAGCCCTTAGTTTTGGTTTTGTAAGAAGACAGCCTGCAAGATAAAAATTGTACAAGTTATCTGCAAAGAGCCTGTGGGAATACTTCAAGGCTTCAAAATGAGAATTAGCACAAAAGATTGTGCTTGGGGTTTTTTTAGTAAAAAGAATAAAAAGTCAATGGCAAAATGGCAATGGAGTTATCAGCATGTAGCAATTCTGCTACTGACTAAAATTCCAACAGGTCAAGAAAGAACAGAGAATAAGGGGAATGATTAAGGCTAATTCATATCTGGATAAAACAAAGTATTATTTAGCACAGCTGGAAATAGGCTTTGATGTAAGATTACAAAAAGTGCAATGAGAGGTTCAAGCTTTCAAAGTTATTTTGTGGTTAGTAGTAACAGGGGGTAAAATGGGTTTCTACCCCAGTGCAGACCAGGCACTACTGATTCATCTCCTTGAAAAGTCACACTTAACTAAACCAATACAAACCTATGTTCTCAATGTTAGAGGAATCACAGATTTAACTTCTTGACCTTAGTTTTTCCAGCATATTATAAAGCCATACAACCCTTTGTGGCAAAACAAGAAAATCCAACCTTTCTGGAAGATCAAACAAAAGAGAAATGTTGCTACTATATGGTAAAAGAAGAGATGATGATGCAACATTACACTGCAACTGATAGGACACCTCCACTGTATTAAACTCCTGTGCAAAGCAACTGTATCAGCAGGGAAATGCCTCTGCTTCTTCTGAACATCACTCAGGCACAGGACAACACAATTACTGTTTTACTGCAAGACACCTCCTGGCACTGCATTTGGGAAACAAACCCCTCCCGATTGCACAAAGGCTTTCAGAGCCTGCCTCTAGTTTTTCTGTAGGTGTATTAATGCAAGAGCTGTGCACCTCTCCATATCCTGCTCTTAATCTGTTTCTGGAGCAAGGTAACAGTGTCACACCTTAAATGTGACTATTCCCAAAGCTCAGTCACAGCCCAGAATGAACTGTGCCCTGTAGCCAGTACACCTGCCTCTTACTTGAAAGTGAAATTCAGGTAGAGCATTTCTAACTGGGGAAATATCAAGTTTGATATAAGTAGCATCTTCCAACATTTTTTTCCTAAGATTCATTACGTACCTTTAAATCCTGAAGATAGCAAATGACAAATCAATGATATGTCACAGAGAATATATCAAAAAATGGTAAAAAAAAAAAATGCATCTCACCAAGCATGGTGAATACATGAGCCTAGAGCCTTCATCCTGATTAACTTTGTGCATAATATCTTCAGCTTTAACTAGTAGCTTTCCATAAGGGAAGATATCTTCAGTTTGTACCATCAGAAGAGTTCAAGGTAATTACATGCTGAATACAAAGTGATTTCTGCAGCATAATCTCTTTTATTGGCATATCAACAGCAATACAAGTATGTTTGCATGAGTAAGAAGCTGTAACATGGGAGTCAATTGTTCACATGCACACCTAGCCAGCCTCAGCAGATACCAGGTAACTTGTCTTGGGATTAGCTGTTTATTAGGTTTTGCCTTGTCTGTCAGCTTGTCAGAGACATTTCATCCAAATTCCATGATACTGAAGCTCATAGCTCCTAATATACCAACACCATTATAATATGACTTGGCAGAGCCAGAGCAAGGTACAACATCCTATATCAGCTAATCAGCTGCTTACAATTCTAAGTTCACAGTTCTGTCACAGTAAAGGCAAAATTATATTCCAAAAGCACTAATAAGACATTTTCCCAGGGGATTGCCTATCAGATTTCAGAGTTTTCCAGAGACACATTTATTCTCTCCTGCATTATTGCTGTTACAGAATAATGTTCTGAGGAAGATTTAAATTTTAAGAGATGTTTCAATAAGCAAAACACAACTGTATGAAACCACTTACTGACACGTGTTTGAAAGAAGGGATATGGAAGAGAAGCCAGCTGCAGAACCCACCTAAACACCTCTGAGGAGCTGAAACATAATTAACAAACATTAGAGAACAGGAGTAGCCTTGAACTCAGCTATGAAGAGGCCAGGTAGTAGAACACTTGTTGGGACTGAAGGACTGAAAGTTGCCAAGGAAGGAAAAGCCTCCATTCTGATGGAGAACTAGGAGAAGCTACAAGAGAAAACTTACACAGAAGGTGTATGAGGCATTTCAGTGGGAGCATCAGAGGCTGGTAGCATATGATATACACACAATGGATTCCTCTCTTTGCTTCCATCAGCCTACAACATATGTCTGCCACTGCCAAGTGTCACGTGCTACCTTTTAACTTACACCCACCATCAGATCTTGCCTACTGCCATCCCCTTTCTGCCAGCACAACAGTATGTTTTGATAATGTCTCTCGAACCCATTAGTACCACTTTCTCATTTCTTCAGGGTGACAGCAAGGTATTCCTTCCCTTTATGGTTATGTGCATTTGCCCATAGTCTTCTCAAAGCCACTTCCTACACTGCAAATCAGACACCAAATTCAAGGACTGCATGCCATGTTTCAGCACAATAGAGCAGAGAAATAGCATAGTCTAAGCATTAACTATGTTGATTTGATTCAGACTGAACTTTGACAGATTTTCAGCTTGGTTAAAGTTTCAATAAAAAAGACTAAAAATAGTTAAACCAGTTTTCTCGCTGGACAGTTTGTAATAGAAAAACTTCTATTTGAATTTACAAGGTTAATAATATTCAGCTAATTAAGCAATCAGATTAGCTAACAGTGGCATGCTTTACAGCAACACTGAAGATCAAACTGACAAAGCTGACAATACCATACTGCACCCAGATACAGCAGAATGTAAAATATACATTACACAAAACTATGCTAGGACAGCAGGAAGATTGCAAACTAGCTAAAGACTTAGCAAGTACCAGAATTAGGGCTGCCTGTATACCTAGAAAACAGGAAACATACTTGAAACAACTTTTAAAAAAAGCTGATCATAAGCTGTTTGGCCAGTTTCCTGGCAAGGATGCAGTCATCTCAATTACAAAGGCAGACTTAGAAGTCTCGTTATACTCATGATCTACAACTTTCATGTGCTTGTCTTTGTATCACTGACCTTAAATGTACAGTGTAAAGCCATCTTTATGAAACCAGCACACTCACTGAAGAATTCAGTTTGCATACTTATATTCTCACTGAAGAAAAAGATGACGTATTCCAGAAGCAATTACTAACACTGACAGAATTATGCTCCTCCAAAGAGAGGAAAACCCATCTGAAATACATCTACACACAAAAAGAGACATTCTAAACAGGATTTCATCATGCAAACTTTTGCCATCTTTCCAAAACCAAGGAAAAAAAGGAATCAACATATAAAAGGCCTCCATCTGCTGCCATTACACGATTATTGAAGCTTTTAAACATGATATTGTAGGAAATGCATCATACATTCAGAAAGGCTGGGAAGAAGAAGCAGGTAGAGAAGGGCACTGATAACTAAACCAACTATTAGCTGGATTATCTGACAGGTGTTTGTTCTTACCCAGCTGGGTGTTATTTAGTCCTGACTCAGTGAACCTGAAATGCTTTAGAACCACCTCAGGGAGTTAAGTTCCCTGCTGTTAAAATGACAGTGATTCAGTAAATGGGTTCCTTACGTACACACCAGCATACTCTGCATTTGCCTGCATGATTACATCTTAATTCTTTCAAAAAAAAACCAAAAAAAACAAAAAACAAAAAAACTAATAGTATAGAAAAGCATTTTCTGCAATTCTTGAAACTATTACTTAAATCAGACTTTTTATTACAGGAATGTCAGGTTTAAAAGCTTTTATGCTTTCACTTGTACAGTAAGTAGAATATCTGAATAATCCAAGTACCCAAAAATACTCATGGCTAATTAAGTTACCCAGTTTCATTGCTGGCCAGAAAGTGTGCTAGAATCTTTCACAGCACCAAAAAAAACATAACCTGTACCAACACAATACAGAACAATGACTGAATATTACACAAGTCTATGTAAAACGTAACAAAGAGCAAAAGTCTGATCTATATTGGTATTTTTCAGGGAGATTCAGAGTCTTCACATGGTGAACCCATAGGCAGAAGGAAAGCAAATTACAGAAATAATATCTGCTTATAATTTCAGTTATAGAAGAAAGTTACATAGTTTCAAAGGAAAATGATATTATTCTCCCCATTAATAGATGGGTTCACATTTCTCCTCCAGTCCGTATTGAAGTAAACCCAAAACAAGAAAACTGGGCTCCTCTGAATTATGGTGGACTTAGGTATAACACGTTTGCTGATTTCACAAGTAATTTATTCCCCTTTAATGTATTTCCCATACAATTCAAAATGATATTTTAAGATACATGCTTCCCATAAGAAATCATGTCAGCAAACATTACCCATTTCTTGCACATAAAGTCGGTGTTATTAAGAGATCTCTGATTTTTCTGATGGATATTTTAACTGAGAGACACAGCTGCCAATAAAGAACAGGGCAACTGGCAGTTTGGCCATTTGATTTATTACCTCTCTTTGCACACTTCAAACACCTCAGCTAACCCATGAAAGGGCAAAGTTGGCATCAGCTTTAATTTTCATAGGCATCATCTTTCAGAGGAAAGAAGAGTATAATATAAACCATGTCTCACATATTGGCAACAAATCTACAGATATAAGCAAGAGTACACACTATGGTTTTGATTGAAAGTACAAACGGGGAGAAGACACCTGATGAAGCAACACAATTAAGTTGGTCCCTCGGTAACAGCAAACAAGGCAAGAGATCAGTGTCAGTATCTGTTTAAGATGTGAATAACATGTACTTCACAAAAAAAAGAAAATCACATTCTGGTTACAATTCATTAGATTTTATAAAATTTACCCATTCAAAAGAAGTCACGAATACTTAAATTGTTCTGTTTACCTCAAGAATCTTCATGTGCATATTGGTCTGTAAAGCCAGACCAGACACTGGAGCTAATTTCGTTTCTAAGCAGGGCATCTATTTTAAATTCTTTGCAAATTACTGTCAAGCAAGATATCTGGAAAAGAATGTGGGTTTCATTTTGAAAGTGAGCCTCAGCAAACACATATGTAAAACTGACAGTTAGCTGATGACTTTCTTGACTCTGGTAATTAGTAGATTTGAATCTAAGTCAGACTCTGCAGTAAACATAGAAAGCTGTATGAAAATGCTAGCAGAGAAAAGCTTAGACAATCTACATATGTTTGCAGCAAGCTATCTGTAAGAGTCAGCTGTAAGAGATAAACAGGGTTGATAGACTGTATTAAAACTGGTGAAACAAAGGATGCTGAAAAAAGTGACTAATCTTAAAAATGAAGCCTCTCTATTTTCCACTCTTCAAAGGACTTTTGTGCATAAAAGTCAGGTAATGAAGTGTTATGAAGTCTGTCAATGTAAAGAGATTAGAAAGTTTAGGGAGCTTTTTGAAACATGGTTCTTAAAAATCAGAACAGTGGAAACAATCAATATTCTTACAATATTTCAAGGAATATTATAACAAAACATGAGTTCTTATTGCTGTGCAGCAGCAACAGGGTCACTAACTGCATTTAAGGAACAAACTGGTTCAGTAATCAAGAAACGTGGGTCAAATTCCCCTTTACTCAGGCCAGTGCAAATTAGTAGGAATATCACTGCAGTCAGTAGTAACAAACTGACATATTGGCAGGATTATCCGTCTTTGGGCAACACCTTTGTGCAATTACAGTCAGCAGGACACAGTGGCAATCTACTTATACATTCTTGATACTCCTGAATAAAACACAGAATAATCTATCCCATCACAGTTACGTAGTACAAGTCCCAAAGTCTACTTTCTTTACATCCTAAACATGCTTAAGTATTATTACAATCTTGAACTGTTTAATATAGTTCAATTGATTAGGACAGGGCAATGTGATCTATAATACTTCTGTACTATTGACCTCCAGGCTGAATAATCATTTTTGCTGTACAAAATTGACTAGCTAACCACTGATTGAGACGGAGTAACAAGATCTTTGACCTAAAATAAGGAATGCTCAAAACTGAAAAAATACAGATAATACAACACAGGAGGGCTTAAAAATCTCAGCGTAATATTGTTTTGTACTGCATCTTAAAACAGACATCTGAAAGGAATGCACACTTATTAAGAAGAATGAGGGTATATTCATAAACCTTGACACAAATACTGGTTTCTAAGTATCCCCATGAATGCACTGACATAGTACAAAAAATGAACACAGTACCATGCACATGACTGCAACAAAATATTATCAAATTATACCGAATTCTGCAACAATTTCTTATTATTTATTACCATCTCAACTGCTGTTACTCACAAATTTTAGTGATGTCTTTATATCATTTATTCACACCATATGACTAAAGCAATCTTTGTAAAAACACATCTAAAAACCCAACCTGTCCTACTAACAGTCTATGAGGATTATCTCTGCAGAGTGGGTTAATAATGTTAGTTCACTGACTGCTGGTTGTCACCTAATCACAAATGGTACCAATGCCATCTCTCTTAACAGAAGAGAACTTTGATATAAGTGTCTTTGAAGATACACTATGGAATTTCCAGCACAAGGAGTAAGAAAATATCATTAAAAAATTCCAAAGACTCTAAAAGATAGCTTTCAAGTTATAACATTATACTTTTATAAAAATAGTATGCTTTCCCAGTATAAAATATAGTATTTCTTTTTTAACTGTAGAATATAAAAACTACAGCAATTACTCAGAAAACAAAAGAAAAAATGAAAAAAAAATTAATTCATTAGAATTCTCCTGCAATAGCCTCAGACCCCTAAAGTGACACAAGTTTACTTTGCAGAAAAGACAAGAACAGTTGGCCTTACAGAGCAGAAGGCTTAAGAGAGATATATATACAGTCACTCATTTTTGGCTTGGTTCTACACAAACATTTTACTTTGTCTTACTTGCCACCAATTCTCACTCAATATCCACTGAGAGTAGAATAATCATCCCTAATGCATTTAAAACCCAGTACATATTGACAGTGAAAAACATGTTTCATTCCCAAACTAATACTCAGCTTAAGTAGTAAATATATTTTGCCAGTCATCCTTTTTACACATCACACTTAAAGCACAAGGCGTATGTTTTCAGCCAGTAGACAAGCAGGGATCTTTTACAGGTTTGTCCCTCTAAAAATTTTAACACTTTGAGGGATAAGAAAAAAAGAACAATATAAGAAAAGTTTGAGTTTTCCAAGTATCTTCATACTCTCTTGGTGCCACTGAAATGGTGAATAAGCAACTTCTGATCTTGAGCTGATCTAACTTTGCCTTATGGACGGCAATTGGAGCTGTTCAGTGCCCACTGTAGCACAAATTACAAAAAGCTGACCAAAAAGTAGTAGTAGTGATGATGGTAATAATTTGTGTTATATATGGGACATACGGAGCACTGATGAAGGGAGATCATGAGGAAAGAGTATTATTGTTTCCAACACAAAGAAGTTTTTTGTTGTTAGTACCTCCAACTAATTCCAAAGACAAACAAAAAAGTAATCAGCATACCCCTGGTGCAGGACAATTGGTAATACTGCTCAGTGACCAACGAGTAATTACTCAGAGAACCAGTGCTGCTTCCCCTGGCTATTAGAATTTTTACATTCTTGAATAATTCTGTCTGACCTCTCTTCCTGTCCTTGTTTAGTTCTGTCACTGGTCCCTAACCAACCATTTTTAGCTCCATTTCCATCCCAGAGAGTACAGAGCTGCCATCAGGATCAGTACTGTCCTAGTACATGCTTCTCTCTAAGCTTCTTGCATGTCTTGGCCCTGCTCCTGCATTTTGGAAGTTCTTTCTTATTATTCACAGATTTTAATTTCTTACTCAGTCTAACTCCTTGTAGCTATGCCAAATATGAATGCTGAAAATACTAAAATTACTGTATTAAGTGACTTTAGATCTCAAAATTATTTTCAACCTTCGCATCTTAAGTCCAACAATGAACCTGTGACAAAGATATTTCATTCTGATGTTTTAGAGATGCCTACCAAACACAGAACAGCTAACAGTCCTCATTTCCAATAAATGCATATTTGTATTCATTTCAAACATGATCACCCTTTCCAATGCCATTATCTTCTCAGCAATGATGTTTCTACTCTTCATCACATTGAACAACAGAACCATGGAATCACTAAGGTTGGAAAAGACTGGGTCATCATGTGACCCCACCCAGACCTCTGTGACCAGCTCTGGAGCTCCTAACACAAGAAAGACTTTGGAATACTGTTGGAACAAGTCCAGAAGAGGCCACGAAGATGCTCAGAGGGCTGAAGCACCTCTGCTGTGAAGACAGGCTGAGAGAGATGGGGTTGATCAGCCTGGAGAGAAGAAGGTCTGTAAAGGTCTCCAGGAGGACCTTTATAGCACTTTCCAGTACCTTAATGGAACCAAGAGAGCTGGAGAAGGACTTTTTACAAGGACATGCAGTGATAGGACTTAAACTGAAAGTGGTTTAGATTACTCATTAGGAAGGTTTAGATTACTCATTAGGAAGAAATTCTTTACTGTGAGGTGCTGAGGCACAGAAACAGGTTGCTCAGAGAAGCTGTGGATGCCCCATCCCTGGTAGACCAGGTTGGATGGGGCCCCAGAGCAGCCTGATGTAGTGGAAGGTGTTCCTGCCCCTGGCGGGGGGTGTGGAAGGGGGTTGGAATTAGATGATCTTTAAGGTGCCTTTCAACCCAAACTGTTCTATGATTCTATGAAACACTGGTGAATTCAGGGCAATGGCACGTAGTTTATAGGCCAAGAAAGCTAAAATTCTTTAAGCACTAGATGGATACTTTAAACCACAATCTTCACAAAAAAAAAAATCAGTTCTCAGACTGAGAGAGCAGATTTTTGCCCAAATTCCACACTAGCAGAAAGGGTTTTCTTTAAAATACTATTATGTAAATTAAGATTAAATCATAATTTGTATCAGGTAAGTAAGAGATTCGCACCTGCTAGATTCTCATTAAAAAATCCCAGACGTGCTTCATTTGCATATATTTTTAACAGAAACTCAAGTAAGCAGAGAAGGATTTAGGGAGAAGTAAAGCATGAGCATAACTTTGCTTTTGCATGACTTCAGTGTACAAGCAATACTTTTGATCCTGCACTACTCAGGTATAAAAAAGCACTCCCTAAAAGAAGTATTTATTTAATCTCAGGAGTAGTATTAAGGTAATAAAGCAGCCTCCAATGCTAAGCTAAAGGAACTTTAAAGAGTAAACAATGTGTTATGAACACGTTGGACAGAGTGTCTGCTGAGGAATATTTCACATCCAGGAATTTTAGTTTTGCTCTTCTATCCTTGAAGAAAGCTAATTCCTGAGAAGCTCCACCATCTGCAATTATAATCAGCAGGAAGCACTTGCATTCTGCTAATAAGACATATATAATGTAGTCTAGCAACAGCCAAATTACTGTGCTTCCTTTACAAAAGAAATTGTTATTCAGCCTCTTCTTATTACTAGTAGGGTTTAGTGGCACCTACTTACTAACAGTGCAATATCAACTACTATATTTTGATGAGAAAAGAACAGTTGATCTTTGCCTCCATGTATGAAAATTTATAGACACACAAGGCAATCCTGTATTGACTCTTTTTACACACGTGTAAAGTGTTAGCATACTACAGCAACACTTAAGTTCAGAAATAAGACATTTTTAAAAAGTTTAAAAGCAACAAACTCAAAAGACTCAACATAGAAGGAAAGCGTAACCCAGGTTCTTGTTAAAAAAATCCCTTGGGGTGGATTAGGGTAAAATGACACTGAATGATCAGTATTTGTAAATATATATATATATATATAGGGTTTATTTTAGAACAATTTTGTTTTAAAGGAAAACAGGTATGTAGCCATTTTTGTTGTTATAATTTAAAGTAATTGTAGATTAAGCAAATTAATTTTTATAGCCTATCCTTTAAAAAGACATGAAAAACTGTCAGTTCTTGAGTTTGAAGAAAAGAAGACAGAGTTGAAGTAGAGTTTGAGGGCTGAGTAACAGCTAACAATAGTAAATCAAGCAACATCATTACAAGGACAAAGTCATCAGCAATAGAAAAAAAAGTAGGAGGTGAAAGTCACAGTCAGAGGGATATAATAGATGTGGTGTATATTGACAGATGAAAGAACTTCAGTAATCAGAGATACTGGAATGAAGCAATAGCAGTGGAAAACAGACATTTCCACAAGAAGTGTGGAAATTGGAAAGCAAGCATACTGGATGAAACAGAAAAGGTCACAACAAACAAGAAAGGAGTTTTACCTGGAAAAATCCAAAACAAATAGTCAAACACAATCTTGCACAAAAGCACCAAACCCCATCCTGTGGAAAAAACTAATTTGAGACCAAAACATATAAGCTAAAATGTAATTTTGGGCCAAAAGGCTGCCAAGACATCCAGTTTTTTCAGATTTGGAAATGGAAAAACAGGTAGTTTATACCATCGAGGAATACCGTTTATTTCATAATTAATAACACAATCCTCCTCCATTAAACAATAGTTTTCTATTCTTATTAAGGTATTTTTTCCTATGTATGGGGTGGAGGAATTAAAACCACATTTCACAGCAAAGTCAGAATAATTTTAAATAAATAAAAAAAATATAAAAGCAGTAAGGTGTGTCCCAATTTGTAAAGGACTGTCATACTGACATGTTAATACGTAGGGTTACAGAACTAAAGGCCAAAGGCAAGCATTTACAACATGAGGTATCCCAGGCACAAAAGACCAGTGCATCCTCATACTCAAGAGCCAGGATCAGCTCACCACAGTTAGGAACAAACATTAGAATGTATCTTACACATATCCCAAACATCACACAAACAGTTCTAACTTTCAAAACCTCTAATGTCATTTTTTCCTGAATTATAAAAATTAGAAAAATTCAACACTTAATTATTCATTGAAAAAAGAGGAGAACAAGCTGCTCTGCTCCTTCTGTACACATAAGATGCCCCAAAAAACCCTGCAAAAATTATTATCCTCCTAATACAGTAGTTGTGCATACTCTTTTTTTTGTATGGAATTTTACAATCACAGGCCTGAGCCTGAATCGAATCATACTGAGCAATTGTTATAAGCTTTTGTTGTTCTCCTTTATTTGTTCAAGAACAAAGGAATATCCCCTACAGAGATGCTCAGTTTTGACATTTGTGAAGCTTCTATTTCAGTGCATTAAAAGTTTAAGTTCATAAAAGTGAGTAGAGGTTAATAATAAACACTTTTAAGGAGGAGTTCTGGCTACACATAGTGGACAGTCAGCTCCCATCCTACTCTTCCCCTTGACAGGTGATTATCCATGGACTTTCAAGACTCTCCTGAACATAACTAGTGCCATTGATACTGACTGCATGAATGGCTTAATTTTGTTCTGAATATCTTGACACATTTGTGAAAGTTTTGTTTTCTGAACTCAACAGAAAACAGCTGCATTGAGTCTGATGGTTCAGACCAGCTGAATTCTAGGGAAGTATTGCACAATGGTTTTTGAAAGGATCAATTTTGATTTAGTAAAATTTGGCTATGATGCTACCAAGTCCAAGAAAAAGAATTCTGGTATTAATGGCCTAGACCATAAGGACTTCAACAGATTGGCACATGAGAAATTTCTCATAGTACGTACAGGTTGTTATTATTTTTTAGTCTTCATCTAAAGGTAACTAGTGATTACAAAACCAGACCATGATTTGGTCATAAAAATGTAAAAAGTGTCATAAATAGATGTCTTGGGGGGGGGGGGGGGGAGAAGAAAAATTATGAAGAAGAAAAAGAGTTGCAAAAAGATACAGAGAAGTAGTTCATCAGGAACATACACATCACAGAATGGTCAAAATCTTGCCTGCTGCAAAGTGTGAAGCTTTCACCCCTTGTTTTCACACAAAGGTGTTCCAGAAGGTCTCTGTACACATGTACTGTAAAATACATGTTGTGACCAGATTTAACCAAGCACTGACTTGCAAGTGTTTGCTATTTGCAAGGCTAAGCACATGGGTTAGGTATGTATACCTGAATTTTTCTGTTTTGCTAATAAGGGGACCAGTGTAACAGTTCATGTAAAAACAGGTTAAAACTTGTTAGCAAGAGGAAGTTATGAATAAAGCAGCACATGCTCCCTGAATTAAATGTGAAATACATATTATACATGCAAATTCTTCTAAATATGGCAATTTTATGTAGTTGGTAACAAAACAGAATTGCTGTTAAGAAGCAAACTGACATGTGTAACAATTTCTGGCACAACCCTGAAACCAGCTAACAAATGCAACAAAGCATGAAGGAAAGGGCTTAACTCCCTTCTCACTTCCAAAACATTCCTTCTTCTCCAGTGAAAAATTCACTACTGATTTTTCAGCAGACACTAGCTAGACCTAAATCCCATTATCTGGCCCTTTGTGTAGTCTAAATTCAGTATCAAAGGGGTACTATAAAGTTTGGAATATTAATGTAATTCTTGAAGGGATAAAACAAAAAGGGAGAGAAGGATATAGAGGTACTTTGAAGCTCCCAGCTTACAGGACCCTAGCTTTGTTCAAAGTCTTAAGGAATGGAAAACAGAAAAGGAACCAAAGTGCAGTAGGAGATGGTTACCTTAAGGCCCTTGGTAGGAAGGACAGATTCTAATGATCAGCAAGTGCTGGTGGAAAAGTACAAAGTGTCCTTCAAGACTCTGAATGTACAGGTCAGATACAGAATACGGAAGAAGCAACCAGAACAAAAAGTCTTCTAAAATGCATGCAGTGGAGGGCTGTAATAGTGAGAGCTGTAACTCACTGGAAGAGAAGACAACACCACAGTCACCCCAATGCATGAACTTTCACAATGGCACTACAATATTAGTCTTGCTTTCAGCTTTGCTGTGGCCTGACAATATATTTTTCTAGAACAAGCTCGTACTGCTTTTATCTCAAAGATGGTAAAGATGGGAAACCTCAGTAAAGCTGAGAAATGTGAGTACTTGACCTCTATGGAAAGCAACAAACCCAAGCAGTGCAGGCAGCAGCTCACCTGACACCCTTAGAAGTAGCATACAAAGAAAGTAACACATACACTTGAACAACTGCAGCTTCAAAGCCATGATTTATATACTCCACGAGTGTAATTAATCTGATATCATCTCCTGCTGTGCTCTGGTATATTAAACACTCGACAGTAATATTTCATGACATGTAGCATACATGACAAAGAGACTAGAAGTATATTACACACGTGGTTATGACTGTGGTAAATCACTTCACTGTAGCACAGCTTCTCTGTCATTCCAGCCAGAAATGACCTACACAACATGACCACTCCTTCAGAGGAAAATAAATCATAAGCAATGAAAATAGTGCAGCGTCCTGCAATACCTCAGCTTACCGATTATCGTGTTCTAATGAAAACCTGGCACACAGCTGAGTTAATTGCAAAGAAAGGGCTCCCAAGGGTTCGGCTAACCTACCGTGACTCGGCTCTCCCGAGAGGCTACCAATGACACATTAGCAGAAGAGGTGATTTGCGGGAAAAACCTATTTAGGATAAAAGCTCAGAAGAGACGGGAATCGTAACGATCACGGAGATAATGACCAGGAACAACAGTCATTGTCCTCCCAGAATAAGGATACGAAGAGCCATTAACGGCACGACGAGGAAGTCAGTCTCTGCCCATCGCTTTCCCGCTCGGGCTCGGGGCTCCCAGGCCGCAGGACAGGCGGCACTGCCGCTCCCGCCTGGGCCGGGGCCAGGAGCCCCGTGTCCCGGGAGCTCTCGCAGGGCGGTGCTGGCGACAGAAGCGCCGGTACCATGCACAGAGCTATGGTACGAACGCATCCCATAGGAGCCGAGAGGTTACCGTCTGTCTGCAGAGATCTAACAGGAAAACTGCTCCTGTATTTAAAAACCCTGACTATATATATATATATATATGTATATGTATATATACACAATACACAAGCCACCACATACACTCTGAAAAAAGCCCAGGACTCCAGAGAGCTGAGCGGAGCAAGTAGCGGGCGGAGGGCGCTCCCCGCGGAACTCGGTCCCTGTGCCCCCGCGGAACTGCGGGGACCACCCGAAGTCGGAGGCAAAGCCGACAGCTCGGGTGATGGGATCCGACAGCTATGGAGAATTTTCCTTCACTAAGATTAAAACTAAGCAACTCTCCTACGGACAACAAAAAATTACCTGAGTGTATCAAGAACTGCACAGCTTGAGGAGCAGCACCAACTCTTAGGCACAAGAGCCCTTGTTCCTGCGACCTCCCTTTGTAAGGAAGGACCAAGCATTTCCCCACCTCCCACCTCAGCTGCAGGCAATTAATTAATCAGGCCGTTAATTGCGCCTGGGTGCGGCTGGGGCTGAGCACACCTGAAGCTGTGGCAGTCCCGGCCCCCGCCGCGCACCTGCGGCACAAACTCTGGCCCGCTGAAGTTTTGTCCCAGCTGCCCTTCAGCGAAGGCACAAAGCGGACACCTGCACCTCCAGAGGCCAGGCAGCCACTGCCGAGAGGAAAGAAACAAACCCAAACAATTACAAAGCAAAATAGAAGGATTCTGTCTTCTGATACCTTTTACTTTAAACAATACACCGAAACATAGCTCAAATATTTTGAGCTATGTCACTTAATTGTTTTGTTATTGTCAGAATCACAGAGTACATTTCTTATGTAAATAGCTTATGGGACTACAGGCTGGCTTGTTTTCTGTAGGAGTACCACAGAGATTTACAAGAGAAAGAAGACATTCCAAATTTGTGAGGGTCTTGTAAATTTTCTGACTCATTTAGATCTTCTATAAAAATGAAATTCAAAAACATTTCATAACAGGATTCTCAAAATTATCAAGTGGATAAAATTATTTATTTCCATCCTAGAGCATGCATTGAGAATTGCCCAGCCCAGTTTTCTGCAGTCACTGCTGCATAAGCATCTCCAAGAAGATGTGGGAGATTCACCTTCAAGAATAAAATATTCTGATTATTCTTCCAGATTCACACATAAAATTCTGGAAACGAAACCAAACCATATATTCTGACATTTGTAATTTCACAGATGCTTTGTCTGCTGTGTTGGCCCAGTAAAGTTCCCCTCAAATAAGAAAGGGTGAGCTAAGTTTTTTTGAGTTTTTAATACTGCAATGCACCCTACACTCATACAGCACTACTACTGGCCCTGTGAGAAAAGAATTGATTTGAAACCCAGCTGGAGAGGAGGTTGAAGTTTTAAAAGGCTTTTACTGCTTGATCCCTTGCTGCTACCTCTGCTTCAAAGCATGGGAAAAACCTAGGGAGAATCTAATAAAACAGAATCAGGCCTCTTGAGATGAATGCCTTATGTTTTCTTTTACCTATCGCCCTTTGAAATTCCTTGATGGATGGCATCAATGGCATAACAGATATGTGGCAAACAAGTGTGGAAGGCAAAAGAACAATTTTCTGTCCTATTCACATACCATATATGGGTAAATGTTATGAATGGATGAGTATCCCTGTAGCTTGGCAGGTATAGCCATTGATTAAAGCACTGTTAAACATCATTAAGCATATTTTACGCTGACACTTACATAGATATCTCTTTTATGACATGTTTCTAAATGCTTGCTTAATACAAAAGAAATAAATGTTACTAATGAAACATTTTCTTTCTGGTTTCCTATTAATTTCTAAATAAGAATACTCATACAGATATAACTAATAGACTTTCTCTGCATAAATATGAAAGCATCTTTAATAAAAAAATAAAAATAATGGGATCTTTTAATAACCAGTACTTAAAAGATAGAGTTCACGTTTAGTGTAGTAGAAATAAATCATTACAGGTTTAAGATTACATCACAGTTATCAGGTAACAGGGATGGCTTCATCGTAGAGCCTATTCAACTCACAACCCCACATCAAAGCCACAATGATTATTTTGAGACCCTTCCCAAACCCCTTGAGTATTTCCTTCCTAAATGAGAGATATTTTCCTGAAAATTTCATACAGTGTTCATACATTTCATACATTTCCATTGTAAGGAAACTTTTGGATCTAGTTAAATAAGCAAAGCAGAGGTGAATTTATTGACTGCATGTCAAAGATGTTTAAAAAATCCTATTTGAATGTCAAATGGTCTTTCATTTCCCCACCTTGAGATTCCTGTCTCTATTCTTTCTCCATATTTCATGTCTACTTGTTCTTTCAACCTCCTTGGAGTGCAGCCAGGCTCTACAGCCTACAGTATGAATATGCCTGCTATATTCCTGTTTGATCTTCCTCCCTTGATGTGTCAGATTCTTTGTGGCCTGCCTACTTGTCAAACCATTTTCACTCTTCAAAACTTCGTATGAATTTTTAAAAAGCAATGCAGTTCTCAGGACATTTGATGAATTTTTCAAGAGCTAATCACACTCAAATACCACAAACATGGCTGTTCATGTGTTAATATACTAAGGACAAACATTTATTTACAAATTTCTGCATCTAAACCAGTCAGATAGCAACAAAATACATTACAAATACACTGAGTTGTAGGTAAAAGGGAGAACACATTCCTCTTTGAGCTACAGTGGAAGTAACTCATTGTTAAAAATGTGAAAAACAGGGAGAAGTGCAATTAAAAGTATACAAGTAAATACTGAAGTATAAAATTTTAGGAATACAAAAGACATGCAGAAGAAGAAATAACAAACAATCCTTGTTTAAAACCCCCATATTTTAGAAAAAACATATAGTGGTAGAATTCCTTAAGTTATGAAATGGTTTCATCCTTCTATGGTATAAGTAAAGGTTTCTTTTCAGCTCTACTGATGTGATACCCTTCACATAGTAGCTCACCCATATGCATCCATAATGCATGGATCGAGAGATTAATAAAATCTGTTTGCTAATGGTCATAAGACATTAGTGACAACACATTTTTTGGAGGTTAGTACACTTTTCAGATGGCTAAAATTACTTGTGTTATGAATAAGTCCCTCATACAAGAGAAGTATACATCATCTACATCAACATACAGTATTCCCTGTGATAGATGGGTAGATAATTCCCTAGAATGGTATAATAAAGGATGTCTAATCCCTAAACAGGAAACAATTTAAAATATTGTATTAGTGAAATTATAAATAACGCTGCTTCACTTTTAGACTAGAGTCAGGAATGCCATCAGACAAAAGCTATGAATTAACCTACAGTAAAAAAACTCCTCATGCCCTTTCCCAAGGAAGTCTACAAGAAAGCATCCTTAACTAAAATGCACGATATGAAAAAGTATAGCTAATGTCTGTTGAAGTAATTTTTTTAGTACTTCAATGATACAGAATAAGACAGGATGAGTGAATAAATGGGAAAACAGATACATACTAAGTTGCACTAAAGCAGTTTTTAATATAGAGTAGTCCAGCTAGAAAATGGTCTACCCTTCCAGGACATTGAGAGGGTTCGTCAGAACCTGTTACATGCTAAGCTAAGGGCAACATTTATTCTCAGTCTACATGTCATGGTTTGTTACTTTCTAGTTATACCATGACATTTAATGTTATATATTCTCTAAAACTAATATTATATAAAGGACCTTTCAATATATTAGCAGAGTTTACATGTCAAAGAATCCCTTTTTTTTTTAGTCATATCTCATTGAGATTTCCTGTCCCAACGGTAGAAGACACAACACAAAAATCATATTGTTTTCCAGATAACTTTACATTTCAGTGAGACCTATGGAATATTTCTCACTTTATTTTATTCAATTTTTATTTTCTATTTGAAAATGCAGGTGCTGGTGTATCTCTCATAAGAGAGCTTCAGTACATGTAGTAATGTACTGAAAATAGATTTTAGTTTTGAATCAAAGAATAATTCCTGGAAATGGATTGGTCAGTGTGGACATGTGCCAACAACAGCATGTCGGTACAAACTCAACATCTGTCAAGATTGAAATATATTAATTTTTCTGGTCCACTTTACAAATGACTCTGATATCTGCACCTTGAGGGATCAGATTCTCAAAGGCATTAAAGTTACCAGTTTTCATGGAATAGATATGAAGGTGCAAAGGAATTTTTACAGCAAACCAGATCCATGAACATTTACTTTAATATCCCATCAGAAGCAATGACCTCAAACAAATATTTCAGAGCAAAGATAAGATTGATTAGGTCAAATAATAGTTCAGTTGTCACAAACCACAACTTGAACAGACAGCTTCAGGGATGCAATTCTTTCAAACTCAAAAAATCATCACAAGTGAACAAAACCTATTTTTAAAATTATTATTACATATTTACTAAACAACAAAAAATTGGCCTGCACCATATTTGACACATGTGAAATGTATCAGAACCCAGGGATAATGCATGGAAGAAGAACCTGTTAGTACATTCTGCATTACTGAATCGCCTCTTAAATGGCTCCAGGGATTTGATTTTCTAGCTTATGAGGTTAAAAATAGTTACCTTTAACAGGATTTGTATGATCAACTTGCAATAAACTAATTTCAAATTGTCCTGTTACTAAATGGAATAGAACATATTTAGGAGTAGGGGAGTGTAGATTTACATCTATATTGGCTTAAAGTACTCTCAGAAACAGCTGGAGGAGAAGAATAAGGTTTCCAGAAAAGGGTCAAATCAAATAATTAACATGTTATGTTGGAAAAAGTTGGCATTTGAGACAAAGACATTTATGAAATTTCTTCATCTCTTAGCTTAGAGATCATTAACTAAATTTCAGTTCATATTAAAAAAAATTATGATAAAAATAAGTTTGGAATGACCTTGAGAACAAAAAGTTTTTTAGAAACCTATTTTCCCTTAGAAGGTTATTATTAATCCAAATCCTAGGAAGTACCTGACACAATACTAGTTTTATCTATTCTAGATTCTAGAATTCTGGATTCTAGAACATACATTAGCCTTGCTTATTGTCAAATAATTTTACTGAAATTCTGCAGCAGCAGTATATCATAGCATGGATATCAACAGAAAAACACACCCCCTCTCTGTTTCACCCATCACCATAGGTTCTACATGCCAACTATATAATTAAACCTTAAATATCATTAAAAACATTAATATTTTCCTTGCCATGGTGCTGTTGGCAGAGGCAACTTACTGCAGTGGAGGGTTTGTTGCATTTAAAATGTCTATGACAAGAAATCAAACATTTCAAATGCCTCGGAGGTGCATGGGATGTCTAAATAGGGACTTCACATACTCAAGCCATTTTTTCAAAGGAGGTAATTTTTTGTCAGTCTTGGAAAAACAATGATGGCAGGTCATTATGGGATTAAAATGTTGTGAAAGAATTGACTGTCAGAAATATCAAGTCTGAATTTCATTCATATGTAGCTTATACATAAAGATGTTTCTCACTGTGCCTTGTGATGTGTAAACATTTGTGTACAAATACATACTGTTAGGCAACTTGTAAAAGAAATCATTCCTGCAGGTAAAAAAAAATAAAATTATAGTATTAGTTCCTTCCGATTGTACTATTTGCGTGAATTATTTATTCCAGAGCACAATACTCAGTATTGAACAAGTGGGATGAAATCAGTTGATAGTCATCATAACTCTGGAAGTCATAATGAACGACGAAGCTGTTTCCAAGCCATAGATGTCAATACAACCCAGTCATGTAGTGTTCAGACATAAGCAGTTAGACTGAAAAAGCCTGCAGATGGTAGGTTATGTCTTGTCATACTGTATTTTTAGAATATTTAGGTTTATTTCATAAACCAACAGGTTTTGCTGTTACTGTCATTTTTTTATATTACTATTATGCAAACACAAGAAGCACTATACAAACAGGAAGTGCTCACCTTTCTGCTGCCCACACTCAACCAGATACAAAACACACAGACATTATTTAATGCCTACATTAAGTTCCAAGTTTTCTGCTGAATAGGCACAAGAGCCTACACACTGTAGTAAATCAGGGCCAGAGTGTCTTCAAACAGAGCTGTGAAAAAATAGATGGGAATAAAACTGTTCTATTTTGTCGTTCTGCAAGGCATTTACTAACTGGATGAAGAGGGTGTGAAAAAAAAACAACTTAGAAGGATGAAGTATGCAACTAAAAGAAAAATAAAGTGCAGCAAAAGATACTTAAACAAAAGAAATGGAAAAAAGTAACCATTAAAATAAATGAATACTTCTCTGCATTGCTAAAAGAAAGCCAAAAGTTTGGTAAATTGGTCCATGTTTTTCTGTGATTATATTATTTTTCGTGTATAAGTATGTGCATACCTATAAACAAAAAAGAGAGGAAAGGGACATTTCAGTAGGCTTGTATAAAGAATTCAGGATTACCATATTACTGAATTTGGGGTGCAAAGGTAGATAAGAATAAAAATCCAGCACATGTGAATATTGTTTTTTTCCTTCTCCTAACCATCTTTTGTTATCTTTTTTTCCAGCCACGAAATGAAAAAAGCAAACCTATAATACCTAAACATACTTCCATAAATTAAACCTTAATGTGGCATAGCAAAACAACCCACTGTGAATAAGCTGTAGAATATAGTTTTAAATTATTACAGTGTTATGCTGTCTAAGTTGACTAGTGGACAACTTGCTAATAAAATAAAAACTGTGTCGTTCTTTGCAAGGAAAACTTAATTTTTCCATTTGCTTTCAAAATGGTTTTATATTGGGAAGAAAAACTAATGGTTGTAATACCATAGACAAATAGGCCCACCATTCACTTCACAAGGAGCAATGGATCCCCTGCCCACTCACTACCAGCCAGGAGGAGGGGACCTTAGAGATGGAGGGAAGTGGAAATGGGTTTCTGCTCTGGGTGGCAGGTGAATTCACTCCCAAGCTGCCTCACCTTCCCAGGTGTCCTTGTACAAAAGATATGAGGCCCTGTGAACTTTCCAAGTGACTCTAGCTTCTTAATCTTCCAAGAAAACTAAATAAGATGAAATGTTTTTATTCTCTATAATGCAATTGTGAGCATTCAATGAAATCCATCTCCAATTTATTATTATTATCCCTTCCTTATCTCTTTGTCCGAAAAATTCCACACTGCTAAAGCTTACTATATATCAAAGTAATTTCATCATAAAAAGCCTCCTTATAGCCTATGCCACAGTTGCAGCCTAGAACTTGCATTTTGTTGAGCCAGCTAAGAAGAATCTGCAGAATGAATCTCTCTAAAGCCCTTCACACGTGCATATTTCCCTACTGACACGGTAGGACAGGGTTTCACGGTAACTTGTCTCTTCAAATAGATCTTGTAGGCATAATTTCAATGTAAAAACTTAGAGTGAGAGAGGAAGGAAGAAGAATTTACTATAGGTTTAGGGTCAGACAATGTTCTAAGTTATCTTGTTAAAGTTCTAGAACTGATCTGTTAGTTTCCAAGGATTACCTTTTATAGTGAGAAAGTATTCAAAATAAGGATAATCCAGTGAATTTTTCAGCTGAAGTTTGGCAGAGTCCAATTTTCTCTCCTTGAGGACTGTCCTAAGGAAAATGGATTACAAAAAGAAAAAAAAATTCTTAAATAAGATCAGAAATAAACTATGAAATCAAGCTACAAAACAGAATCAGGCTTTATGCTACTTAACTACTCTACAATGTAAATCCATGGCAAAGCTGTTCCTATCTTTATTATTTCACAATCCTCTTTGGATATTTCCATGTTACTGTCATAAAACAGTCAATAAAAATAAAAAACAATTGTTGTTATTGTTTTTTTGAGCTGACCAACAAATAGACCAATATAGACAAATATTGTAAAAAATAATCCAATCCATCAAAGAAAATTCTGCAACATCAGAGTGACAGTTTACAAATTTGTGAACTCCACTGAAAATAATTGCATTTTTAACTTCAAAACGCCTTTGTTCATATGTGCTTTTGAACAAAAAGGTAGTTATTAATATACAATATGCTTTCAGAATTAGGGTTTGGAGATTAAAAAATCCATCTTTCCAATTAAAATGTAAGTTGATGAGGATCTCTGTGTTCCTGGTACATCAGATCTTTCAACTAGAATTCTAAAATGTGTCTTTTCAGATCTTAGTCATATAATAAAATAATGATCACATCAGATGTTTTGTTGGGGGAAATTGTAAGTAATCATGTAAATAGGGACATCATTGTTACGTAGACACACAAAGCATGTAGAAAAATGGGGAAATTTTAAGGTTCCAGATTTGTTTTGACATTTCCAAGCTGTGAAGTACTTGACTGCATGCTTCCAATGGTGTTTATACTAACTTCATAGATTAAAATGGTTGTCATCCCTGAATCTTTATCTTATATTACTTCTCAGTGGTGAATAGCACAGATGGTACCTGATGCCTCATCCTCAATGCTTTCTTTTTTCTGAAAGTGTTTAATAAACCTAAAATACCTGGCTTGATTTAGTTTCCACTGAAGAAAATGGGAACACTCATTTTGGCTTAAGTGGTAGAAAAAAGAGATCCAAGCAAAAATTGGGAAATACATTGGTATGTTTCCTGAAATATGCTCCAGCTAATAATTACACTTCAATTGTTCTCTACTACAACTTATTTATTTATTTTTCCTACACTGTTAGAGGAAATGGGAAAAAATCCATTGTAGGCAAATTAGAAAACTCCTCTCATCTGCATCTTGTAAAGTTACTTTTGTTTCCTTCTTTTTCTAAATGCTTACAGTCCCCATGACTAATGTATACTTCCAATTGTTATAATCATGTAATCATAATTCAAAAGATACACAACTCCTATAACTAACTGCCCAAAGGCCAAACCCCAACTGTCCCAGTCTGAACTAATAAACAACAGAATAACAACTGTCTCAGTCTAAGCAACAACAACAAAAAAATCTTATATTTTCTGAAGGTTTTTTTCCCCCCAATCAATGTTTTGATATTCAAAATTTCCTATGTATTGTCATGGACTAAATCTCTATTAAAATAATGTAAGAAAAATTATATTAACGTATGAATAGTAACATTATCTACACTAAAAAAATAAAGAAATATGATTCACAAGCTACAGGACCTGGAGATAGATTAATATCAATTATGATGATAACAATAATTACAATTTCTATTATTTCAACATATCACATTTTTCCCTATCAGGCCCAGACCAAAGTCAATGCAAACCATTGCTGAATCACTGGATAGTTAAATATAATAAACATATTTTATTTGGTTTTATATCCTGGGATTCATTCTACTGCCGTATGGATTTTACTTTTCTGCATAAATGACAGATAATAAAAAGTGGACCTATCTTTATTTTATTGAACAGAATTAGCTAGCCAAACTCTTTATTACTAATTTTTAAGTATAGCTAACACGCAATTAGTGCAGATTTGAGGAAAGAGGAGGTCATGGGTTTTAAGAAGGAATAGCACCATGACTTATGTTTAATGCACGATTCTAGATATTAATTTCTTGTTCAAAGCCCAAAATGGCTGTTACATTAAATTCTTTCAATGCCTTAAAGCAAAAGGGACTACAAAGTTTAAGAGAAAAGCAAAGTACAAGCTATATTTTCCATAGTCTCATTAGTGTGGCATCCACCACATGTTGGTGTCCAATAGGAGATAACAGGCATTTAAAATAACCAATAACCCATAGTTTGACATCCACAGCTGATGAAGTTAAAGAGATAAATTTATCCTATGCAAGGTCTGTATCTATTCTGCGAACACTGCAACAAAGCATGTGCATGTGTGAGGCTGATCCAGTGCAGCACTTGCCAGAAATACTTCACAGACCTCTGATTCTGTATTAAGGCTGCACGTCATACCTAAAATTAAAGTACATTTTGCCCACTAAAGGCCACATGGGAAGGGAGTGTGAGAAATCAGCTGTGCAGTCCCCTCCTCTTATTTTGAAGCAGATTTTGACTTTATGACATGCTTTAAACTGCAGCACTGACATTTCTCCCTTTGAACAGGCCAGAAACTGTACAGATTGAGCCACAATTTCCCTGCTATGTCCATTTGGGATCAGTGGCAAGAAGCAGGCTCTTCATCTTTTCTCAACAAGGCACTTTCACATGAGCCCCTACCAAGACAGACATGGGAGTGGGAACAGCTGACCATGGGCCTCCCTCTTCATTCCCGTCAGAAGGATGGAAGAAGTGACTTCTGCTTCCCTGCGAGACACCTGACAGCACTGGAAGACTTTGGAAAGCCTAGAAATATGCAAACAAAGTGTTTCCAGAAACAAAACAACCCCATTAAAGACAGCCATTCAACTACAAAATCCCTTTGCTCTGCTCTCCTGTAGGCCAAATACTGACCTTCATTTATCACAGATAAATTTCCAATCTGTAAAATGCGAGTTGGCTAAAAATGTGTTTAAATGCTCTCCTATTCCTGAGGGAAACAGCTTTCCTAAGAATATTGCCAAGGAAACTGCAGCCATTTTCATGCAAAAGGCAGACTGCTTGGAAAGGCAGAAACCAGCACAATAAAAAGCCCTTTGTGGTTTTCTTCTAGAAAATAATTCTAGAGTATTAACAGGCTGAGTTTTTACAATATCTAAGTGTTGGTGAACAAAACCTAAAATGAATTCAATTTAAAATTAAGTTAGAAGTAATATCATTTTTTTAAAAAAAAATACATATTATTTTATTTAGCAGACAGATACCACTGTTTGATTATTTGAAATAAGGAAAAGCTGTCACAACATTCAACAACGTAAGAAGTTTAAAAAGAAGGAGGATATTTCCAATGCAGTCTGCTATCAAAACTTGTCTGCCTGTAGCTTTTCCAGGGTGCAGATTATGCACACATTTCTGAATATTAGAATGTGATTTGACCAAAACAGTGAGATGATCCCTTGTGCCTTAATCCCAGGTTTGCAAATATTAATACTGAAAAGACCCACCCATATCAAAGGAACTCCAGAAACATTTCTGAGGCTCTTTAGGTGTGTATTTGTTTCATGGTGTTGTTTTGCTATATTCAAAGATGTTGTCAGGGCTTTATTCTGGTCTCAGTTGTACTGATGTAACTATTCATGATTCCCACTGATGAATCATGATATCAGGCTTAACATCAGTAGAACTCATACAATATCACAGAATAATTGTTTGTACTGGTTACGATTTCCAAAAATGGTAAAGAACCTCTGTTCCACTGGTTTTAAGGGCAAAATACAAGAGTACTTTGGGAAAGAGAACAAAAAGCAAGCATTTAACATGGCTTCAACATATGAAAGGAGCTGCTAAGTTGCAATTTTTTTCATTATTGGACATTGAATATATGTTTCAATTAATTCCCAAAGAACACATTTTAAACATGAACAGACTGTGTAGTCAGTGCTTTACTCTTTGTAAGCCTGGAATTCTAAGGTAGGCTGTTACAGTTTCCTGCTGAGTTGTTGCAGAAACATTTCCTTTAAATTCAAGCTCTATGTTAATTTGTGATGGAAAATAACAGGATTATTAGGGGCTATTAACAGATTATTCTGTCCTTAAATGAGGATAAATCTCATAATGATATGAAACAAAATAACAAAATCAACATTTCCTGAAATATTATGTTTTACCCTATCAAGTCAAATCTTGCACTGGAATTCAGAAAGGTGGGGTTTTCTTCACTTTCTGCCCCCCGACCCCACCTTTTTTTAATTGAAATGAAGCAGTAGCAGTCAGATCAAGGAGACAAAGTTTTACCAAAATTCAGTGTATAAGCTTTGGAAACCAAGAACTGTGAGAGTGAAGTTTGTAGAGCTTGGTACTTCTCAAATGCCACATTAGTGCTGTTTCCCTGGAGTTATTTTTATCATGGAGTTCTTATTGTCTGCAAAATATTTCTTTTCCCTTCTTTTTAAAGAATATCAGTTTTCATAGTTAGTCACCTGCACTCAGGCAAGTACATGGCCCTCAATGTTCATGTGACCACTCCAGGCACAAAAGCCTGAAGTAAATGATAGTACATTGGGGTTTTTTAGATGGGTTCTTTTTTTATTATTTTCACTCTACATCTTTGCAAAGCTTAAATGATGGCGACCAGAAAACAGGCATGCCTGTTGTGTCTGGGCACTAACAGGCATTCAGGAGACTTGCCCCTTTATATTTGATTCTTTTTTGCATTTTAAATCAGACATTGCAGACTATGAAGTAAAAACACTTTAAATAAAAGGAATTAAGATATGACACATTATAAATTCTGTCTCCAGGACCTGACTTGAATCAATGCTCTAACCTTTTTCATGACCTTCTAACTCATCAATATTACCCAATGGGGCAAATTCCTTTCTCATTTCTGCTTTTCTGTTGAACATAAAAACATATTTTAACTTATTTGAGGTTCTTACCTGCAAATTACATATTGCTATTCCACACACAACACCTTTCTTCTGGAATCCCTTTGCTGGATTCTTCCTTTGTGTTCTCTTAACCAAAGTACCTCAACACTGATGTTTCAGGTCAGACCAATACTGTGTTTCTGAAGTGATTACTTTTCCTTTTTGTTGTTGTTGTTGTTTTAGTAAGTCAACATAGTTTAAAATCTTTGGTTTTAGCCTCACAGCTTTTCCTAGTTGGATTTTGTGGCTTTTTAGGTGTTACAAGGTATGGAAATGAAATTTAGGATAGGGTCCAATATGCAAATCATTATAAATACTTCATCTCAGTAAATATCTCAGTATTAGAATATTTTCCTTGAAAACCTCTTTAATCTCAATCTACATTTTTACCTTGCTCTGTTGGATAATCATTCCATAGATTGAACCTTATTTTTATCAGCCCTCAGCTAACAGATGGCAAATATCAATGCCACTGAGAATGATACAATAATAAGCTGTAAAATTTGCCCTCAGTATGGAGCTTATCTCATGCCTAGCTCTATGCATAGCATGTGCCACAATTTGCACTGCTCTATGACCAATCTGGAGTGCAAAGGCACATGGCAGAGATGAACAACCCTGTATTATGCCCTCTCCAATGCCAGCCTGATTTTTCATTCCAGCTGTAATTCCTGCTGATGACTCCTGCGTTGCTGCTGGGTTTTCTGCATCCTAATCAGGTCAAACCCTTATCAAGCAAAATCTCCTGCATTTGCATATGATAGAGCCATGCAGTTTCTGGTAATCAGCAAAGTGCATGCACTGCCTTGTAATACACATTCAAGCTTATTCTATCATTCCTTCAAGGTGAAAAATCTGTTTTTGATTCTGCTCCTCCATTGCTCTTTATGTCTCATTTTGATCAAGGTCTGTTCCCTTTAAATGATCATTTTGTGGCAGACTTCAAGATATTACTGAATTCATGATTATTAGAACAATATATATGACAATATGCCAATAAATAAATAAGTCTCAACCTGCAAATATTTCTGAAACTGTATCCTCACTTAAATGGTTCCTAATCATATAACTCCCTTTAAATTACACTTCTTTGTACAACTACAGATGTGGCTACACCTGATACTGGTCCATACACATGCAATTATCAAAGACAATTAAAAGAAAATAAAATCCTCCAAGTTACACTTTGAACCCTACTGTTAATTCTTAATATTTTCAGAAACATACAGCAGATGAAATTTTTAGTTAGATTAATAGATTAATATTCTAGAATGAAAATGAAGATAAATAATCATGTGGAACAATAGGAGCACTGCAGGAAGAGGTAGAGGATTCTCAGGAATCTTCTACTCTTCAGTCTCAACTTTGAAGATACTGACTTTCAGTAAAGGGACAGAAATTAGCATATAATCACTGGTTTTGTACATAAAACCACGGTCATCTAGCCTACTTAGTATTCTTGTCAAGGGAGAGTGACATTGTAAGTAAATGTAAATAAATTACTCTTACTCAGATAATACTTTGAAGACCCACAGGCCTGAAGACCAAAGTCTTTGTCACACAACTATATACAGACTTACAGATCTCTTCAGCTAAGTCCAAAGCAGAGCTCTGAGACAGGAAACTGTTAGAAGAGAGTTTTGAAAACAGGAAGAAATGTTTGGCACTCTGCTGTATTACATGAGAGGCTGTGAAGTTTAAATAAATTTTATCAGAGGACACACTCAGACGGGCTGGGGAAGGCTTTGACAGCAGAACAGAGAACCCAGCAGTTTGCCATATAGATATAATATGCTGCCCTTTTTTTTCTTTCTTTTTTTTTTTTTTAAAAAAAAAGCTAGATATATTACTATAATGGGAGACAGAGATGCTGCTGAGATAGATCTTCATGCTTTTAACTTCTGAGTCCAGCCAGGCTGGAACGTATAGCAAGAAAGACTAACATTCCAGGGTCTTAATGCAGGAAGTGAAGTAGAGAATTTCTTGTGAATGTATTCTCCCCTTCAGAGCAACTAATTTTTTTTTCAGATTTTCAGTCATAAAAGCATTAGAAGTTTTGCTTTTGTTTTGGCTCCAGGAAAGTTTTTCACTTTCTATGTTGAAATGCTTATTTATATTGTTGTTACTTTCTTCTATCCAACAATAGCTGTAGGATCTACCAGAAATTTAGCATCTTTAGGAGTAGCTGGAAGAGTTTTTTTGCTATCTGTCAAATCTCTGATTGAGGCTGCAAGATTAGAAAATCCCATTTAAAAGAATTTTCCCACAAACGTATGGTACTTTTAGAGACGTTCATTTTTAGAGATATGCTCGTTTCCAACACTGTGCTGTCTTGAATTAGTTTGAGCTACAGTGGAATTAAAGTGTTCTCTGGTGAGATTGTGGGCTTAGTAAAAAGTGCTGAGTCTACTTTCAGCAAGAAATTCTATTAATAAATAACATTATTTTTCATAGATAACAGCGAACAGAATGTAGTGCCAATAGTTGAAGTCTGAATCTGACTTACTGAAGCATTCAAGCAGTATAAGGAGTGATATAATAATTTCAAAAAACATTCTGCACTCTAGCCAAAATATTCACAGTTTGGATGAAATAAACCTATTCTAACCAGTTTGTGTAATAAAGACATTCTAGGAACAAAATAGAGGGATCTTAAGTTTAGTATTACCAATGTAGTTACAGGAGCTAATGACTGTGCAATTCCTGAGAGCCAACCAGTACAAACTATGAAGAATTATCAATATAGTTTATCCATTTTGAATGCAGAGAAGAGAAGCCAAAAAAAAAAAATCACATATTTTTCTCTGATGAAAGCAGGAAGCCATGGAAAAGCAATTCAGTGCTAAATGTCTTAGTTAATTGCTTATTATGTGGTTTTTTTCACAGAAATACTGGAGTAAAACTAATCATAGTGAAATTTAAAGCACTAAATTTTTTTCAAATGTTATTGAAACTATAATTATTTGTTTGTATCAGAATAGCCTTTAGAAACTCCAAAGTTCCATTAAACAAGCATATTCATATAGCATATGCCCTCCCTACAGAAATCTGTAAGCTGGAAAATGCAACCAAACAGAAGAGGCAGATGAAATTATCGTGGTTTGGTAACATGGAAATGGGACAAAAACATGGAAACAAAAACATGGAAATTGGGACACCAAAATTCAATAATCTGCTCATGGTTAGGGGAGGAGCCAATAGGAAATCCATCAAATAAATCCCAGTTCTTTATTGCCATTACTGAGCACCAATCCTTCCCATTCAAATATCTATGTTTGTTTAAATGAGTTTGATAGAAAAAAGTCATTGTCAACTATCACAGCCTATGGGTTCTCCTTGTTCTTTGATATTTCTATACTTTGTTATTAGTGCCTAACAATAAGCCTAGTTTATTGCAAATTCTTAATTTGAAAGTATTTTCATATGTATTTATTTTAGATAAAGTAATCTGAATAAAAACAACAAACTATGGGTAAATTACTAATATATTTACAAAACTCTTTTTTCTATTTCTTTTTCCTCAAAATTTTCTCTTGAGATCATAACCTAGGCTTTTACAAATCTTTGACAAGTGAAATACGGGAAAAATCTTTCCAGAACAGTCAATTTTGTTTCTTTTATTTCCCCCTCTCAAAATTGAATAAAATCTTTGCTTAAATTCTAAAGTAATATCACGTTTTAGAAAGTGAAGACATCAGTGGGTCTCCACACAGCTATGTCATCCATGTTCTTCCTATAATTACAGCATTGCCTCTTAAAGATGTTTCCATGGTAAATGTTTATGAGCTTTTAGTGTAAATCTTTTTGATGATTTCTCTAGAGGGTAATGTCAGATCTTTTACATTTTAAATCAGTATTTGTTAAAGCTGAATAAATACCTACTCACAGGAATATATTCTTCCTTATTTGTTCAAATGATAAAATCCCACAGATCAAAGACAGTTTTTAAATATTACTGAGAGAAAAATATCTCCTTTTCTTATTATTGTCTTCTCAGTTATCTGTGAAACTTTCAGCTGAATTAGAGCATATTCTTAGACAAGTTTCCAGGTTTATCTAGGTGTATAAAAACAACTTATTTTTACAACATGAATAAAACCAGGGAAGGGATTGCATTTCTGCATTTCCTTTTTAGTGAATTATTCTGGTAATACAAACTGATTTTTTTGTTTACAATCTTAAAAAATGCAGAAACAAATAAAAAAAAAATCAAACTCTGCCCCCTCCCTTGAGCCTAGAGACATCTGTTTTTTCCACTTTTAATACTTTTTTTTTTTTCTCACAGCATCTGAGAATGAGCTCTTTCTCTTCTGCAGCTCTGCAGCTTCTGGGTAAAGAAAAGTGACTTAAGGTGTAGATAGAGTAAGTCATTTCTTCTGTAAACACTAATCTAAGCTGCTTCCACTGCTCTAAAAGGGCTCATGGGATCAAACATGGTGCATCATTATCCTGTAATACACAATTACAGGGACTCATCAACCACCTACAGAATGTATGGGACAGGTCTCCATTGATTGTCAGGGTCCTTTATTTGCAAAAACCAGTCAACCCATCTTTAGCTGCCATTAAACAATTAGTTACACTATCCTTCAACTCTTTCCATCTGAAGAACTGATAAAACTATAGAAGTAACTGATTTTTGTGCTTTCTGGAATACAGGAATAGTAAGTGAACATAGAAAGCAGATTAAATAGTGCACCTAGAAGGGCAAGGAAAGCAACTCAATCTCATCAAAAGCACATCTTTATAGGTCTAAAAATATGCATTACAACAACAAAACCAATCCTAAACAACATGCCTTAGTTCAATACACCTTACATATCCTAGCACAAAGACATCTGGTCTAGCTTGAATATGGGAAATAATTTTGCCCTCAAATTCTACACATAATAAGATTAATTCATTTTTCACTTGAACAAGGTGTTTTCTTTCCAGCTGTCAGTTTTGTGAGCTGTAAAGTATAGACTCTCCAAATGTGCTCTAAAACCCGAATATAGAGATACTCATTTGCTGAATTACTTCATTGAAGGCCAGAAAGAGCAGGAGAAAGGACAAGAGACAACTCCCAAGTTATTCAGAAGAGAAGCCTAATCAGTGTTGCTTAAAGGCTTAAACACCACCATTAATTTAAGGTTTTGGTTACAACAGAAGTCAAAATACCCACACCACAATGCCAAAATTTTTCCGCCTTACAGTTACCAGGGAAGATAGTCACCTCTCTAGCAAATGGTTCATTTATTCTAGAAACAGAACCTCAAAGAACAGAGCAAATATTTGGCTCAATATATTAAAAATATATTAAAAAAATCAACAGCAGTGAGCTGAAAGTAAAAAAAAAAAAAACAAAAAACAAACAACCAAACCACAACATAATTTTGGAGCACATTCACTTCAGCAAGTTAATCTGAATTGTATTTCATGTCCATAGCATCAAGCGAGCAGAATTTTATCAGTCATGCTACCATCAGATTAACCTGACCAATGTTGTTGAATTTACAGTAATATTAGAAAATAAGTTAGACATGGAAGGTAGCATTCCTACCTTCAATGTACTTAAAAGGGAGTAAGGAAAGAAATGCCAATAACATCATAGATATAGAAAAATGTTTGAATATAAATATATCCTTGGCTATGTATTTTTGAAGTATTAGGTTACTCTAGGATGATTTAATACCTTAAGCTACTTCATATCTCAAACATAGTGATGTTTGGTCATATGGTCAGTGAACATATTCACCAATGAAAAATTAATTTTACTACATGGTCAATAACATATTAGGCAATTAGGTAATGAACTAATTACCATATTATAATACTATGCTGAAAAAACTTATGAAAGATTGTAAACATTAATATGGAAATTTCCAACAGCATACATATGCAGAATTCTGCATATTTAACTACAATTCTTTTATTTCAGAAGTGCCAATAAATCAGAGGAAATTTTGTTTCACATTAATTTATATGATGAAGCAGTACATACAAAGCCCATCAATTACAGTGATAGAAGTAATTAGGTTTTCAGTTCCTGTGAATTAACAATGCGTCATGTTCCCAGTAGTAAGTGGCATGCATGATTATCTCTGATTGTATCTATCTACTTAATTTTTAATGAATGTCATAGTATGTATGCAGATTTTAATTGACAAGAAAAACAGGTAGATTTATTAGTTGTTTTCAACTTTATTAGTTAAACTCATTGTGCTGTGTTAATGACCCTTATGCTGGCTAATAGAGATTTCTTAGTGTATAATTGAATGCACTCAGTGTTACTACTTGGACATGGTGAGAGCCAGGACAATTAATAGTTAAACTGCTAAATATGGAACAAACCAGCTGCATTCTGTCTCTGCATTAAAGTAAATGAGAATCTATAATAAAGTCATAAAATGTCCTGTTGCAGACAATGCCAGTGCTAATAGACTCCCAGGAAAGTTGTTAGAGTTACAATAAGTAGTTCACCAGTAGTTCAAACGGCTCCTTCTCCTTCCCCCAACCCCCATATAATACAAATATAAGGCATAACTTGTTATACCTTTATACAAAAGCTTTTAGCCTTGAGTATTATGGAGAATCTGAGTGGAAGAAGTGGAGATTTTATAAAATTTTATATATGTTGCACTTCTAATATGTTAAATATAACATTTAACTAAAAATTTATTCTATTTTTTTCAGAATTATGAGGCTGGTTACAAAAAGGTAAAATTGGGTCTATTTTGTACCAGTGGGCAGACTACTCCACTATTTTTTTTTCTCAGAGCTAGACAATCCTATTTTATAGAATCATAAACAAGGGAAGACACATTTTAGCAGAGATAGAGCAAATAACTTAAAATATTAGTATTAATGTTGGCCTTGATATACATGAAAACTCTGCCATACATTTCATTATATATATTTATTTATATCTATTTATATATTACAAAATGTGACACAAAATATTACTTTCCAAAATACTTGTTTCCTTCCTTTTGTTTTAACTAAAAAAATAGTATTCACCCTCCTGACATGCATAGACATACACACTGTTATAACCTAGAACTTGCTGTAATAATCATTTAATCTATATGGTGAATCAGTGCTACCCTTTTTCACAAGAACTGGTGAATGAGAACCATGGCCTCATTGAAAATGTACTAACAATTCAGCTACGATTGCTATTGGGGAACTGACGTTAGAGTAATATCATTAGTCATAACATATGCTTAGGGCTTTTTATTTATTTAAGCACATTTAATTAAAGGATATAAAAGAAAGGACACATGAGTAAAGGTTTATTTCCAGAGAAAATAATGAGGAAGATATTAACATAATTTTGTTTTTATTTCTGTACTTGTATATGTGGACTGTCACTCCTTTAATAGTTTCATGTTCGCTCTGATGTTTTCTTTGCCATCCTTCATTTGCATGTCTTTTGGCACCTAAATCACCCTGGGCAATAAACAGCTCTCTAACATTTGTCATCTAAAAAAAAACGTATTGCATTCAAACACTAAAGGACCAGAGGCCACAACCACATGAAAGTCACACTTCATTTAACATCTATTACACCAGTCCTACTCCCCCCTCCCCGTCCTCCACCTTACTTTCTGTCTCCAGTAGGCACAGTGGCAGTCTCCATTGAGTGTTTATGCAGCCCTTCAGGAAAGAGTTTTTGGACTCTTTTGCTACGTCATTCTGCAAATTGATGTTTGAATCAACTCATTCTTTAAAAATTCATGAATTTAATTAATGTCACATCCTGTTCCCTGTTTCACTGGACGTGGAACATTCACTTAGTGTAACTGGCCATGGCTTTTTCCCCGTTGATAGCAGCAGTCAAAAACAAACTGTGGGGTTTTTTGTTCTTTTGTTTATTTTCTTTTTCTTATTTCACATCAAAGAAATAAATGAAAAAATCAAATTTAAAGTCTCACCCAGATGCATATTTTAAAATTACTTGTAACTGAATATGGTTTTTCAAGATAGGTATCTAATCAATTGTCTTAAGGTATAAGGCAGGTCTCATTATTAAGTATTTTCTACATAAATTTGTTCTATTACAAGATCATGGAATTTCACAAAATTATCTTTTTTGTTTTTAAATTGATTACCTGAATATCTTTCGGAGACCTAACATCTCAGAAAAAAAATCAGTTTGTTTTCTCCTCTTCTATTTCACTGCCCTTTTTTGTCATCTTATCCTCATTTTCTTCTTTTACATTTATTTTAGAAGGTGTGGATGCCTCCCAACCTCTGAAAACAGTTGAGCAAAGAGCAAGATTTTAGAAGGTGAATCAGAAGTGGAGAGATTCCAGAGCAGTTATCTTGTGGGGAAACATTTCCACAGTTGCATACCCAAAGATTACATGTAGCTCACGTGTAGGACAGCTCACGTGCTCATGGAAATACAGCTATATGGGCACATTACAGGGAGAGAGATGCCTTATCGGTATATGGGATCCTTTGGAAGACCTAAGATCTTGGCACACCGAGAGGAGTGCATGCTGTGGATACACAGTCCCAGTGTATCATCCAACTGTGGGCAATACAATCCAGTACCACTGACACACACAGGGCTGCTGAGCTCTTGCTCACAGTTTGCAGTGATGACATGGCAAGGTTGTTTGGCCTCAGTGTCACAGTATTCTCAATTTCTTCATAATAAAGTAAAACATTTAGAAAATCAAAATATAAAGCAGTATATGTTGGAGAAGGTAGCATTGATGTTATTAAAATAAGTTTTCTCTCTACACCGATAACCCAACTGAAACATTTTAGGTTAAAGAAAAATGAAAATACAGCTCTTATATAAAACACATGTTATTTAAGTAAACAGAAAATAGGAACCCTGTGGGAGATATATTGGAATTTAATCACAGATTAAAAAAAACCTTTAGAATTTCCCAGAAAAGGTTTTAGAGAGAAGATATGAACAAACCTCATCAAATTAATCTCTTCATTGTTCCTAATCCCATGTGCTGTCGTAAGATTACCAATGCTTGTTCTCATATCAGATATTAAATTTCACCCCTACACAATGGCTTGTTGGAGAAAGGGGTTGTTTAGGGGAAGACAAAATAGAACAAATTAAATCAATTTTTTTGGTACTTTCTAGTTGAGATTTTCTCTCCTAGCCTATCATTAAGTAGCCATAGGAGCTTCTCTGGAGCAGGAATTGAGGCAAAGACTATCACAGCTGCAAGACATAGTTCACACCAAATAAATTACCTTAGGAACATGAACAGAATTGTTACATGCAACGTGGATCAGGTCCAGGAAACAGGTGATAGTTTCACACGTTTACTGTGAAGATTTTTGATTACAAACATGATGCAAGATGGGCAGCAGCAGCATGTTTATGGTCTGTGTTGCTTACCCTTCCATTTGTTTGAACAAATTGGGGTCGGGAAGACCAGATCTGAGGTTCCGTCGTGGCCTGGAAGATTTTATGAATAGTATAAAATGATAAGAAATACCCCCCCACATGCAAATCTATTCTCATATTCCCTGGAAAAGCCTGCTTTAGTCAAGGTTTTTAGTTCTCCATTTCTGGATATTTTATGGTTGCATCGCTCTCTCTGTTGTAAACCCTTCATATCTTCTTTTGTTTAATTCCATATTTTTTTTGCTAGGAAAGAGTATAGTATTTCCATCTCCATTTTTGCAGAAGAGCTGCAAATAGCTGTCTTTGTACCTGCAGGTCCTGTATATTATGGGAGAATGAATGCTGCTCTTCAGCAGCCAGAGTGAGGTGCAAACAGTGTGCAAAACCAAGAATGATTACCAGAAACCAAAGTAAAATATAAAGAACAAAATAAGAACCATAGAATTATACTTTTTAAAATCCATTCAACCATCTCAGGTTGGCATTAAGCACAAATCTTCAGTCTAATGGGATAGGATGAAGGCACCACATAAAATATCTATCCTGTATGACTGGGCTATTCAGCTGCAGGTCAGAAGAGGAATTTAATGCAACTAAATAAGCAAGTTTTAGATTAAGTCTTGCTCTGTCAGCCTGTGGTTGACAACAGATACAGCACTAACAGATAGGCAGAACTGTGCTAGTACATGTACCATTTGTGTTTGCATTCTGTACTTTGCAGTGGTTAGTTTATTTTAACAACTATTTTAAAATAATGTAAAACACCCAGATATACTTTTACAAAAGTACTCTGGGGTTTTCAGAGTCACTTTATCTTAAATCTGTACAACTGGAAAGTCTAATTTTTAAAAGATTACTCATACAAAAATTCAGGTGGTAATATGAAATAGCATCAGTCTGCTCACTGCAGCTCCTTGATTCTTAAATTAATTTCAGTTCAAGAATCATTAATGTCTAATTAAGTCAGACTCCTGTTTACCAACAGGTCATATTTGTACAGATTCCTGGAGACATTGGTGGTACAACCCCTAGCTTTTTTCTCTGCTAAAGCTTTTTGAGTTCTATTTGACACTTTTTAAATACAAGCTTCTCATTTGTACTTTGCAGAGCTTCAGTTTCAGAGAGTGTCAATTAACCACAAATCTTTAGAAAGTCAAGACCTGAGAAATCTCTGAGCAGGAGCAAAGAATCCTCAACTTTATTCCACAGTTGTGGTCTGACATTTACTGAAAACAGGAAGCAGAGTAGGATTCTCATACACAATAATGCCCAAAATGTTAGAAGATGCAAGTGTATTCAGCGATGAACTATCAAGATTGCCTGATCATAAATGGAACAGTGGGATGTCAGAACTGTGAAAATTTTTTTCCCCAGTTATGGACATGAACAGTCTGCCCCTATTTGCAGTATTTCCTACATCATTTGATAGAAAACATATAACCAAAAGTGCAACTTCATAAAATAACCTTTTGAAGCAATACAGTATTTGATAAAGGAATTGGATAGGAGTTAGAGAAAATTTAGAACTACTCCACTGGAGTAATAAATAGTATATGTATTGTTAGGGGAATATTTTTAGCTGCCAATATGAAAATGATTTAAAGGTGGAGGAAATTAAGAATCACTATATTTCATCATGGAATGAAAGATCTTCTAGAATAACTAGTTAAGCAATGTGAAATATGCAGATACATGTTTTTAAGTACATCAAGTACAAGAAAGCACCAGAAAATGTGGGACAAGGAAGGAGGAAAGGATACTTGAAAGCATCTTGCTATGGATCCTGACTTTAGGTTTGTGCCAAAAACCTATCAACCTAAGAGCAAATAGCTATTCAGTCAGCTGGAGTGAAGATGTTTACTGATTGTACCTCTCTGTGCATTTGTCACAGAAAACTGCAGGATTTAATCACAGGAGTATAATAGACAGCTAGATTTAGGTGGATCTCTGAGCTAACAGTGATTAGATTCCTGCAGAAAAAAAACAGATACAAGATTAGAGCAGAGATTCTACTCAGATACATTTTCAGTCCACTGACTAGAACAGACATTCACAGACTCCATCACTTACTTTGAAGAGGTGGTTGACCGTTCTCATTGCTGCACTGCTAATTGTGAATGCAGAAGAGTGGATCAGCACAGACCGTGCCTCAACAAAAGTAGTTTGACTTCCTCTTGCACTGTGGTATGGGATTCCTCTCTTTATAAACAGTTGTGATTCAACTTCTGATAAAAGCTAATATTTTGTCATTAAATAAATGTTGGCCAAGAGTCAGAAAACTAGAATTGGTCTGGTTGAAGTTTGTAGAAGCCAGATAATCCATCTGCAAAGCAATAATTGCATCTGGGAAGCAATAATGTCATTTACTTTTACACATTGCTATGTCCCAAACAAACTGTGCTGTAACCACTTAGACAGGAAAGTTGAATGTTGTTATAGATGGATTATTGAACAGCTCAATTCAATGTGCAGCAAAAATTAAAAAAAGAAGGGTACCAGGCAAAAAAAATGTGCATATTTTTCTAGGTTGCACCTATATTATGAATGCAGGTAAGAACAGTAAGACCCAATAAAGTAGAAAGATATCAACACTGGAAACAAAGACATGGGAATACTTCTAGCTGATGACATTTAGTCAATCAAATCCATATCTTCAAGGTGCCTTTAGAAGGGCAAGTGGTGCATACTTTCCTTTGCTCACGATCTCTTATTTATTTTTGTCAGTCATCAAAATCTCAGGTATGATTTTGAAGTAGCCCCATTAAGTGAATGGAGTTTTTCCTACTGCAGATTAGAGGGTAGGCAAATAGGTACACAGGAATCATTTAATTTGGATTATGCAGCTCAAAGAAGGACCACTACTTGACCAATGATTTAGGAAAAGTGAATTTACAGTATAAACAACTCTCCAAAGAGCAATAAAATAGAAGAATGAGCCTCCAAAAGTAAAAAAGGACAAAGAAACCAAACCCCAAAGAACTTCTACAGCATTTGATTTTCTGTTGAGTAAATCTTTGTCTCACCCATGGCAACAGCTCTTTCAGTGTCCTAAAACACCACAATTTTGCTGTTGCTACTATAAACTGGGAAGACCTCACTAACGTGAATGGGTCATAGAGATAAACCATGTACCCTGATAATGAGGTTTAAATTTTCCTAAGCAGAGAGGCTATAATGTGAAAGATATTTAATGGTTTTTCAGACAGCTCTTGGTTACCTGTGGATCCTTTTTTCTTGCAACCCTTTTTCAGAATTTTTCCTCCCCTATTTTGATACCTGGTTAGACCCAGATTTACTGATATGGATTCTTCAGCCTCATCATTTGCACTTCAAAATCATAAATAATGTAAACTCAATTACGTTTTCTTTCATATTCGGAGTTATGTTAATTTTCTCTGTATTAATTCTGTCCTAAATGTACATCCTAGTAATTAGTATTTGAATCTTTATTATTTAGAATTATGCATTAGACCAAATTTTGTTCAACTAAAATCACCCACAAACACATCAGTTCATAATAATAACCAAAAAAAAATTCTTATTTTGTGAATCATTAGGCTAAAATTTTAATTCTTCTGCTTGAATTAGAATGGAATTCCTGGGTATGCTACAAGCTTCTTTCAATAGCAAGTTAACTAGGCAATGATCCCTTACATCACAAAACAATTCAATTGTTTTTTTGTCCCTGAAATAATCCCTCTAAATACAAGGCACTGGAGCCATAGAAACATAACTAATGTGCTCTACAGAGGTTTATATGTACTAAAAACCCTTCTTTCTGTGAAAGTTGCGTGATCGTTCATTTCAACTGCTTTTATAGAGAATTCATATAGGAATATCAAATTTGTTTACCCTTAAAGCAAAAATATTCTGATGTTTCATTTTGTTCTGCTCAGTTGCATTAAAAGTTTACATAAAACAAAAACTTTTTTTAAAACAAAGAAAACTTCTATAATAAAATAGGTACTTTTTTATATGTTCTAGTCAAGTATATCTTTACAAATATGTATTTTGCAAGAACAACAAGTAGGAATGAATCTACAATCAGGTCTGTAGAACGGTGCTAGACCTGTACTCCTTTAAACTGAAACTGTCCTTTAAACACAATGTTCATTGACTACACTTACCCTCATATACGAGAAATATCAGGAGGAGAGAGTTCCATGTCCCTTGCTAAAATTGTCTGAAACAACACAATGCATCCTGTAAGCTCAGTTTGAGTCCAGGGAGTCAAAATAATTCTAAAATTCTTTTACTATATTTTTGAAGTCATAGTTATAATTTCACAGCATTTATCACATAAAAAGCCCCTAAAATTAAGCAGTTTTTAATTAATTTCTGCCACTTAAAATCTAATGAAGATAATTGGTTTAAATTAAAGAATTTACCTTAGGAACCAACATCACTTTAACATGCCTGATGGATCAGGTTTATCACATGTATATTTTTTCAATACAAGAAATTTTATACAAAGCGGTTTAGGAAGTCACTCTAGTAGTAAGGAGGAATGTGAACACTTTCATACTTAATTTCTGAGGTTCAGGGCCTCTAAAACATTCAGAATTCTAAAATCCCTTACGAATAGTTGTATTTCAGAAGTCCAGACACAGTGAAATGTCTAAAGTTCATGGCATATTTACAAGTCCTCTACCCTGACTTAAATATGGTAAGGGCAAAAATTAGATTCCTTTTAAGTCTTCTGTCTTCATTCTTTACATCTGTAACCCAGAAATGAGGGTGAGTTAATCTTTCCCTGTTTCTTTATGACCCTGTTAATTGAATTCACACACTAAATGCATACATTAAGTTAACAGAGCCATCTCGGTGTTTGTTTTCATGTCCAGATCAATATGGGGAATCTTATTTAGCTATTACTGGAGTAGTATCCTGAAAAATAATAACATGTTTTCTTCTTTAAATCTGTCAGTCTCATGCTTTTCAAAGATAGGCATGGGGGGTGAAGGATGCTTAGAGGTGAGGATGTTATTGTTTAGTTGTTAAGGAAAAGAACTTAGATTTGTTATAGAAAACATAGATGTTACTCGCTGGATATCTGCAAGATATTACTGGTTTGAAACAACATCCTACCCTCAGAAATAATCCTTTCACACAAAATTCTTGTTTTCAACATTTAAGAAAATGTGGATCATGGGTGAAGGTCTGAAAATGGAATCATAAGTCTGACACAGTTCTGGCACCTGATTTTCAGTTTTTCAGTTGTTCTTGAGTTTTATATTGCTGGAATTGCTTCATCTAATGTTGCCTTGGTATTGTTATGAGGAAATCTAGAAAAAAAAGCATAGAGCTCCTGCTGAAACCAAAAAAATCCATTCTGACTCAGATCAACCAAATCACTCTAAGTGAAAACAAATTATTCCGAAGTGCAGTTATAGAACAAGAGGAGGGTTAGCAGCTCACCTATACTTATGGACATCTCTGAAGCAAACCAGAAATTGATGTGGCACTGCCATTGGGTCCTGGAGGCAAAGGGCATAGGAGAGACTCTTTGTTCACCCTTCTCCTTGAGATGTGGTCTATCCTCTCCAGACCAGCTCTTCTCACAAACTTTGTGAAGAAAAGGGGTCTAAATCTGAAAATATAGTCGTGGAAAAACAATGTTACTTTTGTTTGGTGAAACATTTGATAAGAAAACCCCCAAACCAAAACAACCAAGAAACCAAGGTCCCAACAGTAGTAGCTTTTTAAAAAAATAAAAGAGTTGAGAGATGTTAAATTATTAAATAAGAAGCAATGATGAGATCAGCCACATATGGTATTAAATATAGAATACCAGTGAGCCATCATGTAAGAATAGCTCTTGATAACTAATAACCCCTATGTGAAAGGCTCCCTATCCAATTCCAATTCTGTTTTGCCTTCTCTCCTTTCATACATCCTTTCCTAGTTTAGAAAGCAACTTTCATAGGCAACAGGAAATATTCCAGAGAGTTTCATGTATCTAATGAATGCTGATAAGTTATTTTTCTGCCCTACTGGATACCTGGAACTAAGCATCAATCTGAGAGTAAAATAACAGACAGAAGTTCATTATATTCAGAGATTAGCATTGAAATTCATGTCAGCAGTTACAGAGAATTGTGTTGTAATAGTTATTTAAAATTTATATTATATCTGTTGCAGATAAAGACTTTTCCTTTGAGAATTTCTGAAAAGACAGAAAAGGTAGAAAAAGTTTCCAAAGCCATAGGTTAAGAAACCAAACTCTAACAAAGTTAATTCAAAATTCCTATTGTTTTACTTGAGCAAGGGAATTTTTTTTGAGCAATCAGCACAGTAATACACACTTTCATTACTCGTGGTGAGGAATAGTCTTCCATTAGTCTTCTGTCTTCCATACCTTTGGCTAAAATAACTTATTTCTCCATGCTAGCGGCAAATATCTGTGGGAGTGAATTCTGCTGCCTCTAACTGAGCAGTCCACTGTTCTGACAGCAGACCTCCTGCAGGCTGTTAGCATCACCATAAGGGTAATCAAAATCCACCTGTTTAAGAAATCACTGGGATGTTTTTATTCAGGAAATATACACCAAAAAACCCAAACCAAAACAAAAAAACAAAAACAAAAAACAAACAAACCCCAAAAACAAAGAAACAAACAAAAACAAACCAACAAAAAGAAAAAAATCACCCAAGTCAGAGTAGCATAACTAAACTTGGTGGACCTATAATGATTGAAGAAGATGATCTAGTCCAAAGCCTTTACAGAAACTGTTGACAAACGTCTAGTAAAGCCTGGATTCTTTTCCTTTTCCTCTCAGGAATTTACAGGTCTACAGTTTTTGCCGTAAAGTGGAACACCTATATTGCCAAAATAACAGAAGACAATATCAGCAAGGTCCCATCAATGTCAATATAATATTGATAAAAATATTAATGGAAAAATATTGATAAAAGACTCCAAACACAATTTGAATAATAGCATAAAACTGTTAAGTCATTAAAGTCAGAAACAACACAGGTACTAACATGCAAATTATAGTTCAATCTAAGCATTTGTTCATGAAAGCTTGTAAAATACATAGTTTTGCTTGACTGCTGAGAGATTAAAACAAATGCATTCTCTGGGATTCTGTTTAAGAGATTTGTTATTAAAAATTAGCTAATAGAATCATTCAGCATATGCATGTGATTTATACCAGTAACGTTTATAAAAAGCACACTTTAATGTTGCTCTTTCATGAAAAATGGAGGGCGGGGTTAGGTTGGGGAGCGTGGGAAGGGGGAGAACTCTGTCACTGTCTGGGCAAATTGTTTTGCAGGCTTTCCCGGGAAATAGAGGCTTGAGGTTTAACAGGTGCAAATTGGTACAAGCCATTCTGTGCAATAGTTAAGAGAGGTGATATGACCCACAGCCCTTGTCCCAACTGTTTTAGGAGTGAAGGTGTTAAAATCCGTATCCCAGGGAGCAGGGATCGACAGACAAGCTGCAGCACTGTCAGTGTCAAGGTATCAGACTGCACTCCCCAGCGGTGTGTTGAGTCAGCTGCAGGGCCAAGCTGGCACACTGGGATTTCCATGCTTACGTTTTTGTAAAGATCTGCTGTTTGATTTCCTTATCATCTTTCCCTCAATCTCCCTTTTCTTATTCTTGGTCATTTCACTGAACTCAGAAGCACATTCAAACTTTCTGCCCTGTGCTTTCCCCCTCAGCACTGACAACCTCTGGGTGAAGCACGTTTAAGGGCCCCAGCTGTTTGCTAAGCAACACATGTCAATATGAGAGATGAGACCAGAAAAATGTTTATTCTACAATGAAGTACAAGAAAAAAAATTGATATGAAGGACATGTTTGGAAGCATGTAGTACAAAATTCTTACAGCAATTTCTCATCATTTTAACATCCTTTAGGGGTTTATCCTGTTTCCACAATATCCAAACACTTTTACAACACCCAAACCCCAACATTACAGGAAAATTCACAGAGCTGCTAATATTTTCTTTCTTCCCTTATCCACCACCGTCAAAATAGTTGTTAACCTTTCCCTGGATTTGTTAGAAATTGGGATCTACTTTTCTGTCATTTTTTTGGTAAGCCTGAAATTACTGATTGTTCCTACATATTCCTGCTTTTATGTCTGTGGAACCAATGCTGCTGAGAGCTGGATTCTTTGTGTGTGTGTCTGCACAGGTGATCTGTATAATTATTTTACTTAAATCACTGTTAATTACATCTGTGCTTTTTCATTAAAGAGAATACTGATGAGACATGACTGAGACCATCAGACAATGTAGCTCCACAGCTAAACAGGCACATGATGATTACTGATAATAATTAATACAAATAAAATAATACCAAGTGAATTTGTTGTTCTAAAGTGGCTCTAAAGAACCTGGAAGCTAGAAACTAAAAATACGCCTTAGTTGTAGAGTAAGTAGATTTTGCATGAAAGTTAATGGTTGAGAATTGGGCACATTCAGTTTTGAAAGTTCAAAAGCACTTTCAAAACTGTGCATTCAGTCTTAATGAGATTAAAGCAAAATGAAGAATAATTTATATTATTTTTCAGGTTCTTCTCAGTATGCTAGTCTTGTTTTAAGCTAAAATGCAGCTCCCCAACTTTTTTTGTAAATATAAATAGCTATGGATATATACATATACACATATGCATTATGCACATTTAAATCCAAGCATCCATAGTGCAGAAAGGAAGGCTCTGAAGATCAGCCTCTGAACTGTTCAGTGTTGAGCCCAGTTTACAACCAGAGAAATAAAAAAGCAAGGAGAAAACAGACTAAAGGTCCTCAGAGCTCCATCCTTAGTAGTAGTAAACAGTTTGCTAAATGACTCCATTCAGTGAGTTGGTCTGTGTTTTAGCATGTTGCCTTTACCAAACCACTACACTCAACTTCAACAGGATGTAATGAACAATAAGCAATAAAACAGGAAAGTAACATAAATATGTTAGTTCTTATCTCACTTTTAAAACCAGTTCACCCATCCTTAGCAAGAGATTTCTCAAATAACAAAAATATGTAGCCAAAATATTGCCAGGCACTAACTAGCTGTGTCTTTGATCGCACTGTTGGCAAATCTGTAATAGCATTTCTTCCATCTGTTCTGCAGTTTCCTCCTATACACTCCATTTACAAAACGAAATAAATCCCTTACACATTTTTTCTCAAGACCTATTCCAAGGAGGTCTTCCAGCATATTGGTTATTATGGACAGTACTCTAAAATTTGGAGAAAAATACTAAAGTGTTACATTTATGGTGTGCGGGAAGGGGAAGATTTTTGAGAAGAGGTGATAGGGCTCTTGAGGGAAAGTTTTATACCACTCAGCTATTGACTGTCTCTTCAACAAAATATACAATTAGTTAACAAAACTGTCTTGTTTAAAGCACCAATGTAAAAAACCAGCCAGTTTTCAAAAGCAGAGTTAAGTAGAATTCCACAAAATATCTATGATAATTTTATAGCAAAATAATCAGTAGCTCCTGAAACTGGAGGAAAAAAGTTCCCTATTACTCTAGGTATGATACTGTAAAAAAATTTGGAAATTTAGTGTAAAAAGCCCCCTTTGAAAAAGCTCAGAATTATCCATTACTTCATGTAGGTGATGAGTCTTGCTCAGCATCCTTGAAATGTGAGCAAATATTGAAACGATAGTTACAAATAAAACTCTTCTTATATAAAGCCTAAAATAGATGCTAATAGTTTATATTACATCATAACAAATGACAATCACAGAATTACAACTCTTTTTCTGATGTAAAAGGAAATGAGATAAGTTTCTTTAGAAAAAGGTATTTCTCAAAAAGAATATTTTTTCACCAGATTATTAGTTATTTGTTTCTTTGTTGAATTAGCACAATAGAATCATTGAAATTATTTTTATTGTAAGTCTTCTATTAAAACTCTTCTCAGTGTTGTGTATGTGCTTCTGTATTTGTTTGAAACTCATGTAAAAGAGTCATAGATGAGATTTCATTTCCGTTATAATAAGATACTCTCTTTGCTATTATTCTTATTATTGCTTAAGTGTGGCACTTAATCCCACAGGCATATCTAAAATACTAGTAACTTTATTATGCATTGCTACTAAGTAAAGGCCTAACACTTCAAAGGGCTCAGTAACTGAGCAAATACTCCAAACACTGTTAGAATTAAATAACATGGCATGTATGAATATAATATGAATATAGTTCATGTTTCTTTCTTCATTTACAAGATGCAGTGAGTCAGAAAAGCAGCACTTTCTGACAGCCTGCTCTACAGTGAGTAGCGAACACTGAGTCACCATCACCACCCCAGCACAGCATCATTTCTACTTGATATTTGCCATTCTATAATTAGAACAAATGACATTCTTGGGACAGAGCAAAATGCTTTTAGTTAACTTTCTGCTTAAACCCATTTACAGAGTCTTTACTGTTCCTGCCTCAAAAGATAAGGTGCACAGTCATGATCTGTGCTATCTCCTTTTTAGAGACAGACCTATAATTATAAAAGTAAATGCCGCCCACTTGCTAACACTGAAGACTAATTAACTCTGCAATTGCTGCTTAGTGATGAGCGTAAAAACCACACTATCTGTTCCAGCAGTAGTCTGTGGGAACAAGATGAGTTACTCTGCACCTGCATTTAGTTAATCAGAGTCAAAAAAGAGGACCAACCCTGGCTAAGCACTTTGAGAGAGAGAATGTTATGTCTCAAAGCAGAAAACCACTTTACCCAGCCTGCAGGGTAAGCGTGTGGTTTTCTCTCGTGGCTGCAGACAGCCACCACACGATGCAAGTGTGAATGTGTGGGATCAGGGCACTGGTCTGGGACGATCCTGGGAATTCCGGTTAACTACCAGAAAAACACCGGGTGCTGTTTACCAGAGAATATGAACAAAAGGGGAACACCAAAAAGGGTCAGTGGGCAAGTCCCAAAATCAAACTCTGTGTGTGCAGCCTTTTTTTCTCCTTCAGTGCCCATACTATCCTAAAAAATCAAGAAGATTAAGTAATACTTCACTGCCACTGATGCCTCCAATTCCTTTTTTCCCCCTCTTTTTATTTCTTTTATTTTAATTTATTTTTATCTTTTTTTTTCATCCTCTAATGCATTTTTTTAAGTTTTTGCTTTTATAAGCAAGTTCTTGTGAGCAGGTCAGCTAGTGAGCTTTGATTTCAAGAGCTATACTGAAAACTGACAGCTATATAGATCCATTAACGACACAGTACTGAAAGGAAATCTTTAAATCCCAAGTATTTATGCCAGATTTATTAAAATAAAGCTCAGAGGTTTAACTTGCGCGTCACCATCTATACATCTGTTTAAACCAAACTTGTTCACAGTGTGAGAAAAAATTCCAAAAAGATGTTAAATAAGTATGCAAGTCATCCAACAAAATAAGACCCAAAAAAGCAACAGCCGAGGTTCACAACACCGAGATACACATACCTGGAGAGCAAAATATTAGTTACAACAGCATCAATAGGAATTTTGCAATTCAATTATTTGGCATTGGGAATAATAGTGTAAACAATTTGTAAAAACTATCTAAACTGGTTGTAAGTCAGCAATGTACTTTGGAATTTCGTACTTTACTTATATTACTTTCTGTCTTCAGCAAATTGTGGGCAAATTAGCTGATTCTTGAGAACAACCAGCAGCAAGGAGTGCATGAATACAATAATTTAGAAGCTCAGTTCTATGAGCAGTTTTAAAGAGAACTCTTTTCTTTTTCTGTCTTGCTGGCTGATTTTTTTTGTGTCTAATATTGAAAGCTTTTGAAAAACAGAAATTACTTTTATGAAGGACAGAGTTGCTCAGAAATTGACCCCAGTCATTGCTGGCTTCAGTGATCCAGGGAAACCCATCCCTGTTACTGACTGAGCCAGTGGCTGGCTGCAAAGAAATCTTTTTGTTGTTGTTCTGGTGTTCTGTCCCAGCTCTATAATCCATAAACAAGAGAGTCTAAGGTGTATCATATTGCTGGTTTAATAGGACTTGCACAGTAGAGCAGAATTGCTTAAATTACTCTCTGTTGCTACTTTTACAACTTCTTGCTTTAAGGAGCAAATGGAAACAGGGAAGGATGTAGAGGATAACTGGAGGAATCCTATAGCTGCTATGTGCCACCAGCATCCCCCTAGTGCAACCATCTTGCCAGCAAATTGCAGGAGGTACAAGAGAGCTTAATAGAAACTGTGTCCCAACAGGTTTCCACAAAAAGCACAAAGTAGCTGCAGTGCAGAAAGGGAGAATTTAACTATGAGGTTCTGTTTGGCTTATCAGATGTGGTAGCTGAAGTAATGCATGAATCACTCAGACATGTCAAGCTCCCTAGAAGGCCCTGAGATATAAACAGGAAGAACTTGGCAATTGTTGACCTGGTATTTTTTAAAAATGCAACATATGGCCTCTGAAGGCTTCCTCTTTCTTTGGATCTAGTCCAGTAGTTAGGCAGATGAGTTCCAACCTTGCAATAGGGCATAATCACTAGAGAAAAAGCTCTAAAGCTTCCTCTTTGTTGCTGCAACTACCAGTCTCTCACTGGTCCATAACCCTTCCGTCTGTCCCACATGACCGAGCTCAGGAGCACAGGCTGTGCCTGTCCTGTCCTGGCAAATTTTCCCCAAGAACATTGGTGCCTCCTCTGAGCAGCCAATGCTTCCTATAGAAGCTATACACTGACTTGCATTCCACACCCCTGATATTTAACTAATAAGCCACACCAAGGGGATCAACCCACCCCACAATCCTTTGGCACAAAAATCAAAGTGGAATCATATATTTGTTTCCCTTTGTGGTAAATTGTGTGGCCAACAGAGACATTATTTCATATAAATTATGGGTCCAGTTTTGATGTTCTCCCATAGATTGTGCAAATTAACAAATACACAGAAATGAAAGAGTAACCATAGAAAAAAAATTGCATTTTAAAAATTAAAGAATTGTTGCCGTATAAGATGTTAAAAAGTAAAAGTATTCCTTACTATAGCAGTAAACTGTCATCACCCACTGAAAATATTTTTTTAGTGTTCAGAAATATTCCATCATTACAAGATTTTTATTCCAATCATGAAACAATCTTTTAAAATTATAGAAATTCCTGATTCAGGGTCAGAATTGTATCTTGTTACATCCCAGAATACATACTACAAATTTTCTTTACTCTTGAAATCAGTTGTGAATTAGTCCTGCTCATCTAGTTGTCAGGTAGAAAATAAAATTGCCTTTTTTTCTGGCAGGATAGAATTGAAAAATTTCAAGAATCCAAATGCTTATTTAACTAACAATTGAAATAATTAGATTTGTTCTGTCAACTTTGACTTGAGCTAAGTGACAGATACTGCTCCAACTATACATGATTATCCAAGGGCACATTAGGAGTACTAATTAATAAACAGGGCTAAATATTAGTGGTTAACTCATATAACCAATCCTAGTAAGGAAGATTAGTTTATTTAATGTTTCACTGAAGTTTATCTGTAATTGATAGTAAATGCTTTGCTTATGTAGGAACTCAATGTCATAGACAGTAGGGTTTACTTGGGCTATAAATAAAATTAACACTGCAATATCTTTGGGTCAGTAATTTCATTACATATTTATACAGCACCAATAACAAAGACACCACCCTAGATAAAATCTGTGGATACTACAAAATATACGAATACATGAAAAATAAAATAATTAGAAATAAGCTACTACTATCTAAGTAGTTAATTTAAAATAATTTTTTTACTTAGTGTAAACTGTGAGTTTCAGATTTTTTTTTCCATGGCATATCTGTAACATTATTAATGTAGATTTTATTTATAATTAAGAAACTAATTTTCTTTCAAGTTTTCCCCCTACAAACTGTGGTCCCATTTTCTTTTCATCAAACACATGTAAGTTCTATTAATGCTAATGGGAGTTTAGTCTGTACATCAAGGGAAGACAAAGCCCTCTTATGCTGAACATTTAATTAAAGTTCTTTAAAGCGTTTCATGTGTGCTATAATGTGCTAATGATTTTCATACCTAACAACCTAAAAACTTGAAGGCGAATAATAGAAGGTGTAATTCTGACTAGAAAATAAAAACAATAAGAGTGTGCATGTAAGTTCACAAATATCCCAGATTCATGTAGCTACAAAATCAGGGCACAGAGGGTGGTATAATTAATTTCTAGAGAGCTTTTTGCATTTCACCCAGGCAACACTCATAATAGGTTCTCCAAACCATCAGGTATGTCTTATTTGAATCTAATAGACAAGCTGGGTTTGGGGCTCTATGTTTTCAGTCTACGTCAATGATTTACCAACTATATATTTTGTGATGAGCACCTTTAATTTTTTCTTGTGTCCTGATAAGTGTCACATACCAGAGTTCTTAGCAACAGTGTGTGCACATGCACTGAGTGCTAAAGCAAACAATGATAAAAATAAAATTATAGTGGAAAAAAGTATGTAGGGCTGAACGGCACCCAGAGGGTAAATGAGAAGGGACAGCTTGCTGATTTCACTGCAGTTGAGCTGTGCTTCCTGCATTGCTCTTTTGAGGCTGGAATGGCTCCTGTTAATCATGCTGAAATCGGTCTGAGAAACAATTCATCTGACTATATCCTACCTTCTGCTAGTGCCTCATTTTCGGGCTGCAAGAAGATTATAAGATGTTTGAGGTTTTCTGGAGTCCCAAATTTTAACTTTCTACTTTCATCCAAAGGACATTAAATGATCTTTCCAAGTGCCTACTCAGATGTGCGTCTGCCATATGATCTATGTTCAGGTGTCCCAAATCATGTCGGAGGAGTGTTGTAGAGTGTGTATTGGTAGACTGGCTCTGTAGTCCTCTCTTCCTCTAGAAGAGAGCCATGGATGGTCTTTAGCAGTACATTACAAACTATGATGCACTTCACATAATTCACGGGAGACATTGCTGTTTGGATAGTTTTGCTGTCCAAAACAATTCGGCTGGACAGCTGCTACTCCAGGAATTGAGGCAAAGCTGACCTGCTAACAAAAGGTCTGATACCTGTACCCACTCAATGGTAACATAAACTGGAATCAGGCATTTTTTTGCAGTGTCTGGGAGGAAACGCAAAGTGAGGATTAACTCACTATGCAGATATGCAACTTCATCATGCAAACATGATAAAGCCTCTTAGTAGATGAATCTGATTAATTCTGCATAACTCCTAGAAGACTATAAGGAGTGGCTGAGGGAGGTCAGAGCAGAGAAGAAAATATGGCCATGTCCTAACAGCATCGAAGAACAATGGGAGACCACCGAAAACAACACAAGAATTAGAACTGCCCTATGGCTACACATCATATTTGATCAAATGCGATTCAACTGTAGTTTTACTCATTGTTGTAGTCATTAATATACCAGATTCTGAAGCTTTGGATTATAAAAATCACAGAGTAGTTGACTGTGCCCCTCTATTTTCACTCGGAAATGCCATGATAAGCTGTAATATCCATTTACTCTCACTGTGGGGTTCCCTTGCCCACCTCCCTTGCAAAGCAAAGCATAAGCAGTCTAAAGGATCTCCTCAGTCAGCAGGCTCAGCACATGAACAGCCCACAGCACTATCAAATCAAACATTTGAGCATCATGCTCTTAAAATTTGCTCAGACTGTGAAGGACATTTGATATGTTTTTTAAATTGTTTGTATCTGCTGCTGGCAATTTTTAGCTGTGGGTTTACTCTAGAAACTTGACACTAGAAGTGAAGTCACAGGAAATTTTGTTGTTGACATTGGCAGTAACAGTACTTATTACATAAAGTTGGAATAATAAGGATTATATATAACACTGTTATTTGACCAAGTTTTGTTCAACTGAATTCCCATGCATCTGTTCCAACAGGAAGCCCTTTGCCTCACTTGTGGTACATCACCTGTTCCCAAGCTGAGTCTCCAATTATTTATTTTTAGACCTTTTTGAATTAGTGGCTAATCTAAAAGCAAATGAGTCCTTTAATTTTGTTTCTGTGTGAGAGCTGGGAAGCTGAATGTTGACCAAATTTCTAACTGGCAAAGCTAATAACGTTTTAAAACACTGAAATAAGGAAAAGAAGTAGGAAACCACTAGGACATATTTTTTAACCACCCGGCAAAAAACAGAGGAGAAATATAAAGTGTTTGACTTGTGGAAAACAGAACCAAACTCACCTCCTCACAGTGTTTTGGCCCAATCTCTTCATGCAGGAAGGGTACATAAAAGGAATACATGAAGATTACAGGATCTGTGATAAAAGAAGTTGCTACATAGATGCCCAAACTTATCAGAATTACTAATGTATCTTTTCATATGCAAACAGTTAATGATACATATACAATTATTGCCATTCACAAAATCACTTGCAAAAAAGGGCCTTATTCTCTAAAAATTAAATACAGTCCTATGCTCTATTTTGATAAAATCTCCAGGCAGCCTGAAGTCTGCTACACAGTCTACCCAGTCTTCACCATCTGACACAATCTCAGTCTCTCTATAGCACTACAGCCATCATTCTCTGGAAGACAAGTAGAACGGAAAACTCTCTCATTCACCATCATGCATACCATTTCCACTAACAAGGACAGTGTCTCCTTTTGAAGTTTGATTTACAGGTGCTATAGAACCATTGTGCTGACTGTATGTCAGTCTCCAAGGAAACCAGTAGCATATGTGTTCTAGAAGCATCCCTAGAAGAAAAGACATGTTATCAAAAGTATTCTCAGCATAACCTCTGCTATGAGTAGAAGCAGAGTTCAAGGTCTTCTCTTGAATGGTTGAAGGATGCTGTGTTCAAATAAAAGGCTCCTAAGGAAATAATAGCAGGTCAAGCTGTGGATCTGGCTGTTGTACAGTCTCCAACTATGACAGAGTTAGAAATTGAAAAATAATCTATTTAAAGCTTTAGAAAAATCTTGATTTTTTCTTAAGTATAGTTCAGCCTAATTTTAGGTTGGCATCTTCTCTATATACTTAAGTATTAGCACTTTCTGTAGTACATTGTCTTTTTGTTGCTATTACAATTCTCAGCCCAATCCATATCAGCTTGCACATCTGTATTTCAAAGTTGATCCTCAACCTCTATCTAAATTTTTATATTACTCACTTAAAAGACTGAAAAGAAGCATGAGTTATTGTATATCAACCAGGGGGACTGCAGCCCTCTCTGCTCCCAGGAGCCAAGAGGATGGGTGCACTTAGCTTAGACAGATATTCAGTGTGGTAGAAAGAGACTGCTGTTGGAAAAGACATCACATCAGTGTGCCCTTACATGATCATTAAAAATTGTCTGTTGCATTTTCAGAGTATGTGCAGTAGAAGCTATGTCATACTTGAATTTTAAATAAGAAAATAAGTGCCCCTTCCCCAAAGTCCCCTGTAAGTTCCCATCTGAATAAGACATACTTTACTGTTTCTTGTCTTAAGCAAGTAAGGATTATTTGATCTTAGTCAAAGTTTCTTCCAGGAAGAACTGAACTAATCCAAATTTAAGGTTACTAAAGCACTTTGGGAACATGTGAAATTAATGGCATTAGATAATATGAGATTCTAATTATTGGTGCTGGAGTACTGATGGTTAGAAACATAGCTGCTCAATCATTTTATTTTTTAGTGGTACAGTTCAGTATAATCAAACAAACGACTACAGCAAACAAAACAAGAAAAAGAGCAAAAGAGTACCACAAATGCCATAAAGCTTTGTTCTTAGCTTGGATCCAAGTGGACCATGCTAATTCCAATAATTTTCACAAAATAATCTGATTTCCTTCTATGAAGAAGTTGCAGTTTCATAACTCTGCCCAAGTGTGTATCCAAACAGACACATATATCTTCAAGAAAACATTTGAAGACTTAAGAAGGAAGATTTTGGCATTAGCAAAGTTCAAATATGATACTCAGTAAAATTAATGGCTCTGGCTGGGAGAAGAAAATGGTTAAAGAAATTTCACAGAGAAAAAAAGAGTTAATCAAATAGATATTGCTGGCAATTCTTTTTGTATTTTTCTACTATTTAAATCAGAAAAAATAGCACGTGATAGAGTTAAAGTCTTATTTGACCCTGTGGTACCACTTATCTTCACCTTTCATATCTAAAAATCCTTAGGATGCATATAAACAACAATTTCGGTCATTCTAATTGACAGAAAAAACAAAGCTGGTGCAGTATAACAACACAGGCGATCTGTAATTTTCTACAGCAATTCTATCAGACCAGAAATGTAAGCTTGGTAGCATGAAACAAGTTATATCCCATTACAGGAAAAGATTCTTTTACCAAATAACAATCATGCATACATCTTAACATGGCTTATATTTTCTTCTCAGAACTGGCAGTAGCACAAAATAGTATTGACAAGACAGTCCTGCTAATACTTGTTCCCAAATCACTTACCTCTGGGACATCATCTGCAGTTATCATTGCATTATCCTCCCATTATGAAATATGATTTAACACGACACTGTGCAACATGAGAATGTTTTCAAATCTCTCTGCATCTCCTTTGTATTTCCTATTGAATTTGTCCTGCATTTGCCATATCAACAGACCTTTGTTATTTGATGTTAAAACATTTTACATAAACACATATTTTTCTATTGATTTCTTCAACCCACATGAAAATCAGATTAAATTTGCAAGATTCTACCAAATGTTAACACTTCATGTGATATTCGATGCTTAAAAACATGCATCCAAAGTAGATAGCAAAGACACACTGCAAGAGATATTATAGCAAAAAAAAAAAAAAATCAAAAGCCTTTTCACCATGATTTGCAGTAGCTTTTATATTTTTCTTGAAAAACATTTTGCAACAGAAGAGGCAGGTGATGAGAGTTTGATATTCACATACATAACAGCATCAATGTATAGTATTTTCCTTGATAGAAAACACAAGTTTATCTTAGCACCAGAAAATACAGATGGGGAATCTGACATGCTTGCTTAGAATCACGGCCAAGGGTGGAAAGCATAGAAGATCAGATACTCATAAGGGCCTAATCTAACAGAATAGCAAATACATTCAGAGAAATTGCCTATTCCTCCTCTATCTGAAAGGTGATCAAGCCATCAAAAATCAAAGAAATAAAAGAGCAATGTGCAAATTTACAAAACTGAAATTCTAAGCTCTCTGGTGAGGGAAGCAAACAGGGTAATTTTCACCACCTGAAAAGGATGTAGATTTATGTCAATATCTGAAAACCTGCTTGTAACAGTATGAAGAAATGAAGCAGTATTACTAGTAGTATTCTCATAAGTCACCGAAATGAATGATACAAGTGATCTAAAGAACACAACAATAGTTAATTTCCAAAGAAACCACAAAAAGGCTGTATGAAACTATCCTCATTAAGACCCATTAACATTTTAAAATACTTGATGGCTTTATGTGAAGGAACACAAGAGATATGCTTTTCAAATTGTAGTGATGAAAACATAATGAGAACAGATTTTGCCTCCTGCTATCATGTGCAACACAATACTAGAGAGATAATTAGTGTTCCTTCAGGCATCTGACCACGTCATATCTACCAGCCAGCCTTTCTTTCAAGCATAATAGAAAATACTTTTTTCTACTGAAGTCCGAAAGATCTGAAAAAAACCCAAATAATTCTGTAGGTGAGTTAACTTCTATTAAGATGTTTAGTTAATAATTCCAGTCCTTCTCCATGAACTCGCCAATTACAGGAAGATAAATTTCTGTTGCAGTTCTGTTGCTAGTTCGAACAACAAAGCCTTAGTTCTTGACCATGTATTGACACAGCACTGTTGTTGAAATTCTGAGTGCAGCAACGCTCTGACCGGGTAACTTAATCAAAAGCTTAAAACACCTTTAAAGCTGCTGATATTGACCAATGTATCTTGATTAATCATATAATTTTAATTTTTTTTCTTGTGAAATTGAAATGAATAAAGAAAATAATCTTCACAGTTACAACGGTAATTGTGCACAGCAGTCATAAAGCAGGGAGTATAAGGTTATGGATAATTTGAGAATAATGTGAAATTACTTCAGGAGTTATGCTAGGCTTATTTTTTCTGGTTTAGATCTATTTAGAGAACCTATCCTAACAATGGAGACTTGTGTATTACTAACATAAAGTTAATGAGTTATTTCTCTATTCACTATAACAGAGGGCAATATTCTTCTTATCACAATTGTATAACATATCAAATAATATGTCTAATAGTTAAAAAAAAAGGGAAAAAGATAAATTCTAGAAAAAATGGTGTGGTTAGTATGAACATCTGCTGACTTCTATATAGGTGCTTAGTGTTACTGACACTTCCCACTGTAGTTACTAAAAAAATGACACATTAATTATTTAAGCTGAGACTATCACTGCTTTGAATATAATTATTTTCCTTATTTTGTGTTTATTTACATAGATTACATATCTTGACCAAAACAATTTGCTGAGTAAGTGATAACTGACTTCCAGAAAACAGATGTTAAGGTGCTGAATATCTTTCATTTAGTTCTAAGATTTTCAAAGATTGGAAGGATGATCAAAGGATTTAATTAATTTTGAGTAATCACTATTAAAATCATACAATTACCTGTTACAAGTACTAATAATAAATGGAGAACCTCCTCTCCAACTTTGTGAGAGGCAGACTATGTGCACTGGGCAGCCCATACAACTCGAGAACATGATTTGTGCCACATCAAGTCAAATGTGCCATTCATTTTAAAAGGATCATAGGCACCCTTCCATTGGGAAACACAGCCTCAGATAACAGGACTCTCTTTTCCACCTTTTGGAGTCACCAAGCCCATGTATGAAATAGCCTTTCTGTTTCAGGACAAAATCATTCAATCTGAATAGAACAACTTCTGAAAACCAGACAAAGATGTAACGCAAATGAAGATCAAATCAAATCTGCTGCTACATTTCCTATTGTTTCCAATCATTAACCTCCCCTCTTTGCAATTCAGCCCTAAGTATCATCCTCAGTGAGAGGAAGATGTATGATCCTGCCAGCTTCACTCTTCCAATTCAGTTGAAGAAGACTGGCTTTTCATTTTTTCTCCCATTAACAAATGTATGACTCAGTGATCAGATGTTAGGAAATACAAGACTGTAAGCGGAGGCGCAGCTCAGAAAATACACTTCACACTACACTTGTGTCGTAATCACTTGCCCATACCAGCAGGTATCGCAAATTTCATTTCCATAGATAAGCAAAGAAAAGAAAGACTGATATCATCAGCATACAACTTCTACTTGTCAACAGAAACAGGGTTGTAATTCACGTTTGCAATGGGAAACCAATGTACTAACCATTTAAGAAGTTGAGCTGATGCATACGTGAGAAGTAGATTTCCTGTTTTTTTTCCTAAGCCTCTCCCCTACTTCCCCTCCCTCCCCAGTTACTGTCTGAATTTCAATAATTTGAAATGGACTTCTTACATACATGTATATATATATGTATATATATATATTATTTTTCTATTACATCTGCTGGGTTTTTTTAAAGTAAACATTTTAAAACATTTAATTCATTTGTTAAAAGCTACTATTTCCTAAAAGAAAACTTTGTATGACAAAAGACAACTCCTATTTGAAAAGGCATAGTAGTTAAATTTACAGTTTTTCTGTCTGTGATGTAACATTAAAGCACCACATTGAGATCGTTCAGATTAACTGAGATAAAGCCTTAGATCTCCCCATAAGTTTTTAAAGAAATTTAAAAAGGAGAAACTCAAGGATGTGTAATGCTTTAGATTTCAGAAAGGTTGTTCCTTCTAGATCACCACTTCTAAGTGATCTAGGGTAGATATGTAGTGATTTTTCACTGTATTTCTATTTCAGTACTTTTATAAAATTATTTTCACTTCATATTTACTATATATTTATCTTCATTCTTATTGCTTAAATGCATATTACTGCTCCCTAGTCACCTACAAGAAAAAGATAGAAGAATAACAGCTGACACTATAAAAACTTCACTGACGTCTCAATTAACAAATATTCACATTCTCAATTTTACACTTCATTAATGTGTCAGGTGGTGCTAATGGGTGCCTCTGATGTGTGCACAGATATTGCATGGTTAGCTTTCCTCCCTGGCCTACAGATATTTGCAAACTTGCCCAAGAAACATCTAACACAGACTAACTACAAAAAAGCTATTGTTCCTGGATCACAAGCACCAGTCACGGATAAAAAGGAGTCAGGTTTAATCCTATCCAAGGAAGTAGAGCTTTATTACAATTTTTTTTTTTTTTGCAAAGGTCTGGATATCTTCTCTGCTTGTTCAGGCAAAGAAGATTTTTACTTAAAACGCAGTGGTGGTTGAGACAGCTGAGATCTCACACCTGAGAGATTGTGGTTAAGCGGGGAAGTGGAATAACTCCAAGAATATGAGTGGCTGACGGGCAGGGTACTCTTTGGGGATTCAGGGGAAGACAAAAGTTACAGACACGGGTCTCCCCCATGAGAAGTAAGTACCCCTGCTACTCCCTAGGGGTTCATTCCTCTCTGCAGGTTTTAGAATGTTGCTAGATGTTTAAGAGTTAAGAAATACAATAAATCTTCCTACCAGTGGTGCACTTCACTCGGTACAAAAAGCTTCAAGAATCTATCCAGAAATCAAATAAATACAGCTAGGAATGTACTCCACTGTTGATGACATAATTTATCCTTTCAATCAGATTCGAAACCCAAATACTGTATTTTGTTTAATTACATGGTATTGAAATTTGGTTTGCATTTCCTCTCTGTTAGTAAGTCTAACTAGATAATTAGATATTTTTTTTGCAAATAGAAACCTGAGACAAAAGGTTTACCTACCCAGAATATACAATAAGAGTTGTGAAAGAGTTATTAACACAACTCACATACCAACAAGTCACTCCTACAGATTTTCACATCAAAAAGTATACCCCCGTATAAAAAAATGTATTTAACACACCATATGACTCTTTCCTTTCTAGAAACAAATATATCATACTCTTTCTGCATCAGGCATAAAGTACACCTGTCACTTTGTTCAAATTAGCACATCTTCATCCAAATTGTATCAATCCATCTGTCACTAAAATGTAGGACTATATTATCAACATCATGTATAAGGAGTTATGCATGCAAAGGCCTGCAATTCAAAATGATTCAGTACCCATAAAAATATTAAAACATTAAGAGTTATAGTCAATGTGGCAGTCTTATGTCCCTAATGTTCCACAGACCTCCCTGATCTTTTCCTCAAAGCTTAAGAAGTAGGAACTAAGATACATTACACAGAGTATTTTCAAATAAATGAAAAATCCACAGGTTTTTTCCAGAATGAAGCTGTAACTGCCATTCCCACACCCAAAACCTGCTAAATCAGGTAATTATTACAAAGGGTAATAAGGTTTATAACAGCAGGAAAAAACTCATCTCTTTTAAGAGTACAAGCTCTTACTGCTGACTGGTCTCATAAAACATTTAGAACTCATATTTGGCAACCACCAACGCACAATAAAAACACTCTAAACTTTTACATATAGAGGAAATATATATTAATAGATTTTTTTACTCCTTTATGTATCAGAATATGCATAAATATATTTTAATAATTCAACATATCATTCCATTCTGATACAACACCAAACATTATTTGCAGGCACAGCATAGAGACCACATGTTTTTATTCATTGTGTGCATTATTGAAGCCCAGAAGGTAGAAAAAAGTAGTCCAAAACCCCCACTCCACATTTACAGTATCATTCAAACATGTCTGACTTCTACTCAGAGAAATGTATATCCTCTTAATGATATTGATATATAGATGGAGTACTTTTGTGTGAATAAATAGAAGAATGCACGGGGGGAATGTGACATTTTCCAAATGTATAAAAATAGTTAGATAGATGATTTTTTTTTTTCTGTAAGGAAGAAGTAAATATAGAAGATCATTGGTAATGAGCCTGACCTCTTTCTAATTGAAGGTAATAGAATTAATCCCAGGCTTATAACAGGCGACCTAAGTAGTACTGTCCAAAACAGACTTTTCTTTTTCTGTTTTTCATGGTTTTATCTGGTTGTCTCTGACACTAGGTCCTGGCACACAAAACACAAGCATCTAGCACAATTTTGGGTACTGTAGATTAGATTTCCTACTTCATACTCCCTCCTCAAGGGGACAGAGGATCATCTGTATATCATGATGTATTTGCCAGCCCTCTGCAGGCAACCTGGATACCAAAGCCATCCAACAAGGTACTAGCCCTGAGGTTTACGCAACTTCTACCCTGGATGGGTGCCTTATAGAAATCAGTTCATGCCATCAGGTGTGATTCCCTGTAGGTAACTGCCAAATGGATAGCTGCAGCTGGAAGTGCAGCCTGACCCTGCCTCCAGGTGTCCCAGGAAGTGCAGCTGGGTAGAAAGGCTGGCATTTCTGCCTCTATGTTGCTCCACAGCTTGTTTTATGATTAAATTTTCTATTAATTAATATATTTTGTTTAAAGTTTTGTTTAAAAAAGACTAAATAAGTCTCCTTCATTTAAAATTATTGAAAATAACAGCCTAGGAAATTTGCTTCAGTTGAATAGCCAAAGACGTCTGACATAGTGTCCAAGAAATAACTTTCTGCAGGTTGCAATCTTCATTTGGATTAAAATCAGTATAAGTCTTTCCCCATTTATGTATGCTTATTCAGTGTTTTGAAATTAGGATGTTATAAATTTTAGTAAAATATAAGCTGGTGAATAAATGCAGGGGTACTTGTTTCTTCCTCAGCATGTCTCAGTCACCAACTGCTGGGGCTTTGGGTTTTAAACTTCAGTATATTAAACATCAGTATGACATGGCTTCTGGTTCCCTGCCGAAGTGTACTCCCTGCTTCCCAGAAAATCATTAGATGCCATTGTAGCTCACTCTATTATTGTAGGATTCTACTGTCAACTGGGTAGGAAAAAGGAAACGAAAAAGCTCAAAGCCACCTGTTGTTTCTCTAGTTTTCATCAGTTGATCCCTGGTGCCAAAGACTTCTGACTGAATGAATCTGAGATTTGCAAAGCCACTACATTTTCCATATTTAGGCTGAGGTTTGAACAATTGTAATGAAATGCATAACTTCTGCTGTCTTGCAATAAACACTTAATGCACAGCTACTTTCCAAAGCTCCTGTTGTTAGGGATGATTACAACAGAAGGATTAAAAGAGTCAATCTTTTCAAAAATTCTAGTAGTCCCTCAACAAGTTCATGTCTTACAATAAAGGACAAATTCAGATAATTTAAATAGGCAGGGAAGTCATAGCATTGTGCCTTTCTAGACATACACTGGCCATCTAGTTTGTTGCCCTTTCTGCCACATGCTCCAAAATCATATCAAGTCACTGCTTTGACCACGAGACCCAGAAGGTTTGTGACAAATTATTGTAGTCCCCTAATGCTGATTCATTGTAAATGTGCTTCATTTGCTGCCTGGATGTATCCTTATAGAGTGAGGGAGGACTAAGATCCTAATGGCCTACCTGATGCTAGACCACAATTTACACTGAAAGTAATCCCAGTGAAATCAGAGCAACATGCATGAGATTAAGAGCACCAGGTATGACAGATGGGAACTTGACAAGGAGTGGAGAAGCATTAGCACCATGGGGAAGATGTCCACAGCACTCTAGTCCAAAAGGCAGAATTTAGCCTACCTACAGGTCCTTTATAAAGTTTTGGAGGAGTTACCATTTAATTAACAAGTCATTAAAAAGTTTTGCTAGCTCTTTTAGAAGTGTAATGAGCAGTTAAAACAAAATTACCCAATAAGCAATAAAAACAAACCTTAGGCATATAGTGAGAAATATTTTAAAGACAAAGGTTAAAAACAAAAGTCCAGTCACTCTTTATACTAAGACTAGAATTTAAATGAAATAACTTATAGTTAAAATTGTAAAACTCTTCCTGAGTACCCAAATAAAAATGTCTGACGAGTGGATTTAGCAGTACTGAGAATTATGATTTTGGCATGTAAGGAAGGCAGAGAAAAAAATTTTGGAAAAGGGATGAAAAGTCGCCATGCACATCAAAGACTATGACCTGTGATTAAAAGAAGCTTTAAAGCTAGCAGACAAATGTGACTTGATAGGGTAATCACAGATAAAATTTTTCTTACACCTGCACTTCTATAAAGACTTTCTACAGCACAGCAATGTCATCTTAAAACCTCATGTTTCATGTCCTGGGCAATCTGCTTTAAAGCCCTAAGAAGAGCTTTAATGATGATCAGTCTTTCAAAAGAAAGAATAAAATACATATTTTACCACCTCCATAAAAGTCACTGTGCTATAGTTTTCCTTGCTACAAACTGGAAAATTTAAGTATCAACCAAAATACACCAAAAGTCAGATTAAAGTTGCCTGTTCATACAGAAAGCCAAAGGGTGCATCAATATTAGACATTCTAAAAAAAAAATAAAAAATTATAAATGGCCCACATTATAGTAAATATAATTACATTCCTGTTTCTTTGTCATCTCCTGTCACACTGTATTTTTCCAGACTATTCAGTTTCATGAAGCAAGGAATCATTTGCATTGTATATGTGCATGCAAGGACTTCCTTTTTTTTCCAGTAATACTCTTTTCAATGGTGCCTTGAGTGTGCTGGTTTTGGCTGCAATAGTTGGCTTTCTTAAGAGTCATGGGTACGGGACTACATTTTAGACTGCTGTACACAGTTAGATAATATAGAGATGTTTTTGCTATTGCTGAGCAGTGCTTACACAGAGCCAAGGCCTTTTCTGCTCCTTTAACACCCCCCAATGAGGAGACTGGGGATGTGCAAGCAGCTGGGAGGAGACACAGCCAGACCAGCTGACCAAAACTGACCAAAGGGATATCCCAGACCACAGGGAGTCATGCTCAGCACAGGAGTATTTGTCTTTTCAAGTCACTGTTAAAAGTGATGGTACCCTGCTTTCCATCACTGGGAATGGGGATGGCTGAACACCTGCCTTCCCAGGGGAAGTGGTGAATTAATTCCTTGTTTTGCATTGCTTGTGTGTGTGGCTTTTGCTTTACCTATTAAACTGCCTTTATCTCAACCCATGAGTTTTCTCACTTTTACTATTTCTATAACATAAGGCTCTAGTGACTCCTCATGATGAGAAGTTACTCTGTTGTTTTGTTTTAAACAGAGGTGTCCGAATATTCATTGATGGGTTTCTTCTTTTAAAAAAAATTCAACAACACATTTTTAATAAAACACTGTGAGTTAATATCATTTTCTATATCACACATTTTTGAATGCACAACTGATCATCTGGATCTTATAAATGATTTTATAGCATCAGTGGGAGACAGAGGCAGTGCTAATGATGTCATTATTGAATTGGATCTCTCTGGAGAAAATGGTACTGAAATCTGCAAAGCGTAAGACCTAAGTAGAGTCTTGAGTATTTATCTGAAAGGTCTTTTTATACTTCTCTGTGCATTAAATTTATCTGGTTAAAAACACAGACTCTAAACCTGGATGAAACTGAATGTATGCCTACAGAATTCAGAAAAGCCTGGTTACAACTGGACGCACTGCTTTTAAAGGCTGACAGAGATGCCTTGAAGTCAACAGAGTTTATTCCTTATATCATATGTTTCCAATATTTAGCCAAATTATTCTCTCAGCACACCATGGAAGGAACAGAACACATGACTATTGCCTCTGCAGTGCCTGTGGTTTAATCCTCTTTTGGCACACTAGCCTGCCAGACTTGCAGAGCTTCAGATAAGAGATTTTGGAGATATTCTCTCCTTTGTATAACAGTAAATGCCTGCTATTTGCAGCCAGAAATCACTCATTTTCATTTCAGGCTACACCATTATTTGTAAATCACTTGCCACAGACAACGTGTAGCGTGGTGTGTGGACAGTGTTTTTCCATTCGTTCAATCTCATTGTAACCATGACCTGTAACAAAAATTATAAGAAAAGAGATATATAAGATGGCTCTGTTAATGGTTCTTGTGGTACTTCAGGATAAAAATTAAAAATATAGTTCTAAAGATCAAAAATGGTAAACAGTTGACGAAGTTGGAGGGTTTTTGAAGTTTTTCTCCTTTTCTTGGGTTGAGTCACTACATGGAAATTACATGTTTAAAGATTTTTCTTTCCTTTCGATGTGTAATAACATTATCTTTAGCAAGTAGTCCCACTAGAGTTTTGCTGCTTTTTCCTTCTGCTTATAGCATTCCTTTTTTTCCCCTAGAAGTAATTTTTTCCTTTCCTTCAGACAGTATTCTCTCTCTGTCAACTGCATTTTCATCGAATGAAAACGATAAAAAATCAAGTTTAGATCTGTGACCGTTGACAACACAAAAAAATTTCCACCATAGGAAACCTGCCAGTGTAGAAGACAATAAAACTTGATTCATCCATTCTCATGCTCTTCAAATTCTATAAGCTACGCTGGAGAATGAAATGAATTAAAATGGAACAATTAAATCCTCCTATTTAAATCCACAAAGAACAGACACTAAATCTCTTGCCATAACATCTTCAGATTAACAGTACAATAATATTTCCTACCAAAAAAAACTCCCATCTCTCAGTATCTCAGGAAACATCCATTTGCCAGCCCATTAGACCTAGATCTGTAATGCTATTTCGCCATGGTTGATGTTCCTGCATTTAGCACGGGAAGCTGAACAAACCTATTGCAAACCTCAAACCTGTCTTGTGTCTCTTCAGCCACACAATTTTATCCATCAGCTCAAATTTAAAATCTGCAGACTGCTTCCAGTACAATTATCAAGAAACTGAAGAAAAAATATAAAAAGCATCATCTGATGCCGCTACTATTTACAAGATGTAGTAGGGCTAAAACTCAACAGAGATCTGTCAATTTTCCAAATACATTGTTTAGAGATGGTGGAGGAAGAGCAGCAGAACTGGCAATAGTACCACAAAGCAGTACTGTCAGCCCTGCTCAGCTGAACTTCAAAGCACCACGGGAGCCAAGACAACATAAACAGCACTCCAGTTGATCTCATGATCCCCTCTACACACATTTACCATGCTAAAAAACACATTAAGTTTTCTATATCACCAGATTTTAGAATTTTAGCAATTTGGTTAAAAATTATGCAAACACTGTAGACTTACAGTATCATATGTTGATAAGAAGGTTAATCCCTACTGAGAAGTACATACTTAGCTGTGTACACACATACACAATTACAGAACAGGTAATACAAGTACTAAATTACATTGCATACTGAATAGGGAGACTAATTCTTCCTGTACACTTGTTCCATATAAGAAGAATTTTTCATTCTACGTCAGAGAAAAATATAAAGGGGAAAAAAATAAATGTGTAACAGACAATTCTACTGAAACTAATCAGTCAAAAAAAAAAAAGAAAAGAAAAATTGACGGCAATGCTTCAGGTGTAGTGAAATTAGCTCTAACACAAGCCAATTCTCAAGAAAAAAATCTCAGGATATTTTTGGTATCTTTGTTACACAGTAACAAAGAAATATTTTTTTTTAAAGTAAAAACTGCAGAAATTGTATATCTTGGCTATGCATATCCTGTCAGTCTGTCAAATGTAGCCCTCCACAGCTACCCTAGTAGACACATTTCCCAAAGAGCAGGCTGCCATCTCACTTTCCTCTACTTTATCAGAAGGGAGCAAACAGGAGGGGCACAGGGCAAAGGAGTTATTTGAAAGACTACCTGGGGGTCCTTCAGAAAAGGATGTGCCCCCTACCCATCCTCTTGTAGCCTCTGGCACTGAAAGCTCATAATTCTGCTAATTTGTATCCATTGTATGAGAAAGGTATCCCATCAGAAATCCTTATCTCTCACCTGCTGCAAATGAAAGGAGGTGCTTCCATGAAAGCCCTCCTCAACTGCAAGAGTAAAGAAAGGAGATGGGAAACAACAAGCAGGACACGAGCAGATGAAAATTTGGTGCTAGGACCCATAGCAAGATTTGTTACTAATTGGCAGCTTTTCTCTTCCAGCTAATGTTTCTTTTTAGTCTGTATTGAGGTTTTTTTTAAAAAAAAAAGGCAATATCTTGAATAATAAATAAGCTGAACTCTGTTTTCTGGCTAAAAACTGCTCACTAGGCTACTTAACTGATACCTAATGATTGCTCTCAGCCTGTGTACCTATGGAAAGTTGCATGCGGGTACTAATGAATCCTCCTTCTCCTCTGCCTTCATTTCTTTTTCATATTTTCCAGAGGTCCGTCTTTTCACTCTCTGTGCTTTTTTCACAGCCCTTTCTAAGTGGAAGGTAAACTAAATAATGTTTCAGTTAGATGTTTGAATCCACTTTGTTAAGTTTACTTGGAAATCAGGCAAAACAAGTTTGACCCACTTCAGTCACTGCGGTTGAACTATGATTTCAGAGTGGAAAAACATAAGAGCAAAGAATATTTACTTAAAATGAAATAATCGCTTTACAGTTTTCTCCTTCTAGCAATACGGAGAGTGTATAACTCGATGGGACAATGACCATTTAATGGAAAAATAAACATAAAAATGACTTTTCTGAGAAAGAACATCAAGCAAGCTGCCACTGAGAATACTTGTCCGGTAAGAAATGCCCATGTTGTTTCTGACACAAGGACCGCATTCTCTCTCTCTGCTTTCATTCCAGCCGCAAGTCACACATCCAGCTCCAGTTTAGGACTGCTCTCCCTGAGGAAAAGGCTCATAAAATTGATGTGCTTTTTCCCTTGTTACCACTCCCCAGGTGCCCTGCACAAAGATGCAAGCCCCTTTGCCAGTCTGGGACAGTCAGCAAAGCAAAATCACTGACGTGAGAATCTTAGCGTTAGAGGACTTGACATATGGCATTTGTGGAAGGAATTCAGTTACTAGCACTTTGTAGGATGCCCAAAACATTAACAGTATGCAAACATGACAAGCATGACAGTGAGCAGACAAGGGAAGCCAAGTGTGTACCCTTGACTGAAAACTCAAACGGGGTAGGGAGAGGATCCTCAGCCTAACCAGCTCTCAGATCACAACTGGGCCCTGCTGATGCTGAACTCAGATCCCTGTGCAGGATCTGTGTACAGCCTCCTGTGTCAGGTTTGCTGTTCTCTGTCAGAGAAAAGATAACGAAACCACAGGCTAATAATGGGGTTCATTTAATGTTTCTGTAGTAGTTGGAATATATCAGGAAAACTCTTGAAGTAGCACCCTCCCTGCTCTGCCAGCTCCCAGGGTGACAGCCCAGGATTACACTCAATTACTTTAGGTCTTTGTTATACAGCAAATGGAAAGGATGGAAATTAAAGCTGCACTCCAATTAGATATAAAAGTAATTCCAATTTATTAAATTATTGCAGACCACACAGTTCTTGTGAAGCTACTTCTGAAGAGTGTGTCTTACTAAATCTCTTAAAATATATTGACTCTGCCAGCTTTAGCCCACATGGCAGCTCTTCCATTCAGTAACCACACTGTTTCATGTAGAGATTAACCCAGTGATCCCACACTTGAAAGGGATTGCTGCAGGACTTCATTCATATTCTAACACCAGCATTCTGTTGGGAAAGGCTAATTAGCCCACAGTAATAGCACAGTGATGAAACCTGAAACCTGAAGGAACTGCTGAAAGATGGCTCTGTGAAGGTGCTTCAGTCAAAACAGTAAATTTTATATATGTGCTATAAATAAGTTATCCTATAAGATCAGAAAAAATATGAGAAATGGATGACAAAATCATTAGCTGGATACTATATTCATAAGTGGCTGCTAAATGTGCACCACTTTTAGCATGGTGTTCGGTTACAACACTGATCTCTGTGTAAGATGCAACAGTCTGCAAGAGCTAACTAAGATTTTTTTACAGTAAATTAAACTGATGAAATTTTTCTTTACTTTATCCTTGAAAGTCAAAAGATTCTTTAAAAAAAACTTCTAAATTGCAAGAGCCACTTCAAGAGAATGCAGTCCTTATGCGAACTTCTATTTTTGATTTACAGCTTTACAAAGAAGTACAGAAGTTCTGAGCAAACATAACTGTAAATTTACTCTTTGAACTCATGTAACAGTGAATAATTTTTGGAACTATTTGTTATACACTTTTTATGAAATACACTTTAAAATACATGAACATATGCTTAAAATTCCTAATATCACAGATTTGGGCCACAAACTTGGAGAGAATCACTAAGGTACCTAATTTTGCACAAATGAGTAATCTCAACAAATGCAATCACCTTAAAAGATAATTATTCTTATTTGGGCACCTAATGCAACAGAAAATGTCAACCTTATTAATGTTCATATTTTCAGAAAATCCATCCAGAAAATGGATTCTGACTTCTTTTATTTGCCATTTTTTTGTCCTTGATAGTAACTAGAATGGATTTCAGTTCAGATTTTCCCTATACCATGTTTTCCCCCTTTCTAGCATAATACGGAGAATTAGACCCAAAAGTCATATTTAGACCACCTGCTTTAAACAACCAGTTTGTGTGCAGTTCAGAGCATTGTCAGGAAGCCTAATTTCTCAAAATATTACTGGAAAGAGAGATTTCTCCAGGATACAGTTCTGAGTGCCGTGGGTGAGACACTGAGAGTACTCCCAGGTGGTAAATACCCAAGTAACTTGGGTATTCACTAGCACAGGTCTTATTAAACTGCATTTCTCAAAGTCAGACTCCTAACTGCCCTTAGAAGATAGAAATTTCAGGAGACTAAAAGTACATACTCAGGCACTGGAAGGGTACCTGTCTTGAACAGTCTCTCCTTTCTGGGCTTATGAATGGGTAGCAAAAGAATTTCAAATGTTTTCCTGCATTTAAAGATACCATCTGCAATATTACTCTGCAGTGACTAATCAAATATTTGTACATAATTCATTAGAATTAAGCAATACTGCATTTCTCTAAAATTGTCCACAGGAGAACAAGGACAAATATGTTTACACTCCTGACTTCTTGACAAGAGCTGCTGCGTCAGAACCTGTGCCATGACTTTCCAATGGGTGAGAAATATTTGTCAGAGAAATAGGCTGCCTAAGGATCACTTCACCTCTCTTCCCCTCTCTCACATTTGCTTCCCTGTTCAGGGGAGTTTTAGTTTAAGACCTTCAAGTTCAGTCAGAAAATGAAATTCTGCGTAAAACTCAGATGAGAACGAGTGTGACTGACGCCAGGGACTGTTTGCCAAACCAGTGACTTTCACACAGCTCTGAACAAGCACACGCAGCTCGTCCGGTGGCACCACGCCGTTGTCTACTTGAGCAGAAATCATTCGCCTGTCTGAAACAACTGTACAAACCAGATCAAACAGTTTTCTGTGAATAACTTCAATCTAGACATTCTCCCCTTCACCAGGTCAGGCTGCAGAGATCAAACCAACTCATTCTTGCATTTCAAAAGCTAGTACGAACGATTAGATTCAGCAGGTAAGTTATTGGACAGAAGAACTGTGTGGGGCCCAACAATACAAAGGGATTATGAGGTGAGGAACAGCAATGTGAAACACGAACTGGTATTCCAAGAACCAAAGAAAACAGCACTTGGGAAATGGCATTGTGTACTTACTATAAAAGCCTGACAAGGTTTGACTTTACACTGGAAAATAATTAGGGTTTTTGCATTCTTCTAGGTGATTAAAGTGAGACCAGGAAGTGGAAGCTTCTGATAAGGTTGTAGAAAAAAATTCTCATCAAAATCTTATCTTCTATAGAATGGCCCAGATCAGCCAGGCCAAGTTCATAAAATTAGGGAATAAAAAAATATAAGCCTCAATAAACAGATAATTGCCTTATTCCTGTTCTGAGACAGTGCACTCAGCTACACTGTCTTTAAAACAACATTTAAATAATCCTTCTGGAAACCCTGAAAATAAACAAATACTATTTATCTCTTCTCCAAAGCAGGAAATTGAAGTAATAAGATTAAAATATTTTTCCAAAGCTACAATTCAAGCATTTGCAAATAGGATTAGATCTCAAGATCCTAGACCAGCCTCCTGCACACTAGAATATATGAACTATTTATTAAGTTTTGGGGAATATTTTCTTAAAATTAGAATTAAAAAAAATTCAATTCACTTTGACTAAATCTGTGCGTTAGACTGTAAATGTAGTAGTAAGAACAATCAATATAGTTTACTGATTAGGAAAGGATTATATGTTGATTAAAAAATCTGATTAGATGGCTGTACACACTGTGAACCAAAGTAAAATTTCATAAATATTAGAGTGCAGAGGCAGGTGCACAGGTTATTTTGCATAGCATCAAATGCAGCACTTGGTTTCACCTGTGCAGGCCTTGACTCTGTGGGTAATCTTAAAACAGGGTGGGATATTTTTACCTTTCAGTTCTTCTTGGTTAGTAGGTCTGATTCACTTTAATCCAGAAATTAATATTAGTTACAGGGAGAAAATGAGAGGAAGAGAGAGATGCTTATCAGTGTGTTCTGAGGCTTAATTAATATTTGCAAAGCTCTTTGAGCTTCTTTGATGAAATAAGCCATAGAGGGTAAACTACTATTTTTTTTTAATTATTATTATTATTATTATTAATTAGTTTTCTATTGAATTCACTGTGTCAATATATGAACTGCTGAGCCCACTTACTTCACCAATTGTTATGCTGTGTTCTTTACAAGTGCTCTTTACAGGCTTCATTGTTAATTACATTGAGAATACAGGAGGGAATAAAACAGAGGATAAATAAGTCTACTTACAACTTAGAGACACAAGTTTGGAAGAAGTATTTTCTCCACTGATCTGGAAAAAAATTGTTGTCATAGCAATGATGATATCCAGTTATGCTGACTATTTCCTTAGATACTGATACAACTGTCCCTTTAAACACTGAGCTCCTACATGCTAGTGTATAGTTTGCCAAAAAGCCCAAGAAACATTTTTTTGGAGGTTTACTTATGTGTTACAGTTTTTGCTCTCTAGCCTCACCTTAAAACACTCCCATGGGCAAGCATGATTTGGTGCTGCTTGTTGGGTGTTCCAGCAGCACAACTTCAAGCTGTGGTCAGACGAATGCCAAAGGCAGCCCTGCAGGTGGCCCAGCATCCCTTCCCACCCCTCTGCCCACTCGTGTGCAATCGGTTGTGAACCATTCATCGCCCCTGCATGGAAACAAGGTATCTGCCGTCTTTCATACTGGGCAGATGTACACAAGCAATACAAATTTTTACCACTGATCACCACCTAAACCCCCATACATCAAGTGAATAATTGAAAAGAAAATCCACAGCTAGAATTCATCTGTGATTCAGTCAGATTTGACTACATATTTAAAAGTTAGGGTTACTTCTTTGGATGTCCACATACTTAATTTTTAACACTTCTTTACACACTCCCTCTTTTCTGTAAAGATGGAAATGTTAATTAAAAATATTAATTTAAAAATTCTCCCTCATTATACCTCTTTTCCATTAAAAATACAAATCAATCTCACCACAGGGTCATTTTGAAGCCTATGGGAAATAAATATTTTTAGCTCACTGCTATTTTATATACTTGCTTTAACTTCAGATAGGAAATCTGAAATTACTGTGATTGTTTATAATTTATTTTTTGACACATCTATTATTGTTTTCCATTGCTGCTGAAGTTAAAGTCCTCGTTGCCAGTTCATGTAAATCAGTGTAGTTCCAATGGAAGTTCATCTTCCAACACCTAAGAATCATTTTTCTGCATACCAAATTCAAAAATTTTTTAACTGTGTGATTTACTACCAAGAGAAAGGTTCTCCCTTACTGTGTATAGGGATATTCAAAGGCTAAGTTCCCATTTAGAAAAACCATGGTTATACAGTTTAGGAAGTGTACACTGATTTATTTCCTTAGCCAAGGATACTGAAGAGCACAGACTATGGAAAAACTGCTTTTTCAAGTCACCACAGCAGCCTCCCTTCTGCCAATCATTCAGTTCTATCAGTCACTACTCCTGCTGTCATTTCTGTACATAAGACAGTTATCCTGTTAGACACCAAGCTTGCCTCCATCGCACAGATTTGTTTATAGCTCACACTTCCCCTCTTTTCCCCTCCCCCTACTTATGCCAGAAACAAGCTGCATTATTTTTCTCTTTGTAAGGACATCATTCAGTTTTCACTCAGCCTTTAACAAGGTCATACTCCCATTAACAATAAGTATGTTTTGCCACCAATAGATTTGACCGCTGGAACATACTCATTTTTTAATTTAACGCTGTTTTTAAAAAGGAAGGCAAAGCTAAAATCATTATTATGAAAATTAGACTAGCATTTGGAAGGAAAAGACAAGCCCTTTCACAGCACACAAAGAGATTTGTAATAACACATCCTGATAGTCAGCCAAGTGCTTTGATTTTTTTTAAAGCAGTCATTTTCTTCTATTTATAAATTTGGGATTATAATGAAAGATGGCAATTGAGTAGGTTACATTTTTTAAAAGAGCTGCCAAGAGGAATGGCAGTGAGAGTAGTGAAAGCTACTATGTGAAATGAATAAACACTGTGGAGAATATATGGAATCTTCTATTCTTTGGAAGTTTGCATAAAACTTGGAAACCAAGGGAATACCTGTCATGGCAGGATGGAGAGCTGTGTGGTGATGTCCAAGATGGTCTGTCCATAGAGCTCAAGCACAGACCCCTATACAGACACATCTCCTAAGATGAACTGTTTTCTTCAGGAAAAGATGGTCCCTGACTCCCCAGCATGTCGCTCAGTGGGCTGCTTAGCTCAGGGGTGTGCTGATACACGGCTCGCACAGTCAAGAGCTTACTTTGCCAATTTTACCTCAGAAATGCTTGCAAGCATCTGCATTGCATTATAGACATGTTCAGAGATTTAAGGCTGTTACGTGCCTTGTTCGCCCTGATTTCGTAACTCACTTTGACTTCCTTGATTTTCAAGTAAAGTCCATTAGGACCAATCTCATTTGTTTCTTTCCACTGACTACCAAATGTGCTAAATCATTCTATAAAATGCTTCTCAGTTTTATTACATAGCATGTTTTATGACTGCAATAATTGCAAGATTTAGTTCTTTAATCTTCAACACATCATCTCAATGAATTCACTTTATTAGATACGTTGAGGGACTAAACTGCTTTTGTATTGAAAAACCCTGAAAGGTATCTGAATAGGCCTGAAATATCAAATCTTACTACATAATTGCAGATAACATAATAGCTACACCATTCAGGAATACATCCCATTACAACGTTTTCCTTTTCTAAATGAAGGATGAGAGCAAACATATATCTTAATTAACCATTTGATCACGTCTTTATAGGTCTTATTCCTTTGAAGTTTAACACCAGCATTTCTAACAATTAAAAAGGCTGCTGTTGCTTTTAATCCCTGAAAGCTGGATGGTGCAATTCTCAAAGATCCTTACAAAATGGAAATAACGTTCTCAGAACTTAAAGAAAAATTTTTCACCACAGTGCAGAATTTTGGCTCCTGTTCAAGTAACATTCCCTTCTCTTCAGCGTACTTCTCAAACCCTGTAGCTGTTCTTAGCAACTGATGATATCATTTGACCTTTCCCTCTATTCTCACTCTCTGAGGGTATGTTCATATTTGGAATTGAATATACTATTGAATTGGATCTGATATTTAATTCTGAAATATTAATCTTAAAAGAGAAGCATGTGCACTGGTTGGCCCAAAATGGATGACATGTCTCACTAGGGTGGCTTACACATAGCAAGTATCAATATATTCTGAAAATACACAGTCAGGAGGTCAATTACTCTAAGTCAAGTAATATAATCCTGTGCTTCATCTACTTAGTTTTGTGGGTTTTTTTCAAAGGCATTAAGCACATGTCCAGCTTTATGTACAAGAATAATATTTAGTCTGATGGAATTTCCTAGTCCTCAATTGTTTTGGTGAAATTATTGTAAACTCAGACCTTGGTATTCCCAGCAATGCAAGAAGCTGACACATGAGTGACCCCTCAGGATAAGGACTTGCCTGCCTAGTCCGCCCTGACTTGGAAGGTGGTCAACTAATGTTGTCAGAGGGAAATTTTAAAACCAGAGCAGACCTATAGGTTAGTTTCCTAGCGTGTCTCCCCAGTTTCAAAATTTGCATCTCAGAAACTACCTTAGGCAGAAGTGATACCTCTAGATGTAAGAGCTTTTTGTATCTATTGTAGCATATATACTTTAGTCTTGTTGCTGTTTGCTATATTACTGTTCAAACTAATGTAAAGTTTTCTTTCATACTGATGTCTTAGATACTGCCACTTTTGCAATTACTAAAAAAATACTCAGATGACATAAGTATAAACATTTCACTCTTCCCCACCAATTCCTGCATTTTTAAATGCTTTGAAACAAATTTGAGCTTAGTAATAAAAGCTAGCACACAAGAAAATAAAATAACTTAATAGTGGAAACTTCAAGTACTTTGAATTTTTTTTCACTTTCAAAGAAGCATTTATATCACTTCCATATTTAGACACTCAGAAATCCCAAATTATTTTCATTGCTGAGTGAATTTTGTTAGTAATTTGTATTACATCAAATATTGGCTGGGTTGGCCAAATGGAATTTTTTTCACTGCCTTTGTTTAATTCAAGTAATATATGCATATTTGCCCCTCTCCCCCATTTATCCCTCTAATGGGCTTTTTGCCTAACTAAATTAACTTTCCTGACATTATGTAGAAAAAATATCTTCATGGAAATCAGATTCTCTGAAGTAGTCTTATGTTGATAGATTTATTTCATTGGGTCTCTAAACATATTATTCCTTTACAAATGCTAAGTATATAATTTCATAGGTCATTTACCTTTATAGTTATGGGCATTTTAGGACTATTGAAGTATTAAAAATACTAGATCCTAAGCTTTATGCACCATAAATCTAAAGACAAATAAATAAGCTGAGCTAATGTATATACATCCACCTCTCTGCACACTATATAAGGCATGTACTGCAGCATGAGGTGGTATAAAGATTTTATCAGCACAAATTTAGAACAACCTCATTAACTTGGAGTGGTTAAACCCAGAAATGAATTATGTCTGCCACACTATGAAAATCTGTAAATGTCAGTAAAGGTATTATAGAAAAGTTTGGTAGGAATGGATACATTTGATGAATACTGTTTTCTTAATAACTCTTTGCACTTGATGTTGATACCTTAAAGTCAAAAAATAACAATAAATTTCGTACATCCAGTCGAGACGGGCTGATATTTGTCTACATCACAAAGTCTGACATCTTTTTTAGTAGCATTTTTATGCATGAGTGAAATACTGGCTTTCTAATGGCATCTTATTAAAAAAACAAGAAAGCGTATTTCATGTCTAGGTCAGCAAAATTTCTCAGTACTGCTGTAAAGGAAATGTGTGTATCTCACGTAATTCTGTCCCCATATTGTGCACCAAGGAAAACCCAAAAGACGTATCAACACTGCAGTCACTTCTATATCTATAAATTAGCAGACATGTCAGAGCTGCTCACAGAGACAACATGAGCAATGTAGCCATGGCAGCACAGAGCATGGTCTCATTGCAGGGTGACTTTCACTGAATATTCTTGTGACAACACAACTTGGTCTATATAAGCAAGTTTAAAGTCAACTTCAGAATGTGTACAGGGCATCACTTCACACTTGTCGCTCTTGGTTGTGCAGATGGTAACAGAAGCCAAAACTCTATAATCATCCAAAAGCAGAGCCAACTCTCTACCACATGATCTCTCTCATGTGGCAACAACTCCACAGCAGTGATCTACATTTCTGCCTTCACCAAAACACATTATGTAAGAAACTCTACTTACAGAGAAGCTACAGGGCATCCTGCTGCAAGCCTTTCTGGTAGAAATCACAGCACACCCGTATTCCATTTTCTACACAGGGAAGTAAAAAAACTAAAAACCTGTAAGTTTAGAGTAAGGTCAGTAATTTTAAAGCCTTCAAACTGGCATGGGTCAAACTATCTTGCCGTTTCTTTTGTCATCCATTACACTTTCTGGAAGTGGTTATCATCTAAAGTACTGTGGTGAACATTCCCCTGAGAGGCATTCTCTGGAGCAGAGGGCAGGCTGTTCTCCATCAAAGCCCACAGCTATGAAATGTACTGTACTATTGCAGAGCACAATGAGCTGGAGCCTTTACTGAAGTCCCAGGGTAAAATTAATCATTTGAACAGACATTTATCCATTAAATCACCAGTCTGATAGCCTAGTTTTCTTATAGAAACAAATTAAATTAATCTTCTTTGAAGGAACATTTAAAGAGTATAAAAAAGGAGGGAGAATAGCATTTACTTTTTTATTTATGTCATTTGCAATATAGATAGAGCTCACAGAAATACCCATAGTTATTATAAGAAAGCGCTTCTCAATGTAACTATCTTGCAGTTGCTCTCATTACACTACACTTTAAATATTTGAGATTAAGTTCTCCCTCCAAATGTAATTTTAAAAATAGTTTTAGAAAAATAATTAATCCATTTTTTATACAGAGCATTTTTCAAATGTAAAAAAAAAAAATCAGTTGGTTATGAGAAAGCTTAACAACTTCATGATTTGCAATGGGATTTTGCAAAGTTTGGCAGCAACTTGATTTTGAGGATACTGCATTGAAGGTCGAACATGCTTTCTACCAATCAGACCTAACCGAACTGCAAGGTTCTGTGCATGCTCTTAAAAGGCAACATCAAAATCCCCTAAAAATTTAATCTGTACTGAGCAACCTCTTTCCTTTAGCCAATATGCCTAACTCTAATTTCTTCATTTTTTTCTTTGGCGTTAGAAAAAATTATGATCCTGGTAAGCAGCCACTACATAATAATACAGAAGAAATATGGCTTTTAAATTTCTTAGAGAGAAAGAACCTTACATGAATAAGAAATGTAATTTATTTAGATTACATCTGTAGTCTAGCTTGTTAAAACAGATCAGAGGTTTTTCCCTGATTCAGAGCAAATCTGGTCATAAAAATAGATACTGTCACTTTTCACTTAGCTACCAATACAATTTACCTCTCCAAACCCCTCAAGCTATTTTCATTATTAGCAAACTAGCTCCATGTTACTGTAGATGTACAAGTGTTGTATGAGGTTTTTGTTATGATTTTTTTTGTTTGGCTTCAGAGGCAGATCTGATATTAAACTAAAGCTTATTTAAGATAGGATCAGAATAGAGAAATTGAAGATGAATCTGAATTTCTCTCCATTCCCAGGTTTTACAACTACTAGTTTGATTTAAGACAGCTAGTAGTTTGTTATTTAAAAAAAAAAATCCCACCGTAACCATAAAATTAAATCTTTATTAATTATATAATCTTTCCTCTTTATATTGTAACTGACAAAAACTTCATCCCATGGCACAAAATACAGCTCTACTGTCCATGGCAGGATGGATTTTAAGGGCATCACTGAGAGGTATAAATATTTGTGTGGACTCTAAGTCTGGGTCATCTAGCCCGGAGGAGGATTTGTGTGGTGGACAAGGCCACCACTGAGTATATCCCCAGTCATCCTTTCCCTCAAAGGGGAAGCAAGGGACTCCTGATCTACTGCAATTCCTGGATTGCTCAGGCACAGCGGGGCAAGAGAGGAGTCTTTTTGCCATAAACATTTTACTTACTGCCCTGGGAAAAAATGTTTCCCTGTTAGAAATTGATTTAAAAGTGTAGCAGGAGATTTTGAAGAGAAAGATCTGCAATGAACTCGCCACTGTTACAAGCTTTATTGTGAGCTATATTGTAGTGCTACAATTCAATAATAGTTGGAGATACTATGCTGGTTTGAGGCATAAATTTCCTGTAGTGGTCTCCTGTTCAGTGCTTAGGTCAGGATCATGAAGTGAGACATTCAATAAACAGTTATTATAAAAGTATTAGCCTCCCTGGGTCTCAAAAGGAAGAGAAAAACAAGTGTAAACTATAAGTTATTTTCCTGGCTTAGTAAATCACAGACATAGTTTTGGTTTTAGTGAGCTAAAACCTCAGCAAGGTATTCCACATTTAATCTACTTTAGTCTTGTCATAACTTGCCCTTTTGTCAATTTTTCTATTAAAAAAAAGCCACATTTGCTAGCACAGGTATATGCAAAGTTATGTAATTTATCCTTAAATGCAATAGCACTGATTTACCCTGTCAAGAGCAGGCAGGATAGACTATAACAGAGGGAATTGGAGTCTCACTCTGGGGAAAGTTTGTTGATGTTTTTCCCATTGTCATCTTCAAAATACCACCAAAGGGAAAGAAGTTCTTGTACGAGTTAGATCTCTATTGGAGGTCCTCCTTTAGGGTGCAGGGGTGACCTGGCCTCCCATTTCCTGGCAAATGGTCAGGTGTCTCTCTGCTCTGTGGTGCCTGTGGGTCCAAGCCCTGCTGATGTGCTTCATGGGTTCCGGCTGTAGCCCCTGGGCTGGTGCAGAGACTTCTCCTGACACCATTTTGTAAAGGACAGACATGTGGAAATAATGAAAGGCACAGACCTTCCTGCACCATTTGGGAAGCCAGAAGTAGAATCATAGTAAATCTAGGAGCCATGTAACCCTGTCATTGTGATTCTGCACCCAAGCAATTCCTTATGGTCTGCCTGAGTGGCTCCCAGTTTAAGCTATGGCAGTCTGGGCCTGTGTATTAGGTGCTGGACAGGGAGTAAAAAGCGACAAGCACATTTCTTATTCACCTGACTAGATTTATGACTTTGGCAAGAAACTTTATTTCATTTTAGTTTCATTTAATATCCTACATTTTTGTCCGTTTGGACCCTTTATACTATTAACTCTTTAATCAGGGGCTGTTCCAGTAAGCTGAATGGTTTTTAACATGTGATACTACATATAAAGGGCTTCCTAGAGGTCGGTTGGACTAATAGATAACCAAGCAATTAACAGCATTATAACATGATCACTGAAATATTTTAAGACACAAAATATTTATTTTTATGTTTTAGAACCCACTCCAATTTTTCATATTAGCTTCAAACTCTCCTACACAATAATAAGAAAATGTCCATAGCTCTTTAATGGCACTTTTTACTGTTTCTGAACATTGAAAATTATTGTTCTGTCCTTGAATATACTTAAAATCTACACAGAAGGGTAAATATTTAGTCCAGTGCATGAGGATTTAGCTCTGTGATTTCCATTTACAGTAATAAATACAAATATTTAAAGTATATTTCTCCAGAATGTTTATGCTCAGATTTGGTGGAATAAGAAAGGTGTGGGGAGTAAAGTATCAAAGAAGTACACTTCCATCAAGAATATTGTCCAATATCTAATGCAAATAAATGTCCCACAGGAAAAATCTTACCCTAAAAGTGCCCTACAATGCTCTACAACAAAATCATTTCTCATTATTAAACCAGTAATATCAGAGGTAACAGAAGGAGGAAAGTAGAACTTTTGCTGCTTTGGAACTAGCACCATACAAGATCCCTTTTCTACTCCCTTTCAGACTAGACCAAAACTTTGCAGAAATCACAATACAACTGACATAGCTGAGCTAGTTTTAAAGTATCTAGCTCAGGTACCAATGGCAATGTATCCATGACAACACAGAAGTCAGTAAGGATAAATTTGTCCTGTACAGTCTAATATCATACTGGTAGTATCCAGTTTGCTTAGCAGTTTCTGTAGTCACATCCATGACTGCACTGCAGAACAACTTAAATCTCCTTAGCAGAAAATCTTTTTAGCCTATTCTAGGTGTCTGTTTCAAGAGTTACCTTTTTATTGGGATAGACAAAAAATAGCTTCAGTAAGGAAATTCGTGTTATCTAACTTACTTAACTAACTCTTTGAGCTGAAAAAGCTCAAATACTTCAAAGATCAGTCCAACATTGAACACAGTCAACAGTGACAACACTATCTGAATCCTGTGTGAGTACATTGAGTGGTGTCTCTGGCACTTCTTCACTTGTTCACTTCACATTTCTCAACAGCAGCAACACTTACTGCCCCACTGTATTGTGGTGTTGGGTTTGGTGCCAGCACATTTATGTTTAGTGCTGAGCCAAATGGGACTCTGATTTATATAGAGTCACAAAGTCCTGGTAAAGACAGACCCTCTGTGTCCAACATGAGAACTGCTCCTGGTTATCCTAGTCAGATGAACTTGGTTAATTAGCACCACAGTATAAAGACTAACACCACAAGAAGTAATATTTTACTTCTCCAGACCACAGCCTTTAGGAAGGTTCACACCATAGTCTCCTATCAGCACTTGGCAAAATCACCTTCGAAGTCACCTAGATCTACTTTATTCTCACATGCATTTTCCTTTCAAAGTCTTCCCATGATGAAGACCCTCACGGAATAATTTTTCCTTCTTCCCAGTGGAATTTGTCTATTCAGTGTGCCTCTATGATTTCTAACAGTTAGTTCCTTTTTCATTAAATTAAAAGGTGGTGGGATTATTTCCACTTGCAATCTGAACTAAAATGCTAACTGAATTAATAATGTTTATGGCAGAATCTCAATTCAGAAAAATTAACAATAGGTTAAGAAATTCCCTAAATGACCCCAATTCCATCCATCAGATGCAGTTACACTGTCTGCTGTATGCTGTCTCTGCTGCACGTTGTCCTTATATCAGATGAACCCAGTTGCCATTAGAACTGCATTTAAAATAAAATGCTCACTTTTCTAGCTGTGAACGCTTGCTGTCCAGCATCTCTCCTAATCCACCTTTCTCAACTCTCAATTCTCCACTAGGATCAAGGATCATATAAAGCCAGCTGTACAGATAACACAGTTGTAGCCAACATGAATTCCCACAAGTCTTAAAGCTAAATTTCCATTTAACAGTTTAACAGAAAAAATCTAGGATTATAAGGATAGAGCTAATAAGCAGCTCCAAAGCACCATCTGGAAAAGAACCAATGAAAGATTAAAACTGAATCCAGTGATTAAATAGCAATATATATAATAAAACAAACACAGTCAAGTTATTGAACTGGCAGCATAACAGAGAAGCTCTTCTCTGAACAGAAGAACAGATCTTTCTCATTGGTCACTTATGTTCTGTTTCCCCTAAGGAGAAAACTAAAACCAAAAGCTACAACCTTAGACCAACAGATAATTCCCATCTAAATGGTGTTTTAAAATCAAACCCTTCAGGTGTCTGTTCTACTGGGAATGACACACATGGGCAGACTGCAAATGGCTTAACACTTTTTGTTTGCATCAGTGCAAGAATAAAAACAACTAAAGTACTGATATGGATGTCCTTGATTTTGTTTTTTTGTCAGCAATTTATACTTTAGAGGAACTGAATTACTTCGACTTTTTTCAAACCAGTGTGAGAAGATCATACATACTAAGAGGAAGTATGATGATATACAACTTTATCACCAGGGTTTTTTTCTAAAAATCAGTCATCTTTCAGGTCATTCTGTGCCCTCTCATTCAGAGGATGTTTGAAATGCTAAGCTGGTCCTTTATTTTTTCAGTCCTCAGTTTGGGATGTAAGACTGCAGCTACTCTGTACAATTTCTGCAGGTATTGTACAGATATAACTTTTCTTCAAAAACTCAGTAATAGTTTTTTCCAAGCTCATTAGTTAACCCATGCAGCCTGCTGTATAAAACAGACATTATGATGCCCAATTCAAAGACTGGAATTTAAGGTACGAAGAAATTTTCTTTCACATAGTACCAAACAGAAACAACAGTTACGTCACTATTTCCTGGCTCATTCCTTCAAACTACGTTATCGAAAAAAACCCCAAAAACCCAGAGAGGTAGAACAAGTCAAATTCCATTTGAAATCTTGAGTGTTTTTCAAATGAGAATGGATCATAGGGCCACACGCAAGGAGGCCACATAAAAACTACCTAAAGTAGGAAATGGAATGAAAATATAAATACAGATTTTTCACAGTCTTCCTCTACCCCTCTCTCTGCCGGTATCACCCAGATTCCTCAGTGGAAATAAAGGACACTTCAGCACCCATGAGTTAGAGGACAATTACATCTCAAATTTTTAAAGCTGACCATTAGTAATGTGACATCTGCAAGATGGAGTTGTCAGGAAAATTAATGGATGATTAACTTAAATGTTCAGATGTCTTTGTCTTTCCTCCAGAATAGATTATTTAAAAAAAAAAATACAAAAACAAGTACATTTCAGCCACAGAGCTTCTTTGGAATTTCTTTTTGGTAACAGCAGTATTGCTGCCTGCAGTATGGTTATAGATCAGCTTTGGAGCCAAACAGCTAGTGGGGTATCCTGCCTGGTCTCTGTGGTCCCTGAAGTCTTAAACAAAATGCTTCATCAAGAAGTTAATGCCCATGCATGAGTTCAAGCAGGGGAAGAAGAATAAGAAAATGTCACAACATGGGATTTAAGGCATCTAAATTAAATCTTATCTATTTTCTCCTAGACACTGATTTGCTTTCTTCCTTCTTTGCTGCTTCATACCCTCCAACGCAGGGGAGGATCCCTTACTACACACACAATAAAAACAAAGCTTTCTCAACAGATGAAGTTTGCAACGCTAGAGATATAAATTTAATATTTTCCTGTTAGTCAAATAAAACAGACACAGGGAGTATCAGTAATTTGCTTACAGTCAGCCATTGGGAAACTCTAAAGTTATTTACACATTTTTAAGGTCCTGCTTTGCTACCAAGACTGAAAGACCACCCTTTTCATTTCACATAAAGGTTAGTTCCAGAAGAGAATTTAATGTCTCTGAGTTCAAAAGAATCCTAAGTTCATTCAAGAAAAAAGAAATTCCTTCAAAAAGGATGCAATGATCTTATTGGCATTGATTTCCTTCAATTCGAGCACAAAATGCACAACAATTCTCACATTTTTTCAGTGTCTTAAATTTTTTCAGTGTATCCAATTAAATGTGTCTGTCTGCATTAAACATAAATAGATCTTCCACGCTACTGTACCCTTCTAGCCAACAATCTCACAGCGCGTCAGCTTTCCTATCATCACAAAACACCTAGGAAAGTGTGATGTTAACAGCTGCTTCTGTATTTCAAACCTTGACTTTTTGCACCTCCCACACATAACACACTTTTTGTGATTTTTCACAAGGTGAAGATCATTGATTGCTCAACTCCTGGTGTACAGCACTGGACATAGTCGCTTAAGAGATTATGGGACTGACACATGGATTCATTAACATAAAACAACAGTAATAAAGCCAACTAAACAGAGGATTTTTGCTTTCTGGTAGAATTCTGCAAGAGAAGAATGATTTTTTTTGGGGGGGTACTAAAACCTCCAAACTGCCTATCTTGAGCTTTAGTGCCAAAAGTATTTGCCAACTGGATTGATTATTCTCTTCAATAGGGTTTATTGATTATTTAGAATTCTTTGATTATTTAGAGTTCTTGTTAATCTATATATGGCTAGCAATGATGTCTTCCTGTATTGGTATGGATTGCCTATCCAAAATGTTCAACATTTTAAACAGAGAAAAAAAGAAAATACAGGTATCATGCAGTGTGCACAGATAGATAAAATCCTCAATTGCAACAGACCCTCCCATGTCTGATAGTGAAACTAAGCCTCATATAGTGATTCTCTATGAACACTTTACTTAATTTCTAATGATGAATGAAGGTCCAAATTCTGTGTGTATACCTAGTGCAAGCCCATTCACTGCAGGAGCACGTACCTGAATTGCATTTTTGGTACAAAGCAAGGACCCCAAATTCAATTCTAAATGCTTGTAAATATTTTTTTGTATGTGTTCTGCTGATAGTCCATTACTCTAAACCAAGAGCAGATTTCTATCAAGTGGCATTCCTGAAAATCAGCAAGCATTTTGTATTTGGCAGTCAAGGCCAGGGAGGCAGATTGATGATAGTGTAAAACACTGTAATAAAAGAGCTTGATTCATATCAGGAAGAGTGTATTTGATGGGAAGTGTTGTGTTTATGTCACACTAACAAGTATGCAGATTGAGTAGATAGTGTTAGCATCTTCATCATTCAATCTTATCCACGCCAATAAATAATGCTGTTTTGTGGTCAACAGATCTCTTTCACTGCAGTATCTCAAATGAGTACATAAACATTTATACTTATAGCCACACTGGTTTCCTTTGTAAAGGATATTAGGTTCAATTCTATTATTTATTTGCCATGAACTTACCCAAGGTCACTAAAAAGGCCTTTGGGAGATCCTGGAAAACAGCCCAAGGTGCACGTAAATCACTGAAATATTGAACCCACAAAAACTGCTGAGCAGAGAAATATAAAATATAAATAACTTTAAATGATTTTCCCCATGCAAGTGGCTAAACTACAGGCTGGCTTTGGTTTAGATTTGATCCTTTTAAATTTTATCATTTAAATAGTGAAATATTTCTTTCTGATAAATAATAAAGGAATTTAATGTTTCCTACCATATTTCAGCAATATATATTACCTATGACTAGATAAAAGATACACAAAAAAGGGATTAGAATTATGACAGAAGACTAAGTGACATAGGAACTTGATTTCTTTAGAAATACAAGAGGAGTCTGATACCTGACTATAAGGTAAACTAGCAATAGTTAAAATGCTCCTACATATTAATTAGGAGTAAAAAAAGACCCCAAAGGCTAAGCTGGAGGAAAATGAGACAGAAGAGAGACTGGAAGCCAGAAGAGGTGTTGATAATGGAAGGGTTAAATGGAAGTTTCAAGGGGGTTAATATAAATGACTTTTAAAGAAATGAAAGGACAAGCTGCTTCCATCAGTATATTAGTACCTTTCTGCAGGAGAACTTTTCTCTGCCTCTGTTTTATGGTAGGGAGCCAAACAAGTTAGTTGAGATGTTCAGTGGAGTGGGGCAGAGAAGGCATCACAGAGGTTTAGACTGGTGCATTGTCAACAAAGGTTGTAGTCCAGTCCCAAAGAGTTCTCTTAAGTCACATAAGATTTGAGCAACCAACCACATTGGTTTAGGGCGTGAAAGCAGGCCTGTCGAGATGGCACTGGCCTTGATAGCAACTGTGAACTGAGAGGTATATCCAGCCACTGTTATATCCCAAGTTCAAATATTTAATTTGATGAAAAGGTGACACAGAAAATTTTCCCAGCCAAAGCCCAGATCTCAGGCTTCCCTTACATGTTCAGAAAAGACAATTTAATCTGGACAGTTCCTAAATAACACCCTTACAGCAAATGGATAATTGTTAATTTGGGATGAACAGAGAAATCATATGCTAAATTTTGCAGCAAATAACAGTTCTTATTGCACAAAGTTCCTGTTGGCATTCTTGATCTTTAGATGTTGTCTTGAGACTGTAAGAATTGTAGTTGGATCTCAGCTGCTGTCGTTCATGGACTACATTTAGCCACCAGACTGGGGGCTTTGGTAATGATTTATCTGCTCTAGAGCCTACAAGTTGGTAGACCTAAAGCCAGTATATTCCACAACTCATGCTTGGTATTGTCCTATAAAATAGAACTATGGATATTCATAGCTCCAAGCAAATTGATGGGTTGCACTCAGAACAGAAAGAAAACATGAACTACTTCAAAAAAGCTGAAATCTACCTCAAAGACTTTTGCAGAAGAGAAAATAAATAGACATACTAGCCCTGCAGAGCAAGTTTCTAGTTTGTGCTGAAAAAATGACATAAAAATACATATAAATCATCAAAAGATCTACTAGAGCAATAATTTCAAAACCAGATCATTTATATCTTGACTCCTCCAAATTGCAATTAATGATGGAAAAGGGTCATTAAACAAATTATTTTAAGGATACCTCCTCCAAAGGCGCACTGGTCAAGCACCTTGTAGCACCCAGAACAAAATATTCCAGAAAGTTAACAAACAGTGTCTCAGGAAATGAACAAAAAGCAAGACATAAGGTAGTAATTCTCCATTTCCATCTCTGTTTACTGTTTAATTACACAGAGTTTTTTCCTCTACTGTATTTTTCATGTTGCTGAAATAGAGCAGGAATTTCTTTTCATTGATGTAAGCACAGTTTGCTTTTTTAAACTAAAGGTTTTTTTATATAAATGCTAAAAACAAACAAAAGAGTGGCAGTTTGTAGGAAAAATGAATAGTTCAATGCAGAAAATGAGGACTGGCAGCAATATATAGAAACCCTAGGCCAGTGTTTTTCCTCATATGAGATTACAGAGAACAAATAATTTTCCTAAATAAAGTATAAAGTGTTAAACTTATCCTGTCTCAAGCAGTTTGTGGCAGCCTCAAAAAATAGGAGATAAAACCTCAGAAGATGTGCAAATAGTTGTAAAAGAGTAATACATATCAAACCTAACATCATTGTGAAATATTTCATTATAGGAAGAGGCAATATGATAGTGTAGCTGTATGATACAATAACTGTGTATGTGACAGCCTAAAAGTCTAACAGAAAATTGCCTATTTAGAAATGTCCTAGAGGACAAACTGAGAGAATGAATGCTCTGTTAATAATGAGAGATTTCAAAGATGATTCCTGGCAAAAGCAAATTTAACATGGCCCAAAGCAGTAGAATTAACAAGAGCAATGGAAACAGCAGAGAAAAAAAAATACCAGATCTGCTCATGGAATGCAAATAGTCAAACTAACTCAATCAAAATGTGAAGCTAGGTGATAGGGATCTAAACTGTTCATTTTATTTAACTTTATACATTTTAAATGGTCTCATGTTTTAAACAGATGATTCCCCAAACAAACAAAAACACACAACCCCCCCAATAAACAATAAAAACCTCCCAAACAGCAAAACTCCAAACATTAAAAGCAGTCACTATTCTTGAACAAGCAGAGTCTCTGAAAGAATAAAGGAGAGCAACTGACTGGTGGTTAAAGAATAAACTATATTGCTTCAGAAATGGAAGAAAATGGGACTTTACCACATTAAACAATGATTCACAATAGTGTACTGGTGTGACAGTTTCTCTTAGCAGCTATTGTGTATACAAGCTGGACAAAAGTTACAATATTCAAACCCTTTTCTTCCCTACTTTTAGGAATTCAGGGAGCAATAAAAGACATTGTCTATGAGCACAAGTCCTCATTTTAGCTGAATTAAGTTGTAGCTAATAAGAATTAGTTATGATCTTAGCTATAGTTTTTAGTTCAGATCCAGCAACTGGCAATCACAGTGGAGCACCCATCACTCTGCACTCTCCCTTACTTAAAGACAACTTCTGAGCCTGAGAGAACACAACAACTAGTATTTATAACTGAGACCAAAATCAGATGTCAAATGAAATATATAAGTTAAGGCACAAGAAGTGGGGTCAGGTAAACATAAGTTTCCTTTCTGTCACTAGTTTAGGAACATCACATATTAATGCTAAGAATGTCTGCAGGAATTGTAAGCCACAGAGAAGCAGGTCCCCAACTCAGAAAGCATGTCCCATGAATAGACAACATTAAGGAAGCCTTAACATGATAGTAACCCACACATCTTACAGTGTCAGAAAAATGAGGTAAACAAAGAAAATCCCACAAAACTATAAAAAATGTGCTGCTACAAGTGTTCATGAGGGGTCAGTGTATTAGGTTGCCACATGGAATATTGTCTGGAGTTTATCACAGACACCGAAAATTTGTTAAAAGATATCCTGCATCTTGGAGTCAGAATTGACAACTGTTTTTCCATTTTGACCTGTGATACCAAATATTGTGAATGTAAAGAACACATTTCAAACACTAGAAGTAGTAGGACTTTTTTTACAGACAAAGTATATATTTCTATTGCTACTGAAAAAAAACCCAAAATGTGATGATGTACAGCAGTAAGCTCTGCCATTGAGACGATTAGGGCCTGAAACATGTGACACATGAGAAAGGAGTGATACGAATGGGTTCATGTAGTCTTAAAAAGAGCCTGTGTGGAGACCCCATTTTTGTCTTCAACAAGCCAGTGAGAAGTGTAGAAAAGATGGATTCAGACTCATCACAAAAGCACACAGCTCTAGGAGGAGAGACAGCAGACATCAGTTAGGACACAGGAAATCTTGATTTATAAGAAAGCATTTTCACAATGAAGATGGTCAAACTCTGGGAACACATTGCTTAGAAAGGCAGTGCAGCTCCCACCCAGTAGATACCAAAAGCCTGGCTGGACAAAGCCTGCATCTGCTTTGTGCAGGAGGTTGGACTAGAGACTTATGAAGGTGCCTTCCAGCCTGCATGGCTCAGTGGTAAGGATAGAGTTTTACAAGACTGTGAAAAGCTACTTCAGTTATTCAACATCTGTTTCCTCATTTTGTTATAAGGTTTTTTCAGGTTCTCTTTAAAGGGAAAAAATGGTTCCCCAGCACCAGGTGGGACAAGATGAGACAACAGTATTGTAGCCAACAACAATTCAGTTTACTGGGGGGTCTGGGTTATCACAGACTACAGAAAGTGAGGGACTGGTCATTCATCTAGATGTAACAGTATTTTGTGAACTACTGATACTAGAAAACTGAGGCTACAGAGGGATGGCAGATACATTTTTAAGTTACATCTGTATGATTTGGGTTTTAGAAAGGAATGAAGGCCTATTACAGGTGGACCACATCCAAGCACATCTGGGGCAGCTATCCAGGCGTACAAATTGAAGTTTGTTTCTGAAACACAAATCTTAAATTCTTATATTATATGTAAATAATTATTTTTTAAATTTAGTTTTTTATGACTTCCTGATTCTTAAACTATACCACTTTTTAGATAATGTATTTTCATTAAGTTAAAAAGATGCTTTATACCTGCTCTCCTAGCACTGTCTCAATAAAACAAACAAGACGAAAAGCAAGAATTCACTGGATAAATATGATGACCTTGCTCCAGGCACTCAGAAGTGTGCCTTACACCCTATGCAGCAGCCAGCAGTTGTATTCCTTTAAGTCTCCACTATTGATTTTAAATCTGTGGAAAGTAAGCTCTTTATCAATTCTATCCCACAGTTCCTAATGCATTCCTGAAGAGATTGATGTTTTCTGAGTGTTTAGGTCAGGGCATACTGCAAAGAAAAAAAAATTTAAAAAATTTAAAAAAAAACAAACTACATTTCAGAAGCAGCCAAAATACTATTTTTCTAACATGGTTTGGCTTCAATATTTTTCATTTATTCTTTTATTGTTTCTATCTATCATGTACAGCCATGTGTGATAAGCAATTACAAAAGATCCTTGATGAAATTGCATTATGTTTTGTTTTGCTTTGTGTGACACAAGACATTTATCTCCAAAAAATCAAATCAATTAAAATATGAGATGGTTGGAGGATAACGAGACCTAGTCATACAACTATTTGACTTGTAAACTATTAGACCTGACTTTCAAGTTAATATGAAATGTAATAGAATGCTTCTTTTATTTTTAGTTTTAGTTTCTGGTTCAAAATCTTAGAAAAATCAATCGTGAAAAGTATGACAGTGATGTTAATTACATTAATCTAAAACTAGTCTAGAACTGGCTAACTCACACACCAGATATGTAGCAATTTTTTGTGTGGTTTTCTTGAAATGTCTGCCAATTAAATATATTCAATAGATTTTGTCTCTATTGTATTAAACATTGTTACTAGCATGATGTATCATGCTGAATTTTGTAACCTGATGCTGTGAAGCCAAAAAGAATTCTCTTAAATAAAATTCACGTTTCCATTCCCGGGATTAAAATGCCACCAAAAATTCCAACATTTTGCCTGAAAAATTACAAAACTTCCCACATTATCCCAGTCATTCAAAAACTACAAATTCTATATAGAGTCTACAGCTCTAGAATTCAAGGAAGATAAACATCAAATGACTCTAAAGAACATTTGACTACTTTGGGATATTTTCACAAGTCTGCTTGTGGACTGATGCATTTCTATGATACCTTCCTGTCTTAGCAAGAGAGAAATGAGAAGCTGGCCCATTTGCTCATATTTTTTGTAAATGACACCTCCCCCTCCTCCTTAATAGATGTTCTCCAGCAATATCATAGCTTTTTGCACAATGAAATACATAAAATATCTTTGCAATAGGCAATAAACCCATGAGAACATTTATTCACAAGTATTTAAGGTCCTGTTCACCTATTCCCATAAGGCTCACAAATATAACTCACGGCATTCTCCCTATGCAAACCTTTTCCTCGCTGTCATTCTGCTTGAGAGCCCTATCCTGTGCATTATGTCTCAAGAGTCTCAGCAGTCCTCTATCTTCCAAAAGTGTTTGCACGGTTATCTTTTTCATTCTTAAAACTGGAAGATGTTCCTTCACTATCCTCCCACGTGGGCAGAGTAACTTAGTAATTCAATCAACAGCTATACTGAACTGCCATTGTTTCAGAGGAATGGGAAATAATGAATACTGTGTTCTAGTTTTTAAAAATTGTGCAAATATATCATGGAATTATGGAGTTATATGTGACATATAACACATATCAATACAACATATGAGAAAGTTTTACATATGAGCCCAGCAAACAATTATAAGGCTGATTAAGAGAAATGAAATATCTGGCATATCATGATCAAGTAAGATGCAACTAGTAAAATAGTTTCTGTAACCTTAGATTTCTCAGGGCATGAAACACAACAATAGAGCCAGGTGATCTTCCAGACTGAGGCATCCAAGAAACCTGTCAAAGGTTCATAGGTTTCATGAAAAAGCTTGTTTTCATTAACCAAGAAAAAGGATATTTCTTTACAGAACTACCAGAGCAGCATGAGCAGTGATTTAAACTTCCTGCAAACAGTTTTCTACTCCAGACCCAAAACAACCACTGAAAGCCCAGCACATCCTTCCACCAACTGAACGTGTGCACTGCAGTGATGCCAAAGACCTGCTTTTTCAAAGGGCCAATTGTTTAGCAATTTGAAGTGGCTGATTTCTTTTACTTCAAAATATCCCTTAGAAACCTGTCAGTAATTTACTGTGGAGGTAGGAGAGAAAGAAGGAATGAATTACTGGTGTTGGAATACTGTTTGCTGGACATGCTGTAAGATGGAGTGTCAGTGGGCACAATGTGAGCCACTCTCCTCTGCATGGCAGTGTAAGGTGCAGGTCCACAAGGGAGATGTCAGCTTATCTTGCAGCTGGGACAGCCAAAGCTGGGGCAGCCTGGGAGAGCAGAACTTGCAACATCCAGTCTCGCAAAGGAAATGTTCCTAAGATAAGCACAGCCTGAAGAGTCTGGGAGGAGCTACATGGCAGCTCTCTAGACTGGCACTGTGGCAGCTGAAAAGGCTGGCTAGAAACTATGCAATCTGGCCAGATTTCCTGCCAGATCTGACTCCTATGGAAGGTTTTGATGTAATCTCTGTAATCTTGAGAAATGTTTTGATATCATAGACTCTTCATTTTCCAGGAAAAGGCCACACAATGGAAGTGAAAGGTGCAAGTCCAGAAATGTAGAATAAGAGAGAGAAAAATTTAAATTTATTTTACACCAATTAGAATTCTCTTATCTCAAAAATCAACACAAGAAAGGGGTCAAATTATCACTGTGCGAGCTCAGTGAAAGTTTCTCTCCAATAGGTAAAGAAATCATAGAGCAAAGATATGTTAGGTTGTCCAAAGAGTAGGACAGAATGCAATATCAAAACTTATGCATATCTGATAATACATCAGTGATTTTGTTAGTCATTCAAACACTGTTCTGGTCACTTTATCACAGAAAGGTTATTGAAAAAATGAAGGGGCTCAGAATATAACCAGAGGATTGAAAAGAAATTCACATGGTAAGACAAAGTATTTAAACGATTTCCTATAGAAAGCAAAAGAAACAGAAGAAGAAATAGTCAGAGCATGAGTTTCTCAGAGAAAACAGATAACTTCTGTCTTTCAGGTCTCACCAAAAGCACTCATTAAACAGTGGTAAATCCTGGTAAATGCTGGTAAGTCACAGATGAGGAAAGAGTAGCCTAAGCAAATACCACTAGAATTTTGTTCTCATTATTAGTTCATCCTCTTCAGGATGAAAGTTTTGAGGCTGCTATGGGAGAAATCATTTGGATCTGGGCCTCAAATCTAAAATTAAATCTAATCTTAAATAAATAAACAAACCGTCAAGGAAAAATCACCACCAACAACCACCAGATAGAGGCATTTGGAAGTTAAAACTAAGTTTTTCAAAATCTATCGTGCTGCTTCTTATTTGCATTATGCCATCCTTTCGTCTTTACATGAGCTGTAATTTCCAAAAGTCTGATTCAATGAACAACCCTTAACAACTGGACAGGTAACAAAAATTGCATGGCTTCTTGAATGCAAGGTAAAATGGAAAAATTCATGTGTAATCTTAAATACTCATCCAAATCCAATAAGTTATAAAAATAGAAAAGCTGATAAGAAACTAAACTTGTATTGGCCAGCTGGAGGAAGCCAAGATTGAATACTGACATTCACTACTACTGAAAACGATAGTAAAAGCAGGCTTTTCAAACTTTCAGTCTAGAAGTTTCCTGTTCCAGTCTATGGATTACAAAGGATGCTCCAAAGACCATTTAAACCATATTTTCAGAAGAACTCAGCATGTATGAAAGCAGTAAAATAAGTAGTAAGATTTGTAAAATAACTCCTTGGTGGGGGACGAAGTCTGTCATGAAATCTGACCTTCCATTTGTGTAATGGAATTATGCGTCATTGCTTCTGAAAATTTCTTCCTATTCCTTTTTCTGAATATTTATATTTTTGAATTTGAGACGTGAGAGAAAACTGAATATACCATGAGAAATTACTCAGATGTAGCAAACTGAGACTAATGGCAGAGAAATATCTAGCTGTAGGTTGTTTATTTTGGGAGGAGATCAGGGCAGAGAAAGGGAGGTAAAAGGCTGACAAAAAAATGCGACAACAAATAGTAAAAGGGACAGCAAAGGACATCAATGGAATAACCAGCACTATCCAGGAGTACCTGTTGGACAAGACTTAAAATCCCAGCCTGTTGTTGTGACCTTACCTCACAGCCAAACCTGCTTCCATGGCTAAGAGGAAAAAAGAGGTATTTTTCCTTTGGTGGGTATGGCTACATCTGAGATGGAGGGGTTAAGTATCCAGGTATAAAGTGTGGCAGTACTCATTCCAGATTACTCAAGCATCTTCTTCACCTTCCTGGGCACTTCCCAGCATTCACAGCTTCTGGAATTTCCTGTAGAGAACCAATGGTTTTCACCAAAAAAATGAAATAACAGTAAAATGAGAAATATGGAGTTATACCTAATATGTTCCAATTCAGAAAAAAAACCAAACCAAACCAAACCAAAAAAAAAAAAAAAAAAAACAAACCAAAACTAATTTTGAACCTTGTAGTCTGTGTGATTTTTACTTTCTCCTCTGAGAAGTGCTAACTATAGAAAATATTCCTCAGCTAGTGAACTCAATCCACAGGTGAAAACAGAGACAGAAAACCCAAACTCAGCTCACACTTTTTTCCCCATCACTCTTCACTGCTTGTGGGGCATTTTTCCCTTTCTTAGATATGCTTTCAGAGAGGCATCACCAGCTTTGCCCAAGGGCTCAGTGGTGCCCGGCTGTGTGGCTGCTCTGGAGCCAGTCCTGGTCTCCCCCGGCAGCAGCCACCCCTCAGCCCCCACGGCCAGCACCTGGGCCCCTGCACCCAACACACATGGCTGTTCGCTTTCACAAACATTGTGCCATAAAGATAATGATTTATGTAGAAAGAGTAAAAAGGTTGCTTTTAAAGAAAGTGAGAAAGATCCTTGGACATGAAAGGGTAGGACTGGCCTGTCTGCTCTGATGCCACAGACAGATCTAGAGTGAAATGTTGTCACAGGGTTAAGTGAAGCTCTTTACACATAAAAGCTCCTTACCTCATACCCTCACACATTAAACTGTTTGCTCTTGAACTGCTCGGTAGTTCCTGTCTTTAAGATGAAGAATTTCTGATTTTGTTTCTAAGTAATGAAGTACTGACTGCTACCATCATCCTGTCAGTCTCTTTACATGGCCAGGACTGCCCTCCCTGACATGATTCAATTAACCCATCATCAAAGTGTGCAATCGGAGCCGGCACGCAGCCACACACATTATAAATGGCTCTCATGGATGTTCACTCAGCTGTTGTAGAAGTAATAGGCAGACCTCACGTACAAAGGGCTCACATAAGGACTTTAATTTTTATTCTTTCTCTGTGCTTAAAGCGTTCTCTATAATAGCATTCACTTTGCCTTCGCAGCTCTGGCAATTCCTCTTCAATCAAAACAAGTGACCGTAAGAAAGCATATTAGAGATTTTCACAACAGGCAACAGGCACACTTGTTGCTGTTGCTTCAAGAAAAACCCTGAAAACGGTCCTTCAGTTAACATGAATACAAATTATTTATGTGCCCATTTCTTACCATAAAATGAATGATTGCTAACTGCTTTTCTCATATAGCATCATGCAGTTTGTACAGATATTTCTAAATAGTAATGAAATTTGATTTACCCACTGCGAGAGTACAATTTAAAATAATAAAACATTTGCACTTACTAATGCATTCAGTATCTTTCTTCCTCTTGTAACTTTGGAAAGGAAAAACTTTGTTCAGATTAGATTTTAGGACTGCCAACTCTACCGAAGTCATTATTATTAGCAGCTATCAAAAGTTTCTACCAACTATGGTTCAAAAACCATGGGAACACAGTCATGGTTGGCTTCAGGAATGTTTGTGAGTCCATCTTCCTTGCTCCATGAGTGATATTAGAGATTACACCACTCAGCCAAAATACCCTAGAGGTATTTGTAGCTAACAAAATCATTCACTAGGAGAGCATTAATAAAGTTGCAGTAAACATCTATATCCTGAATTTAGAGAAACGTGAATCTGCTTATCCTATTGAAATGACAAGAGTTTTTCTTTTTCTCAAAGACAATACTCAGCCCTGTGTGACAGGAAATATACTAATATTTGGAAAACTCCATGGATATCTAGACAACATAGAAAACAAGGAATTATAATATTGAGATTTCTTGAACATATTATGAATAATTTCTCACATAATAGGCTAAGATAACCATCCCTGCCATGAGCCTTCTACTTTTTCATGCTACACACTCAAAAATACTAAGTTCATCATTCCTTCCCTTTAGAAAGTATTTAGACAGAACAATAGAGAGGATCACAAAAATTGATCATGAGTTCTGGGTGCACTAATCCCAAATGCCATCACAGTTTCATATTTTGATGATGCTGATCTTTGACTCTGTAATGCTATATTTACTGCTTTCTTCTAACAATATTCTCCACATTTAAGTTCTTTATATATCAGCACATAACAGCTGCTTGCCCCTTATTGGAACACTGCACATCTTCATTTAAGGAGTTATGGTTAGTTCTCCTTACAGATCTAACAACTGGCTGTTCCTATTTGGATTTTACAGGAAGGGAAGTAAGGCAGAGAGGAAGAGAAAGGAGGTTCATGCAGTGGGATTACATGGCTCATGGGAACCTGAACTAGCAACTAATATCTCAGATGATAAAGCAAATTTGCATAATTGCCCCTGAAGTTAATACTCTGTGATTGGGGTCCAAATCCTTCTAAAAGGTTCACGGAAGTTTTAATGGTCATGAAAGTCACTGCCTCTCCTGATGCTTGTCCTCTTTATTTCTCAAGGCTAGACACAAACAATTCTGAAAACTACGTTCCCAAAGGGCATCATCATTTTAGTAGAAACCCATAGTCAGCTGAAATGATTTGGCCAAAAACTTCTCACAAAAATATTCCCTAAAAGTAATTTCCTAAAGGAGTTATGCTCAACAAGGAAGTCAAAAAGTGCAGTCTCCAATGCACTCAGCTGACACTCATTAATTAGTGCAAGTCTTCTGGAGGCCAGTAGGATCCATTACAAACAGGCAGAAATGTGAAGCAGGGTTTAAGTAACACACCCCATCAATGTCTTAACATGTATCCCATATTCAGACCTAAGAGCAAATTTATCATAGACAGAAATTAGAAACCTACATTAGAACCCATCCTCCCCCCTCTGAATAGCTTGGGAAATTAAATTGATATAGTGAAACAATAAATCAAGATCCCTTTCCCCTACCCACACCATTTTCATGGGTATTACATAACTTAATTAGGTTAGCTTCTAATAAAATTCCTTTCATACACATATGGTCCAAAAACGTGGTATAATATTCATACACTTTTTATATCTACCTCTTATATTCAAAAGTGAGAATGGTTGAATTATTAACACAGTAAATCATAACTTTTTAACTAAAACAGTCAGGTTATTTTAAAAATACGTTAAAAAATCCATGATTTTAAAAACTTTATGATTTCTAGTTCTTCACAGTATATTGTTGTGGAGCTCACTGTCATTTCAACCAATAACATCTGTAGACTATGGCTGACGTATTGCTGTTTCTTTCCTGTAAGAGTCAACAGATAGTATAATTGTTTCTTGCTCCTAAAGGTAGAGCTTTACTGTAAGACTTCACTGTAGCAGTTCATAATTTTCAGTTCTGAGTTTGGGCAAGGTGGATTCTTTCTGTCAGATACAAACATAAAAAATTCAGAGATAGAAGCAGGAAGAAAATAATATATTAATTCTCAGGGATTTTCAAAGATATAAAGCAATTAATTTGGGCAAAAGAGATCGTTTATTAATGAACAGGAAAAAAACTCCCACATCTTGGATTTTGTTTTTCCCTCCATTCACTATATGAAAAGAATCACCAGCAACAAAAGCAAAATACTCAAGGGCAAAGAGAATTTTTGGACTAAAGAGCTGAAAGCTGCACATAGTTAGAAAGATTTCTGCAATTACCAAGAAAGAGTTGTGAATATTACCTTATTCTGGGGCTACCAAGAGACATGGTCTTAGTATGAATAATCACAGTGATCAGAACTAATTTGGAGCTCTGATTTTTTTGTTTTAAAGTAAAACTTTGGTGAAATGCCATTTTCTACCAATCTACCATTTTCCCTGAAATATTTTAATTCTGTCTAGTCAACACCTTCTGGCAGAGAAGAGTCCCATCTATCAGAAAATCCATAAGCCACTGCGTTCCTCCTGAACACGATAAAAACATGTTTGTCTAAGTGATATCAATGTATTTATAATCACATCTCACCAATGTCCTCTGCCACCTGATTAGGCTACAAACATTCTCCTGGCTGTAGCAGTCAGGAAACACTTTCACCACGATTCCATTTGGTGCAAAGAGGCTGGGAACAGAAGTCATATGCAGTGTCCTTAAAAATGTTTCAGACCTATTTTTACTGGTGATCACTAAAACATTTCAGTTTAACAAATTCATAGTTTTGACACAGTTAAGCTCATACAATATAAGGAAGCTGACATAAAATCTAAAAATCTAGTTTTTATACCAAAAGGTTGCACAAGTACCTAAATATATGTGGGAAATGCTCTAGGTTTACGGAATTTTCAAAGCCAATGCTGGGATGTGAGGAACATTTTTAATGTGGTAAGATGGGTCCAGAGGAAAATGTTGATATCACTATGATGAGGACATCCTGCATGAGCCTGTAGGCAGAAACGAACATGACTACCAAAATTATCTGATACTATAATCACAATTGTTCAAATGAATGGTTTGTTTGCAAAAAAACTCCAGAATCATGAACATATTAAAGCTATTTACCTAATTCAGCAAATACTCAAATTTACTATTAAGTTTCATCTGAAAAAGAGAAAATTTTTAAAATACTTACTTTTAAAACATATAATTCTACAAATCAATTTTAGATCAAAGGTTTGGTAATTTCACTTCAAAATATGAGAGAAAACTCTTCCCTACTCCAGAAACTGAACAACTTTATTTTATTTGGTGCCTAAATCATGAAACCAAAACAATAATTATTCACTATAGCATTACATTTCAGATGCAGGACAATGTAAACCTGTCATTTTTATCCTGAAACCCATGAAAACTCTACTTGTTGCTTGCAGGAAGTTACTAACATGAAGAAACAAAACAGAGAAATTAATGCCAATTAATGAGAATGCTTATTAATCTCAGATGACACTAGCAGAAACTCACATGTTCAAGTGAAAGTGGAAAAAGTCCCCAGGCACAGTAAGGAATCTACAGGCAATGCTGAAGTTTTTAACTTCAAGTATTTTAATTAGAAAGTGGTGCCTTTATCCTAAACTTGTCTAAACATTGCACCAGAAACAATTTCCCCCTTAAAAATAAACACATTTTAGTTATTAACCTTCATCCTTCAAATTTAACTGTCTTAATTTGACTTTCGTTTCTATAATCCAGGCATGTTTTTTGGTTTGCATCCAAATTCCCAAACATATAGGAAAAGATAAAGTTCATTACAGCTAAAGTTATAATTTTAGATCCAATTCCATGTTGTTCCTAGTAAAAATCATCCAATGTCTTGCATTTGAACTGCATTTGGCTCTTCAGCTTCAGGTACTAAAAATGTGCTAGCTAAAAGCAGCACAGAATTTGTTTCTTTGTCTTTACTACAGCTGGAATAGATGTAGATGTATTAAAATACCACCAAATCATTGTAAAAAGAGATCAATTTCTTTTTTACAGTTTCAATGTACAAATGCACTTATAGTCCATTACAGCACTAAAGATTAAAAAAAAAACCTATATATACATAACAACCAATATCACAAGTTCAAATTCAATCCATAAACCACATTTTTATCTCTGCGTGGTATTTTATTTTCCATTCTTTAAGTATTTTCACAGTGACTGCAGATCATTGGGGAAAAGTGAACAATTTACAGCCCCAGGCTCCAAATGAAAGGAGGTCTTCTGCTATTTCCCTAGATGATTAATAAATTGTCCTATAGGTCTGCCAAGGTTTAGGAAGATAAATTAAAATGTGTATTATCACAAGTTCATAGATGTGTAAACCTTATCCATCACAGCTGAGATATGGGAGAGGCCTGCTCTGAAATTTAGGACAGAGACTTTCTTCCCCTATAAAAATTGCTGAAGGATAATGGTTGTCAGAAAGTTTTAAACCACTAAACCTGAGCCATCAGAAAAGATTGAAGATAAGGCCTTACACTGCAAACAGTAACTTGTAGAAAAGCTGAGCTGATAGGCACTGCTAAACATTCCTTGAGAAGCATCACTAGAAACAGTGTGGTCAGCAGACTGCTTCCAGAGAACCACATCTTTGGATCTCATCAGTACTTTTAATGCCTCGTATCAGCTGTGACCCACTTAAGGCATAATCCTCTTTCCCATATACACACACTAGAATACCTGGTTCATGTATCTAATCCTCCAATGAATAAAAATAAAAGCCTCTGAGATCACAATTGATTTCATATTAGACCGACAATTTGATGAAAATATGGATGCTTGTTATTCTCCGAAATCTGTTCTAAAGTGATAACCTTGCAAATGGAATACTGCAATACTGTAGTTGTTATGAAGGTTAGCAGACATGAACATGCCATTTCTTTTGTTTTTTTAGCCTCCTAAATTTTAGGTGGGTAGAGGTAGGATTGTCCTGTCTTAACCTTTGAGTAATACAATTTCTTTTTAAAATATTTCTCTTCCCAGGAAACATTTATTGAAGCATATTGTCTTCAATATACCATCTTCAGATCAATTCTAGAATTTTAAGACTGGGATTACCCTAATAACTGTTCTTTGAAATGGCTTTCTGCTGCGGCAGATTTTACCCCAAACCAGCAAGTTCTAAAAATGCCTAAAAATATTTAACAAGATGTTGTTTAAGACTGAATTAAAACTGAATCCATCTGGAAACTGCCAAGTTCTAATGCTTGAAATGTGCCCATGCATTAAACAGCTTGCAGGAAAAATGTACTATATTTTCATTAAATATATACTCTTATTAAATATATACTTCTATTTGGTTAGAAAAACAGTCCAATAAAAGATTTCAAAAGTTTTTCTAAAGGAAGTGTTCCACAAAGGATTTAAGAAATATAGAGTTTGTAATAGGGCAGAGACTGTAATATATATGTAAATAACCAACCCAAATGCAATCATCATTTGAAATAAAGAGAAGGAAAAAAATATTGGAGTGGTTCCTCTACTTAACAGCACTTCGGTCCCAAGAAATTATTTTTCCTCCTCTTTCTCCTCCACGTGGCTGGGAAACCAAGCATGCCTGAGACAGCAGACCATGTCCTTTACTTTCCTTGCTCTGTGATCTGAGTGCCTGTTTATGGATTTGTGGAAAGGAAACTTTTTGAATTTTGTTGTTGTTGTTGTTGTTCTGTTTGGTTTTTTAATATATTTCCAAGTCATATTTCTAAATATCATTTACAATTTGAGATTGCTTTTCAGTGTCACCTGCACATATCTTTCTTTCTCTTATATGTAATACAGTCATGCAGTCACCACATTGATCTACAATTGCTTTCAGGACTCAAAAATTAATGTTGTGGTATATCAGTGTGAACCAAAAAAAAAATCTGAGGATAAAAAACCTTAGTGAGAGTATAATGACTGCTATGTGCAATGTCAAATTAACTCTTGACAAATACAGAATCTCAGAACTGCTTTTAAGGGTCAGATTTAAGTCAGAATATTAGGTCACCAACATTAGCCTTTTGTGCTATGCAGGTTACAATATAAGTTTACCCATGCCTTCTGTATAAAAATTCCCTGTGATATAACACGACTTATTGCAATAGTCTTTGGGGTGAACCAGGGGCCTTGCCCTTCTCCCCATCCAACAGGACTGGCACACATCTCATTCAGGGACATGTAAAGGTCATTGGAATGCTTTACTGCAGCACAGCTGATAGACCTGTGTTAGGTCACCTAAACTATGAGCACAAATTAGAAACTCCAGCAAGGCTGGAGACTGACATGGCAAGCAGGAAACTAAAACCGGTTCCATAATAACTCTCCAGAGAAAAGTAGAGATTCTGGTGTTTTATTAGGTCTCTCAAAAAAGAGAACTGCTAAACAAGTTACCAAGTTGCATATAAAGTTTTCAATCCAGAGTGGCATGATGCAGAAGGAATCCAATGCAGTAGGAGAAGTATACGGTCTATTACTTTAAAATCTTTCATAGGCTCCTGCTAATCATGCCAGACTACAGCTCATGATTTAAATTATTCATTGGGGAAGAATAAAAGTTTAATCAATAAAACCAGGGTCAAGTCACCTATATTAGAGGTTCTGAAAAAGAAGATGCCTTGAAACTCAGCTGCAGAATATTGTATGTTTTGAACAAAACCTTAATATCCTCTCTTGCTCCTATATTCATTAATAATAATAAACCATCACCTCACCTGACCTTTGCCTTCCCACATTTGAAAGACAGTTTATGAAAATCCTTAGCATTACCGCATTTCTTTACCACTACTTCAGTACTTACGGTACCTTCAAGAATCCTTAACGTTTCAAAGACAGCTCTTGATCTTCCTCCAGAGCCATGTGTAAAACAGCAGTTATAAGGGAAAAAAGCTTCAAAAGAGAGAAAGATATACGTAAAGACGGTCACCAACATTTACTTTTTATCTTCTGTTTGAGCCTTAAATGGTACAGCACCAGATTGCAATATGTATTGATACCCCACCCTTTCATAATTGACAGGGCCATAGGCAAGTGTTAAAATATTCCACATTGCTGTAATTGTAGTGCTGATCGATCACTCAGCGAGCCTGCAGGAAAAGCTGGCAGTTAAAGTCTCTGCATAGAGCAATCACAACAGCACTGACAGGCTGCTGTCAAGTGGGCACGGCCATTCTGGAGACAGCAGAAATGTCAAATCTGAGACAAATGCTCTTGGAATCTGTAATAAATCATATTAGCTGTCTGATGCTTCTCCTTGGTGTATTGATCGTGATTAAAAAAAACTAATTAGAATCATAATCATGATGCAGTGATACAGGAAACAAAGATGTGAGCTATGCAACGTGAACATGAAGTGCTTCCTAGCAGTCAAGCCAGACCACCTATCAATCAGTGGCTTCTCCACCTATCAACCAATTACAGGAACTAGTACATTTTGCATCAGGTTGTAGAAGTGTCAAACAGAAGCACGTATATGATATACAAGAGGAATCTGCAGGAAGTCAGTGCAATAGAGGTTTTACTTCTGTGACTATATATATGTATATCTATATATCTAAAGCCATTTCAAGACAGCCAGGATGGAAAAGGAATGATGAGGCAGCTGGATATGCAGGAGCTTGTGCTTTCTTACCTTAAAATTCTGTTAATTCATATCATATGATATGAATATTTAAATTTATACATATTACACATATTTATATGAATACATATATTTGCAGTTTTGCAACTTCCTATATCCATGCAGCACAACCTGAGAGATTTAACCCTTTCCCATGCCCTGTCATGCAGAGGACAATAGAGCCTAGTCATATTAAATTGCCATGTATAGTTGGCTAAAAAAATATGATTAGGCATACTAGGAATAGCATGATAACTTTAAACAACCTTGCAGAACTCCTGGTATAACTCCTAAGAACTGCTCTTTTAAGTTTCTAGCACCCAGATATTTTCAGCTCCCTGACATGAATATTCAAGATACACAAAATACAAGGGTGTCTCAACAGTTGGTGTGAACAGGACCAGAGGAATAACTTGCATCCAGAAGCAGATGCTACTCATCAGCCATAAGAATTTTTGCATTTAACGGGAATTGTATTTTGCTCTGAACCAGTGGTTCAATATTACATCTTCATCTTCTTTTCATGCCAGTTTTACACTGACTTAACTGTATTAACATATCCCTTACCTTTTAATGGTTTATTTTAGATTCACATGAAGCAGATGAGATAGAAATCAGTACTTCCTGGGGTTGGCTTCTAATACATTGTTGATGCTGTCATCAACAGCTTAGAATAAATATTTTATTACTTTATTTACCCCGATATTTCATTTTATCTACTAAAGGTAGAACATGAAAAACACTCAGATTAGCACACAGATTTGAGAAAACATTTCAGAAGATCTATAATAAATTTAATCTGTGCTAAAGGTATGTGCAGGGGAATGGTAGTATCAATGTTAATCCATTCGTACAGCTTCAATTATGCAACTCTACACAAATTTCATATATGCTAATTTCCCAGCAACTGTAATTGCCTGTTTTCAAAAGGTCACAGAACTTCATCTCCTGTCTCTCTTAACTTAGCTACCAATGAAGACAATGTGACTTTGGGATTTTATAAGCTTGGCCAAAATATTCTAACTCATCTGCCTTCAGGAAGGAAGATTCCATCTGCCATCCATATTCAGCCACCCTGAAAAGATATTGATTAGTTAAGTGATTAATGCTAAGAGTCACTCTTCTAGGTAGCTAAATTGGATCTAAGTGACTAAGGGAAGACATCTCTATTTGAACTGATTGGGCACAAATCTAACTACAAATTATTTGACAACAGAGTGGAAGGTAGCTGCAACTAAAAAAACTGGTCTGCAGCAAAATTAAGATAAGGGTAGCATTTCAAATAAGTTGTCTTCACAATATGTTCAGATAAAACTGAACCTTGAGGGGTTCAATTATGGGTCCTGAGACTGCATAACACTAGGCAGGAGTGCAAGTAATCCCACCTCATTAGAGGCACAGAAAGAACCTGAAAACCCTAAAGAAAGGATGCTCTTCCTTAAACTTTCGAAATATCCACTAGTGGTCACAGCATTCCTGGAATACAGCTGGTCAGGCTCATGGCTCCATCCTCCTCCTTGTCTCTCTCGCTGAGTCCTCCCAGTTTATAGTTTGTGTTTACAGTCCCCATGCTGAAAGGTCAGATGTCTTTGTGTGTCAGAGGGACAATAAAGGAGTTTCCTATGCAAATATAATTTAGCCGTAAGAATAATGGCACTGATTCTAATCTTTATGTTTGTGCCGGTTAGTGATCAACTGACATACGTAAAATATGTGACAAAGGTAATGAGGTTATATGAGACATGGCTTTATCTGTACTGCAGTTGGTTCACTTAGTCTCAAGTTCAAAAAATTAGCTGCTCTGTATATCATAGGAAGCAGCACCATAGAAATACTCACCATGATTTTTAGAATGACATAACTGGACTTGTATCACAAAAATTAGTTCAGTATAGACAACTTATTAAGGCCATGTAATTAATTTCATTGACTATACTTTGACTTTCATCACTTCTACCACAAAAAAAACCCAAAAACAACCTGGAAAGGGAAGAAGAAATTAGAAAATGAAATTAAATGTATATCTGCTTATTTAGAATTTAAAAGGCATATGTTTTACTGGCATGTTTTCTTTTTGCAATTCCAAACTTTAGATTTGGTAACAAATTTATAGATGACAAAGTTGAGGTCAGTGAAGCTCTACTGGTGTTCACCTGCCAGATTGGTCAAGATGACAATGGCAGAACTACACAAACAATTAAAATGGAACCTAAGCCTCGAACCTTCAAGGTTTGGGGTTTTGGTTTGTTTCTTGCGTCCTGCCCTCCCGAACATACAAGGCTAGCATTCAGCTAATTGTCTTCAATGAACCGTTCAGTTTTTCAAAATACCACAATAAACCCCTTCACAAGTTCAAAAATCTATTTTGGGACTAGATGAATCAAAAAAAAAAAGGCATTTCCCTTTATACAATGAACATTAGTCTTGTTTTTCTTCAATAGACATTATTTCATAGAAATGGAAAGCTGAAAAACTTGTTAATCTTCTTTCTTTCCTTCTCTTTGCTTCATATGAGCATAACCTTTTCTGGCAGTAATGGGAATGCCAACAATATGTGTTTCTAATAAAGGAAAGAACCTTTTTCAGATTGTACACCAGCTGCTGAACATTTCTACCAAGTTTCATTTGAGAATTAGTGTGCTTTCTTAAACATTTTCTGTAGCATTTTTTTGCATGAGTACTTTTAACTTATGCAAAACAGCAGTTTGAAAGAGTCACCTGGAAGGTCTGTATGAACTCTGCTAAGGCTTCTCCAATTTTACATTGAAGTGGACATTGAAGAGCTCCTCTTGTGGTGACATCCCTTTGGAAACATTCCTGTCAGTGAAGCTCAGCAATTTTGTATGAAGACTGAAACACTGCTCACTACAGGAAACAGAATTATTATGCCCTCCCCACCCTCCCCAAAAAATGCACCCCAAAATGTAACCCTAGAGATGGTTTAAAAGCTTGAATGCCATACAGGTCAACTGGCTTTAAAAAAGGTCTTGGCAGATGGTTTATTTGTGAATGCACAGGTAAATATGTCAGGTGTCAGAAGTCAACTGAAAATGGAAACACATGTACAGCCAAAATATAATTTTAATTTCTAATTTCTTTATGACTTTTATTTCCAAATTTTTGAACTGTAAACCTAGTGTTTAATTTTCTGTTTTATCTTTTTGGAGTGTGTGAAGCACTAATATTATAATGCAGAGGGTGGATAGGTTTCCTTTCAACTCAATTTTTTTCACTTGCTCTATTTTTTCTCTTTTAATACTTCCCTTTACCTTTCCTTCCTTAACTTTTAATATTCTGCTATTACAAAATCTCAAAGAAGCCAGTGATATTTACCCTCACCATTTCTTTCTTCTTCCTCTTATCATTTAGAAAATAGTGGTGTTAAAAATAAGTAATACCCATCAGCACATGAGAAAAAAGGACCAGCTGGCAACAGCCAGCTACATACTAGAAGTAAATGCAGGTACTCCCAACTTCAAAATCACCATAAACTCTATCAGCTGGCTATAGAAACACACTATTTCAAAGACTGTAACTGGAGTAAGAAGAGCAAGCTTTGAAAAAATAATGATACAAAAAACAGAGAGAAAACGTAAAATTTTCACTTCAAGGATTCCAATCAAGTGTGTTTCAAAATAATTGAACTAAAAGCCTGTGACATGTGCATGAGTACTCAGACCACAGTTCCAACTGTATACACGGTACCCAAACCAGATTTGTTTAAACATCAGCAGTTTTAATTGAAAAAAAATATTTTGCCATTGTGAGAAGATTGTACTTACTAGAATTATTTACAACTGAATTATCACAGAGACAATTTAACAAAAGAATCATGGATTACACATAAAGATTTTTTCCCCCTCCCTCTCAGAAAATATGAGTTTCTGGCAATGAAGCTGGATCAATAATCAGACGGTGGATGGGCAAAAATACATCCCTACCTGACTGAACTTACTGTCTTCATATAAAAAAATAAGCATAGTGGGAAAATCTCAGATATGTACAGCCACAACCACTGTATTTGAAGCTTTATGTCTAGAGTGCCTAGTGATTATTGCTTTTTTTTCCCCAGTGAAAAACTGAGGAATTATAAGAATATTTATCAACAGAATGTAGCAGGATCCAGGTAAATGATGGTGGAAATAAAATCCCTATGGGGAAACACCCATTTTTTGTCCATTAGCGGGCTAATTGCATGGTCAGGGTAGTAAATGATACAGGACTGTTTTCAATAAAATATTTATATATTTTCATAAAAGTCCATTCACAACTGAAGTAAAATGCAGTGCAGAGGGAAGCTGACAAACGCTCTTTGCAAACAGAATATTTATCTTTCATCCATGTCAATTTTTACCTAATTTTTCTTTTAAAGTATTTTAATAACCTTTCAAATAGAAAAATTATGGGACAGAATGTAATTTGGATGTAGAGGATGGGTGAAGTGTGTCATGTTCTTCAGCCAGTCTCCAACAAGGCCTCATAACAACGACAGTTTTTAAGTACAGATAATTACAGATGCAAATTTGCACCAGCAATGATACATATGCATGATTTATGGCATTTAGGTGCCACACACTTCATGTGTAAGTGACATAAATTGAGTTCAAAATAGTTACAGGTGCCAAACGACGAAAATGACAAACAGAAAAGGGAATATCAACTGATAGCTAAGCTCCTGTCTGTGAACTAGTGCACTTGCTGGAGGAATACCACATTTGAAAAACTTGTTTTGTATGACAGAAATTAGTGTTAAGTAAAATTAATCACCTCAGGTGACTAAATATTTATATGCAAATATTCAATTTGGTGCACATATGAGATCAGCTTCACAGACAAAACATTTCAGAATGACCTGGATGTGCAGATTCCCAGGCTGTTCCCTTCGATTCAATAGCACTCTTTCGCATACAGTTATATCAACATCTATCTTAATTTTTTTAAGACAGTATTTGTATAGAAAAGAGAGCAGAGAGAAACAGAGCACCTACCACAATCCTCTGGCTGGGATTGGCAAAGCCAGGTGACCCAGTTTCATTAGTATTCCTTAACAGTAAAGTATCCAGCTGCTCTTTGTGCCTCAAAATGTGAGTAGAAAGCATAGAAAGTTACTTCTACCAAATGCATAGGTACTTATTTCAGTAAATACATGTCTGAAGATAATCCTTGAAGATTAAAATTAGTTTGATAATTCATAAACACAGGCTAAAAAATTAATCTGCATTTACAGGCTAATCTACATGTTCACATCATAAGTAACACTACTAAAAATCATATATGGAAAACTATGGTAGAGCCAGTCATGTGATACCTTTGTGTTCTTTGCATTTGTTTCAATTGGAGTTTCCTTATGAAGCACCACTCCCTTCTATCAGCAGGTCTTGAATAGACTACTTGTGGCTGCAGTGTAACCCCCCTGCCCCTTACCCCCTAAAAATGGGGGAGTGAGAAAAAAAAGAAAGCAGTACTATTTTGCTGTATTATACTGATTATCTGAATACAATAAAACCAATTATTTTTGTTCAGTGATCTCAAAAATACATCGTTCTGCACTTTTTTGAGAGTATAGAGAAATGTTAGCTTGCTACAAATGAAAAGATCTGGCATTTTCACTCAGCTGTGCAAATGTTACGTGAACAACCAGAAACATACGGTCTGAAAAAAGCAACACATTATGAATACTCTCTATGTTGCAATATGTCCATAAATAATATACCATAACATGAGTTACTATGGTAACTGTTTGGATTTGAGATCATTGGGGGAGTGGGGCAGGGGGGTTGCCATAAAAAATATTCCTGTAAAATGTAATTTTTGGCATTATCAGGTAAGCTTGATTCCAACCTGACTACTATTTTAGGTTTTGTTCCCTTCTCACAAATGACACTGGGATAAAGCACTTTTGACTCAGCAGGCTTTTCTTAGGTCACTTACTCCACAAACAGGCAACATTTTGAAAAAAAAAAAAATTCTTTACCTGGAAAATGCTCAAGTTGGGCAAGTTTTGTTGAATAAAACATTTCTTCAGGAACAGGTCTTGCTTCCATCCGTGATTTATTCTGTAAAAACATTACATATTTGCAAGTATGAAATGCAAGCTGGTTCCTAACGTAGTGGTTGAAGAGGTGGTGCAACAGTGTTCAAACATTAATCTGCAAGTGTGCAAAATACAAATAACATCGTGTAACCTGCTGACTTAGCTAAGAAAAAAGCAAAGAAATTGCTGTTTTGTTTTGAGCTTAAAAAAAGAAAGAGAAGCAGCAAACGTTAAACAAATAAATAACTTAAATTTTCTCATTATGTAATTATGGCTTTGTATTGGTCTGTATAGTTGAAATTTATTTTAAAAAAATCAGACTTAGGAAGGAAGAGAATCCACAACAAAGACTTTTATCATTACTTTTCAAAAATTGCATTTTCAAGATAATATTCAACCATGTTTGAAAATTTCTCTTGAACAGAACAATAATTCTCAGTGAGGATTTTTTTAGCTACACAGTGCCAAAAAACATTTCTGAAGGCACTTGCAGAGGGCAGAAACAATATGGATATGAGAACATAATATTCTCAGGAAACCAATAAAAAAATTGGTCCAAGTTATCAAAACAATACTGTTTTACACTTGATTGCATTTGCATGTAGCTGATACACACACACACACACATATATACATTTGTGTGTGTGTATACACAAAATAAAATGAGATTAAAGACAGGCAAACAACCCATGTCACTCAGCAAATGTTTTCTGATCTTACTCTTAGGTCATTTTATAAAAAACACTGTGTTCATACACAGAAAAAAACTATCATTAATACCTTTAGTTTTAAGCTGACTAAACAAAAATATAAGTGACTAAACAAAAAATATTATTATTAAATCAGTGTGGTGGGGTTTGGAGATCCCATGTGGATTCGGCCTTTGAGATCTACCTTTTTTTGAAATAAAGCAAATAAGTAACAGACTGATACTGTACAAAGTCTACTGATGATTTTTGTAGTATCTTGTTTGGGTATGTTTTTTGTTTGGGCTTTTGTTTTGGTTTGGGGGGGGGGATGTTTGTGGGTGGATTTTTTGTTTATATTGTTTATTTTTTGGTTGAGTTTGTTTGTTTATTGTTTTTTGTAACACATTTTTTATAGCTGTGTTTCTCACTCTTCTATAACAGCCTGGGAACACACAGGCCCAAAAGCCATAATCCTTACAGACATGTTTTTCAAGGCAAAATTTACCAGGGCTCATGTATGTGAAAACAATATTTCATGACTCCAGCCCACAGCCTTGACAGTTTAGGGCGTGAGTGGTATGTCAAATCACCCCCCAGCACAGGGAAGAAATTTGTCCACACAAGATTTCACATATTTCTGCACTGGGTATTGATCAGTGAAACTGTTTGCATTTTGTCCTGTTCAGAATATACAATACTTTTTTTTATATTTTAATTGATCATTGATATGCACAATAAAGGGCAGTTATCGCTAAGATTTTTTAGGAGAATTATCAGAGAATGTGATGCCTCATTTGCTGGATAATAAATGTTCCATCATGGTAATAACTGCAGGGAAGGGTATGTTTCTGAAACACTCTTCTAGCTGGAGAAATGGATTAGAGAGATTACCATTTCATCAAAGTGGCAGAACAGTTGAGAGGAAATATGGAAGGAAATTTTTGTATAATTTCTGTACAGTTGCTATTTGTCAAACCCCACTGGCATCAATCATACTATATCTTTTCTTCTGATGCAATCACATCAAAAAATGTGAAGTTTCTCTTTAATATGCATGTGTTGGAGTCAAAGAAGACATATAACAGAAAAAAGCGGATGTTTCTTTGAATTGTACTATCATCTAGAGAAGAAAGGCACAGACGACACTATAATTTTAATTTCTATATATAAGTCTTTGCCAACATTAAAGAGATTTCTTTATCTTTGTCACATTTCCTATAGCAGATTTTTAAACTAACAATGTACCATAATTTCCAGCAAGGTACCCAGTCCTGTGTATAAATAAGGAACCCATCAATTCTTAGACATGAAATTCACATATAGTAAACTTAAATCATCTAACATTCTTGAAGAACAATGGTGATTAACATGCCTGGACCACGTTCAGTCAAGAACCATGTTAATGGATTTTTGGAGAATGCATTCCTATCAACCCATGCAACCCTGTAGTGAAGTCATTAAAGAACAAGAAATATCCAGTAAAAGGATTTGCTGTATGTAAAAAAACTAGTTGCTGAATTAGAACAGGGAAGCTTAGAAGCCAGATCATAAGGTTTTTTGATAAGTGTTTTTCCCTATATTGTATTATATTCTGTTTTTCTTATCTCCCCTCGTCTCAAGTTTCAAACAGAACACATTCTCTTTAGAAATTTGTATCAAAAAAATATAGCTAGTTGTAGTATGATTTCCATATGTTGTTCTAGTGAGATCTGAGAAGCATCCAGAAGATTAAACTGGTGGAAATGTTGCCTACTGCCAGAGGAGCTATGTCTGTTAGAACATATGATGGCTGTGGTTGGGCTATAGCATAAGTATAGTGGAGAAGATTAATGTACCAGAGGAAAAAAATGAAAAGAAAAAGGAAAATGCAGAAAATCAAACAGTTTATCACTAAAAGTTTTGAAAATCAACATATATAACAGCTTACCTGAATAATCATAGCTCTTGCTCACTTTGGATTGGTCACACAGAAAGCTATATGTAGGCTTCTGAAAACTAGACATCAGAGAACAAAGACTGCAGTTCATTTGAAATTTTCCTAATAATAGAAACTATTTGAAAAAATATAGCATAGAGGCATAATCACTTCTAAATAGTGTTTGTCAGAATTTCCTATGAGGTGTCATAGGCCTTTAACTCCTCATTAAAAGGCTACAGCATGTTTGTATTTTGTTTAGTTATTTGCATAATATAAAATATTATTTAGCAATTAACGTATGTAGATTATATCACAGTGACACTTCTCTGCAGTGAATTCTGTGTTTCCCTGCAGATGTGTTTGTTATTGTTCTATAATTAAGCAGTTATTCTTACACACACACACCCCTGGTATCTAGGTGTTTCTGTAGACAGTGCTTAGATCTGTATTCTATGCTAACAGAGGATGCTCCATACTCTGCAGCTAAGCTTTCCAATTATTTCTGTGACCTCAAACACAAACATGGAAGAATATAACCCAAAGTGACCCTGTGACTGTTATTCCTGGGTAACATTGTGGGATACTCACTTTGCTACATCCTCAGCAAGATTCCAATGGCGACGTCACATACCATGCAATATTATCATGTGGTACACATTTAAGGTTGAGGATTAAGCCTGAGAGATGAACAGAACACATTCCCATCCTTAATCCATTCGTCACCTTCCATGGCAGACTTTCTGCAGTTATAACGTAAGGCTAGCCTGGAATGTCACGTGACTGATAAAGTCAATCAGATATTTAATCCAGTTGAATTAATATTTCCACAAGATTAGACAGTTAACAACAAAATTCATGCAACTGTACCTGATCTCCCCCCAGCATTATCTGAAGACAACAGAGACCTTCAGGTCTCCTCTGTGTCATACATACATGTTTTCTCACAAAGCACTCAGATTGAAAGAACATTAATTCTTTCTGTCATAAAAAAAAAAAAAAAAAAAAAAAAGAAATGGGAAATTTCGTTGTGGTACGCTCTGGAGTAGTTTCACAATACTACAACTCAACAACTCAAAAAATTTGCATGGAGAGGTGCTCAACTAGATCTTTTGATCTATGAGATAGGAATGGAAAAGTTGAAGCCTTTCCCCACATGTGAAAAATTCAGCCTCAATGCCTTGGTCAGATTGTTTGTCTGGTGCCCAGGGATCTCAGCCCAGATAAGGGAATTGCTGCTCTTGGACAGTCAGTGCAGACTTTAGTCTGAAATCATTTGTAATGTATCAGTATTTTACACTCTTTTCTATGCCAGAAGCAATGTACCTCGATGGTTCCAAGTTTTGGGGGGAGTTTCTTTTGCTCAAATTGTCCTAAGTTTTCAAATTAAAAATCTCATAAGCCATTATCTGAAATGGAAAAAAAATTGATTAGTGGAACATAATGTATCATTCAAGATTTTTGTGTTCTAAGGAGGAACTTTTTTACATGGCTATGTTAATATCTACCAAGTTTTCAGATATTTTTAAAAGCAAAACCGCTCTAAGAAAATTGAGAGAGCTATTAGAAAAAGGTAGGTCAAAAATCAAGTACTTAAGATAGTTTTGAGACTATAATTCTTCAGAGCTTTAGAAAAGTATGTTTCATTGTTCAATTTTCATAACCTGCCAGCTTTATATATTTTCTGTCTTTTCTCTTGATTGCCATAGAACGACAAAAATTTTCTAGAAAAAGTAGTAGTTTTGTTCTTAATAAGCCAGTGTTGGTTTTAATTGGCATTAAAGCTTAGTTTGAAAAAACACATCTCCATTAACCAGCTGTTCATTCTAATAAGTTTTGTAGGCAGGGAATGCACTGTGCCAGGCATATGTACAAAGTTTTTCTGCACGTGTATAGCTTTTGGCAAAATAAACTTTCTGGACTTTTTTTGTTTGTTTGTGTGTTTGGCCTTTTTTTTGGTGCTTTTCCTCCTGTAGTGCTACCCAGAAAGCTCAAACTGATTTCAGAGTGTATTCAGTTGAAGGACTTCAGGTTTCTGTGCTGAACACAGCATCTCTAGACCCCTATTTGTTGAAAAGTGCAAGACTTGTGCAGCACCGTTGCAACACCATTTTATCAGATCATCTGAAGATGAGCTGTCCACAGCTTGGAGCACAGCCAGGCACTCAAAGTATGTGCAATCCACAATCACAGTTATGGCTCAAGATACATTTCCAGGCAAAAGAACAACTTCAATGGGAAAAACGGTGATGCTAAAACTGCCAGGTTGTCCCTGGGCTCTTTCCACTCTATGTTTGAGCTGCCTCCCTTGGGAATAGCATATCCACAACTGAACTACAGGAGTAGATGCAAACAGCGATCTCATTTTCCAGCATGGCACCTATGAAACATGATTGCAGTGCAGAAAAAAAACATTTACTGTTGCTACACATCATTAGTCTATCGTTGGTCCACTGAGGCATGCAAACACTTTTGAATTCTCTGCCAAGACAACAAAATTGCAAAATAAATATAACACTGCCAATGGCCTGCATGCTAGAAAATGGAAAAAGAGTGAAGCTTGAAATTTCAGAATGCATTTCCTTGAAAGAAAAAAAAAGACTGTATTTAGAGAGACCATCAGCCCATGTCCTGGTGGCCAGCAGTTCTGTCGGGAGAACTCCTGTCAGCTCTGCTTCCTCCCTCTTGGCAGTAAATGACACTGATCAGGATCTCCTAGCTTGCCTGGCGGGGAGGCAAAGCTTCAGATTCTTAATTCAGCCACTGTTAGAGAAAATCATATATGTTCTAAGAAGCTGGGAACTTTTACTTAAACTGGATCTACTGCCAACAAAGTAGTAATACGACATGTAAAAATGGCATCTCCTAAAAATCCTCTAGTTCTGATATTTTGCTTTCTATCTGTGAAGAAATTTCCAAGCCCTCATTAAAATTATACGTACCCTCCCACTACTGGAGATGTAACTGGGCAGTTTGAGGGACCAGTCACAAAAAAGCCATGCAGCATGACTTGTTGAGCTCATACTGACAGAAAAGTCAAATTCGAAGTCAAAAGTCCTTCAATTACTCCCTTTGTATTTAGCTAAAAATTCACTATGTATATATGGCTAGCAACCACTCATAAATGGCTGAACACCAGCCAAGATCATAAAAGGGAAAAAAAATTCCCAAAGGGATTATGAGGACCTCACCCTCTAACAGAAACTATGAATAGGATTAAAGGATTAGTTCAGCAAACTAACAATGGTGGCAAAATGGTTGAACCAGCTTTTAAATAGCACCATAAGAAAAGGTGAGATAAACTGGCCAGAAATATTACAGCCCTAAGCCAAGGGCCAAAACCCAGAGCACTGCTGGCTGCCGCAAGACCTGAGGAGGATGTCTAGGGAAGGATAGCTACAAATGTTCCAGTCTTATTTTTATGTACAAATAAAAGGCTTGAATGATCAGTTGAGACTGGTTTAATAATGTGGTGACTGACTGTAATCTCTTGCTGCATACACGTGCAGAGCTAATAAATGGTTAACTGTCTGCTTCGCTCTTCTAGGAAATATCAGGTCATGGACACGGCACTATAAAAGTATCTGTAAAGAACACCTCGACCTCATTACATGTTTAAATGCATGGACTTTTCAAAAGAAATCATAATGCATTTTTTTCACAGTACAGCCAGGGAGGCACATGCATTGCTGTGAAACAGAATATTCCCTGGAGCATCTATAGAATGAGGAAAATATAAGGGAGCTGGGTATTAGGGCAGCTGAAAAAGAAGACCACAATATAACCACAACATCTGAAATACCATGAGAAAACAAAAAACCTTCTTAAGAAAAATACAAAAGCGCTAAGGCTACACTGATTTTTAACATATTATTTCCTTCTTTTCCTCAGTACTTAATAATTGAGAATCATATCATGAGCTCAGTATTTTTTCTGGAAGACTTTCATTTATGCATTAAAAGCCAAATAATTCTGCCTGTAGTTCCACCCATCTGGATGGTTACACGACAGAATTTGACCCTAAAATATAGTAATAAAAAGAGCATACAATACTAAAAACAGCACTCTAGCAGAAAGCCAGACATAAAAAAAAATAATTTAAAATATCATTATTAATGCCAATACTAATTCTTCACACAAATTAATGCACTAAACTAGTAACATGGCTAGTTATTAAAGGTGCTCTTGTGCCAGCTAACCACACTGTAATCCCAGTGCCCTTTGTTCCTGTCAGTGGTAACTCAAAGCCTGTCAGCATGTTTTCCATCTGGATGATGATGATGATGGAATTAAATCATACCCAATGTGTTAAAAACAGTCATTCTTCTGATTTCAGCTTCTGGCAGGCCAAAGAGTACCTTGCCCATCTTCTCCAGGGAAATTTTAAATCTCAGTCACCCTTTATGTTCCTTTCCTGTTCCTTCTCTTTCTGCCCCAGTTTAATGACAAGGATACTTAAAGATTGAAATGTCGCAGGGCTTTTGCAGAAGTAAAATGTAGGCTCTTGAAAGTTAACAATGCATTCAGTCAGATTTCCTGACTTTCATTTCACAAAAAAGTTGGACAGTCACAAATGTTATGGAAATATTATCAAACAATACAGCTCCAAAGCTCCTGTTCAGTTTTGGAGTTATCAAAGCCAAGAAGATTCAAGTAAAAGACAAAATATTCTTTGTTTTCCCACACACAGTATGCACATCTTGCGTTGTATCTCAAGCTACTAAAAAAGTGATGAAAGACCCTTGAAGGAAGTAATCTTGCCCTTCTTTTTAAACAGATAACATGCTGATTTTATTTTCATTTTCTCAGATATTAATAAAGGAGTTATTACAATGCAAATGTATATAGTATATACGGTATACACCAGAATAGGTTACTGCCAGACAATTTATACTACTGTCCATCTCTGTAATAACTTAAACCTTGCTGTCTAAACATGACAAGTATGTGAAACCTAATCTAGGCTGCAGGAATGACCTTCCTGCTACTAAAATCTATGAAGGCTAATTGTAAAACAAAGAGTGTAATAGGAATACTTTTTTCTAGGCTGTGGTATGAATTGTTCTTAGTCAGTTGAATATCTCCAGAAGTCAAACAAAGCATATTGAAAAGACATGGCTCCAAAACCTATAGCCAGTGTGCATCAAAAATGAAGCATTCTTATTCCATGTTAGTGAGTGGTGATTCAATTTTCCTTCACAATTATTTAAAGTTTCTAAAAGCTGTCAAGGACAGTTGATGGACTCTAAGGTCAAATATGGGGAATTGTTGCTAGATCTGACCGAGACTTATTGTCCTGACATCTGCACACAAGCATTTTTTGAAAGGAAGATGTATGGGAACAAATAAATTCCAGTAAAGTGAATGGCTCTAATTCCACTTCTTTACTCTGCCTGCAAACTCCCCCTATTTCCTTGTCTTTATTTTTTCCTCCTTTTGCACCAAAAGATCTAAAAGCGGTGATACTGGTTAGTTCCAACACAGTAAATAGATCATCTAAATGTTTTAACAAACAAAACAGAAACATGGTTAACATACGTTCAACTCCCAAAACACTTTGGATTAAACTGTGATCAGAAGAAGGATGAGGCCTTCAGCCTCTGAGCAGTGAAACTTTTGACTGTCTTCTTACTGAGAAACAAGAGTGACATACAGATAAAAATCCCTAATACACAGAACTTTCTCACTGGAGGACTGAGAGATCTCAATATTTGCACTCATCAGAAAAAGAGTATTTTATACTTTCAGTTTTCACCCATTATACAATGAAAGTAAGACCTGGAAGTGAATAAACAAAAGTTTTTATTTGTTTGTTTTCAAATCAAAGATAATAAAAATTTCTGTGTAGCAAGAAAAGTGAAGTGCATCTGACAGAAAATTTTGAAGCAGTGGAGAAAAATATTTCATCTGCCAAATGGTTTGGCTGGAAACATTTTTTAAGTCTTTTACAGTGCACTCCCCTTTTCACTGTTAAGCTATGCCTACTAAACTTTCATTGTATGGTATTTTCTTCTAAAATAAGTCATCATTGTGGAATTTAAAAAGCATTTGTTACAAAAGAAGAGGGAAAAGTGCTAGACACTTTTCATTGTTCTCACTTTTTCACTAATCATTGTATTTGTTTTGACATTTTACTTCTACAGTACAAGAAGGGATAAGATCTGAAAAAGAGTTTCAAAATCTTTGCTTTACATCTGTCATTGGATCTAGACAATGTTGTGTGTATTTTCCTCTTTTCTTGGGTATCCTGCAATAACCTCTGACTCCACATACTAAAGTTCATCTTTACTACAAATCACCTTCCTTCATCTGGTGACATGTCTGAACAGAACCCTGATAACCTTCTCTGTGTTTCAGATCCTCACCAGACCCCTCAATGCACCATGCATGTAAATATATACCATAAAATATAGCCTGACTGCCTAAGTGAAATTTCTGTTTGCCCAAAAACCTAGTATTCCAATAAAACTTAAAAAAGAGGATGTGGGTATTTCTGAAAGTCATACATGCTTCTTCAAGACTTTTTTGCACACAGGTGAATTTTACCTGCCTTTCATGTTTTTTCCCCTGCCTCATCCTTGATCTTAGCTATAGCCTGTCTAGCCTACTTACATCTCAGCTAGTACCCAACCAGTCTATTCAAAAGCTGCTGCTAAAATTATCCCTTTCATGCTGCTAAGACTCTGCCAGACATTCATATTCAAATCAAACCCTTCATCCCTTGCTTCAAGTTCTTCTCTTAAATACAAGGTCCAGAAAAACACAACACATCCCTACAGATTTACTTAAAACAAAAAAATAGAGAAAATCCAAGCAACTTCAGTTCAGCATAAGTTGTCCCAAAATATTATTTTTCTAAAATTCTGCAAATCTTTTGCAAAACCGTTTTGTTCTAAAAGCAAAACAGGAAAGTGACTTGTCTTTCAGTTTTATTTTCATTTCTGACTGAACGAGCTCCTGACGCTGGCAATCCAGAGAGAGCTGACAAAAAGTAAAATAGTAATCCCCATCTTAAGCCTAAATTTATACTGCTCTGATTTCACCTCCTATATCACTGCATTCAATTAGCTTGCATTTATTTTGATTTAATCTCTCAGCACTCTGCTGTGACTGGCACAAGGCACTGTTGCCATTACCCTGAACCGCTGCCTGCTCACCCACACTTTTTGTCACCAAGGGAGTACATTCTTTCCATTTTATACTCATCAACAGCCCAGACAACGAGGCAAAGATGGAAAAAAGATCAATTAAAAAATCAGTTTTATGAAACTCCCCACCTGCTAGTGTTTGTCAGGCACAGACTTGTGTGTCACCGAGGCTCTCACTGCAGCTTCCCAGGGTTATCAAAACAGCTCTGAGCATCCATAGGTGCCACCTATCATCATTTTCGTACTGAAAGTTGGAAGAATATCTGTTCCTTGACTGTGCTTCACTTTAATTATCAGGTCTCAATTAACACCCTTCCACTCTTTTCTGTTTGCTCTGCTTTGCTCCATTTCCAGCAAACTGATTAAAAAAAAAAAAAAGAAATGAAAAGAAAGAAAAAGAGAAAATAAGGTTTTCAGAACCTTAGTTTATCCAATAATATGATCTTATATCTAAAAGGACATTTTCATCTTTTAATTCTTTTTCTAATTATTTTCTGTGCCCTGCATTCCACATTCCCCATAATTTGCCTATCAATGACATAAAAAGATTATCTTTTTCATGTTGCTAGCAGAGAGTCAGAGAGTTAAATCCAATCTCTGAAAGGATGCTAAACCTCCATCTCATTTTCCTCAGCCTTATTTCTTCCTCTTACTCCCTGATTCCCGATTTCTGTGTTACATTGGTGTTATTGAATGCCTAGGGTGAATAGTTAGCTCCAGATATTGAAAGAAGTTTAACACTTAAGTAAAATTATGACATATTATTAGGTTTTTACTGTAGAAAAGAGAAAATCTTTAAAGATGTTATGTTGAATTCTTGAAAGTATTAACAAGTGTTTTATCTAAGGATCAAACATCTTTTGAAGAACAATAGGTAAAGCACAGCAGCTCTGCTGGCTTCAGCTTGAGCAATTTCTCCTTACTTCATGTGTCATTTTTTTCCCCCTCTATAGAATGAAGGCTTACAAACTCTCAAAATCACAGGCATTGGGGCAATTTAATTCACTGAGTTTCTACAGTAGGAATCAGTTTTCAGAAGTCTACAGATCCCTGGGAATTTTTCCATAATTCTTAGCTTTATAGATCATAGGCAAGATGCAATATAGTTTGAAGAAGGCTGTTACACAGCAAAAAAAGGCCATATAAAAAATTACAAAAGAAACCCAGAGATATAACTGTGTGCATGTACAGTAGATTAAATAAACAAATATTCTCTGCATACGAGAAAATGCTTATCTAATAATTAATGTATATTCTGCCTCTATAGAAGAACAGACTAGACCTCATAAACTAGCTGGGTAAAACTGCTGACTTTCAGTATAGCAAGTCCTCTTTCCCAGCTAGGTAGGAATTATACCCATGTCCAGAAAAGGGCACCCCGGTTCACTTGACACCTGTGTGGTCCATTTCCTGAACACGGCCAGGATTACTCACTAAATGACAAAGCATTCAGTGGTACTTCCAGCAGGCAGAAATGCTGTCATCAGGACAAGAAATAACAGACACAGGATGAGGATGAGACAGGGGGAGTAGGATTGGTTTATACCTTTTTTTGGTGTTTCCTTGAGTCTGTTTGTGCAGTTTTTTCTTTGGCTTGAGGTGGAGTGGTTTGGTTTTGGTTTGAGTTTTGCCACTGAAACAGAGAAAAGATTTGTTCAGCCCTTCTTTTTCAGGTCAGTAATTCCTCCCCTGACACACTTGAAGACTTCACTGGATGCAAATAATAAACTCAATAACCAAAAGCACAGGTGGAAATTTCCACCCATAACATATACACCTTACTTGAATGTGTTTTCAGAATCTAATTGTCTTTCAGCTACATTTAGTGTTCAGACTGACTGAACAAAGCATGAAGCTAGAAGCCCCCAGTCCTCCATAGGCCAGGGTGTTTGGAATCAAACACCCATTAAACGTTTCTCCAAGACCACATTCCCCACTGAAATCCCATCCTCACATGCTGTAGCCTTCTCATTCCCAAAGCTGCCTGTGCAGCAACACATCTACCAGCTCCTCCTGTGGAAGCACCCTGTCCATCCTCCCCAGGTCCCAGCCACCCTACAAGGGCAATGCACAAAGTCCCTTAGGAGATATATGGGAGAGAGGCTGGATCCCAGGCATTGCAAAAGCAGGGCCTGTATTTGTAAGTCATTCTGGTTCTAAGGTCACAAACTCTGGTAACAGGCCATTTTACAGAAGGTTAAAGACTAAAACCAGTTTGACACCTCAAGTTACCTACTTACGTAGACATCCCCTGTGACTTAAGGTCCATGGCAGGCATCATTTCCTCATCTCATCACTCTGAAATGATTTTTGACACAATTAGCATGGGGGTTTTGACATGTTTTTATATGCAATTTCAATTACATAGCATCTTATGAAAATTTTTGCCATTTAAAGAAAAGGTACCAATCATGTTTCTTTTGATAATTCAGGGGTTTAGGAAAATGAATACAGTGAACAATTATCATACTGTTCCCCTTAGTAATAGCTAAGGGCAAGTTATATGGTCAGAAGGGGAAGCAGCACTTGTTTTAAGAAGGGCATCATTCACAACTGTAATCTTCAGAGATATTGTGGTGAAAGGACCATTAGCATAACAATGCTTCTCATCTTCACTGACTACAAGAAATGGTAGCAGGGAGACTATCCTGCAGCATTATGGTGACACAAAAGAAAGGGCAGGAAATAATTGTGAAGGCCAAATGAGGACATAATTTTTCTACTTCCTGAGGTAACAAAACACCAAAGTATGACATGAAATTACAGTAATTATTTACAGAATTGAATGTCCTCAATCAAAATTAATTCAAACTAGTTATTGTTTTGAAAAGTATGTATCATATTTAATCTATATCTATCAAGAATAAAAAAAAATACGTAAGTTATTCAGTTGTTTGAAAAAGTCAGTTAACCTCAGTTAAAAAAAATTAAAAAGTGAAGATCTCTGTAAATACAAAATATGTAATTCTGGAATAGCATCTCATTACCTTTCCCACTTCAGGATTTGTCATCTGAGACATAATAGATCCATGGAGAGAACAGAGCATGTTTTTTAAATAAATTAGGGTTAGGGTTGCAGACTGAGATCTAAAGACCAGTGTCCAATATGATCATGTAGATGTTACTTAGTTATACTGGTTTTTATTCAAGCACAAAATGCTTTCCTTTAATGTGTCATTTCTTTAGATAGCTTCCTGTGCAGCATTTTCCTTTCTCTAAGCCGAAATAAAGAGTTGCTGAAGACCAGATTTATTTCCTAAAGTGTTCCTAATCATTACCCTCCAAATAGCCATCAGAAGCTCTTCATCAGTCATTTGCTACCTTTCCATGGTGAATGGCTCAGAAAGAGTCACAGCAGGTAAGAAGAGCTGTGCCTCCCGTGGGAAGTTTGGGAGAGCAGAGCTGGCCTCAGAAGACTGCAGGGCAATGAGGGAAGTGACTCCTCTTGTGCCCCAGGGCTTGGCTGGGTAGCTCACACAGTCCATGCTCTCCACTCCACTGCAGCTCTGCCTCCTGCATCAGGACCTGACCACTCCACTTGCTCAGTTTGGAGGAACCTGTTGATCCCTTCATGCCATCTTGTCAGGCCTTGCCCTATGTGCCCAGTCTAACAGCACATACAGAAGACAGTGATGCACAGAAGATCCAAATTCTGATTTTGTTCATGAATCAGGCCAATTGTTTTCATCCCATATGGTCAGCTAACTTCCCAGTATCTGTCCTCAAACATGGAGCTCTTGGTATGCCAAGCCTTGATAAACACAATAATGTTCCAGCAGATGAAAAGGCCCGTCTGCTTCTGAACTCCCAGAAACAGGCTGCACTGGTGAGAGAGGGGTATCAGAGCACCAGTGATAGGAACCTCACAGGTTGCAGCAACTGTACTATAAACAGATGCCTTTCCAATTAGATCCTTGGATGACAAGGAAGCAAGAGTGGCCTGTCTCCACAAGTCACTGTACTGTGAATTGGAAAACTACTTGACTTGACCATTGAACTTTCCCTCCTTCAGAGCAACCCTCTAAATGAGCTCATCTCTTATGTTGCAATATTGAAGATGCATATGAAACAGAAAAAAAGCAAGAGTCATAGCGCTGTGTTTGATCTGTAAAAATTGGGTGAAATGTACTAATAGATCATTTAATTTTTGTATTAGAAGCTCTTCTTCAGTAGTTTATGACCTTTCCGTGGTGCACAGTTTAGGTAAAATTCAGTTAGTTATTGTAGTTCATTAGCAAGGATGAAGCTTAAGAACTAAACATTTGTTTTGTATGTCCTCAATTGAACTTTGAGTAGCACCAGCTTCCTGCTGTTTGGAATAGGAAATTTTGCACTGAGTGAGGAGGTAACTGGTCTTCTCTTCTGCCTTGAATTTACCCCTTACCAGTTCCATAAATGCACATCCAACTGCAGTGACACTACAAGCTTCCAAAAGCAATTCTACTTGCAGAGCTGTTACCACTTTACACTCCAGCCAAATCGAGATTCCTCCTATCCTTTTTCCTCTCCATGCAGGAATGGCCACCTGTGGCAGTGACCTGTGCTCCTCCAGCCATGTTACCATTTCACAGCAAGCTAATAAGAGCAAGAGGAAGCTAAATGCCTGGAACAAGAGGATAAAGGTAATGGAGCAGAAAAAGAATAGAAAATATGAGACATTTTAATGTTGTTCTAACTGCCTGCTTCTAGCAATTTTTGGCCCCATGACTGTCTCATCTAAGATTCAGGCTCTTCTAAGTTAACAGAGCTGCATAACCTCTTGCACAGGGTGTTCATGTTTCCTTCCCTCTGGGGAGCACTGTTCTCTTTCTGAGAAAGACAAAGATAACCTCATGTCAGCATGACAGAAATTTGGGGACTCAGCTGCATTTTAGCCAAAACCCCAGCTGAGATTAGACTGAGTCTGAACCTCAAAGCAAGGGTAAATCTGAATTTGTATCCTCAGCTTGTGCTGGAGCTCAATGCAGGCAGCCAAAAATCAATGCACTAAAGGTAAAAGCTCATGCTGGAGTCCCCCAACCAGCTTCCTCCTGATTTTTTCATCTCTTTTCTTTGACTCTGAGCACTGCTTTTCAGTTGGCAACACACTGGTGTCACTGGCTATATATCCTCACAAACAACCCGAAGGACACTCATTAACCTGAGGAATTCATTTTAGATCTTGTCCACTATGCAAATAAGAGGCATAATTTGTTCTCTTTTTCTGTGTAACATTATTGATTAACGTAATTCCAGGTCAGTCTCAACAACGTACTTTTTAATTAGGAAAGAAAAAAAAGAGGTTTCAGAGTTCAAATAAAAAGGAAAATAGAACCATAGTTTTTAATAAATGAAAAAAGTATGCGCAACTGCAGCTAAATGTGTGATACGCAAATTATATTGACCATAGAGCATCTTTTTGATGCCAATCACAGAAGTAAATTGCCTGGAATGGATGACAAAGTATTTATCCTGCTAGGATTGATTACATAAGAAAAAGATACTTATTTTGATATCCCCAAAATGGATTAATCACTAGGGATTTTATTCAATTGTCAGCTTTAAAATACCTCAAACCTTATGCCTTCCAAAACCTGTAGCAACACATCCTTCCAAGCAGACTAATTCGCATCAGTCTGTTCATATACCTTGGACCCAGGTGTGGCTCAGCTGCTGCAGGGAAGAGGGAACAACAATCTTCAGCCACCCCCACCAAGGCAGTCTACCAGGGTAGCTCCAGGACTCCGCACATACCTTAGTACCAACTGCTCTGCTTCTCAGTTTTGGTCCCATTTCCTTCAGATAACATGAATAACAAGCCGAGTAACTTGTTAAAAGCCACATATATAAAATCAGTTTTCCTTGTAGCTCATGGAAAAGCTTGCAGCAAGCCAAGAGCAAAGATAAATCATTTAAATTGAGACACCGATCGATGCAGCAATCGTAAACCTGCGGCACAGATGCTGGCATTGGAACATGGTGCTTCATCAGGAGCACACGTGCATGAGTTGGGACTTCTTCCTGCTACTGCCCAAACAGGATATCCAGGTACGGAGGAGGGAGATCAGAAAATATGGAAAGGTAGAGGCAGGACGACTCCTTGAACATAAAAGAGTTGGGGAGCAGAATCAGTGAGAGGGCAGGACTGAATACTAGCAAGAAGCTTTTCCTCCACTGAACACATAAAGTGCATTTGAGCTTCCCCTTGAATTTTTACCCTCACAGAAATGCAGAATACAAAATTGTGCTTTGTAAAAGGTAGCTTTTTATAAGGTAGATTACACAGATTTTAGTCTACACTGTCAACAAGATTTTTACACTCTAGCTATTGAGCACAGAGTGCCTAGGATCACAGTTACTATGAAGTTTCTTCAGGGACTAGATAGAAAAATAGGACAGTAAGTTAAGGCCACCAACCAAAACAGACAAAATCCACCTTCATTGAAGAGCCTTGAAGGATTTTGTATACTTTTTCTAGGAGGAATGATGCCCTCAAAAAGGCTGTGATTAAGCAGAACTGAGCAATGCTTTGACAAAGATGACAGTCAAAAAACCCCAAAAATCATCTAATACTGAAAAAAGTTAGTAACTTCTTAAAATTCTATTAGAAAATATCATATTTCAGTCTGAATTTCAAGCAACATCTGAGTGTCTGTTGTCAATATGCAAACCTGTCTCTCTCCTCCTGCCCCAAGTAACCTTTCTTGCCTGCTTCCCTTGTGCCACCACTCCATGGAGTGGCCAGGATTGGTGTCCAAGGCAGGCTTGACAGCAGAGGGCAGACCACAGACCTGGCTGCAGGTTGTCTTCAGTGCCAGGAGGGAGTGACACCAAGTCTATGTCAGAGGAGGTCACCAGAGAAGGTAGTAGGTGAGGATATATCCTCTAAACACCAGGTGCCCTCCAGCCTGCTGAACCATTTCGCTATCAGTGGAAACACATGGTGGGCACTGCTCCTGTGGCCAAACCAGCTGGTTCCTGTCTCCTCTGCTGCAGACAAGAGAGGCACTCTGCAGCCCAAGCCCCTGCCTGCCTCCTTTGATCACATTTCTTCCGGAAACCTTTCATGTTATTTCACTACTCAGAAAAATCATCCAAATCTCTGCAAATCTCTCCAGTTGTCTGGAGAGCAACTCCAGTGATGCTGTTGTGAGAATTAACATCATTACTTCAATGCATTCTGTAAATTAATCCACCAAATCTCTAAAATCCCAGGTGCACTTGATTTCAGTTTTCCAAAGAGCCTCAAAGTAGTCCTACGAATGGCGACTGTGGGGGCAAAAGTTAGATGTTTGCACTTGCTCCTCCAGATTCTGGCTATCTTAAAAAAAATGCTTCTTTTTTTTCCAGGTGGGACTTCAGACTCACTCATAATCTCCGTACCTCATCACACACTTTAGTAAATGTGGGTGGCTTCCTTTTCAAGTTTGATGATTGAGATGGTAGCTGGGCTCACACAACTGGTTTGAAAATTATTACACACTCACCGAGAGAGCAACTTGTCATCAGAAAGCCTCTATTTCTGACCAGGAATCAAAAACCTGGAGAAGAAGCATTTTCTCATTTGCTTTGCAATATTGTCAGATTCCCAGGCCTGTTAGTGATATGTAACAAGTTCAAAGGAATTACATTTTCTAGTGAGACCAACAACATCATTCTAGGTTTTCATTCCTCAAATCAAATCTTCCCCTCCTCAAAACCTCAGTGTTCACTGTAGACTCAAATACTGCAATTTTGATTCCACTGCAGCAATAATGGAAACCTTGAATTGGCTAACATAAAGTACTAACACTTTGCATAATTAAGCTGTTAAGAAAATCATATAGTTGTTTCTTGTAGTTAATTTATTCTAAAAAAAAATTATTTTACCTAATCATCACAGAAAGTGTTCAACACTTACCTGTAACTATAGAGAATTATTATGTGGCTGCATCAACAATCTTACCTGGAAAAAAAGTCTATAACTTAACTTGAGGTTAATCAAATAGATGAAATAAAGGAAAAACCTAAACCCACATAAATTGTTTAAGACCTGGTCATATTTTCCATTATGATCTCATCTGTTCTGCACACACTATTGACCATTCCAGAGCCATTTTATACTTCTCAACAAAGGTATTCCAGACCTTTAGCAAATAAATATGGTTGGAGTTATCCTGGTCACTTAAATTCAGTGTTAATACTACGTTGCTCTAACAGAACATTATGCAAATGTTGCTGCATGTATACATTTGTAAGCTCTTCATTTTTTTTAATGTGTTTGCCAGATTCTCTCCACTAAAAATTGGCTTTCAAGATCAATTTTAAAAAAATGCATAAAATCCCTAGTACTTAGTAAGATATCTAAAAAGAAATCACATCAAAATCAAATTATTTTGCCACCCTGAAAAGTACCCTTCTTTTCCCTCTCCAAGGCAGAATAGATTTTTATTTTTAGTAGACTATTTAGGAATCATGATGCAGCTATTAGAAGTTTAAATAGAAAAATGCAAAAGCCTATTGTGGAATTATAGGAAATAAGAAATAATCTGTACTGAAATAAGATCTAATATCCTCTGAGTCCAGGTTACAGTCACATTTAAAGGCTTCTTTACTCCCTATTAGCTTTTCTGTTTAATCCCTTGGCTGACAGAGAAGGGTACTAGAACAAGAAATGTGGGAATACTGTACTTTTGTGGTAATGCAACTGTGGTTTAAATAAAATTTTCACAATAAGATAAGCAACGGGAAAGACCTGAAGAGTTGTGAAATATCCATCTCTGGAGACACTCAGAATTTGTCTGGAAACAACCTCTAGAAACCCTTCCACAGTACATTATTCTGTGGTTCTATGAACTTCGGGATTTTTTGCTATCTAATAAAACAGTTGATTGAAGGATTAGTATTTGCCTGTAGCTTTGGACAAATATACTTTAAACCAAGTAAAACTGAATGTGACCAGCTACAGTGAACTGGCAGCACCTTCTTGGACAACTCAAGGCAAAACCCCTTCACCTGCCAGCAAAAGATCTCCCACCACCAAAAGGAGTTGTGCCCAAGCATACAAAGCTGCCACCCACTCTTCTCCTGCCTGTTGATTCGAGTTTAAACAACTCTTCAAGTATAAGCTTTCATTGCAAGAATACAAAAATATCATATTCCCCTTCAGTGCAACTTTCAAAATGCATAGATTGTTTTTTAGCTCATTGAGGCTCTGAAATGTTTGTCAAGGCATTTCCTATGTAACGTCAGTGGGAGTTCACTCAACCCACCAGTTTAACAGTTCCTTTTAGCAGGGTTCATGTGCTAAGTGGCTGTTGGATCAGTTAGATAATGAGCATGGCAGCCCAGCTGACGGGCAAGGTGCCGCTATGACCCATCTGGAAATTATTTGAACAAGTAAACCTGCCCTCCATGTGTGCCTCCATCCACGCCTGGCAGATACGTGTGTATCGCCGGGGCTGATCTCCAGCAGTCATCTCAGAAAGCACCATCCAGAGGGGAGGAAAAGGGCCAAATGCATGAAGCCATTCCTTTTGGCAGCATCCCCAGAAATGTTTCACTGACGTTTCATGCACTAAGATGCTGGCAGGTTTACAAATGACAGATACTGATGAACTCACCATTGTGATACAGTGCAATACCAAAGAGCTGGACTAATAAGCTCCTAAGCACCATCTTATTACTTTGACTATCAGAGTTATCTCCATGGACCACAAGTTCTAAGAATGCAAATCTCAGCTTCTCATAATGTGCATATCAAACCACTTTAAACAAATAAATTTAAAAAAAAGAAACCCGAACACTGAAATCAAGCCTTTCCTATAACTGACAAAAGGGATGAAGGCAATCTTTGCTGAAGAAAACTGCCTAGTTCTTGAGCACTTTGATTATCAACCGTGTCAGGAATATTGTTTACCTACGTTGGAGGTACACTGTTCTCTAACATGTAAATCTCCTATCACAAGATTCTTACTAGGGAAAGTAATTCCATCACAGCAACAATCTGCTCGCGTTTAAAAAAAGGGAGCTGAAAGTTCAAAAATAGTCATAAACTACGTCAAATGCTGCCAATGCATTAACCAGTCACTTGCCTTACTCTCTTGAGGGCTGTGAAATATTCAGTTTTACTGAAAGGAAAAAAGGAGACTAGCAATACGATCTTTTTCATTTGCCTATGCTTTCTACCTGGGATTTAATCCTGCATATAGATACACAATATTATTCCCAACCAAGCTATCTGTTTTGCATCACAAAATGAACCATTCCCTGTTTGAAGAGGTTGTCAGTTATCTGTGTTTTGTTAAGCATAAAGCAATACTTGCTATTTCAAATCCCACACTGCTGACAGCCACTTCTTAGGAATCTGAATAAAGTAATTTGAATTATTTAGAATAATGAATAGATTGGATTATTCCATTGTTCCATTTCTACAATTAAATCAAGATAAGAAATGAGTTTTCAGTTAAGTACATGCTAATGTTTGACACTGATTGAGACTCAGGTAGACTCAACCCTTGCTTCTTCAAGGAATAAATTTTGATACGCCAAAAAAATGGAGGTGAAAAACAGGGTGTTCTGAAAATCATTTTAGGAACAAGAGCTGAGACACTCTAAGCAAATGGGACATGTATAAGCAGAATGTAAAAGTTAGTTGAAGCAGAGTTTTATTGGTATAGGCCTCCTGGAGAATACATCTCTTGGATAAAACTGACTATGAACGCTAATAACTGCTGCTTACAGAGCCCAGAATGAATGTGTTTCCAGAAAGCAATTCAGTTGGCTGAGAGATATACTGGATTTTTTAATAAGGTGTTTACCTTTTTCTTTCATAATTTAAGAGAAAAAAAGATATTCTTGTATTTTTTCTTCAGCATATTTTCATGTTAAATTTCTCATCTCCCTGTAAGTGTGGTCAACTCACAGCACTATGGCTTCTCTATATGTGCTCCAAGTAATCATTTATATTTCCCAAGCCTTTTTTTTCCTCATGCCTTTGAAGCTTATTCTTTAGAAACTCAATATATTGCATTTTTTCAGAGAAAAAAATTTCTAAAGACATCATAAACATATGATAGAATTAGTAGTTTCAATAAAAAAAGATTAAACAAGCTGGAATAAGACCTGTCCATACTTGCCTAGAGATGCATAGTAACAAAGCCTTAAGTAAAAGATCATGGCACTAGAAAATAAAGTTTTAAAAAGTTCTGAAATTCTCCATCATAAATTGAGATTCTGTTTAAAAGAAATGACACTGTGAACAAGAAAGCTGCATACAACTTGTAGTTTGTGAAACTGTTAATATTTGAGCAACATTCATCACTAAAGCACCCTTTTTCAGTAAAAGAAAAACCAGTTTTGTTCTACATGTTACCAACAAAGATGAGGAAAATTTGTAACATAAGTATTTCAAAACCTAGAATATAGATTTCAAAGCTAAACAAGGCACCTGAAATCAAATTTGATGTGGAACTTCTTACTAATGGTTTTGATGTATTCAACGGATTACACTGATCTATCTGGAGTTTGCTGAAGCCACTTCTACTAAGTAACTTAACTGACTTTCTTTACTACTTTTAGACAATTACATTACAAATCAAGACCACTCTTTAACTTATCATTTGCTATTGTCCACAAGCTATTATACATGGTGTTACAACAAAGATCTATGGAAACATCAAGCTATCCAAAAGTTTTCAGATTTTATCTCCAAAACACCCATTTGGACTTGGATATTAAAACACAATTTAAGAGTACCTCTCAAAGCACAAACAAGTGTATTCTATCATGTCAGTAACTATGCTCAGTAACAAAGATGGCTTGGGTAGCAAATGAGAATCCTGAGAGGATAACAATACTAGTACTGGCATGAAATTTCAGAACAGCCAAGGAAGCAAGCCAGCTCTCTTCTCCACACCACCTTTTCTAACACACCCAGAAATAACAAACCTGCACAAACATAAGCAACATCTTGTCACAGAAAAGCATTGCAACATTTATGCAAATTTCCCACAGGAAAAAAATGACAGAACAAACTATAAGATATAGTTACACGGCTAAGTGTTCTTTGGGGGAACAGTCTGCTAAGTTTTCTTAAGGGGAGCACTCTGGACCACTCTGGACCACTGGTAGAACTAGATGGAGCAGTTCAGGTTTAACACTTATCTAACATAACATAACTTTCCTGAATGCAGAAAAATAATAAATCAGTCTGAGGGGAAAAAAAAAAAAAAGTCTATAAGTGTAAGTAAATATAGTACAATAACAACCAAGAGAAGTAGATCTTTACCACCAGGGAGTTGAGGAGGAAGCTGAGTGGTAATGAATACCAAATTTTCCTAACTTACCCCAATTACAGAGTTAAAAATAAACTCTGGCAGTCCAGAAGAGTGCACTGTGTCCTGTGTTATTACTTTTTGTACACAGGTGTGACAGTTTGGAGACTATGCCCATGTCAACTACTCAATTCCACAATTTCATTTGACTTGGAAAATAATCTTTACTGTGGACTGAAGCATTCATTTTCCAGCAGCAACCTGACACTTAGGCAGAGGCCATGTCTGGAAAACCCTGACAGAGAGATCAGTGCCCACAGTTACTGAATGGCTTAACCTCAGAAAAAGGGATTTACTATCAGAAAACCCATTAGCTTTTCAGTGAGTTTCTTCATAGAAACTTGTCAGAGTAAGAGTCTGGGATTCCTGCTGCACAGGCACTAATACAAAAACAGCAATTTCTCTTGCAACACTCCAGAGTCACTTTTAAAGGTAATTCCTTTTGAGCCAAAGAATTCCTTTCACCTCTAAAAGCAAAAGCCCAGCAAGAGGAAACATAGAGATGAGGCTGAAAAACAGCTCTTGAGCAACCTACAGCTCTCCTAAGAGTGCAGAGAGCAAAGCCAGTGGTCAGTACAAGTGAGGACATCACAACCAAGCAGGCAGGTGGCCTCTGAGGGATCTATCCCAGCTGCAAGGAAACCCAGAGTGCCAGAAGCTGTGTGCCAAGGCCAAGAAAGGGACCACAAACATGAAAAGCTGGTCTGACCATGCATTGTGCTTCTTGAAGGACCAGACCTGGAAACAGTGACTGGGAGCATGTGCTCTGGTACTGGATCTAACTGTTGCTGTCCAGACAGTGGCATGGCTGCTCTTATAAAAGATATCCTTATGGTTTTATTTTGGAATAGGTATCTCATGAGACACTTTCAGAGGAAAGAAGTTCCCTGAAACTCATTTTCACTTGAGCTGTCACCATTTCTATAAGAGTACCTAGTTTCAACTAGAAGGTACATTTCCCTTCGTTTTCTCCATCCTCCCCAGTGCAAAGGATGTCCTGTTAGTGCCTCCCAAGGAACCAGGGTCTGCAAAAACAATTTCTTTTTGTCATGTTGATTAGCCAAAGCAGGAGGCACTGCTTAGGATTTTAACATGATCTTGCTTTCTTCTCTTGTTTAGGGGAGATTCACACTGATGCGTTTATTATCTTATGTTCTTAACATATTTCAAAACTCTCATTTTCAAATAGTATGCAAATCAAGTTTCAGTGTCTAGAGTGCCCAGTCTGACTAAGTATTCTATTTTAACAATTTCAAAAGTCGATGCTCTGTACTTTACCATATATTAAGTAAATCTGTCTGCTATATATCCCTTATAAAAATTTAAGCTCATGCTCTTGAAAAGTACGAATGCTAAGAAAAGAGGGGACACCTACAGGATAAGAAATGATTAGAGCTATAAAAGTTCAGGCAATCCTTATTCTCTCTTGGCTTTTTCAATTATGCCAGGTTTGGGAGGGAGGGATTCAACCATTCCTCCAGTGGTCCATTCTGCATATAAGACAGACAGAGCAAGTCATTAATACCAACAGGAAGAGATTTTATAGCTATAACACATACTCTGACACACTTGGAAAAGAACTATTTTTCGCTCAGTATTTAACCTCCTATGCAACCATGTATTGCTTACGAAAAAATGTCCCAACCTTATTTTCAGCGCTGTATAAACATGAAAAGGCTTATCAAGTCCATTGCAAAGTCCTGGTGTGTACGTTTATTGGGAAAATTATGGTAATAATTATAAAAAATACATATCTAATAACCATGTTTTCCCCTTACCCTAATTTACAGAGTGCAGTTTCCCAGGCAACAGACTAGTCCAGAGAGTCTGCAGACCTCTGAAATTTTTTCATTCAAAATGTGAACCATTGTTAACTGAATTTACATCAGCTTACACAGGTTTGCTTTTCTTTACCACCTGGCATGCACTGCTCACTAGTAATCTCTATATGTACACTTCACATGTTCAAACCCAGTATAATAATTAACTTTACTTTTTCAGGGCAGTAGGAGGCTTTTTCCTTAAAAAAGGTATAAAAATGAGGTTTGTGATACCCCCTCACTCTCTCCTTCCCCACTGCATTCCTAAACACACACAAAAAGGAAGAACTTCCATGAAACCCAGATTTGACATCATCTTTTGGACAAAACTGAATAATTTCTTCTGTCCCATAAGGTCAAAACCTACCTATAACACTAATGAAAGAAAAAAGTCAACAAAATGGGTATTTCTGGCATTGAGAACCTTTAAAAGTCTTGGCTATCCCTAAACATCAGAACTATGCTGAAGAAGCAATTGAGTTATTCTATAATTACTACATTTAATTAGGACCAAAAAATGTCAAAAAGGAAAACATACCAATTCTGTTAATTGTGCCTTCATTCCTGTAAAACATACCTGATGAGAAAGCAGTCTGTGACCCGCACACACAGACACAAACGTGTCTCTGCTTCCAAGTTGTCCTCTGTGGAGAGTCTGAGATGAAAAAACAGGTCTACAGTGAAGAGTTTCACTGCTATGTGCCCGTTCCTCTGCTGAGCTAAATGTACATCACAGATAAAAGTAAGGAGCAATGTAAGAGCCAGTTATGTCTTCCTATCCTATTTTTGGATATTTTTTTTAATCTCTCAGGGCTGATGTAAACTATGTCCCTTGAAGCCTAATGCATGTCATAATCTGTTTTTTCTTACATTGGTCATGTATCTTCTTCACAGTCTTGCCAACGAGGCAGTGCAAGAATCAGCATGTCAGAGACTCCTCACAGCAGTGAAATTCCCGTTTGGCTCCGTAGGCTGCTGCCTGTGTCTATGCACTACACAGATGGAAAACAAGTTCACAAATTGCAGACAACTTACCAAGATCTAAGAGTTAGTTTAGCTGAACGCTAAACATGGATTTCTCTTACAGATCACTCACACATACAGTCCCTGACATAAAATTTCTCTATGGAAAACTGTCATATATAGCATGACTGAATACGCACTTTTAGATTCTAAGTCATGCAAACACATTTCTTTTGAGTTAGCCACTACTGCCTATTTAAAAATAGGGATTTACAATAAAAAAGAAATCCAGGAAAAGACGATACGAAATGAGGGTTTTAGTTTGTTTTTTTCTGATTTTAAGTTTGTTATCATAAAAATAAGTGGATTTATCTTTACTGTTCTTTTTTTTCCCCTCCCATAAATATAAGCTAAGGTCTGATACCTGAGGCCATATTTGCATTCATTATCACCATTCCAGTGTAAAACCTGTAAACCTGGCCTGAAAATATATTAAGGTCCCTGGACCTACAGTAATCTGAGGAGAAACTCAGTGCATCTCAAGATAAGACTGTATGATTTCACTAGGTGTAAATTAGTGCACTATTTATTTTTTACTTAACTCTGATTATGTTGTATGGACTAGAGTAATATCCAGCTAATGTTCTTGTTTTTTTCTGGCTAAACAAGGATAACAGAAATGCAAATTTTCCCCTCTTACCAGTTTCCTCTCAGGCAATAACAGAGTCTATACTGCAGGAGCCTTGTTTAGAAGGTAGGTATCATAGGGACATAGTCACTTTTTAGAAGTAGCTGCTGTTCAGCTAAGCTGAAAATCCAGTATGAGAGAGATTTTTAAGCAAGATACAGTGTCTAAATTTTTGTGTATAAAAAGACATCAGAAATAAAAGGCAATAAAGTATTTCCCTCAGTCCTTTCATAATAAGTCATGATTTTTCCCCACTGTAATAGACACTTAAAAGCAACGGTTGCCAAAGAGTTAAAGGCACAAAAGCAATTAGCGGTTCAAATCAGAAGTGTTAGCACACCAAGGTGGAAAGAGTGTGAACTTCTGCTGTGCATCCTGAGTTTCTACTTCTGCAGAGTTTCAGTTTTCCCACTTCTTTTTTCTCACTTTTAAGTTTTCAGTGTTGTGAATTATAGGGAGATAATACGAAAAAAATAGCACATGATGACATTACACTGTTTCTAACCAGAGCAGTTGTGTACATCCTGTCCGCTTATGTTTTTTAACAGCCATTTTAGTTTTAGGGACCTCTGTTTAGATTACCAGTAACTGAACTTATTTTAAATTCCAATTAGGATGTGGATTCAATTTTGTTGTCAAGAGGCATTTCACAATTGAGAAAATTTCATATTATTAAGAATTTGTGGAAGAGCTCTTAAGCCTGCTAATGACTTCTTCAGGATTGCCAGGTAGCCCAGGAGTAAAAAAGCAATGTTGAAATGAAAGGGGAGGGAATTCTACGTACAGGTGCAATTGCATATAACATCTATTACTCTCTACAAAAATAGGAACTGCCGACAAATATTATCCCTGGAGAAAATGACACAAAAGATGTCCAAAAGCAAAGCTTTTGGGAACTAATATAAGAATGATGAAAGGTACTCCTGGAAGCCCACTGAAGTTAAAAACCTAATTACAAAAAAAAAATGCAAATCAAACATGCACGCAGAAGATCTCGGCATAGCCATAGTCTGCTGATTTGGGAACTTCAGGAAATGGATCAACGGCAAACATGGAGCAAATCCATTATACAAGCAGCTTGACTGCCAAGTATACAGAAGCTCTTAATAGCCACAAGATTCAAAATTCAGCAATTATTTCTCTTTCTTACTAGCTGCTGTCATTTCATGAGAAGGAGTCTCTGTGGATCTCAGCCATCTTCCAAGAAGGAGGTTAACACCCTCATTAATTGTGATGGGCTCTCTTTTAAGCCCTGTTGAGATCAGTGTTACCTTCTGCAGGGTGTAAGATCATGCTAACAGTGGCAACCTCACTATGACACTGAGCTGTTAATGCACTACTCTTGTTTCAACACGTTCAGGTCCTGTGAACAAATGCTGACAGAGCAAACGCCATCATGATTGTTCAGTGCACTCGGAGCGACTTCACAGGCACCAGTGTCCTGGGAATTTGGCAGGCAGGGAGGCAATCTGGTGTTTACACTACATGGCACATGTATGAAACACTGCTACAGTGGTGATGAAGCTGGCAAAGAAGGGTCCAGCTGTTAAGCAAACAAGTATTGGTTGTCATATTCATCAAAAACCTGAATGTGTCTGCACCTCCTTGGATAAATGTACTAGTGCAGCTTCCCCAGGCACTCACGAACTCCAGCAGCTTGTCTGAGATGCTACTTAATATCTTCAGACTTTCTCACCTCATTCTTTTAAGCTGCTGATCACTCTTCTTCAGGAAAATGATGAACAAGGTAGAGGAACCAGAGAAAATGGTTTCATGATTTCAAGACATACGTACAGATACAACAGCCAAAGCATCAGGGATAACCCTGACCTCACCACCCAGGCTCTGCAACCTGCCAAACCCAAACTGTTTCTGCTTCCCATCCACTCAGCACAAACGACATGGTGTCAGTCTGTTTTCAGTATGTCATGCATTTCAGCAGAATAATGATGTAAATTGTAAGTCATACCTGATTGTGAGAAATAAATACTTCTGTTCATTTATTTCCTTTGATTTAAGAATGAAAACAAATTTTACTAAGTCCTCTGAAAATTCTCTGAAGACTTGTATGTACGTAGTTGCAATTGCCATTTAGGGTTCTAATAAAAATACTAATAATGCTAGTGGGGACCCAAATGTATCTCAATATCTACTGGGAAAGTTCACAAAACATTTCTAAAACCAGAATATTCCTCAAAATACTAAGAATCACTCTGCATGTTGGTCAGTAGCCCTGTGGCCCTCTGTAGTGATGTGAGGTATGAACAATCTAGCTTGATCTCTCCAACTCTTAGTCAAATTTCTATTTCATTGACCAATATTAAACAAAACTATTACAACAGGATTATTGAGGCAGAGTCCAAGGTTAAGGAAAGGTGTACAAGGCCATATGAGACACATAAGAATGGTAGAGCAGAGAACTGAACTTGGCTCTTCCATGTCCTAAGAATTAACCTTGCTTACTCTGCAGAGATCTGTGAAGAAAGCATTGTGACTCCAAGGCAGCAAATGAGACACCCCACTATGGTAACGTGAATCCAACTCCCACATCTTTCCCAAGAAGTGTACTTCTGGGAAATAATTCAAATTCATTTCCTCCATTTTTTAGGGAAGGAGGTAGGAAAGTTCAAATTCAATTTCACAGCAAGGGAGAAAATAAAGAATTTTTTTACCTTGGAGATTTTTAATAAGAAAACTGTTATCATCCATTTACAATAAACAGCATTGCTAAAGGTGATTCACGATAAAGAACTAAACACCTATCCTGAAATACAGGGTAATCTGAATTTTGAATTTGCAATTCACTTACTTTCAATTGGTTAAACTATTCATATCACTTCAATGCATTTCACTGTTGATGCAAAGTACTCCTTTAACTCGTTATCAGACAACTTGAAAGGCACCTTCCCTCTTCTTCACAGACCCCTTTTGCCCCTTCAAACACGCTTTCTGCTCTCCTAGCTCCCTAGTCTTTGTCTCACTCTTCCAAAATGTACCCTTTTCTTGGGAGTTTGCAAAGTAAAAATAACAAGCTGATAGTCTTGGACTCCCAGCCCTAACAGCCGCTCCGGGCTCTCCTCACACCCGTTATCCCCACTGCTCGTGAGATCCAGTGAGTCATCCCTGGGAAATGCAGCCTCTTCCTCTAACACCAGCTGCTCTCAAAATCAACAACAACCTGCAAACTGGAAATAATATTATCTCTCCCTCATAGGATAGAAGAGTATTTTCTGGCCAGCTCCACTGGTTTTTTTCAGCTCTCTTAGGGCTTCGACTGTGTCATTCCCTCTCCCTCACCCTTGAAAACGACAGATACAATTAAACCTCATTTTCAACTAACAGCAAGAAAAACACCACTTTTTTAGTTTCAACATGGAAATTTTATAGTAGGGGGGCAAAATAAAGCAAAAAATCCCAACAACCTCATCACTTTCTCCTAAATCTATACACTCTAATGGCACTGAATACCTTAGAAATATAAGTTATGTTCTCCATGTTTTGGTAGAAATAATTGACTCTCCACTGACAACTTGTCAAGTTTTAGGATGATGCAATATGAGAAGACAGAGATATAATCTCTGATTTATAACAGAAATACTCCTCACAGACCCTTAACCAGCGCAGTGGTACTGACTGCCACTGCAACACACACTGACAGTAAAAGTTATGTTATCCGAAGTAAAAGACTCCCTGCACACACAAGAATACCTCCCACCCAATAACTTTAAAAGTTATCCATAACACACAAAAAAATTATAGAAAATAGCTACTTTTCACAGTGGTCTTTCCCATTTTACATATGAGGCTTCAGCTTCCTGGATCAGATTTTTATGATTTTGTTTCATTTGTTTTTCTTTTTTTGCATTATTTGTCTCCATCCTTGGTCTTCATTAAGACTTTTCTATGAACCTTTCACCATTATGATACCAAATATATAAGTAGGCTGCTAAAAAGGGAAGGATTAAAAAAAAAAAAAAGCGCGTGATGTATCTGTGTACTTATATACATATATATATCTGATAGTTCCTAAAGTATGCTTCTGGTCATAAGTGTGTAAGCAGAATATCCACCAAGTTCCCATAAGCCTTTGTAAGGAATTGATTAGGTTCTGAATATTTAGAATTAGAACTGAATATACACAACTGATGCTTCCTACATGAAACATTCTGGTCATCTCAAAGGGACCTTGGTTTTTTTTCAAGGGATGAAGAGCTGGTAAGAAAAAGCCCAGACAAAAGCAAATTAAAAGAGAGATGTTCAGATCATAATTAGAGGCATGCGGTATCTTTTTAGATTTAGATTTTTAGACAGAGAGAAACCTTCGAGATACTTTTCATACACTGCTGCATAAGAGGAATAGACAGAGGCTTGAGCATGAGCAACCAGCGAGTAAAGCAAAGCATAAACAGGGCATTTTCCTCCAGTGTCACAGTGCTGCACTTGGGCATGATGCTTCAGGAAGTGGCCTGGCAGCAGCCCCTACATGAAATTAGTTGCTAGCAGAGCCCAGCAGAGGTGACTGATGTTCACTGCCCAGCCAGACCCTTCAGCTCTCTGCTGAGGGTGGATGTGCAGCCTGACCAGGTGCAACAAGTGGCTGCTGTGAGCACCCAAGGCATTGCAGTCTGCGGCATTGATCCACTGGTGCTGCACAGTACAGTGTTTGTCCCACAGAAATCACTGCTAGAGACAATGACACCAAAATGGGCATGGCACAGATCAGGCTGTGCAACAGGAGGGAGAAAGGAAGGGCTTTGCACCTCTGAAGGCAGATGTCATACAGCTCAAAGGCTTTTAGCAGTGGCAGAAATTATTCATATTCCATAGCTAGTTAGTTTAAAAATGCCACACAAGGTTAATCCCCGTTTCCAGAAGGCCAAGAGATGAGCACAGTGATTAGGCAATAATCACAGCAGATTTCTAAAATGATGTAATCAAACAGACAGATATTGAGGCATGCCAGAAACAAGCCTAGAAACAATGTCCAGTTTAAAGAAATACATGGGACAGGAGGAGACACACAAAGGATACAGTGCTCGGCAATTGGGAAACATGTTGCAAACTTTAAAATCCCAGCTAAGCCTCAGAAGAGACTGAATCAGAGATGCCCATATTTAATGCTAGAAATTATATAACAACCACCTGGTTTTACTCCAGTAACTGAGGCATAGATTACGTGGCTGATCAAGAATGTGAAAGGTCATTTTCCCAAGCTAGCCAATATAAGGGATTGAGCAGAGAGGTCCGAGAAACAGTGCAGAAGAAATCAAGTGATTGACCAACAAACAGGAATTTGAATATCCTCTCCAGCCTACCCAAAAAGTAGCAAAAAGACAGAGCTGACAGAGTGCACAAGAAAAATGTAATTAAATACATAATATTTTTCTCATAAAAATACCCATTCATTAACTATCAAAACCAAAACTGTTCCTAAAACAATGTCAATTCTGTTATATCTCAGAACTGAAATAATTACTGGATAAAAAAATTGTCTCAACTAAACTTTTTCATACTTATTAAATAAATACAAAGACAACATTTTCTATTTGAGAGATACCTGACCTGTTGTTGCCAGGTGATAGTAGAATATTGAGAACAAATATGTATGCCTTGTCTTTTGCTTTTTCTTAAGTGCCTGGTCCTGATCTCTGCTAGAGAGAAAGCTTTGATCTGAGCAAATATTGACTCAAACAAGTGAGTTGGAACATGTTTCCAGAAGTTTCCAGCCACAACGTTGGCTAAACAAGTCCCAAGAGCTTCTAAGGATGAAGAAATACACCATATCCTTCCTAGTGCCATACACCCTCCTCACAAGGAAGCTTTTCCTTATGTCCAGCTTGAACTTCCCAGATTGGTCCTTGTTTTCTTTACCAGCTGCAACCTGCAAGATGAACTTGCATTGATCGTCTCCCTAATTCTCCCCATGCTTAACCCAAGCCAGGCTGCTGTTGCTGGAGCAGTATAATCAGTATAGTCTATATGTTGCCTATATTAAAAGTACGGTACACTCTCAGCCTGCAGGAAATACATCACTTAGGTCTGGCAGCAGGCTGGCACCCCCAGACAACTCCAGGTTTCAATACCTGGCACTCCCAGACAACTCCAGGTTCTTCCAGCTGCCTCTTTACAAGGGTAAAATATACACATACGTGCTTATAAAATACTTCATGGGGAAATCCTGACAAGCAGCCTGCTCTTTGCTTCTCTGTAAGGAGGAATCACATGTAGCCCAGACCTAGCTCTGGGAGGCTGCATAGTTACAATTCTAAACTGTAGCCCAGGGAAATAGAGTCTTCTTACCTTTCCAATAAAACTGCACCTGCTAAGGGTTATACTCAATAGTAAAATAAATCTTCCATAACTATATAGCTGTACCAGAATGTAAAAACTTTTTCTTTCAGATAACACACTTGCTGTTGGGTTTATGTGCAAGTAAGCCAAAAATGGGGTTACTCACAGGCTTATAGTCCAACACTATAAGCATGCAAGCACTTGCTGGACAGCTCCCAAGTGCCTCCTTCATTAGCTCCATATCTCAAAATTAGGATTTCCAATTCAGGCTGCTCAGTCTCTCTTTGCTACTGTATTTCCCACTGTTCCAAATAGAACTTTTTCATATTAATTTTTGCAGATGTTTTAATTTATTCTTTATATTGTATTTTATTAATGCCTATTGCACTGGCATCTAGGCAGATGGCCAACTTCAAAACCAAAGTTTTATAGAGGAATTAAAAGAACAGTCAGGCAAATGGGTTCTTCACAGTTGGGAAGCTGTTACAGTATGGTATATTTATAGTATATAAAAGATACCTGTGAAAAGAACAGATGGTAACTTAAGAAATTACCTGAACTTGGATTTGGTCCTGAATTTCAGTAGGTCCTTGCAAGTTTGACATTTGGCAGTTTTATTCCTTCATTTTCTCCATTTTCTCTTCTAATATCACACATTCAGGTTTTCTGAAAAGAGATACTTTCATAAACCCTTAAGAATATCTTTTAGAAAGGTTAAGCAATGACTCTAAACTGTTAAGGAATCCAGCAGTTAGCAGAGTTCTTAGAGTCAAAATTATGAGCAGCTGCAGTGTCTCCCACAGATGTATAACAATTTATAAACACATGGCTTCTTAAATATACAAGTGTGACAAAGTAGCAGCTCATCACCTGTGAGTCTCATAAGCTATTTGAAACTAAATTCTGATTTTAAAACTGTTCAAGTTTTAAAACTCAAGTCTAGCTGGGAAACTTTGGATAATGAGGGATGCTTTTAGAGCAGTTTCCTCGTCAACTGTATCCAAGGTACAGCTCACCCTTCCTTTCTGAGGTGACGAATAGGTTTCCACAGGAATTCACAGGTTCTTTACACCCGATTGTATGCTTCACACTTGCAACATCTAAGTTTATTAAGAATTAAAAGGCCAGATTTTTAATGTCCAGATGGGCATTAGACTCTCATCTCCAGTTGATCTAGAAGCAAAAGAATGTTGGTAATTAAACCTGAAAATCTGCTTCACAACAATTAATCTATGGCCTTGTGACCACTGACTGGAGTACTCTGTGCTGCAAGGCCTCTTCGCTTGGCACAGCATCACTTGCAGATCTCTAGATTACCTGTAACAGCATTTTCGGGGTTCCATTGTGGGTATTTCAGGTTGATGTAAACAATTAATTACATGTGATATCTAGCGAAGTGTGCTGTATTACAGAACACAAAAAAACGTACAAAGTCTTAAGCTCAAAATTAACTTGAAAAAAATACAGTAAAATTCTTTTATAAAAATTGTCTCGGTTACACACAAAATTTCTACTCTATCATCTTTGGTCGATTCAGTAGTTAAACTTTATGACTCAACGTCCTAAATGAGTCTATCTTGGGCTTTCACACAAGCATAAACAGAGATCAGCATATCAGAGACTGCATAACATTTGTTTGTTCTGTGTATAGTCACAATCCTTTCTATTAATAAACTACATTATTTATTATAAATTTGCTGCATCCAGTTGGCAGCTGGTTACTAGTGATGTCCCCCAGGGATCAGTGTTGGGCCCAGTTCTATTTAATATCTTTATCGATGATTTAGATGAGGGGATTGAGTCCACCATCAGTAAATTTGCAGATGACACCAAGCTGGGGGGGAGTGTCGATCAGCTGGAAGGCAGGAGGGCTCTGCAGAGGGACCTGGACAGACTGGAGAGTTGGGCTGATTCCAACGGGATGAGGTTCAACAAGGCCAAGTGCCGGGTTCTGCACTTTGGCCACAACAACCCCAAGCAGCGCTACAGGCTGGGGACAGAGTGGTTGGAGAGCAGCCAGGCAGAGAGGGAGTTGGGAGTTTGGATTGACAGGAAGCTGAACATGAGCCAGCAGTGTGCCCAGGTGGCCAAGAAGGCTAAGGGCACCCTGGCCTGGATCAGGAACAGTGTGGCCAGCAGGTCCAGGGAAGTGATTCTTCCCCTGGACTCAGCACTGGAGAGGCCACACCTGAAGTGCTGTGTCCAGTTCTGGGTCTCTCAGTTCAGGAAGGATATTGAGGGGCTGGAGCAGGTCCAGAGAAGAGCAACGAAGCTGGTGAAGGGACTGGAGCACAAGTCCTATGAGGAGAGGCTGAGGGAGCTGGGGCTGTTTAGCCTGGAGAAGAGGAGGCTCGGGGAGACCTCATCACTCTCTACAACTCCCTGACAGGAGGTTGTAGCCAGGTGGGGGTTGGTCTCTTCTCCCAGGCAGCTATCAGTAAGACAAGAGGGCATGGTCTTAAGCTGTGCCAGGGGAGGTTTAGGTTAGATATTAGGAAGAAATTCTTTACAGAGGGGGTAATCAGGCATGGAATGGGTTGCCCAGGGAAGTGGTGGATTCTCCATCCCTGGAGGTTTTTAAGATGAGACTGGATGTGGCACTCACTGCCATGGTCTGGTAACCACAGCGGTAGCGGATCAAGGGTTGGACTTGATGATCTCAGAGGTCCCTTTCAACCCAGTTGATTCTATGATTAGGCAGTTGCACAAATTTGTGTTCCCAGAAAGTTTTCTTGAAGTTCATATATATTAGACAACCTAAGTATGAGCACTGAGAGAAGTGCAGCCCTTAATGCTTACAGATCACTCTAGAAATACCTCATTTGCTCTATCTAACTATTTCAACACTGCCACTAAGGTAGCTAGTATGTGTTACCAGTCAAATCTGGTTTAAGTATACAGCAGTTGAAATACAGAGTTTAATTATGAAACATTTCATATATGCGAGTATGGGAAAGACTGCAAAGCAACCAGAAAGACATAATATATTTTTATGTTTAGCATTATTTAAATTCTAAATTAATTTCAGATTTTTTCCTTTATCTCATAAAGATTAGCCTTCTAAACCCTGATGCTTTCAGAATTAATCAATTCCAACTTACAAAACAGGAAATTGCTATCTGGAAAAAGCTGTGAAACCATCTCTACCCTTCTCCCTTCCTCTGGCTCACTTATTGAGGTTGGTTTCAGTTTTGTTTGCATTTTTTAAGCATCCGTGAAAAAAATTTCTTCTTAGCTCTAATGAAAATGAAAAGAACAACCCAAGAAACAAAATAACGACACTGAGAGAGGGAAAAAAAGCAATCAAAAACCTCCAAACCAAAAGCAACTAAAAACAAACTCTACATCTCATATTTCCACTGAAATCACTTTGGGCCAGATTCAACAAAGGACTGAAGGACTTGAAAGAATTGCTCCAGGGCTTTTTTCAGTGCCTGGCAGTGATGTGAAGGCAGCAGGTCACAGGATGGGCTGTGCAATCCAATGCAGAGCAGTAGAGGGCAGGTGTCTCTCACAGGGTTTGCAGCTGAGACTGCTGGGTGGGAGCTCACAGAAACCTGCCACTAATCCTTGGGAAACAAAGGGGTGAGCACTTTCAACCCTTCAGCTGATCTGCTCAGGACCAGAACAGAAGCAACCAGCTCCTCTTCCAGATTTTGGTGCAGTGTAACAGCTGGAGTCTTGCCCATGAAGATGTGGGTCCAGCTGCCTGTGTTCACCCCATCCAGCACCCTGTGCTGTGAATCAGCCAACAGTGTGCAAAGCCACCTCCTGGGATTTCAGTCATCTCAAGCTTAGATGTAACCTGTAGCTCAAACTTAAACCCCTGCCCAGGACATGGATGCTCTGGGCTAGGCACAGACACAGCACTATGAATACCTCTCCCCACGCCACAGCTTAACCAGGAGAGCTCAGTGAACTCTAGGGATTTCAGAACAGAGGGCAACTAGGGCTTAATTTCAAACACATTTTCAGTTACTCCCTTATCTCCAAGTTTAGACCAAGAACTGGCAGCTCAGATCTTTCCTGACATAGGTCCCAAAGTCCAGAGTCTAATTGCCTTTACTCACCTTGACAATATTTTTCACAAGGGGAGTTCACTAATATTTAGACTCTCTGAACTAGAAAATATCGCTCAAAGTGAGCAATGGGGGCAGAATCTATTCCAGGGGAAGGGAAAAAAAAAGAGCAATTGCAAACACTGTGGAAAATTTAACAAGGGCATTTTTTAGCATCAGAAGATTCTGGAGGCTTCCAAATAAACTCATAATTCAGAAGCATTTGAGAGACAGAAGTGCATCAATAATAGATTTTTAGTAGGTTATATCCTTGAAAGAAGGTAGATTGTATAACAGACAAAAATAAAGTTGTTGGTGGCCTAATACATTGCTAGTGGTTTGTCACCTACAACACTGCATTCTTGAAAGATATCTAACACACACATACCACAAAAAAAATCTCAAGTGAATTTATTGACCAAAACCAGTTCCACAGAACCAATTAGTATCTTACACAGGCTGCCCTGCAAGGCTTATGAGGCCATCCATCACTTGTCCATTTAACTATTTAGCATTTCTTCCAGCAATTTGTCACACTGTCAGAAGGGTAGCATTTCAGAATAGGAGTTTTTGGTTCAAAGAAATCTAAGTCAGATAGTGTAGATGTTTCTTTTCTAATAAGTCTTACACAAGATTTATGTTTCTATTATTTTTAACCTTAAGCATCTTGTCTGGAAGGTGAGGTTAATTCTTTGTATTTCAAAGGTTCCACATTTAAATCAATTGTTTTATATGAGAATTTTAAAATATTATGCAAAAAGGGATTACTTCAAACTTCATCAACAATTCACATTTCTGACATCATAAAGTACCTTATCTTACAGCTGCAGTGCTTACATTTTTATCGTTTCTGCCATCTAGCCATTTGTTTTTGCATTTATTTCTGGTGACTTCCTTAATTTCACTGCACCAAATGAATCACAAAAAAACTACCTTTCCATTGAATGAAAGGCAAAGTTTCAACACAAACATTAGCATGTCTACTCGCGAGGCGGTTTAGATTTTTAAGGCTCTATACATCGAAAGGGAAAGGAAAAAAAACTGCTGCTGAGTTTCAATTACTCACCTCCAGATATTTATAAATATAAATTAAAATGAATGCATAAAAAATAAAATGCAAAAAATATTTTAAGCTCTGCTATCTCTAACAGAGTATTTGATGTCTATAACGCAGGTACTGGGAACTGTTTCAAAGGATTGGCACTTGCTTTTAAACACATCCAGAACATTTTGCCTGAACAACATGTAGGAATTAGACTAACACAATTCCTACATTAAATGAAAACAGCTACAGTGAGTTTGTCAGGAAACCTGTTAACACCTTGTCAGAGAACTCTTGTGGTCCTATCGCACGCAGTAGCACGACTACACACCTGCTATTCTGCCAGATCACAGATTCCACCAAAATGAATAGAAGTTAGTCAATAATAAGATTTACTTATTGTTTCAGAAGCAGGACTCGGGTTTTTAACGATGAGAGCATGCAGATCAGAGGTCGGCTTTCCTGATACCCTGTAGAGTTTCCCGATTTAGATTTCTTATAAAGCGGCTGCAGCAAAGAAACCTGGGAATCAAATGCCATCTCTGCATCTGAATGCTGTTAAGCAGCTCCCATGGCATTTCTGTGTGACTCTCAGCTTGTGTCTGTCAGTAAGCTCACTCCCAGAGATAAAACAGCAAATGTGAACTCCTGCGGGAAAGCGTGTCAAGTAAAAACCTTTCTTGAAGCCTTGAGAATGCTACAGCTCAGTCAATCACTGGGCCTTCAAACAGCCTGCCCATCTCACCTTGTATACAGAAGGTTTTCCAGTGTACCAGTGTTAGGTAGGGATAACCAAATGTTTAGTATATGCAGAGCAAAGTGAATATCTCTGTGTAAAAAGCTTAGTAAATAGATAATAGAGATAACAACTAGATCATACAGTCACTGTTCAAACACTCCAAAACAATCCCTCCTCTGCTTTGCTGAGTAATGTTAGTGTTACATGTGCTTGACAGTTTTGAAGTGTATATTTTATTTTTCTCTAGCTGTTTCTGTCTATAATTAATAGCATCAATCAATTATCTTGGTATCTGTTAAATATCACTGTTCTATTAGTCTGCCTGTAGAGATATAGGTTACTCTGCCTACACAATAAATATTATTTCCAGTTACATTCAGAATACCATAGTAATTCTTTCAATATCATAGAAGCGAAGGGGTAGAAGGAAAGAACCTGCAGGACAGAACATCAGTCAACAAGAGTTGCAGAGCTGGAGCCAGGCAGGTCCAGCCAGAAGGCCCAGCTGGAGGAGGAGAAGGTGCACACACACATGGGGTGCTGAGCCCAGCAAGCAAGAATGTCCACCCGCAGGTCTTGGGTCTGTGTAAGAGCTATTTACCTACCTTTGGAAGAGGGTTTACTTGTTTGTTTTCTTGAATATACATCCAACATTAAAAAGCATAATTATACAAGGAAAATTATTCCAGCTGCAGAGAGTGACATGCAGAAAAAACAACCAAACAAAAATAAACCCTGAAAACAAAACTTCGCTGTGCTAAACCAAGCCTGGGGGTACAACTGCCCACAACCAGAAATTTGTCAGTTCATCTAACCTATCTTTAGCAAGAACTTGAAAACCTTGGGTTGCCTTGAACCTAGAGACAATGGCAAGTCCTTTGCTAGAAAATTGAGGAAATAAAAAATTAACCAGAAAACAGGATATTCTAATATTTATATTATCCATTCCCTTATTCCCAGGCCCCCAAAAAAGCCACAAAAATCCTCTGCAGCTTCTGATTAGCTTTTCATTCCCTTTTGTAAAGGAAGTTCCAGGTCAGCTCCCAGAAGTTGCAGAAAAGCTTTTTGGGGTTTAATAGCCCAGAGTTAATAGCCATTCATTTGGCAGGTTTGGTACAGAAGGCAGGTTAGAATTAATTTCTTGCTTAACCAAGGCTGAAATTCACATTTAAAGTACAAAAAGATAACTTTACTGAAGTCTCATTCAGCAAGAGACATTCCGAGTGAGATGATTGCAGCAAGAACTCGTACTGAATATAAAAGGCAACTGGGAACATGTACAGTCTCAAAAAAAAGATGGAAGTTGAAAAAGAAAAATAAGAAATAACCCAAATTCCCCATGAAAGGCCAAACCAACCTCTGCCTGCCTGTGTGTAGCTGATCTCAGTGATGCAAGAATTGACCTCTAAACCACGGCTACTCCATCAGCTGCCACTCTGGGAAGCTCAGTGCAGAACTGATTGAAATCACATAATCAGGTCAAAAAGGTTTCACAATGGCCCTAAACATGGTTGCTATCAGAAAGGGGACTTACAGGTATAAAGATCAATTACTATTTAAGTAACATTCAGTGAGATACCTTAATACTTCTATAATGATGGAAAGAAGAAAGTAAGTCTGAAGAAGTAGAATTTCAAAAAGGAATACAGCAGTTCTTTCCATTATAAATCTTCCTCAAGAAAGAATCACAGAATATTCTGAGTTGAGGGACCCGCAAGGATCATTGAGTCCAACTCCTAAGTGACTGGCCCATAAACTGATTGAATCAACAACACTGCCATTATTAGCACCATGCTCTAACTAACTGAGGTAATCTCAGGGTTTAAAATAAAAGATCATCTGTAAATAATTGCATTAAGGATCAGACTTTCCTGAAAGGAGAATGTGGAACTAGAAAAGTTTATGTAAACAAAGCAAAACAAAACAATTGGAAACAATACATCCAGTGTTACCACTTCTTTGCACACTGTTGATCTCTTACTCTCAGGGCTCTGGGTGTGTGGTTCCTGTCAGACTGATCTTTCTCACTCCACCTACTTCTGAATTTTCTGAGCTTTAATTCTCACCTTTACAACACAGGAATGGGCAGTTTGCAAAATAATGCTAGAATTCATAATATATTCTTAACATTAATAAAAATATCATATGCATGTATCCAGTAAACGCAGTCAGTTTAGAGATGCAGTCAGTCTAGAGAAGCCCCAAACACACACATGCAGAAATCAAGTGTGATTCTAGAGAAGATTCTTAAAGATTGCCTTACAATTTGAATTACAATTCCAATGAAATAAGTGGCATTATTCCAAAATCATCATGGCTTATCAGATAAGTAGATGGTTTTCCAACACGACATTGGATGAGGAATTTGCTGAAGATGGATATTGTTCTGAAAGAAAAACCCAGAGAAAGTTCAAAACCAATAAAGTGCTTTTATTTAGAGATATTCTGGTAGACAAAAGTGGATGAAGATATGTGATAGGGCAGTAGTATCTTTTATCACAACAGAAAAATTATTCTTCTCTCTTATGGTCTTCCTAGAAAAGTCAAGAGAGGTAGTCAAATTATAATAGCCAGCATAATGTGAGATTAGTTAAAATTTTGAAATTGTATTGAAATTGTTGAAAGTGCTTAGACTTCTATTCGACAGTTCTTTAACTGAAAATCAAACATGTTATTCAAAGAACAAGTCTTTTTTTTTTATAAAGAGATTAATCATCCTCGTTTCTCATTTAAAGTCTGGGGACATAGCCAATCTTTTCTCTGTGTTCTCAGAGGGAGATATTTCATATTGAAAAGAAAAAACAAAATTGTTCTCATCTTCTTTATACGTTGTCATGGAAGACAAGCTATCATAAGAAAAAATTTCGTGTTTCACATTTCTTTGGGTCACTTTTCAGAGATAACAGCAACGATAACATTTTCTGGAACTAATACCGAGTCTCATCTCTTGATGGTTTATCCATGGAAAATGCTAAAGTGTTATTGTAATGCTTACAGGGGGGGAGAAGAAATTGAAAAGAAATTGTACAGCAAATGAGAAAAAAAGTAAAACTACTTTGTTACTCCTGCATTTTCTGATTTCCTTTGCAACATAACATTTCTAATTAAACTCACTGCAAGTTTGGAAGCCTAGTAAACCCAGAAATTTGCCAGTACAGTGCCATATTAAAGCTCTAATGTTCCATGACTCCAGATTTAATAATTTCCTTTAATATTCTATGTAGCTAGAAGCATTTTTGACAATATGACTGATTTATTATTAGCCTCAGAACCTCCCTTCAGGTCTTACTCAAAGATCATGATTAGTTGAGGCTGGTAACAGGTTTTCTCTACGGATTCATCAAATAAAACATTTTACAAGTCTCATCTTTACATTTGATTGGTATTGAATCTTCTTACATAAACCACTCAAATTTATAAGGGAATTTACCCAGTTACTGGATTCTGAAAAAAAATATATAAATTCCAAAACACAGCAACAAAAGGTCTCATTAGATATAAAGAACTCTGTGAATTGAGTATGGATGTACTGCTCATTGCAAGTGCTGCCCAACACACTTCATTTGTCTGTAGACACAACATAGGAATATGCTGGGATGTTGAAAGTGAATATATGTATATTATAAACTATATGCATTGTTTGTTATGTATTTGTTAAACCTGTGGAGAGATTACTCTCGCTGTACATTTTTACGTTGCCTTGTTCAAAGGAGTGCTGATCAGTGACTCAGATGACACCAATGCACAGGTATTTGTATTGTTTCTGTTTCCTTGTCTGTAGAAGAAACTGATGGTAGAATGATTCACTTAGAAGTTGAGATCCTTCTTGTAAAGTATGAAGAGAAGTGGAAAAATTCTCTTCAGGAAACTTAAATACAAAGAGTGTTGCCTACAACCTATGATATTCTTCTACTATGGCAAGACCTTCTGTCTTAAATTTAGTTTTCAATAATTACATTCACATTAACTGTACACATATGCTGTAACGTAATCATTCTATTTAGCAGCTTCTGCACTCTGGTTCTAGGAAGAATTTTGCAGGCTCCTTGACAGGAGAGAGACAAAAATCAAATAGCTTCATCTCTTTGAACTATGTACCTAGGGATTTGGGGAAAAGCCCATACTAGAGCTGAAAAATAAAGGACTAAGACTACAAGTTAAAAATACACTAACTGGTAGTGCTGCTCTCCAGCTAATGCCTTTTCCCAAAATACTATAAATTAACAATACCCTTGTGCAAGTACTGCTCAGAGTAGATTCTCAAAATACTAAATCTTTGGTCCTATGTCACAAGTCTGATTATTCTTTTTGATCTTGCAGCTGTGCCTCGAAAACAGAGCTTGCAATGAGGAACAGGCAGCTGTGGGCAAGGAGAGGAAACTGAGCACCAGCCCCGTGTGCACTTACAGCTCATTCACACAGAGCAGTAAAGGAAAGACCTGGCCAGAGCTGCTCCATGTGCAACGAGAGCCTGTCACTACTGCCAGTTCCCAACGACACATTAGGCTACATCATTAGCCTACTTTGCACACTGGAACTTGGAAGAGGTATCCGTCACGGGCCACTTGTACTGGCCATCCTACCAAATACTCCTGTCACTCTTCCTGCACTGAGCTGGACTGTCTCTCAGTTATGCTTATTTTGGAGAGCCAGTGAGCACACACACGTGCTGGGGAGGCAGCGTGGTGACCAGACTGCACTCCTCCAACTTCTGGTAGGTGAGAGAGAGGAGCAACAGAATGGGATTTCCTTTTGATCTATTCCTGAGGCATTTCCACTTCCCTGAAAGACTTCTCAGCCTGTCTACAATTTGATATAAGGCCCATAATAAAAGGACCCAGAAAGGATTTTTTTCCTAAGATTTTTCTCAACAACTGAAATCTCCTTGCCTTAAGAAAGATAGTAACAACTAGGAAGCTAGATGTCTACACAAATACATTTCTCTACTCAAACACACTTTTGCTTTCTGCACCTGTTTTTAATAATTTTAGCAAATACTGTACTGTATTTTAACTAGCAATGTTGGAGTGCAGCAACAGTTGCTGAATTGCCAGTTCACCGTGGTATCTAGGGGCACATCTAGATAGGAAATTACCTGGGGGGACAGAAGATCAACCTCAGATGACCAAGGCAGCCATAATCTCTCTTACTCTCATAAAATATACCTGGTTTTGCAAAGATTTTCCTCTACCTATAATACACCAGATAAATCCCTAAAGGAAGCAATGCTACCAGCACCCTTTGGAGACTTGCAGTTAGTTTTCTCCCACTCCTAACAAGTACAAAACCATCCCTACCAAGAAACTTCTGATGTCTATCCCCACTAGTGCAGGGAGCTGCTGTGCAAGTGAACTAGAAGCTATTTCATTTCTACAGAAAACAGATGAAGTACTATACCAATATTACTTCATTTCCAAAAGCTTCTTGCTGAAGCACCTTTCATCATGCAATATTTAAAACATAATCTAATCCTTATGAAATGCCAATAAGGCTGCTGAGAGGCCTAAACTCTTTCACCAGGTAAACTGGTTCTGTTTATCTCTTTCTCCTCCCTCTTCACTGTTTTCTTTTATCTTTTCTCTCTTCTATTTCCCCCTCACTTCATTCTTTGTTAAAATGTACATTTCCTCACCAAACCCACAGATGAAATTCAAAGATAGCTGGTTTCAGTTTTTTCCATTTACAAGGTTTAACTATGGGTGCAAAATGTTGTTTATACAAATATTCACATGAACTAAAACTTCCCTTTCTACATGTATTTGCATGAGCACGTATAGACCACTCAAAATGCAGCTCGTAATTTGCCAAATACTTTTTGGCTTTTGCGCTATCATAGGCACATTTCAAACACTGAAAGAAAGCTGAGCAGAGTATATGAGATCATAAAATATGAAAACCCAACTATAAACTTAGGTAGCAATGTTGCAAGGGAAGGAAGGGAGTACACTCCCTTTAAGAAGTGCAAATATTAATGTTAATATCATTAGTAGTAGTTCCTCTGAGGCAAGAGGAACTTTCACTTCAACATTACTAAAATGGAGGGGTTTACATTACACAGACCTCCAAAAGCTGTTGTCTAATAGCACTTGCTAGACACTTTAATACTTTCAAGTTTCCAAGGCGTGGAACAGCAATATGACACTCTGTATCTCAGTCTCATCCCTCTCCCAACAACTTGGCAGGCTCCACATCATTTGAGGTAATGTTTTTCCAAGAAGTCTATGCCAGCTAACATAGCTTCCTCCTCCTCCTCCTCCTAAAAGCAACGCTCCAGTCAAAGAAAGACAACCAAATAAATTGTCCCCTTAAAGAGAGCGTCTCTTCCCCCTTTGGCCATGTAAAGGATGCAATTCATCTCTGTCTGCCAGAAATACAAAAAGCAAATCTGCTTTCCTATGTGGACCCCAGAGTTCTGGAACAAGCCGACTGATAAAACGCACATGATTTGCTGCCAGCTTCTTCAAGATCCCAAAAGTCTAAACATGCCTGGCACTACTCTGTTTTCCCAGGATTTGTTTAAGTACAGACAGGAAAAAAAAAACACCTCCTTTAAAACAAACAAATAAATAAATAAAAAATACTAGTGACTCCCTATGCTGCTTAAAAACACTTTACCTAACATCATCTAATCCAAGCTTCTTTAATGCACCTCCTCCTTGCCAACATCCTTCCCCTTCCATTAATTTCCTCTGACTCTGTTTGAGAATCTATGCCAAGCACACATACCAATTCACGCGTGAAAGTTTTAAAACAGCTTTCCATTGATTTTTAGCCATTCCTCCTTATTACAGAAGTCATCACACATAGCCAGCAGTCAAAAAAATAGTAGATTCATTTTGAGAACTACACGAGTAAGACATCAAGTTTTCTATTAAGCAGCAGTTTAGCATCTTAGAGCAAGCAGGTGTTCTGCACCATGTAATTCTAACTTGTCCCTACCTATACTATCAAAGGACGGCTCACAGCCAGCAGGAAGATCCAGACATAAACACAAACAAAAAATTATTCTTTGGCTGTGGGTAAAAAGAAAGTTACTGTCTTCAATGATAAGTTCTCCTAGGAAAATGAAACCTGAAAATAAAACCATGATGTTCACTTAGTTGGCTGATTCCTGTGCTGACTTTATTTGCCCCTTTTTTCCTGATGAACTTCTATAGTAATTTTTAAAGTCAGTTAATTGAATAATTAGAATTATTTGCTCATCATCATCCCATCAGACTGCACTTCCCTTTGACAGCCACCCTTCCCATATTACTTCTCTAAATGGCCTTCAACCAATAAGTTCAGGCTCAGTGCTAAAATACCTGGGTCATCTGAGCTTACTCCTCAGCTAGAGTGAACACCTGACTGAGAAAAAGAATGTCCAGTCAGGAAACACTGATTCCTGAAATGCATTTCTTTCAATGAACTTCTAAGTCCTCATGGAAAATTTGCTTGGTTTTCCAAAGGATCATACACTAAAACCTAGTCTAAAATTTCCAGTCTTTCAGGGTCTGTGACCTGCTCCTACCTTGTAGAGGCAAGCATCACTCACACCCCTCCTCCACGGCTACCTCTGTCTTTGCTCCATCCTTACCACTTGGCACTCAGACATCAGCATCCAAGTCTCAGCTTGCTTAAAATTTGCAAGGGAAAAACATAATACTATTATCTTTGAAAATATTTAACTCTTCAGATCAAAACTGCTATTTTTCTCTTCCCTCAACAGAGTGGTTTTTTCTCAGCCAAAATCTTCAACTTTTTAACAGGTTTAGGCTCAGCTCAACCTGACTGGTACCTCAGGGCAATGGTTTTCACAAGGTAGTCCACCAGACACTCAAGATCTAGGGATATCTGTAAGGACAACTTGAAAAGAAAACATTAAAAATTCAAGCTGATTGTCAGTGGGGCTTTAACTCAATATACAGAGATCTGTATCTTCAGTGGAAAAGGTTGAGAGGTTCACAGATCAAAAAAAGGTTGAAAACTACAAGTCTATAGAGTAAAATACAAGAAGGTTGAAGCGACTTGATAATTTTAGAGCAAGATCTAAATATGTCACTCTAGCTGCAAATGCAATGAGCTTCTCTCTCCTTCTTCCTCGTTGAGCTATACAAACAGATGCCTTACAACAAGGGGGTGGCTGCAGTCCATATACCACTAAAGATGTCTGTAATGCCTTGGGCTGGGGAGCACTGTCATGGGAACACGTTTGTGCTGGTGGGGTTACCCAATCCGCCAGCGTGCCTTTGATTTTGCAATGTCTTGCTGGTTTTGTCTAGAAAGCAAAATAACATGAGAAGTTGAAATCACTGTTTTTCTCTCTTTCAGGATGAACTCTTGATGCCACAAGCACAGTCCCTGCAGACTGTTCTCTCTAGCTGTTATGTTCATTAATTCATCAGGAAGGGAAGCTCCCCTCACTCATTCATGACCCCCCCAAGCCCCACACCCAGATAAACCTCTCATTCTGTCTGTTATAGGAAGCAAAATACTTATAGCCCAGGTGTGCAATATTTCTCTCCAGGTGACTAGATCCTAAGTGCATATTTCTGTGTATTAAACCATACACTAGTGTAAGGAAAGAGCGAACTGAGGAAAAGAATTCTATTGCATCATTAAACTATCTTCCTCATTAACAACCCTCATTAGGGCACCCTCTGCCCATTTCACTGCTGTGTTTATCTCCTTCCCCTGATGGCAGGGATGCTGAATCATTAAGAGCCATCAGAGCTTAAAAGCCCAGTCCCAGGGTGGCATCTTGATTTAAGTGAAGGGTCATAGCATCTGGGTCCCTGATTCACACATAAATGGTACCAATAATCAAGTAGAATGTAGCTTATAGAGACAGCATTGCCAGGTATGGATTTTAATAAACCCATAAGAGATAGGAAAAAAACTCTTCCTACCAATAGAAAAATTAATATTTTGAATAATTTAAAGAAAACACGAGAAGCCTACAGAGAATCAAAATCTAAAAAATACATACACAGTTAAAATAATACCACAGAAATTGATAGAAAGTAATTCACAGGTATCCTCCTGATAACATTATTGTTGTCTATAATCCAAACAGACCTTTTCTTTTCTGATGATGCAGGACTGTGTAGTATGGAGTCTGTGGAGAAAACATTCTGCTGGAATGATGTTTTGTGGTACTATATTCAATAACAGAACCTTAAATTTCAATAAATATTGAAGTGAGTTTTGAGCATATAAGGAAGTGAGCCTGCAGCAAGAACTGTAAGGCATTTCTCTAACCTGAAGCTATAACAGAGATTTAAAAGATATTTCCCTTCCCCCCTGCACACACTTACTTGGAAATAGTGAAGTATTTTGGAGGTTATTACCTTTTTAAGGCTGTTTTTAGTGCTAATTCTCTCCATATATATACATATATATAAAGTCTAATTTCTAAAGCATTTTACAACCGCTCCCCCTCGCTCTTTCTTTTAATACTCCAAGAAAACAGTAACAACAGCCACTAGAGAATTGTGCTATAAAGGATTGAGCCACACAGTGATTTGGCACTGCCACCTTCCTGGGTCATCACCTTTCTTCTAGTGACTGGCATATCTGATCCAACACAGCTCTGTTCATCTCCTTGATGGCCTCTTTCCTCCCTCAGAGCTCCCAAAGGTAAACCCCAGGACTCTGCATTTTGTCCGACGCTCGCGTTTCTCAGGAGCAGCTAAGCATTTTCATGAGGAGAGGACAAAGAGGTGAGAGAATACGTCAGTCATCACTAGAAATATTGCAGTCCCAGCTGCAGTGGTGATGAAGGAAAAGCACTATTTATGTGACTTCTGCATAAATACTTTTATTTTCAGCTTGCAGCTTTGTGGGGGGAATAAAAGAAATGCAGAAGGGTTTGGACATCTCTAACCATTATATTCACAAAGTTTACTCACTGCTCCAGTGTTCCAGTTTTCCAGTATTTAACAGATTTGAAAAACACAAACATGATTTCTCAAAAACAATATAATACACACAAAACAAACATATGCAATGTATTACCAACTTGCTTAGAAATACACTTCACACTCTTCATATTAGCATCTCATCTTTACATTTTTCACTGTCCAAGAAAAACTGCAGAAATTTTCTTGACATAAAAATCTTTTTTCTTCTGAACCCAAGGTATATATTATCCACTGTATTCCCTGCTAGTCAAATCAGACAACAGAGCATTCCCATGGCCACAGAAAGCAATGGCAGAACTTTTCTGAGGGGAATATTTCAGTCAAAAAGAGGGCAAAGAAGAGATGCAGAAAAGAGGTCTCTTCCCACATCCTGTCCTTTTGCCTACCAGTAGACACAAGAGACAAAAAGTGCTCTGAGCAACTGGATACTGCCAACAAAATGACATCTACAAAATTCCTCTACCTCTTCTGTATGCAGTTGCTTTGCCAAAAGGACATTCTGTAAAGCAGTGATGGACAAGAAAGAATTTGCCACTTGAAAACCCCATTAGACCTTTCAAATTTTAGTGTTATCAACCAGAAATTACCATAAACATCTCTCTGTGCACACAAGAAAATTTAATTCTTTCATGGTAGAGTAATCAGCTCTATGAGCACCTACCTGCAGTGGCAATGCCACTTGTTCTATCTCAACATTGTATTCACAGGTTGCCAGAAGCTTGCTCTGTTTTATGGAATGGCTTCATCCTGGGCTAACCCTGACTGTACTGTGAAATAAACATTTATTTTTTAATCAATGTTATCAAATTAGGAAGCAACAAACTCAGGGAAGAGAAGGAAATACATTGTTACATTCATCACATATGTTTCCCCATGTTGTTGCTTGTCTATGTTATTTTGAGTATTACCTATTTAAAGAAGTTGCATGATGTATAGAAGACAGCAGGTAGAGTGATTGACTGAAAGAGTCAGATGTTAAATTGCCACATAGCTGTGGAAAGGATGAGAATACTTCTCTACCTCAACTCATTCCATAGAAAAAAAAATCCTCTCAGATCTTGCATCCTTATAATTTTTACACTTAAAGGTTTCAAAGTGAAAAGAAGGTATAAAGGGTAGTGTTTAAAAATAAAAATACACATTTTCACAGCTTCAATTTCTTTTTATTTTTCTTTAGAAGAGTATAATATTGAAGGAGAAAAAGTCTGCTTGCTCTCAGTTAGGTTTACTAAATCAGTCATGAAGGCAGCTGATCTAAAATGCATCAGCTGTCACCTGCTCAGTCTCAGTTTGACAGTTCAATACCTCCTCATCTTCTGAGAATGGCAGTGCTGAGACCTGAGTAAACCATGCCTGTATGCAAACTGTCACTGATTTTTTGGCATATCATTAGGCCTGATCTCCACGGCTGCAGTGACAACAGGGAACATTGCAGCCAATTGTTATCAGAGTTAAAATTAATGTATGGGTCTTCAAATTCAGCAATGGACAAGGTAAGCACCATGAGTGGTGGCCAGTTGATGAGCTACATAATTATAGCAGGATAATCTCAACCCTTCAGAGAATGTAGACATATATCATAAATTCAAAGTACGTTTCCACACACCTATATTCCGCCCCCCCCCCCAGCATTTATCTGGACCAAATATGACATATAAATGTCAGTATATCCTAGTTATCAGCTTCAGGTAGTAAAACGAAACATTATTCAGGGCCATGAAAGGACAACCTAAGGCACAAATCTAAGGCACATTCCCAAGCAGTGACAATCAGGGTCACACTCACAGCAGTTAGAAAAGTTGCACCTGATCATTTCAGTAGCCCAGCACACAAACCAACACAGCAGCTCATCTCACTTTAGAGTGCTGCTTTCTGCCCCATTGCATCTGTGCCAGGAGCCAGCGTGACTGAAGCACAATGCTGCCAGCAGGGAAGAGGCTCCACAAGGGCCAAGGGCAGCTGGCAGTGTGCCCCTAGCTCCCCAGGCCTAACTTGGTGTGCATCTTCAGAGCTGTTTAACTCCTAAGAAAACATGTTTTAAATAAACATAAAAGGGGCAAAACCAGATCAATATTAGTATTCAGACCCCTTCTCACTTTTTGTTGTATTACTTGCAACATTAACACATCTGTGAACTCCAGCATATGCTGCCTGGTTTGCAGTACCCAATGAATCTCACATATGCTGTGTGACTTTATTCAGGTTGAGATCTCTCAACTTGTTTTAAATTACCAAATCTAAAAGTGCTAAAAGACCTGATTCTCCATTACTGCCAAAATGCCTATAACCTTTTACTAACCTACCAATGGTTGGACTTGGTGATGTTACCTCTGCCAATCATAATGATTCTATAACATTAATTTCAGGTGTCGGATTTAAATAATTTGACTGAACACGTTATTTCTAGAGGCTTTTTTAGTTAAAGCAATAATGGAAAGCAACATGACATCAAAACTGATCTTTTCCAGGCATCCCTGGAATTAGGACTGGAGGCCTGGAAGTAGTTTGATCTTTCTTTCTAAGTTCTTATCTTTCTAAGTATTGCTGGTTCTTCTCTGACTCTTTACATTGAGGTTTTCATGAAAGGGTGCACCTCATGAAATTATTCTAGGCAGCAAATAATTCCAAATAAAATATTGCATAATTTAAAAAAAACTTTCATTGTCTTCATATGAGGGAAAGCTACATTTATATAACAGTTTGCCGTTACAACTCATCGCTTGGTACATGTCTGGTAAAAGCAAAATTTTGCTGTGAAAATACTGCAGCTTTTCCAGTCTACACAGAGGGAATTGAAGTAGCCATACGAGAGTCCACTACAAGCTTCAAGTTAAGCAGGTTTTGCTTACCTTATGTTTCCTTTCCACAGTGGAAGTATTTTGCTAGAAAGTGACACATTTAAAGTCATGTTTAGCCTTTGCATTCCTACAGCCTTTTGAAGGAGAAATTTTGAGCATCATTCAAACTGACTAGTTGTGTGAGTTAATAAAAGTCACAGGTAACAAAACCTCGTTATGTCACCCATGAAGAAGAGAACTGTAATAAAGGTCAGATTTTATGAAATTACTTCTCTTACATAAGCAGTTTCAAGGTACTTACATCCATCTCATTGCAAGAACCATGTTACTGAGTCCTGACAAAACTGTGAAAAGTGTTCTATTCTTCACAGAGCTCTCTGCAGAAAACATTGTAGATAATCTGAGAAAAGCTCTTGCTAATATTTTTCATATTTTATGTCCACTGGTCATGTGACTTGTACATAAACAGTCCTTTAAGTCTCTTTAAAAGTGAAACCTCAACTAAGCAATGATTTAGCTAAAAACCTTACATATTTCTTAAGAGCGACTCACATATGGTTCCTATTGGCTTGGCTTAATCAGGTCTATGAAAATGTAATTAAAAAAAATCATCGGAATTAAATATAGATGTATTTAAATCCCCAAGCTTTTCTGCAAGAAATGAATATATATTTTAGAGCAGCTCATGATCTAAAGTTGGAGCATGGACAAAGTGTGCATGGTCTTGAACTCACCTGAACATTTGAATGCCATGGTGCTATGCAACCCCTCTTGTTAAACAGCACTATTACCTCAAGGATAAACAACTAAAGCAGCCTGTAGCTCCACCTATGCAAGCTTTCTCAATTTTGTCTTCATACGGTGAATTGCAACAGGAAATACATTTCTTCCAAGCTTAGAAATTCTGTAGTGGCTAGAACTTGATCAAAAACAACTCCTACTCATTAAGATGTCCCCATATAATTCATCTGTAGTACCACTTCATACTGCCATTTGTGAATTACGAGGTCATTCCTAACTGAAAAAATATTTCATCTCATGTCATTGTACTGTCATATTTCTCTACACTAGCCTTCTCCACTGGTCAATCAATAGGAAAAGCAGACACAAAGTCCAGCAGTTCAGCAGATATTTGAGCTTTTCTAAATCTCCAATTCCCTTACGAGTTCAGTCATTTTTCTGTTGAAGACATGAGAATGCAGAGTGTACCAACACCACACTCCCAGCAGGGAGCATGCTGAGTCCCCTCAGAGGTTGCTGCTTATTTGGAAAAAAGCTCCCCCATCCCCCCGCCCCCCACTACACCGTTCATTTTCACTGAATTTCCAGCCACATTTCCCCAGGCTTGATACTTTCTCATTGACACACCACCACACAGGAGGCTGTGGAAGTTGGGTAGTAAACAAAAAGCAGACTCAAGGCAGTGGAAAATACTTTTTAAAGGAAAAGGAATATTGACATGCATATGTCTCAAAAGAGTTAAGATGAGGCAGGTTAATCTTTTAACTTTGGTTTGATTTGCAATTAGGTAGGTTGGGAAAATGCAAACTGGTTAGAAGCACATACAGGGTGTCTGTATTTTCAAAATGTTGTTATCTCATTCCTTAGGGAAATAACTGCCAAGGTGATTGCTCTCTGAGCGCTACAATATCCATTTCTGGCTGAGTTACTGCCCTTTGGCTGTTAGCTGTTCGCAGCTTACACACCCATACACTGATACTTTCTTTCTTTTTCCCCTCAAACAAGAAACATATTTTCTTCATATTATGGCAAGACAATTGACGGAGCCTACAAAGTATTAAACCCACATAAAATAATGACCACAAAAGGAGCCAAATATGCAAAACTTAATAACTTAACAATCTCTTTTCTCTGTTAAAGCATCCTTCTCAACACTGGGGAGAGGGAAAGGAGAAAATGTCTGAAAAACTACAATAAATCTTATTTTTGCATCAGTATGAGAAGACTCAGATACATTTTACATTAACGCCACAAGCAGTTATTAAAAGATTAATTATTTCTTAATAGCTGGCTTACTAAAAAGCAAACCAGTGGTCTGTTTAACAGATTGCTTACAGAATCAGTAGTTCTAAATGATTATAACACTTTCTACTGGCCCTGATGAGCACCACTATTTACCACACAATGCTCTTATCTGGCTGTAATATATGTATAGCTGTTAATAATTTATAATCCTTTTAACAAGCAGTATAATTATTAATGTAGAGTTTTTACAGAATTCAAATGCCTCTTAGACACCACAAAAATTTTCTTAGTTTTCTCCACATTTTATCTACTCCTCTGGTTCCTACTACTGTTTACTTTCTAGGTTCCTCTGTGTTGTTCAGATCTCCTCCAAATGAACAAAGACTTTTCTGACATGAAAATGCTACTATTTCCCTATGTCCTTCTTAAAGATAATTGAAAACAACAGACCTAGAACACAACTTCACCTTTTGCTTTCTATAATGGATACAATAATCATAAATGCAACCACTGTACAGAGAGAGGTTACCCTACCAGTTTCACTTTTACAAAAAAGAGAGAAATTCACAGCCATTGACACTTATTAGGCTTAAAGTACAGACCCTTTTTGTCATGGTGCTGTTTTGGATAACTTGTGAAGACTGGTCACCACTTCATAAATAGTTTTTATTGTTGTGAATACTTACCAGAGCTGAGTAGTTTAGGTCACTGAAGAAAGACCGTTCCAAGCATGTCACAACCACAACTTCATTTTCAGACACAAACAGCTTTGGAAATTATCACATGATCTACGGAATGAAAAGATAATCACACGGTAATGAAATGATGTTAAATGCAATAGCTTAAAGGTATGTAATGAGGAATTTTTTTTCTTATGCCTCATCTGATTAGAAAATTACCAGTTGCAGCAGCTGTACAATTGTGATGGATACATCATCTCCATGGAGTTCAGACACACAGAAATCCAAAAAGTGTTCAGCTGAATTTCTGACATATGAATGTTTCTACTGCAAAGCCTGCATAATGTTTTCAGTGCAGCAAGATCTTCAGCAGAAGGAATCCCATACTACTCAAATTAGGTGTACATATAGAATTATCAACACTTGGAATTTACAGTGCAATGGATGGGGTGTTCTTTATTATGACCAGCACCTCTTGAAGCCAGGATGTCACATCTCCCAGTTCTTCACACCAGCTCTTTCTGAAGGGCTGGGTGGTGGAGTTGCTATGGGAAAACACTGGCTCATGTACCACCCAGGCCCTCAGAGACCAGCTGCAGCTCTGCTTGTCAGAAGCGGGCCTATTGTCTTTTCTTTTTTTTGGTAATTCAAACCAGATTTATCAAGCTACAGCATTCTACTGACGCTGTTTACATCTCCTTTTTCATATCAATACCCTATTTCATTCTGGTATGTTTTTCATGGGATTCATTAGTAGCCAGCAATTCACTAAACACTGTACATTTTGCAGACAATTTAGTGAATTTATTCTACTTCAGTTCAAAGAGCCTACTCAGAATTTTAGGAACAATCAGTAAATAAATTGTAACGTGCATTTGTGTTCTTAAAAAGGCAGTTTAAAAATACAGATTAGAAAATATGTTTGGAAGATAGCTTTAAGTTCTGTGGAAGTGTTTAATACTGGAAAACATTGTAGAGAGAAATAGGCCTTAAGAGAAAAAAAGGAATAAGCTACACAATAGCAACATAAGATTCTTCAGTAGCCTGATGGGTTTTATTTAAAGCAATGCTCCTTTTACTGAGAACTCATCAGGGACATTTTTGACCCCATTGTAAATATCACTGCACGCCCTCAGCTGAATGCAAATGTTTATATTGTTATTAGTGCCAATAACAAAATTTCACCATAGAACTGTTAAGAAATGGATCTATTTCATTATAATTATGTGCTGTCATTTTCTGTTCTGTTTTTGATTTTTCATAAGAGAAGCAGCAGGGAGTCTATCTGCAGTTTGTTCTTTACAGATTTTCTCAATGGATCTAGATTTCAGCCTTCACAAAACAATTGTTTTGAATACCAATTGCCTTACTCTTCAAATAATTCTTGAACAATTGCATGTGCCATTTCCAGATATATCCAATTGTAAAATTGTGATATTAATTAGATTTTGAAACCAGCCTATTAAATGATTAATAACTACTAACAAATAAAAATATCCTCAAAGAGCTTTATGATGGAAAACGTTAGAAGTCCTTCTCCAAACAGGCAAGCCTATGATACCTGGAGCCACGGTTCGGGTTACTGGATGGGAGCGAACACAACTCTATCCGAGACTCCACCAGCAATGAGTGAAGAACAACTGCTTTCACGTTTCATATCTATCATTCCATTTACATACAGCAGGAGGACGGAGTGTTTTTTGTACAAGAACACACCACTGCTGATGCTCACAAGAAAACAGGAAACCCAAAGGGAGCCACTGCCAACCTGTGTGCTTCCCAGCCCATGAGGAACAGTGATAAGGCACAGCTTTGTTTGAACAAGCTACTACAATGTGAGAAGTCTTTAATGCCACCATTAACTGAAAACAGCTGCAACACCAGGATGAGTTGCATCTCTTTGTCCAATTCCATCTTCTCTCAAACTTCATGTAACAAATAAAGACTATGCCTCCAGTGTTTTTGTTCATCTATCACCACGTCAATGATTATTACAGCATTTGCAAAACGAAACAACAGAAAAGTTTAACTTCGAGGAAAATTTATGGTAAAATACATTTAAACTATACTAGATGAGTAATAAATCTGATGTTTGCTAAGACAAAAATTTTAACAAAAAATGCAGGTTTAAAATGTCACTGCTGAAGTATTGGAGTATTATTACCAGTGTAGGAAGGAACAAGCACTGCTTAATAAAATCAGAATCAGATACATTAGCTAGATAAAAAGACTATCACGAAGACTATCCAGCTGTCATTATAATTTAGTTCTCTATAGCATGACCTTCAGTACTGTTCAAGCTAATTCTACATGCCTGCAACGTCTTAAATGCTCTGCAATTTAAAAGTAATAAGCTTAAAATAACCCGTAGTTTAAGAATAGTGGGCTGGGGTTGGGGGGGACACAGTAAACAGTCTGAGAGCTAATATTGAAACAGGCAGGGTCATTGTCCCTTGAAGACAAGAAAACTACAACAAAAAAAGTATATTTTTTCTTTGGTTGATGTTTCTGATTTATCTTTTCCTGTTTTGATACTAAATTAAAATGAACTATTTAATATAATACCAGCATGATGATGAACTGGTGCCACATATAGAGAAATGCCTCCCGGCAAAGAGGGCATCCACCCCACTGCCACAGTTCAGCACCTCCATATGTTTTAACTCACTCTCATACGGAGCTTGGTCATTCACACACTCTGTCTGCACCCTCCCAGTGTTCCAGCAAGAACACAGATAAAGCTACATGAGTGCTGATATTTTTTGTAATTTCATCTGAGAGAAATGTACTCTCCCAAAAGCAAGTAGCATGACAGGACCAGGGGGAGGTCCCAGTCACACAGGACAATGACAGCACCACTGAGACTTTTGCAATGGAGGATGGACACCTGGCATGGACTAACTGTGCCATTAGACACAGCTCTCAGTCATTATATGAGCTGCCAAGCAACTACATGCAATTAGTAGCACATAGTAGTATTGAAAATACAGGCCAAGTTGTACCAGAGTTAGTTAATACATGTTATCAACCATTACAAATTACAGCAATAATGGTCACACCTACGCTTCCTAAGGCACAAAACGTATTTAAAGTGGTCTGAGATTTAATGCTTGCTATGAAGAGATCCATCTTTGCAAAGACTAGCTCAGCTGTTTACTTCACCTTTCTTTTCATCAAAGTGAAGTCAAAGTCTTGGTCTGCCATCCTTTTGACTTCACTTTGATGTGAAGCTACATTATCTTCTACATAATAAAAAAGTCACTTTTGAAAGTGAGAGTTTTTTGTCCACAGCATGACTGCAGTCATCTGATGGTTGTGGAAAGACTAGAAGTTATTGCTCCCACGTCCCATCCCCTCTGAGCGCAGAAAAGATAAAGATGCTATTCAAAGAACAATGCCCATAATTGAGAGGCATTCACCCTTATTTAATTTATGACAAGTATGTAGATCATAATATGGGCAAAGAAGCTTTAGGAAACTGTGTGAAATAAAAAAAAAAAAAAAAAAAAAAAAGGAAAAAAATGCTACCACTGCACATGTTGTCCAAGTGGAGCGACCCATACACTGCATATTCATCTGTATTAGACTTAATCTGCAGCCTTACTTTAGGTTTAATAATTTGTCAATTATTTACCATAACTAAATGGTCTTTTGAAGCTCTGTAGACTAAGCAACAACACGAATGCCTTTGCACAGGGACCAAGCCAACATTGCATCATCTTTGCAATTGATTAACCCACACAGTTTTCTGTTCTGCTGCAGGGACTCTTAAATCTAACTGGAAATGTTCTTAAGCAGGAAATCTCTGAGGGCTGAGGAACAAAGAACAAGACTTCAGCCCATCAGGGTTTTCCTTTTAAGCTCTCTCTGTCGCACATTTTGCAAGTTCCCTATAGCATAAAATGAGAGGCAGAAAAGTTGATTGGGAGAAGTACATAAGAGCTGGAGAACCACATTATTTTTCTTCTGTACCATTCAGACACTGACCTGCATCAGGCACACAGTGCAAAGGGGAAATACAGAAAAGCTGTGGTTTTTAAGAGGTCCTGCATGGCTTCAGCAGGACTAACACCTGGCTCTAAAAAGAAGAGAGTAATTTTAAACATATACAAACTGTAGAAAACACTCTTCTCCTTCATTGTGTGGACATGAGTCAGACTGAATTTTGCTGCATTTTGAAAATTAATTCAGAGGTACAATAAAGGACTATTGAATGGATAACTACACATTCATAATGGGCAGTAATGGGAATTATGATCTATGATATGGACTATTATGCCTATTCTGAAATTTATATAACAGATTTTAACAAAGAACACAACAGGTCCTGTGCTACATTCAGCTTCCACAAGGAAGCAAGAAAACACAGTGGACATACATGACATCATCAACACAGCAGTCCTCCTTTTTCCAGCACCCACAACAGCCCTTTCAGAGGTCATGAATGTGAGCAGATATGAACAAAACGCAGCAGTGCCCAAGATCATTGCTCCCAAACCTTCTCATGAGTAACTAAATGATGATGCATCATAAAACATGTTTCACTCTAATATAACCCTACCTAGAGAAACATCCTGGGAATCATAAGATTCGCAAGTTTCCAAAAGACACATTCCTCATGGTTTCTGTACTTGAAAACACCATAGGTAAATCTAATGAGTCTCCATTTCAGGAGGTCACAATGTTTACTAAAGCCTGCCTTGCCTTTCCTTCTGTAACATAGTAATAAAGTAATGCAATACTTCAAAAACATTAAATAATACTCCACCCTCATTGGAGAACTGACCTCAGTGTTAAGGATGCATTTAAGTCCCTCTTTATTTCATCTCTAAAGGGGGTAAAATAGACAATATTAGAAAATCTAGACATTTCATATTAATATCATCTGTCATTTTTTGAAATTGCCTTCCTGTATTTGTCTGGTTTTCTTCCTATGAAGTCCAGAAAACAGTAAGAAATTTATAAAAAAGATCAAACATACAGCAATCCAGGCTTTTTTCCCAACTATAGAAAAACCAGCTAAATAATGCAGGATTAAAAAGATCATATTTATGAAAAATATCCATACTAAACAAGGTTAGCTGAGAGGACAAACTCAAAAAAGTAAATGGTATAAGACAGTTGTTGCATGTGTTTTATGCACATAATATATTCATTAGTTAGAAGGTAAAGACAGTCTGATTTTAAAACCTGAATTATTTTGCATTTCTGTTTGTGAAGAAAGGATCAACAGCAGTTTTCTACCATCTTAGAATTAATCACACTGCTATATAAATCCTCTGTATTTTAAGAACTCAAAAAGTGTGATTTTGGAAGAGTTAAATAATGTATGAAATTGAAAAATGTCATTCTTTTGATATTTCTCCTTGTGAAAAAAATTGCAATTACAACTATAATAAACAACTGTAGCCTTCTTTTAAAGCATTATAGAAGTTGTCATTGTTTAGTTAACCAATTCAGATTCAGAAAACGTGACCTACCATATCCTGAGGGAGAGACCTATTGTAGCAGTAAGTAATACATCTCTACGGACTTGTAATTCAGAGGCACTGAGGCAAAAACTATCAAAACATTACTAAAGTCGACAAGGATGTATGGTTCATTAGTCTAGGAACTGATGTGTTATGGACCTCTTTGTGATCAGCCTGATAATTTAAATCAAGTTGTAAGTTTACGTAAACCTACTAAAACTCTATTATTAAATTTCAGATCATGCCTTCAACAAAGGTACCCATAATTGCAGACATTTATCACAAGGTCATAACTAACCCCCTATCATGCCAACTTAATCAATAATCAATTTATAAAATATCATTACTTTAACAGAAAATCTCTAGTTGTTTCTCTTGTATTGACTTTGAGGGCAAAACTGCAGCATACCATCATTAACCAGACTTTGTTCATTAACACAGAATTAGAATGCAAAGGATTCAATATTTACAGGTGGTTATATGCACAGAAAAGAGTGATCTGCAGCTGTAAATCTATCTGACCCCCTCCCTGTACTGCCATAATCTTGTCCAAGCATGTCTGATGCTCAGAGTGGTGTGCACCTGACTGGAGCACACTATCTGAGCATGAAGTTTCTTTATTCCCCCCAGCTTTACAGCCCCGAGAGTGATATTTAAAATATGCAGCCACTCCCCACATATTACCAGTCTACAGCCCATCCTGTTGTTCAAACAGGACAAAGACTTTGGTGTAATTAGATTGAAGAGAAGATGAGAGATTAAAGAGTTGGACTTGCAATCAGTGTCTCCATATCGCAACACAACATGTCCAAAATTTCAAAAGGCTTATTTTTGCACTGTGTCATGTCAAACTACCACTAAATAAATAAATAAGAAAAACCTCCTGCTATGACACAAGAGAAAACAAAAATTATCTTCCTATTCAATAAAAAAATAGTGCAATACTGCACTTATGACAGCCATAATGTGAAAAACTCAGGGGCAAACACCACTTTTCCAGGTGCAAGGTCCATTAGCTGTGGTTCAGACACTGCTGATATCTGAGACATTGTCAGATTGTCCCAGAAATGCCCTGGGAACAAATTGGATATTGTCTGGAACATCTCATTTTGCTGAGGGATGAAACTTCAGTACCACTTCACAGTACTACTGCACAAATTGCAAAAAGGGTGTTTCCCTGCAGGCCATGATCAGAAATCACCGATGCAGAAGAACTTCCAGAAGACTCTGGAGAAAGCAAGAACATAAAACACCTGCTTTCTCTGAAGGGTTTCCCTCTATTAACAGCATTTGCATTTGTCTCTTTCTAGTAAATTAAATTATTATTCCTGATCAACATTAATTCCAGTGTTTTCTCTACTTTCAGAGATGTTGTTTTGCATGTCAGTTATTGTGGAAAACGGAGGCATGCACACATAGAACATGAGACGACTTGGGATTTGTTTTGAGAGCTATCAACATTGCAGAAGGCAATAAAATAAAGCTTGACTTCTTAAAGTTACGTTTAAAGTCTTTGTACTCATATTGCTCTTTGATGTCAACCCTCGGAGTAATGCACAAGTAAACACTAAACATAATAAAAGAGTTCATGGTATGCTGAAACCCTTTCTATGACACAGCGACAAGGCTACAATGACAGAGGCTCAAGTAAAATGCATCCCTGCACTGAATCACAGTAGAGGGAAAGTATTATTTCAAGATAAGGTTCCAAAAATCCAAATATATATATTTATGAGAATTTCAATATCCTCTAATGGATTGGAGTTTTTAACATTGAAATTCTTGATAAAAATCTCTTGCAACATGCAGCTACAAGTTTTTATAACACATTTCATTTTGAGCTCAGCTTTGAAATAAGCTTACAAAGCAAAATAATTAGAAACTTTCAAAGCTTAAGTTTCTTCTCTCAAAATCAGATGACACAATGAATGGTGAAAGGAAGCTTGTTTTGGTTTCTTCAGAAGATATGTGTGATTTCTTGCATACATTTCTGTTTTTCAAAAAGAAAGTCATATAACAGTTGTGGCAATGCAGCAGACTTGCTGAATTTTACCTGCTTACTGATTTTGAAGCAAAAATTTCGCATGGATAAACTTTAACTTTTTGTGTGAATACTGGTAGGGAAAAACTAAATACTGGTAGAGTTTATATTATATTATTAAACAGGTCACATTGCAAGGTATCTTAATAATTAAACACCACTTTCTTGATGGAGAGGATTCCTGACAGAAATTTAAATGTAGGTACTCCAAACAGAAATATACATGAGTAAACATTTACTGCAATTAACTGAAGACCACAAAATCACCAGTAAAGACTTTCTTTTAATATAATTTTCTTCTGTAGCTTTTATCAATGAAAAAATTTGCAGATTTTATCTAAGTAGAATACTGGAGAAATGAAATCTTAACAAAGAGTAATCCATAACTTGGTGTTCAAACTATAGGTTTCCACTTTTTTTACCCAGATCTCTTCACCTCTTTCTGCTTTCTCCCTCACAGACCAATGCTTTTAATAGAAGAGAGAGATGATAGCTTTCACAAGGCTCCATTTGAAATTAGATGGGATTTTTGACTCAGAATCCCTTTCAGAGTTGCTATGATTTCCTACTAATTTCATTATTTGCGTTATCTTTTGCAGTATTTCTAAAAACTAATTATAGCTAGAACTATAGATATACAGTGCAGCTCAATACACTTCACAGAGTTTCAGATGCATTTATTCATTTAACCTGCTTCATATCAGGGAAAAAGAAAAGAGCAAAAATAAAGGAGTGTATGTGTAACCAACCTAAGAAAGCTTGAGAGTTTTTAGAGTTTTGCATGCAAATTTTAAACTGCTTGTCACTTTTTACTAGCATGTGCTTACTGGTTAGGGCTGCAGTACAGTATATGCAAGGGTAATGAGCTATTCAGTGTCTATTCTGACTGAGCTATTTGTGTCTAGTTAATGCATTTCAAAAGTAATTGACAAATTAATATCTCCAACTTTTCTCATTAACAGCATTAAATAAGGAAATTGCTGTTCCAGAATTGTAACCTTTTTATTTATTACACCAAACTTTTCGTGTAACATATTATTTGGTCTAAGTCTTCTTCCAATAAATCAAAGTGAAAGAAAAAACCCAAACTTTTTCCTTCTATTTATCGCCTTCCATTTCTGACTATTTCTTAAAGTAGACAGTGAAAATTAAGAAAATTAATTCCACTGCTTACATTCAGGTTCTCAATATTGCAGTGTTCAGTTTATCACTAGTAAAAGTTAAGTATGCAGTTAAAAAAAAGTCTGAAACATTAAAAAATAAAATGACACAATGAAGAATGTTTGCATTTGCCTTGTTGATTTCAATACAATGATAAACAGCAAGCAAAGATCAGAACTTCTCTTGACTCAAATACTTACTCCTACCAAGGACCACACGTTGGCTATTTCTTTTGAACACATATTTGCACGTTTTTTTCTGCTGGTCAGCTGCTCAACTCAAAGGGTGGCAAAATGAGGTTTTTAACATCCCTCTACAGATTGGGTATTCCTAATCTTTATACAACTCAAAGCTGCTTACTTTCAAGGCACAACAGAATTAGAAGTCTGGCATCTTAGTAGTGCACTACCAACAACCCTATTGGTATTTGTATACTGCAAAGCTTGGGGTATTAGGAATACTTTTAAGAATCATTCATATTTTATGGTGCTGATAGAAAGCAAATCCCAGCCTGTGCTTCTAGGGGAGAAATTAACTTCAGGTGTCCCCTGAGTCGACAACAAAGTACATCTCATAACACTTATGATCCTGACTACTGCTTCAGAGCCAAAAACTTCAACATTTGATGATAACTTACACCTTTAGCTATTTACTGGCAGTTAACTAACTAACTAAAAAGCCTAGATAATCCAGAAGTCAGCTGGATAACTCTTCCTCTGATAAATGTAAACATACCAGTATCATTTCGGAAACAATTTTAATTAAACGACAAACCTAAACCATTGCATTAACTTACAGTTAAGATAGTTTATACAAAGTATGTATAATGTTAATAATTCCATAGAGAAGAAAAATAACCAACAGTTCACCAAAGTACAACTGTAAATTGATTTTAAATTAAATATTTGAATTACACACCACACAGCTAAATTAAAAAGGCTGATTTCAGAGGATTTGACATCCTCTACAGAAATATACTGCATATACAAAAACATTTCTTAGATGAAAGGAAAACAATGTGATGGGACACATACTTTTTCTCATGCTTTTCAGGTAAAAGGAGAACAAACTGATATTTAATAACCAAAGAGCACATTTGTTTCACCAACTCTATAGTCCCTGATCAAACATATTCACAGAAGGTCAAAATTACCACTTGCACTTCCACTGTTTTTAATAAGAAAGTTTGGCTTGCTGTGCAACAGTGTACAACAACTGGACGAATCCTGTGCCTTCGGTAAGTGAACTTTCTTATAAATAAAATATAATTCCTTAACCTGGAAATGTTCACCTTCCAATCCTACAGATCAGCAAATGTAATATGACAGAGCTACTGAAGTAATTCCTATGAATTCCAAGTCAAGCATACAGAGATAGGAATGCAAACACACTCTCACCTGTGTAGATAAAACACATATTTTACCACTGTGATTCCTATATTCTTTGCCCTAAGAAGGAGCTGTGTTAGATGTCTCAGCTCTCAGCTCAATAAGCAAAACTCTTGTTTATACCTCATTTCCCAAAGTCCCTGAAACATCTTTTCATGGCACCAGGCAGACAAACTGGAATAACAGACACAAACATGTTTAAGCAAGCCCAATAAGCAGCATGACTTCAAACTTCCCCTGTGCCACAGATGCTGCTTTGTTAAGCGATAGCTGAGTATATCTGCTTTAAAATGCTTGAACCAGCACAAGTGCCACTTCATTCCTATGTGATGTTTTCATTTGGCAGGACAGGTGCTCTTGCAGCATAATATCCCCAAAAAAGAACATCTAAAATATGTATTCACCAACATCTGTCTTGTTTTGATTTAAATGCATACTTGAGTAGCTTCTTTAAGTATGAGCAAAAAGTTTTCCACTTGCTTTGACCTTCTAAAGAAGCTTCATGAGGCTGTATGTCAAAAATCACTTTTATACAAAGGTAACCTTGACTATACAAAATGTGAGCATTGACACTGGAGTTGGGAAGGGGGACAGGGGAAAAACAAAACCCATAACAAAAAAACCTCCTCTCAAACATCTCTAAAAATAGTAAGATCTTAAAGAAATATATATTTTTGACACACCTTGCAAGCTTTTTATAGATGAGGTATCACCAATATGTTGAATACAGTCTTTTTTTTAAGTTGTAGATATATACGCATAAAGCTTGCTTTTTATTTCTAGGCTGTGTCACAAATACAAATTGCTTCATTTGAGAAAACTGATTCGAATTTGGGTTATGGAAGTTATGTTTGCTCTTTTTTCTTTCCCATGTATCTAGTACAGCTTAATGTGTGTAGCAGTGTTTCACCTGCTATAGGAAATGTACCACTGGAGTAGAAGCAATAGTAACTTTCTTACTTATCTGTAAAATTTTACTCTCATGTATAAAGTATCCAGCCCAAAATTTCTTACAAATAACACAGAAAACAATAAGATGAAGAAAAAGATCTTCATGGGGAAACACAAAACTACATGCACAAAACAAGGAAGGAAAATGAGGAAAGGTAGTTTGAAATTGAAGAGGAAGTTATTTCCATAAATGTCTGTATATTAAAATTACATATCATTTTTGTCATTGGAAATTTGGATTACAAAACTTAGATTTAAACAGTTGCTTTACACCTTAAGAGCATGTCAGTATCATAGAGTCATACGTACCATACGCATTTCTATACTCCACTGTTTATGTTCCTCAAAGACTTTACCTCTCTCTGTACAGTGTGACAGACCCACAAAAATGCAGGCTTAAAGAGAAAAGCACAGCCCAGCCCTACTTTGTATCTTCAGTCTGGCAGAATCACAGCAGTTGTTGGTTTAGTACCACCATAATATGGCTGGTAATCCCAAGTCAAGTAACTAAAAACCTAAAGTCCCTGTAAGTCAGAAGTATTTTTTTTCCACATTAAATTCATCTCTCCAATACCAAGTGATAACAAGAGTATCAAATTCCATAGTTTGGGGGTTTTGGGGTGTGCTTTTCTCATTGTTTTATTAAGGTAAGTTCTGGAAAATGGTTCTACAGAGTTGTTATTTTCTAACACGGGATGAATTTCTGTATTGCTGTTTATTCATAAAGCTAAACATTTATATGAGTAAAACATTATATCTGAGTATCAACATGAGGCAATTGTTGGGGTTACAGCAATTCAAAGTGTTAAAACAAAAAAGTGATTTTACCAGGAAATTTTCAGTGGAAACATAATTAGTCCCACAACTTACCTAAAGTTCAATAAAAACACCACATCGTCATACCACAAACCCAACGTAAGGAGAGTCATAAAGCAGAAAAAAAATTAAAGTCATGCCAAATTGATAATACCAAATTTAAGTAAAAAAAAAAAAATCATCAGCTACAATAGTCTTTTTCAATCCATTAATGTGATATTCAGGAGGTTTTTTATTGGTAGGCTACTGTAATGCAGAACAGAAAAGCTAAACTACCTTTGGATAAAGAAATGCAAATGTAAGGACCCTGCACTCTCTGGGTTAAGAGAGTGCTGGAAGATACAGCTTTGTTTCTATTATTTGATTGTTCATCCTACTTTACAGTGGGAAATGAGGGTTAATACATCAGTGAAGCTGACACATTTTTTAACAGCAGAAATTAGTATCAAGAAAAAATTACGACTTTTTTCAGAGTGCAACAATAAAATTTAGTCTGAGTATTAGGAAAGATGCAAAATATCCAGAGCTAAAACACTTTCCTCAGAATACTATCAGATATCAACATTTCATCAGCCTAGCTTAGCTATACCTCAGAATTACGTGAAAAAGGGATTAGAGAACTTATTTAAGGAATGTAAAGCCTATTGGTCTTGTTCTATATTATTAATTATTTTGGAGCAATTGAAACAAATTGGTTTGAAATTTGAAAATAATTTTGTATTAAAAAGCGATTACAGAAATAACGATGTGTCCGTGATGACAGAAATAAGTAAATCTGAGAAATTAGAAAAGTTCATAAACAATAAAAAGTGGTATTCAATGAAGAAAAATATTTAATGGAAAACAAGGCCTACTATGTGAAAAAAATATATAGATAACTTTAATGGAGCACATTAAGAAGAAATAATGGATAGAAAACAGTGAATATATAGATGTTCACAATGAAATAGGACACTAACAAATTTCTACATAAAATTATGCGGGCTTTTTAAAATCATTGCATTATGCACATCTGAAAAACATTAAAAAAAAGAAATATTTACATTCCTGCACTTGTAACTTGGATAATTTTAAGTTAGATTAGGCAGAGCACTAGAATCTGCACATTATTGTAAACCTCTAATTTGGAAGAAGAATCAGCAAACTTAAGCAGCCTTTCTCCCTCCCTAAATTTTAAATAAATTTTTCAAACATTACTATCAATGCTACAAGAAAAAAAAAAAAGGCTACCTAAACAAGTACTTTCCTTTACACACCCAGTTCTTTTAAATTTACCTTCCACGAAAAAGTTTAGCAAGTATTGGTACGCAGTATATAGATTAATTTTTAATACTGCTGTGGATGTTTAAATATTTAAGGAGAACATTTTCATTAATGACTACAACAATAAAATGATTTCTGACAGATCAATCCTTGAATATCTCATCCTGTTACTTGATCCCTCAATCTCCAATTTGAATAAAAATAGATATTACATAAAGGGCTTCTCACTAAAATGCTTTCCTGACATTCTCATATGCATTATCATCAATTCCCTAAGCCAGTGGGTCATCATGGGAAAGAAAGACAATGGCTTTTGTAACACGAACAATGTAATATTTGTTGTTGGTTTCACTTTCGTGGCTCATTTTATCATCTCCAGGCCTGACTCTTTTGATACCAGTCAGAAAGTTCCCTTGGTGACGGATATGGCCCAGTCTCTCACAGGACATGGAATTTACAGGTATTAATATAATATAAACACATCTTGATGCAAAATTTGCATAGTTGAATCACTATTTATCATGCTCTTTTCCCCAAGACCTTAAAATTTTCAAAAGAATGACAGACTTGAAACACTGCAAGTAATTCCATAGAATCATAGACTCTATTATGTTTGAAAAGACTTAAGATCATCAAGTCCAGCCATTAACCTAACACTGTCAAGTCCACCACTAGACTATGTCCTTAACTGCAGATAATATTTCATTTTTCTTAGTGTTTTCCACAAAATAAGATTTTTTTTAATTTTTAATGGAAGTACCAGAGTTTTCTATTGACTCTAGTGCACTTTGAATCAGACCTGTATGAGGCACTTGATATTTTCAACCTTACACACACACTACACATTTTCACCACCTGGGCACGAGCCATTTGATAATTTGGTGATGAGCAGCTTACCACCCTTTTTTCCTCCTAATGGCAATTGAGCTAATAGTGGGAACATATTTGCTACCAGAAAATGGAAGAGGTCCTGGGAAATACGGTCTTTACAAGAGAAGGGACTTTTAAAGGTCTCATACAAAGGCATAACAAATGAGACCTGTTAGATGTTATCTATAATGTGCCACCTTATATAGTGTGCCAATACCCTCTAGTGGATGCACTTGCCTGTGTTTATGTCACCCTGCACCAGCTAGCATACAAAGTCTATAAGCCATCTTATAAAAGATTCTCCTGGCTCACATGGCAAATTAGGGCAGTTTTAGATCAAAAGTCTCCTTAATTGGTGTTCTGTACTCTTCTGAGCATGAAGGTTTATTTAACACGGTCCCTACAACGGCTTCTCCCTCTCCCAAAACATGTAACTTATTAAAGTATTGCTGGAGTTTTATGAAGCACTGTGTGCATTCATGTGGGGTAGTAAATAGATATAACTGAAGGCAGCTTGGCACTTGTGTATTTATTTCTTTCTGTTTCCCAGCTTAACGATATCTTCTGTTACCATAAAGTGACTTAAACAACTTTGTCAAGCTCAGAACGTGTTGAAGAGGCAGTTCGCACGAGCCAGACAGAGGGTGAGACAGAAGCTTCCATTATCAGCAGAAAGGCAGAGAGTTAAAATTGATTGCCATACATAGAGAGCTTTCTGAATTGGTAATGTTTCTTTCAGCTGCAAGACAAAGTCCTTGTGAATAAATGGATACCCCTATAGCTTATCTGTAATCATTTGCTGTCAAACAGCAACGAGGAAAACAACCCCATCTTACTGGCTTGCAAGTGGGTACTTACTTGTCAGCTAATGCTGTAAAGTAAGGATTCCACGTAGCATTTCCTGGAACTGTTGTCTATATTTCTAAATTTAGCAAATGTTTCTGCATAAAGTCAAGAAACTGTGCTCAGCTTAAGGAATTTATGGGTTTGAGCCCAAAATTCAAGGTTTTAGAAGGGTGACTAGACTGCATGCATGTGTGTTAAGACAAAAGGAAAGATCTTTGGTGTACAAAGTATTCTAAAATTAATTCTAGACTTAAAAAAAAATTTTCAAGTTATTTATTTGTATGAAAATGTTGCTGAAATAAATGGTGCCTTGATGTTTTGCAAAAGCGTGATTAAAAAAAAAACAGCCACGCTCACAAATAACACGCATCTAAGTGACATCCAAGCCTCCACTAGCATTTTCTAGCAAAATGCACTGATGAAAATTTTCTATATTACACTAATAAGTCTTCATAAAACACCTCGATTTCTCAGGGAAATAGACATTAAGCTTACATCTTATAAAACCATTATTGCACACACAGTGTTGCAAACCATTATTTATATTGCATCAGCTTTTCTCAGCAACTAAAACCCACTAGCCTTTTTCTGACTACTTCATAGCCTAACTAGACTGAGCTCAGGTAAAGGTTGGGTTGTCATGGGGTGGGGAGGGAATTAAGAATTCAACAGTAAAATTAAATACAATACTGTATACTCCGGATCTTGACAGACCTAAGCAAATAAGCTCTAATTTGGAATTGCTCATGTCATTCTTCTATAAGAGGCTAATACCCTCCACAGACAAACAAGGATAATTCTTGGTGATTCAACCCAATACAGTATCAGATAATTTTCCACCTCATGGTAAAAGTCAAGCTAAAGAGAATCTAAGTAGGTCCTGGAGGCAGTGCCAAGGAAAAACAATGAGCTAAGGACTTAATTTCTGCTGTGATTTAGAACAGAAGTGCTTTAGCACTGCAACAGAACTTATTATTAAGTGGCTTTTTTACTCTTTAATCACCATTTTACACTGAAATACACGCAGAGTTGGCAAAAAGTTCTAATTAATCACTATGAATGAGGCAAAACTAAAAATATTTACAACTTTAAAAGTTATATTATCCAGATTGGAGTTTTGTTTTCTTGATTATAATTCTTTTCCCAACCAGCTATGTGGCCCAAGTTGAAGTAGGAAAGAGTATAAATAAAGCAGCAGCAAAAGAAATTTCAGGACAAACAGCTGCCTATACCACAAGACAACACAAAATTTGGTGGCTTAACAGAACTGACCACAATCGATGCCAAGATTTAATTTTGTGTTTCAGCGATCAAAACTAATTGGTTTTAAAAATACACACAATTAAAGGGCCAAATTCCCAAAGGAATGTTTTCATTTTATCCCCTTGGAATCAAGCAGTGGTCAGACCTACCCTTCATAGGAATAATCTCCTGTCAAACAAATAGCAGAATGACATTTAAGTAGGCTACACAACATGAGAGAAAGGTAAGGACATAGATGAACAGGGATGCAATAGCACAGGATATTTAATTCATCTAGTGCAGTTAAACAACACTGTTCTATTTTAGTGCTTGTTTCTCTAACAGTTCAGCAGTCTCAATTTTCTGTGCGCAGGTATTTAAATTTTAAAGAAAAGGTACCCTTAACTAAGTGTTTATTACACATGCAATAGAGTGAAGGAAAATATATTTCTATCAGATTAATTTCCTCTGCTAAAGGAGCATGTTAATAACAATATATTAGAAGCTAGCACACGTCATGAGGAAGGATCCTATGTGATTTAAGGCCAGGTCAGTCTCTATTACAAGCAGACTGTAGACCACCATTTTTCACACAGAAAAAAATTTCTTGCCAGAAATTTCTCTTTGCCTGGCTTTCTCTGAGAAAGTAGGGAAATAAACTTATTGCACACATGTTAAATTGAGCACTCATAAATACAGAAGAGAAACTGGTACTGGCAGACCTCCAATGCAGGAGGATAAAGAAGAGAAGTATCACTAAATACGAAGCTACTCTCCTTCTAGGTTGCCATTTAAAGTGAGACCCAAGAACATGAGCTGCTACCTGGCCTGAGAGCTGCCACATGGCCCATTTTTAGCCTCATGGCTCTGGTTGCTGCTACCCTGGGAGCAAGCACAGGGCTGTCAGTTTAGGTATTTCAGAGATACTTGAAAGTCACTCAAAATTCATTCAGAGGATGTAAAAAAAAATAAATAGTTTGCCATACATGATGCTTCAAGCCATGATCACGTGTTGGATTCTTAATTTTGCCTTTTAGAATGGCCTTATAGGAAACACGAGAGGAGAGAGGAGCAAAAGCGAGGCAAGAAGTCTGAAGGATGATTCAATCATCCTTCCCTCAATAAAGTCAGTCTGTTCCCTCAATAAAGTCAGTCATGACAGTTCACAGCCACTCTCAACACTACATCCGAAGTCCAGACACACTGCTTTGTATCCATGAATATGGACACAAGACAAAAAAAAAGGAGAAAAAAAAAAAAGAAAAAGAAAGAAAGAAAAAATCTTTTCCTTCCTACATCTTGGCGGCAGACCAAAAATCAATACCAGTTGCCTAAGTAAAATCTCACCCTGACAGGGCCTCCCTGCTGGTTACACAGCAATACTAATGGTCTTGTAGTGGTCTTTAGACAACACAGGGATGTCAATATAATTTTGTTCCACTTTTCTTGCTTGCCAGCTCCCATCTGCAACTAATTCATAACCTCGGTTACTCATACCTTTGCACAAATGGACTGACTCTCCACCTACACATTTAGTTGTCCCTTTCCTCATTCCAGTGCTTCTCTGATCACTGTGACAGCCTTTGCAGTGTGTCCCTCCAAATCTGCTTTGCCTTTAATATTTCACTAAAATGCCAGTGAGAACTGCCTTCACCTCCCAGGAGCACAAAAATCTTCTTTTCTTCTTCAAGTGCAGTAGACAAAGCCTATTCCCATCAGCCTAAACAAATAAGCAATGGAGTCAGAAAATCAGGGACATATATTGAAGACTTCTCAAATCTTAACCTCAGAATGCTTCAGATATTAGTTAACTCCTTAGGGAAAAGATTCCATTTCATAGAAAAATAAAAGTTATATATGCATTTAGCAAAAGTGTTGAAAAAATATAGCACATACCTTTTGGTGAGCAACAACATGAAACATTCTAAAGCCTTGTACCTAAAATATTTACTTTTCTTAAGCAGGTAACTGACTGTAGAGAAACAAAAACAGAAACACAGCCAGGTATAAAACAAAGGATGTATAACTGGCTGTTAAACACACCTGAGAGGAAGGATGAGCACCTTTTGGTCAGCACAGTGCTCCCATCCTTCAGGAGCACTGGGGATCTGGGAGTCATAGATCCCAGGCCAAGGTCTGCACCCCAAATCTGCTGGGGCAGCCCAAGGCAGGGCAGTACCTGCTCAGCAAGCTCCTGTGGGCACAGCCTGCCAAGGAGCTGCTGGCTCCTCTAAAACCACCTTAGCTAAGGCGGATAAGCCTGCGGCAGTAATACACAATTCATCAGCCTCGCAGGGCCACTGCGAGAGTTAAACAGAAGGGGGAAAAATAATAATTTTTGGTGCTTCTGCTGGGTTTCACAGGGTGCCCAAGGCTGGGGTAGTGCTGCAGGGAGGGCTCCCTAGGCTCAGGCCAGGACCCATGAGCTGCCCCTGTGGCCACAGCCGCTCACAGGTTGAGCACAATTGGAACCAAAACTCATGATAACAAAACTATCACACTCTGATTTCATATAAATGTTGTCTTTAAACACAGAACAGCCCCCTCCACAGAGGGCATATTCTGTAACTCTGTGACAGCACCAGCATAGAGTCCAGCAGGTCTGTGACTAACATCAGTGGCAAGGCTCCCCCAGCCTTCGCTCCTCCTCCCACAACCTGAAGGACTAAGGCAAACTGTGGCACAGACTTTCCCCTGGTACAGCACCAACACCACCGCCTTTGATTTTTAAAAGCACAGCACAGTACATAAAGCAAGGAACATGTTATCAGTTTATGCTGAGAGCTGAGATTTGAGTGTAAACAACCTTATTTTGGTACACAACTGTAAGGATATACAAGATCTACAGTGGTCCATGGTGGAGAAGTTTGGGAGCAGCTGCTTTGAAGATTTAGAATAACAGCCTCAGTTCCTTATCCCCATTCCTCCAGCCTTTTCCTTTCCCTCCCTACCTGTGTGCACCACCCTGACCTTGAGCTATTCCAACTGCTCAGAGGAACAGTGAACCAACACCTTGTATTTCAGAATTCATTCATAAGAAATGTAACTGCATTGGATGGAAACCTGACACAAGTCCAGCTGCATTCGAGGGATGTAGGAGTTGAGTCCTGTACTCTGCCTGCAATTATTGCTAACTATTGTTTGGGACCAGACAAAGTAAAACAGATTTAAAAAAAAAAAACAAAACACACACACAAACATAACCCACATTACAGGTGTTGTTTTCAAGGACATGAATTCACAATGCAGTAGGAATCAGTCTGGTAGAAAGCAAGCAGGTTGAGAAGGAAGACTCTTCCCCCCCAGCCTTCCTAAAAGTCATTTTCTTCTGTACTCCTAAAATTTTAATCACATTGAATGTTTCTGATAAAAACTAATATATTGTTTGTGGAGGATGAGGATTTGTCCATTGTACCCAGAAATCTGAAGTAGTTGCTCATACATTCAGGTACACATTATTTCCATAACCATGGCCACTTAAGAGTTTTATTGCCTTTTTTGCTTCCTACAAGGCATTTTACCAAAAAAATGTATTAACAATTTCGGAATGCCATTGCTTCATAAAGATATGGATTTTTTAAAAAGCATTTTAAGAAATCAAGGAAAATGAAAATTAGCATGTAAACGTCTTATGTGAAGTAGAAGCACCAAGAATGATTAACACCTTGCAGGGAAGAAGTGGGAGGCAAATGCACTGTAAGAGATGAGAAAAATTTCAAGAAGGTTGCTAAAAGAGCTAGAAATACTGGGAATCATGAACAGGAGCCAGAGAAAAAAAAATTGGAGCAGATGATAGCCCTTGAGAATTCTTATTGTATGAATGGAAATGACAGATACACACCACTCACAAATGAATTTCAATATTAAATATATGTTTGTTTTGTTAGGATGCACCATCTTATTTTGATACTCTATATTATTCATGGGGTACTTTCAAAGTCCCTGCTAATATATTATAAATATATTCATTGCAGGCCTCCTAGTAAAACTGATGCTAAAGCCATTTGTACACAGTCCTTCCTTCTTTTAGCATGCCAGCATACAGTTAAACAATTTAAAATTTTATTTCCAGTACAAAGACCATTTATCTTTAAATAAGATGCTTTTAAGCTATTAGTAAATGTTCCATTATTGTAGTGTAGTGATTGGATTTAATATAAAATATAATGAACTCTGAATTAAGACAAAGATGAATGAAAAATATTTCAAATTTGGCTAATTAAGAATCAACATAACTTTTCCTCATCATAGCCAAAATATTTGAGCCAAATCCCTGGCAGGTATAAGATAGTCAAATCTGTTTACTCCAGCCTACACTGTTTGCAGTTCAGATCTTGGATTATGCCCTGACCCAAGACTTAAACTAACAGTGAGCCCTATCAACAACTGATAGGATAAACTTCCTATCAAAAACTCTTCTGTCAGCACTTAGGATTAACTTATTGACAAAAAAAAACCAAAACAACAAAACAATTAAGAAAAAAGAAAAAGGGCACAAAAGGAGGAAACATCATCAACAAACCAGAGCTAACACATAGGAAGGGGGGGGAAAACAAAAAAGATAGAGGAATCACCTGACTTGGTAAAAATAAGAAACTTCCACAGAAAAATGAAATCTTTAACACTAAATTTTCACTATTGTGCTTACAAATGTAAAATATTTCTGAAGACTGAGAACTGTTATTTCACAAGTTAAAAAACCAAGTATGATTCACACTAAAAATAGGTACATTTCTTTGTGAAAATAGTATTAAATTCTCACTGGGATGAATTTGTTCAAAATTTGTTATTTTGCCCAGGGCAAAGACATCACATTGAATTCACATGATAAGTGTTAGAACTGCAACCTCTGTCAGATTTGGACAAACTCACCTCAAAAACCCACTTGTAAAAAGATTTGGAGGCCAGCTTTCACAGATCTAAGTTAAAACCAAAACATACAGTGTTCAAATACACCATAATCAGTGTGGCCAGCTTCATTGCTGGAGATGACAACTTTTTCAGAATGCTTATGACAGACAAAGTGAAGAGCATTAAGAGCTCCCCCCTGTACTCAACCTAAAATCAATATGTGAAGCACATATTCTTCAGTTAAACTGTCGTGATATTTCTTCTCTTTCTACACACACATCAATAGATACAAAATCAGAAAGCAGAAAAAATGCTTATACTGTGCATTGGCACTAAAGGCAATTCTTCAGGAAAATGGTGTGTTTTGTTAGAAGTCCAGCTCCTGAGTTTAAAAATAATTATGAGCCTCAGGTAAAAGAAGTCATATAAACCACAGTGTTCAGCTCAGAACAACCCAAAGCATAGCAGTGCCAGCACAGGAAAGAGGTTTCCTTCATGAAACCAGTACACAGCAGCAGGTACAAGGTCTAATTCGCTCTAGTAGTGGCTGGTCTGTCCCAGAGGAAGCAAGATACCACATGCTCCCAATTCAAAGCCTAGAAAAATCCAATTTCTCCATAGTAAGAACTAGAAATCCAGATGCAAAATAAAAGGCCTAGGGGATTCCATTGACAAGATTGCAGATTTCAGATTTGCATTTTTAAATTACCTGGGTATCGTATAAAAAGAAAACAACATGATTCATTTTAATTACAGTTCAGGGAAAGTTGTATTTAATCTTCTGTAGAGTTCACCTGCCACTAGTACAAACTCCTTAGACAGGTGTGTGTATGGTCTAATTAAGGTCAAAACCCCCCTTAACTTCCTAGTAATAATGGACTTGTACGTGTTGCTACAAGCTTTGTGTTCCTAAGTGTGCTACTAAGGTGTCCCTGCTTAATGTTTCCACGTCCATTACATGGTTTTGAACTGCTGCTGGTAGGAACAGATGGAATTTTCCCAGTTTAATATTTAGTCATATTTTAATTTACTTGTGTTGCAACTCCTACAAGGAACCAAGTCAGAACTAGCAGATGTAATGGAATACAATCTTTACAGTAAAATTCAAAACTTATTAGTCCTGATGTAAAGCATTTTAATTTTAGGAAATAAAGTTTCAAAATTTCCCATCACTTCCACTATTTATCTTATGCCCTTATAATTCTTCACCAAAAAAAATCTAATAGAATAATCACAAATAGAAGGTCTATTATGTTAATTTAGTTTTCAGCTAGTGCAGTCACAAAATGTCCTGGTATATGAAGCTTTCACCCTTCCCACTAAATTGAAGCTGCTGACTTATTTAGTGATATTGATCAAAGCAGAAAGAAGGAACATTAACTTTTTACTATGACTTGATCCCTGACAATTTCTAATTCAAAATCTTTGCATTGAAAAGACAGACTACTATGATTTTTAAGTTAAAAACAGCCAAAAGTGAAAAGCAAACGTGGAAATTTCTCTTTCAGCTGGGCTCCATATACATACACACACAGATTCATACAATAAAAAAGGATAAGATACACAGAAGAAGAAAGCAAAGCAGAAGAGTAGCCAAAATGAAGCAAAATTTTAACTTCAAAAGCTTCAAGAAAATGTTTTCTTTTCAACTGAATTTTACCACAGGGGTGTGGGAGGGATGTGTGTGGCTAAACATCAGCTAGTAAATAAGGCCAAACAAACAAGATGATGCTTTCAGCAAGGTCCAGTGTCACATGTACCACAGAACCAGTTAGGATCTGGTTCTGGTGGGATTAGGGCTCATACTGGGCGTTTACCCATTACACATGACAGAGAATCTGAAGCTGAATGCGAAAAAAAAGAAAAAAAAAAGGTCAATGAAATATGAAAAATCAGAATATTTAGAGATACATGTTTTTATTTTCCTTGAACAAAAATCACTAGGTTGATTAGCCTAGCTCAGAGCACATGGGTATCCAGGACTAACTGTCCCATGAACTCAACACCGGCACAAGAAGCTCAGTTGCTTGCTATTTAATCCAGTTTTTTAAAGAAAAGAGAGTAATTTTCCCATCTTCTCTTCCTCCATACCTAAACTTCAGCAACATAAAGCTAGGAGAAGCAGAATGAGTTAAAACTACATGGAGCTACTCCTTCAGAGGTCCAGGGCAATAAGGAGGCTTCCAGTAACAGTGGGAATCACCAAGGCAAGACCAGCTGCCAAGGAGGACAGCTGATGTGCTGGGGCTGCTGTGAGCAGTAGGAAACACCACACTGATTAACCTGTCTTGTAACAATTAAGACAATATGAAACAAAATTAAATGAACAAAATCAGCCAAATTTGTTTTTCTAATTGCAATACAGCAGCAATCAAAGGCAATCACCTGCCTGCCCTGGCTCCCTCTCTCCTACGATAAAAAGAACAAAAAGAATTAGGAATTAGCTCAAACCTTGCACTGCTTTGAACTCACATGACTTCTGGTCCAGTCTCATTCTTTTTGCTCAGCAGTGGCTGGGCCCCACATCAGAGTAGAAGGCATCTGCCCATGTCTTGCTCCCACACCACTGCCAGGCACAGTCCCACAGCTGGGCCATGGCAAAAGGCTTCCACAGACAATACATTTTCCTGGGTTTGCCTCAGAAACTGTTTCACATCAAAGAAATTACTGGTGTGTGAATCTCTAAAGGTTCAGAGTTCGCTCAGTTTGGATGAGCCCTGAAGCATTCACAATTTATTCAAGTCACTCTGCCCAGGATCTCATGGCAGGAACAGACTTCCTTAGGGGATTTCTGGTATTGCAACTTTCAGTTCAAGAGTGTTGGGATATGCTCCTATCCTTAAAGCTGAAAAAAAAACTTCATTGAACAATTCAGGGCATTTAAAAAATATATTAAAGACACTGTGTGGCCAATTGTCAGAATTTGTGTTAGGCAAAGGGGGAGGTCTTAGTTTCAGATTTCTTCTATTTTTATTGTACTTTGTTAAAAAGTTTATTTTCTCCCAGAATTAGAACTTCCTGAATTTATCTAGTTCCATCAGAAACAAGGCTTGGATTTCTTTTTTTTTTTTAATGGAGTAACAAATACAAGACAAAAAGCTCACTGGTTTAAGAAAAGACTGATTAAAGTCACATAAATCTTAGGCTTCTCTTTATATTTGACTATGATACCCCAAAAGATGCCTTCCTCCTGTCCTTTAAAGGCCACAAAACTTTCATTTCCCTGAGACATGAACCTTCCTTATACACAAATATACAACCCTAAAAAGTGTTTTGTATGAACTCAAGCAGCACTACAGCAACTACACTTTATTTTACTGGGTCTCCCAGATTGTTTGAGAGAAGTAAACTCAGGTTGGTGATCATTTTCACAACTGCATAATCACTTGCATTTCCTCAGGCACGGATTCTCTTTATTATATGTGTGTTAGTTCTGCAAGTCTGTAAGTGTAACCTGGAATAGCTATGTACTTACATCACACTGTCCATGCTAACTGCATTAAATACACCAAACAGAACTTACCAGAAAAACCTCCTAAAACAAAAACAAACAAAAAAACTTGTGCCCCAATTCAGAACTTTTGTCCCCCTTGAAATTTCTCTATCACTGCTTGTTTAAATTCTATATATAAATTCAATAACAATTTGCTTATTTCACAGACTATAAAGTTCTGTAGATTTATAATAAATGCAACATATCAAAATTAAACATTTCAAGGAAAAATCCCACAGACTAATTCAGGAAATGCTGACTGTGCTTTCTTGGTGGGTTACAAGAAAAAAACAAACAAACAAACAAACAAAAAACCCCAACCAAACAAAAAAAAAAACCACAGAACCATGGGAACACTGTTTTCCTTACACCATGATTTTTTTGTTCTTTAAGATATTTTGACAGATGATTCTCAAAAATATTTGCAGCACAGTTTGAAGGAAACAATATAGATATCATTTCATTACAATACACACTGTGTAAAAAACAGTCTTTTACTAGTAAGAGTTCACAAACCAAAACAATGGGATGGATAAGAGGAGAGAAGAAGGGCTATTATCCCTACAGGTACAAGTAGTTACAAGATCCCTACAGAGATACACAAAGTGACGTGCTGTAAGACAGGGAAAGTGTTTGACAGAGATAAGAATCAAGTCTTTATTTCCTCTCTCTGCTCTCCCCTCACCGGCGTCAGCCACAAGAACATCCATCTTTTCACAACAACAAGGCCGGACATCGTTTTATGGCTTCCCAATTACAGATGCATGGACTGACTTGGAGAAGTTAAAAAATTAATTTTGAATTGCCTTGTTATACCAGCAAGTCTTTGACAACCACAGGGAAATTTGAAAACAGTCAGGTATTTGCAAGATGAGACCCAGTCAGCACTATCAGGCAGATCCATACCATACTACTATATTACCATGAGAAGCCTTGTGATAATTTATACATGAAAGGAAACCCCAAACCCACACACAAGTAAGGGACAGAAGAAACCATGTTTATAGTCAGAACCTCAGAAGAGATAGATGGGGGAAATACACATCAGAGGGTTTGTTGCCATTTAAGTCTCAGGAAAAAAAAGAAAAACAAAAAAGGAAACAAGGGGAGAGTTATTTCCCCTCCCCCCAAATCAGCTGCGCAAGATCACTTTTACATAGATGACTTCAGTCAATTAAGACATCTCAGATTGTTTTCTTGATATTCCCAATGTCTCTGCTGTTCACAGGGGCAGGTCTAACTCAAGCCAGAGCCAATTTCAAGTTTCTTTGTAGTTTAACACTACAAAGCAGCACAGCTGTAGCAATGGCCTCATTATGTATATTACCTACAGGTTTCACACTTGAATCCATTTTAAAGTCCTCCACGAGCCTCCCTATTAGCTTAATAATGAAGAATGTATCAAAGAGTATGTTGCTAAGTTGATTGAAAAATTCAAAGCCCTCCCAGTGAGACAGAGCTGCTGAAACCAGTAAATATCAGTGGCTGAATTCTGTTCTCATTGTGATACTGCCAGTTATCATATTGAAGACCAAAACCTGAACATCTGAGACAGGCAGAAGGGGACAAGTTTTTGTGTCTTCACAGATTTGCTATTGAATGTAAGAATCAAAAAGTTAATCTAGGCAATTAGATGGCTCAACATCATTTGTCTCAGCTGGTTTGTACTTCATCCTAAAATCTTATAAGGGCTTATTGTACATTCGTTTAAGCAATTCATCCATGAATAAGGGAGAGGTATATCTAGTGATTACAGAATAGTCCCTGGGCTATTACTGCTCTTGCTGCAAAGCAAAATTTCATAATACCAGCAGCTTGGCATGCAAAGAATCCCTATTTCATTAACACCTGTAAAAATAGCTGGAGTTTTTTTGTTTTATTTTATTTAATAAAAAAGTAGTACAAACTTCTGTCAAAAAAAAAAAATTAAAAAAAAAAAATCAAGCCAGTGTCTGCAGAAAAGTTAAAATCTCTATACCAAAGTGCAAATATGAGTGAATAGAGGAGTTTCTCACTAGAGTTCTGGCTGCTGCTTATCTTTGGTTCTGTTCTTGTTCCCATTAGCTAGCTTGATTTTCTAGTGTATGTCTGCCCTCTTATTCTAGCTTCATTTGTCTTAGTAATAGTGAGTTTTACAAGAAACATAGCAAGTTAGAAATTAGAGAACACGTAAGTGCAATGAGATAGTGCTGAGCAAAGTAAATAAATAATTTCAACAACCTGTTTATCTAAATGGTCAAAGAAATGCACTACAAGAGAAAGCAACAGTGATTTAGTTTTAGAATTTACATTGTCATCACTTATTGGCTCTGAAAAATCAAAGACAGCACAAGTTCAAAGTAGATGTATAACCAGAATTGGAAATACACAGTAGGAAACTGTTTTGTGAAAGGCCTCAGGTGCCAGGATGAGCATACAAGCCTGAAAGAGGAACTGCTGAAAGATGCCACTTCAGAGAAGCACAAGAGATGAAATAAAGGTGCAGGAGTTTGGATGAGTTGTCACTGAAGACAGACAGAAGCTGTTCGACCAGCAAGGAGGCTATTTCTGTGTAGTGACTGCTCTGAGCTACTCCCAACAAAGATATGCAACTGACACTAAAAAGGGCGCAACTGAGGTTGTGCAAAAATAAAATAAAAACAAAATTAAAATCAAAGCAACCCAAACAACAGAATCAGTCCATCTTTCTAGCTGCTTCAATTTTTGTCATGCTGGTGGGGTTTGTAGAAAGCAGTACTTAAGATTCCAAAGTATATTAATTCATCGACTGAAGAGCATCCAATAAAATGGTTTTACGCCTTCCATTCTCCCACTTGCTACCCTGGCTGAGCATCATGGCTCAGCCCAGTCTGTCCCCTTGCGCACACAGAGAAATGTAAGTGAATGTCCTCACTGGGGATGTTGCTTTGAGAAAGTTATGGCTTGAGATGAATAGTGACATTATTTTTAAAGAACTACCCTGCACAGCTTAGAGTCACCACAGTTGAGTTTGGATAAAGAGATACCCAATGTAACAAAAATGCACAGATAATAGATTATCTCATTTGAAAGAATTTATATCATCAGTTAAGTAATATTTTTAAATAAGTAAAGGAAATATTTAATTGTCAGCATCCTAACATTACAAACTGAAGTAATCATCGGGAACACCCATAAGTTACTTATTATTAATGAGCAACGGTAAATGATAACAAATGAAGACGCATTTGCACGAGACAGTTTAGTTGATGGTGTCTACATAACCTGTAAGTTCCCATATGATGTGCAGACATAGAAAGAATTTTGGTTTAGCCTCATGATTTGGATTTATATTATTTACATAAACAAACCCCACATCTGCAACAACTCACCAGAACCACTAACCTACATTCAGATTAAATTGTTTGTGTAGCATATGGAGATGGAGATGGCTGGCATCTGTTTGTCATGGAAACTCAGACTCCCCAATTTTGAGAGGAGAAGAACAGAAAATCCACAGGAAAAAAAGTACAGATTTAGTGGTAAGCAAGCCACTGACACGGAACATTGAAGAAAAGCACAACATATTTTAACACAGTTTTAGGGAACACATCTCTGGCTGAGGGGAAATGTCACATCTCACAATTTGCCATATAATTTTCATCTCTCACTTACACAAATGCTCAAAGTTGGTGAGTATAATAGAATGAAAACCCTGAAAACATGATTTCTTATCATAACAAATGGGACACCTCCGAGCTGAAACATCAGTCCACTTTCCTTACTGAGGCAGATGTAAGGTAGAAATGTCTTAGAGTTTCTTTTAGGAAAAACTAAAATGGAATGAAAGATTTCAATGCACAATGCATATGAGGAGGAATAATTTTGAGACCCAGTAATTACCTGTTTATTATAACAGTTGGAACCTCCCCATTACTTACTGCTTACACAACTGTTCTCATATCAAGTCTCCCTGCTTCCCTGGAGTAGTGGCTTCAAGAATGAAATGGAGAGGTTACTGTGCAAACAGTAAGAAAATATTTCCAAGAAGTGACAGCTCAGAGAGAAACGTTTCTCCCTGCGCTTCCAATAACATTTTAGTTTATTTTATTTGCTATTTTTAAGTACTTGAGATCCTTTTGTGCTTGGTTGTGAAGAGAAGCTGTACTTAAATGCACTCCAAAGATTCAAAATCCAGAAGGTAACAGAATAATCTTAATTAAAAAATTAAAGGCCTTATTCCCTCAACCCTCTTGATTTGTGTATTTTAGGAGGTGTTGTTGCTGGTTACAGCTACCCTAAAATGCTGAATACCTCTGGGATTCACACAGAACCCAAGCCATCATAACAAGAAGGGATGAACAGACATTTCATATTTGCCCATATAAAAAGTGAGTGAAAAAATTTAACATTATTATAATTATAGTACTAAAGACTGAAATTAAGTGAAAATCAGTAGACACAATGGGGCAGTCTTATAGTCAGGAACATGAACTGTGGATCTGGTAAGAGAAGAAGGATCAAATTTCTACACCTCATCTTTTTGGTTGGAGGAATACAAATGAAAATGCTTTTGCGGATAAGAACAACACACATAACTTCAGATTCTAAAGGACTTGAAAAAATTTTTAAATACATGCACACCTAAAAGTTCCTGGTAACATTGCCCAAAAAGTAGCTGACAGATTAATATTTTCTTTTCCTGTATAGTAAGAGTAAAAATACAAATTGCATCATCATCTTAAGAAGAGCAACATTTAAGACCCTATTCCCATAGTCATGAGGAGGCTTGTAAATATTTTTATATAATTTAATAGCATCCAATTATAATTTTGTGCTAATTGCTTTAATCAGCCCAACTTGAAGTGTTATAGTATTTTTCCATAATTAAGCAGTACCACATGACAAGCAGTGCTTTTCGGAGCTATTATAGTACTTTCTAATGCTATAATAAACAAAGATCATGCATCTTAATTATAACCAATAAAAATTCCATACACATTTAATTATATGCTACAGTGAAATTCCCATAACTTTAAAAAAAAGCTCTGTCATGATTATTAAGATGTTGCTAATATGAGCTCACACTAATGGGCTGTGCCCACTATTAATGTCATTGAGAACGGTTTACATCAGGAATCTGTATCCCCAATTTAAATGTTAATGGACTGAGTCTTTTTCATTTATAGTGCAAGAAAAGGATAAAGCTGCTGAAGAGTCAATGAGATTATGTAAAACTGCTAACTAGAACATTACCAGCTCAATCTCCAAATGCATAGTATGGAGTATAACAAACTCTCACATACCTTTACACCCTTATGCCCTCTCAAAGCACAAAGAAAAAAACAATCCCTAATACCACTAATACACAATGCACTGGAATTGGAGTGAAATTATAGGTCTTTCATGTGAATGAGGCTGATAAAAGACCATATGCATCAACTTCTGTAAATCATGGATTACCTTTAGGCCAAAAGTTAACAAGGCCTCCAGTTTAGCATGTGAAACATGAGCAGACCCCAAAGTGGGAGTGCCATACTACTCATCTCTACTGCAGTTCCTGAAGCAGTAGCTCTTTGTCCAAGCCATCTATATGGAGGAACTGGAGTGATGTACAAGCACTGAGGCATCAGAGTTCACTCTGCATATCAGTGGTGAGTACCTCCACCAGCACAAAGCTATAAGTTTGATCAGATATTGCTCTTGCTTTAAAAGATGAGTTTAAATGTAATTGTAAGAACAAAGTCCACTTCCGAAATTTGTGATCCCCTCCCGGTGTGTATATGACATGATACCTGCCAGATAAATGTCCTGAAGTCCTTGGTCTACACAGCTTTCACATCAGCTCCACCATTATTCAGACAGATCAGACTATTCTCTCACACTTGGTAACGTGACACTAGGTAAGTTCACAGCAACAATTCAGATGACATATAAACAATCATTTAAAAATAAGTCTGTCTATAAAACAATGCCTAGAAAAATTATTTGTAACATTATGAATTGTAACTAAAATCTGAACACTCTTTTAGTGCATAAAACCTGAAATACACTATAAAAATTTTCCAAAAAATTGGATAGCTTTTCATTAAAACAATGCTTAGCTGAACGGTGAACAGTTGTTCTATTTCAGGTACTTCCTACTCTATATCAGTTATATATCTATATATTCTGAACCTGCAAAGAGCCAGAGAAACCAGGCTCCGCTCTACTTTCCTTCTCAGTCTCAGTGGCACACAGACACTGGCATGTCCTCTTGAAGCCTATTACCAGCTCCCACAGCTTAAATCAGCTTGTAATAAATCCATGATGAGACTACCATGGGACATGAAAAGGCAAAGATATTCTGCCCTTCCCCATCCCAACATTGTTGTACCCCAATTTGTGGCCACTGTCACCATGCAGCTGTAGCAGTCTCTGCTTCCAAGAAGTTCATACAGTCTAAAGCAGGATTTAGATTATCTCAAGGGAGGTATTTATGCTGTCTTTTCTTCCTCTCATTTTCTCTTTGTTTCTTACTAACAGTTTCAGTATGTCTTAAGTGGCAAGCAACAGGCATTAATTAGGTCCACAGGTGTGCTGGTCTGCACATATATACCAGGAATTCTTCCTTGCCACAAAGAGCTTATAGACCATTATCTCCTCTTTTTTTTTATCCTCCATTGTCCTTTTTTCTTACTGCCTCCTGCCCCTATTTTTCTTTCCTACCATTCAAATTTTAACATAGAGTTTTTGCAATACCACTTTATTAGAACTCCAAGAGCTTAGAAAAATATCTGTATGAAATTCTGTATTCTCTTATTTAAGACTCCTCAAGACTGGAGAAAGAATTATTAGAAGTTACGGGAGAAGTATCTGAGTCACAATTAGCAAAGTTAAGACCAAAGATCTGCACCTGAACTTCAGTGTTGAGTAAGGGGAAGCAGGTTACATGTCCAAACAACACAATTGTAAAGTGTAATAATTTAGTGACTTCTTTGCTAATCAGTATTTATGCCCTGGTGAAATTGCAGTATTTAAAAGAAGATCTTATACTATTTCATATTCAGGCCACTTCTTAAAGCAGATCTCCTTTCCTGGCCAGCAGTGCTCTCAAACTCTCACCCACAAACCAGCATGTTTCCTCATGTGATCATCCTAATGTATTATGCATCAAAGTAGGACAGTTCTATAGAGAAAAGATGTAATGAAGTCTATTGTGCTTGGTTATGCCTATGAAATTGTAATATTTAGTTTTTCCTGACTACATAGGCTTATGAGTCCCATACCTCCCTCCTTCTTAGAAGCAACTTCAAATTTTTCTGGTTGTTTTGAGATTCAAGGTTGGTCTTGGCAGTCTCACTTCCCCTCTTTCCGTTTCAAATTTCCTGCAGAAAGGTACCAGGAAAGGAAGACATTGCAGTGCAAGACAGGCAGATGCTTGATATCTTTATTTTCATCAGTAAGATGAAAAAGAATCATTTCTGAAGATTCTGTAAGTCCCTAAAACAAATAGTAAAGCATAGCTGCCTGAAGATTAATGGATTCTTCCCTGATCTCTTTATAACAGATGGACCACCATGGACTATTGGTGATCCATGAACCACAGTTGGTCCATCTGATTTTAGACAATCAGGGATTAATCCTGTCAAATTGACAGACTCCTAAGAGACTGTGACTTACTAAAAAGAATTAAATTTCTCCCCAGTATTACTTAAGTGCTACTAACCTGATCTTACGGTTTTCTGAAAAGAGAGCTTTTCCCACTTTACTACATTCAGTCATTATTTTGTCCCCATTTAAACTGTGAATATCAAATTATGCCCCTAAAAACTTATGTGTAGTTTTGATTGCCTCCAGTGTGAGTTAACTCCGAGTACACATGTACCAAAGTAGAATAAGTAATAGTTTTACTACTCTGAAAAAACCAGATTAATAACAGGCACTGAATGCATTAATTGAACACTGCACTGGTCCCAACATCAAGTGATTAAGAATCCAAGGCGCCTTAACAGAAAACAGAAAGTAGATAATTTTCTTCCTCTGTACCTAAATCACAACTACTGTTTCTGATCCTGTTAAAACAGCTGAGCACATGGTTCTTCATTAGAGGTTCTCAATTCAGAAATTCTCTTAACTATGTGGAGATCATAAAGGAACACCTTTATGCTGGTTGTTTTGGTTTTTGGAGGGCCTCATAAGCAGTTTGGCACTTTCTGTTCTCAGTCAAGGATTTTCCAGAGAGCAAAACACAGTGTACACTTTTTCACTAGTTCATTAATACTCAAATTGCCCCCAGTATAGGCAATCATCTTACTTGCTCCAATCTAATTTCTCTTTTCCAGTACCCAGCTCCAAATAACAGAGGACATTCAAAATACGCTTGCAGTAAATCAAAATTTGAAGAACAATCTGCATGTGTAAGAACAGTTAAGGAAAAAACAGGACTGCATCACGTAGTAGAATATATGCCATTCCTGGAATATATTAATAGCATAAGAACAGGTGCAAATTTTATGACAGGCAGAGAGAGGCCTGACTTTCTCTCCTTCTAATTTGATGTCTTACTTTGGATTGCACTTGGGCTACTTATTAATGAAAGTACTTGCTAGCGTCAGTGAGGAAGGTTGGTAGAATTTATATCTGATCAAGATCTGTACATTGAGTGCCATAATGAACATTCTATTGCTGGCCTCCAGTTCTCCTTATTTGAGTATCTCTCAGCAGACTTGTTATAAACTTTCTACAGAGTTTGTAACTGTCATTCCAATTGCTCTGGGATGAAATGTGACCTGTTTCCATCAGAGCGGAAGTCTTTCAGGCTGTCTGTGTGAACCAGACCAGAAATAGAAGTGTGTTCTTCATTGTAGATGCAGCTTCTCACACCAATCCCAATCTAAACCAGAAATATCACAAACAAATCTAAAAGGTGCAGACTTCAAATCAAGATTAGGAGTTTTACATTCATCAATCAGATGCTGAGCTCATGTTCTCTGCTACAGAAGAGAATGAAAACACATCAACAATTTTGGGAAGCCATTTTCCAACGTACTCCAGAACAACAGTAACAGACCTGGCTTTGGAAGGAAGCTCATTATGACAGGGCTTGCCTGGGATGGAACAGTAGCTTCTGACTAATAAGGATCATCCCAATCACAAGTCCCTGGCAGGGCTTGTCACAGTCCTACCCTGCAACCTCTTTGCCACAGCTTGCCCCAGCTACCTTTGTTTGCTCTTGAAGTGAGTTTCAAGAGACACAGCTCCGCTCCTACATCCTTCCAAACTGCCTAAACATTTGAAAGAGCACCTTCTGACCCAGGGAGTGTTTCTTGCTACTGGAGCAAGAGAATATGTAAACATGTTTTCCAAAAGCCCAGGTTTTATTGTCCAGCTAAACTAATAATTACAGGTTTTACTACACAATTAAAAAATACTTTTAATTTGCATATGCTCTCAAGAATTCGCCTCATCTTTGCATAGTATCATAAATAACTTTTATAGCACCATAAATACAGGAATATATCCACTAAGTAATTAATCATAGATTGGAATTTTTATTAGAGTAGGACATGGTCCAAACTTCTGAACTCCATCTTCACTGGGGTGTTACATGACAATTGGCTGTAAATTTTTTACTTTTGGTAACCCCACATGCAATGCTCAGATTCCAGTTCTTTCTGAAACCTGTAGTTTAGTTATAAGCATCTAGTTAGGAACTAATCAGAAACATTTCACAATAAGGAGAATTACTACAGCAAAATCTATTCAAATAACTTAATTCATTCCTATGTAGACCGAGAGGATTCATCTTGCCCCCAATGACACAATGAACATCAAAATGTGAAAAACCACTATCTTCAACTTTAGCAGGCATTATATTTCTAGATCATTAGGCAGTCAACAAAGATTTCTTTGCAATATTCTCTTTTTCTTGCTCTCAACACTTTAGCCTTTGGTGAGAAACAGAGCATATTGGACCAACCTTACTCTATGTTCCCTTTTCATCATTCAGCAAATTATGGCTTCCAGGCTTCTGCAAAGTCTGTTTGTGCCACTTACTCATACAAGCAGTAACACTTTTCAGTGTGAATGCCGTGCCAGGAACCCATAAAATGAGACATTTAAACAGGGAAAGATGAATAAAAGCTACTATCATAGTATTTTAATGTGACCTAGAAACTGGGAATTGAAACAGTTGCTGACAGTGGGAACTCAAGATTTTTCAATCAGAGGGTTCATAATAGGCCCTGAACACCAGGGAAAGAGGGACTGGCTATTTTAGAGGAGAGAAGTAGTTACAGGAAATTTTTGCAGAGAAAAAAACGTTGGAACCATAATGAAAGAACCATTCTAGTAAGCTTTGGCCCAAGCTTTTTTAGATAGGTTTCATAATTAGAAAAGATTTCAAGAAATCCATTATGATCTGGCAAAGAGAGCTAATTCTGTGCTAAGGAAGAAGTAGCACAGGTTATTTGAACATACTTGAACATTTTTAACATTGGTGTTACTTCACTGTATATAAAACATAGTTGGACTTGATCATTAAATATTTATATATACTGATGTGAACACTGGTGTGAAAATAGATATCCCCTACTCCTGACTTTTTAAGAGACTTAACAGAGTAAGAACAGTGTCCCTCAGTCTCAGACACTGCCCTCCACTCGTCTTGAACACAGAAAAGTTTAGAAGTATTTTAAAGGTTGTGTATTTATTTTTTTTTAGTTGGTGGGACTAAGACTTTATTTTCCAGTCATAAAAAAAAAAAAAAAATAAGAAATCAGAACTCTGAAATGTCCAAAGCTTGATAAATGTTATAATCACAATTAATAGGAAGCTATTCAGTTCTTTTGCCATGCCTGAAAACACTGATATCCCAAATTCTGCCAAAGAACAAATAAACAACCAGAGCACAACACTACTCTCCCACCAATTCACCTTAAACAGCTCTCCCAGCCCCACAGTAAGGTACACCATGGATAATCACCTTTTGATGCCTCCTCCTTGCCCAACCAGTATTGGCTGAATGGACTCCAGAGGCAGCCAGGCCAGAAACACACCACATGAAACAGTATAAGGATCAAACCACAAAGCTTTGCAAATAGTTTCCATACTCTGAGCTTAATTTCAAAGGCCAGTGCTATTTTGAAAGCAATTTAAGATGACTGGGGGAAAAAGTGTTTGAATGTGTCACAGTTTAGGGAAACATCAGTACTTAAACTTATCACTAATAGCTTAGACTGATCTGTTTGAGTAGGCAGTGATTTTATAACACCAAAGTAGTTCAGGTTGGATATATCTTTAGTCAGAAATTAATTCTATCAAATGCAGTTTCAACACTCTTAATGGAGAGCAAATTAAAGCCATGTTTAGCTCTCAGCACTAAATTCTTCATCAATCCATACTGACAGTCTTTTAGGAGAACTGAACAATGAATACATTGAAGAAGTTGAAGTCAGCTCTTGGACAATGCAATAATTTGCAAAGAAGAGGAAATTTTGATCTGAAGAGTTCACTAAGTTATTTACCACTTAATCAGAAACTACAGTCATTTCTAACTGGCCTGCAAAAGCACTTCATAATGGCAGTGAACAGATTTACAGTCCATCTTTGATTTACGCAGAAATTTCATTGCAAATATCTGAGACTTCTGTCTTTCAAGACAATTATATTGTGTGTCTGTCATGTATTGCACATCTGATAACTTCTATTGAGAGAATCTGCACAATTCTTGTGACAACTGAGGGGATTGCTTTTTTTGGTTATTGAGAGAGTTCTTGTTTTAGAAATTCAAAAGGTGGACATTTTCAGGATAAGTCATTTTTGTGTTCAAGAGACTATTTTCTTTTCAGCCTAATAACATTCTGTACTGTATTACTTTACCTTGGAAAAAAAACCAGAAAAACAATCCTCCCACTCCAAAAAAAACCCCCAAAAAAACCAAATCAGCAGCACAAAAAGCAGCACAAGAAACTTACTTCTCACTTAGTTTTTTCTCTTAATCCATCATCCACTAGTTGAAGAAGTAGGGTCAGTTGTTTTCTATCACTGTGGAAGAGTTCAATTTTGTAGTACTAAAACTCACCGCTTCACAGCAATAGCTTTGATGACACACCAGGGTAAAGCCTGTATAATATAGAGCATGGATACTAGGAATGAATACTCTTCTGAGGTCAAGGGAATTGGATTGCATAGAAAAATAAGACCTCAAAAGCTGTACAATAAAGGTATTCAGGATGATGGAAGTGCTCAACAAAATAGAGCCTTAGATATTTTTACACTGATGAAATAAAAAATTTAAAGGATCACTCACTACTTAAGGAAAGAGGAAAAGGAAAACATAAGCAGATTAAGTTAGATGGTTAAAATATAATATGGTACTTGTTTTTTCACATGAAACATAAGCATAAACACTACAACTATTTAAAGAGAGATTTTGGATGACTTCCTGAATGGCTCAACTAGCCAGTATTACAGCTGCTCAAGGTAGAATTTTATGTGTTTAAAGAGAAATAGCAAAGCTGAAGTTACTATAGCTAGAGATCCAATCAGGGAGGATGTGACCCTCCTATAACGGAGTTACCGCACCTCCATCAGGCAGCACATCAATTTGGCATGTTTAAATCTATCATTATCTTTCCTGATTAATATCAAAATTGCTGCTTCTTATCACTTTAGCACATGGCCTTTTGTATTGTGGAAAGGGCTGAGAGAGATCTGATGCTAAGGTACAAAGAAACAGAAAGAGAGAAATGTAGAGAGCTCCATTTTCTAGAGAATACCCTTTCAAGACATTTTCCCCCCGGGCCACTGTAACAGAATGCTGTATTTAAATCAGCAGGTCATGCACTAGAAGATGGTTTAACTGCTAATTAACACTAGATGATATACTGAAAATTACATGCTAATTAATTCTCTGTAGATCTAAGCGCCCTTCCTTCTATGTCATTTTCAGTGAACATATTAACACGAGGAATAGAATGGTATTAATTACAAATTCATATGACAAACATGTGAAGTTATATTAAATAGTTGATGGAGGTTAACTAAAAAGAAAGACGTGGGTCAAAGTTGTAGGCTACAGTATCATAAAGACACCCTATATAAAAAAAGAAGAGGGCATATATTACCCATTCAATCTTCCTGTCAGTTTGATGTTGTTCTCTTATATTAGGTTTTCTTGCAAGATGATCATTATTCTGAAAATAGGATTCATCTGTGCAGAATACAATAGTGAAAATATCACAAAATGAAGGCAAGTAAATCAAAAGCAAATCATCTTGTTCTTTTAGAAAGTGACAGTGATTACAGTTTTTTAATAAATTAACCCTTAAGAAATCACACATCATAACAGCTTGAAAATGGCAGAGAAACCAGGCATGTGCAAGTTACAGAGGTAGTTAAAGAATCAATATTCCACATACTGGTTGTGCCACAGTCCCACATGAATAAGAGAAGCATTTTAACTCAAATATATACATCAGTATCCAGAGCTACTGGATTAATATCTTTTAATTTAAGGTCTGGAACTACCCCAAATAAACTAAAATCCAGTCACCTAAAAACAAAGATCAAGCAATTCAATGCCAGATATCACCCATGCTTCTAAATAATCTCAAATTCCATGTGAATTTGAACCCCAATTTAGGGGTTCAAAAAGTATAAAGAAAAAGTGGTTATAATGCTAAATTTACATCTTATGTTTGTCGTGTACACCTAAATGCATAGTTATTTCTGTAGTTCAAAATGTTGAGGTTTTCCAGGTTTTGCCCTTCAAGTACCTTCCAACAAAAGTAATGGCAATTTGTCATTAGAGAAGCTTTAGTTGCCAAGGTCTATCCAGCAATTGTTGAGGGTTTTTATTTTTGGGTTTTTTGTTTGTTTTTTTACACAGACTTCATCTGTGCTCATCATCCATATAATCTAATGTACACAAACATAGATATAAATGCTTTTATACAAGAGATCATGGAATTATTTTAAAAAGCTACATTTCAACTTTGTTTTTGATGTCAGAGCTACTGTAGTCTTCTAACATCAGAGAAGCAGTTGACTGTACTAGATTGCTGGGCCAGAAGGAACAAGGATTTTCACAGGAAAAGGTAACCATAGCTTTCTTAAAGGACAGATAAACCCAAATGCAAGAAAGTTCACAGATAATGGTGCTAGAGCAACAGGAATATCATCAGAGCTGTCTCCAATACCTTTCCCATTTAGCAAGGGAATAGATTAGTTTTTCTATGCCTCCAGATAATATTACCTCCACAAATGTGTTCATTACCTTCTCCATGAGAGGAAGATGCTAGTAGTTTCTGCTTCAGTATTCTGCTTAGTGTTTGTACCATCAGTAACAGCTTTCTACTGCAAGCCAAGTAACCAACCCCCCAACCTAACTTGAAAAAATGTTGTCCATTTTTTAAAAAAATAATCAGCTGATCTTTATATTAAGAGTTCCTCTAGCCATGAATTTACTATTTTCATGCATTCTATTCTATTTGGACTCCTACATTTAAATTCTAAATATTAACAATTATTTTCATCAACAGAAAATCTTTGAAAGCATTTCTGAAAAGGAGCTTCTAGAATATCCTTTCTTTGATTAGCTATATATAAAACAGCATTTTTTTCCACAAGAAGTCATCTCTTCAGTAAACACTATGTCTTTGAATTTAAAAAAAAACCCAGTGTGCAAATCTTAAAATTAAAATCCAACCTTCATAATATACATTTATCTATTGGAATTGACAATTCCTGCTTTATACACACACATGAATAAAGTCATTTGGGGCATCTGCATTAAAAATAATGCTCATCTCTAGGTAAGAGATATATAAAAAAAGAATATTAAGGGGGTTTTGTTTTATTTTAATAGCACAATAGATGACATTGAATCAGAGAATTTGGGGCAAGAAAGCTAATAACCAAACTTTGAACTTTTATTTGTTCATGGTCTACAGGGAAAACAGTTGACATTTAGTTTTCTTACATATTTCACACTAAGAAACAGTCTGCCCATGTGTTTATGTAGTTCACTATTCAAAATGACCAGGACCATCTCTCATGAGAGATGCAGACGCACAGTTTCAAGTAAACCTTTTTTTGCCTAGCGCAGAACAGAACCAAAACTTTATGGTATGTTCAAAATTTTTCTTGTGTAGGATTCTGTCAAATAAGTATTTAAGTCTGTTATACAACATAAGATACAAAAGCCAGGAAAAGAACACAGCTAGAATTTTTTTACCTTGCTAGAGACAACTGCAGAACACAGCTGGAGTTTCAGGTGAATCCAGAAAAAGCAGAAATAAAGACTTACCACATCTTCTGGAAGCTTTATAGTTCTATAACCAAAGGAAACGTCAAACATTGAAGAACTTTTTCCAAAGACATTAGCACATGCCTGCCACGTTTACGACCAAATAGCTCTTATAGCTGGCAGGAAAACATTAGGAGTTCAGTAAGACGCTAAATGCATGGAGGATGAGAGAGGAAATGGGTGGTGGGATGGGATAGATAGCAGATGAGAACTCAGATTCAGCTGAATCCTGTTTAAGCTAATCATCCACACCTGATTCAGCTCTAAACACTGCACCTGGTCTCACTTTAGAAGTGCTTACTGCATGAATTTCATTTTACATTTTCTGTCCAAGATATTTAGAGTAGAAAGGAAAAATATACTGTAGGTAGTATCCAACTTGCCCTCAGCCCCTGTGGTCAGAACAATAACTTTTGTAGAGATTCCTTTTCTTGGAAGGGCAATCCTATAAAGCATTGATGGACTTTGAAAGTTTGTAATGACAGCTCCTGCACAGCTGGGTGAGTTGGCAGGTATGTTAAGTAAGTTAAAAAGTTTTGTATAATAGTCAAGTAACCGCAGCCAGGTGGAATTTGTCATTAGCAGAGCAAAGTTATGGTACTCATTGACACCTACATGTCTCACCTGTTTGTTTCAAATACAGCATGGCTTTTGCTGATAGATTACATTTACTATTTACTTACTTGAAACCTTAGAACAATTGAGTGAGAACAATTGTTCCAGGGTGTGTCTTTTATAGGCCTCCCCTTTTCCATCACATCTTTTGCCTCAAGGTTGAGGCAATGAGGCCCAGGCTCTGTTCACAAAGACTTTCACAGAAGCTCTGTAAATATAGACACAAAAGGAATTTGAACTCTGTTTCCTCACACACTGAAGCCTACATCACATCTGCGACTGTCAGAGAGTGAGGTGTTGTCTAACCACTTGCCCTGTGCAAGACAGAGAACACTTGGCAGAATCTGATGAGGCTCATTGACTCCCCCATAAATAGTGGATGTTGAACCCTGCACAACTTACTTTCCAGTGAGGAAACAACACAAAACATGCTATGTTCCCTCCCCAGAGGTGCTAAGATGGAGTCACAATTTTTACCCTTAGGGCTTTCTAACAATCAGGCTGCAATATGTTTCAAGCATGAGTAACTCTAGGAGTATCTCTTGTTTCTTGAACAAATTTTATTCTCTCAGAAGCACCTACTGAGATATTTAAATGAGATTTCTATGGCTTTTTTAGCAATTTAACTAACTTAGTTTCAGTGATGCACTTTTAATCACGAGTGAGCCAGTTTATAATCCAGAATTAAAGGAAGCCAGGAGGGTCTCATCCTCCTACAGATTTTGAACAGATCTCATGTAAATGTGCATTTGCCCCTTCAAAACAAATGAAAAAAAAGCGGTTTAAGTTCTGTTAAGAAATCTTTCACTGAGGGATGGAAGATAAATCCAGCAACTACACTGAAAACTAAGATTTAAGTTAGGAACAATTAACACAAATACAGTAAGTCATAACTGATCACACAGGGAAACAATCTGAGCCCTCTTGGCCCCAGCTGCTCTATCTGAGAGGGACACCACAGACCATCGTACATGGTATTTTTTAGATAGATGATATCTGAACTAAAAAATGCAAGTCTTTTCAATATTTTTTCACACTTTTTAAACTTGAACTCCTCACAGGAACAGAGGTCACAAAAAAATCAACACTTACAAACATCTGTACCAGTTAAGGAGTGGGGGGTTAGCCTTGAATAGTTAACATCACTCCATCTGGGAGATTTATGCAGTTTCTTCTATGAGATCTAACCTTAATCTATCACCTAAACCTTTTCTTTCCATAATGCAGTCTGTAAGAATGCACCTATACAGAAATCAGTTCTAAAGATTTTTGTAATAAATACCTGCCAAGCAGTGATAGAATTTATATTTCTTAAATATGAAGAATAGGATTAAGCTATAGAAAATTAAAAACTATGTCACATCTTGCACTCTTACAGTGCTAAGAAGAGGACCAGCATGTTTTCTTGATTTAATGAAAATTATTATCTAAACAGTAAATAAGCAGGAGGGTTTAGCCACAGCACACAATTGATTAATATATCCACTACCTTTTTAATGGCAAGTAATTAGTGTTCACCACAAAGCAAGTGCCCAGGGAAGCTAGGACTCCCATGAGATGATTATGCATGTATTTTTATTTAAAGATGTATATTTACACTGATTCTCAAATACTTACAGTTATCTTCTTCAAGGAAATTAGAGAAGCACTCAAGTTTCTGTTAGTGCCTTAGCCCATCAATGTTACAACAGGTTTTGCTTGTTCAGACCTCAGAATTTTCTCAAGAAATTCTGTAAATTACACAGTTAAAAGAAGGGATTACTTTCCTGACTTGAAGACTGACAAAAAAAAGACTGCATTTAGATATACATTAATGAGTACTGTCTAAAACATGCAAGCATATATTGACTGCTGAGCTAAATACTAAAAACTCTGAATAGGATAATAATCTAAGATGAAGTTGCACCAGCACAGTTACGCTCATATCCAGGGGATTTATTTTGCCAAATTCAAAGTCAACACCTAAGAAATAGAGCTTATTCTAATCATGAAACACAGATTTCTTAACAAAATCAGTTAAGTTCACATTTCTTTCTGAACTGTAAGATGTCAGAAAAACTTTGAAGCACTCACAGAATCAGCACTTCAGGATACACTTAACTTTGAGGGCAGTTATCAGTTCTTCAGGTAGAATCTCTACAACCCAGGCTAATGCATACACCCTTCTACCACAGTCACCGTGCAACATGTGGACTGGCTCTCCCTCCTACAAGTTCAGAGATGCCCAGAGCTCTTTCCAGGCAATGCTTGTAGCCCTGTGGCATCCCAGAACAAGCCAGGGCTGGGGGTGAACTAAACAGTCCAGTGCTGCTTTTTGGCAAGGAAAGGCTTTTACAAAACCCACTGTTCCTCTGAATTACATCCTGAAATTATTATCACCAGTACAATGGTTTTTTCTCTCACCTTCCCTCTCTTACTCCAGTCCCCACCAGGTGATCTCCAGCCCAGGGGTGCAGTGCAGCTGGGGCCTGTGCCACTTGCAGGTGCTGCCATGGGGCAGGGCTCGCTCTGCTGCCTTTCCAGGGCTTGATGACACACACAAGGGTTTGTGACTCCTCAACTCAAAAAATCTGAAAACTTGCAGAAATATCAAAGCTCTCAGTGTAACACAGGATGAAGCTTTTGTGCTCTTTAACTGAGCAGACCTCTCACCATGAGCAGCAGGAGTTTTGCTCACCCAAAGGCTAAAGAATTTGGCTTGGAATACATAAAGTCTAAAGTGCCTTTAACACAAAAAAGACACCTATGAATTTATGGTAGTGCCCAATTAGACACTACTTATATACTAGCAATTATTTCAGGCTATTTATCTGCTTCTCCTTTCATTTTTGTCCTGGAGCATGGTGACATATTTTCCAGGGCAGGATAACACAGAAATAAGCACCATAATCTCACTGGTTTCTATTCTTTGCATGAACACCAGGAGCATCACTCTCACTAAGCTGTTTATTCAGGCCAAATCCTCAGAGCCCTGTAGCAGCCCCCCAGGTGGTTTCTCTGGACCCAGTTGCACCCTGGCAGATACTGTCCCCCGTGCAGTATCTGATCTCCTCTGTTGAGTTTCTCTCTATCTCTTCTATAACTTCTTAAACTTTGATTCCTGCAGGAATCAAATTTAATCTGTTTCAGTATATTTTATGCTTCTCTGATTTATTCAAAGCTGAATAAAAGCATTGCACTACTTAGGTTTCCTATTTCATTTCAGGGACTATATTATTAGTAGCCCCATTCAGGAACTAGATTAACTCGAGTCAAGCAGATTAAAAACCCAAGCTACACCTGTGGTATTCAGCTTGCACTTTAATCTTATCCACTAAATTAAAAAAGGTCTGGATAAAAATGAGACAAGTTAACCTATCACTTGACTCATAGAAGGGTCTTTAGGGTAAAAGAAGACTCAGTTCTGCTGCAAGTCTGGTAAATTTTCCCCTTTTCACTGGAAAATACCACCTTTATACCAAACTATTCCATTTTATGGAGCTAAACAAAGTAGTCCTTTTGAGCTGTAACACAAAAAATGGTTTTAACATATTCCCAAATGCTAAGAAAAACACTTTGTTTGATTGGCACTACAAGAAAAATTAAAGTCATTTTTAGTTTTCTTAATTTTTATTCTATAATGAATAGATCTATTATTTGATACTCCTTTACCTGAGATTACTCTTTTTTATTATATTCTAGTCACATTCTGGTGTTATGCATGAGATTTCTGGTTTTATTATAAACTAAAATTCAGTAAGGGGTGAAAATAATAATTATATTTGTATAAGAATGGTTAATAACTATATATATATAAGAATAGTTTTAATGTGATGTGCATTTATATATACACATATATGAGATGACCAGTTAGTAAATATTTTATTTTGCTCTGTATAGGGTAGAATATATCTAGATGAGCTCAGATAGATTGGACAATAAAATGACCATGACAAAATGGGGTTTAAGTCAGGAAACAGAACAGTAAAACAATTTCCTGAGTTATTTAAATGCTTTCATTGGAGAAATGTCATTACATCCTTGAATTACACTGGAATATAATTATATAAACACCACAAATAACAATGTTTTACTAAAAAAACCCAGAAGTTAAGGGGGGGGAACTATTTCCTGACTTATTTCTTCATTTTAAGATCAGGTTCTGGTTGCTATAAGAAATAAATCAAAAGAAAGGGTCTAAATTTATTTTAGAAGTCCATGTCCTTTACATTTATGCACACACTTATCTTAAAGTATCTAATATGTGAATAGCTCCATTTATTTAATTCCCTTCAGGTTTAAGATGCAGCCCTTTCACAAAAGGCCTCCCTTTGAATTGTTTTGGTGACCTTAATCAGAATTTTAGCTTCACAATTAATTCTAATCTTTTCATAGGCAAAGTCAGAAGAGTGTATTTTTCTTCCCACATGTTCTCAGTTTTGATATTATATGTATTACAAATTAATCACAAAGATCTGCCTGCTGTGTCTACCTGAAATGAAAGATTGCAGAAAAATATTATCCAAAACCAGAAACTAAATGAAGAATCTGAGAAATTTTGTTACATAAAAATTTGGAAGTTAAGTGACTTTTAATAACTTGAGAGTGGCCAGATGAAAAAATAATCATAAACCACATATTGTAAAATATTTGTTATATTTTATAAATTTGAATCACAGAATATGCTGAGTTGGAAGGGACCCATGAGGATCACCGAGTCCACAGGACCATCACCAAAAGTACCATCCAAACACTTCTTGAACTCTGTCAGGCTTGGTGCTGTGACTACTGCCCTGGGGAGCTTGTTCCAGTGCCCAACCACACTCTGGGTGAAGAATCTTTTTCCAATATCCAAGCTAAACCTCCCCTGACACAACTTCAGGCCATTCCCTTGGGTCCTGTCACTGGTCACCATAGAGAAGAGATCAGTGCCTGCCCTTCCTCTTCCCCTCACAGGGAAGTTGTAACTGTGATGAGGTCTCTCCTCAGTCTCCTCCAGGCTGAACAGACAAAGTGCCCTCAGCCACTCCTCACACAGCTTCCCCTCCAGACCCTTCACCATCTTAGTTGCTCTCTTCTGGATGCCCTCTCTCTATTGAAGTATTTGTAATTAAGGACAAACCTACACATATTATTATCATTCATCTAACACCACTGATTATATGGATTCCCATAAAAATATATATATGAACAGAATTTGAGCCTTACCCAAACACAAAATATCCATCAAAATTTGAAAGACAACTGTGGCTCTTCCTACTTGCTTTCTCATCAACACAGACAACCTTGATTCAAATTAGGTGTATGCATTATGACTAAATGTCACTGTCTTGCTCAGAGCGACCATATATTACTAAAACTATATTCTGTCACATTGTGATATGGAAATAATTTTCAGTTTAAATATATGTGCTTCTTCATTAATTGTTTCTTAAAACTGTATGTTATTAACAAGCAGCTCACCTTCTCAAAAAAAAATTTTGTCTTAAACTTAGCTTTTGGGAAAAATAACTGCAAGTAATCTTCTCCCCAAATGAATATGGCACCAAACTGAACAGATCTATCCCTCCTCTCCCTCCTTTCATAGCCCTTACTGATAATATTTATATGAGGGAATGAGGTGGAGACAGCCCCTGTTGCAAATTCCCACATAACTCTGTCATTTGGGTTGTTTTTCCAGAGGCAGAAAATAGTTTCCCACTGTGTTCAGCTGGACCTATAACTGGTCAGCAGCTTCACAAACATATATATAGAGGAAGACAATCTTGTCTTCCTCTGTGTCTCACTCTCCCTGTTTGCAAAAAGACGTAATAACAACACTCATCTACTTAAAAGTAACATTATCTTTAAACAATGTTTGAATGCTACTTCTGTTTTATGAAAACATGACTATTCAAAATGGACAACCCATTAAAGCTAATGCAACCGAATAATGCTGGCAATGGATTATTTATATTTATCATTGTAAGGCAGTAAGGGAATTAACTCTTACTTGTAATTTCAAACTGGGAACAGACAGCAACTGTAAGAGCTAAAATATTTAAAATATTTATGAAGCTTTAATCCAAAATTTAACAAGTATAATATTGTCAAATCATCAACAACGGTTTAGGGAAATGGTCTTATTTAATTCATTAGCACAGCATTACTGGTTAGCAAAAAACTAGTGCTTTTCCAAGCAAGCCATAAGTAAACTGGCATTTTTATTTCTTAGAAGTTACTTACTGTTTAATAGATACATTGTTCTTACAATTAGGAATTCTTTCAGTGCCACCATACCATGCTCAATAGCTTTGTGCCTTATATTGCAACGTCCATCTGAATCTGATCTTTACCTTCCTTCTGAGAACCATCTTTGTAAACTTACTGGAAGCTGATAGGGACATTCTATGCATAAAATATCTACAGAGCTGGTACAGTTTGGTTTAGGAAAATAAAATAGGGAAAAAGTGTCCGTGTTTCAAATTTTTGCTAATAAAAAATTACTTGGTTTTAAAAAGTTAGTTGAGTATTTAAAATGCTGTTAATCTAGCAAGAGTCTTTGAGAGCTTCTTTTCCTCCTTATACAGACATGAAACAGAGACATTAAAAGAAGTGAAAAGAAAGGCAAGTCAGGCTACCCTAATCCCTCAGGATAGGGAGAACTGCTATCGAAGATAAATAAACCAAGTACAAGGGGAAGTGAGGTAAAATATAATACCATTTGAGGAAAAAAATTAAGGCAATAATATTCTTTCCCAAGCAATGGTTTATATTCTTGGTCATCAATAGAAAGTGTTTTTCCTTCATAGTACATTTATTTATATCCCAGAATGAAAGTGATGCATGCACTCAGGGAACAGAAAAATCCAACGTGTGACTGTTATGAAGAGAACTGCTATGTAGTATTATTTCAGATTAAGATTGTTCACACAATCAATAAATGTTAAATCACTTAAGGATGGAATTTTTGGAAACTCAATATGTGGACTTGGGAGGTAATTTGTTTAGCCCTAACAACACACTTGTTGCTGTAGCATGTCCCAGTTACGATCTGTCTCCTGTAATGGACGGTGTGCCCACCTAAGGTCCCTGTACACACACTAAGAAAAACTGTTCACTTGAACTAGTGAGCAGAAGGAGAACCTAAGTCATACAGAAAGACTTGGAAGAAAGAACTTACACACATAGTGCACTTTTCATTAATTCTGTACCCTGTTAGTGTCAAGAAGGGCATGTCAGAAGGGGTGAGGACCTGGCATAAAAAACAGTAGAATTCCAGGCACAGCCTTATTTAAATAAGTCACAGGACTACAAAGAAACTAAAGTAAATTTTTGTGTTTGAGGTAACAGCAGAATGGAGATGTAGATTCAAAAGAAAACAATTTCTTCTTCCTGAATGGTCTATTAAAGTAATACAACACGTTTCTATAGTAATAGGATTCGAAGGTAACAGCTCTTTATGGGTGGGGACTGTTCTCAGTAAATGGCAGGGGTTTTTTTACTACATCATTGGTTAAAGATGTTTTTTGTTTCTAATTCTTACATGGCCCTGATTTAGTACAGTCTGTTCGTAAGTTCCCCAGAGGTTTGTCAGCCACGTCGGGGCAACAGCATCTGGAACATAACAATGGGGAGGGAAAGGCCAGAGGCAGTTGGGAAGCCACATAAAGATGGGATGAAGGTGGATAAAAATCTCATCAGACTCAGAAGGTTAAGGACAAGTCCTGTCAGAAAATTTGTTCAACTTGCAAGGGCCACAAGGACTCATGTCACTGAGCATTGCAGAGTTGATTATAGTAGAGCATATTGACAATTCCAGTTTTTAGTCAAATTGAAGGCTCTAAACATCCAGGTTTTCTGAGGATTTTCTTCATGAGGAAAGGCAGATAAAGTGACAGCAGCAGTGTGTCTGCATACGGCTCCACAAGTATATTTCAGCCACTTATAGAAAAGTCTCCCTTATCTTCTATTGTTATATATTCACCCCCACCTACCCTCACGGAGTGAACTAGGTTTATTTATTTGTCCAGACTAACACTACTTAGGGATATAATATAATTTTCTTCTTTAGAGGAAACAAGCTCAAGGTATGTAGTTCAGACAAAACCAGTGATACCTATATTTGACTTGTCATCAAAATGAGATGGATTTGGTGGGTTTTTTAAAAAAAAAAAAAACCACCACATTTTTTTTTGTCTCCCTACTTTCTTTAGTTTACAGATTGATACATGAGAAGTCAATTAAATGAGACAAAAAAAAAAAAGGCAAGATAATATTTAAAATACTTTCGTACACGTTCTGACTTTTGTTAACAGACTGATGACCAGAGGTATAATCAGATTATCCAAAAAATATCAGACACCTCATATAATGAACTAATGTGTTGGCAAATCTGTAGAACTTCCATTTCAGAAAGAGAACCTAAGAAAAATCTTTTTGCAAGTGCCTAAATTGTATCTTCTTTGTAAATCTCCTTCTTTCAGCTATGTTCAGGAATTGCAGAAATGCAGCATGCAGTGTCATGCAAAAATGCCTGTGCACTTCACAGACATGGTGTGTAACGCGTGTACAAATAAAAAGTCATTCTTAGCTGGCAGTACATACTGCTCATGCTGTTAATAGAAAATACAGCATTCTCACAAAGCTAACAACAGAAGAATATGCCCACTTCTCTTTCAACCATGGTAATAGCATTAATATTATCCATGTCTTTTTCAAAAGCTCTTGGCTTCAAGGGTTGTCCCTCTCAAGTTGCAGGTAGCCAGGTAAAAAGGTTGCAGTTTTGTACTGCTTTTAACATGAAGTTATGGAAAATGGTAAAATAAGTGGTTCTCTAAGTCCCTTTCAACCACTCTTTACTCTAAATAAAAAGTAGAATATTCTTAGTCAACAGAAACAGCTCACCCTGCTGTCAAGCACTACAGTTTGCAGCACATGCAGTTCAGGATTAGTGTTGGTGTTAACTGTGGGTGTAAGGCATCTAAATTTCTCTAGATTACACAGTTTTCTGAGACAACACCTTGTGGAGATTCACTGTTAGGAGGCAGGTTACATCCATATTACTGTGGAAACAACAGTGAGGGACCCTACAGGGAGAAGTTTTTGTGGTCATAAACAAATAATGGAAGGGACAAAAAAAGCACTTAAGGAGGGGGTTTTTCATACCAATTCAGCAGTCTCTTTAAGCCTTTCTGTCATTCTACATAGGCTGATAATTTCATTAATATATTCCAAGAAAGTTGAAGTACCTGTAAAGCATCTGTACCACTTCCAGAGTTGTACTTGCTTTTCGTGATGACATTCTCAGGTAAAAAAATACCTGTAAGACTGTAACTATGGCATCATAGACTGGTCTGAGACTATACCCTTTGAATAGATATATTGACCCCCTGTAAGCTTCATTCCACCTTTATCTCGGATCTGCTTCCTTCATAAAATTCTCTGTCTTGAGCTGGCTGGGCCAGTGCAGGGCAGTGCTGGAATTTCATGCTCACCCAGTAACAATTATGCAACAGCTTTAACTCCTTCCCAAGGCTGAACCAAAACTTAATTTTTTTAAGAGTGAGGTCCATCACATTTGCAAGCTTGAACAGAGTAACTCAATGTACTAATTTCAAATACCTGCTTTTCTAAGGATGTGCAGATACTATGGCTGTCTTTTTTCCTCCTAGCTGCAAAGTTCATTCTGACCTTCTCTACCCCTCCTTGTCTCTATCTCTAGAACAGCTGCTTTATTGTTCAACTGCCTGTTGTGTTTATCCTTCCCTGAGGAAAGAGTTAAAGGGGAAAGGAGGAAAACATCTACAATTAAATAGCTCTTAAGTTGTTCCTGCCTCTCAGCAACTGCAGGTTTTAATTCAGCAGTTTAAAACTCTCCCTCCTCACTTTAGAAAGAATAAATAATGTAGTCTTACACTCATATTTGCAGTAGAAAAGGAATGCTGGGTGTTACAAATTGCTGCTGAAAAGACAATCATATTCAAGGGGGCAAAGGCTTCAAAGTCAAATCTCTTAAAGGGGTCTCTAAGAGAAGAAAATTTAAAAAAAGTATGAAGTTTGTAATGGCTTGAAGAAACTTAATTCCAGTATGGTTGGTTTCAAGGCAGTGTATCTGTCTAAAGGCATAAGTAAAAAGGAAACTTATCTTGCAGAATTGTAAGAAAATGTTGAACACGTACCTATAAAGAATTTCTCTCCAGTAAACAGCTTGTAAAACTGCCAGCTTGTGACTTGCACCATACTGTTGTTATTCTTTTATTAGCCTGAGGTTGTACGAATCTTTAGCAAACATTTGCCCATTAGTGTATTTTGCATGTCATATTCTCTTTGCAATCAAAGAAAAGTAAAGCAACTTTGCAAACAAACTTGAAAGCACAAGTGTCTTCAGGTCTATCAGCTGGGGAATGTGATGGGTGAGCTTTAGAATCACAGACTTTCAGACTGGGCACAGTGGGGAGGAACTTCTGGAAGAGATTGTCTAATCCGATCCTGGGCTGAGAGCAGAGCTAGCTAGAGTAGGTTGCTCAGGGCCAGGTCTAGTCAGGTTTTGAATATCTAAGGACAGAGACTTCACAACCTCTCTTGAAAACCTGTTCCTGTATTTCATCATTTCTGCTGTAAAAAGCTTTTCCCTATATTTAATGGAATTTCCTGTATTTCAGTCCTGTCATTCATCAGATCCCCTGCCCCATTCAGCAGCAGATCCTTTCCCCTGTCCTTCATCAGATCCCCTGCCCCATTCAGCAGCAGGTCCACATTTGCCTCAAGCATCCAGCTGTTGTGATTTACAATATTCCCTGCACCCACCTCTATCCCAGTACTACAAAGTGGGATGCTTCTTCCCAGCCTAGAAGTTTCTACCTTCATCAGCAGTGCAAGCTATGCCACTGGACTAAGAGCTACATCACACATGCATCCTGTTGCCCCTGCTCTTCAGGTACTTACTTCCAGCTGAGAAGCAAGGTGTAACGTGTAAGCATTCTATCACTGCATCTAAATCTGTCAGACCTAATCTGTCAGAACCCTGACTTACACTTACGAATTGCCCAGCTCCTGAATACCTCCAATATGTAGTATCTTCTTTCCAAAGGACAGTGGGTACCAAACTGGTGCAAAACATATGCTTACAGGACTACAACTAACTGGTAACAGAAAGCAAGCAACAAGTGAAAGTCTGTTCTCATTTTTCCTTTAATATGCTTTTCTTCCTACTCTTCCAGCATTCTCTCCATGAAAACATGGAGCAAATTTAAATTTTTTATCCACTGCCTGAGAAGGTTTCAGTACTACAAGCCACATTCCGTGCATGACAGCAAGGTGACTGACATGGTGTCACTCACCACACTGCTTAGGATGTGGTATGCTATAGAATGGCAGTAACATATAACAATAACAAAGCAGATGTGTGACATGACAGTCACTTAAATGACAGGCATGCAGATTACTCCAAAAACCTCCAGTCTTTGCTTGATTGCTCTCAGTTCCTACTCACTTTGAACAAATGCTTGTGCCAAGTGCAAAATGTTTTAAAAACACTGTTTTGAATATATACTTACACGATAACATTTTAGGATAATTTATCTGGCTTAATTTTTTAGCACACATATAAGTACTGTTCAGAGAGCACAGTCTCTACCTACAATGATACTGTCAATAGACTCAGAGAACACTACTCAGAGGACAGAGTACACTCGCTTGCACAGCTCTTCCTGCCAGAATAAATACAGGAAAAAGCAGGAATTCATGGTCCCCCTTACCTACTTGACATTATCTAACACATGAAGGTGATTTCAGAAGAAAAAGGGTGTAGACTGGTAACTTTATACCAAAGTGGGCAGTCACTGAGAATGCAAATTACCAAAGGTTCTCTTGTCTTCTCACAGGGGTCTTCCCCTCCCCAGCACAGGAAAGGTGTTGCAGAATGGGCAGGTCCCTTTCCTGTTGGGATAGTAGGCACAAAGATGGCCTTTGGTCAGGGAAGACTTGGACTGGAAAAGGTGAAGGATTTGTTTGGCATGTTCAAACACCTGCTCAAATCTGGGAGTTTAATCACAATATCAGTAGAGAGAAACAGCACTGATGTCAAACCCTTTCCCATGTTTAGGGCAAGCAGGATGCCTATTGTAAATAAACAACAGCTCAGAATTATTTTTCCAGGTCTAATGCAAAGACACAAAGTCAGTGAGGGGAGTACCCTCCACAGCTCACTGGTTGCAGATTTCTCAAATCAATTTTTAAAGAAAGATTACGATATAGTTTTTGCACTAAAAAAAAAAAAAAAAAGAAAAGTGGAGTAATTCTTTTAAAGCACATAATAACAGAATAGAAATAAGTAATTAAAGAGCAAATACAACGATTTGCACCTCCCATAAATTGAAGCTTTATTTTATGCTGACAAAAAGTAAAAAGAGAAAAATAACCTCTCATCAATAAATTTGGACAGCGAAAACTGAATAAACAGTGCAAATAATGACAAATACACAAGATTAAAAATTTTTGATCTCTAAATCCCATAAGATGTTATTAGAAACAAAAGTGAAACAATGAAGCCTGAAATAAATGCAGCTTGGTTTCCCGTGGATTTGTATCTCATGATTTAAGCTCTGATCTGAGCCTTTCTTCTGGAATGGGAATTTATAACCTCTCACAAAATGTGAGCTCTCACTGCTGTCTTTCCTTCAGTCAAAATGCTTATGGGTCCTTATTTTTACAATGCTACAGCAAACTCAATTATCTTTGGGACTACTTCCCTCGTGTCAAATTCAGTTGACACCAGTCAGAAGGTTCAAAATTATCAGACAAGAAGTTTAGACAGTCATACAGAAGTGCAAAAATATTATTTCTAGAAAAACAGGCTAAAAATATTTTTTCAGTGATTTTTTATCTTATTATGTTTTGTTTCATGCACAGGGAAATATATAACACCTGGACCCCTATAAGAAGGAAATCCTAGGAAACAAGTCAGATTGCTGTTTAAGACAAAACAGTATCAGAGGAAAGAATAACAATAGAAGATTTCCTAGCAGCTGAAACTGTTTTGGCAAATGTTGGCCCCTGTAAATCTTTACAAAATAACACCAAATGCTACTCATGCTAACGAAAATCAGCATCTCACTAAAATAAATGGAAAGTGAAGGTAACAGGCTGAGCTCAGAAGATCAAATAAGGACTGCAGGGCTCAGCCCAGCAGTATCTAAACTGATCTCCACTTTCAAGACACTGGTAATCTGTTTGATTCACTAACTTATTTTTTCCACCTATTTAGGTCAGAAAGAATAACACGTAATTTTGGATTAAAGGTAAAAGTGCAGATAAGCTGCGCTATTTTTATTTATCCCTCTCCTTTTTACATCTGTACAACCTGGAAGTACCCAGAGTTTACATTTTGCTAAATAAAGTGCTTTAAGTTAGTAGTTTCTAATGAATGTTATGGTTTTTAATGCATTAGTTAATCTCCTAGTTGAAAAATAAACCATCATGATATTTAAAGGTACAAAAATCACTTTTGTAACACAGGTAATGGCTTTCCATGTATCCATTTATGGAAAAAAATTCACAAATGAAAAGATTAACCTGAACACTGAGGACACATTTAACATAAGCCTATTCTGGGCTCATCATTACCTGTATGGCACTGCTGACCTTGAAAAGCTTTCATGTTAACTAAAAAAGATTGTATAGGCCTAGGACACAGAACTCAGAAAATTGCCATCCAGACTGTGCTCATCACTGTGATTATCACATATTCACTTTGTGATTTATCACATATTTCTACCTTTAAATGACATTTTCAATGTTGCTCTCAATAACTAATTTATTCAGTAGCCTTAATCAGAACAAATAAACAGAAGATTTACGTGAATTCAAGGAGCACTTCTGTGACAAGAGAAGCTGAGATAAAAATATTCCATACCTGACCTCTTATGAGAGAGAAAGTCAAAGACAGAAAGGCGTCTTCCATCACCTGTTTTTGAAGAGAATTTAGCCCAGCAGAAACAGGAGGCAAAAGGAGGCCCAGTGGAATGGTCATGAAGGGAGAGGCTGAGCAGGCAGGGGAGCAGCTCATTCAGCATAAGGTACCTGCATGGTGCCAAATCTGTGCGGTGCAGGAGTCAGTCATTTGACAAATCAATGCCTGTAAGAGGGAAGCAGCCTCTGACAACAGTTTCCATGCTTCTGAACACTCTTTCACAAACCTCTGGGTACAGGTCAAGGACTCACTTTTCATTAAGCTGCCTAAGCAGGCACTAGAGCATTTTTAGCAGCAGAACAAATATATAAGTCTTAATATCATAGAGACAGAAACATGATGGCTTTGATTATTTCATGGGTTAAAAGTGGTTTCGGTGCTGTGACAGTGGATACCATTCAAATCAGTGAAAAAAATTCTCTCAGCAATATCTGTAGAATGTCATGTACTTAACTCAGGATTAGGCTTCACTTGCATTGAATCACTGGAGTGTACTAGGCCTCTGTGGTTTGCACCTCTGGAAGCTCACCTTTTAGAAAGCAAAACCATTAGCAAGATAAATCGGAAATGCAAAGTAAAATAAAAGATTGCACGGAATGGTATAATTTTAATTAGATGATTAAGCAAGCTCAGCAAACTCAGGGATAACTTATCAGTAGCTAACATTTCTCTTTGATCCTGATGGTTAATTTTTCTTGTACAACAACAATCAGAAGACATTTAATTTATTTTTTTTTATTTAAAGGCCATTATTCATGTGACTTCACCTATAACATGTTGCTTGAATGTCTTTCACTCAGGTAAAATGGAAAGGGTATGCTTTCAAAAGACCAGCAAGATTTGTACTTTCTTCTAAAACTCTCCATTTAGCTGTGTCCAAAACAGTTTGAGATGGCTGAGACAAGAGGCTGCAGTTAATTCTGCACTTCAAACAGTGAAAAGCAGAAACATTTGATAATTCTATCTCCAGCCTCGTTATAACAAGACAACCCTGGATGTGGGGGAAGGAAAAACGATCACATTTAAGATTTTTTTCTATCAGTTTTAAGCTGTGAAACACACAACAAAAAATTCGGAGCACTAAATGAGAGAAAAGGCAAAAATGGCAGTGCATGTAGCACTCTCCCAGGAGCCTCCTGCACCAGGCTCCCCTCAGCAGCATGCAGTTACCCTCAGTTCATGCTAGTCAGGTCTTTTACTGAAAGAGAGTTTTTCTTTCAGTATTTATGTAGTGCAGCAGGCAACTGTTTACCTCAGAGGCATAAAAGTAAATCCGGATGTGTTTGATCCATAGTGCCACAGCAGCTCTGTTGCCTATGGAAACAAAGGCTCCTTTCAGGGAGAGTTCACTCCACAGGCCCTGTGATGCTATAGAGCCATCAATTTCAGCCATTGTATTTTGCTGATATATATATATATATATATATACACACATTCACTACAAAATATTGTCTCTGTAGTATTTCAATATGATCAAATGGCACAGTTCCTGAGTCCCAATTATATGTTACTTTATTTAAACAACATAATCCCCTTTTAAACAATTTGAGAGTTGAAATCTAATGGAAGTTCAAGTTACAAGCATCTGTTTTTTTCCTCCACCTTTCACCATGTAGGTTGTTAAGTACTTTGTGGACAGCAGCTTGACAAATCTGTTTCATGCTTGCTCACAAATTCAGCTTTTGAAGATGACCCTGAGCATGAAGTTTAAAGATGCTGCAGAGAATGGATAACATACTGGAAGGATTTTGTTAAAGGTTTCCTTTGAAAAAAAATCACTTATTTGTGAATATGTTGTAACTTCCTAAGTGCCATTCCTGTGCAGACCTTGGTACATTTTACAGCAAACTAACCAATCATTACACATTTCAACAGATCACAGTGCAACGTTTGTTACAGCCCTTTGCCCAGTGAGAATCTGAGGTGTTAAAAAAGGAACATGATCAGATCCAGGAATCAAATGTTAAATCCATAATATCTTGCAATAATTGGGTAAATCTTTAACTGTACACATTGGCAGCTCCAGTGTTGTTAAGAACACAGCTCAATGCCTCCTTCCTCTTTACTGACACCATTAAAGAATATATTCACAAAATTTATAACTTACATGACTTTGCTTAAAGACATCTTACATGACTCTTCAGATTTCAATTTAAGATGGCAATTAGCACCTAAGAGCACCTTATTAGATCTGCTCTCAAATATAATCCATCAATGTTTAAGCTTGTTTATAATTTTTGCTTATGATAACATTATTGGGGATCAAAATGAATCAACAAATTGTTAGTTTATGTGCAATGATAATGTTTCATACAAAATTAAAACAATTTTAACTAATTTAAACTGAAATATTATTCCCAATTAAGAATCCAGGGCCAAATATGCCTTGAAAATGCCATCTATATAAGTATTCATGTACCTGTGAACAGATAACTTTAGAAGCAGATTTGACAGCAGAAACAGAGAATAGCTTCTTCACGTTGCAATAGATGACTAAGATCATTTCAATGATTTATTGATATACCAGTGTACAGAATAAATATAAAGAAAATGGGCTCGACTTGTTGCTACAAAAAAAAATCATTACAAGAATGCCCAGCATATTAATTCATAAATATAAGAGTACTGTGGCTAGGTTTGCTTTACAAACAGCCTCACATAATAAGAGAAAGCCATCAATAATCTGAAATTTCCATTACTTTTCTATTTTTCTTTGGTTTTGGTTTGGGTTTTTTTTTTGGAGGGGCACGGTTTATTTGCTTGGGGGTTTGGTTTGGGTTTTTTAATAACCAAAAGGACATTAGAATTCAAACAAGAGCAAGTTTTTACTCTTGATTGGTTGGTTGGTTTTGGCTTTGTTTTTAAATCTTTCTATTGAGCAGAGTTATCCCACAATTTGGAACAACACAGTTGTGGGTAAATCCAAGACAATAAACTTTCATGTCATAACAACCAGGTTGTGGGCAATTTAGATGCCAACTCATCCCTCTTCCTATGCAGAATGGTACTCACATGAGTAATCCCATTGAAAACAGAATTTCTGCACTAAGTGCTATTTAATGGAAGGGCAGCAGGCTGGAGGCAGACAAAGCAAGACAGTTGATAAATCCATTGCTTCCTGTGGAAGGGCAAAGGAAACTTCTGGGTAGCATCTAACCTCAATTCCCAGAGGCATCAGTACTTTCCAGCTGTAAAAGGCTAAATACTCCAGAAGTTATATGAACTGTCAAAAGCCTCAGAGGATCAGCAGCAGCTGCTCAAGATGTCATAGGATCAGCTTTAAGAAACACGTGTCAAAACTTATTCTCCAGATCTCCTGACTGAGGCATTTGGAGGCCTTTTTTCTTTTAGGGCTATGTCTGTAGCTGTGTCATCTTTGGTCCTGCCCTGTAGGGGGTTGCTGGTCAGTGTGCAACTCACAGAGACACTGCAGTGAAGAGCAGTGAACACAGAGCGGGGCATCAATGAGAGACGTTTTTCCTAAAGCCTGGTGTCCAGGGCTATGCCAATTTCTTTCCTAGTTTATTATAATTTGGAATGCCCTTTCTGTTCCATGACCCAACAAGACTGGGTTCAGCACCAAAATCTTATTGATAGCTGAAGTCAGACACATGAGAAAAAAATGCTCCTTTAATCCTCTTCCATTCTTCACAGACAATAAACAACAACATAATCTGGCCACCGAGTATTCATTCTGATTAACAGCTGGCAAGCTTTGGGCCTTCTAGTAGGTATATTTAGCAAAGCAAGGAAAAATTCTGAAGTCAATTCTAGCTTATTTTTCTCCTAAAATACAGTTCCTAGATTGTTAGTCTACTTATACTCTTTGGATTTTTCTTACTATGTAGACAATAGAGAAAAAGGCAGAATGTTGCTTTCTAAATTGGCAAACTACCTTCTATTACTTTAATGCAACAACCATGACCATTCTTAATGTTATTATTCATGTTCAGAATACCTGACATGGCAATAATCACGTAATAAATGCATCATCCTATAGGCCTAAAAATAGGAGACAGCAGCCATAAATGAAGGATAAATGTCAGATGAACACTTTTAAATAGATGGAAGCACTAAACTTCAGGATAGTAAACTTAAGAGATAGAATACGAAAAAAATTTTAAAGAAAGTTCAGCATTAATTTCAAAGCCAAATACTATTCTATATTTTGTGCCTTTTTTTTTTGTAATGTCAGCCCTTAATAAGGGGGGTTGAACAAGAGCAAAAATTCAGCTGCAAAAGCAGGCACATTTGACAAGTTTGGCAGTATGTGAATAGAACTTAGAGTATTATATGCAGCTTAAAAGATAAAAAAATAAAAGTGTTCCTCTTAATTAGAGAAGCCATATGTTCTATGAAATAAATCCTGGTAGCAGGATAGCTTGTAATTACAACCTTATTTTTAAACAGATCCTGTTAATTCTGTTATAGTCTGTATTTCTGATTTATTTACTAAAATATTAAGATCACAGAGTTATTATGAAAAAGTACACTTCACAGTTGAAAGAATAGTGTGGCAATAATGTTGCTACATCTCCTCCGACAAACAGGAGAGGATAAACAGGGGTTTACATGCAAAAGATTATTTTCTTCTCTACAGTGAAAACTAAGAAAATTAATTAAGAAGGAAAAAATAAAATCTTCCATGGTGAGTTTGTCTTGCTCAGTATTCTGCCTGTTGTATATGATATTTAACAGTGTTCAAATGAAAATAAGCCTGCAATACTGCCTACACAATTTAAAACCAGAGGGGTCACATGGAGCATCTAATCCAACCACCTATCTCACCTTGGTTTTAGGGCTACTCTTATTTTTTTTCCCAAGTAGGTATAGATGTTTTGTTTGTTTGTTTGTTTTTTGTAACTGTGTTTTCCTGAACAGTATAAAGTTTTAACTTATGCTTTTTATAATAAGTTTTCATGCAGTAAAATTTAACTGTACTTATCCTTTTTAAATAAAAAATATCTTTAATACAACATTCTTTCAGGGACTCTGAAAGGTTACTGCCATCCTTTTTACTTTTACTCATTCATAGTAAGATGATTTCATATAAGGAGCTTTCAGTCAGTTTTACAGATGCAGGTGTATTTTTGTAACTATATAATAGGTATTATTCACAGCATAAATCACAGTTTTTCGAGATGCCAGACTTCCAACACAATGAAGATCAGTCTACCTGTATAAAAACATGAATCAGCCCATACACTTTTCAGAAATGCAATTCACTTGAGAACAAAACTTCTTGCTGAGAAATTTAAGGTACGCTAATTAAATTCAAGATAGCAACTTGTATTTTCAGTTGTGTGAGGTCCAGGTTTTCTTCCTTACTAACCTCTCAAGTTAGGATTTTAAATTCCCAGTTGACTCATTGGTGCTGGCACTTATCTGTACTCTCTGCCACCATCCTACAGGCGTGCACACTGTGCAGCTCGCTTCTCTTCAAGCATTAACATCAAGCAGCTGAAACAGGCTTATGCCAGTTCTGCTGTTCTGATTGCTGAGTAAAAAGGACAGGAAATCATTACAGTCAAAACATTTCTAAAAAAGGTCACTTTAATACAGAATTACATCAATCAACTTGAAGAAAAAAAAAGTACATTTCAATTGATGTCATTCGTTCATGGGCTAATATCAGCTGTAATTTTAAAAAGTTTGGCTGGTTCTGGAGAAAAATCATTAAAAATTAACCATGTCTTTTAAGAGAGATTTAAGTTTTGTGTGAGAAGGTAAAATTGCATGAGTTGTTTCATATGAAAATCCAAATGGCTGTTTGAAAAATTTTTTTCTGAAGACATTAGCATGGAAGTAGCTTTAATGCAAATGAATTATCTAGAGAAGATGAGTTTGGATAAAGCATTTCTCAGGATTTACCCTGGTCTTGTTACATGCACCATAGAATCCAGGCCTTTAGCTCACAAATGTAGTGTTATACAAGTGAAATAAGCCAGAATTATTATACCTATAACTCCTAATACATGCACTCTTTCAGAACTATTAGACACACTAGAAGAGGTATCTGACTTTGTATAAAACTTTGGGAGTTGATTCTGACACGGGCACATTTTAAGAATATCTTTTAGAATTGCAGATGAAGCTTTATACACCTAAAATTTTTTATTGGGAAAGACTAACTGAATTTGCAGGTATAAATGAGGTCTCAGCTTTCAGACATTAATACTCACGTGATGCCTAAATTCGACAACTAAATTTCAGTGACTTCAGTGGTAAGCAACCATGCCCATATATCTTCATTCAGGTTATAAACCGCTTTTGTCTATATAAGAGTACATAAGCATGTGCTTAGAAGGATGCTTTGAAATGGAACTGAAGGACTTAAACACTTATCAAATTATTTGCTGAAGAAGGATGGGTGGGTAGTTTGGAGACAGTGATACTGTCTCTGGTGGTATTGTGGAATTGAATTCTATGTGCACACAAATTCCTATTCAAATGTTGTATGTTTAATCTTTATGTATATCTAACTAACAGACATACAAAAACATGGACAAACAATATAATTGGATATAAATTTATGGCACAGGGTAAACACCCAATCTCTGTAGTTTTGTCCTATGTATCATGGTAAGGTCCATATTCTGCAATATTAAAAATTACATATTATCTGCTGGGCATCCTGTAGTGGGATTAGTTCGCTGTAAAATTTTAATTCCAGTGAAGGTTTTTTCAAGGCTAAGGGCTATTCTTGTAATTTCATATGTATGCTGCATTTTAAAAACAATTCCTCAAATACTTTAATTTTCATTTATCTTCATATCTGTGTACAGATATGTAAATAGTATATTCAAGCTGTTTATTTTCAAATCACCTGGAACACTCTGTTTTGAAAAGGTTGGTACAAAACTGAATGCAACTTGATTGTTATTCTGCTTAGGAGAGACTACAAATGAAGGATCGGCGAGGAAACAGAGAGAAACTCCAGTGAGAAATAGGACGAAAATGGAGTTGAGAATGTGAAGAATGAACAACTGAGTGGAGAAAAAGACAAGCACAGAGGGAGAATATAAAACTCTCCTACATTAGCATTTAAGGACAAGAAGCTTACACAGGCCACTGAGCTGTGCCGTCATCACTTTCTGAGGGTTGATAAACTCACTCAGTGATAACCTGGCAAGGAGTTTGCTTCAGGAGAAGGTTCATTCAAGAAAAGTTTACTACATCAAAAAATTGGCTCATAAACCTTCACTAATATCTAAAATACAATTTTGCAGGCTCTTCAAACCCCCCACTCCACCCTTCTGTATCCTCTTGTCATGTGTACCAATCTGCTACACCCAAAAAACCCAGACATCTGGGTCCCTTTTAAAAGCAATCAGTTCTTTCTAGCTTGCAGCCCTCCCCAGAAGAGGCACCTGAGATGCTAAACTTGTTCCTGGTGAGGTCTCTCAGTGAGGTTTCTGCCTCACTGTGCTGCGATAGAGTCATGGCCTTGAAGATATGGGGCCATCCTGAAGAGGCACAGACAAGCTACTGCTCCCAGGTCCTAGAGAAGCCATTGCCACACAGCTCCAATGGCAGGATCTGAATTTTTCTCTTTCCAGTTTCCCAAGCCATGGTTTCTAAAGGTGACAATGGTAATTAGTCCTAAATGCTTTATGCACCACAGAGGAATGTAGGAGAATATGTCCAGCAGGCAACATTTTTTAAAAGTCTCTGACAACACTTTGATCACAGAATGAATTGTCTGGAATACTGTGAACTCTTTACTTATTAAAATGAAACTGGGGTGTCGTATCAATGAAATATATTTCATTGTGTTCTGTCAATGAGACATATGCTATTATATTATCAAGGTACAGATTCAGACTATAAAATCAGCTTTCAATTTCTCTTAATGAGAGACTGTACCAAAGGTAAATTATGTGAGTTTTCATCACTGTATTCTTAATAAAAATAGGACATTTTGGCTCTTTTTGTTAAAGAGAAAGCTAATATAGTATTTATGAAGTCTGTGCACCAAGCAGTTAAGGACTAACACTGAATATCCAAAATGCTACAGGATCTTTAGTCAAAAGGGAGCATGACAGTAGGAAACACAAAGCATTTCATCAAGAAAAAGGAAAGAAAAAGTAACAGGAAAAAGAGGAGTGGTTATTATTGAAAGAACAAAAGGATAAAGATTGGGAAAGAGAATGGGTATTCCCAGAAATTAAAATGAGGGGTATATTTTTAAAAAAGAAAATGCCTTCTAGACTTTAGTTGTGTTTTCAGGAGGTGAAAAACAAACATGTAACTCTCCAAAGAGACAGTAAATGTAGACACTGAAAAAGCACCACAGCATTTGGAAAGAAATGGGATCTTATTTTATAATCATAAAACTATGGACTGCCTCTTTTATTATTTAAGGGGTCTTCTTTTCTGTTCTATCAAGAAGTGTTCAAGGTCAAAATGTCTGTATGCTTAATGCCACTTTAGATGCCAATGAAAGGAGGTTACAAGAAAAATGAGAACCCTGGGGCTTGCCAGGCCTTTCTAGGATAAATGCACCTGGTAAAGTCAAGGTTATATAAATGAAGAGAATCCATCAACTGATGTTGTTGTGGAGGGGGTTATTTACATTAAAAAGAAAAAGAAAATAAATTAGTAATACAAAATAGCGACATTTTTGAAGACTGTCTGCATGAAAAAGACAATTTAACACTATAATATGTGCAGTAATAAGTCACAAATTCTTCTTTCTTATTAAGTGAGGGGGGAAGCAACTGTCAGGGGAACAGAAGAAGGCCTAGTTTGGTAGACAACTCTAAATGAGGCTAAAACCATTTCAAATTGGTATAGTCTGTTCTCTGAAAACATACAGACCTGCTGAAGATAAACTAAGATTGGAGGGAACTTGGTTCGAATTCAAGAATGTAGGAGAAACTTGCCCACATCTGAAAAACATAAATTTTAAGTCTAGTAATGTCAAAAAAATGTACTAAAATGTACAACCCAAAGAAGTGTTTCGAGGGCAGTATTCCAAATATTTATCATCAAGGCAGACACAGAGAAGTAGAGAGAAGTTTTCATGCCATGGAGCTTCAGCATTCTGTAATAGTTGTGATCAGAAATCTTGTCCAAAAAAGATTCAGTAAGGGTTGCTTCTCTTGCTTTACTGTAGAATGGCCAAATGGATTTTCAAGGTCTCGACAAGGTCCATTTTCCTCAAGGATAAAGGGATTTTTTTAAATATTTTTTTTCCTTTTCCTCTGTCTGAGTCTTATCACACTGCTGGAGATGCAGCTTCATGTCTTACAGGTTATTGTCCTATCTTATTATAATCAGAAGCTCAACAAGCTGCACAGTTGATTTATTCTACTAGGTGCAAATGCTGCATTAACGCAGCAACTACAGTTCAGCAAAGAGAGTGCAGATGTTAAGCCATCTAATTTCTTTTTCTCTATACCCTGGTGGAAGTAAATGAGGGTATCCTGGGAAGACCTAGGTCTAGAGGGCATTCTTTCCATACGTTTAGTATCCATAGTGTTCAGATTTGGAGCAACATCCCTCTTTGGTACACAGATCTAAATGATGCTGACACCAAGTACATCAAAGAGGGAAGTACTCCTCTAGAATTTATATAAAATTTCACTGTTAATTGAAAAGATCATGCCTTTGCTTAGAGATATATACTGCTGTAGTGCAGGCTATACATTTAGCAAGGCAAAGTAGGAGCTAAGGAGGCTGCCAGGAAACAGTTTGTACACAGATTAAAGTAGTAAAAGCTGTCGGAAATCATATAAAAGCAAGGAAGAGCCATTTACAAGGGGACTTAAGTGAGGAAAGAGTCTGAGACCAGTCAGAAAAAGAAGCAGTGGACCAGTCAGAAAAAGAAGCAGTGGAGAGAGAGGAGCTGGCAGAAGGTTAAGGGACCAGAGTTTGACTCTCGATCTAGAAGGGACAAATGTCTTTAGAGTTAAAAAATTTTCTCTGTCAGGAGAGAATCCCATACACTAGTGGAAAACAAGGACTTTGTAAGAACATGTACCAAAAAAAAAAAAAAGGGGAAATAATCCTAATTTCTTTTATACTACTGTGGCATCCACCATCCACTATGGGAATATGCAGCTCTCTTGTCCACAAAATCTGCCTTGGAATCTTTTGACCTTAGTACATCTTTCATGGAAGAAAATGTGCAGGCAGAGTAGTTCCTGCCAAAATATTTTATCCTCTGGTGTTTGCTGTCTTAACCATGGAACATCAGAAAAGCATAATCAGCAGCTGCAGGTGTTGGAAGACATATTTTAGGAACAGAATGCTACATTCAGGAAAGGCAACGCCCTTCGTTTCCCCAAAGGCACCTCGTCATTAGGCAGAGACTCCAGCACAGTACTGCAAACACTTCCCCAGTCATTCCTCTCCACTATGTACCTTGTAGATTGCTCTGTTCTTCTCTAATCTCTTGGACTGAGCACTTCACAACCAACAAAAAACTAGACAGGGGCTCTGTAATGCCAAGAAGATCCAATATTTGTCCTTGCTTGCAAAAGCAGCATAAGGCCTCTAAACAACTTAATTTGCACATAAACTCTGCAAGAATCCCAGCTACATTCTTATTTGTGGATATTTATTATATGCCTTTTTATATAAGAACTGGAGGACCAAGTTGGTATTTTGATTTCAAAGTGCTCCAGAAATGTGGACCTACCAAGTCATAAAAGTAGCTAGAAAAGTAGGTTTCAGGGACTTGCTGAGGTTCAGCCCACCAAAGTCCATGAAAAGGCTTAATTTTTTAAACTACTGTGTTTTGGATCAAACTTTAAATCAAGTTTGCTAATTTGGCCCTGGGGATGCCTGATGTGATTCATTATATACATGCACATGTGGAACCTGTTCGTTGTACAGGTTTCTGGGATAAGGATGAAGGTATTCACAGCTGAAAGCTGCTCTAAGGATGCTAAAACAGCAGAGCCAATGGTTCCCTATCCTGTCTATGGTTTGCTTCTGGCTTTATCTTGATTTATATCAACATTTGTGAAGCATTATTAATGTCACAAGAGGCAGACCTGTCAACTAGAATAATGCTCTTGGTAAATTTGCTCCCACCTACTTTCCCTTTCAGGTTCATCAGATCTGGCATTTGTGTCTGTCATTACCCAACCATAGATATGAAACATGAGAAAAACACATTGGCATTAATTACAGAAGCAAACAAGAACAGCTAAGCAGAAGGAAGTTGGGTAAAAGCAAAAATACTTTATACAAGCCCACTTTACTAATCTTTTAACTCCAATCACAGCTGAAAGCAGATTGCAGTGCTTTTGCATTACATTGAAAAGGCAGATAAGTAGCAGAATATGGTTTGTATCCTAACATTATTCCCTCTGCAAAATCAATACTCCCATATATGGTTTCGGACATTATCCAGGGGAGATGCAGGGAGTCCCACAGGGGAAGCTTGGCACATGCAGTAACATTTGCAAGGTCAAGACCCTGTTCTTTGAACATATTCCACCAAAGTTAATGTGCTATTGTACAAGATCCAGCACAAGGCCTATGAATCACTGGAGTTCTTCTCAAACCCCAGCTGCACAGAAAAGCACATTTAAGGCCATAAATGCACAAACTGGTTATAGCAATATATATCTTTTAGCACAACAAATACAAATATTCTTTCTTGGGGGGGGCTGTGTTTTGGTGAAAGGCTCAAAATTATACACATACCCTACAAGTAACCTGTAAGTACTACATGTGCAAAAAAGCTAGAAGATCTGAACCTACATGGATAATTAGTGATAAAATATCTGGGATATTTTTAGAGACAAAGCCACTTGCTGGAATGTTGAATTCTTGGTCACCTTGAGCTTGTATAAACTTGTTTTCCTGAGAGTATTTTATCATGGCAGAGATGGTGTTTTCCACTCCTAGTAGTTGCCTCCCTGTAAGAACCTTAAAAACAAATTTTTCTATCTATTTTAACTGCACTGCATTTAGTTATTGATTTATTGGCACACAAGGGTAGTTATAAAACCGATATTAAGAAAATGCCCTTCCATGCAACTAAATTGAAGCAGGAAAACTATGAGCTAGAAATAATCCAGATCCCACAACATGGAAACCCATGCTCTACTTCTTCATGTTTAGACAGCAACAAGATATAGGTTCTACATTTTTTTTAAAAATCGTTATTATTTTGCTATAGAGAGACCTCAGATACAGTTTCCTCAAAGAGAAAAAAAAAAGAGGGAAAATAAATGAGTCATAAGGGCATGATTTCATTTGGGAGAAGTCATGCAAGGTTAGTACCCTGGGTTGCCCAAATTTAAAATTTAACTATTGTAACTGTGAGTATCAGATTTGAAAAGGATGAATGGATGAGAATGCACAGAAGGGGGGTTCTTTAATTTTCTCTGCTTTTGGGAAGAGGAACATGTGAGAAGAATACAAATCTCCTGATTCATACCTATCTATTAGTCATACCTCTGTTGTGCTGGTTGCCTATTCTGTAGACATTCTCTGTTGTATAAATAAGGTGCATTGCCTCAGGGCTTAATATAGTATGTCTTTATACCTTTGTTTTTCTAGTTTTGTTTCTAACTCCTGATCATTCTGCACTTTCCTTCACATACTTTGTAATACAGATAAAGAATTTTGTAACACAAAAAGTTTATGCTATTTACTAGTACTTTCCAACCAAGAATTGCTGGATTTTTAACCAGGGGATGGACATCCATATCCTAGAGAAAAATATTCATCTTTTTATCATGTTGTAGAGCAAAAATACTTTCACTAAATATAACACTGGAAGAAATACAGAGATAAAAATACCTTCTAAAAATATATATTGTGTGGACAGATGTTGATTTCCAAAACCATTCCACAAAAGGGTCATTTAAAATTTCTCAATGTACACATTCTGAGTTGGTTTTCTTTGGGAAAAAAAAGAAGTATGAAAAAGGTAGCATTGCACCTAAACTGTCATGAAACAGTATGCTTTTAAACAACAAATTTTAACAATTTTTCCCCTTTGAACAACCAGTTTAAGGAAAAGTATTGGCTTGGCTACAGTTTTTGATGTAAAAACACCATTTTGCATTAGACTAAAAGATATGCCATGCTATAACTTTGAGCAAGCTTCAAAGAAAATATTGGGGAGGGGCACATAGGAAAAAATTCACAACTTCCTCACAGGGATTTCTAATCTCTCTGCATATATTATTTAAAGCTTTGCAAAAGACTAGTCTGCAGTGCTGAATAATTATTTTGCATGTACTACTTCAAATATTCCTTCTTCTGTTTGCTTGTGTCTTCTTTTTTGATTTGCTAGCAATTCTTCCTGAGTAAAAAGGAAAATATATGCATTTCTTTAGCCTAAAGTGCAGAAATTACCACAACATTGGTATTTTTGCTATCTGTTCATACTGTATGAATGCAGAAGAGATCTGACAATTTACATAACCAAACTTGCAGTCACAAATTCATTTCATTCATTCATGGCCAGTCTTCGCGAACAAAGATTTGGGAAAGGTCATTACCCTTTGAGCCTGCGCAGTGGATTTTTTAGGCAAGACCCAGTGTGTGCTGAACTGAGCCCACCCTTTAATCCTAAGGTTCATCTGCCAGGGCCGAGCAAGCTTGGACGGTGGCAGCGAGGTCCTCAGGACGTAGGTTTGTTTAGAGTGACCTTCTCTTAGATGGATGGCCTTACAGGGCTGACAAGCTCCATCTGCCCGGAGGAGTTCCCTGACCGGGAATCGAACCTGGGCCGTGGCAGGGTGAGGGTGCCGCATCCTAACCACTAGACCACCAGGGGTCCTCTTAAAATTATTTTTTTTTCATTAGTGATATGTGATCAGGAAGTGGTTTAACAGTGTTAAGTGACTGCAAGTGCATTAACTTTTATATTTCAAGTCAAGGGTACAACTTTCTCTGATGTGGTTTTGAACTTATTAGTTGTGATTGGTGCAGAAATGCAATGCTCGTGTACTTCACCTCACACCAACACTGAGGTTTCCCTACTTCAGTATGTTCTATTCTTTCAACCTTGAAAAGAAAATAGGTAAACAAAACCACTATAATTTGCTTCTGGAAATTATAGCTTTTTTTTTTTTCCTGTAAAAACCTGGGGGACAGGCATTGCTTTTTTTTCCACATTTTAATGGAACCTCAAAATAGCTCTTGTATAAACATTTCCAACCCATATTTCTCCAAAGCAAAACAGACAAAGTTCAGAAGCAGTTATTCAGGGGAAATTTGCCGTAGCTTCATTTGGATACTTGTCCAAGTACAAGTCAACAAGCATTATTTCGGATTTAGTTCAGTAAACATTCACCCAATAACCAGGCAGACCAGTTTCCTGTGCCAGGCTTATGGAGCACAATAATAACATGCTGATAAATAGTATCATCGAGTTCTTGGTTCTATCTAGTTAAAAGGAAAAACTAATACAGTACTAATCTGAAGGCGAGTTCCCTGGCTGGGAAACACACACAAATCCTCCTCTCTTCTATGAATACTGCACAGTTGCGGTCTGCTGGATCTGGAAGCAAAAGTAGCCCTCTAAACATCTGTGGTATTCAACAGAGACCCTCTCCATAACTAACTGATTTCAGATGGAGATGATCTGAAACCAACGAAGCTTCCAACATTATCCCTGAGAGAGGGAGATGTCACCAAAATCTTGGACTTAAAGAACTTCATCTGGTCACTTTTTCATTTGACCCTTTGCCAGACACCAAGCTGCTGTTCCCAGAGTCTCTTTATGAAAAAAGACACTCCTCTGTTGTGTTTGTCTGGTTTCTTTGATGTGTTTAATGATTGCTACAGAAATTGCCTGTGAATTAATTCATCATGTCTCAGTCTGGTTATGTCCACTGCATGCAAACCTAGTCATCTTTTACTGCAGTTCCCATTCTTGAGGAATAAATGTCATTTTTAGTTCAGTTTTTCTGGCTTTATTTATATATTTTTTCCAAACAAATTCTTCTCCCTCATAGCAAGAACACTCGATCTTTGGATCTATCTCAAGGAACATTCTTTGATATATTGTCTTGGCTAGAGGCATTCAACTCCCTGCCTGTTTAGCATCCTGATTTTAAAAATAAAAAGTTTGTCTGTACTTTTAATACTCTTAATGCTAATTCAAGTCTGTGTCAAACACAAATCATTGACAAATTAAAGTAAATCTGTCAGAGATTACCATGAACATAAAATGTTGCTCAGCATCTGCTGTTTGCTGTGGGCTTAGATGAAACTACAGGATTATAAAGATAGGTTTGGCTTGATACAAAATACAGAGCCTCTTTTATTTCTTCAATGCAAACTAAAGGGGGAAAATATGAAGTCATATTTAATGTTTTCTATAATTCATTTAAATTCTATGTAAAAATCCTATGTCTTTACTGAGGTTAAAGAAGTTTCATTTAAGAAGATTGTAGGTTATAGGGTAGAAAGGCCTTTGGAGGGTTTCTGTAATATTGAAATGAAACTGAAAAGCACCAGTTCATTTTGACCTGCAGTATCATCCAGGAAATACTCTAGCCTAATGAAAGTGAGTGGTGATATCTTAAATTTATCTAATAGAACATAAGAATAAAATTTCAATAAAATAAAAATATGAGTGGTATTAAGTAATATTTAACCAGGCATTAAATAGTAAAGAAATTCTAAGTTTGAGTCTTTTAGCAGAAAAGTTATTAAATAAATTTTGAACCACAAAAAGGGAAAAATTATGAAATACCCTACCATAACTTTTTTAAATGAAGACCAAAGTTCCTTATTTAGTCTTTTGAAACAATATGAATTCTTCTTTGTGCAGGTTTTAGTGTGGGTTTTTGGTTTTGTTTTTTTTTAATTACTTCTAGGTAAGATTATTTAAATCAGCAGAAATAGACCCAATAATAACAATGAGTTCAGCATTCATTCAATCTGCTGGGATTTCAAAGTAATCAAACTAATCAAGAAAGCTCTGAAACTGCTACTCTAGTGCAGTGGAACAGTTTCATCTCCTATGTCCCATTAAACATCTATACTCAAACTGCCTCTGACAAAATCATTTGCATTCAAAGGAATTATTAATATAGTTACATCAAGAAACTTCATAGGCCAGCACTAATTTTCATTATCAGCTGATCTATTTCATGCTTCCAGCAACATGTCAACTCATTTTGACACTAACTGTAAACTACTAGTCCAGGGATAATAGCTATTGATACTAGAGCTATGAGTCAGGATAAAAGGGGTTTTGGTGTCACTCATTTCCATCTGCAATTCACTCTGTGGTAGATTCTTTCCACAAAGAAAACATTACTGGATATGTTTAACCTTCCTCCATCCCTAACGCAAAGAAAAGAAAAGAAAGAGAGACATTATAATTCAATTTGGCTCTAATCCTTACACAATGAGGAGAAAAAAAATCCATTATAATTACAATCTATACAAGTTAGTTTTCTTTGCTTTTAGTTTGCAGATAGAAAACAATGCCTATCATCATCAAACCATACAGATAAGAAATGTACCACTAGAACAAGACATCAGACCTGTGACTGAACTCTGTCACATTTACATGATTAAGTTTCCTTGCAGTTTAACATGTTAGCAAAATACTTACAAAGTAGAAAACAAAATACACTGAGAGGTAAGAGTAAAGTATTCATATGGCAAAACATTCAAAGGAGAGGAGACTCTGAGTAACCCCATACTGTGATTTGGCAGGTTAGTGGGAGGAATTTAAAAATATCCACAGACTATCTATGGAAAACAAGAGAAAAGTATGATTTTAAGAACTCATTCCCTATCTTCCCATTTTGGATCAAATTCTCCCTCAGTATGCTAACTTTGATTCTGTAACACCTACATAGCTTATATGAGAGGCTTTAGGCAATTTTTGGTCATTACATGAGTCCCATACTGCAGAGACACAGTTAATGAAAAATGACCAGTAATGTTCCAGTCTTTATGTTTTGCTTCTGTCCTTTAAAGGTTTTTTTAATTGACTCCAGTACAGGACAAGATGGTCTTCAGAAGGAATGGCCTCATGTCAAAAGAAACTGTAACTGCTCATTAATTGCTTGGGTCATTATGAAGGATTCCATATGCTGCCGAAAGAGAACTCTTCATAGATCTAGCTGATTTTATCAGCTGACTATAACAAAAAGGAAATTCAATTTAACAACTAATTTTGAAAAAATTACTTTGTTTTAAAAATGTGGTTCCCCTATTTTATTTGTACTAAGGAATGGTGAACACTTCTAATTTAAGTTTATTACAAAAAGTATGAAGAAGGCAGTTATTTTTTACAGCTTCCTAATGTGTAAAGGATGATTATATACTGTAGTACTGATATCATTTAAGACCAAGGGGATTGAAAGAACTACTAAAAACGGTTTATCATAAGATAAACCGTAATCATTGTCTATAAATAAAGGCCTTTTCCCTCATGGCCTTAAAGACTATTCTAGTTTTGTGGGTTTTTCTTTCTGTTTTCTCATGTCATGATTTTTTACTTCTCTAAATATACATAAATTTTCAAAGATGTTAAGTCTCAGCACGGCACTTTTCAAAATACAGAAATTTTGTGGAAAGTATCAGGCAGGGAGCAAAGGTCTTATTTTTTCTGATCAAACTCAGTACCAGACCTCTCACTAACTTCAGAAACCATCAAGCTCCATTTTCTGACTTGTTTGCCAATCTGAGTGGTAGACTGATCCAAGTAGCAAAGGTGTTAGCACCAAATGGTTCCCTGAATAATACTGCATATTCACTTTAAATGTTGTTATTTTCAGCAACACATTTAGATCCAAATTCTTAAACAAATATGCACAGGCTATGCTTACCTCACCATTCTGTCCATTTTTTCACTTATTATTCCACTAGGGTCTTGTAACACAAGTTTTTGCAAGACTTATTTCTCTAGACAAAAATACGAACCCATTAAACCCCAAGCATTTAGGACCTGGGATTCTGAATTTGTGAGACTGAGTTCTGCAAAAAAAAAGAATATGGTGAGTTATGCTTCTAGAAGTGGGAAATAAATATATCAAGTCACATTCATGCTTAATCAAAATAGACGTATTTTGGTTTCTAAATGCCAAATACTGATAGTATTTACTCCTGCATTTTATTTTATCACCCATTCCATCCCATATGAATATAAAATTTAGCAGTCAAAGTAACATAAAATATAAACAAAGGACATGCCATGGAAAATGGGACCATTGCCATAGTCAGTAGCTTTTGTTGCACAGTATTTGATTAAATAAAGTTTTCCTTGGTAATTTTGATTTTTTAATAATTTAATGTACTCTGAATTACTCCATTGTTCCAACACGGATATATCGAGAAACCTTTAGAGAGTAAAACCAACACGTTACATAAATCAAACAATTATATTTGCTAATTTGATTTGTCTTAACAGCCTTTCTCTTCCCTGACTTTGGAGAAAGGTTGAACCTTCATGAGGCAATTACCCTAAGAGAGAACATGCTTCCATAAGGCATCAGGCAAAGGGAAGATATTCTTTGGATATCATCAGTTGATCAAATCAGTAATTTGGTGACCCAGACAGGGCTCTGTATAAATGTGTCACCTATATTAAGTCTGTCACTTAGTTGGACCAGAGCTCTATTGCCCATAGTGAATACTGTCACAGACAAAGAAACTCAGAAAAGACAGGAAATTCCATGTTAATCCAGTCTTATTTTAGACTACTTTGAAAAATTATAATTCACACAAAGGAATACTCTTCTAGCAAAATTCAAATCACTGCTGCTTGAAAATATGGAAGACAGAAGGACAAAGAAGGGTGACAAAGTGTACATTAATATCTATTACACAATTCTCTTCTTGCTTAGTCTTAGATAAGATCAAATATTGAACACTATCTTTAATAAGACATGAAATATTGCAGGTGACAACAAACACAGAAGCATTATCATACGGCCCAATAATATTTATCATAATTTTAATTCTTCAAGTAGTTCATTTAAAGTCCAAATGTAGTCAAAAGGCAGCCTTCACCTGAGGTGAACAGAAGAGCCCTGGCTCTGTGCTAACTCACAAATAAAATTCATAGATGATTGTTTCATCTACCACAACAAGTTAGAGTTGATCTGGGGTTCACTGGGTTTGTGTGGCATAAGAAAGGGACAGGTTTGGAAAGAGTAACCAAACCCTACCGTTTCCTTAGCTGGAGGAAGAGCACTGCAAGCCTGAGTGACAGAAACCCGACGCCAACAAGGATAATTTCTTTTGCAGTAAAAAGTTTTGAAGGAAAGTAGAGGATAACAAATTCATAGGAATTAATAATTTAAAACCTAGGATGCTGTGAATTCTCTTCTTCAGCTGCTGAACATTATAGCTTTCTGTATACTCAGAGCAATTCTTTTTAAATTCAGATTACATATTTCCACTAGGGTCCAGATTCTGAAGTGCTTATTCAGAAATTGGTTTAGGTAAAAGTCCTTTTGAAGCTGCTGGGAATTCTTTTTCAATTGAGACTGCATAAATATTGAGTGTAGACTTCTGGATTTCACTCTCTAGAGTAATAGACTGTGTAAACTAGAAAAAATGATTGGAGGGTCTAGTAAGGAACTGGGCTCTTGTAAGTAATTAATATTATTCTTATGAAAACATTAATCATTGTGATGCCTATGACAATTATTGTAATGGAAAAATAATAGAGAATACCTTTTTAATTTCTAAATACCTTGAAATTGAAATCTTAACTCATAGGACTGTCTTGCTGTTGTATCAACAGCTACCCACTCTATAGTCTCATCCTATTACACTTGTGGATAATCCAATTTAGTATTCATATACCTCTGAAATTCACATATAAGCATTGATTGACTATAGTGCTAAAACTTTCAGCTTCAGATAAATACACAAAAAACTTCACTAATGATGAAATTTAATGTACAAAATCCATTTTGTTTCCTTGGAAAATGACCTTAAAAAAATAACCTGTGGCTGACACAGGACGTGAACCCAAAGATGCTGATCCCCACCATAATGCACAGAGATGCAAAAAAAAAAATTCCTTAGGTTGCCTACAGGTTAATTTACTAGCAGTTACTCATGGATGGTGATCTGTTAGGGATTAGTTCAGCAAAAAAAGTCTACAAATTTTGGGTCTTAAATCCCATTTACCCCTTTATGGTAAAGCAGAGAAAATCAAAATGCCCCTAAGTTCCCACTGATCTGCACCCAGGAAGAGAGTAACCTTCACACATTCCCAAGCAGGTGTGGACTGGGAGGTGTTGCTACAGTCATCCTCTCCCTGAGGCATGAGAAGATATTTTGGTTCTCTGTCAGAGACTCCTGTGACACTCTGGGCAAGTCACACAGGCCTGCTGGAACTTTCCCAAGTATCTCCAGATGTTTCCTTATCCATTAAGCACAATAATACTAGGTACCACAGACCAGGGTTGTGAGGCTTCACTGACTTCATCTTTGTAAAACCTCTTCAAGTTTTCATTCATTCCTTCAAGGAACATTCTAGAAATACATATTGTCAAATCACAGGTTAATATGGATTAATATTCACAATAAGGTCTTTCAAGAAATACTAATATGACCTCCTGGTACTCTGACATATTCCATGCTATTTGTACAAGTGTTAGAAAAATGGCCAAGTCATACAGAAGTTATTCACACGGAGAGCAGCTGCTGTCTTTAGTAGGGTTATTAATATGAGCTATTTATCAAGGCTATAAAATATCAATCTGACTCTCTCCATGTACTAGTACACAGTAAGTTCTGTTATTTACATTAAAAGTAAAGAATAATACAAAGCATTCCATTTACATAAAGCATAGTACCTCTGGCAAACTGCTAGGCAGGAGGTGGGAGAATGATCTAGATATGTGTATGTAAAGCTATGTGTTGCCCCATGCTTGAATAACACAACACCTTACAGAACAAGACCCTGAATGTAGAGATTTCTCCTAAATGTTCAAAATTCTCATGTATAAGTTTTTCTCCACTCAATCTTTTCTTTATAAATTACAATCTTGTCTCTCTTTACAGAAATTTTTGAAATGCTTCTGCAGCCATGGAAAATCGAAATTAAAAGAGAAGCTTGTTTCCACTGATTTCCATAAAAGAATACTGACATTCTTTTCAAATTTACTTGAATTTAATATTTGCTTATCAACTATGGAAATATTGTTGAAATTTATAAATTTGTTCCATATTAAACCAGTTCAAAGTTTTAAATTTAATCATGGAGTAATATGCTTTACCTCCATACCAGCTACATAAAAATTCAGAGAAATTCCTCTTTTCATCTGCTCCTCTAATCATAGCTTTAGCATTCCCAAAACTAGTTCTTTCCAATGAACAGTAAAATTATTTGCTGGGAACCATGTGATATCAAAGATAATTCATTTCCTTTACTTTCTTTGGACCTTCTTAAATCCCTTCTTCCTACCAAAAGACTTGCTCTAAGAGGAGGAAAGGGGAACAGCATGAACAAGAAGCTCATAGTTTTGTCTGGAACCTCTTAGTTCACCCATGGTCCATCTTACCACATCCACAATTGCATTATACACAATCCACATACTCCATTCTGCTTTGTATCTACCCAACCCACAGCAGAGAAGAAGCATTCCTCCCATCTCACAGAGACCTGGTGCTGCTCTTGACCTAAACATGTCTGATGGAAGCTGTGTTTGAATTAAGCAACTGCTTCCCATGAGCAAAGTTTAACTGCCTCTTACACATGCTCATTCATTACATGTTAAATCAGGGAACATTTTCCAAACTCATTGCAGAGGCTTTTTGGTTCCTCTTCTCCCACATATAATTTATGTTGAAATTAGTCAAAATGTAAATAAACATCAGCACAGGGCCGGGGATGTAAACATTCATAGGGCAGCTGTCCCAGTGTCCTCTCCCAGCAGTTGCTCAACTGTCTGCAGTCACTAATCAGCCTGAGTGTGTAGGGGAGAGCCCTTGGTGTGCTTGTGCTTGGAGCATTTTGAGTCTCGTGTGGTGTCTGGAAACCATCTCACACTGGGTTGAGATGTGGGAGGGGGCTTGGACTGGGGAATTAGATTTTGAGGCTCTCAAACCATGACAGTGTGATTGTTCAAAAAGTTGTGGAACTTGCCAACAGCATTAGATCTTCAGAAAAAAATAAGTAAGCAGTCAGTGCAATCTTATAGGGCAAAAACCATAATTCCCAGATCTCAGACATAAGAGTGTGCCTCTTTTTTATCCTCGAGATTTGGGAATACAGACAAGCATAGATTTTGAATTGTATCTCATTACACAGTTAAATTTGAGTTCAGACATTAACAAGAGCATTGCTTTGTGTAAAGCTTTGAACTAAATTAGGCTTTTTTCCTCACACTCAAATATTATAAATTTTCAAAGTTTTTTTTATTAATATATAACATGACTTGCTGGTATGCTACCACATATATTTTGAAAATCATTTCATAGCTATAAGATCATTTTCTTACAAATGTAAGAAAAATGTTGCTTGCTTGCTTTGTGGAAAGGATGAGCTTGAAAATCCTCCCTGCTGTAAGTACAATAGGATGTCCTATTTTTTTCCTAATTTTTTTCTGTATCCTTCATGGATCCATGGGGACAAGTAAAAGAAAGCTATTTTAAAAAGACAATGTGACCAAATACATGTTTGCTTTTATTATTTCATCAATAAATCAGAAATGTAATTCCAATAATTTTCCTTAATAAGAAATTGCCTACTTTCCAGAAGGAAAGTACTTTTACAGTTCAGATTGCTCAGCTTCGATAACTACATATTTTTCAAGCCTGCATATGTATTCATAGATATGCTTCCCAAAACAATATTGATCTTACATGTGCATGCACATTTGAGACTGAAACCACTATAACTACCTTTTATTTAAAATTACTTTGTTAAGGAAAAGAACTAAGAAAAATTTTTCTCAGGTCTTCATAAAAGATTTATATAGTAAAACAACAGTCAAAATCATTTCCACCTGACAGGACTCTTTAAAACCTACTCATAAAATATCATTATGCAAGTAACTGCTTAGTAAAAATTCTCCCCAGTGTTGAGATCACCTCAGCATAGAAAGCAGAACCATCACAAACACATTCACAATTACATCAGTGGTGACCTCACTGTTGTGGTCTGTAAGGAGCTGAGTACAGGCTGGAGAGCACCAGAACATTTTTCTGTCCAATCATGCCTTCTCTGCTCCTCCCTAGATCATCATGCTCTAGGTTACCACAGAATGTTATATTACTTTTGGGATATGAGAGAATAGCTATATTGTTATCAGAATCAATAAGTGAAGAAATACTAGCAGATTAGATTACTGAGCTAAGTATTTTGAAGTATTAGTATTTTACAAGATGCCAGAATATTGCTGACAAAGGAAGCAATCCACTGTAACATGCACGCGTTGTTTGGATATTCTTGCTTATTTTTCAACAATACTCTAGTTCACCTTCTCTTGAAAGTGTTGTAAATATTTGAAGGAAAGTTAGCATGCAAAAATACATCACAAAGATGTCCAATCCTGAGTAAAGGGTAATTCCCTAAAATTCTAAAGTCTTGAAGCACTTCAACTCCAACTCTCTTGAAGCAATTACAGTATTTTGATTTAGTTTAACAATAACTCCATTAGGGTTTTTTCTGGTTCATCAAGCAGAAAAGTGATCACAGGCTGTATAGATTTGAAGTAAAGCTTCCCAAAATATGGAATCTGTCTCAAAAACAGAATATGAACCCATTCAACAAGAGATGTCTTTCAGGTCACTTAACACTAGCCTCCCCTACACATAATTCAATTACTCATGTCATCATCTTTGCTCATTTTAACTATGTGAAAGCTTAACCACCTGACAGTTTCTGACAGGACTCCAGGTTGGCCTGAGGTTTTAATTAGACCTGCCTGGACTTTCTAATTTTACTGCAGATGACTAAAGAGCTTCTAAATTCAATACAGTAAGACATTTTAAAATATATTTTCAGGTGGAGGAAAGCCAAGGTGGCTGGACTGGACAGAGAAAGGCCAAAGTGACCAGGGACCAGAAGCAGAACAGAAGGGGTTTGTCTGCAGGAGTTTCATGCCTCTAGGCTGGTTCCAGGCACTCTCCCCCATTACAGCAGACTGCCCAGACCCTCATGCATCCCTCAGGAGCTGCAGTTTCCTGCTCCTTGCTGACACCTCCCTGCTGATAACTGTGGGACAAGTGCTTCCTCTGCCCAAGGCCATTCCTCAGCCACTCATGTCTCCTGAAACTAAGGCAACAGCCAGGATAAAAATACGTAGTATGGTGATGTGCACTTGCCTCCAGAAGTGGAGCAGCACCTGCAAGGACTGCTCAGCTCCCCTTCCCAGGTCGTGCTGCTGGCCCAGGCATACATGTTTCTGGCTGCTGAATTTGGTAGTGCTCCAGGCTCAGACTCAAGTGGCCACTGATAATAACTGTATTAAAAGAAGGTGGCAGACACCCCACTGCTGCCTTTCACCAAGTGGTGTAGCTGTTGGGTAACCAGAACTGCTGTGTGTGGGGGTGAGCCCCACGCTGCAGGAGGGGTGGGGAGCACAGGCAAGACACCAACCCTAACCCAGGCCCTACCAGGGGTACACTGGAGTGCTGCAGCATCAGCCAAGCAGACCCCCTGTACACAGACCTTAGGTCCTCCAGAATGGGACACCTCCTTGAGATGCACTCGAAGATAGCTAAAAGAAAGCAGTTTAACACAGCCACGGATATACCAGGCACTTGGCTCCCATAGCGTGGGTGGGGAGCCTCCAGGTCCCTCTCACGGAGCTGGTGCTGCTGAAAACCCAAGGAAGAAGCTGAGGAGGTGAACCAGGGTACTTGAGCTGGAGGCCAGGGTCATTGCCAGGTCTCCTTTGGCACCAAGTTCTCTAAGAGAGGGAAGCACTCAGCAACCCCGTTGTTCTAAAGCTGACCTTCCTGAACTGTTTTAAAAGAGGCAATCCCAAAACTTAACTGTAGAATTCTAAATCTAAAATCTTTCATGGCAATATACTTTTTTCTTTTATACAAGTTTACAGTGTGTCCACATATGTTTTCCAGCAGTATAAATCAGACTAAAAGACTGATCTTTTTATCCTTCAAATAAAGCTAGTTGTTGTCATCTAACTGCAATAATAAATTTTAAATTACATTTTATATAATGGGTCCATAGCCTAATTATGCTGAAGATTTCAAACAAGACCAAACTACACAGGTGGATGATCTTATTTGTACTGTATATTTTCATGCACTAATAGTATCATTTGCATGCTAAAGAACCGAAATTTTGATTTTTGCAGAGGCCACTAAGGATTAATGTAATGATCTGGATAGAGTTTAGGCTGCTTTGCAGAGGGAGTGAAGGTTAAAAGGTACATCTTGCTAACTATTTAAAATCTTCAACCTTTTTGGTGTAGAGCCAACTGATTTGAAATCCACCGTTCTCTTCTTTATATAACAAAGTTTTAGCTTGCTTAAAATTTATACTTCTGATCTATAAATCCTGAGGTGTTGAACATGACTGACTTTTTATGTAGTGATTTATAACAACATTTTAAACCTTCCCTTGATGCATTTTCAACATCCTTATCAAACTTCCCAAGACTTCATGTTCCCATTGAGGAGACAAGACTTCTATCTCCAGTAGCATCCTTTCCTTTTCAGTTCAAGATACAGCCCCAGCCACAGCCAAAGGGAGTTGTTGAACAGCTCATTCCAGCAACTCATAGAAAAAAAAAAAACAACACAACTTGTTATTGGTAAATAAGCATTTTTGGAGTGCTGTATACATTGATCAGTTGACATCTGGTATTCCCCTCACACACTGTCAAAACACAGAGCCAGTCCATATGCATGAAGTTTTTGGCAGCAAAACACACTTTGTAGAGCATCAACTTTCTTTTTCTATCACATGAATTCTCCTTTCACTATAAATGATACATTACAAGAAATCTGTCAAAATACAACTAAACTGAGTTATCTTTGTAAATATCTCCGTAGGACATCTTTAGTTTATAAGGAATGTAAAAGTTATACACACAACCTATAAGTAGAAGTAAAAATATTCAATGACGTCATATAAGGAACAGTAAGAATATTTAGTCATTCAGGAAAAACAATGAAAGGACAACAGCCCCAAAAAAGCTGCCTGCTACAGCTGATTTGCACCACAGACAGACATTTCCTGGTAGTGATGCTCATGTACTCCAGGTGCATAGATCTGGTGTTTGCTCAGTAAGTCTTAGTTGTTTTCAAGTGGTACCTTTCTTAATTCTTAATATCTCAGACACAGACAGTTTTTCAGACTTTGTAGCTTTCATGACTTTATTTAGAGGGTGTTTTTTTTTAATAAGCTAAAAATTCTACAATTTGTCTACTATGCTTTAATCTTTGTGCAGAAGTTCAAGATAATTCTCTTCTGACAACACGTAGCTCTGTGATGTACTGCAAGGCTCTGTGATGGGTGAACACTGTAAGGTACCATGTTGAGTAGGGTACAGAGGAGCTATTTGCAGGGAAGGTACCTCTTTAGCAAAAACATCATAAAGACACAAACAGAATCTGTCCCTTACCCTATGTGATTTAAAACACATGAAGATATCCCCTACAACGGTTTCAAATCTAGAAAATTTTTCACAGTTTAAAGGTAGGACTTTGCTCTTTTTCAGATGTTTTAGAAAATCCGAGTGCATACCTACCTCTTCTAAAAGTAGTTCTCTGCTCTTTCCACCCCCAAAGTAGCATAAAAATATACTGTCATATGAAACTGAAGTGTGAGTACATGAGATTGTATAAATCGTGATGAATATTCTGTAGGTAATACTATATATTTAATATATAATAATAACAACATAATTCTAATGTGATCTTAAACATTGATCAATATCAACAGAGCATTTGAAATTTGCTGTTGAATTCTATAGCACAGTGAGGCCATGTAAATTCCCCAAATACTGACTTCATAAATGTCTGCTCACAGCAGCAAACACAAAGGTGAGGAATCATCCCTCTATGGCTGAAACACACTGGGAGCCATGTCTTTGGTATATGCTTAACTGGAACAATCATGATGCTTCTGAATCATCTTTAAAATCTGTCAGAAATTAAGATCATTGAACTTTAATATTTTTATTCTTACTATAACTGCAGTTTTACTTCTGGTAATATATTCTGGGAGGACTTTAAAAAAAAGGTTTTGATTATGGAGTTTATCAGATCAAGAAAATTTAGGAAATAATTACAGTAATTAATTAATAATAATAATAATTTTAAATAATTTCCAGTTCTCTGTTAAAGAGATATTGTTGTTACAGTATATGTTCCCTCCTTCTAATACAATTGATTTTGATTCCACCTAGTCATTAAAATGCATATTTATAGAATTATTACCCAAAAAATCAAGACTCTATCTTTAAAAAAAAAAAAAGAAAAGCAAGCAACCATTCTGGTTATCAGAATTTGAATCAGCTACAATATGCTGTATGTTATAACTTGGTGAAGTCCATGAGCCAGGAACTGCAACAAACAGAATCACAAGTTGAGTCACAAGAGAGGGCTGAAGTAAGTGGTTTAAGAATCATTTGCTTTCAAAAAAAATTAAGCCTATTTCTAATTTCCTGACTAAAGTCATTGTGATTTGTAGATGGATAGCAGAGCTGGCTTGTAAAGCCAGGGTGATTTGTAGATAGATGGCAGATCTGGCTTGATATTAAATACGTCAGGGAGGAAATTAGGTTGGAAAAATCAATGGCTGGTTATGAATACTAAAATCAAAATAAAACTTTTAGGGAATATAAACATGAGGCACACTTCCAAAACTGCACTATTAGGAACTTCTGGACCTAGAGTTGCTTTCATTTAAACAGCCAGAGAAATACGCCTGCTTCTGTCTGTGGCAGAGGCAGCATCAATGCCCACTGGTTATTTAAATTAATTCCAACTCTGCAATTCCTTTAAAATATAAACTCACTTTAAAGAATAAACAGATATAAACAAAATAGATCAGATTGTCCTTATCCTTATAGCAATGGAAAGTAGGAGCAGTTTTGTTAATCGCAGGTAGCAGTTTTGTTAATCTGTTTAGCAGATACAGTAAAACTCAGTACTCTCATCAGTAACATCAGAGAAAAAAAAATATGAAAAAACAGAACCCCAAAAGTCCCATCAAACTACTTCATGTGCACAAAAGCAAAGTATTCCTGCACTGTGTCAAGACTGCCAGAAATGCGTCAGCACACCTAGAAATGTTTTGTACCAGTTGCTCTAATCTAAGTTTGGTTATCAGTGCCTTGATTTTTAAGTGCTCTTTGTGGTCACCTACTAGTAGAACTGCATTCATCTGATCCTAAAAGGTACAGAGTAAACCAGAGTATGCACTCTGGTGCACAGCTGGCTCCAGGAGGGTAAGTCCCAGCTTTACTCCAAACTGTCCTTGCCTGGTTTAGAAAATGAAGTAAAACCATCCTAACTGCTGGTAACAAATATCAGAGATGTGAGGATGTGCTTAAGCCTCCAGTAGCAAATTAGGTTCTGGATTAGTGGGGAAAAACCCTCCCCTTCCTCCCTCTCCAAGTGTTTTTCACAGAAGTTGAAGCTTCTCTTTTAAACTCAGTCTCTCTGAATATTCATTCCCTCATCCTAATTTTAAAACTTACCCTGCTCCAAATCTAAATTTAATCAACTTCTGATCCCTTCTAGTAATTAAAAACCATAAAAGGAATCAAGAAATCAACTCTCAATTCTGTGTTACTCAACTTCTCTAAATGCAGAAGCTCATTGCAGAAATTGTATGCACCATAACAAGGATCCAGAACCACTGAGAGCTCAGCTATATATGACAGCTCGTAACAATAATGTTAGCAACTAAGAAGGAAAAGTGGAATCTGCCACAGATGAAATATTGTGCCTGTATTCAGCTTTTCATTTTGGTTGAAAAACAATGTTTTGCAAATTTGTTTTTAAGTGACTGTATGGTGTGGATATTTTTGTTAAAATACCCTCAAAACTCTGTATCATTTATGATGAATGCACTTCTGCCTCCATGAGAACATAGAAGTATGCATATTGTGAATGACTAAAAATACTAAACAATCTTTACCAAGTTCAATGAAATATTATCTGAAAAGCATGGGGTAATAAAATGCCAAAGATCAAGACCTGTTGCTTTTATTAAATAATCCTTCAATAAAAATGTGGATTTACTGTTCTGCAGGACTTAGATCACTGCCTCCATGCTAGATAACAGCTGCCCATTTAGCATCACTTGTTTGTATAAAAAGACTGTGTTAAGCTTTTGAAATCATTGGACAGATTTATTGTCCAATGATATGTTGTTCAGCTGAAATTGATTAGCAAATCTATCAGATTCACACAATCAAGTGATCAGTGTTTTCCATAGTCTTCTATCATAATGTTCAACAAAACCAAAAAATCAATAAAAAAACCCCAAACAAACAAACAGTAGCTAAGCCAGAATTGGACCAGACATGACAGAACATAGGTAACTTCTAGAAACTCCAAATCTTAAAAAAACCTGAATAAATATGTGGATAAATCCCATACAATTAAGCTGCACAATGGTTAATATCCCAAACTGGATGCGGCAAGTTCGGCTTATCCTAATCCTGAATCTATGTATAAAAAAAAGTGTAGGATCACTGCAGACTAAATTCAAACTTTCTGATTCTAATATTTCTTGTGTAAATAAAAGTAGTCATTATAGGGAGACTGACTCTTTGGTTGAATGTAAATGCAAAAAAAATCCTATGAAATTCCATTTCAATCACTAACAGCTACAGCACCAACTCAGTAAAATCAGATACAAGGTAACTTAGGACCTAAGAGACAGGAACACTGAGAAGCAATAAAAAAGGATAGCTTGGGCCTTGCAAAACCTCTTCATTTTTAATTTTTTTTTTCTGTGCTTTCTTCATAGAATCATAAAAATGATAAAGGAATGTTTTAAAACACTTGCCTGGAAGACAATCTCAAGCAATCATCTACTGTACTGCTGGGCCCCATCATCAGCCCTGACAGCTTTCTCTTCTGTAAGTCTCCATCACTGCCATTCTACAACCTACAAAGGCAATCATTTCCCATGTAAAAACTGTCTAGTTTTCACACTAACAGGATTCATCCCCACTCCTAATGTCAGTTTTTCTTGCAGCAATGTAAGATGATTATTTCCTGTCCTATTCACTGCGGAGATGGAGAATGGCTCATTCCCTTCCGCTTTGCAGGAGCGTTTTACATCTTTGAAGAGATGACCCTCTTGAGTCTTTCCCAATTAATTTTTCTTTGTAAAGCTTTTATTTCTATATTCCAAATAGTTCTCTTCCCTTTTCTGTAGTATCTCCCGTTTTGACTGTATCTGTCTTGTAGTGTGCAAACAACTGCACTGCAGTTGAGGCTTGCTCAGTGACTCAGGTTACCTCATGCATCTGGCAGGGTGCATTCTGTTCATATCAGTCTCACAGCCTTATCTGGATCATGTTTCACTGACACTTCTTATGATAATTCTTTCCAGCCATAGCAAAACTAGCAAGTTTGCCTTTTTAGACCAACTAGAGCCATGCTCGTGTCATGGTCCACTGGAAGCCCACCATTGCTTCCTGCAGAACTTGGTACCCAGCTGTTTCTGCTTTCCCTCCCACAGAGCATAACCATCAGACTTAATCCAGCATCTCCACAGTATTTCTCCAATTTTTCAGTATAATTTTTGGATTCTACTTCCATCCTCCAACACATCCAAATTCCCTCCCAAATTCCCTCCCAGATGTGCTCCAGATTAAAAAAGCTGGCACACTATTCTATCTTCTAGCTCATTCATTAAAAAAATTAAATAGATGCACACAGAAAATAATCAGACTCAGGACAAATATCTGAACAGCACTGTTCAACATGGCCTTCCATTTTGATTCTGGATCACCAAGCAATCCTCTGGATATGAATTTCCAAGAAGGTTTACACCTGTCTGCAGTAACATTGTGCTTCCCTAGGGTATCCTGAAATTATTTTCCTTGCAAGATCTGCTACATCATTGTAACTGTTTTTCAACTGGACCAGCCTTTCAGAAAAGTACTTAAAAGTTTTATGTAACAGTGGAAAATGATCTTTGTGAAATACCCTGGTTCCTTTACTGCACATTTTGGAGTCTTTTTTTTGCCTGAGAGGATAAGGTTGTTTCTGCTCTGGAAGGGAAGCAGCTTTCAGAGATCACAGACTATCATTTCTTGGCTGTCCTCATCCAAACTACCTCTGACTTTAATACTAATCAGCCAGAATTTATCTAGCAGGTACAATCAAGTCTACAAAAGTATCTCTCCCTAAATCTTTCTTCTCTATTATGAAGTAAAAGAAGAGGCACCATTTGATTTAAAGAATCTGACTGATTTGTACACTACTATACTCCCTTCCCAGCTCAGCCACTTAAACTTCCCACTCATGACCATCATGTGGCTTGGGTTACCCTGTCTACTGCTTGCCAACAGCTTCCACCTGGTCTTTACAGCGTGGCAGTTCATAGTGAACCATCACACCAATAGTGCTCATCACTGTTCTTCTTTTTAGCTGTCACCCAAAGATCTCTTTCACAGGTTTTCTGTCCTCCTTGATCTATGCTTTGAAATGAACATGTGCAGATTGATATGCAGAGCAGTGCCTCTTTCCTTGCAGGACTCGTTTTCCTTTTTTTTTTTTTTACAGTATTTATCTTTGTTGAATAATTTCTTCAAGTATTAGTATACCTGTCACATAAATTACTTCACAAAACTCTGCTTTCTATAGACTTGCTTTCTAGAGGCCTAACAAAGACATCAAAGGTGATCTGAAAACTGACCTGCTATCATTCTCTGTCTCTGAACTCATTATAAAAAAAATTACAAAATTTCTGATTTTTTTACTCTGGTCAAGAGGCAACACCATTTGCAGAATCGTACTATCATTGCCCCACAGACCTTAATTTCAAGCCCTGCACTGATATAAGGAAGCTCATGAATGGTGTAATTCCCAAGCTGAACCAAGGGATGGTGCTCCAGCAGAAGAGCAAACAAAAATAAGGATTTAAGATGAAGCACTATCACTTCACCTGGTTATTTCCTATTTACTACTTCTTTCTGCTTGACATAGGCATGAAAGAAGAATCCAATAACACACAGAAATCAGACAAAACTAGAAGTAACTCAGTCATCACATCCCCAAATATCACATGCATTATAATATTCCATTTAAAGTTACACCATCAAGCTGTTATTTACACTACTTCTGCATTTAGTTAAGCACTGTAGAAATTTGCTAAATTCCTTTCTTGTTAAAAACAGAGGAAGAACAAGAAATGTTATGTTCAAGAAATATTTTACAAAACATGTATAGATATTTACTAGATATTGGGTTATTGACTAAAAAAATGAGGTTTTCATATATAAGGCTTATGACAAGATTTATTGACACTAAGTAGTTAGGACAAAAATATTGATTCTGTACACCACAAGCAAGTTTAACCTCCTACTGCATTACACTTCCACAATGCCTGTGAAGGCATATGTGATAAGCTCTGTGCAAAAATTCTTTCCCAATTATTTTTCTTGTTTTTTTTTTTTAAAAACAGGTCATAATGAAATAATTATGCTATTGGTTGAAACAACACTTTCACCTAATTCATGGATCCCACAGATGGAGCCAAGATGGATGTCAGACTTTTAACAGAAACTCATGGACAGAAAACCCAGTCTTAAAAGGTTGCTAGCAGAAAGTGGTCTTCTTTTCAGAAATTGTCAAGTTCAAGACAGGAATACCACCCCCACACATATTTCCAGATCTCAAAAGCCTTAAATAAACTTATGTGTCAGCCTTCATATCTTGCAATAGAAAGGTTTTGAAGTAAAATTCTTGTCTTTCATTGACTTGAATCAAATGAAATTTCTAAGAGTCACAGCTTTTTTAAATTTAGCTTCTGCCACACAAAGTGCTCTACTATATTTCTAAGTCCATTAATTCTGCAGGAAAGAATACAAATATATAGCAAAATATATAGCAAATATATAGCAAAACCAACAGCACTTAAAATGAAGTGCAGATGAAAAAAAGAACAAAAATTTTGACGTAAAATAACCCTGAAAGTCTGTACACAAGCAGGGCAAATTAAAAAGCAGGCAGAACTTTCTCCATACTTCTATTTCCATTCAAGTCAGAGATTTTTTTTTATAGGACCATCATTACCTTATATATTGCTTTTTCCCTTCCTAGGAACCTGGCCTGGGGCTGACAGAGACAATACTTATGCATGAAGTTGAAGAGCGAAGGCACCAGACCCCCCGTGACACCCCCTGGCCAGGCCCTCCCTGGCCCCAGCTGGCAGAAACACCTCACAGGGCCCTCGAAGCCCAGGCACAGCACAGAGCCCTCAGTGCTGTGCAAAACCAACTTGAGAAGTTTTCAGACTCTGTTTTGCATGGAACCATACTTGCTTGTGAACCAGAAGAGAAGCCCAACATCGTTCTTTCCATGTTGCTTTTTGCGGGTTGTTTTTTGGGGTTTTCTTTTAGGTAATCATATTAAAAGGTAGTACATGGGTTATTTAACAGAATAAACAACGCTATTACAGTGACTGCTCTGAAGCTAGACAGCACAAAGTGTTCATATTACTTTTCTGTTGCTTATCCTGCTTTGATTAAAAGCTACGACCACTAAATCTGATGATGAAAACCAGAGTAAACCAACACTGCTTACTTAAGCCAATTAAGCCAACCCAATTTTCACCAGCTGAGGATGTAGTCTCAATAATTTTTACTCCTTTAAATAATCAGAGAAGTAACTAATTTATATACACATATTTATCATCCAATTTGTCTGTATTCCATAACATCAAGCTGTTTTATGAAATCCATATTTTTAGATTATTCTGGTACCATCACTAAAGATGAAAAGTATGATTACTATTTCCCTGTCTACTTAAAAGCCCATTTAGACAGGTAGACTTCCTGAGCAGAAAGATAATTTATCTGCTAAAACTATTAATTTATTTTCATATTGCTCTACCCTGTGAAAGACAATGTATGAATCATATATACAAACAGTGATATTTTTCAGCACTATCACAGTTGGCACTGCGCTATTTTAACCACACCCCTCATGGGGTAGAGTTGTTTCCCAGCGTGCCATTATAAAACAAAACAAGATGATGTTACTGAAATCAGTTTCTGTAAAACAGAAAACATTTTGTATTTCAGTGATCTGAAGAACATGGCAGTTTATGAACACTACAGCCTGCTGTGACTTGCTCTGTCACTGCTTCAAAATTACAATTACTGCCCATCAAAATATAAATCTGCAGGAGCCTAGAATGTCTACTGTCTCGTGTCAAGTACTTTATGCAGCACTTTGCAGCACTTAGGCTTTGATGTTTTCCAAGTCAGGTGTTTGTGTTGGTAGTTTTGCCTCTTAATTACTCAACGTTTCCCTTACCTGGGTGGGTCATAGGGGTTAGTGGCTTTATCTGACCCTATTACAAGGTCAGATAAAGTTTCTGAAACTGAATCAGGATAATCTTTACAAGCAACCTTGGTATTTCACAAGTGGATTTCTCCAGTTCAGAGGCCCACAGCAGCATCTAGAATAGAAGAAAACTGGGAAGCTGTCATTCTTTTGAAGCTTCACAGAAAACCTACTTCCTTGATTTCCTACTACAACAACGCAGCAGGGTGGCTTGTCTTCCTGTCACCAGTCTGTTCCTCTATTTCACCTCTTCTATCTTACAAACACAGCGTGTCCTCGATGCTTCCAACAGCAGCACCAGCGTCCCCAATACAATCAGTCATCTTTCGGTACACGATGCACTCTGGCACAAGTCCAGAGATTCACAAGAAAGGGACACTGCAAAGGAAGAAGGTAAGGGTTCTTCTCAAAGGCAAGGAGAACTGAAAAGGCTCACACTGTGGCCGAAAAAAGAAACACCTGAAAGGTCTGCAAATCACTGTGTGGAGGAACCAGGGACAATTACCTGAAGCAGCGCTTTAACAAAAGGTTACACTCAGAATTTTGTGCTGGTTTTTAGGTGTGAGGTATCTGTTCCTTGTGGCCAACAACCAGGTAAACTATATATAGGGCAAATTACACATTTCATCTCTGAATTTGACACTTTCTTTTCCCCTTATTTCCATTTCCCCCTCCTGCTTTGGCATATTTGCCTTTAAATCCTATGATTTTCAAGCTAATATTGCCCAGTGTCTCAGTTTTACAACATTCAGTGTTTTATAACTCTGAGCAAACTTCTATATGCTAGAATTTGGTGATTTTCTGAGTAGGTCAAACTTTAGTTTACAAGAAAAAGGAAAAAGCCTACAGAGAAAAGCTGAAAATACATGCCCTTAAAAGCTCAAAAACTCCATTACAAATATCAGGAAGTTTTATAAAACATCCTACAAGTTACAGGCTCAATTTTATGGTATTTATTAATTTTTTAAATGTTTGTCAGTGGCTACAGTTTCCCTGCTGTCTTCTGCCTCATTTCTAGCTCACAAAGCTGCATTCCAAAAAGCAGATTAAATGTATTAAAAACACAAATTGTATGCAGTTTCTTTCCTGTCCTACACTCTTTTTAATTTTTCAGCTCTGATTGGTTCAAATGCAAGCTCATGATATTTCTACACACTCTTCCTAATACCATGAAAATAATGTGTCGTAATATAAATCACTAATAATTGGTACTGAAATTACAGTTAATAACAATTTTGCATTTTTATTTCTAAGTTTTTATATTGGCTATATGCTGGTTTTGCAGTTATAAAGCATGGGTTCAGGTTTCATTTCTTTGTAAATCACTGACTATTAAAGTCGTGATAGGTGTATTCATAACAATTCTATTCATACATTCACTGTGATGTGCATGATTCTGCACACACATGTGCATGATTCTTCAAATTCTCTCCTTTGATAAATATTGGTCCACCTTCAGCTGGAATAACTACTGCTTCCAGAAGAGACATGCTCAGCTTTGCAGAGATGCCATCACCTCTGTAATGATTCAGAGGATCAGCCCTGTAATGTCATCCTGCACCCTGGTACATCACAGCACTAATGGGTTCCACATAATAATTGCTGAGTCTTCAGGCTAAGAACTACTTATTGCTTTTCTTTCAGCTCATTCCTTTCTTATGCCTGGATCCACTTTTGTGCAGAACAGGATCATTTATGTTTGGAGCTCATTCTCTTTTGTTTTATTACCTACCTTAATAGCACCTGGGTCTTTCTTGGTGCCATGAAAACAAGAAATAATAATGCATCATATTAATTTTCTTTGGTAAAACATGATTGATCCCATTCATCCAAGATGCAACCATGTGTCCCTGAACAGTTGAAGTCATTTGGTTTTGGTTAGGTAAATTTTATCAAAGACAGCTAATTAGTTCAAGACCTATTTGTGGGAAGAATGCTTTTAATTACAGCTTTTAGAAGCCTAAATTACGTGTTAAATAATAGACAGAGACAAAGCAATATTGATTGCAGCAGGGCTGCATGTAAGAAAACATAAGTCCATTTGAGAATCTGAAAGTCATTTTACATTGTTACATATTATATTCCTGTATTCACGTTGGTTTGCATGTTCAGAATTTCCTTTCCCAGTATCTGACAATAGCTAGTCTTCCTTCACTCAGTGGGATGATACATGTCAGCATTTAACCAGATTGCCTACACTATGGATGGAATTTACACACAATTCTTCTTTCATAATTTGGTAAGGCCTTGGTATGATCCATGGGGTTTCAGTAACGACAAAACAGAGGATAAGAAAACAAGAAACCAAAGCAAACCACTTTCACAAGGTGAAAATAAGCAGCAACCCTGATTCAATGGAATTCAGCAGTGCTGTTACAGAGCTGCAGTAAGAAAGATCAGAGCAGGAGTAGAGTCACAGCTCTTTCGAAAATAGGTATATTTTACTGACTAGGCTTTATAAATTCTGTTACAAATAGATACAACCTAGGCTGAATTTTTCTCCAAATCCTAACTAGGTCTAGTCAAAAATTACAGTTTTTCTTCTATAATGCAGTCTGAGATTTAGTTCTGTAATCAACTGATGCACGAAGATACCAGATCTATGTCACTTTATCTTTTTCAAAATATTTAATTTAAATGTGACTTCTTTGATAATTATTACAAAAATAATAAAGGAGCTGAAAGAACGTTAAAAAGTCATCCCATTTACACCCCAAAACTTGATATGAGATCAAGTATAAATATGCTGTCCATGCAAGATATTTGTCTAACCTACAATTAAAATTCTGCAGTTAAGGCCATTTTACAGCCTCCACATGTAGCCTTTTTTGGTTTTTAAATATCCGTATAATTAAAACATTTTTACTTAATCTAAATCAGCTTTTCTTAAAATTAAGGTAATTACTCCCTGTTTCATAGCCTTTTAATTCTTAGAAACTATGGAAACTTCTCCCTCCAGACTCTCTTTTCTGCACTAAACAAATACAATATCTTAACCCTTTCTTGTCAAGCATTTTATAAATCTTGCATGTATTGTGTGGTATGTTTTATATATAATGTATATTTAGTATCAAACCTGAAATTATAGCGTTCAATAGCATGTTTTGAACTTACTGAAACAAAAAAAAATTTTATAACATCCCATGAAAATTTTCATTACCTCTCTATTTTGCTGCAAAAACCTGCAAATAGTTGGCATTTTTGCATCAGTATTTTCCAGTGAAAAACAAAGCACCAGAAAAAAATAAAATTCATAGGATTTTCTCTCTGTTGGCCATATTCTTAGATATAGATTATTTACTAAAACTAGGTATTATTTGTTGCAAACATTAAAAGTTTGGCTTTGTATCAGGCAATAATCAATTCAGATGTTGGCAAAATTGTTTGTAACAGCAGTCCTAGATCCTGTAGTACTAGTACTAAATCACATAGCTCTTTCTGAAAGAAAATAACTTTTCATGCTAACCAGACTCTTACAAAAGACCACATTGCTTAAAAAAAAAAAAGTTTGTAGTATTGCCCACAGATTCAAATTATTTAGTCGTTTCTTTCATTTAAATCAAAGGGTTTTGACCAAAACAGAAGCCTGCCTCTGAGCAGTTTCCTTTCACAAACCCAAATTCTGACTAATAGAATTTTACCAAGAAAAAAAGCCATCACTCTTCTCGTCTTCTGATCTATTATACCATAAACTCTACATTTATATGTGACCTCTTTTTCTGTGGATTCTAAGAGGAAACCAGAAGAACTGGACAATTTTAGGTGAACTGGCCCAATGTACAGAAAAATCCAGAACACTTATAAATTATTTGTAAGCCCTTGGACAGCAGCAAGGAGGTTAACAGCAGCCAGTGTGTTAGTTAATAACAAACATCAAACCAACCCAGTTTTCTTTCAAGACAGACTGTGTGAACAGGAAAGAAGGAGTAGGTGTCATGTTCCTTGGTTTTAGTAAAGCTTTTGACAGTTTTGCATGACATTCTCATAGGGAAGCTTTAGAAATATGATGCAAGTAAAATTACTATTAGCTGGATGTAAAATGAAGTAGATAACTGACACAGAGCCAAGAGGGACTGCAGGTAACATTGACAAGCAGGATTAGAGTTTGAAATAATCTTGACAGAGGAAAAAAGACGACAGAATTCCAAAGTGACAAATACAAGTTGCTATATGTGGGCAAGGGAGATGATCTGTGAGAATCAAAGTGCCTGCCTAGGCAACCGTGTTGCAGGGAAGAGTCTGGGAGCTGCTGCAAGTTCATAAACTGAAGGGGAGTCAATAACACCACAAATGCTCTTTCAGGAGGTATCACAATAAACAAAATCTTCAAAACACACGACCTGGGATTCCTCCCACCTAACCTGACATGATTAATAGTAGACTGTCTACACTATTCACAAAAGTTTCCATCATTTTAAAGACTCTACAGAGATCTTATAAAAAAAATGAGGAGCTGTTTCTTTACCTGAAGCAGCAGTTCCAATGGGGTGGTCCTCTGTTTCTCTTCCCTGACTTTGAAGAGAGTCTTTCAGTCACTTGGAAATGTATCACTTGTATGAGTGACTGAAAGCCTTTCAATATTTATTAATGCACGCTCATTTTTATTATCATTATCAAGTCCAGAGTAATAAAAAATGGATCACAGAGCTAATAAAATAAAATTACTATGTATTGTTTGTCTAAATTGGTCATAGAATCTGAACAAGTGAATTAGACCCCAGATATGAAGTAATTAACTAAAAAATGGGTGTCCTGTTTGTCATTAGAAACCAGCAAGGTACAAAGGAAAGCTTGTGTCTCATTTCAGGTTAGGAGAGAAAGGTTAAAATTCAAGCTTTTCTTGCAAAGATTACGTAGTTCCTTTGACCTATTATGTAAAGTGAACCAATTTAAGTGAAAAAGCACTGAAAAATTTAGTATAGGTCAGACTCTCACATCTTTTTTTTCCCCTCATTTGCCATATTTCAGTCATCTTCCTTTTAAATCTGATCTTCTCAAGTGGGTCAGATAAAGTATATATGTTGCTCTCAAGTTCCTGTGGGCTGATCCAATGTGACTCTAAATCAACAAGTCTGAGTCACTACCTAAGCAATTCTTTTCAAAATCCCTTTACAGGGTCAGGAAAGTGGTACAGAAAGCTAGAAACTGGAGCTCTGAACTCTAGAGGTTATATCTCTATTCTTTTCTTCTTCCGGGGCAGAAAGGGGCATCCCTTTGGTGTGCTCAGGAGGGAATGCATGTGGGTCTGATGATGTTTGCCTGAAGCCACAAAAATGTGCTGATGGGCTATGCTCTGTGTCTGCTGCAAGAGAAGAGCTCTGACTCAGATTACCTGTTTGTTCCTTTCTAAGTACCTGATTTATTATAGCGTGACTTGAACTTGGCTGTCTACTAAGGCAATGAACAAGAACAGTTTTAGAGGTAGGACTCAAATATATGTGATCCTTAAAGGAAAAAATTAAAATGACATCTGAAGAGTGAGGTTCAGCAGGAAAAATTTTTCATTTCATACCCACTGAGCTGTAGTGACCAGTTTCACTAATTGCCAACAAACACACAAACACCCTTGCCCCAGGCACCATGGGACTAAGATGCTCAAATGGTGTGAGTTTGCCAGTCCTCAGTCATCTTAACACACCTTTGCAGCTTACTTGTGTTTTTGAATAGATTTCCAAGGATCATTTGGATCCTTGCTGAATATTCCAAACACAGAAAAAAATTAAAATATTTCTTTTTTTCATTTCTTTTTTTAATGACATTTAGATTTTCTTGATATAGGAATGAATGGCTCATATTGTATAGCATGACTGTACCACCTCTCTTCACACTAAGCAATGTCTCATTCTTTAAACGCTGTTGAACACACAGTATCAGTACTTGTTAACGTTAATAAAGCAGCAGAATTTAGCTCTTAATCAAGATATTTCAAAAACACCAGACCAAAAATCCGTCCCTGCATAGACAGTGGATAAGTACTATCCTGTTCACAGCTACTCTGATCCCTGGGAGTCACATAAATTGCCAAGTCACATAATTTGGCTAAATAATTATCTAAGAGTAACTTGGTCTAAAACACAAATAATACTCAGCAGTTCCACAGTTATTTTCAGCTGCTGGAAAGACTGTCTGTCATTGACATCTATCTACTGCATTTGAATGAAGTCCTCAGACAGTAAAAAAAAAAAAAAAAAAAAAATTAAAAAACTCAACTACATTATTTCCTCCAGAAAGCTCTGGAGTTTTAATGTTTGCTGATGCTATACATTTAATTGAATAGAATTTGATGATAGAAAAGATGGAAAATTTTGTAAACTATGTTGACATTTTACAGTTGCTGGGGAGGATACTTCAATAAAATCAGATTCGAGCACTGGAAATCAATAAAGAATGTGAGCAGAATGAAAATTCTACGTTGCAGAGAAGTACCTCTGATTTCTATTGAAAATGGAAGCGGGATCATTATTCTGAGCATGATACTGTTATGCCACAACTTCATCCACCATGGTCTCCTCAAGGTGGCCTTTGACTTGCTTTGAATTTGTGCAGGTAAAAGATTTCCCTGCAAGGACCAAATGAATGTCACAGAAGACTTCACAAGTGCAGAGTGGAAACATATTGTAGGTAAGAACAGAACAGTGAAAGAAAGTAAAAGAACTTTTTTTTTAAAGTTCCAGTACTTAACACACAAACACAGGATACATTTCTCAAAGCAAGATTTTTATGCTCTGACAGTCTTGCTGTCTCAGTAGGGCAGCCAGATGTAGTCACAATACCAGGGCAAAAGGACAAACTCAAGCCTTCCATACCCTGGGAGAATTAAGTTTAGTGGTATCTGAGATAGGGTCATACACACTGGTTACAATGGAGGAAGTGTGACAATTTCCTAGCTCCTAATATAATTCCTGACTACTAATCTGGATGTAGCATCAAGAGCAAAAACTTCTGCTCTCTTTGCTGGAGGAGGGCAGGGTATTAGTAGGGCAACAGTTGTTACTACTAGAATAAAACTAGAAGAGAAAACAAAAAGAAATATAAAATTATAAAAAAGTCAAACAAAAATGAGGCAAAAAAAAATGACTTCCTTCTACTTAGGATGCCCCAGGCTGCCAAAGTGGATAGCTCTCCATGCAACAAGAGGATGTATGGGCAGCAAAAGCCAGCTTGCAAATATAAATTATCAAAAGGAATAATAGTTTCCTGTTAAAACTGCCAGGAAGGATTTAATCCTTTTAGTATTTCACATTGAACAAACAAAATTAACAAAAAAAATCAGAAAAAAAAAATCTTTTTGATTCTGCAAAATAGACTACAGCCAGTATTGTTTTGCTGTGCTTTAATGTTCTGCTCCCACTTCTTTAAAAGGTATATTTTAGTGAAATAGTAACTGAAATAGAAATAATAGAAATATCTCTCCTGAGGGACTATGGAGGAAGAAACAGTTTCCCTTGGTACGTGAATATTTCTGATATGTTATATATAAGGTCTGTAAAAGGAACTTCATCCTTTTGCACTCCTTTCAAAGCTGGGCTATATTTGAGGTTCATAGCTGGTTTCAGTGAGCTAAATAAGTGTCTAATAACAAAAAAAAATATTTCATCAAATACTGAGTTTGTAAGTATGGATAAACTAAAACATGGACCCAAAGACTGGTAAGATCTTCCTTTATTTCAGGCATGCAAGAACTTGCATGTGAACCATGATACTTCTCTGTTTTACCTAAAACAAATGCTTCCCAGTGGTATTCAATTGCCATTTAATCCAGTGGAATGATCAAAGACCAAACAGCGCTATCATGCAGCCAAGTATGAAAAAGTAATGCACATGTTTCTATGAGCAAGCTTAAGCCACCAACCCTCTGGCCTTGTCCGGAACTGTCTCACCTTCTCTGGAGGGCACTAATAATTATTCACAAATTCCACTAAACCCTTGGGAGTTTATTAACCCACTGGGAGGTTGAATGCCTCCTTTTACGAAGGAAACACCCAAAACTGCCTGTCATGTGAATTTCTGTTTTTCCTATGAAACCTGAAGCCTCAGACATACTTAGTCAGCCATAGAACACTTGTATGTGTGATCAGTCCTGACAGAGATCAGCCATGTCCGTGACTTTGTCATGATAACAGTGTCATGTAAACGAGCTTCTCAATCCCAGGCTCACATATCAAAGAGCGGTTAAATGGTGTATGTTGTAAATATAGTAGTATATAATACTCTTCATATGACTAACAAGGGGTTTAAAATGTAAGGGTTATTCAGTTTTCATTTCAGTGGAATCCAGCTAGTACCAAAATAACTGTATTAAACCTTCCTTGTTGAAACTGCGCTCTCTTTAAAACAGTCTCACATAAGAGCCTCTGAAAACAATCCATTGAAGCATGAGCCATGACCCTGCACCACGCACTCTCCTCCACTTCTATTATATTTCCAGCTTACATCAATGAGGAAACTGTAAGTCTGATACCAGTCATTTAAAAAATACACACCACTTGATAATACTTGACTGAGTCAGGTTCTTCTAACAGTAATTTTCTGTGCAAGTTCACATAGACTTTACTAACTGAAGCAGTTATTCTGGAATTCTAGCAGTTCAGCTGAGAGCTAAATTTGACCAAATTCTCAGCAGGACTCTCAGCAGAATTGCACCCGTTTTGCTAGATATAGGATCAAGAACAAATGTGTTAGAACATAACCCTGTAGACTGAAAAGCTTTCCCTTCAAAATTAAGCAAATATTTTAGTATTTGCCTATATCTACTATAAATCATGGATACCTCAGGTCCCTTAAAAGAGATTGGATAGATTCAAATCTGCTAACAGTGCATCAGATACCATTCTTACCATATTGTCGTTCTCAAAGGACCTGTCAAATGATTCTTGGAGAATATTTTCTAAAGCCAAATTTACCTCAGGGATTATAGTTTTCTGTCAACACATTATATAATTTGTTTTCAGAACTATCCTATTCAAGGGCAGAACCAGAGCATATGCTGTAGCATACCTCCCCCATGTACTTCTTCTACTGCTTCTTCCAGTTGGTGGCTTTCACAGAAATTAATTTAGCAAGTATATAGTAAAAATCTGATAAAATAAGATTTTACTGGATTTGGGCCAAATGACTAGATATAGCACTGATTTATCCCTATTCAATAACTAACACATACTTGACAGTCAATCTGATACTTTTACCTGCCTAGAATTTATCAAGTCCAAACCTTTAAAAGTTTTTGTATGTGAAATATCTGAAGTCTGCCTGATTTCTACCCCATACACCCTTCTAAGTATTACAGTTACTAATATCTGTCTAGTAGTTTACCTGAAAGGAAAAAGAACAAACCAAAACTCTTCATAATTGTAATTTTTTTCCTTACATTCTAGCAAACCGATCTTTACATTTTACATTGAAAATGTAAATCTTGAAATTCAGATATCTACACACAAAAATATGGCTTTGTTTGCTTTGTCCATTTTTCTTTAAAACCTGTCCTTCCAAGGCAAAAATCTCTAAAGATCAGCCCTATTCCAGACCTTACTTTAGTCACATTTTCTTTAATACATTAGCTAGTCATCTGATAGCTCTCACATATTTGTTGTTGGTGATTCCATAAAGCTCTTACTGTCTTCAGCCCTTATGCCTGCTGGTTTGATCCCAAGTGCTGGTTTAGTTATGGTCTTGATACGGGCAATCCAAAGCTATGGACATAAGGGCTCAGTAGTACAAAGGGCAAGCTAAAATCTTAATCACTAAAGTCTCAACCAAGTTCTAGCTGCTGTGGGAAATTCACACTGAGAAGGTACAACAGAAGCAACAAACAATGCTGATATGCCTAAGAATAGGGAAAATAACTACAACAAAATCTATGAAAATGAAGTTCCCACATTGTAACAAGTTATGATGTGGTGCAACCTGATACACGACAGCAATTTCTCTTTGTTCTCTTACATTTCAGTTTTGTTATGCTACTACTGCATAATCTTATAAAGTCAAAATATAAAAACAAGTTCAGCAAATTTAATATTCTGGTGGAACTCCCTATCCTTTAGCTGAGAACCACCCTCTTTATAATCACTGCAATCTCCAAGCAATGTTGGACAGAGTTTAGTCCTCTCAACTTCTAGTTACTCTGATGCCCTTTTCTTCAGGCTTGCATCCTACTCACACCCAGTCAGGATGCTCCTGTGAAAATAATTCCATGTCTGGCACTGTACCCATTGCTCTTTGCATAGTAACATCTCTTTCTCTCTGTTCAGAAATGTAATTGAAAACAACATATCTGGCAAGGCTATATAATTAATTTAGTGCATGAACTCTATTAAGTACTGTATGTGATATAATTATATAACATATATAACACAGCAAGTTCTATCCAGTACCTAATGCGGCAAAAGCACAGTTCTTCTCCTCCACCTCCCCATCTGTCATCCAAGAAATAACAGTTCATCATTTCTTCTTTTGGGGCTCTGACTCTTTCACAACAGGACCTAGGTCACCCTTATCAGGGCTGGCTGGTCCACTCCTAGCTAATCTCACTTTCCTGGGCTCCAAGGGATATTTATAGATTAATAGCCCCCATGAGATTTTTAATTACATGAATTTGCTCCATCATATTTAGCACCCACAGTACCCTGTAAAACAAGTCCAAGGGCTTAATTTCCTTCACAGCATATAAATTTTACCCTGACACCTCAGAGGGGTCAGTCCATGGCTGTTAAGCAATTGGCAATCAGTAACTCAAATGAGAAAGTGAAGTTTACACAGTAGGGTCTGTCCATCCAACAGCCCAGCACCAATACCCGTGACATAAAGCTTGTCTTTTTATAAACTGTAATACATACAGTATGTTTTTTGTAGGTTACTGTCTTATATGTTGATAAGCCCTTTCTTTCATAATAATTAGATAATCCACAAGTATATTCAACTTCCAGTTTCTGTCCATGTCATGTATTTGAACATCCTCACACCCACATATTCTCATTGTGCAATACCTTGTCCATGCAGAAAACCCACAAATGTCCAGTAGAAGCCTTGGTACATGTCATGGTATGTCCTGATTAACTTAGGCTCAGCTACCTGCTTCCTTTCCTCCCTCACAATTTCCATCATACAGATCAAATCATCTAATCCTTGTACCTCAATTCTACCTATCAGAGTACAACAACCTTACTTCCTAAACAATCAGTTACCAGTTTGCAATGGCAAGGTACCATTGCAAGAACATGCTAAAACTTGCCCCAGTACTACTGGGGGCATTTACTGTCACATCACTTCTTTAGCCTGAACTTCCTTTCTTCTTTTTTGAGAAGATTATTCCATATCAAGCATCCCACTAGGTGTCTCAGGTTATCAGGGCCACAACCCTGGATCCCTTCACATGGGAGTGGACTGACACGGGCCCCTGCTGAACACAGGCTGCCAAAGTCCTTCATAATCCTCTCTCCTTAAAACCTGCCCATTGCATTCCATCCATTATGCACTTCTCTCCATTACATACCTCTGCATAAAATTAAAGCCATTACAATCAGATGTATTGCATAGTTAAGTTATGAACCATAGAAGCCACTTATAGTGTTTCCAGTAATACTTTGGGTCTCAGAAATGATCATTACTGAAGTTGTCACCTGCCTGTGCCACTCCTTATGAGCTGCTTCTTTTGCAAGCTTATTATTAAAATATCACCAGTTTCTTACTATGCAACAAGTTTATCTTGCTATAACTTTCTACAGCTGGCTTCAGAGACAATGTTTGTCAGAAAAGGCACTGACAGAAGTAGTCTCTTGGTTAGAAAAAAAGAATTTTTATTCATGATCTCTTCAGAAATAAGATCACTTTATATTCTATTCATTCTGGCTCCTCATTGTTTTGGGGATTCTTTTGCTTTAGAGAGGGGGGTATTGGGAAATTATTTTGGTTTGGACGCATTTACGTTTGGTTCTTACTTTTTAGGCTAATACTCTTCGATATTGCGTTTCATATTTAAATGTTTCATTTGATAATAGTAATAGGAAAACACGGCCAGTTGCAGCTGAGTGAATGCACCTTGAGCTTACTTTCTGTAGTCCGGGCCAGTCACAAATGTTGTTTTCTAACATGGCAATAAGCATGAAGACTGCTTTCCATGCCTAAACTGAAATTTGTTTTGCGCATGCCTTAGTCCCATTACAAGAACTTGTTTACAAACCACTGAGCTTTTGTAATTATTGGGATTTTACTTGGGTTTTTCTGTGAAGCAGTCCTTCCTTTGAGATAACTAGGTGCTCAAAAAGAATTTAATTCTCTGCAGCTCAATAGGTGCAGCAGAGGGATCTCTCTCTGTTCTGCTTTAGCATTGCATTTTGAACCACACAGTGTGAAGCAGACTTAATTACCAGCTTACATGCCCTCTTCTTGGATTTCTCTTACAGAAGGAAAAAGGCTGGAGGACAGTTGTCCTTGCAATCCCACAGAAAAAGAAAAAAAAAAGGATAATCTTTTGGTTCACTTTTTGAAAACTAAAGCGTAGTTACTCTTAACTTTTTAGTTTTCTTTTTTCCCCTTCCCAAGATATGGAATTTGTCATAATATGAAAAAACACCTTCAATCATTCCATATATGTCATATTTTATTTAGTTAGTTAGTAATAAAAAAAATAATTGACCATTCTTTAAATTTTAAAAAGGAAAAAAAGAAAAAAGACTAGGACAGTTTTGAAATATTAAGTTATATTGACAGAGATTATAACGACACACTCTTCTTCAGATCCTTAATCCATCAAGGCTATAGCACACACGTAGCTTGATTCCATAATCTATGTACCCATCATGACCATTTCTTACCAAATCTTTACTCCCACCCCCACTTTGTTGTGTCTGTCATGGTTAAGTCTGGTAATGAAACCCAAACCTCAATGGGTATAAGGCACCATTTCCTGCTCTTAGATCCCCTTAGAGGTAATTCTGATCAGAGTGAATTAAAGAGTAATGATCTGTATTATCCCAACATCTATGCATCAGAAGGGAAAAGCAGAACACAGTAAAAACATGCCAACTATTTAATGTCCAATTCTAACATAGAAACATTTTGCACAGATCTGTTACTCTGTATTAACCGATTCCTTAATTGTGACCACTAATACTGGCCAGACTTCCAGTCACACTGCTAAGTTTGCTTCAATATCACATTATTATTATCCTTCTATTTCTAAGATAATTTTTAATACTGGATATGGGGGTTAGGGATTGAGGGTTGGATTTATGCGCAACAGCAAAATCCTTTACGGGAACGTCCTTTTTCAGTTTTTCATGTTCTGACTTAGAGAGACTGCACCTGAGTCTTATTTTCAGTTTAGGATGAAAAAGGAGTTAATTCACTTCTTGTTTTTTAAATTTAATCATTAAATCCATTTATGCTACAAGCACTCCATCATTTGAGACTTTTTTTTTAATAGGTCTTTAATTTTTGCCAATTTTCTAACATCTCTTACTCTGCTTATCTTTGCATATTTAAATCTGCAGAGTCATGTATTGGCTATTGCCATACCCATCAATCTCAGAATTCACAGGGCCCCTGAGAGCATTAGTTATTTATTCCACACAAGCTTGTTTTCAGGTCTTACTGGGAATTATTATCAGTAGTGCTATGATATTCGAGACAATTCCATGGAAGTGGCATAAACACAATATGCCAAGGACGGGGTTGCCTTTATAAACATCCTGAGACTGGCTTGTACACATTTCATAGTCTGAAGAATTTATAATTTTCAATTTTCTTCTGCCAACATGAATTTTCAATGCTGTAGTTATGATAGCACCTTTGAAAGAAAAAAGTGATGGACCATTTACTTTTGGAAGAACACAAAGCACTCAGAACACTCAATGCAAAGGAGATGTGAGAGTGTTTGAGCACGGGAACAAGCTCCTCTGGGAAGTGGTCATGGCCCCAAGCTTATTAGCGCTCAGTAAGCATTTAGACAGGGCTCTTAATACAACAATATGTTGCCCTTTGTGGACTCAGTGATCCTCATGGGTCCCTTACAACTGAGGATATTCTATGAATCTGTGAACATACCACTGCTACTTTGGTCTTTATATGCAAATAAAACAACATAAGCACAGAGTTCACAGTCCATTTCTTGATGACTCATCAGATTACACAAACCAGACAAGGTCAGAAAGAAAAAAAAAGAAAAAAACCAACCCACACAGAAAGTTATCAAAAAACATCCCACGTGAATCAGAAAGTCACACCAAAGTGGAAATTACTAGGAGATTTTCTTGAATTACTAAATAGCAAACCTCTAAACAGTCTAGTTAAGCACTGTTCATGGCAGAAGTACCTCAGTGCGTTCGAAAGATGTAATCCTAAGAGGCTATCAACATATGGCGGTGTTTCTGTTGGGTTGTTTGGTTTGGGGATTTTTTTAATCATTTCTTAAGGGTTTTGTTTCCTGTTTCAAACCCAACTCATTATTTTGAAATTCAGTTTATGGACAGGAGCCCAATGAGTAGGCTCAGCTAGGAAGTTTTTTGTCATATATAAACAGCAAAACCAGACAAAAAATAGCAGTGACAGAAATGTGACATATGACACAAGTACAAGTTGGATCCCATTAAGAATATGATAAAAATAGCTGAATAGCTGACAAAATATCCTGAGATAGAGGGGAAATAGGTCATCTAGACCCCCTGCACAAAACTAGGTAAACTCAAGAGAAACCTAGGGATAGCAGGGAAAAGATAAAGTTGTCGACTTCTTAGACCCTCTCTTTTCATGTCTAATATTTTTAATTCAGTATTTTCCATAGAAACAAAATCTGAAAATGGGTTTCCTGTTTCCAATCAGTTATGATTATTTTATTATACTATATTTTATTTAAATAAACTATGTGGAGTGAAGCTGGTGTAAAGCCAGTTAAAAATAAAATTCCCAGAGTTGCAAACCTGTAATGCTGTATTTCTCTAATGCAAATTTTGAGATTCATGACTTGGGCTCAGGAAAAAAACAAAACCAAACAACAAATAAACAAAACCACTGTCAGAATTAATATTTTGAAGGCAAAAGAAAGCATTCTTAAATGTTAAAGCATTAGCTTTAACAAACTTCTTAAGCTACTTGAAATTTCTTTTATGACATTCTCTTTAGAGCTACAGACAGAAGCCAAATATATAGCACTGGAGAAAGGGATTACTTAGGAATGACTTGAAACAGTTCAATTTCTATTCATTTAAGAAACACTCAGGGAAGGAATGTGTGAATGTATAAGCATATGGTGGAGAACTATTTAATAGGGGCACTCGCTTATAAAGAACCTTGAAAAACTTCCTGAAAACTTTTTACCATATTTGAGAAAAAAAAAAAGAAGAATATTCTGCAGTTTTATAGGCATAGCTCAAAGTCTTCTTGAATGCAATTGCTCACCGTCCTTCCAAGGCACAGTTTTCAGTAAATGATCAGTAATAGTAACTACCAGCAACTTTCTGGAAGGCCCAGAGATTCTCTGGAAGCTATTGTGATACTGCCAGAAATTCTAACATTCTGGCAAGAAAACCTAATTAGTAGAGTAGTATTGCAGTAGATCATAGTGCTATAGCTTGATTTGGCCAACAACATAGCGCATGAAGGGAAGAATTCAAAAAGGATCTGGATAGCAGTGAGCAACAACTTTTTGTTTAGATTTCAAAAGGGTAAATGTAGAAATATAAATCTCGTGATTAGTACTCGAGTGGCAATATCATACAGAAAAAGCCATATTTTAATGCTATAACTTAAAAATACCCATATTTTATGAGTAAATATTTTTAAATATAAACATTCCCAATTTTTAGTCCTTAAGCATGTTACAAATATACTTTCATAATTTTAGAATTTGAAAAAATAATTCTCATTATTAATAGGATGGTATATATCTAATGTTCACCAAGCCTTTACACTCATTGCTTTAGAGAGAATTTTAAAAACAGATTATGTAGTCTCTGCCTTGTAACAGTTTCTGCATAATGCCCTTGTTCTGCAGGGAATTTCATTAGCATGTGCCCTGATCTTGTCCTCCAAAACCTCATTGCTTTAGACAAGCATGGATTTAATTGAGAGAAAACCAAGCTGTGACTGTGGCTCAGGTGTGAAGGCTGTTTCCCTCAGCAAATTAAATCCAATGTAATGATCGAGCTTTCTTTTCCTTACTACCCATTTATGAGAGATTTAATACTGCATATTAATTATTATGTTGGGCTGTCTTACTATGATGTTGTTTTTCCCAACATTTTGTGGGTGAGAGATTGATGCACAGATAAAATTGACTGTTTAATGTACTGTGAGGATGATTAACACCTTGAGGATGGATCACAAGGTTATTATAAGCCCCCAGTTTTCATATGACTTCTACTTTAAACCATGGCAATGAATGGTAGCCCCTGCTGATACCACATTGTATTTGGTTAAGCCTTGCACCAGAGGTTTCTGCAAAGGTTTTCTGACTATCTCCTGTCCTCCATGCTGATAGGAAGCCTTAAAGTACCATCTTCCTATGTTCATATCCATTCATATCCAACAACTAATCCCTGTTTTTCAGCAATACCAATCCAAATATTTAGCTGTAAGAGCCTCAAAGAAAACTCAATTTGTGATACCTCCAACCCCAGAATAAACTATACAGATAATAACCAACTGTCCCCCTTCGAAAAACTGAGAAAAGATGAAGCCCACTGAAGATAATGCCCCAGTGGAAAGGATGTGGGAAGCCTGAAAAACAGGGGGACACTTCCTGTATGGAAAATGTTTCAGTAGCACAGAGTCTGGACTGCCAGGCCTGATCTACTCAAGATATGTTTTGCAATCATTAAATGTAAATGAAAGAGGTAAACATCTCTAATATACCATATGATGAGTATATTCCATGCATGCACACATGCACAGACACCCTCCCATCCTCAAATTCATGAATCTAAAAGGTAGAACAGTATTTCTCCCTTCAAATCATGTGGAGTGAAGCAATATAATCTTTCTGCTGGGAATGCAAGCAGTAGTTATGCCTGCATGCAAATCCTGTTGCCATCAAGTTTATGGGCACATAAATTTCCTTTCATAACACTTTTTCATCAAAGATCAATAAGCAGTCAGTAGCAAATCACCAAAAAAAGAATGAATTTATATAATTGGCTCGCTATATTACATCCAGGAAATCATTCTAAAGTTTCCTATACAGAATGCAAAGTCTCAATTCTAAGGAATTTAGTAAATGACAGAAATTTAAGGAAGATCAGCTGTAGTAAATCTACTGAACCTTTTATCTCCGAGGATTGAATACAACACATTATTTATATTTTAAGATCTTCAGTCCATGGACCATATTACTAAGCATGTTAGAGTTAAGCAGATAGAGACAGCTATTAATAGGATTATTATAACTTAAATGGATTTATAGCACTATAAAATAATACCCCAGTATACAGATTTATACTAAAATGGTAAGAAATAGGAAAATTCATTAACCAGTCTATCCCCATGGAGTCATAGTGTCTAGAAAATTTTACAGTGTAAGGGACTGTGTCAAATGGCAGCTGGAAAAAGCAGCTCCTGTCCTGTGTGCCCACTTAGCATCAACCATTAGTAAATAATAAATAATCAGAAGTGTCAGAAATACTGCTACATGTTTCACACCTTCTATGAAGAAGAATAGGCCTATAAAAAGAGGTGGGACTAAAAAGCACTAAGATCTAGAAAGAGCGGGAATGGCAACTTGGAAAAGCCCCAGGCTGAGTTGCTCCAAGTCAGGCCCTCATAAAACTGTTTGTGCCTTGCCCTGGGTTGCTCAGAGAATAACCCACACTGGGCACAGATGTGCTGTTAAAGATGGAGGCTTAAATGTACCCAGCCAGTTTTAGTGTAAGTCTTCAAGTTCTTTGTTTTGTAGGGTCAATTTAAACTGAAACATATACTTAAAAGTTTACATATTTCTGGTCCAGAAACCTGTAGTAAAATAAAGGTCTTTCAATAGAAACAGGAGGAAATTGAGAATGAAGTGAATCCAAAATAACAAAATATTTTCTCTCCTTAGACAACACTAAGAAGTAAATATAAACTGTATAGTTTTAAGTGCTTGAAATTATAACAAATCTGATCATAACCAGAAAGACCATTAAAAAACTCAAATCCGCTTCTTCCCCATCCCTCTCTTCCAAACTTTTCCACTGCTCTTCCCCGTTGCACTTTTCATACATGCATTTTGTGTTTGCCATTTTTTAACTCAGTCCTTCAGAAACAGGGAAGAAAAAACAAAAAAAAAAGTCTTTGGGCATTTGATTTGCCTCGTTTTTCTCAATTCCCAAAGAGGTGTTTGTACCTTCCTAAGAAGCTTAGCAAGAGCTACAGTTCTGACTGACCTCAGTGAATGCAATCCTCGCTGAATAGAGCTGTTCTTCAAAAAATACCAAACCAAATCAATCCAGAAAAAAGCCCAACACTCCCACAAAGCAAAACAACAACAAAACCTCAACAAGCTAACAAACAAAAATGCACACCACAACTAAGACTCCATTGGCCGTGAGGCAGCAGCAGCCACATGAACCCAGTATTTCTTCATAAAAACTGACTTCGATTACTCAGCCAACACAAGCAGCTCATACACGGCTTTCTAAAGAAAAGAGACCAATTTGCCTTAGCTGAAAATCTGCCTTTATGCTTCAGGCAAACTTGCTATGAGCTCCTTATAAGACAACAGTATTCTCGCATTACAGTGCAGCTTCTCCTCCTCTCAGGTTAATCCCCTAAACTATGCAAAAGGCTGTTTATAGTCCCAGTAACAAGAACAGCACAAAAGTTGGCAGGAGTGACCTTAACCATGCACCTCCATTATTCAGAATTCTCTAGTTTCATTGACATTCAGTCTTGATAGTGCATTGGAATGCATTTTAAACTTTGTGAGAATACTGCAGGGCTTTAGATATATTTTTATATGTGTATCTATAAATACACAAAAAAATCACACACTATATACACAAATGCATACAATACTCTTTTAATGCTCTACATCCTTCAATTAATACTATGTTCTTAAACTTCTTAGAACTTTAACACGGTATTCTGATTGGGAATAATAGAAATTGCAAAGCAAGAGATTACACACTTCCTCTCTGAGATTTCCTGAAAAGCCTCAAATGACTGAACTGAAGGACAGCAAAAGAAACTAAAGACGAGGAAAGCAAGAAAGCCTGTTGAATCAATAATAGACTATTTCACTCAGAAGTACTCTGAAGAGACTGCTCTTAGGTCATAAGCCTAGGCAGGTTTTTGAACACCCTACTCTTCAGAGAATTTAGCCTTTTGGCTTTCCCTGTTCTGTGTAAAAGTTATCTAGCTGCCAAGACTGAGAGATGGTATCTCAATCAATATCTGCTTTAAATATTTCTGGCAGGCACTCTGCTCTGGTTGACAACAACCTAATTTTTTTTTTTTTTGCCAGAATTTTCTAGCTATTGAATGTTTTATAGGCAAAAATATTTATGGAAGGTTAGTATTCTGGTGTGAAGCTCATTTTTTAAAACAGTTTCAAACCATTTTTAATAGTATCGAGAAATGACTTAAGAACAACTTACTTTTTCTTTCATCACTGTCAGTAAGAATTAATACCTATTCAAATGCAAGTTTTATTTACATACAAAATGTACTAAACTGTTTTACAATAAATAAAAATAGCATCCTTTTGAGAAATAAAGTATTTTTTTATTATTAACAGCCCAGGACAGATATCAGTCCTTGTTCAGGCTGGCAAAATATAAAATTTAGGCTGGTCTTAAACAACTAAGGATCCAATCTCTCTTTTCCCTAGAGTGGAAGAACACCTCTGTACTTATAAAAGGTAAAGGGAGATATTTAACAAGTTCCTGTAAGCAGTATGGGTTTACTCTTCATCTCAAAAAAGATGGGTGACAACCAAAGTTCATCTAATTCCTCCTGGATTAATCAATGGATGGCCAAGGCCAGTGGTCTTTCTCTAATCCCAGGAACATAACCAGCATCAACATTTTATTGTTTTAAAATCCTTTGCTTATTAAACACATTTCTTTTTAATCTTAACTTTAGGTAGCTGGAAAGCTTTAGGTAATGATTTAGTAAAGCATTTAAATAGGTATCTGAGTCCTAAGATATTCAGTGCAACTGTTTAAACATCCTTAAAATGAAACATATACTTTCCCATTCCAGAATGCTTTCTTGCATTTGTTTTTCAGTGCCCTTTACAGATCAAGTTGCTGGTTTGCAATATTTTCAAGTAATTATATAGCAGTTATCAATGCAGACTAGTTTAATTGGCATTTTCTATGATAATAGCTAATGTGGGATGCTTAAATGTTTACATATATATATATATATATATTTTCAATCTATTCTCCCCTTTTTTGTCAATATTGTTTCTGTGTACCATTTTCATGGCAGAGAACTGCTGAGCCACAGGAAACCGATGGGAACAAATAATGACTACAGGAAAAAAAATAAAGGTAAGTGGTTAAAATGGGGCTACTGTAAGCATTTGCAGTTTTAATACAGCTAGTAGCATTTCAAAAATATTTGTCAGTATTTGAAGCCTAGCGCGCTGCCGTCCTGTGCTGTCCAAGGAAAGCAAGCTGCTTTAGGGAGTCTGGGACCAGCCATTTATTTTAGGCCACACTCAACCACCTTCTCGAAAAACACCCTTTCTGCAGAATTTCAGCCTTGGTTTAAAAACTTCTGTGACAAAAGTACCTGAGCACAAGTCATTTTTGCATCTTTAAGAAGGAACCAAAGCAGGATGGTTTAAAAAACAATGCTACTACACATGAAGCCACACAGGACCCAGGTTTGGGCTTACTGCACTTCGTTACCACTGAAAATTGCATGTGAGCTCCTTCAGCCTATTTTGGGATTTGTAGGAACAACCAAGATGCACAGGCAGGCGGGATTTCTCCTCCATTATTATAAGCCTGACTTTATCATCCTGTTTAACTGGTACTCTCAGCTAGCGCTTATTGCTCAAATGCATAAGTTTATATCGCCACCAAAGGTTTAGATATCATGCCAGTGGCTAGTTAGTGAAATGAGTGACTACTTTAGTGTTGACAAAAAAAAAAAAAAGATTAAATTACTTAGAACACAGGATTAGATTCACTACTCAGGCATTGATCCCTTTTCTTAGATCAAGAATCACAATTACCCTGCAGCCTCTCCATTGCAGAGGAGAGGCCAACATCTCCACCACGAAAGGACAGTGCTGGTACAGAAGCAGATGGCTTCTGTTTGACCAAGAGAGACATGATTCAGCACCTGTCCCTGGGCAGAAGAAACTCATTTGGCAGAGTGCTGCAGCAGAGCCTTGAACAGACTTGTAAAGCCACCCTCACATCAGAGAGCAGCTCCTCTGCAATGCAGCTGCTCTCCAAGGGTGCAAACTGGTGCCAAACTGCCTAAGGCCAGATTCATAGCTAAGATTCAGTGTGCATTTGTTTGATTTATTTTGTTTCCCATTACTTGCTGCTTTTTTTTTTCCCAGACAGTAACCTTTGATGTTAATAGGAGATGCCTTGTTAAATGCTGTTTAACACTATGAATGCACCCATAGGATCTATTTTGCTTATTTTAAGGTGGTGTTATAAAGCTTCTCAATTAATATCTTGACTATTTTTAAAGAAATAAAAAATAATGCTTTCTTTACTTAATGGATTACAGATGATCTAGTCGGCCCTGGTTCCTGAAATAAGGAAACATTTATAAACATTTTCTACAAATGAGCCACTAATTCCAAGCCTCCAGTCACATGCCTCCAAAATGGAAATGCTTAAAACAAAGACAGAAGTGCAGAAGTATGGTCCCGAAGTACTTGAGGAACCCAGGTTTGGAACTGGATGATCTTTAAGGACCCTTCCAACCCTAAACATTCTATAGATGAGCTTGAGACAGACCATTTCACAAGCTGCTCAGTACCCATTAAGCATGCACAGCATTGCTCATGCAGATGTGACAAGGATTCCTGTCTATAAACAGTGACTGTTGCACATTAGATCACCTGTGGAGGTATACCCTAGCTCTCATTATTGGAGGATATCTATAGTTCTTGTCTAAGTTCACTGGAGGATGTGTCTCCACAAAAAGTGCAAAAGCACTTAGAGTGTCTGCTAATTTTGAGTATATGAAAAATACAGTGTTGCTGCAGGTGTTCACAGGACTCATTCTTCAAGTCTGCTCCCCAGGAAAGGAATAACTGCAGATATAATTTTTTAACCCCTCTCTTTTCTTGCCAACAGCAAAAGCAAATCAGGACACACTTGTCTCAAGCATTTGTCAGAGCTATCTGATATTCTTAAGATGAAACTTAATTTGTTTCAAGATTTTTATGTAGTAACAATAATGGCTATTTTATTATTAATCAACTAAAATAATACCGTAAGTCAAAACAATCTCTAAAAAGTTATCATGGATGTTTTTCCAAGCTAATTGTAGCCATTCAGGAGAAAAAAAATAAAAAAGATGACATGATGGCATCTTTTGAAAAGATATGGTAAAGTATTTTAGTAACATTTTTATATCAGATGTCAAAATCACATGTAAAAACAGTGGCAGGGAAGCCTTATGTTGTGCATTTGAAATCAAACTGCAACAATAGAAGACCTAGGGATTAGATCCTCTCATTTCAAGGCTGACTATGAATGAAATCATGACTTTGTTTCTTGCCTGTCAAACACTTTTGTTTCTGTTTTCAATGGTATTTTGGTTTCCTTCGCTTCTTGTTTTCTTTGTCCACAATGTCCATGTTGACTTATTACCTATTCTGTACTCAAGTCAGTAAAAGCCTGAATCCACATTGCACTCCAGGATTTTCACTGCCTTCTGTAAGTGCCCCTGGGTTATGTCAGCATTAAACCCAGCATTAAACAAGATGTGAATCTCTTACCTCTGTGAAATACCAAATCCAAACTGTTGTTTTTATTTTTTGTTCATCATATTTTACTGCTGAAAACTAAGATGAAGTCTCTCCCTATCATTCTTCTACTAAAACCCCAAGAATGGGATTTTTACAGGTATTACCCAGTAATAATAGCTAACAAAAAAGCAAAACAAAACCAACCCTTTTAAGTAGTGATCTACTTAGAAAGATCAGTCTAAGACCTAAAAATGCAGATGTACACAAGAATATAAAATTCTATGGGATTTCTTGGTAGAGGTCATTTTTCAACCACAACAAAACTGAGGCACCCAAACATCACAAGTTACTTTTCTAAATAAAAAGTTGTAAATAATATCTGTCTTTCATGTGTCTGTGTGTAAAATAGAGTTAACAGCACTGTTCAGTGTTTGCAAAGGGCCTGAGATTCTGAGAGAAAAAGCTCTCGCCAGGTGCCAGCCAGGACCACACATGCTGCTGAGTAACAAAGTCACCCACCATTTACTGCACGTTCTTATTTAAAGAGAGAAATGGGACCATAAACTTATTCCACTGACAATCTTCCCCCTTCAATAAGGAACTGCAGAAATGAGGAGCAATATGATTTCTCTTCTCTACAACAACAACAAAAAAAAGAAATCATGAAACAGAAGAGACTATATGTAACTTTCATACAACACAGGCTATTCATGGCATGCACAGACTTTGAGAGTGGTATATGTTATACAGGGATACAGGTTACAAGTGAAGGGGGTCTTTGACTTTAATGGATGGCAGATTATTAGTGGTTAAGCTGGACAACCTAATCTTCAAACCCCAGGTATCAAGAGGAATGAATATTTATTTATCAGAGCTATGTCATCCTCTCAATACTCCTGTTCCTCCTAGTGTTAAAAGGTTCACCATAGGACAAGTTTAGGACATTCCCTTAGGTTAATGAATATCCACAGACAAAAAAATATGATCATTTTAATGTACGTCTCTGTAGAAAGGACGATATTCTCCATTAGGATAAATCCAGTGAGGTTAAAGCTGTGCCAGAAGGCAATCTGACTCCCAGTGTTTATCTTACTGCAAATCAGAGATAGTGGAGCAGTAAGTTCTGCTCAATTACTGTACTGGCTATATTGTGGCAAATTATTCAACAATGCAATAGAAACTGAGAAGTAATGCACACCACATAATCTGTATGTGGCAGTTTATACTCAAAATGCTTGGAAACATCTACAGAACAAAATTAAAAGTTTTCAAAGATTACAGCTGAAGTCTTGAAAGTACATACTGAAAGTATGTTATGGTTTGCAACGAGTCAAAGCACTGTTTTAGCAAAACCACAAATTATTTATAACAATGGGTAAAGTGTATCATTAATAATAACCACAGTTCCACATCTGGATTGAACTCTTCCAGTCAGAGGATCACAGTGTTTTACTGTCTGTATTCATGGCACAAACCCACTGCCTGCATAAGTGGGCTTCCATTCTGAAAAACACTGAAGAAATAATTGATTGCAAGGCTCATGCTTGTTCTCAATTGTACCAATGGCTTTTGTGCATGACATCAGCCAAGCTGTTAGCTTGCCTGCATTCTCCTGCACGCAGGCTTGTGCTCTTAGCAACTCCTTAAAACATCCCAGAATTTTTGAGTTGTTACAGAGGAAATAATAAATTTAAAAATAATAATGTTAGAAATAATAAATTGGGTAAAGGCAGAACACAGTCTGCCACAGAGAACCCTTAGGCCCTGTGGTGGCCTCCTGACATGTTGAAGCTAAAAGAGGTTTGAACAGAGCTGTTTTATCAACATCATAAGGAAGAAAAGCCAAAAACTATGGAAAAGAAAGAAAAATAATTAGAAATTTTTTCAGATGCAATATACTCCTAATTATTTCTTAGACTTACTTCTCTGAAGTTAGACAAAGTGAAAAGTGTAGAAAAACCATTGTCTTAGTAAAAAAGGCTGGTCCACTGACAGGAAGCAAAATTTCTCCCAGCATTTAATCAAGTGAACTATAATTTGCTGCAAAAGATTCACGCTTCAAACAAAACAGAGAATAATGCAAAATACACCAAAGAGATTTGTAATATTGTATTAACAAATTAATAATAATTTTCTTACTCCCCCAAATGTATTTATGCTTCTAACAGCATAATTACAAAACATGATAACCAGTTCTAAATTAATTCAACAAGGAATGTGAATCTGCATAGCAAGAGCTGCCTCCCAGCCCTTCCAGATCAAACAGATGCAGGGCCAGACATATATGAGAGCCCAGGGAGTTATATTCAAGGGCTCAGCACCCCCAGTTGTGGACAGACAGATTTTCAATATGCCAAGGTCATTCTTAGACACTTTCATGATGGCTAGATCCACAAGAAGCAGCTGCCCCCCGCTGCCCTGGCAGTGCCACAGAGATCAGAACTCTGCATGCACACACAACACTGAGCTCTTCAGTTGAATATGGTCACTTTGTTTTGGTGCCTAAACTGGGGATAAGCTTTTGAAGGAAGTTTGGCTCACATTGTGTATAATGACTTTTCTTTTAAAAATCTGGTCCATAGAGCATTCTTTGGATTTCTGATAAGAACCTCCTTTCTCATCTAAATCCAGACAGACCAAGCGGGTGACCTGCTGTGCATAGTTACATGGAAGCTGAAAGCTTATTGCTCTATCTGAAGTGTGCACTGGCCAGGAATTCTAACTCTAAATGAATACAAGTTGTAGTTTTTCCTCTTCAGTTTATTTGTAAAATTCTCAGGTCTCCCTGTCCTTCTAGAAGGGGTTATGTGGCACTACAGTAACACCTGACAGCCTTTACAAATGAGCTCTGTGATATCATATTACTGCATTACTATCACTAACAAAGACTTCAACTGATATTGGGTCCTAACACACTAATTGTAGCACACATAACATTGAGACAGGCTCACATGCACAAAGATTCATTAGTAAGGTCCATAGCTAATGGCATACATTGTCTCTAATGGTTAAAGTCATTTTGGTGAGGAAAAAAAGTACAACAAAAGGACAAAGAGAAAAAGAGAAATTGCATCTCTGTCCAGTAGCCAGCTGGGGGGATGTGAGTATCCTATCCTGGGCATTCAATGCAGCAGGTTGTCTCCCACAGTAGCTATCTAATTTTTGTTAGGACCTGATCAAACTCTCAACAGGTTGCTCCTGCTTATGATGCTGCTTGCACTGACAGGAGCAGGCATTAATCAGGGCCAGGTGCTGCCCAGCAGCAAGTTTGTAACCTTTACACATGTGTACCATCGGGTCACCTGCTGCAAACCAAGAACTATCACCAACCATCAGAGAAAAGAGGTGGGCAGGGAGAGACAAATCTCTTTGCTCATAGTAATCACTTCTCATGAGAATTGTACACTGTGTAGACATACCTGAAGTGTCATTCAGAGCAAAGATTAGGCAAAATGGACCATTTGCTCATCTCTTCCCTGTACCAGAAGCTATGGAAAAGACAACATTGAATGGCTATCACTTGTATCATGAGAATAAATAGTGTGTAATAATATTTATAATAATCTTCATCGAGAAATTTACCTTTTTGGAATAAATAGTGTATAAATTTAAGGATCTGTAACAAAGAATAAAAATCACTGATTCTCAGAGAATGCTTTACTCAGTTATTTGCTGTGAAACCACAGGAACTTCAGATGAGTCCAATGGGTAATTCACTGCAGAAAAAGATGCTGAGCTCTCTGGGGCACACACATGCACACATTTAGAGAGGGCAGGGAAAACCAGGTACCACTTGAAAAATATGTGAAACAGGCACCTGTTTCTGATTTTTATGGAAATAGTGCTTGACTTGCAGGAAAGCCAGCTTGTCAGAGCTTAAAACAAGGAGTCTGTACTCCCTGGCTTCGAAAGACAGCCCCTATCCAAGGAGTTTACAGGGGAGTTGCTGTGTTTGTACAGTACCTGGCTACAACAGAGTGCAAGTCAATAACGTGCTCCTCAGCAATGCTGAAAAAAGGGGAGTACCTTCCTCTGTCATGTCACAGAGTATGTCATGATGTACTTTCCTCACTCCTCCACTCGTCTCCTGAGAGTGGTAAAACTCAGAGATTAAACACTCCCACTCTCCTGTTAAGGATGTTTTAAGCTTTAATTTTTGAACAGACTGTTACTGTTTCTCCTTCCTCGTTGCTCCCTGAGTAGCTATGAAAGGCTCTTGTGGACATCCACATCCTTACAGGAGAACAGCGCCCCAGCCACCAGCTTCCTTCAAGAGCTTCTGCATTTGTCCTGCTGAACAAGACAGGCAAAGCCAACCCCCTGGTTCTCCAAGACAGCCAGAGGTCAAGAGCTGGAGCCCGCTGACTGGGTTAAACCCTACAGGCACAAAGACACTGGCATTAAGCCAGAGGCAGGCATTCACTAGGAAGGAGCAGTTATTTCTCACCTCGGTAAGGAAGCATTGGTTCAGGAACAGCTTACTTCTGAGGACATTCCCTGCAAATCCCTAAAGCCCTTATCTTAAACTCTTGGCCCCTTTCTCCTCTTCCTGCCACATGGCTCACCCCATTGCTCTCTCCTGGAAAATGGTGTCAAGGCAGAGGTTACTCTGGACCAAAAGCACATCTGAACTGATCAGCCCCTGTGGTTCAGCAGTTTCTGTGACGATGAGGTCTCCTGTCTCCTGGGCTAGAATTCTTCCTCAGCAGAGCCCCTGGCTGAGAGCACAGCCCATTGTGCCACCTCAACATCCTAAGGCAATCCCACAGCAACCTCTGCCCCTCAGCCAGCTCCAGCCTTCCTCCTATACCTGCCATGCTCATTAAAATTCTGAAAGTGAAAAAGTGACATTCTTCTTTTCAACTCAGAGGAACCACATCTTCCTGCCCACACTAAGACAGAAAGGAGAGAAAAGGAGAGAAAAGGAGAGCCAGGTCCTGGGAAGGAGGCGCGACAGGGCACAAGATGGGGGAGACACTGTCTTGCCCAGAATGCATACCAGAAGCCTGTCTCAGCAGCCTCAACAGAGCCCAGGCTCTCTGGCACAGACTACTACATGTTTTGGAGCAAAATACCTTTAATCGCTTTGCCTTCAGTCCTCTTCAATAAAATAATGCAGCACATTGTTGTGCAGCATCAGACAGGTCAGATTCTGGTCTCAGCAGTGGGGGTTCAGTCAAGAATGTCCCAAACCCAGAAATTATACTGGGCTATACTCCTTGTTTAAGTTTGCCAGTCCTCTTCCAAAAAGCCCATCATATATTATTTGGGAAGTAGTGAGGCAGGTGTAACAGCAGGCCTGGTACACTAACAGTGATGAAAACCCAGGCTTCCACTGTGAGTAAATCAGCCATCATCAGCATAAGAGATTTTTTTTTCATCTTGTTGTAATGTTTTCAAATTACCTTAACACACCAACTGGCATGACAATGTTCTAAAATTACCATAACTGTTACTATAAAAATGTTGGAAGATATTACTCCTCTTTCTCATCTCTTTTTTTTTTTTTAGCCCAAATAGAATGGAAAGCTGCAAGTAATAACAGTGTTAGAGAAAAAGGGAAAACAAACAACTGAAGACTGACAAAAAAAATGTTAATATCTTAAACTACTAAATCCTATTTTCATTTCTGTAAGGTTGTTAAATACTTATTTCTTCTATTTGGTAGTAAGTGCTCAGCAAATATAATCCATGTATTTGGCTTGGGAGAGCCCTATTTGTGATACAGAGAAATCCATTTCGATCTCAGTTCCAGCCATACAAAGCCATAACAACAACTGACTTCCGTGATGCTCCTCTGCATTTGTCTCAGCACAACTGAGTCTAGACCCTGACCATCAAATTGTTTGCAGAGAATCAAATGCAGCCCTTATTACTCTTGAGAATAGACACATGTTAGTAAAGTGGGTACTTCAAATAATGCAAAGTGCCTCTTCGATAATGCTGTCTGTGAAGCTGCATTGTGTTTGGTTCATAATGGATAGCTTCAACCCTGGTTCAGCACTGGGCAAGAGTTCTTACAGAATGCAAGAAAGAAGATCCATAGAATAGCTATGTTACTGAAACAAAATCACTTTGAAGAGAAAACATCCAGGTGGAGAAGATAAGACAGCAACAATTACAGAGTAAAAGTGTTTTTGTAAAAGGTACCCAAAACAGAAAGATCTCTACAAAACTGAAGGAACCTATGTTGACAATGCTTTTAAGAAAACCTATCAGAAGTAAACCTTTATTCTAGGACCAATATGTTTTGTAGGACCATTACCTCTTCCAGGCTCCTCATCCCCTTCATTTTTAATTAGCTTTTTACTTAGCTGTGCTCAGTTCCATTTCCTCTGTAATAGCTGTCTTTACTGCTGTCCTCATACCAGAAATGTTATCAGGCAATCAGTGCTCTTGGAACAGTGACTTGGATGACAAAGGCACAAAGAAGCCAATTTATGGGCCAGGCTTCTCCTGCCTTTGGGCAGTAAACTGGTCTAGTCAAAATGGATCAACAGACACATCTGCCTGTTCCTAGATATCTGCCTACAGGTAAAAGCAGAGCCAGTTCACAGTAATAAGGTAAATGCTTGGACATTTTAAAATATGTTTTAAAAGCAAACATAACTCCACAAACAGAACCCAAATCACCAGAGCCACAAGATTAGATTTTGTTAAACTTCTGTAACACCTTTTATTTTTAAAAAGTAATTCCTGGCTTCTACCACTGCATCTTAGACCAGAACCTAAGCTCTGGTTTTCTTCAACAGGCATAATAATATCAAATAAATCAACCCTCTGCACCATTTCCTTACATTGTGCTCCAAAACTGTTAAATGTCTTGGAGGGTTGATCCTGGGGATTTTGGTTCCATTTCCTCAAATTCCCTAAAATATTCCATAATGCTGTTGCTTTATCTCCTCAGCTAAGATTGTCTGCTCTCTCCCAAATGGATTTTTAGCCAGTAGCAAGAATTCTGCAGTAGCTAAAGAAGAGTATGACAATATGGTAGAAGCAGACACTAAGTAACATCCAGCAGCCATTTTTGCTGTTCTCATTCCATTGAGGAGAAACTTGATACAAGTCACAGATTTTGTGCTCTCCTTTTTCACAGATCACTCAGTTCCACTGTCACGTCTCATAAGGAGCATAGCAGAGGGAGTTAAGAACCACCACGTTCTTTTTATCTCTGACAAAGGGCATTACAAAGTGCACCATTCCCAAATGCAGCCACATTCAAAAGCAACTGCAAGCACTTTTTTCTCTCAGAGCTCTTCTTCCATACGGATCCCTACTATAGGTATTTTTAAACTCTATAGCAGACATGATCAGGAAAAAAAAGCACATAGAGACTCCCAAATACTTAAGCTTAGATCACTAAATCACTTCTCTCTCCAGAATTACCTGATTTATGACATATTTCTTTGCTTTCTAGTCCCTACTAATCCCAGTTACTGAGATATGTAAAAATTATTATCAATTTCTCAAGCATTCAGTATTTTTGAATATTAAGTATAGGTTCAGTTTCATTCTATTTTTATCTGAACTAGTCTGCCCATTTCTAATGGCTTGGTTATATTCCAAAAAAACTCTTTCTAATTTTAGCATAGGGATTGCAGCTCACTCTTCTCCTCATTTATAAATGTTTTAAGGTCTCAACACTACAGTTTTTTCCCCCTCTTATGTGTTAGTAAGGAAAGGTGTATTTACTTAATTAACAAACATTTTGTAAAATATTTGGCAGTAGTAACTTTCCCAAAATTATGATCTTCCAAGTTTGCATCCTAAATTGTAATGACAGAAGACCAATTCAGTTGCTGCAAAATTAACAACACCAGCATCAAAGGGCTGTCTCCCTGAGTCTGTTTACTCTTATCTACTCATCTAGAATTCTTATCAAGAGCATGATAAATTATTAAATGTATGACAAAGACTCCTCCTTGAGTGATACTACAAAGACATTCTTCTAATGCTAAAATTTTTCTCATTATCAAAGCAATTGAAGCAGGCAGGAAGATGAAGTGGGATCCCATATAAGACTCATTTCAGGAAGATGTGTACTTAAGGTCCTCCCAGGAAAGAGCAGAGCCAGTCAAGGGGGAATTCTGAATCTACGGCATTTCACCTCAATGCTCTTGCCATCTTCCATTCAGATAGTGTTTGTGTAAACTGTTGAAGAAAAAGTTATAGCCCAATATTCTGTTGGCTAAGTACAGTCACTGTCATTTACTTTGTCATCATAATAGCCCTTGGCAGGCTATCCTTCCCAGCAATACAACCAACAGTTTAAATGCCTTTTCAGATAAGCAGTTTGGAGGGCAATGCAAAAATAAACCATAAGTAAGCAGTTTCAAAACAAGAGTTAAAGCAACAGTAACTATTACTTAATTCCTATTTATTTGCAGCTCTCAGTGTGGCAGCACAAAGTAGCCGGTGGGGATTCACTGCTTAAGTACAGTAACATAAAACTGATTAGTTGCTTAGTTGTCAACCAAGATCATAGAATGGTTTGGGTTGGAAGGGACCTTAAAAATCATCTAGTTCCAAAACCTGTCATGGGCAGGGATGCTACCCACTAGATCAGATTGCTCAGAGATCCATCCAACCCAGCCTTAAATGCTTCCAGGAATGGGGAGTGCACAACCTCTCTGGGCAACGTATTCCAATGCCTCTTCCCCTCCATAGTAAGGAATTTCTTCCTAATATCTAATATAAACCTACCCCTTTTCAGTTTAAAGCCATTCCCCCTTGTCCCACCACGACACATCCTTGTAAAAAGTCCCTGGTTTTAGCCTCCTATAGGTACTCTAAGGTGCTATAAGGTCTCCCTTGAGCCTTCTCTTCTCCAGGTTGATCAGCTCCAGCTCCCTCAGCCTCTCTCCACAGGAAAGGTGCCCCAGCCCTCTGATCACCTTTATGCCTCCTCTGGACTCGCCTCAACAGGTCCACGTCCTTCTTTTGTTTTGAACCCCAGAGTTGGATGCAGCACAAGTGGGGTCTCACCAGAGCAGAGTAGAGGGACAGAATCACATCCCTCAACCTGCTGGCCACACTGCTTTTGATGCAGCCTAGGATACGGCTGCCTTTCTGAGCTGCAAGTGCATGACGATCAACAAATTTCACTGAAGGGATAGATTTGCTTAGTGGAATAGAGTTGATAAGCCTTTAGGATGAGGAAACAGTGATTGAACATGAATAGTAATTGGCTAATGAAGAGACCTATAGATTGCTAGCAAACAAAAGTTTCAGACCACTAAACCAGTGCATACTGAACTTGCATCAACAGCAAGTTTTCAGACCACAGGGTTTTCTTAACTTTCTTTTTGTACCTCAAACTTCAATCTTCTTCCAGAATACTAAACATATATGATCATTTTTATGCATGTTCAAATCATGCCTTTTTCAATAACATTCTCAAATTGTTTATGCTGGGGAGATATACCTTGCTGCCCACTGTAGGAAAAGTGTTATCTTGGAGAGGGATCAAGAAGAGATGAGACACTGAAGTGCTCGTTTACAAAAACTAGTATCGTGGAGTGTAAGAGTTTTCCCCTGTCTTGCACTGCACTTGAATCTTGGATCAGTCACAGCCTCAGTCTTTCTGTTTATCTAAGTCTTTAGCATTTTATAAGCTTTCAAGACCATGAAATAGAATATAAATATATGAAAATGAAAAAGGTTACTATCACTCATCTGTAGTCTTCCTACTACTTTAATGGAGATAGGACTCAGCTATAAATATGACCCCCAGAAGGAGCAAAGGAATTCAAATCTAGAGAGTTAGACATTTCACCTGGTAGGTACTAAATAAATGTACAAGCCTAGACCAAATCATTCCATAATACATATTCTTCAAATTATACACTCTAAAGCAGCAGAGAAGATATACTGGTTACAGAAGCACAGACTTTGCCCTCTAATCTGTGACTAAATGCACCTACCAGACATAGAATAGTTCTGAGAAATAATGTGCTCTTTAGGATAAGGTGTGCAAGACTAGTGAAATGGAGTTCACTCATTGGATACCCATCTAGTCCCAAACCCACATTACATGATTGTCTCAATATCTCATTAATTTCCAGTTTAAAAGTAAATCTACCTTCCTTTTTGGTATTAAGATGACAGTCCACCTGCTGCACCCACTGACAGAAAAGCAGAGGCACAGTCAAGACTGGCTGTTTTGCCCTTTCTAGTGCAAGTCAGAGGAAATCAAGTCATATGGCTACAAGTGAAAGTAGATTTCCCACTTACTAGTCTTGCTGGAAGGATGCTCCAGGGCCTTACCCCAGAAAGATTAAAACTCTATTTCTAAATCAGTCTGAACAGTCACAATTTATCCATTTTTTCTTTTTTTTTCATATCTGCATTAAATAAACATGATGTTTCCAGTTCTAGTGTGTTTGTGATTCCCCATTATATTCCCCTCCATATTCTTTTAAACAATACCCTTCCAAATATTTTCCTGCTAACCAAAATGATAAAATTTAGTCCATTCACTTTGTTACCTTGCCAATGTACAATACTGGTTTCACCTACCATTGGTGATCTAATTCTGATTGTATACTATTTATTTTCCTTCTCCGATCACGTATCACTGTTTGTTTCATTTTAAATTTTGTTAGGGATTTACAAACTACTTCAGAGTTAGACAAAGAAGATTGTGCTAGTTAAGTGGCTAAATACTGTACTTTTCTAAGGTTATTAATTTATTAACTGACATTAACTACCTGTTCTGTGCTGCAGTTAAATAACCACCACAAATGACAATCTGATTATCAGAGTTAAAAACCTTTCATTCCTGCAAATCTCCTTTCTGATCTTATTACAGGAATGATTGGGCTGTTTGAGAACATGCTCCCCCAAGCAATTGTAAGATGATGAGTCATTAATTCTCAGTGAATTTAATGAGAGTTCAAGTCTTTGGCAGGTTTTGGGTTACAGCCCCAAGCTCAGAACCAAACACTTGGGTGATAAGTTTTCAGTGAATATCCACTGTACAGAGCAACCATAGAAAACAGGAAGATTGAAGAGTTTACAGAAGAATAGGTAAAAGGACAGGAAAACTGGAGAAAAATAATTTGAACATAAATCTTTAAACATCTAAAAACCCAGACCAGCAGCCAATGCTTATGTTGAATAAATGAGCCATTCTTCTTACTCAAATAATCACAGCAGCATGCATTTTGGTGCCTGTTTGAAGAAATTAGAGCAGCGATAATAATATTAGATTCAGTAAACAACTAGTGAACGTGTATTAGTATTCCGCTTCTTTTATTACTTAACCCTTTGGAATAGCAATTAGCTTTCAGTTTAATTGACTAAATAAAGTTGGTAGAATGACAAAACTGAGGCATTTTATTGATCATAGTTTTTAATGCAAACTGAGGACTGCTGAGGCAGCAGAACTGTCTACAATAGGTTACAGTACACAGCGATAAACTTCCCATCTCCTATCAAGCCTTCAGCGTGCTGTTCACTACACAGTCTTTATCTTCACATGCTGACACATGTAATCTAACATTCTCACTTTGCCACAGTAGAAGCAATTGCTTGACAATTTGATTACGGTTTCCTGTCAGCTTATACACAGAATATTCTTGGAGCTTTCAGGAATTGCAAAATATTTTGATTTTACAATGATAATAATCTTCTGGGGAAAACATCATTTAAAATATTGATTTCTGATAGGAAACCTGCTCCAGATCTGCATACAGAAACTGCTCTGAACATCTAGAAGCAGATATGCTGCACAGGAGAAGAGAGGCAGAAATGACAGTAATGTGCAAATAACAGAGGGAGAGGGTCAGTGAATGAAAGCAGTTACTGTCTGACAGCTGCTCTCCTCCCTGTGTGAAATTAGTGGATGGTCCCAGTCTGGTCTGCGGGAGACAGGCATCCTCCCCACAAAATTCCAGACAGTCTGAGCATAGAGGCCAAATCCTGAAAGGATACAAGGATGCCTTTATGTCTAAAATTGGCTTTGGCAAATCCTGGGTGAGCTTCACAGGCATGGAGAACATCAGAAGACATGCTTGGTTGCTGCCTTTTAGTTGCATCATTGAGACAATTGAGCACTCCACAGCAATTGCTGTCAGTCTAGTGCATTGGGTTTGTTTTTCAGGAGAATATATTATATAGTTCTTTATGTGTGGGTTGCAGCCAAAGAGCTTTTGCCTAAGTCAGAGGTTGGGGCCAAAACTGAACTGATGCCACCTCTGCATTCCCTCTCGCCTGTGCTGGTTTGGTATTAAATTGCCCCCCTCGTAGTTTGTTTTATATTACCTGTCAAAACCCCCAGTGGGGTCAAGGTGATATCTAACAAGATGCAGCAAAGTTCCACTGAAGCTCTTTGGCTCTGACTGTGTCCTAGAGGCTTAGTGTTCACACAGATCTCTTGGTATGAGCCAGAGATGCCAGGTGGGCTATCTGAGTTAACAAAATCACCAGAGCAGCTGCAACACACTTGGTAAGCTAAGCCCATGCAGTTCAGTTTGTTACCTTCAAATAAAATTTCAAGAAATATTTTTGTAGCAAAAGAACACTAGTTTCATTGAATATCAAGTGATATAGAGGTCTACATCCTGAGGAACAAGTCGTGTGAATGTTTTAGAGACCAGTTTCTTTCACCATATGGTCTGAATTCCTATCTCAAATTGAAGCAAATGGAAGACAAACATCCAAAGAGTTTTACCTTTGTGGCAGTTGAGTGTATGTGAAAGCATTACCCTAAAACCCAAACTGCCTTGTCACAACAGTCAGGAGACCTTTTACTTCCTTAAAATATGAAGTGTTGTGGTCTTGTTTTGTTTTTTTTTTTGGTCTAAATGCTATTCCATTAAGACATCAAAATATATTTTCTTTTCATTTTTCTTGCTGCCAATGTCCCTGAAGTATGACAGTTACATGAAAGAGAACAAGGGAACAAAGGGAGTGATGCAAGACAGGGCAGACTTGGATATCTAGAATCAGACTGAAAGGCAAAGACATTAAAATGGAAGAGATATCACTGGAAATAATCCTTTTAGTGAAACTGCACAACTAACAATAATTTATATGCACCCAGGAACATATGTGCACCCCTAGAACACAATCAATCACTTCACCTGGAATTCAGCCATTCAGCACTATAATATTCATACATACAAGCTGTTAGCTATCATTAATCAAAAAGCTTTTAACTAATTACTTAACTTTTAAACAACAAATTTATGAATTTGCACTAAATTACCCAATTGCTGTCATATCTTATTTTATCAAAAAGTATTCAGATAATATTTTGCACTTGGTATGTCACAAGAGGCAAATATGTCAAATTAGACACCCAGTACTGTAAAAATCTTCAGACGTGTGAAGGGTTGTGACATGTTATAAACTGGGGAAGCCTCAGCAGAGACTAAGAGTTACACAGACTTCAGCAGACAGAGTGTAATCCCCTTACATCTAAGGGGAATCACAAGAAGTCTCCAGACAGAAAAAATCCTAACGTAAGACAATCTTCACTTCCTTTACAGTAGCACAACTCACTGAAGTTAGTTAACCGTTGAACAGGAAGAAGAACTTTGGAAATAGCCTCTTTTATATTACAATAGATGGTTTCCTTTTTCCACCAAACAGAAAAGTATATAAAGCTTCTCTCAACTTTGTTAGATGAGGCTGTTTAACCTACAGCACCACAATTTAAAGAGGAATTATTTAGCTGTAACCAGTTGATTCCACTGTTGTGCTGTAGTCAGTCTTGCCTAGAGCATGAAAATACCATTACTATTTCAAGATAGATTTTTGGTTTAAAAAAAAAAAGAAAAAAGAAATGACAGCCTGCATGAGAAGGGAGTATGAACTATTAAAGCAGAGTACTTTGACAAAGGCAGTCAGATTAGATTAAGTGAAGTTATTGTATTTTATAAAAATGTGATTATGTATACATTTTATAATTAATGCTGACTTCTACGTACAAATGGAATGAAAAATGGAAAGCAATGCTCAGCAAAACATAGCTCAGCTTTTTTAAGTCATACAAAATTTTTCAGCTTTAAATTGATCAAAATTTCAACTGAAGTGGTTTTTAAATGATGCCTATAAGCTGAAGGGGCTTCTTTTCTGTTCTAGCTTAAGTTTTTGGTGACCAATAAAGCATTTCTCACCAAACCTGTCTTTTCAGAAAAGATACAGTACCTGACGCTGTGCTGCCCAGCAGTGTAGACATGAGGCTATGATAAAACACTTCCGGAGTATTTTTCTTCTACAGTTCTGTTTTCACTACTATGCAGATACCCTTCCCAGAAACTGCATCGAAGTCATGAATTCAGTGACATCATCACACTGTTGGTCCTTTGCGGTCAGATCTAATAAACATTGACAATATCCAGAGACTACCAAAAATAACAGCCCCTTGTCTCTCTGGCTGACTCTCTGAAGCACATAATTTGTTTTATAAATTAAGAAAATATATTCTTATAATTGCAGCAGGTGTGGAATAGAGATGCCTCTTTTTTTTATGCTAGTAATTAAAAATAAATGTCAGGCCTACCACATCCTTGATCATTTAAGTCACTTTAATGATACATGAAATATAAAATAAGTCTTCACTAAAGGTCTCTAATAAGAAAAGGGTAACACCAGTAAATAAAGAAGGATTATCATGCTGGGGCAAACTTGAAAAGAGATGGCCTTCATACAAAATGCAATTTACATCGACAGTAATTTTCTGTGTTTTCCCTGCTACTGAAGATATGTTTTTGAGTAAGAACTTTTCTCTTTGGTCTGAAGTCATATAGGTTAGTCAGTTAGGTCTTGTGTTCATGGCTTCACCAGTTATTACATAAGAAGTTACCATGACATCATCAACTTGTCATTTAGATTCCTACTACAGGGTCAAGTGACTGAAAGTGTCTTAAGAAACTGAATTTCAATGTGCCTTGACAAAAATTATTGCTTTCAGAATTCTGGGCAAGGTTTATTTTGTTTAAATGAGGAACAAAAAAACTGTGAGGAAAGGTACAAGCAATTCCTCAGGTGTATGCAGTTTTACGTGGATGTTGTAGACTTATTTGAAATGCTCATTTTCAGTCTCTGCAATACTGTTTGTGAATGTGTCATGTAACTTTAAACCAGGACCAGTTCTCTTTTTCCCACCTCATTATTCAGAGAGGTCAAGTGTTTTAATTAAAAATAAGTTTGAGGAAATATTTGGTCCTTGGCATTCACTATATATCAGGTTTTTTTCTTCTAAGGAGCTCTGTCCCTTTGTGGTGGTATTACCTAGTTTACTGTCATGTCAACAGTATGTGCAAGTACTGTTCTGCCTAAAAAACCTCAATGTGAACAGGATGTGACCTTCTCCTGACTGCTGTGCAAGGACAGACCCTGGGTATCGGGGAGAGAACTGATCTTCCTCAGAAGGGTTAGGGCTTCCTCCAGGTGAGACGGGAGACCAGGTGACATGCTGTCAGCCCCAACTGCTGCACCAACAAACACTGATCTGATCCCAAAGCAGGAGAGAAGGTGCTTCTTGCCCACCCACCACAGGAAAAGGATGTGTTAATATTGCTCCTTATGTTCCTGAGGAACACTCAGGCAGATGGGTGACCTACAGCAGGAGAGGAACATCCACTTTCATCAAGTCCTACAGGAGATGGGTGCTGGCAGGGACTCGCCCTAAGGAGTCTCAGTCTCAGGAGAATCACATTCCTTCAAGGAACATTTCTGGTCCCGAAGTTTTGGAAGCTATTGGAAATCAAATATAATTTGACAAAGACTGATAAGAAAAGAGAAACTGACTATAGAAAGGTCAATAATGAGACAGTAGATTGACAGAATATGAAACAAATCAGGCTGAAGAACCATTGCAACATTCACTGCTCCAGTAGGGGTGCTCAGAGTTCGGTGTTTCAGTATATTTAAAGATAGAAAAGTTACTTAAGGTAATTGAGACACTACAGCTACCAGCACAATCCTATAAAAATCATGCATTGGTCCATAAGGTCAGAATATTTTGTTCTCCTTCCCAGTTATAATACTCAAAATCATACTTAATTGATTGTGGCTATATGAAGGTTGTCTTTTGCCTTCCAGATGTTATCCAATATAGATATAAAACAGCTCTGAGATACAAACAGCTTGACACAATTATTTCTCCTTTTTACAGGGTCATAAAATACACCAGTCAAACTCTCTTGTTAGAATATGAGTGTGCAGAGCTCTTATGCTGACCTCTAATGATTAGACCCTATGGCTTGTTTTATAAGTATATAAGGCTATAAAACCATTCTTTGCTTGTACATCAGCTACAGCATTTCATGTCCTTTCCTACTACACATCTGCAACAGAAACCAATTAAGGCACTGGACCAAATTAGTTCTCTTCCTTGCCAGTGTTGTGGCATTGAAAAAAAAAGTTTCACTTGTGAAACTGTACAGATTGTGATTCAGTCCCTTCTCAGTCATTTCTCTTCACAGAGAAACCAGCGCACAGCTTCTGAGCATAGTTATGCTGAATGCCTTCCATGAAAAGGATTAACTGACATTCTGGAGAAATGAACCACACAGCACTAATTGAATTTTTGTTTGCCATCATTGAAATTCTTGAACTGATTTCAAATAAGCAGCCTTAAGAGTGAGCAATAGTTGACCCCATTAACTCCTTATCTTTGAATTCTATATATTCTCAGCAGAGCAGATTAGATTTCACCTTAAACTCCTCCCCAAAATAAGAGACCATGCAAACATATGCAATTGAAATCAATGAGTTCAGTCTCATAGTGCTTCAATGTGAATGATGAACACACAATCATTTCAGAATTCTTATTCTCTCGAAAATTAATATGGTGAAACCAGAGAATTACCAAATCCATTTCCAGAGATTGTTTCTGAATTCCTGTGGATGGTTATTAGCTTTAGTTCCTGTACTTTGACCTCCAGGGACCTCAAATCACTCCAAAAAAGAATAACTCTAAGGACAAGCCTGAATCAGGTACCACTATGACCCCTCCCCAAGAAACACGGACACTGTTTGGCATTGTAGGAAGACCTTGTTTGTGGCACTGTAGGAAGACAGACCTCAGTGTACAGTCAGGCTCTAATCTGAAACCTTTGGATATATTCAATGGAAGTCAATACAGCCTAAAAGAAACCAATTATCTATTTTCATCTCCAATTTACACGAAGTAAAATGATGCGCTAGTTAGAGGAAAAGACACTGAATCATTATGCTCCTGCTTTATAACGCCCTCAGAGGAAAGGCAAAATCATCTCTCCTTCCCTTGCTCTGCACAAACCAAGGTCAGATATGTCACCACCTCCTTGGCTCCCCCTGACTCTCCAGAAGGCCAGCCCACTCCCACACCTCCCAGCTCCACAGCCCTGCTAGCAGCAGTCTCCAGCCTTTAACTAACACTAGTGCTCTGCATTCACTTACATGCACCCTATTTTCAGACTCTAAACCCTGTTATTGCAGCCTTCTGGAATAAGTTTGTCTTCATTATTTTTCCCCTTACTGTTGTCATTTACAAACCATGTAGACATAGAATGGCCCTTTTAGGGAGCACTCGTTCAGCAACTGCACTGGCTCATGGTATGCGTATGTAAAAATCAGGAGAAGCAGGAACACGTCTATCTTTATTTTAATGTCATTATTCTCTGTATAGTTTTACAAATTGCTTCCCTCTATTGGTAACCATTTATGCAGAAAAAAAAAGGAATCTCTTAAATCACAGCAACATTGATTTTTTTGCTTTACCAATGTGCTCTCATAGTTATATTCTTACAAGGTAAAATTAGTATAAGTGGCAGCATGTTTCCACAAGGCACAGTAATGAAGCTGTCATATCAGGAAAGCTGGTTTGTCCCACTAAAAAAAAAAATTGCAGAGAATACAAGCCACAGAAGGCTTTTGCTGAGAAAACCATCTGTTTTAACTATCAGACCATTTCCTGCTCACTGTCTTCTGTTAGTGCATGGTAAGGACTATGAAGGATTTCTCCCCCTGTCAAGCAATCTCCTTGCACAAGAGCCCGAGCTCTAGACAGCTTAGATATACTCACAACATCCATGATTTACAAAACAGTCTTAAAGACTGAAAAGTGTCAGAGAAGTGATGAGGAGAAATCTTCCCTTTGACACTGAGAGCAGGAGTGACTACTTACAGAGGGCAGGGACCAAGTTTCATCACCTGAGTTCAGAGCCACCTCTGCATTGAGTCCACAATTTCTCACAACTCATCCAGCCTGATAGTACTTCTGTGTCAGGGGAATACCAATATGAAAGTAGTTATTAAGCTATTATTCATGTTGAGTCAAAGTGAAAAAATAAGGTAGAAAAGCAAGTAATGGCAGAAATTCCTATTTAATAGTCACAGTCCTATTAAGGACTGTTCATCTACTCTTTCCACTCTCTCCTTGCTGCTGAGCATTTCCCTACCACTTCTGAACTCTCCTGCAATAACTGTTCCCCTATAAGGAATTCCCTTGGGGCCTTGCACTGTCTTCCACTAGCCTCCTTCAGCATTTCATTTATGCTTTGTTTCTCAGTGGTTACAAAATGGATCTTTCTTAAATCCCAAACCAAGTTTATGCCATTCTATTTAGGTGGTGTCTGTCCATTAGCCAGTGTGAAATGCATTGGTGACCATTTTCCAGTTTTGCAGCAATAAATACATTATCCAGTTGGCATCCACGCTGATCACACCAGACTGAGTATTTCAGCTAAACTCCAGCAAGCACCAGACCTCAGGGGCTGCTCCGTGAGGTTATTGTGGCAATGAGGAAGAGCTCAACCAAATAATGCTTGTTTTCTGAATGCAGTATCTGCAACTACTATACAAGCTTCAGCTTGCCTGGAGATATCAAGAGATGGTTGGGGAAGGGACATCTGATCATCTAGGGACTACATCTTGTCTGCAGAAAGCCCTGGTGCAAAGGCAACAATCTTGCACACTTAGCACAACAGCTAATATTGCCTGCTGGAACCACTCTTAGTGTATCTGTAGTAAGGCAGCAAGAGCAGAACTGCACTTAAATAACAATGTGCTATGTGGGTCCTGGTGTTTCCCTGCTGATGAAGGGTCCTGATGCAAAAAGAGCTAAGCAACATGTGTCTGTCCCACCCTGCCATGCAGTCACTTCCATTAGCGGGGATATCTGCTCTCCCACTGTTAAATCCCCCCTTCCCACACAGGGAGCACAGAAAGGGATTTCATACTGTGTTTCCATTAAATACAAAAGCTCAGAAGTAACTCAAACTGTCAGGATTTATTCTGAATCAATTTTGCCCATAATAAACAGAAGTACAGTTTTCTCATGGTTAAACAAAATGAAATACACACAGTGAAAAAAATTAAAGCTGCTGAGCCATTAGATGTCTCAAAGCTACTTGCATAAATATTCAGATTTTAATGGTGAAAGATGTGAGCATTAGTAATTAATACTAGATGTTGCCAGTAAAGATTAAGCTTAGTTTCAAAAAACTGGTTGACCTCTTGATACTTCAAATCATTGCATATGAGGCCCTTTTTTCATTATACATTTAAGTGTATAATGAAACACAGCATCCTGTTTTGTATGAATATAGCAGGTAGAAGTATTTCTTAGTGATTTCCCTACAGGTTTGATAAGTCTGGAGTGGGGAAGAAGGAATTTAAACAACTAGTTGCTGACAAGTCAGTTTATACCATAATTACTATCATAAATTATTTTTACCTGAATATTCTGCTCTGCATTCCAGTTGTGAAAAGATGACAGGTTTGGGGGGTTTTGATTAAACATTGGAGCTAATTAACATATAATTTACATACCAGGGAGTATAATTCCTATTCTAGTTTCCAGTAGGACTTCTGGAGAATTAGGGAAAAATACTTAATATCTGTTCCCCAAGTGACAATTTTTGGCTGCTGAGCATAGAGCCTACAGTAGCAAATCATGTGCTGGACAGCCTCTAGGGAAAAGGAGATGGTATCCTTTGCTGCTAACCACTGCTAATTTCCTGCCTACTGCTTGTTTATATTTCCAGGAGAAAGAAGTAGACCTGTCCAATGCAATGTTTGATTCAGCCCAGCTGCTGGTGGGTGGATAGCCATATCCTTCCTTCCTTATCTTCCCCCTGACACAATCTGCTCTGGAGCCCATGAGGCACGTAAGGGAAGGTCACCTGCTGACAGCCACAACAGCACTATTATCAATCCTTTGTAGCCTCTGTGGCAGTGACTGGAGCAGCTCATGGTATTAGCACGGTGAAGGAGCAGAGTTTGGGAAGCAGGAAAGGGCAGCAGGCCAGGAGAATCCAGTAAGAGCCAGAGATGCACCCAGCTGTCCATGCACTAGTACCTGGAATCACCCCAACCCCACACTGTACAAAGAGCAGCAAAGGAACAGATCCCAGCCCACCCAACACTGCAGTTCTGCTATGTCTATGTGGGGACAGGCAAAGCAAGAGCAGACTGCTTCCCAGATGTCCTCATACTCACTGACACTTCCAGACCTACCTAATACCTGTTTTTCCACAGCACTGTTGCCAAACTTTCTTCAGTTAAAGTTTACGGTGAGAGACACAGTACTTACAAAGATGTGAACTATGAAGAGCAAATAATTTGCATTGGCTCTTCAAACCTGACAGCAATTCTTGAACAACCTGGCTGCTCAAGCCTTTCCCCCACCCCCCAGGAAAAATGAGATTCTTTTCATGAAAGCACAAATAAAAGTGATTTTTTTTTTTACATACAAGAAGATTTTAAAGAGGAGAAAATTGCATTAAACACATTCCACTATATTTAGTAAATTATTAATCTAACAAACACCAAGCAAAAAACAAATTCTGGACATACTGCATTTTTTATTAATTAGCTGAAAATAAGTCTCCTGGTAGTTTTCTCTAAGAGAGGAGTTCTAAAAAAGAAAGACAAATTGCTTTATAATTAGAACAACTTGTAATTCATCAGGTATGTGAACTAATGAGTATATTAATATTACTGTTTCTACTAATATTCCTTCTAAAAGCCCATCCATGGTATATTATACAAAGAAATCCCGCTAGGCTTTATGCCACACAAAACGGTCCCCGTGGCTGAAGTAACTCCTGAGGTTCAGAAAATTTAGAGGTTGTACTTGAGAATACAGTAGCTGCTCTTCACAGAAAGGCTGGTTCTGACTATCTTTCCAAACTACTTGCCTCAGAAATACAGTGCCAAAATAAGACTAACTACATCTTCGAATACCTGAACAAGGCAACGGTTTTACCAGCTGATGGGCAGTCATTCATCATGCTACACTCGGCACTGGCCTCCAGCCTGGCTCAGGTTCCCAGACTGGGCAAAAGACTTGGTTGTTCCTCTCCTCAGCTGTGATATCCCCAGAGAGTTTACCTGGGGAGGCAGGCAAGGTCTTCCCCAGGTGGTAAGGCAACACTCATCATGATATGTAACTGGGCCATGAGTCTTCTTCCTTGTACAGAGTTTCTAGTGAAAGGAAGCATTAACCCAAATGGAAGGCCATCCACCCTACTGGCTTTCCAGCAATTCCTCCGACTCCTGCCATGAAGCCACAAGTAGGAACTAGGTTTATATGTCTATTCCTGGTTTACAAAGAGGTTTACTACACTTTCTCACATAACTTCCTACCCAATACTGCTGCTAGAAGCAATTAAAAAAGAAAACAAGCCCTCCTATTCCTTCCCAATGAAACTAGTCCCAGAACACAGCTCTTCCTTTTCTGGTTTCTTTTTCTGTAGAATTTTGAAAAAAGTCTGGTAGAAGCTCATTTGGTTTCTGTAATCATGGATGTTTACCTACCATCATTCAACTCCCTCTTGGAGAAGGACCCCAAGTTGGCCCTGCTCTGAGCTAGTGCACTGTAATTGTTGCAGCATTACTTATGGAAGCCATATTAAACCCATAGAGTGCCCTGCAATACTCTTACAAGCAGTGTTCTGGTAACAGTATAGTATTACTGAGTCAGTTATTAGATGTCAGTCAGGAAAAAAACAGCTAACCTTACATGCCTTTGTAAAGAGATGCAAGAACTGGGAATCTTTTTGTACATGAAAGTACCTAGATAACAAATCACCTGGTTCTCCTGCAAGATATTCCTTGCTGCTGAAGTTATCTACTAGAAATGTTATTTATAATTTATTTGCTTCTTCCCTTTTCCTTTTGTTATTAGCAAAACCTTTTTCAGCTCAAAACCATAAGCAGGACTTTTTGATAGAGACACAACTGCTCATGGGAGGCAACAGTATGGTTCAAACCCAGATCACTCCCAGCAGACAGGCATGGCAGCAGGTCCACACAAGTTGGGACAAGCAGGCAGCAATATTCCCTCCACAGTTGTTTCCTACTTGTGTGTAGAACTGGTTTCCAGGTTGCCAGTGCCTTCCCATATTACCCAGCTACTAGACAGGAACAAAAGCTGATGCTATAACTCAGAGGATGGGCTGTATCACCTCTGCAGTAGATGAAAGCCAACCCTGTTCTTTTAATATCAGCACTGCTGTACTAACTTGTACTGTTCAGAGCTGGGCATTGCCTTCACTGCCACAAAAATACTTTAGAGAAATTTTTTATGAAAAACTTTATTGCCTGTATTGTATTAAATAACAGGCTTCTCCCTGAACAATTTCTCTATAGCATATGCAAGCGGTATTTGCTCATCTACAACACAAAAAATCCAAACACTAGCTGAAGACCAAACTCCTCATTGCTTAAGGAAAGGAGGGAAAAGGCAAGTTTGACTTTAGCTTGTAGAATTAATATCAGTTCCGAAGTGCCACTTAGCAAGATCAGCTTTCCTCTAAATTTATTACCAACTCTTTCCTTCTATAATTCTTATATCCATAAGGATATAAGCTTGGACACTTTCACATTTAAGCCTAGAAACCTATCTGGTCAGTCTTTTTTTTTTTGACCTTTATGGGCATAGCTACATAAATGATATAATAGAAGTCTTTATTTTAAAAGCTTTTTCTCATTAGTGTCTGCTCTCAGTTCTATAAATCACTGTGCTATACATGGTGATTGTGCCCTGCCATACAATCCCAAGTACAGAATGGACAAATGAAGCTGTTACAAACCAATACTAAGTGACATTTTAACCCATACATTTTGATAAATTTTTAATTACGTATTTACTATGACTTCTGATTAAAATTGCTTTCAATGGCACATAATAAATCACACCACAGAATTATTTACATTTTTCCCAAATATAGTCAAATAATTTGTTTGCCACATTTGGGACTGAAGTCCATCTTCCATTAGGAAAATAGTAAATTAAAAGTAAGTACTTCTAGATACTCTGATAAATCCAGATCTTTCCTATGACTTGGTCATGAGACTGGAAGGAACACTAAGCAAGTTTGCAGACGACACAAAACTCGGGGGAGCTGTTGACTCCTTCGAAGGGAGGGGAGGCCCTGCAGAGAGACCTTGACAAATCAGAGGACTGGGTAATCAGCCATATGACATTCAACAAAGGGAAGTGCCAGATTCTGCTCCTGGGATGGGGCAACCCTTGCTGTTTGTACAGTCTGGGGAATGAGATGCTGGAAAGCAGTGCCATGGAAAGGGACCTGGAAGTCCTGGTCACTGGCAAGTTGAACATGAGTCAGCAATGTCCTGGCAGCCAGGAAGGCCAACCGTGTCCTGGGGGGCATCAGGCAGAGCATCACCAGGCGGTTGAGGGAGAGGATTGTCCCGCTCTGCTCTGCACTGGGGTGGCCTCTCCTTGAATATTGTGGCATTTTGGGCACCACAATATCAGAAAGATATTAAGCCATAGGAGTGTCCAAAGGAGGGCAACTAAGATGGTGAAGGGTCTGGATGGGAAGCTGTGTGAGGAGTGGCTGAGGTCACTTTGTCCATTCAGCCTGGAGGAGACTGAGGCGAGACTTCATTGCAGTTACAACTTCCTCGTGAGGGAAAGAGGAGGGACAGGCACTGATCTCTTCTCTGTGGTGACCAGTGACAGGAGCCGAGGGAATGGCCTGAAGTTGTGTCAGGGGAGGTTTAGGTTGGATATTAGAAAAAAGTTCTTCACCCAAAGCGTGGTTGGGCACTGAACAGGCTCCCCAGAGAAGTGGTCACAGCACCAAGTCTGACAGAGTTCAAGCAGTGTTTGGACAATACTCTCCAGCACAGGGTGTGACTCTTGGGGATGGTCCTGTGCAGGGCCAGGAGTTGGACTCAATCCTTGTGAGTCCCCTCCAACTCAGCAAATCCTGTAATTCTGTGGCTTGTTCTTCTCTATCTTGCTTATGCAGCAAGGGAAGTTTGCTACAACTTCTTTAGGTAAAAGTTAGCAGCAGATGTGTGTATAGCACTCCTGCCACTGACAACAGTGCTCTATCTGCTGCTTTGTATCAGAGCCCCTACAGATTTAGGAGGATTGCAGTTTGTAGTTAACTTTCATCCTCATGAAAGTATTACAACAAAATAATCAGAAATGGTCCTGTTAGAGAATACAGATTAATAAGACATAAAGTATCCAATAACTTATTTTCTTCATCTGTCCAGGTCTTGTTTCTGTAAGAGGTAACTTTTAGACTTTTCTCAGCCACAAGCTGTACAACTCATATTTCCCCCCTATTTCCAATAAACACTTCAATGACACTGCAGCCAGCTTCTAGAAATACCTAGACATGAAGAAAAATTGCTTGACTTACAAGTATTTTATGTAAAATCCAGAATTAATGACCACAATACTGAAAGATCCTTTTATGCTGATCTAAAATAAGTCTCATTTGATCCTTTTATAATCTGGAACATGTAAACACCTGTATTAATGCAGTTAGTCACTTTAGCACTCATGGGTCTTTATCCTTATATTTCATTACAATAAAAAAATATGGCCATTGCCAGCTAAAGAATAGAAACTAGTAATTCACGGGGGGAAAAGTTAACTTTCCTTTAGCACTTTTTACACATACAACAGCCCTTTCTGTCTCCTGTGAGGGTGTGGTACCTGTATCTCAGTACTTTGGAATGTAATGACACTCAACTCTTCCGCAATTCTGCAAGATTAAATTTAGAGTTCTCTTCTAAGAAAAATGGTTCTCTACTGTCTTACAGATTACAAGATGAACAACTGAGATTTATAAAAAGTCACGCTTGCTCAGCATTAATTTACAACTTAAAAGCCCTCTTCATACAACACACTTGGGATTTTACTATCCCTGTGACAGTCTAGTTAGTCTAACACTTCCTTTGGGAGATAGGACGGCTGGGAAACTGTGTAATTCTTTGAGTAACACAGGAGGAAATGTCTCCAATATTGAGAATATTGCACTTACAAAGATTATTGGACAGCAAATTACTATCAGTACAATGGGAGCAACTACAAAGCTGAGTTACAGCATGCTGAGTGTTGGAGTGTTAATGTTCATTAACGCTTCACAAACGCTGCTGTTTACACAATTGCTACATACAAAATAGCTGTTTTCCTGTATCATGGACTATACACTTCAGACAGCTAAGCTCTCTTCCACTCAAGTTTGTGTGTGAATTTCTAGGGAAGAAAAGAAGCCATCAACAACTCGAATTCACTTCCTCAACCAAAACCAGAGTAAATTCTCTAGTTTGTTTATCTTCTCTTTATCTTGAGAGAAGATCCAGTTTATCATAGCTCTTCCCTGGCAAGTTGTCATTAGGAAATACAAAGCCATTAGCCAAAAGCAAAAAGGAAAGCAAAGGCATTTGCCTGCCTTGAAACTTCACAGGGCAGCTACACCTAAGCAACCACATAGAAGGACAAAACCCCAGAATTAAGTTTCTAAATTGATCATGCAAAACAGGTACTTTGAAATCCTGGAAAACAGTATTTTTAAATTCTTCTGCTGTCTCGACTGTTGGTTTCATGCCTTTCTAGGGGAATTGCACCACAAAGGAATTTTAATTAGACAGTTGTCCTTTACTCAACAACCTGTCTTCAAGCTGAATGGCATGAAACAATCAATGCCTTGATGAATAAACTGTCAATCAAATCATATTCCTATGGTTTCCTATTCCCATATTTGGTTTCCTTGAACTTCCTCAGCCAGAAGAGCACTGTGAAAGAATACTCCTGTTATTAACCCTCTCTGCCCTGCACTCTCAGGAATGGGATGATTAATCCATTTTCCATCTACCCCTAGCACCACTGATCAAATTGATTCTCACAACAGTAATCTTTTGTTTTAGTCCCTCACTCTGCCACTTAAGACACTGTGTCAAAAACATTTTTCAGATTATTTTCTACTGAGCTATTTCAACCACGAAAAGTGCTAATCATACAGATCCATTTTGCAATATAAAACATTCAATTAAGCTGCACCAACATTAATGGTTATTACTAGAGATCACATTTAAGGGCAACCAGAAGTGACTTATCTATGCTCAGGTCTGGTGACCCCTCCTTTACTTCCAGGGAATGTGAAGGAACAGATTAATCAAACACAATAATCATATGCTTACTGTTTTTTAAGCAATCAGACTGCCACAGTCAGAAAAGCACTGACAAGTTGTTGCATGACTTCCTCAGCACCCATGGCTCACAAAATTATGTGTTTGTAATCAAACCACAGCATACAACTGAAGCTCTGCCTGTCATCATGGCTCATAGGGAAGACATGAGCAGTGTGCAACTGTTACTCCCAGGATGTATTCTCCAGATGCTGAAAAATCCTCTGACTGACACACAGTGATTTAGGGTTGCTAGACTCCTAGTAGGGCAGAAAGACAGATATGTAAGCAGGACATCAGAGAACTACTTTAATTGACTGTCCTATATTTTCATAGGAAAAGCCACTAAGACATTCTTAAGATAAGACTTTTTCCTGAAATACTTCTACCACTTAAAATAAGATTTAAAACTTGAAAATTATTTTTCCTCCCCTCACAGGCTTCATTAGGGGGAAAAGAATAAACATATTGATGAGAAGAATCTTATTTTAAGATTCTTATTTTAACAAAGACAGTTTTGTGGATGATGATATGACTGAACTTATTCATTTTTAATCATAATGTATTAACCTGCGGTGGAAAAGGCCAAAGTCAGCAATGCATTTAAGGAAGTCTTTAAATCAAAGCAGACAAACAGCCACACTACTGGCTACTACTATCAGATCATTAAGATGTTTAGAACTGAGCACCAGCTTAACATATTGTTAGACTGTGTTCTTAACATTGGCAGAGCAGAAAAACAGGAAATCCAGAATATTTAACTTATACCTTACAAATACATTCTATCAGCACAGGATTCTGAACTCTTCAGAGGAAAAAAAAAGGTAATTCCTACATTTCTTTGGAGCGAAGGCTGTGGGCTTAAAAGGAATTTCACTTGTAGCGAGTGACATCTGAGTAGGATGGTCAGGTAGTGTGGCTTGCAGGAAAACATCCTAGCCTGAACAGCTACCATTGTGTCCCAGCAGATTATGTAGAACAAGGATTTTGACCCAGTTCTGGCATAACTGTTGTTTATAGCTCAACCTGCAGCTGACTGGCTTTCCTGGTTTTACCTCTTTCTCTTTCCAATGCATTTATCTTTTTTAGCTTATTTTTTGTTTTTATTAATAATTCTGTTCTAGATACGCTGCAAGGGACCCTTCCTGATGAAGTGGATGACTTCACCAACACTTGGTACATTTTACACCCAGGAACATTCAGATGGTAAAGAGACAGACTCTCTGCAAATGTCATTATAACAACAAAAGCAGTGCTGCTGCAGACAGAAACTGTCCACTGGGAAGGAAAAGCGGGAGAGAGGATAGGTTGATTGGGTCCAGTTTTCCTGAGAGTCAGCTACTTACGCTGCTAGAAACCTGCACACCATTCCACACAGACTGGAACCAGTAGGTACACAAATAAGTGAGCCTATTCACAATCCTACTGTTGAACTGTCAAAGGATTGCCTTGAAAGCCGTCTTATACAGCAGCCCAAACAACAGGTGGTTTTGTGGAGCTTCGGGATTACCCACTTAATCTTCTTAAAGAATGAAATAGAACAGCCATAGAGGGCTCTACAGAGGAAGATCACAAAGTTCATCAGCTGAGATGTGATTATAAGAGAGCTAATCAGTTTAGCCACAAAGTAGATCATACTATTTGTTTTTTGGAAAGCTCCTCAGCTTCTTCAGAGATTCTTTTCTCCCCTTTCCCTGTCCTTGTCCCCCTTTTGTTTACTCCCTTCTGTCCACATAGACAGATTAACATGCTATATTAAATATTTCATTTTAACCAAAGAAAAACAAGTATATATTAAAAATATTTCCTACATACCAGTGGTATTTCAATGCAGTACAGCAAGAGCCTTAAAGACCTAGGAAAGGATCACTCCAAAATTATCATTTCCACTTGTACTTCTCACTTCTATTTGCATCTCTGTTCACTGTGTTGCTGTACTCAGTTTTCAACAAAAACCAGCTCCGAGTTTTGCACAGCAGGCAGTGAAGTCATCAAGATGCCATATATCTGCATGGCTAGTGCAGCCAGAACTCAGTCCACAGAAAGCAGATAGATACTTATATTGTTAACAGGCAAAACACTGTTAACACCTTCTCTCCTAGTCCAGGGTTCTCCAGAAGTTCTCTTTTCCTGCCAGGGAATAATTCTTCATGTTCCCAGAAGCTCATTTAAGACCTTTCAGACCATGCAGTAGCATGCTTCTCAACAGAAAGCCCTTCCTTTTGCTTTACTATGAGCAATCGTTTGCTATAAACAGAAACAGCACCTAGTGGACAAATGAAAGTGAAAACCTTCTTGACCCTTATTTTCTGTATTTCAGCCTCAGTCTCAAACTACACTTCCAGGGAACTTCCTCTTAAGATCACCAAAACTACCAGAAGTAGCAATAGCTGCAGGATTTATTATCTGAACACACACTTAGAGGATTTGGATTAAAACAACAAGTTCATTTCTCTTACCAGTCAACAAACAATCAGCATTCTGTAACTCCTCCAGCTATTCAGGCTTTGTAGCTGCATCCAGAAGTTAAAATAGTTTATACTCCAAAGAACTACATAACTGCATCCCTTAAAAACCTCCTTGCTTTCTAAAGCCCTTTCTTAAAATCTCCAACTTGGCCTTGAGGGTTCCCTGATATTACTTGGAAAATGGCCTGATTGGCCACAGCAAAATCACCTTCACCTGCACCCTGAGTGAGTCAATCAGCTGCCAGACTTTGGGTCTCCTGAGCTAAATGTCTTTAACACCTGGGGTTATTTCCATGTGCTAGTACTTACATCCATTAAGCCCCTACTTTAGGAGAAATCCTAATAATTCATTTTTTGCCCTATGCTTATTTTCTGTTCTTTTCACATTTGCATTCACTGAATCACTATAATGAAGTTCTGTAAGAGATATATCATGGGATATATTGATAAGTCTATATAAGTCTAAGAAAGCAAATATTACAGAGACCAATGGGGAATATAAATTGTTTTAATTTGTACAATATAATTTTAATTTCCATTTATTTTTGTTTTATTTTTAGTAATCTCTGAGTTTGGTTTAAGTTTAAAGTTGCAGAAGGCTTCTCTATTTACTACTTTATAATAGCTCTAAAATAGTTAATAATTTTTAACTATTGGAACAAATTTAAGGTAATCTACAGAACTGTACAGTAACTTTCCCAGGATCTACATCTTTCCCAGCAGCTGGTCCTCTGGTTCCAGGATCATTCATGAAGGAGCACAGTGGTGATGGTGTGCTCTGTGTGCAGTCAGATTTTGCATGTGAAGGTTAAGAAATTATGTAATAGGGGTCTCCAGTAACACTCTACACACAAGGGGAAGACTTGTGTGGGAACCACTTCTTTAATAACTGAAAGAAATTTTTTTAAAATGCAACATTTAAAGTGCAACCTGGTACACTTCATTACACAGATCTAGCAACACCTTGATTCTGGACCACTATGCTACAACAATTATTTCTAGCAGGGTTTTTTAGGTTTCCTAATTTTTCTCATTCTAGGAAGATTTACAAACATTACTACATGCATTTTCTTCTATCTTAGTTCAAGAAAGAACTTGCACACATTCTGCGGCCCATCTTTCCTCTGGAAAGCATGTAAACACATGCATTGTTTTTAAGTCCTCTATCAAAAATATTTCCTTGAGTCAGGACTTGATTGAGGTCCATAGCACATGGTTTTCAATCATATATTTCTTATACATATGACTCTTTGTGACTGAGAAGAAATAACTCTACATTAGGTCCCATTAACAGGCTGTTTGTCATCTCAAAGGGAAGGCATCAACCCATCCTCCTAAGGTCACTGAGAAATTCAAAGGAATTCTGAATATGGGAATATTGTTTATGTAGTTATGTAGAGTATTCTGCTTGCTGGATATTATTTCTGAGATTATATTAAAACCATAAACAACTTTGTCATGAATTCATATAATCTCCTCAGGCAGGGCTTTATGATCAACTCTGACAGTATTTTACTTTCACAGAAAAAAATGCAAGTAAACTTGCCTAAGTAGGCAGCCAGACTTATGCTAAAACACATTTTTTTTCAGTGAGCTGTTAAACAAAAAGCCATGAGAGAAACTGAATCCATAGTTTTACTGAAAAACAAAACCAGTAGTTGTCTAAAAATGTTCAGTGTTACAGGAACTGTACGAAGTGAACCAAAATCTGAGTTCAAAACTACTTCTCTTTAATATACACCATACTCTAGATTGCCTGTCAGTTTGGGGAACACTGCAGATATGAATGCAGCCAGTGCATATGCCGGCTTTCTAAATAAAACCTGTCAACATCATATTCAAGGGTCTGTTTTCCATGTCTGTCTTTCCAAGCTAACCTCTCTCAGCACTCTACTGTAAATTGAAAAACAAAGCTCACAGGAGTGCTGCTGTTGCTAAAGAGTGACGAAAATGCTACAGATTTTTGGTGACTTCCACCACCTCATGCATGGTCTTAGGAAGAGCTGTGGATATGAGCCACTCTCCATGGCTCCCCAGGGCTGGGTGGTGGTGTGCTCTGCATCACACTCCTCCACAAACCATCAAGTCACATCAGAGCTATTTCAGCCCCGACACCTGAGTTATTTCAGCCCCCATTGCTGGCCTCAAACTGTGTTTCTGCGGTGGCCCCCAGTATAAATTATCAATTATAGCTGAAATTATGAGTTCTTTGAACCAATGACAACAACCTCAACGAATTTTTAGGATTTTCAACACAACTAGGAGGGGTCGCTTTCCGTTTGTGAGTCATGTCTTTTACCAACTAATTGAAAAGCCTCTTTATTCCTTCTGTAGAGACTTACAAAGGAAGTTCTTGAATAGTAAAGTAGCTAATATTAAAGTAGTTGGTTCATTTACTTCAAAGCCCACTTGAGTTCCTACTGTTCTCATACTAATGGCCATACAAATTAATACAGACCCACTAATTCTCTGAGCTCCTCCACCTATCTTCATTGCCTCTTGTCTGATTTAGTTTCAGAAATTTCTTAGGACAAGGTTTGCCTTTCTGACCCATGGGTACCTGGGGTCCCATGGGGTCCCCTCTGTGTCTGGAGCTCCAGGTACAGCAATAATTTCACTTAGAACTAACAAGTCTGAAACTGGCCCATGGGCCATTTCCAGCTCACGTCTGTGAGATCCATGAGCTCAGTGGCAACAAAGCCATCCTCTGCCAGTTAACATGTTCTTAGTTCAGCGCATTAGAGTGGTGAACTCACAGGTTCTCTTCAGGGTCTATGCAGAGGGCTTTGGATCTAACCCAGAAATTGTGAACTGGACCTTCCTCAAGGGGAAGATCACAGCCTACACAGCAGGCAGTGTAGCCCAGGGTGACATGTTGATGGTAATCTGCATTACTAAGCCAGTAAATGGTTTGCAGCAGTTGGAGGGTTTTCACAGTATTTATCTTAAGACCTCGATGTAATGAGATGCAATACTGAAAGTTAATAAGCTTATGTACTTGGATCATGATTTCTAGACCTTTCTAAGAAAAGAGGGCTCAATCTTCAATCTGATCAGTGGCAAATAGAAATACGTGTGCTTTAAATACAACAGTACAACATCAAGATAAGACTGCTGGATCATTCCCTTGAGAGAAACATTGTGGAAATAAGGCTTAAATTCATACCTCAAGAAGTAAACAGTTAAACTACAGTATTAGCTTCTTAAATGAAATACTTTGTTAAAGGAATAAACCAGGATAGAATCAATTTTTATTGCTCTATCATGGCTCTAAACCAATTGCAGCTGTAATAAAATTAGGAATCCCATTTCATTTAAAGCAAGGAAAGCAATTTTATTTACTTTTTTCAGTCACGCCCCCACACAAGTGCACAGAGCAATCAGCTGCTGCACTTGTTAGCTTGCTGATTAAATACTTTGTCACTTAACGCTGTACTAATTAAAGAGAACTGAAGCTGCCTGTGCGTCAGTTAACATGGCATTAACTTTAACTGAAATCCCTGTGCTTCACTCATTCTTCTGCAGAGCTGGGAGGAGGAAGACCCTTTTCGCTATTTTTAACCAGTAATTCTAACAGATCCATCCTCAGCTGTTGAGATTTCTTTGGCCAATAACTTTTGATAGCTATACTGAAACAATAAAATTTCCTTGTATTGATTGTCTTGCCAGCTTTGAGACCCACAAGTGCTCAGCATGTGCACAGTGGAAGTGCAGCAGTGAATGATGGGGAACTGTTCAACACCGCAGCCCAAGCTACTGTCTGATACACATCAGTGGTGTCAGAGGGCAGATTCTGATTATCTTACTGCTCAAAGTGTTTCCTTGTCAAAATAATTGATAATTGTTAGAACTTGTTCAAAGTCCCAGCCCCTGGATGTCTGCTAATTTATGAAAATCATAGCTATGTTTTTAAGAGGTTTGTTTGTTTTATTTTGGTTTTAAGACACAAATCCTCAAAATCAAAGACTAATCAAAAAGTTTTCCAAGTCTTCACAATTGAAAAGTCAAGACTTCTAAGCCAACATCAGCACTCACCAAATTTTATTACCAAAACAGAATTATAGCCCAGGGAAAACATATAGATCAGGAAAAGCCTTCTCATTGCAAAGTTAACCATCCTAAACATATGCAATTGTTCTCTCCTCTCCAAATGCAATGCGCTGTACTGACAAATGAAGTCTAGATTGATTAGCTGCGTAGGTGTGTGTCTGTGTTTGTAGTTCATGGAGCTGATAAGTTAATCTAAACTGACACTTAGACTATACATGTTTCACCATCACGTTTTTTTGGAATATAATCAAACAGATGGTGCATGAACATCACAATACAGTCACAGGTTCCCAGAAGGAGTTAACAATTTTTTTTTTAGAATGGCAACTCATTATATATCATAACCAAGGCTGTATCACTCTTTTCCCTATGAACTATGATTTTTGAAGGTTTATGAAGTAACTATAAAAATTCATTCACGCTAGAAAAATAGCCTGAAACCAAGAGCTCAGTTTTTGTTGAGAAATGTCAAGCAAGCTATCCTCTCATCACAAAGTTTTCATTTTTTAAATTCTCCCCATGCATTCATATAAACTGAGCAAGGAAGAAAGGGAGAGCTCCTAAAAGTAAATAATTTCTTCAAAAGAAATTATTTGGTGTATGTTTACACCAAATTTTAAAGCGTCTTGGTATATGCCAAACAGATTTTTATTATACTTCTGCACATTTTAAGCTAACAAAAGCTGGAAAGCTCAAAATAAAGAAAAATACTCTTTCCTGGTCAAAGCACTTTTTTTAATGTCTCAATTCAAGAGACTTTAAACTCCAGAAATCAGTCCTTTAAAATATCCCCACAATTTGTACACCCCAAAGTTCGTTGTCTCCATGGCATTTGTGAGTTTCAAACAGTTTAGTCTCTGCCCATTGAATAATTAAAAGCATCAGTAAAAAAAAAGAGGGAGCTCATGAACATCAGCCTTAACAGGTGCTGTCATGCTGTAGAAGCATAATCTTGCTCCCGCTACAAAATAGGTTGACTCCACTTTTGTTTCACCTCCCTTCCACATTTCAACTGAAGCAGAATAATGTCTAGACAAGGAAAGTAGAAGTCTTTCCTTGAGCTTCAAATTTCAGGTCACACTTGCAAAATTCTGTTTGGAGGGGGTTTTTTTTTGAGGGGTAAGGTCAGGTATGTGCATACAGACACATGTTAACTTGCCTTTTGTTACTGTACTTTGTTTTAAAAATATCAAGCCTGCCCTACTGAGCATCCCCCCATGCCCATTTCTGTGCTTCACTCCAGTGTGTCAACCCATGGCTTACACTGTTACTTCTAGAATTTTGGGCCCTATGCAAAGCAAGATGTATAAGGCCATATCCAACTCAAAACTTGCTCTCCTTACTTCCACAAGCCAAGCTGTATTTTAATTCTTTCTGTAAGAGCTACAGGTTAGACAGCAGATGAGATGAGAGAGAAAATAAAACCATGCAGCATTTCAGACTTGCCTCCCCTATCCTTGCACTCTCCACTGTCTCTCCAGTTTTCACCCATTTCATGTTCCTTGTCATTTTTCATATGCTTGGGTGTGGTTTTTTTCTGTCTCAGTCTGTAGAATGGGACTTCTCTATATAATTCCACAGACATCCATGTGAATAATTCCCTGTGCACAGTGGATAAGCTGTGGTTTTGGTAGAAAGGTGCACGATGGCACACAAAAGTGTGCCAGCACTGTGCCAATCCCTGGCAAGCACAGCCCATACAGGCCCCCTGAACTGCTCAGGAGCAGCACTGCCAGTGCCAGCCCCGGAGTGCCCGCACGGCAGCTCGGCGCAGGGAGCTGGGGCAGCAGAGGGAAATCACTGGAGGCGGGTGAATTGTAGCAAATTCTCTTGACTGCAGAACAAAAATTACCTGCAGTGGGAGGCCTGAGACACATCACTAGCTCTGCTGAGATACAGCTCAGCACTGCCATGCAGGCTGCAGCTGACTCACTTTGCTTTGCCTGGCTAAAACACGGGCTTGCCCCAGACAGCCTCTCCGCAGGCACTGATCGGGAACGCGAGTGGTATAAAAGTCATAGGAGTGTACAGGCTGAACTAACTGGCCCATAAATGGACAAAACCGAGGTGAAACAATCACCACAGTCTTATGCCCTTGGCCTCCTGCTGTCCTAAGACCCCAGGAGGCCACAGAGCTGAATTAGTGCAGCTGAGGCAAGTGACCGGCTGTGACCCAGATCGTGTATTACACACCCACAGCAGCCCCGGCGCTCAGCGCTGCTCCCTGCTCTGACTTCTGCACGTCTGAACATCAGGGTGATCCACAGCTATTCCTTCATGGCAAGTTCTGCTTGGGCTGTACTAAAACAGAGGTCAAAAATGGGATTCTGAGGACATGTTTAACACGACATAGAAGTTATAGGCAGACTCAGGTCTAGAAAAAAATGCTCGACATCTGCTGCAAAATAGCATTAATTGGGTATTACTTTAAATGATGAATTCTGGCCCATTCCCATGTGAACAGCTGGCAAACCTACTATTGCAATCAGGTTGGATTTGGCAGGTTAGGGGTGTTGGGATATTTTGATCAAGATATTTTGTTATAATTAGAGTCTATTAAGACTTTTTTATTAGTTTAATAAGACTTTTGCTTGTTGTCTGCATGAATTATACTGATTGTTTCATGTCCCCTTGAATAGTACTGCTATAGAATATAAAACAATGGCATTAGAGGCAAAAAAGTCCCCAAATATGTCAATAAAGTCTTTTAAAAATGCAAGTTTAATTTCCACTCTTTGTGATCATTTAAGTGATGAAACACATTTGTCTACAGCATTCTTGTTTATTCAGATGGTTGATTGCTACATGATTACGATTCCTTTTGTTTTCCTCACTCAGCATATGTTCCATGCCTTGTAAACTGCATACCTGTGAGCAGCATCCCATGTTGTTCAGATCAGAGATTCGTACATACTGTGCTCTTTTTCTGAACAGATTTGCCTGGAACTCTTTCAGGCTGACATTAACAAGATAAAGCAATATGCAATAGAGACATGCTATACTACTTAGAATCATCTTGGAGCTTAAATGTGTGCAAGTCTGGTTTTGCTTTTTTTAAATTTAATGTGGGCCTGCACCTATCCATGATGTTAGGGATGGTTAGTGATTTTTTACTCACAAATTTTGAACAAAGTTTTCCCTTGTTTTTTCCCATGCCAAAGAAAGTAAAATCCGTTGTCTTGGCATACAGAGGGAAAAACTTGGTTCAGCAGTTTCTAAATTATAATACTGCAAATATACTGCAGTTCTTGGTGGTTCCTTGTATGCATAGCTGTGGGATAGAATCAGAAAATTTAGGGTTAAATGTTTCCAAAACGTGATAAAAAATAGCTCACTTTATATGCTCAGTGCTTATACAGAAAAATCAAGAGAAACTATTTGCACCATTGGCAGTAAAATTTATTCTTATCTATAATATTCCAGAAAATATAGAATTAAAAATCAGAGCAAGCTTGGCTTTGATCACAAACCCTTTGGGGCAAAGACTGCCTTTTCAGAGTACCCAAGAACACACTGAACTCAAGTTGTAGCTCCAAGTTTTAGGCACAAAGAGAAATAAGACAACAATACCTATTACGTGATACCCAGTGGTGTCTTTGCTGACACCTTGAATATGGACTACATATTGCTTGAATCCCTTAGAAGAGCTGAAACACCAAGATACCTATTTTCACTGGCCTGTTATGCATGTGATTTATATTTTTAAGATCCTTACTTTGACAATTGCAATTTGTCACTGTGTAAAATACAGGAAATGTCACTTATTTAAAAAGGCTACATTTAACACACGTAGAAACTGCATTCAAATGCAAGTAAGATTGTGACAAGCCACGAAATGTGTAAAATTACAAATAATGCAAAATGAGCTTTTTACTCAGAGAAATTAAAGGTTTCAAAGTGCATGCAACCTTTGCCTCCTTCCCTTGTAACACAGCAGTATAGAACTGGAGGCAGGCTGAACAGCTGGCAGTTTGCTATGCCATCAGTAAAGACACAAATGTTTCTTTTTACTCTTTCTCTTTCTCTGTGGAAAATTATCTTCAATTTTATTATAATACAGCGCAAGCACCAAGTTTATTCTTAGCAGAATATCTCTTCAGTCATGTTGTGAAAGTAATTGTAACAAAGGGAATCTGTAAAAGTCTCACGAGTAAGAATATCTTACTTTTACGCAGATCATTTCGGCCAGAAGGGTTCTGTTCACTCTTGCAAACCATTGCCAGGATCCTGTATTCAGACTTGCAAGGCAGTGCTCAGTGCTTGGCTGTGCCTGTATGTCCAGACTTTTGAGGAAACAAAAAAAAAAAAAAAAAAGTTAGAGGAGCAAAGATGTGAACAAACAAGTCCTAAGGTAATGAACACGTGAAAAACAAGGCAAATGGGGGTGTCTGCACACACTCATGGGTATGCACCCAATCTCCTGTGCAACCAGCATCATCCTGGGGGGAAAGAGAGCCTTTCTGTTGATAAAAATATATATCTTTTTCCATTATGGCTTTTATAATTTATTTAATTTTCTGGCTAGAAATAAATGGTTTGGCCACAATAAACTGTCAAGAGAAGTAGCATCTGTTATGGAAGGCAAATTGGCAAGGACTACATTAAAGTGGGATTTGAATAATGGCTGTTTTCCTTAAAATTTAGACTATTTCCAATTTTTTTATAACTACAGATGTAATTAAATAATTCATATAAATTCAGGCCACACACTGGTTTTATTCCTGGGTTTGGACTTCAGCTATAAACAGTTATACCTGAACATACATTCCGATGAGAATTAGGCCTAAATTGCACCCTCCAAAATTCTCCCCCAAACTAGTGAGGACTCAGGGATTTATTTGCCTCAATTTTATATTTGTTTTTCACCCTAATAAATTCTGTGGAATTGTTTCAGAGTTATCCTTATATCCTTACAAAGAAAACCCTTATACAAAGTTTACTCACAGATAGCAGCTTACTTGTTCTAAATTTACTTGTCACATTGCCCTAGTATTCATAGTCCTATTTCTGTTCCTAATTTTCACCAGAAGTATATCAGCCAAAAATATGATAAATACACATGCATGTGCTGTATTTCTCTTGATTGTTCCATGGAAAAGTACTTTATGCTGTAATAAAAACAAGTGCATATATAGTAGGAAGCATTAAAACATAAGATCAATCACCATGTTTTGAAGAAGCACTTCCCATTTCATCCTGTGTGGGCCTATACCTATTCTAATAACCAAGACATCAGGACAGTGACTTCTGTTGTGTATAGTCCTGATATTGACACCTTTATTGCAGCAGTACAGTGCAAACAACATAGGCAGCAATATAATTTTTTTTTATACATTCTATTAATATATGAAAATGTTAAGCATGCATTTAATCCAGAATCCTTTAAAAGAGTTGAGAGGACACTAGGAGGAATATGTGCTCATCCCTGCACAAGTTTCTAATTCCTGCTCAAGATTCTGGTGCAAGCAGCAACCGTGGCATTGATGCTCAAGACTTTGGTTTCTGTTACCAAAATTCAAAGATGAAATCACAGTCACAGCACATATGTACACTGGTGGAAATAATCTATAGTTAAGTACTGTAAAAACTGCTCTTGTCCTTCTCTTAGCTGTTCTCTTGGCCTCCTCCCCTACCCATTTTATAAACTTCAAACAGTGAATCTATTTTTCTTTTGTTAAATTACAAGTGTTTTTAATTTAGCTCGTCGTATGATTACCCAGGGAAGCTGCCATCTTCCTGGCCCTTTCCATTCCTCAAGTGAGATTTTCATCCAAGGGAACCTTACCATTTGCCAAAGTGTAATTTAGATTTTTTGTCATTAGTGAGCAAGTTGATGCTGCTTCTAGTAAACCAAGACATAGCAGTGTCAATCAGTGCACTCTGCAGCTTTGCAAGAGGTTTTCCCCACCACAATTTGTTGGTCAGTAAGCAGGAAGCATAAAAAACATTTATCAACCAACACATTTTGGCAGTTAAAGAAAGCCAAGGTTAACCAGGTCATATTCATTCTTCCCCATGAACAACTCAAAGTGGGTAGGGCACACTGGGCAGTGGGCTCACATCTGAGGGCAGAGCCGTGTAAACCTGTCCCTCCAGCACTGACTGCAAGAGAGGCTGGAGCTGGGTGGCTGTCTCAGATTCAGGGGGACTCCAGGAATGACTCTGCCATCAGCAGAGACATGGGAGCTATTCACCACCATTACTTGGAGGAACACTGTTGAGATTTGATTTTAACATGTGAAATTGCCCCTGACTGATGCAGCAGTAAGCACCTTCTGCTTTGGCATCTCTGATCCAAAACTTTTTGGACATTTTTGTCTTGCATAAATTTTGAAACTACCAAGTTTCATTCTAATTTGAACCTGAGGTACTACCAAATTATAATTGTTTTTCTACGGAAGGATGTTTCAGTTTCAGGCACAGGGTAGGAGCTGGGAGGAAACAGTCAATTGCTGCAATGAAAGAGCACAGGAACTGCTTTCGTTTTCTGACTTTTTGCCTCTTGCTGCCATATATACTCATCTCCATGTCTCACCTGAGCAGACCGCCTTTTTTAATAAGGATTATGTGCAGAGTTTATTCCAGTGCCAGACTAATACAGAGTTTACACTCAGTGTTGAAAGGCACAGGTTTCCATTTTGCATGTAATTAGCTTAGGGAAATAAAGCAGAAGAGTCAGCAATGCTCTACAATGCCTGCAAGGGGACACTTGCCCAGCCTGGCTACAAACCCTTTCACGTTCAAGGCACATCCAGCCAAGACTGTTGCAAGTGTTACCAGCAAAACAGGGGCTGGCAAACCACACTCAAAGCTCGCTGCAGTTCACTGATGCACAAGGCAGAGAGGAGACCATATAAACAGCTCCTGAAAACTGTGCCACTGAGCCACCAGGAAAGACAGCTTCTTCCAAAAACAGGATCTGCCACGGCAGTACTGTTTCATCAGGAACATGGCTAGAGGCCGGGGAAGAGAGAAGGGGCGGGCAGCTGGCACAGGGCATCACTCCAACTTCCTGCTTGCTCGGCTTCAGAAAGGCATAGGAAGAGGGAAGGTGGTCATGGTCAAACAGGGCCCTCCAAGGGCTGATTCCTAAGTATTTGCCTGCCAAGAGAGCAGCACAGCATTTATAAAAGCAAAGCTGCCAACAGGGTAGGCAATGTGCAAGAGCCTCAAGAGCCTTGAGGTGCACCCAGGCCAGGAAGGGGGACTGCCCCAGCCCCTCTCCCCCAGCTCCTGCCCCACTGCCAGGCAGGGACCCTGCCTGGCACACCTGAGAATCGTAACACCACAAACAAAAGCCGTGACAAGATGTTTCAGTTCTGGCAGGGGCAATCCTGCTACTCTCCTCCAGTAAAGTCTGTGAGAAGACTCAGAGACCCAACACAATCTTTCAGGAGCAACCCCAGTGCCCTGTGTCGGGGGGTAGTGGCTGTGCTGCTGGGCACAGCCCAGCTTCTGGGGGAAACATAGAGCAAGGGTCTCAGGGACAGTGACTGCTAAAGAGCCCACGGCATTGTCTGAGAGTGCAGGACTGTTAAACATAACAGTATCCAGGAGAAATTTCAATTTGGATAAACTAAATTATTGCTGGATTTAGAGTCAGATACAGAATTATTTTTTCTTTCTCTGCCAAATTGTTCTGTGATATTTCTGAACTGCTGTGGCCCAGACCAGAAGCGGATGAAATGATTTCTGCCTTGGTAAGGAAAGTGTTTTTTTCATTCTCCATCTTTTCTCTCTTTTCTTTTTTTTTTTTTTTTTTTTAATTCACAGAGCAGCTAAAATTGAAATGTAGAAGTCGATATAATACCTATTAACTCTATTTTGTATACAATTAAAGCAATAATGTGTAAGACTGAAGTGCTGTTATGGTATCCTTGACTATTTCTAACAGTACTTATAAGGGGGTGACCATCAGCTCAGTCTGGGATGAGTAGATCTATTATAAATCTATTATATTCTAAAAGAAACAGCAGAGAGGTTCCAGATGGAAACCTGTGTTTATCTTCTTCAAAGATTTTTCTCTTCATTATTGTTTCTTTTCTTGTAGATTTGCCACTGTAACCCTTGGCCTTCGATGGAACACATTGAGCATGTAACATAAAGGGTATGATTCTATTTATTTTTGAAAACAGTAAGCTATGTCCTTACTGGAAGGATACTGTGAAATTTCTAGATATTATGTTATTAAAAACATTTTAAAAGTATATGCTTAATTTCTTTAAAAAAAACAAAATCGGGTAAAAGTATTAGAATAGCAAAGTGCTGTGCATCAAGCTTCTAATTGTGACCTGCAAAAAGCAGTTAATTTGCTTTACTTTGTGATTTTCTTTTAGGATATGTAGACAGTTGTTAAATTGAATAAGCCTTTTCAGATACAGTTTACACATTGGACCAAAGTCTACCAAAAAAAGAAAGTGTTTCACTAGACATACCCATACAAACAGAAGAATATTAAAGAAAACCTGAAACTGTAGTTAAACATTTGTAAAGTTTTTGAATTTCTCCTATGAACACCTCCATGGAAGAAAACGAAAAAACATTTGATGCAAGAATACTAAATCACAGAGTACTCTGTTCTCTGATGGAAAGTAAGAGAGTAATTGCCCGAGTTGTGCTTCTTACTGCCTCCTATATCATTGATTCCTTTTGGCACTTTCTACCTAGAACACAATTAAGTTGTTCAATCTTCATCATCATGCTACCTACCAAGCTTTGTACTGCCTGAATTGCACAACTTTATTTGAAAAGAATTAAAAATTATCTACTAGAAAGGGTGAAAGTGTTTGATGCTCAGGTTTCAGAGTAAGTGGCTGTTCTCAGTCATCTATCAGAGTATAAAGAACACATTATTGTTGCATGTGCTGTGTGTAAGAACTCATGAAAACTGCGTGAGAGGCAAAACAAGAAGTGTAGATCATGATTTTTTTGCTTTTAAAGTCTCTGCTCATGTTTAGATAAATTTTTCATTATCATGACATCAGCCATCCAATTCTTCTCTTAGTCTTCAGATAGTTATTAAGACAGAAGTCAGTGCATGGGAGGTGGAACAGTCCTAGCTCCTTTATTTCATAAAATCTTGGAGATATCAAAGCCAACAGGAGATTTTAGCCATATCTGTTCTAAAAATTACTCAAAATTAGGTTACTTGCACTCCCAGCAGATGAAGTCATTTCTCACCAATGGAGGTACATGGACCTTAACAAACAGGCACTCCTCTAACAGAGAGCAGATAAGCCAGTGATATAAAACACTGGCTAGGATTTACAGCATTTGCTGCTACCCTGATCCTACTGCATGAGTTGTGAGATGAGAAGAACTCTGCAATTCAATTTTAAGAAAAGAGCAGTATACCTGAGAAATAATCAAGAAGTTTCTGGACAAGCATAAGTAGGAAATCTCTAAGTAACATGTACTGTGAGCATGCCCCTGGCTAGAGGGCCCACTGTCGGGACTTCATTCCCACAGATAATTACAGAAGGTGCAGTGTAAAGTAACAAAAATATGCTTTTAATTGATCATGATTAGAGGAGGAATCCAAGCTGCAGCAGAAGTAATGACAGCAACAGTGTGAGCATTGCAGTAAAGAGGAAGTATTGCTACAAGGCTGACAGAGAACTAAGACCAGCATTTACCAGTTTCCCAACTAAAACTGCTGATCTAATGATCTGCAACAGTATCCTAAAAATCCTGCCCATTTAAATCCCTAGAACATCAGCACTACAACAACAGTACTATTAACCTTTTGCTTAAAGTTTAATACCTATATATACATATACATATATAAATATACATATATCTCCATTATAAAAACTTGTATTAATAAGCAGATTTTTTAGGGTATTTCTTAAGGTTTTTAGCATAGTACTGATCATCACATTATTGAGGAGGGGTATGACAGAAAGGAGAATTTTTCTAGCTCGCTTATCATGAATCCATATGAATTATAATTTACAACCAGTCAAGGAACATGTTTAAGTAAGAGCTACCTTTCATCAAGGATAGATATGACTATCAAATTCCTCCATTTACTCACAGTTAAAACTACAGGAACAGCATCTAAATAAAGGTACTTGGTGTTCAAAACCAACCCAAGGAATGAAGGCAGCTTAAGTGCTCTGTAGACTGTATTCAGATCACACTTTGCAATTTCTGAATATCCTCATAACCCCAAAAAGCCACAGCTAAAAGCCAAAGTGCCTCATTTGGAGGATCACTTTCTGTGTTCCCAAAAACACAGATTGTAAAATTTAATGTGAGAACTGAAGTGTGCTTGTACAGCATTGAGAAAGCACATCTTCTCACAAGGAACTAGCTTTCACATGGCAAAACCATCTTTTTTCTTTCCTTTTCCCTCTCCCACATCTTTTTTTTTTTAGTGAAAGGAGAGCTGAAATTGCTTGCACTCACTTTGCACAACTTCATTCTGCACTAAATCCCAACACTAGTGTTTGGCAAGACCTTCCTGCACCGAGAACAGGCACCTAAATGGCAGCAAACACTTTCCCAAAGGTGTTCCAGCTTCCCACTCCGTGCCAGATCCACCTTCCCCAACCAACAAGGCCCACGATTTTTGGAAGGACGAAGAACACACTCAGCCCTGCAGCAATGGGGTGCTTCTGCCAGCCGGGATTTAGGAGCAGGGCTGGCGAGGGAGGCAGTGCTGCTGCTGACTCAGCACTTGCCGGTGCCATAGGTCGCTCCAGTGCAGAAGCTGGTGGTGACCACGGGCGGCAGAGTTAGGATCAGGCAGAGGAAGAATGAGGGTCATTAAAACACTTGCAGGAAAAAAAAAATAATTCAGCCTGGCAAGTTTGGAAACCGCTGTAGTAAGTAGAAAATCATAAAATATACCTTATTGTAAAATATATCTTTCTGGGGTTTACCTTTTATAGCAAGCTTTATTTTTTGAAAATTGATATTCGGTTTTATGAGGTATTTACAGCTCTTATGAGCACAGCTTTCCTTACCGTTTTGATGCTATAACTTGACGAACACCTTTGGATGTGCTGATCTTTATTATCAACTGCAGCTACATTAAAAACTTAGAGGAAAAAGATGTTGGCTCACCTGTTTGTAAGGGCTGCACACAAACTCTAATCACAATAATTAGGAGGCTAGAAATATTTACCATTGCCAAGACAAAAAGAAAAAAAAATAAATTGCCAAATCAGGGACTCTCATTTTTATTATTTATTTATTGTAAAACAGCTGAGATGATTCTACTCGACAGACACCAAACTCCATACCCATGAAGCCAATTAACATAGTCACTGTTTGTTCATTACTCAAACCTATGCCCTCCGATTTACACTAACCATATGCTGGGCTTATTTTGCACAGCATAAAATGCCAGAGAAAGGTGCCAGATCTCTAATACATAAAAATTACAGATACTGCAGTGGCTCAGCTGACAGACAGGACTGTTTCCAGGACGGAGCTCTGGACCAGTCTGTCACAAAATTCACCCTGCCCATATGAATCCGTTAAATCATTTTTTCCCAGGCTGAAATTAGATTTGAGCAATGGGAGGGGGCAGAAGGGGAAGGATTTTCCATGATAACTGATTTTGGTGGTGACTGTGCAGAATTGTAGAGGAGGTATTGAAGAGATTAAAAGAGACCACTGTAACAATGTGAAGAGGGGGTGTGTGTAGAAACATGCATCTATCACAGAAATAATTCTTAATCATAAGACATAAAATAGTTTTCCACACCAATCCTCTAATCTGTACCACAAACCCACAGTAAATAACGTCAGAGGCATATGATTACGTCTACACAGCAAGGCATTGCAGAGGTGCTGCTGAGTCTCAGTCTGGCAAGAGAAGTCCAGGTTTCCGCCAGAGCTGAAGGGGGAAATCATCTCCCTGTTTTAAGACCCTTAGACACTGTGATGCACGGGGAACCTCACCAGTGTCAATAAGGACATGCATAATTTCATGGCTGATACAGAAGGCAGCAGTGAAACCTTTTAGCGTCTGGAGGAAGGAACGTGTCTTCCCTATTTAACCTCTTGGTGGCTTACAGGAACTCTCTCCATGAGAAGGAAAAGTAGGCAAGAATATGACAGCCACTCAGTGTCCCAGTCTGAGTGAATGCCCAGCCTCAACCCCACCAGGACACAGCCTGCTGCAAGGCAAAGCAGGGTTTTAGAAGCCTTTGCTCTTCCCCTCAAATCCCAGGCAGATTTGAGGCTCTGGCTGCTCTCTACCCCACTGTCTTTCCAGCTGAGCTCCCCTCCCCTCTTCTATCACAACACTGGGTGCTTTCTGCACACCCTCATATACAGACATGCCAGCACAGTCTAAGGAAAAGCTCATTTCTATGACAGCAGAAAAATTCAGCAAAAGTTTAAACTTTCAAGCTAGGTGGAATATAGAAAGAAACTTCTGAAAATAAAAGCAAAGTGGTTTCTTACTAAGAAAGAAAAAGTAATGGTGCAGGAGCTACATGAACTGCTCACCATGCATTGCAGTTCATTACAGAGCCCATCCAGCAGGGAACACCCATCAAACAGGTCATGGGAAAGGTAGAAGCACAACTAGCACCTGAACAGCTATAAGGCAGAGACATGGTCCTCTGTAAGAGCAGGAATTCAGGTGTGTAGCCTCCTTTATCTTCATTATGCCATAACACAATCACATGGAGCTGTAAAGGAAGATCCTCCTGCCGAGACCAACCACAGATGCAAGCATAGCTGTCTACAGAAATTAGCAAAGCAAACAGATAAGTCTTACTGAGGCTTGTGACTGCTATTATATTTGGCTGCCATAGATTTCCTGGTGGAAATCACACAGTAAGTTAAAGAGAAGAAAAAAACCTATTGCACCTTCCCTGTCGGTGAGCCATGTGCAATCCAGCCTGTAAATAGCTGAGCTAATTCACAGCTGTCATATTTATAAATGCCACCAAAGTGCCAAAGGGAATGCAGAAATCTGGAGCCATGCATTGTCCCTGATCGACAAGAACAACACTACCAACCCCTGCTCCTCTTCTGCCAAAGGCCACGGGGCTGATACAGCTGATAAGTGTAATTCAGAAGGCCAACTGTCAAAGCAGATGAAGTGCATGTTTTCTTCCCAGCCTTGTAATGCAAATCAGTACATCCTGTCGAAAAATGACAATTTCAGGTTTTCTTCTTGTACCTGAATGAAAAAGGTGCCGGTTCTTAAGACTTGCAAAGTCATATTCTCTTTATGCACAGGCCAGGGAGGGCAGCTAGCTACACTATGAGCCTTGCAAACATGCTCCATGCCAGACCAAAAGTACACAGGCAGAGGCTGCATCAGACACAGTTGTGATGTGCAGTCATGTCCACTAGGAACTGCACAAATATCATAAGTTCCTTTTGTGAATTTCAGAGAAAAATGAAAAAACTCTGCTTGTTACTAATTGAGAAAGTAGAAGATTGTACTCTGAAGAAAAGAAACCCACGTATTTTTGCATTTTGTGACCTTGTCAAAAAGCCAATGTCATCTGCTTTAGTGCACACACAAAAATATTCCTCATGTCTTGCCCCTGGCATGAGAATCTCATCACTTCAGAAAATATATTTAACATTATAGGAGTTTAAGCCTCTGCTGAAACCTTTTAAAAATGTCACATACAGCTCTTCAAAGCTCCAATCCCAGAGCCTTCCTGAGGATAATGGAGAAGTTAAATCAACTTTACTCTGGGATTACCTTGCCCCTCCAAGTCTTCCCTTGGCCAGAAGTAATTTATTAGAAGATTACCTCCATTAAAAACAATTCTCTATCCTCCTTGGAAGCATTTCCTTCCAAAGAGTAAAGAGCTTATGCTAGACTTGGAAAAGCTGGTTAATCAGAAGGACATCTCTGTTAATTTCTCTAATGTTCTTTGCAAAGTGCTGGCATTGCAGACAGTCTGCTCAGGTGTGTGGCCAACCATCCTGTCCATTTTTCCTCCATTTATTACAGACACAAATTCAGCCTCCACCAAAGTTGTGCACATCACACTGTTTTTAATAATGTCTCTGACATGTGAGTGGTAGGTGAGCTATCTCATTAACAGCAACTGCTTTCAGCCTGTGTATTAGTGATTTACAGTACAATGGCTGGAGCTCTCTTTGCATAGCTGTGTAGCACAGTCAATAATACAACATAGAAAAATGTTAATGAATTTGTAAAGTATGGTAGCAGACAGGATCAATGACATATTTATTATCTTAAAAAATAGATTAATCTGGCCTTGCCAGAACAGGATAAAAAGTGGTTCTGCCAGTAGAAACGTGAAATCTCTACCTCTTACCATATGATATAGAGTAAGCAAAAAGACTTAAATACCAAGTTTTCTGTTCCAAGAAAACTGTTTCACAGAATGCATATTTGAGTCCTTTGAAAGGGCGGAGATACATTTCAAGCTGTTTAAGTTATATCTGTTTCTTGCTCAAGAACAATAAAATGTGAAAACAGCAATGGCCTTAGCTCAAAGGGAAACTTGCCAAGGAAAGGTTTGTCAGGCACATACGTAGCTGTTCTCTATTTCTAGGTACCCTGTGAACTCCACTTCTGCTCTGGGCAGTGGGCTCTCCAGGCTGCACTGCCTCTGGTAGCTGGAGAGCAACCCCTGCACAAGGGCAGAAAGGGGATACTCCCATACCCAGTGGGAGAAGGATCAGGCTCCCTGCACAAACCCCACAGCTCCCCACAAACCCTTACTCCAACAAGAACCCTTAGACAATGAGAAGTCAGCTTAGAATGTAAAATTTAAGATGTTAATTCAAATAATTTGATGGTAAGCACACTGGATTTTAGCTGCATTGCTTAAAAAAATAAACAAATAGAAAGGGATCATAAAAGTGCAACTTCACATTTCACATGCAGAAGTAGAGCCGGTTTTCACCAATGATGCACTGACATAAGGAGCACTAAAATAGAGGTTTTCCTCTTTTTTGACATCCCTTCTGCTATTTGGTGGTATGAGCTGTATCAGTGCAAAATCTCTCTGGCATTTCAGATGCACATTCTACCTGCCCTCCTCTCTCCCCACCCTCTCAATACCCTGTCATTTACAAAAGGAAGGATTCTGATTAATGAGTTCTTCCTGCCAAAAAGATAGCCTTACAAGCAGCAGAACAAAAATAAGTTAGATTGTATGGAGCCCTTAAATATAATCGTTCTGCACAAAATCTCCAATTAGTAGCCAGGCATACTTGCTTATGAGTCACTAATGAATACTTCTATATGCCGAACATTCATATCTTTCTGTTGGTGACACCGCCTCCAAGGTTGACCCCCTGTCATCACATCAAAAGGATCAAGGTTTTAAATGAAGTATTAGCAATTTCTTAAACAGCTTTTTTTAACAGCAGGGAAAAACTATTGAACCATGACTGTTCAGTCATAGACAACTATTGAAATCCCACCACATCATCTCCTCCATCCTTCAGCAGCTGAAGGCAGGAATGCCACGTGTTTCACCACACATAGCATTCCTGTATAAGAGTGCAGGAATTTTTTGTTATTTAGACCACGCAGTAAAGCCTCTGTGGGCAGTTTCCTGCACTCATGCGGAGGTTTGCAGTTACAAACAGCAGAAAAGCAAAGTTCTGTAAAACAGCATCAGGAGGAACTCACCTGTAATTTACTTTGTCTTCTAAAATGGAGTTTGATTCCACCAGGTAAACAAAGAGAAACTTAAGTGGTATGTCCTTTATTCTGCTATTCTTTTTACTAGCCCTAAAACTGCCTTTTTAATTATCTATATAATTATTCTGTGTTTTAAAGTGAGGTAGTTACCAAATTGGGGCAAATCACATTTTTTTTAAAACTTACTGAAGCATACTGATAGCAAATGCAAATGCTGATAGCAATGGTTTTTGGACCACATCACTACCAACAATACCACTACCTTGGACCACATCACTACCAACAATACCACAGGAGTAGTAAACAAGGGGTTTGAGCATTTTCAAGTGGTGAAGCAGTTTCCTTCTGCTCTCAGCCCTTCCCTGCACAACCAGGATAAACCTTCCCTTTTCCCCACCCCCAAAGGCAGCAGTATCAGCACTACTCATCTGACTTGCCTTCCTCCCCCGAGCCCTCTGCACCCACAATATGTTTGCTACTGCTTGATATCAGATATGCTTAATATCACCAAATCACAGAATCATAGAATATGCTGAGTTTAAAGGAACTCGCTCCCAGGTTTGGTATATCAGGACTGGCCATGACATGATCCCTAGTTCTGGTGCTGAACACAATTCCTATTCCCTCCACAAAGCTTCCAGGTTTAAGTCCAACACAGCAGCAGCTGTGACATGACAAGGTGGCCTCTCCTGGAGGCATGAGCCACTGTTCACCTTCCCCTTCAGTGAATCAGAGGATTTTACTGCAATCTGGTTCACCCAAAAATGAAGCACTAAGATTCAGATACATTCAGCTGCCCTCACTGCCTAATAAATGAATGCTGTCAAAAGAAATCCAGCTCTTGTTATTTTGTGGCTTGCATAGGGTCATTGTATGATGATTGTTCTTCGGGGGGGGGCAGGGGGAGAAGCAATTTTTGTGGTAGATTGCTCCTTTTAGATATAAGAAGCCTTGTAAGGCTCAGGATGTTAAAAAAAAAAAAAAGAAGAATGTGTAGAAGAGACTCACATACAGTATTTTAGGCTGGAGGAAATACTTTACAGTGAGAAACCTGGACGGCTCAATCTGTTTATCTTATCAAGAAGAAGATTGAGTGGTGAGTTGATTACAACAGATATGCACCTTGTGGGGAAAAAATACCAGGCACTAAAGGGACATTTAATCTAGCAGAAAAAAGTGTAACAAGAAGCAAAGGCCAAAAGCTGAAGGCAGATTAATTCAAACTAAAAATTAATAACATATTTTTAATTACTAATTCAGTGAGCTATTGAGCCCAACATCAAACAGAGAGTAACTGAACAGTGTAACAGAAAGAAAAGGTTTGACTGGACAATCTCAAGATCCTTTCGGCCCTGCACTATGAATTTCAGTGTGGGGTAGGAAACTGGGAAGCATTCCAGTTTAAGAAAGTGCGATTTATACTTCTTGTCAAAATCAGACAGCTTCACTTGCCCATGCTTGATTCCTTTCTTCCACTGGTCAGTGAAGGGGATATCGTAAATTTTGTTAATTAAGAATATTTCCACAGCTAAATCTTTCATGTATTTCAATGCATATTTGTACTGTAACTCACATCCAGAAGTCACATCCAGATAACATGTTGATAAGTACCGGGAAGTACAATTCTCTTAATATACTTGGTTAGGGAATATTTTATATATATATATATATATATAAGTATTTCATAGTACCAGAAGAATAAAGCTGGAGAACTAGAACTGGAACCAGACAAAGGAAGGTTTTAAAAAGTCTTTAGACATGACAACTCAAAGGGGCAAGCAGAGACGCAATGTTCACCTCTGGAAAAGTCTGAGATGCACCCCCTGCTCCCACAGGGATCCAGCCCACCTCGCATTGTGGACACAACACCTTGGCTGGGGTGGGCAGGGAGTCTTACACTGCCCAGTGTCACACAGACATGCCAGGGAGCCTAATCTCAGCCAGGTCAACAGAGCTGTAGCTTGGGGATCTCTTACTTGTTTCACTGGCCATTTCTTCATCAGGCAATTGGACGAGAGTGCTGGAGAAAATATTTTGCTTATGTGAAAGCAATATTTTTGTGCATTTTCAGTTTCAAATTGCTATAACTGCTGGAAAACCAACACTGAAAGCCTGTACAGAAATTGACTGCTTTCCTATAGCAATCCCTGTTGTGCTATGGGAGCTATAAAGCTACCAATATTTACCCTGGGGCTTATTCTTCTATTTACTGTAGATTTGAGTTAAAGCTATTGGTCTGGTAACCCTCATGCCAGCTAGTATGATCTCAATAAACACTGTATGTTTCTTTAAAACACACACATGCTACAAAGAATGCAAAGAGTATCATAGGAACTACTACTTTTTAATTAGAAATTGCATTTAATTTAATAAAATGTAATAAATTAAATTCAGCTCAATTTTAACAACAAAATCCAATGGACATTAGTACTATTACATTCATGTAAAGGATTATAGGATTTCACCCAGTAAAGCATGAAAAAGTCCTAATATTTACTAAAGAAACAAGGAAAGTATCCACACTGTGATCATCCATCGCTTCCCCATCAAACCAAACAGGTAGTTTAGATACTAGCTGCAACTTCATCCAGTTGGACGACCTGGTGGGTGAAGAAGCCTGGTTCTTGGGAACAAAACACTGCAATCTCCCAGCTCCATATTAGGAATCCTGGTCATTCTAAAGAAGGAAATTGCATACCATACACCAAAAATACATATTGGGTCTGCAGGTGTCAGCCAGAAAGCTTCAGGAATCACCAGAAAACATTTGATCAACACTGGAGATTGCTCCTGGTGAGAACCAAATTATAAGGCATATGATTATCTTAGACAAAAAACCACAAACAGTGTAGGTATTGCATAACAGCCTATGCAGTGTGAAGATCTCTTAAGCTTTTAGTATCTATAGTAAATGCTGTTTACTAATCAGCTTAAACAATGATTTGAAATTCCTATGGACAAAAGTTCTTTGAGGTCACACAGGACCAGGGAGCCTGCACTGATGGGCTACCTCAACTGAGAGAGACCCACAGAAGAAGAGAAGCTTCTACACCCACTCTGTAACACATCAAAAAATTCACCTGCAAAGTCAGATTTAAAGTAAAAATAAAATCAGGCATTTAGGCAATTAAGCAGGTATGGGATAAACACACAGAGTAGGCTAAAACAGAGCAACCCATTCCCACGGCCGCTGTGTTACGGGAGCTCGACTTGTCTGCAATACCATCTTATGCATTTAACAGAAAAATCATGAGATAGTTAAGGGAAATCCAGCAATGCAGCAGGTGTAGGATCACAGGCAGAGAAACCAACAGGTCTCAGTACAGAGTTGGCCAGGGAAGTGGAGGATTTTTCTATTCTACAGGGTTGGTCTCGGTTGACAAGATAGGCAAAAGGGTGAGACAAGTAAAGGTTGCGTCAATGATAAATTATCCACAAAAAAATCATTACCAGCTTTCAGATATGCAAAACATAGGTAGAAGTCTGGCATAATGAATTCCAGCATTACTCAGTTCAATTCCATCCGTAGTTCTGCCTATCATCTGATTTCCATAGGATAGAAAATATCAGAGAAAATAGACCTAAAAGCAAAAAAAAAAAGGTAGAATAAACTGCCTTTGGCTGATGAAGAGCAAATGCAGAAAGTGAATAGCAGTACCTTGGGATGGGGAAGCTCCCAGGGACCTGAGCATCATTCAGAAGTGCTTTTCAGGGTAACAGTTCACATGAAAGATGGGTATTAATCATGGACTCAGAACGTAGCATGACAAAAGATGGTGAAGCTGCAAAAGAAGAGTTTTAGGGTGGGTAGTTTTTGCCAATGAAAACAGTTATGCCACGTGGGTGCTGCCCACAGCCCAGAGGTAGGGGAGGTGGGATGGAGTGGGGCACACAGGGACCCTGCAGAGGAGGGGCAAATGATGGGGACCAGGACAGCTTCTTGCAGCCCTGCCTGATGTGATTTATAGCTTCTGCTGGGGCACTGTTGTTCCCAGGGAGTGGATGGAAAGCAACACATAAGCAGGCTAGTGCTCAAGGATGTGGAATCATTCTCTTAACTATCACTTAGGTGACTTCCTAATCACTGCATAAGCAGCTGTGTCTTATCAGACCACTATTCTGAAAGGAGTTTTCTCTATCTCCTCGCAACTTCAATTTAATTTGGCAAAAATACTCCATAACGCTGAAGGCTTGATAGTCATTGCAAAAACAATTGTTTTTTTAGCCCATCTATACTTTTAACTGATGGGTAAGGTTGAGTCAGATTTACAAGTGAGATACTTGGTCATGCAATTAATGATGAAATTACCTGACATGTGTGTCAGTAGTGCAGCATGGTTCCTGGGGAGGATGACAGGAGTTCTACTTTTGACTATATTGGCAGCAGAGCCAGCCTAATGGTGAGCAATTCAGAGTTTTCTACCTTAAGGCTTTTTTAATGCCATGAATAGCATCCTGTATCCTTGGTAGCATATCTTTGAGGCTATCTGTTGGCAGGTCTTAATTATCCAGTATCAGTTTTCAACTACAAGCATATGAATTCTGACATGGCTGTTAGAAGTCTAACAGCTCTTTACCCAAAATGTACGTGCATTCTCTGGAGTCCTTAGGCACAATTTTTCTTCTCCATCACAGCAAAATGTGACCTCTTTACTGGCATTAGCAGCGACATTGTAATTCATAAACTATCCTTAGTTAGGGCTGAAAGGCACTGTAATGATGAGAAATACTTCCCTGAAAAAATAGATTCTGCTTGCTGAGGCATTGCCTGACAGCTTCAACACTCAAGAATCAAAATGCTAAAGATAATCTAAGTCAAAGAAAGTTTATGGTTATAATGTATAGCCTGGTATATACAGAGAGAAGTCATTGTCTTAAGTGTAAAAAGAGAAGAGAACTGTGACTTAGACTACATTTTCTTTAAGTCTTTTCATGCATCTTATTATATCTCTCCTGCAACTACAGTGACAGAAGACTACTTTAGAGAAAGGCTTCTCCCTGTCTGCAGTCCTGGACCTCACAGCAAATCCCAGTGTTCCCAAAGCCAGCACTCTCCTTTGCTTGAGATTGGAAAATTAGTATTGGTAGTTTCCTCCATTGGCTATGGAGAAAACTCTTCTTTTAGAGAATAGCTTCCTAATTCTATTAGATTTCCATTATGTTTTCATTTTAAAATGTCCAAACGATAAACTCATAAAAATACATAATGAAAATAGTCAGACCACTAACTACAGTCAAATGCAATGCCACTATAATAAAACTTGCAGGTGCTTGTGTAATCAGCAAATCAACACAATTCAGATTAAACCAGGAAGAAGAGATTCTTTGAAATGTTTTACTCCTGCTTCCAAATATTTAGAAAATGTGGGTTTAATGCAGCAAATTATGATTCTTTATGTTGGTTTTTTCCTGAACTGGATGCTGTGACAGCAGTCTGCATTTCATAAGGCATGGCTTCCAACTAGCAAAATCTATTCTCAACAGGAAATATGCTCCACTTAGTCCAAATGTTCTGAGGACGTGAAACATATTTGTATAAACACGCTGTATTGTAATTGAGAGACTTGCTAGTGCTTGGGATTTAGACAGCACTTTACAGCTTCAAGGTGCTGCACAAACATTTAACTTATTTATTAATTAAATTTTCTAACTAGGGACATAACCTAGATTTAGTTAGAAGAAAGCTGTGGATGAGAGGAGGTTGGGTAAACAAGTTTATCATATTTATGTAAAAGACCATACGGAGTCCTCTTAGAAGTCCTTCACCAAAATAAAAAGGTAAAACATCTCAAAAGCTTCTAATCCTCGTTGGGGAAATTAATGGGCAGCTCTATGAAGGCCAGCTCGGACCACCAGGCTGAGGGTTTCGAAGATATTTGTCACTGGTCTCCTCAGGTTCTCAGAGAGAAGAAAAGATGCTTTTCATTGAATTCAGTGGAACCTCAAATATTTTTAAAAACTTCTTCCTGTCACTCAGCCATGTCCTTCCCTAGTCCATAAACTAGAGCACTGTGAACCAGCAGCCTCAGTAGTCCTGCTGTGGCTTCTGGGTTTTATCACCATGCTAGGTTATCTTTTCAAAGCCTCAGTAGTAGTGATCTAGGTCTATAAAAATATTTAAATTTGTAATTCCTATTAGCTGCTTAACGTTCAGTGACATCAACAGCCTCATTGTCCATCTCCAGAAGGGTTTTTGGTAAGAACCGTTTACTTCACAACTGATTCTTGCCCAAATTCTAAAATTGCTCTGAGTCAAACATGGTATAGCTAAAATCATCTGTCCTCTATGAGTTTATGTTCTGAAAACAGAGGAGAGTAAAACTCTCTCATCTGATATAGAAGTGTTTCTACAACTTATTACTCTTTCATTGGCACATAGTAAATTGAGCTCTGGCAATAGCAATACTACTGGGAAATAAAGATAATTAAGAAACATAAAGCATGCCACTCTTCTTGAACCCAGTTGGAATCTTGGTTTTCTGTGTCTCATTGTAGGATTATGAGCCTAGTTTTAAGTTTGTATTCTCATAATTTTACATAATTGACCATTTGCAATCTTTTATAATCTAAAATGTCTAATAACTATGCACAGAAAGTGAGCCCTTTCCATAATATTTATAAATATTTCATATGAACTTGAGTTAATACAATTTATTTATAATGCATGGGAGTCTGCACTGGATTTATAAAAATAATGTGTGTTAACATGCAGTCATGATTTAATAATCAGAGACTAATTTCTAAAATACATACGGAGAGTGGCTGGTTCCAGTAATTTGCAATAGGATTGAGAAATGCAGATATAGACAGATGATTGATGTATGTTAACATACCATGCAGGGTGGAGCAAAGATGACATTAACACAAACTTCATCCTATTTATCCCTTAATATTTTCAGTATCCACCAGGACAAAACTAGAATAGTTTCTCCGGAAATCCCCAGGCTGCTGGATTAATTCCATACGGTTGCTAACAACTGTTGCGGTAGAGGATGACATCACATATATTATGTAACCACGGTGCAATAACACCATCCAAGGATTCCCACCTTCTCAGGAAGCTGCCAAGAAGCCATAAAGCTACATGAACCACTAACCAGCTATTAACTAAATGATTCAAAACTGTTAAAAGCAAAGAGAAGTTCTCTATCTGTTCGACGGTGAATGTATCTCTCATCTGATACACCGAGGTTGCTTAAGCAATTCCCACAACACTTTAAAGATCTACACAGCAGATGGGAGCGAAGAAGCCTATCTGCAGGAGAAAACTGCAGAAATTATTGCATTGACTGGAGAACATGCACACAGCTGAAATGGACCTTCTGTTTTTGATCTGTGGTGAATAAAAGAATACAGAAATGAGCAAGCGGATGCATCCGATGGTGATAATAAGACCACAGCTGCAGTGAGACAACCACACACAAGTTATCCTAGAGAGCCCCATGGCAAGGAAATAGACTTTCCATATTAGTGTCATTTTTGACACATATCTCAATTAATTTCCCATGCTCTTTTAGCAGCCTGGGTATGAAAGACAACAGAACAGCAATTGTTTGTGCTGCTAGATGCTCATTTCTTCATTTGAAGGAGGGAAGAGGACCTTGACACCCACAATTAGCCCATGAGACCTCTACTGCAGTCATGCACACACTTCCTCCCTGCAGTTCCAGCTGCATATTGTTTATTATTCATTATGACACTAATCACACTTTCTATGATGGTCCAGTGACAAAATTACTCTGGATGTATTTTTTTCACTAGTCAGCATCAATAAACTGTGAAATGGATTAGAAAACAATGTTTCTAATTGTTTTCTTTTCAAATAAATTTCATGTTATTTATGTTAAGAAGTGCATATCTTTTGACTCTCAGACTGCTGGGCTGAGCAAAACAGGGCCTTAAAACAAAATTTAAAAAAAAAAAAAAAAAACCAAAACATAACAAAAACTAGTTCAGATTCCTATTTTAAATAGAGTTTTTTAATAAGAACCTGAATGGAGTAAGCAGCTGTTTTAGGGTAGCTGGACCAAGTTTCTTGGAAGTAAATGAGTGCTCAGGCAACAACTTATGACATGACACAGCTCTAAATATTTAAATTTCAGATTGTAAAAGACTTTGTGTTATCTGTTTGGTAAGATAACCTACATATTTATTTACATGAGAATGCAATTAGAAAGACAAAAGAACCCTTAAGAACTAATATGAAATTATTTCCCTGAATAAAGTTACTTACAGGTTTTAACATCTGCAGTTATAAGCTGTACTGCCTTGACTCTCCTAAGAGTATTTATCACACCCTTCCTGCTGGTTCCTGTGACCCGATTTGCCTGCTGGTGGTGCCCATTATGGAATGGTCCAGTAGGATCACTAGAGACTCCAATCAGAGCAGCACATTTATATTTCCACATTTATATATGTAAAAATATCATTCAGATCCATGCCAATAAATATCTACAAATAAAAAATAATACAACTGTATAAAATATATTTTTTAAAAGTTGCAATATGTACTAGTCAAGTGCACAGTGTTTCTCATTCTGGATATTATCTGTGATTTCAGCCATCAGATGAGAAATATGAAAAATGAGAACAAGTATTTTTGTTTATAGTCTTGCATAAGTGACATGACTATGTTCTTTGTGCTCTACTGCTTCAACCTCCAATTGTATGTTCCCCATATAATTTTAATTACCATTTTTCTGTTTAGGAAAAAATACAGAGGGGCACTGCAAACTGGAAAGTCAGAAAGATATACATGGCCACTACTTCCTGATACAGCTTTAGCTGATGTTGATTCTGATCTGCATGAAATGCTGGGCAGGACTGGAAATTGGTGGCCAGATTCCTCAGTGGGACAGATGCTAATATCAGAACGTGCTCTCCCAGCTCTCAGTCTCTGAGAACCCAGCCCCAGATCTGCAAACAAAGCTGCTGAAATCAAAGAGCCAAAGAGGGTAGCTGGTCCAAAGGACACATGACAGGCATCTCTGAAAGAGCCAAATCTGAACCCTGCACCCCCTGAAGGCAGCTATAGCTTTAGCATCAACTACAATATGGATGCTAGATGCATCCTCTTGGCATTTAACTTCTGATTTCAGAAATTTTCTTTCTAATCCCTTTTATGTGTTTGTCCATAAAAGTCTTAAAAAATAATTCTGTTAAAATATTTGATTTCAGAGATTCCTTGTACTTTCTCTTTTATCAGCAGACCATATCCATTGCCCATGAGCTTTTCACTCTTAACAAACACCTGGATCAGCTTGATCCAATTTTGCTTTTCTGGAATTACTTGCCTATTGTTCACAGTTCTTTTTAAGATCTATGTTATAAGAGAAACCTCCAGGTTCACATCTTTTTCTCTCTGTACATGCCTTTTTGGAGCATAATACAGCGAGTTCCCATCCTCTTAGATCCTGAAATCAGTCCTTGGACCCCTCAAAATGTCCAGATGCAAAGGAGCGCATGTCTGATGTTTAATAGAATGCCTTTTCAGAACATATATAAAGGAAATGAGGAACAAGGGATTAGGAAAAGAAATGCTTACCCTCAGGAACCTTACTCTTAAAAGCCCTGAAGAAACAGACCTCTGAAAACAAACAAAAGAAATCTCCAGAGACACACTGCCCTGCAGTCTAAGCTCACAAGCCTGACAGGGGTCCACCTTATAGATGGGTCGGATCTCCTTCTGCCTTCTCTCTCTTATTCGTGCCAATTGCCAAACTCATGCAGTCACTGCCCTGTGGCCTTCCCCACCCCACTGTTCCTGCTCAGAAAGACAACCCTGCCCTGAAGGAGGAGGCACTGCTGAGAGCCCCAGACTATTCTCCCTCCCTCTCCAGCCACAGATGCCTTGGGCCCAGGGCCAGCCCCACCAGCTCTCCTCAGCCTCTTCTCAGCTGTGCTTTCAGACACAGCACACACCACCACTAGAGAACTGACGCATCCATATGGTATAATTTCACCTGGGAGGAGCATTTTCCCTCCTGCTCTTTTTTTTTCCCCTCAGGTGGAAGCCCTACCAATGCATGGAAAGCAGAGCTCCCCAAGATGTCTGAGAAGCTGCAGCAGCCTGAGTAATCATTGTTCAAGGTGAAGTGCCAGAGCCCTACTCAGGTAATCTGGCACACTCTTAATGCCAGAGAATACAATCATAACAATGTATATGAGAATAAATTTGTAAATATTACTGATCAAACTTCAGATCAATAGATGGTTTACATACCAGAGTAAACATATAAACTTCAGTGCCATCTTCAGCTTTTAATCATTTAATTCATTTGTTCATTCATTTGTCTTTCTATAATCTGATCTATTGGTCTGGTTCTTCAACATAAAAACCATTATTGCAGCAAATGTTGCCATTTTAATTTGTAACCAGTGCCCCAGACACATCCCATAAAATATTATTTTAATTCCTTAAAAAGAGAAGGGGAATTTTTCATTAATTAATTACACAGTCTTGCACAATAAATATAGTAATAAATGTTGTGCAATGTAGGTGAACTTTAAAATATAAATAAATGGTGTTGGCTATAGGAATGTGAATTTCCTGATAATTATGTTAAGTTGGTACACAAGTCTGCTAGAGAAAGAAAACAACTAGCGTCATCTTGGCCCTGACATCCTCTCTCCAGTACTGCGAGGCTGAAGGAGTTGTACGTTTGTGTAAAAAAGAGGATAAGGAAATAAAGCCAGGACCTCTCCCAAATGTGGTTTAGCAGAGACAGTGCCCAAGAGATCACTCACCTGGAGCCAACCTCTAAGCCATAAAGCTCCCAGCTGGATTCTCACTAACTCAGATCTCGTACACACAATGAATCCTTGTCTATCTAATCCCCTCAGACTAGCGAGGTAAATTGCTCAGACCAAGTGCCTACTTTTCTATCTTTGAAGCACTGTGGGGAAATTCCTACTCTGTTACACAACAGTTGGACTTTTTTTGGCAGAAAGGCCTGCAGTATGCCAGAAAGACATTTTTTAAAAAATCTAAAGCATTCACATCATGCAAAACATTGCAAGGACACAGTGTCACCATTTGAATTCACTTTACCACTTCAAATATTCAGAGTGGATAAAACAACAAAAATAATTCCAGATAAAGCAAAAGGAGTTCTGCTAACTCTAGCAACTATGTAAAACTTTTTCACAAGCTTGCATTTTGCTTACAGCAGATGCATACTCAACGATTATTCGTACGTACGTCACACCCCAAAACTCTTGAGGTTAACATAGAGGCTTTTGGATTAAACTCTTGAGGTTAACATAGAGGCTTTTGGATTAAACTCTTGAGGTTAACATAGAGGCTTCTGGATTAGTCGGCAGTGGCTTGCCCTATGGCTGGGCTTTACGCTAATCTTTATCACTTCTAAAAAGCTAATCAGCAGTGTACTGTCCACAGGGTCAGTGGGAGGCACTCCACCTGGAACTGCTCCTGAAGACCCCAGACACATTTTTCCATTTCTCTTCAGGCCTTGGCACCTCCCTGGGTCTGCACAAGCCCACTGCAGAATGGCTGGCCAGCGTGGATGGGAAGGACACATTAAGGCTCAATTTCGCACACACTTGCATTTATGAGCTGAGTCAAGAACTCGTGTTCTTTTCAGCAGTAAAATACTCCTAGTATTAAAATAATTATTTTTTCTGTAAAAAGGAATAAGGCTGCAAATTAATACTGTTGACTGCTATTTGAATATACATGGAGAGACCTTTCTCTACTATAAAATCACAGTGAAGATCTTCACTTATAGGGTATTCAGTTAATCATCTAACAGGACAAATTCACCAATTTTTCCACAGCCACGAAGAATGCTTCAAATTCAGAACAATGTATAGCTTTGTTTTTACAAGTAAATAGATGAACTATTGTTAGCATGAACTTGTAGCATAACATAGCTTCCTCTGGAAAGTCAAGGTATTATTTTGAGGGTAAAAACCAAAAAGCTGTAAAGTAATTTTTAAATGTGCACATGGGTTTATAATATTTAAATTAGACTAAATAGTAGACCACATTTTAATTTTATTCCCTCCCAAATGCCATAGTAAATAAGATAAAACTTTGAAAGAGTTTGTCTAAGTTTACAACTAGATTTCAGACGTGAAGAAAAAAAAAATTGTCAATGAAAGTTCTTTCCAATATCCTGTTATATTGAGTATAAATATGAGTATCAGACACACAAATCATTATTTCCTATTAAAAAAAAGCTGAAGGAAACTTCAGAAATAAAAGAACTAATCTCATCTACCAATTTGTGTAGAAAAGCATACCTTCTTTTTGTTCTGAACTACAAAAACACCTGTATTGTTGTTTATGTATTTTTATACAAATTGTTTATGTATTGTTTATGTGTTTTTGATACAAACCACAATTCAATCTGCTAAAATCTGTTTTGATGTGTAGACCCTATGCTGTAACCTAATAAAGCAATTGAACTGACCATACCTGTAGCAAGAGATTCATCTTTTCAATAAATGCAATGCCCTTTCCTAAAACCCATTACAAGTAAGCTGTTAATTTGTAGCTGCAGAATTCTGCTGATGATTACAAAATGCTCTTGAAGTTACTGTTTTGTAGTAATACAGCAACACAACCATTTTCATAGCAAATCCAGTCAAGCACAATGTTTTCATCATTGTAAATTTGAAAACATAATTAGTGATCTATCTAGTTACCTGAAACAGTTGGATAGTGCTGCCCTTCACTGGTTCAGAACGGTATACCACAAATCACAGCTAATGGCTACCTGACAAAAGTGTGGTTTGGTCACATGAAAACTGAGTTTTCCCTACTTCTCCCTCCAGGACTTCCACACTTCTATCAAATGAACACCCAGAACTGCTCTTCATAATCCAAATTTTCAAGTAGTAAATGCTTTTATATACTTATTTGTCCCTTTCATTGGGAGGGATAAGGTAGTTGCAAGTACTACTATCCTTGCCCATTGTTCTTGTGTTTTTATCCCATGTCAGAGCACTACTGTAACTCCCTCATCAATGTTAAATTATGTTTTTCCTTCATGAAAGGAATCCATCAACAACAGAACAATGGAAATTATCCCTGGAGTGTTTCTATTCAATATTAAAATATTGGACCAATTAAAAGTGGTACTAAGTAATGTCCATATTTGTGTAGGAACACATACGTGATTGGGTAAATAACCAGTAATTCTCAACTCATGCATTTTGCCCTGCTGAGGGAACAGAATATAGCTGGTTCTTTAACACAGCAAATGTAATAGCCATTGTGTCCAAACATTAGGTTCCATCTGGGAACTGAATTCAGCTTAGCTGGTTGTTTCAGCTAGTTATCACATACATACTATGAGACCTCCATGTCTTTAAAAAAGCTGTTTTTAAAAGGAAATACATTTAGGATAGTATCAACAGTTAGAAGGTCTCTGATGACAGATGATGAATTACTGTTAATTACTGTATTACTTTATGCAGCAAGTCCAACCTTAGATGCATAACTCAAATGAGAGCAATGTTAGTTTCTGTACACAAAGGCAAGCAGTAGACCTTGACTCCAAGTCCTGATAAATCTATCTGCTAAAAAAAAAGCCCAAGTATATGAAATATTTTCAAAATATAGAATCAAAAGAGAGAGCCTCCATTTCAAAAACAGGTTCAATATTTTTTGACAAACAATCTATTCCTATTTATAATATATTGTGTTTACTATTATATTTGAAAAATGGCTGAAGCTTGCATTGGTGCTGGTCATTTCTATAGAATATTTCATTCCTAAAAGCCTTTTTGGAAGTACAAAAAAACCTTGCTGTGCACACTGTGGATCAATTGTATTGACAGCTGTACCCTATGGTCACCCATGCAGGTAAGTAGGCTCACCCAGAACTCAGTTCTTTTAGAGCAACATAAGCCTCAGTGAAGCTCTGTATGCCTGTGTGTTTCCAGTAGAAAGAGTGCCCAAGCAGAAGATGAACTGAGCAGACAGAAATTCAGAATACAGGAAATTTTTGAAAACTTTCCTCCAAAGCACCTTGGACAATTCCACTCAGGGAGTTTGTCACCATAAAGATGGCTGAGTCATCCCAGCCCAGTTACTTTAAACCCATCCTTATTAGAGCACCCTACTTGCATTTGATTAATAAGTATTGGCTCATGAATAGCACCTGGACTTTTATGATCTTTGTCTCCTACAGAATGCATAATGATAGCATGAAAATGCTCCAGATAAATCTCTTCCATCTCCTCTCTTATTTCATGGTGGAATATTAAGGTTTACTTTTTCTGGAAGGTTTGGCCAATTTCTGAGGACCCTCATGTCATCACCGCTACTAACCACAACTAATGAACTGACTAGTTAAAGTGTCAACAAAGACAAGAGTTAACAGTTGGTTGGAATAGTATAAATAAAAACAGAACAAATATATAAATAAGAAGTACGTACAAAAGCGACTAACAGAACATTTCATGCTTTGTTAAACCTTTGGTGTTAGCATATCACTACCTTTCCCAAAAAGTCAGCTCAGCCTACTCTGGAAAGATGGCAATTTCCTGTCCAGTTTAGCAAACCACAGTTATATGTGACTTCACTGAAGATGAAGTCACAAACTACATTCCACCTAGTACCAGAAATCAGTGTTAAAATTTGATCCAATTTGTTAAGCAGGGGTCATGAGCACAGCTACAGCTTTCAGCCCAGCAGCTGCTGCCAGTTGTGCCCACACCGTAAGGAAGAGTAGTCACACCGTGCCGCACTGCCGGCCCCAGGTGGGACAGCCATTAACAGCAATACAACCCTAAGGCTTTGTCAGGAGGCTTCTCAGCTTCTGGTTTCTAGGAAATGATGAAATCTGAAAAAACTGGGCTCTGAAGGGAGGAATCAATAGGTGAGAAAAGGATGTACCTATATCTGCTACCCTGCACCGCTCTAGTATATGGTTCTGCACCGTGTAGAGTCATTCTCTGTCCAACTGCTGGAGTGACTTTGACCCCAAGTAGGTAATTTCCTTCTTTTCACTGCAGAGCTGAGGACCGATGCTCTCATAACTGATGTTTCCTTCCCTGCATTGCTGGCATTTTCCACATTTCTGTCTATATTTTGCTTAGGATACAGCAGCAAAGACTTTTATATTAGACACTTATCTTTTTTTAATAATTATCAACCATTTTTTTTTCTAAAAAATAGATGTGTGAAGTATTTGTTATTTGCAAAAGAAAGCATTTAATTTAATGACATATCTGTTCACAAAACAAAACACCAGTGACTGAAAATAGAATATATGCTACCACTTTGTGAAAGTCATTTACAGCACAGAAAGACCACTTTGGCAGACACATTTATGTCTATACAAGATTAGATTTTGCATTTATTATGGGCATGTGGCATATTATTAATTATTAACACCAAAAATAAATGTTTATGTTTGCAGAAAAACAAGCTGCTAAATTCTGAAAAAATATTGTTGAGGATTTACACATTGTGTCATGTGTGTTATGTAAATGGGAACAGCAGAGATTCAGTATTTATTATTAGAACAAAACATTTTTCATTCTGCAAGTGGAAATCCAGGTTATAATTTACGTGCATCTCTGAATCAACAAGTCCAATACTTAAGAACAAGATTTTGTGTAAAAAGAACTGACTTTGTTTTCTCACCGAGGGCACACTCTGTGGAACTCCTTTGCTGCATTCCCTGGGGAACTGCATGGGAATTACAAAAACACTGCTCCCAGGAGACCATGAAATGGTTCATTTTCTATCCTAGACCTGAGGAAGGAGTAATGGGGTCCCACTCTCAGCTAGCACGAAATAGTCCCAGCCACATTAATAACCCTGCTGATGAGGTAGTCTTCCTCCCAGATTTCATATATACCCTATTTCAAGATTTCAGACCACGATGTCCTGGTCAAAGAAGCTCTCAGCCCTGAAATATGATTGGGAAAGATCTCCTTACCCTCTAAGGAGAAAAAGTCATTATCAAGCTATATGGAAATGGAGGCAGGAGTCAGACTGGCATATCTCTTTATGTAGTGTGCATCAGTGTAACATCATACTCCCAGCTGGCTGCCCAGATTACCTTACTCAGAGGCGTGCCTCCACCAGCCTTTTCCATTAAAACTTCCCGGTGCTGCTAGCTGGGTCCACTCTGTGCAGAGCATTGTGATGGAAACCCTGGTCTGGACAAGGCACCTGTAGCTGCCAGCAGGCTTCTTCTGTCATCTGTCATCCATCCTGCTCAGAGAAAACCTCTTGCAAACTGTACTGTGATGGAGGTTTCAGAGTGAGGGGTGACATTTTTTTCAGTAGCCTCCTTGTCCTGTGCCCTTGAGCTGTGTTGAAGCTCAAGCAGTGTCAAAACACTGCTTAGGGATATCTGTGTTTTCAGTGCTTCACTAAACAGAGTCAGGATTTGTCTCCCTGCTTGCACAAATCATAGAACAGCCTGGGTTGGAAGGGACCTTAAAGATCATCTAATTCCAATCCCCCTGCCATGGGCAGGGACACATTCCACTAAACCAGGTTGCTTAAAGCCCCATCCAACCCTGCCTTGAACACTTCCAGGAATGGGGCATCACCAACTTCTCTGGGCAACCTGTTCCGGTGCCTCACCATCCTCACACAGTAAAGGATTTCTTCCTAATATCTAATCTAAACCTACACCTTTTCAGTTTAAAGTCATTCCCCCTTGTCCTATCACTAAATGCCCTTGCAAAAAGTCCCTCTCCAGCTCTCTTACTAGCCTCCTTTAGGTACTGGGAGGGGCTATAAGGTATCTCCAGAGTCTTCTCTTTTCCAGGTTGAACAACTCCAACTCTAATGCAGAAACCTTTTGGTTTTGTCATTTATCTCAATACAGTTTTCCAGTCATGCTCCTGTAAATGACACGCTGCAGGCACTAAAGGTGGAAGCCCAGACCAAAATTCAAATTCTAGTCAACCAATTGACTTTACAGAAGGTTAAACTACCATGGGCAATGCAGCAATAAAGTGGACAGACAAGCTCTGCCCCTGGGAGAATTTGCTGTTTCTTGGCATTTCTACCCCTGACTCAGCTCAGCAGGGGAAGCAGGGGCAAATTAGCACTACTCTTGTTCTTGTCTCTCATACCTTTTGCCTGCTGCTTCACAAGACCTCCTTCAGCTGGCAGCAAAAGAGGTCAGAAATACATATGCAGTGTAATGGAGGAGCAGAGCAGCACATGGAGCAGGCAGTGCTCCACAAGAGCACCAATCCACTCTCTGCACAGCAAGACCTTCCCTGATGGCACTCAGCCCCCACCACCTGCATTCACTGCTTCCTCTCCTCTGCCATGCCAGGGCAGCAGCCCCACCGCGATCAGCCTCTCTGTTTAGAGAGCAGGCCTCAGCTGCTGCATCACATCACATCTGCACATTTCACTTTGGGCCCCAGATACCACTATGCTGAAACACTGGACTTCAGGCAGGAAAGCTCCCATTGCCTTTGGATACATTTCCAGGGACACTTACTACTTCAGGCAAAGCCAGGTACTCTGCTACTGCCCAGAGCAGCAGTCCTCTGCTGTGGGGAAATGCATTAATAAAATAATTCTGCTGTATCATTAGAGGTCAACTCGGACTAGAGCAGGTAATAAAAGATTCATAATAGCACATGAGGGGATGCACTAAATAGCCAAACCACAGCTTGAAATCATGCAAAGCTTGTTTAGATTTAGGACTTGGTTAAAAACTTGCAGTTCAGATGGTGTTTCACAGAAAAGTTTGCGATCAGCGATATCACTTCTGTACCAGCAATTTATGCTGCTTCCAGTGTAAATTATGCCTTGTAGCAAAGAGTGTCCTAATAGGCATAGGTGCTCCCATGTTCAGGCCAGTAATCAAAAATTAATCCTTTTCCCTGATTCTGTTAGGGGCCAATGCCAGCTATTACTGAGAAGACATAAGAAATACTGCTGGAAGCACTTTCAAGATAACACTTTACCCATGTTGTGACTTTCCATCCTTTGGTATTTAGCAAATGTCTAAATCTTCCCGTTAGTCAATTTCCAATCCTGTAAGGCAGCAGTGGGACCTGCAGTGGTCTGTATGTTTTCAAATATTCCTTTCAAACTTTAGTTAATCTTATCTTCTGTCTACATATCAAATCTGCTTTAGGAATCCTGCTAAAGTCCAGCCTCAAGGTGCTGTGACAGCAAGTTACCCAGTCCATTTACATGTGAACAATCATTACTCACTACTAAAGGAGTTGTCAGAAATTCAATACAGGCATTGGTGCAATATTTTCAGTTTGGTTATAAAAGCATCGTCCTTTCCCCATTTAACTCCATCTTATGACTTTAAAAAGAACAAAAACAACACAGACAAGTCTTCTCTGGCTGCTGAATTCCATCTGCTTTTCCATCCTTTCAACAGCCTTTGACAAAGAATTTAAATCAGATCCCTTTTTTCTGATGAGTTTAAAATTTGGCTGTGAATTTGGCCACATTCTCAGAGTGGATCTGATTTTTGGCCATCATTTTTACCAGCAAGGCACATCTAATCTCAGTCTTGGTGACACTGCACTGAAACCAGCTGCTCTAGCTTTGATACAGAAGAGGCTCATTAGCATGAAGAACTTAATGATGTTTGACATATCAGATGATGCAGTCCTGCCTTTAATCTTTGCGGCCAGCCAGTCCCACCAGCCAGGTAATGGTCTCAGCAGAGAGGCCAAAGAGTCTGTGTGGAGGAGAGAAAACTTCCAACACAGCCCTGTAGGCGAGGTTTAGGGCACATGCCCAGAACAGCACAAGGTACAGGCTGGGTGTGAATGGCACACTCAGCTCTGCCCTCCACCACGTACACCACTGTCACTGGCATTATTGGGACATGAAGACCTACGCTCTCCACACTTGGAAAGCAGGTATCCTCTCCCAGTTCAAGTCTAAAGCAAGAGAGCACTCCTTGAGTGCTCCCACACCATTCACCTTGCAGCCTGGCCCACAGCCACACAAAGCCACCACCCATGGAGCACCTCCAAGGCAGAGAAACCCCACAGCTGTCACGGGCAGTGGAGCTGGTCCATCCACACGTGCCACTGCAGGGACTTGGCTCAGTGCTTATGGTCTCTTGCACTCTGCTGTACAGCCCTCCATCTGTCTTGTAATTAGGAAAACAACCCTTTTCTTCCAACTGCAGTGAAACTCTGCCCCTCTTCTTAACAAAAGACCCCATGGACTCGCGATGCCTGACACATTCCAGTTCAAGTGGAATGAAAAAATTACTGATTTCCATCTTCTATCCTTTTGAACCACTTCAGGGACCAGAAGGCTGCAAGCAAAGCAAGAACTACTATGGGGGCTGAAAATCCCTGAAGCTGAATTTTCCCACCTCTTTGATCATTCCTGGTTTTCCCACACAAAAAACTTTTCCATGTATGTGGTACCTGCACTAAGACAGCCACAAAGATTCCAGAGAACGAACGAAAAGGGCAAAACACCACTACCCACACAGAGAAACAAATGCTGGGAGGAACTAGAAGGTATCTTTTTTACTTTGCCGGTTTAGCTGGCATAGGAGAAAGAATTAAAACGTCCTTTCTAATGGCTTCTGCCAGTTATTTACACAACCTACCAAATTCCACGGCTCAGATGGAGAACAAATCTCTTACTCTACCAGAAATCCCCTGCCTCGTTTCAGCTAGTTATCTACTGGCACTGTAAACGTAAAATTTTGTCAACAAAATACAATAGCACTGTTGCCTACATAAACATATTTAACACCTCTTAACATGCAAAACACGCAAACAAACGATAAACTTGGCTCCTGAGGGTTCACAATGCAGCCAGTATCCCACTGCCCAGCGCTCCTGGGCACCTGCAGTCGGTCAAATTCCGTAACCAAATAGTTGCCAGTAGTAAGCACAATTCCTACACGGGACTCACTAGTCATTATTAGTTTTAGGTACTGTTTTGTAGCTAGGAGAAATATGAAAGGGAGAAGTGTGGGTCTCTCGTTTAAGCGACAGAAGTAGAGGACGTGCAGGAGGGAACCGGGTAGCACAGCAGAACGCGGGGCCGGAGTTTTCACGTCTTTCAGGAGCGCGGAAGGGCTGGTACGGGGAGGGCGGTCACGGCAACACCAGCACAGCCCAAGTCGCTCTCCCTCCCTGTTTCGGTGGCACTTAGGTGCTGCGGGCGCAGGACGAACCGGCGCTTCCCCGGCCCGCCCAGCACTGCGGAGGGACCCTCCGGCGAGGCGGAGGGGACGCTGCCCTGTCCCCGCGGCCAAGCGCTGGTGCGCTGGAGTCAGCGCACCGGGCTCGGGGCTCGGACGGCAGCAGCAGTGACAGCATCTCCGCCCGTGCGCTACCCGGCTGAAGCCGAAATAAAACGGGAAAATTAAGGCGAAGGGAGCGGCCGCAGTCCCGCCGGCTCCTGGGCGGCTCCGGCTCGGGCCGGGGCGGAGGGTCCCGTCCCGGTGCCCCCCCGGCGGGGCAGGCGGCGCCGGCGGTCCGCCCGCGGGGGCGGTGGGGCGGGGAGCGCGGCGGCGGGGGGGCGGGCGCGGCGGCGGCGCTAGGGCCGCGCGTAGCGCGGGCCCGGAGGTGGGGTAGCTGCCGCCGCCCCGCTCGCCGGCAGTCGCGGGGAGGTCGCTCCGAAGTGAGGAGGCGCTGCCGCCGCCCCCCGAAGTTTGGCCGCGCCGCCCGAGACCTCTGCGCCGCAGCCCCGGCCAGGGGTGCGCTCCGCTCGCCCCGCGCCTCATGCCGCGGCCGCCGGCGCCCCGAGCGGGGCCACCCCCGCCCTGAGCGGCGGTGGCGGGCGGGGAGCCCCCGCGGGCATCGCCCGCCCGCCGCCCCGCCGAGCGCCGGAGGAGTGCGGCCGCCCGCCCGCCGCGCGCCGCCCGCGCCCCGCCAAACTTCGACGCCGACAAGTGCCCGGGGCCAGCGGCGGCCCCGCCGAGCCCCGCCGCGACCCGCCGGCAACTTTGCCGGGGAGGAGCACCCCCGCCCCGCCCGCCCCGCGGCTCCTCATGCCGCCGCCGAGGGAGCCCCAGCGCGTCCCGGCGCCGCGGCGGCTCCGCGCCGCCCCGCGGTGAGGCTCGGGCAGCCCGAGCCCGCAGGGTGAGTACCGCCCGCCCGCCGCCCGGGGCGCGATGGGGCGTGGGGGCAGCGCGGCGCGGAGGGGCCGGTGCGTGTGCCGGGGATGTGTGCGGGGTCCCCCCGCCGGGCTCCGGCCGCCGACCGAGGGCGGATCGGCGCGGGCCGCGCGCCCCCTGCCGCCCGCGCGGAGCGGAGCGCGGCGGGGGCCGGGGCTGGGGCCGGTCGGGGCGGTACCTGCGCGGTGCCTCCTCCGCCGGAGCCGGAGCTCGGACCGGGCCGGGCTTTGAAGGGTCGCGGGCGGTGGGAGAGTCCTGTGGGAGCGCGAGCCCTGAGGGAGGGGCGCGTCCCTCGCGCGGCGCCCGCCTCGCAGCGCGGATTCACCCGCGCGGGGGCCGGGGGAGAGCGGCGGTCCCGGTGCGCAGAAGGCGGGGGCGGCGGCGCAGGGCATCGCCCCGCCGGCGAGGAGCGGCGGGCAGGTCACTGGTACCCAGCCTGGAAACAGTTGCTCCCTTGCATCGGAAACTGCAGGCGGCTTTCCTAAACATTCACATGCACGCAGAACCCCCAAAAGAAACCCCGCATGGCGGTGAGCAGCGCAGATCGGCTGAACCCGATAAAACAGATGCTTTTATACTCTCAAAGTTGGTGCATTTGCGTTTTTGGCCTCTGCTGAATATACTTTTATTGTTCTGCAATCAACTTTTCAGTATTCTGCATCTGATGTGGTAGGAGCCAGCCTCACTTCTGCAGAGATGTTATCGGAGACAGTGAGTGGAACAAGCCGTGGAGATGCTTTTAAAGAGGGAATAAATCACTGTCTTGCCTAGGGACAATGCGGTTGAGGATGAGCAGCTGTGGCCTGGGAAGCCCGTCAAAGGGAATAAAACCACAGCAGAGCTTCCCCTGGCTTGTTTTTTTTGCTGTTGTTGTGGGGGGGGGTTGTTTTGGTTTGGTTTTTTCATGTGGAAAAAAATAAACTTTGATTTCTGGCATATTTTTGGACCTTGAAAGAACAATCACCAGAGAGTTTCGAGCAGTTGCTGGCGATAGTCGGATAGAGTTCTGAACTTTGCCATCGACCCTCAGCCCTCTGACACTGATAAGAAGCGGCACCAACTTTCTAGCTACGTATGTAAAATATAGCATTAGCACAGAACAAATTCAGTGACCAGTAGGCATTCATTTTTGAGGCTAAGAACTTTCAGTTAGAAAGTCACCAGCTCACACCCTAACTTGAAAGCTTGGTAGCCCTTGTACCCTGGATACACTGTGTGAGGAACATGTATTACCTTATTGAGGGTGAAAAATAATAATAATTAAAAAAGAAATTAACTGTTCCAAATGCTAACTTAAATTCCCAGAGGAAATACTTGCAGAACAGATTCATGCTAGGTACAGAGATATTGAAGACAGTAAGCCCCCATCATAAAGATTCTGGAGGAAAAAAAGCAACTACGTACTAAGGCTCTAAAACTTAAATAGCTGAAGTGCATTTTACTCCATATGCTGACAGCTGATGATACCTGGCAAGTAATAGCAGTGGTAGTATGATGTGTCACTCAGGAAAAAATAATGTGGGAAAACCAAAAGTATTTCAAATATAGTGCGGAATCCCAGTTTTTTGGTAGCAGAATGCTGTATTTTCTTTTCTTCAGCCAATAGGTATTGACATTTTAAATTTCTCCTGAGGCAAAAAAGCTTTTCTCTGCTAAATAGTTAAATAAGCTGGATAATAGAACATAAACTTTGTTTGGAGCAGCATTTGAGTCTAAAGACATCAAAGCAATTGTTTGAGTATGCTGCATTTCATACAAGTATTGACAGAAATAATGTATATTGTTAAATACAGGTGCCCTCCTTCTTTGCATAGATGAGTGATTTTGCATTTATGAAAGGGGTCAGTTTGAATATGTACCAGGTTCTCAAGTTGCCTAGGTGTAGCATGGTAAAAAATACTTGAGGTTTATTAAATGTAGGTTGCATGAGAGTTAGTTCTGTTTTGTAATACACATTATTTCCTATGTTCTAAACTTACTTTAAATAATTAATACCTGGAGTGGACACAAAGGAGCTTTTTACTTGGGCTTGTTGGATACATTCATCTGCTGAAACTGTTAGAGATAACAAACTTGAAACATGTTTCCTTTTGGATAAATCTGTTCTGCAGCTGCCAGGAGGTGACAGCCAGCACTCCTTGCCTGCCTTCGTTATTTTAGCCAGTTCTCCTCGGGCCGCCATGCACTGTAATCACTGGGTTTGGCTCTCGTTCCTGCTCGTGCGTGGTGGCAGGGTGCACTTGATCCAATGCATGGGCAGTGTGAGAGGTGATGGCTTGTTATTTTATCACCTCCTTCACGTACCTGCATTTGCCAGAGGAAGGCCCGGAGCCCACCCCTATGGATTGCACAGTGACTTCCCAGCAGGAGCTCGTGCAGGGCATCCAGCCGATGTGGTTTGTGTGGAGGGAGTTATCTGGGGAAAGGGGTGGATTTTCACAGTGACGGAAGGAGTGTTTGCTAGCAACACCTGATGAGATCTGAAGTTCTTCGCTGGCACTGATTCTGCCAAGATACATTTTATTTGTTCTGCAAAGGGGGTATATGCTCCATCAGCAGAATTAGCATGCTATGCGAGGTATGACTTCTCCACCTGGAAAGGGATGGGTGTGCTCAGAGCTCCTTCACAGCTGATTTTAGTCTGGGGGTCAGCTGCATGCTGTTCTTTCTCAAACGGCTGTAACATACTCACTGTGGCCAGAACATCCAGCACTTCCCAGATGGAGCAGTGCTCAGAGGGGAACGTAGAAGCAGCAGATGTGGCCTTCTGCACCGTTGCCTCCCAATGTTTTCCATATTGCAGAGGCTGTGGCACATGGGAATGTTCAAGGCCCAGAACGTCCTGCAGTTCATACCACTGTTGCTCCACAAAGGAGATCTCCAGGAGCCTTGTGCACTGGAGGCTTTGCATACATTAGCTAAAGTCCTTCCAGCAGTTTGCCGTTCCCTCGCTCTCAGTCAGCAGGGAAGCTGATCCCTCTTTGTCACCTCCATGGCCCCCCAACACCCAGGGTGTGCAACTAGCAAAGCACTGCAGGGTGGAGGGGATCAGAGCATTAGTTATTCCTGATTTGTTTGATTACCTCTTTGGAAAGTCAAATGCACAGGCATTACTGGGGACAAAAAAACCCCACATTGCTTTGTGTTGCCCACAGCTAGAGGTTTAGGGTACAGCTGTAAACTTCAGAAACGTTATTCTAAACCTTTTTTTTTCAGAATAATTCAAATAGATATTCCTTAGCAATAGAGCACTGAAATGTAGAGTGCATATTGTGAGTGACGCTGCAAGAATAAATATAAGCAAGACAAATTGTATAGCTCCATCAGAAAAAACCCGGCAGCGCTCAGCACATGATCTTTAATGTGCTTTGGTCAATATCTTTCTTTGTATCAATGGAAGCTCATTAGAAGAAGATATTGCAGACTAACTGAGCCATGCCGTACTAGTTCTTGCCAAAGCTTGACATTTTTAATACATTAATAATATGTCTGTAATGTAATGGAAAACTATTAATCAGAACTGGTTATATGCCAGAAATTTAAGCTATAATTGGCTGCTTCTTGTCAGGAATGTCTGTCGTACACTGCTACAGCTGCTTAATGCTCGGATGTCTTGCACTCCCCTGCACTTTTTTCCTTGTCAGTACACTAAATTCAATCGATGTTATAGTCTATAATTCTGTGTAACGACCATCATTATGACTGGCTTACTTTAATGAGAATTCGTTATATGGGAAGTAGTTTAGCGCAGTGTGTTAAGGTAGTGGCTTGCTTAACATTTAGTCCTATCCAGTCCTGTTTGTTAGTGGATCTGGGTCTCAGTATTTATAAAAGGTTATTGGTAACTGAAGAGCTAGCAAGGAAGATAGTAAAGAAAACAAACTTTTTTCTTTTTTTTTTTTTGCCTGAATACGTAAGCTTGTTGTCTAAGGATAATTAAATGCAATAACTTCTTTTTTCTACACACACACAGAAAAATATTATTCCAGCTATGATCAAGCCTTCTCCAATAAAGAGTATTTTATTTGCCATAAATTTAAAATAATTTGGCTCCTTTTCTAGCAGAGTAATTGTTTCCCTTTTTTACAATGACTGTTCTAAGCTAGGGAGTCTTGGGGATGGTTTTTTCCCCTTAAAAATAGTAAAATACATTGGAAAGGACCGACCAGAGGGAAGAGTATGAGATGTCTTTAGAATGATATGGAAAGTGTACTCTGAATTACTGAAGTGCAAAATAATAAGTAAACGCTCCCATTGAAAACAAAAAACTACAGTCTAAGGTTCCTACAAAAACAACGGTACTACATAGTGTGCTCCTTGAAAAGATTTAATTTTAATTTGGTCTTAGATATTTCTGCTTTTGTGTCAAATTCAGATTTGAAGCTTAAATATGTTTGAACTAATTGAGAATGATTATTGCATGAAAATTCAGATATTTGCCGCGTATTCTGATAAAATACATGAGAGTTATATGGTAACACTTGATAAAATGAATATAATGGAAAATTGCATTTACGTCCATACAGCAATTATTGTAAATTACTTTGCTATGGAAACACAATTCAACCATCTGTTGGCATTTCATGGTGTCTGTAGTTTAGCTCAGTTTAGGATGAAGCATTATTTAAGTATAGGCAGGTTGCTTGCGAATAGCTTTGAAGATAAGTTTTGAAAATGCACACTACCAATGTGACATGCTAAGGAGCTTACCAGGTCACAAACTGCTTCCCGTGGTTTTGGAGTATAGGAGGGTTCATGACATTGGGCATAATTTAAAACTGGGAAGCAAAGCAGGCTGCAGAAAGCGGCGACTTACGGTTTTTGCTTAACATCTGTCTGATGGGTTTGCTTAGATTTTAGCATCCAGACAAAGGAATTGTAGAGGTGCTGTGGCAGTTGGCTGAAATCCTCATCCTGCCGAGAGCCCAGTGCCCTGGCTGCCCATCCTCGGGTGGCATGGGCTGACACCAGGCACAAGCTGGAGTTCCTAGCCCTGATTTTCCTTGTCCATGTTAGGGCACTTATTCTGTCTTTGCCGTTTCTCTTGTACATAATTTGTATTTTTACCTGTGTTTTTTAAGAAATATATATTTTAATATGTTGTGATAGCATTATATAGTTAGTATATAACTATAGTATATAGTATATTATTAGTATATAATTAGGTAGTTGTATATAGCATTTTATACCTGTAATAGTGTGACTGAGGTGCTACAAACTAAGGGAATTTCTATTTCCTTTCTGAAGAGAGGAAAGGGCATATATCTGCTGTGAAATAATTGCTGAGTACTCAGGTACAGCCACACTCAAACCTAAGAAAGTAAGAGGGGGAAAACATCCTTATAATAAACTACAAATAAGCCATTATCCTTATCAGTAGTTTGTCATCAGTGTAGTCAGTAAATCACAGTGCAAAGAAAAAAAAAGGAGCAAAGCTCTTCCAATGCAAATGAGGAATTTCAAGGAAATTGAATTGTGCTTGCCATATCTTCGTTATACTTTTTAAAAAAAATCTAAGAAATGCGTAAGGCTTTTGGAGCTCATTGAGGTCCTTTGACCAAGAAACTACCAGCACCTGGTAGTCCTGATACCCAACTCTGTGTCACTTTAAAAAAAGAACCTTCCTGCTGCTGCCCCACGGTGCTGGGCTGCCTGCTCCCCTGCCTGCCTGCACCATCTGGGCAGTGGTTGAATTCAGTAGTTTGCTCTCCCGTTTTGCTAGGGTAAAAATACAGTTTTGGAAGCAGGAACCTCTAAATCACCTGGAACATTATAAATTTGTCTTTGTTAGAGAAGAGTTAAACCTTTCATGTCAAAATACTTTTTACTGTGAATGATTTTGGTAGTTTGTTCATTCTAGCACAGCACCCACAGTAAAGGTTATCCATATTATACCAATTTGCTTTATATTGTATCAAACCTCCAAAATGTCAACATATCGTATATTTTGTAATGCATCGATTCTTGGACAATAACTCTAATTTTTATTGTTTCTAAAAGGGTGCTGGTGCCAGAAGAAAAGAATGATTGATGGGAAACAGACACCAGCCTGTAGACACTCATCCTTTTGCTTCGGATACTGATTTATCAGTGTGTCTGGGCATCCCCTGCGAGCCCTGAACACAGAGGATCACTCAGGGTTATCGACAGTGTAGCTGAAGACCTGCAACTTCACAAATTATTATCTGCTATTGGACATCTTTTACAAGAAGCCTGACAGATAAGTTATAAGACAAAGGACAAGCGCTGCATTGCTGTGAAAGGCTGTCATCAGGGCCTGGGTGGCTTCTACCAAAGTCTTTAACATAGTGAAATAAACATCCTATCCTAATGCTTCACGTTTGAGTTGGAACCTTTTTTATAAATATATACATGTATATGTACGTATAATCTATAGACCGCACGTAAGCCAGCACTGAACATCCTTGCGAAGGTGACATAAAAGGATTTAGAAATGTATTGGTCAAGATTCCTGTCACTTCACGCCCTCTGGGTTACTGTCTCCTCCATGATGCAGCACTACCCTTCTGTGTGGGGACACTATGATGTGTGTAAGACTCAGATTTACACAGAAGAAGGAAAAGTATGGGATTACATGGCCTGCCAGCCAGAAGCCAGAGATATGATCAAATATGTAAAAGTGACTCTGGATCCTCCAGACATAACATGTGGAGATCCTCCTGAGACCTTCTGTGCAATGGTAAGGCAAGCTTTTCGTTTTGCATAATTAGTGGGTGTATATTTGTGATAAATGGCTTCAAAATGGAAGCCCTAGAGCACACATGAAATTATCCAAGAAAATCGTATTCCAAAATGTGAAAAGTTCTGCTGAACAAAATGCTGAGCAGTACATTAAGCTGGGCAACGAGATGTTCTGCTTATGAGTACCTGACTTGACTTTGCCTGAATTCAGTGTCTCTCTAGGTCAACTTTTAATGTGTCAAAAGCAGCATAAAACTGCTAGTGCGCTAACCCATAGCTAGGGTGGTCTTTGCCTGCATCAAGAAAGACTTGAGTGAACTGATTCCAATACAATCAGTTTAAAGCATCATAGCATGGTATAATTAAGCATAGTTTCCAAACAATGAGACCAATTGAACTCAAATTGCTGAAGCTTAAAAGTGATAGTAGGAGCTGAGCTGGTAAAGTTTTTCCAGCTAGCCCACACAGCCATAGGGAGCATTGCTAGAGCCTTGCTATTGCACACAGCAGATCCGTACCTATGCAGGTGGACAATCCAGCAAAAAACCCCTGCAAGTGGGGGCCAGCTCCACCATCTACTCACAGCTTTCTTCTTAACTGGAACTGTAGGCATTCGAGCAACCTAAAAGAGACTAAAGTCAAGCTCCTTATTTTAGATGGTCCTAAATTTAGAGACCGGATTTGGAAATGTTTGGCATGGTAAATGATTGTACAGGTATGAGAAACCAGGCAGACACTATATATACAGATATATGTATGTATATCAATCTTTTACAGCTGTGCTGCTCCCAAGTGTTTGATAAATCGTGCTGTGAGAGGTCATTTGAGTTAAAGGAGATCTTCAACTTCTTTCTCCTCACAAACTTAGAGGATTCATTTTATTTGCCATTGAATATTTCTGTTAAATATTGAGTGGAAAATACAGTGTTCTTTGACTAGAAAATATGAGTTTGAGATACAAAACATGTGTACTTACATCTGTTAACGCAGCACCAGAAACTTACATCACATTACCTACGTAATTTAGATTTGAAAAACCAAGGAGTTCTGGTAAGTGAGGTTATGATAACTGAGAAGAGTCTACAAGATACCTATTTGCTTGTGTACAAATCATCATTGCTGGGTGACAGCATCCCCGCAGGAAGGAAATTTGCTTTTAAATGCCTTGTGGCATCATTTTCCACCACTACTGTTCTGTAAGGAGTTCAGATCCAACCACACATCCATTTAGGGCATTATTTGCACGCGTGCAGCTGCTTCCCACATACATTATGGTAATAGCCACGTGATAAATTGCAGAGCTACATGAATAAATTACATTCACTATGAACCTTTGACTGCACCACTTGCTCTCTGCCCACTAATCCATCTCTGCTGACATGGCTTTGACACTCTAAACCTCCAAGCAGTTTCAAGCAGCCACTGTTTAGAAACAAATAAGAGCCATGTGCCCCACATAATATCATCTTTTCTTTTTTCTTAATCTTGAAATATATTTTCTCAATCTTGAAATATATTTTCTCCCTCTGAATAGTAATAGCTGTGATTTAGCCCTCAGTGATGTTTACTAAACTCATCATGTAATATGAAAAGTTGTTATTTTAATGAAAAAAAAAACCCCAAACTGTCCAGCAAAACTTCTTTTTTCCCTTTGGTGGAGATAAACATTGCAGCAGTTCCTCTCTCAAGTAATTCCTCGGGTTTCTGAAGGCCTTTGTTATCAGTCCATTCTCTAGTTAGAATAATGATTTTAAACATAAAAGAACCAACCAAACAAAAGACATTTTGATTAAGTATTAAAAATGGTGCCAGAACTCCTCCTGAAAACAGTTGACCTCGCAAGGTCATCAATGCTGTGATGTGGGATGAAAGTTTGCTTGGGAATGACCTGAGGTTACAGCTGTAGCTCCCTTGCAGCTTAAGCCTGTGAGATGCATAAGATGCACAACAATCCTCACAGGAAAAGCAGAGAAAGAGAAACAACTGGAGGAGAGGGAGAGAGAGCCCGCACAATGAGGGTGTATATTTAGTGACGTGAGTTTAGAGTGACTGACTCCTACGTCGTAAACCCTTGCATTTGTTTCCAGTATAGCTGTATATTGTACATACACACTATATTTAGATGCACACTGGTAATGGCTTGGCTTATTTGAAACATTAGGAAAATGACAGAAATATTTGATATTCCCAGGGTACTGTCCATGGCCACAGCAGAGCACTCTCATCCCTAGAAATGTTTCACAGCTATCTGTACTATAGCTCCATGTAGGAATTGGACGTTTCCTTCAAAATGAGCTTTTACATATGCCTTTGGCATTTTTGAGGAGATCTTTTATTTTTGTGTTCATTTTCAGTTTTAGAAAATGAGTTAAGAAGATAGCACTGACATACTTGGAGAAGGTGGGCAGTGGAAAAAAGAGTGCTTTCATGTTAGGCATGTTCTTGTGCTAAAAAATCCCAAATTTGAAGTGACAGAGATGCATAGGTTTCTTTTCAGCATGGTGAAGTGCCAAACCAACTTACACAAATGCTTGGTTTTGTGAGTACTGAATATTTGCCTGCTAAATCTATATCATTGTTTTGTTTTTGAAATCAGGTTAACACTGACTTGGAGAAAGTCAGGGTCCTTTCTGATAATTCTAACAATAAGCAAGGGTACGAAACAGCCAAGTCTGTTTCTGCAGGATGAGAAGGAGGTTGAAGCAGCCTTCTGTTTTATTTCCATATCAGTTCTAGGATCGGGCTTAGTAACTTTTTGTTCACCACAGACTATATGGACTCAGGTAGTAGCTGTTGAGTCTCTGTCAGCTTTCGCTGTAGTATAGATTATATCCTTGAAACAAACCAGACTGAGAGGTTCATCCAAGTCCTGCTGGGAGATTATGGTAGAACCTAAGGCAGGCTGTGAGAGGGAGATGATAATAATCTGCAATAACACACAATGGAGTCATGCACAAGCATACAATACAGAGGAGATGGGCAGGTAAATTTGCCTCCTACTTATTTCAGCATATTCCCCATGGAATTAGATGATCCTCCTAGTCCATTATGAATTTTTACTTAATGAGCTTGTTGAGTTTATAGACTGTATAACAGGGTTTTGCATACGTAGATTTGTTGCAAAATTCACCACTCCTAGTTGGCATCTAAGCCCAGCACATGGTAGTTCACCACTTGCAGGTACCTTTGGGTTGTCCCTCTAGAAAAACATTTGTAGGTATTATGGGGAACACGCAGCAGGAAAACTACCCCACAGTTGCTTTTATGCATCTATTCTGAGAATAACATAGAAGTCTCTGGTGACATTCAGTACTGACAGCTCTTGAGATTATTCTGAAACCTCAAGCCCCTGGAGTCCTATGATTATGTGAGATTCTCAGCTTTCATTTAAAACATCATCTTTATTTGCTTAGTCCTTCTGGTTGCAGGGAAAAGTTTGGAAATGAAAACAAGAAGCTCAAAAAGCAGAAGCCAAATAAATAGCCCTTCAAATTATTATTTGTTTAAAATCTCATCCTATTTAAAGTCACTCAGGATTTTTACAGCTTGGAAAGGATTTTGCTCAAGAGAAGAGATGCATGAAAGAAACTTATAAACAAATAAGTGGTTCACTGCTAAGAGCAGTGAACAGTATATAGACATGGAGTTGCATGTGTCTGTAAGGAGGATGTGACAGCATCCTACCACAATTAGTATTCATCCTGCCAGGATAACCAGCTCCCTGTGGAAAGGGTTGACTGGTCACCTCTGGCTTCCCTGTATGTTTTAAAGCAATTTTTAGTTGTTTAGAGTGAGGCACAAATGCTGGCAGAAGGTGCATGTCTGCTTTCTGTGGTATTCTTTGAAGGAAATTTGGCTATCTTTTGTCAGTCACAGAGTTGGACTGAACAGCCACATTGTTTGAGCCAGTGTGACCATTGCTGCAGGTCTGTAATTCATGAACTTTGAGGACTTGGCATTGCTAAGAGTGTGTCTGGCACCGTACGCTTATGCTTAGTTGGCCTGGGAGGAGAGGGAAGGAAGAGGAAGGAAAAGAGAGAAGAGAAAGAAGCTATTTGCATTTGCAGAACTGCGGGATTCACTTTGCAGAGATACTGTAAGCAAATTCTGAAGTACTTGGTGGTGCTAGTTCTTGTGGCTTGCAGCATTTCCATTTACTAAACAAATCTGCTTTAAATCCCTGGGAGTAACTAACAGTTGGTGAAATCTACTTCCCTCTTTGTAAGCACTTGTAACAATTCCACAATACTCTGTCCAGTCATAAAAATAAACAAATCTGACTTCTTCCGACTGTCACCATCTTTGGCCCTACAAGAACAGCACGTGAGTGGCTTCTGGTTTCTTTATTTCTAAAGCATTTACTGTCTATACAACTGGTACAAGCATCAGGAACCCCATGATGCTCACAGCTCAGAGGTCCCATCGCCCCACTCACACCTGCCTTGCACACGGACTAGCCCTCTTTCCTGAAATCCAGCCTTTAGCACGAAGTTTGCATCCAAACCTTAGCCAGCATTAGTGTGCAAATTCATCATGAATTTAGCCAGGAGACTCCTAGTGGCTATTGCTGTAATTTGCAAACTAGAGATGAATTTATGTTACCGACCTGTATTTGCAGTTTAGCAAGGTCTAAACCCAAACAGAAAATTGTAACACCATCCCTCATCCCAAGGGCTAAAAAATGATGAAATTACCATCAATTATAGTTTCCTGTAGCTAATTTCCTTCATAGAGTAAACAGAAGCTTGAAAAGAAGCCTGCAGATGGGAGTCCTGAGCATTTGTACAATTTATAGAGCAGAAATGCTGATGACAGTAGAAATTTGAGCCCTTGAGTGCTCCTCTGTATTTCATAGCCAATCAAAACTAAATTAAGAAACAAAGATTATTAAAAAGTCTTCTGCACATGTAATTCTGGCATAATATTATGAGGTGGACATTAAATTTTTCCCTCTGAGACTTTCAGCATCATTAATATAGCATTCCTTTAATTACAAGTAGGCTCATATTCCTTAAAAAAGGGAAAATACTGTGTAGCATAGTTAGTGATACCATTATTATGTTTACTAAAATAATTAAATGAACAGATACTTTTCTGAGTAATGTATAAATCAAAATTTGAAATAAAAATTGGTTTTGGAAGCATTTTGGCATGCATACATGCATTCTCGAGAAAGACATTTTAAAACAGTGTTGAGCAATATCATTAAGAGATGCTGTTAAGAAAAAAGCTCTTTTCTTTTATGGGCTGAGTAAGAATATACAATTCTTCATTTTTATTCTGTCTGTGTAATCTTATTAGATAGCAGGGTAGAATGGGAGCAGGGAGTTAAAGATGAGGCTATTGCTACTATCTTGTTTAAAGTGCATTTTTATAGTTGTATATTTTAAAAGTATGTACAGCTCAAAGTTATTGCAGACTTTATTTGCAGCACCTGCATTCATCTAATTTGAATTCTTTTTGAGCACATGTAGTTATTACAAGTGTTGCTTTGTCATTGTAGGAAAGCACCTTATCCTTCAGGGAGCAGAGTTTTTATTTTGGTGTTTCCTCTTAAATTACTGAATATTTAATTACATTTCTAATACCCTGAGACTCGTATGGCGAGCTACAACCCCTTCCCCTGTGCCCTGTGTAGGGCAGGACACCTCAGCCACCCCACTGATATGTCTGTTCCTGCCGAAGCACCACCTAGCTCCGTAGGTAGCAGCCTCAGAGCAGCTGTGAGGACGAGAGGAAAGCGAGAAGCACACGAGAAGCACACACCGTGCCCTTTGCTCCTGCCGTCCCCCCCAGCGCCCTCCCACTGGTCAGCGCGGAGACGACATCCTACCTGTGCCTTCGGCAGCGGCGACTGCAGACACTTCAAAGGCGCCTCAGTCCTCGTGGGAAAGGATCTCTTGGTTTCATAAAAGATAAAAAAAAAAAATGGGGTATAATTAACGACAGCAGGAATAAAAAAATAGCTTGGTAAAAATCTCTGTTTTCTTCCAACTGGAAGCAATCTAAAAATTAATAATTGCTCCTAAATCAAAACTGAGGATTGGCAGTAAAACAGATTTGCATTTTATTCATTATCACACATCAAGATTCCCCAGTAAATCATTAACAACACTCTGGCCAGTTGCTTTTTTTTTTTATTCTCAGTTACACTTTGGGTACTGGAATGTTTTCAAGCCTTAAACAAAGCAAAAGCATGCCCACAAAGTACATAAGTTGTTAAAACTATATATTTGGGGCTAAAACAGGGTTCCTAAACAAAGTCAAGGACTTCTACATATTTTCAGTTGAAGAGTTTTAAAGCACATCACTAGTATGTGTAGAAGTGCATCCTTTTAAGGAGATATATATTTTATAAAGACACTTTATAAAAGCAGCTGTTAAGCATTTTCTAACATTGCCTTTATTCCATTTGGTACTTGCTCTTCTATTTTGTTTTTCTCCCCCTGAATGTAGCTGAGAATAGTATATATTTTTAGACAATTATTTTAATAACAATTGATGTTGAAAAGCAAGGAACAGCTCTGGGGGTGATTGTGGCTCTGTGGATGAGGTTCTTACAAATACCTGAGCTGGTGACTGCCCTTCTCCCCTTCTTCCAGGCCCCCTAGAGCACCAGGTGGATATCTGGGGGGAGCTGCTCAAGTACTTCGGGAGCTTGGCCTTGGCCTTGTTTGGTTGTGGAACCAGCAACACCAATATTATAAAGAAATAAACAACTTTCCCTATAAAATGAATACCCAGACATCCATGGGGAATCTGAGTGGCTTGCTGTCAATGCAACTGACCAGAAATGTCCCCTCAGCAACACCTTTAGTGCCATCTTCTGCAGTAAAACAATACTACTTTATAAATAAAATCTTTACTAGCAACCTATTGTAAAGTGAACCACTTCTGGCGAGGCAGAGGTGATCTCAAGCTTGTGGCTCACTATAGGAAGACTCCTAACGAGATTTGTTGGGGTGCAGAGCCAATGCAGTAAAGCAGCATCCGGACTGGTGCTCCTCAACCAGGGCAGGACAGCACATCCCTCTCGGGCTCAGGGGAAGCGGCACAGGGTGACCCTGTTTCTTCTTTGCTAGAAACCCTGAACTGAGAATTTTTTCCAGGGTGGTAAATCCTCTTTTCAGCAGAGTGACCTTTGGTTTCTAACCGGAGGAGCGGTGGTGCAGGATCACCCCCCTCACAGCAATCAGCCAGTTTGCTTTCGCACGTTTTGGTCGGGGGCACGATGTCCTGCGGCCCCAAGTGAGCTGTGCAGCATTAGGCTTTCCAGGCTGCTGTCTTATTTTGAGGACAGTGTACAAGGAGTGTGATATTATATTTCTTCCTGCTGTGATGGACAAGTCTCAGAGTGTGAATTTTGGATTTACTTGGCAAAACTAAGCAGAAATAGTTTTACGCTGCTCAAGTTTGTCCAAATTATCTGCATAAACATGTTTTTCCCTCTTCATTTATGTCTCTTGTATGTCTCTAAACCGCAGAGTTTCATGTTTCTTTCTTGCAGAGCTTATACTTTGTAATGGCTAAAAATCACTGGAAACCAAATGCAGGTTCCTGAGGCACTTCCATATATTAAAATTTCCATGTGTAAGCATCTTAGTTGAAACAAAGCCAAGTGAACTCAGCCAGCAGTTCTACAAACCTAGTGTACGTCAGGACAACCAGTTTGGTTACTGAGCTCCCCAAAGTCCTTTGAGAAGGCAGAAGTCAGTAAGTTGACTCTCAAGTAATGATTTTAACATTTAGAGATTTATATTACTTATAAAGGATCCAGTCCCATATACAGCCCAAATCACCTTCATTTGTTCAAGAAAAATTAAATGAACAAACTGAGACAACAATCATGCTCTTCCATCCCTTCTGCTCCATGCTGGGGAGCAGAGGGGGAGACATACCAACAAACAGTAGCAGTCCCTGTTAACAGAGTATGGAAATTACCCACCTCCTTATGCAAGGATGAAAACCTGTCGTTTGTTTTTATCCACAGAGTTTAGAAAGGGCTGAATTTCCTGAATTTGCTGGACATGGTCAGTTTTAGTATGAGTGCCACTGACACTTTTTTTTTTTAATACAATACCGATACTGTTTTGCCAAAGCTGCCATTTCTGATACATAAAACAGCATACCTGTTTAGGAGTAGCTAAAACCAGGTGAGAGATTAAACCAAATATTTTTTTACATTTTTCAAGGCCTATGAGTACTAGGTGAATCTAAAAAGTAAAAAATATCCCAGACACCATGTAGATCATTGACTGATGAGATACAGATCCCTGTGTACACTGGAATGCTAATCTCCCTAGCTAAAATGTAGGAAGTAGTTCTGTACCCAATTTACTTGTAGAAACAATGACTGTTGATACACATTTTAAGTATGGAAGTTTATGTTTTCACAGGTCACTTGCAGTGACATCATCTTGATCTACAAGTACAAATATAGCTAGGGACATGAAAATCCTTGGCATTGAGCTGACTTGGCAACGTGCATAAGTGATTTCATGTAGCTTTGATGTTTGCTGTGTTGTGTTTTCTGGAAAATGGTTTATTTCTTATCTTCTAGTTCTTTACGCAGATTGTTTATGTGGAATTTAGGAACAAAAAAGGAGAGGAAAGAAAAGGGTGCAAATGAATTTTAATTATGTTTACTACGAGCAAAAAATTGTACTATATCAGGGATATTTTATGTCAGGCTTCATCCCAGAGAGAATTTTTATCGCTAAGTAGTTGTAAAACCTTTAAAAGAAGACACCGTTATGATGAAAGGAGCATTTTCTTACATGTACGTACTGTGTCTTTCCAACATCTTGGTGCATTTTAGATTTTTATCTGTAAAACTGTCAAAAGCCACATTTTAGCTCATCAATTTGATTTTTACCAGCTACACCTGCTCATAAGGCGCTTTCCTCTAGCGAAAATTAGAAACAGAGTTACTTGTGGGTGACATTTACAAGTGACTGGGGAGGAGGGAAGTTAAAAAATAAATAAATAAAGAGGAATAGCAAACAACTACACAGAAGCCCTCCTCCTTTAAAAACAGCAATATGCATTGCTATAGAAGAAAAGTACAGAATGCAATTTTCTAACTGCTAAAACAACTTTTTCTACACGTGCTATTTTCCCCATCTATTTTTATCACAGGCTTCCAGACTCTGACAAGCCTCTTGGCTTCCTTGACCATATGGATCTGCCAAGTGGTAGGAATAGCCTGCAGAAATATCCTAGCAAGGTGTCTTGCTTTGCAAGAGTTGACTCAGACTTCCAGACGTGTTAAGTAATGGGTGTAAGGGGTTCAAGCATTGTAGCTTTCCTCACTAAATTTGTGGGGTAAATTTTTGCCAGTAGTTTGCAGCCAAAAACCCCTTTTTTCTGAAAAAGAAGTGAGATAAGCTTTTGAAAATAAACAGTTAAGAGCATAGAAGCTTTTGTTATCTAAAGCACTGGTTTTGATTTTTTAAAAAAGGTGTCCTTCAATAACTAAAAGGCAGGTGGAAGTGAATCAGCATTTATATTTTGTGCCTAACACTAGTGTTTGACTTTCCATAAACAGGACTTGAAATGTGATCTTCCACTGAAATTAATGGGTCCTTTTTTGCACAACAGAAGGACTCCTCCTAACAGCAAAGGATGGTGACAAAATAAGGCTTCCTTAGCAGTGTGCATTATCCTCTGTACTGTACTGGTTTGAAACTCTCAAACTGGAAACCTTAAAACCATCCTAAGTAAAGGCATGTAAAGTGAGCTTCAGTGCAGGGCAGATTGTCTGTAGTAACAGGACAGGATTTGGATAACGGGGTATTATCCATCTTTTCTTGGGTACAGTTTTGGGGCATAGAAGAATACACTGAAAGCATATTTTAGATCATCTAGCTGGAAAATGCCAGCTAGAATACACAGATAGAATACATAAGAGGGTTTCCATATTAAGATATACCATTTCAGTGTTGTGTATCTCATGGCTTATTTGTCTTCTGTCCTTTTCCATTATTTACTATTATTACTAATCTTCCCGTAGTTCTCCATAATTGCATCATCATTGGTTGCAGCACTCGAACATTAGCTAACCATCATCATTTATGAACTTTGAGACTTCTTTTTAAACCTAAAAACTTTAAAAAAACACTACAAGTTGCCTCTTTTTGTTAATCAGAAAAGGTGGGATTTTCAGCATAACATTTTATGAAATTTTAAGCCTTGACAGAGAGTATGCCATTTTTCAATGTTAAACAATGGACTGATGTCTGAAATTCATGTGGGGTTTGTTTGGGTTTTTTGAAGCCATATACACATTTGCTTCCCCTCCTTCTACAAGTTGTTTCAAGTCCTCAGCTGATGTAAAGGGGTGTGTGTGCATTTAGTGGCATAGTGGAAAAGATAGCTCCCATACATCTGCCCCTTGTGCTGTCCATGCACCCCTCCTGGGTGCCATCCTCTCTCTCCATTCACCCCAAAATGTAGGCTCTTGAAAATGGTGGGGAGAAAAAAGACTAATGAGAGAAATGAAGAGTTGTTCCAAAGAACAGAAGAGCCTGCCTTCCTCCTCACTGCATCCCTGTCTTGTCATACCTTAAATGCTCCGCACCTTAAGAAGCTAGCAGAGCTGATGGGTTTGTTCTTTCTTGGACTTCTACTTTTTCTGGGTAAAAATCTCTTTGAAAAGGGTGCAGACCCATACAGACCTCATCTGGGGACTTTAGATGGGGGTACGGGTGTAGTGTTTTCTAAATGTTTTCCAAATTTAAAGATTAAATAGTTCAACAGTAGGATGGGAGAAGTGTGTGCTGAAATGTGGATCCGTGGATAAGAACCCCTCATTGTGCTGCTTTTCCTAGGTGCACACTCTCTAAGACAGTGAATACATTGCAGGAGGTCAGAGAAAGCAGGCACAGTCTTTTTACAGGTCACGTTCAGCTCTTCTGATCAATGATAATCTGGATAAGAATTTGGAGTAAATGTCATTCTGGTGAATGTATCTTGTTAAGGGCCTCATACTGCTAAGTAATGGGCTTGGAATGATGAAATTGTGCATAAGATCAGAAACAAAAATCAGAAAGCAGCAGGGCCCCACTGGATTTAACCTTAGTCTCAGGGGTTTTTTCAGTTCCCATCCTCAAGGTCATTGCATCTGTACTAATGCAACTATCAAGATCCTCCTCCTGCCAGGCCAGTTCTTTCTCATACTCCAAAAGATTTACAGGAACTGACCAAGAAAAAAATAATGTTCTTCACAAATTACTGCAGAGATGAATGGCAGCTGTGCTCTCAATTACCTGTTTTAACACTTTTTTTAATGACACCACCCTATACGAGCTTCTCTCAACTCCTGTCACATAAGCCACAGTTGGGTTTTTTTGTCTTTCATCCTAGCCAAACACCAAGGCCTCAGAAAGTAAATGTAACGGCCATGCTGAGCAAGCCTTTGCTGTCACTGCCTTTACTCTGGATTAGTAATTGTTTAATTTATAATTATGAACTGTATGAAGTCTTGCTGGAAGAGCAGAACAAGTTTACTTTTACAGTGATGAAATAAATCATAAATTGCAAAAAACTGTTTTTAATAGTGAATATTTTTGAAATTCAAAAATATCCCTCTGAACCAAGGATCAGATGCACAGAATTTTGCTGAGAAATACATGTGAACACGTAGCAGTGCAGCTATAGCAAAGGGCTGCTGCTGAAGAAGAGGGCAATAAACCTCATTTGAGCTAGGAAGATGGCCTACAAGGTGATGCCAGTCTCAGTGGCAGACGCTGCCCTGTATCTTACACACACCCGGAGTGTCCCAGAAGGTGTTGCAGCCCCTAAACAACCCATGGCACATTCAGAGAAGCATATAGCAATGTTGCATCTCAGAAGATGACACAGATCCCTCCTATTTCTATGCAGAACTTGGAGAATTCTTGGATAACTTGTTTCCAGTAGAAATCAGCTTTTCTCCATATGAGAAATGCTTATGAGGTTCTAACGGTTTTGTCACACAGCCTTTGTTAGAAGACATTATCTGGCCCATAAACACATGAAGCAGAGAAACTTATACCTGAGCCTACAATACTGCTGTACCTGATAACATAGATATTTATTTCAACCCTGCGCTTCATAGACCTCCACATGTCAGGTAGTTGGGTTCAGTTATTATCAACTTTAATTATTTATAGTTTTCTGCCCTAGGTTTCTTAAGGCTTTATGCAGAAAAGCAGTACAGAAGGTAAGCACAACACAAAATAAGGGCACACTTTACAGGGAATCTACAGAACCTGAAACTAATGAGAAAGAGTCTTTTCCTACAGTACCTGTGGCTCAACATCTTATTGTGCAATCCATGAACCTCACAGGCTTTGAGCAGATCTGCAACTGTAGAAAAGAGCTGTTTCCCAACTTGGTTTGGGTTTTCGGTGGAATATTTTTAGGTTTTCTCAGTTTGAGTCACATTTCAACTATTTTGCTTCTTTTTTGTAATTTTCTTTGTTAATTGTATGTGCAAGGGTCACAGAAGTAAAGTTGTAAAAAAATCTAATTTTATCGTGCAGTTGATTTATGAAATGATGCTCAGTTCCTTCAGTTTGGGAAAATAACATATACCACTAATAATCTCTCAGAACTGATTTAACACCGTATTCTATTGCAGTGCTAGGAAGAAGCCAAGGACTTGTAACAATCTGTCATTTGCAGTGACATTTTTATTACTCTTTCAGAAATGCTGTGCTTTAATTGTCTTCCTGCTTCAAATCAACTGCTTAGTTTGCTTTATCAGTATTTTTTTCTCTATAGTTACAGTTGCCCTTGCTATAAGAAACCTAAACTCTCTGTATATTCCTGGCATGGTAACTGCCAACAGGAACAGGAGCAGAGAACCTACCCATGTCCTTCTAATTTAAGAGAGTGAAAATGCTATTGATTGCAAGTCACATTTTTATGGAGTTCACACCAAATTCCTTGTAGACCTGCATTCCAGGCAATTCCCCTCAATTCACTAGGATTGACCCGAGAGAAAAATCCATCAATATAATATACCTTTTTTTTCCAATATTACAAAATATTGAAATAGCTTTGCTTTCAAATATTAAAAAGAAGCTGCAAGCTCTTAATTTAGTAGCAATGTCGCTAGTGCTTTAGCATCTTCTGCAGTGTGCCTCCAACTGATGAACTGAAGCACAACTAAAAATAAAGATGATGTCTTTGTCAGCTTGTGAGAAAAAAGGGTTGGATTTTGGGTTTGTTTTTTTTTCACCTTTCCTGAAAGGACATGTAGTAATATGTCTCTAATCTTTTTGTTTGTTTAATACATACATTTATCTGTTTGGTGGGTTACTGATTCAAAACAGTGATTTTTCGCCTGCTGGTTCGCAATATAGCTCAGTGAACAACAGGAACACAGCCCTAAGATTGCATTGTATACAATTGGCACTCCAAAGTTTAATGATTGTGTTAAGTTCTCAGCTTTACAGTTCAGGACTTAGAGGTGCTCATCTCTTTTCAAGTGAGAGGCAATTTTCCTCCACCCCAAAATGAACTGAACCTAGCCAAATCTCAGTCTCAGACCTGTAGACTCTGTGTGTCTCAGTGATGAGGGGTCCTCTCCCCACATCCCAAATCCTTGGGATATCCTTTTCGTGGTTGAGCTGCTCCTTTACCGCTCTGTATCTGATAACTGAGAAGCTGTCTGAGGAGCAAATGGTTTTGTTGGGTTGTGTCTACCTACTCTGTATTTTAAGAGAATACCTGTCAGAAAAGCATTGTTTCAGAAATCCCCAGACTGGGGACCCAATGCAATGACAAAGAGGAGGGACTTGATGATGGCTGTGGGAGGATGGCTGGTCTGCATGCTAAGAGGTTTTAATGGAGCAGAGGAAATCTGTCCTGGCTTCTGACTCATAGATGCATTCAGGCAAAATAACAATTAGGGAAAAAGAGAGTTAATTTTCAGGGCTTGCATGCCTTCAGATTTGTTTGCTTGAGAATATTTTTGGAGGGTAATGTTAGATGCTAAGGGAAAGTTACAGCAAGGCTTGTGACTAATGGATAAGATGCAGGATGCTCTGTGATGCTACAAGAAAAATGCTGATGCAGTTAACTGATATCAGAGAGATGAAATAGCACTAGCATAAAAAAAAAAACCAATCAAACCCTGAAAGATTTTGTCAAGGTTTTGAGATCCCACCTCGGTATCATTTTAGAGGGTGTTTCTGACTGGTAGCCACACTAATAACTGCAGATTAAAGTGTCATACAACTCGATTAACTAGGTGAAGGGAAAATAGCAACATTTTCTTTTTAATGAGATGTCTGCTCTCTCTTCTTCTGTACTATGCATCTTAATGTACCGAGCTGTCTGCACTGACTTGGGGCTCCAAGGCTTTGTCATTTCTTGGCAATTCCATTCTCTAATTTCTTCTGACACATGGTGCTTAAATCCACACGAAATGTGAGGTGAGGCAGAGAGGATTCCTGCAGACTGCCATGCCATAAGAGGAGCGCTCATTTGCATTATTCATTAGATAAATGCACTGATTTGCATCTCATTCTGGTCGTCTCCATTTCCAGGCAGAGGATGTACAGAATTCGCCGAATTGCTGAATTTTTATGATATTAATAGTGTTCATATGGGATTAAGTCTCCATTGTCTGCTGCCCTGTATTTTGTCCTGCACTTACCTTAAATACCTACAGAAATTACATCCTTTTGTTGTTTTAATAGTGAATTGTGGCTATTTACTGCATAGTAAAAGAGTGCTAATTTGTTTGTTATTACAATTTTGAAAGTATTTATCAAAGCCATAACTCAATACCTAATCATTATTTTTATTGGAATATTATGATCTTTTTCCCTGTTGTTCTGAGGTTATGGTTCAAAAGTAAAGCAGCTGCAGTGAGCTGACGGTATCTCTAATTTTTTTTTGCCATTCAGTATTCTTGAGCAGTAAGCTTTAAGAACTACATGCCTTCTGTTAACTAACATGTTAACACAGTAAAGGTGAGAAATAGTATAGGCATAGATACCTTTCAGCATTGTTTCATTCCTTTCTAAGCTTTAGCTTAGCATTAGTATTTGATTCAGAAATCTATGCTGTAAAAAGGAAGGGTTATCACTGTTCTACCCACAGGGTGTTACAGGGGGAAGCTCAATTTTGAAGGGGTGGGTTTAGCACTATTGAGCTCTTTCATTCTGTTACTAAACGCAGGAAACAGTCTGGGGGAATTGGGAATTTTGAAAGACTTGAACTAGTATTTGTTATTTCATCAGTGCTTTTAGAGAAAATGTACATGCTAAACACCTTCAAAAGTGCTGCTGAAACTCAGAGCCATTCCCCGAGCCGTCATTTACCTCCTAGGACAGCGAATTGCAAAAACAAATGGTGGCTTATTCTGACTCTGAATGCCCTTAGTTATGCCTGGTGCTGCACTGGGCTGGATATGGTACAAAAATAAGGAAAGATGTCATCCCCATTTTAAATTGCTTGCAGTATAATTGAACCACAAGTGTAAAAAGCAATAAAAAATTGGGGCTCTCAAGGCTGACTTGGGCAAGATAAGGTGTTAAGACTGATGACTATGCATTATTTTTATTGTAATTATGGCATGGCTCTGTGCTGATGCTGTAGCTGTCTGATGTATTGGGGGTGCCATGCTAGACAGATTCATGTTGGGCTCTTGAATTAGAAGATGGGAAAGGCAGTGGACCCAAGGAGCAGTTGGTCAGGACACTTCATCTGTAAGCAGGGTTACAACAGAAAATACAATCGAAATGGCATATGAAAATGAAACCAGTTTATACTAGGACCCTGCCTAATACACAACTTAATTATAATTGAGTTTGCCACAAGTTAGTGACAGCTGAATCTAAACAAATCACCCAGGTAATGTGCTGATTGCACTAACAGCAGTTGTTGTCAGGGGCAGAAGACGCCATATGGCTCCTTTTCTCTACCCAGGTCAAAATATCATTAGGAAGAAGCTTAACTACATCAACACAAATGAGAAATTAGCCAATCTGGCTTTCCTCCAGCCTGTGGTGTGAGTACACATCCCGGGGTTTGGCCATTCCCAGGCACAGTGGGGGGCTACTGAAGATTTTTCCAAAATGTACCAAGTGGAGGAGTATCATGGTACTTGAGGACAAACAAAGGCAGCTGGTGCTCAGTTGCATTGCTCAGGCACAGCTTAGCTCTCTAAGACATGCTCAGATTATGTTTGGGCAGTTTGTGAAAGGAAAATAAAGTATGAGTGACACCCAATACAAACCAGGGCAGCGGAACGTGAGGGATGAATGTGAGGAACCTGAGCTAGTCCTGCACAAGGCAAGGTTGGGTTCAGCCCAAGGGAGGCCTTTTTATGTGAATGGGGACACGAGTCAAACTCCATGTAGTAAATTTGGTGCAAGTCTTCTAAAGTTTGTACAGGATTTTTATTTTGTGAATAGACAAATTCATAGTATAAATTTTGCAGTCCCATGACAATGATGTTATGCCTGATATTCCTTTATGATTCCAGAATCTTGTCCATTTACAAGTATCAAATGCTAAAACCAGTCACTAATAATAATGCAAATGCTACTGCTCCTGCAAGAGCAGCAGAAGCTGGTTGCACCACTGCTTTGAAATGAACTTTTAGCATGTCTCTTCTAAACTGTGTGATGCTTTACGAGGTTGCATCAGACTGAAGTGCAGCAGAAATACAGTTTATGGTATATTAAATTGTTATTAACTACAAAATGTCATCCAAAGTATAGTGTTCTGCCAGTTTGAATTATGTATTTTCATTATGCTTTTTGCTTTGAAAAACACACATTTGAAGTTTTTAAGCATGCCAAATAGGCCAGATGCTGCCCTTCAGAAATAAAAATTGCCTTAACTGATTCTGTGACAATTCAGGTTGTAGAAGAGCCGTAAAATTTCTGCCAGACTTAAAATATCTTTCCTTGAACACTGGTCCCGCTGTGCTGATCTTGCTGTCAGCAAGGGTTTGCAGATCCTCAGTTATGAAACACCTTGTCACCACTCACCCAGCAGCTTGCTTCTGCTTCACTGTGAAGTTTCTTAAAGCACTTTGTTCAGATTTTAAAATATAGAGTACTTCCTAATGATTTTTTTAGGAATATGGTTGTGGACAGTCCTTTGATACAACTCAGGGTAGCTATTTGGAAGTGTGTTAAGGAAAAAATGGATAATCCATTGTGCAGAAGCCTTTAAATTATTCTAAACAACATTCACCCTTAAAAATGTCCTTGTCTAGTGCAAAGTGAGGAGAGCATCTGTTCAAAATTTATTTTTATCAGCACTCTTCAATGGATATTAGACCTCTTTCTCTTTTGGGGCCTGCCGCAGTGTCCCTGATGAATTTACTGCACAGCTCTGACTCATTCATTACGAACCACCTATTTTATCTGCCATGGGCTTCTCTGCACCCTCAGCAGTGCCTGTGAGAGTTTGGAGCAAGCCCACTGAAATCACTGTGGAAGCACCTAGACCCTGATTGGCTTTCTCCATACTGTCTTCACCATGTCAATTAGCCAAAAAAGCAGGCTTTAGGATGGAGCAGGGGATTTTTACTGGCACCGCAAAATTTCTTCCAGTGTCAGAGGATTGGCAAAATAAGCTCAATGCTATATGCTCTTTGATCCTCCTCCCATTTCAGGAGCTTATTCACGAGATGGACCATGCCAGCCACTGGAGGACATGGAGCAGACCTGAGAAAAACCCTTTCAGACAGTAAGAACACTGGGACTTGTGTAACTAACACGAGTTGGAGCAGCCTTTAGGATGCTCTGAATTATGCCTAGACTTGTTCCAAGTCTTAATCAGGATGGTATGCTTTCTAGGACTACTTTTCTCCCTCTTCATTTGTGATGAGCATAAATTGGAAATCAAATGCATTAATTCACTCCACACTGTGGGTAACAGTTTCTACAGTATGTTCATAAATTCAAAAAGTAAAGCTGTTTCAAATAAGCTTCAAGAATGACAACTGAAATAAAAATTTCAGTGTAGTGGGTCACGTCAAGAGCAGATAGAATAGAATCACAGAATCATTAAGGTTTGAAAAGACCCCCAGGTTCATCGAGTCCAACCTCTGACCAAACACTACCTTGTCAACTAGACCATAGGACTAAGTACCACATCCAGTTGTTTCTTGAACACCTCCAGGGATGGTGACTCTACCACCTCCCTGGGCAACCCAGTTGAATGATTAAGCATCCTTTCAGTGAAGAAATTCTTCCTGATGTCCAACCTGAACCTTCCCTGGCATAGCCCTCTTGTCCTGTATCTAGTTGCCTGGGAGAGAGGCCAATCCCCACCTGTCCATAGCATCCTTTCAGATAGTTTTAGAGAGCAATAAGGTCTCCCCTGAGACTCCTTTTTTTCAGGGTAAACAACCTCAGCTCCCTCAGCCACTCCTCATAGAACTTACTCTCTAGACCCTTCACCAGCCTCATTGCTCTTCTCTGGACACACTTCAGCACCTCAATGTCTTTCTTGAAGTGAGGGGCTTAGAACTGGACACAGATCTTCGGTGCTTCTTGACACTACAAAAACAAGTTGTTTGCAGCACAGATGATTTTACAGGATCCAGCCCTTCCAACATGTCTCACTAATTACAGAAAGCTGATCCACATTTGTTCATCCCTCACATGTGAAAGTCTGAAAATTGAGTCAAATTAAGTTCCAAGTATATTTTCAGTTTATGTTGAGAGATACCACTATCTCAGTAAAAAGAGAAAGGGAATATTGCTTTGCTTCAAGCAGCACAAACAACACTGCAAGGAGATTACATCTGTTACAAGAGGAAAATGCTATCTTTATGCCTTTTTGTAAAGCAGCCAATGGCTAATGGACAGGAAGTCTTTCTGAAAGTTTTGCAAATCTACATAATGTTCCCAAGTACTGTAGCATGCATTCGAATCACAGATTTAACAGAGAGAAGAAAAGCAGGGGGATTCGTGCAGCCAGATAGCTCACTGTTGGCTATGCATCTGAGAAGGATCTTGCCAGCCAAGAATAGCATTATCTTAGAGTTTAAAATACTCCCTTTATGTTGTTTCTTTTCAGTTTATAGCATGTAAATCAGCACTGCTTCCTGCCCTTCACAGCAGACCAAAGTATTTGTAGGTGTTCTGCTGTGATCAGTGTGGATATCTGTGAGTGCATGGAGCTGGTCCCTTCTCCAGAGCAATGACTCACATGTAACCAGGGTGTCTGACAGAAATCCCAGAGAGGCATGAACTAATCTAAATTACAAGGACTAGAAATAAACATGTACAGTGGTAGCTGATTGCACTACAGTGTCTTACCAGGAGCTGAAGCACAGAGCAGAGTTGCAGGACTGCTGCTGAGAAATGCAGATGAGCAGCCTCTGATGGACTTTCATTGCACGTAATATTTATGTAGTGGATCAAATGCATGATGGGGTACTCTCTAAAACTTGAAGATCTCTGATTCAAATAACATGATTTATACCATGATCTTCCAGTTCATCTGAAGTGCCTGTGACAATCTACGTACTTGCAGGAATGTGCAGTGAACAGGAGCTAACACCTGTACCTTATCTCACACTAGTTCCATGGATGAGCTGGCAACTTCCCACAGTACCACATTGCTTCTAAATGCTTTAGTGTACAAGCTCCTAATGAATACTGCAATTAAGGATTTTCCCAGAGGAAAATTAATATAAGAAAATTATGGAAAACCATGATTCATACTTCCTTTACTATCTCACTGTTCATTCTAGGTACCTTCAAAAGAATTAAATACATTTTTTAGTGCTTTAGAGGGGATCACAGAGCATTCAAGTTCCTGCTTTTGTAGAGAATTCTTGAAAGTCGGTCAGTGTGGTAGTTTCAAGGAACAGCACTTGTTTGCCGTGCCAGCTAAATTTAGGAGATTACTGTTATAACTCAGGCATTCCAAGTAGTTTTTTTAAGAAGTTGATGATGCTATTGTAACAACTTAATCTACTTGCTGTGTATCACCTCTCTATCCATCTCCTTCTTCAGCTAAACAGTCCACCCTTTTCAGATTTTCTTTGTCTAAAAATCTTTTCACGCCTCTTATCCTTCTTTGTCACAAGGTAATCAGAGTTCTCTGAATGTCAAAATAGCATGTGAGAATAACAGCAGTAACAATATCTAAAATGTTGTAGGAGTCTGCAGAGGAAGTCAGGCGGAGAGTAATATTACACTCTGCGTTGGCACTTAATGATGCATCATTTCCATAAACTTAGTGAAGATAGGGGTTTAACTGCTTGATTCCCAAGTGAGCAGTTTCTATAGTACCACTATAGAAAATTATTTAATTATTATGTAAAAATTATTTATACAACTATTATTTAGGATAACATGTATTTATGAGTCATTCTCGTGCTAACTACATGCTGTCCAAGCAACTGGATGATCTCTTGCACCAAATGTAAGCTCTCTTTTTAAGGAGACAAGAAGAGTAGACAAGTTGTGAAGCACAAGGAGGTAAGGATTCAACACTAGCCAGCATGACAAACACTTAGTATTTAGTACCATATTTCCACTAGTCATCACTGCAAAACAGAGACTCTTTTGAGGAGATTAATGATCTCATTTCACTGATGTTTATGGAGAACTCCTCCCAAGTGTGAAAACAGCAAGGGAGAAAGTACAAGGGTGCCTGTGTAATAAATAAGTAAGTAAGGATTGAAGGCTCTTGTCACCAGACAACAATATGGGGACAGCACTGGCTTTCTGATGCTGAACTGGACAAGGTGAGTTGGGCAGGAATAGGTTGTGAAGGGTCTCAAAAGTGAGGGCAAACAGCTGATGGTTGATGTGATGGAGAAGGAGTAGCTGGTTCTGGAATGTGACGAGAGCATGCAGTGAGCTAGAGAAATGATCTTTGCAGAAGCATTCTGGATTTCTGGATGGTTATCAACAGAGCAAGATTGCATTTGTCAAAGCCAGAGAAAAGGTTGTTGCTGTAATCAAAACACGGTATGGCGAGAGCCTGAATGAGAGTTTAACTGGGAGAATGGATAGGAAAGACTGTATGGTAGTGATACGATAGTGATGTAGCATGGAAGCCATAAATCATCTGGCAGAGCCAGTGCACTGTCAGCAAGGCCAATTAGCCCGTGATGAGCACTGCACTGCCAAAGCTAGGCTGCTGCTACCCAAGCTATCGGGTTTGTGACTATCACAAGAACATCTAAACAGTTCAGCTCAGTTCTCTGTTCTGTGCAACTAAATACAGTGCAAACATATTTAGCCTAAGTGTGACTTTCCAAATTAATCCACCTGACAGGTAGATCCTGCTCACTTTAAGTCATTCTTCATGAAATGTTACCTGCAATTCTGGTTTTTCTTCTTTGCAGTCCTGTTTTTGACTCACAGTTATCAACTTCTGTCACAGCCTCTCTCCTCTTGCTGATCAGTTGCACTACAGCAATCCCATTTCCTCCCCCAGTACCTCATTTTTAAAACTGAGGGTCAAGTTCTACTTTGTCTTCCAGTGCAAACAGTGTTTTGTCATGACAAAAATGGCTGCTCAGGGATGACAGGCACTGGGAAGAGTGACATACTCAAAGGAACAGACATATCTTTTGAATCTGTTGTTTTGCTGTATTTCTCATAAGTGGCATATTGTCACTTCTCTGGCCTCAGCATGTCAGGTTTTCTGTGGCTTTATTCAGGGCAATTAAACACATGAGGATTTCAGATACCCACTTCCCAAAGCATATACTAGTCATTCCGAGACATGCCTGTCTTGGAGTCGTTTGGTAGTTCCAGTCTGCACTAGTACAGGTTCCTCACATTCTGTCCTAGGCCCAAACCATTCAATGCATTTTCGATAAAGAATTTTATATGTGTGATAATATTTGAGAGCTTTCCAGTGATGCTAATTGATAAACACAGGCAACCTGGATGGGGGAAAACATGGAATCCAAAATGCTTCTAAAAATGGTGTCAAAAACCTTGCAAATTCATGCTATGGTACTTTGCATCTGACTACCATCAGTATACTGATTTTTTTTTTCTGAATAGCCAGGATGCAATATTACTTTCAAAAATACTTCATATACTTGCATGACATTTTCATAGAGTTATTAATTCTGTCACTTCCAGATGTTAAGCCTTTGAAGGAAAAAATTAAAACAAGTGTAATGTGCTTGATTGCATAAAATAAGACCTAGCTAAATGCCTGTGTGAATCTGCTAAACAATATCAGTCAGTCAGTTTTTGAGAAACTGGAGCTACATTTGCTATGAAATATCTGTCCACAGAATGGGAGATTTAAGGACAAGAGAAAAATAATATTGAGTCACTAACTTTAAACCACACCTCACCAGTTCAGAGGATTTGTGTTTTTACGGCTGGGGCTCATGGAAAATGTTCTGTTCAGCACTAGCCAAGCTAGAGGCCTGCACTGTATTTGTCAGCGGTGCTGTGGAACACTGAATATCCTGGCTGGTGCCTGAGTGCTGGTCCTACATCAACCCAAACTATCGAGCTGTGGAGCTTGAGGTGTGCTAGAAACGTCAATACAACATTGCTGTGACTGCATTGTTAATGCATATTTTGGATTCTGCTTCCCCCGGTATTTATCCTGCTTCCTTAATTTCTCCTGATTTCATCCACATGGATTTCACCCACTAAAGCGCTTGCTTTATTAAGATGCATGACAAATTCACAGAATGGAGTGAAAGATTTCAGCTGCAGGAGGGTTACATGTTGTGACTGACTATTGTGTTAGAGAACATTGGATTTCTATCTATAATTTGTATTCAGGGTTTTATCTCAATTTTATCTGCTTTAGACCAGCATGAGCATGACTTCCCTAGAGGGATATGAAAGAGGGAACACACAAGGTATCTTTTCGTAAGCTTCAGCACAGACTCGGCCTGTGTTTGACAAGGCAGCAGCTCCTAGCTAGTGTCCCCAAAGAATGCAAGCAAACCTGTTCCTGCCTCCCCCAAAAGATAAAATAAAAACTAAAAAATAATAAAATAATAATTAAAAAAAAAAGAAAAAGGTGGTGAGAAAGACCTCTGCTCCTTTCCTTTTTCTGCAGAGCTGGCACTTCAGGATGCTGAACAATTAGTGGTATGTTTATAAAAGTCATTATAAAAAGTGTTGTTTTCAGCAGGATAAATTCAAGGGTCTCACTCATTAATTTTAAATGAGAGTTACAGGACTGCAAGGTCAAAGGTATGAGCTTATGCTGTTGCTGCTTTTAAAATGCCAAGAGAGGGATTTTCACTGTAACTCCGCTTCACCCCAGGGAAAAGCCTGCTCCATTATCTTTTTAAATTAAAATGGACACGAAAAAGCAATGTATATGAATTAAGAGATGGGACTTTACACTGTGGCTTGATTTGGAATAATTATAATTGTAGGGAAGTATTTTTGCCAAGTACACTTTCTGTCCCTAATTAAATCCATGGAAATGCCTCATTTTCTGGTTATTGCCAAAGTGTGTTTCAAACTCCATAGAAAAGCTTGATTGTAATTTCATTAGAATCCCATTTCTCCAGGCTATACAGGTGCAATGAAAAAGGAGGTAAAATTAATTAAAACTGCGGACATGTTTATGCCTACCAGGTGTCATAAAAGGTAGTGGCTGAGACATTTTTCAAGTAATTAAGCAGACAGTTCTGCTTTTTCTGATGAGTTATTGCCCTTCCCTCTTTAATCTGTGTGAGAGATTTCATCACAGAGCTATTGTCAGGTGATGGGATTGCTCTTTACAATCAGCATCCCTCTCCCACTGCCGCGTGCTAATCGAAATCACATCATCAAATCACATCACAAAGAGGCAGCGACATGCGATCGGCACGTTTCCAAAGTCAGGCTTCATGTGCCAAGGTCTGCCCATAATTTAGGCTAAAAAGGGGATAATGTAATTTTCAGTTTAACCATATTTGGATTAAATAGCTTGAGTCTTCATTTGGGACATAGCATAGCTTCTGCATGTAAAGCTCAGTTCTCCTCAGTGAGGGCAGCATTTAATCAGAATCATGTGTTGGGGGTGTTTATGTTATTGGGGGGGGTCCATTTTTGTTTTGTCGGGAGTTTTTCTTCTGGCCACATTGAGATAATCACTAGCTTTCCTGAGGATGTGCAAATTGCCATGGTTGCATCCTCAGGCAATATTGTACATAAGAACTGTAACGATGGCATTTTCTAAGTTTTCAGTGCAAGTTAGGAGCCAGAATTAGGTACATTTTCTTTCTCTGCCTTGGCAGTGGATATAAATACATCTCTTTGTTCTTCTCTTTGGGTTTCCAGTCCCATTAGCAGAGTCTCCCTGTATGTGCTGTGCATCATACGTGTACAGCTCTGCCTAGGGCAGGAACCGGTGCTCACAGTGCCTGTGGTGCTTTCTGGGCTCAGACGCAACAACGCACACCTTTGGTAGCGAGAGCAGGGCCAGCCTGGTTCTATCAGCTTGTACAGAGAAGATGGCGAGCCTGTTGTGCTCCCAGAACAAAACAGCCACGCCACTGACCCTCCTGCGGGGCTTGTTAGCTTAGCTATGCTAACCCTGTGCTCCCCACAGCTCTGCTCGGCGTCACTGACAACCACAGCTGCTCTGCACCTCCAAGAGCATCACTGGCATGTGGAAGTTGTTTTCCATCCAAATCCAAGGGAGTGGGTTAGAGCCTGCATTGTGTAGCAAGTTGTGCATTTTAGGGTTTTACGTGTGTCTCACAGTCCTGTAGCACTGATGTAAATAGATAACCAAGCCCATCGAGCTTTCTTAGGAAAAGTAGCAATTTCTTATTTTATTTCCTATTTCAGTTGGCTTGTATTTTGCAATTGCTATTGATTAAGTATTTTCTAATGGGCAAATTTTATTTTTTTTTCATTCTTTCAAAAAAAGGAGACAGTGTAAAATAGATTGCTCTGTATTTGACAAAGTGGAACATATTAACTGTATTCAGTTGCAAATGCCCATAACAAGGGACATACTTAGAGCAAAATAATTCAGAATGGCAATATTCACTGCATACTTCCATTTAGTTAGCTCCCTCCCTGAGCATGTTTTTCTTGTTTTTTATTTAATGCTCTGTCTTTATTAACTTGTATTATTTTAATTAGATTTCCTTTCATAATATTGTAATGTTCTCCTGCTTTCAAAGTTATCCCTTACAAGGTCATCTCTGATACATGACTAATGCATTTGACTAAAATGCACAAATAAAATATGATAGTCCCATTAAAGAATATTGGACTGTGCTGAGAATAACAACTCAGTCTGAGCTTTTAACAAAAATTTAAAAAAAATAAATTTCAGTAAAACCTTGGAGATGAAAGATAAAGTCATACACATCTAGAACCAAATTCAGCTTGTGTGTACTTTGTAGCTGTTGTTCTGGGGTGAATTTGACCTTTTGAGAGTTGAAAATGGTTTTTGAAACAGAGTTGTTACTTTTTTTTTTCTTTTCAGGTTTTAAGTAGCAATGTTATTCTCTTTCAATACTAAGTTCTGTTGTCTGCAACAACCAACATAAATCCAGAATCTAGCTTGACCTAAATGGTGTTTTGCATTTCTGCATCACATGTTCATTACCTTTTTTTTTTTAAATGACCAGGCTTTCAGTTAAACATCATAAGATTAAGCTCCATCAGTAATACATTTTAAATATGTTGCCTCTTTACTGATTTGCCTCACTTCATTAGGTAAAATAACAAATAGAGCACTTCATTTACTGCTTTTGAGCAAGTCACACTATACTGTTGTATTTCTTCCTAAATAATACCAAGTTCTCATTTTTCCCCCCTGTAGAAGTCAGCCCAGACATCTAATCATCTCTATCACGATATTGAATCTTTTCTATTTCTGCAATGTCCTATGGCAGGTGAAGAAAGCAAAAATATATTTTAAGAGAGGGTACAACAATGATTTATGGAGTGACATCTCAATATTTCCAATGTTTCTGTCCTGTTCTTTTTGCATCCTCATATTATGAAATTTTTTTCCCCATAGAAGTTTCTGCTCCATATGCATTGTGCTGTCTTAGGTTCTTTTATAGTCTTTAAAGAACTTTAGTTTACCACTGAAAATACTTTAAAAATTGTTTAGTAGGCACTGGACTCCTCAAAGCTTAAGCTAAGATACTTTGAAATCAGCTTTAAGCAAAATACAATATGGACATTGTTAAATTTATCTAGGAAGAAGCTTTTCTAAGGAAGTTTTGGCAATTGATATTTTACATCGCTTACTGTATGAGTCACATGCTTGTAACGTCTTGGAAACAGTTTGTATGGCAGCCGGGTGCTTTTAGAGCATCTGATACCAAGTGCAGTCTCTTACTATTTTTTTATGAAGTGGGGTAACCTTTCATTAATATAGAGTTCTTTATTACTTAAACTTATTTTTAAGTGGCTCATTAGCAAATTATTAAAACACATATTGTTTGAAAGTCTTTTTCTTTCACAGTACATGTCAAATTTTAGATCAGAAAAAGAGAAATTCTGGTGGTGATACTCTAGCACTTTTCACATGCTGCTGCAGCTGCCCCACACACCAGGCCTGCTTTTTGATTTGGTGTCTCCCAGCATGCTGCAGCCTTCCCTGATGAACCAAAAGGGCACAGCACACAACCCCACAATCCCTTAGCTTTGAGACTTTGAGAACCAACACTGCTGCATAACTCAGACAAAGCACTTCCACTGGAGGGCGTCCAGAACAGATCCACAGCATTAGTACCAGCTCCAGCAGTAACTCAACAGCAAACAAGCAATTTCTGTCCTATCAACGTGCTCCTCTGACCTCCCCATCACCACTTGCTGAGGGCACTTCCAGCAGGACCATACACTAACACACACAGCAGAGGGTAGCATACAGCAATTTCAACAGGTATCCACAGCATTAGAAATAAACATACTGGCTAATCATAAAATGCTATCCATAAATCAACAGCCACAGAATTCTAGGAGAGTAGAAAAAAAACAAGTAATTTGGAACTTACCTTGCTCAGAACTGACTAGAAGCCATCACGGTCTTCCACAGGCTTAGCAACACCAGGAGACTAACCTTGACATGCTCACTTAAGCTCTTAGTTAACAAACGACCAGCATTACCAACCTTAATTGGGTAAATTTGTGGAGGTTCTCAAACAGAAGACTCATCCACACCTAATTATCACCTCATTTCTGAAAGCTGGGTCCATAGTGAGGCAAAGCTTGCACCATGGCTTTCAAAAGAAGTGAACCTAAAAAATGGAGTTAAAAAAAATGCATGTTACAATACTCACACTTTAATTAATCAGAAATGGAACATTCAGCAGTATTGTGTTTTTATATAATGAAAAATATATTAGTTCACTGCATTTTTAGGCACATGTTTAGAAGTAACAGTCTAGTGTGAAGATTACATAGGATTTAAGAATGCCTCTTTTTAGATGGATAATACTCCTTTTAAAATGTGAAACTGGAAGCAGAACGGTAACACCTGAGAAAGATGTAGGTGGATAAAACTTCAATAAATAAATCAAGCAGAGCAAATCCACTGTCATCCTTAAATATCTGGAGTGGGATTTTTGATGCTTTCTCAGTAGAGGATACTTTAATTTTATAAAAAAAGTACATATTTGATATGGTAAAAATCCAAACCTATAAATAAATAGGTATCTTAGAATAACACACAGAAACTTAACATTCAGTCAAGCTAACTAAATCATGCTGTTTGTACCTGTCCTCAGCCCACTCTTTCCCTAGCCCACATACATGTGTTTTTCTAGGTTTGAGATCACTGAATTTTTATATAGCATGTAGGCAGTTATGTATGTAATTACCAGTGTGGCAGAAACAAGTTAATTCTGATTAACTAAACTTTTCCAGCGTAATTCACTAGGTGAGAAGAAAAGGAAACAGAAAATAATTGTGACCTGTCTATGGCTAAATATGACAAAGCTGAGCTATGACAGCAGGGTGTGGAAAACAGCAGTAATCTGCATGTCTGTACATGTCCTGTCTTCTCTTATTTTGGAACCACAGTCCTCCTTCTTTGCTGATAAAGTTCAGATTGATTCCATCACTTCCAGCAATGGAAGCTGAAGCTAAATACACATTTCAATAAAGCAGAAGCTGATCTAGTGAGGCATCTGGAAGAGAGGTGGTAATCTTTGCCACTATTGTCCTCTCTACTGACCACCACCTCTGGAGGTTTTCTAGTTCCCCAGAACCTGATGTTTCAAGTGTCTTTTAAACTTTGATGTGTTCACCACATGGCTCAAGATAGCTTGTTCTTTGCTGCTGTCTCCTCCTCTCCATCCTTGCTGTGGTTATTGCCCATTTCCCCTCAGCACAGGCCACAGAGGGGACTCCCCCACTGCTTCAGCCCTGAGGTCTCCTGGTTTAGCTCTTAACCACAAGCTGCCAGATCAGTCAGCTAAACTGATGAATTCTGCACTGATGTGAGCAGCCAGTCCAGTCTGCCAACTGCTGTGGGACTCTGACCTCCAGGGAGGGGCCGTGAACTCATCCCTTCAGCCACAGTCACTGGGGAGTAGATGTCAAAGGCCTTCATGGGCTGGAAGTGTCATTGTGTCTGAGTCCAGCAGTGCTTCATATCTGTTAGCTTTGGATGGATGCATTTATCTAAACAAAGCTCCTCTGGTTTTTGGTAGATTTTTTGTTTATTTGTTTGCTTATTGGTTTAGCATTTACAAGAGAGAGGGATCAAATTCCTTCAGTTTGCTTGTTGGTTTGGCATTTACAGAGAGAGGGATCAGATTCCTTCAGTACCAGTTCTCCTCTGTATCCAGTACTAGTTACAGACAGACTAACCATTGAATAGTAAACTTGGTGCTTTCTTATACCAAGTCCTCACACTCATTTTATTTCAGCCTTGTGGGAACATCCCAGCTGATCCTCTCAGATATGCCCACATGGAGCCATAAGATCTTTTTGTTTCCTTTTCCTGGTTTCTTCAGCAGCTGTGTTGATTTAAATCCGTATGTGGCCTTAAATTGCTGCAAGCCATAGCCCTGCCTGTCCCACAAATGGTAGAATATAGTGTCTCACTGGCTGCAGAAACAACTCCCCATCTTTCTTCTGGATATCTTGCAAACTGCTGTCAAAGTTGTTTTGTGGCCTGGTCTTTTGCCAAGTCTCTTTCCCATTCAGGTGAAGACTTAATGTTGTTTATTCTTCAAGGGGACCAAAAGCTATCCATGAGTCTTTGTTTTCTGCAGCACTGTAAGCTTCCTGAGGAAGTTTGGGAAATCCTTGAAGATGTCTTGGCCATGTACTGTAGGCAACCTCAATGACAGGTCCTGTCAGGGGTGTCTGAGACACATGGTGTCAGTTGGAGACATTCAGAGGAACACCTTTCTTACGCCTCAGGTGTACCAACACCTGCCTAACTCCCAGTTGTACACACAGCACTGCAGCCAGATAGTTTTGTGCTTTATGTAAAGCATAAAGGAGCATTTTCAAGAAATACAATTAAAAGCCTTTTCACTTTAAGACAAAATTATCATGTTTCTTCTTGACCTGCTTGGTCTTTTGCCATTTTTCTCATAAAATGAAAGTTTCTAATGGAAGTGGTAGAGGCTTGTACTCACAGGAAGGCCCTGTATCACTCCCTCGGGGAGGCTGAGCTGTGATTGCACATGACCTCACTGTGCTGACCTCACTGTCCTGTTATTTACTCGAGACAGGCAACACAAGGAAATATTTCCTTCCTCATTTTCATAATTTCTACCTAAAACAGAGTTCTGCAGTAAAGGATTCCTGGCTTTGTTGGTATACAGTATACTGATACAATGATTTTAGGATTGTGTTCTTAGGTATTTCAGAAATTGTGCCTTGGTCTGGCAGCTTCCCAGGAAGGTCATTAGTTAACAGGCTAGAAGTCTGACCTAAGAGGTTTGTGTATTCAGTTTTATTAAACCCTTAAGTATTTGGGCAACTCAGGATTACTGTGATTGGAAGTTCAAAAATACAATGATCTTTTGTGTCTAGCTCATGTTATGCAGGAGAATATTTTAATCAATAACAATGCTATCAGAGCTGGAAATCAAATGCAAAATAATTCCCTGGGCTTCCCGTGTATAATGACATTTGCTTTTTTGATGAATTGCTAATGATTCTTGGACAGAAGAGCTGGCAGCCCAGTCAGCCTCACTATAAATGGCAGAACAGAGAGAACAGGATTGTATTTACTACTATTTACTACTAACAAACTATGTACCTTTCAGCATGTTGTCTCTCTGCTATGAATTATTCCAGTTCCAAAAAGACAACATCTTTAAGACTAGTCTTTTAAGAAATTACTATTTTCTTCAAGGAAATGTTAATTTGCCTTTTTTGTTTTGAAGTGACAGTATCAAATTGAAACATTAGCTTTTTAAAAAGGCAAAAACGGTTTCAGCTGTGATGCCTGCCTAATCCTCTCAGCAATTTCCATGAGTGTAACCATAAAGCATTTTTTTCCACTGTGTTCATTTCTCTTGTGTTTGTTTGACACCCTGCACAAGAGAAGCAGCCTGACTAACTGGTGGGCAAACCAGCAGTGGCAGCAGTGAGATGAACTATATCCAAAGTACTGTCCTGCATATAGATGATGAAAGGGTGAGAAAGCAGAGAAAAAAAAATTATTATTTTCATTTTATGCTTGTAGTAATATGGTGGTTTTATCTTTCACAGTAATTGGCTAAAACTCACTCAAATAACCAAGCAAAAATAAATTTGAGTGTTGGTTTACTTATTTGTTTAATAATGTCACTATAAGGACAAAAAAAGTGCAATGATTTTGAATTTTATTATCCTGAATTATTAATTTTGTCAGCATTTAAAAAGAATAGTAGCTTGGAGATTTTTTCCTAGGCATATACTGCTGTGCTATGATTTCTTTTCATAGTGGATTCATCGAGATTTTAAAAGCATGAAGTATTTCTGATTCCCAAAGGACTTTGGCTTTGCAAGAAGATGACAGCTATGGGATTGTACAGAAGGCTTGATATGCAGATGCTTCTTTTTATCTTGAAATTGGTTGATGCTCTCTATACCTGTAATATTTAGGTATTTTATTAAGGTGTTACTGTAACTGTATGACTATTATCTACAGTCCAAGACAATCTAAATTAATGCTGCTCTAGTTACCTTTGGTGTTTCTGTTGACTGCCACCAAATTCCACAAACCCTACTTAAAAGCCCTCAGTTGTGATAAACAGTTTCCAAAACATCTCTCAAAAGGTGTGTTAAACTGTCAGAGAAGAACAACAAGTGCAAGTTTTCTTCTTCACAACGATCAGTGTATTTTTCTTGACCAGCAGGCAGAAAAGCGAAGTGGCAGTGCCCCAGCAAGCCCCCTGTGCCATCCCTCTGGCTGGTGACACACACAGCCTCTTTATCTTCCATTCATTTCTTTTCAACACTGACATCATGGGGACACATGAAAGTTGGGCGATTCCTTCTTTTGCTTCCCTGCTTTCTCCACTGCTCTGGAGTCCTGCATGCACAGGACTCTTGGCTTATGTAAATCGTTGAGCTCAAAATATCCCCAGTTGTGTGTCCTCATTAAAGACTGCAGTGTGCATGAGTGCCACTCTCCCACCACAGAGTGATAGCCAATTTATTCCCTAACAGAGCAAGTGCAAATTTTATCAGGGTGATGGATTATGTAAGAAAATACATTCACCCCATTGATTCATTGTTTCAAAGGACCCATTATCTCTCTCATTTTCTATAGCATTCCCCTAAAGGTCATATCACTGTTGCTTGAACTTTTTGAGGAAAAAATAAAACTGTGATTCTTTTATATCAGATCTGAAAAAAAAGAATAATTGCACAGCTGATGGCAAGAAGGTTAAGAGTGTGCCAGCAGCTCTGATGATTAGCACTGGCTGCTTCTGTAGGCTTGTTTGCAGAGAGCTTGTATGCCATCCTGCTTTTTTCTCCAGTTCTCATTGCAGAGCCTGGAGAATCCAGGAAAACTATCCGTGAGAAAATCAGCTTGGTGTCAAAGCAGTTTTGCTGATAAGATTCAGTCTGGTTTGCCGCCGGCGCTGGTAGGACTTGAGATGGCTAGTAAATAATAGATATATTTGTGCTGTATGCATTAGCTGCTGTTACCCTTATAAGGAACACAATCTTGCTGGCTTTTGGCTTTTTGTAATGAAGTGTACTTTAAAAACAACTTCTCTAGTAGAAAAGCTCCATTGGTCTCCATCTCAGGTGTCTAAACATTATGTGAGCTGTTCATTTAAAAGAATGTCTAAATACCTGAGGGTTTAGAATATCAACAGATCTATGATATGCACTTGCATTCACAGCTTCAGAGCATTAAGCCCCATTAGATATAACTATCTCTGAGCAGAGGTGCTTAAGAAAGTGGGGATGGAGAGTGGCCACACTCATTGTGCTCCTGTGCTGGGGACAGGCTCTTCCTGCCCGTGCAAGTGTTTGCACAGCCCCCCAGGCCCCATCGAATCCACAAGTGACCATGCCACAGGAGTTTTAACCTATTTCTGAGCAGTCACTTCAACTGCATAGAAAACATTTCTTTCTTACCACATCTGACGTGGTGCCTTTGCTGAATGTCTTTTCCACAACCATCAGTGTCATTCTCCATGGCAGGTTCTGTGTGAGATTTAAACATGAAACCAAACCCTAGTGTACAGCGGGTGCTCTCCTGAGACGGAGATGAAGAAGCTGCCAACTGTTTGGTGCCAACTGCTGTGGGCATCAAGCCGCTCACTGTGTCTTCCCCAGGAATGCAGGCATGCACTTAAAATACCCAGCGGTTCTCACTGGAGACCATATCAGTGAAACATTAGATATTCATCTTTCATTCCTGCCTATTACTAATTGATAGCCGAGGTCTTTAGCATGCATCATATCTCATTACACTTCATAGCTGTAACTAAGTTGAAAATACAGAGACTCTTTAGAGCTAAAGATTTGAATGAAGAGACTTTATAGATCTTAGGTTTACACAATGCTGCCTTTTGTACAATAGTTTCTATTCTTCAGCTGTTCAGGTCCATAGAGTGCTCTGATTTGCACAAGTTAAATCCAGACTAACATCGGTGGCTTTAGCAGAATTTGTACAGGTTTGCTTTCATTTTCTCTATCGACATTAGTATTTTTCAGGCCCCACTATGGTAAGAGTATCAAAGCATTTAGACAAAACCTGAGCCTCAGAAAAGAGAGAGAGATGTGAGAGTAGGGGATGAGATGGGGTGAGTATTGTGCTTCCCCTCCTTCCTTCTGCACCTTGCCCCTAGCCCAGGACTGGTACTGGAGCTCTCCTTGATGCTAAGCCTGGGGAAAGCAAGCCATTTTTCAGAGGGGAAGGTCTATGATTAGTTAGTGGGATTTATCCCTAATTTCCATTAATTAATAAACCATTTCTAATTGAGAAATTTGCAGAAGGAAAAAAAATCTAGACTATTTGAATATCTCTTCCATTAAGCTGAACTGCAGAGAGGACTGTATGCCCAAAGTAAGCTTGAAAGCTTTCTTACAGTTGTATTACTTTCTTTCTTACCCTTCTCTCTAAAAACCCTGCAGAAAATTCACTTGAAATGCTGATCCATCTGAACTTGAAGTTGACACCTGCATGAACTTGTTACCTGAAGTTTTGGGTCAGCTTCCCGGCTGCTGAATGTACTTTAATATTTTTAATCTTTTATTTTTCTAGCCTTTTTGCTCTTGCCAGATTTCAGCAGTTTTGCAATAGCATATAGAGGCACCAATTTTTTCTGTTATCAATCAAGGGAAAGCAGAGAAGAAAAGGAAATGAGAAGGAAAAAAAAAGAGAAGAAAAAGAAACTTGAGCAAAAGAGCAAGCACTATTATTTTTAGAACAAGCAGCTGCTTCTGACAATTCACCTAAGGTAGTTTTCTTTTTCTCTGTAGGACTCGAATTCATTCCTCTCAAGAGTTTGATATTGATCCTCTTTCTCTCCAGAGTTCCTGACCTTCTTCCTCTCCTGTCCCAGCCCAGCTGGTATGCTTTCATATGGCTTGGCTAGCTTCTCAGCACTTGCATTTTACATTTCAGCAGGGATACCCTCAACATACTTAATCTATTAATTTATACCATAGCAACTGAACTGGTTAGAGATAGTCTGTAGATCTGGCTTGCTTTATTTGGTTTTTAAAATATGATGTTAGCTGTTGAAATAAAAAGTCAGGTTTATTTTGTCACAACTGTGAAAATCTCCCAAATAATAGTCACAGTCTGTCTAGTGCTGCTATTTCTCACTTCTCTGCATCCCACTTTTTTCTTGTTTTTTCTTTCCTTCCCTAAAACCCCAAAATAAAGTGTTTTGTGTCAATATTTTTAAAAACTTATATATGCTAGATACAGAAATTATTATTGGTGGAAATTTTCTTTTGAGTGAAATTTTAAAATTTTCTATTTTATGTCCAGCTCAGAGCCCAGGCTTTGAAACCTCAAACTCACTAGCTGCAATTTCTGTCCTGTGCAAAGCATGGCTGGAAAATGCCTGACCCCCCTTTCACAGTCTGTTCCCATTCACTCTCTACAAGAGAGATGCTTCTGCACATCCTGTGCCTTGCTGTCCCTGTCACCATCTGAGAGCCCATCTGCCTGCCTTATGCCTCGGAGCGTGGAGGAGAAAATCCCAGAGGCTGTCTGAGGACAGTGCGGCTGCCACGCTCCCCAGGGCAGCAGGACCTGGATGTGAACCATGCCGTGGGAGTCAGGAGGCAGAAGGAGCTCTTGCTGGTCCTAACAGATAAGAGTGACCACAGAGAAATCCAAAGGAAGTGGCCAAACTCTGTGAGACAAGAAAGACAGAGGAAAGGAGGAGGCTTGCTTTCTACAGATTACATCTGGTGTGGAATGGAGGGCAAAAAAAATTGGCTTTGGGAGTTGCTGATTCCTTCTGTGTTGAAGGGCAAAAAAAGTGTAGGCCACTGTGGAAATGGCAACAGGTGCTCTTTCAACAGCTGAGAAATTAGGAAAATAAGTCTTTTACTTTCATACTGTATGGAGAAAGAAAACATAGGTGTGTGTTGAACCATGGCAGAGGAAATAAAAACCAGGCTCTCAGTGGTGACAACACAGAGAAGCGCAGAAAATAATTATTGAAGAGGAAAAATCTTCAATAAAACGTATTTTACATTTTAGTAGTTGTGCTAAGGTGTTTCTTGAACCATCGTTAGTGTGTTGCTGTTCTTGTATTCCCTCTAGCCCCATTCATCTTCTGTGGTTTTCTTCACTTATTTTTCCATTGCTCCTCATGATCCTTCTTTGTGAGGAAGCGAGGTTATTATTAGCGATTTTCTTCTCAATGTGTAACTGTTCAACAGTTGCCTGTCAGACTTTGCCATCCTTTGGCCAGCCCTACCTTTTCATGTACCTGGTATAATGTGCATAATGCGGACTTAAATTTAAGTGATGAATCTAATGACTCACAAGACAATTTCAGTGTCATTTGAGAAAAATGTCCTGATGATCATTTCTTGACAGTCCCTAGGGAGAATCTGCCCAATCTCAACTAGTTTGAGCTACCACCAGAAAAAGCACAAAGAATTTTTTTTTCTTTTTTCCCCCCATATCATTTTGAAATGACAGCCAAGCTAAATAAATAAACAGTATTAATAAATCCCATCCTTATATATTTAGTAGTGACAATCAGTAAGTCACCTGTCTTTGCCCAAGGAGGAGCTTTTTTTTGATCACATTTCTTTAGGCATTTCCAACATTAATTTTAGTAGGTAGATTTGTAAAAAGAAAATCTGTGTAAAAGAAAAGATTGTTAGAAGTGTGTCTCTTAGAAGGTGCATTATTTTAATCCTTAGGGAAAACACCTCTGCTCCTATTTAAAAACAGCTTTACAATGCTGCCCTGTAAACATTACTGTGCACAGTAGCCTCCCAGCCTGCCTGCTGGGGAGTGAAACCTGCCCGCTTTTATTGCTGAACATGGATGCCAAGTGAACAAGAAATTCACTCCTTTGTAAAATTTTCAAATGTTCCCTACTAATTCAGGCAAAAAAGTGTATTGTCTCAAAAAAATTGCATTACTATCTTCAGCTGCACTAAATGAGTGAAATGGCACTAGGCTGACTTACACTGACTGAAGATCAGCCTGCAGTTTTCAACTGAGATGTCCTCCTAATTAATAAAGAAGAGCTTACACTGCCTAATTTGAACCTGTGCCCAAGCACATCTCTTTCTCCGCCACTTAATGTTCACAGACCTCAATTGCTTTCTGAGGCTTTGTGGTTAGAGGGCTGGGTTTGCTGTGTGGTTTGTGTTAGGTTTGGTGGCTTGGGTTTTTTTAGTTTCTGAGTATATATATCCTTTTTGTTCTGCTTTGACATTGACATTGTGTTTTGCTTTAGTCTGAACATGTAAGAACAGGAAACCTGATCTGCATACAACATTTGTGTCACATTTCCCTCCTGAAATTAGTATTCTTCAAAACAAACCAATATGTTTGTATTGCATATAACAGACTGTGACAGCCAAAAAAATGAGTACAATATGCACACCATTTGAAGCCGATTATATCCATTGCAATTCAGGTCATAGCTTAGATTAATTATGGTGTTTGTGTAGGATGTTTGTTAGGAGGTTTCTGATTGCTGTTCAGGAGATTGATTACTCGTTACATTTACCTTGTGGTTTCTGGGGGGAAAACATCTTTTAGGCTTAAATGTTTGCAAACATACTGAGGCCAGGCAGGGCCACTGAGAAGTGAGGACACCTACACCTGCCACATCAAGAAGCCACGACATACATCTGCATTAATACCAAGCCAGAAAGTAGAAGATTTATAAAACAGGCATTTATTTTAAAGTGCCTGAGTTGAGAGATAGTAACATAGCATGAGGCACTGATGTACCTCTCATAGTTAAAATGAGGGACAAGAAATTAAAATCTATCAGAAAAATGTCAATTGGCAGATTTGTGTAGATGAGACAAATGATTTATAAAAGAGCCCACCTGAATCCTGGCTGTACCTGTCATGCAATTTGCAAAAATCCAAGTTTCCAGGCCTTGAACCTCATCATTTCACAGCAGTGACTCAGGCTTCGCAGGCAAATGGAATGAATTGCTTGATGTTTCTCTTAGAAATTATCTGGTTTGAGGCAGAAGTGGGAATATGAAGCTTTCTGTGGAAAAAAAGCACAATCTTCCAATTAGTATCTAGGTTTTACAGGTATTTTTAGGAACCTTAGCTTTAAAGGAATCCAAGAATAAATTCAAGTTAAATTAGGAGACCTGGTGAACGGTAGAGGCAAATTTGAACCATTAGATTTTCCTTTATCTCTTGTAGCCCTCTTGAAATATGTTAATTAACCAGTAAACAGATAGACTCACAATCCATATTTCCTGACCTGTTCTTCATCTTTTCTGTCCAAACACATGATCATAAACAGCTGTTTACAACAATAATAGTCCAAGGTACTGAAAAGAAGACAAAAAAGTAAAATAAATAGATCAGGAATCATACATGCTCTGAATACGTTTTAAAATGTGACTTGCAATACAATGCTTAGATAATAATAGGAATAAGGTATAAGGATATATATAACTTTGCAACAGAGGTTTGTCTTTGTTCATTCATATAACTCACTTTACTTCAATTGAGTGGCTAATAAAGCAGAAAAAATATTTCTTTTAAACTTAAATACAATCACTAGAGCCTGATAAAAGATCTTCGCAAGCATTAAAGATGGTCGTGTTGCAAACAGGAGCTCTGTTTCCTATGACTTTTCCTGGTGGAGCCAGTAGCAGCTCTAGTCAGAAATGATTTAGAGCATATGAGGACCCTTTTTAGTAGTTTTGAGATAAACTGTCAAGTAGAGGGTACTAGATGTGGTGGTGATGGATATGACACCATAGTACCAAACAGATAATTAACAAGTTAGTTTTGACTTGCTTTGCATCCAGCAAACAAAATGCTGTGTAGTGATACCACTCTTAATGTGGTGCTTAGTGTGTATCCTCACACTGGTCCATCCAGTAAGGACATTGATATTAAACTAAGGGATCTTTCCCTCATCTGAAAAAAATATTTTAGAGGCGTCAGATAGACTTATTGGTCAAACTCTGAAGGAGACTTACCTGCTACATTTGCCTAATACTGGAGAAATGTAGTTTCAGTGAACCAGATCATCAGTTCATTTTTCAGTGGAAATGTATAAATCTTCCTTAGTGCATTTGCTATGTCTCATACTTTTCCTTCTCTTATGCATTTAGGTTTTAAAATGGCACGTTAAGTAAAATTACTTAACATTACAAGCCATAAAAATAAATTATGGTCAAGTTCCATTAAGAGCCCACTTCTGGTAACAAACATATACTCTTTATAAGAGCATCTTTAGACTTTTGGGCAAAAAGGAAGGAAAATAGGACTTACAAAGTTATACTTCTGGCTGTTTTGCATGAAGAAGTTCTTGTCCTGGTCTTTACCATTTGTTTTGTCATTTAGCATAATGTCTACTAAGATGGAGGAGTGAAAGAAAATTAGGCACTAGGGAAAATGACTTAATGGTAAGTAATTTTTTTTGTAATCTAGCACTTTTACATCCCATTTTCTTTACCCATTTTAAGACAGTGACCTTGTTTTTCCTTTTGCTTTTCTTCTTGTGTGCAAAATTCCTCATTGTAGATAGGCTGCTGCCTGCAGACTGGGCACTCAATTCTTACCTCATACACAGCAAAATGAAGGTGTGATTTTCTGTGCATGAACCTAGTTATGCAATTTGGACTATGTTAGTGCAGATTAAAAAAAAAAAAAAAAAGAAAGAACAAGTTAGGAATGAGAAGCCAAGACCTCTGAAAACTCCAAGTAATATGTGATGCTATTACCCTACACTTTTAAGTGCTAATGTTACCAACACAGGATAGAGTCTCACTGGCATAGTTGGGCATGGTTCAATAAACTGCCTCTGGGTAGTTCACTCATAATGCTTGGTAAGTTGGACCTTCTGTGTACTCATAGCAAATAATTAGGCCTGCATTAACAGCACACCTTCTCCATCAGTTTTAAGAGGAACCAGCAGGACTCCAAGCATCGTTTTATCATTTAGGGAAGAAAGACCTGGCTGTGACTTCCTGGCATATATATTGTGCTGGTTCTGGCCAGGGTAGAGTTAGTTTTCTTCACAGTGGCTAGTATGGGACTATGTTTTGGATTCGTGCTGAAAACAGTGATGATAATTAAGATGTTTTAGTTGTTGCTGAGCAGTGCTTACACAGAGCCAAGGCCTTTTCTGCTTTCTGTACTGCCACACTAGCAAGGAAGTTGGGGGTGCTTTGGAAGTCGGGAGCAGACACAGCCAGGACAACTGACCCCAACTGACCAATATGTCATACCATATGACAGCATGCTTAGTATATAAAGTCGAGGGCAGAAGAGGGGAACGTTTGGAGAGGTGGTGTTTGTATTCCCAAGTAACTATTATGCGTGATAGGGCCCTGCTTTCCTGGAGATGGCTGAACACCTGCCTGGCCAGGGGAAGCAGTGATTTAATTCCTTCTTTTGTTTTGCTTGTGTGTGCAGCTTTTGTTTTCCCTATTAAACTGTCTTTATCCCATCACACAAGTTTTCTGGCTTTTGCCTTTCTAACTCTCTCCCTGATCCTGGTGGGGGGGGAGCAAGTGGCTGTGTGGGGCTTGGTGGCTGTCTGGGGTTAAACCATGACATGTATTCAGGGAATGACCTGAAATAATTGAGGACTAAGAAGAAGGAAAACAGTAACAAAAAGAAATTATCTATTTTAAACTTGCTTTTTGCCTTTTTTTTTTTTTCTTATGACCTCCATTCTTCACACTTCTCCTTTCCTGTTTCATACCATTATCACCTCTCTGTTTCAGTTTTATCTGGTGTTCTCGACAGTTGTCACCAACTTTTTTCAAAATTTAGTTGTACTCTTCCACCCCTCCTGTCCCCCCCAATGGCTTTCTTTTCAGACTACCTTCTTAGCCAAGGACACACCCCAAAGCCTACCTGTAGAAATGCAGGAGTAAGGACTGCAGTGCCATTCCTGTAAGCAGGCACTCCCACGCCACTCCGGTCGCTGATCCCGTTTATACAGCATCACAGGAGGTTCACACAATTGGCTCTCAGATACAGTTGCGGTGACTTCAGGGACACTACTTTGGGGAGTAAAGGCTCTCAGCTGTGGATAAATAATTCACATTCTATTCTCCAAAGAATAAGGTTCGTAACAGCAATGTGCCCGTAAATGCTACCTGAGAAAAACGTGTCCTGAGCATTGCTGCTCTGTCCCTGAAACTTCCCACTTCTGCTGCAGTTAACCACTCTGTGGCATCTTGAAAAGTAAAAATCCCAGTAATGATGCCAGCATCAGTTGCAATTGGTCAGGGATCCAAAACGTAATTTTGTTCACATATTTGAGTATCAAAATATTCAGCTTCTGAAGTCTTAATGTATTTTTCAGAGAAAATTGATTTTGATTAAAGACACTGCAGGATAACCTAATACATGTTTGAAGACATAATTTCTTAATGTTTTTTGTCTACTGCAGCTTTAATGGAGTCACAAAATTTACTCCCACTTTATCCTGACTGACACAGATTTCCCATAACATTTCATTAAAAATGAGAATGTAAGCAATATAGTCCAATTTTAACTGGATTTTCACAGCACAAAAGAGTAAATGTGTATTTTTCCAGAGATTTTTTTCAGACACCGTTGATACCATTGAGGAAGCTGGAGATGATCTTCCCTAAAACTCTGGAGTAGTTTACAAACATAGCACAGAGTGTCCTTTTTATGTAACTTCTTCCATATCACGGAGGAGTGGAAAAAACCACGAGTTTTCTCTAAAACTGAAAAAGCAACTATACTGAAAGAGTGGAATTGTATTGTTCTTACCAGAACTTTCTCATCTTGAATCATACCAAAAATTAATAAGCCTTCCAGCCCTTCTTACTCATCTGGTCTACTACAGATTCAAAACCAAAAATAAATCCTTCCTGCAGCCTTCTCACCATTGACTTGGCTTATAATGCAGCTGCCCTTTAAAGAAGTATTTTAAAAATACAAAACATGAAACCACTAAGGAGACTGCAGTCTGGGGTGCTGCCTTTATGGATGAACAGTACATTTTCTTACAGATCAGCCTCACAATTATTATTCTTGGTATTTCACTGGTTCAGAAAAGTTTCATTTCCAAAGTCTAGCACACACATGCATCATTACTGCCTGTTTGGCTAATGCCATGCAGGCAGCATGCTGCAGCCTGCTCTCAAAGCAGCAGTTCTATTTGCAGAACATTCTGTTTGTAACTTAATTAAATTCACTTGGTGAATTATTTTAAATGTCATAATTCATAATTGGTGTTTGGTTTTTTTTTAAATGCAGATATATTAGGGAGTAATTAATATTACGTGAAGTCCAGAAATAAAATAACTCCAAACAATAAAACACAGTGGGAGATCAGTCCTCATCTGAGATGATTGGAGGGGCACAGTTTTTGTTGCAATAATGTCATTCTTTTAACCTTTACAATTATTCATCATTAAGAGACTGATTTTACCCACAGTGTCCTACATCAGACACAGTGTGTCCCTTCATTATTTTTTCTGCTATTGTGAGAAAATTTTGTATTAGAGACTCTTGCTGCTGTTCACATAATGGGAACATCTAGCAGCAAGTCTGCTTCAATTTAAATCAGTTGTGAAGATTCCCACAGCCTTCAGTGGGAGTTAAGAGAGAAACATGAAGGATTTGTCCATCACAAATGCCAGAGTAACAGCACCAAATACATATACATGCATATATATATATATATATATATAATTCTTTGTGCTGCTTCCTGAAGTTTTCCTACTTGGATTTACTCAGGAGTGTAGGATGTGGCTGTTCTGCATCCGCCTCTCCAAGGCACAACAACAATGGAACACCTGAGCTTTGCTGAGACCAGTGCATGCTTGACAGCACGTCATTGTAAAGGTGAGAAAAGAGCAGCTGGCCATCAACAAAATAATAAAACTGACAATGAGATATATCAAAATGCTGTCAAGATAGGGAATGCCTCCAGGCAGAGGTTGTCTTCATCCCTGTTTGGGCAATGCCCTTCAGCAAGCTGTGGGCTCGGACCACTCCGTGACATGCCACTGCAATAGCAATGTGTAAACAAATAACAGTAATTAAGACATTCAACAGCCCAGCAGAAAGCTTTGTTCTTTCTCTGTTTAGCTTAAACCATTACATAAATCTTGTTCATGTAACTGAACTATAAACACTCTACACATACCTATGGTATTCAACACAGTTGTGTCCCTTGGACCACTGGGTAAGCTGAAAATGAGCTCCTCAGCTGCGAATAAGAATGAATAGTGGGATGAGACAGAGTTTAAACTCTTTGACATTCGTGATTTTTAATGACAAATGTGGGCTATCTAGTACAGGATCAGAATTTGAACACCATTACTACATAACTTATGCTAAAGTCTTCTGCAGGATGATGGGATCCATTATTTTATAAAAGCTAGTCAGAACCTGAAAATCTGCCTTTTCAGTCTATCTCTTGTAGTTGCATTGTCCCATGCCTGACTTAGCCCTGCTAGCCTAGACTCAAACTAATAAAGCCATGCATTTATAGGTGTAGGTATTGAAAAAAATCATGATCCCATTCAGGGTGGTGACTGACAAACATTGAGATCGTAAATGAAGGTGCCCTGAAGGACTTAGAGCCTGTGGTGTAATTTAATTAAGATATCAAAGTGTTAGCATTATATCATCTATGACAACTATTCTATTATAAAGCATTTCTTTAATTAACAAAGGTGATACCTGAGAAGGCAAGCACTGGTATGGAAAACACTTGCCTTACACTCAGAGAAACACAATTACTCTTCAAACTTACTTGAGTCACATATTTGTTTACTGCCCTTTTATTTGCCTTCAGGTGGGGCTGTGGCCTCTGTTCCCCGGTTTCACGTGGTCCCCACAGCCCCTGGATGCCACAGGGATCTTGTCCTAAGCCCTGCCACATCTGCAAGCTCCAGGAGCAGAGCAGGGTCTTTTAGTTTTTGTCACTCAAAAACTTCCTCCTCGTTTTCCTCCACTGACACTGGGGGAGAGCAGCTGATGGCAAAGCAGGCCAGCTCCAGAGGAGCGCAATGTATGCGGAGTTAAAAGCTGCTGGGAAGTGACAGGATGATCTGGGACTTCATAAGCACTGGGATACCTCCTGGAGCTTTTATTCAATTGCTATTCAGGTTTTATTCAGTAAGAACATCTGTTGGTTTCAGTGAAATCTTGTGTAGGAATTAAATTAATTGAATCTCAGGATAGGATTTGCTTCATTGAAAGGAACTTTAGAGAATTTAAATAAACCATAAAGTCCTAATAAAATATTTTCTGTGGCATAAGGTTATTTTCTAAAAGAATATTTAAATATCTCTTCATATATAAAACATACAGTTTCAAATGGTTTTCTTATGTGCTTGCAGATTTAAAAAAAGTCAGAAGTTTCTATTTTTGAGCATCATATCCAAAATTTTGGCATCAGCCAAGTCCTGTCATCAATTTGTATACAGGTCATTTCTCCAAGTTTGGGGGGTACAGAACCCTAAAAGAAAATGCTAAGTCAGAGTTAAAGCTATTAGCAAACTTTTTTATATATATATATATATATATATATATATACACACAGTTGTGATTCTAAGTTTCTAACTCTTACATCTGCAAAATAATGTTTACAAAACTAAGTCCAGAAAAGCAGTGTAAGAAATATAAAACTTTAGAGAGGAACTTCACTATTCATAATATCAGATGGAGGAACTGATTTTTTAATTTAAAGCTAGTCAGTACTGTGTTGCAGAATATAGAGAGATAAGTTGAGATATAGAGTCCCAAACATTTGCAAGGAGGCAAGAGATAAACAGCAGATTTTTTTCTTTAACAGCTTCTATGACAAAGACAAGTTACCTCTCCAGCTTCTTGAATAAATTACACTAATACGTCATTTCCATAACCTTACTATGTCACTATGAGTTATTAAAATCAAAGATACCTTAACAGACTTGCTTTCTTCTTATATACATTTTGATTATTGGTCAACATTCTGAATTTCCAGCATTTTCATGCCCATGAAGTATTATTTAACTAATGTATTCAAATGCTGTGTAACAGAATTCACAAAAATAACCTCAAATCCATTTAAAATTACTTACAACTCTATGTTCACTTCAGTTGTAAGCTAAAATCAAGAGTTGTTTTTCACTGATCTCACTGCAGCACTTTCAGTAAAAGCCGAGTGAAAAATTAGGAGAAATGAAAATTAAAAAAATCCAAGGGCATATCTTTTGAAGTTGCTTTTTTCTTTTATATTTTTGCATTAACATATCACACATAGCCATGTGGAACAGCGTGATTTTGTATGCTCTCTAAAGACATTGTTATAAGCAGAGCTATGCCATTTCTTATCCTTAAAACACATTATTAGGGCCTGAAAATACTCAGATGGTATATGCAAAGTTTTTTTAGGTAAAAAAATGTAAATGTTGCGTACCTTGAAAGAAAAAGGCATATGGCTTTGGCTTGTAGCATAGCACAGCCTTAAATTTTGTGCCAGAGGAAAGAATACTTCACCTTCTCTGAGGTCTTTTATTTTTGCACCCTTGCAAGAACTGATTCATTTTATAAGCAGATATTTTTCATTCCAGTAAGTGCACTTCATATAGCGCCTTTAGTACAAACTGGAACCGAAAATTGCATTTAAGGATAAATGCTGAACAGTACTAGACTGTTTAAATTATAGAGTACCTGTAGGAACACGTGGAGGCATATCTGTCACTGTGGCAATGCAACTTCATCCCTCTCTGGCTTCAGGTGCTGCCTCGCCCAGCTACCATCAGACATCAGAAGCACATCCAAGTGTTAGGGAGGTCATGTTGCTGTTGTGCCCCTCACAGAGGCTGCTGAAGATGGAGCTGGGCTATCCTGGTACACTCCTGTCCCTGAGCATCCCTGACCTCTGGGCTGCACAGCCAGGATACTGGCAGCTGCTGCAAGGTTTTGACCTTTCTTATACCTACTGTGAGAAGCAGAGTCTGTTGGAAAGTAGTCCTACAGTCAACCAGCAAGTCCTAAAACAGCATTTTTGCTCAAAAATAGTTGAACAACTGGACAGGGTGGGATAAAAAAAATGTAATTTTTCACATTTCAAATGGCAGCAGTTAATTGCATTACTCTATCCAAGGTGTTTCTCTTCATCACATCTTCAGTAAGACATGTGATGGATAGAACTGATAGGGAACATAATATGCCATAATTTATTTCTTCCCAGGGTGATACAGTGGAAAGCAGCATACTTAGAGCTTCTCTTATCATCTTACTCTGTAATATATTGAAGTGTATTAGGATAAAAGAAATCTCTGTCCTTAAACTTTACCTTCAGGCATCCCAGCAGGCAATTGTAGAAAGTCTATTTTTACCACTATAGAAAAATTACATTCAGTCTCTTCTTGTGAGAAACTTCTCCACCTAATGCTTACCAAAAGTCAAATGCTTTTTAGGATATATTCATTCTACAATGTTCATGAGTTACAGTCGTCTCATCCTGGCATACACACCCAGATTCAATCTCTGTAGGGGTTTAATAACATGCAAAAAGAATTGGCAGCACAACCTCCACACAGGCAAACAGCATTGAAATGCCAAGCACCACCACATGGCCCAGGCTGCCCTGGTCTTACTAACGAGGTTGCCTGAGTTAGCCCAGTTAATGTGCTGATGACAACTCCTGGTTGTAGTGGAGGCATGCAGAGGTTCAGAGAGAAACCTCACCTTGCAGCAGCCTTGCCACAGTTCTAGAGGGAAAGAAGCCTCTTCATCTCCGGATTTGAATTACTTTACAATCAACTCAGGAAGCAAGTTTGCCTCAGTTCAAGGGAGTTGCTTGCATGCTACACATCTGATGAGTTAATTGAAAGTATTACTTATCTTATCAGAAGCCTTTCTTGCACTTAGAGATGTTCTTGCTTTATTTCAGGTAGAATATTCTCATTCAGGCTTGGGAGGTTCTCCATGGCATTTGGGACAGTACCTGAGGCCATGAAATATTGTTGGGGACCGGTTTCACCCCCAATTCCCATTGCTCTGAGTCTCCCATCTGAGGCAGCAGCAGGAATCATGCAGACATTACTTTCCTGCTCAGCATGGGACAGGAGCAGCTGCTTTCCTTTCCCTTTTAGCAGCCCTGCTATCCAGCCAGTTGGGCTTCTCCATATTTCAGTATGCTATGATGAAATAAATTTTAAAAATGACAGGTTGTTAGGAGACAGCGCAACCACACACCATGCTTGAAGTGTAATTTGCAGATAACAGTCTTAGTATTAACTGTTTTAAAAAGTGACTGTATATTTTTCAGAGCTATACAGTTATTTTTTTTATTATGGACATATGTAACAAAGGAAATTACATGACAATCTCCAGCACAGAACTGAACAAATTACTAGTTTATCACAAAGTTTGCAACCCTTCCTCAAAAGATACTGAATGGTGTTTTTTCATTGAATTACTTATATTGGAGCAGTATCCTAATGTGGATTTGATGAGTGTCTTCATTCTCTTTCAAAGCACTATGTGCTATAATTTGAATGTGGAGAGACATCACACAATTCATTGTGAATACTAATAAGACATCTCTTCACTGTATAATGAAATTCAGTATTTAAATTTGTTTCTATAACAATTCCCTGTTATGTAGGTATACACTGTGATTCATTAAAAATATTTATTTTATCATCCTGACAAACACAAATGAAGGGAAAACAATGTATCCCACCTTTTAAGAGAAATGAGGTGAAATTGGATTTCACTTACAATTGTCATTATTGTTTATATTCCTTTTCATTCTTCCTTTAAATGGTTCACATACACACAAGACTCCTCTGAGCCTGGGAATTCTGTAACAAAAATTATCAAATACAACAGAAATGAGTGCAGATTCTGTAGTGATAATAAGATAGACTTTTTTATATATATATTTAGAGCAGTGTTCCTGCATAACATCAGCAATTCTAATTGTGGTGTTTGATATTCAGTGTTAATCCATTGGCTCTAAAACTTATTAAAAGCAGCAGTAGACATACTGGTAATATAGGAGCAGATCCGAAATTGTCAAAAATAATACTGACATTAAGAATCAGAAATAAAATTACAGTTATTGTAGAAATACAATTTTGCATGAGATCCATGAGCACAGAATCAATAACACTCTGGAGTGTTATTGAACAGTGCCTACAGATGCAGACAGTCCCAAAAGCACAGCTGAGACATCCCCAACAAGAAAAGAATTTCTTCTGTCTCTTTGGTCCCTTTCATTTGTTGTCTGGCTCTTTTCTCTATGGCATTAGCCATAGAATTAATACAAAGACAAAAAAAATTCTCTTTGAAAAAAAGGCCTGTGGAGCAAAGGAAAAGAGTCTGGCTTAGCCACCACTTGTCTGAGCTCTAATTACTTCACTTCTCTGTCTAATCTCCCCCAGCTGTAACTTTGTGGGCAGCTGAACACACCTGCTTGTAAGTCATTTGGAGATTTAGAGCTAAAAACTAATATGCAAAACATTACATTAACATGGATTGAAAGTTTTTTTACAGCTGACACTGTTTTGCTACCCTTATTCATAGCTAGTACACTACATCCTATTACATGGGTGGCTTATTGAAACTGGTGTGACAGCATGCAAAGTAAAGGACTGTCAGAGTTGGGGAAGACAACCTACCTTGGCTTAGCAAAGCTGTCTAATTTCAATAATAACAAAGTAAAAGGTTGTTCAGCTTCGGGAAATTAACTGTTTATTGAATGGTACTCAGTGTTTCTCTCATTAGGATGATTAGTAAAACATCAACTTACATTTTGGTAGTGCTCTCATCAATATACACATTACTCAGTCTAGGCTGTATAGGTATTTGATTAAACCATCTGTTCTAAGAAGATTACTTTCTTTAGGAAGAAATAAAATGAAATTAAAGATTTTTTTTTCCATGTTTTGCATTACACTTGACAAAAGTTACTTAACTGTTGGTGCTACTTAGGAATCCTCTTTAACAATCTGAAAAGTCTCCCACAGAGGATGCAGGAATTACCCCGGAAAACTATTAAAGCTGACAGTGGTTTGTCACAGGCAATCATTAATGAATACCATGGAGGATTTAGTATACTTCTGCTCATTGTCTGGCCATAATTTATAGTTGATATCCCAGAGATTTTGCAGAATGACTGTGTAGCTGCACATTTAGGGAAGCAAATAGCATCTTAACAGATGGGTTGTGGAAATTATAAGTGGGAAATAAATGGTAAGATCTTGTTTCTGAGGATGAATACTTAAACAAGGACTCTGTCTTTACAAGGCTGGTTAAGGTTTGGGTTTGGTTTTGTTAGTTTCCCTTTTAACTTCCTCATACAGGAGTTGTGTGTTTCAGTGCATGAAAATAGTCTTATGTAAACTGTCAATCAGAATATCTTGATATGTGCACTGATATACAGTGCATTTGGCTATCTCAGTCTTCAGTAATATAGACTACCAGTATAAAACCTACAGTCACAAGGACATAACATGACATACCTTCCATCACACTCTGCTGTACTTCCCAGGTGTAGCATATTCTACAGTTCCACTTTTACGAAAGAATAAAATTATCAAATAAAGCAAATTAAAAATGTAAAGCATGCTTGCATGTATGTGTACATACAGAGGAAAAAAAAAACACCTGCCAGTAGAAGAAACAAAAATCTTCATACCTGAATTTAGATTGTAGAGCTTGCAACAGCAGTACCCTCAGTGCAGACCTGGGTAGCATTTGCAGGTCTTTACATCTGTCGTAAAGGAAATAATCTAAACCTGTTGTCCTAAATCCTGCTGTTCTTCGTAAAAATAAAATTGTAATGATGCCTTGGGGGGACATATGTATTGAAATTCTTTTTTGGGGGACAGAAATGGTTTTGCTTAAGCCCAATACACATGTATGCACCCTGAGTCGTCCTTTACAGTATAAATAACACATGCACATGCAAGTAACTACTTTTATATGTAAATGACCTTTCAACAGATAAACATGAGTATGACAGCACAGGCTAATTTCACTCTTTGTTCACTATTTAGGTGTGTTTTCATGTTGCCCTTAAGCCAGTCAATCTATCTGCACTGCTTCACTTCCTTCCCAGCTGTTGCATCCCTTCTGGCAGTATGAGCACTCATCTGGCCAAGCAGTATGTCAGATCAGAGGCTTGATTCAGTGAAAATCTTAAGACTGGGGAAAAAAGTGCTTACTTTCCAGACACATCCAGCTCACCATAACTGCTAGGCACAAAGGTGGGATCCCCCAAGTTTGTAGGAAATCTGTCTTTAGAGAGAAGCTGCTAGCTCAGAAACCATCAGCTCCCCAGCAGGAGTGCAGGGAGACGCAAATAGGGAGAGGGCTGAGCAAGCAGCACATTTCAGGCTGATGCTCGCTTGAGGCAGGGCTGAGCCCATAGCAAAGGTACAACCCTGAAGGAAAGCGATACGCTGGAAGCTGCTGGACCAGAAAAGTAGCACAATGGTATTTCTTAAATTGTTTTCCAATTTTTTCAAGGCCCCCCCTTCAAACCCAGGAGAGTTAAGTTTGTGCCATTTTAGAGAGTAGCCTCATTTTAATTTAGTGCAAAATTACCTTTAGTGACTGGAAGACCCTAGTCTGTTTTGCTGTGCTGTGAGGAAGAGAGTAAGTGAGCAGCTGCGAGGCTGGGAACCCTCTGTCTCCCTATGTGTACATGTAGCCTTACACCCACCCTTACGTTCCAAACCACCCACTTGAAACTATGTGATACTGCTTTGTAACCATAATTCGAGCTTTACTGAATCTGAAAATTCCCAAATTTTTAAACATTAATTATACATACATAGATATACATATTACCTATCGTTGTTCAATCTGCCGTGTCTAACATGTAACTTGAGTTATTGTGTCAACTACATATATAAGTGCTGAAGTTGTTTCTACATAATCCTAGAGGGACATTAGCATTTCAGACTTCTACTACCTAGTTCAAACCTGCACAGAAATCAGTAACATAGAGGTTAAGTGGACATTATTTAAAAAAAAAAAAAATTTCTTCATGTAATTTGCTTTATAGTAACTGCCTGTAATAGTGTGGACTTTTCTTATTACGCCATACTTAAATACGTTGGAATAGACAAAAAAGCTTTGCTTGTTTAGAAATAGTCTGTTGATTTTGACTTTACATTTTTGTACGTGCTTATGTAAAATACTTTTGAAGTTTAAATCAGATGCAGCAGTTCTACTCTGTAAGTATTTGAATGCTGCAGAATAGCTGCATGGTATTAAAAAGCTATGGCAGTCTGCTTTGGTGGAGAGTCAGATAGTTATTAAAGCCATGTTAATGACCTACATAGCATTTTATAAAGCTTCTGGATTGAAAAATATCATAGCTAAGAGAAAAAAGAATAAGGGGCTTTGTACATCTTTCTCAATAAGTAAATAATGCATTCAGCATTATCATTAAGATATTTAAGGGGCAATTTGATAATGGAGAAGTGTAGCCCACATATATTAGGGACAGAAGGTTTTTAAAAACTGCAGTATAAATCCATCCTGTTATATATAACATCTTACCATAACAATTACTGATCAGTGAAAAAAGTTTTCATTCAAATTCCATTTAAACTATATATGCAATAATCATAGTTGTCCTTTAATGGAGATATCCAGAGCCATGTAGTTTTCATTCAAGTAATTACAACATTGTACATTTATTTTTCATTAACTTCAGTATTTTTATGTTTCTGTACTACTCATTTCTAACCTCACATGAGAGTTGGTATGTGCATGACTTTTTTAGAGCTGTGATGAACGCTCTGCATAAAGAGCTGTCCAAGTAAGATGCATTTACTGAAATTAGCATAGGACAGGATTTGCACGGAACACCATTGTAGCTCATCAGTTAAACACCACACTGGTGCTCTGTTCTGCTCACTTCATTTGATTTACACAAAAATCAGGTTGAAATTCATGGCCTGTACCTGAAGGTACTCAGTGACCAGGACTTGCGGCATCAATATTTTTCACAAGCCTCCACATTACCAGTCCAGAGCTGTCCACCAGGAAGACAAGAAAACCCTTACCACAGGAGCGGGGGCCACAGGGGCAGAAGGTGGAGCTTTCTTGGGAACCAGTTAGAAAGCTATGAACAACCTTTTGCAGAAGCCACAGCCATCACAAATCAGCTGCCTCCAGCAAAGCACATTTCTTCTTCTATTGCCTGTGGGCAGTAGAAACACAGAACTAGTCACATTTACTTCTTCAGTTGTGTCATGTACCAGCAGAGACCCTTCTACCGCTCATACACAACTCACCCACTGAGAGGGAGCACCAGCCAAGCCCTGCCCACAGTGGTCAATCATCAGCAGGGAGCAGGAGGCCAAGGAGCAGCAGGAACAGTCACCCAGTGCAGGGACAGATGTGGAGGGTTCTCCCAGATGTGGGAGACCCACCCCAGCACCAGCTATGCCCTCACCAACACATGCCATCCCACGTGGTGTCAGGGGACACCAGTGGCCCATCAGCCTTCCCTTTAGGAAGGCCAGAAGGAAACAGGACTGCAACACAACCCTGTAGCCCACCCAGGAGAACAGGCCAGATGGAGAGCTCGGCCTGAGCTTTAATAGGGCCTGAGCCTGGGGCCCAGCTGAGGCTGGTCACAGACATCAACCCCTGCTGCTCAGGTGGGGCTGGCCAGAGATATTAAAGCCTGCTGGGGTCCTCCGTAGTTTCTCAGATGTTTTGCTTTCCACAATTTTCTTTTTTGGATCAAAAATCTGAACACAACAATTTATAACCACAAATAAATTAAAAAAGTTTTTTAAAAATTTATTTAATTTTAGTGTTTCCAGAACCTTGATTCTTCCTGCTGTCACCAAGGTGATTTAATTCCCTCCATTATCTCTGCAATCACCAATACCATCTTTTCATGATAATGGACCAACTTCTGTGCTGGCTTTTCCTTGCCCAAGGATGACACCTTTCAACTGTAGTTTTCAGACATCTCATTCTTTCTACCCTTTCTACCTCTTACTACCCATTCTAATTCATGGATAGTCCAAAATAATAAAAAACTGAGCAAGGTGAGAGCTGTATCAGAACACAAAATCTAAGATAGAGACACCCAAGGTGGTTGTTACTGACAGTATAAGCTATTCCCAGTTGAGGACACACCTGTATCTCCTGCATGACTTCCTTCCCAGAACTCCTGCAGGGCAGCAAGGTGGCTGGAAAAGTGAGTCAGATGAAAATGTACTGATGTGAGCTGAGCATGATGCTGCAGATTGATACCCTCTACTGCTTTGTCCAAGGAGTGCTCTCATGGATGGGCTGGCTTACCCAGGATGAGAGCCAGTGTGCTGGGAGAAGGGAATTCTACATACCTTGGGATGTCAGTTTCTCAAATCCAGATATGCATCCGGTGTAAAAGAAACTCAGGTTTTCTTGGAACACTTGCCGTATTGTTCAGCCAGAGCTCAGCACAGTGGGGTCCCAGTGTTACACAGTCATGACACTGCATAAATAGGAAAGTGTTATAAATAGGAAAGTGATTATATTGCCAGATAGCTGCTGATACAGGAGGAAAACACCAATATTGAGCTTCTGAAATACCAAAACCACACTTGGATCAGTGCCAGCAGATCTGCCTTAAGGTTATGCCAGAAGGATCAAGTGGTCAAAATAACATCAGCAAGGCTGCCGAGTCAAAGATAGTCTGAGAAGCATAAAGCCACCCACTAGGAATTAATAAAATTTTCACCCCTCAAAAGTGGGTAGAGATATTTCAGAGGAAACAAAACTCCATTTGCCTCATAAAGTAAATTGAAAAAGCATTTCCAAAAAGTAACTAAAGTATCTAAAAGGAGAGAATGTTCTGCTAGGAATTAAATGCCTTTGGCAAGTGCACCAAATTTGTGCTGCAAATATTAAAATGTTTTCCTATTATACATTTTCAGTTCATAGTATTGAAGAGAGGCAATAATCTGAGAACTACTCTGAGTGCCAAGAATGCCTTCACATGATCTACCAAAAGGCTTTGGAAGAAACAGTACAATATAATCAGGGATTACAGAGTTCATCATGCTAAACCATTTCTCTCTAATTCTGCATCTATATGTAAATTTGGGATAAAATTCCATACCTCATAGAGGTGTTGTCATGAAGATTAATTAGCTAGGTTTGTGTTCCACAAGGCAAAGTGCCAGATCTTCAGAGGCTTAAATATCTTTCTTAAATCTGAATTTTATGGGCCTTCTTGCACCGAGTTTGTTGCAGGATCAGGGCCATAATCTGCAATGTACTTTCAAGCTTAAAACTGCACGAAGTTGTTAAGCATTATTATCTATTTTTGGCCATTCACATCCTCTCTGGTTTAATCTTTTTAAGTCTCCCCAGAAGTTATTGATTTAAATATGCTTTTATTTTCTTTTTTACTGGTTTTGAAGAATTTATATTGTTCAGCCTGCAGCTCAGAGTTCAAAGTGCTTGTCTGGCCATCCAGATGCCTCTCACTTGGGAGCTCTGTGAAAGAGCTTGAAATCTTCCACTGAAATTTTAGCACTTTTTCTTTCTTAACTTAAATCACTTTAACTTAAAATGCTGTCATTGCAGTGATGAAAGGCTATTGATGGTAAAATGTTCTTGTCTACAGCCATTCCTGTCTTCATCACAACAATAATTCTGCAGACATTGACCAAGATGCTCTCAAACCAGCTAATGGATGTAGTGAGTTTGATAACATCAATTATCATTCAACAGATCCTATGCCTTACCAATCCTCCACCACACTGTTTACCCTTAGTAGGACAACAACCTAATGAGTAGTATCCCACAATTAATGGTTTCATAATCTGGCTCTTTCATGGTAAACAAGTAATTCCTGGTTAGAAACCACATGCAAAATGTAAGCATTAGATCAATTGCTGCTATTAGCTATTACTGTCTAATTAGTCATCGACAATGTACAGCTTGGCACCAAGTGAACTAATTCTATGATCTCTTGAAAAGGAAAACAGAAATACTCTATTATTTCCAAAAGTGTGATTTGAATGCAGTAATTTACCACACAGCCTCTCTCCAAATGTGAGTCAGGCTGTATTTATTTCTTGTCTGGTGCATCTGAGCTAATTACCTTGAGGCAGAAGTATAAAAATCAGTTGCTGTGATTCACTTCTTGAAAATGTATTTTGCTTCTTCTTAAAATCTTGGCCTGCTTGACCTCAGCAGGCTTCCCCAATTTGAAAACGCAAGTTATAATCCTCCGCAGGGATTTAGCCAGGTGTCTATTACAACATGTAATCTGTGATACAGCTTCCAATATTCATGCTACAGAAGGGTTAAGCCCCTCTGTCTTTGTTCCTGAGTGAAAAAGTCCATGAGGTGTTAGTGTGGACAGGGAATAGATTGAAAGAAGCAATATCTTCAATCAAACCATAAGCCTGTGTGGGTGTCACTGAGGAGCTGTACTGGTGAGAGACCAGAGGCTTCACCTGAGCAGCAGCACTCAAACTTTAACCCTTGAATGGCAGCTTCAGCACTGCTGCTGGCTCCCCTGCTGACATTCAACAGTCATACTACTGCTAGACCTCTGTTTTTAACCAAAATCCTCACTCTGGGATCACTGTCCCATCCATCACTGAGCTGTTCCTAAGGAGGCACTTGGTAAGACAGTGCTGCCCAGTGGGAACAAGGCCAGCCCCAGTGCCCCGTCCCAGGCAGGGACACTTGCAGAGCACCTCAGACACCACTATGGAAATTCAAGCTGGCTGGCACAAACAGACATTACTGTGTGCTAAAACAAACTAAATCCAGCTAATTGAGGGGAAACCCTACTGGGACCAGTCAGCCCTACTCAGCAGCTTCTCAGGTAACTGCTTTTTCCAGCCAGGGCTGAACGTAATCAAGTCATAATACAGCCATGTGCCTTTGCTGTGCCTGCAAAACAGGTACCCCTCTTCCTAAAGCCAAAACTTTTAGACTATGTCAGTAGTTTTGGTAATATTTTTAATTCCGTGAGCAGCCAAAACCAAAATAAATAGCAACCTTATTTGCCTGCCTGCAAGGAGCTATTTAATATCAATCTCCAATTACTGTACAGGAAAATAGTGGGTTTCTTTTAGATGTTTGTGGTGTTGAGAAAGACTCAGCTACCTTTTATGCTAATTGGCAGTAAAGTGTTTAGAACTATTTATCAGTGTTTAATTATTTAGAACTCTCCTAATGGCTTAAATATAATTTTATAAAGTTATAAATATTTTCCACCTTGTCCAACAGAAGAGCTGCTCCTTGGAAGGCTTAAATGAAGATCTGCTTATGGCTGCCTGCTAGTCACAAAATTACTTACAGTTGTTAATGCTCTGGTCCTTTAGATGTCCCCAACACAGACTGAGCTTAGTTTTCACAAATTGGGGAAAGTTTATCTTTGTTGTATTCATTTTACTGAGACAGAAGTCTTAAAGAGGATTGTTATAGAGATCAAGATATTAAAATATGTAACTAATCACATTTAAATTAATTGTTTTCATAATAACATGTACTAAGGGATATTCATGTAGAGTAAGACCCTTTTACACTGTTTCGGTAGTGTTAGTATGACTTACCATGCAAATTACATTTAAGATTAATTAGAAGCAGTTTAAAGCCAAGTTCCTGGTAGAGAAAATGGGAACCTGACTCCAAGCCTCTGAAGCAATAATTATTTTAAATATTTCAAAATTACATCAGCAACTGCCATGTCAGACAGAGGGGAACTTACCTAAGCTCATAATTTCTCTCCTCGTCCCAGTGTTAGAATTCAGGATGTTTATTTTATCAGCTTATATCAGCTTAGCTATTTTTCTCCTAATTTTCTCTTTGGAGTACTTGAACTTCACACAGGTTATTTTGGTGTCATCAAATCATATATCTCTTAAAATAGAATTGTGTGCCATAAAAGTAAAACAATAATTCCATTTATTTGGGAGGATACGCATTCACTGTGCCGTTCTTTTAGGTAACTTATTGCAACCAGCTCTATCACCTTACTTCATTCACATTACCTTGTGGGGTTTTTAGAGCCCCTTCTCCCAGTTATTCTCTGATTCTGTTAGCACCTCAGCTTTTGCTAAAAAGCAAAAGATAAAAGGCAAAGAGAGCAAAATAAATCAATTAATATACAGAAAGAAAGACTACATCCCATACAATCTGGGTTACCCGCTGAAGTCATAAAACATGCCTTCTCCAGCATCCAGGGACTAGTGGATCAGAGCGGCTTTAGTTTTTAACACGAAGAATCACAACAGACTCAGTGATTGTTTGTGGAAAAGGAAAACAAAGCCATCCCTCAGCACTGCTTAATGCACTGGCTACACAGGAGCATTTATTTGCTGGGTTTCAACACCCATGACCTCCCAGTGAAGTTGCTTTTACGAAAGCAAGGGCAGAAGCATATAGGTTATAGGTACACAGGCAGCTTTGTGGCATTGGGTACAGAAGGGACCAGATTTTTCTAGGAAACCTCAGACAGGTGTGATTTACGCAACTCTCAGCATTTTCTGAAAAACTGGTATTTACATATAGCCAAAGGGTCTGGAACCTTACAGATTTCACAACGTGTATATTTTCCCTGAGGAAAAAAAAAGGCCTTTGTAAGTTAGCAAATTCTGGCATTTTTATCTGATATATTAAATGGAACCTAAATATTAAAATATTCGGTGTTTTCTCTATTCTTATTGAAACTTAGTTTTAATTTTCACTGTTTTATTCAAAAGGAAGGCATAGAAATAGCAACCATGAGCTTAAAATCAGAGCTGTAACAGGGACTTATTATAGACAATATTTTGCAGAGTATTTCCAGTTACAGCTGCATGCTTTGAAGCTGTCAGCAGCATGCTGTTTTTCAAATAACCCTTTTTGTTGTCTTGTAGTTTTCTTTCATAACTTCCAGTCCCGGTGAATTGTTGTCAGTTTTAGCATTCAGCTGTATTAACAAGAGAGAGAGAAAGAAAATACTATTTTCCAGCCCAGGTAAGAGGAATTTGCCAGTGGGGAGGGCAAAGTCAGTGCAGAAGTTCTTTTGCTTGTGTTTTGTGGGAGTATGTCAAGGAGCAGAGCAGTGGCCAAGGTGGAAACTGATGTTTGAAACCCATTTCCCACAGTGGATAGCATTGAATTGCTTCATTGCCCTGAGGCTTTGAGGTGGAGAGAAGCATAACTGTAATTATAAGAAAAGAAAAGGTTGATCATCATATTGGGGCTTTTTCTGTTTTCAAGGTAGGTGCAGGGAGCTCTGATTAATGACAATAATAGCTACACTTATAACCTCATCGAGCTCTGCTAGGTATAGGGATGTGCATATTTTTCCCCAGCAGTGCTGACCATCAGTGAATAGAGGCATGGCTTCTTCCACCATCTGTATGTCAGGCAGAGGGAAGGATATAGAGCAGCGGCTGCTCTCTGGAACAAACGCAGAATGAACAAGTAGCAAAATACTAATGCACTGTTGAAAGGTGAAATTAGACATACGTGATTCAGTGCAGCCTACGGGGTCTGATATCTTGGCAACTGCTACAAGATATCCCCAATCTGCAGACAAAATAGCCTTTGTGAAGAAGCAGAAGATTGTAGTGTGCAAGTTAATGCATCAAAAGGCCAGAAAGAGAATAATTCACTTTCACCTTGCTACAGAGGACAAGCAGCAATAAAAGCTGTGCACTATTGGCAAGCTTTTTTTGTTGCTGTTTTTAACTCAACCCACAGTTCAGAGCTACAGCCACCTTGGCAATGTTCCAGCTGAAGCTGCTGACATCTCCCACCTAATCAAGTGCTGGATTATTTGTCCTGATAAATTGAAGCTGGTGCCTCATGAAAAGTCTTTCCTGAAGTACTTCAGTACCCTGTAATAAGATGGCAGATATCTGAATCAAGCCCCAGAGCAGACAGAGACTGTTTTTCTACTGGCTTTTGGTAGCAAGTGCAAAGGTTTTAAGACAAGGTGGCGTTGAGCTGGGAGCATGGTTGAGCATGATAAATTTCACATCTGGGTGAAAGGAAACTTGAAGGTGTACTGAATACTGGTTCATACTGACTACATACAGGCTGCACTGCTAACCAGAAAACACTTGCCCTAAAAATTACTTCTTTCATGGGTGGAGCTCTGAGGAACATACTTGTTTTGAAAAGGAATTCTCTTTGGCTACTGCACTTTCTAAGAGTTGGAGTTACTGAACTGTTAGAGACTTGCCTACTGTTCTCAGTCTTTTGTGACTCAATCCCTGGTCTGAGCCATTCAGGGTAAATAAGGTTTTTTCTTTCTTTAGCATATACTAAGAAAAATGTTAATATTACAGAAGCAGGGATGCTCTATATGTTGCTTTTGTACATTTACTTTGACAGGTAAAACGGCCAGGATAAATCTCATTAAGATAAAGGTATTACTTGAAAGCATTTGTTTTTTTCTCTCTTGGTTTAACTCCTGGAGAAAAAGCAGCAGTTCTCAGGCAAGAAACATCTTTATGTGTCACAGTCACCTATACTGTGCCTCTTGTAATACTGTTTTGCTCTTTTTCAGGGGAATCCCTACATGTGCAATAATGAATGTGATGCAAGTACCCAAGAACTGGCTCATCCTCCAGAACTGATGTTTGATCTTGAAGGAAGACATCCCTCCACGTTTTGGCAGTCCACAACTTGGAAGGATTATCCAAAGCCTCTTCATGTTAATATTACGCTCTCCTGGAACAAAACCATTGAGCTCACAGACAACATAGTTATCACTTTTGAATCTGGCCGTCCAGACCAAATGATCCTGGAGAAATCACTTGACTATGGACGAACATGGCAGCCCTACCAATACTATGCCACAGACTGCTTAGATGCTTTTCACATGGATCCAAAATCAGTGAGGGATTTATCACAGCACACAGTCCTAGAAATCATTTGCACAGAGGAATACTCTACTGGGTACATGACAAATAGTAAAATAATCCACTTTGAAATTAAAGATAGATTTGCTTTTTTTGCTGGACCTCGGCTTCATAACATGGCTTCTCTTTATGGCCAGCTTGACACAACCAAGAAGTTAAGAGATTTCTTTACCATCACGGATCTGAGGATAAGACTGCTTAGGCCAGCAACGGGTGAAATATATGTAGATGAGCAACACCTGGCACGCTACTTTTATGCAATTTCAGACATAAGAGTATATGGAAGGTAAGTGAATATATAAGTTTAGAAACAGGCATGTGTTTGATTTTAGAAGTTATTCAAAACTGTTTATTTCCCTAAACATGGTGACATTTTCTGTGAAGACATGTTCATTGGAAATCAGGCTCACCTGAAGGCCATTTCTGGTCATATTAGAAGTTTCTGACTCTCACAGGACAAAGTCCCGTATGTTCTCAGGCACTAGCCTTGGATCTTGAGCCCTAGGTCTCACAAGCAGGATAGCATTGCTTCATATGTTGGCTCAGGAATTCACCCTGGAATTGAGACACTTTCTTCTTTTATGTAGTTGGAGCCTGCTCTGAGAACAGTTAACTAAAAACAGAGATTCTGTTTTATCATTTGACTTTTCCAGGCCTTTAATGTAAGCTGTGATTGATACAGCAGCTCTTGCCTGAACCCTTCCCACTAGGTCCAGCTGTGAACAAGGAGGGCAGCAGAGAGTAGAGTCCATTCCTTGTACTTTAATTAGCTCTGAAATGCAGTGAAGCTGATTTAAAATGGAAAAAAAAGCAACAGTGTTTTAGAGAGACTGATTTGAATATAACAAAGATGATTATTCAGCTGGAGTCAAGACAAAGACTTCCCTCTAGGGCAAGCGGTGGCCAGTGTCAGGTGCTGTAGTCCCAAAAATAATAACCTTGTGATGACATTCCTATCAGGAAATTGTCTTCCCAACTCAGACTAGCAATTGACTGATGCTCTCAAGCAGGAGGGTGATCCTTTTACATGTGTCTTGGATGCCAGTTTGTTCCGAAGAAATAAATGGGATCATCTCTATTAGCAATTCACTCACCTCTCTAATATACCTTATCTTTCTCCTCTGTTTCTTCTGTAGAGAGTTGAAGTCTTCCATTTTAAAAAACTTTTTTCTTTTTTTTAAGAGAAGCTAAGTATCAAAACAAATGGAAAAGCTAATGCACCTTGGAAGGCCAGGGGCTCTCATTGCAGACACAGAACTGAGTGAAAAAAAATAGCGACTGTGATTATATAAAACACTGGTGACTATATTTTTATTATTCCTGTGGTGAAAAATCAAAATCATCAAAATACATTTCTTAGGACTGTAGATTTAGTATGTAGTTACGGTCTTCTGTATCCACACCAAATACATACCCATACATGAAGGATCACTAATTTAACATTAGAAAGTATAAGATAAATGTTGCTGTTTTAAGAATTCTTCTTTTAATACTCATTAGTTACATTGTAAATAATATTTCCGAAGTCTTTTGGGAGGGCTAAGTGGATGTAAACAGCTTAAGATACTGTTTTAATTAGTTTGATAAAATTAGTCTCAGTGTAGAAAAAAAAATTACACCTATGTTCTGTTTAATGTGTATCCTTTCTCCACTGGGTTCCACATAGGTTAGCTCTACTGAGGCATCATATCAAAGCTCAGGATTTGAAGATCCTTAGGCTTTAAGGAAAGCCTGCTCCCCATCTGAAAACCCATTTGGAGCTTAGTCTGACTTCAATTAGACTATCAGTGCTTTATCAAAGAAAGCATCTGAAGGATTAAAAAAGGGTGCATTGCATGCAAATTAGAAACAGAAACCTTCTGAGAACATCTGGGGCTCAGCAATCTTGTGAAAAATTATCTATAGAAATGAAGCGTGACTGTACAGAGAACTTATCTGATGCTGATGCTTGTTGTCTAAATGCTGCAGTAATTGGACACATGCTTTAAAAGAAATATCTGATAGGTAATAGTACCTCACTAGATTAGATTCATGTGAATTCTTATCACTGTTCTGCTAATGAGAACAGCTCTTTAGGGATTTGGTGCCGTTTCCTTCAGTATCTTGTGAACCCTCCTTGTTACAAATGTATTTTATTTTGCTACAATGTTTCATATTATGGGTTTTGAGACCCAGATATTTGTATATATTTGGTAAAGATAGCTCAGACTATTCCATGGAGATAGGATACAAAGGGACATTACCAAGGAACTTGACATGTAGCGGGTGAGTGATGCTAGCAGACACTCTTTAAAGCTAGTCCTTTTTCTGAAAAACATAACCTGTAGATTAAGTATGGTTAAAATCACCAAAGTTCATAATAGCATATTTCTAAAGGCAGCATAAAATGTAATTTGTTTCATAATGTGTTTTAAGGGACAATGACAGGGAAAAGCATCTATCTTAAAGCCACTATGTTAAATATATGGGATACTGGGGTGGTTAATACTTCACAATGAATTATTGATTTGCCCACTTAATATAGGGTTTGTTTTGTCATTGGTTTGCATTTTGCTGTGAAATAAGGCTGATGTATGTTGCATTAGTGATGAAGACCTGTGTCCTCTCAATGAACGTCTTCCCTTCTCTATTACCACCTGTTTATTCATCTTCAATTTACCACTTCCATTGTGTATTTATTAAGGTGATGAAAAAAGGAAACATGGCTGTTAGCAATTTCAGCAACCCCATTGTGCTGACATTATTCAAGAAACCTAATAATCCACGTGAACTAATTCTGACTTACTGATGGTCTGCTTCACTAAATCAGGGTAATTTTTTCTAGTGAATAATGGACGTTGTAGTGTGCCAGTACCTTAATTAAAGAGACCCTCTCTTAGTCTTGATCTTATTTTAATTTACAGGGTAATACTACAATAATATCACTAATGGAAGGTACATTAAAGGGCATAAAGTAGCATTAACTGTATTAAATTATGGCACTTGTGTTAATTAACTGCTGAAGCAAGATGGTGCAACGACTAGAAAGGTCAACTAATGCATAAAGAAAGTCTTCTGGGATGGGAAGCTAAGAAAGAGCAGACATTTTTCCCCTGGTCTAGCCTTGCTGCAGAGGATCAGAGGGTGTCCTGTGCAGTAACCTCAGGAAGGTTTCTCTCACTTTTCTGCCTGCAGAGGTGGCTTGAGCTGTCTGCAGGCTCTGCCTGTCTCTGACTCCTTGTGAAGAACAGTCTTGGCAGTAAGCCATGAGGTACAGGTCCGATTTTTAAACTTTTTTTTTTTTTGGTAGAAGTAGTTCACTAAAATGCTGATAACAATTCCTTTGAAGTCAAGCAAAAGGTTCCTAGCAGATTTTGGATCAGACTGCTAAAGGTTTAACAATGTTAATTTTGAAGTATTTTTGCTCTAACTGTTATATTTTTAGTGACATGTACATTTATACACTGTAAATTAACTGTAATTTGGGATGCTAGTAAAAAAAACATTGTCCCAGTGGGTAACAGAATGACTAGCTGGCTAAAACAAAGGCTCTTATTGCTTTTGAATGATTATGTTTTGATCTAAGAGCCACCAGTTTCTTTCTGACACCAGAATATCCAGCCTCTGTACAATATTATTAAGCCCTTTGGAATTTATTTTTATATACTCTTCTCGCCTTGAAGCTTCTGTATTTAAGCCCCAGGGTTTTCTGACCCCATCTCAGCTACGATTCCTGTTCCAGCAGCAAAAGAAACCTCTAACTCACAGTACACAAATGAAAAGTAACCTCAATTTTAACACTTTCTTGCTCTCACATTATCTCTTCTAAATTTAAATCCATCTCAGTATCTGAATAAATTACTCCAAAGGAAAGTATACTTTCTACTTAGGGGCTTGGGACTTTTCTGTCTTCTTAGTCAGCATACCCCTCCTGCCAGTTATGACCCTGAACCGCTCAGTGAGGCTGTGGTGGGTTTGGGGTGGGTGAGTGCCCTTCCCCTGAGTGGGGAGCTCTCCCTGCCACCTTCAGCAGTCCCACAGGGGAGGCTGGGCTCTGCTGGGTTTCATCCTCTTGCTTGTTCTGCCAATCCAGTCTATGGATGGATTACTTGGATTAAAACTGCATGTTACTCTGTCATACACTTGGCATAATATCCCTCTGTAATTTACCCAAAACCAGAACTTTTCCCTAGGGAAGTGATAATAGATAGAAATGCTGTCGTTTTATTTATAATAGAAAATGTTTTCATTGGTGTTTAGCCCAGAACCAGACCATCAATATTAAGATACATAGGCTCCTAGCTTTTGAGGAGACAACTGAATACCATTCTTGCTTCTAATATTTATTTACTGTACTTGAATAGTCTTTGTTTTACAGGAACACTTGCATAAGCAGCTTGTTCTCCTTTGAGATTTCTACTAGTATTTGGAGGGAATCTAGCAGTTTCTCTGATTAAATTATGAACTCATTAGAGAACAGGAAAGAAAAAGAAATGTATGTATTTAAGAGTGTGTCAATTTATCTTTAACTGCCAAATGCAATTTGCTTTTTTAATATATTGTAATATGTCACTAAGGAAAATGGTCCATCATTTTCTGTAAACAAATCTAGGATCATCAGGAACTGAAATAATTAAATGGTCACAGTGTATATTCACACATGAGCAGTCTCCAGTGGTTTACTCAATATAGGTGTCCTGGGTGGGTTTTACTCCTGCCTGTGTTCAGATAATACTGGTTTCCACCCTCCATCACAGCAACACATGTCCTGTCCATCAGCTCAGTGTGGTCTGTCAGAGTGACTGGAAGGGGAGCAGAGCAGTAGAGCCTGAATGCTGTCCGGGACTCTCATTCTGCTATATGCTTTTGAAACTAGTGGGTTTAAATCACCAGGTTTCACTCACCACCCTTGCTCACTAGCATTTGATCATCTTTTCTTGGCTCGTTTTGCAAGATGTCAAGTATTTCCATACTGATTTCCCCCAGCTGTCTTTCAAGGAAGCTCAGTATCGTGCAGGATCGGGGGGTTTTAGGAGATGCACCAAGCCTTTTTGTAGTATAATTCATTTTGCCATTGAATATTAAAGGAGTAGAGATAAAACTCCTGATGAAAGAAATGAGAATATTTTTCTTTCTGTGTTGCTTTGTATGCTGAAAAGCTATCCAAAGAGCCTTTCTGAATAAATTCATTGATTCCAATAGCTTGCAGAAACTTTCTTTCCTTTAAGCTTTTCATTTGAAAAGAGTTCAATTTAATGCAAACACTGAAATAAGCTTAAGGATCTCCTGGATCACATACACAAATGATTCCTGGCACAGGAATGTCCTTCAGACTGAGGTTAAAGCTGCAGTGGTACAACATATTATCACATTAAAAGTTTAAAAATTTCCAACTATTTCACAAGTAACAGGAACTACCAACTTTTTGGTGTGTGTTTATTTGGGGTCTTTTAAGTTTCCATTCTGATCCTTTCCATGGGTCTCAGCATGGTGGTATTACCTGCTATCTCAGTACCTAATTACATGTGCTTAGGAGCTGATTTTTCCTGGACACTTCTCAGTGTGTGAAGTGCCACAGGAGGTAGTAGTTGAAACCAAAATATCCACGTGCTTTCTCCTGACACTCTGTTAATCTCTTTTTGTTATCCGTAATAAATAAGCGCTCATTCGGCTTTTCTTGATATATGGAAATATTTGAAACTTTGCTGTCTGTCCTCTTACTTCCCTTTAGAACAGTGCCATAGTACGCTCTGTATCACTCCCTGTGTGTTATGAGAAGTATTGAAACGAGACTAGTTTCAAATGAGATTAGTTTCAGATACAATCCTGTAACTCCAGAGTAGTGTTAGTGAAGTTACTGTACTAATCCAGAGAGCTTCAAATGCATGTAGGAGGAACAAAGGAAAACAAGTGATGGAAAGGAAGAGTAGACAGAAGGAAGGAAAGAAAGAAAGAAAAGAGGGAGGAGTACAGAAGGAAGAAGGGTATCCCAGCTTCTGCTTAAAAGAAATCAGGAAAAAAAACACACCTCTCAGCCTTTTTATGCTCTCTCATCTTTGCATAATAAGGCTGATGTAAAGCAAGACAGTTCTGCTAAGTCCAGTGATAGTATGGCCAGTCTTCGCAAGCGAAGATTTGGGAAAGGTCTTTACCCTTCGAGCCTGTGCAGTGGATTTTTTAGGTGAGAGACTGTGCGCTGAACTGAGCCCACCCTTTAATCCTGAAGTTCATCTGCTGGGGCCAAGCAAGCTTGGACAGTGGCAGTGAGATCCTCAGGACGTAGGTTTGTTTAGAGTGACCTTCTCTTAGATGGATGGTCTTACAGGGCTGATGAGCTCCATCTGCCTGGGGGAGTTTCCCTGACCAGGAATCGAACCCAGGCTACAGCGGTGAGAGTGCTGCATCCTAACCACTAGACCACCAGGGGTCCCCCAAGTCCAGTGATACAGTCACATGGAAAGACCTATTCAGAAACTGGAAAGGGAGTTAGTAAAGGTCAAGGTCTAATAGTATCATTATGTGGGGTTTGTGAGAACCCTTCCTCCCATTCACTCTTGAGTCCATCTCTGGGATTAATGTGCCTCAGCAGTACTAGTGACCCGTGTACAAAGGGAATTGTCATGGTCCCTACTTGATCACAGCAGGCTGTAGTGCAAAAAACCTCAGTAAAGCACGGGTTTAACATTTTGTTAACTGGGTTGAACAACAGGGTAATTTTTCAACACTGCTGTAATTTTGTTTTCATAGAATATAATCTTGTTCATGGAAAATTAAGGAAAGAGCTACAGAAACAAATGGCAATGCTGTGAATTTAGCAGGCAGCAATATGGTCAGGGAAAAGATGAGGAGTTATGCTGCAGGTAATATTCCCAAGAGGAAGTCTGGCTGCTGATACATTCAGAAGAGCATAATGTTAGCTGCAACCCTTCACAGAAAAACAGGCTGTGTTCTGGTTAGATTTGTGGGACACAGTAGAAATAAAAGGATACTGAATAGCAAGAGGTGTCCTAATGACACTAGGAGGGAGCAGAAACTTCTTGACATGCTGCCACTCCTGAGTGAGACCACCTTTAATTTTTGCAGCATAGCGAGTCCTTGGAGCTTTGGAGTCTGTCCGTGAACAGCATCTGGTTCCTCTCACAACAGTTCATCCAGACCTTTATGCTGGAAATGCTGCTATACTCTGGAGTAACATAGCTGTACTTCACTGGCAATTATTTTGACATTTCTGGGGTGTTGGACACCATTTTAAAATAAGCCAAAACTAAACAAAAACATTTCAGGAAGGGACTGATAATCCATAGCTTTATACTGTAGGTTAAGTCTGATCAGGTCTTGGGACATACCGTGGATAATGCAATACATGGTACATACATAAGCCCCTATTCTAGTGCTGGAGGGCAATTTTCTAAAATTATGCTCTTTCTTTGAACCCTTGAGTTTATCTTCTGACTTTGATGTTTTTGAAAATGTCAGTAGTTGTCTGCTTCTTCCTTGTAAACTCCCTGGAAGACTTTTGATTCTTTTCATTTTCTCCCTTAAATCTATTTGTGCCTTTGAGGTAGTTATGCAGTGTTTTTCCTCTCTGCCATGTAGCATGCCCACTTCCACCCTCTCCAGATGTGTGTTGTTCCATGATATTAGTCAGTATCTGATATATTAAGATTTATAAAGTACTTTGAAATACATTTAAGAAAGACTGGTAGAGAAGCACAGTGGATGGTTATAATCTGTCCTCTGTGCACCATCACTCATAAAACAGGCATGGAAGGGAGTAGTGCTACAAATGTTAATGATAGCAATGCTGTCCTGAACGTAGAGTGACATGGTGGTTCCCATTTAACTGCCACCGGTATTTCTGTTACACTGCACATTAAATCTATTAACAACCAAAAAGATAAAATTTTATTACAATAAGGATATATACATTGAGAAATGCGTCTTCACACTCAATTAATTAGTTACCATTTACTGTTTTCACTTTGCTCGGTGACATGTGGTATATAAATCATTACAATATGTTAAATGCAAATGGTTGGTAATAGGGTAACCATCTGCTCACTGTTGGAAAGTTAGCATAGGAATATAGTAACCTGTACTTCTAGTAACGATGCTAAACTCACATCCCTGAAATACCAAATAGCTAAAACCAGCTGCCTCCACTAATGCCAGCATTACTAATACATCTCTTACCCTTTTCATTTGCAGAAGTAAACCACATATTGTAAGAGGTAATTTTGTTCTTCATCTTGAACTTGATTTCAAGGCTGTAGTCTGTAACAGCAATGTGAACCACCGTAACGCAAAGCCTGATCTTTTTCTTATATTGTGTTGAGCCCTTTTGAACAGCCAATAAATAAACAGGCTGCCCACTCTTCTCAGGACATCTTTTCATCCATAAATATAATTAAACTCTCTTCCTCCCCTAACCTCAGCTGCCAGGCCCTTCTTCAGGGATGACATTATTTTGTAAGTGATAGATAGTTGGCGCATTGCTGTCTGGTAACATATTACACTAGAGACCAGCAAAAGGTGCCTGCCATCTAATAACCTCCCATGCCCTATGAGCATTAAAGATCACTGCTGCAAAGAGGGATCAATTATTTTGCCACAGACATGTATTATCAGGGGCTGTCACATACCTTCGTAATGAGCTTTTCTGGATACCCAAGCGACAAAGTAATGCATTGGAAAATTAGTAGTAGGACAAGAGTGAAGAACTGCCTGCCAAAGTTGAGGCTGTGCCTTCAAGCTAGAGCTTGAAGTTCCTCCTCCCCTTACCCATTCAGTCATCTGCTGGTCAGGGTCACTATCACAGTGCTGACATACTGGCTCCCCCATCAGTAATATATTGCACTATCACCTATTAGAGAGATTAATATGTTCCTGTACTAAATTCCCAAGACATGGCTCTCAGCATTAAAGATGCTGAGGAATTAATTTGGCTCCGACTGTCTGAATGGAAAAGAAGTTTGTGATTGCATCAAAGTCAGATGCTGCTGAGGCTTGCTCAAGCTATGTTGGGAGGGAGGGTTGGTGTTTTTTGCGGGAGTTTTATCTGGCATGGCAGTGTCTGATTTAAGATTATCCTTCCAGGGAAGCACCTGCAGGGGGAGGAGGCTGCAGGAGAGCTCATTAGCCTGGCAGTTTCTCATCCCTGGAATGGATTACAGAATAAGATGCTTGGTCTACAGGATCTAGAAAACCTGTGGCTTTGTGTGGGTGTGCTGTCCTGCAAAGCTTTCCAAGTTTAAACAAATGTTATAGGGAGACCTTTCGTGCTAACACGTTTTCCTTTGTTGCCTTGCAAAAGGAGAAGCACTGGCTGAAGGCTGCACATGTTTGGTGACGCCATTTTGGTTCACAGTGAACACTTACCTGTTTCAAAATGGGGTGTCTGCACTTCAGAGTTATCTGGAGCATTTATAGACAGAGATGTTGTGATGAGCAGCACTTTATAATTCCTCACAGGCATGGTGCCAGAGCTGGGAATTTGATAAGCTGAGGTCCTGAATTGGATTCCAGCGATGGTCACAAGTTTTAGGAAGCTCTCATTTGAAATTGCAAGCAGAGGAAAAACAGGATTCTTTCTCTTTAATTGCATTAGTTTTATTGAACTGAAGCATTGCTTCAGTTCCCAGAACACTTTATATATATTTTAATGCAAGTTACCAAAGACAGAATGGTTGCAGAACCGTTTATTGTTTCTGACTTTTATATTCGATAAAACTGATTTTACTCATTTTGCCCTCTAACTCTCTTGTGCATTAAGAATCTTTAGACTTTGGGATGGTGTTTACTGAAGTTGTCATAAACACAGTAATTTAACTTCTTTGGTTTGGTAATGCTTCTATAGAGCTTTTGTTTAGGCCTGTTCAGAAAGTCAGTCTAAGCCACATGAACATGAAGTGGAGTCCAGGAAACTCTGGTAGCATTTTGTGCAGGAGAGGGAACATGATATTCATTCCCTCAGTGGCTGATCCCTTTTAATTGGCCTTAGATTTTTCTCATTGTATTTATTGAACTGTGAGCTGTTTCTTCCCAGTTAGAACTGAGGCTGTTGATTGTGTCATGTAAGCACAACCATGAATTGAAAATTTTTTTTAAAAAGCCTGCCATTTCCACCCCCTAGTTAGAGCACAGAAGGTCCCACAACCTTCTGCTCCACTGGGGGAGCAGAGACGGCAGGAACAGGGTGCAGCGAGGGCAGCTGGGACAGGGGACAGAGCTGCAGTATGACAAGGCATCTGTTTTGTCAGTGACCCACTTTGAGAAATCCTCCTTCCCTCCTCCCACACCCTGCATCCCTCCAGCTGCTCATTTCTCACTGTCTTTGTTTCTGTCTTTGGTGATCATGACTCCTTTAGTTGTAGTGCGTGGGGAGTCGCTGCCCATGTGGCTCAAAGAAGGAATTGAAACCTTCAGCAGGAACATCTCAATTTACAAAGAAAAAGTAAACCTATTATACTTTGTCAATGCAGAAAATTGCTTATCATTTAGCAAGCTTCATTAAAGATCCTGTGCTTATGGAACCATGCCTCCCTTCCTTTGAATGCCCCTGAAATAATTCTTCCAGCAGGACAGCAAAACAGCAAGGAGCCAGTTACATTTTTAATGACTTGTGTCCCATAGGAATTGCAGTCTGCCAGCAAGGGCAGCTACTTCCTCTCTGCAACACAGGAGAAAAATTAAAAGGTGGGAAGCTGTGGTTCCAGAATGGTGTGTTATAGTTATTAATGAGGTAAAGATCAAACAATCTGAGTGTCATTAATTGCTAATATTCTGCTACTGAAAATTTTTAACCCAATCCAAAAGCTAGATGGGAGAGGGAGTGGGGGATGGAGAGAAGTAAAGGGTTTCATCCCCCTTTCCCGTTTGATTTTTTCCTGAATGGTGAAGGGGAAGTGGAGAAACAGTTGGATGAAAGGAAAAGTAAAATAACATTTAATTTCTCCTCTACTGTACATGTCTCAAAAGAAAGTTTCAACAGTGTAGAATCCTTACACACCCAAACCAGTTTGTATCATTTTACCTTCTCATCAGATATATCAGTTAGTCACTGCAGAAGTAACTATCAACGTGGTGATTCCTTCCAGTAGTAATCCTTTCAGGTAGATGACCACAACAGCCTCCATTCTGACAGGTACAAATATCTCATGTTTTAGACTTGATGTCTTAAAATATACATCTGCACTTTTGTTTTTTACAGATACTGAATGACTATATTGAGAGATCAGATTCTGAAATATCTCTTCTTTCCAATGGCTACTTTTGGAGACTAATGCAGACTTTGGATTTTGTGGTCTATGTGTTTGTTTGTTTGTCTGTTAATGCTTCATAAAATATAGATGCTTTAAAGAGGAGGGATGCAAGACAGCCATACCACCAGAATGATTCCACAAGCAGGTGCAATATATAGTTTTAACACAGTTCATTGGTTTCCTCACTGTACAGTCATACCCAGGTTTTGACTAACAAATGCACAAGTAGAGTGTAGCTGACATGGAGCCTGCTTGTGAATTGTGGAGAGGAGAGATATATGCTCTAAAGGCTTCATCCAAAGAGCATCACATTAGATTTTTAGAGGCATTTGGCATTCAAAATTAAATGACCTAAAGGTGGTTTAGGGCTGACTCTTGGAAAAAATTAGGGATTTCTTAAATTTTGATTGTGTTTTATTATACTAGGGCTTTTGAAAAATGTCTTCCCCATATTAAGACCACAAAAAAGGCCTACTCCCAAAGAAAAAGGTTCTGCAATTTAAATTTGGCTGAGTGTATGTTGTAACAGAAGAGAGACCTTTTGGAGAGTTGTGCAAATATTTGCTGCAATGCAAACATAGTTAATATAACACAAAGTCCAGACTCAGTGCTCTGTATACAGGAGCTTCCTTCTAACTCCTAACACATAAAATGTGTACTTTTTCATATCCTCATAAATTTAGCAGATTTTAAAAGAAACCAGGTTTAAAAATTCAGCTGCTATAACTAAATTAGTCAAACAAAAAAGAGAAAGAATTGCCCTGAGGTGTAGGGGAGACTTCATCCCAAGAAATTTGCCAGCAACAGCCCAGGGCACTTGTCCTGCCTTGCAGCCACAGGAGCCAGGGCCAGTAAGACCGAGAAGGCAACAACTGTTTTGTCCTGGCTGCTCTTGGAATTCACAGTCTGCAGTGCATGCATCTCAACAGAATCCTGTTACAGACTGTCGTGGTTTGAATCTAAGACTTTTTTTTCTCTTATTTTATCAAGTTCTTTATCTTCAGAGGTAGGTCAGCATCTGAAAACCCAGACAATATCATAAAGGGGTAAAACAGAGACAAAACACAGGAGTGATTTGCATAGGAAAAAAAAAAGGAATAGAAATGTTGTATTCTGAAAGCTACATTCAACTTCTGTTAGAAGCAGCTTGAACAGGTGCCAGAAGCTTGTTACCTTTATGATATGATTATATTGGCCACTAAGTCATTTGGTTCAGTCCATTTGCTATATATCATGATAAATCTGTATATAGCAGAAAATCCACAAGTGCTGCCCTTTTCCTCTCCTGAGGTTTTTTGCTCGGTGTGAAAGCAGAGAACAGCTTTAACAAGATCTGGGGGCAACTCTATGTCCTGTGTAATGCTCCCCCCTCCTGGCTTGTGTAGGTCAACAGAAGGAAATGCTGAGCAGGCATGAGAATAAATGAGGAACAACAATGAACAATAATGGTGGGGACAGGAGGTGATGACTGCCATGGGCACCATCCTAAATCCCAGTGGAGCTTTCTCCATCCTTCTTCTCTGCAACTCTGTCCGAGAGAGAGAACACAGCTATAAAACACATCAGACACAAACACCAACTCCTTCATCCCCAGAGTTATTACTTCCAAAAATATTTTCTAATAAAGTGGTCATTGTGGTTTTTTTCTTGATTTTTTATTTATAATTCAGGTTTCTCATAATTATGCCTAAGTTCATTAAAGATAAAGCTCTGTGTCATGCAAGCATTCTTATAAGGACACTCTCAGGGCACCTTGTCTCTTCCTACTCATCAGGTCTTCAGGACAAATACTTCTTATTTTCAGTTGATGGCAACTCTCTGTCCGTGTGCAAATAAAACCCAATTCGTTTTGAACAGCACTCTCCTTATGCCCTAAAGAATGCTTTAATGCAAGGAAGCTCTTGTTCACCATCTGACTGTCTGTGCCCCAAATCAGATCCTGTCCCATCTTGCTAGATATGTTCCTTGTAATAGCCTGCTGCTTGAGAAATAGATGCTGCTAGACATCCCGGTATTAATGACTTTTTTTTTCAAATCCAGGCTCTTTCTTTACCTGCATCTGGTAGTTCTCCATTATTTTTCGTAGAGCTATTTATTATATATATATTATATTATATATATATATATATATATATATATGAGCATTTTACTTCCAGATTAGCTCATTCTTTGAGAACACAAACAGCCTGTATATTTTCCAGTGGAGTTTGATGCTGAGGAAGCCTGGTTGACATTTCAGGGAAAACTGAAAAGTTTGTATGGGATTTTAAAAACTGTGTTATGCAAGACAGAATTGCTAAAGTTTGTTCTTCAGTATAAACATGTACTGATTGTTTCTGTCAGCAGTATTTCACAATTTGCTTTCCCCTATGACAGCCTTACATTATTCATAACTTGCAATCTATTCCTTAAATTTTCAGTTATAAGAATTTCCTGGCGGGGGTCACACAATATGAAGGGAAGTATTGATTTGAAACATTTAAAATATAAATGAAGTTGTTTAGTTCTTCTGGTACATGGAATAATAGTCACTGGATCAAATTCGACCTCCCAGCATGTCTGTTTTTGTAGACAACAAAAACATGTTCGCAGCTTCTCAGTGGACAGTGCAACTTCTGTGTGAACATTGTTTGATTTACCCAGTATTTGTTAAAAACAAACATGAATAATAAATGTTTCAGTGCACTTGAAGGCCAAAAACAATCATTATTTTATTTGCATCTGACATTAGGTCAGAATTTTAAGACTTTGCTTTAAAACTACCAGCCCTTTGCCACCTAAACTTATCAAAGCAGTGTCATCAACCCCATTTCACAGACGTACACAAAGCCTCTTGTCCCATGTCATGTGAGTTTGGGGTTAGGGCAAGTATTAACCCCAGTGGCAGACCTACTTTGGTCCTGGGGGAAAACCAGTGTTGGTGGTACCACGATAGGCAGGCCTGTGCATGTCACCTGCTTGCTGCTCCCAGGCCAATGCCAGAAGCCAGGTCTCCTTTCACCATTTGAGGTTCAAGAGCTCCTTTCCAGCTGCTTCTGATCAATGAATAGGACTGCCTAGCTCTGACCACCCAGCTCCAAGAAGACCAAGTCATCCATTAGGAATCATACTCACAGACCATCTATGGTCCTTGTGGGCCCTTTCCAGCTCAGAATATTCTGTGCTTCTGTGATTATCTCAAGTATTCTAATACTAAAAAGCCTTTAAAATTTTCCTGTCTTGTTTAATTCCACTGGCTTTAATATGAAATAGTAAAACATTTGCAAATCTAACCAGTTTAGTGGCTTCAAGATAACAATAAGTAGTGTCTATAATTAAACAGTAGTCATGTGGTATTTTTGAAAAAGAAAGTAATCTTTCTCTACACCAAGTCAGCAACTGAAGTATATTAGATGAAAGAAGAATTGTTTTCCCAAATTAAAAAGAAAAGATACAGTTAGAACTTCATTTCCTGAACTGTTTAAAATTACTCACAACAAATAATTTCATTGTGCCAGTTGTTATACCAACAAGGCTAGAGGTAAAGTGACCCAACAGCTCTTTTTCAGTATCTAAGTTAGCTAGAGGATGTTAAGTGCTTTTGGCATGCTTCCACAGCTCGCTTGTCATCTGGTTTTCTTCAGCAGGAGAAAGGATTAGTATTTTTGAAGTATGAATTATTCACAGAAGAAAATTCTGTCTGGGATGGCTAAAAGTATCAGAATTCAACTCGCATTAATAAGTAGCTTTGACTAACTTTTTTGAAAACTCAAAAAAAGGCACAATTTTTCCTTTGGAAATATTTTTGCTTAAAAAAAAATTTTGAAAATAATTTCTAAAATGGGATTTAAAATCTGTAAATAAAACAACGCATTTCATTTGACACAAATTATTTTTTTCCCCCAGTTTTTTTCAGTTCAGTCAGTGAACTGAAAAATCAATTATTTACATGGCACTACTGCAAATAATTCTTATCATAATAATTCCAGAGGGAATTATTCTGGGACAAGGAGCTTATACTGTATGGATTTTGAAAGTTAAAAAATTGAGGCTAGCATGATTAACAATGAGAAATGTTGTTTGGTTTTTTAACTTTTCTCTTTTAAGTTAGGACCTCCAATTGAGATGAAAAACTAAAAGAAAAGAAAAAGAAATAAAAAAGGGACAATAAAAGTTGTATATATTTTAAAGTGGATTGGGAGTGTCTGCTTTGCTAATAAGCAACTACCAATTCCTAATTATTTTAGGAGCTGTGAGGCTTAAGCTTTTTGAAAATCAACCCTAATGAAACACAAGAAAACACCAGAACAAAACCACTTTTGAAATATTTAGTCAGCATTAGTTGCTCTGAACAGTTCATTATGCACCCTCGGCTTTTATAGTTGAATCATGAATACCTCGGAACACGCTCCAGAAAAGAACAGAGCTGCTTTATGCCTTATAATTATCCTTAAAGTTCAAGTTCAGCAACATGATTTTTCAAAAAGGGATCAATTAACCTGCCCTCGCAGTAAGCACGTTCTTCTCCTTCGCCCGTGTGAGCGGCATCGAGTGGAGGCAGCGGCAGGACCCGGCAGAGCGCAGTGGGATGAGGCAGCTGCCCTTGCGCTCCTTCCTTCCTGGCAACCATAGCAGCACTGCAGAGGGAGAGGGGCGATTCCAAGGCCTTAAAGTCGGGAACACCAAGGAGTAATATCAGCTATAACCAGCAGAACAGCAAACCACTGGAGGGGAACAGGAGGACACAGTTTACCTGTGTGAAAAGGTGCCTTTCAGAATGGTTGCAATGATAAATCTTGGGCAATGGCTTCTGTGCAGATGAGGAGCTAGGTATAAGTCTGAAAAGATGAATATTAAGCTGTTTATCGGAATCAAGCATTAGTTTTTGGCTAGGCTGTGTCCTCATAATTTAATGATAATTTACATATTTGTAATGGAAAAATATCCGTGAAGAGGCCATTAAATCATATGCGAAAAGTTTTCACATCTGGATTCTCAGGAGTCTCAAAAGACAACCTGAATTACATTTCTGCTTATGCCCTCACTTACCCTGGTTTTTCTAAATGTCCAGTTAGTGCCTAGACATCTCATGGTGATATTGAAAATAAAAGAGTGCTTTTATAAATATTTCTTTACCTTTCCCCAATATATCTCCTATAGAAAAAGACAGATAAAAGAAAAGAAATCTGACTTTTTCTATTTAAAGCACTTGAATCCTGGGCTTTTCAGGGACTGTTAGGTTGTATGTAGCTATTTATTAACAGAACTTACTGGAATGAGAACTCAGCCTTTGTTCTCTACGTGTGCTTTATTGCTGGTTGTGTGTATTGGTGGTACACCTGAAGTAAAAGGCAGCCAACATATGTAGCAAAAAAACCAAGGATATTTTCAATAGACCTTTTATCTTTGGAGAAAAGTCTGACTCCTTTCTGGCTGTTTTTAAACAGAAGTGCAACCTCCTGATCAACTGCCCAAATCTTTCCTGCTGGCTCCTATCCCTTGCTCCAGCTCCATTTCCTTGCAAGTCCTGCATGAATCCTGTCGCTGCAGGAGCCTGCCCAGTTTGGGGATCACAGGAGCTGCCATGAGTTGGCTTGAACCAGCAGCTCTGAAAGGGTTAAACAACCTCTGTAAATTATTCTGCTTTGTGTTTGCTTTTCTCTCAACTACAACCCACCTTCTTCTTGGAAAGAATTTTTCCATGGTCTTGGTGTTTTTTTGGAAAGGAGGTGGAAGTCTCATCAGAGCTTTGTTTGATTTGTAAAATCCCCTCACCTGCAGACTTAAACAGAACAAGAGGGGTTAAAAGTAGAGCTAGTCACAGCAGATGCCTATCAGAGAATGAGCAAGGGAGAAGGTTCCTCACTGAATCCTGATAATCAGCACCCAGAGAAAAACCTTTCCTGTTACTGACTGCAGTAGGAACAGGACCTTGCTACTCATTGCATTAAAGCTATCAGAGATCTTGCTTTGTCAAGTGATGCCTGGTGTCCAAAAATCAGTGTATGTGAGGTGGGCTATTCTGCACCTCTTCCCTACCCACATGCAGGATCCCGCCCTACCAGCTGCTGCAGGGGCCAGTCCTTGTGCAGGACACCCGTTGAGGACAGCAGGGTGTCTCTGCCCTGAGCCAGGGCTTACACCCACTGCTCCTCTCAGGAGTATTCCTCAGAGTAGCACAAGGCATATTGTCTCTCCCTCGGAGGCAACCAGTTACAGTCCATACGCCGCTATTCCATATATACCGTCTCTGCAGCAGTGACTACTAGGGGCACATTTGAGCTTTTAAATGAGTCCATGGGAGGTCTCTTAAACAGAAATGCTTTAAAATCTTTTGAAAAGAGCAGCAGATGTACTGCTTCACAGAACTGGTTTCCCTGGTGTTGAATTCTGCGCGCACCATGGATATTTTTATGCTGCTTTTCTCTATTATAGTTCTCAAAAAGTTACCAAAATCAGTATGAAATTAACCTGCCTTGTTTCTCATGTAGCAGAAATGCTGCTCTCCTGCCAATGTCTCATGAAAATACTTTATTCCCTACTGTGACACAATAGGTCTACACCCTGAGTCATTCTCTAAGCTTAAAGTAAAGGTATTTCTGCTTAAGTCAGGTCCATCCAACATCGATTGTGGACACAAATTTGTAACAGCTCACTTTAGGGTATTGCTGCGTGAGAGAATAAAATTTCCCCCACTGCAGACAGTTAAACAACATTTTTGAATGGTATTGTAGGCATGTCCGCTTGGATGGTAATTTAATGACCACAATTCTAGACCTCCCACACAACAAATTGTTCTTTTTCAGTGTTGTGCTGAGAAAAAGAATTCAGGATACCAGCTGGCAGCTGATGCTGTGAAATACTACTTACAAATAAAGACAGGAAGTTTGGTGTAATCACTAGCATCTTAGAGCAGCTTTCTTGGGATTGCTGCTGAGCAGATGTAAGACTGGTATTTATTAATTAAATTAAACCCAGGAAAATTGGTTTCTCAATAAACTTAAAAGTGGTGATGCACATTAGCAAAATGCTGGGAATTTCCAGTCTAATGTTCAGATTTGTATCGGGAGAAAAGAAAACTAACAGTGACTCCTAAAGACTTCTTAATTTCTGTTTTTAAATTTGTAAGCTATAAAACTTTGCAATGATATATTGATCTGTCATTTATTTGAGGTTTGTGTGCCACATTCTTAAATATCTACCAGGTTGTGGTACAGACTTTTACACTTGTTGTGATAAAGTGGTTAAATTCTGCCAGGTGGTATTATAGCAATTAAAACAGAAAGTGTGTTTTGGGTATCTGTTTGTGTCTATAGACTTGTTGATAATGCCTTACCGCCTAATAATGGATGGCAAACTAAGGCTGGCTAAGCAGGATATTGGACAGCAGCAAAAAATTTAAAATAATAAAATCTTTTCTTCCTTAATATCCTGATAGCAATGAGCAGTTGTCAAATCTCAGATGCTGTGCTTCTTAACTTCTTTGCACTATCAGATGGATTATGGCAGGGTACTGCCAAGCAGACTTTGTTATTCCAGCTGGTGGAGAGAGAGTGCATTCCTGTCCCAGTAGCCTTTGTCTCTCTGATACACAGCAGTATGGGAAGTGAGGTTATTCAGGTTTTTAGTGTCTCCTAGCTTTTCTTGATAGTTGGAGCAAACTAATGAAAACAGGAGATACATCATGACAACTCAGAACACCTTAGCTGTGTAGTACCTCTGCAACACGTGCTTCCCCCTCTGCCATCTCATCCCTTCCATGTATCAAGACATTGATTGTAGTGTGAAATAAAGCAACTTAGTGGGTGAGACTAAAGAGATTCCATTGAAAAAGAAGGAAATCTCAAGTGAGAGAGAAGGAAAAAGAAAAACTAATTTTTGAGAAAAAGCAAAGGATATAAACTCTAAGTACATCTCAATTCTTCTTTGGTAGTCTGGGAACCTACCAAACAACCACTAGTGTTAAATGATCAGTTGGTAGCACTGGAAGAAACTGTCGTTATTGGTCTTCATCTTAACAAGAGATTTTGCTTCCACTCTGAGAGAGACATGACTGCCATTGTTCCCATTCAGCATCCTTCATGTAGATAAGAAAAGCTTCCTATTTATGAAGTTAAAAATTAGACCAAAATAGATGCATAGAAACAATGTAAAGCATCCTACCTTCTCAGCAGTCCTGTCTCTAAGCACATCACACCTGGGCTCCTTATCTTCCACTAACTCCCAGTTTCCATCCCAGGCTTATTCAAGATCTTGGACCTGCCAGTGAAAATTATAAAAAGATTATCTGCCATTATCTAAAAATACAGCCACCAAGCCTAGGATAATACGAATGAAAGCTGGAAACAAATTAGGCCTCATTTCAGGCAGTGCGAACTAACATAAATTCATTGAATCTACAGGAGCCAGATGGATTTACATCAGCTAAGAATCTGGCAAATTGTGTTCACAAGTGAAATTATTTGCAGAATATGCTGCTGGCAAACCCTAGCAGATTTTATAGCCACTCTCTTTATTGACACATTTCAATGAAAACTAATATCTCTGAAGAAAAAAAAAGCAAAAATGAATGTTTAGGAAGGGAATGGAAGTTGGTTCTCTTCAGCAGCTAACAGCGGGTATATGTTCAGACATTTATTTCTGCTTTAACACTTAGAGAATATGAAATCAAAGTTAGAAAAAGCATGTGCCCATTCCACTTGGCTAGGTTTATCCAAGTATTTAATATTAAGGATGAGTATTTTTTTATGTGGTAAACTGAAATAACTCAGAATTAGCTGTTCTATTCTACTAGACATAAGCAACAGTGGATTATTTTTAGACTTTGGATCTAAGAGACTGAAGAAAGTGATTATTTTCATATCTCTTGATCTGTAACATTTTTTATCTAGCCACAAAATCAGAACAGTTTCACATGCTTAAATACTGAGGAGTTTGCTCCTCAGTATTTACTCAGTATTACTGCCTTCTCCTTTCTGTGTTTGTGATGAGTGCTGTTGATGTAGCCTGTAAACATTTTCAGTTGCCTCTGTTTGTCTGGAAGGATGTCATCTGGTAAACTACTGCATTTCAGAAACATTTACAGTTTATTTGGCAAGGTATGGTAGCTTGTGGCCCTCTGTGTGAAAGTGGCAGGGGAAAAGGAGCAGCAAGGCAGAAGGACCTGTCCCACTAATGTTCCCCTTCAGAAAGAAGACAGTGTGCATCAGACAATGTACTAATCAAATACAGGTTGAGATATAAATTGGTCAGTAGTGATCTGATAGTTCTTACTTGTATTGGCCAGGATTTACTTGATAGTATATAGAAATGTTTACTAGCTTATGAACACAATAAATCTTATATTAAATTTAGCACTTGCATTCTCTTAATGTTGGGCTGGCTTAGTGCAAACAATGGGCAATACTATGCCCTGAATGCTTTCTGTGAGCCTTGGGACTGCGGGAAAGGGAATTATGCTGCCCTTTTGGATTTTGTTGTTGTCTTTTTTTTTTTTTAATTTCAAGCTCTCCGAACTGCTTGGAAGTAGGCCACTGAGAAAGCAAAGCAAACATGTTCTGTGCCTAGGCTTTGCTGTTCCCCACTAGATATATTATATTCAGCTGAGGGAGAATAAGAAGCTATTTTCCCCAATTTTCCATACTGCCTGTGGGAGTCTAATTCAATTTCCTCCCGAATTTAGCAGTGAAAACGAAACAGTGAAGAATAAAGTTGAAGAGGCTTCTGTAAATCTCTGGATTCTAAGGTACTAAGGTGCAGCAGGATTACTGAGCGCAGGTTAAACTTCTTTTCTAGCCACAAAGCTACTTACAGATTTAAGAAGCTTAAAAACCTGATCCAACATTAGTCCTTGCTTTGCAAATGAAAGAATAATATATCTACCTATACAACGTTATATTTGTTATTACTGAATTTGTTTATTCTTTATTATTGATTTAGCCCTATTCCACAAAGGACTTTTTTTTCAGTGGGAGATTATGATGTATTAGATAAATTCAGGGAAAAGGACAGGGAAAAAGACTGGTGACCAGCAGAAGGCATTTCCAGAAATAAACAAGTGAAAAAGAGGACTCACATTTCATTACTCTCACTACAGTGTCTACATTTTACCAGCAGACCAGAGGGATCTTGTTTCTAAATTCCAGAAAAATATGTAGTGCCTTCTTTGGAGTTTGCTTCCTTACAGCAGCGTGGACCTGAGATATTCATATGAATCAAAAAAAAAGAGAATAGAAACCAGCATTTACTTTTCTGCTTCACATGAACATTTGTTCAGCAGTGCTACTTGCAGCCGCAACCCATGCCATTTTCTGATTGTCAACCCTCCTTAGGTTTTTTTTTTTTTACCCTTTTAGCTCAGAACTTCTTCAGATGGGTAGTCCCTACAGTGAGCACTGGTAGCAGAGATTGCAGTAATTGTCTTGTTATCACTTTTATGTAAGCGTGTTCTCACTGTCTGTTGCATCCTTGCAGAAATAAATTGGCCAGCAGCCATTTTATTTCTTCACGACAGTATCCTTTATACTTGTTTTCATCCCCACAAAATCTATTAAGCTTTGGAAATTAGGATAAGGACCAGCACACTTTGTGGGTTTTTTTGACATGACATGGAAAAATCTTACGATATAATGAATAATAATATTCAGCAAATGTGAGCCTCAATGAAAACATGTTCCAGTTGTTAGAAAAAATTAAAGGAAAATCAGACTTATCTAAGTATTTTCATGTTGTTTACCTTGCACACTCAATGGTGCAAAAGTTTTGTAATTTACCTGTACATACAGTTTCTCAAGTTATGCTGAATTTGCCTCATAAGAGTCAAAAATTTAAAATCTGAAAAATAATGCAAAGCTGGTTTTACCCAAAAGATTTCATGGTATATTGTAAGGGTGTTTATATTTTGACTTTCACTTTCTCAACCTACATCTCTTCTCTACTTCAAATCTATTTGTAATGTGGAATTTTCATCTTTGTCTAGATCATATTAGAACTCTCACTGGTGAAGCTGCCTTAAGGTCATTAGTAAGCTTGAGAGGCATAATGTAGATGACAGCCTTAACACATTTGATGTCATGAAAAGCATGGCCGAGTCCTTTAGGACCACTGTAACAAGGTGCTGGAAGTAGTTGCTAGCACCGAGAAGCTGACTAAGGCTCCTAACATTCCTGAGTGTTTTAAAATGCCTAATTAAAATTGTGCAGTAAAATGGTATTTTACAATATGTGGGCAGGAACGTGAAGAGCAAACATACCAACTCCTCTGCAAGTTCAGGCTTTGTTTACCTGGGAGCAGAGAGCCAACTCGTGGCATGTAAAAGCAAAGGGTCTGGGCAGAAGTCTTCCAAGTTGGTTTTAAGTTGATTTTCCAAACTTTGGCAATGACCTAGAATGATTCAAAGATGTTTCTAAGTGAGGAACATATGGCTAGTCGTTAAAAATGTATCAAAGAGCTTCTCTTGTCTTTCTTTCTCATGAATGATCTCTTCAACATAAACGATCCCCTCACGTGCCCCCCAGTCTGTTGGTTGGCACTCCCATGCGAGCGTCAGCACGCTATTAGCAATTACCTTGGTGATATTTACAGCATTTTAATGTCAGTTGTCTGTATGTAAATAGAGTCTGTGAGGAACACAGCACACCCAGGGCTCCCACTACAACAGCACTGCTCCTTCAGCACGCCAGAGTGCTTCTTGCGCCTTATGTAACTGCCAAAAATATCATTTCAATTGCTTTATGACAAAATAATGAGTCTGTCAGAGATGAGTGGTCAGAAAAACAAATTTTTTCTCCCACACAATTAGAGTTTATAGTGTTGGACAGCAATATCAATCTCCAGCAATTCCAAATTGAATTTGCACGTTGAGGGAAATGTGTTCTTGAGTGTGCTGTAACCAGGCTGCTTAGCAGGGAGAGTCCTCACAGGTTGAACTGGAAAGATGGATATCAGCCGTGCTGTAGCAACATCAGGGTGGAAGTTTCCAAATGCAGGCAAGTACTGTGGAGCAGAGGCACTCACTTCCACAAGCTCAACACTGGCAGAGCTGCCCCCCACCAGGAGCAATAAAAAAAACAAAAGTCTGGAAAAACTGTCACCAGACATAATAGGCAGATAGTTTTTCCCTTCAGGTAGAAAGCTATTTCAAGGCCTGCATCTCCCCATATGTGACCTAATTGTCCATGGAGTTGTTGATATTTATAATCATGGACTTCCGACATTCTTTGTAAAGTCATACAAGCATTAGACCTCAGCAGTGCCATTTACAGTGAGCATGTACTGTATCTCAAAACTGCACTTTGCCCTTAACATTTGCTGTGTCCTTACATGATATTTTGCCCTTAGGCTGTTTGCCAGTGCAGTGCACAGGCTGCAGCATACGTCCTCCCACATTGCCAGACCTTAACCTGTATTCTCAAACCTGTTGTACTTATTACAGCTCCCTCTGTCGTCCCTTCTTCTTGCACAGGCAAACCTACTTGGTCTGCCAAGCAGCTGCTACCCACCCACTGCTACCCAGGAATTGCATTTCTGGGCGTGTGTACGTAATACCTCACACAGGACTTTGGCTTTTTTCTTTGGATTTCAAGAGCTGTATAGGCACAAAAAATATCGTCATCTTGAACTCAATACACAGGATGTCAAATCAGTTCTTTAGGTTTTCAGAACTCCTCCATTCTTATACATGCAGCCAAAGCGACAACATTCTGCTAATGGGAGGATCAACAAAGGCTATATGAAATTTGGCGTTGAATGTGCTTTGTATGTAAATCTCATAAACCATTTGTTCCTGTCTCAGATTTAAAGCAATAACAGCTAGGAACTGCCTTCAAAGCAAGTGTTTAATGGTACCTAGGATTTTCAGTAATAATTTATCATCATGGATATTCTATAAGGTAACAAAATATTTCCTTACCTCTGGAGTACAAAAGAAAGGTAACCTTCCTTAAAAAAGAGCTGAACTTGGGCAGTCTTCCATAGGAAGCTGATGTCCTCATCCTGACAGTGATCTGCTTGGAGTCCAAGTCAGCTACCAGATCAGTGGTGCTCAGGTGATTGACAGCTGAAATGCCAAAGGCCCAGACTGCTGCTTTGTTTTCACACCACTCACAATCCACAGTGTATCTCATTACTAGAGTGGTTCTCTCATGGTCCATCTGGATGGTACTTTTACCTAAATAGTCTTCTTTCTGTAACCTTAAATATTTCTATTTTTCTTACTGCTTATCCTACAGATAGAATTAACTTTTTATTGTACTCTAGTCATCTCTTAGCCCTGCTACACACATTTACCTCTTTCAGTCATTCAGAGAAGTCAGTCCCTCAAGCACAACAGACATTTCTCTTTGCAAGTCTCCAAGACTGTGCATATGTACACTCTGATGAGGTCCCTGGGACAGATTGCCCAGTTCCTAGTGCAGCCTTCCTAAAGAAAGGCTCCACATACACCACAGAATTTGATGCTGGCTTAGTTTTCCCCAGACGTGGTACCATCCACGTTACTTTCTATAGATGCTTTTTGTTCTCTTTCAGTGTCAGCACTGTCTACAAGCAAAACCAAAGAAGGATCAGTCTGTCTCTCCAGGAACAAGACAAGCACAGCATCTAAGAAGTGCAAAGAGATTTTGTACAAGGTTTTCTGACACAACCATTCTTTATTTTTGGGTGCTTATTAAAAGAGCTGTGCACATTTACACCCATTAGCAGATGGACATACATTTATTTTCCCCCACCTCTGTTCCCCTACCAGTCTGCAGCACCCTTTCAGAGCTCTAGGAACTACAGCTTTTCCTCAGAATCAGCCATTTTTTTTTCTTCTTGCCTAGAACAGTTTGCTGCCTCTGACACTGATGAGTCCCTACAATAAAACAGAAATCTCCTACAGAAAGAAATCCAGTCTCTTCCTTTCTCTCATTTTTTCTAGTGACTCCACAGTCTCTCCTGCTTTTCTCCTCTGACCCTATTTTTTGGTCTTGTTATTATTGTATATCTCTCCTGTTTGGAGTCTTCCATTTTCATATTTGTGTGGACAGTAAAATCACCCATTGCTTTTCTTAATAGCAGTTCCATTTACCAAAATCTTCAATCTCTATGTGAATAGGCATATCTCATCCACAGACACCCAGACAGGCATCTTTCATTCTGCAGTGGCCAGTCATTGAAAATCCACAACTGATTTAGTCTTCAAGCACCAATATTTTGGACAGTGTATAAAAATGACTCGCTCTTTCTGTTGTCTAGCATATTCAATACATTTTGGCAATTTCAATTTTAAAGGTGCTGAACATGTTTTTCTTTAGAATGAGCATTGCTCAAATAACAGCAGTTTCATCTGTCTCATTTCTAGCATTGAGGAGAATGATCCACCATCTACTGTATTACATATTCTTAGGGATTCTCTCCAGCAGCCACTTATGACAACTGCAAGCTTGTTTTACCCTGGGGATATAAACGTACGTGGCCAATTGCTTCAGGTCATATTCCTTCCAAATGGAAGTCAGTTTGACAGCTGTTAATTTGCACTTGGTCATTCCATGTGTTGTTTTGCTCTAATTATTGGTCACTGTATGGAACAGGTGACAAATGCCCACATGAGAACCCTTTAAATCACTAAATATACAATCATGAGGAAAACAAACAGGAAAGGTCGTTAAATACTAGTTTTCCCTCCAGCCCCCAACAGAAACAGATTTGAGCTGACTTTGACATCTCTTGGAAAGGGATGGAAAGAGGTGACAATGCCTTACTGTTTATGAAACTAACTTCCCATTCTGTAAGTGTCCCAGTTTCAGGGAAAGAGGGGAATTTAAAGAAAATACAATTGTTCGAAGACCAGATGCAGAATCCGGTTTATCTAATGATTTTGTCACAAGGTTCAATTAGGTGTTCTTTCCCAAGTAAAACTAAGTGTGCCTACCAAAATATTTCCTCTGACCTTCAGCGACTACAGCTATATCAAATTACAGCAGGAAATTTTTTTTCCTTTCAGAGCAAGATAGTACTTGCTGAGCAAGAATAGCACTTGCTGAACAAGAATAGCAAGACACTAGTTTCTGAACAACAATGGCAAGACATCATTATAGTGAGCTTCCCTTCTACCAAAGTGTGGCATTGCAGAGGATATTTAACTGAAGTCTGTTTTCTCAGGGCCTAACTTGGATCTTAATTTGGGCCAGATTCTCTAAGGACATGAGCAGAGCACTTGTTTTGTTCCTGGGAATAGTGAGTAACTCTTGAATTCCTACAAGATTATAGACCAGTCTGTAGTAAAAATTATGAATAATTTAGTTGCTCTCAGTGGAGCTGAATTAGTGAAAACAAGAAAGGATTCAGCATCTTGGAGCTGTGGTGAAATTTCTACTTTTAGGTCTGTGCAAGCTGAAGATACTACAACTTGCTATTTACAAAGCATGGCAGAACAATACTACAGCCACAACACAGAGATCAAGTGGTTGCTGTAGAACATGCTTTTCTAAGATGATCTGAACTCAAACCTACCTCACCCCTAAATAATATCCCACTTTGTTTTATTTTTGCCTTTTAAAAATAGGTGTAAGTGCAACCTTCATGCTACTGGCTGTAAAGAAGAAAACAAAAGACTGCTTTGTGAATGTGAGCATAACACAACTGGCCCAGACTGTGGAAAATGCAAGAAGAATTACCAGGGCCGACCATGGAGCCCTGGTTCTTATCTGCCTATACCTAAGGGCACTGCTAATATCTGTAAGTAGTTTTGTATAATAAGGATATTTCATTATTATAATTCTGCCCCATATCATGACTCTGAAGAAAGATTAATGCTGGCAAAAGTTTGTCATTTCTTTATGTGTGTGTAATTGAACAAGGTGTCAATTTGCAAGTGTTAATTCTAAGTATGCATCATCTGTGCTCTCACATGGTTGTAAATAACTTACATGAGAACTGCATGTTTGTATCCATAGACATATCTGTGGACACTGCACAGAAAGGTCTAAGGTATGAAAAAATTAGGACTCTTCCCAGAAAAAACACACAGAGGAGAGAAAACAGTGCAAATATCTGCAGTACTGCTCCAGCCACAGTGACCTCGGCTCTCCATTCATACATCCTTATTGCCTTGAGATTGGAAACACCCTCAGCTCAACATGTGAGATGAGGTCCTTGCTCATATTTTGTCCGTTCAAGAAAGTGAAAAAAAACCCACAGACCAATTTTTTCAAATTAATAACTAAAGATCTAAAGGTTGGGAAATATTTACCTGATGGTGACCTGCAGTCCAGATTCATCTGCACTCTTTTAGATCTTGTAGATCAAGAGGGAAAGCAAGGGCTAAACCTGAGGTTTTATGTCTGCTTGGTTCCAGCTAACAGCCATTCAACAACACACATACTCACTATTCCAGCACACTTTCATATTATCCAGAGGAGTAAGTTACTGACAGCTGCTTTGCCAGGTCCTGGACAGGATTAGGTCAAAAAGAATATGGTGGTGAAAGAGAGGGCACAAAGACAAGTATGAGCGTCAGTTCTCACTTTCCTGCACATATGAAATACACAGTGACTCAGAATCCTCCTGAACTGAGTAACAACAGACTTAAAATCCTTTGAAGAAAGGATTGAAAATGAGAATAAACCTTTTGACAGAAGTTACTAGCTATTTTTTAAGAAAGGAGTGCACAGTTTTGCCCTGATTAAAAGCAAAACATTCATTTTAGAATATTAGAATGTAACATTTATTGAAAAATTATTTGGGAGAAACAGAGCTATGAACTGCAGTTGAATGAAAAGTTTAAAACCAAGAACAGTGTGCAATGCTCAGAATGTTATCTAAGACTTCAAAGCAGCAGCTGTGAAGAATCAAAACTCAGAAATGAAGATCATAGGAAGCAGGACCTTATCAAGTAAAATGTGAGAGTAATAGACCAAGTAACAGACCATGAAGTGTGGGGGCATGAAATTATGATAAAATTCTTACTGAGCAGAAAAAAAAATGAACTTCCAAGAAGCTGGGGAAAAACATTTTGTAAGAGTATTCACTTTTTTCACATACAAAAAGTGAGTGTGGCTCACAGAATTAATAGTTTAAAGCTATGTTTGGGAAAAATTGTGAATTTACCTGTATATTTTATCTGTATATTTTTACATAGACACACATACATATGTATACACATACATACATATTTTATAAATATATGTATACATAAAAAAATGCAGCTGCTACTCCAGCTGCTTCTCATCTAACCTAGTGACAAGGTACATCTGAACATGAAAACAGGGATCTTGCTAAATGCAGCTTGCTGTGTCAGTTACCTCCTTTCCAGGCAGTTGAGCACACACCAGACGGAACAGTGGAATTAGTGCCCACCTAAAGGATGTCTGAAGCCTGTTAAAACAACTTTATGTTAAAAACATATTAGTGAATTTCATCAGATACCCAGTTGTCAAAAATCAAAACATTTCACAAATAACAGGCAGTCATTTCTGAGGTTTATTATTATTACTATTATGATGATAACATCATGAAAACGGAACCTTGTTGGAGCTGACGAACACTCCACGTCCCCTCAAATCCTGACTTCAGCAATGATCAGCAGCAGGAATTTATGGCAAACAGGAAGAAGCAGGAAGGATTTATTCTTTGCCTTCTCAGTCACCAGCAATAAGCTGGCTTTTTGAGCTGGACCCTCCATCATAATCGCAGTGTTTGCTCACTGCTGAGCAGCGGGAGAGACCCAGCTAATATAAGCTTGATCTCAGTGATATGTTATGGCAATACATTTCACATTTTAATGAGATAATGAGTGAAAGGTATGGTGTTTGTTTTAAATGTTTTTAAATGGTTAAGCCTGTACCTCCTTAGATAGGAAGGAACATAGAATAACACACCCCTATTTAGCTCTGTTATACCATGTATCATGACAGAGACGTGACATTATCCACTCCAATTTTCTAAATGACAAATCCTGGTCTGTTTCATCTTACCATAAAACTGTGTCACATCTCTGGTCATCTGTGCTTTCTTCGTCTCTTCTGGGTCCATGGTGTTATTTTTTTTGTTATTTATTTGCTTAGGCTAAAACTACACAATACTGTAGACATGACAACAACATGGCTCTTTTACAATAGCATAAAAATTTGTCTGCTTTATATTTTGTTACTATAAGGAGTATAGTATAGTCCTTGAGTCCTTTTTTAAGATGGTACCACAGTTAAAACATTTCTTCTGGCATCAAGGCTGGCATAAGGAACAGGTTATATGCTACAGGAGTTAGTTCAGAAACATCATGCTTAAGTTCCTTCAAAATACTTCTTAGGTGTACATCTCCTTATGGTAATTCTTGTTGTTAGATATCATTTACTTCAGATGATGACAAACATTGAGAAGATTCCTCAGATTGTGAGAATCTCTCTAACCTTCTTTGTTGTGAACATCAGTGAAAACAATTAATTAAATTCAATATCAATTTAAATTCAATTAAATTATTAAATTCAATGTTAATTAAACCATTTGATTCAATATTAAATTATTAATTAACCATAATAGTAATTAATAATACCTTGATTGCTTGTCTTCCTAGTCATCTCTCTGGGAGGCCTCCTGCTTCTACTGTGGTTATTTTAAAAAAAAAGAATTATTAACTTTTGTGTCTGGAGAAAGTTGATTCTCAAAATACTGTGGTTTATATTTAAATTGACAGATTTTATGCTTTTCCCCCCCCATCTTTCTTCATTGAGAAGACTTACACTTTTGAAGGGTGTCTTTCCAAAATCATCTACATTCTGCTGTTTTCAATTTGGGGTTTGGGTTTTTTAGCTTAAAAGAGAGTTGATTTTTATAATTTAAGAAAAAAAATATATGAGTTATATGTGATTATTCTGAGTCTCTCATACACTTTGTCTCCAGCCTGCCTCCATGCTGTTTGCATTATATCTTTTTAGATGTTCTTTTCATTTTTCTTTTAGCTAACTTCCTCATTTTAAGCTGCTCGCTGCTCACTCTCTCAAGCTTAAATATTACTGCAGTGGATTTTTTTTTATCCTTTTCCTTCTCAAAAACATGTTGACTTTCAGTCCAGAAGTGGTTCTCTGATAACTACTTCTTGACTTGGGTCCTATGTACCTACTCCAGAACTAAATCAGCTTCTCTTCTTGTGGGTTGTCTGATTACTTGCTACAAGCAGCATCATTTATGGTATGTAAAAGCTTCATGTCTTTTGTCACTTTCTGATTTAAGGCCTTATGTGTTGGAGCATATGAACTTTTGCAGTATTGTGTAAACTCTCTGCACAGCCAATGTAATTTTCCTTACTCTGTTGACTTTATGTCACCATCTCCATCCTGTGGTCAGCAATGCAGCTCTAGCATTATACCCTCCCTACTCAGGTGTGAATTCTGTAAATAGTTGCTGGAACATGTTGATAGAAGTAACTTATCTGGTTTGAGCCTAAACTTCCCTTCATATATTACTTCAATTCCCTGGGGACACTTTATATAATCCAGTAATACAGTGTCCCAGTAATACATCCTTTCTCCAATTTTAAAAGTCTGTTTTTTCCATCTAAGGGAGTGAATGTATCTTAAATAAGATACAGTTAAAAATGGTTGTATAAATGAAACACTCAAATTACTTTTTTCTCTTTTTCACAAAATAAAAAGATACTTTTTCTTGAGATTCTCTGAACTTGGGAAATTTGCTCAGCTTCAACAAGAAGCATAATGTCCATTTCCAAATCTTTCCCAACTATAACTTCTGTTACTTTCACTGTTCTGTTTCTGCCATTTTTTGTGACCAATAAGACTTTATCATACCTTTTCAAGGTACAGCTCATGAAACACAAGCCATTCCAGATTATTCTGCAGTCAAAGCATAAACCTTAATATAAAACTGTTTTCTGTGTTCTTCTCATTTAAAGTCATCATGAGTTTTTCACAAGAATGCAAAACATTTTTCCATGATTTACCTGTGAAAGATAGTGAGTACTCTGTTTTTACTGGCACTAACAAATGGAGTATTTCTGCATTTGTCTCCACCTAACATTTATTTTATATTTTCACTCTATTTTATTGACTATTTTGTGATTACATTCATTCCATTTTGCTGCCACATTCTGTGGATAGTTTTTTCTGCAATGTGTTTTGACACACAAAGTGAACTTATTGAACTTCTCTATACTTGGTATTACAGGATAGCTTTTCTCCTCAGCAGTTGTATGTGTCTGACAGCACTAGCCCTTTTCTTCTTCCTCTTGTTTAGATCATCTTTGGCACTTCTCTTCAGACAGTGCTGTTTAAGACTGCACTGAGCTGCCATGCATCAAAGCCTGCTCACTTTGTGTCAATCCCTTCACAACCAATAACCTGTACCAGAAGTGCCCAAACACTCTGGGAAAACCACCTCCCAGCTGTTACATGACTTTCCTAATTCATAGTTCAACATGAAACAAAAGTGACCAGGATGTGGGAAACACTGGTAGTTCTTTTCAGTCAAGAGTTAGGCAGTCTCAGTCAGTTCACTGAATTTCTCCTGCAGTGGGTCCCTCTCCGACTGTACAGCTTCCATCACAGCAGCACAGCCTTAATCCCCCCCGAATGGGAAAAGACTTACGAGGCGTCCCTGTGGCACAGCTGTGACAGAAACAGTTTCTGGCAAAAATTATGGCGCTTACAGAACTGCACTGGTTACCCTCACCTTGGTTCGCAGTTTTCCCTGTAAATATTTGCTGACACAAAACCATCTTAAAGTATCAGCATAAATGAAGTTGGCCAGAAAGTTGTCCTTTCTGTTCAGGAATCTAAGTAGCATGGATCCCTCTAACTGAAAGGATCACACATCCTACTGTCCTGTCAAAGCAGACTCAAAGTAGATAGTGTCCCATTTTCTAAGGGTCCCATTCTCCCAAATAACTGGAAAGAGCTTTCCAGTGCCTACTTCATAATTCAATTTGAAGGAGTGGGACACTTACACTTAGGGTGTAAAATATTGCTCCTTGATGCTTTTGATAAATCTTTCAAAGAGAAAAAGGAAGATATGAATCAATATTAAGTTAAAAAACAGCAAAGCTTCTTATTGTTCCCATTTTATATTACATATTAATCTTAGCCCATGAAGTTTACAGAAGATATAAAGCCACAGGAACATATATACAAAAGTTGTATAGGGCTGGGGAGCCTAGTGGTGAGGGCAAAACTGCAGTGTATCAAGAGCATTCAGGTAGACAGGAATGTCAGGAAAAACTGCAAGTGATAAACTAACTTCCGTTCACCTAGGTATCCAGTGCAATAGCCAGCAAAACATTGCAGGTGTGTACTGAAAAACAATGCACTATAAATAATGTGTTGGGTTTTTTTTAAATAGGGCTTGAAAAATTATTCTTCAGCATTCTACCCTCTTGCATGACCCTGCTGAGTTGGTTGTTTGTGCTGGTTATGGTGGCATCTGTTGCTGGGAAATGAATTGCTTCCATACGTCACTGGCTTCAAACAACTCTATTTTTGCCATATACAGTGAAGAGGTGAAATGAAAGAGAGTTCTAGTCTTTAAGCAGCAGCAGCAGCATGGGAAGGCAAAGTTTCTGTTTTGAGATGCTCAAGGTGCTATAAGTGGTCTAAGTTTCGGGCTTTTCAAAGTTTCTGATATTCTATCAATAAATTACAATTACTTAAAAAAAAAATCCTTTGATCTCACTGGGAGTTTCCCAGACAGAGTTTTCAATACTGGTTTGGACTCACTAAAATATAACAAGAAAAAGTCCAAATTTGAAAAGGTGTTGCCCAATAAAGCAATAATTAAGTATTTCCTCTGTCCCATTTATTTCTGGTAATATCACTGGAGAAAGGAGAGGTGAGGGATAACAAACTTCATCTAAGCAGCTCTTTTTCTGGGCATTGAAAGATTTTCAATCTTTACAGAGCAAACAACTGCAAAATTAACAGTAGCAGGAGTTCCAGGGCCCTTGAATGAAACCTGTGAAATTTCCTAAGAATTTTCTTTCACAGAGTGTGGTTCTTTGTTTGAAAACAGGTTTAGCAATACATGAAAAGTTTAGTCCTGTGATCATAATGATCACTCCCTTTGAGGGGTTACGAGATGCCAGGATCTTCTAGCTTCTCAGAGCTTTAAATTACTAGAGAATTCAAAACTTCTGATATTGATGCTGAGGATCTGATATTGCAATCGTGGCTCAGTGAAGGAGTTGCAGAGGGAAGAAAGACTCACTGCAGGGAGTGCTGTGATGCTGCAGCACAGATATTCTACCAAAAGATTGGGTGTGGCATTGACCTGCCTGCTCTGACTCTTTGCTATAAAAGGCTCTATATTTTGTTCCTGTTGAAGAGTTAAATGTGTGGTGTGGAGTGTAGTTATAAAGACATCTCTTTTATCATAAAAGCTCTCACACAGCTTTGATCAGCAATTAATACAGATTCATACCTGGACTGCATTATTTACTATCATATCCAGCCATGCCTTCATGGGAGACAGTCCTAATTCTGAGTCTCTGGGTTGTATTGATCTCACCTGGATAATTCACTGAGCTCTTGGTGACACCATTTTCCTGAATGTGAGTGAGCTGTGAGCCCTGTCCCTAGCTCCCTGTCATATGGCAGGTGCACATTTAAGTTGTGATGGAGAAGAGACAGACAAGCCCATGGGAAAGATGGTAGCCAAGACTGAATTGACAGAATAATTCCTTTATTCCACACACACTCCCTGCCCAGGAAGAGGTGCAGCCTGGCTACATTAATTGTGCTGCTGGCAGACGCTCACATGGGAATTGACAATGAAGGTGCTGAGAGGGTCTGCAGGGTAGGAGACTGGAAGCAGCAGTCTGACCCTTCTCACAGAAATCCTGATCCTTTTACTTTGTGTTATGGATTTCACACTGACACAAACTATAGAAGAAATCAAAAACTGTCTCTCTTTGCTAGCATGTGATTTGCTTTTTTCTTCATTCTCAATAGCCAGCTCCATGGTAGCTAAGAGCTAAAACAACCCATTTCTGGAAGTAGGGGAAACGAGAAAATTACAGGGCAGATTCAAAAGATCATATAAAAGGAAAACATCAGATTTTTTTTCCTCTCAAGTAATGCCTATATATTTAGATGCACTTACAGTGAACATGTAATATACTAAACCACCACCCTCAAGTCAAGTCAAAAATAATAAATAGTATTAGTGACATTTTACTGCAATGTTTGCCATTTTGGGGCCAGTAGCTACCCCTGAACTTTCTTTGCACGCTTTACTCACTGTCGCCTCACTCTAAAACTATTACCATTAACAACCATCCCAGTGATTTCAACTGGAAGATAATTTAGACTGAACATTGCTTTGGTTTAACAACTGAATATATGTGAATTCAATCACTTGGTTTTATTTGCTCTTTATGCCTGGCTGAATAGAGTTGTGCATCAAGGGACATAACGGGCCTGATCCTTCATCTCTATAACCTTTTCACATCACTTCACTGCTGCTGCAAAGTACTCACAGATTTCAATACAAGGCTGACTGGAAATGATCCATGTCACATAACATAGCAGCTCCATCCAAAGGGCCGGCAGTGGTGGGATGACTCTGCAGTGTGTTGGTGTCCCCAGCAGCAGTGGCACAGGAGGAGATGTGTGCTTAGGCCTTCACCTGCCTCCACACTGACAGAGAGGGAGAGAAAGAATCACACTTCCTGTGCCTCATTACCTAAGGACTTGCACCAAATACAGCTCAGCTGAATGTAAGAGCTAGCCTCAATATGTAACTCCACATCTCACAAAAACACTCGTTCTAAGAATAATTTTCCCATCATATGTGCGGTTTTCACAGTGTGTTAATAGATCCTGCTTCATGGCCCTACATAACCAGCTCTTTTCCAGACAAACTCAGAGGTGTCATTCTCACTCTCTTTAGTAAGAAGGGCATAAAGTAGTGCACTATCAAGGCCAGTCACCACACACAGGGATACCTGGTATTACAAAAATCAGTCTGGTTACAGAAGATCACACCAACTCAGAAATAAAAAAAGGACAGAAATAGCTTTTGAAACAGAACCTGAAGACACCTTTGCAAGGTTAATCCAGAGCCCCTCAGACTAGCAGGCACCTTGTGTTCATTATTCTCTGCCCAGGAAGCATTTATCACTATGAATTCATTGAAAATTTTGAAATACAGTAAAAATGAGGAGAGCAGACTTGCAGGAAAACCTCTCCTTTTGCTACAATCTGTTCAGGAGAGAAAGGAAAGGATATTTGTGTGTGTGTGTGTAGGAGACAGAGAGGTTTGAGGTGGGGGAGTATACCTAGAGGAAATACAAATACCATTTCACAGTGAAAGTGTCGGTGCGAGAACATAGGTTTTGTATTTTATCTAATATTTGTGTAGGTTCCATGAGTGTATAAACAAAAACGGATCCTGCTAATTTAAACCAGCTACAGTGACTTGCAAAAGTTTAAACAAGCTGCTATTGAAACTTCAGGGAAAATGATTTGAAAATTGATTGTCTTTTTGACATATAAGAGAAAGGGATAGAAGTTCTCTTACATTATCCTAACTGAAAAAAAACTCTTTTTGTTACTATTAGAACTACGAGTGTATTGTTCTATTATGATGATATTTTCATTTAGCTTTCAATACCTTATGATGCTAAAATTTTGGAAAATACACATTAATCTCAGCAGAAGTGGAAATAATTAAGTTTGTAAACAACATCTGAGCGTAGGGCTGGGTGAGAAGCAGGTGCTGTCTACAGTGTGCTCTGCCAGACCACAGGTGCCATAGGATGTGAAACCAGAGAGCTGCAATTCTGACATATGCCCCAGGACTGATGTGATGAAACATAACAGATCTGTCCCCAGTCTGCAAATTCTGTTACTTCAGCATTGTCTTAGCCATGCCATGAGTTAGAAGTGTTCCCAACTTGACTTTACAACCTTGTGTACATTGAATATCGTTAATCCTCAAGACATTCCTTCACTCCAGTTTGCTAAATTGCAGAATGGGGCCACCTCTGACCAAGAGAGAACTTCAAGATAGATGTTGAAAGAAGTATAGCAGATGTTTAATAGAGATTAACAGAGAGATTTCTGCAGCAAAATGCGTGCCATCAAAAGTCAATAAAACTTAAAAAGGGCAAACTGTATTTAACCAAGAAGATGCAAATATCCAGTATTTAAATACTGACTAGCCATAGTCCATTAACAATGGCATTTAATTTTAAGTAAATGGCATTTCAGGAAAGATTCATGTCCATATTTTTGTGCTACACACATTTCAGGGCAGACCTGACAAGAAGCTATCTTGGGACTGCATCATACAACATGAGATCCCACATTGCTTATCCAGTAAAGGAATTTTACTCCTCTGCAGCCCCACCTCTTATGGTAAATGTCACCTGCCTCTAGAATGGTTTCCTTGCATTAATTCAGTTTAGGAATGAAATGAACAGAGGAAAAAAAAATCAATGAGAGGCTTAGCCAATAAGGCCAACCTACTATATTAGATTGTTTCACTCAATTGCATTTCTTTTACATAGCTTAATTTAGATAACCGTCAGGTAAAAGAGGAAAAAATAGCTATATACAATTAATGCAACAGAAGGTATCAACTGACTTAAGCAGCTGGCCAAAGCAGTTAGCAATGCATCTATCCCTGGGTAAAATTACTCTCCTAGATCTGCATAATACATGCATGACTGATATTTTTATCTAGAGCATTAAACCTAATGGCTGGTTAGTTGGAATACAAAAGTGTTCTGAACAAATTCATGAAGTACAGAGAGCTGGTGTAGGTCCCATCTGTCAATGCATTTTAGTGGTCCCTGCAGCCCCATACTGAAGAATCTAAAGACCCTGCATTTATGAAGGTCTGGGTATATATTGGCAGTTGCCACCACAGTATTCTAAAATTGTTTTCAGAATCTTAGATGTAATAGTTCAACCAACTACAGCAAACAGCTAACTATATTTCTTTGTGTTTTTTTTTTCTCTACAGGTATACCCAGTATTTCCAGTATTGGTAGTAAGTAATAAAACCAGTATTGTTTTGCATTGTCATTCAGCTTCATGGATCTAATTTCCCAGCATCCCTTTCTGTTGTAGATAATGTTTCTCTGACTAGGTGCCCTACAGTGCAGGGGTTCCATGCTGGCCTTCCTCTGTTGCATTAACATGTAACTGTTATTATGTGGTCAGAGACAATGTCACTCCTGACAACTCATCTGCACTCAACCACAGATTTTCTGATTGGTTTTTATCACCAGATAAAGACTGAGTCTTATGAAACGGAGTGTTACACAAAGAATTAAGACACTGTTGCACAGAAAATATTTGTTGAGCATCTTGAAAAAAAAAAGTGTTTGCTAATAACAGTATAGGACCATTAATTTTCATGTATGTACCCCTGTGTAAATCCAAAGAGCAAATGGAAGAGTTTATAAATGTAATAGCTTTCGTTTTTATGAAGTAGATTTGCAAATACAGCGTATCTGCTGGTATCTGCATTACCTCTAGTGGTCTTTGAACTTGGCTTTACTCCACAAAATAAACAGAATTGTATTCCTTCACAGAAAAAATGCTTTCCTATATGCAATTAAAGGACCAAAATATTATACTTAAACTATAACAAAACCGTGACACTGTTATGTAAAGGACCACTATATCAATGAAATAGATGGTTACTTAAATATAACACTTGAAGGGACTAAGTGCACAGCAGCTCAGCTGTGGGTCTCAGCTGAATTCCATAGCAAAGAAGTGCACACAGTCATGGCACGTTAGCTAATTACAAATAAAGCAGGGAGGCAGAAATGGGATCCTGTTGTGGCTGACTGAAAGAATATTCCCCACAGCTTCAGCTTTGCAGATAGTTTAGACACAACTTGTATAATGCAGAACTATCTCAATTATAAAATATCACAGTTGTAAAATGCAATTTGCCATGCCCAGTATCCAACTGAAAAGTTTTTAATAATTTGGGTAAAATGGTCTCACTTCTTATGATGTAGGGTCAGGTCTATCAATTTATAAATCAAGTCAGTTTACTTAAGCTTATGAATGGCACTGATTTGTTAAGCTCTAGACAGCAAGTTAAATGCCATCAAAACTATCTCCCTTGCAAGTGAGAGCAGTGTTAAAGCTGAACACCACGGCATCTGTTTTGCAGCTTGAAATAGTGGAACAGCATCAATGACAATAATGTGCAAATGAAAGCCTTCAATCTTAAAAATGTCATTTTCCTGCTCTAGTGTCTCCTTTGGTATTTGCATGACTGCAAATTCATAGTGATATGCTGTTTTCAAAACTTTGTGTTTAGACGTATATTTTATAACAACAAAAAAGAAAGAACTAAATGAAAGAGAAATTTATGTCAGAAATATTCCTGCCATTAATAATAGAAATGGGATGAATGGGAAAATAGGTCTTTGGAGTTTGGTTGTGCTATAGTTTCTTAGTATTGTGTTGCATGGTCTATATGGTTGTGTTTTCACTTCACACTCCATACAGCCTTCGTCTCCACATCTCCCATTTCTGAGCATCAGCAGATGTTGGCCTTTGAAAACTTAATAGGGAAACTCAAATACCTTTTGAACAATGGTGAGCTGAAAGGATGCATTGTTGACCTCTTTGTATTTTACACTGGAGTGATTAGTACAGTTTATTTATTACAAATGGAGAAAATTCCATTTAAAATTCCATAGGAAATACAAGAGTTTCTGCAAGTCTATGCTTTATCATTAGTCTGCTGTAAATGTCTTGGAATGATATGTTGTAGAATTCAACAAATTTATTTGCCTTCCTGAAGAGTGAAGCATGAGCATCTCTTCAAGTAAATACTGATACTCTGCTTTTTTTTTCCATGTGTTTTTTCTTAAATAGCTCATGGGGGAAATAATTCTACTTGCACAATGTTCTGAACATCTTTCTGATAATACAGAAATAGCAGAACTTTTGTTAAACAAGGATAGAATCCATAAATTTATCCTGGTCTCAAAGAGAAGTCAACAGAAGTACAATTAACACGCAAATTCAAACAAGATTAATTAGTTGTGGCTGCTTTAATGGATTCTGCATGATTTTTTCTTTTGTCTATGCTAATACAGTATTTGTGTTCATATCAGCAGTTTTCCCCCATCTGGGGACAGGAGGTTATTCTTAGGAGATGCAGTTTGAGTTTGCCTGGCAACAAACACTTACGGGAGGGTATTGGCTTTTGTGTGCTTCCAGCTTTTCCTACTATATAAAGAGGATGGGGTTGGGGCAAGGGGGTTAGAAAGACTAAATTGCCAGCATACAAAGAAGATGCCAACATCAGTAATGTTCATCTAACACTTTTAAGACTGCAGTGAAAACAAACAAAGAAAAATAAATATATTCCTGTGTGCACATATATGTATTATTCTCTATTCCTTTTTTACCTCAAAAGATCTTGTGTTAAAGCAGCTTATTAATAAAGTTTGAACACACAGAAAGAGTGGTCATTAGTAAACATCCTTTCTGATCATCTAGAAGGAAACAAAACAACTAAAAAAATCAGAGCTTTCCCATTAAGGTCATTTGTACCTGCTGTTGTCTATCAGTTGAATAATAGGTTCTCTGATAATTTCCAGCATTCTTGATTACAATGCTGGCCCTTTCAGCATTTTTCAGCCTTGTCTGGAAAAATACTGGTGAAAGTGTTAGCAATTAATGAGTCCCAAAACCATTTCATAATTTTAAGCAATGCTTACATACAATATGTAAATATTCTGAAAAGTACATTATTTTACTTGCTAAAATAATGATTGTACAATTTTACATAGACCAATGCATCAAAATGTTCATTATTGTGACCAAATACCAAAGTCACTAATCTGAACATGTGTGCCTTCAAAAAGTTGAATCTTCTAAACTATGGCTTGTCTTTTTTCCTGTAAAGCATAACTCCACTAATTATGCTAAACAGTTTGTTATAAAGGGTATAATTAGATACAGGATAGGATAGACATGATGTGCAAATATCTCTGTGTGGGTGATTATCACCTTAAAGCCTGCTGCTGGCAGATGAGTCAGAGTTTAGAGGCAGACCGTGCACCCAAGTGCAAGATGCAATCACAATAATCAAACGGTATTTTCTGCTTTGTTCTCTGTGGTTTTGTTCTTCTTTATAGCCAATTTCAATTGAAGAGAACTTTTTTTTATGATAATGAATGCCAGACACAGAAGTTAAAAAAAAAAAAGACGAAATGGGCACTCTCTTATTTTATTGTTTTCTTAACCTTGAAAAATCTAGTAGTTGTTTTTCTGGAGCTAAAATTGTGCACAGATGAGTGTAGCTTTATTTGTTTTACATATTTGTTATGAAATTTGAATGTGGTAAGTACCTGTCTTAAAAGGTTGTGAGAGCAAATACTGGCAGATTTTTTTTCTTTTTAATAACAACACAAGGTATTTTGGACCTGATTTTGCCCCCTTGCAGTAACCAAGAAGTTCTCTCATTAAATCTACAATCATGTGATCAAGGCTATTACAATGCCAAGCTCTGGACTACAGCGTATACACAACACCCACATATGTCAGTGGGATATAAACATGCATAACTAGGTTTTACGTTACTTTTCTATTATTATTTGAGGTCAAGTTTTACAGAAAGCTGTACTGTTGAGAGACCATTAAGATGTTTATCTCCTTAGAACATTTAAATATTGTCTGCAGACTATATCTATTATTTTGGACATACAAGCAAAATGTTCTAATTGCAATTCCGTTTTATCCAAATCTGACCTTTTAATAAATAATACTGTTAATGAGGCTCCTAGTCTAAGACAATCACTTTATCTAAATAACTGATTATAACATCAAGCCGGTAACAGTATCTGTTTTCCCTCTTTTACTCTAGTACTTTGAAGCACTCAGAATCTTTTGCTTTAAAAATATTAAAACATTACTGAGCTGAAAGAAAATATGGATAGCCTTTATGGTATGATATACTCATTTGAACACTGGATCTGAAAGAAATTTAACAGTCCAAATAAAAGACATAATGGGTAGTTTTACCTGGTAGGATTCACAACAAGGCCATTTTCTTTTCTGTATAACTAGGATGTCGCCCTTGAAGTTCAGGAAGCAAAACTGGCCCCAGCGCTGAGCAGAAAACATCCCAGCAGAGTGATTCCAGTGCAGGGTCAGAAACCACCAATGCTGCTCCAGGGAGCACTGACAGGTTATTGGGATGGGATTTGGGAGAGCCTTTGTTTCAGTTTTTGTTTTGCCAGATCCACCAATTTTAACAGATAAGAAGAGCTGTTCTCACCAGTCTCGTAGACACGGGCACTGACAGTTTAGTATTCTTTCTCATTCTTCATTCCAGTTCACCATCATCATCATGGGTTAGTTAAAAACAGTCTGTCAGTCAAATAGTGTTTTCAATGCTTTTTGATTTGCTTTAATATAGGGAAAATTATTCAGTTGACAGTTATCTTTGTTTTAACCATTAATAAACAATGAAATGATAGGACACTATAGAAAATAAGATATCAACATTTCAATATGTACCATGGTACCCATGCAAAACACATAGCACAACATGCAAGTTTAGCTCAGTTACTCAAGGAAGTTTATAGAGAGCAGGCATGATCCACAAAGATATTTTAAAATCTAATTAGCCATAAAGCTTAGGGAGAAACTGCTGGGAAAAAAAATATACTTCTAGATATTACCCTCTCACCTTTTTCTTTCTTTCCCTTAGACATGTAATCAGTTTATTTCACAGAGTATAAGGAAAGAATGAGATTTCCAAATCAGCATAGCAATTATTAAGAAAAAGGTCTTGAATTCTTGTTCATCAGTTGTGTATTACTGTATAATAATCCCAACTGACCAGCCAATTTCAGCATTTTTGTAGGAAGAAACAGAATCAATCCAAATAAAAAGGAGCAATCCTGGAAACTATCACCAAAATTGTTTACTTTGTGTTTCATGAGATTTGTACCTAAATATTTCATTCAAAAAAGGCTTTGATTCATTGTGCACTTCTACAAACATTTTAGTGGAAATACTTAAAATTGAAGAATTCCCTCAACTCTCATTAGTTTGAGAATCAGCCAACAATTTATTCAAGTCAATGGACTTTTTTTCTGATATCTGAAAGTTTTCAGAGCTAGATTTATCTTTTTTTAAAAATCCTCTAAAAAGATCACTTTCTTTTAGTCTACAACAAGTGGACACATATAGGACTAATTGCATTTAAATTGTTCCAACAGTTATAAAAGCTGTTATGGCTGAGGAGCTGCCATAAAACAACCACATCTTCACATTTATGCAGAATTCTCCTTTCTTCAAAGGAACAGGTATGAAACTTCCTACATTGCTCCAAGAAAGATTGCCTAATATTGGCAAGTATTTTTTTAAAACTTAATGAAATAAAGGGGTGATTAAAAAAAAAAATCAGCATTTCTTCTCTTTCAATGCTTTCAGTTTGGCAGTTTATTGAAAGTGCTGAAAGGCAAATTTTATGTAAGGTAGGTTATCATGACTTCAAAAAGACAAAAGGAGATAGAAATGCTGTAATAATGATAGTGTGATGCTTGCAAGAAGTGGTGGAACACAATCTGATATAAACACACCCAATTATTCTATCACTTACTAAATATGCCATTGATTTCAGTGAACATTATTTTTTATTATTCCTAGCTTTTTTGTTCAATATTAACACCTAAAACCACTGTCGTAACTCCACTGTGCCCAGCATATATTTTTTAATATCCTAGAACAGCTATTTACTGTTGCTTACTCATGGTTTAAAAAAGGCAGTGGCAAGGGCAGCTTTCTATGGCTGGAAACATGAACTTCTACTGAATCATCAAGTTTACATTGACAATTTTTTTTATACTTTTTTGTGTTTTAAATGGGAGGAGAGTTAGAAAGCACATTAATCAGATTATTTCACAAGGGTTCCTTATTGTTATTAAAAATTAAATTAATAATTATAGTTGCCAACACAAGTGCTCCCTGTTTGCCATTAGTGAGCATGATTTAAGACTTACTGATTTATTAGTAGTAATTTACAGCAAATGCATAGTTTGTGGGCTGGGTCAGCAGACACAGTTTAGGAGATGACAAGGCGCTACTCTGCTGTAGAGCACAGATGCCCATCACTGTGTTCATGCACTCTATCACCCTTGCTCTTCATCCCTGAGGAAGGATAGCCCCTCTCAGTGGGAATGCATTTTATTTTTAATGTCAGCTCATTACTTGGTTGGAGTGAGAAACCAACAACGTGCTGATGAATTCCTGCCGAGATCATGACAGGTTTTTTTCATGTGCAGCTGCCTGGTTGGAATTGGGCTGAAACTACCTGTTCATTTCCTTTATTTCCCTGATCTGAAACTATGATGTAGCCCATGGCGCAGACGGCACTTCCAGTGAATTACTGAGACAGATTTTTTGTTGTTTAGTATCAGAAGTAATTCTGATAGTGTGTATCCAAAAAAAAAAAAATAGGGAAGGGAAAAAGGAAATTATCATACATCTAATAAATATAATGGAATCAGTTTTTCCTTACTTCATGAAAGATTTTTTTCCCATAGTTATTTTCTACATATAATTGGCTTTAGAACAATAGTAACTAAAAATGCAAAAATTTCCAATGCAAATATAAAATGTCATATCTGATTTTCTGCTTACCTGAACAGCTCACATACCTCCACTCTTAAAGGTGGCTACAGTAGCTTCAATTTTAAATAATAACACTAAAACATACATTCAGAAACTCTCACATTTCTGTAGCCTTGTTTGCCCAAATAATTGTCATGGAATATATTACAGTAGATTTACATAGGATATCTTATAGAATACCTACACCAGAATTCTTTAATTATTCTGGCAAATAATGACTCTAATTACAAAATACAGTGTGCAGTCATAGCAGTGTTCTGGAAAAGATTGGTTTATCTAGTCAACTTCTCTATAAATAAAATCCTTCATGGTAATCTCCAAGGACTAGAAATATTTTCACAGGTTGCTGTGAAAGAATAACTAGCTGCTAAATGAATCTTCCCAGTGGCTGTTCAAAGGATGACTCATCTGCTCCAATATACATGTGGGAATGACAGTCAACATTCTTTGACTTGGACATCTCACATATCTTTTTAGATAAAGCATTTAAAGTCATCTCCCTTAAAAAAAATTAATAAATTCAAGAGATGGAGAAAGACCTTTATCAAGAAACCTGTAATCTTGATGATGATACAGTCCGTGAATAAGGATATGAGAAAAAGATATCCTCTTTACCAAAGATTGAAAAAAATCACATAATATAAGCATTAAGTCTCATTAGTCTTTCATATTACCAAGCAGCAGCTGGTTTCAGCTGGATATGACCTTCAGTAACCTCATCTAACTTTAGCGTTGACCCTGCCATGAGTAAATATAAGAAACAAATGACCTCCAGAAGTCCCTTCTAAGATGGTTATAATTATCACTAATAACTAGTAATAATCACTAGTTATAATGCTTAATTGGTAATCTCCAGGCACTGTAAATATGTTCTTTATTGTTTTGGGTGTCCATTAAGAAACTCAGCTCAGTGTTATCTAATTTAAAGGGTCAGGGAATTTTTAATTATTTTGTGGTAAGTCACAACCGCCATTTTAAGTTCGCTAAAACAAGCACAGATCTATAACATTTACAGGATCACTAAGAAATAGGTAACACTGATTTTTTTCTGCCTTACAAGCAGTGGTTTTATTTGGACATGAGATTACTTGGAGAAATTATAATGAGAATAGATTATATATGAAATATTACTGATTATATGAGTCCAATTATGTCCAGTGTCTGATTTCCTATATAGGACCTGCAGTTTACTAAATGACATATTACAGAGGGTTAGTCCTAAGGCATTACAAAGCTTTGACACTATTACTTTTACCTCTGATAATACCTAAGCCTTTTCAGTTGAAGACCACTATACCTGTGAATTTTTGTATTAGGTGCGCCACACTGTACTTAACAACACAAGGAGGATATTGGAAGCTCCAGTCTGAAATGTTAACAGCTTCCTGCAATAACTCTGATGCTGCACAAGGGCTAAAAGAGAAAAAGGCTCAGGGAACAGCAGGACAATGTAGTCCATAAAGATTGCTTTTGCTTTTTTAATATATTTTTATATGTATTCTCTAATGTCCAGTCCCTTTAAAATGTTTAGGTCAAGCCTAAGTGTTCCTAAAGCTACCAGAATTTCAACAGTGAATTAACTGTGCAAATAATTTGCCTGTGCATGCTTGAAACTTATTTACTATTACCAGTCAGTCAGTGTTTCAGGAGGAGAAAGGTGGTCTCTCAAGTGCATGGTAGTAGAGTCTTTCAGTGGAAGGGCTGGGTTATCATGCCACCTCAATAAGTACAGCTTGTCATACACCCTGACTGTTGTGTTTGCACTTCCTATGTGTGTGAATTGGTGGATCTGACCTGTAGAGGCAGGTTATTTTTAATCAATATATAGACTGAGAATCTACCAAACTAACTCAGTTTTTCTATTTTCTTGATTGATAAGGAAAAAGCACAAAAATGCAATAATCTGATGTAATTATGTGATTAGATTACACCTTGACCCATTCAATTGCAGAAGACTACCTAACAGTAAATGGCACAGTGCAGGTCATCATCCTTTCCTTGAATTGTTCTCTGTGTGGGAGGACTTTGGAGACAGACAGCCTCACCCACCCAATTTCTCTTCACCCTTGACAAATGGGTCACAAGAAACTTTGGGATGTCCTCCTTCCATATCAGATGTTTGAAGCCTCAGTCTTTTTGCCACAGCTTCACTGCAGGTCTCCCACTAAGATGGACATAACAGTGAAACACATTTTCTTTACAAAGACATATAAGCCTAGGCCCTTGATGCCCAACCAAGTTGTGACAACTGCAATCTACTCAACTACCCAACTGAATTCCTCATAGATGGAAGTGAAGGAATAGCTCTCTTATGTAGAGAGCTATGTAGCCATATGTAGGCTGATGTAACCATTAAGAAAAATTATGTTCGACTCAGAGAAAGCACAACCACTGCAGTACTCAGAGAAGATAATAAAAGCATGGTCCAAGTCTGATGTTTAAAACAAGGCAGATGGAAATGGAAAATAAAAAAAGTTTTCTTTCCTTCCTCCACAATGCCCCCATCCCCTTCACTTATTCTCAGCTCCAACACCCAGCACTCTTCCGCTGAGGATTGTCACTCCCCACTACTCCAGCCCTGTAACACATTAACCAAAGGAGATAAAGCTCTAAAGAAACACAGATAATTCTTTTGCTGGGACACAAGATGCTTCATGCAAGTAACACGTTATGTAGGATTTCTAAGAAATGTAGACATTTAATGTTTTGCCAAAAAAAAAATCAAGCTGTAAAATATATCAGCAGAGGTGATAGGAAATAGAGGAAACACAAAAAGCTTTGAGAGCTGAAGAAAAGGCCCACTCTACTGGTAAATATATTTCTTCCTATAACAGATATGTAATTCACTCAAAAGGCCCTAAAACAGGATGATAAGGTAAGATATGTGTCTTTGATAAGAAATCCATATTTGTCTGATACTGTCATTTTATCTCTGAAGAGCAGATTTAACAGAATATGTTCCTGTTTTGTTCCTGGTGTTGGAACCATATATATTGCCCTAGGATATCTTCTCATCATGAAAAATTGTATTTTAAACCACAGAGGATGAATTGTTATGCACAGTATTTTATGTCCATTTGGTGTTTTGGGAATCATCAATTGCTTGTTTTCTTGTTCACTGTGGAGTCATGTACTGTTCAAGTGCAACTTAGACTAGTACAGTAATAGATGTTTGTAATCTATGTCTTTGTCCATATGCTTGCCTGTTTAGAACAATAACACAGATGTAAATAACAAAACCTGATTTTTCCTGATGCATGCAGATCCTCCAAAGTTTGATAGGATATGGCCGAATATTTCTTCCCTTGAGGTTTCTAAACCAAACCAAGGTAGGATGCTGTAAAATTCCTAGTGGTCTAAAGTTACTGAAATTGCTTTTGAGTCCCACATGGTGGCAAAAGTAGTAACGATGATAATCCAGTTCACTTTTCTCTGATACTAAGTAATGCTATCCTGTGAGAAAATAACTATAAAACAAACCTTATCTGAAAAAGGAGTCTTCCAGCAATCAGACTGTACACATGACTGCAAAAAGTCTGGAAAAGTAGACACACAGCACTGATATACACAAAGCCCTAGATAATGTTGGACTTGTTTAGACAGCACAGTCTATATTTTGAGTAAGTTTTGAGATTTTTGAGTGTAAAAGATTGTCATTGTCTACATCAAACCCATTTATAATGTCTTGTTTCCATTTTGCTTTCCCAAGTGAGCTGAGAAGCATTCTCAGCTTTCATGCCATCCACAATACAAGCAAGTTCTCTGCAGGACAGACTCATGGTTTTCTACAATTTGAGCGCCACACGAAAAATTACTCACAGACTGTGGCACATTGATTAGCATTGAAAGAAACAAATTACTTTTTATGACTAATAAAAGTAAGGTTCTTTGTTGTTTGAAGAAGTATTCAGCCATACTTCACATTCAGAATTATTGTTCATTATAAAAATAATGTCCTTTTGTTCTTCTTACTTACTGCGCTTTCCTCTTCAAAAATCCCTGCAGAAATCTGGCCTGTGGCTTGCCTTCACTGTTCAAAGGTGTCCTTTCTGTGCTGTAACACATAGAGGTGGAGAATAAAATTAATGGAAAGGCAGTCTAGAAAAAGAGCCACTAAACCGAACAAGATGTGTTGGGAATTACATTGGAAGGACTGTAATTAAATCTATGGATCACAATGACCAAATCAAAACACATGCATGTAAAATCTACCATGTTATATGTGCAAGTTTCTATGTGCCCAAAAAAACAGAAAATACTAATTAATCTTTGCTCTCAACAAGAATTAACAATGTACTATAGTTCAGATTATTCATATGTATTTTAAACTAAATATCCCTGATAAAGTGATACTTAGCATTCCAGCAACTTCATTTAGCCCATGTTATGTTTTCCAAGCTTTTGCATGTGTTCCTTAAACAAACAGAAAAAAACAGATTGATCTCCTTTCCTCTGCTTTCTGTAAGGATTAGCCTACATTATTCACAGGAATTTTAAATCAAAACATTCCCAATTAAATTATACTTAGCATTTCTAATGGATTTCATAGCTTAATTATACTGTGAGTGATCTAAGACTTTGTTGCAAAATACATCTCGAACAGCACAGAATTATTCAATGTTTCTTCCCCAAAAATAAAGAGTTTAAGTAAATTTAGTTTTGATGTTTTGTTAGGGAACATAAAACACAAAAAGTTACAAGCATTTCTATTCAGTTTATGCGTGTTTGCAGCATTTGTTAGTGTTTAACATTTATTGTAGATTAAATACTTCAGTTAAGGATAGTGTATGAAAAGAATAATTACAGCAATCTGCCTATATCTAATTGTTTTATTGTGGGGTTCATGTTCATACTATTTGGCCAGAATAAATACGCATACAAATTCAATAAAACCCTTTTCAGACCACTCTGGTTACCATGTACTCATTTGTCATGGATTGGGAGAAATCACCAAATAATCTCTAACTCAAAACTGCCAAAGTGTGTCGATGTGAATTACGTTCCCCGTCTTGATCTTGGGTATTACAGCTCAAATGATTCAATAGTTGGTAGCATATAACTCATTTTCTCTATCTTTCACTCTTTCCTTAGAAAACAACAACCATTGTTAAATTTAATTTAAAAGTTAGAAAATAAAGATGTTTATTTTAATCTTTCAATTTGTTCCTATGTGATATCTTTTCTAACTTACTGTTCATTTTATTACTATCCAGTTGCTCCCAAATTAGCTATGTCAACTGTTTCTTCTGTTCAAGTTGCAAACCACAAGAGAGGTAGGAATTCTAGGATTCATACAGTGTTTCCATAGTGCTCTGTGTTGTGAAAACATTGCACTGTATGAATCTGGAATATCTGTGAAGTGTACCCATTAGTTTACTAGTGAGGCATCTTCATTGAATAGAACAGAAGCATTAAGTTGCGTAAACACAGGCCATACAAAGAAAAATAAATCTGCTTCTTAGAGAGTCGTGTCTGGCAAATAAAGTGACATGGCATTTATTTTTAAAGGAGTAAAATGTATGAATATGACCATTCAGATCCTTGCCTAGAAAGGATGTTTACTAGAGTCTTGTGTTCCTCACTGATATGCATAAATTGTAAAAGAAGAAACATAAGCAGATTAGTTGAGGGAAAACAATACAGAAAACATCAGTTGTCCATGTCCTCAAAAAGTATCTGTAAATGCCATGGAGTGTAATGCATTGTTATGTCTTCTAATGCATTGTAAGTGTGCCTTACATCTTCATTTTATTGTAAGTGTGCAAATTCAGAGTGTAGGCATTACATTTTGAACTGTTCAATGTTTCATCAAAAAAGTGGAATTATATAGGCATAATAAAGCATGCCAATATTCTCTCTGATGTACAGGCAGCCCGTTTCATTAGCATATCTGTCATTCACAGTCTGAACCCTGAGATCTCTTTATTGTTTTTCCTCATCAATTTATCTGTAAAGAGTATGTATGAAGATGTTTTGTCTTTCTGTAGCTATTGTGAATATCTCATTATTCATGAAATACATATTAACAAGGAATAGGGTTATTAAAAAATGTTTGAACTTAGTTTGACCCATTTGATGAGATCATGGTAATGAGCCATACTGTTTGTTACGAAGCAGGTAATTTCTAAGGTTACAGTGAAATCTCCTTTGTTTGCTGTAGTGTATGGAGGAGGAACACAGAGTTGCTGTAGTGTATGGAGGAGGAACACAGAGTTACTGGAGAATGAAAAAGAAAAAATAATGTAATGATTTCTGAATGCACTTTTCTTGAAATATGCTTTGTGCTTTTAATTAGAAAGTCACACTGATAGCTGTCTCGTGCATTACCTGTCTTAGTTTATAAACTATGAGACCCTCCCATGTGCGTTTACCATTGTTTCATGTGGTGGCATTTCATGTTTTACTGGTTGCAGCTGAAGCTTCAGCTGAACCTCATCCTCACAACAACAGTATGTCATCTCAAAGATGTAATGGGGCAAAATGCATTCAATTTATAGAAACAAAACAATTAGATTATCAACCTCTTCATGAGCCTCCTTCAATGGGTAATTTTATCATACTTTATGCAAGAGGATCAAGATTGTTGCAATAGAATCATTACATTGGAAAATAGTTTTTAAAGGCTGATAGAGTCAATGCTTCCATGAGTTTGCAAGGGATTTGACAATTCCTGAATCATCCAAAGACAATGATCACATCTAACATGGTGGTCTCTTCTCCCTTTTTCCTTTACATTAAACCTATCTAGCTATCATTACCTCTCCTCCGAGATTTTAGTTTTCCAACCATTCACTCCTTATTGTTATTCAACTTATCTGTGTCTTTCCTGACACGTGGTACTCAAAACTGAAAGCAGCATTTTCTAGCTCTGTGAGACACTCATGTCATTCCACTGTTGGTAAACCATGTGCAGCCTGATTTTGATACTTCTTCCCCATCTCCTTCAGTGATTGCATGACTTTGCCAGCACATGAAAAGTGGTTAGGCTGCTAGACCAGAGATGTGTGTCTAAACACCTAAGCTGTGCTTCTGACCATTCTAACAAGCAGGCTACTTTCTGGTTAAGGTGAACCACATGATAAGGTAGACAGGCCATACAGCACTGACAACTATTAGCTTCCCAGCTGGCATGATGGTGAATGCAATTCTATGTGCAATGTTTGAGTGGTGTAGCACCTCATGTAGCCAGTAGAGAAAATAATTCCATTTCAATCATATGAGGACTCTTTACATAGCTTATTTTTGTAAACACAGAGGGATGTAAAAATGATTCACTGATCAGGCCAACAGCAGCAAATTATTGCACTAGCAAAATGGTGAGGAGGCAGGGGAGAAAGAAACATTACCACAAAATTGATTTAATCATTACTTGCCATGCCTCTTTTTTTTTTCCTTTTGCCATTATTAATGTTTGATGAGATGTTAGACTGTTTTCAAGTTAACTGTGGTTTTTTCTACACCATGTAGCATTTACTAGTCAGATCAAGACTCCTAGAGCTTTCCTGTACCTTAGCATAAGTTAACTTTCAGACAAAGACTTTCTTTCACACAGCACAGTTGTTACAAGAGCAGTACCCATATAAATGCAACCAAGTACAAGAACTGGTCTCATCGTTTACCTTTAATATCGATGACCCACGTCTGAACTTGGGTGGTCATTTTGCATATGTTTAGGAGCATGTGTGTACATCCAAGTCCTTCATAATTATCAGATGCTTCTTCACTCCAAATCATAATTTGGAGCAAGTCTTGTTACAGAGTGAATTACTTAATGCGCAGCTTTTTTTTCATGTGCTTTTGTAATGTGCTTGTAATTATGTGTAGTAGTAATATTAATTAAGGTCATATCAAAATTTCAGAGTGGAAGTAGTGCAGTCATTCATTCACAGAATATTCTCCATTTCTTTCTGCTACTTTAAACACCAAAGACGGTGTAACATAGCCTGATTTTTGTTATAGTCTGCATATTTTGGAAACATAAGAATGTAGTATTGGGTTGCCTGTTACTGATTTGAAAAACAAGGTAAATTATTTCCTCTAAATTCACCTACAGAATGAAAATGCTTAGCAAGTCTGACAAACATACCAATACAGTATCATCTCACCAAAATAAATTGTCTAATTGTAGTAGAAGACAGGTCCTTTGTCAGACAGAGAAACTAAGACAGCCTTGCTTCTGAATCCAAAACTCAGAAAGATCAGATTGATTGCTTATCACTAGCCAGTCACATAAACTTTTACAATCCTAACAATTTTCTGTGATTCCTATTTTCTAGTGCTAGTTTTCACTTTTACATCTCTCTTCTCTGCCCCACACAGCCAGTTCTCACTTGAGATGCTGAATCACACTGACCAACTGCAAAAGACAACAAACATTAACATACTTTTCATCCCTACTCATTTGTCTCAAGTGAGACAGATACACCAAATGTTTTCCTGTACTCCAGCACTTATAGGCATCAAAATTATCAGATTGGCATGAACCACAAAACATTGATTTAGAAGTATAGTATCAAAGAGAACAAGAAATACATGTTAACTAAATGCGTATATGTAAAATTAATTAATGTTTCCTGGCAGGAGAAAGGCAGCTCTCAAGATTGAAACATATGTTGTGCTAAATGTCTAAGAAAAAATGCAGTCTATTTACAGTCCACTACATCAGAAAAAAGCCAAAGAAATATATGTATTAGGTGGGCATAGCATGCTCAGAAAATGTACGAGGACTGTTATTTCTTTATACAAATATAGACAGGCACAAATATTGTATCTGATGCCCACCTCCAACAATCAGTGGGCTCATTAGGCATCCCAGCATAATTAGGAGGATACCAGAGGAAAGGCAGCACAAAGTACTTTGCCTCTGTCATGTATGGAAACATTTTACACCCTCTGCTACAGCTTTATCTAATTGCAAGATAAGTTACCTTCAAGACCTTGAAACCCTTCCAAGTCACTGCATCCAGTGCTCTGTTACTGAAGGAAACATACTGTAATTTGTTCCACCAGTTAATAAACTACATCTCTAAAGCATCAGTGTGTTTTGCTACAAATTGAAAATGTTCAAGAACCTCGATGCCCTAATGGCTAGATACCATCTCGTAATTTCCAGCTGAAATTTCTGAACTGCCAGTTAACACCCAATTCTTGTGCCAGTGTTGTCCATTAGGATGGCAGAAGGCTAACTCATGATGTATTTATAGCCCATTGATATCTTCAATCATCAGTTTCCTAGACTAAACAAGCAAAATTATCCTAGTCTTCTCTTTTTAAATAGACTCTCTACTTCTCTGATCATCCTGATAACCTTTCCTGTATTCATTGTGGGCTGAGTGCTCAGGCTTACACCACAGAGCGGAGCTGTGCCTTCTATAATGTTATTGATACATTCCTAATTTCTCTTTCATTCTGCATAAAGCCAAGCATTGCTTGTGATTAAAGACTAAAAGGTACTAGCATTCCATGTTTAATGAAGGGGGTTTTTAAAAGTGACTGTCATGCCAACTGCATTTCAGATGGCTGCAGTAAGCATGCTTTCTATTCAGTACACATTTCAGAATTTTCATGATCTTTTCTGGCCCAATTGTTTTTCATCTCAGAATACAAAAATGGGTTAATGCTTACCTGAAAAGTACAGTGGAAGTAGCTCTCAACTAACAACTCTTCCTTCCTTTTCTTCTCTGTTTATCATTTTAGGAGGCGCTGGCCAAAATTGTCAAACTAGAGATTTGTTTAGTCATGAAATAGAACAGTCTGGTTCCCAAGGTGCCTATCAATTATAGCACCCCAAGTTCAGTAGCATTTTTGAATACTCACCATTTCTGTCAGGAAAAATATTTTACTTACAGTTGTGGATTTAGGCACAATGAAGTTTGACAATTTTGTCCACTGAATTTAACATTTTTAATATGACGAAGTTTTTCCTGGGTCTTGATTTATACTCATCTCAAATGTGCAAAAATATGTGCATTTCTATCAGCAGAAACTATAGAGCCTCCAGTAACCCTGAAAGGTTTACAACTGCAAATGCTTCAGTTCCATCAGGTTTGCCAACAACAGCCAACCTTCGACGTCATGCCATGGTTGTCGGGTCACGCTAACCTGCCTGAAACAAACTCCACTTTCATTGCAGATAGACATCTGCTGTTGTCCATGTTACATTGATTAACATGTATGTGCCATTCATTCATATTTCTGCTCGTCGTTCATTTTTACTAAGCATGTAATGTGCTATTACTCTGCTGCTGTATACATTTTGTATACATTTCTGTTCTTCCTTGAAAGACTGTGAATGCTTCGGGCACTCCAACCGGTGCAGTTACATCGAGCTGCTCAATACGGTCATTTGCGTGAGCTGTAAGCACAACACTAGAGGTCAGCACTGTGAGTTATGCAGGCTGGGCTACTTCAGAAATGCTTCTGCAGAGCTGGACGATGAAAATGTGTGCATAGGTCAGTCCCGGGATAACTGCGGCTTTTCTTCTGTGCCTTTTCAGCCACTGGCAGCTGCTAGGGACCACTGCTGCTTACTTGCCAGTTAAGCCAGAATGAGCTTTTTCAATGGATAAGAACATCTGTGTAGACTTCTTGCCTCATTTCCATTGCCCTGGTAGCCCCAAGGAGGCATTTTGAATCCGTATATGACGACGAAACTCTCTGTCTAAGGGTCCTTATTCCAGCAGTCCCTGAGAAACTGGCTGTGCTGTCCTTATGCAGGAGGGAGCCACGCTGGGGTCACACATGTGAAAACTAAAGGGTTGAGTCTTAAATGGACTTGTTCCCAGTCCAACTTTTGCAATTACTAGTGCAAACTCTTGAATACTTGCCTGAAGACCCACAAAAGTTGCCAGCTGCAGCAAGAGGATGTGGGGAGTGATATTTATTAACCCGTTTTATTCACTAAATTTCATGTTGCAGGTAATTCTGCTCCCAGGCACAGGGCTATAAATGCAGTGTTACCTCCCCTCTACTTAGAGGAGAAACTGAAATTATATCCCTGAGGTTAGGAACAGAATTTGTCAAACCAGTTCAACATGATGTCAATTTAGAAAAGGAATCCTGAGATAAAAACAGTGCTTTAGAATGAGCATCTGCTATAAATATTCAAATTGCAGAATTAGGGAAAATGTCCGAACATAATAAGAGAAGCATATTAGTAAAAACATTAAGATCTTTATCACACTAGAAGAATATGCATTATTCTCATGTCACCACAGACAATATATAGCACACATGAGGACACTTCAGGTAAAGACTGGACATAGCCAATAAAGGAAGCCTTCTACAATGGTCAGTAGTTAACAGGTAGCCACAAAAGACACTGTTCTAATAACAAACAGAAGTAGAGAATTTAATTATTTAATGTTTCTTATAAGCATCAGTAGGACCTTTTTTGGATTATCATTGTGATTTTTTTCATTCCATTTTCCAGGAAGCAAAAAGAGTAGTTAGCAGATATTTTAATGCCAAAATAGACTATGGATTAATAAATTATATTTTTATATTCTTTATAATCCATTGCTGAGATTCAAGCCAGAAACTATTTAGGTTTCTATTATTTGTTTCAGTTTGTAACTTGACAGATTACCATTTTACTTTGTGATTAAACACACAGATCCATCCACGCACTACATTTCATGTGTCCTTTTAACTTTGCTTGGCAACGCATTCAGAAAATGCATGATCTCCTTTGACAGTAATTAGTCTGAGCTAATAAGAACTTTAGTAGGCAAGTCATGATTTTGTATGACTGTGCTGAGGAGATTAACACAATCAAATGTTCTTGGAAAAAAACACTGTCCCACATATTTGTTTGATGTAGATGACAGACATCACTGGTATGACACCAGGGCTGTATAATTTCAGCTGCTTAAATAGGCCTAATGAATATGACTAAATTACTCTGTTTGGAATTTTTCATCTGCTCATTCAGTACATTGTTTTCCCATGTACACTGAAATGCTAAGGCAGCAGCTGTAGCTACATAAGACAAGGAAGTAAGTAAATGAGAAGTCAAAAATATGTAATTTTTACATTAATTTACAATTGATATATTTAGAATGTCTTAGTAAAACAAGTGTGCACTTTGCAGTTGCCTAGACTCTGCAGAAATAAAATTTAAAACCCTTTAATTTAAAAAGAGTCTGAGGGGAAAAAAAGGCAATGTGAAACATTTGTTGACTTTCCACCTTAATGAAAGCAGAATTCCCTTGGGCTCCCATGAGAATTGTACCACGTGAAATGACTGTAGGCTCCAACCCTGGTTTGCTACATATTAGGTAATTATTTTAAATAAATAACATTCTTGTTGGACTAAAACAGTTTTCATGGTCACAGTGATCATACTGCATACAAAATGTATATGTCCTAATGTACGTATCCTCGCTGATTTGCCAACTTGAGAAGTCTTTCATACTACTTCATGTGTAAAATCAGCAAAATGGGGAAGATACCTAAGCACTTTTCAGAAAACAGAGAAGCTTGTGCCTAAAATATTTTCTTGAACTGGGGCTCCTGAGATTTAATCCTGGCAAATGTAGTGTATTTTCACCTCTGAGAGAGTTGATGGATTCACCACCCTTCTAGGTCAAGCACAGTCTTGCTCTATTGGAAACGCTCATTTCTCTTTTTGCTGAGTTTAAAATCAGTTTTTTGTGGTTTAAGTACAAGTGAAATGTTGACATGAACATTTTAATAAGCAGATTTCCAGTGACATGTGCAAATCTTCCCGTATGAAAGTCATTTTGCCAGGCTAATTCTTTCCTCTTCAGCCATATATGTAGAAAGGTAAAAAAATGTTTGGATAAGCTAATTTAATGGCAGCTAACAGGGCTTTGGCTCTGATTTATCAAAACTGCTTACACAGTTTTCATAAATATATATGGTAAGTACATGGATAACAAATCTGTGAATCTTAGTTGATGCTAACTAAATGGAGAAAATGTAAATTGTTTAATTTTTAAAACTAAAGAATTCAAATACTGAGAAGGTTTTTACCAGTGAACTATATGCAATGCATTATACAGTGGGCTTAAATCTAAATTATCGATGCCCTTAATTTCTTTAGAAGCAAAATAAATTTTATTTCTTAAAATGAAATATCAAATATTTGTGGATTTGTAAGTTAACTGGAAAAATTACCTCACATGGGCAACTGCAGTTTCTGAATAAATCAAGGTGTTGTGAAGTTAAAAATCATTAATTTGACATGAAAAAGAATTTAACATCTTGAAAAGTTTTTTATTTCTTGATAAAGCCCTAATAACTATTTCAGTGAATTCCCACACTGGCAAGCATGGAGAGCATGAAAACCACCAAGTAGACCCAGAGTAATAAAACATGGCCTTTGCCTTACAAAATAAATACTGAAATGGTGATTGCTGTCACACCTTTAGGAAAGCCAGCCTTGCAGTCAGTTAGGCTTAAACTTCAATTAACATCTGTGAAACTTTTAGAAGCCCTAATGATAAATGATTAAGTGACGCCCGAGGGTTGTCCTCTAGCCACTGTCAACCCAGACTGATAAGCAGCAAGCCTGCAGCCCACCTTCTTTTTACTTATTTTCATTGTGTTTTGTTGGCAGCATCACATTGATATAGTGAATGTCAGCAAACAGATGACTACTTCTGTTAATCTTTCCATCCTTTCAAACAGTCACCAAACAGAGGTTAGGAGGAAAATTCCTTCCAAGTTCAGATCTGCAGGGCTTTTTCCCCCACCCTGGAACCTGTGTGTGGTCTGCTTATTAGGACGATCTGGGAGCGTTGCCCTGTTGCTGTAAGGGGCACACTGAAATTGTGACCTTTGAGTTTTTTAATGTCTTAAGTATTTGGAAGGTCTTAGGAAGTGTTCCACAGCCTGTGATATTGCGTTGGACAATGATCCTGGATGTTCTGTGGACCTCTGTAGGTCGTATTACTGTGTTATCAGTTGTGTATTGGGAAAGATGAAGACTAGATTCAGTTACTAAAGGTTGCTGGGTCTGGTGTTCTGATTTGATCTGGTAATTTTGTAAAAGAGCCTGGCTTAATCTGTCTTTCTACTATCTACTTTCCATTAAACAGCACAGTTTGGGCCTGGTACTACCAACACGCTTATGTGATAGAGTTCAGTAGGAAAGGTTTCACTCATTCAGGGTCAGAGTATTGCTCTCTGGAAAATATTATGTATCTATAACATTCAGTATCACAGGCTATACATTTCTTTCACAAATACTTGTTTAAATCACTGTAACTACATTAGATCTAACAAAGCTAATTTAACAAGAATTGGGCCCTCTGTTTCTAATGTAATTCCAAGTTTTTGTCTTTCAAGATTTTCTATAAACACTGTTCAAGCAAAATTTAATTCCTGCATTCAAAGTGTATCTCAGTTTTATGCCTGTTTATACAAGCATTTCATACATCTGATTAACATGAGAATTCCCAGTTTTTCAAGTGGCACGCACTGTGCTATAATACTCAGCCTTGCACAGTATTTTTGGCATGTCAGTTTTCAACTTCATTAATGAATGTTGCTAGCTAATTGACTCAATTATTGTTGTGGAACCCTGTTTGGCATTCTTCTTCAGCATGCCAAATGTTCAAAGTGCCATCTGTAATTTACAGTTAATAAACAGTGAGACAACAGATGACAAACGTCTTTCTGGAAATATTTTTTCTGTTACAGTTTTTCCATTATAGATACATACATACATATATATATATATATATGTAACTTCCGAGTTCCACTCCTTTTTGTCATTTATGATATCATTGAGGTTTAACGTAATGCTGGGGAACAATTGCCAGAGGTAGTCATCAAAGTAGTACCGATTCACAGACGTATAAATCCAGACTCCCAGCAGGTTGCCCAGATTGAAGAAGCAGCAGAGATCAGATGCTGCCAAAAGGTGTCTGTGGTCTCAGTTGACAGGGAAGTTACTCTGGGTCTACATGGGTCTACATACATATACAGCCCTTCATTTGGGAGGAAAAAAATATATAAATAACCAAGCTGAAGAACAGGAGTGCCAAAAATGAGCTCTGCCAGCTACTGTCTTGCCTTCGTTCAGGTAGCTGAAAGCTGAACACAGATATTGTAATCACATTGAAGAAAAGGGCTGTAAATGAACAACACAGTAAGTGTTGTGGGAGGAAATGGGTTCCCTACTTATTCTTTAATTAGCTGAACACATGTGAAAAATATACAGCAGGGAATGAGCCTCACTGCATTTTCCATCTGCACGCTGGGAGGTGAGAGAAATTAAAATGGCAGCATAGAGCCAGTTCTGATAAGTTTTACTGTATATTGGTGCTCACCTCAAGCATTCCATTGTGGAATACGTAACAGGTTTATTAACGTCACTGATAAATACAATCTCACCAACTTAATGGTAAATATCCACAAAAATTATTATACTGCTCAAAACCATAAAGGAAGACTATCTTGGAAATAAGTAAAGTGCATTTATATAGCCCTGTAAAGACATTCAGCACTTGTGAAAATATTGAGTAACACAGATAAGCCTATTTTAATAATGTGAATCTTTTCACCTTGATGGCACATTGATATATCTATACTATACAAAACTTTTCTAATGTTCATTAAATTGTCAAAAATATTTTTGCCAGAAGAGAATCTGTTACAATCACTTATCCTCAAAGACCCATGGTATCTTCTGCCTCTATATCTTTTCTGTTTACTTTTTCTCTTCACATCATAAAACGTCTCTTCCTGAAATGACATATGCAAACAAATAAATGGACATGTAGTAGTTATATTCACTACTCTAGATATCCATAATAGACAGTCTTCCTTTACCTTTAGCACTGGAAATGCACCCTTTATTGGTATTGAATGAATTATCACCACATGTAGACCTGAATCCAGTGTGTATGTGTTGTCTTGTTTCTGCAGACTGTTATTGTAACCCTTTTGGTTCAGTCCATGATCGCTGTAATGACAGAGGATTTTGTGAGTGTAAGGAGGGAACATCAGGGCCTAAATGTGATAAATGTCTGCCGGGATATATCTGGCACAGCTTGGGCTGTCAACGTAAGTAACTCTGAGAGTCGCCCCTCTCATGCAACTTTGCTGCCTATGGGTCTGTGTGCTATCATGTGCAGCTACTGAAGAGCAGAAAATGAGCAAAATGCTCTATGAGCTGTAAGAATGCCATAATGCCTGAACCTTTTGGGAAACTCCCAGCTGAGGACACTGACTGTGCCATCCATTTATTTCAATGCACTTTCAGTGTCTTCTCTCTCTCTCACTAACACCTCAAGGAGTTCCCACTGAGCTATGTAAACACACGTCTTGACAACTGTGAAATAAGTTTTTTATACTAAAACATCAGCATATTAACTTCAAATTCAAAATTCTTCCTAAAAGATAAAAGGTGATTTCTCTGCACATTCACTTTTTTTCTGTCCTAAACTTCAGCTTCTTGAATAAGTTAACCTTTCATACCTTAAAACTGTCCCTGGACAATAACTGCAAAACACTGGCTCGTTACCTGTAATAATTAGTGAAAACTAGATGAAAGCTAAAGGTTGAAAAAAATGGAGGTATACTTAACATCCTTAAAAAGAAGAGCTGAAATTTTTCTTGAGTGGTGCTTGGGCAGATGTTGTTTCAATGCTTAGTTATATATTTAGCTTCTCTTTTGGTTTACAGGTCTTATAAACAGATGAGTGGAAATACCACTTCAACATATAGAGGATTAGACCTTTATTGCAAATTTTGTTTGTGGTAAATTCTTAACATTTTTTTTATAACTGTTTTGATCATCTACTTCCAGAAGCTCTGGAGAGTCCTCTTATGTGTTTCCTTCACGTTTTCTCATTGCCTTTCTCCATTCTTACACACACACATTAAAGACATATTTCTACAAGAGCTTGCTTGTGATTCTTAAGACTGAGAAACACAGAAATTGTAATTACTGACACCAATTAGCCAAATATTATAAAATTGGTCAGTAGCCATACAAATGCTCTAAACACTCTAAAACAAATACAAATCTTATATCATAAATTAAAAAGAAACAAACAAAGAGTAAAGCTAGAGATTACCGCTGCCTCTCCAAGTGATGAGTGCCTCTGAAGTAGAAAAGCTGGACTTGTGACAACAAATCTATCTGGAAAGAAAACCATAAATAGTTTCAGGAAAGATTGTGATAATTAACCGATTAGCATTAAAGAGAGTATATGAAGAAAAAGGACATTTGCGTGGGCAACACTATTCAGTGCTACCTGAGAAAATTTTACTTCTTCAGCTTCTGCCAGAAACCTCCTCTTTATGTTTGGCAGGTCATTTCAACCATACTTTTCACACATGGTTGTTAATTGTATTCTCATTTTCCAGATGCCTGTACTTGAGTTTTGATTCACAAAATTATTGGGCACTTAGAGATGCAGCAGAGAGCAGGTGAAGTAGTGTTTCAAGTCTCAAAGTTCTCTATTATTAATTTTTTGCCAAATCAGATCCTAGGTATCTCCCAAACAAAGCACACAGAAGTCATAGGGTCTCCCTCTGCCTTGCACCCCTTATGCAGAAGAAGGTTGTCACCACCCTGTACCTTACCTTTGGTACTGGCAAAGAAAACATTAGTTTGTGAAGCATTGAAATATTGCAGTGACAGGAACTATAGGGGAAAAAAATGAAAAAAGAAATCAATATGGTTCTCTGCAGTAGAATTTGAATAAAGTAAACACCATGTCCATACAGTGGGTCTAAAAAAGATATTAAGTAACTGAGGTATTGAACACATCTGGAAGGTTGTGGAGCAAATTTTACAGTCATATGATTAAAAATATATATATATATGTACACACCAGTTTGTCAGAGCAATTGCTTACTAATTGCAGTATTTCCTATCTTTTCAGGTTTGGACATTATGACATTTGGACATTAATGTTGTTTTAATGAGGATTTTTTGAGCCCAACATATAATTAGCTTGATTTAGCTAAATCAAGAGTATTTGTAAAAGCTTTGGACAGTTTCTGGAAGTTCAAGCTAGTACCTTTATATTTGCTGACAAAACTAATTGAGTTTCCCTCACTATGTTGTAATTTTCTGAACAAATCTGTCTGATTGTGTAACTTTTAGATATTCTCCAAGTTTTGACCAAATTATCTGATCAAATTCAGAAGAAAAACAACTAGATGCGGTTGTCAGTTTTATGGAACAGACATCAAATTGCCACGTTTTACCAAGTGCACGCTGATTTAAATCTCATTTCAAGTCTTATCATGGAGGAACAGAATTCCAATTAATTTAATTTTCTAGTATGTATTACTATTTTTCCACTGAAATCTAAACAAATGACTGGGCAAGCAAGCAGACCCCAATATTCAAGAAAAATAAGAACTCATTCTGTTGCCTTAGCCAAGCTCAAAATTATTATTTCTCTAGACACATAACATGTTTGTTTGATCTGTTTTTCCCTGAGCCTGTGCTGTATAGAAATGTATTTATGCAAAGACTGATACATACACACACACTTAACAGACAGATGTGTTTGTATATTTTTTGTTATACATACCCTATTGGCATTATTAAGAAAATCTATTATTACGGAGTTTTGTTGATAAAAACCATTGACCTAGGGCAATCAGAAGCTTGACTTGTAGATAAATAAGTTAAATCTATACTATAGCTAGTTTAATTACTTGTATGATTCTATAAGTAAATGGAGTGTTGTAATTTTATATATTAGTAAACCCATTAGGGAAAAAAAAAACCAACACAAAAGTCCTGTTGTGTTTTCTAAGGCCCACAATATATCATTTGATAAATTGCAGTTTGGAGTCTACTTTGTACCACACATGGGTAGAAGACACAGAAGCTATTATCCCCAGAACTATTAATTTAGGTACCTCACTCTTACTGATCTAATCTAAAACCTCTGAGGATCTAGGCAGAGCTCTCATCACTTGGCGTCTCTGTGCACACAGAGGTCAGATGCAATTTTAGACTTTGCCTCCCAGATAAAAAGCACTGTGATAACAGCTGTTATCTTCTTGCATTCGGGGTTTGTGCTGCATAGGGGTAGCGGTCAGCAGGGTCTGGTTGGTACAGGAAGGTTTGTTGCCCTCAGAAAAAGAGGTACAATAGATGCAACTGTGCCTTGTGCTACTTCTCAGCCCTCCCCCAGAACCGTGGATGCTGCAGGCGCTGTGTGTGCGGGGAAGTGCTGGGGGCCTCCCTGCCAGGCACCCACAATGGTTTTCTCACCAGCATGCATACATAGATCAAAGCACAGGGAATGAGTTAAGAACAGAACAGTCTGGTCTTGAAACCCTTTTAGAATTCCTGGAACATGAGAAAATACACAGCTATATTTGATTTTTCCGTTTTATAGAAATTAAACTATTTCCTTTAAAAATGAACATAAGAACATAATTAAAAGCTTCAAGCCTGGCAAGAAATTTAACCAGCAACTACAGTTGTTTTGGACCAGTCTTAAACTGAACGTAGTGCTTTGTGATAAAAGGAATCTGTATCAAAAGGTAGAAACATTTACACACAGAACCACCACCGGAGCTTTTAAAAAATGGATGAAGCCAAAATATTAAGCAGGAGCATTCACTTGATTTTCTACGTTTACTGCTTACAGTCTTGCATCTTTTGTATTTATTGGCCATAACATTTCTGGTGACTAAATTCTGTTGCATATATACAGGAGCATTTTAAAGTAACACCTTTTAATTTCACTCACAGAAGAATTGATTCCAAAACCAGCTGCATATTTATCCAATCAGGCAAAGAAAAAGCGACTCTTTCGCCAATATCAGTTTACCAGCATAGCTCAGATTTTCATTAGTCATGATCACCTCACAAGGGAAAGGTGAGGGAAGGTTCAATGATTAATATTATTCCCTATCTCCCTTCATGCAGTCAAAGACTAAATAAAGACATTGAACCCACAGCACTACAAAGGCCTAGAGCGAGTAGAAGAGTTACCAATGGTAGTGTGCACCTGATTGTGAACCTCTGTTTTAAATCATTTTCCTTCAATGGTGCAAATTTTAAACAATTAGCGAATGAGTTTTCAGCCACATGCCTTATATCAAGCTCTGAACAATTTATCTTTTTACCCTTTTTCATTGATTTTAAATAGAAACAGGCAAAGGATTACACTCTTATCTTCAATGCTAAAACTGCACTCAGTGCTTGTATCTGTCTTCCAGACTAAACTGGTGTTAGTCTGCAGCCTGTTAGATAATTCATGTTCTGTCACAGTGTGCCTTCAACTTATTACATGATTATTTAAATATGAGCTTTTTTGGGGTGGATTTTATCATGTGTTACAAATGTTATAAGCTGAGGCATTTGATCAAAATCGTCATGCAGATTGAATTGCCAAAGAAAATCAAACTTGAAATTGTAAACCCGGAACTTAAATTAACCTTTGCTTTTGGAAGATTGTGTTTACCAATCAGCAAGAAAAGAAGAAAAGATATATACCACCTATTTGTTAAAAAAACAACATTTAAAAAAAAATACATCATGCACTTCTTTCTAAACAGGTTAAATATATAAATGCAATTGTCTCCTCATTGAAGGTTAGTGATTTTTATACATGTTTGTACTCAGATGAATCTGATGAGTCCTCCAATACCTACACATTGAAGTTGTGCCTGGGAAAAAATACAAAAAAAAAAGAAATAGAAATTCAGAACCAGGATGCCCTGCTTCCCAGTTCACCATTGCAACCACCTGTGTGGGGAGCCATCTATATATTTTTATATCTTTTTACATCTTTTTTACCAATAGCAGTTTTAATGCTTTTAGCTGGTCAGGATACAGGGGGATTTCCCCCTTGCACAGGTGCTATGTACACTTTCAGTTCTGGTGTGTTTTGGTGCCAGGACTGGTACCAATAAGCACACTGCTGTGCTTGGAGCTGGAGGGAAGTAAAACAGAGAAAGAATTCATTGAAAAAGATAAAGCTCTGTTGGGGCTGAACATTGCTGTCCCCAAGGAACAACCTGCCCATGGTCCTTATACATGAAATACTGATTTCACAATACCTATCTTACATGACTGTTATGCAGACTAAACAAACTGTGCGTATGTACAGGGGTTTGGATGCAAGAGTAACAGACTCTCTTTCAAATGGCTCCAAATTCAAATCCAGAATAATTCTCCTTAAATCAATCCAGAATCCCACTGCTGCAACTCAAGGCAAAATATGGTTTACAGATGTAAGACAAGCAAGGCAAGACTACAAACAAAATTACAGCATTATCAGTCCTGATCCTCAGATGATGCAGAGCAGTGATTCCACTTGCCTCAGGGGAAGCATGCTGATGACTTACAGGTGTAATGCCATCCTCATATCCTGGGTCTTTTAAACCTGAGAAAAGACAATGTGAATGTTTTTATTAATGCATTCTTTCTAAAATACACAACCCACAGAATAACCATACAGATACTGGGATACATAGAAAATTGTGCACCAAAGTATGATTATCATGGAATGGTATTATTTTTTCATGAGATACTGGATTTGAAGGAGGAAAAGAAGGTTGATATCTCCCTTGGGAGAGGATATTTTTTATTCAGGGTAAACATGTCAGAACACAAACACTGTATATTAACAGAAATGATTAAGTGAGGCACCTTTCCTCTATGAAGAGCACAGAGGAGAAGATGAAAACACAGGATGCTCTCTCTAGATAGTTATCATACAGATCTACATAATTACTGTAGCATGTCTCAGTTGGGGATCATGTCTCAATCTGCTTTTAGCACCACTGCCTACAACGTGTATGAGATATTGTGGAAGTGGAAGAAACTGCAGAAGCAATAGATTAGAGGGGCATTGGTGAGAGCTCAAGAACGTTATCTCAGCGTGTCTGTGCTGGGAGGCCTCTCTGAACAGGATGGGGATTGTGAATTAGGTAATACCTGTGTGCAGAGAAGCCAAAGGAAATAATAGGTCATAAGCAGAGAGTGAGGCTCAGAAAAGGGGGCTAGTTAGCATAGTTACCGTGTTATTGAGAGGCACCAGGCTCTTAACAGACTGCAGCTCTTCAGGAGATTTACTCTGATAACCTGGTGATCAGACTTGCTTTCTCCAAAGTGAAAAGAAATGGTTCAGTAGCACCATTTATACACCTGACCTTTAATAGAACAATTTTTCCCCTGCAAGGTGAGGGATTGGATTGGAGCAAAGAGGGTGTTCGCCTCTTGATCTTGCCCAGGTGTCAGCTTCAAAGCTGCTATTTCATGGCTGTCTAAACTGCTCTAATTGCAAGTGCTGCAATCCCTCTTCTCCCAATTCCCTACTATTTAGTCCCACACCCCCAGCAATCTCTCAGGCACTTGTTTGACCTTTCATTGAACGATTTCAGATCTAACTCAGCAGGACGCTAACCAAAAAAAGAATAGTTTTCTGCTGTGTTTGTTCTGTGATATGAATCAGCAATGGGTTGAACAAGCAGGGGCACCCTGGGAGAGCATAACCTGCTCAGCTGGGGAGCAACGCAGCCCTGGCAATCAGGCTGGGCTGCCCTGCAGCTGTAGCACATCTGGGGGATAAGTATTCTCCTCTTTCCACCATTACTTCATTGACATAGCCTAGGAAGTTGCTGGTATTTTTACCTGACAAAGCCACATAATTTCAGGTGGATGAGCAGGTGGATAATTAAGGAAACTTCCTAAGAATGTTTTCCTTAAAAGTGTTCTGTACTAACCTATAGAAAAACCAACTACTCTCTAAGATTCTCTTGTACTGAAGCAGAATCATAACGTTTTACAGACGACAAAACTAGGATTCTGCATGCAGAGCCAAAACGGACAGCAGTGATGGATGTGAGCAGAGTGCATTTCAAAACAACCCAATTTTAAAAGAATGAATACAATTCTAGGGTCTTTGGTATTTTTGGTGCTATATCATGGGAGAGTTCTGAACAACTAAATATTAGGAAATTCATGAAAACTTAAGCAAGTAACATTATTTGTTTTCTTTAGTCAGATGATTTAAAAATGGTTAATATTTGATAGCACAATGATAAATATTTTAATAGAGTATATTGCAGTCAGTTAGGAATAGATCAAAAAGATACAAAGTAAGCTCCACTAGATAAACTTTTATTAGGTACATGAAATAGAACATAAAGCTTGATAGCAATTACCATTTAATCTATTCACATTTGGAAACGTATTGAAGGGGAAACTTATAACTCAGTTGTTATGAATTATTAAATGTTCATTTGAACAGTGATGAGCAGGACTGCTTTTCCTCTGAAAAATCTGTCATGCTTTTCTTTTAAGCCTGCTCAGTGGCCATAACTTCTATGTAATTTGCCTGCTCACTGCGTTTTTATGAGGACAGAATAAAGAGATTCAGTAGCACCACAGACACACCTAGATGAGATGTTTTTATGAAGGGGCCTTAAAAGGACCATTAAGGAGTAAGTAAAGTACTCTCCATCCTACTTAACTGCAGATAAAAACTACTGACCTGAGGCAAATAAAGATAGCCCATGCTTCCTATCTTGGCACTGATGCAACCGATGGCATTGCTGACACCAGCACATGCTGATTATTAGGGCTTCAGTATTTATTGTTTTCAGTTCCTTTACACATGTGCAAATACAACTCTCCCAAGAGATCTTGCGATTCACAATGACAGCAATATTTACCCTTTGTAAATGTATTTTCTTATAAAGTTCTTTTACTCTGCTGTTAACAATGTAATTTTTATAATAATCCTTTTAAATAGTCCTTTTTTTGATACTCATTTTGCACTTCTAATACAACAAGCTCACCAAATCATCTGCAAGCATTCTACCCCTTTAGCTCCTTTAATTTCTTTCTAATAAGTGTCTACATGATCATCTTCTCTTCCTCTAGATCCATACCCCTGAGACATGGACTAACCCTTCCAGTAACTACAAATATATCTTCAAGTTAAGCATGCAAGTACAGATTTTGACAAGGAACATGGTATGACAAAATCAGGAACAAAAGCTTGATCTTAAAAATGTCAGTCCAGCTTTTTGTCAGATCTTTGACTACTACCCTTTACGGCACAAATTTTAGTCAAGCTATTCATATGAATAACAGCTATGAAAGCAAATACTTTCATATTCTGTGATTCTGTAATATTTCAGTCAGTATAAATTTAGAGGGAACTGATAGCCCATACAAAAGTACCATGATGTAAAATATTAACAGCATTGTTCTTTCAATTTCTTTCAACCCTGCACGATTTTGAGATAGTTTTGTTGATTAGAAACTGTTGTTCTCTCATGTTGAACTACAGTCAATGGCATCATCACTGGAATAGATATTTAACTAAGCCTTAAGAAATAGCACCAAGCAGCTATAGATCAGGGGTACACAGGGGCTAAAATAAAGAGCTACCAGGTTTGTTACCCATGTACACTAACCAGTCCCCATCTATGCTGACAAGTGCAGGAGGAACAAACAACTCCAGTGTCCTCAGTATAGAAATAGCAATCCATAGGAGACAGTTCAACAGGGTGTTCTGCTAATGAGATGCTGCATCACTGAGCTCTGAATGTTACACATACTTTAAATGGGAATTGAAGTTCCTTTTTAAGCCAAAAGATCCTTGAAACAGGACTCTTACTTTGAAGAGTTTAGAATTATATTTCCAAGGAGAGTAAAGAGAGTTTCACCACATGTAGTTGTTTCTTTAAAGAGCTAAAGCTGCATTTTGATCATGAGGCAATAAGCACTTAGTAGCATCCAAGGAGAAGAAGATTCTCCTTGATTCTCACAAGATTCAAAAATCTGGCTTGCTTCCTACTGATTTCAAGAACTGGAGAATCCCACAATGAGATATAAACTGAGGCCATTAGGGCAAGGAAATTAATATTGAGGGCAAACATAGCATCCTTAAATCAGCTCTGTTATGTTGACATTATGCAGCAAAGCACAGCTCTCTGCAAGGAGGCTTCAGTTCTCAGAAAGAGCGTCCTATCCCACATATCTTTATAGACAGGTTACAATAGTGTATTGCCACACAAATGTCTCAAAAATTGAGCCAGATATTTTGAAATGCCTCAAATTACGTATGCACGTGTGCCATTCAGTACACGGCTGGGGAGGAACATGAGTCTGCACGTACACTGCATAACTTCTGCAAAGGTTTGAAAATTTGGGTCAAGATTTACACCACCCATCAAAGTAAAGCCATATACTGCAACAATTTTTCTGCAATGACCTGAGAGCTTTGCTAGTTCATGCAAAACTGTTACTGATTTAAAACACAACTGAAAAGATGCTTAGAGAAGTGTACTCCAGTTATATCTTCTCCTTTATTCAGTGGCAACATGACAACTTAGCAATGATGCTGCAGCCCACACTGCACTGCACCATCAGAAGACCTTGACTGTTTTGCAAATACAAAACTTGGAGCCAGCTAAGATGTGTTGAGCACCTCCTTCACCTCCTCCCACCCATCCTGGCTTTAGCCCAAATTCCTCTGTTCCAGTTCCAAGCACTTCCCTTTAGCACTCCTCCTTCTGTTTTAGCTAAACAGCTACTCATTCCGTAGCTTTCTTGCAGTCCTCAGAAAACTAGCATCCCACTCAGCTCTGCCATGTTACCACTCCAGAAATGCCATCTCACAAAGGCAGCATAAAATCTTTGCCTTTCACCCTCCTCTCACTCTCACTTCACTGGATGTGTGTTTCAAACCTGAGCAGGAGCCATGCTGGAGTCACTGCTGCCCAAAACGGCAAATCTATCAGAGTTTGGCCTTATGTGCTGGCTGGCATTTACAGCCAGAATTCCAGCCTTTTCTTGTCCTCCATTATCACATGCAGCCATCAGCTGGCACTACACAGGCAAACACCTCCTCCCGCCATAGGAGGCAATGGAGAGGAATACAAACAGTTCTCAAGGCCTTGAGATCCACTAAGTCAGACTTCCATTGCCATCACTGCCAAGGCTGCTGAAAGAGAAGGACAAGCATGTGAGGCAGGGGGTTGCCCGGGGCAGAGGACAGCACTGGGCTCCATGAGATAAACTTGTCAGGAAATACAGCTTAATCATCCCAATTCTATTTAGCAGAAATTTGTTTCCTTTTTCTCTGAGAGTTCTACAAAGAAATATAGTCAGACGTTATGTTTTAAAGGAATATACAACATACTAAAAGTACATTTTCATAAAAATTGAGTATTTCCTGTGTGACCCTCCCCTCTCTAAACCAGAGGTGAGCATATGAGTTTGTAACATTGCTATATGCACAGCTGCTCAGGAACATGAGAAAATGGCCAAGGGCTTGGCTTCTCAGTCTTAAGTGCAGGTAGAAGACTTTTTGAGTAATACAATTAGTTCTATCCATCATTAAATTTAAGGATATTGATATAATATATCTTTAGATATATAGCATTATAGAGTATGATTATATATGTAAATATATATATAAAAATATATATATAAATAATAATAAATATCTAGCATGATTAGAGTAATTTATGTTAGAGCGATTTATTTGGTCTAGATTAATGGAGATATATTTGATATTTTTCAACTCTGGAATGACTCGACAAACTAAAAATTGGAAAAAATAATTTTAACTAATATAAAGAAAGTACTTTGAAGTGAAATCACATTTGTCAGTTATCTATTCCTCAAGGATCCCAGGTTATTTCAGTCTTCATTAATAATTAAATTTTAACAACTTTGTGCATTACAATTGATAAACAGAAATTTAAGTACGTTAATCAGCATGTCAAAAGTAATGCAAGAACCATATAAAGCTCAGAGGGAAACAGCTCTTACTCACCAGAGTCTTTCAACTCTGGACTTTTTAATATCCTGAATTATCTTAACAGTTTTTCATAGCAAGCACTATCAACATCTATGGTTAGAAACATTATCTTTAAGCTCACTTGCATGTAAGAAAGAACTTTTCAGACATTAACCGTAACAAACACATGCCGTGCGCTCTTTTTCTAAGTCTAAGCCAGGTCTATTGTTATTCAGATGTTTTTCTACATTGTGGCAAAACTTTAAGGTTGATTAAATTAGACTAGTGCAATTCTGTTACTATTCCAATAACTTAACAGTAGTAGCCTGCAAATTAATATTTTGAAAAATATGTAGGTTACCTGTATGCATTCTTCATTTGTTTTGGTCAGTGTGTAATAACGAATTATGAATTCTACCTGCGTACTTACCAAAGCGTCACTTTTGAAAAGATAAATAAATAATTAGAGCCTTTTAAATCTTGCTAAGTTGCAATATAATTAGACAAACAAAGAGTTATTTTGTGTTTTGGTGTGAGCATCTTTTGGGCATTTTTGTTGAATTGTGTGATATTATAAATCATTTTTAAAAATGTTTTCAGGTAAAACACAGGCTAAGACTGTCACATTGGTTACACCTGGGTGGCACATTGCAGGAAAACTGGTGTGCCTGAAGAAGATTGTGTTGGAAAGTGAGCATCTATTATCTGGGTTTTCCCATCTAATGGCTGCTCTGTCATGAAGATAAATGCACAGTGATACCTGAAGCAAGTCTGCCTGTAGCAATAAATATTGTTGATGAAAACTAGCATGAAGCAGTTAATAGCTTTAATTATTTGATACATTAATTTATTAGTTCTTAATTTTGCTGAGTGCTACATGTCAGCTGTTTTCTGATGATAAGAGTGGACAAGTAAAGCATAGCGCCAATTAAAATCCCACTCACAGAAAAGCATCCATTATATCTCAGACAGGAATTGTGATATAAGAATCTGCCTGTTAGTGTCATTTTTTTTTTACTTTAATAAAAAAATAGATAATAACAGGTAATATTTTTAAAGGGCTGATAAAGTAGACGGGATAAAAAGCATTTACAAATCTCTATCATGTTCCTTTTGTATGAATATAAAGCTGCTGAAGTTCTGATTGGTAAGATTAGAAGGAGGTACAATACATGCATTGGTGTTTCTAATTGTCAGAATATTCCACAGAACATTCCACATCTTGTGGAATCACATATGACACTTAAAACAATATTGCATAGTCCTTTTTTAAACTTCACAGTTTATAAACCTTTTTATAGCTAATGTCAGCAAACTCCCTTGGAAACAGTAATAACTCTGCTATTGCATTTATCTAATCAACAGTGCAATCTAGTAAATAGAGCAGGAATTCACAGGACTTGCATCATTCCCTCCTTTTGTTAGCAAAGGCAACTCTTGACTTTCCTTGGCATCAGTTTCTCTATTGTTCACTGGCAATAACAACTCTTACTCTGAAGAGCGTTGAGAGACCTACAGGGCAGAGTTTTTATCCCTGTTCTAGAGCTAACTCAACAAAAGCACTCTGAATCATTTCACCCACATTCAAAATAATAAATCAGTGTAGATTCGGAAAGAAGATCTCCTCATTTGCAGCATTGTTACTTTAACAAAAAAAGCCCCATCCCTCATTTCATACGTTTTGTAAGAACTATGTAAGTGTTTTACCTTTGCCTTTACATTGTAACTAATGTTCACATAAATTCTGCACGTTCATCTCCTCAGAGGTTTTACACCATTAACTTTGCTCATTGGTGTTTTGGTTTTCTATAGAACATTATACTGATATCTTAAATTTTTCTGTTGAAAAATGCACGCAGAGGGAATAGATAATGACATGTCAATATAAACTTGGCTTTAAGTTTCTTTGTGGTCACTGTAACATAGCTGATAAGTCACACTTCCATATGTGTGGCTCCTTTTTTTTAGTTACATACCTGTCCCATTTTAATATCTTTGATATTTATCACAGTGCAGTTAAAGAGTGCTAATGTTTCCACTACAAATGCTGTTTTATGTAGTTTAGAAGTTGATCATAACATACATTTCCAGTAGATTTTTTTTACTAATTGTTCAGTATGTCCCATGCAATTGGTCTTAGGGCAAAGTAGTGAGAAGAAAGTTTGAAACATTCATATTCTTTTAGATCACAAATAACTTTAAAATAGCACTGATTATCAATAGAAGCCATCAACACATTCTGTTACTCTCTTTTTCCACTTGCCTAAAAATTTTAGGAAAATAATTATTAGAATAATTCTAATCCCCTAAATCATTAGGAAGTATTTTCAGTTGTGATTATCTTGCCTGGTTTTGCTGACAAATAAAGTAGTAAGTGTGTGGGACTAGTTCACGGATTCTGAAAGTCTTCAATGTAATGTTCATTGGAAGAATAGCATGAAGAGAAACTTTTTTCTCTGTAAACAAAGAGAAGCTATTTGCATTCTTTTGTGTCCATTACATTATTACAAGTCAAACACCCTAGCAGTCAAGGATTCTTTCAACATTTTATGTCATTCATAATCATGTATTTGAATTGCTGACCTTTGCATGATCCTGCTTTGGTTTGTTTTCCAGGCTTTCTCCCGTCTTTTTGTGCTCTGTAAAAGCAATACTTGTTGCAGGTCTGTTTAATAGTTCTTGGGAAGTTTGAAGTAATCACTTGTCATGCATGAAGCAGAAAGTGCTGCTGTTCAGGCCAGGCCATCCTGGTAGCTTTTTGGATAGGACTGGACTGCCTGGCCATAGGTGTCTAGTGCCACTGCTAAGGAGGAATGGTAGATGGAGGTTCCACAGTGTCATGAAGCCAGGAACAAGAGAGGAGTGGGGGGGGGGAAGAGGAGTAGGGGACAGCAGGACAGGGAGTTTCCCCAGTACACAGTCCCTCCTGCAGCACCCAAACCAGGGGAGCGGAGCAGCTCTGGTGGCAGTCACAGGGTCACTCAGAGCCTGCAGGTTGACAAACGAGCCTCCAGTGTTGAGGCGGGTCTGGGCTCACACCAGGAGGTCTAATGTTGCAGGGCCAGGATGGGCAGACCCCACCAGGTCACAGGGGCAAGGACACAGGCAAGGGCCTGAGTCCAAATGCACTCCTAGAGCGGTAGGCAAAGGGTCCTTGGTGGAACCTCAGATGACACTTTTCACAGGTCATGCTCACGGCTTAGGGGCTTCCACATGGCCATGTCCAGCAGTGCACAGCTGCTCTGGCAGGGAAGCTGTGCCTCAGCTGGAGGGTCTGCAACAACCAGAGCCTGCCAGCACACCAGGGGCCAACAGCTGCCTGACATAGGGGCCATCCTCTGCCAGGCCTCCCACCACCTCTCCCAGAGCTTAAATCTCCCACAGGTCTGAAATGCCCTCTGGCACTGCTAATGGCAGAAGCTGGTCGGATTTAGAGAACTAAATCCATTCCCCCAACTGTTCATAGGGCATTTTGATGACTTCATCTTCTGTATCTGAGGAGTGTTTGTGCCTAGTCTGTTTTTATTGATAGTGGTTACATTCAAACCCTGACCTTGCTGTTGGCAACAGACGAAAAAAACTCTGTAGTTGCAATTGCTTCTCTTCCTAGTTAAGGAAAGAGAAGACAGATCATGTAAGGATGTTCATTTTTCTCCAGGAAGATAGAAATAATGGCACTGCAGCTTACAGCTTTGTAAGTGGAATATGAATGATAGGGGTATGTAGTCCCTTTTAAGCAAGTAAAGCTGTATTGTAGCTTATTGCTCTCCTGAGATTAGCTTAAAATATGATAAGGGACATACCAATTCAGTGGTGCTCCTCCAGAAGTAAAGCAATAAAAAGAATAGGGAAATTTTTTCCCCCCACTTTGGGAGTCATCTCTTTTGTAGAAGTATAAAATTGGAACCATCGAAATCAGGAAACTTGAAAGGTTAATCAGTCATTTCCTGAAACCAAGGAAGATTGAAAGGTATTAGCTCAACTATAAATTCTTAGATAACTAAATCTGGATTTGTTTTCATCCATTATAATATGCAATCTTGTGTAGTTTCTACCGAAGCTCCTACGGCTTCTCCATCATGCAAGAGTATCGATTCCAAAACCCAGTTCTCCCTCTTGTCCTTTTGACAGATTTGATGTATGTCTTCTCATTACTTTTATTAATTTAATCCACAGATTTTAGAGATGAAAAATGAGAAAGCACAGACACAACCTGTGAAAAACAATGACTTTCTACCTCTGCTACCCTTATACTATGGTTTAAAAAAAAAATTATTCTGTAGAGGATTTTGCACTTTCAGTAGTGAAACATAATCAATTAAGCTTACCCATGTGGATGCCAGGATAAATTGGTACCCATTTACAGGAGAGAGGAATTACCATCCATTCTCTGGCTGTGTGCTGGCCAGAACTCTGAATCATAGCTGCATCTTCATGTAGAAACTCTGAAGACTTCACCTGCAATGTGATTAGAACTGGCTTAGCTTTGAAGTGAGGGTTTTGCAGAAAGAACAGAAATTACACATCGGCAAACAATCTAAATGATCTACTGGAAATTTTCAGTGGACACAGTATCTCCATTACCCCCTGCTGATTTACTCTCTGATAACTTAATAAAATAGGTTTGATAAAAAAATTGTCATTTCAATCGTGCCTCTACCAGGCATTTCTAAGACAAGTCAAGATGGAGATGTCTGCCTTTTGAAACTACTCTCACTTGGTCAATGTTTGTTTCCTTGTATTGCTGGCAATATAATTAATCACAACATTGTTTCAACTTTGCACCAGAGATCTTTGTATTAATGGTTGTCATTTTATGACCATAATTTTGACACACTAAGATACGCTTTAGGCTTGTACTTGTCTACAGTGATTTATTTTTTTCTTGAGTATGTGCTTTGGTAGATAAGTGCAAACTAGTTTTCTTTTCATGCTATCAAAGCATCTACCTTGTCTTGATTTGACAGTATCTGAAGGTAGTTTTACTCCTACAGCAAATGTTGAATTACTGTCACTTCCAAACAAAGAAATTATTAGGAATATCTCATTTAAAAGAGCAATAGCTGTTTTTCATATCAGGTGTGTATGCGGATTAAAACCACCAAACAAGTCTGGTCAACACTGACGTGTGTGCATGGTAGCAAAACATTGTAAAGACATTTGGCAATAATATAAATAGTAACAATAAATTAAATTCTAATAATAATCTAACAGTACTTCTAATTGGAAGACAGGCAGGGGAAGAAATGTCAGTGACAAAACCTTCAACTCATTTATTACCCACTGGTTATTCAAATGAATACGATACTTAAGTTATAAAAACTTGAGTTTTTACTATATGCTGTGCAACACTAACCGTAACAGCCAGAGCTGTAACCTTTCAGAAGAAAGGTTAAACTACTTAAAAATTTTCCCCATCCCCTTATATCCTCTTCCCTAATATCTGCTTTATATGGGTGAAATCTCATGAGTCAGTGAAGCTCCACATAGAGATCTTCAGCACATAAGTATGTATTGTATTTTTAGGATTGTTTCCAAATAATGGAGATACTTTGTTGTTGCTAACTCTGACAATTTAAAAATATTTTGATTGTAGTCATTTATGTTCAACTGGAATATGCAACTGGATACAAGTGGAAACAATTTTACACCTTTGTATTTGAATGAGACTAAGTGTTTTGCATTTCCCAATTCTATTACTGTCTATTTGACAAATTGTAGGGAAAATATACTTTCCCAGTGGCAGAGGTTTTCTTGTGCACGTTTGCTAAATGCATGTGTAGATGTTCATAGTCTTATTAGGCATACACAAGCTTCTTCATTCAGTGCAATTTCTTTTATATTCTGTGATTGTTTTTACCATTTATTGATTAAATAATCACTTTTTTAGAGAATAATGCATGTTAGTTACAGACTCTTCATAGTATTCATAGGAACTAATTCTGTATTTGACAAGAAATCGCTTGTGTTTGGCTTGAATTTACTGAACTTATTTATGTAGTGAGATGAAACCTCCTAATCTTTTCATGACATTTCAATATGCTGTTCCCAGCTCTATATATATAGACAACCACTGCATGTATTGAAGCTACCTATGAACATCATTACTGAAAACATGGGTTTCACTGTGCTTGGGTTTTTACTCACTTATGCAGACAGAATATTCTGTTAGCGTGCGTGCTGAAAATTTCCTCACACAGGAGTTCAAGTAACATTCCTTACTCAAGAAGTACCAAGGAAACAAATGCATTAGAGAAAGAAACAGCCAAAAATAATTTCTTCAGCCACAAGACCTGCACACTCTCAAAGTTATGAATAATGGGTGGAATCCAAGGTCAAAAAATTCTTGTGACTTCAGTGGTGCCAGTCACACAAACCACTGACAAACAGTGTGGAAAATTCACTGCAGCACAAGTAGGGTCAAAGCCTGCCATCGAGTGCTTTAGAAAAGACAAAAATGCTGTATAATATATTCAGAGCTGTCAACCCACCAACTTGTCCAGGGATGATAATACTCATGATCTGGGAAACAAAAAGGAGAAAAGTAAAGGAATGATTTTAAAAAGAGAAGAGAGGAAGAGAGAAGGCTGTAACAAATGATGCCACAAAAAGAGCACACGGAAGAAAAATAGTGATGGAAGATAACATAGAAAACATTGCTTGAAGTTAAAGTCTTCAGAATTCAAGAAAGGAAACAAGGACCTCTAATAAAAAGTTATCTTTCTGTGATTTTTTCATTAATAATCTTTATAGTGTGCCCACAAACAATAAAATGTCATCATAAATGCAAATTTTGATGCAGAAAATAACCACCACCTATCCCAGCTCAAAAAAGTTGTGCTTTTGAATATGTGCTTTTTTTTTTAACGTCAGAAGCCTGTCCCACAGATGCTACTGTAGGCAAGCTGTACAAAAATAAAGGTAGCACAAAGAAACGTACAAAATGTATTTTCTCTGTGCTTGGATGGCTTTTGGGAAAGACAGGAGTCTAAGCAAAACTGTATTTAAGTTCAGTAGTACATTGTTTTTCTGTCTGAGCAGCAGCAGACTAAAAGCCTTGTGCATGTGCTCTGAAGCTGCCCAGACACAGTGCTCAGAAAGACCATTAAGCCAACAGCACAATCCTGTGCCTGAGGTGCCCCTCCAGATCAAAGAGAACAATGCTTTGCAGTTGTGCTTCCCTCTCTGTATTGCTGCTTCAGAACTAAAAATCAGCCACAGTTGTCTAAACTCCTTGCTTTCAAGAAGCTGCAAAGGTATTAAAGCTGAGTTTTGGAGAGACTCAGAAATTTTCATGTATTATTCAGATTTGAACGTTTAAGAGGAAAGTAGACATTTGTCAAAGAGTCTTACTCTCAGTATTTCATTAAATACCAATATAAATTCTATGAAATACTAGCACATCGTTTACCCCTTGAACCACTTGAGCAGGCTCAAAGACTGGTATTTTCCTCTTGTTTTCCCTTTTTATTCCATTTCCAAAAGTATCAACTAATTTCAGGGGTTTCTTGAGTGGGAAGGGGGAGGGGGAGGTAGTCCCAAGGACAGAAAAGTTTCAAGTAGCCATCCAAATGGCCATCCATTTCCATGTGCTTTTTTTTTGTCTCTTTTAGGTAGTGTTTTAAGGATCCCATAATCAGACAATAGTTAGATTGTAAATTGATGAATTGTGAAAATAACTTAAAACCTATTTCCTTTATTTTGCTTTAAATATTTCACTTCCCACAGTAGCACAGAGCTGGAGATTGTGCTCAGAAATATCCCCCAAAAAGGCCTGCAAATCTCTCCAAATAGATATCTGTTCTGGTTTGTAAGTGATCAGTTTGATGCTCTGTCTTCTAATTAACAAAGGCCTGTCAGCAATCTCACAGCTAGTTCAGGCACACAGGTCTTAACAGTGATGTGCGATGACTTCAGAATTAGGTCTTTTATTTGCATGACTTTTCTGTGTTTCATTCTTTGATCAGAACTTGATACCTGATGCTGTTCAGATGAGTTCAAACTCATTTTCATTACTTGTGATGGTGAAGATAAGGCAGAGCTCGTTCAACACATCTCTGCAGTGGAGGCAACATTTCACTGCTTGGAGCATAAGAAGGGGCAGGGTGATGGCAGGCAGGAGAAGTAGAAGGGGTGCAACAGGCAGAAAAGCCCTGGATTGCCAGGTCGGCTGCTGCTGCTGCTTGGGGAAACAAAAAAGCCAATGGCCAGGCACATGCCACCAGCCCTACCTGTGCCCACCAGCCCTACCTGTGCCCACCATCACCAGCTGCAGCCGCTCCCCTTGGCCTTCAGCACAGAGCAAGGGGCAGCAAGATCCTGACCCTTCCTGCCCTGCTCAGCAGCTCCTGGGTCACTGCCTTCTCTGGGTAAAGCCTAGAGCTTCTTGTGAAATGAAATGTTTTATAACATGTATTTTAGAAAAATACTGTGTTAAGATTAGAAACATTGTTAATTTTCATAACAACAACTAATATACTTGCCTTGCTTTGGACTTGGCAGGATGCCGACTACTTTTAAAGCATAAATTTTGTTTCAACTTCCAGTGAAAGTACTTCCCTTTGTGCTGCTGATGTTCTACACTCATTATCTGTAGCTAATCCAATTCCTAAACTGAATAAACATAATTAGTTAATATTAAAGTTTTAAAAGTAATCCTGACCATGCTTTCAGGAAGGTAAAAATGGTATTAGAGTTGGTTAAAATAAAATTAAAACAAAATTGGCAAAAAATAAATAATGGGATTTCATAACTTTTTCAGAATTGTTTCATTTAACTTCCAAATCACAATTGGCCATCTACTTGATACATATATGTGCATACATATGTGTGTGCAAGAGAGATACAAGCACAAAATTAAGAAAAAGAAAGCCTTGAAAATACAAGATTAACAGTTCCAGAATTTTCAGCTACACAGTAGTTTGCTGAGAACAATAAAATCTACCTGTTTTACCTTAATGTGTTTCTGTGGGCAAACACTTAAAAGGATGCAGGAATAACGACGAAGCCTTTGATCCATCCGTTCATTAAGTACATTTTAAAAACGTTCTAATGAGAAAGAAATGGTCTGATTTAGAAATCAGCATCTATAATGTTGTATCCAGAATTTTGTAGACAGCAATGTTTAGAGGCATTTGCTAGCAGCCCACATCAGTGTGTCAGGCAGAACAGCCAGCATGGAGCAAAACGACACTTCAGCAGCCTCTTACTACAAACCACATCTGGGCTAAGGGCCTCTTAGAATAACAGGCTATAGTCATCAAAATAAGTTTAAAAATAGGGAAGGTATTTGTTTTATAATAAATAAATATTGTTTACTTCATCCTTGGGAAAATTTGGATAAATTATTCCAGGCAAAAAATGTGAAACATCTCATTTGCTGTTTAAGTGGGATTTAATGAACTATTGAATCCCACTCAGTGAAGGCAAACAATGGTCTACGTTGATGGGACAGATATTTCACCATTTTCATTGCCTAAATTGTAGGAAGCATCCCAGCAATAACTAGTCTAGAACATGTAGATTCAGTAGCTGTACCATCAGATAAAGTACTTTGATTTTGCATATTGAGACAGCTAAATATATACAATATGAATAATAAAGTCAACATCAAAGATACAGTCTCAGTTATGAGAGTTGCAATACAAATATTGACTTTTCAAAGACATTTCATTTTTTCTGCCTGTTAAGTGTTACATTTTCTGGGTTGTTAATCTCATCACATTTATTAGGTGATGACCTACTGTTTTCTTATACATAAGAGAAACACTACTTTTTGTAATGCATATATAGAACATTAAGATTAAAATTTAGATATAGGGTCATCATCAACGTGTTGTTTGTTGTACCTTAATATTCCAAGTTTTCCATTACAATTCAGAAACTGGACAACAATGTAAAATCCATAGTTCTTAGTAAAAATCTTTGATTGCTAGAGGAATCACTAAAAGAAATAATGATTTAACTGTTCTCTCTCAATTGCATCTACAGGTTTCTAACACACTGCATTATTATTTGTCCCACTTGGATGCAGAACATTTGTCAGAGAGTCCTTCTAGAGTGAGAAAATTATTTTTCTGAAAGCAAGCCAGGACAGATAAGATTACTAGTGAGGTTACTGGTGCACTAAAATGGTACAGATTTATGTAGAATTGCATCACTTAAGAACTTGGACTATTTCAATTGTAATTCTTTTGATATTTGGGTTGCTTTTGAAAATAAGTGAATTAATATTTGTAAAATTGTACTTTTTTGTAGCAATAAACAGTAACGTTTAAAGTAAAATTAACAATATTTTCCCTATTCTGAATTATTTAGGGTATTTCCAGGCTAAGGTACACATAAACAGCATATAATGTTGAGTCTCATTCTAAACCAAATAATCTTTTCCCTAATTCTCTGAGTTAAAATTTTTACTGTTACATTCTACCTAGATAGGTTCAAGGTGTTTTCTAAAACTGCCTCTCCTATGGAAGGCAGAGCTTAATCCAGCACATATTCCAGTGATAACATCTGGAATAAAACACAGATTGATACATTTAATTAGTATGTTTCTCATACCTCTGCATTTTTACCCATTAAATACTTCAATTAAATAATACAAAGTAAAGCTGTCAATTTGTCAAATACTATTACATTATGCAGGCTGTATTATTTTCTCTTAACTCTTTTGTCAGATCTGATCTCTGAAGTTATCAGGCTACAATATCTAAGATAGCTTTAAGATGCCATGAACTAAAGTAGCAAATCTAATTAAGATGAAATATTTGATCTATAATGGAAATAACATTATCTTTTTTCCCAGATGTGTATTCCATATAACCCCCATCCAATAGCATGCTGAATTTCCTGCCTGTGCTTGCCTTATCTTTTTTGCATAACTTTTTCAGATCATTAATACATGCAGTTCTTGGTTATAAAACCTTGCCTTCTCATGCAGATCATTTTACTTTAGCAAAGCCATATTGCATTTGTAACCACTGGTCATGGTTTCCAAAAGCTCTAGATACATTTCCCCTTTCAAATAATAACACACCCAGCTACAGTTTCAGTTCAGCAATAACTATAAAGATGCAGATATTGCTACAAGGAATGTATTAGTATTCATATTATTTTGTTATTAATTAATCATTCATATAAAATAATTAATATCAGAGTCAGTGGTCTTAAGTGGCCAAGATAGTTCTCCAAGACTACAGCCTTAAAAAATAAAGGATGAAAAAATATCAAATAAAATAAAAATTCAAGTGTTTGAAAAAATACATCCCCTGTTTACATGTCACAGGACGAGGAGGGAGGTAGAGCTTTAATTCCGGTTTTAGTGCAGTTTCACCTGTAGATGAACTTATATTTATTCTGCTTTTCTTTCCCTCCCTCCCCTGCTATCTTGCAGCAAACGTATGTGACAATGAACTACTGCATTGCCAGAACGGCGGGACGTGCATCAACAACGTGCGGTGCCAGTGTCCTCCGGCTTACACTGGCATTTTGTGCGAGAAGCTGAAGTGTGAGAGGGATCCAGGAGGCTGCGGCCAGAACTCGGGCCAGGGGGCAATGGCACACAGGCCTCTCGTACTGCTGACTGCTCTTCTGGCAGCAGCAGGACTCTGCACGTGGTAGGCTCCGTGTGCTGGATGGCATCACACTCAGACTGCTTCAAATGAACGTGCCACACAAAAACAGGACAACACCCAAGCGTTTGCTACTGAAATCTAAAAAGGAAAAAGGAGAGAAAAAATAACCACATACAGACTAAGAAGGCCTAACTGAACTAAGCCATATCAATCAGTTATGGACAGGGCTCTGAGTCAAGACTGTTCACCTCTGGCTCAAGACACGTTGGCAGCTGCCTGTTCTGTCAAATCAATCAATGCCGGCTGCAAAGCTTACACAGGACTGAAACGGCTTTGACGGCCCCCAGAATGGGAAGAGAATTCAAACAACATTTGCTACTCCTATATGGTGCGCTACTGTACCTCTGCCCGGTGTGTGGACCGACCAAATAAAGGCATTCTTTGCTGTCAGTGCATTGTGGATATAAGGAAATCTGTAAAAGCTGCCATATTGGCCTGCTTCAGTCCCCAAATCCTTCCCAACCTGTGCTTTAGTGAACGTTGCTCTGTAACCCTTGTTGGTTGAAAGATTTCTTTGTCTGATGTTAGTGATGCACATGTGTAACAGCCCCCTCAATAAAACTCAAGCCAGTCATATCCTTGTATACCTTAGAAGCACTGCATCAGTAAGATGCTGTGTTCACCTACTGTACAAGAGTGGCTATAGGACAAAAAGTGTATTTATCCTTTTGTATTCAAATGAAGTTATTTTTCTTGAAATAATGTACAATGTAGATTTTTTGTATTATTGCCTATTTGTGTTACCAGACAATTTATTAATGTATTTAATTCTAATCAGATAAGAGAAAACTATTACTTTTTATTTAGTCCTTTTCTTTTTCCTTTCATTTAATTGTGCAGAGATTTCTCTGTATGGGCAACGTGCTGGCATCAAAGAATATCAGTTTACATATATAACAAGTGTAATAAGATTCCACCAAAGGACATTATAAATGTTTTCTTGTTGCTTTAACACTGGAAGATTTCAAAGAATAAAAATTCCTGCATAAACAGTTCCAGGATGACGCATTGCTATTTCTTAAGGCCTTTTTAGAAAACAAAAAACAAACAAAATATTTATGATTTTACCACCTAGTGTGGAAGAAACCCAGATTCAAAAGTGGAAATTACATCATAACAATCTAACCTGGCTTTATTGTTACTACTGTCATACTCCTGCAAGCAACCTTAAATGTAAAGGACATAATTTACTTGAGGAAGCTTTCATCAAATCCTAAGACTGAAAAAGGTATTAAAACTTGAATAGCTCTCATCTTTGTTCTCTCAATTAATCACAGACATTATTCCAACACCAAATTACAAGGTATCATAGAAGCTAGTCTTTAATTCACACTATTTTTGCGGATTATGGCAATAATGAAGTGGATATAACCACAGCTTATATTGTTTCTCCAAAAGCTTCATTAAAATGATATGTTTATATATGTAGTAGTCTGCTTAAGAAACTGCAAAAACAGCAGCAATCACAAAAAAGCCAAGATTTAACTTTTAATAAAGTAAAATTCAATATTTAGAAGGAATGTCAAAATATACAGCAGTGAATAGGTAAAAAGTGCTGCTCCAGCAAATAAAGTTTTTTTCAAGTATTGCCCAGGGTGTAATAAATTCTTGTTTCTGCCTTTTATTAGGCCAATTACTGAGTGTGACAGAAAAGGACAGCAAGAACAGAGAGGCAAGCCAAAACCACAGCAGTGTTTCAAAGACCTGGGAAAAAAAAATAAAATCAAAAGGTAGCAAGACTGTGTGAATTCATCTCCTGCCAATTTTCATCATAATGTTTATAAATATTTTACCAACATAATAGCCTAGTGAGGAAAACAATTAATGGGCAAAAGAAAAAGTCTGGAAAGAAATACGTTCTACCTGACTGTCTCTTCCAAATGGTGAACAGCCCAGAATTGAGAACACTCCCTTCTCAGATAACCTCTTTCTGTGAGGAAGCAAGTTTTTCAGGACAGTACTCAGCCTCCAGAAGTGGGTAGGGAAACCAGGTCTTCCTTTCTAAAAAGAAATAGAATTCTAAAAGAATCCTATGAAGAGGCTGATGACAACAAGCCGGTGCTTCTTCAGGCTGTTGCCTTGAATGTAGAATGTTTGCTGTTCACTCTGCCACTCTCTTTTATGGACTACATAAGATAAGGCACAGATAAATTAAGTGTTTGGCTGGATGCCAGTCATGGCCTACATGAGATTGCAGGTATATTTTAGAAGTACGTTCTCGACAATAAACAGAAAATTATATTGAGCAGACTCAATGAGGAATATAAATGCTAATACAGGTGGCATACAGAGTCAGAGATTACCTATAATTAAGTGGATTTTTGATATTAAAATGTGGAATTTAAGTTTTTTTAAAGCTTTTTAGCACAGACCAATTCAGGTTGTGTAATTATTGGAAAAGATGTGCTTTAATTGTCATTATAAACTCAAGGCTTTGTGAAAGTGCTAAGCAAGCATGTTATGCATATTTGGTTAGAAGGGATTCTGCCAGCAGTGCTGAAGTATAATGAATGTAAGGTCACAATCAATTCAGCTGCATTCCAATTTCATATACTTATGATCTTCTAAACCAGGGCAGAGTATATGGCTTTCCACGTATTTAGCTGCCATTTCATGCATTTTATCCTCCCTCGCCTATTAATAAAATTACAGTTTTATACAAGAGTATATTCAGTGGCAAATCTTCTTATCAATCACCCTTTTCTTCAGTTTCATTATTTTTTCCTCTGAACTCCACAGAACTTCACTAATTGAGAATTTTGAGTAACAGTTTCTGCTACTGTATTCCAGGTATATTTCTAAAATTATGTGTGCATCTCTGAAAGAGGAGATTTACATCACTCAGCATGGCTTTATCTGCTTTTTTAAATTAAATTCAGTGTAAAATGAAGGCAGAACTTGTTCCCCATTTCAGAAGCTGTGAAGAACAACAGATTTATTTTCCTGAACATACAGTAGGATCTCTTCATGATAACATGTAGTCTCAGTGTCTGCTTTTTCACCTGAAAATATAGACCCCTTCCAACATATTTAGGTTTCTTAGAGTGGGTATCCTCTCCTGTAAAATAACAATACATTCATGATATTGAAAAAGGGCAACACAATCACTAACCTAGGATTTTGGTTCTGTATCAAAATGCAGCAAGATTCCTAATGTGGAATTATCATTTTCTGACTGATATTTTTTTCCTAGAAGGTTTAGCATTCAAGAACTGATCAGGTTTCACATTGCTTAGTTGTCCAGATTATAGCTCAGAGTACAGCGACCTTAAAATTAGCATTCATCATTAGATTGATCCAGTCATATCAGTTCCAGTTGCTTTGCTAAATCAGTCAGTCCTTGTCAGCTTGCAATTCCTGTGTTTCTAACTAGAGAATTGGTTCTGATCCAGGATCCACACGTGTTTAACATCTGAAAATGGGGCAGCTTATGATAAGGTGCTGCTCCCTGACAAGGTAGTTGCAGAAATTTCTACTTCACGCTAGCCATCTTTCTCACAGGGAAATTAAGAGAGAGGCATCTGTCTTAGTGTTACCTAATTGTTTCAAAAACAAACTACCCAAATGGAAAAAAAAATCTAGTCAGATGCAAATTGACCCCAGATATTGCCATCAAATAATAATTGATCATGACTGAGCCACTGAGAAGTTATTTCCTGTAGTGAACAGAACAAAAAAATAATGCACAAAAGACTTCTCAAATTCAGAAAGAGTTCTTCTGCTTACATCTAATTTTGTACATCTTGCTCGTAACTCCAAGATGCCAGAGGGATTTGTTATAACCTCATTGGGATTCTAGGTTTATTAAACCATTGAATTAACTAGATTCATCCATGCATGCGGTTTATTCACCTGTGAGAAATGTGAGTAATATTTTTCATAGAATATGCAAGACCAGATTTTCAGGCAACCTTCAGCCTAGCCTTCATGTTTGTCCTTGCAAATGCAAAGTTACAGATGCAAATATTAAAACATAATCAGTTCATTCCCAAGAAAAACTGTAAGTTTAATTATTTATGGATGCAAATATTTATCCAATAAAATGCAGATCAAGTATTATAAATCAGAAATTTTATATTAACCATCTTAATACCTTTCCCACCCTCATACAGTATCAGAAAGAAGAGGATGTAAGTATATGCAAAACAAGCAAGTGGAACAGCAGCATTTTGCACCATATGGTGCATTTCATTTAATGAAATCAAAGTTCATCACCAGTGCAGTATGTTCACCGAGGCACCATTTTTGCCACCATATGCAATAAATAAAATTCCAGTACAAAGCATATGTTCCCCTTTATTGTTTTTTTGGCCATCATTATCTATACAGACACAAACATATAGACAATGAAATCCTGCTTGAGACATTTTACAGTCTCAAAGAGTACAGAGAAGACTAATGTTATGCAATCTAGACCTAAGCAGATTTAAAGGCTTCAGGCTTGAATTCCTGCACACATTGCTAGCTAATGCTCATCTCTGAGTAGGACCGGGATAAAGATCACACCGTGGAAGTTCACTGAAGCAGAGTTCCACAGCGCTCACAGAACCAGCGACAGCCTGGTTACAGAAAGCTCCACAGGATGGCGTTTGCCCTGCATCTGTCAGCAGAGGCAACCACGTCTCACCCGGGGACACACCCAGGCATCGCCCCTCCGTCAAAACCTTTGCATCTGTGTTTACAGATGCGCACATTCCACTTACGGTTGGTAAGACACCTGCTATTTACACGATGCTGCCCGATGGAGTTGCTGTACACATGGTCAAGCCTACTATTGTCACTTTTTGGAAATGCACTTTTTGTACTAGAAGCAAGTCACTGTTGAGAAACTGGAGTAACAACAGTGTATTCTGGGAAAAGAAGGTCAGAGGTAGGTTTTGGGTCTATGCTTGTTTGTTTTGAGAAAACGAGACTGGTTTTGGATGAGTATTTTCTGTTTATCACATAATGTAATTTTTGCTTGATTACTCTGTGCAGGTATTTGTGACATCCGAGAACAAATAACTAGTAAGTTAATTCTAACATTTACACATCTTAACATGACCTCTCACAAATTACATCAGTTCGATCCTATATATTGGCAGCCTTTACAGTTTAAGGCTCACGGCAGAGCACTCTTCAAAAAAAAAAGCAGTATTAAGGGCATTGAAATGCATGAAATGGACTTGAGAATTCCTATATCTAAGTGTAAAAACTAGAATATATATATATACACACCCCAGCGCTGAAGCCAAAATCTCCCTAAACTGGAAGCCTCAGAATTCTAAATAGAAACTGCCTGATTCTTAAAAGTATTGTGAAGATTAGTGCAAATCTAAAAAAGAAGGAAAAATTCACTGATTTCTGATTCAGTTCCATTGCAAGAATGTATTTTTTTTTTAAATCATTTTTTCTGGTTGGGATATCAGTTGTTTTGATTTTAATGCATTCTCTGCATTCCGAAGTGCAACACCACTCCACACAATTAGCAAAAACACATCACAAGATGCAGATCATTCAGGCCCTTACTCTTGACATCTTGTGCAACACATATTCTAAGTTCCCTGATTTTAAAGTGGCCTTGATCTAGCTGATGCTTTCACAACTCTCAGTGGCTGTATTCAGTGTTAGCTGAACATGTAAATGAAAATATTTCAAGCCTTGTACATCTACAGGGAATGTGGTTAGCTTTGCACCTGCAAATAACTGTAGATGCAAAATTACTGACTGCTGCCTTTATTAGTTCTTTGCAATTGACAGTACCAAGAAATCTCCTTCAAAGGCTTGGGTCTCTGTGACTGAATTCTGTAAACACACTGAATGCAAAAAATGTATTTGCTTACTCTAAGTAAAATACGCGGCAAAGTCATTCTTACAAGATTCTTGTGACCTTCAAAGTCAAACCACTTCCATTTATCACTACTGAGATACTTCAAAAACCCTCAAAGACGAGACAATAGGGCTAGACTGTTATTCTCTGCAGCCTATAAGTATTCAGATACTTCAGATATCTTTTAATAGAGATGAAGAAACTGTGACCCAGAGAGGTAAATGGAGTTGCCTGAAACAACCCAAAAAACCAAAGGCAAAGAACAAGTTCAACATGCTCAAGCTCCACAGCACGTTGAATATGAATAAAGTGTTACACTACAAGAATATTGAAAAACTTTTTAGTAGTTTTGGCTATAACTGCCATTATGTATAGCATTACTATACATATAATATTATTATGCATAACCTACATTACTAATTAGAGAATACTACTTCACATCTCCTCATTTTATAATGAATTTGTCCTCACAAGTGACAGGCAGGACAAACAGATGTATCCTAAATAGTGTACTCCTTGCCTGAACAGGCCACTATTCTTACTTAACTTCATTCTTTCTTCACTTTATTAAGCGTTATGAGCACCGAGGTCATAAAGAAGATAATATTTGTATACTGGCATTTTAATGAGAATTAATAGCATATAGTGGATGATAAATTAAAGACGGCAATCATGTTTTTAACTATTATGATATCTCATAAATTATTTCCTACAGCTTAATATTAGTCATTTTAATGGTTGGAGAATTTAATGTGTTTACAAAAATGGACCAATAAATTTAGACCTCAAGCACTAAAATAACTTAGTTTATTGTTTACTTTTTGCTACTTTTACTGACCTTATGCATAATAACTCTATTACATTCTTCCTGCAAAACAGGTCTGCTAAATACATGCCCCCCTCAAAGCTGGCATATATGCCAAAAACCAATACGCTAAAACAGTACCAATCACATTTGTAAGTTGAGATTTGCTCATCCAATAGAGCTTAAAATCATTCACAGAAAATTAAATTCAAATATTAAAACGAAGTCTTCAGCTGCACAGTGTAGAAACTAAAGGTTCCTAAAGACATAGACCAGCAAGATCAAGATGAAGTAGAACTAAAAATTTTGTTCTCACTATCAATCAGACACAAATTTTACCTCAGTCCTAAACAGAAGTGTATGTGACACATATTGGAATCCAAAGGGAAATAAAGCAAAATGGGAAAAAAATTCACTTTTATCAAGACTTACAATATTTGGGGAAAACCCAACATTGGGAGAGTGAAAAGAAAGAGAAAATAAGCTGTCCCCAGGCTAAAAATATACTAGGATCTCAGGGGAAAAGCCAGTCTAGATATTACATGCATTCTCATAAATCTGTAGGCACAGAATTTGGCATTGTAATCTCTGATTTGGAAATTGCAGGACTTGAGCCCTGCACAGACAAGACAATCTTCACTTGAGGATTTCACCTCCTGCTCACTACCTGCTGGAAGAGCCTGGGCCTGTCAGCAGCACCTCTGCTTTGACCTTGGCTCCAGCTGTGTACTCCACAGCACTAGTCTGGTCATCCAGGTGTGCATGAAGCAGACGCTTCTCAACACATCACAGACCTTGCTCAGGCCAAAGCAGAGCAAGTGCAGTGCAAGAAAAACCTTGTTTGCCAAGACCTGCATAATGCCAGCAGTTACATCTGCTCTTCACCACACACCTCCAAAATCATTACATGTAATTCTTATGAGGACACAGAAAATGAAATGTGTTCAGAAAACAATATTTCCCTCCAGGCCTTCTATTGGCATCTGCAGTCACCATGTTCCACAAGAGACTGAACTATGCCCTGGATGGCTACACTGACTCTTCAATGCATGTCTTGTTAACAGCTCTTACCCCTAATTAGTTTTGCTTGTTAGGATGGGAGAACTGGCATGTAGAACACTCTGGTAGTTCCATTTATTATACTGCTTTCTTTTGCTATACTACAGCTTGCTTTCTTCCCTCGTGTCAGAGTTTTTTCTATGCCCTCATAAATTATATTTATTACTTGCTCTAGAGATCTCCCACAGGCAAAAAGTAGGTGGATTGGTACCTATGAATTAGTCTTGGCAGTGCTCTTTTGCCTCCCCAGATCTGGTATAGAGTCACAACTACTTTTACAATTCTGTTGTTGAGTAGGATGTAAGGAACGATGACTAAACTATGTAGATTTAGAAGTGAACAATTTTCTGACAGCTTTCTCTTTTACTGACAATATCCAGTGTCAGAGTATGTCCCAGACTGTACTGAGGTTGGCCTCACGACACTTCTGCAAAGCAAGCAAGCATGCTATATTTCTATTTTATTCATGGGGACCAAAGCTTGAAGATGTTGAGAGACTTACCAAGTCAATTACAGAAAGTGTGATTAATTCTGACACCTCATCCACAGCAATAAGTACTGAGACCTACAGTTGTCTACTCCAAATTACATAAATCTGAAGTTAAATAGTCTTCCATCTGCATGTATTTGCCACTCACTTACTTCAGATTATCTCATCCAAGTCTATTTTACATTACATCTCCCAAAACATTGGAGTTTCAATGTTGTGATACTTAAATACTTAAAGTAGAATCATGTGATTCTGCTGGTTTGGGTTTTTCTCTCTGGCACCTCAGTTCAAGGCCAGAAGGAAACCACAACTACTGTTTTTGAAGGGATGTTAAACATGAGACAAAATAACTGGAAGCATTTTAATGCTCTGATAAATTAAAAGACATGCATACAGAAAAAAAAATAGAGCATTAAAATTCTCTTCCAAAATAAAGAGATTGTTATGGGTTTTTTCCCCCCTCCTTGTCTGATTTTCTCTTAACTGAATAATTAAAGTTCACATAATAATAATATTATGACTTTATAAATTAATATATAACATTTTATGGCTTGAAATACCTATAGCTTAGGCATTTAATTTCTTCTATAAATGCCTAGATAGTGATACAATTAGGTTTTGATACATAGATATTTCTGCTTACTGGAAATCTGGTAGCAAAAAGACTCTACATTTTGAATGGGCTCATAAATATATATTGAATTTAATTTTTTAATACACAAAATCCATTTTGCTATTGTTTAGTTGGTTTGCTGGCTGCTTGAGAGAAACATTTCCTTTAAATATTTTTGGTTTGTACAACTAATTAGTCCATAAATCAGTACATTGTAATATGGCAGAGATTACCCTCAAGCCAACAGGGAACAACTGAATGTACTTACTTTCTTCATAATTCAGCTATCTCCAATGTCTCTGTATTTTCTTCTAATGCTTTCAAACATTGTCTTGCCACTTTTTTCTCTCTTCTGTTTTTCAAATATTTAAACCAGTTTAACCAATAAGCATACTTTTTATTAAAGACCAGATTTTTCCTGTGTTTTAAACCAAGTGCAGTGGGCTGACAAAGTACATAAATAAACAATAACCAGATAAGCATAGAGTAATCAGTTTGACTCTGTAGTAAGAATTCTTACATGCTTTTCATTTTCACATTATTAGGGCCATTTACTGATATTAAAAATGTGCCAACTCTCAAGCAAAAAATGTCTCTAAGGGGGGAGACAAAAAACAGCAAATGTATAATTCCTGTAACAGATGTCAAAGACTAAATTAGAAGTCAGTTCAGAATGGCAACCATATTTTAAAAGAAGTGTAAGCAACTGCTGAACTTAGAGTATGTACTTTAATAACACCAAAGTCCCCGTTAGTGTATTTTTGTCTTCCTAATCTATATGCCAATTTTCTTTTCCTTCAATGGCTTAAAATGGCTAAGAAAAGGTAGGATTGCTCTGAGGCAGCATCACTTGGGAGCTGTATGCTCTTGGTCATCCAGCCCTCTGCAACTTTAAAAAACAAAACACAAAAACCAAAGAAACAAACAAATGAAAACAGGCATGGCTTTGTCATTATTTCTGCAGACTTATGTTTCTGAGTGGTAACTCCTGTGTGGCAATTAGTCAGCAGTCTTAGATCAGCTGCTAATGGAGATCTGCACATTGAAAACTAAAAGCTATCAGTGTTTTTTTTCTTCCCAGCTGTCAGTCTTAGAAAAGGAAGCCAAGGGGAAGTGGAATGAATATGAGCTAGCCTTGCACATCTCAAAACCAGGTCTCAGAGAAGGAGCAAATAGACTTAAAAAACAGTATGAGAAAACACAGAACTTCAATGAAAATGGTGCTTCTATCCTGTTGATAATCAGGATTCATTCTCCAAGGACTGACCAGTTTTCCATCTGTTAACAACCTGCTCCAGAATCCACTAAATGCAAAGGAAAGCCTCACCTTGATTTCCACAAAACAGACTCAGGTTTTAAATTAGATTGAAAAATAATTTCAGGAAAGGAAAAAGTAATCCCTTAGGCATTATCTCTCTGATCCTACTATAATCTGCAGCATTTGTACAGTTCCATGTACTATTTATTGTGCATTATTCTATTGCAGCACTTAAATTATTCTCATTTGAATGTTTCCACAGACCCAGCAGTTCTGGTGACAAATGTCTTAATTTTAGAAGCTGGTCTGTATGGCAGGCACCACTTCTATCCAACAGAGAAAGGAACTCCCTAGCTGAAGCTGTTTTCACCAACAATTTGTTTGCCAGCAGCATGTTTTCCTGTTTAATCCGTGTTAACATTTTGTTCAGAGTTATCCTAACTGGCACATATTCTATCTGATAAACATCTCCTCTTTTCCCTCATGGAAACATTATTTATTTATGACATTATTGTTACAGACAACTAAACAGCCAAGAGGGAAACACATTTGCTTTTCTACAAATACCTGCACATGCTGTTAAACCTGCATCATTTTTCTTATAGAAACATTTAAAACTTGGTAAAAGGCTTCCTAGCATGTCTTTGGTGTCCACTGAGAACAAGGAACAGAGACAGACACATGCAGCAGTACAAAATCAGCAAGGGTTCAGGAGAACACAAGGAAAATAATGATATTTCAGGTTGTCAGGCTGATATATGAAACCTTCTCCTTTCCGGCCCAATTTGTCATGACTCCACGACTAAGTCAACTAAATGGACCTGAGATAAAATGACTCAAATCAAGAGCTGCTTTTGTTCATGTTCTCTGTATCTTGCTTGCTACTGTATTATTAGGAAACCAGTACCCAGACATACACACTGTGAGCCAACACCAAATGATCTGTATTGGAAGTCACAGTGTCCCCCAAGTTGCTTCACGACTGACACTAAATGAAGACTGAGGAAACAGTATAAATCAAAATTACCAAAGTGTTTGAGAAGCAAGAGTCTCAAATTCCCTCTCACTTCACCAGTTAGTACCACATGTAAATCCTCAGTGACAAAAACACATATTCATTTACGAAAGAACTCAAAGACCTACATCCATTTCATAAATTACACTGAAAGTTGTAATGAGTCATCAATTTGAGTCACTACTCTGTAACAGATTGGGACTGACCCTCTCCCACATCTTTAAAATTCCTATTCCATCCAGAGTGTGTACTTTTACCAGCATAGGAAAATTTGAGTGTGTCTCCCTTTAGTTTTCTCACCGTTCTTCCTGCATGATCTGTCTCAAAGCTTCTTTGCCACATAGATGTCTTCAAACTATGTGACACAGTTCAAGATATAGCACATATCCTCAATTACTTTTAACTGACATATCCTTGAATCTTGTCACACTGGGCTAGGAAAGCTAGTCTCTGCAAAAATGCTCAAGTTAAAGGAGCGAAATGACAAAACCTGGAAGAAATGGCATGCGTAGACTTTTGACAAGCAGGACAAAGGCAATCTTTAAAGAGGAACTTAACTGTAGGTACATTATGTAAATAATACACACTTACATGCACTGGAATTATGTAGCTAGATATACATACGTGCTCATGTGCTTATAGTATTTGCTAACCAAAGATCTTAAAGGGCTTTCCAAATATTTCTATTCTGCTACACAGGAAAGTATTTGCACACTATGTGAACATAACACAGGTAATAACTGTGTTTAGGTAACTACCCACCTCCTCATTTGCAAATTACTTTCCAAGTTAAATCGACCTTATCCTCAGTACTTTTTCACAGCTTAAGGATGTTTTTCTGCCCATTATCTGCTTCTTAGTATAGAAGATTTAGAGACCGTCGAGTCCTCATCAACAGAATCTGTTTTATTGATATGGTCCTTTGCAGCAGAAAAAAGCAATGTACCTTGGAAATATTAAATATAAGAGTCATCAAATACTCTTTTCCACCAAAAATGACAGCTGCAGCACATAAAGGCATGATGGCACAAATGCAAGATGAAATTTTGTGCAAAATCTGAGTGTATACCCACAGTCTGTGACATTTTTATGAACCAATGTCTCTGTCAGTCTGAGCCTGTGCCTTGACCAGTTACCCGTATTAATTAAAACACAGAAAGAAAGGGGTGCTCATCTGTGCAACCAAATCTGCCCCTCTCAGAGGCTGAGCCTGCACAGTACAGAGAAGCCACTGCATCCATCCCCTGTCAACCAGGGACCTCAGAGATCACACCAGCAGCCCAGGGCAAGGGGAAGGGAGGTAGAGAGAGCAAACACACGGATAGAGGGCTAGTGAAAAAGTCAGTAATGTGGACAGAAGAAATTATGGTTATTAGCAAGTCAAAGGGGGAAACAGATATACTTTTTAAAAACATCACAAGTAACATTCACAAAAGTAAACAATTTTTAGTTTAGCCCCTAATTAAAATTTTTTGCTGCACACCATTGCTCCCAAGAGCAGGTCAGGTCATGATTAGTGAGTCCTGCCTGCTTAATGTTTCTCTCCTAAATTAAAAGAGCCATGGAGCCAGTCTTACAAAAACTCAAAAACAACAACGCCAAAACAAACAACCAGCCACCTGCCCTCTGCCCCTGCACAATCTAGAAAAACAGATCTTGTTTTTAACACACCTTAGAACTTTCTAAACTTCTTAGAACAGTGCTGAGCAAGTGGGGGGTAGAACCATATGTTGGTTGCATTTTCAGATTCATTATTCATATACCTCCACTCCCAGCTGATGTCACTGAGGCCATTGACTCAAAACAACAGGGCAAACTACAAATCCTTGCATTCAGCGACAGAACTCGGCACTGTGCAGACTTTCTTCCTAATCAAGTCTTAGCACAAAACAAGAAGGGCTGAGAGTTTTAAATAATTCTAAGTAAAGTGGGTACCAAGGTCTTTGGGCTTTAGAAAGAACCGATTGTCTGGCTTCTTTCTTTAGCTGCCCTTAAAAATCCAAGATTTAATCATTACCATCATCATCATTTTTACTCATATATATACAGACACGCAGATTCACGCACGGTACTCTAAGCCCCAGCACTGCTCCTCAGCCTGACATCTTGTGGCTATGAGGAACATAACACTCTGCTGAACCAAACACCCGAATACCACCCAGAGATGCATAAGCATAGTAATGTCTGTATAATTTAGGCAAATACAAAATGGCTCTTAAGCAATGCAACACAAATTTCATTTAATTAGATGTGATGTGGTGTCAGCATCATGTTCTCACAAGACAAACTGGCAAAGAATTGTAAGGTCAAACCACACCTAATGCAGAGCTTTGGTTGGCTTTTGTAGTTCACTACAGCAGATGATATATTGCTCAAAACTATAAAACTATCTAATCTGAAATAAGAATTTCCAGGGTATTTGCAGTTGTTCTTCTATATTGTTAAATATTACTTTGATTTTTTGCCACAGGAACAAAACCATTCCTGCTGCAAGAGCAGAACATGAGTGCAGCAGACAACAGGAGGAAATAAGTGTCTAACAGAGTGGTTTTGCCTATATACACAGGCACAGCATGGGTACATGGCTGGCAGAGGGGAAAAGGGAAACACCCATTCTATGGAGAGTAACTGCTTTTTCTTTTCCTAAAAATGTTGGTCTATTGATTCATTTTCAAGAAAAATAACTTGAAACTCAAGGGAAGAAAAAGATTCTTCCTTTTAGGAGGATTTGCTACACTGCCTGAAGAGGTTTGATACTCACCTCCTGTTCTCCTTTACTGGCATAGAGAACAACAATCAACAACAAATAATTTGTGCATTTGATTAGTTTCCACACCAGATGTTCACACATATATTCACATCTCCCCAACTCTTTCTCCAGCCAAGAGTATGTGCAGCTGGTATTTCTGTAGTCAACACCAAAGCTATTTAACAGTTATTAGCAGGGGGGGTTACATTATGGATCCCACCACTCTTCTCTAGGGGTCTGCTCCTGTCTCCATTGCAGTTAAGGTATCACTGCACTCATTATCTTCAGAGAGAGCCAGAAAACATTGCTGGAAATTTTTTTTCTACTCTGTTACAAACCTGCACTTTCACCTCTTCCAGCCTACAATTTCCACTTCATCTCCTTGCTGGTACTGTAAGGCTGTGCAGCTGCTCACTGAACAGCTCTGAGTTTTCACTCTTTGTGAAACAGATTCCAGTGACAAACAATTTTAAGAAGAACCGCAACAAATAAGAACTTCTGCTTGTTTGTTAATTAAGCTTTAATGATCATAGATTTCAAGACATGGCAACTACAAATTTGCATCTCATTAATGTACGTACCACTGACTGAATAAACCTAAAAGGGGGACATGAGTGTTCCCAGATGAAAACAACAGTCACAGGTTCAGGAAAACTCCCCGAGGGCAAGGACTGGCTGGAAAGCCAGCCCCCCAGCTTTCAAATGGCCTCATTACAATAAATTACAGCTTCTGTTCATTAAAAAAAGGAAAAAAAAGGTCCTTACTTAATACTGACAAAAAAGCTGCCACAGCCTTTGAGTTCTGGGGTTTGTTTTAACTGCTCTGGTTGCAAGTGAGAGGCTTCTTGTAAGACACAGAAACAAAAGATTTACTACCCATTCATATCTTATTAAGAAGGAAATTATATGTACTTGCACTTCTAGGAACTCGGTATCTGTGCGAATTTTGCAGCCAGTTTGTCTTCACAACTTGTGTGTCTTGTTGCAGAAGACACACGTGGTATTCCTTCATGAAGGATATGCTTTCTTGATGCAAATTCAAGGTGATCTGAGGTGGAAACATGCTGGTGGAAACATTGCAATAACAGCTCGGAAGAAATCATCCTGTATACCCACAGTGCTGTCCATGGGGATTTTTTGCCACTAGGTTCTCAGTGTGTACATCTGAGGACCAGTCTTCTCCATATGGATGATTACTTGGAAAATAGCGTTAAAGATGAACAAAGGACTCTGGTTATCAGCTGAAAGCTGCTACCCTCCAAAAGGGACATTTTAAATATTTAGATGCCAAAGTTAGATTGCCTTAGATAGCTAAAAGCATAAATAAGGAACACTTCTTTTAGAAGGCAAGTGATTGCAGGAACTGGTCAGTAATCATGTGATTTGAGAAGGAGAAATGGTCTGTACATACCCTGAACTCCCTGTAAAGAGACAAGCTATGGTGTTGCACTACACCCACACAGTAAGCCTGGGTGAGTGCTGACAACAGACTGCCAAAGGACAGCATGGTCTGGACAGGTACTACTAGGAATTAGGAAGGTACATCGGTAAGTACCCAGAGGGGTGTGGGACATGCTTCCTGCAAGCAGCACAGGGAGATGCACAAAACACTAGCAAATCCAACCCTCTCACTTGGAAAGGCACAAGCTGATAAGCAGAGGATCTCTTCAGAACAGAGAGGGCAGTGGGCATATAAGTCCCCTGAAGCCTTAAAGGGAAGTTATGGGTACAATGTGCTCAGGTAATTTTCACATTGTTCATTGCTGGCTTGGACTTAAAGTGTTACAATGTTTAACACTCTCCTGTGGTGACTGGTATTCCAGTATAGAAATCTTGTGTAAGACCAGGCAGAAAACAAAAAGGACCCACAAAGTAAAATTATCCATTGTTTGCCTTCTCCTTGTTCAGAGGTAAAGGGGGCAAAAAAGCACATAATTAGAGGCAATTTACAGGGGTAACAATGCCTGTATATTAATCATTGAAAGCAGAATTACAAAACACAGGCATCTGTATTTAGCATGTTTTTTTTGAACTTTCCTGAGTTCTGTCACTGACTTCAATGTAGCCACAATTTTATCCAGAAAATGTATCAGGTCAAACTCCATTAGAGAACGGAGGCCTGCCAGATGTTAAGACAGGAGGAACACTGCATACTTCAGTATTAAATAAATAAATAGATAATATTATTTACCATAATAATTTTTCTCTTCATAGGAAAATAAAATACATCTGCATCGTACCATTACAGTAGCTTATTTCCCTCCCCCTGCACAGCTGACTGTAACTCCCACTCTTCTTGTTATAACAGAGAAAACACCAGAGCCTCTTTCAGCTGCATTAGTGGAACTGGATTTTCAAAGCTCCAAAGACGCAGAAATGATGTGGAATTCCCAAATGCATCCAAAATCTGGCCTCCGGGTCCAGCAGCAATAAAACAAAACAAAGGATGTTTTATCATGTTCTAAATCATTCTTGAGAGGTAACAAGTGAAAGCAAGCATAACATAAGCAGGAAGGACAGCAGGGTTGAAAAAAGCAAAGGATATCTTGCACAAGCTGAAATGGTGCAAGAAAACATCATTTGGTCCCTGCCTCCCAGTAATCAGAAAGCTCTGTCATCACAAATGTTTAAGGAGACTATATGGCAACAAAATGTTCTCCCTTCCACCCCTCTTCAGCAAGCTTATTTCAGTCAGTTATAATAAACCAACAAAAAAGTCTTCAATAAAACCAGGAGAGAGCAGATGTTAATTATAGCAAAATCATATCAAAGCCAAACTGAAATTTGATTTGGTTTTGCTTGATTAGTTCAGCAGCATTCCCATATAGTGCAAACTACAGGACATGCAAACTCTTACCACTTGACAAAGATATATGTAGACTTGCCCATCCTATGTAACCAAATGTCACCTCTGTAGTTATTAGCAATTGCCCTTAAGCTAATGCATCATATGTCTTTTCGACAAGAGTAATGGCTGGGTTCTGACAAGGAATAATTGCCATTTCAATGGAAAATGTTAAAATATAACTGAAATCAAAGCTGAAATTATTAGTGAAAAATGTAGGAGAGATGACAGGAGTGCGTAACTTTACTGGAATTATCAGTAGTTTGACTGCCATTGCTTTAGTTCTAATAAGCATTCAGTACAGTACAAGCCACAAAAGCAAATGGAAATGGTAGTTACAGTGCTTTGAGACTTGGAGTGCCCTCAGTGCCCAAGAGCTTCAGTGCTAACCAGAGAACAGCCATGCTCCTAGAGGGTTTCCATTCCCACCAAATCTAATGCTTAATGGCCTAATGCTTCAGTTTTAAACTAATTTTAAACTGTCAAACTATTGCAAACATAAGCTATATACACTGTACCAAAAAGAGGAATAAGGCTACGTCCCTCAGGGTCACCTGCTGTGCTCCTCCAGCACACCCTTTCTGGGAAATAAAGAAGAGGTTTGAACAGTAAGTACTCCAAGTCTCTCCTTCCAAACCTCAGACATTTGCAGTATGCCACTGTCTCACTTCCAGTAATTGAAATTAAACTCTCTAAATATTCCAATCAATTACTTTTTGATTTACTGCCTTCTGTGGCATTTTCCTCCTTCATTTATTGGTGCACTTGACTTGTATTTCTTACAGGGACGTTGTGTGCTAGAAGTATATGTCATTCTTTTAAAATGTCTCTTTCTTTCTAGTATAAGTTTAGGTTGTACCCTGCAGCTTGCCCCTGAACTGATCTTTCCTTTCCTCAGCCCTAGCAGCAATCTCTGCCTCTCCAGCTAGCAATTTTTCCACCACAGCTATGACTGGAATATTGATCAAAAGGTTCTCCTGAATCCTGTCTCTATAGGACTGCACTAAGCATAACAAGTTAACGGACAAACATCTTCCAGTACACATTTATAAGAGAGTAGTGTCTAATTTCCTACACTCAAATGCACTGGTTGTAGTTTTTGTCTCCCCTTGGGGAAAAATGGATCCAAATGAGGCTAGAAATAGGATTTTGCTCACCTATCTGCAGTACTGGGCAATCCAGACTTTGGGATTGTTCTTTCTACACAAGCCACTAACCATTGCTACACAAGTCAGAAGACCCTTGTGCCAGCTGTAGGGCAAATGGGTGATGGAAATACGATTAGGGCAGCTCTTCAAAACCCACTGACTTAGGCATCACCTTACACATCAACTGTTACCTGTTTTGCCATAGTTGGAAACTTAGGTGTTTTCCTAAAGGTGAATTTAAAATATCTCTTTGTATTCTACCCAATCTTTAAAATACTCTGTCATTCAGACCCATAGTTTCATCACTGGTACTCACAGACATAATTTTTCTTGCACACACAGAGCCCTCACTCCAACCCACACAAATACTATGCTTTTCTTCAGCAATAAGTTCTCCAAATATCTAAATCAATCCATTTCCAACACTATTATGCAGAGGGAGACTTGAAAAGAGAAAAAGCCTTTGGGACAGTGATGTCTTGATTACAAGGATCTATTTTTCTCATGTATAAACACTGCAAAATATTAAGTATAAGCATGATGTTACCTGTTCTTAAAGTACCAGAAACTAATAAGGAAACCATGCCTACACTGTATCAATGACTCATGAGACCAAAGGAAGTGACAGGGTGGGAATTTTCTGAAATTTTAATTAAACCTAGGAGAATCAATAAAACCATTTGTTTTGTTCTAGCACCTGTTTTTAGGCAATAATATCTTCATGCCACTGCTTGTTTAGTTATATTAGAAATTACATGATCTGCTCAGCTGCAAAAAGACTATTGATTTATATGTAATACCAGGGAAAAGTACTGACTATTTACAAGGAATTCATAGTTACTGTGAATACTGTAAGTAAACAGTCACGACTGCAGTATAGCATATCTGCATTCCCCAGAGGAAGTGAGTTAAACACATCAGAAGTTCATACAGCACATAGGAACCACTAAGCCATGTTCTTTGTGAGGTAAGAAACTTTGCAAATCTTACAATATAACAAACACAAAAGACAACAAGCTTTCCAACAGCTCCTAAGAGGAAGATTAGGGAAAGGGAAATAAGAGAAAAATAAAAGAAATTTGATAAACATGATCATTTACCATTCAGACAGCTTTCTGCTGTGTTATCCTTTCTGTATACCTACTAGAGATTCTCAGGTACATGCAGAATTCTAAAAACATGAAAACACTTATCTAACTACTAACCAACAAGCTCTCACTGGTCCAAGACACTCCATGGAGCATCACTCACTAGTCAAAAGTTTTCTGCCATTGAAAGAATAATAGTCTGCCCTTGAGCATTTCTGTCCATACTTAGAGGAAGGAACCAGTCACTGCAAGTGGATCTTCATCACAACCATTATCCTGGAGAGTTTATAACTTTTTCTATATGGGATTTAGACAGAACATCTTAGAATTCTTGTTGACTTAAAATCCTTGTCTGCAATACCCATAAATTGCAACTTCCCAGCAATATTCAGTGTCTTTAAAAGCAAACATTGCCTTGTCTGAGACTACTGTAACAGCAGTATCAGTCCTCCTGGTGCCATTCAAGTCACTAAAATTGCCTGAGCATCCATAGACTTCAACTGTCCAGTTTCTAACCTGTGTTCACCTGGTTAGTGCATTACATTTCTACAGTAGATCTACAGCTCTTTGGTACTGTTAACTGCATGTTCATGGTTTTAGTATGTCTGGACTGAGGTGTAAGCTTAGTTTAAACCTTCTGACTTTGTTACACACAGGACAGTTGTTGAGCATCTTTTATTACTATGAAAGTAGGTAGGTGGAGGGTTGGATTTTTAAATTAATGATACTAACATGCTTAATAAAACTGATGTTCACTTCTCAGTTTCAAGAATTCAAGAACAGAGAAACAAAGCAGTATCTTTTCAGCTAATAGGGCTTTGCTGCTCTTTGAATAAGTTGTAACTGAATTGAAGAAATGTGAAAATACTTGGGTTTCTTCTGCATTTACTGTTGGAGTCAGAAACTCCAAGCAAGTAATAGTAAACCGTGAGGAGGTAGTCACAATTAATGCTTTTCAAACTTTTTTTTCAGCAGATTCTTCATCCCAGAGAGTTTTGTAAAAAAAAAAAAAAAAAAAAATCAGGTATCCAACTTCCAAAAAGTTGTTCTCAAAGCATTTCCATTAATGGACTGGGTAAAAGCAATAGATCTTGACCTTTTACTTCTGACACTAGGATTACTGTAGCTTTTAGGCTCAGGGTTAGGAATGCTTACCTCCCACTGCAGTAATTGAGGTTGAGGTCTCCGTGCAACTTTGGGGTTATGTCTTTCATGCACGTGATACAGAGATGCTGACATGGTCCTCCCTATGCACTGAAGATCAGTTTGGTTGAGATACAGCTGGAATATAATTTTCTGGACAGTTATTTTATGTGATCACCAGAGAACTATGACTTAACTCTAAGACATGGCCTCGGGCACCATCACTACTAAAACTCATTCAGCTGAATAATTCTCAAGAGCAAATATCCTGACTGAATCATATGGCTTCAGTTTGTACCAGTCAATGTCTTTTTGAGAATGAAAGATCCACAGTTACAACTGAACTTATCTGTTCTGGTCAAGCTTGACCTTCTTCTGAGGTTGTTGGCTATATTCTACATCCTCCATGGTCTCTGCTTCAGACAATTTTTTCATCTCAGAAGCTTAAAAGAAAACATGATTCCAGTGTTATGCTAGAAAGTGTAATAGTGAATTCCAATCTTGAAAGTAATCAGATACATTTAAAGGATATTTCAGTTTAAAATTTTCCCCCTCTTATAACAACCTATTTTTTTGTATGATCACAATGCATCATTTAATTAGAACTATAAAAAATATTCTGAAATAATATAACACCTCTGGAAAGTTCCATTACTCAACAGAATGTTGTTAAAATGAGTTTTCACTTCCCTCTTACTACAAACTTCCTCCAAGCCTCACAAGAAGCCAAACCTAGAGGGTCCTATAAACTCCTACATTAAAAAAAGTCACCATTGAGTAAGTGATATGGTAATTCTACTTTGAATTCTGTTCTTATCAAAACATGCAATATAGAACATGAAAACTTTTGAGAAGAACAAAAGAAAAATACAATATATACTAGAAATGCTCGCTTTCAAAAAACCCAGAGAAAATGTTGATTAGACTTGACTGTGTGTTTTGCCACTGAATTTGCTACTACCTGTATTCCATAAAGTTTCTTATATTTATATATATGCACCACATTTGTTACTGTGCTGGAAAGCATTCTGAGAGCTGCTTTATTACCTACACTTCAACAAGTTAAAGTTAGTGCTCTATTAAGCATTTTTCACACTGATTATATGGAAAAAAAAAAAAGTTACATGCTTCTTGCACTCATAAGCATAATAAGAAACCACTGCCCAAGGCAAGGTACACTCCATGTGAAAACTTAACATAGGCTGGCAAAAAGCCTCTTGGTACTGCTTCCTAAAACAGGGATGAGAACACTGAAGTGTTCTTTTGTTCATGTCATTAGAGGAGAGAGGGAGAAACAAAGGATACAAAAAAAGTATAAGAAACCAGGGAAGTCCTATACAGGCAGAGAAAAAAGTCACAAATGAGATTAAAAGGGTGGGGCTTTTAAACAAAGGATTTGCCAGAAGTGTCTGTCTCTGGAAAGAAAACTGATTTTTGGTCTGGAAAATGGAAAAATCTGTATGCTCTTTGTAAGTATAGTGGCTGCACCAATGAAATACTTGTTTTTCCACCCATATTTCTTCTCCTAGAAGCAGTAAGATTCTCAATACTGGCTAATCACATAGAAGACAAAGAATATTCTGTATGAACACACTACGTCACATAATCTTATCACACAGATATAGCTATAACTTCAGTGTCTAGATAGCACAGGATTTACAACTTATTACAAAATTAATCTAACAGTGGAGCAAATCCTGACATTTTGCCAACTCTTTGCAGGCAGGGTGGAGCCACACAAGGACCCATCCATATCAGCTCCAAAATAAGCAGCCACATCAAACTCAGGCTGAAGTGCAGCAGAACATGTATATGCTCCAAACACCACTCACATTAACAGGTTCTGGATTTTGAACCCACGGTTATTTTGTGAGTGGAGACTGTCCAAACTCCAATGACACCAGGAAGAACAAAGGGTGTCACATTGTATACCAGTTGTTCTCTGGGCACATCCTGCTGTATCACAGGTTAATCATTGTCACTTCATGCAGCCACATATCACATGGTCTATTAATTATTACTTAATGTCACTATACTACTAGATTGTTTGATGAATTCTATTAGCAATTAGAACTGCTCATGCAGTGACATTCAAATAAAACTCTTCTCTTCACAGTGCATTCCTAATGAAGAGACAGAAAATCGGTATGTTTATTAGTTCTTAGTGACCAAATGCATTTTATTTGGACTACAAATAAAATTTCTGTTTTCTCTGCCTGTTGATTCATTTCACTTTAAGTAAAAAATACTAGTTACAATCCAAAAAGTGAGTCTAAATTCAGCTGCATGTAAAACAAACCATTGTATCTCTTTATGCACATTTAGAACAGAGAGAAAGAATGTCATGCCAAGAGCTAACACTGTTATTTATCTCAAAAAGGTCAAAAGAGAAAAAGATACCTTCAGAAACCAGATGGAATTAGTCTTAGCACTAGTATCGAATCATTTGACTTTATAAAAGAGTAGAGTCAAACTGATTGTTTGTTTGCCATGCTCTCTCTTTTATGGACAGATTTCAAGATTATAGTACCTTTGCAAATTCTGTCCAAGAACTGAACAAACAGGGTTTCTTCTATAAAAATGAAGTCTATGATGATTTGAGGGAAGGATGATTGAAGCAAAATCATATCTTCCTCACATCTTCCATTTGACATTGGTTCAGAGCTGAGTAGAACGACATGGTACCTGAGTTGCCTTCCTTGTTAACCTTCCCTGAAATTAACGCATATTTAAGAAAAGTTTTGATTTTGACAACCCTACTATGTTGTGGGAACAGCATGTTCTATCAAAAATAAACTTGTAAACTTGCAATAATGCTCTTTAGCTCATGCCTCTCTCTGTGAACCAAGTCTTAAAGACTATGGGTCTACAGCATTTTTACACTATGAGCTAAACTGCATCTCCTGAACAAACTGTTTCAATTCATAAACTTTCAAACTCTGTGCATATTTAACAGCCTGCTAGCTTTATGTTGGACATTCACCTTATTACCTTTCATATATCTTTTCCTTTACATATTGGGATAACATTTCTATGACATTTTGGTAAACACCAGCAGTTGACTGAAGCATTGCACAGCTGAAAGGCAATTACAGACAGGTACTTCTCCCAAAAGAACATGTGGTATGGATCTTGGACATCTTTAACTATATATAACTATTCCTGACAAACATTTAGCTAACCACATCTGAAAAACCTACAGTGACTTAAATACTTACAAGATTGGACAGGTTGACTTGTACCACACCTCAGCTGTATTTTATAACAGAGAAGGGAGAAAAGTTAGGAGAGATCTTTGTATATCACATGATAACTTAGTAAAGTGGGGATCTCCTGGTACATTCCACATTGCTAAAAGCTACAAGCTACAGGGACATTGATTGTAAAACTACCAGAAAAATGTTTCTTCAATTACACATATGTTCATTAGCCTTATGCATGAGTAAGAATTATAAGCCTAATAGTACTGCAACACCTTGAGGAAACCTTTTAATTGCTTTGGGAAAAAAAGACAGTTAATTGAAGACAGATTTGGAGAGTTATCTGGTAAGACTGGAACCAAGTGCAAGGGTCCTTAATTAGGACCACATTAGCAAATGTTTTCCCATACAGAAACATCAGAGAATTTCTACTTCCGATTCAATGCTATCAATAGACATTTAATATTTTGGGATATCATTTAGAAAATTTATCAACACCAGTTTGTTTCTACTACATATAGTGTGGTATCAGCTTTTTACTTGTTTTCTGATCTTCTCTATTTCGATTCTTCCTAAAGCCATATGTTACCTATTAATATAAAAAACCCAGTTCTGAAAGAAGTAAACTAGCCTCATGCCCCTTGGCAAACAGCCACCTCTGAACCTGCCATTTGTTGTAACTATGAGTTTACTTAAGGTCAAACTGCAACATTTTAAAATAAACTCACATATTTTCCAAAAAGCACATTATCAGGTAGAAAATCATAACGCAGGAAAAAATCACCAATAATTCAAACATTTCGGTAGGGTTATTAAACAAAATCTAACTTCACAGTCATGTAAGCAGCAGAGATCCTTATAATGAATGGGCAGAATACACTACAGCAGATCAAGAATTATAAAATTAAATTAGAAACCCAAATCTCATTTGCTATAAAAACAAACGACTCTTTGTTCTTCAAAAGGAAGTTGCTATGATAATGCAATGAATCACCCTTCCACACTCAATTTCTGATGCTTAATCCTTTCTATATTTCTATTAGCTAATTATACATGCAGCATACATTTCAGTATTTTGTGAAAAAGTGGGTATCATTAACATCTCATCTCACAGCTTTATCAAGTTAAATGACTCAAAACTACCCTTCCTCCACTTAGTGGACATGGAGGAAAGAGTCAAAATTCCACAGCACACCTCAAGAAGCAGCTTGCTACTTGACCACGCATCACACATACACGCAGCATCTCCACCTGTCGCTTTCCCTTTACGCCTCCTCTACTGGCTCTGCCCAAGATGGTGCTGAGTTTCATCATTCCAGTTCTTACAGTCTTGGGTTTCTGCATCTGTGACAAAACCAGTGCTGACAACTTGCTGAGGGTTTAGCTGTTGTTGAACAGCAATGCAGAGAATCCAGGCTTTCTCTGTTTCTTACTCTGTGCCATGCCCTCCATGAACAGAAGTTGTGAGGGGACACAAAACAGATGACCCAAACTAACCAAAGAAATACTCCATGTCATATAATGCCATGCTCAGCAACGAAATGGAGAGGGAGGGAGTGCTTCCTCTGTCACTCAAATTAAATAAGCAGTGCTCTGGACAGAACAATTTGAATTTCAGACAAAATAGTAATGTAAGGCTCTCAGCAGCCCAATTTCTAGCTAAGAGACCAGATTTAACAGAAACAAATATTTTTGCACTGAACATCTAAGCCAGTGGAGCAAAGCCTGCCTCTGAGACTGGGCATTTGGTTTAAACAAGCACCACTTTAGACAGCACCTCTGTCTTCACCTTTATAAACTGCTAAAACCATGAGAATTGTCCTTCTCCTTCACAGAGCATCTCAAATTTGCCTGTGAGGCAAAGGGAAAAGGAATCCTGGTTGGCATCATTTTTCATTGTTCAAGACGGATTTTTTTTCAAGCTGAGATTTTCAAATAAGCTTCTAAGCCTTACAACTGGAAAAATTATTCAGAACACAGTCACAAGTGGTTCTTATGCCCTAATTACAGTGCTTTTTCAATTTCTCACCCATCGGAGGACACACATCTCTTCTTGCTTATAAGGGAAAGGAGAACGTCTGTGACCGAGAGTGATATTGTTAACAAGAGAATTTAATTGAGACACATTTTTGCATCCTGCATTAGGTGTGACTCTAAGTTATGTGATATGTTCATGGATGACAGGAAAATTATGCCTTCCATCTGCAGAGATGTGTAAATGCCTCATTAAGTTTAATAATTATCTGTTAGAAGGGCAGTTCCACAAGAAAATCTCTGTTACTGAAAAATAGAAGGGACACAAAAAAACAACATTGCAATTGAATCATCACTGACCTTGCTGAATTAATTCACCTGTCCAGAAATTATTTTATAAACCTATTAATAATGAATGTTACATTGTAAAAAATGCGTGAATGGGTTACATCATGAAAAGGTTATTAAGTAGCCCATGAAATTAGACAGACTGCATTTTCAAACAAGCTCAATTCAGCCTGAATTTGTATGTTAATCTACATATAACAGAGGGAGAAAAAAGGTGAAAGAAAAAAGACATTGCTCTGAAAAATGATACATAAAACGTCTTATGAACCACTTCTTTTCAGTCCAAAAAAACCTACAAGTATCTTTGACAAAAATCCATAGTATATGATTGATTCCACAGGGTACTCTATAGCTAAAAAAAAAATAAATAATAAAAATTTAAAATCTACAAAACAAAACAAACAAACAAAAATAAAACAAAACACCACCTTGTTGGATGTGGCACAGGGGCACAAGGCAAATTATCCTCACAATAAAAAGCTCTCAAGTAAAGCTATACCATCCTGTTTACATTGACAGCTCAGTTTTACAGCTAAATAAGGATTATATAAAACTGGGAAACAAATCCAGAACATTATCAACTTCTCACAATGAGAAGGCAGTGAGATAAACGAAGCATAACCTTCATATTAGCCAACTACACATTTTGACACCATTAAACAAAAAAAATTAATCTGTTTATTATATTTAACATATTTACAAAATAGTACAAATTAAAGTACTGTAACTCCATTAATGCATGACAACAAAACGTCCACACAGGCAAAAGCAGCACATGAAAGAGACACTCCAGAATATTTAGGAAGTCTTTGGTACTCAAAATATAGTTTAAGATGCAGCATTAACTCAATCAATACAGGGCATTAAACACAGACTATGATATGTAGATTAATACCACAAAAGTAAAGTTCACCTATGGCTTTTATTCTTCTCAAAGGGTGACTACTGGACTCAGGAATCGCTTAAAAGCTTTACAGCAATTTTAGGATGGAGAGACTATTCAAAATTATTCTAAACCCAAGCTGCTGAATATTTTTCAACTCATACTGAATCTAACTGCCTCTTCTCAAAACTATATGACAGTAAAGCACTAAACACTTCACAGACCTAGAGCCTATTCCTCTACCCCTTAAGCAGGCAAAACCGCGAAAGAATCAACTTGTCTGCTTAAGGAATATAGGATCAAGCTCACAACAGACAATCAAACGGCATGGCAAAACATGATCAAAGACTGTATACTCTAGTCTATACTGCTGTACACAAAATTTACAAAATTTTTATGCATATTCTACATATTTACAAATGCTCTCAATTGTTCCATCAAGTAATGTACTCAACATAATCACAGTTTACATAATTTTGAGGTAAATCCTTGAAAAGTTAGAGCATCGGCAGAATTTCATCTGCAAGGCTGAATCTCACAAGTAGAGGATTTCTAACTAGAAGATCCTCTGTTTCACCTTGTCACACAGCAGTGTGTGCTGGGTGTAGCAGATGGGTAAGATGGTTGAAGAGATGAAGCGGATTATTGTGAATCCTGTGTGTTGTGCTTGATTCTTCTTGATGGTTAGGAGGTCAGAAAGAAGCAAAGAATACTGGGGGCAGCCAAAAAGACACTCAAAAATGTAGTAGCAGATTCTGCTCTGTGGACAAATAGTGGATATTATGTTGCTTGTAGATTAGGAAAAAACTGCAGCATTAAGTTGTGCAGTGTCTGTGCACACTAATTGCAAGATGCCTATGTGAAAAGAGAACAGGGAAAAGCAAAAGAGAGGATGTGGGACAGGATAAATTAACTCTTTTGATTGGTCAACATTATCCTAGAAATCAAATGCATTTAAGAGCTTGATTTTCTTTCACGTTTTCAATCCATTCTTGACATTATTTAATATTCAAACCTGCACATCTGAAGACATGACCCAAATTTATTTTAGCTTATAACTAAAACACTTCTGCCCCTCTATTAAAAGACTACCTCACCAAGAGGTGGACACCACTTTACAAGGACTGATCTTTCAAGCTAGCTAACCTAGACACATTTTAACTTGGTGACGTTCAGACCACTGCAACAAGACCACTTACTCACTGAACTGCCATTAACACCCCAAGGAACCTGGAAGGAAATGGCAGAAAAAAGTCTGCAAGCTCTATTTGCATTCACAAAAGGAGATAGAAACTCTCTGCCTAACTAGGAAAAGACAGTTTTGAGTTGTAAGTATACAAAGGTCATCTGAATCAATCAAGAAGTTAAGATAAACAGTTTTGTTCTTGAGAAGTGACATCATCTTGTATGAGTCCATTCTCCTTTAGAATAGGTTACAATATTTATTAAATGTTAATGCTAAAAATCTTAAAACTCATCTTGTCGTGACTACCCTCACTTGCACTTTTATGGTCAGCTGCCTAAAGTAAAAAACCTCACAAAAAGGTTTAAGATAACAAAGAAAGGTCCCACAATTCCACTTTGAGGATGTTTTTTAAAGCAATACTGCATCATTACACCTTTATAAAATGTCTTTAAACAGACTGTCAGAAGACTTAGGCAGGACCTCAAAGTAGTAGTTAGTTAATTACATATGCATAAATGCTACTCATGTTTACTACATACTTCCTTCAGTATGCTTTTGTGAGTGTAAAATGGTTTGTAAGCTGATAAGCAAAGCAGTTTGATTGTCTCAAGACAAGTCTACTGACTGTACTTTATGCCCACCAGAATGACTGAAATCTGCTTTCTCCATGCAATGATAAGGAATAATAAGCCTCCATCTCCTTGTACTATCACAGATGTTAATAGAAGAGAGGCATTAAATATTCAGCCATTGCTAGTATTCATGGTGTAGTATGAGGTGAAATGAAAAGGAACAAAGAAACTTGGTTTTCCAGAGATCTTTTGGGAAGGTGAGGGTTGGACTTGGTACTGATGCCCAGTGACAGCAAACTGGCAGGTTGTTTCTTGCACAGCTCTGGGTAAGGTAATAATCTGTCAGCCCAAACTTCTGTATAAATCCCAACATTAAGACTGGCAGGTTCAGACAGACAAAGATGCTGCTGTTTAAATACTTATCAAGACCAATAACACATTGATGATATTAAATTTTTACAATCCCTGAAACTGCTGGTCAGCAGAGGAAAGATTTCAATTCATTCGTCCTCTTCAACATAAGTTGATGGAAACCAGCCCACCTAAAAAGGGGAAAAGCAGAACAAAAATCCATGAGATGCACAGAGGTTTTTTTAAAACGGCTGAACTAGGCAAAACAAGGATGGATCTGTTCAGTCAATATATTAACAAGGTAACAAAGATAAACTTGACTGACCTGACACAGACAGGGTAAGTACCCTTAATGAAAAAATAACTTGCAGATACAACAATTGGGAGACCAATAACCTCTACCCCACTTTTTCACAGAAAAAAAACTAAAAAACTTTTGCATTTAGAAAAATGGCAAGAGCAGAAGTAGTTTTACTACAGTCAGGATGCTGCTATTTTTTCAATGCAGAGTTAAACATCTAACGGGCTTCAGTCAGGTCCAGGGAATCCTCTTACAGAGGAAAAAGTGACTGATTTGATTGCTTTACATGGAATTAAATTCTATTGCTATCAAAACAAGTTTTACATATGACAGAACTGGACAGCAGAGTCCAGTGTGTTACACTTCATAAGTTATAATGCTACCTCCATTCTGAAATTAATGATGTGTCAAATAAGGATTATATAAGACATACAGTGAAGCAATGTCATGTATTTCTTATTATTTTATCTATTCGCTTTAGTTTTTTTCACTTAGACTTCTTTATATTTAGAGTCAATTTAACACTCATGAAAGCACTGAAAACCAAACGTAGAACATGACTAGAAAGAATAACAGCATAAATTTTCTTCTAGACTACCTTACCAAAATATCTCTAGAGGTGAGTTTATGATCTCAAGTCCAGGCTATGAAAGTTATCAGAAAGAACACTAGCATGTAACAGGGCATCCTTTACAACGTGGGTAGCTGCACTAGAATGAGTTGTTCACCTTCCTCCACATGTAAAATGCATATGGGATTATCACTATTTCTTCTGCTTCCTTATTTCTTCTTGTCTAATTGTCCACTTCATTTTAAGATCATAGCCAAGCTCATGTACCTCAAAAAAAAAAAAAGTTCTCCAAATTGTATAAAGTAGTAAATGTGGACATCCAGTTCAACTGGACTTGCAACTATCATTTCCAGCTTCTGAACAATCAGCTTTCTTCCACCTTGCATTCGTTGACCCTGCATCTCAGCTCTTTACACACGGAAACAGCAGCCTCAAATACTTCCAACTAATCTGCATTAAAAAGCAATAAACTAAGACTGAAACAATAAACCCTCTATAGGTCAAAACTGAAACTTCACTTCCATGCAGATCTCAGTGCAGCGTAAAATGACTTCGTAAAAATCTCTGCTAAATATTAGCAGAGATGTGGTTTACTTCATGTAAGTCACATCTTTAGAGATCAAAGCAGCAGACTCCTATAAAAAGGGTCGTCGAGTCCATTGCACTGTGGTCTGGCAGAAAGTTGTGGGAAATTGTTCTGTGTTAAAGTGCTGAAGAGAGTTCCACAGCACCAGGAACCTGAGCTTTTGACCCCAAATACGTGTGCAAAACAGTTCAAGAAAGGTCAACTGTAGCGGTACTATTAATCCTGGTTATTTTCCAACCCTATAATCTTGTCCAAATGTTCAGCCTGGTAGGTCACATTAAATAACCAATTAATTTAGATGCTGGGAAAGCTACCTGGCAAGAGTTCTGTCTGGCTCCTATGAAACAAAGATGAGAACACGTTGCATCTTGTGAATTCAAATACATAAAGAAGGTTTATCGTGTAGGAACATGTCTTATTTGTTTTACAAAATCACTGTCAGGGAAGGCAGAAATGAGACACAGGAAAGAAAAAAAAAAAATAGTCTTACCCTTCCATTTACTTCACCTCTCCACCAGCCATTCGCACTCATCTTTGTATAAATTTTTACAACATCCCCTTTCAATAAGGACAGTTCTCTCATGTCTCGTGCACAGAAGTCATACCTGGCTATGGCAATGCCTATCACCTTCGGGCTTAGAACTGAAAGGGAGCAGACAGTGACATTATTACAGTTTGTTAATTGAAGGCTACCATACTAATGTAAATAAAAATAACGTAAAATATAAAACAATGATTTCACAACAACATACACTGGCATTCATTTTATGTAAACATTTGCACTACAAAAACCAAGAAGATTTAAACACAGATGGATGCTGTACAAGTTGAAGGAATTTGGGGATTTTTTTCTTGAATAGTCCTCTTTATTCTTAGAAAAAAATCAAACTAGATAAATAAACTAAATAAAATATCCCCCACCCTGAAACTGCTAAATACATTTGCACTTATTGTATTCTTGTGCTTCATAATAAAACTTGCTGCCAGTTACATACATCAACATATTTTACAGGTCACCAGTTTCTTTCCAAAAGAATTATTAGCATTTACAGTTGATTTAACTTCAGACCTCTAATGAAGCAAAACAAACAGAATAAAGTGCTGTTCTTTCAAAAACAACTCCCAAGTTAAATATTAATGCACTTCAAACTGGAAGCTAACATTAGCATGAGCAAAAAAGTACAGACTTTCCACAGGAAATTTCCACGGATCATTTGTCACAATGTGCATGAATATTGACTGATGCAAATCTACTCTTTTCAGTAGTTTATTCTGTGAATCACCAATGAATTTGTTCTATAAAATTAGGATTCAGTGAAATGAATACTTTAAAATTTTAAGACACATCAATATATAGAAGAATTTTGCCAATGTAAAGCCCTGACATTTTAAGCAATAAAGGGCTGTTAAATATTTTTAAAAAGCAAAGGTTCAAAAAGCCTCATTTCAAAAACCAACCCCTTCTTCCAAATAGTTTTACCAGAAATTATGTTTTCAATCCTGATGTAGAATACCCAAACTTGCAAAAGAAATCCTCAACATTTCCAGGGTGAGGGCAATGAGAGGACAGTGGGCACGGTTCCTAACAGATAAAGGCCTTTGACTTGAGCAGTTTAGAAGGAACATCTACTTCTCTGCTGCATTTTGTATTTGGATCATTCGGACAAAACATTTTTTAGATTTTTTTTTTCATTAATGCCACTGTTTTCCTTTAAGTCACTGTAGATTGGAGTTCACCAGCACAAGCAAGCTTCCTACTGAAAAGATTTCAGAAGAATTCACATGATCATCGTGGATGACTTGATATAATGTACATAGAATCATCTGTTTTCTCAGCACCCTTTCCGATTTCTTAGAAATGCCCAATCTTCATTAGGAAATACCATTAAGATTCTAGTTTTAGCAATGCCCCCAACTATGTAATTCTAAAAATTCATAGCTAGTTGCCTTTAATTTAAATCAGGAACACAAAACATGGCAAATGTTGAAACTTGATCGTTTCAGCTCTGCTTGTGTTTAAGATTTCTTGTGACCCCACAGGGTCATAAATACATAGGCTTTTACATAATAGTATTAAATACCTGAAAATCATTATATGTTCAAATATTGTTAGCTTATGGAGACAATACAAGCAACTTATTTTAAAACAACAACAAAGAGTATGTGTAAAATATTACTAGACATATCATAAAAATTGAAGGCCTAAAAAACTGTTTTGACAACAGATTATCCCCTTTTTTATATCATGTCACTAAAGTTTAGTCCAACATTTCTGATTGCTTATGTAGAGTATGCTTATCTGACACTTGATAAATTATGTAACGGATGCCATATAAAACAGAATCAGCCTCTGAATTTATTGCCTGTATTGATGTTGTAAAAATCTAGGTGATACACTAAGTACATTAAAGTTCAGACATACTTTTTTCCCCTCTAAGCAAGTCAGATGTAAACACTACTTGTTTAGATCCTGATGTAAATGTAATATCCTATACCTTACCAGCACTGCAGTAATCAATTTTACAGGGAAAGAGCACATCATGGGCAGCAATTGTTTTGGAGAAATAAAAAAAATGGAGCAGTTATTGATCGTAAGGTAAGTAACCATTCACAGGTGTGCAGCAATACCACTGGCAGATTTGGAGAACCACTGCAGGATGAAAGAAGTAATTCTAGGGAGTAGGGTATAATTTCAAATTCTAGAAAGGAGATAAAGGGGCAAGGAAGAAGATTACAGGAAGCAAAGATGAACAAATTTGGGAAAACAGAGAAGAAAAGAACTAAGGAGGGAAGCAATGCATAGAAGAATAATAAAGATGGAAAATACCGAGGACAATTAGGATAGAGAAAGAAGGAGGGGCACATCTGGGGGAAAGGAGGACTTTGAACTCTTTTTCAAGTGGTAAAGCCAGAGAGGAATAGGAGAAAGAAGCAAGAGAAATCAAAACCATATATCTTCAAAAGTCTTGAGGCAGAAAGTAGCAGAATTTAGATTAATTTAGAATCCAACATTCATATTTTCAAATAAAAGTGATGCTCATGATAGGAAACATATAAAAGGAAGTCAGATGAGTGATGGAATACAGGAAAATGACAGTGCTAATTTTGGAAAAAGCATTAACCATATTTCTCTGGTGACACAGTCACAACTTGAGTAGAGACTATCAGCCCTGAATTCCCAATTAGTGCTGTCCCAGGATAAATAAAACTTGGGGAAAGACAGCACATGGAAAGGACATCTGTATAGTTGGGGGAGAGAAGAAACACTGAGTGAAGGACAGAAAGAGGATATCTACAGGGAGAATGAGGAGAGAGAGAATGGGATTAACAGCAGAAATCGATGGAAACAAAGGGCCCAACAGGAGAATGAACGTGAATGAGAAACTAAAGAAGGGGAAAAAGAGAAAGTGATAAATTAGAAAAGAAACTATTGAGAAAGTAATAATAAACAAACTTCGTGTATTGGGAGGGAGATACTCAGAGAATTAACTGGAAATAAAATGAGAAATCCGAATGAAGTTAATAAAAAGTATGTGTAAATGAGAAAAATTCACTTTTACTTAATCTAGCCTCTCCTCCTGCAAACAGAAGATGATGACAGGGAACTATAGTCAGCTTTGATTTACAAAGTATGTTGGACATTAACAGTGAGATAGATGTGCTGCAAATGAATTTTAATACTAGTTTGAGACGCTGATGAAGGATTTAGGGTGCAAACAAAAGAGGCTCCACGTGCTCACAGCAGGCTGGTCTAGCTCGCATGCTTAAATACCACAAAGGTCAAGGTTCTATTATTAAAGCTGTGAGCAGTTGTTTCTCTCTCCTCGTGGTATGGCCTCCTCATAAATCTGCAGCCATGTGCCCTAAGGGTTGCTCTTGTGTATTAGTTTCCATGCTCCCTGAAGCAGGAGATTTACTTGCACGAAACCTCAGTTCTATTATACAGGCACAGGTAGCACCTCCAATAAGTGTTAAGCAATCAGCTTAACACTCCCTCTCTGCTATCAACTTCCACATCAGCTGAACTGAAGCAGTCCTGAAGGTATTTTTGAAAAAAAAAGAAAATACTTGTAATATCATTAAATAAGTATTTGTTCTTTTTAATGTAAGCACATTCTTTGGTTATTTTTAAAAAGACTGTTTAACTAAGAACATATGAAGCAATGTAGCTTATCAATCAGAATATGAAATCCTACTCAAACAGGCAGACAAGCTTGATTAAGAATTACAGATCAATATTTTCCTTTAATATTTTGTGCTTATATAATGAAATACTTTACCTAGCATATTGCGAAAGGTGAGACATTGAATCTTTACTTATAGTTACTGCAGAATTTTCCAATAAAGCAGTTTTTCATATGAATAAAATGAATGTAATTTTAATTTGTGGAAACCACATATGGGAATATATGTGAATGTATGATAGGCTTAAAGTAACCCTGAGCCTTGACTGCTGTTCTATCACTGTAGGCCATTTCATCATTTTGTTTTCATGGACCAGATACCAGTTTCAGTAAGTACTGGGCAGTTGAATGCAAGATGTCATCTCCTATCCTCACCCAAAAGGACAGAAACTCAGTATTTACCTTTAACGAACGGCTAAAACTTAACTCCTTTGTGTTCTCTGTTTCAAATCAGATGACTGCTTCAGACAGTCCAGCTGAGTGTCATGAGTACAGGGTAAACAGCTACACCAAAATCACAACAATTTCAGTGTTGTGATTACTGAAAGGAAGTAAAAGTATCTGCCCCAGAAAAATCTATGTATAAAGAGAGAAATGGAAGAAACTGACTCCAAAACAGGGAACAACTAAGGGGAAAAGCATCAAAGAGCAGTATAAGACATGGAGACTGAAATCCCTGGTGTGAATCAAGAGACAGTCACCACAGACACTCTCAGAACAAGTAAGCACACTAGCCATTCTACTACTGAGCTGCCATCTCCATCCTTTTTCCCCTCAAGAAACTATGGAAAGCCCTAAGAATCCATCTCAAAACACTAAGCAATTTGGATGACCTCTGTGGGGCAGGTTTAAAAGATACTGCCTACTCAGATCTTGACGGCTAATCTGCATTTCTGCATTCTGGACACCTCCCTTTTTCTAGCACAAAAACCAGCCCCAATCCCGACTTGTACACCCTAAGCAATGTCTCTACCCCCTGTACACAAAGGTAGGCCAGTGTAATGTAAGCAAATGCTGCACTGTCCACATTAGTAGCTCCTTCCTTATGCTCCTTGAAGGCATTCACCTTCCTACTAGTGAAATTCTTGATATTGTCCAGTCGTGCAGTTCACCCCTTGAAGGCTAATCTTAGAGATCACAGCAAGTCATAGCAGCACTGATGCACTAATTGAGGCTACCACTGCTACAACTTTTAGCATTTTTATGCAGTCTCTTAGTTTAAAATGACTGCATCAATTAAAGCCAGAGATGGTTAAATGAGAATAAAGAAAACAATATTTAGAAAACAGATGGGCAAAATTAATTAACAATGTTAATGCAGAATTTAAAGAAAGCATTCTCTACAAAAAAACCTACTGTATTCTAAGATGCTACTGCAGTATGGTTTGCTGCAGGGATGGGACGAATATATTATTTACCTAGTGAAATTTTCATGTTTGTGCATTTGAACAAATACATTAAAAATACATAGCTCATAGATGTCAACTACATAGCAAATTAACGATCAAGTGGTCATTGATAGAACCTCTTGCAACTACTGAGCTTTGAAACACCTATTCAAACTGCTTATTGTAATAAGCAATAATAATTCAAAAATTTAAGAGTTTGATTTTTGTTACGCTCCAAGAATAACATGTAATAACTCAGCTTTTGGAGTTGGAGAAGAAATGAAGTATTAGATTCGTCCCTTCCCTCATTTGCTCCACACAGAAACAACAGAACCAAATTTAGAAGAAATATAAAAGCAATAAAGCAGTACCTGACCAGAAAGGAGTGGAGGAAGGGGGAACAAAGCTGTAGTCTGGAGGAGTTACAAAAGAAAACCCACAGAACAAAGAAGGGGCTTAGAGGAAAAAAAAGAGAAAAAGAGAAAAGCAAAAGAACATTGAAATATTGGCATAAGATTTAAATAATAGTTTTTTAACTATATAATTCATTGATAATAAGGAAACTAAGGTTCCCTACTAAGGATGTCTGCAAGGAAATTGACTGTAATAACCAGAAAATTTGGATCTGTGATTTAATTTTTAACATTTACATTTTTCAAAGAATTAAGCAGAAAGAGACACCCATTTAGGGTTTCAGAGAAGTAAATTGTAACTGCAGACTCTTACAAATATCTTCAGTTTTAACAAAAATTTTTTTAATTCTTTGTGTGCTCCACTTCTTAACATTAAAAAAGCAAGAACTTATGCATACATAAGAATTCCTCTTGAGCCCAGGAAAACTCGTTACATGCCCTTAATTAAATATTTAAGTACCAGTTGAACTAGAGTTCCATATTATGGCATAGGGAAAAGTACACGTTTTGTCCTGATAATCATTAGCATCAATAGGAATTCCACAGCTAAACTACATCCTCCAAGGCCCAGTATTGCTCATATTTTCAGTTTTCCCTTACTTGAGAAAAACCCCTTGAGCAAGCAAAATAAGTTTAAGTTTGGCCTAGACAGAACCAGCACATCATCCTAGCCCTGACAGCAGCTTCCTTGGGCGAAAGCTTACAGGTGCATTTACTCTATTGTCAACAGAATTAAGGTCAATGTATTCTTAAGTACAAAATTAGAGGAAGTGATCCAGAATTGCTTCAAGTGAGATTACAGTTTATTGACCTGTTCTCACATTTTGTGCCTCTTTTGAAGATATATAGTATGGATGTCTAATAAAGTTGTGATCTTTGCTCCCAGCTGTGATTTGGAAAGGGACATCCATCTCAACTAGACAAATGATAATGTAGCCCCTAAATTATGACTAATAATATCTATAATTACTGAACAAGAGTTTTCCTTAAAAATGTAGCAGGGTTACATTCATCACATACAGCTGCTGCTTTGAATTTGTTCTTGTAACTACACAGGAAACAAAATAATTTTCCTTCAAAATGGCTATTTGCAGGAATGACGACTGGAGCTGTTTTATGCAAGAATCCACGGTGGAGGTAATGATACAGTTTTGTGCATCTTACCTGGATTGCAATAGATATGTTTGTGACAATGAAACTACAAACATACATGAAATAAACAGGACTGATACCATATTTTAACATTCATTGACTATAGGTCATGCGTTTTAAAAAAAAAATCCTACACCACAAACCAACAGCAGCTTAGGTTAATAACTCATAGTACAAGAGAGACATGTTCCATGGCCTCTTGAGTTCTGGAAACTTCCTTCTGATCCTCAGTAGTGATGATCCTTTCTCCACCTCTAATACTAAATGGATTATTCTGGGAATGCTTGAGGTTACCTGAGGAACTTCTTTATACTGGAGCTAGTAACTCCAGGTGACAGCTCTGTGTGGAAATACATCACACAAACCAAAAGGACCACTTGATCCAAGTAGTGCCCATTCTTAGAGGCAAAATAACTGCCTTTATTTCTGCAGAAGCACAATGATAGTGTGCACCAACAGCATACAGGAATAAAGACAGATTAGATGGCATTTAAGGGGTGCCTGGTCCCTATCAGACCACACCTCATCCTAATTTTTCTCTGATATAGCTGGAGGTTTGGTTTTATGTGTGAAATTCTGGACAAGTAAACCTATGTGGGCAAGGAAATCCTACTAGATTTCTACAGATAACTGATCTGTTTTTCAGCTTCACTGATAAGGGAGTTGGTGTTGGTTTTTAAGCAGAAAGGCTGATTTATTTTGATCCCTTCAGGGTTGGGATGACATTTATTTTATCAACAGATAGTTTTACACAGTTAATAGTTTAAGCAGTAGAATGACTTAACTAGTTAATACGCCTATTCCTAGTCAACAGACAATGAAAAATAGTCACTCAAATAGCACTTGGTTTCATGATTTAGTTTACTTTAAAATCTAAATTTCATAAAGATTCAGATTTTTCAATATGATTGTGCTCTGCATCAGCAGATGAGAATAAAGTGCCAAGAAGTACTCCACAGAATAATGTCCACCTTTCTTCCATTTTTGCCTTTATTTCATTAAATGGTCGATCATCTCTCTAATCTAATGTAAGAATTAGTATTCTTCTGTGTAGCAAAACAAAATTTGATCATACTGTGTCTAGAAAAACCTAGGACTGAAAAATTAAGAAGAAAGAATGGACCGTTTCCCAAAAATCTTCCCAATTAACTTGAAATTCTATATTGAGAAAAGTAAATGTCTGACAACTTCTACAACCACATTAGAAGTGCACAATGAATACCGGAACAGTATGGGTGACTTCTGCAAAACCATGAGACCGAAAAGTAAAGTTCTAATTCAAGTGGGAAGCCAAAAAAATGGGAAGCCAAATTAACTATCTCCCTAAAATACAGATTTTTATTCTAAAGATCTAGTAGATGCTGAAGGGAGAATCAAATTTCCCAAAAAATTAAGAAGTTACAAGATAGCTTATGATTCATATTATAAATTACAAGTAAAATGAAATGCCAGTTGTTTTTCTTTCCCCCAATGGGTAAATGAAAACATGACAAATGCAAAAAAAAAAAAAATAACATACTCCATTCTCACATTTAACTGGGAAGTAAAGTCAATTATGTATTGCCATTCAATTTCACAGCAGCTCAAAGACTTTGGCAGCAGAAAATTATACAACTCTGTCAAAGTCTACAGTGCTTCAACTCATGCTTCTTAGAAATACTTTTCCCACTTATTCTGTCAGCTACATACCCTAAAGATCAGTTGTTTTGAATAAGAAACTGATGTCTTTTCCACAGATGGAAAAAATCCAGATACAGTCATGTGAATAGTATAGTGCAAAATGCTAAGTTCAAACCTAAATCCCTCTTAAAATCAGCTGCAAAATGCCAAAGCCCATTATATTCACTAGCTTCAGCCTCATGCTGAGTAGCTGCACAATTGGAAAAAAAAAAAAAAGGACAGTGCCTTCTCTCTCTTCAGCTACTTTGTCCGGCTTCCTTTCAACAACTGTTCTTCTTGCACTCAGATTATGTGGGAAGAGGTCAAAAAAATCAGCTGTGTGGCCATCCTCACTGAGGGCTGTGAAGTCAACTCCATGCCCAGTGCTGCCCCACGACTTCTTTGCTTCCTCTACTAAACCAAACTGCAGCCTCAAGTTTCCCAATTTCTTTCCAATTCAGCATAGCAGGGTTCACACAGCCTAGATACAGGTTTTTCTAACATCAACTCGGTAAAACCAAACAGGACAACTTTAAAACTGAGCAGCGTGATGCACAGATGGACATTTTGGTTAAACAAACAAAACAAAAACAGTAAATAAACCACCACACTCACGGAACATGCTAATACTTTAAAGGAAACCTGTGAAAGCCATTAAATGGAAGTGTCATTCAGAGTCAATCTAGGTAGGTTAGCTAGCTAGAATCATGGAAATCTACTAGATTTTACATGAGGAGTTTGAGAATCCAGAGGGGTTTTATATCAGTTTGGCCTAAAACAAAAACTGCCAGTTTCCAGCAGCATAGTTTGTAGCACTAAAGGGCTGATAGTTACTGTAGCAGAGGTGCACTTCCTCCTCCCTTTGACTAAAATGAGAGCCCATGACACTCATTTCTCTTGCTTTTTCCAATACTGCCTAAAAGATCTTGTAAAAGAAGATGTTTCCTGTTGTATGATGACTGAGGTTACTGAGGATGTACCATAAATCTTGTATCCTGGAAAGCATGAAGTGATGAAACGAATGCTCTCACACTTAAATTGGTGGACAGTACAGGTACATTCTAACTGGCCTAAGAAAGAAAAGGAAACAACCTGACTCTGCTCACAGTCATTAATAACTCAAATAAATGCAAAGTAAATTAAGCAGGACATGTCCTCTCAACAATTAAAGCCTCAGTGCTTGTGGAGGAGGCAAGGGATGGGGAAAGCACAAGAGAGAACAAAAGGAAGAGAGAAACACAAGGAGATCACAAGCTAAAGGGAGAAGAAAGGACAGGACAGAAAAATTCACCAAGAATGGAGATGTTCAGCATAGAAAGAAGACAACTGACACGAGTCCTGGGAAGCAGTGAATAAGAACAGAAATGGAAGGAAGATTAATTGGAAGATAGAGAGAGAGAGTAAATTAAATGCAAAGAGACACACTGGTTTCTTACAATCATCTGTTCTAAATGATCTTCAATCTTTATCTAATCTTTATTTAGGGGAGGAAGAAAGTCTCCAAAGTTACAGAATTTTTATGGAACAGAAGCAAGCAAGTAAACAAAAGCTCACAAACACAGTAAATGAAAGTACCAAAGCTATCACCATCCTCACAAAGACTAGACTGGACTTTATGGGCTTCCACAGCAGTCTTCATATTGTTAAAATCCCCATTAATTTTTATTTTCCTCTTATTATCTGTTGCAGTACAAAGATGCAGCCATTGTCTGCAGAACAGCAAATCTAATATTTGCTCTTTGACAGAAACATTATACACTTTCCAAAGGCCAGCCATGTGGTACCTTTTATCATTGACACTGAACCTGTACATGTCCTAAAAATCATGCTAACTTCCACTTGAATTGTAATAAGTTAAATAAAGGACACCACATGCATTGTAAACCTTCTCAGTTTATTTCTAAAACTGTAAACTTTTTAACTGCTATTTACATCACACAGTAGTTCATTAACTTTCAGAAGCTTAGTAACTGGACTGTAATAAATATTTAATGTTAAAAAACAGGCATAAAATAATTATGATATAATAAATATTATTTTACCTTTTTTAGACAATTATTTGGTATTACTAAGATGCTCTCTCATAGGGCTATGCTACAAGACGGATTTATTTAAATCCCCTTTTAAGGATTAGAAATTGTCACAGATTTTAACACTTGTGGCTGCATGTATGCAAATGTCTGAAGAAATTAGGCAAGATGCAGTTTAATCTCTCACTAGCATGCCTAATAGATTTTTGAATATCAGGAAGATTTTAAGTTTGGCAGCAAGACAAACTTGCTAGACATGTTTATAAATCTCCTGGCAGATCCAAATCTGCTTAGCTTCAAAAAATCCTAGCTAAAAGCATTACCATAGTAATTGGTTGTATGTCAAAAACGGAAGATGAAGATGTTCAAAGTACCTTGTCTTTCTAATGCATATACATACATACATATATACATATATATCAGCAAGTAATATACAAAAATCTATAATCCTCACCATTGCCACCTGTTCTGTTACTCCTTTGTCCCACTGAGTTTTCAGACTCTTTGTATGGAAATTGAAGAGTAGTATCCAAACTTCGAAAGCCTTCTTTGAGAGAGTGGTGCTTATAGTATTCTACGAGTTCCTTTCAGAAAGGAAAAACACTATGTCATTGTAAATTGAAATCACATACTTTTCAACATTCTGGTGTACAGTCAATGACAGTTTTATTACACAAGTAACCTTATTTCATAATACAACATCCAACAGTACATGTTTGGTTTTTTTTAAATAAAGTACCCTAAAAATTGACAGCTTTTATATCGCCACTTATAACAAATCCCAAAACCAAACCAAACCAAACAAAAAAAAAAAAAAAGCCTCATCAAAATCAGTTAAGTAAAACCTTTTTGTCAGAGTCAACATTTACTGCTTCTTTAAGTCATGCTGAGAATGTATTTGCTTTTTTGAAGTCAGGCAGAAGGCAAGGTCAGCTGCTTTCTAAGGATGTGTTAAATGCCTGTTTCCTCAAATTACTTTTGTATTGATAAGAGACCTTTACCTAAAAACGTATTTGTAAGCACACAGATCTGAAATAAAGCACGTGGTTTGTGCATAAGTGTATAAATCAACAGCAACTTAATGCGCAGATCCACTGATCACGTAAAACTTTCAGGGTGGGGCAGAGTGGGTGGGTGTCAGACAGTGCACACTGTCTGAAAAATCCAGCATTTCACATTCTCCTTGTACCCAATCCAAAAATTTGATCTGTGTTTATATATGTGCATATATATAAACATTCATAGTTACACACAGAAATATTTTACATATATATGCACAAATTTCTGTATGTAAATATATAACACTAGCTCAAATAGCTTATGTAGCAAAGAAGACAAGTTACTTGAGTTTCTACTCTAAAAAAGGCAACACCCATCAAAATACTGACAGCTCATGGCTCATGTTATTCCTTTGCAATCTTCAACCCCTGACATTATCTCTTCCATTTGAATTTGCTCTAGTAATGTCAATATCACACAGTTTGTACACAGAGCCTAGAATAAGATTAAAAGAGACCAGACAATTCAAAGCAGATGTACTTCAATTGATTAATAATACTTCAAATGTGGAATTTCACTCTTCAGAAATGCAAGCACAAGTAAACCCTTCACTCCCTTCCACTTACTTATATTTAGATTTCCAAATTCAAAGTAGACCAAGTCAGGCTTAGGTCAAAATAAGGAAATCGTACTGTGCTTAATCATTTCCTTCAACTAAATGAAAAAAAAACAAAAAACAAAAAACAAAAAACAAAAAAAAAAAAAAAAAACAAAAAAACAAAAAACAAAAAAAAAAAAAAAAAAAAAAAAAAAAAAAAACAAAACCACACCAACAAACAGAACCAAAGAAAAAACAGACAAGCAAATAAAAAAACACCACAAAACCCTACCACAATTCTTAGCCAACATCAGTGATACTTTAATTCCAGCCAAACAAAATTACTCAAATTATTTAGCCTCAGATCTAATGCATAACCCCTAAATTCTTGATAATGGTCTGAAGATTATTTTCTGAACTCTGGAGCACTTCACTCTTCAACACTGTGAGCTGTTGCACATTCTGAAACTGCTCCTAAGGCGGAGTCCGAAGCTAAGCAAAATCTATGCCTGCTTTTAACAGTTCATAATCACACACCTGCCAGGCACTGCAAGGAAGTAGAAAGGCCAAAAAAAGCAAAGCAGAAAGGTTTTGCTGTTTCATATCAGCACATCATACAAGCTACAATGTCAGCAATGAAATTTTATGTCACATATCATCACTAATTATCCTGGCATTCAAAGTACAAAGCGAGGGTGACTTGTAAGCAAGCAGGATTCAAAGTAGGACTTCTGTAAAAATGGAAAGTTAACTGGTATAAAACTTTTGTTATCTTTTTGCATAGCATAAGTCTGTAAGAATTACGTTGTTTGGTAAGACACTAAGAATTCCAATTGGACAGATTTTATTTGTCGGCAAAATAACTGAAATGCTTCCAAAACTGAGAAAAAAAATTACTTTGGGTCACAAAGATTTAGTCACCTTTAAAAGTTTAGTTTTTAACACCATTGTTGCATGAAACCACTTGACAAACAACTGCCCTCTACAACATTCATAGCAAAACCACAGTAGCAAGCTTACAAACAGATAAAAGTAAGCAGTCCCTGTGAGCATGGATGGGGTTCCTCAGGAGTCTGCCATATTACCACAATTCACAGCAGCAGCAGAACTGACCTTTCACTGCACCTTGGCCTGCTTGACACACTCACCCCATTTTAATTACTCTTGTGAAAGTTTTTTAAATGTACTATGAAAAGTACGGACAAGAGCTCTTCTACTGTTTTACCTCCAAGGCAGTACAGAACACTGTGTCAGTGCAGATCACTACTTAAGGTTTCCATGGATGCTGGCTTTGTCTCTCTTCAGCTCCCACTTCTACTCAGACTCCTTTTGTTCCTCTCTTCTTTCAGACACTTACTTTTTCTCTTGCATCTACCCAGGACAAAGCAGTTGTTCCACAGCATGTACAAACAGTAGTTACACTACAATGCTACCACTTGTCTATTTAACTCTCAAGGGCACACTTCATAACACCCTAAAACTGTATTATAAAATACTTTTTTTCTAATTGAATGTTAGCAAGGCTAAATTGGTAGTGATGAGGCCTTTACACTAGAAATGTCTTTTGTCCTCTCAACTCTGTGCTGCACTGCATATTCTTTTTCTCATTTTTACTCCAACTTTGTTCTTTACTTCTGTCTCTGATCATTGAGCTCTACTTTGAAACCTGCACCGGTGCATTAAACTGCATCACTGCCATAAGAAAATACCTGGCAGCATGTGACTCCAGCTGACATGCTTTGTCAAGATCCTGAGAGTGATCATATGTTCTCACCAGTTTCCAATGAGTTTGCAGTGTTTGCAGACTAAGTAGACACATCCTTCATGCATCTGAGCAACACCATGATTTCTACCAATAATAAGATCTCAGAGTCCCCAGCCCTAACATTAAGCACTGGTTTTTAAGTATGAAATGAAGACAGAGTACAGAAACAGCTTGGTGCATTCTCCATCAGGAAATGTATGTTCTTCCCGTTCTAATGAGTACTTATTTCAAATAAGGCCAGGTAAAGCATAGATTATCATTTAATCTTTCACCACTTGTAGGATGATCTGGTGTTACAGAGTATCAGCGGCTAAATTTTTAAGGCTTCCTAGTTTTAAAGCTTCTCTCCCTACTCTTGTTTTGCATTATCCTTCATTTTTATTTAGCATTTTAGAGTACTTCAGTATGCATGCAGGAAGGCTGCAGCATAAGTTTTAATCCAATTGATTGCACTAAATATAACATGCTGAATGAGCTTCCATTAACAAAGCATCAGAAAATGCTTAAGCAGTAAAATTTTACCAATGTGCTAAGGTAATTTATTCAGATACCATGTTTATCAGCCTTGTCTGAGCAAAATGAGCTAACTAGAAATTCTTTCAAATTAAAGTTCAAATAAAGGAATTTCTTTCCAGTACAAGATGACTGACAAAACATTCAAAACTCACTGACCAGTAATAACACCAAACTCCTATTTATGGAAAAGAGCTATTTCCCATATATATTTCTAAGCTATTAGCAGTTTAGATAGCCCCATCCACTACCTGTTCTGCCTTGTCTGGTGCACCAGAACCAGAAACACCAGCCCTTTCTGAGTTTTTCTGGGCTCTCTGACACAGTTGCACCAGCATCATTATGTTCAGCAGTACATTTGTACATGTGCTGGGCTGCAAAGGAACCTTCAACCAGCTATTTTTAGGGATCATTACTATATAAAGATTTTCAAAGACATCAAACTCTCCTTTCAAGATTCAATGTAACTCCATAGTGGGCTAATGTATGGGATTCAATTCCTCCTCTCTTTCACATGACTGCAGGGCATACTCCAGTTAGGACAGTCCAGTTCTAACTATAAATACACAGTTCTAAGTACATAACACTATCACTTAGAGCTAAAATCATAAATATAAAAATGTATCTTATTAGCAGGTATGGACACAATTCAAATTTCTCACTCTCACAGCTTTCTGTAATTTCACAAACCAAAGCAGCTCTCATTAACAGCAACACGTTAAAAATCTCACACTGCTAAAAATCTAATCAATGCTTACCATTAAATTTTTAAATTTTCTGTTTTCTGCAATGTGGAAAAAGCCATCTCTTGTTAAAATCTTAATGTGCTTCACTTCATTATTATACCTGTGGGCAATGAATAACTTATGAATATAAATGCATTTTTAATCAGACACAATCAATAATTACCTGAGGACAAGCCCCAGTAACACCATACAAATAAATTCTTAAGACAAAATGTATATCTGTGCCAAAACAAAGTTGACATCTAATCAACCAAATATATTTATTAAAGTACAGCTAAAGAAGTAATCTGTAATCAGAAAAAAGTCACAACTAACTGCTCGTTCTAATGGGGAATTCCCACGTATTTCTTGCTTCTATACTCATGTTGATAAACAATATGAAAGCAAATAAGACCCTCATAATAATTTGCAGCCACAGAATTTAGTAACCACTTTACTGAAACGTCTGAGATGCAAAAGGCTTTGACAAGTTCTGAGTCAATCAAACATTCTCATTCACTTCATAGTAGCAGATCACATTACACTCCAAACACTGCTTACTCTTATCCAATATCTTAGACCATCACTTTTGTAGACCCACTTGCTATACCAGCATTATAAAACCATTGCTACCTTCCTATTGTCAATCCTGAATATTCTTGTCAGGAACTTCAATTTTCCTATACTGACTCTCTTAAAGGCTGTATATAATTCCATAATGGAAGTATAGGTTAATTTTTCTTATTTATTTCAAATATTATCTAGAGGTAAATGAAAACAGGAAAGCTTTCTTGAGGAGATCTTATTCCATTCCCACTTACTTGATACTAATTGCATATTCTCCTGATTCTTTGGTCCTGTGCCGCACCAGGTAAGTGCTATTTACTCTGTTAATAAGTTCACTCTCTGCTTGCAATCTTTCCATTGCTCCTGCAAACCTGTAACAGAGAACAATAAAAATTGCTTGTGATTTTTTTCCAAACTCCAGAGGTCTATCAAACATGTAACACAGAGTCCCAGCATTCTACATATGACAGGAACCTAAAAATACATCAGTTGCAACTGAATACCACTTACAGATCCTGTGAATGAAGAATAAAACATGAAACAATTCCACTGTTGGGGGGGAATTTTTAATTAGAAAGGTAGTTCTGCACATGTTGAATACAATGTCTGCTAAGGAAAGAGCCTGAGCATAAGCTGAATGACTACTGGTTTGAAAAGTTCATAAAATCAAATGTTTTTTCTGAATCATTTGTGCAAGTGAAACAATACAACAGTGGTCCAGAACCTTAGAACTTCCCTGAGTTCCAGTGGGATTTATCTTAAAAGGCCAGAGAATCAGCCACCAACAGTGTATTAGTTCAAAAAAGACCTACACAAAAATTTGCTACTTCCACAAACACACTATTTTATTTGGTTTCATAATTACGCGTAACCTCTAAAGACTGAAGTACAATGGGCAGACTCAACATCCACAGGGGAAAAAAAATCAGCCTAATACATCAAAATCTGAAAAAGCTGATGCTCAGTGTTAAAAGCTAAGACAAACAAGTCACTGATTCTGCAGCCTGACTGCATAAGCAGATTTGTGTCCTTGCTCTGCCTTGCTGGTTTGGGTGGGATGTCATGAAAGGCTGTCAGCAGACATTTACTTGCAAAGCTAGAGGTTAAACTGTTAATTGGAGAAAGTGATCTAGCTTCCAGGGAAATTATGCCTATCTTACCATTTTACAAAGTAGTATAAAGGCAGTTGCCATCACAGTCATCATCACAGACCACTACCATGTAAAATTTCATCCTAATAAATCACTACCAATTAGAATGGAGTTTTAAGTAAAAAAAACCAGTTATTTATTACAAATCCTGAGAAGATAAAGACTGATGCCAATGACATTTTCTTCTAACAAAATTATAAGTAAAGTAAACATTAGAAATTAATTCAAAATACCAATTCTAAATATTAAACATTCTATTTGCCTTGTTATGGAAAACCAGTATTTGTTCAGATGCAATCCTGATCTCACTTTTGGCAAGCTAGAGGAAATCAGAATTCATGTCTAAATGACAAAGCATAAAATCAGGGAAAGAAGAAAAGTGATGCTTATTCTGTTCTCTTAGAATCACCACGTCTTTTCCAGAAGCAAACTGAATTCCAGTAAAGAGTTCACACACTAATTAAGCCTCAGACCAGCAGTGGTTGATACACCAGCCTTTTCACAGAATCATCAAGGTTGGAAGAGACCTTCAAGATCATCTAGTCCAACCATCAACCCAATATTGCCACAACCACCTCTAAACCATACCCCAAAGTGCCACTTGTATTTCTGCAGTTTTAATGTTGGTGGGGTTTTTTTAAAGGAAATGCAGAATTACTCATGATACCAGATGTATTTAATGTTATTACTTCTTTTATTCACTTAACATCTAACATATACTTCCATGCTTCATACTATACTCATCTCCTATTACTCTATTTCAGACTTCTTGGATTGAAGCTGTACAGCTACAGACTGGCAAACAAAATGTAAAAATCATTAAGCACTTCATTACATCACAAATGCTTTTAGACAATGTATGGGGTTGCTTTCCCCAACCATTACACAATGCCACCTTCTGAAGCCCAGAAAGGTTAAACCAATATAATTTCAATTATAGTAAACACTATAGTTGATTTCTATGACTGCTTCTTTCAGAGATTCTTTTAAGACAAGACAGAAACTCACCACAGCTGTGAAGAGTAGTCTACTGGTTTAGGAACCTAGGATATCAAAAGATACAAGAGAATGAGGATCAAGCTTTTTTTTTTCTAAAAAACACAAATTAGACAGCAATGACTTAACTGTCAATATCCAGATGAAACAGGTCAAAAGAAACAGATGATCTAATCAGTCTGCAAGACTTTTCTTTAAAAGAAATTACAATAAAGGACAAATACCCCGTATCATTCTGAAAGTAGTACAGAATAGTTTAGGTGACAGTTTGGTTTGGATTTTTTTTACTTTATAGAACTGCTGGAAGCTTTTCTGACAGTGCCTACATTCAGATTTCATACACAAAATAGCCCAATGTTACGTATTGTTGAAAAGTATAATTAAAATGTGTAACCAATTTACAGTAGCATATAAAATTAATTTCATGTATTCAGGATTGTATGGCCTTAGAAAGACTGTCTAGTGGGAAATACAGTCTACTCTTCTGAGAAACCTGAGGATAACCCATATCTTGTGTGACGTCACTCATTCATTTGTATTTGACTTGGTTTACTCTTGTCCTGTATTTTAATAAGCATGTAATTCGATTCTCAAACTAAATTTAAAAAATTAAGCAAACTGCAATCAGCTTGCAAAATGGATGTTATATGTATGCATAAACATGTGCATAGATAATGTTTATTCATGCACAAGATGCCCAGTACAGCAATTCCCATGAAAATCAGCATTTCATCTTGACCATCTCCCATTGGTGTAAAATAACTTGGTATTACTCTACTCTTCTAAAACATCTGAAAATTGATTTTAGTGAAAGCTTGTCATACACCTCATAAACTTATTACTTAAGGCCATATATTCTTAGATAAGCAAATGATTTTTTTTTTTCTTCCAGTAAAACCAGAGAATGTTTTATTATTTTCTGGACTCTAACAGGAAAGAAATTACAGTAACATTCCTCTCACAATTTTTTATTCATGATATATGGAATGTTTTCAACAGAGACTTCCAAGCACAGATCGACTCAGGAAGATATTATTATAAAGGCCTACAAACTTAAATTGATTGAAATTGTAATCAGTTACAAGTCCCACTAACTTGACCTTAGGTATCAACCAAGATCTCATCAAATCTCTAGAACTGAACTTGAAATAAACTGCAATAATGGGACAATCCCACTCCTCAAAACCCCACCCTAAAAAAAACCCCAAACAAAAAACTCAAAACAAATCATATATTAAAAAAAAAATACCTAAAGAGAAAAACAAACAAACAAACCTCCCTGCATATTTAATCACAATATTTCAGAGTTAAAGTTGCAAGAGTCAATTAATGCAAAATTTTTGAGTTAAGCTCTCCAAAAAGCTGTAGTATATTCTAGAAGTACTGCTGAGGTACTAATAGGCAGCTTTTGGATGGAAAAAAAAAGTGCAATAGGAAACTATGAAGCAGTTAGTGCATCAGGATACTGTAAACTAGATGTCAGCAGACAGTCTGAGCTGTGGAAACATAAAGAGCAATAAGATATTTACAACCACTTGTGTTGTTAACATATCTTGCAACCTCCTCAAAAAAAGCACAGTTACTGGAACGCAAAAATACCACATTATTGTAACAAGAATTGTTACAATTTCACCATTTTTAGACTGTCATCTTCATGCTAAGAAGCTCCAACAGTAGTTATATAATGCACTTAGTACAAATGCTTCACTAGAAACACTAAGTACATTCTTAGTGAACCTCAGAACACTTTTGAAATGAGAAAGTTATCAAAAAACTTACTTAGAAATTAAATTAGTAGCTCCTCCGACTTCTCTTTCTCCACAGGGATTAACAAAACTACTCAGGTTCTTGTGATAGGATAGGATTTTGGCTAACCTGAAATTTATTTCAGACCTAACTTCCATCCCTGCCCTGTTAAGACTCATTTCCATGAACCAAATTTGCAGAGTTCACTGCTTATTGGTGTTTCAAATTAAATATACAATCCCTTACTTAAATTCCTCTCGATCCAATGCTTTTATAAGAAAAATTCTGAATTTTAAAGGGCCAAAACTCAAATTTTTTCCAAACAATAAAGCAGACACTAGTGTGGAACACATTAAAATTCTCTGTGATGATACCAAGGTCACATGTTCAGTTTGCATAACAGTGAATCTATCCAGGTATTACAACAGTCATTTAGCCTAGTTCTTGAGAGAGAAAAAAGAAATATGCATTACTCCCAAACAGTGTGGACAAAGGGCTCTCAAACAGCAGCATTTGTAGTGCTGGTAGCATGTGAACACTTTGGAAGAGCAGGGGACCTCACACAGTCAGGGACTACCACAGGCAGCAGCAGTGGCTCTTTCCTATCCCTACAGCTACTGATGGTGCTACCCAGGCATCTCTGCTTCTAATGGGGAGACCTGGCAAAAAGTTAACAGGTTATGGATATGCTGACAAATAATTCCTGTGAGAAATATTTTAGTGGAGCAACCAAACGACACATTTCAAGGCCTTCTAGGCACTTACAAAGCTTTGACATGCTGTAAGATATTCCTAAATATTCTGAATTTGTCAAGTAGTCCTAATAAGTTGGAAAGGATATAAAAATTCAAAAATGGTTTAAGTCCATCCTCCAGAGCAGTTAAATGATAGATGAGTAATCCTTTTCATAAATTTTGAATGGGCAAATATATATATACATAACAAGAGTTGTCACAAAACAGAGTAAAATCAAATATTATTCCAGAAGCTCTTGGTTCCTACTGTGCTATACACCCAATGCCTCTACAGAAATTAGAAAAATGGAGGAAAGATTGGAAGAACAAGAAATTAATCATATGGTGCAGAAAATGTCTGCTGATATACACTACTTACTGGAAAAAGAAAACATTGTTTATAGGTACAGTTGTGAAAAGTCTAGAATATAGATATTCTGGAGCTCAGCAGTTTTTCATTCAATATTCATTCCTGAGGTCTTCTGATATATGGATTTTATACTGTTTCTGGGCATTTTTATATCAGAGGGTTGTAAAGACTGTTAGACTTCATAATAACAGTAAAAGTTATAGCATGTTTAAAACCCAATTGATGTTTCAGTATCTTTAACTGCATCATTTATCATAATAAGATGTTTATATTTCATCCTTCCAAGTTAACAGTGGCAAAGCATCAATTTATCTTTTTGTTCTGATCCTGACACCGGTTGGTAACATTTCATGAATAGTATTTATTCATTCCGTAAAACTGTGTTATTTTCAATACTCCTCTAAACAGTATATTTTAAATTTAGCAGAAAGCTTTCCCACTAGAAAGCAGTCTTCAGAGCACCCCAGTAGTGTTTTGCCTACCTTTGGATATGCCACTGCCTCTGCTTTAAAGTATAGGGGTAATTCCTGAAACGTTGCTACAGTTGCTCATGCCAAGATGTAACAGGCACTGCCTGTGACCAGGACAGTGACATCATGAACGGGAAATTCACCACTTGAACAAGCCAGGGGTGGGAAATCCACAAATTTAACAATAAGCAAAGAGTGGAAGGATGAAAGCTAAGTTCACATAACATTTTCATCTTTATTTCAGATTTGTTCTCTCACCCAATATAACACAACTCGGACCCACAAATATTCTGTGCATCCCTCTTCAAACAAAATTCTAGAAATATGGGGTACTAAAGATATCCTATGATATACTAATGTATTTATATCCTTTAGGATCACATGGATATTTGTTCTGGAAACTAAGGTACAACATAAGCCCTAATGGCACATCAAAATGCAGCTACTAGCAGCTGATTCCATCTACTTATAAGCCACTTAAGTGGCATATCTTGATTGCTGTAACAAAAGCAATTCTATTAATAAATTAAACTGTTGTGAATCAAACTAAAATAAGTGAAAACTGTTTTAAAGTAAGAAATATAATTCATTAGTGGTTTTATGGTTTTTCATCAATTAATCTCAACAAAGGAACCTACAGTAATCTCATGCATAGTGTTACAGAGGGCAGAGAAGGGGCAAATGTTTAGTATACCAATGTATCTTCACATCTGTACACAAAACTGTTCAGTAGATATTACAAAATTATTTTTCTTATTGCTTTCCCAAACTTTTCCAAAATGACATCATTCTTGTGTGAAATAAAGGCAGGTAAGAATCTAAAGAAAGAAGAAAATTTACCAAGCAGTCAAAATTCAAAGTTTTATATTAGTTTTACAATTTTTAAACTCACTACTTAGGATGTAATCCCTCTCTCTAACCCAAAGTGACTGGGGAATAGATTAGAGCCACAGCATTCTCACCTTACTGCTGGGGAAGGGAGAAAGTGCACTTTCACATAAAATGTATTTGATCTACATTCTGGAAACTCTTTAGACAGTTTAATTTATTCATATTCCCAAAAGTTAAACCTGCTTATCAAACCATGTTTTCTTGACTTGTCCTATTTACATTCAATAACCAAAAGAATGCTCTGTTTTAAGCAATATTGAACATACCATGAAAACACAAAAGAACTAGAATAAATACAATTTTCTGAAGGTAAGATTAATCTTTATTAATGGTATGAACTAGGCAGTTTTTCTGTAAGGTGACAAATAATTGTACTTACACATGGGCTAGGTTTTACTGCATCACTTGGGAAGAATCCAAGCTCTCCTGTTGTTAGATTTCTGCCCTAGAAAAAAGAAAAACACAAATTTTTCCATTTTTGAGACATAATGGAGACTAATAGTAAATGATAATACATGCACAGGGATTTAGAACAATAAGTATATCCAAGAGTCTTTAAAATAAAGTGCTGTTCTAATAAAGTGTTGCCAAACAGTTGTGTGGGTTTCATTGTTATTTTGTTGGGATTTTTAACATAATTGAGTAATAATTATAGTTGATGGACCTGAGAGCTCTGAGAGATGAGAGGCAAGAAGGGAGCTCAGAAACCAGGATGTGATTCCCAGTTCTGTCAATGTCTGCCACTGTCTGAGATCTTCATTAACGTTAATTATGTCCTTTCAAGCTACTTTCTCCTAAGTTGTCAATCTAGAGAAAGCTGCCCCATTGCAACATTACAGATCCCCAGAATGATTTGTGGCACTCACAGCACCCAACAGATCAAGACAACTGCACTGGGAATTTAAGGGTAGTAATCCAACAGGCAACTCAGATGCTAAAAGGTAAGGGTTTCCATAAGTGATGCAAATCACTGGAAATCAGGTGGGCATGAGAACACCAACAGAACTAGAGATCAATTCTCTGTCTATGATATTGTCACCACATGCTATAGATCCATCCACACAATGGGAGACCAGCTGCAGAAATGGCCTAAATTGAGCCATTTATGCGACACAACTGCTGGCCCCCCAAAGTTTCAGGACCACCAATTTGCACCCGAAGTGACCTGATCATCACAGATCCATCCCTCAGCAATTCACAATTCAACATCAACTAGAGAACACCTCCTCAGCCAGACAGAACAACAAAATACAAGCACCTTTCTAGTCCTAGTAAATATTCGGCTGTGACCAAGCAGATCACGTTTCATGGTAGAACAGAGCACATAGTTAAAATTTCTAAACACAGATACATAAACTGAGGGCAGCAAAACGAGTATTTTGGCAAACAAAATTTTTCATTTAGCAGATCATTAAAGACACAAAAATGCCTAACCTCCATTGAATTTAATATATTGACTGTGAACATCATATATTCTCAGCATTTGGCAATGAAAGTAAACATGAGTACTTTACAAACATTAAAATCTTAAAAAATACATTTATTTTTTATTTTTGGTGGCATAGCTACAACACAAAAAAAAAACATTAAAAAGGGAAAAATCTTCATAAACAGACATGGAATTTCTTCAGGATTTTAGTCCATTTTGTTTCCGTAACACTAACTTTTATTGTACCCTAATACACAAAACAGAATTCAACAAATTCAAATAGGGTGGTGCTGAACCTAAAAAAATTAACGAATGTTTACAAAAAAATGAAAACATTCTTTGATTGGTGCTACCCTAAGTACAATAAATGAGTGCATCATTTTCCCAGGGAGATCACTAAGCAATTTATCGCACACAGTAACTGCCATCTTTACCAAATATACACAGAAGTGCAAGGGAGGCAGAGGAGAGAGGAAAGCAGGCAGGCAGCACTTAAGCTAAATATGCTTTATAGCAATGATATTTTAAAAAGAATTATGTGCAAACAAGTGACAGTCTTACAGATCTGAATCTCTGTTTAGCCCCTTCACTTCCTTGCTGCCTTTGACCCTACTTGAATACAGGTTACCCTTTGCACCCCATACTCCATTTACTCCTGAAACACAAATCCCTCTGAAGTATAGACTTTTAAGCAGAGCTCTGTGAAACAGTCTGCCATCTAAGTGATACTTATTTTCAATACTAATCATACCTGAATAGCAAGTGGCATCACACTCAATAAGATCAGTCACTGAATAAAACATACTAACATCTATCAAAACATGTCTGACCCCACTTCAGCTATAGCTTAAGCATCGCTTAGTAATCTGTGTTGTTTATTTGATGAGCTGTAAAGAGTGAAAAAATTATACCTAAACCACACATATATATCTATTACAATCACTTCAATTTTTAAACTGAGCAACAGTCAAGTTAAAAACCCATTGTAATATTAGACTTGCAGGTCAGCTGTAAATTACTCTAAAAGGCCTCTTGAATTATTTCAGATTTTAATACAAATTGCATTTCACAGGGTTTTTTCCTTAATATGCATTTTAAAATGTAGATGTCATTAAAAGACTTAGAAAAATCTGCATTAAGCAGTCTGTGACAAGACAGGGAAAAAAATATTCCCAAATGATGCTAATGGAAATGACAATTTCCATTAAGATTCAAATCTATTACTAAAGCTTCTGGGGGAAAAGCCTCACACACTCTCTGGTTTCTGCTAGTTAAACACAGGGAGATTCTAGCTAGATTCTTCAGCATGATAATCACAAATAACAATTAAGACAATTTCCAGTAGATTGATTTGACAGATGTGTATGAACATGGCAATAGAATCAGTCCCACAAGGTGCCAATAATTCAGGCTTGTACTAATTGTATTAGTCAGATGATTACCTTCTAGCCAGTCCCAAGTCAAGAGCAGGCTTAAATGCTTCTCCAGATCAGAATATCAGGACTTGCAAAACCAAGTCCTGCACACAAAACTGTAAAGGCCAAACTCTGTCAATCAGCATTTGAAAAAAATTATTTCTAGTGATGAGAAATATCCATGATGTGCTAAATAACAGGTTTGGGGGGGTTTGGAGCAGAGTTGATTTTTTTGTTGGGTTTGGAGGGGTTTCTGGGAGGGGGTGAGGCGGCTGGATTACACCTATTTTCATATTTTTCAATAGATAAAGCAATTCTATTGTTTATTACTTCCCCTGATTAAATGTTGTTCGGAATGATACAGTGACATAGGAGGAGCTCACTGATCCAGACCTGAAGAGTTTGAAGAAGATTTAATCCTAACTGTAGTCCAAAAAACAAAAACGAAAAAGTATAACCCAGCTCAGAGCAAGCAGTTTTTATATATATTCATTAACTTATTGTAGCCTCAAAGAAAAAAGAAAATCATGAAGACAAACACAGGAACAACAATTCAAGATGACAGATGTTTCCCAACTGTTGTTCTTCTATTAATATCCTGAAAATTCTTCTATTTAGCTCTATTTCCATTTATCCAATAATATCAACAATTAAGAAAGCAATCAAGAAAAATGAGACACACTTTAATGCATTTATAGTTAAAGTGAATGTAAGTCAGTATTTTCAATGTTTATAGTTCTCAATTAAGCAGAAATTTCAGTAACAGAAGTAGTGATGTGAATCATGCAACAGCAAATTTTGCCATCAATAGAATATACTTTTGCCATGTACATTAAAATCCTATCACTTAACTGACTTGAGAGGGCTTCAAGAAGTTTAGGTGTAGCTCTGTTTTGCAGAGCTGTTTCTCTCCCCTATAAACCTAATATTCCTTAACTGGGGTTTTTCAACATAGCTTTTAGTTCTGCCATGTTAGAGAAGCAGCGGCTGAAAAGTCACAGGAATTTGCTGTTTATGCCAAACATTCTCCTTAACTCTTACAATTTCACTAGAAGGATTGCCACCAATGTCATGTTCTTGCAGATTTATTCACTGGGGCTTTTACTCTAAGACTGCAAGAATGAAGTTTTACACCACATAGGAACTACTGGCAATTTAAAAGTAAAAATAGTCGTAATTAGACATTGGTTCGGATAAAAAAAAAAGATTTTTTGTTGTTGTTCAAAAAGAAAAAAATTACAATTATTAGTTCAATAAGAAATTAATATCTGGACTAAAAGAATATAGCCATTTGCTAAATTATACAGTACCTGCCAAAATAAGCTATGTGCATCTCCTTTAAGTAGTTCAATAGTGTCCCCAATCTGGATATGCAATGGTGGACCATCCTGTGCTGCTGGCTGTGGTATTCCATTGTAGTTTCGAATTACTTGCATTTTTGGTAAACCTGAACAAACATAAACACATACAAAAAGAAAAGAAACAGACAAAACATAAGCCAAAATTTATTTTTACTTAATGACAATTGATAAAATCTGAAGACCACAAAAGCAATCGAGCAAAGAAACACTAGGTTTTTAACAGGTACATGACTAAGGCACTAGCACTTAGTACTGTACCATGCACAACCTAAAAGAAAATAATTACTTCGGAAAAACATCTTAGTCCTCCTTTCTTCTTGGGGTAAAGTTGATTTCATGCCTATAGGGACTATTTTTAACTGAACGTGGGATGTTCAAATCACTACCATTGAGTGAGCATATAGATTCAAAATCTTAACCAGAAAGTTTTTGGTTAAGTAAGGTTTTTGTAATATATTTTAATTAATACAGGCAAGAGTGAAAGCATGAAAAGTCAAGGTTGCTGGGCTGCCATATTTAACATGTTTCTTGTGGAGAGTCATGATTAACTTAATTCTAAAACAAAGGATCAGTGGGCCCACAAAAGATCTACTTCTGTTGCAAGATCACTACTGTAATTTAGGAGGCAATAAACACAAATAACCATGATCTCCTCTAAATTGTACAAAACATGAAAGAGATCATCTTCAATAATTACTATCCTCTGTATTAATGAATAAATACTAATCCCAAGTGCTGATGAAACATTAGGTAAAGTAATACCAGCTCTTATGTTACTCAACCGAAATTACACCCTAAGTTTTACTATTTCTGAAAGTTATCTGGCATACTTAAAATGAGCACCTAATTATTAGTAAGCCATTATTCCATTTATGCAAATACTAGGTCTTGCTTTGTTTCTCAGTTGAAGGCTGTCATGCTTTCAAATACTGATTCAGCATCAAGAAATGCTTTATGCACTGCATGGCAAATAGAAGCAATGCTGCATACAAGTGTCCTCTCAGAGCTGATGACTGTGTCCTAATGCAAGGAAACTCCCTCATCACAATACCCATGATAGTTCTGCATATGTGATGAACAAACTGTAAGCATGTATATCTTGGAGATATACATGGAAGTCAGAACAAATGCACAAAAAATTATTCACATTATAAAACCTTATATTGGGTGATTTAGTTTAAGACATTTTTAGTATGCAGATATAATATATTTAAAACCCTACACTCATATTGATCTTATCAGAAGATGCTCAAGAAATACTCATGTACTTCTGAATGCAAATCCTGGTGGTCTTTTTAAGGTACTACACTGCTGAAATTATTAATCATAAACATGAATAAAAGCACTTTTTATTTCTATTTCACTGGTAATTATGACTATTGGCATCTCCGAAAACCAGGTCAAGAGAACAGGGGAAAAAATTGTGCTGTGTCAACCAGCAGAATTATTCTAGAGATAACACAAAATTAATCTTGTTAAAACATATCATGCCTAGAATAGTTGTGTATAATTTGGTATGCTTAATTCTGTAAAATCTGACAGCAATTTTGACGATAAAATTACCTAGGCAGATACAACGTTGGAAGCTTTGATTTAACACCTCTTGACATCACTAGAAATAATCCTATTCATTTAAATAGGCTTTTGGGTTAAAGTCTTAGCCCTAATGGAGTTTACTGACTTGCTTCAGATCCCTTCTTAAAACTTGTTTATTGTAATGCCTACAGAAACTGTGACAACTATAGTGTTTATTTGCCACAGCTGGTCTCTACTATAGTGACCACCAAATCTTATTTTTCTACTGTAATTTTACTACCTAATTTTATCCAAGTCTTTCCTTTGGTCTACTCAGGAGTTCTTTGTGCTCAATGTTGTTGCTGCAAATACACACTCCCCAGCACAATGTATATGCACTATCACCAGACTTACACAAACCAGCATCTGGAATATGAGGGATACATGGCTAGGATTCTGATACATTGCAACAATACAGTAGCCAATGATATTGCAATGTTGTTCTGTACTACTTTCATGCTACTGCATGCTATTTTTAAGGCCACTGATAAAAAATACATGTAGAAACAAGTGCAATTATTTTTTTGTTCTTATTATTTTAGCACACATTAGATTTTACTCAGATTCTGAAAAGCACTTTCTACCTCAAAGTAAAACAACTGAAGATAAATTCACTCTCTAACAACAAGAGTGCTTGAGTCAGTAATAAAAATATTCATTTCAGTATCAGCAATACCAGACATGCATAGACAGCCTGTATTGATCAAAGACACAAAAGTGGAGAGTGCACAACTAATGCGTTTTACTTGTTGTATGAAAATATCAAAAGGACCTGTCCCTGTTATATGATTTAAACTTTTTTTTTAAATCAGTTTTTCTGAAACAAAAGACTAAATTAAATCTTTGAATCAATCAAAGAGCTCCAAACAGAATACCTACCTTCCTTTTCACCATTAATTACAAATTTGATTACAGTAGCTCAGAAAGAGTTTAGCAGATTAACAATGAGCTGGTGTACATTTAACTGGATGGAAACTGGTCAGTCTTCATGTCCTAACATATACAAAGAACAGTAGGGTGAGAGGGATCAAGTCCTATCCATTGTTAACACAGGGACCGTCTCAATCAATCTGTCAGTTGTTTAGCAAGCTTATCCTTAAAGTCATTTGTTTGCTGCTGCTGTTCATTTTAGAACTATATTCTCCGAGCATTTAGAATTGCGCTGGCCTTGGCTGGGGTAGAGTTAATTTTCTTCACAGTAGGTAGTAGGAGGCTACCTATGGTTTGAATTTGTGCTGAAAAAAGGGTTTGCTTGCACAGTGTCAAGGCCTTTTCTTCTTGTACCACCCTGCCAGTAGGCTTGGGGTGCACAAGAATCTGGGAGGGGACACAGCTGGGACAGCTGGTCCCAACTGACCCAAGGGATAAGCCATACCATATGACACCATGCTTAGTATATAAAATGGGCTGAAGACAGAGGAAGGAGGGACTTTGGAGTGATGGCATTTGTCTTTCCAAGTCACTGTTACACATGATGGAGTCCTGCTTTCCTTAGGATGGTTGAACACCTGCCTGACCAGGGAAAGCAGTGAATGAATTCCATCTTTTGCTTTACTTGTGGGTGCAGCTTTTGCTTTACTTGTTAAAGTGTCTATCTCAACTCACAAGTTTTCTCACTTTGGTGCTTAGTTCCTGGCTGGGGTTAAACCACAACAAGAATCTTCTACTTTTCAGTGTAAATTAGTTCATGGCCAACTTATATTCATCCAGACAGAGGCAGCAGCTTGCATAGTTCTTTTCCTTGCCTGCATTTATTTTTGTACTATAGCTAAAGAGAGCAATCATACCCCTATTAACCTTCATTTTGCTAGGCTAAACGAGCCAAGTTCTTTCAGCTTCCTCTCATAACAGATCAATTCCTCTGAGGCAGTATACCAACTGCTTTACAGAAGTTCAGACAGACAAGATCTAGAATATTTTCCTTGTCTATCTTGACATTTCATTTTTAATTGGCACATGGATTCACAACAAATATAATCATTAAGAATCCTGAGTGCTCGCTGTAATATAATAATGCATACAAGAAAAAGTGATATGCTACAGAAACCTGAAGTGTTTTAGAGTATGATTATGGATCATTTGTGACAGAAACAGTATAGAACTACTATGTATTAATAACTAAAACGTGAAATTCAATAAGCATTAAAGGCACTGTCATTGCAAGGTACATAGTTGCACTACTGACAGTATCTGACAATTGCAGAAAACTTGTGGAAACACATCTGGTACAAAAATGTTACTCGCTCACATGTTCAAAAGCAGGTAAAATTCCAACACAAAGGACAAGGTCAGGATTTCATCCATGCATTATTATCATTAATGTTACTAATTCCATTGGTTTCCATGAAGTCAGATTTCCATATGACAAAGTTTTTAATCAGGAAACTTTCTAATTTAAAGATACAGAAGAGCCTGGCAGTTTCCAGCTTTGCGATAAAAAAGCAAACTTATCCATTTATTACACCAATAAATAACTGAAAACCAGGAAAAATTCCCAGATTCCAAGAACAGTCTTCATAGTCTAGCTCTAGGTCACAGAACTAACACAAACTGATGATCTAAATTGTAGCTCATGAGAAAAACAGAAAGCAAGGTAGAGTCAAGATTTACAAAGTACTAAATCGTCTACATTATAGAAAAATAAAACCGTTTATAAACCATACCATGCTTTTGAGTATTTCATCTCATAATTATGAGTCAAGGAAGGAGGTCACATTTTAGAATTAACATAGTACATAATAAGTTAGAATACCCAGTACATACATGAAACAAAAAAACCCATATAAAGTACTTGTATTCCTTACAGCATCTCTCTGTTTATGAGCCACATTGAATGACACTCAGAGCTTCATGCAGAGACTCAAAAATGTTATTTTTTGCTAACAACATGCATAATGCATGCCCTATGATGACCTCTATCTGCCAAAATTGATTCCAGCATCTGTTATTTCCAAGCAATGCAGAATGTGGTTTAGGCTTCAGGCAGGGATCATTTTAACATACAAAATAATGACACAGCATACAGGAGAGCCGGGTTCAAAGGTGAATTTGTGGATATACTATATACTATTAGCACAAAGACATAAAATAGCTTTCTCTGCATTAAATATCCCTTCCTACTTAATATGAAGGAAGACTTTCTTCTTCTCTAAGGAAAATATGGTCTAATCACAAAGTATTTATAACCCGGTCCAAAAACCCACAAATGAAATGGAATAAAGCCTCCTGACTTCATGAGGCTTTGAATCTGAAACAGAATTTTAGACTATCTGACAAGGTCACATCTTGATGTTTCCAGAATCAAGACAGTGCCACTTGCCTTTCATATAGGAAACAACAAGAAGGCTCCCTAATTCTGTGTTTTCATTCACCCATCTTTTGGGTGTCTGTTTGGAATCTGAACTCGCTTTAACCCTTTTTCATTTATATCTTTGTAGCTACAAAAATAGGGAATGCAGTTCTGCTGAGAAACAAGCTGACATTTAGTGATTGTTTAGCCTTCCATAGTAAAGACCAGGAGAAATATTCCATCTCAAATCTCAAAGCAGGTACGTCCCCAGGCATCTTTACCCCCCAACCAAAAAGTAAGGGCTAAGTAATTCATGGCAGTGTCTCGGTGGACTAGATGTCTGAACAGTGACCCACAGTAGGGATAGTTGTGCTTTCAAAAGAATTTGTAACAGGAAGCTAGAACTCGTTTTTCACTTAGGAAGCTTTTTTTCCCTTTTCCTTCTAAATTTCAGAGAAAGTTGCAGGGAGACCCGAAAGTAAGCTCACTCTCTCTCTCTGGTATGCAAGAGAGAGAATGCTCGCAGACATATACAGGGCCCCCTCAGGTCTGAGAGGGCAAGGGAGGACAGAGAGCAGATAAAAAGCCTTGGAAGAGCATGGGAATTTGCCTTTCCTCTGAGACCCTGTGCTGCCTGGCAGTGCCATGAGGTTTGTAAGTTTTAATGTCTTTGCCACCAAAATAAAACCCATTTGAACCCTTTCCACTGCCTTGGCATTCCTGCGGAAGATACCTGCATATATTTTACTTTACACCCACAGTATCGCAGATAATTTTAACAGCAGAAACTAAAGAGACACAAGCGAAGGGGAACTTGGATTGAAATAAAAGCAAAGAAAGAAAAAAATTAGTATTTACAACATGGTAAGTAAAGTTAGACTGAGAAGGTGTCAGATCAAGAAGTGTAACTGCAGATAATAAAGTAACAAGGAGTTATGATAAAAAGAGAAAGAGGAAAACAGATCTGTTGATAAGGACAGCAGTGTAAGAGCAGATGGACCGTAATACCCACAATCTAAGCATTCATGAGACAAAAAACACAACTTTTTGATATGTTTGTTGGCAACATCTAGGTCCACCACTAATACTAAAAGCTACTTAAAGGAAAGCTCTAATCTGAGCATGGGCTATATGAAAAAAAAGTCCATTGGCATTCTGTGTATATCCTTCAAATCAGCTCTGCTACCTTCAGTGTTTAAAACTCCTGTTTCTAATAATTTTATTGCAGAATTAATAGTAAACTTGATTGTCCTCTCTTGCATTTATCAATTCCTCATCAGTGACTTCCACAGCCAGTGGAAGTCAATGGCTTTGTACAGTTACTGCCAACAGCAAAGCTTGTCTAGAAGGACTTAGCTGGTGAGGAGACAGGAGAAAAGCAACACTACATTATCACTTTCAAAAACCCACTTACATTCATTTTCTGACAATGTCTATTAATGGTTCAAAAGAAACTAGGTTGGGGTGAGGGGTTTTTAACTTTTAGGCTGAGTACTCATGACACAAATTAAAGATCTCACATACATGGAAGATGCAGCACAGTCTTTTAAGTCCAGTCTTCAGAGTGGCAATGATTTAAATAATTAGTATTGGACAAAATTAACACAATAAGTACATAGACATACCTCAAAGAAGACACTTTAATTGAACTTTTAATCCTCCCAGTCTTAAGTTATTATTTTTGTATGTCATCATAATTAGAAGTTCTAATTTTAGTTATTGCTTATAAGCCTTATATTCATAAAATAATAGAATGGGCTGAGTTGGAAGGAACTTTAAAGATCATCTAGTTCCAACCCTCCTGCCACGGACAGAGACTCCTTCCACTTGACCAGGTTGCTCAAAGCACCATCCAACCTGGCCTTGAACGCTTTCAGGGATGGAATCCCATTCCAGGGATGGGGCATCTACAACTTCTCTGGGCAACCTGTGCAAGTGCCTCACCTCTCTCACAGTAAAGAACTTCTTCCTAACATCCAATCTACACCTTCCCTCTCTCAGTTTAAAGGTAAGATGGTTGAAATGCTGACAGTGCCTAAGACTCAGTTTGGAGTATTTCACTTGTCCTCTCTTTAACTGCTTTGCGTTTGATTACTGTTCCATTAAGTCTTACTATTTGTCCTGTGATTAACCACAACTCTGGAGTTTGCCACTTGACTCAATTTTAAGCGAAAAAACTACAGAAGGCTGATTATTAAAACATTTAACAGCTACCATAAGCCTTAACTCAACTGTGTAGGTTACTGCTTACATAGACACATAACTAAAGCAACCCTTTCAGGGGCAGGGCAGGGCTTTCTTCCATAAACAGAGAACTCACATGCACGGGGGAAAGGTGGGGGGAAGGATGTGGAGGGAAAATAATCTTCACTATCTCATAATTTAGATGACAAATCTGTAACGCACTCCAAACCACAACTGATAAACGTTCACATTTCTCTTCCACAGAAATGGAAGGTTAAAGGACTGTTATGCTACAGAACACATAAAACTACTGGGAAAAAAAAATTCACAGTCCTAGCCCTGCTTTCGGTGACTGTCCTCCCTTAACTACTCCAAAAACTGTGTCCTTCTTAAAAACCTTACTGAAGCAGCATTTGGGGTTCCTTCCAGTCCTTTGCTACCTGCCAAATCTATAGTTTTTCAAATACTCAATTTTCCACCATTTCTCTTTAATCCTGCATATATAAACTGTATTCTTGGCAGAGACCTCTGCAAAAATGGTCAACCATCAACCAAAATGAAGATGTGTGGGAGGAAAAAAATCTGTCTGCTAACAGTCTGATCAACAACTTGTTATGAGAAACAGAAAAACACAACTCAGGAAGTCCTTTTGCTTCTTCGGGTTTTGTAGACCTGATCATTAGCAAAAAGCCCACTGATAAGTAGCTGTATCTCCATTTTCCAGTAAAGATCCACACAAAACTTGGAACTGCATTGCAGATCATAGCAGGAGTTCATTACGAGGAAAATAAACAAGTCTAGCAATGTTGTTCAATTCACAAGGTTGCATTTTTGAGATTGTTATTTCTGAAATATTTCTACATATTTTTCTTATATTAGTCGTTTGTTCTGCTTTAAAAACAATGCACAGACAAATGGACATCTCCCCCTGCTCTGAACATCAGTATTTGACTTCACTCCACTTAAATGTTTTTGTCAGCAAAGGTTTTTGAGGATAACTGCTTAGTGATAATATGATCAGCATTAATAAAATTAATGGCACAGGAATATGGACATTCACTGAGGCTCTCAGTAGCAGCTTTAAGTTTTCAGGTCTTCCAAGTCAAGGTCAGCTTCATGGTCCTATAAATACAGCTAGGACTTATTTTTATCAGAAATAAGTAATTTCACAGTTTATTGCTGAATATTCTGAGTTGGAAGGGATACATAAGGATCACTGAGTCCAACTTTTAAGTGAATAGCCCATACAGGGAAAAACCCCACAACCCTAGTGTTATTAGCACCATTTAGCCAAGAAAATTCCAAATCCAAACTGAAGTTTCAGCACCATTTTTTTTAATTTAGAAAAGGAACTCCAACAGAAGGCATTTTCTTACTTCACTCTTAAGCAGGGACATTTGGCACATCGTGTCACTCATTTTAAGGAATCTGGAAGCTTACTCTGTGCAAGAAAAAACAGGCACTACAAAAATGCTTCTGATGAGCCATGTTTTTAAACTTCAGAAAAGAAACCCATAAGGGCTGCCTTTTGGGAAAGGAATAAATCTATTATTACTCAGATAACTGATGACCATTTGTCTCTCCTGCCCTTAAAGGTGGTTCTGCTCACAACTCTCAAGGATTCAGTCCTGAGGTTTAAATTTACTTTTGCGTCTCAAAACTGAAGGAAAAGAAACTGAAGATTTTGGGAAGTCAGGGGACAAAATATTACAACAACAGAAATATGAAAATTAGTCAAGTACACTGCAGAAAGAATCTACTGACATACAAATGCCAACACATTCCTGTTTGCACAGCAAGCATATTCACAGAATCACAGCATATTCTAAGTTGGAAGGGACTCACAAGGATCCTCAAGGCCAACTCTTAGGTGAATGGCCCATACAGGGATTGAACCCACAACCTTGATATTATCAGCACCAAGCTGCAACTAACTGAGCTAATCTCACACAAACTGTCCTGGACAGCTTTCAAACACTCAGTCTTCCCTTATAATATATATATTTGTTTTTTGGAGATCCATATGTAACTGCAGTAATAAGGGATGCCATTTTCAGAAAGATCAAGTACCAAGTACTAGAAAGATCAAGTACCACTAGCTCCAACTTAAGTGGTCAGGTTTTTTCATTATTTTTTACTTTCCAAATTTGACACAGAAACTTTGGCACATCAATTTAAAAAACTTGGACATGCCCTAGATTGATAACTGTGGATTGCCAGTGCAAGAAAGTATGTTTAAAATAACTAATTTTGTGTGCAATTCCAACATCATGTGTTAGTATTCATACTCAAGCCTAAGCACTTTCACAAAGGAGAGGACTCTCTCCAGGACTGCACTGAAACAAAGTGGAAGAGAGCTAACAAAGTCACTGACTTCATAATGGTCATAGCTACATACTTTTTGTGATTAATTAAGAGTGAAACTATTTTTATTTCACTGACAGACCTCAGTTTCCCTTTCACAACATGTTTTCCTCCAAAAAAGTGTTAAGGATAAGTTCTTGTGTTTTGTACTATTTTAACTTCAAATGTTTATTCAGGCAACTGGTCCTTACCTGCAGTGACATAGGCAGCTGTTCTTGTGAGTGTAAGCAGTTTTGGAATTGCCTAGATTGAAAAGAGGCTCAGCACTTTGAACAAACATTAGAAATGGCTGAGCACTAAATGCTTTATGTGAATAAACAATAAAGAATAACCAGGTTCAAAAACACAGGTTTCATTTGTTTTGACAAAGTAATGAAATCTCATCATTTCAATGTAGTCTAGTAGGTGAATTAGGGATATAAATTTTAAAAATCATCCTGTCTCAAAACTAAGAAGCTTTATTTATTTTCTTTAAAATTAAGTAAAATGGAGTTTTGGCACATGAATTAAAAAGTGTGGTACATGTGGTGCTGCTTTTTATAAAAGCACACAGCATGAAAATTAACCACTGTTAATTATCACATCTTTTAATGTAATGCCATAGACAGGCATGGCATTCTAACACATGTATTTGTTCAAACATGTACCTGCCCTGAGGAGCTAACAACTTGCACTGAGCAGATACTATAGATGAGCTAGGAAGGTGTGTCCAGACAACAGATTATGTGCAGCAAAAGGCTCTTAAAAAAAGGGACAAATGTGGGAAGGTAGAAATCCATTATTCCACAAAAGTAATTATTTTGAGCTGTATTTTTAATATTAATTTCTGCCTGCCATGGGATGATTTTGCAGCAAGCAGTAAGAGAAAAAAGACTTGAGAATAGGATCCCAACTTTGGAAACTGAATTTAATACTGTCATGAATCTTGCACAGGACATAGGCATTTTTTCTGTTGTTGAGAATTCACAGACTGAATAATTTTAAAAACAAATAACCCATGAAAACACCTATACCACCTAGAATCTTTCACAGGTATCAAATTTAAAAACACGTATTGCTGCAAACGTGCTGACATTTTATTCATCGAGCATTGCAAAAATGAAAATTAAATTACCCTTCATGCAATTTCTTTTGTGCTCAGTATTGAGTAATAGCATCTGCCTCTAAGATGAAAGGCCTTAGTCTCCATTTCTGTTACTTACAAGAATTAAATTCTCTAGCAAGAGAGGCATTTTAAATTATTACATAACACAAAGGGGAAGTGGGTGATGACTGGCAAAGCAGGCAGGTTCCAGCACATGACAAGTAATTTTGCCTGCATGCACCCTCTTCATAATGCTACATAATCCTTCAGCTTTTCAAGTTAAACACTCTTGTGATCTTACTCTTCAAGCAATTTTTCTTTTCTGTGGCCTCTACCCTGATTATAGCAGACACCTCCTCTTTTACTTTTTAACTGATAGTTCTTAACTTACGTGAAAAAAAATTTCAGGCCTTACAGACCTTCTTTGCATGCAAGCATCAGTAGACAAACGTTGCCAAGACTTATGGCATTATACTAAGCAATGAAAAGACACTGTTGCTTTGGCTAAAACAAATTTGCTTTTAAAAAATACACCTACTTATTTCTGGTCTCTATAGGCTACAGCAAATCATTTATTCTCTTTGGGAAAAGAGAATAAAACTTGCCTTTATTACAAAGTATTTGTGTTATAAAAGTAAAAAAGCATGAGTACGTATTCCACTGTTACCACCACAATGTAGTTAAAATTGTTTATCTCTAAACAGTATATACCTGGTATTTTGTTATTATGCTGCATACTTTGCACATTTAAAGCACTGGCAATCTGTGAAATTCAAAATGCATTGTATTTTGTGATACCTCCAGCTTTGCCATGAATGTGTAGTATCCCTGGCCTCAATCAGCCCACATACCTAGACAAAGGCATTCAGACTACAGTTTAAATATCCACTCAGTATAAAACTGTATATATCTTACATATTGTTTTCACTGTTTTCATTTACAAATTACTCTTTCTCTTCTAGCATGACTAGTATATAAAAAATTACATTCTATTCTGATGCACTAATGTTTCTGTAAACTTCCTTTTTATCAAAGAACAATATTTTCAGGTTTTAGTATAAATTTTAGAAAGTAAAAAAATGGAAATAGCTTAATTTTCTATGCCAACATATAAATAAGACCTGAACTTGAAGATGGCTCACAGAAAAATAAATAATAAGCAGTAAAAGAGTGTTGTTTCAAAGACAAAAATGAAAACATACAATAAAATCATCCATGATCCCTTGATCTTTGTTGCAAAATCAAGATGTTATCGGTAAATTATCATAGGCAATAAAGATGGGAGTCAAGTTTAGTTCCCCATCAAGATGTCAGTGCTGCCATAACCACGCTTTGTCTTAAATATTTTTGTTTCTTTCCCTTCCTGTCAGGGAAACACTCATATATTCATCCTTGCAATAGTGAAGGTTCTCCTCCTATGTCCTGTTCCAATCTAAATGTGGATTATATACTCCAGAAAAGTGTGAAATTTGTAAAGACATAAACCATACCTGAAAGCAATAAAGTATATGGGTCCCATCTAACCCATCACACCCCACTAACTGTGCAGCCTCAGGACTGAGTTGGTCCAGCAACCCAGTCAGAAGGAAAACCACTTGTTTCCCCATCGCCACTGCCACTGCTGCCTCCCATGACCAGTTTGCTGTTATCTCCTTGAAGCTACATAGCCTGTGACCGGATGATCATTAGGTTCAAAACAAAGGCAGTGAGGGAACACCTGGGTGGAATGAAGCACCACACCCTGTGGCAACAGCCTGTAGTTACATCAAAGAATCATCAGAGATCAAACTCACACCAGCGGAACACCCAGACTCGGTTCTTTCGCCCAAAAATACTGCCCTGGCAAAGAAAACAAACTTAAATCCCAGCATCAGCTCTTGGAGCTTAGTTGATCATTCCGTGTTTCTCAGATGCCAGAGCCATGTGCAGAGTGACGTACAATGACAGGATTTAAACCAATACCACCAGAAATGGACAAATAACAAAACCAGCACACAACGGATAAGAGCAATCAAGCCAAAAATGGGAGGGGAAAAACTATAGGGGTCTCACAGAAATTAAAAAAAAAACATTGTAGAGGATGTGCTAGCATTAAGCGAATTCCACTGTACTAAAATGATCCCTGACAGTTGCAGAAAGACTGCTACTGCCAGGAGTATGATGTTATTCTGGAAGGAAAGCTGTGATCCATACATGCAGCTTTTGTTGTATCGTATTTCATGCTATTTGTTACTGTCAAACCCAATTAAGGAAAAAGTCCAAGAACAGTAAACATGCTGCTTTATTGTCTGAACTAAAAGACAGTGCCTCATGGTCTCCGCTCTCCCATGCGTCCTATTCCAAACAGGCTGGTTAAAGAATAACATCTAAGGCTAATGGACTAAAGCACATTTGCAAGATATTAGATAATGAAGTTACTTTTTAATTCCCTGTTATACGCTGAAGCTTAAGAAATGCAGGTTATGAGAAGCAAGACTGAACACATCTTCTATTTATCTGCAGGTCAGCAAGAGCAGCAATGAGGGCTGAACTCCAAGTGTTTTCTCCGAATCCCTTATAAAGGTACTTTACCTTTCTTTCCTGAATAAACCACATCTAAGGGTTAAAAAGACTAGAGGTGAATGAATTGATTCTACTGAAAACTCCATCAGATTAATTTTTATACTGTCACAACTTGAAAATACTAAGTACTAAATAAATTCAAGAATACCAGTGCTGAACTGTTAATTATGATCTACAAGTTATTTCTTAAAACATTCTCAGTACCAAGGTGTGAAGGCAATGTTTTCAAGCAACTCAGTTATAATCAGTAGATATTCCAACACAATACCTGACATTTGTACAAGGCAGACTGTTAAAGCCTACTACAGAAACAGAATTTGCAAGTATATATATAAATAGAATGTAAAGACTGCAAATACTTTTTAAAGGAAAGTCAGAGGCATTGTTTAGAGTCTTTGAAGCAGGCAGTGAGGTTGATGGACATGATTATATATTAATGCAGATTAACAAAATAATTTTAACCAGATTCACTATGAGGCTCTCTTCCAGTTCATATGATATAAGAGGCAAAGCTCCCCCCCAGATAAATAAACAGCAAAAGGACAGAAAATAAATGGCAGAAACAATATTTTTTCAAACAGAAGGTGGTGTACAAAAGGGTCACCCAAAGGAATCTCTGCTTGGACCTTCCTTGTTGAAAAAATTAGTTAGCGTTATTGAACAACAGGATTCAAAATCAGAGAATAACTGTTTGGAAGAACCTTTGGAAATCATTTGTTCATACCTTCATGGAAGATTTAACTTAACGTAACACATGGATTGAATATACATGATTATGGAGTGTAAAACAGCTACCACCATATAGACAAAAGATCTCAGAGTAATTGCTAAGTATCCTTCATAGTTGGTTCTTTTATATCATAATCCAATTTTGCTGTGTACCAATGCTAAGAAATTTCTTGGAGCAGACACAGAACTAGGAAGACTGATGACTCTTGGACCTAGAAGCATGCAAACAAGTAAACAGGATGGTCAGACATACAGAAAAGCTTCTGTATCAGAAGAATTAAGCAGACAATGGCTCTTCAGGCTAGAGGAGATGTGACTGGAGGGGTATGACAGAGACAACTCATGAGTGGCACAATAGTGACCAGAGAAAAAGTACTCATTATTTCTTCATTTATTTTTAATTTTTTCAATTCAAAAAAGTACAGGTGTCAAAGCAATAGACAGCAGGTTTAGAGCAAACAAAAAGACATGTTTTATTCACACAGCTAATTATGAAAGTGACAGTTAAAGGATGTTGTGAATGCCAAGATTTTAGACTGGTTCAAAAAGTGGTAATAAAAATACATGGAAGAAAAGTTAAGAGCTAAGAAACGAAACTACAAGGTACAGCAGGAAGCACCACACCATCTTACCCCATATGCTATCCCTTAGCATCCATTGAATTGGCTACTGTTGAAGGGATCCTGAGCAAGCTTGGCCTGCAGCCCAACTCAGCCCCATTGTTCTCTTCTCTGGGAAATCTCCAAGTAGTGAGCATATTAAAATCTCCCCTGAAAAGCAGCATCAGTTTCTCGCCTCTGGCCCCTTCTACCAAGCTTTAAAACCTTCCTCAGGCAGAAGGCAGAGGCAGTTCTGGGAGCTTCTCTTGTGTGAATTTTCAGTAGTCTTTTTTCTCCCATGGGATGGCTGCTTTCAGTTTTACAATGTTTCCCAAATTCTTTGTGTGAGAATTACTTTGAAGTAGTGATCAAATACTGATTTAGTTAAATGAGTGAGCCACAAAAAAAGAAACCATATGCTTTAGAGTACTGTTAAAATTCAGTAACTTTTGACTATTTTTAATCATTCATTGCCTTATTATCTTTGTTTTGCCTTCTGAGAATGACAGCACTCTGAGGATTAAAATCAGATAGGAAAATAGAAGGGTAAATGCAATATTCCTCTTGAAGATGAATAAGAGATTTCTAAGTCCCAATGAACTTTAGCAAAATACTATGCAATTCCCTTCTACTTGCCATGGAAAGTAAAGGCAACTTCGGGCCATATAACTTCTGCACATGCCTTTTTCTTTTTTTTTAAGTACTACTGTACTATTTTTGTGCATGTTTAAAATATAAAACTGTATTTTTTTGTTTTATTGATTATACTTGTATGCCCATTTTGTCCACTTCTATTTAATTTTTTCTTTTTTTTTTCTGCCTGCCAACTCCCTTGCAATTATCTATAAACAGTGATGTTTTGCTTAGAACAGTTAATGTTGACAATGTTTTTATACAGAAAAAGACAAAGATACAGAAGTATTTTTAACCCACCTCAACTTATAAAAATATGCTAATACATGGCTGAGCATGTATTAAACACCATTATTTCTCTAAGAGCAAAATAAAATGTTAATTGCTCAAGATACAGAGACAGTCCCAAAAACACATCCACTAAGACAAAAGACTTTAAACTACTAAACTACAAACTGATCTTGCAATCCAACCAGAAAGGATGAAAGAGTTGAACAGAATAAATACATTTCACCCTTTGGCATCTGGGTCTTCTGATGTTTAATTAAAAGAAAAGGCTAAAGGCTATGTTCTCTGAATGTTAGCTCACTGCTGAGGTGCCAAGGGGACAGGCACCTCTCAAAATACCTCTTCCCAACAGGAATGTAAAAATAATTTTAATTTAAAATAAAACAACCCAAATAAAAATCATTAAACTGCATTTGAAATGCTTCATTGGAAGACAAAACTCTGCTCTGCCTTCCAGAAATGCATTAGTGGAAAATTTCTTGGTGCAAAACATTAGACATGTTCTTTCTTGTATCACAACAAAGATGAATTCATTATTTTGTGAAGCACATGGCATCAGCACAGTAGTACAAAAAAAAAAAGGGGGGGCAAAGATCTTGAATGTAATATATATTTTTAATAAGCACGTGAGATAAATTAATTTGATCTCACAAATTAGGTCACACAGTTCAGCATCTCTCTGAATTCCCTGTTGCTGAGGTCCACCTGGGGGAAGCTGTCCCATTAACTGCTCATAAGGATGCTGTGACCACAAGGACATCCACTGACTCTGGTCTCAAACATCAACACCACCCCAGCCACATGAAGTAAAACATGTTAAAACATATCTATCAATACTAAGAGATGGTCAGGTTAGAGCAAACAAGTCCTTAGAAGGACTCCAGAATCTTCAGAATCACACAGCATGTCAGTAAAAGCATCGCCTCTGTCCTGTTAAGGAGTGCTCCTTTTGCAGCACATGTGCTCCCAGCTGCCCTGTTAAACTAGTTCTTACCTGCAATTCACCTGGGCCACAAAGATTCCTGGACACATGCACTGTGTTCTTTATAGGTACCTCAAACAAAGTATTAAGATGGTGTAGAGAGAAGGAAAGAAATATCCAAAGTGGAATAAAACCCACACAAAAGTTAAACATGTGTCACATACGTACAATCAAAGCTCATTTTCAGATCTGTAGCTTAAAATATTACTGTGTAGAGAAGTCTTCAGCTACTTAGCAAATCTAATGCTCCACAAACATTACAAAATTATTTGTAGGGAAAATATGCAAAACCATATACACTTTGTTATGGTTGTTAATTATTAGAAACACTTTAGTTTCAAGAGAAATATATGTTCTGAGTTCCTTCAAGTCTCTAAAATAGTAATTTCTCTCTGTCTCATTTTTTAAGCCATGGGCTGCATTTTTATCCGTAATAAGAAATTGCAAAAACTAAAACAAAGGGACATAAAGCCATTGTTGAAATGGAGAAATAAATTCCTGAATACCTGTTTTCAGCACTGGGCTTCATGTTGCAGAAGGTTATCTTTTCCCACCCATGAAATTGAGTATTCCCTATACTGGGCTGAAAGACAACAGTCTATCAGGACTATTAAAGACTTGCCTGGATAGCTCAATAAAACAAGAAAATGAGAGACATGCTTCAAATCCTCAGCTAAAGAGAGTAGTTTTATCTATAACAACTGCATGCTTGGCAAAGAATTATCTGCAGGTTGGGATATCCCAGCATTTGAGTTTGAGCCAGATTTTGCTTTTGGCTGAGCATACGGATGGAGTGGCACTGAAAATGGAAATAAGAGTTAGACTTGCATATCACAGAGCACACTGTGTCAGAATTTGTTGAAATATCTCACAGTCTAATATACTTCATTCTTACCTGAAAAGGAAATTTAAACTGCCAATATGACACTATCCTCTATTTTTTACTGTGAAAACAAGATGCAAACATTACCACACTACACAAACACTTGACTATTTTTTCACTGCTTAGTAATCACATGCATATAACAATGACACAACCTAGTTAAAAGTCTCAAAAATCCAATTTCAACAAAATATGAAGCACATGGTAGCTTATATCCACTATATCTAATGAAATAAACATATCTCCAATATTGTACTTCTCCATGCAGAGATTTTTGTTTGTTGTCTGTTTAATGTATATACTTCAGGCCATAAACCCAGTTATTCTCTTCAGATCCTTTTTTTTATGATCTGTGTAAAACCAGCATTAGAGGGTTGCTTCACAAAGCAAGTATGGACCAGACACCAACCAGAAATACAAATACTACTTCTTAAAATTAGTATTTGGACTTTGAATCCCTGGGCTGAAAAATACATCTACCCAAGCAATTGCATCGCATACATTACTTGCTAGTACTATGTGTACCTCCATCCCAAAAAAGGCAGACAATATTTTACTTTCTGTGAAGAGAAAAAAACATGTTGGTTCTGTCCCTCAGTTCAGAACTAAGCTTTTCTAATCTTTAATCCATGCTTATAAAGAAATCAGCTATTTAAGAAGTCAGAACATGCTCGGCAACGGTCTTTCACAGATCAGATTTGAGTTTAATCTGCAATGAATCTTGACTATAAGGCTTCTAGTGCTCTATTTTTACCAAGTTTATCCTTCTGATACAAAATGTACTTTCACACTTTTTCACACTTCTAGAGATTAAAGTTCCAATGTTTATATTAGCAGAAGTGCTTAGGGTAAAACCAGTTTTAAAAACACCAGGCTGTGAATCTATCATATTTAGACTCTTTACACCGAAAAAAAAAAGAAAAAAAAAAAAGACAGCAAACATACACTGTACTATTTCGACAGCCGAGACAGACAGTAATTTTTACTCCTATTAAAATACATACAAAATTATTTCTATTAAAAACAGTGGTCAAACTGCATCATTCTTCTCAAGAATTCACATAATAAGAATTTATGCTTATGAATATAACACAGGAATGGCTCATTTGTAATTTAAGTCAATAGTGCAAATCACATGCTTAGTAATCACAATGCTTAAAATTAAACACATGCAGAAAAGTCTTCATGACATTCCCTACACAAGAATAAAATGTCACATAACTATCACTTCACATGCCCATTCTACACAAAAACTGACACTAGTCTGATCACTTCTCAAATGCATTTAAGCAGAATCATGTTGTTCTATAGTCAAATGCAAGCTGTACACCAAATTTTTCCTTGCTCTACAGCTACAGATGTATTAACCGGTTCATTCTGTCAATGGCATTTATTATCTTTATTTCTTAATCCAAAGAAAGGTTATTTAAAATCTGTCCCACTAAAACTTAATGGATGAAGCAATTCAGGAGGCTCTCTGCAACTGGACCACAGGCTGACGGGATAGCCTTTATCACAGCATAAAGACAAGGTCATATTTTCTTATGATTTCCAATTTGTTCTCCACTTGTACAGTTTCTACACGCATCTCTTTTTGAACAGTATCTGCACATGTTTTTCTCATGACTGTTTTCATTTCCCAGGAATTTCTCTGCCTCATCATCCATTAATCATTTTTCCTTCTACCTTTCTTTCTTATTCAGCACAAGGAAAATCTCAAGGAAGAAACTGTCACTGTCAAAACTTTTAACCCAACTTCAAAGAAAAACAAATGAAAAATCCATAAGTAAACTTATTGCTTTTAAGAGTACTTCAGCTAGATAGGTTTCTTCCTCAATGAGCCTTACCAGCAGAAGACAAGAGATATTTTAATCCAGTATCGTCACGTTTTGTTTAGACCATCTTCCAACTTGTACCACTTCTCAAATGACTTTTGATTCTGGGCTAAGTTGTGTCAGCAAAAGTTGAATTTGACTCTTATAGGCATAAAAGAGAAGCACAACACATCAACTTGACTACACTATGCCTCCTGCATTCATTATTCTTCACTAGAACAGCCAAAGACAGATATGACAGAATATGATGTTGACAAGTTGCAACCCAAAATAATTGTCTTTACTGGTGATATCAAACTCCTCTCAATATTTAGACACTGTAGGTGCTGGTCATTGATTCACAGCAAACATCTGCTTCCTAAATTAGTACCCATGCTTCAGCACCATAACATGCAACACTGGTAGCAGCAGCATACTAAACCTCCTAAAAACAAAGCAAATTTATGTGCCAGTGTTCTTGAAAAGCTCTTAGGAATAACATATGCCTGAAATAACTGATCTCTTACAAGTGCTGCCCTCTGGATAGCATCTTCTGTCTCTCAGGGTAATGTGCAATCTGATGAGTAGCAGTACTTAGATTATGCAAAATAGATGCCAAGTGGTTAGCAAAGACATTCATGTCTTTAAAAGCTATCTCCACCAAGTTACAGCAGGACACAGAATGCCTATACTGGCAAAATGTAAATGAAAAAGCTCACTTCATTTGAAAACTGACAGTATAATGCATTTCTCATTACTATTAATTTTAAACATTTGTAATGTCATAAACAATTCTGTAAGAAGTCCTGTTCAACAATGTCTCTAATAAAGGGACCTGAACATCTTGCAGATGTTCTGCAATTCTATTGGCTTTCAAAAATATTATGGGCACCAAGAACTTTATTCAGTAATACTACCCCGACAATTCACAGAACTGTTCTATGTAAGTGGACTGGGGGAGGAGGGGGGAGGAGAAGCAGAAGCATATTTTAGGCACTGGTTACATACAGCTTTTAAACACCTATTAATTCAATTTTTTGGTAATTTCAATGGTACTTAGTTTTCAATAAAAACTGATTTTAAAGTATCCTTGCATATAAAGGTCATGCAAATACTTCTCTCAGACTTCAACAGTCAGTAAACCCTCCAGTATCCCCAAAAGCTTCTCAGAGTTGAATTCTACATGAGACAGCTGTGTTTATAGATCTGGACCTATATGGACTATTCTGCAAGCACATATTACACTTCACTGCAACATACAGCACTGAATGGGAAGAACTCAGTCTTGTTAGCAAACACTTGAAAGAAGTATTCTCATCCTCTTCTGTGTGATTTAATTCCTGTGCTTGATATTTTCCCCTCTGACTGTATTAATTTTCAGAGTTACAAGGTGTTCGTTTTTTTCTTTTATGTGTGTCACAACACACAGAACAATTTATAGAATCATGAAGCAGGTTTATTTTGCTAGAGGGAACAAAGTGACGATACGTGTTCGCAAACATGTCAAAGGTACGTGAGTAAGAAAGGTGTGGCCTGCTTCATAGTTACAACACTGAGATTTTCAGAGCCAAGGCAGCTGCAATGCTAGTGGCACAACCAGCATTCCTACTTTTTGAAAAGTACTTAGCTCTGCCAGGCTAATGTGGTGTACAGAGTTGCCATCCTATGTAATGTTTAACTCCAACTATTCTCAGGTGTCCACATCTAGAAATATTTAATAATCCACAGCTTAGTTTTATTCCAAATAATCTGCATAACAAATCTCTAGTAATTAAGTTATACAAGAAACATAAAGGACAGAAATGTAATTACTGTAAAAAATGACACTAAAAATATCACACAGTTACGCTGAAAACCATTGAGTATTTTATACAGACACATAATGGGTCTCCAGAGGAAATGTTCACCCACTTGAGTATATAGTCTATAAGCAAGCATTTAATTTTCTTACAGGTTGCTGCTGCCACGATTCCACAAAAGTATCTACTATAAACTAACAGGAAGAACAAAATCACCTTGAAATTCAACATAAAACTGCAATTGGTTTATGCATTTCAGAAGAACAACTCATACAGTTAAGCACTGCACACCATCACAATTAAGAGCTGAGAATACCCGCAAATTGGAGAAACAGAACCTAAGCTGCAAAAGCAACAGTCTGCTTTTCATCACTTAGTTATTTCTTTTAAAGCTGCAGAGCACATTAGGGTAGGTCACGTTAACTGAGAGCCCAGAGGCATTTTGTTGCTCAAATAGAACCAAAGCTCTGCTTAAAGAAAAAAAAAAAAAACAAACAAGGAAAAAAAATTAGAGTTCAACCAGCTGACCTTATTATTGAAATCACAAACAGAGCACTCACTTTAGACCTTCATGACTTCAGCAATAAAGTTCTCAACACTGTGCATTACAACAGCATTCATAATGCAACTTGAACAAGTGAGTTACAGGTTTCTCACTTTTTATTTAATGTTTAAATACTAAAAAGTCATGACACAAACCTGGGTCCACGTGTCTAGAGCTTCTTCTAATTCCATTTGTTCTTTTCTGCAAAGGAAAAATACAAATCAAGGATATGAATAAACATGTTTTCATGTAGGCACATCACACTCCTTTCATTCCCACAATCTACTAGGCAAAGCTGGTTTTCTGAAGTTATTTCCCCCAACCACGAACACAATTATCTTTATCTTGTAGAAAGATCACACTTTGAAAAATATTCTTAGTAATGTACACAGTTTTTTCATATATCCCATTTTTTCTGACACTAGGTTCAAAAGATTCTCAGTTCATAGGAGGTTTGTTCATACATCAACATTTTTGATAACATGTACAAATGTATTTTTTAATAATTTACGAATAGGATAAGGGAAAACCATGCAGTCTGGCATTATCTGCCCCAGATCACGTCCACCAACACAAAAGTCAAAGCCTCTTGTGTTGTTTAATAAGGTAGAAACTTTGACTATTTCTACTTTATACTGAAGCTATCTAGAATTCCCTATGGAATACCTAATTTTCTTATTTTCTGGGCAAGTACTTAAATACATTTAGTAACTTCTCTCTCTCTTTTCAATTGGAAGAACCAGAGTTGTATGAAATCAGAAACTCTGACGAGATTCAGATTATTTTAATTTTTTTTTCTACATTTTATATTCTAAGACACTTAATCTGGATCCCTGGAAATTTCAATGTGAAATAACACATCTTGAACTACTGATCTGCTTTTGCAGGCTTGTTTTAACTGGTAACTTGCATGATGGCTCATGCATTTATTTATTTTTTAATCAAACCAAGCAGAGAAAAGCACGTTGCATAACAAAAGGAACAATTAGGTTGCTCTGATTTACTCGCAGTTGATATAAGCTGATGCAGGACACACACCAAGGCAAGCCAGAAAGCAGTAACCTGAGGCATAACCAAATTACCAAGCCCTGTAGCAAGCAAGCAAAATGAAAAGCTTGGTTTGAAAACAGCTTTCAAACTCTCGAGTCCTTGGACATATTCTCTCTGCACCCCACATCTCTAATTAAAGAAAGGATGCAAGTTTTGTTTCATCTGTAGTGGAAAGAAGAAAAATTTAAAACTTCTGCCACAATGAAGGTAATAGTACTCAAAACAAAAAGCTCAGTTATATCCTACCATGTTTTTAATAGGTGGAAGCTGTATTGCTGATACAGATTGATGCAGAGTGGTGAGTAACCACAGAAGGGAGGGAAAGGGGCAGGACTGGGTAAAGGAAGTCCAAAGGGAGATGAAGAAATGCTTAACTGAAATGCAAGCAATACAGTGACTCTGTGACAACCTAAGTCATATACATGACAGGATCAGAAGGAAAAGTTTTAAGGAAATTGTTCTTGAGTCGTACGAAAACATGCTCAATACCCTTAAACATATTGCAGTACCAGCAGATTCTTTACATTACTGGTACAAAATATAAATCCATGTTTTCTAAAATGACAGTTCTTCATCCATGCTCAAGTTTCCTTCAGCACAGAGATAATTAAAGCAGGCACTTAATAGTCTTGGTAAAAATGAAAGTAACCCTGATGTTTTAGATCAATTCAAGAGGCAACAGCAAATCAATAGCTCCAAAAAGGAAGGGGTTTTCATCTCTCACAAGAAAAAACAGTATACATGTTTTTTCATCCAGCTAGATGGTGAACATAGTGTTCACCACAATACGTTCACCATAGTAGCTTTACAGAGCCTGGCAGCCTTGCCCATGAGGCCCAGTACTTGACCTGTTCACAGCTCCCCAGTCATGCCTGCTGGCTGCAGGACTGGGAAAGCATCAGGCAAATGGACCATGCTGTGACTCCCTTATTTTAGAGCGCCCTTACTTAGCGGACCTTTCCAGGCAGAGACTTAGAAGGCTGGGCAGCTCTTGGCTGGGGCACAGCTGAGGTTGCAGTGAGAGCAGGCAGGCAGCAGTGCCTGGGCAGAGCCAGGGCCATGCCAGCATACCCCAGTCCCCAGCCAGAGCTCCCCGGAACTCGCCATTCCCCTGCAGGCCTCCAGAAGCCAGAGCCCACCTGAGGCCCAGAGCCCACCTCCAGAGCCCAGCAGCTCACCACAGCGTGCAGAGCTGCCCTGACCTGTCCCCCACCACCACCACCACCACCTGGGGTCACAGTGACACCCCAACAGCTCAAACATCAGAGAGCACTGCTGTGCTCAGCCCTGCACGACTACCCCCATACCAGCCATGTCAGCAATAACATCCTTACATTACCCAGTAAGTCATTTAAGCAGTTAAATTACTATAAGCTTCTGATCTAAAATAGATGCTAGAAACTATTATGCTCTAGGTTTGAAGTGCTGCATCTCTTTGTCAGAATTGGCAGTCAAAACTCAGCTGCTGTGCTCTCCCACATGTTAGTGGAGAGGCACCAGGAGCTGGCCAGAAAATTACCTAGGGTGGGTTTGCAGCCTTGTTGGGCTGATGGCAAGGTACCTATGTGCATCACAGCAGCTCCTCTGTCCAGGTCCCATTTTAACATTCTCTCCAGATTACATAAACTCTATAATCACTGGATACCTCAGCATCTACAATCTTTTCTCATAAAAAGGTGAACACTTCCCTGCTGATCTTTCATCACCCTCTCTGCCTGGTGTGTCAGAGAAAAAAAAAAAGAAGACTTTTAACTTTACTGCCAGATTTTGCCTAGGAACAGTAAGGATCTAACCATCAGTTGTGAAGCAATGTATGCTTTCTTACCTGTAGCTTAAAAAAAAAACTCCACCCCTTTCAGTGCTTTCAGCACTAAGTCATATCTCTGCAAGTTTAACTCACATTTTGAACAGAAGACATTCATATTTAATCACGAATACCTTGTTGCTTAGACAACTTCTACAGCACTCTAAATAAATCTGTTGCTAAACCCAGAAGAAAAGCATATATTTTCCAACAGCACGTGCACAAAATAATAAGGAACTCTTATATCACAAACAAAACAAACATCACATGCAAAGGAAAAATATCCTTACCTCATGTTTCACGTTTCCGTGTTCTGAAACATAAGTAAAAATTGGCATTATTGGCGACTGCAAACTGTACACCTTTGCTATAGCAATCTCAGTCTGTGCTGCGTGGCATTAAACAAAACACTGCTGCCTTCCCTTTGCTACCTGATACCTGCAGCCGCCCAGCGCCCGGGGCCGCGCCAGGTCGTTGTGCAAACCCCGCCCGGCCCTGGGCAGGCTCTGGCTGCGGGGCACGCTCCGGCAGCGGCACGGCAGGATCAGACAATACACCTTGGAAACTTTCAGAACGTTTCAAAAACACTTGGTAAACACTGACTCGTTGGGAATTCAAAGCTACAGTTCTTCGCTGCAAGTCGAGTTTACACCTTTTCTTGTCTCTGTCTTTTCAAGAGTATGTCAACATATATCGAGATACATATATATATACGCCTTTAGCTTCGAAGTGTTCTGTATTTCATGTCTTCAAGTTCAATTCAGCATTGCATTAGCATATCATAGACTGAAGCCATTGGTGGTTTATTTGCCTTTTTTACTATAAGTTTTATGGTACTATTTTAAAAATTATGAAACAAATAAAACCCTGTAGGAGATCAGAAAGACTGCGTAAAGACTAACAATTCAGCATACACACGCCACCACACATACAAAAGACACAAAAGGGGATATCTTTCTTACATGTCTTTGAGTGTGTGATCTGATAACAGGTATTTGGGTGTACTCTAGATTTTGGTTTGGTGCGTTAGCAAAGCACACACAGCTGTATTTACCTGTGTGCACTCTCTAGCACTACACGCGCTGCTGAGGCAAAGCCCAAACTGCACGTGCCTGGTCTTCATGTAACTTCATCACATTTGAAAACTTTTACTGTAATGTCTTCTAAACAGGAAGGCGCGTTCACAGTAAAAGAAATAATAAAAGTTTAACTGCAAGTACATTTTGTTCTGCTAAAAAAAGGTTACATTAAACAGTAAAGTGTGGGAAAACAAAATCTCTGCCTTTCTAGCACTTAATGCAAAGATAAGGCATGCCCAGACCAAACACCCCAGCTGCGGACGCTGGGCCGGGCCAGGCAAGCACAGCCTTTACCACTGGCAGAGCTCTTCTCACGTACACCTTCAGTCACTGCTTCCCCTCTCACACTACACCAAAGACACCTCATCTGGTCATCCACAGAAAACGCTTTTATGATTATAACCTTTCCAAAAGTATTAATTTGCATTTTTATAGTGAGCAAAGAGAAGGAAAATAAGCCCGCCCAAAGGAGGAGATGCAGATAGTATATTCAGATTTTCTAAGGAGCCTGAGGGAATTAGTTGCCAAAGTACTGCTGAAATTCAATACAATTTTGGTATTTCACAATTTGATATGCCTTTTAAAAAATTTTTGCCAAAATACGAATAAAACCACCTTTTCTGAATGTTTGATGTCAGTATTATGAATGATTTCAAATGAAGAGAAGTCAAAGAGGTAAGGACTTGCAAAGGAGGCCAAAACTTCAAATCCAGACTCAGGGAGGTTTTTTTTCTTTTTGTTTTTTTCCTTTAAAAAAAAAAGGCCTATGTTTATTTTAGCAGATCTATTATCAAAATGCTAAAATGGAAATGTCATTTATCCTCCAGTGGGAATGAATGAATCTGATTTTTAAAGGTTGCTGTTGAATATTATTTGTATCTCTAGGAAATATCCCAAACCCAGCTAGATCAATGAGTTCCATCTGATCAGAGCATCCCATCAGAACATCCCAGCAGTTTTCATAATAAATAATTAAGAAACTCTGTGATAACTGTTAAATAACTGAATAAATGGATTCAAGAAATAACTACACAGGAAGGTAATAAATATTCCTGATAAGTCACGCAAAATAAATTTCATTAAAAGGGAGGTGGGAGACTTGGATTAAAAAGAAGACCAACACTGATGGACCAAAACACCATTTGTGGCTTCACTATCAACACTTCAGTAATTGAAAAAATATCCAGTATTTGTATTTCCACATAAAAGCCTATTCAAAAGTAAGACATTCTTGTCTTGTTATTTCAACACAGTTCAAATACTCTCATATTTCAGAATTCGTATTGAATTCTGTGAATTGTTTCCTCACAAAACACCTTTTTTCTCAAACACTGCACAAGTACAAAAGCAAGAAAACCCTCATTTCTATTCTTAGAAAAAAAGAATGTAATGTCTGCGGATACCCATCAGCAGATATTTTACACATGACAACTTTAATTCAAGTTCCTGCTCATTACTAATTTGCCAATGAAATTATCGAGTGGGTCCTCAGTTCTGACAGCCAGCTACTTCAATGTCATAGCACAGTTTTGGGGGTTTTTTTGTTTATTCACTGAGGCCATGTTACCACTGGGTCACATTTTGATAATTATATTTTACTACAGAAGCAAGAAGAGCAGCAGCTGGCCTCAGTAAGTGAGGGAGGGAGATCAGAAAATGGGAATAAACTGCTCCTCAGGGATGCAACAGTGCAGCTGGATTTACATGCTAACTACATGGAGAGTAAACAAAAAGGATACGTAATAAACTACTCACCTTTCTATTTTAAAAGAAAGCTCAAAATATTTAAAACTCGGGAACTGCAAAGTAAGTCACTTGGAAGGAGTTGTGGGACTACCTATTCCTTTACAGTAATTTAGCCAGTCATTGCATAATCAGAACAAAATTAGAAATGTGACCTAGATGTATCATCGTGTAGGACCCTGAAAAATATCAAGCCCCCTAAGCAGCTTTTGTTCAGGTTGAGCAAGAATCAATAGTTAAACAGTACAGTTCAACCTTTGCTGCAGTTTCTAAAAAAGTGGCATAACTCCAATGAACTTTCTGTGATTTGAGCACTTACTTGTCAATTCACTTGACATGGAAGGCTTGGAGGAAAGCCAGCAACTTTGCAACTATTGATCAAGTCAGCAAAAACGTAAACAGTGAAAGTTGCTGGTTTCTTTTTAGCTGTCAAGACCCCACGGTTTTCATGAATAATCTCTAATGTGCTGTAGCAAGCAATTATTACATAAACAGCATGGACTACATTATTGGGCATATACATTACCACATGAAAGCAACTCTAAACTTAACCCATTCATATGGCAACATTTTCTTTCAAGTTCATCATACAGTGGAAGAAACTTCTTTTCCACCTAAGGAAATACAGTACTTTTTCAAATGGAATTATCTGAACAAGATAGAAATCATGCATAAGTTAACTAAAATTTACTACAAAAGTGACCCGTTCATGTTTTTTGAATCCATTTATGACCTGATGAGACATGTCTCTAACACTCCCTGGGAAAAGCAATATAAAGAAGAAAATGTTGTGGGTGTGGCACTATATTTAAAATATTCAAAATATTTTCAGATTCTAGAACCGTTATAGGAGGTTTCTCTAATTGAAATATTCAATAGTGTGTAGAACCAGCAAACATTTGCCTGAGAATACTTAATTCAATATAATTGGATGGACTTGGAAAAATTCCAGTCTGGAAATAGAAATGAATTGTTAATTCTGCTGGTTTAGACTAGGAAACAGACTACAGTTCTACAGTATGTTCTGTGCAGAGTGATTCTGTTTTATCAGTCCTGAAGCCTCTGAAGGAACTGCAAGGGGCACAGAACAACCTATACAATAGAAGTGGGAATAAGGGATACAGCTTCTCCTTTTGTCTACTAAAGGTGTGTCACTCAACCATTCCCAAATGTTAACCCTTCCAACTAGTGGAAAAGCATCACCAGATGAGTCAAATTGTCTTGTGCCATGAAAGAAGAGAGAGGAATGCAGCTGAGAAGCCAGAAGAGGCAGCATGGGAAAGGAGACCTCCTCATCAGCCGCCAGAGAAAATAACAACACATATGTCCTTGTAAATGGCCTGTCAGAGAAATATGTGCATCCATTTTAAAATCCTTGTGTTCAAGGATTTCATAAAGTCTTGTGTTGAAGATTGTGCAATCAGACTCGAAGGAGTCCATCAGAACATTAGGGGAAAAAAAAGAGGGGGCATGGAGGATTTCAACTCACAGAAAGACTAAGTGATAGGGAAAACAGTAAAATACATGCAAATGTAGAGGACTACTTGAGCATGCACAGGACAAAATTTAAGGGGGGGGGGAAGTTAAATCAATAACGACAGAAACAAACATAGAAGACTTCAACCAGCACTGCCGATTTACAGCAACAAGGGCAGGAACAGCAACCAAGAAAATCCAAGGGCTAAATGCAGACATTTTGTTCTATTTATTAATTCAACTAATTAACTCTGCATCTTTTATCACTACAATTTCTACAGTCTGCTGAACTGGCCTTCTTTGAAGCAAAACATCTGAAGAACTGGCATACATTTGTGTATAAGGCATAGCATGAGAACACAGCAATTTATCTTCAGATTTTGTCAATGTTTCTCTCATAAGTGTATCATCTAAATCTGACACTTAATAATTTTGTCATTCAAAAGGTTTCATCTGTCTTTGGATGTCTCTCTTTTGAATTTTCACAAACTGCAACTCAGAATGAAATATAAAAAGATTTAATCCACTCAGGGAGGTTCTAAGTATCATTTCAGAAAGGCTAGCAAAAAACATCTGCTATGGTCTATAAAGAAAACAATCTCAAACTGTACAAAACCAGAAAATGCTGAGGAAAACTCAAATACCTTTGAGAAACCTAATGGTATATTCCCATTGCAGTGTTTTGAACTCTGATCACCTCTTTTCAAATAGACCTCTAGAAATACAAGAGGTCTACAGAATGGGAATGAAAATTATTTGAAGCATAGAAAAAATTCCACTTATGAAAAGATAACAAAAAAAGAAGCTACTGAGTTCAGAGAGTATACTATTAAGAGGTCACGAGAAGTTATAAAATAATTTATCATAGAGAAGCAGTCAGTCAAGACTTTTATTGACTCTTCTCACAAAAACCCTAGGTGAGAAGTGCTGCATAGAGAACTCACTGTTCTAACATTTGTTGAGTTAGATACTTCCAAACAGGAAAGATCTATGCCAAAGCATTAACAAGACCTAAAAACTCTTCAAACATCAAAAAAGATAGAAAGAAAATGTAACAGGATCAAGCAAGGAACATCATTCCCAGGCATTGTCTACCACACAGAGGATTTGCACTTTGCTGTGAAGCATCTGGAATGGCACTGGCAGAATGACAGAACACCAGATTAAAAAGAAAACACATATATCTACACACACACACATACACATATATTCCAAGTCTGTGGCCATAACTAATACCACGTGACTGCGGAATAATAATCTCCAGTTTCCCAAAAGGATAATTGTGTTTCATGTCCATTAAACCCTGTGAAAGAGGCTGAAATAGTCCCTTAGAAACAAATAAACAAAAAGAAAAAAAATCCAAATACAGCAATACAATAAGTGTTCCTGGTATTTTGCTACAAGCCTTCCAGCTATGCTCCACAATTTCTTATCTAATAGCACTCTCAGGCTGATTTCTCAGAGAAGTAGCAAATGACACCGTTAAAAAAAATACATTTATAATAAATTAATTTCTCTAAATATTTTAAAAAAATATTCAAAATTAAAACCATGTTAAAATTTTGTGCATGTAGAGCCTACTTTTTGCACAAAATGCAGTGAAAATACTGAATTTTACATGATGTCTTTATGTCTGCATTCCTTTAGTAATATTTCATAACTTAGCAGGCACAGCAAGTAACTTATGGGAGACCTCATTTCTCAGCACAGCTGGAAAACAATTCCTACTCAAGTTGCAGTAACCAATATTTCAGAGAGTCTGAACTGTCCCTTTCCTTTCTTGGCCACATAGGGAAGCAGAAAATGGTAAAGCTACTCCTAAAACCTTTCCTTACTCTGTGCACATTATGAATGGGCAGCACTGCTCAATCAACACTTCTTTCTTTCAAAAGGTAAATAAAGAGTAAAAGTAGAAAACAGTAGGGAAAAATCTGAGGATTTTCCTTCCTACTCTCTGGCCAAAGTCTCTCTATCAGGTGGAGGGATGACACATTTTCAGGCAAGTAAGCAAAGCCCTTTGTCCTTTCCATCCTCATTAATTGATAAAGCAAGAGGGAATTATGGCAGCAGCTGTAATTTAGAGTTCATTTTAGCAGCTATGATCTCAGAGCAGGCTGTAAGGAAAGGCTGCTGTCCTTCTGCCTCATGAGCACATAGAAGATCACAACTCTCCTGTCTTAGACTAGAGCAACAGGAATCTGGGAGCCTTTGAATAGAAGAAAAAATAGACTGAGAAGAGAAAGCGAAGTTTGAAGAGAGCACCGAGAGCAGAACACCTGGATGTAAGCAAAACCTGTAACACAAAACAGTATCTTAACAAACCAGTTGCTTCCAATTTTCAGAGCACTATCATTTTACAAATATCAGGAAGATGATTTAAAGTAAAATCCAAAATAACATTCTGCTCCTTAAAATTTTTAAAATTATAATTTATTCCACTTACAAAGAAGGAGAAATGTGATTTTGTTGTTGTTATGTTGTTCTCTCTATGAAGTGCACAGCATTGCTTAAGTATACAGGAAACTTGCGAGAAATCAGACCTTTTATTACCTAGGCCTGATACATGTTGCACCATATGTGTCCACAGATATTTACAGAGGAATAGAAAGACAAACTCCTGCTCCCCCAGAGTGCCAGCTATCCAATTAAAATAAATACTACAGAAGTGATATTAAAAGCAAAGGGGAAACGTAGAAGTAGGGGTGGTTTATACCACAGAAGATAGTTCTCCAGTGAAGAACAATGTGTTTGTTTTTCCACTCTATAATTTAAATGCCATTACTTTAAAACATTCAATTTTTAAATAATTTTACATATTTATTGTCTTTATAATATCTGTAGAAGGTTCAGTGAAAAAACTATGTTCCAAAAAGGATCTCAATCACAAATACTGTAATTGCTGTAATGATTTTTAGATCTACAAAAGATTATTTTTAAAGAGTCCAAACTTGCAGGACAGCATGGAAGATCTCCAGTACAGAAAAGCAGCTGAGAAAAAAGAAGTTCACTGACTGCAGCAAAAGTCAATACCTGCCATCCTGTTGATTTCATGAAAGAATGACGCAGGTAAACAGCACTGCGAGCCAAAAGCCAAGTAAAAGTCAGGAAGTGATGCAAACAGAGACAAAGACAGAAACAAGCTTATATTGAAAAGAACAGCAAGCCACAGTTGAAATCTTGAAGCAGCAGCTTAGTAAAGAACAGTGAATGAAGTCATCATGTAATTCAAGCCGTGGGAGAAAGATTATCTCTGCAACAGCATTTTGCAAAGATTGTAGATACTAATGTCAAAAAGAAAATAACCCAATGGAAGGGATTGCTGTAGCTTATGTGAGGTGAGACATGAGAAACTTCACAAACTATTATGAAATAACTGTGTAAAGGAATGTGCATGTTTTAGAGAAGTGAGAAGGACTAGAAACTCCCCCAGCATATACAAAATTGAATTCTCTTTCAAACACAATCAAAAAAAAGGCATAGAGGGAAGAGTCACAAATAGCAGTACAATTACATGACTAACTAGCTATAGTGTAACAAACTCACTGCCACCAAATGCATAGGTACAGGGAAGGGAAGGAGTGGCAAAAGATGAGGGTAACATTTAGCATTAGCAGGGGGAGATCCAGAAGATGTCAGAAAAATTTACAGGTACAATAATGAGTAGAAAGGGAAGATGTCAAGTTTTTTGAGTCATTTGAGGGAGGCCAAATGATAATTGAAGTCAAAAGAGCCCTGAAGGTCCCAAAGAGCAGAATAACAGGGGAAGTGCAAAGTGACAATGGTCAGGGAAGAAACTCACAGAGTACAGGAATCGATTAAAAGAAGAAAAAAACCAGTCCTTAAATGTGGGAAGTAGAGAGCCATCAATCACATTTTTTTGAATATTGTGAGTGGACAGAAACCATGGAAACCAAAGAGATGAAAGAGGAAGCTGAGGCAACGCATACAGCTTTAGGAACTGAAAGGAAAATATGAAAATTGATAGATATAAAGGGAGAACCACAAGGATGATAGATGATGTCCTGTACAGTAGGTGTTACGTATGAGCAGACTACAATTGAAACGAGAGCAATTCCTTCTTGTATACAACATTGACAAAGAAATTGGGTTTGACCTGTAACAGTTCTCTCTTGCTTCTGAACATTTCAATTTAGTAGCAATAAAAATCCCTATGAATCGTAAATGCAATTCTAATTGTGCTTATAAATGGAAGTTTCACAAGTATGCATGTTACAATAAACGCAAATTAGAAGTAAATTAAACCTTAATTATATCTAACAAGTTTCATGTCCTAATTAAAAATGGTATTCTAACAATAAAAATGACTTACCACCTAAATTAGCCCTGCCACAGTTGTCTAGTCTTCCTAAACATTCTTTGTGTGCTCCAGCTCCACACTTAGAACATAAATAGCCTTGATAAAATGTTCCCCTGTAAAATAAAATTAAGTAGTGATACATTAGAGGTGACAAATTCCACACATAAAGGACATAAGAGACATGGCAAAGGTATTAGAAGTCATTTGCTGTTCTGCATAATGATAGTCCTTAAAGGTTTGAGAAAAAGTGACAACTGACAAACAAGCAGCTCATCCGCTTTTTGCCACTACTAAAAAGTTACAACCAGATAGTTCTTTTGGACTACTAGTAGAACAACAATCTCCATTTCAATTTAATCCAAAGCAACTTTGGAACAGTACACTTGAAATTGTACCATTATGCATCTATCCTTCTATAGATCTACACTTAGTTTCATCTCAACGGGGATTTGCCTAGGCACCACGACAAATAAGATCCATTTCAAGAGAGTTGTAAGTTTGAATATATATTTAAGCATTAAGGAGTTTATAGGCTATATTGCAAACATTCTTGACTTTAAATTTGTTCATTTTTTAAAAAACAGATACCTTGGTACACTTCAGTTTATATTCAGAGCTGCCAATAACTGTAAATGTCTATATACCACAAGACAGCACTTGGGGATACCCAAGCTATCTTCAAGCAACGTGTATGGAGAATAACACAGCACCATGTGGGTTGTGTCCTGAATGCAAGAGAGCTGTTTCTCAGCAACAGCAGGTAGTGCAGTAACAGACACAATAACTCAGCTATACTGCTTCAAATTCAGAAATTAGCCCTCCTGTCTTCAAGTTTAGAATGCCTGCACCATTCTTCATAGCCACTTAGATCTTATTGTTTTGAGAAAAAAAAAAATCTTTGAAAATCCAGGTCAGTCTAACTGTTCAGGAAAAAGGCTGCTAAAGGAAAAAATCTATGACAGGGAGGAACATACCTGAAGTTATTTTATTCCATGTCTGTGCTTAACAATAGCACTACCCATACTCAGATGCCCTTGCTAAAATGCTGTGGTTATATTTTTTTAAATATCAATAATATGCAATATAGAATCACAGAAAGGTTGGAGTTCAAAGGGACCTTAAAGATTATCTAGTTCCAACTCCTCCTGCCTTGGGCAAGGACATCTTCCACTAGACTGGGATACTCAAAGCCCCATCCAACCTGACCTTGAACACTACCAGGGATGGAGTATCCACAACTTGTCTGGGCAACCAGTTATGAGCACCTGAACTGGCCAAAATTTAGAAAGCTTTTGCATCTGCAACTTAACACTATGAAATTTGGCGTCAGCACATTCCTTCATACCACTGGACATGTCATCTTTACAAAAAAAACCATGGTAGGTCATAAAAGCTCAAAAATGAATGAGAAACTACAAATGTAAAAGCATGTGTGTTTTTATATTTGCACATAAAGGAAAGAGGCAGAATACATGGAGTTTCTTAGCTTGTTGGTCTCACAAATCCTTGTTTATGAACGCATCAGTTATCTGCTAGCATTCCTTACCTAGCCTTGCAATATCTGTCTTCAATTTGTCTACAGATCTGGTTCAGAAATGCCTGTTAATGCCTCACAGTTATTTTCTGTCTCACAAAGCAATCTCTCCATAGCAAACATTTATAAGGATCATCATCATTTGATTTTCTGAAACAATGTTCTATCTGCCTTTGCAACTGCTGGTCTACAGCAAGGGACTCTGTGGAAGAGTCATCATGGTGAAAATTGTACAAAATGGTTGCCATTTACTCTTACATAAGAACCATGCTAAAGCCATCTTCTGACAAATGAGAAGCATCTGGATGTTTTCAGCTTTTAACAGCACTCCTGCTAATATTTGGAAATTTGATTACAAAAACTTGCTAATACAACAAGAAACACTAGGTACGACTTCATGAAAACCTTTACAATCTTACCTTAGAAGCATCTGGCAGACTTTGCAAGATGTCACACGACTGAAGGTGTGCATTTTGAACTCATGAAAGCTTGTATCCGCATAGTCTGGTCGTATATTTGACCTAAAAAAAGTTTGAAAATTTGCATTAAACTAATGAAATCTAGAGCACAATGCAACATTCAGAGGAGGAAATCTGAACCCACAAACAGTTAGTTTTATTTATACTTTAATGGTTTTCACTGAAAAGAACCAGAAGTATGGAGTTTACCATACACCTTGAAATGAAACCTGAATTATAACATTATGCAGACCTAGTTCTTAAATATACCCTGTAACTACCTTAGCTGTCACAATAAATAGAAAACTAAACACCAAAACAAATTTCCTGTTTGATAAACTAGGATCATTTTATGAACCTAAAGAATGCTCACCTTTTCCTTCTCAAAAATATTTTGTTATGTGAATGTACAAGGAAAAGCAGCTCACACCCTGAGAACCACCATATTTGAAACATTAGCAGCAAATTTAGGACAGTTAGATCGTAACTATGCAGTAATATACTGGATAACACGAGTGTTTTCAAAAGCAATTAGAAAATATTCACGGGGGTTTGGTTAGTCTTTTTCAATTGTGTTGCCCAATGCGTACTGCTGTTGCTACACACAGGAAATTTAACAAATAAAATAAAAGATCACTATTCACACTACTAAGATACCAAGACTCTATTAGCAGGCTCATTTCCAAAGATCAGACTTATGTACAAAGCACTGGTCCATTACCATACATGTGTTTTGTTTATCCTCCCTTTTAAAAGCAGGTGTATAATTTAAAAATGACCCATTGATCATTTTGTTGCACCAGTTTCCTGGTTTATTTAAATTTTATTAAGTATTCTATTTAATTTTTTTCTGTCATTCCTCCCATTTCCAAGACTGTGTAGGACAACAGGAGTTTTCAATGGATTTCTCTTCTTTTTTTTTTAATTCAATAACATCCCCAAACTAGCTAAACGCTGTCAAAATCAGTAATGCTGAAAAGCCAGGTTCATAATTTAATATTAATCTAGACTGTATCAGAGAAGACTATATATATAGCAAGGGTTAATGTATTTTTAAATATTATTTATATTGGAATGCTTAAGATGCTAGAAAAACACCAGATATTTATGGGAAGAACATAAGAATGCACGATGCATAGGAATTAAATAAGGAAAAAAAATCCTGAGGGTAAGAATGCAAGAATCTACAGCACTCAAAGGAAAACCCAGAAACTTTTCTGACACACAAAATTACATATTCACCCGTTAAAGTTGGAGATACTTATAAGTTTCATTTTTACATATTATAAACAACTTCTAAACTAAAACACAGACCAGTCACAAACTGCAATGAAACACAGATAACCATGCAAGCTTCAATCTCTCTGGGACTGAATGAAAAGGCTTACAAAAAAAAAAAAAAAACCAACACATTCAAAGGATCTGTTTAAGTACCCAGTGTCAGAGAGGTCAGTCTTCTAATCTGCCTGCTGAAAACGAACGTGCTGAAAATGAAACTGCACTCAAAAACCAAATGAGATTTTGCTTTTATGCCTGAGAATAACCTGACAATCAGTATTGTTTTAACTACCTCACTTGTGTCTCCCTTTCTGCTATGATATGCAAAATGTCAATACTACAACTGCTGCTAACTGAGACTGGCATGGCATTTGACCCATTCACAGCAGGAAGGGACAGATAAAATTAACCTTAAAAAGGTAAAGAACTTCTTAAACCAGGAGAAAAAGTATTATTTTGAGGCTCAACTTGGCAGAGCCTGTATTTCACAACGTGTTTGTCAAGGGGCTGCCAAAACTTCTTAGGCTACACTCCAAACAATCCTCAAAACTCCCTAGAACAAGTTACAGTATTCACACTCCCAACAAAAGCTCATTTTGAGTGACCATTTGGTTCTGAGCAGGGTATCTTGCAGAACCACATTCAAAGTATCAGCAAAATGTGCAGAGACTGAAAGCATACCAAATTAATCCTAACAACCTGATCATTTTTCAAGAACAAACCAAAGAAAAAATTCCATTAATTTCATTAGAACAGGATCAATCTTCAAAAATAATAAGCATAGTGGATCAAAAGAAAAAAAATTACAGCCTCATACAGACAGTTGTTTAACACATGCATATGACTACACAACTTCCTTCCATATGTAAAAATTCTCTTTCATTCTTCTCTCAGGCTATCTTCCACAAAGATTGAAATGCATGAACTACTGAAAATGTAACTCCTATTAACAGAACAAAGATGATACACCATATTCATTCTTCTTTATATTAAAAGTAACATTTGAGTTTCTTTATATTTTACAAAGCCATTCAGTTTCATTTTACAGTTCTTAACGGAAAAAATTATTCTTCAGAGGAAAAAAGCATAGTGCTAAAATGGCAAAGAATGAAGTTATGCCCCACAGAAGAGCTGTCACAAGCCCCTTCACCTTTTTCCATTCTAAGTTGTTTTATTGCACCTGTGGTCTAAATTGGACAATATAATCTCCCAAAAAAGAGGAAAGTTTTATCCAGATCAACAGATTTTCAACTTGATCTACTGTGTGCTAAAACTTGGATATATTTGTCCTACTTGCATAAGTAGAGGAATACAAAACTGAAAACATAACACAACACAAACTTGTGAACAGAATGCAAACTTCACTTTATCTTGTCCGCTATTACAGAAGAACTAGTTTGGTTCCAAGTACTGGTCAGTTCTTAAGGAGCACAAAAACGTCTCAAAGAGCAAATTCATCAGTTTCTTTAAACCCCACCAGGTTTTAATTTGGTAATTTGAAGATACTAGCAATTACTTCAAAGAATTCCCTATCTAAAAAAAACTTTTCCTTCTTCACCACCTACATATCTTTCATATTCACTATCAATTCACCAAGATCTAACTTCATGTATTTCCTTTTTGGATAAGGCCAAGCTGTCACAAAGATCCTGTAAAACGGCTTTTTTTTTTTTTTCTTTAAAGACATGAGCCTGAGTATGTCTTTTAGGAGCACCCAGAAACTATTCATAAGCCAAAAGGACCTTTTCAATTTTGCTAGCCCTTTCTTCTGCCACTGAAAATATATAATTTATCCCCCTTTTTTCCCCCCAAAGACACATCACCCAAAATGAAAAGCCCAAAAATCCCTCACAACAAAAGTTTAGTGAATCAAAGGAGAATGCCACTGAAGTACATCAGCCACAGATTAAATGAATCTGGAAGGGACTAGAGCCTCAGCAAATAATGGAGGATCCCGTGCAGGAAGAGGGAATCAACAAGAGAAGAAACTTAATCTACTGCTGAACCTTTCTTTTTGTGCAGACTTAGAAGATGTCTCAAAATGAACCATGTCACTGCATCCACTCAGAATAGTTTTCTTTTGTCTCTTCCTTTCTGATTCTGATAGTTAATCCTAATTGTCTCAGACTGAGGTCAAACAGGAGTGGGAAAATGTCACGTGCTTGATTTCAGTTTACATGTCAGGAAACTATATTCTCAAATCTCAGAGTCCATCACATCTGAAAAAGATCAGTATTGTATCCATTATCTCATTATTCTCTTTATGAAGAAATAATATACTAAAAATATTAACATTTAGATGCACTGTTATCAGTTGATTCCTGTTAGACAAGGCATTTAATCACTGCTCCAAAAAAAGCACTCACAGTTATGAGGATGCAGTTTCCCGTTATTAATATCCTGATAAAGGCACTAGAAAAGAACAGTGCAAAATAAGAAACTGTATGCTTCCTCTGAAGAAAGAGTGCTGTAAAGTGAGGCACAAGAAAGAAAGATAAATAATGATACAACAAAATCCATTAAAATAAAAAGAATGTGTACTGTCTACTATAAATGTAGAGGTGGAATAAGGAAAGCTTTGTAGAAAAGCACAGATTGCAGTGCTAACCATGGACAGGAAAACTCTTGCACATTCTAGCACCTGATCACTAATGCTGCATTGTGGCACATCCAGTTCTGCAGTCACAATACCCATCGTATCAGCCAAGTCTGAGACAAGACACTGCACAGTATATATCAAACTGCAACTCTTTCCATGTAAAGCCCGAAACTTGATGAATCTAGGGGGTTGATATTTTAGTTTTCAATATGTTTTCTTTTCAGCAAATAAAAAGTAATGGAAAAATAGCAAACTTGCACACATGCAAGTTTCTAACTAGAGGTCGAGCTCAACTCCTCTGCGACTGCCTAAGTCCAAATACCACAAGGACCATAGGAAATTTTTTCCCCACAAAACCTTCCACACTGAATATCACATCCTATGTTTTGAGTTTTTAAATACAGTAAATAAAGCTGATAATGTCAATGAAAAAAATGTCATGACATAGCATACAACTTTCCATAGCCATGTCCAACCCTAGAGAAGCTCGTTTAGTTACAGCATGCAAACCTTACACTGATACACAGAACACAGACCAGAGTTCTCACAACACAGTAAACAGAACATTTCATCTTTCTCAAATCTTTTCCCTTCTACTTCCCAACCTGTGGGTACACTGGAAGACATAGAAAAAAAAAAAGCTGAATATTATGTTAACATTAATTTTGAGCATAATACTAATATTTAGTACTAATATTAGTATAAATATTAGGAAAATAATAATTTTCCTCTTTAAAAGAAGAATTTCTTGTTGGGGAACTAAAAAATAAAAGGAACCCACACACGATTCTTATCAAATTTCAAACATATTGAAGTAATTAAGAAAATCTAATTTGGGTTTAAACTAGGTTCCTTCCCCATCACAGTGGAATAGTCAAGCCCTCTTGCAGACTCCCCAGTCACTCCAACCACAACTTCTATCATAGGGTGCCCCCAGCTGCAAATGAAATGTTTCCTCTATGTCTGCTGTCAAACAATCTTGACAAGTGTCCAGAGCAGGAAGATACCCATACACCAGAAATACTTAATCTCAGGTAAATAATGACAGAGAACACATTCCTCATTTTATGGTAAAACTGTCTGTCATTTTTACAAGCAACAGCAATGTAGGTAGTCAAAAGTAGTTTCCCTTTCTCTCTTTTACTTTTTCACGAGGCTGTTTTAGCTCCTACACTCTAGCAGAGACAAAATGTCATCATGAATCTGTTATTAGGACAATTTTTTCAATTCTCTCCTCCATTCAGCACTAGAGTTTTTGTAAGGGACAACCATGAGTGCCCTCTCCTGCACAGTGCTGGATCCCCATAACCACATTTACTCCAGTCACTACAGTGATGTCCTTGGGCTGCCCCTGAGCCTTTTGAACAAAGCTTTCTCTTTCAAAGTTACCTGCAGAATATTAGTCCCACTGGGACCAATTCACTGCTACACCACCAACCCAGAGACCTGCAGGTGCTAATCTTGCCAGTCTCCGTCACTCGGACACACAATTCTTGTCTCTGCATCAGCCATCGGAGCCACTGTGCAAGGAGCAGAATGACCACCTCCTTCAGTCAATCCCATATCTCTGAACAAACCCTTTGTCTGTAAAGCTTGCAGAGTTCAGTAAAGAAAACAATTATCCAGGTATCTTTTTCAGTTGCCCTTGATACCACAGACTTTGGAGCACGCCTCGTGCATGTGAAATATTCCTCTTTTAAAAATATTCCCTCCACATTTGCAGTGCCACTTTTTTCTACTGACTCTTACTTCTCAGAAGAGTAAGTTGATCAAAGGCCAATCTCATCAGCCACCCACATAATGCAACACCTTTATAAACGGTTTCAGAGTGTCGGGGTATCAACAGTCCCCCACAAGCTTTTGCAGTCAGAATTCATTCTAGCAATCATCTTTGCCTAGATTAATGGCACAGCTGACCACAGAGTAATGATATAGGATGGTCCAAAATTGTGTTGTCAAAATTGCTTATTTCTATGCCTATAGAATAAGGAATAAATTCTCTCAACTATCCAACCTCAAAACACTACAATAATTGTGCATTTCAGTAAAATGAAACAGTTTAAACTACAGTTTTCTAATACTAGAGGCTGGAATAGCACATCAAAGGCTTCAAGTCATTCTTAACCCTCAAGACACAAACATGTCACAATCAAAAGATTTGACTTAAGTCAAAATAAAGCAGTGAACCTTGGCAATCTTGACATATTCACCAGTGTAAATTCTATACCCCATTTTTCAAAACTGAACTTTGATTACCTTCAGTCTGACATGTTGCCAAGGTGCATGCTGCAATGAACGTCACTAATATCAAGTAGTTTAGATAAGATTTGCTACTGTCACTTCTTTACTTAATCAAAATCATATTCCAATGAGAAAACATTATGATCAGAATGTGTCTGAAGAGCAATAGCATCCAACAGGCATTTGGTTCCCTCAGAGCAACAATTTAGGTTTTTATCAGCATTCTTACATGCTTGTTTCCTTCTAGAAAAACTAAACAGAGCGCCTTTCACAACAGGTTGGACTAAATAAATTAATTGTATTGTAATATCTTCAGTGGGGTGGGCACAAACATGTTTTCTTTTACTGTCAGTTAAACTTCCTCTACACAATTAAGGCTTACAAAATAAAATGCAACAGGCAAACTACTAAACTTTCAGCCACAAAACTCAATCTTATCTACTATATATGTAATTACTACAGATGTATCCCAAAAGAATAAATAAAGGGCTAAGAGCTCCTTCCCCCTATTTTCCCAGGTGGAGAATAAACATATTAAAATCTCAGTCTTCATTTCCAAAAAGGACATATTTCTAAATATAAAAACAATGAAAAAAAATCTTATTTCATAAATTCTGACATACTGAGTACATCTTCCCTTGAATGTTTTGCCGTTCACATATTTCAAGAGACTAAGAACTATTGTCTCTAGTTTGTCTTGTGTGGACATATTACTGAAAGCTTACTGGCTGTCAACAAATCTAACAAAAATATAATTTATAAAATGAAGTATTACGTTGGTCAGCAAGTTTACAGCAAGTTTAAATATTAAATAGGAAATTAATAAAACGCAAACCACACAGCCTTTACTGGGAAAAAAGTGTACAAAAGAGAAAAAGGGGCCTTATGAAAATGCAAAGAGTAGAAGAAAATAGAATATGGAGCCTTTAGCTCCTGGATATGGATGTCAATCTCATAGCACTGAACAGGCAAAAAGAAGGCATCCAGCAGCACAGAGCACTGGAAATCTACCATCTTGTGGCTTCACTTCCTTCAAGGAGTTAAACAAAAGAGACTTCAGAACACAGCACAAAGAAGAATTCTCCTCTTTCTTCTATTACAAATCTACTTACTATTGCATTTAATGCTACCAGTTATAAACTATAGTCTAAAAAACCTGCAAGGTCCAACGCTGTCTTCCACCTGTTCTTCTCTCCTTCTTGATGTATTTTGAGGACCATTTCTTTTAATTGCTTCTCTGGCAGCTTTTCAACATTAGTTTGACTTCAGCAATTAGGACCTCTAAGATTTCCCCTCCCTCCCTGGGTCTAGGCCACTGAAAATGTGTTGTTTATACCCATTAAAAACATTTCAATTACTGTAGAAGAATTGCTGCTCTGGAGTACTTAATTAAAAACTCAACTTCTCCTTCGCAAACTTCAAGTATTTTTAAACTAAATTTATTGTTTTCTTAAACTGGAAGGGGATATGTATTACAGGAGGGGGAAAAAAAACCCTGAAAAACATTTGATATTCCTTGGATATATGCACACCATTTTTCCACCACAAAAAGCACATACCCACTTAATTGCAGGAATCACAAAAGATACAGGAAAAGAAAGAATACTTCACACAAAATAAAAATGCAAAAGTAACCCTTTGCAAACAGATGAAGAAAACTCCTTTCAAAAGAAAATTGGCTGCAAAACAAGACACAGAATCAGCAAAAGCAGGTGCTGACCAAGACTGTTGAGTAGATCACTTCTGTTAGATACAAAGAAAGCAAAGGCCTTGTAAGCACTGAAGAGACATCAATTCTGCTCAGAGGATTGATGACAAACCTCTCAGGTATCATTTAGACCCAGGGATGTTCCTCCAGATTGCCATAGCTCAGTGGGACTGTCAGCCTGGACAGAAGAGGAACCCTCTCTTCCCACACTAGCAATCCCACAATAGTTTTCTGAGTGACATAAAACAGCAGCAAGTGCCCAGATACAGATGCTCTTGGGTTGGGAACAGGCTGTCTAATGGTCATAGGTTCTGCATAACAGTATGGTGAGACAGCTGCCTTTTCTTTGGGGTTGACAGTTCTCCCCAAAAGGGAAAAACACCCAAGGAAGTTCTAATGATACTTCTTTTTGGTTTTGACTCCTTTTTGCAGAAATGCTATTTAGGTCAGGTTTTGAAGATCATTTTCCCATATCAGTCTCTTCAAGAAATGCAATCCTGGCACAAGAAATTACACAGAGTTCAGTTGTAAGCACATGCTTGCAAAGTCAGGCATTTTTAAAATCTATTATATTTGAAACTAAGTAGCCATTTCCCCTGATTAAAACTTGGCTTTAGAGAATAGTTAATATATGTGTGCCCACCTGTGAGCCCAGAGGCATAACAAATAAGCAGATGCACGAAATATCAGATAAAGAGTCTGCAGTGAATTGCAATTGTTTTAAGTATTAAAAGAAGAAATACTACAGGGAGCTCAGATAAAACTCAATACCTTGAACTCTCCTCAACTCTCAACCTCAAGTTAGACCTTTTGCATTTCAGAGCTGATATTATTCTGCGCTCCATATTATGCTTCTGATAATTTAAAATGCTTCATACAGAACTGTTCAGAATTATGGACACCCTGAGCACAAACTGCTGAAGATCATTTTCAAGTGTATGTGACATGAAATCTGATGCTGTATTCATGCAGTATAGCTTATAAAGAAAATGGCACAGGTTAATACCTCAGGACACTGAAAATCTGCATTCCAGATTTACTTATTGTACTAATAATCGACATCAGTGCAGAAAATGCATCAATAAACCTAGATCTAACATAAGTATTTCTAAGTTATTAGTTGCTTACAGAAATTACTTATGAAGACATCCTAAGTTAAATTTCTCAGCTTGTGCCAAAGTGACCTCCTTTTAAAATTTTAACCACCCTAAAATTTAGCCATGACAACTGGTACTAAGTATCTCAGAAATTTTTTGAAAATTTTACTAGCAATACTACATAGCCATTGTTACATATGTTTTAAGTAATAACCCAGACAGTAGAAGAAACAGAAAACCATGTATGTTACTATCAAACAAAACTAAAAGCTCTCAGCCAAACCTCATATGAAGACTTGCATGCAAAGTTGGTCCCCAGAGATGTTCAACTTCACTCCCTGTTCTGGTACGCAGCAGATTTGCCCTTAGAATCCCACTCCCCACAAGCAGCAGAACCAGCCTCACATTTGCACTCTGCTCACTCTCCACTTGAAACATTTTGGCTCAGTGCAACTACGACCATTTCAACTCATCACTTGATACAACACGCTGTCATCTATCAGAAAGGCATTTGCATAATAACAAAATAAGAGGGCAGACAGAAAACCACTAATAAATATTCCTTTTTGAATCTTTACAAGGATTTTATTATTTACCAAAAAAGGTGAAGAAAAAAAATGGCATTCCTAAGGTATACTCTCACTAGAGGTGAGCAATGCCGTTTCACAAGGAATGATTTTCAGCTTCTTATTTACCTTCTCTTCTCAGAAGCAATGCTGATTACTTACAGCTAATTCATTTTTTCTGTTCCAGCTAGGCTGTTAGATTTCAGAATCATCTTTGAAGATGCTATTTACTGAAATAATCAATCAATCAATTCTCCATATGCTAATACTCAAACATTCTGGTTTGTCACATCAAAGCGTCTTCATCAAGAAGACATGTTATATAATTAAATTAACCATATCACAAGTAAATTGTGCTTTTGATCAAGAAAGCACAACTTCTAAGAATTTGCTAGGAAATTTGCTTATTTGATCATATGATGAGTGGCTTTTTTGAGATCAAGGAAATTATCTTGTTAACTTTTTGGAAACGTACTGCATTGTTTCAAACAAGATAATAGCTCTCCTTTTCTTCCTTATCAGTCAACTTCCCTGAAAAGCGTGGGAGATGGACTGCTTTGAGTTAATCTATTCTCGTATAACATTTTTGAACACTACCTGATCGGAACAAAGCTCTGTCATACATCAGTATTTGTAAATCAAAAGCATCGATACTTTACATACTTTAATATTCACTGGTTGAGCCTTATTTGTGAAAGTTCTAAGTCTTACAAATCCAAATTTACCAGTTGCTCGTATTGATAAGCTTTAAATATTTTGTTACGTATTTACACTTAGCTGAAGACAAATGTATATGTTTTGGACTGAAAAAACATGAAAATACAGAATTTATAAAGCCATAAACTTTAAAATTACTGGACAAACACCTGTATCTGCTAAGAAGAAAGGCTGCATTGGTTTGCAGGGAGAAGTTATTCATATAGCCAAAGTATCAAGGCAAACATGTAATGCAGCATTCCATATTTTAACACTGAAAAAAATCTTCTTGCACAAAACCCCTCAATATTTAGATGGTGGTACTTCATTTTTATGATGTAGTGTCACTACAAATTTATTTCATGGAATTTAAACAAACACATTAATTTTCATAGTAATATACCTCACATGTTGTAAGGTAAGTTGTAAAAACATTAGGACTGGGATAGCTTTGACTTCTGTGAACCAGAAGACATAATATCACAGTATATTTATCATCTCCAAGTGTTTACCCACTGTTTTCATAAATTCTGGTTTGCTTTCACATTTTATGCTGTCCTTACACTGTGCTCTTAATCATATACAGCATCTTCACACAGTTCTTGCTGTGTCTGGAATAATCTAAAGAAATTTTATAACTATAAATATGTTGTGAATGATTGCTTATAACCCTGAAAAACACTTGATCAAAACCAACTGAAGTCACAGCAAAGAACAGGCAACCATTCCTCTTTGGCAGACATCAACTTGGCATTCATTTTTGCAGTATTGCAATATTTATACTGATGAAAAAGCCCAGGCAGACATGTTTGTTTATTGCTTTGGTAACCTATGTGAGGTTGGTACAAGTAAAACACCTTTGCAGGTTATTTGAAAAATGCAGTAGACATCTAAGGCTTTTAAAATTGTCTGATAAGAAAGCTTTAATTTAATATGTCTGTGTTCAGTATGTCAGAGCTCAAATATTCTCTCAGAAGAAATCTTAATGCACATGCATTATTAATGCACTGAGGGAACAGATCTATTTGAGCTGAATCTGACCAATGTCATTAGTCAGAGTGCAAAGCAAATTTGGAAATACATATGATAATAGGTAAGAGAACACTTTTCAGCTACCTTGTGTCTTGTATGAGTTTTCTTTAAAATTAAGAAAACAAGTAAGTTCTATCTACAATTTACGTAGTCCCCCTAATCTAAACTGTTGTCTGCACACCTACCAGGTTTGATAATCAATGAATCCGGGGATTATTTCCTCAGTATCGGATTATACGTCCTGTGTCCCTTGAGTTATGAGGTGTGAATTTATGTTGAACCGAAGCAGGAATTTTTAAAAAACATGTTAGACTACACTTGAGCTGCTACACAAACTCTCTAGTTACCGAAAACAAAGTACAGTGTGATTAAAACTAAAACCACTGCTTTTTGAGAACCATACATGTCTGAAACAGCTTTTATTTCAGTATTAAAACAAAACAAACAAAAAAGCCCCCCAGATTCATAAACTCCATACAATTAATGCATACCCTAATCACTATAATATTCATGAGTTTCCCACTGATTTTTCAGGCTTTATTAATTAGACATGATATTAATACTGCTATTTCAGTTACTGAAGGTGAAATTTTAACTGAGTACATTAAGACAAAAGGCCTGTTTCTCTGCCTGCAAGATGTTTTCATACATTTCTCAGTTTGTGAAAGGGAGATATTGAGTAAAGCCTAATTAAAAAGCACGTTAGAACACTGTTGCAAGAGACTTTGCAATATTGGTTCCAAGCATCTTGAAAATCAGCAGGACCAAACTCAAGATGACACAGCCCTGAGCAAGCTAAGCCCTGCAGAAGACTGAGGTCAACAATTTCCACACACCCCTCCAGCCTAAATTCTTCTTTAAATTGCATATATGTGTAAGACGGTTCTATAGTGGAGTCAAGTTTGCTGATGGTCATTTTTAGAGCAGATTAAAACCATAATTGAGAAACTAGAGAAAGGCTTAATTAAATTAGCAAACTGGGCATCATGATGACAAAACAGATCTAGCACAAACCAGCATAAGATATTGTATGTCATATTACACTAATGGATTCAAATCCTGTCAGTGGGAAAACAATCTGTGGCCTTTCATGGAAGAAGATCTCTGCCACTGTGAGGAAGAGAACACACACCTGCTCCATGCTCTACTGTGATCAAGAAATAAACTACACACAAAGAAATATTTAGTGGGTGGAAGCAAATGTTAAGTGCTGGCGTGAGACAGCTGTAGTTTTCTTTCAGTATTTATTCCGTCCTCTCGAGAGGAAATAAAAGAATTAAATTCATCATAACAATGATGAGAATAGGAGTCGCTACATAATAAGAAATTAAGCCTGTTAATTAGTCAGCTAAGTAGTTCCAAAGTTATATAACTGAGGTACATACATAAAATATGTATACAATAGAGGAGGACAACCTCACCTTTCAAAGAATTTTTCTTTTAATAAAGTATGGTTAGCATAAATTCATTGACACACATATCAGTCAACTATTTTTAAAAATAAGCATTTTTAAAACCAAAAAAAGCATTTGTAGAAGAGCTTTCTTGAAAAAAAAAAAAAGCAGTCAACACTCCTACCTTTTACCATAAGCTGAATAACATGACAGGATCTAACATTTTATGTAATTTGAAGGTATATTGAGACATTACATATTTGTTCTGATACTTCTGGTTGTTTTTAATACAGGAGGAAAGGGATTAGACAAGCTATGCTACTAGAAAACACAAAAAAATTGAGTCACACAATCAGTTTTTGAAGTTTTAAATTACTTAGTTACAGCAAATAAACCATGCACTTCATCACACTGCTGACAAACTTTCACTTAATACATGATGTCTCTCATTTGGATGAGTATTTAACTACAGTAATTTGGCTGTACACTTCTATTAATATTATCTTGGATATGGAATGACTCTGCATTTAAACCACTGCTATTTGACATGCTTGACCAAATTTAAGCATTCCACTAGTACAGTAAAGTCTTTGTAACACTATCTTAGAAGATTTTTATTTACCTATAGAGCTACAGGTTCATCCACTGCTATGAACAAAGTTCCAAGAACAAAATAGAACTGCTCAAATTGGCCACTGTCACAGTTAAGCATCACATCTCATCCCAGGGAATAAGCAGGTTACACTGCCCCTGTGCATGTGAACTTCCATTCATATCAGTGAAAGAAGAGGCACACCAAGACAGAACTCAGGCACTTGTGATATGATAGCCCCTGTTAAAACATTGTCTGCTGGTCTCTCCCTGTCAGCTTTACAAAAACTTCCACAATTAATCAGATTTCTGAGTCCAACCACAGTTTCAACTTCAACAGCCTGACAGCAATATTAATTGTGCTGCCCCAGTGTCCTGCTTCATTTTACTCTGATCTAGAAAATCTAGTTCTCCCAAACAACCAGCAACTTTGAAGGTTGCAGACAATAAACCTTTTTTCTTTGGGGGGCAGGGGGAGAAGGTGAGTGATCAGCCTCAGCTGTGGAACTTAACAGTGTATAGGTCAACAAGAATCTCAGTGCAGCCACACCATAGCTAAATAAAGCAATAGTCTCAGTAAAACAGCAAATACATACTGTAGCAACAGAGCTTCCATATGAACAAAAACAATTTACTCAGCTTCCTATGACCAATAACCCAGCATTTCCAAGCTCCCTCATGACAAAACAACTCACCACACACTACAGAGCTGGCTAAGAGGCAGAATAGGTTCACAGCTTTGTGAAACCAGCTTTCTCAAAGAAACTTACTCGTCTGAAAAGAAACGCTCTGGAAATTGCACTGGGGTTTCATCCATCCCTCCTTTAGAGATTTTCCATATCAAGTATGCCTAATGTATTCCTGCCCTCCAAACCTAAATCCAGCCAGCAAAGCAGTGTTCTCCTCTGTTTCATACTTCTCAACAACAGCATCTCAACGGTAGGTGCTTTTTCAGTCAATATAACTATCATCACTGTTCTTCATACACTGGTATAAACATCTAAGATCAAAAAAAAAATTGTACAGCCTAGCTAACAATTATGCCTGTAAGACTGTTGTAGTGGCAACAGGGTTAATTCTTAATTTAAAAATAATAAGAGAGATCCTAATTTGTTCTCTTATTACATTCTTAGATAAACACTTGCACAAAACTGACTTCATACAGACTGCTATTCCAAAGGCAACAAAACTGCATTGAAATTACTGGCTTGACCTCAGTAAACAATATCATTTCTGATAATCAAAACCCAATGTCATTCACCCCTTCAGCAGTGCTGGTTTTGAAGTCTTGTCAAATTTTTAAGTAATGAGACGTATTTTGCCTATAGAAGCAGCAATTATAACTGAGTAGGATGAGTAAGAGCCTAATTTCAGTCATGGCTACTTTTCAGAGCAGAAGAGGTAATCTACACAGTAGACTATAAGACCCCTGAAAACAACAAATCAAAGCAACCAAGCAACTGTTCAAAACACTTGGCTTAGTTTATTCCCAAATACAAATTCTTATGTCTCAACATGCATTAGAACATAATTATTGTTACATGCACCAAGGTATGTTTTGGGAGAGGTGCTGAGGGAAATGTGCTATGAAATCAAGCCCATGTAATGGAATTGGGGGTAAGTAATAAAAACTTCAGAAAGGATATAGCAATAATGCCACTATATCATGTTGCACCTCAGCCCTGATCTTGCTGCTCCAGTTCCTGTGCCTCTGCATTACAGCTTTAAGCCACACAGAAAGAGCTTAAAATAGAGGCATGGGTTTACAAAAAGGACAACCAACCAAGCAAAACAAGGCTGACACCACACCCCATTTTCAAAGGCCAAACCCTCTGAAAATGGAAAGAGGAAAGAAGTGGCACATGATCTTGTCAACCATTCAGGTCCTGTCTGCTCTGCTCACACAGGGCAAGCGGCAGCAATAACCCCCTGGTCACAGAGACACGCTGCAGTACTGGTTGGCACCTTATACTGCATAAGGGTAAGATCTGCACTCACTCATCACACATGAAGAGGGGCAGGGGGAACAGTCCTGCACAGAACTATAGAAATGTTGGGAAAGAAACAGGAAAAAAGCCATAGCGCTCTCCGTCTCTCCTTAGCTCCTTGCCTGAGTTTTGGTTTGGTTGGTTGGGTTTTCTTGTGCACTGGGCCATGACACCCAAAGAGTGATGAATAGTTGCAATGCAGAAATTGATAAATCTGAGATCCCCACTTTTCATATATGTTTTAAGTATAATTATGACATTACACAAAGTATAGCAGGGAGATCACAGGGACAAAAAGAGGCACACATGCAAATAAACATCTGTTTTCATTACAAAACATGTGCTATTTTTATCTTCAACAAAAATCAGCAAGATGGGAATCCTCATAACCAGGCTTTATTATATCTGTCCAGCCCAGATTCTCCTCCCTTATGTTTCCATTTAAATCATTAGCACTCATCGTACTAAGGTTTGTAAAAATTGTATACAGCTTATAAACAAGTTTCACTCAAATCAGTTCATAACAGTCTTTCTCCTGAATCCACATACCTTTACAACCACATCTCAAACCCTCATTATTAATGTTGTCTGTTTGCACTGGGATTACCTCATTCCCCCTCACATTTTTCCTTTCCATAAACCAAGCATCACCCTGTCATCCAATTCCCTTGTTCGCATGTTTTAAATTTAATCAGAATACCTGAGGTGTCAATAATCATGTTTGCCTTTCTGACAAGAAGAAATCAGCCTTTTGAAACTAAATTTAATATGCCATGCAACCTGATCCAAATACTAACTAATAAATTAGTTAAAAGCCACTAGGAAAGGTGCCAGGATCCGCTCTCAAACCATCAGCATCACCTTCAGAAACACACTTCAATTAGTCAAAAATTAAAATGGGAGAGGAAAAAATGTCACTATTATAATAGATATTTATTGTTAACGTAATTAATATTTCCCCGTGGTTGCTTAAGACAGCATTACTAAAACAGTTTTAGCAGCAAAGCTGGAAAGTACTACATAGTCTAGAGTGCCCTCTTTCTTTTCCAAGAGGAAATTCAGGGAAATACTCTATTCATGAAGATGTCAATCAGCTGTTTCTCAGAATGTCAACTAAAATAGATAACTACGCTGCATTAACACATGAAAGAAGTTCAGTATAATTTAAATTATATCCTTACATGACTAATGAATGTGATTCTACCTTAATAAAAATACTTACAGAGCCATCTGAAATTGTTCAAGCCATTTTTTCTTCAAGTCTTTAGTTTTGCAATAAACTTCTAAACCATTTTCACCTTGGATATGAATGAGGTAGAAGCCATAAGACCACTGCACAAAAAGATTTGCAATACAAAGGTCATCAGTATTAAAGAAAGGAAAGTGGAAAAGAAAATGAAAAAATAATAAAGCATTTGTATGTCCTTTAATTCACTCATTTTGGGAACAGCAACATCACATTTTTATGTTCCTTGAGAATGACTTACTCAAATTATGTAATTACATCAAAATAAGCAAAAGCTGAAATTCCTAAATATTCACTTCAGCTTACATATAAAGCAAAGTTTCTTAAAGAAATTGTATTTACATTCTAAACTCCTGCAAAAAGCTTCAAATTGTTAGTAAAAGTATACATTTTAATTGAATTAGCAACAAATATTTACCTTTTTATTTTCTTTATCAGTAGTGGGGTTGTTTGTAATTTTGTATTTCTGAAGATCTATTATTTCCTTCATTTCATAATTATCACCTCTTCGTTTGCAAACAATTACAGCTAGATCAAACAAGAAGATGTGCCTACAAAAATACAGCATAAAGATGGTTAAAAATACTCCAGAAAGCTAACACCAAAAGTCTTATTTTACACACTTTTGCCAGTGGCACTTAAAATTTTGAAGATGAAGAACTAAACTACTGACTAATAAAACAACAAACATTGAAAGTCCTTTTGCTCAAGACTTACTACTTGCCAGGGACTTAGTGATCTTAGATAATAATGTAATAGCTAATTTTCTATTAATCACTTTGCAAATTCACTTGGCAAACAGAAGATCAGCTCTGTCAATGCACAGTGAATGGGAAGTACTCAAGAATCACTGAGGTGACCTCAACTCTACCAAAATTTACTTTACAGGGTTTTAGCAGCAGATACCACAAGTTGTGCCATCACCTGTCTTGCCTCCCACGTTTGTCTAATGTCGTTATCCTAATTTCCCCATCACCTTGAGGTCTTCCATATTGTAAGAGGGAATGATTCTGAAACAGAAGTAATATGTATGATTCAATACAGCAAAAGTGTGACCACTCACTCCTTTTACCCCAAAAAAAGGACTATGCAGACCAGAAAACATCATCTTTTCCTCGCTACCATCTAAACTAAATGCTATAAAGAATCAGTCCATTCTATTTTTGTCTTCAAATGGGAAAGGTTTACCCATTACAAAAACATCCAAGTCACTATACAAATATATATCTTGAACTAAGCAAAAATATTTAACTACAGGCACCCAAAATAGCAGAGATTTCTGTACTTTAAATATTCATGTCATTCTAAACCAAACAAAGCACATTTACATTAAATATTAACAAGAGTACTTATAATCTCATATGAAATTTGGAAAAAATGCATCTATCAATAGTTTTGATCAACAGTGATTCAAAAACGGCATATAAATTAAAAAAAAAATCACATACCAAGTTCTCTATTGATAGTTGAAACTGTCTAATTTCACGAAGAGTTTCATTATCTCTCTTTACTTCATTTACATATTGAGCCAAGTCCTAGAGTATCAACGGTAAAAAGGAGGGAAAAATAATTTTCTATAACAGGTTAATTTAATACATTATTTTGACAAATTTATTTCTAATTTTATCTTTGACTTATCAGCATATTTAGTAATTTCTTCTGAAATTACTGAATTAATGTTCAAGAATTACCAGAATTAGGTAATTCTTGAGAATTAGGTGCCTAAATAAATATTTACAACTCTCTTCAATATATCTATTGAAACATACATTTAGTATCAAGAAAGAGGGAAACTAGTAATAAAGAGTAAAAAAGGTCTGATCTTTTCTGAATTTCATTAAGGTCTTATTTACAAGATTAAAGATGGAAATGTAATTTCTGCAGCACACTGCTGAAAAAGCAGTTAGCAACACTGAATATCTGAGGTAAATAGAAGCATAAATAGAAGGTAAATAGAGCATAGAGCAGAAAACGTATGTAAGGCATCTCAAAACCAGAATGTAAGGTGTAAACGTATCATAAACCTGTGTGCTCATTAGAAGAGAAGCAGTTGCAGCTCCAGTAGTAGGATTTTGCTCTTACTGTTGCACAGCAGAGAGAAGTCATTACACAGCAGATTTTAAAAGGGGCTTTAGAGGGGATGTACTACCTGAAGTCACAGGTTGAGATCATTATTGTGCCCTTCACCAGAACATGTACCGTCCACATTTCACTAAAGCCTTTAAAATGCTCTGAACATGCTTAAGCAATAGTGACAATTTGCTGGGGCTTCTCTGTTTATGGCTAGAGATGAGGAGTGAGCAGGAGACGTAATTGGTAAGGTCAGAGATGCTGAGAGCAGCAGCTAGAAAAGGCATTCAGATCTTCCTAGCTTGCTTTTAAAGTATCCCTTCAATATGGTCACAAATTTGGAGGGTGGGAGGACGATACATCTTCTTCCTAAGCTGTTTTTAATCAGAATCTATGAATAGCTACAATCATTATGCTAGCTTCCCAAATGGATCTGTGCAGGATACATTCACGTCAGTCTTTAAAGTTAGTTTAGAAATTAAATAACCTCCTTTCTTGCTGCTAGAAGAAATCCAACAGCATAATCCTTCCTAAAAATTTCTTTCCTTAGGGGTAGTACCACTTTGCAAGCAGTTTTTCCAAAGACATTTTCTTTTCAAGCAGAGACACCAGGGTTGTTAGAAGCAAAATACCAGTGCTACACTGTTACTTCAACTACAATGGCAAGGACTACAGTAAATCAGGATGGGAACAATGCTGCAACCGTAAGGAGAGATGCTCATACCTTGGAGGTTTTGGGGGTTTGGAAGGGGAGGGATTGGGGGTGGGGTTTTTTTTGTTTTTTAATTGTCTGGTTATGTCCTGCCGGCCAGCACAAATCTGCCACAGCCAGAGGCTGGCGAGAGATTTCTTTGATTTTCAGTCCAACAGACACCAACAATGAAGCAAGGCAGCAAATGGGAATGAAAAAGCGGGGATAAATAAAAACCAGAATTATTTTCCTAGCCAATTAGCAGCAGCCAGGATGTACAGCTTGCCACTAGAGGGAAGCAATACAGTGCCATCTATTTTCAGGCATCTCTCCAAAGGAAATTATCATGGTGTCCCTCTCTCTGCATTCACTGCACAAAAATGGATAACAAAAAGGGAAAACAAAATCTCATTTGTAAGCTGGTCTGTATTCCAGGCTTTCAAGACAGTCACAAAATATGAGACAGCTGTGTGACCCAAAACTAACTTAGTCTGATTTCAGCATCTTCTGTGGACCATACAGATTACAACAGAAGCAAACGTAACTTATGTCATGTTGGCTTCTTTCCCCCTTTCCCCACAAAAGACTGAAAAAATTTCCCAATTCCAGCACATGAATGTCACCATTCACGCCATGAAGCTAACTAAAGCAGAACTGTGCTTCCTTCCTGAAGCTGTGCAGAAGAACACGTAATAAACATAAGGCAGCACAGCTATTCAATAAAGCATTTGTTTATACCACTTGCAGGTGAAGGTACGGTGACAGATATTCTACCTCCAGGGAGACACTACTGCTTTCAAAGGTAAAGACACAGAGATCATATTAAGATGAAAAAAACAAGTCTCGTAAACAAAGATAACTCTCCATCTCACTGGGAAACTACTGACCTTGATTTGAATTGATTTACAGTGGTAGAAATATTCCTAAATTTCAGAAGTGAGACCAACAGGATTGAAGCAGCTGTTTTTCATCTTATTATATGACAGCAAAATCATGCAAAAGTGAACTGAAATGGGGAAGTTCCACTTCGTAAACCCTCTACTTCAGAAAACTACTGAACTTGTTTCCTAGACTGGAGCAAAGCTCTTGACTATGTACTTGCCATGACACACAAAGCTCACGGTGATTTGTGAAAATATGTTTGATTTGTGTAAAGAACATTATCTCCTCCAAGAAATACAGTTCTGAGCTACCATTCTAAGTGCCAATAGACATAAATACTTCATTGCCACGAGTACTCACCTTCATTGCATCAAGGGCCAGCTTTAGATTTGCTTTCTCCATGGGATCAGTAGTGTGCTTTACCAGCTCCTGTGGACAGAGTAGTTAAAACTTTCCACTCGCTATTTGTCAGTTTATACATTGAAATTGTCATTGCTCATCCCCACCAAAAAAAAAAAAAAAAAAAGCCAAAACCAGAAAACACAACCCAAGAACTGGCATTTTCATCTCCACAGTGAGGAGCCTATCACTGAGTGGGGACTATTGCAGACAGATAATTGGCAAGTTGTTTAAGAATGATTGCTGTACAGCCTAAACACTGACTTTAGCTGCTAATGAACCATCACGAGAAGCTAATTTGGTCTGCCTAGCACTTAAAACTTGCCAAATCAGATCATTACTGTATGTGCATGCTGAAAGCCCAGGTAAACACTGGAGTTCATTTGTACATTGCTGTATGGTACATCATCCCATTCCAAAGCACTCACTTGTCCGCTGAGAGGGATGGATGCATGCTGGCAAAAAAACCTCAGCTAAATTGTGCACTGCTTAAAAGAAGTCACTGTCTCATTAAACCTAAGATAAACCTGACTCAGAAGAGATACTGAAATCAAAAGGTACATGTTCAAAGCATTCTTTTAGTCACTTCCCATATGGAAAATACAGGGGCTTTTGGGGCTTTATGAAGTGAAAACGTAACATCTTGGGGAAACAGGTCATTCCATCTTTGTAATTTGAGAAAAGAATCATGCATTTCAGCTCACATAAGTTAGTAAAATCATGGGAAATTAAATAATAAGTATCAATACTTCACATTACAATTTGAATAATTTACTCATTTTTTTCTTTCCAAGTCCATAAAATATTTCTTTCTTGTACAACGTATAATATAGTGTCACACACAGCACAATGACATATTGTATATAATCTTTTCATAATATACATTGATTATAAAATCATTAATCACATCGCAAGATTTTTTTAAGAAACTGTGCCACTCATTTTGGTTTTTTCCAATTTTCCACTGATCAAAATATTGATGACTCATTAACAGAAGTATTTCAAGAATTTAATATTGCAGAATGCATGTTGTTCTGCAGTCAAAATTATGCTCCACATAGAAATGGTAGATCTTTTTAAAATGACATTTTACAAGCATCAGCAGAGTTGACAGTCTAATATAGTAATACATTTCTTTGCAGTTGAACTAATGAGTCTCCTGGCACAGCTATCAAATTAAATTTATAAGACTCTCCACCCTTATTACAGGACTAACTGCAAAAGCTAATGCTTTGTGGGCTATAACAAGAAGCATTTCAAAATAAATATGGCTTAATTGTAATTTATGACAGCAAAGAAATATCTTAAAAGTACACTATATGTATGGTCCAGTTTCCTCTTTTAGGGGGTAACGGTTCACATTTCAAAGTACCGTGATTATAATTTGGTACCACTAATCATTTCAAACATACCAAGAATTAAAGGTTCAGATATGGGGGAAACAATTGTATTTTATTCTTTTTTCCCCAGGTATGCTTCAGCTCTGAAGAACCATCTCTGTGAGAAACCTTGCACTTGACTGAATTTTATTTTGTAAAAATCTAGGGAAACATCAATCACCTTCCTTTGATAAAGACATTTAGCTCTCATTCTTACAATCCACTGACAATAAACAATCACAGTTTTCTCTCAGTCCCTTTAAATTTCAAAAATAAACTACCTGGAGCAGTAGGTGGTATTTTAGTACTCTCTGCATTGGAACCACTAGTAGATCTCGCAACGTAAATTTACCATTATTGGCCCTCTTGGAACATTCCTAGTTCAAAGCAGAAGAAAGAATAAGACAATAGAGCAAGAAAACAAAACTATTCACGTGATATACGTGACAATTCAGTGACATATAAGTAACTATATTAAACTTGTGATAAAGAATATCAACAAAATGAAAGAAAACATTTAACATGGCAATAATTGCTAAGCAAAAAACGACTGGGTCTAAGCACTTGTTTTTAGATATTTGAACATGCATGAGAGACTAGAACAAAGACAACAGAAATCAGTTATTCCATGCAATTTAAAAAAAAATATATCTGTATATACACTTATTTAAAAAAATAAAAAAAGTAAAAAGGTAATCTTGAAAACTATAGGCCAGTCAGTCTCACTTCAGCCTCTGCAAAAATTCCTGCAAAACTTGTGGAGCAAGTCCTCTTCTGGGCACATGAAGGAGGTATATGGGAATATCCAGCATGGATTTACCACAGATAAATCAATGCTTGACCTACTTGACTGCTTTCCACAATGAAATGGCTAGATCTATAAATGGGTGGGGAGAGTCTACCTTGACTTTTCTCAGTCTTTCAACATCATCTCTTACAGTATGGTAATATCCAGGTTGGGATGTTATGCTCCAGGTATATAAAAAACTGACTAGATTATGAGGCTCAAAAAATGCAGTGACTAATATTTCCTGTACGACCTGAGGGACAGTTGCAAGTAGAGTTCTTGAGGGCTCTGCCCAGGGCCCCCCCCCCCTTTCAGTGTCTTTAGCAATGATCTGCAGGAAAAGGCACACATTACACACAGCAGATCCGCAGACACCACTAGACTGGAGGTGCAGCTGACACTCTGAAGAGCATGTCCAACAGAAACCTCACACTAAGGCAAAGCCCTCCACCTGGTACGCACTCACCGGGGACATGCTCACCCTGAGGGCTCAGCAGGGGAGCAGTTCTGCTGGAAATGACCATGGGGTCATGGCAGACAACCTTGTGAGGCCATGGGACAAGGGTTTGTTCAGCCCAGAGGTCCCTCCCAACCTGCACGATTCTGCAACTGTGTTCTAGATGAGATGTCCTGATAACTAGAAGAGTATCACCAATGATCACCTCCTGGAAGGAAACCCTAACTCTGCCAATGTCAGTGGTAGAACTGCACTCACATCAGCACCAGGATGTGTACTGCAACAGTGCACACACTCATTTGATCAGAGGTTCCAAAAGAATGAAAAGAACCAGAAACACATTCACTTATCAGTCCAACTAATTTTTGTCACCATAAAGGTTTTTTTACTTCAATGAAAGCACGGCATATTCACAGAAACACACAATTTTATGTATGTATATGGGCACATTAAAAAATACTGATACCTCTAACTTCAATTTAACATCTTCTTTTGTCTTAGAGATATTGTCTAAGCACGATATCGCTATCTCCACTTGACTGCAGTACTGTCCATAAATAACCAACCTAAGTCAAAGCAAGAGATAAAGAATAAAAGGAACATTTGCTTAAGAACAATCCTTGATCATTTTTTCACAAATAATTGTTAACAATCCTTCTTTCAAAAGGAGCAGTGCCTAAATAAGCAAGAATTGATTTTACCCAGTGTTCAATAGACAGCATGAATATAAGGAAGATTATTCAAGAGAATATATTTTGCCCTACCTTCAAAATGCTCTAAAATCATTGCAATTTCCTTTAATATTCACATATATATATGTTCTGATAAATATAGGATTCATTAAAAAAGCAGAGTAACTTCTGTTTAACAGAACAACAGTCTGTTAGACTGTTTAACAGTATTTATAACAACGTAGATTTCTAAGGTTGTAAAGAATAAATTCTGTAGCACAGGCTTAATAAGATTAATTACAGCCATCCTTTAAAGAACCTGTATGTTTATCCACACTGATCCCATAGTTTCTATCAGGTTATATCCTATGAGCTCTCAAATCAAAATAATAGTGCATGAAACCTCAAGAAATTTTTAACAGTTGTCAAGTGAAGCAATGCTTTCTGAATGAGCCTGGGTTTATGACAGGAGTTTCCTGCCTCAGTATGGAGTGCTTCCTTCTCCTAGTCCAGTGCAAAGAGTGCTCTTTTCTTTCACCTTTTCATATATTACTTCATATATTACTTCATATATCCTTCTGTATTCTTCAGCAGGATACTTTTTTGGGAGTTCCCATGAGCCTTGCATTGTAGTCTCCTAGGTTTCTTTTTCTCTCACCTAACTTTTACCCACTCTTTTAATTCTTTTTTTCACACTAAAGTGATGACATTGATTTAAAACCTACCATTTCTGATTACTTTTAATCACTATATAGTTAAGACAATCTACCTCTGTCTATTTCCTTCTTTTATAATATAAACATGATATTTCTTCTCAGTGCCCTTTGTTCCCCTTTTTGCACACATTTCAGAATGACTGTTGAGAGATAAGCATTTTCCAGAACAACTACTTCTTCCTTAATTCTCTCCTACAGCAGCAGAAAGTCTAACAGCCTGGGAAATAACTATGTCCTGCTCCAAACCAAAAGCTGAGACAGAGGGTCTCTGAAGACAGGTCTGTTTATGAGCAGTCTGGGATACCCTCCTCCCTCAGAAAACTCTCCTGTCTAACGTTTTCCAGATGCTGCTGTCCAATTTCTCACAAGCCTATTCTGACTGCAACAGTCCTCCTTCACCCATCACCTGCAGGTCTTTTCCACTCCGGTCCCAGAATGAACCAGTTTTTAACCAAAACCCAAGGGTTGCTTCAAGGTAGGTCAGCACTGCAGCCCACAGTACAAGTGTTTTTCAGCCCTGTACCACAGGCATGTAAGTCCATCTATATAGTCCAACAGCTGTTCAGTGCTGGTGGAAGGAACGATCTGAAAAGGTGGGTAAAACAAACTGGCAGTTGGCTTGAAGGGCTCCCCTGTTACCAGCTTGGCTGCTTTCACACCCTGAAGGCAAAGGGTGTTTGCTTTACTGTCACACTTTGGACTGCAGGGTAAGGTAAGAGCACAGTCTCTTCTCTCTTCTCTTTTACACCTGCTTTCTCTTTTTTTAATTATGACCTCTTCTGCTTTCTTTAGTCTAAAATATGCCTAATATATATCCTTGTTTTGGTCTGTTAAACAATACAGATACATGCCATAAAATATCTGGGATTATTTGCGTGAAAAAATGTTGTGCAAAATAAGATATTTAAGTTTCCTTAGAAATATAGATGTTACTTGTCTATGTAACAGTATTGCCAAAACTGGGCTAAGAAGAGGGAGGTTCATATAACAATATGTTACATTTTGACTTCCAGGCTCAAAACACCAAAACTAGCTTAATAAGGACACCGACATGGAATTTAATCCTGTTTCAGAAATATTCATACAACAAAAATACAGTAAAATACCAAATTGAGCACAGATTAGCACAATTAGTAGGAGTGCTTAAATCTTACCTTTCCTTGTAGTTAATAAAAATTTGATATAGGTTCTGATCATTTTTGTTAACAATGGAGTCATTGATGTCCTGTGTAAGATTCCTGTGGATTTTCACCAAATCCTTAAAAACAGTAAGGGGGAGGGGGAAAGCTTTTAAAAACAGAATGGCTTAAAGCTTTGAATTTAAAAAAAAATAAATTATTTCATGTTAGAGCCATTAATTTCAATAAATCAGAAAACAGATCATTTGAGACTAGAATCTAATTTCAAGGTTTGTGACATGTTCTACATACTGCAACACAAAAACCTAAACTCCAAGAACTACCTATTAGAGACTAATTTATTCTAGCTTTGACTTGCACTGTTAATTCACCTTCATTTTATAATGATAATTTTAAAATTAAGCAAGTCAAGTAAATGCTTTAGTGACAAGATGAAGTAATGATTCATGTCCCTGAGCTGTGAAAAATTAGTTTTGTACATTACATTGGTCAATTAGTGATGTCCTAATGCTAAATTAACTGCAATCATAATGAGTTTCCCAATACAGCACGCAACTAATGCCTGAGTGAAAGAAAAGAATATTGCAGAAAGATTTGCTCTCTGGTTATAGTTGCAACTCACCTTACTTGTTCACTATTATACATAGACTACAGAAGATTGCATCAGCCTTAACACTGTATGGATACTGTTAGAGAATTCACAAGAAACTAAGTCAAAACAGGTTAGAAAGTTTTGAAATCAGGATATCTGTAAGCAGTGTACATGCCACTGCAAGGAAAAAGAGAGGACTGTTTAACAGAGAAAACCACTGAAGATGATTTAATGCAGTAAATTATATACTACAAAAATAATATGCAATTTTGAGTCGTGAACTAAGTCAAAACATTTCACACTGATGAAGACTAAGAGTACATACAAGGTTAATCACATCACTGATGAGGGAGCAAAATCTTGAGACAGATCAAAATCAGTTGCTAGCAACTGTATGGACATACCCTCAGAACCTTAAGTGACAGTACAAAGATATTATTACAGAAATGCTTCCCAAAGGATATATTATGGGAGCACATTTTCTCAGGAGCACACAGGGACTCATCTAAGCAATATCCCTGAAAAACAGCTTAATACTACAGGGACAACAGGTCTTTTTGAGTTTCTATCTCCAATTCAAAGTACGGCTTTAAATTAAACTGATGTTAACATCATTCACAGTTAATGTAGGTTCCAACACTTCGGTATCTGTTACATGCACTTTCATCTCTCTCTCTCTCTGTATGTCCCTATATATCATTCAAATGCATCCATAAGTGCACATGCATATACACAGATGTACATACAAATACACATATATATAAATAGACATAGAAATACACAAACATAGAGCCATACACTCATTTTATAGGACAAAACTTTGAAATATGAGCCCTAGTGAAAGGCACTCTCTTTAGACTGGTGAGCGTTTCTAAGTAATGGGTTTGTTTTTTTTTTCTTAAAAATAAAGTATTTTTACATCAACAATTGATTTTGTCCAGCAAACATCTTTTAGAGAAGATTTAATGAATATAGCATCAACCTAAGGAAACGATTCTTCACCACAACCCTTTAACAGAGAAAAACCCATCCTGTTCTGAGAACACAGCACTTGTTCTCCACATTGCAGTTTGCTGCAGAGCTCTGTGTAACAGTTATTTTTACTTTAAAACAAGCTTCCACTGCCCTCCAGCCTTCCTGCTGAGGAACTGCCACACAGACAAGGTCTGATCAGACAAAGCATTTGCAAGTATTTTTGGTTTAGGCAAGTCCTATATTTCTTTTAAGGTTATTGGATGCCTATGAAATGCTCCTGGAGTCAGAAATAAGCACCATCTTCTAACAGCAGAATACTGAATGCTGACAACAAAAAGCAAAGTAAAACAACTTGAACTTTTACTGTATGTCTCCCTAGACTAAAATAAACAGGTTTTGTTCTTTTTACTGTTCTTCTGTGATCCCCTTACATATCTTCAAGGAGTAGTGAGTAGGTTGACCTCTCTGTGCTTACAGCATGCAAGCCTTTTTCATACCCTTGTGTTTCGCATTACCTGGAATTAGGTCTTTCAATAAACATAAGTCAACATGCCTGGGCACACAGAGCCTTAGAAAAGAGGTTTACAGTAACTTAGGTAGGGCACATCATGGTCGTATTGTAATGAATAAAAAACACTAATGTAAGACAGAATATAAATTTGTTTTCAAAAGCAAAGAGATCTCTACGGGTAGCTGATGTAATTCAAGAAGACAAGTTGGTTACCGAGATCTGTGGCAGTGTTTTGGACTAATAGTCAGGAAATAACAGCAATTGAGAGTCAGGGTGAAAACCTTACTAGTGGGACAAATGTGGCAAAAGGTCAGGTATCATCATCAGTGTAATAACTGTCATAATTCAGTTTCTATCAGGACAATGCTGGAACAGCAACTAAAACATTCTTACAGACAGACCAGATTCCCACAGGATAAAATAAAACCCCCAAGATCTCCTCCTACAACTCTGAGAACCTGTTGGACACACCAGAGATGGTCAAAACAGAGGTGATATTTTATAGGCAATACAGGTTTGATGTGGCCCATCGGCCACACTCAGGGGACCCTTTCTTTACAGTAGGCCTCATAAAAGAACATTACTTTCATTTGTCTGTGTTGAGAGAGACTTCAGACCATGTCTGATGTCTTCCTCTAAAACCAGACAGAGTAAAGACATATGCTGAATACTTATATTAACTACAAATGTATGTAAATTGTCATAAGATTATTATTAAGCCAAAAATAAATGCGACAAAGTACCAATCACAGAAACCATGATTACTTCAGTCAAATAAGAGGTCCCCTAGATAGTTCACACAGGAATTCCTTATCCTGCCTAGCACCAGATTCCAAATCCAAAACCAAGTTATGTTAACTTTCTAGTGTCTTCAATGATGTCAGAGCCAGAGCAGTTACAAGCTTTTGCAGAGCAGCTACAGATAGTCAAGACACAGTGACAGGTAACTTAACACTCACAACTTTGTACCATCACTAAAGTACCAGCATTTATTTAAAGATAATCCATTTCTAGAAATTATTAGCTTTTAATCACTCACTATCTGACAGGATAATACTATTTATCTTACCCTATTCCCTCAAGCAGAAAGAAAAAATTAAATAGTGCACACCCTTATCATCCAATATCCACATAAACACACTGTGCACTGTATTTCAAATAATCGTTTTGTACAGTAACATACAACACAAATATATCGCAATCAGCTCTGAGCCTTATATCTGTTCATTAAATATGCAATTACTCACAGGAATATTGATGAAAACAGTATCAAATTCTGATGCTGACAGAAATCTTTTCAATGGCACCATGAAAAACTGCAAGAAAAAGAAATTACATAAACATTGGCTTTTGTACTTGTATTTTCTAGACTGCTATGAAAATGCATGTTACAACGCTGTAAGTCACATCTTACTTTCTCAATCGATTCCAGAGTTTCTGTGTATTTCTCTTCCGTTTGCTTTATTTCAGCAAGACAACAGCTTCTTATGTCATTTTCAGTATATTTCTGCAATTACAATGGAGTCAAGTTTAAGTCATTAACAGGCACCTAATGGATAACAAATATTTTTATTTGTTTAGAATTATGCAATTAGGATAACTGCTTCCTGGAATTCTCTGAGTACTGCAGCCTCCAAAGATGACAGCAATAACCTAGAATATTTTAATGTTCAATTAGCTGATGACTTTAGTAAAATAAAAATAATATTATGAAAAGTTAATGTTTAGACATAAAATGCTGAAGTAACTGCATGTACTTTGGAAGCTGAAACACAAGGTCACATTTAATTTACATCCAGACTGAGAAATCTTATTTAAAATACTCAGCAGTTAATAATTCCATTAAACTTAATGGGGCTAAATCATGTAAGCAACTTTGCATTGCCATAAATATTGGATTCGGTCTAATCCCTGCACTTATTTACAGTTTTTTCCCTTTTAGTTCTCAAGGGGGGGTTTCTCTTCAGACACAATAGGAGTATGTCCTCAAATCAGAAGTGCAGTGACCTCCAAGTTCAGCTCTTACATATGTATGTGTGTGTCTCCAAAGAGACCCTGGAAGTTTTCCATGTAAACACCAGACTCATAGAAAATTGAAGTAATTATCAGCCCAGAACTCTAAAAAAATAGTTTACAAGCAGTCTTACCAAAGGTCAGATTTACAGCATTAGCATCAATAACTTGAAGCCTCAATAAAATCTGATTTCAAATAAAAGAGTAAACAACTGGAAGAAGATATGGAATCATTTGTGTCAAGCAAGATTTAGAAGATATGGAGATATACAGGTCAGCTTGAAGACCTCACATGGTAACTGGACAGGCTCTTGCAATTAAAAGCAGTAATTAATCCGAAGTGTTTTCTCCTAAACCAATAAGCAATAGTACTATCACATCCTTTCTGAAACCTATTTATGGATTTGTATTATCCTTCAGCATATCCCTGGTTGTTTCTTACCTATTTTCTCCCAGTGTAGGGAATCCATATTGCTACATGTTAATACACCTGATGACTAGATGTTATTCATATACAGAGGGAATCAGGACTAGAAATTTAGTACTACAGTTCTTTCCACTTAAGGGGGGGGGGGGAACAAAACAAACAAAAAGAGACTTTTGAACAAAACACTTCTGTCTTCTAAGAGCAGCAAAACTTTTAAACTTGAAATTTTAACAATTAGCTACTTCTGTGTTCAAGAGCTAGACTCCTTCCACTCCCTCTCTCTACTACCGAGCTACCTGACACACATGCTAAGCACACCACAGCAAATAGCAAGCCACACTTAAACTGTCCATGAGCCACATACAGCCCCTATGACACTGCTTGATCACCTCTGTAGAGTAGGAAATGTACTCCTACCACCTCAACTAGATGCCAAGTTGCAAATCAGGCACAGAAAGCTTGGTCACTGCTCACACTTGTTTGCTGCTTTGACCAATCTCCTTTACTCTTCTCTGTCTCCACGACTCTACAAGCAGCTCCTGCAGGTGGAAATGGCTTCTCACTCTCATCTACCACGTGCTGCAATCTCAGAAATGCTTCTTGAAAACCAAGCTCATGCAGTTTTTTAATTTTCCCATAACAAATGTTAAGGTGCCATCTTCATCAGATGCAGACACAAGTAACCATTTTGCAAAAATACAATCTTATCAGAAGAACTGTACTTTGCAAGCATCATCATCTGACGATCACCCTTATCTCAAGTCTTTAGTCCCAAGTTCTTTGGTAGGAGGAAGCAGACATTGTCACAGTTAACTGTAGTTAATTAATCTCAATAAAGTATTAGAATTTGATGTTATTTAGACTTTCAGTTATTTTTCACCTCTACCTCTGTGAGCCCAGTACTGTTCAGATGCCTTGCAGTATTTGCCCCAATACTGTTGTACTCAATATCTTATATCCATTCACAAAACGTGGGTGCTTTTGTTCACCAGCTCTCATATGTGCAATGCAAACAAATCCTGGGATTCCACTTAAAACCATTCGCTTCAGTTTTGCGCTCACCTAACCCAAAAAGATCATTCTCACAGACACTTTTGGCAGAAATTAACATATCAATTTTTCTATCTGTACCATAAACTTCTAGAATTTGAGTGCAATAAAAAAAGGAGGGAGGGAATAAGAAATAATGTGCAAGTAGCAATACAGATGAGAAGAACTGCTTTCAAAGGTCAGCTACTGCTAGAGAAAACTTAGTGGTACAGTTTACTTCACAAGATAATGGCAACCTAATGATCAACAAAAACTACATGGTTGAATAAGCAGGAAATTCATCAGTATGAAACAATTCTGTTGTCCTTGTTAAGTAAGTTGTCCAAATTATGGCTCAAACAACAGCATTTCACAATATTTTAACAATTTTGGAGGCAAGACACTTTCAAGTAAGCAGTTCCATTAATTGCTTTTAAAACAGATGGTAAGTTTTTCTACTCATAACTAGCCAACTTAAATTACTGTCATGGCTGGGCTTCGCGAACGAAGATTTGGGAAGGCTCTATCCACATTTGTTACAGGCACGTTGGTGACTTATGAGGCCAATACGAGACAGGTAAATTACTGTATTTCATTTAAAAAAATTATATTTCTTTCAAAAAAAATTACCGTAGTTAATATTTGACCCTTTATCAAAACAGCCTGTGAAGTCTTACACAGGAGATAAAGCACTGGACATGAGAACTCAGGATGCAGCTGAGCATGAGTCAAGTTTCAATGAAACTAGCTATAAAGAGATAATTTCAACTTTCAAAAAGATAACTGCTATTGTTCCAAAGTAGCATGGAATTGGAAAACATACAGGTTGCTGTGCTGCTTCATCTTTCATTAGGTCTTCATAAACCTCTCCACCTTCATCTTCTCCATAGACACAATCATACAAGTCTTCATCTTCATCGACACCAGTTTCACTGAAAAGACAAGACGAGGAAAAAGCTGCAGCACAGCTGCAAGGGACTACTTCTCATAAAACAAGTTTCCACAGTAAACAAACTGATTAACTCTTTGAATATCTAATGAAAAAAACTCATTAAGGGAAATTAAGTCCATTAATTTTCTTTTTTCAATGCATTTAAAATACAATTGTACAAAATCAACACAATACTGAAGACTACATGAAATTAGAACCACGCAGGACCTAAACCATACAGCAAAAGCAATACATCAGGACAGTTTTGTCATGAGCTACTATCCAGATGTCCTCTTCTCTTTGACCCTTCTCCCAACACATCCAGTGAACAGGAGCTGCCTCTCCACTGGGATGCCAGGTGCTTTTACAGGTCTTCTCTCTGCCTAAAGAAAGGATTATCTGGGGTAAAATTGCTTAGAGCACGGTGCTAATAACACCAAGGTGTAGGTTTGTGATCCCCATATGGGCCAATCACTTAAGAGTTAAACTCAGTGATCCTTGTGGGTCACTTCCAACTCAGAAGATTCAGTTATTCTGTGATTCTGTGAAAATACACTAAAGGCTGCAGAGCCAGCACCTAAGACTCTGTCCCTCCACTCCATAAGGCAGTATCTTAACTATCGCATGGCAACTTTCAGCTACTTGAAAATTAAAAAAGTAACCTATCAAACTGAAAATTATAGACAGTTCACCAGAAATGTTCTCTTAATATCCAGACTACAAAAATAAGGCATAAATTAAGGCTCAACTCTACCCTCAGCTAATTCAGGTTTCATTAGAGTTAGTCCTGCTAGAGTTTTTCCTACTTTGTGCTAGTATCAAGCCCATAATATCTTTTACTCCTATTTTTTAGGATATATCTACAAAAGAACTCTAAAAGATATTGAAAGCACTGCAGTCACAATAATAATACAGAAACTGGATCAGATGTGCTGACAATTTTAAGATTTTTCCTCTTGGAAGACAACACTGAAATCCTTCAGAGTAAAAACCAACAGGTTAGTCTAACATTTCAGCTCACAGTGATGGTATGCCAGCTCCACTGGCAGCTGTCAGATGCAGCAGACACACTCTATTTTACCACCTCTGCTCCAGGGAACAAAAGCTGGCAAAAAACAGAGTACTTTAACTACTGCAGCTCTTTCTGAAAAGACTTCTTCAGACACCATTTAAATTCAGGGACAATTAAATTAATTTCAGCCAAATACACTCACTAATAATTAAGAGAAAGTAAAAAATGTGGACCATTTGCATCATTCAGTGACACTTTTGTTTCTTAGTCATTAATTGCTTTCTCCACAGTTGAGACAGCATGCAACTATCAAATTTCAGTTAATAATATTTGTCATTTGATGCAAAAGAAGAGTTACGAATATCAATTTATTTGGTTTATTAACTTTTTTTTAAAAAGACTGTCTTCCAGTACTGAATTTATATACCTATTTAAGAATTGGTAGAAAGATTATTTTCAAGCAGTGCTAATGCCACCACATCTAAGAGATGAGGACATCATCTCTAGCCCACTTGGATCTCTCAGAGGAGACTGCAACTCCTACCTTCTGCACCTTCAAGTACACAGAGTGAAAAGCAATTATCCATGAGACAGCTGCAGGAAACAAGGACAAGCTATGCAGGGCAAGTGGTAAATTGAGCAATGCTAATAATGGTGGTGTTTCCCTTCTTTACAGGCACTAAGGAAACAAATCCCTGATATGAACAGCAGCTCCTTCACCACATTGCAACAAGCAACATACAGTGTGTCCAGAGCCCAGGCAGCACTAATGAGGTGAGTGTGGAGGAACTTCGAGCTTTGGGGCACTGAGCTCTGAGCTCTTGTCCAACATGATTCCCAATGGACCTTGAGAGGTCCTAGCCACAGAATACAAGGATATCCTGACAATCCTGCAAACACCCAAAAGAGGCAAATGCATACATATGCACAATTTCATTGACTTTAGGGAAACAATCCACTTGAATTATGATCCAAACATGCATTTTGTTTGCAAGTTCAAGTAAATTTCCTTGGGTCTCTTACAACTGATATTTCAACTTTCTGAAAGCATTCTCATAGTACAAAGATAATTTAGAAACACATTTGTTTATTTACTTTGCTACCAGCCCCCTCCATGAAACATAGAATCTGATTCTAAGCTTATTCAAACAAGCTTTCATAATTAATTCTTCCTGGTCAGCATAATTGCTAACAAAATATTTTTAAATCAAATAAATATCCCATTTTCATTAACACCATGTGTTCTATAACATCATATAAATAACAGCATGCAACTGAAAGCCAAAATCATTAATTAAATATTTACAACATACTCTATTAAATCAGGAAGACCTTTGTAGACATCTTCATCATCAACGCTTTCTTCTGTAGGGAAGGGCCTATAGAAGGAAATATAGCATTAATTATACACAGCACTAGCCTAGTCATACAGTGGGATTTTGTTTGGTTTCTAAGATTTTCACACTGCATGCTAATGTGTTTGTATGTTTCTCTCTTTCTCTGATGAACAGTATATATGTATTTAGACTCCTATATGTGAACGGACACTTAATATAATAAACATCCTACTGGAGGGAGTTGTTATAAATCACTACTAATACATCATTGTCATTTTTCAAGTGTGGGGGGGAAAATCAGCAAAACTGTCACATTAGGTCTGGTTGTGGGTTTTTTGGTTTCTTTTTGAAAATGAGAATTTCACAAACTTGGAGGAAGAAAGAAGAGAAAACCCCTTTGTCTTTACATAAATCAGCATTGCATCAGCTTGACTTGTGATCCTGTGTCACTACTATCACACAAGTTCTGCAATACCAGCTGCTCATTTGTTCACCTCAAGTTTCAGCATGAGAAGTACACAGAGTTCAGGCACTTCAGTAAATGTACCAGAGGTAGCAGATACCTTTCGTAACTCCTCAGAGGTCCAGAGCCTTGGTTAGCTGCCACTGGGTATTCTGGGTTACAACTAGAGAAATTCTTAGTGGGGGACACAGTCTTTACTGCCTCTAACAACCTTTCCAAGGAGCACCATGCCAGAGGCATTACTCCCACCATTCATTACATCAATAACATACCTTATTCCTGTGCCTAATGCAATAGGAGTGCGAGAAAGTTTTGAAAGTGTTTCTATCACCTGGAGAGGAAAGAAACAAATTGTGATTAGTTGGAGAACAGAAGCAATAAAACATTTTGTTTTCTATTGTTTCATTATCAGCAGCACTACTTCAAATTACATAAACAGAGAATCTGGCTGTGTCAAACACTGAGTGCACCGAACTTCCACGGATTTCCCCCTAGCTGGCCCTAGGTGCTTTTGTACTGGTATATGTGTCGGAACCGCAAAGAGAAGAAAAGGGAACTCTTCTTTACAAGTAAAAGTTAATTTAAGTGGATTTAAAACCAGGTGATATATGTCACAAATCAGACATTCGATTCGCAATTGGACCTGGATGCACTTGTAAACAAATTTTATCTCACAGACTGTGCTAAATATTTGGGATTCTTATTGTAGCTCCAGAAGGAAAATCGTATGGATTTGAGCTTCGGCACACAGTGGCCCGCAGAGGGAGCCAGAGGCCAAGGCAGAAGGCGGCCCTGCAGGGCCGGCTGGGAGGGCACGGATTGATCTCACTGATCTCTTCATCGGCCCCACAGCCAAAGCTGCGCGAAGGAGCCTAGAAGCTTTCTTTTCTTTAGAATATGGCAGCAGTATGGAAGGTGTCATTCTAAGAAAATACGTCCTATAAGTGCTAAAGGCTATGCAAAAAGAGAGGGAAGCATTAAGGAATGTTGGATACACACACATACAGTCACAAAGGTGGAGTTGTTTTGCTGGCAACTGTAATAATACAAGAACTATTTTGACTCTGCCCAGCATGTCCTCTATGTCACAAGTATTTTCTGGTATACTGGGAACTATCAGATTGGCAAGTCTTGTTTGCTAGAGAGAGAAAAAGACCCAAAATGACACCCTGTCTGAATTTCTATGCTTCAAATGAAGGTTTCCCCTGAAATTCCCAGAAGTTTCAGCTTGGATCTTTTCAACTTAAAATTCATATTAGGTTGAAATCTCCAAAGAAGGTTTTTATCAGCAGTATCAAAATTCAGTACAGCAATTCTACATTTCACAGGCATTTGGGAATAGTGTCTACAAATTCAACTGTTTATTTTTGAAATTTTAACTACAAGACTATCCTGACCATAAAAGAGAGTTAAAAGTGCATCTCTCAAAGGAATGAAAATTACATGTTTACACAGGAGAATGACAAAGTAAAAACCACAGAGAATAATCACATACTACAGAGTTTAAACTGAAGTAACGAAGCCTCCAAAGTGAATCATATCTCATATGAGATGAGTAAAATTAAGAATTAACATTATATTACTCCTGTGAAAGGCACATTTGGGGTTCATGTAAGCTGCTGTGAAAATGAATGTCACAGAAAAACTGATTTTGCCTTACAGCAAAGACAAAGAATTATAAAAACAAATAAATATGCTATGAACATAACCAAAGGTTGGGGCACATATTCCCATTTGAACAGAAGAATTGCAACATGGTCTAGAATAAGTTTTAGAAATTGTGAATAAAAGTTGACGGAATGAATTACAAAGTTAATTAAAAACTATTTCACAGTAATCAAAAGGTCAAAAGGGAAAAAACACTCCTTTACAAAGTGTTACTGTTGCAGGGGAGTTGCGGTTTCCACACCAGACCAGAACCTGCCTCTGCACACCTGCAAGAATTCCAGTGCAGGGTTGCAAGGACTGCTAAGCCACAGGAGACAAGACAGTATGAGAAGTTAACTGAAAATTCAGTAGCTGGCAAAATGATCTAACAGATGGGTGGACATTAATTGGCAAAATCACGGGAAAAGAGGTTTAATGCTAAAAACAAAGGGGGGCAAGTCTGGTGAACTGAATATCCCTTTCTTGTTTTAACATGTTACTTCCCAGCACACAAAAAATCTTTTGCAAACTGTTCCACCCACACAGACCATTTTCCTTAGAGGGATTCTCACTTATCTAGAATAATCAAACCCAGCAGAGGTACAGCTTACTCTTCACAGCTAATTATGGTTGCTTCAAATTAACACAAAAAACCAAGCTGTACAAATGAAACTATGAATTTTAGGTAAGTAACTAGCAAATATTATTCCCAAAATGTACCGCCAAATCACATTTTACAGCTATCAATACGAACACAAACAAAAGCAAAATTTATAAATTAAGAGGAATAGAAAACCTTTTTCAGGAACTGATGTGAAAACTTGGAGGGGATGGGCATGGTGACACACGATGACACTCACACACACTGAGGAAGCCAGAGGAGCGTTTACAAGAATATGCACCCAGAAAAGGACAGAGAAAGGAACTATATGACTAGAGACAACAAAAGACTACTAATAATTTTCACTGCTCTTAGAAGGGAGGTGGTTTGGCACTGCAGGAAGAGCAAACTAACAAGCTAGGAAGCCAACAGACAGATCTCTATCGAAAACTGAACACTGGATAATCTGGTAAGAAGAAAATGGTCATCAACACAACAGCTGTCAGCATTTCACCAGAGACACACTGCGTTCTCCAGAACTAAGTGACAAAGTGTGGCCACACTGGCATCACAAAAAGGGGAAAGGTAATGGGCAGAGATCACTATTTTATTTCAAAATAACACAATTAAGAACTTAAAACCATTAAGCACACTAGTCTTAAGTTAAGATTAAAATACAGACATAACTTCCACAGAAGAAAAGGTAATGTTCACCCACTGACTACTTTTACTAAACTGAACCTTAAGACAGTACTCAGTCAAGGAACAGAACCGTGCCTACTGAGGGGTGTGTTTCTCACAGTTATGGTTTCCTTAAAGAATTCTGAGAAAATGTCCAGAATACTCACACCAGTAATCACATATGAAACTACCACTTCTGGGCAACACACTATTTCCATATCACATACATGTAAATGTCTTTGCTCCAACATAAAGTGAGGAAAAGAAAGCTTCTCCTTCCACACAAAGTTTCCGTTGTTTGATTCCGAGCCACTGCAGGAACAACTAAGCATCCCCAAATTTCAAGGTCCATGTGCATGGTTGCTGTTATGTATGGGCTGAGTTGTCAGATAAATGATCAGAATTTCAATAGTCATTCATCAAAACAAAATTAAATCCAGAAAAATGTCTGATTTTCAAACTCACAAAGAAAAGACTCAGGAGGTTTTCAGAACAGTGCTAGTTTGAAGCCCTGTACAGTTGCATGAGGGAGCCTATAATATAGTGCAATTCTGAACTCCAAAATTACTATGTACCATACACATTAAAGGCCATAACATTCAATTTAATGCTTTTCATGTGCTTTTTTTCCCTTGTTCTCTTCCTTTCAGCAGAGCTTTAATCCCTTTTACCCATTTAACCCTAAACGATTGCCCACTTTTCTTCCACAGCAAGGACTCTGACCGATGCTCCTGCACCTTTGAATGAGGCTTAACTGGATCTGATTTTAAGTGCAAAAGTAGCATTTCTTGCTTGTACAAAGTTCAAAACAACAGGGCTTCCATGCCTGGCTTTGCTCTGTGATAAACAACTGCACAAAGGGCTGCAGAGCCTTTGCACACACTGTTACTTGGAACAGTCAGCAAAAAACAGATGCTGAGTAAAGAGCAGCATTGACACATGAAAAAAGAAATGTTTCTACAACATCTACATTCCTGCACACTGAAAACTTAGTAACTGTAACTCTCCTTCAGGGAACCTAACACTGAGATGTTAGCAAGATACTTCCAGATATAAAAGGAAGCCTCACTGCACCCGCCTCAGTACAGCTCCTTTGCACTGCCTAACACCATCAGACAGAGGTTAAGCAAGTTTTTAGAAGTCACATCAAAGTCACGCTCACTTCAAGAAGATATGAACATCCAAGTTTGTTTTTCAGTACATAGCCAGTTTATGCAAAACACAACATGAAATTCAAATCTATGGCCCTGAAAGAGGAAGCACACCTCAGCCCACACCCTGGTGAGTGGCTCTGCTCCTCATTCATGTTTCAGGCACTGCTCACACTACATATTAACTCTCTACTTCATTAATTACTCTAAGTGCATTTTTTTCAGCTTATTATTTATTATTGTTTCACTTGACTTACTGTTGTAGGTCAGAGTCTCCAATTTATGCAAGGACTTTAATACCCCCTGCCAAAACACTATTTTGTAATTTCCTGCAGTCATGTTCTTCAGAAAATCACATCAGATGTTCCTGTGCCTGCTTACAGCAGCAGTGCACTAGAGGGACTATTTTACTTCTTCCCATAGCAGTGGTGCATCCGAGTTTGAAATGTGTCTTTATATTTTGGTGGTGTCCCTTTTTAATCTTGTTTCTTTAAAGAAGAACTTGCAAATCATGCAGTTAAAAAAACAGATGAAGTACATTTTAAAAGTACTTTTCCACTTTTAGAAGAAACAGAAGTAAATCATTTTGCAACCCACTGTCTCCCCAAACAGGCAACATTTCCTTGCTTCTGACAGCTGCTGTAAGGACTAGGCCCATATTTGTATTTCTGATGTTTACTTCAACTGAAAATATTTTGTGATCAACAAATGTTGATGCCAACAGTTTCATAGATTATGCCAGTAAAACCTAGAAAGACTTGTGGTTAGATTATCAAAGCAGTTGCTTCTATGTAGGCACTTAAATCAGGATGTGTTTTTAAGACATGGTAAAAGTCACCAAGAATTCACAACTGCATTATGCATCAGGTAGTTTTTCAAAGTCTGGGCATCTAGCTTAGTAGTTGAGCATTGCAATTTGTTGAAAACTTAGCTTTACTCCCTCCCTTGAAGTGAATTTTTCTAGCAGACACATGGAAACATAGTAGCATAACATAAAGCAGTTATCCACCAACGAAAAATGTTTCCAATACCAACCTACTTTTTGACACATTCACATGGGTTTCTTCATAAACAGGTCTTATTTTACTTCATCAAATTTTGGAGGAAGAAAAATCTTCAACTATATAGGAAAATTAATCCTTCGGAGGAGCTGATAAGCTCCTTGGTCATTATCTGTCTCCATTCCAGCCTCTGGGTTGGAAGAGTACTCTTATGTTCAAGAAAACTTTAAATCTGTAATTACATTAATATGCCCCCTTATCAGAAGACTTTAAAATAGCACTGGTTGGTTGGCTGACTTTGAGTTATAATGAAGTGTAGCAGTGTAAGAAGATTATAAAAATACCTGTTTTACATGTAGTTGATCCTACTCTTAAGCTAAACTCTAGCCATGAAGAGAGCCTGATGGCTGCATAACACTGGTTCAGATACCTACCCTCTCAAAGGAAACTACAGGGCTGCTATTTGCTTTTTCAGGGAAGTGAGCAGACCTGTAATTTGTTACCCAGAAAGAAGGATGCTTTACTCCCCCCATGCTTGACAAGATCTTAGCACCGTTCACTTGTGCATGCAGTATCAGTGTAAGTAACCAGTGTCATTTCAAGAATCAATTTCTTCGAAAGCCTGTAAAAAAGGCATTTGCTCATTTAATAAAGGATGTGTTGTCATATGAGAAAAATACTACATAAGCTTCCAAATGGTTTCCAAGTAAAATTTATCAGCAAGAAAACCATGAATATAAAATGCTTACACATACTTTAGACTACTTATCAGGGCTATGTTACATTTTCTGGTTTTTTTCCTCCTTTTATAACCTGAAACCTTTGATTGAAAGAAGGGTATATTGGTTTTGGCATGAAAAATATAAGAGGGTTTAATTTCACAGGAGAAATTCACCATAGAATCTTTTAGAGGCTCAAATTAGGATTATTGAAAGGTAGGAAGTCTTGAGATGTGTACATGCACATATTAATTATCTGGATATGTGCATACACTTAGCAGATTATGAAAATCAAGGTTAATGCAAATAGAACTCCCATGTTCCTACAGAACACAAAGTAATATGTGCTCTGCATCACAAGGGTAGGAATCTTATGAGGCCAATTTTCAGTGCCACATATCCAGGACATTTTAAAGCCAGAAACGCTAGTCGTGCCCACATGCTGAGTGAGTTTCCATTAAGCTGTTTTCACTCACACATCAGATTGGTGAGGAGGAGGAGAAAGAGAAATCATCATTTTATGTCTCTGTCACTCAGAGATAAGATAAAAATGCTATACATATTCTCAAATTACTTATATTAAGGAAGAAGGTTTATCATTTGCTACTGTGGAGTTTACCAGGCTCTGGACAGCCCTGGATCAATACTTCATTTGGAGGGGAGGAAAGGGGAGGCGGGGAAGACATATTAATATATATTAATATTTTACACTAATTCACCACTAACTTTTGAACCAAAAGACCTCTAAGAACTGCTAAATTTACATTTGACTTGGTTAACAGATGTTAAAAAAAAAAAGGAGATGTAGCTAGACAACTCCAGGGTGATTACACAGCTGCTGATCTAATGAGCATATTATTCCAAGTAAAGCATGTTCATAAGTTAAATTGAACGTTTTGTCTCCATCTGCCTTGTTCGGGTACTATGTTAGTAGTCTGTTTTGGTTCAGGTTAGTTTTAATCAAACTACAAGCCTCTAGGGAAGGAGAAAGGATGAGGGCTTTTCCAAAAGGCAAAACAAATGAAAACTTGTGAAAAAGAAAAGAAAGGGGGGAAGAAAGAAGGAAAAAAAAAAAAGGGGGGGGGGAGGAGAAGAGACAAAGAAAAAAAAAAAAGGAAGAAAAACCATGACCTAAAAGCAAGCCTTCATCTTCCATACTGGCACCTCTAACAGGCCCTTAAAAACAAAAAGCAAATTTGAAATACCAGTTGTGCAAATATACCTTTACTAAATACTGTGATAGCATGCATTGAAGAATTGAAGTCATACAGACACAACGATGTGAAAGACAATTTACACCAACTGGCACCTGCACCAACATCTTCTTAGGAACTCGGCAGACTGCAGACCTCCAGCAGGTAGACATGTAATGGTCTGGGTCTCATTAAACAAATACCGATTTTCATCTCATTCAAATAATCAAATGCAAGCTTTAGGTGTAGAGCACTGATAGGTGCAACCCAAAGGAAAGCCAGATTTACTGTCAGATTTACAACAGATTTACTTTCCACCAGGATAATCGCCGGCTGTGGGATGTTGCCTGTTTTCCCACTGACACCACCTTCAGCTACCCTGATTCTGGCCTCTCTCATTCCATGTCCATTCTTCCATTTCCACTGGGCTACATCCTCAGGAAACACATCTGAGGACTAATTCATCCCTCTTTCCCATCAAGGCTTAGTGCTGGCATAGTAGCAGTAAGGAAAACAGACCAACTGTCCCATGGCAGAGAAATGCACGACCCAGAGCCAAGTCTGTGTGACTGACAGCAGCCTGCCAGCAACTCTGGAAAAAAAGGTTTGCAACCAGGTGCCAAATGCTTTCATGCAGAAGCAGCAAGGGTAAGACTGCTGTAAAAGCTGGTTTTGGCAGTCATGCACATTTCCTCTGAGCACTGAGCCCCAGCTCCCAGCTGTGAGAGGAGAGCTCAGAGGTGCTGCTGGCTGCAGGCATGCCGACCTTCATATCATACACGCATTGCCCTAGGGAAGCCTCCTCCAGTACCCATTTTCTCCAGTGCCTCCACAGTGTCTTCACAACAAAGTGGCAGGAAAGCTTTTCCAGAGGAAAAAAAAAAAAAAAAAGTAGCCAAGACAAAAAAACCTCCTGGGTGTTGCCTCTTTCTGTTTGTAGATAAGCTAACTACAGAGATGCAAACTGCTGGGACTTCAAAAGCCCTGGGGAATCAACAATTATAGAAGATGCAATGTTTTCTCCAAAGCCTTGTAAGAACCAGAGGTGAGGAGGGCAACTGAGCACCAGGAAGGCAGGCAGAGACAGAGAGACAGGAGAACGCAATTTTTAAAAACCACCCTGGAAGATACGAGAACAGATGACCTGATATCCAAAAGGACAAGTTAAGGGCAAGCATATTTACCTCTTTTAGTAAAAACGGAACATCTGACATTAAGTTAGAAATATCCAAAACAAAGTTCTGTTGTTTTCTTTTCACATCTCTAAATTAGAGCAAGCAACACTTGATGTCATATGTTTACATTACAGATGTAAAGTATCTATAGCGTTTTTCTCTAGGTCACTAGTTAAAAACATAAATGTTGTTTCCAACAACAGCAAAGGGCTGCTTGGACCCCTCACTAACCAAAGCCTTCCTTCCCCTTTTGCACACCAAACATTTTTAACATTTTATCCCTTTTATCAGGGGTGATAAGGCTGATCATGCAAACTCCTGAACTAGAAAAGTGGGACTGGCTGACATAACTAACTGCACACGTGAATCCTAAACATTAAAGGAGGAGAAACAAAACCAAATGCTCTCCAAGAATCCGTAAAACTCAATGCCATGTTATTAGGACCATAATGAGCAAGTCTTTAATAATCAATATCCAATTATGGACACAAATGTATGCACATTAAACACAAATCATGCTTAAAATCCCATTCTTTTCCAAGTTTGAGGTCAGTGACGGGGTTACAGTTGCTAATACAAAAGAATGAAAGATTCCCTTGACAGTTTTGCTCTTACAGGGATCTGAAAAAGTCCAAATTGCACAAGCAGCACAGTCCTGCTCATCTCTTGGTTCATTTTGTCCAAAAGGGCCAGAGACTCCCCAAAGCAGGCACAGGGGGAGGGAGTTCTAGCAGCTGCTTCCTGTCTGCAGCTCATGGTTTTGATTCTATGAATACCTTCCAGCCCTCACCATGCCTTCAGGGGGGTTAAATTTGGGGTTGGTTTTTCCGTTGTTTTGTTGGTTTTTTTTTTCCTTTTTAAGATCTTGCTTAAAGAATGACAACCTTACTTTAAGTACTGCTGTGTTATGTATGAACAGAGCACTTGAACACTGTAATTAACAGCATGAGTGCAAGTTGCCTTGGAGCATACTACCCCTGTAAAGATGGAGACTGAATAGGATAGTGTAGGATAACCTATACTTACAAACAGCATCTTCAAACTGTATTCAGCTTTGATCAAGTGTTTGCTTTCAGTGTTTTCTGAGCACTCTTATTGATGATACCATGATCTTTTTACCATATTTTATATGGGTCAAAACAGTAGTCAATCATGGAAAAAACAGCTTTTTCCTGCATTTTGAACATGATCTTTTAATACAATCTTTTTTTTTTCCTAAACATAAGCATTCTTTCCAAAATCCCTAATGACTGAGCAGTGAATTACCAACGATTACTGGATGTTGAACAGTTTTCTTTAAATAGGAATGGACGTATATCAGTGCTGTATGTTCTCCAAAATTACATTTCTTTTGCCACTGCCCTTTAACAGACTTCAGAAGACTATTTTTACACATTTTGAAAAGCACAAGCAAATTGTCTAAACTGCAATCACCAGTTTATACACTATCTATATACACACTGTGGGTGTTCTTGACTTTGGATGTTTAATATTGGCACACAAATGTTTCAGAAGGAAATTAGTGCTTTCATATTCATTATTGATTGCACCTCCAATACTGTTTTGGATATGCATCCTGTAGTTTAAGTGACATGTGGTTTCCTCACTCCCACTGTGTTATTTCACTTCAATATTTAAACTGATTCCTTATCCATTTTGATCCTAGTAAGAAGGATATTCAGAGGTGGCTGTGCAATGGAGCTTTTCTTCCTCTCTTCTGCTAAAAGCAGAGGAAGATCTTTCTCTTCCTGTCTTGAGTGAACCAGTCACTGCCACGCTTCTCCCTTTTCTGAAATTAATTTAACCATTGACTATATAAATCCAATTAGCATTGGTTTTGCTGAACAGTACTGAGTCCCACTTGAATCATGAACTGAATTTACTCCAGTACACAATCTCTGAAGATAGGAATATTTATGAGGCGTAAACACACATTGTCTGTCCCCTTATTCTCTGCAAGAAAAAAAATTGCCCTGCTGTAGTGGGCAGTGCAAAAGGAAGTGAGCTGTTCTCTTTGATGCAATTACCCTCCAACTCACTCAGAGGCTTACAAAAGCCCACAACTATCTTTCAGGCCTCACACTCTTAGAGATCTCTCTACTCCATCAGAAGAGACAAGGGATTGGATCAGACTGACTGAAAAGCATTGCACATGCCTTCAACACTACAAAAGGATACGCAGTAAACTGGATGGCATAACTGACATTCCACTGTCTTCCACTCATTTTAAAAATAAACACCTTTGATACAAAATTAAAAAAAAAAAATCAAACTTGAGGAGACATTCTACAATGGAAATGGTCATATTATCAGCTTCTATTACAGAAACCTGATAAGCACTGTGGTTTGGTTTTCTCCGTAATCATCTGTTCATTTAGACGAAAAAATATAACTATGCTTACAGTAGTGAAAGAAAATATGAAGAAATAGTTACATTCCCATCATGTTTGTACCCAATTCTCCTTGAGCTGGATCCTTATACCGAAAATTACAAAATGAATGAGAGAAACTAACTTGCTATTTTTATTTGAGATTGCTTAATTATTTTCCTGCTTTATTGCCTTGAACATGCAGTAGTTTTCAGGTTGTACTATCTGTGTACTTATCTTTCCCCTCGGAAAGATTACTACACTTCCAAAATGCCACTGCAGAACTGCACAAGCAAGAGAGAGTGGGATTTCTCTGTATTTTTAAAAATGTTGTTCTTTAGCTTCCATTTGCCCGGAGGTTGAAAGAAAATTTTGAGTTCTTAAAATATGTGAATGGGGATCATACTATGTATTTTAGATATAGATACTGTGATAAATAAGAGCAAACCACAGATACCTATCACTAGCCGTACAGTTATGTTTACTGTTAAGATGTCACTTGGGATTTCACCAGCATTATCGACTTCAGGAAGTTCTGTCCTCTGCCTTGTGCTCTTTACCCACTTGTTTCTGCCCTGCACTTCAGTTTGCTACTGTCTGAGCTGTTCTAACCCAACCATAAGCATGGTCATGTCATAATGATATGCAGAGAGAGGGAGGAACCAATTTCTTAAAATGTTATTCTGAAGGGGAGGTAAGCTCCTCTGTTATTTCCCAGCTCTGCCACATCAAGAGGTATGACAGAGGCAGCAAAGGAGAGGCAGTAACTTCTGATATTAAGATTGCCTCTTAGGGCACATAGGACTGTACCTCCATTTCACTCTATAGGGCTTACAGGCATTTCCAAACCTTTGTTCTGGAATTGTGCTTGAAAATATTTCTGAAAGAGCACAGAACTGAAGACATCCCAGACTGGTAACAGGTCATAAAACTTCATCTAAGGTCAACTTCAGTCCTAACTGTTCATCATAAAAACATCAGTAGCACATAAGAGTCCAATGAAACCCTTGACACAATTTAGTTGGGCATTTCAGTCCAATACAGTGAGATCAAACCACACACAATATCCTAAGTGTTATTTAGTTCCACTACAGTCAATCACAGCAGTGGCCCACACTGCACAAATGCAACAGCAACTGCAGGCCAGCAGGTGCACCTGGATAACACACTATGCTGTGCTTTATGAACAACAGGCCCCCACGTCTTTTGCAGCTAAAGCACAAAGTCATTTTGGGGAGATGACGCTGGGAAGAAATACATTGCAACCAACCAACTTTGTGTAAGTGCTCTGGTTTTACCTGGCATACAACAACAAAGATAAACCTCAAAGGATACCAATATTCTCCTGGCAGTTTGTCACAGGCATTATGGTCTCAGTGAAAAGCAATATTTCTGTTAAAGAGCATTAAATTTTCGCGGGTCAAATGTCTATGTGGGGGAATTTCAAACTGAAAGTTGTAGTTCATATGTAACCTGAGTTACATCTCTACCTTCTTTTTTTTTATATATCAAACGTCAGATCTAAAACCGAGATTGGTTAAAATGTACACAGGATAAAGAATATTAAACAAAGTGAGAAAAACAGCCTTAATGGTGAAATTTCAAAAAAAGTTATTCTGCATTACAGCTTGTCATTTTATCTCACATTACCTGTAATGTTCCTTAAAATTGTGTCCCTCAATATATCTCCCTTTCTACTTGGCAAGCACTAATTTTACTGCTTACAAGTATTTCCAACAGCACAGAAATTCCCTTACTGCATTCATACCGAAAATAGTAAGGATGAGACAGCATCAAAACCAGTGAAATAAAGCAATGCTTAACTGAGACAGATGCATGAAATGTAATCTTCAGACAACAGCAAAGTCAGAGGATTTGGAGAGACTGAAGTTTTGAGAAATATGAGAGATGTAAGGAGTAAGATGTGAGAAAGTTGAAGGAAGGAGCGTGAGGCAATGGAGGAAGAGGAAGAATCTCATTCAAAGACATTGATGTTGTCAGCTTCTGAAAGGGTTTGAGATTACAAAAACATTACCTCAAAATAGAAAACAAGATAAGAAAAGGGAAAGCAAACCTGAAAAGCAAATGAAATATAAAATGAGAACAAAGAAAGTGGTAATTTGTTTCTACAAAGATGACCCATGTTTTCCACAAAAAGGAACAAAACCATTAACATATAAACCTCCTCTTTTAGCTGCATTAATGCTGTTAGCTTGTTGCTGTAGCTGAGGTACCTACAGCATGCAGAGCACACACAAGGTGGATTTTGTGAGCTATGTGTATCAGCTCAGTAAAAGGCACAGCATTTATTCTAAAATTAGATTTAACTTTTGCAAATTTTTAATTACTGCTGTTCAAGAATAATATAGCCATTAAAAACATTCCTATACAACATTTTTTATTATCACTCGCACTGTAGAGTATGGAGAAAAGCCCTTAAGGCCTACAACAAATGATAACTACTGATTTTATACTAAGATGAAGGTCTAGTTCTCAGTCAAAATTAAGTGCCACATATGTAACAAACAGGCCAGGCTACTGTAGTACAAGTTTCATTTTTCAGTGGATCTTTGATTACCGTTGTAGTTAGGTTTCCCATGCCTGTGACACTCACAACATGCACCACATGGTCTCCAGCTTCAGAACAACTCATTAAAATCCAACAGAACATCAAGGAAAAAGGGCTTCTGACAGGATTCACTGCCTTGCTAGTTCAGGGCTCCTCTGTCTGAGAGGAGCTTCACAGAAAGGGCATTTTTTTTTCCCTTAAGACTTCAGTCTGCCAAGTGAACTAACATGGATCAATTTAAAGACATCGTAAGGTCTGAGGCACTGTCAGATGGATTCTTTCCTACTGAACAGCTTTCATACAGTGGCACCAAGCCACAACACGTGTTTGAGAATGCTGACTGCTTTTAACATTTTACCTCACATTACCAAATTCATAGCTGAATTCCCCTGCATACCCAGAGTTCTGCACTTGCAAACAAGCAAGGACACAGTAGTTACTCTGATACCACACCTACTGGAATGACCAATTTCACTGCCTGAGCAACCCGTTTTCAATGTGCACACAAACAGCAGAACAAGATCTAATATTGATAAGTTTAGATTCCTAGCTTCATATTGGAGGGCTGAAAATTTTTTCAAGTAATCTTCTAACTTAGAACCTGCATAGAAAGCAGGTCAATTTCTACATCAGCTTACATTATTTTTACTTGGCAAAAGCAATACTTTCTCTCACAAGTTTGTGAAAACAGCTGCCTCTAAACCAGCACCTGTATTCATCTTCACTTTCCATTTCTGGGAAATGACTCAGAAAATAACAGCTTTTTGGCTTTTCATTCTCAACAGAGTGATGCAATAAAGCATCTTTCATGACTCCCAGAAAAATATCTAAGGAGAAAAAAAGTTTATACTCACTAACTCTTATTCACTCTCCTGAGACACATCTTTTCTTTTAGTCATAACCAGAAACATCCTGACTACATTCCCTGGTGGTTTACTTGCACATACTCCATCTACGTCAACAGCAGGAGATGAACCCTGCCTTTTAGCATCAAACTGTCTATTATTAGGCACAGGTGTGCAAATTAAACAAACCAATGCCTCAGCATCCAAATTAGCTTCTACAGCAAATATCACTATTTGTCCCCCCTGAACCAGGCAGAGATTTGAAACCATACTAGCCCTGAACCATAACACCCATACACTTGACAAGACCTTTCTCTGTGCCCCTTGGCGCTGCCCAGACGCTAGCGGACAGAACAGCAGCAGGAGCAGCAGAGCACGGCAGCCCTTGTTGGCAGGACCTGCTACAGCAGAACACACACCAGCAGCCCCAGTGAAAAAAGCCAGGGTGGTCATAACTTAAGGGTCTGAACAGCCAAGCTGTGGCCTCCTCCACGCAAAGTAACTCGAGTCACCACAATGGCCTTGCAGTCTGACTTCACACCAAAGTGTTTCACTCCCAAAAGTTGGTACATCTGTAACACTCTCGGGGGGAGGGAGGGTGCATGGCTTTTTTCCTTTTTATGCCTCAGACAACTCAGGCTGCACTGCTTGGAGTCTCTGATGCTGTAAACACACACAAGCAGAAATGCACCATAAAAGCACAAACACACCACAGAGCACACTACACTTCCCTGCCTTGCACAGCACTTTTGGGTCAGCCCAGAGCTGTGCATTGGCACAAGACTCTTGCTACTTTCTATGTAGCACTGTCTCTATAAAGATCTTGATCAGCTCTTGGAGTTCATAATCCAGGCTTCTAAAAAGTGCTAATGCTCAAGTACTTTTTATTGGCTTGTTTTCTATGACACAAGTATTGTTTTCTGTATTCGAACACCACTAGCAGTTTTCAGTCACATTTGTGAGTACTGATCTGATTAGAAATCAAAAGCTAAACCCTCCTCTCAGATTCTATAGTAGAGTGTCAAATGAGGAATCAGTTAATTTCATCTTGTAATTTGATAAATTAACTTTGAGAAATTCAGGAAAAGTGAATGTGGTACAGGTCTGACTTCCCGAGACATCACAGCAGTTCATATATTCATACATTGAGTACTGTTTAATATAATTTTATTGAACAATTTGTGTCAAAATTCTAAGTTGCTTCTTTGCAACTTCATTTTAGAGTACTGGGTCAGGGGGTTTTTTTAGTATAGACAAAGGAAATAAAACTTTATCAGAATATCAGTGCTAAGAACTCTTTTTCCTTTTCTGAGTTTCGCTGGTGCAAGACAACATCAAAGACTGGTCTCGCTGTACTGTTAAATGTATAAAACCATGCTCTGAATCAGATACAGGAGGAAGTAAACAAAATCAAACTTGAATATTTCCTTCTTTAGAGGTCAAAAATGAAGGAAGATACCCTCATATTCAAGTTCAAGAGGAAGAGAAGTTGAATTGCAGGAATTCCAAGAGAGCTATAGTTCCCTACTTATGCATAGCAAGTACTTACCTGCTACACAGAAAAATCTGAAGACATATTTAAATAAGCACAGGAATAACAGGACCACTCTCGTAGTAAAAACCAAGACACAAAACAACACTGCAGAAACAAATCTGAAATGCATAAATAGAAAAGGCCCAAGAAGTACTGTAGGGAGGGGGACATACACCAGACTGCAAGACAGAGTGGTGAGAAAGGCAAGGAATGAAAGCCACAAAGGAGATAAGGCAGTGATGAAGAGTAAAGAGTAACTAACCAAAGAAAACAATTTTAAACACTAGGTGATGGAAGTATAATTAATTAAGTAGAAATGATCATACAGATTACATTCTTTAGGTGTAAAGTTAGAGCAAGGGTGAACACAGGCCAGCACCAAAAGCCAAGCACAGAGGAAGGAAACTGGGAGTTCTGCTGTCCAGAGCCCATGGCCCGTGGACAGAGCACTCTGCTACTTGGTATGATTATTGCTTTGTTAATGTCAAGTCTGAAAGTAGCACCTTTCCCTGATGTTTAGCAGACTATTCAAGGCACAGGTGGACTAGTCACTTCCACAACAGACAGAAGGAACTACCTAAAAGTCCCACAATTTGAATAGAAATGTTCTCATGCACTCCCATGTAACTCCACATTCAGCATGAGCATGGTTAATCTAATTAATAATACACACAAAGGCAAGATTCAAAATCGGTCTAGTTGTGACTCCTACATATTCCAAATTCATGCCACCCATCTGTGGGTGGCAAATCTCCATTAAAAAAAAAAAAAAACAAACACCAAAATGTAAATGTGAATTACTCTGTAAGAGTTCAAAATCAAAGTGCATGTTATGCTTAAGTTCCTAGTATTCAAGCTCTTTCCCTAAGTTTTGGTTGATATTATCTTAATATCATATTGTTAGATATAGGAACTCTTTCCTATGGTCTGAAAAAGAGATTAATTCATATTCCAATTTGTTTAATTTTATAAAGAAAATGTCTGTAAAGTGAGACAGATTTTAAATTATTTATTTTAAATCATATGCCTGGTTTAGAATTCTCTTTTTCAATGAAAAACCACATGCTAAAATGTGTTATTAATATTAATATAAATAAAAATATTCGTCCTAATTTAAAGCAACCTTGTACTAATTTGGCCAGGAAAAACCTGTTCATTTTCTAATAAGGTGCAATCATGCTTTCAACAAACACTTTTCACCACAAAATATGGAACTGAGAAAAACCATCTTATATCCAGCCTATATCCAGCCTCCAAGCGAGCACATACAAAATGTATGTACATACAAAATGTATTTGCCACTTTGAGAACGGTATGATGGCATTAAGACTCATAATGAAACTTGTTTCCCAAAGATCACAGACTGTATCCATCCACTACGTAGAGTACTCAGTTTGTCTCAAATTTCTTTTTAGCTAGTTGAAAAGTTCTAAGGGAGGTTCTCCCCAAATCAAAACATGTTAACACTTGGTCTCAAAACAAACCCAGAACTACTTCACTTACCAATATTTAGTAGAGCAAATAAGTTCTAAGAGAGGCTGCCATATACACAAGTGCTTAAATCTCAACAGAAGTGTAAATATATGTACATAAGTGTACATAGTACTTTTCAAACAAACTGGTGGTGACCAAGAGATAAGACAAAAGCTTAAGACATTGCAACAGCCAAGTAAATAATCTTAAAAATCTGCACAGCTATTTCTGGCTGGTCATTTGTTTCAAACAGCTATTTATTTCTTATTTATTGCCTGTCCAAGTGAGGAAAGCATTTGAAAGAGAACTTGTAGGTTTAAAAAAAAAAATAAATTAAGAGATTAAATCTCACTCCTTGTTCCCCTGCTTTTGAAGGCAAGAATACATTGTATGGGATCCTTATACTGCATGCAAACTACATCCTCTTACCAGGACTTTGATAGTGATAATATTTAGACAAGTAGAGACAACTTTTTGGGACAGGGCTGCCACAAGCTTGGCACTGTTTCCTTTCCTCGTGCCCTCTTTTATTCTCCAAGTCTTCTGTGAGGTGTTTCCTGATACCACCTCCCAGTTATCTCCCCAAGGCCAGAAGCAACTCCCCAGGTCTATTCAGGTACATCAGCCCAAGGGCATGCAGTTAAAAACACAGTGTTGTACCTCAGAGCACTCAGGAAGATTAATCTATTTTTGTCTAGTACTGGAGGCAGGAAAAGCTACATTATGCCCTACTGAGTCACTATGAAATCAACGGCATGTCTTTAAACTGCACTGTGAGTTTTGGACTGCAGCTTACCCCAGTGAAGGCTGAATGGGAATTTGTGTGACACTCCCCAACCCACCAGTGACCTACATTCAATTTTTTGCTCTACTCTCCTTCAAGGGCACAAGCAGTAAATCCTCCCTCAAGTAATTCACATATTTTTGTAAAAAATGGATTACCTAGTACACTGAATTACTCAGCTAGTATCAATTAGCCACACATCATGTGGTTGCACCATGTCTCTGGTGCATTTTTGCACAAATCAGTTCTACTTTAGAAACATTTCAAACCTTTCAGCATCTTAAAGCTGACTTGGGAAATGAAATATACTTATGTGAACTATACTTATGTGAATTGGTTTTTTGAAGTAATTCTGTAAAGTGTTCCTTACACATTCACAGTTTCATTTGAAGATCTATATGCAACTTATTCAAACCTATATGCAACCCTAATTTGGGAATTTTATCATATTAAAATTGGCATGCAAAAATATGATCAGAATAGTACCTTTCAAAAAATTCAAATAATATACTTTTGTCAGCTCCTTCAGTATCATACTACATCACTGCATGGTACAGTGTACCTATTATCTAAGACTCTTTATGAACTGCTCTTCAGATCTATGCTGGCATATTACATAAACTGTAGCTGATTGAAATCTAAGAACTTATTTACTTGTAGAGGTTAGCAGTAGCTAAAATGTACCATTTAATTTCACTTTTGCTAATAATTTTATTTGACAATACTTTTATTTCTTCTGTAATACTACTTTCTACTTAGCAACTGTCTTTATTTACAACTGTTTTTAAATACGTTGCCAAGTTTATCAGCTAATACATTTGTCATAAAATTTTGCACTGAATTATTTAGCTATGGAATGGTTATTTTGGAAATTAAATCCTCAGTATTCAATAACCAATGATGCACCTTCAAAATCTCATAAAGAAAGCCATGAAAATGCAAACAATCTGTTTAATAGAGCTTTTCCCAAAAAAAAAAAAAAAATCTCATTTCATACAAAGTTAACAACATTCAAGATCCAAAACCTAAGATCCCACATTTATACTATAACATGTTTTGACAAGAAAAAGCCACATCCCTAAATATGTTCAGTGTTTGCACAGAAAGATGCATTAGTTTTCCTAGCAAGATAGTCTTGATGATCTCAATCACCTACAAACAATATAAGCTTTTCAGATTTATAGATAAATACCTTGGAATACACTCTTCTGACTTATTTTTCCATTACTGAACTATTCAAGCATCCATCCTTTCCAAAAGCATGTGCAGCTGTGCAGTTGACATTTATTCATAACACAACTACTGTGTCAGAATTAAGAACTGCAGAACACAATCCTTAATTAGCAAACACCTCTCTAGCCTTGTCACCAACATGCTAAGTGTAAGCCCTCTAACACATTTTGTGAACATTTCTCATTAACTCATACCTTTTTATGAAATACTCAAATGGTGTTTTCTGCTGCAAACCATTCACTTCAGGTTTCACTTTCTACTGAAACTGGACAGAACAAGTCGGGTGAATAAAATTACAACCAATCTAACTACCAGAGCATTCTTCAGGTTAAATAGACCCTGATTTTTGGATACTTACAAAGAAACAAACAGCAACTACGGTTTCACTGTCTTTGAAAACAGGTTATTATTTGTGACTTTTCACTCGAGTACACTTTTGCTTTACACACAACTACCAACCACAAACAGTTGAAGGCAGCCTCCCCCTTGCCTGCATGAAGTGGGGGAACTCTAAGGACTGAGCAGAAGAGTCATGTTCTGGCTTTCCCCCAGAACACAAACATCTCCCAGGTGTGGCCCCATGATGTCACTGGCAGATTGTCTTTGAGAAAACTTACACATGCCTGATTCTCCAGAGGAAACTCCAACACTGCCTAAGTGATGGTTTAAGACACATCTCTCTAACTTGCAATTCATGCCTCTCAGAGTTCAAGAGCAGCCCAAATCTCTCTGGTAGAGGTTTAGCACAGACACCATTCAATTACGTTTTAAATTGATGATATCGAGAGAGATGGGGGAAGAGAGGCAGAGAGGAAAGGGTAGGGCTAAGAGACATCTTGCAATACTAGAGAACTTTAGCAATTACACTTAGTAATTATTTAACTTTTTCATATTAGAATAGAGCAATAAAAGTCATCAAATTTACTATTTTAAAACTATGCATAATAATATATCAAGCCAATTGAACTGCTGTTGTCATCATTAATGCACACAACAAAGAAACATTTGGCAAGCAACATGGGGACTGATAAGCATTTCAGATTCTTCAGTTCTTAGTATCATTTTCATTTGTTTGTGCTTCTTTGCCTCCTAATCTTTGATTTTTATCAAGATGCAGTCAGATAAGATTCGAAGTGAACTGCAGGGAACAGTAAGAAAAGCAGGTACTGCATCATACTGCTTGGGTCAGTCTCTTGCTCAGACAAAAGGCCACGCACAGAGGAACTACAAGGAACGTCAGGGAAGAACAGTTTAACAGTACCATAGTAATTAAGCTAAGTTTGTTGTAATCAAAACTCTTCAAGGATAAACCAATAAGGAACTTAATATTTTTTTATTTATGTCATGCACAAAATCATTTCCCATTTTAAAGGGGGTGCCCAGTTTAGTACTACTTTTGAATAAGCACCCTACTGTATCTCGAACGCAGCCTTATATGGGTTATTTCAAGACAGACTTCTGGGGTTTTTTTGATCAAACATCTTCTCACAATCTCTACTGTAGTTTTTAATCAAGTCTCAAGTAAACAACTAGAATGGAAGTATATCAAATGGGTTGATTTAGATAGGTCCAAAACCAGAAAATATGTAACAGAAGAAAAATGGGTTGAGGCAGATAAAACCAGATAAGAGCATAAAGGCCCAACAAACATAAGAGATAAGACATATATTAAAGTGACAAATGAATACTTTTACAGTAAACATAGCCACCAACTACAAACCATGAAGATACAGTCCTTAAATCCAAAGCAATGTTGTGGTGTATGCATTTTTCAACAATAATAGTAGACCCCATTTTGCATGATAATTAACCTGAGATGGCTGAGGGACAGGGGGGTGAAGGGGTTGGGAGAGCCCTGCCAAGAAGGACTTGAGGGTGCTGGCAGATGAGGGGCTGGACATGAGCCAGCAATGTGTGCTCACAGCCCAAAAAGCCAGTCATGTCCTGGGCTGCATCAAAAGAAGCATGGTCAGAGAGTCAAGGAAGGTGATTCTATCCCTCCACTCCACCTTCCTGAGATCCTGAGCACTGCATCCAGGTCTGGAGTTCTCAACACAGCAAAGACATGGAACTGCTGGGAGACCTCACTGCAGCCTTTCAGTACTTAAAGGGGATCTAAATGAAAGATCAGGACAAACCTTCTAGCAAGGCCTGTTGTGATAGGACAAGGAGCAACTTTAGACTAAATAGAAGTTAAGAAATTTTTTACAGTGAGGGTGCTGAAGCACTGGCACAGGTTGTCCCAGGGAGGTGGTAGATGCCCTATCCCTGAACATATTCAAGGTCAGGATGGACAAGACACCACACGACATGGTCTAGCAGATTATGTCCCTGCTCACTGCAGGGGAGGGTTAGACTAGATGACCTTTAAAGGTTCCTTCTAACACAAACTACTCTACGATTCTTAAGTGCATCAACACTAAAGCACCCTGTACAGCCTGCTGTCCTGTTACCTGAAAATCTGAACATACTGTACTAGTTCAACACATCAGACAAGAACACAGGCTGTCCTTGACCTGCTTACATTTAAATATGATAACCAAAACTGCTCTGTCACTTTGTCTCTTGCCATCATTTAATAGCAATAGTGGTTTATTTCTTAAGATACAAGAGTAGTCAAGTGTTCAAAACAACCCTGTAAAAAGACTATACTTGAAACCACATGGCTTATTGAAATATCAGATTTGAATACATATGACTATGTTACAAGCAGACAGAAAGTGTAGTCCAGACCATTCATTCTGTCCCTAGAATTATTAATATAAATTGTAAACAAAGAGGAGACAAAGCAAAGCCTGAACACGACTTGCAAGTGTTTTCTCATGGTTTTAACAATAATGTGCAGTCAACCATGTCAGAAGGCACTGTTCCAGAAAATTAGTATATAAATGAAGAACACAGATTTAGATCTGAAATGGAGAGCACCTTAAAAACATACACTCTCATAAAACAAGTTCTGAACTCAATGCTAAGTCCAGTCTGAGACTACCATGAGGTAAAATTAATTAAAATGGGAAAACATCCAGGTACTTTGGGTAGCAACGAATGGTAATGGTACATGTTAACATAACTTTACTATAAGCCTTTGCTATAAGCTCACGACTCCATGGATCAGACCAAGTCTTCTCTACCTAGGCTGTGGGGAAATTAGTTATGAAACTACAACCAATGATCACACTGGGTTTACCCAATTCCTGGCTAGGAAAATAAAAGGCTGATGTGTAATGAATGGTATTCCCCAGAGCTGAGACCATGCAGTGACACCAAGTTCTCTTTTTTTCCTTCATCATTCACAAATTATAAAACATAATTAAAACAGGAACAAAACCAAACAAAAAGACAGGAAAATAAACCACCAGGACATCTACTTCATTTTTTACTTCACATTTAATACTTACAAGCAGACGTGAGGATTATCAACTGAAAGCAAATGGCCCCCAACTCAAAAGAGGCAGTGCAGGATCATTAAGTGAGTAAAAATCCTGTAGCTCTACAACTGCACTTGACTTCTATCTCTGACTTGAATATTTAATTTTCACTGTGGATGACAAAAATAGCAGCACATTGGTCCAAAAATCTAAGACCAAGCCATTTAAAGTTAAGTGGAAAAAACAATGTTGCCAACAGCCTTTTAAGGCTTTTCACATGGTAACTAAAATATCAGTGACCAATAGGCCCAAGTAACTGTAGTAGCCATATACCATTTGGCTCTAGAGACAGTATGATTTTATACCTGTGCCATTTAAATCTCAAAATCCTAGCACAGGCAGAGGGAAGATAAGCAGAGAACCCAGGCAGCAAGCAGGAGAATCTAGGTCAAAGTGGGAGAGGGATTCCCTTAAAATTAGATATAGTGCAAGCATGAGAGAGGATGGAACAACTTACATAGACTGTGCTTCAACTTCTCCTCTCCCCTCAACTCCTGCCATCTGTCTGCTGTACTAACAGAAAATTGTTGTGCTTTTCCTCTTTGGAAGCCTCCAGGTTTTACACAAGATGGAGGCCAAACAAACAAAAAAACCATGTTGCCTACCCTTCTTTGGTCATGAACAATTTCACTGTCACATGTTCTGCAGTTTTAATATGACTTTATTAGTGAAAAGTGAATATATTTTGCTCTATTATCTCACTGAATAAATTCAGTGAATAAAACATGAAAGATTTGTGGATAATCTCAACTGTTTCAGTTTTATTGAAGATTTTTCCTCCTCTCTCCTCCTGGAAGGGTATACAACTTTTTATAGCAACAGTTGCTTTTTGTTGTGTTGATTTTGGAGTATCTCTTGCACATCTGCCCAATCTTCCTAGAATCTGTTAAACCTGAGGGAATACTAACACACCAGTATTCTCTACTTCAGCATGACTTTCTCCTGCATCATAGCCTGGATTTCCTTTGCAGTAAGAGAGTGACTAAAATGATCACAAACTATATAACCTGAGTATATGCACTCAGTATTTTCACAGCAGTTGCTTGTTTTTACATAAACTAGCCTTTTAAGTGTCACCAGAGAGTTAGCTACACTACACATTATGTTATGTGCTTTTAAACAATTAAATACTTATTTCATTGGTGGCAGTTGATATTTGATCTCCTTGTTTGTCTTTTTAAAATCACAATTGAATACTGTACATTATTTCAAGACATCTGTTACAGGATCCCTACTAGGGAGGGTCTACTGCTATGTTCATATTAGATCAGTTATATCATAAAAACACTATGCTCAGTTACACATTCTTTAGAATATTTGAAAGCAGAGCACACAAAGGTTTTTTTCTTACAATATCTGAACACCATCTGAACGCCCCACAGGACCCCAAATCCAGCTCTCTGAGACCAGGGAGCATCTATTGCCATAACAGACATGAGAACTAACCCTCAGATTCCAATTTCTGCAACACATTAGTTGCAAGCTTCCTTCAGAGAATAGTGCACAATTTGTTGTGGTGCACTAAGCAGCAAAGACTGCTGTTCCAGGAGCGTGCAGGGCTCACAGAGCCCAAAGAACAAGTACCAACATTATTTGCTTATTCTGGCACACAGGTAAGAAAGGAAGAATCTGACAACCCTGAGGTAGTGAAAAATGACTCTCCAGCGTGGAATTCATAACGAAAACACTGTCTGGCACCCTGAGTGCGTGGGAGGGCATTTCATGCTCTGTCAGGAACTCTCAATGCAGCAACAATGAAATTTACTGACAGAAAGGTGAGGGGGAATGGGTGAATACTGCAGATCTCCAGGAAAATCAACTTATATATAGTTTTAAAGAGCATGATTTAAGAACATTCCTGTTTCTATGTAATGAAGCCCCTCTTTTTTCAAGCACAGTCTGAAAATAAGAAAATCTGTGCTATTGTACTTGAAACAGAAGAAAGTCCTCATCTTGTAACAGCTGATATCAATATTCATACAGAATGTACACATTAAACATACTCATGAGGTTACCTGCTTTCATTTCTTAACCTATTCTGTAGCTATTTACATGTTGCTATTTACAGAGCTTCCCCTCTGATTCCCATCCATTCCATGTACACCTTGCTTTTTCTCTAATCTTTGAGAGATCAAAGTCTCTGCAAAGTAGAGCACAAAGTTCAAGTCAAATTTTCATATGTTATGTCAAAGCATCTGGAAACAGCTCCTTTACCTCTAACTATTAAATGCAAGTTTCACCATTACAAACATTTTGTAACCTGTGTTTCACAAGGCTGTTAAGTTTTATGACTATATTGGCAGTATACAGCTGCTACTTCCACCACACTCTGGGTTTTTCTGCCATTTTCTTTAAAGAGTTGAAAAAATCAGAATATTTACAAAAAAATACAGTTGCCTTCACCAGGTGTCTCATTTTTCCCTTCAATCTTATTTCCTTGAAGGCACATTCATTTACAGTTGACACATTTCTCTTGTTCCCTCCACTAGCATGCTTAAATAGCCATTGAAATCTGTCATATGAAACAGAACATTCCATCTTAAGATGACAAATTCAAAAACAATTTCTTCATAAATTCAATTGAAGCATTGAAAAGTAAGAGATAGGGTTTACAGAGTCACCCCAGCTATAGTTTATTTACCTCTCACCACTAATAAGTAATTGCCAGCTTCTGACATCTCAACACAGCTTCCACTATGCTTAAATGTGTCAGAGGCTGTAGAAATTGCACACACTCATTCCATCACCTATTTGAGCATCAGTTTGGAAAAGAGTGATTCGAAATCATATTTTCCCCTTTTTGTTTTCACCTGTCATCATTTTAAGATCATTTGTATTTTGTACACCTCTAGGGAGAGCAGTTCAAATAATTCTTTTGGAAATGGCAGAATGACATGGTTGCAGTAGCACGAAAAATCTGCAGCACTGTTTTTTTGGCCTTTTGCATATATACAACTTCTGTTCGAGGAAGCTGGAGATGTACAACTATCCTGGAGTTGTTATTCACAGGAAAATATAATGAAGGGGAAAGTTGAAAAGCAAAGAACAACTTGAAAAAGATACACTTTCTTATTCTCACTACTGTTACTAAGAATCAGAATTTCCTAAGTAATAAGTACATTATCAGACATGCAATCGAAATCCCATGATACTTACAGATATTCTCCACTAACTGTATAAACAGCACACTTAAAGGCACACAAATAACTTAGCACACATTTTATTAACGCAATTTTATTAATTTAAACACAGTTGTCATTTCCCCTTCCACTTTCCCAAGTGGCCTCAAGCTCACCAAGTGCTTTCAGAAGCTGTCTACACATGTTCGTTTGCACAGGCTGGTAAAACACACAGCTCACCCATCTAAATACAGCGTATTCTGACCTCAAGTCGCATGTGGCGAGTTTCCACACAAGCACCCACTGGAAAGGGCTGAAGAGCACAGCCAGGAGGCACCTAAAGCATGGCTCCTATTGCAGGATTGCACAGGCTTGTTCAACTCAGCATCTCCACCTCTGCACAGGCAGCTGCTCCCACACATACAGAGTTTGTCTCGCTAAAGAATCCCACACGGCAGTGTCTTTCAAATTTGTCACTGCATTTTTACCTGGTAGCTTTCCAAGAAAGGTGACCTAGACTAGAGAAACCATTGCTTGTAGACACTAAATCACTAAAACTGGAAAACCAGTGCCAGGAACAATTATTTCTGCTGTATTGAGGCAACAAACAGCAAAAAACAAAAACAGACCATGTCTCTACATCCAAATTGACTTTGTGAAGAGACATTAAATATTAAGTAAGTGGATAGAACACAGTATTTTTTTAAACCAAATTATTCTATTTATATTCCAAAATGAAGTCTGTTAAAATTACAATTAAAGAGTACCAGAAACACTTTTTTCAGTTAAATTCAGCCTTAATTCAGAACTTGTTTACGGGGTATTCACTGATGCAACAAAAAAAAATTTTTATTATTTCTTCAAAACTAGACTACATTAAAAGCAAGATATCTTTATGTGGCACAAAATGTGAAACTCTCAGCAGTCAATTAGAACATACAATATTTTAAAAATTCTGTGCATTAGGCATAGGTAGCAAAGATTTGAAGTAAGCATTAAGATACCTGACTTAAACACCCTAAATAAGACATTGCTAGTGCAAAAAAAAAAAAAACTAATTTTTAATCTTCTGTACTTGCACAATCAAACAAAATCTCATTTTTAATAAGCTAAATTTTTATAAAAGGACCATATTTAAACAAAAGCTTTATCTTAAATATGATTTGTGAGAACAAAATCTGTTCAGCGAAATTAAAGAACAAGTGGAATTACCAGATCACTTAATTTTATGCTCAAAGGACTTAAAACTAGACAAAAGATTCAGAAAAATAATTCAATATTTTAGTTAATGGTAATCACTGAGCCATTTAAAACAATCATATTGCAGTCCTGATTCACGCTTGCATTCTTACATCATCTTTACCTCTATGCCTACTCACAAAAAAAGCAGTACATAAAAATTAGGCGGTAAATTTAAGATCTCTTAAAAAAAGCAATAATGCTTCAAATATACTAAATTTGAATAAATAACTATTTTTAGTGCTACTTCAGGTAATTTTTAGACTTTTTCCTGTGAAATTGGGGTAATGATACCCTATGAGTCAAAAGAAGAAACTGAAGCTGAACTAAACACATGTTGGCAATGACAGATCAAATAGATACGTAGGAGGCTGTGAGCAACAGACTGGAAAAAGCTTTTACATATAGAGCAACTAATCACAAACTTACAGATTATACTGTAAATATACTGTGTAAATTAGAACAGCCACATTAACCTACCACAGATGTGTCTGAGCTTTACAGTAGGTTAGCAAAAAAAACCAACTAACTGTCAAAGAAAAAGTTTACAGGGGCAAATACCTGGGTGAATGTCAAGCATCTGAGACTGAAGAAGCACATTCTGTGCCATGTGGTCTTCCAATGTACAGGCCCAGGGTTTCCAAATCCACACTATTTATGCCAAAGTGATTTCACCAGATAGCACTCACCAACAGTTTGCCTTTGCCATCTTCTTGCATTTCCTTTACCTTTAACTCAGCATCTTTCAAACCATTTCTTTTCCATTAATTTATCTTTGCTTTTCACAGACTCGGAACTTTCCCACACAGGATCTTTCTCTACTCTTTATTAGCCCCTGCAATACAAATCTAATTTTTCTGCTTTCTTAATTCTTCCCCACCGTTTTTTCAGTAATGATTGCTCATTCATTAGTCACAGCTCCTACGCCGCAGCTGCCATACAAGTCTTCTATACTCAAGCAGCACACAGGTGTTACTCAGGATATAATTCAAAGGATCCTTACCTTTCCAAAATCTCTCACGTCAAACAGATCAAATGCTTCAAAAAGTTCACTTTTCTTCATTCCAAATATTTCACAACATGCAGAAAGAAAAGTCCTTATATTCTTCAAGCAAAGAAACTAGGAGAAAGAAAATAAAAATATTAAGTGTCAAGTGTGTCTATTGGCAACTTATGTGCTCACATTGGTCACAAACACATTATATAATTCAGTGATACAATTACTTGTAAGTCAGTACTTACACTATGCTGTGATCTTCCACTGGTTCTAATTCAGCCATAGAAGTTCCCTTCAGACTCAAAAGTGTTAACCAAATTCTGAGTAGACGCTGAGAACATAAACTATTTTCTCTCATTTTACATAAACAAAGAAACATGGCAATATGCTACCAGATACATATTAATCTAAAAACAGATGTACTTTCCAGTTCCCTACAGACAGTATAGAACAAAATAATTTACCTGAATAAAATTATATCAATATATGAAAGTTATTCTTCATGTATAAACCAAGTGTTTTCAGTTGTTAAAAGTCTAGTTTGAATGTTTAATGAACACATGTGTCCTGTTTTAACACACTAAAGACATTATGGATACTAATTCTCCACCTGGAGCACAGGAGCAGATGAAATCTGCAGTTGAGAAGTCATTTACAATTTATCTAGTAGAGATTTAAGATACTCAGACCACTTTGATTTCTGTACTGAATCCACATGCATCAATGATCACCTGAGTCTGGAAAAGAATAAAGATTCTGCCACGGTGCTCTCCTTAAAAGGCTTTTATTGCATTTTCCTGTAGACTTTTTCATTTTAAAGACCTTACCAGAACAAAAGGTAGTAGCTGTCGACAGCATTGCCATAACTTAAGAGGAAGAGCTAAAAAGGGCAATATCTATTCTTGATAATGATTAGCACTCTAAGGTACTAGCAACTTATGAGGACATCAGTATCACGAAGATGCTGTTGTAGAGTTTTATGATCCACAGTTCAAAAGCAAATACAATATTTATAAGCAATGGTATTTCAAATGACCCAGTACTGTGCTTTCAATATGCATTTTAAAAGAAGTGATACAGCAACTCAATATTAAAACTGAGTTCCTAGAGTTCTCCATGTTATAGGGGATTCATGAGGATTACTTAAATTACAATGGATTATAGAACTGCTATCTGTTCCAACTCAATGTTTTGATCAAAGCAGTATTTCTGATATTAATATTGAGTGTCACAGCCATACCCTTCCTGAGTGCCATGTAATAAATACCCAAACTGCTGACTCAGACAAAATATGTCACTGCTTTACCTTTAGCATGAGACAACAAAGCATCAACACGGAGCCCTACTTCATGTCTTACACAGAACTATCTAGACAGACATTAAAAACAGAGCACGTGAGAGACCAGATTTACAGCAAGGTTACACAAATGAAAACACTGATTCACCAACAGAAGCTACAAGAGCCAACAGCTCTCGTAGATGGTTGTGGACATCAGGACAACAGCCAACAAACTCATTGCAAAGCATCACAAAAGCAGTCCCTGTGCAAACCAAAGCTCCCAGGAAGGCACCTGTGACTGGTAATTGGCACATCAAGTGTAAAGGGTCCCAGATGTACCAGGTGGAGCTGTAGCCTCCATCCTTTCTCCCACTCCAAACAGCCTCCTCAGTCTGTGCCTCCCAGCTCACATGGGACAGCCACTGCTGGGCTACATACTGGGCTGCTGAAGGACAATGCAGCATTTATACCAGACTGCTTTTATGCCTAGTGGAACTTTAAAAATTAGTCTAGCTTGCTCAGTCAATATGGAAGCTTATCTGGTTTTGCAAAGATTATAATTTTGACACCAAAATTGCAAAGTTAGAAGGCCAAGACATGTACAACATACATGCTTCTTCCACCACGAGTGGCAGAAGGAACCAGAAGAGGAACTGGCTCGGGACTCTGCAGCTTTAAAAACAAGGTGGCACAAACAAAGTGATGACTGCTTCCTGTTTGCTTTCCCCAGGCTTTTTATTATTTGTCTTAAAAGCTATCAGTGGCCACTGTGTTTGTCCAATGCACAATACTGATTAAACTTGAACACCCATCTATTTTCTTACATCAAAATTCTCAAAACCACTGACAGATGTGATCCTTACTTGGAAAACTCAGCTACCTTTTTAAAGCCTAAGTTTTGAGTTTAGATTAGTTAGTGCTGACGTCTGCCAGTGCAAAGAAAGCTTACAGCTGCATTAAGTTGTTTACCTCTAAAGAGAGCAAGAAGTTAAGGGAGAGACAGGAGCTGTCATGGGTCTAAAATCTGACCTAGATTCGCTATAGAGAGCATTTTAGTGAGTTGCACTTAGCTTCTCCATAGAGCTAAAAGAACCGTTTAATGGATCAGCAGTTATGCACAAAGTGCCCTTTCCCTTCTGCAAAATGTCTCCAACCATTCTTAACAGAGGACTCCTACAATGAAAGATAAAGATGGCAACATTTTTTCAACAACATTTATTGGTTTCTTCAAATTTCTTCAAATTCAGAGGCAGTTTTGTGAAATTGGCCTTTTGTTTAATTTATCGTTACTATGAATTATATGTGAGTCGATTAGAAAGCATATTACAAGAAACTACAAGCCCACATGTTTTAAAGGAAATGCTAAAGCACCTACACTGTAAGTAACAAATTAAATTATTTTGAATATTCTAACAGAGAGACCAAAGAAGACTGTTGTCCCCTGTTGTCCCCCACTTTTTTTTAAATATTAATTCATTATGTTAACCTGTACCATTACATTAAACAGGTTTGATATAATTATAATCTAATATTCAATAACCATACGAATGACAACACAGCAGTTATATTACATGTCTTGTGGACTCTAGAAACCAAAGAGTAAGCATTTGTCAAATCTGCCTGCACTTGAGAAGGGACCACATCATCAATGAGTGTGTGCCAACCAGTGCCTTTAGCAGAATAGGCATCTTGACATAATAGTCTAACTCATGAGAGTTCAAAGACTGCTTAGTGAGTTTTAGTTGGTCATCTAATGATTCAGTATCCATCAGTTTTCTCTTGTAAAATGAAAGTCTTATTACTAACTATCAAGCTAACCACAGCAGCTACAAGGATAAAACTGTGAGACTACTAAAACCAAAAACATGTTAATATTTAAATTAATTCATTTTTCAATAAAATGTATGAGAAAAAAACACTTTAAAAAACCCCTTCATTATACGCTACTCATGTTTTGGAAAAGTTATTGGATTATATTAGCCAGAAAACTTTCAGAAATATTTCCAAAACTTTATAATGCAATCATCTAAAGAAACAATTTTCCTCATTGAAAACAAAGATTTTTATCGCTGTGGTTACTGTATGAAGAAGTACAAATTAGTAAGAGAAACCTCCAAATTAAAAAAGAGCATACTGCTAAAATCTAGGAAGTTCTATAAAAGACAACTCTCCTTGCTGGCAATAAGAAAAAGGCACCATCAGTCTTCAGTCTCTCATTAGTAAGTACAGTCCTCGGGATACTTGGAAACCTACTGCATTATTGTGTTTCTTTTTCAAATGAAAACATTATCCTTTGGCACACCGCAAGGGATCATTAGAGCAGCTGGGTACCCAGTTCTCAGAGATGCAAGAAGTGCAAAGTACCTCTCACTTGGTCTGATCTCTCAAAGTTTTCTCCACAGGAAACATTGTCTTTCAGTACAAGAACTGGTCTCTCTTTGTTAAAAAAAAAAAATAACGTAACTTAAAAACATTCCCTTGGAAAAGTTCATGATGCCTTTTTTCATTCTGCCTCCCTTTTTTTAATTACAGGGCTATATCAGGAGACAGCAGTCCAGAATTCTTAATATACAGATCAGTAAAAATATTGCAGTAGGGCAGTATAAGCCATCAGTCCAAAAATGTTAACACCAGTGGAAAACACAACTTCTCCCTCACTCACCTGCAGGCACAACCGTGAGAGGAGAGCACATCCAGCACACAGAGGGACAGAAATCACAATCCATACCTATCCTGTGATCCTGGGATTGGGGTTCAGGATCCTGAGAACAATTTTCAATATTAACATCTATAAATTATCAAGATATTTCTAAATCATCCTGATGTTTCACAGCATAAGGCATACTACTACAAACCTGTAATGTTGTCATTGTCAGGGCTGTTGAAATGGTATAAGTCTTGTGATAAACCACTGTGTTTTTATGGAACAAATTAGAGTTTTAGTGGCCTCTGGTCCATTCTGCACTGAATTTAATTTTTTTAAGAGGCACTAACTGAACACATTGAAATGAAAAGCAAGTTTGAAAAAAATAAAATGTCTACCACCTAAAAAAAGAAGGTATGGTTTATATAATTGGGGCTACATTTGTCTGAACTTTAAGCACAAGAGAGTGAGCAAATCAAATTATATCAAGTTCCACAGAAAAAGCATGCTGTTTTCTACCATAATATTTGCCACTTCACACAAAAGAAACATTTTTTTTGAGTTTTTTTCCACACAGGACATGGGTATGTGTGCTGACAGAAATGCATAGAAATATTTTACAAAGGGTACAGAATAGAAATGACTAATTAGACACTAAAAGCACAGGCAGGGCTCTAGCTGCCCACAGGGAAGACAGAATTCTCTAACCAGACCTCTAATGAAGTGAAAGATAAAATGCAAAAATAAAAAGAAAGAAAATAATAGTCATATAGCCTCTATTCATATAATCTAAGTGGTATTTCTCAGAAAATGTATTTTAGCACTGAAGTACTTCAATGGAATACAGGTCTGTTTGGTACAGACCATAATATACACTATCTAGATGTATCCTTTGTACTAAAAGCACTTCTACAGGCATTCAGAAACCAGCACAAAGAGCTCTGATGATTAAATTGTGCCACAAGACATTTATACGAAATTCCAACATAGCAACACCAGTCAGGCAAGTGAAAACTGAAGGGCCAAGAAATGACAAGTGTTCAGGAAAGACAGAGTTCTAACTCACCTTTTTTTTAATTACCAAGAGTAGTAAAAAAAAAAAAAAGCTATTTGCATTCATTTCAACTTCCACCTCCTTTTTATTGTGGCAATTGAGTCACAAGCATGGTTATTTAGTCACAAGTTTGGGAAGCTGGCAGTTCCCTTACATTTGTATCTGGATCAGACATTCATACAGCATTTAGGACAAACTAGAGAACATACTAAAGCCTGAGTGATCTAAGACAGTCTAAACAGGTGCTCGGGTACAAGGGGTATTAAAACCAAAATGGATCACCATCACTCAATGTCAGGGAAGGTGTTTTTTTCCCATTGTGATTCACTTTTGCTGACACTGAATACCCATGCCTTCATCACTGCACTGTTTTTTGGCATGTTGTGTTTCCAACCCCACACAGACATCAGGAGCCTCCCATTAACTGTATGAAAACTGAGGCCAGTTGCTCCAAGCCACCATCATAATGTGATGAAAGAGTGAAAACACAGGAAAAAGGACTCTACTTAGCCCATTGTCCACTAAATCCATTTCAGCTCCTGTGGAAGAGACAAGGCATGTCAGTGACAGAAAGTCAAGAAATCTTCCCCTCCTCTTCCTCCTCTAAATGGCACCACTTTATAAACTACACTGCTGCAGCTATTTGCCTGTGCCTAGTCTTTAAAGAGCCTTAGAGGCAAAACCAAAAAGTGATAGCATTTTACATAACAGCAGCATTTTATGGCAAAAATAGTTAGGGAAAGGCCAGACATTTGAAACCAGTATATAAATAGGAAATAATGAGATGAGCAAATTTGGCTTCAATTCGCACTTCTCGGAAGGTACAATTGCTTTCTTTTTTTAATTTGTAAAACCTGATGTTGCACACAAGGAGTCACATACAGGTTTGTGAATATGGGAGGTTTTTCTATTGGTAATTTGTGGTCTTAGAAAAGCAGAATTATACAAGGATAAAAGGTAGAAGAATAGAACAGATCACTGCCATAACACTTAAATGCTCTTTTCTACACCCTCAGTGCTTACTGCAAAACATGAGCTCCTGACCTTCCCTGTCTGTTTCTGGGATGCTGATGAGAACAGATTAGCTGGGAATCTCTCAGTTTGACTTCCATCCTGTTCCTCAGAATGTATGCAAAAAGGAAAATAATGCACTTATACCTGTTGAGCATGAGGAGAAATGTGAAAATTGCCATAATGGATTTAACTGGAAGAATTGGTTTTCTACATTCTGTCACCAAGATTCATATGTGAAGTTGTTTCAGTGAAAGAAAGCACCGAAACAGAAGAACTTATCTCTTCAAAATTTCTTTCAAAGAACTTAGTTAATGCCCTGAGGGTTGTAGATTTTCTTTTCTCACTTGTTTTAGTATTTGTTGCAATAACTGTGCTGATAGGAACAATATCAATTCCACAAAAATGTTGTTTGAATCCTGCTAAGTCCAAATTTGAGAAAGATCCTAGAACTGACTACTGTGACCAAGCAGTGCCATAACTTCTAGTCAGCAACTGAAGATACTGTGACCACAGCAAAGCTATACAGCAGCAAGACCAAAATTGTACCTTGAACCTACATAAAGGAGAAAGCAACAGTAACTAGAGATACAGACCCAAGGGTTTCATCAGCTCCTACAGGAAATGTTTAGCTTCCTTAAAATTCTTTCAATCACATCCAATAACGGGGGGAAATTAGGTACTTAGAGATACAGCTGCTCATTTATCAAGGGCTCCTTTCTGTGAGCCAGGCTGGACGGTTCCCCAGCACATGCCATCCTTGACAGAACAATCCCAAAAGCAGGGTTACCAAAACAGGAGCACCTTATACCTCTATTAGATGACACTTTTTTTTAAGACCTGTGCGTTCATTAACATCAGATTATTAGGTAATCAGACAAAGGCCCACTGTGATACTGACAAAATTGCACATTCGGGGTTAACACAGAAATCATTCCTGGCTTCTTCACAGATTTCCGCAGCCAAAGTACATTAGATTAGTTCTGCTCTGCCAAAAGGAGTAATTATCACTATATGCAGTAAAAAAAAGCTGTAAGGATTTCTAAGTGAATGAAGTATGGACCCACTGATGAAGTCTTAATTCAACATCTATTAATGTCTTTTCATAAGTCAGCAAGAGGGAAAAGAGCAATATCAGAGTCAGGAATAGCATTTGTAACATTTTTCTTTTTCATGTGTGCAGCTTTTCTTAGAGTCTTTTTTTTAAATCCAGAGTCTTACTGAGTGTAGGCAAAAGGGTCACAAGGAATTTAAAGACCAAGTCAACATGAGAGGAGGAGTGCTCCTATCTTCAGTAAGCAAATGAAAGCTACCAGGTTGTCTCCAGAGATTTTTTTTTTTTAATTTAAGTGCCACAATACCCCAAGTCAGCATTATTCTTTTTTTTTCCACTCTTAGGTAAAACCTATTAATTTGCAAATTATATTTAAAAAAGAAACCAATGCACACAGGAAAAACACATCACCCACAGCAAAGGAATTCAGTTTTAGGTTCTGCATTTGGTCTCTCGTTCTGCGAACACCATCTCGATCATTCAGATGATCAATATTTTTAAAGCTCTAAGCAAAAGCAAAGAAGTCAAATGCTAAATACCTCCTAAACTCTGCTCTCCAAAAAGTTACAAAGCAGGTACACTAATAAATATGGAGGAGACAGCACACTGAGTCCTGGAAGAGGTAGGCTCATTATCAGTATCTCACCAGTTTACAGCCTATACCTTAGCTCTTTGTATAATTGCTTAAGAACCACTTTTGGGTAACAAAGCATTCAAGACTGATACCATTACAATACTGTGAAGAATTTTACTAAGAAATGTGCTATGCACAGAACAACAGACACTTCTTAATTCATAGGTCTAAGGAATAGCTAAGGAGATCTGAAGTGTTATTACCTTTCTAGATGTGTGCATTCTTTGAAGGCCTACACAATACATAAAATGCTGTATGAACTATAAAACATATTAAATTCCTTTGAACCACTGCTAACACTGTATGAATATTAATAGTATGTTCTTTATTTGCTCAGTTAATGTAGTAATTAAATATTCATACCAAAGCTCTTCTTAAAATTCCTGACTACTATTCAATTGTGTCTATTACATTTTGGCTTGAGTATGAAGTTTTGTTTATGTACATTTGTTCTTCTCTGTGCTTCAAAGAAAGAAAATGGAAATTGAAACTTGAAAAAAGCTGAAGAAGCACAAAGGATGCTCAGCTTTTATTAGTACTGATATGGAGTGAATAGAGGGCAGGAAAAAAGAAGTTTAGGAATTGTTTTGCATTCCTAGCTCTCTCCTTGGCTATGCTGGCACTATAACAGTGCTGAGCAAGAAAGGGTGAAGAAGCATTTAAATTCTCTGTGTCCCTTAAATACTCCAACAAGCCATGAAGGTGGCAACTTCTACTGAGTGGTCACAGAAACACATTGACCAAACACCTATCGTAGGTGATGCCTATCACCTGCATCAGAACAGGAATCACTGGGCTGCCTGAAAACACAAGAAACCTTTTCTCCTTTACTATTGCAAGATGAAAACTAAGAGAGATTCAGGAAAGCACACAGTCACTAAACAGATGGGAATATTTGGGCCATAAAACCTCAACTACTGGAATTACCTAAATGTAACTGGCAAGAGGCATGGGTGGGAGAGTTCAGGATAGCATCTGTTTGCAAAGGGCAATTTTTAGAGTAGTCCTTTGTTCCCCACTAGCAAGATTTACCTAAATCTATTCTGCAGTATTCGTCAAAAAAAATAGCAATTGTAACACAGTATTAAACATATAAAGCACACAGAGATTACCTAGGGGGTTCCTGTATTTAGTTACTTTTTCAAATAATTAGCCTTACCTGCCTTATATCCCGAAGTTACACCCCTAAAATGTCTTTCACTGAAGATCTCAGTGTCTTACAAACAAATGCAAAAAGAAGGAAGACAAAGGGAACATGGAAAATAGTCCTGAGGAGAACATGAATAGGAGGAAGACAGCAACAAGGAAATGAAAAGATGACCACAGGAAAAGGAACAGGAAAGGGACAGACACACACTGTAACAAAAGTTTAAAAAGAAAATAAAAATAGACAATGGAGAGAAAGATCAAGGGGAAAAGAATGCTAATATAAAAGGAGACTTGAGTCACTATCGATTAAATTATGGGAAACACGAAATAAAAGCCAAACCGCGGGAAAACAAATGTGTTAAAATTTTGGTGTTAAAATGCTCCAGACAAAACTATTTATGAAACTGGCATTTAAAGTAAGACAGTGGTCCCTGTGCTGTAAGGTACAATTTTAACATGGAAAGCTGCTTCTGTAAGAGGCAGAACTCTAAAGGACACTGATTTTCTACTTGGATGTATTGACATTGGTCCCTACTTAGGCTTCCTAATCACTCACATTTCAACTTAATTGATGAAAAATTAGCAGTTGTCAGAAACCTCAAAACTCATACCTACCTTAAGTATTTAAACTTATTCAGGGTGGGAGGGGACCCTAAGGCCTACAGCCTTGCTGATACATTTGAAAGAAAAAGGGATAGAAAACCTCAAACAAATTAGCACTCGGTGTTTTTATAATCAGAGAAAAAAAAATTATATCCACACTGAAAGCATGAAAAACCTTACAGCTACAGTATGAAACAAATCTTCACATCTGTGCTAAAGAGAACATCCAAAGCATCTGTTCCATATCAGTAGCTTGGCACATTAAAAAGCAGTTTCCATTGTATCTTAGTATCTTTTATTCATGTCCACGCTTGGTTTTTAGAAAGTCTCTAATATGACAAGACCTCTTATTTTCCCTATATCTGTACAAAGAAAATTAATTTTGGGGTGTAAGGAGCCCTATGAAGGTGTGACAAGAGGCTGTCACACAGACTAAAGGCACACAATTCACCTGAAGGATCCACACTTGACTCCAGCTCCATTACAGAAACACAATCCCTTTCCCTATTTCTATCCCACACCTAAAAGTAAGCAGCACTGAAATCACCATTTGAACTAGATCTCCTCTGTGAATAAATTGTGGCTCTAGTACCCTGGACACCGGCTCTGCAAGTCAGACCCGGACTTCAGCTATATAATTCCTTTACAAATACCTGCAGTGTGGCTTTAAAATCATTTTTTAAGTTAGCATGGACTAACTTGTTCTTTTCTAAGCACTTAAAAAGTCTCAAAAGCTGTCAACACTGACTCTTTTGGAAATTCAACACAAGTGGGGGGGTTGATGACCTTCACAGGGTTAGTCACTATCTATTAAAGCTGAACCCAAATAACTCCTGAGCTCTTCCATTTCTTACCAGCAGATCACAGATCAGGTACTAGGTCTACAATTTCCAACAGAAAGGAACTGTATTCTTATTAACATTCACTAGTGTCAACATACATGACTCATTAAACACCTCAAATATTTTCTGGAATTGTATATGTGTATTCTTTTCCAAACTCTTATCATCAGGGAATAAATTCCTAGCAAGACTTGAAGGAACTACAGCTCTCTACAAATTGCCAATGTGAATACAACTGTCCTCTAGTTACCTATTCGAAAAATCCACTGTTCTATTTTTGCTGCTGTGTCATTTAAGGTTTGCAGTTTATTAGACCATGCTCTCCGTGGCAAGGACAGGGGTTTCCAATATATTCAGGGAATACTTCAAGGATTGCAAGTCAAGTAAGTAGAACAGATAAGTCCAGAAACCCAAATCACAAACCAGTGGGAATAGCCACGAATGGAAAACAAACTCATCAGTAAATTTGCAGGATTGGAAGTAAAGATATCCTGGCGTGCTACATCCTCCACAGTTATCTACAGGGTTTCTCTTCTGAAGAATCTGGTCCAGGTGATGATGATGAGATACTCAAGTAAATGAAACAGTGGTTTGATCAACAACTGCAATTCCTGTGATAAACAGGATACAAGAAAAGAGTTCTCAACTTCCAAAAATTCTAAGACAGTTAAAATACAACTCTAAACCTGTAGAGACTAACATCTTTTTACACACAACTGTTTTCTACTATGTCACTCTGAAATTCAGCCAGTGTCAGGCAAACTACCCTTCCTATCTTCAGTGATATATAACCTTCCTAATTAAGGAATTGAAAGTGAAGTATTGGTATAATGCAAGAATTGATAAGTTTGAAAACAAATCTACCATCAGCAACCTTAATTTACAACACCGACTTGAAATCAGATGACTCTTTATGAAGCTGCAGTAGGTTTCCTCCCTTAAGAAGGCTGGCAAACAGTGAAAGGTTAACCTGACACAAAGCATTTCAGTTGTACACCATCATAGACACTTGCTGTCTAAAAGGCTGCATTCACTCACCCCAAGCTGTCTGCCAAAATGAAACGCATCATTGAAGGCAGCCCAAATTTGTGTGGGAGATGTGTCAAAATTGCATAAATATCTACTTGCACTAGTATGAATCAACAGCTGTGATCATCTCAGCAGAGGCAAGTGAGTGAATGCTCATGGAAATTCAACTGTCACCTCTATATGTGGTCCATTTCATGCCACATCTAAATCATACTGATACCCTGCCTAACAGTAACAGGTGAAGTACACCAAGGAACAGTCCAAAACTATTTCAAAGGATATCCATTTGCCATCTCACAAAGTAAAACAATCATGAGCATGGTCTCATGAGAATGAAGGATATTTATGAAAAGAAGAAAAAAAAATAGAATCCTAGAGCAACTGTCAGTATTTATTAGATAGCCTAAAACAATCAAATTCTGAATAAACCAAATACTTTGAAAGCTGAGCAGCAGAGTATAATTTAGCATTATCTGGACTCTTAGTCTGCTGAGTAATTTGATGCAGTACGATCAGGGTTTTAAATTGAGTATGTGGGTACCAGTGAGAAGTCTGCATTACTGAACCATACCACATGCTGAGTCTTAAGATACTAATATCATATTTTTCTACAATTCAATTAAGGAAATTATTCTTCGGTTACCATAACATAGATGGCTGTTTCAAACAGCTCATTATAATCAGCATGAAGGCAGGTTTAGTAAAGAACTCAACATAATTGTTAAAAGACCTGGTCTTTTAATGTGGGAGACCCTACAAAAGCACACACAAAAGCTGCCTTTTCAACAAGAGAGCAGTATGAAGCCCAAGATGCAGAGCAAGTTTAACACCTCCACACAGCCTCCAGTGCATTGTCTCAGTTCCCATAATAATTAAATCCTTCAGCAGTGTAAAAGGCAACCAGCAGACCAGCAGATGCTTTCTTTTTACTGTATATTGGCAGTTCCTGCAATATAGACTACAGAATTCAAGGGTGCTGATGAAGCCCAGCAGCAGCTGTTCAGATCAGGGGGCAGAATGAGATGTCACACACACAAGAGCCCCCTTTCAATAACCACCTGGGGAACTCTGCCTCCTATACCTTGTCAAGTACAATTATCTTGCCACCAGATATTTTCACCCTCTTGCTACATGACCACCTTGGGAAAAGAACTACAGAACATTCTACCAAAATAATAATTCCAATGATGAGAGTACAATGTGCTTTGAGTTTGGGCACGTTATTCGAAGTGTCCATAGGTGATGAACTGTGTTAAGGATCAATTCAAAGAAAAGAACTCATGCCAGTCTTTATGCTACTGACTTACAGTTGAATGACTTTAGAACAACACTATATATATATATTGGTGACCTCATGAAAAGCAAAATTTCTTGAACCACTCTTAAACACACCTGTAAAAGGTATTCCTCAACCCTGGAAGAAGGGCTGTGTAACTGATTACTGTTAATTTCATGCCTGTATTTTCACGGTTTTTAAATTTACAAATAATATACACATCAGTGCCAGAAATATTCTACCAAGAGGACCTGAGAACTGCTATCTTAGGAAGTCCTCTGCTGATCTTCTGAATTTAATCAAGAGAGTTGGATCCTACCTGTTTTATTCATAAAATTAATCCTATTAAAATCTAAGGTGGTCATACATGCAGAACAAATCAAATTCTTAGCTATTTCGCAGCAGTGTATGATAGCATGACAAAGAATTTAACTTGGTGTTACAAATACATCCCTATTGTCTTAAATGTAGGATCATCAACAACATTAAGTTTAAAATGGCACTCCAAAATCATAGCAAGACACTGGCTATTTGCATGAATCTACATAAAAATCAACACTCACTGTTGTCATGGCTAAAAATTTCTACATGAGCAGTAACCCATTACTGGTTGTAGCACTGATGCATACATAAAGGAAAACACAGAAACCTAACATAGGGACAGTGAAAGCATCTACCTGCAAGCTGTAGGCAAATATTTTTTTAAACCTATTATACAAAAGAACACATTCAAAAGTAATACAAGCAGCTGCTATAACATATTTCCAGACCTCTGAACAGGCATCAGCTTACTAATTGCCTAACAGACCATCACTCTAACACAAATGAGTCCTTAGGTGTTTTTTAAATAACATATTGAATGAAAACATGGGAGCTAAGCTGTAAGAATATCTAAGAAGTCCAAATTCTGTCTAGGAAGCCTAGTTTTATATCTGCTTTTGTTCAGTATTGCTTTGTTCCACAGACTATTCAAGCCAAATAAAACAAAATCTAAATGAAACACAATATGATCCTGGATTAGTTACTATCTTCTAAAAGACATAATAGCTTATTGAGACAGCAAAGCAGGTGGAGATTAGAAAGAATAACAAAATCAATATATATGCAATATGTAATTGGGAATTTATAACAATGACAGATCTTCCTCTGCCCTTCTGTGGAGATGGTTCTCAGCACAGAAGTAACAATAGTGATTTTCAGACAAATGGACACAACAATACTGCAAGGTTGATTCTTGGCTTTCAGTCAGATAAGTAGAATAGCAGCATGGAGTGTCTGTAGCAAAAGACAGACTTGTTTGATTTGTTGAAAGATGATAATAGAGTATGAAAACTAGACAGAAAAATTATTGAGCAATGGTCTTTTAATGGATCAGAATAAGTGAGGTTACGTGAAACAAAGACAGGAGAGTAATTGGGCAAAACAATTAGAATAGACCCTTGCAACTACTTTTCTGGCTCTATTATTCAGTAAATATTTGTATTCAGATCCTGTTTGCTTTTTTCAGGAACTGGCATTTTTCTATTAGTGACAATAATACGCTACTTCTCAATATGTGTTCCTAAAAAGAAAGAAGTCATTATACAATAAGTACTTGACCCAGTCAGCCTAATTATTTATCTCTTGCACTGCTCTTTTATTTCTAAATGAAAACACAAGAGCAGCTACAGGGGTATTTTCTTTACCAAGGACTGGAAACTCACGAGTTTGTGACTCATTGTTCCGAGGCTGCAAACAGCTGTGCCACCCACGGCTGACCAAAAAGTGACTGAGCCTCTGAACGTGACTCACAGGTCCACCAAAACCTGTGTGCAGAACCGCTACCAGCAAGAGGCCACCCCATCAGGAGTGGAGCATCTCCATACAAATTCTTGGCAAACACTCCCACAGCCACTCTGCTCAAGTTTTCCCACCAGTTTCAAAAGTCTCCTCAGGGCAGAAAGGGGCAGTAGTTCTGACTTGAGACACAAGTTATCCAGACATCTGCTAAAGCCTGTTAAGTGCACACCCTGCCACCAATAAGCAACACAAACTACAGTTTGAAGAAGTTTGATCTCTGTAACTCACAGAGAAAATGACTCCCTAAGAATGGCAGGGTGCCAATAAACTGTCCACATTCTATCCACCTATGACAGCAACACCAGAGTTAAGAGATGCAACTTCTCTACGCAGAATTTATTTTTTAAGTAAAACACAAGCAAACACATCAATTGGATATTAGGGGTAATACTTATCAGCCTACATAAGGAATAAGTGATAAACATAACAATAGTTTTTACTTCATTTTTGTAAATCAGTAGATCTAACCAGCAGGAAACAGTTTCAACCTCAACAGATTTTAAACTTTTAAAACCTCCGAGATACATTCAAAGCATATTTTAAAGGAAGGTCCATTAGCACGACTGCTGCTAAAAAGTAGACTGAAAATAATATATTTGAGGTCAATCCTGCAATGTCATCAGAGAGTTGGAGTAGAAAATAAGTCTTAGATCCTCTGGCTCAAATGACATTGCCTTTTTAATACCACTATGCCTTGCCACTCAAGGGTATTCCTGATTAATTTTTTTGACAGCTGCAGAGAGGTAGCAAAAATTAAATTGTCCCATCTCCATGTCTGTCAAAACAAGTCAAGTTACTGTCTGCTAAATGTGGTAATTTCTTGAACAGAATAGAGGACACTGAAGAACATGCATAGGAAATTCAAGAACCTCCTAACACAACAGTATGGAAATCACTTCTTTTCGTCAATGAAACATCTGCCATTCATTTATTTGTTCCTTCTAATTGCTGAAGACTTCTACTCCAAAGAAGGTTTTTGTCACCCTAAAGCAACCATCAGTGTGTTATCATTAATACCAAGGGAGTAGACATAACCAAAATATTTTTTTTAACATTGACCAAAAAAACAAATGAAAAAGAAACCCACAAACTATTTGGTCATCCTGTGTCCTTCCAGCCAATCTGTAGCCATTCAAAATCTCCAGCTTACTTTCCCCTTGGGACATTAACAGTCAATAAGTGAATAGAGAGACATGATAATGGTTGGAAAAGAATATGACTAAGAGTAGAAAAAAAAATTTTAAAGGACTTTCCCTAGTTAAAAATCACTCTCACAACTATAAACAGTGAATAAAGTGAAGGAAGCATAAAAGAGCAGACTAGACTTCACAATTAAAACCTTCATGATAGAAAACTAATAGAAAGTCACTTCCTTCACAGCAGCTATTTCAATTCTGAAAGGGTACATGGGAAAAATTATTCTCAAGTTAGGAAAGATCCAACACTGAAATAAAAAAATAACTGACCTCGATTAAGTTCTCATCAGTATTTCATCATTAAACAAATAGTCTGGAGCTGCTCTACATACTTCAAATCATATGAAACCATAAAATCAGCCAGTATAGTAGGATGAGTATCACAATAATTATTCTTCAAATATATGTTCTCCATTAAACTGGGGAATGTATGACAAAATTTTCATTTAGTCCCATGAGAACCTTTAAAAAATAACTCTTAAATGGTAATATTGAACTGCTTCATCCTCACAAGCATAGAAATAACATGAACAAATGGGGACAAGAGGTGCACATTTACAGAACAGTTACTCGCTGTTTATGCCTTGACCCTACTGAGCTTTCATTTACAGCACATCCACAAACTTCAGTGGAATAAACCAGCTGGGCATCACCTCCTTCTCTGCCTGCAAGTGCTGTGAATTATATCGGGCCTATAAAGACTGTGTCCATCCACAGAAAGCAAGCAAAACTCCAGAAACCTGAAGAAAAATTGTAGTTTGAATAAAATGAAAAAAAAGTTTAAGGAATCTCTGATAGAGTTACTCTTATATTTACATCTAACCAGTTTACAGCTGCCATTAGCCATCAAGGTAATCCCTCAGGGACACCACTGTGCTGCAGATGCTTGCATCTCACAATACCAGTGTACACAGTACAGTGTAGTGGTTGTTTCACTTTGAGTGTAAATAGTCTTGTCACCTCCGGCTTGAGAAGAAGAAATAAAATTATCATGTCTATCAGTCTCTGAAGAGTGAGTGGAGCTAACTGGAGGAAGAAACAGAAAACATGGAGTTTGATGCCCAATATGAGGGAGCTGCAGGATGAGCGTGCTGGCTGGTAGGACTGGCCTATTTCTGCCTTGCAAGCAACACTGATAATCAATCTGAAAAGTGGTTAAAAATAACTACCATTCCCACCTCCACCTGCTCCCTGAGGACACAGCCCCTGAATAATATTGCTTAAGCATTGCCATGGAGGCACAAACCTCCAGAGGCTGGTGGCAAGGGCAGGATTGAAGTGATGCTGCTTTTGAAAAGACCAAGTTTCCAGTCTGATTCACCCTGCAAATTTCCAGCACCAGCTTTTATCCTCATCACTCCCCACCAGAGTTCTCTGCCCAGTCCATCTGGAGCAAAGAAGCAAAACAATTCTGGGGACGCCCTCACATATGCTGCAAACCTCTGACTGCAACGGGAAGGAGGCAGAAGTTTTTAAAGTAACGGGTAAAAGCAAAAACAATCACCATTTACAAAACGTAGTCACTGAAAAGCAGCTTAAAACAGCCCAACATGTGATTGATCGGTCAAGAGCTGTCTGATCCCTTGAAACCTCCGTGTTCTCTGGTCCTAAAAATGTAACCTCCACTGGAACCTTCCTGCCCAACACTCTCCCTTACACAGGAAAGAGCTTCCGGAGGAGATGAGCTCTTACCCATGTAGGAAGCATATTTCAGAGAATCTGGGGAGGGATGAAGTCAACAGGGCAGGGAAAACAGTTGGAAGGAAGAAAGAGGATCAGGAAAGAAGTGAAAGAGGAAACAGATGCACTGGCAAGAGAAGGAAATACATGTGGGAGGGGGAAGGCAAATGTAGAAGGTGAAAGTAATACAGTTCAGTTTGAGAGGACAGAGCACAAGTTGCAGAACAGAGATGAGTCAAAATGGGTGAGAATTATAGACAAGAAGAGAGAAAAAATAATTAAAAAAATAGCCCAGACCTGTCAGAGCAGTATCTCTTATTAATCACAGAGCAGTCTGAGTTTCTGAAAGAGAAGATCGAGCCACCTGAGTCAAGGTAGAGAAATGTGAGAAACACATTTTCAAGGGGAAAATTGAAAAAAGGTTGTCACTAGCAGACCTGTCAGGAAAATGAAATATCCAACAGAAATCCTCACATTTCAAATTCTGCTGCTCTTTCAAATCAAGATGAAAGGCATTTTAAGTTCATTAAACTTTAACGTGACTTTACTGCAACACTGGATTTTGAGGTCAAACTCTAAAGCTATTCAGCACTAAACAGGAAAAGCTAAATACTACCACATTTCTTTTCCAAATAGTTTTAAGAACATCTCCCAAGAATAGCATTGCTGCAAAACATTTTGAGGACTAATTTTCCTGTTGAACTGCTTAACCACAAATTTTAGATTAGACACATTAGATGAAATCACTGTTCCTCACTGGAATTAAAAGATACATCATTTAGGAGTTATTCCCGAATCTAAAGAATTAAGCAAAATATAATTGTGGTCCTGCATGTTGAGCCACAAATTTGGAAAAATATTTTTAAGACTTAGAAAGCCATTCCCCATGCTTGCCCTCCCATTGCATGGAAAGAGACATGAGTTCTGAGCTAGAAAGACCAAGTCTTTAATTAATATGACAACTACAGTCAGAAAAACTACACAGAGAAATTCCACCAAAACACCAATTCTGCCCCAAAAAAGAACATCTCAACCTTTCTTCACTGCTAGTCAGAGATCACATGAACTCACAACCACTGTAATACTACAGATGTAAGAATTTACTCCTCAGGCCTATTCCTAGTGAGGTGCGCTAAGAGAATGTTACAAAACACATTCCCCCTCTTGTTTCAGGAGTTTTTTAATTAGCTTTCTTATGTTTCTCCCATTGGTCATGGCAAATAACTTACAATCTCTTTTAAAAAGTCATTTTTTGTTTTACTTCACAGCAGGTATTTTTAACAATAGAGAATAATCCACATTACATTAATATTGCTAGAGCTTGTGCTCTTGAAATAATGTGATGCGCTATGGGGCTTACAAGCTACAAAAACCTACATTTTCAGAAAAGAGAATGCATACAGTTTAAATTAATCAGATTCCCCAGGGGTCTATGAATCTGAGCAATTATAGCTAGGAAGATACAAATTTGAAATACGCTCCAGTCTGCTGCTCAGGAGCTTCTCACAAGGAGCAGCCCACCCTGTACCCAGCATGGCTCTGCCATTCCCACATCTGCACCCTCTCCCATCACCATGTCCACATACACATGCAAATCATACCCATCCCAGTCAGCAAAGCCTTTCACCTCAGCTAATCAGTTTACCAGGGTCTTCAGCAGAAAGGGAAAACTTATAGGCCTCTGATACAACCAGAGACATTCCAATAGGATTACAGGTGTCACTTCCTTAAAGCTTCATGAAACCTGCAACAGTACAGTGACAGTAGCTACCAGCGCTTTCTGAGGCACAGTCCTTCTAACCAACAACACTGCTTGAAGGCATCACTGAGAACAACAAATGTGAAGTCAAACCTCAGCTTTTACAAAGACTGCCATCTGTTCAGCACACTTGCAGTGAAACCAGTGGCCTCAGCATAACCCACAGAGAAGATGCATCACCATATTCAGTGCTGCCAGCCACAAATGCAAAACGAATGAACAGCAGACCCTGAATAACTTTCTCATGACTCCTTGTAGTGATTAACATCAAGGCAAAGCACTTCTTTGAGATGGATAAAAAGAAAATCAGGACAGGCAGAACTCAAAACAAAATAGCTCAAGTTAATCTTGTTTAAGATATAAAACCTCAGGACAATAAACACCTGCTAAAGACCACTGAAGATTTTAATATAAAAATGCACTCAAAATCCCCTAGAACTGAACAGCCCTAAGAGAACACACACACATCCCAAACAAGCCCTCTAGGTATCGCCCAAAAACTATTATTTCATATCAAGCATTCAAAACCGTAGGCGAGATCCACAAAAAAAAAAAAAAATAAAAGGAGGGTGGGAAATCAAAGCTCAGCAGGAATTTTCAACAACAGTTAAAAATAAGCAGAAAGGTATGCAATACGACCTGAAATCCTGCAGCACTTTGTGCACATGGAGGGGCAATCACTAAGAGAAAGTGAAACAATTATTTCCTCACACAACTTCATGAAATAGCAAAACTGGTACTGCTGTGAAATGCGAAACTTGAGCTGCAAAGTAGCATTAAGAAGTTTTCAAAACACCCACCTCAATATAAGTTAGGTTTTAAAACCTTGGCAGAAATCCCTTTTCAACCAACCAGAAATCAACTGACCATAAGCCCAAAGGCAGCAGCCTGCAAGGGCACTTCAGGGAGTCTCACTCTTTTTTGAGAGTAAAAGATGCTGCAGGCAACAGCAATAGTTTGAACATTCTCTCTGGTGTTTCCTACACTCTACTTATTTTCCAGGAAAAAGAAATTCAAAGCCTGATTTAAATTCTACAGAGATAAGTAAGATTAATGAGTGTTCACCTCGAGTTACAATTCACATGGTGGACTATGTCATCACCATACCTCCATCCACAGACACACAAAATCTGTGGGGACATTAGTGCAGGGAAGGTGTGGTCCTCCATCTACCTTTAACTGTCTCTGTGCTGGAATCAGACATACTCACTTATAGATCCTGAAGAATTCAGAGGGAAAAATACCATGGCCCTCGTGGCCTTTAATCAGCTGATATAAGGCAACACAGCTACATGAGGCAGTTGTTGATGAGAATCTGAAGTCAATCACTGGAGCATGCAAGCATAATTTAAATCTTGACTGCCAACATGCAAGGAAGACATAAGGAATTACACAAGCTGTGATGATGCTGTAGTTATTACACTATTAGTTTAGTGTGGGCAGGCAAAATTACACATTCATTTTTTAATGTATCAAATTTCCCACCCAACAGTGAAGTGAGGCTGCTTTGATGATTAGAATTTTTAGGGGCCAAGCTCTAATCATTGTTTGAGTTGATTCTAAGGCTGCTTTCCATGCAGAAATAGTACGAATGAAGGAACAAGCAAGGATAAAAAGTACCCTAACTACAGACTGTACAGTACATACCCTTATATAACTCAGAAAGAAATAGGTAAAATTGATGGTATCAAGGATGAAAGGGCATATCTAAGGATTTTGGAAATACAAATAATTTTGTCCTGCTAAGCATTAGCAGTTAAAAACATGCTTTAAAAATGCTTTGCTTTGATGGCTGAGGTTTTGTTGCTGGGTTTTTTTTCAGAAAATATTTTATTACAGCAACAGTGTCATATATATATATATATTGTTTGCTTCTGCAAGGCAATCATGCTGTATTCGCTGCATAATTTAAAATAAGTTTCAAGTGACTTTTAGAGGGATAGAATAGTGAAAAAACAGGTATTGAGAGAGGAACTGAATACCTACTAACCAATTATAAAATAAAATTCTGATTGAAAGTAAAGGCAATTTAGAGGCCCAAAATATTTTGGATTGTAATATAAAACAGCTGAACAATACCCATAGGTCTGCAAGAACATTTTAAATAGTACGTGAGTGGCTTTTATACAAATTGCTACAATAGCACTATATTATGAAATTTGAGACTAATGTTTCATGTTCTGAATATACAAAGAAACAAATATCCTACTAAGAGTCCTTCAGTGTTTCACGTTACCAAGACATTCACTATTGTTGTGTAATACAGGATAAAAGAAAGGGTCATTGACTGATATTTTTCCAAAAGATATGTTCTCACTTGACAATGTAGTGAACTGAAGCCAATAGCATTCAATGAGCTTTGAGGGAACATCTTTCTCCTATATATAAAAATTCAAAACCTTACTATAAAGATGTCAGTTCAGACTTCATTTTACACATCATAAGCCTTAGCAAACAGCTGGTAATTCACAATGCCTCAAGTCTTAAACATGGCTTGTCAAAGCAAAATAAGAGGAAAGAAAAGGTAGCTCCAGATAATGCCAAGTACACTGGAAAGTGCAGGGGAAAAAAATTAATAGCCAATTTGACAAAGTACACATCAATTTGTACTCCTCTGTGAAAAAGAGTTTTTGAAATATTGAAATAATACAATGTAAGGTAGTACAGAATATTGCTATGAAGTATTATGGAATGACATGGAAGTACTGCAACATTGTTTCAGAGCAGTAGAAAGGAGAACAAAAAAAAAAAAAATCAAAGGTTTGTGATGGGAGTTTTTGTTCAATCTGATTTTTAAAGAACCATAGATACAATTTTAGTATTGAGGGAACGAGTTCAAAAACTGACACCTCTATATCAAGTAAAACTTAAAGAAGATAAAACTGTCAGTGATCTAATAAAACAATACATATTCCTCTGTACTCAGAGATACCCACACAATGCAGGGCATGAGCCAGTACTTCCCTGCCTGCAACAGGCAATGACTCGTGGAAGGCATATGGAGGGGAGCACACTCCAGGGGGTTTCCTTTGCACCCACAGGCACTTGTCCTATTCCTGCATGGATCAGCTGCTGGTCAGGGAGTGAATGTTACTTCAGCAGAAGGGTCTCCTTCCCTGCCTGCCTGTATTTTACCAATATCAAACCGTGTTCTGAAAGTCCTTCCTGCCCATGCCTCCCACCAACCTGCCAGCTGCTGCTCCCAGTTACCCTCCCCCCCAACACCCACCCCAGTGAAGCCCAGGCTCAGCTATGCCAGGGCCAGGAGGTGCCAGACCCCTGTTGGCACAGCCAGGATGGATGCACCACCACACTCCCTGCAGGATCATCCCCCTCACCCTGGCAGCTGCCTCGCCTCTCTCTCACCTTGCAGCCCTTTCTTTCCTTACCCTCTGCATTTCCTCCCTTACAACTATGATTTAATCAACTCTTTTGACCTTCAAAGGAGAGCAGAAAGGGAGGCATGTGAGAAATCCAAGATCCTCTATCTCACCAGTGCACAAACTGTACCACTATATTATGCTAACCCACTGGTGCTGCAGCCTGGAAAATCACCTCCTGCACTCACAGGCCTAAGGAAGGATGTTATAACATAGTGCCATTATCTGTTATATTAAAGAATAACACAGCATATCCAAGATTGCTTCTTAGGATAAAACTCAGAAGCTTTAAGTGTCTTGCTTGCTGATACCCTCTTCAATACAGCTTCCAACTTCTTCTGACCATTCTCTCTAGTTAATATTTGTTTCTTTTGATTATTTCCTCCTATTTCTTACATATGCATCTCTCCTTCCTTGAACCCTTTTTATTTATTTGTTTCTTTTCATAAGCAGTCCTTCAACTTGCCACTATCATGGGTCTCCCGCCTTTGTTGGACAAGGCTCAGAAAATAATTTGGCTTCTCCCACATGACACAGCAGCAGCATGCCATACACAGACACTAACTTAAATTATCCACTACTGGCATACACTATAGCCTCTGCGAGAAACCAGTATGAATATTTTTCTAATAATGCTTTAGACAGCTGCCAGCACACTAATATTTTGTGCAGGAGGAGACATTTGAGACAATTCTTGGCAAGATGCGTGTGCTGCATTTAATAACTGTATGATAAACGTAATATGTTAAATAAGCTTTACCATACAGTACAACCGTGGTTTTCCCTTCCAACCAGAAAGAATCAATGTGGATCAATTAAAATCATTACATCAGTTTTCAAGCACTATTTTCTCCATCTTCATAAGGTAAGAAGAATTACCTAGGAAAACTAGGTCACTATTTTTCATCAGTTGCTTTTCTTAGAACAAAACAGAGGTCATATTAAGGTTTTACTTTGAACAATATTTGTTCAATATATTTTACCAAGTCTAACATACAGGATATGTATATGTACACATATCACATATATGGATAAACATACCTTTTATGGATAATATAAATCAAAACTGTATTGGCCATAAGATAAAGAATCATGGAAATAAAATTAAATGTGAAGAAGATGTTTAGCAGAACAAAGCACCAGCAAGTAAGCAAAGAGACTGACAAAATTTGAAAATTTAGAAAATATTTTTAAAATAACTGAATTCTTTTAATTCTATGAGAACATACAGTTAGTTTCAAATAATTCAAGAAAATGGCAGGGGGGGATTAAACACATCTTGTTTCTACACACTGACAAAAACTGAACCAGTTTCTAAACTCTTGTTCAAGCCCAAGAAGTTTTACAGTTTCAGAAAAACTATATTATCTAAATGTATCTTTGGGGTACATCCTAGCACCTCACACAACAAAAAACCCACAAGTTATTTTGCACTCCAGTGCTCTCAAAGATCTCTCTGCCAAAGGAAAACAGACTACTGATATCCTGTGGCTCCTGGGGAAGGTCACAAGAACCACTCTAAATCCCTTTTATTTTCTTATTTAGCTCATCTGGTCCCTCCTAAGATCCTAAACTACATCCTCAGGCACAGAGGTCAGCACATCAATTCACTCCCAATCTTTCTCCTTTAGGTAACATGCAGGGTCAAGATACTATTCCTGTTTCCTCCTTTGCAGAGCCACATGGCACACAAGGGTTGACATGCTGGGAAGTGGAAGGGATGCACAGATGCATGCATGGGGGAAAGCACAGGGGAGCATCCCCACCTGTGGGAAGCTTACAGAAGTGGGATGAACATGCACGGAGCGAGGGACAGGAGACTGGGGTTATCATTTGTTGGGGACAGGGAAGCTCCAAGCCAAAGGCAGGATCAGAGGAAATGGAGAGGTATGTCTTGCTTGGCACACCCACATCCTGAGACTACCTGGTACAACTGTAACCAAGAAAAATAAACTCCTTCACAAAAGCTCTGTTGTCACACCAAAATATTACATGGATGACAAAGATAATCAACTTCCTTTGGACTACATGGTCACACCAAAAAAAGTAACTCCCTAAAATTAGAAAACATTTTAACTTTAATACTAAATTAGGGATACTTTGTTTATTTTTATTAGAATAATAGGAAATAGTTATTTTTAATATTTAATCCATGTCAACATCCCTTTTAGTAAACTCCCATGCCAGTATTGCATTAAGCGCTGCTTTCCTGTTTAGCAATCTCTCACAAGATAACTAAATGCCTTGCAAAAACCATTTCAAAACTAGTTTGCAAAGTACTAAAGATAAAAGATAAGCATTAAACAGATGACATCTTCTGCAAATCCATCATAATCTGTTCATTTAGGTTTCATACTTCTGGTGATAAATTACTTAAGTTCTTGTATGATTATGATTACACATTAGGATTAGTACTTTCTGTTATGGATCACTTCTATTTTTATTATTCTCACCAGCCTACATTAGCCAAGAGGTAGCATCTGAGGAGAGTGAATGGCTACAGCTCTGGAAGACACAGATGCTGAGCTACAGTGCTCCATCCTCCCTCTCACTGTCACCAGGGACTGATGCTCCAATTCGGGGGAAACCCTGCAACACACTGGCACACCAGTCACATCTCTGCTATGCATTCAGCACACTCCCTCTTCTAGCTCCATTCCCAGTGGCTACAAAGTTTAGTCTTGGTGTCTGCACTAAAACCACCCTCACAACACCAACTCACAAGTCTGAATCAGCAGACTGCCCTACACTTAAAGGCCAAAAGGCATTATTTGATCCATTTCTTAAATTTCCTTTTCTGATGGCACATGCATAGGTTGAAATATCTGAAGTGTTAGCTCACAGGAGTTCAAAGAGCAAAATGGTTTTGGGCCTTGACACAGGAGTTCTTAATAGAGCCAACACTTTCCTGTTCTGTTGGGGGGAGGGGGGGAGCACAACAAACAAAACCCAGGCATGTGCGTCCCTGAACCTCAATTTCCAATCTCATACAAAGCCCAATTTTCACAGGCAATCTTGCACCACAAACACCAGCCTCTCAGACAGGAGCCAGGCAGCAGTGAACTGGCAACCTGGAGGACAAAGGTTCACTGGCAAAGCAACAATCCTACTCATCCTTTATATATGCAAGGTTTATACTTTCACATCTGAGGCTCACTTTCTGGAAAGTGTAACTGACTGAATCAGCTTCTGTTCTTCAAAGGACAACTTCCACTAACCAAATATACATATTTTCATAAACTTACAGTAATGCAAATGGAAACAGCCAGCATTCAAACAGCTTCTAAACCCAATGTTGTGCAGTCCAAAACCACCGAGACATTCCTCTTGCACAGGCATTGTTATCTCCAAAAAGGTAGGGGGGCAGAATCTACAGCTCTCAAATGCATAAAAAAGCCCAGCCAGGAGAACAGTTATGACACAAGGTTCATAGCTGGTGGTGGGACAAAGGCATGCAGGTCCCTGTGCTAGCCAGCCCATAAAAGAGAACATACCTACTGCCATTTGGTCAAGCACACATTTGTGTTGCAATGCTGAGCATCATCAGTCTCAGTTTCTATTCCTGACCCAAGAGCCATCAGCAGCCCACTGCTTACAAAGCAAAGCAATAGTGTTCCTGTTTGAATGAATGATGTTCCACCAAAAAGCAGCATCTGAAGCCACAGCATCAGTCACAATCACTACACTTTTCATGTAGCTTGTAAGGGGTTACCAAGGTCCACTGAGCAAAGCTGACGAGCATCACTGCGTGATCTGCCACATTCATTCTGAAAAAATAAATAGGTAACAAAACAAAAGAGACTTGCTCAAACGTCAGAGAACTGACACCTACTCCCAGGTCTGCCTGAGGCAGCACCTCTCACTTTCCCATTCTTTGGAGCTGCTGCATTTACAACAACCCCTAAGACATGAAAGCTCGGTTCACAGAGAACAGCAGTAAGAGACAAGACCAAAATGAGTCTGTCCTCAACAAGGCCCATTCATCAAGCCTACCCTTCTCAGTCTCTGTTTTTATTGAGCACGAGTTGTGCAGTAAGAATTCCATGACCCATTCTAAGACCTAGTGGCAGAAAACAACATCAGATCAGGGAGTACGGGAACTGCATCTCAATTCTAGAAGATGATGGATAAGGGCCATTTGAGTTCAAACAGCTCAGCTGAGCAGTACAGACACAGCACCGTGGTCAGATGGACTGCAAAATCAGCGGCCAAGACAGTTTCTATTCTAATGCCAACTCTGCTCTGGCACTCCATGCCTCCAGTGTCTATAAATCATTACCCCAGAAGGAACAGGTGACTTAGCTAGTTTTTCTACAAGACCCCAAGATCCTATGATGCAGCAAATTTATGATGCAAATTTACTATGATGTCAGTATTAGTTTACTGACAAGTAGTATTCTGAGAAAACTCACAATTCAGGGCTCAACTACAAGCAGATCTCACCAACTGAGATCCAAGCCACTGAGATTTCTGCATAAATTCTGCATAAGAGCTCTTTACGGTCTTTCCCACAAACTGCAAGCAACTTGCAGAGTTTCAACCTACATTTTTAATAACACTTACTGACATTTTTCACTGAGTGATCAGAAAGAGTGTCCTCCAAGAAGCTTTACATAAACCCCACAGACCCTTACTAAAATCACAAAATCCTGAACTCACAGAACACAAAGGTAACATTTCCAGTAAATTTAATGCTGCATAGAGTTATCCATTATAGGTTTTGATCCAGCAAAAGTTCCCCCTGTTTAAACGGTGAAATCAGTGTAGAGCAGAGAAATGCACCACTGGAGAGAGCACTCTACAGCACCATGGAGTGCAGGTTCCTCAGGCATAGAGCAGACACACAGACAAGGAGGCAACTGTCGTAGCTGTGAAACAAGTCCAGAAGCTACACTGCACATATATAAAGCTCAAAATACAAAGTTCAAAAGATGCATTATAAACCAAGATCTACAATTATAATCTGTAGTTCAAACACACTTAGAGAAATAAATAGTAATCTTGATTTCCAAATCTACTCTAAGACAGAAGACAGCATAGCATTTTGGTACTTATTTTTAGTAGACAGGAGACCACCATGGTTTTAATTCATCAAAAATAAAATTAAGTAATAGTTGTCAGACATGCAACATTAGTCTCTAATTGAAGTTGATTCAATGAGTTAGCCACCTCAAAAATACTGTGTCATGTCATGAGGACACCCTTACAGTTCATTTAAAAAAAAAAAAAAAAAAAGGAAGAAAGAATCTGTTTCCATGCTTTTTATCTACTCTAAGCAGGGCAGGAGACCATTTCCAACAGTTCATAGATGAAGTATTTAAAGCTCTGCAAGCTAAAGTGAAAAAGGGTCAATTTGGAAGCAATCAGGCTAACTACAATGAAAATATAAACCAAGGCTCCTGTTTAGCAAGTCCTGGAACTCTCACAGGTTTTAACCACGCAGAGAGAAAACTTATCTGGATTTCTTCCATTCGGACAAGCCCACCCTCTGTGCTGCTCCATCACTCAGACAAAGTATTGCCTCTGCATATGCCATTTAAGCAGGCACTTGGGCTCTCAAGTACACGGGGACAACCTTTGTACCATTCACATCTAGTGCAAGGGTCTGGGAGTTTTTACTCTGAGTATCTGAAATACATTTTCCCTTTTTGCACTGTGGGCTTACAGAAAACATCACCTTGGTAGCAAGACACAGTTGCTAAAAGAAAGAATTAAAAAGATACAAAATAACTGGGTTTGTAAGTAAACATGGACAAAGACAGACAAAGCAGTGTAATTCACTACTGCTTTCTGCCAGTATCCTAAACGTGAATGGTAAGTTGTATTTGTATAAACCTAAAACGGAACCATAACACTAAATGTTACAGTGTATCCGTTTCTCAATGTTTTAAAACACATGAAAGGCTCATAAGTTAGCTTCCTTGCAGACAACATCTCCTTGGCTGCCACCGTCTCTGCCGAGACATAGGTGTGAGCGAAGCAGTGACAGGAAGTCATGTATATATAGAGTTTCTTCCTGAATTATTAATATAATCTTATCTCGATATCTGAAACCAACTTCGAGGTGCAGTACCAAAACATCAGTCCGAACTAAAAACCGCATTTAAACGGGGTTGAATTTGGAATTATACTTAGTTATTAAATAATAACTACAAAATATCAACTTAAAAAGCCAGAAATAAAAGGCCAGCTATCGAGAACACGATTTCTCATTATTAATCACTCTTCGCCATTCAACTCCATAGGTCACAAGAAGCTCGGAGGAGCAGCTGACAGGCGCTACCAGGGCTTCTCCCGCCGCTCACCCCAGCCCCTGCCCTGCCTTCGCCGCTCCGGCCGGGCTCCGCTCCCGGCCACGCCGCCCGGTGTGCTCCACCGCCCTCGCCTCCCAGGCTCCGGTCCCTTCGCCCTCCCTACCCATCACACACCTAGGTACAGCCAGAAAAACTAGAAGCAAGGGGTCAATTTGATTTGTAACCTGCTCACATGAAATAGCAACGCACACAGAGATGTTGAAGTGCTGACTCTGGGAGTACTGCCGGAACTTCTCCTTAGCACGGCCACCTCAACGTGAGAGGCGCGGGGGGCCCCCGCCCGACCCGCCTCCCGCCGCAGGCTGTGACCCCTCGCGGGGGCTTCGGGAGCCGCCAGCCCGGAGCTGCAGCTGAGCCCTGCCCCGCCGCCCGGGACGCGCCGAGCCCGGGCCGGGCGGCCACCCCGTGCAGGGAGAAGGCGCCCGGCGGGGACTGCCCCGGGTCCGACTCACGCTCACCTCCCTGCGGGCGCGCAAGCTCCGCGCTGGAGACGGGCAGCGGCCGCATCCCGCTCCCGTATCCCGCGGGTCCCGCTCCGCGCCGCCACGAGCCGCAGGCAAAGCACGCGGGGACCCCGCGAGGGGCGCGGCCGTACCTGGGACATCTGGGGGCGCAGGTTGATCTCCTTGAGGTTGATGGAGTGGCTGCGCAGGTTGTTGAGCAGCTGGCAGAGCAAGACGCCGTCGCGCAGCGTCTGCGCCAGGTCGAAGACCTGGGCCGTGTCCCAGGTCACCCGGTGGTTGGGCGGCAGCACCTTGCAGCTGATCAGCCACTGCCCGCACTGCTTCCAGGGCTCCATCCCCGCCACCGCGCCGCGATGCTGCGGCCACGGCGGCTCCTGCTGCGCCCTCCCGCCGCCGCCGCGGCCGGCCCGGCCCGCCCCGTGTCCGCACCGCCCCGGGAGGCGGGTCCGGCGGGTCCCACCGCCCCTCGCCCGCCCCTGCCCCGCCCGCGGAACCTCGGGCACCGCGGCCGCGGCCAGCGCTCGGCCGGCAGCTCGGGGGGCCCGTCCGCGAAGGTCCCTGTCCCGTCCGCCCGCCCGCTGATGGCATAAACAGCGCACCTGCGGCACAAGGCGCAGCGGTGACGGGCAGGTGTGTGAACAGCGTAATGGCACGTTCTGCCTGGTTGTCAGGCTTTTGTCCTTTCGCCGAGCAAAAAGCAGCATACTCTTAGCTACTCCTAGAAATTATAGAGAGCACATCATGGCATAGCATTGTTTTCACCTCTGTTCTCCCTAAAGTATTTTCCACTGACTTAAATTTTATTTGCATTTTAAAGAATGCTAAAAAAAACCGTAATAGCTTCCAACAAGCATTCAGGCAGCTTCAAGTAAAAGAACCACAAGTGGTTTTAAGTTACTAAAGGTGACAAACTCCAAAACCAGACAATATGAACACCCATAGTTGACAATATCCTCCACAACTCAAAAGCTATTATTTCCTTTGGATTTTTGAAGCAGTCCTGCAAACCTAATTTCACAACAGAAAATCACTTTAAAGGATACAAAACCTGGTTTTATCCTCTACTAAAATATTATTCTCTTTTTTTTTTTTTTTTTTAAAGCAGAGAACCCTTTTAAAGTACTATTAATGTGTAATTTATGTGAGGGGAAAAAAAAAAAAAAACAAAACAACAAACAGTCCAGGCTGAGAAAGCCTCCAAGTGCAAAACACTAACATGGTTATTCAAGACAGTCCACAACTATCTCTGGTTTTCACATCTCCTCTGCTAAAAGCCTCACATTGCTGTCTGAGCTCAGATTTTAATAATTTCTGAAAGAATTAATAGAGAAGTTCTGGGAATTTTTTTTCTGAAACTGAGGCCTAGCAAGTGATTTGCACATTTCATTAAGCTTAAAATGCTGAATAACTTTTTTATTTCTTTAAACAGGCAGCATGCTTGCTATTCCAGGCATTTTCCTGAGCGGACAGTGGTATTAACCACTGGCCTGTAGGACTTGCCACAGTACAGTTCACCATTTTATGTTGCATTCACTCAAAAAGACAAAGGAAATTATGGCCCAAAATGTAGGATCCAGCTCCATGATCTGTAACACCTGTCTCATCCCAGCAGGTGATGGGATGAGACAGGTGTGATTTACTACCTCATTAGAAGGCACAGGTCATCTGGGAACAGCATTTGGTTCCACTTGAAGATGCACAGAGTTGCAAGCACCTGGTTTGGTTTTCAGATCTCTACTTATGTTAGCTGGGCTGGCAAAACAAAGGGGTTCCCAAGTCTGACCAGCACAGAGAGAGCTCCCAAAGCTGCTTTGTACAGGCCTGGCCTGTCAGACCACAAAGACACTTTAACAAAATACAAACTCCAGTTAGCAGTAAGCAGGTTTGCATCAATCAGAAGAAGAATCCTTATTCCAAAGGATTGTTGCTAGTGCAGCTAAGCTTTAACTCTTTAAAATAACTCCTACATGGGAGAGTGTGACTTCAGGTTGAGTTGCCTCAGCAGTGCCTCCTTCCCTGTAGGTCCCTCCTGCTCTACAGCTACCTGGGCAGCCCGAGTCATGCAGCTCCCATTTCTCAGGAGATGTGAATTCTCTGTTTAACCACCTCAGCCCAAAGCTCACTCACCAGTAACAGGTACATCTGCCTACCCAGAGCAATATTTGATTGTTTTATGCCTGAGCAGCTGGAGGAGAGGGCAGTTTGGAATGCAAACATACTATCAGACTGCCTACAACCAGGCAGAATTAGAGAGAATTTAATTCCTAATTTAAATCAAAAGGGACTGAAAATAACAGTCTTCACTGTGATCATTTGGATATCATCATCCATCAAAATGAACATCAGAGCAGTTTGATCAAGAATACAGTAAAATACTGTCTCATAGAAACATATTTTTATCTATGACAAGTTAAATATGAAGTGATAAGTGAGTAAGAATTCAGTTGTGCCCACAAGCTATCCACTCTCAGACTGACAACAACCATAACGCTGAAGCAAATGTGGAAGGCAGAAAAACAAAACAGATAAAAGAAACAGAAAACCATCTGCACCACGTTATCCACATCCCCACTTCAGCTGCCCCCAGCCAGGATTGGTGGTACAGCACCCCGAAAGCAACATAAACAGTTGGGATGCCTTTGCAGAGATACAGAAAAAGGAGCCCTGTTCGCATTCATAAACACCAAGAAAAACACTTCAGGCTAATTGCTCAAATGGATCTAATCTGTTTTACATGGTTAATAGGAGCAATCCAACACTCCTTAATCCAAACATCCGAAGAACACATATCCTTTAAAGGTGGTGGTTGGAATTCTAAATATCTGGAAAACCTACACTGCAGTTTTAAATTGTTTCTTTTAAATTGTTTCTTATATTGCACTGTTACAGTGCAATATAAGAAACAAATTTCATTCAAAATACAATGGTTTCTCTGCTGTACCTCATTTAATCAAGTGATATTCTTCCACATGGAGAATAATCCATATATCCATGCAAATTCCAGAAAAATAGCTCTCTACAAAGAGTCACATAGCTGAGAGAAGGGAAGGGGCAAATGGATTCATGGTCATAAGTCATGGTCAGCACAATCTTGCTAGAGCAGAAGGCTAACTGCTACTGAGGTCCAGGAATATTTGCACATTCACTTTCCTTCTCTCAGAGTACTCTTAACAACCTTCTTCACCTTCCTATATTGTCCACAGTCATTTACTGGAAGGGGTTCAACTTTTCCTTCAATCCTGAAATTTGTTTCTCTTCAAAAGCTACTTTTACATTGGCTTATTTTCTGCTATTACTAGATTAAAAAAAACCAAACAAACAAACAAAAAACCACAAACTCTATAGCTCAAACATGAAGTATTTTAAATGAACCATGCTGAAGACATACTGGAAGTTTGTCCTATATCCATCCTGTTCTTCTCCTCATACTCCATAGATCTATCTGGATTGAAAGGGAGGCCAATTTTAAGTAATCTCAGTCCATCTCCTCCAATTGCACTATCACAGGTTGTCCTGGCAGATAGATCTCAGCTTAGATTGCTCAAAAGGTTCAATGTACATGACATACTTCCATTTTTATTAACACATCAATAAGCCATTTGCTGTAGTAGTTTTTTCTTCTGATTTTCTATAAAGAAAACATTTCAGACACACAGTCCCGCTTTCAAAGCAGTGACAAATACAAAAAAAGAAATCTCTACTACAAGAACAGCAGGTCTGAAGGAGAATTGTTCACCAAAAGGCACACAAAAAAACCCAAGCTTTTGCATGTTTTATTTCTCCTTGCAGGAGACAATTGTCTCCTTACTGGAGATACTATCATAAATTTTTTTCTTTACTTGTATCCTATGCTGCATCCTATGAAGATGGCAACTTTCCAACTCTTTTCTTGTTGCTTTATTTAAAACAAAGGAACAAAAAAATCCACCTCAATTTGTTTTATAAGGGCATATTTGCAAGCTTTCGGAAATAATTACTTCCTGGTGTCACCACACTTGCTACATTTAAATTACTTATACTGCTCAGTTTTGGAAAAATTAATAGATAAAATACAAAAAGAAAACAACAAATGTACATAAATTCCCTCTTTAAATTACTCTTGCAGATACAGCAGTGGCCATGAACCCCAGGCACAGACCCCTGCTTGTGTGAGATGCCAGACAACAATAACAAAATGGTAGATCTCTTCCCAAAGAGCATCGCTCCTCACTTTTTTTTCCTACTTGCTCCCTCCATCACCAATGGGTTCATCAGTTCTGGTGCTGAAAGTTTTCCTGCCTTCTGACGATCGCTCTTGAGCACATTTTTGAATGCTACAGGCAGAAAGAAGTGCAAGGCCGAGCAAAGAACTGCCCTCATTCATGGGTACCAAAGGCCCACTGAAGTCTTGGCTGAGCCAGCCCTGAGCTCATGCTCAGCACGTCCCAATTAGATCCACTCAGTTATACCGGTCAGAAAATTAAGTTCCACATGCTCTGCAAGTGAGAACATGCAGTCTTGTGCCTTGGCCATTTGTATCTTACTCCTGTTCAGAAATACATAAGGCTACCACGGCTCCTGGCCAGAAGCCTCCCTTGAGCCGCTCTCTTTTTGGCTGGATGGGAATAATAGGGAGGTGGCCAGAGTGCAGCATTTCCTAAGTGGCCTGCTTAACTTGCAGTAAAGGTAAATGAGAGTAGGAAGGCCGACCAGAATTCTTCAGTAATTCCTGTCTGCTGCTGATGAACGTGAGCATCAATATAGGTTGAGATCTCCCAGATGCATCTGGCTGTATCATATAGCTACAGGGTCCAGTTTCAGAATTAGTTTGGGAACTTTGTGGCAGAAAGTCAAAAAGCAGTGCTACTTTTCAGTGATTCTTCTTAATTATTTGTTTAGGTTATTACAAATCAGATAGACTTAAAAAATCAATTCTAAAATAACAATCCCATCTGAATTATATTTTACTTCAAATAACTGTGTCAAGTTAGCATGGAGGAAGTCACAGACAAGTGACTTAAAATCTAAATTAATCTAAACAAAAGACAAAATGATAAAATGGAAATAATAAGCTAAGAGAACATATGGAACTGAGTGGAGCTGAGTATTTGCTTTTCATTAAAATCCTGAAAAATGCAGACAGACAACATGATATATAAATGTATAGCTAGCTATAAACCGAAAGGAATTCTAAATGCCAATAGGCAGAACAAACACCAAGATACTCTTTTTAGTATAAAATTGCCTGAATACGTAAAATGCATTTGAACACTTGAGAAATCAATGATGCTGCAAGGGAAGATCCACCCAGACCAGTCAATGTCAAAATAACACATTAAAGCAGTCAAACAGACTGCCTAGCTCTAACAAATAACTACCAAATAATCATCTTAAGAGTAGAAGGCATCGGCTCACCCACTCGACAGAAATGTCCTTTTCAGAAGAAGCCAACAGAAAGTTGTCCCATTTTACTGAGTCCAGAATCCTATACTGAATTCCTAAAAGAGGATATTCGCATTCCAGAAGGCCAAGTTTCAGCTTTCTAAAAACCATTCATGCAAAAGGAGAAAGCTGCTGATGTGCCACCTGTTTGTGCTGAAAAAAAAGGGAAGGCAGGCTCAGGCAGCCTCTCTCCTCCTGCCTGCAGACAGCCATGGTATTTTTGATAAGGAAAACATTTTAGGTCAGACAAAAGAAAGGAAATTGTCATGTACTACTCTATGTATTTTAACTGAAGTATCAAAAAAGAATTCTTAAGAAGCCAAACAACTTGAAACAATAAATAAAATCATAACCTTCCTCGCACCTTAGTAGGTCCTGTTCAATTTTCATCAATATTTTTAATACCTCTAAGCAATGCACCCTTTCCCCTGTTCATCTCCATTTCTCATTTTCCACAGGTTGTTCTCAACAGTTTGATGATGCTTTTAATGCAAAACTAGATCAGATAACAGGGTTACAGGATAGAAAAACTCTCCCTTCACTCAAGAAAGAAGGAAAAGAGATGCTGATGAAAATAATTTGTGTGGTTTCAGCTGACAAAAAGTTATATTTTTATGAGAAGTCAAGGTGTTCAAGTGCATAGAACCAAGACATGAAAAGCTAGAAATTGGCTAGAAAGTAAGCCCTAAAGCAAGGAAAACATCTTTTCTGTGTTCTCATAGTCTATTCAGGACACAAAACCAAAAATCCAGAAAGATCTTCCCACATTGTTGAAAGAAGGGATCAATCACTGAAAGCGTGACATTTGCAGGAAACACTGTGCACTGGATGAGGTGTGAATATACAGAAAACCAGGGAAAAAAACTTCACATAAAGTCTTCACTCTACCTAAAGTTTGGAAAAATTGAAAAGTGTCATTCATTCAATATCTACTTGAACTGAAAAGTGCTATTCATGAAATACCTACATGAACAGTGAAGAATACCGGGAGTAATGTTTCTAACTCTATTACTAATAGAATATTTATTTCAAAATTGCTACTATTAGGCAATTGAATTTTTCATATCCTAAAGGCACAATTTACTAACAGCCTCTAGACTCATGCTGTGTTAACTGTTACAATAAATAGGGCAGTCAAATAGAATCTCTGAGACGCTGTTCCAGTTTTACATTTACAGTGTTAGATCTGTATATACATACTAATCTAAGTTTAGTAAATAAAACTTTCCTTTTATGCTTACAAGTCAAAAATATTACTAATTTTTAACAAGCAGAACATTCAAATTTATTTTTAGAGAACTCAGCAGGCAAAGTATTTCTAAAGACTCAGCAGGCAGTGAAGGTTCATCTCTAAAGTTACCCATACTTGTCTCACCTCAAGAATAAAGAACATAAATATTTCAGCACATTCTGCTACCTACTTTTTTTTAACCTTTCATAAGTGAGTGTCCCAGGGTATTGCTTGTCTAATGAGACTGGGTCAACACTAGACTGAGGATCAGCAGAGGTTTAAGAGATAAGGGGCTTTTTATTCAGGCCATTGGGATTGAATTTGCAGCACCAGTGACAACAGCTAGATTAGGGCCTGAAAGTACAGGGGCTATGAGCCTTCACCTTCAGTTCAGAAAAATAAACCATCACAAGCGATTCTCAAATAGCTGTGTTATATTGCCTCCACTTGATTTACAAATAGGATGTACAAATGAATGCAGGTGGAATTACAGCGTTTGATTTTTTAGCTCTTACTTGTCTTGTTGCCAGGTGCCAAAGAGTAGATGAAGCGTGGGCAAAAGGCCAGGCAAAGGTCTGGCAGCAGAGAAAGCTGTTCTGGCATGCAGTCCCTGGAGCAGGAACCAGCTCTGAGTAGGCAGGAATACCGAGCGCCAGGCACGCCACCAAGAAGTCCCGGAAGCAGGCAGCACACATCCCGGGATGACGCCAGCCAAACCATCAGGCAGCCCCCAAAGCCAGTCTTTAGTCTCCTGGGAAACTAATGGTGCCCAGGTGGCCCAGCCAGAGCTTAACTGCTCTGGGAGCCTTAACTTCCTCAAACAGGATTCACGTGGGTTTACGGAGCTCCCTGTTGGGTGTCTGAGCGAACACAAGATAGGTTAAACTTGTCTGAAGGCTGTTCTTGGAGTGATTGGTGATGGGCAAGTCTTCCACAAATCTGTATGCCCTGCTAGTTTGTCAGCATCATCCTCGTATGGAAATAAAGGGGGTTGGGGGTTTTTTCTTCACTCTATGCGCTATAAATGCAATTATACAACGATTTGTACTGATGCAGAATTATTGAGAATTATGGGTACTACAGTGATTATCGATGCCTTTAACTCTACCAGCTGTGACATTCATTCTCTGCCGCTGGAGACAGCGGAATTATGGACAGCAGTCACTCAGGAGCTGTAGTCTGCAGGTGGTGCATATGCAAAGAGTCTGCAATGAATCTGAAAAGGTATCTGAAAAGAAGCACGTTTCAGCCACCCGGGTGGTGAAATGTGCGGTGTTTGATCTCAGCTGATAAGGTGCTATTCAGCTGCTGTTTGGCTGGCTAAGTAAGCACTGCCTTGCATTGTCAATGTCTGATAATGAGGTCCCAACTCGTAGGTTAGAATTCCAGCCCAGTGTGCAAGAAAGAGAGAACTTACAAATTCACTAACAGGAGAGGAAAGAATACAAAATGGATTTTAAAAAGGATAGAAAATTGATACAAAAGTATATGCACAATTATATGCTTACAGTGCTATTTTCCCTTATGATTACAAATTAAATGAAGATTTTCAATGGTATGACCAGTTTACTACCATCTTGTCTTGGCTGCGCTGCACGCTGTGGGATGGTGTTCGGAGGGATGAAGGATTAGCTGATTGCAGAGTCATTGGCCCTTTGGATGTCACATTTCTCAACTGCAAACACGCTAAAAATGCAGGACTGAAGAGGCTAGTAGTCCTCTGCTGCAACACTCACCATACAAGAGCCCCAAATTTCTGTTTAAATTAACTAGACTTTTTAAATATTTCTTGGCATATAAGGGGTGTTTGTTGGAATTTAGGTGCTTATGAAAGCGAATGTCTGAATTGCCTTCCCATTTTCAAGATGCACTGCTCATGGATTTTGGAATAGATCTGAGTTTTCCCTCAATGACCGCAGGCAGAACATGTGCTTTTTCGAGGGGCTTGGTTTGGGATTTTTTCCTATGAGCAAGGGTGGGAAGCCTTGTGGGGAACACAGAAAATCTCGTTTAAGTGACCCCTTCAAAGCCTGCAGTTTGGTGGCTGGTTGCTCAGCTGTGGAATTGCATTCAGGGCCCACTGCTAACGACCCCTCCTTAGGTGTTCAGGGCACTTGTAGATACCTGTAGATAAATTCATCCCTGGTGAAAAGTGCTAATTTCAATAGAGTTGTACTAGGCATGAATTTGAGTCACTATGTCCTTTTAAAATGAGCCTATTGGTATTACAGGACTGCAGTTAAACTCAGATACAACAGTTAGCAAGATCAAGGCCACTGCTGCATCACAATTACAACTGAGAAAAACAAATGTACCAATCAGCTGCGAGTCAAACATAGGAAAATGAATAGCAATTATAAGTATCAACTATTTGTAACAGCAGACTCATACTTGGACGTCAGATACCTTAAACAATCTAGAAGCTCAGCATAATGATTACTCTAAAAGGGGAGAAAAAAACCCATGTCGATAATAGTTGTTATGAGACAGGTTTTAAGCAGATGGTAAAAAGTGTCAGTCTGAGGCAAAATATAGATCTCCCTTCTGCTGAATAATTAATGAAAAACTCCTTCCTCATTATAGCCATTGTAACTGTGTTACTGAATAGTCTCCATTTAATAAGGTCTTGTGTATATGAGCTCAAGTCATCTCTTAAAATCAGATTTTTTTCCCAGGGCTGATTTCTGCTGTGCTCTCTCCCTCTCCTGATCCTTTTCCACAGGACAAATTCTGTTGTGCCTAATCAAGAAGAACTTCTAGTGAAAGCAATCAAGGCAGTTTGATTTAGCAGTGCACCTTTCCTTTATTTAAGAAATCCTGACTCCACTGAAGGCGGTTGGAGTTTTGACATTGACTTCAGCCATGCAGATATCCCACATCCTGAGTTCTCCCTTTTAATTGGATTGTATCCTTCTGCTGGTTTACATCAAGACAAATAGTAATTTTCTCAGAAAGAATTCTATTTTCAGGTATTTGAACACATTCACTGGAAATGCTCAAATACACCTGAACTAAAAAAGTAAATCATGCAATCCCTAATTTCAGGAATATCATCCTAACATTTAGAGTTTTTTATCATACCAACTGCCATGGACTATTGCCATTATGTTCTCGCATGTGTTTCATAGCAGAAGGAGGGTCTGGGAGCCTAAGTAGCCAGGAAAAAAATAAAGAAGAAAGTGAGATAAAAGAGGGCTTTGGAAAAATGAGAAGAAAAGGAGGTGGTCAGAGACAGGCACAAGAGATTATGCAATAACCTAAGCTGAAAGACACTGATGTGGACAAAGTGGTGGGGCAGGTCATGAAAGGACATGTGAAAGCAGCAGGTCAATGCCTGGCTGCTGTGCCAGCAGTGAGCAGAGCACAAGCCAAGTACCAGGGAACAATTGGAAGGAACACTGCATTACCTCTGAGGGGGAAGCAGCCACTTTCTCTTAATGAATGCACTTGGCTATGGCATTTGTCACAAAATACTGGGTTTTGTCCAAGCACAGCACTAACAGAAACTCAGAGCAGTTGTCAAATTCTCTGTGTACTCAGAGATTTAAGACCCCAAAATTACCTCTATCTCGACAGGCAGGGAAGGCAAACCCTCAGAGCCACACATGGCAGGCAGAGCAGGAAGCTGCCAGCTCAGCAGAGCCTCTTTAATACCTTTAACCTGGGCCTCTGGCTCTCCACCGCTGCCAGGGCTTGCATCCCTGTCAGCTACAGCCCACAGGATCTCAGGGAATCTAGCTGTTTCCTTGGAAAAGATAATATTGATGATGAGTGAGGACTGAGTAGTGAGTACTGCTCGCATTTCTCTACCACAGCTGAGATCACAACTAAGGGGTATTTTAGTGCAAAGTTATTGTTCTTTAAAAACAGAGCATTATTGCTTTTCATCACCAGCAAGGTGATGAAGGTAGCTGAAGGGAATGCACCATATACAGCACAAAAATGGAGAAGAAGCCACTGTCATTCACTTTTTGTGGCTAGACTACGTGAACTCAGCAGTGAAGCCCAGGGTACTGCATTAATCTCATGCTCTTGCTACAGTAAAGGTTTGTAACCAGAGAAAGAGAATTTCATTCACTTATGTTCGTGCAGGGTGGGCAGATGGAAACCAGACCTCTCTCTTCACTCTCTGCTGCCTGTCAGCTCTGGGGTGAGACCCCAGAGTCCTGGGGCATCGCTGCCACAGGAGAACAGCCAGTTCACCAGAGCTCACCAGCAGAATTCCACTGGTTTATGGCAATAAACATTGGTGGGTGAGATGAAGCTTTCATGTTCCCTCTTACATTCACCTTAGCTTCTGCAACTCATGACAAAACATGATTTCATGTGGCACTTCATTTCCATGGGCATTTCATTCAGCCAGTCCATGCATGCAAATGCCTTTCACCACAGCAGAAATGGAACATGGAAATATAAGCATTAAACACACTAAAATTTTAGTATGGCTGCCAGAGTACTGTAAACAGCTCTTCCTATTAGCTGCTGTGATCCAGATCCTGCCTGAAATTAAATCTTAAATCTCCTTTTGGAGATTGCATGCTAGCAGATTTCTTTGCATAATACTCACAGCTTGCCTTCAAACATGTGCTGCATAAATAGCTCAGGGAAAGGAAACAAACTCAAAGTCACACTTGTAAATTATTTGATCGTGTTATTCAGTATTTGCCAAATTCCCTCATCTTTCTACAGAAAAAAAAAAAAAGAGGTTTCACGATGCTCTTCAATCACAGCAAATTCTTTCAAGAGAAATCCCAAAGCTGACAATCTGCAGTCCCTTGCAAGGCACAGCCAGGTAAACAAAAGACATCTGATACAGGTGACTCTGAAGAATACTGCTGCAAAACATGGAGCTGTATCATTCTTGGGGAAATACTGGGCTATCTCTCATAGGTTGTCCACCTTCAACTTTCTGACAAGGAATAGCATCCGACGTAATGCTACTGCAAGTTTACAGAACTAAGACACATTATTTAAAGACAGTGTTTCTAAGTGTAAGGTTTTCCTTGGCAGAATGTCTGCTGCGCCTTACCCTGAGGCTCCTACACCATTTACAGCATGGGCATGGCCAGCCAGGCCTACATCTCAGGGATGAACAAAGTCAAGACAAGTGTTGCTCAGGATCAAGCTGTAGAGTCAGGAATGACACTGGGACCTAACCTGGTCCCTCTGCACTTTGGGTGTGAGTCTGTAATAATCCTGGCTTTCATCATGCGAGCTCACAGCAAGCCATCTTTGGCTTTACAGGACAGACACAGGAAAGAGCTTTGCTTATTAAAGCCAAAAAAAAGTTCATGTCAAAAATAAAGATTATTTGAATCCTTGCAGTGACCACAGTCCATGTCTAAGAACACTGTTAGTATGAGATGCCACCTAACACACGTTAGTGATATGTGCGCTGCCTTGAAGGGAATCCGTGTTCACTGATCAGTGATCTCGCCTTGGCTGCATTGACCTCCAGTCCTAAACACAATGGATGACAATAACCAGGTACTTTAAAAATCAAAGAACAAGGACCAACCCAGGACTTCTCAAAAATCAAAAGGCACAGAAACCTTTGGAAGTGGCAATGGAGGAGGAAGGCTTTTGAAGTGTCACACAAGTGTATGCCATTCAAGTAAAATGCCACCTGGACAGTAAAAACTAAAATAATTATTCTAGCAAAAAGTAAATAAATGAAAACTGAAAATATTTAAATGCAAGGCCAAGCAATGAGCTCAGAGATGAGGATTTGTCCATCATCTGTTGGGGCACAGACAGCTTTTACTGGTGAATTTTCAGGGAGCCTGAAAATGCTTTTGCTGCATTTGCAGGGGAGCCAAGGATGTTTTTGTCCTTTTACACATGAGCCGACTGCATCTTTGACACATGATCTGCCTGAAGAGTGAGTGACAACCTATTTCCAACCTTTGTTCACCATGTGTATTTGGTACATTTCTTGCATTGTTCGGCCGTGCCAAGTACAATGTGGGGTGTGAAACAGGGATCACTTTCCCTTTTGTTGATGCTGCCTCTAGCTCTAAAAGCCCATTGACTAAGAACAACAACCAACTCAGATAATAACTTGCAACCAAATGTTGCAGATAACAACAAACTTTGCATGAAATCTTCAGCTGTAGTACTAGGGATTGTTCAAGGAGACTACAGCTAAAAGCTGTCCTTTCTCCATGTTGACCACACAGAGTTTTAAAGAGCTGTTCAAACAGACAGGTGGGGGCTTTTTTGTCCATTCTTACTACCAGAGTTAGTTAATGATTCAAAGCAAGAGCTAAAAATTCTCAAGATAATTTAATTCCTGACCTTTCTGACCCTAAAATCTCATCCCTCTGGGTGCTGCTGCACACCTCACACACAGGCTGCCAAAGCAGAAGAGATGTAAGCAGCCTCCACACAAGCACAGACAGCTACACAAGACACACATTGGCAGAGTCAGATGATTTGATAAAGGACTGCTTGAAACGCTAGGAATTTAGGGAGATAACTATTTTTACTGTCATTGTGATCATTTAAATTTAAATAGATATTTAAATGAAGCTGTTGATGAAGATAAAGGAAGTGCTTCTTGGGAGATACCAGCTCTTACTTCATGTTAGTTGCCATCAAAAAGTGTAATAATAAGGCGCTGCAGGTGTGACTGTGAAGGAAACATACATTTGTATGTTTTCCACAAAGAAATAACCTAGGAGCCTGCAGTGTACAGAGGAGGCATAAGGCTCCTTTGTTAGATATTGGGATGATTTTTCTAGCTAAAGTTCTTCCCAGACCATACTCTATTATGGTAGATGAGCATATAAATGGGCAGTTTATAATTCCATACTGCAGTGCTTTCCTTTTACTGACTTGCACCTGATCATGTTTACAAACAGATGTTATACTTTGATCCTCTTGTGGTCCATGTAGAGGATGAAGAAGTGACAGCCTGGGAACATGTTTACTAAGCAACATGAAACATCTGTTTCTGTCTTTCAGCACACACTATACGCTTTACCTACTCACAGGAGACACAAATTTGTATTTACTTCACAGTTACACTCACCAAGCTATTACAGCTATCAATGTAATTATGATTTAAACCTTAGTGCAGGTATGGAGCAGTTTCCTGAAACAGCAAGGTACTGGGTGTCCATAACACCTATGTTTGATGTCTCCAGAGCATGTTTGCATGCCTAGCCATCACAGCCAGCAGATCCCTGGATAGCAGAGGGTTTTTTCTGTCTTACAGAAATTCTACTGCTATTAAAAAATCGTTAGTCCTTTTATGTCTGGAAATTCTGAATATTTATGAAATGCTATAAAAGATGTGGTGTTTTTCACAAGTTGGTGCTCTCCCTGTACTAATATGCTGGCAAGCACAGAGCAGATGTGAGCGCTTAAGTGAGTGTTTAACTTCAAGGGCAGCAGCAATCCTGCTCTATACAGTGACTTTAATGTTTCTTAGACATTATTATTAGACTTTCTGCTTTGAGGGCTCCTCTTACTCATCTGCTTAGTTACTGCACATAAACATTTACCCTTTTTATGGCTGAATTGGCTTACAGAGATATGCTTTTATCATTGCTAAGACTAGAATCTTAATATTATTAATATTAACTCAATACAAGACAGTGCATGGAAGGCAGGAGAATTAGCTACCTGAATTATTTTCATTGACTGTCACATTACTTTCCACAGCAATGATATAGTCATGCCGCTATAACATAGCAATAATTCTGCTGGCAATGCCTTCTTTGATTCCCAAAGCTCACTTCCACTATGGGTGCCAGTACAGAAATTCCTTCAGTCTTGGTAATAAATATGACAGAAAAGTCCACCATAGAAATGCCACCTGCATCTGTCACCCACAGACCAAGCCTTGTGCCTGACATTCGGCTGATGCAGCTCCTGCGCTCGCCCGGGGCTTGAGGCTGGCACACAGCACTGGTCCATGCAGCACACTGTGGGACAAGGTGACAACACAGCTCTGCTGCTGGTTTGCATGGCTACACCCGTGTCCTGGAAGGGTTCAGGACCAGCCAGGGCAGCCCCACACCTGAGTATAAGCTCCTGTTATCTTCAGCCATTCAAATTGCTGTCCTGCTCCTGTGCAATTCAAACAAGTGGTTACACAGCCTGTGGTCTTGCTGTACTCCTCACTTTACAAAACAAAAAAAAAACAAAACCAAACCCTATTTTTTCCCACATTAAGTCTGACAAGTAGACAAGCTAGGGTTAAAGGGTCTCTAGAGTCTGATAGCAGGTAAACAAAAGTAACCAAACAAGAGGTAGTATGGTGATGGTGCAGCTAACAAAAAAAAAAAACATGCTAAAAGCACATATACTAATGATTTCTGACAGTAAAGAAGTCCTTTCTTTTAATTCATAAAGTAACACGAATTTAAATTACTTGGGGAAGTGACCATCTTCTAATAGACAGATTGCATATTTAGGACTTAAAACAGATTTAAAGTGAAAATGATGCTAAAATTGTTGGGGAATGTAAATCCTTCTCTAATTGATGCTGCATGAGCTGCCAGGAATAATTAATAAGGCTAAATTTAACTGCTCTGGCAGTATTTCCCTTTCAGATGCAGATAGTTTTGGCCAAAGCCCAGACCATCTAAAGCAGGTCTGTCATTCCAATGGTGCCATGGAAGACCAGAGCTGGAGGAGAGGTGAGCTGGGTTTCTTTATTCAGAAGAGCTGCAACCATTTTGTGTTCCATGGCACTGAAAAGTGACTCCTCTGCTATAACGTGCTGTTTCAGGCTGAAAACCCTTTTCACCTCGGCTGCAAACCGGTGAAACCAGATGCAACCAAACAGGCAGGTTTACCATTCTCTTTTATGCTTTGGTGTGTGAGCTCTCCTTAACTCCCAAGTTCAGCTCAGGAAGGAAAGCAAACCCAGACACCACACAGGCGAGCAATGGGTAAGTGCTGCTACCCTGCCTCAGGTGTGAGGGAGCTTGGTTTTGTGACATGCAAAGAGGCGAATGACCTTTTCAGCCCAGCCTGAAGGTCGATCTCACTTAACTTCCTGCCTGTTATAGCCATGCATGGGAAAGAGAAGAAGAAACAAGTATAAACTTGTTATCCCCCTAATTTAATTTTAGCACACTCCTCCCAGTGCTTTTCCTGTGAGAAATTCAGGTATCCAGAATAATACTGTTGCGTTAAGAAATGAGAAACAAATTGCTGAAAAGGCATCAGGATCCAGACAATCCAACCCAGTGCCTTCTGCTGGTAAAAACAGCTGCCCTTACGAAAATCTGCCCAAGATGCTGCCTTCAGTTCTTGAGATGCAAATCCTAAATTTGAAGGCAAATCAGGCTTCCAGCAGGACATGAGCACAGCAATTCAAATGAGCTTCTACAGGGCAGCAGCTCAGAAAAAAAACTCAGCTCTAGCAGCAACTTGGAGGAGGAAACCAACCTGCCAGTCATGGCAGAAGGACCTAACCTGGGTGTTAGCAATGTTAGAAACATTGTCTTGTTTCATCTTCTACAGCAGGAAAACATGAGTCCAAAACTCATCCCTCTTAGCTGGCAACCACAAGCCCTGTCCCATGCACAACCTCAGCTTCTTCTTTCTCTACCATGTAATTAAACAGAAATAAAAGAGCACAGGAATGACCCATAAAAGCCAACTGAGTGGCAGTTGACGAATAACTGTATTCACATTAATTATCATGGTGTTCGTCTGCGGGAAAGAGCACATTTTTTGTTTTGGTTGATGTTTTTGTTTTTATTGATGTTGTTTCAACACCAGAAATAGTGCAAAGCTCATATTTGGATGATGCACGCAACTGTTCTTCAAGGTACAGTGAAGAAAAGAAGGACTCGTAGCAAAGACTGTCTTGAATGAGGTAAGAAATTTATATTTTGATCTATAGTGGGAGAAGAAAATGCTGCAGACATAAAGCTAATTGTCTAGGCATCAAGGGAACAACCACAGCACAGCAAGAGCTTTAAATTATTTTAGCACTCCATATAAGAAATGTTTTAACATCCAGAATAAACCATCCCTACTCAAAGAGAAAATTTGTTTCTGTGGTTAAGATGAAACTGGAAATTCAAAATACATGGTAATTCCTAGTCTGTATGACATGGGAGTAATTTGATTCCCTCTGTCCCAGTTCCTTACCTATAAAATAAAGCTGAAAATACTACCTTTTCTTTTTAAAGGCCCTGCCTTTTAGATTATCAGCTCACAGAGCAGGTATTACATCTTATTTTGTATTAGGTACAGCATTCAGAATAAAGATGGTATAATCTCAGATGGGCAAGCCTATACTAAAAACTTAAATTTATATGGTAAGATTTTAATTTTAACCTAATTCCATGTCTTGTCATGTCTTACTTGGGATGAACTGACTTAAAGGAAAGACACCTACGTTTCATGCACTGTAATAACCCTTGGAAGAAAAGAAAGTGAAAGAGAACAAGGGCTGAAATATAACTGTAAACCTTGCACTGACATAGCGACAGCTTCAGCTGTGATTTGCAGAGCTGAGTCTTTTACTTTCAGCTGTTCCATCAGTGGCTGCCACTGCCATTATGTCCCCTCAGGTAGTGTCCTGTTGCCATCTCCTCGCCCCCTGCTCACCCCTCACATCTGCACCACGTTCAAACCCGATCTGAGGGAGCCAAAAGCCGGAGTGGGGGTGAGGGGGCTGGGGGCATGAAGCAGGGTCTGGGGAGGGCAGGGAAGGTTAGCAGCCCTGCACATCCCTCAGCAGAAGCACTGCTTGCTGCCTCCCTGCCCCCTGGAGTGCAGGCTCTTATGGGGGTTACTCTGCTCCATTCCTTGCATCCTTCCAGTTCGGACACACCTCCCGAATGGAGGATGTCTCCCCCCTTTGAACTGTGGCTGTAAACCCTGTAGCCACCAAACCCACAGTCCTCCATGCCTGGAAATCAGCCCCTGGAAATCTGGGGCTTACACACACACACACACACACACACACACACACACATTACTTTGCATGTTTCCAGCCAAGATCCTGCCAAACCAGCATGATCTCTCCAAGTGCTACTGCCTGGCCTGAGGCAGCTGTCCTCAGCTCCATGGGCAGCTCCCTTTTACTTGTCCAAGCCCCAAGTGTCCCCCTGTCCCACAGCAGCCCCCATCCCTCACTGCTGAGCCAGCACCACTGCCTGCAGACTGCTCCTGCCCTGCACCAAACAGCTGGTCCAGGTCCCTCCTGGCCTGCTTCCCTTTGAGCCCAGAACCCCCCAGCCACGCTCAGCCACCCTCCACACCCTCTTCAGACATACTTTTATTCTTCAGGCAAATGCAGGCAAAACCTCTGCTGGCCACAACCTCTTCCTATTGCTCTAGGCGGGCTCTTGGTTGCTCTCTCCTTGGAAGAACACCTGGCTCCACTCCAGCGGGTGTTGCTGGCTAATCTTGGCTTTACCAGGATTGCCAGTGGCAGGCTATGACATATCATTGCCAGGGTCTTTGCTTCCCTCCAAAACAGTCACTTCTTATGGGCTGAGCTTGAGCAGGCTGCTTGGAGCACATGTGGTGGTTCCCATTCCCACACAGGTTAATAGAAAGACTGCAGGTTTTTCCACATCACTTGCAATAGCTGACTCCTTAACTAGCCCAGCATCTTTAGCTGTTAAATTCCCCATCAGCAACTTCGAGGGACAGTCCTGCTTCTACCTTCAAATTAATTTGTCCATTCAGAGCCCCAAGCTGGATCTCAAACCCAGATTTCATATATATGCAAAGTAGGCTAATCAGTGAATTTATAAGAGGAACTGTGGAGGCCTGGATGGCTGGCAGTACACACCGAATAATAACTCAGACAAACACTGCCTGCCTGTGATGATAAAGGGCGATTGCACAGCACAGGCAAACACATCCCAAATAGACTGCAGTGCAATCTGTCTCCATATAACCCCATGAGTCATGCTGAGTTGGAAAATACTTTATAAATGCTAGTAATGGCAGGCAATAATTTTAATTAGATACAGCCTAATTAAAAAAGAATAGAGGCTTTTAGAGTTCATGCTTCCCCAGTGTGCACTAGGGATCCCCACTGTTTGGCAAACAGGAAAAATGTTTGTATTATTTAATAAGCACAATGTTATCGGCAGAGCTTTAATGCGGGATTTAATACGTATGCTCTGGCTCACCAGACCAAATGCTGACTGGTCAGTGTGCAGCCTGGAGGGAGGGAGGTCACAGGCATTTTGCATCTCTAAATGAGACCTCAAAATGTGTCAAAACAATAAAGTACACACAAAGAACTGGATCAACCTCCTGGGTGTTTATGAAGCTGTCTATGGGTGTTGAACCATTTAACTGAGAGTAAAAATTGGCCCAAAGCTGCAAAGCGGCCACCTCAGGTTGATCAGCTTCTCTGCAAGCATTGAGTAACAAGAAGAGAGAAGCAATCCCAGGGCCCTCCTGCCAGCCCTGTGCCTGCCCACAGCCCACCCCCCTGCTCCCCTGCCACCCTCCCCAAAGAGGACCAGCATTCCTGGCTGTTGAGAGCTGGTGAGTGCTGCCACACCAGCCCTCAGCCCTCACCCCTCCACTGCTGAGATGGGAACAGCCACGGAAAGCAGAAATCCAGTGCTCCCATAACCCAACCCACTGGCGGTGCAGGTCCCTCTCACATGCCATTGTGTAATGCTTCCACTCTTCTGGAGAGGAAGCAAAAGTACCACAAGAAAAAGCACTTCCTGCAGCATTTCTGAGCTAGTTAAATCCAGGAAATAATGGAAACTATGGTGATACACAGGCTATCTAGTTCTTGTGGTTTTTTTACATTTCTGTTATTTCCTGTGCTTTTCACAGGAATATTTGAAGTCATAAACAAGTTAAGCCTGCATATATGTATAAGTAATAAAAGCTTCTCTTCTCCCTGCTCATGTTTAAAATAACAGAGGCCTTCAGTGAGTGATGGCTGTGCATCGTTCTCGATGCATTGCCAGAGCCAGACTGATCCTACAGACTAATTGAAGATCATTACTCCTGCTCAGGGGATCCCAGTGAGCCTATCCCACAAAACAGCCCGACACTGAAGATCTGCGGTGTCTCCCTGAGAGCCTGCTGCTTTGGTACCACCAAAGGACTCCACGTGTTCAAACCACCCTCCATGTTACCTCCTTGCATGTGAGGGGGCTGGTGGCTCCCCAGGGCCAGGACAAGGGGCCGGGGTCAGGTGTGTGCAGGGCTGCCATGGGGCAGAGGGTGGCTGGGGCTGCCCAGCTCTGGCGTCGGTGTTTCTGCTGAGAGCAAGTGCTGCTTTCAGCAGTCCTGTATTGATTTGCCTCACCCAAGGTCACCTTAGAAGATGATTTACATTAAGAAAATCAATTTTTTAAAAAGTCACTGCTGGGAGCAATGCTTGATTTCTAAATTCAGAGCACAGCTGAGCATGCATCTGAGTTACCCAATACTTATTAAAGGCAGCTGGAAATCTTCTGCCTGTTCCATAGTTTTGCACTGTAAACACGTACAATAAAATTTCTATCATTATCTCACTATCGTAACTCCAAAAGCCTTAAAAGCAAAAGAGTGCTTCCTTATAATTTTGGCTTTTCCCAACCCCACCAAAGTTGTTAGCAGTGTCTACTTTGCCCTGGAAAGGAAAAAGGGGTTTTCAAATGGAGTTCTTTCCAAGCATCTTGCCCCAGTTTCATCATTTCCTTCCTTAGTGAAACATGCATATTCACCGACTTCTTATTAACAGATAATCAGATGATACTTAGTCATCTGTTGCTCAAGGCTCTGCATGGATGTCATGCAATGTGCACAGTAACTCATCACTGTAATGTCAGGAATACTGCCCTGCCATCAAAGTCCATTCATGGTTTTTTCTAATGGATAGCTAGATGTTGTACACACATACATGTTCCACATCACTACCTACACAGGTCTCAAAAATCTTTTATCAAACTCTTTTCAGCTCTGAGGGTCATTCTCTGCAATCTCTGTGAGGACCCCCTTGAGTGCCGGAGTCCGGGAGGTAAATCCTCATAGCACCCATGGCAGTGAGCTGGCTGCTGCCCCAGCTCGCTCCCACCTGCAGGCAGAGTGCAACCAAACCAAAACACAGATGTCACAGGAAGAGGTAAAACTGGAGGAGAGCTTAGTGGGACAGAGGCCCTGGCTCACTCCAGCCTGCCTCTGGCTGCATTAGACAACCTGGGTTTGTCTTTTCCAAAGAAGGTGTAGACAGTGGGATGATGGTTAAGGCACTCTCCACAACTGCCTGACAGGAGGTTGTAGCCAAGTGGGGGTTGGTCTCTTCTCCTGGGCAACCAGCAGTAGGACAAGAGGGCTCGGTCTTAAGCTGTGCCAGGGGAGGTTTAGGTTGGATATTAGAAAGAAATTTTTTACAGAGAGGGTAATCAGGCATTGGAATGGGTTGCCCAGAGAGGTGATGGATTCACCATCCCTGGAGGTTTCTAAGATGAGAGTGGATGTGGCACTTAGTGCCATGGTCTAGTAACCCCATAACTACTGGCCCTGCTCAGGGGTCTCCTGCTGCTCCAGTTTGCCAAACTGCCCCTCCATTTGTGGGCAGAGGATACCACACTCATCTCTTGTCACAAAGGGGATAGAAGTTGCAAGAACAATAACTCACCAGTCAACTTGCACAGCTCCTCTGCCTCCCCACAGGTACCTTCAAAGTCTGAACTATCATCCTAAAAAAGCCCCGTATTCTTAAAATAGTTTAAAATTTATTTACACCTCAAAAAGTTGCTTAAATAATACATTAGTCTGTGATAGCTGCTAATTTTTTGAAGTCTTCACTAATGTACGTGTTTACGCACATAAAAATGCAATTATATGCTTTTTATAGTCATTTATCCTCTTTTCAGTCCACTATGAGGACCTGCCAGGTTGCTGTCAGCACTCCGAAGCGCTGACGGCACACGGTGCCTGTGAGCTGCATCCAAGCACTTACAGAATGCACGTGTCAAGTGCTGCACATTTCCTGGTGTCAGCACCATTTGCTCAACACATGACAGACAAAAGGATGGATTTGGGCTTTCCTGCTGATCTTTTTTCCCAGGGAATGGAGGTGTCTGTTCCTGAATCCATTAAGTGAAATACAGATGAAGTGTTAAGATTACCAATATAAACCAAGATGTTGCTGCAATCCACAGCACAATGCCTTTGTAATTTATTACATAACTATAATAAACAGTTCTCTGAGTCTACAATAATTGGGAAGTGTCACTGAGATGCTGCTACCAACACAGCTGGGCCTGGAGCAAACATTTATTAAAGCTCCTTAATCTGGGCTGCTTAGCCATCCTTATGGAGTATTACTGTACTTTGCATTAAAGCCAGCGAGATGAGCTACATACACCAAAAAGGAGAGATGGCAGATTATGAATCTTCACACTTGTGAGAATAATGAGACAAATATTCCCACTCTCATTGGGCATCTCAGGAAGTTTGGCAACTAATTGCCAAGGTTATTCAGTGTATTAGGAGCTTCCTCATCACAGAAGTCTCCTTTGGCTCAGAAGGGCCTTCAGCTTTGAATTTTGTATTAAGTAGTCCTGACTGATCAAAGATTTGCTACAGTACCTTTTCGGAGCGTCCAAATATTTTCACCTTATATTTTCAGCCATCTGTGAGCAGACTAATACAGCAGTACTGACAGGCTCTTCTGTCTCCATGGCTGGATTACATAAATTCAATTACACGCTCCAGACAACTTTTTCTTAAGCATTTGCTTTACATCCCCATTCTGTGTATCTTATGTCCTTATCTGTAGGGCAATGCTCTGTACTAACTTTATGTTTTGCTTTTTCCTTAACACATTTAAATAATTCATTTAAAAAATGTATGCAGACATCAGGACCAATTTGCCTCTAATTGAAAAAGGGAATGTTGAAGCTTACGAATTATCCCACTTTAAAATGAGAGAAGAATGATATAATTACATGAGGGGATGGTGGGGAGAAATAAGATCCATCCATGTATTAAAATAAAAATGAAGGATAACATTTCCTACCCCATTTTACGTTTGATGAAGTTAACCTTTTCTCGTCATACATCAATATTCTACTTATATCTACTGTATTTTAGGTTTGACTGGATGTTTTCATTCACCCTAAGAGAAGGTAAGTGGATCCTGATACCAAATTCAAAACTGAATTTATGAGTGCTGCCATTCAAAAGCAAGGACCAAGCAGGGGTGGAAGGATATAACGTTATGGAAACATCAGAACAACTCAGATAAAACTGTGTGCAACTCTAAGAAAGAAAAACAGCAGCTCCAGACAAGCACTGAATTAAGGTCTTCAGCCCCTTCTGCCTCTTGTAACAGTGTTATAAATCCTTTTCATCAGAAGGATTTTCCCCTTCCATAATTTGAAATGTTGGAGATGTGTGACATACAGAAAAGAGGAATTTTTAGTAGAATCAGGTGGGACAAAGAGTGAGTTTTCTCAGTCCTGTAGGTTTCACAGAGATATTAATGTTGCTAAGACTTTTGCTTTGTAAATAATCCAAAACTAAAATTCTGCCAGGAAGTTCATGCTATCACTGGGAAAACACATTGCTGTGTGGATGGGGTACAGTCCTGCCAAATCCTTCCTCAAGAGCCAGCTCCAGCTCGTGGATGCTGAACCATCTGCACATCGTGGCATGTGGCTGCCAGATGTGGCCCAATAACCCAGTGGTTACAGTTATGTCAAAACTATCATAATTCTGCTAAACATTAGGGGGGGAAAGCAATAGAGTTAATGAATATTTAAGGTCCTCAGAAGACACACTACTGAAACAGGTCTGGGGCTTTCATAGCACGGCCTGAGACTACCCCCAAGAAAGAATCAGCCAGTTCCTCCATGATAAAAATCTGCTTGCCTGAAGCAAACAGACAAGGAATCATACTGATATAGAGGGAAAATAGGTCAATTTTATCTCAGCTATTTTATGCAGTTACTTTCTGTGATAAATAAAGATTTCTGGTGAGGCAATCTCAATTTCTGTATGGTACATTATATATTCCACTCATTCATTTACTGTCTAAGATGAAAGACCTGAGTGACTGCACTGGGTTTGATCGAATATTAATTAATGAATAACGCTCCAATGTTTAATTTAGCAATGGTATAACCACATGATAGTCATAAATGCTAAATGACTATGCCTAAGCACACAAGTTCTTCCTAGAGAAGGCCAAGAAAGCATGTCATCAAAGATTTAAATGTATGAACAGCTGAAGAATTAAAACAAATTAAGAGTAAGAACAAATTAAGACTGAGAGAGAAAATAATTCAAAATATATTTTTTTAAAGAACTGAGAAACCTCAAAACTGTATTGCTGTCTACAGCTTAGTACAGCAAATGCTTTATCCAGAGCGAACACGGTTTCCCTTCCTTCTTAGCAGCTGGCTGAAAGGAACTAAACTTAGCAGGCCCGAGGTGTAGGAAACCAGATATCACGGTGTATGGCTGGATAGGAAATACAGGGCTCAATGTGTTTGAGGTTAAGATTAAGCCCTGACTTCCTTTGGGTCTATTTTAAACGGTGGCAAATGATGGCATGCTTTCTTACAATAAAATGACAGATGATCAAAGGTCGAATATGATCTGTATGTCAAGCATTTGCACAAGGACCTTTCTTTGGGGGACTGTGCAGGAAGTGTTTTAACATGGTGTCTCATACTTCCCCTCATCTGTGTTTGTTCAAAACGTACCAGTAACTGGGGAAAACTGGATGACTGGCTGTGGATAATTGGCCAAGCAGCATGTGCCTGAGCAAGAAGAGCAGTTGGTTTTGGACAGGGTGAAAGAAAGATTACCATGGTCCCACCATTGCTTGTGTGAGGAAAACAATAAGGCAGCATTCACTGTCTCATACTTTCAGGTGCCACACCTGGGAAACAAAGACACAACATGTTGAGAGCATCTACACATCCCTTCCAGGGGTAATCAGGGATCACAGCAGAAAAAGAGAAGAAAACAATTTGGAAACTCTGCATTTTCCAACTGCCATTTTAAATACAGTTTTGCATCACCTATGGCAAATAGGATGCAAGACTCACTGTGTCAGCTGACTACAGATGGCACACCTGCTAAATTTGCTACCATAATGTATTACCCATGACTGGTCCTGAGGCAGCCAGAGGAGGACTTCACCTTCATGTGAATTTGAAAAACACACAAGAAACACACAAGTGTTCATCCCAGAAAGTGAGGGGGTACCTGAACACCTCCCTCCCTCCTTCTCATACTTTGAAATCTGCAGAACAAAAGCATGTGTTTGAAAATTCCTTTTAATCAAATTTTTCATTTTGCCTCAGGCACTGCTGCAACAGTCCACAGCTCCAGCTCTGACCTGGAGTCCGCTGGTAGCTCTGTAGCTGCCCCTGCCAAATACTTGTCCTACTTTGCTAAGGCAAAGGAACAACTTGCTAAGAAAGATCACTGAGATCATTTTGCTCCCCTGAAAATCCACAAAAACCAATTTATTAGTTATAGCAAGAGTTGAAAATAAAGCTACCGTTCAGCCCACAATTTCTGAAGATCCTGCTGACAGCACCTACTCTCATGAAAAAATTATGTCATTTGTAAATGCAGCCATGTGGACTCTTAAGAAGCAACATAAAGCTGCTTCCATGGAGATTTGAGACTGGCTCAATAGAGCATAGAGAATTTTTAAGTTAGAATATTAAATATGTATTTGAATCAGAAAAGCATTTTCTGATGTTAGGTGGGTGGGAAATCAAGAGAGCATTTTGTAAAAAGCCACTGTGTTTTCTCTACACCCTGTCCCTCTAGCCAATAGCAGGATGCTTAGCGGGAGTTGTGGGAACTGAAGTGCAGTTTTAAAAAGCCCAATGTGGTCTAAAGAGTGAGAGGTGAATATCCTCTTAAACTCCTCTGGGTTGTATAGAGGAACACAGCCACCATATAGAAACAATCTAGTACAAGCAACAGATATACTGCTCTGAGCAAAAGCAGCTCATCAGCAAAGCAACCATTAGGGGAAAAAGATGGGAATAATCCCACATAGATGCATATGATAAATGAACTTAGAACTTGACTAACAAGTTAGGATGTGCCAACCATAATTTTTGGTCTAGTGGCTGAAATACCAAAAGTTGGTATCAACACAAAGATCCACAACATTCTCATTCAATGCAAAGTATTCTTATAATCAGAAAAACAGGAAAAAAATATCCAAACTGCCATTTTTGTGTTAGAGCAAATATCTTGTTCAAGTGTCCCAATTAACAAGTATGAAACAGGGATAATATCTCAACAAAACATTGAGCTCAGTTTTGACCCATTTTCTCACAGATATCAAAACGGCAAACAGGAGCAATTTGGTTAAAGACAGGCTGTGATGATCAGGATAAACTGACACTGGAGGACATGAGAATCTGCTACCTGGCACCTCCCTGTCCCACAACTTGGCAGCTATTAACATTTCAGCATGTACATCACAAACCAGTACAAAGAGTGATGCCACAGGGAATGGAGGACACAAATATCTCTGCCATCAGGTTTAAAAGCTCAGTAAAATTAAGGTACTAATTCTCTCAGCTGTGAAAGAGCCCCCAAGATGTGCCTCAGAGTAGACAGAAAGAGATCAAATGCTGTCACAGTGAAAGGTATGATGGTTGGCAGGGCCACATTTCCTCATTCAGTGCACCCGTGATAGCTGACTGCGAGCAAAGGGAATCCATCACAGCTTTACCCTCAGCAGGGTGTCTCTGTGTGGCAGGGAGCTGTCAGCAGGAGCCTTCCCCACTCCAAAGTGTAGCATAGAGAATGCACAGAAGGATATCTCAGGGTAGGGAGGGCTAGGACTGAGCTATGTGAGTATTTTGCAGCTGCTGGAGCGGATCCCAGAGCACATCCTCATGCAACACCTTCAGAGCCAAAGCAATTGCCAAGGCATTTCCCCTTACTGTGCCCCACCTTCTGCTAAAGGTATGGAAGTGATTCTTAGCAGAGAAGCTGATAAGGTGGAAGCTGAGCTTTGAACTACATATCCATTAAAAATTACATTCTTTATGTTCACTTACATAAACATTTTTCTAGTATTTAGACCACATTTCTGTTTGTAGGCTTTGTCAATGTAAAAACTTACCCAGAGCCTTCTGGAGTCACTTAAGATGTGATCTCTCAGAACACAGAAGCTTTGAGGAGAGTATAGGGCCTTGGTGAACAACAAATTTACACTGCTTAAAATAATTTACAGCATTTTAAACTATTCAGTATATTTAAGCATATCAGTCAGAATTCCCACAGTTTCACAAATGTTTCTTGAAGACTGTGTGATTGACAACACTGTCTCCACAGAAAGATCATTTTTTGCTGCTACGGCTTTGATTTAGTATCAAGTGAAATAGCATTAATAATATCTTTCCATAAAAGCAGTGGTCAGGTATTACATATATTTAAACCAGGTCTAGTGAGAATGCTCAGTATTTTTCTTCTGAACAGTCTCATTCTAAATTTAGGCCTGGTATGGATTTATTGGGGGTGGCACAAGGGAGGGTGCCTGGTATTGCCCAGTTTCTGTGACGGGACATGGGAAGGTCTGCACCACTGGGCAGCAGCCATCCTTCAGTAGGACAGTTATGACCAGAGATGTGACATAAACTTTAGATCTGAAAAGGTACTAAAGTATTCAGAAAGGCTACACAGGATAATGTTGAAGATTTTAATTCACACTGAGCCAGTGCTGCTGGAAGGATAAGCACAAGCATTAAAGCACAGGAGTTCTCTTGCCAGCTCTGCCACTAAGTCCATGCAAATCACTTAATCTTCCTATTTGGTTCCCCCTTGCTAAAAGGGGAATGTTAATATTTATTTACCTTCCAACTCACAGGCATGTTGTGAGGATTAATTAGTTAATAACTGTTAAGTGCTTTGAAGATAGGAGTGACTGTGCAAAATACTAAGTATTGTCAACTAACATTAGGCTAATGATGCAGATAGGAGTGGCAATTTTTTCATTAGCTATATCAAAGCAGAGCCCAGGATTCAGCACCAAGATGCATGCTAGCTAGTGAAAAATTAACAAGATTATGAGAAAGATTAAAAAAATAAAGCGAATTTATTTCTACTGGTTCGCTGGAGCACAAGAAAAAAATTAAACAGCTGTGCCATTCCTGACCTAGCAAAACCATGGTTCTATTAATAACTCAAGACCACATTCTGAAAGCTGTTGCTTTGCACCTTGATTAGTAATTTCCACCTATGTGCAAAGCGCTATGGTTTTGAGTTGGTGGCAATTCCCACTCCTATATCTTGCTCTGCACCTGTGAGAACGGTGGCATGCAGCTCAAGGCAAGCAAGGATCAACCACAACGTGCAGGCATTATGTACTAAAATTTTGCAACACATTTGCTCGGCATTAATTCCTACCAAATTTCTGTGAGAAATCCGGACAGCCATGTGAGAAGTCTGGTTTTGCATTCAGGCAGCTCTTCTGATACAGAGGAAGGTACAGCCTGGGGTTTGTGAGGGCTGGCTGCTGGGAAACAGTGCACACCTCTGCCTTATGCTGCTGTTATAATTCTAGCAAAGAAAGATGGTAAAGACACAGCCTGGAAAACTGAGACAGTAACTAAAATAACTTGGGAAGATGCCTCCTCGGAGCAGCTGTCCACATAGCTCCGCTGAGGAAACCAGGTGCAGCCCCTAAGAGCCATCAGCACTTACACCTGTGGACCTAAATCACTTGCTGCTTATACGAAAAGACAAGGAATTCCCCAATTCCAATTACAATCAAGCATTTTGTTGATGTTTGCAAGCAATTTACAATTCATGTATATAACAATATGTATTTCTACCTTAGTATCTGTCTGATTCTCAGTACTGTAGCTCCAGGTGCATAGGACAATATCTTATCAACCCTCTTTTTTCACTTCTCCACCTGAACTGACAAAGTTTTGGTTTTCTTTCTTTCTTTCTTTTTAATTACTTCAGTGGTAGTAGAGGTGGGTAAACACACAATGATTTTAGGAGGGAATATAACAGCCTATAAACCTCTTTTTTAGGTTACTCTTCATACAACTGTTCTGGTCATGGCCAAAATTCTTAACTTCTATTATCTCACAACATCATTATGCAAAATGGAGATTATGAGACAGAGCAACACTGAAGTTGAAAAAACTGCGGAGGAAAGATTCCAGTTACTTCCAAAATTTTTTTCTTTTGAGTGTTATATAAACACGTTAAGCCCTGATGCTGTGAATGTCTGTTGGCAGACACAAGACTCAGTGTGAGGCAAAGATGACCTAAGATACCCCACAGGCTCCCTTAAACTGAAAATGTCCTCTCAGGCAGATGGATGATTAAGGAAACAATGCAGGCAGCCTTTGCTGCACTTGTTTGACCCAGTTGTGAGGCAGGAGGCAATTCCTCTATTTTCACTTCCAGATTACAAAGCTCAAAGGCACAATACAGTTCTCAGAGGTACAGGTTTGACCACCACAAGAAGTCTCATCTCCTTCTGCATTACAATGTACTAAGTCCTTTGGGAATCCCTCCCCTGTGCTCAGTTTCCCAGGTACTCGCCTCCTGGGGAGAGTGGGAGAAGCGCCTTTGTGAAGCCATCTCCTCAAAAACACTTTTGTCAGAAGAGAAGCAGCTGCTGCAACTAAAATAGGTTGGGAGAAGAGTTTCTGCTGAACCCAGCAAAAGCTACTGAAGCCTGACATTCAGTTACAAGGCTTTGTACAGCAGGGTGACAATATGTAATTAACAATTAGATACATTAAGTTACAGTAAAATTTACATACAGTAAATATCTTCAACAACTGCATCTCAAAACAGGAAACACGAGAGGTTGAATTTCACATTTCAATGTAAGGCTCAGAGTAGTGGTGACTGTTAAGGATGCTTAACAGACATTTTGGCAGTCTTCTAATGATCAAGCTCTGTTTTCAGATACTCACAACATGACTAAACAGTATTGACTTGAAGTTAAGTTTTATGTAACTCAACACTGACCTTGATGTATTTATCTTAGCAATATGTGTGTGAGGGGGGTTGTCTTCTAGAATACAATGAACAAAATCTATTTTGCATGTTAAAAATATATCCATTTTGATATATCTCTTCCTGCATCTTATTTAATAAGTTCTAACATTAGCTCAGGATTTCTGTTTGACCACAAATACCAATGCACATTGTAAGTATACCTACAATCCACTTACAACACTGTAAGGGTTAAAAACATTTAAGCAAGGACAAAGGCCAACTACTCACTCAAAATATCTTGCCTCCCAGACATATTGTACTTAATCAATTTTCACATGGATTTTACTTTTGCTGCTGAAATTGCTGGCTATTATTCGACACATAGTGCTGGACTAGAAATACTATAAATCTGAAATGCTAATGTGCTTTCCACTGTGTGTGATTCCTACCAATCCAATACATCATCCACAGTTACTTTTATCTCAAGCCAAGACTAGCAAGGGCAAAACACAGTCTTTTATTGACTTCAGAGCTTCTTCCATTAAATTCCTTGCTTTTTCAACCTTCAGAGAAATCACAGGCTGATGGCACCCTTGTGGATTTTATTTTGCAATGTTATGAGCCCAACTTCCTTACACAAAGGGTGTCTCAGGGGCTGGGAACCTTCTCGAGGCAAGGAGGCACATTACTCCCCGGCTGCCTGTCAACAGGGGTAATTGCTTTTTCTTTTTGAAACTTGCAGTGAAGGGGCAGGCTTAGCCAATGCAGAAGCTTCTGTAGAGCCTCCGGGAAGAAGAGGAAAAACACTTCATGCTCCTTGCCAAGACGTTTTAGATGCTAAGTGGGGCAGCAGCAAACCTGAACCAAGCTACTAAAGCCCTCACAAGCCAGCCATGCAAACAAGGAAAACAACCCTTCAGGAACAGACTTTTTTAAACAACCCATAGAAAAGTAAGCAAATGCATATTGGTACAAATAGCGTTACTTTTTAACATACATGAACCAGAGATGTTCCTGTTTAAAAGATGAAAACACATCAGCTCTTGTGAGTGCAATATCTAGTGCTTCAAAACCTCCTAAATCACCACCAGATCTAGATTTTTCAACTAAGGCACACATTCAGCTTCATCACACACAGCACGAGTGAGCAGATTCAGCACACTTCAAATTATTTTCAGCAGATCTGGCACAACTTTTTTGCAGTTCAAAAGAAGCTGCTGCAGCATCTATAGAAGGTCTGTAATCACTCACTCCAGTGTCCTGGGCACAGAGACACTGTAGACACAGTACAAAGTCAGTGTAAGCATCTCATAACTCTTGCTGACATTGTGACAGCTCCCAAGGCCCAGAGCCAAAAACTTGTGTTGCTCATAGGCTAAAGAAACAGTCACCCTGAGGGCAAAGGCATTTTTCCATTTTTTTCGTAGCTGGTGGTACATATAAAAGTTAACATTAAACACCTGACTAGAACTGGTCAGAAAACACCATATTTTCACAGGAGAAAAACAGAGCCGTAGCATTCACCATGGCTAAAATCCAAAGTAACATCAAAGTGCTGTTGTATCCAGGCAGTGGGAAAAGATCCATCAGAATTCAAGACACCAGACTGCCAAACCTCTTGCCTACAAATTCCTATACAGAAAATTTGTTGTATGGTGCTTAAGACCCACACAAGTCCTCATCTCTAACTCTGAAGAATAGAGAAGGCAACAGTGAATGATAGTGCTGATACACTCAATGAACTAAATGCTAATAATTGTAATGCTGCTGTTGTTATCCCATAAACAGCAGCCTACATTGAACCTAATTTATGTGCTGCAGTAAATACATGTGGTATTGTGAAGAACAGCGGATTAAAAACTGCTACAGAGAGAGTATTGGGGTAGGATTTCCTGACTAAAGATACAAGTCCATTTTCTCTCAGATTCCTTGAGACAGTGCATTTAGACTACAAACAACCTTCTTAAGATTTTCTGAGTTTTGCTAACTCTCTACTGGCACAGAATACAGTCTTGGGTTCATTAGAAATCAGTTTGATCATGCAGCAGCTAAGCACTTTGGAAAAAGATATAAGTGGATCTGTAATGCTATCAGTGATAGGGGCTTACAGCAGGGTCACTAGATAAATACAAACACTGTTACAACAGCTGTATTCGATTTTGTACGTACAGAAGTCATTAATAAGTAAGACTGAATCATGATAATAATCCTTGAAAACAAATTAACTGGTTGATTTCCTTATTACTGAGTCCATATATTTCTCATTTGTTCTGGCTGGTAGCACAGCAACATATTAGTTAAGAGTGGCTTGTTTGCTTTCTTAGAGCTGTTGTCCAGATGTCCAAACATGGATATCATTACATAAATTACAAAGTTTAAAATCAAAGTGTTTCTTAACAGCAGAGTGTAAATTCATAGAATACAGGGAATTTTTTTTTTGCTAGATTTGAAATAAAATGTTATGTAAAGGAGACATTCAAACACTGAAAATCCACATCAACATGCTGAGTCTATTACAGAACAGCTCGCTGAAAATTATTGGGTACTAATCTTTTAATACTGCAGCTGATCCTTGGTCAACCTGTTCCAAGAGCAAATTGCCATTCCAAGCTGTGCCATACTATAAGAGGATAAGCATCAGAGCAGCCCTTAGGAACAACCTATCTCAAGAATATCTCTTCAATCTTTTACAGCTAATCAGAGCCACATTAACAGAAGAAAAGCTGCCAGAAGGGAACATATGTAAATATCAATCCAATTTGATGTAGTAAGGCACAGATTACTTTTTTTTTTAATGTAGTAAGATATCGAAAACTCACTATTAAAAGACTGCAGAACTGAGAAATTAAGATTCAGGGATCTAACATGCAAAAAATCTGGGCCTAAGTACTTGGAAGAGTCTCTTTTCTCTCACTGCAATAAAATCACAGTGGAGCTTGAGGGGGAGTTATGTACCTTAGTGCTCAGCCTGTTTCAGAGAAAACTTGGTGGACTCCCACATCAGAAGTTGCAGTGCCAACCAGAGTATGATGTACATTTGGGAATTGAAATGCCTCGGGATCTTACCAGTTGCTATACAAGCTAAGTTTCCATTTAAACAAGTTGTGCTCAGCACTTTTTTGTGCTTATTGGCTTTTTATTCCATAAATGCATTTTCTTCACCAGTTTCTTCAACTTTCATTTGCACTTACTCTAGTTTGTGCTTCCTTCACAATTTCAAGATGACTACTGCAAGTCATATCTGAGCAGGAAACCCCTATGTACTCACAGAAGACTTGTCTAAAAAAACTCTTGGCATTTGTAAGCTTTTAAAGGCAGAAATGTTTACTTACTGTTTGCACAACATCTAAAGCTATTGGACCTCCAACCTAGCTAAGGTTTTTGGCCACTATTGTAACATTAATGTTACATAATTATTTTAAATTTATTATCTTTTTGCCTTCTGTTTCATGTGCCAGAAAAGTGTATTTTGTCAGATGACTAAACGCCACTTCTTTTAATCATCCCCACCTTATTCCAAGATGACAGTACAGAATTACTGCAGAATCACACTGTTTATTTAATATACCACAAGAGGGTAAATAACTTTCTTCATCTACCAAAACATTTATATGGATAAACAAAGTTCTAGAGAAAGCTATTTTACTATTGTCTTTCCAGTAATTACAGAAAGACGGACTAGCCAATTTTTAATATCAATACAGCCTAGCATATGGCCATGACCAGGCTCTGCAAAAGCCATCCTGACACTTCTAAAATCTAACCCACAGTTCTGGTGAAATTATCAGAGGAAGGAAAAGGTATTTCTCCACAATCACCACCCCCCAGGGCAGCACCCATTCCCTGGTGTGGGGCAGGAAGGGCTGTGTTCCTTGCCTTCTCCCTCCCCATCACAAACAGTTCAGCTGCATCCACCCAGCAAGACCCGGGCTAGTGAGCAGCTGACTCTCTCTAAGTACTGCTCTGGAGTGTTAACTGCTATTTCTCCAGTCTGGCTTACATAGTGTTAGTACTTACACTGTTGGTTCTTGCTGGAATTACTATCAGTGCAGCCTGAAAGGAGAGTGGAGGGAGATAAGATGGCTTGACAAATAACTACTGAAAATCGGTAAGTGGTGTTAATTATGAAAAAAAATGAGAGTATATGAGAATTGCTAATAAAATAAATAGCTGAACATAATTTATATATCTTATCCATGACTTATGCCAGAGCTAGATTTAAAAGCTGGCATTAAAGAACATTTCTTCTTGCCAGTCTTACAAGCTCTTCCTTTGCACATGTGCCTGGTACAGCAACGGACCCAAGGGCTTCACACCTCAGGATGGACAGGCATTATGTGGATTTTCCCCCCCCCCTCATTAGTCCCTTCAACAATTACTCTCTACAAAAATGATACATTAATCTTTGGCCTTCTTCCTGCACGGGGAATATTTAGCCAACCCTCATGAAATGAGTCCAGTTTGAAAGCAGCCAGAGTTACACAATAATTTGAGCCATACAGTCAAACCTTCACATAAAAACCTTGTGTCCTTCTGCTGATAGTGTCAGAATCACCGGAAAGGCCTCTCTAAAACCACAGAAAGTACTTCCCTTTCATGCCAATGCTTCCCTGTGTGCAGGAGGAAGGATGGTCTTGTGGCTCACAGAGACTTGGCTGTCAGCATGCATGGCTTCTATTCCTGGTGGTCAGCAACTTCCCTTGTGACTTCGGGAGAGTTATCAAACTTCCCCACCCACCAAAATCCCTGTCTGCTATACAATGTAACAACCTAAGCCAGTTTTGCCCTTTAATGAAAATACCTTCGGAAAACGTAATGGCTTGGCACAGATGGGAAGCAGTGTAAGAGTTCAAAATGTTATTTTCATAGTGTTATTATTTAGTGGCCTTTTAGTTCTCCTCACTGAGCAAAACTTTCACCAGATGTGTAGTGTCTATCTCTGTCTATCTCTGAACATCATCTATACTGTCAAGACAGAGATATAACTACTTAAATATACCTATTTTTCATCACCTGAGGGAAGGATGTGGCAAATACAACCAAAGAAAGCACATCTTGAACTCACTCTCAACTTCACCTTCATAGTTACGGTCATTTTGAAGAACTTAGATAGCAATGTTGTTTATATCTGTTTCTTGTAAAACCCTCTCCAGGCAACTGCTATCAGATCAATAGTGCACATCAAACAAACACTGCAAGTGTTTAATGTCTGCCTCATTTAATTCTAATTAGATGTACCTCAAGATCCCACCAGCACTGTGCAATAGATGTCGAGCTAAGTGACACAATCACATGGCTCAAATGAAGGAGCAGCTATGTTGGTTCCCATGTTTTTACTCCTAATTCCCAGTGACAATATTTACCTTGACAGAAAGCCAACCAACGTGAGGGACCTTTGTGGTGATACTCGCCTGGAAAGCTGGCTGGAAAGACAACACTCAAGAAAGTGGCACACCGGCTACATTTTAAAATATTTTCTGCGGGTTAGAAGCAATTATTTCCAGAAAAGTTTGAATTCCACAGATTGACAGAAGCATCAGGGAGGCTTCCACTGACAGTCTTCAAACACCATATATTTGATAAAAAGCTGAAGGCAGCTGCTATGTGAACCAGGAGTAAATTAATTTCTTCAACCTTGACTTTAAAGAAAACAATGTTACTTGAAGTAAGTAACCAGACAACCTTGAATTGTAACTTGCAGTTAAATTCAAAACTCATGTTCACATGTGACTCAACAAACTTCAGGTGGCTCGTCTGAACACTGAGACTGAAATAACCTCAGTTTGAAACACAGAGGTTTAAAAAAAAAATTAGAGATATCATTTCTTTTCCTTACATCATGCCTTTTTCTCTTCAGCTATGGGGATGCCTAGCTTAAGGGCTGCTACAACAATGCAAGAAGTGATGTCGTACCAGGGAAATTTGTTTTTTTCATCAAAAGTACTATATTGATCACCGTTATCTATGACTTGTCACCCAGTTTCAAAAACAGTTCACGTTAAATTAATCTGTTAAGCACTGGATTACATGTTTCTTTTCACATTTTAATTTCTCAGACAGAAGCAAGATGGAATTGCTATCTGAAACATTCTGTTGCCTTGCATTATTCAGAACTTTCTACCAAAATTATTCCGGATCTGTTGCAGAAAAATTAATTCTGTTTTTGCTCATGGTGCTACCGTGCAGAACTTTTGCTCCTGCAAGGCCACTATGCACAGAATTATCTGGAAATGCCATGTGAACTGCTAGCATGAGTATGCTGTGTGTGCAGAAGAAGGTTAATAAGTTTTATGATCCATACCACCATCACCAAATATTGATGCAACTAGGGTAAATCTCCAAATATGAACAAGCTATTCACATGTGCTTCTCTGAAACTGTAGCACAGTTACAACACTGTTTTGCTGTTTAGTATTTCCTAAGCAATAGCCAGTGTGCACACAGTTTTGTATTTTGCTTTCATATCGTGATAGGAAAGGCAAGTCGAATGCTCCTGTTGTTTCACTGAAAATAGGAACGACGTAACAATGAAGTTCTTTCCCACCCAAACTGGTATTAACAGCACTGTTTTCGAGCTAGTCACTCCCTGCAATGAAAACTGGTTTGTTCAGAACCCATTTGACCATTTTGCTGCAGCATCTATGTCAAAAGAGCCAGATCTGTGCAGAAAAAACCATAGAGACTGTTAATGGGATCAGTATATCCATTTCCATTGTCTGAGCTCCCAGAAACTCCAAGAGCAAACACAGAGACAAGAGAAACTTAGCTTTCAGAAATTATTTCAATGCAGCAGTATGACTATTGTCACTAATGAAGGAGAAGAGTTGTTTTCATTACACAATTTGAGATGTTACAGGGACCTTTCTTTTGCAGAGGTCAAGTTGAAAATCAGAACCAGAAGCAATTAATCCTTTTCCTTCACATGCAATAAATTTCTAGTCAATGACCCTTGTTTTTCTCAGATCCTCATTCCACAGCATCACATATACTATGTAGAGCATGAAAACACAAAGCTGGTGCACGTCTTTATCCTACCCAATCTGTAGGCTCATTAGTACTGTCCTGAGAGACACAGTTCTAACTATTTTTATCATTTATCTAACTATTTTTATCATTTGAGAAACTTCCCAAAAAATGTCAGTCTCCTGCTGTTTACTGATTAAATTAATTACCAAATACAGTATTTAAAGCATGATAGAATGGGGATTGCTCAAGCTCCTCCTCTTTACCTCACCACTACAGCTAAAAAACCCCAACAAACTTAATTATTGTGAATAGAAATGGACAATAAATTCTCCTACTTCACAATCAGTTAAGGAAAACTAAAAGCAAAAAGTTCCCCCTATTACAAAGGTACAGTGTAGTTACAGGAGTGTAGCAAGGAAGGAAAAAAAATTGTTGGCCAGATATTTATAAGGAGTGTGACCAAATAACTAGATATAACAGGTACATTTGAATACTGTCTGAGAATGCTCTTATTTTTTACTTGAAGTTCTCAATAACTAAGAACTGCATTAATTAATACCTGAGGGAATATTCATGTATTTTTCACACACAAAAACAATCTGTGTGCCATCCAGACTCTCTCAAAGTGACTCAATCTGAGCAGGGCCAGTGTGTAAAGAAAGGACTTTTCAGCCCTTGGACTCATCCCCAGAGAGAGCACACTGTAGGCACCAGGAAAAAGGAATTTTTTTTGGCTTAGGTTACATTGCTTCACAAGGCCAGTGCCTACTGAAGGACAAACAAGGTGCTGAACACATTTTGCTTTAGTGCTTGACATCTTTTCCCAAGGTGCCTAGTAAGTTTTAAAACACAGTGAATGAAATGTGCCTGTTTCACGAGAAAGGGAAAACATCTGACACCTTAGGAAAAGCTGTGAGAAATTAACAAGGGATAAGCACCTTAAATAAAAACACTGGAATGTCTGTATGTATATAGATACAAGAGAAAGGCTGCTTCATACTCTCGGCTTTGATATCTGCTGGCAGATGTTAATTTTCCATCTCTTAAAATGAGCACTTTTGAAAGCAGATTGCATATAGAACCATACAGAAATTAAACATGTTAGTCAAAATTCCCCCAATTTTTACATCTCTTCTTTATGCCTCTATTGCAGGTTTCAAGTTTTTCTACTAGGACTTTAAGACCTTACACTTTATATTTAGCTACTGATATACAACTGCAAACTGAGGTTCAACAACATGAGCTATCAGTTTAATCTTGAACACTGTGTATTTCCTCACTTTGACAGTTTAAGACAACTGAATTAAATATTTATTACTGATTTAAACTCTTGAAGCTGAACTACGTTTATGTCTTAATTCTATTATCAGACGGTGACGCATCAAAATATGCAATCCCTAAAAATGAAAAAAACCTCAAAACACTCTCTAGCAGATCAATAGTTTTAAAAGTATAACTGATAAAAAGTAAAATCCCCTTACAAGCTGTTTCTCTTATTTTGCACCAAACTGATCACTATCTGTGTACATTCAGTACTGACCCCTTCTGTTAAGTCCCAAACACATGCAGAACACTTCAACCCCTTATAAGCAAATTCACAAATGCCTCAAAAAACTGAGAGAGCAGGCAGTTGCCTAATGGAGCAGCCTGCAATGGGGGACAAAGTGCTTCAAGAATGCAGGATAATAACCTTTATTCCTATGCTGGCTATTCATGCTCTAAGTCTTCCTGAAGCCTCTAAGAAGGTTCTTGAACTTCAACTGATGGAAAGTAGTGCTAACTGTGAGTAAGCAGCTCATGCTCTACGACCTGTTCCCACCATGATGTCCTGCTGAGGCTCTGGGACAGCACTCCTGTGGATAGTTCAGTACATGGAGGAATGCTTTTTCCATGACATCCTCTCCCTAAGGAGGCACTTGAATGATTTCATATAAGCAAGTTGAAAGCCATCAAGTTACTTTGAATTTCAGACTTGAAGCTTGCTTAGGGAGGACATGAGAGGTAACTTCCCCCTTCTGCAAAGCAACTTCCAGACAGAACCACTGAAAGGCTTTTGTTGAATTTGAGTAATTTTTGAAGTAAGGCCCATTCTCAACAGGTGCATTATAAATCCCTTGTATATATTCCAAGTATTAACAAGATATACTTGAAAGTTAAATAAAGAGCTTGTAATTAAAAGTTTCAAATAGTTCTACAGAGCAACAACTTCTGGGGGATAGAGATGCCTTGAGCATTGGCTTTTTACCACACAGCTTTCATGGAGAAGTTCAGCCCTAGTATCTTTACATGGAGTAAGCCACATGAAAGTCAGCTTCTAGCATCTGGGAAACTTTCAGAACTTCTGGGATCTTAAAGGCCATTTAACCTATTTCTTATAGGACAATGGGAAATTAAAGGAGATGAACATATAGAATTTACTAAAATAAATGCAACTAGGAAGAATAAAATATTCAATTATTCACTGAGACATTCTCATGAGAAGTTATTGCGGTCAGCCAGAACACCAGATTTCAGCCTGGAATGCTTATTTGAACCTTTGCATTTGCCTACATACTTCATTTAGGCTCTAGTCTGTTTAACTCAGGCTCCTAGGTGCTCAAGCTCCAGCAGAAAATCCCAACAGAATCAAGATTCTGGGCATGAAATACACAGTCCTGCCGACTCCTAAAGGGCAATCGAAACCCTTTTGTCTTTATGCTTATTGCAGTCCTAAGTGACCCACAGCAGTAAAGGACTGTCTCTGATAAATGTTGCCATAGATTTTATTTATTCTATTTTTAATTAGTGTCTCAAGCAATAGGAGTCCCTGGGGGAGATTTCTGCACTGTCAGGAAAAAAATTTCTGACCTTCAGCCTCGGATTTCATTGCTCACTTCGATTCCATCCCTCGCTCCCCTCCCCTCCTGCCCACTTCCCCTCTTGGCGGTACAGCCCCCTGCACGCACAGAGCCTGACGACGGCAGACGGCCGCAAAGGCAGATATATTGCGGCTCAAATCTTTCCTGCGGGTCACTTAAAAGCAGCTTCCCAACCTTCATCCTCCTCATCCTTCCCGGCCCTTCCCGAGCTGTTGGATCAGGCGGGGCGGGGGGCGCCCCCTGCTGGGCCGCGCGGGCCCTGCCGCCCGCTCCGCCCTGACCCGGCAGGGCAAACAAACAGCAAAAAACAGGGGAAAAAAAACAAGGAAAAAGAGCGGAGAAGTGGCTCCTGCTGGCGCTGCCCCCCTCTCCTTCAACACTGCCAGGCTCCAGCATGGAAAGACCTGCGTAAAAACCGAATATTATTATTTGCGACTCGGAGAGCACAAGACGACCCATCAATCCACGTGTGTTCTCCAAGGGCCGAGAGTACTTCCAGAGAGAGAAGGCAGAAGTTCAAGTAGTCAAAATATTTTAAATCATTAGGCTCTGTAGTTTTGCACTTCTCTTTTTCTTTAAAACCAGAATTCACTACTGGAGTTCGGTGGGTTCTCAGTGTTCTCTGAGAAGACAGCAAGACGTACTAAACTTGCAGCGCTAGAGATGGCAATATTAGGGTGAGAAACATTACTGCCAATTAAAAATAAACTAGAAGAAAAGGCTGAAAATAATAATCAGGCAGGAAGCCAAATTTCCTTTTAGAGATGAAAGACTATCTTTAATATTAATTTATCCCAGCAGGCGGCTTTGGCAATCAACTTTTTTTAGAATATGATTACCTTCCTGCTTTCATAAGGTTTCTTTTCACATTGTGTATTACCTTAATTACCAAACCAACAGAAAAATCTCCACCAATAAAGTGTGTAGTACTTTAATAAGCACTGCTGTAGGCCAAGGTCTTAATTTTTAATCAGAATATTATTTGTATCATAGCACAAGCCCAGGCTACACACTGAACCATCACAGCCATGATGGCAGTCTCAGAGAGGTTAACACATACAAGACAAGAAAATACCAGGACCAGAGATGCTGAGAAAGGATATACATAAGATCAGTAGCAGAACTGAGATTAACATGTCCATCTGCAAGACTCTCTTATCTGCAGGATCACACTGTTTCCCATCAAAATGTCATACTGTGGAAATGATAAGTGCCACTAAATTACAGCCCAGCAAATATCTCGCAGTAAGGAATGGGCATTGAGTACAAGTCTGCAGGAACAAGTGAGAATACCAAATAAATCTTTTCCTTATCCCTTTTTTTCTCTAGTATAGAGAAAGCACAGAAGACTGGAGAAGCAAACTAAAACCAGATACTCCTTAAAGAACCAGTGAGCATTGATGTCTAAGCCAAAATAACTTCAAGGGGATGGCAGTGTCATGACTGATTCAGAAGTGCTCTTACTCCAGCTCCAATTCCCTGTGGAGAAATATAACACCACACTTGCATCTTTTTCTCTGCTACACAGAAACCAATCTTCTGCCAAACTCTGGTTGACTGGTAAAAGCAAAATTAAACATTTATGCAGCAGATAGATCAGATGTATGCATTGTCACTAATTCATTAGTACAGACATTTAACGAGGATAGGTTACATATTGCTGCCATCCCAGAAGGTTTTGTACGAGAAGGTCATGGACTTTTGGGGAGTCCAGGAGTTTTCCACCATGCAGTGCAACCTTTTCCTAACCCATAAAGAGTAATTTCAGTTACTTCTGCTATGAACAACATAACTGTGGTGATGGATGAATCAGAATTTTATATCCTTCCTCATCACTACCAAAATTTGCAGTTATATCTCATTCTTTCTTCCATAGTGAAACCTTTGCAAATCTATCCAGTTAGTGAGAAATAAGAAGCTACAAACTTGGGAAAGAAATTCTGAAATGTAGCTCTTCCCTATATACTGCAGACAACCTTTCAGCTGACAGTAAAAACTTTTACATTTGAGATCCATCAAAATGTGAACTGCTAGCTTTAGTATTTATGCGGCAAAGGTGACACTTTTTATATGCATCTATTTTAAGAAGGATGGCTTCAGAGCTACTGCCTGGATTGAGACAGCAATCTGTACCACCAAGATTACTCAGAAATCCTATTTGCAAAGTAAGTCCTATTAAAACACCCCTGCAGTAACCCAGCCTCTGAACTTCTCCTCCTTTAGTCAACTATTGCCCGTCCCAAACTATTTGAAAGGTTTAGTTAGGATTTTTACCCTGGAAGGAACGTGACAGATTCAGGCACACACTGAAGCAACCTGATGAAGTTAACTGGCCTGCAATTATCAAGGGAGGTCATAAAAGAAGAGTTTAGAGTGTGGACTTGAAAATCCACGAAGCTATATGCTATGTTAACCTGGTAGTGGCCCAGACAGAGCCATGCAAACATACACAAATCCTCAGTACAAGCAGTATCAATGTAATGCATTGGTATCAAACAGGCAGAGGCTGCTGCATCTACACAGTAAGTCAGTTAAAGTTGAGGAATTGGTTTAATAAGGGAAAGCAAAATGGCCCCATTACCAGCCTTGCATCACACATGGTACTACGGCACGGGGAAGGCTGCAGGGACATGCCATCACAAAGACTCTTTGCCAAGGCTAACGCAATTCAACCCAAAAAATTCTATTTGTGATAAAAACATGGCTCAGCTGGGTTCATCCTGCACTGTTATAAACTGTTTTTCCTTTGCTGTCAAGATTAAGTCCAAGTACTGAACTCAAACGTTCAGCCTAGAACAGCCATTCCCCCTCACAAATCAGACTTACAACTTGACAGTAGATGGCACTGCTCGAATTCAGTCTGAGCCAGGCCAGGCAGAGGAGAGGGGTTGTTAAGGCTCACTGGGGAGAGACTGATTCATGCACAACACAAATTAGTAACAACTAAAAACCATGGCATTTGCTTTGGAGAGAGCACAAGTGCTTCTATATCAGTGCCTCAACAAGAGCTAAACTACAGGGCAAATATATTAGCAAAAGGTTTAGTTTAAGATGGCAGGAGTACCTGTCCAAAAGTTCATCTACTGTACTTCCATCTTCAACTTAATGGCTTTTGCTGACACCTACTTCAAAGGGACAGGCACTAGATATTCGCTTTACATGAGCCTATAGGGGACAAAACCATTCTGGATTTTAGCATGAGTAGTACTGACACATTATGTAAGTGAACTTACTACTTCTCTTTGATCTCATACTTTCAGCTTGCAGGAGAAAGGTCTGCAGGGACAGCAGTTTCACTGCTCCAAGAGTGTTCAAGTAAAAGACCATTCTGGAAGCTGCTCCAGCTACTGCACAAAGGAGATGTGCAAACGTGGTGCAGAGAAGAAAAGGTTTTATACGTGTCCATGCGCATAAATATATGTAAATATATATGCAGGTGTATACACACTATGGGTTTTTTCATACACTTATATAGTACATACTAGACTCCTTTGTTAGCTTTTTAGCAAAACAGATGCAGAGGTTAAGAGCTTAGGTGCACAGTACTCAAGCATTTAGTTGCCAGAACACAGACAATTTTTACCCTGAATTGCACAATTATGGACAAAAAAGTAATATTTCTACACATTTTCAGACACCAAGAGGGCTTAGAAGCTAAACATAATTCACACAGCAAGACTGTCAATATTTCAAAATTACTGTGTTGAATAGCCAGGTCTTACCAATTACGTTCTCCAAAAAATACAGTTTAGACCAGTATTTTGTTTTATATAAGTCTTAAAAGACTTATATTAAAAGTCCAGTCCAATATCAGAAGGGGAAGCATTTAAAAACCACACTTCCTTGCACAGCAAATAGCCTGCAGGTTAAGACATCATTGATATTTTCGTAGTTCTTGTGTAGCAACATCCCACACTGCACTGCATTTACTGCCATACCTTATCTCATGGGCAAATATTAGAAAGACGTGAAAAGAAAGTCACAAATACATCCTGCCACACTCTAACAAGTGCACCTAGCTCAGAGGTGTGAAACAAGGCAGTAAAGAACACAAGTCGTTCAAGCTGGGCCTCTGAAGGCTAATCTGGGCATCAGGCAGGCCCACGACCCAGTCTCACCAGGGTAGTGCAGCAGTTCTTTAGCAGAAGGGAAAGCTGGCAAGAGGGTTTTAGCACACAGAGTTCACTGTGGCCTTTCAGCTCCCAGGTGTGTGCCAGGCAGCTTGGGCCTGGGCTGGGGCCACTGTGGGGAATGCAACTGCTGCAGGAGGCATATCCAGCCAGGAAGCCCACCACAGTCAAGAGGGAAAGGCACACACTGGCAGCCCTATTTTAAATTCCATGCCTTTTCTGCAGCATTTTCTAGTGTTAGTGCTACTGAATAGCAGTCACACCCCACATATATCTTGAAGGGAAAACAAACGAGCTTTCCCTTCTGGGCCCTTCTTGCAGAGAATTTCCAGTTAAAAAAAGCATTCTTGCCTCGAGTGGAACTGGATGTCAGATTGTTCATTTAGTCAGGAATCACACATTGCACATCTACCTCTTTCATTACTTAAAAGCAAACTTCTAAATCTGATGTTACAAGAACTGCATTTGCAGCAATCACGGACAAGAAAAGCCTCCCTAATTTATTTACAATCGTCTTTAATATTTGAAGGATTGGTGTGAAAAACTCATGAGTTTTCAAAGCTGGCTGCCAGCATGCTTGTAGTAGCATAGCCATGCTACACATGCAGAATAAATTAAGTCAATTACCTTGAAAAGATTTTATATTGATCCTCTGACTAACAGGTAAGATTAACAACAAAGTGAGATCAACACTAAGAATACAAGAAAGTACATTTGTCCCAGGTTATTACGAGTTCTGTCACGCAACAGACACAGAAGAAATCATGGTGTAATAATGTTCAATGAATGAGCAAAAATAGTAAACATCATGTGATCTCCCATTGAGCAATGAGACAGCTAGAGTTTTAAACATGATGACAATTGACTAATCTCAAACTAGGTTTTCAAATAACAACATTACAGCAAAGCATAGGGTAGTCTCAAACTTATTTGTAGATAAATTACTTTAATTTTTGACATTAAGTGTTATGCATATAATGCAAGAAAGAAGACAGATGATGATCTGTCTATCAGACCATGAAAAAAACCACATCAGCACACTCCAGCCAGATAAGGAAACAAAGATTTATTGGTAGTTTTATAAAGCTAAAAAGGTCATATATTTAAGAGACAAAGAATACACAATTGAACACAGTCGTTATCAAGGCACATAATGAAAAACCAAATTTGAAACATCCCATCTTTTCAACATTTGAAAAGATCACCATAATTTTCAATACTCAAAATGGCACTTGCACACTATAAACAAAATGGAGGAAGTCTAGAAGATAGAAACTGCTAAAGTCATCTTTACATCACACACACACACAATACATTTGCTCATTGGTCACAGTCAAACAAAATGATCAGCAATTGATCTCACAAATCCCACAAAGATACAACAATATTGGCAAAACCAAGAAACACTCAGATTAGAAAGGCATTATACATATGAACGATTTGGATTTTTTGGGTTTTTTTTGTTTTTTTTTTAAAAAGTGCAAAGTCCAAGGTTTCCCTAAAGGGAAGGCCAAAATACACAGCTAGAGCTGCCATTTTCTGAAATCTGATGAAAACAACATTTTATAATACAGGTTTTATGGAGTTGTTATATATCAGTTTATGGAATAAACAGCAGCCACGGAAGCACTGATCACAGATTTACGTGTGACTGCTGTTTGCAAAATATGGCCCAAATAGTATGTGGAACAAGGGAGGTTCAGGCAATTATTTATGCTTGCTTATTTGTTTGTTTAAAAAACCCCAAACAACCAAAAAACCCACCCCCAAGAAAAAGAATTAAAAAGGAGACCCTTAATGACCTTAAAGGAACAAAGTTCTTCCTTCGGTAATCCAATTTCAGGAAGTGGTCTAAGAGCAGTTGCTTTTAGAAGGTCAAGGTAAGTATAATCTTGAATTTACCAAGATTAAGACACCACACATTGCAGAAAGCAGAAAAAGCCTAAGAAATGAGTTCAGTAATAATTGTTAATCTATTTCAGTGTTCAGGCCTGAAGGCAACTGAAATGTGTGCCCCTCAAAAAAATAAAAAAAAGTCACTTTGGAAGTACTTGGAAATGCTTAACTTTCTGCATTGAGGAAGTGCTGCTTTGTTTTTTGACAAGGAGTTGTTTCTCAAGCACTAACAAGGTCTATATGCATGCTTTGCTTGCTACATGAACATCAATCTGATGGGCACCTGAGATCAGCACTGCCAGTTGGGCACCTGGACAAAACACTTCAGTATTTCGCTGTCTGAATTTTACACACACAGCCACTGTGAACGGAAGAGTGAGGGAAAGAGGATTTATTGTGCATGACAGACCTGTAAAACCATTACATAATAATGCAATCCTCTGTGGCTAAAAGCACATAGTGGACTGCAGCCCTCTGAATAAGGGAAAGAATGGAAAGTCCAAAATGAGAAGCATTTCTCTTCCCAAGGCAGCTATGAAGAGCTCTGTTATTGCCTGTACTACAATCACCACCAGCTTAATACTGGATCTGCCACCCTGCTTTTAAACAGCAACTTGCACTTGTATGGAATGGATATAATAACCAAAGCCTTTTCTGTTCCTGTGTATTATGCTCCAATAAAACATGCAGCTGTTACCCAAAGCTTGCCATGGTTAATGGTGCTAACATTTACAGGTGCAATGAAAAGCAGGTCCAGTGAAGCAAGTTATCAAAATTGCTGACTGTATTACAAAAATACCGTGTAAATCCATTCGAGGTATCCTGATACCATGGAACAGCAGTTTGTCAGGCTCTTTAACTAACAGAAAAAAAAGGTCTGCCTGAAGATAAAAGGTCATAGACTACCTAGTAATGTGTAACTCCATCCTTGTCTGTATCCAAGATCCTATTTCTTATGAACTTAACATTCAGTCTTCAAAAATAACAAAAGTGCTTACTTCTAGGCATGCAAAATGTTGCCTGTGAATTGCTTGAGTATAGGCAGCATGACAGAAAAAAAAGTCACTTTCATACTTTCATATATTCAGTATCAAGGCAGTATAAACTTCTCCTACCTTTGGTTTGATCCAAGACAAATACACATTTAGAAAAGACAAATAAAAAAAAGAGAGAGCAAAATATGCATGATCTCCTAAAAATAAAAACATATTGTTGATTTAAAGACAGTTTCTTGATTTTTTTTTCAACTCAGTGACATTTTAAAGTGCAATATAGGTATCTGTTTAGAAATGGTGAACTAAAATTTAAGAAAGTTTCTTCCCACTTAAGGACAAAAGTAGAAGTTGCAGCATCTCTCCACGAAGATCTGCCTCAAACTGTGAGAGCAGATTACTTGAGAAAACATTATTATTCTGGTGTTTCCAACAACATTAGAAGCATCTCACCTTTTTCCTTCATTTCATGCTATTCCCAAATTCTGCTTCATTTTTTCATATACAACATAGCTGATGCTGACAGCTGGAAGCACTTTCATAAAATTAGGGGCTATGCCCCTGTAAAGTCCTCGGAGTCCCTCTGTAGCAATAATTCTTTGAAAGAGACCAACCATGCTTAGCTGTGGAGCTCCTTCCACTGAGGCTAGAACAAAAATATAGTGTGTTATACAACAGTTTGAGTAATATTAAACTTCTCAAGCAAGTATCAAATACCTGGGTGGTGAGCCTGATATTCACCCCTACGGCCACTGAAAGGAGATCTTTTTATTCCCAGACATTTGGGAGATAGTCCTGTGTCAAAATCCCACTGAAAAGCATTATCCATCTATATTCCTTTAGAAATCTAGGCTCCTATCCTTCAGTGCACAAACCTATCAAATAAAAATCTCAACTATGAAGTTGTCTTTATGCAATGTCCTCCAGAGCAAACCTTGTTGTCTGTCTTCACAGGACAATGCAAGCCCTACCACTTAATATCTAAAATTTAGGGAACATTCTAAATTTTAGAAAAGTGCTCCCAGACTGTGACAGGGGCTCTATGTCTGGTAGTCTTGTATGGAATGTGGCTCTCAGATTATACAGAGCACCAGTGTCCAAAATGTTACTTTTGAATCAAGTATGAAGAACAACAGTGTTGGAGCTAAGAGGGAGGAGAGACCAACATTAAGAAGAATTTTCTAGATAAGTCCTTGGTTTTTCCAAGTTTGTTTTGGGGTTTTTTTGTTGTTTTTTTGGGTTTTTTGTTTGTTTGTTTGTGTTTTTTGTTTGTTTGTTTGGTTGGTTGGTTGGTTGGTTTGGGGGTTTTTTGTGTTTTTTTTTTTATTCCTATGTCTCTGCTACAGCTATTCCAAATGATACAATTTTGATGTGACCACACAGATATATTTTCAGTACAAGACAACTCACCTTGAGCCTGCATGCGTGTTCTGATAAGAGCCAGAGGGTAACTGGCTAACTGCCCACATGTGCTGGAAGCAGTTCCACATCCCAACAATACAAAAACACCTGGGTTGGCAGAGCTTGATGCATAGTGTTCTAGCCATGTACTCTTTAAGAGCTGCCAAGGTATAAAATTAAATAGTAACACAAGATATCTGCATTCAAAAAAGTAAACAAATACTTCTTTATTCATAACAGACCTTAAGGGCTCAATCCTGAAAAGCACCAATCTCACTACACCAGTCCTACACGCTTACTTTTAAAGTCCATACCTTAGGACACAGGCAAGGACTTAAAGCAGACTACAGTAGTTAGTACCTAGAAGAGAAATCCTTAAAAGATCCAGCAGCAGGAACAGTGCTCACATTCTAGACCTGGAATACTTTGAGGAGAGAAGGAGGGAAACCCAACTTAGCACCCCATGGGGTGCCACAAAAGTTTGCTCAGCTATGCACATCACCTCATGCAGAAAAAAGGATGCAAATTGGGAAAAAGAATTTCATGCAGTTTTGAAAACATTTGTCAAGCACTAATGCAGTGTCAAAAAAGAAGATTTGTCTAGACTAGGAAAAAAATTAGTGAGTGTAATAGGTGTCAGTTCCTCTTGAAAGGAAAGACAGAGGTTTTTCTAATTCCTCAGAACAACTATGTCAGCCACAAAGAATTTTGGTGACATGCACAGACACACAAGAAGTTCAGGTTAATATAATCCAATTATAAATCAGAAAAAATGGCAAAAAAATATATTAACTATCATAAATGCAGGATAGGTACCATAATATGAATATCTTATCAGGTTTTTAAGGTCCATATTTACTATAGAATGGTATGTTCCAGTCTAACAGGGTTAGTTTAGTATGCAAGCACAGTGTACTGCCAAGTCTATATAATCCTGTCTAAGAACATTTCCTGTTTGGTACTGTTGCATGTAAGAGCCCATCTGCACAGGCACTACTGCAGGAGGGGCAAACAGAAATATTGAAGTCTAATAACATTAGAGGAAAGTCTCATTTGTCTATTTTGAGTCAAAGGCAACTGTAATAATACAAGCATATTACGAATCTAACTAATGATACAGACATTGTAAAGAATATTTACACTTTTTGTAAAGTAACTGGTGACAGCTACATGCATCCAGTGATCTAAACTCACAGAATCACAGAATATGCTGAGTTGGAAGGGACCCACAAGGATCACTGAGTCCAACTCCTGGTCCTGCACAGGACCATCCCCAAGAGTCACACCGTGTGCCTGAGGGTATTGTCCAAACACTTCTTGAATTCTGTCAGTCTCGGTGCTGTGACCACTTCCCTGGCAAAACTGTTCCAGTGCCCAACCACCCTGTGGGTGAAGAACCTTGAACTCACCTCATAAACAGCAAGGTCAATGCCAGCATAAGGAATTATACCCAGAATATTAGGAATATAGCCTTTGTAGAAAGCCTTTAGACCTTCTCTTTTTAAAATCTTCTTAGCACAGTCAAACATCCCAGAATATTGCCCTGTTTTACCCACAGCCAATCTGGTCTTTAAAACCTAAAAGGGAAAAAAGAGTAGCCTTAATTAATTACCTATTTTATAGTCTATTTTATATACACAGTATATCTCTGCTTTTTCAATTCTCTGGAACTGCTTTGCATTTTGGTGCTTTAAGCCTCCTTTGTGATGATTTCTGGCAAGTATTTGTTAGCAGCAGGCTTCTTCAGGTCTATCCTTAGTGCAGAGCACAACACAAAACCATATACTAGCTTACAAATTCTTAGACTTTTTGATTAAAAGAGGAATATTTTTGATCAGCTTGAAGGCAATAGTGTGGGCAATATTCAATGAAGCATCAGCTAAGGAACAAGTGAGAGCATTAACATACCATCAGATCCCACTTCTGATCTGGGAACACCAAAGCACATGAAGAAAATAATTTTTTGAAAAGCATGACACTTAGAGAGGTAGTTAAGGAATATAAAGATTGTGTCTCACTAATGAAACAATATTATACAGCCAAATACAGGGAAAAATTACAAGAACCAATCAGAACATAGTATATTCTAAAATGCCTAGCACTGAAACTCTGAAAGGAAGTCCAAAGTAAAAATAAATTAGGATATAAGACTAGAAAGGAATCCTTACAATATTTGCAAGAGCAAAATGGGGTTTACTTTGAAAATGAAGTTAATATTTGGCTAGTCTTTGGTATCTCTGTTACTTACCTCCATGGGATAAATAGAAGTTTGTGCTGTTGCTCCAGCCAAAGAACCAGATATAAATCTTTCAACAGTGCCCAGCTTTCCATCATCCTTAGTGAGTATCTTCTTATACTGTATAGTTAAAACACATAAAATAAACATCACATGCTTTTTAGGAGTGGCAAGAGTTACTATGAAAGGCAAGAGTACAGTACAAAATGTCTTTTCAAGCATTTCAAGTTTTTTGTGTATTTACAGTTACATTTACTAACCCAACAAATTTAGAACTATTCTCACTGCAGCTCTGTGATTCTCCAGAATACAATAAACATTCCAGCCTACAAGAATCCTTTACATTAAACACCTCAGTCACCCCCAGTATTGTCGAGTGTTCCACAGTCACTCCAGGGTACCCTCACTATGGAACCCAGAAAACAAACTGGAACCGAACTCCTTGCATTCTTTGGTTGGAAAACTGGATCTGCAAGGATCAACTGGCAATTTGACAGAGGTACTTGGAGAGCTCTATATACTGTGTCCTGCCAGGCAGAGACACCATCATGCAAGAATGCATCGTCAGCTCCTGAAAGGCTGAATAAGAGTAAAGAATAATGTGCCCAAGATTACTCTATGGTACCTAAATCTGCACTTCAATCTAGCAATATCCCCAAGTTTATTTGATTTTTGTTGCTTTTATTTCCTAGTTGTACAGAAATGCGCAGTACCTTCATTCAGACTTACTTGAAGCACTAGCAAGCCCCACAGAGGAAAAATAAAGCTCATTTAAATACACCAGAATGGGAGTTCATTTTCCAAAGGAGGATTAGGCCTTAACATGATGCTTAAAGCTGATTCAGAGGTAAATATAACTCTGAAATCCAGGCTGAGGGCATCATAGCACTGTGATATTTGACTTTAAATGAATCCTGTGTAGGTTCAGCTCACATAATGTGCTAAGTTTTTGGTTGTTGTCACTTTGAAGGAACAATCTAGGTATTAATGCAGGGCTCATACAAAGCCATGCAGACTGGAAGACAGTTTAAAATGTATGACAGATTTAGTTTATGTACACTACTTATAATACAATAGCAAAATCTGCCTAATACTAAGAATTCTATTAATGGAATAGACTATTTTAAATCTGAAAGTCACCCTAAATTACTTTGACAAAATCCCCAACCATGACAAGAACTCCTATATAATTCAACAGTGCAAATAATGAACAGTGAGAGTGATGTAGTATTTTATTTACCATTGTTTCCATTCCTGATTTATCATCCTACCTGTTCATAAGCCCAGAACTTAATAGCTGTTTCAGGAGCTATTTTCACAACATTTACACCATTTCCCCTCCAAAGGGATCGGACACCACCTTCTTTCAACATTTGCTTGAAACCACTGGCTATATTCATTTTGTTTGATTTTGAACCATGAACCTAAAAAAAAAAAAAAATAATTAAAAAAATCAAAGTCACAGTAAAGAACACTGCTCTGATTAGCTTATAAAATTAATCAGTATTAAACTGATTAAATATATCAACTAGTAAAGCCACACCCACTATTGAAAAAAATCTTATTTTAGTGGCACAAATACTGTAATATTTTGCTTACATTTTTGTCCACATGACTATGGAAAAGACAATTTTCATTAACACAAAACATGGAAATTGTCAAAACATAACTAGACCTCCAGAACATAGATACTGAACTGATGCACTGGAAACCAAAAAGTTCTTGGACATTGCACCCACCTGCATCATCACTTTAAGGCGATCTAATGGTGCTGTACCTGTCCGGGAGACAGCACCAGCCACTCCTCCTGCCAACAGCTGCTTCCACCACTGTCCTGTCTTTTTCTCTTCCTCTGTGAACTCATCTGGAACAGTCAAACTATCTCCTATATCCAACACCTTTTAGAATCCAAAGCAAAGATGCACAAGTAACTGTCTCGTTCCACCACCTCGGTTTTATCAACAGTTCTAATTCAAATTAACATATCACTTAAGAATCTGTAAATAGAATGCTAGTTAACAAAATTAAAAAATAGCTCTAATTTACATTCTATAATTAACTTCCTATGCATTGCTATTCAATGAAAAGCAACTTTTAGTGACTTCTACATAGATATTGAGCAATAACACCACAGACCCACCATTTCAAAGACAGCACCATCATCATTAAAAATTACGACAAAGTTCCGCCTTGAGTATGGCCCAAGCAAAGACATTCTGTCATGATCAGCAGTCCTTTACAGTCAGCACTAAAGCTCAAATGCTTATATGTTGCAGCTAACCTTTCACCAGACAGCCTTCTGGGATTAGTTTGGTAATCTCCTAAGGATGCTAACAAGAGATTTCTCTCTCGCGGTAATTTATTCACACATATGTGGAATGTACCCTTCCCCCCACTCTCCCCAACATTTTCAAGTAGCATTTTTACAGCTGATACAGCAAAATATTCTATTTCTGGTAATTGCTGTGTATTACCTTAAAAAAATTAGAGGTTTGACTAATGTTTTATACATTATCTTATCATCAGCTATACTGAAAAACACATTTAATAACTTTTCTCAGCTATAAATGTTTGAAATTTCATTAAGAGGTGCACATTTGTATTACTATTCAATTTGATCAAAGAGCAACATTACTGCAGGCTTTAGTGATAAAGCTGTCCAAGACATAAGACTATGAAATCTCACATTTCACTTAAACATAGTCTTTGTTCTTATGTGTAACTTGCAACCATGATATATGATACGTAGGTAATGCAAACATGATATTACACATAAATTAAACTTATAAAAGGAGCAAGAATATTTTAATAACTGGTAAGTACTGTCCAGAAAGCATGTTAACAGATAAACCTTTTAAGTTATTGTTGACTTTAATTGTAGACACTATATCCCTAATTTACGCTGTATTCTCTATCTGTTAGTAGACAGACTACTGTCTTGGTCATGTGGAACAAAAATTGCAGAATGCAGACTATAAATATTGCCACTGGACAAACAGGATAAGCACCAACTATTCTGGATACTGAACACAGAAGAGATCAATGGGAAAATGCTTTCATCTTTCTGACATTCATGGTTTCCACGTAAGGTGTCATCAGCTGCTCAACTACATGAAAACATCAAAAGATCAATCAGAACTCTCAAAATACAAATTCAATGTTCTTAGAGATATTATGCACATCTACCAGGGTTTAACCCTTGTGTCTACGGAGACCTAAATGCAACTAAGAAAACAAAAAGATAAATTTGAGGGCCTTTATAAGAGACAGGCCACAGCTACCAACTCATAATAAGTCTATGCCAATGCAGTTATCTGCCTGGAAGAGCCTGACAGCATTAAAATTTTACAATAAAAACAGAATTGAAAGAGCTGCCAATGCCAGCCAGGCTGGGAGGTCTCACATCTGCTCTTATCTGAAACAGCAGCTGTGTTGCCGTGTAGCTGGATTTTGCTTGCTGTGATAACTGGGTCATCAGCTGACTGCCACACTAAGAACACAAGAGGCTCCCAGAGTTGTTTCTTGGAGTTAACTAATGACATTCCATAAAAAAAAGAAAAATACAGATCTTATGTTTAGTAACAGTAAAAAGCAGCATTTTATTAAAGCAAAGGTTTTTTTACGCAAAGTAAGCTGGGACCAGGGCTATTTGAAGTAATAGCAGTGCTTCAAGTGCTTTCTTGAGCAAACAGGGAGCTAACTCTCTTTTGGCAAGCATTCCTGAATTGAGATTGTACAGTGTGAGACATTCAAAGCTCTCAGATCTCACAAACTGGTTTTTATTATGGAAATGCTGACTTATCCCTGGAGATACAAATGGTCTCACTATATTCAAAGCAATCTGTCTTTACCTAACTTTATTTAGTCCAACAATCTACAGGAAGGATATTTAGCAAACAGGACTACTATTGGTTTACTTACTTATTGTTCTTAAAAGTCAGTCACTGAGGTGACAAGGGCTCCATTCAATAATAACTTTAAAAATTTATTTGCAGAGTGGATATCCTATTGCTGTATATTCTGTCATTTTTAAATTCTATAGCACAAAAGAGTGCGAGAACATGTGCACAGAAAATCATCACTAAAGACGCTAGTGATTTTATGATATTACTGTATAAATACAAATACTAATTTCAGCATAAGAAACAGTCTATATAATGTCTATATAATTTGTTTCAACAAATCAAAAGCACAGAACATAAAAATATACTGTAATGTGTGGAGAAGAAAAATATTTAATATTGTGGTTATTATTTTTCTGTGGAATATCTCCAAAGGAGGAAAAGGATTCCATCCTAAGAATTACTGATAATTATTTGCAAAGTTTAGACCAAGTGCTTTGTAGAGAAGAAGGTCACATCACACTATTCTGCTGGCACATGGGAGAGCACAAAGTGAAAAGGAAAACCAAACAATTCTAAACATAGATATGCTTGAAATATAATAAGTGTGAAGCTGTTATACTCAATATTGCAAATTAACACAGCAGAGATGAACCTATAAGCTGAACTAAGTTAAAAGAGAAGTTGAACTTACAGTGGAATGTTTCCAATATCGAATTATTTCCTCAATGTCTGTAGCTGGATTAAACATAAAATGATCTCTCCACTCATTCCAATCTACTGTCATTGTCCCATCAGCATCAATACTGAAAAGAAATTGAACAGAACTATATAAGGAAACAGTAGCAGGGATGGGGTTTTGTTGTGTTTTCTTGTCTTCCCTCTGCCCTTTTTTTTATTGTCCATCACATCAGTGACAACTAACTGTCAATTCCACGTGGTGACTTCAAGGCTGAATCTGCCATGGCCTTTCAATACTATGCTTTTCCTATCCAAGTGCATCTGGCATATTCCCTTTAAAAACATAATATAACACTTCATTATATCAACATTTACAGGGAAATGAATAACATTCTCCTCCAGAACCAGATGCTCCAATAGTGACCACTTACTATTACCCAAGAGTAGATGGAATACATGAGAATTCCCATAAAGGCACCACTGAAAGTACCAACACTTTTCAAAATTATAATCCCATTTATTCTGTTCTCTGAGTTATAAAAATACTTTACAATACAAAGAAGCTTAAAATACTTCAAGAAATAATAATTCCTGACCTTTGCAAGATCTTTTCTGCCTGTTTTTCTGAAATGTTTATACCCAGTATCTTGAGGGACTGGACAACTTCTGATGCTTCAATTTTTCCTTGAAACATTAAAAGAAAGATGATACATATTTAAAACATGGATCTTACTACAGTTAGCACCTTGGAGCTCACTAGGTTCTATTGTAATACCTGCATAATAGCAAAGGTAATTTAAAATCAATTTAAATACAGATGATGTATTTTGATTGCCTACTATAAGGACTGAGCAAAGCAAAGTACATTAAAATCATGCAACCAAATTGGATGCAAACATTATCTTTACTAGGTAGAAATAGTTCGAAATTTCCTTATAGTTTCTCCATCTGGGAAACAAAGAGCCCCAGCTCAATGAACCTGGAAAATAACTGAAAGAAAAGAAGACTACAATAACTTATTATTACAATCTGCAATAAACTATAATTATGATCCTATTAAGGAAAAGAAGTAAAGGTTCCATATTCACAACATTTTTTTCCATTTCAGACAAAGTTGAATTGCTTTTGACGTACAGTTTCTTCAAACGATATTTGAACAAATAAGATAAATCAAGGCATACCATCATTGTTTTTGTCCAGGCTCTTAAATGCCAGTTTCATCTTCTTCTCATGTTCTTTAAGGTACTGCATAAATTCTTCGAAATCCAGCTGTCCATCCTGGTTAATATCTCCAGCTTTAAAAATTTTCTGTTGAGAGAAAATTCAACAGTTGACTTTTCTAAATTACAGCAGGTCACAAAGCACCATTTGGTTCCAGAATTTAATGTACTCATATTTTCATAAAGAGAGAAAACACTTGGCAGTAAATATATATTTGAGAAAGCATTACTGATTATTTACATAACTTTCCTTTGTAGAAATTTTAAGGTTTCTTACCAGCACTGGCAAGTTATAGCTACAGGTATCAAATAATTTGTGGAGAAAGAAGTGGGGGCAGGACAAAATCACAAAAGAGACAAGTTTAAGCCTGTGAGCTTCCTATACATGCAATGTGTGAATATGTCAGTCAAATTAAACAAACATAATCTTGACTATCCTCTTAATCCAGTGGTCTATTAATTATGAATTATAAAGATAAAAATACAAACAATATTTAACTGCTGACCAAAAAAAATAAATACAAAGATCTTGCCCAACTAGCACTTCCATCCCCCAGCGTTTGAGACCAGGGCTTTCTGCTTCCAAATGCCCTGACTCCAATCTTAAACAAACTTGTACCAAGTACAGACACACTTATCTTCCTTTTTTGCATGTGCTTCCTACTAACTGCCCTGCAGATAGAAACGTTTACATGTAAAAATCAACTGAGTTCAATACATGGCACACAATAGCCAGGAAACAAATGTGAAACAGAGCTCAGGCTTCCAAGTCCCTTCTATCTGGCAGACTACCATGCACAACTCGAGTTTTGGAGGAAAGTAACTCTCAACAAGATTTGCATGGCTTTTCTAATCTGCAAAATCTGCTTTTAATCATTCTGTTTACTCCACTTTAATTAGCAGAAGTCCTCAAAAGACCAAAGTCCAAAGAGTTCTAGCCTACAGAAACTAAACACAAAAGAAGCTGAAAACTGGTGTATTCGTTGAAGGTGTCTGAAGAAAAATTTAAGGCATCTGAGTGCATTTATGTGGCCTCATTCATCTTCCCTATCCTTCTATAAAAAGTAACGTACTTTAACATTTCATCTCAAAAAATCAAAATTAATAAGATTATCAAAGATTTCTCAACAAAATGGAGGAAAATTATGTGGTACACCACAGTGAAACAAGCAAATTACTTATTTCCCATAATACAGCAAATTGCACCAAAAAACCCAACGCAAGATACCACCTATTTAGACAAAGGGGTTTGGTATCAGCTTTGGAAATAGTGTTCTTAGTACAGTCATCAGTCCAGCTTGATTGTCATTTCTATTAATAACCTGTCAACAAAGATATACTCATCAATTCAGTTTCATGCCCTTGTCAATATAGTTGGAGCTATTCAGAATTCACAAAAAATTCTGAATAGAAATTTTACAAAAAAAAAAAATAACGTACATTTATGGAAGTTTATGGATACGCTCCTGACCATGACCTTCTAACAAGAAATTAAGAAAGGCTAACAGATTAATCATTCAAAAACCCCCAAACAAATAAAAAAACTAACCAAAACCCACCATTAAAAGTTACTCTAGCCCGAAAAGAGTCCCCCTCCTCAAAGACACTGCAATCTCAACCCATCTTTTGCTCCATGCATGGCACTCCATGCCACAGGGTCCGAGTGTCCTGCTTGGCTCCCACACACTACTGAGAAGAGGTGACTTACGTGGCACTTGTACTCACTTGGAGTGAGTTCTAGTCAACACAAACTCTTACTGTTCCCCACTACTATCCAAACCACACAAACCGAAATGCAGAACAAGGAAAGTGTTGTTCTGCCTCACAGATATGACAAAACTTGAACTATATTATAAATTACAAAACCTCCACTGCTGAGGATGACGTGAGCCAAAGAAAACGGAAATTCCTAGGAAGTTCAGAGAGCCACACACTTCTGTGTGTGAAGGGGGGTACCTTTCAGTTCATCTGCCAAAGAAGCAGATTTCATAATGCAACAACTAGAAAAGGGTAAGCACAAACATACTCTCCATTCCCTACTTTTGTTTTGGCAATTATTTTCCAGACTTCAAGCCAGTGTCAGCCACTCTCAGTGCGGCAGAACAGAAGTGACAGGGAACCAAAACGTGTGGTTTCCTCAGTAGGCACACGGATTTTTCTCTCAGTGCAAATCTAAAAGTTCATACAAATAAAAGCCTCTTGGTGTTTATGAAATAAACTAATTATGTGGGTGTTAAAGTTTCAGATTAAAATCAGTAATTCACAGGTTTGTGGAACAAACAGGAACACTGGAAGAAGCTTGTCTTCCACCTGTCGGGCAGAAACTTCCTCCTGGGGGGTTATATACTCCATGGGCATAGCCAGCAGGAAGACACATACTTGATTCTGTGGGGAGCCTGGCACACTAAGTCCTAGGTACAAACTGCCCATTCACAGCATCAAATAATTTAGGTTGGAAGGAACCTCTGGAGGCCACTGAGCACAACTCCAGCTCAAAGCATGTCTAATATAACTGGATCTGATTAGATCAGGTTGCATAGGACCACATCCAACTGAGTCTTGAACATCTCCAAGGGTGGAGATTCTACAGCCTCTGCAAGTAAACTGTTCCATCATTCAATCACCTCCCCAGTTCAACAATGAATCCAACTTCACTGTTCTGCATTTAGCATACTACCAGATTTTGTATAATTACAGCCATTTGTCACTCTGCCACTGCCTGGTTCACCAACTTCTCTGATGGAGGAGAACTGGATGCATTTTAAAATAGGTATGCTTACAACAATAGAGCAGGAACCAAACTAAATGCCAATATTCACTTGGAAGTCCTGGGAAACAATGTTCAGCATGCCTGCCTCGTAAAACCTGCCATTTCTTGTTACAGACTCACTGTGGGATCACCTCACCTTTACAGAACCAAGAGGAAAATGTTTATTTTTCAAGGCATACTATTTCTTTTCTCATTGTCTAAAAACTGTAACCCCAAGCAATAAGGATAATTCACTAGATAAAATGAAATGGTGACCACGTAAAGAATTGCTAATTACTAGATATAGGAAGACAGTTTAGAGGATGACATGAGCCAGCAATGTGCACCTGCAGCCCAGAAAGCCAATCACATTCTGGGCTACATCAAAAGAAGAGTGACCAACAGCTCAAGGGAGGTGATTCCGTCTCTCTGCTCTGCCCTTGTGAGACCCTGGGAGTGCTGTGTCCAGTTCTGGGATCCTCAGCACAGCAAAGACATAGACCTGTTGGAACAGGTCCAGAGGAGGCCACAAAGATGATCAGAGAGCTGGAGCATTTCTCCTATGAGGAAAGGCTGGAGTTTTTCAGATTGAGGAAGAGAAGGTTCCAGGGAGACCTTATTGCAGCCTTTCAACACTTAAAGGGGCTTAAAAGAAACGTAGGAACAAACTTTTTAGCAGGGCCTGTAGCAGTAAGACAGGGGATAATGGTTTTAAACCAAATGAGTGTTGATTTTGATTATTTATAAGGAATAAGTTTTTTACAATAAGGATGGTAAAACACTGGAGGAGGTTGCCCAGAAAGGTGGTAGATGCTCCACCTCTAGAAACATTCAAGGTCAGGCTGGATGGGGCTCAGAGCAATCTGATCTAGTTGAAGATATCCCTGCTTATTGCAGGGGGATTGGACTACATGGCCCTTTAAAAGTCACTTCCAATCCAAACAGTGCTATGATTCTATCATTTTTCTTTTTCATGCTACAGGCCTTCAAACATACTGACTAAAATGCTCCTATGCTGACCTATTTGGTCGTGACACTGTCGCCTTCTCCCCCCCCCTTTGTGTTTTAATAATTCTACTACTTTTATTCTTTTTCTGCTGCATATTTTCTTAATACAGCTGCTTTCAAAGTCCTGCACAACCAGGCAACACCAACGTGAAAGGTCACAAGTAGAGTGAAATACCGAAGATATTTTTTAAAAATTTTCTCCATAATATAAATCATGTTGCAGTGTTGAATTCCTACTCCTCCAGAAGACCTCTGTATTTGGTGTGGAAATGTAAGTCAGCAGGTCTGATGAAAAAAAAAAATAGGAGTTACAGACAGGCTTTATATACACATCAAAAAATCCCGACCCTCTGTAAGTGTCCTGATGAATTACTAGATTACTCTGTGCCAAAGTTGTGAACTTTAACACATTTATGGCTACAATGTAAAGACAAAGAATGCAAGACACTAGAAATCTTAATGCTTTTATGTAGACTTTTAACTTCAGAGTTTCATTTTTTACACTATTTAGTATCACCATTTACATATTGTGCATAAGCCTTCACATTCTGTTTACAAAACTCAACTGTGTATGAAAGGTGGGGCTGCTGAGTGCAAAGGATTACCAATCATCTATTCATCAGCTTGTTATGTCAGCTAATTAATATAATATAAAGAATATTTAAAAGGAAGTGATTCAACAAGAAGTTACTGGCTTCCTATCGCGCTATCTACAAGACATAAGCAAAAAACAGCACTTCAAGATATGTAACTGATGCAAGTAGCAATTAGTTGTTCTGCAAGCTGCAACAGGAGTTCCAAAGGGCACAGTTACAAATTCTGCATATAAAGAACTCCAACATCACAGTAAGAATATCATCATAAGAATATCATGATGATATTCTTATTTAGCCATTCACAAGTTTCACATTTGCTTTTAAAACCAGAGGTACTATACATAAAACCAATCATGATATTCCCTCCTCCTCTTTTCCCTTTTTTCAATTCTTTCCCTCTTCACCTCTATTTTTTTTAGCACCAGCCATTCACATAGCTCTGCATTCTACAATTTTAAGTTATTTCACTGTAATACTATTGGAAAACAAACTCAGTTACAGCTGAAGTATAGACAGCTCTCCTCTCTTTACTGGACACATACCCAACAATAGTCCTTTTCCTATTTAAATTTGCCAAGACTACACAAATTTATGCAGACTATGATGACCCAAAAACCAGTAGTAAAGATTATTAAAGTCAGTCTTGTCAAACTACATCAGTTGGGAGATAAACCCAGCATAAAGGTAAAGGGCCTGAGGATGTGTTCGCTCAGCATTACACCCCAGTGAATCCATATAACACACTAACAAACTAGACTGACACTCCACCACCAGAAATCCAACACAACACTGTATTTTGAGCAAAACAGTAATTTGAAGTGCCTCCAAAGGCCTCCCAATTTGTCCAAATTCTGCATACATATTTACTCACTTGCCCCCCAAAACATACCAGCAACATGTAAACCCAAGCAGGCCCTTTAAACCTGCCACAGAGAGACATTAAGAGCCCCCCACTCCAGTACAGCAGACTTGCACCCTTGACAGTAGCAGCTGTTGCTATCCGCTGCAGAGCTTCCCTTTCCTGTTCTCTGTCCTAATTACCACTCTTCCTGCTACAGGACAGCACTGGCAGAGGTCTTCTCACTGGTCCATTTCAGGTAACAGAATGTCTAGAAAACAGGACTAAAAAGGACAAGATGCAAGTCATGAGTATGCTCTCCCCACATGCTTTGCAGAAGCTGCTCCCTCAGGACCTGGATAAACTCTCTCAACTCATAGCTATGAATTAAATTTCAAGAATCTGAAACAGCATACATGGAAGATGCAAACTATCCCTTGAATTTTCATTCAGCATTCCTTGCAAGTTACACTGGTATTTTTGACTTTGAACATACTTGGTAGATAGACTTTTCCCATTAAATAAGACTACTCTGCTAAAAACGCATTCCCACCTTAGTCATCTCAAAAGATTTATCAGTTTACCTTGTTTGTTTTTCTGGGACACACTGGTGTCTCAAGACAAGGGTTTAGCAAAGCACTTCAGCATATGGTTAAGAGATGTCTCAGAGGTGAGGCTTCCCATATTTGGCAATTCTTGGCATTCTTGCACTTTGCAGCAGCAGGAGGAAGAATTAATCACTCACTGTAGTCTGTCACTTTTCAGACAAAAAACTACCAAGTTAGTATTAAAAAATAGTTCATTTTATCTCCTTGGATGTTTAAGTTGCTAAAACAAACTTAAGATTCATCTTGCTCTTTCATATGGAGACTTGGAGACTATAGCACATATCGGTTAAAAGCTTCTGAAGCTGTACACATGGAAATGAAACAATGACTATATTATATATATATATATAAAATAATGAAACAATGAAATAATGTTTGCTTACAATTGAATATTACTGAAGATATTTGAGGTATTTCACAATTAAGTCTCCATAAGCAGACATAATCATCACAACTATTATGACCTGAAAAGGGAAGTTTTCTACAATCACATGACGTGACTGTAGAATCACGTTTTGGTAAAAACTGAAGATACCAGACTACTCTAATTCTGTAGCACCAGTTTTTTAGCCGACTATTAAGGTGAGAGAAAGCTTCAATTCACATAAAGAATGACACACAGACAAGGAAATGCTGAAGCTTCTAAGACTGTGAATCTTCATATCACATATGATAATATCTAAGAGTAGATACAGTGTGATAGAAGATGCCCAGGTGTCTTCTTTGAAGTTGCCAAAGTAATCAGTGTTTTTTCTAATTTTCTAGCCAAGCTACAAAACAACGAAGACACTTCAGTTAACTTGGTCTCCTAGCCTTCTAATTTTGCCATGTATGGGAAGTTACCAAAATTAGGAAAAGAGTAAACATCTTAATAAAGTAGTGCAGAATTATTCAAGGACATATTTAGCTCAGTCACTAAACAAGTGTGTGCTTTCTGGACTAAGAACTGCTAAGATAAGTTCAAGCTCTGAAGCACTATCTAGCTGTAGTTTTTAGAGGCCAGAGAAAAGCACAGAAGGAAACAATACACACCTGACCCTGTTCTCACCCATCCCCTTCTGCTGAGACACAGCAGTGGAACACAGCACAGGGGCCTGCCTCACTTCACAGAATTCCGAATTTCCTATGGTTTAAATGCAGAAACATATTTCAAGTGTTTGGTATTTTTAGACTTGATTGGGCTAAAATTTTCATAAGCACAGTCGATTGCTCTAAACAGACCATATTCTGATTGCTGAGAAATTAGTCTCATTAGGCCCTGTCTCCACCACACAGAGGTGTCTCATCACACTGTTCTTTATCTAAAGGAGCCTTAATGTAGCCAAAGACTTATGTCAAAACACTACAGAGTCAGTCCAAATAAGATCATTATACTGTTTCCAGAATGTAGTTATTCATTTCAGTAACATCTGCCTACTCCTAGCTCCACGACTCAATGTATAAATAGTACCTGAATTTGAATGCTTGGCTGTTCCAAACTGAAGCTTGAAATACAGGGTTCACCTCCTACGGATTTACTGTAAGGACTGACTGCAACAGAAGGAAAGGATGAACAAAAATAGTACTTGATATAACTACTCACACCATTTATGGTACTCTCGCCTACGAGACACAGCATTCTGAAGACATAGGATGAGATCATATGAGATCTGATCCCAGCATCTATTTTGTGTGTCTACTAATCAAAGCCACTGTAAAATAGCTGTTAATATTGCTTCTAAAGCAACACCTGATACTGTCACCACACTGAATTCCTTTTTCGTAGGTGTTCACATATTACATCAGGAATCTTTTGCAATGTTTTGCAAAGTTAACCATTCCTGGCAGGTAATATACTACAACATAAACCAGGTGTCATCCTGGCAGCTTCCAAGCAACACACATTCCAGATTTTCCAATGGTTTACTTTTGTCTGTCACACACTGACAGAAGGCAGGTCAAGCAGAACATAAAGTCAGGAGCTCCTGTCATGTTATGCTATGATGTCTTGCTATGGGGAAAAAATGATTCTTCCTTAGAGGGACATGCAACCTACCTCCAAAGCTTACCACATGGGTTCACATCAGTTCTTGTATCTACAATGTTACTTCACCTAAAAGAGTGTCTCATCATTAACAAAACTGTCAAGACAACTGAGGAAGGCTGAAAGAAAATACTGGTAGTCTATTACTCAAACGGATAGTGGGCTTGTATCCTATAAAACATGCATATTCCTTCTAGAGAGGAATTACATTGAAAGACAAAAGAGCAAAGTAGTACCAGTAGCACAAACAATAAATTCTACAGTGAAGATGACAACTTGGGATCAACCAATTGACTTGGCAGTGAAACCCAGTAATGCTCACATGGTCTCTTTACCAGTGCCTCCCAGAAGAATGATGACCCAACACTTCCAGGTACATGGGTTGGAAGCCAGTCCTGCAAGAGATTTTTGGAAACCTAACACAGGCCAGCATCTAGAACATAATGGCAGCACAAGGCTTAAGACTGACCCAGCCATGATGTACTGAAGCCTATTCTGCTCTAGGATATCCCATGCTCTGCCCATGCCACGGTGCCACTATGCTGGCAGGGCTGAGCAGTTCAGGAGCTAACACTTTGTCATGTTGTGTCATACTTCCATGTCTCAATTCCTTACTCATTAGTTATTAGTAATTATAAGGGTACTTCTGCCTCTCCAAATACAAATACAATGATTCAATATCTGACTTCTTTAATAAAATACCTTTTTACCAAGTAGTAAAAAGACTGAATTCAACATCACTTTAAAGCTCGAAGTGAAGTGGGAGAAGGCAGTTTTGAGCTGCAAGAAAGTACAGGAAGCCGATTAGCAGGCAGTAGAAGGCAGGAAAGATGCTGGAGGCTAGTCTTACTGAGGCTCTCTTATTACAAGAAGTCTAGATATTAACAGTTACATATAACTAGTCTAGTTTCTAGTTCAAATTGTGCCCACCACTGAGTTTAAAACAGTGAGCATATAGAAGTTTCAGTGCACTCCAACAATTCTTCCACCCCTCCCAAATGCACATGACTCATGGCTTGCTTTGTTTACTCTGTATTTCTTAAACTGAGGCAGCACTTCCTGCTCTGTTACATCCAGGTATGTCTAGATCATCTCTATCTATTTCATGGGTTTCACTTTCAGTTTATCCTGAAGCAACTGAGAATAATTTGACAGTTATTCAGATGTGCACTATTAATGAAGATCACTGATCTTGAGAAGGAACTTGGAACTTCAATTCTAAGTTGCTCAAAATTTCAGCAGCACACCACTTGTGACTCAGGGCTTTCACTGAATTATGTTGGAAGACCACCTTTGTTAAACACCAGAAAATTAGCTGGTCACCTGTTTCCCCGTTGTTCAATGTAAGTAAAAACCCCAAACTGTTACAGTCAAACTGGTACAACAGGTTTACAACAATGTGTGTATAATCTGTGACTGAAATTCATAACTGTCATGCTCTTAATACTGACAACTTTCATGGATAACCAAACAGGCCAAACTGTCCCTCCTTTATATACCAACACCTAAGAACACAAAACGTGCCTGTTGTAAAGATGATTTTGACCAGCAGCAATATTGAAGCGAAAGTGTGCTCTCATTTATTCTCTCATATAAACACCATTCAACTCAAGAGGACTCCTGGATACTTTTCCCTTAAGGACAGGAGACAGAAAACTAAATACCTGAAAGTGGTAAAATAAAGACCAAATAATGAGACCATAGGGGAGAAATTGGCAGAGTATCCCACAATTAGCATAAGGTCACTGAATTATTGACCCCTCAACACTAGAGTCAAAATTTAAGTTCCTTTTCCGGCAGCTCTTTCAGAAAGTGTGAACAGCTACTACAAGCACAGCAGTGGAATGCCCTCGAACCATTCTTTATACTGAAACAAACAGAACTGCTACAGCAACAGCTCCCCCACAGATCTCACCTGTATCTGTTCAGCCTAACTGAACCCATGCATGCCTTGTCAGTGCAGACTTGCCTTACCACACAAACACGTACACCTTCAGAATTGCACATTAAATGACTTTTTATGCTGATCCCTGGGGATTACTGAAAGTAATTAGGAGAGATAAGGTTCTCTTCCAGGTTCTCTTCTGCTAGTATAAGTCAGCATCACACTGGAATGCTTGATGACTCAAGTTTTACTGACTTCTGAGGTCAAAATATTGATAGAAGGGACAAAGCAATGTAACAGTTGAACTGATTGCTGCAGAAGCCGCACCACGAAGAAGTGCACTGTATCTTTCGTGGTTTGACGGCCACTCTTACAAGTGTGCATTTTTTAATACAAAGGCCTCGGTATCTGACGTAGTCCATACCAAGAATCATTTCCATGTCTATGTGTCTAAGGAGAGCTAGCTTAAATAGCCAGTTCTGAAATCGCAACCTACGGTTATACAGATTTACTTACGTGCTGCCCAAACAAACCTTAATTTACTCTGATCTAGATAATGCATAGGTGGAGTGATAGATAAAAACTGTAAATTACTATCATTTATCGTGCTGGAAGAGGAATGTGCTATCAAGTACCACCCAACAAGGAGTCAGAGGATGTCAAAAGTCCACATATGATGAGTAAACCCACTTGGCAGTGGAAGCGCCGACAGCCGTACGCGCTCGGGACCCTTCGCCTACAACTCGGGGCGTGCCTGTACAACATGGCCCGCGGCGCTGGAACGGCGTTCCGGGGAAGGAAAAAGGCAGGCCCGAGGCCGCGTCCATCCAGGAGCGGCCCCGAGCCCCCGCATGCGGCGGCAGCAGCGGCAGCCCCGGCCCGGCCGCGCCCGTCCCTCGGGCTGGGCAAGGGTGGCGGCCGGGCCGGGGCTTCTCACTCTCCCTGCGGCCCCTGGAGCCGGGACAGAGCCCTCGGCAGCGGCTGCGGCCCACGCTTACCTCCTCAGCCTCCTTCCCCAGCGGGATGCCCATGGCTCGGAGGCCCGTCTGGAGCTCGGCGATGTCCACCCTCCCGTCCTCGTTGAGGTCCAGTTTCCTGAAGAGGTTGGCGTACCGGGAGTCGCCATCCCTGTTCCCGTCGCAGGCGGCCGCCGGTAGAACGAAGCCTCGCAGGAGCTGGAACATGTCGGGGCCGTGCGGCGCGGACAGATGGACGGACACAAGCCCTCGGCTCCCGCGGGCTGGGCGCGGAGGAGACACCACCCGCACTCCTGCTCCCACAGCTGCCCGGGGAGGGAGGGAGAGAGGGAGGGAGGGAGAGGCCGGCTGGGCCCGCCCGGGGGCGGAGGAGCGACAGAGGGAGGGAGACCCGGCAGTCCCCGCCCGCCTCTTCCTCCACCCCGCGCCGCTGGGGCGGGGAAGGTGAGATGGGGAGGGGAAACTGCAGCCCCTTGTGCTCGGCACGGCGCTCCCGCCCGCATTTACACGGCTGTATCCAGCTCAGGGTTTCCAGTACAAGTAGAGAAACACCGACAACGCTGCAGAAGACCTAATTTGGATACTTGGGCTCATTCTAGTCCCCAGCGGTGGAAGACTGGGTTGAAGGTGTATGGAGAGCCTTCCCAGCCTAAGAGCTTGGCTTGCTTGGCGTAACAGAACAAAGGCTAGAAGAGGAGACATCTAGGTTTTTTTGCTTCATAATGGCTTCATAAATTAATCAGTGGAGTAAGTGGAAAAGGACACAGCTGGTATAATAGCAAATGGATAGAAAATGTCAGCAAGCAAGCTCTCCATGGGAGAGTTGTAGTGAAAAGTAATTTCAGCTGCCACTGAAATGAGTCTTGCTCTTATGGTGCATATTCAGCCAACTTCAGAGTGTATACATATAGATTATATATACACACTTTTTTTAAAATCAGTTAAATATAATTGTTACTTTAAGTGGTAATACACAGAAGTTTGTGGACTGATTGAGCATCTACTATAATTAATCAGCAGTGTGGATTGAAAGTAGAGTTTGATTGGGCATGACTGACTAATGTACAAAGTAATATAAATAAAAGATCAAGATGAGAACCACAATGAAATATTGACATTTTTTTCTAAAAACTCTACCTCTCCTTAACACATGTAAAAAGTTAGTGTCAATAGTCCAAAGTTCAAGGTAATCGAGGAAGAGATGCATTTGTTCTTCCTGAAGCAACAAGAAAAAAAGCTACTTCTGGCAGGCTTGGCTTTCCTAAGTGCATCCTGCATAGTTATAATTTATACAGAACATGTTGTACTGTCAGGAGTTGTGTATTCCTACACAAAGAGGGAGGCCACAGAGAAAAGGCAAGATAACAGAGCTTGATGGTTAGACAATGCCCATGTGCAAATAGATTCTGCACACACAGCAGAAGTTGGAAGTACCGGCTGTATATCATTGGCCCAACTGTTTATCCATGATGTGACGCAACAGTGAAATTAATTTTTCATATTTGCACCAGTCTCCCCGAAAATGGAGTAAGTAGCACGGAGCTGTGCAGGTTTAAATGCTTTGACTTTAGTATGACTGGCTGAGAGCAATAAGACAAATAGGTGAGAGTCTCAGGTATTTTGCACATGTTGATAGATAAACTATCAGGTACACATCTGAGAAAGCCATTGCTCTTTGAAAGATACAGACACTAGTTATGTCTAATTAACCTCCTGCAGTGACATCTGAGACAGTGATCACAAATCCAGAGAATTGCTTCATTTACATTAACCAGAAAATGAGTCTTGCCGATTACTTGGAAGCAGGCACTACCATAACTATAATTTCTTTTACAAATGGTCTTCTGTGGCAGGTTTTGGAGCTGTATCATTTACAGAGTCCCTATTTGTTAAAAAGGAGTCTTGAATAGATCATCATTTTGCAGGTTTTTACGTTGCTTGAAGGAACTACAGAGTTGCAAAGGACATCGAAGTCAAGAAATATCTTTGCCCAAGATACCTTATTTTAAATGCTTTCTTTAAAATTCTGTAACATTTATATTGTTTTTAGTGCTATAAGGCTTTTTTATCTTAACACTGATTAGTATCAGACCACCAAAAGCATCAGAAAAATATATGCATTTAACTTTCTAGAACAAAAGCTTTTAATTAGTATTATATCCATACATGTGCAATAAATATTTAAATTACATCAATACTATTCACTTAGATGAAGTGCTATAAATATCACAAAACCTCAGAGACTAGAAGCAGACTTGATATATTTTTTTAATAGACTACTAAAAGGTAAGTCAGCTGAATTGCATCATTTGGTGTCTGCTCTATATACTGTAGCTCTTTTTCTGTAAGGAAACTCTTCATAATAATATTAAAAATTTTAAAATCTTATACTGCATGAGCCAGAAGTCATTTCTGGCTTAACTCCAAGGACTGCAGGGGAGTAATTTTTAAATTATGAGATCAAATCCAGTTCTGCTACATAGTTAAAAAAATGGTCACCCAGAAGCTTTATGTCACCTGACAGAGCAGCCTTCAGGTCATACATGTGAGATATAATTAAAAAACACAGAGGCAATAAATATTTAAAAGGTAAAGACAAAGTTCAGTGTTTTAAATTTGTTTAGGGTGAAATGAATACTTGCTTCATTATACAGATATAATTAGCTCAGTTTTAAACTATAAAATAATTCTTCAAAACAAGCATATTTTGGAACCTTACTATCACATAGTAACAAGCTATAGCAAATTCAGATTATTTTATTATTTTCATATTTTTCTTTACTGGGAATTGTCTAGCACAGCATTGGACTGGTTTAGCATGAAAAAATAATGTCTTAACTCAAAGATTGGTTCTGTAATGCATCTAAATATAATTTACCAATTAAGAAATCATGATTTAAAATCATCAGTGGAGGTTCAGCTGGGTTCTGACTTTTTCTGTGACACATCACCATTTTGGAGGGCACAGACCTCTCACGATTGGGGCTGTTACCTGAGCTTTGTTTACAGCACAGCTTTAAATAGCCAGGCCACATTAAGGCAGCGATCCTTCAGAGGCTAATTGGAGAGACTGCTCTGTGGGTCTGTAGTAAACATGTACAAACACACTTGGACAATTGAGACTTCATCACACATTTCTTAGAGCAGCAAGAGAAGTGTCATTATTATAGACTTTACCTACACACATTGAATTTAGTTCCAACGGATGTCACTTTTTGGTTTAATTTCACTTCAGACATCCCAATTAATCTCTTCCATGGCCAAGACAGAGTGCTTACAATGGACTCATGCTGAAAGCACTGATCTGAGTACAGGTTGTAGCCCAGACCTCATGTCAGAGCCAGAGCAGTGATCCATCTAAAGTCAAACCTAGAAAGCATTTCAATGCTTTCCTGATGCCACTACTCTCAGGAAAAAGAGCGACAGGTCAGAAATTAAGTCTTCAGCAGAAAAATGGTGCTGCAGAAAACATACAGGCCAAGGGGCTGAACACAGATGGCATTAGTACCACCTCCAACAATGACAGAGATGCTGATGCTCTGCAGGATTTAAAAATCCCAGAGAGCTGAGCTTCACCTGTTCACAAAGGCTATTCCCTATTTAACCCTACAGTTTTGTAACTGAAATCTTATATTCTTCAGGAGAGCAAACAGCTTTTGAATTATTTGTTTTATTCTGGTGTAACTGTGGCATTTTGTAAAACACTGATTTTTCTTGAATCACTGAGTTTTATACTTATAACATCCAACTTCCTTAAGATTTAGGAATTTCTCGTAAAATAAAACCCCAGTGCTTTAATCTTACAGAAGTTTTTTATCAATGACAACACAGAATTAGTTCATTACCCACAGTGTTCATCCTTTTTTGAAAAACTCCTCTGCTATTCTGAGAATCTTTTGATTAAATACTCTAAATATATTTAAAAATCTATACTCTGACACTTTTGACTTTGACTCTTTTGGACAAGAAGGTTATACTCAATACAAAGGTTTTTTCTAGACACCAGTTCAGAATGTAAATATAGCCCTGGAATAGAATTGGGCTTTTTCAGATAAGGATTGCCTTTGACTCAAACCTCCTAAAGCCATTTGGCACCTACCCTTGCCTTTATTTTAGCAGTCAGCACCACAGGCTGGCAGGGCACAGCAAGGGCCAGCTCTCTCCTCAAGAGCAGGAGGATGAGTGCAAGAACCCATACAGCAAGGCAGTGCCTCCCCAGCCAGGGTCCACCCCCCCAACCCAGTCCCCTAAGCTGGGAGAGGAGGCATCTACTGCAGCAAGGCAGACCTGAGGCTGGGAACACACCTCAGGGTCCAGTTTAGCAACAGCAACCACATTGAGGCACACCTACAATAAAAAGAGACAGCTCTGAGATGAGTTAGGAAGCCAGCAGGCAAGTCAGGGTCCACAACGAGGTACAGACAGCACAACCACCACCCAGCAGACAGATGGAGCTACAAGGTTTGAATAAGGACTCACGGCTTGGAGCTGAGCTTAAATGGGTCCCTTGAGCAGGGTGTGGACGAGGACTCAGGTGAGGCTTGTTAAGGTTTTTGCAGGTCAGCACATTAATAGCTTCCTGAAGCATTGAGTTATATAGAGGAGATGCTTGCAGGGGATGCTACTCAGAGCATACAGGCTATAATAATTTATGAAGGTTGCTGATTTATTTCTTCTCTGACTAGGAGTAAATTAATTCAGATTTTCTTTAAGGGATTGTTCAATAACTGGATGAACTGTATTGAACTTCAACAGATAATTTATCTGGCCTGTAACCCTATTTTTCTTCCTACATCTTAATATGCTGGACCTTCCAGTTAAATAGGGTAATTGCTTTTCTCAGTCAGAACCCTGTGTTTTTAACAAAACTCTGGAGTTGTTCTTTAGCCTTTAAAGAAAGAAGGATCTTAGTATGATTCGATATCAGCTAAATACTTAGTCTCTTTAGGTGCTGAAAGCTTTTCACTTTCCATCTCCTTGAACAGAGAGCTGATGAGTGCAGTACTCAGAGAGTTGCCTTGTATGATATATTGTAGGCTCTTGTGGTCTGTTAAGGAGAAAAGATTTTTCAGGATTACTTTAGGGCAGACTAAAGAAATGTTCTCAAGGGGGAAGTCCTAGGTCAAGGCCAAATGCCTAGATCTCCTCTCTAAGATGTCTTCTTATTAATTCTACTCCAATTAAAAGAGTTCTTTCAGAGTTATTACTTGACCTTAGGAGTTTTGTAGGGAATTCTTCGTTAGGAATGGGAAACTGACAATGGAGTCAGAACTACCCCTGTAGCTCTTCTTACTAGAAAACTGTATATAAATTCTTTTTCTGCACGTTGTAGGACAAAAAACCCAAGAGCATTTCTTTCCAGACACCTTTTTTTCCCCCAGCATTATTCTACAGGACAGTTGTGGACATTTTGGTATACTTAGCCACACATCGTTTGTGATACCTCTATTCATCAAGTATGTATTCCACAAAAAATATATTTCTATGTATTTATACTGAATGACGGGCAGCCTCCTTTCACTAGCTGCAAGATTTCAGGGGCTCAGCATCATACTCCGTGCATAATCTCACAGATTCTTTTTCTTACCATGTGAATAAGTGCTTACTTGTGGGAAGACTGTTGTGCGTTAGTTTTCTTACTCAACGCTGTAAAGAGGAAACTGATCTGCTGATGGAGGGTGCTCGGAGCTTGTTTTATGCTTAAATCCTCTTGAATGGGTTTTTGAGACAAAGCTGTTCTCTGGAGAGCGTATGCTGGTGTTGAACTGTACATTAAACAAGAGCGTCCCATGTGTACTGCTGTAATCGCCTATGCCAGACAACTGTTCTTAAATGTAAACACCGATGAGCACACCCTCCTTTTCTACAAGACTATGAGCATCTGTTGCTCGTGTCAGAAGCGGCGTTATTTGTAAATTACAGGTTGAACGGCTGTACAAGACCCCGATAAGGTTTGAACTGCAGTAGAAGGTACCTAAATTCAGAGTTGAAAGTCCGAGGTCTAGATGATGCTTTGTTCTGTTAGTGCTCTGAAATGAGCGGCACAGGAGGTTTCCGCCGGCGGGACGCGCCCACCACCCAGCAGTGTCTCCGGAGGCGGGAGAGCTGCCGGGGAGGGCGGGAGCAGCCCCGCTCGCCCGGGGTTGGGGCCGCGGCCACGTCACTGATCCGGACACCTCCGCTACTAAAAGCCTTTCCCCGGCCCGGGCCACCTTCTTCGGGAAACCACACGCTCGCGTTGGAGCCTTTGGCGGCCGCGCTCGCCAATGGGTCTGGCGGGCGCTGGCGGCAGCGGGCGGAGCGGAGGCGGGCGGGTTTGAAAGGGAGGCGCCGGCTGCCATGTAAGCGCTGTCCGGGAGCGCCGCGGCCGGCGGGGCTGAGCTGGAAGCGGCCGGAGCTCCGGCCCGGCCCGGGTGCCGCCCTCGCCCCGGGCATGGGAGCGGAGCGGGGCGGCCGGCGCGGAGCGGAGCTGCCGTGGGGGCGGCCCGCGGGCGGCCCCTGGCCCATGGCCTTCATCATGATGAAAAAGAAGAAGTTCAAGTTCCGCGTGGAGCTGGAGCTGGACGAGCTTTCCTCTGTGCCCTTCGTCAACGGCATCCTCTTCTGCAAGGTGCGGCTGCTGGACGGGGGCAGCTTCAGCGGGGAGTCCTCCCGGTAGGTGCCTCCGGGGCTGCGGGATCCCTGTCCCACGGGCTCCGCTCCAGTCCCCGTTCCCCCGAGAGCCGGGGCGGTCCGGCCGCCTCCGCAGCCCCTTGGCCGCAACTCGGCTCGGGGCGAGCCCGGGGCTTAGCCAGTTCCCGTTGCCCGGCGGGCGGGGGCCCAGGGAAAGGAGAGGGCGACTGCCCCGGGGCTTTTGGAGGCTGCTCGCCTTTCCTCTCGGCGATGGGGAAGCTCCTGTGGCACGGTGTGACACCGGGCAGACTGGCTGTCCTCTCGTCCCGCCTGCTTTGCCAGCACCAGCGGCGGGAGAACAGATGTGGGAGCATTTGTAGACTCCTCTGTCTGCGTGGCCGCTCGCTGCCTGAAGTCGTAACGTTGTGAAATAAACACTGAGGCTCTTAAACAGGGAGTAACAGGGGACATGAATCCCTCAGGGAATGAGGGTTGTCCCAGAGAAACAGGTCGCTTGTGCCATAATGCCTGGAGCTGTAACGCCTGCTGATCAGATGGGTAACGGGAGGGGAGGAAATTTCTTATTCCCAAGTCTGTAGTCTGAGCTGCCCACTGTGACTGTGAGTTGGGCAAACTTAGTGTTTCATTCTGTTGGACAGTGGCTTGCTGTGTTTCGTTCTGTGGATATTTACCTGGAGAGCAAAGTTCCATGAAAAAGTCCTCAATTATTCCTGGAAGTGTTCAGACCATGTGTGTTACTGACTTGGTTCACGCTCAGTTCTGCAGTGCAAATGCAGCAAGGCAGGAGTCTTTTTTCTCTTTCTTTTCCTTCTGTTGTGTCTCAGCAATAGAACCATCGTTGGCCGTGTCAGTGTTCCCTAGTCCATGGGTAACGATGGGTAAATAGAATGACAGTGTGTTAATTTTTTCCAGGTACCAGGCAGAGGCAGAACCTTGTCAATAGGAAGGGTGTGCTGTGGCTTCAGGTCTGGGGAGGAGGAGACTCCCCTCCCATTACACTTGTTCATGTTGTATGGGTTATTATATTACTTTAACATTATTATGAAAAGGATTTACTGGAAAATGTCTCATAGAATTCTGGGAGCAGACAGTAACAGTCAGTGAATATTCAGTTATTTTCTTATTAAAATGCTGCTGTTACAGAGCTTTCTAAATTATCTGCCTTTTATTCTGTAAATAAAATTCATCAAGGAGAATGAAGCATCAAAACGGAACTTTGGCCTAGAACTTCCTTATTTAACCATTCCATTATACTTGCATGTATAATTGAAGATTAATTTTTCTTCTGTGTGGTTGGAGGGTGTTCAACTCAACAGTGTTCTGTTCTCATTTCGTGTCTCCTTTCCTAAACATTTTTCTTGTGAGTGACTTCTTCATGAGTAATAGATGATGATGGCAATCATGATTTCAGGCACTAATGTGCCATTATTGTCCTACTCCAGCCCATACTGTCTTGAAGTCATTTTCATAGGCTGACATAAATCTTCTGGACAGGATCTCTATTTTCAAGGAGTTGGTTTCTGCTAAGCAGATGGTTTTGATACATTATTGTGATCTTAGTCTTTTTAGCCTTGCCTGTTTATGATGTTAAAATTAAGAGGTTGAAAGCCTACGTGCATATCTTTCTGAATAGTCTATTCGAGTAAAATATGTGTGCTAGGAGGTAGTATGTGTAGTAGGAAGTATCAGTGGAACTGTGATGATGTAAAAAATTTGTATGTATTGGATGTATTGTGTTAGAGTCGAAGTTTAGAAATCTTTCAATTTTCTTTTTCTGAGGGTATGGCTTAAAAAATAACAGCAATGGAACATATGCTGGTATAACAAGGTCCCTGTGAATTTAACTCATTCCTGCTGGGCTGAGAAGTGTTGAGGTATGCTGGTAGGAAGGTAAAGAATTCTTGTGCAGTGATCTTTCAGTGCCAATGTAGGGAGTGCCTTTGCTCTTGGTTTAAGAATTAACAGATGAATTTTCACAGTGGTGATTCAGCAAAGGGCTGAATAAATAAGGAAGAAATTAAGTTAACATCAGAGAGGCAGGATTTCAAAACTTGTCAGTTGCAAACTTTTTGTAGTGGCCATGATTTTATTAGTTTCGCTGTGAGCTGGCAGTTATATTCCTAAAGTAGTAATGTTTTTAGCCTTATAAAAGAAGTTTGAAGAATTCCGATGTTTCAGAAAGTAATCTACAAACTCATTTCAAAAATTTTATAATACAGGGGAAAACTGACTGTTTTCTTCATAGCTTTTATTTTTGTTACTGAGGTCTAGTACTCTAGTTATTAAGTTCTCAATTTGGTATCCATACACACCAATACCTTGCTGCCTCTTGCCTTAAAAAAAAGAGGGCAAAAAAAGGTCATATTAATAGTCTATAAACTACCCTAATATTACTAGCATTTTCCTTCCAAAGCTTACTTGCTGAGAAAGAAATGTCATAAAAACACAGGTCAGTGGTTGCCTTGGAATAAAGGCCCATATGTAGCAACTTGTAATGAAAATGGATCGAAGCAACTGTCTTGTCAGTCCTGCGTTGATTGTGGTGTATGAATGATTAAAGCCCTGATCCTGCAAGCAATGCAATACCTACATCATTCCTCTCATAACTGAAGTGAGATGAAAAGAAGACAGAAAAAATTCAAGCAACTGAAACATAGGGGTTTTTTCACTTGTCAGATCCTTGCTGAGAAAGAGCTACCTAAGAAATATGTTATGGAGACATGGTCTGTGTTATTGGAGACTTGTTGTCACAGTCCAGTTACTTTTCTGGCTGATACAGATGTGTGCCTGAAGTGTATAGAAATTCTGTGACCAGGTAAAACCAGCTTGTATAGTGCAGTACATAGTGATCTGGTTTGTGTATAAATAGCAACCACATCACTTTGTGTTTTGGTGTTTGCATGTAGTTTTTTAGAACTCCGATTTGAAAACTTCTATTTGAAACATCCCTATGCATATTTGTGAGTATTTTCTGTAGGAAAAGAAAATTCTGTATTATAATGCTAAATGCTTAATTACCCTGACAAAATATTCAGCTTTTAAAGTAATCTGGTAGTGCCAAATACAATTTTGATCCAAGGACGTTGAACAGCCAAGTAGCAGCAGTGTTTAAACTAGGAGAAATTTTTGAGTTTCACCAAGAGCAGGACCCCAAAATTCTGGGGAGAATGAACAGGTTATAAGCTTTGACTGTGAAACAGGGAAAATCTTGAAGGGAGCTGTGAGAGCGGGGAGGTTTGGTTTGGCTGTTTTAGCAATTCCTGCCCTCCCCTTTTTGAAATTGCTTTCCAACCTGACTTCTGGATCTTTACCACTGTATTTTTAGATTTTATAACCAAAGGTGGATTTTCAGCAAATAGATTGCAAAGTTATGCTAACATTTTCATTTAGCAAACTTTCCTAGCTTAAGCCTGGTTTCCTGTATAATGAGACATCTTTCTAAATTTCTGTCTTTCCCAGGGCCAATGACACGAGATCTCTCTTTGAAATTGGATACATTAATACCAGACACTTGTGCAGATTCCAGGATTCTGTGTGTCTATACACTGCCTGGTCATAAAATATCGTGTACATAATATCTAATGCACCATGAAAGGATGGGAGATTATTTCAGGGAAGAAATTACACCTATGAATATTTTGAACAGGAAAAAATACTATTTTAAGGTACTTTAAAATAGACCAAATGCTAACCATGTTTATTCATGGCCATTTTACTGTAGACATAAATATATAACAAGTAGGCTTTCTGCAACTGCCCTCATTTTAATGGGTTGAAGAAATAATTGATGGGCCCCTAGAGTAGGTAACTGCTCATAGGCTGAGCTGTTGCTCAATCAGCAGCAAATGAATAGATGGGATATGTGGAAATCAAAGAAATTTTGGAAAGTAAAGGATCTTATTTCTTGAGGGTGTACTTTCAACACTGTACTGTATCGATTTAGGTTACAGTAGCTGTAAGCCTGGTAGTTCCGTTTTTAGCTTGGTTTCCATCTGCACTTCACTCAAGGAAAGACTTGTTGGTTGGTGTGTTCTTCTGATGGCAGTCTTCAATTTAGTCATATTCCCCTGCCTTTCAGGTCTGATTTCTGACAATTTAGACTGCTGTTGTTTCTCTCTTCATTCTTTTATACAGCAACATTCTAAACTAAGAAGCTGATTATGATTGGTATCTGTGACAGACAGATTCAGGGTGACCAAGAACTATAAGTTTTTCATGAAAACATTTTATTTTCCAACAGATTCCAGGAATATGGGGTCTTTTTTTACATATAGCACATTCTTGAGTCCTGAGAGGAAGTCTCAGATCTCACATTACTTCCATTAATATATTCTTATTCCTCATAGATACAGGCTAGAGCATATAATTGTCTTCTGTAGAAATTGATTTCTTATCTTCCAGGTAATAAGTACTTCTTATTTCTAGTGATGCTTGGCCACCTCCTTCTCTACTGTCTAAAACTACATTTATTTTTTGTGACACCAGGAAGTACATTTTCTGCCTCACTGGGCTCTTCACATTGCCTTTTAACCATTCTTTTCCCAACTGCTGCTATTGCATTTGGAAGGAAAATTATCTCCTGATAGTAATACAGGTTAACCAGCTCTCTGTTTTTAAATAATAACACTTGTTAGAAAAACACACGTGTCAGGTAGAATCACTGCCCCTATCACTCTAATCTTCCTGCATGATGTATAAATTCTGCTGACAGTCTTCAGAGCTGGATAATGCTCCTTCTAATAGCTTTTTCAGCTGTAACTGGATTTGCAGTTGGATAACCTGAAACAAAATAAGTTTTAAAGCACTGTAAGGAATATTGGCAGTGGGATAAAAATCTTGCCTTGCAGTTTTGTAGGTGCTCTTTTCAGATTGTCGAATGTCCACTTAATGTTTTTTTCGTTGTGAAGAGACACTTGATTAAACAGCTTCCAGACCTTGTCCTCTGTGAAGAGGACAAAGTAAGAAGGGGAAGTTCTCTACACAAACTATAACTTTTTTTTTTCAGAATGTAATTTCTTTGTACGTCTTCAGCCTTTCAGTAATAGTTACTGTAAAATGTGTTTAGTCAACTGATTTGGAGAATATGCTTGAGAAAGATGAAAGAATTAATCAAAGGAGTGAAAAATTTAAAATTAGGTCAGAAGAGGGTCATCTTTGGGCTACTGTAGGAGGAAAAATGTTTTTACAGTTTGCATTTTGCATAACTGGTTATTGCAGATATGAAAGGAGCTTAATCTTGTGAGACTTGTGTTAGTGTAACTGTAGGTACTGGTAAGCGATACAACAGCTAACTTGTCACAAACAAGTTCCTGATAAGAGATGCATGACAGGTATCTGTTAAACAGGGAGGGGTGGTGGGAAAAGCTTTCATGGTTAAGGTGCCTGGCTTGTGCAGAATAGGCACCCTGGTTTAAAAGAGCTGGTGAGGGTTTGTTGGTTTGTTTTTTAAACCTGACCCCAGCACAGTCCATGGAGCACAGTATTGCCATTTACAAGCACTAGAGCACCTGATTACCTTCATATTTTAAGGACTATTTCTGTTCATGGAATAATTTCAGGCAAAGGGGACTGCTAGAGATCATGTAGTCCAACTGCCTGATCAAAGTAAGACTAACTTCAGTTTGATCAGGAAGCTCAGAGCTTTGTCCTGTCAGCTTTAGAAAATCTGTAAGAATGGAAATTACAGTTTCTGTAGACAACCTGTCCTTCTGCTTCACCACTTTGATTGTGAATGGTTTTCCCCTAATTTTATTGGAATTTCCCTGGGTTTTGCCTCTTTTCTCTGCTCCCCACTAAGAAACATCTGACTCCATCTTCTCTCTAACTCAGCAGAGAAGGCTGAAGATGGCAATTAGATCTTCCTTCACCTCATCTTCAGATTGTAAAAATCCCATGTTCCCAAATTCTCCTACATCAAGTCCTTCATCCCTGACTCCAGACTACCATCTTACACCCCTGGACTTGCTTCTGTCTTCTGCTGAGAATGCCCCTAAACCAAGCCCAGTGCTGCGGATACAGTCTCACAAATGTTCAACAGAGGGGAACAATCACTTCCTTTGACTTGCTGACTACAGTTTTGCTGATGCAGTTTGCCCTTCACAGTTCTAATTCCCTTCTAGGTCTCTTCATTTGCCTGTAACCAGCAGTTTTTCATCCATGTGATGAAGACTTTATATATATTTTATAAAGAATTCTTGACATGAAGTGTTGCTAAAGTTGTAACTTGTTCATTATGAGTAAAAACATGTGGCATAGAAAATGATTGCTCTGTTTGAGTTTTGCATGTACTAACAGCAAATTAACTGGGGAGCTGTAAACAAGTGGAGCTCTTCCTGCAGAGCAGCTGTTTGCTTACTGCTGAAATTTGTGAAACATTGAAGCTCTGTTTGTAAATGACTGGTTTTGTTCAAGTTTTTAGCAATGCTTAGGAAAAAATGTTTCTTGTTGGAGAAAATCCATGTTCTTATATGCCCAGGCATGGGGGAAACACAGAGTATTAAAGGAAAAGTAAACTGTATTTCTTCCTGAATAGAAGGAACACAGAATTCCCAGTCCTGTCACAGGAGCCATCAGCCCATCAAAGGTCCATCTACACAAGCCCAGGGACACAGAGGCAGGTGGGGAACTGAAATTATGGGCTTAGACAAAAGGACACCCTGTCCAGGCCCCTCCTAGGGCTGTCCCAGGAGAGCCTCAGCCCCATTGTCTGGGCAGGAAACCCATCATGTCAAACTAACACTGAAGCAATTTTTGGACTGAGGGGAGTTGCTGCATATGAGACACATCATGGGATACAGGGAAAGAGGCTTATTATGGGACATTTGGGGGAGGAACTAAAAGTGGAAGAAGGGATGAGTTTAAGTGATTTGATGAGGAACAAGTGTGGGAAAAACAGGGAGTTAAGGGGATAAAAGGGCCAGTTAGATGTAAATAGTTTGCTGGTTGGTACATTTGTCTAATCTGTTTCTAATCAGTAATATCTATTGTATTTTCATACTGAACTACATTCTAACTCCTTCCTGGGGGAAGGGCTCTCTGTTCAATGTGTATGGGAGAGTGTAACAGCAACTGGAGTCACGGTTTGGTGACACAGGGCCTGGGTGTCTGTGGTGCCTGCAACAGGAGACCTGAGTGAGCAGATTTAAGTACCAGCCATGGGAGTGGGACTGTGGGTCACAGGACCTGTGTGTCCTCTGTGCCAGCAGCTGGCCTGGGATCATGGGACAGAGCACTTGAGGGCCAGGAACTGTAAAGCAGAGATGAGTTAAAGCCAATGCAACCCACAGGGGTGGGACTAGGAGTCAGAGACCTGTGTGCCTGTGGAGCAAATGCAGGTGTGTGAGTATGCAAATGCCATCAGGGATCAAGCTGGACTAGCTGTGGAGCAGGTGCTGTAGCCCGGGAGCCATATATATCTCTATATATCTATATCTATATATCTCCACAGATATATATGATATGTGTATCTCTAGCAGAGCTCTGTGGTGCTCAGCTGGGGAGGGGAGTGGGCTGGCTGCCTGCAGTGCTCTGTGTGCCTGTGACCTCTGTGTGTGTGCTGGCTGTGGGTGCTTACCAGGAATACATCTTCAGCCTTGCTGCTGGTGGGATCTGGAGAGCGGAGCTGCAGCAGCTGCACTTCTCTCAGGCCATCTTATCAACATGACATATTTTCTCCTTGTTTACAGCATTTGAAATTTAGTCAATGTGGAACTGTCTCTCTAAAGAAAAAATAATTTGTTAAACTGATGATAAACTATGCTTTGGAATCACTTTTTCTTAAAATATCTGTTAATTGAATTTATTCTTTGTTACATATTACTGACAGCATTCATTAAACCACACTAAAGCACTACAGTCCAGTACGTATCTGAATGAATCTTAGTAGCTAAGATACGTTTTTGATTAAGAAAACAACTGGTTTTGCTTTGCATGTGGTAAAGTGACTGGAGGCTCATAGGAAGCTGACTCAGAGCGGAAAGCTTTCCCCAGCAAAGCTTTCCCAGTGTGCCTGTAGCACAGTTGCCAAGAAGTTATCTGGGTTCGTTTCCATAGTAACCAATCAATACAGCTGTTTATTTTCTAAAGGCCTTGCACTTCAACTAAGAATCTTATAAACTTAGATCTTACTGTTTAAGTTAAATGCTCTGATTATTTGACTTTTTTTTCTTTTTTTCTTCCAGCATGATGGGAATAGCTAGCTGATACTCTTCTTTACTAAAAATTTACCTTAATTAAAATATGTCAAAATCTTCTTTTATAGAATGGAATTAGAAGAATGTTCAGTGGGAGTGGGGGCAGTTGGTTGGGTTTGGTTTTGGATTGTACAGGAAAGTACAGAAAAGTTTGCAATGTAAAACATACCAGATAAATGGTAGTGGGTGTAGGGAGCATGTTCCTTTTAGGTCACATGCTTGAATGTGACTCAGTGTCGCATCATCAGAATCTGTTAGTCTGTTGTGGTCATTAAACTGACTCATTTTAGGCAGGCTAGTTTATTCCTACCTTAGGAAGTCACAGTGCCAGTGAGCACTGTGCTGGCTGTCTCAGCAGCAGAGCAAAGGGAGCTTTTGTGAGTGCCCTGCAATTCTTTGCTTTCCCATAGGTGTGATGAACTCTGACTCCAACTTATGCAAAACCATAGAATTCTATCTGTTAAAGACATCAAGCTGGATCTTCAATAATAAGCTACTGTAAGAAGTTAATATAAAACATAGGAATGTATGCTTTAGAAAAACTGAAGAGAAAAAAGGACAAATATCACTTTAATATTTGAAGACTGTACTTGAATGATTAGAGTGGTACCTTTTCATTTTGGAGTCTATTCTTGCTTTGTTGGCCCAACAGAATAACGTGTTCTGTCTGAACCTTACAAAATAACATTAATATAACTGAAAGCTTTCTACATTTTTGCCTTTTTCTCAGCTGCATCATACTGGCAGACTGCTATCCTCCTGTGAGGAACAAATCCGTTCAGATATGTCATCTTGCTCTCAAATGGCAATCTGCGTATGTAGCTGAAATTCTGGTTTGCCCCAGGTTCATTACGTTGGGTCTGGTTATTCCACATCATGTCCTTTCTGCTTTTCCAAGTCTCAAATGTAACTAGTTCTGCTTGTATGAATGCTCCCTTTCTCTGTTTTAAAAAACTACTTGTCAAAGACAGTATCTTGAGCACAGTGCAAAGCTCAGTGACTTGGAAGACAGTGCCTGAGAGCTAATGTTCAGGAAAACATCAGTCTCCTGAGGCAAACTGGAGAAATTATGGTCTCATTCATTTGCAAAAACACATGGCTGTTTAATTTTTCTGTAGGTCTTATTGTGTTCAAGGTTTGAAACAGTTACTGGTCAAAGAGAAGAATGGAGGATTATAATTCAGGCCTTAGAACACAATTTGCATGAAGTGACCATTCTACAAACAGTGGAAACAGTGTTTGTTCTTGAGCTGTCTTACTGCAGTTAATGGTTCTGAATGTATATGCAACTAAGTGTATGTTCTCTATTTGCAGGGAGGTGGTGCAGGCAAACTGTGTCCGCTGGAAGAAAAAGTTCTTATTTATGTGTAAAATCAGTGCCAGTGCCACGACAGGGATTCTGGATACTTGCACGTGCAGGGTGTCTGTACGGAAGGTAAGTAGCTCTTTTTCCCTCCTCTCCTCTTTCCTTGCTCCTTCTTCAGTTGTTTTAATTTTGGAATGTCTGATAAACTTCATAGGGCAAATTTTAGCTGCAACCATGTTGGGTATTCCTTTTGTCAAAATTTTGTGGTAATGTTATTAATTACCTTACTCTGACTAATTAATGGGGGTTTTGTGTTCTTTTTGAAAATAACACTTTTTTCCAGCAGGGCATCAAAGGAATCCCTCATCAGTGTTTATAAAGTTATCAAACTTTATAAAGATTGATACTTCCATCAAGCAGCAGTAAGCTTTAGACGCCTTGAACTATGCTAAGTACCAGAATTTTGTACACAGCACATCCTACCTTTGGGACCAGACCTTGCAAGAGCCAAATGCCAAATGGCATCAGGCAATCGCTTTTCCCCCTCTGCAGGATGACAGTCCCCTGCTGGCCTGCACCAAAGGCATTATGAATACTAAGTTCTAAATGACAACAACACAGTCTAGCATGTGTGGTGAGGTATTTTAAAACAAAGATTAGTATCTGCTTTTCTAAAAAAACCAACCAAACAAAACAAAGGAAAATCATGAGTCAGTATCTTTAATGGCTTAATGGTGTGTCTTTTTTCCTTTTTTTTTTTCCTAGGAATTAAAAGGAGGAAAGGCATATGCAAAGGTAAATTGAGATGTAGGTAATTTTGCCTACAGATAAGCTTTTCTTTCTTGTCCTTTTGTGCCCTTTTAAAGTAATTCCAGGATAGTACTCTAACACCCATGATTTCATTATGTGCATTATAGTGACACAGCGCTGTTGGAACTCTCTATCAGTGCACTTAATAAGTATATAACAATATTATACCACCAATTTTTTTTCTTTCAATTTGATATGTGGAAAGGATTAAAAATAGCAGGTGTTTACATTAAAAAATAAAGAAAACTCTCCTCATTATCCTTCTCTTTTGGCACTTTAACTTTTTAACTGAAAACAGAACTATGCTGAATTTGACACTCAAAGTTACTTTTCTGCTTTTTGCCTGGGGCCACTCCCTTTAATTGGCATCCTCTCTGCTTGGCAGCAGAGAAACTGCTGTTGAGTGTTATTCAGTGTTGGATGCTGCAAGTACCTTCATTTAGTCATATGCTTACCAATAACTTTGTCATTTTCTCTTAACAGCTGGGATTTGCAGATCTAAATCTAGCAGAGTTTGCTGGATCGGGAAATACCACTCGTCGCTGTTTACTGGAAGGTTATGATACCAAAAATACAAGACAAGACAACTCCATTCTCAAAGTAATTTGTTTCTTTTATCATACTTAAAGTAATAAAGCAGAGAACAAGTGGTACTACTGAGCACTTAATGAAATTTAAAACTTATTTGCTGAACCTCTTTCTAGAAGGAGAACTATTTAAAGTAAAAACAAAAGCATTCTTTAGAGACAATCTTTAAAGTCCATGCAGTCAAAAATAGAACTTGTCCTACTCTTTGAAATGGAGCTGGATAGCTGTAAAAGAAAAGCTTTCAAAAGGTATTCTAATGGTAGCTGAAAAATGAACAAGTTAATACATTATATCTTTAAGACTGGGCAACTTCCTATGCATCTTTCTGAGAGTGAATCTGTTAATTGGCTTATTTATGCATAAGGCAGCTTCAACACCTCCATGACTCCTGAGGCTTTCCTGTTTTCTATTTAATAATAATTGATGTAACAGTTGGTGAGGACTGTTGCAAGAAGCCTCCTCTGCCATCCTCTTCCGTTAGTCCATGGAGTTAAAAAAATTGAGTAAGCTCCATAAACATGAAAATAATTCCTTAGACAATGTTTCAAGTAATTTAAAAAAAAAATAATTTTCCTACTGAGACACTAGGCTAAGCTTCCCATATTATTCAGTATGCATGCACTTTCTGATTTCTTTGATAGTCATAGGCTGCGTCCAGAACACTTGTAATTGATGGCTTTGACCTGGCTAACAAGCCTTCTCAATGCACTGTGTCCTATGGCTTATTTACCTGCTGTGGTTTTGCTGGGTCTGATGTCAGCACAACCCATTCCTGTAAGGCAGCGGTTTGCTAAACACCCTCAGCAAAGAACAGACTTCAACACCCACTGTTCTAAACAATTTTCTGGTTGCTCATTAATGTTTTAGATTTCCTGTCTCTGTTTTTTCCCTTGAAGCCATCTTAACTATTAATGATTTTAAGATTCTCCTTGATCTATGTGTCGTTTTCAGAATCTTGTACACGTAACTATGTTACTTTAAATGCTACTTTGTGTTGTTTGCATGCCTACTAAGGAAAAAAATGTAACTTTTTGGTTAAGTGTGACAGTTTGCATATGTGATGATGGCATTTTACTTTACTTAAATTTAATATTTTTGGCAAGTATAACTTAGTGACATGACCATGTATGTGTCACAGACCAATTTTTTTTTTCTTAGAGTGGGTTTTGTTTCCTTAATATGTAGGTTTTGATCAACATGCAGCTAATGTCTGGAGACCCATGCTTTAAAACGTAAGTTTGTAAAAAATCTAAAAAAAAAACAAACTTAAGGGAAACTGTTCCTGCAGCAACCTTATATAAAGGGACTTGATACAGGGTGATCTGACTAATTGATGTTTGGAAAATGCGCTGTTACACCTTTTATTCACAAGTCTCTTATGATTTTAAAAGATTCCTTTGGGAAAAAAAAAAACACAACAGAGTGTGATATGACTTAATACAAGAGAAAGCACTTACAGATGTTTAGTTAGCAAAGACATATGCAACCTAGTAAAACTGCAGGAGGTAACATCTGAAGGGGGAGGTAGCTAGGAAAATACACTGCTACATATTGAAGATCCTCAGTCTCATTGTCCTTAATCTGTAGTTAGGGAAACGTAATAGTTTTGCAATGGTTTTGCACCAGTCCAACTTGGGTGATTCACCACAGGAACTCTTCAGTGTCCCCTTGCACGAGGAGAACACTGCAGAGTCTCATCTTGTGCTTACTGAATAAATAGCAAGAGGGCGTTATCTGAATTAGTTTGATTGGGCAAAACTTTTCTGTATCTCTAGTTATTTAGCACCTCTTTTACTTTAGAGCAGCTTTAGTAAATTTACTTTAGTCAGACCTGTTAACAAATGCATCATTGGAACCGATAAACAATTTCTCAAAGGCAACGAATCATTAGTCTTGTATACTAATAAAACAATGTGTTTCTGGTTTTTGACTGGCTAGTACTAAGGAGTTGAAATTAGTACCTAAATAGCTTTCTGGTTCCCTAGGAAAAAACCTCTAAGTTATTCAGACTTGGTATTTTCTGCCAAACTGGTGATATAACCATTTCCTGGAACATAAACTTTCAACACAACAGAACAAAAAATTTATCTAATCCAGATGTCCTTTGTAGAAGGCAAAATAAACCTTAAAACAGTTTCACAATCTGGAATCAGATACATATTTTATGAAGAAGCCTAGAAGGCTTGATGTTTGATCTGGGATGGCATCCCTGAAAGCATTCAGCTCTTGCTTTCAGAAGTATGTTAGGCAGTTAAATCACACAAGCACTGTATTTCCAGTAGTGCTTTTTTTTCTTTCTCTCTTTACTTTCAAACATAACATAAGAGGGGATATGTTACTGTACATAAAGACAGTGACTAAATTATTGAATATGTCAGATCTGAAAATGTCAACAAATATCCATTTGTTTGCAGACCAACATTCTGTTCCCAAAGTAGAAAATAACAAAGCATTAAAAAAACTGTAGGCAACATCTTGAAATGCATTTTGATTGTATTGCTTGCAAGAGAAGATTGCTTTCACTTTGTAACACTGTAATTTTCTATTAGTTTCTTTTGCACTAGCCAAACACAAACTTAGAGGTTTTAAATCCCTTTGGATCTTGGTATTAGCTTAAACAAGCATTTAAGCTTTATTAAAAGGTTTTTAATATTGAATCAAAATTTAAATAAATGTCATACAAGATGATTTTTTTGTTTTGTAGGAGGTAAAATTTAGAGGGGAATACATGGAGATGGTGCCATAGGCCCCTTTGTTAGGAGTGGAAGGGTTACCAACCCAGAATCTCCTCCTGTACTGTGACAGATGAAACAAAGCCAGGAGTACACAGGCAACTTGGCCAACTGTCACACTGTGCACGTTTGGGGTTTTTTTAACTTACCTTGTATTCCATGTATTCCATGAAGTACTGAATTACATATATTCTTAGCATGTAAACTATCCTGTGATTCATACACTTAAAAAAAATAAGAACTTCAAAACAAAGACATATCACTCCCCCAGTCATCAAAAAAGGAAAAGCCCTTCCCGGGATCCCCAGAAGCCTGAGGGACTGAGGGCTGAGCAGATGGATTCTGTAAAATGTCCTTAAGCTCAGTAGAAAAGGCTTTTTTTTTTCCTTCAACAGGGGACTAGAATTGTAGGTCTGTTAACTTCATCATACTGATGCTCAGTATGAATTATGCCAACTTATTTGAAAGAAGAACTATGTGTTAATCAATTTGGAGGGATTACAACAAAAGTACAGCAAATCTGAACCACCTTTTTCTTACAGACCTCCTTCCACAGCAACATCTATAGCAATTGCTGGAGAATCAGAATCTTTGCATGAAGACAGGAAAGGTGGAGAAAACTTAAAAGTAGCACATCTGGGTATAGCAGGTAAATAATAATGCTCTTAATTTCTCAATGCTTTAATAACTGGCCTCACAGCTCCAAGGAGATGTACAGAATACTTCAAATCTTAAAGGGATGCTGACAGTTGGCCCACAAAGCAACCTTCTTACATGGCTTATTAGTTTCTACTCCAAACACAGCTGAAGCTCTTAACCACAGTTAATTTCCCAGACAGAAAACATCTGGCACAACATTCTACTATGATACTAGAGAAAGCATGGTCACCTCTTTAATGTTGACACTGTAGACAAATCTAGAACTACATTTCATACAAGTCTTTCTAATTCTGGTTGTTCTCTGTTTTACTCAGATACATATTATGATTTTTTTTTTAAGGAATGCATATTTATTAACATATTTTGCAGCACTTGAATCTCCAGAAGGTTTGCAGAAAACCAGTGTCAAATCTCTAATCCCTCTGGGAAATCTGATTTTTGAATCTAATCAAGATTACAGGCAAAATAGTAATAAAGCTGGCTTTAGGAACACTATCTGACTTGGATATGTTGCAGATATCTCATCAAAGAGTGCCTCTGTCCCAGAGGAACTTGGTGCATGTGGACATTCCAGAACATCAAGCTATGCAAGTCAGCAATCAAAACTGTCAGGTAGCTGTTAATAATTTTGTTACAACTTGTTGGGGAATTATTTACTTCCACAGGTTTAGACAGTAGAACAATAAATGTACTTTATGTTTAAAAAGGTTTTGAAGTTGAAAGCTTTTTCCTAGGACCTTCATGTGTGCTGAGGGTAACACTTTTTCCTCTCTTAAAATCACAATGAATAATCTCCTCTGATGCCAGAGAGCTTTTGCCCTCGTTCCCTTCAGCTATGATATCTGAATGAGATTTTCACGTCTTCCACGTGTAAAAACAACTTGCAAAGAGAGACATAGCTCTAAAAGCTGAAGGGAATGACATTTGCCATGATATTTGTTATGAAGTAAGAGTTATTTAGAACAAAAAGAAAATGGCATGTGCTAGAATTCAAAACCTGAATTCCCTGGTTGACGTATGCACATACATTCATAGGGCTTTTGAAGTCTCTTGATAAGAAGACAAAACACGAATTCTGCTTTCAGGATGGACCTTGGCTGTCAAGAACATACCTAACCCAACTCTCCTGCATTTTTCCAACAGGATATAGTACATGTCACTCTAGATCATCCAGTCTGTCTGAACTCTGCCACAGGAGGAACACCTCAGTGGGGAGTACCTCAACGGGAACTGGAAGTATTCTAGAGCCATGTGAAGAGTCTGAGCCAAAAGTAACTGAAGCTAATATTGATACATCTCCTGAAGATGCACCATCAGAAACACAATGCAGGTACACTTAACCTGAAGGCATTATCTAGCAGAAATAAAACACAAATTACTTCCAAGAGCTCTAAATATATTTATTTTTGCAGACATCCTGTAAAGCAAGATTCTGTGGAGTCACAGCTAAAGAGGGTTGATGCTACCAGAGTTGATGCTGATGATATAGTTGAAAAAATACTTCAGAGTCAAGACTTCAGTTTAGACTCAAGTGCAGAAGGTATGGAGATAAACATTAGAAAAAATTGATGTACTTTACAGGCCACAGGAAAATCCACTCTCTTCATAGTCCCTGTTGCTTGTAATCATAAGGACTGTGCACATGGATCACTACATTTTCTGCTTCACCCTGTCTCCCAAAAGTTTAAAAACCCTTACATGACTCAGGGAACTTTCCCAGGTAATTACTTTAAGCCTAAAAAGAGCAGGTGTGAATCTACAACAAAAGTAGTTCCTCCAACCTACACCATGTGAAGTTTGGTTCTTCATTAATTGACATATTTGCATCTGAAAGTATCAGCTACAAAACTAGTAGATTCAAAATTACTTAGTGTTCAGTACGGCAACATATAGCTAACATATTTTAATTCACTTGCCTTTTAGAGGAAGGTTTAAGATTATTTGTGGGCCCCGGTGGAAGCACTTCTTTTGGAAGCCATCATCTACCTAACAGGTATGTAACCTAAACAACTAATTCATAGACAATACTAAATAAAAATGCATCTTATACAGCAATTACTCTTTATCTATATTCTTGATCTTTGTATCTTTTTATTTTGCATCATTTAAAAGCACCAAAAGAACTAGATTGTCAGCTTTTAAAACAGAACACACAGATTAGTTCCAAAACAGAACTGATGTGTCAGCCATAAGAATTGTAACTTCCAGACCTCCTGAAGAATCTCAGTTTCAAAGTTTTCAGATATGAGCAGTGTTTCTGTATCAACAGAGGAAACACACACCAGTTTCAAATCTTAGCTCTATAGCCTTTCCACTGGAGTGGAAAGTTTTAAGTGTTTTAACATCTACCTTTACAGTATCAAACTTGCATGTCTTCCTGATAACAAGCCTTTTTTTCTTCAGTTTGGTTTTTCTCACAAATTCTGTTTCCATTTGTTACATGGTTTGTTTCAATGGTTTGTTTCTCTTTCAACTATTTGCGGCCCTGTACCCACTCCTTTGATAATCTGCTTCAGGTTATCTTCTTGTAGTTGTTTCAGAACAAGAGACATTTTTTCTTCTCTAAACACTCTTCAAATACTCTATGACTTGACCTGAATGTATTAATCTTCTCAGATGAGAAGCATGAGAAACAGGCAAGAATATGCTCTAATACCATGTTTCTACAGTCCAATATAACTCAACATTTTTATCTCAAGAAATTAGCACATCTTTAGTATTTCAGCAGTTATTTCTGAAGTTAGGTATAAAGGCAGCTAGTAATGCGTTGAAAGTAATAAAATAATGGCCTTTGATACATGCAAGCAGTCCTGATGGTTAAAAGATGATTAGTTGGCTTAGCTGGAAACTGAGCACACCAATGTTTATCTCAGATGATGTATTTGGGTACAGAATACACTTCTATAGTATAGAGAGATCTGTCCTAATTTAGTTACCACAATAGTCCAGGCACACTACTAAACTAAGGCAGAGCTTGCCCCATTAATTTTTTACACAGTACTGCAATTTACCGTGGAAAACCATCCACTATGGTCTGTCGTGGAGGGGTTGAGAGAGGTTTTTTTACAATGCATGAACAAAAGACTGGAAGATGGTTTTTCTTGTATTCTAATGTAAGATGACTATCACTTACTGGTTTTTTAGATAATTTATCTGTTTATGTATAAATTTGTATTAAAAGTATTAGCTGCATGTGATATAGCTGTGGGGAGGAGTATCCTAAAGGTCATGTTTAAGAAATTATAGAGAAGTCCAACAGTAACTTCTTTTTCAGTAACATTGCCTTTCATTCTCTATTTTGGCTTTAGTATAACAAAAACCACTTCAATGCATTAAACTGTAGGTGACTCAGTGGTATGATAATAATCATCCTTCGCATTTAGCTGTTTGGTTGGGGGATTTGTTGGGGGGTTTTTGGCTGGGTGTTGGTTGGTTGGGTTGATTAAACAATAAAATTGCTGATCTGTGACATTTGTTCTTTAGCTTCCATTTAAATTGACATTGAACTAATTTCTTTCAAACTTTCAGAGTAGGATCTGGAGCATATGAACAGGTGGTGATAAAACGCTGAACTAGAATGCAAACGAGGAAAACTTTGAGCTCTGGTGTTGATACTTCTGGTTTTGTTTGCTCTGTTGCAAGAGTTGAGAAACACAAAATTAACTTGATGTGATATTTTTCTGAAAAGAAATGGAATGCCTCTTGCTCATAGAGCATCATCTTCTGTGGTATGAAGGCAATGTTTAACTGTGTATACCTTGTGAGAGCTTGGACTGTTTTTTTAAGCTCTATCTGATGTTATTGGAATTAATTTTTGTGTGAAACATCTTTGGAAGCATGATGAAGCCAGTCTCATTTTGGTATTTTACACAAGAGATCACTTGTGGTGATGTACTTTGTTCATGACTTCATTAGAAAAGAAGCTTCTGAAAGTTGGTCTTAAATGCACCTGAAAAAAGTAATTACTCAATTTGCTCTTACCTGCCACTGTGGTCTTATAGAGGCTAATTAGTTCTATCAAGTCAGTCATTATCAAGCCAATGTTGTGGCCTCCACAAAACAGCCCAGCTATGTTTTAACAGAACTAAAAGCTTAGGAGTACTGAGCACAACTTCATTGTAAGGTTGAACAGCAGAAGTGAACTCCACACACATTTAAAAAAAAAAACACAACCAAAACTAAACACATCTAAACCAGACAATAATCAATTGTGTTAACTGTAAATTAAGTTCACAGGTTTAAATGCATCAAATGTGACATGTTTTTTGTTCAAGTGATGAAAAAAGTGGGAATCCACATCAAAACACTAAGGCACAGGAGAGTTTTAGCAAGAAAGCTGGCTTGATTGTTATATCTGGAGGACAGAAGCTGCTTCCACAGGAACTCACTCCAACAATGCATGAACATTAAGATTCAATGGGATGGTACTGTTTACAAACCTAGTCAGTAGTTTACTACCACTGACATTTTTTTATTGTAGCTTAATCCTTCACAGTTAGTGCTTTGCTTGTGTTTTGAATGTGCCTTGTGGGGTTGGGGACGTACAGGGAGATTAAAGAATTTACTAAGAATTTAAGCTTTAAAACTAGGTAAACATCTATACTATTGTTATTATAACTTGTTAAGAGAAGCACTTTATTGTAGACATACTCTGCACGCTGAAAAAGTTTTAGTGTGCAACATCTTTGTTGAGCTTTCTTCACTATCTGTCCACTGTTGCATTAAAGTCAATGTACTGTATTTAAATTTGCACAAGTAGTGACTTGCCCGACAGGCAAGAAAGATCTCTTTAAATTTTCACTGAGAATAGGAAAGAATCCATTTTTGAAGGGATATGTTAGGTGACACGTGTAATTAATTGTAAACTGCAAACGGCTTTAATTTTGTTATGTTTAGTGGTACTGTTTATCAGTAAGGCTTGGAATAAATAGAAATAGTGTGGCCACTTTTGAAAGCTCAGAATGCTTCAAAATCTGTTCAGAGTGATGTTTGACACCTTTTTATTGAAATAGAAGTAGGCCATATTTAATAGGTTAAATCAGAAAAAGCAGACTGTTTTCTAGAAATCCATACCAGAATTATTAAACTGATTTTTATTTGTATTTTTAAGGAAATCTCAGATTTTAAAGCTTGAGTACTGTTATTGAATATGAAGAATATGAGCGATTTCTCAGTTTCGGTACTTAAATACTTTTATTTCCTACTGTTGATTATAATCTCTTTAAAAGAATTAATGCAAAGATTCTATTCTAGCTGCTGTTAATAGAAGTGTGGTATATCCATTTCTGTTCTCCACAGGAATTTTAAACAGAAACTACTCAATTGCTAGTATACAACTATCTGTCAGAACGTTATAGTTTCCTTTCCTGTCACATAACTAACTCGTACCATTGTATATTTGAATACATTATTTGCTTTCAGTACTCTTACTACACTTGTTGACAAATCAATTAAAACCTTTAGTAGCTAGATGGTAACTCACTTAAGTTTACTAGGAAAACTACATACAGTTTGAGGAAAACAGACTTTTAAAAAACATTGTACAGCTACTTATGTAATTCTCAAGGGAATTTCCATAGCTCAGATTTGTGTTTTATGTTAAAAGACACAGCTAATTGTCATAGATTAGATACTTTCTTTACTAGAAATAATTATTTTCTTGCCTGAGCAGATGTTTCAGGGAAGTTGACATAGAAATCCAACTTATAATAAAATTGTATCCTAGTAATTTATTCTTCTGACTTGAGTTACAGCTCTTCATGAAGTGATTCTCTAATTGTGTGTATTTTAAGTGGAATATAACCTTCATATTTGGTGTTGTATTTTCCTTTCTGTAAACTGTGTTATAGAAATACTGGAGACTTCTATATAGAAAACTGTTCAGGATGTGTGGGTGGGTTATGGTTTTTTTTTTTTACTGTATTTAAATGCAAATCTCTCAGACATTCAATAAACTCATGTCTTCAGCTTGGAATTGTTCCTAAACAATTATGTCTTTTTTTTTTAAAATGCAAAAAATTACAAACTTAAATGGAAGTTTGTGTCCATTTAAGTTTCTCTACTGTTTTCAAACTTTACCCCTGCAGCTTATTAAACTCCTTCTCCAGTCCACAAAGTATTTAATGGCACTGTTACTAGTACAGTTAGTTATCTGCCTCCTGGAGAGGAAAAGTAGTATGTCAGTCTTACACAAAGAAAAAAATCAGTTTTAATGTGGCAGGCATACTGGGAGGTTAATTTATAAAGCAAATTCCACAACTAGCAGTACTTGGGCAAAGTGAGGGCACTGGATGTAGTCCCTGCCCACCTTGCAAATGACAAAATTAATCCTCCTCAGTTGAGTATAATGACCTACTAAAAACTTTTCATATGGTTTCTATAACTTTATAAATTACCTTCTTATTTTTTAACTGTGGCATGTATTTCTCTTCTCATTTATGCATTCAAAATAACCAATCTTTCTGGTACCGCACTGAGTATCTGTTCTTAAATTAAGAAAAAAATCTAGATTGGTGAAAATTGCAGCTAATTATAGTATAAACTATTTGGCACTCAGATCAGTTCAGTAACCAATTATTTGAAGAGTAAGGATTAAGAGAATTAACTGTACCATATATAACTAACTTCAGTCAAAAAGGAAGACAATTTTTTCCAAAACTTCACCAGAATATCCTAGAAATTTCTTTTGTGGTTGTTGTCTTTCCTCTTTGTTTCATGAGTCAACAGGTTCCTTATAGAATAAATGACAAGTCTCATCAGCAAACAAATCTTCCAGTTAATTATTTCTTTTTTAAAATGTTTTGCTTTTTCTACTACTGTGTTTTCACACTGTTTTAGCAACATGTATGTTATAAGGAAAATGTGTCATTTAGACACAAGATCTTTTTCTAATCTAGAAGGAAAACATCTCGTGACTGAAAACAAGCCCCACTTATATACCACTGCTGCATACACACAACTCCTATACCAAGGCAAAACCATTACTGGGGTATGGATTGCTCTTGAATTTTTTTTCATTTACTCTATTTGGATTTTACAGTTTTGAATAACAGCTGCACATGAGAACACAGAAAATTTTCATGTACATCAGGGCCAGATTAGCATTCACAAGTATAGCACTTCTTAAATTTTTTTTTCTTTAAAAAACAGAACAGTCAACACTACCACTTTCATATTTCCATTTATCTGGAACAACATTTGGTTTTCATCAAGGCTGAGGATGTGCTCATCTTGAAGAAAGCATCTATAAATTTCATTCTAGTAAGAAAAAACTTGCCTTAATCCAATGTTTGACTCACATTATTCAGCACAACAACATAATTCATGTTATCATCAACTACTCTGGGAGCTAACAAGAGATTACTAAAAATAATCTAGTAACGATAGCTACAATAAGGTAATAGAAAGCAAACAGAAATATTTCATTTTCTTCATGGGAATTAATTATTTCCTTTTACCCTCTGATAGTCTACATGAAACCCCTGTGAGTTACTGCTGGTTTTGTCTTCACTCCATAGGAGAGGTGCTAACCACCGAGGGGAGGTTTAGAAAAGATCATGTGTTCTTGTTAGCATACAGCACACACCATTTGACAGCTACTAAAAAAACACTTTAATTACTTTAACTGAATTTTGTATAAGAAATCTGTGATCTAATCCTCCTCAGTTTCATGTTCAGTATTGAACACCACAGCAGAACCATCACTGCTCAGTGTGACCTTGCCAGCAATGAGTTTGCATAACTTCTCAAAGGTACCACACAGTTGATTCACTTTGGGAAAAGAAAAGATTGCTGCAAGAGGTATACAGACCTCATTTCCATTGACAAATGGTTCCATGGCTTTATCAACAACCAGTTTTCCAAGATAGTCTGAAAAAGAGTTGACTGAAGGCTGGAATTCAGATTTTCTTTCAGGATCATCATCACACTCCTCATGTTTTGACATGAAATGGTGCTTAATGTTTTGGGCTGTGAAAATAACTTCACTGACAACTGCATTCTGCAAGTACTTCTCATCTTTCAGACTTGGATACACTGCTTTGAAGACCTTTACAACATACAAGAACATATAAAATGTTTATCACTATCACAGGGTCAGAGTTTTAACATCTGCTGTCAAAAAACCTCTCTAAAATATGAACATAATTTTTTATTCAATCCTGTTTTGCTTATTAAACATTTTCAGATACCAAAAACTAGGCAATATGAGTTGATTTTATATATTACAACTACAATAGCAGTTAATGGAATTTAAAAAAAAAAACAAATACAGGCTTATACCTGCAAGCTACACTCGTAGAATGTGCAAGGTGAAGTCCTGTAATTCCTTAGTTCTTTTTAATAATTCTCTTACTTTTCACATTACTCATGATGAGGTGCTGGTGACAGTTCTAAACTACTTCTGAACTGTCATCTGGAAAACAGGACTACAGCATGTCATTTATTCTGTTTTCAGAATAAAACATTAAATATGCTTTCACAGCTGCAGGGGACGCTAAAAATAAATTGTGACATTAAAATATGTGAACCTGTGTGTTCTACACTGAGCTTTACTCTGAGGCAATTAAGGAAACTAGGCAGGCAAACTCATTCCCACCAGCTTACCAGGAAGTGCTTTATATCAACAGGGTACCAATGAAGTTCCACTGTCTGTAATTATTTTCTACTTTTCAACTGAATCCTGAAATATTGATTTATTCCCATAAATTAGTTACATAATAAAAATTACTTTGATAAGAAACGCAGGAGATTAACACTCCTGTTTAAACTCAAAGGAATATCAATGTCAAAACTCCCTCCTTAATGGCCCTGTAACAGGAGATAACGAAAGCAATTTCTAGTACATGTCCATCACCTAGACATATTTCCAAGTTTGTTGAGCATTACAGACCACTTCAAGATTTTATTAATGGTAGTAGATGACAGGTGACATTTCACATGTATAGAAATTTGAAATACAGAAATTACAAATGTTTTTATGGCTTGGAAACTACTGAAGATATGTTTGTGTTTCAGTTCAGGTCACAAGTCATTTGAAGATACATATATATTTGTACACAAAGAACTGAATGTGTACGTTCATTGAAACAAGGCCTCATAACATTGAAAAAAAAAACAAAAGCAAACAGTGTATTTATTTTTGCATTATTACTTCATGTTGTCTCTGAAAAAAACTGATTTATACCACAAGGCATTTAGCTAGAAATGCCTTTTTTGCCTTTTTTTTATGAATCTGAAAGATATGTGTAATTGCCAACAACCACATAATAAATGAAATGAATGACTAGAGGAAAAACTATAAAAATAGTATACCTGGCAGAATTGAAAATTTTTATTCTAAAGATAAGAGTATGTTAAGAATGATTATCCATAGTGTTGTTTAGCAAATATTCTAAAAGTTAAAGGCCTTTATACAATTAGAAACACAAATCATAGAATGAGACTCTCTGGATCTGATGGTGTGGGACAATCAGAGCTAAGACTGGATAGCAATAGTAGTCCATGGTAACAACACTTTCACATGCAGTCATAGACAATTTTACTATTTATTTATACCTCTAAAGGAAGAAAATAATACTTACTGTTTTGTAAACTGCTTCAGTGGGTTTCTCATACTGAACAGATCCACCAGATCGAGGATACTTTCTAACAAACACACCTATTTGGGTACAAAACCCAACATTCTCCATTCCTTTTGGTGGGTGCCCTACACCAGTAAATTCCACGGAGTAATCATAGCATCTAGCAGCCTCCAGAGCCCTAAGAAAGACAAATTTTTCCAATCATATGAAATATTCATCTTTTCATGTGATAAACATGCACGCTCAAGGAGAAGCAAGACCCTGAGCCTGTGAATGCTTGAGCCCAATTTCCCTAACAATACTCACATGCCTGAAGATAAGTGCTGTCAAAACTTGCTGTATCATATGCCTGCCACAGTATGAGTCACTTAGTAATTTAGGCATCCAAACATTACCATTATTTCTAAACTGTGTGCATAGAAAGTTCATGCTCACAGTTGCTTAGTCACCAACTTAAATATATTAGAACTGAGCTACAACCTACCGATTTCCAAGAACAAAATTATTTGAGAAGAACTCATAAAAAATATACACAACCCAAAACCCCAGGAGACCAGTTAATAGGGAAAATAAAAGGGTGGTTTGTCGTATATGTATAAAGAGTAAAGTCTACCTAATAAAGGTTACAACAGGGTACATGACATCTAAATGAAAATCACCTTGTAGTACATCAGCCAGTGTGAACAAAAGGATGGGGCAGGGAACTAAAATGGCACTATCTACCTGCATCATTCTCCATGAGGAAGTAGTAAACTAAATTAACATCCCATGTATTTTAGAGAATATTGCAATACTTATAGTTCACAACACAAAGACTTTGTGTTTACAGCTTAAAAAAAAAAATCACTCGTTCAGTGATATCAATATTTTTAACTCACATATATCTAAAAGCAGAATCTAAATTTACTTAAAGTCATAAAAATGGTCTCTACTAATAATGCAGGCAGGTTTTAGTATCCTTATGTAGGGAAAAATATATGCTTCAAGCTTTGCAAAACTACATACTCAAAAGTCACTGGATACTTTAAAGTCTGTGGCAGAAACAACATAATTTAAGGGGCAAAACTTCCAAGATACAGTTTCTTCCACAACTGCTTGACAGTTGAATGTTATCACAGGACACATATCCCTCTTGCTTTTATTTTTATTACACCTACCGACACTAAGAGTCAGACGGATTTCAGGCAATCCTCTGTCATGTACATACGCTTTGCATTTCATTGTGCCATGATCCACCAAACTATCCTCAGTTTTATCCAACATGCCCTGCTCTATGGTTATTTCATAACTCCGCTTGCACACTCTTACAGAAAGGTCTGGACTAACTGAGCACTTTGCACATACATACTGAGCACATTTCTTAGGGTTTTATAAAGCATTTCTATATGTGAAAAGGCTAATTAATACCTTACACTTCAAATGCGTTAATTGTAATAAAGGTATACAAAAAGGTAGGTAAAAGTTTTCAATGTTTTCTGCAGAGCAGCTACAGTAAAAGCAAGTCAACTTAACCACCATCATAAAACACAAACCCCACAGAACATGCTTAACTACTCTTACCAGCAAAGAAACATTTCACCAAGTCAGGAGGTGACACTTCACTGACAGCAAACTACATATGTGAAAATGCCATTTGTTTCTCACACTCCTGGGCACCCAGAGCTGTCAGCATACATGTTCAGTGAGCTTACCAGCTTTGAAATTGTGCTTGGTTCCACTCAAATTTGTGATCTGGATGCCTATTCAACACCACTCCTGGAAGCAAAGGGTTAAATTCAGAATTTGGAGTACTGATCACAACCATGCTTGGAGCCATGAAACCAAACACCACTTCAGGAAATTTCTTCAGCTCTGATTCTTCCAGGTGTTCTATTCTGAAAAGAGTAAATTGATGTCTGTGTTTAAAAAAACCCTATGATACTTTAATCTTAACAACCAGCCAAAAAAAACCCAACCCAAACCTGTATCTGTAATTTGTAATTTTACACCTAGCTCTGCAATATCAGCAGTGGCACTGTGGCCAAGTGGCCACACGGGGGTTTTGTCTGACCAAATCTCCTCTTGCATTTTGCAATTTTTCATCAGTATCTTTCTCCCACCATATGCAAGCACCACTTGAATAGCTTAGTATGGCTAATTTAAGCACAAGTTAGAGGATGCCGCTCTTCTATTTGCTACTTTTCTACTTCTACTCTTCTGCTTGAAAGGTTTGATCAAGTCTGTTTGGAGCATGGACAAAATTCCAAGCTGAACTCTAATGAACTTAGAAAAATGTAGAGCATTGGCCTAATACTCACAGTTCAATACATGTCACCAAGTCAAAACCAAGCATGCAAGGATCTTTATGGGCCACTGAACCATGATGCAAGGTAACAGTTAGGGATCTTTCAGATGGTTGCAAATAATCAAAAGGAAGAGGAGACAACGTATGCCTACAAAGGTATTAAAAATAAGATGTTACAGAAAGGACCTTAAGGAAAATTTTACACGTAAATGAACTAGTAAACACCCTACATAGATATCTCATGAATCTCAAGAAGGTTAACTATTTTACGTGGATATAAAAAAGAATATCCGATACAAACACTTTTCATGACTACCTAAACAGGACAGAAAGAGCAGAAGTTAATCCAGAAGCTGTCCTTGATGTTTACAAAAATTTCCACTACATTTTCAAGTCACTTGGAAAGCCACTTGTAAGTTCTGATAGTAGTTCAACACTAGACACACGGTAAGTCTGATTTAGACACACTTTGCAGGGTTTTGGGGGAAGTTTTAGGCACACATATTACCTATTTTTTCCAAATGAAAGACACTGAGAAATAAAGTATATGTGCAAATTTCATTCTGAAATACTGCATTAGACAAAATACACAATAAATGTTAAATATAAAAGGTTACTTCTCTTCATTCTTGAGAAAGAGCAAGTGATAACATCAGCATCTAGATCCTACATATTGACTGAAATTGTATTAATGAGCTTCCAAGAAAGAAATTTATGTTCACCAGTCTGACCAATGCTTCAAAGATCATATAAACCTCTCATTTTAGAGGCTTCTACACCAGACACCACACATTGAGCTAAACTTTCCATTACAAAAAAATAAACAAGAACCAAGACCCCACTATGGTGACTAAAAGAGTTACATGCACATTTCAAAAAAGATTCAAACTGATCTTTCTGAAGACAATAATAAGCATAAACTGAAAACTAATACAATGCATTAGTGCCTTTACAAACAGTGTATGTCTCAGGTGTGCACACCTTCAGGGCCTTTCCATGACCCAGACCTCTGGCTACATTAGGTGACATTACGGGCACCCACAGCCCAGGGGGCCCCAGGCACAGACCCAATGTAACCAAGGCTGACAGAGAGCTCTTCAACTGCCAGCTGGTATTTCTGCAGTTACCTAACTCTAAAACCTCTACAAGCAGTAATGCAACATGCCACTTGTATTTGGTTTCCGTGGCAAGGTTCTGCTAATCAGGGAGCTCCAGAGGTGGCTTTTCTGAGGCAAAGCCCATGGTTCAGCAGGGGAAGGGCTCCTCGAAGATGAAGCAGCAGCAGAAATAACATGTGAGGAACTGACTGTAATCCCCATTCCCTGTCGCTTTGTGCTGCTGGTGGGGAGGGAATAAAGTTAAAGTTGGTAAGGAGTGAGAGGTGGGGGTAAAGATGTTTTTAAGATTTGCCATACTTCTCATTATCCTACTCTGATTTTGATAATAAATTCAACTAATTTCCGCAAGTCAAGTCTGTTTTGCCCATGATGGTAACTGGTGAGTGATCTGTCCCTGCCCTTTAACTCCTGAGCCTTTCATTGTATTTTCTCTCCCCTGTCCAGTTGAGGAGGGGAGTGACAGAGCAGCTTTTGGTGAGTGCCTGGCCTCCAGCCACAGTCAACCCACCACACCACTACATCAAGACAAATACAAACCTTAAAACACAATCAAAGAGCTTACATTTTCTCTTCCATTACACTTGCAGAGATATCTAGCCCAGCTAACACTTCAATGCAACTGCAGAATTTCAGCATCCAGAGAAGCCTGCAGTCAGCACATCCTAAATCTGCCACCTGTAAATTATATATTAAACAATGTGTAAATGCTATATATTTCCAAGCAATTTCAGAGATTTTAATAAAATTAAAAGTCCATATTTACATCAAAATAACTTTTTAATGATAAAGCAGTTCACAACCAAAACTAAATGGTTTTTTCTTTTTAAAAAAATGTATATGAACATCCTGTAAGATATTTTAAAAGAATTAACCTTTTGTTATTACACTTATAAAAAAGTACATGTAGAACATCCCACTGACACTGGAAAATGTCTTCCACATGAATAACAGTAAGGTATGATTTTAAGTACCAAAGCTATAGCAATTTTCACATTCACCACTGCTTTTCACTGGACTGCTCTGAAAACAGGCTCACCAGCAGCCAAGTTACCAGCAAAGAATCTGCACAAAACAAGTTTACAGGCTCAGTCTAATGTTTAAGTGGGGAACTCTGGGGATATTCAGACCACAAAATCAAATAATAGATATTCTTTTCTGTAAGCTTAAGAGATAGTTGGGTACACAAACCAACCCACCCTGTTCTTTCTCAGGCTCAGTCGAGGTTGAAGCACATTGCTGTTCTCCCTGTGAAAATCCTGAATTGTTTCTATCCAGCTTATCTCTACCCCATGGGTAAACAGAAAGTTTACCCTCTCATCCCTTCCACATCCTAAATCAGAAAATTCAAATCTTTAAATACAGATGCAACACTGGTGAATATGTTCTATTTAAAAGCAGATTACAGTGCCATGACCTCATAGATTTTTATTAGCTACCAGAATTATGATTATTTAAGTGCACTGCAGGTGCATTTCTCATAATTTTCTTGCATGCCCCCTAAAAGATTAGCATCAGTTTCAGAATTAAACACTGCAGATTTGGGAACTGCTTCTGGGGGAGGAAAGGGAGAAGACATGTTAGAAAAGAGCAAACACTACAGTACATAATTTCATTAATTTAACTTTCCGAAGTAGTATTGAAACAAGAGTTCTGGTATATTGAGACGGACAACACAAGAAAGGGTCACAAGATCTTAAGCAAGTGGAGGTGAGTGAGCCTCACATAATCCCACACTCTCAGTGTCGCTTCTCAACTGAGAAGTCATGTGAATGATGAAGCAAACCTGATACTGCATATGGAACAACCAACTCTAGAAAGCAAATCCCAACTGTGATGAAAGCAGCTTGAACCGAATTACTCAGCTTTAAATTAAAACCAGAATGCCCACTACTCTCCAAAACAGGCTAAGGCATTTCTCTCATTTAAATAGTGTCCTCTTCCCATCAAGTAACATTAATTATATGCATCCCTGAAAAACAACACATTATCATCAATTCAGTTTTAACAGCAGTTCATCCAAAATTGTAATTGAGCTTGGTAATTGAGTCAAAAGGTTATCCGTGCATTTTGTCTTCCTGAGATATGAAGTGTCAACTTCTTTTCAAATTTATAACCTAGAGAGACAACAAAACATACCAACCTTCTTAGGTTTGTATTTCTCCACTAAGTCTTTGACGAACTGGTAGCGTTGTTTGTACAGAGGAGGTGTAAATAACTCGCGCGAACTTTGGGCCTTTGGGCCCAGGGCCCCCCTGTAAGTCGGGGCCAGTGCCCTGGTGTCCCAGGCGCTTTGTGGTCCAGGCAGCGGCCGGAGCCCCCTGTAAGCAGGGCGGCAGCCTCTTTGGCCGCTGCTTCGCATGCCCAGCTGCCTTTGCCCAGAGGGCCCGGCTCCCCGCAGCGGCTGGGACTGCGGCGTGCGTCGCCGTGGTGAGTCCAAGTGAAGCTTGGAGAGTTTGGTGGAAGTGGGGGGGCCTGTGGGGGGGCGGGGAGGGGCTTGGAGATGTGGCTCCGGGGGCGGGGGGTGCGGGTTGCCTTGGTACGGAGGAGCTGGTGTTTCTCGGGCCCACCCGCCTCCTCCCGCCCTGGCAGAAGCCGTCGGAGAAGAGAGCGGAAGAGGCGTCGCGAGGGAGGGACTATTTAACAAATTGAGGTTATTGACATATTCCTCTAATACAAAATAAAGAAATGCCTTAAATGCCAGAATTTTTCACAGATCAGAAAATCTTATCACTGGGCACAGAAGTACAGAGCAATGAGGATGTGAGAGCTCATAAAATACTTATGAGGGAAAATGTTATCAGGCTACTGCTTTCTTCATTGTCAAACAATTCAACCACGTATTGTGAGATTTAAATCTTCCCCTGCAATGAGTGCATGAAACCAATTCAATTTCGTTTTACTTTTACTCATTTCCTCCACATTTACATTCCAGGGCAGTATAAAATTAAAGGAAGCTAGTTTACACATCTTTGAATACTTAACAGTGGTGTTAAAGCATTTACAGTTAACTGAAAATAACTGCATAGAATGAAAAAAAGAGTAATAGACCAGGTAGTTATGCAGTAAGAATAAAGGAAAACCCAGAGCAGGGATGAACACTTACGAAAAGGTCAATGCCTATGAATACACAGAATCAACCGGGTTGGAAAAGACCTCTGAGATCATCAAGTCCAACCCTTGATCCAACCCCGCCGTGGTTCCCAGGCCACGGCACTGATGCCACATCCAGTTTCATCTTAAAAACCTCCAGGGATGGTGAATCCACCACCTCCCTGGGTTATGGGCTGGTTATGTATTCTTAGATTTCATCCCAAACAAGTGGCAAAAGACACAAAAAAACCTTGATAAAACTCATCAAAAGAGAAGACTTAACAATTACTGTGGAGCCTAAATAGAGGAGAGGATTTTGCAAATGAATTAGATTCTGCAGTGGTCCCTTTCCTTCAAAATGATCTATTTTACTTTTACACTATGGAGCCCTCTCATTTATTTCCAGAGTCCATTTCTCCCCCTCTTTTCCTAAGGTGTGGCTATGTTGTGAATAATTGATGCTTCTGCATAGAAAAATATTTTCTTTATCCTGTTGCAGAGTTTGGACTTCACCAACCCATTAACTCAAAATAAACTCCTAAGTATTCTACTGTCTGATCAGTGTCTGCATAGTGACATTTATCAGGAGAGAGAGAGACACAAGAAATAGTCAGCGACTGGAGATTCTTACAGACTGGAATAGTGACACTGTAATCTTGCTCGTTCCCTCCCTATACCTATCACCCCCTTTTCCAATCTCTATCTTGTGTATGTGTCTATATTGTGTCTATATTTAGACACAGCAAAAATGACTGTTAGAAGTGTCCCTTGACATGTGTTCAAATCCAAACCACAGGTATTAAAATTCACTTAAAAAAAAAAGAAACAACAGCAAAAAAAGACAATTTAAGGATTTTCTGGTTCCAGGACATACAACAGAAAAGACATCACTATTTACTCAATGTAAATAACAGGCACCGCGACCCGTCTGTAGCCAGGGTCTGGGTGTGTGCCCGTGCTGGAGCCCGCTGTAAGCAGGGTGGCAGCCTGTTTGGCTGTTGAATGGTTTAGGATACAGGAATCTCTTCCCTGAGGTTAAAAAGCCTTTTAATACATGGTATGTTCTCTGTGTGTTAGTACTTCTCTGCTACAATCAAGGTACCTTTCAAACTCTTTTTTGATAAGCTTAGCGAATTGCATTCATTATGTCCTTCACAGTAGGGCTTTTTTCAAGCATTCAGATAATCTTTGTGGCTTTCTTCTTACACCGCCTTCATTTCTTCCACTGTTAGAAACACTTGACACCTGACTTGTAAGCAATATTCTAGTACTGGCTTCATTAAAAAAATTGCCTTTCTATTCCTACACACTGCCTTCCTGAATAGATTTTAAAAGTCTTAATCCTGTTTACCTCACACACAACACACACAACAGTGTGTTGACTCAGTTCAACATGATTTATAAGCACTTTTCAAAGTTGCTGTTTTCAAGGATACTGTCCTCCCCTCCATACTTAAAAATTTTATTTTTTAGACATACAGCTCTTCATGTGAATATATTAAAACAGAAGCTAACTGCACAGGTTTATTCTCTTTACTAAACTATCCATGTTACTCTGTGTGACTTCAGCATCATTATCTGTCCTGCTGTCAAATTTCTGTGTCATCTGCATATTTTGTCCATGGTGATTTTATATTTAAATACAGGGCATGCATAAAACTGGCATCACTTTTCTTTGAGTGCTTTCCTTTGGAAGACACAATTTTAAACAGCCTCGCTGGATGATTATTTCTCACTGGCATTATTTTTCTAACCCATCAGTTCCAGACTCTATGTGCTACAGTGCCAGCTATTATAAATGAGCAGTAGCATATTGAGCTCACTGGATTAACAAGCTAACAGTTAAAGCATATGATATCTCCACAGTAGGATTACATCTGTAATCTCTCAGAGAGTTAAATTAGGCCTATTTTCTGTAAATTAATTGTATTAATTTAATTCTTTATCACTGAAATCGTTTGCCTTTTTCCTCTATTTCACCTGGATCATATCAAGTTAACAGGCCCTTTAACTACAAGTCCTTTAAAAATACTCCTAAATTATTCACAGTTTTCATGCTTCTGTAATTTCATGAGCATTCCAAAATTCATGTCAAAAGCTGGTTAGTGTGTGTGAAGTGCCTCAGCCAAATGTGGGTTTTTTTAAGGACTTTCAGGTGTGAATGATCCCAACTTGATCATTTGAAAAAAAAAATTATTCCAGGAAAGTGGGTGCCACCTGTGTCCCTGCGGGGCTGTGTGACTCACTGAGAGGGACCTGAGTATGCCCTGTATCACTGAGGGAGAGGTGGGTGTTCTGTTTGTCTCTGAGGGGGAAGAGGGTGCCCGGGGGGCTATGTGAGTGTCTCCTGTGTCCCTTTAGGGGCTGTGAGGGACACAGGGCGAAAAGGGTGCTCTGGAGGGTCACTGAGAGGCCCTAAGGGTGCCCTGAGGGAGACCAGACGGGGCAGGGCGGGTCGGTCGCCGAGGCTGCGCTGCGTTTCCCGCCCTCCCCTCAGCCCCCTCAGCGCCCTCAGCCCCCTCAGCGCCCTCAGCCCCCTCAGCGCCCTCAGCCGCAGTGTCCCGCCACTCCGCGGTCCGTGAGGCGGGCGCAGGTAAAAGGCGCTTTGGAGAAGCTGGATAAAAGGTTGTGGAGTCGCCCTAGAGAAGATTTTGGGCTGTTAAAGACGTAATAACAGTGTTGAGCAGCAGCGTCAGAAGGGCAGCACGGTCTTTCAGTGGAGTTATTGAGGAAAAAACTTCTTGAACTCCGTCACCCTTGGTGAGGTAAGATAAAGGGGACTAAGAGTTTCAGGGAGGTAAAGCTGAGGGAACTTGGAAAGCACATGCGGGGGATGTTTTTAGGCATGTTTTTAGGATGTTTTGAAGGCAGGTTTCCCGCATGTTGCTGAGGGGGGAGGGAGGTGCCCCATGCGTCCCTGAGGATCTCTGAGGGAGAAGAGGGTTCCCTGAGCGCTACGCTGGTGTCTTCTGTGTCCCTTTAGGGGCTGTGAAGGACACAGGGCAAAAAGGGTGCTCTTGAAGGGTCACTGAGGATCCCTGAGGGTGCCCTGAGGGAGACCAGACGAGACGGGGCGGGTCGGGTCGGTCGCCGAGGCTGCGCTGCTTTTCCCGCCCTCCCCTCAGCCCCCTCAGCCCCCTCAGCCGCAGTGTCCCGCCACTCCGCGGTCCGTGAGGCGGGCGCAGGTGAAAGGCGCTTTAGCGAAGCTCGACAAAAGGTTGTGGAGTCGCACCAAGGTAGATTTTGAGCTGTTACAGAGGTAATACAGAGTGTTGGGCAGCAGGGTGTTTCAGCAGAGTTATTGAGGGAAAAGCTTCTTGAACTCCGTCACCCTTGGTGAGGTAACACAAATGGGACTAAGAGTTTCAGAGAGGTAAAGCTGAGGGAACTTGGAAAGCACATGCAGGGGATGTTTTTAGGGAAGATGTCAAGTAAAGTGTGAGGGACAGACTGAGAATCTTGGAGGGAAAAGCTGAGTAGGGGACATTTTGGGGGTTGAAATATGTGGTGTCCTGAGTGTCACTGAGGGGTTTTGAGGGTCACAAGAGGAGGAGGCTGGTGCCCCCTTTTCACTGAGGGAAAGGAGGAGGTCCTGTGTGTCACTGAGGGGCAGGCAGGTGCCCTGTGTGTTGCTGAGGGTCCATGAGGGTCACGGGGGAGGAACTGGGTGCCCCAAGTGTCACTGAGGGGCTTTGAGGGTCAGTGAGGAAGAGGTGGGTGTCTGGTACATCACTGAGGGGAAAGTGGGTGCCTCGCGTGTTGCTGAGGGTTCTGGGAGGGTCACTGTGGGTGAAGAGGGTTCCCTGAGGGGCTGTGAAGGTCGCTGAGGGGAAAGCAGGTGCCTCGTTTGTTGCTGAGGATCACCGAGAGGCAACTGGGTGCCTTGAGTACCGGTGAGGAACTTTGAGAGTCACTGAGGGAGAGGTGTGTGTTCTCTGTGTCCCTGAGGGGAAGGCAGGTTTCCTGCACGTTGCTGAGGGGGGAGGCAGGTGCCCGGTGTGTCCCTGAGGATCTCTGAGGGTGAAGAGGGTGCCCTGAGGGGTGAGTGTCTCCTGTGTCCCTTTAGGGGCTGTGAGGGACACGGCGAAAAGGGTGTTCCGGAGGGTCACCGAGGGGCCCTGAGGGAGACTAGACGGGGTGGGGCAGAGCAAAGGCGGGTTGGTCGCTGCTGCTGCGCTGCTTTTCCCGGCCTCCCCTCAGCCTCGGTGTCCCGTTCCTCCCCCGGTCTGTGGGACGGGAGCAGTTGAAAGGCGCTTTAGAGAAGCCCGATGAAAGGTTGTGGAGTCGCCCTGGAGCAGATTTTGGGCTGTTACAGAGGTAGGGATTGTTGAGCAGCAGGGGCAGCAGGGTGTTTCAGTGGAGTTACTGAGGAAAAAGCTTCTTGAAGTCCGTCACCTTTGGTGAGGTAACACAGAGGGGACTGAGAGTTTCACAGAGGTAAAGCTGAGGGAACTTGGAAAGCACATGCAGGGGATGTCTTGAGGGAAGATCTCGGGTAAAGTGTGAGTAAGGTGGTGAATAAGGCACAAACGCTGCCGGTGACACAATCAAGTGCCAGGGCAAAATAAGGTTTATTACAAAACAATTTGGTTTAAATACAGCACTTAAACATGTCACATGATCTTCCAAACAATGACAATCAAGTATTGATTGAGCATGCGTGAGAAGGTGGAAAACTACAACTCCCATAATTCCTTGCAACATCTCCCCTTCTCTAAATAATTAACACGTTGTAAAACAATACATTTTTTAAACATCCTTAATGTAACCAATCTTATCTTAACTGTTTATAAAAACCAGGGCCTATCATCACAAGGCCTTTATTGAGCTGTTTACAACTTTATTGGTTTGTGCAATATTCAAGCAACCTTGAATTAGCCAGGGTTTGTAGATGTGTAGAATCTTTTATCTGAGGGTAATTTTGTGTGATTGGGTAAAGGCATCATCTTTATTTGAAAGGGAAATGGGTTGGGTTGTAGATGTTGTGTTTGAAGTAGTGTTGTTTGAGGTAGTGTTGTTGAATGAGTGTTTAAGATCTCTTCCTGTGAAGTGTATTTGCATTCACACACACATACATATCTCCACTCAACTTTCTCATTCACATTCCAATGGCCACTGTTTCATTCTCTCCTAACAGATGCATTCTTAAACCCTTTATTGTGTTTGAATCATGGAGTTTTGGGTTTGTATTGGTTACTGTTTGTGTGTTTCTTTTGGTTCTATTTGTTTATTGCTTCTTTGTGATTGTTCCTGTTTTGAAGAAGTGTTAATGTAGATTTACACATATAGGGACCAGACCCATATCTCTTTCCCTCCCTTTTTTGTGTTTTTATAGCATGTTTCTCAATGTGTGGTGTGTTCCTTTTACTATTGTTGGTTATGTTTCTTCAAATCCAATTTCTTCACTCATTTTTTCTGGTGATTGTTTCTGTTGTGAGGGAGGGCTAATATAAGGCCTGACACATTTAGAAGAGATCCTTTGTAATTTGGTACCCTCGGATACACAGGCATATATCCTCCCTCAAGTTCTGAGATCTACTGGTCCTGACCATTGCCTAGATATTAGATTTTTAATCATAACTGGTGCTTTGGAAGATGAAAGTATTTGAGTTTTATGTTGGTATTCATACCTGCTATGGTTTGTATCATCACAGTTTAAGAAATTTAGAACATATGATGCTTTCCATAAGCGTTCCTGGGGGCTATATACCAACTCCCCTCTTTTTTACCTTCGAAGCATTTCTTTTAGTGTGCAGTGTGCTCTTTTTACAATTGTTCTGTGGGTGAGTGCGGCATGTTTGTGGAATGGAATATCTTCTGATTTGTGAGATGTGTTTTAGCTTTTGTTGAATAACATACAGGATCATTGTTTGTGTTTATGGTTTTTGGAATGTTTAAAATTGTAAAACAAATTAGTATTTGGTAGTATCTTTTGCCTTTTTCTAGTGTGTGTTGTATTATTCTATCTGGAATATGTGTGAATGGATGTGTCTTATGTAAGAGTTAGATTTTGTGTGATTAACAAGGAATTCTGTGGTGTGTATTTTTCTAGGTAAATGAGGGTTAGTGAAATCTCGAAGGAAGGAGGCTTTGAGATGTGAAAGTAGCATAGCATGAATCAATTATAACATTCATAGGTTAATTACAAAACAATTTAAACGTCTTGCATGTATGAGTAAGTTGTAAAACCTATATAGAGTCCCAGTCCACGGTTTGTAACTTATTGTTCCGTTGTCTTCTTTAGTTTGTCCAGAGGTAGATGGTCTCAGTGTCCCATTTACTTACTACATCTTTCGTTGTGTAGTTTTCTTTGTATTGGAGATTCCATTGTTGGTCCTGTTAAATTTTTTTTTGAATGTTTTACAGTCTCCATTTCTTAATAATATCAGTTGGAGCAACTGTAACCAGGTTTAATTCAGTCTCTCGGGTAGTTGCAATTTACAAGCAGCTGTTTTGCACTCTTGTTGACATTATGTATGTTGCAAAATGTTTTCAGAATGTTTGAATGTAACAAATATGGGGATGTTTAAGTTTCTATACTTATTATTTGCATAACATTGTTATGATAATGGCATGTATGTGGATGTATTTGAGAATTTAATAACTTCTAATAACTTTTATTTTTAATAATTCAAATAAAACTACTGGGAAATTAATGAAAAAATAGGGAAAAAATTTTTAAAACTGTAGTGTTTTGGTTTTGTGGAAATAAATGTTTTTGGTTAAAATGACACCAATTTACATAGTGAAAGGCAATAGCAAGAACTTTTAGGCAACAAAGAGAATTTTTCTCTCTCTTTACACTAAGAAGGTTTCAAATCTTCTTTTTCATCTTGAGTCCAGCAATTGATTGGTAATCAGCATGCAATCTATGCTGAAACAATCTGTGGGTAAATTTATTTAATTCAAATTTATCTCCCTAGTAAATTGCTTATGTTGCTCCAGTTTTTATAATATGTGTAGCAGTTTTGTTTGCTAATTCATAAAAGGTTTATCTTGCATTCTTTAACATAGCTAGAAGAATATGAACCTACTAAACCTAATGAAAGTTTTGTATCAGCCAGTTTTATATTTAAAAAATATGAATTAATGAATATATTGGGCTTTAAAATGGTGAGATGCTAAATTTTATTCCATGTGTAAATGTTTTTAAACTATTTTCTACCCTTTATTTCTATTGTTAAGATAACAATTTACAGTACTTTTAAGAAAACTGATTTGAAAACAAAAAAGAAAAAACCACAAATGTTAGAAGTAAAATTTATATTTTCTTGAAAACGTAAAATGCAGTGCTATGAGTGAATAGTTAATAAAGTTTTAGTTTGCTATGTTTTGCTTTCTTTTTCCCATATTATGTAAGAAAGGAGATTTTGAGTGAGAGATGAGAGGGGTTTGCTTGTCATTTTCCTCACCAAAAGGCAAGTCACTTGTTTGTTTAGCCAAAGAGTTAGTAGGAAAGTTTTTATAGGAACAGGAATAGTGGTAGAAGATGACAAAATCTAATTCCACCCAGTTGTTAAGCAGTAAACCGTTGTTATGTTTTAGGGGCAACACATTATTTCTTGTTTTGCAAAGGCAATTATGCAAGAAGTGTTTTTTATCCTTTTCTTTAACTAAAAAGTCATTTGCAAAATCTTGGTTTTCAAAAATTCTAATCTTTTTGCACTCTGAGAGGGGTAAAAAGTATGAAAATCCATTTTTCTCTACTTTGAGAGATTGATAGATTAGTGAAGGGGTTTTTGTACGTAGCAAGGCTGTGTTTATATGGTTTTCTAGTGTTGTGTGTAAATGCATCACCTCTGTTTTAAGGAAAGGCCATTGTATCATGGATTTAGGGCTATTTGTTTCTTGGGCCACCTGTGGGTTTAGCTGCAATGAAACTGCCTTTGGGAAAAATCCGCTGTTAATTGCCTGCCTCTTTGACTGAGGCAGCCTCTGTTCTACAGAATGAGTGATTTCAGTGGGTCCAATGGAAACAGGGTTAATGTCTGGGCTATTGCTGGTTATGATGTCTCTGTTTTGTTTTGGGGGTGCTAGTTTAAGAAAACTTGTTAAATAGGTTTGGATGTTTTTTAAGAACCATTGTGAGGTTACATCTGTTCTGTTGTTAAAATGTTTGATACTGCTCTCTTTGCCTGCCATTCTAATTGTTTAATTTGAGTACAGGCAAATTTATGCATGTTTGTGTTTTGAATGGATTTGGCGGTGTGTATTGCTGTATGTTGCAGCCTTGTGAGGCATCTTTGGGCTTGTGTTGTATGAGGGATTTGTTTGTTTTGCTTTATCAAGGCTTTTGCAGTGACTGTGTGTAAAGGTTTATGTGTTTCTGCAGTTGAAATTGTAATTGGTTGTTTCTTTGCTACTTGTTTAGGTTTGGCTTTCCATGTTGTGTATGGCATACTGTCTAACAGCATTTTAAAATAGTGAGAAGTAAATACTCGATTTAGGGTCCCTCCTAGTATTTCTATTCTTCCCCCCTGTAACACAAAAGAACCTTTTATAATAGTAGATAATTTGTCAATTAGTAAAGTTGTCCTTTTGTGACTTAGTAAGTTAAATATGGTAGCTGATAGTTGTATGTCTGCTGTATTTTGCAGTGTTACCTTTAGATTGTTGGTTGTGTCAGTAGGTGGATTGTGTTGTTCCAGCTGAAATTCTCGCAGCATAAAACCAACAGCTGCTATTGTTAGCAACGCAACCAATATATATATTGTCCATTTTAACAGTGGTAGCTTTGACTTCACTGATGGTCTCGGCTTGGGCAGGAATATGTTTTGTGTGCTTTCCCAGTCTGTATTCTCTTCTTCGAGCTGAAGTAGTAGCTGTAGCCATGTTTGCTGTTGTTCCTCTTCTGCAGGATCCAAAACTGCTTGTCTTCTTTCTGGTTCTCTCGTCTCGCTGAGTTCGGTTTGCCACAGCTCGGCTAAGATTTCTAGGGTGTGAATTTCTAATCTTCCTCCTCCATCAGGCCGTCTTAGGCATAGAAGCTGTTCTGAGGCTGGTGAGGGCTGTGGGTTGGTTTCTTGGTAGGAGTGCCACGGTGGTGTTTTAACTGTTGTGCATTTGTTGTCTGTTGATTGAACTGGTGGTGACGGAAGAGGCACTTTAACTTGCACCTCATGACAAGAGAAAGCTTGCTGTGTCCATTGTTCTATAGAAGTCTCAGGGCTACTGTGCAGCCAAAGAGAGTTACTGGACCCCCCTGACCCCACAACAGCAGTCCATCTGTTGCCCACTCGTCGCAACCCCTGCAGCTAACGCTGCTGCTGGTACCCTAACCCAAGTGAAGTTTGGAGGGATTTGTGCAGGTGGGGGGGCCTGTGGGTGGGTGGGTGAGTGGGTAGTGGTTTGGAGATCTCCCTCTGGGGGTGTCGGGATGTTTTCCTTCTTGGGGAGGAGCTGGTAATTCTGAGGATAAACAGTATCCTCCTGCTTTGGCAGAAGCGAGGAAGAAGAAAGAAGAGACTGGAGTGGAACTTCGAGGCAGGAGCAAAGAAGAAGAGCAGCAGCGTCGAGCTCAAGAGTGGACCGGGCGAGGCAAGAGCCAAGAAGAAGAGCAACAGCGTGGAACTAAAGAGGGGGTGGGAGAAAGGCCCTCTGGGCAAAGGCCCCTCCCTGGCATCCCCGGGGCAGGGATCCCTAAGAGTCCGGCGGGCAGCTTCCGGCTGCGCCGGCCGGCTTGGCGCTGGGCGACCTCCCTGTAAGCAGGGCCAGGTCCTTTGCTTTGCTTGGCGTTGGCCTTTTGCCATCGCGCTCCTGTGGCTGCCCGGAGAGTGGGGCAACCGCCCTGTAAGGAGGGCGAGAGTGCCCGCCTCCGCGCCCGAGGGGGGAAACGGAGCTCTCCCGGACCCCCAGCCCGCCCGCCCTGTAAGCAGGGCAGGGCTTTTTCCCTTGGCACCTTTGGTGCCTGCTGGCGGCCCCTGGCCCGAGTGACCCCCCGTAGTCGGGGCGCGTCACAGCCCGTGTCCCTTGCCCCTCAGCGCGCTGAGGCCCTTCTGGCCCGCGCGCAGCCCGGGGGCAAGCCCGAGGCTCTCCCGTCCTGCCCGGCGGCGGGGCCGGCTCCCCACGGCTCGGCGCACAGAGCTTGCTCCCTCTTCTGGGACGTTCCCCCTTTGTGTGCTTGTCTTGTCGGTGTGAGTGAGCGAGCGAGCTGGTCCCTCCTGTAGCCCCCGTAGAGATGTAGGCAGCGTAGCTTAGACTTCCCAGGAGGGAAAGAGGGGCTCTGTGCGCCAACCCGTGGGGAGCCAGCCCCGCCGCCGAGCAGGAGAGGAGAGCCTCAGGCTCGCCCCCGGGCTGCGCACGGGCCAGAAGGGCCTCAGCGTGCCGAGGGGCTTGCCCCTTGTTCCCGAGGACGGAGCCAAGCCCGTTAGTGGCGGCGCGGGCACCGCCACCCGCGCCGCGGGGCTGCCCGTCCTGCTGGCGACGTGCCAGCGTGGGCCTCCCCCCGTCCTCGGGGCTGGGGGCCCTGTCCCCGGCGGCCTTAGGCCGCGAGGCCGTTGTTGGGAGTGCCGGGCCTCGGGGGGGGCGGCCCCCTAAGTGGGGCTTTGTGCGTCCCCCCTGCTCGGCGGGCGGTTGGAGGGACCCCCTGTAATCAGGCGGGTGTCCCGCGGGGTCCCCCGGCCTCTCACAGGCGTGGGGCTGGGCGTGTGCCCTCCCTGCCCTCGGGGCCCAGCTCAGGGCCTTAGGCCACGAGCCCCAGTGCCTGGCCCTTGAGCCAGGTACTTGATGCTGCGGGGGAAGGCCGAGCTCCGTGGCTCCCTGGGTGTGGACCCGCCTGTAAGCAGGGTCCGGGTCTGGGAGCCTTTGCGCTCCCTCAGCTGGCAGCCTGTGCGGGGCGACCGCCCCGTTAGCGGGGAGCGGGTCAGGTGCCCCCCGAAGCGGAGAGAAGGAGCCTCCGCAGGCCTTTGGGCCCAGGGCCCCCCTGTAAGTCGGGGCCAGTGCCCTGGTGTCCCAGGCGCTTTGTGGTCCAGGCAGCGGCCGGAGCCCCCTGTAAGCAGGGCGTCAGCCTCTTTGGCCGCTGCTTCGCATGCCCAGCTGCCTTTGCCCAGAGGGCCCGGCTCCCCGCAGCGGCTGGGACTGCGGCGTGCGTCGCCGTGGTGAGTCCAAGTGAAGCTTGGAGAGTTTGGTGGAAGTGGGGGGGCCTGTGGGGGGGCGGGGAGGGGCTTGGAGATGTGGCTCCGGGGGCGGGGGGTGCGGGTTGCCTTGGTACGGAGGAGCTGGTGTTTCTCGGGCCCACCCGCCTCCTCCCGCCCTGGCAGAAGCCGTCGGAGAAGAGAGCGGAAGAGGCGTCGCGAGGGAGGGGCGGCAGGGCCGACGCGGGAAGACGCCGCGGTGAGAGCGGCTGAAGTTGGGGGGTGGCGTGGAGGTGTGGGGGTCCTGCGAGTGGGCGGCGGGTGGTGGCCGGGGCAGCTGCCTCTGGGTCCTGCTTTCCTTCGGTGCAAGGACTCGGAGCTTCTGAGTCCGAGCTGCGTCCTCCTGCCTTGGCAGGAGCCCTCCGAGAAGAAAGCGGAGCCGCGGAGCGGGACGGCGAGGCAAGAGACAGGAAGAAGAAGAGCGTCGGCTTCGCGCTCAAGAGGGGGCGGGAGAAAGGCCCTCTGGGCAAAGGCCCCTCCCTGGCATCCCCGGGGCAGGGATCCCTAAGAGTCCGGCGGGCAGCTTCCGGCTGCGCCGGCCGGCTTGGCACTGGGCGACCTCCCTGTAAGCAGGGCCAGGTCCTTTGCTTTGCTTGGCGTTGGCCTTTTGCCATCGCGCTCCTGTGGCTGCCCGGAGAGTGGGGCAACCGCCCTGTAAGGAGGGCGAGAGTGCCCGCCTCCGCGCCCGAGGGGGGAAACGGAGCTCTCCCGGACCCCCAGCCCGCCCGCCCTGTAAGCAGGGCAGGGCTTTTTCCCTTGGCACCTTTGGTGCCTGCTGGCGGCCCCTGGCCCGAGTGACCCCCCGTAGTCGGGGCGCGTCACAGCCCGTGTCCCTTGCCCCTCAGCGCGCTGAGGCCCTTCTGGCCCGCGCGCAGCCCGGGGGCAAGCCCGAGGCTCTCCCGTCCTGCCCGGCGGCGGGGCCGGCTCCCCACGGCTCGGCGCACAGAGCTTGCTCCCTCTTCTGGGACGTTCCCCCTTTGTGTGCTTGTCTTGTCGGTGTGAGTGAGCGAGCGAGCTGGTCCCTCCTGTAGCCCCCGTAGAGATGTAGGCAGCGTAGCTTAGACTTCCCAGGAGGGAAAGAGGGGCTCTGTGCGCCAACCCGTGGGGAGCCAGCCCCGCCGCCGAGCAGGAGAGGAGAGCCTCAGGCTCGCCCCCGGGCTGCGCACGGGCCAGAAGGGCCTCAGCGTGCCGAGGGGCTTGCCCCTTGTTCCCGAGGACGGAGCCAAGCCCGTTAGTGGCGGCGCGGGCACCGCCACCCGCGCCGCGGGGCTGCCCGTCCTGCTGGCGACGTGCCAGCGTGGGCCTCCCCCCGTCCTCGGGGCTGGGGGCCCTGTCCCCGGCGGCCTTAGGCCGCGAGGCCGTTGTTGGGAGTGCCGGGCCTCGGGGGGGGCGGCCCCCTAAGTGGGGCTTTGTGCGTCCCCCCTGCTCGGCGGGCGGTTGGAGGGACCCCCTGTAATCAGGCGGGTGTCCCGCGGGGTCCCCCGGCCTCTCACAGGCGTGGGGCTGGGCGTGTGCCCTCCCTGCCCTCGGGGCCCAGCTCAGGGCCTTAGGCCACGAGCCCCAGTGCCTGGCCCTTGAGCCAGGTACTTGATGCTGCGGGGGAAGGCCGAGCTCCGTGGCTCCCTGGGTGTGGACCCGCCTGTAAGCAGGGTCCGGGTCTGGGAGCCTTTGCGCTCCCTCAGCTGGCAGCCTGTGCGGGGCGACCGCCCCGTTAGCGGGGAGCGGGTCAGGTGCCCCCCGAAGCGGAGAGAAGGAGCCTCCGCAGGCCTTTGGGCCCAGGGCCCCCCTGTAAGTCGGGGCCAGTGCCCTGGTGTCCCAGGCGCTTTGTGGTCCAGGCAGCGGCCGGAGCCCCCTGTAAGCAGGGCGTCAGCCTCTTTGGCCGCTGCTTCGCATGCCCAGCTGCCTTTGCCCAGAGGGCCCGGCTCCCCGCAGCGGCTGGGACTGCGGCGTGCGTCGCCGTGGTGAGTCCAAGTGAAGCTTGGAGAGTTTGGTGGAAGTGGGGGGGCCTGTGGGGGGGCGGGGAGGGGCTTGGAGATGTGGCTCCGGGGGCGGGGGGTGCGGGTTGCCTTGGTACGGAGGAGCTGGTGTTTCTCGGGCCCACCCGCCTCCTCCCGCCCTGGCAGAAGCCGTCGGAGAAGAGAGCGGAAGAGGCGTCGCGAGGGAGGGGCGGCAGGGCCGACGCGGGAAGACGCCGCGGTGAGAGCGGCTGAAGTTGGGGGGTGGCGTGGAGGTGTGGGGGTCCTGCGAGTGGGCGGCGGGTGGTGGCCGGGGCAGCTGCCTCTGGGTCCTGCTTTCCTTCGGTGCAAGGACTCGGAGCTTCTGAGTCCGAGCTGCGTCCTCCTGCCTTGGCAGGAGCCCTCCGAGAAGAAAGCGGAGCCGCGGAGCGGGACGGCGAGGCAAGAGACAGGAAGAAGAAGAGCGTCGGCTTCGCGCTCAAGAGGGGGCGGGAGAAAGGCCCTCTGGGCAAAGGCCCCTCCCTGGCATCCCCGGGGCAGGGATCCCTAAGAGTCCGGCGGGCAGCTTCCGGCTGCGCCGGCCGGCTTGGCGCTGGGCGACCTCCCTGTAAGCAGGGCCAGGTCCTTTGCTTTGCTTGGCGTTGGCCTTTTGCCATCGCGCTCCTGTGGCTGCCCGGAGAGTGGGGCAACCGCCCTGTAAGGAGGGCGAGAGTGCCCGCCTCCGCGCCCGAGGGGGGAAACGGAGCTCTCCCGGACCCCCAGCCCGCCCGCCCTGTAAGCAGGGCAGGGCTTTTTCCCTTGGCACCTTTGGTGCCTGCTGGCGGCCCCTGGCCCGAGTGACCCCCCGTAGTCGGGGCGCGTCACAGCCCGTGTCCCTTGCCCCTCAGCGCGCTGAGGCCCTTCTGGCCCGCGCGCAGCCCGGGGGCAAGCCCGAGGCTCTCCCGTCCTGCCCGGCGGCGGGGCCGGCTCCCCACGGCTCGGCGCACAGAGCTTGCTCCCTCTTCTGGGACGTTCCCCCTTTGTGTGCTTGTCTTGTCGGTGTGAGTGAGCGAGCGAGCTGGTCCCTCCTGTAGCCCCCGTAGAGATGTAGGCAGCGTAGCTTAGACTTCCCAGGAGGGAAAGAGGGGCTCTGTGCGCCAACCCGTGGGGAGCCAGCCCCGCCGCCGAGCAGGAGAGGAGAGCCTCAGGCTCGCCCCCGGGCTGCGCACGGGCCAGAAGGGCCTCAGCGTGCCGAGGGGCTTGCCCCTTGTTCCCGAGGACGGAGCCAAGCCCGTTAGTGGCGGCGCGGGCACCGCCACCCGCGCCGCGGGGCTGCCCGTCCTGCTGGCGACGTGCCAGCGTGGGCCTCCCCCCGTCCTCGGGGCTGGGGGCCCTGTCCCCGGCGGCCTTAGGCCGCGAGGCCGTTGTTGGGAGTGCCGGGCCTCGGGGGGGGCGGCCCCCTAAGTGGGGCTTTGTGCGTCCCCCCTGCTCGGCGGGCGGTTGGAGGGACCCCCTGTAATCAGGCGGGTGTCCCGCGGGGTCCCCCGGCCTCTCACAGGCGTGGGGCTGGGCGTGTGCCCTCCCTGCCCTCGGGGCCCAGCTCAGGGCCTTAGGCCACGAGCCCCAGTGCCTGGCCCTTGAGCCAGGTACTTGATGCTGCGGGGGAAGGCCGAGCTCCGTGGCTCCCTGGGTGTGGACCCGCCTGTAAGCAGGGTCCGGGTCTGGGAGCCTTTGCGCTCCCTCAGCTGGCAGCCTGTGCGGGGCGACCGCCCCGTTAGCGGGGAGCGGGTCAGGTGCCCCCCGAAGCGGAGAGAAGGAGCCTCCGCAGGCCTTTGGGCCCAGGGCCCCCCTGTAAGTCGGGGCCAGTGCCCTGGTGTCCCAGGCGCTTTGTGGTCCAGGCAGCGGCCGGAGCCCCCTGTAAGCAGGGCGTCAGCCTCTTTGGCCGCTGCTTCGCATGCCCAGCTGCCTTTGCCCAGAGGGCCCGGCTCCCCGCAGCGGCTGGGACTGCGGCGTGCGTCGCCGTGGTGAGTCCAAGTGAAGCTTGGAGAGTTTGGTGGAAGTGGGGGGGCCTGTGGGGGGGCGGGGAGGGGCTTGGAGATGTGGCTCCGGGGGCGGGGGGTGCGGGTTGCCTTGGTACGGAGGAGCTGGTGTTTCTCGGGCCCACCCGCCTCCTCCCGCCCTGGCAGAAGCCGTCGGAGAAGAGAGCGGAAGAGGCGTCGCGAGGGAGGGGCGGCAGGGCCGACGCGGGAAGACGCCGCGGTGAGAGCGGCTGAAGTTGGGGGGTGGCGTGGAGGTGTGGGGGTCCTGCGAGTGGGCGGCGGGTGGTGGCCGGGGCAGCTGCCTCTGGGTCCTGCTTTCCTTCGGTGCAAGGACTCGGAGCTTCTGAGTCCGAGCTGCGTCCTCCTGCCTTGGCAGGAGCCCTCCGAGAAGAAAGCGGAGCCGCGGAGCGGGACGGCGAGGCAAGAGACAGGAAGAAGAAGAGCGTCGGCTTCGCGCTCAAGAGGGGGCGGGAGAAAGGCCCTCTGGCCAAAGGCCCCTCCCTGGCATCCCCGGGGCAGGGATCCCTAAGAGTCCGGCGGGCAGCTTCCGGCTGCGCCGGCCGGCTTGGCGCTGGGCGACCTCCCTGTAAGCAGGGCCAGGTCCTTTGCTTTGCTTGGCGTTGGCCTTTTGCCATCGCGCTCCTGTGGCTGCCCGGAGAGTGGGGCAACCGCCCTGTAAGGAGGGCGAGAGTGCCCGCCTCCGCGTCCGAGGGGGGAAACGGAGCTCTCCCGGACCCCCAGCCCGCCCGCCCTGTAAGCAGGGCAGGGCTTTTTCCCTTGGCACCTTTGGTGCCTGCTGGCGGCCCCTGGCCCGAGTGACCCCCCGTAGTCGGGGCGCGTCACAGCCCGTGTCCCTTGCCCCTCAGCGCGCTGAGGCCCTTCTGGCCCGCGCGCAGCCCGGGGGCAAGCCCGAGGCTCTCCCGTCCTGCCCGGCGGCGGGGCCGGCTCCCCACGGCTCGGCGCACAGAGCTTGCTCCCTCTTCTGGGACGTTCCCCCTTTGTGTGCTTGTCTTGTCGGTGTGAGTGAGCGAGCGAGCTGGTCCCTCCTGTAGCCCCCGTAGAGATGTAGGCAGCGTAGCTTAGACTTCCCAGGAGGGAAAGAGGGGCTCTGTGCGCCAACCCGTGGGGAGCCAGCCCCGCCGCCGAGCAGGAGAGGAGAGCCTCAGGCTCGCCCCCGGGCTGCGCACGGGCCAGAAGGGCCTCAGCGTGCCGAGGGGCTTGCCCCTTGTTCCCGAGGACGGAGCCAAGCCCGTTAGTGGCGGCGCGGGCACCGCCACCCGCGCCGCGGGGCTGCCCGTCCTGCTGGCGACGTGCCAGCGTGGGCCTCCCCCCGTCCTCGGGGCTGGGGGCCCTGTCCCCGGCGGCCTTAGGCCGCGAGGCCGTTGTTGGGAGTGCCGGGCCTTGGGGGGGGCGGCCCCCTAAGTGGGGCTTTGTGCGTCCCCCCTGCTCGGCGGGCGGTTGGAGGGACCCCCTGTAATCAGGCGGGTGTCCCGCGGGGTCCCCCGGCCTCTCACAGGCGTGGGGCTGGGCGTGTGCCCTCCCTGCCCTCGGGGCCCAGCTCAGGGCCTTAGGCCACGAGCCCCAGTGCCTGGCCCTTGAGCCAGGTACTTGATGCTGCGGGGGAAGGCCGAGCTCCGTGGCTCCCTGGGTGTGGACCCGCCTGTAAGCAGGGTCCGGGTCTGGGAGCCTTTGCGCTCCCTCAGCTGGCAGCCTGTGCGGGGCGACCGCCCCGTTAGCGGGGAGCGGGTCAGGTGCCCCCCGAAGCGGAGAGAAGGAGCCTCCGCAGGCCTTTGGGCCCAGGGCCCCCCTGTAAGTCGGGGCCAGTGCCCTGGTGTCCCAGGCGCTTTGTGGTCCAGGCAGCGGCCGGAGCCCCCTGTAAGCAGGGCGTCAGCCTCTTTGGCCGCTGCTTCGCATGCCCAGCTGCCTTTGCCCAGAGGGCCCGGCTCCCCGCAGCGGCTGGGACTGCGGCGTGCGTCGCCGTGGTGAGTCCAAGTGAAGCTTGGAGAGTTTGGTGGAAGTGGGGGGGCCTGTGGGGGGGCGGGGAGGGGCTTGGAGATGTGGCTCCGGGGGCGGGGGGTGCGGGTTGCCTTGGTACGGAGGAGCTGGTGTTTCTCGGGCCCACCCGCCTCCTCCCGCCCTGGCAGAAGCCGTCGGAGAAGAGAGCGGAAGAGGCGTCGCGAGGGAGGGGCGGCAGGGCCGACGCGGGAAGACGCCGCGGTGAGAGCGGCTGAAGTTGGGGGGTGGCGTGGAGGTGTGGGGGTCCTGCGAGTGGGCGGCGGGTGGTGGCCGGGGCAGCTGCCTCTGGGTCCTGCTTTCCTTCGGTGCAAGGACTCGGAGCTTCTGAGTCCGAGCTGCGTCCTCCTGCCTTGGCAGGAGCCCTCCGAGAAGAAAGCGGAGCCGCGGAGCGGGACGGCGAGGCAAGAGACAGGAAGAAGAAGAGCGTCGGCTTCGCGCTCAAGAGGGGGCGGGAGAAAGGCCCTCTGGCCAAAGGCCCCTCCCTGGCATCCCCGGGGCAGGGATCCCTAAGAGTCCGGCGGGCAGCTTCCGGCTGCGCCGGCCGGCTTGGCGCTGGGCGACCTCCCTGTAAGCAGGGCCAGGTCCTTTGCTTTGCTTGGCGTTGGCCTTTTGCCATCGCGCTCCTGTGGCTGCCCGGAGAGTGGGGCAACCGCCCTGTAAGGAGGGCGAGAGTGCCCGCCTCCGCGCCCGAGGGGGGAAACGGAGCTCTCCCGGACCCCCAGCCCGCCCGCCCTGTAAGCAGGGCAGGGCTTTTTCCCTTGGCACCTTTGGTGCCTGCTGGCGGCCCCTGGCCCGAGTGACCCCCCGTAGTCGGGGCGCGTCACAGCCCGTGTCCCTTGCCCCTCAGCGCGCTGAGGCCCTTCTGGCCCGCGCGCAGCCCGGGGGCAAGCCCGAGGCTCTCCCGTCCTGCCCGGCGGCGGGGCCGGCTCCCCACGGCTCGGCGCACAGAGCTTGCTCCCTCTTCTGGGACGTTCCCCCTTTGTGTGCTTGTCTTGTCGGTGTGAGTGAGCGAGCGAGCTGGTCCCTCCTGTAGCCCCCGTAGAGATGTAGGCAGCGTAGCTTAGACTTCCCAGGAGGGAAAGAGGGGCTCTGTGCGCCAACCCGTGGGGAGCCAGCCCCGCCGCCGAGCAGGAGAGGAGAGCCTCAGGCTCGCCCCCGGGCTGCGCACGGGCCAGAAGGGCCTCAGCGTGCCGAGGGGCTTGCCCCTTGTTCCCGAGGACGGAGCCAAGCCCGTTAGTGGCGGCGCGGGCACCGCCACCCGCGCCGCGGGGCTGCCCGTCCTGCTGGCGACGTGCCAGCGTGGGCCTCCCCCCGTCCTCGGGGCTGGGGGCCCTGTCCCCGGCGGCCTTAGGCCGCGAGGCCGTTGTTGGGAGTGCCGGGCCTCGGGGGGGGCGGCCCCCTAAGTGGGGCTTTGTGCGTCCCCCCTGCTCGGCGGGCGGTTGGAGGGACCCCCTGTAATCAGGCGGGTGTCCCGCGGGGTCCCCCGGCCTCTCACAGGCGTGGGGCTGGGCGTGTGCCCTCCCTGCCCTCGGGGCCCAGCTCAGGGCCTTAGGCCACGAGCCCCAGTGCCTGGCCCTTGAGCCAGGTACTTGATGCTGCGGGGGAAGGCCGAGCTCCGTGGCTCCCTGGGTGTGGACCCGCCTGTAAGCAGGGTCCGGGTCTGGGAGCCTTTGCGCTCCCTCAGCTGGCAGCCTGTGCGGGGCGACCGCCCCGTTAGCGGGGAGCGGGTCAGGTGCCCCCCGAAGCGGAGAGAAGGAGCCTCCGCAGGCCTTTGGGCCCAGGGCCCCCCTGTAAGTCGGGGCCAGTGCCCTGGTGTCCCAGGCGCTTTGTGGTCCAGGCAGCGGCCGGAGCCCCCTGTAAGCAGGGCGTCAGCCTCTTTGGCCGCTGCTTCGCATGCCCAGCTGCCTTTGCCCAGAGGGCCCGGCTCCCCGCAGCGGCTGGGACTGCGGCGTGCGTCGCCGTGGTGAGTCCAAGTGAAGCTTGGAGAGTTTGGTGGAAGTGGGGGGGCCTGTGGGGGGGCGGGGAGGGGCTTGGAGATGTGGCTCCGGGGGCGGGGGGTGCGGGTTGCCTTGGTACGGAGGAGCTGGTGTTTCTCGGGCCCACCCGCCTCCTCCCGCCCTGGCAGAAGCCGTCGGAGAAGAGAGCGGAAGAGGCGTCGCGAGGGAGGGGCGGCAGGGCCGACGCGGGAAGACGCCGCGGTGAGAGCGGCTGAAGTTGGGGGGTGGCGTGGAGGTGTGGGGGTCCTGCGAGTGGGCGGCGGGTGGTGGCCGGGGCAGCTGCCTTTGGGTCCTGTTTCTCTGGCCCACCTGTCACTCCCTTGAGGTGGTGCGGTGTTTGGAGACATGTTTGCTACGCCCAGTGGGGTAAACGCGCTGTTGCGCTGGTCGCCACACGCAGTGTACAGGCCTTGCCTGGGTGAATGAGGCGGAGATCACTAAAACCAGTGGATCACGAAAAAGTATATTCAAGTATGGCAGCCTGGCCATACTGCTATTACTATCAGTTTGGATTGCAGATGGGCAATATTATTTGTATACAATATATATTTGTAACATTAACGATCTTTAGTTATAGAAGAAACATTGTATATTTAACGTTTGGTCAGTTTTCTTGTGGGATTTCTCCCTGTTAAGATTTACAGACTTGTATATCCCAATGTGACCATGCACAGAAACTGTTTCAAACTGAGTATTGAAATTGAATTTAGTTCAATATGGAGACAAATTAAGCAGGTTATTTTTAGAGAAGCCTGTTAATTTTGTACCTTACAGAGAGCAACAAATGATATGACTACACTGGAATAAAAGCATCTCAGAGTATAAAGTCACGAATCAAGAAATTTTAAACTGCTGACACTTACTTCCTTCAGTAACTGGGATGAAAAAGACAACTGTGTGCAATTCCAGCACTTTTCCTTTCAAGTTGCAGTGCATATAATTAAATGTGATAGCAAAAGAAATCTAATGCAGCTCTGCTGCCAGGAGACACTAGTCTGCTGACAGGAATATACATACAGGAATGCTATTTAATCTATAATTTAAGAGGTAACAACCACTTCTCTCAACCCAAATTCAGTGACTTAAGTACTAGTATTTTTCTCCTCAGCTTCAACAGATTTGGCCCATTTGAAAAAGTTCAGAATTAATTTGTGTGAATGAGAAGTGAGGCTAGACTCTTACACACAAATCACCATCCTCTAACTCTTTTATAATTGTGTATAGTGTCTTGCAGTTTGCAAGTGAAAATCACCTCTTTTGAGGGTTCTTGGTGTTTTGGTTTTTTTCTTTTCATTTTGGCTGTATTCAGTATAAAAACCAGGTGGGATGCCTGAGGGGAGAAAATCTAGTTTGGAGCCAATGGATTCATAGGTTGCAACTATAACAGAGGTTTCAGCATCACCACCAAAGAGGGAATGTATAAGAAGTACAAAAATGTTATCTTAAACAGAGTAAAAAGTACTGAGGCTTGGAACATAGTGACTAAATATTTCAACAGGAAAAGCTAAATGTATGAAAACGCAATTTGGATAATATAAATTATAACAGAAACACAGGCTGTCTTGAAGTGATTATATAATATAAATTAAGGAAGTGCTCAGAGTCAAGGATACCCTAAAGAACAACAATAAAACGACTCAGGTTCAAAGAAAGTTACTACTCTAGCTAACTGCCTCCAGAACAAGGTCGCTTCTGTAAAGACACTTTCTTAAAATTAAGTTTTGTGATTAGTTCTTTGATTTCATATGGGATTGTTATATGGATATTTACTGCATCAATATGGTAAGTAATGAAGATTTTGTGAACATGTTTGGAAATCAGCCAAGATGGGAAGAGAAGGCCAAAAGAAGACTGGTGGTTATTCCTAGAAAAAGGGAGTGAAGAGCCTAGATAGCAGAACAGGCAGCTTAGAGAAACAGTTTACTGCCAGGGCCCTGATCAGAACATTTTTCTGCTATCCTTCAAGCTCTAAGGTACGGTGAAGGGCCAGGGTAATGAAGATAAACTACTGTTTCTCAGGGTTTCAATGTGTAGTGAAGACTGAAGGTATTTTAATGTTACTTCCAGTAGTATTTATCTTCTGGTTTCTAAATTAAAAGTCTAAATTAGTTTTAAATAGCACATATGTAGAGATGCTATTTCCATGGATCCTTTCATACCAGCTTCTCCCTGTACCTGTTTCCTGATGTGCTGAGCAATGGGGAACCCTTCTGTGTGTGTACAACTGAACGTATTTTGCCACATTATGCCCAGTTTGCAGTAATTTCAGTGGACTTTCAGTTATGTTTGTGCATAGTCATTTGATGTTTAGAATATTTTAGCAATTTTTCTAAATCGTGTATTGTCTCCTCCCTTTTGTAATTCAGGTTTAAAGCTTGACACCGAAGTACATAACTAATTGTGTTGGGGCTGCTTTTGCAGGCAAAACTGGAGAAGTTCCTTTTGTTTCCTGTCAGTATTTACATTTAGGCAGTTATTTTCTTAAATCCAGATGTTTTCAAACTGCATTAATATAATTCTTCTTGTTCCAAGGCTGTATGTATTATTACTGATTTCAGAAAGATGTGTTGTGCTGGAACTGAGCAGCAGGGTGTAGCTACTGTTTTCTTTGTGTCTGACAGGGTTCTCAGCTGGAGGAGCAGCCTTGTCACCAGCACTGGTCACCATCGCACACCGGGGCTCCTGCACACCCAACATCCCTGACACTATTTCTTCCCTTCCCCAGTAGGGAAGCTGTGGATGACCCATCCCTGGAGGTGTTCAAGGCCAGGCTGGATGTGGCTCTGAGCAACCTGGTCTAGAGGAAGGTGTCCCTGCTCAGGGCAGGGAGGCTGGAACGAGATGATCCTCGAAGTCCTGTCCACCCCAAACCCTTTCTATGATTCTGTGATTTCTTTGCTTTTCCGCTGCCGTGGAGGCAGAAGCGGCCGGCGCTCCCTCCCCTGCTCCTGCTGCGCCCTGGCCTCATTGCCAACGACAAGTGACCAGTTTCCAACCTTGCTAAGTCGCTGGCTCGATCTACTAACCCCCGTGTGCCGATGCCAGCAGCCGTCCCCGGCGGGACACGGGTCCCCTCGCTTCCCCCGGCGGGGGTATCCCGGCCATGAGGCGGCGGCCGAGGCGAAGCGCGGCGCGGCGGGGGCGGGAGGATCCGCGGGCGGGAAGAACGGCGGGAGGAGTCGCGGGACGCGCCGAGGCCCCGGAGCGCCCCCGCCCCGTCCCCGCGGCCCGGTGACGCGGCCCCGGAAGGCGCCGCCGTCACTTCCCCGGCCGCCATCTTGTCGGGGCTGAGGCAGCGCCCGCCGGCCCCGCTCCGTGTGCGCGGCCCGCCCGCCCCAGCCCGCTCCGCCATGGCCAACAACAGCCCCGCGGTCGCCAACTGCCAGGGGCAGCAGGCGGCCCAGCACCCGCCCGGCGCCGTCCCGCCCGCGCAGCAGCCGCTGCAGGGCGGGGGCCCCAAGCCGGCGGCCTCGGGCAAGCCGGGCAACGTGCTGCCGCTGTGGGGCAACGAGAAGACCATGAACCTGAACCCCATGATCCTCACCAACATCCTCTCGTCGCCCTACTTCAAGGTGCAGCTCTACGAGCTCAAGACCTACCACGAAGTGGTGGACGAGATCTATTTCAAGGTGAGCCCGCCGGCCGCGCCGGCGCCGGGCCCGGTTTGACTGCGGCCCGCGCCTTCTCGCCCCTTATTCCACGCTGAGGGATGGGAGCGAATACCGCTTGTAGTGCTTAGCTGGGGGTGCTGCCCTGTCTGCCTCGTGAAAGAGGCGTATTCCGCGTCGGATTTGGAACTGCGGAGCTGTGAGTTAGGTTTGGAGAGGGCGGCGTGAGCCGGGGTGGTGGGGGCGAAATGGCCGTCGAAGGGGCTGCGCCTTCAGCCGGAGCGAGCGCGGAGGGCACGGAGGGCACTGCCGACACCCCGTGTAACCACTGACACACAGGGTACGATGGTGACTGCAGGTGGTCCAACGGGAGTCTGCATGTGGCTTTCCTCGTCACTTCAACGTTGGGATTCCCTCCTCCGTTACCCGTTAAAGAAGTTTTCTTGGCGTTAGGTAGGATGTGCTGGGGAGATGAGTGGTCTGTATCGGGGCACCCATGTCTCGGTTCTTGTTTTGTTAGCAGGATTGAATCAGTTTTGCAGCGAGGCTTCCATCAAGCCAGTCTCCCAGGTAGAGGTATGCATAATTAATGCTCATCAACACAGCCAATTTCTTTGTTCTGATAACGAGACCAAAATTTAGATAATTTAAGCTTGAATAATTCAGCTGTTTTTAGCCACCTGTACTTTGGTGGTTATTCGGATATTTTTCTCAAGTGAATTCATTCTGCTTGATAATGTTACCGTGTCAGCAGGTTTCAGTGTATTTGAAATTAAAAGAAAAGCAAAGGTAGCCCTTTTGTTTCGTTTGACCAAGGCAAATCAAGTTACTTAGGGCACTGTAATTGAGAAAAGTAACTCCACCACAGTATTTTTGAGATTTTTGGCAGTTTGGGCTTACCTATGCTACTGTTTTTTCACTTAATGATAGCATTTGTCTGCCTGTGCTCTGTCACTTGAAGCTGATTATTTATTTCTCCTAGTACTTAGAGTAACAGAGATTGTCGACAAGGCATCTCTCCAGTTGCTGCATGTGAGAGAGACTGACTATCTGAATGGAAAGTAGCAGACTTTACTTATGCAAGTGATGGCTAGAGCTGAAAAATTTATAAAGGAAACATATTTTCAGAAAATTTGAGAGCATACTCATTTTAAGTGGACCTTTTCAGATGTAGTAAAAAATGGGATCTGTTGTCTTTGTATTAGCAGAGCTCACCTGAAGCTGGTTAGATATTTCATGTTACTTGTCTTACTGTTTCATTCCACAAGTGGCCTAATCTTAAACTGGGGGGAAATTTTGTCATGCCATTAAAAATCTGATTATTAATGCTGTGCAAATAAAGTTTGCTTACTGAACTTCTCAGTTACTCTGACTCAAAACTGCAGGCTAAATAAAGGGAAAACTCAGCCTCTTACTCACTCGTGAGTAATGGGTGTGGGGGAGATGGTTAAGGTGCTTCATTGATATTAAGAGAAATTGAATTTTCTTCGTGTTTTAAGATTTCTGAATAATTGTTATGTGTTTTCTTTTCTTTGAATGATACCCATCCTAGGAGATGTATTTTCAAGTGATTGTCTTTCTTTGAGAAACTGGTGGCTCATTTAAAAAAGTGGAGAATGCTGGGTGCCGGATTACCAGAAAAGATGATTTTAAGTTACACAGGCAGCTAGTGATAGGGATCGTCTTTGAAGATATGGATTCTGTCCAAGTATTTGAATTAATTTACTTGTACTTCTGGTCTCCTGTTTCAGTTCTGTATCTGCAAAGTGCAGGACTTCCTCTTTCTTTATCTCTGACCTTAGGACCATGTACATGCCCTCAATTTCATTTAGTCTGTACTTCCAACAAGCTAAGCATATGCAGCAGTCTTTGAAGGATCAAAACTTTAACTTTGTTATTTGCTTATTTTTTAATTAATATTTGTCAAACCTAGCATGTTTATATTGATTGTGGCCAATAAATGTAACTTAAATTAAAAAGATTGAAGACTAGCATTGTGATAGCATCATACTCAATACTTGGACTAAAAAATACTTTTCATTTCCTGTGAGAGGCAAAACTCTCTATAATCAGAATGATGTGCGATATTATTTATGTCGTATTTGAGAACTTCTTATGCAATACAGGAAGTCATAATGAATTTTGAATTCTACAGTACTGGCATCTCTTATATTTCCTGTTTGGCTAAGACAGCAACTATAAAAAACCCAAACAAACAGTTCAGCAACTTCAACTGTTAGTGTATCTCTGATTTCATGTAATTGTGTGCATAATTTATTTTGTTTCATGTATTGTTAAAAGAATTTAATTTGTGAAGTACAGCCATGAACTCTTATTCCAAATCTGGTGTATCACCATTGTTTGGGGGTTTTTTGTCTTTTACGTATTTTTTTTAAGTTGATGTGCTTAGGCAGTATACTTCTTTATTGAGCCAGACATTGCTTCTCTGAATTTCACAATTTCAGATGCAGCACAGGCAGTTTTGTGGTTCTGAGCATGTTTATGACTCTTATTGTCAAGTTTTAGGAATGGTGTTGGTTAACTGTGTGTGTGTGCTCATCTCTAAATGTATCTCACAAGATTTGAAATGAGCAAATTTACTTGTTAGTACTTAGGAACCATTTTACCTAAGAACATCACTGCAGTCTAGAAGAAAAAACACTGACTTTTTTAATTAAAATACTACACTTTATAAACATCTTTCTTTTGTCCTAACTGTAAGTGATAGCAAAAAGAAATCTCTAGCTAAGCTCACTGCATAAGTGAAACTCATGAATGTGAGACACTATATTTTGACTTCTGTAGCTCTCAGCAGCAGATATCACTAAACTAAAGGAGACAGTTTAAATACAGGCAGTTGTTTAGTCACCCAAGAAAACAGTAATGATGGACTTTAATCATAAAGCATTTGAAAGTACGTGGAGTATAGAATGAGCATGGATGCTTCCTTTGGTGTTTTGGGATTTGTTTGTTTTAAACTTCAGTCATGATTTTGGCTCTAATTTCTTAATGTTGTAGTTTAAAAAGCCAGATGCTTTGCTTTAATGACAAAGCAGACTTGATCTTGAATTTCATAGAAGAGAAACTTTAAAGACTGGTTTATGATGTCCGTTGTTTAAATCAGGTTTGTACAAGCACCTAAACATTATGGAGGTTGCAATTGTAATTTACTTTCTCCTGTCCCCCACCTCACCCTTTCAGGTTACACATGTTGAACCATGGGAGAAGGGCAGCAGGAAAACCGCAGGCCAGACAGGGATGTGTGGAGGGGTAAGTAGAAGTACGTGCCTTCTTAAATTTTTCTGTCTGGTAAAGAACTTTGCCAAGCATAGTTAAAACTTGCTGGTCTGTTGACATCAGTCTCTAGATGTAGAAGTATTTATTACATATAGTAGATATATTCCTCTTGCTTCCAAAGCTGTGGATGCAGGTAGTGTTACTTTTTCCACATGGCTTTTTTTGTAGATTTAGATTTTATTATGTGTTAGTTTTCACATTCTTTTGAAGATTTGGGATAATGTCTTTGACTTCCTGCATCCTCACCTAACTTTTTGCTTTTGAAAGGTGCGTGGTGTTGGAACTGGAGGAATTGTGTCCACTGCCTTTTGTCTGCTCTACAAATTATTTACCCTGAAGCTCACTCGTAAGCAAGTGATGGGCCTTATAACTCATACAGACTCTCCATATATTAGGGCTCTTGGATTTATGTATATTAGGTAAGTATCACTGTTATCAACTAATGACTGTTTTAATATGCAGACAGCTGTATTAAAATTTTACTTTCTTTTTGTACTTGAAGGTACACACAACCACCTACAGATCTATGGGACTGGTTTGAATCCTTTCTTGATGACGAAGAGGTATGTCGGCGAGGGTAATAATTTGTTTTCTTTTGTTTCTTTTCATGTTCCTACTTTAGGTTTAAACATTGTTTCATAAGGTTTTCTGTTTGACTGTTGTAACGTTCTGTTCTTTAATTTTTATTAATTAGTGCAGGAAGCAGGTTTGAGCTCGGACATGGGTTATTTTTCTTAAAGATCTAACAGAATTTTTTGCTGGTTAGTATGTTACTGTGTCAGATTGACAAAGCCATGTGAAACAGGTGTACTAAATCAGAATTCAAACAGCAGGGTGTGTGTGGCTTCTGTGCATTTTTCAAAGTCGTATCTTAAAAGCAAGGTGTAGTAAGTCATGAGAATGCTAAATTTATATTATCTATTTATTACTGGGATGGGAGAATTGACGCTGACATAAAAGAGTGGGAAGTATATAGTAGAAACCAACATTCACCTTGGAAAATACTGCCAAAAATCTCTGTGGTTATTATTCATGTCCTGGAATAACTAAACCCAGGATTTCTCCAGAGGAGAAGCAAACAGCCTGATTATGGCATAAGGTTCCATTGTTAATGTCTTTGGGGACAAATAAAGAAGATGAGTTGCCCACTGAAGTCCAGTGCAGAGGTTGCATTATTATGCAGTCAGGTGGGAGAATACCTTTGGTATCCTAGTCCTGATTTACTGTTTGGGGAAACAGAGTAGGGAGTTGGTGGGTGATGCTTCTTGGGCTATGAACTTGAATACACAGTCTGCTACGTACTGCTGCAATTTGTATTTATTGAGCAGGTTTTAAGTTACATCTTAGATTTAAGAATGGAACAGGAAGGATCATCTGCCCTCTTCAGTGTGACAGTATATATCTACTTCAAGAAATTCCAAATGCTGTAGTTGCAAATGATGTCCAGATATTTGTAATAAAAATAGTGTTAATTACACCTGTATCTGACTGCAATGAACAACTTCTTTCATGCTAAGTATCAAAAACACTGTGCAAAGGAAACAGCTGTTATTTCAGGTAAACCTGTGCTATTCTACATTTTTAACAAAAATCAAAACAAATTTGAACCTTGATTGCATCTCTGTAATCTCCTCCTTCTCCCCCAGGTGGGGTAGTTAAAATGAACTCTCCTCTGCAATGCTGGACTGTAATTTTTGAGAAGGATTGGGGTGGCTTCATTCTCAGGGTCTCGCAAACTCAGTGTGGACTCAAAGGACAATAAAGTGATCACAAGCGCATTGCATTGTGCAAGTCTTAACTGGTTCATTATTCAAAGCATATTTTTTATTTATATATTTTAGTTCTTGCAGATATTGGTTATCAAGATGTATTTGTTTCTTGTTTAAAATCTCCCAGTATATTTTTGGAATTAGTGTTGCTTTCCCAGCTGCTATCAGTAGCTTTGTGTTACGTGCTTGGGGCTGCTTAAGTTTCTTACCAGTCCTGGTCAAACTCTATAGGATGAAGCAAATTTTTATATATGGAATTATTTAAACCTACAGGATTTTTTTTCCCCTTCAGTTCTTAAATATGTGGAAGCAGTTCATCTTTTGTCATGCTGCTGTGAAAAACTTCCCAGGATACAGAGTTACCTTTCAAAATGCTTCTTATGTTTATTTTGTTTAACTGTACGTACTCTCCAGGTGCTACGTTTAACTCCTTTTTTTCTTCTTTAGATCTCTGCAGCGATTATATTTGGAAAAACTGTATATCTGAACACTTAAATGTGTGTGAGTGCAAGCAGTTTTACGTTTAGATTTTCTCTTCCTGTTTAGATAACAAATCTCACTTTCCTTGTGTGCTTGCACTATAGGTTTGGGACTGACAATAGCTGACTAACATGTCCTGAGCTGTGAGAGGGCATAGCAAGAAGGCCTTCATGCGGTAATGACCCTTTTCAGAGACAATGGTCATCATGGATTATGCGTTTCCAATTATTTGTTCATTTATTTATTTTTTTACATATTTCTAAATTAGAAACCTCACTGCTTCATGGCAGTTGGTTTGCTATTGCTTCCAATTCTGTTAGGATGCCATTTTGTACTAGAGGTTTTTCTATGATCATTTTGAGATAGGCAATGATGTAGTTCATAAATGATTTAGGCCACAGGGTTGGGTATGATGGTACACAGTTGTACATCCACAAAATGGAGTATTAAATGTACTTTCAGAGGACTTCTCAACATTTTGGCATTGAAATAAAATACAAGATCATACCATATAACCAGACTGTATAAGGGGATTTTGCGTTAATCTCTTCATCGACAGTCCCTTACCATCCAGATGGCTGCAGGATTAGTGTGTGCCTGCATGCATATATATTAAGTCCCATTCCCTGTCTGTAACATACTGCTAAATCCAAAGGGTGCAGAGTTTGAATTTTTCTAAGGAAATGTATTAGAATATGAGACAAGTAAACTTTCATAATCATGAGACTTCAATAGGACAGTAATGTAGAAACATTTTTTTTTAATCAGTAAAGAATATTTTTGACCATCAGGATATTTTTTGCTTGTATTTTACAGGACCTGGATGTGAAGGCAGGTGGGGGTTGCGTTATGACCATTGGGGAGATGCTTCGTTCCTTCCTCACAAAGCTTGAATGGTTTTCCACCTTGTTTCCAAGAATTCCTGTGCCAGTCCAGAAAGCTATTGACCAGCAAATTAAAAGCAGACCTAGAAAAATCAAGAAAGAGGGCAAGGAGGGAATGGAAGAAATCGAACGGCATGCAGAACGTAGACGTTCAAGGTCATATACACGTTATTTTTAAAATGAATGTTAAAAGTTTATTATTGAACAACTTATTACCAGCAACATCTTGTCTTTTGACTGGGTTGGGTTTTAAGGCAACAGGCAAAAAAGTTTACGGATGCTAATGGATTAAAATCATCACATGATATTTGGTATTTAAGATGAAAAACAGACCGTGTATGTAAAGTATAAATTGAAAAGGAAAGATGGTCTCTTTAACTTAAAAAGGATGTGTTTCACACTGAATATCTTCTTTTTTAAAAGGTCTCCAAGACCAAGATCGATCAGTCCCAGGAGGTCTCCCAGAAGATCCAGAAGCAGAAGTCACCATCGGGAAGGCCATGGATCCTCTAGTTTTGACAGAGAACTAGAAAGAGAAAGAGAACGGCAGAGATTAGAACGTGAGGCAAAGGAGAGAGAAAAAGAAAGGCGGAGATCTCGAAGTACTGATCGCACACTGGAACGGAGGCGAAGCAGGAGCAGGGACAGATACAGAAGCCGTAGTCGAAGTCGTGACAGGAAAGGAGATAGAAGAGACAGGGATAGGGAGCGAGAAAAAGAAAATGAACGGAGTCGAAAAAAAGAGAGAGATTATGATAAGGAAAGAGGTAGTGAGAGGGAAAAAGATCGATCTAGAGAAAGGTCAAAAGAAAGAAAAAGTAAGGGTGATACAGAAGAGAGAAGACACAAGGATGACAAGGATGAGAAGAAACACCGGGATGACAAGAGGGATTCCAAAAAAGAGAGAAAACATAGTAGAAGTCGAAGCCGGGAAAGAAAACATAGGAGTAGGAGCCGCAGTAGGAACACAGGTAAGCGCAGCAGAAGCAGGAGCAAAGAAAAATCAAGTAAACATAAAAATGAAAATAAGGAGAAGTCGAATAAACGAAGTAGAAGCAGAAGCAGAGGAAGAACAGATAGTGTTGAGAAGTCCAGAAAACGAGATCAGAGTCCCAGCAAAGAAAAATCTAGGAAGCGTAGCAGAAGCAAAGAACGTTCCCACAAACACGATCACAGTGATAGCAAGGACCATTCTGACAAACATGATCGCCGAAGGAGCCAAAGTACAGAACGAGAGAGCCAGGAAAAGCAAGAGAAAATCAAAGATGAGACTCTCTGAATTCTTTCAGAAGTGGATCACATTGAATCCTATAAATGTTTGATTAAATCCTGCTTATTTTTTCTTAAAGTTGAGATTGTGCAGTAGTTGATGAGCACTCTTCTCCAACCTCCCTCTAGGCTGCAGATTGTCATTTCCTATTTTGGGTAGGGAAGTGCCTTTGTAAACCCATTCAATGCATTGACGGTTTCAAACCATTTGTTTAGTTTAATTTGTAATGCAGAGATTGTTTTTGCATTTTTATTGTTCAGATGTTTCTGAAATGTACAGTCTGTACATATGTCCTGAAAATGTTTTAATTCCTTCGGCATGGTTGCCATGTTGGTTAAATTTGTATGAGGCAATAAACTGCCACTAATTATACTTCCCTTTCGTAGACGTGGAATTATGGTTTGTATCCTGAAGTTAGCATGGCTGTGCTTTACGTAATAGTATGGCTTTTAGGGATGGATCTGGAATGTGTACTATAGCTGAGATATTTATGTGCATACAATGTACATTGAGGGCTGCAGATTTAGAACTAACATTTATGTCCACTGTACCTACTGTTTTCTTCAAAGCTTTGTATTATGTTGATCACCAGTGGTGTTAAATTAGTGGACTTTCAAAGAGATAGTGGTTTTGATGCAAGGATTTAGATGATGTTGGGGCTCGTTTAGTAATTCTGTAGAAAGGCTACCTCAAGCGGACACTGTAAAGGTTGACAGATGAGTACCGTAGCCATCTATGCATTTTATTTGTTTGAAAAAAATCCATGTAAGCTTCCTTTTTTTTTTTTTAAACACAATTTATCCATTTGTGGTCTTTTAATGTTTTTGTTTTTTTTTTTTAATCATCAGCTGCACTCTGTCATTTATGTTAATCCTGGGCTAATAAAGGCATTTAAGATGGGAAGAGGGAGGTAGGAAGAAGAAAAATGTTACAAAGGATTTCAGTTTCAAGCTTCCAAAGCATTTTTATAAGTGTAAACATTTAAAATATGAACTAAATGACAGTGTCCTTTTTTAAGTCATATTTTCTACAAATAGTAAGGATCGCAGTTCATGCTGAACATTTCATCTGGCAGATTTTTTTTTAAAACAGGTTGTTAGAAGCAAAAACCAAAATGGATTATAGAAGAAAATCATATCATTACAGTCCAAGTCTATTTGATAGATTATTCTGATGACTTGTATACTAAGTGAGGAGAACCATCTGGAATAAACTCTCAATTAATTCCTTTGTATCGAGTGTCAGCTTTTCCCTGCATGTTCATTGCCAGTTGAAGAGTGTTTTGGTTCCTCCACATTTCTTTTTCAGATCAAGTGACATTTTGTATGAATAAGGGATTTTATGTAATAAGTACTTTATGTGGGACATGTAGCAAACAAAGAAATGCAGCAGCCCCAAAACAGGAAGAACGTGAAGTGTGACTCATTCATGATGATGAAGTGACCTGAAGGTAGAAGGTAGAAATAAGTTCATGCAGGTCATCTAGGCTTTTTTTTTTGTTTTGTTTTAACATCCAGGAAGAAAACAAAGTGTTTCAGCTTCTAACAGTACACTTCATTCCATAGTATTCCAAGGAGCAAACTTCATTTTTTTTCTTCCTCCCTGCTCTAATTTTTTTATGAACTAACAGTTCAGAAACAGTTCCTTTGTCATTGTGATCCTTAGTAATCAAGATTTTTTAATACTGATGTTGTTGAGGTATTGTCTGTTTATATTTGTGTTACCTGATTTTAAATCTGAGCTTGAAACAAAACTTCAGCTTCAAAGAAGTCACTCCCTTGCTAAAACTAAACTACTGAGCTCTCATTTAATATGGGAGAAAAACTGTACTGGCCATTTAAGGAATATCCTGTCTAGTAGATTATTAGAGCTGTCTTTGCAGTCTGCCAAGTCAAAACAGTGAGGACAACTTTATCTTGTTTGTGTCTAGAGGGCTTCTTTTGGCCTTGTTTTTAACCTTCAGTTTCTGAATCAAGTACACTCTTAGGCAGAGAGGCTGCAAGGCCAGTGTTCTGTCAGGGAAAATGGATTACTGATTTCCAATTGTTCCTTCAGGGCTCCCCCTCCTCTGCCATTGTTGGGAAATACAGTGAAAGAATGGTTTATTTGCAGGAAAAATACAGGTATTTGAGAAACACAATCTTCGACCTGAAAGTGGAGAAGGGCTGTCTTACTACAACAAAGATGGTCAACATTTTGGTACAGCTTGTGAAAAGACCAGCCCGTGCCAGTACCTCTTACAAGTGCACTAATTTGAGGACTGTGCTTTTATTTTCCAATAAATAGTACTTTTTGACTTGTGGATTTAATATGATGCATATTATGTACTTGAGTTAGCAGTGTAATGGATGGCACAATATTCATTACCAAGACCCATGGAAATTACTTGGACCAAGACACCTGTCTTAAGTTATCCTTGGGATTTAGTATCGTGCAGCTCTTGGGTTTGGATCCAGGGACTCTGGTTCCTTTTTATCTTTCTGATATTATTTTATTTCGCATGACCTTCCTTGAAACCAAAAGGAACTGTGGTGTGCAAGCAGCTCTGGTGAGCAGTGGTAAGTTCAGTGGAGGTGCTGGTGCTGCCCACCCTGCTGCAGTTACTGCAGTGCAGCTGCACTGGGCATTCAGCTCAGGGCATTCAGAGAAAACTTCTGCCAGTTTTAATTGGAGGCATGGGATTTTCCCCAGGAGCTGCTCTCTGACAGTCTGTGCACTCTTCAGTTCTCAGGGTAAAAGCACAATGTCTGAAGCACTGTGAACCCAAAGTTCCCACAGTATGCCACATGTCCATAGTTACCTAGCTGGGATAGTTATCCTTTGGGAAGCCTCATCTGTCTTTGAAATTTCCTGTGGCTCCAACGGTAAGTACTGCATTAGTAATATTTTTAGTTGCTTACAGTATACAAATTCCACCCTTAAAGGGAACCCGAAGCAATGAGGGAACTTCTGCTGATGTTTGAGCCTTTTGCACTGCTATGGAGCCCATGTACCTTGTTGGTTCTAAAGTCTCTTCTTTCAAGAGCTTAATGGGGTTGGGTTGCTTGGGGGTTTTTGTTAGGGGTTTTTTTTGTTATTTTGCTGAGGAGATTTATTGGTTGTGGTTTTTTATTTCATAAAGACCAGAGCTTCATACTAGTAAGTAGTGTAGAAACTACATCTATGAAAACATTACATGTCATTGTCCATTAAGTCAGCATGACCCATAAAAAAGCATTTGCCTCAGTCTGGAGAGAACCTGCAACTAATCCTCACCAAAATTTTTTAATCATCTGAGTGATTGCCAGTGTCATTTCACATATCAGCAGTGTTAATTACTATTAAGACAATGCCTAATGCCTGAGGAACAAGGCCTGGAAGATATACACGGCCACAGCAGGAGGTGTGGATCTGGCTCAGTTTGGTTTTGTTGCTTTTCCTCCTTGTTTTGGTTAATTGTGTACATCTCCTAACCATTTTTTTTGAGCTGAATCAATGTGTTTTTTCTTAAAATCATTACTCCTCTTAAGCTTTTTCCTTTTTTTTCCCCCCCAACAGACATGCAAATAATACATTCTGTTACAACTATGCTTCTTTTTAATTATAAAAGTGAGGGGAGCTGATGAAAACAGTACTACAGTATTGTCCTGTTTGTAGTGTGCAATTCTGAGATGTTAAGGTTTGTATACCAGGAAGAATTGAGAAAATATACACCAACAGTTTAAAAAACATTAGAATTACTGTTAGAGCATGGAATTACCACAATTGTTTATGCGAGAAGAAGAAATTTGGGGCCTGAACTTGATTCTGAAAGAAACTGATTGCTTTAGACCTCTGAAAATCCAGTTAATAGCCACCTGGTTAAACACTTAGGCCTTGGTGGCAGTGTTTCACAGTGATGTCTCCAAAGAAGAAATACTTAAATAAAACCCTTGAGGAAGAAAGCCTTTAACAATAATATTTTTTTTTCAATTAATGAGAAAAGTTGCCAATTGTTTATTAGCTAATGCAGGACAGTTTCAAATAATGTTTCCTAAAGAAAGACTTGTTTGACCATGACTAAATGTAGATGATGTTTTAAGAAGCAACATGTAATTCTTGGGCCATCTACAATCAACGTATTGAAGGGTGATTCCCGTGAGGTGACTTTGTGCAGGTGATCAGAAGCAGTGACTGAGATACCTAATACAGCTGTGTAAAAATGCCTGTTGTCTTTGGTTACCTTTATACAACTGAGTTTCTGAAGACTCTTTTTGTAAGATTACATATGTTTGTAGAACTGTTGACCTTGAATTTTGCTTTCTGTGTTGGCTGAGAAAGTAACCAGTGAGGAGTATGAGAAAAGGTCCTGCCTTTTCTGAAAAATGGAAAATTAAGATTTTAGTAATATCTGTCAGTTCTTCATTAGCTACAGTGCAAAGCAAGTCAGTTGATGTGAAGAGGACATTCTGTTTACTCCTCATGAGTCACCTCTCAAAACTCTAAAGGAAGAAACTTTTTTTAAATTTTGAAGTAAAATGAAATAGCCTTGGAATAATACTCGATTAAGCCTCAAGCTACTTTTGAGTGACTCTACCTGAACTGCTGTTGCTTTGGTTTGTTTTCTTTTTTTAAGAAGTTTAACTTCACTCTCTTGATCTTTATTTCAGCCTTATTTCGTTGGTACATTAGTTCTGGAACACACCTACTGATTAATAACGGTTCTTGGAAGAACTTTTAAAAGCGATTGCTTGCACAGAAAATTATAGTTCAAGATTACAGACATCTCCATCAAGTGTTCAGCTGCATTTTAAAAATGATCTTGTCAGCTGGGGCTCAAATTTGATGTCCTGGATTAGATCTCAGATATGACTAGCTGTTCAGCTTCCCTCCTCCCAGTCCTGAGCAGCTGTGAATGTTGCCATTAAGCACAGATGTTGTCTTTCCAGCTTCAGGGAAAGTAAGAGTGAAAGGAGCATTTAGGGAGAATGGTGTTATCAACAACCTTAACATCCAGGATAGCTGTAGGTGAATAGCAGGAAAAAGGAGATGATCAGCCTTGGGGGGAAAAAGTCAGCAGTGATTTCTTGCCATTCCTTTGAGACAGGAGCAGTAAATAGTGCAGAACACTGGTAATTGTGTTGAAGAGTGAGCAATTTTAGCTGGGAAAGAGAGAAAGTAAATGGGTGCTGAAGAGTATCTTGATCAGTTTGTATTTTGAAGGCTTTTATGGGGAACTAGAGGATAGTATTAGAAAAGGTTTAATGAAGTGAAAGACGGTTATTATAAATGGAGGACAAATCAGTATTGATAGTAGGAGTAGACAACATGAGCTTTTGGAGGTAAATATGAATTATCTCCAGTTCCAAAGATTTAATCAGCAGGAAAAGTTTGATTAATACATCATAATATCAGCGGCAATTCTTGTAACTTACCTTCTTATCTGAACCAGAATTTTCATTTAGATGTGTTCTGCATTGCTCTTGCCTCTATAAATCACTAGAAAAGAATTTGGAAATTCAGTTTCAGTTATAGAAAAGCAACTGTTTTGAGAAGTTTTTCAGTGGTTGCTTTTGAAGTTGTTTCTAGCAGTTTATGTAGGCAAATAAAACACAAGACTATCCTGTTTAAACCCCAGAAGAAATAAGGTAGAATAAGTTGAGGTAAGCCACATTTTTTAAGCTTTTTAAAAATAAAAATCGGAAGTGCAACCTCGTTGAATTTGTAATGGGATATGGTGAGGCTATAGAAGATAAGCCTGCCTTTTATTTTGTACTATCTGATAAATAGTGTTGTGACTATGCATGATGGTATACAGGCCACAATATAGATAAGATTGTGTTTTAATTATTCATTATAAGATGGGGGGTGAGACAAACCTGCATAATACTAACAGAAGCCTTGATGATCAAATTTATGTTATATGCATCTTATCTGAAGTAAAACGATGTGAACATATTTTACAAACTCCATGAATTTGTAACGAATGTACTATGTGCTCTTACCCATTCCAACAGAGCTTCCAGAACAAGTTACTGAAATGACATGAAACAGTGGTATAAATGTGAGGTGTCAGGTTGTGAGCTGTGAAACATTATTAGTCTGTAGTATGTAGTCCAATTGTGCAATCCCATCAGATACCAGTACTTTTAAAATTGATTAAATCCACACCCTAGGAAAGGAATCCTAAGGTAAGTACTACCCCTTTAAACAATTATTACTTCAAAATGTGCTTAGGAGTGGTTCATAGAAGTAATTGTTTCTTTATTTAAAAAACATCCATAAACCAAATTCAAAAACAAAACAAAAAATGCTCATTTATTTGTTCCTATATTGTAACCACTCCTAACCTTCACCAGGATACAGTTGATCTAGTTAAGAGGATCTGTGTAGATAAGTATGCCCAGTCCCAAAATGCTCCTGTGAAGTTCCTGTAACAGATATTGCAAGACAGCACCCACGAAGTTTACTCTGTAGTCAACACTAGAACATGCCACCTTTACCTTCATAATTTTGGATTACATTTTAACCATCTAGAATGCATGGACAAAAACAGATCATTCAAAGAAATTTAAATTTTACCTGAATATATTTTTTTAGGACAGAATGTGAGCTTTGGACCCTTATCAGTCAGTGGAGCTACCACCACTGTGTAGACATCCCCACAGGGTATCTCGGTGATGTCGCAGTGACTTCGACCTGCTCTGGGGGTACAGGTGAAGTTGCCTTTTGAACCATGTAAATCAGTGCTGTAGTTCATTGTTTCATCAGAGGCTTGCCAGAACACCCTGATGCCATTGTTGCTCAGTCTGTATAGCTTCACCCCAGACGGACAGCAAGCACCTAATAAAGAGAGAAACATTAATAAGCAAATTTTGTGAACTCCTGGAGTGCATTTTAAACCAAATTACTATGATTATCATCATTTCACTGAGAAATTATTATTTCACAGAAAGCCAAAACAATTCTTGAACTGAACTAGGAAAGAAAATGTTTTATCAGACTCATATTATGGAGCTGGAATTCAGCCATTTTACATGTTGGAATATTGTTGCTCTCACCTGGCACGAGGCCTACCTTAAAGTGCCCAAAATCCTTTTGAGGTCTTTAAAATTTAATTATGCTATAGCATAATTTAAATTAAGAAATTGATTCTGGAGCAATGTTATTAAAACTTCTTTATATGGCCATCTGATGGCTGTCATAAGGACAAGTTTTAAATTATATGAAAATAATCCAAAGTACATTTATTTAGAAGAGGGAGCTGCAAGTGTACTAAGTATGTACTGAATTTCAGCTGTGCTATTTGTATGAGAGCAACAGTATACAAAGTACGTTGTATATTGAGTCTTTTTCTTCCCAAGTGCATTTACAATTTACATACTGGAAGAATATCCCTGATATGTGCAACTGGATGTCAGACCCGTTTCACTAATTGCTTTCAGAGACACTGTGTAGTTGGTGCCACATGTGATGCATCCCAGGAGACAGTAGTTCTGAAGAGTGCGACACTTTGCCTGTCCTTTTGGAGACTCCAGTGTTGTTACATATGTCTGTGCACCCTTCCCAGCAGACCAGCTGATATTTGTTACAGACTGTGTCACTTGAGTTAGTATCAGGTCGTTAGGGCAACAAGGAGCTTAAAGAAAAGAAAAAATAGAGAAGTCAGTTCTGGTTTGGAAGGTATTTTGTTGGGTTGCAGCCAGAATTGTACATGATCAAGAGCAAAGGAATGAAGAAGTGCATACTTCTCAGGCAAACAGTAGCATGCTGAAAAATACTTGACATTGCTGGCAAGCTTCTAATAAACAATGTCAATACAAGATCAATTTGTCTATAACAGTGGGTTATAATATTGGAATTACTACAACACGATCGTTCACCAAGATTCGAAAGTATCAGAGTACATGGGATAATTAAGCAGGGTCTACCTCTACCCCTCAAGTCATATTGCTCAGTCCAGCTCTGTCTTTGTTTAAAGTCTCTTCCTCTACAATGCAAGATGACTGCAGCCAAACTGCCTGTTAAAAATAGACCCTGGTGTACATTAACTGCTGTACAGGGCCTGGGGATTGTCTGGGTTAAGTGGTAGAGGACAAAACTCTGTTAGAAAATTAATAGCAGGAGTGGTGAGTAGGATGTGCTTTAATCTGTTCTTTATATTGTTGATGTGGACATTATCTCATTGCTTCTCCTAGTAATATTAAATATCAAAATGCTGACAAAGAAGTTATGTATTACATTAGTGGCTTATGTTACTGCATTTTAGTTAGCTGTGCCACAAAATAATTGGTTGCACTAAGGCTTCTCAGTATGTGGCAACTGCCAAGTGATCATTCTCACACACACAAAGATACAGACAGGTTCACACAAAGGGCATCCAGCAATAGGTAGCACAATATGCACACACTGTAATTAAAATAAAAAAAAGCCAAAGACATATAAAGAGTCATAGAACTATTTTAATATTATGCTGCTAACATGCAATTCCCACATACCCATCTCTAAAGGGACACTGTAGCTTGGTAAGCTCTGTCCTGCTGGTGATCTTGCTATAGCACTAACAGAGAAAGCAGATCCACAGGGAAGATCAGTTAAGGTACAGGAGCTTCCAGTGCTTGTGCAATGCCAAAGTCCAGCCTCTCCTCTGGCAGTGACAACGTATGTAGCGTCTTCATTGTTAGACTGCCACTGTACACTGATTACAGAAAGACCCTCCTTTGAGACATTTTTAATTTCAGGACTGCAGGGAGCTGAAATATTTCATATTAACAGTATTTAAACAGATTGTTTATACATACTATGTAAGTTAGACATGAAAATTAAATTCCAGTTAGAACTAACAAACTACTTTGGAAAAAGTATATGATCCTTGTATACTTAGTCCTGGTGAGAATTTAGACCTTGTGACAGAACTGACAACATAAGGAGTTTGTGTACAAAACCAGAGATAAACTGTAAATCTGATTTTCAAAATATTGGAGCTGTCAGAAACTTTCAATCCAAATCTGTTTTTAGATCCCTGCTTACAGTATATTTTTAAAGACTTCCTGTTTTGGAGGGTTGTTTTTTTTTAATTTTTATCAGTTACAGTAAGTTAGCATTCCAGTAATGCATTTCATCCATGAATCACTGCGGTGCCTAATAATTATTTCTCCTGCTAAAGGAAAACACGAGTGATCACGGTACCTGTTGCCACGTGCTTGGGCGCACATGAGGTGTTGCTGCCCCTGGCCTCGCTGAAGGAGTGAACGGTGATGTGGTAGCGGGTGTTGCACTGCAGAGCTGACAGGGTGCAGGCCGGGGCCGTGTCATTGCAGAGCACCACCGTGCTCCAGGCGGCAGCTCTGGTCTCGTACAGGTCGGCGCCTCGGACAGGAGCCCAGGTGACCCGCACGGTGTCGCTGGACACGAACACGGCCCTGAAGTCGCTGGGGCAACAAGGAGCTGGGAACAGATGAGGCAGAGAGGGAAACTCGAATGGGAACGGGAAACTGGCATGAATAGGAGCCTTCTTTAGTTTACCTATGTGCTTCATGTCTTAAATCTCCAAAGGTGACCAATACTGTGCAAACAGTCTCATGAATCCCAGACTTATTTCCTGAATTAATTCAATGCCCCTCCTTCCAAAATCAATACAGGACATCCTAGTGTTTAGGTCAGATGCAGGAATTACATATATCTTTGGTTGAAGCTTTAAAAGCATCTAGAGGTTAAATAATTCAAAAAACATTCTTCTCAATTTCCCATTGAACTGGTTAATCTTTTTTCATTTTCCAAGTATGAAAACTCTCTTTGAGGAAGTTTAGGATTTTGACACACCATTCCTGAGGTAAAAGAAAAAAACTAAACAGGACTAGAGTTCAAATGTTACGCCAGGGCTGTAAGTTATTCATATGTCCTTGCCTGATTGATGATTGTGAATTGTTAAACTATTTTCAAGTTTGTAAGCATGTTGCACTTGACTACACAAGTTAAATTTAATGGCAACGGGAAGTGTTCCTTTTTTTTCAGCCAACCTTTGTGTGTTTTGCCCAAAACCTGAATAAAAATAGAAGTTTAAGTCAGTATCTTCCCATAAAAATATCCATAAACACAGTTAAAGGATCCAAATGAATTTGCAAAAATAAGTGGTTACTTACCAGTAGTGTAATTGAATACATCACCTAAAGGACTCTGCCCTGCCTTGTTATATGCAAAGACACTAATGAAATAAGTGAAGCCACAGTCTGACTGGAAATGACATTGAGTATATGATGTGTTGCAGTGCACTTCCAAGCCATCATCACTCTTCACAAAAACCACGTAATAATGACCAAAACTGACGCTAGACCATGACACCAGCAAGTGACCAAGTTCATCCTCTTCAATTGATATGTTTACTGGTGCACAAGGAACTGAAAAAAAAAAATTAAAAAAAAAAAAGAATTGTAACGACAATATTTTTATTGAAGTTACACTTTTACATAGTAAAGGAAAATCAGGAATATACAGAATTATTCTACTCAGTTGCTGTCTTGTTCAAGCAAACAGCAATATTATCTGCATTTACAGAGGGTGCTACTTACATTTAGATGACAAGTGGGTATGATTTTTACAGAACAAAATAGATACTATCTTCATGTTTTACAGAAACAAATTCTGATTAAGGAGCCCCTGTCGAACAGTGAAAAAAACAGCGACACTGGGCAGTATTTCAAAAGAAACTGGCACAGTGTGTGCTCACAAATAGTAGGTTTGGATGGTAATTGTAATACTAGCTTGAATAACAATTAGCATCCAAAAGCTTTTATGTGTGAAAGCCCTTTATATGTTTTTATGAAACTCACTGGTTGTTTGTGAGTAGAACTGTCCTTTGCTTAGGTTCCCTTTCTGGTGGCATCATGTCACATTAAACTGCAAACTCTATGGCTTTTGCTTAAATAACATTTCCTTTCTTTCTAGTTCAAAGAAGTGTAGCTTGCTGCTATTAGAATGAATGTACATTATCCAGCTGAAGCAGTGTTGGCTGAGATCAGAGCCCACAGCTTAATACTTGTCTACTGTGTAAGGCTCTCTCATCCCATTAGATCCACCTCAGAGTTGCTCACAGAATTGATCTCTAACTCCTATCAATAAAAAGTCAAAATGAGGCAGGTTACATCAAATAACTAAGTAAATAGTGTTGTGTCTTTAAAGTAACATGTAATAAAAGAAATGTTTTAGATTTTAATTACATGGGCAGTTCATCTAACAGGTCAGGAAGCAATAACCTCTGACATGGCACTGGTGCTGTAGCTGAAACAAGCAAGCTTCTGTTCTGATGATGGTTGATGGTTTCTTAATTTAGTCTAGTGGTGCTACTTTGACTGAATGTGGTTTTGTTGACCTCCTTTCTAACTAAAAACTAGACTTGGCCTAGAATGCTTCTCAGCCCAGAGGCAATCCTTAATGCCATTTCCTCACAGACCTGTTATTCCTTACATTAGTTTTACACTCAGAAAATTGACTTTACAATATGTACTTCTAGTAATAGGAAAACAGAGGCTTACTGTTTCAGCCAACAATATATACACCATTGCAAGTTTTTCTTACACAAATATGAAGAAAGTTTAGGCTCTTATCCCTGAAATAGAAAAGAATATGGCACCATTCATGCACAAAGGTCAAAAGCAGAAATAACTATTTGAGAATCACTTGTGAATTGCAATGGACTAATTTGCATTTGAAATTAAAGAAATATATGTTAAAATGCCATAAGCTATATAAGGATCAATGACACATACTAGTTTTTAAGCTTACTGCATCAGTAGGTTTACTGGATCCAGCATCATTGTATGCTGTGACAGAAACATAATATTCAGAGCTGCACTGGAGGGATGGCACCATGCAGGAGGAGGAGGATGTGTTACACTTCAGTTTCAAGAGTCCACTGGAGGCTGTGACAGTGTAAGTTAGAGCTCCTTCTGTTGGCATCCAAGAAACTCTTAAAGCACCACTATTAAAAGCTACTTTAACATCCGCCGGTGCATTAGGACCTACGGTATATCAATAGTTTGGAACACATAAATACAACTTAGACCATGGCCTACAGACATGAGCTTTTACATAATTTGCAAACTAAATACATTTTTTGTGGTGCAGACCTTAGCCTCATTCATGTTAAAGTGACATTTTTAAATAGTTTTAGTTATACACTGTCACAAAGCTTTCTGCTGAAACTCCCTGCCTTATTTGAATATTTACTTCTCACAGTTAGAAAAATCCTCAAATCAGTCTAAACTTGTGTAATCCTTATCCACACCTGTCCTGAGTACCACTTTAGTGACAGTTAATGGTATCTTTGCCTCAGTAATATTTATTAAACATAGTCATGTTATCTGAGGTTTCAAAACTTTGAGATGGGGCAAAAATGATGTGATCTGAAAATCTACCCAGTGTACCTTTGAAAAACATAACACAATCATACACACACATAAATATTTCCTGCTATATTGTTGCTGTTTTGGTTTGGGTTTTTTTTTTAATGCTCACTTGGTTTCAGAAAAGAAAATTTCTTACTTGTTCTTTGGTTATATGTGAAATCATCTCCAGGCATCCCATTGGCATTCCAGGCATAAGCCTTGATAGTATAGAGAGTTCCTGGATCTAGATTTGTAAATATCAAGGAGGTATTGGTGGTGTTCTCCCTCAGCATTCTGCCCAAACCATCTGACCTCATGAGTGACACAGAGAATCCAGCTGCCATATACACAGCTTTCCAGCTCAGTGCAATGGAGTCACAGCTCGGAGAACTAACAGACAGAATCGGAGCAGCCAGGACTGTAGAGAAAGAACAAAATCAAGCTTTTGGTTTTTCAGTAGTACAGTTTGAAAGGGCCAAATTTGAAATGAATACAGAAACAACAATCACCAACTCTGAGAGACAAATTCAGTGACAACAAAAGCAGAAAAATAAATGGATGCCAGCTTGATAGAATAAATATAGAAAGTGATTTGTGATGCATCGATTATTATATTACAGGTTTTGTAAAATGAATGTAACTCATACAGAAAGTATGAAAGGTTGTGAGTGTTGAAGAATGAAAATCACCAAGAAGATACTGCATTTCCCGTCCTTTAAGTTTTACATTGTCTTATTATTTTATTTTATTCATTTCTTCTATTCCTTCAACTTATGCCTTTTGTTAAAGTAAAATACATATATTCATACAAATTCTAGCAAAACTCCCAATTGAATATTTAACTTAACGTCCTATCATAAAGTAAACCATTAATTCAGACTCTTGTCCTGGTCATTAAGTCAAATGCCTGAATTCTAGTTGTCAAAAACTGAAAGGAGAATGTGATCAGTACAATTTAAAATGCAAGACTATAATAATTCAGGACTGGTACATGCATGAATGCTTTATAATAACATTATAGAATTTGAAATAAGAATTTTAAAGTCCACCTGTTTTTGCTTTTCTGAAAGGTGAAGGCTGGCTTTTTCCTCCTGAATTTATAGATCTGATAGTGATTCTGTACAAGGTGGCAGGTTTCAGCCCCGTCACTGTGCCTGGAGAATTTTTAACTACAGTTTCAATGAAGGAATCTCCATCTTGTGCAGTCAGCATGTAACTAGTAGCCCCAGGTACCGCTCTCCATTCCACTGTGATACTGTTGCTAAGTTTTGAATAAGCTTGGTCAATAACAGGTATGTCTGGAGCTAAAATGGAAATAATGATAGACATGCTTAAGTTGGGGAACTGAGCCCTGTGAAATGCTGAGTGCTCTGAACATTTCACACAGACAAAATGTAGGACATCTAACCCCATGCTCAGAGCAGATACACTTAGACTCACTATGCTCAGATATACACTCACTGGAAAAGAAAAAAAGATAAAATGAAGGTGTATCCCACATAAAATTAAGAAAAGGAATGTAAAATATTTGGGACAAAGTATGCACCCTGAGGCAAACTTACTCAAAGCAAGGCAGCTCACCTGGGATTTGGGAGACCCAGCAAGTATTACACAGCTATTTAACTGAGCGTTATGTCTGCTCTCTTAGTTCCAAGCACCTTATCAGTTACAGTCACACACCCTATGTTGCCCCACTTGTAAAAATGGTAACAGATATTCTGTCTGACCATGCCTGTGGAACATTTGCAGGTGGGTCATTTGCAATCTTTGAGTAAGATATTGCACTATGCTTTTTTTTCCTTTTAAAATATTGTCTTTAGTAACCGTGCATAAAAATTTCTGTGCAAGAAATCCACGTGCAAGTCTAATGGAGTTTTTTGCCTAACAGTCAAGTAGAGAATATATAGCATGTGATGTATATCGGAAATAAATTACACAACATTAATCATTAATATCTCTTCTTCCAAAACTAAGCTAGCAATAGACATTTTGTTTACACTTAGCAGGATAAATACTTCTACTTGTTTACACTTACCATGATAAAACACCTCTACTTTTTTATTTTCAAATTTTATTGTAATAATTAATTTTATAAGAAACATTCAATTGGAAAAGTAATGGCTATTTCTCAAAATTATCAGCTAAATTATTTTAAAAACAGAATTTCAACAGAATATTTTTTCAATTACATTTCAGTGATGAAATAAAAAAGGATTTCTGTTTATGTAGATTCTTTCAATATCCATCAGTGACTTACATGCCACAAGTCCTTTTGTGAATGAAACAAAATTACTGTTTAGCAGTTCTGAAAAATTTATAAATAGCTTCATATCTGCTTTTGTAATGAAAGAGTAGGTGATTTAAAAAGCTGCAGTCTGAGCAAACTGTGCGTGCCAGATCAGGAAAACTTGGAACAAGATGAGAGGAGAAAAGGAGCTAATCATGCTAATATTGAACTCAGTAGGAGAACCGGCAAAAGGCTTCAACGAGAATGGCAGATTTTCCCTACCAGTACAATGAAACATCAAGGATGAAATCCCAGTCATACAGAGGACAATGGAAATTATACTTCCCAGTTTCTCTTACTAACCTGTTGACTGCATAATCTGTGTTTCTGCAAGAATAATCCCATTCTTGTCAATGGCTTCTGCTTGTATAGCATAAACAGTATTGGGAATTAATGAAGTTAGAGTTGCTTTAAGTGTCACATCACTGAAATGAGCCAGTAATGAATGGCCTACAGTATTCACAGCTGTAGCTGTGACCCTGTAAGAAGAGGCTCCTGAAAACTTGGGCCATCTGAGAGAAATGCTTTGCGATGTCACATCATATAAAGACACAGAGAAACCTAAAACACCCAAAAAAATCATTATCAGAAAACATTTCAGTCATTCCTGAATTTAGTTAAGTCTTGACAAGAATATTGTTCAGTGCCTTATCAAGCATCTATGTGACCTAATTTTCAGACAATAGGCATTCTGAATTTGGAGTGCTATTTCCCTTGCTCACTTTTGTAATCCATTAATTACTGTAATAACTGCTGCTCACTCTCATAATATCATGCTGTGATGATGGCTATTTTTCTTAAATTCCCGATACACTGTAGTCTAATTGTTTTAAAAAATACCACGTATAATCCGTATGTGACTATACAAGCAATGTCAACACTATTCCATAAATAAATAGGATCAGTTGTTTTGCTAATCATAAAAAGAATATGTTACAGTAAGTGTCCAGATACTGCAACGTCTGCAATGATCAAGCATTTAAGGCTCTTGACAGTGCAGGATATGCAGGAATGTACTATTGCCAGAGAGTGCATGAATGCTGAAAGCATTTCTTGTAATCGTGTAATCTCTTCTTTCAAAAAACTCAATATTCACATTTTAAGGTGTGAGGACCTGGAGGCACAAAATACAAGACTGCAGAAATTATAAAACGCAAAACATTGGAAATATTTGGGCAGGGGAGAGCGTGCTTCTCCTGGTGTGTTTTTTTTGTTTGGTTTGTGGTTTTTTTTTTTTGGAAGGAGTGTGGTGGCATTTTCTTTTGCTGATTTTTAATTTTTATTATTAAAATATATAACAATTAATTTGGTGCAAATATGGGACAGTTTGAATCCTATTTGTAGCACAGTTATGTAGGTAGTGGACAGCAGAATTTGTTCATCTGAGTGTTCTCTCTGGTTCACACCAGTGTCAAGGTGTAAGTCTGAATATTTGTGCAAGTGCCCAACAGAATTGGGACTCCTGAAAATGAGGTTTAAAATTTATAAAGATATCAACATAATTGTTTAAAGCTGAATCAAACTTGAAAACAATTTTTGTTTATAAAACTGCTAGAACTTACAGAATATTTTATTAAAAATCACAAGTGTGTGTTTTCTTCAGACCCATTAAAAAACAGGCAGGCAAAAACAAAATACCATTTTGAAGATTTACCTGTGTTAGCTGAAAAGATCTGAAAAGGAAGATGTAAGAAAATTAGAAATACAATGTGAAATATTTTATTTGGAAAATTAAAAACCTAAGAATGTTAATTGCAACAACAACTACTTAAAATACTATGTTTTTAAACACATTTTACTGATATGATGTATTGGCTTAGATTCTTTAAGCATGGAAAGAGTATGCAACCAATGAGATTTGGTACTGGTGTCCAGATTGTATTGCTTCTTCATTTTCATTTTCCTCTCTAAATCTTCCTATTGATCCCGTTTTCAGTTGTTGACACACTTTGAAAGGCCTCAAATCCTAATATATCCTTTTATTTTTCAGTCACTTGCAAACAGTGCAAAAGTGTAATAGTAACTCAATACCAACGTGGAAGCATCTGCATGATAGTCTCCATCCTAACTTTTAGTTTACATTTACAGAGTACAATATCATCGTTGAAAACAGCTCTAAAGCAAATGAGTTGCACTCACCATTTCTAGGCAGTTGAGAAGCAATCCAGTAAATGCTAATGATTTACTTTTCGCACCACACATCTTGTCAGAGCTTTGTTCCAGCCTTCCCACGGGGATGAGCCGAGGCCGATCCCTGCTGTGAGCAGCTCTGTGTCTCGGCAGTGCTGCCACTGCAGGCTCGCTCCCCGGGACAGAGGAGGTCGCGCTGGGCTGGGCGCTCCTCCCCGCTGGAGCCCAGCCGGCCGGCGGCCACCGAACCCTGGGGACAGGGGCCGACACAGCGCCGGCGGGCGGTGGGGTTTTCCCCCTTCTGTTACAGGATGCAGTCTCTGTATGCGTTATACAAGATTCATAAAATAATTAAGCCAAATAATTAAGCAAATCTGAGATTTGCTCTTCAGCTCATTACCTACTGTATTTTTGTCTACATACAAGGACCTTCTTTTCTGTTGGGAATGATGCCCTCGTGGTACTCCCCTTCGCATGGAACACTGCCATGGACTGGGAACCACCCTTCCTCAGTATCTGGCATTGTGGAAAGAGACATTTTCCTCATATTCCTTCGTATCTGTACCAGCTGCTGGTTCCCCTTAGACAACACGACTTTATGTCTTCAAACTGTAACTTCTGACAGACGATTGTAGGCGACAACAAACAGTATCGTTCTATGACCCGACAGTGTTTTTCTTGGCGGCTTTACACGAATGTCAGAGAGAACCCTGGGGCCGCTTTCATAAGGGAGCCCCGGTTTCCACCGCGAGGGGACCCGGCACCACGGCAAGTTTCGCGGCGCTCCCTCGGCTCTGCGCTCTCCAGCTCCCCCCGCTGCTCCACACACAGCCCCAGGAGCCGCCGCGGGGGTCGGGAGCGGCCCCCGTGTCCCGGGCTCACCTGCTGACAGGTGAGCAGCAGGAGACTCCTTCCTCAGGGGACGAGCCCTGGTCACCGAGCACTTCTCCAATGGGAATTACGAACCCCAATGTGGCAGAGGAAAGGGGCCCAGCTCCATTGAGGCCGGGGCCGGGCCCGGCCGGCAGGAGCCCGCCCCGCCCAGGAGCAGGCAGTGCCCTCCTCCGCCGCCCGGCTCCGCCCGCCGTCCCTGAAGAGGGAGGGGAAGGGAGTGCTGCTGGGAGGGATTGGCAGCAAGATGGCGCCGCCGGTGCGGGGGCTGAAGGGCGCTGTGTGGCAGAGTGAGTGCGTGCGGGAGCGAGTGCGGGGCTGCTGTCCCCGCTCCGGGCCGGGAGCGCCCCGGGGCCGCTCGGTGTGCGCGGGCCGGCTGGAAGCCGCCGCCGCTGGGGCGCCGCCCGCGTATATCCCGCCGTGTGGGGTCGGGGGTGCCCTGCCCGCCCGGGGTGGGTCCGGGGCCGCGGCCGGAGCCGCGCCGTTGTCGGAGCCGAGGAGGGCGAGCGGAGTCGGTCCCGGGCGGCCCTGCGGGGAGCCGGCTGTGCGGCGGAGGCTGTGGGTGGTGGCTTCTCCCCGGCTGCTACACCTGGTGACTCATCGCGGGGGTGGGAGGCGGCTGCCCCGCCTTGCGGTGCCCGCGGTGACAGCGCCTGGATAGAGACGCTCGCGCCTTATTCCGAGATAAGGGTGAGCTCTGCAGGCTGTAGCCCACCGGCCCGGCTCTTGGAGAGCTTAAACTGAAGCCAGCTCTTCCAGGACTTCTCTGTTGCATCCAAACTGGCTGTTTTGGGGAGACTCCGGCCTCAGGAGGGGCTCTGGTGTGTGTCACGGAGTGGCACTGCCCACTTTGTGTTCGGCTTCACGGTTTCAGTAGAAAAAGTTGAAGGTGTTCCCACGTAGTCTTACAAATGAACTGCAGATTTTTATCTCCATGTTTAGGAGCAGGTTCTGCTGGTGTTTGTTACAGAAAAGGAAATTGCAACTGCTCCCTTCCCTGGTGGAGTAGAAGGGCTCATAGTATTTCAGGTAGTGTGAGACCTATGAGAAAAGGCATTAGCAGCCACCTCACCCCGGGCTTAATTGTACTGAGGTTGTGACTCCATGAGCTGTTCAGCCAGCCTAGTGACTGTCACTGAAATGGGAAGGTCCTGCTGCTGTCTTCTTTCTGTTCCTCCACTGCTTCCACCTGAAAGCTCTGATCTGGTTGCTCGTGTCACTGGAAGAGGATATTGAGAAAGAGGAACTGAACTCTGATGTTCAGTCCTCAATTGCTGGCACCTATACCCTGCTTGTATGAATTAGATACCTTTGTTTACAACTTGACCTTTAGAAATCCTTTTTCTGCTTTGCTTTTCCTGTCTTGGTCTGTTAGGTTATGTGTGCCTTTGACTGTCAAGCCACCGTTTTGTCTTGAGATATTTTGTAGAAGACTTGGACATTCAAGGAAGGAATGTGATCAAAGCATTATAGTGTTGTCAGGGCCTGTAAGGACTTTTGAAAATGGTGTTGTCAGTGCAGACAAGACTGTGAGGAATGAAGATTAGAGTGATGGTAAAGCAATGTAAATAATAAAACATTTATATGGCAAGTTTAGTTGAGGTATGTCATGAAAAGAATGCTTTGTTAGATAATTAGTTACTCTTGTCTTTCCATTTCAACAACAATGAAAATTGATGAACTAAGTTTCATACATACTCTGGCACCCTGATTATGAGTAATTGAAGGCCATAAACTGCTGCTTCTTAATGGATCAGCAAACATGTTGGTGCTTTTTTTTTTTTTAAGGCTGATTTGTCTGAAAATAGTATGTCAGTGGTGTTGGTGGTTTATGTGGCAGTTTGTGTCAATGTGTATCTTATTCCTGCTCTGTGAACAGGTACAGAAGTACCTGTGGTGTGTGTACAAAGGGAGTTGTACCTGTGCTATGTCATGGTGCTGTTAAAAACCCCTTTGTGCCATTGTGATAGTCCCTTCTGTTAGGTGCAGTTTTAGTCTGAATTGAAGCAGAAGTGTGTGGGAGAGTTAATTCACCCAGTTTGTTGTCAGCTCACAATTATGGGGGTAGGAGGAGCACCTGTATTTAGGAAGCAGTAGTTCCTGTGGATAAAATCCTGACTATATACAGCTGCTCTCTGTGTCTATCTGTAAATAAAGTTTTTCCACAAAGAGTTCTGTTCTAGACTCGTATAATGGGTTCTAGCCTAATCACAGATAGCTACGTTAATTTTGGCACTTCTGCAACTTTATTTTTTGTAACGCTTGTTTACAGTCCTTTCTTCAGGAAGTGTGTTATAAACGGGTCACTGACTTTGCCAAGGTGTGGCTTCCTTGTTTGTTTGTTTATTTTTTCACATAGGGATTTAGCAGTCTGCAGTTCCTGCAGCCTTGTGTATAGTTCTTATCTAGATCAGGAAGTAAAGGTAGAAGAAAAAATGCTTTTCTAGACTAATTCAAAGAAGATAAAAGTAGAAAAGGTATTCAGGATGTGCAATTGGTATGAAATTTGTGAGAAGAAAATGAAAACTTGGACAAAAATGGAGCACTAATCATTCCTGGGCTTGTGATGGTTTTTGGTGTGTTCAGAATGCTTTCTGGAGAGCAGTGAGATGATTTTAAGAGCTTGTAAAGCAGTCTAGGTCAGTTATTTGGATGAGGCAGCTGCAGGTTGAGGGCAAAACATTGTTGGAATGTTACACGGGCAAGTACACTGTGTTAGTACACTGATAGCTTGGAATAAAGTTTCTTTTTATCATGGGAAAAAATGGACTTCAATTTTTTAATTATAGAAATGAGGTTCAAGACAACTGAATTTGTATGGTCTGGTTTATTTTATAGGCAACCAAAATACAGTATTGTAGAAAAAATATATTTGAGCTTTTGGACAAGATTCTTGGGCATTCAGCTTATTAAAAAGAACTCTGTGTAATGCTAAAGACTAATTAATTGGCAAGAATGTTATCCAGAAATATGGAGGTTAATAAAATTTTCACGAGGCTAAAGATTTTTTTATTACACCTTATGTACAGACCTAGAAACAGGCAGGGGCAGTTTGTGGTCAAGAATTCTGTGGATATATTTATTGATGTGGGTTTTTTTTATTATTCTTTTTAGACCTCTAAACATATGAATCTAAATGAGCGAATTATTATTTTCTTTTTTAGTAACAATTTGATTCCTCTAACTGAGAAACTGTTTCTTCTTGCAGAGCTAAAATCAGCAGTGTTTGATGACTTCAGGAAAGAGGAAGAATGGAAGGTACAGTTTTGTTATTTTTGTAAGAATGTTGTCATCGCTTGAACAAGAAATCTGTATCACTGAGTAGAGAACAAATAAATAAACTTCATGGCTGGTGTTTTCACCTAACATTGTTTTCTATCCAAGTAATGGGTTTGGGGTTTGGTAACTCTGAACACTGTCTAATACATGTTGAAAAATCTAAAGCCTAGTATAGGGAGAACAAATGGTTAATTGTCTCCTATTTTTTTTTTAGTTTTTAAAAAAATTAGAAGCTGGTTTTGTTTATCTCCACTTTTCTTTTCAAAGGCTTATACTTTATTACTTTCATAAATTATATGGCACTCCAGTACGTGTGGATTCACCTCTTTGAGCTGCTTAAGCTATAAAACAGTTTTAGAATAAGTACAGATATATTTAAGCAGACCATTGAGTATATTAGCAGGAATTCAAAAGACTTGTGACCAAGTGAAAGTTTCAAAATATTTTTTAGTATGAGTCGGGGGGACAAGCTACTTAGTTAAGATGAGGCTTATCTTTGGATATCCTGTATGTAGGGAGCTGCCTTCTAATGCTGTTTGAGACTAATTTTCTCCTGCAGTGTTGCTATATGCAGGTAATGAAAAGATATAGAGTAACGAAATAGATTTCAGCTTCAAATTTCCACAGCAAGTTAAGGCAATAACATGGGTTTGCTATAGCTGATTAACTTACGTAAATACTTGTGTGTTTTTTCAAAATGTTTAGATAATGCTTTTAGATGATTACACTACTAAATTGCTGTCACTGTGCTGCAAAATGACTGATCTACTGGCAGAGGGTATCACAGGTAAGTGTAATTCTTATTAATGTACAGATGGCAATATCCTGGTAAGAAAAAAGGAAGGAGTGAAATGGAGGATACCCTTCCAGAAAAGTGTCTTTATTTGGTTGATGAAGACAAGTAGCTGTGGGATATTAGACTAGTAGACTTTCTGGCTTATACAGTAATTACCCAATTGTGATTTATTATTTTTTTAATGAAGAAATAAATGTTTCTTTACCTAGAAGTTCAGATCCTTTTTTAAAATATTTTTTTCCCTAAAGATTGCTGTAAGGGTTGGTTTGTTTGTTTTTCAGTGTTTTGTGCTTTTAAGGTTTTTTTGTTTGGTTGGTGTGGTGGGTTTGGGTTTTTGGGCTTTTTTGTATGTGATTTTTGTTTTGGGAGAGGGGAGTGGGTGTTTTTTTGCTAATGCCTGTCTTTGAGATTGAAATAAATGCACAAAATGTAAGCGATCTTGTTTTTAATTAGCTTTAGGTCTAGATTTTTAGAAATACATTTGTAAGAGGGCATTGTTTAGACTTGGTTATTTTTTCACAAGTAGCAAGACTTTTCTTATTTCGATTATTCAGTATAAGATGATTATTCTGGAAGTATAATAGCAAAACTGTATCAATTTCCTTTTTTGGAGTGTGTTATAAGTCATAAGAGGTACTACTTATCCTTTGTGAGAAACTGTCAGTGAGCATGTATCCTCTTCATTAAGAAAAGCCTTTTATTTTTAGTGAGTACACTGCTGAAAAGAGCCTGTCTTTCAGCATCCAGATGTCTGACATAACTTATCTTCCTCATTCCTCCCACACAAAATTTCTGCATTCTCAAGCTTGTGTACTGCAACACTATATATTAATGACTTTATTAAAGAGAGAAAAACAGGAGTTGAGTGAAGCTGATTTGCTGAAAATATCTAATTTGTGCCTGCAATTATACTGAAACAGAGTAAGTGCCCAGGAAATAGGCAAACAAAGGACAGAAGAGGCTGTAGTCCAAAATGATGCCCTGCATAATTTTGCTCTCCCTCTCCTTCAGTGTGCTGGAAAAAGAACCATCTTGCCAAGGCAGTTCTCTTGCAAGACAGTTTGTACTGGCCCCCATAATTTGAGCATGTTTGCCTTGCCATATCTTTCTGTGTGAGGTCAAAACTCTGCTTGTGTAGAATACCCAGGAAGAATTTAGTCCTCCAACTTTAGTTGTCACTAGGCTGAGAGTTGAAGAAGTCGTGTGGTAACCTGATGCATTTAAAATAACAAAGAAAAAAATCAGGGCTTTCTTGGCAGATGATATGTCCCTGCCTCTAATATTGTGGACAACTTGATTGCTGTTACTTTATTAACTCTCTACTGCCTTCCTTAAAGATGCATAATGCTCTTAATTATAAAATTTATATATTATATATATATATATAAATAATATTTTTTACTTTATAGTGGTGGAGAATGTATATAAAAACCGTGAGCCTGTCCCACACATGAAAGCAATATATTTAATAACTCCCACAAAAAAGGTTAGTATTTTAAAGAAAGTGTTGCAAGATCTTTCAGACTGAAAAAACAATCTTATTTTAAAATGTTGATTTACTGTGTACAGCTATACAGTACTTAACTTTTGCATTTTCTGTAATACTTCTCCGTGTGATGCTTCATTTCCCATAACAAAAAGAAAATGCTGTGCTACCAGAGTATGTTACAAACAAGTACCTTGTGGTCAATGGAGGCACTGTTTCATTGCTTAGCTATTGTAACCTCACTGAAAGAGACGTTGTATCACATAATGATGCAATACATTGAAAAATAGAATTCAAAGTAATGGCTCTAATAAGATTTCTATTACTTCCTAAAAATTCTTGGGAGAATAAATCTCAGCACTGTTATAGGTGGGAAATTTTACAAGTACCCTGATTTGGGTGCTTCCTAAAGTGATCTTGGTGCATGACTGACCATCTGTAACTGTTTGTTTGTTATTCTTGCTGTGGAATTAAAAATCTCAAGCTTAAGTGTTTTCTTGTATGTTGAACTTCAGTATTCCTAAGTGGGACTTGGTAATAGGGTGGGAGAAACTTTATCTGGTATGTGAACAAAGGTAAAACACTGTCATGATGTTTTTTTTCCTTATTTTTTCTACCCCCATAAGTCTGTAGATGGACTTATTGATGACTTCATCACTAAATCATGCAGCAGATACAAAGCAGCATATGTGTATTTCACTGACTGTAAGTAAGCTTTTGTGTTGTAGTTTGATAACTTTATATAGGTAAATAAGTGAGCTCCTCACTTCTTTCCTATAATTGAGTACCTGAAAAGTTGAGGTCTTGTTTCTTGTGAGAAGATTTGAGACTCAAGTCATTAACCATATATTTGGGGTGCCAGATTGTGGTCACCATGCTGTCTTGCAATAGTAATTTCTTTCACAATTACCAGTCTTGATTGTTCTGCTCCTCAGCTTTTAATTTAGGATATGTAGTTTTATTTTTAAGTATTCCAGTCTTCACCTGTGTTGGAGAGTGTGGAGGAACACAATTCAGGTATAACTACGTATCTCCACATAAACAAAATAAATATGCATGAGAACTTTCTGCAAGAGCAGTGTTAGTTGGTTATTTCAGGTAGTTCTTCAGACTTGTGAGCCAGCTTTTTCCCTTCACCTGGAAGAAGGGGCCTACTTAGCCCTTGCGTGCACAGCAGAGGCAATGAGTGTGAATGCGGTGAATGTGACTGCATGTTCCCTGCAGTCAGTCAGTGGGACTAAGACGGTCTGTAATGAAGGGAAAACAAAAAACCCAAGCGTGCTGCTGAAGGCAGGGCCTGAGTTGTGACTGTCTTTGTGGATGTCTGTGCATGGTGCATATCTGCTACTGTATGTTCTCAAAGCAGTTATCAAATTACTATCCAAAGCTCTTGGTTTCTTGGTTCATTTCACACTGAAGCAGCAATGACTGTTCTGGAAAAATACTATCTTGCTCTGTGTTCCTTGGTTGCAAGTGGCAAGCTTTCAGTTTGAATACTTGCCAAAACTTTTCCTGTTGAGATGAATAGCTCCTGAGTTAGAGAAATAGCTCTGTCACTTCGAAGTCTGTGTAGTATTCATGTTGTCCCTGTATTCCTTAAATTCAGTTTCTAGACTGGGATCCAGTGTAGCCTGGAAGCATAGTGGAACACATTTGAGACCTATATTAAATTCTGTATTTCTGTGTTTTGCTGTTAGATATGTACACATTATTTCTCAGTTTAACCTTTTTTGTAGCTTGGGAAGTGTTTTTTCTCTCCTATATGAGAATAAATAGCAGAAAGTTTTGCTTTGATAAAATCAGCATCTTTCACAGCTGCAGACCGTTATTGAGTGTTCTACAACTTCCCTTGCACAAAGCTAGTAAAAATTGACCAGTGGTGCTTTTTGAACAACACAAAATATTGATTATATGTTCCCTCTCACTTTAGGAAGAGCAGGCAACTTTTTTTTGTATTTTACGGTTAATTGGTTTTCAATTTAGAATTGTCTGTTCTGAATACTGTAAGCTCATAAGTGAGTTGACAGCTGGAATATGCACAAATTATTTATACTTAGTCTTTTTTTTTTCCCCCTAGTTTGTCCTGACAGCCTCTTCAATAAAATTAAATCTTCATGTGCAAAATCAATAAGGAAATGCAAGGAGATCAATATTTCCTTCTTCCCTTACGAGTCTCAGGTAAGTTAATCTTAACAGCAAAAAACAGTCTGGAGGATTATTTTTAAGTGTTGCTGACCTTCTAGAAAACAATGAAATAAAATGTAGCTTTTGACTGACAAACTGTATGTGAGATGTTTTACCATTTTGGCACATTTCCAGTGCTCGTCTGTGCTTTTCAGATAAAACAAATGCTCTCATACTGAAAGGTTTATTCTTTGCACGTGGTCTGTTTGCCAGACTTAATGTCAGTTAAGTAGGGAGGTTAAAGAAGGAATCTGTTCCCTAAGAGAAGGCAAGTGTTCTGGTTTGTCTTCAGTAAACAGTAGAGTTTATGTTACTGCTTATGCTGAGGTGTTACTTTGGCAGACAAGGTAGGTTGGTGCATAGGAATAGGAGTAAGTAGGACCAACTACTTGATTTAGAGAACTGCAGGGGAGGGAAACAAAATGAAAGCCTTACAAAAAAACAGGAAATAAAAACTACCACAGCCTGACAGACTTTTCAGTGAGAGGAGAACATGGAAATCCCTGTTTTCTCAATTAAAAATTTGAGACCACCAATGGAAGCCAATGAGTGGTTTCAACGTGCAGCCGCACAGTGGGTGCTGTGTTGAGAAATAATTTGTTGCTGATGCTCTTGATCAGACACAGAAGGCTGAAATGCACACTGATACTAATACAGTGAAGCCTCCAAACCCTGTCCAGTACTGAGAGTTGTACAACTAACCATGAATGTTTCCCACATCAAACATTATGAACAAGGGGGGTCACAGCTCTTAATATACCAAGTGGCAGGTGAATATAGGAGAGGTTGCTGCTGGCCACGTGTTGCTGTGATGCAGTTTCCTAGTTTGAAGACAGACTCCTTTATAATAAAAAGGTTTTTTTATTTTTTAGGTTGAGAAACCATCAGAGAATAATGAGCGTGGTGGCTTGTTTGTTTGCTTTCCAGTGAGGTTGATGCTCCCAAGTTTTGTTTCAAACTGTTTTGGGGAGCTCTGCCAAGGCTGCTCTTCAGAAATACTCTACCAAATAAGGCCTATGAAAATTTTGTGGTCGTGGTTCTCCAGAGGTCTCACTGTCAGAGTAGAAATTGTGACTAGTTTTCTGATGTTGAAAATAAGCAGCACTCCAGTTGAACAACACTCTTGTTTTGGTGTAGTTTTGTATTCTAGATATTTTGGGTTGTGAGAACATTTTAAATCCTTAGCAAAGGAGCAGCGTTAACTAGTTTGCCTGCTTTCTGGGGTGCTAAGGGTGAATAATCAGAGTGAGCTCTGGGCGAAGTCCAGGTGACTATGTACTTGAATGAAGCAAACATCTTTATCTGGATGGACGTTCTTCTTTGGCTCTGTAGTTACAGAGTCCATCTGAAGCTGGAGAAAATCCATCTACTGACAATGGGGTTGTTTCTGTATTTGCATTCCATTTACAAAACTGTTGAAAAAACTTTTTTTCTCTGTAGTACTAAACTTCTTTTATCAAGGTTTAATGCATTTAAAAAATTTCAATTATTGAAGGTAAAGTCCTCATCTAATAAGCAGATACAATACATAAAATTTTATTTTAAATTTAACCTTGATACATTCTATAATTATTCTGATATTACATCGTGTGGCTCTGTACAAGACGCTGAAGAGGATTTAGTTCTTCCTGATATCTTTTCCTTCCTTCCTTCCATCTGAACAGGCAGTAAGCAATTTGAAAAATATAGTAATTTACATAGGAGAAAAGAGTAATAGGGAAAAAGAGAGTGTGAGAACAAGAAGCTGATGAGCTCAACAGGGCAGAGAAGGTGGAATGAAGTGTGGGATTAATTTTTTTTTTGGTGGTATTATGTGTGACTTTCTCTTACAGCATTTAGTTTTAAATTATTAGCAAGTTTTTTACCAGATATTTTAGATATGTGCAATTTAGGCCCTTTTTTCCTTGTTTGTGCTCTACCTAGGTATTTATTCTCAATGTCCCAGATGCATTCTACCGCTGTTACAGTCCGACTCTGGAAAAGACAAAGGAGAAAGATACTGTAATGCAAGTAATGGCTGAACAAATTGTTACCTTATGTGCCACACTAGATGAGAATCCAGGAGTACGATATAAAAGGTATATAAAGGAGTATGATATAAAGTCAGTGTTTTACAGTGTAATTGCTTTCACTTCTAGTGCTTACCACATTGTTTGGTCATAGCTTGAGGCTGCAGCATAGTTTGGTTAGTTGGTTTTTTTTTGGTTTATTTTTGTAATTGTGGGTTAATTGTTTTTAATCCACAACTCTGAAATATGGAATGATAGGAATTTGTGAAGTGTAGGTAAAACAGTGAGCTATTTCTCTATGTACATTTGTAGAACAGTACTTGCTAGACCCTGTTTTGTTCTAAATGGCTTGTTTCATGTTTGGTCAGTAGGATGACACTGTTATGCTGCATTCCTGTGTACCAGATGCATAATCCTGTAGGAGAACTGCTGCTGTTTGTAGATTTGCAGCTCCACTTGGTGCCAAGGAATTCATAAATTGCTGTGGCAGATGGGATCAGGATTTCTTGTAGTAGAGATATTAAGAATGCCTCCTTTGAGCTTTGAAAGGGGGTACAGATTAGTATCTTAGATGTCAAAGTAGACATCTGAAATTGTGTTCAAGAACTGCATTCTGTGGTGTAATGTGAAGTGGTGCCTTATTCTCTGCAAAGGTAACAGAGAAATAACTACTTGGCTGTTTCTTTTTCTTTTCTTTCCGTTTGTCTTTCTTCTTTCTTGTTTCCTGCCTCTGAGTGAGACTTTTAGGTGCTGGGCCGTATGCCAGCTCATGTCAATCTTTTGGCTGAAGCTGTTTCTGCTGTGTGAAATACCTGAAGCATTCAAAGAGTGGAATCGTAATGTAAAAGTGTAAATATATTGGAAATACTTAGAATGGAGTTCAGAAACTGCTTGTGAAACCAGAGGATCAATCTAGGGAGTTCTTTCTGTTTTAAAGGTAGCACCTTAGTGTACTGATGAAGAAATTTAAGTTCTTTTTGCATGCTTCCTTTTTTCCCAGTGGACCATCTGATAGAGCCAGCAAACTTGCACAGCTTGTTGAAAAAAATCTTGAAAACTACTACAGAACAGATGAGAAAAGCCAAATAAAGGTAGAAAGTGAACTTAAAATGTTTACTACTTTTTTTTAAGTCTGGGGAAAAAGAATAATGTTCAAAATAGGCTTTGACAATAGGTTCTACAAACCCAGATTTTATTTAATTATGAAGGCAACTAATTGCCATTTAGTTGTTTTTGTGTATGATAGCAATTTAGAAGTAGTAGCTGATACAGTAAATCTGTATGTAAGGTAAAAACTGATAAACTGGTTTTACTTGAAAAATTAGCCCTGTGATGATATAGGGGATGATATAAACCTGAAGACAAGTGGATAAATTTTGTTTTAATATCACCTTCCATAAGGCTGTGTGTAGAGGGGACTTCTCTGCAGAATTAAAATGGCTCTCCTGAAGGGATTTATTGTCCACAAAGATAGAGCTGTTCATGCAAATAATAGTTTTGATCTGTCCCTACAGATCAGGGCTGATCAGGGCAGCTGCTTTAACACAGAAGTATAGGCTAAACCATTCTGACTTGGTGGCTTTGCACTCTGCTACAGAAATAAATGTACCTGCTGCTACTGCCACTTTATTAAATCCCAAAATGAAACTTTCAGTTGAATGTTTGGAGATTTTTTCCTGTGTTGCAGCACTGTATAGATAAGGGGCACTGAAATATGAACAATGCAGTTACCTATGAAAAGTCAGTGGGTGGCCTTTTTTTTTTCTTTACACTTTTTGTTCATTAGATGAACAAAATTCAGGTTGCTGAGAGCATTACCTTAAAATTAATATTTAAACCCATTGTATGTAATTTAAATGTTTGTTGCTAATAATGTTGATAAACACTTGGACCATACTTCAGGTTTTTTTCAGTTATTTTTCAAAACATATCTGCAGTGCTGTAACCTTGATGTAAATAGATTTAACATGCATTAACTTTGTATTGTATGTCTTAACTTCTCCATGTTTGTTTGATGGCTTTTTAGGCTAAAACCCACTCCCAACTAATAATAATTGATCGTGCCTTTGATCCAGTATCAACTGTACTTCATGAGCTCACCTTCCAGGCAATGGCGTATGACCTGCTACCAATTGAAAACGATACTTACAAGCAAGTACTTTAAAAAAGAAAACAAACCTAAAACCCTTTACTCTTGATTATAAAATCTCTGGAGTTGTTTAGCATAATTGCACCATGGCAGTATTAGCTCCTTGTATTACATAACGGTTGCTTCACTTATGACTCTTTCCTTTTGGATTTGTAACTTCATTTTTTTAAGTTCCTCACTTAGTTGAGATTAGGTAGGATCTAACTATCATTTTTGTTAAGTTTTGGGTCTAACAAATTGCATTTTTTTAAAAAACCAAGAACTTTGTCATAGTGCACACTGAGATTCTCTAGATTTTCTTTCATATTCTCAACCTTTTCGACATAACAAGACAAATTAGACCAGTAATTGCATATTGAGAAAACTCTTGGTTATTTCTCAGAAATGCTCAGTTTTATAGCTCCAACCATTTAATTTGTGTAGTTGTTAAAATGTACATGTTTCTATTCTAAGTGCACATTTAAGTAAGTCATGTTCAGTTCATAAGCAGTGTTGGAACAGTCTAACAGTGGTTTGCATAAGTTATGTACTTTGCTGTCAGATTGTTCTGACAACAAGGATTTTGGTAGGACTTTGCTTTCTGATGACCCTCTACAGCAAATGAGACCTGATGGCCTCGTTGTTTGGTCAAGCAAACAGGAATGCCTGTCTTTGGTTGGAAGCACTGAGTGAATGTTTTAATAGGAAGTGTAGAGTTCTATTAATCTCAAACTCGCCAGGTATGAAGATGTAGCAGAGTATGTTTTATAGGTAGCCATGATCTGAATTTCACAATTAATCCTGTGATTTTTTTTTTTTTTTTTTTCCCCCATTCTGCTTTCTGGCAACTGTGTGAGTTTCTGTAAATGTGAAAATATTGTGTAATGTGATTGCTGTCTTGCTTTGTAGGTTTATTGCGAGCTTTGTTTATAGTCAAGTAATAACTGCTCTGTAATGGTGTGAAGCATGTTCCTTTTTATATGTGGAGCAATTTGCCCTGCTTAGTCTGTTTTGTTGGTGAATGGGACTTCATTTTCCTTCAGTTATAAAATCTCTTATAGTACACATGGAAAGCTGCACTTTGCAGTTTCAGTGTGTTGTTTGTGCAGTTTGCATTGGAACCAGAGGGAAGTTGACATTGAAAGCTGAAGAGAAATGGAGGTGCATGTGAATGTGTGATTAAATCTCTAGTTACTGTTGGTTTAAAAGAATGTCCAGAAGCTATTACCCCAAAGAACCATTCTAAAATTCATCTGCTTCTTCTGTGTTCAAAGATGTAATCTGTAAAATCCTTCTGTTAATTATATTTTTGTGAGGCAATAGCTTGGCTTGTAAATTAAAACCTTTGTATGTTACTGCTGTTACCATTCATGTTCATTAAACTGTAATAAATAATACTGTCATAACTAATGAGAATTAGGGGAAACCCAAAAACCAAATTACTGTCTGAATTTTCTCTTGGAAGATACAAAACAGAAGGATCTACTGGGAAGGAAAAGGAGGCAATTTTGGAGGAAGATGATGACCTCTGGGTGAAGATGCGGCACAAGCACATTGCAGATGTGATAGAGTATGTGAATGAATAACAAACCCAACTACTTGGTTTCTTTGAGAGGGAACGTATTTAAGCTGTTTGGTAGGAATACAGGTAGTAGTGAAGATGGTTTGTAATATAGACTTCATTCAGTTAATTAATGGATGCCAGCAAGAAACTGTGCTTCCAAAATACGTTATGTATCAAGATATACTGTTATGCTAATGTTCCTTACAGTTCTTGAGGAAAATGGAAATCAAGTAATTTCCTGGGAAGTATTTTCAAATCTTTTGCATCTGAAGGGATTATTTTGTGTAAAGTACTAGCAAGCTGTTACATCAAATGACATTATGCAGATATCATAAGTTTAACTTACATTGTTTCTGTGAAAAATTGCTCTCTTCTCTGAAGGAGACCTGTATCTGAAGTTTTTACTTTCATTCAGAAGTTCATGTTGTACAGTTCCTTTAAGATTTTAACAAAAGATTTTAGAACTTCTGTGCTGTTGCATTCAATAATTTTTCTTTTTTTTTTTTTTCAGAGAAATACCCAAACTTCTGAAAGAGATTTCATCAAAAAAAAAAGAAGCAGAAGGAAAAGTAAGTTGTTTAAATTGAAGTATTGCAGTCTTTCCTGATAATTCAGTTATTTTCACCTAATCAGATCCCTTGAATTCATTGACCTATTACAGAGATTGAGGCTTTTCTCAACTGGAATTTTCGAGGGTCGTGGGGGAAGCAAGACTGCAACAAGAAGGGAAATAAGCATGTCAAATATTGGGGGGGCCAGATTTTCAACTTGTATCGTTTCTTCACAGTTATCACTCTCTGCTCTGTCCCAGTTGATGAAAAGGATGCCACAGTATCGTAAAGAGATCAGTAAGGTAAGGGGTCTTTTGTAATTACAACGTCACAATAAATAATTCTGTGCACTTTAACTTTCTGTGTTATTGAAGTCGAGCTTTATTCTGTTGTTTTCCTGTTGAGTGTGCTATATAGCTGTTCTCCAGTAGGTTCACCTACTGTAAAATTTGGAGAAGAAAACTTGTTTCCAGGTGTTTCATTTTACTAAGTAAAAAAATCATATTATTTGTGTGCTTTGAGGATTGAATATGGCACTAGTGTTTAATGTTTTAAAAGGTATTACCGGGGCTGGTCTCTAAGTGAAGGGTAAAACATGGAAAATGCATGATGGTTCTGAAGGATAGTTGAAAGATTGACTCTTATAACCAGTAAAAATTATTAGTATGTTAAAAAAAGACAGTAAAGTTATGGCAGCTTGTGATTGTCTTTTTTCTCCTTTCTTTCTGTCTTACAGCAAGTTGTTCATCTTAACATAGCAGAAGATTGCATGAGCAAGTTCAAATCTAACATAGAAAGGCTCTGTAAAACTGAACAGGTATGTTTAAAAAAACCAAAACCCAAGCAGCAACTTACTGCAAATACAGATTTTTTTGTTTGCAGGAATAGAGGCTTGTTTTAAGTGACAAAAATCTCATGCCTTTTTTTTTTTTTGCCGTCAGTTTTTGAGGTACTAGTATTAAAACTAAATGAGATGTACAAGGCTCTTAATCTGCCAGTAATGGAGGTATTCTTAGAGTTTGGGGGTTTTTGTCTTGAAATCTGGCTGATTTTTATAAAGACCATCTTTGTTTTCTTTGTTCAAAACTCCTGTGAGGTTGCTGTAGTATGTTCTGCTGGTGGAAACCTTTTTAAAATGTCTGGGAAAAGCACCTGTTGGGGTGAGGCATTACATTTTACTATTAATCTCAAGTAAAAAACTGTAAATTACATTTCTGGGAGTTCTAGATATCAAACACTTTTAAATGTTTGAGTGTTATGTAGAGTTATTATAATGCTGCAGCTATTGAAATAAATGTCAGACATGTCATACTGAGTTTAAATTGATGCGGCTTGATTGTTTCCTGAAACCTATGGTTTCATAAAAATGCATTTCAAAACACACAAAACAATATTGCTTTTTAATGACTACTCTCTAAAACCATTGTGTGTGGGCTCTTTATTTTTTATTCATTTAGGACTTGGCTCTTGGAACTGATGCAGAAGGTCAAAAAGTGAAAGACTCCATGAGAGTCCTCCTTCCAGTTCTGCTGAACAAAAGTCACGAGAGTTATGACAAAATCAGAGCTATTCTGCTATATATCTTTAGCACAAATGGTATGATAACTTGTCCTATTTTTTCCCTCAATGCTATTAATTTGAATTCAAGTTTTAGGATAGATATTTTTAGTTGATATAAGTTAATATTGGAGTTGATGGCCAGGTTTGAAAGAAATCTTGTCCATCCTCTGTAGCTGTGCTCAAATTGGTAGCAAAGATACTACTGATAAGGAGTTAAGAGATGTAATTCAAGTGCAGATTTATATGGTGTTTTAGCATCGTTCCTGTTCTTGGATGTGTGCAATAGTTTGTTTTCTTGTTTTCACAAATTAAGTCAGTGGGGAAGAATTTGTAGTAGAAGAGGAGGAAATTGGCAGAATGCTGGTCTGAGGAATCTGCAGCAATATCGAGTTTTGGTCTCAAAAATGGACCATTAAACAAAATTTTATCTAAACTATAATAGTATGTTAAACAACGAAACAAAAAAATCCTGGACTAAATAACAGCCCAGACAGTGTGAGACAAAATTTGTCTTACAGTCTCTTGGTAATTAAGTTGTCTGTTTTCCATATATTGAAGGAACTACCCAGGAGAACTTGGAGAAGCTGATCCAGAATGTGCATATAGAAAGTGATAGTGATATGATAAGAAATTGGAAATACCTTGATGTTCCTGTTATCTCTTCAGTAAGAATGTATTTATTTATTTTCTAAGTTCCTACTACCCAAGCACTTGTCTACAGCTCTTTCAGCAACTCCTAATAGTATTATCCAAGTCTGTTTTTGGAAACAGGCAATTACTAGGAATTCTTAAATGCTAAATCCTTTGAAAATTATTCATGTTAATTGTTTAAAGTAAGGTACCCATAATGTTCCCTCTACAATCATCAGATGGTGACTTGACCTAACTGGTTTTGGAAAGTGCCAATCTACTCAGTTTCTTGTCTCTGAAGTTAGTATTTCTAGTGTACACTGAATTCTGTAGGTATTAATTGTTGTTCTTTGTCATTATTATTATTTCTTTAAATTTTCCTACTGATGCCCCCTCCTTCCACTACTGACTGTGAATAATTTTCAAAAGTCCAAATACATTATATAATGCAACCATGTTTTGAAAATCTTTTCAGTTTGCTGTTCAGCAGCATAAATACTCAAGGAGAGACCGTTCTTCAGAAGAAACCTTTCAACTTTCTAGGTGGACACCTGTTATCAAAGATGTTATGGAGGTAAATTTGACCAACTAATTAATTCATGGGTGAAGTGCAGAAATTTACTTGAGTGAGCAGTTACAGCCAGTCCATACTATTATGAGTTACTGTTGTCAAATACATCTGGTGAAAAAGTGATCTTTTTTTAGTCTGTCAGTAATACAGAACATTAGACTGCTTTGTGTTAGTAATGCTCTTTATTAGAGGTCATTTTAAAGGTGAAGCAAATGAAAGTGAAAGCAAGAGGTCTTTTAGAACAGCTTGTCCTGTGATTGGCAGTGTTTAGTGTAATTTAAAGATTTGCTTTGGGGTTTTTTTTTTCCTCCAGTGGGTTTTTAAACTGCAATTCAAATCTAAACTGTAATGTGGTAGAGACTGGAAGATGTTTCTTGCCGGAAATGTAGTTCCTTTATTCTTAAACCTCTTCCTAAGCATCAATTAGTGACTGATGTCAGACAGGGTAGTGAGTTCACTGGACCTTTAATCTGACCCAATGCTGTAATTCATAGATTTTGGTGGCTTTCACATGCTCATTTGTATTTTTAGTGGACTCTGACTTCTCTCATACACTGCTGTAGAGAAATTAAATACTTTGGGTTGTTACAGATGAAAAACTGCTTGTAAAATCTGAACAGTTAAATCAATATTGTGTTTATAAAAAAACGCGTTCTCCCAATTCCTTGTGATACACAAAAGACTTAGAATACATTTTAGCATTATGTGGTCTAGCACTTTGTTACATAGGACTGTTGTTCATGAGATGCGACTTGCAATTGGTTATTCTAAGCTGAATGTGTTGGCATTAAATTCCAGGTAGACATCCTTACTGATGAAGCTGAAACTTGGTGGGTTTTAGGTCTGCAAGGCTGTTTAAAGTGTGTCTTTGTTTTGCCCTTCAGGATGCTATAGAAAACAAATTAGATTCAAAAGACTGGCCTTATTCTTCCCGGTGTCCTCCCACCTGGAATGGTTCAGGAGCAGTAAGGTAAATAATTTTATTTCCTGAAAAATAGTTTACCCCTTTCTCAGTTTTTTTGTCATATACATTCTAAAGAGTTATGGAGGTGTGCTTACTAAATGGTAAAATAATGTATATAAGGTAATGCTAAATTCTCAAGCCTGTATTTTTATTTAATCTAAAACGTACTGAACTCGGTTGTTATTTTAATAATTCTTCTTAGTCATATAGACCTTTACTTGGAGTACCTCCCTTTTGATAACTGATAAATTATCAATTTATGTAAACACTTTAGCTGAAATTACAATCAAACCATGAACTGCATGACAGGAATTAACTGCTTGTTAAGTATATAATTTTAACCAAAAATGAATCAGTAAAGCTGGATAAATGTCATCTTCTGAAATCTTTTGCAGTGCACGCCAGAAACCTAAGGGTAGTTCCAGAGAGGAGCGGAAGAGCAGTGCAAGGCTGATTATATTTGTGATTGGGGGAGTCACATATTCTGAGATGCGCTGTGCTTATGAGGTTTCTGAAGCCTACAAGTCCTGTGAAGTTGTTATTGGTAAGCTTGCCTTGGAGAAGGGTGGTGTGTGCACTGTACTACATGTGCTTCTGGAAATTGTAAGGATCATCATTGGGATTGTTTTTCATACATGCCCTGTGTTGGTTCAGTACACTAATAGTATAACCAGTGTATTGCTTAAAACCATGCACTTAGAAGCATCTTTTCATTTTGGTCAGGCTGCTTGGTGTTTAGAGGTTTGTTTTTTTTTTTTGCAACAGGGTATTAAGGACAAAAAAGGTAGTTATGCTGTACAGAAGAACCATCGTGAATTATGTCAGAAATATGTTGAAGTATAGCAAAAAGGATTTAAACATACCTCTGTTTCCTTGCATTACAGCTTCCTCACAACTTTTGCATCTGCCTGTGCTTTGCCTTTAGTGACACTTGCTGCTCCTGTTGCTTTTGGAAGTAGTACGATATATCAAAACAGAGCTCTAAATACAGGACCTTACCAGAGACCTGTATGCATCTGCAGGGGCAACTGATATTTGGGTGCAGGGTCATCTAAAGCATTTTAAGTTGCTTGAAATGTCTGTCTGGCAGTTAAATTTGGTCTTGAGTTTCAGAAAGGCTTGAATTTATCTACCATGATTTTAAATAAGTCCTTTCCTAAAACAATGACAACCTTGATTCTGAGATCTAGAGTCTGTTACCTCTAAATAGTCAGGGGTTTTGTAGGTGTGTTTGTGTGTGGTTGGTTTTTCTGGTTAATTTTTTCTTTGCTGGTTTCATTGATGGTGGTTGAGGTAGGTCTAATGCTGGTTCTAGTTTTGAGTTGCAACAGAAAGACCAGGATAACAGAAATGCAGATCAACCAGACTTTCTTCATCTGAGACTTGCTTACAAAACCATGTTTAGTGGTCACTCTTTCACTGTGGTATCTAGCACTAACCACAGCACTATCTTCCCTTTTGTTTGGAGATGATTCTTGTAGTTTTGTTTGTAATCCTGATTTTTGAGGGAAGGTGAAATTTGCCAGATTTCCATGTGGCTTACTGCAGGATTAAAATTTTGCTGCATTTGTGATTCAGAACTCAAGGAATACTAGCCCACTCAGAGTGACACTGCTAAAACCAAAAGTTCCAGACAGCTGTAATCTTAAACAGTTAAGCACTGCCTTTAGAACTGTAGGGTGACCCTTCATGGCAGAAGTTATAATTACTCTCTATGAGAATAAGAGAGTTGTGCAGTCCTGAAGAATACTAAGGATTTTCTTTGCTGCTCAAGACTTGGAATTTGCTGTAAATTTTTCGCAGAAATGTTAGTCAGTAAAAGCCAGTTTTTTGTAACTGATATTTCTGTGGAAAACCACTGTTTGTGATGACCTTTAATCCAGGTAGTTTCTTGATTCTAGGATAAAGCCTGTCATTCACCGGGCAGATTTCTTGCAGGCTGGGACAGCTGTACACAGCATAAGTGGCCTGGGTTCAAGCCACAGGACTTGAAACTTTTATTCCAAGCACGAGTCCTGATCTGGGTGTGTGTGTGGGAGAGGGACATTTCCTACCTAATGGTAACACTTACATTTATAGGATGGTGTTTTATATGAACACGCTTTGAACTGCTGTACTTGTCAGTTTTGCAGGTACAGTAAAAACAGGCCAGCATGTCACTGATGTTTTAAAGAGGGAGTGTCTGACAGTCAGAATTTGACTGACACAGTTAATATTTACGTTCTTTTGTCAGGTTCTACTCATATTTTGACACCTAAAAGACTACTGGATGAAGTGAAGAGCCTTACTAAACCCAAGGATATGGTCTCCATTAAGGATGAATAGATATGGTGATGTTTATGATGCATTACAAAGACAAACAGTATGTACATACTCTAATGGAACTGACTTTTCCAAACACTGCACTATGATACTACATGGTTCTGACTAATGGAAAGTCATGTTATAATTTAAATTTGCTGCTTTTTGGGAAGTAGAAGGCAGAGAGAGGAAAAACTAAACACATGTGTTTCTTAGGTTGTATTTAATATTATAAGTGCTTTTTTAAAAGGGCATGTTTGTTCCTAAGAAATTATGCTAAAAGTTATTGTGACTATATATAAACTGGAATTGTCTTTGAGAACTGTGAAACCTTTATATAATAGAATTTATTTCTAAAAATTACTGAATTAAAAAGGGTCTAGGCCCTTGGGTAGGGGCTTCAGGAGAAAATTTGTATATATGGGTTTATGGTAAAAATGTTTCATACAAATGCAGTATCTTAAAGTGTAATATTTTCTGTAAAAGTAACTCACTGAAAATTCTTTAAATATATTTAATTGTGAAAAATCTAAAGGCTTTTTAGATGGTGCTGGGTCAGGGAGATAGTTAATCACAGAAGTATTAAGCAGTTCTAATCACAATAAATAACTGAAGAAATGCTGTCAACTGTGCACTGAAGTACACTTTATATTTAAGTATATACAGGGATTATTAATGAAGCTTTTTTAAAAAACTAATTTCTTAGCAACTTCCTTATGATTGTGTCTACATAGTGCATCTGTTAGAGGTTGAATTGCCTGTGATACAGAAATTCCAAAACTATAAGCATGTCTTCTTGAGGAAGTGGAGGCAGAGGAAAAGGAGAGGAAAAGAAGGGAAGCAGTTGAATCTTTCAAATGGCTTGGTAATTTAAAAAAGAAAAGCTAAAAGAAAACCAAATGACAAAACCTGATATATTCAAGAGAATTTACTCTTCTGTCTGCTTTGTTATGTCATAAGAAAGAAATACTTAAATTTACATTGAAGGGAATAATCTAAACTGTATGAATTCCATAACACTGGTAATGTTTAGATGTGTCTTTAAAAATTACATAATTAAAATCACTAAACTTTTGAAGGGATGTTGTATTTATGTGCCTTGAAATGTTAGTTTGTTGTATGTAGAAGCTGAGAGAAATGTTGTAATGAAAAATAATAGATTACTCATGGTTTTTTATTAACATTTTTCCCAACCATAAAGGAATTAATTTCTTGTTTTGCATAAAGGTGGATTTGTTTCTTTTCTCTTTATTTTGCTCTAAGGTTAACTAGCAGGTTAAGAGAATATTTTTGCTAGGTAAGATCATTCAGAGTTAATTAGGTGGAAAAAGGTTAAGTTCCCCCCACACACACATTAGAGAGGAATGAAAGGTGAGAAAGTTACAATTTAAGATGTTGCAGCACATGTAGCATGGTGAGAATAAGTGGCTTTATCTTTCAAATGCACCTAAATGAGTTAGGAATTGAATGTATTCTGACTTTTTTTTTTTTCAATATGAATACAGGAACAACACTCTAACTGGTTCATCAAACACCACGTGCATCAAAACTTTAAAAAATTAGCAGAAATACCTACAACATTTTTCTGAATTCTAGTTTGTAACTATAAAAAAACCCAACTCAATGTAGAGCACTGTAAAACCAAAATAATTAGAAATGTGAACTGTGACTTGGTATGTTAGTGTGACGTTTGCAGGTAGGTGTCTCAGGTGCAGAGGCTGTTTTGGTGTGTTTAAGCAGCTGCTGTTAAAATGTGGGAAGAAATAATAACTTAGTAATGACTGAGGTTTATTCTCACACTTTGGAGTCTGGGGAAATCAAAGTCAGAAAGTTAATTTTCCTTGTTTAATCCAATTTTTATTAAGCTACCTTAGGTGGACACTTTAGAAAAAGGTACCTGTACACAGCAATGGATACTTAGAGAAAGGTACCTTTAGCCAACCTACTAAGGACTTTCAGTAGAATTAGTAATTTGTTTTAGAGTTCTGAGACTGAGCATAAACTTGTGGAATACCTTTATATCTGGTGTAGTTTAATACTAACAGTTACAGAACAGCTGACAAAGTTAGCTAGCTGACTTTTTGATATTTGTATTCATCACTTTATATTTGCAGAGGTCCTAACACTTCTGTATCAAGCAGCAAAACAATATAGCATTTGAAACTGGGTAACTAAAGTGGTTTTCTTTTGACTTTAGCCAGATCTTCTGAAACTGCTCGTACCATTCGTTCTGTAGCTTTCTTCAAACTGTTTGCTGTCTGTATGGCATGATCCAGAGTAGAACTTAAAATCTGTTGGAAATAATAAAATGTAGCCTTGTTAATAGCGAAGGCAAATGCATACACAGGTATAGAAAAGAAGGTGATGTTTAAGGTTTTGTGGACGATTTTCACTCTGAATACATGTTGAGAAGTAGAACTTGAGTTATGTGATAAGACTGCTCCATGATTCAAGTTGGAAGTATCTGTTATTTATTTCTCTTTGACTATGTAATCATTGGAATTGAGGGATATTTACACCTTTTGTAAAGTAGCAGGGCCAGTGTTGTGCATGTTTGTGGTATCGAGAAGGCTTTCTTGTGGTTGTGATAGTAGTTTGTATGGCTAGGTTTTGACATTCTTTCAGTATGTGAAACCATTTCAGAGGTAAGATGCAGTGCTACTATTCTGTCCTGATCATTTCATATGGGGACTAAGTTGCATGAAAAGTCTGGACATACTTACATGAAGTTATATACTAATATATGAGCTAAAATGCTTGGGTTTTTAACTCCATACGGTCTTATCCTCAAATCGTCTAGGTTTGCTTAGATTGTAATAATCAGCTTACTAAGAAAGGGATGCTCAATAGTGCCTTGATGTGTGGATTTAACCTTTCCAAGATAGTTGTGTTGCACTCAATTTTCACTTTCAAGTCTTACATTTGCATTGGAATCATTGACGTTTCTGATTGCAGATTTGCTTTGGGCAAACTTCTTGCTGGGGATGTACTGATGTGAAACAAGAATTTTATTGCATGTGCTTGAACAGCAGGTTTTGGCAGCCTCAAAGGATTCCCTAAAGAGAAGATACAGAGAATAAAACAAACAATTTCAGTAAGCAAAAGAATTTCTGAAGTCTGAATTAAATACACACACCTTGATAGCACACTGGTTTGCAAGCTAATTTTACAGTGAGTAGAATTTTTCATTTAACTGTAAAACACAGTCCATCATTATTTGTGTTCCATCTCTGTTGCAGTAAGACAGAAAACATGCCAGGATGCAGAGTAAGGAAATCTCTCACAGCATCACTCTCTTGGTGCTTCTCTCTCACACAGGGGTCTGTGCCATTGATTCTGAAGTGCAGCTGCTGTACTTCCAGGCCATTACTGCTATTGAGTCAAAAAATATGGTAACAAAACTTGTCTGCATTTCAGTCTAGTCTGTGCTACAGTTAAGAATCCATTTTACTTCTTGGTCTCCCAGAATTATTTAATGTTCACAACAATTAAAAGGAGGACTGTTACTTATAAAGAAATAGTTGGCAGCAAACAGAGCTGCATTCTGAAAATACAGACCTGCCTTTGAATCAGTGAATGGGAACATCCTCTTAAAATTAAATATTTCTTTTCATTACTAAATGTGACAGATAAAGAAGTTATATGTTTACTCTTCATTAACTTAGAAAGACTGAAAAACTACTCTAAGAACTATTTATACATGTTCTTAGAGTATATATTTTAAATTCATTACTGAGTAAAATTCTAATATACAACATGCACTGCAAAAGATAAAACATTCTTTCTGCCTATGATACTGGTGTGTTTTTCCCTGCTGGATCTTCAACAATGGGATTTTCTTATGTACTATGTAGTTATTGCTACAGCTTACCTTTCAGAAAGTCTGTTTACAATTTCATGTGGCTGGTTTTTTTTTTGAGCGTTTTTTGTGGAGATTCTTTTCTGTGAATAAGCTGGAGTCATAGAGGCCATGTTTAAAACAAGCAAAAACAAAAAAAGGTAATTTTTTGTGAATTTTCTGTGTATTTAACATTTTTCTCCATTTAGCATAAATAAAAGATCAAGCAAACTATCACTGATGAATAAAACTTGAATACGCTTAAGTTTTTTGTAAATGAGGACAGATTAACCTTTTTGTGCTTGCTGTTGAATTTAGCTCTGTGGCAAATGGTATGCACATTTCTATTTCGTACAGTGAAAGGCTGTAGGGGGGAGAATAATCAGATTCTCATAATCCTACTAATTACATGAGTACTGCTTTGATTTTATAGTTTCACCGAATTGCTAGAGACAAGCAGCTAACTTTACTTTCTTCTGACTGTTCAAATTTTATATTTTTCTTTAAGCAATTTTTTCTTATGGTAGAGAGAGAGTCTGAGATAAGTGACTTTAAAAAGTAGATGTTAAACATTTAATTTTTTTTTTATTAGTCTTTCCTTTACTTTGCTGCATGTCACATGATGAGTGTAGAACTGAAATTTTCTTTAGTACTTGTTTACACTACTTTAGGCAATGGCTGGCACTGTAAAAGTTGGCACAGTAGTACCCAATTTTCATATTCTTTCACGTGGCTCTGCAAAATGAGATATTCCTGCCATGAATGGAATATGAAAGGCACTCCTCTCATAAAGAACCAGAGAAGGTTAAAGCTGTTGTGCATGGGGATTAAACTTGGGCAGGTGTGTAAAAGTTGGATTTCCTGATTTTTGCTCTACAGGATCTATAAAACCCCACTGTTTCAGCTACAATGCTAATGATTGCTTATACTAAATTAAATTTGGCCTGATATGTGCAGTGTGGCTTCTTGCCCCTTAAAATCTAGCCTATGGTTGGTAATTATTTCAGTAACACATCATACTTACAGGATGAACCAGAACTTTTATTTCTACATAGGGCACAAGACTGAACAGACTCTTTGTAATTCCTGAGTTTAACTTGATCTCTGCTTCCCCTGGGGCATCTGCTTCCAAGTCCTGAAAACAGAGACATGTTGTTTAGAAAAACAAACACTATAAGCCATGTTTCTTTGTAGATATTAATATTTTTGCAATCATTGTACCTTTTCTCTCTCTACATAATCTCGTATTTAATGATTTGTAATTCTGAGTGTCACAGCTGACAAGGTCCTTGCTTTGTGAATCATTATAAGAATCGTAGACTGAGATGTCTTCTGAATCACTGCCTAGAATTCAAAAAATAAGTTAAAAGGTTCTGAAATATTAGAAACTTAGGCTAGTGTATCCAGGTAATTATTTGGCTTTCAGCATCATAATTTCAGAGCCCTTAATGATACTGCAATTTGAGGAAGTACTTTTTCCTCCATTTTACAGGAGTGTGGGAATTGAGCTTTAAAGATTGGCTTTCAGCCCTGACTGTAAGCCTTGAATGTAGATTTTTATTATTTTTTGGTGATAGTTATTTTCAGACCAAGAACTGTTTTTTAATAAAAAAATGAAGCACTCCATCTCCCTGTGCATAGTGTTGTGCAAACAGTGCAGCCTAATGGAAATGTGATGAGAATTTGGGCAGCTCTAGTACAGCACTGCTTTAACTCTTGCACAAACTAGTACTAACAGTAATGGTCCCAGTGTCTTATATTAAAAGACAAGCATATCACAAAGAAGTATCACAAGCAAGGACAATAGATAGACCAAAGGTAAGAATAACCTATATATTTAGACAGCTCATGCTATTCTTTAGTTGTTGGGTACTAACAGCTTCAAAATATTCTGCAGTGGAAAGATAAAATTGGGATGCCCTAAGAGAGACAAATGCCTACAGATTGCTATTAAGCTTCCAAGAGCTGAAGTCTTGGATGACTTGACAACTGACTTAAGTAGCTCATAGTAGCCTCTGTGGGGTCTAGTTTGGATTTGATGAAATTATATTATTAAGAGCTTGACTAAGGAAGGGGAGAGTATTTCTTGTCTATGTCAACCCTGAATGGATCAAAGATCAAGGAAAACTTTTTGCAGTATTTTCATGCCAGAACTTATTCATGCAGAATAAGAAAGTTGAATCCCAAAAGTGAAAGTGGAAGTACTGCTACGAAATGTTTCAGTTGTCAAGTTCGGAATCTTCTTCTAGGACATGAAATAAATGTACATCAGAAGAAAAAACAAAGCATTGTGTGCATATCACTGTCATGCTCTAAAAATGGTAATAGTGGCAATATTTGGAACCTTCTCTAGAAAGCTGAATTAGATTTATAGCCTAATTCAGGTTGGATAGGACTTCTGGAGATCATCTGGCCCTGCCCCCTCTCAAAGAAGGACCAACTTAAATGAAGTTGCTTAGGACCCTGTCCAGTTGAGTCTTGAATATCTCTGAGAATGGAGATACCACAGCCTCTTCAGGGCAGACTGTTTCAATGTTTGACTAGACCCCAACTTAATAATTTTTTTGCTCTTATCTAACTGAAAATTGCCTTGCAACTTGTCTGTTGCCTCTTGGTCTGTCACTGAGAATTCCATAATGAATTTGACTTGGTGTCCCCTTTAGCCTCCTTTTTATTCTTAGTGTTTTGTGCTGTGCTAAGCAGTAACATCTGTTGAAACTACAATTTTCATGTAGTTGAGATGTGACAGGAATGTATTTCTTAACAGGATTCAGTAGCAGGTTTAAGCACAGTTCTGACCTTTGTATGCCATCATGACTTACTCAGGTTGGTATCTGATAAATCAGTTGGTTTTCTCTGACTGAAGAGTGAAGATGTTCCAGTTTTTCTTTCCTGGATGTTTATATTTCTTTGAGCATGGAAACAGAATGATATTTTAATTGTATCTGAATGCTTCTATGATGAGACTTAAAAGCATTTTATATTAATAATTAACTATTTCTTAGTTGATAGGAAATCAGATTTATTCATAGAAAGAACTCAGTTATCTGAAAAGGTGGTAAGTAGAAGTTTAAATTAATAATTAACCAATTGCAAAATAATGACCTCTTTAGTTAAAGAACACATTCTGACTTAACAAGCTGTTAAAAACCCTTAAAAGTAGATGTCTTGATAATCACATATTCAAATAGTGAAGTTGTATGAAATCTTACATATTTATACATGTGTTACCATTGATAGTATTTTGCTACGACATATGTTAAATAGGATTTGGTTTCTTAGTAACTTTGAGTTATTAAGGCTTTAATAGCACTGCCTTTAGATAATTAGAGGAATATTTGAGATGTACCTTCTAAGAGGACAAGAACAAAGTTCCTTATTTATTTGATGTGTATTTTCAATTTAGGGTGTACAGAGTGATCAGATTTACTTGGAAAGTTTTTCACCCATTCATGAACATAATGATCAGAAGATTGAGCTAACTTTCTTTCAATGACAGAGAAAAAAGTGGAAGCTAGGTGAGTTTGACTAGACAAATATTAACATCTACCCTGTGAAATAATCGGACGGAATATTCAGATTAGTATGATTGTGTTCTGTGCTGCATGTATTGTAAGATCTAGCACTGGATAGAGATTTAATTTGCCAAAATTCCAAACTCCAAAATAACCATGTTGCTTTGAAAGGATTAATATATATTAATTATTTTCTCTCAATTACTTAATTATTTTTTGTAGGCAAGCATTTGCTTGTAGGGTTTTGTTCTCTGAAAAATAAGAGAGGCGGGTTAGTAAACACAGTTAAATCTGTCCTGAGAGCAGCAAACTTTATCACAGATTTCAAAAATGTCTGAGGATCCTGATATTTCTCCTTTGTGAGTGTGACGATAAGCTGTAGTAGCACAAAAGCTGAGACACTGTGCTGTGCAAAAACTGGAGGGAAAATGTTGTGCGCCCTCAAAACTCAGTAAGATAATGTAAATTGGAAAAAAAAAAGTATGAAAAGAGGTCTCCTACCATTATGTTAGAAGAATGCTTGTTTCCTAGCAGACCTTCTTTTCCCAAGCTCTGCTGCTTTTCTGGAACTTGATGCAGCTCTCTTTTTTTTTTTAACCTTAGATTGGTTAAGGGGAAACCATTTATTTTATTTTTCTAATTTCATTGTGATGCTTTGACTAGTCATTCACGTCCTGAATTTGTGTGGCTGTAATTAATTTTATACAGAAGTATGATTTAACTCTAGGTGAAAGCGATAGTAGTGTTTTGGCTTTAGGAAATACTTTCAGACTCAGAAAGGTAGGAATGCCAAGCTGGGAGGAATGGGAGGAATTCTTGGGTATGTAATTACAGAATTCTGTAGAAGTTTTATTCTGCAAATATTTGTGTTGCTTTCAGAGATTCCAGTCATTCCAATTTTCTTACTCAGCAAATAATTTTAGGTACAGTTTTATAAAAATTTTAACAGCTGTTTCCAAGTTTTCACTTACATGTGAGGACAAAGACAGCATTTTTTGCCTTCTAAATAAAGTTGATTTGTCTGTGGGATTACATCAGTTGTGGGACTCTTTTCTCCCTCATGGTTCTTGTAAAGAAATGGAGTTTCAGTGCCTCTTCTTTCTGGAGGATCAGCAATGCTTGAAACCACCGAGCCCTGTACAAAGTAACCACAGCACAGATACAGGTGGATGTGGTCATTGCAGTTCAAGCACGTGACTTCTGCCAAACAGTATCTCCTGAGTTTCTCCTAACCTGGGCTTCAGAGGAAAATGTTATGTAAAACATTGACTATGAAAGCATTGGGTGAGGCTTATCTGTAGATTTGTAGGAGGCATAAGATTTTGTGTGTGTGTGTGTGTATTTATGATCTGGGATAAAATATTACTATACTTAGCAGTAAACTCAATTTTCTATAGCACAATACTGTTTGGTCTTTTAGTAATTCTGCAGCTTAAAAATCATGGACAAACAAAGTAATATTTCTTCCCACTAAGTGACAGTGGGAATTGATTTATTCCCCCAAAGACAGCTTTGTAGAAGTCAAAGTAGCTGCTTATATTTTTTTACTCTGAAATAAATGCTTTGGAAACTGGAATTAAGAATCTTCAGTGCAGCAGTGTTTTAATGCTTAGGTTTCTGTTACAATTAATGAAATATTCTGAAGTTAATATTTCATTAAATATTTTCTCTGAAGTAACATGCTATCTAAAAGCATCATGCTCTTATTAGAGAACATACAATTTTACAACCACACTTATGTTCTTGAGACTTGCATCAGTAAAACAGAAAAATTGCAGTCTTTAAATAATAAAACTCAATTACCTCACAAAAAGAATGTGATGAATAGGCAGCTTCATAGGAAGTCAGCAAAGATGACAGGCTGTGTTTGCTGTGATCCATTTGTTCTTGAATGTCTTCAAGCAGCATGCCAAGTCTAAATATTCCCCCTTCCACCCTTCTAAATCCAATTGCAATACACAGTTAGTTAAACCTGTATAAACTGACCTTTTATTTCTTACTATGATATGGGACATTGCAGTACATTTCTCATAGGAAAAAAAATAAAATTAATGGAGTTCACTGAGTCCCTTTTAAGTATCTGAATTAATTAAATAGATACCCTAATTATAAGTGGGATATATAAAGCCCAAGATGAATTTTGGCCAAATCACTCTTAGCTTACCACATATGACATAATGTTTTTACTTCAGAAAAATTCTAATGGATAAATGAAGTAAAAGTTGTAAGACGCTCAAAATACAGAAAATATACTGATGTACTACTTAGCACTTATCTTCCAACCTGTCAGGATCAAACTCTCCAATGTTGATAGACTTGTCCTTGAAGTTCTGCAGCTGTAAGTTATGGTGCTTTTCTCTAGCTGTTAAGTAATTCCTTTCCAAGGCATCAAGGTATCTTTTCAGTTGATTTAAAGCCTTCATCAATAAGAAAGAATTCAATAGCAAATGTCACTATCATTTAGCATAAGTAGCTATCACTGTGGCTTGCTTTGTGAGTCAGATGCTGTTTGCAGTGCTCTTCGTAAGAATTTTGATAATTCTCTGAATTGGAACAGGACTGCATATTGTATGATCACCTGGTACTCTGTGCTGCTCTATTATGTACAAGTAAAATATTAAACCCTGACTTCTGAACTGATGCCCTACGTGTCAAAATTCCGAAATTACATGGCAATTTAAGGCCTTTCATTAATAGTTTTGAACTGTAATCCTTAAAACAGATTTAAGAATTCAACCACCTACTGAACACCTTCATTTTTGCTTCTTAAACTTGTACCTTTGGTCTGAATTGAGAAAAAGAGTAAACATTTCATTTGAGGAGAACATGAACAACTTGACAGAAAATTGTAAGTCTACAGCCATGTAAAGTGCATTTCAGATAGCTCAAAATATGTAAAATAATTTACCAGATATTTGTCTTGTAAAAAGAATGTTTCTTGGGACATATGCTTAGAGAAGTCTTCTACCTTAAAGACAAAATATTAGACTTTTATTTGGGATTTTGAAAAGAAATATGCCAAATGAATATGGAATTTAAGCATCAGTGCAAAGTATATATTGAAACAGAGCTCTTACTTTCTTTGTCAGTTGCTCTGTCTGATCCTTTAGTATTTGAGACATCTTTTCTCCTAGTGTTAGTTCTGGCAGTGAATTAGAAGGATTTGGACATCGTGCTTCTACCATACCAGCTGCTGGTAGTGCTGATGCTGCTGTTCCAGGCTGCAATCCTGTGTGATACAAGATAAGACTGATCAGCTGAAATGTCTGCCCAAAAGTGTAATCAAGTTACATAAAATAGTCATTTGCATAGTTAATTTTATTTACTTGCTTTAAGCAAACCATGTGTAGATTGTACAGGGATGGGAGCATCTAATGTGATGATGCCAGGTGCTGTCCCAGTACCTCCTGAGGAAATGGCAGTGCTGGCATTTGGAAAGTCTGACTGAGGAAGTATCTGTTAAAGTGAGAACTTTGGTTATAGATATAATGTATAGAACAGTTACAAAACCAACAAACTTAGAAATAACTCAAAACACAAAATATTAATGAAATGTTTAACAGTACCATATAATTTTCTGAGTTTATAGTTAGATGTATATAGTGTCTCATTGTATAAATACTTAAATACTTGTGAAAATATAAAGAGGATTTGTGTAAATGGGAAGTACAACATGAAGGTGACAAAATAGTTTTAGGGGATAGTCAGTCCTAGAGATAAAGAAGAATGACTTGAAAACAAAAAAAGTATTTTGAGAGATTTACCTTGGGATTAAATCTCAGATGGTCTATATGATTCTGGGTGTCAGCATGCTGAGTCAGTATCTCATTTGCAGCCAGGAAATAATAGGGAAAACTATTACAACCTTGTTACATCTTGAGTGATTTACTAAGATCTAAATCTAGGAATGGACTGTGAGTGAACTCCATGTCAGGGCACAAAATTACTACTCTAAAATAAATTTACTACAACAAAAGAAATATTGTTGTCAAACAAATCCTTCAAAAAGAATACCAGGCTAAATAGTTGAAGAGTCTTAAGATGTAAAAAAAGGCCAAAGTTTTCTTAATACAGGCACAGTATAAAAATAGAAAGGTTTTATTAAAAATACATTTAAGTAGTTTTGGTGAACTTAAACCTTTACATATAACACTAGAAATGAAAATTTGTGGTGTATTTCCTAATGATTTGATAGGATGCTTTATCATCACAAATAATACTCCAGTGTTAAATACTGGAGTATTATATAATACTTAGTCATTGAATACTTAGTAATGAAATTGTTGTATGAAGTCAGTCCCACTAAATTTTATTTGTGAAAGCAGTTTTTGAGTCAAGTGATGTACTGCCTGCCTGAACTAGTCATGTTAGATTTTATGGGACACAGAATATCTTCTTACAATAAACCACTCAAATATGAATTTCTTCAAGCATCCTAATTACCTTTAGCTGTTGCAGCAGTTCTGAAATGCTCATTTCTTCTTTATTCTCTACTTCAGCAGAATTGAAGTAATTCTTATTTTCCAGCATGTTGTTCACAGTTACTGATTTACTTAGCAAAATAGGGAAGGGTTTTGCTCTCCCAGTTGTAGGAACTAAGTTAATATTGTCAGTTCTTTTTGGTACTTTTACTTCTGAAGCAACTTCATAGAAATCAGGAAGGCAACAGTGAGCCTGACCTTGGCTATATTGGAGCTTGCAAGGTGAAACTGTTTTCTTAAACAGGCCTCTCTCATCTTTCATGTTTTGAAAGGTGTGTGTATGTTCATTCTCATTAATCAGCTGTGAATTTTCTTGTGTGCACCCACACTTACCAGTGCAAGGTTTCTTTGAAACAGGTCTATTTTCACTTAACACATTTTCATTTTTACCACTAGAGTTTACCTCTTTGTGCTTTTCTAAGTGATACTCTTCAAAGGTAGTTGCCCACTGTTCCTGCACTGAAGGGCCTCTGAGGTGTTCTGAAGGCTCAGGTTCGCTCCCAGTGTCATCGATACTGTCAGTGAAGGACAATTCTGGTATCATCTCACATTCAATTAACTGGCATGTGCTCAGTAACTCTCCCTCAGAAAAATGATGCAGGAGGACATCGGACATCTTTGAGGTAGTTAAATGTTCTTTGCTGTCTGGTTTACTGGAACTACCGACAGGGAATTCCTTCTTAAAGGAAGCTTCACTTCCAGGCATTTCAGTTGAAACTCCCATTGTTCCTTTGGTGCTTCTATGCTGACTGGAGAATTCTTCAGGCTGTGGATGAGCTGCATAATTTGCTGTTGTGTATTTGTTATCTTCAGAACACATTAGGTTTAAAATACCAGAAATATCTTCTGTACAAATACCGTCATTCAAATGATACGAATTATTATTATATTTATGTGTTATTTCTACATCTCCATCATAAAGTAATTCATCTTGTTCCTCTTCAGTTACATCCAAGCTACAGCCTAATGCATCTGAAAAGGAATTATTCATTTGAGTTTTCATCCAGTCTGATGGTTTGCACTTTTTTGTAGTCTCCATACCCAGTTTATTTAGAATGTAAGTGCCGTTGTTTCGCCAGTTTTGGACAGAGCTTTTATTATTGCATGGATCAAAATCTGGAATGTATCAGTAATAATATCTAGTTATCTATATACTTAATGTCTATTTGCCTACTGTAGCTTTTTTAGAAACATCCTCTGGAAAGGGCTGTTTCCATGTTTGTACTACTGTAAGCCTGGAATAACTGCTGGAGGGAATAGGAAGGCACAAATGACAAAAGCATTGGGAACAGGAGCATTGAGCTTAGGGCCAGGTATCTGGCCTTGCTCGGTAATCCTGCTGTAATTGTATAGACAAAAAAACTTGGTACCAGAGCCCCCAGTGGTCCTGGAGTCCAACATCAGGTTTAAAAATCCCAAACACAAACCCCGCACCATTTCCCACCTTTCACCTCACCCCCCCTAAAGGGCTTCTTGAGCTTCTGCACCAGAGAAAAAGCAGCAAACATTTTTTTTTTCCAATTTGTTTCTCTCCCCCCTCCGCCAGCTGAAATGCATTTAATTAAGAGCTCGGCTTCAAAAAGCGCGTGGTTTCACCTCATCTGCGGGGGTTGGAGTTGGCAGAGGCGAACTTGCAGCACCGCTTTCCTACGTGCAGCAGCGCGGCCGTGCGCTTCCCTCCGGCGGGGCAGCGCGGTTGTGCTGCAGGGCCCGCCCGTCCCCGCTCCCCGTCCCCGTGCCCGGCACCGCGCTCCGCTGGGCGCTCACACCGGGCGGGGCCCTCCTGCCGCCCCGCCCCTCGGCTTGTGCCCCGCCCCCGCCGCCTCCCCATTGGCCCGTGCAAATGACGCGGCGGCCGCGCCCTCCAGCCGTTGGGCGCCGCGCCCCGGGGAAGGGCGGGCGCGCCTCCCATTGGCGCGTTCGGGGAGCGGCTGCGCGTGGGCGGGCGGGGTCTGCCCCCGGTCCCTGAGAGCCGCCGGCCCTCGCAGCACTGCCGGTCCCGCACGGCACCGCCGGCCCGGCACACAGGTGAGCGCGGCGCCGGGACGGGGGCTCCGAGCGCGGCCGCGGCAGCTGCTCAGGTCCCGGCTGCGCGGGGCTGCGGCACCCTCGCCGCCGCCGAGCGGCCCCGCGCGTTGGCGAACACGGTCATGGTGCGGCCGCTCCGTGCCCGGGCCGGCGCCGCCGGGCTCCCTGTGAGAACAAAGACAGGAGGTGGCCGCGCAGGCGGGCCGGGTGGGTTCTGAGCCAGGGAGAGACCGCCCGGGTGTCTGTGGAGGGAGCCGGGACCAACAGGCAGCTCTGAGCAGTTGTGCTGCCCTTAACAGGGTGGGTGTAGGTGATGAACAGAAAATAGAAGTCCAAGGGCGGGAGTGGAAGGGCTGTTCATGGAAGCGGAACCAGAGGCTCACCCAGCACACCGCGAGGAGGGAGAGAGGCACAGGGGAAGGAGCTCTGAGCTCTGCACGGGTTCGAGTTGGGCAGTACATTGTGGCATATCTGAAGTCAGGTTATACCAGACCTAGTCTTATTTATCCACTAGACTGTAGCTCTTGTTAGTGTAGTCCCTCCCCCTCTGCTTTTGCTTCTTCACTTTTTCAGTAGAGGAGCGGAGTCAATGAGAAATTATTTTCTATCTTTTTATTGGCCCAGTTGCCCAGACGTAAATTTTACCCCACCTTGAAATTGTGGCCTTTCTTCTGCTTTAGAAGCTTTTTCAGCCTTATGTGTTGTTCCTGTTAGATTCTTGCCAGCGACTGCGGGGTTCATGTATCCTAGGTTGCCATGGAGAGCTGTGCAGCCATCTCAGAATTTGGGAGAAGGTGCTGAGTCTTGCATTTCAAAAATATCAGTGAAGAGATTCTAGTCCCTCCTTAAATTTTGTCTGGAAACTTTGTACCTCTTGTTTAAGTCATAATTTTAATAGAGCTGTAAACGGTAGCAAAAAAAGTTGTCCTGATATTACAGTCCTTCTAAATTAATTTCTTATAACAATGTTGCTTTTTACTGGTTTAATTAATGGTTACCAGGCCTTCTGAACTGTGGTCCTGCATCCCTCTCCAACAGGAAGGACTTTATACTTTTAGTACTTCCGTATAAAACTGGGACAAAACTTACCTGAAACCTAAGACAGCTTCATTGGACTAGAAGAAACATATGTGAGTCTTGTCTGCTGCTTTATTTAATATGCTGTTGTTTAAATGCTCTCGAAAGTTTTTCAAGCATCCTAAGACTACTTAATTCCAGCTACTCTTGCTGGAGAATTACTTCACAACTTGATGGTTAGAAGGTTCAAGTAAGTTTTGAAAAGCTTTTCATTGACATCTTACCGTTCTGTTCTTGTGTGCTCCTTGTCACTTGGCTTTAAATTGTTGATACTTCGCTTTTTCATTTTTTCCTGAGGTATATAAAGACAACAATTCTTTCTTCACATAGATTTTCTTTTGGTAGTCAGCAAGCCAGTCTCCTCCTATGAATGTTGAGTAAAAGCATTGCAAAAACATAGAATACCTGTTTCTTGTGGCATGTTGCAGGGAACAATCAATTTTGAAACTGAGTCTTACTTCCTGCAGCTTGCCAGGGTGGGAATGTATTCTTATTTTACTAGAACTGTTTCTAATGTCAATTCTCAGCCTTTTTTGTCAACAAATGACAGCACAGTATGATTCAGAGAGCAGCCTGGTCTGTCACTAGTTAGAAAGGAAAAGTTTTAGTAAGACATGGGTGTTTTCGTAAAAATAAATGCTGTTTGTCCATAGTTTAAACTATTGAATGTGTGGGGAGGTTTTGTTTTTTTTTTTTATAGTTTATCTGGATTCTTCTGTTTTACTTAAAACTGGATCATTTTTTAGTTTCCCCTGATGTTCCACTTTTTTAATTTAATAGCCAAGATGTTTGTACTTTTTGTAATTCAGGATTTTTGTTACCCTTGTGTGGTCACTTTCACTTTCCACAACTTAGTAATTCGTGCCCAGATCTGGTAACTGTGTTCTTGGTTCCAGTAGCTTTTAAGCTTAAAATCAGAATGAAATTGGTTTTGTTCAAGGAGCAGGTGTTGATCTTGAGACTTTGCAAGAGATTAACCTGTTATTGCTATAACTGCTCCTGCGAATGAAAGAAAAAAGAGATACCAGGTGCCAGAAAAAACCCTGAACTTTTCTTTAGCCATTTAATAGCAAATTTGCTATACAAATGATAGTACCTGAAAAGAAAAAAAGGGGTGGTATTTTGTGGAAACCACAATATTAGGAATGTAAAATACAGGACAAACAAAAGTGGACAAACTGGTAAGAGATGGTCTGAAATGTATGTACTGTTGAACAGATGATTAATGTCAAACTGCCTCTTGGGACTCAAATTTGGCAGTGTTTGAGGAATATGGTTCTTGTTCATATAATAAAACTTTTGTGTATTATAAACCTTTTGCTAATAGGAAGGAAAACTTTCATGCAGCTGAGTTACTGGGAATATAAACCATATGTGATTTATAAAGACGGCTCTCTAAATCTATTTTATTTCTGTACTATTTCTGTTTGCTACTTTTTTTTTTCCTACCATTGCCCTACTAGTATCCTGTTAGGAATTCTGTTCCTTGCATGCAGCCACTGGTTTGTTAGAGGACAGGATGCACTATTGTGACCCAGTTATATTGGTGTAATAATGTGTGTCAGTAGTGGATATATCCATGGGCAGTGGGGGCAGAATGGACTCCAGTCCAGTAGCCATCACTGAGGGAAGAAAATGCAGTGAATAGATTCTGAATAGATTTGCACCTGCATCCTGAGTGTTAGAATGAATATGCAAAGCAATTTACAACTTGGCACCTCAACAAATGCTGTTGGCTTAAATCTACATGGGTGATGTGCTATAAATACACTGTACCTGTGTCTATAAGAAGCAAACAGTATGAAAAGCCAACACATGGTCTTCTCCCCGTAGTATGTGTTCATTTGTGTTTATCCTGCACTTTAACAGTTTTTTACAGGTTGTAGCCATGCTTGTTCAACAGAGGAGTCATTAGAGAGGATGGTTAATGGTTGCTGTCAATACTCAGGAACTGAGGGGCACCGGGGATGCACCCAGAAATGCTGCTGGCATTAAACTGTCATGGATCATTTCAGTTGTGTCATACAGGTTCTATGAGAGCCACGTCTGCTCCTTGCAGGATGAAACCTTGCTGGAGCAGCACCGAGTTCTTTATGCTGAATGTCTGCTTAATCTCTGAATGAGCATCACAGTGCAATGTAGGAAATCTGAAATAGCAGCTACGTTGCTTCGCTTAAATTGCTGTTGTGTTTTACTGCCAGTGACTCTAAGGATTATTATTTTTTTTTTAATTTATGCAATCTCAAGATAACTTTTCCCATTTCTCTTTAAGGTACTTGTACAATCTGTTTATCTTCCTTCTTTTACTTACCAAGATCTCTTTTTAAGAGATGTTATAGGCCAAGAAGGAGCTGAGCTACATGGAACGTTTTATTGGAGAGATCTGTGATCAACTTGCTCAGTCAGTTTAAGTGCAAATAGCCAACCATTTGTGCTGAACTCTTCCCATGTGGCATTCTTTCACATCGTGTAACATGCTCCATTTCCCAAACTGAAGGTAGTTGAGTGTCTTGTTTCCTGGGAGAGGCCTCATATACGTTAATTTGCACAATGAGATGTTCCCGATGGAGCAACATTCAAATTTACCTTCTTGGTAACAAAGAGAACTTGGTAACAAAATTCTTGCTGATTTTGTGGGAATATGATTTCAACTTCTGTTACAAATAAAAATATCAGAAGTTATTATTTTGTTGTGAACTGTCATTGCAGTCTATTGTGGCATTTAAGCACTTTATTTTACAGTGCTTAAATGCCAATCTCATATCCACTTATGGGATGCTTGGAAAGAAGGCGGCACAATATTTTGTTTCATGTGTGAATGACAATTTGTAAAAAAAACTTGGAACTTGTTCTGATTAAAAAAAAAGGAATTCTATTACCTTGACATATCAAATATGTGAAAAATTATGAGCTATTCTGACTTTGCTCCTTTTTTTAAAGTAAAGAGAAGATATTATTCTGCTATCTTCTTGTATCTTAAATCTTAATCTTGCTGCATATTAGAATGAGTTCAGTTGCCTGATTAGTTTTATGATGGGGACATTAGTTATATTTTGCTGGCACTTCATGTTCTCTTGCTTTCTTATTTTATCATAGTGTGGGATTGCCTTAGTTCAGGATTTAAATAGATGACTTACACTAACTATCTGCAGGAATATCTATAATAAAAATGCTAGTGGTTACTTGTGTCAGCTACACCAGGTTCTTTAACTTGCATGCTGGACAGTAATTATGTACATTAAGTAGCAAGCTATTTTCCAGCTAATTACCAATTCTCTTAGAAAAAGGATGTTCTATTCTGGAAGGATACTCTGTGATGGAGGCACTGCGAGGGCCATCTCTGCATCATTGAGCACCAATATCAGTCTCATATGTGCATTTGTTGCCTGTTTGTTTTGTTCTTCTTAGTGGAATTATGTGTGTTAGCTGTTTGTTTGCTTTTGTCAACAGCACATTCTAAGACTGTAAGTCACTAAATGTCCTGCATCCTTGCCAGATGCCTTCAATATCTCTGTTTACAAAGCTATACTATATCTTTACTGTGCCTGATAGGGCACCTTAGCATTTACTGAAGTTAATAGAGTTGGTCTGGAATATGGCAGTATTCTGAATATACTTGCAATGTGGATATGTATTTTCTGCCACAACCAAAAAAACCTTTCTAGAAATAGGGTGATAAATAAAGTATCTCTGCTATTAGCCATGTCTGTCATAATGCAGGACCATATTAGCAGTTGGGTAATAGATGTTGGACTTTGCTCTGGAGCTGTGTTCCTCTAGTGTTGAATTCAAATCCATGCTTTCATTTCCAGCTGTGGATGTGGTGAGAGCATCACTCCATTGTGAGCAAAATTCCTCTCAGAAATGCTTTCTGCCTATTGTTGTTGTGTTTCGGTTTGGTTTTTTATTTAATCATCTCAAGATTGTCACCTGTGTGCCACAACCAGTACAATACCCACCCTTTCCAGCCATTTCAGCACTGTCTGTAATATTCAGCAATGTGCCTTAGATTCATGTGGGTCCATATTTGTAAGTCAACATGGTAATGTAGTTGGGGTGGAGGAGGAAGCATCTGAACCAAGAACATTAGATAGTGGTATTAATTTATTTGCAGGTTGTCTGTTGAGCCTGATAGCACAGGATGTTTAGGCTGGGTCTTTTCCATGCTCTGCAGTGGTACAGGCTCTGCAGCATGTGCTTTATTAGACTCACACCTGGGAGAGCAGCTGAGATAGTTGTTTATGAACCTCAGCTTTCCTGTTCTGTCCTTCAGATGCAACCCATTAATGTGTGATGGGAGCCTCACTTGGATTGTGTGCTGGAAAGGGGCTTGTATGCTGCTAAACTAGTCCTTTAACAGAAGCTCCCTGGTTTATACTAGGGTTTTCTGCTCCACATATAAATCCATGGGGAGACAAAGGCAGTGTTTCAGAGCAGGCATTGCTCCATGTCATCATGACCCTGAATGAAACCTCAAATTCACCTCATCGGTGAAGGTGGTTTCTGTTTGCTGTCAGCTAACCACTGTTGAACAGCTGTCAGAAGTGGTGCAGAGAGGAGTTGAAAATTAGGCTTCCAAGAATAACCACACTGGTCTTAGTACAATGTTTCTTGTATCTGCATGGTCCACTCTCATGACTAATCACTTGTACTGTGCTCAAGGTTTGGAAAAACAATTTTTTTCCCAGCATGGCAAACATTTGCCTTAAAGTTCATTCACTGGGGAATATGTATTACTGCAGAAATGCTAATGATGATGCTGTTTGCTATGTAAATACAATACTTGATATGGAATTTTAAAGATTTTTTGGGTGACTTATTTTAGGCGTATCTATTCAGGTAAATTTTAAAAATATCCTTGAGCAGCATTGAAGACTAAAATAGAAAACGCTCTATTTCTGAGTGTTCCTTGTTCTATGCTCTTTCATATTTTGAAGGTCTGGAGACAAGCTAATCTCTATTTCAGTAATGGAACTGTTGGGTTTTTTTGTTGTTGTGTAGTCTGTGTCTTCCTCCACAGGGTATACAAATCTCTGTTTTGTTTTCAGATAATCCAGTTTGAGCTTCTTTTCCTTCTTCTTTTTTCTTTTCCTTGCACATGCTATAGCATCTTCCCAAAAGGAAACTCAAACTTAGTTCACCCTTGGGAAATTCGCCTTAATCATGGAACAACAAATCCTTGTTGCTAGTTTTTCTAAGGAAATACAATTTGTGCAATTGATCTGCCTCAGTCTGTACTCTCCTCTTGTGGCTTTTGATTCTCTCAGTCAGTGATGACTTCACTTGGCTGGTGCTCCTTTCCTGTAGCTTTGTGAGAAGTAGCAGATGGGTAGAGAAGGCATGACTTGGTCGTCTCCTTTTGGGAAAGGCAGAAAGAACAGAACTGCTCAGCCCCCAAGTGACCAGTCAGGATCTGTCAGCCTGCCAGCCATGTGACTGAGGATAAGCAAAGCAATGCTTTTAACCATCTGACAAGCTCCAAAAAGGAAGGTGTGGGTTGAGGGAAGGAGCAAACGAAAGTGCAGAAAGGTACCATTTTAAGGCGATGTAGGGGGTAAAAATCATCTTCCTCTCCCGCTGTATTGTGATTCTTGGCTCTGTAGACTGCTAATAAATAGCAGTATTGGCTTTCTGATGCTTGCTGATGAAGTTGCACCTGTCTGGAAAAACAGTTTCCTGCCAGAAGTTAAAATGAAGGGATCTGTCATAGACCTTCAGTGTAACTAAGAACTGCAAACTGATTAAAGTGATTGTCTGCCATAGTGATAAAATTCATAGTATGTAATAAATTGTTGCTGAAATGGAAAATGCCTTAAAATGTGAAATGCTTGTCTGGAAGTTGCAGTAACTAGGACTATTAGCCTGCATACAGGCTTTTGGGAAAGAAATTGCAACTAATGTTTTATTGCTGTCAAGAACTTGAAGTGCACTGGTCAGATTTAAAGATGGAGGTGTCTTAGTTTCTTCTGTAACTTCTTCCGAAGTGATTTTTTCCAATCTACATGAAATTTTAATTAAAAATGCAAGTTTAGGAGAAAACTTGTTTCACTGTTAGTTATGCTGACAGCATAGACCTTCTCCTGATGCCTGTTAGTTCACTTGGCTTTTCTACTGAAGTTCTGTGCCCCCTGAGTCAATCCCGTGTTGATCATCAGCTCAGGCAAGGCCGGTTACTCAGGTACTCTCAGCAGTTTCTCAGTAGTTCAGGTGCATCAGTTCAAAGAGCAAGGCTTAGTTTGCTGTAGCACAATCCTTCCAAGGCCAGTTTACACCTGAGAGATGCCATCTGTGGAAGTGTTTGACTTCCACCTTCTGAATTTTGAATTCATCACTCTAATTAATGTGCTTTAAGTTTGCTTACTGATTACATGTTGGCCTGGCCAGAGGAGTCATTGGCATCCTAATGACTTACGGGTGAAGAAGCGAGCTATGAAGACCAGACCCAGTAATTTTTGTTGGATATGTGATGATGATGTGTTGGCCAATGTGGGTGTGTCCATATCACCCTCCCAAGACTAGGAATGTGCTGTATGGCCAGTAAGGAGGCAAGGAAGCAGAAGTAGTGCTTCCAGCTGGTGGGAGATGGTGGCATCAGTCAGAGGATGAGCTTAAGTATGAGGACAGAAGCGTAGCTGTGTAGCTACAGCTGTGTAGCTGTGTAGCTGTAGATACAGTGAAGCTATAAACAGGTGATGTGGCATGTACTGCTAAAAATAACTGATATTTAAATAAATGCAGGTGTTCTGATTTACTTTTAAGTATAACTTTGTTTTTTTTTAATTAAAGTTGGCAGCAGGAATGCTCATGGATGGTTGCTGCAGACTGGGTGGCTTACAGCCATCTGCCTGTGTGAGTTATCTGATGTGAGGCCCGGACAAACTTCCGGAGAGTAAATACCTGTAACATGGATTGCCCAGTATGTGGGTTGCAATGGTATGGTAAACTGGAGGTGTCACGCTTCATAATTGCAAAAATACACCCACACCCACTTGTTGATGCCAAATAATTCTAATGATGAGCGTGGAAGGGCAAAATAGTTGTTTAACTGGAAGAATGTGGATAGTCTGTTTGAGGGCTGCTGTGAAGGTAGAGTATGATGGGAAAGGGAAGTAAAGCTGGTACTTGATAAAACTAATGAGAGGAAAAGGCATGGCCTACATTGGCAATTAAATATAAAGGGTTGCATTTTCTTCTGTTGACAGCTCTGAATCTGAGCTCTGTTCTTGTCTTCTGACACCTCTGCAGTCTCCTGATGAAATATGCATTTGTGAGTTACACAACTATATGTTTACTTGCAAAGGAAGGTAATATTAGTACTGAGCAATAAATATGTCACTGTCTCTACTAAAAATATTTTTAAAAGTGGGTAGACTTTTGAATACAGAGTTTCTTTTCTGTTAATCTTTTCCCAGCCAGCCTAAACATGTCTGATGTCTACCTGTTGGCTGCTGCAATCCCTTTGAAGCAGAGTTTGGAGCTCATATCACAATGCTGCAGCATTTTGGAATGGCAAGCCAGTGTAAACACAACACCTCTCACCTCCCAAGCTCCCATACCTCCCCCCTTTTCTTTGGGGAACAGGGAGGGGAAAAGAGAATAGATCTTAAACCTTTGCTGGCTGCTGTGCTCATAGTATTCCAAGTGGGACAGTCTCCAGCATGGATGATCTCCAGATGGGATTCTGCCTTCTGGTTCTCACTGCAGAGGGCCTTCAGCTGATTATCTGGGTTTCAGCAGCACTGTTTCTGTGTAAAGCAGTTTGTGGTCTATTCTGTAGTATGCCTTTCATTCTGTAGCTTTCATCCTTTAAGCTTTTTGGTTGGAACTTCATGAGGCCAAAGAATACTAACAAGGGTAAATTATTCAAAGTTTCCAAGAGAAGAGAGAGCATTGGTTTTTGTTAAACCTCCTTTGCTTTCTCACTTGCCTACAGGAATTGCCGTATGTACGTAGAAGGCTTTGGATCTGCCTTTCAGTTCTTGATTGACGTTTCCTGCTTGGTAGGAGCAGTGTTATGCTTTTACATCAGCTGCAAATGGTTATGAGTTATTAACTGACTATGAGACTTCAAGCCAAGCATCTTGTGTTCCCTTTGCAGAAACTGAGTGGAGCTAAAGGGCCACAGATGAAAGAACATGAACATTTCTGAAGGTGTGAGATGTGTCTGACAGTGACCTCCTAACCTTGGTAATAAAGAAGAGTTTTTCTACAGAAGCTTAGGATATCTTGACTCCAACTTCTTAATATACTAACTGGAATGGTGTTCTGACAACAATTTTCTGTAGTGAAGTACTTACCCTACTAGAGGACGGTGTTACTTTCCCTGCTGATAATGCAGCTCCATGGAGGACAGTAATGCTTGGATAAGCATGCGCGAGGATCGCTCCTTCCACGTGCGATACAGGTAAGGCTGTGCTAATTTTACTGTGGATGAATAAGTGCTCTTAATAATAGAAAACTAAACAAGCTGCAACAAATAGTTTGATATCTCTGTTAGTTATTGGAACTGAACCACTTTTTTCTTTTCTTGATTTTTGAGCAATGAAAATTTACATTTGCTATGTAGGAGATTATATTAATATAGTTGTGTGATTGTACAGTATTGGAACTGTGCATGGTAGCAAATAGTATGTAATTGTCTGTATTTCTTTGTATTTTGGGTAGAATGATATGAAGTATGATCCATGCAGGGTAATACCTGCTCCCTCTTCTTCCGGCTGTGGACTGCCTATGCAAATTGTTAAGTTTTGTCTGCTGCAGTTCTCTGTACTTATCCTATCATTACTTCTTTAAACAATGAATTTTTAGGCACACTGTCACCTATGCTGGTGTTTTCCTTGCTTAAAATGAAGAGATTTGATGGATAGATGGAAACTGCTTTGAAACCTTGGACTAAAAAGTACTGTTATTGCAAGTGAAGAGGAGATGTGAGTTTCCTTCTGAGAGCTTTTATAATTTTTCTTCTGAATCCCCTTTACAGACATGGGGCAACGTGTTGGCATTGCCGACTCACTCTAATGACCCTGAACAACAGAAGCATTGTGTAGTGCATGGGTTTGGAAGGGTAAATCTTGCAGCTCATTCAGCAGGAAGGGACACTGGAACACTGGAATGGTTGTTTTAAAAAGAAATAAAAAGCATGATTCAACTCCCAACCTGGTCATTCTTGCTTTAGAGTCCTTTTTATAGCTGTCTAACAGCAGTAAGGCTCTACCTGTTTTTGTAAGACAGCACATGCGTAGATTTAATTCTGAAAATGTTCTGACAATGTTACATTGCTGTTAGATTGGTCTTGTCTTCCATTTCTTAGAAGTACAGTGTTCTAGTTAGCAATGCAGTCAGCATGAGGAGCTTTTTCATGGTCAGTAAGGAGAAAAATTAGAAATAAACTGTAATTTATTGTCTGCTCTCTCTCTTTATTTTGCTAAAATCTTTATAGTGTGGCTTAGACAGCAGGAATCCCTAAGTGTGTGAGCATGATGGTTCTTCTGTGCTACTTGTTTCTTTAACGTTCCCCCCTCCCAGCTTTCCTCTGATGTGTCCCCACGCTGTTGCTGATGCTCTTGGTCCTCCCCAGATAACCACAGAAGATCCTTGCTCACTTTTTAATGAAAGCAGGAGCTGTTCAGGGTACTGTTATAGAAGTAAATGGATAAAAAAAGCATTATGACCAATTGTCTCGTTTAAATTGACGAGTCAAAAATAACTTTGAAAAAATTGGCAAGCACATTCAGGGCAAAATGTCTTACTGCTTTATGCTGTATTCCAGTACAGGCTTGAATGGTACCAATTAAAAATATTATCAATAAAATATGAATGGCCTTATTAAGCCTTTGTCTAAGAACTGTAATGTGATGGACATTTTTAAAAAGTCATGCCATAATGCTTTTAATTTTAAAAAATATTAAACTTTTCTAAAATTTAGAGAAACTGCAAATTAATTCAGTATATTGAACTGGAACTTCATGATGATTTAATTCAATCATTGTAATTAATTTTTAATTTTTTAATATTTAAATTAAAATTTAATTTGGAAATATTTATTAGGTCGTAGTTTAAAATTTAATGCAGGTCATAAGTTACAGGGGGGAGGGGTGTTACCAGTTTTAAAAATTTTTTAATCACAGTTACGTTCCCAGGCTCATTTGGCTCTGACTGGTCTCTCCTTTTTGGCAATCCATTACAACTGATTTTAAAAGAAGCTGGTGGCCCACTCCTAAGGAAAGGCTTTACTATAGGTCTGTTTCTGACTGTCCAGTATGTTTCTTTCTCCCCCCAGTACTTGACCAGTATCACTTTAGCAGCTATAAAAATGCTTATGCTGGTGGAAGGACACTATTTTTTATTTTGTTGTTTAGTGACTGAAAATAAAATGCTAATGCTACTAAATGGGGCTAATAAATGATCTATAGGGTAAATATTTGTAGGACTTGCTTGGCTTGGCCTATTAAATTTACACACCAAAAACTTGTCACTGCTTTTATCTTGATTGGAGCAAAAGAACCCAAAATCCAGGTGTGTGTTTCTTGGTGTGTGTGTTGTTTGTTTCTGACTTTGCCACCCAGCGTAGTCGGAGGGAACCAGTGTTCAGTGGGGGTGAAGCTGTTTGGAGTGGTCAGTGTGGAGGCTCCTGCATTCCGTGTGGCAGCCAAGAGTAAGTGCAGGAGTCAGGAATGGTGTGTGAGCTTTATTACAGGATGCTGTGGGGTTAGTAATGCTGTGCACCTCAACTAAAGAGATACAATAGGGGGGTTTGGTTTGTGTCCAGGTGTGTCATGTGTTTCTTGGCAAATTGATGTCAACCTTGTTCCCTCTCAAGAGCAAAAAATCCTCTTGCTGGGAATTGAACTGACTAAAACTAGATTGTCTTCAGAGATTGTAGTAATTAATGAGTCTTAGTGCCTTCTTCTATTGCCTTACTTCTTAGCAGTTTTCTGATTTCATTGTAAGATGGGAACAGCTGAAGGCAGGGAAACTCCAAAATGGGAGAAAAAACCAGGGAGGTTGGGGGGAGGCAATATGTTTAGGGTTTATATTCTTATAAGTGTAAAGGTTTAAATGAGAATGTGAAGGAGGTCAGAGAAGAACAAGAGGAAAAAAAGGGAGCCAGGCAAGAGGAAAAGCTTAGAAGGGACAGATAAGGATGAGGTAGTTTTACAAATGAGAAATTATTGAGAAGATGCCAGCCTTTCAGAGAACAGGTCCAGGCAGCTATAGACAGAATAACAAAATGAAGCCCTGTGTGAGCAGTTCCACAGTAATATCTAGGGGAAGGTTATCCTGTTCAGCAGGAACAGGATTTCATTAGAAGTACCAAGATGAATGGGCCTTGTTCTCTTCTCCTCTCTGGGGATTCAATGTATCTTTTGTTTGGCCATTGGGTGTTGAGTAAATAATTCAATTCAGCCCTGGGAGCAGAGAAAGTAATGTCATATTCTCCTTGTAACTATTTAATGACTTCTTAAAACATTGATAGCCTAGCCCTGTCTGGTCCGCCAACATGCTGTTTAACCATTAGTAGTGACAGGTGGAGAACACCTACGTAAATCTTAAAAAAACCCCAGCAAAACAAAAAAAGTGTTCATTTGCATAAGTCCTTTTACGTAGAGGAGGGGAAGAAAAAAGAAAATCCAAACCAAAACCAAACCCCTTCTGAGTCCAGTTTTGTACTTGATGGATAAGCCTAGCAAACTTTTAAAATAACTGAATGATATCATAGCTCTTATATAACATGAATAAAATATTAATATTGGGTGCAGGCAACTGAAATGGTAGGTCAGTAAGAATGGATCCAAATGGAATTAAAGTTTAATTGGCTGTAAGATTCTAGCAACCTGTTAACACAACCTTTCTAGAGTTAGGCTCAAGAGTAATGTTAAATTTTGAGTTCCTTTTTTACTCACACAGTTACTAGTTCCCATTTTCATTTACTTCCTGTAATTCAGGTTGAATTGAAACACTGTAATAACAGCTGATTTTCATCAGTCTGGGTATAAGCCTTTTGCTTCATAGTTATTTGTGTTGTGTATGAAAGGACCCAGATCTTTCATTTTCACAAGCTATATTGAGTCTAGGGTTGCAAAGTCAAACGATTATGTTTCAAGTTCCCTGAGAAAATGGTAGTGCTGCCTTGGCATTTGGAGTCTTTGGGGTGTGTGAAACGAGATGAATGCAGTCTGTCAGGAGTTCCTGGAGCACAGCACTCTCTGACGTTGGCCTTGTACCTTTTTTAACTTTGCCTTTTCTCCACTGAATATGTGGCTGATGCATCACAGTTGCAAGTCAAAACATGATTACTTTTTTTTTTAATGGAATAAATTCACTTACAGAAGTGGAGTCCAGTGTAGCATTTTGACTATTATGTCACACACACATTTTGCTGAAAGTTCTACCCTTTTTAGCCGTTCAAGCTAAAAATCTAAGGGACTGAGTGTGGCTGTGTAATGGTCTAAATCTTTGCACTGAGAAGCACCATATTTTCTAGCCATCACTCTAATTGGACATGTCAGTTAACATGAGGTGCCCGGAGAGAACCTCTGTGGATAGGATTAAGATTACCCAATGATGTGTTTTAAGTCCTAAACCTTCAGTTGCTGATGGTGTAATCATTCCTGCCTGGTACTTAACTGCACTTAATCATTTCTGCCTTTTTCTGTCTTACCTTCAACACATGCACAGTGTAGTGAAAACCAGGTGGTGTGTTGTAGGAATGCTTTAACTTCTCTGAGAAGAGTTTCCAAACCTAAGATACTGCATGTGTTATGGATATCCAACCTGAGAAGTTGGGCCTGGCAAGAACTTCATGCCCGCTCTACCTTTTGCTGTTGGCATCTTTACCAACTACCAAGCACACAGTGCTTTTCATTGCAAAAGCTAATTATGTCTGTCATCTCGTTGTGCTTAAGTTGTGGAATGTCGAAGACCAGCAGGTATGGTACTGTTTGTGTTGGTAGCTTATTGTACTTATGATCCAAATTCTTCTAGATCTCTGGGAAGTCTTTGGATTTTTCAAATATATATTCTTCTTACTCAGATCTGAAAAGAATTCTGTATGATCTGTTTTCTTCCAGTTTAGGAAAATAAGGAAATGTAAATATTTCAGGTACGTTAAATACTTCATCACTATGTCTTGTCAAAACATTTTAATGGTGTTGCCATTAAAATAACAATTGGAAAAGCCAGCATTTAATTGTCCACTTTTTGGCAATATTAGGACACGCTTTTTAAACAATTACAGAATGTCTCTTACTGAGTTTTTTTTTGTAAAAAAATCTTTTAAAAAATAGCATGATGATGTTTTTGCAAGCTTTTTAAAATGCATGTATCTTGCAAAAGCTAGAGAACCATCTCGCTTCGAGACCGAGACCTGAAATTATCATCTTCCTTCTCCTCCTCTCCCCTACCTCCCTTGCATCCCACAACTGGAAAGTAGGAAATGTTTGTATATAATCATTAACACTTATGACATGTTACATTTTGTACACCTGAATTCACAGTGGCGAAAGTGCACGTGAATGGTTATTGTCACTGTAGTTCTCTATCAGCTTCTTCATTCATTGTTCAAAATGTAATCTTCTGCAAATTCATCCATGACTGCAGTGTTTTGTACCTGTATAACTACACAATTATTTGTTGATAATAATAAGCAGTATTCCAGTGGGTTCTGGAATGGTGGTGTATCAGTGAAGTAACTTGCATTGACATACCTTTTGTCATTAATTGAATCTAGGTATTTTTCTTACACTGAGAATTTTCATAGCAGTGCCAATATAAGAAATGAAGTGCCAAGGAATATTGAATTACATAGGAAACAATTTAGGGAAAATTAGTCATGGTTTTTGACACACAGAATATTCTAATTGAATTTTTTTCTTAAAACAATTTGCAGGTAACTATCATATCAGCCTAAAAATTAAAGTGCTTATGTTTGTCTAGATGGTGAAAACTGCATTTTTTAATCCTACTGGTGCTATATATGGACAAAGCAGTGATTTCCTCCCTCAGAATGCAAAAGAAAGAAAACAAGTTGAAGCTGTTTGTTGTAATGTTAAGTTTGCTCATCACCATTGAAGTTGCAACTCCCGTTTCAGCCCAAGTTTCTGTAATATTATAATGCAGAGCTCATTGGTTGTACTGTGGGGCTAACTCCCTTTCCTAAACAAATAGAAGCCCTGCGAGTAAAAGACCCTCTTCAGAACTCAGGTGATGGACAAAGTACTGCATTTGAGTGACTGTTTGCTTGTTTCCATTGTGCAGGATGGAGGCTTCCTGCCTGGAGCTGGCTCTGGAAGGTGAGCGCCTGTGCAAAGCAGGAGATTGCCGGGCTGGTGTGTCGTTCTTTGAAGCCGCTGTCCAGGTTGGGACTGAAGATTTACGTACCCTGAGTGCTATTTACAGCCAGCTGGGCAATGCTTATTTCTACCTGCATGAATATGCAAAGGCCTTGGAATACCACCACCATGATTTAACTCTTGCAAGGTAATCTTGTGTCCTTAACCATGTTCTCCATGTCATCCCATTCCCATAGAGACGAGCAGCTGGCTGCTCCTTTTCCTGCCAAACCCTACTATTAATACTGGCTAATGAGTGAACGTGGTGGTGGCAGAGGGCTGGGGGTCTGGCAGGTCACTTGGTTGGCCTCTAACCTGGCAGCTAATACTTGGTCTAGCACCATAATCCTAGGACTGAGACCTCACCAGGGTTGTGGATAATTAAGTGGCTTCTTTAAATCCACCCTTTCTTTACCCTTTCCTGTTTCTAAAACTCAGTCTTTCTGGTTCTCCAGAATGTTAAACTGCTCTCTTGTTTGCTGGACAGAACCTATTCATGTTTATCTGTGTGAAACTCATAGTGTAATATTGTGAAATCTAAAACCCTGTGCATTTCATATGCTATTTATGCATCGGAGTTTTACTGATTTGGTACAGATCCATTAAAAGACACAGGCACCTAATGTACTTAACCTCAATTTAGGCATAAATCTACTCTTCCCCCTGCCTTAGCCTGCTCAAGTGCTGTGACCTTGTGGGAATTTGTTGTGTTATTCCCCAGGTACAAGTCAGTGGTTCAGTGGCAGTCTCTTGCCTTAGTCTCATTTAGCATCTAGCAATGTCCTGGTGCCTCTGAGCTTTCTGGGAGACTGGTGTGTCTTGGAAGTAACAGGAGACTATGACAGTCAAGTAAAATACAGACACAGTTAAATCTCTATTTCTAATACTGGGACTGTCTTTCAACATCATCATTAAGAATTTTCTCTCTGTTCTCTTCATAAAAGACATGAACTTTTAAAAAATGTTAAGTAGATGATCATAAATTCATGTAATTGTCTGCCATACATCGATCATCTGCTTGGTTTCAAATTGTACACTATTTCCTGGGTACTTAATTTCTGCAATTTTAGGACAATTGGAGATCTACTGGGAGAAGCTAAAGCTAGTGGGAATCTGGGCAACACCTTAAAGGTACTTGGGAATTTTGAAGAAGCTATCGTTTGCTGTCAAAGACATCTGGATATTTCCAGAGAGCTTAATGATAAGGTAAGAATTGTGTGGGAATATGGAAGTAAACTGCTAACACACATTCCTGAATGCTGTTGTACTGGTAAGGAGTGTGCCACCTTTCAGAGAGAAATAAATACTGAATATTCAATTATTTCTTCTAGACAGTAAGACTCTATTAGTTATAATATAATTGTTTGCACCTGGAAAACTACAGATCCAGGTTAAATATTATCCTATGTTGTGGTGAGTCTGTTTGTTCTTAATTTAATTTTTAATGGTGAGTGACCTCAGGAATTATTCTGTCTCTTGCACCTCAAAAGGAAGTAGTATGCAAAACAATTGGATTGAGGGGTATGACTGGGTGGATGGTAAGAGCATGTTCAGAATGGGCAGAGTGTGTCTTGATGAGTAGTTAACAAACTTTTTTCCTATCTGTGGATTGTACGAATAGTTGTTGTGACAAAAGACTTTGAAGCATGAAATTTTAATGCCTTGTTTTACTTTTGGTTTAGGTTGGAGAAGCAAGAGCACTGTATAATCTGGGAAATGTGTATCACTCTAAGGGGAAAAATGTAGCTAGTGCGGGGACTCACGATCCAGGGGACCTTCCAGATGATGTGAAAAATGCTTTACAAAAAGCTGCAAATTATTATGAGTAAGTAAATGCTGGGGATTGGGAGGATATGATCATGTAGTTCATTAGAATATGGGAGATTTGTAGTGTCATGAGCTAAACTGTGGAACACTTCTATGCAGAACTGAGGTACCTGTGAATTTGTTGTTTTCAGTGGCAGAGTGCACTGGTTTTTGTTTGCCCTCATTTTTAGTGCACCTCACAAGTCCTTCCCTTAGGTTAGAAACCAGTAGTGCTCTTCAGACCAGGCTGAGTTGACAGGACCTTGTTATACTTGTATATGTAGCTAGAGGTGAGCACACTGGTTTGAGTAAGAATGCAGTGGAGTTCAGTACTTCACAGGAAATGTTTCCTACTCAGATCTGTGGCTGCATAAAGGCCATTGAAATAGGCCAAAATAGAATATCTCTACCTTTTCCTTTATATAAAGATTTTTTAAATTATTATTTAAATGAATGTGAGGAAAAAAAAACCTCTTAAAAGTCACTATTCTTCTCCTTACTTTCCTCCAAAACAGGGAAAATCTGACAATAGTAACAGAGCTGGGTGACAGAGCAGCACAAGGACGTGCCTTTGGAAACCTGGGAAACACACACTATCTTCTGGGCAACTTCAGGAGTGCAGTTTTAGCCCATGAACAGGTACAACCTGTGCTAATAAGGATTTCTGTTCTAGCAAAATGTCACTGGTTGCTCCTGACCTTTAGTACATGCATTGTGTTGGATCTTGTTGCAAGCTTTTTAATGCAGGTTTTAAATCTTAATGGCAGAAGTTCAAGTTTGGCTGTTCTTATCAAGCATTGCTGACCTAAAGAATGCATTTTTTCATGTGCATTTCTGTATGCAAATGTATGTTACAAAGTATAAAATGGAGTAAATAATGCAATTATTTCACATTTTTAAGCGTCTCCTAATTGCAAAAGAATTTGGTGATAGATCAGCTGAAAGAAGAGCGTACAGCAACCTTGGAAATGCCTACATATTCCTGGGGGAATTTGAAACCGCTTCAGAATACTACAAGTTAGTTGACTTCTTCTAAATACAATTTATACCTCTTGTACAGTTTACTTGTTGTGTCTGGTACTGTAGCTCACTGTAGAATAGCCATCTTGAACATATACTTAGGAATAAAACTTCTATTTGTTTGGCAAAAATATTTTTTCCTAGCTGTTTAACTATTCTGATTCTTTTAAGCGAGGGATTAGTATTTTTTTTTGTTGTTTTTTAACTCTTTTGTTACTCTAAATAGATTCCTCTCAGCAGTGTAGACAGACATCTTTCTGTTCCTAGGCATTTGTTCCCATTTATTTTAGAACCAGGCATTACTGTCTTGGCTCTTAGCGAGTTCTGGAAGGATCTGAGTAACTTTTCTACCCTGAGTTGGGTGGCTGCCTTGGGTGTGCTCAGTAGCTGAGAGAGGTGGTGCATGGCAACACAAATTTACATCCTGAGTCTGTATTTTTAATCCAGGCTTTTTTCTTGACCTCTGCACCACTAAAGAGTTGCTGCTGTACTTGGGAAAGTAAAAGCTTGGCAAAGATACAGTACAGGTGTTATTAGCATCTTACTTGGATCTCAGAGCTTACCTGTTCTTTTTGAAAGGGAAAAAAGCCTCAGTACTGAGCAGATTCGTCTTAGCACTTGAATTCTTCTTGCCCAGCAGGGCCAGGCTGGCTTGGTGAGTATAGCCCTGCCTTGCTTCTGCTGATGGGCAAGTCGTTATTGTAACACTGGTACTAAACTGTGTCAATTTGCATACTGTCAGGGAAACTCCTACAAATTATTAATGAAGCAATAAATTAAGATTAAAAGATGCTGTTTGAGGGATCAGCCTGCCCTTGAATGAAATAGATGGAAATACTTTGAGAAGGGCAAGGCAAGAGTTTACAATATAGTAAGTAATTTATTAGCCGATAATTTGCCAGCCAGGTTTCCTAATTTGTTTAAGTTGTATAACTGATTTTTAGTTGTGCAGGGATACTTTTGAAAGGTTTTCCTTGCAGTGATTTTTGAGGTGACTAACCCTTTCTTCCAGGAGGACACTGCAGCTGGCTCGGCAGCTGAAGGACAGAGCTGTAGAAGCACAGGCCTGCTACAGCCTCGGGAACACGTACACTCTGCTCCAGGACTACGAGAAAGCCATCGATTATCATCTGAAACACCTGGTGATTGCTCAGGAATTAAATGATAAGTAAGCCCTAAGACACTGTTTCATGTATGTGTGACACTTACAGCAAATCCTGTTACCTCCAACTCTGCTGTCATTGTTCTGTATGTGACAGCTGAATTAATGTGAACTCCCTACAATGCTGGGCTCTGGTTTTCATATGGAAAACCAAAGTTCCTCATGAAGGTATTGCAGTTACTGAGTCTGAGATGAAAGACCAATTGATGAGTGACTGTCTCTACATCTTCTCCTGTCACCACTGCCTCTGTAAATTAAGGAAAGAAAAAGCAGATCTCTCTTTCATGACTCCATTATAATAATTTTGCATACTTTCATAAAAATCTGTCTCCAACTTGTCCACAAATTAATAATATGGGAGGAGGTGGGGAAAGGTAAATAACACAGTAGCAAGTAATGTTTGTATTACAGTCATGATTTCTAAGGCCTTTTTTATAATGTTGGGTACAACTAAAAGTTTTTCCATTATTTAAATGTACATATTCTACAATGTACATATTCTCAATAAGCAGAATATAGGAAGAATAATAAGGCATGCAATCTGAGGACAAACAAAGTAGGTTATACAATGTTCCATGCTTGCAAAACTGAGTGACTTGTTTGCTGTGAGCTTAAAATTGTGATTAGATTTGTTCATATTTATGGTAATACCCAGATCACACTTCTTTAAATACAATACCTAATGTGTTGATGTTGGAACCGTCTCTGATGACAGCCTCCCTTTTTCTTGGCACAGCGATCTTACTGTGGCAGTGCTGTGCAAACCTGACCCCTGGTGTTCAGCGGGTAAAGGTGTAACTGAAAATGTGTGTGTGCTTTTCAGAATTGGTGAAGGAAGAGCGTGCTGGAGTTTAGGGAACGCATATACTGCTCTGGGAAACCATGACCAAGCTATCCACTTTGCAGAAAGGCACCTGGAGATTTCAAGAGAGGTATGATTTGCATACTCCCACTGTTGACTGTTGGCTTTTGCTCTCACTTACACAGTGGTTTTATGGAGGTGTATCCATGCATTTGATTTTGAGTAATGGAATGCATTTTGAAGGCAGAGATAGTTAATTCCACATCATTTCAGCCCCATCTCACTGCAGCTTGCTTAGTTCTAATGTCACCTTTCATAATGTCATCATGGAATCCAAGTTGAGTAGCCTATTAGAGGTTATTTTAGGCTTTATGAGTTGTCAGGTACTTTATTAAAAAAGATGGTTCTCTCAGTATTCAAGCAGGAAAACCTTTTCAGCCTTTTTCTGTCAGAAATCTGGGGGACAAGGATTGCTTTACACTTTCATGTTTGTACTTCTTAAGGTAATATAACTGCTTATTTTATTTGCTTGAAGGTAGGAGACAGAAGTGGAGAACTCACTGCCAGACTTAATCTCTCAGATCTTCAAATGGTTCTTGGATTAAGCTACAGTACAAATAACTCTATGATGTCAGAAAGCCATGTGGTAGAAAACAGTTTCAATGGTATGTACCTCTTTCTGCAATACTTTCGAACAAAGCATTCTGAAAGAGTGTTGTGTTCTTTACTGACCACCCTGGTGTGCAGGTTTGCTTGGTTTTCTCCCCCACCAGCAAAAGACAGTTGTTTTTGCAGTATTGGACCCCTTCAGCACCTCCTTTTCTGGAGGATTTACATTGTGAATCACTGGTTACTGCTTAGTTTCTTCAGATGATGTTTCTAATTGTGTCCGTGTCTTCCCCTCCCTTTTTTAATGTGGGACATGTATCTATTTGCTGTCAAATCCTGTCTTTTCCTGCCATCTCAGCAACACTGGGGTTACAGCAGAACCCAGTCCATTTGCTGTTCCTCTTTTCAAAGGTCCATGGTCCTTCTCTCATGTCCTATGAAGGCAACTTAGATAGCTTAGATTTGGGTGGGTTTTGTAAGCTGCTTTTACTAGTGGTTAGTTATTCTTTGCTGATATACTTACCTGCACTGTTTTGGAAGTCAGAATTGCTGTGCCTTGGACCTTAGATGAGTACAACCACAGCTTTGATGATAAATCTGCATAAATTTTGATGATAAAAAGATGAACTTGATTCTCTCTTGAAGGTACCAGACCGAGAGCAGGACGCCGTCACAGCATGGAGAACATGGAACTTATGAAATTAACCCCAGAAAAGGTTGGCACTTTGCTTCTGTTCTGCTGCTGAGATTGCAGTGAAACATTTCTAAGGGTTTGCTGACATACCACGTGCCTCCCCTTTTAATTTAGTTGATCTTAGGAGTTACATAACAGCAGGTCTAACCATACTAACAAATAATAGTTTTGTTGTGAGTGTGGAGCGTGTGACACAGATAATGGCTGTAATGGCTTGTGGGAAGCTTGCTTTATTCACTGCACAAATAAGAAAGAATGAGGTCCTGTAGGTGCATTCATATCTTTATAGAGATGGTTTGAGGTTGCAGCATGAGTGATTCAGAGTAAAATTTCTCAGCTTTAGTTCAGCTGTTCTGAACATTTTTTCTTTGGCTACAGTCATTTTATAGGCACTTAAAATATATGGGTTTTTTCCTTTTGGGATTTCAATCAACTTGCAAGCCATCAGGAGCTTCAATATCCATCTTGAGTAAGGGTGCTATTGCAGAAATGCTGCACCTGAGTCACTGATAAGCAAAGCAACTTCCTCCCCAGGCTCAGAGAAATCTCTTAGAGATAGGAGTTCCTGATTAAAATCCTTGTGTCACTCTATGAGAGTTTTCCTTCAGTTCTATCTGCCTTTCAATAGTGGGCTGGCAGTTCTACATGAATGACTCCAGTGGCACACTGAAATTGATATTTTTCCCTCCACACTGGGATATCTAATTCCCCTCTCTTCAAGTGAGGCAAAGCCTGTCATCATGTTGATCAAACAGGCAATAAAATCTCAAAGCACATGGACAGTGGGTACAGCTGAAGTCAGCACTAATGCTCAAGACCTGCTTTGGGTACCGATTTAGAAAGACTGTTTCATGTAGATTTTTGGCTTTAATCTACTATTGCAGTTTAGCACTTTATAAAGGACTTTTTTTCAACGTACTTATTGAGTAGATTCTTCCATGGAAGTCCTTGGTATCTACAGCAATGCACAACAGGAGCACTAGGGTTTCAGTGGACAGGATGCCATCTTGGAGTCAGAGTCTGTGTGCGGGTGCTCAGGAAGCCTTGAAAAGGCAATCCAGTAGGCACTGTTGCTGGAAGATTTGTGACTGTGTTCATGCTTTGTGATGTTGAATCAGGAAAGAAAAGGTTTTGTTTTGGTTTTACTCAGTTATAAGAGTCTGTCAGTTGTGGATAAAGCTATTTTGTGGATAATTCTATTTATTTTAGAAGATATTTTAGGGAAAATCTGACAGGTTGACAAAGCTATCCATTCTGATCTTTAGTGAAACAAGATGGTCATTCCTGTTTACTCTTGTGCTGGCGTTATTCTCCCTCTTCCTTTTCAGTCTTTACTGAGAAGTTTGTGTATATGAAGGACTTCAAGGAAGGCTTGTTGAGTATCTGGGTTGGTATAAGGGTTTTTTTGCTCTGACACTTTGTAATATGGGGGCTTCTAATTTTTTTATTTCCAGTTTTAAGAATGTCAGGTGGGAAATACCAGCTGTGTCTGCAGTTCAGCATTTACATTATAACTGTTTTTCCTGCACTGCAGTCAGCAAGGACAACTTCAGTGTGTTTAATTAAATACACTATTTGATCACATTTTAATCCATCAGGTGTCACACAACAGTTAGCCTAATCAGTAACAGCACTAACCTGCTCCAGCCAACAACAGCTCACTAATCCCAGGTCAAGTAACAGAACCAAACCCAAAGTTTTAACATCCTTTTGGTTGGATGAACAAAATAAAGCTGCTTCATTTTGGGAAGGAGAAGCAGCAGCAAGTAGGAGGTAATTAAAATCTCAAGGCTTAATTTCATGACTCTTGTTTTCTTAGGTTCAGAACTGGAACAGTGAGATTCTTGCTAAACAGAAACCACTGGTTGCCAAACCTTCAGCAAAACTGCATTTTGTAAATCGACTAAAAGGCAAAAAGTACAAAACCAGCACCACTTCCAAAGTTTTGCAGGATGCCAGTAATTCTATTGATCATCGACTTCCCAACTCCCAGAGGGTAGGTCTGGTGAGCTGTGGAGATCATCACCTTCACTCATCTTTGTCTGATCAGAATTATGGAAAACACATTCCTGCAACTGTCCATTTCACTTTAACTTCATTTAAACACTGTGGCTCTGTAAAACATGCAGAATCTTCCATTCTACAGCTGTCTCATGGGTGGTGCCAGCTTTAAGCTTTTCCTAACACTGCATTGTATTCCTCATGGATTTTCTAAAGTTAGAGCTCAGCTTACCCACGTATTTTATTTCTAAGTCTCTTCTAGACACTGCTTCTCTAAACTTAATAAAATCTAGTTTCTCTGATTCAGGCAGTGGGAGATATTTTGGACATTTTAGATTATTGCACTCTTGACAGAACTCAGTTAAAAATAAAAGGCATTTGATCATAAACCTGAGGAGACAATGGAAACTGCTGATTGCTGTTCTTGTTGCTTTTCTTCTGTCATGGGCATTTGGGTTTTTTTCAGTGGATTAATGGCTGAGGAGGAATAACTCCAGCTGTACCATGATCCAAGCACTGTTTCTTTCCACGTGAGAGAATGAAATGTTTCTAATATATTATACCTTAGAAAAATGCTGCCATATTCTTATATCTCCTCTTATGATAAATCTCTGTGTATAGAAAGGGATGACTAAAAAAATTGATTTTAATAGATATCAGATACACAAATATGAAACAGGACTGGACTAAACTCTGATGCAGTTGTCCCAGCTTTAGATACTCTTAAGTTCCAAATACCCCTAAATCTTTTCTCCTTTTCAGAAAAGCAGTCGAGAGACAATGGCAGATGAAGGGTTCTTTGATCTGCTGAGTCGATTCCAGAGCAACAGAATGGACGACCAGAGGTGCTACTTCCAGGAGAAGAACAGACTCCCAGCTGCTTCAGTGGCAAAATCCTCTACTCCACCTAAAACAATGCGAAAATGTAATTTTTTTTTGAAGTAAAAATCTGTATCTGACTTGAGTTTCTGCCAAATGCCATTTTCAAAATGTATTTGCGTGCACGACTCACTACAGAAATTTTTTCAGAAATGTTACAGTTATTTCTGGGCTAACTTGTTTTCTTCCTGCTCCCCAGCCTTTTCCACTTCTGTGGTGTCCCCACACACAGATGAGTTTCTGGACCTCCTGGCGAGCTCGCAGAGCCGCCGGCTGGACGACCAGCGCGCCAGTTTGAACAACCTGCCCGGGCTGCGCCTCCCCCAGCGCGACAGCCAGGCCGTGCTGGGGCACCTCATGGCCAGCAACAGCAGGGAGCTGGATGATGACTTCTTTGATAGATTGATAAAATGCCAGGTCAGTGCTTAACAAAAGTTCTTCAGCTTCTGAGTCTCTGGGGATGTGATTTGTGCCCCCTGCTATTGAGTTGCTTGGTTACCATGTGATTTAAGATACATACTGATTTGGCAGATAAGGAAGAATATAACAAAATATTAGGATTTTTTCCCCAAGTTTTGGGGTTCTTTTACAATTTCTGTTTCTTGTTTTGATTTTTTATTTATTTTTTTTTTTTAGTTATCCAGTGTCTAGTAAGTGTAAATTTCGTATATATACCATGGTAACTATGTCAAGTAACAAAAATGTATATTATGGTAACTATTTCTAGAAAAAATCCTTAAAAAGGAAAACAAGTGAGGCTCTTAAAATGAATATTAAAATGATTTTTAAGTGTAAGGCACCTGATATACCAGGAATCCTATGAAATGAAATTAAAGGATTTAGTATTCAAGTTTTGGTCATCATTCCCATTATGGTTAGTGTAAATGATAGTTCATAGCAATATAGAGGTGAGATGGCTAATTGTCAATTAGAGCATGGTATATATACCAATTAGACCAAAAAGAATTTAATTAAATGAGTTGATAAGCATCTCAAAATACAAAATTCAGATACTGAGTTCTCCAAAGGTAAGTATGTTAGCTGGGGTGAAAAGAAGCACCTGGAATTGAATTTCAACCTGATGAAATATCATGTTCTGTTTTAGCAGCTTATCTGTTTACTCCTTTGAGTCAAGCAAAGAACCTAGAAATTAGTATGATATATTTTGTCTCTTTAAGGCATGGAAAAATATTTAATCCCCTCTCATCATTATGGAGGCTAGTGCTTTAAACAGAAGCACAAAAGGGGTGCTGTCCTTTGAGACTTTTTGGCTGAAGGATGACCGTCCAAGGTCCATCCAGCACTGAAAGCTTTTCCTACACTGACAGAGAATGCTAATTCCCAGCTCAGGCACAGGAGCTGACATAGCTGTTGCAGCCTGACCTGGTGCCTGTAGGAGCTGGCCAGGAGGGCAGTTGTGTGAAAGGAGCACAGAAACCATCCCATGCTCTGTAACTCTGTCACTGAACTGTTCCTGTCCTTACAGTGTGGAGGTGCCTTTCAGTATTGCCTTTCCAAATCTGACTCCAGTGGGGCCATTTTTTACTCCCTGTATAAGGAAAGGAAGACAACTATATTTTTCTGTATATGAGACTACAAATACCGCATAGTAGTGCTAAAATTCTTCTTCTGGACAAAGGACACTTAAATCTCATTCTGCAATAGGACAGTTGGGGGGTATTTTCAGATACATACGGACATTTTAGCTTAACTTGCATTCTTAGTAACTTCATTTGACCAGTTTAGCTTGAAACGAAATTTAAAATTAAATCTATATAATAGCTCTAAATCTGAAAACAAAAGCTTTTATGAGTTTTTTCACTTATATTGTTCATTTATTATATCTGTCCCTGTAAATATGCAGCTTTATCTCTTGGTCTGTCTGTAGGGTTCCAGACTGGATGATCAAAGATGTGCTCCTCCAGCATCTGCAAAAGGATCCACTGTACCAGATGAGGATTTTTTCAGCCTCATTTTACGATCACAAGCTAAGAGAATGGATGAACAGAGAGTCCATTTACCCCCAGCTATAAAGGGACCAAATTCTAGCTGAAGACACACACACAGGAATGTACTGTACAGCAGCATCTTAGGTATCATTTTTGTTTGCCTTTTTAAAGATGACTGCAATGAGTAGTTTTGTCTCCTTTCTAATGATTTTCCATAGAAATAGCAGCAGCATCACACGTGTGACTGGTAGTTATAGAGTTGCCCCTGCTCATGCAGTTGGCAGCTGCTTTTATAGCAGTCGTGAGATACCATTACTGTCTCTCCCTCTTAACTGTCTCTAGTCTATCAACATTAATTTTTTCTCTGTCAAGGTTATCAGTGCTCATGTGTGGATTCTACTACTGTCTCAATCTAGTGTAAGACCTAAATTTTTATGTTGTTTTTAAAGAAAACTTGATTTCCCCCCTCTGCTTTGTACCTCCTGAAAAAAAGTCCTGTTTTCTTTTATACTTTTTTTAAAAAATAAAAAAAAATTGAGAAATAGCTTTGGTAGTTAGTCTGTCTTTGCAGAAACACAGTTTGGAAGAAACAATCATTTCTATTAAAAAAATTAAACCCTGGTTTTAGTTCTGTTTAATAAAAAATAAGTTTTTTCAAAACATGATGGGTTTTTTTGGTAATAGTTAAGTGGTTCTTACATTAACTCAGCACAGTTTTACAATCAGGAGAAGTTTTTAGAAGTACTTCTTTTCAAGTAACAGCTGCTCATGCTGCTCTACAGATGGTGTGGTACAAGTCCATGCACCAGACAATCACAGGGGTGGTGGGCACTTGGCATGAACTCCCAGGGACACAGTGTAGTTCCTGCAGTACCTGAATTTCAAATGTCACATGCTGTAAATGCTCATAGGCTGCTTATTACCTGACCTCAACTCCTTCTGTTCTTGCTAACGATGTGCTATGCTGGGATAGTTCTGGGGAACAGCCACTGTAACTTCATTTTCCCTGCAGTAGATCCCAGTCCCGAGGCAGTTCTGGGGAACCCTGAGGGCTGTGCCTGGTTTAACTGTAGCTATCTTCAGTTAGAAGCCACTGATTTTAACAGCAAAGGTGGCAAACTGTTCACTTTGGGTATTTATAAATGATGTCCTGTTTTTATTGAAGCATTATACCCCTAGAGAAGAACCTACAGTTAATTTTAGCTTCAGAGGGAAATGGCAATGTAAGAATAAACAGACACATAATTCAAACTATTTTACAATTACTGAAAGATTTATAAATATTCTCTTGCAGCTTTTTTTAGGCACTGAAATCTGAATCCTACTGAAACTAAAACTCCTCCCTCTGCTTATAAGGAGAAACGTCAGAATGTTCTTCAAAAAAAAAAAATCACCAATCAGTTTATCATCCTGAGCTTTGATGCTTTTGCTCTGCTTCCTATTCCCTGTTCAGCTTTGAATTGCCCTAAAACTCATCTGACACATCAGCTTCTCACTCTGCAAATCATTAAACTAGGAGAAAATCAGTTGGCTGTCCTAAAACTGAGCCCACAAACAGCCAACTGGTTTTACAGACTATAAACCCAAAGACAGACCCAAGACCTCCATATGAGCTGTGATTAGTGTTGAATTACAGGAATATCAGTAACTTCCTTGAGGCTGTTGGACAGTTACCTGGCTAGGCTTGTGTTTGCTACATCAGAGTATCCTTCCCCACTGAGAATCTAATTTTACCCAAAACTTATTACACAAACTTGATTTCCAACAAGTAGCAACACCCCATAAGCCTGTTTTCTTGGCCACTTAGACGTATATTATTATCTTAACACATTTATTTCAAATTCCAGACACAGTACCTATAACTCTCCCAGATTTTACAACACCACCTTACACCTTACTGATGTTCTCTTTCTGACACTGGTGAACTAGAGCAGAATTAGCAAGTACATGACAACCAAAGATTAGACGACACTTACAGCAGAGCTCGGGCCTTCCTTAGTCTCCTTCCTGGGAGTCGCGTAAAATGCTCTTTTCCTTCTCTTCACGTTGCTCCATCGCAGAGCTTCTCCCTTCTAGGTTTTTATTGGGATCACAGTTTTCTCCAGCCTCTCGCTCTGCTTTGCCTGTCTCCTGTTTCTGCTGCTCAACTGCAGGTTCCTCAGTATGGTTTTCAGCTTTGAGAGTTTCTAGTCTATGAACTTCAGACTCAGTGTACAACCTATTCTGTAAAAAAATTAATAATAATTAATAATAATTAAGCAATCTAAAGTGACAGCATCTATGGCTTCAAGGGCACCTCAGCTCAAGGGGCAGAGCTCACCCAAAGCATGAGTAGTATAATTTTTTCCCCTGGGGTAACAGTGCATGTAAATATACACAATGTAGGGTATAAATCTGTTTTGAGTTTTCTCTAGTTTACAGAAAAGTCAGCACTTCCCTCCCCCTTTCTCCTGGGGGTAATCATGAATGCCCAGGCTGACATAAGTACTGATCTCTGAAAACTGAAGTCTTAAAGAGTTTTAATTCAGTAGTTTCCTGCCAGTTAGCCATTGCAAAGTATTTTTCCAGAAAGAAACATGTCCAAGACAGTATTTTTCCAGAAAGAAACATGTCCAAGACAGTTCTACCAAATTGTTCTATCAGGAAACATGTACTTCCTTAACTCCTCTCTCCCCAGGATTTGGGTTAAGCTTGTTGTTTAAGCGTGTTTATCAGGTGACATTGGAATCTATTCAATTTAATCCCAGCTCAAAGAGCACCAGGACTAACATTAGGTTCTGGTTTGTGAGACTCTTGTACGTGTGTGTCCGGCTCATCGCTGGTCTGTGCCGTGTCGGGGTTCCTGCTGCCATTCGCTGCTCTCACAGTGAGGGGAGGTCTCGCAGAGCCATCTCCTCTGTCCTGGTGTCCTCTGTACACATACGGGTGCTTCTGCAAGTAATAGTCCTCTGATTGCCTCCCATCGTACTGCCCAAAGCCTATTTGCTCCTGTTGACTATCAGGTGGAGGAAGACTTTTCTTCTGAGAAGATGTTAAGTATCTTAACGCAGACACCGATGATCCTGCGCCATAGCAAAAAGCCTGGGGGAGGGAAAAAACCAAGCTGAACAAAACACCACATACTTGCAGCCTGTGGTTCTCACATAGATATCAAAATCAGGCATCTACAAGACCCTGAATGAAAAGCTCAGGTAATCAGAAGGGCTGCAGTAAAATTCAAGCTTTCTACAGTCTGACCACACTGCAGGAACTGCCACATAGGGTACAGTTCATTGTTGGTGCTACACTGAAGTTGTTGAAGGTTTTAACTCAATGCTTTTGTGTACAAAATGCCAATTATATGCATCTCTGTGTAATGACACAAAGAAGAAATGGGAACTAAGCTGCAATAAACTGTCATAGAGTCTTAGATTTTAAGCAGTTTAATGCAATTTTATCCCACTTGGGGAGAGGGGGGGAGTTGTGTTTTGAATACAAACTTGGCTATTTTAATTGCTAAACCACCTGTACTGTGAAGCCTTGGTCAAGAAAAAATTGCCTTGCAGAAGTAATTTCATCTGTGTTATGTAAAAATAACAAATAAATAATAGATAATAAATATAAATTAAAATAATATATAAAAATAAAACTGAGCTCTTAAACATAAGATAAATGTATACAAACCAGGACAGCCAGAGCCATCATAATTAGTACTGGAACCTGCAGAACGAATGGAATCTCCTTCATTAGTGCCTTGATGAATTCACCAATACCTTGCCCTACGTGCTTCAAAGGCTCAGTTACAAAGTTGGTGAAAGTAATTGCCAAGGCCTAGAAAAATACAAATAGAAAAACAGTGTTGTCACACAAACAACAAACATCAACATGAACAGTCCCTTTGGACTTGGCATGTACCTTTGTTGGTGGAACCAGCAAAATAGGATTTACAAGTAGAGTTTCATAATACTTCTGACAGGGATCGTCCTGTAACGTCCACGTGCTTCTAAGCCATTCTGTCAAAGCAGAGACATAGTTTTACAACTTCTTAAAAATACATTCTATGACACAGCAGTAGTAGAGAAAGTAGCATTTCAATTATATATGTAAGAGAGCTCTTCTAGATGCGGTTCAAAGCTCAGATTTATTTTTACAATTCTGAGATCAGCTTGGCAGTGTAGTTTATCCAGTCATAGTGATGGAGGAAGGAGAGGGAAGGTTAGAAAGAAAAAAGAACCTGAAGTTCTCACATGCAGAGTCAAGAAAGTTCTCTTTATTTGATGAACTTATTCCCTAGAAGCCTCAGGGGAAAGAGTCTCATCTGTGAGAACAATTATCTAGCACAATGTGTGCACAGCTACTGAAACAGTGCCATTCCCAGTGTTATTATTCATCTGTCAGTCTGCAGATGAGATTAAAATTCTCTGTTTTTCTTGCTAGATTTCAAGGGTCTATTTTATTTACAGGCAGAAAGTCTCACTTCTTAAGGGAACTTTTACATTATAAACAAGTCATTTACAACATCAGTGTTTCTGTAGTTTGGTATTACTGCAGTCAGAACATGAATCATTGAAATTTGTCATAAACAGAATAATCAAAGTCAATAAATTACAAAGGGAAGACCATAACAAGCAGTCCTTAAGAGTTGCCACCAGTCATCTACCAGCTATAGCACTGGATACTAATTACAGCTAATAAAAAAAAAAATCAGCTTTCTCTGTAAAATAGTAACACTCGAGTAAAACAGCTACAGATCTAATTCCTCAAGTCCACTGTACTCACAGGCCTGGCAGATGGAAAGAAAATAACCCTTTTCATGAGCTCTGCCCACCTGTCTTTGGTAAATGGCACTGGATGGTTCTAGGGAGGGGAGCTGGGGAAATAATCATGGGTAAGTTAAAAGAAAAAGAAGGAACACCGTGACATGCTCCAAGTACAGTTTTGTGATCAGCTCTCCTCCAAAGGCTAGAAAAGTCTAATAGAATGGAAAAATGGTAAAACCACAGAATCATGTATTGAGGAAAATTCAGTGTACTACTCGTGAAGATATGTGACTATCCTTGGATACTATTATTTTGTGATCTTAAATACTATTACAAAATAACGAAACAAGTACTTACCAAAAAGACTTTCTCGCCAGTCCAACTTCTCAGCACAGATGTTATCAAAGTGCCCCATTTTTGCAATTTCTGCTTGATGCTGTGCAAAGGCCAACTGAGGGAAACACAATGACTTGTGAAACAAAGAGAACCTGCATCCATGCAGTGCTGCACCTCAGCTATCCCTGTTTGCTCTTAGCCAGCTTGGGATAATCCTCCATGTCAATTATAATTTCCCCATTACACCCCCCTGTAATGGTAACTCCCCATGTAAATATATATTAAGAGAAGTTTGCTAACAATTTAATGGAGTTCAACTCCAAGCACCTCCTGGGAATGGACAAAACCCATCATGATGGCTACCTCTGAGTTATCCTCCAAATGGAATCTGAGACTTTTGCCTTGAACTTGTATCTTTGAATATTGGAGTTTAGTCCTTTGGCAATTCAAACACAGGGAATCTTCAAAAAGAAAAAACTCCTCACAATATATTTTCATATAACTTTTCTACCAAGCTGCTTTAGTCAAAGGTCACACAGTGAAATCAGAGTTCTATTCTAGTACTCTATGAATTTTGGGCACCTCTACTGTAGGATAAAGTTCTCAGAATTTCTTTTGTTCTTTAAGCCTAACACACCCATCAGCATGCAAAACAAAATGTTAATCCCTTTATTTATTTTGTGGTTAATTAAAAGCTTTATGTAAACTACCTAAGGGAACTAAATAACCTTAACTTCCTCATAACTCTAAAATTTTAAGCCTAAAAGACAAGAAGATTAGAGACCTTACCTTATACAAGTAAAGCCAATTCCATGCAAAACTGATGAAAAAACTTATTAACAAAAGACGCTTTAGCTGAACAAACCAAAGAATACGTGTCCAGAGCTCTGTAGCTATTACAGTTACAATGCACACTAAGCACAAGAGTAGCTGAAAAAGAAAAGAGGAAAAAATTATGATCCAGATTTGGCATTTTCCAAGCTTACTGCCAGTACACATGAAGAAACTTCCGACTTTTGTTTTCTCTAGTGTCATTTACACAGTTTTTCCTTGCTTTCACAGCTCATCTGTGCAGCACAAGGCAGAAGTTTCATGGCATTACTAGTCATTCCTATCACAGCCTTACACTGTAGTTGCTCATTTCTTTCTTGTGATACTGAGTTATTTCTTCCTTATGATGTTTATCACGTTACCTACCACACTTTTAAATTATAAAATTGGTGTCAGTCACTGCTTGAGTAGTATGTGCCTGGTATGAACCACAGAACAACTGCTGCCAACTCCTGCACTTTGGTTAAGAGACAAAGTTACGGTTTGGGTAACAGCAGTAAGACCTCAGAGAAGCACTTCACAGTCTCCACCATCTGAGGACCCCTAACAGTGAGGTTTTGCTACCAACAGACAGCTTGCTTTTGTGATTTGGCTTTCATGGAGCCCTCAAATCTAGACAGGCTCCTTTCAAGATTATGTCACTATAAAACATCAGCATATTCTGAATTGTAAAGCTTTATTCAGAGAGCTTTGGCTTATCAGAGATCCTCAGCTTAGCACTTTATAATTCCATAGTCATGCTCTCCTCTCCAACACTCCACAATTTGTTCCATAAAATTTGCAAGAGCCTGTAAGAGTTCAAATATATACTTGTCTCAGTGTAAATATATTCCAACTCCTGCAGAAGCCAACAACTTCGGCATCTACTTGAACAAGAGAGAAACCCAGAAAATCTGTGATGCACGAAATGTCAGTTCTAGTGATAAGAAAGTGCTAGAGCCTAATGAGTCAAGGAGTACAGATATAAGACAAAAAGAAGAGAAAAAAAAGCATAACAGAAAAAAACCCCACAAAGCTACAGTAAGAAAAGATGATCATAGGAATAAAAACCTTGAATTCTTACTTAAAATGAATACATCCCCTCTTCCTTCAGCAACCATGAAAAAACCCATGACTCACTGAAGTAGGATGGAAAGAACTGCTTTCCATGTGGAGTTAAGATGGTTATATTATATATATATAAATATTAACTGACTAGACTTCCCCAGAGAAACTGGAGAAAACTGCAATCAAAAACAACCCCCCTTTATTCTCTTACCAAAAACAAATTATATAGGTCAATTCCAAAAGTGTCCTCAAATCTCCAGTGCCAAGCTTGATAATCATGGTGCTTAAAATTGATCAAAATATCACTAAGTGCATCATCCATGGCACCTGGCTGCCAGCTTTCCTCGTTGAGAAACCTGAGGATCTCCAGATATGTCTGTTTTGTAAGGATGATCTCAGCGTCGTAGTGGACTTGGCCCACGTTTTCGTCAGGCTGAATTAAAAGCAAAGCAAAATAATGTTAAAAGCTGCTTATTTGGAAATAGAAGTGCATCCCTAGGCAAAAACCTGATTATATACCCTTCATGCTGTACCAGAACCTTTCTGAAGCAGACTGCAGGATGAAAACATGGGACAAAAGTATGATTGTGTCCTTTTTGTTCATTCTTCTAAACTATATGATACTCGAGTTCAACTGGTTTGTACTCCTTCAATTCTACAGCAATAAACTAACAGAAATGAAGTTAATTATCTCACCTGTTCTTAAAACTTTAAAACCATGGCTCACTAACAAGTAATAATGATATACATGCTATGTGTGCCCCGATCACAGCTGGATAATACAGACAAAAGCTATTAAATACTGAAATAAGAAATTTCACATTGCTAAATATAATGTTCTTTATTAAATATTAATTTTGCTTATTACTAAAAATTAATTCTTCTACCTCTGAATAGAAAAAAAAAATCTCCAAAGACAATATAATAAAGAGTCCACCCAACAAGTAAGTACCATGCAGCCACTCCAGCTGAACAACCATTAATGTGAACTGAACAAGGTATTCCTGTAGCTGCATCCCAGTAACAGATATTTAGATACAATGGATTCACACAGCCCTCCTCTGGATGCTTTGCATATCAAATGGCAACTGTGTCTCCTGAGCAGTACTGGATGCACACACTGCTATTACCTTCTCCTGTGCCATTCAGTTCCCTTCATTTTAATTTAAAATATGCCAGAATAATTAAGCAATACTTGATAACTGTGAAAACCATATAAAGTAGTAATATGAATTCTAATTAATTTTTTTAAATGACTGTTCAAATACTTACAAGGCCAAGTTTTCCAGCTTCATTTAAAATTTTATTCAAGTATCGCTTAAAAATATAAAAGCTACGGCTTTCCTGTGACTTGGCATTCCTCTTCTCACATTCTGCAATCTGCAATCGAGCAGAAGACACTTTTATTCACTTTGCTCAAACCAGCTTATTCATAGGAGAAACCCCCCCACACTAACACATTAAACTCAGGATCAACAGGGGCACATTTCTTTAGTTTAGTAATGATTCTGTGATTAGTATGCCAGATAAAAAGTATATGCACTTACTGAAGATGCTGCTTTCCATGTACTGAATAATTTGAAAACAACCTTGGCTTTTGGCAGCATGGTGTGACATAAAATATTTTAGGAAACAGACCGTGGAAGGAGAGCAACAATTTGGAATTGAATTCAGACCACTTTCAGTCTCTCCTCTGAATAAAGAGGTTCCCCTACATAAAGCACAGTCTCTCATCAATTATGCCAGCAATGCACCTGTTCTGTACTATCCAGAAAAAGCACTGTCAGAAAGCACAAACTGTTAAAGACTGGAAAATATTCTGGAGTTGTGTAACAAACCTTCTGTTGCAGGGAATCTATTGTCCTGGAACAACTTGGTGAGTTTTCAGTACTGACTGTATCCACTGTCTTATCCTCAGAGTCATGATAGTTTGCCTAAAATAACAGAAGAAAAACATGTATTTTTAGAATCTGATCATTTGATCAAACATGCCCTGTTACACTTCTGTTGTCAGATTCCTTTAAAAGGAGCAAAGGAGCTAAAATCTGAGTGATCTTTTCTGCTAATACTCTCCCAGTGATACTCCATCTGCCTCTCTGCTGTTATTCTAGGTTCCAGATGGACAATTGCTTTAAGTTTATGTAAATGCCTGTTGCCTTCAAAAGGTGAGGCCTGTCCTCCCCCACCTGCCCTTTCCCCTCCTTAGAGTGTTGGTGAGCCACACAGAGCATCAGATTAGATAACTGGACTGGCTAAAAACTGACTCAGCAAGCAAAGGGGCAGCTTCCAGCCAGACAAATTCCCAGCCCAGCTGGCCACGCAGCCAGCCAGACTGCAAGTAAACACAATCCCCCGTTCTGGGATGCAGGCCTCTCCTGTCACATTCCCTCTTTGCTCCAGAACACTCTATGCTTTCTGTTAATTACTCAGACCCAGTTTTAGCAGTGCTGCTTCTACACAACCAGGAGTGGACGTTGAGGGAAGTCTCCAAAAGGAAGCACAACAGTGCACAAATCAGTGACTCATGCTGAAACCAAGTTTGGTCTTGAGGACTCAGATGGCCCCCATAGCCTGCCTACCTAAAAACTCACTGCAGAGCAGAAAAGAAATCCTGAAAAGATGGATTAACTCAAAGCAGGCATTTTTCTCCTTTAAGATCAGAAGTTCTATTTTTGTAAGAGACAACAGTAAAACTACTATTTTTTGTATAAAAGCTGGAGCAGTTTGGCTCCAAGTTTAAAGACTCCAAAGTTTGGTGCTGAATTTTAGGGATGTTAATGACTCTCAGGTGGACTTGAGGCAGGTGGAGGTTGAAGAGGAATGCTGTGGAGAGAAATAACGCAGTCTGCATTTTTTAACTTCAGAAAATTACATTCTAAAGTGGTTAATTAGTATCATTCAAACTTGAAAGCTGAATAATGACAAAAATCAAAGGCGCCCGTGCAACCAACCACAGTTTACAGTGCCATGTGTGCACATATGTATTTGATTAACATGCATCTATGTAGAGTCCATCCCTCACGCAGGACAACTGAGATGATTCACCATATTAAAACTAGTTTTTTTCCTACTTCATCTTCTCCTAAATGTTCACAAATCACTAACAGTACAGCACTCAACCCCTATTCTGATTTTGCTTCTGAAAACTGATGCCTAGCATTACAAAACACATTGTGACTTTCACAACACACTCACACGAGAAATGTGCTTTGTTACCATATTGCTGTGAAACAGGTTAATTAAAGTAAAATGCAACCATAAACTCCCCCAACTGTTATCAGGTAGGAACTTGATTTTCAAGATATTTAATACTATACTTGAGAAACTAGCAAGAGCTGCTTAACCCAGTACTTCTCAGAGCAGTAACTTGTGGTGCCACAACCTGCATAAATCAAGCACCACCCGCAAAAAGACAAAAAGCCTGGTTGCTGTGACTGGATCAGTGTGCAACAGAAACTTAACAGGAAAAGGTCCTGAGCTAACTACAATAACATAGATCACTATTTTTTTCCTTGCAATTTTAACCATGGACACAAAGGACTTTCCTGTGAATGGATTCAGATACAACACAGTAAGGCCTTAAAAATATCATAATTCTATCATTATCTAATGTCACCGTTTAAGAGCAATCTTTCAACAGCATGTGGCTGAAGGACTGTTTGGGAGAGACATGTATTCATACACCCTTTCTTTTTCTACCTTGTAAGGTCTTCTCATTGTTCCTGATGCTGCATCATAATTGAGCATATCCGTGGGGTCAATCCATTCATCTTCTTGAACTTTACCGCTCCCTACCAGCATAACTGCACACAACACCAGAGGGAACAGCATCCTGTATCACTGAATGTAACAAGAAATCCACATATTTAGGTCAGGGTGTAACATGCAACAATCTTACATGAAAGAAGTATTCTCTGGTGCTCTTTAAAAACTCAGTTCTCCGTTAAGCAGGTTAAACTTCACTTCCCTCTTTTTCCTCCCTCCCCAAGGAAATTGCCAGCAATAATATGCACCAATTAAACTGTACTACATAACTGGATCAATATAACTGACCACAGATATCAGCAGGTGTAACATGGAGTTCAGGATTGCTAAATACAATAAACCTGTGCAGAACTTCTCCAGGACTCATGGCCAGATCACAAGCCCAGTCTCATGCAATAACTCTTAGGTGCAAAACAGTGTTATTTGGTAAGCAACAGAAACACAGGCTCTTGGACTGCTGGCGCTACATAGTGTCTGCAGGAGTGCATGAACACAAAAATATGAATAATACAGGTGACAGCAAATACATAACATTGGGAGCTGACCATCTAGGGCTAAAAGCACGATCACAAACACAAGCTGGCTCTCCCAATTTCCCGAGGAAGCACTTGGTACGGCAGTGTTCGAGCCTTACCCAACAGGCATCCCTACATGGAAGAGATAAGCACAGACTGTCGACAGTCCCAGGGTACAAAGGTGGAGTCTCCCCTGACCTCCCATCCCTCGTAACCTATATTTATATTGTTTTCTGTGAGGGAGGGGGAAAGGTAGCGTTTCAGCTGATGTCATTTCACGTTTAGGTGGTTTGAGTGACTTTAGTCACACGTGTAAAGCATGTACAGGTTTTTACTTCATTAGCCCACGTGGGGATGTGAAAAGCGACACGTATTTTCGAGTTAATAGAACAAAGTTCAGCTTTTGGTCGGTCACTTTTTAGATCATTCCTCTGGCTTAGTTCCCGTTGGCGGCATTGTTTTAAACGGAGCATGGCCACACCACCTCCGTGCCGCGCCATCCCTTGTCCCCGGCCTCTCTGAGGGCGATACACCTCGCTCCCCCAGCGGTCCCGCTCCTAAGGGTGCAGAACAGCTCGTCCCCAGGGAATTACTGCCACCGCACGCACTCCTGCTCGCTGACCTTTCACATTATTTTTCCACAGAGGGTCAGCACGCCCGTCACGCAGAACAACAATCAAGGCTGGCCAGCCCTGCAGGGGCACCCCGGCTCTGACCGGACGGGACGCACGGCCTGGTGCCCTCGGGGCGGCTCCGCCCGGCCCCGCACAGGCCGGCGCTGCCGCCCGGCCGAGCGCTGTAGGCGCGGACAGAGCCACAGAGCGGAGCCACGGCCGCTCCTCCCCCGCCCCGGCCTCCGGTATCTCGGCAGCGACACCGCGCTCCGCCGAGACGAGCGGCCCTCCCGCCCCTGGCCCGGACACGGCGCAGGCCCCGGGCCCGCCCCGCCCGCCGTACCTGAAGGGCCGCAGGAATCTCGGTGTGTTTACCCGGCCCGGGGCCGCCCCACAGCCGCGTTCCTCTCGGCTCCTCCCGGCCCTGCAGCTCCCCCGGCCCGGGGGGGCCGCCCCGCCCCGGGAACGGCCGCGGAGGCGCCGCCCCGGCCCTCAAGCGCCGGCTCGCGCTCAGGGCCCGCCCCGGGCCCGCCCAACCCCGGCCCCGCCCGGCCCCGAGGGAGCCCCAGCAACTCCCACCAGCTCCATCCCCGCCCCTCTCCTCCGGCAGAGGGATTTTTCGTTTCTTTCGAATCGCCTCCAGGCCCAGACAGACATAGAGGAGGACTTACCTTCGCTAAATGCGAGCTCAGTCACAAGACGCTGTGACGTAAAACAAGGGATGTAAATCTGGATCTGCTCTTTAAAGACCCAAGCTGGAATAAAATTAATGGCAGAAGACAGTCTTTACATAGTTGTAGTACTAATTAAGTCTGCCAGCTTTGTCCACAGATAAACAACTAGAGGAACACTATTTTCCTCCGAAGCAGCATTATGTATGAAATACAGAAAAATAAACAAGATTATTATCACACTGAAAATTCAATATAGGGAAACAATATCAAAACTCTTGAGTATTTTATAGTTCTGGCATGTTAAGTCATATGTCTAATTCTGTATCACAGTTGTATCAAATAATTATGAACTAAGAATCCAAAATAACAGCCAAAACGGATGCAGGTGTTGGAGGTCTTTATTGAGATTATAGCACAGATACACTTCTATATTTACCTTTCCACTTTTATACGATAGTTAAAAATGCTTGCTACAGTGCACATATAATTTAGTAACCAAGAGAATCCAAAACTTAACTGCAGTTCAAATAAATAAATAACCCAAAGTTTAAGGTTTATATTTTAAAAAGTAAAAGGAACTGTACAATATGAAAATATAACAATACATAAACATTAGAATCTAAAGTTTTGTAGAAATAAAACTGCAGTTTCCCATACATAAACAGTGCAAGAAATAAAATTCAGATAAGCTTCTGAACTGGGAATTTAAACAATTCTTAAATTATCATGCAGACATAGCATTTTAAGCCATGCTGGTTTCTATTATAGCATTAATGGTATCCCTTTTACTTGAAAAATTGATAGCCATTAAGCTCACTGTGACAACTGCTGCCAATCCACTCTTTTCTACAGTACATTATACACAGAGGTATTCTGTTGCATTCAAAAAGTAAAATATTACATGTTTCTACTGAAAAAAGTCAATATTTTACTTTTTCCCCCTCCAACATGTTAGCTTGTTCAAAACAATGTCATGTAGTAAAAACAGCAACATTTTTCCCAGGTTAGATGAAAAGAAAGAAAAAATCCCACACTATAGAAGGGACCATAATCAAGATGTGATTGCTGCCTAGTCAGCCTTTAAAGTTCAGATGTTTTTACTAAAAACACTGAAATTGTGGAGATGTTATAAAGTCTGATCTCTTGTTGAGGAGTGATGAATACAATGAACCTGAAAAAACAGTGGAAGTTTTACGTGTGTGTGTGTGTGTGTGTGTATGTGTGTAACTAGTTACATACAGACTTGATTAAAATGTTGTTCAACTTAAGTTCTGTACAAAATTCTCATTGAGGCAAAGACCAAGGAATGCAATTAATACCAAACTGTAAACACATCATTCATGTTACTCTGAGTGCACATCAACAACATAAGAGTTCTCCTCATAGACTTTGGCAACAAGACTACAATAGGTCACAGCAGCATGAGTTCAACATGGAAGACTGGAAGCACTGCAAAAGAATATACTAAAAACACCAAGACCTCCTAGAAACCAGAAAAACCAGTGACAAGTGCCCCTCTTCTTGATAAGACACTCTCCTGCTCAACTGCTGCTCTCAATGCCTCATTATTATTGTTTGGACAGTTCTGTAGTCTCAGGTCTCTGTGCTTTAGCTGCATAGGTTGCCTTTGTTTGCACTCTAACCATTGTAGGTCCAAAGGGTTACAGTCCTGTCTGCAGACGACGACAAGAAGGAAAGATCTTGCGTGTGCCACCTGCACTGGATAACTTTGTCCTTGTGCTCTCCTACCACCATCAGAGGAAGCTGCTTCGTGAGGTCCCCTGTGGCAGAGGAACAGAAATCATCAGTCATTTCATGAATTTATACCCCAGCTCTTGAGTGGGTTTTTTTGTGGGTTTTTTTTTTTTTTTTACTTGTTTGTTTAGTGAAGCTCATATGTATTTCATCTTATGAAGCACTTGATTCCCCCCCCCATTCACATACACAGAACATAACACAGGGCCCCACTGTTTCAGTTTTTAGGTGTTACTGGACACAGCACAACTTAAAAATGCAGACTTCACTGTTTTCACAAAAAGTGATTAAAGTTTAATGGCCCAAGAAAAACGAAGTCAATTAGATATACCCGATATCTTCCCTCTTCTTAAATCTTTCCAATAAAAATTAAAATTATGTACTCTTTTTAAAGTGTCAAATTTATGAATGCTATCTGAAAGCAATGGTCATCTCACTAGGCAACAGTGTTAATAATTTTTTTTACTGTAATGAGACCAAAGCAAGATTTAGTTCATAGCCCGCACTTTTAGCTACACAATTAGCCAATTGCCAACAAACACAATCACATATACACATGTCAAACCCTTCAAAGTTCTACTGTTTTTCTCCCCATTTAAAGTAAAACCTGATCTTGGAACCAAGATCTCAACTTCAACATTAAAGGCACCAAATGGAAAATGAGCCTATGATCCTTTGCAGCACATTACCTTGCAAGTCTGTCACCTTGATCTTCATATCGTACGACCCCGTGAGCAAGTAGTGAGCCCCTGGGGAGAAGCGAACGGAGCGAACGTCGCTGGAGTGGGGGTGGTAGCTCTGCACCATCCGACCCCCCCGGATGTCGTACAACATACAGCTGGAGTCCTCCTGGCCTGTAGCCAGGAGTCGCCCACTGGGATCAACAGCTACTGAGGCTACAGCACTGCCTGCAGGAGGAGAAAAATCCACATGGTCACACCTTATAGTTCTGTACATTTGCACAAATAGCCAACTTTTTTTAAACCACAATATACATTGTAAAAGAATACTGAATGTTGGCCTTAAATTTAAGGTGAACACACACAGCTACTGCTACTTTAGAATAACAAAATTTTTATGTTCTGGTACTAAAAACTCTGAAGCCATAGGTCACACTAGAATTGTAGCAAAGACACTATTAGAGCTGCATGAGAAAAAGTGTCTGTTCCATCACAGGAAAGAAAGTCACTCTTTATGAACTAATGTGGAATACTGCAAGGAATTCATCCTGGCCCTAATGTTTTGAGAATTTCAGTTATGTTTTATCTGAATGTACTTGGAAGTGTCTGTTTGAAAGTCACGAGGTAAAAACACTACTCAACTTCTGAAAGAAAACGTTACTTTAAAAACAAAACACAGGTAAAGATTCCTCACAGGTTCTTTCTTTTAAAGCCAAGCCTCCAGCCTGTGGCACAACGCCCCCCTTACATTCTGCCTGTATTACCTTGATGTCTTCAAAGTCTATTTTTATGCAAGAATGTTCAGAAGCATGATAGCAACTCTTGCCTGTTCCATGAAACGTTGTTCCCACAACACGAACACAGCTTGGCACTCTCAAATCCCAAAATCTTACAGTCTTGTCTTGGGATCCAGATGCAATCATCCAGCCACTCCATGTATAAAGTGCTAAAATATGACCTGTGAACAAGAAGACTTCTTAAGTTGATTAACCATCATTAATCAAATACTGAAACACCACAGTTCAGATTATATTTTTGCTTTCAGAGATTTAACTATCCTGTGGAAAAGCTGCATGTTGCATGATCTAACACACCAGTGAAAGGCAATACCCACCTCTGCATCTTCTCTGGAATGAAGTTGCATTAACCCATTAAATTAACAGCCAACATATGTAAAAACAAACATTCCCCATCACCCCTCAAAAGACCTCAAGAGCAATCTGGAGAGCAAAAAAAAGTCTTGCTACAAAGAAAAACACAAGGAATTTAAAAAACACCCCCAAAACAACCCAACAACTTTATTAGAACATAGTACAGGCTTCAAAAGTGTGAGAGAAGCCACAGTACACATACCAGTGTGACCACTCAGGGCATGAAGGCCTTGTCCTCGCTGACAATCTGTTGTGTAAATATTGCAGTCCCCTGCTCCAGCACTTATTAAAATAGCACCACCACTTTCTGGGCCTTCCATGAAGGCAAGGTCTCTGATTGTCCCATCATGCATGCTGAATTCCAAATCTGGTCCTAAAATAATTTAAAAATCGAGGAACAAAATAAGGCATACTCTGTTTGTTAGTGCTACACTCTTTAAAGCAGCTACAGTGACAATGCAGAATACCTTAGGCAAGGGTGGGTATGCTACCAAGTACAAATATTGCTGTGCACTTTCTATAGAACACAATATTTCAGTTACTAAAGTTTAAAAAAAAAATCCCTAAGAATCTTGTTGTTGAGTGTTGCTTGAACTTCTTACTTCCTAAAGCTTTGCAAAATGACCATCACCACAGCCAGCTGCAGCCAAAGTTTACAGAGTACGTTTATTTCTTTTTGTAAACTCTGGTAAACTCAAAAGGTTTTCTCTGCCCGGAGGGAGACGTCATTGAGACCACTGAACCACATAGGACAAGGCAGCCCAAGTTCAAAACAGAAAAGATAAGAGCCATATTCAGTGTATTGATTAGGAGGGTTGGGCATGGAAAGTAATATTTGCCGGGCCAGAAACCTTTTTAAGATGGGTGAGAAGACAGATGACAGAAGTAGGCAAAAAAAAGGGAAACTAGAAGTGGAAATAAATTCCTAGTGACAGTCAAGATCCAGAGGTGAGTAAGAACATCTGGCTGTTTTACTGTATATGGAGGACAATCTGCCAGAAGAGAGCACAATACTGGAATCTTGCCAAAGAACACAAAACCACAACCAACCAACCCAAACGAAACCCAAAAGATAATCCCCAACCTCGCAGTGGCTCTTTGCTGGATAAAGATTACAGTGATGGTGAAAGGGAAAAGAGACTAAAGTATTAGAATAAAAATAACAAAAGCTATTAAATACATAATCAGTGTAATTTGAATGGTTTTGACAAATAATTGAAAATAAACTCTTTAAATATAGACACACAGTACCTGTTGCATTACAAGTTTCTGCATTAAAAGGCAGTACTTTCACATATTTATCATTAGAACCAGTAGCTAACAGCTGTCCACAGGGACTCCAGGCTACACAGTAGATTGATCCTTTATGATGCTTATTCCTTTTGAAGCGAACTACAGGTTGTTTAGGAGTATTATAAGCACTGGTAAAAGAAAAAAAGAAAGAAAACCATCAGATATCCTTTTATTTCTAAGGAAAACAAAGTATTTTAAAATGAAAATACTGTTTTTCTTTATTTTGAGTAACATTAAATTCATATGATTGCTTGCATTGAAACATATATATGTAAACTAGGAGAAAAGGATCATCTCCATCCCATTTTCTCAGTTTTGACTCATCTTGGCATTGTACTTGTGATTAAACATGCAAAAAGGACTTCGGCAGTCCCTTCATCTACTGGGGGTTGATATAGATAAAATATAGTAATTACTAGTTATAGTACAATGAAACCTTATCCTGAGAGTCCTAAACCGGTGTGATTTTTCTCTACATCCTTCATACTTCAACATCTTGATTCTATGGCCACTTTTGAATACACTTGAGTTCAATTAAGCGACAGCAGGCCAAGAAAGCTCATAATGCACACACTGTCTGTGGTAGCACCAGTGCAGCTGGCATGGCTAAAGGCTGGCTCTGGGATTAAACCATTAGGCTGCAGATTGGAAAAATACAAATTCCTGAAAAAAGAAGAAACCAGGAGCCTGTGCAACCTCTGTGCATGTGTACAGGAAGGTGTTTGTTTCCCTTCCAGTTTCCCACCCAGCAGATTTAATCACTAACTGAGGGCTGTGTTTGGTAAGACAGCTTAATTATAAGCCATATAGTAGGTTCCATATACTTGTGTTTGGGGCTGGTCTGTGCCTACTAGTACTGCAACAATAAAAACTGAAGCCTGCTGTTTTATCCAGAGAGTTGTTGTCTATGCCATTCTTGCCGTCAGAATAAGTGGGACTCATCAAGCACTTAAAGGATCACAAAAAATGTTATCCCTGCTTGGGAAGACAAAGAAAAATGCTACTCTAAGTCAAGCACTGTCTCCTTTTTGGTCATTAAACAAAAATAACCAAAAAAAATACAAAAGAAAAAACTCATTTATGTTCATCATGAGCTGTACATTGAATGTACTTGTTGAATAAAGTGACTCTAAAAGCTTCACTTCTCTACTAGAAAATTGAATACAGCAGCCTGTGCCAGAAAGACACATTCACCATTCTACGTCAGTGCAAGAATCTTCACACCATCTAAACACACCATACATTCCTATTTCTAAAACCACATCAGCTTTACATGTGGTTAAAATAAAAGCAACAGTCCCACTGATGTACATTGCCTTAAGTTCAATCAATTACCTTCCTACAATGTTCTTTCTCTGCTCTCATAGCAGGAAGAAGTCAAGTACTTAGGATAAAGTATTGCAGTATCCACTTCCATCAATGTTCACTCCAGTAACATCAACAATAGAAATCAACAAATTAAATCACTATTGAAAAAATTCAGAAACCATACTATAAATACCTGAAGAGGCAGAGAGAAAAGACAGAAGACAATCACCCAAGTCTGTTTAAAAACTCTGGAGATAAACATGGCTTTAGTAAAGAATACTAAAGTAAATCTACATGGAAGTTAATTTTATTTTGTTGCCAGAGAGGAAATCCATGACAGATTAGTGTAAATCAGGATCACTTAACACACTTCAGAGCTTCCTAAGTGACCTAATGCCATATCTTGCACTCCGAGTTCGGATCCACCACCTGTTAAGAGCTGAGAATCACTGACTCTGCCAGGATACAGGAGCAATTATCCAGCTCAGAGACCACATGTTGCCAATCCACTGCATGGAAGCACTGGAATTATTTCAGCAATATCTGCAGAACTGTAATGTGTATCTATCAGTGTTTAATCTCAAATATGCAGAAAAAAACTCCCACACTACTATTATACCTTTAGAGAAAGGAATAAAAAACAACTCCAAACCAGCCTATCCTGAATCACACATCAGTTTGAAGGACAATTTAAAAAACTTTAAAAAGGCCCAATAAAGCTTCAAAGAACATCTGTTCTACACAATTATAGCTTTTTGAAAAACACAAATAATTTTGAATGCATGTCTGGACTCATGTTGTTACAAGGATTAGAGTATCTTGAAGATAATGTAATCTCTCTGCTGTCTTGTAAATCCTGTGATGAATTGTTTCAGGCAAACTGTAAGCATAGTCAAAAACAACAGTAAGAGGAAGAATTACAAGTTCAGAATTAAGGAAATGTCAGTATTCCTTTCATGTCCAGATGCAGCTTGTCACTTGTCACATCAGATCGTGCACTGCAACTAGAAACTAAGGTTGCAGAGTTGCTCTAACCCTTCCCTGTGCTCTCAACAATCAGCTGTGCAGAAGCAGACCACAGTTACTCCATAAAGCAGCACCCATTCCACTGGAAATGCTTTGCACTGTTTACCAGTCAAGAGGAAGCTGCCTGGGCTTCAAGCCCAGCAAGTTGGTTTGTGTTGGGTATCAGAGAAATCTTTTTTTTTTATGTTGTTGTGTCATACATTGCCAATAAATACTTTGGAATTAAACTTCAAAGTCTACCTTACTGATGATATTTAAGGAGGAAATAAAAAAAAAAATCTGATTACTTTTGAACACGTTGGAAGCCTGAGCATCAGTTCTAAACTGGGAAGATGTCCCAGATAAAGTCACACTGTGCACACTTGCAGCTTGTGAAGTTTTAGATGCTTGCCCTTCACCCCTACTCTAAGAAAATAATGGAAGTGGAACAGAGATAAGGAGATGGTTATTGACACAGCAATATTTATTTCCAGATGAAAAAATATATTTTCCCCCTCCTATTAAAAAAATGGGTTAAAAAACCCTGAAAATACCAGGTACACAGCAAACCACAAACAGTGCTTTTCCCTTTAAGGAACCAATATACCTATAAAACAATGTTTATAGTAATAATGGGTCAATAGAAAGGCTCTGGTACATTTTGCTCTGAAAGTTCAAGAAGATATTGCTTTCTCAAATGTGAAGTCTGTCCTCCTGCCAGAAACTGCATCTCATGAAGCCCAACTTGTGCTGGCTGGGAACTGACACATGCTTTCTCCCACTTTTACAGTTGGAATATCAAAACCAGAAGCCATCACAGTAAACACAGAAAAGCCCAACTGCTGAGGCAAAACCAACACTTTATAAGGAAAAGTGTGGTATCATGGCAGTGCATCTTGACAGTAAGGAAAGAGAACAAATAAGTAGCCCACAAATACAAAAATACTTCACCAGATCATCTAATTTTGTTTGGCAGTTCAGGTTTCCAAGGAGAGCACTGCTCTATTTATGATAATAAAATAAAGGTATGAAAAGTACAGGTATGAGAAGGAAGAAGGGCTATGATATAGAAATGATTACACAAGCTTTCTTACCTTGGGTCAATTACTTCTGGATAGGCACAAACTCTCAAAGTTTTAGAGTTGGAGCCAACAGCATATAAACTCCCACTGGGATGAAAGGCTACAGCTCTGACAGCCTGTGTGTCTTCTAGAGTATTAATGCAAATGAATTGCTTTTTTGATTTGTCATCCTGTGTAGAAGGGTAACAGTCAAATTAGGCTCTTCAGTGTAAAACTGGACACTTACAAGCAGATGTGACTGTTTTGTGGAGTAAAGTAAAGCTACTGAACCAAAGTATTAACAAGTAGCATCACACCAGGCTGCACTATTCAAAGTACAGATTTGTAAAACAATGTCTACTCCAGGTCCCAGAACAGCATACTCCAACAAGTTCTTTTCTTCAACTCACTTTTACAGCTAACATTAGATTAACATTTCTCATTCCCCCTCCAGACTTCCACCCATTTTTTGTTCTTCTAAACAGCCCATTTCAGATGCACTATACTACAGTTTATTTTTGTGTAAACACATTTCATCTATGTGAAACTTGCAAGGGGAACAAAGCTGCATTTTTACTGAAAACAGTCCAAGTCATAAACACAATTTCTAAAACAAATATAATACTAAACAGAATCAGATTTTCACCCTGTATATAACACAGTTATCATTAAACTATGCTAACTTTATTACATCACACTCCTGGTGACTTCATCACCATCTTTCTAAGATTATGATTTTTATGTATCTGATGCAGAAACTTTTGAATGTACTTATTGCAGTTATTTCCCTGCTAACTATTTCCCTGGCTTTTCAAACCATGGACTGAGTGGAGCCTAATCAAAGTTTCAACTGGAAAATACAAAACAATGGTTGTAAAAGACATCCCACTGGAACCTCTGTTGTACAAGGAGAAGCTGAGAGAGCTGGTACTGTTTGGCCTTGAGGTCAAAAGGGCTTTCCAGGGTGTGAATGTGTACATCTCACCAGTGTATATAAATGTGATAGGAGGAGTAAAGAAGATGGAGCAAGATTTTTCCCAGTGGGACCCAGTGAAAGGACAAGAGGCAATGGACAACAATAATATATAGCAAATTCCACTTCAACATTTTTTGTTGGTTTAAAAGCAGTATGAGGGTGGTCAGACATGGGATGAGGTAGTCCACAAAGGTTGTGGAACATCCTCCATCCTTAAAGAGACTCAAAACCCAAGCAACCTGCTCTCATTGACCCTCTTCTGAGCAGTGGGTTTGGATTCAGTCTCCAGATGTTCCTTCCAATCTCAACGTTTCTGTGATTCTGCAGGTACAACATTAACCAAAAACTCTGACTGTTAATAGATATTTAGAATGAGGATGTCACATACTCAGGATTAAATACCATATCTTTTGATAACACAAATTGTAAGTGACAAGAAAACTCACCTCATCACCTCTTGCCTTAGCTAAATTCCCCAAAGAGTCTTCCAGCTGTGGCTGAGTGACAGCATGTGCTGATACACTGCTTTGATTTGGTGAAGAGTTTAAATTCATAACAAGAAAACAAAAGAAGAGCAAAGACAGATTTATTTGCATGGATTTTCTGGACTAAAGTTACAGTCTCGATTACTCATTCTCAGAACTGACTAATCTGAGGACAAGTGTTACGTGTGTCTGATTCATTACCATTAAAACATTATTTTTACAGGAGGTTGCTCTTTGTGCAGCAACTCCAAGCACTGGACAAGTGAATGCAAGTTAGAAATCTTTCATTCCATAACATTCATATGTATATATGTATACACATAAACACACACACAGAGGTGGAAAAATTACTGTTTCTTTCAGGACTACCATTAGTGAAAAGAAGAAATTCAGTTCCCATTCTGCCCTGCTCTCAAATAACTTACCTTTGGTTCCCCTGTACAGGTGACTCTTCAGGAAAGGGGATCTGATTGGCTGATCCACACTTTCGAGGAGTGCTTGTATTAACATTTGGGCTATCAGTTGCTATCCTCTGACTGCCATCTGAGGGTGGTGATGTGAAGTTACTTGCTGGATTGGTAGATGCATTCCCTTTGCTCCCATTACATTGCTGGTTAAGTGCTTGTACATCATTTCCCAGACTGTCCATACCCATATTTAATTCTCCTAGTTTCTGGATAGATCTAATAACAAATGACAAGAGAAAAAAAAAAAAGACCATCAAACCAGGTTATTATGAGACTTAAGAAGAGATACAGGTGGGTAGAAGGAGAATCAATAAACGTCCCCAACCTGTTAAGAAACTGTTCAGTAAGATTCTGTTGCTGGTCAGCTCCATCTTCTTGATTCACTCCTCCTTCCAACAACATTTGCTGGTACAACTGTCGTTGTTGTTCCTTCTGTTCTAAGTGCTGCTGGTAACGTAGCCTTTGTCTGTAATATTCCTGAAACTGCTCTGTTGAATCACGAAGCTAAAAAGAAATGAGAATCACTGATGAAAATTAAATAGTTAATTTTGGTATTTAACCTAAATATTTACTTTCTGAATCATTATTTCAACACAGGCATCAAAAGGCCAGGAGATTCTCCTCTGAGGAGTAATGATTTAATTCTTCCTTAAAACTAGACACAATTTACATATTGAAGAAAGCAACCACTGCCAGCCTAGGCTATTCACTGTTGAAGCAGTTCTGCCATAATTCTGAAGGAGACTGTTCTTTCCTACAAAACTTCCAAGGTATTACTTAAGATCAAAACAAATAAATGATTTAAAACTGAAACTAAAAATAAAAAAACAACATAAATGACATTCCAAATTCCAAGCCACACTTCCACTACAAATTTAGTATTTTCTGTCACATTGACACCTCCCTGCCATCAGTCTGCAGAGCCAATCTCCCTCTCCCTGTAGCCAATTCTGAAGTGATCTATCCAAGCATTGTATCTTACATTTGAAATTGGTGCTCTGTTCTAACTTAAAAATTCTGTACTTTCTGGGCCAAACACAAACATCTCAACTTGCTTTCTCATGGTCCCTTCTCCTTTACATTCTGTCTTTAGCTCCCCACACTGCCAGCTGCCCAGGACTTGCTGCCTCCTGCATTCCCCAATCCTCACTTTCTGTGTCACTAGTTCCAAATGCCAGCAGCTGAGGACAAGATAAAAACGGACAAACAGAAAACCAAAAGCACTTCAGTCCAAGGCCAGATGATCCACACAGAACTGCCCTACATTAAAACAAACAAACAAACAAACAAACAAACCAAAAAACCTTAACTGCATATTTAGAAAACTAGTAGGAAAAAAAAATAGTAAAAGAAAGAAAAAACCCTGGTGGGTTTTTTGTTTTCCAAAGTGACAGCTTTGTCACCTATGAATTTAGGTTGTATAAGGACACCCTGATAACTCTGCATTAGTTCAGACAATTCATGCATGATCTGTCCTTTTAACTAAGAGCCTTTGCATTTCCTCTAATTAACAATATTTGCATTATGATTTTTTGTTCTCTGACACAATAATTTTCTGATTTATAATGGATTTTCTAGTGTTGTTGTATTTGCAAAGTATTTATCACCTTAGGTTTCCCATGGTGAATACTTGCAGTTTAGAAACTTCAAAGGAATCACCAGATGTCTAGAAAGCATTTATTCCCTGTATTTGAAATTTGTGAACTGTTCCCCAGTCACTGGGTTATAATCCTTCTAGGTAACAGGTACATTCTTGTCTGTATTTCTTTCCATGACTGATACTTGTTTGTTATAATTGGATTCAATCCTTTGATCTTTTGGATTCCATGCTATTATTACCCAAACTAATATGCAAACCTAAAATATGTTGCCCAGAAGCTCTAATCTATAAACTCTGGCTTCTAAATCAGTCTCTACAGGAACACTGCAAAAATAAAGCTATGAAAAAAACACTTAATTTCTTACACAGAAATTAATTCTTACAATTTCTTCCCACTATGATGTGGGAAACAAAAAAAGGTGAAATTGGACTGGGTACTACATTCTTTTCTACTTGTGTATAATAGCCTGGCCAACATCTTTACCACAGCATCTCCTGTCCTCATTCTCTCTTATTAATTCTGCATCTGCTCTTCCCTCCCTCCTAAGGTGCATACAAAACACTGTTGCAGCAGAGAAGCGACTCAAAGACCGTAATGGAAGTGAAGTTTAGCTGCACTGTTGGTGTGACAAGGCACACTCATCAGCTGCATTACAAACTCAAACAACAGCAGAACTCTATACAATGGAAAAAAAAAGGAGCAGTTTCTTACACAAGCTGCAATATGGTATTTTTACTATAATAAAAACAAAGATTCAAAGCAACCCATTGTCATGCATGAAGTTCTCCAAACAAAGGCAAATCATTATGAAGTGATCAGAACGCAGCTCAAAGGGCCTCATTATTTTTAAACAAACATCCACTACCTCATTTTTTTCTTGTTTGGCTGATCCCTGACTCTGTGCTGCATTGAGTGGTTCATTTTCTGGAACTGAACCTTGGCACAAAGCCTCACTGCCGATGGGACGCTGTTGCTCCACAGGAGTATCACTTCTCGCAGCAACATGGAAAAGAAGAGAAGCTTAACTGAGAAAAATTAAGAGTAGAAAAATCAAGTAGAGAAAGACAACATTCTACAGTAAAGTCTGATGACACAAGTGTGCAAACTATTTAAGTCACATATAACTGAAGATATTGCTTGGGAAGAAAATGCCACTTGCAAGGGGTTACACTAAAAATGAAACTCCTAACAAACAAAAAAGCACAGCCATTGTGCTTTTTTCCCTGCATTTTCAAAAAAGCCTTACCACCATGACATATGCAAACTCCCTACTTTCTATCCCTTCACTCGAATCACATACCTTTTAACTAACAAGTTATTCAAGATCTCCCATTTTCAAAGCAATTATGTGCATAAAATATTATCTCATATACTATGTGACTAAAGATATTCCCTAAGATAATCACTTTAATTACTACTAGTAATCTAAATTTAAACTATGTATAACATCCATCAGCCTGAACACTCCTGAAAGTGCAAGAGAGAAAACTGTTTGTATCAGTTTTATTATTATTGTATTTTAACTATTCTTGCATGGCGCTCTTTCCGAAATGGTTTGGCCATCAGTAGACATGCAGAGTTCACATAGCCACAAGTCACATAGTGACTTGGAACAAAGTTCTTAATAAAGTTATTTTAAACTTTTTGGGCACCTCTGTACAATAACAAAAGTACCTCAGCTGACTAAAAGACAGTTGCTTGATGAACACAACTTGTAAGAGAAATACCATATTTCTGTCATGTGCAAGAGGAAGCAAAGGCCATATTTAAATAAAGCTCAGCTCCCGCCCTTACAAATACCGCCATTTAAGTCGCACACTTGATCTGAAGTTGGATTTTGTTCTGAAAAAGGTAATGCCTTCTTGAAAACTATGGCTCTGGCCCTATAACCTAAGTCTTACCTTCAAGGGATCTATTACTAATGAAAAAAACATGTTAAAAACTCTAAACTTCATTTAACATCACGTAAGGCTTACATAAAGAAGAACTGCAGCAATTTACCACCTTATTTAGCCCACAACATAACACTATTTGTGCAGAATTATTCTAGTACTCTAATACTGAAAAGGGAAGCAAAAACCTTTCAAGAATCAGTTTGAACATCGAACCCTGGTCTACACACACAAATGTTAAGGTTTTATACAGATCAGTTAAATTAGAGGATTCATAATTCATTAGTATAATCAGGAGGTACACTTTGTAAAAAATGTAACACCAGGGATACTTCCATAATAGCTAATCCACAAAAACTCCATTTGGAAAGAGGCTGGTAAACCCAAAGATTTTAATCAAACAACAGATGTCCTTTCAAGACAAGCATTAAGATAAATATTAATACATTATTAATGTATTAATAAGTATTAATACATTAATACATACATTACTGTAAGTATTTCCATCATCATTGGTGAACTGACATCAGTTTGATAGTGTTTGTTTCCTTTTTACTGAGTTTAATTACAGTTGCTCTTTACCATGACACAATATACAGAATATTGTTGTGAGGCAAAACTAACAGACACCAGCTGCAGTCCAGACTGACCACCCCAGCTCTGAAAATGTCTCCTGTTGGCCACTGCACCCACATGCAGGGTTAGCTACCCATCTGGTCCTCTGGAGCCAAAAAACCTGGCAGCTGCTTTTAGAGAAGCATGGATATTACATTTAGGAAGGGACAGAACTGCTGATCAAAATAAAGGCCAGGCAAAAACATGATGATAAACTCTCAACTGACAAGTACCACATCTCCTAATTACCTTTCTCTCAGAAGGCAGAAAAGCACAAAACTTTGATGCAGCTCTTAAAGAAGAGGACAGTTTTGCAATCTACACCGCAATCAATAACTTATTAATAGCATAACCCAATTATCTCTAAGTCCAATACAAAAAACATAATACATTCATTTGACTGACTCAGATATGGTTGGGAAAATATTAAGTAAATATTTAAGCTGAAATACTATTGTAACATTTTAAATGATACAGGAATGCTACAATGACATCATACTGTCATTTCCACTAACTTCATTGGGATATGCAAATTTTGCAAGTATAGGTAATGATTTAGGATGTCAGGACTAAAATTTACAGAGACTTGAGGACGGAATGGAAAAAGAAGACAGGAGTTACAGCTATTCCACTGTCTCCATTTATTTATGTGGAATGAAAGAACTCAGTGATACTGAACATAAATCTTAGCTAGACTCTATTATGTACTCAGAGCATACTGGTGCTCCCTGCTAGGATTTCAACTTTAAGAAAATCCAGACTGAATCTATATGGCCCAAAACCAAATATGAAAATCTACCTGAATCATAAAAGCAGAAGGAACAAACTACCTTGTACAGTTTTACTTACAACAGAAATCAAACAACCAAATTATACTTCAATGTTACAATTATGTCCAGAGCTACAGTGCCAGTAAGAACACAGTAATATCAACAACATTAGCTAAGAAAAAAAAACAGAGCTCTAGTTGCACTTACCGCTCAGGTGACTCTTCAAAAATGCTGTGACACTCAGTATTCTCAAGCATGAGGCTCCTGCTGAGATTCTGTACTCCTGGGTAATGGAAATTAGCAAAGGAGTGTGACATTGGAGAAGTTTTGGTCCCGAGGTCTGTGACCCGCTTATCGTGGTTTGTTAATCCACAGGACAGCCCATCTAAGGCAGGGTTTAAGGAGCGGGTCATGTAAGCGTCTGCTGACTGAGGCCTTCTCATTGGGGACGATGGGTAAGGAGAAAGTTTGCTGATGAGAGGTGTCAAAAGATCAGCATACGCAGCTTTTGTAGGCTTGAGGAGTTTATCAACATGAATATTAAGCATCTTTTGTTCAAAAGCACAAGAAAACACAGTAGCTGGCAGGTTCTGCAGCCATGACAATAAGCTAAGGTCCAAGTCATCACACCCATTGCCACACAAGAGATCAATGCCCAGCAATACTTCACTTTCTGTGATTTCTTCTCCCGTTGCTTTACTCTGACAGAATTCCACACAACATTCATAAAGCAATCCCTTCATGACAAGCTGGAACAAGCGGTTGTTACTCGCTTTGAAGCCGGCCTCGCTCAGCTTCCTGTCGGCTGGGATGAACTCTGCCACCATGACACAGGCTTCCTCAAAGCAGTGCACCCGAGCAGTGCTGGGATTCCAGTCCTTGAACTCGGCGTGGTTGGTCAGGCGGGGCAGTGTCAGCAGCAGGCAGAGTTTGCTGTAGTCTTCCTTGGAGGGACAATACTCCTCCAGCGCGTGCAGGCACTGCACTGCCTCTCGCATTGTGAACTCCAGCTACAGAAACATTAACGTCAGCAGAGCCCTTCGCAGGACACGTGGTTCCACAATAAAACAGCTGAACAGGCAGTAGTAGAGTTTCCCTGCTCTCATTCATTTATTACTATTACTGGTTATATTTAAATTAAAAAGTCATACGATATAGTCTGAAATTGCTGATGCAAATGCAGTTACAGAGACAAATTCCTAGACCCTTTGACTTCCTAAAAAACCCCATCCAGTCCCACTTCCTAGAGATTTATGGAATGTTTTCATGTCACTGCAGGTTTGATAGGATTAAATTTTAAATCTGTAGCTGAACAGCTACAATTCTATTGTAGCACAGGTTACTTCCATTCTCAAAGCCAGCTGACTTATATTCCCCTTTCTTTTTCCTGTGAGAAGCTATTGGCATACAGTATAAAAGGCTTATAGACTGCTCTAGTTTCCAGTGATTAGTAACTTTAAGTCAGCTTTTATACTGAGATTCTGCTCCCCAATCAAAAATGTCAGAAACATTCAAAGAGTTCTCAGAAGATAAGACCTCCAAATGAATAAAGGGCTTTATTACAAAGCCTGTTAATAGCCAAGAACCACGTTACATACACAAAACTTGGCACTTTTAGTTGCAAAGATTTTAAAAAAAGATAGAACTCCTCACTTATCCATGTTACCTAGATACTTCAATACAGCAGTATTTCATCCACAACATGCCAACGCATTTGGTAACAAAATAAGGAACATTAGTATGTTTTTTTTCCCTCTACTGCTGTCTGGTAACAGTATACAGATTGAGTGATTAAAGGAATAGACAGCTTCCATCTACAACTATAAAGATGGACTTTTAACTTTCTCTATACTGTCAAGAGAAAACCCTGCAGCACAATGTACATGTAATGGGACAGAGAATTAAAATCAATTCCGTTTGGAAAACAAAATCGATTACCTTAAAGCTACTGGTGTTCTTCATTTTTAATTCCATAACATTTTAGTGTTAGAAAACTGGTATTACTGTATCCTCAAAATAAATGAAAAACTATAACTAACTTCACAATCTGCAAACCTTCTTTGCCAGTTTGAGTTAGTGCCTCTTTCCATATCAAAAACCTAAGTCCACAACTCCTGCTGTTTGCACATTTAACTGAAGGAGTCCTTTGTGAACACATCTGTTCCCTCAAGAAAAAAAAACCAGTCCAAACAAACCAACTCTGACCTTTCTCTCCAAAAGCAACAGAAATTAAATTTAAGATTCATTCAAATTGGAATCCTTTACCTGGCCCACATTATGAAAATAAATTTCTGCAATTCTGAGGCTTGCTCCAGAATAATTGAGGGGGGAGGGGAGAGGAAAGAGAAAAAAAAAGGAAAAAGCTTTGTACTTCAGCATAATGGCCTAAAGTAAATCTGAGACCAGGACCACAAACACAGCATATGGTCACTGATCCATGCTGCAAAGTTTCAAACAAGCCTTTTATACAGAATTCTATTTGAGACCTGGGTGCCACATTAATTTCCAAAGGACACCAATTATTTTTTCCAGTGCTTATGAAACCATCTAGTAATACCCAAAATTTGTGCATTTAATGTTGGGAGCTTCCGCTCTGCCTTTAATCAGAATCTCTCAAGAGACTTCCTGACAACAAAAAAACTTCCCAAACCAGAGACAATTCTTACATGCTGAGGCTCATCTTCTGCTGACATCGCATTGTTTACACATAAGGCTTCCAAGAACTTCTGCTTCATTATAATGTATCGAAATCTGCAGGTGAGAAGTTAAATACTATACATCTTGCACTAGTAGGTAAACTTTAGAGACATGCAGGGAATCAGGCATAGAAACTGCCACGACAAGGAACACTGATCTCAAACTTTAACAAATTGGTAACCACAACATTATTTTTTTAACAGGAAATGTCTTTTTCCACTACTGCTTTCAGAAGTGTTCAATTAAAAATGTCAGAAGGCTAGTATCAGAAGTATAGCAAACGTACTTATTTCTTAAACAGAAATACGACAGAACAGCCATCTATTAAAAGACAGTACAACACGCACCATATTTCTGAAGCGTATGGCCAATGACACCTCATTACAGATCCTGTGCAAGTACTTTAAGTACAACTTTAAAAATGCATGCATACACTTTGTGAAGAGTATACAGGTTAGAAAAAAAACCCCAAAAGTAAGGTGACAAATTTACAACTACTGTTTTCATAGACAATAGTTAGAAATTCACATATTTTCCACAACTCAGAAAACTGAACTCTGACATACATTCTATTTTACCTTTTCTTGTCGAATTTTTCCATACATTCAAGAGGCTGAATGAATTGAAGAACCTCATCCCACTGACCATCAAGAATCAACTGCCTAGTAAAAGAAAGGATCATTCCTTGAATTTCACTAGACAAGAACAACCTTTTTCAAGAAGTCCACTTAAATACAAAACAATAATTTAAATACACAAGTGATCAACCAGCTTTGAAAAGCTAATGCTTTGCACAGATGCCAAGAGGACTGGCTGATGTGACTAACTGCAAGAGCAAAATGTTTTCTCAATATTTTGTAAAAATAACTGCATACTAGAAGGACAAATATGAATTACTTTTGAAGGTACATCAAAAAGCACAAAATGGTCCTGTGTCTCCTGCTTTACCTGTAATTATTATTTAAAAAAAAAAAATCTTACTTGAAGAGTTTAAATAAAGATATTAATTCAATGAATACATCTCAAAGAATGGAAGAGAACTGAAAAATTGGTCAATTTTAATTGTATAAATACTGTTGGGTCTATTTTATAAAGGGGATGGGTAAACACAGAATTCCCATATTAACAATGTGAGAGGAACAGCTTGGCAGGAACGATGCCAGCACAAGAGCTCCAACTCCAAGATCAGTGGGCTGGACCGAACAGGTAGTTCAGTTCAATTCATACCCTCATATCACACACAGACCTGCAAGGAAGGGATGAGTTACTCCAACTGAGCTAAGAATGAAACAAATAAACTGGATTAGTAACTTCCATCTTTCTGTAATTCTTCTTTCATTTCATTTTAGTCCAATATCCATAATTTTAATCAAAAGAGAAGCCCGGTGAGAAGTTTTGCTCAGTGACAAAATGTATTTTCAAATGTTTTAAGAACAGCTGGGTAGATTATATTCTCATGCTTCAACAACATTACTATGTACCTTTGGCATGAAATACAAGACAGCAATGCTGAAAACTAGTGTTCATCTACACTGATTATTTTTAAAAATATTGAGGGCAATATCCTGAATGGTAAATTGCACCAACTCTCATGTCTTGATGATAAAAGATACTCCTTTCATGTTGTTAAACTTAAGATAAATCTAGGTATTATTTTGAAATGCAGATAATATTTTTGGGGAAAAGCTTTGGAAACCACTCATCATTGATCTTAGCACTAGAACACTGTAAAAATATTTTAGTAGTCAATAAACCACATACGGAGGTCCATATGACCTGGTAAGCTGATAACACATCACAGATACCAACAAGGCTTGCTTTCCCATACTATTCCTCCTTATGGTCTTTCCCCAGCTTACCCTGCACTAACACTGGCACTTGTTAAGATTCCTTCCCACTTAAATTCATCGGTGTGCCAGAAAAATAACCAAGTTAAAACGAATGAACAAGCAACCAAAAAAATCTAGCTCAGTGTATGCTGATGATGCCCAGTAACTTACTCCAAGTGGCTCATAGAAGGGTGTCACTAACTTCAGAGCTGGAACACATTCCAGGGCTGGACCACAGAATGGGATCAGGAGGAAGCAGCATAAGATGAGGGCACAAGTTAAGATCTCCCACTGAGTGGCACAGGGCTGCCCACTGAATCACAGTCCAGCTCTGTTTTCATATATGTAGTATTTAAGCACCAGAAAAAGAAGTCCTACCTTAGAAAGAGCATGTCATCTGAAAACAAGCCATTAATGACCCCACTTTCTTTCTCAAGTGCCAACATACTGATATGAAGTTTCCTTGAGTTAAGAAAATCTAGTATTAGTTTAATTATTTCAGCTTCTTTAACGTTCACCGTTTCTTCAGCCGTCATGATGGTAGCCTAAAAGGAAAGAATTTTAGCTATGATCAGTATCTTACTTTATGCTTGATTAACAAATGTTGGCTACTAACAAAAATACAGTTTTATAGAACAGAATGTAGTAGTGTTACAAAAATTAAATTACAAGATTAATTAATTGATTTTAAGAGGTTGACTATGAAGCCATAATTAAGACCTAACATTGCATCTGCAACTTTTTGGTTTCTGTCCTATTCATATACAGGGCCCATATCAACAAATCTAACAAGAAATCAGTCCTCTTGCAGCGTGAAAATATTGTGCTTACCAAGCCTGCAGTATGTAAAATTTTCCTTTCTGAAATGCAAACAGTGAAGTTCAAAGAGCATAAGAGTCAGTTACTATGTCATTATCTAGAGATCTCCCATTCTAACAGATGCAAAAGGCATAGCACACTAAAATTGCCTTCTCTCCCTACCTTAATTTTGAAGTAGCATATGGCAATTAAGCCAGGGGCTTTCATTCTTCCTTTGTAAGGATGCCTATTTCTGTCTATACCCTTCACGAAGAATCTAAAGCTGCAAACCCAAGGTGGCCCAAGACAGTCTGCCCGCTGGCTGCCAACTCCCCTTCACTCACCGGCCTCCAGCTGCACGGTCCTGGCCCGTCCCTAGCACTCCTGACTTTTGTCATTGCCTTAGCTTCTCCACCAACACACATAAAGTGGCTCAGGGGTCTAAGGAGCTGTCCAGCCAGCAGAAAGGAGAAGCAGGAAGATGCAGCTGGGGCCCTGGCAGCCGGGAGTCACCTTGTTTAAAGCTCCCATAGGTACAAGGTCCGAGCTCCTCTGCAGCATAATTCCTCAAAGGATATGAGAGTTGTAACATGTACTCCTCTAAGGAAACCTAAATTAAATTCTGCTTCTGGCTAAATCTTGCCTGAGTGCTTCAGTCTGACTTAAAGTAGAAGCTGTTGAACTTCCTTTTTCAAACTTTAAAAAGACTTTACAGTTGTACCTCCTAAGATGATCTGTAAACTATCTGGGAATGTGGGGAGAAAAACTACAACACAGCCAAGCCACAGGGCACCGCCTTATCAGGAGCTCTAACAAAACAAAACAAAGCAAAACCAAACCCAAACAACCACCTAGCAGCACCCCTGTATAGGAGAGTATGGTTTCACATCAGGAAGATTCCAGTGTAATCCCATGTTACTACTGCAGAAAAGGGCAGTCTCTTGTCACCTCTGCACTCAGCCACACACTCCCACATATCCCCAGCCACCCCACAGCATCCCCAGCTGGGCCGTGTGCTGAGCCAGGGGCAAGTTAAACACTTATTCACTCCATGGACACAAGGAACTAACAGAACTTTGCTTTCTGGCAGTAGCAAAGTCTTAACCCAGCCTAAACTGATTATGAGAGTGCACCAAAAAACACAGGAAAGCAGTGATGAACCCTCAGCAGAAGGCAACAAGGAGAGACAATGGTGATTGTGATCATCAGTGATCCAAAAAATGGAGATGACCACAGAGAGCAAGTTGTCCACAGCAACAGGTTATAGTTCCCAGCTTCTTCCCCTTATAATTCAAAGGGGAAAATAAAAGTACTTCTCAATTCCCTCATGCACTCATTCACTTATGCAGAAATCTAGCAACTAGGATGCTGAAAGATAACCAGCTGTGGGCAATGCAGCTCCCAAGACAGACTTCAGATACTTCAGCCTTAGAAAACTGGAGTTAATAAGCTAGTTATCTATCTCATATCAGGCCAAGACACAGAGAAACTGAGTAAGTTTGAATAAACCAAAGAGAACACTCAAGAGTATTAACAAGAAATGAATTATTTACCAGAGAGGAGGGGAAGAGACAAATACTCCTGTGAAACTTCTCACTGATCACCATAAACCAATGCTAGTGAACTTGAAAGGATACAAAAACTTAGGCATTAATAACATGGTTTTTTGCATTATTATCTAAACTCCCAAGTTCTTCATCTTTCTCACAGTTGTATGTCAACTTTTTTCCATGTCAATTTTTGCCAGAACATTTGAAGAGCAAAGCATTTGATTATAGCAGCATAGTTTATTTTGGAACAACAGAGACCTAGTTGTGCCAGATGAAATGGCCTAACTTCTTAAAATGGCTGGGTCTAATTCTCATTTTAGTCACAGAAGACTCCAATCAACAAGTATTTTGATGGGTCTCATGAAAGACACACCCAGAGACCACGAGCACACTCTTAGATAGTAAAGTCAACGGGAAAAATTAAAGTCTGGCTTGCAGAAAGCTTTGCTGCAGGAAAGAAAGCTAGACCCACAAATCCAAACCCAGAATTTGTAGAAAGGTGCTTTTCTCCTTACATTTTAGCACTGTTTCAACTTCCCCCTTTGGCAACTGGATATGGATTTCTGGTCCCAGAGAAAAATTCAACCCTGCTTATATACTGAAGGGAAAAAAAACCCCACACCAATTTAACCAGCAGTTTAGTATTGGCATCTTAATTCACAACCTCACCTGAAGCATTTACATTTCTTTTTTATTATGCTTTATGGCACTGGTGGTTTTTACATAAACTAAATTAATCTCCTTGTCAAAAGACAAAGTAAAACTTAGGTAAAGTTATATTGAGACTCCCCATCAGAAAATCAGACTAAGACTCCCTCTGAAGAAAGGAACACCAAGTCCAGCTTTCTTTTCAACTGGATCTACAGGACTCAAGTTGAAATAGGAAGCCACCCTACACAGCTTCAAGCTTGCCTTAAAATTAATCGTTCACATGTTGTACTGATACTGAGCATAAAACTCAGTACTTGCTAGATTTTAGTTAATGTATTTGTACTCTTAAGCATCTGCAAGCAGTTGTCCTCCATTTTCCTTTTTAGATTTTTTGAAATAACAGGCTTGTCCTGAACATAAAGCCTTTGACAATTCTAACACTTAACCTCATTTACACGGATCAGGGTGAAGAATGATTGCACCTTCCATATTTGATACAAGACTAATAACAGCACTTTTGGATACTGTAAAGAAAAATGTAATACAATACCCAAACCTAGTTTGGACACTGAACTTCTGAAAAAGAGTTAAAGCACACTGATAAGCTCATACATTAACAGTATTAGGAAAATATTTAGTGTGCATTTGCTGTCAGAGCAACACAAACGGTTAGAAAAGAACAGTAAACCCTCTAGAGAAGATTTTCACGTAATTGATGTTTTTTAGTCTTATGAGCTCAGACTTCTAAGAATTATGCTGTCAAAGTAATAAGCAGTCCTCTAACACTATCACAAAATCATAAATATACATAGGCTTACACATCACCCTCTATGAAATCTATCAGGTTTTCTCACATTCAGTGGTATGTCTGTATGTGTATACATAAAAATAATAATAATTAAATAGCAAAGAAGAGCAGGGAAACTCAAGATTAGAGCTCAAGCTGCATCTTTGGTCCATCACACTGTATTGCTTTCTGCCAGCACATATGGCACATAACGTCACAATCTGATCAGCTCAAGCACTAATACTCAAGAACGATTGAGGCACAGCATTAGCTTGAGGTATAAATGAAAGCAAATGAGAATTAGACCTTAATATTTCAGGTGCCTTCTACCAACCACATTTCTGCTGCAACCTTTTTATTCTTCCCAGTCTTTGCAGAACAGTACTTCTCCACACCTGTCCTCCTTCCTTCTTCCTCCTGTTCACTCCCCCTTATCTCCACCTAGTTCTGTGTTTAAATTTGTTTTCCTACACCAAAAAAACCCAAAAAACTTCTTACCACAAACCTGGCACAACTTTTCTCTGTAGCTTCAATGGACAAGACACCCTTTAAAAAAAACTCTTTGGAACACAGGACTACCTACCACTAAATCCTCCAGAGAGAGGCTTCATTCTTATTCTGTTCTTACTCGTGTTCTAAGAACGTGCCAACAGCAAGAATCCTCTCAGGGTATTATAAGCAGAGAAAACAATTCTTAAAAAAAATTTAAAACATTTATATTCACTTATACCTTAAAATATACTATTTCAGGAAAATGTTTTTAAACTAAAAGCATCTAAATCAGTATTAAATACTTCTTCTGTTTAAGTCACCTTCCTTAGAAAAAATTTAAAATGCATACACATCCACATAATGGAAATTTAAAGTTTAATATTCTGAGCAAGTCAATAGTGAAATTCTACAATAAGCATTATTCCTGTGTTATTTACTAATTGAAATAGATCACTTGCCAATAGTATGCAATATACATTTGGAAAACTGGGCAAGGAATATAAAATCTCTAACTACTCTCAAACACAAGAAAAAATATTATAGCTCAAATTTCAAGTGTCATACTGTGAGAGCAGTGACACATTTAAAGTGAGACGTGAAGCCAAATTAGGAGCCTTGGTTCGCTGACTTCACTGACAGCTGCGATGCGTTACCCATCACCTCAGCATCCTGGTGAGCCATGTCACAGAAATCCCGAATGGGAGCAAGTCATACATATTTAAATAGCTGGCTGTTTTGCATTAAGTTATTTCACCTTTTAATCCACCCCACAGTCACTTACATATGACTCTCGTGCCTGCCCAGAGGCCACTCCGGAGTTCTGCCCACACAGAGCCCACGGGGGACTCAGGGCCCGGTCAGTCCCTACTGGCTCCATTTCTGATGTGCCCCCAATCATCTTCCAGTTACTCTATATCAAAGGAATTTACAAAAAACAAACAAACAACACTATAGGCCAGATTTTGTTATCACAATTGATTTCCACAGCAGTCAGCGCACTGACACCCATTTCACTCTAAGATCGCACAATTCATTATCTCAAATGAACAGCATTGAGCATATTAAGCCTTCATAGAAAACCTTCGCCAAACTTTGTACAGCTGAACTCCATGACTGAAACCTTTCCTACTCCAATACACAGCAAAATCGATGTTCTCTTACACACCCGCCTTTTCTGTCTCACACAGATTTTTTACTGGCTTGCCCTCTCGTAATCCATTTGGTTACCCTGCTTAGATCAGCTGTTGCTTCAGAGCCACCCGGTAATCCCGGTCTCACCACGCTCTGGAGGTGACCGCAGAGCCCTCGGCATCCGTCAGTCCCTGTTCCCACACGCACACGCCTCACCCAGCGCATTCCGCACCGCGAATGACAAAAAGGTGACATTAAATTATGCAATGCTTCACGTTAGAGTGAAAACAGAAGGAAGAAAAAAAAATTTAAAAGCCCAAACAACTTCCAGAAACTAGGAATGAACGTATTTTGACTGTGATACCCCCACTTGCTCCAATACGTTCTTCCTCTTCGCGCAGGTTTCCACCCAAAATCCAGCTCCGCCGGGCTCGGAGCAGCCGCCCCGGCGAACTGCGCCGCGCCGAGCCCGCATCAGCATTTCGGGAATGTGAGCTCAGCACCGGGGCGGGCAGGGCCGCACGGCCCCGGCGCGGCTCCTGCGGGCCGGCCCGGGCACAGGGCACACCCGCCGGGCTCCGGCCGCGCTGCCCGGCCCGGGGCACAACAAAGGGGCGGCGGCGCTCGGGCGGCGCCGGCAGCCGGGGCGATGCACCCCTCGCGGGGGAAGCGGCGGTGGCTCCGCGCAGCCACGGACGGGGCCCGGCGCCGGCTCGGCCGCCGGGCAGAGCCCACCTCCCGCCGCAGCCCCGCCGGGCCCGCCGGCCCCCGCCCTGGCTCCCGTCGCTCACCTGCGGGGCCCCGCGGCCCGTTCGCGCCGGCACCGGCGGGGCGGGAGGGGAAGATGGCGGCGGGCGCGGCTGCGCGGCGAGAGGGACCGGCCCGGGGCCGGGGTCTGGCTGGCGCTGGTGCCGCTGTCGCTCCGCTCGGTGCCCGCCTGCACCGCTGCCCGCCCGGCGGCGCCCCGGGGCCCTCTGCGCCTCAGTGAGAAACGAAAGGGGCGGGTCGGGGCCGCCCCGCCGCGGGGGCGGGAGAGAAGAAGGGAGGGAGGGACAGATGGCGGTGGCGGTGCTGGGCGGGGCCGCTTTGTTCGCGGCGGGGCGAGCCCCGCCCGCCCGCCGGGCACGGCCGCGCCCCGGGCTGAGAGAGCCGGGCCGGGCCGGGCCGGGCGGGGCCGCAGCTGCCGCCCCGGAAAGAGCGGCTTCAGCGGCGTCCTCCCGCCCAGCTCCGCGGCGGCCCCGAGCCCGCCCCGGCGGGGCTCCTGGCGGCGGGAACGCTCACGAACAGCCCGGTGTCCCCGACGAAGGGCGGTCAGGCCCCGGGCCCCCCGAGCCGTCAGGGCACACACGCTGTCACCTCTCCGCTCCACTGCCCCCGGGTACTCAACGCTCCCCGCACACGAGCAGAGCAGGACGGGCACTGCCCCTCTGCCACCACCCTGTGCCACCGCTGCTGCGGCGCAGGCTTATGGCTTGTTGGCAGCACCTTGATCTGCTGAGTGAGGTGGAGCTGCCGCGTTTCGGGTCAGCCAGGGATTTTTTCTGTGTTCTTGCTTGTCTTCTGCTTCTTGAGGCTGTTGAGAAAAGCACACATGCTTTACAAAAGTCTCATGTATGCATGTGTGATACCTGTGTCTTATGATGTACTTACATATAATTTGACTTTCAGGTATGTTTTTGTAATGTCAAAAGATAATGGCATCTCAGAATCACGGTGAAGAGTCAATAAGCTTTCTCTGTTCGTAAATGTAGTGGTAAGATGAGATACAGAAAATCATGTTAAAATGGTACTGCAGCCCTCGACAAAGCACCCGTGAGCATATGGCAGAGCACTGGCAGGCCCTGCCAAAATGGAGATGGTGGCAATTTTCTGACAAGCAGGGACCCGATTTTTTAATTATTTTTTTTTCTTTTTAATTATGCGTGTGTGCATGTGGGCCATGCATCAGAGATCCAGGAAAGGTTGTCAGGGATTTGACTGAGGCTGAACTGGATTCTGTGTCACAATCGCAAAATGTGAAGGACGACAGTGAATTCAAGTCTGCTTGCAAACTGTTTTGCTGAGGATCTGCTGAAGGGCAGAGGGCAATCATGTTACTTTCTCTCTTTCTTCTTTCCGAACAAGAATACAAACAAATTCCCCAAAGGCTGTCCAGCGAGGAGTGTTGCCTGGCTGCACTTCAGTGACTCTGCCAGGGATGAGCAAAGAATATGGAACTCAATGGTTCCTTCTGTTCAAGTCTCAGCATTTCTTCCCAGTAAGACTGATTTACTGGTAAAACACCAAATCCTTCCGTTTACTTCCAAAAGTATCACTTTTGGAGGCACTGCTTAATAGAATACGTAATTATAGAAATGAAACTTTCTTAGTACAGATGATACAATATAGCTGATAAACTAGAGGGAGTACGAAAAAGATGATGAATTGTCTAAACTGAGCTTTGCAGAACATAAACTTAGATAAGTCCATTTTAAACTTTGTTTGGCCTACAAAATACTAGGTAAACAGACACGTGCTTTAAATTTAATCTTGATTTCATAATGGTTTTAGTATAGTTTACTTACTTTGGTGCAATAGCTTTGTTTTCAGTGGAAGTTCTGAGACCAAATTGTGAGACTGTACCTCTGGAGGGCATGAGTTTTGGGATGAAAGAAAAGTAAAGCTTCTCCCCAATTATGGACCCAAAAGGAAGAGTAAAATATGAATTTTAAATTATCCCATTTCCTGCTCAGAATGTTGGACTTTCAGAAGGAAGCAGCAAATTCCTATACTCTGGAAAGAGATTTCAAGAACCAACCTCTCAGGAAGAGGTATGGAAGAATAGGTAGCAGCAGTTGGTGGACCTGCTTTGGAGGGCTATCATATTACTCTGAAATATTTGGTGAGGATACCTATAGTAGCATTTATATGGGAAGGGGGCAGATGGAAAATCCTGTTCTCTGGTTGTTTGCAACTGTTTATTCAGGCATAGAGACATCTTTGGGACGGTCTCAGCTTGTTTGAACTCCCTACTCATTACTGCAAAGAAGGTAACTCCCATGAATAGCAAAGCTGCTGGGTGTGGGTTTTAGAGAGCTTGAAAATCAGGATTAGTAGAGGACAAGATCTGCATTGCCTAGTGACAAAATAGGGCGCTGCAGTCTGTTCTTGGAACGCTTCAGAAAAGAAAATAGTAATTGACTATTTTACAGATGTTGCAGGTGGCTGCAGACAACGTCAGCAAGGCTGGATACATTCTCAGATTTATTCCCCAATACCAAACTTGCACAAGATTTGCCAGTCGAGTCCAGCAGTTTGTGCAAAGCACCTTTGTTTCGTCACCCTAAAAATGGGCCAGTCCCCTGATTTTCAGTACTTGTAACACAGCCATTCAACTCATTACATTATATATTATATTTACATGTTCTTGTAAAAGCTTGGGGAAAAATCTATTTAAAACTTTATTCTGGAAACAGTTTTTACTCATTTCAAGAAAGGATTTCCAGAACTTTAGGGTGACAAATCAGCAAAATTCTTGCATAATCTATAGAATTCTTTACGTCAGCATCATAGCTCCAGTTTCAGGTAGCTTAAAGAGGAAAATACTGAGCCAAAGTATAATCTGGCTTCCAGTAATTTAAATAATTGCAGGCTTGTGAGGCCTTGCCAGGTCTTGTACTGCAGACATTTAGATCAGTGATGATGAAGAAAGGATAAGACAGAGCTGCTGTGATGGAAAGCTTCATATTAGCTTTTAAGTCTTTCTGCAAAGCTCCATTAACAGATTAACAGTGACATAAAAGTGCATATAGGTATTACTTAGTATGTCTCCATAAAGTTCACATACCATTAACTGCAAACTTAAACACATCTTACGTGAAAAAAATTCTTTCAGTATCTTGTTTAAACAAAATCATCAATGGATAGCGAAGTACTCCTAAGCATTTTACACATCCAGTTGTTTGTAACATTGAATAAGGGTCTGAAGGAAGTTTAAAATAACATTTTTCAGTGAATGCTCTACTTGTTTATATAGTTTTCTGTCCTTGCTTGAATTCTGGTTGTTATTAGTGTTTCTGATCAGAGGCAGTGTCCGTCAACATTATCCTTGAATTCAGATATTTGATGAAAAGCTGATGTTAAGAGCCTCATCTCCCAAAGAGTTTGTACTCAGCTGAAATGTGTATGCTCTATATGCTTCCCTGCCTCTCAGGAGGACCAGTAATTCTGAGGGTAAAACAATGTAGCTGCTCTTCTCTCTTGCTAGAAGCTTCCCTACTATGCGTGACTCTTTCCCGCAGTTGTCTAAATAAAGTATATTTTTAAAATTCTGTATGTAAGCAAGTAAGTCTGAAGGTATATGTGCATTTGTATGTATGCATACACAAACACACTTCATATATTTTTTTTTCCTAAATGGAACAGACTGCTTTTAAAACCAAATTGCCTATACATGAACAAAAATGCTATGTATGTTAAAGATACTTGTTTTTCACCCTGCCATTTATACCTGGAATAACAGTATTTGTGGTGACTTTTTTTCTTTCATTGTCACTTCTCAATTTTTTTAACTAGAAAATGTAAAAGCAGCTGAAAAGGGCTGCGGCTGTCAAGATATATCTTTATAGCCACAATTCTTCAAGCTGCTTATTCAGCTCATTAAATTAGTAACAAGGCAGCAAAGAAATGCTAATTTGCTATTTGAAAAGATCTAAATAGTTTAAGGTTTAGCCCTTAAAAAGCTGTGTCTTTTTTTTTATTAAGCTGTTAGAAAAAAGACATCTGACATCTAGCTGCTCAGTACAGCTGGATTTGAGAAACAACATTTGTGTGGTGATTGATCCAAAACCTTCAGTTCCAAGTGTAACTCTCTGCACTGGATCCCACAGCAGTACAAAGTTAGGTTCAGAAATTCTGTACAAATTCAGACACACAGTACAGTCATATTCTGTCCAACTAAGCAGGGTGTGAGCCAAAGTTTCTCAGGTACGGTGTTACTTGCCAAAGGGTAGAAAAAACAAAGTCTCTTCTAAAGCTGGTCTGTGCAAAGGCTGTTTTTAGACGAAGATTTTGAGCTGGGCTCACCTCTGAAAAAAAAAAACAGCTTTACTGGGTGCAACTGGGTGTTTATGTTCCAACACAATTCCTAGCTTGTGTTAGCCTGTTTGTGATGCTGCACAGGGAACTGACCGAGCTGGCTGAAAAATAACCCGTTTTTGGGGGGTGGAGGGAAAGCTATTCATTTTCATCCATAGTAGTTTTCAGTTCAGCATTAAAAGCCCTACTGTCAGATTTCCCGTATTCTTGAAGCTGCCCTTTGAGTAGCTCTGCAATTTTGAGATTCTTTATCTGTGTAAGTTAGCCCAACAGCTCAGTCAGCCTGTTGACAGTTCAGTGATACCACATCCTCTTTCAGTAGGTCCTTGCTCCTACTCTGCAAGGACTCTCTGGAAGAGACCCCTCATTTTTTTGATGTCATTTCTGGTCACGGTAGCACCACCAGCAAGTACAAGTTATGTCATTAAAAGTCACACACGTGCTTGATACAGTGTCTTGACAAAGATAAGACTTCAGCTCACCTTGAAAACCTTTCAGGCTGAAGCAATCCTATTACACTGACCAGTAAGTTTCTGTGGCTTTGGATCACTGGGAGCTAATCAGGGTACAGAAATTTATCAGTTGACTTGAAATTGTGAAACTCACTTTTGAAGAGAACGGGGTAACACCTTTTTGTCCTCAAGAATGAAATGTGAAGCCTCATTCTTCAATAGCCTTCCTCTGGTAACATCAGAAAGCAAGATTATACATGGAAATAAAACAAATGATGGGAAACAAAAGAAGAAATTATAAAGGTTCATATTTCCTACAATTTCCATGTTGCTGAAATATGAGAAGAAACAAGATGTAAACATTAATGTGAACTTTTGATAATTTTAGGTTATACTTAGAGGTAAGCAAGAAAACAAAAAAAAAATGTTGTTTTGGTGCCATGCTTTTATTTAAATGAAAGGAAAAAACTACACTGTACCACATAAGTAGCAATGACAATATTTTACAGCACAGCATTTGAAAAAATATGGAAGCTATGCTCCATAGAAGTGGACAAATAAGCACACAATACACTGTACATTTTTCAACAGTGCCCATTAAATCATAATTAAATAGCTGAATTTGGCTTTAAACAGCCAAATAATAAAACTTAACAGTCATACTAACATTATTAAAAAAAAAAAAAGAATTCAGTAGCCATTATGACTGTTAGAATATGAAATTTTGCTCCAAAAACTAAGACGAGAGTTTGGCAATTCATTCGTAGCAACAATAGTAATACCCCTGATGAAAGCACCAGTGTGTTCTGAAAAGGTCAGTGATAAATACTGGCCTTTATGGAAAGCTTCCTTTTTTTTTTTCTTTTTCTTTTTTTTTTTTTTTTTTTTAAACATGATCCCAACCAAAGATCCACTGTAATTAGAAAATCTGCAGGCTTAAAAAGGAAAAGCGTATCTAGCTTTACTTTTCCTGTATTAAGTAAAACTTTATACTGCGAGCAATGAAATTTTCAACTGCATTATTCACATTCTACTTTTTGACATTGCACAAATCTTTAACCTGTTGACAAATGCAAATTTCATAATACATTCAGAAATATTTAAAATTACTCAAAGAATTCCTGTCATGTATTTAAGCTCACTTTGATTAGATTGATGCGTGTGTCTTTATGGTGTTGCAAATCTTCAGTTAAATCATAGTACAGATTTTAGAAATAAAAAGCCTCCCATGATAAAACTTCTTTTGAAGTTATTCACCATATGTGTGTCAGTTAATTCCAACCTCCTGGTTTCTTGAATCACTGTATATTATACACAGCTTCATATTGTTATTCAAGATGTTCCTACAATGGTATTTGTAGGAACTGTCTAACAGGCAGAATGTGCAAACCCTCTTTCCCCCCTTTTTAATATTATTTATATCCTATATACACAATATGTATACACTTGAAATATAAGAGTTACATATCCTGGTGATATACATGCAAACAGTAGGAATCAGCTAACCACAAATAGTTTTGAGCCACATACATATTAAACATGTATTTTAAAGTGTTTTTTTCTTTTTTTTTACAGTTTTAACAAATATACATAAATATAAGAACATAAATTACAGTAAAACTGACAGCATTTTTGAGAAAATGTTTATAATCCAGATGCACTGATGCCTAAGGCCTTATAATAATTTAAAAAAGTACTGTTCTAAACTGCTTAATGACATCTCATTCCTGTGCATCTTTTCTCTAAGTAAATGAGTACATCATAGTAGTGAGGCATAGTTTCTCTCAAAGCAGTTTAATGAGAGAAATACGAACATAGCTTTAGTCTCCCCATGAAACTGAAAGGACTACATACTCATAGCACAACACTGGCTTATGTTAATGGAGTTGTCACAACACTGAAACAGAACAGAATCACAAATCATTCAAGTCTTTTCCTGAGAATGAGATTTTTTTTTCCCCCCCACACAACAAATTCTCTGGTGTAAGTTGTTATCAAAATAGCCACAGATTTAGGGGAGGCTTCAAGTTTGTATTTTCTTTTTTTTTTTTTTCCAGAACAGTGCTATGTTGAAAGCAAATTATAAGAGAAACAAACACTGAAACGGAATAGTGATTTATAAAATAATCAAACACTGTTTTAAAATAAAATGCAGCCCTTTATAAATAATACTGAAATATGCCTAGAGTTTGGTTTTGCAAATGGTCATGTTATAAATTTACTGAAATGTCATTTAGGCTTTTTAGCACTTAAAAATTGCTGTGTCACAGGACATCACCTGTAAGTGTCAAGAAAACAATTTACTAAGACACACTGAAAATTCTTTTCAGATGTCTGTTCCCTAGAAAATTGATTTAAGTCTGAAGTGGCAGATCTGAAGGCAGGAAGTGGCCTGGATCTTGAAATCCATGGGAATTAGATACACGACTTCTGAAAGATCTGTGACTCAGTGAATTCTGTGATTCTTCTGAATATTTAGTGTTCTGTCAGGCAAACATCAGGGATCTAGTTCTGAATGTATCATAAGTTCCTATTCCTTCCTTGAAGAAGCAGTACCTGACCGTGTGCTCTCTCTTCAGCTGGAACAGTGCAAAGCAATGAATGCACACTTGCTCAAACTGTTTGAGAGATCTACCAAATCTTTTTACTTTGCATTTTAATGGTATTATGAACATACATGGTCAGTCATTACATCTCAGATGGCAACTTACTGAAACAGGAATAATTGCATCACTTAACTATACCCTGAGTTGTTAAATAATTCATCTGAAGCAAACTTCAAGCAGTTCAAAGGTTTTTCCTTTACTGTTTAGTTTATAAGCAAATCAGTATTATTTAATTGAGAAAGAACTATAAAGACACAGGGGAATGAATCTTGATTTTGTTACAGCACACACAGTAAGGATCTTGCAGAACAGACCCATTCAGCTGTTATTCAGTGACATACAACTTAGTGTTTACTGTAAGTCAGTATGCAAAGTTTGATGGTATTGAGAATATTAAGAAGTATTTCTTTAGTGAAAGAAAAATATTTCAAGACAAGCACAAATACAAACATATAAGGCAACAGATGTAAAAAATGTAGTTCGAGTCACTAAAGAGGAACATTCAGTGCTTCAGTGTATCTAATCAAAATACAGAGCAAATATACTCTATATGTTGTATTAGCACATACAAATCTCCACACAAGTCAGACATTTCCGTAATCACTCATAATTATTCACCTAATAATCTTCTGCACTCCTAAACACTGTGTTTACATTCCAGTTGGACATGATAATAGAACTTGGTGTCCAGTTTTAAGTTCTAAGAGTCTTGTTGGCAACTAGAAATCTATTTCCTATAGGCAGTAAAGATGAAGTGCAAGTTTATCATAATTGTCTCAAGCAAATTTTTTCCCATCTACTATGCCTTGGTGGGTAAAAGTTTCTTAGGAGTTACTGGTCTCTTGGTTTGCCACAAATGGCTGTGAATGGTAATTGCATCAACACTGGCAGACAAAGTTTTGGCAGGTATGTGGCTAAATTGCTTCCTGTCAGAGTTGTATTTATACAGTCCTTCTATCATTTTCTTTGTGATAGATTTGGGACCTATTCCCGTTAATTTATTGATTTCTTCAGTATCAGGGCAGTACGTGTACAGAGATCTGAACTGGCAGCCTGAATCCCGGAACAAGATTAAGAAATTATTGGCATCGGATTTTTCCATTTCCTTTAAAAGAAAGAAAGAAAGAAAAAGATTCAGAATATGAATTTTGCATTGTAGTTAGAAAACATTCCAAATCACTGGACTGTCATTTTGAATTGGTTTTCTACCAGAGCTAAAACTTGCACCTAACTTTGTCCACTAAAGGACCTCATTTTCAATCATTAGAATTTGCTAAGCTTCAGAATTTTGATAAGGTAGAGATCTTTCTCGAGCAAAGTGTTATTTACTTACATAATTTCAGCTAAACTTGTTTAGTTGAACCTCATGAGCAGACATCCTAACAGTTTTTTTGGAGACCAAATAGAAATTCTTTTCCTCATCCATTTCATCAAACTGGTCTAATAGTTACAAGCTTGGGAACAAGAAACTTTAGATGTGTGGTGATAGGCCTGAAAGATCTCCCAGTGCAAAAATGGAGTTTTAGTCATCCCTAAATCCATTCAATTTGGGTCAAACCATAAAGTTGGTTGGAGTATATCAAACAAATGTTCTTCATTAGCTGAAATCTTCAGATTCCTATTCCACCTGATACAACTTCTCTGAGACACTTGCCCTGAACATGTATAGCTTCTATCAAGTGCTGGATGCTTCACCCTACAGCTAAGCATGACTGACATTTTTGCAGCTATTCTTTCTCGGGATTTCTGGGGGTCATTTTGCTCCCAGTTACTTGAACTGAAAGAGGCTATCCTGATTTCTCACTTGGTATTTCCAAAAAGTAACTGGAAAGACAGAGAAAGCAGCATCTAGACATGAATGAAGAAGAATTACAAAGAGAAGAAAGGTCAAGAAATACTGCTGTGAAATTTATTCCGGAAAAGAAACTAAGTCCAGATTCCAAGTATCTGTGTTGGTTTGATCTATTTAATCTGTCATATTTGTCACAGCTGGTAAAAGGAACAGTCCCATTACTCTCACACACTTCTCAGACTTCTGTGTTATTTCTTTTGCATGGAAACACACTGGCCTCTGAGTTCTCACTCTTATATATTTGTGCATCTTCATAAAGGTTTATACCAGCCTAAGAGAAAAGACTGGAAGGCATCTTCCTGTAACAGGAAGTCCTGAATTTGCCCTACTGCTTGGAAACTTGAGAAGAGCCTAGAAGGGATGTATTTCAGTTCTTTCTGCTCATAAGAGTGCTGTGCTGTGTTCTAAAGTTCCCAACCTGAGGATCTTTATGAATAAGGGAAAACAACTCTGTGAGCAAATGATGAAAGTCTACATATTGAAGTTCCCACATAAAACAAGCAGTAGCTATTAATTAACCTGTGAATTAATTCAGCTTCCTGTGCTGCATGTACAACACGACAACTATTGTTTCTAAGGCCCTGGAGAACATTTCTGCCTACACTAGAAGCAAAAGTTACAGAAGTTACTCAGTCCCTTCACTAAAAGCTGCCATAACCTCAGAAGGCTCCTTTCAATATTTGCACTTATACTTAAGGGTCTCCACAATGCCTGACTCTGGCTTGACTTATGTGCTTAAGCTTTTAGGGGAAAAATTCCCTTACCTCCAGTATCTTTTTCTTTTGACCTTCATTTACTTTTCCAGCCAGGCAGCAATGTGCCAGTGCATTCTGAATTATGTACTTATTGGATTTAGCACTGGGTTCTTTGAAGAGCTTTGGTCCTATGGAAAAGGAATGACAAATCAGCTAAATTAATCAATAAGCCAACAACGAGTTACTTTAAATGCTGTGAAGCATTTTTCGTATGGACTTTTTGCATGCATAAAACCACAAATCCAGGAATAATACAGAATTAGGCCAGAGACCATAAATTGCACAAACAAGTAAAATGTCATTCTTTCAGCTGTGACTGAATTTACTTACAAATGTGTCTTTCATTATTAAATCATTATTAAATCATTATTATTGGCAGCCTCGGTAGATATATTTTCTCTCAGAGGACTGTTTTTATGGACAATAAAACAATTTGCTTTTTCCTACTAAAGTTTCAGTTCTCCAGGAGAGAGCAAAGTCTTTCTTTTTCTTTATCTACACCTATGATTTCAAGGGTGAGTGGTATAACAATGAAGCAGATGCAGTGCTTAGAGTAACTCTTGCCTGTCCGCTTTGGAATTCCAGAGATCTTTTACCCAAAACCAGAGGTAAAAGTTTGGGCCTGAGACTTATCAGGTTATTCTGGCTGTAAAAAGACTTGATTCATCTGGTTGAAGGAGAAATGTTTGTTTTAATTTCTGAAATATATGTCTACTTGTATTAAGACCACTTGAAAAAAACCAACATATTAATACCAAGTGCAATTTGGTCTTTGATTTTGTAACTCTATTGTAAATTGAGCTGAAATTTCAACTCTTCTTGCCTGAAGCACACAGTGATATGTGAGCCCATTTGCTGTTCTGAGCCTGCCTGCAGTTAATTCTGCTTATCACAAATGCTGCAGTCAGTATTTTTGTTTTGGATCTATAATTTAAACCTTTTATTATTACCCTCTACTTGAAAGGAGGTGAAAGTAACATTTCTATCCAAGTGTCCTCAATCAAGTTTTAGGAAGCCAAATCAAGATAACTGGAAACTTTTCATACGCAGAACCACTATTAGGCAAGTACTTTTCTGAACATTGTTGTCACTGACCTGTGTACTCTGTAGCAGAGGCAACTGAAGAAGTTGTAGATGCATTTTCCCAATCTTTCTCTCCGTTACGACTACCACACCGACTTGGAGATAAAAATCCTTCCACAGATTCAGACCTAAACATTAATTTTAAAGTCTATTAAAAAATTTACAACGTTCACCTGAGAAGCCTTCTAATACGAATGGAAGGCAAACTGCATTAAGGTAAAACACAATGATTTGAATTGCAGACTATGAACCTAAGTGCACAATATTTATTGAAAATATCAAAGGAAAAATGAGTTCACATACTGTATAAAGTGTTTTGAGTGATGCAAGAAGTTGATATTTAGGTGACATACATGTTAGTCAATTTTTGGGCTATATCTGAGGGACAGAAACCTAACAGATATTCTTGGTTGTGAAAATATAATTACTAAGTGGAAATTCGGGTTATTTTTAATATTGGTACTGGAAAAACAATTATCTCGTGCAGTGAACAAATCAGTTCTTGATAGAATAATGAATATGAAAAAAAGTTTAGTTCATTTATACTGATCACTGTAACAACTGGCAGTGGGCACTGCTGTATTTAAGACAGCAAAACAATTTCCCTTCTGATTTTTGTTTTCACAGGCAGTAACTTCTGGTACTGTAATTCTTCAGGATGCACTCAAATGTGAATAGTTTTACATACAGAAGTCTAAGCAAGATTCTTAAGTTTTCTTAAATTATTACAAGATACTTAAAACCTTTTTTGATTGTGGCTACTGCAAAAGCCAGTCAAATTTTTAGCTCTTCTAAGTGAGAAGGCAGGCACAGAATAAGATAAAAATGGCATTATATCAGCATTTGTGTGCACACTCATTTTCAGTAAAATAAGCAATAGAGGAAAATCCAATTTATAATATATCCTACACCTTTTGTGATTAGCACCTGCATGAAGAAGATCTGAAAGGTATCACTGAAATTCTGTCAGTGGTATCATCAAAAGACAATTCTGATGTGAGGACAAGGTGACAGTATGGGTCTGGAAAGATACTGAAAATTCTTTCAACTCTGTTACTTTTAGCAATTTGTACTGAATTTTATAATGTTTTAAAAGTCTCAATCCCCTAAACCAAATCCAAAGCCAGAGGAAGATGTACTGCTCATTAGAAGCACAGTACAGCACTGTACAACTACAACTCCATAGATAGAGGTCATCTCCTGTAAAGTCTGCGTAGATGAGCAACATCAAGCCTTTTCTAATAGCTAATATAGCTGGAAGAAATCCCCATCTCAATTAACACTGATAAGTTTTAAGAGATGACAAGAGATGTTAGGCTATTTGGATAATTTTATTGAAGTTTCTTACGTAATAACTGGAAAGTCAGTTCTCAAGACTTCAAAGTAATTAATTGAAAAGTCAACTGAAACCAGCAGCAGGCATGCCAGAGCTGATGAGTAATGCACAACGGCCATGAAAACATGGCATATGATATCATAATATGTAGTATTCCTTATCAATCCCTTTTTTCTAGTTTGCCTTTTTTCCCAAGTTCTTTTCTATGCAAAAGAATTAGTGCTTGTCTGAATATAATTAAGTAGTTACATAGAAATAATAATTTTCCTCTGAATGATAATACAGGTTTTTTACGTTTAATTAAAATGTTTCTGTTGTTTTCAGGTGATTTTTAATGCAAAATAAATTCTGGTATTTGGGAAAGGTTGAAGTCCTAGTGAGCATTCAATAATTTCCTGCACAACTGCTAAAGGAAAAAAAAAGAAAAAACAGAAAAGAAGCTTCTATGTTAAAAAAAAGAAAAGAAGCTATGTAGCTGCACGTAGCATACAGGTTTAATAAAATATCCACAAGTTGAGACTTAAATACAAGCAGGTGAATTAAAGAGGCTGTGTGAACAGCATTTTGTTTTGACCTCATTTATACCTGCCCAACTGGTTTACTTGGTAAAATTTGCAAAACAAATGATCATGGCTCAGTTCCCTAATGCCTGATAGTGGAAACTCTCCATGTCTCAAATCAGGAAAACATACTTGTTCTCAGAGTACACAGTGTATATGTGACCTCTTTAAAATTCATGCTTGTTTTACATAGCTGATTATCAAATTTTATGAAATGAAATGGTTATTTTAGCTTTACCTTGGTGTTCTCTTGCCTGACTGCACACTCTCATTGTCCCCTGTATTCAGCGATGCCAATGAAAGACTAGATACTGAAAAAACACGATAAAGCTGTGAACCTGGATAAAAACAAAGTTAAAGCTTATAAACCTATGCAAGTAGTAGAGTCTGTTCATTAGACCCAACACCAGCATTTGAAAGTCAGTAGGAGCTTTTACACCTGAGACTAACACCCATACATGATATACCTGCATGCATATGTGGTGTACTTCATGTAAACACTTGTTGACAACCAGCCATTGGCAGCCACCAGGAATGGTCTCAGACTAAGTACCAGTGGGAATACTGGCACTATGCAAATCAAGGAATGCAATCAAAGTTAATAAGTCCTCATGAAAGAGAGCTTAAGCACTTAATTTAATGCTTGGGATGGATTCTTGGAAGGTGTTAATGAAATACTTTAAATTACCCTGAAAGATGGAGGGAAGCAGCCAGAAAAGCTGTAGGAGAATAACAAGGTTACAGGAGGCTGTAAGAAAAAGGATCACTGAGCAATCTGGTTACTTTTTTTCTAATTGAAAGGTGGCAATACTTCTTCCAATCATTACTGCAGTTTTTTGGTATCTAAAAGAATGTAAAATTGTTCCACATGATTAGTGTTGCTATGTTGATAACTACACATGCAGTAGGTAAGTGAGCAAAATAGGAAAAAAACCATGAAATATGAAAGAAATTTTTTAATTTTAATTTTGTCTTTATTAAGTGGGAGTTTAAGTACTCTTACCCTATAATCACCACTTTATTTATCAATCTCTTATCTCCCAACTTTTATTCATTCTTACTCTACAGGTGCAAGTAGAGATCAGTGAAGAAAACGTGGGTGTGTGTGAAACTTGCACCACACAGGGGTGTCTCCCCTGGGTTCTCACGGAGCCAACCTTTTTGTTTGTTTATATATATATATATATATATGCATGCATGCATAGCAGGTAAGTGACATTCACCTTTCCATTTCTATTGGCAAATTTGGCTTTCCAGTTTGGTCACGTGCAGCTTCAATTTAGCACAAGACACTCAGAAAGGCACGTGCTTGTTAGTACCAAAAACCAAGCTGGTGTTTTAGCATGAACAGACTCTTTTTCCACATAAACATTTGTTACCTGGTGGACCTTTGATTGGTGTCTTAGGTGATTCAATATGATCCCTATGAATAGATTTTGGACGTGGCTTTTTTTGTTTGATTGAGAGGGAACGTGGCTTTATGACAGTATCCATGTCTTCCATAAGCTTTAGTTGTTTCCTTCTCATATATTCCTGCTTAATAAATTCTCGCCGTGCTCGCTCATCCTCCTTCTTCTGACGTTCCTCTTCTGTTTTGCGTCTTAAAAAAAAAAAAAAAAAAAAAAAAAAAAGAAGTAAATTCTCCCGCAGGAACTTTCCAAACAACGTATTTCAGTGAGGACAATACAGGCAGCAGATTGTTGGAACTTTAGAGCTCTCACACACCAGTAAGAGACAATTGCCTTTTTTTTTTTTTTACAATTTTCAGACAGTTTAAATTTTTTGGGATATCGCTACTAATAAATTCAAACCCACGTTTCTCATCTTCACTGGTGTGACTGAGTGAGCACTCTGCATTTGTGCAGAAAGAACTCTCCCCAGAATGCCAAGCGGGGCAGGGCCTGCTCTGAAATGCAGCACTCAGGCCAGCACAGCTCATGTGTTGAGCCTGAGCTATAGACTGATGCCACCTGCTGACTTGCAGGGCCAGCTGGGCTCCCCAGCACATCCGGCTCTAGCAGTAAATACCTTGGATATTAGGATGCAATGTTTTGACATGCAAGACATACTTTTAACTAAACCAGACATTTTTACGTTCACCACTACTGATCATTTGGATCAGGACATGTAGTTTTACCTTGTCTCTTCCTTCTTATGCTCTAGTTCTGCTTCCAGCTGCTGCTTGCGAAGCAAAGTCTCTCTTTCCCTTCTCAAACGCTTCTCCAACAATGCTGCTCGTTTCATTGCCATATCATTTTCTGCCTTTTGATCATCCTAGCAACAGTATTTGAAAGAAAAGGACCCAAAAATATTAACATCTCTGAATTCAGCAACTTGATCTTGCCAAATCATTAGACACTTAATTCTGAACACTGGGTTGCAGTATCCCAACATACTCTTGTAGTATTTGGAATAAGTTTATTTTAAATGATTTTTCCTAAGACTGCTACAAACTTTTCATAATGGACTTTTTCCTTCCTAAATCAAACAAAATTCAACACTGATACAAGAAAACATGCCAAGTGAGATATTTTAGAGTCAGATCCCATTCGGCATAAACCTCTGCATTCAGCTTTGAAAGATTCTATGTGTATGGTAACTTATCACAAACCCCAGTAAGTATGCAGCGTATAGAAGTAACTTCTGATCAAGTCAGATGTTTTGGTAGAATTGAGGAATGCTTCCAGACAAGCAAGGCGCATCTCAGATACGTGATACCCCATTTTGGGGTATTCCAAATGGAAATTCAAAATCTTGATGGCTCTCAGTGTCTAGACCACTCTGTTACAATGGGCATTGTAGTTAAAAGCCTGTCTGAACTAGCTCTTTAATAAAAAGTCACCGAGGAGTGCTCCCAAATACCAACTTCAAAAGGGAGACTCACAAGACTATACTTCGTTAGCCAGCCAACAGAGGAAAAAAGGCTCTCCGAAGTGCAATTCAGAAACATTACTCATTTTTAAAAATGCAGGCTGTTATGTAGTTCAAAAGCTTTTAGTTAAGTTTGGGGTGCGATGGGGAAATGAGGGTGAGATGTGAGATGTTTAATTAAGGTCACCAAAGCTTATGTTAAAAATAAATCTACATTCAGCGTGCATCTTTCTCATCAAAAACTCCAAGCACTCTTCCACAATTATGAGTGGAAAGTTCTGGCATGCTCAGAACTGCAATATTGTAGAATATTTACCACTGTTATGATGCCAAATTAATCAAGTGCAAAAGATAAGCTTGTACATTTAGAGTTGCAGAACCATCTGTTTTGACTTCAATCATCACTGACATCCACAGTTAAGAAGTTCCTTTTCACATGAAGCTAATAGCCAACGTACACATTCACTAGTTCTCTTACCTTAAAAAAGAATCCACAGCACACTTTCTGGTCATCTTCAAACTGTTCTCTATCACTCTCACCTTCGTATTTCTCAACAGATGCTTCACTTTTTTCTGGTGGCTTCAAATCTGATAGGGAAACTTCAATCAGGTTAGCTGTTTTGGGAGCCGGAGGTGGTAAGATCGGTTGGTTTAGCTGATCTTCATTTGGAGTGAGGCAGACTGTTTCTGTGATAGGCTGAGATAATACTTCAGAAACATTAGATTCAATAGGCTTAATCTCCTTTTCCTCCCCCTTCTGTTCACACTGTTTGGGCAATTTTGGTCCTTCTTCTTTTGCTACCTCTTCTGTAGACTTGGCTTCCTTCAAAAGATTTCCCTTTAACTGAGGTTCACTTACACGTTCACCATCATCTCCGAAGCAAACAAATGATCTAGTCTGAATGGGAACCTGACTTGGAGAAAATCTCCTCAGACGGGGAAGACTGTCCACAGACCGTGGGGCAGTCAAGGTACGATTTAGAGGTGTTATTTTCAGTTCATTTGGCCTAGGAGTCCTTTGCATTTTAATGTGAAAAGAGGCATTCTTCCTGTTGGAAGACTGTGGAGATTGATGTGTAGAGCGAGGAGATTCCTGTGAGAAAGGTGCAACAGCAGATGGAGTTCCCACTTGCCTTGATGACTTAAAGTCCCGAATCTGTTTCTGAGGAGAAGGCTGAGGAGGAGAAATAACCCAAGCCTGTTGCTCTCTCATCTGCATCAACATCTCCTGCTGAAGGGATAGACGTTGCATTTCTTGTTGTAGAAAGTGTAGGGAAGAGTTTAGTTTTTCTATAGATTTTGTATATTCTAAGAGATCTCCTTCATTCAAATTTTCTTCTGAGGGGCTTGCTAAATTCCACTGTTTTTCAGCATCCACGGAAGTAGCAGGAGATTTTAACCATTTGCTATGAGAATTTTCAGGGTTTTCTTTTATTAATTCTGAAGTCTTACTAGTTTGGTCATCTGATTTTTGAGTTTCTTTTTCTTTCAACCGATTATTGTCAGTGAATACCTTCTCATCTTCAGCTCCTGCTGCTTCTTCTCGGAGAGGTGATACTCCATCACCTTTCTTTTTCACAACATTAAGAAAGGCTGTTCTTCCCATTTTCTGCCGCTGCTTTGTGAATGCAGCTTCCATTTTCTTCTTCTGTGCTTCAATGGCTCGTCTCTTTTCCTCTAGCTTCATCCTAAGCTGTACCATTTCAGAAGCCAGTAACTGTGTAGTGTCTCTTCCCTGAGGAACAGATGCCTCCTCGGGAATATGAGTCCAAGCAACCATATGAGGGATGTTCAGCTCCGAACCTTCTGGTGTGGTTTTCTGAGAACTGCTTCCACTGCTTTTACTATCTGTGTGATTCAACTTCCTGAATTTCTGCTCTGCAAAGCTGGTCATTTTAACCCCCGAGCTTGAAGAGGCACTGCTGCCTGCCTGTGATTTAGTACTTACTGAGCTGGGACAGGGGCTTAACTGATCTCTGTGATTGCCAGCTCGCATGTCATAATCCTGGAGAAATTTAGATGGTTCTTCCATGTCAGAGTCCATGCTTACAGTATAATCTCTCAAAGAAGAATCCTCATCCATTGTCTCTGGGATATCTTCTGAAGGGACATGTATTCCAGTATCTACTTCTGTAGTGTCAGTCACAGGACTCAGAGCACCTTTAGTGTCTGTGATTATATCTGGGGTAGTCTGATTTGGTTTAATGTTAGAATTCAAGATGCTCATTTCCCGATTGTGAAGAAAGAACCCATTTGTAATTTGGTCTGTTTGGAGAAGTCTGGGAGATTTTTCAGTGTCGTGAATTATCTGCAAAGCCTCTTCAATGCTTGGTGTCTCAATCTGATTGCCAAAATCATCCAGAACTGCCCTGTTTTGCAGAGCTCCATTTGGAAACCTGTAGTGGCTGCTCTCATTGGCATTCCTTTGATTTGCATTAAGAGACTGATTGGCCTTTGTGTCTTTAAGAGCTATCATATCCTTTTCTTCTTCAATATCTTGACTTTCCTCTTCTCCATTTACTGGTTTGAAGGACAGATTTTTTCTAGAATGTTTCGGCATGCGGTTGATGTTTCCTGCAAGGCCTTCATTACTCACAGATCTAGGAATTCCTCTGCTTGGAGTAGATACTGGAATGCTTTTTTCTTTGTCAAAAGGAATGTCAAACGAAACTCCATGTAATGATGACCTAACAGAGATGAGAATAAAGAATGTAACTGAACAACTCATGGTTATTAGTAATAGTAATAATGAAATATTCATATTTGGTTTTAAATTATTTTAAGCTGGTAGTATTAAAGGCACTGTTAGTACTGTATTTTGCCTATCTTCAAGTATAATAAATTCACATATATTTTTATATATTTAATAAATAGATATAAATACAATAATTATTTAAAGCATGATAAAATAGCACAAAACATTTTCTCCAGAGTCAGACAATGCTTTTTATTACTTTGGAATAAATTTTGGGCATTTTAGCAATATAGGCACTGCCATCATAGATCAGAAAGAAGTTGTGAAAAGAGACAATTTACACACCACTACAACTCTTACTGTTTTAACTTTAGTTTACACCCTACAGATTAGGAGTTTATGACTGGTCTAACTGAAAAACAAAACATTCAGCCTGATTGTTCTCAGTATCCACAAAATAATACAATCTTAAATGCTACTGAGTTCATTAGCCATGTTATTCTTACTGCTTTTAGTTCATTGTGATGAGTACATGTGAACATATTTAACACCAACAATTCAAATATCTGAAAAATACCTCTTTCAATGTAAAAAATAAATTATTTCTTTCTGAAGATTGTTTCCTGTTCCTTACAAGTTCTTAATCCATGATACATTTTTCTCTTTTTTTTACTTTTCAAGTAGTTTACAAGAATTCTTATTACAGGACTGTGAAAATCCAATTACAATGGAACATTTTACTACTACTCATGACCAAAAAATAATAAATTTTTAACTGCCTCAGTTAAAGACGACTTACCTTTTTTCTTTGGGCCATGTCCCTACATACCCATCTACATAAGACATTGATGTGGACCTTCTGATGACTCCTAAGTGAAATGAAAATAGGACCCAATGTAACTGCTGTGAAAAATGATTTTAACATCACCTTCTGTTACTTAAACAAATTAGTTTGCTTCACTACTCGGAACACTGCAATGGCAAAAACAAGGGTTTATATATTGAAAATAAAAGTAGAGGAACTAAGCCAATTTCATCCTGAATATATATTATACCCCTCATCCCTCAAAGAATTTGCAATTGAGTACAATATTCTACAAATACTACTAAAATATACTACAGATAGTTGTTGTAAGCCATCTTCCACACAACCAAAACAGAAGTTCAATTAAAAAAATACACACAATATATGAGGTACAAACACAAACTTCCCATTTGCACACTTTATAAATTACAGAACTCATTCATTAGTCTTTCATGTAAAGGTCTCTCAGTAATTTCTGCATAAATAATGTTGGAATAAATATATGCAAGACAGCAATTTACTCTGAGGACAACACCTTGTCTCATTGCCTCTTCCACCCATTTGTAAATTGTTACCTGGAACAGATGAATAAGGCTGCTGGGGTGTATGCAGTTGGTGAGACGGTGGGTAAGCTGGACTTTCCAATCTATAAAACAAGAGATATGAACTTAGAAACAACACATCAAAAGCCACATTATGAAAAGGCAACCAGACTTCATGTCCTGGGCCAAAACAGATTTATTTTTTGTGACAGGGAAGAAAGTGAGGTCCATTAACATACTTGTCTCATAGTGTGTTTCATGCAAATGTGTTTATTAGAAGGTTCACATTTTTTTAGTGAAAAGTCCAAACATAAACATGAGCAAAATGAGGCAGCTCCTACTGGCCTCAAAACTGAGTGATTGCAGCCAACATCACATACTTTTCATGCGTTTCTATTTTCAGTTGCTTAGTCTGAAACTTCTGCTTTGTGTCTGGACTGCAATATGCACTAGAAGTGGATAAAGAAGATTTTGTGATAGACACGGCTTTATAAATACACAAAATATATTCACTACTAAAGAGTAATTACAGAGATTTCCTCTCTTTCTACTTACACAGAGACATTATTTTGGTTCATAGAGAAGGTCTGTAATTGAGTGGCTGTGTTAATCCAGAATCGGATTAACATAATTCAGTGTTTTGATCAAGGTGCTTCTTCAGCATCAGAACAAAGACACATACATAAAGATGCATGGATTTGTAGGTAAAACACTTCTAAAGAAGCCAGACTTCAAAACTACTCTGGATTAAATCCTTTCATGTTTTGAATTTTGTCCACTGAGTTGAAGAGCATACTCCCAAATTCACATTTTTCAATCAGTAATTTTCAGAACATTTGTTTAGTGTTATTATATTATATATGCTCTATGATGTAGAAGTGTCTACATAATATTTGTAAGAAGGATATTCACATCAGTTTAAGAAAAGTAATGTTGTTTACAATCTATAAAAGCATCTTTCATATTATTTATTATTCAAAATAGGTTCTCATAAATTCTTGATTTTTTGTGTCAACAACACTACATGACGTATCTGTTTTACATATCATTTGAGATTTCTGTGAAAATTTTAAAATCATAATTTCTAAAAAGTTATCTTGAAAGAAATGCTCTCTAAATTTCATCCAGCAGCCTGTAAAAATTTGCTACCACAAAGAAAATTTATGCACTTAATTTTTCCTCAAGGAAAGTCTGATTCTGGCACCAATACTGTGATTCCATAGCAACCTTAGGCATAGTAACTGCTCACTGTCACAGTCCCACTCCCTCCTCTGTGCTGGATCTGGCTCTCCATCCCATGCTCTGACTCATTTGAACAAGCTGAGGCGACAGAAGAACATTCACTTTTTCCAACTGGGTTAGTTTTTCCTGTCTTTGTGCACTGAAATGGCAGTTCAAACACTCAAGGGGGCAGGAACACACAGCTGGGACAATGAGGAAGGCCAGGACCAGAACATCCTGCAGTCAGGTCTGTTCTGCCAGGGAACCTGCAAGCCCATGTGTTTGATTCCTACCATCTGAAATTACTTCTTGGGCCCCTCTTTTGTCCTACAATCCAGTGACGTATCATCAAGTTGGATGAAGTACACTGGTTTATGAGGAAAGATACAGTGAATCACTTTGGGAACCCCTGCTTCAAAAGAGATGTTCAAAACTACTGTTACTTTTTCTCCTGGCTTATAGGCTAAGTTTACACAAAAATAAATTCATTGCCTACAAGGGAAACACTTCAGATACATACAGCAAAAAGATTTGGAATCACAGCATTTAATGGTAGTAAGAAATATTACTCCCTTATTAAAGTCAGAGTAGATTTCTAAAGGCTAAAAGCATACTCAGAAATCTTAAGCCTCAAATGAACCTCCACAAACCTCAAACCCAACCAAACACCCACCCCTTCCTCCAAAAACCCCATCCAAAAACAACAGAAAAGGCTAAACAGGATTATGTGGGTTGGCAATCAATAACTTGTCGAATATTCAATTAAAATGCTAATTTTATCCTTCTCCTCTGTGCCAGTTCAGACAGTCAGTAAATCTTTGCCCCAAAATTATAAATATATTGTAGCACTACCCCTCATTGACTATGTCCAGATCAGGTCACTGGAAGGTTTTCTTTACGTCAACAAAAGAAAAATTAAAAAGAAGGCCTAAGGTGCATTTTCTGCCCTTATCATAGAATCGGTTAGGTTGGAAAAGTCCAGCCATTATCCCAGTACTGCCAATGCCACCACTAAATTGTGTTCCTGAGTGCCACATTTACATATCTGTTAAACACCTCCAGGGATTGTGACTCCACCACTTCCCTGGGCAGCTCGTTCCAGTGTTTGACAACTCTTTTGGTGAAGAAATTTTTCCTAGTATCCAATCTAAACCTGCCCTAGTGCAAGTGGAGTCCATTTCCTCTCATCCTATCACTTTTTACTTGGGAGAAGACATCAATCCCCACTTGTCTACAAGCTCCTTCAGACAGTTGTAGGAAGGGATTAGGTCTCCCCTGAGAAATTCATCACATGTAAGATAGGCTAGAGAACACAAGAGAAATAGGATGCTCTTATATTGCTTCCAAAACTGTAACAGTAATACTAAAAATAATTTTTCATATTGTCCTGGTTTCAGCTGGGATAGAGTTAATTTTCTTCCTGGCACAGTGCTGTGTTTTGGATTCAGTGGGAGAATACTGCTGATAACACACCAGTGTTTCAGTTGTTGCTCAGCAGTGCTTACTCTCAGTCAAGGACTTCTCAGTGTCCCGCTCTGCCAGTGAGAAGGTGCACAAGAAGCTGGCAGGGAGTGTGGCCAGGACAGCTGCCCTGAACTGGCCAAAGGGATATTCCAAACCATGGATTGTCCTGCTCAATATAAACTGGGGGAGTTGGCCGGGAGGGACCTATTGCTGCTGGAGGATGGGCTGGGCACTGGTCAGTGGAGGGGAGAGCAGTTGTACTGTGCATCATTTGTTCTCCTGGGTTATATTTCCCTCTCTCTCTTATTTTCATTACAATTTTTATGATTATTATCATCATATTTTACCTCATGAGATTTACATTTTCTTTCCCATTCTCCTCTCCAACAGGAGGCAGGGTGGGTGGGAAGTTCATCATAGCTAAGTATTTCTTTTTACCTATTTGACATTCATAGTACTTTAGTAAAATAATCAAGCCAAACTAAAACCATCACTCAGGGGTTTTCTTTCTTTATAATTTGCTGTGAATTCCAGAAAAAAGTTCTTAAAAGACCAGACTTGGTCAGCAGCCCCATTTGAAATTGAAGAGGACAAGGCCATGTGCCACCCCTCTGCTGAATGGCAGGGGTTGTTTTGGAAACTGGTAAGAGAGCAGCACGCTGTCCAAGTGGCCAACATGATCTGTACAAACAGGAACAAGCAATCTGCTATGCAACAGGGCAGCGAGGGCCTGAAGTATGGAATCTTCCACAAAATTCCACAGATAGTATTTGGTGACTCAATCCCTGAGCATTGCAAAAAGGTAACAAAAGTAAATGAACAACTGTGTTTGATTTTTTAATAGAAAGGAGATTGTGAAGCAGTACTAGTGATTCTCTGACATTACCTGGCTACAAAGTCAGAACCAGATGGAGCATCCACGTAATTTCTTCTGTTAGCATTCAAGCTGTGAGCAGAAGCTGCATCCTTTGCAGGTTCAGCTGCCAGGAAGAACAAAGCTCAAGTTATTACACTTTAGTATTCCGTTAAAATGCATAATAGACAAACTGTCCAGAATAAACTGAAATACTATTTTCAAAGATTTAAAGAATTTTCATTGATTACATTATTTAGATTAAAACTCAGTCACTTCCTTTCACTTTTACCTCCTCCAAAGCTCCCATATTGGCACTAACTAGGGGAATGGAAAATGACAAAATAAACTAGAAAAGACTAGGGAAGATCTAATAAAGAAAAGAAAAACTAAAAAAGAACCACACAATTAAAAGCAAGCAAACCATTTTAGCAAAAAATTGTTCTTCTGAAAGAAATTTTTCTGATAAAAATTTTTCCCCAAACCCTCAGACTGACTTTTCAGCTAGAAAATAGGGGTCTTTGGCACATCTTAAATTAGTTAGCAATATTGAAAGACTTAAATTAGATTTGTATGTGCTATAAAGAATATAAATGAAAAATAGATATAAAAGCCACACATTGAAAATCTCTTCGTAGTGCCTGGAGAGCCTATCACAGCACTACTGTATGAACAGTTCAGATACTGAGACTTTGTATTCATTAACAGATCTCAAGATCGACCAGACAGGTGGATTTTAAAATTTGAGAATTTGCTGATGGAAGACTGTGCCCTTGCACCCAGGTACCAAATGCAATTTTACAATTAACTACCTATTCACTGTCCCCAGACTTGTGTTCCTTTCTCTTGGTATCTTCTCAGCAATACAAGTTCTTCAGGCTAAATTCTGTTCTTGGTTCCTCCTTATGTTTGTAATCCTTGCATGGGCATAAATGGATTCTAGGCTTGTTTAGGCCAGGAAAATTTGCAAGTGATTATACCCCAACAATTTAAACGAGTTTTTGGTAAGAGACAACAAAATCTAATTACGATTTATGAGATGAGATGAAGATTAACAATGAAGTAAGAGTACTCTGCTCCTTCTTTAAGGGGGTTGTACACTGCCAAATCCTGTTAACAAAAATATTCACTGCATCTGTGAACACAATGGCAATCTGCACACATACATTTCAAAACATGCATATTAAGGCCAATAAATAACATAATTACCTTGGGGGTGCACAACAACACGAGGTTGTACAAATGATGGCTTCACCACTTCAAACCACCAGAACAATTCTGCCATGAACACCATGTAATTGCTCTACCAGAAAAAAAAAAAGATGGGGAGAAATTTATGTTAAAATACAAGCCTGCAAATAAACAGATTAAGCAGCATTTGGGAGATGTCTCTGCATTTCACCCAGTTTACAATCTCAACTGATTTCTTAGAAAATGAGACCAGTACAACTGATCTGTAGCACCAACTATCTAATACACATAACTTGACCAGATTGCCACTGACTGGGATGAAATGTTTCATAATAAACATATGCTCAAGCCTGATGTCCTCGCAAGGAGGGCAGAGAGGTGCAGGATGGGTGGAAGAAAATGCCTGTCAAACAGATCAGCCATTTCCATTAAAGAGCAGTGAGGAGTCCATTGTTTCAAAAGGCTAGGTAATGCTTTTTTTCAGAGATTTTTAACATGAAAAAGTATGGTAACCCTTAGTTTTAGTGTAGGAAGTTTAAATTTGATTTAGACTTTCATCTTAAGTATGTCCCTTTGGTCACATGCGTGAAGATCTACCCAAATTTACAAGGTTTCAAAGCAAAACAAAAGCCAGAAGCAGAGTTTCCTCACTGCAGGTTAGAACAAGGTTTCAGCTCCAAAGATTTATGCACACTTAATACACTGTTGATATATCTCCCTACTGTACATTCCCATCATGCAGCTATGAAAGACATGGTGTGGGAGCCACCAGATTTAACACAAGGGGAGAAACAGGTGAAAAGGAAGAAACAACTGGTGACAAACTGCATCAGCAACAATGACAAAAATCAACAGAGAGGAAAAGCAGGAGAAGCAGCAGCAGTCATTTCTGCTGCAAGAGCATACAAGGAGTATAAAAATTTGACTGTGAAGGTTGGAGAGTTCAGAGGCCAAAGCTTCTACACCCAAATGCTACTCCATATCTAGAAATATCAACTGAAGGGGATCAGCAAGCATCCAGGCCTGAGCTGGCTCCAGCAGGTGCACAGACCTGTGTCACCAGTCTTACAAAGTCTGAAAATGTAAACAATACAAACCTCACTTATGCATTAAACTGGGAAACCATAATGAAATACTTTTTAAAACAGTTTGTTAGAAAAATTCTAAACAAAATGTCATTTTATTTCAAAAACAAACCACAGGACTTAACACTAAGAACATAATTTTAAAATAAATGAAAATTTATTTTAAAAAGTTAAATAATAAATAATAATAGCTTCAATTCTGTATCAGAAAAATTTGAAAACATAATTCTGAATATCTATTTGACACTTTTGCTTCAGATTTATTCTTTCTGCATATTTCTAACATCAATCAACCTTTACTCTAGCTAAGGGATACTCTTAGACCAAAAGCTGCTCACACGCTTCAGTTTATGGCAAAGGGATCAGCCAGATGTTGCCATAGTTATTACATACAAGCTGTAAATAGATTAGGAAAAACCCCATCGCTGCTTATTCAGCTCTACAGAATTGAACAAGGAAAAGTGCATTGCAAAATTTTTTCCATTCGGAGAAAATGTTAAGCATAGCATTTTGGTATCACTCACTGATTTCATTAGGAAGCAATGAGAAAAATCAGATGTACTTCTCAGGCAAAATATTATTTTTAACCCTATAATGTCTATATATTGCAATTTCTCCAATTTCTCTCAATATTCCCCCTCCTCTTACCTCTCCTTAAACTTTTAAATTTTTAACTTGATTTTTTAGTACAAAAATAAATTATTAAATGTTCTAATAATAGCTTTCTCCCCATCTGAAATAACCTTGCATTTAAATACTCCAATTTCTTATGGTTATGTTGAAATGCTGCATTTCAGTGAAAAGTAGACACATAAAAGCTTGACTATTGTATGAAGGACTCAGATATTCCTTCTGAGATTATCTTTGTTTTTCCAAAATCACCAAAGCAGTGTTTACTGAACTAAAAATGAAAGTGCTGTCTGCACAGCCCACTGAGAACAGAGGCTACTTTAGATGTCTGATGGTGAGCCATCATGATGGAAATCACGTTTTCTCACAAGTTATTTTTAGTCAGAAAGGGACGTTAAGAATGATCAAAGGGAAAGACTGATGATCAGTAACAGAATTCTTCGGAAAAACTAGCAGTGGGTCTGTAGTGATCCTGGTATCCAGGTTAGAAAGAATGTAGATGTTATTACCACAGGTTTTGCCTTGATTATGGTGACAAAATTCTAACAGCTTGTCACATGATTATCACATGCACTTACACACAACAATGTTCAGAAGCATAACAGCATTAATAGTAATAAAAACTAGCAAAGCTCTGAGCAGTTCAGACTGGTTCAAGCCCCCTGAACAGCAGATGGCAGACTTGCAGCTTCAGAGATCCTTTTATTTGCTAAACATCCTCATTTGATTTTTTTAATTTGATATTTGCAGACTGTTCCTCAGTGGTATGAAGTCAGCTGTACTGCTGGTACTGCATCATCTGGTGCTGTACCATAAAAACCCTTCTGTTTAACAGATTTTGGAATACTATCTTTTTTGGGGAAAAAAAATCCCATATTCTCTAGCATAAAATCTGAAGTCATTACTTGCTTCTGTACCAAAGGGAGATATAAGCAAGCCTGTTGTTTAAAATTCTATTCTGTTTAAAAAAGGTAAATTATTTTCTTTAATATCTCTACTTCCCCTTCACAGTTTTAAAATCACTATTAATTTTTAAATCAAATTAGCTAGCGGGAATAGTATGTCCAACCTTGCCACTTAAAATAAATTATAGCTTCCTAATACTTATAGGTTTTGGATCTGCATATTTATAGAATAATAACTACAAGATCATATATACAAATGATACAAACAATTTGTCATCAGGCCTGAACCCACTAAAATTGGATGTGAAAGCAGCCATAGAGACTTTTGGACATTTTTTCAAAATTAACATAAAAATACACTGTAAAATTTATATCATGATTCACATTAAAATCTCTGTTCAGCAGGCCAGGAAATGTCACCTCCAGTGCAAATCCACAGTTTTTGTTATAAAAGTGCCAACATAAATGCACCAAGGCTGCAGAAAACTGGACTGTACAGAGGAGGCCAAACTGCAGTTGTGTCTGATCCATGCACCACCAGTGTCCTGTCTCCTTCCACAGGCTAAGAAAAGCCACAACTCAATTTTAAAACCCCAGTTTGTCTTCTTTCAGACCAGAACAAGAGGGAAAACTGTCCGATGAACATCAGTGAAAGCAAACCACCCTGCTTCCCTTTAAATAATGAGTCAGGAACGGCTGGTCCCTCTCAGGGGAGAAATCATCTCTTAAAAAACTGTTCCCTGGTTGAATCTTACTTTTCATTCCTGATCCCCAATCCTTTCAATCCAGCCAGATGGGAATCAAATCCCTGGATGACTCCCACCATACATACCCAACTGCCTCACCAAGCACAGCCAGCTGCTCTCCCGGGTCCTTAAGGAATCCACGGTCACGCTTACAGGGCTTCAGTTGCCAGTTCAGGCTTAGGTTGGCAGCCTGACTGGCAGTGGGTTTTCCACTGAGACTGGAGGGAAAGCTGTATGACATATGTGGACATCCTGCAGCCCTGAATTTCTAGGATTTATCTATGCAATGTATTTGAACATGATTTTTCACATCTCTCGTGCTGATTATAGCTTCTGCTTACATTGTTTACAAAGTCACCATCAATACTACATCAGAAAGTGCAAGTATTCAAAACTGCTCAAGTGCAATAAATATTTTTTAGTATATATCAACCCTTCAGATATCATATTCTCCTGTTTAATTCACCAGTGAAAAGACAAAAAAAAAGTTCTGAAGGATCTGAATCAAAAAAGACTTGACAGTGCAAATGTTTTTTCTGCCTCTCTGGTTAATAGCCAAGTGCAAAAACAAGGTACCTATTCCACGTGCTTAGTTGTGATTCTGCACAGCTTAGAGTGGCCCACATTTAGGTCAGAGGAACGCCCTTTGCAGACAAGAGACAGCAATCATCTCTCAGATTTGCTTCATTTCACATTCTGAAAGCCTTCACTCGGAAAGAAATATGCCTTCTGTATGAGCTTGGGTGAACAGACTCTACAGTTACCAGCACATAGCAGCCAAAGAAAAGAAGCATCCATGATGAGGGGCAGCACACAACAAACAGCCCCCAGGAACTGAGAGGCTGCAGAGATTTCTGGCCCTGTTCAACGCCCAAGAACCCACAAGCTCAGAACTGCAGGACTCAGCCACATCTGTACAGGACCATCAGCACATGCCAGTGCCAACAACAGGTTGTACGACCCCAACTGTGCCCACAAGGGCTGTAGTTATTATATGCAGACAAAGATTATAAGTATATACACACCCCAAGAGACAAATGAACCCCTTGAGAAACTTTCTGGAGATGTTCCCAAAAGCCACTGGTGAGCCAGTATGACCCCCAGCTTCTGGGAGACCACTGGGTTGGCCTCCAACCCCATAAAAATGCCTGAGTGTGTGCGTGTATCTGCATGAACTCTGTGAGCAAATGAATGCATTGTGTGAATAGTTATCTCTTATCAATAGTTCATTCTATTAATAAGCAGTTGAACTAATAAAAGTTGTTCTAATATTGGTTGTGATCTGTGTCTCACCCTCAATTCCCTATCAGAGAAAAGGGAATGTAAAACACACATAGATTAAATGAGTAGCACAAGTTTAGGATCACTATTTAAAAAAACAAAACACGAAATCACACATTTTTGAAGGCTCGGGTAAAGGAATACTAAAGACAGTAATTAACTGCATATCAGTTGATGCAATGCCAAGTTTCCACGTAAACTCTTAAATTATGGGAAACATCAAATGATTCAAGTTGTCTGTCAGCACCCTCTTTGACAGTTAACCTCATAAATTACTTGTTCTTAGATTTGAAGCCTACGGTCCTACTACAATAAATTGACAGAGAATGATCTAAAAATATCAATATAATCAATTACAACCAAATATGTGTTTTTTCTTCTTCTAGAAATACCTTCAACATGTATCTCATGTGACAAATGGAACAGGTGAGATGCTCTTTTTTTTAATTCTTCCTATTCAGAGACCATATATGCCCCTTACAACATCCTTTTAGGAATTATACGTTCCATAAGACAACGAAACCACAAATGCTACAGACCTCCTATTACATCACAGTGCTAATAAACTGCTGGGACAAAGCAATAAAGAAGTCTTTACAGTTCTGCACAGTGGCTCATGCTTCTTGTGATGGCACTTCATGCAAGGTTTTCTATTTCTACAGACTTGTTCTTTGAAAGGGCAGAGTAAGTGCATGTCAAGACACAAGGAAACAGTTCTTTCAGTTCTATGTACGTTCCCAGATTGAGGTGAAGAACAGGATACTTGAAAAATAAATCCTGTCTGAGGATAAAACTGCTTGCAGGAGAAGGGAAAAAAAGTAGTCTGCGCAAGTTAAGAGAGATCTAAGATTTTCTATTATTTCCTCTTGTTATATATACAGGGAGGACTCAAAAAACATTGTGATTATTTTTATGTAATCTCTCTGTACTTGTGTTTGTCTGTCTCAAAGGAAAACAACCAGAACCAGTATGGTCCCTTGTTGGTGCCTCAAGCATCCATGGAATGTATTAAAATATTTTTTTCTTTAATATCAGTAGCCTTAGTAAACAGCTTATGAAGAACTTCACAAATGTATTTTTCTTAGAGGAGGTGAAATAGGCAAGTGAGGAGTAACAAAACTTACTTTCTGCTTCCTTTGATTATGGCACATTAAAGCTGTCTAGAAGTCCAGACAAAGTGGATTTCTCCTCAGTGCTAAAACAGAACTAAGCAAACAGTTTCATCTGTTGCAAAATCAGAGAGCCTGTATCAAAGACTTTAGATGCTTGTTAAGTGAAGTTTTAAATTAATATGACTGTGGTTCTGTGCATTTTGATGGGAAAGCCAAAAGCAGGCACAGTCACACTGGTCAAGTCCAGCACCAAATTTCTGCACCATATCCTGTCTCTAACCTGCCTCGATCTCCTGTGGCAGCACAGTGCAGTGTGCCCTGGGAGGAATGCAAGGGACTACTTTGTGCCTGATCACTTCAGAAGAAGTTCTGCTCCCTTCCTTCTCACAAACTAGCATGAAGTCAGGACACCTAGTACAACTGCTAGGACCACACAAGGCACAGCATTGTAATTCCAAAAATACTGCTGTGACTATTTTCTGGAGGCTTTTTCCAGTAACGTATCAGCAGTTGGTTGTTTTTAATTTTTCTATCACTTCTATGAATGTAAGAGACTTTTAGCCAAAAGCACAGTGGCACCTACTGTGCAGTATGAGCCACTCTGAAAATAGACAGGAATTTCAGCTGATTAAAAATGACACTTCCATAAATCCTAAAACTTCATACTATGTAAATTTTGTAGGCCAAGATAAAAGTGACTTCTACAAACCAGTGTAATTCAATGTGCAATATTTAAAATATCCATTTACAATACAAGCTTTTTCAAAGTGACAATAAAATTCTTTGGAGAACATATGCATTTATTAAAACTGACTTTAATCAGATGCACTGGAAAACTAAGAAAGAGCTCCTTTAATTATGAATTTATTTTTAAAGAAAATTAACTCTTAACACTGGAAAAGCAGAGTTTTGTAGCACTAGCCAAAGTTCCCATGCCAAGTTTTAGAAGAAAAACTTGGCAGCCTTGCTTTGTAGCATTTACATCTAAATAAGCATCTACACCACAGCAACTTGTAATAACATGATCACAAAAGGTCTTTCTCTGTTCTAGAAATACTCAAAATCTTTGAAAGAACTCTAAATCCTGTCTGGAAACAGTGCTCAGAAACAGCAAAATCACTGAGTCTGTAGCACTTTCAAAGTGTAAAGTCTGATGCATCAGAATATTGACAAAATATTTACTACAGTTACTTTGTTAACATTGAAACTTCATAGTGCACACTGGCTTGAGAAATAATTCAAGCCACTACTATAAAATTTTACTGAGTGCTATGAACCAGAACAGGAATAATTAATGCCGTGCATTCCATGGATGTGTAAGCAGAGAGAAACAATCAAAATGCAGTGAAGGAGTCCCACTCGAGATCCTAGTGGTTGTAGGACTATGAACTACAGACAAGACAGACTGCAATGCAGCAGACTTCCCAAGTGTGTAGGTAGATTACTGCATCTGAAATTTAAGAACACCAAAAGCTGACTGAAAGCAGTCACTACGCAACTTTGCGTACATAAAATAAACCAGCAACTGCTAAGTAGTCTAGACTGAAGTCCTCCTGCCTTTACTCACCCTGGCAGCTCATTACTTATTTGAAAAGGATTGGGTTCAACCCTACAGGAGACAACAAAGCCGTATGTGAGCTCTGGCCTCTCAGACTCTGCTTGCAAGATTGCTATAAAGATCATAAAAGCAGTGAAATGACCCAGATATTTAGAAACCAATTACATCCCATCTGCAATGGATATGCTGACTTCAGAAAAATAGTATTTCATTCCCTAAAGGTAAGCCAACAAGAATCTTAAGCAAATGAAGAGTGTTTTATATAGAATAAAGTCTTGGTGAAATATAATGATGAAAAATTTAAGTTACAATTAAACAAGAAATCATTCAGTTGCTCCTTGTTTTCCACATAGCCTTAAAAAATTATAGAACATTGCTTTTTTTTATCCTTCTAAAAGTGCAAAATTTTAGAATGATTGAAGACACTTAATTGCTTATTCAAACAAATGTAGTTGCTGGAATTGTGTTCCTGCTTGTGTTTTGGGCATCAAACCACTGGATTTTCCAATGAAATTAACTTGTAAGTTCACACTTTTACAGAAGTGAAAAAGCTTTAAGTTTAAAAACCATGAAATTATTGTGTACACAGAAATGAGTAAGTACAGTGAGCAATAATTCCATAAACTCTTCAATATTTCCTCCTTTTGTTAAAGCCTTAATACATTTAAACTGATGCAGATCACTATTACATTTTAACAGAAATATCAGAGATTAAATGCTTTAAATAACAGTTAATTAATAAGAAAGAAGATAAAGTGTGAAATAGTTTTTCACAAAATTAAAGTTTTTACAGATCCTTTCACAAGCACTTTTTTTTGAAATACTTTGAAATTACTAGAAAAGCAATGGCCAAAAGAAGGTGGTTTTACATGCTGCTGAAATTTGTGTGTTGCATGCTCCATCACAAGAGATGCCATAGAGCAACAGACCAAAAAAAAAGACTAAATATACCATTAGCGGAACAGTCCTGTGGATGTTGATCACATTTTTATTATTTTTTTTTTTTTACCTTTATGGAAGAAGCTGCATAGAGCATATCCTCAAGACTGAAATGGCAACACTGGTTGAGGTATTCCTGACAAAATTCTTGAATCAATTGCAGATTATACAGGCTGTCAGCCAAAGACATTGTCTCTTTCAAACAAATATCTAAAAAAGAAGAAAAGAAGCAAAGATAAGATACAGTTACAGATTTGCAAAAAAGTGCTTTTTGGCTTTGCTGGATTCTGAAGCATTTTCTGGATTCAGACTTGATTTCTGCTCCCCCACCAGAGACTTTTATATTTCTATTTCAGAAACTAAACAAATTTTAACCTACATTTTATCCTTGCATTTTTATATATTCAGACATTTTCGCGAAAAATAATTTTGTTTTTCACTATTGACAAGTTTATTTGTTTTTGTTTTGCCTTCTGTGAAGATAGAAGTTATAATCTCACCCCTAATAGTTCCATGTAAAGAAAAACCATAATCACTAATGGAATTTTTTTCCAATTAGATTTTCTATGGAGCAATGGCAATAGGAAATGTACATGTTTTCACACCTTTCTCTGTACATATTAGTTCTTTGTCTTTGCACAGGGATCCAAGAGCACATTTTAATGCCATTAACCTTTAATCTTCACAAAAAAAGCAGCTTTAGATTGGTCTTATGTATTTGTGTTTGTGGATTGAGATGCTTGAGATGAGATTTTACAAGGAGCTGAAGCCTGTCACTCTCTGTTTGAAAGTGCTATTTAAAGACAAAGAAGTGGTCACAGTGAACAGATTCATGGTTATACAGTATTCTCTCAATACTATTTATGCCCAGATAACCTCTGTTCTCTTTTTATGACTGCTTCTTGGAAAATTAAGTAGCAATAATAACTTCCTAGAAAAGAAAAAACGACAGTCCTTGTAAAAAGAAGGACTGAAGGAAAAAAAAAGAAATATACTTCCAGAGCGTGCATTACATTTTATTCCTAAAGCAACAGTGTATGACAGAGCTCCACATAAGTTTTGAATTGTTTAGGATAAAAGGTTTCTTCAGACATAGAATCTACTTTGATGCTAGCAGGATAAAGATTCTCATACTGAGAAAGTCATACCTAGTCCATCAAGCCAACCCCACAAACGATGATCAATAGAAAAAAAATGTTTGACTAAACTGACTGAAAGGAGATTAAATTTAGTAATTGAAAATGTGAAATCATGCATTTGGATCTAATAAAATTGTAATGCGATTCACTAGCTGAGAGTGATGTAGAGCACGAAGTTATCGTGTATTAGCCATTGTAAACATATTTATGTGCCTTTGGCATCATGCAGCTATGGAAAAAGCAAACGTGATGCTAAAATGTCTCAGAAAGTTTCTTTCCAGTAGTGACAACGAGGCACTGTACAAAGGTAATGAGATGTCAAGCTAGATTTCTGGGTACAATTATGACCATCCATATTCAAGAAAGATAAACCAAAACTGGACTAGTTGCAGAAGAAGACTATTGAGTATAATAATGAACATGGAAATCTACTTCAGCAGGGGAGACTGAAAAGGCTTGGTTCAGTTGCCTGGTCTAAAATAAGAGAAAGGAAATATATCAAAAAGGTAGGCATCAGATTAGGAGAAGCTATGCAAGCCAAAGGGTACTGCTGGAACAACAAAAGCATGTAAGACAGGTTACAGGGCACACTTAGGTAGAAAGCAAGAATGAGATTTAAAACTCGGTTACAAAAATTGGGTAAGAAGAGTACAGATTTTCAAGAGCTTGACAGTTTTGAGAGAGAACAAGATAAATTCATGAAAGGGATTATATAATTTTGTACAATAGCCATTTCTTGACTCACTGACATAGGAAACCCTTTCTAGTTCTGTATTCCTTCAAGGAAACCTAGATTTGAAAGTTAAATGAAGTCTTAATGAGAAGTGATCTACTTCAGACTACAGAGAACTCTAGAATAATTTTTTTCTTTTTTGTTAATGCATTTTTAAGCATTTTTGCACATGCATTTTTGTTACCCTCCTTTCTTCAGTGCCAGTACAGAACCAAATCTCAGTAAAATTCAACATGCACCAAAATTATGTCATCTAAATACAGGGAAGATGAGCAAAATCTTAAAGTATTTCTAGTTGCTTTGGAGTACCTTTGAATTTACTTCTGAGATAATGATATTTATATATCTTCAGGGAAGATGATGTCAGGACACCTAACAAGAATATTAAAACTAAAGTTCCAAAGATGACATGTGCCTTGTTGTGTTTAAAGTCTGGAGGAAGATGCTGGCAAGTACATATGTGGTTAACGCAAGGAATACAAGGTCCTTCAGACTGTCTGTGTTTTCAGCCATGCTAGGACAGTCAAAAGGAACTGGGTGTTACTCTGTTCAACACTACCCAAGTTTTAACTCTTCCCTAATCACATACAACAGCATGTATTTGGCTACAATATTTATGTAAATTAAAAGTTCTATTTTCCAAAATTCACAAGCTGAAGAAGAATGGTGAACGCGTCTTCATGTCTTTCATCTTCAACACCTACTGTGCTGGAAGCTCCCTATAAAGTGCTTGTATATATGAATTCCAGATTTTAGTCCTTAGTAAGCTTTAAACCCTTGTTCACATTCCTGGATTTCTCAGAATCTTTCTGTATAAGTGTTCCCACGACATCAAAGGTATAATAGCCAGAATACAGGTAGAAAATGATGGGTGTTAGCTGCCAAGACATTTTACAGCTACATGAGCCTCTTAGTTGCCAAGAGGAAGATATAACTTTAACCAAGCTACTGAGGAACAAGATGAAGCTGCTCATCATCACAGACAATTGCTATTATAGAACAGCATGACACCAATACCTTCTAGACTGTATATTTTGGTTTACAAGTGATACAGGAGCTCTCAGATGAACTAAAAGCCCAGAATACAGAGCAACTATTTGCCTTGGAGTGTAGCTATGCAGAGTCTAACTCTAACCTCTTCCATGTTTTATATCTATAACTACTCAGATTCACAAAAAGCACTTATGGAGCTTCAAGAATAAGTTTTGCAGGTGGTTTCAAGTTTCATAGCACAAAGTGCAATGTGTTGTTACAGTCAGATCTGTAATAATATATCTTAAGATGTTTACATTAGTGTGACAACATAAAAGCAAGCACATCAGGGAAGGACATCTTGGTTCCTTTTATTTAAATGTAAAAATAAATAGGTAAAAAGTTAATATTAAACTCACCACACTCAAATGATGCCTTTGGTCTATCGTATTCAAGCACCTTCCCTCACACAGTTATCAAACAAACATTTAGACTTTTATGGACACGTTTACAAGCCAAAAGACATGTTAGACATACCCTCCAGTTTAATGATATCTGGACAGTAGAAGTGGATCAGGGCTGCTAGAGCACAACCATCTGTACCATCTTTCAGCAGATTCTCTACCAATGGAATGCAGGGCAGCTGTTTAAGCAACGTTTGTTCCTTCCTGTAACGAGCCTACAATATAGAATGAAGACATTTAGAGAAACAAAGGCTCTGAAACATATGAAGAAACATATTTATACTATAGGCTTTACACCCTGTTAGTGAAAAAGCAGTATTCAAGAAATAGTTGAATATTCTCAGTATTAAATTTCCTAAAACTATTCAGATTGTGCCGCATTTTGAATGGCATAAATAATATTTAAGAGGAAAGGAATGATACTAATTTTGAGCCTTTCCTTCAAAGTCACCAAGTTTTAATGATCTCTGTATAGCACACTGAACTAAATAGCATTATATACCTTCATTAAAATTTAACACTCGTCATTATACGATCAAAAATTATCTGTGTAAACACAGTGAGACAAACCCTTAGCTAGTGAAACTTCAGTTTACTGGCAAGTCATGACTCTGAAGTTAACACACCCACATATTTTGCCCAAAATCTCATTCTTATATAACTGACTTCATGACAAATTCAAAAACAAGAAAATAATGGAGTTCATCAAATATAGATTATTACTAGCATGTGTCACTATAAGAAGTCATAGAGAAATATTAATGGTCAAGTGTTATGACCATGCAGTAACCCAGTTATAAAAGGAAACATTTTGAAAAACAAGTGGGCATATAAAGAGATCATTAGTTCAGAACGTTGAGATAGCATTTATCTGAAGTGAATATATTTTTAATGAGTTTCTTTCTTTTTTGTGATAGGAGAGGGGGGGCTTACTTAAAAAATGGACTTATCATTCTTAGGTTTTTCCCCCAGTTCTTCTTGGGAAAAAAAATGGAGGTGGAAGAAAGAGGTATAGATTTTAATTTGTTAATATTATGTCCTAAGAAATTTTTAAAGCAGTAGTGAAGGATTACTTTTCCATTCACACCATAGAACTACTTATGATGCCAAGAGTGTTTCTGAGTTAATTTTATTCTATTTAAATTCATCTATACACACTAAACAGCAAGTGTCCCTGTAGGGATTCTAAGAAGTCTTTATGAATGTTACTCTTACAGCAAGTCCAAAGCTGACAGTTCCTATCTCCTACTCTCCATTTTTTGGTTGTGCTGGAGCAATTGCTGATGGGACCGCATGGCAAAACCATCGCTACAGCTACAACAACTCTCCTCCTTTGTTTCTGCAGTGAATGAGTGAGTAGAGATGGAGGTTTTATGGGTGGGGCAGGAATTGTTTAAGTGAGCTTTGCACGCAAAAAAGTCTGTGGAACCACAGAGTAACCCTGAGGGCTATACTTACTGCCACTGGATTTATGTCAAGGATCACATGGGATTATTTCAGTGAATGTTAGTGTCCCCTAACTGGCCTAGGAAGTCAAAGCCTAATCTGGCAACAGCAGCCACATCCGTTCTAGAAAAATAATGGGCTTGTACTTGACCTGGAGAACTTATACTTTAACCAATTAATATTTTTAAAAAATTATTCTTTTTAAAAAAACTTATTCTTTACTTCATACTTTTAGTGCAGTGGTATTTGTGTGTCAAATAAGCTGTAAAAAAATGAAAATCTCATTTTTGCATGCTACAGGAAAAATTCACTAACACCAAACAAAATCATGCTACTGTTATGCATTATTAATATTCTTTTCTCCATGTTCTTACTACTCCCTAGTATTTCTAATCAAATAGGCCAATTATGCTTGCAGTGGAAGTTTATTCTTTTTCACTGTGGCAATCCACTGTCCCAATATGATGAAAATCCTGCAAATTTCAGATACCATGTGACTGTGTCTGTATATGTCCTCCTCAAAATGACTGAAATTAAGTCTATGAAATACTACCATTTAATTATGATTAATCATGAATAATGATAACAGATATGGGATACAGATGGACTCAACACCATGGTCAACAAGCTCTGTGTAATTTATATATTCTTTTGAATAGCATCTTTTAACGGAGTATTCAAAAATAGTTGAAATCGATAACACAGTGGTCTTGCACAGTAAATCCCGTGAAGAAGTATAATGCCACTTTAATGAGACTTTCACTGGCCTTACAAACAGTGCACACAGATGCTAGAAACTGTGTCATATCTTTAAAGTGGACCTAGAAAGAGGACTTAATTCATTATAGAGTATGCCAGGCACGTTACTTCAGGAAAAATAAACCCATATAACCTGATCTGCTAGGTTCAGTAGGGTATAGCAGGCATCATGTTTCAATTTGGTTGAAAAGAGAAATTATACTGAAAAAACCAAAAGACATTGGTAATTGTGCTGCATTTTTAATAAACTTCAATTTGAAGAAACCCTTCTCATCAGTTGCAATGCTTGCTACTATATATATGGATGCAAGAACGCAAAAGATTAACCTCTACATTTATGATGAAGCTCTAGTGCTAATTAAAACATAAATGCTAATTCAGGCATCTTCCTTCTGAGATCCAAACCCATCCTGATCTAGCATCTTTGAGCTTATACTTAAAACAAGTAGTCGAGACACTTGCCTACAAACAAGGTCAGATAAAGAAGAGCCAACAGCACAGCAGCTACCCTGCCATAAGTGCTTGTGTGTATTCAGAGTTAATCATTAATAATGAATGCTCTTACACATTTACCAGGCAGTAGATAACATGTTATAAATTTACTTCTCCGAGTAAGTTTTTAGCTGCCTGTATGCTCAGGAATCTCTCTCTAGGAAACATTTGTTCTTTATAAAAGGAAGAGGCAGAAGACTGGCTGAACTGTTAAGAGCAGCTTGAGCCATGGCCTCCCTATTGTATTTTCAGTAGCACTCGGGTTTCAACTGAACCAACAACTCAAAGTAACATAAATACCACTGGTTTGAGTTGTCTGTGGACAACTGGCAGGTAAACTGGAGTTAGCTTTTCAATATACTGAACGTTCTATATTTGAATACCATTTTTATGCAAAGAAAGAGCGTCAGTAGCAAACTAACACCCTAGACAAGAATAGAATACAAGCATATTCTAAAACTGCTTTGAAGTAGCCATCCTAATTTGTGAAAATGAGACCAAAAAAAAGTGCTTAAATCTTGGGTTTGTTTTTTTTTTTTTCAGTATTCCCTCCATTTAGTTACACTATCTTAATTCCAAAATAAAATTGAAGGACTATACTGTGAAGGGCAGTGTATTTGTGTGTCATCACTGTAACAGATAGCATTTTAGAGAAATTGCCCGCAGAGACTGTTAGGAATTTGAATACTGATTAGTCTGCTGAAGACAGTACTTTTAAACTGGTTTTCCAGACACCAAGTAACTTCTGTTGTTGCCTTTATTGTTATTTTCAACTCTTTCTGCAATGTAAGAACAGCCTTTTACTAATTATGACAGCAAATATCTGAGGGACTGTTGTATCAGTTACTTGGTAATCCTTAGAGCAAAGATAGTTCAGAATTAGTTCTCTGGAATTCAGACTAGAAGTATGCAATTCTGCATGTACCTAAGCAATTCTGCATGTACCTAAGCAATTCTGCATGTACCTAAGCAATTCTGCATGTACCTAAACAGCTGACTGTTTTGTTCCCAGTAAAACCTGCTGGAGAATAAATAATCTGAATGCATTTCAGGGGTGAATTACTGCATGATAGAGGAAAGTAATGATAACACCAAGTTGACACAGCACAGAGAAAACAAACTTGATTATTACTGCAGACATGAACAGTTATTTGTTATTGCTTTTAGTGAAATTATAGTCTCACTAAAAGTAGACTGCTTTGGGTTACTTTGTGTGGGGAGAGATTAAAGCAGTCTTAAATCAGCTGAAAACATAGGGAGTTCTAGACAAATGGTGTAATGATTGCATATAATAAGATTTCAGATTCCATGTAGCATCAATAATCAAAAGCTATTTCTTCAAGCCTCTTTTAAAAAGAGAATTCGTATCAAATAGTATGTGATTACTGAAAGCTTATGAAAAAGTAGTTTGCAAATTCCCTGATCATTTGACATGAGTTAATATTGGGTAGCACTGCCTTGAACAGACCCACTGACTGCTTGAAAAGTAATTCCTTATCCAGCATTATATCTCTTTTCTTTTGCACAGATTACCTTGCAAAGTAGGCTTCTGCAGTATGCATATCTTTGTGGGGTAATCTCTTATAAAATTATCTCATACAGATAAATGAAACGAATGATTAGACCAGCATGACATGGACAAAGCCATTCCCAAAATAAGCAATTTGATCAAAGTGAAGCAGTTGGGCAAACTTACAGGAACCAGTTTCCAAAACCATTTGGTAGGAGACTTCAGAGGAAGCAGTAGGAAAAAAGAATAAAAGCAAAAAGCAAAGGAAAAAAAAGGAACATTTTATCAGATTTCATAAATTACTTTTACAAAGCAATTTTCTTTAACATTCTCAGTTTTGTATAACAGTGAATTGTAATTTAATGGTAAGCATTAGTGCACCGTAACTTCTGCGTATTGAGCTAATTAGCAGCAATAACAGTGGAGAAATATGTCTGCACTCTTTGTAGATCAACATTATAATTTTCCCACATGAACAGATAAGATTGTCAGATCAATGCAGTTTTATGAAATGCTTTCACACATCTAATTGTACTCTACATATGCAATCCGACTGAGGAATTCATTTGAGACTTGAAGTCATGATCACAAGTATCAAAATGAACACCAGCAGCACACATGAGGAAGCAGGGAAGCTAAAGCAATGGAAAAAAGGATAAACACACTGTAGTACAGTACAACCAACTGCAGTGAAGCTTGTGTTAGTTACTTCAAGCCAAACAGTAACATTCAACAGTATTTTTAAACAATCGTATGACAGTTTTCAGAACAACAAGAGGTACAGGCAGTTATATTTTTGCAATGACAAATCACATTAGCATCAGCTGCATGATGTGCAATGACCTGAAATGCAGATGGAGTTCTGACTGCTGGCAGAGAATGATCAGATCTGGTACATACAACTCTAAACTCATACGTGATCAAAAAATACTAATCTGAAGCACACTGAAGTAATTGATTCTTCTCTGTAACTCTACACACTAGTTTGGCATAATACTTCTACTATTAAGAATAAAAATATTGTATATCAGTACTATAAATACACACAGAAAACTTTATCATTCTATGGATTTCATTTTAGGAAAAATAAAAATCAAACCCATTACCAAAGTGCAGGAAAGAATTTTTTTTTTTAAATGAAGATAAATATTTTCTTGGAGTGATAAAAACATAGTTTGAAAACTGCTACGGAAAAAACTGTAGCGGAACCTTATTATTTTATGTAGTTGTTAAACCTTTAAAACAGCTCCAGTAATGATACAAAGCTTTTATGCAAAAAAGCTATTGTGCACTAAAGGGTGTCCATTAGTAGCAGGGCTATTCTCAATATTCTTCTCCTCTATTTAACTGGATTGTTGCAGTAGAGAATCCCAAAGGCACTGGGAAAGAAATTAACTACAAGATACATGCTCATGTGTGGCTCTGGACATTTCTGTTGTCACACCCAAATAAAGCACTTTCTACAGGGTTCAGTATCTCTTTATATCACTGAAATATAGTCAAAGTATGGGAAAATATGTGAATTTGAAAACAAATAATCTTAATTTTCAACTGTAATCAGGAATTCTAAACCATATCATAAAAGAGGGTTTTAGATAAATTGACTGAGAACAGACCTAGGCTGCCTATTATTCTGCTTAACTCTGATAGGAACATTCTTCTTGGATTTATCAAGGTGAAGTGTATTTCAGATTCGGACTAAAAAAGGCCACCAATGTCTATTTAATGATAGGCTGAAGAACTACTCTTTGGAAAAAAGCACAAATTTGTTTCAATTCTCAAGACTAGCTCTCTGAAACAGTAACTGAACTCAAAACTAGTAATCCAATATATATTTTTATTTATCCAGTTGGTTGAAATTATAGTTGAGATGACTATGATTCAAAGGGGTGAAAGATTTAAGATAATCAAATTTAAATTCAAAATTACCCCAAGATTTATAAATATATGCTTTGTAAAGCCACTTAAAGGAAAAGAGAGAAAGAAAAGCTGAAATCTCTTGGACAACATAATGGGAATTCAATGGGTGTTGAACTGTCACTTTCAATCAGCAAGAACAAACTTTTTTCCTCTGGAACTTCATAAAAATCAGTCACTATAAAACAAACTAAGCAGAGAATCCTGGCTGACTTCTCCCAATGTTTAAAAACACAACAACAACGAAAAAACCAAAATAATCCCCCACAAAACAAAACAAAAGCTGAAAGGACAAAAAGTCTTCTTTACAAGGAGACTTTTTTATCCCCCCAACAAGGTTTTAAACGTGACTATGATAAATTGAATTCATCCTATGGTGCCAAAACATGGCAGTCATGTCTTTCATTAATTACTTGTTTCTGCTATCTTCTTTGCACCATCATTTGTGTTCATGCAGCTGTGCATTAATCAAGAAGCTGATTCTGTTGCAAATTTTTCTTCTTGACAGGTTAGCTTTTGCTAGCAGTGTGGATTTATGAAACATTAAATTGAAAGTGGAACTACAGCGTTAGTGTTTTACCTTCACGCAAAAAGTCGCACTGCTTAAACTAATTTAAAAAAAACTTTTGAAGAACACAGGTACTTGATGAATACTCATACATTTGTTTCTCTCATAGGATTTGCATTTACTTGTCTTAAATCTGTTAAGACTGATTCAGTCTCAATCACAGAAGCAGATGGGAAAACAACAGGTTTTTGAGAATGCTCCAACTACATCGAAAATCAATAGTTTAACCAGTGCAACTGTGCAGTCACTACATATTATCCAATGGAAGCCTGAAAACCAAAGCTATTTACTACAAAACTGGAAATCCTAGTTGTGAAAAAAGATGCAGAGACTCTACCAGAAACGGATGAGGTTACCACAAATCACCAGGTGATCAAGATCCAGAGGACTACCTGGAACTTAAAATCATATAATACTCCTTCCTCTCATCTTCTACAGACAGGCAGTAGCAGAATTAAGTGAAAGAAAACAAAAGCAACCTCATAATGTGTTAGCACTGGTTTTATCCATCCAGAAATATAAAATAGGTATATCTTGTCAGCTGTATTATCTACTAATCTGTTTATATGATGCTTAAAACTTTTAGAAACGTAGAGATTTATTGTTTACTGCAAAAAGGTTCACTACAGGTTTGTAACAAGACAGTAAGGCATTAATTTTGCAGACTTGAGGGTTACACTGACATTATTTTTCACAAGTGATTATGAATTTATCACAGTAGGATATGATGAAATTATTAAAAAGTCTACTTGTTAGTTTTACTTCACCTTTTAGGTACCTGATTTTACTGCTTCTTGGCCAGAAATTAAAACTGAAGGAAAGTTTTCCCTAATGACTAGAATGATCTGTTCTTCCCATGTTTGTTTGGTCATCTTTTTAATCAGCGGAAGGGACATTCATAATTTAAATTTAGTTCTGAAACATTCAAATATCCAAAGGTGTTTGCCTAGATCAGAAGGGAGATTGCAAAGTTTCTTAAATTTTAGAATGGAATCATCACCTTTTGAACTGCTAATTGTGTAGGTAACCCAGAGAACCTAAATTAGATAACAAAGCCCCAACCTGAAAAGGATGGTGGAAGACAGAAAAGCTGCACAATGGAACATTCCAGTTCCCCTTCATGCTAAGTTTTAAGATACAAACAGAAGCAGCAATTAAGAGTTTAAAAAAATTGAAGGAAGAAAATAAAAACAATTGAATCCAGCTACTGAGAATTAAGCTACAACTGTAATATGAGAATAAAAATGTTAAATAAATATCTAGAAGTATACTTTAATTTTTTCCATAAAAATGGAAAAGCATGTTATATTCCTTTAGTTAAAACAAAGGCAGAATTTAATTCTCCCCCTTTTTTAATCTAAGAACATCTACTGATACTAATAGCTAAACCCAGGAATAGCATGAAATGAAACATTATACAGATATTTCAGCAACACCCAAACCTCATAGAGGAATTTAGCTACAGTTCTGACACAGTTTTGCTGAGTACAAGTTGGAAGGTCAATGCTATCATTGATTCTGAGCTCTTAAAAGAGAAATGCATGGACTGATACAATATGGAGCCAGATAATCAGGGTAAAACACCTGGGTATCAGGGAATGAATACTGGGATGCTTGACCAGAGTCAGCTGATAATTTAACAGAAACTCCTGTGAGGAACTGACCAACTTGATTTGAGGCATTTGACCCACCCAATGCATCTGCATTAGTTTGCCTTGTAAAGCCATCATGACAAAAAGAATAGCTGAGATTTCATAGTAAATTAGTCATCAGTTGAACAGACCAGTGTTTCTCAAAGAAAACTCGGAGTTAAATAATCTGAATCAACAATTGATTCAAGAATGCTGACATTGAAGATAAATTATAAACTAAAAATTTTATCATTTTATTCCTAATATAAAATGCAAACTACAATATAAGTAAAAATAATACAAATATAGATAATACAGATAATTTTATGGCATTGCTCTGATAACAATCTTTTTTATATATATTTGTTTGTCATATTATGACTCTCATGCACTTCGAATTTTAAAAATTATTCTCATCTTTCCAAGAGACCTAAAAACCACATAAAACTACCTACTATTATTTTCAGCAAAAAGAAAAATCACTGGAGGACAGAGGTACACAAGTTATCTCCCTGCCCTCTGTTTACGTTGTTTTATCTAAATTTGAGAAATGAACTTGTCAAGGACATCTCATTTTCCAGATTTGTAATCTACTATCACTACTGAACACATCTTAAATTTTCCATATCAGGGTATATGCATCGGTCACACTACTATTGTAAAACCCACCATTTTCTTTTGCTGAGTCACATCCTAATTAGCCTTCATCATCGTTCCTTATATTTAAAAAACCCCTACAAATTGAAGGACATTCACTACATTCATGTTTTTTGAAGCTGAACATCTAATCTGGCCTGGTAACCCACAACTCCTTCAGAGCAGCTTTGAAAAGGAGACAGCAGCTTACATGACAACAGACCAGGAGAGGAACAAGGATTACAGCCTTGCAGGAGCTCAGAAATCTGCTCTGCATTCAAGTGCAGGGATAATACCAAAGGGTGTTCAAACTGATTACCAATTCCCCAATAATAATTATATCTCAGTAAGATAAATGATCTTGTTCTGAAGCAAGCAATTTTACATACTCTAGAAGTGTATGCTATCCCTCTGTATTTGGGTGAGTATATAATGCTACCTAATTATCTGAACCCCACAAACAAAAGAAAAAAAATCCTGTTGGGAAAGGAAATCAAACATAATCTGTTTTTATTGTATATATGATAAAACCTGTAATCAACCAGTATTTTGGATCATAGCCAGAGCAATACTCCTCATGATGTTACATACAGATCTCTCATTTGAGATTCAGACAATACACAAGGAAAAATATCATTAAAAACCATGAATACAACGTGCTATTTTTTGCATATCAGATCTGACTGTAGATCTAATTCATTCAAAAGTATTCATTAATCTTAACAAATTCCTTATCACTAACATAACAGATGTTTCCCCACTATCAAAGATTTATTTGTCAAAAGGAACAACTGGGAATAAAAAGTGCAATTCTATTAGTTTTACTTTTAAATGGGTATTTTAATGAAAATGATAAAACTAATAACAAAATGCATACTACAAGTTTTCTTTCTTTAACAAGCAGTTATAAGTTCAATGTCTGCAAATGTATATTTACATACTATATGCAAGTAGTTTTTGTTTACAGATAAATGCTTATTCTAGTTTAAAATACCTTAACTTCTACACCTACCTTCTGACCTCCTGCAGATTCTGCACCGTGATGCTCTTTTAGCTTTTGTTCCTGTTCCATGATGTCTTTCAAATGCTCGTTTACCTAGAGACAAAATAGTTCATTCAGTTGTCTAAGAAACAAATCATAGAAATTACAAGCTTTCAAAAGGTCTACAAATTACAACCACAGAGTTAACTAAAAAGATAAAACAACTATTTCAGACTAAATCCCTGAAGCAAAATCAGCCAATGTCAGTCTCAGATGCAGTCTAGGGTCACTACTTGTTAGCTTTACATTGTATGAACTACCTTGCCCCTATTATGCTCGATCATATTTGATTAACAGTGTATCCTTGTTACTTGATTTGATGATGCAGTGAAGGTAGATCACTTCAAGCAAGAGGTGTTCAAACTCAAACAGAATACCTTTGGGTTTAGGTTACACAATGAGATGACAACTTCTAAAGAGCCAGGAAGGACCCTCGAGCAGCCATCATGGCACCTCAATGTGACAGTGACAGCTAAGATGTCACATGTAATGTACATTACAGTACTTAGTAAGCCTTCCCATTTATTTGGTTCATACAACATGCTTAACTTATTTCTGCAAACTTTGTTTTTTATTATTCATAAACAGGATAAAGGAACAGTCTTTATCAGACACAGTGCTGATACACCTACATACACAGATATTCTACCCTCTCATCCCTAATCGAATCACACAGGCTACAAAGAAAGTCAGCCTGCCTTTCCAATACTCATACCTTGTTTATCCAGTACATGACAGCATCCTCAATATCATAAGGTACATCTGTAGCTTGGAGGAAGGTTGAATACTGCTGAGTGCAGGCAATCACTTTCTCAACGCTGACCATCTCCACTGTATATGCCATCATGAGGGTATCAATCATGGCCAAGTGAGCACTCTGCAACAAGAAGCAGCAATACCTAATTAGCTTGCAAAACAAAAGATCACTTTCTTATGGATTGCTTGTCAACACAGCCACATACGTGAAAAGACTGAAACTATAGTTTTCTGTCTGGTTGCCAGCTTTTGGCAAGTGAAAACAAACATAACAGATTTGAGAACACAAATTAAATTTCAAATTAAAATAACTCCTGTAAGAAAATGAACACAAAAATTAAAGAACTGAAAATGAAAAGAATAAGCAAATTTAATGATTCAAACATCACCTCACCTTTAACAGAGCTAAAGAGATCTTTTAAATTTGTTACCATAGGAAAAACACCCCCCCCGCCTGATCAATGTTATTTGTACTGGAAATAAAAGCTGAGACTGCCTGCTAAACAACCTTCATCATCACGAAAATGCTGCATTAATATGTGAAAGTTTATCTGTATTTAAAGTCATAATCCAGGAAGAAGACACGATTATACTAATCTTTAGCAAAACCCCCAACATTATAGAAAAATACATTTTTTCTTCTAGTATATTAATTATGTTATGCAGATGCAGCTATATATGCTCAACTAGGTTTAAAATAAGCATGTACTGATAAATAAAACATAGCTTCTTTTAAAAGATGAGGTACATTTCTCCTTATGTTATGTCTTAAAAGACAATGGCTATTTCACAGTTTGTAATACTTAAAAATAAACAAACTCCCCCTGCCCCCCCTAAAAAAAACCCAACAAAAAACCCAAATGCAGCAATAAAAAAGAGGATGACAACCAGGATTTACATTAGATTCTTGTGATTGAATAACAAAATGACTGTGGTTTGCAGAGGCAGTGCCTACAGCTAAACAGATTTCCTTCGTCTTCATGATAACAAAAACAGAAACAGTTTTCTAAGTATTAAGTAAGATTTCCCATGGATTAGAACAATTTCCAAAGACGGTATTTTTTAAAACACTGACTTTAAACACAGCTTACAATGCAAACAAAAATCCCCAACACTTGCTAACACCATCACTTCAATGCTATGAAAAATATTCATATAAACATCTCACAAGGTAGCTGTGACAGCCATGGTAACAGCAATGAACAACATGAGTCACACGGTAATATGCTATCTAATCATCACACTTTAGGTACTTCATGCGCATAATTCATTCCAGAATTTCCTGCAGGAAATGAACAGATCCAGACTTCATGCTGCCCTTAGTGTTTGTACCACCAATGACAGTGATGATGCTGACCTCAGAAGTAGGCAGCAGCATATACCAATTTTTTTAATGCAGTTAAGTTGCTTTGTTTGACAAAAAAAAGGCAAACTACACTCACTTTATCTAATAAAGACATTCACAAAACTGTTCCTGATAGCCAGCCTTCCTGGGACAAGCTTATTCTCCTTGGCCCCTGGATGTGACCTGAGAGCCCTGTGTGCCCCAGACTCCATCTGTGCTCCCAGCAGCAGCAGTGGAGCCAGGCTGGGAACCAGCATCTCCTCACTCCTGACACTACCGATGGACCCATTCAGAATAAACTCCTTCCACTACCATTATTGTGCCTTATGAATTTACTTACAGACCTTTATGAACAAATACTGATACAAGCTCTTAGGGGAATAATGGAAAGCGCTGGGGAGCTGAATTCTTGCCACTCAAAGTATTCAAGAAGGAAAAGAGTATTGCCCATATCCAGCCTCCCAAGGAGCCTGCACTCCAGTGGGCAATGCAGCAATGCTATCCAGGGATGCATAAGCTACTCCTTTGTTGGCCCAGCAACGCAGAGAAAAAATCAAGTCATTAACTACCAGTACAGTCCCCCAAAATGTTGTGAGGGACTGCAGAGCCTGGGTCAGCTATACAAATCCATGCAATTCTGGCAGGAGTTTCCAGCACAGACTGCAGAAGGGTAGTTTAGCATATGTAGTACACAAGAAAGAAGGGAAGATCTGGATCATCTGTGACATCCAGGGGTCATTGATCTAATAATCTTTCCTTGCTACATCTTTCTTACCTAGCCTGAATGGCTCCTGGGTTAAAACCTTGTGCTGTTTTCAGAACCTCCCCAGGAGGTGAAATGAAGATATAATTAAAACAGCAAGAAAATACTGGATTTGCCTTTTAGGAGGAGGTGGTGCAAAAAAATCATGTTTCGCAGTCAAACCTAAGAGTGGCCTCATACAGAGTGCTACTGCTACAAGTGTGTTGGGGGTCACCAGTGCTGATCCAGAACTGCTCACACTGCCTGTGCACGAGGGGATTGTTTTCATCCCTGCCTGTGGGAGGACACTGCCTTCCACTGAGGTCTGACAACCAAGGAAGTTGCAAGCAGGTGTGGAAGCAGCATCTTTTTCCCCAGCTGTTGATCTATGACTAGTACACTGGGTACTACAGCTGTGCTTTGAGACTGGCCTGCAAGAAAAGCTATCCCTGGAAACTCTCCCAGAGGAATTTAGTAGCCCTCACCTCCTGTGCTGGATCATCAGCTTCTCTGGAAAACTTGATCATGCCTATAAAGTGGATTGCCAACAGAGAGAGAATGCCACTGAAGTGTTGCTAAAACTGCAAATATGCTCAATACATTATAAATACATTAGGAAAATTAAATTATTTACATTTAGTTAGTTGAGTCACATTTTTATTGTTTCTAGTAAATCATTAATGAACTGCAAACTACTTAAGCAAACAGAGGGAACAATGAAGGGAATGACCTTAGATAATGCTTTGTATTATCAAAACTAAGTGTAATAAACTTTTACCCACACCGACTAAATTCATGTCACAAACTTTATTTTACATAAACAATCAAATACAAGCATTTTCGGTCTCATAAGTGACTCCAAGTTATTTTCTTTAGAATCCAGGCAAGACATTCAGAAGATTTTTTTAAAAACATTAGCTAATAAAAAGAAGAATGAGTATTATCCTGAGAAACAAACAACAAAATTGCTATTTTTTTCAATTAGCAAAAATCAAGCTTTTGTTCTCTTACTAATAAAAATATTTAAAACTAGTAACATATATGGATTTATTCTCCCAGAAAATTACAAGCAACTAAATAAACACACAGGATAACAGGTATCTAAAATAGTTGGTTTTTAGTTTGGTTTGTTTGGGTTCTTTTTAAAAGGAGGTACAGAAAGAATGAGAAAACTATTTAATTCCATATACAGCTCTACTGGTTTTCTTCCACTTCTTCTGTAAAGAGTAAGACAAGCTGCATTCTTTTACATCTCCTGATCCACTATGCTCAATGAGAAAGAGTAAATTAAAAACCACACTACAAATATAGTGTGCTACTGTTCCAAATACAGGCTTTGACAGCATAACTGCTGAAGTTCTCTAAAAAACCCCAATTTTTAAGAAATTCTATGGATTTGCCTTTCTCACCAAACAACATATTTTAGGTACAGCTAAAAAAAATCAAGTGGGACAGCTCACTTTTACTAGCTGAATCTGCAATTATGAGTGAATTACACATGGAAGCAACTTTTCATATCTGAGGGGGAAACAGAAACCACTCTGAGGTGGGCAGAAACTACGATCACCACTCAGCAATGTCCTCTTTCTCCAGACAAGCCTGTAACACAACACCTGAAGGAAGTCCCCAGGAGCCGTGATGACTGGTATCAAGACAGTAGGTTAAATGCTGATATTTCCTCTGAGCATTCTGATACACAGCATAGAGGCCCAGGCAGGATTTCATGCTGTCACATACCTCCCACATCCAGAATTGCAGCAAGGCATATATGAAAAAACATCACAGAATCACAGAATAGGATGAGTTGGAAGGGGTCCACAAGGATCATCGAGTCCAACTCCTGGCCCTGCACAGGACCAAGAGCATTGTCCAAACACTTCTTGAACTCTGTCAGGCTTGGTCCTGTGACCACTTCCCTGGGGAGGCTGTTCTAGCAACCCAATCACCCTCTGGGCAAAGAACCTCTTGCCAATACCCAACCTAAACCTTCCCAGACACAACATGAGGCCATTCCCTTGGGTCCTGTCACTGGTCACCACAGAGAAGAGAACAGTGCCTGCCCTTCCTCTTCCCCTCACGAGGAAGTTGTAACTGCAATGAGATCTCCCCTCAGTCTCCTCTTCTCCAGGTTGAACAGCCCAAGTGACCTCAGCCACTCCTCACACAGCTTCTCCTCAAGGCCCTTCACCATCTTCATTGCCCTCCTTTGGACACTCTTATGGCTTAATATCTTTCTTATATTGTGCTGGTCAAAACTGCCACAATACATGGTTCCGAAATAAAACTAAAATTAGAGAAATAAGGGAAAAAAATTAAAAAATCACACAGAGTAGAATGAAAGAACATTAGAGAAATATCTTTTTTAAAAAACCCCAACAAACAAGATCAACATAGCAGCAGTGAACAACACAAGAAGTAATACACTTTTTACAATAGTGTTAAGCAGAGATTTGGTTTAAGCCAATTCAAAATATCTTTTCATTCTTTGATCAGTCCACTACAATAGTGCAAAGCACTAAAGTCTTAAATAGAACACGACGACATATTAAAAAAACACAAAACCTTGGATTTTATTTTCTAAGACACAAATGTGGTTTTGTCTTGCCCAGCTACAGCCTGCACAGAGCACAAGAGTTTTAACTTACTAATCTTAACAATCTCATGTAATTACTAGTTAGTTTCTGCCCTGTAATGTAGGTTCCACAGCTTTTCTTTCTACTGCTGAATACTTCAATAAGAAGCTTACTGATCTGTAGAAGAAAAATTATTCTGAGCATGACTGCTAATGCCTTCCCTGTCTGCCTAATGTTTGATTACAGAGCTTGCTTCATGTCCCTTGAAGAACTGAAAACAACTTCATTAAAAGAGTACTAAGCAAAAGGTGCATATGATACTGTACACACAGATACTTAGGGATAAATATTGCAAATTACAGACAGCACCTGTATTGTTACCTACTACTAAGGATATTTCTCATATCCCATTAAATGATATTCAGGTCAGGAGTTCTCTTATGACCTACCTCCATAAGAAAAACATAGACAAACCCATTTCCCACTACCGTGCTTGAAGAAAGAGGCAGAAAGAAAAAGACGATATAATCGTTACCCTCGCGCTGAAAATAAAAGTCCCCCAATCTCACTATGCTTTGGCCAAGAGATTTGATCCTTGACAGAATACGGCTTTTGTAAACACACATATGTACTCCTGTTCTTACTCAAGTTGGTTGTGCTTCAAGAATTTTTTTGCAAGAATTTTGTGAAGGAATTTGGTCATATTTTTTAAAAAAGGATCATTACACTGTAGTCATCACTTGCACAACAAATACATATATTTCTAGCTAAATTCTCTAAAGATTTTGCCTAGACTAGATCAGGCACTTGAGCAAAGAACAGATGAGATCAGCTCTCTACATTTAGCTGGCAGAATTTTTATATCCATTGCATCAGTAGTTATGTATGTAACTAACCATTCCTATCTTCTGAAAACAGAGGTTCAGATACTTCTCACACAACAGTAAAAAACAGTAATTCCGATGGTTTGATGAAACTTACTCAAGAACATATATGGAATAACTGGTATAAGATGTACTTAGGGAGAAAAACAAAAAGTAAAAACAAGAGTTGCTGATATCCAGAGTAAAAAACACACAGTAACAGCAGGCAAGGGAAAGCACACAGGAAAGGTGTGCCACCAGCAGTGTGAGGATCCCCTTCTGTACCACTCTAACCCACGTCTCTGAATCCAGCTCCCTTGCAGATTCTGTGCACAGCACAGTTCAAGAAAGCTGAGTAGCTTTAGCCCCCACACTCCCTTTTCCAGGGATTCTCCCCAGATAACCCAAATCTCAAATGAATCTGCTAGCATAATGAGATATCATCTAAATTCCAAGTCTTAACTAAGAGTGGAAAATTGCAGAATTTCAGCTCAGGGAAGGCATAGACCAAGCTTGATATTGCAGGAGGTGAGGAAGGAATTCATGAGCAGTGATAACTCTATTACAAATTTCACCATCATTTATACAGCAAATTGAAGAAAATTCTGATACTACAAAGGCAACAAATTCCAAAATATTTCAATTAACAAAACAGAGCAGTCTGAAGTAGTCAGTTCTGCTCTGTTTGATGTTTTTGGATGTAGTTCTTCTCTAGCCTCACACAGTACTTATGCCTAAGCACAATCCCAAAATAACCTCAGTTGTCTAGTTAGTCTTGTCCTGCAAGTGAACGATCATGTGGAATTACCTCCTCGCTGCATTGTCATGAAGAACAAGCACTTGACTCTGATAAGATGCTTATTCAGCAAAAACGGGCACTACTGAGTCATGCTAAGCACATTGAGGCAGGTTCTGCAAGGTAGAGGGAATGGTTTTTACTTTCAGTATTTTTATAGCTTTCTGTATTTGGTTAACTTTTTTAATTTAGCAATCTCTTATATGAATATATATGTTAAAAATTCATTATTTGACTGACTATACGCAGCTGACACAGGAAATGTAGTTCACTTCCATAAAAAGGATTTGTTAGGTACAGATACTTGCTGAGTTAAGCACTTTGATAGCACTTCTAAGTTCTACCTAAGGTCTCTTCATTATGCTTGTTAGGGAACTTAATTTGATGTACTAACTCAATCCTAACTAAATATCTAACAGAGGTTCCCAGCTTCTTTCTGAATCAAATAACCAAGTGAGACCTTGACCTATTCCAGGTCATAGTGAAACAAAATACCTGTACAACACACACTGGAATCAGGAACCAGCAAATTATGTTCATCACATTATTTTAATTTTGTCATATTTAATAGTTTCACACAACCTACTTCGATTTTTTTTTTAATATACTTAACGACTACAAGTTGCCTGTATCTTATTTACTGGAAGAATCAAGTGCCTAATGGTAAAAACCACAAAGGCCCTCTTCAAGTGCCTTTATGCTAAGTACTCCATGTTTCAAAAAATAAAACACTTGCAGTTGTATAGATTAAACTAAACTGAGAAATTAATGCAGGATAACTGATAACAAGACAGTTATATACATTTAGACAAGTAAATAGCAAGAACCTCGGATTTCCCAGAGGATTTTGTTTTTGCAGATAATTCAGGATTTTTGTATATCATACTGTCAAATCCTGTCCAGATAAACCAAAAGCAAAAATCTCTTACAAAAATTACTTATATACACTGTCTCCTTCCTCTCGTGCTGGATATTTAAACCAAGAACAAGTAGTAATTATATAAAATATCATTTGAATTTCTTTTGTCACAACAAGCTTCACCACTCTTTGAAGAACATAGGAACGGGGAAAAAGAAAAACAAGTCTTCATCTTACCCATATATAAATAAAAAGTAGTTCCTTCTTCCTGACTCATTCATACCTGCATAGTAATGACATTAAAAGCACTGGTTTAACTTCTCTGGCAGCTTAGCTAAAACACCTGCAGAGGCAGTTATCACCGGAGTATCAAAGTATGTTCATCTCAGAACATCTGCTGAGGGAACACGGCAATGCTGCAGAACTACCACTTCTTCGTGGAGAAGGAGGAGCAGTGACAAGACAAGCCAGATTTCTACAGAATTACAGGTGAAGAGTTCAGATTTGGGTGATGTGCTAAAGTACATAAGAGAGGAAGTTGGAAAGGCAAAGAGAAAAAGAGGCGGAGGTCCCAAAATAAAATATATATATGTGGGGCTGGGATACTAATTCATGGAGATGAGAGTGGAGAAGGAAACAGAGGCATGTCATCTCCAGTGCAGGACTTCACCTGGCACTGTGCCTCAGCATGCTGCAAGTCCCACTGGCAAACTCCCCAGAGCCACTTGCTTGTATGTCATCAGAGCAGACCACTTTTGAAACTTTACAACACAGACTCCTAGTTAACACATTTGACAGTTAAATGTTGATGGGCATTTTTGAATGGCAGCTTTTGTAGCTCAGGTAACTGATATAATATGCTTTCCTACAAGAGGAGAGATAAAGTTAGCTGTGGTTCTTTCCCTCATTTCTCAAACCAAAAGAAGATCAAAGTAAGGCCTAGTTATCAATGGAAACCTCCAACTAAATTCCACACAGTTCTGGGACTGGCCTTCCAGGCTATGTTTTTAACGCCTACACTCTACTCAGTTTCCTCGGGAAATGTGCCTCCCAGCTGGAACTCATGTGAGACACTTGCCAAAATACCAAACTGGAAATACAGACTTAAATTCTCAGGGAAGGTATTTGAAGATTAACTTTTAATTATAAACAAGAGATTTGGGGTGTTTTGTTGCAAAACTCATCTTTGTTTTTGAGCGTGATCATCCTTCTTGGTCCAAATTTGTATTTTGACCATATGTGGAGGACACATGTATCATTCAGCATCTTAGATAAAACAAATAAATTTAGTGTTGAAGCTAATGTCTCTGAAATGTAAGCATATAAGACCTAGGGACAACTTCATCCTGTCATATGTCAAATATCACCATAATTTTATCAAGTTGCTGCTCAAAAAACTATGAAAAGTTTCTGTGGTTTTCGGTTAACTGCTGATACACAAAAATCTACTTTTAGGAAAGAAACATGAGAAACTTTCTTTGGGTTAGCTTTCTGTGTTGATCTAGCAAAATTTTGGATCAAGAAATCAGAACATATATGGTCATTTCAACATACTATCTTCAGAAAGAGGAAAATTAGTTTCAATTTTTATATGAAAACATAATATGAAATCTTCCTCCATTTGCATATAAACAGGCTCCTGATAATTTTCTTGCTGTTTCTTTATTAACCATAGAAGGGCAGAGAAATGAGGTCATCACACTCCTTACAGTAACGGCAATTACATTAAGGAGTTATTTTACCTTTTTCTCAAATGTTTATAGGAATAGCACATTTATAGACCATAACACAGTAAGACATGGGAGGGAAACTGACCTCGTCAAAAATTTTCCTCTAAAATAACAGCCAAGGTCAAAAGAAATTTCCCAGTATCCTACTTAAATGAACTCTATCAGCAGCGTTAAATAATTAAAACAGACACAGAAAAGTATACTGATCACAAGAAATCTGTTTCTCTATGGCTGTTAATGTAGTAAAACCTTGTAAGTGACAAGCTGCTGACTAATAGCATTACTAAATCAGACAGCTGACCAACATTTTTTCATCTACTTATTAAAGGATTACGACAGGCCAGCCACAGCAATGGTCCACAGTGATGTTACAGCACAAGTGGGAAAGGTACATTATGGTTGTTTTGAAAAACATATTCAAAAGCCTTTTCACTTGGTTGGTTAATCTGGACTAAACATCAAGCTTTAAGACAGATCTTGAACCTCTGAAGTAAAGTGGGGGTTCTTCAGAGAAAGACTCTTACATATGCACTCACATGCATAAAATAGTTACTGTACTGTAAACTTTACGATCTGTTTTTTCATCTTCCAAATCAACTCTGCACTCAGGAATATACTTCATACTTTAAAAAGAGCAATCTGCGTGCCTTCACAGAGATCCTGCTGTACCAATAATCCTTGTTAATAGATTACTTGCACCCGAGGATGTCCACTTCATCTACTGCTGTAGATTTTTGCAGGACATCTGGCAGCAGTCTCCACCACCATAAGCTTCTGCTAAGCACAGGGTCATACACAGGCTCTGCCTGCATCAGGAACTGCTGCAGACCAGCAGGAGCAGGCTGTCAGACAGAAAAGGGTTGTGCTGAGGAGGGGATACCTACAATATGGACTGCTCCTGTCAACAATCACTCCACTTAAAAAATAATCTGGAATTCAAGCAGCATATTAGTAAGGCAATGGATTGTCTTTCTATCAGTGCTTCATAAAAATGGGAATATCAATGAAATAGTAACTAAAGCCTTTCTTAGAAGTTACTTTGCTAAAGGCATGATTAATATGACACCATCTTCAGGAAGAACATTTTCTTCAAGAAAACTTTCTTTTTAAAAATGAAATGGTTAATTAGCTTCTTTCCTATCCATGGAAAAGACTAGAATGTTTTATCCAAAGAATTAAGATAGAAGAGGAGACCATTGCGAACTAGAGACCACTTCTCAGTTAACGGACAACCAAGGTATAACAATGACCATTCTCATCTTTCACAAGTATTTGTTTGTAAACTGATACTTTTCAGAGCACGAAAATGAACTTGAAAGTCTTATCCTCCACCTCTCTTTGGTAATGAAAGAATAGCCAGTTCGTAAGTCTATTTAAAGATTAAAACAATAAAACACATGATCATGTCCTCAGTTCTCATGCATTTTTGGTTTATAATGTTATTATTTCAGGAGATGTTGCTTAGTTAGTAGCTCTCAAAACAGTAAAGTCAGCTGCAGCAGTAGCCTATTCACACTGTAGTAAACAACTATTTTCGTTGGCAAAACATCTCTCCTCCTTTTCTCCACAATTAAGACAAGCTAAATAAGAGGGTATGGTGATAAATGAAACAAAACACAAAGCAGCTGAACAGAAAATCACAATACAGAAACAGGAAAACTGGTAACTCCTTTCATTTTCAAAATAATTACTTAAGATGGCAATTACTAGATTTTAAGTATTTTCTGTGCTTCCAAGAACAGCAGTTAACAGCAATAGTATTATTTGAAACCTCTGCTACAAGCACAAGGTATGTCAGTGCATGCTGTCCAGAAACCACACAAGCTCTTCACATAATGATAAAATCTTTCCTTTGGCAAAAGCAGTGACCCACCCCCACATATGAACGTTAACTATTAAATCACCTTGTTAATTGGGAAGAGGAAGGGAGATGAAGGGATGAAGGGAGGGAAGGAACAGGAAAGTATTTTATAGCTGTCCTTAAATGACCGATTCAGAGCCCACCAGCTGTAAACCTGAAGTCTCATCAGCAGTGCCATGTGCAGTGCCATGGAAGGATCAGTGCAGGCCCTATGCAAGCCTCGGGCAGTTTGTGACACTCAGCAATTGGTGACATTGTTCTGTCAGCCAAGAGCCTAAAATCACAGAACAAAAATCTTTGCTGGGCAGTTTGGCTGTTGAACATTTGGAGGAACTGAAAATAGTTTTGTTTGGAAGAGCTGGAAAAGAAGGTAGTGTAAGCATTAAGGACTGCAGAGAAATTACATCGAGCCAGGCCAAAATCCCTAGAGAGGTACGCTGCAAGAACTTAACTGATGGCTTTTCAGATCAGACTAAGTAAAGCAAAGCAAAGTAGAAATTGCTGCTTCCCAATTTTTTCTTAATTTCTGAATTAAGAAAAAGCCTTATTTTTCTCCATGTTTTATGTCTGTGGTTTGTTTGGGGTTTTTTCCAAACCTCCTTCTCATTAAAATTAGAAATTAACTGACATCTGTTCTTTCTTTTCAAGCATCCAAACTCTGAAATCCCATAATCCGTAAATGGGAAAGGATGATTATTGAGAAACTTGGCTGAACTACATGAGACACATTACTGGCCGTTTTAGCAATCAATTTAAAATCATTGGCTTCGAGTGTATGTTATCTCAGAATTGAAGGCAGTATCTGTAACTTACGTTACCTAAAATACCCAAAGGAAAATTGTATCAAACCTAAAAAGCTGGCTGTCTGCATAGGCAAGTCAATCTGTAATATTTGAAAACGAAAAAAATCAATACTGTAATAGTACAAGATGGCATGGACACTTTTTGAAAAGCTGGTATACAGTTCTCAGCACATTTACTGGTCACAGGTAACAGGCAGTATACATTTCAGTGTCTGCCTGATCATCCAAACATATGATAAATACAAATCAGTAAGTAATTTTGCCAAAAAAAATTCTTACAGTACACATTATAGATATGAAAGACTGGACAGAATTTAATCTATATTAAAAATGAAAACTTGTCAATATATTAAAATGTGTTTTAAAATATAGCTTAGACAACCTAGGGTTTGCTTAGTAATATTAATTATTCATCTTCAAACATCGAACAGTTGTTATTTTGAGACATATTACTTAAGAACTGTAAGTCTTTTTCAAGTTCCATGTTGGATATGTATGGATACACACCAAGCAAGGCAAGAGGCACTATAGAGGCCCAAGAACAAACACAGGCCAGACAAATGCCAAGCCTAGAAGAGAATGTACACATGGTTTCTTCCTGAACAGAGGATTCTGCAGTATTTTAACTTCCAAAGTAATGTGTACTTAATGTGTATAATGCATCTGAAGTGGATATATTGACTTAATGCATTGTTTATTATTCCACAACAGATGAAAGATGAAGGTACAGAAGTGAGGTATATCAGATGACTGAAGAACTATTTCACAATCTTATAATTTTTAATGGAGAACAATCACACACGCACCTGTAATCATAATTTTAAATAAAGTAAGTTTCATGTCATAAAACAATTTCATATGTTTCTATTGCTGCAAAGAAAAATGACAAAAATATAAAAAAAAAATTGCATAAACTGATAGAAACATTCACATTAGTACATACGCTTTCTATTGTGTCTGCACCTCTTCCCATTCATCCCCTTTGCCCTTGGATGCAAAATAAATACTTACCATCAAAAACCATGTGGTATAACACTTGCTATATAGTTCAGGTAGTTCAAAATGACTTATCAAATCCAAAAGGCTTTATTTGGATTGTGCCTTCTGCAGAGGAGAAAGTAGCTGTTTAATGCCAGTTATTCATATCGCAAAAAAGAATAGACAAAACAAAATCAGTTTTGCACATCCAATGAACAAAGACAGAGAGGTTCAACCAGAGCAGCTACTGTGGAGAGGAGGAACATAAACATCCCTCGGTCCTTTCCCCTCTGTGCATTATAGCCTGCAACTTCCTTGTGCCATCCCAGGCTGTGCAGTCACAACAGGAAACGTGCTTCCAGCTCCATCCTTCAGCCAGGCCCGGGAGCAGCAAACGGGGCTGTGTGCCAGGACAGCACAGCCGTGGCAGGAAGCTCTTGGAATGGACTTGGTTGTTCAGATACCGGTTTCCCACATCCACTGCAGAAAGGCTGCACGTTGGCTGGCAGCCAACTGGATCATACTCATCTACCAGAAAGCTTCAACTATAACCATGAAATGGTTCAAAATAAAGAAAAGGCATAATAATAGTGATTCTTCAGAGGTTTTCACTGCATACTATTTAAAATACTTCTATCATTTATTAACATGACCTTCTCAATGATTTCTGAATCAATCCCCAACTGACTATACTAGGATTCTTTTCAGATGAAATACAAATTCTTTTGGAAATTCTAGATAAATCAATGATAGACTATAAAAGTTATTTTGAAGGCTGTCTTCATCTGAACTCTTTACATTCTTAATGTCTTATTTCCCTACTTATGATGGCTCAACTCTTATATGTGTTTATATATATATATGCATTTACACATACATACCTACAGGAATAAGAGGTCAGAGCAGCTTTGAATGCACATAGCAAATAATGTTGCAACAGGACTTAAATAATCAGAATGATTCAGTCATTCAAACAGCACCATCCCTTTGAGATGTGAACAAGACAAGTTTTCACATTTAGAGACTAATGTCATGCTTTTGTCAGAGTTCCAAGACTGCAAATGAAAATATCACGTTGGTGTTTCCTGGCTTTCCAGTATTTGGCATTGCCACTAAATTTTTAAACTTTTTTTTAATTAACAGTAAAATATACAAGTAATATCCCCAATTCAGTTTCTACAGATGTTGGTGTCTGTAACAACAAATTGTGGGGTTTTTAAACAGACTATTTTTATACTTACTGATTTTATATACCATTACAAACACCAGGCATTCGCCTAGTAAGTCTTGTTCAGCTATTTATAAACTTAGAACCTTTTTATTCTTCTATTACCCTGATCCACCATGAAAACTTACCATTATGCCCTGGTATTTCAACAAGACACTGGATGAAATAATTTAAACTCTCTCCTAATTACTGATAGTGAATGTACTGTCTAGTAGTGAATGTACTCATATTTGGAAATATACTGCTATACAATTATGATAAAATATGTTGCTTGGTGATATAAAGACAAACAATTCTTTCACATAAAAAAATAATAAATCTATACATATGTAGGCCTGATTTTTTAGTCTTTTCACTCAGCCTCCAGATTTTATTCTGCATTTAATTAATTTAATAAAAATTTCACTAAATAGTAAGCAGCCCGACCTTAAGCACTATCTATTGCATACGACATTTACAACAATCTAATTCAGGGAAAAACAAGTGACCTACTAAGCTTTCAAATTTCACCTCAAAACTTCATTGAGCTTTCAATATATAATCAGGTTCAAACTGCGTATGCAAATGCAACTAATTGCATCCTTTAAAAAGCCATCCGAAATACGTAAAAGACTGCAAAAACAGTTTCTGTAAATATATGTCTACTGTAACGTGCTTTTTCACAGCAGCAAGAACAAAAGTTAAGTAACACTTTTAAAAGTTCAATTATTATAATCCATATTTTTCTTTAGTGTAGTATTTTCCTGTTTTAATCACAATCCACTATTTTACCCTCAGAAAATATGACAATAAAGTAAGAGATAATGGCATGTCTACTTGCCAACAGATTAGCAATGCATTATTTTAATCTGTAAAGCACCAGTACACTGAAGAAGCAGAGGAGGAGAGGTGGGAGTTATGCTGTGGGAAGAAAAAAAAAATTATCACCATTCTGGAAATAGATATTCCTGGCAATAAGCTTTATCACACCAGGCCTACACACAGATCTGGAGGTTTGCTTTATTGGGGTTGTCACAGACTGATGGTGCCCTTTCAGTAGTATAACTGAAGCACTTTCAGGAAGCACCTCCAAGCACTTGTCACTGGTTATCTTCTGGTAACAAAAAGGAGCAAAGTGGAAAGAAGTTAAGCTGCTCTATGTCAATGAAGCTTTGTGGATTGAGAAACTATGAGCTCCAGCCTCTTGAGTAACTTCAGTTCTTTTCCCATTCTGACATCACTAAGTCTTCTGAAAGATCCAGTTCCCATTCTAAATCCTCTAATCTCTCACATTCTTCCTCAGACCTACATTCTCAAGGCCTCCTTGAACTATTCTCAGTATGTGCTGGCTCAGGAAGGAAGCTCATCACAGTCCAGATATTTGGTCTGCACTTCAGCCTTCCCTTTGTCAAAGGAGTGAATTTGGCTCACTCTCCTCTAGACAAGTAGCTATCTCCAGTATGCTTGTAAGAACTTGTACAAGAAAGAATTTGCAAAATAAATAAGCAGAAGATAGATACAGGCCATCCCTAAGTGGAACAAAAGACAAAAACAAAACATCATTTGGCTAGGATTAAACTTGCAAATTCAGATCATATTTTAAATTCCTTTCCAAGAAGATTTGGGAAAGGTACAGAAGCAAGGTAAAGAACTAAAAATCAAACAGCCTTCAAAAAAACTTAAAGGCAAATTTAGCCAGTGGTTATATTGGAAGAATGGTATTTTTCCAGATAAAATAACTACCAGGAAAAAAACCACAACCTACCATCTAAAAGACCACAATTTGGATAAGACGACAGAAGTGACAATACAGTTAAGATATATTTTAAAATAATATGAAAGCAGTCTTGCATGATTTTAATTTAATCATCAAGAGGGTAGCTAAGATGAATATTATCTAAAAGTAAATATAAACCAAGAACTTCATACAGGGAAAAAGTGATGTAAGTGGCAGGAGACACATGCCACTATCACCCCAGTGAACACAGTACCTTCTGAAAGGACACTAAGTGCTGGCAGTCTTTTGTGCTGCTGTCCAAGGTTTCAGCCTTGAAAAGCTGCCTTTTTGCTCATTTCTTCAAAGTCTGAGAAGAGTCATTGTGTTTAAGGATAAGAAACATCTCAATTCTATTATGAGTTAACATATTGACCTGCAAGTTGATATTAGTAGTATCTTTCACTTTTTATAAAGAGAGTTCTGTCTTCTGGAAAATATATTATTTTTGATAGCCTTTGTATTATCTACAAGTCTGCCAATTTCATGTTTAACCTACATCTTCATCTCAGTCTAGACCAAATAAGGAAAGAAAAGATACTATACTTTTAAAACTACAGAAGGATTGAAAGAGCAGTAATCTGTACACATTGAGCTATTCTTTCTGTAACTCTAAGAACTCTGGGGACATTCCAAAAGATTAGAAGAAATGAAACAATGGATTATTTTTTTTCTCAGGCAAAATAATTTCAGAGTCAACAAGCAGCTTGATTTGTGTATAAAATTTAAATGTACCAGTTAAAACATGAGCTAACAGAACATAAGCCGCTTTTTTAATTCATTTATAAATATAACAGAAATGTGCAAGACTCATTATGAGTGCAAAACATCTAACTTGATACTAATACACTCTGATTAAAGAGACTTTTTAATGCTGGATACATTAAACTGATTCATAGTCCAGTCAACTAAGCTGAAAATGCAACTCTGAGCACAGAATCAGCAATGAATTCAAGAAACACCACACAGATGAATTATCAGCTCACCATCTCTTAAAATTTTTACCAAAGACCTGGAAGGAAAACTCATCACTGATCAGGTTGAAAGAGAATGCAATACTTGTGGGAAAGGTAGCTAAGAAAGAAGATGAATCAGAGGAGTAATCAGTTCTCCCTCTAAACTTTGGAGGGTAATAAGTTAGTCGAATAAGCTACATGGAAATAGAAGGGTCCATCTCAAATGGGAAAAAGAAAAGGCAAGCTACAGTAATCAGAAAGGTATTATCTTCTCTACTAAAGGAAAGGTTTAAAATTGTTTAAGAAGAGGAACCTAAAACAATTGAGACTACAGCCATACATATGATAAGAGTATAATTGTGTTAAGTCGTTAAGACATTAGATCTTGTTAGAACAAGAAAGGCTGTATTATCCTTCTCCCTCTCCACAATCCGTACAAGCCAATAATACCAAGGTACATGTAGCCTGTTACATAAGTTCACAGTTTCCCTATGTTCTGGGAAAACCAGATAAATTATCCTCTAATGCTTGGAGGCATATGAATATTTTTGTTGTTATTGAAAGTACACAGTACTTTGAGAGGATTGGGTTTTTTTTCCCCAGAGCTTTGACCTGGAAAAATAAGAATTTTCATACATATGCATGTGCTGACTTAATTAGAATTATGAATTGTATTTTCTCTTAGAATAAAGAATAGAAAAGTGCTGGAGAGTATCTGGGGACACCACAACACCTTATAAGACACTGGAGTAATTTGAGCGACGGCATTGTTCTCTAAATACTATACTAAACCTGAGAGCAAGTTCAGTAAGTAAATTAATTGAAGGGGTCTTTTAGCTTCAGGATTTGCTTCTCTCTAGCAGTTCTTTGCTAGCATGTGCACATATTTATTCACCAACTCCATTATTACCATGATGTTTTACTTCCCAAATGCAAAAGTTGAGTTTTCTCTGTATTTCCTCCTGTTGTTGAAGAGAACCTAAAAGCAAGAGTTGGAATAATTTCATCCCTTACCTATTAGATACATGTTATCACAAAGAATTCAGCAACTTGGAAGCTATGAGACTTCCCTGACAAAATGATATACTGAACTACATTAATTTACAATACTTCTATGGGCAGTCACAACGTTAATATTTTTTTTAACCTCACATAAACAAACATGTCTTTACAGTGAACTTCTGAGTATCATTGGATAGGATGGGGTTTGCTTTTGGGAGTGGGGAAGGTAAGAAGAGGGGTAAGGAAAAGAAAAAAGAAAAAAGAAGAGTAAAATGTGTTCATAATTGTGAACCAAATTTTCTTTCCATCAACATTGCATTCCATTGTTTCCCTTTCATGCATTAGGATGTAACCTGGCATAGTCCTGTATTTCCTTCTAACCTCTTTTTTAAGTCCACACTTCGAAGTGAATTGAGCTCTGTAAAAATCTGGCAACCTACACAAAACAATGCCACAGAAACACACCAGGAGGGTTTACACAACTCTTTTTGTATAATACACCAGGAAGATTTTACAAATGTTTATTCCCTCACAGAATGCCCATAAGAAAGGAAATCAAGCACAAGGTATTTTCCACCAAAGCATGTTTCAGCAATATACAGTTTAATCAGTCTCAAAATAATATGACAGAGAAAAGAGCTGTAAAAAAGTCTGTATTAACTTTTTGCATTAGAGTAGAGGACACCTAAGGAAATTGCTGATCAGCAAACATGATCTGAGGTTAGAGAGCACCAGCCCCTGAACGGGAGCAGGCAGTGAATGCCACACTGCCACAAAAGAGGGGGCTGACACAGGTATGTGTCACCTGCAGCCTCCGGCTGGCAAACAACACACCAGCATCATGTGCCTTGACAACGTCAGCTGGAATCCTGGGTCCAGGTCTCAGCACAACCTGTCCAGAAAGACAGCCACCAAATGGAGGACATTCCAAATAAGGATAAGGTTTGGGAAACAAAGTGCATGAGGGACGTTACCTTCTCACACAGAAAAGAGCTGCTCCAAAAAGGAACCGTTCATGTTCTCAGTAGACACACTGGAAAATAAGGAGCCAACACTACATAAAAGATTTTAGAAAGAAATTTAAGAAAAAGGAGGCTTTCCGATTATAGGGTTCTTTTGACTGCTGATATGGCAAAAAAACCCCTCATTATCCCCAAATCCCAGAAATTAATTTATAAATTGCAGGTCAGCATCAGTAAAAAGAGAGTAAGGTGATACAAGCACTGTAACTGAACCTCTGAACAAATGCTGTTGACAAACAGCAAGAAAATGCCACTTGTCTTTTGACAGCACTTAATTGGCACCTACTGCAGTGGTTTGTTGCCTAAATACCATTGTGCAATTGGCTTAATATATTAGTATCCTTTAATAATGGAACAGATATCTCAATTTCACATTTAAGAAACACGTCCCTATATAATGAGATTTCATATTGCATACTATATACATTTAATAATTACATCATGCAAAATTAATCTGATCCACAGTTATATGCTTACCCAATATCTACATATTCTTTCTGTTTTTCTTGTCATTTTTCTTCTTTTAGAGACCATAATATTTTTAACCTGCCACTTCTTTATCAAACCAAAGAGTTAAAAGAATATCAGGTATATACAATGTGAAGTGTGTATTAGTTCATAAATACTGACTGCTAGGTCTTCTAAATTGTATTCCAAACATCCAACTTAAGGCTTATAAAAGCTCTTGCCATTTCAGCTTTTGAGCAATGTTATCAATCTTGACAACTGACTGATTTGGATTCCTGGCTATTGCTACCTGATTAGATAAATTGTGCTAAAGATAGCTTTTTCCATTATTCTGAAAATTATTAAACTGAGGACCTCCTTCTGACATACACTTGACTAATTTTTCCACTGGTCTTACATTTGTGGTTTGGAAAGGCAAAGAAATATACAGGGAGATATCCTTCCTAATGACCTGACAGGTGGGGGGAAACTGAAAATATCCTACATATACACTAGACAGTCAATTTGATAAAGAGTACTATTATACTAAATTTGTACCTTAAACTATTTAACAAGTTACCAGATAATGTTTTAATACATATATTGTTTTATATATATAGGACAAATTCTATTGAATTTTGCTAGTTCATATAAACATAATAGTTCAGAAAAAACCTACCATTTCCTATAAATTATGGAAATACACTACTATTTACTGCATTTCCCTAAGTGTCAAACAAAAAGACTAGACATACTACGGAGATCTTATGATATTTTGTTCATTCAACTTTAGGGGGGAAAAAAATCCCGATGTTGTTAGAACTCCAGAGAGTTTGTAAGAACAAAGATTTTTTATGATACATCTACTGTGTCGACAGAGTGTGTTCTCCGCTGATAAAGGCAGGCAGATTGCCAGGATTATATGTGCAGATTAACAAATGTAGATTCTCAGTGTTCTTTTGTACTCTATTGGAGCAGCTGCTGCATTTTGGGGAGTACAAACTGTATTCCTTCAACAGTCAGTGTGGTTTTGTCCCCTTGTTGCTGTGTGTAGTACTACACAGAGCTGGTAGTGAAGCTCTCCTTATGTTTACATGACAGACCCACACCTCCTGCTAAAAGCTGCTCACTGTTTTCCATAATAGGAAGAAAGCAGTGCTCTTCAAGGAACTGCCTGCTACAACCATGTAAGATTTTTAGCTTTCCACTATCCAGCACAAGGTTATTAAGAAAGATTTCTCTTCCTTAGCATAATTCAAACAAACTGATGAAGAAACACCTTCTAGGTAGTCTGTAAAACAATTAATAGCCACATCTTTTCCTAATAGCTCAGTTACTGTACTCCAAAATATACTTAACCCAGCAGAAGTACAACCATTTCTAAACATTTACTTAAATAACCTTTTCACATATTTAAAGAGATACAAAGAAAGTTCACAGCAGCAAACCAGCAGCCAAAAGCTGAACCACACTACTTAGCAGTGCTGTTGAAACAGGAAGAAAATGCTCTTAAACTGTGTTTAACAAAATAGTCTTTCTTTCAAGGTTAATGAAAATACTTCCTGACTTGTTTAGAAAGCGTTTTCTACGTGGTATCTGGCATTCTTTATGAACATTAATTCATGACATATTTTTCTCATAATTTATTCCTCCTTTTAACAGGTTTTCATTTTGTGCTTCAGGAGTGGGTTTTTTTGGTCTGGCTTCCAGGTGGTTATGTCGGTTTTTTTTAATTAAATCACCACCATCACTCCTTTTTTCTTCACCTCCCTTCTCCCTCCAGTTTAGCAGCACAAGAAGGAACACTAAGAATACAATCAGAAGCTCTTGGTTCAAAATTTTAGTTTGCTCAAGGCAGAAGAATATCAACTATTTTGTTCAGTCCTGACAGCACTCAGTGTTTCCTAATTAGCAAGGAAGTGAACAAAACAGACAACAGTCAATAATAACACGTTTCTTTTTTTTCCTCACGAGAGGCATAAGACCTTTCTTTGGGAGGAACTACCTTCTCTTGGGGTTCACTTCATTTCCTGTCATCATTCCAAAAGCAGCAGTTTTATTTAGTAGATCAGATATCTTGATTGGAAGATGTATTGCAATATTCTCTCCTCATTTTAGTGGAAGATTAAACGTAGCTGCCACAATTTTACATTAGAAGAAATATGCTGCTATTTCTGAACATTTCCTACTACACTCAACTGGCAAAGGCAAATGTAAGGCCAGTTTTGTATTTCATGGTGGTTCTGAGGAGACACTCTCAGCACAATACAAGCAGTACAGTTTATTCAATAGCTCTGCACAACTGAAATCAATCCTACAAGAGTTGTTAAAAAGAATGACCAGATTTAGTTATTTTCTATGCAAGGGTTCTTCATGACACCAATTTGAAATGGCAGCTACAACGCTGGAACTGTGACTAAGACCAAAACCCTGCATAGATTTTTGTACTGAAATTAAGGATGAAGGATTAAAAAAAAATAAAAAACCCAAAGAAATAAAGCTAGAGAAACCATAGAAGGTTCTTTTATTTTTTAGTACTAGAGTTGCTGAAAGGACCAGCAAAGCATCCCTTCTCTGTGTTCTTTATAGACACAACTTTGGTGTCAGAAGCTCTGCTACCTTCTGCATTAGTTGCCACACCTGATGCACAACTGTGCAGACAGCATTCCATGAAAACCCAAAGGATGTTGCAGAGGACTTTGCGGTTATCTATGTCTTCCACGAATTTCTGATATGGATATACAGAAGTAAAACAAACTCTAATATAACTAACACTGATAACCTGTATGATTTGCACACACTAAATTCTGGACAAACATACTGTAGAACACATCCCAAGTCACTGTTTCTATTTACATGACACAGAAAAAAAGCATTTGCGACATACAAGACGAACGTAATTAAAAATGAGCAGCAAGCAAAACAAAATCCCCAGGCTATGAGTCAACATAAGCTTCATGAAAAAAGCTAATAGACACTAAATTATACGTTAAAATGGTAAGAGCAGAATGAACTTTATGGAGAGTCACAGTAAGCCAAGTGCAAACTGGCACCTCGTGCTTGAGGGAGCCTGGTATCCGTGTCTGTGCCATGCTGACTAAAGCGTGATAGTATATTTGACACAGCAAGACCAGCAAAAATACTGGATCACTGTTTTCGAGCAAATGAGAACTTTACCAGGAATGCATGTGAAGAGGTGAGACTAGAAATTGAGCAAAAAATACAGAACATCTAAAGATTACATTATCCCAGCCCAAAACCACAGTAGACTGGTTCTACACGGCACATCAGACTCACTAGACTAAATTTCAGGCTCTGTTTCACCACTGTATTTGCTTATTATTTTAATCCTGTGTGAAACACGCTACTATCAAAGATGTTCAAATATCACAAGGCAGTTTCTCTGAGAATCTGGTGTTTTAACTAACAAATTATAGTATCTATGGGCTCAAGTCAAGTAACTGCAAATTCTTTTTATGTGTCCTCATCTACCAAGTAATTTACAATAGCACAGAATGGAAACTTGTTGCATCATGCCTAAAACCAGAAAAAAAAATTCTTCAGGGCAGAAGCCACATCTTACTTCTTTGTTCTACAAAGTGCTTAGTGCATGTTGTGTTGCTTTACAGAGTTAAAGGAATCCTACAGCATGAAAGAGCAGAGGCTGCAGCATGTAGCTGCAAGGAACCCGGTGAGCTGCTGCAGTCCCTCCTCAAGGAGAAACACTGCTGATGAAAGGCACTGTCATTTCCAATGAATGCAGTCTGTCAGAGACCAAAAGTCTGGACTGCAGGATGAGTTAACCACTTATTGTCTGTTATCTCATCCAGAAAGAGATCCAGATCCTGGCTACAGGTACACACACAACTAGCACTATCAACCCCCTGCCTTCCGCAGAAGTTTCACTGGCTGTGATTAACTCAGCAATTAGTACTGCACAGCAGAAAGGCAAACCTGGTGCAGAGGTCCCTGGACTCACCTCTACTCCCCTCTCAGGGGATTCACTTCAGTCAGCTCTACTCTAGGCCTGTGAAATAAGTCCCCATTGGCAAGCGGGCTACCATAGGTGTGATCCTGGGGCCCGTCCTGCAGTTTATCTGCTGAAAGAAATAGAGTTTGTGCTCCCTGCAATGCCTCCACATTGCAAACCACAGATGCAGTAACTGGGAGAATTACAGAGATTTGCCTCAAACACGTGCTCCAGATCACTACTAAATAGCTAATACAGGCACACCTAATTACACCTCAGATATAGCCCAGATTCACCAACTGCTACAGAGAAATTACTGCCAGACTTCTTCATAGCAGACATCTTCAAGGGAGGAGGTAATTTGCAGCTAAATGGATAAACAGTTTGGATGACAGCACAATAATTTTTATATTAAAACCCCGTACACATAAATTGTGTCTCAGAATTAGGGAGGTAGCAATTTTTAATCCTACCAGCTATTATTGACTTATTGCTGAGGTTTTGCAGGAGCCTCTCATTCCTTTCCCATCTTGGCTGAAAACTGTAGAATTGTATGAAGGATTTAAGTGTTACTTGATCACTGACAGTAGTTCAATTATACATGGGTGTAAGTTTAAAGTAGCTACTCAGCTGGTTGACTTTTTTTTTGGCAACAGTACTTTTCCAAATTGAGAGTTCAATTTTTAATAAAAATTACACTTTTTGATTACATGGTTTTTATACTTTCCTATACTGAAAATATAATACAAAAAATATTTGTATGGCTTATTTTCCCGGATATAGTATTTCTACAAAGGGTATTCATTAACCTTCTTCTAGTCACTAAATTTTATTTAAGAACTAAATGCTTTAAAATGCCTTGCGAGTTAGTAACTTTTTTGTAGTCAGGTGAAAATATCCTATCAATATACAACAGTAAGTGTAGGAAAATAGATTTTTCTGGTGCAAATTTGGCAAAAATCTGTAACTTTATTGTATCTGTATACTCCCTAACACAACACTGTTTTTAAACAGGTATTCAAGATTTGACATTATTACTCCTCAAGCTAGAAATTCAGTTAGCTTTGGCCCTGCCACATTAGGGACAGGCAGAGCAGAACAGAAGTCCACTGCTGGGGTAATTATGCAACTTGAGTTTCCCTGCAGAGCGTCAGGCAGCAGAGAACCAAGATGCTGATGCTTTATTCCTTTCCCCACATGGCAGAAGTGCATTGCAGGGACTTGAGGGAAGGAAAGAAATTCTTAATTCCTCTCTGAATCTGTTTATTCTTCCCTCCACTTGAGGCAAATTGAAAGAGACCATATGAATACCAAATGACCGGCCTGATTAAATATCAGAATTCTCATAAAATGATTTGGCTTGGAAAATACATTTTTCAGTTGATATAAAATTCTTGTCATAATGCAGAAGCTTGTCTAAAAGCCTCTGACTCATTCTGTAAGAACAGACATGTATGTTTTTAAAATAAATAGATACAATACTTACATGGGAAAAAATACGAAAAAATCCAAATTGCCTTCCTTTACCTGCCATTTTAAGCTTTAAGTCAGTCTGAGTTATGAAATAAATATGACATTTAAAAAAGATAATCAACAAAAGTTAACCTGGACTTGAACAGTGATCTCTGCCTGTTATAGCTAGAAGCATCAAAACAAAATTATTGCATCATTATCAGAACCATGCTGAATTCTTAAGCTGTTTCTGATTTCTATAGCTTGTCAAAATCTCACAATTCCATATGGGAGTGCCTGCTTAAGACAGTTTTTGTTTGTTTGTTTTTTTTAATTAAATTGGAACTTGCCAACTAAAATAAGAATCTTTGCAAATATTTTTGCAACTTAGCTTCCATAAACCTTTTAAACATCCAATAGTTCCCTTTGTACTGAACTATAATTTCCAGGAGAAAAATATTCTGGTTCTTGGTTGAACACCTTCAATTCCAAGTTCTAGACTATTTCTGCACTGTTGGAAGTCTAGCATAGTGGACCAAGACCATATAAATTTCAACCAGAAGAGTAATAACATGGTATTTGATTCTTTTGCCTCCCTACCAAAAATAAAGACAACAGGATGATCCTTTCAAACACAAAGAGTTAACAAAAACTAACATAGAATTAAGTTTTAATACCTTGCAATACATGGAGAACAAAAATAGAGCTATCTCTGAATAACCTAGCCTTTGGTTTTAACAGAAAGCAAATAGGAGATGTGAACAAACCAAACCTAGAGAAAAGACTAAACAAATCAAACTCCACAGGGACTTCCCTACCCTTACACAGGGGAGGCTTTAATAGATTCCTTTGCTTCTGTTTCTATGTGTTCATTTCATAAATGCCTCTTTCCTAACCACATTCCACCAGGGGAAACTGATTTTTAAATACACTTACATGTAATATACATAAATATACATGTGTGTATACACATACAGAAACACACACAAACACAACAATTTGCAGCCTCTCAAATTAGATACTAATGCAGCCAAGTCAGTCATGACTAACAAGGAAACTGCCATCTATCCTGACCCCAGTGCAAAGAAGCACATCCATTTCCTAGACTTTTCCAAGGAAGACTTTAATATGTAAGGTGCTTCCTAGAAAAAAGTTCAAACTAAGAAAGAGAGAAGACCAAAATTTGATATGTAAATAGTAAATAGTCATACATTAAGTAAGTCAACAATCCCCACAAACATCCCTGCACAAATAGCCAGTACAAGGAATTCCAAGAGAGTTGACCACAGTTAAACATATTATAATGCACATGTAAAATTAAAACATTCCATACTCAAATCTCTTTTCCATAATTCCATTTTATAATATAACTTACCTCTTTTCAGCTAGAGAAATGCAGTACATCTGAGCAGGTAACAAGAAATATCCTCTAACATCAATATCTCTCCCCTATTCATGGGGAAGATAGGCTAGCAAAAGGTATACTATTTTCTGTTGAATTACTCAAAATTATATTGAACATGGGTTTAACACAATCTGGTCTACTAGAGGAACATATGAGTTAATTATATATGAAAACTTTCTGAAAAGGAAAAATTATTCCATGCCCTAAAAAGGATATACATTTAACTTAGTAAGACTTGTAGAAACTGTGACATATGGAACACTAGGAAAAGGTACTGGAAGGCAACAAGGGGAAAGACTGTCAATACTGCAACAGCCAGATTGGAAGTTCTCTGCCAACTTTACTAATTGTATAATAAGGAAAAAAGTTGAGGTTTTCCAACTAAAATATAGTGTTACTGCTAGGACTCGCACAGGAATATGAGCATGGTTTGACAAAGTAAAATTCTTGGGCTTAGAATATCAGTATTGAGACTACAATTTCACAGCCATTTCTTTGGTAGCAGTTATTTTGGTAATGGCTGCATTTCCCCCCAAGGCAGTTGTGTTCCCTGTCATTGCCACAGCCCAGCTGCCTGTGGACTAACTCAGCATCAACAGCACACTCACCCATTGCTGGTACTGGAATGGGAACCAGTGCCCTGAGCAGAGCAAGAACCTGGGGATGTCAGCTGTTATGATGATATTTGAACAACTACTTGCTGGACTATACTTCAACAACACAGGAAAGAAAGGTACAAACAGCCACACAAGCACAGAGGAAATAAAAAATGGCTACTGAAATGCATTTTAAGCCACATGAATTACTAAATCAAAGATCAGCAGACCCAACTGGATAATACTGACACATTTGTTTTTTCAACTGACAACTCTGAGAAGAGATGGTTCTTACAACTACTCTAGACAGGGATTAAATGAAAATAATTAAATGGGAACAGCATAAATGCAAGCCAGTAACCTTATCTTGCTTCAGAGACAAGAACAGAACTAAGTTCTATAAAACATAAACAGTCAGGGAGTTTGTTTTTTAAATGCTTTGACTTCTGTGAATAGTAGAATCAGAATTGTTTAGATTGGAAAAGACCTCTGAGATCATCAAGTCCAGCTATTAAGTCTATACTTCAGTACGGTTTATTTGCCATCCACAGCTTCTTTTACAAAAATGCTATTTGTTCTTTGCTGAGCTCACCTTTTTAAAAGGGATACCAAGATTAAAAAAAGAGACTGGCAAAATCTCAAGTTCAATGCAAAATCTGCATTCACTGATCACAGTTTAATCATAAGGAAAGAGTGTCATGACTAGTCTTATGACTATTGTTCTTCAGACCTTAAGCATTCTATGAGCACGAAAGAATTTTTAAATAAAAAAAAAAATTTAAGTGGAGATAACGAATTCAGTCTTTACACCACAGTAACTGAGTACTGCTATTTCTTAAAAAACATCTGTGCAAACTAAGAGGCCTGATACTTGGCAATACTGTATGGAGTAAATCATTAATTACTAATTAGTAGCTTTCATATCACACCTGTAAAGCCTCTGCAACTTATCACTTGATACCAACTGATCAAACAAGAGAGAGTCTCTAGTTATGTTCTGCCAAATACTTGTTTGTTTTCTTACATGTTAGTAAACACAGGCTGCTAATAAGCTGATAAAACCATAGCTCTATTATTTTTCACCTTCCTTGTAGCAGCAGCTACAGGTCACTGACCATAAATACTTAAAGTTTATGTAATGAATTCTCTATATTAGATATTAAAAAATAAAAAGGTGAAAATTTTAAATATTTCACTTTAAATATAGTAGCACCTTATTCTATCCTACTGTCATTTGCTAAACAAACATATGTAGCCATCCTTTTTACAGATCATTTTTTATAATTCAGCTCCAAACAAGGAAGGAATGATTCAGGAGCTTAGTAATAGAATCATTCATCAGTTGAACTAATGCTTTAATTACCAGTTCTGTAAAGCAAAGACATATTATTAAAAGTCTCCACGAAAAAATACCATTGTTGTAAGTTTTACATTGACTTAAAGTGATCATATTGTCAGTACTATATTTAAAAATGTAACATTTGAACTAAGTAGAATGATAGGTGTATTCCAGCATTAGTACAAAAGAAATACATCCGTATTTCTGACAGCTGAGAAATACTGACAGCTGAGGAGATTAAATAAAACCCAAACCAAAACAATCATAAACTTTCCAGTAATGAATCACATTTAACTCTTGAGAAAAATGCTTCAACACAATGATGCCTGTTAAAAGATATGTAGGCACTGGGAGTACACAGACGAGGAGAAGAAATGTAACACACAAGCTTTGAACACTCACCATCTGAATTGGTTTTTTGTGAAGATCTCGTTCAGTCACCAACTTTTCTTGGTCAGTGACATAAAGGCCTTTTTGTGCCAGGGCTTGTATAACAGCATCATGACCTAGAAGTGGTTTTGCAGCATCACTCTTGAGGATAAGGCTCCCAGCACGACAGTAGAGCTCAGCAGACAGCAGCAAGTTAACAACAGGTGGTTTAATGTGCTCCTGGTCATACTGGTCTGTGTAAAATGGTTCCCGAAGTTCTTCTGGAACATTTTCTGCAAAGAAAAAAACTCACTAGTCAGTATCAGAAAGGACAGACCCAGTATTAGGGGGTTTTTTTGATATGTATAAACTCAAAATTACATTAACGAAAGCATAGTCAAGGAAAGGCCAGAGTTTTTACCAGGCATTATGATATAAAATACTAGGAAAAATTTCATACAAAGGTAACATTTGAACTATAAATAGCAACTTCAGAAAAATTCAAAGAGCTTCACACTGCCAAGGACACAATAAAAGGCCAACCTGTGGTTTACAGCATCATTGCATGAAAATTTCTTGGCTTTGACAAATACATGCCCAAACATTCTCATTTCCTTTGGCATAACATTATATAGGTCAGACATATAAAGGCAGAACAACACATTTAAACACAAACTCTGGTCTCTATTACAATAAAAAAATGGAACTGAAACACTGTATTTCAGAACAGAATAATTCAGGACAAAAATCAGCCTTCTAGGTTTCATATATGCAAGACAAATTTGATTACTATACTATCTATTTCAAAGGCCATGTATCACAGAACGATGAAATCCAGCAGTTAGGCATAGATACATGGATGTTTTACTGAAATTAAAAGAATGGAAAAAGATGACAAAATATTATCAGTTTCCTTGTGACAAAGTACTGAATTCTTATTTGCCTAGTTGTGTTACTGACTTCTCTTAAAATTGTGGCCTTTTCTCCTTTTTCAATGAGCTGGCTTACCACCCACAGAAAGCTATGCAAGATGCTGTCAAGTTTATGCTAAGATTTTAACCCCTAAATTAGCATTCCAAGACAATCTAACAGTGTTTTCAAATACTGTACATAACACAATACAGGTAGACTACATTTATAATTGTCTACCACAAAAGTAATAATTACAACTTAATTAAATATGGTACTAGATCGAATAAAATTAAATCACAAGTGAAGTGGAAAATAACTTCCACATTTTTAGGCATACACACTGCAAGATGCTCCATTTTCCTCCCGTAAGAATTTCATTCTCCATTGTTGTGAAATTAGTGAAGCCAACAACACTTATGGGATCAAAAGCATGTGATTCTTTCCCTGAGTCCAAATGGAAAAAGCCTGTTTAATTGCTAGAAGAAAAAATAATTGCGTAGGAAAGCAGTGATGCAACTCTAAGTTCCCATCCCCTTTGCCTTCAACTGGATAAATGGCTAAACAGCCAAGGTTTGAAGCAGAGGCTGGAGCAAACAGCCCAGTAAGGGTGGAGCACAAGAGAGAGAAAAAAACAGAACATGCCATCACAAGATAATGACAGATTATCTTCTTCCTCATACATATTCTATTGCAGTTCATGGGCTTCCATTATGGGTTTTGGAAAGTGCCAGCTGCCTTCTAGTTGTGAAAGAAGATACACCTTATAGAGTGCAAAAAGTGAAAGAAATTTTAACACACACTTTAAATGTCATAAGGAGGGTGTGAAAAGGGTAAGCTATTGCTGCTTCTTTTGCCAATTCAAGTGAAAGAGAGGTATAGTTTATAATTTGCTTAAACCATGAGCCTAAATTTGGCAAGAAAACTGACAGCTCTGCTTTAGAACACAGACCAAAATAACTGTCAGCATAACTATTTTGCCCTTTAAAACACAAATCTAATGTCTAACAACATTACTTTTTAACAAGATAAAACTGCTAACAAAAATATCTACCAGTTTCAGGAGATGATATTGCAAACTTCTCTTCCCAACCTTACACACTGACTCTATGGGACTTGGAGTCATCCAGTCCTACAAAAAGCACTTGTACTTAGGGAACTCTGAGCTGCCAGGTAGTGGCTCCCCAGGTATTGATTTCATCTATCTCAGTTCTACCTGACCTTCTTTCTTTTCCCTGTTTGTCCATACGTTGCCTATTTAAATATTAAGCTTATTATTTCTAAAGTCCCTCATGCTCCATCTCCACCTCAGTATCAGAAGCACAGTCCTGATTATTGGGACTTTATCCTCTACAGTTCCAAATGCCAACTTTTAGAACCTCAAGCTAGAGAGGATCAGAAAACAGCAGATTTTTCTTTTGGAAAATAGAAAAAACACACAATGAAAACCCCCAACCCAAACAAACAAATACAAACCCAAAACAAAACCAGCACACCCCCTTTTTGAAGTAGATGAGAAGTTTGATGGGAGCAGGGGGAAACAGGGAGGAACAGAGAAAGCCATTTGTAATTTCTTCTTCTTTCCCATATAAAACCAACACCTCTTGAGGCAGGAATAGCTAGCTACACACAAACAGAATTCACATACTCTGGAGTTCAGATTCACTGAAGACAATAAAGATTTCAAGTCTGAAAATTTGAGCCCAAAGAAAAATTTCAAGACAGGAAATACTAAACCCATCACCCCTAATTCTCATCTTCTGTATCACCAAAACAGATTCTAAAGTGACAAGATTAAAATACAACAAATGCATTTATCATGAAAAAATTATATCCACTACTGGGATTTTGTAATTAAAGACTCAATACACTAAAAAATAAATAAATAAAAAATAAATAAATTTTTAAAAAATCAACATTAGCACTAGCAAAGGCAAATAGAACTACTTATAAATGTTATTTCTGCTTCTGAAAAATACAGAAAAAAGACAAAATGAGTTGTATGCCATTTCTTTTACCTCACTGGTGTTCACAAAAATAAATCTGGAAGAGAAATTTACTGGTGTTCACAAAAATAAAACCGAAAAAGAAATTTAGCAGAAAAATAGAGTACAGAAACAAGAGGCTAGGAAGAGAGACGGTGGCTACAGACATATTCTGAATGTATAGAAACATGTGACAGCATACAAACAAGGAATCCCTGCTGCAACAAGATCAGAAGTCTTTACAAAAATTCCTGTCAGAATTCCTTCCACACACAGACAGTAACACGGGCACTTTGCCCCACTTCATACCGTGTATCGAACTGTTCGATGTCAGAATAGCTCTTGATAGTAGAGTCAAACTGTGTTCCCACGTTGGGTTTTAGTTAAAAAAAAAAAAAAAAAAAGTCTAGCAGATAAGTAACAGAGAGAGAAAACTCTCCTATCTCAAGTAGGAGTCCTTCCAGAATTGGCATGTGCTGCCTGTGAAATCCTGTGGAAGGGAATTTCAAGGCTATGTCCAGTTCTCAGCAGATTACCAGAACAATCAGCAGGGTCAAAAGCCTTTATTAACAATTCTGGCAGGACTGGAGATTGTTAAACGGGTTTTGTTAGAGAGAGAAGAACCTTAACACTAATCCCCAATATGTGCCCTTCACCATTCCCTTTCCTTTGCCCAACTGACAAGAGAAGTCTTTCAAGATTAACCTCGGAGGTAAATCACCAGTTTTAAAATAAATACCTTGTTGCACATACTGCCATAAAGTACCATCTGACCTTGAAATCTGTGGTTATTGTATTAGAGAGGTATATTGGAGACACCAAGTTCAGGGACTTGAACACATGAAATACAGATGAGCCATGGGGAACTGGGTGTATTTTGAGAGAGGTGGTGGAGGATCCACCTGCACTCTTCCAGTACCCAACAGGCAGGTTTTGGAAACATGGACTTGGACCGTGCAGTGAAGTGCTAAAAGGCAGTGGTCACGAGCTGACACAAGGAATAAAGTTCTTCAAAGAGAGACCACCAGAGCACAGGCACAGGTTGCCTGGGAAGTCAGTTGTGAAACTACCATCCACAGGGACTTTCAAAATTGTGGACAAGGCCCTGAGAGACCTCTTCTAATTTTGAGGCTGGATTTTCTTGGACAAGGAGACTAAACTAGATGATCACCCTATTTTTTTTTTTAATTGTGAACAGGACCACAAATTGCAATTTTGGAAATAATTTTGATATTTTGAATTTTTTAAATACTGAAATGTGAAGAGAATAGTTGAATCTAATGGACAAGTTCAATACACAGGGAAAATAACAAAAAGGAAATATCACATTAGCCCCAAACAGTAGCACAAATTTAACCAGGCTAACTTCCAAATAGTATTCAACACATCTTCAGATAATTTTTCATAAACTATAATGGAATCATAAGTCCTGCAGATGTCCACTTTAGAGAAGAAAAAATAAAAATAAATAAATAAATAAATAAATAAAAGGGCTTATTCCAAGCTTTAAAGCAAACAAGGGATTATTATTGCTCCCTGTTTTGCTTTAACCCCAGCTGCAACTAAGAGGCCCAGCAACTTGCTCTTTTTTCCCCTCCTCTCCCTGGTGGCATGGGAGGACAGGGAGAAGTATTGGAAAAAAGTAAATCCTGTGAGCTAAGAACAATTCAATAATTGAAATAAAGTAAAATATTATAACAACAATAATAATAATAATGAAATGGAAAAAGGTAAGCTGCTGCCTGCCCCCAAGCCAGCCAACTCCCCCAGTTTATACTGAGCAGGATGATCCATGGTTTGGAATATCCCTTTGGCCAGTTCAGGGCAGCTGTCCTGGCCACACTCCCTGCCAGCTTCTTGTGCACCTTATCACTGGCAGAGCGGGACACTGAGAAGTCCTTGACTGAGAGTAAGCACTGCTGAGCAACAACTGAAACACTGGTGTGTTATCAGCAGTATTCTCCCACTGAATCCAAAACACAGCACTGTGCCAGCTACCAGGAAGAAAATTAACTCTATTCCAGACAAAATCAGAACACTTCCCACTATGAGAAAGAAATGTAACTTAATTTTCCATTTAGACAGACCATTTTAAAGGGCAGGAATCATCTAAAAATTATTCATAGATACCACTGCTGAATTTACCTTTAAAAGCTGTTGTATAAACAAAACTCTCTGCTCAGATAAGTGTGAATTACTCCTTGAAAGACTTTACTTTTTGGTTTGTTGAATCAGTCTGCCACTTAGATAGTTCTTGGCTAGCAGGCAGTAGGTGTATTTCTGCCTAGGGCAAGTATCTGAAAGGTCAAACTCTATAAATTTATGGCAGACTCAATTTCAGTATAACCATTCTTAACTTTGCTAAGCTGAACTTGAGAGATTCTTGGACTTACCATCACAAAAGTACAAGGAATAAACAGACTCAATCTCCTGCCTCTAGATGACACAAAAATAGACCACTATCCAGTGCTTCAACAGCTGTTCTGCACTTATAAGGGATTCCTTATTAAAAACAACAACAAACCCAGAAAACCAAAAACCAAACAACAAAACAACAACAAACTCAAAACATCTAAGGAAGAAATATGCACAGTCTTTACCCTCATAGCCTAATCAGACTTCAGTTGTTTTTGAACACTGAGAATCACGTAAGAAATGCTCTACTGGGTCACACTAATTGTCTGTCCCATCCAACATTCTGTCTTCGGTAGCACAACAGGAAGCATTCCTCACAAAACCTACAGAACGTGTCTAGTACTGGCATTTCTTATTAAAATTGGAAGATTAGCATCTACCTTACTGAAACCTGTTTATTGATTCAGGTTTATATAAACAAAAGAATTACTTAGAATTAACCCTGGTAATAAGAGGGTCAATTCTTATTAACATAAATGCCTTCAGAACTTATTTTTGGGAGAGGCGAGTTATGAGAAAGGTAAAGATAATAGTTTAATTATAATCCTATCTCACCCAGCCAGCACCCTGATGACTGTTATAGACAAGTTATGATTTAAATAGGCTATTATGGCTATTTAAATATGGCAATAGACTGTTTCAGAAATCTGAAGAAAAATGCTTATTTCTTGAACAATTACTAGACTTTGTAAAGCCAAGGAAAACTTTTTACCCATCATAACTAGATAGACTTGAACGGACACATCTGCTTTGGTATCTGGTTTAGAGGTTCTCTTAGCTTAAGACTGCCTCTAATTGAATAAAACACGTAGGAAACAGCTAGAATTATACAACTCTTACATTGGCAATTAGATTTCAAACACTACATTTCAACTCTGTAGGAGAAAGGTTTATTACTGCCACCTGATCCAGTAACAATGTATTGTCCAAGGAGACGAAAAAAGAAAAAGAGACGGGGAGGAAGAACTTGCTTTACTTTTCTTTTGGAGTCTTGAATGTTTTTCACCCCCACCATTTTCCAGAATGACCAGTAAAAACACTCATTCACAGCCTTGGGTTTAGCAGAGTAAGTAGTTAAAAGTTATTGATTTCAGGAGTGGAATTGTACCCAGATATGCTCATTAAAATCCTCCAGATAGTTGTAGAATGGAAGTGACATAACATCTCATATTGGGAATGTGATACATTCCTGATCAATAGCATATCAATACCCTTCAAAGACGGAGTCACTAAAGTAACCCAACACATTACCCTAAATCATGTGGGGAAGGGGAGGAAGCTAAAATATATCTACAGTAGTAACTGCAGGGATGGTCAAAAAATATAAAGAGAAACCAGGTACAGGTAGAAGAAATATATTTCATCTCATCACCTGACATCAATGAGCCCTTGGCTACAGTCTCTTGGTCAGATCTATTACATTCTGCAGACAAGCCCTTAAAATTGTAAAGGCAAATAGGCTCAAAACAGGCTCACTGGCATGAAGTCATTGAAAGAACAGATTCTGAACTACCTACTCCAAGGGAGGTACATCGTGTACTAAGAATTCTGCAACTGTTAATTTACTAATCACCTCCTGCACGTTTGTACAAGCACAGTGTACAACTTCAGGTGACTCTGCTGAGCCTAACAGGTCCAGAAGCTCACACCATATTATGTATTTACTTTAAGTGATCTACAGTCCAACTATGTTTCAAGTGTGTTCTACAGAAAGGAGTGATACAATCAGCTTCTAAGTAGAACATCCCGGTAGATTATTAGTCTAATCAACTGATTTTAGAAGGACTGACTGAAGTTTCAATTTGACAGCAATTATTTTAGAGGTGTGATGGAATCTAATAAAAAAATTTCTCTCAAGAATCTCAAACATTTTCTTTTGTACTCCAAACCCTTCTACAGGGTTTTGGTTGCTGCCACACTGAATAAAAGTAAAGAAATTAGGTCTGCTAGAAAAAGATTAAGATGTGTTCTGGCCTGCAACACCCAACATAACAGATGAGACTATTTAGCTACAATTTGTTTCTGTCAGATACACAGTGTTCATTTCCTCCCTTCGTGGTTCTACTGGCAACATGTCCAAATGGCAATAAGTAGCCACATACGAATTCTGAAAATGTTAATCATCAGGAGAGAGCTATTTTTAAGTTTCTTGGGTAATATTCAGTTGCAGATGATGCAATTTGTAATCTATTGCTTCAAACACGTATAAAGGATAAATTTAATGTTAAAAGGTAAAGGGACTATTCTATTTTGATTGCAGAAAACACAACACTGTTTAAGACAAGCACTCAGACTTGTGCAGCTTTTATTTAGTTTTTAGTTTATTGTGGTAAAACAAAAAAATCTCGTGCTAACCAGTGAAATTTCTACTGTAGCAGGATAACATCTTGTATGGATAGGAGAACAGCAAAAGATTTAACTTTAAAACTGTTCCCATAATTGTCTTAGAGTCATACACAGAGATATTCTTAACTTAGTAACTAAAAAAATGGATGAAAAGCTGTCTGAAAAACTATTTTCTGAGAGTACTCAGAAGTCCCCTACCAAATGGGAAGAACATGTTCAAGAATTCATCTCTTTCTTCACACTAGACAAGGTTCTAGAGAACCAAGCTAGATTCCAAGCTCCAAAAGCATTGGAAGCACTTTGGAGGATGAAATTATAATTGAAGATAATTTTGATAAGTGGAAAAAGTGGTTTGAAAATAGGGTGTAGTTATGTAAGTGTAGCTGCAAAGCAGGAACCTACAACAGTACAATTACAAGATGGGAACAACTGAGTAGGCAGCAGTTCTGCAGTGAAAGATACAGAGCTACAGTGAATCACAGACTGGATGAGTCAACAATTCTAGGCTGATGCAAAAATGACAAACATCATATTTTAGTGAATAAACGAGAGTATTATAGATTGGAAAGATGAAGTGATTTTTCAAATTTACCTTGTACTGGCAATGGTTTAGCTGGACCGTTAGATGTAGATTTAAGGACAGAACTCACGCAAACCAACCACAGGAAAAAATACTTGAACAAACAAAAAACCAAAAAACAACACACCCCCCAAAAACAAACACCAAAACACAGGGAGCAAAAAAGTGTGACTTACAAAAAAGAAAAAAGTCTGTTTTGTCTAAACAACACAACAGAGAGGAGACACTGCTTTTATTCTGAAAGATAAGGTGCCCCCCATTCTCACACACACCAGGAAGAGGTTATTGGGTTCAAAGTGTAACGAGAGACATCAAGATTCTGTTCAAACATCTAGATATAAATAATGTTCAAACTGACTAGCAGTCATACTGTGGAATCTCTATAATTAGAGATTTTCAAAAAACAGACTAAACAAACATCTGTCAGGAATGATGTATATTTAGCTCAGCCTGTCTTTAGGATGGTGGATGGACAACAAATTTTCCAGGCACATTTTCTATGACTATAGTGGAGTGAGAAGGCAAAAACGTCATATTTCAAAATAATGAAATCCAATTCTGTTTTAGGAAAAGGGCACAGAGTATCACAACATCGAGACCTTTTTCGACCTACTCCTACAAAATAGGTCCTTTTATTCTTCTAAGTTGAAGAATATAACTGTATAATGTCTATACAGTTCAACCAGTTCTTTGGAAAGCAGTTTTTCTGTACTGAAATGGTTAACTCTCGGCATTGGAAATCAAGGCTAAAATTAAGTGTTTGTAGATTTAATTTCTAAGGTCAAACATTCCCCCTGTAATACTTCACACTTTTTGTGAATTCCCTCCCCTTTCAGTTACTGCAAGTCCTCTCTCTTAAACAATTTGGTTATTACAAAACATTTAAACTGACATGTCCTAATACTCATACATTGTGTCTGCAGCAAAACACCAAGACACAAAATCTTCCACTCCCTCAAGATTTAAATATGAATTCTGTCTTCAATTAGTGTTCCTTAAAAAATTCTTCATACAAGAAGCCTTCAAAATGACTGTTATTATACTTACTCTCTTAAGACATCTCACTAATAAAACAGCTTGTTTTGACCTGCTTGTGTTATGGGCCAAACTCTATACTTGTAGCTTCACCAAGAACAATAGCAATAAACAATTTGTCTCTCTGGTTTTGCTCATGGGTATCAATCAAACACCAAAAGTCACTGGTAAGTGCTAATAAACAGTACCTATTTCAAAGTCTTTTTTCACATCATGTAGCCAAGCTGTAGCCACAATTTTGATTGTATTAAAATATGTTTTTAAAATACGCACGTGAAAGATGTGCCCTGAAAGATGTGCCCATTTGATACATAAAGATTTAGATTTCTTCAATGGATACGTGATTGTAACAACTTATGCTTTTCATTACTCAAAGCTAATGGCACTACTTTGTTTCAGAAAGGCTAGAGGAAAAGACCTTCATTTCCCCTGCCCACTTCAGGAACTCCAACATTTTAGGGATAAAAAAGAAATAAAATGTGGCATCTATAAACACAATAATCTTCCTTTGTATTTCCCTTGTACAAATGTATATAGTAATAGGTAAAAGACATGATTGAGGTTGTGATCTACTCCCAAGAACTAAAATAATTTAGCAAACCCAAACTTCCTTCCTTCTTGGAAAAGGTGAAGGTCAGTTCTTCTGTTTCACTGCAAGTATAAAGGAAGTGTTTGTACTGCAGACATGCAAATCCTGTATACTGTTTTTCCCTACATCAGCCACAAACTCTTCTTTGAGGTTTCTAGTTATACTAATCCCAGTAGAAGATCTGAGAGCAGAAACACTACAATTGTGTATGTTTACCTCTCTTCCTACTATTACATTACTGCAGTATTTAGAAAGCAGATGGAGCAATTATCTCCTCTAATCATGTTTCCATTTGTGCATCTCAGAACAACCCCAATAATGAAGAGAAAGAGCAAAGGAACTTGTTTTGGATCACACTTTTTACTGCAAGTGGCTTTACACATCCAACAGAAACTCAACCCGTACAAACTAAGCCATTTCAACCATAGGTTGAGAATCTGCCAAACTCCAGTAGAAAAAGGTTTTCTGGTTAGAATGCTGGGTTATGTAATTGCACAAGCATTGTACACTCAGAATCCCATGAGTAGAGCCAAAACAACCAAGCTACCTGAAAATATAATGATCTCTGAAAACGCTGAATTAAGTACTTCCAAGAATTTCTACTACTATTTTACCTCTCACGTCTGCATAGTTAATAAAGCCATATATAAAAACATTACGTACTTGCCCAGATTTCCCAAAGAAAAGTAAGCAGAGTTTATTGACAAATCCTTATATGGAAATAGTATTTTGATCTTTTTTTCTTTCTAAAGTGATGAACATGTACTTTATTTCAGTAAGTGCTCCTGCACTTACTTCACTAGATTCAAGTACTTTAAAAGTGGTTTTTTGGAAGCACCACATCATGTCAAATATCACCAGTTCCCAGAGGCATTATAAAGGTATGCCTTTAACCCTGTCCAAACACATATCAAAGCCCAGGCTCTAAACATAAAAGATGCAAAATTCCAGAAGGAGAAATCTTTTCCTGTTATTTTACAAAAAAATAGGGGTAAAAATATTGACTGTTAATATCTAACTCACCTTTCAAAAAACCCCCACTATTTTTAATACACAGAAAATTCAGTGATTAATATACCACAGCTATAAAAAAAAATCCAAAAAAAAAAAGGCAGCAAAAAAAGCAGCTTGATAAATTTTCAAAATGCTTCCCTTAGAAGACCTCTGCAAGTCTGGTATTCCTCAGGGCCCAACAATATTTCAGGCACAGAATAATAGGTCTGGTATTCCTCAAGGCCCAGGTTTTCAAAGACAGAGCACTGATGCCTTTTGGAGGCAATACAATCAATTCCATTTACACTTACAGACAAGGAGAGCCTTCTGTATAGTGCAGGCCAAAACCTGGCATTAAGTGCTCTTTTTCCTGAAACCGTTCTTTTCGGTTAACCACTCAAATGGCTACAGGCTACTGTCACACATGTCAAAACTAACAGCACACATCCATTTCAATTGCTAGCCCACAATTCAGCTCCTAAATGACATTAGGAAAAAATTTCAAGACGACAGACAAACGTGGACTGCTCGTGATTTTTCGCATTCTAGAAGTGTGACATGGGTAATAAATAAAATACCATTTACAGAGTTCGATTCTTCAAATATGATTGTATTAGCGCCAATATACAAAAAATACTCGCTAATGGAAATAGTGGGACGACTCCAAAAAGACTACGGGTAATTAAAGAAAAACAAAAGAAAACAAAAAAAAAAAAAACCGGCAAGATGTAAGGGATCTTAATGATATGGGAACAGACCGAAACCATTTCTCACACATCTTCTACCCCCCCTTCCCAGCTCCTCGGGGAAGGGCTCGCACGTCCTCAGTAGCGAAGCAACCAAGCAGGAACCAGCATCAAAGAAAGGGAAGAAGGAGACGCCACCTACCTGTCCCAAAGGCTTTGGCCACCAGCCAGGCCAGATTACAGGCGATTTTCGCTCGGGAGAAATCATAATGGTCAAAGGGTTTGATGGCAGGAACAATGAAAGTCTTCCTCATCTCCTTGGCGTCTGCGGCATCCCCCATCTTCTCACAGGACCCCCAGCAATTCGGAACTTACATGGTTGATCCTCCTCCTCCTCCCGCGGCCGGGAGAGCGGGCTGTAAATACGCCGGCAGCAGCTGAGTGCAGCGCCGGACCCAGCTGTCCGTAAAGGGCTAACGCCGCCTCCCGCCTTCCTCTGCACAGGAATGTAGCCGAGCCCGAGTGTCCTCTTCTTCTTCCTCCTCCTTCTCCTCGCTCTTTGTCTCAATTCACTCACGCCGCCGTCCCCCCGCCTCCGAAAAAATGCCCCCGGCGGCCCCGGCCCCGCGTTCCCTGGGGACACCCCGCGGCCAGGGCTGGGAGCCCCGCGCGGCCGCCAGCCCCCCGGCCCGGGGCGGGAGCCGCCGGCAGGGCCCCCGCCGCCGCCGCAGGCCGGGACGCGGCCCTTCCCGGCGCCGGGATGTCAAAACGCCGGGGACCGGCCCCAAAACGCCGCGCAGCCCGGCTCCGCTCCGCAACCGCGCCAGCGGCGCCTGTGCGGGCCGGGAGCAGTGCGGGCTCCCCCGGCGCTGCCCGGCGGCCCCGGCGCCCCCCGGCCCCGCTCCCGCCCGGCGCTGCCGCTGCGGCTCCACACCCGCGGCTGCCGCACTGGACGGGCGGAGCGCGGCTGCGCATGTGCCGCCACCGCCTCCCCGGCCGGGCGGGGCGGGCCCGGGGCCGCCCCCAGCCCACGGGGGCTCCGGCGCCGCGGCAGGCGGGGCCGCGCGAGGTGGGTCTGGCCTCGGGTGGGGCGGCCGCGGGAGCGCGGGCAGGCTCAGACTCGGGCTTAGGCTCGGCCCAGCCCGGCCTTACCCCGGCGGCGGCGGGAGAGGGCGGAGTGTTTCCCGCGGTCAGGGGGCGCCGGCGGTGCCCGGCGGTGGGAAAGGGCGGTGGCCCTGGGCCGCTCCGGCGTCGCCGCTCTCCACGGCGGGGCCGGACGGGCCCTCGGCGGTGGCGTCGGACAGGATCGGATCAGCCCCGGCGTGTCCCGGGTGTGAGGGGGCTGAGGAGCCGCCCGGCTGCGGGGGAGCCCCGGCGGACCGAGTGGCGGTGGCCGGAGCACAGAGCGCTGCCGGGGAGGCGGGCTGAGCATCCCGCCCCTGGGCGTTCGTCCCTCCTATTTTAAATCGCGTCTATAAATAACTTTAAAAATGCTCGGGTAGAAAAATGACAAAGCCTTTAAATGGTTCAGGGCCTGGTCACGTAATCACTGTAATAGCAGGCAGGAGTAGCGATTTGCCCTAGAGACCATCTGCTGTCGTGCCCACAAGTAGCTGGGCTGTTGTTGGAAGTACAGAATCACCTTAAAACAGGGGCCGCGTGGAGAGAAGTATTAGTCACGGCAGGAGCAGTAACTGGGTGATTACTGACTCAAACAGAACTGGATGGGTTGGCTTTGAAGTGCGGGTCTGAGGGTGCGGCCGTGTTGGTGAGGGAAGGCTGGCGGGAGGCGCTGCCTCCCTCGGCACGGGCACTGTGTCACCGGGTGACCCGCAGCGCCAGCGGGTGGTACATCTCCGAGTTTTGGAAACAAATAGTTATTGTAGGTTATTGTGTATATAGTTATTGTATATATTGTATATAAAATATGTATATATTGTATGTATAGGCTGGTGCAATGTCGAAGTGTGCCCTCCTTCCCCGCCATCCTGGGTGCTCTAGCAGCTCTGTGGTGAGCCAGTTCAAGAAGCTGATCTGGCCAGAAATTAATAATTTCTTTTTGTACTTTTTTTTTCCCCTTTAATCTGGTTGAACTTTCTTGAATTGCTTAAGGACCACTCCTACTTATAGTAATTATTGGCTGCCTTGCCCTCCTTCCCTTATGATAATTCAGTGAGTGTTTTCCCAACCTCTCGTAGTGGAGGGCAGCGGCCCGAGGTGGGTTGATTTTGAGGTTTTCTGTTGCTCCCCCGAGTCTGGAAAAGAATATTTAGACACAGTCTTAGCATGACATTGTAAGGTCTCAAATAATATTCTGGCCAGACTGTTATTTCTTCACGTTTTAATTGAACTGTGAATTGATCTGGACAGAGATTTTTCCATTGCTGTGTGGCTATGTGTGCTTCTAGCACTTCATGTGCACAGTGAGACAAACATCATGAATATGAAGCAAGATTTACTGACATGTATCTGTATTTATTAGTAATGAATAAATGAAAGGGTTGTGGAGGTCAACATTTGAAGAAATTATTGCCGAGTATCTCGCCATATGCTCTCTGGGATGGGATTCCCAAACTGTCATGCATACCACTCATAAGTGCTACATAGCGAGCTACAAAACTAGGAGCTGCTGTGGGCAGTATTCAGCAGAAGGGAGGGGAGGAGGAAAGTTGAGAAATCCTTGCTTTAGCAGGCGTAAGACTGAAATTCCCAGATCCTCTGCAGCAGAAATAGTAATAACAATAGCAAATTAACATACAGGTGTGACTTGGGAAAATGTTCTCTATTCAGAAAGCACATGCTTAGCTTTCAACAACTAAAGTAAGAGCTACATTTGCACATTTTCCTGAATTATTTTTTACACATACTTTGGAAGTATATTAGAAATTTAATGTTATTTTGACTACTTTTTTATACTGCCACTAGAAAACTTTATTAATTCTTCCTGCATATTTAACAACAAACATCTGAAATTTATAAGCTTTAAACCCTCAAATGATTAGAGCTATGGAAAAAAAAATATACTCCAGATCCCAACTAGTTTGTTTCTTGTATGACTAAGAAAATGCCTAAAAATTAGATCAACATACAGGAAAACATGCTTAGGAAAACTATAAGGCTATTATTTAGTTGTGGTGGAGATAGGATCCACTTTAAGAGATCAAAAGATTACAATCTAGTCCCTATAAAATTATATGAAACTTGCAGAAACAGATTTCTAAAAGAAATGTGGCATAATCCAAATAAGAAATCATCAGTTATATTTAAAGTACTCTTGTATTTATAATCTGTTCCTATGCACTTGCAAAACATCACATATACATAGGTACTGTAGTACATATAGTACTATATATACTATATACTATAGTATACATAGTACTGGGACTAGTGAGGCTTACCTGAAGCAAAGTCTGATCTTCAAAAATTCTTGCAGTCATGAGTCCCTTCTCAGTTAAAAAAAGGAAAAAGTGAATACTGTTTCAGAGAATGCATCTCAGAAATGGCAATAGGTACAATTATGGGTAGGTACGTATATAGACATTGCTACAGTCTAATCTAAAATGCAGACATTGTTGTGGGTGCAGCATTTGTGCCAATGAAACCTGTTCAGAGTCACAAAACAAAATCTAAAAATGGTGTCTTGTGGTAACTGCAATCAAAGTGGTTTTTCATTTGCTTAGTGCTCTTAGAAGTGAATGCATGAGTATAAAATCTAATAAGTGAAAAAGAAGACATTACCACTAGCTTCTGGAGTTCTTATGCCAGTTCTTCTACTTTTGCAGACATGCCAAAGTGTCATCTTGCTTACTGCATTATCAAAGATATCAACAGCCAACATGGAAAATTATTAAAATTTGTTCTAATTGCTCAGGGTAAATAAACAGGAAAACTGAGTGAGGAGTCATGCCTTTCTGCTCCTGTTTATGCATCTTAAAATAGTTTAAATAGTGATAATCTGTTCTGTACACAATCTTTCTGCTGCAGAGTATTTAATACTTTAATGTTAATTCCAAGTGGAAAGACAAAGTATTGAGAACTAAAACAATCAGCTCACAGATTTTTTTTTTTTTACCTTATTTCTCACTTCCTTTCCCCTCCCTCTACCCCAAATTAGAAACCCATTTAACTAGTTTTATCCTATGATTGCATCATAGGCCTGATTCTTCACTGTCATGTGTCTGGTCATCTATGCAGTGGGTGTACCACGCCTGTAGTCAGCATCAGGCAACAGGAACAAATATGACCATCAAGTTGTGAATAATGGTGTGGATGGCAGTTGTTGCTAATAGTTATAACCTTGGGAGATAGCGGAATGAGTCCTGACTAACAATTTCATACAATTTTTTTCACCTGGTTTAGGATTCACTTAGCTTCCGAAGAGGATATGTGTAGAGTAGAAAGCAGTAGACTAAATTCAGGCTTGTGCTAGATAATAGAGTGTTCAAACTGGAATAACATTTCATGCATAGTTTCTACCTTCACAATACTTGATGATAAAGGTAGAGTAAAATGTTTTAAATTAGCAATACCATTACTCTTTTTGCAATGGCACTGTCTGTAGACAGACTCGGTGCTAGTGAACAGCCAGTTTATCAGGCTGCATGTGAAGGGTAGTAAGCACATTCCCATTTCAGATTAGCTGGTGCTATTAGGGCAAATCCACAAACACAGCAGCTCACAGCAACGATTCATCTGGGTGATGCTTCAATGCTCAATGTTGGAAACAGACTTGAAATAACACCGTGGGCATATTGTCTTTAATTGCTGTTATCAAATTTGCCTAATTAAGATGATCCCATCTGTTTGCCTTAGCTTAGAGAATATCAGTCATGATAGAAATGGTTTTGGCTGAGGGGAGGGATACACCCTGTGGTCTGTAACCTCTGGCAAAGAGGCAGCATGTACAACTCAATGTGGTGCTGTCAGACTGTCAACATACGGCCCAAGAACCAGTCATGTCCCAATGTGAACCTTAAGGAACAAGCTTGTTGACTTCAGCAGGTTTATATTGCGTGTGTGAGGTTGTACAGGCAATCTATAAGTCATTCTGTGAGGTTATTCCAGCCTAGAGATGACTTGTGAAATGGAGTTACTGATATTCCAGCCTCTTAAACTTAAGACCTTTTATTAAATATACTTCTTTATAAGCAGTGGTAAAACTGTGAGAGTTAAGAAATTATATTTTTCAATCACAATCCAGCTGGTTGTAAGCAGTCCAGGAGATTCATGGAGTGTGTAGGGGGACAATTTCCTGGTCCAGGTATTAGGTGAACCAGTCAGAAGAGGATTACTAAACCTGGTGCTCACCAATGCAGAGGAGCTCATTGGCAGCCTGGGTAGCGACCACTCCCTGGTGAAGTTTGTGATCTCAAGGAGCATGAGCCTGGTGAGGAGCTAACTCAGGACCCTGAACTTTGAAAAAATGAACTTCCAGTTGTTTAAGGAGTTGGTGAATGAGATCCCCTGGGAAACTGTCCTTAGGGACAAAGGAGCTGACCAGAGCTGGCAGCTCTTCAAAGCTCTTTTTCTTACAGCTAGATGACCTTTAAGGTCCCGTCCGACCAAGGCCATTCTATGATAATCAAGTGAGTGATTGTTTGAATTATTAAACTTCTTTGGCATTATTACTGACATGCATGTACGTAGTTTCTGCAAGCTAGGAATTTTCTCAGAGCATGATTTTGGAAGGGAGTATGTTCTTCCTGTTTCAGGATGATACAAAAGTACAAGAACAGTTACATAATTACTGTCTTTCAGATTGTTCTAATAATTTGTAATCAGAAAGTGCTGAGACATTTAAAAGGGAATAAAACAGCTTAACAACTTTATAGATTCTAGTAGAGTCATGAGTCAAAGGGAAAATAAAGGTTTGTCTGACGTTTTACTTCAATTGTCAGTGATTTTTAATACAGTTAAAAAAGGAAAAAGGTGGAGTGATACCTACTTTAACTCATTTACTGCTACTGAAATCTGCACAACCAGAAAGCTTCCTGATGTGAGTCAAATGTGGTACCTAACTGTCACTTCTCTTAATACTTGGATGCTACTGGTTTCGTTTCCTCAACTTGGCTTTGGCCTAATGTAGCTCTGTGAAGGTGGGGGTGGTGGGAATCTACATCTTCCCTCCCAATTCTGCTGGGTCACCAGTCAGACAATAGATCTGTGGTCTGTGAGAGGCAAAACCTCTCATCCCCCTCAACACTCAGGACTGGTTGATTTGTTTTGTCTTTTTCTCTGGTTACTTTGGTGCCTTCTTTCCTCAGATTTTTAAATTTACTTTTAATTTTTTTAATCTGGTTTTCACATTGGCTACTTTTGTGTTCTTCCCATCTCCTGGAACTGCTCTTGTTCTAGGAGATTTTAGATGAGCTTTCTTCCCACATGTGCTGTGCTATACTCCGTAATTCCAAGGCTTTCTCCTTCTTGACGCTCCGCTGTTGCCAGGTGAAGAAAACAAATACCCTGCTATAACTGATATGTTTTATTATAAACTTTGTACAAAACTAAAACGCCATATTTATTACCATTATGGTAGTTGTCAGATAATGCTTTATCTGCAGCCAACTTCAGAGGAAAATGGACATGACTTTAGTTTTCAAATTGTGCATTCACGTATAAGAAGTTTAAATCAGTTACTAGGGCTTTTTCACTGAGTCTGACTGAGAATCAGTACAAAATTGTGCACTTTTTTGTGCTCTGACTGGCTTTTTTTATGCGGCTTCTACATGTAAAGAAAGATCTGAACATTCATAAAAGCTCATTTGTTTTGAGCATATACATGGTTTATTAGCAGAGCATGAATAGACTTCAGTTTCCCATGTTTTGGCCCTGCTTCCAGTTTTCACTGAAGCTCATGTGTGTCTGAATGAGACCAGGGGTAAACACTGTGTCTGAACACTGCATTTCTGGTATCATTTCATTGCAGTGAAATTCTTTTTTTTTTTGGAAGGCGTGGTAGTGAATATGTATGAGGAGGAGTGAACAAGGGAATAGAACAGCAGACTGCCCAATGACAGTGGGGTTTTTTATATATGTCTTCTTTGAAACATCATGCTCCAAAATGTCACTGGTTTTTTAAGCAGTTTCCATTTCCCTTAAGTTACTGAGAAATTGTAAGTTTTTGAGAAATTTTTTTATTTCTTTAGGGAGCAGGTGTACATAGCTGGTAACTTTAAAAATTAGATGTGGAAAGTGTATATTAAAGATTTTTATTGTAATAATTTATACATAGTTATCCTTGAGAGTGTTGGAGATTTCGATTATGGTAAGGTCATCACAACCTGAGTGTATAGAACTGTGTTACATTTAATTATCTTTCGGCATAACTTAATTTATGTTCAAGACAGAAAAATGTATGAGATGTTTAAGCTGTGTATAGAACAATTTGATTTAAATACTCTCCAATTTCAATATATATTAGAAACATGGAAAGAGCAACAATTATTTTAATAGTTGCCTTAAACTAAATGTGTGTTTGTGTGTATGTGTATATATTTGGCTCCAAGAAGGGGTTTTTTTTAAGTTTAGGTTAATCCTATGTGTTGTTCCCTTTTGAAATTACTGGTGCTACAGACATAATTAAATGTAGGTGTATATATAATTGGGTTTCTGGATTAAAGGTCTCATGCAGTTTATTTGTATTTGAAGAAAAAAGCCTGGGTGATTTCTTTTTTCTAGAAAGTTTCAAAAGAGAAATTAACTACAAAAGGTTGATAAGTCTCTCTGGTTATTCTGTCCTCATATGGTATTCATGCTCTATAATATACATGGCTCTGTTAATGCACAGAGTGTTATCTCTGCTGTCCCACCTGGGCAGGGAGCAGCCACGGTTCACTTGTTGGCACAAAGAGTAGAAATGTCCAAACTGATTGATTACATTGCTCTGATTTCATTATTTAAGAGAGTCCAGTGCCACAGAAATATCCTCGGTGCTGCTAGAGAGCAGGTTTCCTGTGTATCGACAGAAGATTAAGAGCCATCTGAATGGAGATGCTCTGTGTCTGTGTATCTGCTGGCTCTTTTAATGATTAAAGAAAGACATGTCATGCTTCCCAGGGCCAACACCCTCTTGTAACCACTGCCTCCTTTCGTGGCTCCTTGCAGAGCAGACAGTGTCAGTAATGCAGAAGCCTTTTGGCTACTTTGCCTTTTTGCTCCATGTTCCACTGATGTAGTAGGAGCTCTTTGTTCTTGCTTGTCTCTTCTCTGGCTACCTGTGTTTTTCTTTTTTCAAATTGTATAGTGCAGTAGTGCTCTATTTTTCAAGTATTTACCTTGGTAATTTCAAGGGGAACTGTTCCCCTGCAGCTTTAGTTTACTCTGGATCTGAGCAGAATGAGAATCTGAGTATGATGACTTGCTCCAGTTCATGCAAACTCCTCAAGAATGGTAATATCCTTATATACCCAGCATGTTAGCTGAATTGCAAATAATCTCAGGGGAACTGTGGTTTCATAGAATTACTTAATTTTAATTTGTCTTGAACCGCAAGGTAAGTATAAATATTCTGGGGAATAAGGTGCTCTAGGAGGGAAAACCCAAGATAGGCAAGAAAATGAGCAGAAACCTTTTTAAGCTACTCTGTCTCATGTTGTTTTCTGTCCTGTTCCTTCTAGTGTTTCTTTGGAAATTATTTCACCATATATATTCAGAACAGTTTATAATTTATTGATATTGATAATATTTATATGTTTTTATTATCGCCTATAGTTTTAAATTGCTGGGAGATTTATTCCTTATACTTGTAAGCCTAAGCCACCACCTTTGTCCACTTGGGAAACTATCATAGCCTTCTTGTTTCGTGACACCAGGCTATTACCTGACAGAGAGCTTCCTCAGCTTGGGCTGCAACCTGTTTTGTGCCTGAAATCTAATTTCTATATATCTTGCCAGTTGCCACAGGAAAGAATATTGCTTTGGCCAGGAACTGTACAAAATGACCTTCTCCTAGTGGGTCATGAGCCAAAAAAGAAACGGGTAAACTGAAATTGGACTTTTGCATGGCTCAAAGCTCTAAATCATTTGTTTAAAAACAAAACAAACCCAAACTGACATAATTTCACATGAAATTCTAGGCTTATATTTTATGAGAACAGTGTGTTGAAGTCAGTCTTTTTCACAATCTGGCCTTACACTCAGGTCAGCTGAGTTGTATTAAGAATTAGCATAGATTTATTCCACTGAATTGTTTGGCAGATAGAATCCCATGAGTGCTTCATATGAATTTCATACAGTCTTCCTTAAAAAGAAAATACACATCCCTGAAAGCTTGACCATACAGCACAAAGTTTCCTTTCACACTGCAATACTTCAGACTTATTTAATACCCAAGAGTTAGAAAACATATAATGATCTGGGGTGCAAACTTGCTAACCAGAGGTTTTCTTGCAATAAAGTAAGTAAAAAATACATGAAGTGATAAACTGTTTATTTAGTGTAAATTGAATTTATACCAAAATGTGAAAATGTATTTTAAAACTTCTAATCTAAATTCTTTTGAAGTGGGTATTATCATGATGGATTTTTTTGCAGCCAAGTTACAGATCCCAGAAAAATAAGGTTTGCATGGAAAGTTCTTGGCAGATCTCTCTTGGAACAGCACAAACAACATGACTTAACAAGGAGGCATTCATTATTTCTGTCTTGTTACCCTCTGTTCTTACAGTCACCAGCTGTAAGGTTACTGGCATCTTTGAATCTTCCTAATAAACAGCATGGGGAGCAGTCATTCAAGAGTGGTAGTGAGAGATATGTTGCATTTCTGAGGCTTGCTTTTGTTTTTTAATAGCTATTGTGCTTTATCAAGCTGAGCTAATGCATTGTCTGCATGTTCTCACAGCAAACAAAGTTTAGAAAAGTAACTAAATTTCAGAAGGACAAATCTGTTGGTTTAACTTTAGGGGTCTGTGAGCCTTAAGTATGCAATTAAAAGAAGTGTTTTGCCTTTGGAAATGAAAGCCATCTGGTATACTTTTCTATTAAAAAAAAGTCATGGAGAAATGGCCTACATGTTGACCATGTATTTATATTGCATTACAATCCTTTTGGAAACAATTTTAATTGCAGGTGTAACTTGTTTTGGTAAACTAAGTCCCAAAACAAACAAACTTGTATCCTCTGTTTTGCTTAGCAGTCATGTACAATGCCTTTTTTTAGCACGTGACAAAGTTCTGTGCTAGTGAAGTCAGTGCCAACTACAACCCAGGTCTGTGAAATTAATATCGGAGACCTGCAGGATGAGCCTGTAGGAGAAAATATCCACAAGGTGTATTTTTTTATTTACACTATTAAGACCGCAATGAATGCTCAAAGAGTGACCTTTGAGAACTTAAAAAATCTGTAGGCTGGAGCCCAACAGAAACAGTCACTGAGAGCAGTGGTAAAGGCTGGCCTCAAGGAATCCTGGAGCTGTGTAGCCACCAGGCCCACCACTGGTAGAAAGTGCAGGAGCTTTCTGGGGGCATCCTCTGCTTGGTAAAGGCTGCCCGTGCCCTCCAAAGGCAAGTCACAGCTGGCAGTCACTGGTAGCACTGAACTTGGCATCTACTCTGGCAGCAGTGAGTTGACTTTGTGTAGGTGAAGTTACACCCTTTCCACACCCTTCCTTTAATATTTTTTGTGTGAGAGATTCAATTAGGACAATTTTAAGATTTCATGCAAAGACAGAAGGGGGACCAAATCTAATGCGGGGAAGCATGAAGGTTAAACCTAATGGTTAATATTGGAATAAATTTTAAGAAGACAACTGATTAAAAGTCTAGTTTGTAGCAACTCTCTTGCATGTTTTCCAGGCCTTTCTTACAGTAGTTTCTGCTGTCAAAACTAGCAGTGCTGATAGAAGCTTTCCTGGTGGAAAGGGAAATTTATTATCCATTTATTCAAAGGGCTTATGATATAATTTTTTCCTTCAATCTGTCACATTAGTGGATTATAACTCTTTTTCTTTCACCTGTCTCCCTGTAATATGAATGCAATGTACCTGTTATATTTATTATACTTGCTGATTAATTAGAAAGGTCTTAATCTCTTAAAAAGTGATACCATTTGAAAGAGAGTTTATTGATGGGCAGGTGGCAATACACATTGGACACAGGTCATCTGGCAAGCTGGAACCTAATGGTTCCTGTTGTCTCTTGTGGAATTTCTGTTTTTCCTCTCCCATCCTTTTGTCTGAGACCTCAAAGTAGGGGGGGGAAAGGGCTTAATTTCAGTAAGTGCATGTTGTGTGAGTGTTATCTTACTTTTAGAATAGATGCCAATCTCTCTTGCCTCCAAACAGCCTTATTAACTGGAACACAAATCTAAGTGGCAAACTGGTAAGCAGCTTTCCAAATACAATGTTTTATATCCTCTCAGAAAGAAAATGAGATTAACGTGAAAGGAGAGAATTTTTAATTCTTAATTCTAATTATGTTATATTTCAAGATTGTTTAATCCTGTTAATTTCCACCTGAATTCTCTAGGTTACAGTTTGCTGCTTACTGAAGTCTCTGGAATTTGTCAATTGTCTTTGCAATCTTTTGATCAAATTCTTGTTCTCTAAGTCTCAGAGACCCAACAGAGATATGTAAGTTTGAATATGCTTAAATGGTTGTCATACCCTAAAATCATTCCTTTTAACTGCAAAGAGCTGGTCTGTATCTTGCACAAAGAAGTTGGTAACTGTATTCACTGTAGTTTTTATAGCTGTGCTAAGAGTATGATGATATTGAATTAGGGAGTCCATCAGTTTTCAGAGTAAATATTATATGCAGTATTTGAGCATAAAATCACATACATTAATTATGTTCATAATTTTTTCATGAATTGCCCTATACAGTTATTTCCCTATGGACTAGTGGCATTTAATGGCATTTAATGCTGGAGCTTCAGGGCAGGACTGCTGTTGTTTGCTTGTTGGGGTGTTTTTTGGAGTTCTTTTTTAAACCAATTCAGTCATATGCTTTAAAAATTCAGATTTAATTAGATTTTTTTTTTAAATTCCGATTTTACCACAGATTTCTGCAGAGACTAATATTGACCAATGTTTCCTTAGAATGTGGCTCTTCAAACAAAGAGAATGCTCAGGAAGCCTGAAAATATTAGTCCAAGTCTTCTTTTACTGACTATTTACTTTCTAAAACCTTAGGAGTTGCCTGTTTAAATTAAGCAAAATTAGAAAAACTGAGCCTCAGAATAAGTATACTGTGTGCAATAGCTGTACTAAAGCAGGCCATTTTGTATGAATATTAGCAAAATTGACTAGTTAATGGTTAGCCACCATTATTTGGTTTTAGATTATCTGGATTTTTCCTGTGTGGTTCCTTTAAAGCTGTAATTCAGAAACCAGTGGTGTCATTGACTCGCTAGTTCCTTCAATCAACTATTCATTAAATATGCTTTGGGTTAGAGCTGCAGTTGACTACCTACCTAAAAATATGCTGATTGGCTTCAAAACCCCCAAACATTGAAGAAACAGAAAAATATTTAGTTTCATAGCATCAGATGGAGCAGACATGGACCAATCTGCACATAAACATGCTTGGACTTCCATGCCTTCTGAATGGAAAGACATTCCCCCTCACTTTCACTCAAGCAGTGGATGTGTTGTTAACTCCAGTTACATGTATTGTGGCACACTTAAAAAAAACTAAACAAACCCAGAGAATAATTTTTTTATTCTTTAATTGACATCTTCATAAGCTTAATGTTCTTCATCCCTTATAACGTTATAAAACAGCACTAAAGCTCTGTAATTCCTTGGTGTAGAATAATGTTACACAGGATATGTGTTGAGATATTGAAAATAATTAATAGCATAAAGAAAACCCAAAGCTATTCCTCTTGATGTGATTTTAGACACGTTTTAATTGTCAGATCTGTCACTCCTGGCACTTGCCACTTGAGGGAGTGATGCACAAAGTGCTGGTTGGACTCAAATTAGAGTCCATTCTCAGTAGTTTTGCATACACTGGGAGCTCACTCCAAGTGGAAAAATCAGACATCACATGAGGATATTTTGGCTACAAAAGGAAAATTAAAATGCTGTGTACTAAAATGTTTTGGACAGTTACCCTTTGGGATGTACTTATGTGCCAATCAAATCCCTGTGTGGAACTCGAGAAGACCTTTCCTGCCAGATTGGTGGAGAGGTGCCTGGAGGTTGTATTCTGGTACAGGTTTGAATTGATGGGGTTACTCTGGGCAGTGTTACTGTGGAGAGCTGAGGTGTGTGGTACAGTCAGGCAGCTCTTGGAAATGCTTGGGACACTCTCTCGGAATTAGTATGCAGAATGCCTGTTTCTTATGGATTTAGTGTGCCTGGGAGTAGAGGGATTTGAGCCTCCTGCTTTAATCCAATTTTATTTTACTGAATTATTTATTATTTGCAAGTGATTGGAAAGGTTGGTTCATGCTTCTAAAGAATGGCTATTAGATGTTACAGGGCAAAGCACTTGATTTTAAACTGAGGGCAGGAATCCAAGTTGCCACGTTTGCTTTCTGTATATTTAATATAGAAACCATGAGTGAATATAGAAAAATCTTGATATCATTTAAAATAGACCAAGAAGTGGGATACTTAACTATTAATAATTTTCGCTTGAGTTATTGTTTTCATTATTTCTTTTGGCTTTTAATTAATAGTTGTTATCTTTGATATTCTAATAAAAATTTGCATAGCATTGAAATAATCTGTGGCTATATATTTATGTAGTAAATCTGTGTCACAGTATATGTCCTTTTGTACATGTGGGGTTGTGTGTGTTACATTTCTGTAGCTCCTAATATTTACTTTAGAATTTACTGTGAAGAGACGTGTTAATTATATAAGGACTATATTTGTGCAGGGGTTTCTAATAACAGTACGTGATACTTTCCTGGGCAGCTATTGTACTAGAACACGTGCAGCATAGGCAAGATGAGAATATTGTACATTCTTGGTGTTTTACCAACTCAATTAAATAACAATGTGATCATACAAAATACAAATGCTACCTTGCTGCCCTGGAGACCTTAAGATTTTCCATTATGACACTCCCAGATAAATTGTCCAGAATGTACAAAAGTTACTGTCTATAATTATTAATGCTATCTCGTATGGGCTTTTTTAGCCACCAACGCGCCTGCAACAAATGTGGGTAGAGCCCTTCCCAAATCTTCGTTCGCGAAGCCTAGCCATGACTCACTGACTGACTGATGATAATTATTAATGGTTTTCTAACAGGATGTAACCCCACCTTTATTCAGTCAATGCTTGAACTAACTAGTGTTTAGAAGGAAGAATACCAAGACAGAGCCTTTATAGCATATCTGAGAGCATCTTGTCTGGGACATTTTGTGAACTCTGAAGGTTACAAAAATTGGAATTCAGAAATCTTATTAAAATGTCATTCACCTCAGATCTGATTAGCAGCATCAAGAGCTGAGAGGATGGGAATTAAATTCACCAAGGCTATCTCTTACATATTTCATCATTCTGAAAAAAACAGGTAAGTAACTGAAATAGAACATTTATGCTTTATTCCAGGAAAAAAAAATTATTTAGTGAGCTCACAAAGTACAGTATCTGTTCCAGAAGAGGTTTTGTTACATCTATACTGATTATCTTCTCCCTGTAAATAAAGAATAACCTACTGCATTCTGTGGGAGCTTGCACTCCTTTTCAGTTGTGAGCACTTATTATAAAGCATGTTACAATTTTTGTTGGAAGAATTAACTATCAGCTGTCCATCCTTTATGAGTCACTCAAGGTGCAGGAGATCTACTGTTACCTGTTCCTCAGTCACCTCTTTTTCAGATCGAGTTTACATAGTTGTCTCTTGCATGGAAGCCCTTTCATGCCTCTTAATACCCATAGAGTCCTTTCCTAAAACTTAATTTCAAGCAATACTGTAGTCCTTCTCAGGGACTGAGTGATGGGGAATTACAAGGAGTATCCATATAGGTGGATAGAGTATATACAGTAATGTTCTATATACCTTTCCCAGTGTTTCCTGCCAAGCGACTTTGTTTTTTTCTGACTGCTGTTATGCACTAAAAAAACCAGAAAAAGCTGATACATATGGGATACTTGCATTTTGGTGTATGAACTCCATAGAGTATGAAGCATCTCATATCATATTGAATATTGTTGAAATACTGGTCTTTGTTTAGCAAATGATGTTTTGAATTCCAGGAAATGACCTTGTAAAAATGGAAGTAAGAAAAGGAAATTCACTTATGTTAGGGAGGGAAAATGAAGAAAAGAAAGTCAGTGCAAACAAAAGGGAATGACAGAGGCTGAATCAGAGAAAGGTGGGGATTTTAACAGGAATGTATGTAGTATAGGTGAAAGGTGCCCAATAGTTTTTCGGTCTAGAAATGCCCACTTAATCTTTCCAGAAGTTCAATAGTCTCTTACAATTCTACCAGTTAATTAATAATCCCAGAGAGACCAAACCCCCTTTATTTGCACTAACTTTGTATTGCTACTGTGGTAGCAATCCAGTACAGAGATTTCCAGGATACTTTAAGATAGACCATGTTTCACGTGTGACTGGACTTGAATGTTATAGAATGCTACAGACGGCTGTTGGAAAGCCCCCAGCTTTGTGCCTGTGTTTTAACCCCCATCCTGCTGGCTCCCTGACTGTCCCTATGGGCTGCTATTAAACAGTGCTTCCAAAGGGGCTGTTAGGATTTATGGATTTTCTCTTTAGTTGGAAATGGTGATGGTTGTAGTCACCAACAAAAGTAATGAGGCAGAAGTGGAACTGTGCGTCAATGTGGATGCTTTCAGGCTAATGGGATCAATGTTGGAGGAGAGGGAGGGAGGTAAGATAAAATCTGGTTTAGGGTATCTAGAGTGCCTGGGAGTACATCAACCCAGAGAACTCCCAGCAGGATCTCTTTGCCATGCACCAAATCATTTATGGTCATAGGGTATTCTTTTACTTTGGGAATACTCTGGTCTTGCTGCATGTGCTCAAAACCAGGGCCCGTACAGACACAGCGACATCACCTATGACAGGTCTTGGTGTTGGAAGGGAGTACCTGGGACAGGTTGACTGACTGACCTCCCTGTGGTGACGTGAGTCCTTGAAAAGTGAGGGAGTGGCAGTGACTACCCTGTTCACAATGGCTGAGCAGATAAGCCATCAGCCTTTCTGAGTGGACACACATCCAAGCCCTCCTACTCTCTTCCAGGAACTTGGGTTTGCCTGGGGCAGTGGTCACACCTGGGCTGTCTTGCAAAGGACAGGTTGTCCATCAGTCTGAAAGTGTTTTGTGCCCTGCAGTGAAATGTCATAAATTCTTGTGTTCTCATGCCTTGTGAAGTAGTGTAAATATGCTTATTTATTGTTGAAAGTAATAACCTACTCAATTTGCAGTATGTGAACAGCTATCTCACTGTGCCCTTCCAAGCAGGTGGGGCATTTCTCTCCCATACCTTGTGGCTCTGTCATGTGCAGCAGGAATGTTTTCCTCGTGTGTGTGTCTGTAGCATCTGGCAACTCGGGCTGTAACTGTGGGAGTGCTGGACGTGCCCCCCCTGCAGAGCCAGAGGGGCAGCATCCTGTTGCAAAATGTGGAATATGTAAAATTTTCCTAAGGATGTTCTTTGCTGTTTGATCTTTGTATACTTTCAAGGCTAATCAACAAGAAAGGAGATTTAGTCGGTGAAACAGATAAGAGCTAAGAAGAAAGCTGTAAGTGATGTCCAGGTGTTAGAAAGAGAAATAACTTGTTGGTAGAATTGCCTTGTTAAGGTTTAGGTCTAGGCATGCTCCAGTGATCAAAGACCTAGGGGGAGGTTAGCAAAGCTTGGGAAGAAGGATGTCCTCTGATAGTGGACACAAAGAGTGCAGAATTTACAGGCCACAAGGTCGTTTGGCAGTACTCCCAAGATAAGGAAGAAACTAATAAAGACAACTCAGCAACTGTGCTGAACCTGCTCCAACCGGTTAAATGGTTAATTCTGGCAGGGGCAAATTGTGACCACCAACTCAGAGACCACTGACCCGAGAAACCCACCGACCCAAAAGAAGAGAAAGACTGGGCATGTGGACTAATTAGCATGAGAAGCGAGGGAATCGTAGAATACTAATTAATAGGATAACAATGTAACTTGTAGCAAATGAGCACTAATTCCTTTGTTTGCTAAAATGTTTAAATAGTAAAATGTACTGATAGTTGGTGTGCTCGATTTGTGTAATAACACCGAGCACTCAGGCTTGCGCAACTCTGAAATAACCAACGTCTCTCTCGAGTTACTAATTATTGGGCTTGTTTTACACTGGGTGACGAACCCGATTTTGGTGGACAAAAACCGCGCCTTCAGACCCCAATCCAAGCCGAGCTTAGCAGCTCCGGGACAGGTTCGGCCCTCCCCGGCCGAGCAGGGAGGCTCTCGGCAGCGGGGAGCCGGGAACGCCGGAGCCGGGAACCCGCCCCTCCCCGCCTCAGTCTGTGGGCGGGAGCGGCCCTGCGCGGCCGCCGCCATTTTGTGCGGGAGGCGGCGCGGCCCCGCGGGCGGCTGGCACCGGTGCGTGAGGCGAGGGGGGCCGGGGCCGGGCCTGGGCCTCGCCTGCAGCGCCGGGGCCGGGGCGGGGGCGGCTGGGGGGCAGAAAAGGCTTCGCGCCGCAGTGTTGTTCCGTGGGGTGCGTGGCCGTTGCCGGAGAGCGGGGCTGGGGCAGGCGGGGAGAGGCGGTCCGGGATTCCCGCGGGTCCCTTCCGAGCAGCCCGTCCGTCAGCCCGGCACTCTGCTTGAGCGCTCCCCTTGCCTGGGAGGCTGCTGAGCTTGCGAAGAGGTTTGTTGTGGAAAATCCTCATTAGGCTCGAAAAATTAAATGGTGAGATTTGGCTTCTGGTCCGGTAGCGAGGGGGAGCAGCATTCGCCGGGCCCCCGCCGTGTGCCCGCCGAGCTCCGGGCCGGCCCCGCTGCCTCAGCCGCTGGACGGCTCCGAGTTACACAAACACAGCTGGGTGTAAACACAGAGATAGCTTTGTGAGGTTTTAGAAAACTAATGTAAGAAGAAGTTCTCAGAGACTGGTATACACAGTACCATTTATTCAGAATAAAATTGCTGGGTTTTGTATACTTTATTTAGTGATTGTACGGTAGCAAACGATTAGTGAGAATATCTGACGCTTTCAGAGTCAACTACTGAAGGTTTCAGAATATAAAAGTTATGGTTCATTATGGACTCTTGATTTGTCTTCCTTGTTTTACAGTAGAGATTTGGCAAATTAATCATGTAGGTCTTTGCTCTTTTTTGGACACCTCGACCAAACAGATCTGGACTCCAAACATCTCAAAAGTGTGCAACCTTTTAAATTTGAGTGGTCTTTGAAAAGGTCAACAAAAGGAGTGGTCTTGAGTGGGTCCTATACTGAATTTGACATATTTTTCAAAATTTATTTTTTTTTTATTTATAGTTTAGAACAATGCTTGCTTCCATAGTTTTGTCTTAGAAACAACTCTCCAAGGATTTAAAGATGACTGACTCTCAAAATAGATAAATTTCCATGCAGTCAAAACCAAAGTTTTTACTCAGCTGCAAAGGTCTAATAGTGAAAACTGCCTGTAGATGGATCTCTGTACTGTTCATGCTTCCACTGTTATTTTGAAATACTACTTGGCATTGCATGAACATTGTAATACCAAGATAATTTTTAAATAAGGCAGTTTCTAGATCTTTTCAGGGAGTGAGAGTTCGTTCCTGGGTTTGCAAATATTTGCTGGACTTTTTTTTTGTGGTAACAGTATATGTACCTTTCTCAATAGCACTAGTTTCTAACAACTGTAACCATTTGCCTTCTAGTGTACTGAAGCATGTTTTTACCAAGATCTGTTAAAGTCAAGAGGACTGCTGATGAGGACAAAAGCTGTACAGCTAAGAAAAATAAACTGTCTTCTGGAGGACCTTTGCTAGAGGACACCACCGAGTTCCAAGACTGTAAGTCAGTTAGAACAGAAACTTCTCCTTCAGCATGCAATTTGAATGAAATTGTACAAGAACACACAGAACCTGTAGCTGGAGGCCTTGATGCTGCTAATGCAACGTTGGGAAAGGACAGCCAAAATACTGATGAAGACAGCCCTTTGGAAGAACCCATAAAATCCTTCAGCAAATCCCAGCGTTGGGCAGAACCCGGAGAGCCTGTGTGTGTGGTGTGCGGTCGCTATGGAGAGTATATCTGCGATAAAACAGATGAAGATGTTTGTAGTTTGGAATGTAAAGCCAAACACCTTCTACAAACTCAAGCAAAGGAAGAACAGCTGACGTCTGATCAACTCACAAACTCTGAAGCAGAAGCTCACCTGCCTCATGCACCTTATTTCTACAAGGATCATTCCTTTATTTTAGGTTTGCGAGATGAGCAGGTTGAGAATCTTAAGCTGCAGCTGGGTATTGCTGTCCAGGGCCAGCAAGTTCCAAGACCTATTGTAGAGTTTGAACACTGTGGTTTTCCTGAAACTTTAAACCATAATTTGAAGAATTCTGGCTATGAAGTCCCAACTCCCATCCAAATGCAAATGATCCCTGTTGGACTAATGGGGCGGGATATTGTGGCTAGTGCAGACACGGGCTCTGGAAAAACAGCAGCCTTCCTACTCCCTGTTATTATGAAGGTTTTGAATGAGGTAATTGAACTTTGTATGTTTTGAGTGTGGTTTGCAACTTTGTCTTTTGGATTCCCAATGGGAAGGAGAATGTGACTGTGGTGATTTTAATTAACATTCAATGATTTATTTCACTTTTGATCGATGGAATGTTGGTTCTTGGGGGTGGGCGGAGTTGCTGATTAATTTTAATGATTTTGAATGTTTTTTCACTTTGGTCAGGAGATAAAGCAACTATTAATATTACCAAGTGTAGAGTTGCTCCTTTTTAAGAAAGGTAATTAAATTCTGTGGTACACTTCCTAAATGACTTAAAATAGAAAGTGAAAGTAATTCCAGCCCTCTGCAAGAAGTTGTTCCTCTATCTTGATATGCCAGAAGTCTGAAAGAGATTTGTTGACATTTGCGTAATTTCAAAGAGTAATTTCTCTTGGAATATATTTGGTTGACCATCAAATAACTGCAGGAATTTGGGGTAATATAATTTCTGAAATCCTCTAGTTACCCAGTCACCCCTTTGATTCTGTGGGAAAAAGCAATTAAGAAAGTTTTTGCTTCATAAGGACATGAATGTATGACAAGAAGTAATGGCAAATAGTATTGAGTACCTTGTGTGTGGCTCAGTATTGCTTTTTCTTTGGTGGTTTTATTTATAAGAACATTTTTCAACATTCTGGACCTGATTCTAGTTGATATTTCGCACTGGTTAGATACCTTTACAAATATATGTATACACTCACAAACGAGTGCATAAACTTTTACAAATGAAGAGAGATTATTTAAGCAACTCTTTTAATCTCTAAAGTACTCTAGCATTAGTTTTAAGAATAAAAGCATTATGTAAGAACATGTAAGAACAGGTGTATTGCATTTCAGTACTTCCTCTGTCTGATTATCATTAAAGTCTGCAAGACAGTTGTATGTTTATAATAATGTGCGCAAAATTGGAGTGTCAATGAATAATACCTCTGTACATGGTCTTTCCCATTCTTCATCTTCAGGGCACTAAACAAGTTTATGTATACGTCAAGAAATAATTTTATTTTGTTGTTTAAAATAATTTTTGGTTTTAATGTAAAATATTATGTTGGGAGATTTAATTTTGAAAGCTTTTTCTCAAGATAATAGAGCACTCCCATGTTCATTAGATTTCTCCCCCTCTTTCTAGACAGAAACTCCATCTGCCCTTATTTTGGCACCAACAAGGGAGTTGGCAATTCAGATAGAGAGACAAGCTAAGGAACTGATGGCTGGTTTACCAAACATGAGAACAGTTCTCCTGGTAGGAGGTTTGCCGCTGCCTCCACAGCTTCACCGGCTCAAGCAAAGTGTTAAGGTAAGGACTTGGAGTGGGGAGTTAGGTTTTATTGACATTCACAGAAAAGAAAAATGTTATTGTTGACATGTATGAGCACACAAGAATGTGTTTTTTCCAAGTCTAAACTACTGAAATGTTTGTTAGCTCTCGAAAATTTTACAGGATTACAATTTTTAAAAACATTTTGACTTCTGATTAAACTTTTTTGTTTGTTTGTTTTAAAAAGTTTCATGGGTGATATTGCTGCTTTCGAAGACTAAAATATACTATTTTGTTAGACAAGGAGTTGTAATTTACAGCAAAAAGTAGTTTGTTTTTCATGCAGATTATATTGCTTGTAATTTAGACACGTCCATTAGAGTTCTAAAAGGTCTGTTTCCTTTTGAGCCTCTGTAATTTAAGTTATCTTTAAAAGTTTTATGACTTATTTGAAGGCAAGTAGTTTCACTAATTATAGCCCTTGTTATCTCTATGCTGTAACTTCATAGTTTTTCTAGGAAAGTCATCTGTTCTTTCATGGAATTTCTAACTCCTGGGTTATTTGTTTGTTTGTTTGGTTTTTTTTGTTTGTGTTTTTGGTTTGTTGTGTTTTTGTTTTTGTTTTTGTTTTTTTAATAGGTTATAATAGCAACACCTGGAAGGCTTCTTGAGATTTTAAAGCAGAGTTCTGTTCAACTGCATGGCGTAAAAATTGTAGTGGTGGATGAAGTAAGTTTTTATTTATCAGAGCTGTATTTCCTTTAAGAGCCAGTGTGAGTGGCTGGTCTAACTGATTAAACATACGGAGTGTTTGTTATAAAGATACAATACATTTCTTAAGAGAAAATTTTATTTTTTTAATACAATTTGAAATGTATTTGAACAACTCCTATTGGCTGTAAAAGACTTAGATATCTGACAGGGTAATACTGTTAGACCAGTGTGAATCATTTATTTTTAATTTTCTCACCTTTTCTTCTGACTGTAAATACTCCTACATCATACACATTATGGTTCTTTTGTCAATTCAAGTTCAGGGTCCTGCTCTTCATGGAAAACTCTGGTAGAAATTAATATTTTTCACTTAGGTGGATACCATGTTAAAAATGGGTTTCCAGCAGCAAGTTTTGGATATTTTGGAAGACATCTCACAGGACCATCAAACCATACTGGTGTCAGCCACAATTCCAGTGGGCATTGAACACTTGGCAAATCAGCTTCTGCACAATTTTGTAAGAATAACAATTGGAGAGAAGAATCTGCCGTGTTCCAATGTCCGCCAGATTATCTTGTGGGTAGAAGAACCATCTAAAAAGAAAAAGCTGTTTGAAATACTAAATGTAAGTCTAATATTTTTCTCATAAGAACAGTTTATAAAAATACTCATGTCTTTACACATCTCTGTCAGGTTCTCATCTTTAGTTCTAATCTGTATGTAGTGAAGAGGTGGAGTGAGGTGAGGCATGTAACTGCACACACTTCAGCAGTTCTGCAGTGTAAGAGTTTTAACGGCAGTTTCAGGGATTATTCCACTCCCATCACTCCCATGTATTTTCTATGAGGAAATGGGGGTGATTTTGGATGTTTGACTGAAGGTTATCCAAGAGGTAAATAAGAATCTTTTAACTGAATCTCCGAACTTAAAGAAATTTGGATTTACTTGAAAACTTCTGACTTGTAAAAAAATTCATGTGTTGATATAAAATTGGCTTCTGAGACTGTAAGTCATTATATGTTTATAATGTACAGCTTTGTAAAGTTTCATAGCTGGTATCTTAAGTTCTTATCTAAAGTCTAGAAACATTTGTTCATCTGAAAGTCTTGTTAATGTTGGAGATAAAGAGCAGAAGAAATTTAATCCATGCTGATGATGGGCAGCCAGTGGTTTCCAATGCTTACCTTTTTATACGAACTGTTTAATTTTACAGGATGAGAAGCTCTTCAAGCCTCCAGTGTTAGTGTTTGTGGACTGTAAACTAGGAGCAGATCTGTTGAGTGATGCTGTTCATAAGATTACAGGATTGCAGTGCACAGCTATGCATTCTGAAAAGTCTCAGGTGGAAAGAACAGACATATTACAGGTTTGTGCCTCCTAAAGTTACGGGAGTTTTGGTAGATTTTTAAAAGGCCATTTTTTTTAAGGTGGCTTCACTTGAATGACTGAAGTCATAATTGACTGCTTTTCTGCAGTAATACCTGGGGTAGTGCTGGGGGAGACAGATGGGGCCAAGCAAAACTGAAGATAATAATGCCATTTTAAATGTAGATAAATACTGGAGACTATTTCCTAGGTTTTTTGCTTAGAAATTGAAATTTAAATATGCATTATCTTAAATTGATTATTTTTTAGAGTTAAAATTGTGGCTTTGATTTCTCTTGAATTATCTCTGTGGGTTATATTCCTGTTTAAATCAAGAATACAGGGGAGCCATTATCTCTTCTACAATAGAATAATCCCACTTGCTGTGTTCTTACACTGTTCTTACACACTAGCCCTTAGCCTATGCTTGGAGCGGTTCAAAATAAAAATGAGCTAAAAAGAACTAATTTTTATTTGTTCCTCCCTTACCAGGGATTACTTCAAGAGAAGTATGAAGTTATAGTAAGTACTGGAGTCCTTGGACGAGGGCTCGACCTTGTCAACGTCAAACTGGTAGTGAATTTTGATATGCCTTCAAGTATGGATGAATATGTACACCAGGTAAATAAATAAATTGCTAAAGCCTTATTTGAAAAGTATATCAATACGATATCCACCTGTGGAAATTCAAATTTAAATGTAAAAAGAAAGATTATTTTCCTCTTCAGAATATTGATTTTTATAGGAAAAGAAAGAAAGATGTGGGATATCTCTTCTATAAGTTTATGTATATTACTAAAATCTAGAACGCTGCTCTTGTCTCTCATCTATATAAGTTACTAAAACCTAGAAGAGTGTTTTTATGTCAATTATTTTTGCAGTATTATTCTTCCTGTTTTGTACTCTAGTAGAATTTTGTGTCTATAGAAAGCAAAGTTTACCATTTTTACTATCTGTGTGAAGAAAGGCCGAATATCCCTCTATCTGCTGCAGTTTGTCTGCAGTGTGGGATATGCATGAAATAGTCAGGAAACCAGTCATGAACGTTGTTGGCAAATAATTTAAAGTTGCTAGAACATAGAAAGTAAAGGGCATTTTTATGGCCATGCTGGTACATATTGTGCTTGATACATGTATGTGACATCTCTATAATAAAGATTTTTGAAAAACATTTTATTTGGATCAGATCTACTGTAAGCTTTTGCCCGTAGGCTGTGTCACATGTCTCAGTATCAGTAGTGGACTTCTGGTATGTCCTATAAGCAAATCATAACTTTAGATGCATTTAAGCTCAAACTTCAGATCTACATATCCTGAATTCAGGAAGTATTTTGTAAGTAACTTTGTGTTAGAGATTTGACCCTGTCACTTAGGTTACTTACTGTTTTATAACAGAAAATAAACTTTAGGGCTATTTGAAGGACTTCCATTTAGTATTGATAACTTAAAATTAATTCATGCTTTTTCAGGTTGGAAGAGCGGGAAGGTTGGGTCACAGTGGAACTGCAATTACTTTTATCAATAACAACAGCAAGAAGCTCTTTTGGGACGTTGTAAAAAGAGTAAAACCTACAGGCACCATTCTTCCCCCACAGCTGCTTAATTCCCCATATCTGCATGACCAAAGGAGAAGGGAACAACAGAGACTTAAACAGTTACAAAATAGCCTTGTAACAGGAGATAATATTATGGACATTATTAGAAAACACAAGAAAAATAATTCTCAGAGGTAATAAAGATATATTTATAGTTCTGTAATTACAATGAAAGTATGATTAAAAATAAACATGAAATGATGGTTTGTGTATTGCCTTTTTTAAACAAGTTTGTCAGTTTTTTAAGGAGGCTCATTTTTATCTCATCTTTATTTTGAAATACAGGCTGTGTGTTTGAATTACAGTAGTGCCTAGTAAAAATACTCTGTAACCCTGTTATAACCAGTAGTCTTTGGTCTTGCTTGCAACATGAACTGAGAAGATACCTTTTATTTTGTTCTAGTATTTCTAGAACATGAAAGTTTCAGACTTCTTGTGAGACATACTCTTCTGGTAATTCTTATGTCATTATATTGAGACAAGATCTTTGCAAAGGACACCGTTTTAAACCATTAAAAATTGGTGACAGATTAGTCTCTGAAAATCTCTTCCTGTTAGCTTACATAAAATCTTCCACTGGGAACATTTCTCCAGATTCTCAGTGTGCTCTCTGGGGCTTTCTTAGGAACATATTCAAGTTTTGTTTGTAAAGAATACTGGTAGTTTAGTTTCCCCTTTAGTGCCTGTGAACCAGTGGGATGTTCTACTCAAGCACTTTACAATAGCAGCAGTAGTTGGTTATTAGCGGAGCTTCGTTGTAGAGATGTAAAATAAAACACATAAGAAATTTGTGTTGTTTAGTGAAACACAATTAATGTATAAATGGTTGTATTATTTGAGCAGAACTTGCCATGCTCTGACATCAGATACTCCTTCATTTTTTTGGGGAAGTGAGGTTAAAACTGTATTGAGATAGTGTTGTATGATTTCCCATCTGAAGTATGAGAGAGGTCATAATCAGAACTTCCCTCCTTTTTTTTTTTTTTCCTTTTAGACTAAGGCTTGAGAAATTAGTTTCATGAGACCTTTTGTGGTGCTGTGATGCATCATCCCTTTTTGGCAGACTGAGATGTTGCAGGTAGTTAAGCGTTAGCCCTATGTCTGTTCTTTGGCCAAACAGCAAGGAGATAAATTGACTTTGGTGGCAAAACAGCTTAGTAGTTTGCTGTTGTTTTTAATTTCCTCAACTAGAAATTAAAACAGTAGGTCTTACATGCTGCAAGACAGATGATATGAGTGTGGCACCCTGTTGTAAATGTGAGGAGACACAGGAATGAGTGTTGTTGAATATGGCCATTTGATGCCAATCTTGAATTGTAGACACAAGCTCAAATGAGAGTTGTGGCCTGTCCAAAGGCACGTTATGAGTGTTGAATTCCATTGACAGTTTACAACATTTTTTCCCTTTAGCATAATTCACCACAACGTGTAAAACTGTCGTCATGCTTTTAGTGTTACTTTCAATTTGGCATCATATCAAAACAACGTCTCCTTTAGAGTTGGAATTTGTTGATTTTTCTCTCTTGTTTGAAATAACCCACTCCTGCCCATAGACTGTTTTTGTGTAATGCTACTGCAGGCAAACTTAGCTCAGGCATTCACATGTTTAGAACTGCACCCACCTCTACCCCTGGGCACCCTGCCCTACACAAATTCCATGATTTCTCTTTGTCAATCATAAGATCAAGCAATAGTTCTACACCATGTTTGCCCCAGGAACAAAACGTGAGTGCAGGTTTTGTAAAAGTGAAATTGTACCAGTGACCTGGTTATGCTATAGCAAGATTTTTCATTGTTACTGGGTTTAGATAGTTTAGTACAACATATTTTAATTCAATGGATCTTTCATGGGCAGATCCATTGTTTGCCCAGCACACCGTTTTCACTTCTTCCCTTGGTGTTGCTTGGAGTGCCAGCATTGTGTAAGTGTCCTGGCCATTATGAGTTATTTTAGTTCCTTTCCCACCCATTTTCTCCCATTTGCACTCATCCCTTGGATATCCGTGGCAGTGAGGTGTGACTGCACTCCCAAGGTTTGTGTGGGCCGTACGGAGCGGGTGGAGATGGGTGTTGTCCCCACACTCCGGTTCCTCGCGGTCCGCGCTCCCAACGCTCGCCTTTCCGCCGCTCCCGCCGGTCCCCGCGCAGGGGCGCCCCCTGGCGGCGCGGGGGCGGTGCCGCGGGGCGGGTCCCGGGGCGGTGCCTCGCGCAGCCAATGGCGCGCGCCCGGCGCGTTCAAACGGGGCGGCGGCGGTTGCGGAGGCCCCGCGCGCAGGTAAGAGCCGGGCGGGACCGGGCGGGATGGGGCGGACACACGGGGTGGACACACGGGGTCCCTCCGCGTCCCGGCGGGGCTTGCCCCTCCGCGGGAGGGCTTTGGGAGCCGCAGGGCGCTGCGGGCAGCGCTGCCGCCTCCTCGCCCTGTCGGTGCGGGCGGGCCCGTGACACGGCCCCGCGGCCGCGCGGGCTCTGCCGGGGCTCGGCTGGGAGGGACGGACGGATGGACGGACGGACGGACAGGAGCTTTGCTTAGGGATAATGGAGCTGCCGGTACCCAAAGCTGCGTCTTCGCCCAGCTTTGAGCGCGTGGGTTTCATCTCTGGTTGGTGATTGTAATCCTTTAAAAAGGAGGGGTGAGCGTACTTCTCGTTCCGAGTTCGGCTCTCTCGAACTGGACGTCGTTCCTTATTTTAGAATGAAAGAGCTCTCAATGGGCAGTTTCACTGTTCTACAGAAAAACTTTATGTGTGTTCACAAGGCACAGCTATGGCAAAGAGAGGGGAGAACTTTCTTACAGGACTTGTGTTAAAGCTGCACGAGAAGGGTGGACTTTTCAGAAAACACTGAAACCATTCATGGCTTACGGCCGTCTTTCTCTATTTACTGATTGCCGGAGGGAGCCACAAAATTGATATTTTACAACTCGTGTGACTTAAATAGTTTCCTGTCTCAAGCTGGATTGAGCAATAAATATGCTCTGGTTTGAAATTTTGATATTTGCCTCACAACTTGGGAGCTGTGAAAAGTGTGCAGTCATGACATGCGAAAGTGGATGTAAGTGCATAAAGTTGAAGAGTGCTCTGAAAGCTACAACTTAAAAAGTGTAGCATTTAATGTAAACTTCTGTTGCAGCAGTGGTTAAACGGTTTCTTCTACATCACTTGCTCTCATCTTGCTTCCCATTTTTTCCCCTGACCATGTACAGCTGTTGTTAATGATAGATGCAGTTTTTAAGGATCTAAGTCAGGTGACTTCTTGTAACAGCAAATTAATTGCAGCTGGCAAGTCTACAGTGGGTAGTGATACCAAACCTGTAGGAACTCAATATCCATGATGCAGATACAACAGTGAAAACATACTTTCCTATGCAGATTGCATATATACAGCTTTCAAAATATTTACATGTAGGAAGGATGGGGAACATATCTTACATATTTTTTCTGTCCCCTAGGCTAGATGTCTTTTGTTTTGCTATGGGCCTATGTACTAGAGCGAACTAAAATAATGTCCAAAGGTACTATTAATAGTCATCTTTATTAACTGTTTTGTTCTGATAGTGGGTTTTATATTATGTATCAAAATCCTGAAAAAGAATCTGCTTTCCATGTTCACAGACTTCTTATTCAAAGTTAATTTTTTTGTTCTATTGGACTCTGTTAGCTGTGAAACACTAAGAGTATAAACAGGTGTGAGTGAATGGAGGCATGATCTGGAATTCCCTTACTTTAAGGATCATAGTAGATCACTTGAAAGAAATATCCATGGTCATCTTTGTTGCTAAATAGTTAGATCATTCTTTTTACCAACAGGTGCTTTGTGATGTTTGGTTAGCCTTCTGCAACAAATCATAGAACTCAGTAAATAAAGTCAAATAGCCTGTTGTTGTTGGAAGCAGTCATTCAAATATAAAGTAATGACTTTTTTTTTTAAGTACTGGAGGCGAAACAGGATACTGATTGTTATTTATTTATGTTTGGGAGCAAGTACTGCAGTGTATGTAAAGAGCTCCCCATGCACCAAAACATAACTGACACTGAATGTGAGTATCATAAAAAAAATTTTTGCTTTGTCTTCCCAGATTCTTTGTGAAGCAGCAACTAGAAATGATCCTTTAGGAAAGGTGCTGTGCTTGTTAAAAACCAAGTGTTAACGGGCTGGAAGACAACATGCCTATTTACACAGTTCCTGGCAGAAGCCCTGCTGGGACACGATGCACTGCCACTTTGCAGAAGCCTTCCTCAAATGATACCTTTGCCAGCAGGAAAGCATCTGGGCAGCAACTGAAGTCACAGATGCTGGGAGAAGAAAAGAATAGTCTACTTCCATGTTCTCAGAATAAGGCTGAGGAAGTAAATCGGACTTATGTGATTTCAGCTTGTGAAAAAGTGGGTGATGCATCAACTACTTTTACATCTGAAGGCAGGTTAACACTTCAGAGGAGAACTGGAGTAGGCAAAAAACCAGTGTCCAGTAGTGAACCATTGCATACAAATGCAACACAGGGCATGGAAGAGCTACAAACAGAGAAAAGACTTACTCTGCGGAGGCGTGTGAGGACTGGCTCCACTGGGAAGAGTAATATCAATCAGAATATTGTGCCTAGAAAAGAGAACTTGCCAGCTGATGCACAAAGAAATTACAAGGTTACACCTCCACAGAATATTAATGATACTGATGTTGTTAAACCAAACTTGAAGTTAGCTGAGGGTCAGTCCAGTACCAAATTGCAGTGTAACTTGAAAAGCAAGGGTTCCTTGGCTTTTGTTGATGGTGTCTGTAAAAATGGTATCTCCACGTGTTTAAAAGATAAGACAGACACTGCTGATACAAAATTTCAAAATGAAGTTCCTAAATCAGAACAATTAGTTACCTCAAAATGTATTAATAGGCTATCAGGAGAACGGAATGAAAAAGGCAATATAAATAAGCTAGCTGGAAAGCAAAGGGTACAGCATTTGATGATAAAACATAACAGTTTGGAAAGACCAAGGACCCCAGCCAAAAGTTTAACAGAAGGATTTAAGCTTACACCAAAGAACAGCACTTTTCGAGATCAGCCATCTCTCAAATTGGCCTCAAATGAACAAACACCTCATCTTCAAATTTTAGCTAAAAAGACCCTTAGTGTCTCCAGCTCTCTTCCTGGGAGTAGAAGTTCAGAAGCAGAAGTGAACACAGAAGCTTTAGATGAGAGCAGTAGAACTGAGGGAGATGTTTTCAAAGTGAAAAACAGCAAAGTGATTGTGGCTGTGCGGGTCCGGCCCTTCAGTAACAGGTTTGTATCCTGGACTTATTTCTGCTGCTCGTAGTGTATGGTGACTTCTGCTTTGTACTTCTTGAATTGTTTAATCATTGACCCAATAAGGATATAATATATACTTTGAAAGTAGCTGATACTTATGAAACACCAAGATGAAGATTTATTAAGAAACTGAATTGACTTTATAGGTATTTGGGTCTATTGTTTACATATTCATTAACAGTGTTTTGATCTTTAATACTTTATGTGTTCATCAAACAGATATTTTTACAATGATCACCAATCTTTTTCTATTTATTTTTTTCTTTTTGTTTTGATTGAAATTATTAACTTAAAGCATGTAGCTTATACTTTTTATTTTTTTTAATATCCCTCCCTTTCCACGCAGAGAGAAAACTGAAAACTCACTCCCTGTAATCTGCATGAGTGGTTCAGAGACAACTGTACAAAATCCATCCACAAACCAAGTTTACAGCTTCAGTTATGACTTCTCCTTCTGGTCTTTTGACAAGTGTTGTCCTAATTTTGCAAGCCAAGCAGTTATTTATCAAGCTTTAGCAGTGCCACTCCTTGAAAGAGCTTTTGAGGGATACAACGCTTGTCTTTTTGCTTATGGGCAGACTGGTTCTGGAAAATCATACACGTAAGTTCCTGATAATTGTCAAAATTAGGAGCCAATTGTTATGCCATGTAAAATCATGAAAAAAGATTCCAGTGTTATAGAATTTTGTCAAAATATTTTTGTGTATTTTAAAACAAAGATATTTAAACAAATATCTGTAGTAATTAAGCCAAAGTTAGCTTTAGAATACTTTTATGTATCTGACACTGACTTCTTACTACTTCTAGTGGAAAAAAAAACTCTTTCAAGAGAAATTAGTTCTGAGTTTTGTAATTTCCATGAGGCTGTATAAACTTTTAATATAGGTAGTTGAGGACCAGAAGTATTTCTGTTCAATTTACAATAGATACAGAACTTAGAAGTAAGGTTTTCCTTTTTAAGTGTGAACTCAGTTGTTATGTACAATATTTTTTTAGCCTTGACCTAAAAAAAAAGATACACTCGGGATTGCAATATTATGTTGGTAGGTTTGTTGGGTTTTTGTTTAGGTTTTTTCTTCTACTTTCCCTTAACTATTTACTTTCAACCTTTGATATTTTAAGCAAGGCTGAAATTAGTATCAGTAGCACCTGTGTCCTCTGGTCAAATTTACACAACAGATTTGTGCTGATGACTATGTTGTGCACCTGTGTGTGTCCCTAGGCTGTGGCTGAGTTAGCCCAGTACACTGGTGGTCTGCAATGGCACAATTCAACATGAAAAAGCTGCACCAGAGGTGGAGAGGGTCTTATGTGACGACACTGGAAGTGTGCAGAGGGTACAAGATGCATGCATGTTAAGATAATAAACATCTATAGGCTTACTGTTAATAGTATGACTTACTCTTCAGCTGCTGTAGGTTTTTGGTTTTTCTTAGGTTTTCAACCCATTTCTTAATGAATTAAATAGAAAATACCTCCAAACATCATCTTGTCCAACTGCCTGCTTAAATAAGCATCAACTCAGATCAGATTTATTTCTGTTGCTTATTACTTGTATAACACAAAAGCATACGGAGTGTCAACTGCAGAGATGCACAGCTAAAGTATCTATTGAGAGTTACAAAGCTGAACTAGCAGGTTTTTTGTAACCACAGGATGATGGGATTTGATGAAGACCGAGGAATAATTCCAAGACTTTGTGAAGATCTTTTCAATCAAATAGCACAAATGGACAAGGAACAGGTGATGTGCTTATGCTATTGACCTCACATTGGAATATGAGGAAACCGATAACTTAGTGCTAATCCGTTTATTTGTGTTCATATTCTTTTGCTGATTCAAATCTTATTTCTGCTAGTAGCTCTGACTAACAGGGCTAAGCAGTCAAAATCAATATTGTTTTACTTCCTTAAGGGCAGTAATGTGAAAAAAAATGGGCATGATATTTTTAATATATCACTAGACTAGGATTCTTTTCTCTATATTGCATGTCTTACAAGATAAGATTTATGTAAGTAAAGATAAATCCCAGTGGGCTTCATACTTGCAGTGGAGGCAGTAGAATAGAACTCAAAAAATATGAATTTATTGTTAAACATCATGTATCAAAGCAAAATACACTTCAATAGTATTCCTATTCTAGCTCAGTATTCTTGCTGAAATAAAAAATAACAACCCTCACTCAGAATAATGAAAATGTTTTGTGGACCATATTAATACCTCTTTTGTTATTAATTTTATTAGATTTTGTATCATCTTGAAATGAGCTTCTTTGAAATATACAACGAGAAAATCCATGATTTGCTTGTCTTTAAAGCTGAAAATGGGCAGAAAAAGCAAGTAAGTTGGTCACAGATTCAAGTATATGCATAAACTCCAAGCAGTGGCATCTGTTTTGTAAACAAAAATGCACAATTGGCAAATGATTATTAATTTGCCATCTAAGTAACTTAGTTCCGAATAATGGGAATCAAGTAAAAAAACAAATAAAAGTATCACTATATCACTAGTTAAACTAATTTAGCTAGTTTTTAGTGTTTGTGTGTTAGAATAAGAAAAAACAAATTAAAGAAATTTGTCTTACGTAAGGTACGTAGGAAGGAATTTATTACTTCTGATTTATCAAAAAAAGTATTTTCTGCTCTTTGATATTGAACAGTATACTGGCCACTTGTGTGTAAACTGAATATTAGTTTATGATAAAGATGATACAGTATGTTCAACTTGCTGTTGAACTAAGTCCTTTAACCTAAGCTTGAGACTTATGTGGACTTGTTTTATAGAAATTAAGACTATACTGTCTTGTCTAAAGCAGGAGTGAGTTTTGTCAGTAATTTCAAGGTAAGCTACTTAACTTGGAAACATAATAGATTTATGTTGCAGAATGTTTTTTTTCTTTTAAGATAGTCCTGAGTGCCAGATCTAACTACTGCACTCCTAATAATTTGTATTTTGAAATTATTCTCACCAGCTTCGTGTAAGAGAACATCCAGTGTTAGGACCATATGTGGAAGGCCTGACTGTGTAAGTCTTAACTGTTCTTACTTTAAAAGATGTGTGGTGTAATCCTGAAAGTGTGCAATAGTTATCTTGAGCCTCTGTGCAAGCTTGTCTACTCACCAGTAAATCAAGCAAGATCTCAGTGTCATGTAGTTTTAGAAAAATTCATACCTGTGGTGTATTGCCCTAGTGAAATAAGTGTGTGAAAGTCTCAAGACAACTGAAGCTTTCATTGTGTGTTTGTATTTTGTTTGTAACTGGGGAAATGCTTCAGAACTCAGGCAACAGGGAAAACTGTAGAAAGAAAACTGTCTGAACCCAAACTTTTCTTTTTCCCCCCACCTTAGGAATGTTGTTCGTTCTTACTCTGATATTCAGGTAAGAGTTATTTGGTTACTAAAAGAGAATACAAATATTTCTACTTGCTCCTTTCTTCACTGCTGAAAAATAAATTCCATGGATGGCAAGAAAGTGTAGACTGTACTGTAGGATAATGAAGACTAGTCCTATATAATGGAGCTGAGTAGATTCATACAGTTAAGTGTCCCTTTTCACATGGTTATCTCTTAAATTCAAGTTTTCATTCCTACCATATAGTCATGATTTTTGTTAATAACTTTATTGGCAAACATAAAAATCTTCAATTAACTCCGAAGCAGGTTTTGGTTTCACATCCTAACTTTTGTTTCTTACAGAGTTGGCTTGAACTAGGAAATAAGCAGAGAGCAACGGCTGCTACAGTAATGAATGACAAGAGCTCTAGATCTCATTCTGTCTTCACCCTTGTCATGACGCAAACCAAGGTATTGCCAGGTTGTTCTTTTTTTATATCTGCTCAGATCAGGTAGTAAAAAGTTGTTTTTTGTGCTGCTTCGAAAGCTGTGAGAATATACCTGAAGATCTTTGAGAAAAGCACAGGGCATTTTAATGTGGTTTTCTACACAGCAAAACTTGTTTTATTTTACATGCTTTGAGTAGATTCTTGTGTCTCTGTGCTACTTGTATTTATAGCAGCAATATAAATATGTCTAGACTGACAGATCTAGGAGTAGTTCCAAGCTTCTCAGTGTGAGTTTTGAGATATAACAGGAATCCTAATTGAGGCCAGACCAAATTTCACACTGTTGCCAACACAGCTTCTGAGAAGGTTAGGCTGTGTGAGGTGCATAGCTGTGCTGAGTTCATGCAAGCGACGGACTGGGTCAATGGTAGGAGATGCAGTTTCTGCTCAGTCTGAACACAATTTACTGAACAAATGTTTCCTTGCTTCAGGATGCCTCTCCTCCCCCATGTATCTCTAGGACATAGGGGCTACAACTCCTCATCTGATTTACAGATGCTTAAAAGACAAAACCTGACTTATTGAGTTGAGCCTGAAGACAGAAGGGAATTAGGTAGAGCTCCTCAGGAGTCTGCGGACTGTCAATTTTCTCTGTGCACAAATAACTTGTTGGTTTGTGGGTTTTTTTTGTTCTTGATTGGTTTAATTTTTCATCCCAGTTTCCTGATCTTCTTTCCTTCTTCCCCCTTGCCATTCTCACCACTAGATTGTTGATTTTTCTCTATCATAACTAGTTTTGAGCCTTTTCTACTGACCTGATCTTGATTAGTCTAAGTCAGTAACAGCTTACTGACTTGGATGTTTTTTGGATAACTGCAATAACCAAACTTCGGACCCAAACCCACAGTTTGGTAATCTGTTGTGTTTGCAGTTTATGCTTATGCAGTTAGTCAGCCACAGCTAGCTAATTCTGTGGTTAAAATCTGAACTTCATCTCCTTCAAGGGATGTACATGAGGATATCCTGCCAAAAATTAGAAGGAACTTTTGATGTATTTACTGTGAACACCTTATCAGATTTCTGCTTGTCCTCAGGCTTTTTATTTTGGTTTGAATGCCAACATGTCCCTTTTTTTCCAGGTAGAATTTGTGAATGAAGAACAGTGTGATCGTAGGCTTACCAGTCACATCAATCTAATTGATCTCGCTGGCAGTGAGTGCTGTGCAAAAGCTCAGACCACTGGAGAGAGGCTGAAGGTAAACCAGGACTGGAAATCTGTGGAGAAGGATTGACTCCTAATAATATCCTTAAACTCCAAACCATGCTGACCTAATGGGACTCTTGGGCAGGAACTGTAGCTATAAAGGATGTATGTAGCCCTTATAAGTATTACATCACGTTTTGCCGTGAGGGTGGGTGGCCTGAAGAAGGCGTTTGCACTGTGCAGTATGGCACATCTTGCTTAGAACAGCACTTCCCATGCTATGCAGGTCTAATGATCCTGCAGGAGGAGTGAGGGAAAACTATTGGCATGGCTTGGCAAATAGTGAATCAAATATCACAGAGAGTTGGTCTTGCCTCTTTTTGGGGGAATCTAATTAAATAGAGTTTCTAATAAGAGACTTTATTTCAAGCTGCCTTCATAAGTTTGATTGCTCTTAACACCACTTATTTTAAAGGCAAGGTCTTTGTTCTTTCCAAATGAAGATCTTCTAGATTGCTTTTGCATCTTATTGTCGTTTTAATAAGTTAATAAGTGGTAACATTTAATGTGGTACAGCTGCACCATACATTGAACAAGCATAATTAATCAACAGTACAGTCAATAACATCACACAAGAAGATGCAACTGTATTATAAATATTTTTATTTCTGCTTTGTTTAGGAAGGTGTGAGTATCAATAAGTCACTGTTAACCCTTGGAAGGGTTATTTCTGCACTCTCTAAACAATTTCAAAATGGAAAGAAAACTTTCATTCCTTACCGGGAATCTGTCCTTACTTGGTATGTACACTTAAGAATTTTTTGTATATAGAAGTAAAGGCTTTTTGAGATTGTGTTTTTCTTTATCTGTTCATGAGGCATCACTTTTCTCTTTCTCTCAAATGATCTATGGAAAGAAGAAATTAGCCTGTTGCATCAGATGAAGAACAAACAGGACCTTGGTTTGTTTTTTAAGTAGCTAACAGTTCCTCTCAAATAAGTAGCAAGACCCTGGGTATTTTTATTTAATCTGTTCTGCTTGAGAAGTTGTGAATTTTTCTCTCAGCGGATTGACTTGTATTCTTCTGTCAAATGCAGGTTGTTGAAGGAAAGTCTTGGTGGGAATTCCCAAACGATGATGATTGCTACAGTGAGTCCAGCTGCCAGCAGTATGGAGGAAACGCTCAGCACCCTCCGCTATGCGAAGCAGGCTTGTTCAATTATCAACATTGCTAAAGTAAATGAAGATGTAAATGTGAAGCTAATCAGAGGTGAGATTGACATCTGCAGTCTTTGAGGGTTTTTCACTTGCACATGTGTTTAACTTATTGCTTCATAGGAGTTCTTACTATTAATAATCTGTTGATTTGACTGACCGCTTGTCAACTAGGCTAATACAACTTGGGATTTTCTTCCTTTTAATATCATTATTCTTTGTGAACTCTTTTTTTCCAAAGTTTAAGTGATATCTTAGGTTACACTTGAGAACCTGGAACAGGGAAATGTATTTTGTTTTTTTAACTGAGTAATAGGATGAATTTTCTAGTATTGTACTGAAATTTCTACACCCTATTTTGTCTTCATTTCTAATGTGCATTGTGTGTTTGTTTGTCTAATGCAGAATTGAAAGCTGAAATTGAGAGGATGAAGGCAGCTCAGAAAAGTGCTCTAAACACTGATCGTGAAAAATACAGGCGTTATTTGCAGGAAATAACATCCTTGAGGGTAGAACTGCACCAGCAGGAGAGGAACATGGCAGAAATGCAAAGGTCAGGCAGTCATGAATGTCTTAATTTAAAATAGAAATGGCAAGACTTATATGCTGTCATTTTTCTCCTAATATGTTGCGTTATTTTCTCTTAATATATTAAGGGCCTGGAAAGAAAAATTTGAACAAGCAGAAAAAAGGAAACTGGAAGATATAGAGGAACTGCAGGTACATTTTTCTTTCTATAGGAGATAGTACAGAAAATATAACATCAGCAAACCTTGTAGAATAATGGGAGTAGCTGTAAGATTTGGTTTCTGTAATACTATTCTTTTAACAGACTACTGTGACTTAGGAATATTTAATATTTGAATGCACAAAGTAAATTGTATTTTTATGCAGAGCTCTCTTTTATCTAGAAAGCTGGAATTGCATTCAAAATGGACAATCATTTACCAAACCTTGTCAATCTCAATGAAGATCCTCAACTTTCTGAGGTGCTGTTGTATATGATCAAAGAAGGAGAAACTACAGTTGGAAGGTGTACACCAAATTCAAGACACGATATCCAGCTTTCTGGAGTGCTGATTGCTGATGACCATTGGTATGTAGTGTTATTTTTATACTTAAAATTTCTTCTCCCTCTTCCCTTTCTTTTGGAATCACTCTTTCTTCTGACATTAAAAAACAGGTTTTTTAGCCAAGAAAATAACATTTAGGGATATATTTTTTACTGTTCAATGATTAAGGCAGCTTCCTTCTGTTAACTGGGATAGTTTAATTTCTTTGTTCATCTCATTCATGTAGCAAAATCTTCTGCAGCATTTCTGCGTGAATTAGACCTGATGAAATGATGTTTTGTGGTAGATAACTCTGTTACATTAAGTTCAGTAGAAAAGGGAAATGTCTTGACAGTTCTTACGTTGGTAAAAATAGAGATCAACTTGGCCATACTGCAGAAATATTGTTTAAAGTGCATTCTGTGCAATTGATCCCAGACAAAAAGCTGTAAGAAACTTAGCTAATCAGTTACTAAACCCATGAAAGATGCAGATATGTTGGGAAATTAAGTATTATGAAAGGAATGCTCAGGGTATTGTAGTAATTTTTTAGCAGTGGATTCTTAGTTTTAATATAGGTTCCCTTCCAAAATGTAGGTTGTCATTTCTTCAGTGTGTGTGTTGTGACTAAATAGTATGAAGACAATACACATCTGGAAAGACAATGACAGAACACAATCTCTAAAGCATGAATTTTAGTCTATCAAGAAATAGCACTTGCAATTATTATGAACTACTGATACTGTAAATGTTTCTTGTTTTCAGTGTTATAAAAAATGCTGTTGGCCAAGTAAGTATTATTCCACTGAGAGAAGCAAAGACATATGTAAATGGGAAATGCATTTTGAACCCAACAGTTCTGCATCATGTAAGTGATTGATTTAGTAATAGTAATATGTGCATATGTGAATTTCTTTGCTTCGTTAATATTTCAACTTCAGACTGCAGTTTTCTTAGAAGGCTCTGTAACTGTAAATATTTGTCTCTTCATCTTTGATTTCTAGCTCTACCTGCTGTGTTTTAAGTGCTGAAAATTTTTGCTTATAAATTTAAATTTTTAGAAGAATTCTTTTTTTCCCAATAGGGTGATCGAGTGATCCTTGGAGGAGACCATTATTTCAGGTTTAATCATCCAGCAGAGGTTCAGAAAGTTAAAACACCTTCTTGTGGGACTACATATTTGCATGATGGTCCAAAAGATTTTGAATTTGCAAAGAATGAGCTGCTTATTGCACAGAGAACACAGTAAGCATTAGTTCTTCTTGTTCTTGAGATAAATGCAATTGTTAATTCAACCCTGCAATTAGTTTAAGAAATAAATAATAACCTTCAGTTATTTCACAATAAAGGAAAACAGGAAAATAGCAACTCTATTTGTAATGGAAATGGAAGTCCCAGACTTAGCTGAAATGAAAGTGTACCTCTAAGGTTCAATCACCACACGCTAGACCACTTATCAACAATGTAGACCATGATTAAAGAAACACTGAGCTCCACAGGTCCTCAAAGTAGTGTGTCTCTTGGGTTGTGTTTCTCTCCAAGCATATGATGAGTCTGAAAGTTAGTTTTGATGTTTTAGAGAGATTTAAACCCTGAAAAATAAATGCCTTAGGAAAATGGGAAGAAGTTATAACCTGAAGTCGTATCTAATGAGGGAGAATTTGAGAGATGGTGAAGTGTTATTTGTACTTGCTTCATTCCTGGGAGTTATCAGAATGCCAGACTCACTGACTTAAAATTTACTTATCCCATCTTAATGTGATTTAGTGGGTTTCCATTACAGTTCTTAGTTTTGTGAAAGTGATGTAATAAAATGGAAATAGAGTGGACTTAAACATTCTGGAACGCCCTTCACATTTACCAGTGTCTGCATTTTCCCTACGAAATGTAAAATAGGTGAAGTATGAAAATCGTTCTTCTAAAAAAAAACCTTAACAAACCCTCATGATAGGAATAAAAAGTTGATAGTCTCTATACAGCCTATAAGAGATTAAAGGCAGCGTTCTAAATGTATGATACTTGTAGTCTTGAATCAGAAATTGAAGAGGCACGGCTCAAAGCCAAGGAAGAAATGATGCAAAGTGTCCAAATTGCAAAAGAGATGGTTCAACAAGAGCTGACCTCACAAAAAGAAGCTTATGAAAGCAAAATAAAATCACTGGAAGCAGAGGTGGTAAGTTGCCATCTCATCATTACATCAAACATATCAATAACAGAAACTGTAGTATGTGGTATCTGTTTGTTTGGTGCTTGGTTGGGGTTGGTTTGTTTATGGTGTGGGTTTTTTTGTCTTGAATATTCCAAGTATTTTAGAGAATGCTAGGCCTCATTCTTTAAAAAAAAATAACAAAGTCAGTCTTAGTAACACAAGAAGTTGCCAAGTAGGTATCCCCTTCAGAGTTATTCTAGGGATTGTAACTTGCATGCAAGGGAAAATACCTACAGAATTTTTCCATGTGATTTTTAAATTACTATAATATATTACTACAGTATATTACTTAATATGGTTTTTTTTTCTCTCCAAGTTGGCATGCTACTTTGTTAGTTTTTTCAACACTTTTACAATACAGAATGTATATTGGCATAGAATGTACATCATGGTAAAATAATAATGATGATGTATCTTATTTTTTAAACATTCTGTGGGAGACAGTGATGCTTGTGATGTGGGATATAACCTTTCATTGCTGACATTAGGCTGTGTAGGCTTTAGGGACTGCATGTTTTAAGTGTTGGAAGTGGAAATAAACCTTAATATCTGTATAAGGGATGGGTCAGAAATGCTGTAGAAGTGGCTTTCCTCCTCTCATCTCTCCTTTTTATTATCAGAGAGAAGAATCTCGTAAGAAGCAAATCCAAGAAATGAATAACCAAAAAGCTGCAACTAAAATACAGGAACTAGAGAAGGCAAAGCAAAACCTTGAGCTAGAACTACAATTCAATAAGAAACGTTTAGAAATGGAGACCTTGGCTACCAAGCAGGTAATTTTAAAAAAACCAGCTCTTTAGGCAATAAACTGGTTTGTTTGGGGGGGGGGGGCTTTTTTTGTTAGGTTTTTTTTTAAAGCAATTACTTTAAAGGAAATGCTTTGAAGTATTTTTCTTCTACGTGATTTTATGCGAAGAACTGATACTTAGTTTGCATTCTGAGTATGATGTTGTATTAATGTTGGAGATTAACTAAGGCTGACTTTATTTCTTATATAACATGGATGGGTTTTTTTCTGTACCAAACTTTAGAGACCGTTACCTGTGGCAAAAGTCATTACTCCAGGCATTAATGTAAACAACGTCTGGTTCCTGGCTGGTGTTGATATATATCTGACTGCTGCAACAAATATGACTTAATTTTTTAAAAGTTGTTTCTTTTTTTAATTCCAGTATTTTTTAAGCTTTGCAATGTTGAAGCAAACTCAGAAAAATGCCAGAGTTTGAAAATGAAGGATTTCCTATCAATGTAGCAGGGGCCTGGTATCAGTTTCATTCTGAGAGACTTTAAAATGACAGGAACATAAAATTTAACTTCAATAAACAGCATTAAGAATTTTAAATTTTTAGTTTTTTTTTTTTTTTAATCACTGCCCATTTTTCCCCAGGCTCTAGAAGACCATACTATTCGTCATGCAAAGATACTGGAGGCTCTGGAAGCTGAGAAGCAGAAGATTGCTGAAGAAATACACACCCTTCAGAAGAACCGTGGGAGTGGGAATAGAACAATGACAAGTTTGTATATATATTTTGCAAAGACAATGCTGACTTTTCATTTGCTCGGTGGGCTTGGGCCATGGATACAGATACAGGAGGTCTTTCTGTTCCCCTAACACTTCCCTGAACAGCAAGACCCTTCCTGGTTGTTACAAGCTTTTCTATTCATAACCTGTATCTGTCAGACTGTGTTAAAAACTCTGTTTTAATCATACTCAGGGTGGTTAGGTAGATATCCATGTAGTCTGTATTTATCCCAATTGCTTGAAAGTCCTTCCCCTTCTGTCTGAACTGGTCAAGCATTAACTCATTGGGGAATCTGGAGTAACAGAGTTAATTTTGTTTAGTTTTCTACTGAAGATTAATATGTAGTGTTTGGTCTTACGCCTCTGTTTCTGAAATACCCTTTATCTGACCTTTTGAAAGGGTTACCTTGCCTGGAAGGGTAATTTTTTCCCAATGTACTGGGAATTCATGGAATATTTGTGTTGATTTCTTTTTCGCCTTTTTTTTTGTTTTAATTAACTCTAAAGTTGTTGCATCCCATTGTTTGGTCCACTTAAGCATTATGTTCTATGTTCTTTATAGGTCCACTTAACTGGAAGTCTCTGAAGCTGTCAGTGATGGTCAAAGAGGCCAACACCATTAGTAAAGCATTAGGGAAAAACACTGTTTTCTGCAGGTGAGTATCTCAGTTAATTTTAAGGGGTTGTGTATATATAATATACATATTTATAACTGGGGGGTGAATATGCAGGGAGCTGTTGGTTTTTCTTTTAACAGTCTTATGAAATCGAACAAGATAAATGAACTTTCCAAACTAACTTTAATTAAGTGTGTAGTTCAACCTTGTTACTTTGAAATGTGAATTTCAAATTTGAATTTTAGATCACAACTTCAAAGGTATGTCCACAACCAAGTAATTTTGGATTGAATGTGCTTTGGAGGTGAATCTTCTGATGCCCGTGTCCACATATTGAAGTGGTCCTAAAGAACACTATGTTCCTTTAAAGCAAAACTGAACAGAGCCCTATGTGCCAGCCACCAGGAGGTGCTCAGTTCACAGGCCTGGAAAAGGGGTAGCTCAAAGTAAAAACCTCAGTGGATATTGAGCCTTTGAGACCAGTTATTTCACTCCACAGATCTCTTGCTATGCCAGGCTACTTGATAGCTGTAGCTGAAGAACATTCTGGAAGTGGACCTGTGTGTTGTTCAGATCTTCTTAGCATGAGCAGAGATGTATTAGTGCAGAACAAATGCTGTATCATTTAAAACACTTGCTACAGTAAATGCAGGTAAAATAGGAGGTGTATGTTTACTGGTTTTCCAGGTGTTATATTTTTACTTCCTTCAAGAAGAATTCTGCTAGTAGAATTCTGTAGCATATATTTGGCTCTGAATTTCTTGGGAGCCAGGAATTTGTATGCTAGTATCTACTTCTGCTTCTGAATGCAGGGATTCCTTTTTTTTCCTTTGCATAAAAGTAACTTTAACAGCTATACTTATGTTGGTTTGGTTAGATACATGATGTCTCAGGAAATTTGTATCGTGTTTTTTATTCTCTATGTAATAAACAAGTGTCTTGTTTATTTTTGCAATATGAATAATGTGTTTTGTCTTGATATTTGTCTTTTAACTCTCCCACATTCTTAGGCATGACAAAATTGATGATAAAACAGGAGCAGTGTCTTCTGTTCAGGTGCAGGTTCGTAACATCAAGCTGGGAATAGCAACTTTTTGGAGTCTAGAGAAATTTGAATGCAAACTAGCAGCAATGAAAGAACTGTATGAGGTCAGTAACAGCTGAAGAATAAACACTAATAGTCAGTAATACTTTGTCAAAGATAAGATTTTGGTAATCTATGCAGGAGGAAAATTTTGAGGTTTTGGGGGTTTTGTGTCATCTTAAATGCCAAGACACATGTATATGCATTTCTTCATCAAACAGCAAGAGGACAATAGAAATCAATGACTTTATTCAGGTTGTTTTTTGTACTGAGTAAGAAGCAGTAAAACATATATATCTGAAAATAAGCAAAAACATTAAAGCTACCTTTTTCCTCTTAATAGAACATGTTGTCTTCATCTATGCATTGAGTTCTTTGTCACTTTACTTCTGTTTAACTCTCTTCCTCCCCTTTGTTTTCTTTATTTTTTCAGAGTAATGATAGAAATAAAGCTGCTGATGTGTTTTATGATCCTGCTGATGAGTGGGAACCTGACCTTTCAGACGCCTCAGTTTCCTCTCTTTCCAGAAGAAGGTAATACTAATTTGTAGCTCTTCTTCTACACTTAAAACACAAAATTGTGTAATTATCTCAATATGTTTTTGTGTCACTAACATAGTAATTTATTAATTCTTCTTTTGCCATATTATAAGGTCAATTATATCCATAAATTTTGATTTAATTTGTATTTGTGAGGAGGAGGGGAAAGTTGAAACTAAATATGTTACCTTATTATGCTCTATAGGCTTCACTTATGAAATGTGTATTGGTGTGCAACATGTTGCTGGTAAAAATTATGTGCCCAGGAAGCAGTTTGGTAGATGTAACAGCAGTGTTTCTGAGGTCAGGTGTGGAATATGTGCAGCGTGTATCTGATCAGTGCCAGAGGGTTTTATGTATGACCACTGACAATTAGTTCTGGATTACAATAATCCAGTAGTAGAGGACATTAGGTTAAAAATGAGTTCATGGAATGAAGATCCCTCTATAGTAGCAAGAGGCTGAAGAAAATAAGTAGGATCCGTTCTATGGGCTGTACTGACTTGCTTTCACTCTGGTTTAGGTTCTGTGTTGAGAAGTTCCATTAATTAGATGTTTATTTTGTTTGCCTGATGTCTGTTAATATTCATTGAACTTTCAGTGGGTATGAGGAGAGAGATTCTTTTCTTTTGACATTTTGTCATGTTTTTACTTTATTATCCTTTCTTAGAAGTAGAAGTTTCATGAAGAACAAGAGAATTTCTGGATGTTTGTCGGAGATAAAATTGCAACCCATTCAGAATATACAGACTTCCTATATATCAGGTACTTGCTATATGGCAGAATACCTTCTATTTCATACTGAGAATTTGAACCTAATACATGCAGAAAACAGGCATTTGTAATAGTTTTTTTAAAAAGCAGCATGTGTTGGAAAGCAAAGTTAAAAATATCCTGTTTGTGATATCTTCAAATTTTTAATGTCAAGCTGTTAACAGTAGGGGGTTTTGTATTTTTAATTACACTTTCTTAGGGCAAAAACTTCCTGACCAGCACTCTGTGAACCTTATTTAAGAAACTTGCCTAAAACATTACTCTGTGTAACTACATGGGTTAACTGGAGAAAAAGGTTGAATCCTGATACAATAATTTGGAGACTTTTTGTTTTCTTGAGTTGTTGCTATTCATTCAACTACTGAGGTTTCCCCAAGCTTTTTCCAGGTTTTGCAAACTTGTTTTCTGAAATACAGGATGCTCCAAATATTTTTTTGCATTCAGTTATTTTAGATTGGCTGGGTTTTATCTTCTGTTTCTCAGTAGATTTGATTATTGAAACAGATGGATTCATGTTAAAGAATTTCACTGTTGAATTTGTCTTCATACTACCTGAATCTAGAATGTATTTAGGATATTGTATATGCATTTTTTCCTGGCTTACAATCTTGAGTAGATGACTGTTAAGATTAAATAGTCATTACTGCTTAGACACACTGACTGCTCATTCCTGTGAAGAGTTTCTTGCATGTATGTTTTGCTTGTACATCATACAGGTTCACAGAACAAGTCCAGCATATGCCCAAGCTTTTCTGAATCGTTTCTTCCTGGAATTTGCAAGGAATCTATAAGTTCAGCATTAGATTTACTGGAACAGAATCATGAAGCAGGAAAAAGCATAGCAGACAGTCTCCTAACTAGTTTGTTTATAATTTTTTCTGGAGTGTCTGCCATTTCAAAAGCTTATGAACAGCAAGATGAAGAATGTCAAGAAAACTGTAAGTCTCATTTTCATAAGAGTTTAAACATTACTAATGACTTTGAGATTCAAAAGCATTCATGTGTTTGTCTCTCACAAGAATTAACATTCCTCCATTAATTTGCCAAGGAGATAGATCTGATAGATGTCTTTCTCTTGTAGTTTTCAATCTTGATCCTGCTGCTCAGTCCTACAGCATCAGAATTATCTCTGCTTTTGACCAGATTGTGGTTCTAAGCAAACTCTGGCTTAACAATGTCCAAAAGTGTCCTGGATCTATAAAAGTTGATGAAGAAATGAAACGGGAAATAAAGAACTTGGGAGGTTATTTACAGTTACTGTTGCAGGTAAAGCATATTAAAGAATTCTTCTGTGTATAGAGAACTTCTGTGCATTAATGGAGTATTTACTACAGACTTGCTAAAAACACTTAAATGTCCAATGCATGCAATGACAACTGGACACACCTAAGGAAGGTGTGGTTTTTTTTCTGGCTAAATTGGTACTTCCATGTGCTAGTTGAGAGTAATGCAGACCTTCCTGTGCCCAGGACAACAGCATTAGTTCTTATTCATAAAAGGGTAAAAGAAAACATGCAGGAGCAAGACCAAGTGCTAGTTTAGACTGTGAAGTGCTGCTGTTTATAAATGTATAAACTGGTGGCCAGTGAGTATTACCCTTTTTACGCTGCAGCCTTGTGAAGCTTTTATTTCTTTTCTTGATTGTGTTTTCTTCTCTGTGGTTGCAAGGCACAGTCTTTTAGCTGTGATAGATAAGTCACTGTAATTAGAAAGATGTAAAGCTAAAAATTCCTTGAACTATTGAATGCTACAAACTCTTGCATTACAGAAAGTATGTGCTCTTTGACCGCAAGTGCTTTCAGTGAACGATGTGCCTTTGTTTCTCAGGGATGTTCTTCAGATATATCCTCAATGGTAACAGAAGCATGGAGCAAAGTAAACCAAACAGTAAAACAAACAATGAAATACGTTGGACACTTGGCAGTAGTCACAACAGCTGATATTTCATTTCCTGAAGAGAACAATATTCCTGCATCTAGTCTACAGGTAAAAAAGTGTTTATTAGAAATAGTAATTATGAATAGTAATTTTAATGTTGCTGTCACACTTATTATCAGTAACTGCTCAGAAGCAAATTGTTACAAATAACAATTTCACCAACTATATTAAGTACATATAGTACATTCATTTTTATGGTGAAAACAGATGTGTTAACACCTTTGACATTTTTTTCCCTTAAAACCTTCACTTTAAATCTGTGTAACTTACACTTGTAAAGAGAAAGAAATACTGTGCTTTTATCTGCATTGAGATTATACAAGTCTACCTGTTTCACTGAAATTCGATACTTATATTTCAGTAATCTGTGTTTAAGTACCACACTGAGTTTTCAGAAATCTGAACAAAGTTAGGAAAAGGAGGTTAAAGTGCTGAGCACCAGTGGTCCAAGAATGACAGGTGACTGAATAGGCCTGCACTGAACAATTTGCTGAAAACAAAATTGTTCCTAGCCCACTACAGAAAATCTCTTTTAATTTAAATTTTTAAGACCAAATCAGTTTCTTTAATCATTGCATTTTGAACCTTTTTTTTAAAAGGAATTTGTACTTGCCATTTATGATGGAGTAGGCTTGGGTCTGGAATTTCTCATTGATGCTGTACAGGAGAAAGCAAGAATAGTACAGAAAAAACTTCTGAAACAATGTCCACAAAATGAGGTGAGATGAAAGTAAGATTAAAAACTACTACTATATCTTGAAGGGACTTGATCATAGAGGGTTTTTTTAAGGTATAGTCTGTTCTTTTGTGCTTTTAATTTACTTAGGTGGTAAACTGTGAAGTAGATGATACTAGATGATACACATAATAGAGAGTAAAGTATAAGGAAGTAGCCTGTTAACATCTGAAAAATTCCATGTTATGTTGCAGAAAACATTATTTCTGCTTTGGAGTATTTTTCTTAATAGTGTGCCAGTATTCATTCTTATCCTTTTAAAATATTAATGTACTTTGACTTCAATCAAGTGTACAATATAATTAAAAGTTTCTTTGTAGATTCAAAATCGAATAAAGGATAACGTTGTGGCATTAGCCAGATTCCTTGAAAATAACATCTCTTACTGCAGAAAGGTAAGAGAAATGCTTGGCAAAATGTGTGTGCTTTGAGTCTGGCATTTAAATTTGAAGAATACATTTATCAAAGAAGAGGAATTGAAACTACCTTCTGTATATTTACATTTGCATGATAACAGTTCCTGTCTCAGCAGCATTCCTGTGATTGGTATGCTAAGTTTTCTGGCTACTACATTTCCACTCAAAACTCTTTGATTTTTGTTTCACTTAAAGTATTTCTGGAGGTACTTTTATCTTTCTTCATTTTATGCTCATCATAAGCCTAACCACCTGTTTTGTTTTCTTTTAAGTTGAAAGCCTTAAGTTCAGTGATTCTAGTGTAACTTATAGCTGCTGCTGTAGTTATTGGTATTTTCAATTAAAAGCCAGGATAGATCATTTAATCTGTCTCCTAAGAGCCAAGTTTATTATGGATTTTAGTTTCATTTGCCTTCTTTTAACCTCGTCAACAATCTGTACTCTTTCTGGTGCTATCTTACTTGTGTGACTTGGTGTCAGTTGGATTTTGTGTTTTGGCATTGGCCTGTTGTATGTGACTGAATTCATAATAGGCATGTTTAATAGTTAATATATTGTCATGTATTTGGGTTTTTTTTAAACTGTTCTTTGATAATACAGAAAGAAATAGAATCTCAGTTACCAGGAGAAGAATTTCTGTATCGAGAAATAAAGAAAAGCACTAAGATTGCTGTGAAATATTTGGAATTGGAGCAGTGCCTAACTGAAGTCTGTCGAATTGTTTCTTCTATGTTACAAGGTATTTGTCTGGGTTATCACCTGTCTTGATAGTAACCTGTGGGCTACAGGAGACCTGTAAAGCAAGAGGGAGGAGAACTTGGTCTGCCTTTGCAAAATACTGCATTTGATTCTTCTTGTCTCTGTTCTTCATAGGGTTGTACAGAAACACAAGCCCCCTCAGGAGCTTTGCAGAAAATATTTCTGTCATAGGTGGATATTTTAACAACTATTTTAGTTTATTTGCCTTGTCTTCTGCAAACAACCCTATCCAGAAGATACCCCAACCTTTTATGAACTTGGATGAACTGGACTCTCTGGTTGATTCCCTTATTATGAATTTTGAACTTGAACAAGGACAGCCATCACTGCAATCTCAAACTGTTTGTAGTGAAACTACTGAGACTCAAGGAGGACAGGTTGAAACAGGTGAAGTTGAATTTGCTTGGAAATGGAATGGGACTCGAGAACACACAGAAACTCCAGAGCTTTCACCTGGTAGGATAGAGTGGGTATAAAACGTTATTGACAAATGAAAGGAAACTCTTTTCTATTGTATGAAGGCAAAGTAACATATGCCACAATAATATTACTAATATTAGTGAGTGATGTGAAAGTAAGTGACATGTTTGTGTGAGGATAAGTACCCTACATTTCACCAAAAAAAATTCCTTAAGTGGCTACCAGACTTGAAAATACAATTCGTTTTGTTTTAATAAATGTCTATTATTACCTAAGTTTATAAGAAATAATTTAATGCAGTAAGTAAAAAATCAGTTGGAGATGTTATGAACAGGTAGACTAAAACTCCTGGGGAACAACTGGGAAACACAGTAAAGGCTTGACAGGACATTCACATCTCTTGATCACAAACCATGATTTAGGACTGTGTGGGAGATTCCTTTGAAGGGCATTCATAACACATGTTATGTTGCACACAGTTAGGTAAGAAGACTGCCTTCCTAACTTGGACACTTGAAAGGTAAATGATGTGGGAACCAATTTTCTTTTTTTTTTTTTGAGTTGTTGCTTCACTTCTGCTGCATTATGATCTAGTAGTGTTACTGCAAACTTAGAGTGGGTTTTTTATACCTTTTTTTAAACAGAGCAAAACCTTTGTTTCTGTAGAGAAAAACTGAGAGATAGTAAGAGTACTTTACCAACCCTATTGGATAAATGCTTTTTTAAGTGGTCTTGTAGATCATTGAAAAATCTGGGCTTAAAGTGTATGAGTGATGCTGCTCTTCAACGTGGTGTGAAGTAAGTTCACGTTTGGTTTGTTGCTAGTGAGATATCTTTTGATTGCTCAAATGATTTTCAGTACTATTCATACTGGAATAGAAGCATATCTCTAAATATGTGTTAACCCATGAGGTTGTAGAGAATTTTCCCAGTCAACTACTTCCTTATGCTTTTTATTGTAGTCATTGTTTAACGCTTTAATTTTAGTCTGTTGGCTGAAGCCAGTGCAAGTTGACAGGAAGGATGGAAATTAATTTGAATTTTTATTCTTTAAGACTGGGTTTTAGGAGGCCTGGAGTGAGCACAATTTACTGACAACAGAGCAGCGAAGTTTGTAAGCTAAAACCAAAGATTTTTCCTGTATGTCGAAGTTTCTGTCATGGTTTAACCCCAGCTGGAAACTAAGCATGACACAGCTGCTCCCTCACTGCCCCACCAGTGGGGGAGAATCAGGAGGGTAAAAGTGAAACTCCTGGGTTTGAGATAAAGACAGTTTAATAGGGAAAGCAAAAGCCACATGCAAGCGAAGCAAAAGAAGAAATTCTGTTTCCCATGGTCTTCACCAGGGGCTGCAGGGGAATCTCTGCTCCAATAGCTGGAATACCTGCTCCTCTACTCCAGCATGGGGTTGTGGGTCCTTCCCACAGGCTGCAATTCTTCATGAATTGCTCCAGTGTGGGTCCCTTCCACAGGGTGCAGTCCCACAGGAACAGGCTGCTCCAGTGGGGCTCCTGCATGGGGTCACAAGTCCTGCCAGCAAACCTGTTCCAGCGTGGGCTTCTCTCCCCATGGCTCCACAGGTCCTGCCAGGACCCTGCTCTGGTGTGGGCTTCCCACAGGGTCACAGTCTCCTTCGAGCATCCACCTGCTCCTTTGGGCATGGATCCTCCAGGGGCTGCCGGTGGATATCCCTATGGACTCATCCACAGGTCCTAGTCTCCTTGACTTGTGTTCACACTGGAGTTCCAGCATGGCCAGTGCAGCAGCACAAACAGCAGCCATGCCCCAGCCATCTGCTAGTCCCTGTGCATCACCACTGCTGATATCAGAATGTTCCCAGGAAGAGCAGAGCGAGGTGATCAGCAGCACAACAAGCAGTGAAAGCAAAAAGCAGCCACTAATGAGCTCAGACTCTCATACAGTCGAGCCCAGGGCAAGCACAAGAGCCTACCCAAAGCAGCAAAACAGCAATAAGGGCTATAAATTCCATCTAACATATTCCAATCAAATCTGTCGTTATCTCAGACCTTCTGAGCTCCATGTTGGGCACCAAAACAAACTGTCATGGTTTAACCCCAGCTGGCAGCTCAGCCCCACACAGCCACTCACTTAGTCCCACCCAATGGGGTCAGGGAGAGAATTGAAAGGGTAAAAGTGAGAAAACTCCTCCTGAGTTGAGATAAAGACAATTTAATAGGGAAAGCAAAAGCTGTGCACATGAGCAGAGCAAAAGAAGAAATCAATTCACTGCTTCCCATGGGCAGACAGGTGTTTAACCATCCCCAGGAAAGCAGAACCTCCATCATTCCTACTTGGGAAGACAAATGCCATCACTCTGAATGTCCTCCCTTTCCTCCTTCCTCTCTTTCTATATACTGAGCATAATGTCAAATGGTATGGAATATCCCTTTGGTCAGTTGGGGTCACCTGTCCTGGCTGTGTCTCCTCCCAACTTCCCAAGCACCCCCAGCCCCCTTGCCAACATGGCAGTATGAAAAGAGGAAAGGCCTTGGCTCTGTGTTGGTGCTGCTCAGCAATAACAAAACCATCTATTTTTCATTATTATGTTCAGCACAAATCCAAAACATAGTTCCATACTAGCTATAGTGAAAAAAATTACCTCAGCCAGACCCAGCACACCTTACAAACCAGATATTCACAGCTGCCACCTTTCCTTCTGAGGGAAGATGTTCAGCATTTTGGGAATTTCAGTCTCTGAGAACATGTTAGGTTCTTAGAACTATTCTTTGTAAAAAGACTGCAGTAGAGTCAGCCATCATTTTCTTTTGATAACTTTCATACTGTAAATATAATTGATGCTGTTATTCAGGGATTTTGCACTTTCCTTATTTAGAGGAAATGAGGAAGGTAATTATGCTGATCCGGTAACCCACATGTATTTCTTAAAGACTAGTATACCATTGTACTTAGTCAAAAAATGTCTAGTGGCACAGTACTGTCATCAAAAATATTCACCAATTTTTGTATCAGCTAATAATTTTCTTCTGACATGAGGTGTGATGCTTAACTGCTTTGTTACTGTAAAGCTTTTGCAAGTCTGCTCCAGGGTTAAAGTATATTTATTTAGTTGTTCAGCTTTTTGTGCTGTAAAAATGAAAAGAAACCTGATATATTTGTACTTGCGTAAATGTCTTACTTTATATTCAGCTGACGTTCTAAGAACGTAACTGGTCCTTCTGAATTGTGTATCTAAGCATGGAAACTGTAAAGAGTAAAACTACATCATGTAACTGAACACCAATATTTATTTACTTTTTTATGACTTCAAATGTAAATTCCTTGTTGATTTTTCATCTGGGTACAGTTGATTTTGAGACCTTCCTTTGTTGCTGAGAGTATTGCTTTCTTGCTCAAAGTATCATAGTGTAGAAATATAAAATATTAGTAAGAGTTGTTTTCTGTAGCTCACAAGTGAAACAAAACTGAAAACTTCTTTACCTGTGTTTCTTTCCTCTACTAATACACATTAACTTTCCTCTATGAACAGCACATATTTGGAGACTGAATGCTTATGCAGTAATCTACACCTATTAATGTCAGAATACTCAACCCCTTCCTGTATCTACAAGTCAATATTGTGGTATCATGTCAAGTGTCCATTGTAAAATTACATTCAAGTGTTACTGATGTTCCACCTGCCCAGGTGATTAAAGCAAACATCATTATTCTTGTGTTTAATGGGAAGCATTGCTTAGGAAACATTGAGTTTTGTAGTTCTGTGTATTCTTATGAGAATTTTTAAATTTTTTCGTCTTTTTTTCTTTCTATAACTAAAAAACAAACTTGGAGCTCAAACTGCCCTTAAGCTTTTAGCCTTTCTGAAACTCAGGAGGAAGTGACCATGCAAACAAATGAGTTTCAGATAGTTTTAACTGAGATATTGGGCTATCTTAATGATATGAAATTTAGCTTTTGCAGGATGAGTGAAAATGTTGCCAGTAGGTTCTTGCTGCTTGGTTGGGATTTGTTTTGAGGGTGTTTTTGTGGTGTTTTGTGTTTTTTTTTTCTTCTTGTTTCTTTTTCTTCTCTGTGCTAACTAGCCTTATCTAATGATTTGATTAATCAATCCCTCTTTTTTTTCCCATTGTTAATACCATATTCACATTCTAAAGTAATATGTTAACAAAACCTACCCCTGCTAGTGCTTTTTTTCAGCTCTGTACCCTTGTTACAGTTGTACATCATTGAAGTGCTTTATTCTTAGGATCTATATGGTCACAGTACATCATGAGAGTGAGCTGGTGCTCTCACAGCGTGCTGCATTAATACATCAGCCAGCCTGGCTGAGGCTCCAGTAATCTATTGGTGTAATATTCCATGAGGTAAGGTATATTTATAACTGTAGGCTAACATATTTATAAGTTACGAATGTCAAGGAATTGGGATTATAGCAGGCAAATTTTGGGATGTATTGATTTGAACAGTATATTACTTTATTAGTCTTTCCAAGGCATTGGAGGTAGGTGTGGGTTAGGCCCAGGTCAGCACAGGAATTGCCATGTCTGAACACGGTATCTGCATCCCCTGCTGGGCACGGTGGGGAATTGAATTGAAGTAGACCTTAATATTGCTCAATAGTATGGCCCAGATACTTTCACCATCTTGTATTTTTGCAGATCTGACTGTAAAGTCAGGATCTGGATAACTTTGGCAGACAGTGGTAATACATATATCTTCTTATGATGGTACCTTTAGAAGTTTCTTCTAAACCCTAAAGCAGACACCAAAACAGTGCAATTGAAAAAGTTTTAGTATGTCATGAAGTTAATTACATTCACAGGAATATATTTATTAATTTGTATTTATTATTATTTATTAATAAATATTACAGATTAATATTAATAATATTTATTAACACACTTTTCATTAGTTAACTGTTATTAATGGAATTAAGATGTTTACTTCCAGCAGGTAACTGTTCACACAGTTCCTTCACACTTCAGTTGCACCCACACAGAAAAATCACTTAAGGTTACAAGGCTGGAGCAACAACTGAGCTTCTGACTCTGAAGTGGAGGTTTGTGTTTGCTTACCCGTGAGCTTTGATGTGCTGTACATCTCAACATGTGTGCTGCCTCTTGTTGGCTAATGTTTTTGAGTTACTATTCCTTCATCTGCAGCCACAAGGACCGGTAGAGCCCATGCACACACACTTGCGTACACAGGACTTTTATGATTTTGGCTGAGACTTACTCACTGTAGCAGATAATGCCATGGGTTTGCTAAGGATGCTATATTTGGTCTTAAAAGGTTTTGAGATTCTCAGACCTACAGTCTTTCAGCTCTGCGTGACTGAAATGAACTTTGAGTGAACAGTCAGGAACATGCACAGTCAGGCCGTGGGCTATTGAAGTTGTTTTTTTGGTGGTGTTTGTTTGTTGTTTTCTTTAATGTCTTCTCCCTCCAGGAAAATGTTCTTCAGTCAGCTTTCAGGTAAAAAGTAATCATGTAATTAGAAGTATATGTACTTGACCCATGGGTTTTATTGACTGATATAAAAGGAGGGGGGTTTGTTTTAGTTGAAATGTAAAGTGGAGAGATGGGGTATTCAAGCTGCTGCACCCTAGGTTAATTTGAAAATGTGCAACTAGGAAAAATCTAATGGAAAACATTCCCTTTATAATAGAAATTGCTTTAAGAAGTTAATAAGAAATAGGTATTTCTTCAGTTCCCCACTTTATTTTAAAAATGGTATTACATCAATACAAACGCTTAATGATCTTGAGAGTACTGATCTGCAACTCTTTTTGTTGTTATAACTCTGAGTCTAGTTTTATTTATTTAATAGTAGGATAATAAAATTGGAATTACACATTTCAACATCATTCAGCATTAATATGTGCAGCATTAAACTACTGCACAAAAATTAAACAAATTGATTTTTTGGTGAAAACTGGTAAAACCATGAGAGTCCAACTAACTGTGATTAGGCACTAACCTGTTTGTTTTTATCCCTAAGAAACATGTTTATTTCAGGTAAAAATAACAGTCCTGGAAGGAAGTATATCTTCAGACTGTGAGACTTGATTACATGAGAATCCTTCAGACAACGGTAGTCCATCTTTATTGAGAGGTGTTGTATATAAATGCATTTTTAAAACAAAGGCAGTCTAGCTATGCTTTTTAAAGAATGTGTATCAGTCTTAGAACTTAAGGATAAGTAAACTCTTCTAGTACTTGCTTGAGAATTCTAGATGAAGGAAAACAACAAACTCCAGTCCAGATTTAATTTGATCCAGTAATGGCATCTGCAGGCAGAAGAGGAGACTACATCTGATTCACCTCTGCAAATGCAACCTATTATTTTTGGACAGGAAATTTCTTCTCATTCTTCATATACAGTAAAACACTGGGATTAGATAAGTCCTGTTGCTTTTGTGTATTTTGCAGCTTTTCTGATTTCATAGTAAGGGGGATTTTTGGGTTGTTCGGATTGTTTTTTTTTTTTATATTATTATTTTAGGACAGCATTTTAGTTCCCTTCTTGGCTTTTGGTAGTATTTGAGATGGTTTATGCATTTTCCCAAGAGAGGACTGGTTTTTGGTTGGTTGTTTTTTGTTAGTTTGTTTTGTTTTGTTGGGGTTTTTTTAAGTCCTGATATTTTTACTTCTCTATATTAAAAAATAATTATCATATTTTCTTTATTTTATACTCTTTTTAGGACTTCGAATCAGGATATGTAACAAGATTTGGTTGATCTTGAATTTGTTTCCTGCACTATTTTTTGATTTGTTTTTGTTGTTTTAGAATATTTGTATGCATGAATCATATTGGTTTCTAGAATTGGATTTATATAATCTAATAACATTCCTGTGATTGTTGCAGTGAAAACAGGACAAAACTGAGAAAGAAGTCTTCTGAACTTATGGTTCTTCAACAGCAAGAACAACATAAAATATTACTTCAGGTATCTTTCAGAGATAGAGAAAATGGAATATGAAATTCTCTATTGGTAGTTTGTATCACAACTTTACTATCTGTGTATTGTCATGTATACAAGAAGACAGCACAACTAAGGTGAGTTGATAAAATATGAAGTTAAACCATGTAAATTAAATTATATTTAATATCAGCTATGTGTCCACAAAGAACATGGCAAAGTCAGATGGGTAAGTATGGAATAAAACAGATTGTTTTTGATCTCCTGAGTCATCTTCAACAGTAGATAGCAAAGTTGGTAAGTAGGACTCAGTTTGTTTAAATATTTGATTAATGAAGATAAAATCAGAAAAGTATAAGAATTGAAGGCCAGCTGAGTTGTTTGACTGTGACCACTAACATACAAGTTTCATCTCCTACACTTGACTCTCACAACAAGATAATTAATCAAGGGGTGATGTATGTGTATAATATAAATAAACTTCTTATACTACTATACCCCACCCTAAGCATTTAACACACAGCCCAAAAGGGAAGTATGCAAAACTGTTCCTCTGTACTCCTCATCCTGCTGTGCAATGGTGTATCAGTTTTTCTAATTTTTCTGGTTATCAGGAGAGGGACTCCAGATTGCTGTGTAAAGATGCTTACAGAGTGCTCTGAGGTAGAACTGTGGGGTTTGCTTTGTGTAGCAAGAGTGATAAACAATGGACTAATGCAATGAGGATATCAGTTTGTTTTCTGTTTGCATAAAACCTTTGTAAATGTGTCTCAGAATAGTCACTTTAGACATCTGTGACTAATGCTACAGGATTGAGCTTGTGCTCTTCCCTCTACTGCTGCTATCAGAAGTCACTGACTTCTGGGATTACCCCCGAGACACTGCAGGGAGCTGGGTCCAGCTTTATGTGGTCTGGGGAATCCATGCAAAGTACTCTAGACATAACTTTTGTTAGATTGTGGACCCCTAAAATACTCCAGCAGCAAGAACCCTGGCTGGTGTTCTGGGTTGGTGTGCTGCCATATCCTGACTGTTTCCAGAGAGATCCAGGATACTTCCCTACTTAGTTCTACTGTGGTCCACTGCCAGGGGTGATTGAGTAACTCTATCCAAAACCATTTGTCACTTATTAGCACTTCTTTCATGATTCTCTTAGCATTTTGCATTCTGCTACATGCCAGCACTGTCCACGAGCAGCATTCTTAGAAAAACACGGATGGTAAAGAGACTTTTATAGTTTTGGATTTTTTTCCTCTTATCTTATAAAAGTTCTGCTGGCTATACAATGTGTTTCCTGAAAAGAGTAGTTTCAAGAAGATGGATATTTGATGTGGTGATGTTTTTTCCTTCCCCTCCGGTGGGGGAGTGGAAAAGCCCGGTGGAAGTTGGCGGGATGCCGTGGGGCTGTGCGGGCCGTGGCTGCTGTTCCCGCGGCAGCCGCTGGATGGCAGCGCTGCCCAAGGCGTGTCGGGCCCCATCGCCCCGGGAAAGTTATCGCTCCTGCCAGGGTCTGTCGGAAAATCTGTTCCCTCGGGGTCTTTTTACAGTTTATAGAACAACTTTTCTATTATATATTCCCTCGAGTAATTATATGGCAGCTATAGCATAGCTGTAACCATCGAGATTAGCTGTCACTGTATACAAAAACACCTACTATCCTACACTTAGTTTTCACATTATTAGTTTACAATTTTCTTTTTTCTAAAGTTGCTATTAAGGGAAAAAACATGTAGTTTTGCTTGTGCATAATACAGTTTAATAACGTTTTTTATCAATATCACAAATATATTTCTAATATAGTGGGTTTAACTACATAAACAATATCAAGGAATAACTCTTCCTGTCATATTCACGTGAATAGCCCCAAAAAAGAAATATAATAGCTCAGATTTAATATTGGAAAATGTAAAGCCAGGAAAGATGATGGCTCAGTGAAAAAATATTATGACTGTTTAACTTCACTCTTAAACCACTTCTAATTGCCAAAATGCCTACAAATAAACTAATGTTTTACTGCCCAGGAGCTTGGGTGACTCCTTTATTCCTCCTTGTCTCTCCCACAAATCACATAGTGGGTCGAAAGTGAAATTCAGAATGGAACTTGGAAATTCTGATGTTTTCTGTTCTAACTGGTAGGTAAGAAATAGCTTACAATATTTTGGTTTTTAACAGGTTAACTTTGTACATAGAAGTGTTGTAAATGTGTTCTAATGTGAAACCAAGGTTTATTAAGGTTTAGGTTTGCATTGAATAAGAGAGAAGTATTTTTGGGAAAACCTTTCAATGTCTTCAGAGAAGCTTAATACTTAAGAATTATGTATTTAGTAACTTTTTTGTCCCCTGTTTAAAATAATCCCCAGTGCTTGTTAGTGTGTCTCACATCATAATTTCAAGCTGTATCCAAAGGGCTAAGAAAATCTGAGATAAACTATACTTGTCCTTCTCCAACCTTGGCTATGCTTCTTGTGAAAGTGAGGTTGTAAATCAGATGGAGAGGTAGATTATTTTCTTTTTTTAGAGAGAACCCTTGTTTAATGAGCAGTCTGCGTTTATTCACAATCTCACTGCTTTAATAAAAGCATAAAAATGGGCATGAAGCAATCCAACTTATCAATTACTGTGCTTACAAAAACTCAGACCACAGGTCTAGAAACTATTTTATTAGCTGTGTCTTGATAGTGTGGGATTCTTCCAGAATTGTTTTGTCTGCATGTTAATGGCATTGCAATGGACAAAGGACTTTAAAAAAACCCTATGAAATGAAGGCAGCAGTAATAAAGCAGTCTTATCTCTTGGGGGGGGAAGCCAATACTTTTTTTGAAATAATGGGAATTTTTAAATATTATGTGTTTTGTAGACAGATCAGTAGGATCAATACTGTATATATATACTCCTGATGTATATATCAAGTCTTGCACTAAAGTTGGGGGTGGGATTTTTTTTGGTTTTGAGGTTTTTTGTTGAGGTTTGTTTGTTTGTTTTTTAGAAATCCAGAAATTAAGTACATTTCTTGATAGATATAATTTCAAGAGAGGGTTTCTCTTTGCAAACTATTAATGTTCTTGGATCCTACTAGCTGTGACTTGACCTTTCCACTTCTGATGCTATTGAGTCATCATAAAACTATCTCTTGTTCTGCAGCTGTGGCTGGAATTGCATGAAAATCTACAGTGTTTCTCATCTAGTAGATCTCAAAGTGCTTTGCAAAGGTGAGAAACACTTTCTCATTCAATAGATGGCGGAGAAAGTATTCAAATAGATCGAATGTTTCGTATCTCAGTTGCAAAGCAATTCAGTGATCTATGTCTTTAGGAACAGATCTTATTGGAGAAATAGATTCTTAACTTCTGGGGAATCTGCTTAGCTAAGGTGGTATTTTTTTAACTTGTAGGGAGTAGGTTATGTATAAGTTTTAAGAATTTAGCTCTTAATGTGGTGCACACTTGGCATGGATACAGTTATAGCACTGTTAGGGGACTTAGTTAATCACAACCCAGGTGTAGACAAACATCCTTGTATATAGTAATAGCAAAAGTAGATTGTATTAGCTGGACTCAAGAGTACTGCCTGAAGGTGAGCCCTGCAGTTTTGCCTGCCCATGCTTTTTAATATTGATGTTGAATGACCATGTGTGACTGTTCTTACAGTACCTAGAACCCATGTGGAACCTTTTTAATCTGTCAGTTTAACGGCCCCTTTTCACTGTGCTTAAGACTAGACTTCCATGCTATTAGTTTACAGCTGTGGCCCAGGAAAGATGAGGCTTCACTGAGATATACAATACATAAAACACATTTCTGACACATTGCACTGGCAACACTGTGTTGGTAGGCTCTGCTGTCCAGGGAATAAAGATTGTTCTCTGCTCTGTGCTGTGGCCCAGCGGTGCTGTCCTGGGAGGGCATTTACCAGCATCCTCTGCTCAGAGGAGTAAAGACATCAGTGATCTGGATGCACACAGGTGCAAAACAGAATAGTTGACTTTTCTCCTGAATTCTCAGGTAATTGGAGCTTTCAGAGGAAAATAAAATTCTAACTGTGAAAGAAGAAATCCTTGAAAGAATTCATTGTGGGCAGTATCTAAAGAACTGTTTTGTAAAAGCATTGAAATTCATCACGGTATTTTGGAAATGTTGAACGCTGCATACAGCTCAACCTAAAAATAGGCTCTTGTGGCTGGTACGTTTAAGTTAACTAAAACTGGGAAATTGCTTTGAGTCTAAAGGCATAATGTGACTGAAATATTTCTTTGCCTTGTCCAGGTGTTAGAATGGGGGAACCATTGTATTTAGCACGATGCTGATACTTTTTTGTTACACAGTGTTAGGGTGATTACTACTTAGCAGAAATTCTCCTGTCATGCAGTGTCTTAATTTCCTATGTCTTTGGTAAGGAAGGAGTTATCTGACAGGCTTTTTCAATAGGAAATAAATAATTCAGTAGGCACTGCAGTCCACCAACTCCATTTCTCATTTCTGTAGTCACAATAAAATGTATTTTTATCATTATAGAATTGACAATATAACTCTGAATGCACAAAGTTGGCTTTTGTGTTGAATAAGATTATTTTATTTTGGCAGTCACTTTTGCTGTTTGTAACACCTGAACATTTGCATAAATTGGGAATCCTGTACATTTCTTTTGACAGTTCCAGAGCTCTTTATGATCAAAGAGGTCAATAAAAGTCACATCCATGTAGCGTAGTGGCTTAGGACCAACTTGTCAGATTCCTATTAGATTCTTCTAAACCTGGTATGTGATAGATTTCTGTGCTAGTATGTTTTCATAGAGCAATCACATTCTCATGTGTGTGCACATCTGATTTGTTTTCTATTACTTCTGTGTTAAATGTCTCTATATCCAGAGCATGCTGGTATATTCTGTCTTCATGGGATGCAGGTCTCTAAGCTGATAGTGTCTGTAGTTTCTTAAGCTGTGCTTTGCCTGCTGGAAACAGATTTTTACTCCCTCAGTTTTTCTTGTTAATTTTTACATGAGAAATATATCAACTTTTCTATTAGAGTGTAAATGCAAAATCAGAGTGTGAAAGTAGTTTGAAGAGGTGAAGCTTTTTTTAGTTCACCACTGCAGAGGCTGCATCAGGAAATTTGCTCAGGTAAGGATTATTTAGATGCTCATTCTTTGATAGGCATTTTCCAGTTGTAGAGGAAATTTGTGTCCCAAAGAATTTAGAGCTGAAAACAGGGGAGAGAAAAGGAGGGGGGGTGGTGTTGAATTTGGAAATTATTGCAGGGCCCGAGAATCAAAATTCTTTTATATTATACAGGTAGTATTTTTACACTATGCTATTGTTCCTGGAACTGCCATCTAGAAGAAGAATGAGTTGTACCTGTCTTGAAGGGAGATCAAGAGAGTGGAAAAAAAATCCTTAAACTCCCATACGATGAAGGTGACAAAAGATAGGAATGTGATGAATATTAAAATAAATAGCAGTTTTATTGTACTTACCAAGTTTTTATAGGGTTAGAAATACTATATAACTTACATGATTTGATTCTAAATTCAGAATTTCCCCAGCATGTTTTCTGTGTCCATTCTGCAGTGCCAATACATGCAGCATATTCATCTATTTGCCAAAATAATTTTAAAAATAAGCATAGAAATAAGTCATGTGATATTACATATAATATGTATTATATGAATATCACATAGGATCTCTCAGAATTTTGTCATGATAATAAAAGAGATTTAAAATGAGCATGAAAGACGTCTCTCAACACTTACATGGTTGATGCCATCCTACTAAATAAAGGAAGAATTCAAAAGTAAAGCAAATTCCGTGCCAGTGGTAATTGTGGACTGCTGCTTTTTTAAATGAGTGTAAATTTTGCTATTTGATGTTCTGTGCTGTTGTATTGTAATTATGTCAGGCTCTTTCTTTTGCTTGTGGATCAACTAGAAAACTGTTGATAAATAATAGCAACTCTCTTCAAGTACATGTTTTGGAGCCTTATGAATTGCCTGGATTTGTAACATGGTCTTGGGAAACAACAGTGCCATTCTCTGGAAAATAGTACAATTCCACAAATGCCACAGCAGGCATCTAGTTTTTCTAAACCCATTCCACTATTAAAATACACAACTTTTATAAAAAGAGTGAATACAATCCTTCAATGATGTGACAGCCGCATAAATATGAAAGCTGTTTTAGTGGTGTATCATATTGGGAGATTTTCCAAAACTTGCCATGTTCTTTGGATGCACAGATCCCACTAGATAGTAAAGGGACTCTGGCTTCTAAATGTATTTGGTTATTCTGAAAACCTCCTTCCAAGCTTTAAACTGACATTGCAAAGAGATATACAAAGTGCACTTAATCCTTCCAACTGGTTGTTTTAAGTAGCCAGGCTTCTGATGAAGTGCTTTCTCTGATGCCTGGTCGAGCTTAAAGCTTCTGGGCTGTCAACACGGGACTGAGTTCTGTGTCACCAAGCACGCTGGGGGCCAGACATCCACATATGGCCACTTCTGGTTCCAAGGGGTCTCACTCCTCAGGCTAACTTTGAAAATCTGTGGAAAGGTGTCCCAGTGTTATCCTTTAACATGTTGGGGAAAGTAAAATTTTCTTCATTCTACTTTTAATTTGTTGCTGTTTTGTTCTCTAAAACTACAACTTTTCTGGTGTGAGCAGACCTGAGGCCAACAAAAACAATAACTGTAAAATGCAGTAATGACTAGAAAATGAGTGAACAAGGAACCAAATTACAGAACTGCCTGCTCACTTGTTCTAGGGAACAAATATTACTGCAGCTCATATACCAAAAAGATCAGACTACTCCTTCAAAGCCTACAGAATTTGCATATCAGGTGAGCTGGAGATGTATACCAACAGTGGTTAAGAGTGTCCCTTCAACCCTTTGCTCTAAAGAAAACTCAAATTCAGGGTAGCATTAATGTCATTGGGAAGTAAACTTACTAAAGCAAATTATAAAAATAATAGGAAATTTACCATCAATCAGAACATACCTACTTGTGTTTCAGTTAGTGCAATTTGGTGCATTCTATGTATTTGTGTGTTCTGTCATTTTTGTGTAATTCTATTTTTTTTCATGAAGACCTGTATTTAAAGAGACCCTTTCTAAATGATAGGGTAAATACTATTTATATTCTAGGCTGTCTTTAAGATACAGACCTAAATGTCTACTGTTGATCTCAGGTTCACTAAAAGTAGCATCTGTGATGCAACTTACAAAAAGCAGAAAGGAAAAGATTTCATTTAAAATTGCACACAAAAATAATCGAGACAGTGAAATTTTGAACAGTTTTGTGAAGAAAGGCCTGTGGATATTTTGACTATTGCTTGATTTTTTTTTTTAAATGCAAATATAATAGTTTTTTTAAAATAAAGTAAGTAATATAATGCTCCTCTGACACTTTTTCAGATGAACAATTTTTCAGGAAGATTACAAGGCTGACTAGTCAGTTTTTGAGAGGTGGAGTATAGTTTAGTTGGTGGGCCTGCTGTGATTGGAATTGATTAATGGGTGTTGTGATAAGCATAGAAACAGATCAGTGGCAGCTTATGGTGCTTTCAGCTGTCACAGCTGTGCCTCTTCACTCTTCTTCTAGCCCTATCACACTCCCTGGAAGCCTTTAAAGTACCTCCTTCCCAGTGGAATTTCTGCAAATCATCTACTCAAATGCCGAGATACCATAGAAGCAGCTGTGTCTGAGAAAATTTGTTCAGGCTTACATATTTGTTGTGATGAAGAGCATTAGGTTAGAGAATCCTTTCCTACTGCAGTAGGAAGCACACTGTGCCATACCCTGAAGAGGGAGTTAAATGATGATTCTGATGGGCAGGTGGGCTCCTTAGTCAAGAACTTTCAACCCTGGCTGGAACAGGGACTCAGTTTGCAAACCTGCTGGCTAAGAGATATCACTGCTGCTGCTTGACAGTTGCAATAAATAACCACTGAATGTTAATTCTGTAGCTAATGGCTTGATAGAAGCAATGCTATTAAGTGTTTAAAGTCCTGGTAGCTGCTGGTTTTTTTCTTGTAAAGTTTGAAAGATTTTATGGACAATTTTAAATGCAAGTTTTAAAAGTTCTGAATGTGTTCTGAAAATATTTCCCTGGTTTCCTCATTGGGAACTGTGATCTCCTGTGTGATCACAGATGCAGGTAGGTAGCTTGATAGGAACCATGCGGTTTTAACACAGTGTGGATTTTATACAAAAAAAAGTTTGATCCGGATGATCCCTAAGGTCCCTTCTAGCCTGGCATTCCATGATCCAAACTTTGTACGTAACTTTGTGGATTTAAGGAGGATAGCCTCATAATTAAGTGATTCGTGGAATATGAGACTTAATGTTCTGTAAGATCTCTCCTATTAGTTACAAAAATATTTTGTTCATTTTATTGCAAAATGAATAAGCCCAGAGTATGGAAGTAACTGTACTATTCTTTCTGGACATTTTGTAGATTATACAAAATTATATTACTTAGATGGTTAAAGAGTCTTTCTATGAAATCTTTAGGTATTGTAAATCATTGTTGGCTTCTCTGTATGCTTTAAACGCCTGAGGCAGCTGTACCGGCATTATCAATGAATACTGGAAAAATATTTTGATCAAACTCAGGCAAATTAAAGCTAAACTTAGAAAGAAATGATTCACAAAGAAGGTCTCCTCTCTGGCTAAATCTACAGGATGTCTAACTGATCCACTAAGAGAGTATACAGTTTATCTGCTCTAGCAGCCTGTGATCAAGAGTAAGCTTAGACAATTTGGAAAATAAATACTTAAAATGTAAAAAGATGATTTGTTAAGTTTCTATTATAAGTGCATGTACAGTTTCTGTGTTGATTATTTAGAGTCTACTAAGTCACATTAGTGGAAAACTGCTTCTCAGAGATTTTTAAAAAATCTTCTTTATTTCAATTTTTAATTATATTTGACAGAGGAATATATCTAAAAATCTTTTTAAAAGTCATGTTATTTATTTATTCTACAGTTATATTGCATGTTAGCTGTATAATGTCTTCTGTCATACAAAAGCAAGCAAAGTCATATTACATTAATGACTTCTCTGAGACTGCATGCCTATAATTCCATGCTCCTTTGCTATAGAAAAAAAACGTGACCCAGAATCTTAAACAGCTTTTGAATAAAGGCACCTACAATTATGATATAATAAAAAAATTTCATATGTTTATGAGTTAGCAATTTCAGTTTTCTTCATTTAGTGGTTTTATCTTCAATTTAGATCTGTATGTTCTGCAATTAAATAAAAAATTGATATTTCAGTTCAGTACAACTTAAAAACACCCTGTTTTTACATTATCTACTGCTGTCAAAAATGTAGATTTTAAGTGAGAACTGAACAAAATGAAAGAAAAAATATGATTACATGTTGTTTGCATGTAGTGTAATTCTTGAGTTTTCCACATCTTGATCTGCTACAGAGGGACTTTTTCTTTGGGGATTCAGCCTGCACTTTTGTCCTTCCTGTGATTTCTTATTTCAAGCTTGATAGAGAAAGCATCCACTGTTGTATCATTTCCTTCAGTGCTAACAGCTTTTATTCTCTTCAACAAGTGTTTACAGAAAAGTGTTGATGCTTATTAATCTGTTTCTTGTCTTACAAATGTGCTTGTGCATGATTTGTGGCAAAATTGGCATTTCTGACAGCTCTCAATGTAATCTGCATAGCACAACAAGATTGTTATATTGAACAGATGTGGCTTCGAGTTGTTATTCTTCGTAATTACCATCATTAAGTGAAAGCACGTGTCAATCAACTTTGTACTTTAAACACACCAATCATTTGCCAGACACATGCATCTGCATTTCAGATACACATCTAAAATATTTGGGTTTGAAATTTATTTCTGTTGTTTCTATTTAATACAACACTCCATGAAACACATAATGACCAAAGATGTCAAAGCAACAGATCATCAAATTAAGAAAGGCTTCACTGGGGGGTCATCCAGATACTTTTTTTTTTCCGTGTGTGTGTGTGTGTGTGTGTGTGTGTGTGTGTGTGTGTGTGTGTGTGTGTAAGTAAGACTAGAGTCATCCCCCTTTTCTGGTGTAAAATAAAGACATTTAGGTTTAATTTTATAGATTTCCAAAGTTACTATCCTGTCTTGATTTTGGATTATGACTTTCTTATTTGAAGGAAAGAGGTTCTGTGGGTGAGACCCTCACTTGTCTTTTAGGAGGATTTTTAGTGTGAATACTTAGGAGCAAAAATGAATCTGCATCAGTAAACTAATGTACTGCCTTGTTAAGAATTAATGTTTGGGTCATTAATGTTGCTCAGATACCTTTTAAGGTCAAAAATGTTCATACTGGTAATAAACAGAATTAGATCAGGAAATTATATTTTGAGTAGAGTTGAAAACAAAGGAGTTTTAGCCTGATTGCACACCAAATCACAATAGAAGTCTGCCTGAAGCACACAAAAACAAGGACATTTGTAGCTGACATTAATTTTCTCCTTGTTTCCTTCTATATTCCTTCAGTTATTTGTGTTAGAGACAGTAGAGATGATGGCACCGAAGTATTGGGGTTTTATGGTCTCTTCACCCTGGGCTGTGACATATCAAAATAAGATTAGCTTGTATATAAGTCGTATTGCTCAGCATGGTGAGGTGGGGTAGCCCTCAGTCTTTGAGGGTATTTTAGCCTCTACCTCTGCAGTCAAAGAATTTGTTCAGTGTTTTGTTTTGGTTTTGGTGGTTTTGTTTTGTTTTGTTTTTTAGAGAAAAAACCAATCACATGTTTATACTTTGATTTCCCTGGAGCACATTCTTTCATATCTTTGCCTATTGCACTAAAGATGATTCTGGTATCCTGTATGTGGTGTGTGACTTGTACCTATGAACAAAAAAGCATTGCATAACTATCCTTTGGAATCTTTCATGAAAGTATATTGTTTAGATCTTGCTAGAGGCACATAGGATTTCATATGGATACTGATTATTTTTTAGACCCTAATGATCTTATCCTTATAGAAGTACTGAAATAGAAATTTAAAAACCTATTTGAAAATTAGAAACCAGATGAGCTACATCCAAAGAATAAATAATGGAGAACTAAGAAGCAACTGTGCTTTTCATTGAATTGTGAAGGAAAAAATTTATTTTCAATCTGAATCTAGTGCCAGAAAAAACATGGAAATGACATGGAGAACATAGCAGTACAGTCTGACAGATAGTGAAATAAAATGTCTATAGCCTCAGCCTTTTCAGTTAAAGAAGAAACTTTCTAACACTTATTTGCAAGTTATCTAATACTCTGTAAAACCAGTCTTTGGGACACATGAGAACAAGGTCTGTGTATTGATTAGTATTTAAGTGGTCCCAGACAATTTTGCATTTCTGGTAATTTTTTTTTTTTTGCCTTTAATTTTTCCACCTGTTAATAGGGATTATACGTGGCCACTTGGAGCTTATAGCTATGCTTGTAAAGCAGTGTGGAAGTGCTGGAATTCACACAAATGCATATCACAATCAGAGGAAACCTTTGCAGCCTTAGTGACTTCTCTGGATAATTGTCCATTATACTTGCAGACTTCCAGCTGCTGTATGTGGAAGTAGCTGGACTTCTGTTATAGCAAAGTGCTGGGAAGAAGATTCCCTTGTAAATTTTAAATTCAGCATAATTTTATTCAGAAGAAGGAACTGAACTGCTATCTGGGCTGAAATTGAGTGTGCCGAAAACTGCCTCAAGTAAACCCAACTGTAAACAGACATGTGAGATGACAAAGCAGCTTAAAATGATGGTGTGTTAACCAGCCATATCACCTCCTTGCACATGATGATGGTTGTAGAAACTAGTATGTCTTGATCTTATTTACCCCTGCCCCAATGCCTCAGGCTAAAAAAATTCAGGGTAGATATTTTGATATTTCTTGCATTAATGTATTGTCTTTCAGCTTTTTCAAGTATAAGATCTGAATAATGAAAACCTTCCATTTTAATTCGTGTAGAGAATTGTAGGTGAAGTACCATATAAATGCTGGTCATCTATTATTACATTTTCACATGTCCTGATAAAAGAAAATTTCAATTAGAAAGTGTTTATTTCTGGCGCTTTTTCCCAGTTAGTGGTTTTCTTGCTCTTAGAGGTCCTTATAGTCCATCATTGTTGAAGACTGTGTTACGTTTGCTTTTATGTTTATTTATATATATTTGATTTCAAATATTTTAGAATATCTGCTTAGTAGTCAATAAAGAAATACAGGACTGAACACTACAATTCATACTATACAACAGACATAGTCTGCTTCTGTGGTGAAACCCCACCATCTATCTAGATTTCCTGCAGGCACACCTATTCTTTAGCATATTGTTATTTTAGTGGTTGAACTTTCCAGGAAACTTGGTGTTTGGCATCTTTGCTGTCAGATGCTAACTTTATTTTAGTCATTCTAGCATGCTATACTTTCAATTCTTTGAAATTTCAGGAAATATTACACAGAAGTAATGAAAATGATACTTAAAAAGTGATGCAAACTTTTTTTTACAAATTGGATTTTATTTTGGCAGTTTAATTTTAAAGAATAGTTTATTTTTTTACATTAATTACACTGGTTTGGAATATGATGTTTTGTTTTTTGGGGTTTGGAACCTTCTAGTTATTTGCATGTATCTTTGCTTGTAAAAATAACATTTTTCAAGAGAATGATGGCAGAAACAATAGAATAAACTGAATTACACACTATATGTAAGTGGAGCAGATATTTTGTTCAGTCCAGTCTTTAACATTGTTTTAAAATATGTTTTGTTTTAGGGAAGGTGTATCAGCTGGGAGAAGGCTGCAGCTTCTTCAAATGGCTGAAATAAAATATTATGTATGTTATAGTATTTTATATATAATTTATATAATATATAATGTATCCAATAGAATTATCATATATACTCTTATAATAATATTACAAATATATATGAAAGGAGAAGTAGATTCCTTACCTTCTGACTACTGAGTTCCTCTGAAGTAGAAGCTACATTTTTCTCCAGGTGTTCCTAAAACTATTGTTATTTAAAACAAGCTGAAGGGATATTTTTTAAAAGTTTTGCTTTGAATTATAAGAAACAATGTACTACTAGACTATGTTTAACAAAAACTTTTGTATGCATATATCAACCCTAAGTGCTTGTAATTTGGAAAAACATTAACATCCAATTTTTGAGAACTTATAACTCTCAAGAAGTTTTAAATTTTAGGTACGAATACTTCCTTTCCCCCTTGCCCCCATGGTATTATATAAATGGAGAAAGACAACTGATAACATCCTTGGTTTTGTTTCAGTTAAATATCAGAGTAATTTATCATACTGTACCTTAATTAGAAGTGAGGACTAAACTTGATCTTCAAGAGTGAAGAATTCTATGAAAAAAAGCCCCACTTTTACCAGAGACTTCTTGTTTTGTTTTTACCTTAGAAATTACTGAGATGATTTGCTTTGGAAATGGCAGTAAAAGAGAACATAAATTTATAACATTAACTTGTTTTCAATACATAAAAATTGTGAGGTTGAATTGGAAGTTGATTAGGAAAATTAGGAAGTTGAAATAGTAGCTTAACTTACTCTTATCCTCTGAAACTATATAAGGAAGTTAAGAAGTTAAGAAAGGCATAGAAACAAATGTTATTTGTAAAGATATTTCACTGTTTCTTGTGTGCTTGGAGATAGGCTTTTGCAGACAGTCAATGGTATTAGTTTCTTTTCATACATATTTTATTTATTTTACTTTTTAATGTAGAACCATAAACAAATTTAGCAGCAACTATTTAGGGATATTGTATGTCCCTAAAATGGGATGTGTTTGAAATCTGGAACAGACATATGTTGTGTTGAGAATAGTAAATTTCTTGTAAAAATCAACCTGTCAGGGCATTCTCTCCTCTTGAGGTGCATATATAGTTTTCATGAATGTTAACGAGATTTATAGAACTGCAAAGGAAAATGTACACTATGTACATGAGTATATGTTATATATATGATATATAGTCCCAGAGGACTTTTGTATTCTCATTCATATGCTACGGAAACCAGAGATGCACAAAAGACTAGTTTAAGTCTTTGACATTTTGTTTGTTGTATTTGGCATAATTGTCTTGGAGTGTAATTAGCTCCTTCTGACAAACCTGTTCCTGTCCCATTTTGGCTGCGGTCCAGGTATTTATTGATACATGTACTTGTGATCCACATTAGTTGCTAAATATGAATTGACAGCTGAAAGAAAGCTCTAGCCTTCCCGATAGTGTGTGCTGGGTTAAATGGGGATTACTCATTATTTTAACTCTGTTGAAATTTACCTTTTTGTATTCCCATAACTTTAGCCTTGTTTTGCTTGAATACTAAAATTATCTTCAGAATATTAATCAAATCCCTTGAATTCTTTATTCAGTAGCTATGACTCAAACAGTTCTGCTTTAATTTAAGACCTAATCTGAAATGTGAAGGAAGCACTTTAGCCGTGGATAATGAGATCTGACAGTACCTGAGCTGCAGAAGGAGATGAAATCACTATCTATAGAAAATAATATTTTTTCTACATATTCAGGTTGAATGTGTGCACATCCTGGTAGCTGAAACATCTGTTTCTAGCTTGTTGTTCCTCATGGCTGCTCCTCAATTGGATTTCCTCAAGCAGGTCCAAAGCTTGTCACCTTAGCCAGGGTCTGTTAACTATCACCACTGGCCCCACATTAAGTAGGAGGTTCAGGGCTAAGCTAATAACTCTCCTGCCTTTCTGACTGATCACAGTGATTCTTCCTGTGGCTACTTATCATGCTGTGCTCCTATGGGAGGGTTATCTTCTTTGTCTATTCTTCGGCTGGGAATTGTTTTTGTTTTCTTCATTCCTAAGTTTTCAAGTGGTAATTCTAAAAGCAGATCTTTGATTTCTGTACATTTTTTCTCTCTTACCAGTTTCAATGATGCTGTCTCAAGCATCTAAATTTTGCTGCTTTTGTTTTCTCTGGCTGTAAATGTAACTACTAATTTTTTCAAAGCAGAAATTGTAACTAGACATGTGTGGCAGAATGGGCATAATAGGAAAATGAACATAATATTGTAATGCTAGTTTGTGTGAACCTTGACTCAAATTTTATGTTGTCACAGGTGAAGTGATTTCCATTATTTTGGCTTTAATGTACAATGCTGTGTAATATTTTAACATGTCTTATGTAGCTCATTAGGCTGTACCAATCATGAGTGTTTTTAGAGAGCTCAAGAACGTTGAGAGAGAGAGAGAGAAGAATCTGCGAAGCTGCTTATCTGATTTATGGTCATAGGCTGCCTCTGAGCCTCAAGTAAAACATTACCCAAGTCTATGAAACTGTTTTAGTTGGCTGTAGTGGGCATTGAGTAAGGCCCAGAATGTATATTAATATTAGGGCATTCAGGGAAGGTTTGTTGCTTCTTGAGAATTTTGGGAGAAGTTGGTGGTAGTGTGGCAGTGCAGGCAAATCTGCATATCTTCCTGTGGAATTAGGGAAATTGTTGTCCCTAGAGTAAAGCCAAGATAATTAAAAATAAGACCGAAACAACTTCAGTCAGATTTGAAATGTGTGTCCAGCTTGATAAAAAATGCTAACACTTGGAGAACATGGACAGTTAAACTGAAGTTTGTTTAATTCTCACGTTGTAGTCTGATGTTCTGCTTGGCTTTTAAATTCTCCCTGTCTTGGATATGATGCTTTAGGTCACCTGCACTAACTGTTCAGTCAATAAGTGAAAAAAACACTGGTGTAAAGTGTTTGACAGGAGTTTCAGGGAAAATTCAAAGAAAAAGTGTGGCAAAGAGAAACAATATTGTTATATCTTGGATTTAGGTCTGGAAGAAAAGCTTCTTGGGTCACGAATAATGCTGTGGAGAATTGAAATGTTGTTTTACTGAGTGAAACTAGTCTGTCATCCAGTTCAGCCCAGGCTTTTGTCTGCATATGAAGAGATCAGCACAGATGTCCAAGATGTAGTACTGCAAACTCTTAGATCTCTTTTTAAGGGCCCTGAAATGAAAGAAAATTGGTGATGGCAGTGGCTTTCCCCAAGATACAGGAAGCAGTGGATGAATAAAAGAATCTGAACTTAGAACTTAAATAGTAGTGATCCCCAAATTGATCATAAGTCTTACGAGGTTGCATAGCTTATGTCAGAAATCATTTTAAGTGAACACAAGAGAACAGTGATGAGGAAGAGCATTGGAGGTGGAAATTGAAGAAAATAATGGCAAAAATTAATCAGGAGAGATGACTGGAGGATAATGACAGGAAGAGGTAGGAATGTCTGGGAGATGTGAGAAAATATTTAAAGAATCAGAAAACAAATGCACACCCAAACCTCTATGTGATAGTGCACTCTAGACAGACAGGGCAGACAGCAGGAGAGGAGAGTAGGGGTTGCTATAGAAAGTTGTCTTGCCAGTTAACAAGCAAGCTCATTCTTAATTTCTTTAATTTCTTGCTCACCTAATGGTAATAATTTCATTCTTAATTTCTTACTGTCCTTTAGTCATAGTATCCCTTTGAATCTCATTCTTCCTAGCCCTTCCTCCTCCTCCCTTAATTTGTTGTTCTATTTTTCCTAAAATAGCTGAAACTCTCTTCTTTAAACACTGTATTTGGGTGTGGAAATACTGAATTAAAAGGGCCAGTAAAAGAAAATTTCTTTTTTTTTTTTTTTCAATTTTTTTATTAATCTTTAAATATCTGGAATGCTATGTAAGTATAAAACATTGTGACCCAAGTTCTCATGATAACCTACTGTAATTCTCATTTGTAGCTGATTAAATTAGGACAGCAATCTACATGGTCAGCTCAGTTGAGCACTGGCAGACAGGCAATTTATTTTTTCAGTCACTAAAACTTGCTGGAGAATTTAGTGAAACTCCTACCAAGTGTAATGGCTGGTTTTTGGTTTAAGTTGTGTGTAGTATATTGTCCTAACAGGAAGTCTGAATTAAGCCACTTAAAATGAACAAAATTAGGAGGCTGAGAAGCCTGTATTTCTTTGCATTTTTTTTATCTGTAACATCAAAATAAATTTAATAAGGATAGATATAACATTAAAACTAATAATGAAAAGTAAACAAAAATAATATTTGTCTTTCTGTGGTGGTAACCTGTACTGTCACTTAAGCACACAGAATATTACAAATTATTGTTTGGAATAAAATAAAATACTTCTTTTTAAAATATAATTTAATTCATTCTACAAATATAAAAAATATGACTGACGATATAGAGGAAAGCAAAGAAGGATAAAGAGAAGGAAAAGAAGACAGAAAAGTTATTAATAGGCCTGTAATGATCGGAAGTTTATTTCAGGGTTGAGGTAAAACTTACTGGTTCATAAATAGCAAATTCATTATGTTTTTAATACTCAGGTTATATTAACACTATATAACATCTTTATGATACCATTAGTACCACTTAATCCTAAACTCAGTTTGGAAATAAACATTTCCATTTCTTTTTTTTTTCATGGAACAATTGGCCAAATAAATTATTTTTACAGTAAATATTATCTGATTAGTGCATGGCTTGTTCAATCATAAACAGACTTATAAATGTTTTATGTCAACTCTTACACAGAGTTCTTAAATGTTAACAAATTAATTTATTTTAAAGGCCATATCAAGGTGAAAACACCAGGGCCCTAGGCAGCAGGACAATACATCACAGAGCCATTTCTCATTCAGTCACAGTAATGGCAAAGGATATGTTAAGACATAAAACGTGATATGGTTTGTTAAATATTCATTTATAATTTGCATTCATTATTAAATCATGTGTTAGAACTAATCTTTAATCTCAAAAATACATAATGTGTCATAAAGTCTATTTGAAAACATAACAATAAATATTTTATGCTTTTCATGTTGCTTTTTAGAGGTTGACTAGAATATACCAAAATGCTTGTCGTTAATGTAATTTAATTATTCCAAGGAGATTTGGTCTACAGTGATGTTGATTTCAATAATTTATTTCAACCTTTAGGTCAATATAAAATAAATACCTGTTTGGGAGATGGAATGTTCTATGATTAATGAAATGACAATTTAGCTCCCCCAGTACTCCATGGCAACACTGTAGTTCATTGTCTGAAACGTTTGCGGTGCAATGTGGTAGCTCCAAGAGGTTTGTTTTAGGGAGGTCCCAAGCAGTTTGCTGGGGGATTGCAGTGCAGCTTGTTTCCCTGCGTGTTCTGTTTCACTGCTTGAGACTGCTGGAGATCTCCTGTGTGTGGCACAATAGCTTCAACATTTTTACTGAGTAGAACGTCACGTTTGCTGAATATCCATAGAACTGCTATTCCATTTCATAGACTGAGAGGAAAAGCCTGTGTGAGAGGGGCAAGTGTGACGGAGAAGTGATTTGTATTATAGGAGACTAGGAGCTACTCAACGAACCATGTAAAAACAGTTCATTAAAATGTTTATGTGCTTGGCTGGTTAATGCAAAGAAAGCTTTACTGCTGTCTTGCAGAACCTCAGTAACTTGAGGCTGAAGTCAGATCAATACATCTCTAGTAATTCAGACAGATGCCCAATTTAGGTTAAGATTCACCAAAAAGCAAGGCAAGAAACAATATTCTTAAAATCTTACTTCTAAACTAAAAACCACTTCAGTATTTAACTTGTACAACTACAGAGCTTCTGTACTTAGTAACAGATTTTTAGTTAGAGCTACCATCTGTCGAGATTTCACTGGATCTTTCCCTGAAATGTCTGTTAGACAGAATCTGAGGTGCTTGCTAACTCTGCAGTGCTTTTGCCAAGGCACTGGGAATACTTGGGATGTGCTTAACTTATGTAGTGTGTCCTGTATGTGCCCAATAAGCCTCACTTTATGTATCATTCTGGAAGAGTTCTGGTTATCCTATTTTTCAAGACTACAGTAAATTAAAAAGAAGTTAAACCTCTAAATTATACTTCCCATTTAACTGTTGACTTGTCCTATGAATTAGCACTTATTTTCAAATGCGTGTGTCAATGAAATGGCCTTGTTTGTTTGTTTGTCCTAAACAGAGTGTGATTACCCTAGTTATTTGCCATGGTATATATATACCAGCAAAAGTAAATGCCTTCTAAAATGAAGTCTCCTGCTGCCTGTCAGAGACAGTGACAGAGAAAGCTACAGTTCTTTGCATTAGCTCGGCAGGCAACTAGCAAAGACACTCTGCAAGGAATGTGACATCCTGGAGATTCTCCAAAAGTGAAGAAGTTGGCCTGAGTATGAACCCTAAGAAGAGTAGGTGGAGCTGTCTCAGAAACCATGCTGAGCTGCCTAAGAACTTAGAATGAGTTGGGTGGTGTTTTTGATTAATAAAGTAATGAAGCAGAATCCCTTTCCCTAAAAGCAATGCCTTAGTTGAACAGTGGGGAATCGACTCTTATTACGCTCATTCTTCTGAAAACAGTGCTAAGAGAGGAAAGAAATCTCTTTAAAAGATGCATAGTCAGAGCAAACCCCTGATTCCTAATCAGCCCCATCCTCTCCCTATCCTTCTGGAGAATATGGACCATCAATTTCCCCATAAGATGAAGGGGAGGCAAAGCAATAGTTTAGCATCCTATGCATTATCTCTCTTTTTATGATTACAAATAGAGCACTTATGTTCGCTGACCCATATCTCATACCAGACATCAGTAGCCAGGTCCAGATTTAGATTATTGTTCCAGCAGTGGATTAGGCCATGTGATCAGAATCAAATTTAGCTAATATGGTCACTTGATTGTGACATTTCTTATTGGTGCTGTGTGCACAGCTGAAACCTGAAGACATAAAGCAAATGCTGTTAAGGCCCAAAAGCAGAGTTGACAGTGCTTTTACAAAGAGCTTTGGGAAGGCTGAGGAGATCCTCTCTACTGGGTTAATTAAGCTGTCCTTTGCTTGTAAGTTTAACAGGGAAAAGCGATTTCTGCTCCCCATGTGGCTTTCCCAAACTCTTTCAGCTGTAGCTCTAAGCTTAAATGACCCTCAGTCCTGCAGCATATCAACTTGATGTATATAATTGATTGTTAAACATTTTTTACAACTTGTTAAATGGTAAGGCTAAAAAAAATCTAGTATGTGAATGTTGATTAAAGTGCTTTTGTACAGAAGGGTCAGAGACATTAGCAAGTTAAAAAGAAAGTGTGAGCTCTGCTGTGGTATTGTACTTCTAACTCGTATGCTTTATTTCGCATAATTGATCCCACATGTCTGCTCTAAGGACGTTTTTGTCAGGTTTCAAACTACAAATATTAAAATGCATTTAGAGTAGAGTGTGCTTGGGTAAGGACACTATGCAGAGTGCTCAGCAATGTAGATTGCTGGTATTATAGTGGCAATGATTATAAAAGGAATAATTACAGTAACTTATAATTGTTTGGTGAGGGAGAAGAAAAAATGCCAAGGTGTAAAGCCTCGGAGTAACAGTAAATCTGAAATGGATTAAGATAGACATTCAAATTATAATTGTCAGTAATTTTCTTTTCATTATAATTTGTGGGTTTTTTTTAATAACTGACATAAGACCTAATGTGTTTTTCAGGGATTTGTGATAGCTAGGCAACAAACAGAATCTGTCACAAAATCTTTGTAGCTTCTTTTATTGAGAAAGGTGTGATGATGTTACAAGGATACACTGAAAAATATTCTGTCTGTACATCCATGAGGTTTTTGTAATGACTGGATGTTGGCAACAGAACAAATGGTTTATGTGTTTGTGAAAAGGCCAGTAGTAAACCCCTAATCCTTCTTTAGGAAACAATGCCTCGAGAGTTTCATAAGCCCAGCTTCTTAATACCAATATGATAATTCTAGATTTTTTTTTCTCTAAGTCATTAGTACTGTTAACGAAAAGGTGGAATTTCCTGGAGTTGCCCTGCCAAGGTAGTTATTGATGAGTTTCACAGGCTTAGTTGAAAAGTTTGGTCATAACTGTATCTTTGCTAATTATGCCAGTTAATGCTGATCACAAGAAGCCATTGACTATGAATTGTACGCAGATGCATCTGACAGTGAGTATAAACTGAGAGCTTTGTCTATATATTGTTAAATATCTAATGCATAAAAGCAACTTTTAGCCTGTACCAGTCCAAACAGGATTTGAAACACTCATTTGGGGTTGAAAAGTTCAGTGTTTGATGTACAGATTTTCTGAACTATCCTCCTCTTCTCCATAGCTTAGTCTGTTTTTCCTAAAAAGCCCAAATGTAGAGGCTTAATTTTACTGAATACTATTAAAATAGACTTAAACATTGGTTCCCTAGAATGTGGAAGTCCAAGAGTTATTTTCCAAAATGTTTTATATTTGTATCTATGCTACTGGAAATTGGACAGAATATTTGCTGGGAAGGTAAACTCTAGCAGGTGCTTGGGGACGATAATATTATTACTACTACTACTTTATGAAGAAGAAATAATAATAATAATAATTTTAACTGATAATATCACCTGACAATTATATGTACCACTTTTAAGAATGAAGTACTAAACTGAAGTAATTTATTTTTAAAAATGCTCAAAAAGATGGATTTCACTTTGGGAATTTTAGATTAATCTAATTTTTCAGGTAATCTAAAACTATGAATGTTAGTAACATAACCTTATTGTTATTTCAGTTCCCCCATTTACCCATAAATAGGAGCAATGGTCTTAGTGTTATATGGAATTTTTAAACTTTTATTTTGATTTTTTTAAAAAGAAGACAAAAAGGGTTTAATTAAAAATAAACCGATCCTTGTTAGGGTGCTCCTTCTAAAGTGTTTTGAGGCTGTCACAACTTTTTAGCTGCATGGGACAATATGAGTTAGCTAAAATGAATTTAGAATCAAAACCAGACAAAAGCTATAAGCAATAAATCCTATTGTGTTGGTAAAATGATCAGGAAAGTGGCAAGAGAAAACGAGAAAGGAATATCTCTCTTAAGAGGAGGTGTGTTTTATTTTTAAATTTTGCAGAAAATTATCAGTAAAACTTTTTTTTTTTTAACTGCACAGGATTTTGTTTATACTAAATAACGTACCTGACTTTAACTTGAAAGCTGTGTAACTTGGACAAAATATTTCTGGAATAAGTTTCATTTAAGACAGCAGAACAACAGTGAAGTTAGAAACATGTTTGTGTCTTTTTTTCATGACTAGCCCATGTCTATTCTCTATGAAATTGATGTCAAAAAAGTATTATATATTTTCAGTGGGAAATAGAAGGCTGCCCTCTACTATCCTTGTCAGGACGTCGTATCCCTTTAATCATACTTTTCATTTCAGTACATTGAAATTTCCGTTACCAAGGACAACATCATAAATAAAAGTGTTTGTGAAATTTTTACCTGCAGCTTCCTAACTTTGTGCATTAAGCATGAGACTAGCAGAGAGGTGGTCAAATGTGAAAATTTATAATCATTTATTACGTACGGCTGAAGCGAGAAGGGAATAAAAGCGTGAAGGCATACATCTATAAACTGGAGCAGAAAAGCTTAAATGAAAAGTAAAGTGAATTTCTGTGTCTTGTCATAAAGTAATGAGAAGCCAGAGCTTTATTCATAGCAACCCAAGATGCATTTACTCTCAATCTAGCTTTAGCAGTAAATGCTTCCCTGATGTATTGCTTCGGACTTACAAAGAAATATTTGTGCTCTACATAATAGTATAGTTAGGAGAATTACTGCATGGCTGAGGAGATTCTATAAAGGTTTATAGCTGGTGGTGTTACTGTAATTTAATCACAATGTAGCTAATGTAGTACTTTAATATCACAGGTTACTTTTTTATTTACCATTTATTAGTAACTGACAGTCAATCATCACCACATCATAAACAAATCACCCAGGATTCTGTAGGAACCCTGAAGTTCCAGAATGGATGCACTGCAGCTCTTATATGTGCTCCATAATGAACTAAATATCAAATTATTTTTTAATGGAATAATCATGTAAGTCAGGGTTCTTGTTTGCAGTCCATCAACCAGAGGAAATATTTTAAGCCGTGAATGCAATTAGTGTTGTGTGTTGTGCATCTGTGTTTGAGGTAACACACCAACCAGTAGTTGTACAGGAGAATGTCTTCAAAAGTGTGAAGACGGCTCAGATAAAAGACACTGGGTACAGGAATTTGCACATCCTGATGAATGAATTTATGTAGGCTAAGAATTGTGCTCTCTCACTTTGAGCCAGTTTTTGTTAGGTTTGCTCTGATTTGTAAATTGAGAAAGTAAATGCAGCTAGCTGATGTAGCAGAGTCCATCAAGTGCTGTTCATGCACTGAAATCTCATCATATTTTTTGTGATATGAATGATTTATATTTTTTTTTGTTCATTATCCTTTTTTAGATGCACTGTAGGATCAATTTACCGCATTTTGTGTTCATGATCAGCTTTTAGTACAGCATCAGAGTATTGCATCTGAAGTTGCTTGTATTAGCAAAATTAAATGCTTATTGGAACTCTGAAAGTATCACCTCTTTGGACTGAAAATTGTGCTTCTCCAAAGACCCTAAAGACACAGTGGTCTTTTAATTGCAAACGAAACCTTTGTTTTTCAGTCCTTTCCAGCTGTGGGGGAATGACTAGTAACCAACACCGGACTGCCATGGTGATTAATATGTAGTAGTAATAAGCCCCACTAAGATGGATGTGTGTAGGCTATTGTTGCATGTCCTGGGTACGCTGCAAAGAAACAGCCTGAAGACCAAGTGCCTTCAATCACTTGAAAGGCTTGCCAATAAGTCTAGTAATGCACACCCTGGCATGGCTTATTGCTATTAGAATATGTCTCTTTAATTCAAATTTCATGCAATTTACCCTTTCATGGTGAAAAATACTTCCTAGAAGAAAAATGTGAAATATCTGGAAGAGGCATGTGGGAGTAATCCCTGCTTTGCCATTAAATAAATTAGAATATCAAATCTCCTCTTTCATTCAGCATTGCATTGTTTATGTCCAAAGGTTCTCCAGACCAACTGGACATTTCCAAGTCTTAAATTTGATGTAAACAGAATGCTGTTGCTTTTACTTTCTTAAGGGACGTTAAAAAACCAAACTAAAACAACCCCTCCGCTTTGCTATTAGGAGAACCCTGTAAGCACTGTTTTCCCTAAAATTACTGTACAAATATTTTAGGTCATAATAAACTCTTGAGTTTATGTATTTATTGACCCTTTGAAATAAGATGTTTTCAAAAGGAACCTGACACACTGTGGTCTGCCCTTGTAGTTGGCTCAAGGAAATGGACAGCTGTGCCAAGCACAGCCAAATTAAAATGGCTACCGAATCTTTAAACATACAATTGTTGGTAATATGTAAAAAAATATCACAAAAAGAAGACAGTAGAAAACCATACTCATTTCTGCCTCTTCTTCCTTTTTGCTTTTGAATGGCTCTCTGTGCACAGCCACTTTGACTGTTTTCTTGAGTGGTCAGTGAAGGTCTGATTTAAAATCACACTGCACAGAGATAAATTAATTTTTTGACATTATGTGATCTTCTTGTCATAATTTTAAAGGGCATTTTCTGGTTAAATTGACGATAGATTGAGTTGCAGAAACTAACCTCTGTTTTTGAAAGCAGGATTTAGTACCACATGCATTCAATTAATACCTTTGCATCAATACCCTACTCATAGCCTGTATCAATCCTTGAAAGCAGTAGAAAAATTGTTTCTTTTCGCAGTTAATTTTTAAGAATTATTCTGCTAGCTACATTTGGGAAAAAGCTTCTGGCATTTAGCCCTTCTGTTCTAATCTATTTTTATTGCACCTGCCTGAGCAGCCTGATGCAGTGTCCTACTTGACACTTTCCTGCTCCTTTTCTTGTTTGACTCTTTCCTTTTATTGTTTCATCCTTACCTTTCCTCACAGACCTGCTGATAATGTTGCCTCCACTTGCTTTGCATCTTATCTGGAGTGGCTGCTTTCCTTTCCTTGCTAACCATGTGTGTAATGTTAAGGAGGATGACATTGTATGAGGCGTGGGAAGGCCAGAAAATCTTCCAGGACTGTTATGGTCAATAGGAACTGAAAGAGGTGCTGCAAAGGAAAGTGAGACAATTCTTTGGAATGTGAAACTGAAATGACTGCTTTTCACCAAATATGCTGTTAAAAGACTTTTTCTCATTTGCAAGCTAATGTAGAAATAGACCTTATTTTTTTTTCTTTACCATCTTAAATTTGCTTAACTGAATTATGAATTATTTAGTGCTGGGCAGAAATGAAAACTTGATTCAACAGCAATGATATGTGAGCTTGCATCAAATTTTCAGACTGTTTTTCTCACAAAGAACCTTGAAAGTGTGCGTTGTTTTTAGGTGTAAATAATTTGATTTAATATGCTCATATTTTTAAAATCCACTGTTTAAAAATACATTTTTGTGAGGCCTTTAGAAACTCCACAATGAAACCAAATTAAAATTAAATTAAATGTTTTTATTTATTTTGCCATGAAAACAGAGAACATATGTAGTTTGGGTCAATCCCCAAGTAGCAATTAATTTCAGTGCCTATTTTCAGACAGCAATTGAAAAATCAATTGTTATACAGCCCTAGAGTTCAGTGGGGTTTTTTTGTAAGGTAAAGTGCCGCAAGTTCTTTTTATTAATTATATTTGAGGTAGTGGTTTATATTTAGTGTTTCACAATTTTTTCTAAAGGTCAATTACCATCATCAACTGAGCAGTTTAAGGCTTCATTGCAGAGCATACAAGAAAACTACGAAGGGTCCTTCAAAGCACATAAGCACAGTGAGTTTTACTGCAACAACATCTGACTGAAAGCAAAATTTCAAAGGCATGGTTAGAACCCAACATACCGTATAAATCTAAATTGTTGAGATAAGCTTGGTCATGTGTGAGGAATCAGAACCCATCGGGGCTTTCACAATCATGTAGCAGGGCTGGCTCATGAAAGAACTCAAATTGTAAACTGATCGTATTTGCTATGCAACAAAGTGAGAGAACAGAAGCATAACCCTTGGAAACTATTTTCGCAGGACTGCCTTGTCTTTATGCCTTTTTCTACTAATGCAAGAAGGCTTTTGTACCAATAACTGGACTAACAGCCTTCTCTGTACTCAGGCATAACTCCCGTTTGAAAGCCTAAAGGTGCTTCTGCTAATAGAGGATGGCAGCGTCAGGAACCTAAAGTAATAGGAAAATACGTATTTGGAATGAGGTCTCAAATACTGTGTTTGTTTTACAGTGTATCTCCACCTCTAATCCAAACAGAATTGATCTGACGTGAAAAATGGGGGAGAGGATGTGGCACAACTGTTCAGTCACATAATAAGGAGAATAGTTCTATGGGAATAGTGTCTATCATGAATTCATCTCACTGAAGAGAATTTAGATAGAATGCTTTTATGAGGGTTTTTTTTTTAGGCTAGTAATGAAGTCTAGGATGAATAACACTCCATCTAGAACGTGTGGAAGTATGTGTGTATTTTGACATCTTAAAGGCATATTTTAAACTATACAGATTCTGTCTAGAGCTATAGCTTAAAAAAAATCCCACACATTCAATCATTAATCATGAGTCATTAATATTGTACAGTTTTTGTTACAGTAAAATAAGAGAGCATAGGATGGAGTCTGAGTAGCTGTTCCAAATGCTTCAAATCTGTGGAAAAAATTCTATTCATCTGAGTGAGCAACACTGGGGTGTTTTTTAGCTATTCCCTGGAGGTTTATAGGGCTCTGCCTATTATTTCTAAGGAACCCAAGAAAAGTGGATATGGCATTCAGTATAGTTCACTGAATTTTTTCTGATGGCTACAGATTCAGAAACCTGTAACCTTAGACTTTAAATTACTATAAAACAAGAAGGAGGGTGATACACAGTGGCTTCTAGTATGTGTAACAGCCTTGGGATCCCACCTTTTTTTTTTTAGTGTATAAGATGGAGAAATACTTGCAAAATACAAACTGGTAAATGACAATAATAGTAGTATTAAACTTTGACTGTGGTCTAGCTTTCTTATAGAGATTTTACATTAATACTTACAGTATAATCTACTTCAGTGTAATTCTAAAAGTTTCCTTTCTGAACGGATAGATTTTTTTTTTTTCTCCCCTCTACTCACATCTAACAATATTGTAATGGCTGCGAGTGATTCTGCCTAAACTCACTAACCATCTTGTGAGATGCTGCTAAGTGTGAGGAATACAGAATTTGGCTCAATGTGGTGTGAAACATTTTTTTGTACCAGGTAACACATTGCAAACAGGTTTTGTGCTTATTCGTATGTGCAATAATTTATTTTGGGTGGAGCAGATCAACTTTTAGAATGAGAATGTAATGCACCATTTTTTCAAATACAAAAGTTTTTAAAGAGATGTTATTATTTTAAAGAGCATGAATTAATTGTTTGGGTGAAATAAAATCCATTTTCCTGTATGTTCCCTAGTTCGGTAAAGCAGTTGAAGAAATGTTTACAAAATTAGAAAGCGCGGTTTAGTAACAGAGAAGATAATCTGAGTTGATGACAAGTACTGAGAATGGATGCAGTTGGAAGAAGTTATAAGCTGGTAAGATCAAGCAGGTAGAATGAAATTTGCAGTTCTTTCCCAGCAGCCAGTATTCTACGTACAGTGTTGTATAAACAGACAGTGGTGGAATGCAAAGGTATAGCAAGACCAAGCTCTAGTATATGTTAGTTGTTTTCAGGCCACTTTGTGTGTGTGTGTGAACAGCAGACTACTGGAAAAAAATGGACAGAAGCATCAGTCTTCTCTTTCTCCCTGTGACTGGTGCTGGTGACTGGTAATTATTTTATTAGAAGAAACTCCAACTGTCTTGGGTTGATGTCTTGGCTATTTCATGCTCTGAAAGAATATCTTGATTTGTAAATTATAATTCTGAAAAAAGAAGCAGAAGCAGGAAACCTTTTTACAGTATGATGTATTTCCATCTAAAATAATGAATCTTGTAGCCCTGACTACAGTGCTTATAGGTTTATTGCAAAGGTCAAATTGTCCTCTTCAAGGACAGAGAGGAAAAAAGGACCCTGGTCACCTCAAAAAGTAGATCAACACAGGCTTGTCTAGCTGCTCCAATAGGATCTTGGTAGTTAAAAAAACCTGTTAGATGACATACTTATGTCGGAAATTTAATACATTGCCATATAGAAGCTTATTCTGGTTGGTTTCTTTTAAACATGAAAATTTCCTATCATCCTAAACATACCTTTGTGCAGGGAGGTTATTGCTGACTTTATCTAAAATAAACTTCAGAGTAGGCTTACATTTGGTAACATGGAATGCTAATTTGCTCAGGCTGTGGAGAATCTGAGCTACTCTTTTGGTATCCTAGATCCCAGTTATTCTACTAGCACATATTATATATAATTTCATCTAGTTATGCTCCATAGAAGTAGTTATTTCTGAGAAGGAAAGGTGCTGTAGCATCCCTAGTTACTAAGATATATGGTTGGGTTTTTTGTCATTAAGTGCTAAGAATTATGATAATAGGCCACTCATCTGGCTAAAATCAGGTTTTTCAACTATTGCTGCTCCTTTCCTTAAGTGCAGTTGAACCAGTGTTTCACTGGTTTCAATGGTTCACCATTGTCACTTTTTGAATAAAAAAAGAAGTCTACTGATAAAAGATTTTTATCTTTCAGGCCATTGGTTGATGATATTTTTATTATGGATAGATTTTTCTTTGTGTACAGAACAAAGCCCAAAAAACCTGTTCGTGTATTTCAGTCCTTGCAGAGGTTCTTGGTGTGGAATCCAGAGTGGTACTCTAGTTATCCACCTCCACTTCTCCTGACTTTAATGGAAATATCTTTCTAATATGGCTCAGAATGAAGGAACTACCATCTGGTTCTATATGCAGCTGAGGCAAAGAGGAATTAATCTCCAAGGCCATACCAAAGAATGTGTTACAGAGTAAGTTACTGATTTGCTCCAGGACCTTTGCTTCTACAGTTTATTACTAACAAATTTCTGAGGATCTGTTAATTTGCATTACAAAATTCCTGCTTTTTTTTTTTTTAACTTCTAGGTTTTATAGGCAGAAAATCTGATTGAAAGTCACATTGTTTCCTCCTGTTTGCTAAGCTTGCAGGTGCTAATTGAGTGATAACTACAAGACCTGAAGTGGTTGCTTGTAGGACAGTGACTTTGAAATTTCACAATGGTACTGTTTCAAATGTCAAGCTTGTTAACTGTTGAAGTAAAGATTTCAAACTTCTTCAGCTATGGCAGAAAAATTTTTGAATTTTGTATCCTTTGCATTAAACTCGATGTTGTATGACAAAAGTTACCTGAGGTTTAGAGGTTCTAGCACTAATCTGGATTTAAATGTCTTGCCAAGATAATTTTTATTTCTTTTAGGATTACAGAAAGACTGGTTGTGTAAGATAAATTCTATTTGCAGTCTGCAGTTTCCATTGCTGCAATAGTGTTATTTTTTAATGTATGGAAAAAAAGTAGAATTAGTTTCGTATACCTGCATATGATACACTTTCTTTCTCTCTCCCATACATCACAAAATTTCTTGCAATCCAAGCTTTTTCAGTCGTGAAAATTTTTGATGTTTTAAAAGGTTTAATTGTTTTTATTATTACTGGTTTTATTTAGAGTATATTTCATGGGTTTTCATTCGTGCATATTTTGCTAATATGGTTTTATTTAATTAATCCTTGAAGTATTATAGTATGGATTTTAGTACTCGGGAATTCTTAAAAATTCTTTTTAATTATGTCAAACAAATGAGAGATCAAAGGCTTAAAAATGAACAGAAGGATGAAGTAATTCCACATACTCAAAAATAGGTATATTGAAAAGAATGCTGAAATTCAAAATATTGAAAGTATCAGTGTAACAGTCTCCACCACACCAAAAAGTGATTCTAATTTATTTTTTAATCTTGAATGAACTATGCTGTCTATAAAAAGGAATCTTTTAGGAACCATCACATAGTAACAGAGTGAGAGACAAATGTTAAAACTGAGGAAAGAAACTTCTACTAAAACAGTTGCCATGTAAGTTTCTGTTGCCCTAAAGCAGAATGAAGTTCTGATAAGAGTGTCAGCTTTCAGTGGTACCACCCAAATTGGAACAGATCCTGACAAACTTGCTAGAGATTAGAACTGTCCATAGACTGATTTATTCAAGATAGCAAGGACAATTCTGTTAAGACCTGCCAAATTTAAAAGCTGAGCAATCTGTTCCCGCCCTGCACAGTGACAAACAGAACTGTAATTAAGCAGAAGCAGTGCTTCCCTCGCTGCAAAAGGCAGCATTCCAGCTCAGCTGAAGGTGAAGGTTTTTGACTTCTGCTTGTGGTCCACCAAGAACACATCCTACTTTTGGATGAGACTTGGAAAATGACAGATGTGCTTGTATATTCTCTTTTCTCTGCATGTGGCCAGATTTTCTGTCTAGAAATCTTTACCTTTCCAAGGCATAGATGGCTTTATGCTGGATGTATATGCTACTTAGCATAATGGGGTTACAATTCCTCTGGGTGTCCATATGTGCTCTAGGGATACAAAAATTACAAATGTGCTTCCTATGCTTCTTAATGAAGGATTTTTATTATTATTATTTTTTAATCCCAACAGAAATAATAAACAGCTCTGGATAAAATTACTGGCTTGATCACAACACTGCTTAATTACCAGAAGCCAAAGAACATCTGACCAGCCTGAGCAACTGAGGCAGCTGCTCACAGAACCACACTACAGCCAACACCAGGGCCCACTGAAGCAACAGAGAAACTCTTGCTTTTTGCAATTAATGAGCTAAAGAAACTGAACTATCAATTCTGTAAGACTGTATTATTGTTAACATTTCAAACCACCTGAGGATTTGTACCTCTTGATTTTGATCTCAGATGGACCACAAACTGTCCTGTACAATTGTTGATGACAATGTGGTGTGGAAAATGACCCCATATTATCAGCTGTGGGTGCCAAGATCTAGTAACTCATTGCAAACAATAAGTAAAATCCTTGTTGGGCTGATTCTACTGGAATAATTTATTGATGTTAAAGGACATCCCCTTGCCCCCCACAAGATAAAACAAGACAAAAAACTCCCAGAAGTCTCCAAGAATTAAGATAAGTATGTCTACAGCACTTCATATTTCTAACAGTTAAGTATTTAAAGGAGCTGCTATTGAGCTCAAGAAAAGCAAAAACTTGGCATGCCAATTTAAGATCTGGAATTTGTAATTATTTGTTTTGAATACGCTATAAGATTAGCAAATATCCAAACTTAAGTAGCTAACTATTTTGTTTTCCTGGGATTTTATGAGATTCATAGATTTCAGAAGAGACTCAGAAGCAATTAAAAACATTGTTTTTGCATATCTAGGTTAAAAAGAACATTTCAGTGTTGGAAGTCTTGAATGTATATTCTTAATTTTTTTTTTTAGTCTTAATATCACAGCAAACAATATTGTTTGGACTGACAGTTTTGGCAAGAATTTTAACTCATGAAAATACCTGAATAACAAGAAGCATGTGATTTTACTCTCTCTTCTGGGATCAGCCTGAGAAAGGAATTTATTTTTTTTCCCCTTGTTTTTAACAATAGCTGATTATTCCTCGCCTCTCACTATGGCATTTACCCATTGCAGCCTCTCGCCTGGGATGGAAATCCCTAAAATCCTGGGTCTTGAAATGGAGATACGAGGAAATAAAAGTGTACACTTTATATGCTCTCCATTTTTAATGTATGTATACAGATCGCGATCCGATTAGTAAATAAAAATGCTTACATTATTTATGTGTTTTACACTATTTACGTTTGTATTGTTGGCATTGTTTTGCAGAACATTCAGTTACGAAATGCCTGTGATGCTGCTTCTGTTGCTGTATGTTGAATGATTTGATTAATCAGCTGCCAGTTATGTTATATGCAATTATGATGTGCTCATCTTACTTTCTATAACTTCAATATTTACTTTTATCTCAGATATAACTAATTTTACTTCAGTGTAACGTTTGAGAAAGTTTCTGATATTTTTTTCCACAGTCCTAAAATGCAGATTTCAGATAATTCTGTGAAAGGACTCAAAATGGTCCACTAATTCTGTATTTAGAGAGATAACTGGGATTTTATTCTACAAATAGTTTGCCTCTGAGTAATTCCTTTATCTGAGTTGTCAAGCTTAGAGATTCTGGTTGTTCTATTTACAAACAAGCTTCATGATATAATTGTGATATATTTTGTGTGAAGGCATGCTCAAAAACATAGCTGTTCATTTTTTTTAATCTATCCTTGCTTATTACTGAGTTCATTGATTTAATCTGAAAATAACTGAAAGGAAGTGTTGGATTTTAGCTTTTTTAAAAAACTAAAAAGAAGAAATTGAGCAAAAATACTCTCTCCCAAGGATTTTACTCTGGCATTGGGGAATCCATGGAAATATTACATGTGAATGGTATCTCTTATTACTCCCATCCTAATAAGGTAGTGATTTTGCTGATGAGCAAATCTGGAATGAATCCAACTGTCTTCGAGTAATTTGCATGTTGGATTAAAAAGTTCTAGTTTCTTTGCTATTCAAATGCAGTTTCTTATCAGAATATATTTTCTGTCTGAAAGTCGAGTTTTTTTGCTTGATATACTCAAGTGGCCAATTTAAATATTAGTATTGCAAGTTAGAGTCATTTTACAAATACATTTAGAAATGTTATAAGCCCAAGGTGAGTCTGAGTTATAGAAGCATTTTCGTAGCAAACTATATATTTTACATTTTATTTCCATTTACTCTTCTGTTCTTCCTAGTAATTTGACTGTGTTTTTCAGGATTCTGCCTGCAGATTGCATGAACCAGTAACAAGTTGCACTGTTAACTCAGATCCTGGAAACATATCCTTCACTAAGGTGAAAACATTCAGAGAAACTCACTGAAGTAAATGTTTTGTTTGTTTTTAGCTTGTTTTGTCTAATAATAGGCCAATTTGAAGCAAGCTGTTAAAAGAATTTGGTGATTCATGTATACTGTGTGCTTATGTGCATTATTTTTTCTTCTGTCCTTATACATCTCTTACTTCCTGTTTCAAATTTCTAAAATAATTAAAGGGGGTGTATACATTTGTCAATAAACAGGAGTAGTGTAAAATTCGGTACTATATATTTTCCTAATTTCACTTTTAAAAAAAATAAATATTAGAAGTAGAGGTGGTTCACTCCTTCTCAGCTTGCTTTGACATCTTCATGTTTTCACTTTTTAAAATAAATTTATTTTGTTGGTCTTTTGTTTGAAAGAGCACTCTTATAAAATTAAATTTTCTAATTAATGTTATAGATCCTTTGATGCTAAGTTTCTCATTTCCGAACAGTTGAATATCAGAATATAGTTGATGCACTCCCATGTTATGAAATAAATGCTCAAGGTACAGCTGATAATGTTGAAAAATAGAAAAATAAATTGACCTTGATGAAGTGTGTCTTCTTTTGTCTGTTCCCAGGAAAGTTTATTTCAGGTATTTCTACTGCTGAAATGATTAGAGTTAACAGCTTTTTCCCTCCATTTTATTTTACAGGGTCTCTTCATCTTCCTGATATATGGGGTGTACAACACAGAGGTAAGTCTGCTTGGAGTATCTCAAGGCTGACAGAGTGAATGAGAGAAATGACAGGTTTCTTATCTTGATAACTGAGGGACAAAGTTGGCTTTCCATACGAGTGTCCTACTGCCCTTCATGCTTGGACTAGCTTATATGCATCCCAGCTTACCATTAAACACTGACACTCTGAATAAAGGGACAGACTCATTTCTCATAGGCATTGACTAATATTTTACTGCTGCTTTAAGTTTTTTGAATTCCTGGTCTGTCTTCTAACTAAACCTGACAGTCCTAAACTGGTGTAATCTAATGTACATTTTGAAATTAACTGTTAGTTTACATGCTGTGTAGAGGAAACTGAATTTAAATTATAAAAGGAACAAGTTTTACTTACTCAACAAAATTTTGAAGTAAAGTACAGAAATGGCATCAAATTCCTTTTTTAAGATCAATTAGATGTGTTTAAGATTTTAAAATTTGACCCAGGGCTTTGTACCAGTTAGGGCTATGAACAGTGCTTGCTATTTACAGGCTCATCAGTCATAAAGGGAATTATTTTTGGCAGATAAAGCATAAAAATCATAAGGAATTTATCCACGTTGTACAACTACTTCCATTATGTTAATGATAAGAATTAGTTCTCCTGATTAACCAAAATAAGCTACTATTTCAAAATAACAACCATTTTATTGCATTTCCATTATAAGGATGAATTATTTCCCTACATATAACTAAACCAGTGAGCATTATCGGTATGGGTCTTGCTGTAACAGTGGGCAAGAATGCTGTACGTGGGGTCCAGTACTTGGAGCAGGGGCTGTGCTGCTGGGTGGGGTGTCCCAGGCAGCCGGGGCCAGGTGTGCAGCGGATGCTCCCGTGGTGTGTTCTGCGCTGGGAACCGGTTGGGAAATGGGGACGTGTGGGAAAATCCTGCCCTGTTTATGCCCGGGGACGATTCCCAACGCAAGGCGCACCGGCGGCGTGGGAGCAGCGTGTGTCGGATACACTGCCCGATGGCTACATTGGACTAAAATACTTTTTCTTATTGGCAGCGGAGCGGAGCGGGAGCGGAGCGGCTTCACTAACGCCGTGGCGGTACGTGCAACGGAAGGCACTGGTTTGGGCTCGAACAGCCACACAGTGGGGCCTTTGTTAACCACGTTCAGTTTCAGCATCGCGGCGGCTCCTCCGGCGGAGCCGACACCGACGCCGAGCCCGCAGCCGCTGCCCGTGTCGGCGCTTTGCGCGGCGTGACCGGCGCTGCCGCGCGCTCGCGGGGCGGCACCTGCGCTGCGCCCGCGGGCGGTGCCGGTCCCGTTATCCGGCCGTGCGGGGCGGGGGCCGCCCGTGGCAGCCCTGGCGGTGCAGCAGCGGGTTCGACGGGTCCCGCCCGGCCCTGCCCGCGCCCCCCGCGCCGCCCCCCGGCCCCCGCCCCGCGCCTGCGCGCCCGCGGCCGGGCGGCCAAGCGCCGCCGGCGCTCCCAGCGTGCCGCGCGGCGCGCATGTGCGGCGGGGCGGGCGCTGCTAATTCCATTGTGGAGCGGACGCGGCGATATTTGTAACTGGCGGCGGCGGCGGGAGCCGTGAGTGCAGCCGGGCCGGGGCCGCCGCGGGCGCGGGACGGGAGCCGGCGATGCGCCCGGGCGGCGGCTGCGGGGCCGCCGCGGGAGCCGCCCGCTGAGCCAGCGCGGTCCGGCGGGCGGGCTGGTGCGGGCGGCGGGTCCCGCAGCCCCTCTGGGCCGCGCCTCCTCTCCGGCCCGCCTTCCCGGGGGATGAAACTCGGCAGCGGCTTCCTCGGCGGCGGCAAGAGGGCGGCGGCCATGGAGCCCACGTTCCCCCCCGGCATGGTGATGTTCAACCACCGCCTGCCCCCGGTCACCAGCTTCGCCCGGGCGGCCGCGCCCCCCCCGCCGGCCCAGCACCCCCCGCAGTGCGTGTTACCTCCGGCCGCCGCCGCCGCTTCCTCCACGGCAGGCGAGCCCCCGGCGCCTCCGCCCCCGCAGGACGTGACTTTCAAGAAGGAGCCGGCGGGGGCTTTCCCCTCCGTGCCCTCCTCGCAGAGGAGCCCCTGGGGCTTTCTGCAGTCCCTGGTGAGCATCAAGCAAGAGAAGCCCAGCGAGCAGGAGGAGGAGGAGCAGCAGCCGCAGCACCATCACCACTACGGGGGGCTCTTCGGGGGAGCGGCGGAGGAGAGACCCCCCGGCCTGGGCGGCGGCAGCGGCGAAGGAGCCGGCCAGAGCGTGATCCAGGACCTCAGCCTTCTTCACCACCTGCACCAGCATCCCCACCGAGACCTGCTGCTGACCGGCAGAGGCGAGGGCGCCCCAGGGAGCGCAGGTGAGCCAAAGCACGACGCCCAGGTCAAGAAGGCAAAGAGGCCAAAGCCAGAAACTCAGGGAATCAAAGCCAAGCGGAAGCCAAGTGCTTCATCCAAACCCCCCCTGGTGGGAGATGGGGAAGGTGCCGTTGCGTCCCCCAGCCAGAAACCTCACGTCTGCGAACACTGCAGTGCTGCCTTCAGAAGTTCCTATCACTTACGCAGGCACGTGCTCATCCACACCGGAGAGAGGCCTTTCCAGTGCAGCCAGTGCAGCATGGGCTTCATCCAGAAGTACTTACTGCAGAGACACGAGAAGATCCACAGTAGAGAGAAGCCTTTTGGGTGTGACCAGTGCAGTATGAAGTTCATCCAGAAGTACCACATGGAAAGACACAAGAGGACGCATAGTGGAGAAAAGCCATACAAATGTGACACTTGTCAGCAGTATTTTTCAAGGACTGATAGACTGTTGAAGCACAGAAGAACATGTGGTGAAGCCATAGGTAAAGCAGGGCCTGGAATGGAGCCTGGATCATCAAACAGCATGGGTAGCTTGGCTGCATTGTCTCAGGGAAATACAAGTTCCTCAAGGAGAAAAAGTAAAACAAAAAGTACATCCACTGAAAACAAAGGAAACAAGTGTAGCAGCAAAATAGCTGAATCTCAAGTTACAAGTAACGTGGCCATGCCAAGTTATGCAGTTGATATTCCTATTGTGTCTTCCAGTGGTGGTCTAGTTGGCACAGGCATAGAAGAACTTCAGAAAAAGGTGCCAAAATTGGTCTTGAAAAAAGCAAGCAGAAAACAGGCAGACAAAAATTACCTTAATTTTGTATCACCACTGCCAGATATTTTGGGGCAAAAACCACTGTCTGGGAAACAGAGTGGCTCTCTGGGCCTAGTAGCCAATACCGGTGTAGAAACTATTGGCCTTCTCCAAAGTACAGGTGGTAAACCGGGTCAAATAAGTAGCAATTACGATGATGCCATGCAGTTTTCCAAGAAAAGAAGATACTTACAAACTGCAAGCAGTAACAGTGCCTTTTCACTTAATGTTGGACACATGACTTCCCAGCAGTCCGTCATCCAGTCTCCAGGTGTTAGTGTTATGGATAACGAAGCTCCTTTATCTCTCATTGATTCAGCATCTTTAAATAGTGAAATAAAGTCTTGCCACGACAAGTCTGGTATTCCTGATGAAGTCTTACAGAGCCTTTTGGACCAGTATTCTCACAAATCAGAAGGCCAGAAAGAAGATCCTTTCAGTATAACTGAACAGCGTGTGGACTTGCACACCTCAGGAGAACATTCAGAGATGGTTCAGGAAGAAAACTTGAGCCCTAACTCTCAAACAGTTTCAAATGATAAGGCAAGCATGTTGCAAGAATACTCAAAATACCTCCAACAAGCCTTTGAAAGAACAACCAATAGCACTGGTTTTGCTTTTGGACCCAGTTTCCAGTTTGTTAGCTTGTCTTCGACTCTCCATAACCACACTCTGTTTCCAGACAAACAGATATACACTACATCTCCACTTGAGTGTGGCTTCAGCCAATCTGTTACCTCAGTATTGCCAACTGCGTTGCCAAAACCTCCATTTGGGATGTTGCTTGGATCTCAACCAGGCTTTTATTTGTCTGCTTTGGAGGCTTCGCATCAACAGTTGACTCCTTCTCAAGAGCTGGATGATCTCATTGATCCACAGAAAAACTTAGAGACTTCGTCTAACTACCAGTCAGCATCTCAGAAACTGACTGGCCAGAAGGAACAGAAAAACTTAGAATCCTCAACGAGCTTTCAGATCCCATCTCAGGAGTTAACTAGCCAGATAGATCCTCAGAAGGACATAGAGCCTAGAGCAACCTACCAGATCGAGAACTTTGCACAAGCGTTTGGTTCTCAGTTTAAGTCGGGCAGCAGGGTGCCAATGACTTTTATCACTAACTCTAATGGAGAAGTGGACCATAGAGTAAGGACTTCAGTGTCAGATTTCTCAGGGTATACAAATATGATGTCTGATGTAAGTGAGCCATGTAGTACACGAGTAAAAACCCCAACCAGCCAGAGTTACAGGTAAGGTCCTGACTGACTAGGCTGTGGAGTCTTCTTAATGTAATTTGTTTTACTTTGACAACACTGCCATTGGAATGTTTCTACACGGTCCTATTAAGAATAATGTAACATGCCCTTTCAATGCAACTTTTCATATTTAGTTTATTTTGTTAGCGTGATTTTTTTTTAGCTCTGTTTATTATGGTTTTTAATCAAAAATCAATAGTTTAAAATAGTGTTTTTGTTCAAGTGACAATGTTTAGCAATCAAATTTACATTATGTAGATTGTCAGGGAATAGCCCAAAAGTTTTAAATGCAAAAAATTAACTTTTTTCCTAGGACTGAGGTTTATTCTAATTGCTTTACTCTCAGGAAAGTGTAATGAAGCATGGGAATTCTATGCACCGTTAGTGTATTGGAACTTCCAATTTACAGATGATGACAAATATATCTCAGCTTTTTGAGGAAGGGATCTATGACATTTCAAATTGCTGTCTTTTATGTCGGCTGATCTGAAAGAATTTTGCTACCTAAATCTTGTTGTTTTTAAAGTACTCCTGTTCTTCCAGGTAACGCTCATTCCAGGCAGGTGGAGCAAATACTCTTGGGTCTGTAGGATGAACCCAGCATGGTAGCTTTAATCTGAACAGTAATGTCCCCAGAACTTCTGCATGAGACTGTAATTCCGTAAAGAGATTCTGTTGACACAAACCATGAGAACAAAGTGTGTGCATCTGGTTCATGTCATTAGAACCCCAACTTGAAACTACAGTCGTAATCCAGATAGGCTTTTGGGATACATTATTTATTATACATGGTTCAAAAAAGTCCATCTCTTACTCTTCCCCTTTTTCATGTTCTTTTAGTGTAAAAGGGTCCCTCTATTTTATTGTGTTCCTGGTTCCTCTGGACTTGGTCTTGGTGGTCCCCTCACCCTTTTCTTTCCCTTATTCCCTACTCACTCTCTCACCCCAACTTAATAGCTAGCATTTAAAAAGATTTACATTCCAGAAAGTGCATATCTTATGATGTGCTTTCTGATGTCTTAAGACATCAGATGATGAACAATGAACACCCACATGTTTTAGAACTATGTCAAGGTTTCCATGTACAATAAGAAATAATATACTCCCAATTGTACATATTAAGGCCCTTATCCTGCATCAGGATCAGCTAACACGGACCCCTGTGCCCAGCTGGGTACCAGTGGTGTCACTGAAGCTCTTTACAGAGAGAGGGGCTTGCAGCAGTTCATCATGGCAGGCTTTTAGGGCCTAAGGCTGCAATTCCATCAAAGGCTTCTGGTGATGACATCAACTACAAAAGTAGAACTTGAGTGGCTTGTTAATATCAACAGAACTTTTCTTTGGAATTATTGCCTTACTTTATGTATATTTTGTGGTACATTATTTATTATATGTGAATCCTGATTAATGCCTGTGGAGCCATGGAAACCTGCTAGAAATACTGGTGGCCATTCAAAGCTGCTGAAAGGCAGTGGCACTGCTCTAAACCACTTTTTGCAAATGTATTTTTTAATTAGTTTTTTAATGTAATTTTGGTGATGTTTATGATGATGGTTTTTTATGTACTCTTGGTGATGTTTCAGTCTTACGTACTTTTCTGTTGTCAGGAAGGTACCAGTGGTTGTTTGCAGTCTTATTGTGTAATCAGCCTATTACAGGCTTCCATGTATAATAAAGTTATTAACATTGTGCAAGTGTAAAACACTTCTGGTTATGAAAGTGGTGTATTATTAAAGGAATTGTTACAAAAATCCTGGGTAATTTCTCCTGTTGTCCCTCACCACTAAGAATTGAAACCTGAGCCCACTCGTGATCTCTTTTAGTAGTGTCTTTTTTTTTTTTCTCCCCCTCACTAATATAGAGTTTGTTCTCATAGAGTCCGTGTAACTCCATTAACTTTTTATTTATACTTGATTCTGTATTTCATGCTGTTTCAGTTTAAATAAGCAAACAACAACTGTTCTTTACTCACAGAACCCAGCTGGTCATCGGGGATGGAATAGTCCATAACCACTGTGTTGGCTTTTTGAGTACCTTTTCTTTTGTTTTACAGAGGTTATAATTTACATTCTTTATATTGTGTGTAGTAGAAGTTGCATATGTATTGTTCTGGCTGTTTGCTTTAACTTAATAAAACCCATTATTCACAAAATCATTAAGGTATCACTTCTATTATCCAGTCACACTTGAGAACCTATTAGGGAAACATTAAGAGATTAAATTTTGAAAAGGAATAATATAACTTACTGGCATGTTTTCAGCTTATTCTCTTCAGTTTCCTTTTGAGTCAGATAATCTGAATGTGCTATTTTAGAAACCAGGGCTCTGGTTTTCTCTCGTACCTTTAGCTTAGCAAAACTGAACAAATTTCCTGAAGTTAAAATGTTCATACAGCCTCATCTTTTCAATTCTGTAGTTTTGGTTAAAAAATACCTAAATTGCATATTGTTAACTTCAAGACTTTTTATAATTGCTGGAAATTCAGAATGACACGTATGTAATATAATTTCATTCCGGGTAAAGATTGTAGAAGGTTCCCTATCTGCTTTTTGGGGAAGGTTTTTGGTTGTGGTTCCTCTCCCCCCCCATGCTAACTTGTGCATTCTAAAATGCCCAGTAAAAATAGTACTGTAGCAAAATAGTTAAAAGCATTTCAGAATATCTGAAGATAGTTTGTGGATTTACTTAATCTGTATTTTTCTTCAACTTCACATGTGATTTTGAATCAAGACAATGACAGATGAGAAAAATGCTTGGCATGCTGAAAAATGGCAAAAACTTTACAAGGTAAGTATGTAATAATGTCTAATATTCAGAAAATGGCTAAGAATCATTTAAAAAAAATCTGATGGAGACAGTGGAATTTTGCACAGTTTAGCAGTCATTCAAAAATGTTTCTAAATAGAGCAAAACTAAATATTTTCCTACTTCAATATGGAGTTCAAATTTTTTTCTCTTTAGATAATGAAGGTTAAGGAAATGTTAAAATTGCATAGAAATCGGGCTATGGCTTTACCTGTTACATATTAGAAAACTATATAGTAAGAAGTAGTTAACCCACATGAACTAAAATGTTATTTGGGGATGTGGCAGTGAAAGATGGAAAGGGAAAGCAAAATGGCTCTTTATTTCAAGGTTTGTTTTTTGTTGTTTCTAAAGAAATTATAGGAGGGGAATGATAACCTGGTTCCTACCACTAACAGGATTGCAAAGAAAAATTGATAATACGTGATGATAGAAAATTGTGCATAAATTGTTACACTTTTTCTTTCAGTAGCTCATGTTTTTGCTTTGAAACAAGTGCATTATGGTACCTTGAATTGTGAATGCATCTCTGTGTCCCAGGCCACTGAAAATGCATGTCTGACCCACCTGCAGATGATATAGAAGAACTACGTAAAATTTGTCTTAGCTCCTGAATGACTTAAATTGGACACAGACTTGTGGGTGAAATGTTAGAGTGACAAACAGAAATGAAAGCAGGATGGAAAAAAAAGTGAAAGCAGAATGGTGTGAAGAGTGGTTGCAATTTCAGATTTATGGACTACTGATGAAGAAAAGCTGCCTAATGCCTCATGGAGCCCTTGAGAAGATATTGGAATAATTCAATGTTTTCTATTAGTGGTTTTTGTTGTTTCAATTGTTTGGTCTTTCCCCACCCCCAGTATTATATGCTTGATAACAGTGTAATTGTCTGAATGATGCTTCTGCTGTTTTTTCTCCCCACCAACTAGAAATCAGCCTTGTTCATATCAAGTTGCTGTTGTGACTGTGGAAATGTTTGTTATACCCAAGAAGATACTTGTGACAATGTTTAAGTTACTAATTTCATGTTCTAGCATGTGTCCACGGGAATCAGGTCACTTTAAAATGAAAGATACTGTTTACAGCCCCTGCTGATTACCAGCTTTAAACATTTGAGCTGTAATTTTCCAGGCTCTGTCTGTCTCATGCTCTATGCACTATCTCTGGGAAACTTCTGCAAAAATTGCTCACATATTTCCTAAAATTAGATTAAGGAAGAAAACTTTCTTGTTCCACTGGTGTTTTCATCCCTTGCTTCTTCAAAAACAAATTAGAATCATCTCCCCACAAGCTAGGACTCTAGACTAGGTTGGTGGATATCCCTTGTTGAATCACTGTTCTTGAAACCTGATAATAATTAAAAGTTTTTGAAAATGCTTTTACATTCAGAGATTTGAAAGTTTGGCAGCTCTGTCTCCAGAGATGACCACTCCAGGATAACAGTCAGGCTGTTACAATCATTTAGTCTGTTACTCCATGTGGCAGTCTTCAGTGTGTGTACATGAGTGCATGTGTTGCATATTCTTAGGTTGGAATCTGTTTTCTCGCTGCTTCTATGAACTGTACTGTCTTTTAATATTCTTCTCAAGTGATTTTTGTGCAATTTTTTTGTTTGTAGAAAGACTTAGGAAAGTATGGTTTAGTATTATACACAGCGTTTGGAACACAGGGTATATACCCTGCTTACCAAATGAGCAACTGTCATACACTTTGTTGTCTATGCTGTTAGAAACATATTTCTTGTGTAACTTTTTTCACTGGCTCTTAAACCCCAGGTTTATTTCAGTGTTGTTTGCTTTCTCACACGTTAGAAAAGAAAACAAATATATTTTGCCATATCCATATACTGATATTCTAATATTATGGGGTTTATAGACATACATTTACCTTTGGATGCCCAGTTTCCTTTTGATACCTATGACCTGGAGGGATAGGTGCTGACATTTCATCTCTGTGACACTGACTGTAGTTGAGTTCCATGGTATAAGATCTCTGGGTTACAACAGCAAGGTGGTGTTGCTTGGATAAAATTCTCTGTCATCGTGTCATCAGTCTCTTGTAATGTACATTCAGGGTGGAGTGAATTGAGGATTAAAGAGAAGATTTAGTTCTGGCTTTTTTTTTAAACTTTCATAATATTTATAGTAATGTCAATTTTTGTATGTAGCATACTACTATATCTTCATATTCTTTTCAATATTTTGCTTTTAATAAATTTCCAATGTATTTGGTAATTTTAAACCTAATGCTGTCCTAACTGATGGTAGGATGTTACACTAGAAAGCTGTCTGTCTACTTGGCAACCTGCTCTGAAATTTGATAAAATATTATACAGCCAGACTCAAAATGAAGAAAGAATTAAGAACTAATTTAAGAATGTATTTCTTTGATTATTTTAATATACTCTATCTTACCTTAAAATGTATTTTAAATAGCCTCTTATTTAGTGCTACATCTCTCAAAACATTCTGTGAGGTAATGAGGCATATAATGGTCACTATGTAAGATCTGCAACAAGCATCAGATATTCTATAGTAGCTCATGTGCCACCTTTGATGCTAAAACCTGCTCTATCTAAAAATAGGTTCTTACCATTCAGAATATTCCTGTGTCTTGTTCAGAAGGATCCCTTTACTTTGTGCTATTGGCAAATGAGATTTGATTTTGATTTTTTTTCTCAAAGGCCAAAAGACTGGCTGCTTTTTCATCTTACGATTTCTCCTTACAGTGTGTACTCCTCTGTGTGCTCATACTCTGTCCCCAGTGGAAAGGTCTTGACTGGGACATGATTGTTTATGTGGCTGGAAGTTATGTCAGTGGTGGTAAGGATGGTTCAGTCTACTCAAACATTCTGAATGCTACACTTGTTTTCTGATGGGGGGGGAAATGGCTCACAGGTGGGATGTTTTTGCTGTTACATTCTGAGAGGAGTGGGAATAAAACCAGACTGAGACCTGTTTAGAGTAGAATTTACAAAGAAATCCACGTGCAACTTGTTGAGTGGCAGGGTTTAGAATCAATTTAATTTCCTTTCCGGTATTGAGGAAATATATAGATGTGTAATAAAATATATTGCATATTTTTCTGAGGCGCTTTAAATTCTGATGGGTAAAATATACCAGTGGAGCTTCTTATCTCTTAAACAACATGATCTCTAGAATGAAAAATATGTTGTCTTGGAAGCTACTTGGTCATACTGGACAGTGAGACTAATAAGGATTAGCTTCTTCAGCTGAGGAGGGCATTTATATTGTGTTAACTCTCTGCTTGGAATTCGATCAGGTTGGTAGTAACACATTTACTTGTAGAAGCTCCTGGCCCTATCCTGTCTGAAGGGGCAGAAGGCAATCACGCAGTCTTGGCAGAGAGAGCATGGCCTGCCTTTTACAACTGGGCTGTGGCCAAGGGTTTGGAAGTGCGAGAGACAGTGCAGCAAGCTCCATGTCTCAGAACACCTAGGGTTTTTTGGAAGACCTGGCATTTCCAAGTATTGATTCACTATGTGAAAATGAAATGCAGAGATCTGTGCCAAAATTCTGCTATCTTGAGTTTGGCCAGAGGGCTGAATAACCCTGGTGTTATTCACTAGTAGTCAACAGAGATGTGTCACTAAAACTATGCAACCTGTTTAGCTTAAAGAATTTTATGAAAGCTAGGTCAGATGATATCATGAACTAGGAGCATCAAACCCTGTAACTGAACATGTACACTTGGTGTTCTTAGTGCAGTCTGTATGAAATCTGTATGAAATGTGTAGGTTGTTTAAAAGTTTACTTCCTGAGCATTCTTAATTAAAACTTCTTTCCAGGTTTGCTTCTCTAATAGTAATTTCATATTAGTCTGGAGATGTGAAAGTTAAACTAATTACTCATCTTGAGATCTTGGAACTTGGATTTTTTTTGAGAGCAGGTAATAATTTTTGTGCAGATACACTAAATTTGATTATTTATTTTGGAGCTGAGAGAATTTGGAGTAAAAGTAGTTTCAGAGTTTGTTTTATGTGGTTCAGGAAATCGTACTTCACACATGTTATCTTAAGAGTGGATGGCAAGGGGAATAAGACTGCTGAAATCATTAGTTTTTACAATTTTTAACACCATATTCTGATGCTTGCATGTTTTGTTCTTCTCACAATGAAGCTAAATTAAAATCTCTGAGAAAGAGGTCCCTCTAATATAGCGTAATGAAGTCTTTAAATGGGTACAGTTGTAGGTCATCGTGAATAGGAATGCAGTGACCTTTGTCTTGACAATGAAGCTGACACAAGCTTCTCAATGAGCTGTTCTTTTTTTTATTATTTCTCCGCCAGAAAGGACACAAATAAAACAGAGGATCCCCTTCTCCCATCAGTGAACAAAATCAAAAGACTAGAAAATGTATTGTAATTTGTCAGTTTGCAAAATCTAGAAATAACACAGACTTCTCTCTCAATATAGATACTGCTACAGGAGTGATTTGTGGCAAGGAGTTGGGAAAAGAAGGAAAGTCTACTTGACCGGCCATATGACTAGTAAAGGGCCTTCTGGTTTCTTAAGATGCTTTGTAATTGTCTGTTTTGATTTTGGGATATACAGCAGTAAGGCATTCAATATTACTTGTAGCTACTTATAGTTTGGAATCTAGAAAAATCAAAAATCTTTGTGTCATTGATTTTCCACTTACTTTTGCAGTACATTGCAGGCTTGCAATGCACTGAAATCTAGGAAGGCTTGAATTTCTTGGTGACCTGTATAAAAAAGCAAAGTGTTTTGCAGAAAGCAGATAAATGTTGTGACCGTTTCCTAGTGGGGAAACACTGTTGCTCTATCCAACTTCAGCAGAGGTTTTTGAATTGCAGTACTCAGCAATTTTCTTCAACTGTAGAGAATCATCTGTCATTCTTAGAGAATGACATTACCTCTAGTTGAGGACTTTCTCAAGGTTTCAGCAATGTTGATCTGAATTGTGCTCTCTCTTGTAGAGGAGAGGCCTGTGTAGCAGAGCAAACTCTGAAGTGTGCAGTCAAGGTAATGAATGGAGATTGGTTTCTTTTTTAAGAAGTCATATATATAGAACTGATCCTCTGTGATGAAATACTGATTTTATTTATTTTTAGCTAAGAACCTGACTACATGTTTTTTTGAAGAGCAGGTTGATGATGATGAATACTATTCCCATGAGGCCACAACCCGAGTACCTGAAACAGTATTTTTTTTGAGAGTGTCCCTCTCTGAGAATACGCTTCATCAAAAGGAAAACAAGAAAGGAAAAGTTTAGAGTATGCACATGTTATTTCAGAGCTATGTAAACTGGAAGAGTGAAACAGCAGTTACCACACAGTACACCGATACCACATAAATGAATCTAGTGCACAGTGAGAAGTGACTGTAATAGGTGAAAATAAAAGGGTATGTGGAACAATGTGTTAATGGTTAGAAAGATTTAAGTTGTTCCTTTCTGTAAATGAGAAGACTTACTCATAAATCTTACTTTATAAGCTGGGACATGACTAATTTGATACCAGAGCCTTTTATTTTTGCAACTTCGTGTCAAATCTTCTGAGGGATGGAAAGTGGAAACATTGATTTTCTTTTTCCAGGGGAAAAAGTATGCTGAGGAGTGAGGTAAATTCTTAATGAATATTAAATGCTATGCAGTTTCTGCACATTCTAACAAACCAGTAATTTCTACTTATTTATCTTAATGTGCTAATATAAAACAAAAACTGCCATGCCTGGTGTTTAGCAGGCTGAAGTGGGCTAATGGCAATCTCATGAAGTTCATGAAGCACAGTGAAATGCTCAGTCCTGCACCTGTGGAGGAATAACCCTATGCATCAGTACATGCTGGGGGCCAACTGGTTGGAAAGCAGCTTTGCTGAAAGGGACTTTGGGGCCCTGGTGGACAACAAGCTGTCCAAGAGCCAGCAATGTGTCCTTGTGGCAAAAAAGGCAAACATTATCCTGGGATGCATCAGGGGGAGCATGGCCAGTGGTCAAGGAAGGTGTCCTAATTCACTCAGTACTGGTGAGGCCATGTCCTGGGCTTTCCAGTACAACAGACAGGCAGACTGACTGAAGTGAGTCCAGCAGCACCACAAAGATGATTAAGCACCTGGATTCTCTTTCATAGTGGGAGAGGCTGAGAGAGCTGTGTGTTCAGCCTGGAGAAAACAAGGCTCAGGAGGATCTCATTAATGTGAGATCAATTTTCCATCAGTTTCTCCAGTACTTAAGGAAAAAGAATGAGGGAGCCAGACTCTGCAGTAGTACCCACTGCCAGAACAAGAGGCAGTGGGCACAAAACGCATGAAATTCCATTTGAGCACAAGAAAACACTTTTATTGAGGGGGTTGTCAAGCACAGGAATAAGTTACCAGAGAGGCTGTGGAGTTTCTGTCTGTGGAGATACTTAAAGGCCAGCTGCATGTGGTCCAGGACAGGCTGCTGGAGTTGACCTGGCTGGAGTAAGAGGTTTGTACAAAATGAAGTCAGGAGCTCCTTTCCAACGTCAATAATTCTGAGATTCTCTGTAGCTTTGTTTGGCCGGTGGTCTGTGCCAAATGGCAATGACAGGTTTTATGCTGAAGAAGACAGTATGTGTCTCTAGGAAGTAGTACAATGGTGTGTCTGAAAGTGCATTGTTTAATGGAACAAGCGAGCTAGAGAATTCAGGATGTTGCTGGGAATCCTATCATGATGCAGTGTTAAGCAGTTAAATGTTTCAGCTGTCTAGTTTGGGCACTCCAGTCTGCATTAACTTGCAGGCATTTTCCATGACAAGCCTTCTTTAGTCTTTTATTAAAGATTAGGAAGAAAAGCTAGTGAAAGCATTGTGAAATAATTTTTTTAGCTGTTTATATTACATACAATATAAAATGTATAAAAGATATAATATGTATTTTTGTTTGTTTTCTTATGTTTTATTAACTTTCCTTCTTTCATTTCTTGTCAATATCTTATTAGATGTTAGGGAAACATCTAACTGACACTAATTTACATGATTTGGGAGATAATAAATGCTTTTTCCCTCTTCTCCCCCAAAGTTAGCTTAAATGGCCTGACTTGAAGCTGCTCTTGTTCAGAGCTCATGAAGAGCAAAGCAGGGAGGATGCAGCTTCTGATTTTGGTTCAGACTTTGACTTGAAATCTTTCTGCTGGAGAAAGGCAGGCACAGAGCATTATCTTATCAGTCTGTTGATAAGTCTTAACAGCATTAGGCTGTTTCAGGCACTGCTGTTAGCTCTTGTTCTGGTCACGGGCTCAGTTGTTGCAAAAGATTGTCTTGACTGGTTGATCCAGATTTTTTCTTTTTTTTTTTGTTAACAGAAAGCAAAAAATGATTAAAAAGGGTGGGGATTAAAATGTATATAGTGAGTGGATGACAGCAGGAACATAAGTTTTGTATTCCAGATGTTTTTCAAAGATTAATCAAAGCTGGATATTATGGCAATGTAATTTGGGTCGTCTTTGGTGGGGCTGATCTGGCTGTTTCTCTGGATCAGGGCAGTAGTGCTGAATGATGTTGCAGTGAATCCTGGACTTCCATGTGGTGATAGTTGTCAATTATAACGGAAAGTTTCATAATTTTCAGGTACCTGTTGTAGATCTAGTTTTAAGTAATGGCTTTTAACAGAGATCAGCATTTTTCTGGCATACTCGCAATAGGCCTTTCATTTCTCTGCCCTATGGTTCTTTTGTTTGTTAGACTTGATTTCGTCACAGACCTTGGGTTTTATCAGTGGGTATTTGGACAAACTCAATATTTCCATCTTCAACTTTTCTGGCTTCTATAAACAGTAAGTCTTCGTTGGTTTATGCTTACGGATATGCTTTTTCATGCCTTTAAAACACTCTTCCTGCATGGTCTGTGTGTACTTAGTTTGTTAAATATATATAATATAAATGCAGTAAAAATTTCTGTGAAAATCCCTGGTTTTCTGAGATGTTGCAATAGAAAGATGTTATATTTTTTTAAAGGGTAGCTGCTGGACTAATGTTCCTCTAAAGTGCTAAAGAATATTATTCTCTTTGACATGCAAAGCTATATTATTGCTAAACACTGTGATTATTGGTTTTTATGAAACTTTTCTCTCTAATAATGCGAAAAGACAGCCCTTTATTCATGTGTGTTAGTCTTACTGATAGTTACTGAACTTAGGGTGTTTTCCAGAAAATATTTAACAACTAACCTCAGGACAAAATTATGACTTCAATTTATAATCTTTATGTTCTTATACAGTTTTTTCTGTATATATTTTTCCTATTTGTGTTTTATTTTTTTTAAAGATAGCAATCTGAGAAAACGGGCAAAATGCCCCAAGGTGGACTTTCTGTTAATGATCATCTTCTAATTCAGCAAACGTGTCTGAAGCCCTCGGAGGACAAGGATCGTTGACATTTGAGCTAGCAGAGTAACTGGTGCCAGCAGCTGGGTGTCACCCTCCATGGAATGGAACCACTGGAGGAATAGGGCCAACTACCCTTTTTCAGAAATTTATATCATGTGGATGAATTTAGGTAGATTTTGTTGAAAATAAACAGCAGTCTACCCCTGTGACACAATGTGAAACTCAGTCACCTTTGGGAGTACCAGAGATTTCCAAAGAAAACGCTTTTGCCTTTTTTTTTTTTTTGGGTGACAATTAAGACAATGTATTTTTCATTAATATTCTTCTTGGAAGACAACAGGGCTTTGTAAATAAACACTGTATATATTTATTTTCACATGCATGTGTGCACAGAAAGCATTTGACAGTGTCAAATGTGGTTGATGAAAATGTGATCAGCCTTGCAATCACAAGCTACTGACAATAAGATCTTGAAAGGTTTTGGGGTAACATTTTAGAAGGCAAACTATGCACTATTAATTATAGTAGAGGAGGTCAGTTGAAGTAATATTAAAGGTAATGAAGATGGACAAAACTTTTCACAACTCCTACTGAAGCATCAGGAATTGCATTGCCTTGGGCATGTAATGTGACCAGATACAATAGGTAGTTTATCTGATGTTGGAAGTTCTATATTCCTATAGAGGAGATAGTCCTGCAAATTATCCAGTTATAATGCAATAATCCATCAGACATCTACTCCTTTGGAAGGCTATTTAATCAAATGAGCTGCAGTATAAACAAACGGTTACATATATGAGAATCCCAGAAGAATGTGACTTGGTCATTCTGTTGCTCTTCCAAACCCACTTATTTTTTTTTAATTTGCAATCACGAATTTTAGCAGGATATTTCATTCTAGTAAACATTTGACTTTTCTAAGCATCTGTATATAAATTACTACAAAATTAATTTTTCCCATACTTTTCAAAAATAATTGGAGCTTTATGGAGGGTATTTAGGAAAGGCACCTTCCCCTTCAAGTAGTACCTGCAGCCAGAAAATTGTTTCTGTTTGCATATTAGATTGGTAGTGTTAACATAAATGAACCACTCTCAAACTGCAGGGAATACTGAACAATGGTTTTGAGAAGTGCCCAGATAATGAATTAAATACTTGTAAAGTCTTTTCTCACTGAGTAAAAGATAACATCAATTTCACCTAAAATGTACTTTTAAAACCATTTTAATGAAACTTTCACAGTTATTTTGAGTTGAGACAAATGTACTTAGTTAAAGTTGAGGAGTTATCTATTTTAAGCTAAGTAGGAATAACTTTCACATACTGTAGATTGAGCACAGGAAAGTTGTTATTGTTTTGTTTTAGAATTTTGTCGTAAGCTAAAGCAGTGCATCGCATACAATCATGTATACACTTTCCAATCTAACATAAACACTGTCTTGTTGGCTAGTGCAGAGTGTAAGAATATTGTAGATAAACTTGGTAGGAAATTATATTTTTTATTCCACTTCTTTTGTGATGAAAGGAGTAATGGTGTGAGGGATTTTATTTAGGATTTTGCACTGTCAGTGGTCTTGTGCTCTGGGCTGTATTCTGAATGCTCTAAGGTGGCACTATTACTGAAAGAAGCCAGCCTGCCTTCTGCAATCTTTGGCTGTTTACCCTCTCTAGCAAAAAAACCCCATGGCTTATTTTTCATGTAAATAATACATTTCATCCCATTTTTTTGCAGTTTGTGAAAATGCTTATTCTGGCACAGGTGTGCATAGGGGCACTGAATAGGACAGGGCGCGGTGTTTTTCTGTGACAAACTTGATTTAAATTGATCATTAACATGTTTTTCCATCAGTTTAATTGCTGATTGTTCGTGTTCTTTTGTTGTACTCTATCTAGAACTTCAGGTCAGGAGGTCAAGTCTGCTGGAATGTTTTCCTGTGCCTTCAGAGTGGCGTTCCCTCTGGCTCCTGCATTCATCTCCCTCTGTGTCACGCTGTTAGTACTTTCTCTGATGCATTCACTTTAAAAGCAGTATTTATGGTTTTAAATGCTCTTTCCAAAACATAAACATGAATAATTTAATTTATATGTGACATCACTGCAAGTGATATAAACATATGTAATTGTGTATAGAATGCTAGGAAAAAATTATTTCAGTCCTAATGCCTGTTCTCTCTAACTGATTACACTGTGTCTTTGCTAAATTCATGTAAAAGTGGAGAAATGGCAGAGAGCTTCATTTGCAGTTGACCTTTTGAAATCTGATATCGCTGCTTGATATATACACAGATTTTTCACTTCTGACAAGGAGAAATCTTGTGTCATACCCATTTATGATGTATAGACCTCTCTTTTCATATTTACATTATTTAAATAAAGAATACTGTGAGTTCTCAAAAATGCTGCCATTCAAGTGCAGACTGTATGGCACCCAGCCTTCTGTATGGCCAGGTTAGGAATATGGCGATGATCATTTTGCCTTAACGACTGTGCTGCTACTTTTCTGATTAACGACTGGAAGCCTGACATATAGGGAAACGAAAGACCATCTGAATTTCATTGTTTCTGAGGACATGCACAGCTTTGACAGGTCAAGACAAGGAGAAAATTAACTGGCTTTTGGCTAAAATTCCCTAATTCCTCAATTACTCTTATGAATTAATTCTGGTCTTCTTGCTCAGGAATGTCTATAAATGTGAGAAACATGAACTTTCTAATTCTTTAAGAGTACAATTGTTGATTTTTTATTTAAATTCTGCACTGGTATAAGTTATGGAGGCAAAATACATTGTGGAGCTGGATTCTCTGCAAGTTGACAGCTTCCTAGATTCCAGTAGAAGCACTTGTGTCTCTAGTTAGGACAACCACTTATTTTTCATGTTAGCAGTTTAATTGATTTCTTAAGAATGGGGATTTCTGAAGGTAATAGGGTCTCTGAAAAATGCATTGACTAAAAATAATTCTCACAGGTGCATAATTTTGTGATCTTGTTGGACTCATTATATCTCTAGAAGACCATTTGGTTGTTCTGTAGGGGGTGTGATCCTGGAAATTATTAGTTGAATGCATAAGCATTATCAGTATTGGGTGTGCATAGTTGGAAAGCCTTCTGTAGTTTTATACTTTTGAAATTGCCTATGGGTTGTTTAGCTATTAAAGGATGATGAATGTATAAATAGTATCACTGCATCTCAAATCAAACTTACCTGACTGTCTTCTTGCCTCAAAATTGGATTTCGTTTACAAGGCTTTATTAATAAGCTTTCATTTAAGTTTTCAGTTTGGTATTTTTCTGGTCATCTTAACTAATATAGCACTGCAATATTTAGGATTACAAATACAGCTTTATTTAAAACAAACAGCTTTCAGTGAAATTGCATTACCTTTCTACTATTAAACACAGATTTATATGTGAGGAGTAGAACACTGAAGGTCTCTAAGTCCAATATTATAAATGTGAATGTTTCCAGTAGCTAATATTTATGCTTTTTCTTATTTTCTGAAAGGTAATATTACTTGTTAGATACTCATAGTGAAGAGTTGAATATCCTTTTCTTTGTATGAAAGTGTAACAGTCTTCCTCTGACTGATTGTGCAGTCATGACATAGCTGAGGTGAAGATCCAACTTCAAACATTGCAAGATAAATCATTTCCACATTCTTGCTTAAGTGGCTATTTTAGTGTAGAGAAGCACATTTTCTGTTGAGTGCTAATGCCACTGTCTCCTTGACCCAAGGTCTTAACTATTTTGAGCAAAGTAGATTTGGTAGTTAGCGTAAGGAAGAGTTTGCAAGTAAAACAGTTGTGCCGTGTAGAAATTTTGAAATTTCCGTACCTTGTGGGATTGTCCTTTGATAAAAGCACTGATTGAATGAAATGTGCTTTACACAAGATATTAAAAGGCATATTCTTCTTTCTTATTTATTGAAACTGAGGTGGGTGGCTAGGATCACAGCTATGTGTAGGTTTGTGTAAGGGACCTCAGAGAAGGGTGTGTGTTTCTCAAGTTATTTTGCCCAGCTGCTTTGGCCTTGTTTTCAGCAATGAGATCTATTAGCGTGAGGCATTCCATTTTTGCTAAAAAGGCGAGAAGTAGGAGTGTTTAATGTTGCTTAATGGAAAAAAGACTGTAATTTTATCTTATTTTTGCTGTTTGAGGGCAGCCTGGCAATTTACTTAAGAGAAACAAAGCCATGGAATTGTTTTTGTAGTCTTAACAGATAAATCTCTAGAATTTTGTTAAGCAACGATGGGTTAAGCTTCAGTGGGTTTATTGCCACTAGGAATATAATGGAGTTAACTACAGTCAGGTACACTTAACACAAAGCTACAGCCATTTCTTCTTTTAACGTGCCACATCTCTGAGATGTGTTACTGTTTTCAGTCTGAATTGCCAGTCCTGTGTCCTGATGATGTTCCCAAGCCCTCTGGGCAGTGGCTGTCCTGTTACAGAAGACCCTCTAATGTCCCCGGATTGTCTCAGTTCGTGGTGTCAAATTTTTCCACAAATACAGGGAGGCCTTGAACATCTGAAAGGCCTTCTAAGTTTCAAAGAGGAAGAACATTTGCAGAAACAGGGAGAAAGTATATGCAATTATTTTGCTATTCTTTTGGTTGCTCATTTTTAGTGGCTGCATAAGATAATTCTAAAATTGAGCATTTACGTGGGAATAAAAAAAAAGGACACTCTTACCCTGGTGTTTCATGGTAATTCTCCAACTATTTTTCCAACGTAGAGCTGTCCAGCTTTATTTGCCAGAGTAGAAGGAGTGTGGAAAAAGCTCTCTGGCTGCTTGAAGCTGTTCCTCCCTTTTGCAAGAGTACTCATGAAGTACTTCTCTAGAAGAGATGGGCCGTTGTTTGGAAAAGCCTTTTCCTGTTTGTACTTCCTTGCCTCAAAGAATAGCCTTGTAAAGGATAGATGGCATTTACCTTTAAATGAATTTTTTGTTCTTTCTAATTCAAGCAGCAGCTTCAGTGAGTGGTTGTCAAATACCATCACGCTGCTTACTTTTTAAAGGAAATGGAAAAAGTGTCTGACACAATGGCATCTGAAATGAAGCATTTAATTATCACAGTATACCAAGAACTCACCTACTGGAAATATCATGTGTGAGTGTTAAAAATAAAACATAGACTCATTTAGTCCTGAATATTTAAAAGTAGATGGCTTGAAACTGAAGAGAACGGATGGAAAATGGGGTTTCCTGGGAAATAAATATAGGTACTTCAATTTGTGCTTCTTACAATAGGTATTTTAATAGGGTGCATAAAGAATGTGAAGTTGTTATTTAGTAATGTGAAAAATAATATCACCAATAATAAGGGTGGGTAATGACAGTCCAGCAGCATTTTCTGGCTGTCAATACAAAGGGAAAAACTGTTAGTATTTCACAGCTGTTTAAGTACTGTTTATGTATTTTCTCTTTCTCACTTCCAGCTGCCTGTCATTCAATGATTACTATGCTCTTTTATGTCAATGCTGACTTTCAAAGCTACTCAAGAAAGATTTCAGTACGTGAAAAGAATTCCCTGAAAATTAAATTCCTTATTGGCTTTACAGGACTCCTCAAAGGATTCAAACTTGTATTTCTTACCCTGAACTATCTGTTGATAGTTTTTGTCTTTGTTTCTCTGATGGCCCAACTACAACTGTGACCTTTTACACACAGAATGGGATGATTTCTTCTTTTTCTGTGTCATAGGCTAATGTACAGGATTGTGATAGTCTTTGCAGAGAAACTACTACTTCTGTTGTTGGCTTCGATCAACTAAAGCTCTGCATTTAAATTCTTAATTAAGACTTCTGTGCATGTAACTTCTTTCTTTAAAATAATACGCATCCCATGTGAAGAAAATGCTTGTTTGCAGGGTGCTGGCACTGTTATTTCCTTTGGACTGCACTGTAGGGATGTTACATCCTTTGACTTTCCCACTGCAGGAGATGGCTTTGCAGTGCATGGTGGTAGAAAGCACTGGGGAGCAGAGTAGCTCTGGGTTTAGAGCTGTTAGCTGTCTTCTTGTAGGATCTAAAGGCAAAAATCAGTGTTGTAAATTGTTGTCTGGGAGAAATAGCTTATCTGGGTGTTTCTGAGACATTATTGAACAACTGAAGTAAATGTTTGGATGTGTCATGAAAGCAGCCCAACATCCCAATTAGTAGAAATTCAAATTTTTTTTATAGACAAAACCCCCAAATTAGATGATTTCTGGAAAGCTCTAAACACACAGGGGCAAATATTTCTCATGTTAAAGTGGTTAAAGATATGTACTCAGGTTAACTTCTTTTTCCTGATTGCATCAGTGTTTGAAATTTTCTTTTTCATTGCAGCATGTAGCTTTGACATGTTAATTTACATAACCCAATATTTTTAGCATCTGTCTCCTTGGAATGGTTGATCTCTGCTATGTTGTAGAGGAACCTACTCCATGGAGATGCTGAATAAAAGGATCTAATTTTTTTAGTTGCTTCAAAGTTAATTTTTTGGTGTGTCCTCCTTTTGTAAAGTTCAAGGTCAGATTTATTAAAAATAATTGCGTGATTCATATCTGTGATTCACTGTTTTGTCCAGCCCATCAAAATAGAAATGGCAAGGCATACACACAGATCTGCATTGGCTTAACTTAACCGGTTTGTTAAATAGGGAAAGCTTTAGTATGCAGATATAAACAAGGGTCTTTGAGAATCCTAAGCAGGGGAAAATTGGCTGTTTGTCAGTTTTGTAATGTTTACTCGGTTTTCCTATTGCGGAAACGGTTTTGTTTTCCAAAGCTTGTTTAAGCATCGGTGTCGCTGTGTTGGACCCGAACGGCTCCAATGTCCCCCTGGGCTGAGGGGCTGCGGCGCTCCCGGGGTGAGGCGGAGGGTCCGTCCCGTCCTCCCGGGGTGGGGGGGCTGCGCTCTCATCCCGGGGGAACGGGGCTTTCTCTGGCTTTCGAGCCACTCTGTCCCTGCGTTTCCCCCAAGGGCCGCCTGCAGGGACGGTTCAGCCCCTCTCTGTTCTGCTGGGTCGCATCTCGGTCCGCAGCGACCGTCGGGGCTGTGGCTCTGCGGTCCGTGCCTTCCACAGCTTTGCGGTCGGGAACGTGGGAATACTGTAAATTCCTGCGGGGATTATGTTTTCGCTGCCGAACAGCAGCATTTCTAGCAGGGCCCTGTTACTGGGAGTGAAGTGCTGAGGGATGAAGACAAGCTGAACGGTTGAGTATTCCTGTTCCGCTTTGCTGACTTTGAAGGCTCTGAGTACCATATTTCCATTGCATCCTCTTTCCAAGGATTTTTTGGAGAGACCATAAAGCCTTGCTCGTTCCTTGAAAGTAATCAACTTCAGCCTTCTGCAGTTTGAATGAACATCTTCAGGCAAATGTACAAAATAGTCAACAGATGTGTGTTCCCTGCCATCAAATGGGAAAGCAGTCATGGTTAAGATGCTTTGTTTTGGTTTGTTGTTTTTTGGTTTTTTTTTTTTTTGAGGAGTGGTTGTTTGTTTATTTTGGGGTTTTTTTTCCTGTATGTAAAATAGAGTATTGTCCAAGAAATACCGGAGTGAATTGGGAGTTTCCATGAAGTTGTCTTTCAGTGTTCTTTTGAAGGAATAATTTTTATTGCTAAAATATCTGTCAGGCATTTCCTCATGTTGCACTTTTCTGCCAAGCAATGTGATTTCTCAATCAAGCTTGTACCATCTGTTTTTATTTCAAATATTAATTGTAATTGAATACTGTGTTAGCAGAGTGACTGTACTTGTTCCCATTTACTAACAAGGTACATAGCTTGCTGACATCTGCACATGAATAGGCTTGAAACTTGTTGTGTCCTGCAATCATTCCTCCTCAAAGAAAAGGCTTGGTGAGGAATGAGCCCTCAGGAACTACAGACTTGATGGCATGAAGGGGTCGTCAAAATTCCTGTGATAGTTAATTAGTCAGTTGAGTCATAGCCTATTGTTCCAGGGTACTCTCTTAAACTCGGTTATATCTGAGTTTTGCAAGTTTTACTGTATTTTAGAGCATACTGTTACCAAGTCAAGGATTCGTAGAGGTGGTTTTTTTGTGGGTTTTTTTGGTTGGTTGGTTGGTTTTTTTGTGGTTTTTGTTGTTCGGGGTTTTTTTGTTTGTTTGGTTGGGTTTTTTGTTTGTTTGTTTTTTGTTTGTTTTTTGTTTGTTTTTTGTTTGTTTTTTGTTTGTTTTTTGTTTGTTTTTTGTTTGTTTTTTGTTTGTTTTTTGTTTGTTTTTTGTTTGTTTGTTTGTTTTTTTTCTTGGGTTGTTCTGTTTTGGTCTGATTGCTTCAATCATTCCCATCAACTAGGCAATGCTGTGAGGCATCTGTAGTTTGATCTGATCATTGTATCCCAATGATAAGAATTGTTTCTTTTCCATATGGGGATGATACTGGATGATATTCTTTCTCTCCATGGCCCCTCCAGTTCAAGGGGAGAATTTTATTGCTGGTGATAACTTTGGGGTAATTCTTTAGAATGGAATTTGTGGTGACTTAGATGTTTTAGTATTTAAATAATTGCACTTAATTATATATTTTGTAGAAATGCTTAGCTATCATTTCAACTCTGCTTTTCATACTCTTTAGCCGAAAAGAATTTTGCAGATAATGTTTGATTTTTTTTTTTTTTTTATTAATAACTATAGACTCATAAAACCATACAATAGTTAGGGTTGGAAGTGACCTTACAGTTTTTCTAGTTCCAACGCCCAATTACTTGTAGAGAATATGCTGAATTTCTGTTCAGGTGACTGTGGAGAAGCTGAACAGCTCTAGATGTTGGTTTTCTGCCCTAGGTAAAGGAGAAAGAAATGCAGTATCATGAAGTTGCAAAATGAACCGCAGCGGCTGAAGAAGTGCAATGAACCTGGTAAACTATTTTCTTGATACCACTATGTGTAAAGGTGAAGAAAAATTAAGAAAAAGGGGAAACTCATTTAGCAGAGTGTGTTTAAGTGTGATTTCCATCCTGCTTAGTGAAGAATCCTGATAAGCCCAAATTGTCCTTATTTTCCCTCTGCTACTGAGGTTAGGAAACTGTAGCGAGGGAGATGAGAAGAAACTGCTTATTAATTTTGCAACAAATGAGCTGTTGCAGATAGGTAGGAAGTAACCCAAGGCTTGTCGTTCTGTTTATTTTTTTGTCTTTCATAATGGCATGAGCTTGTTTCAAGTAGTTACAGATGTACTCACAAAAGGTTCAAATTTTTTCTTTGAGAAATATGATCTTCAAAAAAGAACCTTTCTCTGTTTTTTCTTTCTTTTTTTTCTTTTATTACTCTCCTCTTTTCAACCTGACCTAGTCTTTTGGACCAGCTCTCTATTCTTTTGGCCTTCTAAACAATTCAGAGTCGTGGTGTAGTCGTGTGTAATATATGTAAGCTGTATGCCACAGGTTGAAAACAATTTTATTTCTATATTAATTGTCTTATAATTTATACATATTTCTGTAGTGTTAGCATGGAAGTAGTAATTTAAAATAAATGGGTGCTGTTTCGGATGTGGTTTTACATATATATCATACGAGTGAGTAGTGAATCTTATGATGAGCAAGAGTGTGTCTCCTTCAGCAAATTGGAGTGCTGATCTCTTCCTGCATGTTCTTGTTAAAATACTCATCTGCTTCATGACTGAAGACCAAAGCATCCAGGATACTGTGAACTATGTCTGTAAATGTTAAATAGGAATGTAGTGGTGAAGAAAGAAGCAGGAAAATCATATAGCCCTTTGAGAATTTTTTTTTTTTTATACCAAGAAACCAGCTTATTTCACTACTTTAATAGATGTCCTCTGGCTTTTCTTGCCCACAGATTTTGAAAAAGATTATGTCTAATTTTTATTATTAAAGAGTATCTTTCTCATAATGAACAGAGGAAAAATGACTGAAGCACAAAGTATGTTGTTATGCTGTAATTACTCGTGTAGTTTATTAAGCCATGCAGTGATCTTTTTCTGTCCCTACCAGTTAGCTATGTAGCAGGTTCAGTAAATAGTTCCACTCCCACATTTGAAAGTGCCTTGCTTAATACAGACTTCTGTGGTGCCTGCCCAGACTGACTTTGAGGAGAGTTGGTTCTGAACTCTTTCCCTTGCCTGTGAATCGTGCAGCCCAATGTATTTTTAGTTGCTGCAGTGTATTTGCACTCTTAGATTAGCAGTAGCCTCTCCTGGAGTGGACAGTCACACATGAACAAAACTAAACCTACTGGGAATGCCTCCACAGAAGATGGTGACCGTTGCCACTGATATTTTAGGGAGCCCCTTAAGGAGTGTTATGTTATGCATCTGATATCTTAATTGTTTAGGTGCAAAACATCTGAAAAGTTGTGAGTGCAAGAAACAGTCCCAAAGTACCTTAATCCTTATATTGATAGCACCACTATTGGGTTACATGGTTTTAATCCCAGAGGAGTTGTCGCCTGACATTAAACTGTCCAAATAGTATTTATATCTGCTGCTGCCCTGCAAGATCACTTAACCCTGCACAGCAGTTTAAAAGTAGTTAATGACAGACCCAGCATGACTTGCCCCTTATGAATGATCACATAAGTTCGACCTGTGCTGTCATGGTTTATGGAGGAAGGCAGTTTGTCCATAGCCTGCTTCAGCCACAGCAGGTAATTTGAAATGAAATGAGACAGTTTCTACAAGCAGATTGATTTGGGAATCTTGCCTGTTCTTCCCTTTGACCCTTGACAAGTTGACACTACAAAGATTGTGACTTTAAAAAATGATTGGGTGCAAATACATTTAGGTAGATGATTTACTATGTGTTAAAGCAAGGACAGTGCATTTAGAATGGAGCTGTGAGGGAAGGTAATTGTAAACTTTAACAACTCGTGTTTTATGTTTCTGTATCTTATTAATTATCTGACTAGGTGAACCTTCTGATAACGGTAGACCAAGTACTGTATCTATTAAACTGTGTGTGAGTCCACAGATTCTGGATACTGGTATTCAGAATTTTAGCTATGCAGAAATAAGTACATACGATTTAGAAATGCAACTGGAATGCTTTCTTTGAGTTGCAAGGGTTAAGTCTGAAGATGAACATCTGGATGTATAGGTCCAAAGACGTCTTTATTGTGCTATTCTTTTGTGAATGCAGTCATGCAGATAAAAATATTGAAATAACAAGATTGAAGATATGATAGGTAACTGGCAAATAATGAAATAATGAAATGATGCCAGAGAGAGAGAGGTAAAATCACAATTATGTGCCTATAAATATACTGGTCTTGCAAAGCACACCCTCTTAGTTAAAAAGAATTATGTGAACTTTATAAGACACTGTATGGAGATTTTATTTGAGTGCCTTTTTCTGATTTATGTAATTGAATTTTCCCCCAAACCATTCTGTGATTAATTACATAATTTGAAAATAAATAGGTAAAATGTATTGCTTCTGAAGAATTATCCTACAGGAACCCAGGATAGTATGTAAAGCACATGTACAAATATTGCTGAAGTATGTATTGTATAAATTTTATTATAATTTAAAATGGAATGTTTAATTAAATAACAGTTCTAGAAAGCATAAACTTATCTTTGGTAAACCACCTAGCATACAATGTGCTATGAGTGTGCAGTTGTAAATGCATAATGCAAAGTGAATGTTCGTACAGACAAAGTTTATCTCTCTGCAGGTCTTTCTCTTCTGTCTGTTCAAAATGCTTTGTATGAAGCACTATTTTGAAGATGCATATAAAAAAATTCTTATTGGTCTAGGTTCAAATTTTTTAATATCTTTTTGACTGTGTCTTCACTGAACTCTGTTAGAACTATTTTGCTGAAATGTTTCTTTATGTTGTCCATTGGGTTTAATAGACGTGCCATTTAATAAGCTCTCTACCTGTAAGGATAGACTATTTGACCTTTGTGACCTGCCAGTGGTAGACATAGTATAAGATTGCTTTGTGAAATAAAGCTGTCGGTAACATCAACAAAATAAAAAATGATCGTATTCCAATACTCTCTGCTCAGTAGTATGACAGCACTGAAATATGGAATAAAATTGAAAGTAGATTAGTTTTGGGTCCTAAGTCATGTTTTGACAAGATATAAGAGAGGAGAACATATCTTTGAACTTTTAGTTTTAAAGTTTTTTAATGAAAATATTTATCATTTTGTAAGGTTCCTTCTTTCTTTATCACAACGGGGCTGTATAACCTTAAAACAATCCATTCTCTTATTGTGAGGGATATAAATACTGTACTATCTTTTATATTAAACATCATAAAGGATACATGCACAGTATGAAATTGCTTGACACTTGCAAGTAAAGGACTGTCATGTTAATAAAAAGCTTATTGGAGAGGTTGAAAAATCAGTCATTAATAAGCCACATATTTTTAAACTATGTAAAGCATGTAAATACTGCAGACAAGAAGGCAGTTTTTGCCATATTTTCTCCTCTCTATTTGAAATGCTTGAGGTCTAAAGCAATAGTGTAAATAAGAATGATCATATTGCCTCTAAAGCAATAGCTTAAATGAGAATGATGATATTGCCTCTTCTCTGCTTATTGTAAACTTTATATATTAGAAAAGGAATGAATACTTTTAGTTACAGTGATTAATCAAATCAAATGAAGAGTTTTCAGGGAGCAATGCTAGATGCCTATGAGTGCTAGAATTTAGGCAACTTGCTTTCAATCTTCTCTGAAGAAGAAACAAGCAAACCAAAAAATGAAGCTTCTAGAGAGGGGAGGGAGAAAATCCCAAATCACCAAAATCCACTTTGTATGATAGCTACATGGTGTATGAGATAGAAGGGAAGGGGGTATTAAATTAATGAACATAGTCTTTCAGTCTTCATCCCTATGCATCAAAAGTAAAAACCAAATGAATTTAAACTTCTCAGTCTAGGATTAACATAATTAACTATTTCTCCTTGATCAATTTTAAAAATTACTTTAAAAAAATGACAAGTTAGTGATTGGTTTTTAAACAAGTACCCCGGGGAAAAAAATGACAAATCCAGAAAGTACCAAAAAAAAAAAAAAAAGGGCAAACGAAAGAAAAGACGATTCTTTTTATGTTGCAGCAGAGAGCAAATTATTTCATGTAACTCTTATAAAATGCTTTTTAGTTTGGTTTTTCTCATTTGTCTCCTCTAGTCTTCTAAGTGCTCAATAGTCTAATACAAATACAGGTTTCTTAATTTAATTTTTTTAAAAAATACTTTCAAGTTAATGAGGTGGGTTTTTTTTCGTGGCAGATGTTAGTTTTTTAAGCCATAGAAATAAAATACTTTTTCTGGATAAAATTACAATATTTCTACAAAGGTGTCACTCCTAGTTTAATTTCAGCAAATCAGGATATTCTCTAAGCAGTGTAGGAAGTACAAGATTTTCTTTTATGCTAACTCATAAACAAAAATATTCTATAAAATCATGTAGAAAATTCTGTCTTGCACAGTGTCTCTAAGAAGACTCTAATGATGTGCTTTTAGCAGACTTTTATCTCCCTTGGAGCAGGATATAACTCCAAAGTTTAGTAAAATAATTTAAATCAATAACAAATTGTACCTAGCGTTGTTTGAAATGAAAAGAGGGAGAGAAGCTCTTGGGAAAAACTACTTGTTCTGCATTGGACTGTATTAACGATCAAATATATTTTACTGTGTTATGACTTTGTTCCACGCCTGTAGTTTTGCCCTTTCAGGTGGTGTGAAAGTGATGTCAATGGCCCCCATGTATGGTTTGAAATGCCCTGTTGCTGAGATCATTGGAGGAAACACCAGTATCTTACTCTTTGAATGGATCACTTTAAAGCCCACAGCCAGTGTAGCCCCAGGACGTGGGGTAGGGGTGGAGAGCATGGTGTTTGTCACCCACAAACACCGAGGAGGAGTCTCCTGTTGGAAGATACTATGTGCCCTTTTTTCAGTTTTCCTAGAGTGAACTCCTCCTGGCACAGTGCGATGCTGTTTCCATGTGCTGTTTGACTTGGGTTGTCAGCAGCAGTAGTACGTGGCTGTGTTTGGGATGCATTTAAGCCAAAGGAAAAGGTCCCCCTCCTTCCCTCAGGTTATGAATCAATAGTATTTCTTGTGGCAGGAATACTTTTTTTTACATTTCAGACTTATGTACATATTTTTAAATATGGTCTATAATGCTGTTTTTTGTGCTTTGTTGTGATTTTGCAGAAGCCTGTCCTGTTGGAGATGAGCTGTGAGACAATGAACAGCACAGGGATGAAGCACCTGGTTGTCTTCTATAGCTATGCATTTGTTGTTTTACTTCACCCTGTGTCTTCTTTATCCTACCCAAACCATTCCTTGCCCAAATTACAGTGGTAAGTAGAATTGCACAGAAAATGGGCAAGAGAAAGTGGTGTCTAGCTGCCTGTGATTTGCCAGCAGTTCCTTTGGATTTGCACTCCTTGTCTGTCTATGCCAGACAGTTTTTTAGTTGTTTCATGGCTAACCCTGTGAGATAAACCACACGGAATTGCTGCTCTAGGACAAATGGACTAATCCTAAACTCTTTTATGAGATAATATTTGTCAGTGCTGAGAACTGTTGTTACAAAGATGATCAGAAATTTGTTGCTTTAAACTCATGTTTTTGGAAACCTTTACTTCAGTGTATTAATTAGAGACTGAGAACATTGAAGCATTACAGAAGAGGGTTTCTTACCTTTCAACATAATAGGAGATTTAGGGTCTTATTCCTACTCGACATGGTATGTGTTTCTTAAAATGTCTGACTTGTTCGAAAAGCTGTTTAACCATATGTCTCTTAATTTATTTGCTTTGCCTCGAAATTCATAAAGATTTGAGCAGAGGCTTCAGGTTCTCCATAACTGACCTGAATAATTGACTTAAGAATGGAGGTATAAAAAATGTGTAAAACTTGATATTAAACAAAATTTTCAAATTAGAAAAAGTGTAGAGGGTAGGATTAGGAAGAAGCTAGGAAAGGAGGAATGGGGTAGCACGAGAGACAACAGCGTAACATACCCTGTCTCACAGATCTAGGTCACTCATAATGCCATGTATTACTGACATGGACAATTCTGGGTGATTTTGAACTAAGTGTCACTATAGCCCAAACAGACTTGTGCAAGACAGCTGTCTGTCACTGTGTTGCTTGGTCCTGGAAGAAAGCCTGAGACTGAATGAAGTATGGCTAGATGTAAATTTTTGAGTATGGATCTGCTAACAGTATGTTACATGGAAGCTGTTGTTTAATCCATCGTATCCTTTCTGAGAAGAAACCAGATTCTTGTCCTTCCACGACACTAATCAACACTTGAAAAAGAAGTTATTCCATGAATCATACAGCGCACTCTGACATGGATTACTTGGGTGAAGATTGTTTTGATTAGCGATGTGCAAAAGCCTTTCTTGTAAGTTCAAACTCACTGCACATTGCACTAGAAATTTCAGGTTAGTGTCACCTGGCTGCCTTTTGAACAGACATACAGAAGAGTGTAGATAGAAATGGCGAACACAGTATAAAATACATATAAAAACATATAAAATATATATAAATTATCCACTAATAAGTACATATCTTTGGAAACTCTTCCAGTTTTACTAAACAGTACAGGCTTTCTTTTAGCAGTTGATTAGCCTTCCTTTTTCCTGGACTTATAGCTCAATTCTTTATAACATTCATTCAAAATTCCTCAAAAGCTTTAAGTTGCACGAATAGAACTAAGCTGAGAAACACTGTAAACAAACGATTTTTGTAACTTGTTTATAACATAATATACAGAGTCACTGAAGTTCGAAAACATCGTGCCAGAAGTGGTCCCTGTCGTGCTCGGGAGATCGGGTTTTTCTGTCGCCCTGCTCTGTGTGGCCAAGAGGTGGCAGCACCACCTGCGCTGTCCGTGCCCGGGCTCGCGTGTAGGGGTGAAAAAATGGGGAAAACCTGTTAAAATGGAGTCTGCGTCATTGATAATACAGAAATAGTTTGTTCATGTAAGAAATGGTGTTATCAGAGCCGTGCTTTGCTGCCTGCTCTGCGCAAATAGAGGCACAGAAAGTCGCGCAAATGATTTTGAGTGTCACGTGCAGGGCTCTATGTGTGAAACTTCAGTGATTGAGCAAATGTCTGATTGTGTAAAACCAAATATTCTCTCACCCAGAGCAGGGAGTGGCAGTTGATAACACAAATCTCAATCAGCTGCATCAACCCCTGACACACACTGCAAGCTGCGTGCTGCTGCTCCTGTTAACCAGGACCAGAGCAGACTGCAGAATCCTTTGCTGGCTGTCTGCCATTCACTGAAGGTTTTGATTAATAACTTCCAAGGGAGGAAAAAGAAAAGACTTTACAATGATGGTTTGTCTTCAGTTATTCTTGTAATTATTTTTGTGAGTAGGACGTGCTAAAGAAATGTTCTGCATTTTGACCAAGTCAGATTGCTTTGGAGAACAACCTTTTTAGTAGCTATTGCTGCTACATATCACTTTTATGATCACAGTGAAATCATCTGAAATACAGCTTATTTGTGTTGTACTGAGTTTTTCTTTTTTTTTTTTTTGAGGATATATGTTTATTTCTTCCTCCCCCTCCCCCCGGAAAATCAATGCTACTGCTTGAAGAATGAACTTTTTTTCCTTTTTTCTACTCCTGGCAAGTGCTTTCCCATTCACTGTTTCTTGACCTTGCCTGCATGGTGGTTTTGGAGGAAGCAGACCTAATGTTATTCCCTTCAAAGGCCTCACCAACTCTTTTCCCCCTTTCCACTGGTAATCTGTGATAGGTGAAATGCACCTCGTCCTGTGTGTAATTCCGTTCTAGTTGGCTCCAGCGTTTGTTTCAGAGTTAAGCTTGCTGATAGAATGCCCATGCTCGTGCTGGTGGAGGTCTGTTAGCAGCCTGGATTGCTCTTTCATTGTGTTTCTAATATGAACAAATGCTAAAGGGGCTTATAAAATGCCTCCTATTTTCTCAGTCAGAAGAAAATGATAATATACTTGGGCACTGAGAATCACAGCAAACTCCTTAGCGATGAGCAGCATGTTGCTTTCCCCCATGGATGAATGAGCTGTTCTCCACTGCAGTTACAGTCCCAATTGACCTGGGAAGAGAGACAGGAGACCATAATGATGAATGAAGCTGAGTGTCCCAGAAGACAGAGTTGTTCACTTATAAAGTACTCCGAGTTATTTACTGATTTTTTTTTTTCTCCTCAAGGTTACATCGCTGTACATAACACAGGTCAGATCTGTACAAGAAATACTGTAGTCTAAGGTGTTTCTGGTAGTTCTTTTTCTACCCTTTCGTCTCCTCACTCTCTTCCTTCCTCCTCTTCTCCCCACCCCCTTCTGTTAGAGGTAGAGTTTAGATGATGACAAATCCCATCTATCTGACCAGCACTGGGTCTGCTCGTACAGCTCTGTGTTCCTGCAATGCAATATGTAGCAGTTGTGTGTCAGCTCTAAAACAAAGTTTATGATGTTTTTGAAGACTCTGTTAGTTCTTGTCAATGTTAACCTAGAAACAGCAACAGCAATTCACTACTCTGTGAAGTTAGTTTATGGATCTGGTGGTGCTTGCCAAGAGGACTGTAACCCAGAAATGGTGGCATCGAGGGATCAAAAAGGAGTGGGGTGGATTTTTTCAGTGATTAAAGGGCTGGGATATTGCATGGCTTTGTCACTGACACTATGGTCAAGCTTCTGCTGGAACTGCTCTTTCATGCCACCAGTTAGCAGCCAGGGGAGCTGAGTAAGATACAAATGCTGCAGGGATGGTGTTTTCCCTGCCACATCTATTTATCTGGGACTTGTATCTCCTTAATTCTGAAAGGGATTTCTATTGGATTAATTAAAAAAACAGGCCAAACCATTAATTTTATGAAGCTTTATGATGTATACCAGCAAGATTTTTTTTCTTGTTTCTATTTTGAATGTAAGTTTTTTCTTTTTTGAGTAATCATGACTCTATGTGTTACTTGCGCATTATTCCAGCTGCTGAAAAAACTGAGAAACATGTTGTAATCCTCTCTTCGAATGTTATTTTTTTTTCTGCCTTTATCTGGCCTTCAACCCCATAATATGTGAGCACTGTCAATCATGCAGGTATTTATTTACAGTGCTTTGTGGAGGTAAGGAATAGTATAGAAAGGCACCCGAAGTACAGGGTCTCTGGGGACTTCTGTGGCATCACATAGGATGAGAGTGGTTGGTCCTGGAGCTTCTGACTGCATGACCTGTGTTCAATAAACCATCTTACTTCTTCAATATATAACAGAGGTAGAGGACTAAATTTGAAAACAAAATCAGAACACTGACACCAAGACAAAAGAAACCCCAAATGTGCATCTTGAGGGTTGCACAGAAGCTCTGGACATTTGCAATTTGAATTAATAACACACAAACAACATCATGTGCACAGCAGTCTGTGCATGTAACAAAGAGCTGTTCTTCATATGAGCAGGTTTTTGTACAGAACAGTAGCGCCCTTCAAATACTGCTTTGTGATATTTTAGTATAATGCTTTCATAAAAAGATGAGGCTTGGCCAGTGTGATATTCATCCTCTATATTGAGAAGAAGTGCAACTAAGTGTTGCTAGGCTTGTTCCAGCTATTTTTGTGCAGAGCAGCTGGATGCAGCATTCTCCCTTTTCTTTTTATATGTGTGGAAGTCATAAATGCCTGTTTTGTAATTTATGACATAAAGTTCTGTATTATATCTTTTCTCTCTGAAAATTAGCACTGTATTATGGTAGCATTAGTTCAGCTTCAAATATTTTGTTGCTCAGGTTTGTTTTGGTCTCTCAGGCAAGCATTCTGCTGTGGGTGTAGTGCTGCTGCAGGTGGCACATCCTTGGCTTGTTTTGGGGAGCATGGTAAACTGCACTTCAGCCATTCATTTGTTATTATTTGTAGTTAAGAGGTTTTAGAGACAAAGTGGGATGAGTGGGATGTTCTGCTGCTGCCATTTTTCTGTTGCTGCCATAGGGTACTGACTGACTCGCTTTGGGAATTGGTCTAGAGATGGTGGTTTGTTGGATGGCTGTTGCTGGTAGCAGGTCACAGTAAGTAATGTGGTCATCGAGACCACTGCCACCTGCTGTGCTGAGAAAAAACCAATATAGAACTGGAGAAGCTTTTAAGAAAATATCTCAGTGCAGCTGCCTTGGTTTGCTGAGTGAGAAGAGAGGAAGTCCCCAGGAACCAAGGAATGGGTAAGGATTTTGGAGCTTTAGTGGTTGGGTTTTGTATTAAAGCTGTTGCTGCTTACCATGTCACTTGTTTTATGTTTTATTAGAGAATGCTTTGAAATGTTTGGTGAGGCCAGAGCTGCTGTGTAGTGATAGTTTTGAAGTGATGGGGATAAACAGGCCTCTCCTTGAACACAAATGATGTGACCAGCTTCAATGGAAGGAAAAAACCTTATTTTTACAATAAAGCATTAATAGCGCACACACATACAAGTTACATTGCCAAACAGGAGACAGGATGTCTCCTGAGATAATGAATAAGTGGATTTTTTTATTAGTCAGGCTATCAACTTGACCCACAACTATCCTGCAGTCAGTTGCTGAGGTCATATACTTTCTTATAGGTGCTAGATAGCAAGATTTCCTGAGTTCTGAGACCAGTATGGTTTTATATGCCATTAGCCGTGTTTAGGAATGCTGATATTGAGAGGGGGGAAAAAATAAAAGTCACTTTGACGTTCTAGTGGATATGTTTGAAAAGCCTTCTCTCTTGACTACATCTGAGAAGATCTGACCCGTATAACACTCTCTGTGTTTGCTTGCTATGATTTCAATGTGTTTGCCAGTGTAACAAAAGAGTAAATGTATTCAAAATTGAGGTTACCTCTACTGTTTCATCACTGCTGTGGTCGTGCTAGCTGGCCACAGCACCTTACCCTTCTTTTGTTCCTTGACCTGCATGTTGATGCAAAAGTGACTCTTTTATACAGGACAGAGCAGTGCAGTCAGTGCCCTCTTTCCAGAAGATCACATTCTCAGTCTGGGAACATCCTTCTTTCCTTGTTGAATGTTCTTGAGAGTGTGCTGGCTGACAAGTAGAAGAGCCTCAAGGGCCAAGTGTCTTTGTCTGAATCAAGTGTCAGAGGTGGTTAAGAGGTATTGACTTGCCAGCGCTAAGAATCCCTTGTGTGTTCTGGGGGAAAGCAGGGGACAGATTACCAGCTTAAGGTGTTGGCTTTTTTTCCCTTCCCTCTCCCTTTTATTCTAACTAATCTGTCCTTGTCTCAGTGCTGCCAGGAGGGAGCGTATCAACCGAGTGCCCCAGTTGTGGTAACTGGCGACAGGGAAGCGGGTAGGGCAGAACTGCCTGTTTGCTTTCATCTGATTGTGGAGCTGTGGATCCTTCTCTGTGCTCTTGGCCATCCTTAAGCCCCATTGACGCAGTGCAGACTTCTCCTCTGGTCCACAGCCTCTGTAATATTGTCCAAGAATTCTAAGTGCAGAGTCTTTAATAGCTTTGCAGTAACGTGAGGTACAAATGCAGTGTCTGTTGCATTGCAGAATCCCTGACAGCAATACCCAGACTGGGAATTGTAATTGAGGTCCTGTAGTGGTAGCAAGTTTCTGGATCGTGTCATGCAGGGGTAATAGACTGATTCTGCAGCCCAAAGGGAGCAAACTCCAGAGGAAGGGGTTCCAGATGGCTGAACATGGTTCATTTGGCTCAGTTTGTTGGAATTGCAGTGAGCAAATGACTGAACTCTACTTTAATAAAGCTTTGTGGATACCAGAACAAAGGAGTTGAGGAGAGTATAAGGTATGACAAGACAATTGAACCAGACTACTTAGCTGCTTATAGCCCCCAGGAGTATTGCTTATTTTACTGTGTCTGAAGGTGTATCACTTACACATTTATCAGGTGCTCATGTTTCAAATAAGGAAATCAGAAGGTTCAAATGTATTATTTTATATATGTGTATAAAATATGTAACTATATATATATTTATTTATATATTCTTTTTTCTTCTGGGAAGTTTAATTTGCAGTTGCAATAATCTCTGAATATGTGTATTCAGATTTCAAATAATGACTCTATCCCTCGGGTTTAGTGACTGATCTTCATTTTCCCTTTGAAAATGGAGATAAACCAGGCAATTTAAAATGTGTTGCATTCTTTAAGGTCTTGATTTTGCAATCCTTACATGGAACAGTATTTACCTGAATGAATAGTGCCATTGTAGTAATTTGCAGGAATAATTGCTCTTGGTTTAGTAAGGGTGACAAAGTTGAACTTTAATTTGCAACAGCTAGGACATGTGCAAGTGATTTTCTCTTTGCTGCATATAAACAAAGAGTCAGCACAGAAGTATACAGTTTAAGGTTTTTGCGTGTTGGTATTTTCTGTTTGGTTCTGTGGTATTAAAGGAAAAATGTTCTTAAGACAGCATTTCCATTGGATGAGAATGTTTGCCTAGACTTGTTAAAACAGGGATATATTTCTCTCTCCCTCCTTCTTTAGAGAAGCAGAACATCAATGTCTGAAAAATTCTGAGGCTTGAAACTGCTTCTCATCTTGGGAAAAAGAAATGGGAAGAAACAAGTACAGATTTAAAAGAAAACTTGGTGATAAAAACTTAGAATTAAATACTTGCTTTTGAAGAAATGGTGAAGTCAAGGTTTTTCATGGAGATTTTGCGGTGACTATACTTGAGCATACATGTTGTGATATAACCTTGCTGCTTTACCACACTTCTCAGCTATAGCTGTTTAAGTTACTCAGATGAGTGGAAAGCCAGCCACTCCTTCCTTTCCATCTTTCCTGACAATATCAGGTAATAGTGTAAAGACAAAAAAAACCCCCCAAAACAATGCCACCCCCCAACAAACAAACAAACAAACAAAAAAGCCCTAAAATCAAAAATCCCAGAAACCAAACAAAAAAATTCATTCTTTCACAACACAGTTTCATTTTCCTCCGCCAGTTTACACAACTTTTTCCATTGCCTCTAAGAAGAAACTTCTGCCTCTGAAGAAGTCATGAGATAGGAAAATGCAGGGGCTTATTCACCTTGGGTAAAACGAGAATAAATTCAAGAAACTGGATCAGTGAGGCTGCAAGAATTCCTATTAACATTTGAATAAATGACAAAGAAAACTAAGTGTCAAGGCTTTTACTCTCATGATAAGCGATGGGGGCTTTTCTTTCTGGTAGATCAGGAATTCTTACTCCTGTTTTTGTATTTTTGTTTGTGAAAGAGTAGGGTTTACTGAGGGAATGACAACATGTTGAACTTGAGGGGTCTTGCTCTTGGGTGCTCAGGACAGAGACACCTAACAAAAAATATTGAGTTCTGCTTAAAATCACCCACTTTTTTTTTTTTTTTCAGAGGGAATTTCTGTCAGTTTCCTTCTAGTGAAATGCAGTTCTGAGCAACAGTGCTCTTCATTTTGATGTCATGGTCCCATTCTACTCTGGCTCACTAAAAGCCACCCATGAAAGAAAGGACCTGACATTTGGAAACCTTGTGCTCTCACAGTAATAAGGACCTTCTTTCCTCCACAAACTCAGCATACTTATTTTGTAGGATGTCAGCTTCAAATAGTTTTTCCATTGTGAAAGAAAAAATGTAAAATACAAAAATAACAATCAGTATCACTCTTTCTATTTTAATATCTGTTGAACTGCATCCCTTCCTATACCAGGCTTGAGATCACCTCTTGTTATGATTGGAGAAGAAGATGCCATTTAGTGCCACGGCTTGAGCTTCTGCTTTTGGTTCCTTCAGGACTGAGCCTTCTCCCTGGCCTCTCTTGCAGAAATAAGCATGGAGCAGCTTACAACATCCCAAATACCATGCTGGGAACTACTTGGGCTCCTGCCTGCTTGAGAGGAGGGACCTGCTAAACTCTTGCTTGAAAGAACCAGAGACTGCAGGTGTTTTCCAGTCTTGGAATTATCTAAAAGTCTCTTAATTATGCATGCATATGCAATGCCCTGAGACAATGTATAGTGAAACTTGAAACTTAGACTGGAGACAGTGTTCACTTGAGTCGTCTTTTCCAATTGCAGAGAAAACATGTTTTTAATTCTTATTTCAGTGCAAGTTAGTGTTACACAACCTTTAAACAGAACTCTTTAAGAGGCACATTTAAAGCTTAGTATGCTTTCATATGAGAGGACCTTAAGCAACAATCATGTTACATGTAATATAATTTTAAATTCAAATTGTCCCTTAAGAAACTTTCAGTTCTACTGCACTGACTTGGTCATGGGCAGCCTTTTGCCTGTGAGTCCAGGACAAACACCTGAGGAACACTGAGGGATGTTGAACACTAAGGCTTCAAAAAAGAAGCACAATCCTCTAGCTATGAAAGTATTAAATAAATCTCTGTGGCATTTCTTGTAAGTGGACTTTCTTGTGCATTAAACTGGGTTGTAGGGATAGAACTACGTTTTCTTGTCCATGTTTGATCCTTTCCTTCTGCTGAGGCAGTGGTGTACCTGTTACGATGGGAACATTTATTCAGCTGGGCTGAAACCATCAATTCATTTTTGTAGAGGTCACCAAAAATCCATCAGGTGGTAATGACACTCAGTCACTACTGATGTGGGCTGGATGCGAGCCAGTGATCTAGAGGGGGAAGGCAGTCTAACCCATTACCAATCCCCTGGAGCCATTGAGTCCCCCACTTTTTGCTCATCTTTCTGCTTCTACAGCTCTCATAGGTTAATCTTTCTTTTTCTATGTCTAATGTCATAATCTTTCTTCTCTTACATATCTGCTTTTGACTTTCATGACAGTATGGGCTGACAAACATCCTCAGCATTTTTCCTTCTGATGCAGAAGATATTAGTCAGTAGTGCAATGGTCAATATGGGTTACTAAAAAAAGAAGAAAAAAAAAGCGCTGAACAAAAAGAGCCAGAGAGAAGGGGAAGAAAAGCCCTTAGGCAAAGGAAACTCTTTTATTTTAGACTTTCACACTGGTAATAACAACTCACCATCTTAAAATTTTTATCTCCTGGTCAGAATATGGCTGCAAAGGCCTGTTGCCTCTATACTGTGCCGGTGGTAGGGTGTCCTGTAATTCAGGGCAAAATAGGGAAGCAAAAATAGCCACCTAGCTACTACAGATGACTACCTTGGGAATTTGTGCTTTTCTGGCTCTAGTGTTCCTGGCAGTGATGTGGAGATGTCCTGAGTCATGTGATTGCTTAGAACAGTCCCACTGTACTAGTGGCAGCAATGTTTCAGCATCTCAGCCAGGCTGGGAATCAGTACAGCACTGTGCTTGTGTGGCTCTGCTGCTTCTGATGTTTGTGTTGGATTGGAAACCTGAGTGTCAGTGGGTCAAGTGATGAGAATTCAGACTTGGATTCAAAAGGGGATGCTGGTAAAGATTTGCCTGGACTACGTTCATTTTGACAGAGTAAACCCCATGAATTCTTCCTGTTTTTTTAAAAGATTGTTCCTCCTTACTGCTATACTGTATAACTAAATGGATACTTCTAAGAAAAAAATTCAAAAGGAGCTATAAACTATTGAATTGCATAAGTACATGTTCATTCTGGAACAGGGCTTGCAGCCATTCTGAGAATACTTTGTTGCTGCTGGAGTGTACCTAGCTAGGAAGAGAAAATATCCTGTGACAAATTAATAACTTGCAGGAGTTGCTGTGAATACTTTGGGAGGAGTATGTGTGCTGAGGTGATTTTCCCTAACAAATCAGTCTATTTTTATGCTCTTTGTCAACCTAAAAAAAGCTTTGTTACTCAAATTAAGTCTTGTTGCATCACCTCAGATTAAAAGGGATCCCTTGCCCTTTATTGTGCGGTGAACTGGGACTTATAATAGGAACATCTCCCATTGTATCCTGTGCTGTTTTCCTCCCCTCTTTCCCTTCCAAATTAAAGAAATCCGGGGCCTACTGTTTCCATTTAGCAGAAATTGTTTTAAATTAGCCTGGAGGTGTGGTTACTCCTGTAATCCACTGCTTGTAAACATATGATCCTGCCAATAGAACCGCACAGGGTATTTTAAGCTGATACGAACGGGACCTATGCCAAGAATTTTTTGTAGAAGTAATTAAGTCTATTTTTCAGTGTCATGCTTTGCTCTATGCAGCCTCAGTTATAAAATAGTCCTGAAAATAATGTTGAACCTTCTGTGAGGAAGTAAATTGAAAATTATACTACAGCAAACAGAGCAAGCCTCCTTTCCCCATGTAAGCGACCTGTTATTGGAAACTTCCTTTAATTTACATATATGAAATCTGAAATTGCTGTAAATGAATTGGTGCAAAGCTAATATTGTCACCACTTCTGTTTTGCATTTTATTATATCTTGTATCTTTTCAGGAACATTTTGCACTTATCTGTGGAGCTTTAAATACTGTCCTGGCAAATAAACATTTCATTTCAGTAAACGATCCCCAGAAATAGATTTTTACCGCAAGTAGTTTGTTTTTAATAACACGTGCTGCCTCTTGGAGTTAGATTCCTAAAGGAACAGTAAAATGAATTTCTATCACAGCATCTGACTTCCCTTCTTTGTCAGCCTTTTCACAGATGTGTTGGATTCCCCGTAGTTACAGGTCAGCTTCTGTTTATTAAAAACTAAATCAAAACAAACCAAAAGATAAAAAAACCAAAAAACAATGCAGAGGGGAGGGAGAAAAATAGTGTATGTATACCAAGATAGGTATTTAGATGCAAAATTGAAAACTTTAGGTCCAAAGCAATTTTTTTTCAAGTAAAAAATGCTGACTTCTAAGACACCAATTTCAAATTCTTGAGTGTGGTGCGAAGGTTGCTGTTAGGAAGTCAGCATTATGATTCTTTATGGTGTCTGTTTTAGTCAAAGGGCAGTTTTCACTGCCATTTTGTGGTTGCCAGTATTTTTCAAGAACTAATCTAATTTCTGAGAAACTGATTTTGAATTATTTGCTTTTTGTCCATTTGATGTTTCATACTTCTTTTAGTGAAGAAAGGCTGTGCACATGTACTGTATGAGCTAGTCACTCTACTGATTTGTAGACATTTGGGGCACGGAGGTGCTGACACAGGAGTTCTGTGGTGCGAATGGGGAGGCGTGCACAGGACCCTGCTGAGCTGCCCACCAGGTGTGTCTGTGACACCAGAGGAGCACAAGGGCAGGGAACCAAAGTGCATTCAAGGCAGTGGAAAAGTATTTCCCCCTGGTTGAATGGTCTTTGTGTCATGCTGTGGGTTTTGAGCCACAGGAAGGCTGGACAGAAAGTAAGGTCTTCTGATGAATTTGGTACTAAGTGAAGTTATCTGAGACTAGAAGCCTGTAGGTTTGAATAGCAGCCTGCCTTTCAAAAACTGAATTCTGGGGACAGAGGTAGTTTGGCACTCAAATCCAGTAATGTGTTTTATCTTGTATAATTTAGATTTTATGTTTTCTAAGAGTTGGGCATGTTTGACTAATGATCATAACTTTTTTCCCCCATCTTTTTTGGTCACAAATAAATTGTGATTCAATGATTCCTTCCATTCAGCACTGATATATGGCAAACAACTGTGACCACTGTTGCTTGTTCCTGGGAATCTGAGGACATGAAAACAATTTTTGCATCAGGTTAATCTGGTTATAAGGTATTTACATCAGTACAGTTAAGAGCAGAACTTGACCAATTAATATTTTATATTTCTCCCCTCCCCTCTTTGATAGCATGCTATGTGTAACATTTACAACACATTTATAGTGGATGATATTCAGATCTCCTTTAAAGTAGTGTAAAACAAAACAAGATTTGCCTGGAAGAGGTGACAGTATATTCAAATCAGGTTCTGCAGCAGAAAGGTCCCCTACAACCTGTATTTTTTTACATATGTACTTTTGGAAAACACCTAGGCCTGTCATCAGTTTTCAGAAAAAATTTCAGCTGTGAGATTTTTGCGAACTAAAGAGAAAAAGTCAATCCTCTGTGGATTCGTAGTGCTTGTATATGAGGATTAGGCTAATGCAGATTCACAGGCAAAAATCAATATAGATTTCAGAAATCCCTTCTGCTAACGATGGAACTGATCATGCAGTTCACAGGCTTAATTATGTATCTTCTTTATGAGACAATAGTAATATCTCTTCATGTGGGCATACAAGTTGAATTTAACCTTCACCCTATACTAATTTTTTTCTTACCGGGAAAATATAAGTAAAGTACTACATATTATTTGCTTGATCAAAAAGTAATAAAAAATGATAGGCCATTGTATAATGTGTTTAAAATAACCATACTGTAAAGAATAGATTAACTTCTCCCATCTGTTCTCCAAAACAAAAATATAAAGAGTATTTCCAAAGTAGTGTTGTCTACAGAAGCTGCAGCATTAGGCAGAGGTTTACGGTAATTAGAGTAATTATCACTCAGATTTTATGCTTTTATGGAGTAATATGGCAGAGACCTTGAAATCTGAGGGCAATAAACATTTCTCAAGAGGAACTAAGGACCCATTTCTTTTAAAGGGCTGTGTGTTTCATGTGAAATCACCCAGCTTATTCTGAGAGTTACTGAAGAGCTGAAATACGGTGAAACCACCAGTGGGTTTTGTGCCTACAGAGAGCAGAACGGTGCTCCAGGATGGAGTCGTGTGAAGGCGCAGAGGATGCAGGAGTGATTCACGCCCCACTAAAATTCATGCTCACTATAAGCACATTGGTGATTGTAACAGAAGGGCCAGTCCTGGGAGCTCTTGCACTGCCTGCCACGCTTCATTTTGAGACATCCCAGCCCTGTTGGCATTTGGCAGGTTTCCTCCCCCTGAAAGGGTTTTCTTCTTTCAGTTTCTCAGAGAGTAATTCTGAGTTTCACTGCACATTCTGTTGAATATCAAATAATATCTTAAGCCAAATTTCTACCTTCCCACCTCTTCCATCTCTCTCACTTTTATTTGTCATCCACCCACCACAGTTACAATTACTTCTGCAATGGTGTGTGGTTCTGCAGTAAGGTGGAACTCTTCCTGTGGTCTTGGATGAGAAGGAATAAGCTGAGAGGTTTTGTTACCAGGTTCTCTGCTTTGATGCACCTGGAAAGGATGGGAATAGTTTTATTTGGTAGTCTCTGAGGTACAAATAAGGTTCCCAACAAGTATGCATATAAGAAAAAAAATTTGCCACCAATTAATTACATTTTTGATTTGTGTATTTTTTTAAATGAAAAAAAGTTATGTGAAAGCAAACACTTGGGTTAATATGATGTGTTGCTGAGCTTGAGATGCATCCATTCTTTGTTGCTTCTAGGATAATGCAGCATATGGTGGTTATTGCTGGATTAAAGAAGAGGCCCAATTTTAATTCCAACTGTAATCACGTGATTTTTTGTGACTTGCAAAGGCTGATGAGAAATGGATTTAGAATATGGGATTTGAATTTTATGACCTTGATATTCTCTTAAAAGGGAGCTTTAAATTGTCAGTTCTGTATAGATTGTGCTGGATCTGCAATGTTAATGGCAGCTGGGCACATCTGGTGTTGGGTAGGATCATCTTCTTGAGGAGACTCCACTATATGACTGCAGTACAGAGAGAAATGTGATTTGTTAGGTGCTTAGAGTAGTTGAAATTAACCAATTAGGCCTGAAATTGTAATTTTGAGATGTGATGTGTTTATAACACAGTGTGCAAAAGGTGTTTTAGCTCATGATTAACAACTACGATGAAGTGGTGATAATCAAGCTCAGATGGAAGAAAACTGTCTAGGTGGAAAAAATGTAGACCTCTACAGCCTTTTCAAAATTGTAGTTTGAGGTGGCCTTGTATCGTGCCATGAAGTGGCTGAAGACTTAGCACTCAGAGGGAGATTTTGCTGTTTTGGAGAATTTTGTTATTTCCAGTGTTATGCTGAAGTAATTTAAGAGGGGATTTACAAGGAGAATAAAATTAATGGTTGGGAACTTCCATGCTCTTTCAAGTATACTTGGTGTTGTCCAAAACAATTAAATCTCTTGACCTCATGAACGCTTCCAGATAATTTTCCCATTTCCTTCCTACACCTTTAAACATAAACCTGCCTCCTCTGCACTTGATTTTGCTTCTTTTCTTGCGAATTTTTGCCCAGTGAATAGTCAGATTCTTTCTCTCTTCACCACAATCACATTTTCCTTTAATAAAGTCAGTAACAGATTCTTCTTTAAGATAAAATCTATATGATCTGGGGTTTTTGTGTGTGTGGTTTTTTTTTTTTTTTCCCCAAGCAGTATTCTCTCTCTTTTTTAAACTTTCATCCCTGGGTTTCAAGGTTTCAGTCAACGCTTTTTTGTTTGTCTTTGCACATTTTCCTTCATTTTCCTTGTTACTCATTCCTGTTCAGTCTTCTGTGCAATAACTCTTCCCAGTTCTCATCCTTTCTTCCTGTATTTTCTCTGTGACTTCCTTCTGCATTTGAAGCTTTGAACTGTGTTTTCATGTTGATGACATCTAAATTTCCTCTGAAATATTTTTCACATTTTTCTGGCTTTTTTTTGTTCCTTGTTCCTGTTACCTCTAGCTCAGTCCAATCACTGTTAGTTAACCTCACCAGCTCTATTGCCCTTCTCTGGATTTGCTCCAGCCTTTCTGGCCACCGGGGCGATGTCCAGTAGCTCTCCTCCTGCACCATCTACAGTCACTGCCTTGACTCCAATCCTTAATCTCCTCTAATACTACCTTGCTTGCTCCTACTTCTTATTGAGTACAGGGAGAGAAAGGAAAAGAGCAACACCTTCCCTATTCAGCCTCCTTGCTTATGGTGAAATATGGGAAATAGGAGCTTGTGCTCTAAAATACATAAAGGGGGAGCAAATCTGTTTTTCCCATGGCCTTGTTAAAAAAAAAAAAAAAAAAGAAAAAGAAAGGAGAAGGGGGTGGGGAAAAAGGCAAGGAGAAGCAAACAGGTACATGAGAAGCTCTGCCCAGAGAAGCTTAGTGAGGAGAGGGACACCCATCTGCCCAAAGAGGCATTGAGTGCTGCTGTAGCAGGACTTCCACTTCCCAGTTTTGCCTGTATCACAAATGCTGATGGTGTGAGCAAAAGCTGTGTGTATTGGGATCAAGCATCACCCCTTGCTGACAGTCATTACAAGCACAATATTTCTGGCTACAACCAAGTGAGAGAAGTACCTGACCAGAGGAGGTAGTGGAGAGCCAAGCTCTGTGCTATTTGAGCAGCTGTGTGAGTCAAGGAGATGAGTCTTTGTTACTGAGCATGTGGAGTATAAGAGGAACTAAACCAGCCATCTATGCACTTGCCTTATAGATACTTTACCATTAAAGATTAATTTACTGTTGAAGTCCTGTAAAATAATGCATGCAAAATGCTGATGTGTAGATTTGCATTGTGGGATGACAGGCAGGATACAAGCAAAGCGAATCATAGCTGTCTCGTGCTGCCTCTCCCCACCACCATCTAAGGTGCCCATTTTATGTAGCTGTCATGTGAATGTTGATTAAAAGGAAGCATTAAAATATTAAGCAGTAGCTTGTTAAAACAGTATTGAAGGAATTGTTAAACTTCTTAAGTCCATTTAATTAACTTCTGTATCCTTTGGATTTAGCTGGTGCTACCAAGTTTATACAATATTTCTATTGCAATCATGGATAATTTCAGATACTACTTTAGCTGTTTCTAAGCTCAGATTCAAACTGTACGAGGCACATAGTACCTCCTGAAACCCTACATGCTTAGCAATAGACATTTCTCTCTTATATTTACTCAAATAGGAGTGGATGTAGTGGTTTTTTTCTGAAATTTTTGGTCTGACTCCTGTGACTCTGACTCCAGTAAGTAATGCCAGCAGCATGGGTAGATGGATCTGACAGGGTTGAAAACTAACAGCATGTCAGACGCTTTTCTCCAATGAAGGCTATAGATCAGAGGTAGGAATCTGCCGGAGCTGGAGAAGGTGACAGGGGAATAACATCCCTTTCTCTTCCATCGACAGGGGTAATAACTCCTGGCTCCCTGGGGACAGATTGTAAAAGCCAATAGCCAGAAGCTGTGAAGCAGGGAGGGTAAAAGAATTGAAAATTAAAGAGGGAGTGAAAATTTTGTGTAAGGCTTTAGTGAGATGTTGGAATAAACCATCAAGTGTCATTCTTTTAATTGCCTATTGTTGATAGACAGGGTTCTTGAAATGGTTTTTTTTTTAGTTTATAAAGTTAAAGAGTTAGTAAAATACTAGTTAAAATGATTAAGATATACTATGCCTGCTTTTATATGTAGCTAGGTATCATATATTCTATGTTAACTGTTATTATTGAAAGTATGTGGAAAAAATGTTTTACAAATACTGCTTTAAAATTAAAGATCTTTGAATATTAAAAAAATTTGTTAATAACATTACTATATATAGACGTATTTTGAGCATGGTGATGCTGTACACTATACAAATCTGTTCATTAATTCCAATGACTGTGCTATTTATAGCTGCTATATCTCCATATATAAAATTTCATGTTTGAGTATTTCATAGTTCACAAGCACTTAAACTTTGGCTGCCTTCGTGTCCAGGAGTAGTGTTCCAGTCCTACTATATTTTACTAATGTTATGATACCTGCACTATACCATGGACCTTTAATTCATTTCTTTGTGGAGTAGTAGCTTTTAACAGGTTAATGACAAACACTTAAAGAAGCAGAACTGTAATAAAAAAGCACAGCTCCCGGACTTTTAAGAAATAAAAGTGCTTAAAAGTGATATTTTTTATATGAGTTGTTCTTGCTTAGTTTTTAAAATGTGACTAGTGTTTAGTTAAATCTTTTACAGACTCAGTTCACTGAAGGTGACAGAAGTACTCACTTGAGCTCAATGAAAAGTAGACATGACAGTAAATTTTTCAGTCAGAGACAGGAGATCTTGTTATAGGAGTCAGTATGGGGGTCAGGGCAGAGCCTGTTGATGATTGAGGAAAAGAGAAGTAAATTCATTCTGCTTCATGCACTTTGTCAAGTGCCAGTAGCTTACCATTGAGAACTAGTCACCCGTTCTAGTCTTACGGCCCTAGAGGTCACTCATTTGATATAAATCATAGCACTGCATAGGCTCAGCAACCTATTGCCATCCAAGATGAAATAAAAAAAAGAGGAATGCTTCATTCTGAATTGAAATGGCTGTGAATATCCCACCACATGTTGCTGTTTAATGCAATATGTGGTTAGATATTGATCTCCAAAATCAAGTCATTAAAATGTGCAGTTTTTGTTTATTGGAATGAAGCAATTAAATGGTTCAGTTATGCCAGACCTTACCTTTTCTGATGAAAACTATTGATTTCTTGCCACAGCTTTATAAGCGACAATGTTTTTGATTACTCTTGACAAACCTCCTTGGAGTGTTAATTAAAATTGTACCAGATGAGCAGGTGTGGGAGATCATTAGATCGCCCGGATCACACACTACACTTCATATTCTGCAGCCTTGCATAATGAATAGGGCACAAGAGGGGAAAAACAATATCTTCATCAGCAGAATTAGCATCTTCTCTCTCTTTTCTTTTTTAACTAGGTGACATTACATTTTACAGTACATCCATTTATCATCTATTGAATAACTTCTTCTGCATCTGATTACATTTCTTTTGAAATATTACATTGCTACACAAATGCAAAAAATTAAATACTCAACTGGTTTATGTGTGAATGCTCATAAACTTGCAATACCCACTGCATTCTTTCAAAAACAAAGCAGAAACTTTGACATTTTTGGAGAGAAGACATTTTAATAATATCTGCGTTTTTCTTTTGCTTAACTACATGATGGTATAAAATAGCATGAGAACTATTGATTATATTGGTTTTCAAAGAGCAAATTATTTCACGATTTATTAATTTACAATGGATTTCTTGTCTGATGTAATAGTAATTGGTCAATAATTTTTTTACACCTTAATATTTACTAAGAAAATAACAATGCATTGCATTTGTTGTACTTGTGTTCACAGAATATGCTGAGTTGGAAGGGACCCATAAGGCTCATCGAGTCCAACCCTTAGCCCTGCACAGGAACATCCCTGGGAGTCACACCATGTGTCTGAGAGTAACAGTGGTAGTGCCTGAGCATGAGCAGCATTTGGGATAGGTGTTCTTTGGAACAGAGCCAGAGCTAGACTAAGCTTGGACTAAGTTGCCTTCTCTGTACCTTTCTATATCCCTGGAAATTTAGATAAAACTTACTGTGTTGTAGTTGCAGTTCTTAGCATTGCAGCACTTGTTTAATGTTCATAAAACTATTTGAAACCCTAACATAAATACAAATTCACATCACAAACGTGATGTATGTTTCTTAATGCTTAATTGGCTGTGCATTATGCTTTCCAAAAATCTCTCCAAAATGGGAATAATGTTGAAAAGAGGCAATACTGTGTTAACTACTGCAGAATTATGGAAGCTAGCACACTGCAATGATGGAAGAGAAGGTTTAGAAGTTACATACATGCTGGAAATGTAGGTATATTATTGTCTTCTAGCAGAAATCCAGCTGAATTAGTTGAGTTATCCTATTGATTTTGAGCTGGATATTAACTCCAGCTGTAGCAACTCCTTTACAGTAATAGTGGTCTGTATTTGAATGTTGTAGTTTGATCATATTTTTGAGCTTGAATGCAGAATGTGTTGATCCTCTTTATTTTTTACCTGATTCTGTAAGATGTGTATATTTTTTAAGTTATGTAAAGCCTTTACTGGTTTCTAACTTCACTCGGAGGTATTGCTTCTTTTCATTACATTTGAGAAGGATGACATTAACTCAAATATATATAACTTACAGGACAATTTTAATAGAATTCAAATATAATTTGGAGGCTATCTCTAATCTTTTTAGAAGAAGGTATTTCTGTTCCTATTATTATAATTTCTTTTGGGTTAGACTGAAAAAAAAGAAAGAGGAGGTTGTTTCCAAATAGTGACTTAAATTGCCATGCACATACTATTTGCTTGGTAGCTTCAAAGTAGATGAAACAATATTCATTCTTGCAGGATGGTGTAACATGGATACCTCTGTAACAGACAGTATCACCTGGTACCCTTTGGAATAGCCTTCCTGAGGCTGTTAAAGCAGAATGGAAACTCATATGTGCTCTTGGCCCCCCCATCAGAGCTGAGGTATAGTGTGGAAAACCTTGGAGTGTTGCCGCTTTTGTGCTACCTTTTTGGTGGATAAATAGATTAGTGCAACAGCTTATAAGAGCCAAACTTTTAAGAGCTCAACTTTGCAGGAAAAAGACAGTGACAAAAAAGATTATGTAATCTAACAGTTTAACTGAAAGAGAGAGAAGATGATATGCTATGCGCATCTAGGTTTTTTCCATGTTTTTCAATACTTTTGTACCTGTTGATTTGAGATTTAAAAATTGAATTATATTTTCACTGGTATTCCAGATGTAGCACATGATTTAGTAAATAATAATATTTCTGGAGATGGAAAACCAGTTCTGTGCTATATGATCACTATGCTAGAAAAGACTGGGAGCGACTATTTGAGTTTTTTACCTTAAAATTTAAAATACTTTTTTCTCATACGTGGATGCATCCGAATAAGCTTTCAGATTTCTGTCTTTTCTGCTTCTGTATAAATCTGAATTGAAGTTGTGGTTATGTAAAGATGCAGAATAGTAGTAGTAATAATAATAATTCTCCTTTATGTAGTTCTTTTAATTTCAGGAGTCAAAGCATTTCACAATCAGTGATTAAATGTGAAATGGCCAGTGTACCTGAAAGACAGCTTTGATTGCCTGCAGAGGATGTATCACCAACTATCCAAAATGTAGGCAGCATATAATGCAGTATATTATTGGATGGACACGGGAAAGTCTCCGTGCTTCTAACTGTTCATTTCTTATCTTTTCTTCAGAACAATTACATCATTGCATTTATTAGTAACTTTTTTCTTTTGTGGCATTCACATGGCTGTTAGCCACATGGCATGTAAAGTGAGTGAAACCTAGAATCTCTCAGGATTACTGGTTCTCTTTATTCTTTGCTCCATATTGAAAATCATTCCTGTCAGCTGATGCTCTCCAAGCTGCCTGGAAGAACTTTGGCATAGTTTTCCTAACCTTTCAAACAGTAAAAGCACCACTCTGCTTTGATTTAAAAAAAAAAAAAGAAAACAACAAAACCCAGAGGACTTTGGCCCAGAGCCATTAAGGATGCAGGCGACTGCACTGCGGTCTGACAGCATATTCCACAAAGCACTGCAAAGTTCTCCTCGGGGTCCCTGGAGTGAGCTGAGGCACTTTGCTTGTACTTAACATATATCAACTGTCACCCGACGGCCGTCGGTGTTGAACTGAACACAATGGAACATCCAGATGGTCTAAACAAAGTGAACAAATGTTCACTGCTATTAAAAGCTGTTTACATCAACTTCCAGTATTTCATGTGCTGAAGTTTATATTGTGTCACTACTAGGGTGCTTAGCTCCATCCTCAGCTCGTATTAGGGATTTCTAAACTATTGTTGCTTATGTGTTAAAATAACATTCTCAATATGCCTTAAATACGTGCCACTGAACGTGGGTTTTTTTTTCTCTTTTAAATAGGAAATTGGTCATTGTATGCTAATCACATGCTTTCAAATATTGTAATTGATTGTCCCATCTAATTTCCCCTTGCTTTTCCCCCAGTGTAGCCTCCTTCCAGCACCTCCCCCACTAAATGTGCATGTCCCATGCTGTGCCAGCTCCTCTCCTGCTCACAGCTGGTGGCTGCCAGGCTGGATGGCATTGCTGCCTGAGCACGGTGTGCCACCGGCACTCACTGGCCGTCTGATGGAGATGTTGGGCCGTGGTGTGCTTTGCTTTCTGCCCTGAAAGACTCTGACATATCCACTGCTGTCTGATTAGTGATTAAGATGTGCAGGTGACAAATGGACATTTTACATCTCCTTCCTCTGTCCCTTGTTCCTGGTGTCCACTTTACTGGAAGTCCAGATTCCTGCCTTCTGCTTGCTAGAACAGATTAATTGGTGGGACACAAGCTTAGCTCAATCTATTGTTTTTCATGAGGCTGCAGTAAAATTCTTAGGAAGACTCTGAATGAGAAAATTTTTCCAAAACAGTGCTGTACTTTTTGAGCATGATTTCTAGTTAATTCTTGAAAAAAATGACCAAAAAGTGCTTGAAGCACTAAAAACATTTCTTATTTGTACTGATTTAAAAAATAAAAGAGATATAATATTCTTTCAAATATGAGTGAAAGATCACATCCATTTGCAGAGTATTTGTCTGCAAAATGCAAATCAACTGTTTTTTCAATTAATTTTAAAATGAAACCTAACTAGCTCTTCCTCCTCCCCATAAATATCAGATTAAGGTCTTAGAGAAGATCAAAATGGACACTAACCTTTCCAGCTAAGAACTTTGTTTTTTGGTTTGTGCCCTGTAGATCTAGCTGTTACTGGTCACCATAGTACAAATAATAAAATAGAAAAAAAAGGCACCTGAAAAAACTTTTTAAACCACAAGAATCTAATATTGGCATGAACTATTTCTTTATAAAACCAGTTGTATTTATCCCAGCGTATGTCATTCAGCTGCTTGTTAATGATAGCACTAACTTCCACAAAATGGACAAAAATGTGTGTATTTCTTCTGAGAGAAATCCCATCACACTTTTTAGGTTTTAAATTAATAGAGCTCTGCAGCATCATAACAGGGCTACTGCAGACATGTTCTGCAGGCTTATATGGAGGATGCTAGCAACATTCTTTCGAAGATGTTTATACTATGGAGAAGATTTTTGAAGAAGTAAATGTATGAATAAATGGTTGAAGCTGTCTCAGTCTTGCTTGGAGTTTTTAAAAACTTACAAAACAGAGGTACTTCTAATAAAATGTAATGTTTTGCAGAACCATTTTCCTTTCTGACAACACTATTTGACCATAGCGTAAGTAAAAAATATTAAATTTTAATATCTGGTTTCACTATTAGTTGCAAAGGTGGTATGGCAAATAGTGAATTTTTTCCCAGTGTGTTCTGGCTGATACAAGACCAGTTCCCATTTTCAGAAGCTTTGAACATAAGGGTCCCAGATCCAAATTTGGTTTGCATAACTTTTTCAAGTTGGTTCCGTTTCATTCTGAGCTTTAGGCTATTGATTTGAAAATCTTGTTTGTGAAATTTTCCCCTGCAGCCACCAAAATGTTTCAGAGAAGCAGAACAATCTCCTATATTTTTCCATGCTCTTCTCACTATTATTTTTTTGTTGCATGGCTTAATCTTCTTTCCTCAGTGCTGTGTCTGTTGTACGAAGACCAAAGCCTGGGATGGCAAACATCCTTAGGAATAAAGTTACTGCGGTAATTTCCTTTAAGTTCTGCAATGCCCATATTGTTTTTAGGGATGAAATGACTCCTTACAGGCGTCATTATCTGCGGAATGTAATGGAAGGAGTCTGATACAACTCTCTGTTTTGAAAGGTCTGTGATTCACCTTATTGTCCTGAGTGGTTTTGGTCATTTTCCTGTCCTGGCAGGTCTACAGCACTGCTCAGCACGGAGATCATCTCCTGGCATTATGGTGAATGTTGCTTGCAGGACACATGCTCTGGAAACAGCAGGGTAAGGTTTTGCATAATGAGGTTGCACAATGTTTAATTCTTATGGGGTCAGTGCATCAGAAACATTGGCAATCAGCAGAAGTGGGGTTAAACCCTGGTGACGCCAGTGGGAAATTTGGGATTTCTTTTCTAGAAAATCAAGCTAGTTCCTCTGTTATGTTGGAACATGACAACAAAAGAATGGAATATTATTCTGCATTACAAAATGATTAATTTCTGATGTTTCCAATCCAAGGGGTTTATTGCCGAACGTGTAGGAAGTGGATGCATGAGGAAATGTTTTACAATAAAGATGACATCATTAATCTTAAGTATTTCACTAAGGAAGACCTTTCTTGGCCATGTGGAATGATAGAGAAAAATATTTTTTTACTTTATGTAAGGGAACCCAGCGAGGTATCAGGACAGAAAACTCCTATGAAACCACGGTTCTCATGTTTGACAGGGGTCAAGCTCTGTGCCCGGTGTAGATGAGCCTTTTGGAGCCAGATTGTCAATCCAAATGCAAGCTGCTCCATTTCCTGTTTATGCCTGTGCAGAGTTACACATCCTGACTCGCTTGCCTTCAGCTGCAGGTTTTTCCGCACTCCCTAGGAGATTTCTTCCTTAAAATGGTTTGTTATTTATCATTTAAGTAAGCCATTGGAATTTTGTTAATTCCTGTTTTACTTAGCACATGCAAAATGGTATCGTTAGCTAAAGGAAGATGAATTAAGGTAGTAAGAGTTACTGATACTGCTAATTAAATGACCTTTGCAAAACAAAATCTGATCAGTTTATGCCTGAATGTAGAGAACCGATGCCAAGTTTACTGCTTCACAGAGGCCTGGCCTATTGTATATCTGACCTGAGGTTATCAGCAATTGAAACCTGGTCTAGTAATTTAAAATAAACTTTTTGTATATTGCACATTTGCGTTTTTCCATCTGTCATAAGATTAATTAAACATATTTGCACCATAAAGGGACATTCTCAGGTGACCAGTTTGCTTGGTATGTTTATGAAGTTCCTCCATAGACAGAGATTGTAAGAATATTTTTGTTGTTTGGCAGTATAGCTCTGAAGTAGTCATCTTTTCAGTAATTTTTTTTTTAATTCCTTCATCCACTAACATGAACTGAAAACCAAACATACTTGGCAGCTCACAGTGCTTTGTCCTTTCCCCTTAAATTGGAGCACAATGAGAAATAATTCTGATTATAGCCTTGTTAGTGCTATCAGAGTTGTTCTGTGTTGGCTAAATCATGCCTTTCTTTAGAGATGAAGGTTTGCTAAATTTAATGAGCTTTCTTAACAGGTTAAGAGCTTTTGTTAATTGCCTGCATGCCTGGCTTAAAAGCTAAAGAAGGGTAGTTACTTCCAAAGAAATGTGGAGGCTATTTGATACAATGACTGACAATGAACTACATATTTCTCCCTCAACCTCTTCTGTTACTTTACTGTAATTAGAAATTAGATCTTTAACACATGCTACACTAATTTATATAAACCACCATATTGAAGTTGGAAGGGATTATATTAATCTAACAGTAGACTTTCCTATAAAATAAAAGATATATGGCAAGAGCAGAGTAAGTGTATAATAAAAAGTCAGAGTATGTTGAACCAGCATAATTGCACATACTTGCAAGGGAAAAAAGAGCATTTTGCAGCTTTTCTGGAAATTTGAGAGAATTAGGAGTCATATTTTCACTGTACTCAGTAGGAGCAGAATTGTACCTAATCTTCAGCTGGAGTCAATTGGCCTGGTTTCAAAGTTAATGGTCTTCTGGCCTTTACACTATCAAATAACATAACCTGTGAGATACCAGTAAAGACTTTGGCAAAAATAGCAAAGCAGCTATAATGAAAACCAAGAATTTCTGCCTCTGATCACTTACTCCTAGTTTGTGAATAACTCCATTAAACTTGGTAGGGCTATCTTTACTTATTAATATGGTTTATATCTGTATGGTATCTAAATACTTCCTGAGGATTAATAGGTTTAAACTTAGTGATACCTCTATGAGGCAGAAAAGTGTAATTGTACCCATTTTACAGACTTAGACTAAGCAACTTTATGTATTGTGTAACTTAGTGTAAGATTGTTTGAAATGTGTTAAGATCTTGGTTTTTCAACTCCCAACTCTGAGGTGGGCTCAGCCACTCATCCTAGAAACTTCAGTACCAAAGATTCACACCTGAAATCTGTGTTCTCAACTTTGTGCCCATTCATAACTCCCTCCCTCCCTAACAAAAAGAAAACCCCAGGCAAGCAAAAAACCCAAACAAACCATCCTAAGCTGCAAGCCAGCTTTGGAAAAGTCATTACAGAAAAAAATCTTTCATGTACACAACTGAATTCCTTCTCTCCCAAAGGATGATTATATTTAATGATAGAGTAGAGCTGAGGTTGAGAAATTTGGTTTTAATAGATGTTAAACTAATAGTTAAATGCAATCAAGTTTGTTTCCTATGTTGTTTGAAGTCAAAAGGGTGGTCAGAGTCTCTTTCCAGGCATTCCCTATTGTCTTGATAAATTTTCTTAAATAACAGCTGATGAGAATATTTATATCTTAAGTAGTGTCAGTATTATTTGACTATAATTTTGTATTTTTGTCATTATTTATTGTTTGTTTCTTACATTGTAGATGTACTTGATGTAAATTGTTAAATATTTTTCCCCTCGATTGTCTTCTCAGTACATGTAAGTACATGCAAAAACACCCTGCAGTACCCAAGTTAACTTCAGAAGGGTTAAGCAGCAATTCCCTTGGTTACCATGTTCACACTGTGAGATGCATCAACACACATGTTTTGTCTATCAAGCCAAAAGAATATCCCATTTAGGGCTTTTCCCCACAGTAATCAAGGCTGTAGACAGCAAAACAGCATTCTCTTCAGAGGATGCAGCAACAAAATGAACTCAACATTTGTTAAAGACTAAGCTCTGCTACTAATTCCTCTTTGAAATATATTGCAGTTTGATTCAGTTTCCTATAGTGAAGGCAGCTGAGTTAAAAAGTACAAGACTGCAGAATAATTTAATAAAAATGTGCTGCTCTGCATGAAGCTCCTGAGTTTCAGACTTGTTGCTAGTCAAAGCTGGTTTATTGACCCTTGTCCACTCTAGCTGAGTAAACCTGCAGGTCTTTGCTAAGGTATGCTTGCAGCAGGAAAGGTCTTAGGCTCTAATTAAATGCAGAAGGCATGTAAATAGCCCTTCCAGATGTTTCAGTTAATCTAACTAATATCAATCTGAACCTAATTTTTCCCTTTATTTAGGAGGTGCAAGAATTGTTGTGAAATACTTGAGTCTTTGAAAATGGTATTAAAATATGGTATTTGTTTTCCTCTTTTGATTTGCACTAATTTTTTTCTTTTATTTACAATAAAACATATTTTGCCTAGAGGAAGAATTTTGGCTGCCTTTTCCTAGAAAAATATTGGCTGGCATAAAAGCAATTAGTGTATGGATTTGGTAAGATGATAAACAGAAAGACTGTCATTAGTTTCAAAAGGTTTCTCTTCCATTTCCAGTAGAATATTGCGTTATGCCTCTAGTTCAGAAATATGAATAGCAATGCCACTTTTATGCACCTTGGGATGGCTAGCTGGAGAGCTATCAAAGTTTTACTTTAAAAACCAACCAAATAAAACCAAGGCAAACAAAACAAGGAATGTTCACAGCTTTGTTTTAAAATATCATAGACATATTTTTACTATGGACACAGTTTTGACAGCCTATTCTTTGTAAGATACTCATGTGCTCTGATAATTTGATAAATGCTAATTTTTTCATGCTGTTTGGCCTTTGTTTCGTTTATTTTTTTCTTCAGAATTCTTAACCTTTTCATACTTTCAGTGTATTTTTAAATTATTGCAAAAATTCCCCTTCCTTCTCCTGTGGCTAAGCAGGAAGCCAGCAGGATATCAATACTGCTTACTCACGGAAATTAAAAACAAAACAATAGGTAAGAAAAATAAAGAAATAGAACAAACAAGAGACGCTATCTTTTCTTTTAAAGCTCAATGTGTTGTGCACTGGTTATTCAATATACTGGAGCTTAAAGTACTAAAACTTCCACAGGAGAGTTTCTGCAGAATTTGGCTCCTAGTTATTTCACTCTCTGCAACTGAAACATGGTGTTGAACTACTAGTCCTGTCTGTGTGCCCAAAATACAGGTAAAAAAGCAGTAAGCAACAGTAGCCTTGCAGCCCAGAGTCCATATTTAAGGTGTGATAGTTTTTGGAGAGGTAATTGTTTGTTAATTGATTTTCTTCGTACCCCTGCAGATGTCGGCGTTTTTGGGACTCACCAAGCAGGCACAGGTGATGTCAGGCTGTCTGGACCTGTGTGTTCATCGTACCCTCAATGTGTGAGGTGTCTCACTTCCCTGTCAAGTCTTTCCTGAGGTGGTTGGACTACCCTGCATTCCTTCTTCCGAGCAGAACTGCAGTGGGTGCCAGGAGAGCACTGTCCTTTGACTGTACCAGCCCAGACACGAACAACCCCCTTTAACCTGCTTGTGCTGTTGAAGATTACCTTAGTGAGGAAGAAAAGGGGAAAGTATACTTCCATCTTCTTTTCTCTTTCTTCTAATGATGCAATTATGTGATCAAGTTGCTTGTTTCCCCTTGAATCAAAATATAGCTCCTTAGGGTATCTATTTGAGACATCATCTTATGGAATTAATTAATTTCATTTATGTAACTTGTAACCCACCCACCCCCCCCCAAAACATTGATTCCAAGTTCTCAGTCTCATATTTTTCTCCAAAGCTGCATATCTTTTATCCTCTTAAATTTTCATTTCTAAGTTCATATGATTGGAGACTTATATCAATTCAACACCTTCTCTCTAGACTTTGGGATAAATAGACTTCTCCATTTGCCACTGACACATGTGTGAATAACAGCTCGTAACATGATTGAACTCCATTGATTTTTCATAAAAGTTTAATAAGCTGATATAGGTCAAAAGCATTGCAAAATTTGTAATAAATTCCTGTGGTGATCTGAACAAAACTTAGTGGGGAGAGCTGACACTAGACGAATTTAAATACATGTTGAATTACATGGAGGTAAAATTACAGGGACTTGAAATGCAGGTCTCAGATATAGGACGTGGTAAAATTCTTCTTATCGTTAGCTGATGTTTTTGTGTTGCATCTACTGTATAGATGGCTTCATGAAAAGGTGTAGAATTTTCTTTTAAATTCAAAATCACAAAATACAGATTGTTGAGAGCAGTAGTAAGTTTTGGCCACAGGTTTTGTGGCATGGGGCAGTATCCTCTCAAAGGTAACCGAGAATGTCAACTTCCATATGGATCTGACACACTGAAAAATGAGCTTTGTGCTCCCTTGTTATCTGGGGCAGTATAAGAGGGGAGAATTCAGTGCCTGAATCCAAAACCCTCTGGAAAGCATTCTTTATAGCTCAAATAAAGTCCTCTAGCTAGTTCAGTGTTTGCTGTTGATACCAAAGACACCTGAATATTCCTTAATGTACTGAAATGTCCCAAAGGGTCGCTAGTAAGAATTGTGCATTTCCTGGTATGGCACCTAGATCTTAAGGGTTCCTCTCTATTATCATCTTCATTGCTGTCCTACAGATGAAAAACCAGGCAATTCCCTATTTGCTTTATGCGCTGCCTCAGTGCAACAGCTGTGTTCCAGCACGATGCACTCAAACTGTCAAGTACGAACCCGAAACTGGGGGGAGGATTCTGCAGGAGCCATAAATTCCCTCTTCCCCAGAGGTTATTTCTGCACTCACCCTTAGTGTGCAGAACTTATTTCTGTGCTTGGGTTAATGTTTAGGTTTTCTTTGTAGGTCATCTTTTATTCTAAAAACTAAATTGAAATCCTTCTGTTCATCTATTAAATTTCAGGGTTCTGTATAGTGTACAATATGTTTAAGGGAAGGGAATACTCTTTTTTGAACTATAGTTCTTCAAGTGAAATGGTTATTTTCTCTATAACCTTTCCTGTCAGTGCCTTCAGGAAGGCAGTCTGTCAATCACTTAGGTGCTGATATTTTATGATTAGTATCTTATAATTAAAATATGTTTTCATATAATTTTAATTTATCCAGTGTGTAAGCCAGATTATAGATCCTTGCATAATGTCTGCTGCTTCTAAGACGCTGTGATTTGTTAGTACCTCAGCATCTGATCTGTTCCACATTTCCTTCACACAGATGTGTCTTAGTGATGTTGCCATTAGTATTTATTCTGATAGAGAGTATTTATGTCAAGATTAGGACCTGGAGATGCTTAGCAGGTTTCAAAATTCAGCACAGTGGAGGGAATGATCTTTTAGGTATGTCAGCAAGTGAAGGTGGCTAACCAGGCAAAAAGCATCTTGTGAGCTGGGAATGGACACAGGAAAGGGGTATGGAGAACAGGACTCTGTTGCCCACTGGTGGGTGGACAGCACAGGTCTTGACTGCAGTCTTCTGCCTTCGCTGCAGCTCTGCTCTCAGGTGTAGCTGGAAAGGCAGAGTCCTATGGATGAATACTGAATACTGGACAAGGTAGGATATAAATCCAGTCTATTTTCCATTTCTATTCTGCAATCCTAAAACTACTCCGAAAATTTCCTGAAAGTTACTTGGGTTGGGTAGGTTTTGTTTGTTGTTTTTTTTCCCCTTCACTTTAGCTGCTAAGGGTGGGATTCATTCAGGTGAAATATTTTTGGGACCTACTGGCAAAACTGTATATATGTGAAACTGCTTTTTTTCAGGTCTGTTATACAGCAATTGATTTTAGACATGAGCAAAGTTATTTTTTATGAGGCCTTTCCCATCCTTTGAAAATTAAGCACCCTTTTGGTTTTCTTGACTACATTTTCTTATGAATTTCTTACTCTGCTACTTTGTTCCTTCTCTACAAAGACTTGTGACTTTTCAAATGTGTTTCCCCACCAGCAATTTTATGACTGCTTATGCTTTATGCTTCTGAAGGATTCAGCACTGTGGGAAAATATATAGAATGCTGAGTAGAAAAGCAATAGAAGAATATTAATGTATTAAAATGAAGGGGAAAAAAATTGAATCCAGACTCACATTTGCCTGTAAATTATTCAAATGTGTACGAATGTAATTGAATAGAAAGTAACTTAACTGTGGCTTAGTATGATGTGCTTTATCCTGCATGCAAACAGTAAGAAACGTGGTATGTTAGGCAGGGAAAACAGTGTTTCTTATAGGTTACATTAGACCACTGGAAAACAGTAATGTAGGGAATCTTAGAGATAAAACCAGAAAAAACAAGTTGACCTTTATAAAATTGGCTTATTTACGTATAAATGGAACCAGGGGTGCAGTTAGCTCTGACTGCTCAGGACACTGACTTCTGTCAGAGGCCTCTGCGTTACCTCCTTGTCTCCTGTTTGTCTTCTCTGCCCTCCCTTTGTCCTCCTCCCTCCTCAGCAGTTCTTGCTCCCCTTGCATTGTCTCAGGTCTCAGCTGCCCATGGAGGTGGATCCTAATGTCAGCACGTGACTTCCACAAGGCTGTTTGAAGGTGGAGGCACTCCAGGACTCCAGGGTGAGGACTGTCAAGACCAGCAACGTTGGGCTCTTATCATTTTCACACCGCTTTTGGCCCAGTATAACCTCCACTGCCCTGAGCAGGGACAAAGGACACCCAGAGAGGCTGCAAGAGATCCCAGCACCATCAACACACACCACACATGTAGTGGGAACGACCAGAGTGTTGTCGAGGAGCAGTGACCTGTGTGCCAAACTCAGCCACCTCTCAACAGCAGGAGCTACAGGAGCACAGAGAGCCTGGACTTTATGGAAAGCAGTCTGTATGCAGAAATAGGCTGTGTCTTCTCTGGTGGGAGAAATGTGCTGCCTTGGACATGTCACGGTATTGAGCAGGGGGGGAAGGTCCCCGAGGAGGGGCCTTGGCTCAACCATGGGGATGCTCATGGGAACTTCAGCCAAGCACTTTAAAATTAAATGTATGCTTGTTTCCTGTCTAGGAAGAGCTGTGCCCTTAGGAAATGGGCAGTGCTTTGATCGTAGAGGGCTGGTGTCTGAGCTAACTTCTCTGGTGCCAGAAAAGGAGGAGCCCAATGAGCGTGGGGCTGAGGAAAGGGAATGCAGCTGAAGGATTTGTATATCTTACTATTGTTTTCAGCAATAATTGTGTTTGAAGTACTTCAGTGAAATCAATGAAAAATGTATGAATAAATAATAGGAGGAAAGATTTACATTTTGACCATAAAAATAATTTTGTATTAAGCTTTGAAGTTTTCACCTTTATATGTTAGGCTCCGTAGCCACAAAGAACTACTAAGGTAGCCATCATTAATTTTTATTTCCCTTTTACCATGTCATTTTCACTGTCAGTTGTTTGTCAGGGTATGGGGCACTAGTCTGTGAAGTGATGGGCACCTTTCCTCAGTCAACCCCTGTGCAGAATTCCCTTCTGCCACCAGGCTTTGAGCCTGGGTGACAGATGCTCTTGGGCCTCTGCTGTGCTGCCTCCTGTGACAGTCTCGAAGTCTTGCAAGGTCTGTTAGGAGAGAAGGAGGAAAAAAGGGTCTGTTTGTCCTGAAAACAGAGGCAAGCAAAAATCAAAATACCTGAAAACTTTCAAGATTTTATCTGAAAAAGGGAGGTTCAGATACAGCGTTCACAGTTACTGATGTTTCTAAGAGCTCCCTACCCATGCTCTGGTTTCTGCTTTGTTTATGCTAGAGAAGTGACAGCAACAGAGAGTCGCGGGTCTGAAATTTGCCTTTGTGGATGTTGCTTGGGTTTAGTTTTTCTGAAAGGCTTTTGAGGAAGGTACTTTCTTGTCATTTCCCTTCAGCTGATTTTTATTTGTGAGGAATTTTTTTCTTTTCTCTCTTCCCCCCCTTCCCCACCCCCCATTTCTGTTTGTTTCCAGATTATAATTCTGTTTTCTCCTTTCTGTCTTTATTTTGGTGCAGATACTTTATTTTAAATTTCTCTCCTGTTATATTCCAGTGGGTATGCTGGTTTTGACCTTTGAACTTTTGCAAAATATCCCTTCCCAAAACACACCGTCTTTATAACCTGATTTACTTTGTAGATATATAGACTCACTGATTTTTGGTGTACTTTTGGCAGTCATGCAAGTAAACAGCTAGAGGAGACCTACATATTCTGTGTGAACAGGGAAATGCAACTGTGTTATATCAGAGAAATCAGAGGGATTGATTTGTGCCAATGTTACCAGTATTGCCAGGTGATTGTTACTGTCTACACCAACTAAAGCCTCATAATATCAAGAAAAGATGCAATATTGACAATCAGTTGAAGTTTTTCTTAAAGGATTTGAAACAGGTGGAAGTCCTCTCTTTTTAGGAGGTTTTCCCCCTCTCACCTTTCTGTAAATAATCTCTACTAATAATTTAACACATAGCTTACTAGTATGGTCTACGTTCTATGACATGAAATGAGTAACTAGAAAGATTAAATTTTCATTTTGTTAAGTTTCTCCATAGGTTGCCAGAAGAGGAGAAAGATTGCTGGGTAGTGTGTGAATAATACCACAACTACACATCTGACTGTTTTGGTGGGTTTTTTGATACGTCACTTCAAATGTGAGCAGAGTATTTAAAATTAGGGGAATTTTTGGAAATTAATTCCATCTCTTCTCTAGCACCCCTTTTTGAGGAAGGTTGTCTGTAAGAAATCTTTCATTTTACATTTTTGCTGGCAGTTTTAAGGAGGAGTTGGTTGTGTGCAGCATTTCAGTGTGACTGCAGGGGGATGATGCCCTTGCACTGTGTGCAGGGGCTCAGGGCAGAAAGCAGGTAGCATCAGCACTCCCCTTCTCCCCAGCTATGTGTACCCTGGCACAATAATCCATGCAGTGGATTAAGGTGTATTAGTTAGTGGACTGTGAAATAGCTTCTTGGGTATACTGATATTTATCAAGAAATAACCACAGTCTTCTATCCCCAGTGAACACTTACTTCTAATAAGTAATAAGTAATAATAAATAATTTTAAAAAACTAAACAAAACAACAATAAACCCCACCCAAACTCATGTAATGTAAATAAGTTGGAAAAAACCACAAAACTTATATTGAGAGCCTTCTGGCTGTTGCTATGTTTTGGAGTAATACATTGTCCAAGACAGGGCACTGCTATGATGTATTAAACTAATATATCATAAGAGTGTCATAGCTTTGATGATGTATTAATGTAATACATCGTTAAGGTGCCATAGCTCTTATGATGCATTACTCAAAACATTACCAACTGGTTGGGTTAGCACACTAACATCTGTGTGTATGAAGTAGTCTTTCTATACTTAAAATTACAGTGCAACTTGAAAAAAATCTTGCATGTGTAAGAACAGCTTAGGAAGATCTGGAAGTCAGGGGCTCCTGAAGAAATGGTTGAACTGGATGGGACCAAAGCTGAGGCTGGAGTTGTGTGCTTGCAAAATCTCTGTCTGAATGTACAGAAAACACAGGGAGGGGAGGAGAAACTGCCTTTATTGGAACCAATGACAAGTTTTCATTCCCTTTCAAGGAGTACAGTGATATGTTCTTTATTACATGAACAAGTTCAACATTTTTCAGAAATGTCTTGACGTAGGTTTTTTTCCAGTCTTTTTATTTGCTATCATATTTTCTGGGAAAATTAGGTTGAATAGATTTTATGCTGACATAAAAACTCTTTTTGCCTTAGCTTTTATTCATCAAATTTTGTTGTATGTGTTAGCTATTTCTTTCAGAAAGGAAAGTAAGGTAAGTTCTGGGAAGCAGTGATCATCTTTAAACAAGGTTTGTTTTTACCATTTCCAGGCATACCCAGTTTTGGACAAGCTTTGGAGAAGCTTTCTGATGCAAACTGATAAATCCCCCTCACTCTGAACTTGATATGAAACTTGAATAAAAGGTATTACAATGCACATTAAATACTCATGATAAACAGTTATCTCCTTGTTTTCCAACAAAAAGACTTAATGTGTTAAGTGTGTGTTTATCCTTGTGAACTTTCTATTTCTTGCCCTGTGTTTTGGATGTTATTGACTGTGTGTATGTCCTTGAGTAGAAAATACTTGTTGCCTGGTTTTATTGAAAATTCAGCTCACAATTGTCCTGGTCTTGCAATGGTATATATTTACTAAATTTAAATACTTCTGTTTAATGTAATGAATCTCTTGGCTGATTTTTTTTCCCATTTATAGAGCTGGGTGCAAGGTTTGCCCATTATTGATTTTTTTTTATTTTTCCTCTGCCGTTTAGAAAAAGAAGGATAGGAAGCCAGATGCAAAATACCATTCTTTGCTGAACCTATATAGAGGGAAGCATGGAAACATTTACAGGTACTGAAAAGCAACCTTTCCAGTATAAATTGCTCCTTTGTTCTTTATGAAGAGAACATAAAGTATCCAGTAAAGAAAGCTGCATTTCTCAAGTTTCACTACACACAATATTTGCATAACTTTACTCACTGTTTTACATCACAGTATCTTGAACTTAGATGGCATTGGTATTGTTAGTGTATGTGGGGAGGAGATGGAGGATGCTTAAATCTCCTCCCTCCAGTGACCCCCATCTTCCTTTCTGCCATTCAAGGAGCCCAACCAGACAAGAAAATCCTCAAGTTCTCAGAGTTAGGACCATACTAAGTGCTGAATTTTCAGGTAGTCTTCACTGATTGCTGCATAGTCACTGCAGAAATTACCCAACCTACACAGCAGATTCCAACTACTAGACAGTTTTGAATTGGCTGTGCAGGGCTGAGATTGCACCTGCAGTAACCCCAGATATCTCCTGTGGAAGGCACCAGTGCATAGACTTGCCAGCTACTGTTATGCATTCATAGTGCTTAGCAGATTGCATTTTGTTTGTTTGGTTGGTTTGGTTTTTTCTTTCTTTGTTTGTTTCTTTTTATTCTGATAATCTCTGTAATAGTTATTACAATGGTTAATTTCTTCTGATCCTGTCACCACTCTTGCTTATAGCAATTACCAGAAATTATTATGTTAGTGAGTATTCTAGGCGTCTCTCATAAGAAGCAGCACTTATAGTTGGCATTACCGACTAGGGATGTTAAAACAGATATGCTTACATAGGTTTGTATCCTTTTCAGGCCAAAAGAACAGTATTTTACAGCATGAAATCTGATATTAGAAAGTCATCTTGCTGTCCTTTATTAGTGTTGGTATGACCTTGGCTTTGTATAACATGTTATTATTATAGGCTTATTTATGAAAACCTAGATGGAGAGCTTGAAGAAAATCTTGGTGAGTTGGTTGTGAGAAATAATTTCTAAAAAAAAAATTATAAAGAAAGTTATATTTAAGATATATTTTTAATTTTTTTATTTTAATCCATCACTCTTCTGATATTTTGAAATTGGGATTCCAGTAGTATGTTCTAGCCTTGGGACTAGAACTGTGCTCTGGCCGGTACGTGAGCTTCATGCCCTCCTCCATTTGCTGATTTTCAACCTCTTTGGACACAAAAACACTCATAGCTAAGGCAAGGTCATAGAAAAACTCATGGAAATGGTTTGACATTACATATTGCTTTTTACTCTTAACATACTTCCTATGTTGCACCAGCCAGAGCTGGAACATGAGCACAGTGTTCTTGATGTTTGAAATGCGCTGTTTTGAAGAGCTGTAAGAGCTGTGCTCATTGCTTTACCCTTTACTAAATCACATGGCACCAGTCACAGGTTGATCCAGTCCATATGGGTGTGCTTAAAATGTCAAGTGTCCTTGTCAAACAGAGGTTCCTCTTTGAGGAAGCTGTGAATGTGAAGGAAGTGGGGACCCTCCCCAGGAGTTTTGTATTTTAATCTGTCACCTACAGTTTAGTTCACCAGCAAACCTTTCGTTGAGTCAAAAAAGAAGGGACACTCATTCTTACCTGTATTTGAACTAGGAGGTCCAAAGCAGAATTTTCTTAGGGATACATTTCCAGATTTGTCTCCTTTCTTCAAGGAAAGTTGGAAGCTGTGTTCCAGGTCACTGTCTCTTCTACAGATGGATTTAGTTACTACATTGTCAACACATTTGCTTTAATACTGTAAAATAATCCATTACTTCTTACTCTGATTTCACAGGCTTAATGTTTCGAAAATGTTTGCTGTGGAGAAGGATAACTGGGCTCAGTCATGCTCCTCTTGCTGTGCAAGCACTGGCAAGGCACAGCCCCTTGTCCTGAGGGGACATTTCAAAGCAGAGGAGGTGACAGGGGGAAGAGTCCTGGTGGCCTCTATGACTACTACAGGAGGTGTACCTGTAGTAATGAAGTAGCTTAGTAATAGTGAAGCACAAACTTCTAGTAACTTTACAGGAGATACCATCTAGCTTTTGGAAATGGTACATTTCAATGCATTTGTCTGGCCCCATTGCAAAGGTGCAATGGATTTGGAGAGTGAATTCTTAAAAGTCACTGAAACTCTCAGAATTTTCATCATAATAGTATGATGTGGGGTCCCACAAGTTTTGTAATGTAATTTATTGATGTCAGTGCTGATTATGCATGCAAATGACCTAAATATTGTTACTGGTTGTGATCTCCCTGAAAAGGTCTTAAGTTACTATGTGCATTAGTAGCAACTGCCATGTATTCCTCTTTGAAAAGGGATGCTAGTCTTGGGAATCAAAATAATTTTTTAATCTTTTAGCTTCACAAGAAGTTCCTTATAACTATAACCACTGACCCAATGAGCCAAGTACCTCCATCAAATGTTTCACTTAATGATGTCTTTTATTGCAGTTCAGTGACCCAATTGACTGAGTAGCTGCATGGTGAGCTAAGTGCCTCTGAAACCTCAGCAGTAAAACTTTTTGCACATCAAGTGCTGTGAAAATGTTATCCCATGACTTAACTAGGCATTTTTTTTAGTCTAGTTTAGAAGAAATTACATAGTAGCAAAAAAAAAAAAAAATCAAGAGAATTGGTGGGCGTCAACCTACAAGCAATAATCAAAGATCAGTGTGGTTTTACTTTGTTTTTACTTGGTTTTACTTGTGCTTTGGTTTTACCAAGCACATCTCTGTGATAAGAACTTCAACAGCAAATACAGAGTGAGACCCACTCCTAACCATGCAGTCCTCCCTCCTGGCTTTTGCAGAAAAATGTGCCCTTGTGTGGATTAGCTTGTGGAGTTCACATTTTGAAGTGTGTCAGTGAACGGAAACCAAATAAACCATGTTATGTGAATGGGTTGTGGAAATAAACTTCTGTGTAATAACGGGAATTGGTTCCTCAGAGTCATTCTCAGCTTGTTTGTTTGCTCTAACTGGAATTAATTATTTTTCTTTCACCTTTGTTGTGGCCTTGCATGGCTTCTCATAAAGTTTTGCCTTTAAACTTTTCCACTCTTACTGATCTGTGCAACAGGTGTGCTAACTACCTTTTAGCAACTCAGCCTGTAAAAGGAGAAAGATTTCCATCAGTGATGTCTTGTTGGTTGTACCCATCGTACACTTGTCACGTAAGTGTGGCTTGTAAAGCAACCTGGGCTGGGGCACAGAGATCCTTTTGTAGTTTCTGAGGTACACGGTGCCGAGGGGAATGAGGCATGGCAAAGCTCTGAAACTCAAGGGTTTTATTTCAGGGGAAGTTCAGATCCTTTAAGATCAGTTTTGTAATGCAAGCTCAGTTTCTTGGAAAAGGCCCCGCTTAGTTTTACGTTAATAAAAGATGCGTATTTGGCTTCATGTCAGAAACAGGAATTCAGAGAGTTTGAAAAACCTTTGAAGACTGTTACAGCTGTAATTGGTGTGTTTTGTCTTGGGTGGAGAATTTGAAAGGTTTATTTCGAGAATATACACTCTTAAGGGCAGGAACTGTTACTCATCTGTGTTTGGAAAGCAGCACCAACACAATCTGGATAACAATAATACTACAGAAGGTTGATAGAACAATTAAAGAGTGGAAATAATGACCTAAGGGAGGAACACTTAACTTAGCACGCTGAAGACTGCATATTGTGCGTTTGGAGAAATCTGAAGGGAGAGAGAGAGAGAGAGAGAGAGAGAGAGACTAATACTCTCAGAAGAAACATGTTGAAATCTCTGCTTACATTTCATAGAAATGATATCAAATAACTCGAAGAAAAATCCTTTGAAACGGAAAGAGGGAATTTGTCCTCATTTGTGTTTTCTCCCGTGAGAGCTTGCCTCGTTCTTTGGTTCTGTCTCTTTCCTTCCTAAGTACCTTGGGACAGGGGGAGTCTGTCAATAAAACACCATCTCCAAAGCCCCACATTATTTGTGAATGTCAGGAGATGCACACAAAAGCTGCCTGGTAAATCCAATCTCCCAAGGCTGCCCTTTCAGAGCAACCTGGATGCTCTTGAGCCAGCTACTCTCCCTCCAGTCCAGGGTGGATACCCCAGAACATGTCACGTCCTGACACTACTCATCAGCTGTTTTTTGGGTTTATTACAGGTTTTAAATGTTATTGTGACGGTCATGTTTCTGGAACAGCACAGGATGTAGGTCAGCCTTGACTGTGTGATACAGGTGGGAAGATGAAGGCAGCACATCCTGGGGATTTTCTGAGATTACAGGGGAGTTCGTGACTGAAGAGAATTAGGTATTCCCAGGCTATCTGCTCTGGATCTCCAGGAAGCATCTCTCAAACAAGCTGAACTACACATCTGAGCCTCAAATACCTCATGACTGACAGATTTATTGAAATAGAACAGAATTTTGTCTCTTTCTCTCTTATCTATCTTTTTGTAAATAAAACAGGAATTTTTGCTTTTACATATATCTTCTGAGACATGTCAAGTATGTCTGTATACACACTTCTTTCTAAAATAGTTCTTTAAACCACAAACAAATTATAATTTTCTTCCTGGCTACATTAGTTTGTATTGTATTACAGCTTTCATGAGAAGGCATTAAAACAAAGCAGAACAACTACAAAGTAACTGCCAGGAAGAAAACAAGGGTTTTCCAGTGTCTTTGGCTTCAATTTTATCACCCTAAAGTGATCATTTCCTTTCTGGAGCTTTTTTTCTTGTTTTGTGTATATTATTTCTGTGTGTAGTTGCTCACATGAAATCAACATCCTAACAGTGCCAAAATGTAAATTTAAAAATTAGATGAGAGGTAAGTTGAGGTGAAGCTAATAGCATCAGTACAGTGATCCTTTAGTAAATCAATTAAAGTCTAAATATCTGAAAATATCTGTTATCAAAATTCTGTTATTTTCTTCACAACTCCCACAGTCAATAAATGGACAATGATTCTGTGTTATTAATCACTTCCAGGTATATTAACAGGGGAGCACAGTTCTAGAACAGCAGATAATCTCTCTAAATCTCCCTCCTCTCTCCATTTCCAGACTGGCAGCTGCTGACGCCGATGTGCTGTGCCCTCACACCAGGAGCAGTCAGGCTGTGAAGTGCTCACTTGCAGTAAGTGCCCTGTTACCTCCTTGGAGTTGTTGCTCCATCCTGAGCAAAACATTACTGAGACATCACTGATGCTGCTCTGCTGGACTTTCTCAGGACTCTGGCACACCAGGTGAGGTACCAACCAGTTTTTCTGACAGCAAGGAAAGGCGACTCAAATATGTCACCATACAAAGTACTGTGGGTTTTCTTTTTAGTTTTCTTTTTTCCCCCTGCAGGGGGCCCAAGGGGTAAAGTGGGGTCAAAGTCTGATAACTAAAAAAACAAACAACAAACCCCAAAAAACAACAACAAAAAAAGAAACAAAAAAAAGAAAAAAGAAAAGAAAAATTTTGTTCCCTCTGCTCTTTTTGGCAATGACTGTTTTCTGGTTGTGTTGAACAGTGCTAAGTGTGTTGTTGGCGAAAAAAAGTCTGTCTTAAAATAATTTAATCCCAGCTCTGATGCCACTCCTCTGTTTAGATTCTAGTATTAATATTTCTGTGCTGTTGTTGAACTAAAATTCTTGTGTGTTTCCTATCTTCTCTCTGAAAACAATGTTTGGTAAGAATTGTTGATTATTGTTTGGGTCGAGGGAGCTGGTCAGTGCACTGATGGTGACCTTGTCTTATTTTGGCTGGGGTTTCTTCAGCCTGGTGTGACCAGGCCCAGCAGTCATTTTCCTGTTTTGACATTTGTGGTCACTTTGCTGCTTCAGACATGTAGACAATATTATGTCCTTGACTTGTCCCACTCCCCAACCTATAAGAGACTCTCCTGAAAATTCTTACATGTTGGCATGTTGGTAAAGTTGACTTACGAGTTTTGGTTTTGATAGAAAGAAAAGGAAAATTAAAATAAACACGAGTAATGTGAATGGGGGTGGTGGGAACCTGAGTGGTACAAAGGAGTGGAAAGGCAGCAGGAGGCTCAGGTGAAGAACGAGGGCTCTCACTGGGAGTGCATGGGGAACATCAGCTGGGTTTTTAGTAATGCAAGTGAGCAGAGGAGGGATACTGACATAAAGGAACAAAAATCGTGAGATGTGCCCCAGCCCCCCCTTCTCCTGGTCAGCACCTCCCTTAGCTTCAGCATCTCAGGTTCTCTATGCAAAGGCATGCAGGTTTTGGGGGGAGGTAGCAACTCCAAATCCAGATATTGTGGCAATCATAGGGAAGTGGAAGAGTAGGAGTTTGCTGTGAAATATTTCAACTGAATTTGCACAGTGGAAAAACAATTTGACATAGTTTGTGAGGCAGCTGTAGTGTTTGATTTTTAAATAAATGCATACTCCAATAATAATCTTTTGTTTTCACAGAATGAGTTGAATGAATTGATTAAACATACTCAATCAATTATTCTATGTCAAGTTTTTATCTGAAATTTATATACATTGTAAAGTAAAACTATGTTTATTAAATGAAAATTAAAACCAGTATCACTTACTGTGGCAGGTCCCTACAATACACACATGATAATTTATTCAGGCCTTGTTAATACTTCAAAGCAATGATAATAATCCAGCATTTTTTGTTTAGGGTTTTTTCCTTTAGATTAAAAGTGAATTATTTATGGAACATAAATATCCTTGTGTCTCCTCTGTGTCCATGTGCTTCCTTTTTATTTTACTTTCTTTTGGAGCTGGTCCTCCCCCGTTATTACTTTTGCTTTCTACTGTAGTTTTTGAGCTGACCATAATAGACATTTCTCTTACTGTGGAATTCAAACACGGGTAGTCCTACAGACCTTCTCTTAACATACAGTTGTAGTGTGCTGCTTTGGTACAGGAAGCAGAGCACTTTGCAGAACTTCACTTCTTTGATACATATTGGTTGAGATCAAGTTGTAAAGAGCAGGAGAGCTGTAGTGATGTAGTGCAAGGTATAAACACCGAGGTATTGATTCAAAAGACCTGCCTCACTTTTCTGCTATTCTGCACCAAACTTCTGCTTACACCAGTGGAAGGACACCACTGTGAAACAGGAATCGAGCCATGCAGATGACTGAAGCTTGGTGTCCCCCAGGGAGCAGTGCCTCATAAAATATTTGATATAGGAACAGAAATGCTGGATGTTCGAGCATGTTTTAGGAATTCCCATAGGTGGCACATGGTGTGTGTGCACGTGTATGTAGGCGTGCCAGCAGCTGCTGGATGGCCATCAGCAGTCTGTGTTGTACAAACAGTAGCTTGCTTGGGGTCCTTCCCACAAACACGCTTTATTCCCTCTGCTGCAGAGTCCCTGTTTTCCTATATAATTGCAAGTGACAGCCTGGATTGGTAGTATCCAGCAAATGCTCAGCAGCATCAGTCACAGGGTGATTGATGTGAATGCCGCACAGGGAGGCTCTTGCTCTGTGAAGATTTGGGTTTGCAGCAGCATGAGTAATCAGTGTTACTGGAAACAGTCTGACAGGCTGATCCCAGTCTGAGAGGCATTTCACCCTTTTGTAGGTGATCCTGAAGCATAGAAGGAGCAAGATATGAATGGACAAAATTGTGACTCCAGAGCTGTTTGTTTTGACTTGTGTTTTATTAGAAACTAATGGTAAAACTTGTAGTCCTTACTGAGGCAAGGCTGCAGGGGGCTGAGCTCCTGTGAATACAGAGAGCATCAGGAGCCTGTGCTCCACCATCTTGCTTTACCTCGTGTCTGAATTATCCACTGGGGTGTGCACAGGACATACATTGCACAAACTGCCGTAAGCTTGATAGTTAATGTGGGACTTAAAGAAATTACAGTGAATAGGAAACAGGGGCCAGGACCTTCCTGGAGCAATAGTGAAAACTCACCTGGTATTGCAAGTCCAAGCTTGCATGCCAGACTTCAAGACTGTTGGTAACATGTAGAGGATTTTGTTATGTAGAGGCACAAAACCAACAGGTTTGCAAAGCATGTTTCATGTAGAGAACCTCTGCCTGGTCCCATTGATGCGGGCCCATTGATTTCTACAGACTCAAGTGCAATTGAATTTGCTTGACTGACACAGAAGTATCTGGGTTCATGCCAGCATCACAGAGTAATACAGATCTAGGATCTGATGCCCCTAAAAGTTTATCTGCAACCTTCTTAGTTCGCTGTTAGTTTAATGCTCTTTGTCTGTCATTCCAAATTCCCAGCAGATGCACCTATATAGAATTTCCCTGGAAAAAACGAGCAACTGTATCAGAGAAAACCAAAATGTTGTTTGAATATTGCAATGTATCTAGAATATGGGCTTCAAATTAGGGGTTAATATAAAGTATTAGTCAGTATTCCAGGAAATTGTCAAGATCACCAAGTATTGTACTGACTTGACCTGTGTTACATTGAACTCACTCTTTCCATGTTTCCAATAAAAACATACAGCAGAACTTGTTCCAGAACCAGTGTCAAGCTCAGTTAAAAATAAATCCCCTCACAGTTTAAACATGCAGTGCGTATACTAAATATATTGCCCCAAAATATATCTCTTGTAAGGAAAACTATCTAAAATTTATCTACCCTGAAATCTCCCCTGAGTCTTATGCAAAATCATGGTTTTCCGCTATGATTCCTAAAAGTTAAAATAATCCTTCCTCACTTGTAAACCACCTAATCCTCTGTGTTTTACTCTGTTTTTATTGCAACACTAAGCCCAGATTTGTTTCGTTCAAGAGCAGGATTTGTAAATAACTAATTATAGCCCTGTTTTTTCCCCTTGAAGCATTAACATTTGGCACCTCAGCAGACAGCTCCGTCTAAACTACCAGACAGTTCAGGGGAAACAGCGGACTCGGTCTCAAAACAGTAGGGTACTGCTGACAAGCTCTCTTGGACCACTTCACCTCCTGCTCTCAGAACAGCAATCAGATGAGCCAGAGGGCAACTTTAGGAAAATATTTTTCTCTAGTAGCAGTAACATCTGTCTCCTTGGCAGCCTGTGCTGGCAGTTGTGTTGGAAGCTGTGGGTTTGCCCCTGGCCCTGCCATGTATTTACATTGCTGAGAGGTTATCCTGAGCTCTGCTGGATCCTGTTACCTGATTTTCTTTTGTTCTGTCATTTTCCCTCTCTGATGCTTTGGCTACTTAACTCTATATGGGTAGATGTAAAGTGAAAATTAATTGTGCAGTATGAGATCAAAAGCATTAATTTGAAAGTATTAAGTGGTAATTTTCTTTTTTATTAGAAATTCAGCTTTTCTGATCTGTTTTAGCTGTATTTATTTGGCTTCAGCCTAAGCAATTTCACCACTGCTGTCTGAGATTTTGAAGGTGCTGCTTCTCTACACCTGTGTCCTCCACTTGCATCAAATTCTCTTTTGGTACTCTTATTTCTCCTGCATTTTACTCTCCTCTTCTGAGTAACTGATTTTTGACTGGTGCTTCATTTCAGTGGAATAATGTTATTATAAAGACAATTATAAAGTAATCAGCACGGGCATATCAATATTTATTGAAATACTGAAAAAAAAAATTCCATTGGTGATGAGAAACTCCTGGCAAGAACTGACATGACAATATGTATTTCACCGATACAGTAAGAGAACTTCAACTTCAACAAGTAACTCACTGCACATTCTAAGAGTTGCATGGATTTAAATCCAAGGCAGCTGCAGAACATCTGTAATACAAATAGTCAGACTTTACAGATTGTCTGTTTACAAACACAGAACAATTATAATAAACCAGCCAAAGCCAAACCCTTTGAATTTTAGTCTGCTTTTAGTAATAGATCCTGTAATCAATAAGGCAGTCAGAAAATGCCTGGTTACAAAGTAGTTAACAATTAACGCAAGCAGCGTTTTTTGGTGATTTGTTTTGTTTTGTTTGTGTACTTTGGACAATCTGATGGGATTCTTGGAACCAAAGAAAGGGGCAAATATATGTTAGTTTATCTGAAATAGTTTCCATTAAACTGAATTGTTCTTTTCTTCTACATCCTTATTTTAATTCTTCTGTCCTGTATATAGATAAGGGTGCTGTGAATAGAGTTAGCAATATTTTTTTAAGCTTTTTTCTTAGTATTCAGTGAGATTCACTGTAGCATTTCAACAGGAAAAGAAAAAGAAAAAGAGAAACTACAGAATGCAAACACTTGAAATAATGCTTTGCTTTTCTTTCAAAAAGAATGCCCACACTTATCTCGTACACGTATTTCACAGCCACCATCAATAGCCTCCTGCATTGTACTGTTAATTTAGTTTGTTTGAGGGAGAAGGCTGTTATTTAAATAATGCTTATGGCTGCCCTGTGGGATGACTGAGGGAGCTGGGCTTGGTTTGCTCGTGGTCTGTATGGAAGTACAGACGTGCTTCGATACAAGACAGGCACGGAGGAGTCACAGACACAAGGCTTTGCTGTACTGGTACCCTATGCATGGACAGAATTTTAGAGTTGATTAATACAGGCAATTAAATTAGTGTGCTTTGTACTAATGCAGATGTAATAGCTGATGTCTTTGGTATACAATGTATGAACGTTTAGACAAAAGTGAGAGAAATGCACCTTTTCAAGTTCACATGAAACAGAAAAAGATATGACTCACATAATTTACAACAGATTTAAATAAACTACAGTTAGGATTATGAAGATTTACAGACATTTAATCAATTGAATGATTTTAATTTGTAAAGACCCTTCTGTGTCCCTGAACTATGTTCCACTAACTTGAAGACATGCTACAGTAAACACATATATTTGGCTTCTTCATTCTGGCTATATCTTATATAAAGATGAAACCAAAGAAAAATAAATTAGCATCATAATTGTCTACAGTGAAAACTATCATATACAATATAAATAAACTATTCAAAAGCCAGCAATCTTTATGAAAAAAATTAAAGTATTAGGATTTTATACAGTTTCTACAAGTGATTGTGCAGCCAATAATCTCAAAAATTAAAGTCAAAATGAAATACCCCTATTGATTTTAGTGTCTCACGACATACAGTAATTAAGTACTGGTAAAATAATTACCAATTTAAAAGAAATAATAAGGAAATCACTGCTCTGCAATTTTATCACAGTTTTTTCCCCACAGGACCTAAAGAATGTAAACACTATGCTTTGCTAATGTTAGAGATTAATACTTTATTTTGAAATGTATGTTGATCTACACCTGCACAGTTACCTTTAAGGGTAAAGAAATAAGGCAAGACTTATAACTGTGGCACTACATGTTAATACTGATATCTTCATTTGGACAGAGAGAAGTGTTTGTTCTTTTCTAATATTTGTTCTGCAGCAGACTTTGGCCTACATAGACACAGCAGTATCACTCTTCTTTCTTTGTGTAAAATATGTGTATTACCTAACTTGAAAAACAGAAGGTTTCATTAGATATTGTATGTTTGAGTTGAAATTTGGTTTCCTAATTTCTGGCAATTTTAAAGATAATTTCTTAATAAGCCCCATGGCATCACCAGGTTGTACAATTCATTTGTCACTTCTTGCATCATGCAATGCATTTTTAAAAATTTTATCTTTAGCTTTTTAACATCAATATTTGGTGTCCTAATTTTTAGTTTCTTGTCAAAACCACTATCGTTTGGGATGGCTAAAATATCTTCATTTCCTTTATTTGGAAACAGCCATGAATATACAGCGGAGCCATATTTTAGCCACTGCCCTGGTTAAGTGTGTAGTTGAATTGGATAATTTATTTTGGAATATTTCCTTAGCTATTTAATAGCCAGCCAATAACAGTAGCAGAAGAGGGATACTGCCTGATAGAACAACATGAACACGTGACAAAACAAACTTCAGAACATAGTAAGAATGCCAAGCTAACTGGATAACAGACTCTTCATAGCAGTGGTCTGCAGACCTGAGAGACTGACAGTCAACACCAACCTCTGAGGATGCGGTGGCGACACTACACAGGCCAGCTCTCTCTTACAGATTGTTGAATGGATGCCACATCATTTATCACAGAAGAAGTAAGTGTTGGGTCCTTGGAAGGATGATAAAAGATGCTCCAGATGCAGTTTTGCATCTCTTATAACTGTTTTAGAAGTCCTGCTATACAGTGAAGGAATTTAGTGCACTCAAATTCCCCACTATCTTAGCTCGATGATACAGCTCAGTTTTTTCACCTAGGTTTCTTCATGTTGGCCATCAGCAGATTTAAATATACAAGGATCATTCTGTCCTTTTTCATATCGACACTGGTGATAGTATCCACTTGGTAAGTTCACTTCACTCCAGTATAAAGTCCTATATAGATTCCTTTGGGGATGCGTAGCACATGATTCACAGTTTGCAATACAAATACCCTGATACATCACTTATTTACTATTAGTATTTGATTATTATACCATTTCGCGAAGTCTTAAAACCACGTTTTAATTAGTGTTGCTCGGAGCAGTTCAGAATATGTTTGGTTTTTTTTTTTTTCCTTGAAAGCAGAAGCTCTAATGGGTATAATTTATGCCCTCTTTGCATGCAGCATTTCAATGAGAAGGTTATTACATGGCACATCCCCGTTCAGGTGTTTGTAATAGAGGTATTCTTCGGCCTGCATACTGATGGCCCGGATTTCTGGTAGTCGCAGGAGAAGCTGCCCAAATTTGTCTGTTTGCTGTGGGTAATTACACATCGTGTAGTCCAGCAGAGCAGCATTCACTTGTTCCTGAACACCTTCCACAAGCTGGAAGTTCTCAAGATTTTTGACATCTGAATGATAATAGAAAAAAAAGTCACAGTTCAGTTGCATTTTAATTCCTGTTTACGAAGGCAGTGTTTCACTAAATGGATGTATTTTTTTTTGCCTCCTGACAAAAGCATACTTCACAACCTGCTGAATATTCAGTGAACCTTTTGCCAACTTTCCTGGGAAAATGATCACAAAAGAGCTTTAGCGGAGTGTCTTGTTGAAATTCTGCATATACCTCAAATCAATTAGACACCAATGGAGTCTGAGCAAGGTCAGCTCTTTTCATAGCTTACAAAAAGAAAGGTTGAGGATTCCTAAAGTAGAGGACCATAATATATTGCTAGCAAATGAGTCCCAAGAGGGAGCCCTATCTTTAACCTAGTATGTTTCACAATTCATATAATTCTGTATTAATTTTTCTGACCCAAGGTGAAATCTGTGTCCAGGGTATGATGTAGTTAATTCTAATAAAAAGTGACAGCGTTCTTGTTTCTGTTTGACATTTTCTAAATGATTCTGAAAGCCTTTGACTTGTCTAGCCTATGTTAATGAACCATCTGGTACACTCCAGTGACTGCCAAAATAATCTTCCCTACTAAAAACTCTCTAAAATATATATTTCACTGACTAATGATCTTTATAAAATGAAATCATTGTCCTTTGGGTGGAATACCAGATAAGAGTGGTGCCCTTTAACCTGAATATGGTTTCTGAAATCCAACACTGATTTTTTTTTTTTTTGTATTGGACAGCAGGGCTTTTACATCAGCATGGCAGGTACAGTTTGTTCACTCTGCCTCTGTTTGATTATCTTCTGTTCCTATACAGCAAGTTCAAGCTCTGGAAATGCTGGTCAGAGATAAATGGCAGTACGTTATCTCCTCAGCGTTTGCTTCCTTGTGTAAAATCACTCCAGTGGCATTATTTTTGTCTGGAGAATGCAGAAGTTATTCTAAAGTTTGCAAATTAGAGTGCTGTTATAACGCTGAAAGAGTCAACTGATCAAAGTGCACTTGCTGGCAGAACTTGTTTTGGTTGGTGCTTGATCATTTTTACCATCAGTAGAGTACCGTAACAGTTTCTTGTAATACCAAAGCATGCTGCTACTGGGCATAACTATGCTGCTAATTCACTTTGAGTAAAGACAAATCTGTTCTATGGATGTTCTTGGAGCACAGGAGGTGCGGAGTTTGGCAGAATTTGGTTCATTGTAAATGCCAGCCTTTGATTGTAGGGGAAGTGAGTGTTTTCCTTTGCAAAACAGGAACACACGTTAGTCCCCCAATCTATAAGGAGCCTGGGAGGCTGTGTAAACTGGGTCTCACTGCACCTTTTCCTAGAAGTACTTTAAACAGAGCAAATATTGGTTCCTGCACATAACTGTGTGCTGGGACATGAGGGAAATGGTCGGAGGAGGCAAACATTGTCTTTGGGACAAGAGGATAGGAAAGATGCCAACGATTGCAGTGGCAGCCTGTGGCAGCACGCACAGCCTCCAGAGCCCCAGGCTTTGAGCAGGAGCCCCTCTGGAATGTGCTGGCTGCTGGCTGCGCTTCAGGTTCCCTCTTGCACGAGCGGGGGCGAGTGTTTCCTGCTGTGGTTGTTACTGCCTGCCTCTTTCCTGTCCCAGTTTCACTGTGGAAATAAAGCAAGTGGCTCCCGGACTTGTGCTGCTTGTTTGGGAACTGTAGACACGACATCCACCTAAATTCTGCTAGCTGGCTTAAGGAACTCACTAGTAATACTTAAATTATGTTGCCTGTCCAACAAGAATCGTCTGAACTTCGCATTATCCCGAGCAAAGAGAACTGGAAACTTCAAAGCTGCTATGCCTGGTCCCTTAGCTATTCAAACTCATTTATCCAAAGTCTTTTTGCCAGTGTCTCTGGAGATCTTTGGATAATCATGTTTTCATGTATTACACTGGACATTTTCTCACACAAAATATAGCTGCTTATTATTTTACATACCTACAGAAATCTCCCAAGGTATTTTGTAGCTAGGGTAACCTGGTTTAAAAATTGGGTGTTCTAAGCATATTTTTATGAAGTTAAGAAAGAAACAGTATCAACTACCACAATTAATTTAAAAAGGTTGTTTCAGATGCAAAATGCAATCATGAATGAATTGGTAGAACATAAGAAATTCTCCCAGAAAACAGGGACTATGCTGGAAATTAAACTGTGTTAAACAGCAAGATAAAATGTATGATGATTTCAGAATCAGTATTTTGAACCTTTTTTCCTCTGTTAAAAATAACTTTAAACATCAGGAAGTTTTAGAAACTGTTATCTGATTCAACCTCCTTTAAATTCAAGGGACATCTTTCTGTTGCTGTCTGAGTCCTACTGTGTATTAAATTGTCCTGGCTTCTTGGAAAATCAGGTTCATTATTATTTTTATGTTTTTGCATGGATCATATATTTATTGAAAAATCACAAAATAAATTTTTACAGAGATTAAGAAGAAACAAAGTCTGAGAACCGCAAAATTTCCATGTTTTTCTACAAAAATGGTGAATTTAATGTATGTTTTTAGAGATGCATTCTGTTTTCAGCTGTATTGATACCATGCTCAAAGTCAAGAAGAAACATAATATTTTATATTACATTACTCCCAAACACAGGATCAGTGGCTTTTGGCAGTAGGTGTACCTGTGAGCTGTACAGGTGTTCCTGTACGCCTGTCAGCTACTTGGCCTGGCTGAATTCCATGGAAGTTGCAGAACTACAGGGGAAGGTCTGTGTTGTTTTTCTTTTTTCATCTCAGTGGAAAGTTCTTTAAATACTCATATGTGGCAACATAAGCACTGAAGTCAGATATAAAAACAGGTTGATACTAACATTAAACAAAAAGTAGTTCTAGGGCTCTTCTATACCACATTCAGCCTGAAGAAATACTTTTAATGTCTTTCCTCTAAACAAATTTGTGATGAGGCTCAGTGCTTCTAAACAAGATGTTATTATTTAACCAGTAAAACCATGTAGAGATTTTCCTGACTTTCTATACTGAATCAGATACAGTCTGTGTGACTACAGTTTAGGACTGTGAATTATCACACAATTCATCTGTGTGTAGATCTCTCCAGAACTGCAATTATAATAGTGGGGATGTAGATGCAACCTGACGATTAGTTATGCATTTTGGAGTGAGCCTTCATGAAGTGACCAAGATCTCTGGATATGACTTTTGATAAGTGCTCTCATCTCACGTGCGTTAACGATAAATGCTGAAATAAAGCAAATGAGGCAGTCCAGACAGAGAGAGAAGTCAAAGGATATGTGCTGAGAGTACTGTGTGAGCTCCCCTGTCATCTCTCAAGCTCTTCAATGATATTTTGTATATCGCCAAAATAGGTTTACTGAACACATAGTTGCAATAACAATTATGTCATTCTTTCTGCGGGCGAATCACAAACTCTAGCTATACTAAAGATGAGTAATAACAAAGGAAAACATGAATATTAAGTTATTTCCAGTAACTTCAAGTTATGCAGGTAGAACAAGAAATGGTACAGTTTTCATTTCTGATGCTTAGTGCTAGCTAATAGTGATATAAATGAGATTAATAACTTTGGTTTTTAAGTAGATGGTTTTCCTGCGGTTTGGGTTTGGTTTTGTTGTCAGTGTTTATTATGTAATGCTGGCTAGACAGGCATGATTTAGTTTTTCAAGTATTTCCTTTGACTGCTAATGAGTTAACTTGGTGAGACATCAAGCAATGCGGGTGGAACTTGGCTGAAGGCAGTGGTGTACAATGAGCACAAAATCTGCTACTGATGTGTACAGCACAACAGTCTTCTATGTTTTCATATAATTCTTCATTCCTGTCTGCTTTTTAAAATTGGAATGCCTCTTATCAATCTTTACATCGATTAGTAACAATTTAAAGTACATATGTTTAAGCTTAATGCAAGAAATAATTTTCTGAGGTTCAGACGCTTGTAAATTAAATGAGTAGGAGTAGGTCCCCCCCTCCCACCCACACACCCTTTAAATCCTAGCAGCTAGAAAAATTGTTTTGTGTTGCTACAGTAAGTATCAGTCTCTTAGCTCTTCTACTTTATTCACTCAGGGACTAATTACCAACTTTTTACATGAAACAGCCTTACTGTGAGCTCACAGTGGGGCGCGCATCTTTTTCTATCCTTATTGAAAAGTAAACCCTTAGGTCTTCTGGAATATATTATATGTTTTACAAGAAATAGCAATTGCTTTTCTGTCAAACAAAGAATTTTTGTTCTCTATAGCTTACTTTTGACGATTAAGACAAAACCAGTATTATAGCATGTCATGGTCTGCTCTGCAGTCACAGTAAAGATCTGCCAGTATTCCCAGATATCCCCCCATTTTGATTATTTTCTACATCTGCCATAAAGCTGTGCATTAAGCTGAAACTGCATACAACATTCAACCCGAGGAGAACACTTTTGCATATTTTCCCCCAAAATGGGTCTGGTCTTTAGAGGGGGAATATTTAGGTTTCAGAGAGATTTTCTCCCTCTCATATTCCAAACATGAAATACTTAAAATTTGGTGGTGTACTAATCTATAGAGAGTTTCTCTTTGGTCTGGGAATTTTGAAAAGAAAAATGAAACAGAATGAGAGATTTAAATTTGAAAAATAGCAACTCCTTAGGAACAGCATAAATATTTCCCACAAAAAGACAGTTAAATTTTACTGCTCATGTCTTTTATTGGATATGTTTCTACACGAAGCAATGAAGAGACGTGAACGCAGACAGCTCAGCTGCCTGTCTGCAAGGATGAAATAAGGTTGTATTTAGGCCTCTCCATGGGGAGGGGGATTTCTCACTTTCACAAGGCTGGAAGCAGTCTTACGGATACTCCAGGCAATAGGACTTGATACCAGCCCAGGCCTGAGCTTTCTCGCCCCGAACAGGCTGATGAGCCCCATCATTTAGGGACTTTACTAAAACCCAACTGGCCCCAACATTTAGCAGCTCTTTGGAATGGCTGATTAGCTTGTAGATAAAACATGACTTCTTCCAAACTCTAGAGAGGGTGGTTTTGGCCTTCAGGTTTGCCTGTTTTTTCCAGCCATGCTACAGGGCCTAAGAAGCAGTACTGCCTCTGCCTAGAACGTTCTGCTTCATCAGGAAGAGACAACGTGGCTCCTCACGAAGTTGGGGTTCCCCTCAGGGGCTTTAGTGTGAGGCCAATTCCCATTTGACCTTGAAGATGGAATATGCTAATTACGATGAAGGTTTTTACCCCAGAGTAGTTCAAAAAAAGGGAATTAACCAGGACCGAGGTAATGTTACCAAACCTTCCTCTATTCAAACACAGTTTTTTACTATTTTTTTCCCTACTTTCTGCCATCCCTGCAAAATCTCTGGGTTACAGGGCTTAAAACACAGGTAGATTTTTGACACGTGCTAAAAATACTTTTGAAGGCAAAAGTAGTAATGGTTGATAAAGTGCCAGTCTCTGAATATTACCCACAGTTCTCCTTCATTGAAACTAATGGCAACAACAGCGGTTCCACACAGCACATCTGTCATGGAGGCAGATGCATGTCATTCGACAGCTAAGCCTTCTTGACAGTCAAAATGCCATAATGAAGGAAGATTTATGGTAAAGATAAGCTCCTTACTGCAAAATTCCCCTCAATTTTATTACAGCGGGATTGTGCTGAATATTATTCACTTTGAATTCACGGGAAACAATTCTTGATAGATGTTTCTTAATCAGCGATAAGCCACTATGTTTAGCACTTTGCAAACCTTGAAAAACCTTAACATTATAACAACAGAAACCACTTTTCTTAAGACTCCCAAGTCCAAACTAAATGTGTAGAAAACTTTTCCTTCCCTTTTTGGGCAGGGATTAAGCTATCTCTAACAGTGCAACAGTTGACCTCTGTTTATTAGGGTCGTAAAGTAATTTTCATTTTCAGTTGAACATAACATCTGCTAATGGGCACATTGTTTAGAAATTATTGATTAAATTCTGCTATAGCAAAGTATTTCATTCATGCCAAATATATTGGGCAAAATTATATCTATTTTTAAAGTGAGAATAAGATGCTTATGAGAGAACAAGCTGTAATTCTTAGTCTTGATCCTATTTCATCTCTTCAGTTTTTGATCTTGATGGACCTCTTGTTTCTTTCAGAACAACTCAGACGCAACCAAAACACTCTGATATTGTTTTATAGCAGTAGGCTTCTTTCTAATGCCATTTAGAATATTGTAGCCTATTTTTCTGTTCAAAAAAGATTGCAAATGATAGATTCTGACTGAAAAGCTCCTGATGTCTATTAAGAACCATGCTTATTGACTTTTGTGAGTAATTTTATAACTGCTTTTGCTACTGTTATCTCTGCAGTGGAAAGAGAGACATGGGGAAATAAGGTGGATTCCTTTCCTTGTGCGACTGTGGAAGTATGTTACTACATTTCAGTTGTTTCTTTTCTTACAGTCCTTGTAAAGACAAAGGGCAAAGCTTAATTTGATTTCTTTAATCTTTATGACTGGTGTAATTACTGAGTCATCACTCAGGAAAATAAAACAGCTTGACTTTCAACAGCTCAGGCTGAATTTACTGTCTTGAAAGTTAAACAAACAAACAAAATCTGCACTCACTTCTTGTCCTGACACCCCAGGAACCCACATCCTTATTACATGCAAATGAGGCATAAGTGATATGGTGGTCATTAAAACACAATAAAACAAGATCCTGCTAGGCCTCTTTGATGGAAGAGTTGCTCACAGGTCCTGGCCCAAAGTCCACAGCCAGCTACACCCTTAAATACAAAGTCCAGAGTTTCTCACTGAAACTCAGAAGGGAAAAGCATGACCAGGTCCAGCCACACAGTCAAGGGTATGAAGAGCCACTTGGGATGAAACTATGGCCCAGCCCAGGAGATGCCAGGACATTCCACAGACCACAGTACCAATAGTGGTTCCACTGCTGGCACTTCATCTTGGCCATGCCTAAACTTCAGTACCACCTCACTTTCTTTCACTTTCTCAAGCTTTTTCCATGCTAGGAGTTTTTCCCCTACTGAAGTCCAAGACTGGCTCCTGCTTTGGGCCAGCAATGAAACATGTTCCTTGTCTCTTGCTCATCTGGGACTGAGGGCAGCCCATCTATTGCCCGAAGGTTTATTGTGTAGGTATTTTAATCTGTGTTTAAGCATTCACTGACAGGATTACGTTCCATGTAGGAGAGTAGCTGCTTTATTTAAAGACACAACAGAGGAACGGGAATTTGAAGAGCAGTTCCTCTGTTGTGTCTTCAAGGAAATTCCCCAAACCACTGGAGTGTCCCACCATGCCAGTGGGTGGTCTTAGCTATTGCTTGCTACAGGCTGTTTTCAGTGAAGGTGTGCTCCAGTCTTTGGGTTGAAGTGCGCTGCTGGTGCACTGAAAAAATGAACTCTAGATGATTAAACCCATATTTATAGCCTGCCTTTGTAGGCTGGTGGTAAGGGAACCTGCCTGGGCTGACATGGCTTTCTGGTTCCTGCTTCCAGATTTGTTTTTGTATTTGACTAGTGACTGCTTAAGGTAAATGACAGATCAATCCTAGAAAAAAAAGTCTCGATCTAAGTATCTCTTTTTCAGGAAAAAAATGTGTAACCACTATTCTGTGGAGCCATGGTCATATTTATATGCCAGCATGGTCATATTTATATGCCAGCACGTGTTGATACTGGGGCAGAAGTGATTTAGCAAGGGTCTCACAGACAAACTGAGAAAGAAAGTGAGTCAAAACTCAATTTTTCCCCCCCAAACTCCTCACCCAATCCCAGGGTCATATTGTATTTCTGGGCTAGAAATGTCTTTGAATATTCAGTTAAAATAAGCACATATAAGAAAGCTAATGTGCTAATTATCATGCCATCAGTAAGCATTATCATGCTTACACATATATATGCCTAAATGCAAGCATATCTACCAGCCAGAGCACTTGTATCACATTTGATAAAAGCAGAAATTAGGCCTCTGATAAGGGTTAAAAAAATTACAATAAATAATAAATTTATTGAACCAAAGGGTTTCCCCAGTAAATTTCTGAAACATCACTTTAATCTTCAATAGCACACAGGATTGTTGGTGTTTTAAGGGAACTGGCTCTCAATGCCTACAATTTGTAGGGTGTGAATAGTTTAAGATGTCATAAATATTTATGAAGTTCCTGGGAATGGTGATAGGGACATCATACAAAGTCCTTGAAGTTATGAACTGAGGCAGAAGGGGCGTTATATGCAACTTGCAATAATAGACAGCATGGTATAATGCTAAGAGGAGCAAGAAACAATATATTATTTAGCTGAGAAGCTGAATATTTAGAAAATAAGGAAAGGAAATTTTATAGAGATTTGCTTTTACCTAGAAAAAAAATTGCTCTGCTTTTGCTTAGACATTTGTAACTTTTCTAAATGTTTGGATTTATTGCTCTGATGAGAACCTTGCATATTATCTGTCCCTTCCCGTTCTATCCCTCTCCTGCTACTCAAGTACTGTTTAAAATAGGAACAATGGACCAGATTAATCTCAGAGGTATTTCTACTGCTGCTACTAGAACTACACCAAGGGGTGATACAGTCTGAAAAGAAGAAATATAAATATTTTCTGGAAAAATATAGAATATAAATTTCTGCTGAGGTTAAAATACAGAAATGCAGCTGCCACTGAAACCCCTTTGAGTAGCAGGCTGTATCCTTTTATAAAGCCCATCTGTCTCTGCAGAGTATAAAAAATGCATGATCATAAAAAGCAGTACTCCTTAGGGGAAAAATCT